>NC_089498.1:62396036-68116204 GCF_036850765.1 Saccopteryx bilineata
TTTTTTTTATAAATTTTTATTAATGGTAATGGGATGACATTAATAAATCAGGGAACATATATTCAAAGAAAACATGTCTAGGTTATTTTGTCATCAAATTATGTTGCAAACCCCTCGCCCAAAGTCAGATTGTCCACTGCCACCCTCTATCTAGTTCTCTGTGCCCCTCCCCCTCCCCCTAACTCTCTCCCTCCCTCCCTCCCATGTCCTCCCTCCCCCCCCCACCCTTGGTAACCACCACACTCTTGTCCATGTCTCTTAGTCTCATTTTTATGTTCCACCAATGTATGGAATCATGTAGTTCTTGTTTTTTTCTGATTTACTTATTTCACTCCGTATAATGTTATCAAGGTCCCACCATTTTGCTGTAAATGATCTGATGTCATCATTTCTTATGGCTGAGTAGTATTCCATAGTGTATATGTGCCACATCTTCTTTATCCAGTCTTCCATTGAAGGGCTTTTTGGTTGTTTCCATGTCTTGGCCACTGTGAACAGTGCTGCAATGAACATGGGGCTACATATGTCTTCACGTATCAATGTTTCTGAGGTTTTGGGGTATATACCCAGTAGAGGGATTGCTGGGTTATAAGGTAGTTCTATTTGCAGTTTTTTGAGGAACCACCATACTTTCCTCCATAATTGTTTTACTACTTTACATTCCCACCAACAGTGAATGAGGGTTCCTTTTTCTCCACAGCCTCTCCAACATTTGCTATTACCCGTCTTGTTTATAATAGCTAATCTAACAGGAGTGAGGTGGTATCTCATTGTAGTTTTGATTTGCATTTCTCTAATAACTAATAAAGCTGAGCATCTTTTCATATATCTGTTGGCCATTTGTATCTCTTCCTGGGAGAAGTGTCTGTTCATGTCCTCTTCCCATTTTTTTATTGGATTGTTTGTTTGTTTGTTGTTGAGTTTTATGAGTTCTTTGTAAATTTTGGATATTAGGCCCTTATCTGAGCTGTCGTTTGAAAATATCAGTTCCCATGTAGTTGGCTGTCTGTTTATTTTGATATCAGTTTCTCTTGCTGAGCAAAAACTTTTAATTCTGATGTAGTCCCATTCATTTATCTTTGCCTTCACTTCTCTTGCCATTGGAGTCAAGTTCATAAAATGTTCTTTAAAACCCAGGTCCATGATTTTAGTACCTATGTCTTCTTCTATATACTTTATTGTTTCAGGTCTTATATTTAGGTCTTTGATCCATTTTGAATTAATTTTAGTACACGGGGACAGGCTGTAGTCGAGTTTCATTCTTTTGCATGTGGCTTTCCAGTTTTCCCAACACCATTTGTTGAAGAGGCTTTCTTTTCTCCATTGTGTGTTGTTGGCCCCTTTATCAAAGATTATTTGACCATATATATGTGGTTTTATTTCTGGGCTTTCTATTCTGTTCCATTGGTCTGAGTGTCTATTTTTTTTGCCAATACTATGCTGTTTTGATTATCGTGGCCCTATAATATAGTTTAAAGTCAGGTATTGTAATGCCCCCAGCTTCATTCTTTTTCCTTAGGATTGTTTTGGCTATTCGGGGTTTTTTATATTTCCATATAAATCTGATGATTTTTTGTTCCATTTCTTTAAAAAATCTCATAGGGATTTTGATGGGAATTGCATTAAATTTGTATATTGCTTTGGGTAATATGGCCATTTTGATTATATTTATTCTTCCTATCCAAGAACAAGGAATATTTTTCCATCTCATTGTATCTTTTTCGATTTCCCTTAACAATGCTTTGTAATTTTCATTATATAGGTCCTTTACGTTCTTTGTTATGTTTATTCCTAGGTATTTTATTTTTTTTGTTGCAATCGTGAAGGGGATTATTTTTTTGAGTTCGTTTTCTAATATTTCATTGTTGGCATATAGAAAGGCTATGGACTTTTGTATGTTAATTTTGTATCCTGCGACCTTACTGTATTGGTTTATTGTTTCTAATAATCTTTTTGTGGAGTCCTTCGGGTTTTCGATGTATAGGATCATATCATCAGCAAAAAGTGATAGCTTTACTTCTTCTTTTCCGATATGGATGCCTTTTATTTCTTTGTCTTGTCTGATTGCTCTGGCCAGAACTTCTAGCACCACGTTGAATAAGAGTGGAGAGAGTGGACAACCCTGTCTTGTTCCTGATTTAAGGTAGAAAGTCCTCAGTTTTATGCCGTTTAATATGATGTTGGCTGATGGTTTATCATATATGGCCTTTATCATGTTGAGATATTTTCCTTCTATACCCATTTTGTTGAGAGTCTTAAACATAAAATTGTGTTGTATTTTATCAAAAGCCTTTTCTGCATCTATTGATAAGATCATGTGGTTTTTGTTCTTTGTTTTGTTGATATGGTGTATTACGTTAACCGTTTTGCGTATGTTGAACCATCCTTGAGATTCTGGGATGAATCCCACTTGATCATGATGTATTATTTTTTTAATATGTTGTTGTATTCGGTTTGCCAGTATTTTGTTTAGTATTTTAGCATCTGTATTCATTAGAGATATTGGTCTGTAGTTTTCTTTCTTTGTGCCATCCTTGCCAGGTTTTGGTATGAGGGTTATGTTGGCCTCATAAAATGTGTTTGGAAGTATTGCTTCTTCTTCAATTTTTTGGAAGACCTTGAGTAGAATAGGAACCAAGTCTTCTTTGAATGTTTGATAGAATTCACTAGTATAACCGTCTGGGCCTGGACTTTTATTTTTGGGGAGATTTTTAATAGTTTTTTCTATTTCCTCCCTGCTGATTGGTCTGTTTAGGCTTTCTGCTTCTTCATGACTCAGTCTAGGAAGGTTGTATTGTTCTAGGAATTTATCCATTTCTTCTAGATTGTTGTATTTGGTGGCATATAATTTTTCATAGTATTCTACAATAATTCTTTGTATTTCTATGATGTCTGTGGTGATCTCTCCTCTTTCATTTTGGATTTTATTTATTTGAGTCCTGTGTCTTTTTTCCTTGGTGAGTCTTGCCAAGGGTTTGTCAATTTTGTTGATCTTTTCAAAGAACCAGCTCCTTGTTTTATTGATTTTTTCTATAGTTTTTCTGTTCTCTATTTCATTTATTTCTGCTCTGATTTTTATTATCTCCTTTCTTCGGCTGGTTTTGGGTTGTCTTTGTTCTTCTTTTTCTAGTTCCTTAAGGTGTAAAGTTAAGTGGTTTACTTCGGCTCTCTCTTGTTTGTTCATATAGGCCTGAAGTGATATGAACTTTCCTCTTATTACTGCTTTTGCTGCATCCCAGAGATTCTGATATGTCGTATTTTCATTTTCATTTGTCTGTATATATCTTTTGATCTCTGCGCTTATTTCTTCTTTGACCCATTCATTTTTTAGAAGTATGTTGTTTAGTTTCCACATTTTTGTGGGGTTTTCCCCCTCTTTTTTGCAGTTAAATTCTAGTTTCAAGGCTTTATGATCAGAAAATATGCTTGGTACAATTTCAATATTTCTAAATTTGCTGATATTGTCTTTGTGGCCCAACATATGGTCAATTCTTGAGAATGTTCCATGTACACTAGAGAAAAATGTATACTCTGTCGCTTTGGGATGAAGTGTCCTGTAGATGTCTATCATATCCAGGTGTTCTAGTATTTCGTTTAAGGCCACTATATCTTTATTGATTCTCTGTTTGGATGACCGATCTAGAGCCGTCAGCGGTGTATTGAGGTCTCCAAGTATGATTGTATTTTTGTTAGTTTTTGTTTTAAGGTCAATAAGTAGCTGTCTTACATATTTTGGTGCTCCTTGGTTTGGTGCATATATATTAAGGATTGTTATGTCTTCTTGATTCAACTTCCCCTTAATCATTATGAAATGACCATTTTTGTCTCTGAGTACTTTTTCTGTCTTGTAGTCAGCATTATTAGATATGAGTATTGCTACACCTGCTTTTTTTTGGGTGTTGTTTGCTTGGAGTATTGTTTTCCAGCCTTTCACTTTGAATTTGTTTTTATCCTTGTTGCTTAGATGTGTTTCTTGTAGGCAGCATATAGTTGGATTTTCTTTTTTAATCCATTCTGCTACTCTGTGTCTTTTTATTGGTAAGTTTAATCCATTTACATTTAGTGTAATTATTGACACTTGTGGGTTCCCTACTGCCATTTTATAAATTGCTTTCTGTTAGTTTTGTATCTAGTTTGATTCTTCTCTTTTGTTTTTCTATCATTTGTTTTTGTTTGTTTGTGTTCCAGACTTCTTTCCTCTGTTGCTACCTTTTTTAAGTCAAGTGTTTTTGTGGTGGTTTTTTTAAGGGTGGTTACCATTAAGTAATGAAAAGGGTACCTACCATATTCATTGTAGTACCCTATCTTATAAGTATTTCTGCACTTCATCATCCTTTGCTACTGTTAATCTCCATCCTCTCCCCCCTTTTTTTCCTTTGTTGTCACAGTTTAAGTTTGGTTTTATTGTGTTTTTGGTGGAGCTGTTACTTGTGGTGTTGTTTTCTTTTGTTCTTTGAATCTGGTTGGAAAACCCCCCTTAGTATTTCCTGGAGTGGGGGCTTTCTATTGATAAATTCTCTCATCTTTTCTGTATTTGTGAATGTTTTTATATCTCCTTCATACTTGAAGGATAGCTTTGATGGGTATAGTATTCTTGGCTGAAAGTTCCTCTCTTTCAGGGCTTTAAATATTGGGGTCCACTCTCTTCTAGCTTGTAGAGTTTCTGCTGAGAAATCTGATGATAATCTAATAGGCCTTCCTTTATATGTTGTACTCTTCTTTTCCCTGGCTGCCTTGAGAATTTTTTCTTTGTCATTGGTTTGTGTCATCTTTATTATGATGTGCCTTGGAGTGGGTTTGTTGGGGTTAAGAAAACTTGGTGTTCTGTTTGCTTCTTGAATTTGAGGCTTTAGTTCCTTCCACAGGCTTGGGAAGTTCTCGTCTATTATTTGTTTGAGTATATTCTCCATTCCATTTTCTTTCTCTTCTCCCTCTGATATACCTATTATTCTTATGTTATTCTTTCTGATGGAGTCAGACAATTCCTGTAGGGCTTTCTCATTTTTTATTATTTTTGAGTCTCTTTCTTCTTCTCTCTGTTGTGCCTCAAGTTGTTTTTCTTCTATTTCACTAATCCTATCTTCAATCTGGGCTGTTCTGTTAGCTAAGCTTGTTACCTCGGTTTTCAGCTCGTGAATTGAGTTTTTCATTTCTGTTTGATTTGTTTTTATAGTTTCAATTTCCTTGGTAATATATTCTTTGTGTTCATTGAGTTGTTTTCTGATCTCCCTATATTGCCTTTCTGTGTTTTCTTGTATATCTCTGAGTATTTTTAAGATTTCTATTTTAAATTCTCTGTCATTTAGCTCCAAGGCTTATGTTAAGTCTTTTCTCCATAGATTTTTCCACATCTATTTGTGTTACCTCTCTTTCTTTTGTATCCATAATATTCGATTTCCTCTTTCTTATCGGCATCTGAGGGTGGTCTTATTGATAGCACTAATTAGAATTAATAAAGAGTAAAAAGAAAAAAAAAAAGGGTAAAACACCCCACAAAAAAAAACAGTAATAATTTATTATTTCCCCCTTTTTTTCTCTCTTCTCTTTCCCTCCTCTCCCCTCCTCAGGGAAATATTGTGCCTATAATGGAGGGCCTGATTTGGGGTGAAGAGTTCAAGGGGCAAAAAAAAGGGAGTAGGGACCTTCTAAATGCAAAAAAAAAAAAAAAAGGAAGAAAATCTTAGACAAGCATAAGATGATTTGCTTGTAAGTGATGGTCAACTAAGAGATATAATGAGAGGGAAAAGAGGGAGTCAGAAAAAAGGACCAAAAAAGAATAATAAAGAAGAAAAAATGAAAATAATAAGTAAAGATCTGTTGTATTAAGTGGAGCGAAGACTAAATACAATGGAGACCTTGGATTGGGAGGACCCAAAATGCCACAAAAATAAACAAACAAGAGAAAAAAAATAAAAACAAAAGCAAAAAAGAGAAATAAAGCCAAAAAAAGCCTTGAGTCCCAAATTAACTAATTTGTTCGTGATTGAGGATTATATGGGAGGAAAGTAAAATGAGAAAAGAAAAAACGAATAGAAAGGAAAAAATAAGAAAAAGAGAAAAACGAAGGAAGAAATAAAATAGGAGGAGAAAAAAACAAAATAAAGCAAGACAAAAAGAAACAAAAAAAAAAACAAAAGAGGAGAGAGTGAGAGTTAAGTGTTTTGGAGTATAACCTTAAAGGAGGGTGAGGATGAAGAAGAAAAATAAAATGCAACACTCATGGGTAGTGTAGTTCAAAAAAGGGGAAGCATAAGATGGGCAGAGAATAGAAGGACCAAGGTGGAGGAAATAAAGGCAAAAAGAGAAGAAACAAACAACAACAACAACAAAAAAAAATTAGTGGATCAAGTTGTAAAGTCTGTGGGTTTTTCTTGATTTTGAGAGGTTAACTTCTTCCTTTTTCTTTTCTCTCCCTCTTCCTAGTCGGTGACTCTGTACCCCAGGCTCTGCCCCTGTGTCACTCTTAGGTAGGGATTTGCAGTTGATGGGATTCTATGGCAATGTCATATAATTGGCTTTAGTCTTGCTGGAAGTAAAGGCTTGTTGTCGTTTGTAGGGTCTAACGATGAGAGAGTTTGCTTTCCTGGATTCTCTCTCCTAGTCCCCCCTTTCTGAATTAGCAGCCTGGTGATCCAGCTATAAGGCTGCAACTGCTTCTGCCTGGGGAGTAAGAGGCTCAAAGAGCTGGGGAATCCCCACTCTATCCCCACTCAGTGCAAGGCTTTGGGAAAGGCTCTGAGAGACAGGGCCTCCAGTATAATCAGGCGGGGGTGGGAGTCAATTGTTGTCAAGGTGACTGTTCAGCGCCTATCATTTAGTTGGACCTCTCAATCCAGGCTTTCCACACTTTGTAGCCTGTTTTTGTAGGGAAGAAGAGGCACTAGTCTCTGCTTACGACTAGTGTAGTATAGACCTTATTATCTGCCAAGTCCTTCTTGTTAGCGTTTATCCCTGAATATGGAGGCTCTATCAATCAGAAGTTGCCCCCGCCCCTTTAGCGAGAGGCACTAAAAAATATCACGCCTCTTGTCTTGGATCGCTGAACTGAGAGAGATCTTATCAATTAGAACCGAGGGTGCGCAGATTTTATGGGTTAAGCTAATTTCAGTGATTGGGTCTCAGCTGTGCTTCCGAAGGTATTTTAGGCTGCCTGCGTGCGCCCCTCCCCCAATGCTTGATTGTTAGCTTGAATGGCTGGGTGAGGTGCCCCGCCCACGGAGAGAATCTCCCAAGCCTCTCCCGCTCGCCCCGCCGCTGGCGGCTGGACTGCACCAGGCGCAGGATAATGGAGCCCCCTGGGTGTGCAGGCCAGCAGGGCGCCCTGGGCGCGTGGAATGCCCAAGGCACGCGCGCAAATGGGGCGCTCCGGGCACCGGTGGCCGGCGACCCCCACTCGCAGTGTGCGGGCCGCTGGGAATGTCAGCGGTGCTCAACCGGACCAGGCGCGCACGCGGCGGCTCGCGGTGGCAGCTCGCATCGGCCGCTCGCGGCGGCTCGCGGTTCCCAAGTATATGGGCTGACTCACCCCAGGTGCACTCCCTGGCGGCTTGAATGAGCGTCGCTGAGGTAGCTTCCTCCACACCCTCGTCTCTCAGATTCAAGTGATAACAGTCCTTTTGCTTTCAGTTTGTGTGGAACTCCGGAATGCTCCGAGGATAAATTTTTCTGTTTCTAGTTGATAAATTTGTTGTGATTTAGGGGAGAGCTGTCGGACGCGCTTCTCACGGCGCCATTTCCGTGACGTCACCAAGTAATAACTTTAAAAAAAAAAAAACTACATAATGAGTATATTAGACGTATGGTTCAAATGCAAGTCAACAGATTTAATTGGCCTGTATTTCCTTAAGTATGCCTCAGGCTTTTATAAGATCCAGGTTAGGTAAAATTGAGTTCATATTTAGTTTGGGTTTAGTGAGGTATATTTATGTGATTTTTCAGTCACTTTGGTGTAGTTAAGCTATTGCTAGCCATCAGTGTATGAATTATTTCTGTGGTTCTTGGAAACAGTAACGTGGATTGTGGAGTAAAAAAAATAGGCTTACAATGTATAGAATATGAATCTGGTTCATATTCTATGAAATTCTTCCAGTTATCAGACATGTATAATGGTTAGTGGAGAATACAGTTTTGATTAGCACCTAGTAAAAATGAAAGTGCTCTCCTGTCAGGAATATATTTGATATTGTAATACATGCAAGTTAAAAAGTAGCATACATTTTTTAAATTTTGTGGTAACCACATCAAATAACATTTGTCAAAATTCCCATGTTTGTAGGATGAAAACTTACAACAGAACTATGAACAACAAAAACATATTTTTGAGAATTTGCATATTTTATGCACCCTAGCAATCAATAAAACAATTGTTGTATCATTCTAGAAAATATTAAATTATCTTTATATTCTCGTTACAGAAATTGATATTAGAAAGTTGTTCTTATTTGAAGAGATGAAAAAATTGCAACCAAAACTGTAGAGAAGGTTGATACTATAAAGCTACCTTAGGCAGTTAGTTAAAAGGATTTTTTGGATTATATGATAGTTGAACATTTGACAGCTATGTTAGATTTGCTTGTTGTGATTTCTCATCTTAATCTAAACAAATATTTACTTCCATACCTACTGTTATATTTTTAATTTTATTATTATTTTTTAAAGTGAGTCTTTAAAATTGTAGATACCTTAGACTCTGCCCCCACAAATTCTAGAGCTACCTGGTAAAGGTTGTTTATTATTTCATCCCTCCCAACCCCTTCTGTGCTCCATTCTGTGCTGTGGGACCTCTACAGATTGCCTTAGTTGAGCTTGCATGCTCTGTGGCTTCCAGATGTGTTTAGCCAAAGAGAGGTACCAGCTGGAATTCCAAAGGAAAGACAAAAAGTTTGGGCTAATCACTCCTTTTGCTTCCTTCTTATCCCTTCCCATAGTTAGATCAGTGAGTGTGCTTTTCTAAGGCATCAGGGCTTGGTGGAAGACCCCTACTCTGTGGTTTTAGCTTTTATGGGGCGGTAGTAACATAGTTTTCTTCCTTTTTCCTTTCGAGCCCTGGAAGTAATGACATTCTCCAATATGCCTCACCATCCTTGTTGATTTCCTTAATCCTGTTCAAGACTTATGTAATAGTTCCCTTGATAAATCTTTTTAGTTAAACTGTTTGCAGTGTGCCATTTGTTTTCTGCTGGGACTGAGACAGGTATTAAGGTTAAATCTGAGTAGAGAAGGCTAAAATAGGGAATTAGCCAAAGCTTATTGGCTCCTTTGATATGTATAATATCTCAGCTTTCACTTCACTTTCTGTCTGAAAGCTGTGTTGTATCAGGACCTTGTTTAGAGCATGGGACTTTTTGGCAAGGGAGGGATCTTCTGTTCTTATGTTTTAGGCTTCATAGGGATACCACATCCCTCTAAGGCAGTGGTTCTCAACCTGTGGGTCGCAACCCTGGTGGGGGTCAAACAAACAAAACACAGGGGTCGCCTAAAGCCATCGGAAAATACATATTTCCGATGGCTTTAGCTGCTGAGAAGCCGCGCTACTGTCTGCAGCAGCGCTATTCAGCTTGAAGGCATGCCGTTATGGACGTGCATTCCAAACTGAATGCCTGCAGTCATGCGCAGACGTGATTGCATCATTTGTCCAGGGCCTAAAGCAGGGGTCCCCAAACTTTTTACACAGGGGGCCAGTTCACTGTCCTTCAGACCGTTGGAGGGCCGGACTATAAAAAAAAATCTATGAACAAATTCCTATGTACACTGCACATATCTTATTTTAAAGTAAAAAAACAAAACGGGAATGTTGGGCAGATAAAATGTATTATGCTCACTTTGTTAAAGATGACGCTGCCCATGAGGAGGCCGTTGCCCAGGTGATATTAATGTGTGTCTCTGTGGGCAGGCAGAATCCTTGTAGCCTGGGGCTTGGTTTTGGGATTAAGCCTTTCCCACCCTTTTTGATGTGGGGTGGTACAATCCAATCATGCCTCCAAGAAGTGACTTTGTATTAGAGCCTTCCCAATTTTGTATATTGGATTAAGAGTTTGGATTTCTACACTATAAAATAGGGGCAGAACAGGAGCTTGCGCTCTTGGTTCCTGGATGATCAGCATGAGAGAGCAGAGGGAGCAGAGCAGAGAGCAGAAAGAGGCCATGTGGCCAGGAGAAGCAGCTGAGATGGCGGAGTATTGAGTGAGAGGCCAGTTGGTGCAGTTTGACGCTGGAGAAGGAAGGAGATGGGGAACAGAGGTGAATAAGTCTGGTGAGCTAGAAACCTTTGATTCTAGGAAACTCGGATAAGTCAGTAGCTTTGTGAGCACTGAATGTGAGTGGGTTTTGGAGCCCAGTGTATGTTTTACTTGCCTGCTGGGTGCAAGCTAGGATTAAAGATGACAGCCCATCAGTTCTTGGCTCCGTTGTTTCTTTACCAACTGTCTGAATCCAATGCGAACCTGCATAGGCCAGAAGGCTGCTGTGATAGTGGCCGTGGCTCCTGGCTTTACAGGGAACAAATACAATATTTAAAACAAAGAACAAATAAATTTAAATCAACAAACTGACCAGTATTTCAATGGGAACTATGGGCCTACTTTTGGCTAATGAGATGGTCAATGTCCGGTTTCATATTTGTCACTGCTAGCCATAACAAGTGATAAGATGCGCTTCCAGGAGCCCTGACGCATGCATCCAGCGTCACCGGAAGTAGTACTGTACGCGAGTGACACCGCGCTTCGCGGTGCCACCACATACAGTACTCCAGGAGCACAAGATGAGGATGCATCCTGTGCTCCTCTCACTGACCACCAATGAAAGAGGTGCCCCTTCCGGAAGTGCAGCAAGGGCTGCATAAATGGCCTCAGGGGGCCGCATGTGGCCCGCGGGCCGTAGTTTGGGGACCCCTGGCCTAAAGGGTGGGGGTAGTGGGGAGAACACTCCACAGTCCATAGCAGCGTGGCTGCTTGTCCATAGCAACGCATTATGTGTGTCCGGTGCTTGCTGACGTCATCAGTGGCCGGGTGCAGCAAGCGCCGGAGAACAGAAGCCTAGGAGGTGGAGAGGCAAGAGGCAGAGAACCAAGAGAGCCTATGAGACAGCCTGCTGGTATAAAAAAGGTTAATAATGTAAAAACAGTACACACACCATACACACAATACTGTGTAAGTGTAAGGTGCTTTGTGTGTAATCATTACACAGTACACAAAGCAGCTTACACTTACACAAAGCACCATACACTTACACAGTGTGAATTACATCGGTCTTATACTATAAGAGACCACTATAAGATGTAGTTCACACTGTTCCCCAATGTATAATTATCGCCCATATCTCCCACTATTTTCCCATATTCTGAATGAGGAAACTGCTGAAATCAGCGGTTTCTGGCATTGAATCTGCCTCCTATTGATCTCATTGGGAGTGCGGAGGATTTTGTGGAAGAGAGCTCCCGAGAATCTCGGGTTACCACACAATCCCCCGCAGCCTCCTTTTGATTTCAATAAGAGGCGGAGAAATGACAGTTTCCGACACATTTCTTCCTCTCCTATTCAAGTCAATGGGAGGCCGCAGCAGATTCCGCTGAAATATAGAGCATGTTGCTCAATTTTTTCCATGCTAGAACTTTTCCTAGAGCAGAAAAATTCCAAAGGTGGAATCCACCACCCCCAATAGACTGAAAGAGGCCTCACACTGAGGAATCTGCTGTGCGGATTCTGCAGTGTAAAAGATCTGCCTCCTATAGAATTCTATTGGGGGTGGCGGATTCCACCTTGAAATTTTTCTGCTCTAGGAAAAGTTCTAGCATGGAAAAAATTAAGCAACATGCTCTACATTTGAGCAGAATCTGCTGCGGCCTCCCATTGACTTGAATAGGAGAGGAAGAAATGTGTCGGAACTGCATTTCTACTGTACAAGGGATCACTCTTTTGCGGAATCCACGGGTCTCCCATTGAAGTAAATGAGATGTGGATTCCACCGCAGAAACCGCTGCTTTATAGTGTGAAAGAGCCCTGAAAGATACCATGCTGTGCAGAAACTGCAGTGTATCCTATGACGTAGTTCACACTGTTCTATATAGAAAACTTGCCACTAATCTGAAAAAAACAGATCCATTAGTTAAGCAGCTATTTACAGAATGGTAGCCCCAATACACTAGGTAAGGAGGTCCATTAGTAATAAATATTTCTCAATATATAATTAAATATTGTTTTTGTGATTAATCACTATGTTTAAATTATGTTTGATTTGTAGCAATGAGAATACATAATGCATATCAGGTATTTACATTCCAAATCATAACTGTAGCAAAATTACAGTTATGAAGTAGCCACCAAAATTATTTTTTGATTTGGGGTCACCGCATCATGAGGAACTGTATTGTGGGGTCATGGCATTAGAAAGGTTGAGAACCACTTCTCTAAGGGAATTCATTCTCCCTGGGGTGTCAATATGGAGTAACATATAGATCTGATTTTTCAAGATACCTATATTCTGTCTCCTCTCTTGTTTTTAGAATTATTCTCCTTTAGCTGCTTGTTGCTCCCATAAGTGCATCCCTCTCTTCCTTCCTCCTCTGGTACCTTTAACATAATATCTGCAATTCATTTAATCAAGTATTTTACATATAGAGTTTATGATTTCAAGTAATCTATGTTTCATATTTGCAAAAATTCCTGAAGAAAAATGCTGAAGATTGGAATTAATTGGGTAAAGGAAAAAATAGAGGGAGAATCACACAATTAAAGTAATGTTATTTTGCTTCCAGACCACTCAAATTTGTTACAAGGTGTTTAATAATATGATACAAAGTGTTTCTTGGAGCCTACCTGGGGGACATCTTGGTCAGGTTATTATCAGACCTGTCTTTCTCTGCCCTGGGCTCTATTCCAAGAAACTGTATTTCTCAGGCCTCTAGTCTTCTAGCATCTCTGCAGGTTTGGCCAATGACATACACTGGTATAAAGCAGGGGAGAGGCTAATATTCCTCTTCTCCTCTCTGCTTTTGTTGGCATCTCTGACAATATCTCTGTGCTTCTTCTATGGATCTCAGTCCAATAGCTGGAAAACACCTTTCTTCATGGTCCCAATGGAAAGGCCCGCTAAGATCCCAACTCATCATACCCAGTAACCACAGCTCTAGGACTTGGGAACACAGCCTCCTCTCTCTGTTTCTCTTGCTCTCAGGTAGTAGCAGTTTTCTGCTGTTATTGCCAATCTCTGGGATTCCTCACCATTTCCTGTTTGGCTCCTTAGTTCTTTCCTCACTTATGTAATCAGTTCCTTAGATTGAATTCTATCTGCTTGAGATGCTTCAAGTGGTAACTCTTCTATTTTATTTTCATTTTACATTGAAATTCCAACTATACGTCCTGATTCTGCCCAATAGCAGAATTTGTTTTTAGCTGAGACTTCAGCTTTGTCAAAGACTGCTTGTATGTAAAAAACAAAAAACAAAAAAACAAAACAAAACAAAAACAAACAAAAAACCCCCAATACACTCAATTAATCCAGTTTAGGTAAAAGGAGATTTATTGCAAGTATGCATACAAAGCTCATGAAATCCAAGATTTATTGCAAGTATACAGAAAATGAGATCTGTTCTCTTTTCTATTCTAGATAGGCTTACCCCTCAGATGATAAGATGAATAAAATAAAACTAAGCCCCAGCTGACTATTTTACTGCAATGCCAGGCCCATTTATACAATGCTCTTAGAGAAAACTTTTGCCTCTTTCGATTCCACAGGCAGTTTCAAACAGCGTTCTTGATAATGGGGGGAAATGTGGTTATATATTGATATGTAACTACAAGATTTATTTTCTACTTAGACTTTACCTGAGACAGCAGGGGTCAGTGGTACTCAGAAGACTCATTGTGATGCAGGTTTATGTTAACTCTCAAAGTTTAAATTCTTTTGCTTGCTGACTTTTTAAATCCATGTAATTAACTCCTCCCAAACGTCTTTCCCAACCTGTTCTATTTTATCTATTTATTTTTACTTTATTTTCATGTATTTTTCTTATTAAAACATCTTCAGCATCAGCAAAGAGCCCTGTGTCCCAGGCAAAAAGAATGGGTTAGTCTATTTGGCCAAATTCCAGCTATAATTATGGAGTCTCATTTCATTTCATGTAAACATTGTCTACTTACCCCTTATTAGCTTGGCTATTTCCATAAGGTCTGAGGAACTTGAAAATGTTCTTCAACTTCACTGAATATACACATATTATTTTTACACTGTACCTTCTTCCATTCAATAGCTTCCCATTCTGATCTATACTGCTTTCTCAAATTATGTCATAGGATGGGCCAGAACCAGGGCACTGAGCAGCAAGAATCTGTGGTTTTCATCTCAGTGATCCACTGTAGTGTGTCTCAGCTTCCATCTGATTTTAGTTTAAAAATCTGATGGAATAGTATTATACAGCTTGAGATCAAAAGTATGGGAAAGGGGATTTTTATTCAACCACTCTGCTCTTGTCTTTTAATTGATGCCTAGTTGGTAAGGGATTTTTTGATCATGATCTTAGTATTTTACCTATTTATTGCACGAGTGTTGATGGTCTATGCATGCTCTCCAGAATGATGCCAAGAAAGGGAATCTATGATTGTTCTGTTGAGGCTGACCGGTAGATTTACAATTCCTGAACCCATAATGACCAGTTTGTTTGGATCTGTTTTGATGTTCTGCAGAACTAGAAAGCTGCCCATATAATTGCTACTGGTCACTTATTCATTGGTCAGTCCACTCATGTTACATAATTGCACAACAAATCTCTAGCAACTAAAGTAAGGGCATTGAGGCCTACTAATGGCTGAACCACAGGTAGCAGGAAAAGTCTGGAAATAGCTGCAGTTATTGAATGTCAGTAGTGTCACATGTTGACCAGGGACCCAGGCAATGGAGATGAGCAAAGAGCAAGGGTCTGGGAAAGGCAACCTCCACAATTGTAGCTTTTGCTGAGATGCTACCCTCCTTAGTTGGAAAACTAGGCCACTTAGCAGGTAACAAAAGCCTACTCACATCAGGGCAAAATGCTGTCCTAAATATTTATAATGGCAGAGTCCAGCTTGTTTGCTTGGTAAATAGTTTAATGGGCTTTGACGAGAGATTATGCAGTAATGGGGATGTGTGTGTTATGTGTTATGATTTTCTTTTTTGTTGTTGTTGTTGATAAAGGTTTTATTTATTGATTTTTAGAAAGAGAAGAGAGAGAGAGAAGGGGGGAGCTAGAAGCATGAAATGGTAGTAGTATGTGCCTTGACCAGGCAAACATGGGGTTTCAAATAGGTGACCTCAGCATTCTAGATTGATGCTTTATCCACTGCACCACCACAGGTCAGGCATGTTATGATTTTCTAAAGGTATTTGTAAAGGGTAGAAAGAATAGAAATGCTTCTTTCCCCAAACTATGTAGAATAAAGTGCCTTTCTTACCTACTTCTCCCACCCTCAACATTGGGGCTAAACTAAATGTAGATCATGGCGGGATTTGACCAGAAGAACAGATACAGATCAGAGAAGATTATGAACCACAGAGCCTTATGTGTAGAAATGAAGGAACAGTTTCTAGATAATAAGATACACCAGAGGCATTTTTTGTAAAGTATTTTGACCAAAATGAAAGCCTCCTTAAAAATCAGCTGATGATCCTGATTACAATTCAACAGTAGTGTAATTTCAGACAGAATCTGAGTATTCTCTTCACTGAGTAACCAGGAGTATAGTATGTAAAAAATAGAAATTTAGTGCCTATGAAAATCTTCATAAACTATAGAAAAAGAGGGACCAAAGGATATGAAAACAAAGTTCTGAATTGTATCCGTGCAGAAATGTTCCTCCTACCACACGACACAAAGGTTTATACCAGCTTCTTATCAAGCAGAACTTAGACATGGATATCAGATACCCAATGCATAATATTTATAGTTTGTAGAAGATAATGATGCATAATTTTACCATTCCCTTTAGCTTTATTTCTTATATGGGTTCAGACATTCCTGATTTATTAATTTTATTGCCTTCATAAAATCCTGAGTTAAGTAACCCATCCAAGTGCTGTTGAAGATAGAGATCAGCACCAGATGATCTCAGGGAATTTCTGTGAAGAATCTGTTTCTCAGAGTGCTAAGGCCAGTGTGGGAGTGTCCCACCAAGAAGGCTGCTAGTGTGGCTGATTCAGACTAGGGATGCCAAAAGCCACATATAGGAATCAAAGGAGAAACAAATTATCATTGGAACAAGTGGCTAGAAAGAGCTGTAAATTATTACAAAAGAATTTGATACTGGAGGCTATTTCAGTTGAAAGATGGTCACACATAGAGAGCTTATCTGTGTGTAGTACCCAATAGAACCTAGCTCCATTACTTAGTAGCTGTGTTACTTTAGACTGGGTATTTAGCCACTCTGTGCCTCAGTTTCCATCTTTATAAATGGGATGCATATAATAACTCTATGAGTTCTTATGAGATTTGATGAATTAGTATATGAAAACCATGTGGAAAGAGCAGTCAATAAACATTAGCTGATCTTATTCATTACTATTGTTGATAGTAAATGTTTATATCAATAATTAATTTTATGAAACAAAGGCTGATATAAACTGAAAACTTCTGGATTATGAGTTTAGAAGCATGGCTTTTTTGTCATGGCTCTGACAATTATACTTGAAGTAAGTTATAGAATTTTAGAGCTGGAATGTGGGAGCGATTTTGAGATTATCTTATTAAATTTCCTCAATGTATGTGAAGAAATTGAGGCCAGAGGATTGTTGCTTAAGGCCACACAGCTAGTTGGTAGCAGCATGCATTCCATTCTACTGTGTCTCTTAAGTGAACTTAGCTCTTAGTTTTCTCATGTGGAAATTAAGTATTGAATTATATTAGTTTAACTCCAAATTCAATTAAAATATAGGTTCTTCTAAAGCTCAATTTATTAATTTATCCAACAGATATTTATGTCTAAATCTGAACATATGCACGTTCTATAACACAGAAATTTTACTCCTAAGTATATATTCAACATTAATATATACATGAAAAGTTATGCATTCGAGTGTTCATAAGAGCACTATTTGTATCAGTTATAACCTGGAAACTGCCTAAATACTCACCAGCAGTTGAATAGGTAACTAAACTGGTACATTTACACAAAGATATGTGATGTGGTAAGGACAAAGGTGAACTGTAACTACCCACAAGATCAATGAATTTCACCAGTATAGTGTGAATAAAAAGTCAATGACAAAACAGTTTATATAATGCAATTCCATTTATATAGAATCCAAAATAAGCAAAATTAAACTATGCTGTTAGAATTGGTGATGGTGGTTACTCTTGTGTGTGGTAGTAACTAGGAAAGTGTACAAAAGTGTTTCAGTTGCTGGTAATGTTTGTTACTTGCTCTGGGTCCTGGATGCATAGATGTGTTCAAATTGTGAAAATCTAATGAGATTTATACTTATAAAATGTGTTCTTTCCTCTTTATATATTGTATTTCAATTAAAAATAAAACACAGTATAATAAAAATATTTTTAATTGTCACCTATTGTCAGCCACTTATCCAAATGCTGGGTATAATATAATGAAAAACCCTGACAATATTCCTTCCTTCATGAAAGCTGTTTTTAGTGAGCAGTAGAGAAGACAGTATGTGCAATGAAGGAAAGTTAATGTTTCTGTGAAACTATAGTTAGTCAGTGCTTTGCATTTATTAAGTAGCTACTTTGTCGTTGCCATTGTTGTCCTTCAATTTATAGTTAAACATTTGAATGTGCCCCATCTTTTATTTTGTCTCTAAGACCTTTGAAATGTATTACTTTTTTTTTATTATCTGTAATGCTTTCTCTTTTCTTGGCTGTCTGCTGATTTCCAAGTGGTTTTAGACTCATTTTTCATCAGTATGTCAATGGATATATGCCAGTTACCACAAAGTGTTTGTTTCTGATAAAGGAATAGAAACAGAGCAAGCTAGAAAAACCTGCTTTGGCAGCCAGTGGTATCTGGGACCTATTACAGCCATTTAAGTAACCTCAGCAGTGATCTATTTACAAAGGAGAGACTGTTTGCTTTTTAAGATCTAATGCCCATTTAGTGACCTCACTGACAAATGTAACATTATTCAATATTATTTTCTCATGTTTCCAAAGTTGTATTTTAATTGCCTTTCAGACAAAAGGGATGCTTTAGTTATTATGCTTAATTATACAGAGAGAACAATTGCAAAAACGGGGATATACTTTGATGTTCCAGTGTGCTTTTATGGAACAAATGAAGTCCAAGAAGTAAAAGAAAATTGCTGAGAAAACGGGTGAAGAACTCTGGGAATGTGCAGACTTTTACTGGGATCACATATAAAGACTCTGAGAGGAGCAAAGAAAGATGCTAATTAGAGGGGAGAGTATTTTTCTCGATCACATCTGATTGCTTGTGTCAAAATGTCCCTGTGAACTGAAGGTATACATAAAGCCTCTAGCTTGGGTTTTTAATAAGGTTTACGGTATTACTTAAAGTATTATGATAGTACTTAATAATGGTTCCTTTTATGGGCCTTATGGTAGACATCTTTGTAGTTGTTATCCCACACCCTTGTTTTCTGATAGTTTTCCTTTACTTCACCTCAGCCAATAGTGGGTATGTGGCTCCTACTGGCCATTGTGCACAGTGTGTCTCTGCCCACAGGTTACAGTTGATTGGAAGGAGGAAGAACATGTTTCAATTAGAGCACCTCCCCAGATTGTGGCCACTATTGATTGATCAAGATGTGGGCATCTGATCCAAACTTGGCTTACTTCTTCCTTAGGAATTTTGAGTTAGGTCTTAGAGAGAGAATGAGGTACCTCTTTGGATGATGATGATGATGATGATGATGATGATGATGTGTGTGTGTGTGTGTGTGTGTGGTTGCTGTTTGTAGACATCTTCTTTTGTCATATTCCATACTTTGTAACAGAAATGAATGCTACATGTGTGCAATGGAGAGCAGAGTTGGGAGGTAAATGTTCTTAGGTTATTCTAGTTTTTAGTTCCTGTTTATTCATGAGGCCAAAGGGGCATTCCATAAGAACATTAATTAATCTTAGATGGCAGAGTGGGTTTCTGTTCTTGAATACAACAGTCCTACATACCACAATCTCCTTACTTTACACTGACTCTCTTCTGCAGACAATAACATATGGGCTACCACTATAAAATTCAGTAAGTCAGCTCAACTTCCTTTTGAAATGAAATGGTTTAAATAAATGTAATAAATAAAGGAGTAAGTAAATAATTTAAAATTCCTAAGAAGGGTGTGTATGACATTTTACATTTGGAATTATGTTTCATTGAATGATGAAGACTGATTATAAAAGTCATTCCATGTTAAAGCTGAAAGGGATCTTCACTCCAGATTTTTTTTAAAAGATTTGATTTAGTAATTTTAAAAAGAGGCTAGAGAGAGAAAAAAGCAGCAGAAGGGAGAGCTAGAGCATTAACTGATAGTTGCTGCTTCTTGTATGTGCCTTGAACCGGCAAACCCAGGGTTTCAAACTGATGGCCTCAGCATTCCAAGTTGATGCTCCACTCACTGTGCCAACACAGGTCAGGCCAGATTTTTTTCTGGCTTAGAAAAGTGTGACCCAAACTGGCCAACAGACTTATTCAGATTTCATTGTTCATCAGTCTGAGTAGAACTTTTCCATTTGGACAGTCAGGAGATTATACATAGATTGCTACAGAATCTGAACCTGAAAGCAGAGAGCTGAATTCCAGAGAGACTGAAGCCAAGGTGATGGGGCAATGGGCAGCATTTCTGTGGAATATGTGAAAAGTGGAGCTCTGAATTCAGTTACAGGTCCTCAGACACCAGATTCCATTGCATGCCCTCCTATTGCCTGATCCATCATGCTACAGTGTTTTAGCAAAAACTTAAGCAATCTGCATTGTTCAGTTACCTTCTTTCTGTATTCTAAACTCAAAACTCTTTACTTCTTTCTGTAATTCCTCAGTTTTCAACCTCCTCAGAGGAACCCTTAAATTAGGACTGATTGAGACGATATCTTTATCAGCCATCAGAGAAAGGTGTGATTTGATAAGATTGCAGACAGGATGTGGGCCAGGATGCACTTTGGGAAAGTATGTTCTCAAAAGAGAAATAAATCAAGAAATTCTGCATAATGAATTATTTTTAATGTTTATTTTTATTAATTTTAAAGAGATAAGAAGGGAGAAAGAGAGAGAGAGAAGGACAGGAACATCAATCTGTTCCTGTATGTGCCCTGATCGGGAACGGAACCAGCAATCCCTGTGCTTCAGGACAATGCTCACCAACTGAACTATCCAGCCAGGGCAGTTTATCTTTTTTAAAGGGAGTTGGAATAGGCTAAAATATGCTGTTGTGTGGCTTACATGAGAAAATACATGTGCAGAATTTAGTACAGTAAGCACCACAACATGTTAAAGTAAACATACATTAAACCTGGGAATGAATAATTTTTTAAAAGGTAAAATTAAGACTTTCACAGAGATATAAAACAAACATATGTCAAAGATTTTATTTAACTCACCAGTAAATGACTACAACCATTTATATCAAAGGGTGAATCCAAAGATCTATTTGTAGACCAGAAATATTGAAATTAATTGCCTCAAACAGTGAGTAATTTTTTATTGGAGGCAACTAATAATTTTTTTGCTTGTTCCAAATTCCCTGACATCGCTATAATTATTATTAATTCATCTTAGCTGACTTCTTCCAATCACGCCCACTTATCAGGAAGGGCTCTGCTTCTGACATATAAATCTCATGGGCCTGAAACCCACATTCACTACATAAATACTCCTTCCTTTTCCAGGTTGGTTTTGCAGTAGAGTTCTTCTATTACAACCTCTTATTATCAAGACTTCAATTCTTAGCCATAACTTACCAGTTTGGATTAAAGTCAAAGGATGAAAAATATGTTAAGGCTTAAACAAGAAAGAAAAGCAGAAGTGGTCTTGCTGGCAATTTACCCATTTCAAAAATGTCTGAGGCTCTGGAAACTAAAGCCACCGTTGGCAATGCATACTCAAGCAAGAAAGTCTTTTTGGTGTGGGAAATAGTACTCAACTTTTCATTTTCAGCAGTTTAATAAAATCTCTCTGGCTCTCTCAAATATTTATTTAGTCTCCTATAATTTATGGTAACCGTGGCACTTAGTGCTAGCCAGGTGTTAAATCTAACACAAAAAAAGTAAAAAGAATAGTTAAGAAGTATCAACTGATGCCCAAGGGAACTTATTAAGTATGTTTTATTTAAATAATCCAATTCAACAAATTGAGGCAAACTCTTAAAAAAACTAACTTGCTGAAATTGAAGCAGGCACCTCACCGGCAAGCTGCCCAGATTATTAATTTTAGTCATTTCTGTTGTACCCATTCTGAGTAGACAGCTGCATAATCATTGTGTGGTTGTTATTTACTCTTATTCAGTGATCTACAAATTGGATTGATATTGGGATCTCCATTTGAAAGATGCTCAAAGAGGCTGGTGACTTGCACAAGGTTATAGGCAGGGGCACAGGCACACTCTTCTATTTCAG
Source organism: Saccopteryx bilineata (assembly GCF_036850765.1). NCBI lineage: Eukaryota > Metazoa > Chordata > Mammalia > Chiroptera > Emballonuridae > Saccopteryx > Saccopteryx bilineata. The sequence continues at coordinate 62,417,581 of NC_089498.1, forward strand.
AAAACTTTTGTCTCTTTTCTAGGAAATCTGAGATGTTTCCTGCTTAGAAACAGACCATTTCAGGAGGTTAACCATGTCACCTTGAGGTACCACCTCCTAAAACCTCTTATCCGCAGAAGCCACTGTGTTTCATACCTTCTTCTCCAACAGTCAACACCAATTCCAAGTACCTTCATGGGCTCAACTTGTAAATTGATTTGATTGCTACCTCACCACTTATAAGAACCATTTTAGAAGGGAAGTTTAGTATAGAAGCTTACAATGCTTGCGGGTGTCCTGATTAGTTGTGGGCTCATGCTAAAGACTAACTAACGTTGAAGTCAGGAGGCTGGATTTTAGGTCTGACTTTGCCCGTATCCAGTGTCACAAGAGTAGGCTAATAATTTAAAATTTTTGTCTTGAGCATTTTTACCACCATGCAAACTAACTTAGGAGGAGAAAAATGAGTACAGTAGACCCTTCAATACTAATATGCTAATATTACAGTGTGAAGATAATACAGTCTGAGTTGTGGAGGTTCTAATCTTGGCTCTATCTTTAAGTAGCTGCTATTTAGTAATTTTAAAAATTTACTTAATATGTCTGCACTTTTTTTTCTATGCTGCTAAAATGATAAAGACAATTTTTCATAGGTTGTTACAAAGATAATCTGTAGTTTGTTTAAAATGCCTGCAACATAACTTGTGTACACGAAATGATAGCTATTGTTTTACATATTATGTTAGCCCCAGTCCCCTGCAAATTAAGTATTCTTATTTTTCTTTATAATTTTATATTCAAATATTGTAGGTAAGAGAAATGAAAGTTCAAATATGGCATATGTTTTTATTTAAAACTAACTTAAGTTATAATTCATTGGTAACATTTATACAAATGTTGCGTAAGTCTACATGTTGGTGGTCCATGGCAGTTTCCTATTTCAGGCTAAGGTTTTTATCTTTCATCACTTATTCAAGTGATATCTCTTCTCTCAGATGAAGATGGCTCAGGGAATGCCAAATTATTTTGTTCACATCTTTAGCCAAATTAGGAACATTTTACTCAAATCCAATAGTGCAGAGAAATATTACTATGAGGATAAATAAGAAACAGTAGTGCGTATTGAAAAGAGACTAGATGGATAATTAAAAAATCCGATTTTCAGTTCACCAATTGTAAATTACACCCAGAATCAACACTGAATTTCTTTGAGGCTCTGTTTCATCTGTTACTTATTGAACTACATATATTCTGATATTACATGTACAGAGGCATTGATGAGTCTCTGCCAGTTAGAAATTAGTTATAAAATATGAGGAAATAAATTCATATTATATGTGTTTTGGTTATTACTGTTTCCTTTCATTAACAGAAATCCAGGATATTTACAATCTCTACTGATAAAGATAGCACTATCATAGTGCTAGTATACTATACTAGCACCAGTATGCTATCTTTAGTATACTATAAAGCACTTTTCAAATATATTGGTTCATTTGGACCACACAGTGATGTGTGAGATAGATGTTATTATTCTTTCCCTTTGACAGGCTAGAGGAGTGTGTGTGTGTGTGTGTGTGTGTGTGTGTGTGTGTGACGGAGCAAGAGAGGAGAGAGAGAGAGAGAAAGAGAGCATGGCCCTACAACCATTGTGGAAATCAGTAACAGTCTTGCTCATGCTCTAGTGTGTTCATAATCTTGAAGTTTTGCTGCTCCAAACATCCTACATCTGCTTCTATTTAGCCCGAGTCCATTAACACAACAATGACATAGGGAACTCTGCCTGGATAAAGCCTATGAATATGCCTCATGACAACTCAAATAATTAATAATCAATAATCTAAAGATTTACTGAGTTTTAACACATAGAAACAGAAGTTACACCCTTGCAAACTTTCCATTGATCCCCAAAATTGCTTTCTCTGAACAGGGTGCAAAGGTGACCATTTAATTAAGTTTCCAAGCTTTGGGACAACTTAAGAAAAAACAGTCAAGTCAATGTTTTCAGTTTTAAAAAACATATTAAAAATAGCTTTAATTTTATTACAGAGCAATATATATTTACTGTAGAAACTGGGTGTTGGTCAAATAAGTTTGTAAATATGATATATAGGTTTGCTCGCTTATAGTTTGCATTGGGTGTGGGGGACAAGCTCTAGCAGGCAGGGTGTTATACTCTAAGGCTTAGTTTTAAGACTAAGCCTTTCCCACCCTAAGTGACTTTGTCTTAGAGACTTCCTTGTTTGTATATTGGATTAAAGTTTTGGATTTCTACACTATAAAATGGGGCAGACTGGGAGCTTGCTCTCTCTCAGTTTCTAAGATTAGCATTAGAGAGGAGAGCAGAAAAAGGCCACGTGGAGGAGAGAAGAAGCAGCCAAGATGGTGGAGTGCTGAAGGAAAAGCCAGTTTGTGCAGAGTTTGTGCAGAGAGAAGGAGATGGGAAACAGAAGTGAATACGGCTGGTGAGGTAGACACCTTTTATTCTAGGAAACTTGAAGAAGTCAGTGGCTTTGGGAACCCTGAATGGAAAGGGAAGTGTTTTCCCACTGTATATTTCTTGCCCACCGGGTGCAAGCTAGGATTAAAGCTAATGGCCCACCAGTTCTTGGCTCCATTATTTCATTACCGTCTGTTTGAATCAAACCTGAACCTGCATGGGCCAGGTGGCTGTGATGATGGCCATGGCTACTGGCTTTACATTGGGAAAATACAGAAAACAACTTCAATTTCATCAATCCCAATGACAATTATGTTTGGCCACCTGGGATCATGGCAGATTATTTACTTTCAGGGCATTTTTTTTCTTAACTGGATTTGGCCTCAAAAGCTGTTTTAACACAGTGCCTGTGGGATCCATAATACCTGACCAGAGTTGGCCCATGGGTTGATATCTATTGTTTTATTTTTATCTCTTGTGCCTTTCTGATGCCTTTCTCTAGGACTGCCTGTTAATATATACTCACATATACACATACATTTTAGTAAAATTTACTAATTTAACTGGCTTCAAAACATTCAACCTCTTTATTAATGTGATGCCGTCTATCCTATTTTCTATCAAGGGTACAACTCCTGTTCTCTAATCGAAGAAGTTTCTCTGCAGCTTCAGGGAATGGTGGGATAAGGTTAGAAAGTTCAAAGGTCTTATGCAGACAATTATGGAACTCAGTTCCGAAACAAGCTTTAATTTGAACAGTTTAAGTGTGAAATTTTCAAAAGGAGACATTTGTAGTGAAAATACTTAATACCCAACATTTCGTGTTAAGCCTGCATGTTTTTCAAATAAGGTGTTCCCGTCCTTCTAAATTACTGAGTGTAAAGCTGTAATGTTATATGTTCCCAAGGGGCAGAGAGTAATTCAGACATGAAGTAATTTTAATAGGAATCATTTCTCTTTTTTTGGCAAGAGAAGAATTTCAGTAGGAATTTTTCAAAATTACAAAATATCCTTCCCTGGGGGATTCATGCTGCCACTTAGCAGATTTCTCATTTCATTTAACACAAATATTTTGATCCTCAAGGGGAAATATGCTCAGTTACAGTTTCTGCATTACTGTCTCCCAAAGATAAATGAGGTGCTTTTTATCCAAAATGGACACAGGAGAGGTAAGGTGGGAGGAAAATGATGTAAATCCTGGGAAGAAGTTTCTAAAACAAATCATTTACCAAAGTCCTTAAAAATGGAGACAACTTTCAATTTCTATTTCATTTTCTTCTTAGAATGTTTTTCAAACAAGAGAAACTTTTTTTCTCTTCCTGGAGAGAGCTAGCCTGAAGGTCTGCCTAAAGGAAAAAGAGATGTTGATCTCAGAAGATGACTGGATTAATCCTCTCTTCCAGTTCAGATGGATGCAGTGGCCTCACAGATGGGTGGTTGGAGGGAGATTATAAGCTGCATCTGGACATAGCTGAAAAGGGCTCTCTGATTGAGAGTTTTGTCTGATGGAGAGTTGTGAACGAGAATGCTTTCTATTTGCTGCTGGACAGATGATGCCTGTAGCTGTGGCAACACACACGTGTGAGAAAGATGTAACTTGTCATTAGTGCTTGTTCCCAAGTATCCTATGTCTCCAGATCTCCTGAAACTGAATACTTAAAAATTCCCTTTTCAACCACCATTAAATATTCCATCTTGTCCCACTGGTAATTCCATTGAGGTCCCACTCTTTGCTAAATAACAAGCAAAAATATCTCCCATGTTGCATAATGAGTATAAATGGGATACACTATTCTTGCCAGTGGTCCTGTAGCTAAAGTTGAGCTTGAGGAAGCAACTCAAGGATGATAATGTCAGGCACCGTTAGTTGTCAGGAAAAATGTTTAGAAGTGTGAAGGTATTTCTATCTCCATCAACGTAGTCATCTACCTAGTCCATAATATTGTTTCTTAGGTTGACTTCTTCAGTACCATCTTTTGGTGATAAAATTATGTCTTAGAAAGTCAGTAATTGTAAGGATTTCAGTAAAGAAGGCACCAAACAAGCTTTCAAATAAACCTTTATGTCCTCAAATAAATTCAGTTTTGTAGTTCCTTACACAAGCCCTCAAGACTTCATTCCTAAATGTCATGCCTCAAGAAGTTTATTTTACTGTGTTTGAATTGAAAAATTAAAACCCTGTAAGAACCCCAAACCATGACCCATGTATATCTTTTCATCATTTTAGCCCAGTGTGCTGTAGTGTATGGGTACATAGTAAGTGATCAGTAAATGTTTTTGCCTCAGTAGTCTGGAATGATTAGCAACATCAAGAGAAACTGCTTACTACTTTAGTCATACAATATTTCTACCATGATTCATGGTTGTTACAAAAATTCAGGATCAGGACCAGTCTTAACATACAAGTGGTCCAAGACCACAGTGATTTTATTTTCTAATGGAATATAATGGAATATTAGAAGTTTCACTGCCTAAAGGATTAACATCAGTGTCCAAGATATTATGACATTAGGCTGTAAACTGTTTTTGGAGGAGAGGATAAGCAGCTCTCTAAAGCCACAAGCATATATTAAATAATACAATTATTTTTTAAAATGGAGTTTCTTTGACCATTTAAGCTCTAAGAAATGTTTAAAGTGATATATACCATATTTCCCCATGTATAAGATACATTCTTTTTCAAAAAATTTGGGGTCTATAAACTGGGTGTGTCTTTTACAGTGCTTATAGATATTTTTTACTTGCATTTCCTGCTTTTTCATGAGGATGAAGAGTTGTATGAATTTTATGATGAATAAAGCTTGAGTTCAATAATTTTATGTAATACATTTATTTTGCAAAATTTGGGCCCCCAAATTAAGGTGTGTCTTATACATGGAAGCGTCTTAAACATGGGGAAATATGATATATATATATATATATATAAACATAATATCACATTTTAAAATTAGTCTTCAAATGGACCTCTTTGTAAGGAAACAGACTTATTAGGTCAATATCCTTTTCCCTCTTCTTTATATTTTGCTTTTATTATGTTAGGCCTAGCAGAAGTCACTCCTATGTCAATTGTATCAGTTAGTCCCCATACTAATGAAGCCAGGATGAGTGTTAAATTGTCTGCAGACAATTTCAAGGTGATCAAGGGCTCACGTAACTCTGAGCATGATTTTTGCAAATGTGTGCCATGTAGCATGTGTCCCCTGAAAGGTGAGACATAAGAATATAGCTTGGCCTTGGCCAGTTGGCTCAGTGGTAGAGTGTTGGCCCAGTGTTGGATATCCTAGATTTGATTACTGGTCAGGGTACATAGGAGAAGTGCCATCTGCTTCTCCATCCCTTCCTTTCTCCCTCCCCCTTTTCTCTCTTTCTCTCTCATCCCCTCCCACAACTATAACTTGATTTGTTGAGCACATTGGCCCTGTCACTGAAGATGGCTATGTTGAGCCTCTGTCTCTGGTGCTAAAAATAGCTTGGTTTCAAGCATGGCCCCAGACGGTGAGAGCATTGGCCCAGATGGGGGTTGCCAGGTTGATCCTGGTCAAGGCATATGTGTGAGTCTGTCTCTCTATCTCCCTTTCTCTCACTTGGAAAAGAAGAAGGAAAAAAAAAAGAATATAGCTAGATTTGTGCAAACCCATCTTTAATACTAAACAGCTAATATTATCAATATTGGTTATTAATATTAATATATATAATAGGAACTAATATATTTTGAGTGCCTTTCATGGAGCAAAGTCTGTACTAAACACTTCACATATAACACTCACAACAGTATTCTAAAATTTCATGAGCAATTCCACTTTATAGACTAAAGACAGGCTCATGGAGGTTATGTATCATCTGCAGATTACATTTCTGTTAAATGGCAGACATTGGGTTTGAAACTAGGTTTGTCTAATTTCAAGCCCAATCTCATTTCCTTATGCCAGGTTGCTTCTAATAGTATTTGTATAGTAATTTATAATTGATAGTAGACCAGAAAAGAATTTTCATTTATTTTTGGTCTCTGAATGCTAAGGATTACTTATTAGGGATGCGATCTTTGCCATTGCCTTATGAACAAGAAATCAAGGTGAAGCAGCTATGAAGATCATTCTGAACCTTCATCTTATACTCTTTCCATTACACCAAAGACACCAAAAATTTCAGGACTAGTGAGTGTCCATAGCTTGCCACCACTATCCTTGTCCTTGTATGTGCAACTTGCACTGAGAAGCAGAAGACTTATCCAAGCTTTGCAAGACTTTATTAAACACACTGCATCAGGCATTTTCTCTACAATCTCTACCTTCCAGCAATTCACACAAATGCAATTCCTAATCATACTTAATAAAGCAAAGTCTTGAAATCCAGTAAGTGATTCATATGTTAATCAATGATAATTAATGAGTAAATATACACATAATTACACAAAAAATGTGAAGCACAAAAAGGACTCAACTAATTTGTGTCCAAAGCCTTAGCTGAAAAGTTAGATCCAATATATAATCAATTCTGAGATAAGAAAACTGTCATTTTTACTTAGCATAAGAGAAAAATCTGGAAGATTGTAGTATAATCAGAAGAAAGCTGAATGGTAGTAGAGTTAGAAAAAGCTGAAAGATACTGGATGGACCTAGGAAAATGATTGGTTGAGATGTCTATGACCTTTTGCTAAAGTGAGCTATTCTAGAAAAGAAGCTATGTTTTATTTTTAATGTTTTTTACCTCCCTCCCCCATCTCTATTGCCTAACTTTGTCTAGAAACTGAATTCCTAACTAACCATTCATAGATAGGCTTAAGGGAATTTGTGTATCTCCTAATATTTAAAATAGAATAAAATTCATATGCACATTTTCCTGAAGGGAGGTCTATAGATTTTATTAGATCTTTGGAATGCATGACTCTGTAAAAAAAAAACAACTAGTCTATAGTGACTCTCCATTCTGGCTACATGTTAAAACAATTTGTGAGATGATGTCAGAGTAATGGCAGTGTGAGAAAGACTCTTGATCTCTCCTATTGAAATTTCAAAAAATTGAACAACTATAACTCAGTGAAGCAACTCCAGCTGGGCTCATAAGCTTGCCTGAAAAATCTGCATACCAAATGGACTAAAGATGGGAAAGATTGAGAAGGGGTATGAAAAATAAAACACACTTACTATTGGCTCCAGAGAGAGAAGAGACCAGGACTGACTGGGTGTGACTGCAGGACACCAGGCAGGGGAGAAGCCCAGAGTGACTGGGTCTCTTTCTGATGGGGGGAGTGATGAGATTGAGGAACAGAGGGGGAGATATTGAACCAAACTGGTGACAGAACGAGGAGTCATGGCCGGTGTTCCAGCAGTCTGCTGCAGCCTACACTTGGAGCAGAGACAGAGAAAATAATAATATGGCCCCTAATTCCCCTTCCTCCCAGATCCTGCCTCTCTCACATCACAGGGTATGGAGAATGGCAAAGAGATATTCCACAACTAACTCTCCAGAGACACTCTCTTCACTGAAGAACAGTGGTGCTCTGCGTCTGGTCCCCTGGTCTGTTGAGAAGTGGGGAGGTGCATGGGGAGGCCTGAGATTGCCATTGCTAAAACCATAAAGCCATCACAACTCACCCCACACATAATATGACTACAGCTCCACTAACAGCACTGGGACAACAACAACTCAGTGAGGTCATTCCAGGAACTTCACAGAGCTAAAACTTATAATATAGCACCACCTACTGCAAGAAAAGAAAAAAACCTCTCAAAATTGAATTATTTTTCTTTTTATCTCTTTGAATTTCATTTTCTTTAATTTTTATATTTTTATTCTTATATTTTGCATGTGTTTCATTTGTTTTTGACTTGTTTTGGTCTTTGTTTTGGTGGTTTTTCTCTTTTGCTTGTCATTATTTTTAAAATTTTTATTGTATATTTTCATTTTTATTTTACATTTTTTAGTTGTTTTCTGTTAGGTTCTTAATAATAACACTCTCAAATGCCATCAATGGAGAAGAAATTAAATACCATAGCTGCACAAGACAGAGATGTAATTCAGATATAAAATAAAAATATCTCCAGAAAAAAATCTCAATCACATGGAAAGCTTGGAGTTATATGACAGAGAATTCAAAATTGAAGTTCTGAAAATACTCAGCGAAGTGTAAAAAAGACTGATAGGCAATTAAGTAGCTCAAAAAACAAATTGACAAAATGAGTACTTCCCCAAAAAGATTGATACTTTAAAAAATAACCCACAAAGATAAAGAAATCATTATATGGATTGAAAAATGGCATAGTAAGTTTATCTAATAAAATAGGCCAGATAGAGGAGAGAATCAGGGACATCGAAGACAGGCAAATAGAGATGCTACAAAGAAAGAGACTCTTGAATTTAAAAAAAAAAATGAAAGAGCTTTAGAAGTATTTTCTGATTCCATCAGAAAGAGAAATATAAGAATAATGGTATTTTAGAAGAAGAAGAGAGGGAAAAGGAAATGGAGAGCCTATTCAAACAAATAACTGATGTGAACTCCGAAAGCTTATAGAAAGAGAGCCTTGAATACAAGAAGCAAGCAGAACACTGGGTTACCTCAACCCAAAAAGATCTATCTACTCCAAGGTACATTATAATAAAATTATCAAAAGTCAATGACAAAGAAAGAGTCCTCAAGGCAGCTAGGGAAAAGAAGAACATAACGTATAAAGGAAGGCCCATTAGATAATCATCAGACTTAGCAGAAACTCCACAAGTCAGAAAAGAATGGATCCAAACATTCAAAGTACTGAAAGAGAAAAATTACCAACCAAGAATATTATATCCATCAATGTTATTCATCAATTATGAGGAGAAATAAAAACTTTTGCAGATATATAGAAGCTGAGGGAATTTAACACTAAAAAACCACTACTTCAGAGAATACTCAAGGGGGTTATTCATCCATATACAAAGAACAAAAACAAATCAAAACTACAAGTAAAAGCTCCAAGAAGGTTACAAAAAACAAGGATAATCTATGACAACAATAATATAAAAAGGGTGAGGATAAATACCTGCATTTGCAAAGAAGGATGGAGTGTAGAAGCACTCATAAGACAAAGGGCTCTTGTACATATGACAAATTTTCCCACAAAAATTGCTACTAAAACATATAGCTTAAAAAAAGAAGAAACAGTAGAAGCAAATATGGAATACCACCAAAATAACCCCCCAAAAACAACAACAACAAAAAAAACAAAAGAGAAGAACCAAGGAGACACAGAGCTACCAAAAAACAAAACATAATATGGATACAGGAAATCTTCAAGCATCAGTAATTATCCTAAGTGTAAATGGACTGAACTCACCAATAAAGAGACACAGAGTAGCAGATTGGATCAAAAAGCAAAAACCAACAGTATGCTGCCTTCAAGAAACACATCTAAGCTGCAAAGACAAAAGAGGATTCAAAGTGAAGGGTTGGAAAACAATTATCTAAGCAAATAATCCCCAAAGAAGAACTGGTTTAGCCATACTAATATCTGACAATGCTGACTGCAAGACAACAAAGGTAACAGTAGATAAAGATGGACATTTATCATGAAAAAAAATCACAATCATAATTGAAGATCTCAGCATACCATTGATGGCTCTAGATTGATCATCCAAACAGAAAATCAATAAAGAAATATTCACCTTATTGCCACACTAGACTAAATGGACATAATAGATATTTACAGAAAATTTTATACCAGAATATCAGATTATACATTCTGTTTTAGTGTGCATGAAATATTCTCAAGGATAGATCATAAATATATGGTCTACAAAACTATATGGGCCACAAAACTAACATAAACAAATTCTGGAAGATTCAAATTATACCAAGCATACTTTCTGAACATAAAGCTTTGATATTAGAATTTAACTGCAAAAAGGAAGTAAAGAAACCCACAAAAATGTGGAAATTAAATAACATACTCTAAAAAATGAATCAGTCAAAGAAAAAATAAATGCAGAGATCAAAAGATATATACAGTAAATGAGATGACAACACAACATATCAAAATTTTTAGGATGCAGTAAAAGTAGTAATAAGAGGGAAGTTTATATTATTACAGGCTTATATCAAGGAACAAGAGTGATCTCAAGTAAACAACCTAATGTCACATCTGAAAGAACTATAAAAAGAAGAAAAAGAGCAACCCAAAGTCAGCAAAAGAAAGGAAATAGTAAAAATTAGAGCAGAACTAAATGCAATAAAGAACAACAACAACAAAAAAACCTATAGAATGAATAAAAACAAACTATAGAATAAATTAATACAACCAAGAGCTGGTTCTTTGTAAAGATCAATACAATTGACAAACTCCTGGCTAGAATCAATAAGGAAAAAAGAGAAAAGACTCATATAAAAAATGCCAAAATGAAAGAAGAGATATTACCACAGATATCATAGATATAAAAAGGCTCATACTAGAATACTATAAAAAAATTATATGCCACCAAATCTAACAATCGAGAAGAAATGGATAAATTCTTAGAACTATACAACCTTCCTAGACTGGGTCATGAAGAAATGGAAAACCTAAATAGACTCATAAGCAGGGAGAAAAGAGAAACAACTATCAAAAACCTCCCCAAAAATAAAAGTCTAGGACCAGGTAGCTACACTAGTGAATGCTACCAAACATTCAAAGAAGACTTTGTATCTATCCTTCTCAAAGTATTCCAAAAAATTGAATAATAAGCTATAATCTATAATATTTTATGAGACCAACATAACTTTGATACCAAAAGCTGGTAATGACAACACAAAATACAAAAACAACACATCAATATCTCTAATGAATACAAATGCAAAAATCCTAAACAAAATACTAGCAAATCAAATAAAACAATGCATAAAAAAATACTACATCAAGATCAATTGGGAGTTATTCCCAAAAAACAAGAATGGTTCAAAATACAAAAATAAATCAATGTAATACACCATCAACAAAACAAAGAACAGAAATCTTATCAATAGATGCAGACAAGGTATTTGATAAAATACAACATCCATTTAAGTATAAAACATTCAATAAAATGGGTATAGGAGGAAATGACATTAACATAATTAAGGGCATATATGACAAAACATCAGCTAATATCATACTGAATGGTGAAAAATGAAGGCTTTTTCTCTAAAGTCAGAAACAAGACAAGGCTGCACACTTTCTTCACTTTTATTCAACATAGTTCTGGAAGTTTTAGCCAAAGCAATCTGGCAAGAGAAAGAAACAAAAGGCACCCATATCAGGAAAGAAAAAGTAAAGGTAATACTTTTGCAGATGACATGATCCTGTATATAGAAAACCACAAAGATTCCATCAAGAAACTATTAAGCCTGACCTGTGGTGGCGCAGTGGATAAAGTGTCAACCTGGAATGCTGAGGTTGCCGGTTCAAAACCCTGGGATTATCTGGTCAAGGCACATATGGGAGTTGAGGCTTCCTGCTCCTCCCCTCTTTTCTCTCTTTCTCTCTCTCTCTTTCTCTCCTCCTTCTCTCCTCTCTAAAATGAATAAATAAAGTCTTAAAAAAAGAAGCCTCAACTCTTAGTTGCAGCATCTTTAAAAAAAAAGAAATTATTAAAAATAATTAGCCAATGCAGTAAAGTCACAAAATACAAAATCAATATACAAATATCTATTGCTTTCCTGTACACCAACAATGAACCTTCAGAAAATGAACTAAAATAAAACAATTCCTTTTACAATTGTAACATGAAAAAGTAAAATATCTAGGAAGAAACTTAAGAAAGGATGTGAAAAATCTATGTAATGAAAACTACAAAGTATTTTTAAAAGAAATTTAAGAAGACATGACAAAATTGAATATATTTGTTGCTCATGGATTGGAAGAATTAACATAGTTAAAATGGCCATGTTACCCAAAGCAATACACAAATTTAATGCAATCCCCATAAAAATCCCAATGTCATAAAAAATAGAAAAAAAATCACCAGGTTTGTATGGAATCATACAAACCCTAATAACAAAAGCAATTCTGAGAAAAAAAATGAAACCTGAGATATTACACTAACTGACGTCAAATTATACTACAGAGCCATGATAATCAAAGAGCATGGTATTGGCAGAGGAACAGACATACAGACCAATGGAACAGAATCGAGAGCACAGAAATAAAACCACATACAGTATATATGGATGTATAATCTTTGACAAACAGCCAAAAACACACAATGGAGAAAAGAAAGCCTCTTCAATAAATGGTAGTGGGAAAATTGGAAAGCTACATGTAAAGAGTAAAATTTGACTACAGTTTGTGCCCCTGTATAAAAATTAATTCAAAATGGATCAAAGACGTAAATATAAGACCTGAAACAATAAATTACATAGAAGAAAACATAGGTATTAAACTTATGGACCTTGGCTATAGAGAACAATTTATGATTTTGTCTCTAAAGGCAAGAGAATAAAGGCAAAACTAAATTAATTGGACTATATTAAACTAAAAAGCTTCTGTACAGCAAAAGAAAGTGACAACAAAACAAAAAATCAGCTAAACAAATGAGAGATAATATTTATTAATAGCAGTTCTAAAAAGGAATTAATTCCAAAATATATACAGAACTCACAGAGCTTGGCAACAAACAAGCAAGTGATCCAATTAAAATATGAGAACAGGACCTGAACAGACACTTCTTCTAGGAAGACATACAAATGTCCAACAGATATATGAAAAAATTTTCAACCTAACTAAGTATTAGAGAAATACAAATCAAAGCTATAATGACACACTACATCACACCTGTTAGATTGGCTATTATCAAACAAGACAGGTAGTAAGTGTTGGAGAGTTTGTGGAGAAAAAGGAAACCTTATTCACTGCTGGTGGGAATGTAAATTGGTACAGCCATTATGAAAAAAGTATGGTGGTTCATCAAAAAATTAGGAATAGAACTACCATATGACCCAGCAATTCCTCTATCAGGTATCTACCCCCAAAATTCAAAAACATTGGTATGTAAAGACACGTACAACCCCATGTTCATTGCAGCATTATTTACAGTGGCCAAGACATGGAAACAACCAAAGTGTCATTCGACAGAGGATCAGATAAAGAAGATGTGGTACATATATACTATGGAATACCACTCAGCACATAAGAAATGATGATATATTGCCATTTACAAAAACATGGATGGACCTTGAGAACATTATACTGAGTTAAATAAATAAATCAGAAAAAGCTAAGAACTGTATGATTTCCCACATAGATGGGATATAAAACTGAGATTTATGAATATAAATAAAAGAAAAGTGGTTGCTAAAAGGAGGGGGATAAGATTATGGATGTAGTGGGAAGGGAGTAAAGAGGGACAAATATACAGTGACAGAAAATGATTTGACTTTGGGTGATGGGTATACAATGTAATCAATAGTTCAAATGCTATAAAAATGTTTACCTAAAACCTATGTACTCCCTGTTAAATTTAATTTTCTAAAGAAAAAAAAGTGCATTTGTGTAGCTCTTGAAAATTATGAATGCCCCTCACTGGGACTATTAAATCAGAATATTCCAGAAAGGGAAACTGGGAATGGATATTAACAAAATATTCTAAAATTTATTATAGTACACTAACAATATTGAACACTTATTTAGAACATAGTGTTGTCATGTTATCTGAATAAGAGAGGGAAAGAGAAGGGAGACCATATATATGTTTATTTGGGGGTTATGTACATGGAGAAAGAAGAAACAAACTAAAGAAATGATTTACTGTCAAACTTACTGTTTTTTGTCTTGTTCTTTCCATTAATGATTGATCTCATTGTGCCCAATGCTATTCTTATACACTGCCTCAAATCTTTTTTAAAAGCGAGCATTACAGTGTTGTTTTTTTGTACTATTTACTGTTTTCTTTTAAATGACAATTAAGAGGAATAGATTTTGACTAGTTAAGCTCAAAAGGGGAGATAGGAATGATTAAGAATGCTTATAGAACTGAGGGAAAAGCTGAAGATTTCATTTCAGGAAGACTAGTATAGGGGCAGTTTCCTGGAGTCTCTCTGCTCAGTTCCCGACAGTGCCAGCCAACATGTTTCTCTAATCAATGTTCACAGTGCCAGGGAGGATTCAGAGTGGCTCACTTTGGAAAGGTGTCTGCCAGCAATGGTGAAGAGGTGGGTGCAGCTACTAGGAGCCCACCTATGTATATTGAAAATCATTTTAAGAAAAGGAGTTTCAGGAGATGAGGAGTCATGTCAGTTGATATCTACTTTATTTATAAATACATTTTGTTTTAGTCTCGTGGAAGACTAAGTTTCAAGAAATGAAAAAGTCACAGCTTTGGAAGAGGAAGTCCACTAGAGGATTATATATATGAGTTGGGTTAGTTGTGGCCGAAATGGGATGGTAATTATTAAGGGACTATGGTTTTATAGTATTTACTCTCATATAACTGGTAAAGAATTCATTGTAAGAACTATATAATCAGCTATAGTAGGGCCTAGCTTCGTGATGGCAAACCTATGACACGCGTGTCAGCACTGACACGCGTAGCCATTTTTGATGACATATGGCTGCATGCGGCCACATACCAGAGAAGTATGGGGCTGCATGCTGAGAAGGACGTTTCATCCTCGGCTCCTGCATGGCCAGGTGCAGTAGCTGAAGATAAAACATTTGCTGTATTGTAGACACTCTGTGCCACAGGTCTGTAGGCCAAAACAACAGAACTCTGGCACAGAGCGTCTAGTTCTGGGACTTCTGGTTAAGCCGTTAGGGGATCTTTGACCTCACTTCTGGCCAGCGGAGCAGGGAGCAGTGGAATGCCATGGGGATGCATCTCTGGGGGCCCTGTGATCGCCATTACCAGCAACCACATAACCACAGCAACCATCATCCAATCTACTGTTCTGGAGTGTCGTGGATTTCTAATTGACCATTATTACTGAGATAAGTGAGGGGGAGTTTGGGAGATGCGAGGGCCTGTGCTATGGGTGCCGTTTCCCACCACTAGAAATAGCAGCAGCCATCTTAATTTCCATAAGATGCAACTTGCAGAATTTCAAGACAGCATCTGGGATCAGGTGTTTGTCGACTTGAGGTCAAAGCTTGAGAATCTGGAAAGGTGCTGCTTGGAGAATCAAGAGGAGTGCCACTACGAACAGGAAATTTGGAGCGCCTGGAACCAATTATCAGACACTTTTAGCACCCTGATAAATATAGCAATGGCTTTACTCACAATTTTTTCCTCTATGTACTTTTCTGAGACCTTATTCTCAGCATTAAATAATATCGAAGCCAACAAAAGAAACAGATTGACAGATGAAGTTAGTAGCACTTTCTTGGGCTTGAAGTATACAAAATACCAACCTTCAATTGAAGATTTAGTCAATGAAATTTAGCAACAAAAAAGCCACTAATAGGCAGGTTAAAGAATTCCCCCTCCCCCTCGCTCATCTTAGTTCATGTACCCCACACAAGTTAAATAATATCTAGACCAACAAAAGAAACTGACTGACAGATGAACAAAGAAGTCACTAAGCAGGTAAGTTAAACAATTTAGTTTTTGGTTTATTAAATATAGTTATATATTACAATTATACATTTTTGTTATTTAAACTATAAATATTGCGAAATTATGTTTTGTTTTGTTTTTCTTGAAGTGACACACCACCCGAGTTATGCTTGGTTTTTGGGCGAATTTTGACACACCAAGCTCAAAAGATTGCCCATCACTGGCCTAGCTGGTAGTTCTCAAGCCACAGAATGGAAATGGCCAGGACCTAAGACAGAGTCTGTCAGCTTCTGTACCATTGACATTTGGGTCTGGTCTATTCTTTGCTATGTGCATGAGTATGTGTATGTTGGGTGTGTTCTGTGCATTTTAGGATATTGTGTAGCATTGCTGGCTTTTGCCTAGTAAATGCCAGTCATGACCAACAAATATGACTCCAGGCATTGCCAAATGTACCCTGCAGAACACAATTGCCCATGGTTGAGAAATACTGACTTAGAGGATGACTTATGAGTGACTGCTTCACTCTACAAGTGCTTCCTGAGCGCTTACTGTATACATTGTGGTATTCACTGGGTTATAAAAATGAAAACCCTCTTCCTTTCAAACAGTTCATACAATAATGGGAGAAAACAGCCCAAGACAGCCCTGTTTGTATCTCTGTTGTATTATCAGCACTCAGGCTAGTGTCTAGAACATATGACCTGCTCAGATGTATACTGCTGGAATTAATGAAAATACAACCTTTATTAATTGCTTGACCTAAGAAAAGTTCAATAATCTCAAAGAATCTCAGTGTCTTCATTTATAAAGTAGGTATAATAATCATTACTCACAGGACTGGGGTGAGGTTTAAATAAAATAACACATGCTTAGAACATAATAGGTATTCAATAAAGAATTATTATAAAATGAAAGTGTAAAGTGTCTATTGGGATCTTTCGCCCCTTGGAATTGCTGACAATCATCCACAGCTGAAGAGTAAGGTATTAAGTACCATCATTCTAAGTTTACAGAGAGTCTTACAGCTACCTCTCTATAGCTCTTACACAGAGAGGCCATCCCAGTAGCCCCGCACCCCTTGATTAGGTAGAGAAAACTGGAGATGGGAAGAGGAACTTGTCCCTTGGGGAATGCTGAATTCTGTCCTCCTTGGGGTGTAATTTACCAAATGCTAACCTCTTACAGTCAAAAATGTTTAAGAAATTTATCTGATTAAGTAGAGGATGGGTAATGCTACCTCATTTGAAGGTTGCTGCTCATGATGTTGCAGGCATGTGGAGAAAGGTATAGAAGTCAGAGTGGATGGACCTGAGAGGTGGAAAGCCCAGGAAAGGAGGGTGTGTCTGCTATACTTGATATGGCTAGATGACCTGGATGCTGATAGAATAACTAGGGTTTAAATTAGCTCACAGGGTGTCTCAGAGGGCTGTACAGAGAAGTAGTTGGCTAAAGAGTGGACTTGCACAGGGGCTGAGGGCTAAACCATATTTAGGGACCATGAAATAGAGAAACAGGCCAAGTTGTGCCAGCATCTGCATCGGAGAGAGACTTGTAGGGGTCTTCTGAAGAAATAACAAATGTATTTGCAAGAAAGAACCAGCATTTGGAAACTAGGTACAGCAAAACACCTAAAAGCTTCTGAATGGAACAAGTAACAGAAAGGAGACAGAGAACTCATTGTCATGCACATATCAATGGTATGGTTATATGATTAAGAGTTTATGGCCACAGCAGAATCAAATAAGTCTGACTTAATGAAAGTAGGGGAACTCCTGATCTAAGAATTTTTAAATTCCTTTTAAATAGGATCAGAATTGGTCTCCAAGACTAGAGCAAAACTGAGCCAGAAGTGGGTGGGGACTAGTGGGCTGCCAGGCAGAGAGGTGCACAGGTCCTTACCCCGAATTCATTCTCACAGATGTTCTATGCTTGCATTTCATGATTACTAATCTTGCACAGAAACCCTGGACTTCGACAAGAAAAAAGGGTCACACCTCACATTCTATCAATAACACCAGAGGGAGTCTTCATTTCCAAAGGTAATTGCCACAAATGTGTTACACAATATCATTCATTATTTACTAGGATTGAGTGCTGAAAGTACATTTCACAAGATAATGAAGTTGTTTCCCAGGACTAAAATAACTGGTTATCTGACTCTCAGGTTCATCCCACATTAGATGTATTACCCACACAACTGTCAAAATAAATAACTTATTTGGGATGTGTCAGAGCTCACAACAAGCTGATGAGAAATGTGTAGGGTTGTAGAAAGCAAATCAGAGAGGCTGAATGAGTGAGGGGAAAATAATGGTTCATGTCAGCAAAGGGACAGCCCAGCACGAGAGATGAAAGCCTGGTGAGATTTAAAATGCCCACATTCCCATTCCTGCAGGCTTTAGTGAACAAATAGGGACACATGTGGTCACACCAAAAATATGGGTTTGAAATGAATTCCCAGCTGCAGTAGTGTCTCCTGAAGCTGGCTTTATAATTTACAAAGGTGACAGCCAAAACCATAAAACTAAAATGGGGGCTTTCAATCAGGTAGCATGAGACAAGTGGGAGGAATCATATACTAGTTGGCAAATACATTTTTGTCAGCAACAGGTTTTATTAAAGAAAAGGATTGGAGACCTGCTTCAAACAGGAAGAGTTGCGGGCATAGACTTGTAATCTTACTTGTTGAATGGAAAATTATTTTTAAGGAAGAATTAAGGAATATTTAGAGTAGCTTCCAAGTGGAAAAGATAAACTTCGGGTGGCATGAGAAAACCAAATGATGATGTTGATGATGATTTTAAAAAATGGAAGAAGAAGAGGAAGAAAAAAAGAGGAGGAGAAAGAATAGGAGAAGGAGAAGGAGGAGAAAGATGAGAAAGAGGAAAAATAAATCTTGTTCAGACCAGCTAAATAAAAGAAAAAAAGCAAAACACGATCTATACAAAGTATATACAAACAAGTAAGCTCAATTAGAAAAGATGGTAAGGATGGGGAAGGTGAACATGAGTACATATTCCAGACTTGGCAATTTTCTTTCAATGGCAACCATCTGTCTCCTATGTCATTACTACGGGACAATGCCTTGTAACAACAAGCACTAGCAGTTTGCAGCTGTCACTGACATGTACTTAAAGAGCTTTGAGTTCATGGAGCATCAGTCAAGGCAATGGCCATGTGGGAGGCCTAGTTATATCTGTCTTTGGGCTCACAAGGTCTAAGAAGTCATTAAGCATGCTCAGTTGACCCAGGCATTTGAGGCCCTGAGTCCTCCTCCTAATGCAGTTTATCCTCTCTCAGCAAGACCAGTGACAATTGAAACAATTTTGTGATTCAGACATCAAAATCTTCACTTTGCCAAAGACAGAGGAAGAGGAAGAGAATTACTGGAAGAGAGATCTGGAGGTAGAGACAAGGAGCCCATGTTAGGGTTTTAGTTTTCTTTTTGTTGCTGTTTTTCACCTCCAGTAATATAGCTTTTTTTTTTTTTTTTTTGTATTTTTCTGAAGCTGGAAATGGGGAGGCAGTCAGACAGACTCCCACACTCCCACATGTGCCATGCCGGGATCCACCCGGCAAGTCCACCAGGGGGCGATGCTCTGCCCATCTTGGGGCGTCATTCTGCCGCAATCAGAGCCATTCTAGCGCCTGAGGCAGAGGCCACAGAGCCATCCTCAGCACCCGGGCAAACTTTGCTCCAGTGGAGCCTTGGCTGCGGGAAGGGAAGAGAGAGACAGAGAGGAAGGAGAGGGGGAGGGGTGGAGAAGCAGATGGGTGCTTCTGTGTGCCCTGGCTGGGAATCAAACCCGGGACTCCTGCACACCAGGCCGACACTCTTCCACTGAGCCATCCGGCCAGGCCCAGTAATATAGCTTTTATGAACATTGTTATTACAATAAAATATATAGAATTACAGATGTGAGGCAAGAATCAAAAGCTTTGAGGAAGACAACATGGATTCCAAGCATGATTCTTAGGGCAAATTACTTACTCTTTCTAAACCTGTGTCCTATTGAAAAACACTATATATTTTCAAAAATTACAAAGATTAAATTAATGAGACTCACCTTTATGGCTTATGTTAAAATATTCACAGTATCTCCGATCAACCTCACTATAACCCTAGGAAATGAAAACCATAATTCCTTGCCCCCCATTTTACAGAGGGAGAGACTAAGAGACTAAGTAACTTGTGTGAGGTACACACAGTGATGCTACTTGAATTTGAATTAACTCTGTGATGCTCTGGAATCTGAGCTCCACATAAAAATGCCCAGCATGACTCCTGACACATTGTGAGCACTTAATAAATGGCAGCTCCTATTGCAACTACCTGAAATCCATTTTGCAACAAGAAGGGATGTAAATAAAATAAAAGAACTCTATTGTTGCTGGAGTCTTTTTTATCATAGGAAATATAAAATGCCCTGCCAGCTTTCATTGACATTTTGATCAGAGAACTGTGGAAACTTTTACTTTACAGGGAAATGAATCAGTGAACAAAATCAAATGGTAGAAAAAATTCTCTTATCTAAAAAGGCTTAGATAAATTTGTTGCTTTGGCAATCACTAAAACATGAAGTACCTTTTGGAAGCTTATGTTTTTGTTAAGGTGTTAGAGCTTTCATAAGTTTAAGCTTTGTTGGAAAAATGAGGGGATTGATTAGATTTTTCCAGGGACCCTTCAATAAATACAACAATATTTATGAAAGTTCAAAAATATCAAATTTAATCTCAAATTAAAATCTTCTACATATTGGAAAATAGATTTAAGAAAGCACTGTGAGTTGTCTGCTATAGTTTAATTTTGGGGAGGACTTAAATTGCTTAGATATTTTATTTTCTTCTGCAATTGTACTTTTTGGTATAGAAAATCATAAACTTGTTTAAAGGATACAATATATCAGAAAAAGCTCCTATTAAAAACTGTATAGTTAATATATCATTTCATTTTAACTTTTTCCTTTTTATTAAATTACTGGGGTGATACTGGTTAATAAAATTATATAGGTTTCCAATAAATAAAATCTTTAAAAAAGTTATACAGGTTTCATGTGCACAATTCTACAACACATCATGTGTATACTGTATTGGGTATTTACCACTCTGATGGAGTCTCAGTCCATCACCATTTATCTTCCCTATACCCTCCTCCACTCCCCACCTCCACAATCACCACACTGTTATCCATGTCCATGAGCTTTTTCTCTTTTTCTTTCTTTTTTTGCTCAATCCCTTTATGCCTCCAATTAGCCCACCAGATTCTACAGCTATCAGCTTGCTCTCTATGAGTCTGTCCCTATTTTGCTTCTTGGTTCATTTCATTCACTATATTACACATATGAGTGACATTATTTTATACTTGTCTTTCTCTGACTGGCTTATTTCACATAGAATAATGCTATCCAGGTCCATCCATGCTGTAACAAGGGTAAGATTTCCTTCCTTTTTTATGGCTGTATAGTATTCAATTGTGTAAATATACCATAGCTTTTTACCCACCCATCTACTGAGAGATATTTGAACTGCTTCCGAATCTTGGCTGTTGAAAAGAATGCTGCAATGAACCTAGGGGTGCATATATTCTTTTGAATTAATGTTTTGCATTTCTTCAGATAAATTCCTAGAAGTGGAATTGCTGGGTCATAGGGCAGTTCAATTTTTAACTTTCTGAGATAACTCCATACTGCTTTCCACAGTGGCTGCACCAATCTGCATTCCCACCAATAGTGCATGTGAATTCCCTTCTCTCCATGTCCTAACCAATATTTGTTATTTGTGGATTTATTGATGATAACCATTTTGACGAGTGTGAGGCAATATCTCACTGTGGTTTTATTTTGCATTTCACTGATAATTAGTGAAATATTCCCTAGTGATACACCTGATAAGGGGTTAATATTTCAAATTTATAAGAAATTTATAAGAGTCAACACCAAGAAAACAAACAATTCAATTTAAAAATGGGCAAAGGAGGAGATTCCAAGATGGTGACAGAGTAGGTCAATGTTCCAACTGCCACTTCCTAGTGCCAATTTGGATTACAACTTAATTTAAGAACAATCATCTTGAAAAACCAACTTTGAACTAAATGAAGGAAAGTCTATAACCAAATATCACAGAAGAAGCCATGAGACTGGTAGGAAGGGCTGAGACATGGAAAGGGCTGCCCCGCTCCCAGGAGTGAGCGACAGTAGATGGCCCAGAAGAAGTCTCACTGTGGGGAGTTTTGGCCTAAGAGGTGTGGGTCCTAAGCCCCAGGTTGGGTGCCCCAGCTTAGAGTACCAGAGCCTAGAAGAGGTGCGGTGCCAACATAGCATTTGACAGTGAAAAGAGCTGAGGTTTGTGTTTGCAAGAAAGGGATGGGAGCTCTTGGAGACACAGGTTCTGTCTTAAAGGGCCAGAGCAGAAAGTCTTGTTCATAGCCACTTAATTGGGGCTCAGGCAGAGTGAGGACTGAGAGGACTAAAGTTGCATGAGGAGAGTGTGAAGTTGAAGGCCCAGGGAGAGACACTGGGGGATATGGCCAGTGGAACCCCTGTGCTAAGTCATTCTCCAACACTGCAGTCACCATCTTTCTTGGGTGGAGTAGTCCCCGCTGAGCATAATCAGCCTGGGGAAAAGCAACTGCCTCACACTCAAGAATTTCTCCCACCCCAACCTATGAAGACTGGGCCATTCTGAGAAGTAAGACAGGAAGCAGGGTGCACATAAATGACTCAGTTTTCTGGCGTTGAGGCCAGAGGTCCCCCCCAACCCTCACACTCTCCTGAGACTATGACTGGTGCTTCCACCTCACAGGAGACTTGGTAGAAACTGTCCGGAATGTGGGCAGAGCACACATGTGGGTCTCAGAAGCCACACCCAGTGGACTCCACACCCTACTGAGGTCTGTAAAAAAAGTTTGGATAGACTGACTCCTGGGGCCAAGACACACCAACCACTTTTCCTAATTCCTGAATTGCCCCAGTCTCTACCAGAGTTTTTTTCAGTGGCTGAGCCCAACAAGAAGCCAGCAGACAGAGAATGCAGGAGATGGGATTCAGGGAACCTTGACTTTTTGTGGACCTTCTCCCAGGCCCAGTGTGGGTAAAAGCCAGCCTAGGTTTACAGCTTGGTATTTCCATGTGCACTGGGGCCCAGTAGAGGCATCCACAAACTCTGGATTGTTTGTAACTCCAAGGAGGTTTCTGAGGGCAAGTCACAGGTAGTGTCTCCCATTGGTCTACACTGGGTTCCCTCCAGGGGGGCTCAGGACCACAAATCTAGTGCCCAGCTATGGAAAGCACCAGTTCAGGACCTAACAACCCTTGCTAGTGGCATGTCCTAAGAAAGGGTTCCTCATACCTGGCCCAGCTGAGGCACGTTTGCTCTCTGAGATCAGCACTGGCACAGTGGCTTGTGTGCATTAGACAGGGTGGAACTTCACAGTGAGCTGCCCTGCTGGGCTAGGTTCTACAGGGGGAAAGGAGAGAGGCTTGGAGCAAGAACATTTAAAGTATGGGTCCCTTTGAGCCTATTTTTGTGTCTGGTCATGGGACTTAGCCACTTTCTGAAGGTGGCATAGTCAGCCCTCAGTCCTCCCTGAGATCAGGGTTTCACCAGCTGGAAGAACTTCTTCAGAGGGGACTGCTGCTCAAATTGCTTGAGAGAAATTAGGCTCTAGAGTAGGGGTCACTTTTCCTGTACTGAGCTCCTGACAAAGTAACCCCTGAAGTAGGGGTCCCACTAACATTGTATTCCCAACTTCATTTGCCCTAACCCACCAAGCTTGCAACCTATAGAGGGGTAGGTGGAGTCTGAGTCCACACTACAGTCTTTCTACAGAAGACTCTATGGAAGACCAGGCAGCTGCTGAGGAGGTGAAGCAGCTGAAAAGTGGAGGCAAACCTTACAGAACCTGGGGCTTTTACAAAGCTGCTGTGATCTCTAAGCAGGAGGAAGCTGATCCTTATATGTAGGTTGGTCTCTCCCACACTACCTAGGCACAGGAAAAGCAAACACAAACAGCAAACAGAGCAGTAGCTCCAGATAAGTAGCCCATGGTAAGTTAAAAAAATGGCTGATGCCAAGCCAAAAAGACCTAGAACCAACACAACCAGTAGTGGATAGCAGATAGTACCAATGCTAGACTCAGCTAGCTACATAAGCAGCACATCCAAAGGAGGAGACTAACAGGTACCAGACACTGTGGAGAATAAATATGCTAGACATACACTTCACAGTGTCTAAAACACATGATCAAGGTTGACCCTTAGAGCCAGGCAGCCTGAAGGGATAACCACACCCACCAAAGGGCCAACTGCATTCAATATTCACATACAACAGGAGGGTAAATGCTACCCTCAAGAAGCATTCCTAGTGCAAAGAAATCAGGTTGCCTGGAGGTCATTACTACTGAGACCATGTTCCTCATAAAGACACCACAACAAATTTCAAAGTCCAACAGCACTATCTAATGCACAGACAAAATGAACAAAGAAATATAACCCAAGTGAATCAACAAAAGAGATCCCCAGAAAAAGAACTAACTGATATGGAAATAACCAAACTACCAGAAGTAGAGTTTAAAATAATGATTTTTAGGATGCTCAAAAATCTTAGAGCAATAATCAATGGTCACAAAGAGAACTTAAACAAATACATAGCAGCATCAAAAGGGTCATTGACATCATAAATACAAACGAATCAGAAATGACAAATACAATGTCAGAAATGAAGACTGCACTAGAAGGAATCTACAGCAGGTTGGATGAAGCAGGGGATCAAATCAGGAATTTAGAGAACAAGATTAATGAAAGCATTGAAGTAGAGCAGCAAAAAGAAAAGAGGCTCAAAAAGACTGCAGACACTTTAAGATATCTCTGTGACAACATGGAGAGAAACACATGTGCATTCTAGGAGTTCTAAAGGAGAAGGAACAAACAAGGGATAGAGAACCTGTTTGAAGAAATTGTAGCTGAATATTTCCCTAAATTGATGAAGGAAAAGGTCACACAAGTTCAAAAAGCACAGAGAGTTCCATTAAAGAGGAACCCAAAAAGGTCCACACCAAGACACATCATAATTAAAATGCCAAAGTTAAGAGACAAAGAATACTAAAAGCTACAAAAGAAGAGCAGATAATTACTTACAGAGTAGCCCTCATAAGGATAACATCTGACTTCACAACAGAAACACTTGAGGCCAGAAGGGATTGGCAAGAAATATTCTAAGTGATGCAAAACAAGAACCTATAACCAAGATTACTTTATCCAGTAAGAGTATCATTTAAAATTGAAGGAGAAATAAAAAGCTTCTCAGACAAAAAATCACTCAAGGAATTCATTACAACTTAACCAGTAATGCAAGAAATGTTAAGGGGCCTCCTATAAAAAGAACAAAGGAAAAACATAAATTGAGTGAAAGAGTATTGTAGGTTTAAAGAATAAAATGTCAATAAGTACATACATATCAATAATAACCTTAAATGTAAAAAATTAAATGCTTCAATCAAAAGACATAAGGTAGCCGCATGAATAAGAAAACAGGACCTATGCATATGCTTGTCAAGAAGAGACCAACCTCAGAACAAAAAATACAGATAGACTGAAAGTTAAGGAATGGAAAAAAAGTATTTCATGCAAATAGAAATAAAAAAAAGCTGTGGTAGCAATATTTATATCTGACAAAATAGTTTTTAAAACAAAGGCTACAAAAAAGGTCACTACATAATGATAAAGGGAGGAATTCAACAGGAGGGTTTAACCATTGTAACTATTTATGTGTCTAATATAGGAGCACCTAAGTATATAAACAAATTTTTATGGATATAAAGATCGAGACTGACGGCAATACTATAATAGTAGAGGATTTTAATACCCCACTAACATCAATTGATAGATCCTCCAGCAGAAAATTAACAAAGAAATAGTTGCCTTAAGTGAGACACTAGATCAACTGGATTTAATTGATATCTTCCGAACCTTTCACCTCAAAGCAGCAAAATATACATTCTTTTCAAGTGCTCATGGTACATTCTCTAGGATAGACCACATGTTAGGACATACAAAAAAAAAACTCAATAAATTTAAGAAGATTGAAATCATATCAAGCATCTTCTCTGATCACAATGGCATGAAACTAGAAATCAACTATTCAATACAATATAAAAACTGAAAAACATTCAAACACTTGGAAGCTAAATAGCATGTTATTAAATAACAAATGGGTTAACAACAAGATTAAGGAAAAAATCAAAAACTTCCTTGAAACAAATGAAAATGAACATACAACAACTCAAAATTTATGGGACACAGCAAAAGCAGTCCTGAGAGGGAAGTTCATAGCATTACAGGCATACCTTAAGAAGCAAGAAAAAGGTAAAATAAACAACTTAACCCTGCATCTAAAAGAACTAGAAAAAGAACAACAAATAAAACCCAAAGGAAGTAGAAGGAAGAAAATAATAAAGATCAGAGCGGAAATAAATAACATATAGGCTATAAAAACAATACAAAAGATCAATAAAACCAAGAGCTGGTTCTTTGAAAAGGTAAACAAGATTGACAAACCTTTAACCAGATTCATCAAGAAAAAGAGAGAAAGGGCCCAAATAAATAAAATTGAAAATGAAAGTGAAGAAGTAACAACTGACATCACAGAAATACAAAGGATTGTAAGAAAATACTATTGATATAAAGAATCATATGCCTAGGCCCTGGCCGGTTGGGTCAGCGGTAGAGCGTCGGCACTGCGGGGGACCCGGGTTCGATTCCCAGCCAGGGCACATAGGAGAGACGCCCACTTGCTTCTCCACCCCCCCCCCTTCCTCTCTGTCTCTCTCTTCCCCTCCCGCAGCCGAGGCTCCATTGGAGCAAAGATGGCCCCGGCGCTGGGGATGGCTCCTTGGCCTCTGCCCCAGGTGCTGGAGTGGCTCTGGTCGTGGCAGAGCAACGCCCCAGAGGGGCAGAGCATCGCCCCCTGGTGGGAAGAGCGTCGCCCTTGGTGAGCGTGCCGGGTGGATCCCGGTAGGGCGCATGCGGGAGTCTGACTGTCTCTCCCCATTTCCAGCTTCAGAAAAACACACACAAAAAAAAAAAATCATATGCCTAAAAATTGGACAACCTGAGTGAAATGGATAAATTCCTAGAAACATACAATCTTCCAAAACTGAATCAGCAAGAATTAGAAAACTTGAGCAGACCAATTAGAACAAGTAAAATGGAATCAGCTATCAAAAAACTCCTAGCAAACAAAAGTCCTGGACTGGAAGGCTTCACAGGTGAATTTTACTAAACATTCAAAGAAGAACTAACACCTATCCTTCTCAATCTATTCCAAAATATTCAAATATTCAAAAGGAAGGAGGACTTCTAAGCTCATTTTATTAAGTAAGCATAATCCTCATTCCAAAACCAGGTAAAGACACTGCAAAGAAAGAAAACTATAGCATCTATGTTCATATCGTTGATGAACGTAGATGCTAAAATTCTCAACAAAATATTAGCAAACCAGATCCAGCAATATATTAAAAAGATCATACATCATTATCAAGTGGACTTTATTCCAGGGTGACAAGCCTGGTATAATATTTGCAAACCAATAATTGTAATTCATCATACAAACAAAGTGAAGGATAAAAATAACATGACTATATCAATAGATGCAGAAAAAGCATTTGATAAAATCCAGCACCCATTTATGATAAAAACTCTCAGCAAAGTGAGACAACATGGAACATACCTCAACCTGATAAAGGCTATATATGACAGACCAAACAGCTAACATCATATTCCAAAATATTCTATGAAACCAAAAAAGAACACAAATAGCCTTAGCAATCTTGAAAATGAAGAATAAAGTAGGAAGTATCACACTTCTTTTTTTAAAAATTTAATGCAGTAACATTGATAAATCAGGGTACATATATTGAGAGAAAACATCTCCAGATTATTTTGACATTTGATTATGCTGTATACCCCTCACCCAAAGTCAAATTGTCTTCTGTCACCTTCTATCTGGTTTTCTTTGTGCCCCTCCCCTCTCCAGTATCACACTTCTTGATCAAGTAATACTACAAGGCCATTGTAATCAAAACAGCTTGGTACTGGCATAAGAAGAGGCAGACAGATCAATGGAACAGAACAGAGAACCCAGAAATAAACCCATGCCTTTATGGTCAATTGATATTTGACAAAGGAGGTAAGAGCATACAATGGAGTAAAGACAGTCTCTTTAATAAATACTGTTGGGAAAATTGGACAGGTACATGCAAAAAGATGAAACTAAACCACAAACTTACACCATTCACAAAAATAAACTCAAAATAGATAAAAGACTTAAATGTAAGTCACAAAACCAAAACCATCTTGGAAAAAAACAGGCAGTAAACTCTCCGATATCTCTCGTAGTAATATTTTTGCTGCTATATCTCCATGTACAAGTGAAAGAAAGGGCAACATAAACAAATGGGACTGTATCAAACTACAAAGCTTTTGCACTGCAAAAGACAATATGAACAAAATAAAAAGACAACCCATACAATGGGAGAATATATTCACCAATATGTATGATAAAGGACTAATAACCAAAATTTATAGAGAACTTCTAAAACTCAACACCAAAAAAGTAAACAATCTAATTAAAAAATGGGCAAAAGAAATGAATAGACACTTCTCTAAAGAGGACACACAGATGACCAATAGGCATATGCTCAACATCCCTAATCAACAGAGAAGTGCAAGTTCAAACCACAATGTGATACCACCTCACACCTGTCAGAATGGCGCTCATTAACAAATCAACTCACAACAAGTGCTGGCAAGGGTGTGGAGAAAAGGGAATCCTCCTGCACCGCTGGTGGGAATGCAAACTCGTGCATCCACTGTAAAAAACAGTATGGCATTTCCTTAAAAATTTAAAAATGGAACTGCTTTTTGATCCAGCTATCCCACTTCCAGGAAAATATCCTAAGAATCCTAGACACTGATTCAAAAGAAGATATGCATACCCATTTTTATTGCAGCATTGTTTATAATAGCCAAGATCTGAAAACAGCCCAATGTTTGTCAATGGACTAGACAGGATATAAAAGCTGTAGTACATATACACAATGGAATACTACAAGACCGTGAAAAAGAAGAAAACCATACCTTTTGTGATGGCATGGATGGACCTGGAGATTATTATACTAAGTGAAATAAGCCAGGCAGAGAAAGAAATTTTATACGATCTCACTTATATGTGGAATCTAATGAAGAAGGTGAACTGAGGAATGGAATAGAGGCAAAGGCATGTCACAGGGAGCAGAGGGACAGCTGTCAGAGGGAAGGGAGATGAGGGGATGGGATCAGAGAAAGTGAAGGAATTAGTGAAATTATATATTTTATATATATATATATATATATATATATATATATATATATATATATATATATATATATATATATATATATAACAGAGATGTAGATAACAGGACAGAAAATCCCAGAGGGTAAAAGGGGAGGGAATTGGGGAAAAGGACAAAGGGGGTGTAGTGGGGGCACATGGTTAAGGTAAGGGAGTTACCATAGTTTTTGTTCCATAAGGTGCACCCCCCAAAAAAAGTTGAGGGGTAAATGCTCGTGTGTCTTATGGAGCAAAAAATTACGGTATTTTATTAAATATTTTAACACAGCATTTGGTTCAGAATATTTTTTTTCTTATTTTCCTCCTTAAAACCCTAGGTATGTCTTATGGTCAGGTGTGTCTTATGGAGTGAAAAATATGGTACATTGAGTGGGATACTTGAATCTTTGTTAACGCAACAAATTTTAAAAATTAATTAAAATAATGGTCAAAGGACTTGATTAGACAATTCTCCAAAGAGGACATACAGATGGGCAACAGACATATGAAAAGATGTATACTTTATTTCTTAATTAGGTGAATAAGAATGACTGAGGTCTGGCCAAAAGAGTTGTTTTTTTAAATAATAATAGAAAAATAGGCCAGGTGATTAATAATCTATTTTTAGGACTTTATGGGTCCATTTTATTCCTAGGAAGAAAAAGGGCTTAATCTATTGTAGAACTTGATAATAGCCCAGAGCCACTGGTCACTGCTGGTTTAAAACTTCTGAGCTAACTTCATACTTGAAACAGCCTGTACTAACCTCTCTGGACTCTTTCCTCATTACCAGGTGGCACCAAACAACCTTAGGGGGAAGGAGAGAAGTGAATGGGAAGGTTTACTTTTTGGTGTTTCATCTAAATAATAAATCCATTTATAATGTTAAATGCCAAGGGGATAAAATATACTGAGAAATGGAGCCAATTTCCATGTTAAACAGTCCTCCAACATTCCTGTGTCCCTGCTCTGAATCAATTTCATGGTTTCTAAAAGATTGAATCTGATAATCTTAAGAAAAAGGAATCTTAAGTCAATTTTTTATTGTAGTAAAAATATACCATAAAATTTATGTTTTTATCCATTTTAAATATACAAGTCAGTAGCATATATAATTCACTGTAATATGTACATCTGCATTGCTGTACAACCACTATCACTATTTCTAGGACATTTTTATCATACCCAACAGAAATTTTGTACCTATTTAGTCTTTTAAAAAACACACCTTTGGCCCTGGCCGGTTGGCTCAGTGGTAGAGCATCGGCCTGGCGTGCAGGAGTCCCAGGTTTGATTCCGGGCCAGGGCACACAGGAGAAGCACCCATCTGCTTCTCCACCCCTCCCCCTCTCCTCCCTCTCTGTCTCTCTCTTCTCCTCCCACAGCCAAGACTCCATTGGAGCAAAGTTGGCCCGGGTGCTGAGGATGGTTCTGTGACCTCTGCCTCAGGCGCTAGAATGGCTCTGGTTGTAACAGAGCAATGCCCCAGATGGGCAGAGCATTGCCCCCTGGTGGGCGTGCCGGGTGGATCCCGGTCGGGCACATGCGGGAGTCTGTCTGACTGCCTGCCCATTTCCAACTTCAGAAAAATACAAAACAAAACAAAACAAACAAAAACCCCACACCTTTATTTAAAGATAATTATAGATTTACAGAAACTTGGAAAGATAATATAGAGAAGTTGCACATGTACCTTACCCAGTTTCCTCCAGCTTACAATTTATGTAACAACAATACAATATCAAAATCAGGAAATTGACATTGAGTTTGGTATAATGTGTGTACATAATTCTTCCTGTCAGCTTTATTGATATAACTGACATATAGCATTGTGTAAATTTAAGGTGTACAAGGTGATGATTTGAGATATGTATATATGAAATGATTATTATAATTAAGGTTAGTTAGGCCCTGGCCAGTTAGATCAGTGGATAGAATGTCAGCCTGGTGTATGGATGTCCGAGTTTGATCTCAGTCAGGGCACACATGAGAAGTGACCATCCTTTTTGTCTTCCCCTCCCTTTTCCTCTTCTCTCTCTCTTCCCCTCTTGCAGCCAGTGGCTTGATTGTTTTGAGCATTAACCTTGGGTGCTAAAAATAGCTCAGTTGGTCTGAGTGTGGGCCCTAGATGGGCATTGCTGGGTGGATCCCACTTGGACCATATGTGGGAGTCTATCTTCTCTCTTCCGACTTAAAAAAATATTAGTTAACACATCCGTCATCTCACATAGTTACTGTGTGTGTGTGTGTGTGTGTGTGTGTGTGTTTGAAAACATTTAAGATCTCTTAGGAACTTTTAAGTATATACCCCAGTATTGTGAACTATAGCCACAATCAGATCTCCATTACTTATTTGTCTTATACAAGAAGTTTGTACCCTTTGACCAACATCTTCTCACTTTCCCCATCCTTTAGCCCTTGGCAGCCACCATTCTACTCAGTTTTCATGAATTTAGCTCTTCCAGATTCCACATATCTGTGATACTATCTGGTATTTTTCTTACACTGTCTTATTTCACTTAACATAATATCCTCAAGGTTTATCCATACTGTTGCAAATGGGATTTACTTTTATTATAGCTGACTACAATTCCATTGTATAGACACATGACATTTTCTTTATTATCTACTGACAGAAACTGAGGTTGTTTACATATCATTGCTATTATGAATGATGTTGCAGTGAACATGGGCATACATATATCTTTTTGAGATGGTTGATTTCATTTCTGTCAGATATATACCCAGAGGTGAGATCTTATGGTAGTTTTAGTTTTAATTTTTTGAGGAACTTTCATAACTGTTTTTCATAGTGGTTGTCCCACTGGCAGTGTACAAATGTTCCCTCTTCTCCACATCCCTGTTAGCACTTGCTATTTCTTACCTTTTGGTTGTGTGTAGATAGTTCTATGCCATTTTATCATGTGTAAATTTGTGTACCTACCACTGCTACCGAGATATAGATCATTTTGAGTAAGTATACAAACCTCATCTTAAAGTCCTTTACCCTCTTCTATTTATAATATAAATTGCCTTACATTTTTATTCTACATATGTTGAGAATCACATCACACATTAAACTTTTGGCTTTAACCATCAAACATAATTTAGAAAACCTAAGAGAAGACTGTATTTAACCATAGTTTGTTCTTTCTGTTGTTATTTTTTTCTTCTTGATGTTACAAGACATTTCCTTTCTATTTCAAGAAATTCCTATATGGGAGATCTACTGGTGACAAATTTTCTTCGTTTTTCTTCATCTGAAAGTATTGTTATTTCCCCTTCATTCCAAAAGATAATTTTGCTGACTGTAGAATTTAGGGTTGACTGTCTTTTCTTTTAGCACATTACAAATGTGTTGCTTCTCTCTGGCCTCCACAGTTTCTGATGACAAATCCAAGGTATTTTCTTTGTTTTAACCCTATAGATAAGTAATTTTTTCTCTTTCTGACCCCAAGATATTTTTCTTTGTTTTTTTCCTGAACTTGGCATGAATTTCATTGACTTTATCCTCTTTGATAGTCACTCAGCTTCTTAAATCTATAGATTTATGTATGTTACCAAATATAGGAATATCTTTTGTTAGTTCTATCTGCTCTCTTCTATACTGGGATTCCAATGACATAAATGTTAGACCTTTTGTTATACTTCCACAGGTCTTTCAGGACTAGTTCAGTTTTTCTCAGTCTGTGATCTATTGAGCTCATCCATTTTGTTTTCTACTTTGGCTATTATGTGTAGTTCTAAAGTGTTCATTTGGTTCTTTTTATATTTTTTATTTCTTTATGAGATTCCCTATTTTTTATTGGTTTCAAGTGTAATTGTAATTGCTTATAAGAAATTTTTCTGATGATCACTTTAATTTTTTTCTTGGATCATTTTTTTCATACAGATCAAGGCAAAGTAGGCTTCCAGTTGTGAGTACTCAAAACAGAGTTTAATCTTGTATTATTACTCAATAATTAATGTATTATCTTCCATATGAACAACTCTAAACCTACTTTTGCCACACCCTGTATGTGTCAATTCAGTGTTTAACATTGGGTTAGTGTCTTTTCTTGTTCAGGTTTATTTTTTCCTGGTTCTTGATATGATGAGTGATTTTTAATTTTGTCCTGGACATAATGAGTATTGTGACATGCAATCTGGATGTTATTTAAATCTTCTGTTTTAGCTGACTTCCCTTGATACCACACTGGCAGGGGAGGTCTTGTCTGTCACCACCAGATGGGGGTGGACATCTATGTACACCACTCTGCCTCTGCTGACATCACAGTGTCATTCCTCAGGTCTCAAGGCTCCTAGCTGTCCACCTTTTTCTCTCTTTTTTTCAACATTGAGTTGTATTTGCTTTCTCTTTAATGTGCAGGACTTTTAGTTGTGCAAAGTGGGAAACATTTCATGACATTATCTCAGTCCTGACCTGGAAGTCCTAGATTTGTTTTCTTTCATTTTGTTGTGTAGTTGTTCAATGACTACCTATACTATATATTAAGTAATGGAAAACTTTTTATTTTTAAAACACTTATAAGGAAGGAAGTTAATATTTCTTTTTTTATAAATATCAAATGATTTTTTTCTTAGAAAATATTGAAAGATTCTCTTTAAACACACCCGGAGACAGAAAACAATATTCTCATTCTAAGCTTTCTGTTGTTGACAGAGAAGAGTCATGTTCAACAGTGACACAATCCCATTGAATTTTAAATAAATGTACCATGGAAGAGGCTGGGAAATATCATGTCACAAGGAAAACAGTAAAAGTTGACTACACCTGCAAATTAGAGACCAAGATCAATAGGAAAACCTACTGGTTGCCAATATGCCGGAGCAACCACAGCCTTTTCTTAAAATGGATATATCTACAACTGTAGCCCTAAAGTTAGCATATATATTTAAGAGTCTTTAGTTTTACGTTGTTATGATTCCCAGCCTCAATGATACTGTGAAGGAGTCAGCAAAGTTTTTCTATACAGGGCCAGATAATAAATATTTAGTCTTTGTAGGCCACATAGTCTGGTCTGTTGCAAATACTTGACACTTATACTGTAGCATAAGAGAAGCCATAGGTGATGCATAAACAAATGAGTGTGGCTGTGTTCTAATAAAACTTTATTTACAAAGCCAGGCAGTGGGCCAGATATGGCCAGTGGGCCAGGTTTGCTGACCCCTAGTATACACTCATGTGGTAGAATACTTTGTTAATATATTAGTTTATATTTTTCTCCTTATAGATTCTCAGATTTTAATGCCTCATGTGTAGACAAGCTCTTTTATTAAAGTTTCTTTGACTTGGGAATTTAGAAAGAGCAGAAATCATAACAGGTCTGAAATAAACTTTTCTCTTTATTCTGAAATCTGAGACAGAGGTTATAAACTGGCATCTGAAAGACTGACTATGACCAAAGACGTATTTTGCTTGGCGTAAATAATGTTTTCAAGGCATTTGAATTAGTAACTAGCATCTAACAATCAGAATGTTTCACATAATAACTGTAATCTCTGATTTTCCTAGAAAAACTGTCATGGCCGGCAAAAGAGTGACTGTATACCTCATGTCAACAGCTGGTTAAAGCAGAATAGTACTGTCCCCTTTGAACAGATTACTACAGTCCCCAAACTCTCTGTTGTCTTCTAAAATGAATTCCAAAATTAGTTGCTATTAATTATTTTTCTCTGACTTTTTTTTATAGTGAAGGATTATTTCTTTATTCTCGTGTTTATACCAGTGTTCATATTTAAATCTTTCTGCTCCTTTTTCTTATCTGCTGTCCTGGGCCCAAGGCCATTGGAGAATAATGCCAGGTATCTCAGATAATACTAGAAGAAGAATATCTTTTCAGAATGAAAGAAGAAAGATGCTATTTCTCTAAACTAGTAAGTGTTAAGACAACAGTGAGTCCTCAGAGAACCAGAACCAGCATTGTGTTCTGGGGGTCTGGTGGTTTCAAAATATGTTGCAAATCATTTGAGTCTCTTTTCACTTGAGACTGGGTTGGCCTTTTGGGACTTCCTCAAGAGGAAGAATGTGATGGAGGAATGCTGGGTGACTTCTGAGGCAACAAATCAGGCCATTTCTGCTGGTTTCTCTTGTGATACCTGCTTTGGGAGCCTGCACATGGTATAAGAAGCTTGGGTACTGTGAGGTGGCCCTGTGGAAAGATAATGCAGAGAGACCACAGTGAGAAGGAGAGCTGCCTGAGATGCTCCAGCTGTTCTGGCTCCCAGCTTTTTTAACATTCCTAGTCTAGATGGTAATTATGCAAGCAAGAAGCCTTCAATATGATGCCAGCCCCAATCACCATCTGATTGTAACTTCATGAAAGACTCTAAGAAAGAACTGCCGAGCAGAGCCCAGTCATCACTCAGAGCAAGATAAATGATTGCTAGTACTCTAAGCCAACAGCACCCGGTATTCACAGGTGGTCTCCCATCCAAGTACTGTAGTAACAAGGACTAACCCTGCTTAGCTTTCTATGTATTCTTATTGATCATTGTCATCGTGTTAAAGTCAATTTTCTAAACAACATTTAAAAATTAAAAAAAAAAATACTTTAAGCTACTTTTTTGGGACATTTTTTTAAAAAATGCAGTAACAGTAACTGGAACAGTGAAAATGCTGGAATGGAATGGGAAAACCCCAAAGGGATGGCTGTACGGTACAAGGTGGCTTCCTGGCTGTGGCAAGAGTCCTGTAAACAGAGAGCAACTTGCCTTCACATGATGACTGTGTGCCTCACGTGATGACACAGGTGGTACCCAGTGGAGGCAGGGATGGAAGGCTAGTTGTCCTGTTTTCCTAGCTGTACACTATTCTGGGGCAAGTTTTGGATGGGGAGCCAGAAGAAAATAAGAGGAGAAGGAAAAGATTCTAATTTTTGAGTCTGAATTTCTTGCCAGTTCAGGGAATGGCATCTTGAAGTCAACATGAATTCGATTTGAAAATAATTTAAAAAGCATATTTCTTAAACATTCTAATTTGAGGACTCTCATTCAAATTAGTATGAAGAAGGAAGCCCGTCATCTGCCCAGTATGTGAAACAACGCGCTTTCCCCCTTCTCAGCCTATCACAAGTTTGCTAATATGATCCAGGCGTCCCCAAACTGCGGCCCCCTGAGGCCATTTATCCAGCCCCCACTGCACTTCTGGAAGGGGCACCTCTTTCATTGGTGGTCAGTGAGAGGACCACTGTATTTGGCAGCCCTCCAATGGTCTGAGGGACAGTGAACTGGCCCCCTGTGTAAAAAGTTTGGAGACCCATGTCAGATAGACTATTTAGCCAAAAATATTCTGAAATTGGTAAACATATGACATCTATCAGCTCTAAAGAGTCAGTGAATAACATATAAGAGAAAAAAAATATTTTTGTAGGAAGAGGCCGTAGACACAGAGTAAGCCCATACATAACTAATCTTGGATTCTGTCCTCCTTCATTTCTGCTCTTCTCAATGGCATTTAACCTGAGCTTGGTTATGGGGCAAATACCACAGTAATCTACCTCAGGGACAATACTGGTTTCCTCTGCAAAACCTGTTTGACAGTTTCTACTAACATGTTGATAGATTATTTTGACCGGCCTGATTGTTTTGGTGAAGGCTATTTTAGAAGCCATAGTTCACTGATTTATGTTGTCTGGGTTTCATAAGTAAGAGCATATGAATAAGGAAGACAGGCCATTTATTCTTAAATTTACTTAAATTTCTAAAAAATGAGGAAACAATATATATTGGGAAGCCAATTTTAATATTAACCTATATTTTCTCTAGTAAATGAATCAAAACTTAATTTGAAAATAAACATTGGTTTGTTTATGGTTGTTTTCGAGGATTACGATTAGATATTCAAACCTATGTGTTTATTGTGTGTGTGTGCATATGTGTGTATTTGAATATATTTGTGTATTGTTGGCCCTTGAACAACATGGGTTTGACTTACGCAGGTTCACTTAAAATCCATATTTTTTTCCATAAATGTTGTAAATGTGTATTCTCTTGTAATTTTCTTGATAACGTTTTCTTTTCTCTACCTTATTTTCTGTAATGATACAGTATATAATACCTATAAAGTATGAAGTATGTGTTAATTTACTTTATGTTATTGGCAAGCCTTCCAGTCATCCGTAGGCTATTAGTAGTCAAGTTTTGGGGGAGTTAATCTCTGCATTGTGCAAGGGTCAATGTACATGCATGTGTTTTTGCATGCTTGTGCATGTGCCTGTGTGAGTGTGTGTGTGTGTGAACACTTCACCCTTCGTCCCCCAACCAGAGCTTTGGATGAGGAGTTTGGGAAGTTCTCCGCAAGTTCTCACACACACACACACACACACACACACACACACACATAAATATAACAAAGAGTTATTTTTCTCAGGCTTCTCCACCTTGTTCAGGCTTCTAAATATAATTTCTTTAAATCATAACAATTTGGATATAAAATGGGTTTAAGATTGTTTTAGAAAAGAAAGGTGGCAAGTTTAGAGCCTCTCAGAGGAAACGAGTTTTAAAAGCAGTCAGAAAAAGAACCTGCAGAGACACTTAAAACTGAGAAATGAGAGCTTTGATGAGGCCCCAGAAAGGTTTCCTGGAAATGAAGAACAGCTAGATGAGCCATTTGTAAGCAAATAACAAGAGAACTGAAGAAAAGAAGAGGAGGGCACTGTTTTCTGTATAGGCCCAGGGACACGGGGAGCGCCAAGTCTGGCAGTAGCAGAACTGAGAAAACAGTAAGACTCTTTTTTATTTATTTTTATGTATTTTATTTTATTATATTATATTTTATTTTATTCTGTGACAGAGACAAGAGACACAGAAAGAGGGACAGATAGAGACAGACAAGAAAGGAGAGAGATGAGAAGCATCAATTCTTTGTTGTGCCACCTTAGTTGTTCATTGATTACTTTCTCATATGTGCCTTGACCGGAGGGCTATAGCAGAGCAAGTGATGTCTTGCCCAAGTCAGTGACCTTAGGCTCAAGCTGTTGAGCCTTGTTCAAACCAGATGAGCCTGCGTTCAAGCCGGCGACCACAGGGTTTCGAACCTGGGTCCTTCGTGTCCCAGTCTGATGCTCTATCCACTGCACCACCACCTGGTCAGGCTAGAGAAAACAGTAAGACTTGTAATTGTTTTTTTCTAAACATTCTGGTTGTGGAGAACAACGGAGAAGCCTGGGAATGATGCCTGAGTGCTTCTCAACAATTTGAAGTCTTCCCCAAAATATATTGTTGGATTTTCTTTTGTCTGCTTCCCCTAGCCCCAGATCCATAATTCTTATGACCTTAGTTTTATTAGCTTTGGGGGAAAAACAAGGGATGTAGAAATTTTTCAAAATAAATTATCCTCCAATTGATGCCCCCCCCCCCCCCCCCCGTATTAAGCAGTCAAATATGTGTCTTCAGAGACTGCCATATGTGAAAATGCAGTAAAATGTAACTAAAACTAAGACATATTCTTCTGTGGAAAACAGTATTTTCAGCAGTTCTGGAATCAGAGTTACTATTAAGATGATGAAATGGCTTAAGCAGAGGGACACAATGAAGTCTAGAAGGAGCAAAAAGGAAATTGGAAGCAGCTCTCAAAAAGGCATCATCATTTCATCTGTGGTAATGAGACCTGGGCCATCCGCATCTGAGTTACCCGAGACTCCCCTTGAATACTTGTAACTGCAAGGGATAGCCAAAATCCTGTTTGAGGTCAGAAGAGAGATGAAGGCATTCTGACCCCTTCCCCTGACAGTGGCAAGAAAAGAACACTCTTGGTTCTCATAATTTTATTTTTATCACAAAATGTAGAGAAAATTACCTCAGAATCATGCCCTGGGCCACCTAAAGGCCATAAATTCAAGATGGAAGCTGATTCCCAAAGGTAATGAATTCTTCTTCCTCTATTAATTTGTATCCCTTAAAACAACCCACAATGAAATGGGTTGTTAGCAGCAAGATGGGTAGTTTCAGAAAGTAGCGTGAGTGGAGAGAAAGGATTACCTCTTTGGTTTAAGTCAGCTATAAGCAGCTGAGCAAGAAATTGGCAGAAAAAAAGTGCCAACAGGAAGATCACACACACACACACACACACACACACGCGCACACACACACACACACACACAAAGGAAAAGAAAAAAAGGGGAAGAAGAAATAAACTTTAAAATTATATTAGGCACCCAGATTAAAAAATAACCTCAAAGGATCCATCAAACCTAAGATAAAGTCAGAAATCTAATTCATAGCCTTCAATTAAAATAGCAGCATTACTGTACAGTGCAATGACCCACTTTTCACAGACAATCTGAATGTTGCTTTTCAAGGCAACAGTGTAAGAAAGAAAGAAATTCGGCACAAATCAGTCAAGATTCCTTGCACCATTTCTATAGCAACTAGAATCAAAAGAGCTATAAGGTTTGGTGACAGGAGAGTTTGAGTAGGAAAAAGCAAACCACTTTGGGTTTATCAAGTTCAGTAAAACAATAAAAGCTGTTAATCTAATTGGGCTCCCTAAATGAGACTTTTTAAAGTCCTTCACAGTTTTTATCAACATGATCTAAGCAATGACTCCCCAACCAGGCACCCTTAAAAACCTTAGAATCAGAAGTAATGATGGGGCCCTGAAGTTATTTGCGGTATTTCAAAAGGCCTCATGCAAATAGTACATTTATCTGTGAATTTGGAACTCACATAATGCAGTAGCTGCATGGAAACACATTTTTAAAAAATTATAGAACTAAAAAGTAATTAGAAAGAGTTTAGTTCTTTTCCAAAATACTTGAGCTGTATTACTTCATAAACCCATCAACATTTTCTGTGTTACCCTTTAAACTTCTCCAGGTTTCTGCCTTTCACTAGCCCAGAGCCTTTCACTCATAAAAACCCTTTCAAATTTTTCCTCCACTGCTACCCTGGGGAATTTTTATTTCTCACTTTCTTCTCATTTTTGATTTTCCTCTTTATCTATTTACTGGTCCTCTCTTATGTCAAAACTATCCTTCCTACGTTTTCTTCTTCTTCTGTCTGGTTGTCCACATACCCATTTTTGCCTCATACAAATGTAGGAAGGACCACTCTGCCTAGTAGAGTGCAAACAGGGATGGCTACAAACATTTTTTTCCCCCTGAAGTGAGAAGCAGGAAGGCAGAGAGACAGATCCCTGCTTGTGCCTGACTGGGATCCACCCTGCAAGTCCACATAGGGGCGACGCTCTGTTCATCTGGGGCATTGCTCCGTTGCATCCAGAGCCATTCTAGCACTGAGGCAGAAGCCATGGAGCCATCCTCAGCACCTGGGCCAACTTTGCTCCAATAAAGCCTTGGCTGCGGGAGAGGAAGAGAGAGACAGAGAGAAAGGAGAGGGGGAGGGGTGGAGAAGCAGATGGGCGCTTCTTCTGTATGCCCTGGCTGGGAATTGATCCTGGGACTTCTACAAGCCAGGCCGAGGCTCTACCACTGAGCCAACTGGCCAGGGCCAACATTCTTTCATTTATTGAGTGGAACTGTATATACATTAATAGTTTGGGCATTGTACAACAGTGAGATTTTTGTCTTCAGATGGAATATTATTTGCTAACTCAGGGCTAAGGAACTTAGCCCTTCCTGACTGACTTTCTCCTTAACCATTCTTCCCATAGTGCTGGCCCTATTGTACCTTGGGGAAATTTCTAGAGTTCCAATGCACATCGTTCAGAAATCATTGTGTAGTGATTATTTTTTTCTGGCCACGAATTTGACACTGTCCTGCTGAGTAACTTTTCAGGTGTGCAGGCAGTATGTTCTCAACCAAACTGCAGACCTTTTGGAGATGGGAAACCAGGGCTCGGAGTCTTCCATAGCACATTACATGATACTAGGCAATCCGTTGGCATTGGATAAATATAGCAGAGTTAATGACATCAAAGATCATGGCACCTAATTTTTCTAACAAATCTATTATTCCTAACAGGACATTACCTGAAATATATGCCAAATAGGGACAATCGTTCCATACACTATTCTACAATAAAAGTATCCTGTGCAGATAATTGGGAAAGACTCAGATTATGTATGTCCATTTGGAAAGTGATATTTGTTAGCCTATTGCTTAATTTTTTGAACCTAAGATATCACAAACTTACTTGTTCACAACCCCCTGCTCCCCCCCTCCCAAATTACATTCTTCAGCATCCCACAGTGTGAATGTGAACTTTCCTTTGGTAAACTCCGGCCTAGAGTCACATAATGAGCCCGGAGATGTGTCTTAAATAAAATTCTTTTTTTTGTGTGTGTGTGGCTTTTTTGAATTCTACTCTATCTTTTCTTCTTAACAAAAATTAACTCTTTAATCAGGTATGAAGAGGAACAATGAAAGAATGAAGGGTAAAAAATGTAACTTTAGAATTTTTCTTTCATACCATCTGCAGCGTGTTTAATCCTGGCTGCCTTTGTTGGGTCCGTTTTCCCCTTGTGCAGGTCAGGCTTGAAGTGATACATGCTTTTTGTTTTCTCTGGACAGCAATCAGAGAGTTTCTTTCAACATCTGGTACTGCTTAAAGGCTAAGGAAAAAAAGAGGGAGGAGGCACTTCATGAAAAAGCTATTAGTAGGCAGGGAAATGAAGACTTGGTGTTTTCACAAAGGAAGGAACACTTAAGGAAAATTGAAAAGAAACAAACAAACTGGAAATCTGAATGCATCTGTTATTTCTTTCCATTAAATGACCCACAACAAAACACTGTGCCTTCCTCAAAAGCTCTCAGACATGCACGCAAAAAGGACAGCCCTGGGGAGAACATATGAACCTTGCATTGAATTATGTTAAATGGGCCATGGCCAACCACTAAGAGGACATTTCCTAAGAAGGTAAATAATTACTCATCCATGGGTAGTTCCACAAAGTAGGGAGAATGGTAAGGAGTGATCACAGGCGTGTCTTGCTCCAAGATGCTTCATTCCAAGACAAAGCTGCTGAGATACTGGTGAGCATTTAAGGGAAGGCTTTGCCTTGTGCTGGAGCTGTGAAAGAGTAATTCAAAATAAAACAACATAATGTAAGTCACTCATCCGGGGAACATTTGTTTAGTATTTATTATAGATCAAGGAACAAATAAGAAGATTGAAAATGGCATGGTCTCTACTCTCTAGGAGTTTACATTCTAGGCTGGAACAAAGATACATTTATGGATAATTCTAACAGGAAGAAGGATACTTCTGTAAGCGAGTTACAAAATTGTTCTGAATATTCAGTAGAGGTGACTTTTTAAAATTGTTTCTTTTACCATGTGTTTTCTAGACTTTGTTTGAAAAGCACTGTTTGGCACAGGGGTAAATAAAATGATTGCTGCCCTCCATTGGCCCATAGTTGCAAATCCCACTGGTACAGCCATTCCCCTTTAAAAAGGGGTCTACATGGTGCTGGCCAGTTGGTTCAGTGGTGAAGCATTGACCTGGCATGTGGAAGTGCTGGGTTTGATTTCTGGTCAGGGCACACATGACAAGTGACCATCTGCTTCTCCTCCCTCCCTTTTTCTCTTCTTTCTCTTTCTCTCTTCCCCTCCTGCAGCCATGGCTTGATTGATTTGAGCACATTCATCCTGGGCACTGAGGATGGCTCTGTGGAGCCTCTATCTCAGGTGCTAAAAATAGTTCAGTTGCAAGCATCAGCCCAAGGTGGACAGAGCATTGGGCCCAGACAGGGGTCACTGGGTGGATTCTGGTAGGAGCACACTTGGAAGTCTGTCTCTCTATCTCTCCTCCTCTCACTTAAAATAAAAAATAAAATAAAAATAAAAAGGGGTCTACAAATCATGGCCCACAGGGCATTTCTGGCTCATTCACTCTTTTGATAATAAAGATATTAGAACACAGGCACATCCATTTTTTTACATATGGTTTGTGGCTGCTTTTGACTTACAATAGCAAAGTTAAGTAGTTGTAGCGGAGACAGCACCACACAAGAAAACAGAAATATTTACCGTCTGGCCCTTTATAGATAAAGTTTGCTGACTCCTGTACAATCATTAATATTAGTCATATGATAAGGAATCTCTTCCTTATGCTGTTCATGCACTAAATGATCCCATTATATGCACAAGGTGATTGTTCTTATTTCAATATTATGGTGGGAAGTATCCCTGTACCTACAGGCTTGGAGAGGGTAGAAGCCCCTTAGGGCATGAACAGTTTCTTACTATTTAGATGTTATTCCAGAATTCAAGTTCCACACCAGTGCTTTCTTTACTAATGTTAGGTGCTAAATAAATATTTCTGGCATTAGGCCCAGAAAGATCTATAAACTAGTCTAGGAGAAATACTAGTGTGAGAACCCTAATTCAGGGCACCTCCTTTCCTCTTGGATGTTCCTTCCTCTTTCTAGCAGTTCCTCCACTGCATTATTGAAATAGCCACTTGTCCTGTCTCCTAGACTATATTCTTCCCTGAAAGACACTACTGTTACCAGAAACATTTCTCTAGAGCTCTGCTCAAAAATCTCAAGTACTTTACGATTACTGACATTCTACCTAATTTTTAAGCTTTAGCTTATCTGTTCTTCCTCTAGGATGTCTTCTGAAATCTCTCACCTACCTCAAGAATGAAATGTACCCTTCTATGTGTCCATTAATTTTTCTTTGTTGTAGAGAAAAATGTGTTACAGTAGAAAATCTTATGCATTCTTTAGAGCACATTTTTCTGATTTCTCTGATTTTAGACTTCCACTGCCTTTGAGCTATTATACAACTCAGTAAGTTGTAGATAACTGGTAGCAATGAAAAATAACTCTTGTCTATAAATATGCAAAAAATGCTGTCAAGGTGAAATTTCAGTTAAAATTTCAGTTAAATTTCCTTCCACTATGGAAGAAACTTTTCTTATCTCAAATTGTGTATTCATTTACAATACATGTTTTCATTTTACATCTGTATGAAAATAATGATTTGACTTTTGTTATTAAAAAAAAACCCTTTAACATGTTTCTTTAATACTTATTGTACAACTTCTTTTTAAAAAAATTATCTAGAAAATTAAATTTAACACGGTGATATTGATCAATAAGAGTACATAGGTTTCTGGTAAGCATTTATACAGCATTTG
This sequence comes from Saccopteryx bilineata, assembly GCF_036850765.1. Lineage (NCBI taxonomy): Eukaryota > Metazoa > Chordata > Mammalia > Chiroptera > Emballonuridae > Saccopteryx > Saccopteryx bilineata. The sequence goes on from NC_089498.1 coordinate 62,461,893, forward strand.
AACTGTTGATTATGTTGTGTACCCATCATCCTTCTTGTACAACTTCTATATGCCAAGCTTTGTGCAAGGAAGTGGGCATATAGTGATGATCACAATAGTCATGGTCTTTGGCTTCAAGAGTTTATTATGTCTAGTGGGGGAGATAGATTTTTTTAAGTCACAGAAAAAAATATTTAATGTTCCTGAAAAAGAATTATGAGATGTTCTTAAAAGAAATCACAGAGCAATTGGTTGAGAGTGGCAGTGAAGAAATCACAAAGAAATTTGTTGAGAGTGAAGAAGTTAAGGAAATCAGCCTTGGAAAGTGACATTATAATGTAGACCTGCAGAAGAAGTGGTGACAATTCAGGTGAAATGAAGAGGCCAAGAGGTACAGAATGAAGTAAAAGGATGTCTCTAGATACCAGTAGGCAGGACCTAGTATCTTACTATAAGTAGTTTGAGCTTCATCTTAGGTTCAACAAGAGGACATTGAAAGGTTTTAAAAACAACTTTATATTCCTAGCTAGAGAATGGGGTAGAACAAAGGTCAGTATGGAAGTAGATGCCTTTAAGAAAATACAATGTGGCTCTAGGCTGTTAGTTCACACAGTTTAGAGCAGGGGCCCCCAAACTACGGCCCTGCGGGCTGCATGTTGCCCCCTGAGGCTATTTATCCAGCCCCCGCTGCACTTCCTAAAGGGGCACTTCTTTCATTGGTGGTCAGTGAGAGTACTGTATGTGGCGGCACCGCAAAGCACGGCGTTGCTCACGACAGTACTACTTCCAGTGACGCAGACACACACGTCAGGGCTCTGGAAATGTGTCATATGATGCACATCTGGTCTGTGGCTGTGGCACCCCACATTGAAATACTGGTCAGTTTGTTGATTTAAATTTACTTGTTCTTTATTTTAAATATTTTATTTGTTCCTGTTTTGTTTTTTTTTACTTTAAAATAAGATATGTGCAGTGTGCATAGAGATTTGTTCATATTTTTTTTATAGTCCAGCCCTCCAACGGTCTGATGGACAGTGAACTGGCCTCCTGTGTAAAAAGTTTGGGGACCCCTGGTTTAGAGCATCATCCTGAAACAACAAGATTGTGGGTTCAATTTCCCAATCAGGGCACACATAGGAAGCAATGCTTCCCTTTTCTTTTCTCTCTCTCTCCCTTTCTCTGTCTCTCTAAAACCCAATAAAAAATAAGCCCTGGCTGGATAGCTTGGTTGGTTGAAGTGTTGTCCAGAGCATGGAGATTGACGGGTTTGATTCCCCAGTCCAGGAGTCCCCAAAATTTTTACATAGGAGGCCAATTCACTGTCCCTCAGACTATTGGAGGGCCGCCACATACAGTGCTCCTCTCACTGACCACCAATGAAAGAGGTGCCCCTTCCAGAAGTGTGGCGGGGGGCCAGATAAATGGCCTCAGGGGGCTGCATGCGGCCAGTGGGCCGTAGTTTGGGGACACCTGCCCCAGTCAGTGTACATACAAGAGCAGCTTAATGTTCCTCTCTCTCTCTCTCTCTACCTGCCTCTCTCTCTCTCTCTAAAAAAAAAAAAAGGAAAGGAAAGGAATTAAAAAAAGAAAAAGATACTACTATGTAGTCTTATAGTATCTTACTTACTTTATCCTATCTTCTAAGATGATGGTGAGCACCAGGGTAACCTGAGGACAAGGATGGTGTGTTGTCTTTGATTCTGTTTAGTTCCTATGTACATAGAAGGCCCTAAATAAGTGTTTGTGAGTTGAACACTAGTCAGTGTTCTATTAATAACCATAGACCATAGACCAACTATTAGCTAACAATAGCTAACATGTACTGAATGATTATTATGATGCAGACTCCACACCAAGAGCTTTGAGGGAATATATAATTTAAAACTCATAACAATTCTATCAAGCAATTTTGATAATTTTTTTTCATTTAAAAGATGAGATAACTGAAACATAAATAAAATGTTGTCTAAGGTAATGAAACCAGTAAGTGAGACAAAGATAGTTTTGCCTTACTCTAGAACCTGAGCTCTTAACTATAGTATGCCCCAATCAAGTATTTGAATAGCCAGTTTACCAAAACAGATGCTGGTTCATTATCTCTGCTTTCTTTTTAATGGTTCAGATTTATGATTTGACGCATCTTTCAAGTTCTAAGTGAATGTTATAAAAATCATGGCCTTTTTCAAACATTGCCATTTATACTTTCTGCTATCCCCTCAAAGAAGTTGGCTATTAGAATTCAGCACAAAATCTGTCTTGCATTAGTGATTTATGTAATCTCCAAAATAATTTTACACCTAACAATATAACCTACATTGTTTGACAGCAAGAGTCAAGCCATGAATAAATGGACCCATTCATTACAGCTCCAATTGAAACATAGATAAAAGAATAAATATATGCCAAATATAAAGGATTCAGTCTCAATGGGGAAAGGAACATTCTGTTCCAAACTCAGTCAGGGACCTCAAACAATGTAGAAAAGGAAGAAAAAAATATCTAATTGACTATTTAACTTTGTTACATTAATACATCTTCACTGTATTCATCTTATCAGACAATTACAAGTGACAGGATATAATGGTACCAAATTCCCTCCACAGGAATAAAAAGCAATTTTGGATTATCTTGCTTTATTGACTTCTCATCACAAAGAGTTCAGTTTCTTTCTCTTGCTTGCAGCTGGGGAAAATTGAAATTGCTTTAACTTGTTTTGATTGACCAACTGCTTTAACAGGACCATAAATATAGACGTCAGGACAGCAAACACTGAATGTTTATTTCTATGACCCTTCTCCAGATATTGACAATCTGACCCATGAACCCTGCAGCAGGTAATCTCATAGATCATTTTCTCTATGGGAGATTCTTGCAGTTGGGCAGGTTTGTCAATATCCCTCGCACAAGCTTTTGATCAAGGAATGCTTTGTAATTGTCTGGAAGATACATTAAACACCTCACTTTTCCCTGTGTTCTAAAGATAGAATAGTCACTTCAAGTGTAAACTGCTCATACTGAGATTTCTCTCTCTGGCTATTTTAAAAAGCATGTTTCAGATCCTTGCTGCTTAGAGAATTTACAACCATTTAAACATGACTTCCTCATACATATCTCTGAAGGTATTCCCTTGCTCATCAAATCAGGTAAAAAAACCCAACAAAACCCTAGTTGACAAGTCTTCTCTTTGAATTTAAAGAATTACAACTGCTTATCAATCTAGCCAGCTAACTCTTGCCTTAGAAATGCCTTTATCAGTTCATGTGTTTCTGTTTTTACTGACACAGCTACACATTAATTGAGAATTACTGAGTATGCAAAACATAATCAAGAAAAATCATCTGGATGATTTATTCCCTTGACTCTTTCTTTTGTCAAAAATATTTAACTAAGGGTATTAAAACTTTGATGAGAAGTGTGTATGTAGATCCTCAAAAGTTAGTGTGACATAGTTGAAAGGGAAAGAAGGGAACCAGAAAGCAGAGGCAAAGGACATTGAGGACAGATGACCAGTTGAGGGTCAGTGCTATGGTCCTCCCCTGCAATCACAATATCTCTTCAAGTCCTTCTCAAGACTTTTTTTCAGTGTTCCTTGCTGATGTCACTGTTGCCAACATCTTTTTTTGTCAGACAGGCAGGAAAATGAAATAGAGAACATCTGTTCTGACTTGTTTCTCTTAGAGTGTGAATTAGCAGATGAGGGAGGGATAGGGTATTTTAAATTACAAATGTGAAATTTCAAACACATTAGTAGGGTCTATGATTGAGAGGTTGGGCAGGAGCGAATGTTACAGCTTTTGTGTAAGGAAACATCTATAAATTGCATGCCTAGCCTTATTGAGATGCTAATTCAGCTGGGTTAGGTTATCATAGGTCATAAGTAAGAAATAGGCCAATGTATGATGAGGTAAGCATTATAGAGGGAAGAATTAGATTACTTTTAACTTGAGCTTAACCACCCAGTTGTATTAGGAAATGCTGCACTTTGCTACCTTATGGTTCAGTTGATAGCATATTCTCTCTAGCTAAGATTTTATGTCAAAGTCAAAACTTCAGTGAGAGTCTTTCTATGTAGCATTAAGCTCTGGGGTCTTCAGGTTATAGTAGCCCTAAAATAAAGTCAGTTTTAGTATTTATTGGCAAAGAAATTTATTATATGTTATAAAAAAGGATCCTTTTCTAACAAAGCTTACTATCCATATACTTCAGTTAGAACAAGATTTTCATTTGAAAGAAACCCAGAGTGTGAAAACAAACAGACATCTAGAAGACTAAAGATTTTACAGGTGAGGTATTTGAGAGTTAAAAAACTCTTGACCACCATTCTTAACTTAGTCTACTGATATTAAAATTTTCAAATTAAAGAGAAAGTGAGGCAAAGTCAGTTTCTCTATATATTTCAGCTTTTTGCTCTGGGAACTGATACAACAGCTCTTCAACACACAGGTGGAAGTGTGAATCTAAGAGCTAATAAATACTGGAAATGTTCCCTAGAATTCAGAATTTGAGAACAAGTTGTCATGAATTAATTTTGTCTCATCACCATGTTCAAATGGATGATAAAATAGATATAGACTTCAAGCTTCCCTTGGGCAATCTTACTTAGACTTTTGGATTTATTCTGAAATGGGGGACACATTTGCTCTGGATAGTGGCAGGTAATACATTCCACATTAAAATATCCATATACCACCTCTCCTTAGCCCACCTAGATCTTGTGTTAACATTGGAGAGAGCTATGATTAAAGCCCTAAGCACAGCTGCACAAGAACCAAAAACATACCAAATATTCCCTCTTTCAGTCCTTCCACAGAAGGGCAGGTCTGCATAGAGGTGAGACCTTGCGTTTTAGAGAGAGACGTGTCTGGATTAGAGTCTCAGTTCTTCTACTTACCAACTTGGTGATCACAGGCGAGTTACCTCAAACTCCCTTGTCTCAGGTTTCTCAAGTATAAAAATGAGGATAATAATATATGTGCCTTACAGAATTGTGAGGATAAAATGATATACCATAAAGGCATTTGCCCAGTGTCTAGCACATGTTAAGTAATCAATAAAAATTAGCTGCTGCCATTATCCCATAGTTTAGACTGGCTATGTGGTAGACCTTGGTGATTTATTGATTGAATTTTATTTTTGACTAGTGAACAATCTCAGAAACCATAAAGTAAGTGTACAAGTAGAGCATGTTTCTTCTATGCTAATAGTAGTAGAAAAACAATATTATACATGTGCTTGGTATTTCTGAAGTTCTAAACTTATTCCCTCCTTTAATCCCTGCAATATCTTTATGAAGCAAGGTGGTTGCTCTTAGCCCCACCCTGCAGCCAAGTAGATTATAGTTCAGAGGATTTAAGAAATTTGAGCTGTCATGTTGTCTGTGGTAGACCCAGGTAAAGTTTGTAGCTATTCTTACGTTTATGTAGAATAGACAAAAGAAATTTGTCTCTATCCAGTCTATGGTAGCCTTTTGTGTAACCAGCTGTCCTGGTCAGATGCCTGTATTTTATTCAAATCTGTGTTAATCTTGCTTTGGATTCAGTTGGCTTAAGAAGCTTCTAGACCAAACCTTTTATCTGCATTTCAGGTATATCCCAGAAGATAAGCCTTCACACTCTTCAATGTAATTTTTATTAGAAGGTTAGATAGGGGATAACAATTCTGATACAAGCTGACCTGAAGAACAACCTTTCATTCCTTTATGTCTAAATATTATTAGATCAAGTGAAATCATCAAAGAGATTCACAAAGACGTACTTCTTGCTTGCTTGTGAATTAGTTGTTTTGAAGCTCTAATGGACATTATTATCCTTAGTTTAATTGATTCATGCTATAATAAAACTAGTCCTAGAGAACAAGTATGTGATTTTTATATCATCATGAACATATTGTCCATTGAATTTATTCTACCAATATTTGAATGGCTACATATTATAAAGCTTGAATTCTAGAGATGTAATAATAAAAAAGGCAAAAAAAGCACAGTCCCTATTCTCAAAAGACAAACAGATAAGTGCTATGTAGGATGATACGTACATCATAGTAAGTGAAAACACCTAAAAGGTCCACTGCAAAGTTTGGGAGTCCCCAAAACTACCCACACTTCTTACACTAATTACAAGTTTTGAATTCTCAAGAACCCCCGGTTCAGTAATTCATTAGAAGGACTCACAGAACACACTGAAAGTGGTTATACTCCTAATTAAGGCTTGTTACAAGGAAGGATACAGATTAAAATCAGCCAAGGGAAGTTGGACATATGGCAGAACCCAGAGAGTTCCAAATGGGAAGCTTCCAGTTGTCTTTTAATGGAGTCATGGACACTGCCCATTTCCCACCAGTGTCATGTTACAATATATATAGAACATTGTTTTTCCTAAAAGAAGTCTCCTGAGCTGTGTGGTTCAGGGTTTTTATTGGGGTTCACTTACATAGATATAGTTGAACACTTCTGTGGCTAACCTTAGTTACCAGCCCCTCTAGGAGTCAAGCTGATACCCAAGACTCCATCACAGATCACATTGTTAGTATATACTATCAGATATATCCCAAGTCTTCCATATATCAAAGACACTCTTTGTAGATAGAACATTCCAAGGGTTTAGGGATTACCTCCAGGGAGCAAGGACGAAGGCCAGGTTTGGGCAAGGATAAGTTCAGGGGTCCCCAAACTTTTTACACAGGGGGCCAGTTCACTGTCCCTCAGACCCTTGGAGGGCCAGACTATAAAAAAAACTATGAACAAATCCCTATGCACACTGCACATATCTTATTTTAAAGTAAAAAAGCAAAACAAAATGAGAACAAATACAATATTTAAAATAAATAACAAGTAAATTTAAATCAACAAACTGACCAGTATTTCAATGGGAAATATGGGCCTGCTTTTGGCTAATGAGATGGTCAATGTGCTCCTCTCACTGACCACCAATGAAAGAGGTGCCCCTTCCAGAAGTGCAGCGGGGGCTGGATAAATGGTCTCAGGGGGCTGCATGCGGCCCGTGGGCCGTAGTTTGGGGACCCCTGGTTAAGTTCATACTACAAAGCTCCTACAGCAGTGTATAACACCAAAGAAGACTTCTTGAAGTAAAAGATGTATCAATAGATACCTTTAGGGCAAGTAAAAGTTAGCCAATATCTTACAGTCAAGAGGAATAGCATAAACAAGGGCTCTGAAACAAGAAAAAAATGAGATATTTGCTGTGTTTCAGGATGTCTGGAGCAGAAGGTATGAGAGAGCAAGTGGCTAGAGATGAACCTAGGCGGACAGCTAGCAACAAATCTAAAGCTGCCTCAAAAGCAATGGTATGTTGGATCGAGCTTGTTATGAATTTAAGAAAGTTAATTGCTAAATATTTTGGCATTTTGAAAAGTATAGTTCAACACAGTTATCATTAAAAATTCAAATATGTGAGTTATGACTAAATAAATTATCTTTTTAAAAGATAATACTCAAGACTCATCACTTGCTAATTGCTACTTTTTACTATTATCTTTGTTCTTGAGGTTATTTGTATCTATTGTATCTTTATGGTAGAGATTCTATACAATAGCATACTACTATGCATCTCTTCCCAGTCTGCTTTGAATGATGTCATTCTGTTAGCTATATTTCAGCCATAGGAGGAGTATTTATACTACAGTAATTGGCATGTGCTACAAGCTTTTGCCTCCTTCATAGAGCTGACCGTTAAACATTTACAAGTGTAACACTTCTCAGAAAATTATTTCCTTGAGGACAAACAGACATTGAAAGATGATAAGCTAAGAAATGATATAATAAACTTTGTTCATTGGGAAGATCACTTCGGTTTTGAGTGGGGAACAGATTTACTGAATAAGAGTGGATGGAGGGAGATTAGTGGGAAGCCATGACACTTTCTTTCTCCTAAAGACTCACAGAAAAAAAATCTGTCTTTAGGTCCAATACCAAGGACAGCTATTCCTCATTAGAATATTTCTCATTAGACTATCCTAAGCATACTGTAAATTTCACAGTTTATTATTTTTCCTTCCAACCTGGAAGTATGAGACCAAATTTACAATCAGCCTCTAACAATTTTTCTTGTACCTTTGTATGCCCTTATCCCTTCTATTTTCCCACACTTATATTTATCTTAGAATGTTCCCATTGAAAAACTTTTTTCCAAATGTATTCTTTGCATTCTAAAACAAGACAGGCAATAACTAAATAAATATGTAAAAGGTAGCTTATGACTTTCAAGGCTCACATTTATAGAAAATATTAGGAAGTATTCATAACTTTTTGTTGTTGAATGATTTTCTCTCATTGTTTTAACATGGGACTGAGGTGTCTTCATATGGGGTGGGCAACCATAGGTTTACAGTTGTGATAATGTGAAATAAGGTTTATTCTTTTGAGTTGATAAAGCTATTGTAATGATTGTAACCTGTATGTTTTTCCATACAAATAACTATAAACATACTTTTGCCCACCCCTGTATAATCAGGGAATAAGGCGTGGTACTTATACTTTCCATTAAACTTGAAAGGGCTTCATTGAAAAAGTGAACCACATATAAGAGTTTTGAAGGAAGAGCTGGTAGAAGCCAAATGCATGGGATGATGTTTAGGACATTGACCTGACCTGTTTCCTATCCAGAGGATATTCACTCCTTCCTGGGGAACGATGTGCAATAGACATGCCCAGATCATCTATAGATATCATTCTGCCCTGATTGGAGTCTATCAACCTTTAGAGTTTCATAAAGAAGGGATTTTTTTGAGTTTACAACATGTGTTCTTAGGTATCACCCTGGGAAAGAAATCCATGGCCCTCTTTTATTTCACGATACTATTTTAAATTTGTTTTATACTTATTCTTTCATTTCATATAATAATAACAGCAACTCTGTAGGTGGATATCTTTGTCCCTACTTTAGAGAGAAAGAAGTAAGGTTTTGGAGTGCTTAAAAAATTTGTCCAAGTGGCGGAGATAGGATTTGGGTTCATACTGTCTGCCTTCAACCCAACCTTCTTCCTTCCCTCAATAAATCCTCTGCATAGAGTTCACATTTAGCTGGGACCCACTCAGAAAGGGTAGTGGGGAGGGAGACAGCTTTGATTGTCTTCTAGATAAAATGACTATACATTTCAAAACTATACATGTGAGACACTGACATATATGGATAAAAGTACCCACCATAATGATTTGTACTTTGGAGGAATGTTAATAGCATTTCCTTTATCTTCATTAATTTTTTTAAGAGAAAAAGGCAAGGAGAGAGAGACAGGAATATAGAGCTGTTCTTGTATGTGCCCTGACCAGAGAATCAAACTGGCCACCTCTATGCTCTGGTACAACACTCCAACTGAGCTATCTGGCCAGGGCTTAATATTTTTAAATGTGTGATAGAGACAGAGAGAGGGAGAGAGAGAGGAGGGAGGGGGAAAGAAAGCATCTATTTGTTTTTCCACTCAGTCATGCATTCATTGGTTGCTTCCCATGTGTGATCTAACTGGGGATTGAACCCTCAGCTCTTGTTTTTCAGGTGGACACTTGTAACTGGTTAAGCTATCTGACCAGGGATATCTTTGTTTCTGACCAATAAAAATAATTGTATTAATAATTAAGATAATAATATTGACTAACATTTCTTGAATTTTCTTGTTTTTAGAGAGAGGGAAAGGAAGAGAGAAAGAGAGAGAGAGGCAGACAGACATTGATTTTGTTGTTTGATTCATTCATATATCATTGGTTGATTCTTGTATGTGCCCTGACCAGGGATTGAACCTTAAACCTTGGCATATTGGGATAATACTATAACCAACTGAGCTACCTGGCCAAAGTCTGTTATTATTCTTGAGAAAATTGTTCCAGGTATTAGCAGTTTTGGATTCAGAAAGAGGTTGTTGCCCCCTTTCACTTTGCCTCGAAAGATAAACTGAAGTGTTAAATACAATGCTGAAAGTTATCTCCCTCTATGTGTGTATGCATGCATGTGTGTGTACTCAGGAAACAGGGTGGAGAGTGCGCTCGTGAAGGAGAAAATTTTGACTAATGCATTCGGTTTGCAATTCAGGACTCACGGAACAGATTTGATCTTTTGTCTTAATTTCAAAACCATTGTTAAGAGTTCTACTTGCATCCTATAAATCAGGCATTTTTATGAACCTTAGTTTCTTTCTGTGTTCCCCATTTCCAACTGTAACTAGAATAAGCACAGACAAAAGAAGATACAGGCAGTCACATGTTTGACATTTATTGTTTGAGTTTCTGTACATATTATGGACAACTGAAGCATTTCATCTGTCCTTTTGATCACCCTGGGAAAGAAATCCATGGCCCTGTTTTATTTCACGATACTATTTTAAATTTGTTTTATACTACATTCAAGCAATGATCTCGGAGCTGGTACCTGGAAAAGCTGTGCCTGTGTCTGCTTCAGTGTGGCTGGAAGATAAAGCCACTGATCCCCTTTGATTTTTTTCTTAAACAATGACCCTTAGCATAGTTATTCTCCTTGTTGGCACACTGCACTTGATATATATTACCTGCTTAGATAAAGAACAGTGACACTTTGATTTTGTGCTATAATGGATAATGCAGGGTTTTATTTGGAGTTATTTTGAATAAAGAGATTTGCCATTCTGAGGTATATTTGTGGGGATTAAAGGCAATGGGAAACTCAATCTTCCCTGATATTATTATGTCTATTTGCTAAGGTCCTGAAATATCAAACACATTTTCCATTGTGGTATACTTTGTGGCCAGGTGACTTTAAAAACAAAACAAAATAAAACCCAAAAAAGAGAAGACTCTCCATAGGAGGAACTCAATTCACTCCATTCATAAACCTAAGTATCTGCACTCTGAGAGAGCAAGGAGAAGGCTCTCTCTCACTTTCTAAACCCAATACCAGCAGCTCTAAGTAGACTTCTATCATTAATCCACTGAACTTTGGCCACAATCTTCTCACTACTTTTTGCCATTTTCATCTATTTCCCATCTCCTCTCCATATCTCCCTGCCCCTGTATTCTCTCTGTGATCTCTTTGATATGAAAATTTGACCTTATCTTTTTCCTCCCTTTGGTTGCTTGAAATATAAAGTCTCATATTCTTAACATTGCACATAAGACCTTCCATGATGTGACCTTTGCCCTTCCCATAACTTTTTCCAGTTGTCTTTACTGTAATTATTACAGCTAACCTGCTCACTATATATAGTAATTTAATTTTTTCAGCAGTCCTATGATGTTAGTGTCATAATTCCTATCTTAGAAATGTGAATACTGGACTTTAGAAGGAATAAATAAGTTGTCCTAATGATGTCACTGGGACTAACATTTTTTAACCATTTTCTTACTGCCTAATAGTTCTGTCCTTTGAAACTATATAACTTAACTAATGAAACCAATGTTCTTGCATCATATTTTGGTTGGTTCTTAAGCAAAAATAGGAGCACCTCACTTAGTCTCACTTAGTTCCAGAGCCTTGTCTCAGGAAGGTTCTAGAACCAGGAATAGAAAGAGCACCAAAACTCAGGGATAACATACAGTCCTGCATGAAGCAGAATCATATGATGCAAGACTCAAAACACAACAGTTACATTCACATCAAAGCAAGTTATTTCATTTTTCAGAGTTTTAGTTTCTCCATCTGTAATATGGGGAGAAGAATATCTTCCTCACAAGGTTGTTTTAAGTATTATGAATATATATACCTATATAATATCACATTGCAGTACATATAGCAAGTACTTAATAAATGGTCAAAACACAGCTATTTATTTTTGTTTTTGCTCCACCTTGTTTTATAAATAAAATAAATTATTTGGAAATCCCAAGAAAAACATGCTTATCAAATACTCCTGTGGTTGGAACCATAGCTCTGTGTTCATTAAGAAAAATAATCAACTTGCAACAAAACTCATTCTTCACTTACTTTTTCTTATTTGTAAACACTCACAAAATGCTGCCATCAGGATCCTGGGCTGGCATGAGAGGGTCTGGGTTCTAATTTCAGGGCTTTTGTTAAACCCAGAAGCTATAAAAGCTCTGAAAAATAGTATAGCTTCTCTGTGCTTGAACTTTCTCATCAGACATCAAATATCACAGTATTGTTACAACCTGTAGAAATCATAGCTTGGGAAGTACTTTGATAAAAAAGTTTAAATCTTATAAACTTAATTTCTGCCTATAAGATGCGTAGCAGAAACCGTGCTACTAAGCTCTTCACTCAAATTGACTCCTTGTAAATAGAGACCACCATGGGAGAATTTCAGAAGAAAAAGCACTGATTTCTGGGAGAAACTTTGCTACCTTCTATGGGTTAAAGCCACACACATACTTTTATTGGAATTAATTCAGTTCTTCCGATGATGACAGTGGAAACAATTTCATTAGGATCCCTGAATCTAATTTTACAAACATAAATAGAGCTGGTCAACTAGTCATTGGTTGAATATGCACTTTTGCAGAGTAAGTACTCTTAGATCTCAATGTCGTCTTCTGAGCATTAACCATACATTCTCCCTTCGTCACTCCTAAAAGGGAAGCACTTGATCATGGGCACTCATGGCCACCACACTGGTGAAGCATGAAAGGCATCACTGTCCTCATACTGTTTGTAGCTATTTTATCTTATTCCTGTTATAAAATATCACATTAATTTGGGATACTTTCTCTCCATGAGACTTTTGTTGCTATTATCCTTACCATCATTCTTATGAATAATATTAATAATTAACAGTAAGAACTACCCCCCCTAAACCTGGTGCGAAACATGGTCACACTTATTTTTCAACTAAAACCCTGTTTTGACCCCTATATGTCAGAATAGTATAAAGTTTTGCATCTCTTGAAATTTCCAAGAACCACAATTTAGATTTTAGAAAAACAAAAGAATGTGAAAGTCATTCTGACTTCCATATACAAGAGGGCATACTCTATCATTACTTATTACTGCTGTATGAGGTTGCTGTTGACAACTGGTCCTGTTTGGTCTGTTAAATAGTGCTGGAAGCTGATGAAGCAGGTAATCTGCTCCTTTAAGAGAATTAAACCTATTTTCTCAGGGCTTAATTTTTCAAGAGCTCCCCTTGCTTCACTTAGGCTCCCATGATCATAGCTCTTGATTCTTAGCAATTTCATTCTGTCTAAAGGTCTCTCCTAAGCCTCTATGTAGTTGGGCACTTGCATCTATTTAGATCTCAGTTTTCTTTCCTTTTGAGGACTCAGACTTTTGTTTTCAACAACACAGAAAGGTTTCATTACATTGCATTTTTACAACCACAAAGCTAACAGCTTCCTCTCTTAAGAGTGGCTATGCTAAATGCCTCCAATGGACTCAACCACCTAGGAATAGCTCAAGAAGAAACCTCCTTTCCCTATCAACATCACTCCTTTTTCACTCTTCTAATGGCACTAACCCAGATAGTCTCCACAGAAGTGCTATCTCCTCTACATTTAGGAGGGGAACTACCACTAACACCTCAAAGTGATGTGCCATTCTGAGGACCACCTACATAGTTTATGGTACTGCTTTTGCTGGAGCAAAGAAAGGAGAAAACAGAAATATAATATCATTAAACTATGCATCTTAGCACATAATAATAAAAGCATGTTAAATGTATTGAGTCCTTATTCTTTCCAGGCACTGTGTTAAGCAATTTATAGGTATACTCTTTGTTAAGATAGTAAAGACGAAGCCAGAGTCAGCCTCAGATCTAACTGATCAGTCAACTCAGCAGCTGCTACTCCCTCTGAGTAGATGAGCTCTGTTATTTGCAGCTTGGTGGGCAGAGGGCAGGCTACAGGCTGGATTTCAGTCACTTGAAGCTTCTCTGTGAATGCCTTTGAGTAGTGTCCAGACTGCATAACCTCAGCATCCCTGCCCAAATCCACACTTTAACTTGTCAAAAGAGCATGGTGTTTAAGTACAAGAGCTTGGAGACTATACTACATGAGTATGAATCTGGGCTGCTCCACTTCTAATTATGCAACTGTTGATGAGTTATGTTATTTCATTTTATCTTGGCTTCTCTGTTAGTTAATGGGAATAATACCTGCCTCATGAGCTTGTTGTGAGGCTAAATATTTTTACTCATTTAGAGTGCTCAGACCTAGCACATAATAGATACTTAATAAATATTGGTTTCTGCACAATTAGTATTTTCACCCCTAATCTATCAGTGAAGGGCTAGCAGGAAAGAACTGTGATATAGAGGAAAAATTTTTATGACATAGACTTTTAGGGTTGGATTTACTGAAGCCTTAAAAGAGAAAGGTAAAAGACTAGAGTATCCATGAGGTTTTTCACATAGTTCCCAGGGGAGGTGAACTCTTGAGCATTCAGGACAGAATCCATGTTCAGGAATAATAGATATATGTTTATCTAAGGTACCATGTTTCTCCAGAGTCCCTGTGTTTCAGCATCCTGAAGCATGTCAGGTAGTATGTAGAGAAACAAAAGGATCCCATTGCCTCTCACCCACTAGTCCTTCTTCCACCACTAAATGAAGTGCTCTCCTGGGCCAGTAAGTCACTACTCCCATTAAAAATCCTCTCACTTATGACAATGGGAACACATGAATATTTGAATAGTACCAAAATCCATGAGGAAAATACAAGTCACAAACAGTTGTGAACCCATGGCCTCCTAAAGCATGAGGGACCAACCTCAGGAATATGTAGATATTGTAATCCTATCTAATTCCTTTAAGGCATGAATTAGCAGAAATGTGTAATGTCCTTGTTTTAGCTGAAGGTACTTGTTCTCTGAGCTGATTCATTAAGGAGAGGACTATGATATCTGTTGAACATATTGGCTCATTTGACTTTTTAAAAAATGTGCATCAACTGGTGATCATGGCTAAGGATTAGAGAATAGAGGAGAGGGAAAGTCAGGAGTGAGAACTAAGAAATCAAGGTTTAATGGGGAAAAGTCAGATGTTTTTCTTTTCTAAGTAGATTATTTTCTTACTAAAGTCCAAAGGAATCTCAGTCCTCCTGACTGAATATCTAACAACTTTTATTGTAACTAACAATAATATTTGTCTCTAGGGTCTGGCAGGCCTCAAAGAAAAGAGTGAGGATTCCAACATAGATTATTACAAAATAAATGGGTTTTGATGAAATCAAGAAGTTAGGCTTATTACCAGCTTCTTTGGTGGGCAATGATAGCCAAGTCAGCAGGAAAATCAAGACATTGTGAAAGTGATGACTATCTTTGACTAGGTACATAAGGAATAGACACAAGAAACATAACCTCACATTTTAACTTCATTGTATAGAGGCTTCCAGCTGAGAAAGACAAATTCAAGCTAACGCTCATGTCTCCTGTGTGCTGGAAAAGAGAAACACAGTTTATCTTTGATATACCATGTTATTTTCAATCATATAGGCTTTATATACAGTTTATAAACTTTCATTGCCAGGTAACATGTGACATATTGGCAAGACATCCCTGAACATTGGTTTGGAGCAATGGAAATGGTCTTGGACTTCAATACAGAAGGCTTGGGTCCTTGTTTTGCCTCTGTTGTTTATTTGCTGGGTGACCTGGCATAAGTTGCTTGATACCTTGGATCCCTTTATTTTATTTATAAATGGGGAAACTAGTTCTGACCTCTGGCCTTACAAGGTGGTTGTGAGAATGAAATTAGGTAGTGTGAATTAAAGTACTTAAACACAAAGGATGCAAGCGATGAACACATTCAAGGACTCATGACTGCAGATAAAATTGGCTCTGGGCTTTTCTTATAACTTTATTTGGGGCACACTGCCAAATTTCACAAACCAATCTATTACTAAGAACCATTTTTTAATCTTCATACTTGCCCTTTGCAATCTACCTTTTGACCTCTCTTGTTTTCTAAAAGCTGTTTTCTTGAAAGTTGCCAGTGACTTCCGAATCACTAAATTCCATGTTTATTTTTTATTAGTTTAATTCTCAACCTCTGTAAAGTCATGATGTCACTGATTATCTACTCCATGAAATTTAATCTACTTGAGTGACCCTGTGCTCTTCAGGATTCCTTTCTGATGACTCTAATTACTTCTCCACTGATTTCTGTTGTTTACTCCTTAGATACAGGCATTCTCCAAGGTTCTGTCTTTGCTCCCTCACTTTAGTTTCTTGGTGATGTCATTCATCCCGTCTTCTTCAGTGTTTCCTATAAAAACCTCAAAACCATTATAACCATTTGACTTTAGCATCATCTGTCTTTTCCTTCATCAGCTTTTCCCTAAACTTGATAATAATTCATTATTTTCATAGTCATAGAGGTGAGAAACCTAATTTATTTGGGACTTATGCCCTTCTCTAACCAGTAACCAATCTTGCTAACTTTCTTCCAATCTTTTCTTGCTGTTAACCTCAAATCTAGGCTCTCATCCCCTCTCACCAGTATTCCCTTAAGAACCTCCAACCTATGGAGTAATAAACTTAACAGGGAAGCTCCCATAATTTCTGATCTTCTCTTATTCACAAAGATCCTCTGACTATCCTCTTCTTGGAATTATAGCATGGTATCTATAACTTCCATGCTCAGGCTCCAGTTTGCCTGTTCAAGAAAGTTTCCTGACTTCTTCACACATACTCTGTATTCCAACACAATTCAACAATTTCTGATCCCCACAAATCTAATCTTTATTACATGAATGAATGAATGTATACTCAGTCCACTTTATTTTTTGTTTCTGGCCCTATTATTTTTTCTATTTATTTCTTCAGTCAACTATCTTCAATCACCTCCATCTCTTAAAACCCTACTGAATCCTTGAGACTATAAATATCCCTTCTTTCTTGTGATTTCATCAACCAAAAGAATCAGTCTCCTTCTGAGATTAGAGAGTTCTTTGATGGTCATATGGTACTTATTATAGTCAATTGTATTCCTGTATGATTCCCCCCCTGTCATAGATTTAGTGCTCACTGAAAGGTGAAACCATGACTTCTTCATCTTTGCAACCTATAATGCCTAGCATACTGCTTTATATGTATTGAATTAAAATGAATAATATTTCTTGACTTAAAAATAGTTCTTAAAATATTGGCTTAAAACCATATGAACATAATTACTGTTCTCCTGGGTCAGACCATTATCTATCAGTATTCAACTGCCTTCTTTGGGTTTATATTACTTAATTGAGGCTTACTGTGTGTAAGATACCATGGTAAGTGTTTTCCAAGAATCATATATGACCCCGACAGAGACTTTTTAAGGTAGATATAATGTTCTCTTTACTCTACGAATGTGGAAACCGAAGTTCAGAGAAGTTAAGTAAAATGCAGAGATCACACAGCTAGCAAACAGCAGAGTAAAGATTTGAGCTACTATGGATATGGTCTTAGCCTTGATTATATAATAAATCTTAAAGCCAGAGATTTATCCGGATACATTCTAGTTTTTGTCCCTAACCCACATTGACTTGATCATTCATGGTTCTTAATTTAACCACTTGCAAATTAATTTCTATTTTTAACTTGTGCTACTTTTTGTGTGCATGAGTTAAATCTTATCCTAATCTCTTTTGGCTTGGAACCAACCCTTGGGAAAGTGCTGCTATGTCTTAATGTTCTCAGCTGTTCACTGAAGGAGATAAAGCCAGAGATGTTTCCAGTGGCAGCTGTCTGTAAACCCCTATCTGCCATGGATAAAAACAAACATGAAAAACTAGGCTCCTAGAGCCAGAGAAACATGTGTAATTTATTGTTAGACAGAAAATATTTCATGATGCCCAAGAGGGAAAGAAATCCTTTTACCTATTTCCTACAGAAACTTCAAATGGCCAGCCTTATATTTTTCTAGTTACAAAGATAGATTTTCCCTCTGAATTTTACAAAAAGCCTTTGTGGTAAGCATGAATTGATGCAAATTCACACTCAAAAACTTTCAGGATTGTAGTGCTTGCTTTCTATAAATTTGATGTCTAATGACACTTAGCTGCAAAGTCAAAGGAGTTTGGTATTAGATAGGATGGATTAATTAATAAAACAGAAAGTAGATCCTAAAAAACCATATATTTTTATAATAATTTAGCACATAATTTTAAGTCAGCAAGTGTATTAGTCAGCCTAGGCCCAGCCAGGTAGTGAATTATCCTAAATCTCAATAGATTAATACAACAAAAGTTTAATTAATGCCCCCTTTGTTGTCCAGTGCAAATCACATGATAATAAGAAGAAAAGACTTTAATTCACAAAGTCATTCATAGATTTAAACTGATAGGGGCTTCACTATCTTATAGGTGAAATATTTAAAATATATAATTTTTATGATTGCATGGCAAAAGAGCTGAGACCTCATACTGGCTTCTAAATGCTTTATCTAGAAGTAAACAATTTACAGAGCTTACGACCTGCCAAATTGCAAAAGGCTAAGACATGTGAGTAGTTTATGGGTATTTTGTGGGAAATAATTGTCTCTGCCACAAAGGACAAAATTGTTGAATAATGGACAATTATTGTTGAATGGTATACGGACAAATTGATTATTTTGGTTAACTGATTAAAATTCTCAGATAAATTAAAGCCAAGATAATCTGGCTTTATATAAATGCTAAAGTAAGTTTTTCAAGATGAAAGGAGATGACAATAGATAAAACTTGGATTTGAAGTAAGAAATAAAAAATATCAAAAGTGGTAAATATGTCTGACCTGTGGTGGTACAGTGGATAAAGTGTCGACCTGAAAATGCTGAGGTTGCTGGTTCAAAACCCTGGACTTGCCTGGTCAAGGCACATATGGGAGTTGATGCTTCCAGCTCCTCCCCACCTTCTCTCTCTGTCTCTCTCTCCTCTCTCTCTCCCTCTCTGTCTCTCTCTCCCTTTCTCTCTCCTCTCTAAAATGAATAAATAAAATAAAAAAAAAATGGTAAATATGTGGGAAAATATTTTTTTTCTCTTAATTTCTTTGAAAGGCAACTCATGCTTAAAAAATGTCAACATTGCATTGCGTGATTTATAATGCAATAAGTATAAAATATGTGACAACAGTATGCAAAGGAAGAAGATTTAGAGGAATTATATTGTTGCAAGGTGGTTATATTTCATGTGGAATGATATATTACGTATAAGTAGACTATGATATATTAAAAATGCATTTTGTAATTCTAGAGAAACCACAAAAAACATATATCTAAAATACAGTACAGAAGTTTAAAAAAGAACACTAAAATCAATTTAATTAACCAATAAGAAGGTATAAAATCAACAACAGAAGAGCCTCAGCAAATAAATATGACAAATAGAAAACAAATAACAAAATGGTAGACTTAGAACCAACCACAGCAATGATTATAGTAAATATAAGTGCCAAATAAGAGATAGAGATAATCAGACCAGATAAAAATGCAAGACCCAACTTCATGCTATTGATGAGATGTATATTAATACAAAAAAAAATGCAGAGAGCTTGAACATAATAGGATGGAAAACTATACTATGCAAGAGTAAGCAGAAGAAAGCTTGTCTGACTATATTAATATTGACCAAAATAGTCTTGCAGATGAGAAATATTATCAGAAACAAAGGACATTTTATAATTAATAAATTGATCAACTTATCAGGAAGATTTAATCAGACTAAATTTGTATGCACCTAATAATAGCGATCAAAAAATATATGAAACAAAATAACCACATCTAAAAGAACAAAAACAGTTACAAATTATAGATGGAGAATTTAAAATACCTCTCTCAGTAAGTGATAGAGAAAAAAAGAAATTTTGTACAACTTTGCATGAAATCTATAAATATATTAAAACACAAAAATAACCAACACTTACACAGAAAGAAATAGATATTTTTTATTTCTATAGCTATTAAAAGTGAATTGAGTTAAAAAAAAAACTTCCCAAAAGAATAGCTTAGGCCCAAATGGTTTTAATGTTAAATTCTATCAAATATTTAAGGAAGTAATATTATTCTTAAATAAACTCTTTTTGGAAAGGGAGGAATAAAGAGCACTTTCCTATTTATTTTTTAAGCTAGCACAACCCCAATTAAAAAGTTGACAAAGATTCTAAAATAAATGAAAATAATATAATAATGAGCCTCATAAATATAGATTTGAAAATCCTTGACAAAATACAGGCAAGTTAAATACAAAAAATGTATGAAAGGGTCAATACGGTATAGCATTTTATAGTGAGCTATATCCCAAGCATGCAAGACTGAGCTAGCACTAAAAATCAGTCAGTGTAATCTATTACAATATTAGTAGAAGAATAGAGGAAAACCATATGATGATATTAATAGATGCCAGAAAATTATTTGTCAAAATTCAACATATATTTACAAAAAAAGTCTTTCAATATAAGAATAGAAAGAAGTTTTATCAATCTAATAAATCTACAACAAGCAAAACAGCCAACATCATATTTAGCGTAGAAAACAAAGTGTGTCTTCCCACGATCAGGAACAAGACAAGAATAAGTTCTCCTACCATAGTCAACTTGGTACTGGAGGTCCTAGCCAGTAAAATTAAGTAAAAAAAAAGTAAGTCACAAAGACTGAAAAGGAAGAAATAATACTATCTTTACTTATAGGCAAAATGATTGTTTATGCATAAAATACTAAGGAATCTAAAAAAAACCCCAACAAATCTATAAAATTAATAGGATAAGGTAATTAGTTTACAGGATTCCCAGAAAATATACAAACATCAAATGAATTTTTATATATTAGCAGCAAAATTAAAAAATAAAATTAAGAAAAAATCCATTTATAGTAGCATTCAAACACAAAACATTTAGAAATAACTACAATAAAAGATATGTAAACTTCGGCCTGGCATGTGGGGGACCCGGGTTGGATTCCCGGCCAGGGCACATAGGAGAAGCGCCCATTTGCTTCTCCACCCCCACCCCTTCCTTCCTCTCTGTCTCTCTCTTCCCCTCCTGCAGCCAAGGCTCCATTGGAGCAAAGATGGCCCGGGCGCTGGGGATGGCTCCTTGGCCTCTGCCTCAGGCGCTAGGGTGGCTCTGGTCGCGGCAGAGCGACGCCCCGAGGGGCAGAGCATCGCCCCCTGGTGGGCAGAGCCTCGCCCCTGGTGGGCGTGCCGGGTGGATCCCGGTCGGGTGCATGCGGGAGTCTGTCTGACTGTCTCTCCCCGTTTCCAGCTTCAGAGAAATACAAAAAAAAAAAAAAAAAAAGGTAAGTAAACTTTCTATTCATAACAAAAAACACTGCTGAGAGAAATAAAAGAAGGCCTAAATAAATGAATGTTTTGAATCAAAAAGATTATTTAAGATGTCTATATTCTCTAAATTGATCAATAGATTTGATGAACTCTAAATAAAAATTCCAACAGAGTTTTTGGTTGAAACTTGTAAGTTGATTCTAAAATATATAGAGAAATTCTAACCAGAGAAATCTTTAAATAGAAGAACATTTTGGAAAACTCATAGTACTTGATTTTAAGATTTACAATAAAGTCTACTGTAATCAATATGGTATGTCATTGGCATAAGAAGACATAACTACATCAACGAAACACAACAGAGAATCCAAAAATAGGCAGACATAGAAATCGTCTTGATTTTCAACATAGGCACTGAG
Source organism: Saccopteryx bilineata (assembly GCF_036850765.1). Lineage (NCBI taxonomy): Eukaryota > Metazoa > Chordata > Mammalia > Chiroptera > Emballonuridae > Saccopteryx > Saccopteryx bilineata. Next base: position 62,483,394 of record NC_089498.1, read on the forward strand.
ACAATACAATGAAGAAAGTAAGAGTCTTTTAACAAATGGTACTGGAATAACTGGTTAAGCACTAGGAACAAAAATTAATTTTATTCTTATCTCATACCATCCTAAAAAGTTAATTTAAGGTGTATTACAGACCTACTTGAGAGCTATAATTCTAAAGTAAAGTAGAGGTAAGTGGTACTCATTACCATTAATAAGGGCATGAAGAATTTAGACAGTGAAAGCACTTAAGAATCAATTCTTTTCACATTATAAATGAGAAAACTGGTTCAGAGAGGTAAACAATTTGTCCAACATCCCACTGATAGTGTATCTTGGTTCCATATCAGTGTTCTCATTTTATTTCTTCCTACATTTTAGGATTTTTCTGGAAAGCTAATCTTAACAGTGTCAGGTGGCCTGACAGTATCTCAAGTCCAATTGTGACAGATTATTGCCTCTATTCAAATTAAATATACCACCATCAATCAAAATACAGAGTCAAGTTGTAAATTAAAGCTGGTGATCTGATATACAGGAAAAATACGTAATTGAGAATAGGAGCGATGGTGTCTCATATCTGATCCATGAGATTTAATCAATCAATGAAAGGACCATTCAACAAATATATACTGAACATCCCCTTCATGTCAGGAGGTCATGGAGATAAAACAAGTGGTAAACATAGTAATTCAGAATCTGTAGCTTTATCTTTAGAAAGTTATTGGGTCATGGCTTCATGCAGAAGTCATTAAAATATGATATAATTTAACTTAATCCCTACAAAATCCTGGTTGGTGGGATTATTTTCTCCATTTTACAATAGAGTAAACTGATGTACAGAATGGTTAAATTATTTTGTTTATGATTATCACATTATTAGCTAGTGAAGTCAAACTACAAAATCAGGTTTTCTTGGTTTCAGAACTCAAACTGTTAACCTCTCTGCAGTATTGCTTAATATTAGAGATGTTGCCCAACATATCTGTTCCCTATGGAATAGGTTTACTAGTCCCCAAAAAAGATAAAATTGAACTTCAAAGAGGTAAAAAAATTATCTTATAGTTAAATAGCTAGTAAATTATATTCCAGGATTTGAAACTAGATATGTTTATCATCAAATTTAATGCCATTGCAATGACAATCTCTTCTTCAACATTTGAATCTATTGACTGATGGCACTGAACACAGTGCTTGATGGAAACTCAACAGCTGAGGAAAATCAGATCAAAGTACAGTTTCCTGGGTTTTAGGGGAAAACACTCCAATGCAACCACATGGCTTTCAAGATTCAACTTTCTCATGGAAGTGAGCACAACTATTCTTATTCCTTTACAATGTCAGGCACATAGTTGTGATTAGAAATATTTGTCTAATATGATAATTCATATATGTGTATAAGGTAGTCTAAGGGGTTGAGATTACCAAATGGTTCTATTTAGTTTTATCTAGCTATTTAGCAGGCAAAGTAAATGCATGTGGCACACCTAGTCTAACAAACCTATTTCTTAATTCCAAACCACCAAAATGTGTATTTTTCTCTCTTTCTTTTTTAATATGGGTCAGAGGTTCCATTAATGTCACCTGATAAAGAAGTCAAAGCCTTTTAAAATTAATGTTTGACTGACTTGTGGTGGTGCAGTGGATAGAGCATTGACCTAGAATGCTGAGGTCGCCAGTTTGAAACCCCAGGCTTGCCTGGTCAAGGCACATATGAGAAGAAACTAATACCAGTTGCTGCTTCCTTCTCTTTCTCTCCCCCCTTTCTCTCTCTCTCTCTCTCTCCTCTCTCTAAAATCAATAAATAAAATATTGCTATAAATTTAAAAAAATAAAGGGCACACAGGAGAAGCGCCCATTTGCTTCTCCACTCCTCCGCCGCGCCTTCCTCTCTGTCTCTCTCTTCCCCTCCCGCAGCCAAGGCTCCATTGAAGCAAAGATGGCCGGGGCGCTGGGGATGGCTCTGTGGCCTCTGCCTCAGGCACTAGAGTGGCTCTGGTCACAACATGGCGACGCCCAGGATGGGCAGAGCATCGCCCCCTGGTGGGCAGAGCGTCGCCCCTGGTGGGCGTGCCGGGTGGATCCCGGTCCGGCGCATGCGGGAGTCTGTCTGACTGTCTCTCCCTGTTTCCAGCTTCAGAAAAATGCAAAAAAAAAAAATTAAAAAAAATTATATTATATAAAATATCCAGCCCTGGCTGGATAGCTGAGTTGGTTATAGACTTGTCCTAAAGCACAGAGTTTGCTGGTTTGATCCCTGGTCAGGGCACATACAGGAACAGCACAATGTTCCTGTCTCTCTCTCTCCTTTCCTCTCTTGCTAAAATCAATAAATAAAATTGAAAAATATTTTAAAAATATTATTGTTCACATTCTCTAAGATATCTAGTTCTCACATTAATTTAAAACAGTCTTTTTCTCTCTCTTTTTCCTTTCAGAGACTTTTCCTATTTGAAAGCAGTCAAATGTGTGCTATCATTATACTGGCGATTTCTGAATGATTTTGGAAAAGATCAAAGTACTTTTTTAATTGCTAAGTATAAGATATTTAATCATTTCATTGTGATTTATTGGGTGAAAATAGAATATGACAACTTTTTCCAAAATTACATGGTAGTAAGTGGATGAAATAGCAAAATATAATAGGATTTCCAAATGTTAAATCAATGTAGGTTGTGGAGGAGTTTGTTAAACTCAGTTCCTTACTTTCCTTCTTCACTTTTGAGATTGTGAAAGTGGTTCACTTGATCCTGAGAAGACTTGTACAAATACAGACCTCTTTCTTGGATCAAATTCTTCACAATAGAAAGGGGATGTTATTTTGCTCTTCACAAAACCAAGAGGTATTAATTGAACAACAAAGTTGTTTCATTAGTTCTTTCACTCCTACTGTCTGCAGTCAGGAAACAGCTGTCTGCAAATGTTTTACACATCCTCTGCTTTCTTATATTTTTAGTTTTGATATTTGAATCTATGTAACTGAAACCACATTCACCACAGTGTACCAAATCCCCACTGGATTTCTTTTTTTTTTCTTCAGAAACTTTCTATGAAGGCTTGGCTAATGTCTTAAAAATGTTTTTTTTTAATCTATTTAAGTCTTGTGGTTTGACAGGCCAATATTTGCATTATCCATAGGGATTTATCTAGATCAGGCAATGGTTGGCTCTTAGTATTTCTTCCATTGAATTGATTTTGGAGCACTGGGGATACAAAAAAAAATAGGCATTCATAAATTAACTGACCGTTTAATTTATTTCCCACAGCTTTGCCTCTATGGTTCAGAGACTGATCTTTTTTTTTCAATAGTTTTATTTAGACAATTAATTTTAACGAGGTGATATTGGTCAACTAGAGCACATAGATTTAGAGAAAACATCTCCAGATCATTTTGACATTCGATTATGTTGTATACCCATCACCCAAAGTCTAATCGTCCTCTGTCACCCTTCATTTGGTTTTCTTTATGCCCCTCCCCTCCCCCATCCCCTTCCTTTCCTCCCTTCCCCTCCCCCTGATAACCACTGCACTCTTATCTATGTCCATGAGTCTCAATTTTGTGTCACACTTATGTATGGAATCACAGACACTGATCTTAATCCCTATGTTTCTTATGGTACTGATAGTATCTTATAGATAATCATAGTATTATCTCAGAAGGTGGTTTTGAGGATTAAATAGGATACTGTATATAAAGCAATTAGCTGAATACCTGGAACTGATTAAATACCCAGTAGTGGTTAAGTATTATTACTAATAATATTTTGAATAATATTTTTTGCATTATACTATTATTACAACTTACTACTTTCACATATATTATTTCAGACACTTCAAGTTAAAGAAAAAATTGTTCTCTGCTGAGCTTATTTAATTGGTTCAGAATTGAATGTAGGAAAATTAGATAAATACTATAAAGCACTAATTAATGGAAATTAAAAAAACTAACATTTCAATTTAACTGCAGTTCTCTGCTTTCAATTTACAGGAGAAGGAGAAAAAAATGAGAAAATATGCTCAGATAAAGTATTTATTTAATTTTAGAGAAATGTACTAAAGGCAAGACAGAGTCTTTCAACATTACTCTATTTCACATCCTTATTCAAAACACTAGTCAGTGCAAATTCTTGTTTATAATAAATGTTGAAAAAGTAACCTGTTTACTTCCTCATTCAACCATCACTCTTGAATTTTTTTTTATTAATTTTAATGGGTTAACATTAATCAATCAGGGTACATAGGTTCAGAGAAAACATCTCCAGGTTATTTTAACATTTGACTATGTTGCATGCCCATCACCCAAAGTCATATAGTCTTCCGTCACCTTCTATCTGGTTTTCTTTGTGCCCCTCCTCTCCCCCCACCTCCATAACCACCACACTCTTGTCCATGTCTCTGAGTCTCGTTTTTATGTCCCACCTATGTATGGAATCATATAGTTCTTAGTTTTTTTTCTGATTTACTTATTTTATTCAGTATAATGTTAATTCAGGTCCATCAATGTTGTTGTGAATGATCCGATGTCATCAATTCTTATGGCTGAATAATATTCCATAGTATATATGTACCACATCTTCTTTATCCAATCACCTATTGAAGGGCTTTTTGGTTGTTTCCATGTCTTGGCCACTATGAACAATGCTGCAATGAACATGGGGCTGCATGTGTCTTTACATACCAGTGTTTTTTGAGTTATGGGGGTATATTCCCAGTAGAGGTAGTGCTGGATCATATAGTAGTTCTATTTTTAATTTTTTGAGGAACCACCATACTTTCTTTCATAGTGGTTGTACTATTTTACATTCCCACCAACAGTGGATGAGGGTTCCTTTTTCCCCACAGCCTCTCCAACACTTATTATTACCTGTCTTGTTGATAATAGCTAATCTAACAGGTGTGAGGTGGTATCTCATTGTAGTTTTGATTTGCATTTCTCTAATAGCTAATGAAGATGAGCATCTTTTCATATATCTATCTGTTGGCCATTTGTATTTCTTCCTGGAAGAAGTGTCTGTTCATGTCCTCTTCCCATTTTTTTATTGGATTGTTTGCTTTTTTGTTGTTGAGTTTTATGAGTTCTTTGTATATTTTGGATATTAGGCCCTTATTTGTGCTGTTGTTTGAAAATATGATCTCCAATTTAGTTGGCTGTCTGTTTGTTTTGTTGACAGTTTCTTATGCTGTGCAAAAGCTTCTTAGCCTGATGTAGTCCCATACATTTATCTTTGCCTTCACTTCCCTTGCCTTTGGAGTACAAGGGGACAAACTGTAGTCTAGTTTCATTCTTTTGCATGTGGTTTTCCAGTTTTTCCAGCACCATTTGTTGAAGAGGCTTTCTTTTCTCCATTGTGTGTTGTTGGCCCCTTTATCAAAAAGTATTTGACCATATACATGTGTTTTTATTTCTGGGCTTTCTATTCTGTCCCATTGGTCTGAGTGTCTATTTTTCTGCCAATACTATGCTGTTTTGATTATCGTGACTCTATAATATAATTTGAAGTCAGGTATTGTAATGCCTCAGCTTCGTTCTTTTTCCTTAGGATTGCTCTGGCTATTCGAGCATTTTTTTTTATTTATTTATTCATTTTAGAGAGGAGAGGGAGAGAGAGAGAGAGAGAGAGAGAGAGAGAGAGAGAGAGGAGAGGGGGAGGAGCTGGAAGCATCAACTCCCATATGTGCCTTGACCAGGCAAGCCCAGGGTTTTGAACCGGCGACCTCAGCATTTTCAGGTCGACGCTTTATCCACTGCGCCACCACAGGCCAGGCCTATTCGAGCATTTTTATAGTTCCATATAAACCTGATGATTTTTTGTTTCATTTCTTTAAAAAATGCCATTGAAATTTTGATGGGAATTGCATTAAATTTGTATATCACTTTGGGTAATATAGTCATTTTGACTATATTTATTCTTCCTATCCAAGAACAAGGAATATTTTTTCATTTCATTATATCTTTTTTGATTTTCCTTAACAACACTTTGTAGTTTTCATTATATAGGTCCTTTACATTCTTTGTTATGTTTATTCCTAGGTATTTTATTTTTTTGTTGCAATCATGAAGAGGATTGTTTTTTTGAGCTCGTTTTCTGATGTTTCATTGTTGGCATATAGGAAGGCAATATACTTTTGTATATTAAATTTGTATCCTGTGACCTTACTGTTTTGATTTATTGTTCTAGTAGTCTTTTTGTGGAGTCTTTGCGGTTTTCAATGTACAGGATCACATCATCAGCAAAAAGTGAAACTTTACTTTTTTCCCAATATGAATGGCTTTTATTTCTTTCTCTTGTCTGATTGCTCTGGCTAGAACTTCCAACCCTACATTGAATAAGAGTGGAGAGAGTGGGCAACCTTGTCTTGTTCCTGATTATAGAAGAAAAGTCCTCAGTTTTATGCCATTTAATATGATGTTAGCTGATGGTTTACCATAGATGGCCTTTATTATGTTGAGATATTTTCCTTCTATACTCATTTTGTTAAGTGTTTTAAACATAAAATGATGTTGTATTTTATTGAATGCCTTTTCGGCATCTATTGATAAGATCTTATGGTTTTTGTTATTTGTTTTGTTGGTATTACGTTAACCGTTTTACATATGTTGAACCATCCTTGTAATTCTGGGATGAATCCCACTTGATCATGATGAATTTTTTTTAATGTTTTGTGGTATTTGATTTGCTAGTATTTTGTTTAGTATTTTAGCATCTGTATTCATTAGAGATATTGGTCTGTAATTTTCTTTTTTTGTGTTGTCCTTCCCAGGTTTTGGTATGAAGGTTATGTTGTCCTCATAAAATGTGTTTGGAAGTATTGCTTCTTCTTCAATTTTTTGGAAGACTTTGAGTAGAATAAGAACCAACTCTCCTTTGAATGTTTGATAGAAATCACTAGTATAGCTGTCTGGTCCTGGACTTTTATTTTTGGGGAGGTTTTTAATAGTTGTTTCTATTTCCTCACTGCTTATGGGTCTGTTTAAGCTTTCTACTTCTTCATGACTCAATCTAGGAAGATTGTATTATTCTAGGAATTTATCCATTTCTTCTAGATTGTTAAATTTGGTGGCATATAGTTTTTCATAGTATTCTACAATAATTCTTTATATATCTATGATATCTGTGGTGATTTCTCCTCTTTCATTTTGGATTTTGTTTATATGAGTCCTTTCTCTTTTTTCCTTGCTAAGTCTTGCCAAGGATTTGTCATTTTTGTTGATCTTTTCAAAGAACCAGCTCCTTGTTCTATTAATTTTTTCTGTAGTTTTTCTGTTCTCTATTTCATTTATTTATGCTCTGATTTTTATTATTTCCTTTCTTCTGCTGGATTCTGGTTGTCTTTGTTCTTTTTTTTCTAGTTCCTTAAGACGTGAAGTTAAGTGGTTTACTTGGGCTCTCTCTTGTTTGTTCATATAAGCCTGTACTGATATGAACTTCCCTCTTATTACTGCTTTTGCTGCATCCCAGAGATTCTGATGTTATATTTTTATTTTCATTTGCTTGTATGTATCTTTTGATCTCTGCACTTATTTCTTCTTTGACCCACTCATTTTTTAAAAGTATATTGTTTAGTTTCCACATTTTTGTGAGTTTGTTTACCTCTTTTTTGCAGTTGAATTCTAGTTTTAAGGCTTTATGATCAGAAAATATGGTTGGTATAATTTCAATCTTTCTGAATTTGTTGATGTTATTTTTGTGACCAAACATATGATCAATTCTTGAGAATGTTCCATGTACACTGTGTGATGAGAAAGATGTATACTGTGGCACTTTGTGATGAAATGTCCTATAGATGTCTATCATATCCAATTTTTCTAGTGTTTTATTTAAGGCCAATATTTTTTATTGATTTTCTGTTTGGATGAGCTGTCAGTGGTGTATTGAGGTCTCCAAGTATGATTGTATTTTTGTTGGTTTTTGTTTTTAGGTCAGTAAGTAGCTGTCTTATATATTTTGGTGCTCCTTGGTTTGGTACATATATATTAAGAAGTGTTATGTCTTCTTGATTCAGTGTCCCCTTTATCATTATGAAATGACCGTTTTTGTCTCTGATTACCTTTGCTGTCTTATAGTCAGCATTGTTAGATATGAGTATTGCTACACCTGCTTTTTTTGGATATTTGCTTGGAGTATTGTTTTCCAACCTTTCACTTTGAATTTGTTTTTATCCTTGTAGCTTAGATGTGTTTCTTGTAGGCAGCATACAGTTGGATTTTCTTTTTTAATCCATTCTGCTACTCTGTGTATTTTTATTGGTAAATTCAATCCATTTATGTTTAGTGTAATTATTGACATTGAGGGTTTCCTATTTCCATTTTATATATTGCTTTCTGATAGTTTTGTATCTTGTTTGGTTCTACTCTTTTTCTATCATTTGTTTTTGTTTGGTTGTAATTCATACTTCTTTTCTCTGTTACTTCTTTTTTCAAGCCATGTACTTCTGTGTTTGTTTTTTCAGGGTTGGTTACCATTAAGTAATGGAAAACATGCATATCATGTTCATTGTAGTATATTATCTCATGAGTGATTCTGCACTCCATTCCCCTTTGCTACTGTTAATCTTTGTCCTCATCCCTTTTTTGTTTCTTTGTCACAGATTAATCTTGTTTTTATTGTGAACTTGATGGAGCTTTTACTTGTAGTTTTGCTTTGTTTTTTATGTCTGTTTGGAAAACCCCCTTTAGTATTTTCTGAAGTGGAGATTTTCTGGTGCTAAATTCTCTCATCTTTTCTGTATCTGTGAATGTTTTTATTTCTCCTTCGTATTTGAAGGATAACTTTGATGGGTATAGTATTCTTTACTGGAAGTTTCTCTCTTTCAGAACTTTAAATATTGCTTCTTGAATTCAAGGCTATTGTTCTTTCCACAGGCTTGAAAAGTTTTTATCTATTATTTGTTTGATTATGTTCTCCATTTCATTTTCTCTCTTCTTCTTCTTCTTCTTCTTCTGATATACCCATTATTCTTATGTTGCTCTTTCTGTTGGAGTCAGACAATTCCTGTAGGGTTATCTCATTTTTTTAAATTTGTGAGTCTCTCTCCTCTAGTTGCCTGTCTTCTATGTCATTAATTCTCTCTTCTATCTGGACTGTTCTATTGGCTAGGTTTGTTACCTCGTTTTTCAGTTCATGAATTTTTTCATCTCTGTTTGATTCATTTTCATAGTTTCAATTTCCTTGGTGAAGTATTCTTTCTGTTCATTAAATTGGTTTTTGAGATCCTTAAATTGCCTTTATGTGCTTTCTTGTATATTCCTAGTATTTTTAAGACTCAATTTTAAATTCTGTCATTTAACTCCAAGGTTTCTAAGCTATTTAAATTTTTTTCTATATATTTTTCTTCATTTATCTCAGCTACATCACTGTCTTTTGTATCTGCTATATTCAATTTCTTTTTCTTTAATGGCATTTGAGAGTGGTATTTTTAATAACACTAATAAGAGTTGATAAAAATATTTTTTTGAGAAGATGCAGTGAAAAACTGAAAATTCTATTGTGCAAAGTGGGACAAAAATATGTAGAGTGGAGAGCCTGGGTTGGATGGGAGTGACAAAGAGGAAAAAAATGAGGCAAGAATTCACCAAAATGTTACAAGGAAAAAATTTGGATCAAAAATAAAATAATTTGTTTGTAAATGATAGTCAAATGAGAAAAATAGTGTAAGGGAAAAGAAAAAAAAAACAGAAAAAGAGAAAAAAATACAGTGAAAAATGAAAATTCTATTGTATTAAGTGGCACAAAAACTATAGAATAGAGAGCCAGAGTTGGGGGAAATGCTAAAGAGATAAAAAGTGAAATAAAAAGCACACAAAATACCACAAAGAAAAAATTTGAATCCAGAATAAAATAATTTGCTTGTGGATGAGATTCGAATGAGAGAAAAGTGAAAGAGAAAAGAAGAAACAAAAGAGGAGAGAGAAAAAAAATTGAGTTAAGGTTTTTGAAATGTAACATTCATAGACAAAAAAAGAATGGAAAATGTAACACCTATGGGAAATACTGTTCAAAATAAAAAGAATAATACAGAAAGATGATAAAATGGCCAAGATAGAAGAAAAAAGATAAAAAATACAAGGAAAAAAATGGAAAAAGTTATAAAGATTGTGGATTTTTCCTGGTTTTGAGAAGTTATATTCTTCCTTTTTCTTTCTTCTCTCTCTTTTTGGCTGGTGGCTCTGTACCCTAGGTTCTGTCCCTGTGGCACTCTTAGGCAGAGATTTGCTGTTGTGTCACAATGGTGATGATATAAACTAGGCCTCAGTCCCATTGGTAGGTGGGGCTTGTTAGCGTTTGCAGGCTCTGACAATGGGAGAGTCCATTTTTCTGGAACCTCTCCCCAAATCTCTCCTTCCTGAACCAGCAGCCTCGGGCCCCAGCTGTGAAGTTGCCCCAGCCACTGCCTGGAGAACAAAAGGCTCTAAAAGCTTCCAAATCCCCCCTCTGTCCTCACTCAATGCAGTGTTCTGGTTCTTTGCCAGCCAGAGCCGCCAGCATAATCAGTCAGGGCTGGGAGCCGATTGCCTTTCAGGTGTCTTTCTGTGAGCCTCTGGGTATGTCTAATATGCCTCAACACTCTTCAAGTCTGCTCTACAGAGGCTGTCTGTAAGCTGCCTGCACACACTCCCCCCACCACTTTCACAGTTCTCTTCCCCAGGAGTGTGCTTTGTTATCCTGTATGGCTGGTGGAGGTGCCGCACACAGACAGGTCCGGGTGTAGGGAAGCCAGCTTTCATGCACTTTCCATGTGCTGTTGTTTGGGATGCTGGGATTATTCAGAAACTCTGGTCACAGCCCACACAGAGGGTCACTACTGACAGTCTCTGACCCAGCCCCTCTGTCTGGGAACGTGGGCACCTATGCCGAAAGCACCAGGTGGATTCACTCACACACTGCCTGCGCTTGCCAACCAGGATACCAGGAGTAAACAATGCAACTGCTCACCCACCTTTGCCGGGGTCTGCTGCTGGTGTTAGTTCCACGTGGGCTGAGCTGCAGGCACACTCTCTTCTCAGCTTGAACGTTTCTACCCTTGCCTAACTTTTTCCACACCCCCAACCCTCACTTTCTCTCAGTTCCAAATGAAAGCAGCCCTTGCTCAGGTCAGTGAGGAAAGGGAACACTCCATTCTCTGTCTTATTTTCTTCAGAGTGGATTATATATTCAGCCACCTTTACACTCAATCATACCTTTGTTTGATGTATGTGTATTTCAGATGCTCCTGAGATTGTTTTCTGTCTCTAGTTGTTGAATTTGTTGAAGTTTCAGGGAGAGGTATCGGGAGTACTCCTCACGGTGCAGTTTCTCTGATGTCACTCTCTTGAATGTTTATTATGTTCCCATGAAGTCCTAAATTATCAAAGATACATATAAGTATGTAAATATTTAGACAACTAAGTTACAAAGGTGAAGTAATGTAGTTCCTAAAATGTTTAATACTAAAAGGTAATCAAAAGTATTTTCATGTTACTCTTATTTAATAAGAAATAAAATTAAGACTTATACTCTACCCTAACAATTTGAAATGAGGTTTTATTTTAATAAAGTATAGATTAGCTTTTTCATCAATAAATGCAGTTTAGATATTTCTAGAACAATTTCATATTAATGAAGAAGCAAAATTTCTAACGTTGTAGAGTCATTTGATGAGGCCAGTTACTTAAAATAACAGTACACACTCTGTGAAGACCCTAATAGTGAAGACCAGGATGTGAACTCTGGTTCTCATGAGAAACTACAGGCAGTACCATCTTCCTTGTTTTGGGCAGTGCACCTGGTTGCCAATGCCCCTTCATATATGGACTAGTTTAGCCTTGGTTCTTTGGCGCTTCTGTGTCAGGCCCCCAGAAGATTGTCTTTTAGGGCACAGGCTTGCTAAAACAGCAAACTGACCTCACCACACTGATGTAATGGTTAATGTGATATTTGCCCCACACCACTATTGTCTCCAAGCCCTATGTCAACCTGTTCCCACACTGCTAGGGGGAAGACGAGAGACCTAAGAACTGAAACTTCAGAACTGAGACTCAGGGAGACATCAGAATCCAGAAGACTCGAGACTGAGGAGACTGGGGGAACATCAGAAGCAGAGATAACTCAGAAATAAAGCATTGAAAAATGCACTGCCCTCGGCTCCTTGGGCTTTTTTATCTTAAGGATCTCACTGCCAAAATCATCCCTTGCAGAGCAGGTGTGCTCCAACACACTCAAAAAAGAAAACACTGGGATAGAGAAACAATAGTTTCCAAAAATAGGAAGCAGTGAGGTTTGTACAAACTATTTTGTAATTAATTTTAAAAAAAGCTTTAGTAATATTTATACATTTGAATAATTGTCTTCTCTTGCAAAGTAAACATCTAAATTCCAGTGATACAAATATTACTTTAAATAGTATTTGAGAATCTTTCAAAGAGTTGAACATTAAAAAATTTCTCATTTGTGGCAAGTTTTTAATCTTTGAGAATGAAGTATTTTTAACTAACATTTAAAAATAATATATAAATAATACATATGCTGTCATGGAGTTGTCAAATGAACTTAAATAGTGTCTGAAGGCTTGTTGGAAATAAATGATAGAGATTTACTCAAGGTTCTTGGAGTTTGCAAACAGGGAACACAGCTAGAAAAACACCCAGAAGTGTTCCAATGAAGAAAGAAAAGTTAAAAGTTCTTATAGTAAAAAGTACATTCTAGAGAATTTTTAGCCCTGCATTTGTAGCCCTAGGATTGGTCCAAGATAGTTATCAGTCAGATGTCAGGCAGTTAGGATGATGCATGCCAGGTGGTCTAGAAGATGAGTGCCAGGAAATCTGGTCGTATTTGGTGGTCTGGGTAAAGATGTCAGGTAGATGCAGACATTAGTTCTTTAGGAGGTAAACAGGTGGCCTGGTATGTGAGTGTTTCAGGGGATAATTAAAAGGTTATTTGGAGTGCTAGATGATGTACTCAGGCATTGACACAGGTCTGGAAAGTTCAAAAGATTTTAAGTTCCCAGGGTACTTAGACCAAGAATGGAGTCTTTTCTTTTGCCTGAACCTTCCTAATGTTAATAATTTGGTTAAAATAACTCCATTTTATATATTCCCTGTCATCACTCTTTTTTCAGAGTCCTATAATCTGTAATTAACATTTTTTTTTTGTATTTTTCTGAAGTTGGAAACGGGGAGGCAGCCAGACAAACTCCCACATGTACCCAACTGGGATCCACCCGGCATGCCCACCAGGGGGCGATGCTCTGCCCATCTGGGGCATCGCTCCATTGCAACCATAGCTATTCCAGTGCCTGAGGCAGAGACCACAGAGCCATCCTCAGCGCCCGGGCCAACTTTGCTCCAATGGAGCCTTGGCTGCGGGAGGGGAAGAGAGAGACAGAGAGGAAGGAGAGGGGGAGGGGTGGAGAAGCAGATGGGCACCTCTCTTGTGTGCCCTGGCCGGGAATTGAACCCAGGACTCCCGCACACCAGGCCGACGCTCTACCACTGAGCCAACCGGCCAGGGCCTGAAATTAACATTTAAACATAATATGTGACTAATCTATGAGTTGTTTTACTTGAAAAATAATCCAAAATATTTCATAAAAATACACTGAGTAATGTATTCACTTTTTGTATTTTCAATATTTTTAAATTTAATTTTTAATTTTCTAGTGATTTATAATGCATGACAAAGCTTTATTATGTTCCTTCCAAATTTTCTATTCCCAGAAAGTTTATTAAATTAGTTGTCCTATTTTTATTGGTTACCTATAGAAGAGACTTTGGGAAGAAACTGCCCAGCTCATGATGATCACATTTTTCTGAAAAGGGTTTTCCAGGCCATAGAGGTAAACCATCATGTTCTGTTGGCCTGAGCCAATCATATTTCACCTGAGAATTTGGAATTAGGACTGAGAGTTAGGTTGTCCCTGTGTGGACCTGGAACTGAGAACATCTAAATAGGAACTAGGGATGCCTTCATGCGTGAAGAAGATCTGTAGGGAGAAAAGAAGAAAGCAGTTGTATACAGAAAGACAGAGGTGAGAGGCCATGCTGTGGAAGTTAGAAAATGGGGATCAAGTCAGTTGCAGTCACTAAAGTCTCTGCTTTTGCACGTCAGACAATTAGACTTATAGTGAAATGCCATTTCTTCCTCAGGATAACTAGAATTAAGTTTTTTTTTAATCTGCATTAAAGAAGTATATTGACTACATGTACTATACTCCCAAAATTTATGTCCATCTGGAACCTGTGAATGTGACCTTTTCTGAAGTATGGTCCTGGTTAGAGGTAATCAAGTTAAGAAGAGGTCATTTTGGAATACAGTGGACCTTAATCCAGTGAATAGCGTCTGTATACGGGGAGGGAATTTGGACACAGACATGACAAAGAGAATGCCATGTGACTAGGGGGGCAAAGATTGGAACAGTAATGCCTTTACAAGCCAGGAAACACCAAGATTGCCCAAAACCACCAGAAGCTAGGAAGAGGCAAGGAAGTATCTTCCTCCTACAGCCTTTGTGGAGAAAAAGGCCCTGCTCATACCTTGATCTCGTATTTCCGATCTCCAGAACAGTGAGACAATAAATATCTAATGTTTTAGCCACTTAGTTTGTGACAATTTGTTACAGAAGCCCTAAGACACTAATAAACGAATAAAGTACCTTTAGTACAATATAAAATAAACTCTAGTTTTTAGATCTATTTAATTTTTATGTCTGCTTATTCCTACAAGAAAATCACATTGCTTTGTTTTTGCCTTTCAGTATTTTAATATGTAGTTGAACAATTCTTTGTCAGTTTTCTTCAGTATTTTCTTAAATATTATCACTAACGGTAGTTTTACAAAATTAGACTCACTTTCACAATACCCAGGGAGCTATTAAAAAACTTTAAGTGGTTCCATGAACTTTTGTTTGTTTTTTTTACTCTTCATTTGAAAGATGATTTCATTGTCATCAGAGAGAATGACACCTACAGTTCCTGCTTTGAGGTATTTATTAAAGTCTTTTTATGGCTCGATATTTGACAGTGTTGGTGATGGAGGCCAAAGTGTGCCATCCCAAAATATGCCTTTGGGGATATTGATTTTAAACTAGTCATTAAGAAACAAAAGACTCAGAAAGAAACTTTGACCCTTCCCCTACCAGCCTAAAAGAATTTAGATAGAAAAACCCACTTAAAAAAAAGAACATCAATTTATTATAATATAAACTTAATGTGGTAGACAGGGAGAAATCTATCCAGCAAGGCCTGTTTATTGGACTTCCCTGAATCCCATTGTCTTTGAGTGGCCTAGCAAAATTTTGTTTACCACATGTTTGCTTTTGCTAATCTAGCTATAAATTGCTTGCTTTTCCTTTGAAATTCCAGACCCCTGCCTCCCTCTCTGTAAACAATGGCATATAAACCTCAACTGCACAATGTGTCCCTGGGACTCATATTCTTATGACACCTCCACATGCTCATTTTTAATAAATTAGATCATTTTCTCTGTTTAATCTGTCTCATGTGAATTTGATTAATAGTCCAGCCAGAAGAATTTAGAAGGTGGGAGGAAAGTTATTTTTTGTGCTTCCACATTGACATATGTTTTTGGGTATTTGAAAAGAGGGTATATCTCCTCTGGAGGACACAAACTAGATTCATTGCTGGTAAGCATATGATTTGTTCAAGTCCTACTTTTCATCGTTATGTCTTATTTCCCTGGTCTGTCAAAAACTATGAGGTGGATAAATATTTTTCAATATGACTATAATTTTGCTAAATATTCTTTAAATTTTGGTTTATGCTTTTAGATATTATGGTATGTAGTATATAATATTTATGGCACTTATTTTGGACTATGCTTTTTATCACTAGAGGATATTTATCTTTCCTTTACTAAAGACCCCTTGACTTGAATTCCAGTTTGTTTTCAATTACATAAGATCATCAGCATCTTTAACATTGGTTTATTTTTGTTCATTCTTTGTCCTTCTTTGTCCTTTTTTTTTTTCTTTCTTTCTTTTTTTTTTCTGAAGCTGGAAACGGGGAGAGACAGTCAGACAGACTCCCGCATGCGCCGGACTGGGATCCACCCGGCACGCCCACCAGGGGCGACACTCTGCCCACCAGGGGGCGATGCTCTGCCCCTCCGGGGCGTCGCTCTGTCACGACCAGAGCCACTCTAGCGCCTGGGGCAGAGGCCAAGGAGCCATCCCCAGCGCCTGGGCCATCTTTGCTCCAATGGAGCCTCGGCTGCCGGAGGGGAAGAGAGAGACAGAGAGGAAGGAGAGGGGGAGGGGTGAAGAAGCAGATGGGCACCTCTCCTATGTGCCCTGGCCGGGAATTGAACCTGGGACCTCTACACGCCAGGCCGACGCTCTACCACTGAGCCAACCAGCCAGGGCCTTTTGTTCATTCTTTAATATAGGTTTTTACAACTTATATTGTTTTTTAATTGCCAAAGAGATGCAATTTTTTTAAAATTCATACAACACAGGAATATTTAGAGAAAAATCTGAGAATTCCCAATTCATCCACCATCTATTACATCCTCTGTCTCAATGCTAATCATCTCCCCCAAAATAAGTAATATTAATAATTTGGTGGGTATCTTTTTAGATAATTTTATATTTATTTATCACTATATATATTTATCAATTTGTGTAGACAATTATAAAATTAAAACAAAAATTTTATATATAAAATATAAATTTATAAGTATATACTGTAACTAATAAACACAAAAATGAGCTTTTACATTCAGTTAGTCACACGGTTCCACTGCCATGTGGTATGAAGGAGCTAGAGGCAGACAAGGAATGAATAACTGTGGCCACCAAAAACAACTCTGAAACATACATAAACTATTGAAATCACCTCAGAAGACAGAGGAGAGCAATTTAGAGAATTTAAACTGGAGGACCTAAATCTTCAGAGACAGGGAAACTCTAGGAGAAAAGCCAGCCTCTATAGCTTTTACACTTTGGCATATACTAATTTGGGGAATAAGCAGAGAGCTGAGAATGTGAACTCCTCACCTACAAAAGGCCACTTCTGGGAGTAGAGCTTTCTGTGTACACTTGCTGGGTCTCAAGTACATTAAGGGGTGTAGACTTGAGGTTGGGAAGGGTTTTCAAGTAAATGAGTAGTCTTTCTTTTAGAATACAGCATAAATGTTGAGCCTGAGTCTAACAAAATTACAAGAAACATTTCTATGGCTTCATCTCAGCCTCAACTCAGCATAATCCTTCACTAGGTTAAGTAACCGGCCACTACTTTATTGGTCTGTCAGAGGGAGAGTGAACATTCTTTGCCGGAAGATAGTAAGTATCACATGAAGCCTCTATAATTTTAAATACACAATATGTAGCACTCAAGAAATTATACATGACTAAAACCAAGAGAGAAATATGAATAGTAGAAACAGATTCATTAGATAATCTAGATACTGAAATTAACTGAAAAGGATTCTAAATACCATGATTAATATATACATTTAAGAAAATAGAATTGTTGCCGATAGAAACAGGATTCTTCCACAGAGTTGTGAGATTTCAGGGACTCATGCATAGGAGGATGTGAGCAACAATGGCAAGATTTATTTGAGTGAAAACAAAGGACTGCCCCCAGGTGCCTGATGTCTCACCACAACCAGGTGGTCTAGCTCTATCTCTCTACTGAGGAAGTTGAGCCTCTGGGGCCACAGACCCACACCCGTGTCTGTCAGGACTAGTAGGGCCAAGATCTAGAGGAGTAGAATTTTTCTGTATGTCCTTTCCCTATCTGCACACCTGGGTCATGACTGGCACTACATTAGGGACCATGCTTCAGCCCATGGCACGGCTGCCAGGCCCACATGGCTGCTATGGAGAGAGGTTGTGCCAATATAAGAGACCTTTGTTAAGCTTTGATTATATTTGTTGGAAAAACAGCTAGCTGTGTTAGGCTTGCTTGCTGGTATCCTGGTTGCAAGCACATTGCACGAGTGTGTGAGCATGTGACAGAAAGCCACGTGTGTGTCTATGAAAAGCTATGGGTGCTTTCCATTGGTGGTGATTCTCCCAGATAAGTCTCCCACCACTGTGAGGAGCGGCTCCCTGACTCCCTCAGCTGACATTGTGAAGGGCGGTTTTCTTGATCACTTGTCCTTCATGGTGAAAAGCAAGCTTTCTTTTGTTTTTGTTTTTTGGCTCACCTTTCTCTGTGAGCCTCCAATAAATGGGTACGCTTTCCAGTTCTGCATGTCCTCTACCATTTGCCCAAATTCATTGTGAACCTGCCTGGCCTCAAACACCAGCATTACATCTGGCATAGTGGTCAGGATTCAAATCAGATCAGTATGGAGCTGCCAACACCTTGAAGGGTGAGATGGAGGAGTTGTTCTCCAACATATGGTTTTCCATGGATGTCCTTTTAGGGGTCATAGACTGGGTGATTTTTTACTGCCCTGAGAGAAGAAACCAAGAGCTCTGTATGAGATGCTGCCTGAGGTAAAAAAGCCCTAGTATGAGCTGCAGATTGAGTACCAACAACAGCATGAGCTGGAATAGTCACTGGAGAAAGAGTTGCAGATTCGATAACTGCAGTTCAGGATACAGGCTGAGAACCAGTAACAGCTTGAACTGGAATGAACACAGGAGAAGGAGGTCCACTGCTCTTGAGAGCTTCAGTGTGAGATGCAGGCTGAACACCAATGGCACCTGGAACTGGAACAATCTCTGAAGAAGGAATTACAGATTCACAAGCTGCAATTTTCACTAGAAGCTGAATGTTAGCAGTGATAGTTGTTGGAAAAACAACTTTGGGTTCAAGAATTCAGCTTTAGATTCAGGTCAAGAGCCAGCAGCCACAGGAGCCAAAGCAGTCACTGAAGAAAGAGCAGCATCTATGCCAGCAGAGTGTCTCTGAGTTGGTGGGAGCAGGCATTTCCAACTCCTTCTTTTCTGAGGAGGTTTGAGCTGAAATTTTTATCCATTGACTCAGAGCCCAGCTGGTGGTCAACCAGAAGGTAAAACCCCAGCAACCAAGAGCACCTCAGGAGTAGGCACAACACCCTCCACAGGTAGTTGAGCACTCAGTAGTCCAGCCCTACACCCAGAGAGAACTGATGAAGTTAGGGGCTAACTTCAGGCAGAAATCCATACAGCCCCAGACAGCCTGGTTGCCGTGGTTGTGGGACATAGGAAGTAGATGGCATCATGCACTCTGGAACAGAGATGGAGAAATTAGTCGTCATTATCATGCATTCCTCCCTGAGGCAGCATCTTCAGAACTGCCATGACAACTGAGGAAATCATACCCTATTAGAATGGGTGATGGCTGCCATTTGTACAGTTTGGAAGAATGTTGGAGACTTGCTGGGGGCAGTCAGTTGGTGGCAGACATGTATGGAGCTGCAGCAAATCTTCTGAAAACTAGGTATAAAGTATGCTGCTTTCATCTGACCAGGCAGGCAGTTGTGAAGTGGATAGAGCATTGGACTGGGACATGAAGGACCTAGGTTCGAGACCTTGAGATTACCAGCTGGAGTGCAGGTTCATCTGGTTTGTGCAAAGCTCACCAGCTTGGGCCCAAGGTTGCTGGCTTGAGCAAGGGGTCACTCAGTCTGCTGTAGCCCCACAGTCAAGGCACATACGAGAAAGCAATTAATGAACAATTAAAGTGCTGTAATAAAAAATTGTTGCTTTTCATCTCTCTCCCTTCCTGTCTGTCTGTCTATCTATTCCTCTCTCTGTCTCTGTCAAAAAATTTATAATAATGCTGCTTTCAAACTGAGGTTCCATGGGTCAGACGAGGAAGTACTTTTGGCAGGGATGAGGGACTTTATTCTCTGTAGCACACTATCAGCCCCTTTTGGGTTACTAGTGGCTATCTTGAACCCCTATGT
This sequence comes from Saccopteryx bilineata, assembly GCF_036850765.1. NCBI lineage: Eukaryota > Metazoa > Chordata > Mammalia > Chiroptera > Emballonuridae > Saccopteryx > Saccopteryx bilineata. The sequence goes on from NC_089498.1 coordinate 62,503,208, forward strand.
GAAGCAGCCTATCAATGTGGTTACACAGATGGTAGAAGATTTGGGCAAAGTGGAGACAGCATAAAGCTTTGAGAGCTACTACAGGTACTGCCCCACTGACTAACAAGAATAATGAGCCTGTGAAGCTTACCCAAACACAAACCTGGGTAGATTTGATTGCAGTTGGGCCAGATAGAGAGAAATTAGATGGCAAATCTAGTAAAAAGTTCTTTTGGAGCTTTGGTGGCAGCTTAAACTAGAACAGAGGTTCCAGGAGCTGAGATGAACAGTCCAGCAGCTACTAATAAAAATGTTTAGTGTGAGGGTGGCATGGTTACAAAATTATATGATGGAGATAGCTGAGGGAGAGGAAGATCTCCAAGTCCTGTTGTTCCAGTTTGAATAGGGGGAAGGCTGAGAGATCTGTCTAACAGTGATGAGTGGAGGCCAGAGGCCCAATGTGGAATTGAAAATCCACTGGTTCCCTTGTACTGTACAATGAGTATTGGCCTTGGTGGATTCCGGTCTCTCCTCCATGGAAACCCAGAGCACTTTGCTGGGATCCCGGTAGTTGTTGATGATTATGGGGGCCAAACTGTTCAAGTGAAGCCAATAACCATTCCATTTAAGATAGGAAGACTGCCTCCGAAGCCGTATAAGGTATACATATCTCCTATTCCTGAATATATTTTGGGGGGAGATGTCTTACAAGGACTGTGGTTGGAAAGCACAATCTGGCAGTTCTGCCTGCAGGTCTGGGTCGTGAAGTCAGTGCTGCGGAGAAATGCAGCACATTTCCCTTTGCAATTACCTGTTCCCCGGCATGTGACTAGCACAAAGCAATGCCGCCTGCCAGATGGTTATGAAGAAATTACAGGGATGATCCTTGAACTAGAAAAGGTGGGAATCATTCAGCCTGCGCACAGCCCTTACAATTCCCCAGTGTGGCTAGAGCGCAAACCAGATGAAACCTGGAGAATGACAGTAAATTACAGAGAACTTAATAAAGTTGTCCCCTCTTTGCATGCTGCTATTGTTCCCTTGATAGTTAACCTGTTGGATTGGCTAAGCCATAAGTTGAGGACATACTACTTTGTGGCAGATTTGATTAATGCCTTTTTCTCATATAGCTGCAGAGAATCAAGACCAATTTACCTTCACTTGTGAAGGGAGACAATGGACCTTTACAGTGTTACCACAGAGTTATTTGCATAGCCTACCTTCTGCCATGGGCTGGTGGCTGCTGACCTGGTTAAGTGGAAATAGCCAGAGGCAGTTCATATGTACCCTTATATCAATGATAACATGCTAACCAGTGACTCTCTTCCAGAATTGGAGCAAGCAGTCCCTACCCTGCTATCCCATTTGAAAGCATGTGGCTGGGGAGTCAACGAGGTCAAATTACAAGGACCTGGATTATCTGTTAAATTCTTGGGGGTTGTCTATTTGGGTAAGACAAAAGTTATCCCTGATGACATGGTTATAGATACAATCCAGGCATTCCCCATGTCCACTATGGTAAAACAGTTATAAGAATTCCTAGGTCTGTTAGGGTATTGGTGAGCATTCATACCCCATTTGGCTCAGTTACTGCACCCTTAGCATGACCTTATTCAGAAGGAGTTCACTGGGATTGGACTGAGTAGACACAAGGTGCCTTTGCAGAAGCTAAGAGAGCTGTCAAGGTGGCACAGGCCTTGAATATGTTCAATTCTGCCAGGCCCTGTGAGCTTGATATCCATGTCACCTCTGAGGGATTTGGATGAGGCTTGTGGCAACGGAAAGATTGTTTATGGCAACCTATTGGGTTTTGGTCCCAATTGTGGAAAGGTGATGATGTCCATTACTCATTAGTAAAGAAGCAGTTGGCAGCTGTGTATGCTGCCCTCCTAGCCACTGAGAGTATTATGACCACAGCTCCAGTTATGGTCAAGACAACATATCCTATTGCAAGATGGGTAAGAGATTGGGTGACCAAACCTCTTAGTGGTATGGCCCAAACTTCTACACTGGTCACTGGGATGCATACTTGCAATAATCTTGTGCTCTTAGCACCAGCCTGTTTAAGGCATAACTGCAGAAAGTCTTGGGTTCAGTCAGTCACCTATGTGACCTTAGGGTCATGTGCAGCTGGAGCTCAAGAGGCAAACCTGAAGTCCCTACCAGGACAGGCAGACACCCATCTTTAAGGATTCCTGGTACACTGATGGTTCTAGCAGGGGGTCAATCTGCCAAGTGGACAGCTAGAGCCTTCTCTATGGCCACTGAGACTATTTGTATGGACACAGGTATGGGCCAAAGCAGCCAACAAACAGAATTAAGAGCCTTATAGCTAGTTGCCCATAATAAACCTTCACCTCTGGTCTGCACTGAGAGCTGGGCTGTCTATCATGGACTGGACCTTTGGATAGATACTTGGCATATTAACCAATGGTTGGTAATACACCATACTATAGGGTCAGGCCATGTAGCAGGACTTATGGGAAAGAGGACACCAGAATCAGGTGACAGTATATCATGTCACAGGGTATGCCCTCTAGCCAATCCTGGAAATGATGAGGCAGACACCTTGGCAAGGGTGTGATGGTTGGAGATTGCACCCACAGGTGATATGGTGCAGTGGCTCCACTGGTGTCTGCTCAGTGTGGGGCAGAAAACTATGTGGACTATGGTTAAGGCATGGAACTTGCCTGTGTCCTATGCAGAGGTACTTGCAGTTTGCAATCAATGTACAGTGTGTTTCTAAGAGCACCCTCAGAGACAACTGGTGTATACTGGACAGATCCAGAGAGATTGTGTTCCACTGACATGGTGGCAGATAAACATCATTGGACCTTTACCAAAGTCAGATGGTACCAGTATGCAGTCACCTGTGTAGATATTGCCACCACTCTGCTTGCTGCTTACTAAATCTGTAACCCAGTTCAGCAAGCAGTCATACAGGCTCTGGACCACCTGAGTGCTGCATATATGTATCTGCTGGTTCTTGAAAGTGACAACAGTACCCATTTCATGAGTTCTATGGTGAAGCAATGGGATCAAGACCTGGGGGTGGACTGGAAGTACCATGTACCCTACCACCCATCGGGAACTGGTATCACTGAGTGGTATAATGGACTGTTAAAGCAGGGACCATGACAAGAGGGAGGCACCAGCTCTTTTACTGGATGGACATGCTGCTTGTGGATGGTACTCCAGATTTTGAATGAGAGAACTCAAAGGTGGAGCCCAGCTCTGGTGGAGGCCCTCCTGCACCAGGCAGCTGCTCCCATCTAGTTGCAGAGTTGTATCAAGAACTCTTTACTCAAGCTGGGCTTTGGATGGGAGGGCAACATGCTCCTCCCTGCCCCAACAGCCTTCCTTAAAGGCCAACAATTTAAATGAACATGGCCCTGGACTGTACAGGCATCCCACCTACACCGGGTGGCCTTGTTGGCACTGTGTGGGAAGGGGCTAGAGGTGGACCTCCAGTTAACTCCCTGGGTAACCAGCACCTGGCCACCTAAGATAGAAGTGTATTATCCCTTGAGCGCTCAGGGAGATGGCATTATGAAGGGCACCTTTGTAATTTTCTTATGACTTATAATGAGTTCTCCTATTTTGTTACACATAGAACCAACAGATCCTGGTATACAGGCCAATAGGGTTTGGTATGACCACCCAGGATGGCCTCTGGTACCTGCTACTGTGCTGTCTGTGGACACAACTCTGGCCTTTATTCTGCCAAAAGGGAAAGGTTTGCCTCTCTCGGTGCCACTGACAACTCTCTAGTTTCACCCATAGCTTGTGCTTGGTAATTCTGTTGCTGTAGTCTGTACTGTTTCTGTTTATGTAATGTACCACACTCCTCACACAGGGACCATTTCAGAAGATACCTGTCTGTAGATTGTGAGGTGAGCAACCCTCAAGGGGTGGAATGTTGGGAAAACAGTTGTGTTAGGCTTGCTTGCTTGTTTCCCAGCTGCAAGTACTTTACATGATTAGTGTATGAGCACATGGCAGAAAGCCATGTGTATCTCTATATAAAGCTATGGATGCTTTCCTGCAGTGGCTATTCTCCCAGATTGCCCTCCCGCCACTATGAGGTGCGGTTCCCTGATTCCCTCAACTGCTACCATGAGGGGCAGTCTTTCTGATCCCTCGCCCTCCACTGCAAAAAGCAGGTTTCCCTTTGTTTATTCACTTGCCTGTTTTTGAGAGCATCCAATAAACGGGTATGGCCTGACACTTTCCAGCCTCTCAGTTTCTCTACTGTCTGTCCGAATTCAGTGCAAACCTGCCTGGCCTTAATCACCAGCATTACAATAGCTCTTTGGGTTTGGGAAGCAGTAAGCTTTCTTTCCAACTAACTAGTCTTCTTCTTAATTTTTTTGTGGGTTTGTGCTGATGCTTCCCCCTATTCAATCCCTTTTCTGGATCTTCTGAATTTTTATGCCTTTACCCTACCCATTATTTTTCCTAGATTTTCCCAGGCTAGACTCTTCCTTTACATGGTCTCCATTTGGCTCCTACAATGCATGCCTCAGTAGAAAGACTTCTTGTGCAATCTTGGCTTCTACTGCACATGCATGCAGCAAAGGAAATCCCCCCTTATTATTTTATCCCTCCCCGTGGTAATGAATGGGAAAGGGATGGTTGTTCCCTGTGCAGATTGGAAAGCTGGTCCTTCCTCCTTACTTGAGGGGATGAAGCAATGTTAATCCCCTTGGTGGTGCAAATCAGCATTCCTCTGGAGTGTTTGGAAATTGTAGCTTCCAGAATTAATCAGGCCTAGATCATTTAGCTCTCTTCTCTTTTGTTAATACCAAACTTGCTGCCTATTGTAACAAAATGATGGAGAAAATATATAAAAGATGGTAAGTTTGGGCTGCTTCCAAATTTTAACTATTGTGAATAATGCTGCAGTGAACATAGGGAAGTGTCCATCAGTAGATGAGCGGATAAAAAATCTGTGGTACATTTACACAATGGAATACTACTCAGCTGTAAAAAAGAAAGAAAACTTACCTTTTGTGACAGAATGGCCAAACTTGGAGAGCCTTATCCTAAGTGAAAAAGCTGATCAGAGAAAAACAAGTACCATATGATTTCACTTATGAACAAAATTACAGATAAATAGCAACAGTCTCACAGATACAGAGAACAGACTGACAGCTGTCAGAGAGGCAGAGTTTGGACGCTCTGTGAAAAAGGTAACGGGATTAAGCAAAGAGAAAATGTTCATAAACACAGACAACTGTGTGGGAATTACAGGAGAGAATGAGGGGAAGGGGAGGTGGTGGAGTATAGAGGGAGAATAGTTGATGATGGAGGGAGACTTGACTTGGGGAGGTGAAATGATACAATATACATATGACGTATTATAGTATTATATACCTGAAACCTATATAATTTTATTAGCCAATGTTACCTCAATAAATTCAATTAAAAATGTTTTTAAAAGATGGTAGTTTCAACAGAGAAGTGGTAATAAGGTTAAATGGAGATTCTACAAAATAAAAAATAGATCTTGCTAAATAAATTTTTCTGAATTATTTTTTTATTCAATAATTCTTTTTTTTTCTTTATAAATAAATTTTTATTTTAATGGGGTGACATCAATAAATCAGGGTACATATATTCAAAGAAAACATGTCCAGGTTATCTTGTCATTCAATTCTGTTGCATACCTATCACCCAAAGAGAGATTGTCTTCCGTCACCTTCTATCTAGTTTTCTTTGTACCCCTTCCCCTCCCCCTCCACCTCTCTATCCTTCCCTCCCCCCCACCCCCTGTAACCACCACACTCTTGTCCATGTCTCTTAATCTCATTTTTATGTCCTACCAATGTATGGAATCCTGCAGTTCTTGTTTTTTTCTGATTTACTTATTTCACTCGTATAATGTTATCAGGATCCCACCATTTTGTTGTAGTGATCCGATGTCATCATTTCTTATGGCTAAATAGTATACCATGGTGTATATGTGCCACATCTTCTTTATATAGTCTTCTATTTTTTTTTACAGTGATTAAGCCTTTAAGCAAACTCTTGGCCAATACAGCAAGAATCCATAAAAGAGTAGTGTCCTTAACATGTTCACCAAGTCCAAGTTGGCCCCAACACCATGCCAAATCCCTAAAAAAATGCAACCCAACCCCAGTTCAGTCTGTTAGGAGCTGTCACAAGGAGCAGGAGTCCAGGAAAAGTCCACATGGCACTGGAATTGTTGTCATAATTCTATACTTTGCAGCTCACGTCCAAGTCCCAATGACTGCTGCTTCTAGCTGGTAATGATTCAGGTAGACTGGAAAAGCCATCTGCAGCATGTGTGGATATGGAGCTTCTGTTCTCCTCTGCCTGGAGAAATGAGACCAGGTTGCTTTTCCCTAGAGCTCTGTGACCGTGGCTTGGTAAAGAGAACCTTGGGATACACTAAGCTGGGTGGCAAAGGTAGATTCATAATAGAAGTTGGCAAAAGGGGGAAGGAGAGCTCTAAATTAGGAGTAGGTCCCAGCCTGAAATATGAGTGGGGCATTGAGGTAGGAGGAATAAAGGAAACACTATATATTAAACAAAGTAGCAGAAAATAGGACTATCAACACTCACAACAGATATCTTCAAGGGAAGAATAAAAAACCTGACTATTCAGGCAAAACATAGTTAAGTGGCCCTTGTGCAAATGAGATCAGTTTACCTGCTTCTTGGAAGAAATACCCTAGGCTCATCCACAGTGTCATAGATGGGGCTGCCAGCCCTGGGCACCTTCAGCCTTCAGTGGCAAACCCCAGCATTCTGGGCAAGGTTAGGTCCTAGGTGGCTGGAGCAGGGCTGGAAGAGACTGAACCCTCCCTTAGAGGAGCGAGGGGGAAGCCTACCTTCCAGTGTCCCTGTTTCCTCACAGCAAAGGCATGTAAGTCTGGCAGGCTTTAGCTCAATGACGTTCCTTTCCACTATTGAAGCAGGACCCAGATGGCATCCTATGAGACCCCCTTGGGGCATTGGAGCCCTTAAGGGTGTATCCTAAAAGCTGGTAGTTTCCCTGATCTCTATTGGGATTTTTTTTGCCTCTAGGTATCTTAAAAGCCATGCTCAGAAGACCTCACTGAGGGGTTTGAGGATCCCCATCCACCTATATAAATCTTTTCCATATATCTGGAGCTATTTGGAAAAAGACAAAACAGTGTTATTAGCTGGATCAAATAAAGAAGGTAGTAGTTTGCAGGCAAAAAAGATTTGGTGTCTCCTGTTCATCAACATTTAAAAGAAATTTAATTTTTTTTAAGTAAAAAGCATGATATGGTAGATCCATAGGAGTTCCAGGATATGACTACCCCCTTTAAAATTTTTTTTAATTAACCTTAAAATATTTGCCGGGTACACTTTAATAATACCTTAACTTTAAAGATTGTAAGAATGACAAAATACAGTAAATGCTTTTGCTCCATATGCAGGAGCATTGTCAGTTTAACCAGTTTAGGAAATCCAATAATAGAAAAATGCATACAGACAATGAGCTATAACATGCTTAGCAGCCTCTCCTGTTCTGACAGAGGTTACTATAAATCCAGAATATGTATCCACTGTAACGTGGACATAGGACTGTTTGCCAAATGAAGGTATATGAGTAACATCCATTTGCCAAAGTTGTCCTGGTAGGGGTCCTTGAGGGTTAACTTCAAGTGAAGGGGCAGATTGTAGTATAGGACCCCTTGAACAGGATTTCCCAATCTGCTGTGCTGCTTCCCGAGAAAGTTGAAACTGTTTACACAGGGCTGTAGTGTTCTGGTGATGAATAGTATGAGACTGAATTGCTCGATCTGTCATGGTTGCTCCAAATAACTTTCTTTTGGGTAGCTTGATCAACAAGGGCATTCCTATTCCCTGGCCGGTTTGCTCAGTGGTAGAGCATCGGCCTGGTGTGCAGGATTCCTAGGTTCAATTCCTGGCCTGAACACACAGAAGAAGCACCCATCTGCCTCTCCACCCCTCTCCCTCTCCTTCCTCTCTGTCTCTCTCTTCCCCTCCCGCAGTCAAGGCTTCACTGGAGCAAAGCCACCCCGGGCACTAAGTATGGCCCCATGGCCTCCGCTTCAGGTGCTAGAATAGCACTGGCTGCAGCAGAGCAACTCCCCAGATGGGCAGAGCATTCCCCCTGGTAGGCGTGCCGGGTGGATCCCGGTCGGGCGCATGCAGGAGTCTGTCTGACTGCCTCCCCATTTCCAACTTTAGAAAAATACAAAAAAAACCCAAAACCCAAAACAGCATTTCCTTGTGCTAAAGCTCCAGGGAGCATGGAGTGAGCTCGAGTATGTCCTATGAAACATGGAGTTCTATGTTGACATACAAGTCTTTAAAGAAGGAAGAACTGCTGAAATAGTTCATCAGCATTTATCCCTAAGACAGCAGTCTTTATAGTGGAAACACCATAAGTAAATATTTGCTGTCTGTATATAGATTAAAGGGGGAATATGGCAAATGCTGAAAAGCCATGATCATGGCATATAATTCTAGACTTTGAGCTGATTTTAAGTTGACAGTTTCAGTATAAAGTTGTCCATTGATTTGCAAGAGTGATTTGCCATTTAGTGGAAGTTTCCCAGAGCCCTTGTTGTTGATCCTTTGAAAAAAGGAACAACAATAATTTTGAGGCTCAAAACCTATAAACTGTAAGGGTCACCTATGCTTCTTGATAATCCAGGAGGCAACAAGATCAAAATATGGAAGTGTATTCCATGGGCTATTAGATGGTTCAATGTGCCCAAGCTGTAGCTGCTCTTCTACCAATTGAGCAGCTGCCCTAAGTTTCTCCTGAGAGAGGGGCCATTGGTCTACCCATACAGGATTATTTGATTTCCAAGTAACTGGGTCTGCACAATGCATTATTGAGGTAGCAGGAGCTGCCAAGGGCCCTATGCTAAATTTTGATATCCTAATCCACACCTTCTGGTATTGGGTGCCACTTCTATGGGGGTGAGAATTCCTCGCTGTTCTTTCCCTAGACCCTTGGTGAGCAAAAATCCCCGATCAAGCATCTGAGTACTGACTAAACCATTAGGACTGACAAGCCACACTCCCATATTTTTCAAAACATCTCTACCTCACAAATTAATTGGCCATCCATGGAGCACATAAGGCTTAAAAAATCCCAAATGGCCTTCTTAATCTTCCCAATGTAGAAAACTAGAACTTTGTTGAGGGGATTTACTCTGCCCTATACCTTGTAATTCTGTGGCTGCTGCATGAGTGGGCCAAGAAGGAGGCCAATGTAGCTTAGCAATAACAGATACATCAGCTCCAGTATCTAAAAGTCCTTTAAATTTATGCTCATGTATCATTAGTTCCATTTCAGGGCGTTACTGACCTATTTTTTTTTTAGTCCAATTGGCAAAATCAGAGGAGCCAAATCAACAATTTGCTTGGGGCCCCTTTTGCAGGATGTGGCCTGAGAAGCAGAATTAGCATCCTTATACTATTCTTCTAACTGTCTGAATTAGCCGTGAGACACATTCTTTTTTTTTTTGATTAATTTTGATGAAGTGACATTGATAAAATTATCTTCTGTCACCTTCTAACTGGTTTTTTTTGTGCCCCTCCCCTCCCCCAACCCCTTCCCGCTCCTCCCCCCCACCCTGTAACCCCAACACTGTTGTCCATTTCTCTGAGTCTCATTTTTATGTCCCACTTTTGTATGGAATCATATAGTTCTTAGTTCTTTCTGATTTACTTATTTCGCTCAGTATAATGTTATCAAGGCCCGTCCATGTTGTTGTAAAAGATCCTATGTCATCATTTCTTATGGCTGAGTCGTATTCCATAGTGTGTGTGTGTGTGTGTGTGTGTGTGTGTGTGTGTGTGTGTGTATATATATATATATATATATACCAAAGCTTTTTAATCCACTCGTCCTCTGATGGACACTTGGGCTGTTTCCAGATCTTCTCTATGGTGAACAATGCTGCCATTAAACATGGGGGTGCATTTCTTCTTTTCAAACAGTGGTATGGTGTTCTTGGGTTATATTCCTAACAGTGGTATAGCTGGGTCAAAAGGTAGTTCGATTTTCAATTTCTTGAGGAATCTCCATACTGTTTTCCACAGTGGCTGCACCAGTCTGCATTCCCACCAGCAGTGCAGGAGGGTTCCCTTTTCTCCACATCCTCGCCAGCACTTATTCTGTGTTGTTTTGTTGATAAGCGCCATTCTGACTGGTGTGAGGTGATATCTCATTGTGGTTTTAATTTGCATTTCTCTAATGATTAGTGATGTTGAGCATTTTTTCATATGCCTATTGGCCATCTGTGTGTCCTCTTTGGAGAAGTGTCTATTCATTTCTTTTGCCCATTTTTGGATTGGATTGTTTGTCTTTCTGGTATTAAGTTTTACAAGTTCTTTATAAACTTTGGTTATTAACCCCTTATCAGACGCATTGTCAAATATATTCTCCCATTGTGTAGTTTGTCTTTTTATTCTGTTCTTATTGTCTTTAGCTGTGCAGAAACTTTTTAGTTTGATAAGATCCCATTTGTTTATCCTGTCTTTTATTTCACTTGCCTGTGGAGATAAATCAGCAAATATATTGCTGTGAGAGATGTCAGAGAGCTTACTGCCTATGTTTTCTTATAAGATGCTTATGGTTTCACAGTTTACATTTAAGTCTTTTATCCATTTTGAGTTTATTTTTGTGAGTGGTGTAAGTTGGTGGTCTAGTTTCATTTTTTTGCAGGTAGCTGTCCAATTTTCCCAACATCATTTGTTGAAGAGGCTGTCTTTACTCCAATGTATGCTCTTATCTCCTTTGTCAAATATCAGTTGTCCATAAAAGTGTGGGTTTATTTCTGGGTTCTCTGTTCTGTTCCATTGATCTATATGCTTGTTCTTATGCCAGGACCATGCTGTTTTCTCCTTCCTTTTGTTTATGTGATGAATCACATTGATTGATTTGCGAATATTGTACCAGCCTTGCCTCCCAAGAATAAATCCCACTTGATCATGGTGTATGATTTTTTTCATATATTGCTGGATCCGGTTTGCTAATATTTTGTTGAGGATTTTCACATCTAAATTCATCAGGGATATTGGCCTTATAATATAACTTGATATCCGGAAATGTGATACCCCCGCTTTATTCTTCCTTTTCAAGATTGCTGAGGCTATTCGTGTTCTCTTTTGGTTCCATACACAGGAGAAGCGCCCATCTGCTTCTCCACTCCTCCCCCTCTTCTTTCTCTCTGTCTCTCTTTCCCTCCCACAGCCAAGGCTCCACTGGAGCAAAGTTTGCCCAGGCGCTGGGGATGGCTCTGTGGCCTCTGCCTCAGGCGCTAGAATGGCTCTGATTGTGGCAGAGCAATGCCCCAAGATGAGCAGAGCATCGCCCTCTGGTGGGCATGCCGGGTGGATCCCGGTCGGGCGCATGCGTGAGTCTGTCTGACTGCCTCCCTGTTTCTAGCTTTGGAAAAAAAAAATGGAATATGTGTTCTATATCTTTGAAGAAAGTCATTGGTATTTTAATCGGTATTGCATTAAATTTATAAGTTGCTTTGGGTAATATAGACATTTTAATGATGTTTATTCTTCCTAACCATGAGCACGGTATATGCCTCCACTTGTTCGTATCTTCTCTGATTTCTTTTATCAATGTTTTATAATTTTCTGATTACAAGTCTTTAATCTCCCTGGTTAAATTTATTCCTAGGTACTTTATTTTTTTGGTTGCAATGGTAAAGGAGATTAATTCCTTGATTTCTCTTTCTGACAGTTCATTGTTAGTGTATAAAAATGCCTCCTTTTTCTGAGTATTGATTTTATATCCTGCCACCTTGCCGAATTCATTTATCATGTCTAGTAGTTTTTGACTGAGACTTTAGGGTTTTCTATATACAATATCATATCATCTGCAAATAATGATAGTTTTACTTCTTCTTTTTCAATTTGGATGCCTTTTATTTCTTTTTCTTGTCTGATTGCTGTGGCTAGGACTTCCAAAACTATGTTGAATAAGAGTGATGAAAGGGGGCACCCCTGCCTTGTTCCAGATCTTAAGGGGATTGCTTTTAATTTTTGCCCATTGAGTATTATATTGGCTGTGAGTTTGTCATACATGGCCTTTATCATGTTGAGGTATGTTCCCTGTATTCCCACTTTGCTGAGAGTTTTGATCATGAATAGGTCCTGGATTTTATCAAATGCTTTTTCTGCATCTATTGAAATTATCATGCGGGTTTTCTCCTTCCTTTTGTTTATGTGTTGAATCACATTGATTGATTTGCGAATATTGTACCAGCCTTGCCTCCCAAGAATAAATCCCACTTGATCATGGTGTATGATTTTTTTCATATATTGCTGGATCCGGTTTGCTAATATTTTGTTGAGGATTTTAGCATCTAAGTTCATCAGGGATATTGGCCTATAATTTTCTTTTTTTGTGTTGTCTTTGCCTGGTTTTGGAATCAGAATTATGCTTGCTTCATAAAAGGAGTTTGGAAGTCTTCCTTCCTCTTGAATTTTTTGAAATAGCTTGAGAAGGATAGGAGTTAGTTCTTCTTCAATAATTCTTAAAGATAAACTTTTATGTCATTTAATGTAGTTTAGTACCTTTTACACCTAGCATTTGTCAGAGCTCACTTTATAGTGGTATATACAGACAGGTATCATCCAATCATGGCTACACAGCATGTGGATACACTACAGATTTAACCAGTCCTTTATTGATGGATATTTGAATTATTTCTTATCCATTGTTATTTAAATAGTGAGATAATAAGTAACTTTGTGTGTGTACAGCTTTCCTATTTTTGCTAGTGTAACTTTAGGTTAAATTCCACCAAATGAGACAGTTGAGTAAAGGAATAAATTTATAGGTAATTTTTTCCTCTTCATTCAGCTGTACTTATTTTGCATTCCCTCTAGCAATATGTGAGAATGGTGATGATCATCTTCTATGGCATAGGCTCCTGCTGAGTGATAGAAAGTCCTAAGTGGGGTTTTCTGAATATCTTGTGTCCCAAACACATCACCCACCTGAGTATAATTAACTTATATTATTGTAAAATGACTTGGGAAGCCAATCATCTAGATTGAACAACATATCCTAGGTACAATTATCTACTATGCCCATGATGGTGAATGTTTTTATAAAAACTGCCCACTTTTGCAGTGCTGGTCAACCTGGTCCCTCCCACCCACTAGTGGGCATTCCAGCTTTCATGGTAGGCAGTAGCAGAGCAACCAAATGGCCCTGCGATTGGCCCACCATGAAAGCTGGTATGCCCACTAGTGGGCAGGAGGGAACCAGATTGACCAGCACTGCAAAAGTGGGTGGTTTTGATAAAAAGGTTTGCCATCACGGTACTATGCCAAAAACATCATATGTCTTCAGTGTGCCCAAGTTACATAACAATGATTAGGCACTATACATAAACAGCTGCATTGTAGTAATTTAATTATGCAGCATGTGGATATATGCTACTATAGTATTTACCTTTTACAACAAAGACCCCAAGAGGCCATGCTCTACCACAGTAGAACACAGGATTGTCTCATAACAAAACAAATCCTCTTGTCTTTATTTGTAAATTTGATCCCCTTTTTAAACCTGTTACTTCTTATTTTCTTCTATTTCCTGATTTAAGTTGTTATACATTTTTTATTTTACTGTGTTTTAGAAGGACTCAGATTTGGGATTGACTAGTAACAATTGCTTTTTTGTTTTCAATTTTATCTGTTTATTTTTATCTTTAATAGCTGCTTTCTTATATTTATTTAGACTAATTTTAAATCTAGTTAGATAATGTTTTTTATTTTGATAAAAAACATATAACATAATATTCTCTCTGGCTTCCTGAGAATAGCATTAGAGAAGACAGCAGAGAAAGGCCACGTGGAGGATAGGAGAAGCAGCCAAGATGGCAGAGTGCTCAAGGAGAAGCCAGTTTGTACAGAGAGAAGAAGATGAGGAACAGAGGCAGTGGCACAGTGGATGGAGCGTAGGGCTGGGATGTGGAGGACCCAGGTTTGGGACCCCGAGGTCACAGCTTGAGCACTGGCTCATCTGGTTTGAGCAGGAACCCATTGGCTTGAGCCTAGGGTCGCTGGTTCCAGCAAGCATTTGCTCGGTCTGCTGGGGGCCCACTGGAGGCCTGCATTCAGGGCACATGTGAGGGGGCGGTTGGTGAACGGGCTAGGGTGTTGCAGCGCGCAGTGAGGGACTGATAATTGAAGCTTCTCATCTCTCTCCGTTCCTGTCTGTCTGTCCCTGTCTGTCCCTCTCTCTGACTCACTCTCAGTCTCTGTGGAAAATAAATAGATAAGTGAAATTAAAAAACAAACAATAAAACATATAACATAATATTGACCAAAAACTATTTTTAAATGTAAGGTAGTGTTAACTATATGCATGTTGTTACAAAACAGATCTCTAGAGCTTTTTCATCTTGCAAAACTAAAAGTCTATACCCAATGAACAATAATTCCCCATTTCCTTTCCCCTAACCTGATAACCACATTTTACTTTCAGTTTCTGTGAGTTTGACTACTTTATATACTTCCTATTCTATGAACCATGCAGCATTTTTCTTTTTGTGATTGGCTTAACTCATGTAGTATAATGCCCTCAAGATTCATCCATGTTGTAGTGTATGGAACAATTTCTATCTTTTTAAAGCCTGAATATTATTCTATTGTACAGATACACCATATTCTTTATTTATTTATTCGTTGAAGAACATTTAGGTTGCTTCCTACCTCTTAGCTAAATGAACATGGGTATGCAAATATCTCTTCAAAATCCCATTTTCAAATTTTTGGAATATATGCAAAGGAGTGAGATTGTTGGATAATATACAGTAGTCCTTCATCTATCCTGGGGATTAGGTTCCAGAACCCCCTGCGATAGGAGAAAATCCATGAAGTAGCAAATTTATATTTATGTTATTGTTTACATATATTTTGAGGCTTTATTTCAATTTAATATTCATTTAATATGTCTTAATTTTTTTTTTTTTTTGTATTTTTCTGAAGCTGGAAACAGAGAGACAGTCAGACTCCTGCATGCGCCCGACTGGGATCCACCCGGCACGCCCACCAGGGGGCGATGCTCTGCTCATCTGGGGCATTGCTCTATTGCAACCAGAGCCATTCTAGAGCCTGAGGCAGTGGCCACAGAGCCATCCCCAGCGCCAACTTTGCTCCAATGGAGCCTTGGCTGCGGGAGGGGAAGAGAGAGACAGAGAGGAAGGAGAGGGGGAGGGGTGGAGAAGCAGATGGGTGCTTCTCCTGTGTGCCCTGGCCAAGAATTGAACCCGGGACTCCTGCATGCCAGGCCGATGCTCTACCACTGAGCCAACCGGCCAGGGACTCTTAACATTTTTATAGTTTTCAATTTTTTAGGCTGAAAGTGCTTTTTTACCACAAAAATAATTAAAATAATAAGCATATAAAAATACCTATATACTGTAAAATCATGCGATACAGCAAAAAATCCACAATACAAAGTTATTATTATTCACTTTTAGAAAGAGAGAGAAAGAGGTGGGGAGGAGCAGGAAGCATCAACTCCCATATGTGCCTTGACCAGACAAGCCCAAAGTTTCGAACGGGCAACCTCAGATTTTCCAGGTCAACACTTTATCTGCTGCACCACCACAGGTCAAGCTCATAATACAAAATTAGATATATACAATTTAAAAATTCACAATACAATGAGACTGCGAAAAGTGAACCGTGACATGGCGAGATACGACTGTAATGCTATTTTTATTTTTTGATTAATCTCCATGTCTGCATGTTTTCCATAGTGGCTGCACCGTTTTACATTTCTATCAACAATTGCAAAGGCTCCAATTTCTTCACATCCTGGTCAGCAGTTTTTATTTGCTGGGTTTTCCTTCCTTTCTTTCATCCTTCCTCCCCCCTCTCCCTTCCCTCCCCTCCCCCCTCCCTTCCTTCCCTCCTTTCTTTCTTCCCTCTCTCCCTCCCTCCCTCCTTCCTTCCTTTCTTCCACAGTGGCCATCCTAATGGATGTGAGGTGATATCTCACTGTAGTTTTGATTTGAATTTCCCTGATGATTAGTGATACTGAACAGCTTTCATATTCACTTGTATATCTTCTTTGGAGAAACATATATTCCAGTCTTCTGTCCTTTTTCTTTTTCTTTTTTTTTTTTTTCAATTTTAGGGAGAGAGAGAGAGAGACAGGAAAAGTGATCTGTTCCTTGTATGTGCCCTGACCGGGGATTGAACCAGCAAACTCTATGCTTTGGGTTGATGCTCTAACCAACTGAGCTATCTGGCCGGGGCCCATTGTCTTTTTTTTTTAATTGTGTCATCTTGGTTTTCTTTAGTCATTGAGTTGTAGGAATTATTTATATATTCTAGAGATTAAATTCTTATCAGATATATAATTTATATTTTCTTCCATTCTGTAGATTGCCTTTTTACTGTTTATTGTTTCCATTGCTGCACAGAAGTTTCCAAGTTTGATGTAGTCTCATTTTCAGTTTTTTCCTTTCTTGTCTGTGCTTTTGGTGTTGTGCCAAGAAATTATTGCTAAATTCAAGGTAATGAAGCTTTTTCTCTATGTTTTCTTTTGGGAGTTTTGTAGTTTCAAGTCTGTGTTTAGGTCTTGAATTCATTTTAAGTTTATTTTTCTATATTGTGTGGTGATATCCAACTTTGTTCTTTTGTGTATGTATATCCAATTTTCCCAACATCATTTGATTAAACAGACTATCTTTTTTCATTTGTGTAGTCATGATGTCCCAGTGAAGATTATTTGACCATATATGTAAGGTTTTTTTTCTGAGTTCTGTATTCTGTGTCATATATATGTCTTGATTACTGAAAGGACCAAACTGTTTTTTATTTTTTTATTATAAATTTTTATTAATTTTAATGGGGTGACATCAATAAATCAAGGTACATATGTTCAAAAAAAACATCTCCAGGTTATCTTGTCATTCAGTTATGCTGCATACCCATCACCCAAAGTCAGATTGTCCTCCATCACCTTCTATCTGGTTTTCTTTGTGCCCCTCCCCCTCCCCTTTCCCCTCCCCCTTCCCCTCTCCCTAAGACTTGGAAACAACCAAAAAACCCTTCAATAGATGACTGGATAAAGAAGATGTGGCACATATACACTATGGAATACTACTTAGCCACAAACTTTTTTGATTACTGAAAATATTTTAAAATCAGGAAATATGACGTCTTCAGCTTAGGTCTACTTTTTCAGGCTTGACTCTTTGGGATTCTTTGAGATTAAATGTAAATTTTAGGATAATTTTTTCTATTTTTAAAAAATGTGGCCCTGGCCGGTTGGCTCAGTGGTAGAGCTTCGGCCTGGCGTGCAGAAGTCCTGGGTTCGATTCCCGGCCAGGGCATATAGGAGAAGCACCCATCTGCTTCTCCACCCCTCCCCCTCTCCTTCTTCTCTGTCTCTCTCTTCCCCTCCCGCAGCCCAGCCGAGGCTCCATTGGAGCAAAGATGGCCCGGACACTGGGGATGGCTCCTTGGCCTCTGCCCCAGGCGCTCGAGTGGCTCTGGTCGCAACAGAGCGACGCCCCAGGGGGGCAGAGCATTGCCCCCTGGTGGGCAGAGCATCGCCCCTGGTGGGTGTTCCCGGTGGATCCCGGTCGGGCGCATGCGGGAGTCTGTCTGACCGTCTCTCCCCGTTTCCAGCTTCAGAAAATACAAAAAAAAAAAAAAAATGTCAGGATGATTTAGATAGGGATTGCATTGAATCTGTTGATTGCTTTGGATGGTATGGACATTTTAGTAATATTAACTCTTCCAATCCATGACCATGGGATGTATTTTTATTTTATTTGTATCTTTCATTTTTGGCAACACTTTAAAAATAGTTTTCACTGTACGAATCTTTCATCTCTTTGGTTAGGTTTACTACCATGTATTTTATTCGTTTTGATACCATTATTGCAAATCATATTCTTTTCTTAATTTCCCTTTTAGATTTTTATTGTTACTATATAGAAATAAAATAACCCATTAAATTTCTCTCCTGGCTTTATACATTCTATGGATTTGGACAAATTTATAATGAATCTATCCATTATTATAGTATTTTAAAAATATTCTGCCCTTGATGGATAGCTCTGTTGGTTAGATTATCGTTCCAAAGCACAGAGGTTGCCAGTTCAATCACTGGTCAGGGCACATACAGGAACAGATTGATGTTCCTGTCTCTCTTTCTCTCACTTCTTCTCTAAAATCAATAAAATAAATATTAAAAAAATCCCAGCGCCCTAAAAGTTCTTTGTGTTTCACCTATTCATCCTTTCCCCCAGCTCCAAGATCTGGCAACCTCTGATCTTTTTTTTTTTTTTTTTTTTTTATTTATTTTTATTTTTTATTTATACTTTTATTTTTTTAATGGGGTGACATCAATAAATCAGGATACATATATTCAAAGATAACAAGTCCAGGTTATCTTGTCGTTCTATTATGTTGCATACCCACCACCCAAAGTCAGATTGTCCTCTGTCACCTTCTATCTTGTTTTCTTTGTGATCTTTTAATGGTCTTTATAGTTTTTCTCCTCCAGAATGTCATGTAGTTGGAATTACAGTATATAGCCTTTCAGACTGGCTTATTAATTATTTCAAAATATGTGTTTAAGGTTCCTCCAGATTTTTTAATGGCTTGATAATTCATTTCCTTTAACACTGAATAACAATCCATTGCTTGGATATACCATAGTTTATCCATTCACCTATTGAAGGACAACTTGGTTGCTTCCACATTTTGGCAATTATGACTTAAGTGTCTACAGACATCCATCCATGTGAAAGTTTTTATGTAGACATAAGTTTTCATCACCTTTGGGTAAATATAAACAGACATGATTACTGAATCTTATAGTAAAAATATGTTCGGTTTTATAAAAAATCAAGTATGCTTGTAACATTTGCATTCCCACCAGAGAGTTTCTGTTGCTCCACATTATCACCAGTATTTGGTATGACCCATGTCTTGAATTTTGGTCATCCTAATGGGTGTGTAGTGGTATCTCATAGTTGTTTTAATTTGCATTTTCTGATGATACATTATGTTGAGTATCTTTTTACATTCTTCCTTGCTATGTGTATATCTTCTTTGGTGAGGTGTCTATTAGGGTCTTTTACCCACTATTTAGTCCAATTGTTTATTTTCTTTTTGTTGAATTTTAAGAGTCCTTTGTATAGTTTGGGTTATCAGATATATCTTTTACAAATACATTTTGCTACTCTCTGGCTTGCCTATTTATTCCCTTAACAGTGTATTTCACAGAGCAAAAGTTTTTAAATTTAATGAAGTCTAGCTTATCAATTATTTATTTATGGATCATGCCCTTGGTGTTGTATACTACAAAAAGTCATCACCATACTGAAGTTTATCTAGGTTTTCTACTATGTTGATTCATTCTTTTAAGACAAGAAATATAAATACTTTTTTGTCTTTCTTAATTTTCTCTACAATCTTTCCATCTTTAAAAAATAATGTTAAGATATTCTGTACTTTGTGTTAAAAAATTGTCTCTTCTTTTTTGAAATTTTCTACATTATCTATTATCTCAATTATCTAAAAATTAATGACCTTAATTAACAATTTTAAAGATGCATTTCTTCACTTGTAACATCTTTAAAATCAAGATATGTTTCAGAGTCAATAACTCTTGAAATCCATATGACAGTTATGACATGCCTATGTGAGGATCTTCACAATATTTTGCTAAAATCAAGAAAGCATTAAATTTAAATGTGCTTAATTGCTAACTGGTTGAATTTTTCTTTTTCTTTATCTTTAACTACTATTATTTTTTTCTAATTCTTCCTTTCACTTAAGGTCACTTTATTTTTAATTTTTAACTAAAGTTTTTGAAAGATCCTCTTCTCTTTTAAAGAAAATGTATGTTTATAGAATACTAAAAAAATTTGTATGTCTGAGACAGTCTTTTTGCTGTTTTCATATTTAAGTGGCTCGATTAAATATAATCTTTGGATCATAATCTTTATTCTTAAAGTTATATAGATTTCACCTTCTGTAATTTTATGTTAAGAAGGAAATTTTGCTGTCAATAAGAATTTTTCCCCTTATCATGTAGGATTTGATTTCTTCTCCCTAACTCTTCATAATTTTCCTTATACATGAAATGTATACAGGAAATATTTGGAGTCCTGCTGAATGGGTATTTTATTAATTTTGTCTCATCCTTGGAATAAACTCTGTGATCTAAGGAATTTGTTCTCTCTTCAACTCAAGGATCTTTCTTCTGTTACTTCTTTGATTGCTGCTTTCATCCACTTACTCTATTCTTACTTATTGTATGTATATTATTTCATCTGATGTGTAATTTATTCCTCTTTTACTTGTGCTCATTTTCTCATTATCTGCAACTCTTCTAAATTAGTGGGAAAAATGTTTGTCTTTTCATTCTTTCTTCTGAAATTTTCAATTCTCTGTTGTCTTTCTTCACTGTAATTTTAATGACTACAGTCATGTACATTTTAAATATAAAAGTAAAATTTGCTTACCTTATGCTGTTTACTTTTCTTAGACTGAATATTTTTTCTAAATTTCTTTGACATAATTGAAAGCTATATTTTTTTTTGTATTTCTTTCAGGAAATCTGTTACCTTTGAGAAGTTTAAAATTAATTATATATAAATCTATATGTATATATGTAACAATATATGTATACATATATATATATTTATGTGTGTCTCTTTTTGTCTGCCTCTGTCTCTATTTTTATCTCTATCTCTCCTCCTTTTTAACTACTTTTTATATTACTAGAGTTTTTTATCTGCTTATTTTTATGAGAAGATGCTTTCTACATTTTCCAAATATTAGGAGTTGAGGTGAGTTTCGTGAAAGATTATATAGATAAGATTTCAAATATTTCACTCCCAGCTAATGGGTGAAGAAACAGTTTCTACTTGCTGTGGTTTTATTTTGGCAGAAGACAGGTCCATTTTACCCTTATAGAGAGTGTGGAGGAAGCAACAGTCAGAAATAATTTGGCAGAGTCTCTTATGTGCCAAAGTGTTTCTTTTACATGTACGTCCTGTGGCCAAGTTAGTTGGAGCCAGTTCTCCCATTCTCCAACTGCCAAGTTTCCCTTATGAGAGCCATCTACCTGGTGGGTCCTGGGTCACCTCCTCAGAGGTTCAGGGAGGATGTGATTCCCTAGATCCTCCTGCTCCCCACCCCCACCCCACAACAGTCTCCTTTGATCCCTGCTGCCATGAAAGCAGTTCCACCTGAGGTAATCCCACCATGTTTTAAAAATGCGCCATCATTGTTAGAATAATATTATAGCCTTTTAATATACTAATTTAAGGATAATATTCATTTTGATAATTTTATTTAAAATGTTCATTCAAAATATGTCTCATTATTTTGTGGTCAGATTTTTTTATACTACTGGAGAAAACTATTATCTATTATTAAACTAAGTTATAATCTATGATTAAAGCCAATGAATTCCTACTGATTTCTATTTGATTCCACTCAACAGGAAAAATAGAGAGAACTAAATAATAGCAAAATATTTCTTATTTTTCCAAGTACTTCACAAATGCCATATGAATTTCACAGTCATTCTTTCATTCAGTAAATATTTATTAAGTGCTGATATTTCCTATATTTAAATCATGTCATATAAACAAATTCATTTTCAACCAGCTTAGATGTTTGATATGATTTTCTCAATTTTGTTCTTTATGACACATTGCAATAGCTTAGAAAATAGGTAGAATTTTTAATAGATCTTTAGAAAATGCATATTTATAAAAGTTATTTTAAACAGAGTAAAATATCAAGATCTCGGCATACTCTGTCTTTTAACAATAACAAAACAAAACAAAAATGAAAAGAAAAGAACAAAAAAATTTTCTCAATATATTTTTTAAAATTTTCTTTTAAGATAGCAAATTATAATAGTTTTTCATGGATATATTTAAGAAAATGATATCTTTGTTTGGAAATGGTTTGGAAATTAGGACATGTCACCATGAATTGTTTTCACTCAATTCAGAAGAGGCAGACAGAAGATGCATTAAGCAAAAAGTGGGTGTTGATCTTTGAAACCAGAAAGATCAGTTTCAAACTCTGGATTCATCATTTTCTTCTGTGACCTTCTATAAACTTCTTAACTTCTCAATTTTTCTCTCTGTAAAGTGAGAGTGATTATTTCCACCACAAGGCTCTGGTGCAGTGACTGATGCTTGGCCTCGGGTCTCTAGTAAGATGTTATGAATGGCAACATTCAAGGAAAGTCTTTCTTCTAAATCCTACTTTTTTCCTTCCTGCCAAGTCAACAGTTATTTACTTACTGACCACTGTGTTCCTGAAACTTCTAGCAGTTGAATTGCCTCTGTGATAACTGAATTTCACATTCAGTGAATAACACTATCTCAATACATAGTCTCTTGCTATGGTAGGCTACTGGTGATGCTTTGACAATATTTCTTCCCTGTAGGTGAGCATTGTCTATTTATATTTATAGAGAATTCTTTCATAAGCACCTTATCCTATAACAGTCAATCTTATAGTAACCATGCACACATACCCACCTATATGAAGGCTGTGACGTGGACATATGACATATGCTTCAAATAATGTAAGACATTATGAGTCATCAGTCACTTGAAAGTTCATTTATATAACATCTCTTTTAATGTCTTATAATTGTTCTTGGAATATTTAGTAAGTCTCTCGTCAAGGAAGAGAAAAAGAGAGCTCTATACACTGAACTGATAAACTGGCATGCTCATATTCTTATTATTTTATGGTCTTAGGCTTTTAAGAAAGGTTCTTTCTTAAACTGACAAAAAAGCATTGTTTGCCTTTAATGCTAGTATAACTTCATTGTTTATTCTTCCCCAGGAAACTTTGATCTCCCATTTGGTAGTTTGGGATGTATAATCAGTTTCTGTTTGAAGTAGGCAGAGAAATAGACTGATGCTTATTGATCCAAGAGTCTCAATTCCAAGGTAAAAATATAAATACTCATCTCCTTGGGAAATTTTTTTGAGAATTTGATGGACAGGTCCAACCTGTGTTCTGGAACCACGGTATTCTTCTCAATTTTTCTATAACTTCTATTCAGATTTTAATCTCGTCTATAGCAGATAATAGTCATCAAAGGTGTTCTTTTCTCATAGGACACACAACTAGCCTATATAACTCATACTCTTTTGTAGTAAAATATGGCCATGTAACTGACTTCTAGGTAATAGAATGTATGAAGAGATGCATACCACTTCTAAGTTTGGACCAATAAACCTCCTGTAAGAACCTCTATTTTTTGTCTTACCCTGTTTGATACTTAGAATAAAAAGATGACTTTGAGGCACCTAGGGGATGTTCGAGGCACAAGATAGAAAAATCCTAGGCCCTTAAATTACCACATAGAATTGTTGCATGAGTTATAAAGCTACTTCCCTTTCATAAATCCATTCAGATGGCGGGGTGTTCCAGCAGTCAGTCTAAGATGACTACAACACCACATGATGCATAGTACTTCATTCTACTCAGCCCACTTTCCAAATGGAAACCACTTGAAATTTACAATCTGAATCCAACCATCACCATTCCCTTTCATTTTATTTTCTCTCTTTAGTGATTGCATTAGTTTCCCCATGTATATTCCATTGAATATTCCCCATGTATAATTCCTAATATCTAAGAATTTTAATTAGATGTTGTGTTTGGTAACACTGGCTCAAATACATGTTACCAGTAACTTGTTTATGTACTGTGGGACACCTCACAGCCTTTATATTTCTGAATCTCTCAGAAAGACTATAATAAGCAGTATTTTTCAAGCATATTTTGGAATTACATCACTTTCCATTTATCTTCCTTTTATTTATGGAGTATATTTTAAGAAACACTATTCTAAACAATTAGATTTATAGCATAGGTTTTCCTGCATAGGTTTTATTGTTTTCATCAACCTCAGTGTGGTTAACATTCATTGTCATATGTGAAGAGGCACTTATGGACAGTTCATATTTAAATTGTATAACAATGTCTTTAAAAATTAAGATGGACCCTTCATGGAATGTATTCCCCATGTGTGTTGGCAAGGTGATGAATGGAGGCTCCTCTATCTCCCAAAGCTACCCCAAAGCTAAAATATTTCTCCCTGTGATTAGCCCAGGCTTCTGAAATTCCCTTGGTAATATTTAAATATCTCATATTTAAATAACCTGAATATAACAGAGTAAATGTTTGTAGAGAGGTGACAATGTACTGGGTATCATTTTAGTTGGGAAAAGTTGCTCTAATTAATTCATTGCCACAACACCAATCAAACTTTTGGGCAACTAGACATAGTGTAGTGAAGTTTTCATTGGAAGTAGGAGAGAGAAGGGAATGGAGAGTTAAGTCTACTAAAACTTAGGTGTAACGTCCAGGCAGCCAGGAGAAAGGCAGGTTATGAATTCAAACATATTCATGTTGTTGCTTCACTTAGTAATTATGCCTTGGAGAAGTTATTTTACTTCTATAAGCTTCAGTTTTCTCCAAAATAAAGTTAATAAAAATACCTTACCACACAGGATTTTGAGGACTAAATTAGAAAGTATATAACTAACATCAGCTATTATTTTTGTTATTATTTTTAATCCAGTATTTGGATGGTACACCAAAAATAAGGCAGTAATTTACTAATATGTTTTTGTTGAACAAAGGAGACTCTGGGACATTGTTGGGAGGAGGAAGTAGATCCTTTGTCAATGACATTCATTCTTTCATGACTCAAAAATTGTGGTCTAAACATCTCCATTTATAAATGTATTACATCATTCAAAAGGAATAATGGGATTGTTTCCAGGGCCTAGAATTGATAAATATTGTGATCAATATATTGCAACCCCTTCAATTTGAAGCAATTCAATTTTGACCATCTTTTTTTGGAATTTAAGAAAAATAAGTATTGCTTGCATTCTGTTCCCTAAGTTTTGTTATTAGTCAATACTTAATTTAAGGGAATGTTACCTTATCAGTGATCTTTGAAAGAAGGTATTCTCAAACTGGAACTAAGAATTGTTCTTTAAAAATTTAACCCTTCCCTGGCTGGTTGGTTCAGTGGATAGTGTGTTTGTCTGGCATATGGACATCCCAGGTTTGATTCCTGGTCAGGACACACAAGAGAAGTGACCATATGCTTCTTTTCTCCACCATCTCCCCCTTTTCTCCCTCTTCCCCTCACACAGCCAGGGGCTAAGTTGGTGCACGTGTTGGTCCCAGGAGCTGAGGATGGCTCATTGGAGTGTCATCCTCAGGCCCTAAAAACAGCTTGGTTGATTTGAGCATAAGCA
The DNA here is from genome assembly GCF_036850765.1 of Saccopteryx bilineata. Taxonomy (NCBI): domain Eukaryota; kingdom Metazoa; phylum Chordata; class Mammalia; order Chiroptera; family Emballonuridae; genus Saccopteryx; species Saccopteryx bilineata. The sequence continues at coordinate 62,528,491 of NC_089498.1, forward strand.
TTGGCTCCAGATTGGTGTGGCTGAGTAGATCCTGGTCAGGGTGCATATTTCCCCTCCTTTCACTTAAAAAAAAATCATTCCTTCACTTTTTAGCACAGCTGTTGTGTTCCATCAAGGACTTCCCAGTGAGTACATTTTCTTTGTAAGGTTGATACACCTTTGTTTTAGCTCTACTTTAAAGTTATTAAGAGAATCTTATACACATTTATTGCTGATATAAATACACAGAGAAAGAAAAAAGTATTTTTAGGATAAAGGTGTTAACTCTATTTTGGTGAAAAATAAGATTATTTTTATTCATGTGTCATGTAGAAAACCACTGTGAAAAATCCCCTTCTTTATCCCCCCCACCAGCTGAACATTTGAACATTTCTTTGGTTTATGTTCATTTAAATATTCATCATTGAATACTTACTAAGCATCAAACACATAGAAGGTCTACTGCTTAACTCCAAGTATTTTGTTTTGGTTTTGAAAATGTTTAAAATTTGCATCTATCATCTGATTGGGGAGTCAAAACAGAGAGACATATATAAGCAAAGAATAAAAACCAAAGGAGCAATACATAACCAAAATAACAATTAACATGTATTGAATGCCTACTATATGCCAAGCATTTTTCTGTGGTTTATGATCATTAATTAGCTCATTTAAAACTCACACTTTCTCCAATAGACTTTTTCACATGGTTCTTAGGATACATAAATGCAGAGAATATATGAATAGCAAACTGAATAAAACTCAATTAAGAACACCATGAAAAGCAAAGAGAAATATGTTTATCAAACAATCTGATGTTATTTCAAAACAGCCCTGTGGGCCATATAACACTATTATTCTTCACATGAAAGGAAGTTCTGAAAATTTGCTCAGTATCATTTATCTACAGTTGACTCCCAACCTTGATTATATGCTAGCATAATTATATCTGGATAATGTATATATACATACACCTCTGAATCAAACAACAGAACAAAGAGAAAGTCTGAGAGATGGGGAGAAACCTTCATAGGAGTTCATCTCATAATTAAACATCTCTTCTTAAGACACACTTTTAGAGAGACTGCTGGAAGGATAGGGAAAAATGTAATTTAACTCACAGCTTAGAATAAGTCCTGTGAATTTCTAAAACTTTGGTAGAAATATTAGACCCTGGGAAGAATTATAAATTAAAAACGTCAGGCTTTTTATCTGATACTCCTTTTATAATTTGTGAACATAAATTCATTATGCAAATGCTCTTTGCACTTAAAGACTACTTTGATAAACCTTGAAGTTTTTCAAAGATAAAGCAAATTGGAAAATAGATTCAAGGAAATTTGTATCTAAAAGCTGAACAGTTCTTTGTAATAATGTAAAAAATCTGTTTTCATTTTTGCTAGCATTTCATCTTATGATATTATATTTCCCTTAGGAAAATACATTTTACATGTTAAGCTTTAGATTAATTTATCCAATACTGATCATACTTAGAAGATAGGTTTATCTCAGTTCTTATCCTATGATTGGGCAGAAGTCAAGAAAAAAGACCGAGAACATTGAAGGTTTGGTGGCATTGTTTTATTTTGATGCTATCGGAGGGATCCAGAAAGGATTTGGGTTGTCTCTGTTATAGAAGTACTGCATGCAGTATTTCCCAGACTGAATAAATCAGAGATTGGAAAATATATTGATATTGTCTATTGTGCTAATCTCAAAAGGTGAGGTGATGCAGATATTAGAGTCAAGTTTCTTTCTGTGGGACCGAGTGGGGATTGTCCTGAAATGAATGGAATTCTCTGGTGTCAGGAAGTGTTGGAAGAACACTTTACTCACCCTCCTAAGTGAGTAAGGGGTCCAGGTATACCCTATTATTAAGAATTAGAAAATTGGATAAAATATATAAAACAACTGTTTTCAGATATTTTACAACAGTACAGAAATTTGACTTCTGAAAGAAGTTAAACAGATGAAGTCAGATGTACAATTGTCTTAGCTATGTGCTTGAAAGTATTTTCAAGCCACAGTACAAGGAGTGGGGATCCAAACATCTTCAAAAAGCATAGAATTTTAGGCTTACTAAAGGGCTGAGACCTAATCATAAGACCTAGAATGCTTTCTCTCGCCTGCATGTTACCATGAAAGCAATGGAGCCTATTTTCCTCAGTTTTTTTACACAGTTCACCACATCCAACTTTCAGCAAAAAAATTGCAAGACATACTATAAGACAGAAACAAAACAACAACAAAAACCATTTGAGACAGGTTGCAGGTTCAATCCCGGGTCTGGACGCACATGGGAAGCAGCCAGTGAGTACACCACTGAGTGGAACAACAAATGAATGTTTCTCTACCCGCTCCCCTCTTCACCTTTCACCTCTTTGTCTCTCTGAAAATAAAAAAGAAATTAAGCCCTGGCCAGATAGCTCAATTGGAGCATCCTCCTGGAGCTGGAGGTTAGTGGTTGGATTCCCCGGTCAGGGCACATACAGGAACAACTTCATGTTCTTCTCTCTCTCTCTTTCTCTCTCTCTCTCTCTCTCTCTCTCTCTCTCTCTCTCTCCCTGACTCTCTGTCTCTCAAAAACAGTAAGCATCAAGATTCAGCTCAGATATGGCAGAGATGTTGAAAATAACAGACAGAGAGATTTTTAAATCTATGATTAATATCTTAGTGGTTCTATTGGAAAAAGTAGACCATAGCAACAATACATGGACAATGGGAACAGAGAGATGAAAAGCAAATATTGCTAGGACATCAGAGAAGATTAAAAGGAGATAATAGGAAAAAACCCCACTGTAATGGAAGTAAAGAATAGCTTTAATGGACTAGACATGGCCTGGAGGGGGCGGGGGTGGAAATCAAAGAGTTTAAAGAAATGGCAACAGGAACTTCTAAAGTTGAAATGCAAAGAGAAAGAAAAAGAATATAAAAGACAGAACAGAATATCCAAAAATTTTGAGACAGATAAAGGTGTAATATATGTGTAACAAGAACACCAGAAGGAGAAAGACAAAAAAGAACAGAAGAAATATTTAAAGTAATAATGATTGAGAATTTTCCAAATCCAAGCTGTAGATCCAAGATCAGAGAACACCAAGAAGCATAAATATAAAAAATTAACCTAGGCATATCATATTCAAACTGCATAAAAGCAAAGACAAAAAAATATCTTGAAATAAGCCAGGGAAAAAATTTCTTTACCTGTAGAGGAGCAAGGATAAGAATCACATCAGACTTTTCTTCAGGAATCATGCAAGCAAGATTAGAGTGAAAAAAATAATAATGAAACAGGGATTTTGCATTGAGTGAACTTACTATTCAAAAATGAAGGAGAAATAAAGACTTTTTCAGGAAAAAATTGGGGGAATTTATTGCTAGTAAAACTGCATTGTTAGAACTGTTGAAAAAAATTCTACAAAAAGAAGGAAAATGTTATATGTGAGAAATTTGGATCTATATGAAGAAAGGAAGCGGGTTGGAGAAGGAAATAATGAAAATAAAAACTTTTTAAATCTTAAATTTTTCTTACTCTTGTGACTTAACAAATAAAAGTTTGTTCAAAGTAGTAATAGAAACAATATATTTAGTTTATACCTTCTAGGTAAGTTAAATTAATTACAGCAATATATGAAGAATAAGATGAAAGAATTGTATATACTCTTTTTAAGGTAATTATACTATCCATGAAGTAGTATAGTGTTACTTGAAAGAGGACTTGGATTAGTTATTAATGTATATTGAAAATTCAAGGGCAACCACTAAAATGGTAAAAAAGGAAGTATAATTTGTATTGATAATTGATATTGTAGTGTTAATATTCTAATGGGAGAAATGAAAAGATAATAAGTAGATAAAATATGTAGTGTTTTGAATGATGATTTGCTACTGAAAAAATAAAGCTATAAATATATATATATACATATATATATATATACATCCTTTGTTCAAACATTTTAACTGTACTCAGACATCTCTGAGAGAGGTGAGAAATTAAAATATGGACTGAGAATATATGATACTGTTAATTTTGTTAGATTTGATGATGTCATCATGTCTATATTTCCAAAAATAAAAGTGCTTATCATTTAAAGATGCAATCCTAGTATTGTATTTATGGATAAGATAAAATAAGATTTTAAAAATATTGATAATTCTTTTTTTTTACAGAGGTAGCAAAAAAAATTTTTTTTTCTTCCATCACCTTTTATTTGGTTTCCTTTATGACCCTCCCCTCTTCCCACCCCCTCACTCTCCTCCCTTCCTTTCCCCCTGGTAACTACCACGCTGTTGTCCATGAGTCTCATTTTTATGTCCCACCTATGTATGGAATCATACAGTTCTTAGTTTTTTCTGATTTACTTATTTCACTCAGTATAATGTTATCGAGATCCATCCGTGTTGTCGTAAATTATCCTATGTCATCATTTCTTATGGCTGAGTAGTATTCCATAGTATATATGTACTACATCTTCTTTATCCAGTCATCTATTGAAGGGCTTTTGGTTGTTTCCATGTCTTGGCCACTGTGAACAATGCTGCAGTGAACATGAGGCTTCATGTGTCTTTACATACCAGTGTTTTTGAGGTATGGGGGTATATTCCCAGTAGAGGGATTGCTGTGTCATATGGTAGTTCTATTAATTTTTTTGAGGAATCACCATAATTTCTTCCATAATGGTTGAACTACTTTACATTTTCACCAACAGTGAATGAGGATTTCATTTTCTCCACAGCCTCTCCAACACAATACCTAATCTAACAGGTGTTAAGTAGTATCTCATTGTAGTTTTGATTTGCATTCCTTTAATAGCTAGTGAAAATAAGCATCTTTTCATATATCTGTTGGCCATTTGTATTTCTTCCTGGGAGAAGTGTCTATTCATGTCTTCTTCCCATTTTTTTATTGGATTGTTTGCTTGTTTGTTGTTGAGTTTTGTGAGTTTTTTTGTATATTTTGTATATTAGGCTCTTATCTGAGCTGTTATTTGAAAATATCTCCCATTTAGTTGGCTGTCTGTTTGTTTTGTTGTCAGGGTTTGGTTTTTTTTTTTTTTGCTGTACAAAAGCTTCTTAGTTTGATGAGGTCCCATTCATTTATCTTTGCCTTCACTTCCCTTGCCTTTGAAGTCAAATTCATAAAATGCATTTTATGGCCAGGGTCCATGAGTTTAGTACCTATGTATTCTTCTATGTAATTTATTGTTTTCGGTCTTATGTTTAGGTCTTTGATCCATTTTGAATTAATTTTGGCACAAGGAGATAAACTGTAGTTGAGTTTCTTTTGCATGTGACTCTCCAGTTTTCCCAGCACCATTTATTGAAGAGGCATTCTTTTCTCCATTATGTGTTTCTGGTTCATTTATCAAAGATGATTCAACTATATATATGTGGTTTTATTTCTGGGCTCGATGTTTTCTGTTCCATTGGTCTGAGTGTCTATTTTTCTGCCAATACCATGCTGTTTTGATTATTGTTGCTCTATAATATAATTTGAAGTCAGGTATTGTAATGCCCCAGCTTCATTCTTTTTCCTTAGGATTACTTTGGCTATTCAGGATTTTTTATAGCTCCATAAAAACCTGATGACTTTTTGTTCCATTTCTTTAAAAAACCACATTGGAATTTTGATGGGAATTGCATTCAATTTGTATATTGCTTTGGGTAATATGGTCATTTTGACTATATTTATTCTTCCTATCCAAGAACAAGGAATATTTTTCCATTTTACTGTATCTTTTTCAATTTCCCTTAACAATGCTTTGTAGTTTTCATTATATAGGTCCTTTACATTCTTTGTTATGTTTATTCCTAGGTATTTTATTTTATTTTTTGCAACCATAAAAGGGATTTTTTTTTAGTTCATTTTTTGATGTTTCATTGTCGGCATATAGGAACACAATAGACTTCTGTATGTTAATTTTGTATCTTGTGACCTTTCTGTATTGGTATATAGTTTCTCATAGTCTTTTTGTGGAGTCTGGGGTTTTCAATGTACAGGATTATATCATCTGCAAAAAAATGAAACCTTTGCTTCTTCTTTCCCAATGTGAATACCTTTTATTTCTTTCTCTTGTCTGATTGCTCTGGCTAGAACTTCCAGCACTACTTTGAATAAGAGTGGAGAGAGTGGGAAACCTTGTCTTGTTCCTAATTTTAGAGGAACAGTCTTCAGTTTTTTTCCATTTAATATGATGTTAGCTGATGGTTTATCATAAATGGCCTTTATTATGTTGAGATATTTTTCTTCTATACCCAATTTGTTGAGTGTTTTAAACATAAAGTGGTGTATTTTATCAAATACCTTTTCTGCATCTATTGATAGGATCATATGGTTTTTGTTCTTTGTTTTGTTGATATGGTGTATTACGTTAACTGTTTTATGTATGTTGAACCATCCTTGTGATTCCAGAATAAATCCCACTTGATAATGATGAACTATATTTTTAATGTGTTGTATTTGATTTGCTAGTATTTTGTTTAGAATTTTAGCATCTGTTTTCATTAGAGATATTGGTCTGTAGTTTTCTGTGTTGTCCTTGCCAGGTTTTGGTATGAGGGTTATGTTGGCCTCATAAAATATGTTTGGAAGTATTGTTTCTTCTTCAATTTTTTGGAAGACTTTGAGTAGAATAGGAACCAAGTCTTCTTTAAATATTTGATAGAATTCACTAGTATAGCTGTCTGGCCCTGGACTTTTATTTTTTGGGAGGTTTTTAATAGTTGTTTCTATTTCCTCCCTGCTTATAGGTCTGTTTAGACTATCTACTTTTTTGTGACTCCATCTAGGAAGACTGTATTGTCTAGGAATTTATTCATTTCTTCTAGATTGTTAAATTTGGTGGCATAAAGTTTTTCATGGTATTCTATGATAATTCTTTGTATAACTATGATATCTGTGGTGATTTTTCCTCTTTCATTTTGGATTTTCCTTATGAGTCCTTTCTCTTTTTTCTTAGTGAGTCTTGCCAAGGATTTGTCATTTTTGTTGATCTTTTCAAAGAAACAGCTCCTTGTTTTATTGATTTTTTTTCTGTTCTCTATTTCATTTACTTCTGCTCTGATTTTTATTATTTCCTTTCTTTGCTGGTTTTGGTTTGCCTTTGTTCTTCTTTTTCTAGCTCCTTAAGATGTGATGTTATGTTGTTTACTTGGGCTCTCTTGTTTGTTCATATTAACCTTTAGTGATATGAACTTTCCTCTTATTATTACTTTTGCTGCATCCCAGAGATTCTGATATGTTGTATGTCATTTTTGTTTGTCTACATGTATCTTTTGATCTCTGCTTTTATTTCTTCTTTGACCCACTCATTTTTTAGAATTATGTTGTTTAATTTCCACATTTTTGTGGGTTTGTTTACTTCTTTTTTTAAATTTTTTTTATTTTTCTGAAGCTGGAAATGGGGAGAGACAGCCAGACAGACTCCCGCATGCACCCGACCAGGATCCACCCGGCACGCCCACCAGGGGCAATGCTCTGCCCACCAGGGGGCGATGCTCTGCCCCTCCAGGGGGTTGCTCCGCCACAACCAGGGCCACTCCAGTGCCTGGGGCAGAGGCCAAGAAGCCATGCCGAGCACCCGGGCCATCCTTTGCTCCAATGGAGCCCTGGCTGTGGGAGGGGAAGAGAGAGACAGAGAGGAAGAGGGGGGTGGAGAAGCAAATGGGCGCTTCTCCTATGTGCCCTGGCTGGGAATCAAACCCGGGTCCCCCGCACACCAGGCCAACGCTGTACCACTGAGCCAACTGGCCAGGGCCTGTTTACTTCTTTTGTATAGTTGAATTCTAGCTGCAAAACTTTATGGTCAGAGAATATGCTTGGTATAATTTCAATCTTTCTGAATTTGTTGCTGTTAGTTTTGTGGCTCAACATATGGTTGATTCTTTAGAATGGTTCATGTACACTGGAGAAAAATGTACACTTTGGCGTTTTGGGATGAAATGGCCTATAGATGTCTATCATATCCAATTGTTCCAGTAATTTGTTTAAGGCCCATGTTTTTTTATTGATTTTCTGTTTGGATGAACAATCTAGAGCTGTCAGTGGAGTATTTAGATCTCCAAGTATGATTGTATTTTTGTCGGTTTTTATTTTAGATCAGTTAGTAGATGTCATATACTTTGTTGCTCCTCAGTTTGGTGCATATATATTAAGAAGTGTTATGTCTTCTTGATTCAGTGTCCCCTTTATCATTATGAAATGACCATCTTTGTCTCTGATTACCTTTGCTGTCTTGTAGTCAGCATTGTTAGATATGAATATTGCTACACCTGCTTTTTTAGGATATTTGCTTGGAGAATTGTTTTCCAACCTTTAACTTTGAATTTGTTTTAATTCTTGTAGCTTAAATGTGTTTCTTGAAGGCAACATACCATTGGATTTTCTTTTTTGATCCACTCTGCTACTTTGTGTCTTTTTATTGGTGAGTTCAATCCATTTACCTTTAAGGTAATTATTGACACTTGAGGGTTTTTCATTGCCATTTTATATATTGTTTTCTGATAGCTCTGTATCTTGTTTTGTTCTTTTCTTTTGATTTTTTTTCATTTGTTTTTGTTTGGATGTACTTTATACTTTTTTCATGTTTCATATTTTTTAAGCCATGTGTTTCTGTAGTGGTTTTTTCAGGGGTGGTTACCATTAGATAATAAAAAGGATATATATCCTATTCATTGTAGTACATTATCTCATGAGTGCTTCTGCACTCCATTCTCCTTTGCTACTGTTAATTTTTGTTCTCTCCCCTTTTTTGTTTTTGTTGTCACAGATTTATCTTGTTTTTATTGTGATCTTGGAGGTTTTACTTGTAATTTTGTTTTGTTTTGTTCTTTGTATATGGTATTTCCTCCTTTAGTATTTCCTGAAGTGGGGACTTTCTGGTGATATATTCCCTCATCTTTTCTGTGTCTGTGAAAGTTTTTATTTCCCCTTTGTATTTGAAGAATAGCTTGGCTGGAAATTGCCCTCTTTCAGTACTTTAAATATCAGTGCCCACTCTCTTCTGGTTGTAGAATTTCTGCTGAGAAATCTGGTGATAGACTAATGGGCCTTCCTTTATATGTTGTATTCTTCTTTTCCCTGGCTGCCTTGAGAATTTTTTCTCTGTCATTGGCTAGTGATAATTTCATTATGATGTGTCTTGGAGTAGATCTGTTTGGGTTAAGGTAACTCAGTGCTCTGTTTGCTTCGAGGCTCTAATTCTTTTCAAAGGCTTGGGAAGTTCTCGTCTATTATTTGTTTGAATATGTTCTGCATTCCATTTTCTCTCTCTTCTCCTCTGATATATCCATTATTCTTATGTTACTCTTTCTGATGGAGTCAGATAATTTCTGTAGGACTTTCTCAGTTTTTAAAATTTGTGAGTATCTCTCATCTTCTCTCTGTAGTGTCTCTAGTTGCCTGTCTTCTATGTTACTAATTCTCTCCTCTGTCTTGCCTGTTCTATTAGCTAAGCTTGTTACCTCATTTTTCAGTTCATGTATTGAGTTTTTCATCTTTGTTTGGCTCCCTTTTATAGTTTCAATTTCCTTGGTGATGTATTCTTTTTGTTCATTGAATTGTTTTTTGAACTTTCTAAATTGCCTTTCCATGCTTTCTTGTATTTATCTGAGTATTTTTAGGACTTCAATTTTTAATTCTCTGTCATTTAACTCCAAGATTTTCAAGCAATTGAATTTTTTTCTAGAGATTTTTCATCATCTATTTCAGCTACATCTTTGTTTTTTGTATAGATGATATTTGATTTTGTTTTCCTTAATGACATTTGAGAGTGGTATTGTTAATAACACTAATAAGAGATAATTTAAAAAAATAAAATAAAAGTTGAAAAGATACAGTGAAAATTCTATAATGATAAGTGGAACAAAAACTACAGAGAACTGAGAGCCAGAACTGAGGGAAAATTACAAAGAGATAAAAAAAATGAAGTAAAAAACATGCAAAATGCCACAAAGAAAAATATGAATCCAGCATAAAATAATTTGTTGGTAAATGACAATTGAATGAGAGAAAAAGAAAAGGAAAAAAAGAGAAAAAAATTAAGGTTTTTGAAATATAACCCTCATAAAAAAACAAGAATGAAAAATGTAACAACTATGAATATGAAGCACAGAAGGAAAAGGAAAGAAGATAAACTGACCAAAATGGAAAAAAAAAGTTATAAAAAATGTAATTTTTTTCTGGTTTTGAGAGATAGCTTGTTCTTTTTTTTTTTTTTTTTATTTTCATCAGGTGGTGCGGTACTACAGGTTTTGCCCCTGTGGGGTTCTTAAGCAGAGGTTTACTGTTGTGTCGCTATGGCAATGACATAAGCTGGGCCTCAGTCCTGTTGATAAGCGGGGCTTGTTAGGGCTTGGAGGCTGTGATAATGGGAGTTTTAGTTAGTTTTCCAGGTGCGTCACCCCATGCCTCTCCCGCCTGAGCTAGCACATGAGGTTTGCCCCAGCCATGCTTGCAGAGCAAGAGGCTCTAAGAACAGCCAGGTCTTTTCTCCAGTACTGCTCAAAGCACAGTTCTGGGTAAGGCTGTGTCCCCCAGAGCTGTCAGCAAGAGCTGGCAGGGCTGGGAGATGATTGTAGATCTGGCACCTTTCTAAGGGCCTGTGGACAGGTCTAGCACATCTCAGCATGCTGCAGGCTGAGAGCTAATTGCAGATCAGGTGCCTTTTTAACGGTTCTCAGACATGTCTGGTATGCCTCAGTGCTCCACGGTCTAATCTCCACAGGCTTCTCCCTTGTGCCCTATTTGGTAGCCTGCAGAAAGCCACGTGTGTGTCCAGCCTCCAAGTCTTCTGAAGTGCACATGGAGGTCTCTACTCCTTCCCACTTAGGTGCACAGTGCCTGTGATCTCAGTCAGAGTCGGGAAAGCAGGAATGTGCTTTGAAACCTGTATTGGCTCATGGAGGTGCCCTGCCCAGACAGGTCCAGGCCTAGGGATCTCAGCCCTTGCTCACTTCCCGTGCTGTTGGTCAGGGAGCTTGGGACTACATAAAAATGCTGGCTACAGCCCATGCAGATGTCCACCACTGATAATCTCGGGCTAAACCCTCCAGCCCATGAGCACGTGCGCCCATGCCAGAGGCGTCAGGTGGAGCCACTTGCACACTGCCTGCAATTGCAGACCCAGGAGTGCACAAAGCCACTGGTGCTGGTGCCGGCCTCCGCGGGCACCCCCCACCAGCAACCTCCATCAGAGCCTGCCGCCCATGCTCACCCCATGTCAATGATCAAAGGCTCATCTGTGATCTCAGGCTGAGCTGGTGCACTTTCTCCTCAGCTTGATCATTTACCCTATCCCAGCTTCTTTATTCTGCTCCAGATCCTCCATTTCTCTCAGTTCCAGATGAAAGTGGCCCTTGCTCATGTCAGTGAGGAAAGCAAAATACTCCTTCTCCATCTTATTTCCTTCAAAGTGGATTATATATTCAGTCACCTTTTTGCCCAATCATACCTTTGTCTGGTGTGTATATATTTCAGGTGATGCTGAGATTTTTTTCTCTGTCATTAGTTGTTGAATTTGTTGAAATTTCAAGGGGAGATATTGAGGGCACCCCTCATGGTGCCATGTCTCTGAAGTTACTCTCAATAATTCTTCTTGGATGATAAAAATGTGAGGAAGGGTTTTTAATACTATTTTTAACTTTGTTTATATTTGTAAATTTTTCAAATAAGAAATTTACTTTTTTTAAGGAAAGCAAAGAATGGAGACTTGTAGACAGGTTTTGCAAGGGGTGTTGCAAGATGATCACTAAGAAAGTAGCATTGGAGCAAAGACTTGAAGGAGGGGGGCAAAGGTGATAGAGATAGCTGAGGGTAAATATCCAGGCAGAATTAGAAGCATGTGCAGAGGTCTAAAGTGGGAAGTGCGAGAATGGAGGAAACTGCTCCAATGAAAGCTGAGCAAAGCTGTAAAATAAAAAATTAAAATATAATAAAAGTTTATTCCCCTCTCAGCTTTTTAGATATTAAACTTATTTTATTCATTTTTTTTTAAAGTGAGAAGCAAGGAAGCAGAGATAAACTCCCACATGTGCCACGAGTAGGATCCACCTGGCAAGCCCCCTACTGGGTGATGCTCTGCCCATCTGGGGCCCCTGTTCCATTGCTCAGCAACCAAACCATTTGAGCACTTGAGGTGAGGCCATGGTGCCATCCTCAGTGCCTGGGGCCAACTTGCTTAAACCATTTAAGCCATGGCTGCAGGAGTGGAAGAGAGAAAAAAGGGAGAGTGGTGGAGAAGCAGATGGTCACTTCTCCTGTGTGCCCTGACTGGGAATCAAACCCAGGGCTTCCATGCACTAGCCTAAGGCTCTGCTGAACCAACCGGCCAGGGCCAGCTTTTTAGATATGAATAGTGTACCTAATTGTGTTTTATGCCACAGAAATATTCTTACTCTTAATTGACCTAACAGATAACAATTTGTTCAAAATAATGGAAATGCTATATTGGTATAGTATCATGATACCAGTTAAGTTATGACATCATGTTGAGACCAATTATTCAGTTTAAAGTAAAAAAATTAAAATGTTAAATTATAGACATGAGTTCTTTAAAAGACAAAAAAATTTGCAACTTTTCAAATTAGAAATTTAAAAGTTACTGAAACCTGACCTGTGGTGGTATATTGAGTAAAGTGCCTACCTGGAATGCTGGAATGCTGAGGTCACCGGTTCACAACCCTAGGCTTGCCTGGTCAAGGCACATATGAGAAGCAATTACTATGAGTTGATGCTTTCCTCTCTTCTACCACCTTTCTCTCTCTCTCTATCTCTCCTCTCTCTAAAATAAATAAATAAAATCTTTAAAAAATACTATATATAATAAAAGTACACTAAAATGTCCTGCTTTTAATTTCTTTTTTTAATTTTGAAATTAAATTTAATAGGATGACATTGATAAACAAGAGTACATAGGGTTTCAGAGAACATCTCTATAACCTTTCAGCTGCTAACTGTGCCGCGTGCTCACCACCCAAAGTCAAATCATTTTCCGTCACTGTATATTTCTTCCTCTTTATTCCTTTTACCCACAACCCCCTCATCCTGGTAACCACTTCACTTTTATCTATGTTCATGAGTCTCAGTTTTCTATCTTACCTATGTGTGAAATCATATAGTTCTTAGTTTTTTCTGATTTACTAATTTTACTTAATGTAATGTTCTCAAGGTCCATCCATGTTTTCATAAATAGCAATACGTCATCATTTCTTATGGCTGAGTAGAATTTCATTGTATTCTGTACCACATCTTCTTTATCCAGTTCTCTATTGTAAGACATTTTATTTCTAATAAGTTAAATATTGATAGCTATTCCCTTACCATCTTTCCCATATGGAGGTTCTTTGAGTCCTTAATTTTTTAAAAGAATAAGCATTCATAGGCCAAAAAGTCAGCACACTGTAGATAATACCCAGCTGTAATTATTCTTTTTCTCGATATGACTTCATTAAGAACCATTGATATAAAATTTCAAGTACTTACATAAGTCTTTCACTAGGCCTAGGTATTTTATTTTTCTAGACCAATAAGGTGGTTTTTAGTGATTTTTGGAACTTTGACCAAAATCAGCTTTCTTGGAATTGAGAATTTAAAAAAAATCTATTTTATGGTTTGTTACTGATTTTCTTTCTTTTTTATTTACTTTTTTATTTCTTTATTTGTTCTTTTTTCTTTATGCTTTTTATCTTTCATTTTTTCTTTGTTATATTTTCTCATTTTCTTTCTGTTCTTTTTTTTTTTTTCATTAAAAACCCTTTGTAGCCTGACCAGGCGGTGGTGCAGAGGATAGAGCATCGGACTGGGATGCAGAGGACCCAGGTTCAAGACCCCCAAGGTCACCAGCTTGAGCGCAGGCTCATCTGGTTTGAGCAAAGCTCACCAGCTTGGACCCAAGGTCGCTGGCTTGAGCAAGGGGTTACTCGGTCTGCTGTATCCCCACAGTCAAGGCACATATGAGAAAGCAATCAAGGAACAACTAAGGTGTTGCAATGAAAAACTAATGATTGATGCTTCTCATCTCTCTTCATTTCTGTCTGTCTGTCCCTATCTATCCCTCTCTCTGAAACTCTCTGTCTCTGTAAAAAATAAAAAAGTTAAAAAAAATAAAAACCCTTTGTATGTATTTTTGTTATCTGGCACTGTGGTTTGGTTCCATTAAAAGATCAGTTTATTAGGTGAGCTTTAGAAGTGATTTTGTATTAAGTGAATTGGACCAAGCTTCTCATCAGCTTTTTTCTATTTTAATAAGACTTTGCAGTACCTTGACTCCAAACTTACCCATAGTCCACCATGCTGCAAAATCTCTCAGCCATCTCTGCTGAGAAGGAGAGCCATTATTAGCAACTGCTGATCTTGAAACCATCAACAGGGTAAATTGGCTAAGATTTAGCTGGCCTGGCACATCCTGACTAGAAAAGAGGTATATCTGTATTGATCATTGACGAGATTCAACAGGACTCCATCAACAGGATGTGAGAAAGAGAGGTCTGAGGCAATTCTGTGTGTGCTGCACAGTACTGCCCACAGAAAGGAATTGTTTATAGGAACTTAAGGCAGAAAACTTGCTGTGGGTGCTGACATTAACATCAAGAGTGCAGAATTTTACTTCTGGAATAAAATGATCTTGGGCAATAAACTGGATACCTTCTGTGGTACTCCCCTGATACTTCCCTAGAACTCTTCCAGGTTCAAAAGACACAATGAACATGAGGTAGATGTGTGAATCCTGAGAGTCATCGCTGCCTTTACTTTTGATGAACAGAACCTCAAGGCCCTTTAGGAATGGGCATTGAGCAGAATATTTCATAGTCCTTTAGATTTGTCCAAGGAATATGAAAACTTGGTCAATAAATTTCTCATTCTTGATCCCAGTAAGAGAAGTTGTTTAGAGAAAATTATAATTATAAAGGATTAATTGATAAGTTTGTGGGCCATGAAAATTAGTAACTAAAACCCTGCATGGACCTACTTGCTAACTCCAAGGACCCCACGTGATGGTTTTCACGGGTTAAGTATATGAAAGGATGCAGAACTCATTGATAGGCCAGAAGTACAATAATATAATGATCCTTTATTTGCCCCTGGGCTATAAGACATAGGAACTAGAGGCCTGCAGAGTCATGTAATGCATCCATTGATGCAGCCATTTACCTCTTTCTATCCTGAATTCTCTATGCTTCTTTCTTCTCAGAACTGGGCATTATTCCACAAGATGCTGTGCAAGGGTTACTTGTCCATCTCCACCAAAGTTTGTGTTTCTTTTGTATTTGTGGAGAAGGGGTGATAGTTCTATAGAAATAAAAATGATCTAAATTTATAAAGTAGTAAAAATTAATAGTCACAAGGATGACAACTATGATCAAATCACTAGACAAGAATGGTAAAACACTCATGATAAATATTGTCACTGTGCTCAAGTATTTAATGGAAATATGCAGCATTGTGAAGATGATGGATGAAATACATAAAGGAAAAATAAATAAGACTTTTAGAGATGAAATATATCTGAAATAAGAATGAATTAGACCTTGGCTGGTTGGCTCAGTGGTAGAGTGTTGGCCCCACATGTGGATGTTCTAGGTTCGATTCCCAATCAAGGCACACAGAAGAAGTGCCCATCTGCTTTTATACCCTTCCCCCTCTTCTTTCTCTTTATCTCTCTCTTCCCCTCCCAGAGCCAAGGCTCCACTGAAGTGAAGTTGGCCCGGGCATTGAGGATGGCTCCACATCTGGCACTAGAATGGCTCTGGTTGCAATAGATCAATGCCCTGAATAGGTAGAGCATCGTTACCTAGAGGGTTGGCCAGGTGGATCCCAGTCAGGCGCATGCAGGAGTCTGTCTCTGTGCCTCCCCGCTTCTCACTTCAGAGAATTGTAAAATAAATAAATAAATAAATAAATAAATAAATAAATAAATTTAAAAATTATATATATATATTATATATATATATATATATATATATATACTGGATGATATTAACACCTTATTAGACACTGCAGAAGAAAAGATTAGTCAATGTGAAGACAAGCAATAGAAATTATCCAAGAAGCTGCACAGACAGAAGAATGAAATCACTACACAGAACTAAAGAAGATATGGGCCATTGATAAATGAGCTAACAAAACTGTAGTTTAGGAAGGAGAGAATAGAAGAAGAGAACAAAACATTTTGAAGAAATAGTTGTCAAAAATGTTTCATATTTGGTGAAAAATCTTTTAATTCACAGATTCACAAAACTAAATGAACACTATTTAAGCAGAAAACACACACACACCTCAATGCACATCATAAAAAAATTGCAGAAAATCAATGATAAAGAGAAATCTTAAACCCCAACAAGAGAATAGAAACATTATAAAGGGGATAATAATAAGAGTTATAAATGACTTTTTGTAAAAAACATTGTGAGCCAGTGAGCAATAGTAAAACTTCTTTATAGTGCCAAAATTAAACATTGTCTACCTAGAATTCTAGTTTCACCAAAAATATCCTCCATCAATGAAGATAAAATGAAGACTTTATCAAGAAATCAAAATGTGATTTGCCTATGAAGGTCTTAACTACAAGAAATGTTTAAAAATGTTTCTAATGCTGATATAATATACTACAGTAGATAAAAATCTGGATTTCTACAAAAGAATAAAAAATGTTAAAAGTGATTATACACACACACACACACACACACACACACACACATGGTCTACCGGAAAGTTCTGTCCGTTTCTATCATAACAAGTTTCGACACGTAAGCACGTTTATTTGGCACATGTGTGCCTCTCTATTTTTATCATTTAATGTATACATACTGATGTAGCAAATTAACTAAAACAAAGTTGATTCACGTTAGTCTTATGTGTGAAGCAATAGTGTACCTATGGCTACTGATAAAGTTTATTTACGCCACTGTAATTTTTACGAATTTCAACAAGGAAGAAATGCTACAGAAGCATGTCTGTTGCATCCACCATATTCCCTGGACTTAGCACCCTCCAACTATGACTTGTTTTTGTCCTTACAAAATTTTTTGAAGGGCAAAAAATTCAAAAATGAAGAAGATATCAAACAAGGACTGGTTCAATTTTTCACATCAAAAGATAAAGCATTTTTCAAAAATGGGATATACAAATTGCCCTCACACTGGCAATAAATCATTAATAATAACGGCAATTATATTATTTAATAAAGTTTATTGACGGTAAGAAAAATTTGTATTTTGTTTTATTCCAAAAATGGACAGAACTTTCCAGTAGACTATATATATATATATTTCTCCCCCTCATTTCAAATTTCTTTAGTAGGAACTTAATATATAAAGCAAAATTATTAACAGTATATAGTGAGTTTGATAATTATGGTAAAAGTAAAATTATTTTCAACAAAAGCATAGATGATTCAAGGGACATTTAAAAGTATGCTTCTATTAGGTTTTCACATTACATGTTGGAGTACAGACATTTATAACTTAAAGATGCATTTATAAATTATAGAGCCAGACTAAAATATAAAAACAGAATTTGAAGCTAGTAAGCCAACAGTTGAAATAAAACTATAAAACCTACTCAATCTAAAAGAAGGTAGAAAAGGGAGGAAAAGATACAAAGAACAGAGGGATAAATACAAAATAAATAGCAAGATGGTAGATGTAAATGAAACTTACTGGCAGTTATATTTGATTTAAAAATTCTAAACACTCCAATTTAAAGAATAGATAAATGTTAGATCCAGATATATGCTGTCTATAAGAAATTCATTTTATAGAGAAAGAGGTAGATTAAAATAAATTGACAGGAAAAGACATAGCATGCAAACAATATATATAAGAAATATGAAGTGGTTAAACTAATATTAGACAAAGATAATTTTAGGACAAGAATCATTATAAGGAATAATAAAAAAAATTTTAATAATAAAAAAGTCAATTTATCAGGAAAACTCAATAATCCTAAATGTGTGTGGGCCTAAAAACTGATACACATACAAAATACATGGAGTAAAAGATGATACGCCAAGAAGGACAAATTGACAAATCCACAATAAGAGCAGATTTCCAAAGTCTCTTACTAGAACAAGAGACAGATATATCAATAGGTATTTAGAAAACAATACTATCAGGAAACTTGACCTAACTGAAATATACAGAACATTACAGGGGTGGGCAAAGGTAGGTTTACAGTTGTGAGTATGCAAAACACAGTTTATTATTGTATTATTATTTATTAATTATTGTATTATTTATTTGTATTACAACTGTAAACCTACTTTTGCCAACCTTTCTATATGGTACCCGTTACCCGATTACGGGAGAATGCAGTTTCTTTGTAAGTGCACATTGAACAGTCAACCAGAGAAGCTCTATTCTGGGCCATAAAATAAACCAATGAATTTAAAAGATTTTAAAACTGAACTAGAAATTACATATGAAATTAAATTAAACATCAATAACAACAACAAATAAAAGATACCTGAAAAATCTTCAAATATTTGGAAATTAAGCCACATATTTCTAATTAACTTCCAGATAAAGGAAGAAATTACAGAGGAAATTAGAAAATATTTTTAGGTGAGCAAAACCCAGCATATCAAAATTAATGAGATGTGTTGAAAGCACTGTGTAGAAGAAAATTCATAGCTTTAAATGCTTATATTGGAAAAGAAAAAAGGTCTAAATTCAATTATCTAAGCTTTCACTTGAAGAAGATAAAAAAAGAAAAAGTGAACCCTAAGTAAGTAAAATAAAGAAAATAGTAAAAAGAAGAGATCAGTGAAGTTCCCAGAGGAAGACTTTTGAGGATTCTTAGAGTAGACATAATTATAACGGTAGGTTCTTCAAGTTACTATTCTTGTCTGTTCTCTCTTGTTGTCAACACATCTTAGTTTTCACAGTCATGGGGAGCTAAAGGAAAGATCTTTTATCAAGCTAGAGGTGACATGGTTCTGTGCCAAGCAATAGCAACCTGACAGAGAATGATTTTAAGATGGCAGGAGGAGATCTGTGGAGAAAGAGAATAGTAGAGTGAGGTGAGATGGTTGATTGCAATGTGAAGCCTTAATTAAAATAGCTATGAGAATTATATGAAAAAAATTTTGAAGATTCTTAGCAATATAGGTATAAAAAACCTGGTAAAACCCTGCTTACAAACAGCTAGGATAAAGACTTTGAGATTTAGGGATTAATGAACCATGTTACCACATAGACTACTGAGTGTGAAATATTTGAGCCCACAATTTTGGTAAATATTTTCTCTTTTATCTATGGTTAAAATTTGACATCATTAAAAGAAGGTTTCACTGTGAGGAAATGGTGTAATGCTTAATTCAGGAAAAAATTGATTGGTAAAACATCAGAGTTCAGGAAGAGGCAGCAAGTCATGATGTAGGTAACCTAAGATGTTTCAATCATATAATGCCATCCAAGAACTGATATTTTAGGCCACCTTTAGATAGTGGGAAGACCCCAGTCATCTTATATCTCATTCAAGAGCTTTTCCAAATATGACCTTTCTCCTGATTAATTGTGTACTATAAATTGAATTATTGGGAAGTCATTTAGTCAACAAATATTTGTTGAATACTTTCAATATACCCTGCTGTATTTTAAGTTCTGGAAGGCTAGGAATGTGCAAGAGAAATATCCTCTTAGGTTTCATGGAGCATACCTTCTAATAGGAAAGGAAACAAACATCGGAAAAGGTAAATAAAGAAGATAATTTCAGTACTGTCAAAGGGGTAAAGTGGGATGCAGTGGAGTGAATGGCAGAGCTGTGGGAGCAACAAAGACCTCTCTACACAAGTGGCATCTGGGTTAATGCTGAATGGTGAGAAGACAAGAACCTTCTAGGAAGACAAAAGTAAAAGTCTTTGAGCTGGAAAACACTGACTCTTTGAAGCTGGATTTGTCTAGGAAAGGTTGCCAAGAATAGCAAAGAAAATCTGGGGAATGACTCAGAAAAACTATTTCTGATCCTCTTTCCACCACTGTGCAACAATGATCTTCTTTTTTTTTTTTTCACTTGTTAAAGGGAAATAATCAGTCCATCTTTTATTCCCCAGATTTACAGGATAGCCAAAAACATTGGATAGATGATGTATAGTGACAGCAAGCTGAAAATCTAAAAGAGCATCCTCCAGCCAGAGGGAGATTAGGGTGAGAGACGCCACTGAGAGCTGCAGAACTGCCTGATACCCATAGTAGCCAAAGGCACCTCACTCATGTCAGCATTCTTACTCTGGCTCATTTGCTTACATGTGCTTGAAAAAAAAGCAATGATAAGGAGCTTTCAGCATGAGGATTAGGATTAGTTTAAGAAAACAGGTTGTTAGAGTCCCTGGATGGAAAGTTCTAGAGCAGAATGAAATGTATTCTAACACTAAATTATTTCTTGAAAGAATGGAGAGTAAGAGACCTGTTATTTGGCAATATAGTGTAGACCCAAGCCACACTGTGTTCAAACCCAGAACCACATTCTGCTTGAAATGAAGCAGAATGCTTTAAGAATAGCTTCACTTGTTTCCTTCAGGCCAAAGCCAATAAATACATTAAGGAGCTTTTAAAAAAAAAAGCGTTTCTCTTGTTTACAAAAAAAGATAATCACCTTTGAGTTTATTACCCCAGTTTTGGGGGCAAGTTTTAAAGCCAGTGTCCAGCCCCATAGTGGTGGCAAGAGAATATGAACATGTGTGTGTGCACGCGCACACACACACACATTGGCATTTTGAGGATACCAGCCTATCATTCATCCAGGATAATTCTAGCTAAATGAAGTAGAACAGGAAAGAAACAGTTTCCAGAAGACATAGGTACACCAAAAGCAATCCTCTGCTTAGGAAGAATTGAAGTAAGGTGAGTGAAATTACACAGATGGTCTACAACTCTCTTCATGAATAATCCATGAGAAAACTAAAAAGAAAGCAGCCCTCCATACTGCTGAGTATTTATGAGGCAATAGAACATGTACATAGATTGCATGTTGGGGACATCTCAGGCAGTCTGAATGGTTATCTCATTAAGGGAAGTACTTGGTGTCTGTAGATATATAGATAATGGTGTAGCTCCCATTGAATGGTGTAATTTATAGAATTCAGTGTAGCACTCCTAATCTAAATCTTTTAGAAGGATGGTAGTAAGTCTTTCTCCCCACCATCTATGAAATGACCTATGGTCAATGTACCTATTTAGATAAGTGACAGGCAGCAAGCTGAGCCATAAAACTACCTCCTGTCCTCAAAGGTCTTCATGCCTGTTTAGGGCACAGGTAGCAAATCTATAGACCAGGCTTTGAGGGACATTTCTGTTGCTCTTGACCCTTCTTCATTGCTGTTTAAGAAGATTAGATTAGTAACCAACATTGTAAAACTAGGATACCACTTGAATTTTCAACTTTTCTTAAGTAATAGGAAGACAACACTAGCCTAATGCTCTTTCATGGCTATGATTATTGGACTTGGGTAGCAACTCCCCTTTCAGAGTGAACATGTGGATGTTTCCCCTAGGTTTTTACTGACTTATGTACTTTGCCATTTGATTTTGTAACACTTAATTTGGAGACATTATGTATAATTGCCTCCTTACTACCACTCTTGTTGCTTTAGGAGGGACTGTGGGGAGGCATGATTTGGTACATATACCAAATCTATCTTACAAGTAGATCATGTTATAAAATCTGGCTGTGCATAAGTTTTCAGAAATTAAATCAATTTACCCACTGTAAAAATATTAATTCAATTTTACACATATTACACTGGGGAACAAAATTTTTGTTGCACCCACAAAAACACTTGTTCTTAACTAATTCAAGTATGCTGATTTCAAATCTGACATTAGTTTTTCTCTGTAAGCTACAGTTTTTTTTGCAATTCAAGATTTTAGGTTTTCACCTTATTGTAAAATTTTCAACAATTAGTTTAACATAATAAAGTAGAATGTCTTCTTGGGCATCATCTTTGTGAAAATATAATAATTTGGCCCTGGCTGGTTGGCTCAGCAGTAGAGTGTCGGCCTGGCGTGAGGGGGACCTGGGTTCAATTCCCGGCCAGGGCACATAGGAGAAGCGCCCATTTGCTTCTCCAGCCCCCCCTCCTTCCTCTCTGTCTCTCTCTTCCCCTCCTGCAGCGGAGGCTCCATTGGAGCAAAGATGGCCCGGGCACTGGGGATGGTTCATTGGCCTCTGCCCCAGGCGCTAGAGTGGCTCTGGTCGCGGCAGAGCGACGCCCCGGAGGGGCAGAGCATCGCCCCCTGGTAGGCAGAGCGTGGCCCCTGGTGGGTGTGCCGGGTGGATCCTGGTCGGGCGCATGCGAGAGTCTGTCTGACTGTCTCTCCCCGTTTCCAGCTTCAGAAAAATACAAAAAAAAAAAAAAGGAAAAAAAATATAATAATTTATATAATGCAGTAAATACACTAATACACTAAAAGATATAACATCAGAATTTGTCTATAATTTGAAATAGAACATATTAAAACATTTATTTTAATCATAAAATTTGCACAAAACTTATTTAAATTCTATTCAGGCAAAAATTTGCATTTGTAGCTCTTGTGTTTGTGTACTTATTGAGGATAATCTCGTTTGATACTCCAGCAGTAGTCTGCTCATCACTAACAACTCCAAGATTTTCGGGGAACTTATCAAGGTGACTGTCCAGGAAGTGAATCTTAATGCTCATGTTACATCCAATGTCGCAGAAAGCAAACAACATCCTTTGAACCAGAAGTTCATATTTTTCTGCTTTTTTGTTGCCAAGGAAATTCTTTGTAACTGCCACAAAAGACTGCCATGCTGCTTTCTCCTCCTTATTTATCTTCCTGGCAAATTCTTCATCACTTTCGAGGGTTTGAATTTGAGGTCCATCAAATACACCTGCTTTTATCTTCTCGAAAGACAAGGCAGGAAAAGCAGAAATAATATGTTGAAAGCATTCACTTTCTCTATTCAAAGCCTGAACAGACTGCTTCATTAAGCCAAGTTTGATGTGAAGTGGGGAAAAAAATGATTCTGTCTCGATTAACTACAGGTTCATTCACAATATTTTGCATCCCTATTTCCAGAGATTCACATTTCAGCCACTTCTTCTGTGTCCAGTGTTTCTCCCAAGCTCGGCTGTCCCACAAATACAGAAAGCAAGGATACTTCGTGAAACCTCTCTGTTGTCCTATCAGGAAATTTACCATTTTAAGATCTACACAAATGATCTAGTTATGCTCCTCATATTTCAGAAAGTCGAGGACAATTTTTATGCCATTATAATCTTCTCGCAGATGAGTTGAATAACCAATTGGAACCGCTGAAAAAAGGCAATATATGCATGTATCACAAATGATGAAATAGTGCGCCTTTGATGTTAAAATGTGTAACAGCCACATATATAACAGAAGGTGTCAGGACTATTCTTACATTTACACCTACTCGAAGAAGCCATGATTCAATCTTAAAACAAAATAAGAGGGTGTTTTTATCAGATAATAATTTTTACATTTAAAAACAACTACAATTATGTAAAAGTGATGTTTGTAAAACATTAATTGCCTTGTGGTTATGTTCAATCCAAGAGTCGTTGCCCTTTAACTCCAATTTAAAAACCAATGCATGACATTAAGTGTAAAAAAAGAGATTAAAACTGCATAAAAGCTAGAGCATGCACCAAAAAACAGATTTCAGATTTGGAATCAGCAATGCAGAAATATATTGAAGCCAGTTCTAAAACCTCATGCAACAGAAAATGAAAAAAAAAAATGTTCCCCAGAGTTATTTGAGTACCTCTATCACTAAGCAAGGCACATGGAAAAGTACATGAAATAAAAGATATAGTTCTTGTTCCCAAGAAGTGCAAGCAAGATCACTAATGTTTATTTAACATGTAATGCATTTGAAATGAAAAGATAATGGCAAATATAATTTACAATCATTTGAGATTTCAGAAAAAAGAAAATACCATGTTACATGTTTTATCCTGAAAGCTGTTTCCTGTGGATAAACAAAGAAAAGAACTAGTTGGTGAATATTGTTAGTATTTTGAAGAAAACTTTTGAGCAACAGTAAGGGATTTAGAGGTTAATGGTACTCATTCATTTGGCATAATTTTTTTTTGACAGAGACAGAGAGAGGGACAGATAGGGACAGACAAGAAAGGAGAGAGATAAGAAGCATCAATTCTTTGTTGTGGCATCTTAGTTGTTCATTGATTGCTTTCTCATATGTGCCTTGACTGGAGGATTACAGCAGAGTGAGTGACCTCTTGCTCAAACCAGTGACCTTGGACTCAAGTCAGTGACCTTGGGCTTCAAACCAGTGACCATGGGGTCATGTCTATGATCCCACACTCAAGCTGGTGAGCGCATCCTCAAGCCGGCAACCTTGGGGTTTCAAATCTGGGTCTTCAGCATCTTAGGTCAACATTCTACCCACTGTGCCACATTCTGGTCAGGATGGCACCATTCTTTTAAAAGCATTTTTAGAAGATATCTAACAATTTTTTTTTTTGCTATATTTATTTTTAGGAAGATGAAAGGGTGGAATAGAAGGAGAAAAGAGAAGTGAATAGGGAAATAAAAATGAGAAGAATGAAAGCAAGAAAGCAAGGAAGGAAGGAAGGAAGGAAGGAAGGAAGGAAGAAAGAAAGAAAGAAAGAAAGAAAGAAAGAAAGAAAGAAAGAAAGAAAGAAAGAAAGAAAGAAAAAAAGAAAGAAAGAAAGAAAGAAAGAAAGATGACAAGGTAAAAAACGATATAAGTGCCATGTAAAAAAGACTCCTGAATTAGACTAATTGAAGTGGGTGTGTGAGTGAGATGTGGTGGTGGGGGGGAGGTAGAGAAACCTGTATATGAGTTTTTGATCTGAGTGTTGATGAAAAATGATGTAGACACTTCTTTTATCAAGGTCAGTAATGTCTTTCAAAGTAGAAAAACCAAAGATCAATTCTCAGTCTTAATCTTACTTGATTTATCAGAGCCATTTGACACAGATGGTCATTCCTTCCCTCTAGAAATACTTTGCTTTCCAGGACACCACGTATGGTTGGTTTTTCTACCTTACTGGCTGCTCCTTTTCAGTTTCTTCTGCAGTTTCCACTTGACATCCCTCCCTCCCCATCCCTTACCTCCATTCCTCCTCCAAATGTCTTAATAGCAGAGCGCACCCAAGGCTCATGGCTTGTGTTCATTTTCTTTTCCACCTTCCTGTGGTCTTAGTGATCTCTTTGACCTCATAACTTTAAATACCATCTGCATGCTAATAGTCCTCAAACATGTATATGCCTCAACTCTGAACTGCACACATACTCACAGTCTCCCCTTGAGTGTATAATAGGCATCTCAATATGTTGGTTTGCAAAGTGGAATTCCTCAGCTTTTGTTTCCCTCAGTTTTCTCCATCTAAATAATGCAAGCTTTACCCACTTTGGTTTAGGCCTACAACCTTTAGAACTATTTTTCATTTGTCTGTTTTTCTCAACCCACATCTAATCTGTCTGCAAATTATTTATGCCCTTAAATATCCAAACGCATGTAACTTCCCATCACTTCCATTACTGTTATAGTGGTATAAGCCACATCATTTCCTCCCTGGGTTATGGCAATAACATTTGTACTACCATCCTTATCCTAACAATAGTCTATCTTCAACACAGTGACCGAGCCAATTATTTTCACATATCAGGAAGATCATGTTTATCCTCTGCTCAAAACCTGTACTTTATTATGAGCAAAATTCCAAGATTTTATAATGGTCTATAAGCAGAAGTGTCTGATAGTCCATTATCTTTTTGAGCTTACCTCCAACAACTCTTCTTCTAACTCACTATATTGCAATCCTATTGGCCTTTTTTCTATTCTTTGTACATTTTAGTCATGCTCACTGCCTCAGGGCTTTTGCATTTGCTGTTTTTTTTTTCTGTCTAGAATTATTAGCACCATGAACATGTGATTCAGACCTTTGCTCAAAAGTTAGCTTCTCGTTAAAGTCTTTCCAAACTACCTTATTTAAAATTGAACCTCTGCCCACTTCAGTTACCTCCAATCCCTCTTCCTTTTTTTATCCCTAGCACTTAACACTTCTTTAGATACTGTATCTTCAAACATGTTTGTTTTATACACCACCCCACCACTAAAGTGTAGGCTTCTTGAAGAAAAACTGTTTTTGTCTGTTTTATTTATTGCTGTATTCCCAATACCCAGAGGCCAATAAGCAGAGGCTCAGCAAGTAATTTGTTAAATAAATGCATGAATAAAAAGAAATGGTGAGACAAATTCTTTAATCAGATAGCAACCTGGTTTAAACTCCAGGTGGTGTCATAGTACCAAGACAATCAGTTCCCTACACCATCAATTAGGAGAGGAGGTCGAGAGAACAGGGCAGCTTGATATGTGTCATCAGAATAGACACCATTTGGCCTTTTTTCTTCTTTAATACTAAGTGGTGCGCCATCCTCCATCCCGTCCCGACCCCCAGCATGATCCTATGTGTGAGCTGAGGGATGTGTGCTGGTGGGCGGCATGGGAATTGGCCACATTTCCACCTGGCTCACTTATACAGTCTGGACTTGCTCATGTCTATAATCACCAGTGCCACTCCCACCTCACCATATATTGCTGCTGAGCCTTCTGAAATTTATGACTTGGAAGATCTGGTAACCTGGTTTCTGATGGGCAGCTCTGGCCACACGGGTGCTTCATGATCCAGAGTCCAATGCTCTATCTCAACTAGGGTTCAGTAGCATAAGAAAAGCTATTTTAAATTGCCTAGAAATCTCTGAAGTAGATGAAATGAGGCTGGCTACAAATTTACACCTAGGAGTATATATTCTTCTCCTATTGGAGCTTACCACAAATTATGCATAGTATCTCTATTCAGAACAGATACTTCTAATAGCCTAGATCTGCTAGGTATTACGTCTCAAGTGGCAGGGCTGTCTGAAGTATACTTTGAACCTCTTTACTGTTCTGGGACAAACTCAATGCTGGAAGTCTTCTGTGTTTCTCAGCAGAAGAGTAGAAGTGTATTTCCGAGCATGTAATATGTTACACCCAGACTTAAAGTGCCCCGCCCAAGTATTGTGCTTCATTCAGAAAGGTGGGATTATGAGATGTTAATTTTACTTTGAAGAGGATGTTTCATGTAATGCTGGTAGTCGAGGCCAGGCAGATTCATATTGCATTTGGGCAGACAGTAGAGGAACTGCAGAGCCAGAAAGTGTCAGGCATACTGGAGGCTCACAGAGACAGGGAAGTGAATAAACAAAGGAAAATCTGCACTTCAGAGTGGAGGGCAAGAGATCAGGAAAATCGCCCCTCATGGTGGCAGCTGAGGGAATCAGGGAACCGCACCTTGCAGTGGTGGGAGACTGATCTGGGAGAATTGTCAGGGAGGGAAAGCACCCATAGCTTTTCATAGAAACACACATGAGGCTTTCTGCAACGTGGTCATGCACTAATAAAAAATGCACAGCTTTTTTCTCCACATCTTAGCATATTGGCTTAGCTGGGGAAGGCAAGCCTATTTCTTAATCTTTTGCCTGGCTTTTCCTACTATAATAATATGGACTAAAGAAGCTACATATAGGTTATCCTGCAGACTGAAGAAGCTATGTATAGGTTCTGACATCTACTAAGTATGTATGTTCATGCCAATTTTCAATGCAGGGACTGGATTTAGTCCCTGAACCCCAGTGGACCCATGATAAGCAGGACCTGGGCCAGAACTCCATCTCTTACGTGACACCCATATAGCTCCAATATAACAGAGGCCCATGATGATGCTTTGGGTAATCAGGTGTCAGTGTTTATTTGGACTCTTTAACAGTTCTTAAAATGTTTTGGCATTTCTCTTTCTCTGGTGTACTGTTATTTGAGTAAATGGATAGAGGTCCCTTATTGAAGAACTAGAGGAATAGTTACTAATTAACTTAGTCATAGAATTGTTTTTCCTGGGGCTATGACCTTTCCATCAGTCAGTGTAGTCCAGATCTGAGAATGCCTCAGGCCTAAACTTTGGATAAGAGATTGTTAATTTATATTGGGGTATCCACCCCAAGTCTCTTAATCATCCATCTCTGATTTCTTTTCATTGTATAGCTTGAGCAATACTCTCAAAGACTGGCCATTATCTTGATATTTGGAATAACCATGAATTAACCATCTCTGTGGTTCTTTGTAGGTCAGCTTTCTTCACTACCACTTCTACCTTGCTATTCACTATTATAATTGTATTCACCTTGTTTATTTTTTCAGCTAAGTGCAGCCACCTGGCTTCTATTACTTCAGGATTCTCTCATGCCCATTGTTATCAGGGAGCCCACTTCTTTAACAGAATCTCTTATTGCCCTGGCCTACCAAGGACAGCTGTCACTGAGCTTCTCAATGGCACTTTGGCCCTTCTCAATGACATGTTCCTTAAAACTTTGGTAAATGGATTGACCTCTAGGTCCTTCCACAGAACACTGTTGATAAATGGGTTATCTGGCCTTATATAATATATCTGTGTTCTAATAGGCTCACTTCTCTGAATTTTTTGATTACTGCTTCCACAATCTGTCACAGTTATACCTCATTAGGTGTGGGTTATTGCTCTGTCTTCGCTTACAAGAACCATCCTGTTATATTAGCACAGTCTCTTGAGGCCCTTTGTAAGGCCAGTGGCCATGGCCATGGCCATGCAGGTTCGCATTGGATTTGAGCAGACGGTAAAGGAACTGTGGAGCTGGAGGATAGTGGGCCATTCCATTTATTAGAGTCTTGCAAGGGCAGATGAATAAGCAGGTAGGGGAAACTGCTTTCCTCTCTCTCATGACTCCCAAACAAAACAGGCGGGGGGTGGGGGTGGGGGCTTCTCCAGCAAACAATAGCCCCTCCCAATGGTGGCAGGCAATTTGCAATGTACAATCTGCCACCCTGAGGGCAAGCACCCACAGCTTTACATAGACTAAAGTCATCCCTCACCATATTGCTGTTCACTTTTTGCAATCTCACTGTATTGTGGATTTTAAAATTGTATATATCTAATTTTGCGTTGCGGAAGTTTTGCTATATCTTGGGATTTTGTGGTATATAGGTACTTTTATATATTTATTATTTTAATTATTTTTGTGGTAAAATAAGCATTTTCTTGCCTAAAAAATTGAAAACAATATAAAAAATATTAATTAAAACACATTAAAAGAATATTAAATAAAAATAAAGCCTTAAAAAATATATATAATAAAATAAATATAAGGTCACTACTTAACGGATTTTCGCCTATTGCGGGGGGTTCTAGAACCTAACCCCCGAAATAGACGCGGGACCACTGTGTACACACATGGTGTTTCCACGTGCTCATGCACCAATCAGGCAAAATACAGGTGAACAAACCTAACACACTTGTTTGCCCAACACCCTTGACAGGGTGTAAATCTTAGATCACAGGAGAGTGCTCAAATATTGATAAACTCATCACTTTCCAATTTCACATTCTGTTTCCTTTGCTACAGCATCCTCAGGACGCCATAATATATAAACTCTTCTAGCTCCTGTTGTCCAGGTAGCTAGGTATTGCAGCTTCTTTGATATACAGTCTCTAACCTACTTCAGCAAACCTATAACTTCTCTATGATCTGTTGGCCAGGAAAACAGTGGGACTGATGGTAAAAGGATTTGTATTATTTTGTAAGACAAAAGCTTCTGCACCACCTTCAAGAAAAAGTGGAGTGAGAAGTTGTAATGCCAGTGGCTGAGGCCAGGCAGGTCCACATTAGATTTAGGCAGCTGGTAGAGAAACTGCAGAGTTGGAAAGTGTTGAGCCATTCCCATTTAATAGAGTCTCCCAATGGCAGACGAGAAAACAAGCAGGGAAAAATCTCTTCTCAGGCCAATGAACAGCAAAAAGAGCCCCTCACATTGGCAGGCAGGCAAGCCACAATCCACCCTGAGGGCAAGCACTCATTGCCTTAAATAGACTATACACACATGGTTCAGCCACCCACTCATGCACTAATCAGGCAAAGTCCAAGCAAGCAAGCCTAACACAGCTGTTTTCTCAATCGAAGTGCAAGCTTTTAAGAGGGAAGAGGACCATTTCTGAATACTAGAGGATTTGGTGGAATCTGAAGAATCTAAAGATTCACGATTTTGTAGTGCAGCAGCCAACGTGTTCCCATCTTGCGTCTCCATGTACCACTCCTTCCCTTGACGGCTCTGCCCTTCCTGGTGCTGAAAATTCAGCCTTCTCTGTAGCTTTGCCAGGTCTTAGCCTCAGCTGCAGGAGATGGAAGTCTCTTTATTATATATGACCAAGGAGGCCGTTAGGTCCTCACACTGCCTTATGTTGATGGTATTTTACCCTCAAGCTTTCATTTGCATCTCAGTTCTCCATTAGTGGAATTTTTAAACAGTTGCACCATAACTGCACACAAGTGATAAGATTTTCATTTTGGAATAGGTGATCCAGCTTCTAAATCCCATTTTATAGTTGTCATTCTAGACTCATTTTTGGCAGGAACTGATGATCTAGCTTGGCTTCTTCAGGGAAAAAAATTAAGGCTTTGAGATCAGCATGTGGGAGGTGAATTGAGTGCTTTTAATAACATCACCTCTGATGAGTGAGAGTTGCAGGATTGCACAGAGAAGTTGAATTGTGGTGCAGTTGCAAAAGAGGTTTCAGTTGACCCTATGGTAAGATTTGGAGCTTTGATACTATTCACATTTGTCTTAATCAAGGCCAGAGCGTTTGTACCCCAACAATATTGGTCATAGGACACATGCCTCCAGAAAAAAGGATGTGTGTTTTTTTAGCCTAGAGCAGTGGTTGGCAAACCACAGTTTGCAAGCCACATGCAGCTCTTTGGCCCCTTGAGTGTTTAGCAAAGGTCAGGTTAGGAGTACCCTAATTAAGTTAATAACAATGTACCTACCTATATAGTTTAAGTTTAAAACATTTGGCTCTCAAAAGAAATTTCAGCCCTGACCCGTTGGCTTAGCGGTAGAGCTTTGGCCTGGCGTGCGGGGGACCTGGGTTCGATTCCCGGCCAGGGCACATAGGAGAAGTGCCCATTTGCTTCTCCACCCCTCCCCTCCTTCCTCTCTGTCTCTCTCTTCCCCTCCTGCAGCCAAGGCTCCATTGGAGCAAAGATGGCCCGGGTGCTGGGGATGGCTCCTTGGCCTCTGCCCCAGGTGCTAGAGTGGCTCTGGTCATGCAGAGCAACCCCCCGGAGGGGCAGAGCATCGCCCCCTGGTGGGCAGAGCGTCGCCTCTGGTGGGCGTGCCAGGTGGATCCCAGTCGGGTGCACGCGGGAGTCTGTCTGACTGTCTCTCCGGGTTTCCAGCTTCAGAAAAATACAAAAAAAAAAAAAAAAAAAAGAAATTTCAATTGTTGTATTGTTGATATTTGGCTCCGTTTTCTAATTAGTTTGCCGACCACTGGCCTAGACCAATTCCTGGAGAGGACTGACTCAGCTGTGAACTCTCAGTCCCAGCAATTGGGGCAATAGGTGACTTAGTTTTGAAGAATAATCTGGGCAGTGGGCCATGGAGGCCACAGTTTCCAATAAAGACTTGAGTAAATGATTGAATGGGCCCATTGGATTTATAAACCCCTTGATAATAAATTCCTTTTCTGATTTCTTTTGAATTATAATACACCAATTAGCATAATGCCTTCCATATAATAGTTTATTGATCAATATATGTTCAATAAATAAATAAAGGAATAAATTCTAGGGTTTTTATCTACCAGTAGCCATTCTAAGTCCCAGTCAATAATTAGAAGTTTTAACTGTAATCCTTCTACATGGCAGTTTTCTAAAATTTGCCACTCCCACAAAGAAGGGTGATGTGGATTTACTGTTTGTGTGGAACAGTGACTAGAAAGATTCTTTTGAAATGCGTGGTGTGAGTGGGCACTGAGCTGAGCCCAATTTAATTGCTGCTCTGCTCCTCAACCATGTCATAGGACTCATTAGTGCCAGGTTGATGGCAATTTATTGGCATGCACTGCCTTAGATAGAGGCTGAGTCTTGTGTGCTGTGGAAATGCCTATTAGCTTCATTCTGACTACTTAAGAGGATACTAGACAAGTTTAAAAATTCTTCCTTGGAAACAGATTGTTGGTAACTGCTTTATTTTCTCTTTAAATACATAGTTTGTCACCACATTTCTTCATTAAATGATGTCAATATTCCACTGAGTAGAAATAATTGTACCCTTTTCTTAGGTGCAATTATCCTGATGAAAGTAATTAGTCAACACAGCTACTTAAGAAGGAGCCCTGCATTTGGAAGAGATTCAACTCATATGTATCATGTGGTAGGGATTTAGCTTGGCACTGGATACAACTTGGCAACAGGCACAGCTCCATAGAGGATTCCTTGGTTGTTTCTTTTCCATACACAGGTGATGTCCCAAGAACATCCAGTACAAAGAGAACATATATGTATTAAGACCCAATGCATATCTGTTATGTTGACAAAAATTATTTATATATATATTATTTTTTTAAATCCACATAAAAATTGAGACTCTAATTTTGCTTTATTCACTCCTGCCTATTTGCCAACTTATTGACTCTTCAGCTAATATTTACAGCCACAGAAAGCTCTCCCCTGCCATCAACTGTGCATTTTGAAGTGTAGATTTTGCTAAACAAATAGAAGAAAGCAACTCTTTTTAATGGCTTGAGATCTGAAGCAGTTTGAGAGATTTCAAACTCTTTTATTTATCCCCAGACCAGTCTCTCTCTGGGTAAAGAGGTAAAGAAATTAATTCAAGGCTGGTGACCCAGTGGGTAGAGTGTAGGCCTGGACAGAGCACTGAGATTGCTGGTTCAAATTGGGGAGTGCCAACTCGACCTCTGAGGTCACCAGTTTCAATCCTGGTCGGGACACATATGAGAAGGAATCAGTGATACAACTAGGTAGAACAATGACTTGAAGCTTCTTTCTCTCTTTCTCTCTCTCTCAAAAAAAAATTAATAGTTCCAAATCTCTACTACTAAAGTATCAGTGGTGATGGTACTATTCTATATCTCTTTGATTTTTTTTTTGACAGGACAGAGAGTCAGAGAGAGAGATAAACAGGGACAGACAGACAGGAACAAAGAGAAATGAGAAGCATCAATCATTAGTTTTTCGTTGCAACACCTTAGTTGTTCATTGATTGCTTTCTCCTATGTGCCTTGACCGTGGGGCTACAGCAGAACTAGTAACCCCTTGCTCAAGCCAGTGACCTTGGGTCCAAGCTGGTGAACCTTGCTGAAACCAGATGAGCCTGCGCTCAAGCTGGTGACCTTGGGCTCTCGAACCTGGGTCCTCCACATCCCAGTCCCATGCTCTATCTACTGTACCACCACCTGGTCAGGCCTATTCTATATCTTGATAGGGATTTGAATTACACAGGGGTTTCATTTGTCAAAATTCAATGAACTTTTACATTGAATCACTTTTACATTGAAGAAAAAGAGTTAAAACAAATATTAACCACTATTGATATGTATGATGAGTATTTTTTAAGAAAGGTAGCAATGTCTGTAATAATTTAGACTACATAAAAATAATATGTTGTTAGATTACTATAGAGATGGATAGATAGAGAATTATATGATAAATATCACATAAGGTGAAATGTTAATGGCAGAATAAGTCACAAGATGTTCTATGTAAAATTATTTATGCTTTTTTTATATTGAAAATTTTTATAATAAAATAAAAAAAGTAAAAAAAATATATACTAAAATAAAATAATCACTATTGCCAATTCTCCTGCAAGGCCCTTGAAGCAAACTTTAATCAAAATAGGGGGGCATTTCGGCTCTGGCCGGTTGGCTCACTGGTAGAGCATCATCCTGGCATGCAGAAGTCCCGGGTTCGATTCCTGGCCAGGGCACACAGGAGAAGCATCCATCTGCTTCTCTACCCCTCCCCCTCTCCTTCCTCTCTGTCTCTCTCTTCCCCTCCCGCAGCCAAGGCTCCATTGGAGCAGGGATGGCCCAGGCGCTGGGGATGGCTCCATGGCCTCTGCCTCAGGTTCTAGAATGGCTCTGGTCGCAACAGAGCAACACCCCGGATGGGCAGAGCATTGCCCCCTGGTGGGTGTGCCAGGTGGATCCCAGTCGGGCTCATGCGGGAGTCTATCTGACTGCCTCCCCATTTCCAGCTTCGGAAAAATACAAAAAAAATAGGGGGGCATTTCAATTTATCAATGTTTATTAAATACCTGCTGTGGCAAAGCTTCATGCTGAGTGCCAGGGCTCATTGGGATTCCATACTTAGCAGACTTGCTCTGCTCCTAAGTGGGACTGTGGAGCAGCTCCAGCCTCTCCTCTAACTCTGATTCCAGCGGGAAAAATATTGGCAACTCTATCCCAACCCTCTGGGCTTCATGGACTGACTAACACATCTATCCATCCACCCTTCCATCAGTGTTTACTCTATTTCTCTGTTTGGCAGGAGGGATTTTAAAATTGATCACAACCAAGTCGTACAATAAAGAAGCTTCGAGTGTCATGGAGAATCTCAGTATGAAGTCCCCATTCCTGCCAGTTATACTCTGACCTTGTTTATTCATTCTGTCAGAAGAAAACACTTCAAGATGAAGGATGTGATGTAAGATATTGAAAATATACTTGTCTGCAGCTGGAAAACTTCAAAAGTAGCATTTTATTTTTCGTGGTAATATCCAATGCCACAAAATATTCCAGTTACAAATAAAAAAAATAAAAAAAAATCCAAGGCTTTCCTGTGGGAAACTTTAAAGGAAACCTAACAAAACTTTTCCCAATTGGAATAAACCATTAAATACTTAAAAGCATTTTAGTAGCATATAAAGCCAAATCAAGACATCTGAATAGCATGGGGCGAAATCAAACGTTAAGTTTTGAAATGTCCCAATAGAGTGCCTCTCACCCAGGTCCTGCGAAGGGGTTATCGCTCCCCCCAAAGCGCTCTCTCTCTCTCTCTCTCTCTCTCTCTCTCTCTTTTATTGTTTTAATTAAGTTTTAGGAAATAAAATAGTTCACCATATTTGAATAACATTTGCACACAGAGATGAAAAGATTTCCTATTCTCTCTTCCAAATAAGTGCTTTACTGCTAAATCGAAATCTGTGCGATACAACTACTATTGAAACTCCAGTCAATAAAATAAAAAGTCCAGGAAAGTGGGAGGGAGAGGATGTGGGAAAGAAAGCCAAAGAAGGGACAGAAGAAACAGAGGAATCAGAAGGAGACGAGAAAGGAAGGGGAAAGTAGGAAAAGTAAATGACCAGAAGGCAGCAGGAATGACTTAGCCCTCTCAGAGCCAAATGCTGGCAACTTGCTGTCAGATTCTGAATGTCTCAGGTCCCCTTTGCCTCCACTCCAAAATCAGTAAACGGCTAGTTAAAAGTCTTCATGTCCCACTGCCATTAGAAACAGGAGTGCCAGGTACTGTTCATTCCTAAGACTCAATGACCTTGATACCTGATTCTTGGTCCTTTTCTATCATCTGCAATAGGAAAAATATTTCTCTCAATTATTTCTGTTTTGGTATTAGAATTACTAGATGTTTTTCTTCACCTGCTCTAGTTTTATTTTAGGCATATAATAAAAGACAAAGAAACAAATACAACACAACGCACAAGCAAAACCCCCGTGTCACAGAAAGGGAGGACTTGAAGTGAACAGTGGTATGTCCTTCCACAAGATGGAGCTCATCTTTCTCTGTCTTTATTTTCTATCTTGAAACCTGAAATGACTATAACTTGAGTATCGAAATTTTTGAGTGATTATACGTATACATTTCTGATAGCATCATAGGATTTTACTTATTGTGATAGTTAAGATTCATAGTACATTCGGGGAGTTGGAGATGAAGGGAATCCTGAGTTTGGATATTCCTGGAAACAAACCAATTCTGGAGACTGGTGAGCAGGAGATGTATCATGAAATGCTCATGGGACTGACACCTGTATAAGAAAGAGGCAGAGGAAGGATTGGTTTGGGCACAGGATAAAGTTGGGCTGGGATGCAGTTGAATGCAGGTCTAAGTTAACTCACAGGGCTCGGAAGCTGAGATGACTTTCCATAGCTGTTCTTTTTGGGCACTGGGGACTGGGCCCTTACACTTTTGTAATGACCAGTCATTGGATGTGGTCTGCTCCCTGAGGCAGCATACTATTTGGTGAGCCAGATCTGTTCAGCAAAGGCATTTCCTGAAAAGGGTTGAGAGAGGAGAGCTGTTGCCAGAAATATTCCGAGCAATCGCAGGAATAGATCCTGCCTTCCTAGAGGGGTATTTCCTGGCACATTACAGCATCCACTATAGGGCACATTTTTCCCCTTCTGCTATGTTTATATCCCTCTAGTGTATGGCAGCCGCGATCCCACATGGTTCTTCTCTTCATTTCCTCACAGTCATACAGTTAGTCATGGCTATTTCGTCTCTCTCTCTCTCTTTTTCTTTTTTTCTGTTTCAGATTGCTTCCCTGAGCAGCTCTAGCTGTGGCTTCAATTTTTCTAGCAGCTTATCTTTTACCTTCGGTTTGAAATTGAGAAAGACCAATGTGCCTCGATGGAGAAATTTCACCTATCTGATTCCTAGGCTAGGGAGGAGCAAACCACAACCCATCAGTGGAAAATATACAGGTGTTGGATCGGTTTCTGCTAATTTTCCTGATCTGTTTGGAAGTGCAGAAATGGATGGTGGCTGTTTTTCTGTTTCTTGCTTAGAGGACAGTTAATATGAGTTTCAAGTCAACCCACCAGTGGATCTATATATTTTCCTTGGAGAGTTTAAGAAAGGCTCACTAAATAATATTCTTTTCCACCCATCAATCTGTGTTAGGAAGATGTATGACTGGTATCTAAGGCGCTGTCAGTGTGTTATATTCCATGTTCCTCTCATATGTCAAATATAAAAATACAACCTGTCAGTGTAAGTGTGATATGGGGCATTGTTCAGAGAGACTGAAAAATCCTGCAGTGCTCCCTGATTCATCATTTCGTCGCCCAGTCTAAACAAAACAGTTAAGGGCGTTCTGACTGAGGAGGTGCTAAATCAGGGACGATTCAAAAAGGAGTGAAAAATCCCAAAGAGAAATGTTCTGGAAAAAATAAGAGAAGCTTTGTCTTTGTACCAATGGCATAGTTACTGACTTTTTCCAAAGATTGTTTATTAGTTAATTATTCTCTAATATACCCTGCAACCTGACATTCTGCCAAAGTGGCTGGGAGGCCTCGTTAAATCAGAATTTCTTCTTTCAGCTCACCTGTCACAGCTAAAGTCTCCCTCAAATGCATTGACATCGATTAATATTTAATGATTGAATAGTAGAGATATTGGCTCAGCACTTTTTCCTTTTTCTTCCTTTAAATTAAAAAGCCTTTAGAACGGACTCTGCTTCATATACCCTCAGCTCTAGATTTTTATGAGAAATTTATGTGGGTGCCAAAAATGGGCAGAAGACCATCACCCTGTGTAAAGCCATATGTGCTCCAGGAAAAGGCTAGACTGTGTGTGTGAGAGAGAACTAACATTCACTGAGCGTGTACTCTGTGCCAGGCTCTGTGTTAGGTACTTTCCATCCTTCAGCTCCAATACTCACAGGCACCTTTAAAAGGCAGGTCTTATTATGAACAGCATCAGAGAAGTTGCAGTACGTGCCCAAGTTCACACATTCAAGTGGTAGTCAGTATTTGAATCTTGCACTGGGCTACGCAGTCCATACTCTTTCCAAACATGCGTCACCTCACTGGGAGACAGGATGCCTGAGGTCCGTTGAACCACTGCCCTGTTTGACTCTAGCAAACGTTTTGTACTTTTGTGTCTCCATTTTCCATCTGTGAATTGAGCTATAAGTCAGATCTTGAATTCGAAGTTGAGCTCTTTTAGGACTGATATTCTGGTTTTAAATCAGGTTAGCTCTTAGCTTATATGAGATAATTTTTTTTATAACAGGCAGATGGAAAAGGAAATTAGGAAACATTTCCTTCCTGGGAAAAGTAGTAAAATATATAAAAATGCTAAAAAATTAATATATGCATAATGTGCATTTTTAGAGAGATTGATCAGCATAACAATGACAGTGGAACAGAGGTGTGCTCAAGTGAGAAGAGACTAGATTTCAGATAAGACAGCAAGGTACTTTCTTCCATTACCTATTGGCTCTGTAAGCTGGGGTAAGTTTTGTAACCTCTACGAGCCTTAGTTTTCTTATAAATAAAACAGGGATAATAATTTCTAGTTCACAGAACTGTTGTGAAGAGAGAAAGAGGTAATATATTTGAGGAGCTGTAGGGAAAACAGCTGTGTTAGGCTTGCTTGCTAGCACTTGCATAATTAGTGTGTGAGTACATGGAAGAGCCACGTGTGTGTAGCCAATGTAATGCTATGGGTACAAGAACTTGGCGCTGATAGCTGATTGCCTGTCCACCACTGTGAGGGTCCATCTTGCTTTTGTTTTGCCTGAGAAGCGGTTTTCCCCTGCCAGTTTCTACCATTAGGAGAATATATTAAACAGGAATGTCCTACCCCTTTTCAGCTCCACAGTTCCTCTACCATCTGCCCAAATCCAATGTGAACCTGCCTGACTTCAGCCACTGGCATTATAGGAGCCTAGAATAGCACATAACGGGCATCTGTTAGATAAGAGATCAGTGCTATTAATAATAAAAAGAAAATATTATTCACAATCGGTCTTCATAAGAGTACCAGCTTAGTTCAACTTTGCCACTTGTTGACAAAGATAAACTAGACACATACCAAAAAGGAACACATAGGTGAAGACACAAGGAGTAGTTTCAATAACTCAGTATCTTAGTCGTAGTGACAGATTCCTGACCAGTGGGTTTTAGAGAGCCAATGAAGGACACTAAATTCAACTCTGAGGGTCAGAAAAGACTTCGTGGAGGAGAGAACTGCTACAAGTTTTAAGGCATGAAGAAGGTTTGCTAGGACTTGTGGGTTGCTGGCTGGTCCACAAAATCTGTTCTCTCTTCAGCAGTGCTGGAGATGCAGCTTGGTATGTGGTTCCCAGCTTGAGAAAATGTCATTCAGCCCCCTTTGCTGCCTGGTGTGACCTTCTGACAATTCGATCATCAGTGTTTCATGTGTGTACAATCTGCATCCGTATCTTAAAAAAAATAACTTATTCATTCACCTATGGATAGATATTTGGGTTGCATGTGAAGTTCAATATATATAAAGTATACTACAACAGGTATAAACTAAATATCACTTCTGGAGGGCTGGACTACAGATGTGATGTGACTCAAGTTTGAAAATGAAATCAAAGACAACATCCTAGGGGAGGAGAGAACAACAAGATAGCAAGAACCTGGGTCACGAGAACACTATGGCACAGACCTGCTACGCTTTCTTGAAATTCCTACCTTTGACTGGCAGATGAGGGAGATATCGACATATATCTTATTTATGCCATTCTGCTTGTGGTATCTTGGTTATACTTCTATACCTTGCCTACCTGTACTACACAAGGCAACAATACCCACATAATTATTTGGTCAACATTTCTCAAAGGACCATCTTCATGAGAATCACTTGAGCTCCATATTAAAAATGCAAATTTTATGCACAATTAAACCAAATCTTTGAGGGATAGGAGTACAGGTAATCTACATTCTAAACATGCTTTTGGGTGATGCCTATATTAACTAAAGCTATAGTTATCCTGGATTATTAGCTTTCTGCTTTTCTAGTACCTGTACAAAATGTTTCAAGGTAGTAGACAGGCATCATGCTCTCAAAATTGTAAGGTTCTGTATGACAGGTCTTGAGAGCAAGTCAGGATAATTCTTCTACAATTAGGCTTAAAAATCTGTGGAGAATCATTGTTATACCCTTTAAGCTTTACTACTTAATCCGTGGTCTGTGAAAAGGAGTCTCAATATAACACTGGAAATGCAAAATCTCAGGCCCGAGCCCAGACCTACTGAATCAAAATCTTTATTTTAACAAGATCTGTAAATGATTTATAGGCATATTAATATTTAAGAAGCACAGTTTGTGGTCTTCTTCCTTGGAAAGAAGTCTCTGAATCACAGAACCACATTCAACATTTATACAAGTGGCAACTATGGTTAGAAATTCAATGGACAACTTCCAAAATGGTAAAGAAAGTAAGTCCTGGGACTTCAGGTTTTTTGTTTCTTTGTTTTCCTCACAGTGATTGTACTAAATGTATGTTCTTTGAGGTGTGATGCCATAGTCCTGACCCTTACCATTAGCGAAGTCCATGGTGGCTATTACAAAATGAAAAACACCTGGCTCTCAATTCTGGGAGCACCTTGATTCTGCTACTACCAGCATATAATCCCTTGCCAGTCTAAACAAGCAGCAGATGACTTTTGCTCTCTTTGGTAATGACATGGCTCTTCCGCCTGTTTTTTCTATTTCTTTTTCCCCAACTTCATTGAAATATAATTGACATATAAATTGTGTAAGTGTGAGGTATACAACGTGATGATTTAATATATGTATAGCAAAATGGTGAAATGATTAACACTAAGGTTAGGCAACACATTCATCCCTTCATATAGTTACCTTTCTTGTTCTTTGTGGTGAGAACATTTAAGATCTACTCTTTTAGCAACTTTCAAGTATACAATACTGTATTGCTAACTATAGTCACCATGTTGTACATAAGATCCCCATAACATACTCATAACTGGAAGTCTGTCCCCTTTGGCCACCTTTAGCTGCTTCCCTGTGGTCCATAGCAACCACTATTATACTCTGTTTCTATGAGTTTTTAAAGATTCCACATGTGAGATTATAAAGTATTTATCTTTCTCTGAATTATTTACTTAGCATAAGACCCTCAAGGTTTATCCATGATGTCACAAAGGCAGGATTTCTTGTATGGTTGAGTAATATTCCATACTATATATAACACATGTATATAATCATATTTTTTATCCATTCATCCATTGATGGATATTGAAGTTATTTCTGTATTGGCAATTGTAAACAGTGTTGCAATAAACACAGGGGTTCAGATATCTCTTTTAGGTAGTTATCTATTTTCCTTTCAATAAATACCAAGAAGTAAGATTGCTTGATTATATGGTAGTTCTATTTTGTATTTTTTGAGAAACCTTGATACTGTTTCCCATAGTGGCTGTACCGACTTACATTCCCATCAGCATTGTGCAAGGGTTCCCTTTTCTTCCATTCTCTCCAACACTTGTTATTTCCTATCTTATTGCTAATAGTCATTGCAACAGGTATGAGGCAATACTTTTGTTTGTGTGATTTTAATTTGCATTTCTCTGCTGATTAGGGATGTTGAACCCCTTTTCATGTACTTGTTGGCCATTTGTATTTCTTTGTTTTGGACAAATACTTATTCAGCTCCTTTGCCCATTTTTTTAATCAAATAATTCAAAAAAGTTTTTTTTTTTTTGCTTTTGAATTGTATGAGTTCCTCATATGTTAATTCCTAATCAGTGTTATGGTTTGTCAATATTTTCTCTCATTCCATAGGTTGCCTTTTCTTTCTGTTGATG
Organism: Saccopteryx bilineata; assembly: GCF_036850765.1. NCBI lineage: Eukaryota > Metazoa > Chordata > Mammalia > Chiroptera > Emballonuridae > Saccopteryx > Saccopteryx bilineata. The sequence continues at coordinate 62,569,923 of NC_089498.1, forward strand.
GTTTCTTTGGCTGTGCAGAATCTTTTTATTTTGATATAGTCCTACTTGCTTATTTTTGCTTTTGTTGCTTGTGTTTTTGGTGTCATATCTAAAAAATCATTGCCAAAACCAATGTTTTGCATCAGTACTTTTTATATCAATGTTCATCAGAATACCAGTCTCTATTTTCTTTTCTTGTAGTGTCCTTATCTGACTTTGAAATCAGAGTAATATTGTTCTCAAAAAGTGAATTTGGGCCCTGGCCAGTTTGTTCAGTGGTAGAACATTAGCCCAGTGTGTGGATGTCCTGGGTTCAATTTCTGGTCAGAACATACAGGAAAAGCACCCATCTGCTTCTGCACCCCTCCCTTTCTTACTTCTCTCTCTTTCTCTCTCTCTCTCTCTCTCTCTCTCTCTCTCTCTCTCCCTTCCCCTTCTGCAGCCATGGCTGAATTGGAGCAAGTTGGCCCTGGGCACCAAAGATGGCTCCATGACCTCAGCCTCAAACACTAAAAAGAGCTCAGTTGCTGAGCAATGGGGCAACACACCTGATGGGCAGAGCATTGCCCCCTAGTGGGCTTGTTGAGTGTCCCTATCTGGGAGCATGTGGGAGTCTGTTTCTGCCTCCCCTCCTCTCACTGAAATAAAAAAAAAAGAATAGTGACTTTGGAGTGTTCTCTCCTTTTCTATTTTGGGGAAGAGTTTGAAAAAAAATTGGTACTAAACTTCTCTTTAACTGGTAGGATTCACCAGTGAAACAATCTGGTCCTGGGCTTTTCTTTTTTGGGAAGTTTCTTATGACTAATTCAGTATCTTTAAACATTATTGGTCTATTCAGAGTTTCTATTTCTTTATGGTTCAGTTTTGATAGGTTATTTGTGTCTAGGAATTTATCTATTTCTTCTAAGTTGTCCAGTTTGTTGGGGTGTAATTGTTCATAGTAGTTGTTTATGAATCTTTGTATTTTGTGATATCAATTGTAATGTCTCCTCTTTTGTTTATAATTTTACATATTTTAGCCTTTTTCTTTTTTTCTTGGTTAGTCTAGCTGAAGTTATCAATTTTTATATTTTGAAAGAACCAAATTTTGATTTTGTTCATCTTTTCTATTGTTTTCCTAATCTCTGTTTCACTTATTTCTGCTTTGATCTTTATTGTTTCCTTCCTTCTGCTAACTTTTATTTAGTTTATTCATTTTTTTCTTAGTTGCTTAGGGTGTAATGTTAGGCTATTTATTTCAGATTATTTTTCTCCCCTTGATGTACATGTTTATAGCTATAAACTTTTCTCTGTTATGTTTTCATTTTTATTTGTCTCAAATATTTTTTTATTCCCCTCTGGTTTCTTCTTTGATTAATTTGTTGTTCAAATGTGTGCTGTTTAATTTTCACATATTTGTGCATCTTCAAGATTGCCTCTTGTGATTGGAAGAAATGTTTGATCTAATATCTATCTTTCTGATGTTTTTGAGAGTTGTTTTATGGCCTAATTTGATGTATTCTAAAAAGCGTTTCATGTGTGCTTAAGAAAAATTCCCTCATTGTTGTTTTTTGTTGTTTGTTTGTTTGTTTTTAATTAGGCAATTATAATGCATTTTTATGGATGATTGGAAACTCCTCTTACATGTAGCCTGTAGTTATGGCATAACATACAACCAAATGTACACACCATGGTGTGTCAATGTATATCCCAGATGTAATACACTAATTTCATACTCCTGAAGGGTTATTGGTCAATGTTTTACAAATAAATGTTTGCAGAAGACCCTTTGAGCAGGGTGACTCATACATAATTTTTTGGCTCTATTCAGTTGTTTGGTTTCTCCAGTAAGACTAAATTGCTTAATGATGCCCTGTTTTTAGAAGGCCAGACAGGGGCCAATCTAGCATATCACTTACTGTGTGTGAGGTTTAGATGGTTGAGGGAAAATCATTGGGATTCTCTCTTCTATTTATTCAGAGTTGGTGATATCAGAGAATTAATGTAAAAGTACTATCTTGGACAGTAGAGAATAATAAGTTAATATGAATTAATTTGTTGTTAATAATAACAATTTCCACAACTATAACCAAAATAGCATAATAAATCATTTGCTGTGCATTTTAAAAGAGTTTATGTATGCTATTCCCATTATATTCTTTTAAAATTCACAATAATTTAGGAAACTGAAGCTTAGAAAAGTTAAGTGATTAATCCAAGATCATATAGCTTGATGAGTAGAGCAGTTAGTGTTTGACTCCAGATTCAACTGATTTCAAATACTCTCTTCTCGCCCATCAAGATGGGGCCTCTCAAAAAGTCATTCATAGCCAAGAATACTAAGCTGATGACCAATGTGGGGGTAAAGGACTAACATGAATCCAGCTAATTATGATATGAGAAGACATTGAATGAGAAAGATGTGAGATGGTATAGAAGAAATCTAAAGGTACAAGCTTACACTCACATGTGGTAGAGAGTCAAGGAATTCTGCCCTCACTCCCCACAGGCTCAATTTTACCTTCTTACCAGCATCTTGATTTCTGTGAAGAGTTACTTCTTCCCCTCAGTATACCATGTGGTGGAATCCCTGTAAGGAGCTCTCGCCAATAAAAGTAGTTTGTGATCTAAAACCAACTGAACACTCACTCCTTCTGATTTGAATCTTGAACAAAATAGCAACCAAACAATGCATAATCAGAGTTTAATCACCTTGAAAGGTAGCCAGATTCTTTCTGTTGTGGGTTCAGTCCTTTAGTTTCCAGGTTACTATTTCTCCTGTATCTTTCCTACTTAGTGTCTGACTTACCTGTCAATTCTCTGAACTCCATTCATTCTTTCAATATATTACCTTTTGCATAAATCAGCCAGAGTTAATTTCTGGTTTCTGTTTGTTTGTTTGTTTTTACAACTAAGTCACCCTGATTGCCACACCAGAACCATACTTTATCCACTCCCTGTGCCTTTGGGGGTAGGTCAGGAATACTTAAGAAAACTTAGTTGAGAGAGAAATGATACTTATACATTATACTGAAAAACAGTGATTAAAGTTTTATTGCTTATGAGCAATGATAAGAGTAAATTAATTTCTAGGGAGTGCTCATGGACTTTTGAAAAATGGTATAAGATTAAGTTAGGGAGTATCAGGATGAAAAGCAAACCTTCTTTTTTTTTTTTTTTTTTTTTTGTATTTTTCTGAAGCTAGAAACGGGGAGAGACAGTCAGACAGACTCCTGCATGTGCCCCACCGGGATCCACCCGGCACGCCCACCAGGGGGCGACGCTCTGCCCACCAGGGGGTGATGCTCTGCCCCACCGGGGCGTCCCTCTGTTGCGACCAGAGCCACTCTAGCGCCTGGGACAGAGGCCAAGGAGCCATCCCCAGCACCCGGGCCATCGAAAAGCAAACCTTCTTTATCTGTTGTTAAATAACATACTCTAATTCAGTATGAATGTACTTATAAATTCCTATTAAGCAAAGTTTCAATTTAAAAAATAGCGTAGTAAATACTTAAAGATATTGTGATCTGCAGACAGAAGTTCAACCTTCAAAATAATTAAAATAGTATTTCTGATATTGGTTCTTACTGTGCATTCCTTCTTCCACTGGAGATCTGAACAAGGAGGCCAGCCCTTAGAGTAATAAGAATATGATCAGAGTTAGAATATTATGCAGTAGCAGATAGGAAAATTTTTCTTCTCTGCTAACAGTGTTATTGTAGACAATATGGGGGTTAAGCACTACTGAACTCTGGGGGTTAACACAAGGAGCTGTGCCCACCAAAGATTATTCCAGCTGGGGTATAAGAAGGAAGTCAATCTCTATCCATGTCCTCAGAGAAACAGATTGAAGGCAATTCAAGTACTTTGTCTACTGGAGGAAAACTTGATAGAGGTCTTTCCTTGTTGAAGAAAAAGTAAACAAAAAAATAAAATATAGGGGAATATTAAAAATAGTTCACCACAGAGGAAGAGATTATTAACCTAAAGACATAGAGGAAGAACAAACCTCAGAGAATTATTTTTTCTAGTAAACAGAAAAGAATTTTAGAAAAATGGATCATCAGTAGTGAAATGCAAGATGTTGCATCTCTCTGAAATAGTGACAGAAAGTCATAATGAGATAATTGGTTGAGATGAGAAGGAAGATTTCTGAATAAATAAAGAACTTCTAGAATGCCAGATATGGCATAACAGTGTAAAATTTTATAGCAGTAAAGAACAGAATAGACAGTATAGACAATCAGATTAATGATGCATTGAACAAACTATAGAGCTCTTACAAAATACAGAGAAAAGGATAGAAAGATAAAAATGATGAAGGAGAGTGTGGCTCTACAAGGCAGAGAATGGAGATGAAACCTAATGACTTCAGGTGCTCAAGAGTAAGAAACAGGCAATTGGAGATGAAGAAATAAGCAAAGACATAGTTATATAAAAAGTACCTTTTCTGAGTCACAAAGACCTAGGTATCGAGTACAAAAGGATTCACTGCAGGCCAGAAAAAAATCAAAGGAAAGAGAACCAGAACTGTACTTGACCATGACTGGCCAAAATGTTTGAATTAGCAGAATATAGATAAATCCTACCTCCACCCAGGCAGAAAGAAAAATGTTGCCTTCAAAGACTGACCCTAACCTTTCTGTAATAGCAAATGCAAGAATTTGAGAAAAATCTTAGTGCTTTTGGGTGAAAAGTTGGTAACTCAAGAATTTAAAAAGCACCTAGCTTGTCTTTCATGTATGACTGCAACAAAAAAGCTTTTACCGTTATTTAAAGGCTTCAAAACTAATAATGGTTGTGATCCATCTATTATTTTTAAGTATTATTCAAAAATATACTATAAAGACATATGAGATTAAAAAATGACAAAAATGGAAATTCTAGACACTGTGCTGATTACATCATACTTTATAACTTGAAATCAATAATAAATTGAATTTTCTAATTTAAAGCCTTACTGGGTTCTGTGGCTAAGTTTAGCCTTGCTGCATTCACTTACACTCCTATTTTTTTTCTAATTTATTTGCACAAGGCATAACTCTTGAGTTGTATCATTTACTCCACTATGTTCCCTTTCAGATGAAACCCCTTACAGTATTCACGGTACTTCTCTCTGCAAGTGATTGTTGACAGTGGATGACCTATGTATAATGTTGGGTTAGAGAGCTTTGAAATTGACTAAACAAAAGATTTGCTTTTGGTCTACACAAAGTAAAGTAAAAGTCTATATTTTGGTCAGATTCAATGCCAAAGATCTTGACTACCAGTATTCTGTATATTTTTTGTTTGTTTTTTGTATTTTTCTGAACTTAGAAGTGCGGAGGCAGTCAGACAGATTCCTGCATGCGTTAGACTGACCAGGATCCACTCGGCATGCCCACCAGGGGACGATGCTCTGCCCATCTGGGGCGTTGCTCAGTTGCAGCCTGAGCCATTCTAGTGCCTGAGGCAGAGGCCACAGAGCTATCCTCAGTGCCCGGGACCAACTTTGCTGCCATGGAGCCTTGGCTGCGGGAGGAGAAAAGAGAGACAGAGAGGAAGGAGAGGGGAAAGGGTGGAGAAGCAGATGGGCGCTTCTCCTGTGTGCCCTGGCTGGAAATCAAACCGGGGACTTCCACACACTTGCTGATGCTCTACTCCTGAGCCAACCGGCCAGGGCAGTATTCTGTATTTTTAAAACACTGAATGATTCCAGTCCTTGATATTTGATCTGAAAAGGATAATAAACACCCTAGTGGAAAATTTTTATCACCAAGGCCCTCTTGACAGCTTCTTCTCACTTTCACTGTATAAAACAACTATGTGTATTAGAACACTATAAGGAAAATGTAGCTAAACATTGATAATATCAACAAATGGGTAGTGGGATTTGAAGTGATTTTATTTTTCCTTATAAGTTTACAACTGAGCATATATTACTCTTATAATTAAGAAAGAATCTAATAAAAACCCAAAATATTCAAAAGATATAAATAAGCATCTCACAAAAGCAGAAACCTGAATGACCAGTAACATAAAAAAAAATACTCTTTCTCATTAGTAATTGATGACATTCAAATGAAAACTATAACATGTTTTTATACTCATCATAGTGGGAAGTCATTTCAAAGTTTGAGTACACCTGTCATAGTTAGGATGTGGTGTGGAACTCTCACACCTTACTGTGAGAATAAAAATTAGCACAATCACTTTGGAAATAAAAGGACAACATCTATGAAAGTTAACAAGGTATATATACAGCAAATATACTTCTAGATCATCTCAACATTGCTTGTTATGACAAAAAAAAAATACAAGACCCTGGCCAGTGGCTCAATGGATAAAGAGTCAGCCTGGCTTATGGACTTCCTGGGTTCAATTCCTGGTAAGGGCACACAGGAGAAGCAATCATTTGCTTCTCCTACCCCTCTCTTTCCCTCTTGCCCCCTTTTCCCCCACCCACCAGTGACTCAACTGATTTAAGCATGGCCCCTGGGCACTGAGGATAGCTCTATGGGAGCACATCAGCCCCAGGAGCTAAAAATAGCTGGGCACTCAATCATCGGCCCCAGATGGGGTTGCCAGTGGATCCTGGTCAGGGTGCATGCGTGAGTCTGCCTCACTATCTCCCCTCCTTTCACCTAGAAATAAAAATTGGATATAAAATCCATTAAAAGGGAAAATGGATTTTAAAAAGTGCTATATTCTCTAACTGTAATTAAAATAGCTGAATGTGAGTTACATAGAACAATGTGGAAAGGCCCCCAAAACATAATATCACTGGAGGGAATACAAGTTAACAAAACAATATTTACAGTCTGATTCCAATTTTATATATTTAAAAACATAAAAACCAAACTCTATTTTATTTATAACAGAAACATATGTAGCAAAATTATAAAAGTATTCAAAGAAATGATGAGTTCAGGATGGTGGTTATCTCTGGGGAGCCAAGAAACAGACCAATATTGGGGAGGAGTAACACAAAAGGCATTGGCCACTCTACAGCTGTCCTTTTGTTGGGAAAGCATAAAAATCTGAGGCACAATATGAAGATGATAATATATGTGAAGCTGATAGTAGGAATCATTTTATTTGTTTGAACTATTCATAGTAAAATTGAAACTAAAATAAGAATATATTTTACTTACATATTTTATAAATATAAAAAAGTTTGTTAATATTTTTAGTCTGCTGTATTTTTATGAGATAAAATATAATATAAAGACTCAATTAAAATAAAATAAAATAAAAATAAAATACTGGTTATATTTGGATGATAGGACTGTACATAATTTTTTACTTTGAGTTTTTATAAATTTTATTAAGAGATTATACTTATTTTTCATTGAAAACATATAAAAATTATAAAAGCATGATACTAATGTAGGTCTGAGCTGCATTGTTAAGGGTCTTGAATGTCATGGTTTGATTTTGGCTTTATCCTATGAACTGCCGTTTCCCAAGTTATGTGCTGAGGAACATCAGTAACCTTTGAGATGTGAATTTGTGTTCCTGTGAAATCAAGTTTCCAGGGTCAATAAGTTTAACAAAATGCTGTTTCCCATTCCTCTAGCTTAAAGCAGCACAACACACACACACACACACACACACACACACACACACACACAGTAAAGACTCTAAGAAGTTCTGTAGAAAACACACCACACAACAAAAACTTAGCATTTGTTGAACTCTGTGTTTCCCAATTACATATGATTACAGATTCTTTTATGGAGACATCTTTATTGTCATTTGAGAGATAGTAGTTTTCAGGAAACGCATTTTGCAAAACACATTCAATTACAAAAATATCTATAACATTATATAGAAAGTAGCATAATTAAAAGAGAAATTGTGAGCATGGAAAGTGGCAGTACTGGGCAAGGTGGTTGGAGGTGACAGAGAGAGGCCAAATGGGCAATAATTGCAGTAAGTAGGTAATAAACAGCTGATAAGTGCTTCAGTACATACTTACTGCCTAAGTGAACTATCATCACAATTACTCCCCTTGCACATAATAAATACTTATTTCCCACATGTCTGTGGACCTGCTAGGATACAACGGATCTGACTCCAAGCTATAGTTTGGATCAAGATATCGCCCATTGTCCTTAAATAATAGAATACCCAAGGTATGTTCTTCTTATGGAAAATGCAAGCTTATTTCAAGTTTTATTCCATGTCAGCTAATATCCTGTTGCTCAAAGCAATCACATGGATGGCCAAACCCAAATCAAGAGACAGAGCACTACACTCTGCTTAGCATCAGGCTAGAACAAGTCATAGGACCAAGCTTAATGTCAATGGGCTGGGGAAGTATTGTCTTTCCTGGAGAAGGAAGTGAATATTTGCTGACCAATAACCTTATTTATAACTCTGCCTATCTATAAAATGAACAAAGCGTAGCTATTTACTAGCTAGTGGAAATCTGCCTGTGTTGAGTACATCATTATGATCTCTATTTCTGAAAGATACCAAGGACAAAAGGATGATTTTACCATGGCACAAATCTAAAGATAGTGTGGTGTATGACAGCTGAAACTTACCTGCAATTTATTTGCTCTCCAGGTGTAATAACAAGTAGGGAGAGTATGAAGTGTCTATAAAGAAGAAAACTGCTAAGAAATTAAAATAGGATTTTAAGAGCTTAGCCCAAATCATTGTGCTTAGCAGAGATAAGCATATGAGTAAAAAGCCCATCTTTCACATTTCACACAGCTTTTATCTTTTAATATTAATTGATACTTAGTATTCAGAGACATAACAAAATGTAGTTCTCAGAAAGTAAGTTCAGTCTCCAAGGGGAAAAAAAGGAATGATCTTGAGTATTTTGAAATATGGAGATGTCTGCAACAATCAAAAAGTCTTGGAAAAGTGGAAACATTTCTACATCTTCCTATATATCTAACTTGTCCAAAGAACAAGTTTCTTTTTGAATGCATCCATCTTATTTCTTAATGTAAAAATATGTGTGTTAAACCTCTGAAGAAAAATGTTTAGTTTGTTGAAGAAGTTAAATATATCCGCCATATATGCAAGCTTAGCCATCCATTCTTCATCCAACAAAAACTCGACTAATGCAGAGTTTCGCTCTTGCAAAAACTGTTTCACTTATTCTCTCAGTTCCAAAAGCCATGAAGGAACCTTTCCTCTTGATAGCCACCTCATGTCTGTATAGAGAAGATGTTGTGAAACCATACTTTCACATAGTGTTATAAATAGTCTGTAATCTAAACCTCCACTACTATCATTAATAATCTTCACTGTGTCATTCATCACTGTGTTCCATTCAGGGGAAAGTTTTTTTGCAACTAAATGCTGCCATTGAATCATACAGCCCATGGACATTTCTGGATGTGCAATATCCTTTATTTTTGGAAATACCCCCGAATGATGTTTGATGATGCTCATAGAACTGTCCATACACACTCTGATGCACTTCCCCCACTCTAAACCCTCTGCTTAAAAATATTCAAAGAGAGAAAGAGAGAGACAGAGAGACATAGAGACAGAGAGACAGACAAATAAGAAATAATAAGAATCAAAAGTACAGGGTCAAATAACCTGTTGCATTTTTAGAGCCTAATATTTTTACTTCAAAATGGTTTGGTGCCTGTTGTGTTCTACATTTAATATCCATAAAAATTGTATTATATGAATTTTTTCAGTTATCATCTCCATATACTAATTGTGTAACTATGATACATAGGCAACCTTCCCGCATTGACACACAGCCTCTTTCTTGTTCTAAAGAGTAATAATAAGATATTTTTTAAGGTTTTATTTTCTGGCCAGACTACTTTTAAAAGTGCAAAGCTTAAGTCTAATTGTATTTTAGGAGAAGCTGGAGAATGAAGAAATGATAGGAGGAAATTGAGAATGGTCTGGCCTGTGGCCAAGTTGTGAAAATGGCAAAATGTGTCTATGGTACTTCGATCTCATAAATACTGGGTCTCTTCTCTTCACTGTCACATCTTAGTGACCTCCTGGTCCTTATTCTGGCTCTGGGGGCAGGGAATTTGGAACTCATTCCCATCATGGCATAAATGACTTATAAAAATTCTTGTCTTAAACATCAAAATGAAAATCTATAAGAATTAGAAAAGCCCAGGCCCTGGCCGGTTGGCTCAGCGGTAGAGCATTGGCCTGGCATGCGGGGGACCCGGGTTCGATTCCCGGCCAGGGCACATAGGAGAAGCGCCCATTTGCTTCTCCACCCCTCCCCCCCTCCTTCCTCTCTGTCTCTCTCTTCCCCTCCCGCAGCCAAGGCTCCATTGGAGCAAAGATGGCCCGGGCGCTGGGGATGGCTCCTTGGCCTCTGCCCCAGGTGCTAGAGTGGTTCTGGTCGCGGCAGAGCGAAGCCCCAGAGGGGCAGAGCATCGCCCCCTGGTGGGCAGAGCGTTGCCCCTGGTGGGCGCGCCGGGTGGATCCCGGTCGGGCACATGCGGGAGTCTGTCTGACTGTCTCTCCCCGTTTCCAGCTTCAGAAAAATACAAAAAAAAAAAAAAAAAAAAAAAAAAAAGAAAGAAAGAAAAGCCCAGCAATGGGAGGTGGGGAAGCATTTTGAAAGACAAGGATTCTCAGTGCTCATAATGGACCATCAGGAAGGTGTCAGGTGTGTTCTACCTGCAGAAATATATGTGTATATGAATTACTTAGAAGCACACTGAGTCTGTAGAGAGTACTTGATGCATAGACCTAAAATAAAGGGGGCCTATGACAGGATATTCTACATTTATGCTGTGACTCTTCTGTGGAGTATTACCTTATTACTTTTTAAAATATAACTCAAAATCAAAATTCACAGGGTCTTTGGGATATGAAGCTTTGGGAGATGGAGAATCAAGCAGCTATTAATATTTCATATTCAAATTTATACCTGGGTAATCACTTGTTGACCCTCTAGCTGAATGAATAGATATGCCTTCAACGCTCCTTGGTACCAGCAGCCAGGTTACTTAAGTTAGATTGTTTATTGTTGTCCATCCAACACCAAGTCCCAAATTAGTAATTATTAGTAATAATAATGATGATGAATATAGCATCATTTACATAAAGGGATATTAGGAACCCATTATGGTAGTATTGTTTTAGAGTCCTGTGGTCTCTGCCACTGACCAGAGGAATTGTGGATGACCACCGTACCTCTTTAGGGCTCAGTTTTATTTGTTGATTTATTCAACAAGTATTGTTGAGGGTCCACTCTATGTATGCCTTTACTAGGTGCTATGGGAAATACAAGAGAAAAAATAAACTATCTTTGTTTCCAATAATATTAACATATAGTAGGATATAATATAAATATATTATAATATGATTTAAATCCTATAAGACCAGTATATCCAAAATATTAAGTTATCCAAAGAAAAAGACAGAGAAAATTTTTTATTGGAGTTGATGGGGAGAAAAAGAGGATCAGAGTAGAAGGGAAGGCTCCTTGTAGGAGGGAGCTTTGAGGCTGGCACTAGAAATTGAGGCAGTGGTCTTAACAAGGAATTGAGAATAAAGAGACATATTTGTCAAATGGTGGGGGTGACCAGTTGACTGAGTTGCTAATTGTGTAGTGAAGCAGACAAAGTAAAATTAGAAAGATACATTGGGGAAGAAGCATAGAAAACTTTGAGTTTCCAGATTGAACTTTATTTACAAGGGACTGGTGAGTCACTGGATTTCTTTCAGCAGATGTTTGGCATGATGTGAGCTGTGCTTTGGGAAAATTACTCTGGTATAATGGGTAAGATGATGTGAACTAGAGAGAAGGGAAAGTTGTTTCAGGCAAACCAATTAAGAATCTACCACAATAGATTCTTAATAGTTCAAGTCAAAGAAAATATGGATCCTAATTAAGGGGTGGACAGTAGGGAATAGAGGTAAACAACATTTCTGGATGAGGAACTGATTAGGCCTTTGGGAGGCAGCTGGGAAGATGTTAGGTATGGCTTAATTTTTTAATCTTTCCAAATTCTTATTAATTATGTTTTCTCAACCTCCCTGACTATTGATGTTTTGGACTGGATAATTCTTAGTTATGGGGGGTTATCCTGTGTATTATAGGACATTTAACAGCTTTCCTGATCTTTACGCATTAGATGTGTATGCCACTTGCCTCACCTTCCTGCCCTTCCTGCCAATCCCCATTGCCAGTTGTGAAAACCAAAACTCTCTCTACACATTGGCAAATGTTTCCTGGAGGAGAAACTTATCTTAATCTCTATAAAACTAATAGAAAAAAATAGGATATAAAATCCAATAACCCACAGACAATATCTATCTATATATCAATATCAATATCTATATCTATCTATATATTATCAATCTCTATCTATCTATCAATCTATAGTATATCTATTTACCATCTATTATATATTCATCTCTCTCTCTCTTTACCTATTCTTACTAGGTTTTAAGGTTTCTCTACAAACCCAAATTATGAATGTGTTAGGAAAAAACCCTGAAAGCCAGGAGACCTGTGTAGTATCAGCACCTCTGTAGATGGAAGTAAAGGGAAAGCAATCTAGAGTCTGAAGATCCTGAGTCCCAGAACACCCTGATATCCCCAAGAGGTGTTAACCGAAAAATGAGGCTGAACTGGGTGAGAGTTTTGCAGAATCAAATCATGAGGGGGAACAAGGGGACTCCATTTGATAAAAGTTAATGGTGCTGGACTAGTCTGGGCCCTAAGCTGTTTCTTTCTAGGAGAAGCTACTGAAAATGGATTCTGAACTGAACAGAACAAGGAGAAATGGGGAGGGGGGCAAAGGAAAATGGGATTGGAGAGAAGAAAGGGAGGTCTTATAAAGTACAAAGCCATATTTAAAAAATCACTTTGAGAGAAAAAACAGAAGGAGTTTAGAATCATGAATCTAGAAAAGTTATTTCGGCCTCTCTTACTTTCTAAAAGTGGACAAAAACTCATTAACTTACACATGAGCAAAGGAAAAAAGTATGCAGCGTAAGAAAGAGAATGAGGAGCAGAACACATTTTCCCTGGCCTGGGAAGCACATGGAAAGACAGGCCTGCAGAATGGATAAAAACCCAAACTCAGAATTTCAAAGTAAGCCTGAGAAACCAAGCTAATGGTAGAAGCTGTGACAATAAATTAAAACTAGAAAAACTCAGCAATGAGGTGATTCAAGAAGATTCCAAAAGAGAAATAAAGTAATAAAATTATTTGTAATGAAGTTGAGCCAAGAATAACACAAAAGCCAATGAATAGAAAGAAGGATGTAATGAGACAAATAGAACATAGGTAGAAAGAATAGTTTAATATCAAAAAGATATGAAAAAACATTTATAAAAGTATCCCAGAGAAAGCAATAAGTTTAGAAGATTTAACATGTCTAGTAAAGAGATTCATTATCTAGATTTATGGACTTCAGGGTTTTAGGTAAAATTCAGGTAGTCTATTGACTTGGCTGGGAAAATTATGATATCTCCATTTTCTCTAACTTCTAGCTAAAATTTAACATTTTTATTTAATTACTAATGCATAATAATTAATGCAGAACACGGTAGTATTAATAGTACCTGTTACTTTGTCACCAAAACTAATGACAAATGTCATAATATCAAGTTATAGTTTTACAAAATGCCTCCAAATGTCATTTGTGTTCATCACTTTTTCAAACTTAGAGTTATTGAACCTGCCACCAGATCTTATTAATATATTAGTAAAGAAGTAAACATATTACTATACCACAATTTAAAAATATTTTGAGAACTCTATTTTCAATATAATTAGTTTCCTTTTATATTCTATGTATTCCATTTTATGCATCTGAAAATATTATTCTAAGAAAGGATCCAATGTTTTCACCAGACTGCTAGCAGTTTCCACGGTACAATGAATATTGTAATTCTATTATATAATACAAGTCCCTGAAGGAAAATGATAATTTAAAAAGCTTTCCTGAAATAAAAATATGATTTGAAATTACACATTGAGAGGACAAGAAATTCACTCATAATGGTCAACATTATCCAGTAAAGAAAAATCCTTTAAACATCCCAGCAAAAAAACCAATAGAAAGAAAATTAGATTGCCATTATATTCTTTAACAGCAATAAATGAACTTTTATGACCAAGAAAAATGTAGTAATATATTTAAGAAATCTAAGGAAAGAAAATGTGGACCAAGATTCTTAGGTTCAGCTAAATTGACCTATAAGCATAAAAAGCTTCCGGTAAACTGATGTAAACATGCAATAACACAGAGAATATTGTTCTCATGTGCCTTTCCTGAGGAATCTACCAGACCACAGTGAAACAAGAATGGAATTTAAGAGTAAGCAATTTGAAACTTTTATAGCACGTTGACATAACCGTGACATCCAAGCCCATGAATCATTTCTCTAGTAATTTATTTTCATTGTACTCTACAAAGTATTGGTCCATAAAAGATTGGAAAAAAATTTTTAACTCTCTATACTAATAAATGAGCTTTAGACAACCAGATTTACCATATGAAGGGTATTGAACATTAAATATAAATTTACTTATACAATTAAGACAAAAAAACACACTATAAGGCAGACAGTGTAGTATATATCTGTATGATCTGACAGTGTAGGTAACATGACTATTTTAAAAATGAGAGATTTGGAAATAAGGAGATTATATACAAATGGCTTCCTAGTTCTGCCTACAAAAAAGACCTAGAAACAATGACAAAATTATTAGTAATGAGCATATCTTACATGCAGACTGTAGTCTTGAAATACTATTTTCTACCACTTGTATTTGGTTTATTCCAAGGCTGAGGTAGGAAATGTAGTGTATTTGATTTCTTACAGCATACCAGATATCAAAGAAGATATCAAAGATTATCAAGGTTGGCCTGACCTGTGGTGGCACAGTGGATAAAGCCTCGACCTGGAACAATGAGGTTGCTAGTTCAAAACCCTGGATTTGCCTGGTGAAGGCACATATGGGAGTTGATGCTTCCTGCTCCACCCCCTCTGTCTCTCTTCTCTAAAATGAATAAAGTAAAAACAAAAAAACTTGGAGACCAAAGAATTTCACAGGAAGGAGGGAAAATAAGAGTGGAGACATTAAAAGTAAGAAAGGAATGAAATGATGAATGAGGAATGATTTGTAAAGACAGGACCTTAAATAAAAGATCTTTGAAGTGCCTTCCCACTCTAACATGTAATCCTGTCCCTGCAGAATTTCTGGCCACCAGGTTAACTGAGGCATTTACTACTTCTAGGGTAAAAAAACTAGAAAGAAAGTTCCCTGTGTTGTTTGAAGTGACTAGAATGAATGAAAATAAGTTGATGGGCTATTTCTGGCATGTTTCTTAAACTCAGCTTCAACTGTTTTCAGAAAGGCTTTCCTTATGATTACTTCCATATATTATGAGAGAGGTAAATCAGCTTGAATGATGGTTTACCTATATATTGGTTTATTCACTCTGGTCCTTTTACAATTTACAGCACAGAATGGATGACTCTCTTTTAGCTTTTAAACAGCTAAGATAGGCAAAGAACATAAGAGCAATTCTAAGAGTTTTTGAAAGACTCAAATTTATGTACCATTGTGTCCTACTCCTGAGAAAAGAAACATGACTCTTCTTTGATATGACAAGATTCATAATTATTCTTCTCTTAGAAGGTATTAAGAGATATCCAAACACATTGTATACATTTTATCTTCCTCGGCTGTCTGTTCTATGTACTGCTACTTTTAATATTCTACCATTTTAAGTCAAGATTAAAACAGGCCTTGGGTTAAGTAGAGAGCATTCCCCTAAAGTAAATTGACCTTAAGACTATATATATATTCCCCAATTTACATAATGCTTTTAATTTTTTTCAAACCTTTTTTATATCTGTTATTTCACTTGATCTTCACAATCACCATGTGAGGGCTGTTCACTTTATAGAAATGAACTTGAAAGCAATGTACATTTAAAACGTTTCCATAAAATGTAGTAAAACCACAAAGAAAATTCCCAGAGCATCTATAGCATAACTCTAACTTAAACTGTATTTACTGCAAATTGTATTGACTCAGAAGAGATGGCGGCTCATAAATACAGTTTCTCTGTCCTGAACCACATTCAAACTGCAGTTGCTATGAATACAAAAGAGCTTTCTGAGTACATAACTGTAGTTTTGCTGCATTAAAAAGAAAGACTGGCATTTGGACTAGAAAACAGGCTGTAACTGTGTCTGTTCTGCATGGCAAGCATCTCTGTGCCTGCCAGCAATAGGATAGATTTACATATATTGACTCAATCCAGCATATGAGTAATGATCAATTTTCTTGATCTATTCTATTCTGTCAATCTGTGCTTTTGCTAGCAAATGAGGAGACACTGCTGTCAGCCAGAAATAGTTTCCTGGGCTTATGTGAGCTTTTAAGATCTCTTTTCTACTTAATTAAAAAATACATACAGTGGTTGGCAGAGAGCAGCAAGCAAGTCAAAGTAGCAAAATTTGCTATGTATAAATGGTTTCCTGGAAAAAAAAATCGTGAAAGATGGCTCAATAAATGTAAAGGAAGACGTATGTTTCTAAGGATAGTATATTTTACATCAAGCTTATTAATAGCAAAATAAATACAAAGAGACAAATACAGTTTGTCAAGAGTAGCCAGTAAAAGCATCCTTTTCAGAAGTCACAAATTACTATTCCAGGTAACAATATGTAACCTGCCGGATCAAATAAAGAGAAAATGCTTTTCTTTTTTGGCCTCTCATATTAATGTAGCATATCACATAAATTCACTTTGTTTTGGCCCAGATAATCTCTGTCCCTAAATGGTAATGAAGCTGTGAGTAGGACCAAGTAATATGTACAAATTGAATAACAAGTGTTCCCATAAGGGACACTAAGGAAAGCTTGACGCATGTTAGGCCCCTTCAGTGACCTTTCACATCAAATATAAGAGTGATCTAAGTGAATCCATCAGGCCGCCAGGCAAAATTTGAATACTTTTTTGGAGAGTTAGCTTTATAGTAGTTAAGTAACCGAATGTTTCTGCTAAGGGGGTGCAGTGATGCCATCTTACAGTTTCTACTTTTCTGATTTCTTTCAAGTGTTTTGGCAATCGAGATTCTGAATTTGTACATGAAGTGGGGTATCATTATTTATACATTTTTAGGCTTTAATTAAGAATTATGCTGATTGGGGTTGGCTTTTGTTTGTTCCCTGAGACCTTCCTGAACACTGATATCAAGTACCTACAGAAATGTCTAAACTTAGGGGACAGATTTCAGCAATAACACACACGAGGCAGGAACAGTGGCTGAGTTCTGTGCTCCAGTGAAGGGAACTGGCCCTGAACCTGCAACCAGGAGATCCTGGCTCTGGCCTGGCTCCTCATTGACGGGTGCTATGGTCTTGAGAAAATTGTTACCCTTTTTGCACTTCAGTTTCCTCATCTGTAAAACAAAGATGTTGTAGTAGGTGCACAATTTTCAAGCAGAATTTAGGGAGTCTTCTCAGAAACTATTATTGGAAGATGGTAGGCGGGCCTGTGGGATCCCCATTCCTGTGACAATGTTTGCAGCTCTGCTTGTAACTGTTTTATATAGTATGCTTCCACTAAGATTTTGCTCAAACTGAAGCTAAAAGGGGCATTAGTGTATCTTGAAGGTTTCTAATAGCTCTAATAGTCTACATTCAAATAGAAAATTCCTCAGCTTTTCAGTACATTGATTTTGATTAAGAATTATGTTTTCCAGGCCCTGGCCAGTTGGCTGAGCCTGGCGTGGTAGAGCGTCGGCCTGGCGTGCGGAAGTCCCGGGTTCGATTCCCGGCCAGGCCACACAGGAGAGGCGCCCATTTGCTTCTCCACCCCTCCCCCTCTCCTTTCTCTCTGTCTCTCTCTTCCCCTCCCGCAGCCGAGGCTCCATTGGAGCAAAAGATGGCCCGGGTGCTGGGGATGGCTCCTTGGCCTCTGCCCCAGGCGCTAGAGTGGCTCTGGTCATGACAGAGTGACGCCCTGGATGGGCAGAGTATCGCCCCCTGGTGGGCATGCTGGGTGGATCCCGGTCGGGCGCATGCGGGGTCTGTCTGACTGCCTCCCCGTTTCCAGCTTCAGAAAAATACAAAAAAAAAAAAAAAAAAAAAAAAAAAAAAAAAAAAAAAAAAAAAGAATTATGTTTTCCAAATCCCAGGAATGGATTTGAGCCAAATCACCTCCGATTCTCAGTGGTTCCTCCTCATTGGTCACATCTGAAAGTGACAGCCCCCACTGGGTTAGCTCACAGGTATAGAATATGACACTGAAGAGGAATGCAATCAGTAAGTATCAAATGGCTAGCTGGTCCCCATAAGATGAATACTTTTAGATTTTAGAAAAAGGAACTGGAAAGAATGGCCGAAAAGAGAATAGGTGTTCAAAAGGGCGAGCATTGGAGAAAGAGCAGACTGAGAAGATAAAAATAAAATTAGGTTGTCTGATCCCTAAGAATAAAAAAAATTATTCCCTAACCCATCTCATTTGGTTTAGAAATGAAAATAGACATATGGTGCTCTTTGAAAAAGCTGCATCTCTTTTTTGATCTCTTTCTCTACTGCCTCCCCCTTGACACATGGCGTTAAATATCTGATGCTGAACATTTGCCCTGTGGAGCCAGTAGAATAAAAGATTTCAATCCAACAAACACCACAAGGTTTGCACCGGTAAGAACTGAGATTACCCCCAATGGAAGTGCCAGCACTTCTGGTTAGCCTCGATAGCCATAGTGGACTGTGACCTAAAATGTATAGTTCCTTAGGGCAAGACTGTCCTTCTCCTCATTATGTCAGGTTTCTAGTGCTCACACTCAAACTCTAATATGTTATAATTAGCACTACTAGGTTCATCCCTTTCTTAATCCATTCCTACTTCCTTTAAAATTAAGAAATTTGAGACCTGGCCCTGGCCGGTTAGCTCAATGGTAGAGCGTCAGCCTGGCGTGCAGGAGTCCCGGGTTCAATTCCTGGCCAGGGCACACAGGAGAAGCACCCATCTGCTTCTCCACCCTTCCCCCTCTCCTTCCTCTCTGTCTCTCTCTTCCCCTCCCGCAGCCGAGGCTCCATTGGAGCAAAAGGATGGCTCTGTGGCCTCTGCCTCAGGCGCTAGAATGGCTCTGATTGCAGCAGAGTGACGCCCTAAGATGGGCAGAGCATCGCCCCCTGGTGGGCATGCCGGGTGGATCCCGGTTGGGCGGATGCGGGAGTCTGACTGCCTCCCCGTTTCCAACTTAAGAAAAATACAAAAAAAAAAAAAAAAGAAAGAAAGAAATTTGAGACCTGTGATGGGTACAGAAATTGTAGGAAGGACACACACACATATTTAGGTTGTGGGGCCAGACAAATGTGCTTGCCCTTATGAATGCTTCCATGGTAAAAAGGTCATTATTCTTAGATTTCCAGATGTGAGATGGGTCCATGAGTCAATCAGTCAACCTATATTTATTGAGAATCTACTATGTGCCAAGGATGGTGTTAGGTACTCAAGATGCAGTCTAAAAAGAGGATACAGACACTTTCTACTCTCATTAAATTTATAATCTTATGGGAAAGACTGTCAATGAAGTACATTTGAGCAAAGGCTAAAAAGTAATTCAAAGTACTGTAAGCCTAAAATAGTTAAGATGGGATTGAATCTTCTCTGGGTGATCAAGGAGGGATTCTCTGAAGAAGCAATGGTGAAGCAGAGAACTGAGCAATAAAAAGAAAACAGATAAGCCAGGGTTTTTCTAAAACTAATTTATAAAAGCCACCTGGATATTTGTTTATCACAGATCTCCAGGCTTCTTCTCTTGGAGTTTTCCGTTCAGTAGCTCAAGGGGTGATATCTAGGAATCTGTATTTGTAACTTCCCCAGGTTGTTGGTGCAATCCAGGAAGTTTGGGAAATCCTGCATGATATGACGAGTGTTTCAAGACAGGGAGGACCTAAGAGAAGCTATTTTGACAAGATGGTAGATTGTGATGTCAGGTGAAGAGCAGAAAGGATTTGCTAGAAAAAAATTCAAATTGGTTGAAACCTTGAACAGTGGTTGATCAGAAACTTAGGTGAGTACTGGGGTGGGGAGTGGGTGGGGGGCGGAAGAATAGGAATTAATGACTGCTCAACAGAAAGAACAAAAACTGCTAACTCCTCAGGGTTACCCCACCCCCAAATATAGTTTGCTTTCATTTGTTTTAGACATTATTTGCTTTAACACTGAAGAAATGTAGGTAGCTGAATAAGAAAGGTAGTTTGTGAAATAGATTTAGTGCCTTGCTTTCTAACATCCTTCCTGTAATGATGCATAAAAATCTGCGGAATTACTTTTAGGCTTGCATTTCAACTAAATGTAAACAGTCATGGCAAAGGGGCTCTCCATCAATCGTCAATATGGGTGTCGTCTTTTGTGTTACACACCATTCTTGAACCTTCTCAATTGTTTATGTGGCCACACAAATGGATTTTAGGAGAGATTATGTGCACAGCACTGGAAAGCTTACCCTTGTTTATCTTATACTTCAGGATTAAGAGCTCCCTACCTCTTAGTTTTAGAATCCCTTGCCAATGGTTTGCTGGAACCAGCTCATGCTGGCTCATGAGAACCTATTGTTGACATCTTTTCCAATTTTTGTGTACCGTGACTTCACGAATCAGTCATTGTGGGGGCATTTAACTCTAGAAATCAACAATTGGCTTTTTATTTATTGCTGAGAGCCTGTGAAACACCAACACACCACTGCCTGACAGGAATTTACATTTTTGACATTGTATTGTAGCTATTTCTGCTGTTACTAGTATTCACTAACCAGACTTTCCTATCAATAAAAGTTCTTTTCTCTCTGCCCTCATTATCATTATTGAGAAAAGTCTTTCCCAGAATCCTCAGTACACTTCTGTTACTTCTTCTTGGTTATACCAGTGTCCTCTGGTCATTCAAGGGAGGCTGAGATAGTGAGTATCTGGCCAAGAGGCTTCTATGTTTGGCCTAAGCCAATACTGACTTGAACTGTGGAGCTGAACACAATAATCCTGAACAAAACTGAAGCTCCATTAGTAAGGATGACAGGAACTTTATCCTTGACCAGGAAGTGAATATTTCCCACACTAGTAATGCAAGAAAAGGAAGTATATGGTCTTCAAGATCCAGAGGCCTGAACAGTAAAAGAATTGAAATACGTTCTCCCTGTATTGTTCATTTTTGTTTTACAACTGTTGGCATTTCATATTCAGCCTTTTACAGCAGTGATTCTCCAAGTGTGGTCCTCAGGTCAGTGACCTCAGCATCTTCTCGGTACTTGTTAGAAATGCAGACTCTTAAGCCCCAGCCCAAATTCCTGAATCAAAGCTGTGGGGGGAGGAAATAATTGGGGAGGGGAGGTATGACTGAGGTGTCATACCTCAGTATGAGGTGTAGCAATCTGTGTTTAATAGGCATTCCAGATGATGCTGATGGATGCTGAAGCTTGATAGCTACTGTCTTAAGAATGTTCTTAACTCTATCAGTGTGATATGCATAGAGCAAATTTCAGTGAATAATGAGCACATAGCTAGTGTTGGGCACAGAGTAAGCAGTCATTTATCCATTCATTTCTTTGCTATTAATTTGTTGAGTACTTGTTATGGTTACCCTCTGTCATACAATCTATTGCCCTTTGGATGCCAGAATGATCTTTTTAAAAGACAAATCAATTGTACTACTGGGTTGCTGAAAGGTTTTCAGTAACTCACATAATAAGATAAAATGCAAACCCTAAGATCCTCTATGTCTTGACCTTTCCTCTTATCTCAACTCCTTTCTTACTATTCTCCCTTTCCCTCAGGAAGCCTCTACCTCACTGACCTTCTTTCTATGGTTGAATCGATCTTGTCATTCTAGTTCCAGCTCAGATTTTACCTTTTCAGAGACAACTTCTGTCCACCTTATCAAATGTACCCCTACTTGGCCCTACTTTCTTCCTCATGTAATCATTGACCTCTTCATAGCATATGAAATCATTGTGTCTGTTTATTTGCTTACTGTCTGACTTGTCCAATAGGATGTAAGCTCTTTGGGGGATGCCCTTTGCTTTTCAGTGTCTGAGTGGATCCTGGAACGATGCTCTTGACACGTATTTGCTAAATTAATTTCCAGGCCTTACCATAGATGTGCTGAAACTGGGGTTTGAGTTGCTAGAGGAAATGAACAGCTGGAATCAGTACTCTGGCATAGGCATATCATGCTTTTTCACTTGCAGATTATAATTTATTTTATTTTTAGAAACTAAATTTACTTACAGGAAGCTCTTCAAAGTTTCATGACACTCACTTGTGTGGGCAAGATTAGTTTGCTTCCGTGGAATTGACAGTATTTCATTTACTGATTTGAGAGTGCCAGGAACTTGAAAAAGAATATCACAACGTCTTCTTATACCTTGCACCACATCAGATAAGCAAGTAAGTGACTCAGAAAATTTATGATAATGTTAGAATTTTTTTCCAGTGACTGTTCTGGAACTAGAAAGATGAAATCAGACTCCAATGCCATCTAGTGGTTGTGTTTAGTTCCTCTAGAAATAAAATTCAATATACTCTAATAACTGATTTTTCACTTCTTCCTTGGAGAGTGTGTGTGTCTTTCTGGTCTTACATATTACATTAGTCGTACTAAAAGGTGATGTAGGTTGATCCAATGGTAGGAAACTCATGTGGAACATTAATCCTTCATGTTGTCACTTTGTGATAGACATGTGTTTTATAAATAATAGTTATTTGTATGACAATTTATTTTAAGCTATTCAATACCTAAAAGACTGAAAATCTTTGATGCTCTGTTTGCTGGTGGACACTGGTGGTCACTCAGAGGCAAAACGTGAACCCACAATTTCTGATCTTCATTCATCAGCTATCTTCTTATTTTGTTGTATATTCAAATGTTTCATTCTGTTCTTGTTTCCAATCTTCCTTATTGGCTCATAGTAAGGCCCTTTGCAAAAGATAATCAAGTCTTTAGTTGGAGAAACAAAATAAAGTGATTTTAAACAAAAATTAGAAACCTCCCTAAAAAGTTTATTTTATAAAATTATTTTCATCTCCTATAACCATAAAATGATTTCTAGGGTCTACAGAAACTATGGGGTATTACCATTCTGAATACATATAAAAGCCCTGTACTAAGCATTTTGTGTACATATATCTTTACCAGTGAACAATCCTACACAGCATGGATGTTTGTAACCTATTTTAAAAAGCAAGATTGCACTCATAAAGTTGTCATTTGTTGAGTCCCTAGTATATGCCAGGCTTTGTGCCAGACATTTTCCATGCAGTTTTTTTTTAATCCTACAAACTTTTCAGAAGTATTATGATCTGTTCAAATGAAGACATTAAACTAAAGCTCAGAGAAGTTACTTCCCCAAAGTTCACATCTGGAGACTGAAATTATAGCCCTAGATGGCTCTATACTATGCTTTTGCTACTTCTTCTCTAGCATTTTTAGAAAGAAATTTGAAATTTAATTATTTTTCAAACATTTCTCCCTTCCACTGCCCCTCCCCTCCATCAGATAGCAGTTTGAGGGCAGAGACCACATCTGATGTCTGGCATGTAAGAACTCAGGAAATAATTTTTGGAAGTTTAGGAAAGTTCTAGTTCTTTAGTCAATCACTTAGTTAACATTTGTATAAGTTGTATATTACTGCATAAAAAATTACCCCCTAACCTAGTGACTGAAAACAACAAATGTGTTATTTCCCAGTTTCTATGAGTCAGAAATCTAGAAACAGGTTACCTGGGTCTCTCACAAGGCTACAGTCAAGACTTGGCCTAAGCTATCATCATCTCAAGGCTAGCTGGGGCAGATTCTGCTTCTAAGATAATTCACATGGCTGTTGGCTAGGGTTAGAATTTCGGTGTCCAAGATCACTCACGAGGACCTGGACAGACCTCACTTTTCTACCATGTCAGCTTCTTTACCAGGCTGTATCGAAGCATGGCAGCTGGCTTCTTCCAGAGTAAGGTGATTCAGGAGAGAGTGAAAGATAATGCCTAACAGGGAAACCACATGTTGGAAGTGACATCTTTTTACTTGTATTCTCTTCTTTAGAAGTGACTCAGGAAATCCCTCTCACTTCAGGGGAGGACATTACACAAGGGCATGGATACTAAAAAATGGAGCTCATTAGGGTTCATCTCAGAGACCACCATCCATGACAGTAGTGCCATATTCATTGAGTATGAAACCTTGAAATTATTCTGTAATACTAAAGATCAATGCTTTGCCTTATGAACCAAAACTATTTTGTAATCTAGTTAAGACAGGCTCTCATAATGCATAGAAGAGCTGGTTCTAATGTTAGATGAACTAGATCCAAATCCTAGTTTCCTGACTTCATAACTGTGGCTATGTTGATGTCTCCATTTCTTAGCTTTAAAATAGGTGTTATAATAGTACAGTACATACCTCATAAGTCTGTCATGAGAATGAAATGAGATAGTATCAGTAAATTGTTAAGTACAGTACCTGGTACATAAAAACAGCAATATATTCCAGCTAATATTGTCTAAATATTAGTGTGAATTTATTTTTAACTCCCCAGAGTGTTTTCTTATTATTTCATGTTTTACTTTATTCTCATTATAATCCCAGTAAGGTGGTAGGATTTGATATAGCCACCCCCAATTAAAATATTTAACATTTGCCATGTAAAAATTGAATGACTAACCAATAGATGTTGAAGGCAGTCCTGTAATCCAGTTTTTTCCCAAACTAATTTTTACTTCCAAATTCTTGCTGTTTTTCAAGAAATATATCTCAGAGGGATGAGCAAGGGTCATTCTCACTACCCCATCCTTATATATTTGGTATTTACAATCACAGAGTTGTAAGAATCACCTAATTAATGAACTCCAAAGTTGTCTTAGAACAGAGTCATGTTTTGAGTTCATAAAATAACGTTCTATAAACCACCGTAATACATGCACCACATGCTTAACTGCATTGTTATGGTAGCTTAGGAAACCCACTTCCTGGCTTCGGTTCCTCATTCTAAGGGTATGGTTTTTCTGTTAAGTTAATGAAAAACAACCTCATGAGACAGATTCTATCTCTTGATTAGAGAATGTTCTCCCAAAAGGCCTAGGAGATCTTCTCATGATAAATTCCAAATGATATTTTACCAAAGCCAACAATAAAACTTAATAATAGAGACATAGAACCACAAATACATTCATATTTAATTCTTATTATTCTCCAGGTCCCCAACCTTTTCTCTCCCCTCTCCTCCCAAAAAAATCACAAAATCAGGAGAAATAATAATAAAGAAAAACATTGTTGACTATGTGTCATAGTCACATCTGTCTTCAAAAACTGAGAACTCTATTCCCCAGATATTAGAATGAGCCTTGAATCACTTTCATTTATGAAGCTGATCTACTCAAAAGAAATGCCATTTTATTAATGAAGCTCAGTGTTTCCTTCTATCCAGTTCCTATTTACAAAATAAACAAACAGCAGCTTCTCTGATGAAGCTGTAGCATGCTTGTGTTGCTGGTTTCTCCTTTAAATGATTATAATCTTCTTCTAAACACTATGTTTCCAGACATGCTATCAAACTTTTAAGACTTTTTCTTATTGGAGTTTACAATGTAATTTGAAGAGATCAGAGGAGGAAATGTGGAAGAGTAGATAGAGAGGTTATTATAGAGGAAGAAGTGATGAAATAATGCTTGATTAATTTATGTCTAATTGTTTTAATTATTGGAAATCTAAGAGAAAACAAAATTCTTGACACTTTTGTGAAGTATCAAGGAAAACAGTTGGTGCCACTTTAATGTTTAAAAGAGAGAAATCTTTCAAAGTCAGGATCTGTAAGCTTCTTTAGGTCCTTTTCCCTGGCTAACAGACTTAGTTCTTCTGGGAGGCCTCCAAAGGCAACAGGTCATCACTACTGCTGGTGTCCATGTCCAGCCCTACAGTTTAGCAGGAGAATCATGTCACCACTCTGACCTTTCAGGGGACTGACCTAATAGAACACTGTGTTCTTCGGATCTGTTAAAGTCTAAACAGCATGTACATCAAAACAACAGTGCCATCATAATAAACAGGACCTGGATGGATGTGTGTGTGTGCCTGTTAAATTCATATGTATACAAAGATATATAGATAATTGTATGCATGTATGTATGTATGTATGTATCTATTTATCTATCTTTAATCAACAAACTTAAGCAATATCCCATGATCAGAACACATCTAGAGTATTTTATAAATCCTGGATGGTATATTTTATAAAAGTTGTAAACAATCTAAAGGAATCTAGGCTAAGGAAAGATCTAGAAACTACTAAACAAACTGAATAGAAAAAAAAGCAGTTATTATTGCTCTGGAGAAGTGAAGATATAGTAAAAGCAAAGTAGTTTCAAATACTAAAGTAGTATCACCTAGAGAGAAAAAAAAACTGACAATGTGTCACTTCAGAGCAGAGCTAGAACAACTGGCAGAAGTGACAGACAGAAAAATTGGTCCTCAATACTTGATGGACTTGCTAACAACTTAAGAATGCACAAAATCATCCAGGCCAGTCAACTCAACTGTCCCACCAGTGTCCAGGTAAAATAACTGGAGAATTTTGCTCAAACAGCAGGCTAAAAAACCATGCTGGGTGCATTTTCAGGAACCCAATTCTGGCTGTCTACCATGAACTAAAGACCCATCATCATCATCATCATCATCATCATCATCATCATCACCATCACCATAATAATAATAATGGCAAACAGTTATATAGCATACTTACTCTGTGCTTGACCTTGTGCAATTACTTTATCTGTCAGAATAACCTCAGAGAGATCTTTAACTCCTGCTGTGAGGCAGAAAGCAGGAAAATAATTCTGTTATTTTTTGCAATCAACATTAAGTGGAGTGGCAGAGAATTCAGTCAGGCAAAACTATGTGTTTTAGTCCTTTATTTTATTACTTATTTTACTTTATTTTATTTCATTTTATTTTATTTTTGAGAGAGAGAGACAGACATACAAACAGACAGGAAGGAAGAGAGATGAGAAGCATTAACTCGTAGTTGAGACACTCTAGTTGTTTATTGATTGCTTCTCATATGTGCCTTGCCTGGAGGGCTCCAGCAGAGCCAGTGACCCTTTGTTCAAGCCAGCCACCTTGCCATTTAAACCAGCAACCTTTGGGCTCAAGCCAATAACCATTGGATCATGTTGATGATCCCACACTCAAGCTGGCGAGCTTGTGCACAAGCCAGATAAGACCACACTGAAGCTGGTAACCTTGAGGTTTTGAACCTGGAACCTCAATGTCCCAGGTTGATACTCTATCTACTATGCCACCACCAGTCAGTCAGTTCTTTGGTTATTTTAAAATAACCTTGTCCTTTAAACAAAATGTAGTATATACATACAATCAAATAATATTGAGATATGAAAAGAACTGAAGTTCTGATACATGGTACAATATTGATGAACCTTAAAAACATCATGTTAAGTGAAACAAGCCAGATGCAAAAGAACAAATATTGTGGGATTCCACCAATGAAACATATAGACTAAGCATATTTAAAGAGACAGAAAGTAGATTAAGAATAACCAGAGGCTGTTGAGAGGGGACAATGGGGAGTTATTGCTTATTAGGTAGAAAATTTCTATTAGGTGGCTATTGCGTTAGCACAATTTGAAAGAGTTCCACTCTTGCCCTTCCTGGCCATGCCCCTTCCCAAGAGGTGAGTGGTAGAAGGGGCCAAAGCATTTTAAATTGTCTTCTTTTTGCTTCTCCTCTGGTAGGAGCGAGCTCAATGTGGTGAATACACAGCCATGAAAAAGAGTCTGAGTCAACTTAAGGAAATTTGGAAGTTGAGTCATAATAAGGAACAAAGAGGCATATAAGAAATTGGCAAGATTTCCCTTTGATCCTGGCAAGTGCAGTCACGAAAAGAGTTCATGGAGGGGGGGAAAGCACAGGATGTGAAAATGAGAAATAGAAGACTGACTGTAGTTCTGTGCCCATGTGGTCAACTTGTATGAAATCTTTCTTTCTGGGGATTCAAATGAGAGAACAATCTTTCCACACCCTTTCAATAGTGAGGGAAGACAGTGTACATTCTGGTGGAGGATGAGACCTTCCAGGTTTGGGTGTAGTTTAGTGTGTGAAGGGCAGGCCTTGATTGAGCATAGCTGTGCTGGAACTCATAATAAATTTGAAGAAGATGGTCATGCAGAACTAGAACGGCAATAAATTGTCCCCAAGAAAACTGTATGGCTTCTATATTTCCACTTCTTTTCATGTATTTCTGCTTTTCCTTAAAATCTGCCTTCTCTCTAAGGAGGTCAAGTTCACCTTCGCTTTTTCCAACCTATGGAACGAATCAAAATCAGGGAAACCTGAGTTTGGCAGAATCAAAGCCCCAGTGAATTTATAAATGAAAGGATGAATGATCAAATCTCTTGTTGCTGATGCTTTTACTATGAGAAAGCTCTTCATTTACTCTGTCTTGTTAACTCTGATGTTAACTCAATTGAGTCTGAAAAATTACACCTTAAATTTCCCTTTGGAAAGCCTTGCAACAGTGAAGAGGAGAATTGACTCTCCTGATGTTCCTGTGCAGTAATGCATTTAGTGAACCACTGTGAAGCTGCCACTGAAACTGACTACGGTGGGAGGGGAGTAAGGAAAAGCTGCACCTTCTCATTCTTTCGTTCCTCACTGACTCCAAAGTGGAAAGAGTACAGTTCTTCTAAAGCACATGGCTAGCCCTTGATAATGATATGATTATTATAAAAATACTGTAGAAAATACAGAGAAGGAACACCAACATTTAAACAAGCATATGTTGAGTGCTTATTTCATTGCAGTCACTTCCCATGCATTTATAGTCTAAGACCCATTAAATTCGTGACAAAATATTTGAGACTCAGAGAGCTAAGTCACTTGTCAAAAGATGCCAGGCCAAGAGGTGGACTTAATTTTGTCTGACAGCAAAAGTTGTGTGGGGTGATGCTTGTCTTTCCCTTATTAGTTTCAGTTTTCTTAAGTCCTTGGGTACTTGATGGTCTCACAAATTCTCACTCTATTAGGCTTTCCCCTAGTATTAGTTGCTTGGGTCTTCCCCATTCCCACAAACTTCTTGCTTTCCACCTGAACTCTGTTTCCTCTTGTTCCTGAAATCTGACTTGGCCCATTCTTATTTCCTCAGCACCCATTATCCTCACTTTCCCTAATGCAGGGGTTGGGAACTTATGGCTCGCGAGCCAGATGTGGCTCTTTTGATGGCTGCATCTGGCTTGCAGACAAACTTTAATAAAAAAAATAATGTTAAAAATATAAAACATTCTCATGTATTACAATCCATTCATTTCCTACTGCTCATGTTCATGGTTGCGGGTGGCTGGAGCCAATCACAGCTGTCCTCCGGGACAACACCAAATTTTTATTGGATAATGCTTAATGTACACGGGTCATTGTATGGCTCTCACAGAATTACATTTTAAAACATGTGGCGTTCATGGCTCTCTCAGCCAAAAAGTTTCTCGACCCTTGCACTAATGGATATGAAGAGATTAACATACAACTCACTCATCATTGCTTATTGTAAGAGGTCACCTTATAGTATTTCCATGATCCAAAAGAATGAGCCTCTAATATGGAAAAGTTCAGGCATTAAGACAGGCTGACTGAGAAATAATATTTGTATGTCTGAGTGTGACATTTGAGTGTGCATGTGTCCGCGTGTATGATGAGGAGATTGCTGCTAGGGAAAGATTTTCATTGTATCCTCCTAACATGCCTCACAGGCCATTGTTTTTCAATCTTTTTTTTCATTATTTCTCCCCTAAGAACAGCTTTTTCCTAATTGTTTCTTCCTATGATATAATGTTATCTGTTTATGCACTAATGTAATCTGTGCTCGATACATAGTAAAAGTAGAGTTTTCAGACTTCTAAGTACCAATTTTTGCCCCGTTGTGGGTGATGTGCTAATAGACCCAAGAGAGACAGACAGCCTAGTGTTAAGAGCGTGCTCTTGGAGTTGAAGTCCAAGCTCCATTACTGCCTCGCTGTGTATCATGAGCAAGTTGTTTAATCTCTCTGTGGTTCAGTTATTCTGTTTATAAAATGGGCATCATAGTTCTTTTTTCATAGGTTTGTCATGGGTGTTAAATGCTTATAAACACACTTAGAACAGGTCTGGAGACAGAGTTGGAATTAAGTTTAGATGTTACATTTCATGTCAAGGTGCACATAAAAAGTGATGTCATTTTTACTGCACACTGGAGGTCACTGGAGGGGGGACAATATTGGATTGTCTATATAAAACTTGTTGGAAAAAAGTTTTTGTATTGTATAGTTACTATAAGAAAATGTAAATTTTATATTTATATAAATATATATATTATATAAAATAAATATTTTAAGTTTGTATATAACTTTCAAATAAAATGATTTCAAAAGATCTCATAATAAGAAAATTGAACTTATTTGTCCTCGTTAACAAAAATCTTTCCACAAATGGATGATGGCAAATGGTTAAGGAGAAATACTTAAGGGCCTTAGGAATCAAAATAGCAATCCTGAATTTAAGAAGTATGTAAAGGGAGTCATTCAAATCTTAACCATTGTCACTTTTCTGAAAAGTTGCTTTTTTTTTTAAAAGTTGTTTTTTAAAAGGTTGGAACCCCTCCTACCTCATGCTCTCTTGTCGCTGTGTGTAGCTGCCGTGGTGAGCCACGTCCTCATGCTGGGGAGCCCTGATCTCACCCATTGCCTACAGGGGTCGTCAAACTTTTTATAAAAACCGCCCACTTTTGCAGTGCTGGTCAACCTGGTCCCTACCGTGCAACCAAACAGCACTGCGATTGGCCCATCATGAAAGCTGGAACGCCCACTAGTGGGCGGTAGGGATCAGGTCTACCAGCACTGCAAAAGTGGGCGGTTTTTATAAAAAGTTTGACGACCCTTGCCGGGGCCCCAATGTATGTAAGCCTGGCCAGGAATATGAGAAAAAATCTTCCTTTGAAAAGGTCTTTTTCACAAGAACATTACTTGTTTTAGTCTAAAAACAAAGACCCACATTAGGCCTCTTAAAGAGGAACTATATATTTTGGACCTCATCCAATGCAGTCATCACACACTTCATAGATGGGGGGGGGGGGTTCCACGGGGGCAGCAGAAGCAGCTAGGTTCAGAATAGGACGGATAGCAACCCAAGTCCAGTTTACAGGGAGTGTGGCTGTCCGGGCTCTGACGGGCTGGGACAGGAAGGAGGCTGACCCGTGGCTCAGAAACCTATGTCTGAGCTGGTTTCCTGTGAGCAGCCCAAGTACAGGATTACTTTGTGTTCATTTACTGTCTTCTTCCTCAGTAGGCCGTGTGGACAGCCGCTGGTGAATTTCTAAAAATGCAGAATTGAATCTACTCTCGCCTTTATTTGCATAATGCTATGCCTTTTATTATTATTTCCCAGCAGTGAACTCAGAGAGGAACTGCATGTTCTAGCCAAGTCTAATGATTGTTTTATAAATATTTATAAATCAGATACTATCTTTTTTTCTTTCTCCTCTTGCCCTGGCTATACATTATTTGGTGGTCCGTTCTTCCCTTCCTAGCAGGGCTGGGAGGACGTTCGGATTTTGACATCTTTTCTTTGATTTTGCTTGCCTGTACTTCGGGAGTCTTTGTTAAGAAGCTTCATTCTGAAGTATTTAAAGGTGGCCTCCTGAGGCTGCCTCATTGATCACACGTGCCAAAACCAAACTGAAGCCTCTTAGTTGAGATTTATATTCTTTTGCAGAAGAGAGAACCTGTTTATCACTAAATTCATTTATCAACAGAGAAAACCTGACTTTGATTGGGACAATGTCTTTGCCTATCCTGGAAACCATCAGGAATAAAGGGGAAGGGGAGGAGGAAATATCTCTCCCTCAAGAAGTCAAACACTGGCATTAGTAACCAGGTCTACAGATCCTTCTCGTTCCTGAAAAGATGGTTGTTCAAATTCTGGCAGCGGATGGCACTCCATCTATGTTGCGAAATTGTCCCCTGTGGCCTTGGCTTTCAGAAAGTGATGCCAGACTAATTAAATTGTTAATTGTGCCCAAACTATTATACTGGATTGATATTATTTTGTATTCTAAGGATAGAATCACTCCAGAAGTTAATAGCTAAATAAATACAAGTTTCCTGTCTGGTACCAAAAGGCTCTCCTGATCTTCACTGACTGAGATGGGACGCTGAGACTGACAGGCCCTTCAGAGTGGGCACTGCCTTAATCGGAATTTGCTTCCCTAATGTCCAGGTGTGCCCAGAGCCAAAGTTATTCAATTAAGACCTTCCAGGAAGCTAATGTTGATGACCGAGGAAGAAGTGCTAGTCCAGACTGCTTTGTAAGAGAGCTCTTGGGGAGCAGTGATCATAACCCCCATCACCACTACCACCAGAAGAGCAACCATCATAAAAGTATGTTTTTCCTTTCTACCAGAACAGGCTCTTATACAAAGAACTTTCTCATGGTCTCTCATTCTACAATGAAACTGGGGAAATACTAAGCACATTTAAAAGTGTTTGGGACAACCCTATGGATTTAGATGATATTATTCTCAACCTTTCGAAAGATGAAAAAGCTGAGGCTTAGTAATTGAAGGAATAAAAAACTTGCCCAAGGTCAAAGAGTGGCACAGCTGAGATGCACCTGAGACTATCTGACTCTACAGCCAGTGCTCTGAAGCCCTACGAAACATTCTGTAATAAGGAGCTTGGGGCGTAGTAGATAGAGCTCTCTACTTGCTTCTCTTTTGTCACCTGGTAGAGAAGAACACATGGAGATATTTTCTGATTTCTTCAATGATCCTGTAAAGTCCTCTCTACGTGGGATTCTTTATTCTTCAATATACCTCCAATACAGACCAAGCCAAGAATGAGTTGCTAGAATATTCTTTGGAGAAAGTAATACATTCCTCCTCTTGTGTTGTATAAACAGAGTCTCAGTGAAATCAAGACCTGGATCTTACAGAGCTCCCAGGTTCTAATTTAGGGTGGAAAGTCACATCTGGGACATTTAGGTTGCTGTCTGGCTAAAAGATAAGGGAAAGAATGGTGGTGTGATATACACCAGACCATGCAGAAGGCCGGCTGCTAGCAAGTTATCAGTAGAACCCAGTAAAGCACGAAAATGCAGCCACCCCTGTCCTCAGTGGGAAGGCACAGGAAAGAGGGCAAGAGAATCAGATTTATCAATTTTTAAAATCCAGGTAAATCAGAACGATGAAGGGCTTTCCAAGTTAGGACTAGTAGACCACTTCCATCTCGGTTAGCAGTATGGTATAAGCAGTGGTTCTCACATTTTTACATTTTCCAACAGTGAGACAGTTATGAAAAATGATGGCTGATATAAATCTCCACTCTACTAAAAATTTTAAATTAGAGATTCTCGGATTGTATCTGCAGCTGCGGGAGAGGGGCCCAGCTGATCACCTGGTGTTTCAGGTGCCACTAATGCCCCACCAGGGTCCCCTGAGGATTTGTAAATCTCTTCTGCTATATTTGGGTGAACTCTAAGTTTACCTTAACTTTGAATATATTTTATTAGCATTAACCAAATTAATATACTGTCCTAATGATAGCAGAATTTAAATTGGTGAATTTCAACTAAGGAAAGTTTAGCTTACTCTATATATTTCAGGTAATATAAGACTTAAAAATAAAACTATTTTGTAATGGAACTTTTCAAACATACGCAGACTAGATAGACTATATAATGAACCTCTATGTATTAATCACTAAGGTCCAAGAAATATCAACACTTTGCCAATCTTTAATCTATCTTATTCTCCCTTCCTTCCCCTGGAGTATTTTGAAGAAAAAACCCCTCAGACTTCTTATTATTTTACTTGTAAGTGCTTCCATATGCATGTTTAAACAGTAGGACTTTTTTAAAAAACAAAATCACATGCCATTATGACACTTAACAAAATAAATGGTAACTCTTTTATAGAGCTATAACATTTTAACCTTGGAATTTTAACCCAATCAATGTTTCTCCAAATGTATTTTGATGTTAAAAGTAACATTCTGATGTTCATATTCATCAGATACTAACAGAGGGTATTTTTAGACAAAGGGTTTCCGTGGTGAAAAAGTTTCAGGGGGGGGGGGACTTCTAATTTAAATAAAGTTAAAAAGTTAAACTGTCCACTTGCAAGACTTCTTAAAATCTTCAATAAGAATGCTGGCTTCCATGTGACTCTCGAAAAAGAAAAATACATGCAAAGTTTTGAAATGTATTTGATACTGACACATGTTTTTCAGCTGACAGGACAAGTGTTCCACATAGTGCTTAAGAGCAGAACGCCCAGCTCAGCCCTGGACCGTAGATTCCTCGAGGGCCTCATGTTTACATTTCCCAGAGAGTTAAGGACACAGCTTGCTCTTAGCGAGCAATGAATAAAGATGTTTGATCGATATCAGTTGTCATCATACTAAACAATAAAATGCTGCTCAGGAGAGGTCTACAATCTAATCACAGGGAAAGACAAAATGCTATTCTAACAAGTCAAGGACTTCATGATCTGGTGCTCCATTGAATGCTATAGCTATAAATTCAACAAGATTCCAGAGAAAAGCAGATCCATTCGTTCCTTTGTCCAGGAGGTACGTGATAAAGATGAAGCTGGGGCAGGGCCTGGAAAAATGAGAAGCAGAGAGAAAGACATCTGGAATATGCCTGGATAACATGGATAAGAGAACAGAAATCTGAAAAATTATGGTGTGTTCAAGGAAGAGTGAGGAGGTCAGCCAGGCTAGGGAGTGGTGGGAAATGAGATCTGATAAGAAGAGTGGAGCGTGAGAATGCTGAAGAACTTGACAGTCTATTTGGGATATGATCCAGGGGGCATGATTATAAACTGAGAACAGATACTTTGTCTGTTATAGCATCCTTCCAAGAAGAATACTTTAAATATAATAGGCATTTAATATACTAAACAAACAGATGCTTATATATGGAATTCCATTGAATAGAGTGAGCTATATACATCTCAACATAAACTCATAAATCAATGTAACTAGCCTATTGATTACTACAGACAAGACCCTAAGACTGGAGGTCATAATATGGGTCTGTTTTCATGGAAGTTAGGAAAAAAAAGAAAAGATCAGAAATGTGGATGTTTGGGGGAAGAGGTTAGTTACCAAAACATAGAGCTCTGTGGTGAGAATGAAGGATAGAGAGGTTGGAGGAGAGGATGACTTGGGAAACCAGAGTCTAAGGCAGGCATCCCCAAACTACGGCCTGCGGGCTGCATGTGGCCTCCTGAGACCATTTATCTGGCCCCCTGCTGCACTTCTGGAAGGGGCACCTCTTTCATTGGTGGTCAGTGAGAGGAGCACTGTATGAGGCGGCCCTCCAACGGTCTGAGGGATAGTGAACTGGCCCCCTGTGTAAAAAGTTTGGGGACCCCTGGTAAGGCATTGGGTCTCTGAGGCAGCAAGGAGAGAAGAAAAACAATTATCAAAGGACAATAAAAAGCCCTCACTTAAGTAGAAAGTGTAGTCCTGTTTTAAAGAGGAATTTGGGTTTAAGAATTTGGCACTAGTGTTAATGTTGGTAATCTAGATCAGTGCTACTCACAGGATGATTCCTGAGCTGGTACAAGTCATCAAATTATTTGTTTCTGGTCATCAATAAGATACTATTAAAATTGTGAGCAAGCCAGATGGCATAACAAGACACCCAAGCAAGTGGCTATTTTCTAGTAATTTTTATTCTAGTTTACAAAAGTAATAGTTTAAAGAGTGTTGGGGAAAAAAATAGTGCTTCACCACAGTTGGCTTGAAAACACATCTAGATTACTCTTGAAAATGCCCTGAGGAATATGTCTCTTTCATAGCCAGTTTTTCATTCTGCATTAAAATAAGTGGCTATTTCTTTATCGGAAGTCCAGATGTCTTGCATTTATAGGACATCATATTCGAAAGGTATGCACCTAATTCCTAGAAGCCATCCCCGCGCGAGGGAATGCTTACCTTTGGAGAGGCACTAGAGAACTGAGAAGAACTGAGAAGAACTGAGGCTGCCCACCTCCTCTTCACTGGGGTCTATTCTCATTGAGTAGACTAGCAGAAGGAATTATTGGCCTTGTTTGAATAATATTTCTCTTACTCTTTCTTTGCCTTTTATTTTCCTCCCTCCCTCCCTCTTTGTCCTGAGCACATGCATTTGATATTTTACAATACAATGTGTCTCTGTCATACAGGTGACCACTCTGTTCATAAATATAATTTTGTTCTCTATTAATATCTTTTGTCCTGATATGTTGCTGTTAACTGAAAAGTGAGGTAGGCAGGAACTCTCTTATTATCTTGTTCTACAGATGAAAAAACTGAGGGTGCAGAGAGAATTTAAACCCTATTCACACATCTAGAACTCACATCTTCTACCTGCCTAACTTTCAACCATGGTAAAAGGCAGCTGAGTGAAGTCAAAGAGCTTCCAAAGTGTTTTAAAATGTTTGAATGAAGCAGTGTGTGCAAAAGGCTAGCATGAAACTGGTAGAATGTAATTGCTCAATAAATGTTAGTTTCCTTTTCTTAAGAAATACCAAAAAGGCACAGAGAATGAAGGGAAAGAGATTGTACTGTGAGTGAGACATGACTCGTGCTTTTTGAAATCAAGAATTTCAAGGTTGGCATTGTACAAATCATTAAAGTCAAACTTTCTCAAAGTGTTCTCCAACCCATGTTAATGAAGTCCCGATCTCTGCCACTTACTGCTTGATCTCCTTCAGCTGTTTAATCTCTCTGTGCTCCAACTCTTTTGTTGTTGTTGTTTTTACTTTTAATCATAAGAAGGGTTGATAGAATTACTTTTCAGAGAGGCTGTGAGCTTTAAAGATAATGTGCCTAGCATATAATGGGCACTTGATAATTGGTACAGTTGTGCTATATCCACACAATTTTGCATTAACTTTATCCAGCATGAAACGTTTACATCAACCAATGGATTTTGAATACCACTTTGAGCCTTGTGTAGAATAAATCTGCTACCCTTAATTACCTATTTTTTAATTCATAAGTCATACAAGTGTCAACAATATACATCCACATGTACAAATATGTATACAAAATGCCTCTGTACATGCACTTAAAAATATGTATTCTCCCAAAATTTCTCTTGTATGGTACAATATTTGAAACCTGCAGGGATGATTTATTATATTCTGGCAGCACCACTTCTTCGAGGCTGAACACACTGGAGGAAGATTAAGAAGGAAGACAGAACCATCTGACAGTATAATTACACACACAACTTTTAATGTTATTGTATATGTATCAAAGATAGTGTATCAAAATTTAAAGAGATAAATATTTTAAATATAGAAAATGAGAATACTTTCTGTGAGTGGAAAAGAAAGGAAGAAATTTAATAATATGCCATTCAAACTTGCTTTAAATAATTATGTTATTTCAGATCTACAAGATAAACATTCCACACCACAAAACCAGGGCACGGGCTCTAATTTAATAAACACATGTCCCACAAGAGTGATGAACAATATGGCCAAAGGCTGAAATTGCATGCATACATGATCTGGGGGTGTAATTTCATTTGTAAAATGAATCACAGTCTAAACTTGGACTCGGTTGACTTATTGAAATCATACTTTTGCACGAAATGTTGTTTTTTCTATAGGGGCACTTTCCCCAGTTTATTTTTAGTTGAGTTCTTTTGAACAAAGCACTGCAGTGTTCACTAGGGGCTAGCTAAGGACACTTTTTAGAACCTTTTCTCCACATTTGGCTCTCTTTGACCCATCTCCAAAGCCTCCCTAACCTCACTGATTCCAACTCTCCCCATCCCACTCCTTTCAAATTAACTGCACAGAACAAACATCATGGGAGTTTTCAAAATTTATGTCCACAGTTTTGTAATCACTCTTTAACCCCAAACAAAAGGCAGTACAGTGTTGTAGGAAAATTAGAGGAGCAGGCTAATAGGACAGTAGGGTTCTAATTCCATCACTGTCATTAACAATCTGAGGATTTGGGGCACGTTCTCATTAGACTTGGCCTCGGTTTTTTTTCATCCATACCAAGTGGGATAAACCAGAAAATGAATCTTAAACCAGGAACTTCAGCTATAACATTGCATGCTGCAAATTTTGTGTCTTTATTCAGTCAATGAAATCCACAGAGAAAATTCTTTGTCAAATTTCACTACTTATCAGTTATATGATCATAGATAAATTTATTAGTCTTTTGCACCATCAGTTTTATCTATACAAGAAGCAAAATAATAGTATTTTCCTGAAAAAGGTTGCTGTAATGATTAGATAAGGTTACTTAAAAAACAAACAAACAAACAAAAAAAACCTGTTCAGTACAGTGGCTGGCACAGAGTAGGTACTCAATAAGTATTATCTATTATTTGGCTTTTAAGAGATATGGTTTTGATTTCTTTTGATAAGAAGGCAACAGATGCTAGTAGATAATCAGAAGACATTATTTCCAGCAATTGTATTTCTCATATCACCTTTCTGGTTTGAGTCCTACCCAGCTCATTCCTTCTAAAGGAAAGCCAAGCAAATACCAGTCTATCACAGCAAGAAGCTGGCATATAATATTGTCACTCCACATTCTGGGGATACACTCATGGTTGTCTTTTGCTAAGAACTATCTAACTTCCTACTTTCATCTTTATCAATCCTAGATTCAAAGGATGAGTGTCTTGAGACATTAATTTAAATTAAATTCTTGACTCAAGTTAAAATAAATTGATGCATATTCTAGCATAACAATTTCAACTAGAGATTCTGGGTTCAACTCTTGCCTCTGCTAATTTCTGTTTGTGGATAATCTTGGGCAAGTTACCATACCCTTCTCTTCCTCATTATCTTTATCTGTAAAGGCAAATAAAAAGAGTACATATCTCATAAAGTTAATGTGAAAAATAAATGAGAAATTGCTTAGGATAGTGCTAGCCCCCTCCCCTTTAATACTATGGTTTGTAAGTATTATTTCTAATTATTAGAGTTTCTAGAGAAAGAGAAATAATGAGAGAATGAGCTCCAGATATGAACCACTGATTCAAGGCTATACAGCTGTTAGACCAGAGTGAAAAGGCTGAGATTAAAGAAAAATGGTTTTTAGATATGTATTGGAAGTGAAAAGGACATATCAAAATTCTACATAAGACAGAAGTGAAGAAATATTGACTGAAAAAGATTTTTTATTTCCCAAAGTGTCTACTGTATACTGGTCTTTCTTGTAAATGACCTAATTTAATCCTCATAGATGCCCTCTCTGAAATATCATTTTTCCCATTTTACTGATGAGTAAATTCTAGTCTGAAGTAGCTTGCTCAAGTACATACAGCTAGTAAGTGGCAGTGCTGGGATTCGAATGTGCATTTGACTAACTTCAGAGTATATGTTTATTTAAGATGTTGTGTTGTTTTGCCTTTGTAATAGGGGGGTAAGGGGGGTAGGGTGTATAATGGGAGAGAAGTCTGGAAAATTTATTCTCTTTTTGAATTGAAAGTTTACCTATGTCAGTTTATACCCCCAGATATATATATATATATATATTTGTATTTTTCTGAAGCTGGAAACGGGGAGGCAGTCAGACAGACTCCCACATGCGCCTGACCAGGATCCACCCAGCATGCCCACCAGGGGGCAATGCTCTGCCCATCTTAGGGCATCGCTCTGCCACAATCAGAGCCATTCTAGTGCCTAAGGTAGAGGCCACAGAGCCATCCTCAGTGCCCGGGCAAACTCTGCTCCAGTGGAGCCTTGGCTGCAGGAGGGGAAGAGACAGACAAAGAGGAAGGAGAGGGGGAGGGGTGGAGAAGCAAATGGGCACTTCTCCTGTGTGCCCTGACCAGGAATTGAACCCGAGACTCCTGCACGCCAGGCCGACACTCTACCACTGAGCCAACCGGCCAGGGCCAACCCAGATAATTTTTTTAAGAGCCTTAAATATACTGATATCATTTTCCCAGAGAGTTAACCATAAAAAAAAATTTAAGGATGTTCAAAGCTTGGCAATATTTCTTCCTTGTTTGACAATAATTTAGTCTTTATTTTCCAGCTAGAGCAAGGCTAACAGACATTGGGCCAGAAACTGACTAGTTTTGCATAATCTTTTTTCAAAAGATATAATTATTCTTAAGTGAATATTAATTTAAGACATACATTTTATATGGTGAAATGCCAAAATTATTCATAGATGCTCTAGAAATAGTTAAAGAGCACAGAATTAGTTATTTTTCTCCAAAGCACTTTATCTTCTTCAAAAAGCCAAACACTTATCAAATCCAACTATTGTTGAAATGTAGAGATTTTCATTTTTGCTGGAGTGATTATTCTTGAAAGAAAATAAGTCTTTTAAGAGTGAGGCTATAAAGACAGTGAAAAAGAGGCAAAAAAAACCATCCAAAAAAACTTACTGGTAAGTTCTAAAAAGATCAGAGAGTAACCTTCTGGTCTGGCTATAACAGTGTTTTTATTATGAGTTTAACATCTGACCCTACTGTCCTCCTTCACCAAAGATGTTCAACTTTTTATTGTATTAATTTCAAATTTATATGTGCATAAAGAAATAACCTACTTTCTCGGGAACATGTTCCATTACAGATTATAAATAACACACTGAATCAGTTATTTTCAAGCATAGTTTTGTTCTCTCACTTCAGTTCATTTTGAATATCAAACCCAAAGATGATCCCTTGAAACAACACAGAGCTTTTTTTCTTTTAATAAAATTACTCTTCTTTTTATCACACTTTCATTAAACGTTTTATGAGTGTACTAAAAAGTAATGAAGCCAACATTAAAACTCTCTATCCTTATAGCAGAATTATGTTTCTTCATTCTTCTCACTTTGCATGTCATGGAATGTTCTAGAAAGACTTTGAATGTGGCCTTTGATGGCCCCTGAGGGTCTAAATTTGGATGCTAGTGAGAAAAGTACAAAACAAGAATACAAAAAAAAAAACCCAACTGGATGAACTATTACAATAGCTTCTCCTGTGAAGATCATCTTGAAACCTTCAAATGCCATTAAGTCATTAATGTATACATCTATTTAATTCATTTAGCAAATATTTATTGAGGCCTTTGCCATATGACAGGCATTATTATAGATGTAATATAACAACAGATAAGTGAAATCTGTCCCCACGAAGGTTACATGAAAGAGGGAGATAAATAAGTAAAATACAGTTTATTTGAAGATGATAGTTGGTAAGAGAAGAAGCTGCAGAGAAGGAGGTCATAGAGTGCTGGGTGGAGTTGGGGATTGATACTTCAAATAAAGTAGTCAAAGAGGGTCTGCCAGAGAAAGGGATTTGAGCAAGAAAATATCTAGACGAGGTGAGAGGGGAAGGAATGTGGCCATCTGGAGAAACAGCTTTCTTAGCACAGTGGATACAAATGCCCTGGGGTAGAAATGTGCTCAACATGTGCAAGGAACAGCACAGAGCCTTATGTTATGAAAGAATCTTTCAAATTGCTGTTTTATGATTAGACAGAAGAGGGCAAGAGTAGAGAGGCTATTTAGGAAACTATTGAGTACCTCCATGAAAAGTGATGATGGTAGTAGCAGTGGAGGTGATGAAAAGACCAAACACATATAGGTGGTAGTAACATAATTTATTTTGTCTCTGAAAATAAGCATCCAAATGAGGCAAATGTTTTCCAACATCTGTTTCTAATAGAGCTTAAAAATAAGCTCATCAGAAGCATTTAAAAGTACCTGTTTCCATTTCTATATGAAATTTCATAATTTACACACACACAAAAAAAAATCCTTGGATTTTGATTGAAACATATTGCATATGTTCATCAAATTGAAGATAATTGATATATTTAAGTATTGAGTCTTAACAGTCCATGATTCTGATGTATTTATCCATTTATTTAGATGTCCTGTAATATTTCTGAACAATGTTTTATAGTTCTCAATCTTCATTAAGTACACTCTTAGTTTTATTTTATATCTTTATTTTGTTTTCTAATTTTTTTTAGTGGTATATAGAAATCTAGTTGGATTCTGTATGTTAACTTTACATTTAATGAATATGCTAAATTGTCAGTTTATTTGAATATCCTTTCGTATTTTTCACATATGCAATTATGTCTTCTGGAAATAATTGCAGTTTTATTTTTACTCTTTTTACCTTATAGATCAGGGGTCAGGAACCTATGGCTCGCGAGCCAGATGTGGCTCTTTTGATGGTTGCATCTGGTTTGCAGACAAATCTTTAATAAAAAAAATAAAGTTAAAATTATAAAACATTCTCATGTATTACAATCCATTCATTTCCTACCACTCATGTTTATGGTTGCAGTGGCTAGAGCCAATCACAGCTGTCCTCTGGGACAACACCACATTTTTATTGGATAATGTGTAAGGTACACGGGTGTTGTGACATCAGGAAGTAAACATTCTTCCTCTTAATCAAGTAGTCAGCTAGCTAATAGGAGAAACCAGTTTGATGAAGAAGATGGCTAAAAGAAAAAAAGATGAGGAGTATCATACTTTTCAGCAGGAATGGACAGAGAAATTCACCTTTGTGGAGAGAGCAGGATCTGCAGTGTGTCTAGTATACAATGATAAAATTGCATCAATGAAACGGTCAAATATAAAGTGGCACTTCGACACATGCCATACTACATTTGCATCAAAATATCCAGTGGGGTACAGCAGGAAGAAAGCATGTCAAGAGCTACTGTGCAGAGTGCAAGCTAGTCAGCAGCAACTCTGTGTTTGGACCCAACAAGGTGACTGGAATTTGGCTAGCTTTGCTGGTGCTTTAGCAATTGTGAGAAATGGAAAGCCATTCACAGATGAGGAGTATGCCAAAACATTCATTCTTGATGTTGCCAATGAACTTTCTGATGACTTTTCCTATAAAGACAAGATAATCAAATGAATAAAAGACATGTCTCTGTTGGCAAGAACTGTTCACGATTGTACCATCATGATGGCAAATTGAGGTAACACAAGTGAAAGATATAAATGTAGCACCATTCTTTTTTCTTGCTTTGGATGAGTCAACAGACTTAAGCCATTTATCCCAGTTCAGTGTGATTGCAAGGTATGCTGTCGGTGACACACTATGTGAGGAAAGTCTTGTTGTTTTGCCTATGAAAGAGACAAGAGCAGAGGATTTATTCATGTCTTTTACTGAGTTCACTAAAGAAAAAAAATCTACTGATGTATAAACTTATTTCAGTGTGTACTGATGGTGCTCCATGCATGGTGGGGAAAAACAGAGGATTTGTAGTGCTTCTTCGTGAACATGAAAAGAGATCCATCCTAAGTTTTCACTGCATCCTACATCAGGAGGCGCTTGTGCTCAGATGTGTGGCGAGCAGCTTGGTGAGGTGATGTCGCTGGTCATTCTAGTGGTCAACTTTAT
This sequence comes from Saccopteryx bilineata, assembly GCF_036850765.1. NCBI lineage: Eukaryota > Metazoa > Chordata > Mammalia > Chiroptera > Emballonuridae > Saccopteryx > Saccopteryx bilineata. The sequence continues at coordinate 62,613,227 of NC_089498.1, forward strand.
TGTTGCCCGAGCTTTAAATGATCACCAGTTTAAAACACTGCTGGATAAAGTTGGTAATAATTATCCTGGTCTGCTTCCGCACAGCAATGTGCGTTGGTTGTCAAGAGGGAAGGTGCTCAGCCGTTTCGCAGCTTGTCTGAGCGAAATCGGGACTTTTCTTGAAATGAAAAACATTGAGCATCCTGAGTTAGCTAACACTGAGTGGCTCTTGAAGTTCTACTATCTTGTGGACATGACTGAACATCTGAACCAGCTCAATGTGAAAATGCAAGGTGTTGGAAATACAGTCTTATCCCTTCAACAAGCAGTGTTTGCATTTGAAAACAAGCTGGAACTCTTCATCGCCAGCATTGAAACAGGTAGTTTACTACACTTTGAAAAGCTGGGAGAGTTTAAAGATACATGCACAGCAAGTGACCCTGCTCAACATCTTGATCTCCAGCAGCTAGTGGGCTTCACATCTAATCTCCTGCAGTCATTCAAAGTGCGCTTTGGAGAATTTTGTGAGCGCACTCATCTTTTTAATTTCATCACCCATCCACACGAATGTGCAGTGGACAGTGCCGACCTGAGTTACATCCCCAGTGTCTCCATCAGAGATTTTGAGCTACAAGCTGCTGACCTGAAGGCCTCAGACATGTGGGTGAATAAGTCCAAGTCACTGAATGAAGATTTGGAAAGACTTGCAGGACAGCAAGCAGAGTTGGTGAGCAAAAACAAGTGGGGAGAAATGAAAACACTTCAACTCGCAGACCAGCTGGTTGTCAAAACTTGGAAGGCGCTTCCCATCACATACCACACACTGCAGCATGTGAGTATTGATGTACTGACAATGTTTGGCTCTACCTATGCATGTGAGCAGTCTTTCTCACATCTAAAGAACGTTAAGACCAACCTACGATCATGTTTAATGGATGGTAGTCTCAACATCTGCATGAAGCTTAACCTCATCACGTATCAACCAGACTACAAAGCCATCAGCAAAACCATGCAGCACCAGAAGTCGCATTAATGGTAAGAAGTACTTTATTCATCATTGGTTAGCAACAGCATAACAACATTATTAAAAAGAATTCAGAGACATTGTACTTTAAAAGTGTTGGTCTTACATAAAATGCACACATTTACTTGTATTTAGTGTTAAACATATTGTATGGCTCTCATGGAATTACATTTTAAAATATGTGGCATTCATGGCTCTCTCAGCCAAAAAAGGTTCCCAACCCCTGTTATAGAACTTATAAACCCTGATGTGCAATGATGAATAGAAATGGTGATAGTGGTTGCATTATTCACTGATCTCCCAATTTGCTAAGAATGTTTTGCTTTTGTTTTTGTTTGGTTTCTCTGTCATGAATAAGTGTTGGTCTTTGTATCAGTCACTCTTTTAGCATTTATTGAGATAATCATATAATTTTTCTCTTTTTATTTTGTGAATGTGGTTGTCTAATGACGAGCAAATGTATTCCTAGAACAATCCAAAATTAGTCTTGATTCAGCTGCTGATAATTTTTTAAGACTTATGCAACCCAAGTCTCCATAAATAGAGTGAAGAAAAGAGCTGTGGTACATTTATATAATGGCATACTATTTTTTTTCTTTTTTTATCTTATTTTTATTCATTTTAATGCAGTGGCATTGATAAATCAGGGTACATATGTTCCAAGAAAACATCTCCAGATTATGTTGACATTTGATTATGCTGCATACCCCTCACCCAAAGTCAAATTGTCTTTCATCACCTTCTTTCTGATTTTTTTGTGCCCCTCCCCTCCCCCCACTCCCTCTCTTTCCTTACTCACCCCCTCCCCACCCCCATTACCATCACATTCTTATCCATGTCTCTAAGTCTCATTTTTATGTCCCATCTAAGTATGGGTTCATATAGTTCTTAGTTTTTTCTGGTTTATTTATTTCACTCTGTATAATGTTATCAAGGTCCATCCATGTTATCGTAAATCCAATGTCATCATTTCTTATGGCTGAGTAGTATTCCATAGTATATATGTATCAAAGCTTTTAATCCACTCGTCCTCTGACGGACACCTGGGCTGTTTCCAGATCTTCGCTATTGTGAACAATGCTGCCATAAACATGGGAGTGCATTTCTCCTTCTGGAATTCTTGGGGTATATTCCTAAAAGTGGGATAGCTGGGTCAAAAGGCAGTTTGATTTTCAATTTTTTGAGAAATCTCCATACTGTTTTCCACAGAGGCTGCACCAGCAGTGCAGAAGGGTTCCCTTTTCTCCACATCCTCGCCAGCACTTATTCTGTTGTTTTGTTGATGAGCGGCATTCTGACTGATGTGAGGTGATATCTCATTGTGTTTTTAATTTGCATTTCTCTAATGATTAGTGATGTTGAGCATTTTTTAATCTGCCTATTGGCCATCTGTATGTCCTCTTTGGAGAAGTGTCTATTCATTTCTTTTTCCCGTTTTTTGATTGGATTGTTTGTCTTTCTGGTGTTGAGATTTATAAGCTCTTTACTTTGGTTATTAACCCCTTATCAGATGTACTGTCAAATATGTTCTCCCATTGTGTAGTTTGTCTTTTTATTCTGTTCTTATTGTCTTTAGCTGTGCAAAAGCTTTTTAGTTGGATATAGTCCCATTTGTTTATCCTGTCTTTTATTTCACTTGCCCGTGGAGATAAATCAGCAAATATATCTCTGCGAGAGATGTCGGAGAGCTTACTGCTTATGTTTTCTTCTAAGATGCTTATGGTTTCATGGCTTACATTTAAGTCTTTTATCCATTTTGAGTTTATTTTTGTGAATGGCGTAAGTTGGTGGTCTAGTTTCATTTTTTTGCCGGTAGCTGTCCAATTTTCCCAACACCATTTATTAAAGAGGCTGTTTTTACTCCATTGTATGCCCTTACCTCCTTTGTCAAATATCAGTTGTCCATAGAGCTGTGGGTTTATTTCTGGGTTCTCTGTTCTGTTCAATTGATCTATGTGCCTGTTCTTATGCCAGTACCATGCTGTTTTGAGTAGCCATCTGGCCAAGACTTCTTTGGGGGGGGGAATTTTTTGATAACTGTTTTGATATCATTTGGTGTAATCGGTCTGTTTAGGTTTTCTGATTCTTCCACATTGATTTTTGGAAGATTGTATGTTTTAAGGAATTTGTCCATTTCATCTAGGCTGTCTAGTTTGTTGGCATACAGTTCTTAATAGAATTTTCTTACAATATTTTGTATTTCTGTTGTGTCAGTTGTTATTTCTCCACTCTCATTTCTAATTTTATTTATTTGAGTCCTCTCTCTTTTTTCTTGGTGAATTTAGTTAAAGGTTCATCGATCTTGTTTATCTTTTCAAAGAACCATCTCCTAGTTTCATTGATCCTCTGTATTGTTTCTTTAGCCTCTATGTCATTTATTTCTGCTCTGATCTTTATTATTTCCTTCCTTCTACTACATTTGGGCTTTACTTGCTGTTCTTTTTCTAGTTCTTTTAGATGCAGGGTTAAGTTGTTTATTTGAGCTTTTTCTAGCTTCTGAAAGTGTGCCTGTAGTGCTATGAACTTCCCTCTCAGCACTGCTTTTGCTGTGTCCCATAAATTTTGAGTTGTTGTATGCTCATTATCATTCGTTTCTAGAAATATTTTTATTTCTTCTTTGATCTCATTCTTAATTCATTTGTTATTTAACAACCTGCTATTTAGTTTCCATGTGTTTGAGAATTTTTGAGCTCTTCTGTTGTGGTTAATTTCTAGTTTCATGCCATTGTGATCTGAGAAAGTGCTTGATATGATTTCAATCTTCTTAAATTTATTGAGACCACTTTTGTGCCCTAACATGTGGTCTATCATAGAGAATGTACCATGAGCACTTGAAAAGAATGTATATTCTGCTGCTCTAGGATGAAAGGTTCTGAAGATGTCTATTAAATCGAGTTGATCTAGTGTGTCCTTTAAGTCTGCTGTCTCTTTGTTAATTTTCTTTCTAGAGGATCTATCTAGTGATGTTAGTGGGGTATTACAATCCCCTACTATTATAATATTGCTGTTGATATCGCTCTTTATATCCATCAAAGTCTGCTTTATATAATGTATTTAGGTGCTCTTATATTAGGTGTGTATGTATTTATAATAGTTATATCTTCCTGTTGGATTGCTCCCTTTATCATTATGAGGTGGCCTTCTTTATCTCTTACTATATTCTTTGTTTTAAAGTCCATTTTGTCTGAGGTAAGTATTGCTACCCCAGCTTTTTTTTCATTTCCATTTGCATGAAATGTTTTTTTTCCATTCTTTTACCTTCAGTCTATGTGCATCTTTTGTTTTCAGGTGTGTCTCTTATAGACAGCATATGTATGGGTCCTGTTTTTTTATCTATGCAGCTACCCTATGTCTTTTGATTCGATCACTTAATCCATTTACATTTAAGGTTATTACTGATATGTAGTTGTTTATTGCCATTTTATTCTTTAAAGCTGTATTCCTCTTTTGCTATATTCTTTTCCCATTTTGATCTGTTTACACCATGCCCCTTCACATTTCCTGCAGCTTTGGTTTGGTTGGAAAGAATTCCTTGAGGGTTTTATTTTTTTGGCTGGGAAGCTCTTTATTTCTCCTTCAATTCTAAATGATAGCCTTGCTGGATAAAGTAGTCTTGGTTGTAGGTTCTTGTTCTGCATTACTTTGAATATTTCTTGCCATTCTCTTCTGGCCCCAAGTGTTTCTGTTGAGAAGTCTGATGTCATCCTTATTGGGGCTCCGTTGTAGGTGATAGCCTTTTTTTCTCTAGCAGCTTTTAATATTTTTTCTTTATCACTTAGCTTTGGTATTTTAATTATGATGTGTCTTGGTGTAGGTGTCTTTTGGTTTCTCTTTAATGGAGTTCTCTGTGCTTCTTGAACTTGTGAGAGTTTCTCCTGCATTAATTTAGGGAAGTTTTCAGCTATGATATCACTGAACAAAGTCTCTATCCCTTATTCTTTCTCTTCTTCTTCAGGAACCCTTATAATGCGGATGTTATTTCTCTTTATGTTGTTACTGAGCTCTCTAAGAGTTTCCTTAGACTTTTTGAGTCTCTTTTCTTTTTTCTTCTCTGTTTTTTTGCCTTCATTCCAGTTGTCCTCCAACTCGCTGATTTGATCCTCAGCTCTATCCATCTAGTTTTTAATTCCTTCCCTTGTGCTCTTCATTTCTGATATTGTATTTGTCATCTCCGACTGATTCTTTTTTAATATTTCAATATCTTTTTTTATACTTGCTATTTCTTTATTTAGGTGTTCATAATGACCATCCATTGTTGTTCTAAGATCCCTAAGCATCCTTACAATCATTATTTTGAACTCCGCATCCAGAAGTTTGGTTATTTTCATTTCACTCAGTTCATTTCCTGGATGTTTCTCTTGTAGTTTCATTTGGATTGCATTTTTCTATCTTCTCATATCTATGTATATGGGTGTTTTGTTTGTAGAGCTGGTTGAGTCTAGGCTTGTGTTGTCTGCCTCCAGTTTTGAATTGTGTTATTTCTAGGTCTTCTTGGGTTGACATCAGGTATTATTTGTAATCCACTTTCAGGCTTGGACTGCTTTGAAGGCTTGATTTGTTTGTTTTCTGAACAGGTGATTGTCTTGTTTGCTGAACTCAGCAGGGGGCTCATTGAAACTGTATCCAGGAATGCAGTGGGTGTAACCTGAGCTCTGCCAATTAATCTCTCTGGGGGCAGTTGCTTTCTCAGCCTCAGTAGGGGAGGTGTATCTCAGATCTCCATGGAGACCTGAGTTACTGGCCCTCGTCCCCACTTCTTGTTTTCAGCTGTCTCTTGTGCTGATTGGAGCTGGAGAGCTGTCTTGAAATCTTTGACCTGGAAGCACTTTGTTTTCTCTTTTGTGGAAGGATCAGCCCCTCTCCCAGCTATGGCCACCTCCAGCATTGAATGAGTCAGCTTTTCAGGTCATCCCCTGCATTCCTCTGAAGCTCACCATCTGTCTCTCTCTCTGTCCTTTCTTTTTGGAAGACACGCTGGCCCTTTCAACACCCTTCATTCCCTGGTCACCAGGCAAGTGGCTGTGAGCAGTATTTACTGTTCTTTTCCTTGGAGTGAGATCCCTTCTGGGCTCTCAGCCTCACCATCCCTCTGTACCTGTAAGCAGGGGAGATTCAGGCACTCCCTACCAGGTTTGTTGTGGCTTCTTCTTTGTTCCTTGGTTTTTAAGAGCTGTTCTTGTAGTGCAGATTTGGTTTTTCACGCTGATTGTTCATAAATTAATTTATAATCCAGTTTGGTGGTGTGAGCTGGGAGTCTGTGTGTCTGCCTACTCTGCTGCCATGTTCAGGTCTGGTTGATGTCATACTATTTAATTGCAAAAATAAAAAGGAAATCTTACCCTTTATATATGGATGGATCTGAAGAGTATTATGCTAAATTAAATAAATCAGTCAGAGAAAGACAAACACCATATGATTGCACTTAAATTGGAATAACAAACAAATAAACTAACAAACAAAATAGAAACAGACCCATAAATACAGAGAATAGACTGACAACTCTCAGAGGGAAGAGGTGGGAGTGTGGGTAAAAAAAGTAAAAAGATTAAGCAAAAAGAAAGAAAAAAAGAAAGAAAGAAAGAAGAAAGGAAGGAAGGAAGGAAGGAAGGAAGGAAGGAAGGAAGGAAAAAAGGAAAGAAAGAAGGGAGAGAAGGAGTGAGGGAGGGAGGGAGGGAGGGAGGGAGGGAGGGAGAGAAGGAAGGAAGAAAACCTCATAGATAACAGTAAGTTAATTATCAGAGGGAAAGGAGAGCAGGGGGAGAGAGGTTAGGGTAAATGGCAGAGAGATAAGTGGTGGTGGAAAGAGATTTGACTTGTGGTGATAAACACACAATACAATATACAGATGATGTATTATAGGATTATACCCCAGAAACTTAAATGATTTTATTAATCAATGTCACACCTATAAATTCAATTTAAATATCTAAAAATAAGACTTAGGCATCAATGTTCATTTTGTATCAAGGTTATGACAACCTCATAAAATGGGTTTCTAAGTTTCCATTTTCTATTTTTCTATTTTTTTATGTATTGGTATAAGCTTTGTGTGTGTTTTCTTTCTTTTTCTTTTCTTTTTTTGCTTTCTATGGTTGAAAAAATTTAACAGTAAAACCTTATGATTGCAGAGTTATCTTGTAGGAATATTTATAATTGTAGAGTCAAATTCTTTGGCAGATAGAGGACTATTTACAATTTTTATCTCTTCTTGGTAAGATTTGATGATAACTATTTTTCAAGGAATTAGTGCTTTACATCTAAAATTTTATATTTTAGATTTGAAATTATAAATTCCTATTGTTAATTTGAACCTTCTTTCTATTATTGAAGCTTAGTTTATTTAAGTAATAATTCTAAAAAGTTACTTTTGTCTTTATATGTTGTAACATTTGTTCTTTGTTGGGTTATTTCTTCTCTGTATTATATTCTTTTTTAACTTATTTAGCTTTAATTTGCACTTTTTTAAAATTATGTAAAAAATATTTGGAGATCTGATTTCTTTCTTCCAGCCTCTGTTTTTCCTAATATATGTTTTTAAGATTGTAATATTTTCTCTAAAGAACTTAGCTGCATCATACAGTATTTTTATTTATCTTTCCTTTTCTTCTTTTTGTTGTCTTCTAATTTTATTCAGACCAACTGAAAAAATGGCAAAGAGAAAAAATGTACAAGATTTAATATGCCATAAAATAAGTGTACATTAACTTCTGTAGGAACACACACACACACACACACACCGTGCAGAAAGGTCTGTGAGAATCTTTTGAGAATGCCCTACTTTGGAGGGTATTACTTTGCCAAACTTGAACATATGGGTAATTTTTGGAAAACCTTTGGCCACTCAGCTAAAATATACATTTTTCTTATATTCACAATCTAAAATATTAACATAATTGAACCATCTAACACATAGTTATAATTTTCTTGACTCATTTCAAGACCGATGATTGCATATAAGACAGAGAGAGATCTAGTTTATTATGAAAAATTCAAGAGGAAAAAAATGTTTTGCAGCAATACAAAAGTTAACATTGGAATTGTTTTGTTGTTTTCAGTAAACATCCAAATAGAGATATTCTTTTGTTGGATACTGGAATTAATATTTTTCAAGAAGGTTATGGTTGACAGAATGATTTTAGAAAATATCAACATTATTTATATATATTACATAGATCAACATATATATAAATATTCATATATTTCACTGAATGACAGACTATAGAAATAAAATTATATGCATTTTGAACCCTCACCACTATACCACCTATCTGTAAATTTAAAAACTGATACGCACACACACACATGTATCTATCTATCCATCTAATCTCTGCTAAAGAATTTGGTATTCAAAGAAAAAGATAATATCGTTAATGCAAAGAAGAAAGCCAAGGTTTAATATTTAATATATTTTGAATTCAGTTTATAAAAAATGTCTGTAGCCTAAATTGTGTTCACATAAATTAAAAGTAATGATTTTTGTAAAAAACATTAACATTTCACTTGGGTGTATACTTTGGAAAGGAGCAATTAGTTTCTCATTGTCTAGTGAAGGATTACCCTCAGCACCCTTAAATATTCAAGAGTCAAAATGAATGATAATGTGAATCTTAGCATTCAGCTTCATTTTTTTCAAGATACAAAAGATAACACACAAATTTACTGAATTACCAAGTCATGGATTTTAAAGTCATTAGTCATGTTTGTGATTATGATGATTATGAGTATATGACCTATAATAATTTATTTAGGAAAGTTGTACTCTGACCAAAAAAAAGTAACATTTGAATTTACAACAACTGGCATAGTAATGAGAACCAAGAATACACAAATTACCACCTCCACAAAATCTGACCATCCCTCAATCTATCTTGATGCTGAAAATTAATATTTAATAAAGTTATTATAGTTAGTTATTTAAAAAAAGGAAAAAAAACTAAAAAGGGCATTAACTTTTCAAAAGTAATTCTCCAACACATTCATGGGCTGAGAATCACATTGAAATTGTGTGGACTCATTATATGTTTAGAGAATCATATACTCATTGTGAAGTTATAAGTTTTTCTAGACTGTGGACTTCTGGCATCTATTTACTGGAATGATTATCAGATAGTTCAAAATAGCTTTTATTCCATTATAAATTATTATTTGATCTGTGTGTTTTTATGAATATATTAGATATTTTCTATATCTGTGGATTTTTCCATTCTGTTTTGGGTATTCATTTTAGCATTATTCTACTCTAGTTAACTTTAGTGTTTTAAACACTTTTGAAAAATTGCAGCTTTTGAACGCAGAGTTCTATATAGGCCAAGTGTATTAATTGTGACATTAATCTTTTGAAATTTGTTAAGATTTGCTTTATGGCCCAGCTTCTTGTTAATTTTGGTAAATGTTTTATGCACTTTTAAAAAATGTAGCCTTTGAATGTAGAGTTCTATATAGGCCAAGTGTATTAATTGTATAGTTCATATCTATTATACTCTTTTTGTTTTTGGTCTACTTATTGTCACAGAAAAAATTGTGTTAAAAATTTCACCTATAATTGTTTAATTTTTTCTCATTTTATTCCACCCACCTTTGCTCTATATTTTATGGGGATATTTCATTAGCTACATACATTTTGTTTTTATTCAATTTCCTATTAATAGAACATTTTATAATTATAGAAAGACCCATTTTACTGTATCTCTAGCAATACTTTCTGCTTTTCTATGTAAGTTTTACAATAGTAATATAGGTAGAACAGCCTTTTTTTAATTTTAAAAAACTTATTACAGTTGACATACAATATTATATTGGTTTCAGGTGTACAACATAATGCTTAGATATTTATATAACTTATGAAGTTATCACCCTAATTAATCTAGAGCACATATGACAACATACATAGTTATTACAATATTATTGACATGTTGTACTTTACATTGCTGTGACTGTTTTTATAACTGGCAATTTATATCTTAATCCCTTTCTTTTTTATCCCCATCTCCTATCCTCCCTCCCATCTGCCAACCATTAAAATGTCCTCTGTATCCACAAATATGTTTCTGTTTTGCTTGTTCATTTAGGTATTTTTTTAGAGTCCATATATAAATAAAATTATATGATATTTGTCTTTCTATGCATTTTACTTAGCATAATGACCTCTAAGTTCATCCATGTTTTCACAATTGGCGGGATTTCATTCTTTTTATAGCTGAGTAATATTCCATTATGTATATGTACCACATATTCTTCATTCATCTACTGATTATCATTTAGATTGCTTCCATATCTTGACTATTGTAAATAATGCTGTAATAAACATAGGAATACTATGTCTTTTTGAATTAATATTTTGGATTTCTTTAAATAAATAATAACTACTGGGATTTTGGGGTCATATGGTAGTTCTGTTTTTAACTTTTTAAAAAACCTTTGTACAGCTTTTCACAGTGACTGCACCAACTTACAATTCTACCAACAGTGAACAAAGGTTCCCTTTTCCCCACATTCTCACCAATACTTGTTGTATGTTGATTTATTGATGATAGCCATTCTTACAGGCTCTTTGTGGTTTTAATTTGCATTTGCTTGACAATTAGTGTTGTTTAGCATCTTTCCATATATCTATTAGCTTCTGTATGTCAATACCACACAGAGCAATCTATAGATTAAAAATTTAAATATAAGTTCTATAGATTAGATTAAAATTTATATTAAAATCTATATTAAAAATTTATAGATTAAATATCTATAAAACTAGAATAATCCTAAAATTTATATGGAGCCACAAAAGACTCCAAATAGTCACAACAATTTTGAGAAAGTTGGAGGAGTCATACTACCTGATATCAAACTATGCTACAAGGCTACAGTAATCAAAGCAGTATGGAACTTATATAAAAACAAACACATAGATCAATGGAACAGAATAGATAACCCAATATAAATTCATATCTAGCTGTTTAATAGTCTATGAAAAGGAAGCAAGAATATACAATGGGGTATCAAAAATGATGTTGGGAAAGTGGAACAGACACATGCAAAAGGATAAAATTGGATCACTCTCTTAGACAATATACAAGAATAAGCTCAAAATGCATCAAAGCCTTAAATGTAAGACCCAAAACCATAAAGCTCCTAGAAAAAAACATAGGTAGTAAAATCTCAGACATTTCTCATAGCAATATATTTTTCAGATATATTTCCTTGGGCAATGGAAATGAGAGAAAAGATAAACAAATGGGACTACATCAAACTAAAATGTTTTTGCACAGCAAAGGGAAGCATTAACAAATGAAAAAGACAACTCACTGAATGGGAGAACATATTTGCTGATACATCTGATAGGAGTTTAATATCCAAAATTTATAAAGTAGTTATAAAACTCAACACCAAGAAAACAAACAATTAATTAAAAAATGGCAAAGGACCTGAATAGACACTTTTTTAAAGAGGAGATACAGATGGCCAATAGACATGAAAAGGTGCTCAATGACACTAATCATCAGAGACGTGCAAATTAAAACCATAGTGAGATATCACCTCACACCTGTCAGAATGGCTATCATCAATAAGTCCACAAATAACAAGTGCTGGCAAGGGTGTGAAAAAAAGGGATTCCTCATGCATTGCTGGTGGGAATGCATATTGGTACAGCCACCGTGGAAAGCAGTATGGCATTATCTCAAAAAATTAAAAAATGGACATTATTAGTATTTTTGTGCACAGTCAGTACTTACTTAAATTTACCCTGAATGTTTATCTTTTTTGTTCTTTACTTCTTCCAGCATTTCAGTACTTCTATAGTGATCATTTACCTCATCCTAATGAAGGTCTTAGCAGTATTTGGTGTAGGTCTGAGAATGGTGAAATCTGTTTTGGTATAAGAGCATCTCTTTCTTTCTCTTTTCAAGGATTACCACTAGATATAGAAATCTAGGTTTGTGCTTTTTGTTTGTTTGTTTTTTCTTTTCTCTTGCAAACTGAGACTATCTTCCCATTATCTTATGGATTTGTACATTTCTGTTGAGTATTAAGTTACTATCTTACTTTTGTTCCTTTTTGGTAGGGGGCAAGTTCTTGATCACCTTAGTTATGATTGTTTTTACTTGTAGCATTTATAACACATCTTCAATTTGTGGGACTGTATTTTCATCTATTTCAGAAGGTTCTCAGTCATCGTATCTTCAAGTGTTACTTCTGTCCTATTCTCTTCCTTCTCCAAGGATTCCACTGATATCTTTTTTGACCATGTTCTATATGTGTATTATATTTCTTAAAATGTGTTTTCCATTGTTTCTCTGTGTGATTCAGCTTGAATATTTTCTCTTGACATAAATTTTACCTTAGTAACATTTTCTTCAGTTTTCTGCAATCTGCTTTTAAACCTATCTATTAAGATGTAATTTTAAGTATATTTTTCAATTTTATAGTCTCATTTGATTCTTTTTCATAGTTTTTATTTCTTTTCTGACTTCTTTGCTTTTTATTTTTGAATTATGTTACTTATTTAATGTCAAGTCTAAAAAGAATCTTTATCTTATATAGGTTTGTTTCAGTCTTCTGCTTTTTATCTTGTCTCTTATCAGTTAATTTTGTATTGAATTTTGGACATAGTATATGAAAAATTATAAAGTATTTTCTTCCTCCAAAAAGGATTTACTTTTCTTTTCAAAATCAGTATGTTGGCCAGATTACCTTAAATCAATCATGGATTGAATAAATCGAAGGAGGGCTTTATTCTATGTGAGGAGTGGTAAATTTCCAGAACATAGTCCCAGTTGAAAGCATAGGTTGCTCACTAAAGTCTCTCTTTCTTGGTAGACCCTGAATGAACTCCAATGTCTTACTCCAAGTCACATAAGACTTCAGATACTTTATACAGCTTTTCAGCTGCTTTTTGAAAACTGACTAATGTCTCCAGGAGAAAGTACATGACTTTAGGTTTATCCAAAAGCTTCATTTTCCCCTAGGATCTTGGCTCTTGAAATCTTAGCTAATTTGGTAAACATTATGATTCCTTCATAAGATATTTTATTCTTGCCCTGGCTGGTTGGCTCAGCGGTAGAGCATTGGCCTGGCTTGTGGAGGACCTGGGTTTGATTCCCGGCCAGGGCACATAGGAGAAGCGCCCATTTGCTTCTCCACCCCCACCCCCTCCTTCCTCTCTGTCTCTCTCTTCCCCTCCCGCAGCCAAGGCTCCACTGGAGCAAAGATGGCCCAGGCGCTGGGGATGGCTCCTTGGCCTCTGACCCAGGCGCTAGAGTGGCTCTGGTCGCGGCAGAGCGACCCACCGGAGGGGCAGAGCATCGCCCCCTGGTGGGCAGAGTGTCGCCCCTGGTGGGCATGCTGGGTGGATCCCGGTCGGGCGCATGCGGGAGTCTGTCTGACTGTCTCTCCCCGTTTCCAGCTTCAGAAAAGTAAAAAAAAAAAAAAAAGATATTTTATTCTTAGCAGGAGTTTTGATCTGAAGTAAGCTTACCTACCTTTACTGAAAATCTCTTACCATACATTTTGTTTTTGTCTTTTTGATATGCCAATAATATTTTCTGTATTCATTTCTGATTTATTTCTTTAATCATCTTTTACTATGCATTTCTTATTTCAAATTTGTTTTATTGAGACTCTGTCTTAGGTTCTGTGTTTTTATTCCAATAGTCTCATTCTTTTGGTGAATTCATTTGCACTATGAGTCTCAAATCTATTTCTGTAGGTATGTTTTAGGTTTGGTCATTTTACATGTCTACCTCTCTCTCTCGTTCTCTCTCTCTCTCTCTCAAAAACAGCCTATTGATTAAAACCAAGAGCATTAGAGTCATATGAGTTGGAGTCAGATCTTGATTTCATAAATTGCTAGCTGTGCCTCTTTGATCAAGCTATTTAACCTCTTTAAATCTCAGTTTCTCTATCAAAATAATGGAAATTATAAGAGGAGCATTATTATGAGAATTAAATAAGGTCATGTATATAATGCTTGACAAAAGCCTAACACAGAGTAATAATTAATAATGTTAGCTAATATTTTTCTAAATACCCACTAAAAGTGAGATCCAGAGGTAGGCATTAGAAATTTTAAAATATTGTATCTATCTTTAGTTTAATACCGCCCATTCACTATTGGAGGTATTTCCATTAACATGTTCCAGTAATTCTTAATCAAATGTGTCAAAATTGAAGTCTACACTTTCTTGATGGTGTCAGTCATCCCTGACATTACTATCGGCACCTTCATATATTTAGTGCTCCAAGATAACAAACAGAAAAATAGTACACTTCCCCTAACTCTCTGTCAAGGCTGTCACCATCTCCAGCCAATTATTTTCTCTAATGTTTCTGTTTCTTCCTTTTCTATCTTCTTCCTACATTTTTATTCTAAGCCTTTCTCACTCCATGCATAGATAACCTTAACTAAATACTCTTAATCATCCAGGCTTTTGCTCATTAACTTATTATATTCATCTCCCGAGTATGAGAATCATCTTATAACACAGTTTTGTTTTGTTTTTTTGTAATTTTCTGAAGCTGGAAACGGGGAGAGACAGTCAGACAGACTCCTGCATGCGCCCGACTGGGACCCACCCGGCACGCCCACCAGGGGCAACGCTCTGCCCACCAGGGGGCGATGCTCTACCCCTCCGGGGTGTCGCTCGGCGCGACCAGAGCCACTCTAGCGCCTGGGTCAGAGGCCAAGGAGCCATCCCCAGCGCCCGGGCCATCTTTGCTCCAATGGAGCCTTGGCCGCGGGAGGGGAAGAGAGAGACAGAGAGGAAGGAGGGGGTGGGGGTGGAGAAGCAAATGGGCGCTTCTCCTATGTGCCCTGGCCGGGAATCGAACCCGGGTCCCCCTCACGCCAGGCCGACGCTCTACCGCTGAGCCAACCGGCCAGGGCCCTTATAACACAGTTTTATCATCCACTCTCCTGTTCAGCTTTACAAAATTTCTCTCTAATGTCAATGCTATCAATCACTTAGATTGATATGTAAAATACTTTAAAGTCCTACCCAATGGCTCTCTTCACTCCCCTCTCACCAAGATTGTTCTCAGTAATAAGAACAAAAGTCAGAGGATGTAATGAAAAACTGATCTGAGCATACATAACACTCAAATTTTGATTTCTAATCACTATTTTTCTGTAAAAGGAAATAGATCATCTTGGAGAAATATTTGACCTGGGGGTAGGGCAAGATATATACAAGATACACCTGGAATATCTTGTGATACTACAAAGCAAGGAAATGCTGTAAAAAAAAAAAAAAATGAAGCTTGTCACAAGAACATAAGATCCAACCTAAAGGAGCTCTAAATAGCCAAAAGTGGAAAAATTTAAATAACAAAATAAATAATAGTTGTATTGAATTTAATCCATGGAATACAATAAATATTCATGATTAATACATATATATAATAAATATATAAAATAAAATATGTGTGTATACATACATATAGATACATATATGTATTTATATATGTAAAATAAAATAAACACATAAATACCAGAGAAGAGACAGGTTTCTTACAGTAGAATTTGAATTAACAAATGTAGAAGAAAAGAGAGAAATAGAGAAACATTAGGCAAACATTACATCAATAATGAATGTTGTAGACAAGATTCATCAATGGACACTAAAATTAAGGGACAATTTTAAGGACAAACAGGATTTGCAGAGTCTTAAGGAACCCCCCCCCCCAATAACAACTATTTATCTTAATGCAGTTTCTTTAAGCATAGTATACATAATAGCTAGTGATAAGCAAATGAGTTTATAAAATCTGTATTTTCTGAGTTTGCTCACTTTTATTTTTAAAAATGGCACTGGTCTAAAATTGCTAATTACCTTCCTGCTCAGGAAGGGCTATTGTTATGCTGCTGTGTGCTGGAGGAGGGGTCTTTGTGGGCCCAGGTACTTTTTTAGAAAGAGGAAGGAGAAGAAGAGGAAGCCAAATGAAAGGGAAGGAGAGAAAGCCAGTTTTGCAGAGTAAAAAGCCATGTTGGCAGATGGGGAACCAGAGGTGACTGAGACTAGTGGGGGCCTTTGATTCTAGGGAAAACTGGATGAGTCAGTGGCTTTGGGAGCCTTGAATGGAAAGGAAAGTGTTTTCCCGCTGTGTGTGTACACATAGTCCCGTTGCGAGGCTAGAATAAAGGAATGGCCCACCAGTTTTTGGCTCCGCAGTTTCTTTACCATCTGCCAGAATCTAATGGGATTGTTAATGGCTACAACGATGATGGCCGCGGCTACTGGCCTTAGAGCCAGCACATCTGCTTTAGTGTCTCAGACCAACTTGAGCTTAAATTCTGACCCAGTCTGTCATTAAGGGGGTGACTTTAGGTATTTGTTCTGGGTTTTTAGTTCTTGCTTTCCTCCTCTTAAAAATAGGGACAAAAGTAAAACTTTGTTAAAGCATGGCTGTGAAAATCAAATAAGAACATGCCTGCGCAGTCTAAGAACAGGGATTTGCACAGAATAGTTACTCAACAGAAGTTATGACTTCTAGTACAGATATGGTTTCCTTGAGAGCTTGTCTCTGTTTAATTTAGAAATCTTCTTTCACTTCATCCCCTTAGTATACACCAATTCAATTCATACCATTTAAATTTGTAGTTGATATTTAATAAGCTGCTCTTAAGTTTAGATAATTTCCTCAATTAAATTATAAAATAATTTAATTCAAACAGAGTCTTCCTTTATGGTGCGCGAACTGCCTAATTTAGTATTCTGCACACAACACAAGATGAATGTTCACTGACTGACTGATTATAGGTTGGCAACTCCGCATTCCTTCAGCTTCCTGATGACTGGAGCTTTCCTATACTGGTAATATTTAATAGACTGAAAAAACTGCAACTTTGAATGCTGGCAAAAATATCCAAACATTGCACTAATTTCTACATTTTAAATTAAATTTCCCATAATGTTACAGTCCTATTAAAGGGAAATGACTAAGAAATAAGTCTCTAAAATATCATAGGAATATACCATCATATCACAGTTTGGGACAATGGTGACACTAAAGTTATTCATTAGAATTCATGTAACATCTTCAGTCTTAGCAACTTAATTTTTCTGTGTTCACTTATGAGTGGTCATGATAAACCAAAAAATACACGTGAGATTTTTTTTAACAGATACTCGTAAACAAAACCTCTGTTTTTAGAAAGGGGTTGATTTCATTCTTTGGTTGGTAGGGGGGAAGGTCTCTTAGCTAGAAATGAAAAACTGTGTGGTTGAATTGAATGATGATTGCTCTTAGCACTTTAGGAAAATCTGAACACAGTCAGCTGACTGTGAGGAATGCAGACATCCAGAGTGCTAGGCCAGGGGAGACGGTTTTTGCTTCAGGCTGCATGCAATTTTATCTTAATTCCATGACTCACCCGGCTAACTTTATAAAACCTTAAGTATGTGTGGTTTGTGTTTTTTTATCTCTGTTTTTCTTCATTTATCTCCAAAATTGGAATAACATTACTAGATACCTAATCAGGTTATTGTGAGCATTAAATAAAATACTGTGTATAAAATATAGGGTACTGCTTACTTCATCATTGCACAATAAATATTAGGTTTTCCTACCATAGTTTGGATAGGTCCCTCTCTTCCCTGTAGGCCCAGGAATCTTAGAGGGTGAGAGGAATCTGAAATATTTTCAAGATCAGCCTGGTTATTCACAGAAGAAACTGAAGCAAACCGATTTGCTTAAGGAAGCAAAGCTATTATTAATTGAAAATGGCTAGTTCAGGGATGATAAATGAAATCTTTACAGAATTACATCCATTGGAGTTAATAGGCAAACAGCAGTCCTTGCTAAAATGAATTTCCCCAATCTGAACAGCAGTTGTTACTAAAATGCACTCAACCTTTACTCCTTCACTTTTAATTGGTTTCATGACTATGAATGAATGGTAGAAGTGGTTAAAGAAAAGCCCTGGGTGTTCATTGAGTCACTATTGGTTAATACACATTTCAGACAAGGCAGGTAACAAAATGTGTAAATAATTCAAATGCCCATTGACAAAGGAATGGACAAATAAAATGTGGTGCACCTATGCTCTGAAACACAATATAGGCTTCAAAAAAGAATGATATATAATTCCAGAAAACAAAATAGACTTATTTTAACAATTTTAACAATGATTTTAAATAAAAGCTGTAAGTACCAGGATATTACATACAACATTTTTAAAAGTAAAAAACAAAAACAAAACAAAACAACTGACACAATATAAGTTTAGATATGATAAAATGATATAAATAGAAAACAAATTTATGATGGACAATAATTTAGGATATGGTAACTTTCAAGGGGGAATAGAGAAGGAATGAGGTAATCCCAATGAAGTATATGTAAGTAATTGCCAACGTTCTCATTTCCATATGAGGGTGTTCTTTTGTTTTGTTTTTGTCATTTAATATATTACTAAAACAAAATAAAGAAGTCCTTGTGAAAATCAATGATAAGTATGTTTCATAAACAAATACATTTAAAGCATAATAGCAGATGTGTCTATATCTGTGTATATGTGTGTATGTATATGTATATATATATAATAGATAATGTATATGTAATTTGTGTGTGTGTGTGTGAGAGAGAGAGAGAGAAGGAGAGAGGAAAAAGAAGGATGCCTACATTATGCCTTTTATCTTCACATATTGGGAAGTTAAAATGGGCATATCATATGTTGTGTTGTACTCATAAGACTCTTAAGAACTTCCTTATTCTCAGCAGAACGGTCAACACCCAATGAGAACAGCAATGTTTCAAGCAAATTTTGCTTCTATTTCTGAAAAAGAAAGAAGAGTAGTAAATGATATCTTATATATTCAATATAAACACAATGTCTTCACTGGTATTCAAGGATTCAGAAAATATCTCAATTCTTTGCTCCTTTTCTGTACATTGCTACTAAATTATTCTATAGCTTGTTAAACAGATTGACTTCCCTGGAGGAGGCCAATGCACTCATATTACGCATCCTCCCATTTTATATCAATATATAAGCACATTGGGGTAAAAAAATTTCTGAGCTAAACTCCCTCATAAATACGTGAGCAAAGAGTTAGACAGGCTCATCAGGTCTTGGAAGAATTATCTGTGCTTTCCCATTTCTAAGTAATTTTTAATTTCTTCCTTTTATTTTTGTCTTTTTTTCTGTCCCCAAAATGGTAGATGAATGAGTAGCACATGGCCTGGTGTGGTGAAGAGTATCTAGAAAGAAAGGTGAGAATATGATGAAAACAATGACGACACTAATAATAACCAACCTCTATTGACTGTATGCTGTGTGCCAGGTACAGTCTTGCTTTGTGTCTGAAACATATTTAATTCCCGAGATAGAGATTAAAGAGCTCATATAAGTAATTACCACATTGGAACAGAAATCTCATCACATTTCTTTCTCTGCTCTTCACCACACTGTACACATGGCAAATAACAAAGTTTAGTATTCATTAAGAAGACACTAACACATGGGTGTGGAAAAGATTCCCTATGCCACAATGTTGCAATAATATAAGTCCTTGGCTACAAAATACTTCTGATGATTGAATTTCTAGCTGTGAATATTTTACTTGTCCAATTTTTGGCAGGTCTCTGAGGTCCTTAAATGTTCATTTTGTGTTCTGCTATGCATCCTCAAGCTCTTATAAGATGAGAGAGAATTTGTCAGCCATACATACATTTCGCTGATCCATTTGGCTCAGTTGAGCAGGTTTGAAGGATAATGACTTTTCTTGTTGTGATGCAACACCTCCAGAGCTACATTATTTGTGTCTGTGACTCAGATATTTGAAATGAATGGAATAGGCATGTGTGGAACTTAATTGGTATTGACTTCTAAAGCATGGAGGGACAATTTTCAATAATAAATGGCCATATGATGATCCATGCTGGACATATAGTCACGGCTATCACAAGTGGAATTTATTAGATAGCTTATGTAATTATTCTAACCTTATTTTTTTTGTGGCATAATACATCTGGTTATTTATTTCTTTTGTGCTACCAAACCTGCCTAAAGCATACCAGAGGACATGAGAGGAAACCTCTAGGTCTTGGGGCTTTTGCCTGATACTAAAGAGTATGCAGGGAGGGCTACAGTGAGATGGGAGGTGTGAAATATTTGAGGACTCCAGAACAAATCATATTGCATACTCCTACCTACCTCCCAGTCCCAATGCAGTTTTATAAATAGGGTCAGTTTAACTTGTACCTAGTGTCTAAAAAAATAATAATTCAGAAGGTCAGAGGATATATAAGTAGAGATGATAACATTTTTGATGGGAGGTGGTTTAATGAGTCTCATAGTCAGCTGTGTCATGACTTTGTATAAGTTAATTTCCCTGAGCCTTTGTTGCTTTGATAGGGTAACTGCATCTTCTTCATAGGATTATTTTAAGTTTTACATGAAGGTTTTTACCACAGAATATGGCATGTACCATACATTCAATAATTATCAGACATAATTATTGTTGCAGAATAAAAGAACAACATAGCCTTTACAAACTTTTGGAGGGATGAATGAGAATGTGAGCTATGTCCCTGGTATAATACCTGACCACTTGGCTCTTCTACTTTTGCACTTGTTATTAGAATAGCACACGGATCCTCAGAAGAATGGGCCCAAAGCTCTAAGCCACCATTTTTAGAGCTTTGTTATTTGTAAAACTATAATTTATACAGTGTGTTCCAATCTTTACTTACTGAACCCTCACAAGAGGCCTGTTTCTTTCTCTTCTGGAAAATAGACTTCACCATTGCCCAGTCTGGCATAAGAGGAAGTTATAGCTCATGAAGTTTAAGTGACACATACAAGTTATACGGGAGGAGAGAGAGAGAATCTGAACTCAGGTGTGTAGCACCCCTTCACCAGCATTCTTTCCATATTACCTCTCTAAAGATCATAGCTCATATTGAGCTAACTAGATTGAAGTAGTTTCTTGCCGACCCATTACCTTACATAATTCACACAAGCTGTCTTCTTGGTTGTACTGATGCAATGGGTTTTTTAACTGGGTCCCTCAGAGCAGTGCCAGAGTTGAAAAGCAACTACTAACCAAGAAGCAAGGAAAGTGGATGTCATGTAAAGATTTTTTTTCTTTCTTGGAAGCTTGCTGTTTGTTTAAAGCAAAAGAACTTTCTAGAGATGCAGCAGCAGCAAATGTATCAGCTCCTTGCAGTGTCATCAATCACAGAAGCACAGGGAAAAAAAACTAGCTGAACCCAGTACCCATCCTTGTAAATTATTTTTCAGGAAATCCTGCAGGCTTGGTTCCTTCCCAGGAAACAATTACAGTTTAATATAGAGGACCACAGAATTCACATGGAACTGATTTCTATTTTCTTTTTGTTCTGCTTACACAAAGGAAATGCAATTTTTCAAAAAACAGCAGAGAAATACACAGGCGCTGGACTAATATAGTGGCGCCTGTCACTTTCAACTGAGGGATTGTGTCATTTCTCATTGCCAGTCCTGACAGTGCCTCAAATAAAGAGGTGTCTTAGCAAATTATGTTCTTGATATCACTTACTGAAATGCCATGGCTCTATTTAAAATAATAAAGTGACAATGCAAAGACCTGAAGCTGGATCTGAAGAAAGTTTATCATGGCTTAACTGATGGCTCATTATCATGCTCATGCCATTATCTTAATTTTATATTTTTATCTCATGTCTGTAAATGTGCAAAACTGAAAACCAGCGGTAATGCTGTATTTTATTTGAATCCAGAGGAAGCGATTGTTAAATTATCATTGCTTTGATATTAAATTGCTTGAACCTGTGCAATGACCTTTGAATATGCAAATGAGGTAGCGTTATAAAAAATTCAGTTTGCTAATTGTTAAAATGATAAATGAGAAAAAAATGAAATAAAACTGCCATTTACTTTGAAGCAAACCTCGCTGAAGGTTTATGTGATAAGGATAAAGAAAATGTTTTATATTTATGTGCAGGTTCAGAAGAATGATTGTCTAGAACTGTTCAAATCTGTGACTTTGCAGCTATAATCAAAACCAGCGGGATAGTTTCTGACTTATATCCCTGGCAGAGAACTCGTGGAATACATAATACATACCCAGAAGAGTTAAGAGAATTTCAGTAGCTTCTTAGGTAACAATTTTATTCTCTGCTCTAAAGATGTTTGAAAATGAAAGGCTGTAACTCCAAATCAAACAATAATTAAACATCCATCTCCCTTTTTAAATAAGCTCTTAACACCAACGTGCTCATGAATCTAATGCTCTCAGAAACGAGGGATGACTACAACTTCCAAGAATGATGATGTCAGAGGGCATGCTTTCTCCTGGGAATAAACCATTTTATCCTTGAGCTTCAGCTTCTTGGATGTATGTCAGGATTACCCTCAACAAAGTGCCCATAGTAAGTTGGGCTTGGACAAGCACCTATGGAGACTTGGATGTGGCATCTCTATTGTTTGTACTCTTAGATTTGGCTTAGGTCTCAAAGCCAACTGTGATTCTGCCATGTTACAATGGGGGAGCTCATTTCCTTGCCAGACTGGGAGTTTATGTGCATACAATTATCCAGAAGTCAGTTCTCCACAGACACTCACAGTGAAAGGAGTAGACAGTACATTTCCCAAATCCCATTCCTGCTCACCTGGAATTGGTGGTACTGCATGACCTCCACTGCTTCAGCTGCAGTGTGTCGCAGTGATAAAAATATATGTTGGCTCTGGAACCACTTATCACCACGTGTTCTTGAACAAGTTATTTCTCTGTGCCTCAGTTTTCTCATCTGTAATAAAGTTTTAATGTTACCACCTACCTCAGAGTATTATGTAACAAGCACTCAAGTTGGATAGTAATAGTCTTCAGTAGAACCACCTGGGCTTTGAGAAAGCAGTTTATAGTTCTTGGGTCCATTTCAAAAAAAATGGAGGTG
This sequence comes from Saccopteryx bilineata, assembly GCF_036850765.1. Classification (NCBI taxonomy): domain Eukaryota; kingdom Metazoa; phylum Chordata; class Mammalia; order Chiroptera; family Emballonuridae; genus Saccopteryx; species Saccopteryx bilineata. The sequence goes on from NC_089498.1 coordinate 62,636,115, forward strand.
GATGTAGCCGACACTATTTTAAAAAATCAAACAGTGAAATGCAATGAGAAAACAATAAAAATCTATAATGTTCATTCAAAGCTAATAAGTTCTAGGTATTCTGCTAAGTGCTTAATATCTCACAGTAATGCCAGGAGTTAGATATTGGGATTTTGGGGTGTTTTTTTTCCTTTTCTTTTTTTTCTCTTTTTTTAGAGAGACAGAGAGAGAGTCAGAGGATAGATAGGGACAGACAGATGGGAATGGAGAGAGATGAGAAGCATCAATCATCAGTTCTTTGTTGCGACACCTTAGTTGTTCATTGATTGCTTTCTCATATGTGCCTTGACCGTGGGCCTTCAGCAGACCGAGTAACCCCTTGCTCGAGCCAGCGACCTTGGGTCCAAACTGGTGAGCTTTACTCAAACCAGATGAGCCCACGCTCAAGCTGGCGACCTCGGGGTCTCGAACCTAGGTCATCCGCATCCTAGTCCGACACTCTATCCACTGCACCACTGCCTGGTCAGGCAAGATACTGTGTTTAATTTCACCTTACAGATGCAGAGTTAATCAGTAGTAGAGATTGAACCCCAGTTTGTCTGTTAATCTTATAATCTAATCTCCATTAGAAAGCCTCTTTAGGAGATTAGAATTGGGAGTTCCAGTGATTTGGGACCTAAAACTACTTATGCCATTAAGAGCTTTGTAGCTTTGTGACTTTCTAGAAATGATTTTATTTCTCTGAAACTTTACTTTCTCTTTTGATAGAATTGTACGATCTCTAGTGCTTTTTTCAGTTCTGACAACCTATGATTCTATAATGGGTATATATATTTGAGAGGAAAAGAAAAAGAGAGAGAGAGAGGGAGAAGAGAGAGACAGAAGAAGAGAGAAGAGACTTTAATGTATGATTATAATTGAACACAATGATATCTTTGTAACTTATAAGGAAGTCAAATACTTTCAGGTATTTTGGTACATTTGCAAAAGATGTCTATATATTATTACCATCATTTTATAAATGAGGAAATTGCAGTATAGGCATTTTCTAACTTGCCAAGGTCACATAGCTCAGTCATAGAATCTAGCAATTTTACTGCCAATATATATAAAACAACATTCTCTAGATTAGTCTGAGTAGTGAATATAGAAAACTCTTCTGAAAACTTCTATTAAATAATATGCAGATAATGATATATTTCATGTTATACAATCAAAGAGTTATTTGAAAGATACAAAACAAATGTCCTTAAATCAAATCCTATTTGTCACTGGAAACTCTTTCATTTCAATGAGATCTTCAATGGGTGGTATCTTCTTCAGATTTTTTTCTCCTGCCTTATATCTATGTCAGTTTATCCAGTTATTTCATGCATAATGGAAGTTCTTATTTTAATAGACATCACAGTGAATCCACTAAATATTATGTGACTATATATTTCATAATGAAATTAATTCATATGTGTGTTTGTGTGTGTGTGTGTGTATACATACATGCACACACCTCTAAAGTTCCTTAAAGAAGACTCCTCTGTAAACTCATGAATCTTCTTCATATTATACAGACTGGATTTTGAACACTGGTTTTGAAATGCAGCTTTGGGCAGCAAATTCCATCCTATAGGTAAATACAGATCTGTGCTTTATAAAGAATAATGCAATCAAATCTGTTAGCAATAATATAGCAATAAGTATTCTAGTTTCTATTTTTATCAGAAGCTGGTATCTATTAATATTTATGAACCTTCATGTGAGTATGTATATGTGAAAATCATCCTTTTAAAATCTCAATTATAAAGTAAAATCAGAGAACTCATCTCTTTTCTCTCTCTTCCTTTCTCTCTGTTAATTTTTCTATTCCAGGGGAGTTATTCTTTGAGGAGTTTTTGACAGCAAACAAGTTTGTTTCTTAAATGGAGCATTGGTTTTTGCAACTCTGCTGGAGGGCTAGAGGAGATGAGAATGCCAGTTTGCTTCATAGATTCTGGTAAAATTTAACTTCTCCCAGTTATACATCTCTCTGATTACTGCTTAGCCTGTATCTACTTCAACAAGAAAAAAACAGTCTCAAATTGTTAATACCAAGAAGCTTTAAGAGTTTTGTTTCAATTCAGCATGGGGATATATTTTTAAAGGCTGAAAACCTTCACATATTTTGTTCTCAGATTATAATTGTACTTGCTCAATCATTAAGTATACTTTAAGAGGGAGAGTATTCTTATTAAAAAACAAAAAGTCCTAGGAATTACACACACACATATTTCCTATACATACACATATATATCATGTATGTATAATGAGCATCTATAATGTTTAGTGAAGAATTTTTCTCTAAAACGATTCTGTTAAAACAATCACATCTCAGAAATCTCAGACTGCCATAATGTGCTGGGTTTCTAACCTCTGGAGAGTATGGCATTGTGGTTTGCTCATGATAACCAGAGAAGGGGGAAAAGTTAACTACTTGGCAGTGGATCACATTTCTGTAATAATCCAATACACATTGTACATTGATTCATTTCAGATTTGGCACAAAATTAAGCACCAAATATAGATATTTCTTTAGTCTTCTGACACCAAGTATGACCATAAACTTCATTCAGATGCTACTTTTTTTTTTCTTTGCAACTAAATTCAATGGGGAGTCAGGAGCCCATCTGCAAGAAATTCAACCTCAAAATTTATGGGTTTGGAATTTTGATCAAAATCCAAGTCTTTGGCATTTAAGTTCATTTGCCTTTGGCAAAAAAAAAAATCTTGTTTTTAGGAAGAAAGCAGTCAGAAGTGAACTTTATTAAAAAAGGCTCAACCAGCTGTTTAAAGGACTATTTTGATGATGTCAGTGCAAGTGAATAAAAAACACATGGATTTAAATTCTCTTAAATTATACAAGCCTCTAAAAATTAAAGGAACTGTATTTTGAGAAAATGTGTCTTAGGTTTATTAACTTAGAATTCGGTCTTCCATGGTTTCTAAATGGTTTTACATTGGAGGAACACTACAATTATTTGTTAAACTTTAAGACAAGTGAGAACACAGAACACAATTTAGGAAGAACCAAGAGGCTTACGTTTGTGAGCCCACATGGGAGTGGATCCTTAACAGCCAGTGAGAAAGCATGGAAAACCCTTCACTTCCTCCCTTTGCCAACAAGTCAGTAGTAACATAGGGAGGATGAAGGGTACACTTTCAACTTGCAACTACAATTCTCTGTGATGTTTTACATCCTGCTTAAATGTTTATTTTCCCATTGTGTAGACAAAGTCCTGGCTGTTGAAGAGCTATTGGATATAGACCAATTGTTGAAAGAGTTCTGCCAACCTAAAGGTTTCTTCATGTCCTCTGAAAATCATAGGCATGTTCTTCTAAAAGTGAGGGCTTTTTTTTAGCTTCTATAAATTGGGCAGGAAGACAGACCATAAATAACTTGACTGTTCAATTCTTAAAGCAATGTGACACCTCTTTGCAGAAGAAGATGTGGTGAAATTGTGAGAAATGAATACATTCATACATAGACTCTACAATAAAAGCATTTAGAAAGCATGATTGATGCCCCCAAACAGCAATGCCGTGTTCTTAATTTGGTAAAAAATAAAAGCTTATGTCTTCACCTACTAGTTCCTTGATCTCCCCTAAGCTGTTTCTGTTATAGCACTATGATGTGATGTTGGGACTTTGAGCCCTGAAATAGCAGACAGAAATAAACAAATCACATCTGTCCCAGCGACATCATGATACATTTTTTTGAATGACTACAAAGCACTAGATTACACCTTCTCAGTTCTGAGAGATAGAATAATCCAACCTTCTGAGACCAGTGGCAAGACTAACCCAGAATATTTACAGGAGACAAGATGTTTTTAAGTCTGATGGTGGAGAATATAACTATTATTACTAGTGTTGCTCATAGTGCTATGTCTTAAGCTTACAGGTATAGGTAAAGACTTAACATAGTTGTATATGCTAGATGCTTAAGAAATAATAATTACTATTTCACACACATTATTTAACCTATCTTTGCAACTCTCCTATGTAATAACTATTTTTGTTGCCATATCGCAGTCTTAAACACAAAATTCAGAGAGGAAATGTGAGTTGTTGATCCATAAAAACTGCTAGACTGTGACCAACAAGAATAAAAGTCAAGTCTATCTAACTGCAAAGTCCATGCTCTTCAATTTAAAAACATTTACTAGAGTGTGGCTGAAACCCAAAAGACAACAACATGGAGCAATTGGGCATTGCATACTCTGCTGGTCGAGGTGTGAACTGGTCAGATATTTTGGGGTACTAGTCAGAGATTTCAGTTAAAGCTGAATGTCTTCATATCCCATATTCCAACAATTTTACTCCTAGATGTGGCAACAGAAATAACTATCTACATTTACTAAAAAACATGTGCAAGAATATTCCTAACATCATTATATATAATTTCCCCAAACTGGAGACACCCAAAATGTCTATTGTCATCAACAATAGAATGAATATAAAATTTTGTTACATTCACCCAATGAAATGCCATACATTTCAATGTACAACTACAACCACACAGATGAATCTCATAAAAATAAAAGGGAATGACAGAGGCCATATTTAAAGAAATACATTCTACAGGAGTCCATTTATATAAAATTCAAACACAAGAAAAAGTCATCTATCATATTAGATGGAGGGATAAGAGTTACCCTTGGGGAGCAGATGATTGGAAGGAAGCATGGATTATACTCTGGTAGAACTAGAAATGTTCTGTGTCTTTTGTTTGTTTGTTTGTTTGTTTTGTATTTTTTCTGAAATTAAAAGTAGGGTGGCAGTCAGAGAGACTCCCGCATGAGCTCTACCGGGATCCACTCGGCATGCCCACCAGGGGGCGATGCTCTGCCCATCTGGGCCATTACTCTGAGGCAACAGGAGTCATTCTAGCATCTGAGGTGGAGGCCATGGAGCCATCCTCAGCGCCTGGGCCAACTTTGCTCCAGTGGAGCCTTGGCTGGGGGAGGGGAAGAGAGAGACAGAGAGAAAAGAGAGGGGGGGGTGGAGAAGCAGATGGGCGCTTCTCCTATATGCCCTGGCTAGGAATTGAGCCCAGGACTTCTACACACCGGGAAGATGCTCTACCGCTGAGCCAACCTGCCAGGGCCAAAATGTTCTGTGTCTTGATATGAGTGCTAGTTATATGGGGATGTTCTCTCTATAACATTTATTGAACTGTACTTAGGATTTCTTTACTTTGCTATACAAAGTTTACTTACAAGATTTACTTTCCAATACAAAGTTTGCTCTCACAAATTTAATGCATGGCACCTTCAGGAAGAGGAGAAAGAAGCTAGTATACAGAGAGGAGAGACATCCTATCCCCGCCATGCGCCAGGCCCCTATCGATCTGCAGTCAGTCTCCAGCTACAAAAGCATGAGCTCTTTCAAAATAACCCAGGCTTGAGATAGCTTCTGGGCAGAGAGGTCTTAGACAACCTATGTGCCAGACAGGCAAGATGAGAAAGAACTCATAGTCTTCCACCTGTGGAATATGCAACTCTAGGCATCCACTTGTAAAAACATTTTCCCCAAACTGAACCCACAAAAATTCTGGTAAGTTCACTAAGTTTATTCCTGCTCTGATGATATAGATGAACATTGCAAAGCATGCTTAGTCACTCAGCCTGTTTTGGTGGTCAAGGAAACACAGGCATCTAAGTCATGGTAATTTGAGTTGAGGATTTACTTTAAAAACCCCTCAATTTTCCAGGCTAATAAAAATTTTTCCAGCAAGGGGAGGCAGTCCTTCATGCATTTTGTTTCTATACTTGTTGCCTGACTTTTTTTTTTTTTTTTTGGCAGTGCTGAGCATGTGGCCATAGCATAATTTGCATGGTTTATATGCACAACCAAGTTTAATTTGGATTCACAAGACCTCTGGGTCCCTGATGCTGTATGACCTGGGACTTCCATCTGTAGCACAGCATATGTTAGTCTGATGTAGTAAAACTGGGCAAGAAATCCAAATTTAATTATAAATATAACAGTAAAATGTCAGGTAAATTACACTTCCAGCAAGTAAATGGTTACCTTAGCACACAGTGGACTCTGGCAAGCTGGGCCTTCTTCCCCACAGCGCCCTCTACCTGTAAGTACCTTCAATGGGACATTGACAACTGAATGTTCATTTAAGGAATTTTGGAATCCTTAACAAATGATTTTGCTGCATCTACAAGGAATATTTTGTTTCAACCCTGTGAAATATACAGAGACAGATGAAGGAAGGCAAAGTTTAAATACAATTAATATTCAATTGTATCCCATGATTATGAAGTGCCCTAGGACAAGATTTTTCAAACTGTAAGTTACAATTCACAAGTAACTGAAATTACAAGTCATGAAATTAATTTAAAAGGTCACTACTAGCATTTAAAAATGAAAACAGAAGAGATTAGAAAATTTTAAAGTGAATTGTACATGATTGTCAGCATAGCTTATAGCAATATTTTCTGCTTAATTTTATGTGTATATGTTATGTCAGGATGTATAATGTGTTTGTTACTGATGACAGTTTTTAAAAGTTTGAAAAGACTGCTCAAAGGTGCATTGTAAATAGATGTAATAGTATAATGACTGTAACCATATCACTGCCGTAAATATATAGTGCTTTCATTAAACAAAACCAACCAGATGTCTGGCAAGTAGTAGGCACTGAAAACAGAGCAGTGAGCAAGAGAGGCAAGGTTTCCCCATCATGGAACTTACATTTAAGGAGGAGAAGTGCCTCAGCTATGAACTGAACAATTATTTATGCAATTATAATGACCACAAATGACACTAAGGAAACAGATTCAGATATAATCAGAGTGAATTCCAGGAGCTCAGACAGCTTTTGGGGGATGTCAGAAAACCCTTCTTTAAAGAAGTGATATCTGAGCTATTATAAAATCTGAAGAATTAGAATGAAGTTCAGCATCAGAAACTTTAAATACTTTAACATAGCCCTTGACATTACCAAATTCCCCATGGGTATCTCAAGGTATTCCATGCCTCATTTGGACTCCAGAAAAGCCCATCTTGACACCAACAGTGTTTTATGTCAATGTTATGTTCTCAAAATTTCCTTTTCACAGTCCCTCAGTTTTCATTCAACCTGACAATTCCTACTTTGCAGTGCTCATGGGCAGACCTCGGCCTACAAAGTCATTATCAGTGGCACTTTGCAATGGGGATCTGGAAGTACGAGAGAAGATGTTTTGAAGCTGATGCAAGAGAGGCTTCTGAGCCTCTTAGGTATTTGTTGACCAGCTGTGGCTCCCACCTACTGCTGCTCTGAGAATCCTCCCTCTGCCCATGGGAGAGAGGCACCAAAAAATATCTGCTTGGTCTCATAAAAAATCTGTCTTCCAGTTATTTAAACAATCTTTTTGTCAACATTGGTGATTAAAGAAAATTTCAATATGTATAACAGATTTCTTTGTGGGGTGAACCCTAAATTTATTTGGAGAAATACTTTAAAACCACTGCTTTGGATGGGGTTGGAGAGAAGGCAAGCTGTCAAAACTACCTTTTGAGTAGGGTGGGCTCTCATTAAAGAACTGACTTTGCGGCCTGACCTGTGGTGGCGCAGTAGATAAAGCGTCAACCTGGAAATGCTGAAGTCGCCAGTTTGAAACCCTAGGCTTGCCTAGTCAAGGCACATACGGGAGTTGATGCTTCCAGCTCCTCCCCACCTTCTCTCTCTGTCTCTCTCTCCTCTCTCTCTCTCTCTCTCTCTCTCTCTCCCTTTCTCCTCTCTAAAAATGAATTTAAAAAATTTAAAAAAAACCTGACTTTGCTTTCTGAGGAAACATAGTTTGGAATTATGATAATAGGGACTGTATCAGAGCTGAGGGGCTCTGCATAACAGAGAGGAGAAGTCGACATTCCCCAGGGGACATCCAGGAAGCTGTGTTCTGCATATAAGAAAGATAAGAGAGGAAAACTCTTGGGGCATCTCTCTTAACTTTTGGCCTTTGTGGACTTCCTTTACTCTTGAGCCAAGCTTTGCATTTAGGGAGATGTTTGTATCTTATCTATTGTTTCCAACCATTGAAACAAGAGGTTTTTTCTCATGACAGCTACTTTGACAAATGTCTAGAAACAGAACTCATCAGAATATTTAAATTGTGAGCAAAAGCCATCTGTACACTGTGCTGTACAAATTACATAGGGCAAGGCTAAAGTAAGTTTACAGTTGTGAGTATGCAAAAGACTTTATATTCTTGTATTATTATTTATTAATTATTGTATTATTTTCCATATAAACAACTGTAACCCTACTTTTGCCCAACCCTGTATTTAGCAATAACATACTTTCCTTCCTTTCTCCCAAATGTAATTTCCAGGATAACTGTAGCAGTTGAAAATCTCAGCAGCACAAGTAATATTGTTTCTTTTCTAGAATGTGTGCAAGATATTAAGGGAACTAGATCAGTCCTCTAAATCAGTGATGTCCATATTTTAACCAGAGATTAAAGACTCTAAATTGTAATGGTGTGGTCTACAATTCTCCAGGAGAAATGGAAACTAAAATAAAGGCAATTCTGGTAAGGAAATAAGCTTCCAATTTTGCTCCTTCTCATTTATCATGGAGATAATTAAATTGTTTAAGAAACTTGCATTCATTAAGTTTTTTTGTGTGTGTGTGTGTGCTTTTTTTGAGTTGTTTTTTTTTTTAAACAAATTTCAGGCAGATAAAACTCTGAAGAAAGTTTTAGAAAGGATTTTAAAATTGGAATGAAACACCTATCTTCTACCTGCCCCCTCCCCTAAACCGTTTGGTGAAAGTCTACATCGCTCACTGATACTTCTGCATAAGCGAATTCTTTGTGAGAAACTGAAAAAAATGTTGATTTTCTGTTTCAGTAGGTGCATTTTGAATACAGAGACATAGCAGTCAGAAGTTGAAAGAAAAGTGGCCTTTTGTTTGCCATCAAAGCAATAGAACTGGAGTTTTCTTCTATAGCAACATCAAGATCTCACTTGGCTTCTTGTTATACTGACAAGAAATAGTAATATAAATAGTATAATCTAGCTAATTAGGGAGTCAGCAAACTTTTTTTGTTAAGAACCAGAGAGTAAACAATTTAGGCTTCATGTGTCAGACTGTGTTAGAACTACTCAACTGTCCTTTACCTTAGCACACATGCAGCAGAAACAATATGTTAAGGAATGTGTGTGGTTTGTTCTAATAAAACTTTATTTAGCCCTGGCCGGTTGGCTCAGTGGTAGAGTGTCGGCCTGGCGTGCAGAGGTCCCGGGTTCGATTCCCAGCCAGGGCACACAGGAGAAGCACCCATCTGCTTCTCCACCCCTCCCTCTCTCCTTCCTCTCTGTCTCTCTCTTCCCCTCCCGCAGCCAAGGCTCCATTGGAGCAAAGATGGCCCGGGTGCTGAGGATGGCTCCTTGGCCTCTGCCCCAGGCACTGGAGTGGCTCTGGTCATGACAGAGCGACGCCCCGGAGGAGCAGAGCATCACCCCCTGGTGGGCGTGCGGGGTGGATCCCGGTCTGGCGCACGCGGGAGTCTGTCTCTCCCCGTTTCTAGCTTCAGAAAAATACAAAAAACAAACAAACAAACAAAAAATACTTTATTTACATGGACAGGGTATGGGCTGGATTTGGCCTACAGGCTTTTAGTTTGCCAATCCTGATCTATGTGAAAAGACAAAACCTTAACAGAAAGAAGGCTGAAACCTATGAATGCCTACATCAATCTTATGCTTTTCCAGTAACTATTTTCTTGCAAAGCAATTATTGTAGGGTTTTTTTTCTTTTGGTGGTTTGTAAAGATTTTAGGGGAATTACATATTCTTTCTTTAGTCCCTTCAGCAAATAAAAACTTCAGAGTGATTTCAAGACTGTTACGCTTTTCCCCCCTGATAGTTGTGCTGATGTTCATTTTTAAAATACCGTTTTTTTTCCCAGAGGAAAAACTGTACATCTGATTGCCATGTGTTATTAGAAAGGAAATCAAATGCCCTATGACTAGAATAACAGTCTGAAACGAATCTAATCAGGCCACAGCCTGTGATTCAGAAGGATATTGTTGGCATTCACTAAGTTTTATCCCAAAGAGTCCAATAATATGTCAAAAAGCAATATGTTCATAGAATGTTTTTAACTTCAAGCTAGTTTGCCAGTTAGCATAATGCTCACTTCATAACACCAAAGACAATGATTTTAAAAAGCCAATTTCATAGATTCATGGAGTTGGAACAGGCCTTGGTAATCACTGGTCAACTCATCAGCTAACACTTCCATTGGACTAATCACCATGCTCATACCTGCTTGCATACTTCCAGTGATGAGTCTCTCTTTGCCCCAGGGAGGCACATTCCTTTTTTTTTTTGGTTGCCTTGTTGTCATTCAAAATGTTATTGCTACATTTAGGCATCATTTGCCTTCCTCTCAATATTCATGCCTACTGGGGCAACAGTACTTTACGACTCTAAACACTTGCCCCCAGGAATAATCTTTTATATATTTGAGGATAACTAGTTGTATTTTTCACGATTATTTATTTCTCTTTCCAAACACCTATATAACATAGTTGAGAAGAGGAGTCTCAAACTCAGATGGCAGCAAGGGCGGGAGAAAGAACGTAAACAAGTGAAAGCCTGTTGGATGGGACAGAGGTGAGCCAGACAGAGAAGGAACCCACAAGGGAAGAGCAGATGCTACCTGGCATCCAGCAGTTATTGCTTTGTGGAAGTCTGGGCTCAGGCTGCTGAAGAGATTTCAAAGAACCCAATGATCAAGATTTCTATTTGAAATCTCTCATTTTTAAATGTTGGCAACTGATTCAAAAAAAAAATGTTTAAATACTCTACAATCCAAACAAAACACATCTGTGGGCCAGATTTGGCTTGTGGGACACTAGTTTGCAGCCCCGAGTTTAGATTCATCTTCCCATTCTGGTTGCCACATTTTGTATACATTTCTATTTAGTCCCTTGTAACTTGAAGATCATTAACCATTGCAAACAGGGAGAAAATTTCTTAATTGAAAGGAAAACAGAGAAACAGTAACTTCAACACAGAAAATCAACTTTACTGCATAATCAAAATTTAGATCACACATAATATAAGGTTAAATTTTAACTTTTTAAGCATTGCGAACTCTAAAAGTAAAGACATGTGTTAACAGTTGATGTGATAGGTCGACAAGAAAACATATTGCTCTTGTCTAGAAGAGATCTCCCCAAAACAGGAATAAAACACTAAAGGAATATAATATAAAACCATTACCAGACCATATGTTTGTGATATAAAATGAAGCATTTTCTTGCCAGGATATCGCATAACCATGGCAAACTGCCATTAGCCTCATTCTCCCACCATAAAAGAGAGAGATTCAACAGACATTCTTGGGATAAATTGAGTTGATGTTTTATTACAAGTACTTAATTTATAAAATATATTCCTGGAGTTCAGTGCCACTCACCAAAGTAAATAATTATATCATTGGGCTGAGAGGATATTATTTTGTCATTTGTAAGTCTGCCCTTTTCATGATACGTTGATTTGCTGGCTTTAGAAAGACTTATCTGGAATGCATTTCTGTTTCTGTGCTTCTTGCTCTCCATTGCACGTTCTGATTTTCAAGCCTGTTTGCCCTTTACCCCTTATTTCCTCAAGAATCTTTAGGAACTTAATTGAAAGAATGGAATGAACACTAAGCCCCAGCTGTTCAGCCCCCTGGGGTTAGGGTCAATCCACCAGCACCTTATCTAATTGGTGACCTCATCTTCATAGAAAGGGTGGTCTTGGATGATTCTGCAAGTCAGTTGCTGCCATAAAAGTTTTTTTGTCCAAATCAGTCAACTCATAGGGATAGAAAGCAGAGTAGCTTTGTTGAATATTTTATATGCAGAAATCCATTGATTTCAATATTTCCTCTTTTTTACAATTCACACAAGCATTTTGTAAAACCTTTTAGAAACTCTCGCAAGAGAGCTATGAATTCTTTAGGGCATATTAATAAGATAAAATTTTGGACATCTTTTCTAGATGAATATTAAGAAGATATTTCATATAAAATATTGCAGTTATAGGGACAGTGTAATTTTAGAACTTAGGATATTTTGTTATTCCTGGAGTTAGTCTTTGTGATTATAAAAAGAAATGCCAAGGAAAATTATTTCCCTTTAAACAAATAGAGATTAAGAGATTAGACATGCATAGACTTAAATTAGCTGTTTCTCCAGCTGGAGAATAATTAAAGCAATTCTTTACATAGTTATAAGATACAGTTAGCCTATTAGTCAAATCCTAGCATTAATAATACTGAATCTAATATTAAGAATGAAAAAACACCTATTTTTTTGTTTTATGCTAATACTCCTAAAGAGAATAAGTCAATTCAGAAAAATAAACAAATAATACCTAGACAACTTAAAAGGCTAGAAAATTATCTTTATTTTTACTTTATTTACTATGATAAACCTAATCACCTCATAGAGTTTTACCTTCCCTAAGGATAGTTCTCAAGTGTGCATTATAAAATCCAGTTCTTTGAAATTTAGACTTTGTTTTCCAACGTATGTATTTAGATTGATTGACTATGAAAGATAACACAGCTATTTTCTATAAACTTTGATACCTAAAAAAGTTGTATGAAACTGTATTTTTTTTTGAAATTGTATTTAATAAATTCTATCTTCCTGAATGCTGCCTTCTGATTTTCTTAATCTCAGACTCTAAAAATTTCTCTCATGCTGCTTAAGAAACAGTTACTTTATCCTGAATGAAAATGTTTTGAAAATGTAAAATAAATATAGGGCATCTTAATGTATAAGTTACATGGATTAGTGGCAACATGTACACATTCCTCTTTGCAATTTGGATACATATTATTTTAAAGTGCCTGATATAGAATAGACCATGACATCTATTATTCCATGAGTATTGCCAAGACACGACTTATACGCACTAGCAGAATCTCTGATGCAAATGACAATGTGGTTAAGAAAGACTTTCTAGTTGATGCCTCAACAGTTTTATACATAAAATTACATATGTACATACATACAAATCACATAGAGATAAAATATATACATATATATGTAATTAATTTAAAGTTTTTCTCTGTGGAGGACCTTGTTAGGATAATAAAAGGACAATCTACAGTCTGGGAGAAAATATTTATAAATCATATATCTGATATAGGTCTTGTAAAGAAAATGTAAAGAACTCTCAAAATTCAATAGTAAAAAATCCAATTGGAAGGTGATTAAGAGATATGAAGAGACATTTCACCAAAATAGATATACAGATGACATGGCAATTAAGAACATCACTAGGTCTGAGGGAAATTAAAATTACATCCGTAGTGAGATGGCACTGTGTACTTATGAGTACAGCTAAAATAAAAAAATAGAATTCCGAATACTGCTGAAGAGGCTGAGAAACTGGATTTCTCATACATTATTGATGGGACTTTAAAGTCATGCAGCCACTCTATAGTTTATGAAACTACAGTTTGGTAGTTTCATAAAACACACACATTCTCTCTCTCTCTCTCTCTCTCTCTCTCTCTCTCTCTCACACACACACACACCCCTAAACATATACTTACCTTATAAACCAGTCATAAAGTGGCCATTGTTTCTCTGGGCATTTATGTCAGAGAAATAAAAACATGTCCACTAGAAAACCTGCTTTATTTGTAATAGCTCCATAAGGGAAACAATCAAGTATCCTGTAAAGATGAGTGGTTAAACTGTGGTATGTGCATGACATGGAATACTACTCAGCAGTAAAAAGACTGTTGATACACATAGCAACTGGGATGAGTCTCAAGGGCATATGCCCAATGAAACCAGCCAGTCCCCAAATGGTCCATACCACGAGACAGGTAACAGATTAATGCTTGCTAGGGGTTTGGGGTGATGGAGAATGGGTGGTAGCTGTGACCATAAAAGGACAACATGAGGAAACTCTTTGTGGTGATAGAATAGTTGTGTGTTTTGATTATCAAAGTGGTTATACCAATCTATGGATGTGATAAAAATAACAGAATTGACACACACATGCAGCAATATCAACTTTCGGGTTTTGATATTGTAGTATAGTTACATAAAATGCACTCATTGGAGAAAACTAGGTGAAGGGTACCTGGGATTTTTCTGTATTATTGGAACTTTCTGTAAATATATGATTATTTTGATATTAAAGGAGATATTAAAAAAAAAAAAAACCCAGGAGGCCCTGGCCGGTTGGCTCAGAGGTAGAGCGTCAGCCTGGCGTGCGGGGGACCCAGGTTTGATTCCCGGCCACTTGGAGAAGCGCCAATTTGCTTCTCCACCCCCCCTCCTCCTTCCTCTCTGTCTCTCTCTTCCCCTCCCGCAGCCAAGGCTCCATTGGAGCAAAGATTGCCCGGGCGCTGGGGATGGCTCCTTGGCCTCTGCCCCAGGCGCTAGAGTGGCTCTGGTCGCAGCAGAGTGATGCCCTGGAGGGGCAGAGCATCGCCCCCTGGTGGGCAGAGCGTCGCCCCTGGTGGGCGTGCCGGGTGGATCCCGGTCGGGTGCATGCGCGAGTCTGTCTGACTGCCTCTCCCTGTTTCCAGCTTCAGAAAAATACAAAAAAAAAAAAAAAAACCTCAGGAAGTATGTAGAATCCATAGTCTATGCATTAGTCTTAACTAGATGAAAAACATTCTTTTAATAAATTTATACCTTGAAATGCATGTAAGGAGCATGGGCTTTTGATGCCAAATAGACAGGAATCTCTGTTCTTTCATTTACTAGCCATAGGTCATAGAAAATTACTCACTGTCTCCAAGTCTTAATTTTCTTTCCTGTTAAAATATAATCATGGGAATAATGCTTACCTTATAGCAGAATGAATATGTATTGCTCTTAGATTTCTGACATCTAAATATACCTCAATAAATGAGTATTGAAATTATTTCCTTTCAGGCTTTCATAGAATTCTGCACTAATTCTTTATTTTATTGATGTACTTAAATTGATATATGTTTATGACTTGCCTCTGCAGCTAGATAGGAAACTTCATGAGCTCCAGAACTGAGTTACCTTAGATGCCATTACTATAAAAAGTTATGTGGCCCTGGCCAGTTGGCTCAGTGGTAGAGCATCGGCCTAGCGTGCGGAAGTCCCGGGTTCAATTCCCCGCCAAGGCACACAGGAGAGGCGCCCGTCTGCTTCTCCACCCCTCCCCTCCCCTTCCTCTCTGTCTCTCTCTTCCCCTCCCGCAGCCCAGCCGAGGCTCCATTGAAGCAAAAGATGTCCCGGGCGCTGGGGATGGCTCCTTGGCCTCTGCCCCAGGCGCTAGAGTGACTCTGGTCGGCCTGGATGGGCGGAGCATCGCCCCCTGGTGGGCGTGACAGGTGGATCCCGGTGGGGCGCATGCGGGAGTCTGTCTGACTGTCTCCCCGTTTCCAGTTTCAGAAAAATACAAAAAAAAAAAAATTAAACAAAAAAAAGTTATATTATTAATACGTACTTATCAACTGCCTAATCTGCTTTGCACAATTCAGTGGTCACTTTTAAGTGTCCCCTGGAACTTACTTCTCAGCAGCATTTGACAGAGTTGACCCTTTCTCTATTTTAAATCCTGTTATGGACTGAACTGTGTCCCTCCCACCCCCATCTAATTCATGTGTTGAAGCTATAACTCCAGTGTGATGGTGTTGGGAAATGGGGGCTTTCTGAGATAGGTTAGATGAGGTCATGAAAGTGCCACCCTCATGATGGAATTAGTACCTTCATAAGAACTCTTTCCCCATCTCTTTCCACCATGTGAAGACACTGTGAGAAGGAAGCTATCTGCAAGCCAGAAAGAGAGACTTCACCAGAAACCAGCCATGCTGTCACCTTGATCTAGTACTTCTCATTCCCTAGAACTATGGAAACTGAATTTCTCTTATTTAAGCTGCCCAATCTATATTTTGTTATGGCAACCCAAATACACTTTCCTTTTTCTTATGACATTCTTCTCTCTTGTTTCCTCTTTTACCTCATTGTCTAGTCTTACTTAGTCTTCTTTGCTTTTCCAAAAGTCTTTAAATATTAGGTCTCTTCTTGAGCTTTATCTTTTTCCTATCTCTTTTTTACTCTATACTTCCTTCTTAGATGATCTGGTCAGTTGCCAAGTTCCCATTGTTATCTCTAGGCTAGTAACATTAACATTCACATCTCCAGTTAACGCTTTGCTTTTGAGCTCCAGGCTCAGGTATCTAACTTTCCCCTGGGATACCTTGCTATCATCAATATGTCATTTAATGACAAGATAACCTAGACATGTTTTCTTTGAATATATGTACCCTGATTTATTAATGTCATCCCATTAACATTAATAAAAATTTATTTTAAAAAAAGGAAAAAAAATAGATAAAACTGAGCAGATATTGGTTAGGTTTCTGACAGAAAATAGAAAAATTTTAATAAAGAATCTATTTGTGAAATTGTAGATAAGGTTTAAGAAAAGCAAAAAGGGTTGATGCATTATCATAGGCCTATGAATAGCAGGAAGCTATTAGCACTCCTGGATCTGTAGGGCAAGGGAAGGATGTGGTTACAAGAAGAGAGAAAAAGGGAGACAGAGTGTTGGGCAGATAAAATGTATTATGCTCACTTTGTTAAAGATTACGTTGCCCACGAGGAGGCCATCACCCAGGTGATATTAATGTGTGTTGAGAATCCTTGTAGCCTGGGGCTTGGTTTTGGGATTAAGCCTTTCCTACCCTTTTTGATATGGGGCGGTACAATCCAATCATGCCTCAGAGAAGTGACTTTGTATTAGGGACTTCCCTACTTTGTATATTGGATTAGAGGTTGTGAAGCTACAATATAAAATGGGGGCTGAACAGAGTTTGTTCTCTTGGTTCCTGGGATCATTAGAAGAAAGAGCAGAGCAGAGAGCAGAAGGAGGCCGTGTGGAGTAGGCCAGGAGAAGCAGCCAAGATAGCGGAGTACTGAGTGAGATGCCAGTTTGTGTAGTGTTTGTATCTGGGATAAGGAAGGAGATGGGGAACTGAGGAGAATAAGGCTGGTGAGCTAGAAACCTTTGATTCTAGGAAACTCGGATAAGTCAGTGGCTTTGTGAGCACTGAATGTGAGTGGGTTTTGGAGCCCAGTGTATGTTTTTACTTGCCCGCCGGGTGCAAGCTAGGATTAAAGATGATGTCCCACCAGTTTGTGGCTCCGTTGTTTCTTTACCGACTGTCCGAATCCAATGCGAACCTACATGGGCCAGGCTGCTTTGATAGTGGCCCTGGCCTTAGATACTGGCTTTACACAGAGATAGCAAGGGAACTGGATGGCGAGGTATAAAGCCAGTAGCCACGGCCACCAGGACAGCAGCCTGGCCCATGCGGGTTTGCATTGGATTCGGACAGTCGGTAAAGAAACAATGGAGCCAAAAGCTGGTGGGTCAACATCTTTAATCCTAGCTTGCACCCAGCAGCAAGTAAAAATACACACTAGGCTCCAAAACCCACTCATTCAGTGCTCACAAAGCTACTGACTTACCCGAGTTTCCTAGAATCAAAGGTTTCTAGCTCACCAGACCTATGCACCTCTGTTCCCCATCTCCTTCCTTCTCCCTGCACAAACTGCACAAACTGGCTTCTCACTCAGCACTCCACCATCTTGGCTGCTTCTCCTGGCCTCCTCCATATGGCCTTTCTCTGCTCTCCTCTCTAATGCTAATCTCAGGAAGAGAGAGAGCAAGCTCCTGGTCTGCCCCACTTTATAGTGCAGAAATCAAAACCTTTAATCTAATATACAAAATAGGGAAGTCTCTAATACAGTCAATTATCTGAGGCATGATGGGATTGCACCACCCCACATCAAAAAGGGTGGGAAAGGCTTAGTCCTAAAACCAAGCCCCAGGCTACAAGGATCCTGCCTGCCCACAACCCACCTCCAACACACATTAATACAATCACACCCATCCCAAGCAATCACCTGGGTGATGGGCTTCCACGTGAACAGTGCCATCTTTAACAAAGTGAGCATAATATATTTTATCTGTCCAATATGAGGGCTGTCTGATAGATCTTGGGACAAAGCCCACACAAGAAAACCCTGCAAGAAGAGACCCAATAAAATAAATATCCAGTCTTTTCTCTCCTTTTAGTCTTTTTTTCCTCTGCTCCATTCACTGAACCCAATTGGAATGAGAGGACAAAGTCACCTACTGATGTAGGACATAAAGATCAGCTTCCTGGGGCAGAAAGCAGGGTAGTGAAAGGAGATTAAATATGGAAGAGTAAAAGAAAGCTATCAAATGCAGAAAGCATGAGGCACCAGTGAACTTTATCTCTAGTATTTCTTAGCTCAGCAAATGTCACTATCATGCATACAGAGCCTGAAGACAAAAACTTGAGTCATTCTTGATTCCTCTTTCTTTTTGTTTCTGCATTTACACCAAGTACAAATACATCCCAAATATCACAAATTTGATACCACTACTCTAGTTTAAACTCCCCTGATGTCTCTCCAGGTCTACTGGAATGACCAGCCTCCTACACTGTCTCCCTCATTCACTCTTTCAATTCCAGTTTCTACAGGCAATCAGTGTGGTTGTTGCAGGCAGAATAATACCCCACTGCCAATAACCATGTTCTAATCCTTGGAACTGTAAATATTTTGATTTAGAAAGCAAAAGGGACTTTGCAGATGTAATCGAGTGAAGGATCTTGACAAGTCCTTAAAACTGAATAAACTTTCCTGGCTACAGACAAAGGGAAATGTGACTATGTCTTTTACAGAAGAATGGTCAGAAACCTGTAATAGTTGCAGATTGAGAAAGGGGGTTGTTGATCAAATAAGTTTGTACATATGATGTATATGTTTGCTCTCTTACAGTTTGCATTGGGTGTGGAAGACAGGCTATAAGCCAGCAAGGTACTTATAGCCTAAGGCTTGAAGACTAAGCCTTTCCCACCCTTTTAATACTAAGGTCTTTTCAACATCTTTCTAATACTAAGATCTCAAAACTAAGCTTTTCCTCACAGCCTTGACTGTTGCATGATAGGGGGTGGTACACTCTTATGAGGAATCCTATTTATGCCACAGATAAGTGGCTTTGTAACAGAGACTTCTTTATTTGTATATTGGCTTAAAGGCTTTAATTTCCACACTATAAAATGAGGCAGAGTGGGGGCTCTCTTGCTCAGATCCTGCCATCAGCATGCAGAGGTGAGGCAGCCAAGATGGAGGAGTTCTGAAGGAGAAGCCAGTTTGTGCAGAGAGAAGGAGATGGGGAACAGAAGTGAATAAGGCTGGTGGGGCCTCTGATGCTAGGAATACTCGGATAAGTCAGTGGCTTTGGGAGCCCTGAATGTAAAGGGAAGTGTTTTCCCACTGTGTGTATTTCTCGCCCGCCAGGTGTGAGCTAGGATTAAAGATAATGGCCCACCAGTTCTTGGCTCCATTGTTTCATTACCATCTGTCCGAATCAAATGCAAACCTGCACAGGCCAGGCAGCTCTGATAGTGGCCGGGACTACTGGCATTACAGAGGTCATTATACAAAGAATGTAAGCGACCTCTCCTCTGAATCGCAAAAAGGCAAAACAACAGATTATCTCATAGAATCTCAAACAACAACAACAAAATATGCAAACCAGCTGTACCTTGATTTTAGCTCACTGTGAGCCATATTGTATTTCTCACCCCTATAACTGTAAGAAAATTAATTTGTGCTGTTTTAAACCACTGTTTGTGGTAATATGCTATAGCAGTGAACTAATATGATAATGTTGTAAAATCTCAAGGTTGGTTATATCATTCTTGTGCTTTAAAACCCTCAAATACTTGCCATTTAGACAGAGTCTAAAATCCTCCACCTGAATTCCAGAGCCCTGCTCTATCTACCTGAGCCACCCTCTCCGACTTCATTGCACGCACTCTCCTCCCATCAGTGCATCCCAGACACATCAGACTTCACTACATTCTTGTGCCATGCCATACTGATTTTTGTATTAAGTTCTTGCACTCACAGCTCCTTTTGACTGGAACATTCTTCCCAACCCCAATGCTCTTTAAATGGGTGTGTTAATTTTTTATTACTGTATAACAAGTTACCACAAACTTAGCAGCATAAAACAGCACGTCTATTATTCTACAGATATATGCCTCATAGATCTATATATTATAGATTTGTTTACCATATGTGATCCTAATCTTGAGACATCCTTCTAAGAAGATACCCTAGAGAAGGGTACTTACACTAGCAAGTACCACTTGTCTTTTTGCCTGAGGTATAGTTATCATGTTTAAAGGAGGTTAGAAGATTATAAGGGTCACCTATCTCTTTTTTTCTTCCTCAGTACTGCCTATACGCACCACCCACCACCTATCCTGGGGATTGAAGGAGAAATAGGTCACAGGCCATGATTCCAGTTCCTACAAGACAATTGTTTGAATGCTTTTTTTCCCCTGGGCCTTCTCATTCCATACTCCACAGCACCCTGCTCTTCTTCAGTTATGATTGTACAATACTTCTCTTGGTCTACTAGAGCACAACCTCCTCACACAAGACAAGAACCTTGTCTGTCTTGTTCACAACTGTGTTCCCAGCATCCAACCTATATATATAGGGCACATAATAAGTGAGGTTTTCTCTCAAACCAACTGGATTATAGATTTCTCTTCCACTTTGCTAGATAGAAATAGCCTAGGTCATTGGTAATGAAAGTTCTTCCCATTAATTGTGGACTTGTCATCTCTCAAGTTGTCTCACTAAAAAATCCATTCATATTCTGAATCTAAATGAAGATATTTTTCTTCTAAGGCATTGCTTTAACTTCAGACCAATCTCGTTGTGTATGAAGGACATTGACATGTGGTACCACTCAGCTTTTTTTGCTATATACTTCGTGGCATATAAATGCAGTACAAGTCACCACATCTACCTTAACCACTCATTTTCATATAACTGATAAAATTCTTTTTTTACAATATGATATGCATCCTTTCAAATATGAACTCTGTCTTCCTACATGCTGTGCCTTCTACACTGCAAAACGCAGAAGTGGTACTCAGTGAATAACAAATAACAGCCACAATGATTATTGTAATGCATACCATAATATTATTACTAGAAACATAATTATGTGAACAGACAATTTACAGAAGAGAAGGGACCTCAGAGCCCTTGTGTTGTCAATCTGGCCTCTCTCTTAATCAGAGATAATAATAATAAAACTATCCCCCTCCCCATCTGCAGTCAGCTTGTCAACATAACAATATTTATAGAATGCTGTATGTAACAATGGCATCTCTATGCAGATGGATTAAGATTGAGGAGCAGCTGCGGATGGCTGTTCATTAACTGAAAGAAGAAAATGAATTTGAACAAAGGCACTTATGGAACATCTAATTTATTAGTGCTGTAATAGGTAAGAGGAGCTCTCTGGAATGGTAACTGAGTGAGACCAGTTACAAAGATAATTGTGAAAACAAGACACAGATTCGATACAACATCCTGGGACATTTTATTGCCTGTAAATTCTATAGAATTACAAGGTCAACAGATATCAGACTCAACATCTAATCCTTCATATTTATTAATTACACTCAACGAAACACTTGCCATCAATCTACAGACTATAGCTAGATTAATATTCTCTCGCAAAAACCTCCTCAATTTGTCCAGAGAGAGGGTAAGATTTATTTTACTTCTCTATTATATTTAATACAGCATGCGCATGCTCACGTACACACACACACACACACACACACACACACACACACACACACACACACACACGTCTTCCAAATACTTTCTAACTGTGATGCTGAAAATGAAACTTCCTGACATTCCAGGATTAGATGATGCAGGATGTGTTAAATGCCCAACAAAACACCATATAGAAAAAGGTATTCCCCGAGTCCATAAATATTTAACACCTGACATGATCCAAAATTCATTTCAGTGAGTTCCAAAGTAGATGCTTTATCAAAGTAAAACAAAAATATTCATAAACACATTGTGGTGTTTTCATATAATCCAATAAAAGAAACTCAACAGTAAAAGAAAGATACTACTGATTTAACATGCAGCAACATGGATGAATCTCAAAATCATTATGCCAAGTGCAAAAAGAGAGACCCAAAGAGCAGGGACTAAATGACTCCATATATGAAATTCTAGAAAAGATAGATCTGTAGTGATTGAAGATAGACAAGCAGTTGTCTGAGGCCAGGGGTGGGGAAATTCTCTGGGAAGGGGTGATGGAATGCTTCTTCATCTTGATTATGACGGTAGCTCCATTTGTCAAAAGTCATTGAACTGTTCATTTAAACTGAATTTACTTACTGCATGTACATTATAACTGAATTTCCTTGGTACATTATAACTCAATAAATTGGTTTTAAAAACTCCTTTGCTCAAATATGTTTGAGAAATATTACATCCTGTATTCTCCTCTCAGAAATTCATAATTAATCAATTAAAGACTCAATCCATTAAAGACAATTGAATCATTAAAAGCTCTGAGAAATCCTATGGTGTACAACACTGATTAATTGTTGATTTCCAAATCCCCAGAAACTATTTTACTTACAATCCCTCCCGTTTTGAAAATTAAATACTTTTAACATCTTTGGTTTATTAATTTTTTAGCTGTGTGATCATGGATGAATCATTTAAATTCATTGTACCACAATTTCCTCACCTCAAAAATGAATTATTAGTCCCTATCTGATAGGTCTAGTTTGGTTGAAGCGAGCTAAGGATTGCAATGTGCTTCAAACTGTGTAAGGGACAATGTCTTTGTTATTCCTGAAACACATTTTGGAAATGGAGAGCCTTCCTTCAATCATCCACTTAAGCAAAGAAAGTCAGGATGAATATTATTGTCTCATAAGATCCTGAAATGGGGAGGAAAAGTGAGTAATGTTTCTTTTTTTCCATGTTTATTTATTTTTTATTTTTTTATTTTTTTGTATTTTTCTGAAGCTGGAAACAGGGAGGCAGTCAGACAGACTCCCGCATGCACCCGACTGGGATCCACCCGGCACGCCCACCAAGGGGCGATGCTCTGCCCCTCCGGGGCGTCGCTCTGTTGCGACCAGAGCCACTCTAGCGCCTGGAGTAGAGGCCAAGGAGCCATCCCCAGTGCCCGGGCCATCCTTATGCTCCAATGGAGCCTCGGCTGCAGGAGGGGAAGAGAGAGACAGAGAGGAAGGAGGCGGGTGGGGAAGCAGATGGGCGCCTCTCCTGTGTGCCCTGGCCGGGAATCGAAACCAGGACTTCCGCACGCTAGGCCGACGCTCTACCACTGAGCCAACCAGCCAGGGCCAAGAGTAATGTTTCTTAACAAAGAAATTGCTCAAATGATCTATATGTAAAGCAATGCACAGTGATACTCTAGAGAGGACAACAAACTTGAATCAACTCCCCAGCCCTGAGGTTTACTGACTGTAACCTGGGAAATCATGTGATGTTTCTGAACCTTAGCTTCTTTTCACGAAGAATAAGGTGGTTAATAGAAGCAGAAAGCAGATTAGTGATTTTGGGGGCAGAGAAGAGGGGGAAAATGTGAAGTCACTGTTCAATGCGTACAGGGATTTTTGAGAAGAGTGATGACAATGATCTTGGATTAGAGAGTTCTGTTGATCCTGCAACATTGTGACTGTATTAAAAGCTACTGAGATTCCCGGCCAGGGCACACAGGAGAAGCGCCCATTTGCTTCTCCACTGCTCCGCCGCTCTTTCCTCTCTGTCTCTCTCTTCCCCTCCCGCAGCCAAGCTCCATTGGAGCAAAGATGGCCCGGGTGCTGGGGATGGCTCTGTGGCCTCTGCCTCAGGCGCTAGAGTGGCTCTGGTCGCAACATGGCGACACCCAGGATGGGCAGAGCATCGCCCCTGGTGGGCGTGCCAGGTGGATCCCGGTCGGGCGCATGCGGGAGTCTGTCTGACTGTCTCTCCCTGTTTCCAGCTTCAGAAAAAAAAAAAAAAATGAAAAAAAAAAAAACCTACTGAACTGTATACTTCAAAATTTTTAAAGTGCTGAATTTTATCTCAATAAAAAATAAAGTGGATGTAATTGATGAGATTCAAGATCCCTCGTAGTTTGTTCATTCATTTATTCCATCTATTTTTATTAAGCTTCCACTATATAACAGGCCATGAGTTCTATCTACTTGAGGACATAGTAATGGAAAAAAAAACATAGTCCTTAAACTTGTGAAAATTATATTTTTGGAGCTTTTATTCCTAATCGTGGTTTTAATTTAGGGTATCACACTTTGTTCTTTTCAAACCAAGGGCTAATTTAAGAGATTGGAGAGCATGTTAAGGGTTTGATGTTATGGCATTAGTTATTATTTGATATTATATACAAAAAGAAGAACGGAAAGGGACTACCATTTACTCAGCCTCAAAGTCACTGTGAACCTGACTGATAATATATCATTTAACCTTCACTAGATTAATGTAAAATAGTTATTATCATGCATACAATACCAGAAAACTAAATCTTAAAGAAGTTAAGTGAATCTTATTTAGATTACAGATTTTATAAGTATTATAGCAAGGAGTTGAAATACATAAACCCATGGATTGAATATAATAATACATTTGCTCTTATAATATATTTTATAAACATAACATTATTTATATAAAATGTAGAGGACATGTGACATTAAGATTTACAATGCTTGCTGTGAAGTTTGGCCACACTGTGTCAGATGCCAGCAAATAGAGTAACCGGTGAAGAAAACTAATTAGAGGTCAAAGTGCTGGTGATGCCTAGAGAAATGTATTTTCTTGTACTTACATGTTCAAGATAGTTATTAATATTTAAAACCATTGTTTAGAATTTTCTTTTTGCATTTAAGGGGGGACATTGTTATAAAAGTTCTTGCGAAACTCCTAAAAGATTCTAGTAAAATAAAATTTTGTGGTCATTGTAGTTTTTAACCAGATATTGGGTATACTATTGAAAATAAATGACCTTGACAATCATGTTCCCAGAGTCATTTACAGTTTGCATGAATATATCAAGTAACTACTGAAATGCAACTGGCAAGGAAATTAAAGACAGATTGGATAGTAAAAAATACCGAGGAAAGACAAACATGGACCATTGACTTTGGTTAGTACTTCACTGACACAAAGCTGTTACTACATTGAAATTATATTATCATCACAAGTATTTGATGAGTCAAAATATTTGCTTTAATCAGCCTCTCAGTTGATATGAACATTGGATTAATTTTTCACAGTCCAATAATTTGTTTATTAGCTGAAAAAGAAGTTTTCTAAGCAAAACACGGCCTACCTGTTTTCCAGTTCTTATGTCTTATTTTCTTTTTGTTTTTAATGTCTTGGCTATAACTGCCATTGTAATGTAAAAAAAATGTAATAGAAAGCACATTGTTTTTGACTTTAAAAGAGATGCTTCTCATGTTTTAATGTCAAATAAGATGCTTCTTTACGTTTATTGAAAAAAGAAATGTAAAGTTAAGAAAGTATCCTTCTGATATCAGTTTCCTAAGAAATTTTCCTTTGAGTGTTAACTTCTATCTAATGCCGTTTTCAGCATCTATTAATATGAGCATACTAAGTTTTCTCTTTATTCTGTTAAAATTATGTATTAGTTAATAGAGTTTTGGTGATCAAACCATCCTCACATTTTGAGGTGATGCTGGCCCTCACTTATCCCTCCAATCTTACTTCTGCCAGTTCCCCCAATGGCCACAATCAACACTAGTCTTATTTAAACATCGTTCAGTTATTTAAATAAATTTATGTTTATACATCATATATGATGTTTTGCAATCTTGGCAGTCTTCTGGGCTTCTCTTTCTCTCCATACACAAACTTTATCAAATTATTGTTTATTACCTTTAGCTTAAACAAGCTTTGGGGGAGGATATATCCTGATACCTTTTATTTTACAACTTCTCACCACAGGACCCACTATTTGTTCTTTAATAACATTTAAATTAAGCTGTAATGATCTATTTAATGTTTTTATTTCTAAATATACTGTACATCCATGGAGAAAATAGTGGATTTTTTTAAATGAAATTTCCTCTATACCTCACAGAGGACATGAAACACTGCAAGAAATCAGTAAATGCTAAAAAGAGAGGAAAAGAGTGAATAAGAGAGGCAGTGAAAGAGAGTAGGGGCAGGGGAGAGAGAATATCTTCTAATTCCATTTCTAAGGTGATGCTAAACATGAAAAAGCTTGTATTTTTTAAAATTAGTATTAGAATTTTGTGGTTTTATGCCAAGTATGTTATATAAAGGGAAAAGCATGAAAAAAAATTCTATTTCTTGAGCCTCTTGGTCATCACGAAGAAGCAACTTCGATGGAGAATAGAGAAAAGGCACTTCCATGAAACGTTTCCTTTGTTCTAATAAGATAACAAAGCTGTATTGTTTTCCTTTTATTTATTTTTTATTTTTATTTTTTATTTTTTTCATTTTTCTGAAGCTGGAAACAGGGAAAGACAGTCAGACAGACTCCTGCATGCACCCGACCGGGATCCACCCGGCACGCCCACCAGGGGCAATGCTCTGCCCACCAGGGGGCGATGCTCTGCCCATCCTGGGCGTCGCCATGTTGCGATCAGAGCCACTCCAGCGCCTGAGGCAGAGGCCACAGAGCCATCCCCAGCGCCCGGGCCATCTTTGCTCCAATGGAGCCTTGGCTGCGGGAGGGGAAGAGAGAGACAGAGAGGAAAGTACGGCAGAGGGGTGGAGAAGCAAATGGACGCTTCTCCTGTGTGCCCTGGCCGGGAATCGAACCCGGTCCTCCGTCCTTTTATTTTTAATGTTTTCCCATGTGAAGACTTTTAAGGCATTGACTCATGTTTAGGATCTTGAAGGCTATCATTTTGTCTCAAAGTCCTAGTAGTTGTGATATAAGACACTGCAACTTAGATAATTCTGATATTAAAATGGCAGTCTCTCTGAGATTTTTCTCAGAGGGTCCAAAGTAACAACAAGCTGAGAGGACAATGGAATAGAAGAGAAAAGAATGGTACGATTACTTCTAGGATAACACTAGTGATCATAAGGAACAAGGGTGTTGAAAGTAAGCAAAAGATAGACTAGAGATGAGCCTGCTTCTTGACCATTTCTAGGTTAATAGAATTATATCTCAGTGCCAATAACATTTAAATTTCCTTCCTCTTTTCATTCCATTCGCACTGATCACCTTAGTCTCTCTCATCAGTTCATGGCTGTATTTTAGCCTACAGTCTCTTTCTTCCTAGTAATGTATATCTTCCTAGTAATACTTCTTATTTATGTCCCTCTTCTTTCCCACTTCATCTAGATACATCTATTTGTCTCCCCTGTAAGTTCAACCAGGCCTGGGGGTTTGTCCATGCCATAATAAAAAGCACATCAAATATTTTGGGTTCAGCCATTGTATTACCTCAGCATTAGATGTTTCTCTTGCCAAGAAAAGATGGGAGTGGGAGTTGTCGTATTCTTGCAGTCCTGTCTTCCTTAACACATTTAGGTATAGTCTCCTTACCTAAGTTTCTAAATTTCAGATTAATCAGCCTGACTTTTCTAGCCCATCTCTATTTCTGTCACTCTTGTCACCTACTTGGTTACCAATATTCTGAACAAATGCCAGATTTCCTTGCTGATTCATCACCTTGAATACAGATCAAATGTTTTCAGTCTTTTCATCATCTTTGCCACAGAAATTGTCTTGACCTCATTGCTTCTGTAAATGCCTTAATTTGTTTCAGAAATCAGGAAGGTCTAGTTATTTATTAGATAAATAAATAAACAAAAGACAATCTTTTGACAGGATTTTATGGCTTCATTAAAACAAATACAATGTGCACAGAAGCTGTCTATTCATTTTTTTTGCTATGCAGTCTGGCACTGGGATTGGTGACTCTGGTAACCATCCCAGTGCCACTGGGCTGCTCTTTCTACAGTGGATTTGTGGTACTTTCAGGAGATGTTGTGAGCCATCTCAGTACAGTGAGATTTGCTGCACATCAGCAGCACGTCTAGTTCCTTGAAATTGTGAACCAGGAACTCCTGAAAGCCACTGGGGAGCATACATATGCTTTGTTTTCTTGTTGCTCCCATAACCAATGTTTCTGCCAGTTATGCTTAATTTTGACACAGAAGTCTGACTGATGCTGAAAAATCTTGTAGGTTCTCTTTTTGATGATCTTGGGCTTCACGAGGGGTCTAAGGGCAGCCCCAATGCGAAGCAGGAGATGACTGCCACCTCCATAGACAGTGCCAATGAAAAGCAACAAAAGCCGGTATTAAGAGCATGTTCTCAAAGAGAAAAGGCAGTAGTGGAATTCAAATAATTTAACAACCGGTTTCCTGACCTAGTGGTGGTTTTAAGTATAAAAAAAGATATACCAAAATGTAGTTTATTATTTAATCATTTAATACTTAAGGAAGAATAAAAGAGGTACACAAAACTAGATTATCAAAAAGAGTTTTAAAATATTAATGAATAAATATTAAATAATACCTAACAATAAAAATGTTATTTAAGATGTTTCCATATTACTTCCTGATTGTCATCCTCACTTGCAATTTTTTAACATATGGATGGAATGAATATTACTATGGGCACTTAGAATACGCTGTTGCACAGATGAACATTAAAAAAGAGTAAGGAATGTAAATTTGTGATTTCCACATTGGATGGCTGCCCAAGTGCCCACCTTAGAGAGAAACTTGATTGCAAGTGCCTTTTTAACAACCGGTTCACTGAACTCAACAAAAAAGTAGGTATCAGTTCTGTCAAACGGGTGAGAACCAGCTGAATCCCACCACTGCGTAAGAGTTTGGGGATTTTTATGATCACACTGATTTTTTGATAATTTAGGAATATGATATAATAATAAAATAAAATGTCAAAAAGCTATCCACTATATTCCTATACTATAGTATAGTATACACAGTATACTATATAACATGTATATCTACTGTATATAATATATATGTCTGGTCATAAGTATATACAAATAAACACATCCACATGCTCACACATACAGAGAAGTACTATAGTGTGATACCTTCTACTAGTGAACATTTATAACTCCAATATGTTTTACTTTATAAATGAGAGCAATAATATTCTTTATATCTATCCAATCTTTTTTAAAACCTTTTACCTCTTTTTGCTTTTTAGTTTTTGAAATATAAAGCCTGCATGTTTTTGATTAAAATAAAAAGTCCATTTCTGTTAATAATCAGAATTAATTTCAGACAAGGCTAAGACTAGAGTTCCTTTGGAAATATGCCTGGGAGACCCCATAAGTGTCTGGTAACACTTAAACCTTCACTAAGTATCCTATTATATATTTATCAAATAACATATCTGTTTATATCAAGCTTTACAACAACTCACTCTCATGCATTAGGCAGACATATGGATTGTTTAATGACATTGGCATGTCTTTCTGTCTCCAGAGCTGTTTCCTGCTATGGCCTCCGTACACTATAAAAAAATCATAGATGCATTTTTAAGCAAAGAATAAATTTTGGAATGACAGGCTGGCTCTGCTACACGATCTAAAAATGAATAATAAAACTCTTTCAAAAAACCTAGGTTGAAAAATAATTTTAAGATACTGAATTATATTCAAAGATTCCTGAACTTGTTTTGGTTACTGGAAATTTTGTAGCCCTGGTTATTTATTCCAGTAATCTAGGTGACTCTCACTATTCTATTTGCTGCTTTTCCAATTCAATAATCTGGGGAGATGCTTATAATAACTGTTTTTCTTAATCCCCAGCTGAATTGATAAAGGTGATTTTCTGAAATCAGGAGGAAAGAAACATTACAAGTAATCACTAGTGATAACATTTGCTGGACAGACTTCAGATAACTAAAAATAGGAAGACACTGGTTCTTACTTCCAAAAAAAGAATCTGATGTCAACAATGTCAGGAAGTACAGCCTAACCAGAGAGAAAACGCCCCACGGGATTACATAACTCACCAGAGCCATTTGAAGTTCTGCATGTAAATTGTATAAAACTCCCAACAATATAATCCTCAGGATATGGGATGATTGGCAGACTGCAAAGCTTTTTCTTTAGACTCAAACAGTTCTTTGAGACAAACAATATTTTTCATTTCAAAGGTAATTGTTGGTAGCCAATAGGCACTGATAGTCCCATGTGGGTAGCACAATAAGTACATTGCCTTTCAAAAACATTATTGCTTTTCATGTGATAGAGACCATTTGTGCAATTGAAAACCCATTCAGAAAGCATACTGATAGACCCTTTAAAATTCCAAGATGTAAATGTATTGAAGTGCACTATTAGGCCAGCTTTCACACAAAAGCTCCTTGGAAAATAATTTAATATATATATTCAGACATCGTTGCATTTACTTTTCTGGCAATAATTCCTTTTCCCTTATTTTCCGCAACACTTAGCAGAAAACCTCTGCTGAAATAAAAGCAAGCCACAACCCTAATTTTCAGTTTTTATTATTGTATCAATTACTGTTTCCCACCATTCCATTTTTATTTCTTACCAGAAATTTGTAAACAACCCACAGGACACAAGTGACAAATAGTTGCATAACCTTTTCCCCGTCCAGAAATGTTCAGGAAAGTAGATTTTCAAGTCTTGTAAATTGTCTTATTTTTTTTTCATCTCCTAAAGTAGGTTCATTTGACAACAAATAAAAAATGTTTTTTTTAATCCTTTTATTTTTTTTCTACTAACACTTTTCAGAGAGAAAGCAGGTCAGTAAGAGAAATCTTCAGGCTTTTCAATATTTGTACTTACTGACCGAGCCAAAGAAAACATGTAGTAAGAGAGGTTAATGGACAACAGTGTAGTGATTGTGGAGAGAGACGGGGGAGAAGAGTATCAGGGGATAAATACCTATGGATGGAGACTTGATTTGGGGGGGGGGTGAAACCACAGTATAGTGTAGAAAAGATGAGTTGTATAGAATTGTGACCTCAACCTGTATAATTGTGTTAACCAGTGTCACCTCCCATAAATTCTACAATATTAAAAAAATTAAAAAACATAAACCCAAGAATAAAGGATGCTGCATTACCACTTAAGAGAGTAGCCATAATCTTATTAAGTAAAGTTTAAAAGAATTTCACACTCAAAATTCTGAGTGATCAGTTGCAAAAAGAAAATCAATTTCTACATCATATCAAGAATAATGTTTTTAAAATCTCTAAATAACTATTGATAACTATGCAATAGAAATAATAAAAGTCCAATGACAATTTTGAACCGTTATTAAATCAGTTCATATAAAATGAAAAATGAAAAGCTTATTTAACTAGGTCTTGGTATCTGGGAAAGATTTGGTCAGAATATAAATTTGGGGTAGGGATAAGGAGGCACAGTTCATTTCTTTCTCTTCATTGAGTCACTCTGTGACCTTCAAACAATTGCTTAATCTCTCTGTTTCATTTTTATCTTGTGTGAAAATGAGAATTTACTTAAAGGACAAAAACAGCAAAGATGCCAGAAGGACATTTTCCTAAAAGTGCCTAAAGCTATTTAGAAACACAGATCTATCTACTAAAACTGAAAATCTATATTTCAAAATTAATGCTTTTACTATTTTATGTGCTAGAAAGGCTGCATCTTCTTTAATACAAATGTGAAGATTTCAAATGCTAATTTCTCTAATAAATATCTTCAGACTTTTTTAGTTTTCCCAGCATGATTGTAGCTAATCTAGGATCTCATGGCCTGTATTTGTTGTACCAAAGTTATCATCATCATCAAATAGTCTTCTAGATACTTTGACTAACTTCCAGAATGCTTGTTAATTATAATATAATAATGCTTTAAATATGTATACCACTTTGCACTTGACAGTCTAATGTACATAATGCTCTCCTGGTTTGTAAATGATTCTACCTTAAGGGTGGTGGTACATTTACCATGACTTTAGTCCTTCTGAGCTAGGGACTTGGTGACATTTGTCATCCAGAAATTGAAATTTTCTGGGATATTGCCACAACGCCAAACTACATGACTCACTATCATAATCACCTTCGTTGGACATAGTAACGCACATTTGGCTGTAGCTAGGATTGTGAGTGCCAGTGCATACAGGTCAAGGATACTAAAATGATGATGTGAAAATGGTATTGTTGAGACAATAAGATCAGAAGACTCTGTCAAGCTGACGGCTTGGTTCTGATTATTGCCACATGGCAACCCAAGCCCATTATCAAGCTCTGCAAAAATGTTAGGAAAAACATAAAAAGCGTACATATACATGTGAAATATCCCAATCTTAAAATTAGTAATCAATTAAAGTATTTTAAGAACTCTGAGAGAGAGCTTGTAGCTGTTGGAAGTCTCACATTATCAAAAAGTTCATTTTAAACAAAACTGATTAAATGGGAAAGTGGAGATTCAATGCTTGAGAGTTTTACACTCTATAACACAAGTCTTTATCTTGTAGGAATTTTACAAGAGTGGTGGTTGTTATCATGATATAAGTGTTCAACTATAGTAACGAACTATCACGGTGTGTAGACTTCTCATAGATTTTGCATCATCTACCACCACAAGCACTCTCACTAATATAGCTCTTCTTACATTTCTGTCACTTTCCTCATCATTGTTAAGATAAAAAAATCATAAAGTGACTAAAACAAAAGAGATGGGTTACAAACACTACGGCATTACACATTGGTTGCTTCTGATTTCCACTTCATTAAAACACAAAATACACATACTATACTCAGACACTCACAAAAATGTGCTATTTTTATTTTCTATAACTATTCTCATCTCACTGAGACACCCATTCCTGCTGATAGCAGAAAAAAAAAAACCAGTGTCACCTCCCATAAATTCTACAATATTAAAAAAATTAAAAAACATAAACCCAAGAATAAAGGATGCTGCATTACCACTTAAGAGAGTAGCCATAATCTTATTAAGTAAAGTTTAAAAGAATTTCACACTCAAAATTCTGAGTGATCAGTTGCAAAAAGAAAATCAATTTCTACATCATATCAAGAATAATCTTGATATTCCAAATTTGCCAATAACAATATCTCAAGCCCTTCCAGTTTCAAATAATTTATTTTTGGTTTGAATAGTCTCATCTCAGTAAGTATGAAGGCAACTCAAAGTTCAATTCCTTTCCTAGCTGTCTCTTGGCTCCCATTCCCCAAGGCAGCTTCTGGTTTCCAGGGGATACTTCCTCCTTCTGATAGTTGGTATTTGGGGCCCAGTGTCCTAACCTCTTCTGGATCTCCACTGACCACCTGTGCTTGTCTTGCTCTGGTGCCCAGTAATGAAGAGTTAGATGACTTAATAACATTCATATTTGACATGTAAAAAGCCAAATGAACAGATATGGGGAGTTAGCCATCACTCCCTGCTGACAAGGTCCTACTTCTACTTCTTTGTTCTTATTATTAGTGTGATAAAATACACATATGATAAAATTTACCATTTAAAGTATCAATTAAGTTGCATTAAGTACATTTATAATGTTCTGCAATTATCACCACTTTCTTGTTCCAGATCTCTTTTTGTTACCCCCAGTGAAGATCATGTATTCAATAACCAGCCACCTTCTGTTCCTTCTTCCCTCCACCCCCTGTCAACCACCAGTATATTTTCTGTCTCTGTAAATTTGTTTTTTCTGGATATTTCAATTTAAATAGAAACTCCTGTTTATCCATGACCCCCTCCCCAACTCATCCCCCACTATCCCTACTAGATTTTGAAGTAAATCCCAGACATCACTTAATTTAATTTGTAAATGTTTCTATTTTTATTTCTGAGATATTCTTTAAAAATATATAACTGTAATACCATTATCACCCTTAAAAATGATTCCCATTTTTTCAATTTTCTCACTGTTATTTTATAATTTGTTATGATCAGAATTCAAATGTACATTATAATAGTTTTTATGTCCCTTAAGTCTCTTTTAATCAGTAGATGGCTCCTTCAACTTTTTCCCTCTTTCCTTGTAATCTATTTGTTGAAGGAAAATTAGTTTAGTACAAACTGGATTTTACTGATTGACTTTCTGTGGTGGCATTTAATATGCTCCCCTATCTCCTGTATAAACTATAAATTAGTAGTAAGATCCTTTTTAAAATTATTATTATTTCTTTTTACAGGGACAGAGAGAGAGTCAGAGAGAAGGGTAAATAGGGACAGACAGACAGGAACGGAGAGAGATGAGAAGCATCAATCATCAGTTTTTCATTGCAACATCTTAGTTCAGGGGTCAGAATCTTTTTGGCTGAGAGAGCCATGAACGCCACATTTTTTAAAATGTAATTCTGTGAGAGCCATACAATGACCTGTGTACATTATGCATTATCCAATAAAAATTTGGTGTTGTCCCAGAGGACAGCTGTGATTGGCTCCAGCCACCCGCAACCATGAACATGAGCAGTAGAAAATGAATGGATTGTAATACATGAGAATGTTTTATATTTTTAACATTATTTTTTTATTAAAGACTTGTCTGCGAGCCAGATGCAGCCATCAAAAGAGCCACCTCTGGCTTGTGAGCCATAGGTTCCTGACCCCTGCCTTAGTTGTTCATTGATTGCTTTCTCATATGTGCCTTGACCGCGGGCCTTCAGCAGACCAAGTAACCCCTTGCTCAAGCCAGCAACCTTGGGTTCAAGCTGTTGAGCTTTTTTCCAAGCTAACGAGGTCGCTCAAGCTGGCAACCTCGGGGTTTCAAACCTGGGTCTTCTGCATCCCAGTCCAACGCTCTATCCACTGCGCCACTGCCTGGTCAGGCGGTAGTTATATCTAAAGGCTTGATTTAAGGTTTTGTTTTTATTTTTTAGACATAAATGTTTTATGAGCAGTACACACACTTCCATCAAGAGTCATGTAACTGTCTTTCTTTTTTTAGGTTAACAATTCTTAATTACTACTTAGGTCCCTTATTTCCATAGGGGTTGTATAAATCGTAATATTCAATTCTATTGTTCTTTCTTCATTTATTTGTTACCATTCAACCATAAAGAAAACTGTCTCTTGTCCACTTTTGATCATTCTGAAGCATAATCTAGAAAGAAAAAAACAGGATAACAGTTTTACTCTATTCCTTCATTCACCATTTCAAAACAATGCATTGGGTCCCTAGCATTTTCCAAAGGTGTTCAATTACACTGTTAATTTTTAAATTAGTATTATTATTAATGCATAGATTTAAATATATTTAATGTATTTTATTTTATTTTTTTACAGAGACAGTGTCAGAGAGAGGGACAAATAGGGACAGACAAACAGAAACAGAGAGAGATTAGAAGCATCAATTATCAGTTTTTCGTTGTGACATCTTAGTTGTTCATTGATTGCTTTCTCATATGTGTCTTGACCAGGGGCTCCAGCCAAACCAGTGACCCCTTGCTCTACCAGGGGTCTCCAAACTTTTTACACAGGGGGCCAGTTCACTGTCCCTCAGACCATTGGAGGGCTGCCAAATACAGTGGTCCTCTCACTGACCACCAATGAAAGAGGTGCCCCTTCCAGAAGTGCAGTGGGGGCTGGATAAATGGCCTCAAGTGGCCGCATTGTGGCCTGAGGGCCATAGTTTGGGGACGCCTGCGAGACCTTGGGTCCAGGCTGGTGAGCTTTGCTCAAACCAGATGAGCCCCGCGCTCAAGCTGGGGACCTCAGGGTCTCGAACCTGGGTCCTCCGCATCCCATTTCAACGCTCTATCCACTGCACCACTGCCTGATCAGGCTATTTGATGTATTTTAATCTGCTACATTTGTTTCACTTATTGATTATCAAATTTTTCTAACTTTGGCAAGTGGCAGCTTTTTCAAGTTGATCTCTGAATCTTTTTGTCATGCACTAATAATCTTTTTTAAAATTACCCTTGCGCCTGACCTGTGGTGGCGCAGTGGATAAAGTGTCAACCTAAAAATGCTGAGGTTGCCGGTTCAAAACCATGGGCTTTCCTGGTCAAGGCACATATGGGAGTTGATGCTTCTTGCTCCTCCCCCTTCTCTCTCTCTCTCTCCCCTCTCTATAATGAATAAATAATAAAATAAAATAAAAAAATCTTAAAAAAAAGAAAAATTACCCTTGCTTTTTAGTTTTTTTTTTTTTAAAAAAACCTTAAGTTGTTAAAGTTTCCTTGATTTTTTCTGTTCCAGGTGAGGCTCACACATGTGAAAGTAGCCATATGGATAACTGTCAATTGTTATGATGCTTCCCTCCCAAAAATGTATAAGAACCACCTAGTCAACCCACAGGAACACAGGAAAATAATAAATAATTGCTATTTTAAGACACTAAATCTAATTTATAATTTTATTTATTAATTTTAGAGAGAGAGGAAGGAGGGAGAAACAGAGAGACAGGATCATTGATTGGTTTCCTGTATGTGCCCTGACCAGGGATCAAACCAGCAACCTCTGTGCTTCAAGACAAAGCTCCAACCAATCAAGCTATATGGCCAGGGCAATGATTTTCAATCTATATACTCACTTAACTCCATCATGGTTGTTGTTTTTTTTATTATTATTATTTTTCACTTCATAACGTTATATAGACATACTCAACATTCATTTATAAAGCTATCCAGTACATCATCATAAGGACATATTGCATGGATTTTGTGTATGACTTATTTCAATTAGCATAATTTTTTCAAAGTCCATTTCTTTTTAATGGCTGAATTTTCTACTTGAAAATCTGTTTCAGATTCTTTGGGGTCCATAAACTGGAATGGAATTGCTGAGTCATGCAGTAAATTCTGTATTTTACTTACTTCTATTCTTACTGGCACGCAGATCCTCTCCTTATCAGCTACTGCCTTCATCTTACACGTAATTAATGATGTCCACCTTATAGTTTCTGCTCTGAGGACGCTTTGCCTCTCCTTACAGAAATTCCATTGCAGCAGGTTTGCAAGCTTACCACTCATCCTTCTGGGTGGGGAGAGGCGCCACAGAAATGTCTGAATATTCTATGTACCATATGTAGATATTAGAAACCAGGCGGACACTTGGAGGCCCATTTCTCACCTCCCTCCTCTTATTTTTCCACTCTTGAGCTTGTTGGATGTGTCGGGAAAATGAAACATCTACTTGAATATTCTTATGCTCGCCCTTCATCTCTTTGAGGATTCTAACAGGTATATTTTTCTTGTCTTATTTCTCCCCTTGCCTTCATCACTCTTTTACACTAATGCACATGTATTAACCTGTCTGGATGTTTCTACTCCTCTCACCTGCTAAATTTTTTTAACCTGAAGAGGACAGGACATGACTCTTAGACTTGATTCCTTTCCTTATCCATCTCCTTTACTCATTCCATCACTGGAAGCACTTTCATTTCTCAATAAGCAAAATTCCAATTACCTCACATGTTATTTTTTCATGAAGTATTAGTTGCCTTTATTTCTTAGTGCCACAATGGCAAAAGGCCTGGCTGCATAGCAATATGATTTAGGAGAAAATACAAACATCAATATTTAATATTTTTAATATTAAAAATTCCTCTTTTCATGTCTAATAGAAGACTAATAAAAATCATGTTCCTTTAATAATTGGTCATTTTACATTCACTTTTGCTGTAAGGATTCTTATAGTATAAGAAAAATTGTATTCACTTTAGACATTTCTGTTTGTTTCTTTTGTGTGTGTTACAGAGACAGAGAGAAACAGAGAGAGGAATGGATAGGGACAGACAGACAGGAAGGGAGAGAGATGAGAAGCATCAATTCTTCATTGCGGCACCTTAGTTGTTCATTGATTGCTTTCTCATATGTGCCTTGACTGGGGGCTGCAGCAGACTGAAGGACCCCTTGCTCAAGCCAGCCACCTTGGGCTCAACCTGGTGAGCCTTGTTCAAATCTGATGAGCTTGAGCTCAAACTGGCAACCTCGGGGTTTTGAACCTGGGACCTCTGCATATCAGTCTGACGCTCTATCCACTGCACCACTGCCTGGTCAGGCCCTTTTAGACATTTCTGGAAAAATGAAACTCTTTGGGAAAATTTCCACTGGGTCCACATGTCTCATAGTCATGTTCTCCAAGTTTATTCTTCCCATGGCTTTATTCTTGATGACTCCTTCAGTGTGCTGTCAGTGACTTTTACTACAACCATCCATTTGACTCCACTGAAGCCTGAGTTTCCAAAGCTGTGTTTTACTCCTGTCCTGTCCAAGGTTTACAGCCTGCAATAACTCTTTTGATTTGGCCTGGGTTCCAAAATGTTTTGTATTACTTTGTTTGAAAGGTAGATATGACACCACCCCCCAAAACAGGGTTGTGTCAAGGGAGCAGGGAGATTCCAGAGGGAACGAACTGCTAGCAACATCAAAAATTGAAGAGAGTTCAGATAAAAGGAGGGGAGAAATGAGTCTTAGTGACCTTAATGAGAGAAATATCAGCAGAGCAGTGGAGCCGGAAGTCCTCGATAAATAGGCAAATATTCCAAAATGTTTACGTTACCCTCCACTTTTTTTGTACTGCTCATTACAGTTGTAATTCATTTTGTAAACATCTGGTTTAATGTTGGTTTTCCTCAAAGAATATAAAGCTTCATGAGTACAAAGATTGTGATTTGTATAATATTTGTGTATCCTGTGTCTTTTGGACTAAACATAATTCTTTAGCACATATAAAGTGCTGAATACATAACTTTAAAATGAATGCAAATTAATGAAAAATTTAAAGACACATACCTTTTTGGAATTGAAGTTGCCAGTGGAAATTGCAGTTCTAGTTCTAGCCCCATATTAATAAGCTGTGTATAAACTTGGACATGCCTTGGACATGCCTTGAATTCCTGTGATCCCCAGTTCTCTCTTCTAATAGAGTGATTGGATTTGCAGATCTTTTCATTATTGTTGACTTTTCACCCAATTAAGCTTTGTATTTTATTTATGAATGAAAAGTTTTAAGTTTATTTTCTTTATAGCTGCACAATTTACTCACAGCTCTAGGCAACTTATTGCCTGAAGTTTATATCCTATGAGAACGAAGATACTGAGTAACGATTATATTTTCCTGAACTTTTTGTCTCATTATCTGATTCAGGGGATTCTAACTTTCTTCATTTATGTCTCAATTTAGGCCCCAAGACTTATTTATTTTTACTTGGTTTCTACTTTTTTCCCCTTTCATGGCAAGAGAAAAAAAGTGAAGAAAAATAGAAAATACCGTGTTTAGCAGTGTGACTCTCCTGATGATCTTTTTCCAGTAGTGAACTTTTTCCCCTAAAAGCCACACTACTATTTTTTTTTTATTTTCAAACTACAGTCATATTTATATCTTATTAAGAGCTCATTTGCACTAAATGGCTCTTTGTTGAACCTCTATTTGGATTTGCCTGTGTGTATGTGTGAATTTATGGCTGGATCTATGCCACCGTTTCCATAAAGTGTGAGCCCACTTTCCATTTGGAACCCTTTAAAGAACATCTAAAGTAAACACAGCAATAAAGTTAAAAAAAAATTATGCTTTAAATACACAATTTTATTTCAGAGAGGAATGCTTTATTATGGGTAAGAATGGGGACAAATCTTCCTTGATTATATCAAAGCATTCTGTGCTATCATTTCCATGGTGTTTTACCAACTAAAAGAATGTACTATCAAATAGAAATCCTGTCAAGAAGCTTTAAAGTAGAATAAGTTTAATATGCAATCTGGTTTTATAGTCTTCAATATTATGATATGAATGAAATCAGGCTCTGAAAGGACTCAAATGGAGGATTCCAATTCTTATTAGAAAATCGAGCAATTAGGGGAAATGTATGATTTAAGGAAAAGAAGAAACCTTGAGCTATGTTAAATTATATGAGTTGACTCAAAGAAGTTTGAGCTGAAATTATTTTTACAACATCAGTTTTCTTTTCTTTGACAGAATTAGAAGGTTGCACAGGGGAGATCTGGAAAAGAATATAAAGGGGTTTTTCAAGGGAAGAAGTGGTCAGTTTCTCCTTGTAGCTCCATAACTCTTAATTCTTTTAAATTTTCCTGCTTTGGAGCACTATTTTACTTTTCCCTGAAGTCTTGCCTGTAATAAGCACCTATATTTTTTAGTTTATTTTATCAAGACTGATATATGGTAAGTAATTTACAGAAGATACATTGAGGCCAGTCCCCAAAAGGGATGCTATCATTTCATGCAAAAGTGACTCAAGAGTAAAATGAACTCTCAGAAATGTTATTCTTTTACTGGCCAAGTCCTGTCATCTTATAGTCAAGCCCTAAATTTGATGGGCTCTGAGGTAGGAGGTCACTATTGTAGCTATGTTTTTAAGTCAAAGGAGTTACTGCTGTTATATTTTTAAATTGTAAGGAGACATTGCACATTTAAATTTTTTAATTAGAAGTTTTGCATGAATCAAAGAATTAAAAATACTAGTTGTATTAAAATAAAACTGCTACTAGAGGGAGTTCCTCCCCCTTAGATTTTTATTCATGAAGTATTAAAAATTCCCCTAGTTTTCTAAAATATAGTGATGGATGCATTTTGGCAAAGTGAAAATTGAATGTAAAATGTTATGATGAATTATAAATACAGATATATTTCATTC
This sequence comes from Saccopteryx bilineata, assembly GCF_036850765.1. Taxonomy (NCBI): domain Eukaryota; kingdom Metazoa; phylum Chordata; class Mammalia; order Chiroptera; family Emballonuridae; genus Saccopteryx; species Saccopteryx bilineata. Next base: position 62,676,590 of record NC_089498.1, read on the forward strand.
TCTCATCTCAATACTTTGCATTAAATATGAGTGTTGTATTTCTTTCAAGTGACTGAGTTAATTTTATCTGAGAAAATAATAAAATGATCATTCATTTCAGAAAGGCCTTTGGAAAAGTTTACACTCATTTCCTTTTTATTTTTAAATACATATATAATCCACTCTTGAAGAGCCAGGAAAATGCTTTACACATTTCATGAACTCCATCAAGTGGAAAAGAACTTAAAGCAAATATTGACATAGAGTAGTGACTTACCATATTACTTAGCAGAGAGAAATTTAAATTAGCTTCTTGAAGGAGAGATCAACAAAGCCCAACAGTAAGTGAAGGCTGCACTGATCTTTGAGAAAGCTTGAACTCTAGTGTAGACTTTGGAGATTTTAATGAGACTGAAATGGAAAACAGGGTGAGAAGTACTTTACAAATCATCCATGGTTATTTGAAATGTGTATGTGTGTGTGTGTGTGTGTGTGTGTGTGTGTGTAGATGAAAGGACTATAGGGAGAACAGGAGAAACCAGAGTGTCTATAAAACATGACTTAATTGCTAAATCAATGTAATAAGAGATAATGAAGCATTAATGAAATAAAATAATTTTGACAAAATAAAATTTAATGGCACAAATGTAATAAAGCTGCAAACATCACATCAATATAAGACACTCAGAAAATAGGGTCAGGAAACTTATTTGCCTTCCATAAATCAACTACATCTAGATGTGTAAATTTTCTCCATGCAGAAAGGTTTTTGGGTCCTATGAGGGTACATAAAGATCTTTATTCTAGTGAGAGTCACCAAGATTTCACATTTTCCTACAGAGAACAGAATATTATGCCATGCTATAGAATAGTATGTTTCTTATCACTGGAAAAGGAACTTACTTCCAATTGTCATGAAAACCTCTTATTGTATACAAACAGAAAATAAATGATTGGAAAAGCATTTTAAACAAAAACCGCTGGGTCAGATTCATCATGTATTTAATAATTTTTAAATTATTAAGTTATATTCCAGAAAGGCTTTAAGAAGTTGATTCATGCCTTGGCTGTTTTGCTCAGTGGATAGAGCATCAGCCCAGTGTATGGACATCCTGGGTTAGATTCTCGGTCAGGGCACAAAGGAGAAGAAACCATCAGCTTTTCTTCCCTTCCTCTACCCCTCTCCTTCCACAGTCAGTGGTTCAATTGGTTTGAACCTTGGCCCAGGCACTGAGGGTACTGAGGATAGCCTGGTTGATCCCAGTGTGTCAGCCTCAGATTCTAAAAATAGGTTGGTTGATTTGAGCAGTGGCCCAAAAGGGGGGATTCTGGGTGGATCCTGGTCAGATACTAGTGGGAGCGCATGCAGAAGTCTATCTCACTATCTCTCTTTTTCTCACTTAAAAACAAAATGGGGCCCTGGCCAGTTGGTTCAGTGGTAGAGCATTGGCCTGGTGTGCAGGAGTCCCGGGTTTGATTCCTGGCCAGCGCACACATGAGAAGCACCCATCTGCTTCTCCACCCCTCCCCCTCTCCTTCTTCTCTGTCTCTTTCTTCCCCTCCTGCAGCCAAGGCTCCACTGGAGCAAAGTTGGCCTGGGTGCTGAGGATGGCTCTGTGGCCTCTGCATCAAGCGCTAGAATGGCTCTGGTTGCAACAAGGCGATGCCCCAGATGGGCAGAGCATCGCCCCCTGGTGGGCATGCCGGGTGGATCCCGGTCGGGCGCATGTGGGAGTCTGTCTGACTGTCTCCCCATTTCCAACTTCAGAAAAATACAAAAAAAAACAAAACAAAAACATACCAAAACGGAAGTTGATTCAGTATTAAATAAAAGGTAAAAGTACATGTGGAAAATAATAATTGATGTTGAAATATGTAGTTAAAATAAGTAAAATTAAACTAAGATTTACATTCATACTCAAAACACTTCCTATAGGGAAAGAACCACAGATTTGGTACTAAAGTTTCTAATTAATGGTACAATAGTAAAAATTGGACCAATATAATAAGTCAAAATGTTTTTCTTAGGGGAAAGGAGGCCCAAATATTCCCATTACTTAGGCTGAAGAGAAGTTTCTCCCAAGACTTAATAAAGTACACTGTGTGAAATGTACCAAACATACTCTTCAACAGCACTTTCACATGTTACAATTCCAGTTTCTGACGGTAATTTGGAGATTATGATGGCATGATCCTGGAAGTGACTCTTGTGTTTGGGAACATATCACTTAAGATCACTTCAATGAGTGGTTTTTGTTCCTGTGAAATGGATTTTGAATTTACAGAAACGTATACAGATGAATAGTAATATAACAAATACCTATTTAACAAACTCTCAGCTTAGTTACATCTTAATATTTTGCTATATGTGCATTATATTCTTTTAGAATGCAAAAAACATTATAGAGTTGAACTCTCCCTGCCCACTCTCTCCCAATCCCAGTGACCATCCTCTTGCTCAAGAAATAGCCACTAATATAATTTTAAATTTTTAAAGAAATACACTCATTTTTTAATTTAATACATGTTAAAGAAGTATATAAATCTTAAGTGTACAGCTCAATCAACTTTCATAAAATGAAGAGGCTCACGCAAACACTATCCAGTTTTGAAAATAGAACGTTATTAGTTCCCAGGGATTCTCTCCCAACCAAACTTGTACCTGTTAACAAGTCTCTTACCCTTTGAAAGTGACCAAGATTCTGTCTTCTATCACAATAGATTAGTTTTGCCTGTGTTTCAACTTGACATATTTGGTGTCAAACTGTGTTTGTTTTCTTTTGCTCATGTTGTGAGATTCATTATGAGTGACATTTGGCTATAATTATTTTTCTTTCATTGCTATATAGTATTCAATTGTATCAATATACCAGAATTAGTTTAATCACCCCATGGCTGATGCCCTTTGCTTTGTACCCAGTTTCCAAATATTAACAGAATATTTGGAATAGAGAAGGCTGTGATGATTCTTCTTCATAGATTTTAGTTGGGTATGTATCAAAGAAAAAAAAATGATTTTTTATTGGGTCGTCGTCTTTCTTTGGCTTATTGATTTGTAAGATTTCCTTATATAGTGTACATGTGAGCCCTTGTCAGATTATGTATGTTAGGAATTTATTCCCCAACTTGCCTTTTCACTCACATAATTTTCTATTTGATAAACAGAAGCTTTTGATTTTAATATTTACAATATTTCTGTTATAGATATGGCTTTCTTTGTCTTATTTTATTCTAGAATCTTTATTGCATTTCCTTTCACATTATGATCTTCAAATGACTTGGAATTGATTTTTGTGTATGGTGTGTGGTAAGGGTAAAGTGTCATCTCAACCCCTATCCCCTTGGATTCGGCAACATTTTTTTTTTTTTTTGTATTTTTCTGAAGCTGGAAATGGGAAGAGACAGACGGACTCCCGCATGCGCCTGACCGGGATCCACCCGGCACGCCCACCAGGGGGCGATGCTCTGCCTCTCTGGGAGGTCGCTCTGCCGCGACCAGAGCCACTCTAGCGCCTAGGGCAGAGGCCAAGGAGCCATCCCCAGCACCTGGGCTATCTTTGCTCCAATGGAGCCTTGGCTGCGGGAGGGGAAGAGAGAGACAGAGAGGAAGGAGGGGGTGGGGGTGGAGAAGCAAATGGGCGCTTCTCCTATGTGCCCTGGCCGGGAATTGAACCTGGGTCCCCCGCAAGCCAGGCCGATGCTCTACCGCTGAGCCAACTGGCCAGGGCCTCGGCAACATTTTTGTGTGTGTGTGAAGACCATCATTTATCCAGTGCTCTACAGTGTGTGTTTATCATAAATCATAGAGGAGAGGAGTTGCTTTCATAATTCTGAACCACTTGTTAATCTTTGTGTTAATACAATAATGTTTAATTATCTATAAAAGAGCTTTGGCTATTTTTGCATTTGTATTGCAATACACATTTTAGACAATCCCTATCAATTTACACACACCCACACACACACACACACACACATAAAAGTTGCTAGAATTTTCTTTGGAATTACTTGAAAAAACTTGGTATACTTACTTTAGGATAATTTAAGGTTTTGGAACATGGAGTATTCTAATTTATGAATATGATATACTCCATTTTTGGTATTCTTTAATTTTCCAAAATTTTCTACATTTTCCATGCATTGATATTTTGTTTATTTCACTAAATTGGTATAAATAATTCCTATTTACTTTTCACTCTATTTACCAATTTTTTCCAGACACATACACAAACATATGTGTATATACCGATACATGCATTTATGTTTAAGTGCTTCTATATGTCTATCTATTTAGTCTGTCCCAAAGCATTACATCAGGAGGACAATAAGTATTCCCATTTTATTGTGTTAATGTTGAACATATAAAAAAAAACTTAAGGGAAGAACAACTAAATGGGAATAAAAATAATTTAAAAAGTAATCTTTCACAAAAATATGTAAGAATCATGAGTTTCTGTGCAACTAAAAATGTACTTATTACCTATATAAAGCAAAAACAGACAGAATTTAAAGTTAAATTTTGCACACTAACAACCATGATGGAATTTCTTTAAACCTTATTATATTTAATTTATTGTGTTAACATGGATTCAAGTGTCCCACTCAATATAACACCCTCACCCCCCCCACCCTCATGTCCCCCACTCCACCCCCTATGACCTCCTCTGTTTAACTCCCTCCCTCCTTCCATCTGGGATTTGCTGTCTTGTTTTTTGTATCTATGTTTTATGTACTTATAATTTTACTAATCCCTTCACCTTCTCTGATCTCATCCCTTCAACCTCCTTCCTTCTGACAGCTGTCCCTCTGCTCCTGTGACCCTGCCTCTGCCTCTATTCTGTTCCTCAGTTTACTTTGTTCATTATATTTTACATATAAGTGAAATCATATGATATTTGTCTTTCTCTGTCTGGCTTATTTCACTTAGCATAATAATCTCCAGGCCCATCATGCCATTACAAAAGGTAAGTTTGCTTCTTTTTCATGGCTGCATAGTATTCCATTAAACATATGTACCATGGCTTTTTAATCTGTTCATCCACTGATGGACAATTAGGCTGTTTCCAGATCTTGACTATTGTAAACAATGCTGCAGTGAACATGGGGGTGCATAGCTTCTTTTGAATCAGTGATTTGGTATTCTTAGGAAATATTTATAAAAGTGGGGTAGCTGGGTCAAAAAGCAGTTCTATTTTTGATTTTTTGATGAAACACCATATTGTTTCCCACAGTGGCTATACAAGTCAGGGTTCCTACCAGCAGTGTAGGGGGCGTTCCCTTTTCTGCACACCCTCAGCCAGCACTTATTGTGTGTTGTTTTGTTAATGAATGCCATTCTGACAGGGGTGAGGTGGTATCTCGTTGTGGTTTTAATTTGCATTTCTCTGATGATTAGTGATGTTGAACAGTTTTTATATGTCTATTGGCCATTTCTATGTCCTCTTTGCAGAAGTGTCTACTCGGTTCTTTTGCCCATTTTTATTTTTTTTTATTTTTCTGAAGCTAGAAACGGGGAGAGACAGTCAGACAGACTCCCACATGCGCCCGACCGGGATCCACCCAGCACGCCCACCAGGGGAGATGCTCTGCCCCTCCGGGGCGTCGCTCTGTTGCGACCAGAGCCACTCTAGCGCCTGGGGCAGAGGCCAAGGAGCCATCCCCAGCGCCCGGGCCATCTTTTCTCCAATGGAGCCTCGGCTGCAGGAGGGGAAGAGAGAGACAGAGAGGAAGGAGAGGGGGAGGGATGGAGAAGCAGATGGGCGTTTCTCCTGTGTGCCCTGGCTGGGAATTGAACCTGGGACTTCTGCACGCCAGGCCAATGCTCTACCATTGAACCAACCGGTCAGGGCCTTTGCCCATTTTTTAATTGGATTGTTTAACTTCCTGATATTGAGTTTTAGAAATTCTTTATAAATTTTGGTTATTAACCCCTTATCATACATATTGGCAAATATGTTCTCCCATTGTGTGGGTTGTCTTTTTATTTTGTCCATGGTGTCTTTTGCAGTGCAAAATTTTTAGCTTGATATAGTCCCATTTCTTTATTCTGTTCCTTATTTCACTTACCTGTGGAGAAAAATTGGCAATACTATTGCTACTAGAGATATCGGAGAGTTTGTTTTCTATGTTTTTGTCCAAGATGTTTATGGTTTTGTGATTTACATTTAAGTCTTTAATCGATTTTGAGTTTATTTTTGTAAATACTGTATGTTGGTGTTCTAGTTTCATTTTTTTTGCATATACCTGTCCAATTTTCCCAACACAATTTATTAGACCCTTTCATTACTCCATTGTATGTTCTTACCTCCTTTGCAAACAATAATTGACAATAAAGGTGTGGGTTTATTTCTGGGTTCTCTGTTCTGTTCCATTGATCTGTATGTCTGTTTGTATGCCAGTAACAAGTTGTTTTGAGTATAATGTAATATAACTTGATATCAGGAAGTGTGATACTTCCCACTTTATTCTTTATTTTCAAGATGGCTGGGGCTATTTGTGTTCTTTTTTTGTTCCATATAAACTTTTGGAATATTTGTTCTATATCTTTGAAGTATGCCATTGGTATTTTAATAGAAATTGCATTGAATTTATAGATTGCTTTGGTAATATAGACATTTTAATGATGTTTATTCTTTCTATCCATGAGTATGGTATATGCTTCCACTTGTTTATATCTTCCTTGATTTTTTTTTCAATGTTTTATAATTTTCCAAGTACAAGTCTTTTACTTCCTTGGTTAAATTTACTCCTAGGTACTTTATTTTGTTGCTGTTGTTGCAATAGTGAAGGGGATTGTTTACTTAATATCTCTTTCAGATAGTTTATTGTTGGTGTATGAAAATGTCACTGATTTCTGGATATTAATTTTGTATCCTGCCACCTTGCTGAATCATTTATCAGATATAGTACAGTGGTACCTAGAGATACGAGTTTAATTCATTCTGTAACCAAGCTCGTAAGTCAGTCAACTTGTATCTCAAACACATTTCTCCTATTTAAAATAACTGAGATAGATTTAATCCATTCCATCCTGTGAAACATCCCCAAATCATCCTAAATTATGAAAACGGCATGTTTTTAATTAAGGAACACATGTATACTGTACCAATGCATAACAAAATATATGAAATAAAAGAAAAAAGTATTATTTAGTACTGTATTCTTACCATGGACACAGACGAGTGTGGCTAACGGAGGTGAATGGCAGAGGAGGAGGGAGGGAGGAAGGGATACAGGCACTGTAGACAAACTAAAACTGCACTTTTTTTTTAAACTTAAAATGAAACCACAAAAACTTAATTGTAAAAAAATACACTTTCTTAACTTTAAACTTAACCTAAGCTTAACATTATGTATTTTTCATTTAATCATCACCTGTTTTTGCCTTCTTGGCTGCACTTTCAGCATTTTTACTTGCAGGACTTTTGAATAAAAATCTATCCAAAGAGTTTGCTTTTGCCTGCCTTTTAAAATGTCACAGAAATGTGACAAACAAGTTCCATTAAAAAGTGCTGAAGCAGCAGCTTCCTGAATCACGACTTGTATCTCGAAATTTCGCTTGGATCTCGAACAAAAATACGGAACAAGTAGCAGCTCATATCTTAAAAAAAAATTTGTATGTTGGTCTGCTCCTATCTCAAGATACTACTGTAGTTTTTTGACTGAGACTTTAGGGTTTTCTATGTACAGTACCATATCATCAGTAAATAATGATAGTTTTACTTCTCTTCTTTTCCAATTTGGATGCCTTTTATTTCTTTTTCTAGTCTGCTTGCTATGGTTAGAACTTCCAAAACTATGTTGAATAAGAGTTGTGAAAGGGGAAACCCCTGCCTTATTCCCGATCTTAAGAGGATTGCTTTCAATTTTTTCCCATTGAGTATGATATTGGCTGTGGGTTTGTCATAGATGGCCTTTATTATGTTGAGGTATGTTCCCTGTATTCCCACTTTGCTGAGAGTTTTGATCATGAATGGGTGCTGGATTTTATCAAATGCTTTTCTGCATCTGTTGATATAATCATGTGATTTTTATCCTTTTTTGTTTAAATGATGAATCACATTTATTTATTTGCAAATGTTGTGCCAGCCTTGCCTCCCCAGAATAAATCCCAGTTGATCATGATGTATAATTTTTTAAATGTATTGCTGGATCCAGTTTGCTAATATTTTGTAGAGAATTTTAGCATCTAAATTAATCAGAGACATTGGCCTATAGTTTTCTTTCTTTGTAGTGTCTTTACCTGGTTTTGGAATGAGTATAATCCTTGCCTCATAAAAGGAGCTTGGAAGTCTTCCCTCCTCTTGAATTTTTTGAAATAGCTCAAAAAGAAAAGGTGTTAATTCTTCTTTGAATGTTTGGTAAAATTCTCCTGTGAAACCATCCAGTTCATGACTTTTGTTTACTGGCAGTTTTTGATAATTGTTTCAATTTCATTTGTTGTAATTGGTTTGTTTAGGTTTTCTGATTCTTCCAGATTGAGTTTTAGAAAATTGTATGTTTCTAGGTATTTTTCTATTTCACCTCGGTTGTCCAATTTTTTGGCACATAGATCTTCATAGTATTTTCTTACAATCCTTTGTATTTCTGCAGTGTCAGTTGTTATTTCTGTACTTTCATTTCCAATTTTATTTATTTGAGTCTTCTCTCTCTATTTATTTTTTTGTGAGTCTGGTTAAAAGATCATTAATCTTGTTTACATTTTTATGGAACTAGCTCTTGATTTCATTGATCTTCTGTATTGTTTTTTTAGCCTTTATGTAATTTATTTCCACTCTGATCTTTATTATTTCCTTCCTTCTACTTCCTCTGGGCTTTGTCATTCTATCTCTAGTTTTATTAGATGCAGGGTTAAATTGTTTATTTGAGCTTTTTCTTGCTTCTAAGGTATGCCTGCAATGCTATGAATTTCCCACTCTGGACTGCTTTTGCTGTGTCTCATAAATTTTGAGTTGTATGTTTATTTTTATTGGTTTTAAGGGAATGTTTTATTTTTTCCTTGATCTCATTATTAACTCATTTGTTATTTAATAACATGCTATTTAGCCTCCAGTGTTTGAATTTTTTTCAGGTTTTCTATTGTAATTGATTTCTAGTGTCATGCCATTGTGATCAGAGAAGATGCATGATATGATTTCAATCTTCTTAAATTTATTGAAACTTGTTTTGTGCTGTAACATGAGGTTTATCCTAGAGAATATACTCATGATGGGATATTTTAATTGTAAGAAACTTCATAGGTCAAGCAGAGGAAAGTAAAGTAATTAGGACATACATTCAATACATATTGAATGAAACATTGTATACAAATATAAAAAAAAAAGGAGGGAGAGAAGGAGAGCCAGAGGAGGGAGACAAAAAGAGAGAGAAAGAAGTTTACACACACAAAAAAAATAGAGACTATGCTTTCATTTCGAGTACAGAAAACATGTATTAAAATTGAGTTCTTTATTTTCCATGTCCATGAGTTTTTCATTTCTCTCTCTCTCTCTCTCTCTCTCTCTCTCTCTTTGACTTTTTTGATAGCCAGAGAGTATAGGGGGTATAAATAGTGATGGACAAAGGTTTGACTTGGGGGAATGAACACAAAATACACTATATACAGATGTGTTGTAGAATTGGGCACCTAAAACTTGTAAAATTTTATTAATCAGTGTCATACCAATAAATTTAATTTAAAAAATTGAGTTCACACATTCCACACTCTGACTAAATTAAAGTTAAAAAGTAATAAATTGAAAAATTTAGAAAAGTTAGAAATTTAGGAAGGCCCTTTTAAATTTCAAATAAATATTCAAAAAAAAACTTGAATATTTAAAAAAATAAGATTATTAAATAAATAATTATAACATTTAAGATTGTAATTAGAATAAATTTATAGTTTTAAGTGCCTTTATTAAAAGAACAAGAATATTTGAAAATAAATAAGTTGAGCTTTTAATTCAAGTTGCTAGGAATGTAACAAAGAACAAACTCTTAATTAGGAAGAAGAAAAATTTTAAAATAAGATAAAAATTAATGTTAAATGAGTCAAAGAAACAAAATATCAACAAAATTAAATATAGTTCTTTAATGAATTAATAAAATAGTAACATTTCCAAAAGAGAGATCAACAAAATGAAAAAATTTAAAATATAAGCTAGAGACACAACCACAGACATTGTATTTATTTTTAAAATCATAAGGGAATACTGTAAAGAAAAAGAATTTTTAAATGAAAATTGGATTATGTATAAATAATACTAAAAATATATATAATTTTAAAAAGAAACAAACAAGTATAATAAAGCAGTAGCTTTTAAATAAATTAAATTTGTCCTTTTTCCTTTTTTGTTTTGTTTTTTTAACAACACACAAAAAACCCTCTAGAACCTGATTATTTCTCAAGGTGAAATTTTCCAACCTTCAAAAAACCAACATATATAAAATTCTTACAGAATAGTAGAAGAAGGAAAGTCAGTTATCAATTCATTTTAGATAAATAATAACTTTGAAATCAAAACCAGACAAGGACTGAAAAAGAAAGTAAAAATTATGAACATAGATATAAGTTTTTAAGTTAAACATTAAAAATTTAATTAAATGATTGAAAACACAAATCACAATTAAATAATACCTAGTCCAGTAAAGTAAACAATTCAAATTTAAAATAAACCAGGAGAAAAATAGAAAATAACATGAACAGTCAATTCACATAAGAGAAAACATATAAGCGTATTCATGGATATGAAATTAAACCTTAATGGTATTCAAGAGGAAATATACAATTATTACCAAGACAAAAACGAAAAACATTTTTATATGGATAGGGTTGGTAAAACTTAAGGATTGTGACAATATCCAATATTGAAAAACACAGAGCTTGCAAAATTTAGAAGTTTCAACATTAGTAGGAGTGTCAATTGCTACAGCTATGAACATTTTGTATAGCATTGAGTAGTATCCAATATAATCAAGAAACTGTACATCTAATGATGCTACAATTCCTTTTTTAGACATGTTGTCTAGAAAAAGAAGTTAAATGCAGATAATGATATATACATGTGAATTATAACATATTTTATAAGAGCAATGCAACTGGAAACAATTTAAAAAACTTTCCACAGGAGAATGGGTAAATAAATTGTAGTATGGCTGAGGTCAGTTAGTTCAGTCGGTTAGAGCATTGTCCTAAAATGCCACGGTTGTGGGTTTGATCCCCAGTCAGGGTACAAACAGGAAGCAGCCAATAAATGAACAACTAAATGGAACAACAAATTCATGCTTCTCTCTCTTTCTCTCCCTCCTTTTCTTCCCCTCTCTCTCTAAAAGCAATAAGTATTTTTTTTTATTTCATGAACTTTATTTTAAATTTTATTTAAAAAATTAAATTTAACAGAGTGACACTGGTCAATAAAAGTACATAGGTTTTAGGTAAATGTTTCTATATATAGCATTTGAACTATTGATTATGTTGTATACCTATCACCCAAAATCAAATAATTTTCTCTCACCATATATTTGTCCCTCTTTACACCCTCCCTCCCACTCTCTCTACACATCTCCCTCTTCTCAGTAACCACTTCACTTTTTTCTATGTCCATTAGTCTCAATTTTATATTCCACCTATGTGTGAAATCATATACTTCTTAGCTTTTTCTAATTAACTTATTTCACTCAGTACAATGCACTCAAGGTCAATCCATGTTGTCAGAAATGGCAATACGTCATCATTTTTTTGTGACTGAGTAGTATTCCATTGTATATGTGTGCCAAATCGTCTTTACCCAATCTTTTATCGAAAGACATCTTGGTTATTTTCATGCCTTAGCTACTGTGCATAATACTGTGATGACAATGGGGGTTCATGTGTCTTTAAAAAACAATGTTTTTACTTTTTGAGGTAGAAACCCAGTAAAGGAATTGCTGGGTTATATGGTAGTTCTAAATATTTTGAGGAAACACTATACTATCTTTCATAATGGTTGTACAAATTTGCATTCCCATCAGCAGTCAACGAGGGTTCCTTTTTCTCCACATCCTCTCCAACATATTTTATTACCTGTCTTGTTGATAATAGCCAATCTAACAGGTGTTAGGTGCTATCACATTGTCGTTTTGATTTGCACTTCACGAATAGCTAGTGAAGATGAACATCTTTTCTTATATCCGTTGGCTATTTGTATGACTTCTTGAGAGAAGTGTTTGTTCAGATCCTCTCCTTATTTTTTAATTGGATTATTTGCTTATTTGTTGCTGAACTTTGTGAGTTCTTTATATATTTTGGATATTAACCCCTTATCAGAGCTGTTGTTTGCAAATATCATATCCCATTTAGTTGGCTGCCTATTTGTTTTGTTGTTGGTTTCTTTTGCTGTGTAGAAGCTTTTTAGCTTGATATAGTCCCATTCATTTATTTTTCCATTTACTTCCCTTACCTTTGGGATCAAATTCATAAATTGTTCTCTATGGCAAAGGTCCGTGAGATTAGTACCTATGTTTTCTTCTATGTAATTTATTGTTTAAGATCTTATATTTAGTTATCCCATCACTTTTGAGTTCATATTTATGCAGGTGATAAACTAGAATCAAGTTGCCTTATTTTGGATATGGCTTTCCAATTTTCTCAGCACTGTTTATTAAAGAAGCTTTCTTTTCTTCATTTTGTGTTTTTGGCTCCTTGGACAAAGATGATTTGTCCAAATATATGTGGGGTTTTTTTCTGGGCTCTCAATTCCATTCCATTGGTTTATATGTCTGTTTTTCTGCCAGTACCATCCTGTTTTGATTATTGTGGCTCTATAGTATAATTTAAGGTCAGGTAGTGTGATACCTCTGGATTCATTCTGTTTTGTCTGGATTGCTTTGGTTACTCAGTGTTTTCTTTATGGTTCCATACAAACCTCCTGATTTTTTGTTCTATTTCTTTAAAAAATGACATTGGGATTTTGATGGGGATTGCACTGAATTTGTATGTTACTTTGGGCAACATGGCCATTTTTACTATATTGATTCTTCCAACACATGAACATAGACTATATTTCCATTTATTGTGTCTTTTTCAATTTCTTCCAATAATGTTTTTAGTTTTCAATATATAGGTCCTTCACATCCTTTGTTAAGTTTATTTCTAGGTATTTTGTTGTTGTTGCTGCTGTTATTGTTGCAATTGTAAAAGGAATTGTTTTTAAAAAAACAAATTTAAAACAATTTTTAAAAAGTTCATTTACTGAAGTGTCATTGTGGGCATATAGGAAAGAAATAGACTTTAGTATATTGATTTTGAATTTTGTGACTTTACTGTATTGGCTTATTGTTTCTACCAGTTTTGTAATGGAGTGTTTAGAGTTTCCTATATATAGAATTATGTCATCTGTAAAAAGTGATACCTTTACTTCTTTCCTAATACACATGCCTTTTACTTTTTCTCCTGCCTGATTTCTCTGGATAAAACTTCCAGAACTATGTTAAATAAGAGTGGAGACAGTGGCATCCTTTTCTTGTTCATAATTTTAGAGGAAAAGCCTTAATTTTTTACCATTTAGTATGATATTAGCTAATGGTTTGTCATATATGGTCCTTATTCTGTTGAGGGCCTTTCCTTCTATTCCAATGTTATTGAGTTTTTTAAACATAAAGGGATGTTGTACCTTATCAAATGCCTTTTCTGCATCTATTGATAGAATCATATGATTTTTGTTCTTTGTTTTGTTGATATCGTGTATTACATTGATCAATTTATGTATATCAAACTATCCTTGTTCTTATGGCTGAGTAGTATTCCATAGAGTATATGTGCCACATCTTCTTTAACCAGTCTTCTATTGAAAGGTTTTTTGGTTCTTTCCATGTCTTGGCCACTGTGAACAATGCTGCAATGAACATGGGGCTGCATGTGACTTTACCTATCAATGTTTCTGAGTTTTTGGGGTATATACCCAGTAGAGGGATTGCCGGGTCATAAGGTAGCTCTATTTTCAGTTTTTTGAGGAACCACCATACTTTCTTCCATAATGGTTGTACTACTTTACAGTCCCACCAACAGTGAATGAGGGTTTCTTTTTTTCCACAGCTTCTCCAGCATTTGCTATTACCTGTCTTGTTGATAATAGCTAATTTAACAGGTGTGAGGTGGTATCTCATTGTAGTTTTGATTTGCATTTCTCTAATAACTAATAAAGATGAGCATCTTTTCATATATCTGTTGGCCATTTGTATTTCTTCCAGGGAGAAGTGTCTGTTCATGTTCTCTTCCCATTTTTTTTATTGGATTGTTTGTTTGTTTATTGTTGAGTTTTATAAGTTCTTTGTAAATTTTGGATATTAGGCCCTTATCTGAGCTGTTGTTGGAAAATATCATTTCCCATTTAGTTGGCTGTCTGTTTATTTTGTTATCAGTTTCTCTTGCTGAGCAAAAACTTTTTAGTCTGATGTAGTCCCATTAATTTATCTTTGCCTTCACTTCTCTTGCCTTTGGAGTCAAATTCATAAAATGCTCTTTAAAACCCAGGTCCATGAGTTTTGTACCTATGTCTTCTTCTATGTACTTTATTGTTTCAGGTATTATATTTAGGTCTTTGATCCATTTTGAATTAATTTTAGTACAAGGGGACAAGCTGTAGTGGAGTTTCATTCTTTTGCATGTGGTTTTCCAGTTTTCCAAGCACCATTTGTTGAAGAGGCTTTCTTTTCTCCATTGTGTGTTGTTGGCCCCTTGATCAAAAATTATTTGACCATATATATGTGGTTTTATCTGGACTTTCTATTCTATTCCACTGGTCTGAGTGTCTATTTTTCTGCCAATACCATGCTGTTTTGATTGTCCTGGCCCTATAATATAGTGTGAAGCCAGGTATTGTAATGCCCCCAGCTTCATTCCTTTTCCTTAGGATTGCTTTGGCTATTCGGGGTTTTTAAAATCCCATATAAATCTGATGATTTTTGTTCCATTTCTTTAAAGAATGTCATTGAAATTTTGATGGGAATTGCGTTAAATTTATAAATTGCTTTGGGTAATATGGCCATTTTGATTATATTTATTCTTCCTATTCATGAACAAGGAATATTTTTCCATCTCATTGTATCTTTTTCAATTTCTCTTAACAATGTTTTGTAGTTTTTGTTATATAGGTCCTTTACATTCTTTGTTATGTTTATTCCTAGGTATTTTATTTTTTTTGTTGCAATCGTGAAGGGGATTATTTTTTTATTTTGTTTTCTAATATTTCATTGTTGGCATATAGAAAGGCTATGGACTTTTATATGTTAATTCTGTATCCTTCAACCTTACTGTATTGGTTTATTGTTTCTAGTAATCTTTTTGTGGAGTCTTTGGGGTTTTTGATGTATAGGATCATATCATGTGCAAAAAAGTGATACCTTTACTTTTTCTTTTCTGATATGGATGCCTTTTATTTCTTCCTCTTGTCTGATTGCTCTGGCCAGAACTTCTAGCACCACGTTAAATAAGAGTGAAGAGAGTGAAGAACCCTGTCTTGTTCCTGATTTAAGGTGGAAAGTCCTCAGTTTTATGCCATTTAATATAATGTTGGCTGATGGTTTATCATATATGGATTTTATCATGTTGAGATATTTTCCTTCTATACCCATTTTGTTGAGTGTCTTAAACATAAAGTTGTGTTGTCTTTTATCAACTACCTTTTCTGCACCTATTGATAAGATCATGTGGTTTTTGTTCTTTGTTTTGTTGATATGGTGTATTAAATTAAATGTTTTACCTATGTTGAACCATCCTTGAGATTCTGGGATGAATCCCACTTGATCATGATGTATTATTTTTTTAATATGTTGTTGTATTTGATTTGCCAGTATTTTGTTTAGTATTTTAGCATCTGTATTCATTAGAGATATTGGTCTGTAGTTTTCTTTTTTTGTGCCGTCTTTGCCAGGTTTTGATATAAAGGTTATGTTGGCCTCATAAAATGTGTTTGGAAGTATTGCTTCTTCTTCAATTTTTTGGAAGACTTTGAGTAGAATAGGAACCAAGTCTTCTTTGAATGTTTGATAGAATTCACTAGTGTAACCATTTGGGCCTGGACTTTTATTTTGGGGGAGGGTTTTAATATTTTTTTCTATTTCCTCCCTGCTAATGGGTCTGTTTAGGCTTTCTGCTTCTTCAGGACTCAGTTTAGGAAGGTTGTATTGTTCTAGGAATTTATCTATTTCTTCTAGATTGTTGAATTTGGTGGCATAAAGTTTTTTGTAGTATTCTTCAATAATTCTTTGTATATCTATGATGTCTGTGGTGATTTCTCCTCTTTCATTTTGGATTTTGTTTATATGAGTCCTTTCTCTTTTTTCCTTGGTGAGTCTTGCCAAGGGTTAGTCAATTTTGTTGATCTTTTCAAAAAACCAGCTGCTTGTTTTATTAATTTTTTCTATAGTTTTTCTGTTCTCTATTTCATTTATTTCTGCTTTGATTTCTATTATTTCCTTTCTTTGGCTGATTTTGGGTTGTCTTTGTTCTTCTTTTTCTAGTTCCTTAAGTTGTGAAGTTAAGTGGTTCACTTGGGCTCTCTCTTGTTTGTTCATATAGGCCTGAAGTGATATGAACTTCCCTCTTATTACTGCTTTTGCTGCAGCCCAGAGATTCTGATACATCGTATTGTCATTTTCATTTGTCTGTATATATCTTTTTTTTTTTTTGTATTTTTCTGAAGCTGAAAACGAGGAGAGACAGTCAGACAGACTCCCGCATGCGCCCGGCCGGGATCCACCCGGTATGCCCACCACGGGTGATGCTCTGCCCACCGGGGGGCAATGCTCTGCCCCTCCGGGGTGTTGCTCTGCTGCGGCCAGAGCCACTCTAGCACCTGGGGCAGAGGCCAAGGAGCCATCCCCAGCACCCGGGCTATCCTTGCTCCAATGGAGCCTTGGCTGCGGGAGGTGAAGAGAGAGACAGAGAGGAAGGAGGGGTGGGGGTGGAGAAGCAAATGGGCGCTTCTCCTGTGTGCCCTGGCTGGGAACTGTACCTAGGTCCCCCGCACGCCAGGCCGACGCTCTACCGCTGAGCCAACCAGCCAGGGCTGTCTGTATATATCTTATGATCTTTGCGCTTATTTCTTCTTTGACCCATTCATTTTTTTAAAGTATGTTGTTTAGTTTCCACAGTTTTGTGGGGGGTTTTCCCTCCTTTTTGCAGTTGAATTCTAGTTTTAAGGCTTTATGATCAGAAAGTATGCTTAGTACAATTTCAATTTTTCTGAATTTGCTGATGTTGTTTTTGTGGCCCAACATATGGTCAATTCTTGAGAATGTTACATGTACACTAGAGAAATGTGTATACTCTGTCACTTTGGGATGAAATGTCCTGTAGATGTCTATCATATCCAGGTGCTCCAGTGTTTTGTTTAAGGCCAATATATCTTTATTGATTCTCTGTTTGGATGACCGATCTAGAGCTGTCAGTGGTGTATTGAGGTCTCCAAGTATGACTGTATTTTTGTCAGTTTATGTTTTTATGTCAATAAGTAGCTGTCTTATATATTTTGGTGCTCTTTGGTTTGGTGCATATATATTAAGGATTGTTATGTCTTCTTGATTCAGTGTCCCCTTAATTATTATGAAATGACCATTTTTGTCTCTGAGTACTTTTTCTGTCTTGTAGTCAGCATTATTAGATATGAGTATTGCTACACCTGCTTTTTTTTGGATGTTATTTGCTTGGAGTATTGTTTTCCAGGCTTTCACTTTGAATTTGTTTTTATCCTTGTTGCTTAGATCTGTTTCTTGTAGGCAGCATACACTTGAATTTTCTTTTTTAATCCATTCTGCTACTCTGTGTCTTTTCATTGATGAGTTTAATCCACTTACATTTAGTGTAATTATTGACACTTGTGGGTTCTCTATTGCCATTTTATAAATTGCTTTATGTTAGTTTTGTATCTTGTTTGATTCTTCTCTTTTGTTTTTTTATCATTTTTTTTGTTTGTTTGTATTCCATACTTCTTTCCTTTGTTGCTACCTTTTTTAATTCATGTGCTTCTCTGGTGGTTTTTTTCAAGGGTGGTTACCATTAAGTAATGAAAATGATACATACCATATTCATTGTAGTACCCTATCTTATGAGTGTTTTTGCACTTCATTGTCCTTTGCTACTGTTAATCTCCATCCTTTCCTCCTTTTTTTTTTTTTTTGCTTTTTTTGTCACAGTTTAAATTTGGTTTAATTGTGGTCTTGGTGGAGTTTTACTTGTGGTTTTGTTTTGTTTTGTTCTTTGAATTTGGTTGGAAAACCCCCTTTAGAATTTCCTGGAGTGAGGGTTTTCTAATGATAAATTTCCTCATCTTTTCTATATTTGTGAATGTTTTTATTTCTCCTTCATACTTGAAGGATAGCTTTGATGAGTATAGTATTCTTAGCTGAAAGTTCCTCTCTTTCAGGGCTTTAAATATTGGGGTCCACTCTCTTCTAGCTTGTAGAGTTTCTGCTGAAAAATCTGATGATAATCTAATAGGCCTTCCTTTATATGTTGTATTCTTCTTTTCCCTGGCTGCCTTGAGAATTTTTTCTTTGTCATTGGTTTGTGCCATTTTCATTATGATGTGCCTTGGAGTAGGTTTGTTGTGGTTAAGAAAACTCGGTGTTCTGTTTGCTTCTTGAATTTGAGGCTTTAGTTCTTTCCACAGGCTTGGGAAGTTCTCATCTATTATTTGTTTGAATACATTCTCCATTACATTTTCTCTCTCTCTTCTCCCTCTGATATACTTATTATTCTTATGTTATGCTTTTTGATGGAGTCAGACAATTCCTGTAGGGCTTACTCTTTTTTTTAATTTTTGAGTCTCTTTCTTTTTCTCTCTATTGTGCCTGAAGTTGCTTGTCTTCTATGTCACTAATCCTACCTTCTATCTGTCCTGTTCTATTCGTTAAGCTTGTTACCTCGTTTTTCAGTTCATGAATTGAGTTTTTCATCTCTATTTGATTTGTTTTTATAGTTTCAATTTCCTTGGTAATATATTCTTTGTGTTTTTTGAGTTGTTTTCTGAGCTCCCTAAATTGCCTTTCTGTGTTTTCTTGTATATCTCTGATTATTTTTTAAGATTTCTATTTTAAATTCTCTGTCATTTAGCTCCAAGGTTTCCAATATATTAAATTTTTTCTCCATAGATTTTTCCACATCTTTCTGTGTTACTTCTGTATCTTTTGTATCCATGATATTTGATTTCCTTTTTCTTAATGGCATCTGAGGGTGGTCTTGTTGATAGCACTAATGAGAATTAATAAAGAATAAAAAGTTAAAAAAAAAGAAAAAAAATTGGACAAAAACCACAATAATAATTTATTTTCCCTCCCTTTTTCTTTCTTCTCTTCCCCTCCTCTCACTTCCTCCTTAGGAAAATATCATGATGAAATGTGAGTTATATTATGATAAATGGAACAAAAACTGCCTATAACAGAGGGCCTGAGTTGGGGGGAAGTGTTCAAGGGGCAAAAAGGAAGTAGGGACCCAAAAAATGCAAAAAAGGAAAAAATGTGGGTTAAGTATAAAATGATTTGCTTGTAAGTGATGGTCGACTAAGAGATATAATGAGAGGGATAAGAGGGAAACAGAAAAAAGAAAAAACAAAACAAAAAACAAAAAAGCAAAACAAAAAAAACTATTGTATTAAGTGGAGCAAAGACTGAATAGAATGGAGATGCTGGGTTGGGAGGAATGCTAATGAGTTAAGAAGTGAAGTAAAAAGCACCCAAAATGCCATAAAAAAATCCCTTGAGTCCCAAATTAAATAACTTGTTCGTGATTGAGGATTGAATGAGAGGAAAAGTAAAAGGAGAAAAGGAGAAACTAATAGAAAGGAAGAAATCAGAAAAAGGGGAAAAGGAAAGGAAGAAAAAAGAATAAAATCAAAAAGAGCGAGAGAAAGAGAGAGTTAAGGGTTTTGGAGTGTAACCCTCGTGGATAGTAAGGAAGAAGAAAAGAAATAAAATGTAACACTTATGGGTAGTGTAGTTCAAGAAAAGGAAAGAGTAAGACAGGCAGAGAATAAAAGGACCAAGGTGGAGGAAATAGAAATAATAATAATAATAAAGGCAGGAAGATAAAAGAAACAAAAAAATAGTGGAAAAAATTATAAAGTCTGTGGATTTTTCTTAATTTTAAGAGGTTAACTTCTTCTTCCTTTTTCTTTCCTCTCCCTCTTCCTGGTGTGTGACTCTGTACCCCAGGCTCTGCCCCTGTGGCATGCTTGGGTAGGGATTTGCAGTTGATGAGACTCTATGGCAATGTCATATATTTGGCTTCAGTCTCATTGGTAGTCAAGGCTTGTTAGCGTTTGCAGGCTCCAACAATGAGAGAGTCTGTTTTCCCAGAGCCTCTCTCCTAGTCTCTCCTTCCTGAATTAACACCCTAATGATTCAGCTATGAGGCTGCCGCTGCCTGTGTCTGGGAAGTAAAAGGCTCAAAGAGCTGGCAAACCTCCACTTTATCCCCACTCAATGCAGGGCTCTGGGTAAGGCTCTGGCAGTCAGAGCCGCCAGCATAATCAGGTGGGGCTGGGAGCCAGTTGCTCTCAAGGTGACTTTCTATGAGCCTCCAGGCCTGTTCAGCATGCCTAGCACTCTGTGGCACCAGTCTCCCCAGGCTTTCCGCACTTTGTAACCTGTTTTGGCTGGGAAGAAGATGCCCCAGTCACTGCCTGCAGTATAGGAGGTCTTAACACCTGCCAAGTCCCTCTTTTTAGTGTATATCCATAAGTATGAAAGCTCTGCCAATCAGAAGTTGTCCCCACCCATTTAGCAAGAGGCACTAAAAAATATCATGCCTCTTGTCTTGGATCGCTGAACTGAGAGAGATCTTGTCAATTAGAGCCACGTAGGTCAGTTGGGAGGTGAGCAGACTGTGGGTTAAGCTAATTTCAGCGACTGGATCTGCCGAATTGCTCCAGAAAGGACTGCAAGCTGCCCGTGCACCCCTCTCCCATCGCTTGATTATTAGCTTGAATGGCTGAGTGAGGTGCCCCACCTGCCCAGAGAAGCTAGGGTGTAGGGAAGCTCGCTTTGGTGCACTCCCTGCACACCGCTGGCAGCTGCTACTCGTGGCACGGTCAGTTGCTCACGGCGCATGCGGGCAGCCGGGTTGCTCGCAATGCTTGGGCAACTGGGTTGCTTGGGGCACAGTGCGTGGGCCGTTGCTCACGTGGGCTGACCCACCACAGGCACACTCTTTCCTCAGCTTGAACGAATGTCCGTGCCGCAGCCTAGCTCCCTCCACACCCTTAGCCATTCCCCGACTTTCAGTTCCAAGTGAAAGCAGCCTTTGCTCAGGTTAGTGAGGGAGGCAGAGTTTTTCTTTGTCCAACTTATTTCTTTCAGGGTTGATTATATATTTAGTCAATTTTTCACTCGATCCTACCTTCGTCTTCAGTTTGTGAAACTTTCATATGCTCCAAGAATAGATTTTTCTGTCTCTGGTTGATGAACTTGTTGAAGTTTTGGGGAGATTTGTCGGTCAAGCTCCTCATGGCGCCATTTCTCTGATATCATTCTGAATTATTTTTTTAATGTGTTGTTGTATTTGATTTGCTAGAATTGTGTTTACAATTTTTGCACCTGTATTTGTTAGAGATATTGGTCTGTAGTTTTCTTTTTCTGTGTTGTCCTTGTCAGGTTTTGGTATCAGGGTTATGTTGACTTCATAAAATATGTTGGGAGTATTGCTTCTTCTATTTTTTGGAGGACTTTATGAAGGATAGGTACCAAATATTCTTGGAATGTTTGGTAGAATTCACTAGTGTAGCCATCTGCTCCTAGACTTATTATTTGGGAAATTTTTGATAGCTGTTTCTATTTTCTCCCTGCTAAGAGGTATATTTAGGTTTTCCACTTCTTTGTGACTCAATCTAGAAAGATTGTTTAATTCTAAGAGTAAATCCATTTTCTCTAGGTTGTTGAATTTGGTGGTATATAATCTTTCCTAATATTCTAATTTGATTCTTTGTATACTTATGATGTCTGTTTTAATTTCTCCTCTTTCATTTTGAATGTTATTTATGTGAGTCCTTTCTCTTTTGCCCTTAGTGAGGCTAACCAGGGGTTTGTAAATTTTATTGATCTTTTCAAAGAACCAGCTATTTATTGTATCAATTTTTTTCTATAGTATTTTTGTTCCCTATTTCATTTAATTCTGCTCTAATTTTACTATTCCCTTTCTTCTGCTGACTTTGAGTTGCCTTTGTTCTTCTTTTTCTAGTTTCTTAAGATGTGGTGTTAGGTTGTTTACTTTGGATCTTTCATGTGTTTGATATGAGCCTATAATGATATAAACTTTCTTCTTATTCCTGCTTTTGTTGCATCCCAGCAATTTTGATATGTCATGTTGTCATATTTATTTCTTTGTATATATCTTTTGATCTCTACTTT
Source organism: Saccopteryx bilineata (assembly GCF_036850765.1). Lineage (NCBI taxonomy): Eukaryota > Metazoa > Chordata > Mammalia > Chiroptera > Emballonuridae > Saccopteryx > Saccopteryx bilineata. Next base: position 62,698,928 of record NC_089498.1, read on the forward strand.
TATTTCTTATTTGACCCAGTCATTTTTTTAGAAGTATATTGTTTAATTTCCACATTTTTGTGGATTTCTTTACTTTCTTGTTGCGATTGAATTCTAATTTCAAAGCCTTATGGTCAGAAATTGTGCTTGGTATAATTTCAATCTTCCTGAATTTGTTGATGTTTTATGGCACAACATATGATCTATCCTTGAGAATGTTCCATGCACACTGGAGAAGAATGTATAATCTGACATTGTGGGATAAAATATCCTATAAATACTTAATATTCCCATTTGGTTTAGTGTATCATTTAAGGCCAATACTTTTTTATTGATTTTATGTTTGGATGTTCTATATAAAGTCATCAATAGTGTGTTGAAATCTCCAAGAATGATTGTGTTTTTTCTCCTTCTATTTTTAGATCAGTTTGTAAATGTCTTAAATATTTTAGTGCCTGCTGATTCAGTGCATATATATTAAGATGTGTTATGTCTTCTTGATTTAGTGTTCCCTTTACCATTATGAAATGTCCATTTTTGTCTCTGGTTACTTTTGTTGTCTTGAAGTCAGCAATGTCAGATATGTGTATGGCTATACCTGCTTTTCTTTGGATAGTATTTGCTTGGAGAATCTTTCACTCTGTTCTGGCTTATAGAATTTCTGCTGAGAAGTCTGGTGATAATCTAATGGGCTTTCCTTTATATGTTATGTTCTTCTTTTACCTAGCTGCCTTGAGGATTCTTTTTTTGTCATTGATTTTTGACAGTTTTCTTATGATGTGCCTTAAAGTAGGTCTGTTTGGGTTGAGGTATCTTGGCTTTCTGTTTGCTTCTTGGATTTGAGGCTCTAACTCTTTCATAGGCTTAGGAAATTCTCATCAATTATTTGTTTCAATTGGCTCTCCATTCTATTCTCCCTTTCTTCTTCTTTTGATATGTCCATTATCAGACTGTTCTTGTAGAGCTCTCTCATTTTTGTAATTTGTGAGTCTCTCTCCTCTGCTCTCTGAAGCATCTCTAGTGTGTGTCTTTAATGTCACTGATTCTTTCTCTATCTGTCTTGTTCTATAAGCTAAATTTGCTACCTCAGTTTTCAGTTCATGTATTGAATTTTTCATCTCTGTTTTTAAAGTTCAATCTACTTGTGAGCTCATTAAGTTTCCTGTTGGTATTTTCTTGAATCTCATTGAGTATTTTTAGAACTTTAAGTTTGAATTCTTTATCATTTAACTCCAAGGTTTCCATGTAATGCAGATTTTTAAATTTTCTTTCTGAACTACATCTTTGTCTTGTATAGTCATAGTATTTTATGTTTTCCTGCTTGATGACATTTGAGAGTGGTATTGTTAACACCTTAATAAAAGACAACTAAAAAATGAAAAGTTAAAATAAAAAAGATACAATAAAAGTGTAAAAATTTAAAAAATAATGACAAGTAAAATGAAAAACCACTGAAAGCAAAGATCAAAAACTGAAAAACTGAAACCAAACACCCACAAAAGATAAGAATAAAAATTATAAAAATGAAAGAAAATTAATTTGGAAAGGGAAAAAAATAAGAAAAAGAAGAAAAATGGAAAAATGAAAAGAAAAGAAATAAATTTTGGTTTTGAGAAGTTACTGTTTTCTTTCAGTAGGTGTCTCTGTACTTCAGGTTTTAGTTCTATGAAATTTCTTGGCTGTCTTCCATTGAGATGTTGCTGTTGCAATGGTATAGGCAGTGCCACAGTCCCATTGGTAGGTGAGGCATATTGTGAGGGATTTACAAATTTGGCTTTACAACTTCAGCTTTACAGCTTAACAGTTCTAGCAATAAGCATCTCAGGCTTTTGGATACTCCTCCCCCTGACTCACCAGACCAGGGGACCAGATGCAAAGCACCTTTGTTCTTCAGGGGAGAGAGTTGCTCTGAAAAGCTGGCTGTAGCATTTGTCTCTGACACTTATTTTTATTTTATTTATTCATTTTAGAAAGGAGAGAGAAAGAGGGAGAGAGAAGAGAGAGACAGATAGAGAAGGGAGGGAGGAGCAGGAATCATCAACTACCATATGTGCCTTGACCAGGCAAGCCCAGGGATTTGAACCGGCGACCTCAGCATTTCCAGGTCGATGCTTTATCCACTGCGCCACCGCAGGTCAGGCTCTGACACTTTTCATGCAAAATGAGGGAGGCAGAATTTGGGAGTCTGGCAGGCTTCACTTTAGTGTTTTTTGTTTCTGCTGAGTGCGGGCTGCAGGCTGACTGTGGGAATACTGGCCATGACCCCGTACTCTGTCACTTCTGGTTTATCTCCCCTTCTGCCCTTCTATCTCACATCTCCAGCAGAAGGAGACCCAGACACTCCAGGACTTTCTCTCTATACCCCTCAGACAAAACCGAAACAGCCCAAGCTTTCGTACTCCCCAAAGGTGGATAGAGAAAAAAATCCAGTTACTCCAGGTTTGTCTCCTCTCCAGAGCCCACCGCAAATGCATTTTATCTTCCACCCCCCTTTTCAGCCTGTCTTACATTTAGTCCATTTGATGTGCGGATTTTTCAGGAATGCCTGTGAGCCCAGCTGGGGTTTCTTCACTGCATTATAGTTGTTCAATTTGTTGAAACTTAAGGGGCGAGATCAGTAGTATCTCTCACACTGCCATTACTCTGAGGTCACTTTCATTTTTTTAAAAAAAATTTTTAGTTATTATAGATATTATTAATATCAAACAGTAGTCTAGAAATAGTAAGTACAGAGGTTTACATGAATTAACTAGAGCTACATATAGTATATCAAGATTAATAAATGCCAAAAACATATAGTTAAGTAAAATAGTGGTAGAATAATATAATATAATATAGATAATAAGTTACATATTATAACTTATATATAATATATACTATACTAATATATACAGGGGCTGGAAGAAGTAGATTTACAGTTGTGAGTATGTAGAACAGTTTAATCTTATTTTTATATCTTATTATATATATTATATTTCATATAACAACTGTAAACCTTCTTTTGTCTACCCATATATATAATTTATAATTTATGAGATGCCCATCTTATATTTTTAATTTATAAGGGTAGTTTTGTCTTAGATGTACTTTATTTTCCAAATCTAACTTTATAAATCATAGTCTTTCATTGTTTGTTAGCTTTGTTAAATGTTAAATATGCTACGTTTATTATTTTTGTTAGTCTATTTAGTTTTATTTCTATCATCTTGTTTTCTGTTTTTTGTTTACATTCTCTTCCTTTGCTCCTGTTTTCTACTGTTCTCATTTGAATTAAAAACCAGTCCACTTTATTTTTAACTACAAGCTTATAAGCTTTAAATTGTATTATGATTTTATGAGGTATTCTAGAATTTAAAAAATATATAGTTAATTTTATTTTCTAACAAAATCTTTAGCTATGTAACTTTTATTCACTTCTCTCAAACATAATACATAACTCATCTTACTACAACTATACATTGATCATTTCAACCTACTGTATTACTATTTTCAGAGTTATATTTTACATTTATAAAAATATATAAAGCAGTAAGTTGTTATGCAGTCAATAAATAATTAAACTGAGTGATATATTAGATCATTTTCTGAGTTTGTTTCTTGCTTGATGACTACATATTTTTAAGCTGAGTATATGGTAGTTAACAATTTTAGTGTTTGTATAAAATGTCTTCATTTTGCTTCACTCTTATAGTTTAACTGGGTATAAAATTTTAGGTCACAAGTATTGTCCTCAACATACGAAATATATAACTCCATTGTCATCTGGGATTTCTTTTTGCTAAAGGCAACTCTCCTGACAGCTTAAGTGACATTTTTCTGCAGATATTGTTTTGCCTCAAGCTTTTAGAAATTCTTTTTAATATCTTCAAAATTTTAGTTCTACCTTTATATCTTTTTTGCATACTTCTCAAAATTTATTAATTTAGCATAAACATTTATCTTTCTTTACTTTTGGATAATTCAGTTATCTCTGTTAAGATTTTGTTTCTTTGCCATTTCTACTATTTTCTTATTCTGGAGATTCTCAAATCAGTCATCCATATTTCTTAGCTTTTCTGTGTATGTATATCCTTTAAAAATTTATTTTTTTCTTTGTGAATTTTTCAGTATAATTGTATAATTCATTAACTCCTTTTTTACAATGTTTTTAATTGTTTAGCTGGTTAGAAAACATCTTTAGAGTTGTTTCACCTAATGGGTGCTGTTATCTTTTTATTTCAATAACTATAGTTTTTATTTCCAAAGCCTATGATTTAGTCTGTTTAATGTCTCCTTGGCCTTGCTTAATTTATGTATATTTTTGTTTTATGTATTCTCATTATGGTAAATAGGAACTATTATTTTATTTGAAATTATGTCATTACTTTCCTTCCTTTCTATCATGCCACAGATCCAGGTTACAAGTAAGCAGTAATTGTTTTTTGTTTTTGTTTTAATTTTCCCAGTTTTATTTTTTCATGAGCAGGAGAACTCTACTCTGGCCTTTATTTTTGAGTAATGATTATAGTTTTATCTTAATATCATCTAAATTTTTTTTCTATTTTTCATCAGTAGCTACTACACCTGAATCTAGACTCATGGATTCAGTCTTGCTTACCACTTTGCTTTTCTATTCTATTTCTAATCACTGCAGGGATTTATCTTGGTTAGCCTCATTATGATATTTGCAATACCTGATATTATGTTGTACCTCTTACTTTGTAATTTTTGAAGTGTGAATGGGGGAAAATATAATACTTAATTTTTCCTGTGTTTGGAAATTTGTTATTGGATCAGAGTGCTCTCATGTGCTCTCACTCCAAATCTGGTTAAAAGTATGTTATACCTCCAGACAAAGTATTGTGGAATATCATTGGGCAACTAATCAAGAAGTCTTTGATTAATGAGATGATTTAGAATGGAAGTAAGAAAACCTTATTGCCATTTACAGTTCTGCAGCTAGAGAAAGCCAACCTTGGAATGCTATCTGTGACCCTGTCAAAAGAGATTTGTTGTAGAATTATAAAATGAATACATTTTGAATACTACAGACTCCAAAAATCTGATTTAATATTGCTCATCTTCAAAACTGTGGAATTCTATGAAGCTAATATAGTTTATAAAAATAAAACAAATATTCTTGATGAGATAAGCTTAATACTTCTGGTTAAATGAAGGGAAACAATTTGTCTGCTACTAGAAGTCTTTGAATGGGCTAATGATCTTCTTGAGTAAGTCATTCATGCAACATCCAATTGTTAACTTTGGAGCCTGCCCTCCTTCATTTTCAAGCAATATAATTTTTTGAGAACTAGTAGTTTATAAAACAAGTATTTAAAAATCAGTGGTTGACTTTTTTTGGCTATAACTTCCATCTTCTGGTAATTTTAAAAATAAGTAACACAAAGGGAAGGAGGGGAGGCACCCATTATACATTTTCTAAAATGTGGAATTGTTGCTTTGGCCATATACATGTGAATCTAGAAAAAAGGTGATACTGTAGACACCAAGGTGATGGGCACTGTTCAAAAAGGAATGCCCAACAAATGGTCCCATGGCAAAACTAGAAGAGTCTACAGTGTCATCCAGCATGTGGTGGGCATTGTTGTAAACAAAGAAATTAAGGGCAAGATTCTTGCCAAGAGAATTGATGTACACATTGAGTATTTTAAGCACTCTAAGACCTGAGATAGCTTCCTGAAATGTATGAAGGAAAATTATCAGGAAAAAAGGAAGCCAAAGAGAAAGGCATCTGGGTTCAGCTGAAATGCCAGCCTGTTCCACCCAGAGAAGCTCACTTTGTGAGAACCAATAAAAAGGAGCCCAAGCTGCTGGAATGCATTCCCTATGATGTGATATGTGTTCAAAAATGAAAAAAATAAAAAATATAGAAGACCTCTGTTCTGTTAAAAAATTTCAGAGTTAGAGTTACAAATAAATAAAGTTAGAATTTGCTTTCCAGGAAAGAATACAGATATAGACACTACAACCGACTATCATCTTAATTTTGATGGGCCACTAGAAAGAACACAACAACAATAATAAAAAAAAATCCTGCCCAGGATATCAGTTAATTATTTACTTTATTAGCAATCTAATCTAACCACTTACAGAATTAAAGGTAAAAGGAAACTTGAATGCGGCCTACCACATATTCAGGGTAAGATCCTTAGGCTTAGAAAGAGAAATCAAACAGTTAAGGAGAACTGCTTCATGGGGCAATGCTAATGGACCCTGAAGTGCTGGCTTCTGTTTTTATAGATGGCTACTCTAACCAGTTAATTAGGTTAAATGAAGCCAGGACCTCTATTTCTTATAAGGGAGTAGATGTCATTTGCTTATTTTTATCCAACATGATGATAAATAACTTGGACTACAAAGAGTTTTCAAATAGCACTGGTCAGCAATCTCAGTAATTATGGGATTTGGGGAATAATTTTTAAAATAAAAATGTACCAGATCAAAAATACATGTTGCAGTATATACATTTTTTAGTCATAGAATCAGACATACATTATAAAAAGCACTAATGGAGTATGGTTTAAATATTTACATATAATATCTATGCTTATATACCTGTAGTAAGCTTACTTTGTTGTATTACTTAAATTAATATATTTACATCACTTGTCTCTTTCTTATAAGCTTCTGTCTGGCTAATCTCATGAGTTTCTATAAGGTACATTTTTGAAATTTGAAGTCATTTCTGAGAAACCTTTGGTAAATAGCCTCATTATTTGCTCTGAAGTGAATTCTAAGAACAGAGAGATGTTGCAACACAAGATGAGATTGACTTCTTAATTCCTCCTTTAAAGATACTTCCCCTCTGGCAGATCCTCAGACAAAGGTCAAAAAGCAAGGTCATAATAGTAAAACTATTTTAAGGGACCCTAGAGGTCATTGACTGAATATTTATGCTTTTTTTGTTGTAACTTAAAATAATTATTTAAAAGATGCTATGCTTTTTGTGTTGTAACTTAAACTAATTATTTAAAAGATGCTTATAATATGTGTTACTTTTTCTGATGACTTCTAAGTATAACAAGCAATTTCCTAGATGACTAATTTTCATATATTAACTTTCCTGACTTTTGTATCATTTCTCCCCAAACATCAGAAATACATGGAAGAAGAAATCTCTATAGTTGTATAAAGTCAATTGTTTTAGTTCTTAGTTCATTAACATGCTCTGTTCACTCCCTCAAACCCCTTTAATGACCACCCCCCACTAAGCAAAGGAGGATTTGAGTTGATTTAAGAAGAATTAAGTTTAGATATCAGAACTCCTTCTATGATCTGATAATAGCTTATCCTTCCAGTTGTAACTCTCATGACCCCATCTTGAAATTCATATTCTAACAGCACTTAATCTCAGACAGTTGACTCATTTCTTATTGCTCCATCTACTAGAAATGATCTTTCTTCCCACCATGGTCTTCTTGTCTTTTGGCCTGGAAGGCCCATTTGTTTTCTCAGACTTCTTAAGCAAGAATTTAGTAATTCTGTTGGGGTGATAAGTGAGTTTTCTGAGCTCCCACATCTTATGAAAATATCCACCTTGGCAAATTCTGTAATGCATTATGTTTATGTCTTTTCTCCTCCTTACTTGAAATGAAAGGACTGCATCTCATTTTTTCTGTCACCATTGTGGAGCACAACAGGTGTCCAATTAATGTGTACTGGGTTCATGAGTGCCATGTGTGATAGTATCAGATGTGATATTATTTTGGAGTTGGGTAGGTAAAGTCCACTAAAATAAGGATTAAAAACTAAGCCATGTAAAGCAATAAAGAAGGTTTGAAGACTTGGACATAAAAATTTCTAAAGACTTTGGGGTGCAGGGTAATTGCTCTCTTGCATTACTGGGACATTGAAGTGTTTCATATAAATGATAGTATTTATCACTTACGACATAGTTTATAAATGACATACTAAGTAAGGTAAAAAGGTGGCTCTGTTTTGGTGTTCTTTATACCGAACTTCATTGCCTTACGGTTTTCAGCTGTATTTTACATCTCAAATATAGGCTAATTTTTATTTTCATACATTTTCAGGGCATGCCCTGCTATACAGTCTCTCTGGTTTACAAATTGGTTTGGAAAGTGGTTATGTTATAAGTTAAATTCTAAATATAGTGGTAGAAAAAGAACAAAGATTTTGAAAATTTACAATTTTCTATGAGTTGACTTGGGAATATATCATATTTTAGTCTCTCTACTCTAAGCCCATTGAAGGCAGGAACTGAGTTTTATTAGTCTTAGCCCTGTTGAGATGCAGTCAGCAGCACAACATCAGTGCTTGTTAATGTTCAATGTTGCTATGCTCATAACAATAATTCATGTATTAGGAAAAGTTTTTTTATTATCAAATATGATCTCCATATTTGTTTTCTGACTCAGAAGTCCTAAGTGTTCCCAGTAAGAATATTTATAGATATAAGATGTTTTGCTGCTGATACTATTTTGTTCAAAGATAAAAGTTATTTTGAACCAAATTAATTACAGAAAGCCAAAAACATCAATAAGGGTTTTAAATAATTCTTTTGTTTTCCTACTAAATTTGATTTTAAAGTATGATGCAATCTGTAATCTCCTTAATTCTTAATCCCACTGACTGAGAATATCAATTTTACAGCAAGCCCATGTAGGATGCTCCCTTGGTGGTGAAAGGAGGTTGTGGGAATATAAACCATATTCCCAGTCTGGAGCTCTTTCCCAACCCTCAAATTCACATATCCAAATTCTTCTTGACTTTTCTACATGAATGTCTAATAGGTGTTTGAAATTTACCATATTCAAAATGTAACTTTATTTTCCCCACTTAAATAACTTCTGATCCTGTAATCTTCTCCTATCTTATCAACGACAGCTCTATCTTTCTATGTGGCTAAAATCTTTACTCTTTCTTTACCACTATCTTCCCTCAAATCCATCTCTAAGCCACCAGGAAACACTGTAGTACTTGTGTTGAAATGAAATGAGAATCTGTCACTTCCTTATCCCTCTATAGCCACCATTCTTGTCTAAACCATTAGCATCTCTCAACTGGCTTTGGAACAGATTTTTTTGCTTCATCTTTACACTCTAATGTGTAATCTGTATATAACCTCCCAACAATTTTTTTTTACAGTGGAAGTCAAATCATGTCATGTCTCTACTCAAAAGTCTCTCATAGTTTCCCATCTCATCTGGAGTAGAATTAAAAGCCTTACCCATAACAGAGCAGCCACTACAAAATCTCATTTTCTACTGTGTCACTCTGGTTTTCTCTCTGTTCCTCAGACCTAACGTGTCTACTTCTGCTCATGGCTTTTCTATTTCCTTTCTCTCTGCTGGAAGGATGTTCTCCAGGTGTCCCCCATCTCGCTCCCTAATTTTCTTCCTATCTCACCTATTATTGTATTATTGAGGCTTTCTCTAACCAATCCACCTAAAACAACAACCCCTTCATTTCCATCACTTCCTATCATCTTTACATTACATTTTTACTTTTTTATTGTGTTATATATTTACTTGATTTTTACACTCTTTAATTTTTATTTTCCTTCCCTAGAACTCTTTCTTTCCCTTTCTTTCTTTTTTTTTTTTTGTATTTTTCTGAAGCTGGAAACGGGAAGAGACAGTCAGACAGACTCCCGCATGCGCCCGACGGGATCCACCCGGCACGCCCACCAGGGGCGATGCTCTGCCCCACCGGGGCGTCGCTCTGCCGTGACCAGAGCCACTCTAGCGCCTGGGGCAGAGGCCAAGGAGCCATCCCCAGCGCCCGGGCCATCTGGAGCCTTGGCTGCAGGAGAGGAAGAGAGAGACAGAGAGGAAGGAGGGGGGGGGGTGGCGAAGCAAATGGACGCTTCTCCTATGTGCCCTGGCCGGTAATCGAACCCAGGTCCCCCACACGCCAGACCGACGCTCTACCGCTGAGCCAACCGGCCAGGGCTCTTTCTTTTCTTTCTTTCTTTCTTTCTTTCTTTCTTTCTTTCTTTCTTTCTTTCTTTCTTTCTTTCTTTCTTTCTTTCTTTTCTTTCTTTCTTCTCTTTCTTTCTTTCTCTCTATCTTTCTTTCTTTCTTTTCTTTCTTCTTTCTCTCTTTTTTTCCTCAATGTCCTTTGTGTTCACATCTAAGGCAAAGTCAGATAAATAATGCATGTGCATTAAACATAACATTTGTTGACCAAATAAATGAGCTTGTCAGTGATTAACAACAAAGAATGACATTGACTATCAACACAATGTTTCTTCACAATAAGCCCATGATAATAGTGGGTCAGTACTTTTCAGTTCCTTTATAGAAGAAGAAAAAACTAAGACTTTAAACAGTGTGTTAGTATTTTTGTGGTTGCAGGTAACAAAGACCCACATACTCTAGAAAAACAATAAAACTCCAGCATTATCATATAGGATATTTTACAAACCAGTGTAGATGTGCAGTAAAATCTCTGGTAGGATCTCAGATCTCCTTTAGGATGAGTACACTGCCAAGGTGACTCTCCCTCCTTTCCTAGGATGGCTCAAGAATTCACTAAGACTCAGCCTCCTTTTTGTATTTGCTCTTCTCTTCATCTCTGCCACATTTTCCTCCCTGAAAATTAGCTTTCTCTGTTCCTTTGCCTACATGGCAGAAGGAAGCTTTCTACCATTTACCTTTTATCAACCTCGTGGAGGAAGAAAATCTGATGAGTAAGGTCCAATTAGCTGTGAGTAAGGAGTATGCAGACAAGTGAGACATAGCTCTCAAAAAAGTAAGAACAATTTTGAACTGATCAAAAACCCTTAACACTATCTAATAAAAGTGTCCCAAAGTAACACATCCATGTAGGGCCAGAGACTGGACTTGAATTGGGGTCTTCCTTTCCAAATCTTAGGTTTTTAGAACTTCCCCATACATACTCTTTAGTGAAGCTTCTATATCACTTTAATGACCATAAACAATAGTAATTAGGTTCTTTTTTTAAAATAGAAGTTCAAAATAAAATAAAAAGGCCAAAGGTAAGAAAAAAATTAGGGTATAAGGATGAGGACTCTGATATTCTGGGAACTCAACCCCTATGACCATGTTTCTGAGAAGATGGCTGCAGCAGCCTGGCAGACATTCAGACCGCTTGTTCTTAGCTGTGATGCTGGAGAACTTGAGGGGAGAGAAGCATTTGCTTCTTTTGTCGTTCCAGAGAATGTGCCCAGTGAAGCATCAAGGTCATCAGTCTGGAATAATTTCCACCACTGGTGAGCATAAGCCTGCTCTGTAAAATATTTATTTTTATCCAATTTACTTCAACTTAATTTTTCTGTGAAAAAGTAATGGAGGCAGCTCAGTGCTTCAATGGGTTTATAAAATATGTAATTTACTTTACTTTTTGCCCACAGTTAATTTAGCCCCATTGTGTTCTTGCCCCAAGTTCATGGAATTGTGACTTCACTAAGGAAGAATTCATGTAAAGATTGTACATTGTACATTAATGTCAGAAAGGTGGATGAGTTGACATCATATAATGGAGAGTGTATCACCCTTTTACCAAGAGATGTAATAGCAAGAACAGTCCTGACTGTGGCAACTGCCATAATAACTGCTCTGCTCATTTTTTATTGATGATGGATAAAAATTCTCATAATACTGAAGCACAGTAACTTGCTGGAACATAGCTCCAGGCTGTTCCTGGGGCAGACTTTATTTATGCATCCCTACTTTCACTATTTGTAATGATAATAATAGTATTAATAGTAATAATAATATTAAATATCAGTGCTATCTGAATTACAACAGGAACTAGAAGTTTCAGCTATTTTCACCTTGACCTACCCTGCTGAATCTTCTTTTAAAGTTGTAATATGAGAAACACCATTATAATCTTCATCATTGTTCTGGTTGCTAATAGAACTGTGCTAGCAATTTGGAACAGAAAGTAAAATCTGCCCACTGTGGGTTTTGCTGGTTTTGCAACTATTATTATAGGCTTTTAAAAAGTTATTAATTTATAAAGTGCCCTGAGCCTTACCTAATATAAGCAACTGAGCAGGCTGGGGAAATAAAGTTACGCAAATCATTATTATGTTAATAGCACAAACCGCAGTAACCCTACAATGGCTCGATACCGTTGTTTAAAGAGAATAGGCAGAATCAGGAATTTTCAAAACTCTAAAAAAAGAAGGTATATTAAAAATTAAGTAAATTTGTCTAAACATTAATAAAGAAAGTGTCAAATGGAGATAATAAAAGAATCATAAAAGTATTCCCATAAGGTCAGGATAGTTATGAAATTCTTGTTTAATTAGATATTTTGATGACTTGTTTAATTAGATATTTTGATAACATAAAGAAGGACAATTCTCACTTGATAATCATGTTTTCCCTGAATTGGACACATAATCCACCCAGTCTTGTCATCACTAAATTTATTGTTTGAAAGCTATTGAAGATACTGTTCAGTACAGTATGTACAGTGTAACTTTGTTAGGCACAATGGAGAAATTCCTATCTGATCTTAGCATTAAGAACAGTGACAAAATAGAGACAGACTCAAATAGAGAACAAGCTGACAGCTGTCGGGATGGGGCAGGGTTGGGATGTAGGTGGGAGGGATTGAGCAATAAAGAAAAAAACTCATGAACGCAGACAACAGTGTGGTGATTGCAGGGGGCAGGGGACAGAAGGGGAAGGTGGAGAAGGGTATATGGTGATGGAGAGAGACTTCACTTGGGGTGGTGAATACACAATACAGTGTACAGACTATGTGTTGTGGAAATGTGCACCTGAACCCTGTATGATTTTGTTAACCAGTAAATCCAATAGAAAGGAAAAATAATAAAGAACAGTGGTACTTTTTCTGAGTAATGAAGTTTGTTTTTTTCCCAGTAGGACCTGGGAATTGACCAGGTTTCCCTCTTGTACTTGTTGAGAGGCAGGAAAACTCTCCTGTGTAGCCTTTCCTTAGCCATGTATAAGTCCTTATATTGTTTTCTCATCATTTCTGAATCTGCATCTTGTTCTTGTGCCACATTTTATTATGTTTTGTTAGCTTTATAGATCTACTTCACTGTCTTTCCTAAATCCTTACTGGAAAGAAAGTTGAAGGTTATAGGGGGTAAGGTAGAAAGAAAAAAAGGGGGAAAATTGAAAATTTTTAACTTAGACATAAATATGATCTTCTATAACAAATTATAAACTACCTTTTCTTCATTTACAAAAATTTACTAGATTTCTTTTGAGGGATCCATACCTCTAATGTTAAATAGCTTTGATAGTAGATATCAGTTCTAATTTGTATCATATTTGTGTGTATAACGGTATTAATCCATGTTGACTATCATCTCACAGTTTAATACTATGGGATTCTTGCTAGGTTCCTTAATATCAGTTTCAATTTATTCATCTCTAAAATAATGGCAATCACATGTACATTGAAAGTATGTTGTGAGAATTTAAAGAGAATTGATATGAAAAGTTAGTCTTAACCTTCTTGTGTCTCAGTTTTCTCATGCATAAAATGGTTATACAATAGTAACTATATCACAAATAGATTGTGAGGATTAGCCAAGTAGTCATCCATATCATATTTATGGAATTTTTAGGAAATTTGCAGCACAGAATAAATGCAATTACTATTATTTCTTATATTTTTATTTTACAAAGGTATTATAAATATTCAAAATTAATCTTTTCAACTTTAGGGTCAGAAATATAGATTTACTCAAACCAAGTACTACAGTTGCCTTTTTAAATGGACTTAAAATGACCATTTTTAAGAAACTGTGTCTCTAGCTAGTTGGCTCAGTGGTAGAACATCAGACTAGTGTGTGAATATCCCAGGTTTGATTCCTGGTCAAGGCACACAGGAGAAGTGACCATCTGCTTCTCCACCCCTGTCTCTTCCCCCATCCCCTCTCTCTTCCTCTCCCACAGCCATGGCACAATTGATTAGAGCAGGGGTAGTCAACCTTTTTATACCTACCGCCCACTTTTGTATCTCTGTTAGAAGTAAAATTTTTCTAACCTCCCACTGGTTCCACAGTAATGGTGATTTATAAAGTAGGGAAGTAACTTTACTTTATAAAATTTATAAAGCAGAGTTACAGCAAGTTAAAGCATATAATAATAATTACTTACCAAGTACTTTATGTCAGATTTTCGCTGTTTGGCAGAATAAATCTTTATAAAACAACTTACTGTAGTTAAATCTATCTTTTTATTTATACTTTGGTTGCTAGGCTACCACCCACCATGAAAGCTGGAATGCCCACTAGTGGGTGGTAGGGACCAGGTTGACTACCACTGGTTTAGAGCATATCAGCCCGGGTGCTGAGAATGGGTCTGTGGAGCCTCTGCGTCAGGCTCTAAAAATAGCTCAGTTGTGAGTATGGCCCTAGAAGGACATAGCATCAGCCCAAGATGGGGGTTGCAGGGTGGATCCTGGTCTGGGTGTATGTGGAAATCTGTCTCTCAATCACCTCTCTTCTCAATCGGAAAAGAAGGAAAACAAAATTGCATGGTTCATCATTGGATTTTTTATTTATATTGGCTTTAAATACTACAAGATTAGCTATTGTAGAGCAGTAGTTCTCAACCAGGGTGATTTTGCCCCACCACCTCAGGGACTTTTGGCAATGTCTCGAGTCATATTTTGTTGTCACACCAGCAGAAGAGTGCTTATGGTACTTGGGTAGAGGCCAGTGGGTAAGGCCGAAAAGGCTGTCCAACATTCTATGATGCACAAGACAGGCCCAACAACATAAAAATGATCTGGCCTCAAATATCTATAGTGCTGCAGTTGAAAAACCCCAGTGTAGTTTCTTTTTTTTATTTTATTTTATTTATTTTATTTATTTTTTTTGTATTTTTCTGAAGCTGGAAACGGGGAGAGACAGTCAGACAGACTCCCACATGCGCCCCACCGGGATCCACCTGGCACGCCCACCAGGGGCGACGCTCTGCCCACTAGGGAACTATGCTCTGCCCCTTCGGGGCATCACTCTGCCATGACCAGAGCCACTCTAGCACCTGGGGCAGAGGCCAAGGAGCCATCCCCAGCGCCCGGGCCATCTTTGCTCCAATGGAGACTTGGCTGCGGGAGGGGAAGAGAGAGACAGAGAGGAAGGACGGGGGGTGGAGAAGCAAATGGGCGCTTCTCCTATGTGCCCTGGCCGGGAATCGAACCCGGGTCCACCGCACGCCAGGCCTACACTCTACCGCTGAGCCAACCGGCCAGGGCCCCCAGTGTAGTTTCATCACCAAAAAGGGAATAGATTTCTCTAAATCTATGTACTCTTGTTGACCAATGTCACCCTGTTAAATTTAATTCTATCAATAAATTAAAAAATAAAAAAAGGAATAGCAGAGGGAACTGTCACAGAGCTGCTAAAAATCAAAATCTTTCTTACTCAATTTATGATGTTTCTAGGTTTTTTTTTCAGATTTTAGTTTCCATTTTTGTCAGAAACCTAAAAAATATGGGGTGAAAATAAGGAAATATGACACTGTATATTTTAAAGAGTTCTAGAAACAGTCTTAACCACCTGTCTCTAAATTTACAAACAATTCTATTTCTAAAAAGCCACTTAGACCCATATTAAGAATCTCAAAAAGATCCATGAAAGTCCATATATAGCATATATTCTAGATTAAACTCTTGTGTTTGCGAATCTGTGGGTCTATGCAGAACAATGGTATTTGATAATGGTGACGTGTAACACACAATCTAAATACCTGTTATAGGAATGAATAGTCACGGGCATATAAGTACAGCATAGGGAATGTAATCAATAATTTTGTAACAACACTATATGGTGGCATATAAGTACTAGACTTTCAGAGGTGATCACTTTGTAAGGGATATAAATGTCTAATCATTTCATTGTACAGCTGAAATTAATATAATATTAAATGTCCACTGTAATTGAAAAATAAAATTAAAGAAAAGAGAAATAGATGGAAAAAAATAAATTTAAAAACAAATGAACTAGATATGTATCAAAGTGGATAGAACCCAAACATAATATTAGAGAGAAAAGCAAGTTGTAAAACAACTTATTAGGGCAACACCATTTTTATAAAAATCTTAAAAACAAAATAATACATTACCAATTATGATTTTGTCTGGTTGCATTTAAACAAATTTAACAACAGTGGCTTAAATAAACAAAAGGGTTTCTAATTTTGTCCTAGAAGAGTTCAACTAAAGATGATCCAAATGAAGTTTTCTCCACGATGTCATCTGTCAGATGCTACAAAAGGAGGGAGTGGACACTCATACAATTAACCAGGTCTGATGGCCCAAAAGGAGATCAGGGTATATAACATGTAAATATGCTTAATTAGTTTACATTTTCCGGGAACCCAAAAAAATTATTTTCAGGCAGGCTCAAACCTGCAAACCAAAGTCCCTTCCTTAAAGCTTATGACTCATTCTATCATTTTCTCTTTGATTTTTAAGATTATAAAACAATAGCTTTGGCATCACACATTGCATCCATGCTTCCAATACAAAGAGAGAGCCCATAAAAGATGGATCAGTAATGAATTCCTTTTGGAAGTAATTCAGACTTTCCAAGGTTACCAATACAGATTTTACAGGGGGGAAAAATATTATATCAGTTTGATAAGAGCTATTCATGGGAAGTTGAAGGACAAAAAGTTAATGAAGCAGAAGACAGAAAAACAATGGTTCTCCTAGCAACCCCTCCCTCTAAACTTCTGTTTATAGCTCCTTGATCTAAACTAAGTCATATCCTTCCTACCCACCCTTCCATTCTTTAGCTGCAGCAGAGCCTGGGAGGAGGGATGAATGGACTTCCTGGGCCACTTTTTTTTCGGGACAAGACTAGTGTTTATATAGAATGAGAAAAGGGAGTAACAATGATTGGGTAGGCGATTAAAATTTTTTGTCTCAAATATGACATAATATTTAAAGGTAAGTAGTAAGATATAAAAACTGTGAATAATATATCCCAAATTTATGAAAATGTGTATGTCTAGGAAGGAAGAAAAAGGAATATATCCAAGTAGGAATACAAAGAAGATTTTTACTTATCTCTGTTTTATTTATATATTTAATATAAAAAATCTGAAGCAAATGATACAAAATATTATATTTTGATTGTGATGTTAGGTGCATGAGTCTTATACCTGTCCTTTTCTGTCATTTTTTTAAATTAAGGAATAGCTTACAAATTTTGTTAACCTTCAAAATACTGTAACTAGTGATAAATATTTCTTTGCCTTGAGAAGAACAGAGACATGAAGGTGTTGGCTCAAATAATGAGAGGAGAGACTGAGATGAAAATCCCGTGGAGCTATATTCCCACTGGCCACTAAACTGGACAATTCTTGGAAGCTCCAACTCTCAAACTCATATTGCATACATTGTTCCCTATGTACATACTCTGAAACAATTAAGCTAGCATTTAAGCAGAACCATGGGGAAAATAATTTTTAAGTATTCATGATTCATCTTGTTCTCATGAAAGTCAGCATAAAAGCTTGCACGCACAATGTTTCCAAATAGCTAACTGTCCTAGCCTTTCCTTTTATAAGAGATAGGTCATGAGGGATACTCATACAAGAAGTGTTTTTACGAAAGGCACTTTACTCACCCCACCACCAAAAAAAAAAAAAAGTGTAATAAATTATTTTTCAAGTTGATGGTTTCAGAGCATTCATTTTTATAAAAGTCAAAGTCACCCCACTCAGTAATGAATTTCTTTTGGATGTGATTCAGACTTTCCAAGGTTACCAATTCAGGTTTTACAGGAAGAAAATTATATCAGTGTGACAAGAGGTATCCATGGGAAGTTGAGGGACAAAAAGTTAAGGAAGCAGAAGACAGGATGTACAACTGGGCATTTAATGAGTACTTTATTTTCAGATAGCCAAAGAAGAAAGCCAGTTTAGAATAGGTTTTAATTTATGCAAATGAAGAAGTCAGAGAAAGAAGAGAAAGGAAGACCTAATGTTTCAGTTTCACTTTTACTCCCTGCAGACTCTTGTCCTCAGTGACCTGAAGCACTGTGTGAAAGAGCTGGGAAGGGAAGGAAAGGGAAAGCAGTAGTCTGTGTCAGGGAAACTCACGTAAAAGACTCCACATTTTCCCTGTTGCTGCGTCTTTCTTTTGTCTTAATTGCCTTAGAAAATGTGGTCAGAATGTCAGTGTGGGAAGGACAAAAAAGAAGTTTTATTTGTTCCAGCTCCATTAAATATAGAAAAGCAGAGAATCAAAAGAAAACATTCTGACATAATGAATCCCAGCACCACAGCTCTTTGAACAAATGTACATGTAATACACACCTCTCTTTGGGAGGAGGCACTCAGATGACCCTAATATTCCCAATGGTGAAGCTGTTGCGAGCAAATGGTTCAGGCCCAATAAAACAGAGTAGTGATTTCATTCCATTTTTATTATGCTGATAGATGTCATCTTATGAAAGTGGCTTGGACTTTCTTTCAGTGCATCAGAACCATTCTGCCAGTCAAAGCTACGTTTGGAAAATTTGAGACCAGTGGAAAAGTCAAATCCATTCAGATTTTTCAGTTGGTTTGTGCTCATTGCTACTTACTGATGGAACAGAATCATTTCAGAATGAATTACTTCCTGGTAATCTTCAATCTGTTCATCCCCAAAGACGTGACCTTTGCAAATCTTTTGGCCCTTCTGAGTGCTCATTTCCTCATTGGACAAAAACAAACAAATGAACAAACAAACAAAACACACACACATATACACACAAAACACATTGCCTTCAATACCTTTAGAGAGAGGTTGTGAGAATGGAAACAACTGATGTGAAAAGCATATAAACTCACAATGTTGGGCAGGTAAAATTATTTTAAGGGAATTATAGTAGATGTTGCATATTAGTAGCCAAAACTTAAACAGGATTAATTTTGTTTATTTGTTTGTTTCATTATATTTTTTTGTTTGTATTTTGCTGTAATGACAGATCATTTTAGTCTTGAACTTGTCATTCACTGGAGTACAACTAGGATGACCTGACCTTTTTCTTCTTTCAGCTTTCATTCCTCGGCTTTCAAAGAGGTAAGATCTAACATCCTTTCAAGCTTAGAGCTCCAAAGGTATGTGACTCAAAGTAAGAATAAAGAGCAGAATCTATCTTGAGTAAAATCCTGTGTGGGCAACATTTGAAAGGGAACGCAATAGCATGATATTAAATGAAAGAACATTTTTGAGGCATTTGAAGCCAAAAAATAGAAATTTTAATTGTTTTCTCTGGCTTCTCCAAGAAGTTGAAAATGAGGTCTGTATTCTTTGGAAGATTCTGATTGAAAAGAAGATCTTTATTAAGTTTTAGAAAAGCCAAAGGCAAGGATATATCTGTGATAGCTGCTCAAATATTTCCTGAACATTATCTCCTTCGAGGGACTGAAGCTCTGATGAATGTGGCTGTCATCTCCAGAGATGCTGTATACTGTACAATAAATAGATCTATGCCTGAATATTTAGTCTTCTATGGAAGAACACAGAACACAAAGATTCATGGGTAAGTTTATTTTGCTTGGTGCTGATTTTACATCAGTGCAGGGAGGTATGCAATTTTAAACTCCAAATTACCAGGATGCTATAGATCATCAGAGCTCAGTCTGCAAAGAGGCATGCTTGTGCAGCTAAAGCAGAGATGTCTGTGAGTTAAGTCAGGTCTGACTCAACAGTCTCCAAAGTAGAAGCAACAGCGGATCCAGAAATACCAGTCCTTGCCACGCAGGCTGCTGACTCTCCAGCCAGAATAAACTAGGCTAGATGAATTTTGTTTTTGTCACGTCTGATTCAGCAGCATGCAGCTTAATGGGCTGCTTCCCCAAAGAGAGTGACTAGTGGACATCTGCTCTCCAAAATGACTGGCATGTTCCCTAAACTAACATTTGCTCTAAGACTTTTACACTATGTATCGCTTAAGTGTAATTTTTAACTTTTTGAACAATATTTGCAAAGAGTTAATGAAAGAGATTATAAATACAGACCAAATATGTTTTTCCTATAAGATTGTTTTGCTGCAATTGAGATTTATAGAATGTGAATACCCCCAAGTATTCTTCCCTTTAGCCCAGTGAATCTGTAAAAATAAAGCTCACTGCTCCCTCACACATGACAAATGAGCATCCTCTACCCTGGATATCGACTAGGGATACATTTTAGATTATCCGGAAGGCACAGACAATGTTTTTAAGTCTACCCTGATGCTTTCACATTAATAGTGTCCCACCGCATTCAACATAGAAGTAGGGCTGTGTTCAAGCAGAAGCTTCATCCTTAGCAAAGAGAACAGCAGATTATAGCCCAAACCAATATAGGTGCAACATGAGTTCTTGCAAAGTTTGAGGGAGCCTAGGTGGTCATCCCACAGTAATTCAGAGCCATCAACCTACAAAATGTGTGTTCAAAAAATGAACAATTTTATTTCCTTTAAATCAACCCTCTCAGATCCCCTTTCTTTTTTGCGTGCCTCTCATATTTCAAAGTGCATGTTGGAAGCAGGGCTGGAGGTGTCAGGTTCTATATAAAACCCTTAGCAAACCAAACTGAGCTCTTCACTGCAATGAAGATAGGTGGTAGGGACTAAGGTTTTATGGAGGTTATAGTAGCATTTTTTGGAAGACCCTGGAGATAAATTCCCCCAAAGCAAGGGCAATGTCTTATTCATTTGTGTGTGGCTCACACAGCTAGCAGTGACTCGTCTATGGAAGGAATCAAAGGATATTGGTTGATGCCATTGATCATTCATAAAACAAGAAATTATTTCACATGTTCCATGAGAGTCTCCATGGAACATAGAAGATTAATAAAGTAAGGTCCCCGTTCCAGAGTTTATCATAGTACCATTTGGTCCAGACTTCAAATTCACAAAAGGCTTGGAATATAGACATTTTTCATTTATCCACATTTAATTATACATATACACCTCTGTAAAGGTAATATTGACAAGATTGAGAGCTGAATTTGTTCATCAAACAAATTTATATTAAACCACAATATTTGTAACACTTTTGATTTTTTAGAATGATTTAACTAGTACATTACCCCATTTGTTTAAACTTAATCCATCAATCATCTATCTGTTTTTCTATATGAAATAAATGATTCATAAAAGAATGGCCTCCAAGGTATTCAAAATGAATATTGTAATACGGTGGACTTTCATGTGATTTTTACACTTTCTTTTCCTGTATCGCACGTTTTGAAAGCTTACATTGAACACATATCACATATAATTAGAAAAATGTAACAAAATCATAATCGTTATACAAAATGAGAAATAGGATTCAGAAAATGTATGAATAAGAAGAGTCAATTAAAATGTTTGACCCAAAATGACTAGAAGGATGGAGTTCTATTACAGGATCTGAAATTGAGGGTTCAGAAAAAGGAACTAAATTGGGAGAAGACATATTTTTAATCCAGTTGTGGCCATGATGAACTGGAAGTACCAGTAGAGCATTTACTTGGAAATGTGGAAGAGAAGATTGGGAAAAAGCAGGTGACATAGAAATACAGAGCCATTAATGGGAATGAAATTGCAAAGAGAAGGGTTAGTCCAAATGGACAAAATAAGCTTGTACGTTTAAAAGAGTGAAGGAATTAAACAGACCCACTGATACAGAAGGAACCTGTCACCATGGGAGTGGAGAAGGCCACAAAGAGAAGGCATGTCACCGCACCAAAGGCAAAGTGTCAAGGGATAGTGGCTGGGAAAGCCTAAGGTATTTGGTGATTAGGTAATTTTCTACATTCACACAGAGAAGTAGGTAGGCATTATGTTCTCAAGAATAGTTAACATTATGAAAAGCTTAAGAAATAATAACAAATGAACAAAGCAAAACGTATAGTATGGACTTAGCTTTGTAAAAGAATTATGGATATAAATAAGCACAGAAAAAATAATTCACTCAGCAGTAATTCTGGAGCAGTTAGCCACTGGGAATACTGAGATGAACAAGACAGACACCCTTGACCTCTACGTTGTAGGTAGGATAGACAGTAAATAAGTAAATATATAAAGTAAAGATAACATTGACTGGTGATAAATGCTAGGAATAAAATAAAGCTCTATGTGATAGAGGTTACTGGGGGAGGGAGAAAGTGACAACCTAGCTGAGGACCTTGCATTTAAGTTGATATCCAAATAAAATGAAGAATCCAGCTCTCAGAAAATGGGAATTGGGGCTGCAGGCTGTCCTAGGAAGAAGCACCGGCTAGAACAAATTCCCTAAGACAGAAGGAAGCTCGGTGAATTCTGAGAACAGACAAAATTTCAATGTGTCTGGAGCTGTATGGTGATTATAAGACATGGTTCATACCCTGGTGGAGACAGACTCATACACAAATTATTACATCTATTATGATAAAATACTGGGACAAAGACTAGTACAAAGTGCAATGAATACACAGTAAAGGAGAACTGTCGGTTCTGGAAGCTGGAAGACGTGATCTTTGAGTTTTCAGACACTTTTGTGAGGGCTTTTGCAAATATTGGTTACTACCAAGTGGGAAATATTGCTAGAAGAGAGAATCTTTGTAAAGAGCAGGGGCAGGCATCGCTAAGGCAATAAAAATAGAAGCTGTTAGGTTAGGAAATATAGGAGAAGCCTCTGGACCTGAGAAGAAAGGGGAAATATTCCAGGGACCCCTGACTTGTTGCTTATCCTACAGACCATAGTCCAAGACCACAATGAGTGAAAAAAACCAGAGCTCTACATCAGCACGGTCTTACCTGGAGTTCTCATCAGCATTGCTTCTTCAAGGGAAACCCTAGGAATCAGGGACCCAGGACTAGAGCAGAACTCTTCTTTCAGAGGATGTCGATGCTCACTTTCCTGGGTTCCCCCAGGGTACAGAACAATCTTCTCCCCCAGCCATCAAGTCTGGCTGGAGAATGGACCACCCATGAGAGGTGAGGGATGAATAAAGCAAGAATCAGTAACTGAGTGGTGGTAATGGAGGACGTTGCTGAGAAAATAAATAGCAGTCTACAAAAACATGTCACAATATACGCAATAATGACAAGTTTAGGAGAGTATGAACAGTATGTTATGGTGGCAGCTGTGTGTATGTGTGCAGTGTTGGGAAACAGAGTTGAAAAGTCAGGTTAGGGTCAGCACATAGTAACACAGGTTAGGGTATAAAGATTTCCTTTGGGATTTTATGCTTGATCTTGTTGGCACTGAGGTATTATCAAAAGCATTTTAAAAACAAGAGACCCATGTTCAGTTGTGCATAGTAGAACAGTTCTAAATGCAGTTTGAAATATTATTATGGGGCATTAAACCAAGAGGTTGAATACCAGTTGGGAAATGACTGCAGTCACTGAGGCAAGAAATGATAAGACACTAAATTAGGATAGTAACAGTTGAAATACAAGGGTAGGTTCAAGATCAAAAGGAATCACAAACAGCGTAACTGAAAGAACTTGGGCATTACTTAAGTAGAGGAATAAGACAGAAGAGCCAGCATGGGAGCCCGAGTGGCTGGAGATGCTGCTAACCATTACATGGAGCCCTGGGAGGGGATATAATGGGAGCTGGGTGCGGTAAGGTATGTATTTTATACATATTGATTGTGTGATGTTTGCAGAATATGCAGGAAGGGAGATGCAATTTAGGCATGGTGTCCAGGAAAGGTTGAATTTAGATACCAATACAAACCACTAGTTATAGGAGTCTATTGTAAAAAAGAGAGCTGATGAAATAATTATAACTTTTGACCCAGCTGTTAGCTGCCACTCAGATCACATGGGAACCTTTGAATAATCGGGAAGAATACTCTTTGACAGAAGGTAGAAACAACCCCCAAGATCCCAGAACCACAGTCATCTGAATTCTCCAGCTATGTACTTGGCAGAAACTGAACAACAGTATCCACAGAGAAAACATATTTTGTCTTGTAGATCTAATTTCCCTTGCCCAAAATTCTTAGTTTGGATATAAAGACTATATGATATCTGACATATGGTTGGTTTAGGAATTTTTGTTTTCTTCAATAATTTGATCAGAATTACATATGACCCATTTGATCACATTGCAACCAATTGTAAATTTAGTAAATATTTAACAGAAATCTATAAAAAGCTTGCATACATGCAAGTTAGATGGGCCGTGAATATGAACTTGAAAACAGATGCACAGATTCTTTCTAAAGTTTTCTCCTTCAGGGTTCCTTCAGTTTTTTATCTCTCCTAAAGAAGTCAGCTTGACTGTGGAATTCTTCTGTGGTTTGTTTTGGTAGCTCTGAAAATGTCAGAGAAGGTGAAAGTGTCAGAATGGTCATTGCAAATTATCTCCATGGTACCTAGTAATATTTAATGATGTGTTTTGGTTAGTTTGATTATTCTGTGGTTTTAAAGATCTAGTCATTATATTTCATTTCCCTAGGTCTTACAGTAACTAAGGCAATCAGTATTTGACATGAGTTAAATCTTTGATTTAAGTAAACTGTCTAAAAATTATCCTTAGTTATAATGGCAAAGTCCTTTCCTTTGGTGAAAGTGATGATTTGTTTGCTTATTTGAAAAATGCCATCAGAGTATCTGTACACAGTAGTAGGCTCTGTGATTTGGTGAGGTTTCTTTTTATTAATAATTGATTTTAAAATTATGACAGGAATGTATACTTACCACTTGCAAACTATGAAAGCATAAAGATTTTTTTAAAAAAGTGTCCTTGATCTGTTGGTTCAGTGGTAGAGTATTGGCCCAGTATGTAAAAATCCCAGTTTAGATTCCCAGTCAGGGCACACAGGAGAAGTGACCATCTGCTTCTCCACCCTGCCTCCTCTCCCTTCTCTCTCTCTCTCTTCCTCTTCTTCCACAGCCATGGCTTGAATGGTTTGAGCAAGTTTGCCCCAAGTGCTGAGGATGGCTCTATGGCCTCCCCTCAGGTGTTAAAAATGGCTCGGTTGCCGAGCAACCAAGCAGCGTCCTCAGATAGGCAGAGCATTGCCCTGTAGAGGGCTTGCCAGCTGAATCTAGGTCTGGCTGCATGAGGGAGTCTGTGTCTGCCTCCTTGCCTCCCTGCCTCTCAGTTGATTGAAGAAAAGAAAAGATTTGAAAAAAGAAAAGAAAAAAGTGCAGGATTGGAAAAATGGGCATGATTTCATACACTTAATAGCTATTTGTACAGGTATGGATAACATTTATAAAAAGAGTGATGTATTAACCTCAAGGTTTTTGCTCTTACTTTTACCTTTAAAAATCTGTGATTTTCCTGTAAGCACTTATGGATCTATTTTATTCTTTTTAAAAGCTTTATGGTAATATGTAGTATAACTCTTCCACAATTTAATAATGACCATATTAGTGCTACTGTAGAAGCTACTATTGGTGGATACTATACTGCTCTGAACAGCCTTACACACACATTTTTGCATATTTTATCTGTAGAATATATTCTTAGATGAGTTGCTGGCACAGATGATCAATGAATTTTTAATTCTGACTGATATTGCCAAATTGTCTTCCAAAAAAATTGTAACAATTTG
Organism: Saccopteryx bilineata; assembly: GCF_036850765.1. Taxonomy (NCBI): domain Eukaryota; kingdom Metazoa; phylum Chordata; class Mammalia; order Chiroptera; family Emballonuridae; genus Saccopteryx; species Saccopteryx bilineata. Next base: position 62,724,353 of record NC_089498.1, read on the forward strand.
CATCCTCACTAGCAGTGAATAAGAATGCCTGCTTTCCTTGATTTCCTTTAATACAAAATTCTAAAATATTTCAGAATCTTTGCCAACCTGATGATTCTAAAATGGTATCTTGTGATTTAGTTTGAATTTGAGAAATGGTATCTCATTGTGGTTTGACTTGCATTTCCTTAACTATTCCTTTTTCATTGAATCATATATTTATATATTTTGCATATTGGGTGTTTTTTATTTTTGTTTTTCTAATTTGTAGGAACTCTTTGCTCATTAAAGAAACTAATGCTTTGTCACATATGTTGCAAAAATACTTACCAGTCTGTTCAACCCGTGAATTCACTTATTTTCACAATGTTAAATTTTTAATTTTACAACTTAAAATTTATGAATTGTCTATGGTTTCAAGTTGTGTAGTTTGCTTACAAAACATTCTCAACATTGTAAATATAAAAGCAAAGTTTTTATGTTTTTTAGTTTTAATATTTAATTCTTTGTTCCATCTGAACTGTTTTGGACATAAAGATTGAAGTAAGGGTTTAGTTTGATATTTCAAAAATCTTAAACCACTTATAATACTCTATCATCCTCTCATGTTTTATCATCTATCAAAATCCTTATGTAATTTAGTCTATTTCTTGACCTTATTCTGTTTCATTTTTCTGCCTGACAAAATCAAATTTGGCTTTATAATGTATTTAAATATACTGAAAGTTTTCTTATTTTTTTCTCTTTTCAGTATTTTCCAGGTATCCTTTAATGTTTATTTTATCACAAAATGCTTAGAATCAGTTTGGGTAGTAATTCAACATTGAAATTTTGTTGATATTATTTTAGAGATTGTTTTAAATTAATTGATTTATACATCAACTTAGGAGAGATGTTAAAATGGCACAGATGATCAATGATGTTAAAATGTTGTCTTTTTACCACTCCCAACAGAATATATCTTTCCATTTACAAATTACTCACTGACAGACCTCAAGCTCTAAATTTAAAGTTTTTTTTACATTAATCTTGCACATTTATTAAGTACATGCCTATATATTTTTTAGGTCTAGTTCATGTTGTATGGAAATCTTTCCATCATATATGTATTCTGTGTGATGTGTGTTTATATATAGAAAGTTTATTAATGTTTTCCAAGATTTTGGATTATTTTTAAAAGTTTCTTTAGTTTTTCTGTGCTGCTTTTCTTGGTTATTCAAGACTCAATCTTCTACAAAGAAATGATAAAATTAGCTCCTTTATTTACTCTTATTTCTCTTGTATATGTGTACTGAAAAGGAAAAAAATAGTAATGTATTCACGATACTTTTGGCTATCTGGAAATTTTACACTTTTACATAGGAAAAGCTGTCAATCCTAATTTTAAAGTTTTCGTGTCTTGCTTTGAAAGATCTTTCCCATTCTGCAAATGCTAAAGGCATTTTATATTTCCTTCTAATATTTTTTAGTTTTCAGTTTTACATTTAGATCTTTAATCCATCTGGAATTTATTTCTATATATTGCGTGAGATAAAAATCTAACTTTATTTTTTTCCAGATGGTTTGCAAAATTTCCCAACATCATTTATAAAATTGGTCAGTTTTTCCTCACTAGTTTGAAATGCCACTTTAGTCGTACTCTAAATAGATCAGTTTTTTTGAACCAGAGCTTAAAACTAAATGAAATGAATTACAGTGAAGAACAAAAAACATAGGCAAGATGTAGACATTGAGATAGAGTTGTAAACAAATTATTTAATGTATATATAACAACATACAAAAGTCATTCATAGCAAAGTAGTATAAATATGAATAATTCAGAGAAAATATTTTTATAAAATATTCAGAGGCTGGACACTCAAAAAAATATAAGGCTATAGCAGTTGATTGCTCAAACATTGTTTAGAGTTACTCTCATATGGAATGTTATTTGAAGCCCCAGAGCTATAAACATCCTCCAGCTGCCTAGTTTAACCCCAAATCAGATGTTTCTGAGAGTATATCAGAATATCCTCTAAATAAAAAAAGCAAAGTCTGAAATTAGAAAAAGAGTGACAATCTCTTCTTAAAATTCAAGATTGTTTGTTTTTTTCACTTACCTCTTTAAGCCTCTGTACTATTTCAGTCTCTCACTTTCAGGCACTACAGTAGAGAGAGATTGGACAGAGACTTGGCCTCTTGCAATTCTTTCTTTTAACAAGAAAGTTAATTAAAGAGTCATTGAGATTGCATGCCAAAGATAATAAGAGTCCTTGTTAAACTCTGACACCTAGGTGGAAATCCTAGAGCATGCGCACCAACAATACATGCCTTCCCAGGGCTTTGGAAAGTTGCTCTTAAGTTAACAATTAATATTATAATAATGAATCCTGATACTTCTCGGTCCTGTCTTTCTTGTCTTGTAAGTCCTGAAATGCTGCTGCATGTTAATGGAACTTCAACAGAGCCAGTTTATACATTTGTATAACAATCTTCATTTTGGAAGATTAAGAAGAGTGTTATTGCCAATGCAAATCTTTATTATCATATATTATCTGTACCAGCTTAAATAAAACATATAACAAAAATCATGAAAGACAAAGACAGTTCACTAATCTTGCAATGTCATGTTCTCTGAGACTTGGCTAGGAAGGATAAAGAAAACCCACAAGATGTCTAAAAAGGAGTTTTTACACCGCATCATTAAAACACGTATACCGCATTTTCTCACAAATGAACTGTTTTGAAGGAGGACATTTGACTGAGCTTTAACTGAGTAATTAAAATACAACCATAATAATACGCCACTTCCTTCGGTGGTTGGGGATTGGCATGTGTCTGCAGAGGCTGGTACAGAGGTATGGCCTGCATCAAATTAGACAGATGATCTGAGTTATTGATTACAAGTTAAACAGAGACAAATCCAAGGATGTCAACATATGGGACGTAGCTGCTGTCTTGCCACTTTACAGCAAACACTGGAGTGTTTTCGAACATTACTATGTTTAGCAATCTAAAAGAAAAAAAAAAGTACAATAACAATAAATTTTTAACTTTTCATGAGGAGCCTAGGGATACAACCTGGATTTATGTTTTGTTTTTAAATAAACTAAAGAAATATAGCCTTTCTTTCTGCAATAAAAACAGTAAGTTCAAAAGAGTGAAAGTAGTGGCAGTTAGGGGAACCAATGATGCCCTTAACAGTCTTCCCTGGAAAATGTTGTCAGGGCATGTTTCTATTTTTGTCACCATTAATTGTTGAGATGGCCCTGGGTGCTCCTTGCCTTCCTGCCACTCTAAGCGAAGCTAGACTCTGGACATTCTATTCTCCAGGCCTTCTGAGGAGTGCTAATTACAAAATACTTTGCTTAAACACTGGGAGCCCGTTCACAAAGCCAAGCCAAATCTCAGATTTGAAAGCATTAAACATTATCTTTGCAACAGCCATGTTACTATACCATCTACTTTTAGAGGCCCAATGTTTGTTTTGCTAGAAGAAGAAAAAAATAAAAATGAAAACCATGCCATGCTCAAATCTGCAATAATAAGTCGTACATACATGTAGGGGAAACATTCACCATAAAACAGTCAACATAAAAACAGATTCAGCTGAGGCATTTTTATAAATAGCAGTTATTATTTTGTTTTAAACTGTGAAGCATTTAAAATAACATGCCCTTAAAAGTTCTTGAGTTTCTTTCTTTATATAGATATGATTTCTTGATCTTCTGATCTTTCATAAAATTATTATGAAAAATTATAAATGTATTCCATTAGTTTCATGTTTGATTTTACAATCATAGTGTTAAAATTAGAAACACATGAAAGAAAAAAAGAGAAAGAGAAACATAATATCAAGCATTGAAGGAGCCATTAATTGGAAATTATTATTTTTCCTGTATAAAAACAATTTGCCTGTGAAACTTTTTTTTTGTTTGTATTTTTCTGAAGTGAGAAGTGGGGAGGAAAGAGACTCTGGCATGCACCCAAACAGGATGAACCCAACCAGGATCCACCCGGGATGCCCACCAGGGGGCAATGCTCTGCCCACCAGGGGTGTTCCTCTGTTGAAACTGTAGCCATTCTAGTGCCTGAGGCTGAGGCCATGGAGCCGTCATCAGCGCCCAGGCTAACTTTTGCTCCAATGTAGCCTTGGCTGTGAGAGGGGAAGAGAGAGACAGAGAGGAAGGAGAGGGGGAAGGGTGGAGAAATAAGTAGGCGCTTCTTTTGTGTGGAGTGGCTGGGAATCAAACCCGGGACTTCCACACGCCAGGGCGATGCTCTACCGCTGAGCTAGCCAACCAGGTCCTGCCTGTGAAACTTAAAAAATATTTTGAAGAGCATGTCACACAGATTTCTAGATAAAATTGTCCAATTAATTGTCAGTAAGTCACACCCAATTTAAGGGTATACTCTGCCTTATATTTAACGTTTCTCTGAGTTTCTTAGCATAATAACAAGAATAAGTATGCTTTGAACCCCCAAAAAACAGTTTTGGAACTGTTTGCTTCATATAATTACTGTCATATAGCAGGTAAATTTTCACAGTATATTTTAAAAGCAAAAGTTGTTTTAAAATGTTTTGAATCACCTCCATCTAGATAGTACAGCAGAATATAAAGGAAAAATAGGACTGTTCAATACTGGAGAAATGAGCTCTTAAAGCAGGGAACAAAGGTAAATTTCTCAATTTCCACAATGCCATGCCATACATATCTGACCCCTGTCACTAATCTAAGGCTGTTGACCACCTATAGGACTGATGCACGCATCCATCACCACCATCTTCCCTGAGACCAAAGGTCATCTCCAGTAGTGGCTCACTGCTTCAGTGCTTCCTTGCATCAACCCACATAACTCGACTTGGCTATATAGGAAACGGTGAAGTGCAGTTAAGTAAAATACTGACAAATACTGCAAATCACGCTCAGAGTGGAAATTGTGACTTTACTAGCATTCCCAGTATTTCCTGCCTCACAACCAGTAGATCTGTAACTGAAATGGCTTGCTGTGAATTCTGCAGTGCCCAGCCAAAAGCAATAAAATTTCTGTGAGAGCATATGCGCCATGACAGAATACCATATCAACCCAGAAAAATGATTTCCCCAGGAAGGTCTGTGCAGCGAAGAGGGCTCTCAGTACTATGAAAGCTGGGCAGAAATTTCCACTGCTTCTAGCTCACAGTGAAGTAATTTTAAAGGTACATTCTCCTTTGTTTGTTCTGCATTCACTGAATGTACATTTCTTTAATGTCAGAGAGACATTGCAGAAAGGATCAGATGAGATAGTCTGACAATGGAGCCAAAGTTCAAAGCTTCTCTGTTTTCAGGTAACAACCAGTACGGTTTGTCTGTACTAAATCTGTTGAGGGCATGTCATTGTAACCCTGTCCATAGTTTTTCAAACAGCTCAGGGAAAACAAATCACTTAGCTGTTGAACAACTATAACGTCTGCTACCATTACACAAAAGTTGTAACAATAGCCACTAATCAAAGGTCTTTCCATTCAGTTTAAAAAAGAAGAATTTTCAGCTTTGGTTTGATAACCTATAAATAAAAGGCCTTTCAAAGCGAAAGGCAACAAGCATTTATTTGAGATCAGTGGAAATAGCTATTTGTAATGCACTGAAACCCAAACAGTGCACTCATTGGGAGACTGAGGCAATGGGTGTTTAAGAGAAAGGAAAAAGGAACAATTACATCAGTAGAAGGAAGGCATTTCTATTGGTGCAGATAACATAACATAGTGATGCTAATTCTAAGCAATGTGCTTAATTTTTGTCAGGTAACCTTTAGTCTAGTCGTCATAATATCTACTTTCTTGTTATCCTGGCAAACAGTTCTTTGGGACACAAGGTTGCTTTAGGCCCAGTCCGAAGGTTGTTTTGCCCTGTTTTAACATTCCAAAGTATGTGGCATTAAGATATGCAAGGCAGTTCCTCTGGAGTGGCAGCTATAGCTCTGTCTTAAAGTGGCTTCATTATATTATTTTGACAGGTTTAAGACCAATTATTTTGTTTGCTTTGGAAAATTATTATATGCAAGGTTATAAAAAAGAAAGAAGGAAATTCTGTTTGTAAGAAGAACTGAAAAGTCAAATATTTTAGTTGCATGCTGCCATCAATAAATAACTATGGTATGGGGGAAGGGTCATCAGCAGTGACCAGAGAGGCCTGCAGAGGCAGTGCCAAACCCTCTTTAGAACCACTCTCCCACTCCCTAGGTGAGACCTCACTCTCAGCTGGTTCAACTGGGCCTCTGTTCTCTCTTCGCAAGGCTTCTGGCTGGTGTCGCAAGGAGGCGCGGACATCTAATGCCAAGACAACCAAGCGGTAGAGGTGTAACATCACCACAAGGAAATTTTTCACAGCAAAGAACACCAGCATCTGGTTGATCACTTTGAAATAGGTCATCAATATGAGACGCATGACAAGGAAGGGGCCGTCTTGTATGAAGACACTGATTCCAATGTTCCACAGATCGGCAGTGTACTGGCAGAAGAACAGGCTGGGGAACCTCTGCGCTGTCAGGGACGAGGGACGCACGACATGCTGTACTAAAGACAAAACATAGACTAATTAGTGTATCTCTCTGAAATGTCAAAAAGTAAAAATGTGCAGGGTACAAGGCTTCAACAATGGGTGCTATGCGAGTTCATGATTGGGAGGAATTCTGTCATTTCATTCTGACAGAACGGGTGAAGCCACCCTGCCATTTAACATCCTTGGTCATTTTATATTCAAAGTCTATGTATTATATTTCCAATAAAACCCATCAAAGAAAGCCAGACCTCTAGTTTATATCTGTTTAAGAAATTCAGATCACCTTCTAATCCTCACACTGGGAGAAGCAGAATTGAGTAGGATAGAGAGAATAAAGAACAGAGGGAACCACCATGTCTGTCCTTGGGGCCTGCAGTGTAGGGGGGTCACAGAGCAGGATGCTCTAGGCCTCAAGTCATGGGGCCTGGGGGCCTGTCTTTGGCCTCCACATTTCTAGCAGGAAGATGCTGGTCAAGTTACTATCTGTCTGGGCTTGTTTTCTTCTTTGAAAAATAGGATAACAATGATCAGTGAGGAGAAGACCCTAGTCACCAATTCTTTTTCTTTTCATTAGAATAACAGCCTTGATTCCTTTCTTTTTTCTAACATTATCTTTCCCTTGGGATAATGAATGACTTACCTGACTGCCAAGTTTGGAGATAGAACCAAGTATACCTGACCCAGATGCTCTGGACTCTCTCTGAGATCTACCCATTTAGTGGTTAACTGACTTCATCCTATGTGCACACTGTGTTGTGGAAATCCAAGCACTTATATTCATATTCAAACTTAATTCATGTAAAATATATTTTTCAAATGGTGGTGAAAAAAAAATCCCAAATAAATGCCATTGTTATTTTATTTGGTCTAATTCCTTATGGTTTTGTTTCACAGTTTACGACAAAAACTGGATCTAATTACTGACTTTCTAGTTGAACAAAAGGAGGTCCAATCAACAAATAAACATTTTTGTTTTAATTCCTAAAATGTGAATTTAATTCAGGGTCAAGGGCAGAAAATAATCCTTTAATAATAATAAAGCCTTCCATTTGGAGTTTTCAAACAAAGAATGCCTTGTCTACTGAAGCCTGCAAACATTATGAAGCTGCTTTGATATGAACATAATGTACTGTTTGCTGAAAAATACAATATTAATTTAGTCAGAAGTAACATTTGGTCTTTGTTTTTCTAACAGCTGCATACCATTATCACTCCTAAAAGTTTACAAAATTTCTTCCTTAAATAAAAATTTTCTTAGCAAGGCTATAAACCACAGATATGGGAAGGTGAGGACAAGCAGAATGAATAATAAAAGAAGAACTAACATAAGATCAATAATAGCCTTTGCAAAGAAGGTAGAGTCAGGAAAAGGTTCCCAGGAGAACTCCTAAAAGTATTGTTCTACATCTAAAGTGATGGTGCCTAATATCCTGTCAGAAGACACCAGCTGATCAATGAGTCTAGGATACCTTTTAGGGCACATTATGACAAAGCCTGTGAGTGTGTGTGTTTGTGTTATTGGCATACATTTGTTTGTAATTATTAACTAGTAATTCAATTTTTAGTATTTCCAAAAAGCTACAGCCACTCTTACCCTCTATTCTGGTGATAATTTTATTTCAGAAAAGCAGATACTAAGGTCTGAAATGACCTCTGAACCCTCTCAGCCTAGCTGAGTTCAAAAAAAAAAAAAGGATGTAGAAAAATTTAAATAGGCCTACCCTAAGATTAATTGTAATCTTGAGGCCATAGGGTAGAGTAACAAAAAAGTCAGCCTTAAGGACATTGTAGTTATTAAATTCCAGACTTTTTTCAAAATAACATGGTATCCAGGATGATTATTCCCAAATGAAGATTGTTAGGGTTCTTAGAAGTTATGGGAAAATTCCAGATGAATGTTGTCCAAAAAAACCTCTGTGATGGTAAAAAAAAAAAAAAGTTCTGTGTACTGTCTAATACAGTAGTGAAAGGTGGCAATTGAGCACTTGAAGTGTGGCTAGTGTGACTGAGGAGCTATACTTTAATTAATTTTATATCTTAAATAGCCGCATGTGACTCGTGGATAAAGTATTAAACAATGTAGCTCTTGATTGTCATTAGTATGAAATACCTGGCTACAATTTACTTCTTGCAAAGTCTTAGAGATTTATGTCTTTGTTAAAATAAGATCAATGGGACTTCTAAGAGCTATGACTGAGGAAGATTTTAATTTTCAATTTGGCCCTGAAACTACTATCATTCCCTGTGATGTTTCAATGCACAGGTCTGATGAAGGCATGAAAATAACCCCTTAAAAATGTCAAGAGATAACATGCATATGCCAGCAACTATACTAAGCACTTCACAAACTATATCTTGCTTAGTCATCACAAGATCCCTAGCTACTATAAATATCATTCCCACTTTGTGGATGAAGAGTCACCCTATGAAGTGAACACACTCAACTATCTCACACTCACCATGTGTCAGAGTGGGTCCACAGGTGACTTTCCTAAGTTTTAATCTACCTTTTGCCTAAACTTTGTGCCTAAACTGAATTTTTATTATTATGTCAAATAATAAAAATGACAGGTCTCCTGAATGCTTCCTTAGCTTTATTATATATATAAGAGTTTCAATTTTCTGTTTCTTTGAGAAAACATCAACACACTCACCTGCCAGGTCAAGTGGAAACTGCAGCATGCTCCAGGTCCAGATGAAAAGGATGGCATAGACTAGCACAGGGTTATTCCTAGGATACAGACAACATTTTAAATTAACAATAAAAATACGATCACATTAAAAAAGAGAAAACTTTCTCTTCCTTCTCATATCTGAGTATACCCTGAGAGGTTTATTATATCTTGTATTTTATTTATAAGAAATATATCTTTCTCCCCTGACCAGGTGGTGGTGCAGTGGATAGAGTGTCAGACTGGGATGTAGAGGACCCAGGTTTGAAACCCCAAGGTCACCAGTTTGAGCTTGGGCTCATCTGGTTTGAGCAAAGCTCACCAGCTTGGGCCCAAGGTCACTGCCTTGAACAAGGGTTCACTCGGTCTACTGTAGCCCCCTGGTCAATGAATATATGAGAAAGCAATTAATGAATAACTAAGGTGCCGCAATGAAGAATTGATGCTTCTCATCTCTCTCCCTTCCTGTCTATGTCCCTATCTGTTCCTCTTTCTGTCGCTATCACAAAAAAAGAACAAAAGAAAGGAAGATATATTTTTCTTATATATTCTTGAAAAATCCTTGCATAGTTATAATGGAATAATGAAAGAGAAGGGAAAGAAAAAACCCCAAAACAAGAAATTAGAGAGGTTGTGTTTAATCACCAAATTTGCCAACATCTGTGTGAAATATGGCAAACCCTCTTAGTCCCATATTGCTGTCTTTAGTTTGGCAAAAGCATGCCAACACTTAGGAAGATCAATGTAGAAAAATATTAGATGTTGGGAGACAACGTCAGAGCAATGGCGGTGTAAGAGATACTTCTGATCTCTCCATTTGAAATTTCAACATATTGCACAACTATAACACAGAGAAAGAATACCAGCTGGGCTTGCAGGAGCATGCACCTAATGGACTAAAGGTGGGATGGGTGGAAAAGGGGGACAGAAGATATAATGCATTGGTGGTGGGCTTTGGAGAGAAGACAAACTCAGAGTGACTGGGATTTTTTTTATCTCTGCCAGACTATGGGGAGGAGGGAAGCTCTGGCTGCCCAGGTTTTGTCTAAGGGGTAAGAAGACAGAAACTCATAGTGACTGGGTCTCCTTCTGCTGGGAGGAACAGTGAGATAGAGGGACAGAAGGGGAGATGCTGAACCAAAGCAACCAGAATGTGGGGTCATGGCCAGTGATCCTGTAGCCTTCATTCGGCAGAGACAGAGAAAACTAAAGTGTAGCCCTCCAGCCTCCCAGATCCTGCCTTGATCATCTTGCGTTATGGAGAGTGACAGAGATAAACCCTACAGATAGCTCTCCAAAGCCATACTCTCCCTTAAAAAATACAGGTGTTCCACATCTGGTCCCAGGGACTATTTAGAAGTGGGGAGCTGTGCCCAGAAGGCTGAGATCACCATTGCTAGAGCCATGAAGCCACAAAACTGAATCATAAAACCTTCACAACATGCTCCACCCACCAATGCAACTGCAGCCAGGCTTACTTTATTAGGACAGTAATAACTCAGCAGAGTACAGCCCACAAATTTCACAGAGCTAAAACCTATAATCCAGTGCCACCTACTGGAAGAAAACAGTAACCTCTCAATACCAAAATCCATTTCTCTTTCTTTTCCTTTTTTCTTTTTCTTCTATTCTTTTTACTCTTTTGAATTTTTTTCTTTAATTTGTATATTTTTATTATTATTTTTGTTGGTATATTGTTTATATTGTTTGCTTTTGTTTTTTTTTGTTTTTGTTTTTTGACGTTTGTATACTGTGGTCTTTCTTTTTTACCTGTCATTATTTTTAAAATTCTTATTGTATTTTTAAAATTTTTATTTTTTAGTTATTTTTTTTGTTAGAGCTCTTAATAATACCACTCTCAAATGCCATTAAAGGAGAAAAAATTGAATACCATAGCTATACAAGACAGAGATGTACTGCAGAAAGATAATAAAAGATCTCCAGAAAAAATATCACATGAGAACTTTGGAGTTAAATGACAGAGTGTTCAAAATTAAAGTTCTGAAAATACTCTAAAGATGCAAGAAAACACAATAGGCAACTTAATCATCTCAGAAAACAAAACGAATACCTCACCAAGGAGATTTAAACTTTAAAAACAGAGAAGAAGAACTCAATACATGAATTGAAAATGGAGGTAGCAAGTTTAGCTTATAGAGTAAGCCAGATAGAAAAAGGAATCAGTGACATTGAAGATAAGATAATAGAAGATGCCACAGAAAGAAGAGGAGAGAGATTCATGAATCAAGAAAAGTGAGAGATCTCTAAAAAATTGTCTGACTCTATCAGAAAGAGCAATATAAAAATAATGGGTAAATCAGAAGAAGAAGAAGAGAGAGAAGGAAATGGAGAACCTATTCAAACAAATAATTAATGAGACTTTCCCAAGCTATGGAAAAACTTAAGAGCATAGAATCCAAGAAGCAAACAGAATACCAAGTTACCTCAACCTAAACAGAACTACTCCAAGGTACATCATAATAAAATTGTCAAAAATCAATGACAAAGAAAGAATTCTTAAGGCAGTTAGGGAAAAAAGGACATAGCATATAAAGGAAAGCTCATTAGGTTATCATCATACTTTTCAGCAGAAACTCTACAAGGCAGAAGAGAGTGGACCAAAATATTCAAAATACTGAAAGAGAGAAATTACCAGTCAGAATACTATATCCATCAAAGTTATCCTTCAAATATGAAGGAGAAATAAGAACTTCTGTAGATGAACTGAAACTGAGGGAATTTATCATCAGAAAACTATCACTGTAGAAAATACTCAAGGTAATTCAACCAGACACAAAGAACAAAACAAATCAAAACGACAAGTAAAAGCTCCAACAAGGTCACAATAAAAATAAGGATAAAATCTATGACAACAATAACATAAAAATGAAGCGGATAAAGATTTGCAGTAGCAGAGGAGTATGGAGAGCAGAAGCACTCATAAGACAAAGAAGTCTTATTCATATGACAATTTTCCTCTTAATAACCTAATGATGACCACCCACAGAAAAAGCCACTACTGAAACACATAGCTTACGAAAAGAAGAAACCGGGGAAAGAAGTAGGAATACCACCAAACAAAAACAACTGACAGAAACACAGAAGAGAAAAACTAAAGAAGACAGAGTTACCAAAAAGGAAAACATAAAATGGCTGTAGGAAATTCTCAAGTGTCAATAATTACACTAAATGTAAATGAACTGAACTTACCAATAAAGAAGCACAGAGTTGCAGATTGGATCAAAAAGCAAAACCCAAATGCATGCTGCCTTCAAGAGACACATCTAAGCTGCAAGAACAAAAGTAGACTCAAAATGAAAGGTTGGAAAAGTGATTCTCCAAGCAAATAATATATTTTTTTAAAAAGCAGATGTAGCCATACTCATATCTGACAATGCTAACTTCAAGACAACAAAGTTAACCAGAGACAAAAATGGATATTTCACAATAATAAAGGGGACATTGTTTCAAGAAGACATATGCTTCTTAATATGTAAGTACTGAAACAGTGAGCACCAAAATATATGACATCTACTAACTGATCTAAAAATATAAGCAGACAAAAATACAATCACAATTGGAGACCTCAACACAACCCTGATCATCCCAGCAGGTAACCAATAAAGAAATATCAGCTTTAAATGACACACTAGACAAATGGACATAATAGACATTTACAGGACATTTTATCCCAAAACATGAGATTATAGATTCTTCTCCAGTGTGCATGGAACATTTTCAAGGACAGCTAATATATTGGGCCACAAAACTAACATCAACAAATTTAAGGAGAATGAATATATACCAAGCATATTTATTACTATAAAGCTATGAAATTAGAATTCAACTGCAACAAGGACATAAAGAAACCCACAAAAATGTGGAAAATAAACAACATACTTCTAAAACGTGAATGGGACAATGAAGAAATAAAAGCAAAGATCAAAAGATATATACAGACAAATGAAAATGACAATATGACATGTCAAAATTTTTAGAATGGAACAAAAGCAGTAATAAGAATACTATTTATATTGTTACATACTTATATCAAGAAGTGACAGAGATCCCAAGTAAACAACCTAATATCACATCTTAAGGAACTAGAAAAAGAAGAACAAAAGCAAACCAAAGTCAGCAAACAAAAAGAAATAGTAAAAGAGCAGAACTAAATGAAATAGAAACAAAAGAACTGTAGAAAAAATTAATACAACAAAGAGCTGGTTCTTTAAAAAGATTAATAAAATTGACAAACCCTTGGCTAGTCTCACTAAGGGAAAAAGAAAAAGAATTCATATAAGCAAAATGTGAAATGGAAAAATTATCACAGACATCATAGATATATTGATACAAAGGATCACAGTAGAATACTATGAAAGATTATATGATACAAAATTCAACAACCTAGAGGAAATAGATAAATTCCTAGAACTAAACATTCTTCCTAGACTGAGCCACAAAGAAGTGGAAAACCTAAATAAATCTATTAGCAGGAAGAACATAGAAACAGCTATCAAAAACCTCCACAATAATAATTGTGCAGGTCCAGATGGCTATACTAGTGAAGTCTACCAAACATTTATGAAGATTTGGAACCTATTCTTCACAAAGTCCTCCAAAAAATAAAACAAGAAACAACATTCCCTGACTCATATTGTGAGGCTAACTAACATAATCCTGATACCAAAATCTGGCAGGGACAACACAAAAAAAAGAAAACTACAGACCAATATCTCTAATGAATACAGATGCAAAATCCTCAACAAACCCTTGGCAAATCAAATACAACACATTTGAAAATTAATACATCATGATCAAATGAGATTCATTCCAGCAGCACAAGATCATTCAACATAGGTAAATTGATCAATATGATACACCACATCAACAAAAAAAGAACAAAAATCATATGAAATATATCCTATCAATAAGATACAACATCCCTTTATGTTTAAAACACTCAATAAAATTGGAATAGAAGGAAAGTACCTCAACAGAATAAAGGCCATATATAACAAATCATCAACTAATATCGTAATAAATGGTAAAAGAAATGAATGCTTTTCCTCTAAAATCAAGAACAAGACAAGGCTTCCCACTCTCTCTACTCTTATTTAACATAGTTCTGAAAGTTTTAGCCAGAGCAATCAGGCAAGAGAAAAAAATAACAGGCCTCCATATTGGAGAAGAAGAAGTAAAGGTATCACTTTTTGCAGATGACATGTTCCTGTATATAGAAAACCCAAAAGACTCCACCAAAAACTGTTAGAAACAATAAATCAATACAGTAAAATCATAGTATAAAAAAAATCAATGTACCACAGTCTATTGCTTTCCTATATGCCAATAATGAAACCTCAGAAAATGAACACAAAAAGCAACTCCTTTTACAATTACAACAGAAAAAATAAAATATCTATGAGTGATCTTAACAAAGCATGTGAAGGAACAAGGACCTATATACTCAAAACTACAAAGCATGGTTTAAAGAAATTTGAAAAGACACAATGAAATGAAAAAAATATTCTATGTTAATGGATTGGAAGAATCAACATAGTTAAAATGGACATATTACCTAAAGCAATATACATATTTAATGCAATCCTTATCAAAATCCTAATGTCATTTTTAAAGTAATAAAACAAAAAATTATCAGGTTTTTATGGAACTATAAAAACCCCAAATAGTCAAAGCAATCTTGAGAAGAAAGAATGTAGCCGGAGGTATCATAATGCCTGATTTCAAATTGTACTATAGAGCCATGATAATCAAAACAATATGACATTGGCAGAAAAACAGACATACAGATGAATGGAACAGAATTGAGAGCGCAGAAATGAAACCGCATATATATATGGACAAATCATCTTTGACAAAGGAGCGAAAAACACACAATGGAGAAAAGAAAGTCTCTTCAATAAATAGTGCTGAGAAAATCGGAAAGCCACATGCAAAAGAATAAAACTTGACTACAGTTTGTCCCCCTGCACAAAAATTAATTCAAAATAAATCAATGACCTAAATATAATATCTGAAACAATAAATTACATACAAGAAAACATAGGTCCTAAACCCATGAACCTTAGTTGTAGAGAACAATTTATAAATTTGACCCCAAAGGTAAGGGAGATAAAGGTAAAAATAAATGGGACTATATCAAACTAAAAAGCTTCTGCACACCCAAAGAAATTGACAACAAAACAAATAGGCAGCCAACTATATGGGAGATATTTTCAAACAACAGCTTTGATAAGGGGTTATAATCCACAATAGATAAAGAACTCATGAAGCTCAGCAACAAACAAGCAAACAATCTAATTAAAACATGGCAAAGGATCTGAACAGACACTTCTCCCAAGAAGACATACAAATGGCCAACAAATATATGCAAAAATGTTTGTTTTTGCTAGGTATTCATGAAATACAAATCAAAACTACAATGAGATACCATCTCACACCTGTTAGATTGGCTGTTATCAACAAGACAGGGAAATATCAAATATTGGAGAGGCTGTGGAGAAAAAAGAACCTTCATCCACTGCTGATGGGAATGCAAATTAGTACAACCATTATAGAAGAAAGCATAGTCATTCCTCAAAAAATTAAGAACAGAATTACCATATGACCCAGCAATCTCTGGTTATCTACCCTAGAAACTTAAGAAAATTGGTACATAAAGACACATGCACCCCCATGTTCATCACAGCATTATTCACAGTGGCCAAGACATGGAAACAACCAAAGTGTCCTTCGATAGAGGATTGGATAAAGAAAATGTGGTGGCCTTGGCCGGTTGGCTCAGTGGTAGAACGTCAGCCTGGCATGCAGAAGTCCCGAGTTCGATTCCCGGCCACGGCACACAGGAGAAGCACCATCTGCTTCTCCACCCCTCCCCCTCTCCTTCTTCTCTGTCTCTCTCTGTCTCTCTCTTCCCCTCCCGCAGCTGAGGCTCCACTGGAGCAAAGATGGCCGGGGCGCTGGGGATGGCTCCTTGGCCTCTGCCCCAGGCGCTAGAGTGGCTCTGGTCGCAACAGAACGATGCCCTGGAGGGGCAGAGCATCGCCCCTGGTGGGCAGAGTGTCGCCCCCTGGTGGGCATGCCGGGTGGGTCCCGTAGGGCGCATGCGGGAGTCTGTCTGACTGTCTCTCCCCGTTTCCGGCTTTAGAAAAATACAGAAAAAAGAAAAGAAAAGAAAAGAAAGAAATGCAATCCTTGATTTTATCATTGTTCCTATGAGGAAAAGAAAAAGAAAAAAAGAAGAACATGTGTTACATGAATACAATGGAATACCAATCAGCCATAAGAAATTATGATGTATTACCATTTATGACAATATAAATGGACCTTGAGAATGTTATATTGAGTGAAATAAGTCAAGCCGAAAAAGCTAAGTACTTTATAATTTCACACATAGGTGAAATATAAAACTGAGACTCATGAACATAGATAAAAGTGAAGTGGTTACCAGGGGTAGGGGGATGTGGAAGAGGGGTAGGAGGAAGGGAGTAAAGAAAGACAAATATAGGATGACAAAAAATGATTTGATTTTGGGTGATGCATATACAACAAAACAGTTCAAATACTATAAAAGTGTTTAACTGAAACCTATGTACTCTTACTGATCAATGTTACCCTGTTAAATTTAATTTTCTAAATAAAATTTTGTTTAAATGTTAGACATTGGCTTTGAAATATCAGAAGGCTGATTTCAAGAAATTTTAAGGAGAAAAAGTGAAAATTGTTCTAAGATCCCAAGATTCTAACTTAAAAATACATCTCAAAAGGGCTAGATGGTGCCAACAATAAAAAGTTCAGCATATAAAAGAAAGCAGTATTTGGAAAACAAGGGAGGAGATAAATCCAATAATCAAAGATTGACACCAGATTTTAGGATGTAAGTCAGGGAACATGTTTTATTCACCTCTGTATCAATGGTGCCAAGAACAATGCCTAGCCAATAATAGACACTCACCAAATACTTGTGAATGGAACTGTTGCATGTACAAAAGAAGGACCCATACTTTAAAAATATACAGATGTCTTTATCCTAGAAGAAGGGTCTTGAAAACTGAAGTTATAAAGAGTAGAGGTTACAAAAATGCAAAACTATTTCAAAAGTATCAAAGTCATTTTTTTTAGTAAAAATACAAATTAAGTTATCAATTCCAGGTTGTACTAACAGATTTTGTTGTCAACTTCCTTGTCAAGAGGGATTTTCAGATTGGAGAGGGACAGAAAAGCATCAGGGAAGAGTAATTGAAACCAAACTAATTGAAGTGATTGTAAGGAATAACTTTAAATGCTTCAAGTATTGAAGCCCCCCCAAATTAGATCTCAAGTCTCTAAGAGAGTTTGTAAATGAGATTTCTAAAGCATCATTATTTGTCTTGGCAGTTAATGGTGGAGACAAGATTGGTGACAAAAAAGAAAAAAATGAAGATGACGTCAGAGTAATGGCGGGGTAGGAAGCGATACCGATAAATGTCCCCCAAAACTCAACAAGATCTTCAACCAGAAACAGAAAAACCTATACTTGGAGCCTCCAGATGCTTCGCAATACACTCAAAGGTATGGTCGAGTGAAAAATTGGCTAAATATATAACCAAACCCCGAAGGAAATAGGGAGTAAGAAATGCTCCGCCTTCCTCACTAACCTAAACAGGGCGGCTTTCTCTGGTAACTGTGAATATAGAAACTGAGGCAGGCAAAGGGGGTGAATAGATCCAGGCCGCGGCACAAATGGCCGAACCAGGCTGTGGCACGGAGATCCAAGCCGAGGAAAAACCGATCCTGTGGCAACCCGGGCAATAAAAGCTAACACTCGCGCCAAACCCAAACAAAGAAAGACAAGCGGGGCAGCCATTTTACCCGGTCTCCTGGTCGGTGCGCAGTTAGTGGGCGAGAGATTTCTTCCTAAGCCCCGGAAGTGGGTGCCCGTGTTACCCCACAAAGAGGCAGAGTCAGAGGCCTTTCTGTGGGCCAAAAGCAGAATCTCTGGGCAGCCCCAGCGCTCTGGGAAAGCCACGCACGGGAGGGAGCGAGAACTAATTCCAACGGTGGAAATTTTCCGTGCTGGTGGAAGTTTCACTCAGAGGGAAACGCGGCCCGCCTCATATCCAGGTCTGCGCGCGCAGACAGTGAATGAGAGATTCCTCCAAGTGCCTCGGCAGTGCGAGCCCGTGTTATAGCACAGAGGGGCAGAGTCAGGGGCCTTTGTGTGGGCCAAAGTGGAATCTCAGGCCGCCCCAGCGCCTTGCAAAAGCCGCGCACGGGGACGGAGCGAGACTCAATTCCAATGCTGCAACTTTTCCATGTGGTTGGGGTTTCACTCAGAGCGTGAGACTGCTGGCCGGATATCCTGGTCTGTGCACGCAGATAGTGAATGAGAGTTTCCTCCAAGTGCCCCGGAAGTGGGCGCCCCGCCTGTGTTACCGGACAGAGTGACAGAGCCAGAGGTCTTTGAGTGGGTGGAAATCCCGCCTAATTATGCTAGCAGCTCTGACTGACTGAGCCTTACCCAGAGCCCTGTGCTGAGTGGAAATAGAGTGGGGAGTTGCCAGCTCTTTGAACCTCTTACTATCCAGGCAGAGGCAGCAGCAACCCCATAGCTGGATTATCAGGCTACTAATTGAGGAAGGAAAGACTAGGAGAAAGGCTCCAGGAACACGGACTCTCTCACTGTCGGAGCCTATAAATGCTAATGAGCCTCGACTCCCAACGAAACTAAAGCACAATACATGACATTGCCATAGAGACTTATCAACTGCAAACCTCTACCTGAGCGTGCCAAAGGGGCAGAACCCGGGGCACAGAGTCACCGACCAGGAAGAGGGAGAGAAAAGAAAAAGCAAGAAGATAACCTCTCAAAATCAAGAATAATCTGCAGACTTTATAACCTATCCCATTTTATTATATTTGTTCGTTTGTTTCTCTTATCTTCATTCTTGATACTTTTTTTCCTCCTCCAATTTGGCCGATTAACTCTCTGCCGGTCTTACTCTCTCCTCTCCTTGAACTGCACTACCCATAAGTGTTACATCTCCCATTATCTTTTCTCTCCTCTTCCTTTCTCTCTATGAGGGTTGCACTCCAAAACCCTTAACTCTCTCTCTCCTTCTTTTTTCTTCTTTTAGTGGTTCCCTCTTTTTTTCTCTCTCTTTCTTTTCTCCCTCTATATTAGTTTCTTCCTTTCTCCTTTACATCTCCTCTCATTCAAACCTCAATAACAAACAAATTATCTTATCTGGGACTCAAACTTATGTTTGTGGCATTTTGGGGTTTTTTTACTTCACCTTTTTAACTCACTAGCAGTGCTCCCATCCCTGGCTCTCCATTTTATCTAGTTCTTGTTCCACTAAATACAATAGTAATTTTTTAATTTGTCCCCCCATTTTTCTGTTTTCCTCTTATTCCTCTCATCATAACTCTTAGACAACCAACACCTAAAAGCAAATCATTTTATTCTTGACCCAAATTTTTTCCTTATTTGCTTTTTGTGGGTCCATATGCTCTTTTTTTTTCTGTTTTCTTTTTGCCCCTTTATTACTTTTCCCCAATTCAGGCCCTCCATCACAGGCATTGTTTGTTATAATTCACAGTTCACCACAAGATTTTCTCAAGAAAGAGGGGAGAGGAGAGGAGAGGAAAAAAGGAGGGGGGGAATAATTTCCTTTTTTAAAAATTTTTATTTTATTTTATTTTTCTTTATTTCATTATTAATTTTTTTAAAAAAACAACTCTTTTTGATTTTTTATTTTTTTATTATTTTTTTATTTTTTTAAACTTTTTATTCTTTATTAAATCTCATTAATTCTATCAATAAAACCACCCTCAGATGCCATTAAGGAAGAGAAAATCGAATATCATGGATACAAAAGAAAGAGAGGTAACACAGCTAGATGAGGAAAAATCTATGGAGAAAAAAATTAATATATTGGAAACCTTGGAGCTAAATGACAGAGAATTCAAGATAGAAATCCTAAAAATCCTCCGAGATATACAAGAAAACACAGAAAGGCAATTTAGGGAGCTCAGAAAACAACTCAATGAACACAAAGAATATATGTCCAAGGAAATTGAAACTATAAAAACAAATCAAACAGAGATGAAAAACTCAATTCACGAGCTGAAAAACAAAGTAACAAGCTTAGCTAATAGAACAGGTCAGATAGAAGAGAGGATTAGTGAAATAGAAGACAAGCAACTTGAGGCACAACAGAGAGAAGAAGAAAGAGACTCAAAAATTAAAAAAATGAGATAGCCCTACAAGAATTATCTGACTCCATCAAAAAGAATAACATAAGAATAATAGGTATATCAGAGGGAGAAGAGAGAGAAAATGGAATGGAGAACATACTCAAACAAATAATAGATGAGAACTTCCCAAGCCTGTGGAAAGAACTAAAGCCTCAAGTTCAAGAAGCAAACAGAACTCCGAGTTTTCTTAACCCCAACAAACCTACTCCAAGGCATATCATAATGAAAATGGCACAAACCAACAGCAAAGAAAAAATTCTCAAGGCAGCCAGGGAAAAGAAGAATACAAAATATAAAGGAAGGCCCATTAGATTATCATCTGATTTCTCAGCAGAAACTCTACAAGCTAGAAGAGAGTGGACCCCAATATTTAAAGTCCTGAAAGAGAGGAAATTTCAGCCACGAATACTATACCCATCAAAGCTGTCCTTCAAATATGAAGGAGAAATAAAAACATTCACAGATACAGAAAAGATGAGGGAATATATCACCAGAAAACCCCCACTCCAGGAATTACTAAAGGGGGTTCTCCAATCAGATACAAAGAACAACAACAAAAAAAAAAACAGAGCCACAAGTCAAAGCTCCAAGAAGAACACAATAAAACCAAATTTAAACTGTGACAACAACAAAAAGAAAGAGGGGGAGAAGATGGAGATTAACAGTAGCAAAGGACGATGGAGTGCAAAAGTACTCACAAAATAGTTCACTACAATGAACAGGGTAGGGACCCTTTTCATTACTCAAAGGTAACCACCATTGAAAAAACCACCACAGAAGCACATGAGATAAAAAAGATAGCAACAGAGGAAAGATGTATGGAATACAACCAAATAAAAACAAAAGATAGAAAAACGAAAGAGAAGGATCAAACAAGACACAAAACTAACAGAAAGCAAAATAT
The DNA here is from genome assembly GCF_036850765.1 of Saccopteryx bilineata. Classification (NCBI taxonomy): domain Eukaryota; kingdom Metazoa; phylum Chordata; class Mammalia; order Chiroptera; family Emballonuridae; genus Saccopteryx; species Saccopteryx bilineata. Next base: position 62,745,685 of record NC_089498.1, read on the forward strand.
AAAATGGCAATAGGGAACTCACAAGTATCGATAATTACACTAAATGTAAACGGATTAAACTCACCAATAAAAAGGCACAGAGTAGCAGAATGGATTAAAAAAGAAAATCCAACTATATGCTGCCTACAGGAAACTCATCTAAGTAACAAGGATAAAAACAAATTCAAAGTGAAAGGCTGGAAAACAATACTCCAAGCAAATAACATCCAAAAAAAAGCAGGTGTAACAATACTCATATCGGATAATGCTGACTACAAGACAGGAAAAGTACTCAGAGACAAAAAGGGCCATTTCATAATGGCTAAGGGGACACTGAATCAAGAAGACATAACAATTCTTAATATATATGCACCAAACCAAGGAGCACCAAAATATATAAGACAGCTACTTATTGATCTTAAAACAAAAACTGACAAAAATACAATCATACTTGGAGACCTCAATACACCACTGACGGCTCTAGATCGGTCATCCAAACAGAGAATCAACAAAGACATAGTGGCCTTAAACAAAACACTAGAGCACCTGGATATGATAGACATCTACAGGACATTTCATCCCGAAGTGACTAAGTATACATTTTTCTCCAGTGTACATGGATCATTCTCAAAAATTCACCATATGTTGGGCCACAAAAACAACATCAGCAAATTCAGAAAAATAGAAGCTGTACCAAGCATATTTTCTGATCATAAAGCCTTGAAACTAGAATTCAACTGCAAAAAAGAGGAAAAAAATCCCACAAAAATGTGGAAACTAAATAACATACTTTTAAAAAATGAATGGGTCAAAGAAGAAATAAGTGCAGAGATCAAAAGATATATACAGACTAATGAAAATGACAATACGACATATCAGAATCTATGGGATGCAGCAAAAGCAGTGATAAGAGGGAAGTTCATATCACTTCAGGCGTATATGAACAAACAAGAGAGAGCCCAAGTGAACCACTTAACTTCCCACCTTAAGGAACTAGAAAATGAAGAACAAAGGCAACCCAAAAACACCGAAGAAAGGAGATAATAAAAATCAGAGCAGAAATAAATGAATTAGAGAACAGAAAAACTATAGAAAAAATTAATAGAACAAGGAGATGGTTCTTTGAAAAGATCAACAAAATTGACAAACCCTTGGCAAGACTTACCAAGGAAAAAAGAGAAAGAACTCATATAAACAAAATCCAAAATGAAAGAGGAGAAATCTCCACGGACATTGTAGATATACAAAGAATTATTGTAGAATACTATGAAAAACTTTATGCCACTAAATTCAACAACCTAGAAGAAATGGATAAATTCCTAGAACAATACAACTTTCCTAGACTGAGTCAAGAAGAAGCAGAAAGCCTAAACAGACCTATCAGTAGAGAAGAAATAGAAAAAAACCATTAAAAACCTCCCCCAAAATAAAAGTCCAGGACCTGACGGCTATACCAGCAAATTTTATCAAACATTCAAAGAAGACTTGGTTCCTATTCTACTCAAAGTCTTCCAAAAAATTGTAGAAGAAGCAATACTTCCAAACACATTTTATGAGGCCAACATAACCCTCATACCAAAACCAGGCAAGGATGGCACAAAAAAAGAAAACTACAGACCAATATCTCTAATGAATACAGATGCTAAAATACTAAACAAAATACTAGCAAATCGAATACAACAATATATTAAAAAAATAATACATCATGATCAAGTGGGATTCATCCCAGAATCTCAAGGATGGTTCAACATACGTAAAACGGTTAACGTAATACACCATATCAACAAAACAAAGAACAAAAACCACATGATCTTATCAATAGACGCAGAAAAGGCTTTTGATAAAACACAACACAATTTTATGTTTAAGACTCTCAACAAAATGGGTATAGAAGGAAAATATCTCAACATGATAAAGGCCATATATGATAAACCATCAGCTAACATCATATTAAATGGCACTAAACTGAAGGCTTTCCCCCTTAAATCAGGAACAAGACAGGGTTGTCCACTCTTATTTAATGTAGTACTAGAGGTTCTAGCCAGAGCAATCAGACAAGACAAAGAAATAAAAGGCATCCATATCGGAAAAGAAGAAGTAAAGGTATCACTTTTTGCAGACGATATGATCCTATACATCGAAAACCCCAAAGAATCCACAAAAAGACTACTAGAAACAATAAGCCAATACAGTAAGGTCGCAGGATACAAAATTAACATACAGAAGTCAATAGCCTTTCTATATGCCAACAATGAAACAACTGAGAAGGAACTCAAAAGAATAATCCCCTTCACGATTGCAACAAAAAAAATAAAATACTTAGGAATAAACATAACAAAGAATGTAAAGGACTTCTATAATGAAAACTATAAACCATTGTTAAGGGAAATCGAAAAAGATATAATGAGATGGAAGAATATACCTTGTTCTTGGCTAGGAAGAATAAATATAATCAAGATGGCTATATTACCCAAAGCAATATACAAATTTAATGCAATTCCCATCAAACTTCCAATGACATTTTTTAAAGAAATAGAGCAAAAAATCATCAGATTTATATGGAACTATAAAAAACCCCGAATAGCCAAAGCAATCCTAAAGAAAAAGAATGAAGCTGGGGGCATTACAATACCTGACTTCAAACTCTATTATAGGGCCACGACAATCAAAACAGCATGGTATTGGCAGAAAAATAGACACTCAGACCAATGGAACAGAATAGAAAGTCCAGAAATAAAACCACATATATATAGTCAAATAATTTTTGATAAAGGGGCCAACAACACACAATGGAGAAAAGAAAGCCTCTTCAATAAATGTTGCTGGGAAAACTGGAAAGCCACATGCAAAAGAATGAAACTGGACTACAGTCTCTCCCCCTGTACAAAAATTAACTCAAAATGGATCAAAGATCTAAACATAAGACCTGAAACAATTAAGTACATAGAAGAAGACATAGGTACTCAACTCATGGACCTGGGTTTTAAAGAGCATTTTATGAATTTGACTCCAATGGCAAGAGAAGTGAAGGCAAAAATTAATGAATGGGACTACATCAGACTAAGAAGTTTTTGCTCAGCAAGAGAAACTGATAACAAAATAAACAGAAAGCCAACTAAATGGGAAATGATATTTTCAAACAACAGCTCAGATAAGGGCCTAATATCCAAAATATACAAAGAACTCATAAAACTCAACAACAAACAAACAATCCAATAAAAAAATGGGAAGAGGATATGAATAGACACTTCTCCCAGGAAGAAATACAAATGGCCAACAGATATATGAAAAGATGCTCATCTTCTTTAGCTATTAGAGAAATGCAAATCAAAACGGCAATGAGATACCACCTCACACCTGTTAGATTAGCTATTATTAGCAAGACAGGTAATAGCAAATGTTGGAGAGGCTGTGGAGAAAAAGGAACCCTCATACACTGTTGGTGGGAATGTAAAGTAGTACCACCATTATGGAAGAAAGTATGGTGGTTCCTCAAAAAACTGAAAATAGAACTACCTTATGACCCAGCAATCCCTCTACTGGGTATATATCCCAAAAACTCAGAAACATTGATACGTAAAGACACATGCAGCCCCATGTTTATTGCAGCATTGTTCACAGTGGCCAGGACATGGAAACAACCAAAAATCCCATCAATAGATGACTGGATAAAGAAGATGTGGCACATATACACTATGGAATACTACTCAGCCATAAGAAATGATGACATCGGAACATTTACAGCAAAATGGTGGGATCTTGATAACATGATACGAAGCGAAATAAGTAAATCAGAAAAAACCAGGAACTGCATTTTTCCATACGTAGGTGGGACATAAAAGTGAAACTAAGAGACATTGATAAGAGTGTGGTGGTTACAGGGGGGAGGGGGGAAAGGGAGAGGGAAAGGGGGTGGGGAGGGGCACAAAGAAAACAAGATAGAAGGTGACAGAGGACAATCTGACTTTGGGTGCTGGGTATGCAACATAATTGAACGACAAGATAACCTGGACTTGTTATCTTTGAATATATATATCCTGATTTACTGATGTCACCCCATTAAAAAAATAAAATTATTAAAAAAAAAAAAGAAAAGAAAAAGAAAAAAATGAAATCTTAACTTTTTAAATGACACAGAAGTATATCTCAATCTATAAAAAAATATTTACTATTGATCTTTAGTTAGATTATATAAGTGATTAAAGATTTCTGAAAGCCCTTATGGCAAACAGTAATTACTAGGACTCAGCACAGGTTCCCTGAGAACAAGTGCATTCAACTCTCCAACTCTCAACTATGAGTATTCTCTCTCTCTCTCTCTCTCTCTCTCTCTCTCTCTCTCTCTCTCTCTCTCTCTCTCTCTCCCCCTCCCTCCCTCAAATAGAATTAAGATTACCAGGCAGGTAAAAATATATAAATTAACAAAAGATATTGGGATTTTAACAAAGTTTATGAAAATGCCTTTCATAGTGTTCTTATAAGCAAGATTAAGAAATTTTCTGGGTGTGAGTACAGTTAGGTGGATTCTTAATCCTGTAAATGATGCTCTGAAGGGAGCTCTCTCATAGGATGCTGAAGGCTTTGCCTTTGATTCTGTTCTACTTCGTATTACATCAATGACTTGGTTGCTTGACACTGATTAAAGGCTTCTCATATGCACATATGATATGGAGGTTAAATGAGAAACCAAAACCTTGGAAGACAAAATCAAGATCCCAAAAGATCTTGACAGGATGTAACTGGATGATCTAGAATAGGATAGATGAGGTAGCATTTCTTTGTAGCAGTCATAAAAAGGCTCAAAGATTTTTTTCCCTACTATTATCTAATTATGTGTCTGTAATGCAACATGTTTTATAATTTTGCAAAATCAAATGCAATCATAAGTTGCTTCACACAAGAAGTATAAAGTCTAGAATTTTAAGAAATGCCTGAGAAATGCAGTCTATAACTTTTCCCTCTTTTCAATGCCAATGTCTATTTATAGTAGACCTTTAAGAAGTGCCTGAATTTTCTAATAATTTTACTTATAATGTCTGAACTTTGTTGAGACAAGTTTCTAAGTGTTTAACTCTATGATCACACTTCATCCTCAGACCACTTATTATACTTAGACCATTGGGGAAAATGAGGCATACATAGTTGAAGAAACTTGTTCATAGTCAAATGTGTTTATAATATATTGGGAACAGAAATCAAAACTAAATCACTGATTCCAGCATCTACCTTTTTAATCATTACATGACTATATGAAGGTAATGGAAAGTTTTAACCATGCTCTATTCTACAGTGTTCAGAATATATCTGAAATATTCTGTGTTGGGCTTTGTGTTAGGAGGAACACTTAACATTTTTTTATTCCAAGAGAGAGAGACTAGGATGGTGAGAGAACTTAGAGCTAAGTTATATATGGACTAGTTCAAGAAACTGAAAAGTAAAAAAAAAATTCCTTTAAAACTTTATTTTGTACATTTAGAAGGCTATCATGTGGAAAGGAAATTAAACTTATTTCTTGTGACTTTAGGGGGCCAATTTGGGTTCAAAGGATTTTAGTTGCACCTATAATAATCGAAAGTTCATCACAATAGAGGAAAGTACTTTCTAACAATATTAACTTAAAATAGAATGACTTGCCCCTGGGGTTAGCATATTCTCTATTAGTGGAAAATTTCAAAGAAAGGCTGTACAAAAACTTGTTAAGAAAATTTTAGAGAGGATTTTTCAATAGGTGGTCACTTTTGAAGTTTCTTCCAATCCCAAACTTCAATAATTCTACCAAAAACTCATGTATAATTTGTCTGCAAGGCAGCAGAAAGTGATGGGAAAGCATAATAAGCTCTGGTGCAAGGTCCAGCCCTCACTGGAGAGATGCAGGCCTCCAATCCCGGATTGATCATTAACTATATACACAAATATGAACAACTAATTTAACATCGCTATACTTTAACATATCTGTCTTTAATATAAGATAATAACAATAATTGCTATATTATCCTATATGGTAATTTTATTATGTATTTGTTTAAATACATTAAACAATTAATGCTCATAGAATATCACTTCATACAGAAAAAGTATGGTAGATCACTACTAGTTAGTCATTACTATTATTTCCACTTGAGCTCGAGACTTTCTCAATGTCTCTTGCCTATCACTTTCAGCTTACAAAATGATGGCAATGGTAGTATTTTTCTCATATTTTTATGATAAAGACTTACTAACTTATCACAATTAAAACCTTTAAAACACAAAGACTTGATTTGGGTGGGGGGTGAACACAAAATATGGTGTACAAAAATGTGTTCTAGAATTAGGCACTGAAATCTGTATAATTATGTTACCCAATGTCACCTCAATAAAATAAAATAAAAACTTTTTAGAATAGTGCTTAGAACATAGTGGGTTATAAATAAATATTATCTAGACATAGTAGTTATTGTATTTTTATTACTATATGAACATATATTTTTTTTGTATTTTTCTGAAGTGAGAAGTGGACAGAAAGACACAGTCCCACATGTGCCTGACTGAGATCCACTGGTCAAGCCCACTGGGGGGTGATGCTCTGCCCATCTGGGGTGTTGCTCCATTGCAACTGGAGCCATTCTAGGGCCTGAGGTGGAAGCCATAGAGTCATCCTCAGTGCCTGGGCCAACTTTGCTCCAATAGAGTCTTGGCTGCGAGAGGGGAAGAGAGAGACAGAGAAAGGAGAAGGAGAAGGGTGGAGAAGCAGAAGGGTGCTTCTCCTATGTGCCCTGGCCAGGAATCAAACCCGGGACATCTACATGCCAGGTTGATGCCCTACCACTGAGCCAACTGGCCAGCACTGCACATACTTCTTAAACCCTTTGTGTTTTAATTCCATCATTACATAAAATAAGAATAAATTATATACTAACCTTAGCCCTAAGTAAGCCAAACTCTAACCCTATAATAGTGAATATGTGTCTTTTGCATTTGCATGTATTATCTGAGTACACACAATGTATGGGAGAATGTGTATGTTGAGAAACTTTTAAGTGAAGTTATCAAAAGTTACTTTGGAAACAATGGCCAGAAAAATTTTGAAGCAGACAAATGTGTATTATTAAGTCAGACAGTGAAAGTTACTCAGAAAGGTTAAAGGTTGGAATATAAATGAATCACTGAATTTAAATGGCAAATACTCAAAAAAAACGTGAAGGAATTTTGGAGTGAATTTTTCCAACATTGTCTGCATTGTGTAACTGTCTCCCTCAGTTGTCTTGCCTCATTTTCTCATGTGTAATCTGTCTCCATAAATGTCAACTGAGAAGCATGTAAGCAGACAATGGACTCTATTCATAAAGAGACAAAAGGTCTTGGAGAAGTATAATTATAGATGTGAGCATCACTTTTATACTTGGAAACCTAAGAGTATAAAAAAACTGAAATTTGTTAGATCAGTGCACCAAATCTGTTGAGTGAAAAATAAAAATAAAGTCATACATTGCTAATTTGCTTAACTATTTCTTTTGGGAAGTGTAAATACTCTTGTAGCTAAGGGCTAATCAATGAATAGAATTTATGTATCTTTTTAAAAAGCATCAAATAAAACCTCTTTAGAGAGGAGGCTAAAAGAATGGAGAGAAAACTAAAGAAAAAAAATGAAATAGTAATTTAGCCTACAAGAAATGTTTCACCAAGCATTAAGGGCTAAATAAAAGGAAAACACAGTGTAAACGTAAGAAAATCCTCCTTTTTGTGGTCAAACACTCAAGTAATATTAATGTTATGGGAAGAATTTTCTTTTTCTTTTTAATAAATGATCTGTGCTCAAACATGTCTCCACACAGTGATCTCCAAAGGTGTAAATAACCACTTAATTATTTCTTGAAATGACATTTTGGCCCTGGCTGGTTGGCTCAGTGGTAGAGTGTTGGCCTGGCATGCAGGAGTCCTAGGTTTGATTCCCAGCGAGGGCACACAGGAGAAGTGCCCATCTGCTTCTCCACCCCTCCCTCTCTCCTTCCTCTCTGTCTCTCTTCCCCTCCCGCAGCCAAGGCTCCATTGGAGCAAAGTTGGCCCAGGCGCTGAGGATGGCTCTATGGCCTCTGCCTCAGGCACTAGAATGGCTCTGGTTGCAACAGAGCAACACCCCAGATGGGCAGAGCATCGCCCCCTGTAGGGCATGCCGGGTGTATCCCGGTCGGGTGCATGCGGGAGTCTGTCTGACTGCCTCCCCGTTTCCAACTTCAGAAAAAATACAAAAAAATACAAAAAAAAAAAAAAGAAATGACATTTTAATTCAGACTTGTTAAACGGTTAGAGCATGGCTGTAGCAAAATGAAAAAGTCAGCAAATCTTCTCCCCAACAAATACATATAACACTGGACAAATTATTTTAAAAAATACAGAAAGAAAAAAAAACTACTTTAGATTTCTGGAAATCAACCAAAGGCAAATGATAAATTGAGTAACTTTTATTCATGAAAATCTGATAGAATTTCAATTAAAAGCAGTTGGAGTCTGAGATACTCTTGCCCATGGGATGTCCCCATATCCCTGCAGCCTGGCTACGTCAAAGAAAAATCGAATCAGAGTTAATTAGACAAGTAAGACTTTATTCAAGACTATTGCAATAATGCAATAATGGAGAGAGATTGAATTCACCTCTACTGAAACAAGCCTAGAGAGATTTTAAGCACTGGGTAAAGTAGTGGAAAAGAACTAGGGGACATTAGAGAGGGAAAAGCAGTTTAAGACCTATGCCTTAAAAATCACAAACCATTGTTGAGAGAAGTGAAAGAACATTTGAATAAAATATAAGGTAGTGCATGTTCACAGATCGGAAGACAATACTGTATTAAGATGTCTATTCTTCATAAATTGATGCTTATATTTAATACAATTATCAAAATTTCCACCAGACTCTTTTTAGTATAATGTGACAAGCTGAATAAAACTTTTATGGAAATACAACATTTCCTAAAATAGCCAAAACAATTTTTTAAAAAGAACAGTGTTAGAGGACTTACAGTATCCAGTTTCAAAACTTACCATAAAACTCCAGTAATCACAATAATGTGGTGCTGACATAAAATAGTCATATAGCGCAATGGAACTCAATAGAATATCCAGAAAAAAAACCCAACTCTTACATATGTGACTGATTTTTGACAAAGATGCCACCGCAATTCAATAAGGAATGAATATTTTTTTCAACAAATAGTGCCAAAACAATTGGTTCCAGCTGGGGAGAAAAATAGAACTGGAATAACGCCCAAAACAAAACAATAGAAAACATGAACTTAGACTCTTACTTCACACTGAACAAAAATATGAAGTCAAAACATGACGGCAGAGAATATTTGTAGTTTTAGGTAAATAAAATATTTCTTAGATATAACACCCAAAATAACTACATAAAAGAAAAAGTTGATACATGGGACTATATCAAAATTCTTTGTTTCTCAAATGACATGAAACAATTAAAACAAGCTGTGTACTGGAAGAAAACATTGATATTTATATATCTAATAAAGGATTTGTATCCAAAATATATAAAGAACTCTTACAGCTCAATAATAAAAAATCAATCCAATGAAAAATGGACAAAACTTTGAACACACTCCACCAAGGAAGAGACATCAGCATATGGAAAGATGCTCAACAGTACTGGTCATTAAGAAAATGAAAATTAAAACCACAGTATGATCCTACTATGAATCCACTAGAATGCTGATTATCAAAGACTAAAAAAAAATGTTGGTGAGGATGTAGGAAAAATGGAAGTCTCATTTGTTGATGATAATATGATATAAAAAGATACAGCCACTTTGGAAAAGTCTGACAGTTTCTGAAAAATTAATTATGTACTTAACATAAAGCCTAGTCTTCTTCTAGTAACCTACACAATAAAAAGGAAAACTGATCCATCCAAAGGCATGTAAGTGAATATTCACAGCAATATCATTTTTAATAGCAAGAAAATAGTTATATATGTTTATATCAACTACAAGATGGGTAATATGTGGTACGTGCTTGGAATACTATTCAGCAATTTGAAAGGAGCTAACTACTGATAGATACAACAATATGAATGAATCTCAAAAAATTATGCTGTGAGAAAGCCAGACATAAAAGACTGCATATTTCATGATTCAATTTACATGAACTTTCTAGAAAAAAACAGAAAGCATATCAATGGTTGCTGAGGTTTGGTAGTGGGAAAGAGAATTGACTGTAAGCGACCATAAGGAATCTGGATTCTGGTGATGGTTATACAAACCTATGAATTCATTAAATATCATTGAACTATAGAATTATAATAGATGATTTTTATAGTGGATAAAGTCAAGTTGTTAAAAAAATTTCTGTATCTAAATTTTTCAGAATACGGCAGATTAACTTCATGTGGTCATAATGAAGGAAACTGATTTAGGTTAAAATAAATTGAGTTTGGGGTTTTAACGGGGATGCAGGAAAGACGTAGATTTTATTGGAATGTACACATCATTGCAGGCTTTTTCCTAATCAGTCCAAAATATGGAATAAAATAAAATCAAAAATAAAATTTTGTAATAATATAAGTAATGCTAAGTAGATTATAATAAAATAACCCCCTTTGCTATTGCATGTAAACACTCATTTCATGTATATTAAACTTATTCTTCCTTATTGTCTTTTTGAAACCATAAAGGAAATCTATTCTATAGTGGGAGGAATTTAAACCTCTTCTTTGAAGAAAGGAACGTTTTCAGTGTCGATCCTTGCAATAGAGATGGGCCCTGAAGTGAAATCAAAATTTGGGAGGTGAGTTTTAAATAGACAGAAAAACTCTTGGCTCTTTCTGGGCCTTGACTTTGGAATCTCTGACTAGTGATAGAAACACGTGGGAGTTCAGCACAGACTACAGAAGGTCACAGACACCGTGCAGATATATTAAAAGTAACATGACTTCCGTCTAAGACCATGACACCTGAAAAGAAATTTAAAAACAAAAACCATGATATAATTTATTCGATTCCTTTCTCAGGACATGACACAAGTTTAAAATGAGAAAAAAAAAAACCCGATTTATTAAACATTCAAATTAATTTGTCAGTGGCAGAAAAAAATGCTGAATTTAAATTGCCTAAGTTGGGATAGGACTCTGTGTCCTTTCACTCATCACTTGCTTCTCAATCTCTGACCAACACATTGCCTGGAATACAAGATAATCAATCAATAGTGAGCGGATAAATGAATGTCTCATGACATTCATATCCCTTCTGAATAACCTCATTTTTTATCAAATATCACCCTATGTCTTTAGCATGCATGTGTTTATTTCTACATACATAGATATAGTTACTATACTTATATTCTCATGTCCCTGTCACTGCGCCTATAGTCTATTGTTTCTATGTGTTTGGTAAGGATTTCTTTATGTTTCACTTGTCATTCCGTTGTATTATGTGTCCTTAAGTATCTCAAAATTTGTCATATAATGTTAATCACTGACCAAATGGAAGGTATTAAAACGACAAAACTAAAAATGAGGTTTTGAGGATATTGGATCAACTTAAACTGGATCTTTTTTAACATTCTGTTGTTCACTCAATGAAATATAAAAAAATAAGTATAAGTGAGACAGGAAATGATCATGTAAAAGTAACCTATGGTTATATGCGTACCTTCTGCTATAATTGGGATATTAAGTTTACTCTGTAAGTTAGTGTATTTTGCTCAGCTTTATGTTTTGTTGATTTTGTTGTTTAAGAAATACAGCATAAAGCAAAGTGTAGCTTTAAAACCCAGCCTCATTGCAATTTATTTTTATAACATAGTGCAAAACAACTCAAGCTGAAAGTACATTCAGGCACTGAGATTGAAATCCCTAATGGTAAGAAAGAAGTTCCATAAACAGATGTGATCATGGATTCCGGGTTTATTTGCTTGTGGCGAAAATAAAGTACCAACTCAATAAGTTTTAATTTATAGGCATCCACTCCAGAAAGCCTTGGGCACTTTGAACAAAACTGCGTATAAATAAAATTTAGCAAAATAAAACCTAATATTCCACATTCTCCATTCACACCAGGGAATATACATTTCCCACATGGGTAGGGGAGAGATTTCACCAAGTCTCTGGCAGGTGCTTTCTTTGAACTGTAGTTACGCTGTGCTCTAGAAGAGACTGTTATGACTCACTACATTCCTGGACACTTGCGAATGTGAAAGAGGAGCTAGTAATGGTCATCTGTCCCCAGAATATTTTTAGGTGGCAGTGACTCTACCTAACTCATGGTCCTGCAGACATGCAGAGCTTTTCTCACCCATAAGGCATATTATTTGCCCCTTTTCTCTAGCTGAAACGTTCTTTTTTTGTATTTAAATTTGTTTCTATCTATATTTATATTTATATCTGTTTCTCTATCTATCTATCTATCTATCTATCTATCTATCATCTATATCTATCTAGAGTTATATCTATCTCCACTGGGCTGGTACCCAATATGTGTCTTAACAGCAACAAATTCTGTTTCTACCATTGGGCACATAATATATTTAAAATATTTATTCATGCAGAATACAAATGATGGAACAAAGGGACAGGTGTGTGGGCTCTGACCTTGAAAAAGAAGGTCTTTTCATTGCAGGATCTTTCATTGCTTACCTCACATTTTTTATCGCCAAGGTTTCACTCGTGAATTCCAGTATGTCAGCAGCTGTCCCCACAAACATAAGGAGAAGTTCAGAGAGTTGGTCCCGAGTGATTGTGGCTCCAATAGGTAGAAGCCATCTTCCAATTATTAGCATTAACAAGAATGTTTGATGGAGTGCCAAAGTCCAATCTTTCTCACATACTGTAGATAAGTTATGTACAAAAACTTTAGCCTATTTAACAGAAATGCAATACAGATAAAAAGGATTATGAGTTACCAACTTAGAGAAAGACAACACCCTATTCACCATAGCTTTCAATCAAGGCTTAGCTTTTGTGGTAGGTTATTTTCAGATGATTCTCTACTTACTAAAGAAAGTTAAACTCTTTTCAACTGAATGCTCTGAAAAAATAAAAATGCTAATGTAGTCCTTAAAGTAAACAGCCTTATAACTGAAAGTAATTTAAACCTCACACCTGCTCTGTATATTTAAAGAGCCAATTTTAAAATGTGTTAAAGATCATCTTCCATGTCATTATTCTCTATAATAAAGTATAACACACAAAAAAAACTTAAATCCCAGGTTAAAATAAAAAGTGCCTACCTTTCTTTCAGCAAGTTTAAGTCTGAATTTACAAATCTGGGGATATCTTAGCATGATACAAATCTTATGTCTTGTTTTTTATTGCTAAAAACACTATTATATCAAATAAGTATATATAATAATGTTTATTCATTACCTAATGCAAATAAAGAGAATATAAAGTTATTATTTTTATTCTAAATACTTAATATATTATTCAGAAATCCATAAGCTAGCAACCACATTTTATTCTGCCCTTATTCTTGGACTCTAAGAAAACTTTACATCCAATTCAAGTATTCTGCATAATATCTCTTGCCCACTCAACTTGTAAATAAATTTTAAAGTATATCATTGACGCTATAGGTCATGATCTTTTAAAGACTACAGGGTATAGGTCTCGAGTAGATTGTATAGTGATTCCAACTGATTTATGCAAGTAATTTAACTATGTGCATATCTACTTGTCCCTTTAGGTCACTTGCATATGTCAAGTGCAAAGTAGAGGGAGAAAAAAAGACAAGTCAAGAGGCTAGATTGAAGCCATGCGTGAAGATCTGTAATATTTCATTTGCACACATCTTTATATTTCTTTTAAGAGATTTCACATGCATATTATTTAATTCTTACAGGGAGCATACTAGCAGGGGATATATAATATTTTCAATTATCAGATGAAAAACTGGGATACAGAGACATTAGGTGATTTGTTCAAAGTGATATTGGTAAGCTGTGATTGGAGCTTAAATTAGAACCCAAGGCTAGTTCTATTAAAACCTCACAGAATCAATAGCCTATCTTATTGCTGTAAATATGGTTCAATGGTAAGGGTCTTAGCCTTGCGTCTCTCCTATATATTATTTTCTAATAGGCTATGTTTAGTTTGCCAAATATCAGGCATGTGAAGAACAAAGGGGATTGGAGGGGGGTGGAGAGGAGTAAGAGGAACAGACTGCTCAAAAAAATTAGGGGATATTTCAAAATGAATATGAAGTGATAAAAAAAGCATTTGATTTTTCTTATTAAACAAGAACATCAGAAAAGCAAAGAACAAGTCAAAGAAAGTTGTTTGATTATGCAAATGAATACAAAACCAATTTTTATTTCACTGGTGAAAATGCACCATACAAAAGGCTGACAGTAGTGGAGTATCTGCACATTCCTTGACCCCCTAATTTTTGTGAGCAGTGTAGATGGTGATGGAAAATTACTTTAGTTTGGGTGATGAGCATACAACACAATATGTTCAAATGTTATAGAAATGCTTACCTGAAATCTATGTACTCTTATTCAGTGGTCCCCAAACTTTTTTGGGCCACGGACCGGTTTAATGTCAGATAATATTTTCACAGACCGGCCTTTACAGTGGGACGAATAAATGCACAAAATAAAATTATGAGACTGGCATAAAAACTGTGGTATTTTTAAATATAATTGTTGAACTTACGAGACAAGCGTCAAGAGTGAGTCTTAGACGGATGTAACAGAGGGAATCTGGTCATTTTTTAAAAGTAAAACATCATTCAGACTTAAATATAAATAAAACGGAAATAATATAAGTTATTTGTTCTTTCTCTGCGGACCGGTACCAAATGGCCCACGGACTGGTACTGGTCCACGGCCCGGAAGTTGAGGACCACTGCTTATTGATCAATGTCATCCCATTAAATTTAATTTTCTAAATAAATTTTTTTAAAGTAAGTAATTTGATTTTGGGAGAAATCATCTTTATTTTATTAATGTGAACACTTAAAAAATATAGGACAAATCCCAATCTTATATCATTTCTTAACAAATATTTATCTCTCTCTTTGTACATATATTGTCTGACCTAAGTAGTAAAGGTTCTTGAATGCTTCAAGTTAAACATATCTATTAATATATATTTATATATGCCTATTATGCATGTTTAATAAATATAAAAATATATATACAGCGTGTCCATAAAGTCATGGTGCACTTTTGACTGGTCACAGGAAAGCAACAAAAGACAATAGAAATGTGAAATCTGCACCAAATAAAAGGAAAACTCTCCCAGTTTCATACCTATTCAGTGCAGTTCGATGTGGGCTCATGCACAGATTTTTTAGGGCTCCTTAGGTAGCTATCCTGTATAGCCTCTACAGACTCGTCACTGACTGATGGCCTACCAAAACGGGGTTTCTCCACCAAACTGCCGGTTTCCTTCAACTGCTTATCCCACCAAGTAATGTTATTCCTATGTGGTGGCCTTCATTATAAATGCGCCGATATTCACGTTGCACTTTGGTCACGGATTTGAATTTCGAGAGCCACAGAACACACTGAACTTTCCTCTGTACCATCCACATATCAACTGGCATGGCCATGGGCTGCTCTGCTGTATACACGGTGTTATGTCATCATCTGCGCATGCGCACATGCTGTCACATCATCCTACAGAAACTGGGAGGGTTTTTCTTTTATTTGGTGCAGATTTCACATTTCTATCGTCTTCTATTGCTTTCCTGTGACCGGTCAAAAGTGCACCATGACTTTACAGACACACTGTATATTGGAAATTCCTAAGTCAAACAAACAATTGGCAAATTTCCTTAGGAAAAAATTGAGCTGACAGGTGTAGAGCATATTATCCTCACCAAGTGAAAAGATCTGCTAGATCCTATAATATACTGTGGGAAATGCTCTCACCGTCTCAATGAGTTTATCCACTCCATGGGTTTGTTCACTTGATATTAGAGTTTGATTGAAGTCTTCTTTGCTGCTGGTATTCTGTGACATTCCTTCAGACTGGCTACTACAATACTAAGAATTTTGTAAAAAGGCAACATGTCAAAAAAAATACCACAATAGGTATGATTTACAATTAAATTATGAGCAAATATGTGGAGTTTAAACAGTATGCATAAATATTTCCAAAACTCAGAGTATATGCTTGAGATAGAAAACCACTTTTTAATTAGTTTGAGAATAGTCTACTATTCTCCCACAAGTCTATGAGGATTTAAATTTTGGGTTCATTGCAGAGAGCTGTAGAATTTTTAGATTGATAACGGGTTCTGTTTTGGAACCCTGGAACAATTGTAAAACAAGCCAACAACCAGGGACAACAGTAAAACATTTGTGATCAAAGATTTAACTCTAAGAGTTTGTTTCATGTTCAGAAGCTTATTTATCAAAAATACCATTTTTCTTAAGTAGATGACCCAATCACTTTCAATGTTGCCTGTTAAGTACTATACCAACCAAAAAATTAACATGTTGCCTGACCAGGCAGTGTGACACAGTGGATAGAGTGTCAGCTAGGATGCAGAGGACACAAGTTCAAAATACCGAGGTCATCAGCTTGAGCACGGGCTCACCAGTTTGAGAGCAGGGTTGCTGGCTTCAGTGTGGGCTCATAGACATGACTTATGGTCGCTGGCTTGAGCCCAAAGGTCGTTGGCTTGAGCTCAAGGTCATTTGCTTAAGCAAGGGGTCACTAGCTCTGCTATAGCCCCCCAGTTAAGGCACATATGAGAAAGCAATCAATGAACAAGTAAGGTGCTGCAACAAAGAACTGATGCTTCTCATCTTTCTCCCTTCCTGTTTGTCTGTCCTTATCTGTTCTTCTTTCTGTCTCTCTCTTGGTCACACACATACATACATATATACACACACAAATCAGAAAATAAAATCTGTCAGGAAGCTCTTTTTTTTTTTCTACCCTCCATCAGAACTACTAGTGTTAGTGTTATGGGTGTAATGACAAGAATAGTTAAGAAAAAGGGTGATATGCCATATCTCTAACAGCAAAATACAGCTGTTTGCACACTTTTTGTATAGCTAAGGCTCCAGAAAAAAGATAATAAAGATAAGATATTAAATCTTTGAACCAAGTAACAAATTCTCATTTCAGAGTAGTTTTGAGACTCTACCTAAGAACCAAAGTGTCAGTAGGAAACAAATTTGACCATTTTGTTTGTAGGCATGAAAGGAGATTGTATATTAAAAGTTGTGACCTTGATATGATTTATATCCTTATCACTAAAAATTCACAGACATTATACTTTAAAGAAAAGTCATCTTTACTTCAGTATAAGATGGTAGCAAATAGCTCTGTCATCCATATTATTATATAATGGTATAACCTATCTGAGTCCTTCTCTGCTCTTGTAGTATTATTTATAATACATTGATAAGACTATCTTTTAAGTGTCAGCTGCATTAGGACTGCTAAGAACAACTGGTTTGACTGCTTAAACCGAATCTGTCTTTATCGGTTTTAAGGTAATATATATATATTTGTTTTGTTTTGTTTTGTTTTTGTTTTTGTTTTTTTGTATTTTTCTGAAGCTGGAAACGGGGAGAGACAGTCAGACAGACTCCCGCATGCGCCCGACTGGGATCCACCGGCACGCCCACCAGGGGTGATGCTCTGCCCCTTCGGGGCATTGCTCTGCCGCGACCAGAGCCACTCTAGCACCTGGGGCAGAGGCCAAGGAGCCATCCCCAGTGCCCGGGCCATCTTTGCTCCAATGGAGCCTTGGCTGCGGGAGGGGAAGAGCGAGACAGAGAGGAAGGAGGGGGGTGGAGAAGCAAATGGGCGCTTCTCCTATGTGCCTTGGCCGGGAATCAAACCGGGGTCCCCCGCACGCCAGGCCGATGCTCTACTGTTGAGCCAACCGGCCAGGGCCGGTTTTAAGGTAATATTTTTTACACTCAGCATCATGTAGGTGAGTTTCTGTAGATGACCTGAGTGCCAACAAGCCACATTTTCATGAGCTATGTCTTATAAACTCTTATTAGCTTAAAAAATATTCCTTTGGGTCACACCAGACTGACACCATCAAGACCAGCAAGTTTCCAATGCTATAACTGTACCACTTCATAAATAAACCTAAGAGTTAAGGTCATAATCGTGGTCATAACAATTTTGTTTCCATTCATACAGACCTTGCCAGGTTCAGGAATGAAAGTACATAATTGATCATTTAGGAGAAATGTCTACATGAAAGAGGTCAGGATGTTTTCCTAATGCCAAGTCATAGGTTAGATTCATTCAGGATTTAGAGTAAATGGAAAAAGTGAAAGGAAATCAAATTATACTTGCCCGTCATGAAAAATTCAGATGATTTTGATGCTAACTCTTGTAAAACATAGAACACATATTGAGAAAGGCAGTGTGGTTAACAGAGTAGGGGGTCAAGACATAGGTCATAAACCCCAGATAATTCTTGATTACCTGTATGGCCTGGAGAAAATTACTTAATTTTTAAGAGACTTGGGATCCTCTTTTATAAAACAGAAATGTATATACCATGCCTAACTCATGTAGTTCTTGGGTTTATAAATAAGAAAAAATATCTGAAAATATCTTGAGATAAAGAAAATTGATTATTATCACAACCAAAATTCCCTAAATAAAGAGAACGTTTTTATTCTGTCATTTCTTATTTAAGTGCAAGTCTAATACTTTTTTCTTTTACTCTCACCTTTTTTCTATTTCCATCTCTGCCCACCCTGCCCAGTTCAATCAATGGGCACTCACTTTAATTCTTCATGTCAAAACAAGTCAAATTCCTTTCTATTAAAGGTCCAATTTCTTTTGTAGTATGAAAATCAGAGAGGTATTGCCTGTGGCTCAAAAATCTCTTTTTATTAAAAAGAGAGCTTTTGGTTGCAGGCTATTTGTTGTAATGGAGTTTGACTTGTATATCAATTAACTGTGCCACACATCTATATTATAAAAGCATTTGGGGAAATGACTTGTTAGTGTGGATGACAGCCATGCCACAGAATTGGATATGAAGGAGGGGGGGGGAATGTGATTCAAATCACCAGAGCCTATTTCCATACCTTTAAAAATAGTGAGTGGTAAGGAAATTGAAACAGTCCCCCAACTCCCTATGATACAGTTTTTAAAAGTCATAATAACTTGAACCAACCAATCTCCTGTTACAAAAGTATTTTTACTACAGAGATAGAGATATCCCATGACTTTAATATTTATTTAAACTGGAGATTTAAGGCAGCTAAATATTTTCTTCATGCCTGCACTATTGGTATGTACTTGCGGAATTCTACAAAATAGTTCACAGAGCTTAATTCCCCTCTGTGTGCCTGAATTTTGGAGCAATTATTTTCTAGGTAGGTCTGAATATCTGAAACATATAGAGGAGGCTTAACTTTGCTATAAAATGACAAACTGTAGCAAAGAAATCTGTATAGGGGAAAATTCTCACAGGTCTTACTTATAGGTATTTTATCAATAAAGGTAATAAAATAATATTATATCATAACTATGGTTTATCTGTAAAACATAGTCTTGTAACCCAAACCTTGAAGATGTGAAGTCCAGGATGGTATCAAATGGGCTCTACTAACCAACATCCCTGATGTTGTACAGGTGCATTAATAACAAGAATTGGCTGAATCCAGCCTGGAGCCTGTTACCTAGTGTTGCCCAAGTAAGAAGCAACACACTCAATCCCTCTATTAGGTATCTACCCCCAAAACTCAAAAACATGGGTACGTAAAGACCCATGCACTCCCATGTCCATTGCAGCATTATTCACGGTGGCCAAGACGTGGAAACAGCTGAAATGGCCTTCAGTAGGAGATTGGATAAAGAAGATGTGGTACATATATACAATGGAATACTACTCAGCCATAAGAAATGATGGCATAGCACCATTTACGACAACATGGATGGACTTTGATGACATTATACTGAGTGAAATAAAAGTAAATCAGAGAAAGCTAAGAACTGTATGATTCCATACATAGGTGGGACACAAAATTGAGACCAATACATAGATAAAAGTGCATTGGTTACGAGGGGGAGGAGAAGGGAGAAGAGGGAGGAGGTAGAGTAGGGGAAGGGCTTAAAGAGAAACAAAATATAGGGGGACGGAGGATGATTTGACTTTGGGTGATGGGTATACAGTATGATCGACTGTCCAAATGATGTGGAGATGTTTTCTCTAAATCTATGCGCTCTGGTTGACCAATGTCACTTTGTTAAATTTAATTGTCTACATTAAAAAAAATCAAAACCTCTTTTTCTATATATAGACTAAGGTCTCTTATTGAAAGCTATTGTTTATTTTCTAGGTCAAAGTGGTCCTAATTACATACAGCCCACATTTTTTTTAAAGATTTTATTTATTCGTTATAGAGAGGGGACAGAGAGAGAGAGAGAGAGAGAGAGAAGGGGGGAGGAGCAGGAAGCATCAACTCCCATATGTGCCTTGACCAGGCAAGCCCAGGGTTTTGAACCGGCAACCTCAGCGTTTCCAGGTTGATGCTTTATCCACGGCGCCACCACAGGTCAGGCCAGCCCACATTTCTTAATGATGCTTTTCATGACTCCTCTCTTTGACACTTATTTTGAGGCTTTAGAGTAAAATTCCTATTTCACTAAAACAGCTTATGGGGCCCTCAAGAATAAATATCTTATCATCGAAAAGCCTGTATTTTAAGACAGACTATCTCAAATAGCCCCTCCAAGTTTTATTACATTTATATAGATGATAAGGTTTGTTTTTGTTTTTGCTGTTTCTAACTATGTCATTTTGGAAAATGCTAGATAATCAAACTATGCCCATTCATAGCCCCATATAGAAACTCATTAATGCTACAAGGGTTAAAAACAGAATTTTATACCCCCATGTACACTCTACCATATTTGGGTGGAGGTGTTAGTAATAATATCTCTAACACAAATTGTTAATTAATTATATAATCTTAAGTCTTAAATAAATGTAATATTTATATTGATATTGACAGATCATGAATTCACTTCCTTTTGCTGATGACCTCTTAGTTACACAATTCTTGATAACTCCAGTTCCTCAGGAAAGTACATTTATGATACAAATTGATTTGAAATATGAAGGTAGTTTATTGCTGAATATTCCACATCCTACTTCTCAAAGGTTGTATGTACCTGGTTCCCATGGTGCACTTCAAGAATCCATAGTGATGGAACGATGTTAATTAGATATACAAATATGGCTGGTGAAAACCTGCGAAAGAGGAAAAAAAAGGATATTTCAGTTTTTAAAAAAAATTAAAAGGAAGTAAAAATAAATGCACATACCCTAACCACATTAAATCAAACCTTTCCATCTCAAGTGTTTATCTCAGTGGGGGGGAAAGCATTACGTGATTTCTGCCATATGGATTATAGAGAAATAACGTAACTGTAAAAGGCACTAGCAGCTGTCATTCTTACAAAATCTCTAATCCAATTAATAGAGGTTAAATTGAATATGGTTTAATGAGACACTGCCAATTAATTTCAGGTACAAAACTGGATATTTTGTATTTGATATGTTTTACAAAAAGCAAATACAGCAATAGTAAATCTTCTTGGACTTTTTAACATTGCAATTTCAGGAAGATTGGCTACATTTTTCAACCTTGACTTGGAATTCTTAGAGCTCAAATAGTAACATCCTGCTAGAACATACAAAAAATGATAATGAATAAGAATGAGCAAAATCAACTGTTTTTTTATCTGTGTCTGCAAACCTACTAGAAAATAAAAATACACACAAACAACCACAGAAGAAGGGTTTGGTGTTGCTTTTTTTTAAAGACTATCTATATTCATTATTTTCTGGCTCAAATTTGTACTCAGACAGACTATGGTCAAATGCCAATTTTTGCCACTGACCTTTCAGTTTGCATCCTAAATCACAAAATGAGGACAGTCACTGTATTAGTGAGCTTGATTTACCATAACACAGTACCATAGACTGGGTGGCTTGATCAACAGAAATTCACTTTTTCCTAGTTTTGGGGATTGAAAGTCTAAGATCAGGGTTCTATTATGGTTGAGGTTTGGTGAGGGCTCTATTCCTAATTTATAGATCGCCACCAAGCTGCATTTAATTTAGATTGGACTCTTATAGACCATCTCAAAGGCAAAATTGTGAATAAATGTAACTTCATTAAAATACTTTTAGTATATACATGTGATGGTCTAAAACAACCAGGAAAATAGAAATGTCAATTACTCAACAAATAGAATACTAAAACTGTACTATTATAATCCAAGGGAAAAAAGTGAACAAATTTAAATGAAAAGGAATGTTTAGAATGGACTCTGTTAAAAGGCTTTCAACTGTTTCACTAACATCTTCTTTCAATTTCTGGAGAGAGGAAAGGAGAAAAGGCAAGAAAAAGAGAGCTCTTTATAAAAAAAAATTAATACTTAATATAGATAATTCTCCACCTTTGATTTCTTGCAAAAAATCAATTTTGAGACAAAAGTTTATGGGTCATATTATTAAAATCTGAGTTGGAAGATAAGCTGGACTGCAGAGAGTTATCACAAGCCTCCAATATAAATATGCTCATAAAAAGAAAAGAAACAATTAATTTTTTGACCTTACATATCAAGGAAAACATCAGGAGAGAATACTTCCTTTGTGAGATCGGAAAGGAAATGAATTTTAATTGGAGGAACAGTTGGAATATGTAAATGTTTGTTTGAATACCTCAAATGTTGGCTGGATTGCAATTTTTTTGACTCTTTGAGGATTGATTTTGGGATTAACTCCTTTAGCAATACTATTACAATAGTAATCTAGGGAAAACACTCACTAAAAATATAATAGCTCTTGAAAGAGGTTAAAAATAAAACAAGCAATAACATAACATTTTCTATGTATAAGATTTATTTCTATAATTGGAAAAATATTATCCTATTAAAACATATTTCCTCTAAGTAGGAATCTAGTTAAGTTAAAAAAAAAAAGTCAAGGTACAAGGTTTTCTGTGTTGTCTATTACAAAAAATCGAAATTCCATAATCTGATATTCCAAGCTTCTATTATCTAGTCTTGTCTCTACTTCCTCTTCCCCTTCCTTAATCACATCCAGGTATGCTGAGCTACTTGAAACCTGTTGTGTAGTTCCAGTCTACTGCACATTAAAAAAAAAAAAGTTTTGGAAGAAATCCTTTGCTTCAATCTCTCTTCATTAGACTTGTCTGACATGAGTGAAAAGGGGGTAGAATGAAGGAATCACATTGAGGACCCAAGAATTAATCATATTCAAATTATGAGAGGCTGAGTCCATTGACTCTATTATCATATTACCCACTATCTTAACCCAGCATCTCTGAGCATTTCCTAGAACTACAAAAAGCTTTTGAGTAGAGTTAATAATGAAATACATAGAACCACATAGTGATCAACAGCAAATCAGAAGCAGGAGTGTCCTGCTCTCCTTCCTCTGTCTGTAATTCTCCAGAAGCAAGCTATAGCAGTTCTACAACTCAAAATCTCAAAACCTTTATGGAGAAAATAAAAGTCTCTGTTATTTAGAGAAGTATTAAAAACATTTTATTTTCTCTAAAAAGAATAAATTTAAGCCATATATGTTTTATTTGATCAAGAGTCCCTGTTAATAAGGTGACCAATCATCCTCCTTTAGGGAGGACAATCCTTTTGTAGATTTCGTCTTCCCTTGAAAAGTGTCCTCCTACATGTCCTCCTTTTTGATATTGGAAGACTAATCCATAAATGTCCATATTTGATCAATGCAGAGTCGATCCATTGCATGTGATGTGACATATTTGTATTTGACATGTCAAGGATCAGTATAGTGCAGTGAGATGCAATTATGAGACGTGTGCGTTCCGCATGGGAGACCTTGAGAGAGAGCGCAATATACCGAGTGCTGAATGGCTTTGTGTACTTCTTACTGAAACATGACATGGCACATATGACATTGTAGACTCACGATTATTTCTTTCTCAGTGAATATTCAATCATAGACAGGTAAGCACACTTCATGTTTTATTAATTCATTATCTATTTAATAATTTCCAAAGACATATAATTTTATTTACAAGCATTTTCCCGAAATTTGAGTTTTAAAGTGGAAATCTAACCTCAAACCATATCTATTAATAACGCATTGTGATTAAATAGTTGCATAAAACAGACGTTTTTTAATTAGAAAATGATAAATACACCTGAATATTACTCCAAATTAGTGGTTTTGTTTGATATTTAGTTTTGTTCATTTAGATTCCAGAAAATTTGCCTACCATGATGTAACGTTTTCAGTTCCTAATGTGCTTGCATCATTCGTGTAGCTCTATATTTTGGTTTTAATTTTAAGTTTCATTTAAGGGATGGAAGAATCAAAAAAAGAGAAAATGCCATTTTAACGATAAATGGAAAAAGGAATTTCCATTCCTCATATCAAAGAGAGATACCATTGTTTTCTGCAATATTTGCAGCAGAGAATTTTGTATTACTGTTGGGGGACAAAGCACCGATAACAAAACACTTGACCATCAACAAACATAAGCAATCATTAGACACATCAGCTTCCAATTATAAAGTAACAAGTTTTTTTTAAACTTCAAATTATTCTGAAGATGAAAAACAGTTGGCTACAATGGAGGGAACATTTGCATTTCATACCAAATTCACAATCAAAGTTTTCTAAGTATGGATTGCACAACAAAATTATTGAAAAAGTTTCACAATGCAAAATTTTCATGTGCCAGAACAAAATGTAAGGCTATTTTGAAATCAGTATTTAAAAATTACTGTGACAAAATACTTACAGAGGACTTGGAAACTGCAGCATTTATAACAATTTTATCTGATGCATCTATCATGATGAAATTAAATTGTATTCAATAATAGTAAGATATTTTAATGTTACCAAGTGCATTCAAGTAAAAAATTTAAATTTAGAATCCATTTAGGGCAAAATTTCTGAAATTTTGTCAAATCATCTATACAAAGTAATAATTGAAAACAGTTTGAAATTTAAAGTTGTTGCACTAATGGCTGATAATACAAATACAAATTTTGGTGGGTGAAGATGCAAAAGGGTGAATAATATGTACGTAAAATTACAAGAGTTACTTCAAAAGAAAATACTAGGAATAGGTTGTAATGCACATATTTTGTCAAATGCAATCAACATAGCATCATGTGCCATGCCATTTCATGTAGAAGTAATGATAACTACAATTTATTTGCATTTTAGTCATTTTACCATTTGTATTGCTAATTTAAAACAATTTTGTGAAGAAGCAAATGTTAAATACAAAACATTTTTAGGATATTCAAAAATTAGATGACTTGCTCTAACACCTGCTATAGAGTGTGTTCTACAATTATTTGAGCCTCTCCGTTCATATTTTTTTTAAAGATTTTTTTTTTTTACAGGGACAGAGAGAGAGTCAGAGAGAGGGATAGATAGGGACAGACAGACAGGAACGGAGAGAGATGAGAAGCATCAATCATCAGTTTTTCATTGCAACACTTTAGTTGTTCATTGATTGCTTTCTCATATGTGCCTTGACCGCGGGCCTTCAGCAGACTGAGTAATCCCTTGCTCAAGCCAGCGACCTTGAGTCCAAGCTAGTGAGCTTTTTGCTCAAGCCAGATGAGCCTGTGCTCAAGCTAGTGACCTCCGGGTTTCAAACCTAGTCCTCTGCATCCCAGTTCGATGCTCTATGCACTGCGCCACCACCTGGTCAGATCATATATATTAAGTTAAGACAAATGTCCTAAAATCCTGGAATCATTTTTCAATAATAAAATATCTGATGTATTAATGTATTTTGTACATAATCAAAGCATCTATTTTTCAGAAAGTGATTCAAAAGATTGAAGATGAACACATTTCAGCTACAGAAGTTAGTCTTATTTTGAATGACTTTATCCTTCAATATAAATATCGTTTTGAAGAAAAATTTCTCTCTTTAATTATAAAAAGAAGCCTGACCAGGTGGTGGCGCAGTGGATAGAGCGTCGAACTGGGATGGGGAAGGACCCAAGTTCGAAACTCCAAGGTCGCAAGCTTGAGCGCAGGCTCATCTGGCTTGAGCAAAAAGCTCACCTGCTTGGATCCAAGGTTGCTGGCTTGAGCAGGGGGTTACTCGGTCTGCTGAAGGCCCACAGTCAAGGCACATATGAGAAAGCAATCAATGAACAACTAAGGTGTCACAACAAAAAACTGATGATTGATGCTTCTCATCTCTCTTCGTTTCTGTCTATCTGTTCCTATCTATCCCTCTCTCTGACTCTCTCTCTGTCCCTGTAAAATAAATAAATAAATAAATAAATAAAATTTAAAAAAAATTAAAAAATATAAAAAGGAAAGAAAATTTTCAGACTTAGAGGAATCAAATCCAGGCATAACAGAAAAGTTTATCAAAGAAATGCAGAATATTTGCCAGACATGTTTTCAACATATTGAAGAATGGTCTGCAACAAGCATCACGGGAAATAATAGTTTTCAACGGTGTTTTTTTTACTTCATCGCAAGTATATTGGACAGATACTGAATCTTGTCTTGAGTTTTTATCTAATGCCAGACATCAAAATAGACAATTGTCTCTTTGAAGAAATTAGAAGACTAAATGTATATTTAAATTCTGAAAAATTAACACAATGGGAAAATGAACATGTTGAAATTGATAAAAGATGGGTGGAAATATTCAGCCATTTCAAAATAAACATATTCTATGTGAAAATTTATTTATTTTTGTTCAATTTACATTGTGCTGCCCTGGAACTAATGCAGCAGTTGAAAGAGTTTTTTCAATTATTAGTGATTTTTGGACAAGTGAGAAATCAAGTTTGAATGTTGATACTCCAGCTGCAGCACTTGCTATAAAATTCAATACGAGGTATATTTCTTGTTCAGCTATTTCCCAATATATTGTTACAAGATGATACATTGACAAAAAATATTCATTTAATGGAAAAGTACTCATTCAGATAATATTACTACTAATAAAAGTACTCATTAGATAATATTATCTAAATGAGTGCTTTTTTCTTACAATTATTATTAAAAATTAATATGCATGTAAGCATAATTACAATATAAAATATTACAAATGTTTTTATTATGCATTTATCATATTATAGTGTATTATTGTTGCAATGAATAAAATGTCTCCTTTATTTACAATATTATTTTCTTCAATTTATTTTTGTCCTCCTTTTCATTGTAAAGAAGTTGGTCACCTAACTGTTAAAAATAAAGTGTTCTATGCTTCTTCCACTTTGGTTAATCTGAGAAGAGAGATTCTGAAATGGCTTTATAGCAAATGTCCCTCCAAACTAAAATGACCTGTTTTGGAATGCCCTCCCTTTTACATCTCTACCCAGAGACATCATACCTGTATTTCAAAGGCATGCCAGGAATTAATCTTTTTTTTAAATATATTTTTTAAATTTATTTTATTTTATTTATTCATTTTAGAGAGGAGAGAGAGAGAGGAGAGAGAGACAGAGAGAGAGAAGGGGGGGAGGAGCTGGAAGCATCAACTCCCATATGTGCCTTGACCAGGCAAGCCCAGGGTTTCAAACCGGCGACCTCAGCATTTCCAGATCGACACTTTATCCACTGCGCCACCACAGGTCAGGCTAACCAGGAATTAATCTTAACATGTATTTATCCTGTGACCCAACACATTCTCTGCTGTTTTATAGTTAGGTGTAAATAAGACTTAGTTTTCCTGATTTCCTTGAAGGCAGATATTAAATCTTATTTCTTTATAACCCTTCCCTCTTCCCTTTCCTTCATCTTCTCTCCTCAGTACTATCAGGTGTCTTACTAAGCCTATAATTAATGGATATTAAACAAATGCTTATTTTCTCAAATGCCTGAAATTATGAATAAGGGAGGACTGAACAATTGAAGTGAATAGAGCCTACTGGCATCTCCAGGACCTATTATTCCCATTTCAGGAGGTGCAGTACCAACAGTGCTTCCTGAGTTACGTGCGGAATTGTCACACTGCATTAGAAATTTCAGAAACTTAGGAGACCCAATTTTGAACCTTGCCTTTTCCATTCATTCATCTTTGGAAAATCACTAACTTTCCTGAGACTCAATACTCTTGTCTATAAAAGAGAGATAATTATATCCACCTCATAGGGTGGTTGTAAGGATTAAATGAGATAGTGTGTATTATGGGCTTATTATTTTACTGCTCAATACACACTAATTGCTTCCGGATACAAACTTAGCTATGCAAATATGGCTGAAAAAGGACCCAGAGGCTACCCATTTAGAAGACTGTCTTCAATTAGCTTATAATCAATCCTACTTTTAAACTATAATTCTCAAAACTAAACTTATTTAAGACTCTTTGAATCGAGGGAAGTTGCTTGTATGGCTGAGGACATCATTATGCCTAACAACACATCCAGCCCATGCAGTCTGTCATAAAGCCATCGTTTAGATGGCCAATTGACCATTATGCCCTGTAATATGCTGCACAGTCAGGGTTCTGCTGACCTCTTGGGCTCTGTTACTTACCATTCTTCCTCACTGTGCTCCTCTAATAGTGCTTTTCTTTCCGTTCTGAAGCCTTCACTCATATATGCCCCTCTTGAAATATCTCTCCCACCTCACCTTTCACCTGATCATTTCTGACTCCTCGTTCATGTCAGCTATATGCGATCCACAGAAAAACTTTCCTTCCCCCTGCACTCTAAACTAATAATCCTTGTTATGCTTGTCTCATTGCGCTCTTCAATTTTACCCTATATATTTTCAAAATATGTCATTATATATGTGCATATGTGTGTGTGCATGAGCATTGCCATCTCCCAGCAATTACAGAAGCACAGAACTGCATCTTCCTGCTCATCATGGTGTCCTCATCGACTTCTATGTGCATGGCACATAGTGGGCCCCCCACAACTATAGAAGGGTTTGATAAAACTGTGGTTGATTTACAGTTCCTACTTCCTTGTACTCTGTTGCTGGTTTGACTAGAAATCTCTTCTTGAAATATCATCATAAATCAATTTTATCAGAAGTTTTATTGAAGAAAACTGATTATTCTGTTCTTGTATGAATTTAGTATTGTTTTGTTGCTGTGAAAGATTTAATATTTCAAGGTGACATTTTAGCTGTTACTTATTATTTTGAAGGTTTGCCATATTCTTGATGGTGTGTTGTCAGGGCAATTTATTTTTTGGAGTTAAAGAGAAATATGAGCGCTAAAAATTAAAAACTAAGCCTGATCCTACTTTGTTCTGTGTAAGTAATGAAATTGGATGCCCTTTCTCAGAAGCTACCAAATCATTTCACTCCATCTTCATGTCTCAATGGCATCAGAAGTAAGCAGATGCCAAGCACTTTGTATGAAGATTAATACCATAGATGAGTCTAGCAAACTAAAAAATAAATTAGTTTCTGTACCTACATAAAAATAAAATGCTGCTCATGGACTATTCATAGACTAACAAAAACTGATAAATGTATGAGTAAATGAATAAGATACATTAAAGTGAAAATATTTACCAAATTGAGAAACCCTATTACTAGTAAGCTATCTGCCCTTAGAAAATCAGATTTGTTACAATACCAATTACCACTAACTTCTCAGAATATAGAATGTGCCCAACATTCATACTTAGCCTTTTGCTCAGATATTTTTTTTAATTAAAACCTTCCTAAAAATATTCCTTCTCTCTACAAAAGTTTGTTTGTTATTTCACAGCCCTTAGCCAGTGTACCAAATCTCCATAAAGCACCCACAGGAGCACCATCTTAAAAGATTTTTTCTTCATTTGTTTATGGACTAATTTACTAATCAAATATGTTTATAGATCTTGCTACTTATATGCTAAATAACTCTATGAGCTCTTAAAGAGCTATACTTACTCTATTTCTTATCAGTTCATTTCACTCAAAAATAAAACATTTATCATACAAAGTTGTCATTTCAACAAGTTATAATAGTTTTCACAAAATGATTATGTAATGACATTTAACAGTTTAGCCCTGCAATGAATTATATTTCCTTCAACCCATTATTAGTGTAAAATTTGGATTCTACTTTCATCCTTTTAAAAATTATAATTATTTTTGTTTTCTTATTGAAAAAGTAACAAATTTGTTCATTTTAAAGACATAACAATAAAGGAGCAAATAGGACAAAAACTAACCATGATATGACCAACAACTATTTAGCTTTGTTCTCTGCAAGCAATGAGGATTCTAGTCTTCTAATCATATGTATAAACCTGGAAGTAGTTAAGATTTAAGTGAATCAAAAATAATGTTCCAAAATTATCTCCATGTGAATTGTGATGTTAATTTCTCATTATTCCCTACTCTACAAAGGTAAGAATACTAGCCCTAAATTTCAAAATCCCATATTAAACTGCCTTGAGTGACCTCAATAAAATTTCTGGAGTACTTTATAATAACAGGCCTGTTTTCATGGAAATCAAAAAGTTAGGTCACGATACACTTTCGTGGCCCATAAACCCTGCCTAACAATTTAGGTATTGTCTGTCCTGCTTACATGTCCTGTAGACTGTTTCTTCTAAGTGGGCCTTAACATCCATGACTTCCATAGGGGTTGCTCAACAGGGGCTTTCTGTTAGTACAGGGCAAAGAGAAGGCAATATGACAGCCTCAGCACATCATTGCCTCTTTGTGGTCCCTCAAAACACCCCCCATGCTCTTGCAGAACACACAACCCTTGAACACTTACAAAGTAACAAATCTGACTCTAGCCACCACCCATCTGTCTTCTTAATTAGAATGTCCCTCTTAACCACTTCCCTCCCAGTACCCTCTGTCTCTGTCTGCCACTAAGAGGGTGTAAGGCCACTACTGAAAGGCCTGACAACCCCCAAATGGAGAATTAAATACGGAATATGTGGTTTTTTTTTTTTTTGGTTTTTTTTTTTTTTTTCATTTTTCTGAAGCTGGAAACAGGGAGAGACAGTCAGACAGACTCCCGCATGCGCCCGACTGGGATCCACCCGGCACGCCCACCAGGGGCGACGCTCTGCCCACCAGGGGGCGATGCTCTGCCCATCCTGGGCGTCGCCATGTTGCGACCAGAGCCACTCTAGCGCCTGAGGCAGAGGCCACAGAGCCATCCCCAGAGCCCGGGCCATCTTTGCTCCAATGGAGCCTTGGCTGCGGGAGGGGAAGAGAGAGACAGAGAGGAAAGCGCGGCGGAGGGGTGGAGAAGCAAATGGGCGCTTCTCCTGTGTGCCCTGGCCGGGAATCGAACACGGGTCCTCCGCACGCTAGGCCGACGCTCTACCGCTGAGCCAACCGGCCAGGGCCAAATATGTGTGTTTTAATAGGTGCCAACATCAGATTGTAGGTGGGGTTTTTTTTGTTTGTTTGTTTTTTGTCTTTGATCTTATGAGCAGACTAATAACAAGAACAGAAGAGACAGGGAGGAATTTCAAATGGGTTGGGAATACTCATTGCAATGAAGTCATTCTTTATACGTCTTCAACCCTTAAAGAATGCCCATGTTCAGGTTTTGTTAAAAGAAAACTACTTCTGAAGGGAATATTAAGGCTCTTAATTATAATTTTCATTATTTGTTGTTCCTCATTTTAAAAATAAAGTAATACTTCCAAATTATGAAGTAAACCAGTAGCAGTAGAACTATACACTTCACTTAAAATTTTCTGAGAGGATATCTGATACAAGAACAAACTTTATTAAATTAAATCTGCCTCCCTCCATTCAAACCTCAGCCAGTATGGTTCAGTATGACTAAACAAGTTACAGGAACAAAATATGCATCAATTTTAAGATCTATGTACTGTTTTTCTCATAAAATTTCTGAGGCAAAGCAAATTCATGACATCTTCCTAAATGAATTGGTTCCAACTGAAACCCTAAGTACTGCCATCATAACATTCCCTCAACCAGAAAAGCCCTTCTCTCTCCTCACTACTCTTGTAAAACCACCAGCCACTTCAAAGGCCAGTAAATAAATCACTTACAAGAAATTTTCCTTGTGTAACAAGCCTACCATACTGACTGCATCTTTATTCTGCAACCTTTCTGCACTCTTGAACTTAATTTGTGGAAAATTAGTCGGTTCTCAAAATGTTGTTCTCGTATGAATACATACATTGTCCTATTCTCATAAAGGTGCATATATTTTATATTCCTTCAAGACCACCATCATAGCAACTAGAACAATAAGTGATTGTTTAATGAATAAGTGAAGGTAAGCACTAATGACTATGGGAATTTTAATGGCCTCTGGGGGATATAATGAATTATGGGTATTATTTATGTAAGGCTTTACCATAATTTAATTCAGTCTATAAAAAACAATGGTATTTATTTATGTTCTGTAGAAGAGATTGGTTTTTTACTTTAGGACCAAACATAAAGACAATCTAGAATTTTTATCCCTGTTTTCTTTTCTTTTACCTTCTGTTTTGTTTAAAAGGATGTCTGCTTACGCAAGAGTGTCTTTGAGCCATGTTCTTATGTAGTCTGAACTCCTCTATATTTTGTTATAAGCAAAATTATCCCAGTGTTCACTCTCAGGTCACCTAGAATTTACCTACCTAATTTTGAAAAAGAAAACTATGTCACAACACTTTCTCTACTCTAGGGAATACTTGGCCCTAAAAATGTATGTAGTTGTATTGTCCACAAGCAAACACTAATTTATTAAAAGCAGAGCATAACAAATAGGCTGATGGAATTTAATCCTGGGATAGGGAATCTTTATCTATGCATTGGCTTTCTCATTTTCCAATAAGAACAAGAAAAGTATACCAGGGCTATTGTGGGGAGTGAAGCCAGCAATATGCACGCAATGCCCGTGCCTGGGTCAATAAATGAGTGCTCACTGGAAGGTAAGAATTGTTTCTTTGTGACTTATTATTACTAGTTTTGATGTTAAACAATCTAGCCTTGCTGTGCAACAATGTCCTCATCACCAAATGGTAATAAAAGTGTAAAGAAACTTACAGAGTCATTGTGAGAATTGTGTGAGAAAATGAATGTAAGGTAGGCTGGCAGTTTTGGCAGTACTCACAAATTGATACCTGTTACCACCTCCATTATCACCATCACCTTCATTATCATTCTCACATCTGTTGATAACAGGGGGTCAGAAAATGCCACAGCCAGTTTATAAAGAGACTACTTCAAGTGGATCAAATAGAGAAATAAGAAAGCAAAGGAGTCTTGCAAAACATGACAAGGGCTGAAAGCAGCAGTGATGGTAGAGAAGACTCTTTCTCCCCCTAAGGATTACTAATGTTTATTCTAATAAGCAGAAAACATTCAAAATCAACTGGACACCAACTGCCTCTTTGAGGTGAGCTTGACAAACCAAAGATATAATATAACCATCCCCTTTTCCTAAACACTGATGGAGAGTAGGCTTATATTCAGAGAAAATAAACAAAACTTGTCTCCACCCTGGCATTTTATATTATCCATCTGTATGTCCTTAATATTATTTCAATGTGAGTTTCAAAGAGAGTTTATTTTTTGATACCTGTACATAAAAAAAATATATTAAAAAAACACCTTGGTTTTTTTTTAACAAAATGATTTATCTGTTAAACTTTGCTGATACCAGAACTTCCAGAGTAGTAAAGATGAATTTACCATTGTTGGAAAGGAAGTTACACTATTCAGATTTGTCCTGACTCTGCATGTTTAATACAACCACCACCATGAGACAGAAAAATGCATGAAATCTAGCAGTAAGGATAGATTGACCTTTGCTCACGGAAGCTGCCCACACTAATTTGCATTTTGTTTTTCTCCCAATCAAATACAGGAAGTTATAAACCATTATAACTTTAACTTTCAATTATAAATGTCTCAGTTGAACATACTCACTGAGAAAGCATATACATCTCTCAAAGGTTCAATTTCCTAGGGGTCTCATCATGCAGACATAATTATTGTTTTAATTACAAGTCCTTTGTGAAATAAAAAATAATAATGATGATTTTTCTTGGGAGTAAAGCATAGTACTCATTCAAGTTAGCATAAGACTTTTCTTCTTAAAACCAGGACTCAGATCACTAAAAACAAAGTCCCTTCACTCTCTCTCCTCTCACTAAAATCAATAAAAGAAAATATTTTATATATATATAAAAGCCTGACCTGTGGTGGTTCAGTGGATAAAACATGACCTAGAATGCTGAGGTTGCCAGTTCAAAACCCGGGGATTGCTTGATCAAGGCACATATAGGTACTAACTACTATGAGCTGATGCTTTCTGCTTCCCAACCCCTTTCTCTCTCTCCTCTCTCTAAAATCAATAAAATAAAATCATATTATATATACATATACATACATATACATATATATACATATATACACACACATATATATGTGTGTGTGTATATATATATATGAACAAAACAAAGTCATTTGCTGGTAACATTCAACAGGTGCTTCCCAAAAGGATACAAATTTCAGTCATCCTTTTGCTTTGAGTTTAAAGATCAAGAGATAAAATGTACACACACACATATATGAAGGTAAGGAATATTATAAAACTGAATGCACAGTGTAGATGGCATTAAAAAATCTAATGCACAGTGGAAGTGCTACTGGAATAACTAAAATACTAAGGAGAAATTTCAGGAAGTATGGACAACAAGTGTGAACAAGGAGAGAAACAGTCTATCTGTGGAGAGAATTTACAGTGCCCAAATTGTCCATATGGAAATCACAGGATTTTCTTCCCAACTGCTCCATTTCATCCTCTCCGATATCCAAAAAGATCATCAGGAAAAGAGTTCTTTTACTTGCCAACTTCTTCTCTGGCATTTTTATAAACATTTTTGGTGGAGAAAGAGACATACATCCAATACTTTAGAATTACACCATACAGAGTTCCCCTACACTACACAAAACCTGTTCAAGATCAGACCTCATATGTTTTCTGTCAAGTCCAGGTTTTTCATTTCTGTTATTGAACCATTTAAAAAGAATTGAGTAATCAAAACATACTTTGCTGAGGGGTTTTTTGTGTGTGTGTTTTTTTTTTACAAAATTGGTTTGAATTTTAAGTCAATTTAGGATAGGATCTCTTCTGATTCCTAACTTATCTTTTTTGTTTTCAGTTGGGAGACACCCAGACATTTTTTAACACATGACGTTGCAAATGAAATATGGTAAAGATATAAAAGTGAGAAGAAATTTTTCACTTAGAGGCATGACAGAGTGGGAGGAGAAGAGATAAGGGAGAGTAGAAAAGAAAGTCAGTGTTTGTCTTCTGGGAATATGTCAGGCATGTCCAAAGGCACAGCTAGCTCTTCTCTCTCAATTTTTCATCTCCTTGGCTCTTCCCATGTCCAAGTCTTTCTCCTCTTTAACGGACTCAGCTGAAATGTCTTCTCCTCCCTTCCCCCTCCCCAACCACCACCACATTACTCCTCATCACATTCTTTCTTCTCGAAATTGTTGGAGTCTCAATATCCCTCCTCTCCTAATTATTCACTAAGTCATCCTAAGTAAAATGAATCAGAAGTTCCATGTCTCTGTTTTCTCATATAAAAATGAGTAAAAATAGGCCCTGGCCGGTTGGCTCAGCGGTAGAGCGTTGGCCTGGCGTGCAGGAGTCCTGGGTTTGATTCCCGGCCAGGACACACAGGAGAAGCACCCATTTGCTTCTCCATCCGCCCCCCTCCTTCCTCTCTGTCTCTCTCTTCCCCTCCAGCAGCCAAGGCTCCATTGGAGCAAAGATGGCCCCAGCGCTGGGGATAGCTCCTTGGCCTCTGCCCCAGGCGCTAGAGTAGCTCTGGTCGCGGCAGAGCTACGCCCCGGAGGGGCAGAGCATCGCCCCCTGGTGGGCAGAGCATCGCCCCTGGTGGTCCTGCCGAGTGGATCCCGGTCAGGCGCATGCGGGAGTCTGTCTGTCTGTCTCTCCCCGTTTCCAGCTTCAGAAAAATACAAAAAAATAAATAAATTAAATAAATAAATAAATGAGTAAAAATAAACAAAATAATTGTAGCCTCTATCAGTATCAAATTGTATAATCTCTATAAAACCTTGAAAGACCCTGGATATTAGTAAATGCTAAATATTCATGATCAATTCTATTTCTATGCATTTTATTTGTTGGGTTTTTTTTTTGTATTTTTCTGAAGCTGGAAATGGGGAGAGACAGTCAGACAGACTCCCGCATGCGCCCGACCGGGATCCACCCGGCACGCCCACCAGGGGCAATGCTCTGCCCACCAGGGGACGATGCTCTGCCCCTCCGGGGGGTCGCTCTGCTGCAATCAGAGCCACTCTAGCGCCTGGGGCAGAGGCCAAGGAGCCATTCCCAGCGCCCGGGCCATCTTTGCTCCAATGGAGCCTTGGCTGTGGGAGGGGAAGAGAGAGACAGAGAGGAAGGAGGGGCATGGGGGTGGAGAAGCAAATGGGCGCTTCTCCTTATGTGCCCTGGCCGGGAATCGGACCCGGGTCCCCCGCACGCCAGGCCGACGCTCTACCACTGAGCCAACTGGCCAGGGCTATTTCTATGCATTTTAGCACTTAATCAAAATACTACCTTTTATTTTAAATACTTGAGTTGTTTGTTTTCTGTTTCTTCTGTCTTCTCATGCATTGTCTAGCATAGTACCATGCTTACTAATTAGGCAATTCAATAATTGTCTCGCTGAACTTAATAAAGGAAGTGGGTATAAGAGCTGATGGAAAAGGTGACCAAATATAGGAAGTATTTTATTAATTATATTTACATTGTATTCTCAAAATTCTTTTTTTTCAAATTGAGAGCAGGGGACGCAGAGAGACAGATTTCTGCATGCACCCCCATGGGGATCCACCTGGCAAGCCCCTGTGGGGCATGCTCAGCCCACCTCGGGTGTTGCTCCATTGCTTGGCAGCAGAGGTATTTTTAGCACCTAAAGCAGAGGCCACTGAGCCATCCCCAGCACCTGGGGCCAACTCAAGCCAAGACTGAGGGAGAGGAAAAGAGAGAGAGATAAAGAGAAAAGGGGGAAGAATGGAGAAGCAGATGATTGCTTCTTCTGTGTGCCCTGACCAGGAATCAAACCTGAGACTTCCACACACAGTGTGGATGCTCTACCACTGAGCCAACTGGCCAAGACATATTCTTGAAATTCTATGAAGAAAGCTCAGTGTTTAAAATTCTGTACTTTTGTCAATAAGCTCAACTTAGAGTCTTACTTATCCTCAGATACTGTCTACTTTAAAGTGAACATGCTTCAAATGTGTCAGTTTTGGTCATTTTTTTATTCCCTGAGGAATATTTAACACTATTAGCTAGAAAGCAACAGAAACACTGTCTTCTGTTTGATTTTACATAATTGGTAATTCACAGATCCTTTGGACTGTTGCCCAGACAATAGAAAGTAAAATAAAGCAAACCAATACTAATTTCTATCTGATAGGAATATAAGTAAGTTGGTAGGGGAAACTAATAAATACTAGGTGAAATGGAACAAATTCCACTAGCACACATTTATTGCACTTAATAAGGGGTGTATCATTGGCTAACCCTCTCTATCCTATAGAATTCCAACAAGTTAAACTTCTCCAACTGGCAAGTTAACAGCATTGATGTAATGTTGCCTGTCCCTGGACAGCTGAGCTCAGCAGCTCTAGTTCCATTTTCCATTCCAAAGGATAGCTAAAGAAACATTTTTTTGGACAACTGTAATATGTTTGCTATGTTTCAAGAAATTTTGTTCACATTTTTCTCTATAGCTCTGTTTATTGTTCCATAATTTCAAGAGATTTGACTTATTTGGGGCCAGGTGCCAAATACAGTATAGTAAAAAGAACAATGTTCAAACTAGCCCAGGGTAATCTAAAGGATGTTCATGGATCTGACTTCCCAGGAAAGAAGTTTTCACCATTTAGGCATTACTTGATTGACTGATAGATATTGAGTATGAGAGGGTTTCTCCCTCTTCTTCTTCTTAACTTGTAAATAGATAATGTATTTTTTCTTTAAAAAGAAAATGAGACCTTACTTAAATAACTCTATAACTTTATTTTCCTGACAATGTACTGTGGACATTCCTCTAGCTAAAACCTAGGTCATTATTTTTAATAACAGCAAAATAGTTTATTATATGGGTATGTTATAATTTTCAACCAGTCTAGTGATGGATAATTGAGTTGCTTTCAGGTTTATGCTCCACTAACAAAATGGAAATTAATATTACCGTGCATATACATTTACATATAGGTACTTTTGGTTATAGGGTAAATTCCAAAAGGTAAGACCAATGGATAAAAAATATATATTATATTATATAATATTAATATAGATATCCACATAGATCTATATATTAACATTTTTTCTGTATAGAAGAATAAGTACTTCCATAATATTTACATTATGCTTTTTTAAATTCCATCAGTATTGATTTCCTAAGGAAAACTTTTTTTAACACTCAGAAAACATCAAAAGTTAGGCCTTGCTTTATCCAGAAAACTTCAGCCCAGATATGAAATATATCCCAAATCAAATCCTTTTGAATTATTATCATGTTACATCAGGGATAATCTTCTATATATTTTAGCATTCCATCTTCTGGTTTCTTTTCTCAGATTTATGACAGAATAGTTTGAGCACTTTGTCCATCACAAAAATTACCATAGTTTCAGACTCAGTTGAAACATCAGTAGAACAAAGCATTACTAATCATATTTCTATTTCAATCATTTACAAAGACTCATTTGTCCCTGAAATTTTATAAGCCAAATCTACCCATTTTTTTCTTTATTAGTCTATATATTGATCCAGCAAGATTTTTGTGAATTACTGCTATTATATACAATATCTATCACTGACCTATTCTAAAATAATGGTGAGAATTTTATTTTCTTACTTCTTGGCTCTGAATCAATAGTTTATTGGCCAGTCCTTCAAATAAAGATGTTAGACTTGTAGAGATAAAAAATGTGTCCAGTAGACACAGAATGTTTTTATAATAAGAGAAAAGAGAAATCCTAGGATCTAGAAAAGACATTCCTTTTTTATCAAAATATGTTATTTCATTTAATTCATACCAACCTGTGAGATAAGTATTCATAGATGAAATAACTGAAGCTCAGCAAGGTTAAGTAACTTGCTCAGTGACTCAGAGAAAGTAAGAAAGTGACTCACTAGATTTTACCCCACCATTTGTCTGATTTTGAGGCCACACTCCCTACATGAGTATGTCCCCAGTTCCTTATTTAATTTGACACATTGACTATCGCCTATTTTTGCCTCAACATTTTTTTCCTCTCTTGGTTATATGTTACATGTTAGTCTGAATCAGACATCAGTGATGATATAGACATGAAGGTAAATATCCATTAGCTGTAGCATTTCTACACAACTGGTGTGAAATTTTGATTTAATGTGAGCTAAAGACTCTTGGCTACTCTTGGAGAGGGAGGCGAATATTTCAGGATCTGCTGCACTAATCCCTCTTCTGGGGTTGACATTTGTCTGAGAAGCTCTAATGGTTGGTGGCAGGAGTATCTTCATGGGAAATTTTCCTGCCTCAGACTTTATCTTCCTATTACTGAAGATACTTTCTCCCCTAGTACATTAAAGCTGCTCAGTAAAAATTAAATCAATTTCATATGACCTGGTTGGTGCAGGTTTTTCTCCTTTTTTGTTTCTTTAACATGAATACCATTGATAAGCTAATACCATTTTTCTTCGAGATTTCCAAAAAGAATACTGAAAAGTACATTAAAATATCTCCTTTTTAATAAGCTGTTCATGTGGGGAAGGGGCTGGAGCAGAAGTGGGTGGGGGTGGGGGGCAGTCACATTCCAATCTTTATTGTATTAAATTAAGATTCTACTAGATTAATTTTTTTCATTGCTAATTTTAGAAATTTTCAACAGTGAAAATTTTGGGCAGGATTCACATTATTTTAAGAAACAACACATTCACTCCATTGCTCTATCATGAAATACAGTCTTTTGTAGTTTGATATGTAGAATATAGAGAGGGCGTTCCCTTTCTTAGTATGGTGGTTACTACAATTCCATGCTGTATGTAATTCCTAAAATTGGCTAATACTATTTTTTTCTGTCTCATAGAATTAGGTTGTTTTTAAAAGTATTGACATGTATAAAAACACAGCCTGCTTCTAAAAATCAATACAGAAGACTTCTATCTTGAAGTTTGGGGATGAAAATCTACTGGTAGTGAAGGGATGGAGGTGGAGGTTCTTTATAACATTGCAAGAGAATTTTCTCCTCATTTCTTCTATTGCCATTCAAGTCTTTGGTAGAGGAAATAAAGCATCATGCTGAGCCTGTAATTCTTGCACATTGAGGTTAAGTCGGAACCAACCCCTGTTGGTCCCCCCACCAGCGTGGCAACCCATCTTAGACAAGATGGGCTGACCATTAACCAAGCTCCGAAGCAACCAACCGCAGACACCTGAAGCTGGTGCCATGCTGGAGCTCAGGGACTGGAAGAAGCTACGAGGCTGAAAGCAGAAACACTGTGCTGCCAGGGTCTTCTCGCCCTTCATCGTTGCCCCGAGCACACAAGCTCTTGCCAAAGTCCCTGATGCCCAGGGAAGGGCATTGCTATACCTGCATTCATTCAGCCTAACTCGCGCTCCCCCACACTCCCCAAATTCAGAAAGCAGGGCACACGAAACCCTTTTGCCCCAAGACTCTCCCATTTGGAGCATTCTCCGCACAGCAGGCAAAGACTTCCCTTCTGTTTTCTCGTTTACCAAATTGCCAAACCTGGGACTGGGTGAAGCGTGTCTGTGCCTGGAGCCTTCCCAGTGCTGCCCTGGGACCCCGAGGTCCTGCGGCGTGCCCAGGAGACGCGCGAGCAGCGGGCGCTCCCTCGAAGCCCCCAGCAAGGACAAAGGGGGTCCGAATCCGAGGAAAGAGTCGGCGGGCTTCGGGGAGAAGGGCTCTTGGTCTGCCTGCAAGTACCGTCGGGGACGGTCCCGGGGAATCCGCGCCCGCCCTTTCCCGGGGAGCGCTCACCATTTGCAGCCTCTGCCGTGCTTGAACTTGAGGGTGAGCGCAGTCTCCAGAAAGAGCAAGAGGTTGAGCAGCGCCAGCAGCCAGTACCTCGGCTCCTTCCTCGCCTCGGCCACTCGCCAGACCCCAACCAGCGAGTGCAGAAAGAACAGCAGCCGGGTGGCCAGGGCGTAGAACAGGACCAGCCCCTCCATGCCCGCGGGCGCGCTCTGCCCTCGCCCCTCACCCGCGCCCCGCAGGCCGGGTCAGGAGCATCCGACCCCGACCGTGGGCAGGAACGTGACAGCTCCGAGACCTGCTGCCACTGTCTTCCCTTCTCGCCCTCCCGCGCGTTTAGAACAGGAGAGAGCAGTTCGCCCCTCCCCCAAACTTCCTGAGAACTCTTCAAAAAGGGGGGACTCGAAGTCCAGCTTTTCTAGACTGCGAGGCTTTCCCGGGAGTCTGGGGCGCGCAGCCCGCTCCTGGGCGTTACTCCAGCGTTGCCCATCCCCCTCCCATTCTCGAGGAGTAACCTCCATCCCTGCCCTCTGCCCACCCTCACTCCTCCATCCTCCTGGTCTCCTGGTAGTCCCTCAGAACTTTCTTACTGGA
Source organism: Saccopteryx bilineata (assembly GCF_036850765.1). Lineage (NCBI taxonomy): Eukaryota > Metazoa > Chordata > Mammalia > Chiroptera > Emballonuridae > Saccopteryx > Saccopteryx bilineata. The sequence continues at coordinate 62,787,165 of NC_089498.1, forward strand.
AGGGGTTGGAGGGAGGGAGGCTGAAGGTCAAGGTGCTGCACAGCCAGAAAGGAGGAGGAGGACGCATCTAAGGCACCCCTTCCTTGTTTTCCCACTGAAGTACTTCAGTTCACTCACACTGCTTATGAGAACAGGCTCTAAGGGTGACTCTACGCTGGGACGTAGGAGAGCCAGAGAATCTGCTGCCCCGAGCAGTTTTAAGAACGCGGTTCCTGCCCAGTTCAAAGAACTAAAACTCCCCAGGACTGGAGGAAATCAGACACACTGGGCTTTCAGAGAGCTCCCTACACCTTGTAAATGGGTCACATCTCTCTGGACGCGGTGCTATTACAGAAAAGAAACAGTCTTTATTATGTTATACACCACACGTTCCTCATCCCCAGCACTTTTTTTCCTGAAAGCTCATAGTAAGTAGCAAGACAAGAAGGCAGAGGGGAAACTGAGGAAGGAGATAGAAGATGGAGCTAGGAATTAGAATAGAAGGAGAAATTCATGGAGCCCGGAACACCTTGAGGTCAAAGACCAATCATGTAAACTCTGGTCTTTCCAGTTTCCAGGGCAGAGGAAACTGAGCTCAGGGTTTCCCAAAATACCTTAATGATCTGTGTGTCCCTGTTCAGTCTCCTACCTCCTGTACCACTATTTACTTAACATTTTCCTTTAAATAAACTAAAATATTTTACTAAAGTAATTTTGAAGGGAACCTTTATACCACTTATAAGTGGAAAAGGAGTATAGTAGGCTATAGATGGAAGGTAATTACAAAAATAAATAAACTGAAACTAAGTTACTGATGTCGCCCAATATATTAATTATTGTTTTTCAAGCTCTGTGCCTCAGTATCCCTCCTTCTGGGGAGATAAAGAAGTGCTACCCATATTAATTACTCCATACGCTTTTTTTTTTTTACCACATTAGTAAAATTGAAAAAAAAATGTAAAGAAAAATTTTTCTTTCTTAAGTTATTCAACTTAAAATCGTACTTTCCTTTTCTAAAAATCAGGTTGAAAACTAAATTATATGATTAATATCTTCCAAGGTGGAAAAAAGTTTTTTCTGGTTCCCTAAAAGAAGCTCAATATTTCTGGCCCTATGAATAGGGAGAAATTTTTCTTTCTCCTGTGGGTCTGAATTCTCACATCTTACAGGAAATCCAGCAGTAATTTCCTGGGGATGCTTCTTATAGTGCTCCTCAATGTAGGCTGATGGCACAGTGATCTGTGACCACACACTGTTCTGTGAAGCAGGGGAGCACAGGAGACCACCAGGTCAGCAGGAGGCAGCATGGTGCAGACAGCACAGCCATACACCCAGCCAACTGGCTGCCCTGGACTCCTGGCTCATCCACTTAATGATGTCATAACCTTTCTACCTCAGTCTCCTCATCTGTAAATGGGGTGTGAAGCCTATGGACTCATAGGGCCATTGTGGGGATCAAGCATGGTCATCTATACAAAGCATCTAGCAAGTAATGAGTGCTTAGTAAATGTTGGTGATTATTGGTTGGACCAAAAAAGTTAATCCAGAGGAGCTGATCAGATTGCCTGAGACAATAACAAGAGTAGAGTAGAGAAACATGACATTCTAAAGGCCTATCAAAACCCTCCAGCTGAACACCACCAGGAACACATTTGTTGTTGAACAAGTTGGGTTATTACTCTTTTAGAGAGGAAGAATATATTTCATGGAGAACCATGGGGTATCTCAGTAAGAAAGTGTTAGAAACCTTAGGAAGGCTTCTTAGAAAAGATTTGGGCTGGTGTTAGGTGATTGAGGGGGCAATTAAGAAAGTGGGGCTTTGCTCTAATTGGATGATATCAAGAAGGGGGTAAATTCTGATTGGGTATCTTAATAAAGCTTATTAGGTAGAGGAATGTTGTTCATGTTTGTGGTTTTGACAATATTCATGTTCTGTCTGTGCTTAGACATGATTGTAGAGTGGTCCTCTTTTCATCTTCACCCATCACAGTCACAGAGTGGCCTTGCTTGATGTTGCTGTTCTGTGAAACGTTTGTTTTCAACAAGAGGATATCAAGGACCAGTTGATGCTACCAGACTAGCTGCTTACTGTGAGGGGTAGGATTTTTCTTTTTCAGCTTCCTAGGAAGGCTATCTATCCTAGGGGTTAAATAAAAAAGGAGGGAGGTCAGTCTGATATCTTCCACACATCTTTGTTACTCCCTATTTTGAAGGTTTAGACTCAGTATAGGTTCTGTTGTCTCTGGATCTGAAAAACAAAACTGTCATTAAAGAGAGCATGAAGGTTATTTATTTTTAATTTTTTCCTAAGCCCACTTTAGAAGACTGAAAGCTTTGAGAAATAATTTGGAAACTCCAACCCAATAGTACAATAAACTTTAGAGAGAAAGAAAGAAAGAGAAGAAAAAAAAAAGAAAAGAAGGAAGGAAGGAAGAAAGAAAGAGAGAGAGCCCGACCAGGTGGTAGCATAATGGATAGAGCATCGGACTGGGACCTGGAGGGCCCAGGTTTGAAACCCCAAGGTCACTGGCTTAAGCAAGGGATCACTGGCTTCAGTGTGGAATCATAGACGAGACACCATAGTCGCTGGCTTTAAGCCCAAGGTCTCTGGCTATAGCCCAATGTTCCTGGCTTGTGCAAGGGGTCACTTGCTCTGCTGTAGCCTCCCCACCCTCATCAAGGCACATATGAGAAAGCAATCATGGCCCTGGCCAGTTGGCTCAGTGGTAGAGCGTTGGCCTGGCGTGCAGGAGTCCTGGGTTCGATTCCCGGCCAGGGCACACAGGAGAGGTGCCCATCTGCTTCTCCACCCCTCCCCCTCTCCTTCCTCTCTGTCTCTCTCTTCCCCTCCTGCAGCCAAGGCTCTATTGGAGCAAAGTTGGCCCGGGCGCTGAGGATGGCTCTATGGCCTCTGCCTCAGGCACTAGAATGGCTCTGGTTGCAGCGAAGCAGCGCCCCAGATGGGCGGAGCATTGCCTCTGGTGGGCATGCCAGATAGATCCCAGTCGGGCGCATGCAGGAGTCTGTCTGCCTCCCCGTTTCCAACTTCAGAAAAATACAAAAAAAAAAAAATCAATCTCTTAACAACTAAGGAGCTGCAACAAAGAATTGATGCTTCTCATCTCTCTCCCTTCCTGACTGTCTGTCCCTCTCCCTGACTCTCTCTAGCTCTGTCAAAACAAACAAACAAACAAACAAAGGTGAGAGAGAAAGAAAAAAAGAAGAGAAATAAAAGAATTTAAAAATCTATTTAATTTGTTTATGTAAATGTAAGTAAATGTTTTAAACTTTTTCTTTAAAAGCAATCAGCCCCAGGCACCGGGTTCCTGTGGCATAGGCTGGGATTGCACTGAAGCGAAACCAGCTCACACATTGTCTGAGGAGACAGCAATCACCAGGTCTCTCTTCCTTTCTGAATGCAAAGTAGACAGTTTTCAGGGTTCCCTACAGGGTTCTCTACAATTAACATGATTTCAGTTATGCAAAAACAAAAAATTTCTTCCTCAAACTACCTCCAGTAAAAGGAGTAGTTATTGAAAGGGTACACATGGCCCAACAAGGGGACGTGGAATCCAGTGGAAATCAGGCACAGGAGGTGTAATAAGACAGTGCCTTGGGCAACGGGAACAATAGGACAGCTGTGGACTTCAGTGACTTCAGGGAACTTATGGTGGCAGTCTGTGAACCTTTCATAGCAACTTTCTGACACTATCAGCTTTCAGACAAATCTTTCTATCATCTCAGTTCAAATTTCTGAGAAAATGTATTCAAATGAATCTCTCCAACTCTGGGTACCATGTTCCTGGACCACCAGCATCAGAACAGCCATTGGCCATTTCCATGCAAAGACGGATTTAGTTCTGCTTTCTTCACTCTTTAACATGAGATTCTGGGCAGAGCAATTTTTTTAATTTTTTGTATTTTTTCTAAAGTGAGAAGAGGAGAGTTAGAGAAAAAGACTTCTCCGTGCTCCTGGTGAAGATTCACCTGTCATGCCTACTAGGGGGTGATGTTCTGCTCATCTGGGGTGTTGCTCCATTGCAACCTTGCATCTGGAGCCATTCTGGCACCTGAGATGAGGCCATGGAGCCATCCTCAGAGCCCCGGCCAACTCGCTGCAATGGAGCCTTGGCTGCAGGAGGGGAAGAGAGAGACAGAGAGAAAGAAGAGTGGGAAGGATGGAGAAACAGATGGTTGCTTCTCCTGTGTGCCCTGACCAGGAATCGAACCCTGAACATCCATATGCCAGGCAGACACTTTACCACTGAGAAAAACAGCCAGGGATGGGCCAAGGCAATTTGAGTAGGGGGAGGAAGTGGACCTAGCCAGCACACTGGCTGACACATTCAGTACTATTCAACCCTGGGGTGAAATGCATACATCTTATACCTATAAGGCCAGAGATAACCCTGCTTTAAACTTTGTGCATACCATTATGGATCCACCTATAACTCCCAACAATGATGCGTGTCAAAGACATATCTGCATCCAGAGGCCACTAAAGCTGCAGGTTGGTGTCAAAATCCACAGCCTCTTGGCACTGGCCAGTTGGCTCAGCGGTAGAGCGTCGGCCTGGCGTGCAGAAGTCCTGGGTTCGATTCCCGGCCAGGGCACACAAGAGAAGCGCCCATCTGCTTCTCCACCCCTCCCGCTCTCCTTCCTCTCTGTCTCTCTCTTCCTTTCCGCAGCCGAGGCTCCATTGGAGCAAAAAGATGGCTCGGGTGCTGGGGATGGCTCCTTTGCCTCTGCCCCAGGCGCTAGAGTAGCTCTGGTCACGACGGAGCGACACCCCAGATGGGCAGAGCATTGCCCCCTGGTGGGCGTGCCGGGTGGATCCCGGTCGGGCGCAAGTGGGAGTCTGACTGCCTCCCCGTTTCCAGCTTCAGAAAAATACAAAAAGAAAAACAAAAAAACCACAACCTCTTAGTAAAATTCATTCCTACTGTAGCTCCATTTTGATCTTCTTGAGACATCACTTTATACATACACATACACATATACATATACTAGAAAGTCCGGTGGTCATAAGAAATGACTGCTGTTCTAGATATTATAAATTGTAATTAAAATGATTTGTGCAAAGGTGTCTGCTAATTCAAACTGAATTACCCAGGGCAGGCGGTGAGGACGCCCCTTTGCTTAGTGCCCCACGGGGTTTCCCCCTTCTACTTACTTAATTGCTTAAAGTAGAGTGCAATGAAGGAAACCGCTGGCGGTACATTTCTTAAGAGCCACCGCTAGCTCAATAAATAAAGGTGATTTAAATAATAAAATGTTAATTCACATGTCAAAGATCTCTTTGTACACAACATTTATTTGTAGATCTTTCTATCATTTTTAAGCTCACCTTGCAGAAGACCATCAATTATTTTTAATTTTACGTGATTGCTGGCTCATTGCTTGCTATATATAGCATTAGAGGCCAACTTTTTTTCAACTTCATGCATCATTTTATATGCAGTAGCAAATGGGTTAATGTCTTGAAATAATTCCCCCATTTCATTAAGTAAGGTCTCAGGAACTCTTTTATTCCATTCTAAACGTGCTGAACTGGCTTCTGAGGGATCAAGTATATATAATTGAGCAAACTTTCTTTTCCTGTCAGAAGGATGCAAAGTTCCAGTTTGATGGTAAACTTGACCATGAAGTTGAAAGCAATAAAGTCCTGGTCCAGGCAAGTCAATTGGTTTGTTTCCCATGGATGCAAAAGCAAACAAACTATTAATGGATCAAATGCTATCCATGTACTGTTTGCTATTTGGATGCTGATTAGTCAATAATTTATTCAAGATTGGTGGATAATTCTCAATTAGTGGAACTACAATGTTTCCATACTTGCAACATTGAGAAAATCCTTTCTTGCCATGGTCAAATCAATTAGTTTCTAACTTGAAGTTTAAGGACTGACAGTGTTCACATTTAATATTAATGTCACCAGAGGAATGCTCCAAAATTAAAGTTTCTCCGTTTGAAACTGTTTTAATCCTTTTTGCGTTTCAGTCAGCATTACTCTGTCATTTTTTTGCATTTCTCTCCTGCCTTTGTTCAAGGGACTCATTTTGTCGAGACAGGCTTTTTTGTCTTGCATCTGAGGCAAGCCTTGTTTCTCTATGCTCATCAGTCTCATTTTGCCGAGGAAGACGCATTTGCTCTGCGACTGAAGCAAGCCTTGTCTTTCTCTGCTCAGTGGTTTCTTTTTGTTGAGAAAGCCGTTTTTGTGCAGCTTTAGCTCCTTTTCTTTTCTCTTCAGTGCTGTATTTTCTAGGAGGCATTCTTAAAAGAAATTACGTTAAGACGTAGTTTTTGTGTAAAACAGATGATTGCCAATGCAAACAAATGTTCACCTTCCCCCTGACACGCTCAATTTGCATTCAGCTATGGCAACTTCACCCCATTGGCTAGTACAGTTACGCAAGCAACCAATAAGCTATCAGTGACAAACAGACACTTAAGCCGCATATAATAAAGATGTATGCATAGGTATATAACATAAACCATGGGAAAAAATCATACACTACAGGAAAGTAATTCTATTCTCTAGAGGAGTTATTCACAATTAATACCTTTCATTTTTATTTTTTCTGGTAATTACAATTATATATTTAAAAAAACATAATCTATTTCTCCCTTTCTTGATTTACCAACTTACAAAAATGTTGAATTCTCAGTTTGAAAGTTGGGTGTCCCATATTCCTACAATACCTTCTTTCTCCCTCATTCCAACTAAACTACCCAATTTTTATTAATAATAACATCCTTTCCTTTAGCTGTAATTAAATCTACTGTTTTGTCAATTGGCTAATCCTAAAAATTGAGAACCACCAAAAAACACCTAAGATATGTAATTATTAGTCAGTGTATTTTTTCAGATATAATGCATGTTTCCCCTAAACTTTGAAAATAATCATTCTTTTCTTGAACATAGTATTACTGATAAGAAGTCTATTCATCCCATTGTTTTTTCTTTAGAAATAAGTATTTTTTTAATCTCTGAAATTTTAAAAGATTTTTTATTATTTTTGGAATGCTTGTCATTTAAATGTATCTATATAGATATTGGGCTTTTTTGTGTGCTCTGTGGGATGCAGTAGTCATGTCATATGTATTTAAGTGAGTCAAACCTTCTGCTATTTCTTTAACAATTTCTTCTTTATTGTTTTTCTTTGCTCCTTCTTAAATGCCTCATATTTTCTATCTTTCTTTTTTGATCTGTGTTTTGGTAGAGCTCCTTAATTTTATTGTCCAGGTGTCTAACTTAACCTTCAGATGTTTCCATTTTATTGTTCAGGTCTATCAATGATTGTTTTAGTCAACTTATTTTGTAACAAGCCTTTCCTATCATTTGAAACCTGTTTTTTCACAGCATCTTGCTCTTGAATGGATGCAATATCTTTTTAAATTATTTTTGAAACATTAATTACAATTTTTAAAATGATTTTATCTTTCCTAAATTATTTTTGTTTTCATTTGTTTGTTTCTCAGTTTATTTAAGTCTTTCATTTGATTTCAGTATTTTACAACCTGGTGATACTCAAATGATCTAATGATTCTTTTTTTCATTCATATTTGCATATAAAGAGCAGAGCTGACTAAATATATAATTTCTATAAGTGTTTTAAGTTACTATTTGTCTATTGACTGGAACAAGTGGCTATGGTTTAGTACTTGGGTAGGATACACTTGCCAGGTAAGCTTCCCTGTGGGGTGCAATGAGGAGAAGCAGGCAGTATTGTCAACATAAAGAAATATTGGGCAAACAAGTGTGTTATGCTTGCTCGATTGCACTTTGCCTGATTGGTGCATGAGCACGGGGCAACACCACGTGTGTATAGTCTACGTAAGGCTGCAGGTGCTGGCCCTCAGGGTGACAGATTATAGATTGTGGATTGCCTGCTGCCCTTTGGAGGGGCCATTTTTTGCTATTGTTTGCTGGGTAAGGGGTTACCCCCCACCGCCCTGTTTTGCTCATCAGCCCTGAAAAAAGGAAGTGGTTTTCCCTGCCTGCTTGCTCATCCACCACTGCAAGACTAATAAACGAAATGGCCCACCATCCTCCAGCTCCACAGTTCCCTTACTGTCTGCCCGAATCCAATGCAAATCTGCATGGATGGAGCCACTGGCCTTATGGGAAGTTTCCTTTGAAAGCTGGTGCTTAGTGCATCTCATTCAGTCCTTGGTGGAGCTGCCTTGACTTCTCTCCTCTAACAATTGCTCTGGAGTCTCAACCATCAATCATTCTTTAAAGAACAGTTCACAGATTTTAGCTTGAAATCATTGACGACTCTAAGTAAGGAAGCAGAGAGGATATCAATCTCTACTGTTCTGAAAATAATTATTAACAAATACTATGAGTAGAACTGCTCTTCCCACTCACTTCTTGGAGGCTCTCACAGAAAAAGCTGTGCTTACTTCTGCTTCCTTAGGGTGTTTTCTTCTGCCTGGTTCTTCATTGTCCCAGTCCTTCTGTATTCTACTCCTCTGGAATTCTTTAAAGTTTTAGTCCAACCCTCATGCTTTCTAGCACTGTTTTTATTGCCATTGCCTTTCTTTCCTTTTCTTTTTTGGGGGGGTTTAAAAAATCATTTCTAGGTGATAATTTGTTTCCTAGTTCACAAATTTGAATCAGAAAACTCACAGATTGCCTGACCAAGTGGTAGCACAGTGGATAGAACGTCAGACTGGGACATAAAGGACTCAAGTTTGAAACCCCAAGGTCGCCAGCTTGAGCATGGAGTTGCTGGCTTGAGCAAAGGGTCACTTGGTCTGCTGGAGCCCCCCAGTCAAAGCACACATGAGAAAGCAATCAATGAACAACTAAGGTGCCACAACGAAGAATTGATGCTTCTTATCTCTCTCCCTTTCTGTCTGTCCCTATCTGTCCCTCTCTCTGTCTCTGTCTCTATCACACACAAAAAAGAAAGAAAACTCACAGATTTTCTTTCAATTAATAAAGTTGTTTTTCATATGCTGTTATGAATCATCTGGATTAAGTAGAAACAGTAACTGCAACTATTTCACATTATATATAATAATGGAAGAAAAACAACTTTATTAATTTAGCAATAATGGCAAAAATTACTCTTTTTAAAAAAAACAACAAAGTAAATATCAATAGTAATTATCAATCTTCAGACACTTCAACAGCTAGCAAGGAAGATAAATTGAAGTGCAGGGGAAGGACCAAGAGTGAAGCTGCCTTCTCCAAGCTTTGGCTGCCCCTCTTAAGTGATGTGATTGTTAGCAAATTACTTAATCTCTGAGCCTTGGTTTCTCATCTATAAAATAATAATAATAGTACTTTGTGTTTATTGTAGGAATTAAACTGATTGATATTTCAAAAGTGCTCAGAAAAATGCCTGGAATATAGCAGTACTTGGTAAATATTTGTTGAATAAGTAAATAAATGAAGATATGAATGGGCATTGAATAAACAACACCCCAAACCAGAATGTGTTTTCTCAATACCATAGATGAGTCTTCTTCCAAGGCTAGCTGCTTATAAATGATGGAGTAAATAATAAAGCTTGTAAATGCCATGATGTGAACTCGATACCTCATTCTGTCACATGGGGGGGAGATCACAGATCAGTGGAACACTGCATGGTTGGCAGTAATGAAAAGCAAGTCTGAAGATGCTGGTAGTTTTACTGCCCTGAATAGGAGACCCACCTCCTGGGGTAGCTGAGTCAAGATTTTGACTTTGGAGTTATAGGGGTTGGGTATGAATCATATCTCCTGTTATGGCCTGAATTGTGTCTCTCCAAATTGATATATTAAAGTTCTAACCCCTAGTACCTCAGAATATATCCCAATTTCAAGACAATTTTAGTTCAATCACATCTTTAAAGACCTGTATAAAGATGCGATTTAAAAAATGCCGCCATTAGGATGGGTCCTAATCCAATTTGACTGGTTTCCTTATAAAAAGAGGAAATTTGGGCACATAGAGAGACAGAAACCAGGGATGTATAACAGTTCATTCCAAAGGTGAATCTAAATCATGATGTCTAGTACATGTAGTTTGTTGATTGTTCCTTGATTGGACATTTTGATCCATTCTGGATTTGTTCAAACAAGCCTAGGATTATCCTTAGAGATGAAGATACAATTTATCATTTAATCATGACCATTTTTTTAACCACAAGAGCAATAAAATGAATTACACTGAAAAACATTGTGAGATGGTGCCCTTTATAAATGTTTTTTAGAGGTGTGATATAGAAGGTACTATGCCATTGCCATTGCCTTTCTTTTCTTTTTTTGGGGGGGGTTTAAAAAATCATTTCTAGGTGATAATTTGTTTCCTAGTTCACAAATTTGAATCAGAAACTCACAGATTGCCAAGGTACTATGAAGAAATTGATGGATTTGGAGTCATAATGCCTTAATTCCAGCCCCTACCTCAAGGTGTACCTTTCTTTGTAAAATGGAGTTGGCAATGCCAGCATTGTATATCACAGTCCATAAAAGAATTATATGAGGTAATTAATATGAAAACACCCTGTAAAATTACATTGAGATTAAGGTTAACATGTGAGTGATCAATCACGTTGATGGTATACATATCTTTGATGTTTGTGATGAGAATGGCACTTTATCTCTGTGGTCTTCCTCCTCAAAACCCATTACCACAGGCTAACCATGAGAAAAATATCAGACAAACCCAAAGTGAGGAATATTTTGGAAGAAGTATTCTACCAGTACTTCTCAAAATTGTCACTCATGAAAAACAGGCTGACTGAGAATATCTTACAGACCAGAGGAGATTAAGGAGACATGATGACTAAATGTAATGTGGTACCTTGGGTGGGATCCTGGAACACAAAAAAAGGTCTTAGTACCAAAACTAATGAAATTCAAATAAAGGCTAGAGTTTGGTTGGTAGTCATATACCAGGGGTTGGGAAACTTTTTGGCTGAGAGAGCCATGAACGCCACATATTTTAAAGTGTAATTCCATGAGAGCCATACAACAACACGTGTACGTTATGCATTATCCAATAAAAATTTGGTGTTGTCCCGGAGGATAGCTGTGATTGGCTCCAGCCACCCGCAACCATGAACATGAGCTGTAGAAAATGAATGAATTATAATACATGAGAATGTTTTACATTTTTAATGTTATTATAATTTTTATTAAAGATTTGTCTGCAAGCCAGATGCAGCCATCAAAAGAGCCACAACTGGCTTGCGAGCCATAGGTTCCCAATCCCTGTCATATACCAATGTTGGTTCTATATTTGTGACAAATATAACTGGTGGCATAGGTGTTAACAAGTAGGAGACTGAATAATGTGTATACAGGAACTCTCTGCATTACCTTTGCAAATTTTATGTAAATCTAAAACTATTATAAATATTTAAATTATTTCAAAAGAAAATTGATAAAATATAAAATTTTATTTGTTATTTTATCTGAAAAAAAAAGCTCTCAAACTCAAAGATTCACCTTAGAAATGTCAGATAAAGGAACATTATGTTTGAGAATATTTTTAAAATAGTAAAGTCAATCACCTTTTTGCTTGATCCCATATATGGATATTATTAGTGTCATCAACAAAATAGTCTCAGTGCTGAAGGGTCCATTGACCATACCTAGTCCAACCTCTTCACTTTGCAAATTGAGGCCCAGAATGAAGAGGTGACTTGCCCAAAGTCAAAACTTATTTAGTTGTTAGTAGTATTGAGAATGTAAAACAAGAATATTTATTATTGCACATAGGTACTAGACAAAATATAAATATATGTGCTTGTGTTATAAATATGCACATACACACAGAGTACATACAATATATTGCATTATATAAAATCTTTCTTTTTCATAGAAATAAGATATAGCCTGACCAGGTGGTGACACAGTGAATAGTATCGGCCTGGGACACAGAGGACCCAGGTTTGAAACCCAGAGGTTGACAGCTTAAGTGCAGGTTCATCCAGCTTGAGTGTGGGCTCACCAGCTTAAGCGTGGGGTCGCTGGCTTGAGCGTGGAATCATAGACATGACCCCATGGTCGCTGGCTTGAGCCCAAAGGTTGCTAGATTGAAGCCCAAGGTCTGTGGCTTGAGCCCAAGGTTGCTCACTTGAGTAACGGGTCACTGTCTCAGCTGGAGCCCCCTGGTCAAGGCACATACAAGAAAGCAATTAACGAAGAACTGAGGTGAAGCAATGAATTATTGATGGTGCTCATCTCTCTTTTCCTGTCTGTTCCTATTTGTCCCTGTCTCTGTTTCTCTCTCTGTTTCTCTCACTAAAAAAAAAGAAAGAAGATGTAAAAGCATACAACAGTCTCTTTAGTACATCTGTTAGTCTGGTGGAAATTTTACATAGTGTTAAGGAAACACATTTAGCTCAGTTAAGGTAGACACTTGCTGGTTTGGGTTTTTTTTTGTGTGTGTTTTGTGTGTGTGTGTGTGTGTGTGTATGTGTGTGCGGGGGGGGGGGGTTCTCAGGCTCCTGTGGCCTAATTTTCCAGGAAGCAGTGACTTCTCCTTCTACACAATCACTAGTTCTCTCTTCCACAGGCCCAACCCAACTGGCTTACACAGCGAAGAACCATCTCTCATCTGCTCAGCTCTTCTTCCTGTCTTTAAGTGTTCATGGTCCCCAGCACCACTCACCCTCGCTCCCCATTCCAAAACTTCTATTCCTTTTGGTTGCATTGAATCTCTCTGTTTTCACCCATGACTGAAGCAAGATTTTTGATCATCACATAAAGGCTAATATTTTGCCATTCTTTCAAGCCTGTAGTCTTCATTTAATTTTTTTTTTATTTCTTTTACCTCAGCCACCTTTCCTTTGGCAATCATCAGCTTATTCTCTATATCTATGGAATGCTTTTGTTTTGTATCATTTATTTATTTGTCCTTTTAGATTCTTCATATAAGTCAAATCATATAGTATTTATCTTTCTATGTCTTCTTTCACTTAGCACTCTAGTCCATTCATGTTGTTGCAAATGGCAAGATTTTATTCATTGACAAATAATGAAAGTTTTACTTCTTTCTTTCAGATTTGGATGCCTTTATTTCTTTTCCTTGTCTAATTGCTGTGGCTAGGACTTTCAATAGTATGATGACTAGAACTGGTGTTAATAAGCATTCTTGTATTATTCCTGAACTTAGAAGAAAAGCTTTTATCTTTTCACCATTGACTATAAAATTAGCTATGGATTTATCATATATAGTCATTATTATGTTGAGATATGTTTCTCCTAAAGCCACATTTTTTTAGTTTTTATCATAAAAGGATGTTGAATTTAGTTAATGCTTTTTGTACCTATTGAGATGATATTTTATCTTTTTCTTTTTTTTTCTTGGCTTAATTTTTTTTTTTTACTTTTTAATTACAGTTGATATACAATATTATATTAGTTCCATGTGTACAAACCAGTGATTAAATATTATATAACTTAGTAAGTGATCACCCCAATAAATCTAGTAGTCATCTGACACCATGCATAGTTATTAAAATATCATTAACTATGTTCTCTATGCTGTACTTTACATCCCTGAGACTACTCTGTAACTACTAATTTGTACTTGTTTAATCCCTTAACCATTTTCACCCAGTTCTTCAACCCCCCTTCCATCTGGCAACCATTAAAATGTTCTCTGTATTTATGAGTATTTCTGTTTTGCTTATTCTCTTATTTTGTTTTTTAAATTCCACATATAAGTAAAATCATATGGCATTTGTCTTCTTTCTGACTATTTCATTCAACACAACACTTTCTAGGTCCATCCATGTTATTATAGATGGCAAGTTATTTTCTTTTCTTTTTTTAATTACTAGGTCATATTTCATTGCATGTATGTACCATTTCTTTACCCATTCATCTACTGATGGACTCTTACATTGCTTTCATATCTTGGCTTTTATAAATAATACTGCAGCAAACATATGGATGTATATGTATTTCTGAATTAGTGTTTTGGGTTTCTTTGGATAAATACTCACAAATGGAATTGTTGGGTCCTTTTTTGTCTCTTATAATAGCATGTGTTTTAAAGTCAGTTTTGTCTGAAATGAGTATTATTACCCCAGATTTTTGTTTGTTAGTTTCCATTCTCATGAAATTTCTTTTCCAGCCCTTTATTTTCAGTCTTTGTATGTCTTTTGATCTGAGGTGGGCCTCTTGTAGATAGCACATATAAGGGCCTTGTTTTGTTATCCATTCAACCTATATGTGTTTTTTGGAGCATTTAACCCATTTGCATTTAAAGAAATTGTAGATAAATATGTATTTAATATTCATATTTTTTTCTTCTTCTTTTTAAAGAAGACCCTTTAAAATTTTTTGTAATACCTATTTGGTGGTGATAAACTTTTTTAGCTTTCTTTTATGTGGGAAACTCTTTATTATTGAATACACTTTAGCAATATTTTGTTAAGAATTTTTGCATCTATGTTCATCAAGATATTAGTCTATAATTTTTTTTATTTTGTAATGTCTTTCTCTGGTTTTGGTATCAGTAATTAATGTTGGATTCCTAGAATGAGTATAGAAGCATTTCTTTCTCTTCACTTTCTGAATTGCTTTGAGAAGGATAGGTATTAATTCTTTGAATGTTTGGTAAACTTTACCTGTAAAATGATCTGGTCTTGAACTTTTATTTGTTGGAATCTTTTTTGATTACTACTTCAATTTCATAACTAGTAATTGATCTGCTTTAATTTTTTTCTGGTTCAGTCTTGGAAGGTTAATACTTTTAGAATTTTTTTCATTTCTTCTAGATAGTCAAATTTGTTTACATATAATTAGTCATACTTTTCTTTAATAATTCTTTGTATTTCTGTGGTGTTGGTTGTAACTTCTCTTTCATATATGATCGTATTTATTTGAGCTTTCTCTCTTTTTTCTTGATGAGTTTTGCTAGAGTTATATCAATTTAATTTATCTTTTCAGAGAACTAGCTCTTAATTTTATTGTTATTTTCATTTCTTTTTTTAAAATTTTCTATTTTGCTTACTTTCACTCTATCTTAACTATTTCCTTCATTCTGTTTACTTTGTGTGTTTTTTGTTCTTTTTCAAGTTCCTTTAGGTTTAGAGTTAGACATTTTATTTTGGAATATTTATTTGTTTGTTTTGTGTGATAGGCCTGTATAACTATAAACTTCCTTCTGACTTTTTCAAAGCTACTTTTGCTGCATCCCAGAAATTTTGAAAAGTTATTTTATAATTTTTATTTGTTTCAAGTTAGTTTTTGATTTCTTGTTTGATTACTTGTTTGATCCATTGTTTGTTTAGTAACATGTTCTTTAGTCTCCACATATTTTTTTTCCAATTTTTTTCTTGTTGTTAAGTTCTACTTTTCAAGACCCTGTGGTCAGAAAAGACACTTGACATGATTTCAATCATTTTAAATATATTTAGGCTTGTTTTGTGGACTTACATGTGATGTATCCTGGAGAATGTTTTATGTACACTTTAAAAACATCTGTTTTCTACAGTTTTTGGATGAAATATAGTAACGTGTTTATTATGTTCATCTAGGGTAATGTAATATTTAAGGCCATTATTTTCTTATTAATTTTCTGTGTGGATGATCTATCCACTGATGTGAGTGAGATATTAAAATGTCCTCTGTTGCTTGACCAGGCGGTGGCACAGTGGATGGAGCATTGGACTGGGATGCAGAGGACCCAGGTTCAAGACCCTGAGGTCGCCAGATTGAACACGGGTTCATCTGGTTTGAGTAAAGGCCCACCAGCTTGAACCCAATGTTGCTGGCTCCAGCAAGGGGCTACTCGGTCTGCTGAAGGCCCGCGGTCAGGGCACATATGAGAGAGCAATCAATGAACAACTAAGGTGTTGCAACGCACAATGAAAAACTAATGATTGATGCTTCTCATCTCTCTCCATTCCTGTCTGTCTGTCCCTCTCTCTGACTCACTCTCTTACTCTGTAAAAAAAAAAAAAAAAAAAAAAGTCCTCTATTATTATAACACTGTGGGTCTCTCCCTTTATGTCCATTAATAACTGTTTTATATATTTAGGTGCTCCTTTGTTAGGTGTGCAGATATTTATGATAGTTTGTTTCTTTTTTCTTTTATTTATTCATTTTAGAGAGAAGAGAGAGGAGGAGAGAGAGAGAGACAGAGAGAGAGGATAGAGAGAAGAGGGGAGGAGCTGGAAGCATCAACTCCCATATGTGCCTTGACCAGGCAAGCCCAGGGTTTTGAACCGGCGACCTCAGCATTTCCAGGTTGACGCTTTATCCACTGCGCCACCACAGGTCAGGCCCAGATATTTATGATAGTTATATGCAGTGGTGGGATACAAATAATTTAACAATCAGTTCTCTGCTCTAATGACTGTTTTTAAGTATAAAAAGTGATATACCGAAAGATAGTTTATTATTTCATGCATTAAATAAAAACATTGAAAGGGGTACACAAAACTAGATTATGTTATAAGAAAAAGTTTGAAAATATTAATGAAAAAATATTAAGTCACTTCTGACAAAAACAATGAAACTGTTATTTAAGATATTTCCATATTAATTCTTGATTGGCATCCTAAATTGCAATTTCTTTTCACCTATGGACAGAATGAACATTACTACAAGTGCTTAAATATGCTATTGTGCAGATGAATATTTAAAAAGAATAAGGAATATAAATTTGTGATTTCCACATTGGGTGGCTGCCCAGGTGCCCACGTTAGAGAGAACCCTGATTACAAATGCCATTTTAACAACCAGTTTGCTGAACTCAACAAAAATTAGGTATTAGTTCTGCCGAAATGATGTGAACTGGCAGAATCCCACCACTGGTTAGATCTTCTTTCTGGATTGAGTTTTTTTATATTTCTTTAATATCCTTTTGTATCGCTTTAAAATTTTTTGTATTATACTCTATTTTGTCTGATATAAGTATTGCTACCCAGTTTCCTTTTCATTTCTATTTTTATGAAATAACTTTGTCCATCTCTTCACTTTCAGGCTGTATGTATATTTTGATTTAAAGTAAATCTCTTGTTAACATAATACAAATGGATCATTTTTTAAAAATCTACCCTGGCTGTTGACTCAGTGGTAGAGCATGAAACTGGCTGTAGATGTCCTGGCTTTGATTCTTGGTCAGAACACACAGGAGAAGCAATCATCTGCTTTTCCACCCCTTCTCTTTCTCTTCTCTCTCTCTATCTCTCTTTTCCCTGCCTGCAGCCATGACTTGGTTAGAGCAAGTTAGCCCTGGGCACTGAGGATTATTCCATGGCCTCCCCTTGGGTGCTAAAATAGCTCAGATGCCAAGCAATGGAGCAATGACCCTTGATGGGCAGAGCATCGCCCCATAGGAGACTTGCGGGGTGGATCCTGGTCAGGGTGCATGTGGGAGTTTGTCTCTCTGCCTCTCTGCTTCTCACTTAAGAAAAAAAAAAATCCATCCTATGTCTTTTTATTGGAGCATTCAATCCATTTACATTTAAAGTAATTATTGAAAAATTTGACCTGACCTTTGGTGGTACGGTGAGTAAGGAATAGATCTGGAATGCTGAGGTCACTGTTTTGTATCCCCGGGCTTGCCCAGTCAAGGCACATATGAGAAGCAACTATTATACAATGATGCTTCCCACTCCTTTCCCCTTTCTTTCTCTCTCTCCTTTCCTTAAGATCAATAAATAAAATCTTAAAATAAATAAAAGTAATGCAAAGCATGAGAAAAATATGTACTTATTGCCATTTTACTAATTGGTTTTGGTGATTTTTATAATTCTCTGTTCCTTTCTTTTGCTCTTGATCACTTTCCTTGTGGCTTGCTGGTTTTCTTCCGTGTTTTGTTTGGGTTCTTTTTTTTCTTTGTTCCTTGTGTACCTCTTGTAGGTTTTTGGTTTGTGGTTACCATGTGGTTTATGTATACCATTCTACAGCTTTAGCAGTTTATTTTAAGCTCATAAGCATTTAAGTTAGAATATATTCTCTAAGGACTACATTTTTACTCCCTTACTTATGCTTTATGTTATTGAGGTAATCTTTTAGACCTTTTTGTGTTGTGTATATTCTAACTACTTATTGTAGTTAAAGTTTGATAGTATTTTTTTTTACCCTTATAGTGGAATTTTAAATCTCTGATTCTCACTGTAGTTATTAAATGTTTAACTTTACCTCTAAGGGTTTTCCATTTTGATATTTTTCCTTATTCTTGCTTATTATTTTTTCTTTTTTTCTTAAAGAAGACCTGTAAAGCCAGTAGCCACGGCCACCATCACAGCTGCCTGGCCCATGCAGGTTCGTTTAGGATTCAGACAGACAGTAATGAAACAATGGAGCCAAGAACTGGTGGGCTATCATCTTTAATCCTAGCTTGCACCCAGGGGGCAAGTAAAAACATACACTGGGCTCCAAAACCCATTCATTCAGTGCTCACAAAGCTACTGGCTTGAAGTTTCCTAGAATCAAAGGTTTCCAACTCACCAGACTTATTCATCTCTGTTCCCCATCTCCTTCCTTCTCTCTGCACAAACTCTGCACAAACTGGCTTCTCCCTCAGCACTCCACCATCTTGGCTGCTTCTCCTCTCCTCCACGTGGCCTTTCTCTGCTCTCCCCTCTAATGCTAATTTCAGGAACCAAGAGAGAGCAAGCTCCTGGTCTGCCCCACTTTATAGTGTAGAAATCAAAACCTTTAATCTAATATACAAACAAGGAAGTCTCTGATACAAAGTCACTTATATGAGGCATAATGGGATTCCTCATAAGTGTGCACCCCACATCATGCAATCAATCAAGGGTGTGGGGAAATGCTTAGTCTTAAAACTAAGCCTTAGGCTATAATGACCCGGCCTGCTTACAGACTGTCCCCCACATCAATGCAAACTATAAGTGAGCAAACATATATATCATATTTACAAACTTATTTGACCAAGACCCTTAACATTTTTTTATAAATCTGGTTTAATAGTGAGAAACTGGTTTAGTTTTTCCTTCTCTGGGAAACTCCTTATCTCTTCTTCAATTCTTTATGATAACTTTGCAGATAAATTATTCTAGATTGTAGGTTCCTCTAGTTCAGCACTTTAAGGTTGTCCTGCCACTCCCCTCGGGTCTGCAGAGTTGCTGCTAAGAAACCAGCTAATAGAGTTATGAAATTTTGTTTGTTTGTTAATAACTCGCTGTTTTCTCTTACTTCCTTCAAATTGTCTCTTTATCTTTAACTTTTGCTATTTTAGTTACAGTATGTTTTGGTATAGGTCTCTTTAAGTTATGCTTCTTTGGAACTCTTTGTGCTTTCTGGAACTGAATATCTGTTGCCTTTTCCAGGCTAGGAAAGTTTTCAGCCATTATTTTTTTATTAAATAAAATTTCTGTTTCTCTCTCTTCTCCTTCTGGGATCTTTATAATGTGAATGTTTAAGTACCGGATGTTATCCCATTGGTTCCTTAAACTATTCTTATTTAAAATTATTTTTTTCTTTTTTCTGTGCTGCTTGGTTGATATCCACTCATTTGTCTTGTGGGTCAATTACCTATTTTTCTGTACTAACTAATCTGCTGTTGATTCCTTGTAGTGTTCATTTCAATTATTGTACACTTTAGGTCTGCTTGTTCTTTATTATACTTTCCAACTCTTTACTGAAGTTCTCTCCAAATTTTCTATTCCAGTCTCAAGTTTGCTGAGCATCTGTTGGGCAGATGAAATGTATTATGCTCACTTTGTTAAAGATAACGTCGCCCAGGTGATATTAATGTGTGTTGGGGGCAGGCAGGATCATTGTAGCCTGGGGCTTGGTTTTGGGATTAAGCCTTTCCCACCCTTTTTGATGTAGGGCGGTACAATCCAATCATGCCTCAGAGAAGTGACTTTGGATTAGAGGTTGTGAAGCTACAATATAAAATGGTGGTGCGCTTGGTTCCTGAGATTATCATTAGAAGAGAGAGCAGAGGAGAGCAGAGAAAGGCCACGTGGAGGAGGCCAGGAGAAGCAGCCAAGATGGTGGAGTGCTGAGTGAGATGCTAGTTTGTATAGAGTTTGTATTTGGGATAAGGAAGGAGATGGGGAACAGAGGTGAATAAGTCTGGTGAGCTAGAAACCTTTGATTCTAGGAAACTCCGATAAGTCAGTGGCTTTGTGAGCACTGAATGCAATTGGGTTTTGGAGCCCAGTGTGTGTTTTTACTTGCCCACCGGGTGCAAGCTAGGATTAAAGACTATGGCCCACCAGTTTGTGGCTCCGTTGTTTCTTTACCGACTGTCCGCATCCAATGTGAACCTGCATGGGCCAGGCTGCTCTGATAGTGGCCCTGACCCTGCCTGCTGGCTTTATAGCATCCTTATGACTTTTTCTTTGAATTACCGTGCAATTGCTTATCTCCATTTCTTTAGGGTATTTTCTGGGGGAGGGAGGTATATTTTATTCCTTCATTTGAGTGATAATCTTTGTCTTTTAATTTTTTCAACTCTCTATGTTTGTTTATAAGAATAAGACAAAATAGCTATTACTCCCAGTCTTGAAAAAGTGGCCTTATATAGAAGTGGCCTACACATAGGCTATGTTTGTTGGTGGTTTTGGCAGGCCAGTAGAAACTGAATGGGTGCCTAAGGTGTCCAGAAGACTGGCTTACCAGTCAGAGAGGACGTGAGTGAGGAGGCCAGATGCATGTAGTAATGCCCTGTTGATCTCCTTTGCTCCTTTTGTTCAGGGCTGAAATGAGTTCAGGTGATATGTCCAGAATGCCCTACAGTGACCTTGAAGGTAGGATAGAGCAACTGGATAGAGTTCCTGCATACCCTATGGAGGTAGAGGGGGATTTAAACAATGGTGCTTACCTGTTCCTCTCACTCCAAAGTGTCCCCACCACCCCTGGAAAGCTCCCTCAGCTCTATAGCCACAGTATTGTCTATTAAGTCTCTGTCATGTTTCTTGTAGAGAAAGTGGTCTCATGTAGAAGTGTCCTCTGTGTAGGCTATGGGAAGCCAACTAGAGCCAAATAAGAGCTTATGACACCTGAGTCAATGGCCTTGAGGTTTAGAGAGTCTCCCAACAGAGAGACAAATTGCTTATGATATCACCCTGTTGTGTTTGCTTACTCTCTTTCCTCTAAGGCAAAAGACTCTAGCAACTGCAACTAGGAACATGCCATGGTGATTTTTCAGGTAAGCCAAAGCACTAGAATAAAGCTCCTGCCCACCCTATCAAAATGAACTGGAGCATAAACAATGGCACTTGCTGTATCCTCTGTACTAGTGAGTTTCTGTAACTCCTGGAGTTTGGCTTTTGTAGCTTCCCATACTTCTTTATTTGGTCTCTTTCTCTTTTTTATTCTTCAGAAGCTGTTTCTTTAGCCTTGAGTTATTTCCTAGGAATTATTGCTATATCTATACAAATATATTTGCATTTGCTCATGAGAAGGCGCAAGTTCAAAATCCTCCAAAGCTGCCTCTATCTTGTATATTTTTCAAAGTTTGATAACAAAAATAAACAAAGTAAAACTGTGTCACTCTTATGTGACAGGACTGAACTAGGCATTAAAATTTTAAATGTGAGCAGGATCTAGTCCCTGACTTGAAGTACCTCACAGCATGGCCTAGGAAGCAAACATCTAAGCTGCTTTGCAGTAAAATGCTACTGTAGGCACAGGGTAAGCTTATGTACGTTGTGGGAAAGCTCTAAAAAGAATCACTGATTTAATTATGGTGCCAGCTTTAAAGAAGCCTTTTTGAAATAGTGACCATCTGAGATACCTTAAAAGATGAGTGAGAAGTAAGCCAAATAGAAAACAGGAAAGAGATTCTAGGCAGGAGAATGGACTTCTTAGTCTTTGAGATTGCAAGGAAAGAAGGAAGTGTGTGGGTGTAGATAAGGCAAGGGCTGAAGAGAGAGGAAACCAATAGAGATTAGGCCTGAGGACTTCAATGGTAACAGTGAAGTTGGATATGATGCTATGTGCTGATAATGATAGATAGGCATTGGATGGGGAATTGGAAGAGAATGGTCAAGGTTTGACCTGTATTTGAGGAAAAAGAGAATAGAATCTAATCAAAGGAAAATAAAGGGTTAATAACCAGTTATGAACTGACATTAGCACCATCATATAAATATGTAATGTCTCTGGTAGCCATGAGCTGTCCAAGTGTTGAGAAAGTACAGAGAAAATAGATTGTAGCATTCACCTTAGGTCCAGTTTTCCCAGGCAGTGAGACCCAAGTATCAGCTGTGAATGAATTTCAGGATGGGTAGGGCAAAAAAAGGAAATGGAAGAAGTCAACAAGCTGGAGGAAATATAGGCAGTATGGAATCTGATGTCTTTATGAGGAAAAGAGAAAGTAAAAACCTCTTAAAACTAAATGTGGTAGAAAGACTGATTCATATGTCAAACTTCTGAGTAAATAATAGGACATTAAAGCAGTGGACATGAAACCCAGATTACATTGACTTCAGTGGAGGATGACACTCAAAAGAGGGTAGAAACTCAGTGGGTGTCAAAAGAATGCATCTTAGCATGTTGGAGTTGTCCAAGTGCAGAATTGCAAAACAGTATGGGATAAAAACATGACAAGGAGAGGACATAGATAGAGATGAGTTTGTTTGGTGACTAAAGACTGCAAAAATGGGAGGAATAATTAAAATAGAATGCTGCTAATGTAGCCAGGAAAGAAGTAGTTCACAGTGAAGACATGCCCTTTGGTATCAAACCAACATAACTGTTTTTACAGGCAAGTATGTTAATCTCTGTAAGCCTCCTTTTACTCATTCATAAGAATACTGCTCTAGTAGGCTGTTGTAGTGCTAAAGGAGATGATGCACCATAGTAAGTGATATACGTAATAAATGAAAGCCAATGGTTTTTGCTCAACTTTGGTTGTGGTTGGGAGTCTTAGGTGGTCTGGCTAATCTATGCAAGGCCTGCATGCAGTGGGCAGAGAGATGGTGATGCCCTGGGTGCCAGACAGGCAGAGTAGCAGTGGAGGTCTAATATAAATAAGGGCTTCATTTTGAAAAACAGTAGTAGTTTAATATCAGCATCTACTTGAAGATACAAATAATGGTGGATGAAGGTTAATATACCAACTCAATTCTGCAGATGCATGTCTAAAATATAATTCTAGTCCGTGGCCGATTGGCTCAGTGGTAGAGCGCCAGCCCCATATAAGGAAGTCCCAGGTTCAATTCCTGGTCAGGGCACACAGGAGAAGCGGCCATTAGCTTCTCCACCCTTCCCGGACCCTTCTTTCTCTTTCTCTCTCTCCCCATCTTGCTGCCATGGCTCGAATGGTTCGAACAGGTTGGTCCTAGGTGCTGGGGATGGCTTCATGCCCTTGCCTCAGGCACTGAAATAACTCAGCTACTGAGCAAGAAGCACGGGCCCCAGATGGGCTCTGTAGGGCAGTGGTCCCCAACCCCCGGGCCACGGACCGGTACTGGTCAGTAGGCCATTTGGTACTGGTCCGCAGAGAAAGAATAACTAACTTACATTATTTCTGTTTTATTTATATTTAAGTCTTAACGATGTTTTATTATTAAAAAATGACCAGATTCCCTCTGTTACATCCATTTAAGACTCACTCTTGTAGCTTGTCTAAGTCACGTGATACATTTATTCATCCCACCCTAAAGACCGGTCCATGAAAATATTTTCTGACATTAAACCGGTCTAAAGGTTGGGGACTACTGCTGTAGGGAACTTGCCAGGTGCATCACAGCTGAGTCACATGCTGGAGTCTATCTCTCTGCCTCCCTGCCTCCCCACCTCTCACTTAAACAAGTAAGAAAAAACTTAAAAATAAAATAAATAAAAATAAAAAATTATCTCTTTTTGGACTTGATTTCTTCTCAAAAGGCTAACTTATTGTTCATAGGTATGGACGAGACATATATATGGCAGAAAATAAGGAAAGGGGAAAGAAGTTGAATAAGGAACAGGAAGAAAGAGATGCGGAAAATCAGTACAGAGGCAGCATTGTCAAGGGAATGCAATCAAATTCAATGGCTCTGGGCTTAGGTTGTATTTATGAGGAAAGGGCCATTCATGAAATCCATGGGGTCTTTAATTCTCATTATATCTAACATGCTGGTTATATTTATAAAATAGAATCATAACTACATCTGGAACTTTTACACTGAAATTAAGTTTGACATATGTGCCAGATTGATTTATATTCCTTGATAAGATGGTAAAGTAAAGATTTGTTTTACTTTGCACTCTTACAGCTTGGATTATTATTCATACTTTATTTTGCAAATTGATGGTAACCCAAATGCAGCCAAATCAAGAGTTTACACGCCAAGTTTTGGTCTGAAAAAGTTTTTGCATTTAATATATACTTGGCCACAAAAATGAGATCAAATAATAGAAGAGAACATAAAGTGTTTTATGCACTCTGGAGGTCAAAAACAGATGTGAGTAATGCTTTCATGGAGTGTGGCTAACGAACAGCTGGAAATCCCTAATGCATCTCACTGTTCATTTATAAGTTTCCCCTAATGTTTAATATCAACAGCTATTCAGGAACACAGTGACTTGCACAAAAAAAAAAAAAAATCAAATTTATAGCTATCAAAGACAAAGTCAGAACATCACTCTGTTCTTGGCATTCGTCCTTCCTGGGCAAGGACTTCATATTTTATTTCTGTCAATGCTATGTTTAATAAACCTATATGATTGGTTAGATTTTGATTCAGCTGAATTGAACATGTTTTGTTTTGTTTCTTTGCTCTGACTCAATGACAAAAAAACATAAAACCTTCTGCTTACTTTAATCAGAGAACTCTGGTTTCTTCTATGTAATCTGAAGAAGAATTGAGAAAACATCTTCAGGCAGACTAGTTGTGCTCATAAGGGGGAAGGTGAGAAATGGCTGCTGAGGAAAGGAAATAATCTAGCCTATTTTCTTCTGTTGGCACACAGTCAGTTTTAATTCTTGTTCCCTTTTAAACAACTTCCTTCTTCAAAGACAGCTCTCACAAACTGCAGAATTTGTAATGAAATTTGCAGGGAAGAGCAAGCATATCTGTACTTCTGACCGCATAGGGTTACATACTGAACTACATACATGATGCAAAGCGGATGAAGAAGCTATGATTCCTGTTGCTAAATGCAGCAGTTAAGATTAGACATAGGTTCTTCACCCCATTCACAGTTTGATGTTGCATTTTATAAATTAACACTAATTTGGGCATTCTTTGGCAGAATAGGCTGACCCACAAAATTGACTGATTAGTCACTAATTCAGAGACGACAACAAGGTATCAACTTGTGTTCCTACTCAAGTCTACTGGTAGTGGCTGCTAAGAATATGAAGCAAGAGAAGAATTATAAAATTCTTCACAAACTCTGTAGGAACATGCCTGCTTGGTTAATTTTGGGTGTCTTCCAGGGATAGTCAAGGGCAGCAGCAGCACGTAAGCTACTTAGTTACCATTCCTGGTCTAACCAAAGGTGTGTCATGATAAAAAACTGTTTCCTAAGTTTTGGGAAGTTTTAATTTAAGATAAACCCACAGTAACAAATGCATATGTATATACAGGTATTGATCGACTTACGACCTATGCAACTTACGACCATTCGACTTTATGACGACTGCTCCGCATCTGGCAGTACAAGCGTTGCCCAGCTGGGCTTATGGCAGTGCTGGCCAATAAAATGTTTCATACATGTTTATATATTTTGATATGTTTTGCAATTGGGAAAATGTCTCCTATGGTATTTTTTACACCTGTATTTTGTATTTTTGTATGCACCTGTATTTTGTAATTTTGTATGTTTTGCAAATATTAAACCAGTTGTACTGGTAATGCAGTGTTTTACTTAAATTTGATGAATATAAAAATAAGAAACAAAATGGTGTAGAGATGATAAAAATGGCATAAAATGAACAAAGAAAATTATGATATATAACAATAATGAAAGAAAATTATAATAAAATATGACTTAAAGAGTTTTATAACATCATTTCACAGTACTGTACATATAGCCTACTCAACTTCAGACCAAATCGTGTTACAACCTGTCTGTCGAAACCAATCATGGTCGTAAGTTGAGCACTAGCTCTAATACATTTATGGTAGTAAAACAATACTACCTTGTGATCATGCTCTATATCTTTAAAATAACTTTCACATGTGTCATCTCATGAGAGGATGTATATTTGTCTCTATTTCCAAATGAGGAATTGGATTTCGGAGTAGATAAATGATTCATTCTTAATCATGTAGCTAGTACTGTACTTCAGAGAATTTAGAAAATATATTTTGTTGTCATTTGAATATTTTGTAATATCTCAAATTTTTTACTAAAATCAGGAGTCAGAAAACTGTGGAAACTATGCCTGTGATTTTCTGATACTTAAGTTTTTTAACAATAAAATATAAAATTGACTATCCAGCAAATATTTACAATACGTGTACACATGATTAAATGATAAGGAGGGAATAGCCAGCCTCTGAATCACATGAGCAGTTGTATTACTCAGTTTGCCAGAAAAACTGAATATATATATATATATATATATATATATATATATATATATATTTAAGAAGAAGTACATGAGTGACAACTTGATAAGGGTTAGACTTATGATGATTAATTTTATGTTTCACTTGATAGAGCCATGGGTTGTTCAAGTATTTGGTCAAACATTATTATGGGATTTTATAATAAGGAGATTTATTATAAAGAATTAGTTATATGATCATGGATGCTAGAAAATCCCAAATCTTCACAGTCCATGTCTCAGTTAAAGTCTGAAGAAGGACAGGCAGATATAGAATTTAAGAAAACAGATGTCCCAGTTTGAAGTCCAGGAGGATTCTCTCTTACTCAGGAGAGGGTCTGCCTTGTGTTCTATTCAGGCCTTCAACTGACTGGGTGAGGCCCTACCATATTATAGAGAACAATCTGCCTTACTCAGTCTGTCAACTTAAATATAAATCTTATTCAAAAACACCCTCTCAGAAAATCTCATAATAATGTTAGACAATATACCTGAGCAACCCATGGCCCAATCAAGTTGACACATAAAATTAATCCTCACAACTCTACCCATTGTCAACTTGTCACCCATGTACTTCTTCTTAAGCTATACTTAATTTCCAAGTAAGGTAAATAACAAGGTTATTCTTCTATTCAACATGATACAAATATCCTGTGTAAACAAACAAACACACCAACCCTTTTCTCAGAAGACAATATTCTTAAGTGATAGTTATTCTTCTTCTTAGTATCTCATAACTTACATAATATGAGGGTGGAATGTTATGGACAGAATTGGGTCCCCCTAAAATTTATATATTGAAGCCCTAACCCCAATGTGACTATGATTAGAGATAGCTTTTAAGGAGGTGATTAAGGTTAAATGAGTTCCTAAGGCCCTAATTTTGTAGGACTGGAGACCCTATAAAAAGGAGAGATATCAGAGATTTCTCTGTCAATCCACACATACACAGAGGAAAGGCTATTGAAGATACAACAAGAAGGTGGCCATCCTCAAGCCAGGAAGAGAGGTCTCACCAAACACTAATCCTAGGGGCACCTTACTCTTGAATTTCTAGTCTCCAGAACTGTGAAAAAACAAGTGTCTATTGTTTAAGCCACCCAATATATGGTGTCTTGTCTAGAACCCTGAAATGACTACTACAATGACTAAAGCCTTAAATAATGTGTTTGTTGCTATCACAGAAGAAGAAATTTATTCGAAGTATATTAGTCCAATAATTGTCTACATATGCTAAAAACCATTTTTTTAAATGTCCAGGTTGGATGAGTCTTTTTATTTTTTTTTAAAGACAATCAGAAGACATTCTTCCCTGTTATTTTGAAGGCTGGATTATAAATTACAAACAACTCAGTCTTCCCATCCCGTTTTAAGAGCAGTGTTGTGAAGCTGCAGATAACTGGGTGGAGGTGGTGTCCAGAAAAGAGAGGAAAGAGTCTATCAGTTTTTTGGGTGTTTTTTTTTTTTTTTACAGAGACAGAGAGAGAGTCAGAGAGAGGGATAGATAGGGACAGACAGACAGGAACAGAGAGAGATGAGAAGCATCAATCATCAGTTTTTTGTTGTGACACCTTAGTTGTTCATTGATTGCTTTCTCATATGTGCCTTGACCGCGGGCCTTCAGCAGACCGAGTAACCCCTTGCTCAAGCCAGCAACCTTGGGACTAAGCTGGTGAGCTTTTTTGCTCAAACCAGATGAACCCTCGCTCAAGCTGGTGACCTCGGGGTCCCGAACCTGGGTCTTCTGCATCCCAGTCAGACGCTCTATCCACTGCACCACCACCTGGTCAGGCCAGTCTATCAGTTTTAATGAGTGCTTACAATATGGCAAGCATTGGAGATACAATGGGGGAAAGACACATATCCCTACCTTCAGGCACTACCTAAGCTTTAGGGTGGAGATAGACTATTTCTACTTCTGAAACTTTAAGGATGTAATAATATAAAAAAGGTTTTAAAAAGTATATTGAGAGGTTTTATCAGAAACCGCAGCTATACATATGGGATTAACTGAATGTTACTCTGCCCTGCCTTGGGAAGATACTCACTTTTTCCCTTGTCACCTTTCACTATCAGCAGGAATAACAGATGCCATGGCCTGGTTATCCTGACATCTTGAAATTGTGCTACCAGCTAGGTTATAGAAGATTTGATTGAGGGCTGAAGCATTTCAATCAAAGCATGCTTAGAAGTTAAACTAGACTAACAAAGACATGTTATATTCTAAGTCAGGCATGGCCAACAGTTTTTGCCCCCAAGCCAGAGTAGAAAGAAAACTTTTTTTACAGGCCGGACGAAATATTAAAATTAAAAAATGTTAAATACAAAAGTGATTCATTTAAATAAACAAAACTTTATTATGTAATTTGTTTATGAATAAATGTGAGTAAAAAATTTTAATATACAATATTATTTTAATAAAAATGTAATTACATACCATATAAATATCCAAACTGTATCACAATCAACTGAAACAATATTTATTTAATAGAATGAGCTTGAAGGGGTTATATTGCAAATAAAACAATTATTTTGTTTTACAGCCCGGATACATTTTTAGTTATCAACTTCAGCTATTGACTATGCTACAATGCCACTTGATTCAGCACACTTGACCACAAAAATAACAAATTGTTTGACCTTGGGTGTGCACTGGCAAACTCCGCCTAAAAGAATGTGGGTCTCACATTGCCGCAAAACATGAAACAGTTCATATCAAGTACAGATGAGTACAAAAGTTGTAAATCTTTATAATGGAATTTATTTTTAAAAAGTAAAGAAGTCTCACGAATCCATTCGACCAATTATTGGAAGTTAACCCTAGATTAGTCACACACAAAATTCTTTTTTGTGTATCATTATCTTCTTAAATATCTTGATTTCCAATAATCAAAGACTCTTCCGCTTCTGAGTAGCTGAGATTTTAAAGTAGCGGGGAATATAAAAAATTTAATCGCAGGTCACATAAACTCATTATGCGGGCCAGACCCGGCCTGCGAAACGTATGTTGTTCTAAGTCATACTACACAACTAATTTCTAGGACTCTAATTTGTTGCAAGGCCTCTATGTTTGTAAGGAGGTGGTTTTTATTCTTTGACTGAAATATTTTTTTTACAAAGTTGAAAAGAGCTCTTGAAATAGTTTCAATGCTAATAAAACACCTTTATTCTATAAGTTCTAAAGAAAAGCCAAACAAAGGATGGTTTGTAAAAATACCAGGTATTTCAATTTCTCATTGTACTGCAATCGTGGATTTTGGAGATGGCATATGTAGTTGTAAACAAATGAATACATTTTTTTTTCTGTGAAACAGTTTTTAAACTCCCCAATAGATGCAATGTTTGACTCATTTAATAGACTGGTACAGACTTTCTTTGGAGAAACTAGGGTGTTTTTCCGTTTTCTGAATTAGAAGTTGAGAGTGTAAAAATATTGTACAAATACAGGTTCCATGATCATAGCATCCTTTCTTTTTATTGAACAGCAGTTGTGTTTTGAAGAGTCACTTTCTTAAAAAAAATTTTATAGATTTCAATCTCTGGTGTTTTTCATAGCAACATCTGAAGGTATTCAAACTCTCCAAATTACCTAATGGAACAGGTAAGCCTTATGCTTTTAAAATGAGCCATATATAACCTGACCAGGCAGTGGTGCAGTGGATAGAGCGTTGGACTGGGATGCGGAGAACCCAGGTTCAAGACCCTGAGGTCACCAGCTTAAGCGAAGGCTCATCTGGTTTGAGCAAAGCTCACCAGCTTGGATCTAAGGTTGCTGGCTTGAACAAGGGGTTACTCGGTCTGCTGAAGGCCCGCGGTCAAGGCACATATGAGAAAGCAATCAATGAACAGCTAAGGTGTCGCAACGAAAAACTGATGATTGATGCTTCTCTTTCTCCATTCCTGTCTATCTGTCCCTATTTATCCCACTCTCTGACTCTATCCCTGTCACTGTAAAAAATAAAAATAAATAAATAAAACGAGCCATATATATGCATTGCCTTATTTCCCCATGTATAAGATGTTCCCATGTATAAGATGCACCTTAACTTTGAGGCCCAAAATTTGAGAGAAAATATATTACATAAAGTTATTGAACTCAAGTTTTATTTATCATAAAATTTATACAACTCATCACTGTCAAAACTCCCATCCATTAGCTTGTCCTCATCTGGGTCTGATGATGAATCACTATCTTTATATATTGCCTCATCCTCAATTCCACCTATCGCATTTGAAATGTCACACCACTGAATAAGATGCACTCAGTTTTTTGACCCCAAATTTTTCGAAAAAATGTGCATCGTATACATGGGAAAATATGGTATAATATGCATTTTTTTTTCCTTTGAAGACTCTGGCACAAAACTTTCCAATTCATATTTTGTATTGTTCCAAGAATTATACCAATGATGCCTTTCTTTCTCCTAGAGCCTTAAGAAAAATCATATATCACACAGCTTCTGCTAAGTTTCTGAATTGAATACAGTTGATGCCCTTCTAACAAAAACTAGAACAAACTTCCAATGTTGTGGTGGTAAAATAAGTGATGAATGATGAACGGAAACAGTGGGTATAACTATAAAACAAAACCAGATTCGGCATCACCTGCCACCCTTAATGCCAATAAAGAGAGACAAGGACCAAGTAGATAGTAAAGCCAGTAGGCACGGCCACCATCACAGCCGCCTGGCAAATGCAGGTTTGCATTAGATTTGGACAGATGGTAATGAAACAATGGAGCCAAGAACTGGTGGGCTATTAGCTTTAATCCTAGCTTGCACCCAGCAGACAAGAAATACACACAGTGGAAAAACATTTTCCTTTCCATTCAGGGTTCCCAAAGCCACTGACTTATCCGAGTTTCCTAGAATCAAAGGTTTCTAACCTCACCAGTCTCATTCACCTCTGTTCCCCATCTCCTCTCTGCACAAACTCTGCACAAACTGGCTTCTCCTTCAACATTCCGCCATCTTGGCTGCTTCTCCTGGCCTCCTCCACGTGGCCTTTCTCTGCTCTCCTCTCTAATACTAATCTCAGGAGCCAAGTGAGCAAGCTCTCGGTCTGCCCAACTTTATAGTGTAGAAATCCAAAACCTTTAATCCAATATACAAACAAGGAAGTCTCTGATACAAAGTCACTTATCTGAGGCATAATGGGATTCCTTATGAGAATGCACCACCCCACATCATAAAGGGTGGGAAAGGCTTAGTCCTAAAACAAAGCCCCAGGTTACAAGGATTCTTCCTGCAATAGCCCGCCCCAACACACATTAATATAATCACGCCCATCCCAAACAGGAAGGGCAACTAATATCATCACCTGGGCAATGGCCTTCCCCATGGACAGCACCATCTTTAACAAAGTGAGCATAATATATTTTATTTGCCCAACATAGATATAATGTATGTAGTCAATTTTAAATTGTAGCAACTTGAGAAGGCAGGTGACTCCTGTCCAAAAGAACTGTTTTAACATTCTCCTGGTCCTGGTTATTTTTATAGGGTTCAGAGGCTGTTAGTAAGGATATAAGGGGCAAAAGAGAAAAAAGTCCATGAGTTAGTCATGTAGCAGTGTACAAGAGGTGGGAGTCCAGTTTGCAGTAATGTCTCCTCTGCAAATTCTTCTGATGTAGCACAAGCTTAATCAGCATGGTCCCAACTGGTGTCCTTGGTAAATCTTCAAGGCAGCAGGGGCAGGTGTCACCTAGGAACAGCTGGGACCCGGCACCTCTGGAGCCAGCTGCTTCTGAGAATTATCTTTGAAAATACTCCCTGTTTACTCAGGACACAAAGTAAAGATTAAAGATTGGTGAACTAAGTTTCTAATTAAATTATAGACCTTGACTTTTTACAGTAAATCCGGTGGCTAGGCTTTTATAAACAACTATTGTGATTTAAACTTCCCTAATTGTCAGATCCCTGCCCAATGTAAGTTTCCCCAGCATGCCTACAAAGGTAAATTTTTTGCTACATTTTAAAGTAAGGGCCAGGGAGCCATTAAGAGAGAATAGCAAGCAGATTAACTATTTTCTAACCTTTATATATCTTCTATTCATTATAATTAAAAGTTACTATTACTGAAATCAGATTTCTCTTTTTGTCTCCCCTATCATAGGGAGTAGGTTAATAGATAGTGGTTCTTTCTTTAAGTCAATAGGGGTGGGAGGAAAGGAGGGGCACAAAAAAGCCAGACAGAAGGTGATGAAAGACTATATGACTTTGGGTGATGGGCATGCAACATAATCAAATCTCAAAATAAACTGAAGATGTTTTCTCTAAACGTGTGTACCCTGATTGATTAATGCCACCTCATTAAAATTAATAAAAAAAAAAGAAAATCAAGAAACTTAAAAAGTAGTCTCTTATAATCAATTTAATTCAATTTTGAGTCAAGGACATTCAAGGCAATTTTTGTCATTTTGTGAAACTACTAAAAGCTGAAAATTTAGTCATAATGAAAATATCCTTAATAGAATTAGCTAAAAATTTATTATAATAAGTGAAAATCTTGGTATGGCTGACCACATAAACCTATCAAGAAATATAGCTTCAAGTCAGGATTGAGGTTTGGATGTGCTGGCAAGAAAGGTAGATGACAGCTCCTTTTCCCCCACACTTCAATCCCCCTCTCTGCCCCAGCCATGCACACTTCCAATCCCACTCTGTGTAGAGCTTCTGAAATTTGCTCTTCTGCCTTCTGAGAGCAAGAGGCTGTTTCTCTCCTTCCCATCACAATAGTATCAACCCCTGAGTGTTTCAGCACTTTCGTTCTACCCACATCTTTGTAAACTGTTTCTCATTAAACTTGTTTCAATTAACCTTTTGAGGGTGTTGCAGATGTGCCATGATGAGACCCAATCTGTGATAAGAG
The DNA here is from genome assembly GCF_036850765.1 of Saccopteryx bilineata. Taxonomy (NCBI): domain Eukaryota; kingdom Metazoa; phylum Chordata; class Mammalia; order Chiroptera; family Emballonuridae; genus Saccopteryx; species Saccopteryx bilineata. The sequence continues at coordinate 62,820,445 of NC_089498.1, forward strand.
CCTAGTCCATGTTGATTTCCCTATCAGATTTCCAAGTGAAGATATAAGAAAGGCAACCAAATTGTGTCAAGAGAAATCCTAAAGCTGGGAATGTCTGGGATGCTGAAAATAACATTTAAAAGTCTTCAACATACAGATGTAGAAAGGAACAGTTATGACACTTTGTTCTCCAGGACAGTAGACATCACTTCTGGCTGACCAGCTCACCATCTTGAATTACCATCTTGCTGGATGCAAGGCAGTCCTGGACTGTCCCATCCTCACATTTAGGAAGCCAAACATCCATGATTAAAACCTGAAGTAATTATCCTTCTCTAAGTGTCTATCAAAACCCATCTCCCCATGCTTCACATCACAAGCCCGCAAAGTATGGAATTGTGAATATTCTTACAGTATAAATTAATTCTTCCCTCCCTTCCAAACTATTTTACTGTAAGCAATTTTAGATTCTATATTATTTAGTCTATTACCATAATAGATTATTTTAAAAAAAATGGCTAACATTTGTTCAAGAAGAGAAAAAAATAAATTCAATTAAGCCATTTGTTTATAATTACAGTAGACACAATGCACTTCATTACTAAACAAACTCTATGATAAACATTTGGCCATGGGGACAATAAGCCAAATCATACTGGTCATTTTTTCTCTTTTACTGTTTTATGTTTCCACTGACATACATTGTTATACACAGTTAATTGGATCTATAAATACTACCTGTTAAGTTTAATTAGTTCTCTATGCAGAATCTCAGTTATGATAACTCTGGTGATAATTTTGGATAATTTTTCTTAATTCCAGAGTAAGTTTGTTTTAAAAAATTGACCCAGAATATGCTCTGAGAGAAGAAAAAAAGAAAGAAAAAAAATGAAAAGAAATTAGATAATGGAGTGAGAAATAAGACAATGAAAAGATTAGTTACTCTGTATAAAGTCAATATGATTGTGAAAGTATTAAAATCCCTGTAGGAGATTTACAGAGAAGTCTGCCCTGGATTAGAATTTGATATCAAATAACTTAACTGAAGTCATACAATTTCTGTGCCATTTGTAGTTGAGTTAATAGCATATGTTCCTGGAGGATTACAGCCAATGATTAAGGAAATTAGGTTTTGTTAGAATTTAATTTAGTTATATAAAGCTGCTACTATAATTTACAGCTTTGATATTTAATATTTAATAATGCAGATCTTAGAAGAATACTAGCTTTAGCTGAGCCATTATGCCTTGAAATATTATTCCCATAAGTCATTTATATTTGTGGACTGATAAGGATGTTCATCAACTAGATGGACTCAACATGAGTCCACTGATAAAGCCAATGCAGTTTTACAGTTTGCTGAGTCCCTTGTATGTTTCCGCTTCATTTCCCACACCTGTAACTTACTGAATCTTAATTTTTCTAGTTGGTCAATCGTCATAATAATGAAACATTGCAGTCTTTACTTCAGCATCCAGCTGTGGAAATGACTCAACTCTGCCTTTCTCTCACATATGATAATTCTGTGACTTGTAGTCATTAAAAATCATGAGAATTCCTCTGTAAATATGCCCCCTCAGTATTTTTCTTTCTTGTTTTTTTTCATTGTTTTGTCACATTTTTGCTAATCCATCTTCTTGACTGTTTTTTTTTTCCTTCATTTTTCTGAGACTCTGTGCAATGATTCCAATTCCTTTTATAGGTATCTTTTCATTATTATTATTCATTTTAGAGAGGAGAGAGAGAGAAAGGGGAGAGGAGCAGGAAGCATCAACTCCCATATGTGCCTTGACCAGACAACTGCAGGGTTTTGAACCAGCAGCCTCAGCGTTCCAGGTGTGCCACCACAGGTCAGGCTATAGGTATCTTTTATATTATATATATACACACACACACACACACACACACACACACACACACACACACATACAGATACATATATCTGTAGAAATTTAATTTTTTTCTTTGATTTATAAAAATTAATCCTGAATTTGTGATCCTATAGACTTTTATTTAGTTAGTCCAAAAAGTCCTAATTTGTTCTCTCTATACAGTAATATTTATATTACTTAAACTACTTTCTCTTTCAGTACTTGTGATTTAAACCTTGTATGTATTTTATTCACAAGTCTTTTGTTGTCCTTACACAACTTTTGAGAATTTTTTCCATCTATTCTGGTTAGATTTGTTCTCTCATTTACTTTTACTTCCTGGTTTGGGCTTCCTTCAAAGATAGGTTAAGTCAGCCCTTCAGAAAATTCACAAGGCATAATTTCTAACCTCAAAGATTTTAAAGGTCTGAACAAAGGACTTACTAGGAATACCTACTTTAACAATTTATATTATATCAATCTATGTATTTTTTTTAGGTAGCCTGAAAAGAGTCAAAATTAATAAAACTAAAATACTCAAAGTTGGTCAACACCTAAATATACATGTTGAAACACCAGGAGTCAGCGTGAAGAGTACAAGTAAATGTATTATTATAGTCTAAGAAATGAGTTTCTTTGGTGCTTTCTTGCAGCCCTCTCAAAATTCCAAATTGCTGATCACATTAAATATTAATAATAATGATAAATTAATAATAAAGCATAGTGATTAATTATGTGTTCTAGAACTAGATTGTTTGGCTGCCAGTCCTGGCTTAACTACTTTATTCCTGTGTGACTTTGGAGAACTTACTTCTCTGCATCTTAGTTTTGAAATATGTAAGATGAGGATAACAATAGTATTCTGTTGACAAAGTTGTATCGATAATAACTGTAAAATGTTTAAAATCATGCCTCAGATATTGTCAGTTTTCAAAAACTCTGTTAGATGTTGTTATTTACATTTATTTTTATTATTGCTACTGTAAAATGACATTTGAACAATCAGGGGTTATGAGCACCTATACACTTGAAAATCTGTGTATTATTTTTGTCTTCTCAAAACTTGACTAATAATCTACTATTGAATGGAATCTTTACTTATTTCTATAATAAAACAAGCCACCAAAGATAAAAAGTTATTAAGACATTATAAGGAAAATATTCACAATATTTATTGAAAAAGTTTTAACTATAAATGGACCTGCACAGCTTATACCGATGTTGTTCATGGTCGGCTATAGTAGGAAATAGCAGATCAAAGTGAACATTAAGAAACGAACAAGAGCCCTGGCCGGTTGGCTCAGCGGTAGAGCGTCAGCCTAGCATGTGGAGGACCCGGATTCGATTCCCGGACAGGGCACACAGGATAAGCGCCCATTTGCTTCTCCACCCCTCCGCCGCGCTTTCCTCTCTGTCTCTCTCTTCCCCTCCCACAGCCAAGGCTCCATTGGAGCAAAGATGGCCCGGGCGCTGGGGATGGCTCCTTGGCCTCTGCCTCAGGCGCTAGAGTGGCTCTGGTCGCAACACGGCGACGCCCAGGATGGGCAGAGCATCGCCCCCTGGTGGGCAGAGCTTCGCCCCTAGTGGGCGTGCCGGGTGGATCCCAGTCGGGTGCATGCGGGAGTCTGTCTGACTGTCTCTCCCCGTTTCCAGCTTCAGAAAAATACAAAAAAAGAAAAAAAAAAAGAAACAAACAAGAATCATTGCAGTAATTATATAGTCATTTACCAAATCTATATCTTTTGACATATTTTGTTATATTTCTGAAGTTAAAAATTCTTATGTATTCACCAGAGTAGCCCCATAATAATACATATTGAAGTCACCAGTACATTTTCAACAGTCATTGTTCCTAGCTCACAGGTAACAAGGAGTAGAAGGATAACCCTGCATTAGACATATTTGAGATGCAAGGAATTTATTTATTTATTTTTTGTACCTGATAATAATGAGCTGCTTCAAATTCTGTAACCTTGAAGCTCTGGTGGTTGTAAAAATATTCCAACTCAAGAATTAGAGAATAGTATGTTTGCATTAATGTAAAAAGTAGAACCCTAAAGCAACATCCAGAATGAAATCAAACAGTCTCAAAACTCAGACTAGAATTGCCTTTTTGATTTGAAGAGAATTCCTTGGGTGCTGGATGTATAGAAGACACTGACCTCCAGCCAGAAAGAAAGTTAAGAACAGAAGAGAGGGTAACTGGAACATGAATTCTAATCCTTAATATCTACTACACAGGAAAGAGAAGAGAGAGTTTATTATATTGCAATGAATCATGAAATAAATCAGAACATTTTACAAAAGAAAGGAGGAAGCTTCAGATTGATCAAGGAGAGAAACAAAAGTGACTTTGTCTAGCTATGTTTTCATTTATTCATGAACAGAACCCTAAAGAACACTGGGAAAGGGTAAAAATATGCATAATAACTAATACCAAATAAAGAATTTTTAACTAAGGGGAAAGACAGGCAGGATCTGCAAGACATAGAAATATAGCAGCAGGGGCTTTCAGAAATGTAGTGTTAAGTTATCAAGGGGAGAGAGGAATAGAGTGGCTAATGACAGGCATTCCTGGGGACAAGATTGCCAGTTATAAAAAATAAAGCAGTTAAATCCAGGTCTATAACAAAATTATTTTCAATTAATATACAGTTTAAATAGCGTGACAGGTAGAAAACTTTAGGAATTGCCAATATTTTGAATCAAAAAATGTGAATAAAGCCTCATCTATGCCATTGATTAGCCCCATGATCTGAAGCAATCATTAAGTTTGCTATACCTCATTCTTTCCTTAAAGAAGTAATAGTTTCTACATATACAGTGGTCCCTCATCTATTGCGGGGGTTAGGTTACAGAACCCCCACCCCACAATAGGCAAAAATCTGTGAAGTAGTGACCTCGTATTTATTTTATTAATTATATATATTTTAAGGCTTTATAAACCCCCCACACTCTTATAAGCCTCTCCCTCACTGTTATTAACCTTCCCCACACTCTTATAAAAACTTCCTATCTTATTTTACTGCAAAAATAGTTAAAATGATAAATATATAAAAATACCTATATACTGCAAAATCCCACAATATAGTGAGAAATCCACGATACAAAATTAGATGTATACAATTTAAAAATCTGCAATACAGTGAGACCACAAAAAGTGAACTGCAATATGGTGAGGGATGACTGTACCACTTTATAGGGTTTTAAATTGTACTTTGAAATCTAACGCACTATTGGAATATAAATTTTTCATATCATTCAGCCTTTGATTTTTCATTTGTGAAGATTTCACTATTTTATCATATTATTTATAAACAGCTCTAATTGTGAAGGGGAAAATGTCTGTCCAATATATTTTAAAAATCTAAGTCTCTCACTGGCATACCTATATCCCCTGGTGCATCAGAATTAAATTTAATCTACTATCCAATGGCATTTTTTTTAGATATTTAATGATAGCGATCATGATTTCCTTTAAATTTTTTTATTCTTACATTAAAGAGGAAAATTCAAGGATTGGTTAATTTAGCTTTTTAATGGCATTAGAGCTCTGGATTATGCCTGGTTCTTTTATCTATTCAGAATATGATTCAGTTCTTAGGCCCTGAAAATCAGGTCATTTTCTTCTAAATCCTCTTGACCTTCTAAATTTTAATTCAGTCAGGAAAACACACACACACACACACACACACACACACACACATATAAACACAAGACACATGTTGCAAAAGTTGTATAAACAAAGCATTATGAGAACTCAAAGAATGCATAATTAATTTCTACAATAAAAATTCAAGGATAATTACTGAAGTAACATCTAAATTGAGTCTTTTGGGGGGTTATGGATTTTCTTAAAAAATTAATTGAATTTTTTGAAGTGACATCTGTTAATAAAGGTATATAGGTTTCAGGCTAACAATTCTATAATACATCATCAGTATATTTTATTTTATATTCCCCACCCCAAGTCAAGTCTCCTTCCATCAGCATTTATCCCCTTCTTTACCCTTTTCTACCTTCTCCCACTCCTATTTCCCTCTTATAAACACCATACTGAGCTGAGTTTTGAAGATGAATACAGTATCTTCAGGGAAGGATAGAGGAATAATTACATTTATTGACAGATAGATAAAAGAGACATAGGGAAGCAATATAAACAAGAAGAATGTGGATTCAATCAATACAATAAAGCTGGATTATAGAACAAAGTTCTAGGTGAAGTTGAGACTACACAGAGCTTTCATTTTCATATTAACACACTTAGATTTTTTTACCTTATGAGTGATAGTTATTAAAACAGTTGAGCTTGGGTACTGACGATGGTGTTGTCAGTGACATAATTGGTTATAGATTGGAACTGGAGACAAAATCAGAAATTTATAACATTAGTCACCATAACAAGTGATATTGATGTGAGCAATGTCCACAGCAGTGAAAATAAAAATAAGAGGACAACTCAAAGATATCTAACAGGTTGTTATGGTAGGTCCTGACCACAAAATGAAAGTGGTCTGTAAGAGGAAAGAGTTGGAGATGACTCCAAGAGAATAAGGAATGACTATGTTTGAGTGAGGGAGATATACTGACATGAAAGAAATGATCAGAAGACATTTGGACATGCAAATGCCACATGCTGGTTGTCCGGTAGGTCAAAAAAAAAAAGAAGCAGTTTTTAAGAATGAAGAAGAATGAGAGGAGGCTCTTGAAATAGCTGAAGGAGGATGAAAAGTGTTTGGGAAAACCAAGTAAAGCAAAAGGAGAGGATTAGCTTTTTGTTTTGTTTTGTTTTAAGCACCACATTAGGCTTTTAGCTAATATTGAGTAAAATATGGTCATTTACTCCTGTTAAGTTTCTTAGCAGCAAAAAGTCACCAGAATGTTACTGTGGGTTGGTTCGGCAACCTCAGTACTTGAGTTCTGCCTAAGAAAGAATTCAGAGCCAATACTTAAATATAAGCAAAAAAATTATGTAGAAAGTTACCAAAGTAGAAGGGCTTTGGAAGAAATGAGGCTGTGTGGGGTTAGGAAACAAGTTCGAGTCAAAAGAGCCCTTGAAGCTTAGGAGAAAGAAAGTAAGGATATATACACCCAGAGCAAAGGAGAGGGACAGACTCAAACATGTTTCAGAGACAGCATGAGCTGGGGAAAGAGGGGGATGGGGAAAAGTACAGGCATGTTCAAGAGAGAGCCTAGCTAAGTCTTTCTTCTAAGGCTTTTTTTTTTTGGGGGGGGGGTGTTAGAGGCAGTCTCAGGGAAGGATGTAAATAGAATATTCATCAGCTATCCAGTGTGTCCTTTCAGGGTTGTGGGCTGCATTGGTCTGCACTAAGGCAGAGGGTCATTATTCATGGCCACTGGTCCTGATGTCAGCCAGGGTTTCCTTAGCCTGTCCTTGCTGCTTTTCTGGGTCTGGAGCTGAAACACTACTGAGGCCTAGATGTCATGCCAATTTTGACCAAAAACTCTGTCCCCCAGGTCAACAGACCCATGGCTTTGTTCCTAAGATTATTTGATCTGGGGTCAGAACTTCATTGTCCTGAGGGCTTAAAGTTTAAGGGAGTGGTCATGCAAGTGCTTGTATGGGAGTCATATAAGACTATTTTCTAGCCTTCATTTTCCTTCTCTAAGGTGGTCTGCCATATAACTAGTGACATGCTAAAGGAGGAAAGGGGGACTGAATCACATGACCAGTGATAGGAAAGGTCAAGGGGTCTAAACTGCATGACCAGTGATATGCTAGGGGAGGAAAGGTCACGCTGGAGGTAAGGTCCCACCTTGCAGTTGTCCATTGCTGGAGACATGGGACTTTCTACCCTTTTCTATTCTATTTTTTTTCTTTTCTATTTTTTGCCTAAGTTATTTAAGATAAAGGAAAGGATAATAATTTTCCTGGTGTTGGTCAAATAAGTTTTTAAATATGATATATATGTTTGCTCACTTATAGTTTGCATTGAGTGTGGGGAACAGGCTATAAGCAGGCAGAGTCATTATAGCCTAAGGCTTAGTTTTAAGACTAAACTTTTCCTACCCTTTTAATACTAAGATCTTTTCAAAACTCAGCTTTTCCCCACACCCTTGATTGTTGCATGATATGGGATGGTACACTCTCATGAGGAATCCCATTATGCCTTAGATAAGTGACTTTGTATCTGAGACTTCCTTGTTTGTATATTGGATTAAAGGTTTTGATTTCTACACTATAAAATGGGGCAGAGGAGCACATGCTGGAGGAGAGCAGAGAAAGGCCACATGGAGGAGAGGAGAAGCAGCCAAGATGGCAGAGTGCTGAAGAAGAAACCAGTTTGTGCAGAGAGAAGGAGATGGGGAAGAGAGGTGAATAAGGCTGGTGAGGTAGAAACCTTTGATTCTAGGAAACTCGGATAGGTCAGTGGCTTTGGGAGCCCTGAATGAAAAGGGAAGTATTTTCCCACTGTGTGTATTTCTTGCCCACCGGGTGCAAGCTAGGATTAAAGCTAATGGCCCACCAGTTCTTGGCTCCGTTATTTCATTACCATCTGTCCGAATCAAATTCGAACCTGCATGGGCCAGGCAGCTGTGATGGTGGCTGTGGCTACTGGCCTTACACCTGGAAAAAGGAAGCAATATTGTAAACATTTTGTAGTGAATAGTATATTCATATTTCCATTCAGGATCAAAACTCTCTTTGTTAGATGTTTAGAGGAATGATCCACAGCCTTGCTCATTTTATCTCTTCCCTGGAAGTAGCCCTATCCATTGGTTGATGTAGCCCCTTTGTTTTAATTCTTGTCAATTTGGAAGAATCATTGCAGCTGAATAGCTCTCTGTGGGATCCGCTGAAGCCTTTGTTGCAACTTCATCACAGTTGTAGTTCATCTATTTCTCTACACCTCTCCCTTCCTCAAAGTTCTTGTTATTACCACAAGAACTCCCAGTTAATTACCTGTGGCCATCTCAACACCTATTTCTCCTGAGGAACCCAACCTAAAATGAATTGCAAATCAAAGTCTCAGTTGGTGGTTTTTGCCTTGACAAAATCATTTTAGACATTATTTAAAGTATCAGGATTCTTTTTACACATTAATAAGAAGATTAATGGAGATAACTTTTCTAAAGTTATGTTAATTTCATCAGTATGACACTGGTGCAACAATAAGGAGACAAATTAATAGATGAGAATAGATATCTCAAAAACAGATCCTACTATATACAATAATTTATTATATTATTATGGTCTTTGACATCACAAAAATTTGATAAAGATTAATGGTATAGCAAATCAAAGAGGAAGGGAAAGATTATTTAATAAATGGTGCTGGAACAACAGGATGTGAGAGTAAATTTAATTATATTATATATTGAAATAAATCCCAGATGAATTAAAAATGTCAGTCCAATTTCACTAATAATCAAGGAAGCAAACTTAAACATCAACAAGATACAATCTTTTGCTTCTGATATTGGTGGAGTGTATTGACAAAGACATAGGGATAAAAGAGTACCCTCAAATACTATAGGTAGACATGTAAATCGTTAGTTTTTGAAGGACAATGTAAGCCAACGGGCCATCCTCATTGTGGCCATTCACATACAGGTTCTCATGGAATTCAGGCAGACAGTAAGGAAACAGTGGAGCCAAAAAATGGTGAGCCATTCTTTTATTAAAGGCTTGCACCGGCCGACAAGCAAACACACAGGGAAAATACTTTCTTTTCATTCAGGACTCGCAAAGCCCTCACACATTCTTCAGTTCTACAACCAGGAGAATCTTCTCTGGTTTCTCCTAGAGTCAAAGTTCCCACCAGTCTCAGCAGAGCTCGCAAAGCCCCTCAGCTCTGGTTCCCCATCTGCACACCTTCTCACTTCTCTGCACAACTGGCTTCTTTAGCACTCTGTGTTCTCTCCTCTCTCGTTCTGCAAACATGGCTTCTCTCTCTGCCTGCAAAACTCTCTTCTTCTTCTCTTTATTTTCAAAACTTTCTGGCATGAAACCCTCTCCTCCAGTAAATATTAACAAAACAATGGCCCTTCCCAAGCAGGAAGATAGTTTGCAATTTCACAGACCACAGACACCTGGTGCTGCCCAGCCCCCAATACAAACTATAAGCAAGCAAACACATAAATCATATTTTACAAACTTATTTGACCAACAGACAATATGACATTTACTATGAAAAAATTTAATATGTATCTTTAATTTGTTAAACTTTTTTGTGACAGAGAGAGACAGAGAGAGGGACAGATGAACAGTCAGACAGAAAGGGAGAGAGATGAAAAGCAGCAATTCTTTGTTGTGGCATCTTAGTTGTTCATTGATTGCTTTCTCATATGTACCTTGACTGGAGGGCTACAGTAGAGTGACCTTGGGTTCAAACTGGTGAGCTGTGCTCAAACCAGATGAGCCATGCTCTGTTGTAAGATACCAAAAGCTACAGAATTAATATTCATATTTTAGGAAGCTTAAAGAACATTTTATCAATTTGGACTAGGCATGCAGAGAGATTTTGCAAATGATCTTTGTACTTGTGTGATTAGCATCAAAACTAATGGCCAATGGCATTGTATTATAAATGCAAAGGAGAAGGAAAGTTGGATTCTCTGACCTCTCCCAACGCCTATAAGGAAGCAAGTAAATAGCTAGCCAGGTGCAGGAAGAGAAAGATTAAATTAAATATTTTCTTATATTGATGGACCCCATGGAAACTACCCCTCCCCTCCTGAAAGTGTGTAGTTAATGTATATATCGGTGAACAAAGGAATGGCAGGTGAACACTAGAAAATATAAAAATATCTTTTAATATCTGGAGTGACATTTTTACTATTATGTTACCTTGTAAGTTTTAATGTGTAGAAACATTTTTTATGAATCCTATAGACAAATGTTATAAACTTGCTAATGAATTGTGTCCCATCGTCCCCCTTCATCCTTCCCAAACCTGTTAGGTGAAAACAAAGGTTATAAGTTTATGCTGTGATGTCAGGCTTTTTCCCCACCCATGTATAATTAAGGGTATATAACCAGCCCCTAGAACAGTGTTTCCCAACGTGGGGCCGATGCCCCACAGGGGGGCAATTCAATAGTTAAGGGGGGCAATTTGAAAATGGACTTGACACGACTTTAACTCTTTCGCCCCAGGCCATTTAAATGCAATGCTAGATATTGGTGCCAAATTTAACAAAAAATGCAATTCTTAAATAATTGCAGTAAATAATTATTAAGTATAATTTCGTTTGACGAGACCAAAATATCAACTGGGTGATTGGCGTCGTCAAGTAAACTTCGCCCTAGGTTCACCGTGGAGTGTACCGTCTGCCGCGGGGAATCCCGGACGTTTTAAAAACTCGCTAAACAACGCAGTTATTCTCACCTAATTGGCCCATTACAACTTCTGTAGTGTTTCACATCATTCAGTTGGTGTTAATTTGAAATAAGTGTCAGTCAAAACTGTTGTAAAAGCTCGTTGATTTAATAAATATACATATATGTATTGCATAGATATAATTGGTAAGTATTTGATTTTATTTTTATCAATATTAAACTCTTTATTAAGTACTTCTTGCATCGGGGCTAGAAAGCAATAATATTTTATAAATATTATTGGGGCTATAATAGTGCATGCACGACAATTTTAATTTTAGAAGCATAACTTTCCAGAAAATTTTGTCAAGTGGAAAAAATATAGATACCTTTTGATTTGCGGTGGTAGTGTAGTAAGTGTTATATACATTTAAATAAATATGAATTTTTAGTATATGTTTACTCTATGTCACATTGAATATATTTTAACACATATTTTAATATTAGTTTTTAATTGATCTTATTTTTATTATAGCCCATAGTAAAATGAGTGGTGCAAGCAAGAAAAAAACTCGTCAATATTCGGAGGAATATTTAAAATTTGGGTTCATACCCGCTGTTCACGATGAGCGGATTCCTTTTTGTCTTTTATGCCAGCAATGCTTGACCAACAAATCAATGAAACGAGGTCATCTTGAGGCGCATTTGAAGGTGAAACATAGTGCTCATATTAATTCAGATTTGAGTTACTTTAAAACTTTAAAGAAAAATTTTGAAAAAAGAACATTAAAGTCTCTATTTACTGCTCATACTTCAATTAATAATCGTGTTCTTGAGGCTAGTTATCACATTTCTTTATTCATCGCTAAAACTGGAGAAAACCACACTATAGGAGAGAATTTAATAAAACCGTCAATATCAGCATTTCTTAAAACGATTCTTAAAAAAGATGACAAAGATGTAAAAGCTATGCCACTCAGTAACAATTCTGTTAGCAGAAGAATAGACGAAATGAGTGAGGATATTGAAAAACAACTTATTGAAAATCTGAAAACAAGAAAATTCTCCTTGCAAATGGATGAATCAACTTTGAGAGACAGTGAGGCAGTATTGATAACTTACGTAAGATATATTGATAAAGGACATTTTGCTGAAGAAATGTTGTTCTGTAAAAGATTAGAAAGCACCACTACCTCCAAAGATATATATAATAAGCTAAAAAACTACTTAGATGTCAATGATATACCAATGAAAAATATAACATCTTGTGCTGCAGATGGTGCTCCCAATATGATGGGCAAGAAAAATGGCTGCTTAAAATTGATGAAAGATGCGAATCCAGAAATGATTCTTGTGCATTGTGTTATTCATAGGGAAAACTTGGTAGCTAAAAACATCTTGCCTGTTCTGAATGAAGTATTACATACAGTAATAAAGTGTGTTAATGCTATTAAAGCTAGTGCCAAATGTGAACGTCTTTTCAAGCTATTTTGTGAAGAACAAAATGAAGACCATGTGAGACTTTTACTTCATACTGAAGTAAGATGGCTATCTAAAGGAAACTGTTTGAAAAGATTTATGGAACTGTTTGATATTCTTAGTGATTTTTTAAGCGACAAACCTGAAATGAAGTATCTGTTAACAATAGATGGTAAAGCATTTGTGAGTTATTTTGCCGATATCTTTGAAAAACTAAATATATTAAATAAGCAACTTCAAGGAACAAATAAAACTCTTGTCGATGCAAATATTTGGTTTCATTACTAATATTGAGTTATGTCAGAAACATATTAACAGCAAAAACTTTAAACAGTTTCATTGGCTCCAAAAATGTGAAGTAACTGATACCGCTTTACTTTTTATTGTCAATCATTTGAATATTCTATTGGCTGATTTAAAAGAAAGATTTTCTGATTTAAAACAAATTGATTTCCCAACATGGATGATGCAGCCAATGTTAGTGGATTTGTCTGATATATCAAATATGCAGTATCAAGAAGAACTTGCAGAATTGCAAAATGATGAGTCAGTTAAAGCTTTATTTAATATCAAAGGAGCGATGGCATGGCTTTGTGAGAAAACAGAAATCAAATACCCAAATTCAACCAAATGTGCAAGAAAACTATTGCTACCGTTTTCATCTTCATTTTTAGCTGAATGTGGATTTAGTGCTGTAAATGATTTACTGGTAAAAAAAAGAAATCAGCTGGATATAACACAATGTGGAGACTTGAGACTAAAGCTAACCAAATTAGAACCTAATATAAAATCTCTGTGCAGCAAGCATCAAGCGCAAGGATCACACTAAATTCAAATAATAAATTAATATAGAAAAATCTGTATTAAAATTATTTGGGGCCCTGGCTGGTTGGCTCAGTGGTAGAGCGTCGGCCTAGCGTGCGGAGGACCCAGGTTCAATTCCCAGCCAGGGCACACAGCACATTTGCTTCTCCACCCCTCTGCCGCGCCTTCCTCTCTGTCTCTCTCTTCCCCTCCCGCAGCCAAGGCTCCATTGGAGCAAAGATGGCCTGGGCACTGGGGATGGCTCTGTGGCCTCTGCCTCAGGCGCTAGAGTGGCTCTGGTCGCAACATGGCGATGCCAAGGATGGGCAGAGCATCGCCCCCTGGTGGGCAGAGCGTCGCCCCTAGTGGGCGTGCCGGGTGAATCCCGGTCGGGCGTATGCGGGAGTCTGTCTGACTGTCTCTCCCCGTTTCCAGCTTCAGAAAAATGCAAAAATGCAAAAAAAAAAAAATTATTTGGAATTTAAATTTGTTTTTCATTATATGTTTTGAAATTTTACTTACTGTGTTTTGCTAACAATTTCATAGTGATTTCTTCCTAGAACCTATCATTTATGTTTATTAAGTGAACAAATCAATTTTTTAATGTTAAAAATTATGTATGTTACATGGGGGGGACATAAAAATTTTAGAAAGGTTAAGGTGGGGCATGGCACAAAAAAGGTTGGGAAACACTGCCCTAGAATATTAATTACACACATGATTTGGAACTGCTGTCCCACGTACTCTATATGTGGCCAGCATATTTAATAAATTTCCTCCTTTAATAAAACTCTTCAAAACTCATCTGGACTTGGTGTCTCTATGAAAACCTGCGAAATTGAGGATTGGGTACTTTACAACACTCAAACCAACAAGCTCAGGGCTTCTAACCTATGTCCTCTGCATTCCAGTTTGATGCTGTATCCACTGCACTACCAACTGATCAGGCTACTTATTAAACTTTTAAATTGAAGAATAATATAACATAGGTAAATATGTGTTGGTCAAATAAGTTTGTAAATATGATGTATATGTTTGCTCACTTATAATTTGCATTGGGGGCTGGGCAATGCCAGATATAGTGGTCAGTGAGGTTGCAGGTTGCCTTCCTGATTGGGAGGGGCCATTGTCTTGCTAATGTTTACTGGAATAGAGATTCAGCCCCCACCACCAAGTCATGCAGAAAGATTTATTTTTTCTCTCCTCCCTGATCCCTTGCCCTCCATGGGAAAAGCAGGTTTTCTGCTTTTCCCTTGGCTTTTCTTGTGGTTTGCCTGTCTTAGTGAGACACCAATAAACACCATTCTTCAACTCCACTCTTTCTTTACCATCTGCCTGAATTTAATGAGAACCTCCATGTGAATGGCCACAATGGCAGCAGCAGCCCCTGGCCTTACAACTGGAGTAGTTTGTGGCAGGATTCAGATCAGATTGGTATGGAGCCGCCACCCTTGAAGGGTTGGGTAGAGGCTGGTGCTGGTATAGTTCCCCATGGCTGTCCTTTTAGGGACTGTGGGCAATGTGCTTTTTATTCAAGAGGAAACCAGGACTTCTGCGCGAGAAGCCACCTGAGATAGAAAGCTCCAGGATGAATTGCAAATCGAATGGCAGAAAGTCTGGAATTGGAGCGAGCACTGGAAAAGAAATTATGGGTTCATGAGTGGCAGTATGCCCTGGAAGCTGAACATTTGCACCAGCAATTGTTGGAGAAACAACTGCAGGTTCAAGAGCTCAAGTCTCAGCTTCTGGCCAGAGGCCAGCAGCCAAAAGAGCCTAAACAGTCACCAAAGGAGCAGCAGCATCCATGGCGGTGGACTGGCTTTGAGTCAGTGGAAGCAGGCGTTTGCAACTCCTCTTCTGAGGATGAGAAAGCTCAGGCTGAAGCTGCCATATGCAGACTCAGAGCCCGACCAGTTTGCTAGGAAGGTAAAAACCCAGCAACAAAGAGTCCCTTAGGGGCAGCCACAGCCTTCTGCCCAGGTAATGAAACACTCTGTGGTCCAGCCCTATACCCAGGCAGAGCTGATGGGTTTGGGAGCACAATTTAGGTAGAAACCTACTGAATCCTTAGTAGTCTGTTTACTACAATTATGGAACATAGGTGTGATGGCATCATGTTCTCTGGAACAGAGATGGAGAAATTGGCTGCCAGTACCATACACTCCTCCTTGAGGCAGTGTCTTCAGAACTGCCGTGACAACCCAGGAAACCATACTCTTATTAGAATGGTTAATGGCTGCCATTTGTATGGTCTGGCTCTGGCAGAATGCTGGAGAATTACCGGGAGCAGTGAGTCAGTGGCAGTGCTACAGTGAGTTAGTAAAGGTCCTTCGGGAACTAGGTATGAAGAATGCTGATTTCAATCCTGGGTCCTGTGGACCAGACAAGGAAGTGTTTATAGCAAAAATGAGGGACTTTATCCTTGATAGCACCCTTTCAGCCCTTTTTGGGTCACTTGTGGCTATCTTGGGTCCCTATGTAGGCCAGCCCATCACTGCAGTTACACAGATGGTAGCAGATTTGGGAGAGCTGGAGGCAGCTTGGGATCATAAAACAGTGAGGGCTGCTGCCTATGTTGTCCCCCCTGCCTCTGACTAACACGGAAAACAGGCCTGTAAAGGTTGCCCAAACACAGATGTTGGTAGATTTGATTGCAGCTTGAGCAGATAAGATGAAATTAGATGGCCAGTCTAATAAAATTCTTTTGAAGCTTTGGTGGCAGCTTAAACCAGAACAGAAGTTCCAACCACTGCGATGAAAACCCTCAGCAGCTACCAATAAAATGTTTGGTGCGTGGGCAGTTCGGTTACAAGATTATATGATAGAGACAGCCGAGGGAGAGAACTCCCAAGACCCATTGTACCAGTTCAAATAGGAAAATGGCCAAGGGACCCATCTAACAGGGATGGACGGAAACTGGAGGCCACACATGGAACTGGCTATCTGCTGGTCCCCTTCCAATGTACAACAGGTGTTGGCCTTGGTGGATACAGGTGCAGAATGTTCCTTCCTCTATGGGAACCAAGAGCAGTTTGTTGGGACCCCATTGGCCATTGATGATTATGGGGGCCAATCTGTTCAAGTGAAGCCAATAACTACTCCATTGGGGATAGGAAGACTACCTCCTAAGCAATATAAGGTGTATGTATCTCCTATTCCTGAATATATTTTGGAGATATTGCCAGACAAAGGCAATGAAGAAAAAACAGCACACAAGGGAGAGGGAACAGTATGTAGCATGAATTAGGAAAAAGCTTCAAGCACCTGAAACATAAAAGCAATGTTGGTAAGCAGAAAACAGGCAAGGCAGAGTGCTGGAGAAATAGGCAGGGGACAATACCTGCAAGGCATTATAAACTGGTTAAATATGTATGTTTTAATGTAATCTTAACCACTCACTGGTTTTAAAATAATCATTTTGGGGCCACTGTGAAGACATAGATTGTTGAGAAAATAGTGTGAAAGTCAGGAGATCACTTATTGTGCTATTGCAAGGGATGATGTCTTGGACCAGAAAAGTGGCTTGGAAACAAAAAGAAATTATAACTCAAAATGTATTTGGAAAGTTAAATCTACTGAGCTCATTGACTGATAGGATAAGGGTGAGGTCAAAGGATATTGTAAATTTATGTAAAAGAAAAGCTCTGAAAGATGTACCTCAGACTGCTGACTTTTATCTCTGCTTTATGTTTGGGGGAGGGGGAAGAAAGAAACAGATTTTGATTTTTTATTCTGTATACTCCAAACTAAATTAATGTGATAGTGGTTCTGGTAATGATAGTGTTGTGGGTGGAAGTGGTGTTCTTTTATGGAGTCACAGAAAAGGCATTCCAAAGAACTCATGTATGCCCTGGCCAGTTGGCTCAGCGGTAGAACGTCGGCCTGGCGTGTGGGGGACCTGGGTTCGATTCCCGGCCAGGGCACTTAGGAGAAGCGCCCATTTGCTTCTCCACCCCCCCCTTCCTCTCTGTCTCTCTCTTCCCCTCCCGCAGCCAAGGCTCCATTGGAGCAAAGATGGCCCGGGCGCTGGGGATGGCTCTGTGGCCTCTGCCCCAGGCGCTAGGGTGGCTCTGGTCGCGGCAGAGCGAGGGGCAGAGCATCGCCCTCTGGTGGGCAGAGCGTCGCCCCTGGTGGGCGTGCTGGGTGGATCCCGGTCGGGCGCATGTGGGAGTCTGTCTGACTGTCTCTCCCCGTTTCCAGCTTCAGAAAAATACAAAAAAAAAAAAAAAAAAAAAAAAACAACTCATGTATGAGAGATTGTGACTTGGCAAGGTTTATTGGAATTGAAATAGAAGGCTGCTCACAGGTTCCTAATCTGTCTCGCCATGGAAAAAGTCTAATTTTGTCTTCATTAAGCCCAGGGCAAAAACACTCCAGGTATTCTGTGCAGGTCCCTGTCCTCATCTGGTCAGCATAGTCATTTTGGTTGCGCTTTTGTTGGTGCTGTGTCCAGGCCTAGTTTGGAGTCCACGGGTTACCAGCTGCCCATAGCTGGCTAGCATAGTCTGGGGATGGGCCGGTTGTACCCTGGGGAGATCGAAAAACTGGCCCTTACTCCTTACACAGGGGAGGAAGCAATGTTAATCTCTTTCTTGGGGCAAGGCTGTGATCTCCTGGGGTGTCTAAATCTATCATTTCCTAGTGAAAGAGCAAGATTTTTAATATCTGATTACACTCTTCCCTTATTAATATCTAGCTACCTATGCTGACAGTAGGACTAGTAGCTTAGAATTATTAAATAACCTTGCATAATAATATGCATTTAATAACATTGCTTATAGAAAAAAAGAAATAATAAAGAAAATGGTCATTAATTAAATGTCATAAGATAATTTTATTCTATAAGTGAAAGATAACATAATCCAAGTTAAAAGGCAAAAATAGAACTGGAAGCAACAATATTACAAGTATGACAATCAAAATAATTCTATAAAAAACATAAGGCAAATTATTGTTTTTGTGAGGTTTTCTATACTATAAACAGCAATTCACAAAAGAAGAAATATAAATATTTTTCTAGCTTTATTGAAATAAAATTGACATGCAACATTCTGTAAATTTAAGGTATATAACTTGTTAATACACTTATATATTGCAAAATGATTACCATAATAGGCCTAGCTAATACCTGCATCACGTCCCATGATTACCATTCCTTTTTTGTGGTGGGAGCATTTAACATCTACTGTTTTAGCAGCTTTCATGCATAAGTATAATCACTATGCTGTACATTAGATCCATAGAGATTATTAGTCTTATAAGTGTAAATTGGTACTTTTTGACAAACATCTCCCTTCTTTCCCCACCTCAGTCCCTGGTAACCACCATTCTAGCCTCTGTTTCTATCAGTTTGGGCCATTTTAGAATTCATTATACAATATTTTTTCTTTCTCTATCTGACTTATTTCATTTGACATAATACCCTCAAGTTCCATCCAATCTATCCATGTTAGAGCACATGGCAGGATGTCCTTTTTTTCCCATGGCTGAAAAATATTCGTGTGTGTGTGTGTGAGTGTGTGTGTGTGTAACAACTTTCTTATCCATTTATTCATTAATGGATGTTTAGATTGTTTCTACATCTTGACTTTTGTGAATAATGCTAAAGTGAACATGGAAGTACAAATATTTTTTTTATATCTTGTTTTTATTTTCTTTGTATCTCTATCCAAAAGTTGAATTGCTGAGTCAAATGGTAGTTCTTTTTTTAAAAATTTAGAGGAAACTTCATAAAGCTTTCTGTAGTTACTATACCAAATTATTATATTTTCCACCAAAAATACAGAGAATATTTCCCTTGTCTCCACATCCTTGCCAATATTTGTCATCTCTCTTCTTCTTGGTATTAACCATCCTAGAAGGTGTGACATGATCTCATTATAGTTTGGATTTGAATTTCTCTGATGATTAGTAATGTTGGGCAACAATCCATGTACCTGCCAATTGTGTGTCTTCTTTGGAAAAATGTCTATTTATTCCTCTGCTCATTTAAATCAGATTGCTTCGTTTTCACTATCGATTTGTATGAATTCTTTCTACATTTTGGATATTAACTGAACTGGAGATGAGTGGTCAGAGGGGAGGTATAGGAAGCAATGAGATGGGTGATCTTAAGCATCAGTGTTTCAAGATAAATGGGTTTGAGTTTGATAGACAATATTGCATATGTGTCATTAAAATTTTCTTATTATTTGACTTGAACTTTTACCTCATGGATTGCATTCTAATGCAATGAGCACAAATATGAAGAGATATTTATGTAGTCCATGTAGCCATTATTCATAATACAACATTGAAAACAAATTAATACAAGCTAATGGCAAATGATATATCCATGACTATCATAAAATTATTTAAATTTACATGGGGAAATGATTAAGCTAAAATTTTAAGTGAAAGTATGTTTTTTTTTGTTTGTTTGTTTGTTTTTGTATTTTTCTGAAACTGGAAACGGGGAGAGACAGTCAGACTCCCGCATGCGCCCGACGGGATCCACCTGGCACGCCCACCAGGGGGCGATGCTCTGCCCCTCCGGGGCGTCGCTCTGTCGCGACCAGAGCCACTCTAGAGCCTGGGGCAGAGGCCAAGGAGCCATCCCCAGCGCCTGGGCCATCCTTGCTCCAATGGAGCCTCGCTGCAGGAGGGGAAGAGAGAGACAGAGAGGAAGGAGAGGGGGAGGGGTGGAGAAGCAGATGGGCGCGTCTCCTGTGTGCCCTGGCCAGGAATCGAACCCGGGACTCCCGCACGCCAGGCCGACGCTCTACCACTGAGCCAACCGGCCAGGGCCAGTATGTTTTTATGTCTGCTTGATGCGTTACACTTCTGTGAGCCCTGCCTGTGCAGAACATAGCTAGCTTTAGTCCTGCCAAAATCAGCAACCAGGTTTCACCTCAGTATTGCCACTGCATTTAAACCTCGACAATCTTTGGCAGGCCCATTTATGTTCCTGCCTGTCTGAGCTCGACTCTCAAATCTCCAGACATACTACTTAGGATAGATGGCATTCACTGTCTTAAGGAAACCTGCAACAGGATTTAGGTACATTCGATTGCTATAATCAAATTGACTTTCTATATGTAAAAGGAAGACATTTCAGAAAAAGTAAATTACAAGTTGGAACTGTGAGATAATCTAAAAAGCTATTAAAAATACTAAGAGGGATGTTATAGTGGTCAATGCCTATGGAAAAGAACAGCCCACATGAAGAATTTCAGCAAATAGAAGAGCAGAGAATTCATAGTTGTTATTGTATGAAGTACTCTGCCTTGTGGCTAACAAGCACTCACAATCTGTCTGTTAATGACAATGTTTTAAGGTAGTTTTTCTTCCTACTAAAAGACAAAGTAGAAACTTACATAGTATTGAACAGCTTACATTCAAAATATATTTAGTCTATTCCTAAAACAGTTAGCCTTGAAAGCAGCAGACTGAGAAAGCATAGGCTGAGTAATCCTTGGGGAATGGGTTTGGAAGAGGATAATAGAAGTCAGCCACTCTTTAATTTATTCACATATCTCATTTTTACATTATAATGTTGCATTATCTTTTGACATTCTTACAATTTATATATAGATTTTATTAAAAGAAAATATATAAATGCATGTTATATTTATATAACCTTTCATTATTTTAATTATATAGGTATTGGAGGGATGTATATATGTAGTTTACCTTTATATTAATCATATTCAAACCCAGGGTGAGAAATAGTTGCTTGAATCAAACCCTTGATAAGAATAGTGCTGTTAGGGGTGGTGGTAATGGGTCTAATAGCAGCGAGAGGAGGACAAGTAGTATTAGGAGCTATAGCAGAACCAGTAGAACTTTACATATATTGCTTCAGCCCTTGAGTGTTTAAATGACCTTCAGTATCACCTTTGTCTGTTAAACAGCACTGTGAAGTCATTGTAAAATTATTTTCCATTAACTAAAGGGAAGAGAAAGTCTTGATTTTTTTTTGACAAATAGTATACTGTTAGCAAATGGTACAACTAATACAAAATTCTTTCATTTGATTCCTAGACCAGCATTAGTATCACTCTTTTTATAAGCACTTTCATATTGAATCATCCCAAGTCAATACACATAACAAATTGGCACAAATATTTGTGTTAGTGGCGTATTATATTGTCAAGGATGTTATACTTCTCAACATGAAAGAAATGTTTTTTAATAATGTTAAGTGATTTGATTTATTTTAATCAGTAAACCTAAGAGAAATAGTGATGACTATAAGATCTTCTGAGTTTATTTATCTTATTTTCAGTGATCGTTTTTCAGAGAAGGTAAAACTGGACAAGTATAAAAATAAAGTTCAGTGTGTCCTTGGAACACATATTTTCAAAGTAGTTCTGAGTAGAAAATAATTTACTATAGTGGCTGAAAATGAAAATTTCTTCAAGGTGATCTGGACTTCAAAAATTATTTTAATGAATCCTAAGATTAATATAAACACTGTGTAACTTTATGTGAATTATCAACTTATAATAACTTGTGCTAACAGACACTATCCCTAAATACTATCATTTCATGACGATATAGAAGCCTTATAAAAGTTTTGCTCCTGAGCTACTCACCTCCTGCAAAAAAAATAAATAAAAAGCCCTGTAAATATTTGCTTTAAACTACAATTTCTGTTGAGATACACACTTCAGAAGTTAAATTAATGACCATTTTAGAATTGTAAATTTTAGCATCCATGAAGTCTGCCAATGTGTTATTTTCATGTTGCTGTGAATCACTTCTAAGTTTTCATTTCCTCTTATGTTTACTGTCATTCCTAAAGCTTTGCCATAATTTGATACTCACTGGAATACTTAATATTTTGTTATTTCTCTAGAAGCCAAACCCTCTTTTTTGTGACATGGGAACTCGCTCATGTGGCCGCCACCACGACCAGCACAGACCCTGCCCGGCACGGCCTACAGAGCAGTCTGGGGAAGACCTGCCACTTTCCTTGCGAAGAAACCGTTCCTCTTCTTTGAATATTCAAGTACTTTTTCTTCTTTACAGTGTTTCAATAGCAGATTTATATTTCTTCTTTTCATCAGTGGGCTATATTTTCTTTCTTTTTTTATTTATTCATTTTGAGAGAGAGAGGGGGAGAGAGAGAGAGAGAGAGACAGAGACAGAGAGAGGGAGAGAGAGAGAGAGAGAGAGAGAGAGAGAGAGAGAAAGGGGGAAGAGCAGGAAGCATAAACTCCCATATGTGTTTTGACCAGGCAAGTCCAGGGCTTCGAACTGGTGACTTCCGTATTCCAGGTTGATGCTTTATCACTGCCCCACCACAGCTAAGGCAGGCTGTATTTTCTATTGAGATTTTTATGTCATGAAGGCACAGAAAAAGATGAAACTGATGGTACTGAGGATTTTGAAAGGCTAACATTGTGTAGTGAGTATCTGATTGGAATCAACAATTATGCTGTGCATAAACTTGAGCAGAAGGATGAAGAAATGAAGCTTAGAGAATTCCATGAACAAGAATTTTCAGGGTCCTGAAATAATTTTCAGCATAAGACATTTCAGAAGTGAAAACATGAGATGAGAAAACACTTTACATATTTAGATATAGTGCTCTATGTTCTGGATATTATTTTTTCTTATCCTAGTAGCTTCCAAGCATTTTACATGCAATAGTTCATGTAAATGTCGCAATAAGTTTAAATATAGATATGATTGTATGCATTTTATAGATTAGAAGCAAAGGCTTAGTGAATTTAAATAACGTTCAAATCAAATAGTAAATAAGAAGCAAGAGCCAAGACTTAGACACAGTTCTTTCTTTAGATAGA
Source organism: Saccopteryx bilineata (assembly GCF_036850765.1). NCBI lineage: Eukaryota > Metazoa > Chordata > Mammalia > Chiroptera > Emballonuridae > Saccopteryx > Saccopteryx bilineata. Next base: position 62,843,649 of record NC_089498.1, read on the forward strand.
ATTCAAACCTTTAATCAAGTTTGGAAAAAGGTACCAGATGCTTCTACTGGACCCAATAAAAAAAAGTTTTGTGCGATGTATTACCAGAATCAGATTTTAGCGATTTCACTCTGTAAATATATCTCAAGTGGATATTGTGTGCTGGGCACTATGTAGATACTGGCATTAAAGTTTCAGCATTCTGGACATGGGGGGGGTAAACACAATGGAAATTTCATAGATTGAACTTTAAAGCAGTGAAAGTCACAAACATGGCACAAGAATAAGAAAGGACTGGTTCTGCATAAAGATAGTGGAAATGATTTAGGGCTTGTAGGAGTTTGTAAGTTAACATATCTGTTAGAAATGCAATACCGTTTGAAAATAATGCAAATACTCTATCTGCGTTTAGCTTTGGCTGAGCTTTTGTGAGAAGCTGGCCCAGCCTGACCAGATTATAAACTAGATATGGAAAACTTGGAGAAGATCCAGAGGTTTATAATGAAAACAATTAAAATGTAAGATTAAAAAGAAACCCTTGAATAAATATTTAAGGATTTTGGTGTTATTTTGTTTGAAGAGAGCAAAGATATGAGCAAGGAGAAACTTAATAACTATTTCAAAATACAAAAATAATTTTTCAGAAGATGGAAAAATGTTGTTTCTTTTTTACACTAAAGAGAGAACAAAAGAAATGAATGTTCCTCAAAGGATAATTTTATACAGGTAATAAAGAAGCCATTCTTCATCCTATTCAAGAAGAGTCATCCTACATCTCCCTCTTGGGATGTGTAAGTAAGCAGAAACACAACTTTAAAATGGTCACACAACAAAAGTGTCTCTTCTCACACTATTCCTGTCGCACATGGCCAAAGAGTATTCAACTACCAACCAAAGACATAAACAATTGCACCACAGAAATATTGTCCCCTTTCCTGAAAGAAAGGACAGCATAGGCCAGAGATCTGAAGCTCTTTCAGTAGCATATATTTAAGAAAATTAAATTATTTAGCAAAATAAAATATTTTTATTTCATATCATAAAAATCTCATTTCTGTATTTTCTGAAAAATCAGAATACCTGGCAAATCTGGCCTTATTCAGTACTGAATCGGTATATTGCAACCCAAATGAAATGCACATGTGCCAGCACTGTACCTGAATCCCCACTGTTTTCGACAGTACTCACATCTGGCCTGCTTCACTCATTCTTACTGCTCTATAACCTTATGTGTAAGTTAAAAGGGGCAGTGAAAGAGGGACCATTCATTGGCTTTGCCAAACCTAGCTAGGTTACAGAGATGACCCCTGGTACTCTCTTGCCATCATTTTATTTAGAACTATGCAACCAAGTTTAAACTAGTACAGAGTCCCTTGATGCACAAAGAGGAGTTATGAAAAGGAGATAATCCTCCCTGATCTTCCAAAAGTATTCTGTGGAGATAGGCTTTTCTGACTAAGACTGAGATTGTGGTAGAAACAGAACCACTGCAAGCCACAAAGAACTGTAGTGACTGGATCTCCTTGGAGTATTATTTTAACCAATGTGGAGTAACTTAAAACACAATTTTTATATTAAGATATAGTATTATAAGCCCTAGCCAGTTAGCTCAGTGGTAGAGCATCGGCCTGGCATGCAAGAGTTCCGGGTTCGATTCCTGGCCAGGGCACACAGGAGAAGTGCCCACCTGCTTCTCTACCCCTCCCCCTCTCCTTCCTTTCTGTCTCTCTCTTCCCCTCCCACAGCCAAAGCTCCATTGGAGCAAAGTTGGCCCAGGAGCTGAGGATGGCTCCATGGCCTCTGCCTCAGGTGCTAGAATGGCCCTGGTTGCAACAGAGCAATGCCCCAGATGGGCAGAGCATCGCTCCCTGGTGGGCATGCCAGGTGGATCCCGGTCGAGCGCATGCGGGAGTCTGTCTGACTGCCTCCCCGTTTCCAACTTCAGAAAAATACAAAAAAAAAATAGTATTATATTATGCATAACTCAAAAACATTTACTTACAAGTAAAGCACAAATTTTCAAAGCCAGTTGTCACTAGTAAGAGGGAACCAAGTTCACATATCAGCCATTGGTGGGAATTTGTTGGCAAAGTTTGAGGAGTATTTCTAGATTTATGCTGACTTCTAGTCCTAGCGGCTTCTGTCCCTTGCGGCCTTGGCCTCTCCTGAATCTCTTCTTGGAAATCTTATAAGCATAAGGGTATCTGTCCAAAGCACAAGTAAATTCCAATTAAAATTATTACCACAAAAATTAAGCAATTCTTAACTTGAAATGTTATTTTAAAAATTATTTCCAGCATCTCTGGATAGTTAGTTCAGCTGAGTAGCATGATCCTGATATGCCAGGGCTGTGGGTTCAATCTCCAGTGAGGGCACATGCAAGAATCAATCAATGAATTCTTAAATAAGTGGAATAACAAATCAATGTTTCACTTTCTCTCTCCTTTCTTCTCTCTCTCTCTCTCTCTCTCTCTCTCACTCTTTCAAATCAATAAAAGAAATTATCTACAAAAAAGCACAATTTTATCAAAATGTCTTGGTTAAGTACACATCTCTTAAGTCAGATTGCCTAGGCTTTCTATACACAGTAGTTAGGTGGTCTTAAATGAATAACTTAACCTCTATGATCTTCAACTTTATCAGTTTTCCAGAAGATTGCTATGAAAGTTGAATGTGTCAATATTTGTAAGGCATCTAGAAAATTACTTAAAATGTAATAAGTGGTGCAAACCTTATTATAAAGAACACAAGATTTATTTTCTTAAAATTTTATTTTCAGGTAGAGGAATGTTCCTTTTCATATAAAGAGCTTCACAACCTCATCCTGAGGTGGTAACCTTGGGTGAATATATCTATTCATCAACTTTCTAGTGATCCAACATTATGTTGCACTAGAAAGGAAGAAAATGTGCCCCAAACTGAGTACTTCTAACTCCAAGCAGCTGTTTAAGTGTGTTTTGACATCCCCCAAATAATAGAAAACTAGGACTTTTGAAGCACAACCAAAGAGCATCAATTTCAGAAATGTGAGAGGCTTGATCTCTAAAATTTATTTTGAAGAATTATATTTTAAATAAAGGAGTAAACATTTAATATCCTGTTCTAGTCAGTAGTATTTGAATAAGACCACTATATATACTTGTGGGTATATGGGGTGTGGGGTGGATTATTTCACTTTGTTTTGTTTTGTTTTTGTCTAATAGATTCTAAAAGCATAGATTTTATTCCAAAAGCCATATTCAAAAGATTGACTCTACCTTACTAGATAACTTGATCTAAGGGTAAGGAATAATGTTTTTGCTCTATTGTAATATACTTCTTAATTAAATGGCAGTAAAAACCTGGTAACCTCAGGTTTTCTGATGAGCCTTTCCTTGTAGTTCTCAAAAACAATTTTTTTTAAGAAAAAGAGAGATACAGAGAGTCAGAGACAGACAGGAAGGGAAAAAGATAAGAAGCATCAACTCATAGTTGCAGCCCTCTTAGTTGTTTATTGATTGTTTTTTATAGGTGCCTTGACTGGGGGTTTCCAGTTGAGCCAATGACCCCTTGTTCAAGCCAGCAACCTTTGGGCTCAAGCCAGTGGCCATGTGGTCATGTCTATGATCACACGCTCATGCCAGTGACCCCATGCTCAAGGCAGATTAGCCTGCATTCAAGCTGGCGACCTCAGGGTTTCAAACCTGGATCCTCAGTATCTCTGGTTGAAGCTCCATCTACTATGCCACCACATGGTAGGGCATTCTAAAAAATTTTGGTCTCAGACCTCCTTTCTACTTTTAAAAATTATTACAAACCCCAAATTGCTTTTGTTTATATATTATATCAATGAACATTTACAGAATTAAGACATTTAAATTTTTTTCAATATTTCTATTTTAAAGCCATTAAAACCACATTAGTAAAATGTATGCAAAAATAAACTGCATACTTTAGTTAAAAATAGCTATAGTTTCTAAAGTCAAAATAAAACAAAAACTATTAGTGACAAGAGTGGCGTTGTTGCACATTTTCAAATCTTCCTAATATCTGATTTCTGGGATTACAGTTGAGTATTCATATCACCTACTACCTTTAATCTGCTGAAATATATTTGGGTTGAAGTATCTGAAGACAACTGGCCCATATAGATATGTATTTGGAATGGCAAGAGTATTTTAATAGCCTTCTAAGGCAATTTTGGCTATTGTTTGACACTACACTCAAGCATAACAAGTGCTAGTTTCTGTGTGTGTGTGTGTGTGTGTGTGTGTGTGTGTGTAACCAAGACAAAAAAAGACAGAGAGTGGGACAGATAGGGACAGACAGACAGGAAGGGAGAGTGTTGAGAAGCATCAATTCTTTGTTGCGGCACCTTAGTTGTTTATTGATTGCTTTCTCATATGTGCCTTGACTGAGGGTCTACAGCAGTTGGAGTGACCCCTTGCTCAAGCCAGCAACCTTGGGTTTAAGCTGGAGAGCTGTGCTCAAACCAGATGAACCCGTGCTCAAGCCAGCAACCTTGGGGTTTCGAACCTGAGTCCTCTGCATCCCAGCCCAACACTATCCATAGTGCCACCACCTGGTCAGGCACAAGTGGTAGTTTCTTAAAGGTTTGTTGCAACATGGATCCTGAAACTATATAATTGAGCTTTATGTACATGTACTGATATCTATAGGACTGTTTTGTACTTGTACTTTCAATGGTTTTTTTACCATTTTTGTAACAAGCATTGGTCAGAACCTGACACTTACTAAGCATCCTTTATATGTTTATTAAAAGGAAAGAATAAAAATAGCAAATAACAAAGTGATTTTAGTCCTTATTCTTGGACTTTGTCTTGTATTTGCTCTGTGACTTGGGTTTAATCAGTTATGCTACTGAGCACCTGCATTTTCTCAACTATAAAACTGGGATAAATTTGCCCTGGCTGGTTGGCTCAGCAGTAGAGCATCGGTCTGGAGTGTGGAAATCCTGAGTTTGATTCCTGGCCAGGGCACACAGGAGAAGCACCCATCTACTTCTCCACCCCTCCCCCTCTCCTTCCTTTCTGTCTCTCTCTTCCCCTCCCACAGCCAAGGCTCCATTGGAGCAAAGTTGTCCTGGGTGCTGAGGATGACTCCATGGCCTCCACCTCAGGTGTTAGAATGGCTCTGATTGTGGCAGAGCAACGCCCCAGAGGGGCCAAACATTGACCTGGTGCACATGCTGGGTGGATCCCAGTTGGGCACATGCGGGAGTCTGTCTGTCTGCCTTCCCCTCGCTTCTCACTTCAGAAAAATACAAAAAAAAAGAAACAAAAAAAACCCTGGGATAATATTGTCCTTCATACCTGGCATGATAATTCCATGGAAGAATAGGCAGAAAAATGACCACCCAAAAGTTGTCCATGCATTGATCTCTGGGACCTGTGAATATGTTTTGTTTCATGGCAAAAGATACTTCACAGACAAAATGAAGGTTACAGACCTTGATACAGTAAGATTTTGGATTATCCAACCTTGCCCAATCTAAGAACATGAGCCCTTAAAAGACAAGAATAGTCTCAGATGAGAAGCAAAAGAGAAGGCAGATGGGGAGGCCAGACAGAAAGATTCAAAGCTTGAAAAGGATTGATCCACCATTGCTGGCTTTGCAGATGGGGAAAGAAGGTGGATAGCCTGCAAACGGTCCCAGAAAAGCAGGGCCACAGTCCCGCAACCACATGGAACTGAATTCTGACAAAGTGAATGAGCTTGGAAGTGAATCCATGCCTAGAGTTTCAAAAGAGGACTACATCCTGACAGGGACCTTTATTTCATCCTTCCACAACCTGATACAGAAAACCAGCTAATCCAATCTGCAGGTACTTTTGACATAGGGAACTGTGAAATAATATAGAGTTGTTTTAAAACATCAAATTTATAATCATTTGTTATGGTAGTAATAGAAAACTAATGGGCAGGTAATATAACATTTTATAAACTAAAATGTCAGACAAATGTGTGCTCTTATAATTTCATACTATAATATTAGAGATTTTTGGTTAAAGAATATACTGACAAAACATTGCATTTATTATAAAGAGGATAAAGGTGAGAGAAAAAAGAAACTGATTTGAAAGTCATGAATTTAGTTTGCTCTTTAAATGTTTAACTTTGAGGTTGCTTCTTTCCAAATCCCTGAAGATTGTGCCTTCCTGCATATAGAGAGGTTTCATTAAAGCTCAGGTCCCTTGTAAAAGCTTTTAATAGCTTTCTTTTTAAAAAATATCATTCTTAACTCTCTCTTCTGTGCTGTTCCCCTAATTGCAAGAAAGCACAAAGATACTGAAGAAATACAAGCGACAAAATTAAATCAGGGGCCTTCCTTGCTCCTCCATTATTCAAAGCTCTTAGTGCATTATAAAAGATTTAAGAGTGATACAACCAGACTTCCCAGAGTAAATAGTTTTTATTTTTCTGATTGGTAAGCAGAAGAAAGAATATTCTACATTCCCATTAGTAAAGAATATGAATCATCTTCTGTCACAAATAAAAGAACATAATTCTTCCTTTCTAGTCTACATTCAAAAAAATATATGGAGGCAAATCAAGAGAAAAGAAAAGGATATTAGAACTTTATTACTGCTTTTATTGGATAGTTATGGTATGCCAGCAGGCTACCAGGCACTGCACAGAATATAGAAATGAGACCCTGGGTACATGATCTGTAATGTAAATGAAGCCAATCAGAGTGTAGCATTTCTGCAAGGTTCCAACCAAAGCTATGATGTTTCTCATAACATCACTTGGCACTTAGGGCAGTTGGGACTCAGAACATGCTTCATAAACATCAATTAATTATGCTGGGCTTAAATTTAATTCCTCTGGTGGATAGAACTTATGTACAGATGATGAAAAAATTAGCTGTACCCTAGTGCTCATTCTAACTCTGGATTGTGGGATCAGCTAACAATCATCATGATAATAGCTGCCACTAGTAATCTTCAAAATGTTCTTTGAGGATTTATTAATCAACCATCACATCATCCATAGGAAAAAATAAAATTACTCTCCTCATTAATAGCCAAAGAAATTATGTTTTCAAGTGGAATGCTTTTGCCCAGGATTCCCCCCAATATACCCCAACAGGAGGGTGGAGGGTTACAGTCCCTGCATTGACTAGGAGCAGACCAGAAAGGTTACCTGATCCACATTAGGAGGGAAATTCAAAGCAGAGAAATTTACAGAAGGCTTCTTTTACTAGAGAAAATGTCCTAGGATACACATCTAGAAAAAAAGAAAAAGGGCAATTAATTTGAAAATCGGTATATTCCTAGAGAAAGTCTCCAGTCCAGGGAGTCTCCTTTGACTGCAATGTCATGAACCAGCGTGACTAGTAATTCCAGGTTCTGAGGAAAAACGATGCGGAATGGAGAAAATAGACTTAAAGAGAAATAGGATGAGATCAGGAGGCTTCTGCAAGCTGATGGCAAGATAAAGCAAAATAGCCTCTGGTTTTCTTTATTATATAGTCACATGCAAATGAAGAAGTCTTTGATACAAAGTCACACATCTAAAGCAAAAACAAGAATTTTCTTAAGGCATAAACAGGAATCCATTTAAGGTGTTAACAGGAATCCTCCCACCATGCATAACTGAAATCAACCAACATCTGAACAAACAAAGAGTGAGAGAAAGGGCATGTAATTGGTTCTAGCAACTTAAGCAAGCAAGTGAAGTGGGTTTATAGGATGAGTGCAAACACTCAGCTTCTTAGCCAATATGGAGGTGGTGGTGGAGAGAACTTAGCTTTTTGCAAAGCCTTGAACTGTAAAGGGCTTTGCCACTTGCAGTCTCCCACATATCCTTCTTTTCTTTTTTATTTTTAATCTGTGTGCTGAGATTTGCATTCATCTGATTTTCTAGTTTCCCAGATTACAATTCAGAAGCAGATAGGAAAAATACAGAATAAACACAAAGTTAGTATAGGCAATGCTAACAGATATCCAAACAAGTGTCCTAATATGTTAAAGGGATTAAAGCTTTTTAGATTATCAAGCAGATTCTTAGCCAATACTGCAGGATCTATAGTAGAGTCTTTGCTGTTTTCAATGTCCTTAATATGTTCACCAAGTCCATGCTGACACCATCATTGTTCCACATCCCCTGGGAAGGCAACCCAACCCCAATTCAGCCCCATTGAGAACTGTCACAAGAAGTAGGAGTCATATTCAGGAGAAGTTTGCATGGCACTGGAACTGTTGTCACATTCTCATTCTCTGTAGCTGGTTTCCAAGTCCCATAACCACTGCTTCCAGTGCATTAATCTTTTGCCTTAAGCTTAATGGGCATTCTGGATCTGGAACCAGGTTGTTTTCTAGAGGCTGATGTCAATCTATGATGAGGCTTCACGTTCCTTGTTCCTCGCTGGCATTCAAAGAGGACCTGTTGATGACAAAACAGGAAGATATCCTCACCCCCAAGTTAGTAATTTGATTGAACTTTGTCACTTAGGGCCAGTTAATATATCCCGGTACAACATGGAGACTTAGACCATTGCTCGGCTGGTATAAAATGCCTCTCATTTGCAGTAAGTACTGAGGAGAAAATGTTCAAAACAATTTTAAAGTAAAATAAGTCATATAAGCCCTGGCCGGTTGGCTCAGTGGTAGAGCATTGGCCTGGTGTGCAGAAGTCCTGGGTTCTATTCCCGGCCAGGGCACACAGGAGAAGCACCCATCTGCTTCTCCATCCTTCCCCCTCTCCTTCCTCTCTGTCTCTCTCTTCCCCTCCCGCAGCCGAGGCTCCATTGGAGCAAAGATGGCCCGGGCACTGGGGATGGCTCCTTGGCCTCTGCCCCAGGCACTAGAGTGGCTCTGGTCACGTCAGAGTGATGCCCCAGAGGGGCAGAGCATCACCTCCTGGTGGGCAGAGCGTCACCCTCTGGTGGGCGTGCCGGGTGGATCCCGGTCGGGCGCATGTGGGAGTCTGTCTGACTGTCTCTCCCCATTTCTAGCTTCAGAAAAATACAAAAAAAAAAAAGTCATATAATTGTTCTTATGCATGAGTCTCTCCTCCTGACTCATGGTGTCTCATCAAATGTTCAGGAACCCACCAAAGAGCCTTAGCAGACCTAGGAAAAACACACATATCCTTGGCCCCACAGGAGAACAGGGTCTGGCCCTTGCCTCATTCCTGTGAGCGGGTCCCTCCATCACACTTCAGGGAAGGCATTCCTTGTTGGATTCCAGAGTCTCTCGGCCACTGAATCGCTCTGTACATCAGTATTCAAAGAATTTTTTAAAGTAAAAAGCATGATAAAGAAGATTTGCAGGAATTTCAAAGCATGACTCCTCCTTTTTTATTTTTTTTATAATTGACCATTAAGCATTTGCTAGGCATGCTTTACAATGCCTTGACCCGGAGGATTTCGGGGAATACTTGTCCTTAGGTCAATTCCAAAAGTCTGACAAAATATAGTAAATGCTTTTACAAGTAACATTCCCATACCTTTCAAAATATTCTATCCCATTGATTAACAGGCAATTTAGAGATCACAAAAGGCTGAAAAAAAATCCAGTATGACCTTCTTTCTCTTCCCATTGCAAAAAATTACAGCTTTGTTGGGGAGATTTACTTTGCCCTATGCCTTGCAGCTCAATGGCCATTGCATAAGTGGGCCAGGAAGGTCAATGTACCTCAGCAATAACAGATACATCAGCTCTTGTATTTAAATGTCCTCTGAATTTATGCTTTTGTATTGTTAAGTTCCATTTCATGTGCTCCTGACCTAGTTTTTTATCCAATAGGCAGTATCAGTAGAGCCAAATCCTAGATTTCCTCAGGCCCCTTTTACAGGATGTGGCCTGACAAGCAGAATTACATTCCTTTACTGTATAGTTCTCTCCTCTGAGAAGAACTGTTGTTCCCTCCTCTGAGAAGCAGGGGCACACATCTTGAACATATTACAAAAAGCATTCTAGCTATATAACTATTCTTACCAAAAAATTCTCTAACTTTACCATTTCAACTGCCTGAAGCAGCTTGAGACAAATTCTTGAAATAACTTATCAGGGCCCTGCTTAATTTTGCTTAATTTCTTTGTTTCACAGACCTGATTATAGTTTTACACACAAACAAGACAATTACAGTACAGAGACACAAGTATAATACATAAATCTGATTAATATTTGAATCTAAATGAGTGCTCCTTACAAGTTCCAATGTTAAAGCAAAAAATATAGAAATAAAATGTTTATTTTTTCTATATTAGAGCCAGCATTTCCAATTTTTGCATGCAAGAACTTAATTCAGGCCTTAAAAATCACATTTTAGATAACATCAGACAGAGACTAAACAGAAACTAGAATCAGACAAACCAGGCAAATCAGAGAGAAACTCAGGATTTCAGAGCACAATCAGATTAGAAAGATGCCTGCCTGATCTCAGTCAGGGAATTTTTTGACAAAGGGACTGATGATGGATGGGACTAAATAAAATTTCCCCAAGAAAATTTTCTTGGAAGTTGCTGGGATATTTTCTATAATCAGATCCAACATGCATCCCTCACTTCAATTTCCAGGCAAAGAATAAGAAAGAAACAAAATGATAGTCCAGAGGATGGTAGCTAAAACATTAAAGAAAATCAGACAATATCAGGAAAAGCTGTAACTTTCCTAATACCTGAGTCTCCTATCACTTCTCAAATTCTATAGCAGCTGTAATTGGCAGTTTAGGTTGACTATGCTGAGATCTCTCCTCCACTCCAATTCCAGCTGAGCAGCAAACCAAGCAGCCAGAGAGAGCCCGGAGAAGCCTCGCTGTCCTACATTCCTCAGCTGCCAAGTCACAAAATAGAGCACAAGCTTCCAGAGAGATAGCCACTTTCATTCCTCCTGAAATAGTCTCCTCACACCACTGCCTTCCTTTGTAGCAGAACTAACCATTCCCTCCTCTGAGAAGCAGGGGCACACATCTTGAACATATTACAAAAAGCATTCTAGCAGATGGGAAGATGGTAGCGGAGTAGGCGGACACACAGACGCCCAGCTCTCACCACCAAACTGGAATATAAATCAATTTAGGAAAAATCAGTGTGAAAAAACAACTCTGGACTACAAGAACAGCTCTCAAAAACCAAGGAGCGAATAAAATCTAAAAAAAAAGAAAAGAAAAGAAAAGTACTAACTAAAAACCAAGGAGCAAAGAAGAAGCCACAACAAACCTGGTAGAGAGTGCCTAAATCTCCTCTGCTTACAGGAACGGAGGGGTGGGGGAGGCTGAGAGCCCAGAGGGGATCTCACCCAAGGGAAAAGAGCAGAAAATACTGCTCACAGCCACTTGCCTGGTGACCAGGGAGCGAGGAGTGTTGAAAGACCAGCATATCTCCCAAGTGGAAAGGACAGGGAGAGGGACAGACTGTGAGGGGCTAAGGAATGCAGGAAACGAACTAAAAAAGCTGACTCATCCGTACTGGAGGAGGCCATAGCTGGGGGAGGGACTGAACCTTCCACAAAACAGTACTGAATTGCTTCCGGATCAGAGATCTCCGGACATCTCTCCAGCTCCAATCAGCGCAACAAGACACAGCTGAAAACAAGAAGTGGGGAGGAGGGGCAGTAACTCAGGTCTCCATGGAGATCTGAGATACACCTCCCCCTACTGACACTGAGAAAACACCCTGCCCCCAGAGAGATTAGTTGTTTGAAGAGGCCTTCAGAGTCTCAGTTACACCCATTGCATTCCTGGATACACTTTCAAGGAAGACCCCTGCTGAGATCAATAAACAAGACTATCACCTGTTAAGAAAACAAGCAAATCAAGACTTCAAAGCTGCCCAAATCTGAAAGTGGATTACAAATAACAGCTGATACCAACCCAAGAAGTCCTAGAAATAACACAACTGAAAACTGGAGGCAGACAACACCAAGCCTAGACTCAACCAACTCTACAAATAAAACACCCAAAAACATAATGAGAAGACAAAGAAGTGCAATCCAAATGAAACCACAAGAGATACCTTCAGGAGATGAACTGAGTGATATGGAAATAATCAAACTTCCAGATGCGGAGTTTAAAATAATGATTGTAAGGATGCTTAGGGATCTTAGAACAACAATGGATGGTCACTATGAACACCTAAATAAAGAAATAGCATGTATAAAAAAGAATCAGACAGAGATGATAAATACAATATCAGAAATAAAGACCACAATGAAAGGAATTAAAATCAGGATAGATAGGGCTGAGGATCAAATCAGCGAGTTGGAGGACAACTGGAATGAAGGCATGAAAGCAGAGAAGAAAAAAGAAAAGAGACTCAAAAAGTCTGAGGAAACTCTTAGAGAGCTCTGTGACAACATGAAGAGAAATAACATCTGCATCATAGGGGTTCCTGAAGAAGAAAAAGAACAAGGGATAGAGTCTTTGTTCAATCATATCATAGCTGAAAACTTCCCTAAATTAATGCAGGAGAAACTCTCACAAGTCCAAGAAGCACAGAGGACTCCATTAAAGAGAAACCCAAAGAAACCTACACCAAGACACATCATAACTAAAATACCAAAGCTAAGTGATAAAGAGAAAATATTAAAAGCTGCAAGAGAAAAAAAGCTATCACCTACAAAGGAGCCCACATAAGGATGACTTCCGACTTCTCAACAGAAACACTTGAGGCCAGAAGGGAATGGCAAGAAATATTCAAAGTAATGCAGAACAAGAACCTACAACCAAGACTACTTTATCCAGCAAGGCTATTGTTTAAAATTGAAGGAGAAATAAAAAGCTTCCCAGACAAAAATAAAGGAATTCATTACAACCAAACCAATGCTACAGGAAATGATAAGGGGCCTGTTGTAAACAGATAAAAGTGGGAAAAGAATATAGCAAAAACAGGAATATAGCTTTAAAGAATAAAATGGCAATAAACAACTATATATCAATAATAACCATAAATGTAAATGGATTAAATGATCCAATCAAAAGACATAGGGTAGCTGTGTGGATAAGAAAACAGGACCCATACATATACTGTCTACAAGAGACACACCTTAGAACAAAAGATACACATAGTTTGAAGGTAAAAGGATGGAAAAAAACATTTCATGCAAATGGATATGAAAAAAAAGCTGGGGTAGCAATACTTATATCAGACAAATTGGACTTTAAAACAAAGGATATAGTAAGAGAGAAAGAAGGCCACTACATAGTGATAAAGGGAGTAATCCAACAGGAAGATATAACTATTATAAATATCTATGGACCTAATATAGGAGCACCTAAATATATAAAGCAGACCTTGGTGGATTTAAAGGGTGATATCAACAGCAATACTATAATAGTAGGGAATTTCAATACTCCACTAACATCACTAGATAGATCCTCAAGAAAGAAAATCAACAAAGAAACAGCAGACTTATTGGACACACTAGATCAACTTGATTTAATAGATATCTTCAGAACCTTTCACCCTAAAGCAGCAGAATATACATTCTTTTCAAGTGCTCATGGTACATTCTCTAGGATAGACCACATGTTAGGGCACAAAAGTGCTCTCCACAAATTTAAGAAGATTGAAATCATATCAAGCACTTTCTCTGATCACAATGGCATGAAACTAGAAATGAACCACAACAGAAGAGCTCAAAAATTCTCAAATACATGGAAACTAAATAGCAGGTTGTTAAATAATGAATGGATTAAAAATGAGATCAAAGAAAAAAATAAAAAAATTCCTAGAAACGAATAACAATGAGCATACAACAACTCAAAATTTATGGGACACAGCAAAAGCAGTACTGAGAGGGAAGTTCATAGCACTACAGGCACACTTTCAGAAGCTAGAAAAAGCTCAAATAAACAACTTAACCCTGCATCTAAAAGAACTAGAAAAAGAACAGCAAGTAAAGCCTAAATGTAGTAGAAGGAAGGAAATAATAAAGATCAGAGCAGAAATAAATGACATAGAGGCTAAAGAAACAATAGAGAAGGATCAATAAAACTAGGAGCTGGTTCTTTGAAAAGGTAAACAAAATTGATGAACCTTTAACTAGACTCACCAAGAAAAAGAGAGAGAGTACTCAAATAAATAAAATTAGAAATGAGAGAGGAGAAATAACAACTGACACAACAGAAATACAAAATATTGTAAGAAAATACTATTAAGAACTGTATGCCAAAAAACTAGACAACCTAAATGAAATGGACAAATTCCTTGAAACATACAATCTATCAAAAATCAATCTGGAAAAATCAGAAAACCTAAACAGACTGATTACACCAAATGAGATCGAAACAGTTATCAAAAACTCCCAACAAAGAAAAGTGTGGGGCCTGATGGCTTCACAACTGAATTCTAGCAAATATTCAAAGAAGAAATAATTCCTATCCTTCTCAAGCTATTTCAAAAAATTCAAGAGGAAGAAAGACTTCCAAGCTCCTTTTATGAGGCAAGCATAATTCTGATTCCAAAACCAGGTAAACACAACACAAAGAAAGAAAATTATAGGCCAATATCTCTGATGAATATAGATGCTAAAATCCTCAACAAAATATTAGCAAATCAGATCCAACAATATATGAAAAAATCATACACCATGATCAAGTGGGATTTATTCTGGGGAGGCAAGGCTGGTACAATATTCGTAAATCAATCAATGTGATTCATCACATAAACAAAAGGAGGAAAAAAAACATATGATAATTTCAATAGATGCAGAAAAAGCATTTGATAAAAGCCAGCACCCCGGCCCTGGCCAATTGGCTCAGCAGTAGAGCATCGGCCTGGCGTGCGGGAGACCCGGGTTCGATTCCCGGCCAGGGCACATAGGAGAAGCGCCCATTTGCTTCTCCACCCCCATGCCCCTCCTTCCTCTCTGTCTCTCTCTTCCCCTCCCGCAGCCAAGGCTCCATTGGAGCAAAGATGGCCCGGGCCCTGGGGATGGCTCCTTGGCCTCTGCCCCAGGTGCTAGAGTGGCTCTGGTCACGGCAGAGTGATGCCCCGGAGGGGCAGAGCATCGCCCCCTGGTGGGCAGAGCATCGCCCCTGGTGGGCGTGCTGGGTGGATCCCGGTCGGGCGCATGCGGGAGTCTGTCTGACTGTCTCTCCCCATTTCCAGCTTCAGAAAAATACAAAAAAAAAAAAAATCCAGCACCCTTTCATGATCAAAACTCTTAGCAAAGTGGAAATACAGGGAACATACCTCAACATGATAAAAGCCGTCTATGAGAAACCCACAGCCAACATCATACTCAATGGGCAAAAATTAAAAGCAATACCCTTAAGATCAGGAACAAGGCAGGGGTGCCCCCTTTCACCACTCTTATTTAACATAGTCCTGGAAGTCCTAGCCACAGCAATCAGACAAGAAGATGAAATAAAAGGCACTCAGGTTGAAAAAGAAGAAGTAAAACTATCATTATTTGCAGATGATATGATATTGTATATAGAAAACCCTAAAGTCTCAGTCAAAAAACTACTGGACCTGATAAATGAATTCAGCAAAGTGGCAGGATATAAAATCAATACTCAGAAATCAGAGGCATTTTTATACGCCAACAATGAACAGTCAGAAGGAGAAATTAAGGAAACAATCCCCTTCACAATTACAACCAAAAAAATAAAGTACCTAGGAGTAACCTTAATCAAGGAGACTAAAGACTGGTACTCGGAAAATTACAAAGCACTGATAAAAGAAATCAAGGAAGATACAAACAAGTGGAAGCATATACCGTGCTCATGGTTAGGAAGAATAAACATCATTAAAATGTCATATTACCCAAAGCAATCTATAAATTCAATCAATACCAATTAAAATACCAATGACATACTTCAAAGATATAAATCACATATTCCAAAAATTTATATGGAACCAAAAAAGAACACGAATAGCCTCAGCAATCTTAAAAAAGAAGAATAAAGTGGGAGGTATCACACTTCCTGATATCAAGTTATACTACAAGGCCATTGCACTCAAAACAGCCTGGTACTGGCATAAGAACAGGCATATAGATCAATGGAACAGAACAGAAAACCCAGAAATAAACCCACAGTTCTATGGATGACTGATATTTGACAAAGGAGGTAAGGAAATACAATGGAATAAAGACAGCCTCTTTAACAAATGGTGTTGGGAAAATTGGACAGCTACCTGCAAAAAAATGAAACTAGATCACCAGCTGACACCACTCACAAAAATAAACTCAAAATGGATAAAAGGCTTAAATGTAAGCCTTAAAACTATAGGCAGATTAGAAGAAAATGTAGGCAGTAAGCTCTCTGACATCTCTCGGAGCAATATATTTGCTGATTTATCTCCACGGGGAAGTGAAATAAAAGACAGGATAAACAAATGGGACTATATCAAACTAAAAAGCTTTTGCACAGCTAAGGACAACAAGAACAGAATAAAAAGACAAACTACACAATGGGAAAACATATTTGACAATATGTCTGATAAGGGGTTAATAACCAAAATTTATAAAGAACTTGTAAAACTTAATACCAGGAAGACAAACAATCCAATCCAAAAATGGGCAAAAGAAATGAATAGACACTTCTCCAAAGAGGACATACAGATGGCCAATAGGCATATGAAAAAATGCTCAACATCACTAATCATTAGAGAAATGCAAATTAAAACCACAATGAGATATCACCTCACACCAGTCAGAATGGCGCTCATCAACAAAACAATACAGAATAAGTGCTGGCAAGGATGTGGAGAAAAGGGAACCCTCCTGCACTGCTGGTGGGAATGCAGACTGGTGCAGCTACTGTGGAAAACAGTATGGAGATTCCTCAAAAAATTAAAAATCAAACTGCCTTTTGACCCAGCTATCCCACTGTTAGGAATATACCCCAAGAACACCATAGCACTGTATGAAAAGAAGAAATGTACCCCCATGTTTATGGCAGCATTGTTCACAATAGCAAAGATCTGGAAACAGCCCAAGTGTCCATCAGAGGACAAGTGGATAAAAAAGCTTTGGTACATATATACTATGGAATACTACTCAGTCATAAGAAATGATGACATCGGATCATTTACAATAACATGGATGGACCTTGATAACATTATACAGAGTGAAATAAGTAAATCAGAAAAAAACTAAGAACTATATGAATCCATACATAGAAGGGACATAAAAATGAGACTCAGAGACATGAACAAGAATGTGATGGCAACGGGGGTGGGGGTGGGAGGAAGGGGGATGGGGCGAGGAAGTAGAGAGGGGTTGGGGGAAGGGAGGAGCACAAAGAAAACCAGATAGAAGGTGACAGAAGACAATTTGACTTTGGGGGAGGGGTATACAGCACAATCAAATGTCAAAATAATCTGGAGATGTTTTCTCTCAACATATGTACCCTGATTTATCAAAGTCACTGCATTACATTTAATAAATAAATTTTAAAAAAGCATTCTAGCTATTGATATATAACTATTCCCACCAAAAAAAGTCCCTAACTTTACCATAATTTATTACTTCCGACTATACTATCCCCCAAAACTTTACTCACTGTGCACACCTGGGGAGTTCTATCACCTGCCTTTAGTTTAGTTTTCTCATATGTAGATCCTTGTTTGGGCACCACATGCCACAAACCAGCACAGCTAGTAATTCCAGGTTCTGAGGGAAAACAATGTGGAATGAAGAAAATAGGCTTAAAGAGAAATAGGATGGGATTGGGAGGCTTCTGCAAGCTGTTGGCAAAACAGAGCAAAATAGCCCCCGGTTTGCTTTATAGTCATATGACTATATGACTATATAGTCATATACAAATAAGGAAGTCTTTGTTACAAAGTCACACATCTAAGGCATAAACAGGAATCCATTTAAGGTATAAACAGAAATCCTCCCACCATGCATAACTGAAATCAACCAATATCTGAACAAACAAAGGGTGAGAGGAAGGGCATGTAAATTGGTTCTAGCAGCCTAAGCAAGCAAGTGAAGTGGGGGTATGGGATGAATGCAAACACTCAGCTTCTTAGGTGGGGAGAACTTAGCCTTTTGCTAAGTGTCGAACTGCAAAGGGCATTGCCACTTGCAATCTCCCACACTGCATTGCTGTTTTCCCAATTCCTCCACTCAGTCCTGGAGTTTTCACAAACTCAGTTGAAAATAGGGGGTAGAAACTTTCCAGCCAAAAGCCATATAGAGCCCACAGATATAACTGAGAAGCCTACTGAGTGTTTTATTTATTTATTTATTTATTTTGTATTTTTCTGAAGTTGGAAACAGGGAGGCAGTCAGACAGACTCCTGCATGTGCCCGACCGGGATCCACCCGGCATGCCCACCAGGGGGCGATGCTCTGCCCATCTGAGGCATTGCTCTGCGGCAACCAGAGCCATTCTAGTGCCTGAGGCAGAGGCCATAGAGCCATCCTCAGCGCCCGGGCCAACTTTGCTCCAATGGAGCCTTGGCTGCAGGAGGGGAAGAGAGAGACAGAGAGGAAGGAGAGGAAGGAGAGGGGGAGGGGCGGATTAGCAGATGGGCAATTCTCTTGTGTGTCCTGGCTGGGAATCGAACCCAGGACTCCTGCACTCCAGGCCGATGCTCTACCACTGAGCCAACCGGCCAGGGCCAATTGTTTTATTCTTTCTTTTTTTTTTTTTTGTATTTTTCTGAAGCTGGAAACGGGGAGAGACAGTCAGACAGACTCCTGCATGCGCCCGACCGGGATCCACCCGGCACGCCCACCAGGGGCGACGCTCTGCCCACCAGGGGGCGATGCTCTGCCCCTCCGGGGGGTCGCTCTGTTGCGACCAGAGCCACTCTAGCGCCTGGGGCAGAGGCCAAGGAGCCATCCCCAGCACCCGGGCCATCTTTGCTCCAATGGAGCCTTGGCTGCAGGAGGGGAAGAGAGAGACAGAGAGGAAGGAGGGGGGGTGGAGAAGCAAATGGGCACCTCTCCTGTGTGCCCTGGCCGGGAATCGAACCCGGGTCCCCCGCACGCCAGGCCGACGCTCCACCGCTGAGCCAACCAGCCAGGGCCGATTGTTTTATTCTTGATGAAACATTTCGGGTGCAGGCACACTTGCACTCTTTCCATTGGAGATACAAGACAATACATTTGACAGCCCTGGTTGTTAACATGTGTAGACCACACCATTTGCCTCTTTATACCACCACCAACTCAGAGCACAGATGTTGCCTTTCTTGGAACTATCCTTGGAAAGGATAGCTGGGTGAGGGCAATAAAGTATCTTCAAGTTGCTGCCCCCACTGCAGTCTTTTCTCTCCATTCTCTGCCTCACCTCTTATTACCTTCCTTTTCAGCCTTGGTCTTTCTCTGCTGTGTCTGGGCTTCTTGCTCCCAATTCAGGGCTTTCACCTGATTTTTCTGCTGGAAGTTTTTTTCTTCCTCTATCTTATCCCTATATCTACTCAAATGTCCCTCCCACCCACCCCTTTCCTGCTTTATATTTCTTCATGGCAATTTTCTCTCCTGAAATTATATGTATATTTGTTGGTTTAGTTTGTTTTTAATTTTTTTACTTTCTCACCAGAATGAAAGGTTCATGAGGACAGGTGTGTTTCATTTGCTGCCAAAGCCCTTAGATCAGTGCCTGACATGATAGGCAGGAAATAATATTTGGTGAATCAATAAATTAATAAATTGTGAACATATTTTCATGTCAACACTTATGTTTACCTACATCATTTTAATGGCTACATAATATTCTACTAATATCTGCATCTACTAAACCATTTTTTTGTTGTTGGAAATAGAGGTGGTTTTCACTTTTTTTTTTCTTTTGAACTAGTATAACATGAAGATCACGTTGGGGAGGGAGAATATAAAAAGGAGGAAGGAATCAGGGTGAAAAAACAAAGCAACCCAGTTTCTCAGTAGTCCATGGCTGCTCTGCTCCCCATGACTCAGCTGACTTTTTTAACCCTGAGTTCCTCCAGCAGCCCTCCCAGGTCAGGTGCCTTCCTGCTGTTCCTTAGTTCCCATGCCTAGTTGTCTGGGCACCAGTTCCTCTGTAAATATGATGAGGAACTATATGCATAAAATACATTCTCTGCAATGTTGAAGCCCCTCCTATCCCCGCTGATCAAAGAGGAAGTCAGTAGTTCATCCTTTTAGCCGGTGCTCTTATCCGGTGTCTTATCCTTTTGAAAGCTAATCAGGAATAGAGTAATCTAATAACACGAATTGAGGATAATGCATTAATGCAAAATGTTTTGAACAGCCAAATAATTATCTGCTGAATTTGGAGCTTTGGGGAGAGATCATTAAGCATTGTCATTTTCAAAAACAGTTCTAGGAGAAGCAGTACAATTTAGAGGGCAAATTGAGGATGTTTGTGGATACTCTCAAGTGAATCTTATTGTGTGCAAAATAGAGTGCCAGGTTCACAGAGCAACCCAATGCCCTATTTCCTCAACTCCTCACTTACAGAACAGAGACTTAGACATGAGAGTGTTTTAGGCCTGTCCTCAATTCTGCCTGCAGTGTTTTGACTGCCACTCAGCAAGGGATTAATTGATGTGAAGTTAGTGTTCAGATGGTGTATTTGCTTCCTTGAGGACAGATTTTGATCTTACATTGTTAATAGGCCTCCCCATTCACCAATGCATACTGAAATGTAACTCTGATTCTTATATAAAATGCAAGGTTGCTGGATCTATTTCCAAGAGGCAAACAGTATTAATACTGAAATGCTGTTTCAGTATTCATCTTTGTAAAAGCATCTGTACGTTTTGTCATAAACACATAGTGTTTAAGGTAACTAAATTAATTACAAGAACTTTAATATTGGAAGTACGAAATAACAAACCTTACCTAGAATACATATTTTATCTGTCTTACTGAGAGGAAAGACAGATGAAAGAAAAATATGTACTTAAGTATTCATTTAACAGTGTGGATGGTGAGAGACAAACACGTGTGGATGAAAATTGAATTTTATAATCAGACATTTTTGAACTAAATGAGATAAAAATATATATGGTTAAAATACAAGTATAATCTCAGAAACTATAGAAACAAATATTACTAATAAGATATTTCTGCCTGACCAGGTGGTAATGCAGTGGATAGAGTGTTGGCCTGGGATGCTGATGACCCAGGTTTGGAACCCCAAGGTCAACAGCTTGAACATGGGCTCATTAGCTTGAGCATGAGGTCACTGGCTTGAGCATGGGATCATAAGCATGAACTCATGGTCACTGGCTTGAGCAACGGGTCACTCACTCTGCTGGAGCTCCCCAGTCAAGGCACATATGAGAAAATAATCAATGAACAACTAAGATGCCATAACGAGGAACTGATGCTTCTCATCTCTCTCCCTTCCTGTATCTCCTTTCCTCCCTCCCCTCCTTCTCTCTCTCCCTAAAAAAAAAAAAAGAAAGAAAAGAAAAAATACATTTCTGAAGGCTTACAAAAATATAATCAATTTTTCGGTTCATAAATTTCAAAAAAAAATAAACTTACATTTGCCATACCAATTAACAAATTCTAATTTACACAGTGTTGATGTTTCTAATTGCCAGCCGTGCATTTTTATGAGTCTTCTTGTTAATCTCTTATGGTAATCAAACTTACAAATTTAAAATGCATTGGTGTTCTTGATACACGTAACTGGTTAAAATTCTTAATTAAATTAGAATGACTAAAAGAAAAGTCATTTAAAAAGTAAAATCATAAAGTGTTATGACTAATGGTGTACAAATTAGCATAAAGTAGATTTGGGGAGAATCGTTCTAAAGACTTTGCAATTAGGAGCACCTGCTATTAGTGCACTTGTTAAACTTTTATCAATTAATCATACTCTCTCAAATAGCAAGAAAAATTGAATGTTGTGAATATGAAGAGAGTGATTAATTGCAAGTGGCAAATTGCTGACTAGCTCCATTATTACCTTTGCTTTAAGGATTTTTAGAAATAAATGTCTATTATCAATTTTATGAATACATATATTACAGTAATGTATTCAGTATTGGTTGGTTTTCTGTCTTACTAATTCAGTAATAATTGTTTTCTCAAAGTTTTAAAGATGACTTAGATCCTGACCAGGCAGTGGCACAGTGGATAGAGCATTGGACTGGAACAGAGAGGACCCAGGTTCGAGGCCCCAAGGTTGCCAGCTTGAGCGTGGGCTCATCTGGTTTGAGCAAGGCTCACCAGCTTGAGCCGGGGGTTGCTGGCTTGAACAAGGGGTCACTCAGTGTGCTGTAGCCCCCTGACAAAGGCACATATGAGAAAGCAATCAATGAACAACTAAGGTGACACAATAAAGAATTGATGCTTCTCATCTCTTTCCCTTCCTGTCTGTCTTCCCTCTCTCTGTCTCTGTCAAAAAATATATATATATATGACTTAGAGAACATGGATTGTGTAATAGGATATTATTTATGGCTTCATCAAAAGCATTAAATGGCTACATTATTTATTCTTGTTCTCTAAATATATACTATCTGTATTTTTTATTGAGAAGAGGATGGGGCCTTGGCCAGGTATTTCAGTTCGTTAGAATGTCATCCCTATACAAGAGTTGCAGGTTCTATCGCTGGTCAGGGCACATACAAAAATCAACCAATGAATGCATTGATGAGTAAAACAGCAAATTGATCTCTCTCTCTCTTTCTCTTTTCCTTCTTCTTTTTCTAAAAGTCAATAAATAATTTTTTTAAAAGGAAAAGAGCATGGCTAGAGGAAAAAGTTGTTTTCCTATGGTGTAGAAATCAATCCTTATTTTAAGCACAATTTAGGATTAAGCAATAGAGCACTATGGCTTCAGAATGTTAATTAATTCTCGATTTGGCCTGCTGTTCTCAAACCTAAGCAGTTATATTGCAAAGGGCACTTTTGTTAAGACTCATTTTATTACAAGTTAAAGTTACCAAAAAAATTGATTTAGAAATGTGTTTCTAAATCAATGCAGCAATGGCAGAGTACCTAAACTATTTGCTCTAATGTACTTTTCATTATTCCACAGTTCACACAGGGATTTTTAATGGTCCCTGAAAATCCAGAGATTATCAAGAAATGTGACTTTAAGTACAACAAAATTGCTATAGCAATTTATCTTAGCTGCTCATAGATAAGGCCATCTGTAAGATGGAAAGTCTCAAATGAAAGAAAGACTTCAGCTATATTTTATATATTAAAAACTATAGGATATTTGTCTAAATTAAGAAGTGTGAGGGTAGGAGAATAGATGAAGTGCAAAGCAAAACTTTTCAAATTCCAAATTATTTTTAAATTTTTTCTTAAGGTTTTATTTATCTTAGAGAGGAGAGAGAAAGAGAGAGAGTGAGAGAGAGTGAAAGAAAGAGGCAGGGGAGGATTAGGAAGCATCAACTCCCTTATGTGCCTTGAGCAGGCAAGCCCAAGGTTTTGAACAAACAACCTCAGCGTTCCAGGTCAAGCTTTACCCACTGTGCCACCACAGGTCAGGCACAAATTCCAAATTCAACCAAACATTAATAAATATCTAAGTAGAATACCTTCATACCCCTGGGAAAAGTACCCCCCATAGAAGCTCTGGTATCACAAACTGCACCCTCACACTTACCTAAGCTCTCACACTGACCCCTCAGGTATGGTGTGTTTATTATTGCCTGAGCAATTAGTAGGCAGTCACTGATTTATGAGAATATAATCCTGGAATGAAGACCAGTCTAGATCAGGGTTTCTCTACTGACATTTGGGACTGGATCATTCTTTGGTATGGGGTTTTTCTATAGTGTAAGATGTTGGGCAGCACCCGTGGCTTCTGTAGCACTTCTGCAATCATGACATCCACATATAGACATTGTCAAATATTCCCTGCCTGGCAAAAGTGTTCTCCATTGAGAACTAGTAGATCAGTCTGTTCTAAAATTCTAGATATTTTAAAAAGTAGTAAGTCAGATACATTCAGCTCCCAGTAACAGTGTCCCCTCTCACGTGTTGGCAGTTACACTGCCTGGATTAAGTGTCTAGTTCCACCTCTCACTGTCCATATAACATTGGTTATCCTCTCTAGAACTCAGTCTGTCTGTTCATCTGGAAAATGGGGATGGTAAGTTCCAACTTAATAGGATTATTGTGGGGAGTAAATAAAATAATGAATATAAACACCTAGCACAGTGTCTGTCACATTATTAGCCCTTCATAAAAGTTTGTTGTTACTTTTCTATTATTGTTTTGGTTGCTATTAGTCTATTACAATATCTGAAGCTATAAAATCCTACGTGTCTAAATGTCTTCTTGAATTGTACTGGAGAATGTTTTGTGCATAAATAATGGTAATAACTTATATTTGTTTAGCCCTTTAATGGGTTTAGATCAAATCATAGAGTTTATTTTGTATTTTTCAATCGAAGAATATATTTTTAGGATCAGTATACCCAATAGTCTGTTGAACACAGTGGAAGAGCTCAAAAAAAAAAAAGTCTAGTTTGGGGCTTCAAAGAACTTAAAATCTAGTTAAAAATGAATCTTCAAACCATAAAATCCTTAGAAAAAATAGATGGTACTGTTTCATATATATTTACTGGATTGTGAACTTGGTGAGGAGAGTAGTAGTGTCTTAGACATCTTTTATTTCCCCACTGATACTTTAGAAGTAGAAGCAGTTTCATAATATTGGTGAGGTGAAGGATTAAAAAATATTATTTCTTCCAAATTGTCTCTGACTTATTACATGGCCTTGTTGAAGTCAGTTATGTAAGTGGCTTCTCAATAAATGGAGAAGATAATAACTATGCCTCATACCTGACATTTATATAATGCCACATAGATTGCAAAGTATTTTCATTTATATTACCATATCCCATGATCATATATCATCACGCTGATTCTTCTTTGAGAACTCAGCTATTTAATGACTGCAGCTATAGCATGAGTCTTGGCCCTACAGTGTTTCTCAGTCTAGAATATACTTCAGTCTTTACATGACCTTGAGCCTATAAGAATATGCTTTAATAACATCAGGTCAATTATATAGATATAATTAGTCATATATATGATTAAGTCACAAGTATAAAACCACTTAGAATCTTTATTTGATGGTAAAGAATCATGGAACTGGGTAGAATACCTAGAATCAGTATTTCTTATCTATTTACAGATGAGGGCATGTAGACCCACAGAATAAGAGAATTTTCCAAGTTCTGCTGGTGAGTCACTTGCTAAGTCAGAATTAGAAGCTGATTAGTCTTTCATTGTCTCCTTGTATTAATCATTACACAATGCAGAGGTTTTAAATCTAACTCAAATTAGTCAGGCTTCTTTTGGCTCCATGAAAATATTTCACTTGTAAGAGAGCATGTAAATTTTTTAACCTCTCATTTATTAACTCATCAACTAATGAGCACATAATTTAGTTAGCAATATGGAAAGGAGTAATATAATACAGCTGACATCCCTTCACCAGTCATTTGATGATGAAGTCCAAATGCAATTTCTTTCTCCTCAATTTCTGCTTTACATCTAATATATATTGAGGTAACTATTTTCATTTTAGAAAAATTTTGCAACTATCATTAAGTGAAAATGAATCAACTGTTTTCAAGCATTTTATGTACCCATCATGAACTTTCATTTGCATTTCCCATTCACTTGATTTTTTAGAGATTAAATTAATTATGCAAACAGATTTGTACAGTGCTTTCATGATGTTGCTTTTCACAGATTTAGACAAGGAGTTTCTTACTTTTTTGGACCCAGACATGTAAAATGTGGTCAATAAATATTGAAAATGTGGGCAACTGCCTGCTAAGATTTTAAAGTGCCACCAATTATAATTATACACTTGGTCTGGTAAGCCATCTTCATAAAATTTCAATATTTGTAGGCTGCTTTACATAGAAAAATTTTAATAATAAATATGTAAAATGAGAGATGAGTAAGACAACCAGCAGTATTTACATTCAAGTCCTAGAATTAAGGACTCTTGTGAGTTAGGTAACCATTGGTGAGCTATTGAAGAAGTTAAACTTTTTTCTAACACTTTCTGAAACTGGAAGCACTTCTCATGGCCAAGTTTGGCTGGCAATAAAAAAATTGTGACTAGTTGTAAACTTCTAAAAAACAGAGATCATATTTTATCTGTTTCTATGTATGTTAGTGTTCAGTAGGAATTTAATAAGTTTTTGTTAAATGAACCAACTTTATCTTTAGAACATAAAGTTAGTTGTTAGTCTGCCCCTGAAATCTAAGGATGGCACAACTTCCAAGGAATTTCTAACTGAACTCAAATACACAACTAGGTTTAGCCATATGGGCTACTTGTGTGGATGCTAACTGGTTGCTAAATTTACCTGTAAAATTTCTAGAATTTAGGATGGCTAATCCTGTGCCATCCTTGAGCTTTCTCACTTTTAAAAGTAAATTATTATTTATTGATAGATTTTAGAGAGACAGAGAGAAGAAGGGAAATAGTGTGAGAAAGAAGCACTCATTGGTTGCTTCCTGTATGTGCCCTGACCAGGGACCAAACCCTCAACTTGGTCATTTTGGGATAACACTCTAACTGACTGAGCTACTGGCCAGGGCCACCTTCTCACTGTTTTTATTTTTTTTAATCCAAGAAAATTGACCTATTTAAATAGAAAATCACAAATTTTAAATCCCAAATCAAGAGAAACCTAGATACAATGGCCAATTGCTGCAGGTGCCTCAGCAGTATTAATATGAATTAAAGAGAACCCAGATAAAGTGAAATTCTAGTAGAACTTTGTGAGATCAGTTGTGGAGGCCCTTTTAATTTGTCAGAACTCATGATAGGCCACTCAGGGAACCACACACTATCAACATTTAAGGAGGAGAGATCCATTTTATCACAGTCAACATCTTACTTCTCTTAGGAAAAGGAGATGGCTATGATTGGTGTTCTACAATCCTTTTTCTACTACATTAAGGGAGAATAAGTTAATGACCCATTGAAGCTGCATTCACTGCATGGCGATGTAAACAGTCTTTGGTGCCTCTGCCCTAATAACAATGCTCATCTCACACAGTAACTTCAATCATGGTTCCTTGTAAGATTCCATGAGACAGGGGCTTTCTTTTTCCTGTAAAAGCTGTGATACAGTATTATGTCACCTGTGGGCCTATACCGAGCTTCAGAAACTGATACCCTCCCTTATCCTTTTCCAGATTGAAGAATGGAATATTCTTATTATTATCCATCTGAGCCCAACAACTCTCTCCTGGCTAAACACCCTTCATCATTTTCCAGGTGTGACTAATTCCCCAGTATATGTAACCATCTCAGATGTCCTGAAGTTTCAAAAATGAAAACTCTTGCTTGGAAATGTTCCCCTTGGACAAAAAGAGAGTAATTTGCCAGGTCCAAGGTGAGCTCTCCGCCAGGAGCAGTGGATTCAGAGAATGCTCTCTACACAGTCAGTCTAACAGTTTCAATTCTCTGAGCCTGATGGGCTCACTTGTAGGTACTTAATGAAAAGTAATTTCTGTTATATAAGTCAGCATATTCTGGATTCCAAAGTTAAAAAGCCCAATGGACTGAACTTCATAGCTAGTAACACAATTTATGTACAATAAATTTAAATTTTAGAACACCCATATCTCCAGAATCATTTGATTCTTTACCCGTTGGAGAAAAAAATATTTTTAGAGCACTGTCCCTTCTATTTCCTGGTTGGAAAGAACTTTCTGGTAGCAGAATAAGCCACTAGCAAAATTAGGAGTAAGAACTTGAAAGAAATAGCTTTGAGCTGCCTAACATATAATCAGAACATCTATTCAGTGTGAGTTTTTGTCTGGTATGATAGATGCAATTTGTTATAACAGATAAATTCCCTTGTCAGGGAAAACAACACCTGCCTGTATGAGTTATTTTAAATCTTGGCTACATATTAGAACCACCTGGACAGCTTTAAAAATACTAATGCCTAGGCCCCATTAAAGATATTCTTATTTAATTGATCTGGGGCAGAGCAAACCCATAAGTATTATTTTTTCTAAATCCCAAAGTGATTCTAATGGGTGCCCAGAATTGAGAACTTCTGCTTAGATTTATAATCTCTCTTTGATAATCTTTTAAATTTATTTAGCTTCACAATGTTCTACAAAGATAATCTTCCCTGGAGGACTAAAAGGTAAGATTAATGATAAGCTCAGTAATTTCTCTACCTGAAACCACTGGGGAGTTGATTGGTCATTGCTCCCTACTGGGCCACTATTTTAGATACAGAAAAATTAACTTAAAAGGGGTATTTATCATTGAATGTGTTCATGAACTAAACTTGGTGGTGCTAAATGGTAGTTATAAATCCAAAAGAAATATTACACTTATCCCTAGATAAAATATTCTCACTTATCATTTATCACCTAAAGACATATTAAAAAATTCTTCCTTAGTCACTCAAGGAAAAGGTTTCTCCCCTCACTTTCTTTTAATGGATTTTAATGATTTAAACCAGGTCTACCCTTGATCTTCTAGGGTCTGATTTGACAAGAAAGGCTGGGCAACCTATAGAAAAACAGCTGTTAGGCTTGCTCGCTGGTTTCCTGGCTACAAGCACTTTCCTTGACTAGTGCATGGTGCTGCCATGTGCGGATAGTCTATGTAAGGTTATGGGTGCTTGCACTTAGTGAGGATTGATAGTTGTGGATGTCAGATTGCTTGCCCACCATTGTGAGGAGCCATTTTTGCTGTTTGTTTGCCTGAGAAGTAGTTTTCCCTTCCTGTTTGCTTATCTGCCATTACAAGACCTGATTAAACTGAAATGGCCCAGTGCTTTCTGGCTCCACAATTCTACCATCTGCTTGAATCCAATATGAACCTGTCTGGCCTTGGCCACTGGCATTACATCTGACACTGTGATCCAGATTTAGATCAGATCAGTATGAAGCCACTGACACCCTTGAAGGGTGGGATAGAAGAGTGGCTGTTCCTGGTGGCTCTCCTGTTGGGGGCTGTGGGATGGCTGTTTTTTACAGCCCTGTGAGCAGAAACTGAGAGCTCTGTGTAAGAGGATGCCTGAGTCCAGGATGACCTGCAGACTGAGTGCAGACAGTGGCAGGAACTGCAACAGTTGCTATAGAAGGAGGCTGACCACTCTCAAGAGCTGCAATGTGAGATGCAGGCTGAGCACCAACGGCACCTGGAAGTGGAACAGTCTCTGGAGGAAGAATTATGGCTTTGCTAGTTGCAATTTGCCCTGGAAACTGAAAATTGGCAGTGACAGGTATTGGAGAAACAACTGCAGGTTCAAAAGCTTGAGTTTAAGCATTAGGCCAAGAGCTGGCAGCCATAGGAACTGAAACAGTCACCAAAGAAGGAGCAGTATCCTTGCTGGCAGAGTGGCTCTGAGTTAGCAGAAATAGGTGTTTCTAACTCCTCCTTTTTCTGAGGAGGTTTGGGCTGCAACTGCCACCCACAGATTCAGAGCCTGGCCAGTGGTCACCCAGAAGATAAAAACTCAGTAGCCAAGAGTCCCTCAGGGGCAGGCACAACCCCCTCCACATGTAGTGGAGCACTCTGTGGTCCGGCCCAGCACCCAGGCAGAGATGATGGAATTGGGGGTACAATTCAGGCAGAAACCCACCAAGCCCCTGACAACCTGGTTGCTGTGGTTGTGGTACACAGTGGGTGGATGGCATCATGCTCTCCAGAACAGAGATGGAGAAATTAGCCATTATTACCACACACTTCTCCTTGAGGCAGTGTCTTCAGAACTGCCATGACAACCCAGGAAACCATACTCTATTAGAATGGTTGATGGCTGTCATTCATACAGTCTGGCAGAATGCTAGGGACTTGCTAGGATAAGTGAGTTGGTGGCAGTGCTATAGTGACCCAAGTCCTCCAGGAAATGGGTATGAGAAATGCTGCTTTTAATCTGAGGTCCCGTGGGCCAGATAAGGAAGTGTTTACAGCAGGGATGAGGGACCTTATTCTCTTTAGTGCCTCTTTTTTGGGTCACTAGTGGCTAACTGGAGTCCCTGTGTGGGGCAGCCCATCAACCTGGTAATACAGATTGGTGGTGATATAGATGGTGGCAGATTTCACGGAGCTGGAGACAGCATGGGACTATAAAGCTATGAGGGCTGCTGCCCGTACTGCCCCCCCTCATCGCCACTAACAAGAGAAGCCTATAAAGACTACCAAAACACAGATGTGGGTAGATTTCATTGCAGCCAGAGAAGATAGGAAGAAATTAGATGGAAGGTCTAATATAATCCTGTTAGAGCTTTGGCAGCAGCTTAAGCCACAACAGATATTCCAGCCACTGAAAAGGTGGGGAATGCGGGCAGCCCCAGCAGCTGCCAAGCAAATGGCTGGTGTTTGGGTTGCATGGTTACAGGATTATTTGATGGAGACAGCTGAGGGAAAGGAGGATCCTCAATACCCATTGTCCCAGTTTGAATATGGGGAAGGCTGAGGGACCCATCTAACTGGAATGGGCAGGGGGGCTGGAGAACCCATATGAAATTGGCAATCCATTGATCACCTTCTAATGTATAGCAGGTGTTGATGTTAGAAGATGCTAAGTGCTTTTTTGGAGCAGCAACAGCTAAAAGAACTGTCATGGCAGCACAGGCCTTGAATGTGTTTGACTCTACCAGGCCCTGTGAGCTTGGACCTCTGAGGAGTTTGGATGGGGCTTGTGGCAATGGACAGAGTGCTATGAAAAGATGCTGAGGTCTGTTAATAAAGAGCTGTATGGCTAGTTGCCTGTAATGGACATTTATCTTGGAGATTTGCACAGATAGATAGGCTATCTATAGTGGACTGATCATTGAGTGGTATAGTGGACTCTTGGACTGCGACCAGAGGGGGCACCAGCTCCCTTGCTGGATGTACATGCCACTTGTGGATAGTATTGTAAGAGACCTTATAGGTGGGGGAAGGGCCTGAAGCACCTCTGGAGGCCCTCTGGCACTGGCAAGCTGTTCCCATCCAGTTGCAGAGATGCACCAAGGACATTTTCTTCAATAAGCATAGCCCTGGACTGTACAGGCCTTCTTACCTACTGTGGGGTATGGGGTTAGAGGTGGGTGTCCAATTAACTCTCTGAGAAGAGTGATCAGGGATACATTGTGAAGGGCACCTTTAATTATTGTTTTTATTGTATAGCTTGTGCTTTTGTAATTCTGTTGCTGTACTCAGTACTGTTTTTGTGTGCATTATGTACCTCATTCCTTACACAGAGACCATCGCAGAAGATACCTGTCACATATTGTGAAGTGAGCAACCTTAAAGATGTGGTATACGGGGAAAACAGCTGTGTCAGTCTCACTGGCTGGTTTACCGGCTGCAATCACTTTGACTGATTAGTACATGAGCATGTGGCAGCACCACGTGTGGATCATCTATGTAAGGCTATGGATGCTTGCACTCAGTACGGATTGGAGATGGCGGGTGGCAGATTGCTTGCCCGCCACTGTGAGGGACCATTTTTGCTGTTTGTTTACCTGAGAAGTGGTTTTCCCTTCCTGTTCACTCATCTGCCATTGCAAGATTCTGTTAAACTGAAATGGCCTAATACTTTTTGGCTCCACAGTTCCTCTACCATCTGCCCAAATCCATTTGGATTTATCTGGCCTTGGCCACCAGCATTATACGGTCAAATGAACCCCTGACCAGGTTTGCATGTAACGTGAAGTAAAAAATAATAAAGGCTAAGTGTTGTTTTTACAAATTTTAAATCTTTCTTGATAAGGAGCTCTGGTTCTGCCAAGATGGAGTAGCTCTATTTCTCCTGGGCCCTCCCTTTTACAATGAAAAAACTGAACATAACACAGCAAGCAAACAGGAATCCTCCAAAAAGTTGAAAGAAGACTGGTTACAAAGGGCCCTCTAGACCTAAGGATCAACATGGAAGTACATTCCCTGTTCTCCTTATTACCACCCACATATCCCAGACAGGACACTGCAGAAGCCTCCAGCAGACACAGAGAAAGAAAATTCCATAAAGTGTCTATTCATCCCAAGCCAAAACACAGAAAACACCTGGTCTAATATTAGAAAACTTTGTGGGCAAAGCCCACCCTACTCTAGCCAAACATCAAGAGAAAACAGATCACACCTCATACCCCTGAAGGTTCAGCCCTGGGGTGGGAAGATGATCTTCAACTCTGTAATGCCAGTGGTCAAGGCCAGGCAGGTCCACAATGGATTCAGGCAGATGGTAGAAAAACTGCAGAGCCAGAAAGCATTGGGCCATTCTTTTTAATAGAGTCTCACAATGGTGGATGAGCACACAGGCAGGGAAACCGCTTCCCCAGCACATAAACAGCAAAAATGACCCCTCACAGTGGTGGGAAGGCAATCAGCCATCTACAATGCCCCTGAGCTCAAGCACCCATCGCCTTATATAGGACACACACATGTGGCAATGCTATGCACCCACGCACCAATCAGGCAAAGGGCTTACAGCCAGTAACCCCGTGACCAAGCCTAACACAGCTGTCCCACAAACTCCAAATCCCTGCTCAGGCAAAAAGAGGCAACATTCGGATTCCCCATCATTATCTGGTGTTTGAGGGCCTGAGCAGAAAGCTGACCTTCTATTCTCTGCCTGATGGAAGTAGGAAGTGTTCCAATTTTCTTTCCAGGGTAGTGGGGCCCACTGGAAAGCTGAGCACCTGCCCACACACAACTTTAAGGAGACTGTACAAGGAGGTGCCAATTGGAACTAATAGGAGCTGTATTTTCACTCCACCCCTGGAGTCAGCAAGACTCAGTGAGGTGAGTCTCTTCACTGACTGAGCATCCAGGATGTGTAATAAAGTGGTATGAGGCAGGGCAGTAGACATGCACTTACTCCATGGACTCTCTTCCATGGTTTCAGTGGGGCCCATGTGGATTCAAGCCCCCAACCCCACCTGGTGTCAAAAAGGCTGAAGTAGTAGGAAGTAGGGATAACTGGAACTCCACTCCTCATCATCTGGTGTTTTTGAGGCTTAGTGAGGCCAAGCTTCCAACCATATCCTGGAGTGACCACTTTTGCCCAAGTGGGTGGCCTAAGCCCTGCAAGGAGTTGAACATGCCTTGAGGTGCACTTTAGAACATGGCTTGTACAAAATAGGTGATTGAATAGGAACTAGAGTTTCATGATGATATGAATTAGAAAAGCAACCAACAGATGCCAGCACCAAGAGAAATCAGATGTTAGAACAATTAGACAAGAATTGTAAAGCAACCGCCATAAAAATGCTTCATTGAGCAGTTACACATTCTCTTTGAACAAATAAAAAATTAAAATAGAGAAAGAACCAAATAGAAATTATAGAAAAACACAGTAAGTGAAATAAGAAAAACCTCAGCAAATATGGTGATAGAGAACAGAATCAGTGAACTTTAAGACAGATCACTAGAATTTTCTCAATCTGAAAAGTGAGGAAATAGGCTGAAAATACAGTCTTAGAGACTGGCAGCAATAATCCATATAAACAGAGAATCAAGAAGCTATACAAACTACAAATAAACTCAAGGGAATCCATGCCAAGACACATCATAATTAAACTTTAGAAAACTAAAGACACACTATACAGTGTACAGAGTGTGTTGTAGAACTATGCACCTGAAACCTGCATAATTTTGTTAACCAGGTTTACCCACAAAAATTCACTGAAAATGGAAAAAATGGAGGACAAAGAAATCCTCAAAGCAGCCCAAGACAGATGGTACATTACTTAAAGGAAAACACCAAATCAAATGAAAGCCCACTTCTCATCTAAAACCATGGAGGCCAAAAGAAAGTGACACATATTTTTTAAGTACTGAAAGAAAAGAACACAGGTACAAATTATATAGCTAGTGAAAATATTCTACAAAAATGAAGGAGAAATAAAAAGATACTCAGAAGAAGGAAAATTAAGATACTTCATTGTTAGCAAATCTACTCTTAAAGAATAAATGACTAAATGAAGTTCTTTAAAAAAAGTAAATGCTAATAGAAGGCTTTGAACTTTAGAAGGCAATAACATTAGAATGGGTAAAAAAGAATATCCTACTACTTATGGGGTTCTTATAAAATTTGGATGATTAAAACAAAAATTATAATATCGTATAATGTGGTACTTAATGTACAAGTAAAAACTCCACTCAATGTATAGTAAAATCTTAAAACAAATTTATTTAAATGTTAGGGAAGATAAAGGAATATAAATGTAAGTACATTTTCTAAACTTCACTCATACTAGTAAAATGTTGATAATACAAAACTGTGTCAACTCACATATACATGTTGTTATACCCAGGACAATCACTACTAAATTTAAAAGTTCTATAAATAAAATTAGAGAAAATCCTAAAAAGGTGTTGTAATAACCCACAGAACATTTGAGAGAGAGAGAGAGAAATAAAACAAAAAACAAATATTTTCTTCTGTACTTTTCACTGTCTTAAAAAAGATATATACTAAGTGTCCGCATAAGAATGTGGCAGTCAGATCCACTTATTAAGAAGAACTTATCGGATAATGCTGACTACAAGACAGCAAAAGTACTCAGAGACAAAAATGGCCATTTCATAATGGCTAAGGGGACACTGAATCAAGAAGACATAGCAATTCTTAATATATATGCACCAAACCAAGGAGCACCAAAATATATAAGACAGCTACTTATTGATCTTAAAACAAAAACTGACAAAAATACAATCATACTTGGAGACCTCAATACACCGCTGACGGCTCTAGATCGGTCATCCAAACAGAGAATCAACAAAGACATAGTGGCCTTAAACAAAACACTAGAGCACCTGGATATGATAGACATCTACAGGACATTTCATCCCAAAGTGACTGAGTATACATTTTTCTCCAGTGTACATGGATCATTCTCAAGAATTGACCATATGTTGGGCCACAAAAACAACATCAGCAAATTCAGAAAAATTGAAGTTGTACCAAGCATATTTTCTGATCATAAAGCCTTGAAACTAGAATTCAACTGCAAAAAAGAGGAAAAAAATCCCACAAAAATGTGGAAACTAAACAACATACTTTTAAAAAATGAATGGGTCAAAGAAGAAATAAGTGCAGAGATCAAAAGATATATACAGACTAATGAAAATGACAATAAGACATCAGAATCTATGGGATGCAACAAAAGCAGTGATAAGAGGGAAGTTCATATCACTTCAGGCATATATGAACAAACAAGAGAGAGCCCAAGTGAACCACTTAACTTCCCACCTTAAGGAACTAGAAAAAGAAGAACAAAGACAACCCAAAACCAGCCAAAGAAAGGAGATAATAAAAATCAGAGCAGAAATAAATGAATTAGAGAACAGAAAAACTATAGAAAAAATTAATAAAACAAGGAGCTGGTTCTTTGCATTTTTTTTTTTCTGAAGCTGGAAACAGGGAGAGACAGTCAAACAGACTCCCTCATGTGCCCGACCGGGATCCACCCGGCACGCCCACCATGGGGCGATGCTCTGCCCACCAGGGGGCGATGCTCTGCCCATCCTGGGCGTCGCCATGTTGCGACCAGAGCCACTCTAGCGCCTGGGGCAGAGGCCAAGGAGCCATCCCCAGCGCCCGGGCCATCTTTGCTCCAATGGAGCCTTGGCTGTGGGAGGGGAAGAGAGAGACAGAGAGGAAGGCATGGCGGAGGGGTGGAGAAGCAAATGGATGCTTCTCCTGTGTGCCCTGCCTGGGAATCGAACACGGGTCCTCCGCACGCTAGGCCGATGCTCTACCGTTGAGCCAACCGGCCAGGGCGAGGAGCTGGTTCTTTGAAAAGATCAACAAAATTGACAAACCCTTGGCAAGACTTACCAAGGAAAAAATAGAAAGAACTCATATAAACAAAATCCAAAATGAAAGAGGAGAAATCACCACAGATACCATAGATATACAAAGAATTATTATAGAATACTATGAAAAACTTTATGCCACTAAATTCAACAACCTAGAAGAAATGGATAAATTCCTAGAACAATACAACCTTCCTAGACTGAGTCAAGAAGAAGCAGAAAGCCTAAACAGACCTATCAGTAGAGAAGAAATAGAAAAATACATTAAAAACCTCCCCAAAAGTAAAAGTCTAGGCCCTGACGGCTATACCAGCGAATTTTATCAAACATTCAAAGAAGACTTGGTTCCTATTCTACTCAAAGTCTTCCAAAAAATTGTAGAAGAAGCAATACTTCCAAACACATTTTATGAGGCCAACATAACCCTCATACCAAAACCAGGCAAGGATGGCACAAAAAAAGAAAACTACAGACCAATATCTCTAATGAATACAGATGCTAAAATACTAAACAAAATACTAGCAAATCGAATACAACAATATATTAAAAAAATAATACATCATGATCAAGTGGGATTCATCCCAGAATCTCAAGGATGGTTCAACATACGTAAAACGGTTAACGTAATACACCATATCAACAAAACAAAGAACAAAAACCACATGATCTTATCAATAGAAGCAGAAAAGGCTTTCGATAAAATACAACACAATTTTATGTTTAAGACTCTCAACAAAATGGGTATAGAAGGAAAATATCTCAACATGATAAAGGCCATATATGATAAACCATCAGCTAACATTATATTAAATGGCACTAAACTGAAGGCTTTCCCCCTTAAATCAGGAATAAGACAGGGTTGTCCACTCTCTCCACTCTTATTTAATGTGGTACTAGAGATTCTAGCCAGAGCAATCAGACAAGACAAAGAAATAAAAGGCATCCATATCGGAAAAGAAGAAGTAAAGGTATCACTTTTTGCTGATGATATGATCCTATACATCGAAAACCCGAAGGACTCCACAAAAAGATTATTAGAAACAATAAACCAATACAGTAAGGTCGCAGGATACAAAATTAACATACAAAAGTCCATAGCCTTTCTATATGCCAACAATGAAATATTAGAAAACGAACTCAAGAAAATAATCCCCTTCACGATTGCGACAAAAAAAATAAAATACCTAGGAATAAACATAACAAAGAACGTAAAGGACCTATATAATGAAAATTACAAAGCATTGTTAAGGGAAATCAAAAAAGATACAATGAGATGGAAAAATATTCCTTGTTCTTGGATAGGAAGAATAAATATAATCAAAATGGCCATATTACCCAAAGCAATATACAAATTTAATGCAATTCCCATCAAAATCCCTATGAGATTTTTTAAAGAAATGGAACAAAAAATCATCAGATTTATATGGAACTATAAAAAACCCCGAATAGCCAAAACAATCCTAAGGAAAAAGAATGAAGCTGGGGGCATTACAATACCTGACTTTAAACTATATTATAGGGCCACGATAATCAAAACAGCATGGTATTGGCAGAAAAATAGACACTCAGACCAATGGAACAGAATAGAAAGCCCAGAAATAAAACCACATATATATGGTCAAATAATCTTTGTAAAGGGGGCCAACAACACAAAATGGAGAAAAGAAAGCCTCTTCAACAAATGGTGTTGGGAAAACTGGAAAGCCACATGCAAAAGAATGAAACTCAACTACAGCCTGTCCCCGTGTACTAAAATTAATTCAAAATGGATCAAAGACCTAAATATAAGACCTGAAACAATAAAGTACATAGAAGAAGACATAGGTACTAAAATCATGGACCTGGGTTTTAAAGAACATTTTATGAACTTGACTCCAATGGCAAGAGAAGTGAAGGCAAAGATAAATGAATGGGACTACATCAGAATAAAAAGTTTTTGCTCAGCAAGAGAAACTGATATCAAAATAAACAGACAGCCAACTATATGGGAACTGATATTTTCAAACAACAGCTCAGATAAGGGCCTAATATCCAAAATTTACAAAGAACTCATAAAACTCAACAACAAACAAACAAGCAATCCAATAAAAAAATGGGAAGAGGACATGAACAGACACTTCTCCCAGGAAGAGATACAAATGGCCAACAGATATATGAAAAGATGCTCAGCTTCATTAGTTATTAGAGAAATGCAAATCAAAACTACAATGAGATACCACCTCACCCCTGTTAGATTAGCTATTATCAACAAGACGGGTAATAGCAAATGTTGGAGAGGCTGTGGAGAAAAAGGAACCCTCATTCACTGTTGGTGGGACTGTAAAGTAGTACAACCATTATGGAGGAAAGTATGGTGGTTCCTCAAAAAACTGAAAATAGAACTACCTTATGACCCAGCAATCCCTCTACTGGGTATATACCCCAAAACCTCAGAAACATTGATACGTGAAGACACATGTAGCCCCATGTTCACTGCAGCACTGTTCACAGTGGCCAAGACATGGAAACAACCAAAAAGCCCTTCAATAGAAGACTGGATAAAGAAGATGTGGCACATATACACTATGGAATACTACTCAGCCATAAGAAATGATGACATCAGATCATTTACAGCAAAATGGTGGGATCTTGATAACATTATAAGGAGTGAAATAAGCAAATCAGAAAAAAACAAGAACTACATGATTCCATACATTGGTGGAACATAAAAATGAGACTAAGAGACATGGACAAGAGTGTGGTGGTTACCAAGGGTGGGGGGGGAGGGAGGACATGGGAGGGAGGGAGGGAGAGAGTTAGGGGGAGGGGGAGGGGCACAGAGAACTAGATAGAGGGTGACGGAGGACAATCTGACTTTGGGCGAGGGGTTTGCAACATAATTTGATGACAAAATAACCTAGACATGTTTTCTTTGAATATATGTACCCTGATTTATTAATGTCATCCCATTACCATTAATAAAAATTTATTAAAAAAAAAATATCTCTTGGGATTTTAATTGGGTTGTGTTAAATTATAAATAAATTTAGAGAGCATCAATACCTTAACAGTATTCAGTCTTCCATCATGAACATTGTATGGCTCTGAAATTATTAATGTCTTTTTAATTTCATTTTATTCCACAATCTTTTGTAGTTTCATTGTTCAGGTATTATACCTATCATTAAAATTATCTCGACTCCAGCAGGTTGGCTCAGTGGTAGAACATCAGCCTGGTATGTGGAATTCCCAGGTTCAATTTCCCATCAGGGCACACAGGAGAAGAGACTGTCTGCTTCTCCATCCTTCTCCCTCCTGTTCTCTCTCTTTTTCTCTCTCTTCCCATCCTGCAGCCATGGCTCAATTGATTTAAGTGTGTTGGCCCTGGGCACTGGGGATGGCTTCATCAAGCCTCCACCTCAGGTTCTAAAATTAGTTTGGTTGCCAGCATGGGCACCAGATAGGTAAAACATCAGCCTCAATTGGGGATGGCCAAGTGGATCTCATTGGGGCATATGTGAGAGTCTGTCTCTCTATCTTCCCCCCTCTCATTAAAAAAAAAAAGTATATGTATATATATATATATGTATATATATATATACATATATATATATATATACATATAATTCCTTATGTTTTTTGACGTGTTGTAATTGTTCCTTGCTAGTATCTAGAAACAATTAATTGATTTTTGTATACAGGTCTTCTGTCATGTGATGCTATTAGTTTTCACTTATTATTTAGAGTAGTTTTTATGGTAGTCTTTAGAAAGTTATACGTACATCAGGATGATATCTGAAAAATAAAAATGATTTTTATCTCTTCCTTCTATATGAGTATGTGTGTCTGTGTGTATCTTTATTGTACAGGCTTGTATGCCAACACAATGTAGAATATAACAAGTGTAAGAAGAATTC
Organism: Saccopteryx bilineata; assembly: GCF_036850765.1. Taxonomy (NCBI): domain Eukaryota; kingdom Metazoa; phylum Chordata; class Mammalia; order Chiroptera; family Emballonuridae; genus Saccopteryx; species Saccopteryx bilineata. The sequence goes on from NC_089498.1 coordinate 62,883,146, forward strand.
TTGCCATGTACCCAGTCATAGACTAGAAAATTATGTAGTCTTTCATCAATAAATATGATACTAGTTAAATGTTTCCTTTTCTTACCCTAATTATATTTTGCTGAGAGCTTTTAAAATTAGTGCATGATGTATTTTGAAAAATGTTATTACTACATCTACTGAGATGATCAGATGCTTTTTTCTACTCTTCTCTGTACATGGGGAATTACATTGATTGAGGTTAGAATCTTAAGTCAATCTTGCTATCCTAGGATAACACTTGAACATTGATCACTGTGTATTATCTGTATAATACCGATGGTTTTTCTATTATTTATTAAAGATTTTGCTTCCAGTTTCCTGAGGGATACTGGTATTTATTTATTTATTTATTTATTTATTTATTTATTTATTTATTTTTTGTATTTTTCTGAAGCTGGAAACAGGGAGAGATAGTCAGACAGACTCCCGCATGCACCCGACCGGGAACCACCCAGCACGCCCACCAGGGGGCAACGCTCTGCCCACCAGGGGGCGATGCTCTGCCCCTCTGGGGCTTCGCTCTGTTGTGACCAGAGCCACTCTAGTGCCTGGGGCAGAGGCCAAGGAGCCATCCCCAGCGCCCGGGCCATCTTTGCTCCAATGGAGCCTTGGCTGCAGGAGGGGAAGAGAGAGACAGAGAGGAAGGAGAGGGGGAGGGGTGGAGAAGCAGATGGGCGCTTCTCCTGTGTGCCCTGGCCGGGAATCAAACCCGGGAATTCTGCACGCCAGGCCGATGCTCTACCACTGAGCCAACCGGCCAGGGCAGGATACTGGTCTTTAGCATTATTTTCTTTAAAATATCTTCGGGTATGGTATTACACTAATTCTGGACTCATAAAGTTCTTTGGAAAATATTGCATTCTTTTCTATTTTTTAAAGAATTTATGTATGGTTGGAATTATTTCTTTCTTGAATATTAAATACAATTATCCTGTGAATCCATCTGGGCTAGATATTTTTTTAGGAGAGCTGTTAAATAATTAATTTAATTTAATTAATGAATATGAATGATTCAGGTGTTTGTCTCTCTGTGAGTCAGTTTTTAATTTATGTCTTTCAAGGAATTTATACCATTCATTTAAGTCCTCACATTTATTGGAATAAAGCTGTTCATCATATTTCTTTATTATCCTTAAATAACTGTCAGATCAATAATGTCATTTCTTATTTCATTTCTGATAATGATAATTTGTATCTTTTCTTTTATTTATTGATTCATCCACATAAGAATTTTTTGGTTTTGTTGAACTTTTTAAAGAAACAGCTTTGAATTTAATTGATCTCTATCTTTTCTGTTTTCTCTTTAGCTTTGTTCTCATATTTACTATTTACTTACTCTAACTTTCGTTATATTTACTCTTGTTTTTAGCTTCTAATAATGGAAGCTTAGATTATTAATGGGGTACTCTCCCACTTTATTAACATAAGCCTTAAAAGATATATACTTCTCTGAAAATATGTAGTGTTTTAACTGTATTCTACAAATTCTGCAATGTAGTTGTCTTCCCTATTCTTTTTTCTAATTTCCCTTGTGATTTCATCCCAGACCTAGATCAGTTGAGAAGGGTGTTGATTATTTTCTGTTTGAGGGTTTTTCAGTTACCCTTTACTCACTGAATTTTTGCTTATTCTGTTATAATGTGAGAAGATATTCTGTATGATTTCAGTCTCCTCAAATGCAGTATAATTTGTTAATTAAGTATAAATTAAATTAATCTACTTGTTTGTGACCATGTTAGGTAGACAGAAAATTGACTCAAGTGTCTACATTGAAATCTCCTGAACCTGGGAATCCCTAGAACCAAAACAGTGGCATTTTGCAGAGGTGATTCAATTAACTATCTCAAGATGGGAAGATTCTGCATTATCTGTATGAAAGTATAAATATACGTAGCATGTTTCTAAATGATACCTGTTCCTCTCCATAAAGAATTATACTATTTGGCATTGTCACCAGCAATATATGCAATTGTCTCTATCCTTGTAGCCTTGCAAATAGAGCATGTTGTCAAAGCTTTGGATTATTGCCAGGGCCGATAAATCAAAATTTGTACTTCAATAGTTTTAATTTCTATTTAACTTATTGATTGTGATGAAGTTAATTTTGCGTTTATATGCTTCAGGTAATTTGCATTTCTTTTTTAGATGAACTGTTTTTGTTGTTTTTTTATATTTTTTCATTCTAGTAGCTCTTTTTGTTTGGGAGATTAGCCATTGGCCTGTGATTAAAACTGCATTTTTCCCCCAAGTTTATTGTTTGTCTCTCCTTTGTGATATTTTTTTTCCCAGACATCTGTTTAAATTACTTTTTTTTTATAAATTTTTATTAATGTTAATGGGATGACATTAATAAATCAGGGTACATATATTCAAAGAAAACATGTCTAGGTTATCTTGTCATTAAATTATGTTGCATACCCCTCACCCAGAGTCAGATTGTCCTCCGTCACCCTCTGTCTAGTTTTCTCTGTGCCCCTCCCCCCCCAACTCTCTCCCTCCCTCCCTCCTGCGTCCTCCCTCCCCCCACCCCTGGTAACCACCACTCTCTTGTCCATGTCTCTTAGTCTCGTTTTTATGTTCCACCAATGTATGGAATCATGTAGTTCTTGTTTTTTTCTGATTTACTTATTTCACTCCGTATAATGTTATCCCTTGATAAATTACTTTTGACCCAGTATTCTGACTATATCCTAAAGAGAAAAAAACACAAACAAAAATTTAAACCATATTGAGTTTTATTGTTGGCAAACATTAGAAATTTTAATTTTGTAACTATTTTATGTATATTGTAGAATAAAATAAATATGCTAATTAGAAACAAAAAATTTCAGTATAGAACAAATAATATATAATACAAAATAAAAAAATTAATAGCACTCAATACTAAATTTGAACTGAAAATAAACTTAATATTTAAGTGTATTTATATTTATATTTACATATATCATTGTTTTATCCACTGAAATTATTTGAAGGCAATACCTTAATAAAAATGACTACTCCTGAAACACAGATATTGGTTTCTGACCACCAATTTCCACTAAAAGAAATCAGAAGTCCTTGGGGAAATAGCTGAATTGAGACACAGAGCACAGAAAATACAAGGTGAAACTGTAGTATCTCCTTATGTCTAAAAAAAAAAAATTTACACAGAAAACACCAGTGTTATGTCAAAAGGACACAGAATCATTTTTTTAAATTTTTAAAATAATTTTATTTTTTTAATGGGGCGACATCAATAAATCAGGATACATATATTCAAAGATAACATGTCCAGGTTATCTTGTCGTTCAATTATGTTGCATACCCATCACCCAAAGTCAGATTGTCCTCTGTCACCTTCTATCTAGTTCTCTTTGTGCCCCTCCCCCTCCCCTTCCCCTCTCCCTTTCCCCCCTCCCCCCGTAACCACCACACTCTTATCAATGTCTCTTAGTCTCACTTTTATGTCCCACCTACTTATGAAATAATGCAGTTCCTGGTTTTTTCTGATTTACTTATTTCACTTCATTTAATGTTATCAAGATCCCACCATTTTACTGTAAATGATCCGATGTCATCATTTCTTATGGCTGAGTAGTATTCCATAGTGTATATGTGCCACGTCTTCTTTATCCAGTCATCTATTGATGGGCTTTTTGGTTGTTTCCATGTCCTGGCCACTGTGAGCAATGCTGCAATGAACATGGGGCTGCATGTTTCTTTACGTATCAATGTTTCTGAGTTTTGGGGGATATATTCCCAGTAGAGGGATTGCTGGGTCATAAGGTAGTTCTATTTTCAGTTTTTTGAGGAACCACCATACTTTCCTCCATAATGGTTGTACTACTTTACATTCCCACCAACAGTGTATGAGGGTTCCTTTTTCTCCACAGCCTCTCCAACATTTGCTATTACCTGTCTTGTTAATAATAGCTAATCTAACAGGTGTGAGGTGGTATCTCATTGCAGTTTTGATTTGCATTTCTCTAATAACTAAAGAAGATGAGCATCTTTTCATATATCTGACACAGAATCATTTTAAAGAGACTTACAGTTGTCAATTTTGAGACTTATATACTTGATATTAAGATTTGAGTATCAAACAGGATTATTATGGTTGTCTGAGTCTGAGAGTTGGATATCAAAGGCATAATTAAATGTGAAACATTGACTAAATAACATAGATTTCTCAAAATAAAACAGCTAGAAAAGAAATTTGAGGTGACTAATACATGGAATTGTTTTATAATTTATTATCCAATCTGTTAAATTTTGGAGACTGAATAGGAGCACAGTAATATTTATGCTGAGGAGAAAGACATAACCAGGACTGTCCAGGACAAAACGGAATATAAAGTCATCTTATTATTAAACCAATTCCTTACTCTGACAGCTGGTAATTAAAGGAAAGGAAATTAGTTATCTATAGACAGAAAAGTACTTTTTTATTTAAAAAAAAGCATTTGTTAATAAACACAAAAAGACTAATAATATTACATAATCACAATTTTATAACCCTGCCATCAAATCTTTGATTCAGGCAAAGATCATTTATAAAGGTTAAAATCATTAGGTAAAATGTTGCTGGAATATGAGATGTACACTTGTTCCCAAAGAAAAATGTGTCTTACAATTGAGAGCCCTGCTGGTCATCAAATCAACTGCCTGATCAAACTCAGCATCACCTCTTGATATGATGTAGAAATAAAGTGCCACCACCTGTGTAATATTGTTTTCCAAAATGTTTACTGTGAATCTATTCTCTAGACTCATCTCCCAATTTTTTAGAAATTGAAGATACAAATAAAAAGGTTAAAACCTCAAAAGGAAACAATCAGATACTCTCAAAATACAGTGTGTCCCTAAAGTCATGGTGCACTCTTGACCGGTCACAGGAAAGCAACAAAAGACAATAGAAATGTGAAATCTGCACCAAATAAAAGGAAAATTCTCCCAGTTTCATACCTATTCAGTGCAGTTTGATGTGGGCTCACGCACAGATTTTTTAGGGCTCCTTAGGTAGCTATCCCGTATAACCTCTACAGACTCGTCACTAACTGGTGGCCTACCAGAACTGGGTTTCTCCACCAAACTGCCGGTTTCCTTCAACTGCTTATCCCACCGAGTAATGTTATTCCTATGTGGTGGCGCTTCATTATAAACGCACCAATATTCACGTTGCACTTTGGTCACAGATTCGAATTTAGCGAGCCACAGAACACACTGAACTTTCCTCTGTACCGTCCACATTTCGACTGGCATGGCCGTGGGCTGCTCCGCTGTATACATGGTTTATGTCATCATCTGCACATGCACACATGCTGCCACATCATCCTACAGAAACTGGGAGGGTTTTCCTTTTATTTGGTGCAGATCTCACATTTCAATTGTCTTTTGTTGCTTTCCTGTGACCAGTCAAAAGTGCACCATGACTTTACGGACACACTATATAAGAGAATCCATGACAAAATTATTTTTAAAAGTCAATGTAATCAAAACACAAATTAAAAGCTAAGAGAGTATTCTAGATTTTAAAATACTAGAGACAACACAAAGAAATGCATATATGGCCATTATCACTGAATCTTGAACAACCATTTTTGTTCAATTTTACTTCCTGTGTGAAATTTTTATAATAAAAACTTAGAAAAAAACCAATCCATTAATTTTAACTTTTAAAATAAGTTCTTTGATACAGATTCCTGGTAAGCAAGTTTCATTACAGTTCTTTTTTATAAAGTTTTGCTTTTTGTAATTTTCATCAAAAATTTCAGGGCAAATAGATTAGAAAATATCTGGCTGAAAAGGAATTCTGCTTTCTTCTTTCATGATTAGCAGTTTAAATATTAATTTAAACTCTTTCTAAAAAAAATTTTCCATTGATTTGAGATAGAGAGAGGAAGGGAGAGAGAGAGAAGCATCAACACACTGTTTTAGATGTTCCATTTAGTTGTGCATTCATTGATTGCTTCTCATAAGTGCCCTGACCAGAGGTCAAACCAGTGGATCCTTTATGCATTGAGTCACCTGGCCAGGGAAACATTAATTTTATTTAGACTATAACATGAAACTTTGTCTCAGTATTATGAGTCTTAGAATGGGAACTATTATAAAGCGGAAATAAGTAGAAATAAGACTAGTACTTAGCAGAGCACAATAAAACAGAGATGTTTGATAGCAGGTTGTTACATGACAATAGGGTCAATTATATCATGGATGTGGGCTTTGACAATCTAATGGGACTAGGAGCTTTTTCATTATATTTTTAGTTGACCCTTCTCTGACCATGTACAAGTTGTGATTTGCAAAGAGAAACACAACATTGACCACAAGATAAAGATCACTCAAAATGCCTTACTTGTCATCCATGGTTCCCCAACAAGTATCATCTTTATAGACCAAAGGTTGGAATTTTCCTTCTTTTTTCTTTTTTCCAGAAAAGGACCACATAGTAAGTAATTTAGGCTTCTGGGCCAGACCGTCTTTGTCACAACTACCCAACTCTGCCATATAATGCAAAAGAAGCATAGCCAATCCATAAGTGAGGAGGGGTGGCCATGCCCCAATCAAACTTCATTTTTTTTTATTTCATTTTTTTTAATTTTTTTATTTATTCATTTTTAGAGAGGAGAGAGAGAGACAGAGAGAGGAGACAGAGACAGAGAGAGAGATGGGGGGAGGAGCTGGAAGCATCAACTCCAATATGTGCCTTGACTAGGCAAACCCAGGGTTTTGAACTGGCATTTCCAGATCGACGCTTTATCCACTGCGCCACCACAGGTCAGGCCCAAACTTCATTTATAAAAATGAGTAGCACTCTAGAATTGACTTGCAAGCTGTAGTTTGCCAATGCTTGTCATAGATGATCAAATCATTCAATTAGCAGATGACACCTGGTTTAGAATTAGGTTCCTAAAACAACAGATTCAGGAGTTGAACAATTATTTTCAGAGGATAAGAATTTACTTGTGATTTTTCATTTTGTCTTCTTTATAAATTAATTCTTATGTGCTATTACTATAAAGTGTAAATGATTTTTAAAAACAGAAGGCTATATTACAGGGAGTCCTCAGGTTACAACAGTCTCTACAACACAATGTTTTAAGTTACATCCTCACTCCCATAAAAACTTTAAAAAATTGAGACATGAGTGTTTTGACTTACGCCATTAGCGTTGTACTTATGGACTATGTGGGTGAACTATCGATAGTTTGGTTGCGCATGGCCGAAGAATATGCAGTACAATGTACAGTATATTTATGTTCTTTTCTTTTTTCTATGGCTTAGTTGTGTTTTTATGTTCTAGATTATGATTTTACAACTATGTTAGGATAGGTAAGTGACTTAGGCTAGAGTGTGTTTCAACTTACACCAAAATTCAGGTTATATCACTGTCATAGAAGCAGAACTGTGTTGTAATCCAAGGACTTTCCCCTCCACACACACAGATAGGACAGTGAAGTCAGCTAAATACATATGTAACTGATTTACATATTTTTATTCTTTTTTGTGCAACCATACAAAGTAAACATTTTCTTGTTTTCTTGTTTTTTTTGTATTTTTCTGAAGCTGGAAACGGGAGAGACAGACAGACTCCCGCATGCGCCCGACCAGGATCCACCCGGCACGCCCACCAGGGGGGACGCTCTGCCCACCAGGGGGCGATGCCCTGCCCCTCTGGGGTGTCACTCTGCCGCGACCAGAGCCACTCTAGTGCCTGGGGCAGAGGCCAAGGAGCCATCCCCAGCGCCCGGGCCATCTTTGCTCCAATGGAGCCTTGGCTGCAGGAGGGGAAGAGAGAGACAGAGAGGAAGGAGGGGGTGGGGGTGGAGAAGCAAATGGGCGCTTCTCCTGTGTGCCCTGGCCGGGAATTGAACCCAGGTCCCCCGCACACCAGGCCGATGCTCTACCACTGAGCCAACCGGCCAGGGCCACATTTTCTTGTTTTCAAAAGAGGAAATTTTTCTTTAGATATGGGCTCAAACCTTGTTGGATAAAGGTCTACCACTGAGCAACAGAAGTTACTTTTATTGATGGCCTTGTGTAGAAACCTGGTAAAAAATATAAAAGGAATAGGATACTCTTTCTTAATGAATGAAGTATTGAAACATTTTGGGGCTTTGTAAAGAATTGATTTTCAAGTCCAGCAGTGGTCTTTCTTCCTAATGGCTACATTCTGACACATACATTTCATGAGGATGGAAGAGCACTACTGAAATACCCAGTTCAAACCCTAGCACATAATTCTTAAAATAACAGTTGTTAAAGGGCTCTATGAGAGGCCATGGACATTAATCAAGAGTATGGATTCTGGAGTCAGAGTGTTCTGGGTGTGAGTCACAGATGTGTGACATTAGGCAAAGAGCTTAAAGCCTATCTGTAACTTAACTTCTTCATCTGTAAAGTAGGAAAAATTATAGCAACCTCTTAAGATTATCTTGAGGAATAAATGAGTAAATATGATTTAAAAACTTAGAAACTCTGGCATGCAATTGGGAAAATATAAGGGTTAAATTAACATATCAACTAGTTTTCAATCTATATACTGAAGCTGGAAGGTTTTTTTATGGCTCATAAGTAAAGAGAATAAGGGAACCATGTGATTAATACCTGTGCTTTTCTACTCTATTCATAATTGTTTGTTTGTTTGTTTGTTTTTAATGTGTGATAGACATTACTGCTGCTCTCAGAAAGGCTGTACTTTATACCCACTTAAAGTGACCAATAGACATGACTTTTTGGCCAATAATATGTGAGTAGAAGTAAAAAGTATGAGGATATGTCCTTCTAATCTCAAATATTTCTTTGGTAATATTCTCAGCAATGTGTATTCATCAAACTCTAGAAAAATCATAATGAACCCTAGATGTTGTCATGAAAATGTGTTTTAAAAATATTATGTTTGTTTAGAGAACCATTTATAAATATTATACTAGGGAAACACTTATTTACTTAAAATTAAAAAATTCTGGAGAATAAAACTATTTAATCCCCTATTTGGTGATAACACAGATACAAAATTCTTGATCTCCAATGACCAGCTCTCACCTTACCTACTTTGTTGAATATGGTGGTCCAAAGGCTGTTTTATTCATTTCATATTGTCTTTCTCTTCCATCTCTTTGTAATATAACATTGGCTCAAAGCTAGATTTTGTGGTTGTGGAGAGGGGGTGATCTTCCATTAAAGAAACAGTGTAGATTTTAGGTTAAAAGGAAAACCCCAAAAGCTGCCTATAGATTTCTTTCTATCTCATATAATCATAACAAGATTTATAAGTTCTACAGATAGGAAGTAAAATTTATATTCTTACTCTATCTGAGATGGACCACACCTTGTGCTAAACATATTATTTCTTTCTTTCCACACATCAACAACCCTACTGTGAGAGTGTATTTTACAAATAAGAACACTGAACCTCAAAGAGATGGCATTTATGGACTCCATAACAGGTGCTAGGCATTGTTACAAGAGTTTTACATGTATTATTTCATAATCCTACAAACTTTTCAGGGGTAGTGTTACCATATTTTCGAATGAAAAAAACTGAAGTTCAAAAAAGTTTTTTCCTAAAATCTAGACACTCAAATTTGACTGACTCTGACAAGTTCATATCTTTGTTCCTTCTACATTTCTATATTTCTTCAGCATTTTAGAAATTACTTTCAATCATTTTCTTATATTTCTTTCCTTTTCCCATTAGACAAGAATTTTTGTGATAATTTATTATTAATCAATAAAATAACTAATACAGCTATTTATCAATTGACATGCTGGAGAACTGGAATCCTCCCATTTCTGCTTCTCACAATTGACTTTAAAAATATTTGAGATTTCACATGCCAGGCATTAGATAGTATCTCTGCCCCCAAAAAGCTTCTCCTCTATGTTGGAAGAGGGGAGAAAAAAAATATAAATTGAGCTTTTTAAAATTAAATCCAGCCTTGGCCAGTTGCTCAGTCAATATAGCGTCAGTTTGGCATATGGACATTCCAGGTTCGAATCCTGGGCAGGGCACACAAGAGAAGCAACCATCTGCTTCTCTCCCAAACCTCCTCCCATTCTTTCCTTCTTCCCTTCTCACATGCAGTGGCTCAGTTTGTTTGAGCTGTGGGCCTGGTTGCTGAGGATAGCTGTTGGTTTGAGGGCATCAGCCTTAGGTGCCAAAAATAGCTCGTTTGATTAAGCATCTGCCCCAGACAGAGGTTGCCAGGTGGATACTGGTTGAGGAGCATGCAAGAGTCTGTCTCACTATCTCCCTTCCTCTCACTTAAAAAAATAAAAAATAAATAAACCCAAAGTAAGTAAAGAATGGAAATAATAGATAACTTGCAGAGATAAATAAAATAAAAAATATGTAATAAAGTGCAAAAGTTGATGCTGCCAAAAAGATTATCATAATTGAATGCCCTCTAGCTAGAATGACTAGGAGAGACAGAAAAAATGAGGACACAAGTTATCAATATCAGGAATGAAAAAAGGGACATCATTATAGATCATGAAAATAACTTTTAAAAAGATAAATACAAAAATGAATAGTAGCATTAAACATGCTTTATCAAAAATTTTAAGGCCCTGGCCGTTTGGCTCAGCAGTAGAGCGTCGGCCTGGCGTGTGGGGGACCCAGGTTCGATTCCCGGCCAGGGCACATAGGAGAAGTGCCCATTTGCTTCTCCACCTCCCCTCCTTCCTCTCTGTCTCTCTCTTCCCCTCCCGCAGCCAAGGCTCCATTGGAGCAAAGATGGCCCGGGCGCTGGGGATGGCTCCTTGGCCTCTGCCCCAAGCGCTAGAGTGGCTCTGGTCGTGGCAGAGCTACACCCCGAAGGGGCAGAGCATCGCCCCCTGGTGGGCAGAGCGTTGCCCCTGGTGGGCATGCCGGGTGGATCCCGGTCAGGTGCATGTGGGAGTCTGTCTGACTGTCTCTCCCCATTTCCAGCCTCAGAAAAATACAAAAAAAAAAAAAAATTTTTAAACATAAGACTTTTACAATGAAAAATTTATAACACTGTTGGAAAAAATTAAAGCAGACCTAAAAAATGGTATGACACATCTTGTTCATGGATTAGAAGACTTAATATCATTAAGATATTAATTTACCCCAAATTAATCTAAAGATTCAACACAACCTCTTTCAAGATTCTTTGAAGAATTTGTTTTAAACAGTGTCAAGCAAATTCAAAAGAGCAAAAGACTAAGAATTGCTAAAACAATTTTTAAAAGAAGAACAAAGTTAAGTGAATTAAACATATTTGATTTCAACACTTCTGAAGTAACACAATAATCAAATAAATTTGACATTGAATTAAGCAGAGACAAACAGATCAAAATAACAGAGTATGGAGTTTAGACATTTACTCACTTAAATATGGTAAATGAAACTCTTACAGAAACACCACAGCAGTTAAATAAGGAGAAAAAAAAAACTCTTTCAACAAATGGTATGGGAAATCTGGGTATACATAAGAAAAATTCAACCACTATTTCTACATCACATCACATACAGAAAATAATTTCAGATAAAACATAGACTTAAACACAAAAGCTATAATCATAAAGCTTCTAGAAGTAAACAGAGTAATATCTCCATAAATAGGAGTCAACAAAGATTTCTTAGACAGTCCACTGAAAACATCAAACATAAAGAGAAAAACTTGTACAATTAAATGTCATTAAAACAAAAAACTCCTGCTCATTAAAAACTACCATTAAGAAAATGAATAGGTAGACTTCCAGTCAAGATGGCAGAGTAGGTAAACACTGTTTTTTCATCCTCCCAGGACCACATCAAAATTACAACTAAACTACAGAAAAACCATCACTGAGAATGGTCCAAAACTATTATAGCTGAACAGAAGCCCTATAACTAAGGATGTACAGAAATCACAATGAGACTGGTGACAGTGTCAGAGATACCAAACAGGCTGGTCCACAACTACATGCAGCGGTTGAGAATCAGGAGGAATAGATTGGCTTTGGAGATTTCTCCAGAGGAAAGAAAGGTCCCAACCCCACACTGGGCCCCTCAGCTCAGAGTTCCAGTGCTAGAAAAAGAATGAAATAAGTCAGACCAAAGAAAGACAAATTATAATATGATTTTACTTACATGAGTAATCTAAAAAATAAGAAAAATGAACAAAATAGAAACAGACTCATAGATACAACAAACATTTTGATGGCTGCCAGATTGAAAGGGAGTTGAGGACATGGGTGAAAACAGACAGGGATTAAAAAGTGCAAATTGCCAGTTATAAAAACAGTCACAGGGATATAGAATACAGCATAAAGAATATAGTCAGTAAATTGTAATAACTATGTATAATGTCATATGGGTGCTATACTTATTGGGCGATTACTTTGTAAGTTATTTAAATGTCTAATTACTATGTTGTACATCTGAAACTAATATAATATTGTAAGTCAAATATAATTAAAAATAAAAATATTTAAAAATTAAATAGGTATATATAATTTCACTAATCTCTTCACTTTCTCTGATTCCTATTGAAATTATATATACATAACACATAAATACAGATAATAGGACAGCAAAACCAGAGGGAAGGGGGGAGGGAGTTAGTAGGAAGGGGGCAAGAGAAGTGTAAATAGGGACACGGGGGTGGGGGTGAGTGTGTTAAATTCAGTGGGACACTTGAATCCATGTTAACACAATAAATTAAAATTTATATTTTGCACACTTATTCACTTTTTAAAAATATATATTTTTAAAAGTGAATAAGTGTGCAAAAGCTTTTTAGTTTGATGTAGTTCTATTTGTTTATCTTATCTTTTATTTCATTTGCCTGTGGAGATAATTCAGCAAAGATATTGCTGTGATAGATGTCGGTGAGTTTACTGCCTAACTTTTCTTCTAGGATACTTATGGTTTCACAATTTACATTTAAGTCCTTTATCCATTTTGAGTCTATTTTTGTGCATGGTGTAAGTTGGTGGTCTAGTTTCATTTTTTTGCAGGTAGCTGTCCAGTTTTCCCAACATCATTTTTTAAAGAGACTGTCTTTACTCCACTGTATTTCCTTACCTCTTTTGTCAAATATCAATCGTTCATAAAGATGTGGGTTTATTTCTGGGTTCTCTGTTCTGTTCCATTGATCTATATGTCTGTTCTTATGCCAGTACCAGGCTGTTTTGAGTACAGTGGCCTTATAATATAACTTGATATCAGGAAGTGCAATACCTCCCACTATATTCTTCTTTTTCAAGATTGCCAAGGCTATTTGTGTTCTCTTTTGGTTCCATATAAATTTTTGGAATATGTGTTTTATATCTTTAAAGTATGTCATTGGTATTTTAATTGGTATTGCATTAAATTTATAAATTGCTTTCAGTAATATGACATTTTAATGATGTTTATTCTTCCTAACCATGAGCATGGTATATGCTTCCACTTGTTTGTATCTTCCTTGATTTCTTTTATCAATGTTTTATAATTTTCTGAGTACAAGTCTTTAACCTCCTTGGTTAAATTTACTCCTAGGTACTTTATTTATTTTTTGTTGCAATAGTGAAGGGGATTGTTTCCTTAATATTTCTTTCTGACAATTCATTGTTCATGTATAAAAATGCCTCTGCTTTCTGTGTATTAATTTTATATCCTGCCACCTTGCTGAATTCGTTTATTAGGTCCAGTAGATTTTTTACTGAGACTTTTGGGTTTTCTAGGTACAGTATCATATCATCTGCAAAGACAAACCACACAATGGGAGAACATATTTGACAATACATCTGATAAGGGATTAATAACCAAAATGTATAAAGAACTTGTAAAACTCAATACTAGGAAGACAAACAATCCTATCAAAAAATGGACACAAGAAATGAATAGACATTTCTCCAAAGAGGACATACAGATGGCCAATACACAAATGAATTAATGTTCAACATCACTAATGATTAGAGAAATGCAAATTAAAACCACAATGAGATATCACCTCACACCAGTCAGAATGGCGCTCATCGACAAAACAACACACGACAGGTGCTGGCGAGGATGTGGAGAAAGGGAACCCTCCTGCACTGCTGGTGAGAATGCAGACTGGTGCAGCCACTGTGGAAAACAGTATGGAGATTCCTCAAAAAATAAGAAATGGAACTGCCCTTTGCTCAGCCATCCCACTTATAGAAATATATCCCAAGACACCATATCACCAACTGAAAAAAAGAAATGCACCCCCATGTTTATGGCAGCATTGTTCACAATAGTGAAGATCTGGAAACAGCCCAAGTGTCTGTCAGTGGACGATCTATTAAAAAGCTGTGGTACATATATAAAATGGAATACTATGGGGCTATGAAAAAGAAGGAAATATTACCTTTTGCCACAATATGGAGGGACCTAGAAACTATTATTTTGAGTGAAATAAGCCAGGCAGAGAAAGAAAAATATCATATGACCTCACTTATTTGAGGAATCCAAGGAATAATGAGAACTGAGGAACAGAATTGAGACAGAGGAGGGATCAAAGGGACCAGAGGAAAAGAGGACAGAGGGAAAGGGGATGATAGAATGGGATAAACCTGAAGGGAAGGGGGGAGGGCTCTGTAAGGCGGGGACAAGGAGATGTTGAAGGGAATAGAGGGGAGGAGGGATGCATTCGGGGTGACCCTAGAATCTATATAAACACAATTAATTAAAAAATGTGAAATAAAAAAAAATTTTTTAAGTTCCTTGTACCCTCCAAGTGCTCATACGGAGCTGTTCTTGCATGTAACATTTTAATAAAAATATAAATTACTAAATAAAAAAGTGAATAGGTAAATCACATTCTGGGGGAAAGTTGTTACAATACATATATCTATAATTATAAAGAACACTTAAAATTTAACAAAAAAAGAATGCAATATAATTTTTTTTTAAATGCAGCCAAAGGAGGAAGATTCCAAGATGGTGACAGAGTAGGCAAACATTCTAACTGTCACTTCCCGGGACCAAATTGGAGTTATAACTAAATTTGAAAATAATCATCTTGAAAAGTCAACTTCAGAAGATGAGTCCATAACCAAGGAGTCACAGAAGAAGCCACATCGAGACTAATAGGAAGGGCAGAGACAAGAACAGAGCTGCCCTGCTCCCAGGAATGAGCACCAACTGACAGTCTGGAGGGACTGTCCCTGCGGGGAGGTTGCCCTGAGAGGTGACGGTCCTAAGCCCCAGGCTGAGCACCCCAGCCTGGAGTACCAGAACGTAGGTGAGGCACCCACATAGCATTTAGCAGAGAAAAGAGCTGAGGTTTCTGTCTACAAGAAAGAGATAGGAGCTCTCAGAGACATAGGCACCACCTTAAAGGGCTGACACAAAAAATCTTGTTCAGAGCCCAGGGAGGTCTAGGGATCTGGTGGAGGGAAGACTGAGAGAACTAGAGTTGCATGAGGAGAGTGTGATTTTGGTGGCTTAGGAGGAGATGCGATGGAGGACAGCCACCAGAACCCCTGTGCTGAGTCATTCTCCAATACTACAGTTGCCATCTTTCTTGAGTGGAGCAGTCCCCTTCCTTGCATCATCAGCCTGGGGAAAAGCAACTGCCCCACCCATGGAGATTGAGCTTGCTGAGAAACCAGGAATCAGGGGGTGCACCAGTGACTCAATTTTCTGACATTTAGGCCAGAGCTTTTCCCCATATGCTCCAAAAAATATGACTGGTACTTCTGCCTCATGGGAGATTCAGTAGAAACTCTAAATTGCAGGTAGACCACATCTCTGGGTCTCAGAGGCCACAACCACTGGAATCCTAGTGGCCACAACCTACTGAGGTCTGTGAAAAAGGTCAAGAGACTGACACCTGGGGTCAAAGGGTGGGAGCCACACCCACCACCCTTTCTAATCCCTGAATTTCCCCAGCCTTCAGTGGCTGAGCCCAACCAGCAGCCAGCAGACATAGACAACAGAAGGCAACTCTCAGATAACCTTGGGCCTTTTGTTGACTTACTCCCAGGTCTGCAGCTACTAAAGCCAGCTTAGGTGTGTAGTTTGGTATTTCCATATGTACCTGGGCCCAGCAGAGGCAACCACAACATCTGGTTTGCTTTCTGCTCCAAGAAGGTTGCTGAGGGCCAGTCACAGCCATGTTCTGCACAGGTCTGCAGTGGTTTCACTCAAGGGAAGCCCAGGGCCAGCACATCTAGTGGCCAGCTGTGGGTAGCATTGGAGCAGGACCCAACTACCCTTGTTGGTGGCTTATCTGAAGGGAGGGCTCATCAGACAGTAGGCCTAGCTGAGGCACATTCTGCTTTTGTGCACACTTTGGACAGAATAGAACTTCACAGTTGGCCATCCCAGGTCCTGGATATCCTGCCCCTCTGGGTTAGGTTCCATGGGGGTAAGGGAGAGAGGCTTGAAGCACAGATATTCAAGATGTGGGTTTTTTGGAGCCTAATGTTGAGACCAGGCAAGGGTTTTAGCCACTTTCTGGGGAGGCATAGTCAGCCCCAATGGAGGACTCTCTCAGTCTTCTTCCCTGAAACCAGGAACTCCCCAGCTGGAAGACCTTATGCAGAAGGGACTGACAGGCCTACTCAATATGAACCTGCTGTTCACCTTGCTGGGGAGAAATAGAATTGGAGTATCCAGCAGTGTCAGAGAGATTAGGCTCTGGAGTAAGGGCCACTTCCTTGTACTGAGTTCCTGACCAAGCAACCTTTGAAGTAGGGGGTCCCACTAATGTTGTCATCCCAATCTCAGCTGCCTTAACCTACCAAGCTTGCAACCTGTAGAAGAGTTGGTGGGGTAAGGCCATTCTGAGCCCACACTACAATTTTTATACAGAAAACTCTGTGGGAAGACCAGGCAGCTTCAAGAAGAGGTGGAGAAGCTGAAAAGTGGAGGCATTCTTACAGAACTCGAGCCCTTTTACAGAACTGCTGTCATCTCTAAGCAGGAGCAAGATGATCCTTATACATAGGTTATCCCCTCCCACATTACCCAGAAACAGAAAAAGCAGACACAAGCAGCAAACAGAGTAGTCACTCCAGATGAACAACAACTGATGTCAACCCCTACCTGAATCCCACCCAAGAGTATGCAGGCCCTGGCCAGTTGGCTCAGTGGTAGAGCATTGGCCTGGCGTGCAGGAGTCCCGGGTTCAATTCCCAGCCAGGGCACACAGGAGAACTGCCCATCTGCTTCTCCACCCCTCCTCCTCTCTTTCCTCTCTGTCTTTTTCTTCTCCTCCCGCAGCCAAGGCTCCATTGGAGCAAAGTTGGCCCGGGCACTGAGGATGGCTCCATGGCCTCTGCCTCAGGCTCTAGAATGGCTCTGGTTGCAACAGAGCGATGCCCCAGATGGGCAGAGCATCGCCCCCTGGTGGGCATGCCGGGTGGATCCCGGTCGGGCACATGCAGGAGTCTGTCTGACTGCCTCCCCGTTTCCAACTTCAGAAAAATACAAAAAAAAAAAAAGAGTATGCAGAACCAACACAACCACTAATGGGTGGCAGAGTATACCAATACTAGACTCAGCTAGCTATAAGAAAAGGAAAGAAAAAAGAAATCAAGAGAAAGATGATTATAATTTATAAGAACAAAATGGCAATAAATAAGTACATATCAATAATAACCTTAAATGTAAATGGTTAAATGATCCAATCAAAAGACATGGGTAGCTGCATAGATAAGAAAAAAAAGACCCATATATATGCTGTCTACAACAGACACACTTTAGAACAAAGGATATACATGGACTGAAATTGAAGGGAGGGTAAAAAATGTTTCATGCAAATGTAAATGAAAATAAAACTTGGGGTAGCAATACTTATATCTGACAAGGAAGATCATTACATCATAAAGGGAGCAATCCAACAAGAGAATATAACCATTGTAAATATTTATGCACCCAATATAGGCGCATCTAAATATATAAAGCAGATTTTAATGAATATAAAGGGAGATATCAATAGCAATAGTAGTTTAGATAATAGTAGTTTAATAATAGTTTAGATAGTAGGGGATTTTAATACCCCACTATTATCAATGGATAGTTTCTCAAGACAGAAAATCCACAAACAGTGGCCTTAAATGACACACTAGATAAACTGGATTTAATTGATATCCTAGAACAGTTTACCCCAAAGAAGCAGAGTATATGTTCTTTTCAAGTTCTCATAGTATATTTTCTAGATAGACCACATATTAGGACATAAAGCAATTCTCAGTAAATTCAAGAAGATAAGAAGTTATATCAAGAATCTTCTCTGATGATAATGGCTTAAACTAGACATCAACTACAAAAAATAAAAATAAAATAAAATAAATTCAAACACTTGGAAGCTAAATATCATCTTATTAAATAACAAATGGGTTAACAATGATATCAAGGAAGAAAAAAATTAACCTGAATCAAATAAAAATGAACATACAACAACCCAAAATCTATGGGACACAGTAAAAGCAGTCCTGAGAGGAAAGTTCATAGCATTGCAAGAACACTTTAGGAAGTAAGAAAAAGCTCAAATAAACAATCTAACAGTGCACCTAAAAGAACTAGAAAAAGAACAATAAATAAAGCCTAGAGGAAGTACAAGGAAGGAAATAAAAATGATCAGAGAAGAAAAAATTACATAGAGGCTAAAAAACAATATAAAAGATCAATGAAACCAAGACCTAGTTCTTTAAAAAGGTAAGCAAGACTGATGAACCTTTAACCCAGTGTTTCTCAAAGTGTGCTCCAGGGCGCACTGGTGCACCTTAGAAGATTTCCAGGTGCGCCCTATGGTATTCCAGAGAAATATGTGCCTGTTGGGGATCAAAAAATCAACAGGGTTTTTGGAGTTTAGATTTTGGGGGGACAGAGGTATGGGGAATTGGCTGTAAGCTGACAGTGTGCCCAACCTCCCACCTCACTTGCCTGATTAGGTTGCAAAAAGGCTGTTAAGCTGTGGTTGTTATGCAGGTACCAGGTTGTTTTGATTACAATGGCCTTGTAGTATAACTTGATATCAGGAAGTGTGATACTCCTATTTTATTCTTCATTTAAACTTCATTTAAACTGTCAGAAAGCAAAATTAAGGAAAGAATGCCCTTCTCTATTTCAATAAAAAAATAAAGCACCTAGGAATAAATTTAATCAAGGAGACAAAAGACCGTGCTCAGAAAATTATAAGACAATGAAAAAAGAAATCGAGGAAGATAAAAACAAGTGGAAGCATATACTGTGTTCATGGATAGGAAGAATTAAGATCATTAAAATGTCTATATTACCCAAAACAATCTATTAATTCCATGCAATTCATGTTAAAATACCAATGGCATACTTCACAGATGTAGAACAAAGATTCCAAAAATTTACATGGAACCAAAAGAGATCATGAATAGCCTCAATGATCTTGAAAATGAAGAATAAAATGGGAGTATCACACTTCCTGATATCAAGTTATACTACAAGGCCATTGTACTCAAAACAACCTGGTACCTGCATAAGAACTGGCATCAAGATCAAAGGAACAGAACAGAAAACCCAAAACTAAATCCACACATTTATAGTCAATAACTATTTGACAAGGAGGCAAGAGTATACAGTGGAGTAAAGACAGTCTTTATAATAAATGGTGTTGAGAATATTGGACAGGTCCATGTAAAAAAATTAAATTACACTACCAATTTACACCACAAAAACAAACTGAAAATGGATAAAAAACTTAAGTGTAAGTCACAAAAACATAAAAATCATGGAAGAAAATATAAGCAATAAACTCTCAGATATCTCTTGTACCAATATTTTTGCTGATATTTTTCTGTGGGAGGAAAATAAAGGACAAAATAAACAAATGGGACTATATCAAACTAAAAAACTTTTGCACAGCAAAAGACACCATTAACAAAATAAAAAAGCCTGACCAGGTGATGATGCAATGGATAGTGTCAGACTGAGACTCTCAGGACCCAGGTTTGAAACCCTGAGGTTGCCAGCTTGAGTGTGGGCTCATCTGGTTTGAGCAAGGTTCATCGGCTTGAGCCCAAGGTCACTAGCTTGAGCAAGGGGTCATTTGGTCTGCTGTAGCACCCCATTCAAGGCATATATGAGAAAGTAATTAATGAACAGCTAAGGAGCCACAACAAAGAACTGATGCTTCTCATCTCCCTTCCTGTCTGTCTGTCCCTATCTATCCCTCTCTCTGTCTCTGTTTCACTAAATAAATAAATAACCCACTCAATGGGAGAACATATTTTCTGATACATTTGATAAGGGATTAGTAAACAAACTTTATAAAGAATTTCTAAAATTCAACACTAAAAAAGAAAACAGCCCAACTAAAAAAATGGGCAAAGGACCTGAATAGACACTTCTCCAAAGAGGACATACAGATGGCCAATAGGCAGATGAAGAAATGTTCAACATCTTTAATAATCAGAGAAACACAAATTAAAACCTCAATGAGATACCACCTCACACCTGTCAGAATGGTGCTAATTAACAAATCAACTCACAACGAGTGCTGGCAAGGGTGTGGATAAAAGGGAACCCTTCTGCACTACTGGTGGGAATGCAGAGTTGTGCAGCCACAGTGGAAAACAGTATGGCGTTTCCTCAAAAAATTAAAAGTGGAACTGCCTTTCGACCCAGCTATCTCACTTTTAGAAATATATCATAAGAATCCCAAAACACTAATTTTAAAGAAGATATCAACCCCCATGTTTATTGCAGCATTGTTTACAATAGCCAAGATCTGAAAACAGCCCAAGTGTCCATCAGTGGATGAGTATATAAAAAAAGCCATGGTACATTTACCTAATGGAAAACTACATGGCCGTGAAAGAGAAGGAAATCTTACCTTTTGTAATGGCATGAACACACCTGGAGATTATTACGCTAAGTAAAATAAGCCAGGCAGAGAAAGTCAAATATCACATGATCTCACCTAAATTTAGAATCTAATTAACACAACAAACCGAGGAACAAAATCAAAACAGAGGCAGGGTCACAGAAAACAGATGAACAGCTGTCAGAGGGAAGGGAAAAGAGGAAACAGGATCAAAGAAGGTGAAAGGATTAGTCAAATTGTATAGACATAACACATAGATACATCAGCAGGGAGGGTAGCAAGTCCCAGAGGGCAAGATGAGATGGAAGTGGGGGATATGGGGGTAAAATGGGAATGGAAAGAGACTTTGCATGGGACATGAGGTGCACAATGTGGGGGGGTGTTATATTGAGTGGGACACTTGAAACCATGTCAACACAATAAATTAAAAATAAAAATTAAAAGAAAACTAAAATTCAGCAAAGGGATATCCAATGGGAAATTATGAAATTGGACCCCTATCTTAAACTCACAAAAATGAACTATAAATGGATCAAGGACTTAAACATAAAAACTGAAACCAAAAAACACATAGAAGAAAACATTGGGAAAAGCTTCTTGACATTGTTCTTGGCAATGATTTCATAGATATGAAATCAAAAACATAAGCAACAAAAGCAAAAATGAACAAGTGGGAGTACATTAAACCAAAAAGCTTCTGTATAGCGAAAGAAACAATCCAATCAATAAAATAAAAGGGTGGCCTACAGATGGGAGAAAATATATACTAATTATAAGCATGATAAGGGATTAATATACAAAATATGTAAGAAGCCCATAAATATAGCAAAATAAAAAAGTAATCTGATTATAAAATGAAAGAACTTGATTAGACATTTTTCCAATGAATGCATACAAGTGGCCAAAAAGTACATGAAGATGTTCTCAAAATCACTAATAATCAGGGAAATGCAAATTAAACTGCAAAGAGATATCACTTTATACCTGTTAAATGCCTATTATCAAAAAAGACGAGATAACAAGTGCTGGTGAGGAATGCAGAGAAATGGGAATCATGTGCACTGTTAGTGGAACTATAAATTGGTACACTGGAAACAGTATGGAGTTTTGTCAACAAAATTAAAAAAGGAACTATCATATAATTCAGCAATCCCACTTCTGGGTGTACATCTGAAGAAAATGATATCACTATCTTGAAAAGATATCTGCATTCTATATTCATTGCAACATCGGTCACAACAGCTAAAATATCAAAACAGCCTAAGTGTCCTTTGATGGATGAATGGATAAACAAAATGTGAAATATAACTGGAATAGTATTTAACTTATAGAAAGAAAAAAATCCTGCCATTTGTGACAATATGGATGAACATTGTGCTAACAGAAATGCTAGAAAGAAAAAAAAACAAATACAAAATATTGATCGACTTATGACCTATGCAACTTACGACCATTCGACTTTATGACCACAATCGCTAGCCATGACTGCTCTGCGTCTGGCAGCGCAAGCGTTGCCCAGCTGGGTGTACGACAGTGCAGACCAGCTTCCGGCAGCACCACCATCTCTGCATGCACCATTTCAACTGTTATCCCAGACTCGGTACAGCAATTTGTTTTGTGTCTTGGATATTTTTCATCAAACCCCTCCCAAGATATCTACCAAGAGGAAATTGTCTTTGCAAATATTAAACCAGTTGTACTGGTAATGCAGTGTTTTGCTTAAACCTGACAAATGTAAAAATAAGAAAGAAAATGGTGTAGAGATGATACAAATGGCATAAAATGAATAAAGAAAATTCTGATATATAACAATAATGAAAGAAAATTATGATAAAATATGACTTAAAGATTTTCATAACATCATTTCACAGTACTGTACATATAGCCTACTCAACTTACGACCAAATCGTGTTACAACCGGTCTGTTGGAACCAATCGTGGTCGTAAGTTGAGTACTAGCTGTATGATCTTACTTATATCTGGAATTTAAAAAAGCCAAACACTTCAAAATAGAAAGGAGATTGATGGTTTCCATAAATGAGGAGATGTTGGTAAAAAGATACAAACTTTCAGTTATAAGATTATTAAATTCTGAGGCTCCAATGTAGAGTATATTGATTATAGTTAACAATACTGTACTATATCTTCAAGGTTACTAAGAAAATAGATAATAAATGTTCTTGTCACCACCACACACACACACAAAAATGGTAATTATGTGAGGTGACAAATGTGTTAACTAACTTTATTGTGGTAATCATTTTGCAATATATATGTGTACCAAATCATCACATTGTACATTTTAAAATTGCACAATATTATATGTCAATTATATGTCAAAGCTGGAAAATAATTTTTGAGTGGAAGACTCAAACACTTCCAAAAGAAAGATAAATAAATGGATAATAAGGATATGACATAGTGTTCAACATCATTTGTCTTCAGGAAACTTCAAATTAAAACCTCAATGAAATACCATTTCATACCTAGTGAAGTGGCTGAAATTAAAATATCTGGCATAGGGAAAGTTGACAAAGATGTAGAGAAACAGAAACTTTTATATATGGCTGGTGAGAGCATAAAATAGTAAATATTCTTAGGAAAAAAAAATTAGGTAGTTTAACTTAACTTATAGAGTTGAACATATCTTACCAATGACCCAGCAATTCCATGCCTACCTCATCATCATAGGGTATTGAAAATATATCTTCCCTTAGTTCTCATGACAAAATGAATCATCAAAAATTGTTTGTAGCAGTGAGCTACAAGTGAGCAGTGAGCTTCCAGATGGCTTTGCTATGTCTAGCATTAAGACATGTTTTAAAACACTGCTTTTCTAAAGTATACTTTAACTTGAAATAAGAGGTATAAGTAATTTCCTGTCCATTGGGAGGTTATTTCTAACTGGCTCATCAAAGCAAAATTTTTAAAGACTAAATTTTACCCAAGTAATTTTTATGCAGTTCATTCCATTCAACCAACATTATTTAATGTCTCTTATGTGCAGTCTATTGCCTTAAAGTTCAAATGTTAAAATTATCAAACTTCACTTCATCTAAAACATAGTTGGGAAGATGAATACATAAATATCTCATCTAAGATGAACAATTATAAATGCTACAATGGAGATAGAATAAATTTGCTATAAGAATATAGCAGTGGAAACAGATTAATATATGGAGATTGTTGTGAAACAGTATGGAATTTGAACTGAACTTTAATAGGCAGATGTGGTGATAAAAATAAGAGTCAATTATTTAAAACTTACTTCAACATTATCCTAATTTCTTAAAGCTTTGGTCTAATTATTTTAATAAATGTTGAATGAATTCATATAGCAAATATTCAATCAACAAATATGTACTAAAAACCTAGTATGGCAAATCTGACAATTGATGTATTAGGTACTTATTAAATACTCATAATTCATACACTTCTTTCTATATCCAGTACAACTTCCCAGTCAAACCCACCAACGGTCTCCTATCTTGACAGAATGACTTCTTAAATGGCTTTTCCTTTATTTCTTTTCTTTTAATATCATCTGATGCAGTCTCTTCTGCACAGAATGATCATTTAAAACCCTGCTAAATGTTAGATTCGGGGAGATGTGCTGTGGCTGCCAGAGTGTAACTATTGAAGGAGCAGGAACAGGGAGGTGCTGATAGGGCCCCTGTGAGGCTGAGAACAAAGAAGATCAGTGTGCTGTGGCTGCCAGAGTTTAACTATTGAAGGAGCAGGAACAGGGAGGTGCTGATAGGGCCCCTGTGAGGCTGAGAACAAAGAAGATCAGTGTGCTGTGGCTGCCAGAGTTTAACTATTGAAGGAGCAGGAACAGGGAGGTGCTGATAGGGCCCCTGTGAGGCTGAGAACTAAGAAGATCAGCACAAAGGAGGACAAACATCCTTCATTCTATTGGTCAGAAACCCTTATCAGAAGTTTATGTTTGAAATTCGCCACTAAGCTAAACCCTGCCCCTGTTGCTATGCTACGTGCAACCTCCCTAGCAAATAGCTAACTGCCACATCTGCTTCTGTATAATGCTTGCTCACTTAGGATATATAAGGACCTAGTTGTAAGCGCCAGGCGCGACTCATTTGCAACTCCTTGTGAGTACGATGTCTCCGGACATCTTGGGAGTTCGCCCCTGCGCAGGTTAAACTTGGCCAATAAAGTACGATCTAAGCTCCTGAAAGTCTCCGACGTTTGTTCTCGTACCTGGTGGATGCAACACTAAAACCATGTGATAAGGTCATTAATTAAGATGACACTTGTTATTGGAATGTTCTTTCCCTGCTTTTATATGTTTGTATCTTTCTAATACTTTAATTTTTTTTAAATAACACTTTAAATTTTATTTAGCAGCCCTACCCTAGTGCTTTCTTGTGTTGTAAACTCTATCTAAATTGGTTTTCCCAAATGAAAACATCTATTTTAGCACAATATCTATTTTTAATTTGTATAAATATTGGTCTGTTTTTATATTTTAGGTTTCCTTAACAAGACTGTAGCTCACTCACAACAGGATTTTGCTTTTTCAGCCACCAAATGTACACCTAGCATCTGGTATGGAGCCAAGACATAGTAGATATTGTATAAATATTTGTTTAATGTTGTACCAGAGGCAAAATCAGACACAAGCCCTAACTTCATGGAATTAACAGCCTTTGAGTGAGGCAGATAGTAAATAATCACAGAAGTAAATGGGAAACTATACATTGATAAGGGCTTGAAATATAACACATGATTTTATGAAAACATATGATAGAAAGATGAATACTACCTAGGGGATTCAGGAAAGACTTTCTCAAGGACAGTGCATCGAGCTAAGAGTTAACAGGCGATAACAGGTGAAAAGTGCCTTTTGGTAAGGGAGAATAGCTTGTGCAAAAGTGTTGTTGTGAGATCGAACATGATAGGTAGAGTAACAGTTCCACTTGGGAACTTGGCAAAGTCTGGAGGTATTCTGAGTTGACATAATGGACAAAAGATGTGCTACTGACATCTAGTGGATGGAGGCCAGAGATTCTGCTAAACATCCTATAAAAAACAGGACAGTTCTCCACAATTCTCCATCAGTAATCCATCCAAAATGTCAACAGTGCCAACGTTGAGAAACCCTGGGTTAAAACTTCTCAAGCATTTTTACTTCAGTAACAAATATCTTTTACAGCAGAATCCAGTAAACAAACAAAAAATAAAAGCATTTACATAAAATAATAATTACCCTGCTGCTTGTGATGTACCCTATTTCCTTTTCTATTCTACTCATTTTTATTCTTTATTTTATTTTTTTCCCCAGTGGTCTAGAAAGAGTCAGGAACATTGAGTGGTTCCTGTATGAGCCCTGACTGGGAATAGAACCAGTAATTTTTATGCAGCGTTGATACACTTAACTGAGTTATCTGGCCAGCACAGTCTATTCATTATTTTTAATGCTGTGTTCATGACTTACTAAAGTCTCAATCTGAAGTTAGAAAAATTCTTTGTTGAAGAACCCAAAAGAAGGTGACTGGCTGATTGAGAAATCAAGGAAAAGTTTGGGAATTGGTGGAAATTGGGAGCAGGTAGAGGTAAGATTTCTCAGGGACATAAAGGGCACGTTAAGGACTTTGTTCTTTACCCTACAAGTAACAGAAAGACACTAAAAGATTGTGAGCAAGGTTATAGCATAAGTAAACTTTTATTAAAACATTCACTAACACTGACCAACAGAAATATAATGCATCCCATATCTATTTTTTACTATCCTCATCTTTTAAAAAGATAAATAGAAATAGGTAAAATTAATTTTACTATTATGTTTTATTTAACCCAATACAAATATTGATCGACTTACAACCTATGCAACTTATGACCATTCGACTTTATGACCACAATCGCTAGCCATGACTGCTCCATATCTGGCAGTGCAAGCATTGTCCAGCTGGGCGTACGACAGTGCGGACCAGCTTCCAGCAGCACTACCATCTCCACGTGCACCATTTCAACTGTTATCCCAGACTCGGTACAGAAATTTGTGTTTTGTGTCTTGGATATTTTTCATCAAACCCCTTCCAAGATATCTACCAAGAGGAAATTGTCTTTGCAAATATTAAACCAGTTGTACTGGTAATGCAGTGTTTTGCTTAAACCTGACGAATGTAAAAATAAGAAAGAAAATGGTGTAGAGATTATACAAATGGCATAAAATGAATAAAGAAAATTCTGATATATAACAATAATGAAAGAAAATTATGATAAAATATGACTTAAAGATTTTTATAACATCATTTCATAGTACTGTACATATAGCCTACTCAACTTATGACCAAATCATGTTACAACCGGTCTGTTGGAACCAATCGTGGTCGTAAGTTGAGCACTAGCTGTAGATCATTTTAACCTGCAATCATGATATATTACTTGAGACCTGTTGCATCATTGGGATAAAAGTCCCTTAGTGATTGGGTGCTAGTATTTATCAGCATGAAAGCTTTGGTCTTTCCTCATTATCTGCCCCAAGCTTCCTTGACAGGTAATTTTTTTGCTGTATTTATTTGTGTGTGTGTGTGTGTGTGCGTGCACACACGTGCATGAGAGCATGTATTTGGACTTAAAAATTGATCCAGTCTACCCACCAAATACAAAAGGTATTATACTTCTTTACTTTGTGATGTGTTAGAATCAGATGTGAGTTTACTCCAGACCACTTTTCTGCTTCTGGAATGTGGTTCACCCACCAGCCACTTTATCTCAACAAGAACAAGCATTACAATTGTCTTGAATACTCTTTCCTATTGTGACATTGTATAGCATAAGATCATACTAGACACTTCAGTTACAAATAGGAAATAAAACATCCCTTTAAAATATATTTATTACAGAAGATATATATATACATATACACATACATATATATATTTCTTATACATAATGCAAATAGATTATATATATATATGAATAAAATGGGATGACAGAATATAAATTGCTCTGACTCTTTCTTTTCCCTCTTTACAATAGCTATCCTTCTATGTAATGTAACACTCTTGGGCCTCTGTATGTTATCTACCACAGGGTTGAATAAGTTTCCCATCATTGGATTTAGATTACTTACAGCTTTTTTGCTACTATAAACAATGCTGCATAAACATTTATGTTAGTGTTTCTGCACTGTTTCGTTATTTTAAAAATAAATTTCTAGAGAAAAAAAATTTCACATTAAAGGTTATGCAAATGTTAAGAGTCTTAATACAGCCCAGTTCCTTTGAGAGAGGCTGTGCCAGTTTCTACTTCTCCCAGCAGTATACAGTAGTGGAGTGCCAAAAACACACACCTGTCCAATCAAGCTCTTTGTATTTGCCAACTTGATAAATGAAAAAATGTCATCTCATCTTTGTATTAATTTGCATTTATTTTATTACTAGCAAGTCTTATGAATTTTTTCCATGTGTATATTGATTTGTAATTCTTTCTTTGTGCCTTTTATTAATGTCTCTAGTTGTTTTCTCTCAGAAAGATAATCTTTCCTTATCTGTTCATAAATGCTCTTCATATATTAAGTATTTTAACTCATAATAGCACATTTTAAATATTTAGATATTTATTTTAATATTTTAATAAAATATTTTAGTTATTGGCCATTAGCTGGGAGAAGGGAGGTCCTTTGTTATATGTTGGTTTAACGTTTCATGATTTCAAGTTTATCTATCCTTTTTTTTTTTTTTTTGAAAGAGAGAGAGGGACAGAAAGACAGGAAGGGTGAGAGATGAGAAGTATCAGCTTGTAATTGTAGCACTTTAGTTGTTCATTAATTGCTGCTCATAATTGACTGTTTGGGGGAGCTCCAGCTGAGCCAGTGACTCTTGCTCAAGACAGCAACCCTGGGCTCAAGCCAGCGACCTTTGGGCTCAAATCCGTGAGCACAGGATCATGTTGATGATCCAACACTCAAGCCAGCGACCCTATGCTCAAGCTGGTGACCTGCGTTCAAGCCGAATAAGCCCGTATTCAAGTCAGCAACCTCAGGGTTTTGAGTCTGGGACTTCAGAATCACAGGTTGATGCTCCATCTGCTGTGCCACAACTGGTCAGGCAAGCCTATCAATCGTTTCATGTAGCTCTGCCTCAATATTATGTCAGCAACCTCCATATAGATTATGTAAGCATTCACCAATATTTTCTATTATAAATACTCTTATGACTTTATTTTTAATATTTGAATATTTAATTCTTATAGACCTTAGTTTGGTATAAATTAAGGATAAAATTTGACTGTTTTCTCAAAGGGTTAGCCAATTCGAACAACATACTAAAAGTATAATAATTTGTTCACTGACATAATTTTCTAACTTTATTATGTAAAAATATTCTACTCAATGAATAATAAAATAGGATTGAGTAAATGAAAAGGATACTTGAACAGAGAGCCAAAACAGTAGAAAGATCTTCAAATATTAGAAATGTCTAGTTTTTTTTAAAAACTTTGAGTGTTAGGCAATGTATATGTAATTGTCAAAAGCCTAGATTAAACATAAAACTAACCATAAAATGAATTACTGAAGTTATGTTTTATCTCTCAGTTATAACTCTAGTTCTCACAGTTAACTTGAAACAACTTTTATGAGGCAGAAAAAAATTGATGAAGAAGAAAATCTGTGAGTTAATCTTCAGTAAGTAATTGAGGTTCTATGTTTAATGGTATTTTATTAACTTCCTTGAAATATTAATCAAGAAAAGTTGAACGTTAAAATTATTCCCTTGATAAAGGAATTATTCTTGTTGCTCTTACTAACTACACAAATTTGAATTAATGGAAACATTTTTAACTTTTTGTTATAGAAATTTAAAAACATAAACAGAAATAGAATAAAATGATAAATCTGATGTACCCACCACCCAGCTTCAACAAGTTTAAACTCCTCGTTAGGGCTCTTGTGCTTACTTTAAACACAAAACCATCATTATTTTAAAATAACATAAAACATTTTTTCAAAATCTTCACAATCCATCATTCTTCACAGATCCTTAATTGTCTCTTTTTTTACCTCTTTTAAAAATTTGCATACTTGGCCTGACCTGAGGTGGTGCAGTGGATAAAGCGTCGACCTGGAAATGCTGAGGTCACCAGTTCGAAACCCTGGGCTTGCCTAGTCAAGGCACATATGGGAGTTGATGCTTCCAGCTCCTCCCTCCCTTCTCTCTCTCTGTCTCTCCCCTCTGTCTCTCCCTCTCCTCTCTAAAATAAATAAATAAAAAATAAATAAATAAATAAATAAAAACAAAACTGAAGATACTTAAAAAAAATTTGCATACTTGATTTGTGATCAGATAAGATGCACACATTGATGTTTAATATGTGCTTTTTTTTTTAATTTAATGAGAGGAGAGGAGGCAGAGACAGACTCCCGCATATGCCCCTACTAAGATCCACCCAGCAAGCCCACTAGGGGCAATACTCTGCCAATCTGGGGCCCTTGCTACATTGCAACTGGAGCCATTTTTTTAGCACCTGAGGCAGAGGCCATGGAGCCATTCTCAGCACCAGCAACTGGGGCCAACTTGCTCTAATTGAGCCATGGCTGCTGGAAGAAAGGAGTAGAGAGAGAGAAGTGAGAGAGGGAAGGGTAAAAAAGCAGATGGGTGCTTCTCCTGTGTTTCCTGACTAGGAATCAAATCCTGGGACATCCATACACCAGGTCAATGCTCTACCACTGAGTCAACTGGCAAGAGCTATATAGATTCTCTTTCAATATTTTGGATTTATTATTTTTTGTATATTGCTTCATTGTTATTAAAAAAAAAAAACAGGCTCTTCTGTCATATCGAATTCTCCCACAGTTTGAATTTTTCTGATTCCATTCCATGGTGAGCCATAGAAGATTGATCATATCCAGATTTAATTTTTTTTATGTGTGGCATGACTTTTATAGTTGGTTTATTTATATTAAATTCTCAAAAATACATGGAATTTATTTTCAGGCTTTCTATTATGTCTCTTATGCTATCTATTCTATTATTGATATCATACTCTTTTAATTTTTGTAACTTTGTACATATTTTAATATCTAGTACAGGTCATGCAATGGTGCTAAGCCAGGAGTGTCTGTCTTATCTTGCTCTTCCCTAGTTGGGCACCTTAGTATAGGGTACAATTAGAACAATCACATTAGCAGTGGTGTTTTATGGTTCATTATTCTAATGTGCACTATGACTATGGATGGTGCACAGAATAATGCCTATTCCACAAGATGTCCACATCCTAATTCCCCAAATCTGTGAATATGTTACATTGTATGGCAAAGGGGAATCAAAATTGCAGATATAATTAAAGATGCTAATCAGCTGCCTTTAGATAGGTGACTATCCTGAATTATCCACATAAACCCACGTAATCACAGGGTGTTTATAAGTGGAAGCAAGTGTCAGGAGAGTCAGTATGGTGATGCAGCATGAAAATGAGTCAGTTGGCCATTGCTGGATTTGAAGATAGAAGGGGACAGTGGGCCAAAGAGTGTTGGCGCCTCTAACCCTTTGAGTAGTGAGTTATTTTTCATGCTTGCTGACCCCTGGTAGTGAGTTTCTTTTCAAAAAATGAAATTAGTTGCAGTTACAGTTTTATTAACTTAAAATAATGTTTGTTTGATAACCAATTTATGGAAATAAGAAGATCATGCATTTGCCTTTTTTTTAAGGTTGCCTTACACATGTACAATCTTACTTTGGATGGTCAGGAGGCACAAGGATGTACATGGATATTCATACTACTCAAAGGGTTAAAAGCTAAAGAAAAGAAAAGGGATTGTCCTCTCAGGCCTCAAGAAGGAACACAACCCTGCTCACACCTTGATTGCAGCCAAGTGAAGTTACATCAGAGTTCTGACCTCCAGAACTATTAAACAATAACTTTGTGTTGTTTGAAGCCAGTAAGGTTAAGGAACATGGTTACATCAGTTATAGAAATCTAATACATCATGAAAGTCTATTTTTTATAGCATCCCAGAAATAATATAATAGGAAACATTGTATTAAATTATGCTTTATTTTCAATTGAGTTGAGTTATTTATTAACTGAAGTCCCCAAATTCCAGGCAAAAAGCTAAATTGGGTAGGCAAAAAATGTACTACAAATTTATCTTTAAAATTATTTATCAGGCTAGGATGATGTCAAAGCAATGGCAGTGTGAGAGCAACCCTTGATCTCTCCTCTTGAAATTTTAACAAACTGAACTGCTATAACCTAGCAAAAAAATTGCAGCTGTGCTCACAGTCTTGCCTGAAAGATCCATGCACCTGATCGACTAATGGTGGGGAGGGTAAAAAACAGAGGCAGAAGATAAGATGCACCAGTGGTTGATTTGGGAGACAAAAGAGGCCCAGACTGGTTCAGCTTTCATCCACTGGGGCTCTGGAGAGGGGGAAAATCTGGAGTGACAGAGTCTTCTCCTGGGAAAGGAGTGAAGAGATTAGGAGGAATTTGGTGTAATACTTAACCAAAGTGGTCTCTGCCAGTCAGTGCTCTTATGGTCAGCCCATAGCCCGCACTCAGAGACACAAAAATACAAAATGTAGCTCCTCAGTCTCCAGATACAGCATCCCTCCCGTCATGGGTACTGAGGATGGAAGAGACATACCCATATACTACACAAATAAAAAACAGAAATGCTCTGTGTCTGGTGCCCTGCTCTTTTCAGACACAGGAAAGTGCACCAAAAAGCCCGAGATTGCCATAAAGTCCTCACAAATCCCACCCATCATTGTGACTGCAGCCTCGCCTCCAACTTTGCGACAGCAGCTTCTCAGCAGAGTTCAGCCTGGGATTGTACAAAGCTAAAACTTGTAGCACAGCACCACCTACTGGAAAAAGATAGAAAAACTCAGAAATGTTTTTTTCTAATTTTTTGTTTTTCTTTAGTTCTTTTTGTGGTTGTTGTATCTATTGTGTATGATTACTGGGGGGGGTTGTTTTTTGGTTTTTGCAATCTTTCGTTAATTTTTAATCTTTAATTTTATTTTTAAATTTATTTTTATTTTAATATTTTTTGTTACTCTTTGCTTGATTTTTTTAACAGTACCATTCTAAAATGCTCTCATGGCAGAAAAGAAAGAATACTATGACTACCCAAGAAGGAGACACAGCCCAGAAAGAAATGAAAAATCTCCAGAAAGCAATTCCAATCACATAAGACTCTTGGAGTTAAACAATAGAAAATTCAAAATTGAAGTTCTGAAAATATTCAACAAGCTGTGAGAAAAAACCAATAGGCAACTTAATGAACTCAGATAAAAAAAATGACCACCTCACCAAAGAGACTGAAACTTTAAAAACAGAGATGAAGAGCTCAATACATGAATTAAAAAATGAGCTAACAAATTTATTTAATAGAACAGGTGAGATAGCAGAGAAAATCAGTGACTTAGAAGACAGACAACTAGAGATGATACAGAGGGAGGAAGAGAGAGAATTGAGAATTTTTTAAAAAAATGAGAGAGCTCTATGAGAATTATCTGACTCCATCAGAAAGAACAATATAAGAATAATAGATATTTCAGAAAAAGAAGAAAATTAGAAAAGAATGGAGAACCTATTCAAATAAATAATTCATGAGAACTTCCCAAGCCTATGGAAAGAATTATATTCTCAAATGCAAGAAGCTAATAGAATGTCTAGTTAGCTCAACTCAAACAGGCCTTCTACAAGGCTCATGGTAATAAAAATGTCAAGAATCAATGACAAAGAAAGAATCTTCAAAAGAGCTAGGGAAAAGAATTAACATATAAAGGAAGGCCCACCAGGTTATCATCAGACTTCTCAGCAGAAACTCTACAAGCCAGAAGAGAGTGGACCCAATTATTCAAAGTACTAAAAGAGAGGAATTACCAGCCAAAAATACTATATCTATCAAAGTTGTCCTTCAAATATAAAGAAGAAATTAAATTTTCTTGACATACAAATGCTGAGGGAATTTATCACTGGAAAACCCCCACTGTAGAAAATACTCAAAGGATTTATTCTACTATATACAAAGAACAAAACAACACAAAACTACAAGTAAAAGCTCCAAGGTTACAATATAAACAAAGATAATCTATGAAAACAAAATCATAAAAAGGGAGAAGATAATGGTCTGAATTAGCAAAGGAGGATAGAGTGCAGGACTCATAAGACAAAGGACTTCTGTATAAATGAAACTTTTTGCAACAATATAACAGTACACACTCATGAAAGGAACAAAACTAAAATACATAGCTTATAAAAAGAAAAAATAGAAGAAGAAAGAAGCATGGAATACCACCAAGTAAAAACTGATGAAAACATAAAAGAGAAGAAAAAAGGGGACACAGAGCTACCAGAAAATAAAACATATAATGATTATAGTAAATCCTCATATGTCAGTAATGACCCTAAATGAAAATGGACTGAATTCACCAATAAAGAGGCACAGAGTAGTAGGAGTAGTAGATTGGATCAAAAAGCAAAACCCAACCATATGTCACCTTCAGGAGAGACATCAAAGCAGCAGGGGGGAAAATAGACTCAAAGTGGAAGGCTGGAAAACAATTCTCCAAGCAAATTATATACAAAGAAAAGCAGGTATAGCCATACTTCTATCTGACAATACTGACTTGAAGACAACAAAGGTAACAGGAGACAAAGATGGGCATTATATAATGATAAAGGGGACATGATATGAAGAAGATATAACACTTCTAAATATATATGCACAGAATCAGGGCATACCAAAATATATATGGCATCTACTAATAGATCTAAAAGGAGAAACAGACAGAAAGACAATCATAGCTGGATATGTCAACACATCATTGATGGTGTTAGATAGATTATCCAAACAGGAAATCAATAAATAAATATTGCTCTTAACTGACACATTAAACCAAATGGACTTAATAGACATTTACAGAACATTTCATCCCAGAACATGAGATTATACATTTTTTTCCAGTGTACATGAAACATTCTCAAGGACAGATAATATATTGGGCTACAAAACCAACCTCAACAAATTTTAAAAGATTCAAATTATATCAAGCAAATTATACCCTAAGACTTTGAAATTAGAATTCAATTGCATAAAGAAAGTAAAAAAAAACCCACAAAAATGTAGAAATTAAATAAGATACTTCTAAAAAATAAATGGGTCAAAGACAAAAGATATACACAGACAAACGAGAATGACAACATGATATATCAAAACTTCTGGGATACAGAAAAGTAGTAATAAGAGGGAAGTTTATATCATTATAGGTTTATATCAATAAATAAGAGATCCAAGGTAAAAAGCCTAACATCAAATCATAAGTAACTAGAAAAGTAGGAACAAAGACAACCCAAAATCAGCAGAAGAAAGAAAATAGTAAAAATTAGAGAACTAAATACAATAGAGAACCCAAAATTATAGAAAAGAATAATACAACAAAGAGCTAGTTCTTTGAAAAATATCAATAAAATTGACAAATCCTTTACTAAACTCATGAAGGAGAAAAGGGAAAGGACTCACATAAACAAAATATAAAATAAAAGAGAAGAAATTATAACAGACATTATAGATATACAAAGAATCATACTAGAATACCACGAAAGATTATGTGTCAAAACTTTAACAATCTGGCAGAAATAGATGATTTCTGAGAACTATACAATCTTCCTAGACTGAGTCATAAAGAAGTGGAAAACCTGAATAAACCTATTAGCATGTAGGAAATAGAAGCAGCTATCAAAAACCTCCCCAAAAGTAAAAGTCCAAGACCAGATGGCTATACTGGTGAATTCTATTAAACATTCAAAAAAGATTTGGTACCTGTTGTTCTTAAAATCTTCCAAAAACTTGAAGAAGCAATACTCCCTAACACGTTTTATGAGGCCAACATTACCCTGATACCAAAACCTAGCAAGGACAATATGAAAAAAGAAAACTGTGGGAGACTACAAGTTGGCAAAGCCCTCACCACACCTCCAAATTGGCTAGGAAGCTGAGTATTTATACTCGTTCCATCCCCTCACCTCACTTGCTTGATTAAGTTGCTAGAGGAAATTTACATGCCCTTCCTCTCACCCTTTTTTTGTTCTGATGTTGGTTGATTTCAGTTATGCAAGGTGGAGGGTTTTCTGCACTTGGGAGAATTCTTGGGTTGCCTTGGAGATGTGTGACTTTGTATTAGAAACTTTCTTATTTGCATGTGGCTCTGCACTATATAATAAAGCAGACCGGAGGTTTTGCTCAGTTCTTGCAAGCTAAGGTCTGCAAAGAGACCTCCCAATCCCATCCTTTCTCTCTCTGAGTTTATTTCTTCATTCCGCATCATTCTCACTCAGGACTGGGAAATTACTAGCCATGCTGGTCTACGGCAAAAAACTGAAAAACAATTTCTACAATGAACACAAATGCAATAATCCTAAACAAAATTCTAGCAAAGTGAATACAACACATTAAAAAATAATACATAACAATTAAATAGGATTCATTCCAGGAACACAAGGACAGATCAACATATGCAAATGATCAATTCATTACACTGCATCGACAAAACAAAGAACAGAAGTCATATAATTCTCTCAATAGATGCAGAGAAAACATTTGATAAGATACAATATTTATTTATGTTTAAAACATTCAATAAAATAGGTAAAAAAGGAAAGTATCTCAAAATAATAAAGGCCATATATGAAAAATCATCAGCTGATATCACACTAAATGGTGAAAAACTGAAAACTTTTCCTCTAAAATCAGGAACAAGGCCCTGGCCGGTTGGCTCAGTGGTAGAGCATCGGCCTGGTGTGCAGAGATCCCAGGTTCGATTCCCGGCCAGGGCACACAGGAGAAGCGCCTATCTGCTTCTCCACCCCTCCCCCTCTCCTTCCTCTCTGTCTCTCTCTTCTCCTCCCGCAGCCGAGGCTCCACTGGAGCAAGGATGGCCTGGGCGCTGGGAATGGCTCCTTGGCCTCTGCCCCAGGCACTAGAGTGGCTCTGGTCGCAACAGAGTGACGCCCTGGAGGGGCAGAGCATCGTCCCCTGGTAGGCAGAGCATCGCCCCCTGGTGGGTGTGCCGGGTGGATCCCCGTCGGGTGCATGCGGGAGTCTGTCTGACTGTCTCTCCCCGTTTCTGGCTTCAGAAAAATACAGGGGGGAAAAATAATAAAAAATAAAAAATAAAATCAGGAACAAGACAAGGTTGCCCACTCCCTCATTCTTATTCAACATAGTACTGGAAATCTTAGCCAGAGCAATCAAGCAAGAGAAAGAAATAAAAGGCATCCATATTAGGAAAGAAGAGGTAAATATATAACTTTTTGTGGATAACATGATTCTGTATAAAGAAAATCCCAAAGACTCCACCAAAAAACTATTAGCAAAAATAAACAAATACAGTAAAGTTGTGGGATACAAAATCAATACACCAAAGTCTATTGCTTTCCTATACACCAACAATAAAACTTTAGAAAATGAATTGAAAAAAATTCTTTTACAATTGCAACAGAGAAAATAAAATACCTAGACTTAACAAAGGATGTGAAGGACCTATATACCAAAAACAACAAAGCATTATTTAAAGAAATAAAAAAATACACAAAGAAATGGAACATTATTCCATGTTGATGGACTGGAAGAATCAGCATAGTTAAATAGCCACATTACCCAAAGCAATATACAAACTTAATGCAATCCCCATTAAAATCCCAATGTCATTAAAAAATAAAATAAAACAAAAAATCATCAGAATGTATGGAACCATAAAAGACTCCAAATTGCCAAAACAATCCTAAGGAAAAAGAATGAAGATGAAGGTATCACACTACCTGACTTCAAATTATACTATAAAACCACAGTAATCAAAACAGCATGGGCCTGACTGGGCAGTGGTGCAGTGGACAGAGCGTCAGACTGTGATGCGGAGGACCCAGGTTCGAGACCCCGAGGTCGCCAGCTTGAGCGCAGGCTCATCTGGTTTGAGCAAAGCTCACCAGCTTGAACCCAAGGTCACTGGCTCGAGCAAGGGGTTACTCGGTCTACTGAAGGCCCGCGGTCAAGGCACATATGAGAAAGCAATCAATGAACAACTAAGGTGTCGCAACAAAAAACTGATGATTGATGCTTCTCATCTCTCTCCCTTCTGATCTGTCTGTCCCTATCTATCCCTCTCTCTCACTCTCTGTCTCTGTCAATAAATAAATAAATAAATAAATTTAAAAAATGTGTTTGAACATTTAAAAAAAGACCAGCATGGTATTGGCAAAAAAAAGACATACCAACCAATGGAACAGAATTGAGAGCCCAGAAATAAAACCACATATATATGGACAAATAATCTTTGACAAAGGATCTGAAAACAAGCAAGGGAGAAACAAAAGCCTCTTCAATAAATGTTGTTGGGAAAATTGGAAAGCCATATGCAAAAGAATGAAACTTGATTAGATTTGTCCCCCTGCAGAAAAATTAATTCAAAATGGATCAAAACCTAAACATAAGATCTGAAAAAATAAATTACATAGAAGAAAACATAGGTACTAACCTTATGGACCTTGGTCAAATTTTATCAATTTGACCCCAAAGCCAATGAAGTAAAGGCAAAAAGTAAATGATTGAGACTATACCAAACCAAAAGGTTTCTGCACAATAAAAGAAACTGACAAAACAAAAACACAGCCAACCAAATGGGGATGATATTTACAAACAACATCTCTGATAAGGGGTTAATATCCAAAAATATATAAAGAACTCACAAAGGTCAGTAAAAAATACACAAACAATCCAATTAAAAAGATGGGGAGAGGACTTGAACAGACACTACTCCCAAGAGGATATACAAACAGATATATGAAAAGATGCTCATCTGTGCTAGCTATTAGAGAAATGCAAATCAAAACTACAATGAGATACTACCTCACATCTGTTAGACTGGCTGTTGTCAACAAGACAGGTGTAACATACATTAGAGAGGCTGTGGAGAAACAGAAATCCTTGTTCACTGCTGGTGGGAATGTAAACTGGTACAGCCATTATGTAAGAAAGTGTGGTGGTTCCTCAAAACTTAAGAATAAAATTACCATATGACCCAGCAATCCCTCTACTGGGTTATCTACTAAAAAAAACAAAAAACAAAACTTGAAAGCACTGATTTGCAAGGACACATCACCCCTATGTTTAATGCAGCATTATTCACAGTAGCCAAGGCATAGAAACAACCAAAGTGTCCCTTGATAGAGGATTGGGTAAGAAAGATGTGGTACATATATACTACGGAATACTACTCAGTCATAAGAAATGATGACATAGTCTCATTTACGACAACATGGATGGACCTTGATAACATTATACTGAGTGAAATAAGTAAATAAGAAAAAGCTAAGAACTATTATGATTTCACACATAGATGGGATATAACACTGAGACTTGTGGATATAGGTAAAAGCAACATAGTTACCTTGGAGAGAGGATTAGGGAAGAGGAGAAAAGAGGGGCAAATATATGGTGACAGAAGATAATTTGACTTTGGATGATGGGCATGCAGCAAAATCAGCAGCTTAAAGGCTATAGAAATGTTCACCAAAACATTATTTACTCTTGTTGATCAATATCATCCTATCAAATTTATTTCAAAATATTTTTTAAAATATAAAAAAATAAAATTGGCTTTCAGGGAAGTGTAAATCAAAACAACAATGAGATCCACCTCACACGTTAGAATGGTTATTACCAAGAACAAGAAATAACAAGTGTTGGAGAGGTTGTGGAGAAAAAGTAAGTCTCACACACTAGTGTTGGGAATGTCAACTGGTACAGCCACTTTGGAAATTTGTATGGAGTTCCTCAAAATATTAATAATAAAGCTGCCATATACCCCATAACCTTTCTTCTGTGTACCTACCCCCTCCAAAATTTAAATATGTATTCATTTGTAAAGATATATGCACCATTGCAGCATTATTCACAGTGGGTAAGACATGGAAACAACTTAAGTGTCCTTCTATAAAGCATTTGGACAAAGAAGATATGACACATATACACATACACAATGGAATACTACTGAGCCATTAAAAGATAAAATACTGCCATTGTGACAACATAGATGGATCTTGAGTATATCATGTTGATTTCATTCATATGCAGGACATAAAACAGCAACAAATGAACAAACATAATAAACAAACAAAAATACTCAGACACAGGCAACAGTATGGCAGTTACCAGAAGGGAAAGGTGATGGGGAAGTAGAAAAGGGGAAAGAGAGTCAAATATATGAAAGGAAACTTGAATTTGAGTGGTGAATACACAAAACAATATACAGATGATGTATTATAGAATTGTACACTTGAGACTTACATAATCTTATTAACCAATGTCACCTTAATAAAATTAATAAAATTTAAAAATAGTCTTCCTAGCCTGACCAGGCAATGCTGCAGTGGATAGAGCATCAGACTGTGATGTAGGACCCAGGTTCGAAGCCCCGACGTCACCGGCTTGAGCACGGGCTCATCTGGCTTGAGCATGGGATTGCTGGCTTGAGTGTGAGATCATAAACATGACCCCATGGTCGCTGGCTTGAGCCCAAGGTCACCGGCTTGAAGCCCAAGGTCGCTGGCTTGAGACCAAGGTTATTGGCTTGAGCAAGGGGCCATTCACTCTGCTATAGACCTCCAGTCAAGGTACATATGAGAAAGCAATTAATAAACAGCTAAGGTGCTGCTACAAAGAATTGATACTTCTCATCTCTCTCCTTTCCTGCCTGTCTGTCCCTATCTGTCCCTCTCTCTGTCTCTCTCTCTGCTTTTGTCACACAAAAAACAAATAAAAACAATCTTCCTACTTAGCATCAACTGATAGAGGCCCTACTTTATGAAAAGTAATTTTTATTTATTTCATATTTGCACACATATGTGTGAATACACACACAGAGACACATACACATTCACAAACTAAGTTACCTTAGGGTCTCAGTATTCTTTCCTGCATTCCACTCACAGAATTTTATACACTGAACTTAACTTCAACTGCTTCTTACTACCAAACTTACCATTCTTATGTCACATTTATCATCTACTCAAGAAATGATTTGTTGAATATTTACAATGTTATAGAAATGTGCTTCTCTTTCCAGAAATTCAAATATACCCCACTCCCCAGATCTTCCCCTACCAACTTTGGCATGTGACATGATTTGAGATCAATTTTATTAGTTTCTGATATTAATAGAAGGACATTTTATTTCTTAGGTATGTTTTTTGTTTGTTTTTTGCTTTTGTTTTTGTCTTTTAAATGAGTGAGAGAGGGAGGGACAGACAGACAGGAAGAGAGAGAGATGAGAAACATCAACTCATAATTGTGGCACCTTAGTTGTTCATTGATTGCTTTCTCATATGTGCCTTAACTGGGGGACTCCAGCCCAGCCCTTGCTCAAGCCAGTGACCTTGGGCTTCAAGCCAATGAGCTTGGGCTTCAAGCCAGCAACCGTGGGGTCATATCTATTATCCCACGCTCAAGCCGGAAACTCTGTGCTCAAGCTGGTGATCCCATGCTCAAGCCAGTGACCTTGAGTTTTTAAACTTAGGTTGTCAGCATCCCAGGACAATGCTCTATCCACTGTGCCACTGCCTTGTCATGCATTTCTTGGGTATGTTTTAGTGAGGGAAAACATTTGCAAACCATTCTAAATGTAGTTGGGTGATATTGAAGAGTTTCAGCAAAGTACTGACATGGTCAGATAACATTATATTTGCCATGTTAAGGATCATAAGAAAAATACAAGATTGGAAATATGTATATTAGTCAGAAATATGTGAAGATAACTAATGTGAGATGCCTAGGATGGTGGTAGGAATGAGAAGTGTATGCATTCCAGGGAACTTTATAAGTTCGAACTAACAGAAGTTGTTTGTGGGTTGGTGAGAGTAAGGAAGAGCTGAGAAAAAAAGACTTCACTGGGGGTCATGGCAGGCACAAATCTGAGGAATGTGGGAGTGGAAAGCATCTCTGTGGAGAAAGATGATGGAGTCAGATGTAGAAGAGGTTACTTATTTAACTGGAATGAGGGGGTGATCACTAATCAACACTAATACGATTGCCTGACCAGGTGGTGGCACAGTGGATAGAGCGTTGGACTCGGATACAGAGGACCCAGGTTCAAGACCCTGAGGTTGCCAGCTTGAGCGTGGGCTCATCTGGTTTAAGCAAAAAGATCACCAGCTTGGAACCAAGGTCACTGGCTTGAGCAAGCCGTTACTTGGTCTGCTGAAGGCCCACCAGTCAAGGCACATATGAGAAAGTAATCAATGAACAACTAAAGTGCCACAACGAAAAACTGATGATTGATGCTTCTCATCTCTCTCTGTTTGTCTGTCTGTTCCTATCAATCCCTCTCTCTATCTCTCTGTCTCTGTAAAAAACAAACAAAAAAACAAAACACTAATATGATCTATAATATGTTCTAATGTCTAAAAGAACTTTTATAGGTAGGGTTTAGAAACAATTCTGTGGCCTTTGTTGTCTAATACAAAGAAATAAGGAATAACAGAAAGTTCAAACCAAGATGGAGAATTTAAGACCAACCCGAAGAAAATGTCAGAGCAGACGTGCAATACTTCTGGAAGGAGACATAATTTTTGGAGCTCTTCATAGCATGTTCCGGAGTTAGAGGCCTCCTCTGTGTGTTGCATAACTCCAGTGTATACTTATCCTCATAAATGGGTCATGATATACCCCCCCCCAAAATGCAGTGACCTAAATTATTTTTAATGAGCCACATGATTCAGACAAATGCAAAGCCTGTTTGCCCTCAGCTATACTGATTGACTGCATTCCCAGTGCATTAGTGACTGAATTCCCCTGCTTGGCTTTAGTTGTTCAAACACTGCTGAGCTGCATCACTGAAGCATAACTAGGAACTTGTAAGAATAAATGCTACCCAGGCAACACAGGAGATAATAAACACAAAGGTGGTCTTGAAAAAGTAGAACGATATATCTTTTATCAATCACTCTGATTCCTATTCTGAGACAAACTCATCTCAGATTGATCACTGAAGCCTTTGCTATGAAAAAGTATGACTTCTGAGCCTGTATATTTTGCAGAATCCTGCTGCTTGTTTTTTCCTACACATAATCTACGCTGGAAAAACTGTGGAAAGAAAAAATTATTGACCTGAGGAAATAACATAAAAACTGTGAGAAATCCCAGGGACATTAAAGGCTGTGAGGAATCAGTCAGGGAGGGGTCAGGTATGCCCTTTGGACCAGGGCAGCCTGAAAACATCAGTGAAGTAGAGGTTGGGTCAGATTTTTAAGATCTTCTCTTGTCTTACCCCTCATTGCCTTGGAATGACCATTACCTGCTTATTTGCATCAGAAATCAGCAGCAACCATGAAGGTCTATGGGTATGGATACTCCTAGAATATCTTATGGAGGTGAAGAGCTGATGTAGGTAAAAGGTGACCAAGCCACCCTTGGATATTCATTGATCCAACCTCTTCCCACCAAAGCCCCAGGACTGTAAATTTATTACCCAAAACGATTGCCACGTCATTGTGGCAGCCAATTAGAAGTGAATGCCGAAACAGTTATTGCCCAGTGAGTGGGGCAAACTAGGTTAATCTGAAGGGTACTGTCAGAGGTGGATGTAACGACAGGCACACCCAGTGTGTGCCTTGGGCCCCGACTTCTGAAGGGTCCCACAAAATCCCAACTTTACATTTTTTTCTAATGACATCAAGTTTGGTTTCAAAAGTGCAATTGTAACATTAATGGTATATAATATTTTTATTTATTTTAAAATATGTTTAACATGTATTTTTCTTTTCCTTGTCTCTCTCTTTTTCTAAGAGGCCCAATATTTTCTTCTGCACCCGGGGCCTCTACCAACCTTAATCTGCCTCTGGGTACAGTGGTGCCCGGGGATCAATGGCTTATTCCTTTAATCATTCACTCTTAACTGTTGCCTGACCTTAAGTATTTCTTTCATATATATAGTTTTCAAACTCTGCATGCTGACCCATTAGTGGAACTGAGCGGGAAATGCCAGAGTGCATTGCTCATCTAAAGTAAATATTATTATGTAACATAATCAAATATATTTACAAATATCATTTTATAAGTACGTTTCAAATGGGTCATGAGATAAAATGTATTTCTTACTGTAGAATAAGGTCAAAGAAGTTTAAAAGCTTCTGCATGGCTTATATCCCTAGGGAAGCATTGCTTTACAGTCATCTGAGAGATGCAAACTATAAAATAAGATAATAAGGAGAACAAAAATAACTTCATGGTGAAAAA
This sequence comes from Saccopteryx bilineata, assembly GCF_036850765.1. NCBI lineage: Eukaryota > Metazoa > Chordata > Mammalia > Chiroptera > Emballonuridae > Saccopteryx > Saccopteryx bilineata. The sequence goes on from NC_089498.1 coordinate 62,927,183, forward strand.
CTGTTGAAATAAATAAACTAAACAAGCATAATTTTCAAACAGAGAATGGAATCTATTAGTAGTGTTAAGCAGTACCAAAAAGAAAAAGAATAAGGTGAAATGTGAAAAGTATGGTAGGTGGATAAGGAACACCAGTTTGTAAAACAAATTAGTAAGCTGAAATATCACATTGAGAAACTTTCCCAAAGGGCAGCAGTAAAAGAAAATGATGAGACATATATATATATATAGAAAATAAGACGTGTGGAGATTAGAAATATAAGCAAAAACATAAGGCTAATAGAAATATGAGATGGATATTTTAAAAATGTCGATTAACAAATATTTGATATAATAAAGACAATAAATTTGCTTAATTTAGATAAAGGTGAAAAGATTGAAAAGTATTTTTCATAGCATACAAAATAATAGATAAGATCCTAAATCTCACCATATTGTAATAAAATATAATATCCAAAAAGAATATTCTAAAATCTTCCAATGATGAGCACACTTATTAAAAAGAGACAAGAATTACACTGTAAAGAATAAAGCAAGAGGACAATATACTATTTATAAAATATAGAAAGAAAAAGTATAAAAATTTATATTTCTAATATGTCATTTAAATCAGATGGAAAAAATATCCTTCAATTTATCAGACCTTCACAAAATTTGACAAAGTCTGACCTTAAAACTCCTCTTTAGATAAGCACTCAAACAAGAATAGAGCTAAATTCAAGAGGATAACTGAAGATACTGTGAAAAAATGTAGTCAGGCCATTTTATTATGTGTTGTCATCTAAAAACATAAGAATAACATAAATAAAAATACAACTAAAACAAACTGGAAATAAAATTCCAGAAAAATCAACAAAAGAAGTAGCAATACATAAGACAATATTTATCTTTTGGAGAAAAGATATAAATGGTCAAGAAATCAATATAAATAAATGAATGGTATTTTAGAATACTACAACTTATGAAAAATAACCCCAGTGGTGATGGAAAGTCTAAACAGATCATTTTCCATAGAACAAATAACAATCGTAATTTAAAGAGATCTTCCACACAAAAGCACTAGGTCCAGAAAGTTTCACAGGAGAATTCTACCAACTCTACCTTTATGAAACAACTATAACATGATCCCAAAACATGATAAAGTTTACCCTTTAAAAAAAAAAGGCTAATCTCATTTATAAATAATGCTGAAGAATTTTTATATAAAGTATGTATGTATTAGAAAACAGACTCCAACAACACTAACACATGGTTTTTATAACTAAGTAAGGTTAACTCAAGGAAATACACTTGTGTTTCAACATTGGGAAACTATTTATATATTTTATCATTATAATCAAGTAAAGGAAAAAAATAATATTATCTCTATAAACATAGGAATGGCAGTTGACAAATTCAATATCTATTTATTTTTAAAACATTCAGTAAAATAGAATTTGATGAAAATGTTCTTAACATAATTTTATCTACCTATCTACCTGCCTGTAAATCTATCCAAATGTAAGTATCTTACTTAATAGGGAAGCACTAGAGGCAGTCCTACAAAAATCAGAAAAGAAAAGGCAAGCCACTACTAGTTGCCCTGCTATTCAACAATGTATTGGAGTTACCAAGCAATGCAATTAGACAAAGATATATACTATGGACTAAGTGCTTGTGTCCCCCCAGAATTCATATGTTGAAACTTTAATCCCCAACATTTAAAAATGAAACCTTTGGGAGGTAATTAAAGCATGAGGGTGAAGTCTTTATGATGGGATTAGTGTCCTTTCACAAACAGAGAGGAGAGAGCTTACTTCCCCTCTTTGTTTTCACCATGTGAGGACATCACTGGGAAGAAGTCCTTCACCAGGAACCAAATGTGCTGAAATCTCGATATTGGACTTCTAGTCTCCAGAACTCTGAGAAATAAATTTTTGTTGTTTAAGACACCTGGTCTGTGGTATCTTGTTATAACAGCCTGAACTGACTAAGCCAGAGTGTATATATACTATGCTACCTCTTATTTAAGAAAGTAGGTGGATATATAACTTTTAAAGTAAACTATGAGGGAGTGGAGGGAACAGGATGGAGGGTTTAAGGTAAAAACTAGATCTATACAAATATTGTCAAGTGATCTTTGACAAAGGAATAAATATAATTCAATGAAGGAAGGATACTTTTTGTAACAAATGGTGCTAGAAAGCTGAATATTCATATGCAAAAAAGATGAATCTGAATCCAATCTTTACAACTTTCACATAAAGTTTACCATAAAATTCAGCAATTGCCATGCTATATATTTACCCAAATAAGTTTAAAACTGTACACACAAAAACTGGCACACATATGTTTACACTAGCTGTATTCACAATAGCCAAAAACTTAGGGCAAATAACATTTTCATCAATAAATGAATTGTGGATAAACAAACTGTGGTAATACATCCAACGGAATATTATTCAGTAATAAAAATGAAATGAGCTATTATGGTGAAAAGACAAGGAATAAACTAAATGTGCACTAGTACACCAGAGAAGCCAGTCTGAAAAGGGTATATACTGTACGATTCCAGCAATATGACATTTTAGAAAAAATAAAACTATAAAGACAGTAAAAGATCAATGTTGGTCAGGGTTTAGGAGGGAGAAAGGAGAAAAAACAAGGCACAGGGGATTTTTAGGGTGGTAAAACCATTCTATATGAAATTTTAATGGTATATACATATTATACATTTGTCAAAACCCACAGAAGTGTACAACACAAAGAGGGAATCTTAATGTAAATGATAGACTATAGTTAATAATAATATATAAATATCGCTTTGATAATTATAATGTACCACACCAATCTAAGACCTTAGGAACATAGGAAGCTAGGAGTAGGGAAGGTGGTTTGGTATATGGAACTGTGTACTATTGGCTAAATTATTCTGTATATCTAAGAATGTATTAAAAAATAAAATCTAATGTTTTTACAGTTTTACTGAAATATAATTGAAATGTAACATTTTATAAATTAAGATGTATAATATGATTTGATATATACATATATATTAGAAAATATTTACCACAATAAATTTAGTTAACATCCATCATCTCATATACTTACAAAATTTTTTCTTATAATGAGAACTTTTAAGATCTACTCCTTTAGGAGGTTTCAAATATACAATACTGGACTATTAACTATAGTCAACATTCTGTACATTACATTTCCAGAACATATTTATCTTATAACTAAAAGTTTGTACCTTTTAACCATTTTTGGACATTGCCCCCATCCGCTACCCAGAGCCTCTGATAACTACCAGTCTGTTCCCTATTTCTATAAGTTTGATTTTGTAAGATTCCACAGGTAAGTAGGATCATATAGTATTTGTTTTTCTCTGTCAGACTTATTTCACCTAGCATAATGCCTCAAGGTCCAACCATTTTCTCACAGATGGCAGGCTTTCTTTCATTTATCTGGCTAAACAATTGTCCCTTGTTTTATATATATACATACCACATCTTCTTTAGCCATTCATCTGTTGGTGGGCACTTAGGCTGTTTCCATATCGTTTTTTTAATTTAATTTTTAATTGATTTAATTTATTGTGTTTACATAGATTCGTGTTCTACCAAATACATCCCCCACCACTCTTGTGTTCCCCTCAACATCCCCCTTGCGCCCCTCCCCTCAATGTCCGCCCCCTTTCCCTCCAGGATTTGCTGTCCTGCTCTCTATAATGCTATGTTATGTAGATATCATTTCACCAATCTCTTTCCCTTCTCTGAACCCATCCTCTCAGACCCTTTCCCTCTATCCACTTTCCCTCTGGTCCCTTTGATCCCACCTCTGCCTCTATTCTGCTCTTCAGTTCACACTGTTCATTAGATTTCTCAAATGAGTGAGGTCATATGATATTTTTCTTTCTCTGCCTGGCTTATTTCACTTAACATAATAATTTCCAGGTCCATCCATGTTGTCCGAAAAGGTAAGATTTTCTTCTTTTTCATGGCCGCATAGAATTCCATTCTGTATATGCACCAAGCTTTTTAATACATTTGTCCACTGACAGACACTTGGGCTGTTTCCAGATCTTGGTTATTGTAAACAATGCTGCCATAAACATGGGGGTGCATTTCTTCTTTTGAATCAGTGATTTGGTATTCTTAGGATATATTCCTAAAAGTGGGATGGCTGGGACAAAAGGCAGTTCCATTTATAATTGTTTGAGTTATCTCCATACTGTTTTCCAAAGTGGCTGCACCAGTCTGCATTCCCACCAGCAGTGCAGAAGGGTTGCCTTTCTTTTACATCCTCACCAGCACTTATCATTAACACGTGCCATTCTGACTAGTATGAGGTGATATTTCATTGTGGTTTTAATTAGCATTTCTCTAATGATTAGTGATGTTGAACATTTTTTTATCTGTCTATTGGCTATCTGTATGTCCTCTTTGGAGAAGTGTCTATTCATTTCTTTTGCCCATTTTTTGATTTGATTGTTTATCTTCCTGGTGTTGAATTTTACAAGTTCTTTATAAATTTTGGTTATTAACTCCTTATCAAACGTATTGTCAAATATGTTCTCCCATTGTGCAGTTTGTCTTTTTATTTTGTTCATATTGTCCTTAGCTGTGCAAAAGCTTTTTAGTTTGATATAATCTCATTTGTTCATCCTGTCCTTTATTTCACTTGCCCATGGAGATAAATCAGCAAATATATTGCTGCAAGAGATGTTGGAGAACTTATGGCCTATGTTTTCTTCTAAGATGATTATGGTTTCAAGACTTACATTTAAGTCTTTTATCCATTTTGAGTTTATTTTTGTGAATGGTGTAAGCTGGTGATCTAGTTTCATTTCTTTGCAGGTAGCTGTCCAATTTTCCCAACACCATTTGTTAAAGAGGCTGTCTTTACTGCATTGTATTTCCTTACCTCCTTTGTCAAATATCAGTTGTCCATAGAACTGTGGGTTTATTTCTGGGTTCTCTGTTCTGTTCCATTGATCTATATGCCTGTTCTTATGCCAGTACCAGGCTGTTTTGAGTACAATGGCCTTGTAGTATAACTTAATATCAGGACGTGTGATACCACCCACTTTATTTTTCTTTTTCAAGATTGCTGAGGCTATTTGTGTTCTTTTTTGGTTCCATTTAAATTTTTGAAATATGTGTTCTATATCTTTTAAGTATGTCATTGGTATTTTAATAGAAATTGCATTAATTTATAAATTGCTTTGTATAATATAGACATTTTAATAATGTTTATTCTTTCTATGCATGAACATGATATATGCTTCCACTTGTTTGTATCTTCCTTGATTTCTTTTATTAATGTTTTATAATTTTCCTAATACAACTGTTTAACCTCCTTGGTTAAATTTACTACTAGGTACTTTATTTTTTTGTTGTTGTTGCAATAGTGAAGGAGGTTGTTTTCATAATTTCTCTTGCAGAGATTTCATTCTTGGTGCATAAAAATGCCTCTGATTTCTGAATATTAATTTTATATCCTGCCACCTCGATGAATTCATTTATCAGTTACAGTAGCTTTTTTACTGAGACTTTAGGGTTTTCTATGTACATTATCATATCATCAGCAAAGAATGAAAACTTTTTTTTACTTCTTCTTTTCCAATTTGGATGCCTTTTATTTCTTCTTGTTGTCTGATTGCTGTGGCTAGGACTTCCAGAACTATGTTGAATAAGAGCGGTGAAAGGGGGCACCCCTGCCTTGTTCCTGAATTTTCTGAAAAAGCTTGAGAAAGATAGGAGTTAGTTCTTCTCTAAATATTTTATAGAATTTGCCTGTGAAGCCATCTGGCCCAGAGCTTTTATTTGTTGGGAGTTTTTTTTTTTTTTTATAACTATTTCAATCTCATTTGTTGTAATCGGTCTGTTTAGGTTTTCTGATTTTTCCAGATTGATTTTTTGAAAGATTATATGTTTCAAGGAATTTGTTCATTTCACCTAGGTTGTCTAATTTTTTGGCATATGGTTCTTCATAGTATTTTCTTACAGTTCTTTGAATTTCTGCTGTGTCATTTGTTACTTCTTCACTCTTATTTCTAATTTTACTCATTTGAGTCCTCTCTCCTTTCTTCTTGGTGAGTCTGGTTAAAGGTTCATCAATCTTGTTTACCTTTTCAAAGAATCAGCTCTTGGTTTCATTGATCTTCTGTATTGTTTTCTAGCCTGTATTTCATTTATTTCCACTCTGATCTTTATTATTTCCTTCTTTCTACTTCCTCTGGGCTTTATTTGCTGTTCTTTTTCTAGTTCTTTTAGATGAAGGGTTAAGTTCTTTATTTGAGCTTTTTCTTGCTTTTTAAGGTAAGCCTATAATGTTATGAACTTCCCTCTCAAGACTGCTTTTGCTGTGTCCCATAAATTTTGATTTGTTGTATATTCATTTTCATTTGCTTCAAGAAAATTTTTTATTTTTTCCTTGATCCTCATTGTTAATCCATTCATTAATTAATAACATGTTACTGTATTTAGTTTCCAAGTGTTTGAATGTTTTCCAGTTTTTCTATTATAATTGATTTCTAGTTTCATGCCATTGTGATCAAAGAAGATGCGTGATATGATTTCAATCTTTTTAAATTTACTGACACTCGTTTTGTGTCTTAACATGTGGTCTATCCTAGAGAATGTACCATGAGCACTTGAAAAGAATGTATATTCTGCTGTTTTAGGGTGAAAGGTTTTGAAGATATCTATTAAATCCAGTTGATCTAGTGTGTTATTTAAGGCTGCTGTTTCTTTGTTAATTTTCTTGAGGATCTATCTTTTTTTTTTTTTTTCATTTTTCCGAAGCTGGAAATGGGGAGGCAGTCAGACAGACTCCCACATGCGCCCGACCGGGATCCACCCGGCATGCCCACCAGGGGGCGATGTTCTGCCCCTCTGGGGCATCGCTCTGTTGCATCCAGAGCCATTCTAGCGCCTGAGGCAGAGGCCACAGAGCTATCCCCAGCTCCCGGGCCATCTTTGCTCCAATGGAGCCTCAGCTACAGGAGGGGAAGAGAGAGACAGAGAGGAAGGAGAGGGGGAGGGGTGGAGAAGCAGGTGCGCGCTTCTCCTTTGTGCCCTGGCCGGGAATCGAACCTAGGACTCCTGCACACCAGGCCGACGCTCTACCACTGAGCCAACTGGCCAGGGCCTGGATCTATCTATTGATGTCAGTGGGGTATTAAAATTTTCTATTATTATAGTATTGCTGGTGATCTCACCCTTTATGTCCATCAAAATCTGTTTTATATATTTAGGTGCTCCTATATTAGGTGCATAGATATTTGTAATGGTTATATTTTCCTGTTGGATTGCTCCCTATATCATTATGTAGTGACCTTCTTTATCCCTTACTATAACCTTTGTTTTAAAGTCGATTTTGTCAGATATAAGTATTGCTACCCCAGATTTTTTCATTTCCATTTGCATGACATATTTTTTTTCCATCCCTTTACTTTCCGTCTATGTGTATCTTTAGTTTTGATGTGGGTCTCTTGTAGACAGCATATGTATGGGTCCTGTTTTCTTATCCATGCAGCTACCCTACGTATTTTGATTGGAGCATTTAATTCATTTACATTTAAGGTTATTATTGATATATAGTTGTTTATTGCGATTTTATTCTTTAAATCTACATTCTTCTTTTACTATATTTTTTCCTACTTTGTTCTGTTTACAACAGGCCCCTTAACATTTCTTGCAGCATTGGTTTAGTAGTAATGAATTCCTTGAGTTGTTTTTTGTTTGTTTTTTGGTCTGGGAAGCTTTTTATTTCTCCTTCAGTTTTAAATGAAAGCCTTGCTGGATAAAGAAGTCTTGGTTTTATGTTTGCCATTCCTTTCTGGCCTCAATTGTTTTTGTTGAAAAGTCAGATGTCATCCTTTTGGGGGCTCCTTTGTAGGTGATTGACTGTTTTTCTCTTGAAACTTTTAGTATTCTTTCTTTATCTTAGTTTTGGTATTTTAATTAAGATGTGTCTTGGTATAGGTCTCTTTGGGTTCCTCTTTAATGGGATTTTCTGTGCTTCTTGAACTTGTGTGACGTTTTCCTGCATCAGTTTAGGGATGTTTTCAGCTATGATTTCTTCAATCAGGTCTCTATTCCTTGTTCTTTCTCTTCTCCTTTAGAAACCTCTGTGATGCAAATGTTGTTTCTCTTCATGTTGTCACAGAGCTCTCTTAGAGTTTCCTCAGACTTTTTGAGCTTGTTTTCTTTTTGCTGTTCTGCTTCCGTGGTTTCATTTATCTTATCCTCTAAATCACTGATTCAATCCTCTGCTTCATCCAGTCTGCTTTTAATTCCTTCTACTGTAGTCTTCATTTCTGATATTGTGTTTGTCATTTCTGTCTGATTATTTTTTATTATGTTAATGTCCTTTTTGATGCTTGCTATCTTTGTTTAGGTGCTCAGTATGTCCATCTATTGTTGCTCTAAGAGCCTTGAGCATCCTAACAATCATTATTCTAAACTCTGCATCCAGTATCTTGGTTATTTCCACCTCATTCAGTTCTTTTTCTGGTGATTTCTCTTGTTGATTTATTTAAATTGCATTTCTCTATCTTCCCATTTTGTCTCTGTATATACCGTTCCTTTGGATGTTTGTGTAGCTAGCTTAGTGTAGGGTTGGTATTGTCTGCCTCCAATTTCCAGTTGTGTTGTTTCTAGATCTTCTTGTGTTGGCCTCAGCTGTTGTTTGCAATCCTCTGTGGGATACTTGTCTACTGCTACTTCTCTTTTTGCTATTTGTGTCAGCGTTTTCTTTGCCTTAACTGGGTCAGGTTAGAGGAGCCCTTCCTTAAGATACCACTCTAACTAGGGTTGTTAAGTTTTGAGATAATGCTCTCCATATCTGGCTGCTGGATGTGCCAGCCCAGGACCTCCTTGGCCGGAAACTGGCACAGACCAGTGGGGGTCACTGCTTATGACTGGCCCTTAGGAACCTTATTGGAGCTATATAGGCAATCCAGAATTTGTGGCTGCTTCTGCTGGGTCCATGTGCCCTTGTAAATACCAGCTTCACTTCTGGAATGGCTTTTACCTACTCTTGGCCAGTGTGTATGTCCTCTCTATTCCTGAGGTTTGGTCTTTCCACCAGCCCCCACCACTGCAGCCTCCTCAGGCACATGGGCACTGGCACTGCTGGGTGCATGGGCTCACAGGCCCACAGCTCAGGCTGCCCTGTGGGCACATGAGATGCCCTGCCGAGCTCCAACACCCATAGGCACAGGGGACATTTCGCCTCACCTGGCTCCTCCTCCTGTGGGCATCAGGACACCTCTCTGGGCTCTGCCCCTCACCACAGCCATGCTGGCCACCATGATCTGCTCCCTTCTGCCACTGAGCCTACTGCCTGGCTGGGATACAGCCCCCACTGCGGCATGGGCTGAACGCTGTGTTTGCCTCTGCAGCTAGGCCCTCCCACCCTTTGGATGGTACTCAGCAGTTTGCGGCGGAGGGTGTAGCCCAGACCTCAGCACTCAAAACCTGTGTCCCTAATGCACCCCCTGCTTCTAAGTGTCTCTTTGCACTGACTGGAGCAGGAGAACCTCTGTTAGGGTAATTGCTTCCCTTTGCTGGCATTGGTTCTCCCAGGAAAAATGGCCACTTTAGATTTGGGGAGTGACCCAGTACAGAGGTCAGGGGGGCTGTCCCCCATAGTCTCTCCCTTGCCCCCAAGACTACATTATCTTCTCGCAACTCCAGTCCTCTCAGTGCTCCTCACTCCCGGAGCCCTGGGTAAGTGGCTGTGAACGAGGTTTTCTGTGCGGTTCCTTTAAGACAGAGCCTGGGTCTGAGAGTTCCATCTCCCTCTCGCAAAGAGTAACCTGACTCTTGTTTCAGCTAAATACTGTCCACACACCTCTTTTAGTCTTTGGGGTTCCAGGCTCGGGTTCTGGTCCTGGGGTTGAGGTGTTGTAACATCTACCTACTCTGTCCCCATTTTCTCTTCCTGTTTCCATATCTTGACTATTATAAATAATGTTGCAATGAACACAGGAGTATAGGTATCTCTTTGCAATAGGGATTTATTTTCTTTTGGATATATACCCAGAAGTGGTACTGCTGCAATATATGATAATTCATCATTTCATACTTCTATTAATTATTTTTACAAATGAAGTGAAATGAACATATATGCATATCCATCTCCAGGCATTACCACATATAGAGATACTGCTCTAGCTGACTTTAAACCAATTTAAGTTGACTGCATATTCCTACTGAATAAATCCTAAGGATAAAAGAACTGTAAAAAAATAACAATCAGTTTCAATAATCATATTGTTAGTGATAGCATGGGTCTCATTCTTCTGATACTGTTGTGGGTATAATGTGAAACCCAGCAAGTAGCCATTATCTGATAGATTAATTCCATCAGGCACAGCATTATTGGTAACTGTAGTTCTCATAGTGGAAAAGAGAACATATAAATGTAATGTAAAAAAGTATAGTAAAAATCAAATAAAAAATTCTATGGTTCTGAATTAAAATAATAAGAATTATTTACATATTCCCAGCTTTGTTTATGGAAAAAATTTAAAAATATTAATCAATGTAGGTTTAATTAAGTAATGTGCACCCCTAGCATCCAGATTATGGTATTGAAAAAACATTTAACTTTAAAAAAAAGCAGAGCTTCTCAGAGAAATAACTGATTCAAGTTTAGGGCAAAAAATGTACATGATAAGTATGATTATCACAACCAAAGGAAGAAAGCCATCAAAAACTACCATAATTATATTAAAATGTTTCAAGAGCCAAATGTAAGATGGAACAATTTGGGTGTCAATAATAAAAATAATTTTAATCTGTTAAAGCACATTAAATATATTTAAATCCAGGGGTTCATGATGACTTAAGATAAAGAAAGAATTGTTATTTGAGGAGACCAGATGCTATGGTTAATTTTATATGTCAAATTGAATGGGCTATGGGGTACTCTGATATTGGGTCAAACATTCTGGGTGTGTCTGGAAGGGTGTTTTTGGATAAAATTAACATTTGTGGGCCTGACCTGTGGTGGAGCAGTGCATAAAAGCATCGACCTAGAATGCTGAAGTCGCTGGTTCAAAACCCTGGGCTTGCCTGGTCAACGCACATATGGGAGTTGATGCTTCCTGCTCTTCCCTCTTTGCCTCTCTTTCTCTCTCTCTCCACCCAAAATAAATAAATAAATAAATAAATAAATAAATAAATAAATAAAATTAACATTTGCATTGGAAACTGAGGAAAGCAGATTATCCTTCTTAATGTGGGTGGCCCTCATCCAATCAATTGAAAGCCTATATGGAACAAAAAAGCTGACCCTCTCATGGATAAGAATAAACTTCACTGGCCTGACTGTTTACCTGGGACATAAATCTTCTCCTGCCCTTGGACCAGAACTTACACCACCAGCTTTCCTGGTACTCATGCCTTCAAATTCGGTCTGGAACTATACCACTGGCTCTCCTGGGTCTCTAGATTGCTATTTGCAGATACTGGGATGTAGCCTCCCTAATCACAAGAGGCAAATTTAAAAAATAAATCTCTTACACACACATTCAGACTATATGCTTCTGTTGCTCTGGAGAACACTGAAACTAGAGAACCATCTCATTATTTTTTGAACACTTGTAAATAAAAAGAAAGAATTAAACATTAAATATCACTGTGTAACCGAATAGTAGATGAAAAGTCTGTTTCACTTTGTGGAAGTGAAAATTAGAGCTGAAAATGAAGAAAATAATGAGAGAATTAAATATTTTCCAACATCTAATGACTTCATAGATATAGGAACTGATCATCAGAGAAAAAGAGAGAACTATGCAGTATGTATCCCTTGAGTAAAGGACAAAATACCACATTTGAGGAAGGCTCATCAAGGCCTTAGATCCAAATATTAATTTATAAGGTATACATTGTCCAAGAAATATGTTAAATGGCACAACAGGGATGCAATCTGTAAAATGCCAACAATGAGAAAATCTACATGACAATCAATACAGCTTTATCAACAATAGAAAAAAATAGTAGAGGTAAGAAGAAAGAAAAAAACCATAAAATGGGAACCTAGAAATGAAAAGTTTTAAAAAGGTGGACCTTATTTGAATTCTAGTTCAAATTGAGGGGAAAAAAATAAGAACTATAAAAATAAAAGATTAACCTGCAAGTTTAAACTCTTTATGTTTGCTGATAACATAATTGTATTTATTTTTTGAAATTCCTTATCTTTTAGAGATGCTTAATAAATATTTATGAATAAAATTATTTGATGTTTGAGATTTTTGTCCAAAATAATGCAATATGAGGAAAAAGGAGTAGAAGGAATAGATGCAAAAACAGTGAGTCCAGGACACTTCATAAATTTTTTTCTATGTGCTTCTAATATGTATATGTGCTGCCGAAGCGAGCGCTGTGTGCTTCTAATATGTTTAAAAATTTCCATGATCACACGTTTTTATTTATATTACTAATGTATAGTAAAGAACAAGTGTTCTCTGAGCTATTTTTAAAAATAAATTAATAACATTTGTCCAGTCTTTTAAAAAAAGGATGTATTTATAAAAAAGAAAGAGAACAGTAGAAAAAAATAGGAATAGAAGCCAAACCCCTTTGATGTGTAGATTTAATGTTGGAACCATAAAAATATTTTACATATTATAAAATAAATTCAATCAAAAAGAAATCATTAAAAATCTAAAAACAGAACAAATGAAACTAACTCCATCTCCAGTTGGTAGCATAATCATGCAGAGAAGAGCTATTCCAAGACTTTAAAATGCAGTAATTTCATTTTACACTCTCAGTGGGAAATAATATAAGAATAAATCATTTTTAGTAATCATACTTTTGGTGGCAGTAACAGGATTATCATTCTAAAATTGGCTTATTTGTAATCTGTGATAGAGTTCATAATTTTTATTTTTCTATTTTATTTTATTTTATTTCTCTGTCACTGAAAACTGAGATTTTCAGCATGGGACAAAATGAAACTGACATAAATTTAATGAGGATAAGTAAAGACTCAGTAATTCTGAATTCAACTTGGAAGTAACAATAAAAACACGTTTTATATTTTATCTTCTAAAAATACATATCTTTCCCTGCTCTAGCCATGAGAAGTCCCAGAAACAATGACCAGTATCAACAATGTATTAGATTTCTATTGCTGCTGCAACAAATAATTACTGATTTAGTGGTTTTAAAATAACACAAATTTATTCTCTTATAGCTCTGTATGTTAGAAGTCCAAAATCAGTTTGACTAAGCTGAATTCAAGTTGTCAGCAGGGCTGGTTCCTTCTGGAGGATCTGGGAGAGGAATCATTTCCTTGACTTCCCTACTTTTAGTGGCTGCCTGCATAATTAGATTTCTGGCTCTTTTTTTGCATTTTTTTTTTCTTTTTTATTTTTTTTGCCATAAAGAGACAGGGACAGACAGATATTGCTGTATAAAAGGCTTCCTATTAACCATGTTTTGTACTTCTCAAGAGAATTCTAAGTTACCTTCAATAAAGTTTCTTCCACTAAAATTTTCCATAAGCATTATCGAGGTAGCCCCAGATCTAAAGACCACACTACCTGGTTCTGGTCACATATCAGAAAGTATGGCGAGAAAGAACACTAATTTTCTGACCTTCTTGCACTGGACATGCTAATTTAAATGTGAATGGTGGTACCAGTACGTCATTGCAGGCAGTATCAGTATGTCATTGCAGTTGTATCCAGAAAGCACATCAATCTTTCTTCTTAAATCCACATTGTTGTTGTTTTTGTTGTTCTTTTAGAAAGAGAGAGACAGATAGACAGGAAGAGAGAGAGATGGGGAGAAGCATGCATTCTTTGTTGTGGCACCTTAATTGTTCATTGATTGCTTTCTCATATGTGCCTTGACTGCGGTGTCTTCAGCCAAGCCAGTGACCCCTTGCCCAAGCCAGCATCCTTGGGCTCAAGCTGGTAAGACCGCACTCAAGCCACTGATCTCAGGGTTCAGAACCTGGGTCCTCAGCTCTGTCTACTGCACCACACCCTGGTCAGGAACCTTTTTTGTATCATTCTAACCTTTCTCTTTTGTAATCACATCTATTACTTATTCTGATCATCTTGCCTCTTATAAAGACTGTTATAATTACAGTGGACTCAGCTTCATAATCCAGGAATTCATCTTAAGATCCTAACATAATCAGATCTACAAACTTTCTTTTACTATATAAGTAGGTTGTAGTTCCAGGTATTAGGACATCAATATCTTTGAGGGGGACATTATTCAGCTGATTATAGTCTGTCTTTCAGCCTCCAAAGATTTACATTCTTCCCACATCAAAATATATGAACCCCATCTCAAGATCACCAAAAGTTTCAACCCATTACAGTATCAACTCAAATCCAAAATCTCATTTAATTATCATCAATTCAAAAATGAAATATCTCCTCATCTAAAGTAGGTATGGATGAGACTCTAGGTATGATTCATCTTGTAGAAAAATTCCTCTCTCCATGTGAACCTGTGAAACTCAAGAAACAAGTTATAACCTTCCAAAATACAATAGTGGTACAGGCATTAGATCCATTAAATAACAGTTGTAGATATTCCTGTTTAAAAGGGGAGAAAAATAAAAGGCAAAACAGAACAATTGGTTCCAAAATTTTTTTTTAATGTAAATGAGCAAACTTCTGTAATTTTGAAGTCCTAGAATAATCTTTGTGGTTTACAGCTCCACCTTCCAAAGTCACAGCTCTGCCTTAATAATCATCCTTTTCCTTCTTTTACTCTTCGTGAAGGGTAGCCTATGTTTTTAGCTGAGTAATTTTATCAGCTTATTTCTTGCCTGCAGAACACTGATAATACAAAACCTGTATTTTATTTTTATTTTATCCTCTCTCTGTCACCTTTCAGTCCGAGTTTGCAATGTCTCTGTTGGTATAACACTTTTAAAAACTAGTAGCCCTGGCCGGTTGGCTCAGCGGTAGAGCGTTGGCCTGGCGTGCGGGGGACCCGGGTTCGATTCCCAGCCAGGGCACATAGGAGAAGCGCCCATTTGCTTCTCCACCCCTCCCCCTCCTTCCTCTCTGTCTCTCTCTTCCCCTCCCGCAGCCAAGGCTCCATTGGAGCAAAGATGGCCCGGGCGCTGGGAATGGCTCCTTGGCCTCTGCCCCAGGCGCTAGAGTGGCTCTGGTCGCAGCAGAGTGACACCCCGGGGGGGCAGAGCATCGCCCCCTGGTGGGCAGAGCGTCGCCCCTGGGGGGCGTGCCGGGTGGATCCCAGTCGGGTACATGCAGAAGTCTGTCTGACTGTCTCTCCCCGTTTCCAGC
The DNA here is from genome assembly GCF_036850765.1 of Saccopteryx bilineata. Classification (NCBI taxonomy): domain Eukaryota; kingdom Metazoa; phylum Chordata; class Mammalia; order Chiroptera; family Emballonuridae; genus Saccopteryx; species Saccopteryx bilineata. The sequence continues at coordinate 62,942,460 of NC_089498.1, forward strand.
TTCAGAAAAATACAAAAAAAAAAAAACAAAAAAAAAACTTGTGGGGTGACGTCACGGAAATGGCGCCGTGAGCAGCGCATCCGACAGATCTCCCCAAAATCTCAACAAACTTATCAACTAGAAACAGAAAAATTTATCCTCAGAGCATTCCGGAGTTCCACAAACACACTGAAAGCAAAAAAAACTGTTATCACTTGAATCTGAGAGACGGGTCAGAGCTCATGGTGTGAAGGAAGCTAACTACTGCATGGACGTTCATTCAAGCCGAGGAGGGAGTACGCATGTGGTGAGTCAACCCACGCGTGCAACTGCCCGCCCACACTTGGGAGCAGCAGCCTGGGCGCTGCGAGCTGCCGCTGGCATGCCCTGAGAAACCGTGCGTGTGCCCCGTGCCGCGGTCCGGTCGCAGAGCGAGCTCCCTTGTACTGCCAGCGTCCCCAGTGGTCCGCTCACTGCGAGTGAGCATCCCCAGCCACCCGTGGGCCCTGAGAGACTGCGTGCGTGCCCCGTGCTGCAGTCCGGGAGGGGTGCCAAGGCTGTCTTCCCTAATCGGGAGATTCTCTCCGTGGGCGGGCACCTCACCCAGCCATTCAAGCTAACAATCAAGCGTGGGGGGAGGGGCGTGCAGGCAGCCTGAAATACTCTCTGGAGCACAGCTGCGGATCCAATCACTGAAATTAGCTTAACCCACGAAATCTGAACACCCACCGGGCTCTAATTGATAAGATCTCTCTCAGTTCAGCGATCCAAGACAAGAGGCGTGATATTTTTCAGTGCCTTTCGCTAAAGGGGCGGGGGCAACTTCTGATTGACAGAGCCTCCATATTCAGGGATATACGCTAACAAGAGGGACTTGGCAGATATTAAGATCTATATAGCAAGCAGCGACTAGTGCCTCTTCTTCCCAGCCAAAACAGGCTACAAAGTGTGGAAAGCCTGGGTTGAGTGGTCCAACTGAATGCTAGGCGCTGAACAGTCACCTTGACAATTGACTCCCAGCCCCACCTGATTACGCTGGAGGCTCTGACTGCCAGAGCCTTACCCAGAACCTTGCGCTGAGTGAGGATAGAGTGGGGATTTCCCAGCTCTTTGAGCCTCTTACTCCCCAGACAGAAGCAGTGGCAGCCTCATAGGTGGATCACCAGGCTGCTAATTCAGGAAGGGGAGACTAGGAGAGAGACTCCAGGAGAGTAAACTCTCTCATTGTTGGACTCTGCAAACGCCAACAAGCCTTGACTACAAGTGAGACTAAAGCCAATTATATGACATTGCCATAGAATCCCATCCACTGCAAATCCCTACCTAAGCGTGACACAGGGGCAGAACCTGGGGTACAGAGTCACCAACCAGGAAGAGGGAGAGAAAAGAAAAAGGAAGGAGTTAACCTCTCAAAATCAAGAAAAATCCACAGACTTTATAACTTGTTCCACTAATTCTTTCTTGTTCTTGTTTCTTTCTTCTATCTTATTGCCTTTATTATTATTTCTATTTCCTCCACCTCGGTCCTTTTATTCTCTGCCCATCTTATGCTTCCCTTTTCTAGAACTACACTAACCATGAGTGTTACATTTTATTTCTTTTCTTCATCCTTACTCTCCTTTAGGGCTTCACTCCAAAACCCTTAACTCTCACTCTCTCCCCTTTTGTTTTTTTTTCCTTTCCTTTTTTTCTTCCTTCGTTTCTCTCTTTTTCTTATTTTTTCCTTTCTACTCATTTATTCTTTTCTCCTTTTACTTTTCCTCACATTCAATCCTCAATCACGAACAAATTATTTAATTTGGGAATCAAGTATTTTTTTGGTTCTTTCTTTTTTTTTTCTTTTTGCTTTTGTTCTTGGTTTTCCTTTGTTTGTTTTTGAAGCATTTGGGGTACTTTTTACATTGCTTTTTAACTCACTAGCATTCCTCCCAACCCAAGGTCTCCATTGTATTTAGTCTTCGCTCCACTTAATACAACAGATTTTTACTTATTATTTTTATTTTTTTATTTTTTAATTATTATTATTTTTTCTCTCCTTTTTTCTGTTTCCCTCTTATCCCTCTCATTATATCTCTCAGTCGACCATCACTTACAAGCAAATCATTTTATGCTTGTCTAAGATTTTCTCATTTTTTTTTTTTTTTGCATTTAGTAGGTCCCTACTCCCTTTTTGCACCTTGAAATCTTCACCCCAAATCAGGCCCTCCGTTATAGGCAGTTTTTGTTCCATTTAGCATAATATAATTCACAGGTCATCATGATATTTCCCTAAGGAGGGGAGAGGAGGGGAAGAGAAGAAAGAAAAAGGAGGAAATAATAAATTATTACTCTTTTTGTGTGAAGTGTTTTCCTTTTATTTTTTTTCCTTTTTATTCTTTATTAATTCTAATTAACACTATCAATAAGACCACCCTCAGATGCCAATAAAAAAAAGGAAATCGAATATTATGGATACAAAAGATAGAGAGGTAACACAAATAGATGTGGAAAAATCTATGGAGAAAAGATTTAACATACTGGAAGCCTTGGAGCCAAATGACAGAGAATTTAAAATAGAAATCTTAAAAATACTCAGAGATATACAAGAAAACACAGAAAGGCAATTTAGGGAAATCAGAAAACAACTCAAAGATCACAAAGAATATATTACCAAGGAAATTGAAACTATAAAAACAAATCAAACAGAAATAAAAAACTCAATTCACGAGCTGAAAAATGAGGTAACAAGCTTAGCTAATAGAACAGCCCAGATAGAAGATAGGATTAGTGAAATAGAAGACAAGCAACTTGAGGCACAACAGAGAGAAGAAGAAAGAGACTCAAAAATAATAAAAAATGAGAAAGCCCTACAGGAATTGTCTGACTCCATCAGAAAGAATAACATAAGAATAATAGGTATATCAGAGGGAGAAGAGAAAGAAAATGGAATGGAGAATATACTCAAACAAATAATAGACGAGAACTTCCCAAGCCTGTGGAAAGAACTAAAGCCTCAAATTCAAGAAGCAAACAGAACACCGAGTTTTCTTAACCCCAACAAACCCACTTCAAGGCACATCATAATGAAGATGACACAAACCAATGACAAAGAAAAAATTCTCAAGGCAGCCAGGGAAAAGAAGAGTACAACATATAAAGGAAGGCCTATTAGATTATCATCAGATTTCTCAGCAGAAACTCTACAAGCTAGAAGAGAGTGGACCCCAATATTTAAAGCCCTGAAAGAAAGGAACTTTCAGCCAAGAATACTATACCCATCAAAGCTATCCTTCAAGTACAAAGGAGAGATAAAAACATTCACAAATAATGAAAAGATGATAGAATTTTTTATCAGAAAGCCCCCACTCCAGGAAATACTAAAAGGGGTTTTCCAACCAGATTCAAAGAACAAAAGAAAACAAAACCACAAGTAACAGCTCCACCAAGAAAACAATAAAACCAAACTTAAACTGTGACAACAAAAGAAAAAAAGGGGAAAAAGAATGAAGATTAACAGTAGCAAAGGATGATGAAGCACAGAAATACTCATAAGATAGGGTACTACAATGAATATGGTAGGTACCCTTTTCATTACTTAATGGTAACCACCCTTGAAAAAACCACCACAAAAACACTTGACTTAAAAAAGGTAGCAACAGAGGAAAGAAGTATGGAATACAAACAAACAAAAACAAATGATACAAAAACAAAAGAGAAGAATCAAACAAGAAACAAAACTAACAGAAAGCAATTTATAAAATGGCAATAGGGAACCCACAAGTGTCAATAATTACACTAAATGTAAATGGATTAAACTTACCAATAAAAAGACACAGAGTAGCAGAATGGATTAAAAAAGAAAATCCAACTGTATGTTGCCTACAAGAAACTCATCTAAGCAACAAGGATAAAAACAAATTCAAAGTGAAAGGCTAGAAAACAATACTCCAAGCAAACAACACCCCAAAAAAAGCAGGTGTAGCAATACTTATATCTAATAATGCTGACTACAAGACAGAAAAAGTACTCAGAGACAAAAATGGCCATTTCATAATGATTAAGGGGACACTGAATCAAGAAGACATAACAATCCTTAATATATATGCACCAAACCAAGGAGCACCAAAATATATAAGACAGCTACTTATTGACCTTAAAACAAAAACTGACAAAAATACAATCATACTTGGAGACCTCAATACACCGCTGACGGCTCTAGATCGGTCATCCAAACAGAGAATCAATAAAGATATAGTGGCCTTAAATGAAATACTAGAACACCTGGATATGATAGACATCTACAGGACACTTCATCCCAAAGCGACAGAGTATACATTTTTCTCTAGTATACATGGAACATTCTCAAGAATTGACCATATGTTGGGCCACAAAGACAATATCAGCAAATTTAGAAAAATTGAAATTGTACCAAGCATATTTTCTGATCATAAAGCCTTGAAACTAGAATTCAACTGTAAAAAAGAGGGGGAAAAACCCACAAAATTGTGGAAACTAAATAACATACTTCTAAAAAATGAATGGGTCAAAGAAGAAATAAGCGCAGAGATCAAAAGATATATACAGACAAATGAAAATGAAAATACGACATAGCAGAATCTCTGGGATGCAGCAAAAGCAGTAATAAGAGGAAAATTCATATCACTTCAGGCCTATATGAACAAACAAGAGAGAGCCGAAGTAAACCACTTAACTTCACACCTTAAGGAAGTTGAAAAAGAAGAACAAAGACAACCCAAAACCAGCCGAAGAAAGGAGATAATAAAAATCAGAGCAGAAATAAACAAAATAGAGAACAGAAAAACTATAGAAAAAATCAATAAAACAAGGAGCTGGTTCTTTGAAAAGATCAACAAAATTGACAAACCCTTGGCAAGACTCACCAAGGAAAAAAGGCACAGGACTCAAATAAATAAAATTCAAGATGAAAGAGGAGAGATCACCACAGATATCATAGATATACAAATTATTGTAGAATACTATGAAAAAACTATATGCCACCAAATACAACAATCTAGAAGAAATGGATAAATTCCTAGAACAATACAACCTTCCTAGACTGAGTCATGAAGAAGCAGAAAGCCTAAACAGACCAATCAGCAGGGAGGAAATAGAAAAAACTATTAAAAACCTCCCCAAAAATAAAAGTCCAGGCCCAAACAGTTATACTAGTGAATTCTATCAAACATTCAAAGAAGACTTGGTTCCCATTCTACTCAAAGTCTTCCAAAAAATTGAAGAAGAAGCAATACTTCCAAACACATTTTATGAGGCCAACATAACCCTCATACCAAAACCTGGCAAGGATGGCACAAAGAAAGAAAACTACAGACCAATATCTCTAATGAATACAGATGCTAAAATACTAAACAAAATACTGGCAAATCCAACACAACAACATATTAAAAAAATAATACATCATGATCAAGTGGGATTCATCCCAGAATCTCAAGGATGGTTCAACATATGTAAAACGGTTAACGTAATACACCATATCAACAAAACAAAGAACAAAAACCACATGATCTTATCAATAGACGCAGAAAAGGCTTTCGATAAAATACAACACAATTTTATGTTTAAGACTCTCAACAAAATGGGTATAGAAGGAAAATATCTCAACATGATAAAGGCCATATATGATAAACCATCAGCCAACATCATATTAAATGGCGTAAAACTGAGGACTTTCCACCTTAAATCAGGAACAAAACAGGGTTGTCCACTCTCTCCACTCTTATTTAACGTGGTGCTAGAAGTTCTGGCCAGAGCAATCAGACAAGACAAAGAAATAAAAGGCATCCATATCGGAAAAGAAGAAGTAAAGGTATCACTTTGCTGATGATATGATCCTATACATCGAAATCCCGAAGGACTCCACAAAAAGATTATTAGAAACAATAAACCAATACAGTAAGGTCGCAGGATACAAAATTAACATACAAAAGTCCATAGCCTTTCTATATGCCAACAATGAAATATTAGAAAACGAACTCAAAAAAATAATCCCCTTCACGATTGCAACAAAAAAAATAAAATACCTAGGAATAAACATAACAAAGAATGTAAAGGACCTATATAACGAAAACTACAAGGCATTGCTAAGAGAAATAGAAAAAGACACAGTTAGATGGGAAAATATTCCTTGTTCTTGAATAGGAAGAATAAATATAATTAAAATGGCCATATTACCCAAAGTAATATATAAATTTAATGCAATTCCCATCAAAATTCCTATGACATTTTTTAAAGAAATGGAACAAAAAATCATCAGATTTATATGGAACTATAAAAAAACCCGAATAGCCAAAGCAATCCTAAGGAAAAAGAATGAAGCTGGGGGAATTACAATACCTGACTTTAAACTATATTATAGGGCCACAATAATCAAAACAGCATGGTATTGGCAGAAAAATAGACATTCAGACCAATGGAACAGAATAGAAAGCCCAGAAATAAAACCACATATATATGGTCAAATAATCTTTGATAAAGGGGCCAACAACACACAATGGAGAAAGGAAATCCTCTTCAACAAATGGTATTGGGAAAACTGGAAAGCCACATGCAAAAGAATGAAACTCGACTACAGCCTGTCCCCATGTACTAAAATTAATTCAAAATGGATCAAAGACCTAAATATAAGACCTGAAACAATAAAGTACATAGAAGAAGACATAGGTACTCAACTCATGGACCTGGCTTTTAAAGAACATTTTATGAACTTGACTCCAATGGCAAGAGAAGTGAAGGCAAAGATAAATGAATGAGACTACATCAGAATAAAAAGTTTTTGCTCAGCAAGAGAAACTGATATCAAAAGAAACAGACAGCCAATTAAATGGGAACTGATATTTTCAAATAACAGCTCAGATAAGGGCCTAATATCCAAAATTTACAAAGAACTCATAAAACTCAACAACAAACAAACAAACAATCCAATAAAAAAATGGGAAGAGGACATGAACAGACACTTCTCCCAGGAAGAAATACAAATGGCCAACAGATATATGAAAAGATGCTCAGCTTCATTAGTTATTAGAGAAATGCAAATCAAAACTACAATGAGATACCACCTCACCCCTGTTAGATTAGCTATTATCAACAAGACGGGTAATAGCAAATGTTGGAGAGGCTGCGGAGAAAAGGGAACTCTCATCCACTGTTGGTGGGACTGTAAAGTAGTATAACCATTATGGAGGAAAGTATGGTGGTTCCTCAAAAAACTGTAAATAGAACTAAATTATGACCCAGCAATCCCTTTACTGGGTATATACCCCAAAAACCTCAGAAACATTGATACGTAAAGACACATGGAGCCCCATGTTCATTGCAGCACTGTTCACAGTGGCCAAGACATGGAAACAACCAAAAAGCCCTTCAATAGAAGACTGGAGAAAGAAGATGTGGCACATATACACTATGGAATACTACTCAGCCATAAGAAATGATGACATCAGATCATTTACAGCAAAATGGTGGGATCTTGATAACATTATACGGAGTGAAATAAGTAAATCAGAAAAAACCAAGAACTACATGATTCCATACATTGGTGGAACATAAAAACGAGACTAAGAGACATGGACAAGAGTGTGGTGGTTACCAGGGGTGGTGGGAGGGAGGACACAGGAGGCAGGGAGGGAGAGAGTTAGGGGGAGGGGGAGGGGCACAGAGAAAACTAGATAGAGGGTGACGGAGGACAATCTGACTCTGGGCGAGGGGTATGCAACATAATTTAATGACAAGATAACCTAGACATGTTTTCTTTGAATATATGTACCCTGATTTATTAATGTCATCCCATTAACATTAATAAAAAAAAATTAGTAGTTCCAAAATAATCACCAGGATGTAAAGTACAGCACAGGGAATATAGTCCCTGATATTGTAATAACTATGTGTGGTGTCAGATGGGTACTAGACATATCAGGATGATCACTTCGTAAGTTATACAAATGTCTAATCTCTATTTTGTACATTTAAAATGAATACAAAATAATACTGAATGTAAACTGTAGTTGTAAAATAAAATTGAAAAAAATCTTTAAAATAAAACTTGTGGGTGGGTTTTCCTGTATTTCACAGGGATTCACTATATTAAGCAATAATGATTGTATCAATGGGCTTCTGTAATATTCAGATTGTGATTTTGATACCATGTCACACCAAAAGGAAATAGATTTCTTATAGAAATGGCTAGGTTTGGGGGATAGAAAAGATATGAGATTGACATACTAGAAAGATTATCATACCAAAAAGTAGAGAAATAACAAGTCTACTAAATTCAAATCCAAAGGATTAAGAAGCCAACCTGGTCTGAGATGGGAAAATTTGAGTATCAATAAGGATAGTAACAGAAATGGATTGAAATAGATCAAATATGTTAAAACCATGGGTAATGATATCAGAATGAATGAATAAATAAATAAATGAAAGGAATAAAAGCAAACAAAACAATATAAAACCAAAATTTCTTTGAACCCTATAGCAAATGCTGTTGACCAATTTTATTATTTGAAAATAAGTAAATAAAGTGAAAGAACAAAGAAATTATTCTATTTTTCTAATGTGATCTGTAACACACTTAACAAACATCACAAAAAGAGAGACAATCAGACATTGAGAATCTCCTGGAAGTACATGCTATCATCGATGCTATTCTTTTTTAAAAATATGTACCTATATTGGCCCTGGCCATTTGGCTCAGTGGTAGAGCATCGGCCTGGCACCTGGAAGTCCTGGTTTGATTCCCAGTCAGGGCACACAGGAGAAGCGCCCATCTGCTTCTCCACCCTTCCCTTTCTATTTTCTATCTCTCTCTTCCCGTTCTGCAGCCAATGCTTCATTGGAGAAAATCTGGCCCCGGGCACTGAAGATGGCTCCCTGGCCTCCGCCTCAGGCACTAGAACCGCTCTGGATGCAGCAGCGGAGCAATGCCCCAGATGGGCAGGGCATCGCCCCCTGGTGGGCATGCCTGGTGAATCCTGGTCAAGCGCATGTGGAAGTCTGTCAGACTGCCTTCCTGCTTCTAACTTCGGAAAAATACAAAAATAAAATAAAATAAAATAAAAATGTGTACCTGTATGTAATCCAAACTCCAGTATCTGTTAATTTACAAAAGATAGTAGATAACACTACACGCCTATTAGAAGAGCCAAAGTCCAGAAAATTAGAATTATCAAATGCTGACAAAGATGTGGAGTCACAGAAATTCTCATTCATTGTTGGTGGGAATACCAAATGGTACAGTTACATTAAAAAACATTTTTGCAGTTGCTTACAAAACTATATATACTCTTACAATATGACCCAGCAATCAAACTACTTGTATTTTACTCAAAGTAATGAAAACTTAATGTCAACCAAAAATCTCTGCACACTGGTATTTGAAACAGCTATGTTCATAATTACCAAAACTTGGAAACAATCAAGATGTCTTTAAGGTGCTTGGATAAATACACAGTGGTTTATCTATACAATGTAATATTACTCAGCTATAAAAAGAAATGAATTATCAAACAATAAAAAGAAATGGAAGGAAACATGCATATTAAGTTAAAGAAATCAATGTGAAAATGGCACATACTATATGATTTCAACTCTATGACATTCTGGAAAAGATAAAACCATGGAGATAGTAAAACAATTCAATGGTTACCTAAAGATTTCACCAAAAAATACTATTAGAACTAACAAATGAATCAGTAAAGTAGCAAGAAACAAAATTAATATTTAAAACTTGTTGTATTTTTATGCATCAATAATATATTCTCAAAAAAAAATTTTAAACATCCCATTTTTAATTGTATTATAAAGAATAAAATACCTGGGGACAAACTTAACCAAGGAAGTAAATGATCTGTACTTAAAAAAACTGTAAGACATTGAAGAGAGAAATTAAAGAAGACACAAATAAATGAAAGGATATACTGTACTCATAGAGAAGAAGATTGAATATCGTTAAACTATCCATATTTGCCAAAGCAATCTACACATTCAATGCAATCCCTATCAAAATATAAATGGCATTTTTTGCAGAACTAGAACAAATAATCAGAAAATTTATATGGATCCACAAAAGACTGAAAATAGCCAAAACAAGCTTGAAAAAGAAGGACAAAATTGAAGTTATCATGCTCCCTGATATAAAACTATATTACAAGTCTCTCGTAATCAAAACAGCATAATACTGGCATAAAAAGAAACATCTAGCTTAATGGAACAAAATAGCCAAGCAATAAAACTACATGTATTTGGTCAGCTAATCTACAACAAAGAAGACAAGAATATACAATGGTGTAAAGACATTCTTTTCAATAAAAGGTGTTGGGAAAACTGGACAGATATTTGCCAAAAAAGAAAAAAAATGAAAGTGGACCATTTTCTTATACCATATACAAAAATAAACTCAAAATGTCTTAAAAGTTTACATATAAGACCTGACATGATAGAATTCTTGGAAGAAAATATAAGCAATAAACTCTCTAACATTGGTCTTAGAATCATTTTTTATTATATGTCTCCTACAGTAAAGACAACAAAAGCTAAAATAAATACATGAGAATACATTAAACTAGAAAACTCTTATACTGTGAAAGAAACCATCAACAAATGTAAAAATCAACTTACTAAATGGGAGAGACATTTGCAAATGATATATATGATAAGGGGTTAATTTTCAAAATATATAAAAAAACTCATATAGCTCAATATCAATAAAACTAACAAACTGATTTAAAAATGGGCAGAGGACATGAATAAACCTTTCTCCAAAGAAGGCACCCTGATGGACAAGAGACACATGAGATGATCAACAACACTAATGATCAGGGAAGTGCAAATCAAACCACAATGAGATATTACCTTACACCTATCAAATGGCTATCATCAATAAATCAATAAACAGCAAGTGTTGTTGAGGATATGAAGAAAAGAGAATCCTCGTGTACTATTGGTGGAATTGTAAATTGGTGCAACCATTGTGGAAACAGTATGGAGGGTACTCAAAAGATTAAAAATAGAACTACCACATGACTCAGTAATCCATTTCTGGGTATTTATGTGAAGAAATCCAAAACACTGACTGACCAGGTGGTGATGAAGTGGATTGAGTATCAACCTGAGACACTGAGGACCATCTGGCTTGAGTGCAGGCTCACCAACTTGAGTGCGGGGTCGCCAGCTAGAGTGTGGGATCATAAACATGATCCCACAGTCACTGGCTTGAGCCCAAAGGTTGCTGGTTTAAAGCCTAAGACTGTTGACTTGAGCCCAAGGTCTCTAATCACTTGGGCAAAGGGTCACTGGCTCAGCTGGAGCCCCCCAATCAAGGCACATACGAGAAAGCAATCAATGAACAACTAAGGTGCCACAACTAGGAGTTGATGTATCCAATCTCTCTCCATCCCTGTCTGTCTCTATCTATCTCTCTCTCTCACTTAAAAAAAGAAATCCAAAGCACTAATTCAATAAGTTATATGAACCCCTGTGTTCATTGCAGCATTATTTACAATAGCCAAGAATCTAGATAAATGGGTAAGAAAGATGTGATACATATATACAATAAAAAAATGAAATGAAATATTACCGTTGACAACAATAATGATGGACCTAGAGGATCCACAATATTTCCCTCCCTTTGACCTGTTTTTCTTTCTACCTGACAATCAGTGTACTAGGACTGCTTCCTATATATGTTCAGTTCTTCTTACCATGTTAGCCTTTTCATGTTCCTCTGACACACCCCAATATGTTTTCCTTTCTTCCTCTATATGTCCCAAATTAGAGCTCATTTTCTTTCTAACCCAGTCACTCTGGGTTTTGCTGGCTACTATCTAACAAAAGAGAATAAAAATAGGAATGGTTGATTAGTAATGGCATAATTTGAAAGCCTTTCCTTATGTTTACATTGTAGCCAGGGCCTTCAGAGTCTTAACCCAATTGAATGAATGGCTAGATTACTCTCCATACTCTGGAAGAATACACAGAGGAACTGATTTTAGCAGAAGCCTTGGACAGGAGAGAGCTTCCGTGGCCAAAGCTCTAAGGGTCTTACCACCATTTTACAAGCAGCTGATCTTCTTTTTCCTACTTTCATGCTTGGGTTCTAAATAAGATTTGAGAATGGAATGAGCATGCTATTTCAAATTTTAAAAAGAACAAACACAAAGAAAATCCAGTGAGATTGAGGGTTGTAGGGGGAACTTCCTGATCATCCCTAGAGAATCTCAGTAGCTATGAGTCCTGTCAATGTTTTATTTAATGTTAGAAGGTCTGTGTTCCCAGATTGTCCAGAACCTGTGAATGGGGAAGCAGCAGTACTTTACATACTGGCCTCAATGTTTCTATTTTTGCAAGTCAGTACTGCACACTTATTGAACGCCCTTGCAAACAAAAAGCATTTACAGATACACTCCAAATCGTCATTGCTACAGCATTGTTGATCATAACATTGTTCCTTTGAAGTATTATAAAATTGTCATTATGGCAGAATGGATTTTGCCTCCTTTTCATTTTAAAACATTTCTATCTGCTTCCTTGTTTCAACCCCCTGCAGTGAACTAAGAAAACTTTGCCAAGGTTTATAGACACAGGTTGGTCTCCCTAAGCAAAGAACACTGCAGGATGCCTTTATATGTAATGAGAATTCCCAAAACAACAGTCTTAGAGCAATCCAAGTATCTAAATTACTAATGCATTAAATTCACTCAGGCAATACAGAAGTAAATAAAATAACCTTTACCACAAACATCCGTGGCCAATTTCCAGGAGATTTCATAAATTAAAATGTACCTTCATAATCAAATTTCTTTGGCTTTCTTTGTATTGTTTCAATTTTGTACATATAAATAAAGATGTAAAGCTTATAGGTAATTTAATAAACATTTAATGTAGAATGTTTATCATTAGAAGAAATGTTTGTTATTATATACCCAGCCCCTGTATTAAGAACAGTAGCCAGAAATATTGTTTTCATTTTCTCAAATGTTGAAGCCAGAGCAGTCAATGAGTGAAAGTAATGCTGAATTTAGTTTAGCTGAAAAATAGGGGGAAAAAAGTAAATTTTAAAATAAAAAAGGAAGAAAGGAGAGAGGGTGAGAGGGAGGAAAAGATTACATAGATTGGATTCCAGCTCTAAATCAGCAGTTTAATTTTACAGTATTTTCAAACATCCCACTGAGGGGTTTAGTAGAGGATAATTGCAATATTTGAATCACTAAATCAATTTAAGTCACATTAATGATCTGTAAAGTTTGAAACTGTTTGTTTTAGTGATTCTGTATCATTCCTGATTTCAAATGAACACATTTGTAATCATGATGACTATTGTCTTGATGTGGAAACAAAGGGAGTTGGAGATCAGCCGTGGTCACACTACATTATTACCCAATTGTGCTTAATGAAGAGTTCATAGTGAATGAGAATGACAAGAATTCTTGAGTGAGCCTATATCAATGTTTCTCTTTGCTTACAAAGTTACTAAATAGGCCATGGCTGGGGAGATGAATTGGTTAGAACATCTTCCCAATACACTGAGGTTGCAGGTTTGACCCCCAGTCAGGGTACATGCAAGAATTAACCAATAAGTGCATAAATAAGTGAAACAACAAATCAATGTTCCTTTTTCTTCCTAAAAATCAGTAAAAAAATGTTACTAAAATATTGAGTAAATGCTCCCTTTAGTATCGGAGTTATGGATTCTAATTTTGATCTACTTAAAGTCAGTGACTATAATTTTAGACAATTATCTAACAATATTTTAAACTTTTGTTTAATGCTTAAAATTATTTTTTCACTAATAAAAATAAGTTTGAATTTAATTAAGAAATAATTAATAAATTAGATTGCATTTCCTCTGCCCTTTAAATTCTTCTTCCTCTCTCCCCCTTCTTTCAGTTAGTGGTGCGACCACCTATCACTACATAATTAGTCTCTGATAAAGTTGACTATAATAAGTTCATAAACGTATGAATAAAAAAATATAAAAATTATGAGTAACAATAACAATGTGGTTTCATAGGCCAGGCTCAGTGTTAAATATCAAGAGTTCTTCCATGACTAAAATATGGATACAGCACCTTGCTGGAGGAACTGAGAGTTTAGAGTTCCCACTAGGGCAGAGTCCTATTTCTACCAGTGGTCTCATTAGAGCAAAGAACAGTAGCTCTTAATTTCTCAAATACTGTTCTGAAAGGATATTTTCCATGTCCAGCAAGATCTAAATGTAAAATGAGTCTCTAGTACCCAGAAAATTGGCCACTGAATTCTATAGCTTGGAAAGGATGGTAGCTTTGTGTAGTCATTTTCCAGGTGTGACTTGTTCTTTATCAACATCTTGTATTTTTAGTCATTAAAAGTGATACTTAGGCCTGACCTGTGGTGGTGCAGTGAATAAAGCATCGAACTGGAAATGCTGAGGTCGCCGGTTCGAAACCCTGGGCTTGCCTGGTCAAGGCACATATGGGAGTTGATGCTTCCAGCTCCTCCCCACCTTCTCTCTCTGTCTCTCTCTCCTCTCACTTTCTCTCTCCTCTCTAAAATGAATAAAAAAAAATAAAAAATATTTTTTAAAAAGTGATACTTAGAAAGAGTAAGGCATATCCCTTTTTGTTCCAAATTTTATGACCATTGTTAAGAAGCCAAAGATGGGGTCTGACCAGGTGGTGCCGCAGGGAATAGAGAGTCAGACTGGGACAAGTTAGATCCAGGTTTGAAACCCTGAGGTCACTGGCTTGAGCACAGGCTCATCAGCTTGAGCCCAAGGTCTCTGGCTTGAGTAAAGGGTCATTCAGTCTGCAGTAGCTCCCTAGTCAAGGCACATATGAGATAGCAATCAATGAGAAACTAAGGTGCTGAAACAAAGAATTGATGTTTCTCATCTCTCTCTCTCTCTTCCTGTCTGTCCTTATATGTTCCTCTCTCTGTCTCTGTCACACACACACACACACACACACACAGAGAGAGAGAGAGAGAGAGAGCCAAAGATGGGGTTTAACTATAGTCACCTTTCAAAAAAATACATTTTGGTTTGAAGTATCGAAATATGTCATATTTCCAGACATAGCTGAAGAAGAGTTAAGGTTTATGATAAGATGCTTTAGAATGATTGCCACATAGGATGGACAGTGGCCCCAAGTATGACAAACCCAATTTTGAACCTGGAGATGGAGGCAGTTTCATCTCAAGTATCTCCTTAACTTTTCTCTTCCAGTCTAGAAAATGTTTTGGATGCAAGTGAAAGTAATGACATTTATAAGATCTGTTTTATTTTATAACTAAAAGAAAATCTTGTCCACTTTGGTACAATAAATGCTTCTTATTAGCAGATTGCTTGAGCTATTTTTCATAGGACACGACAGAATCTGGTGACACCAACGTTTTGAACTTGGAAATCTATTCACTTTCTCTTCATGTCATACTGCCAAGTGGATGACTGGGTCATCAGCAGATTCAGGCTGTGTTCAGCTTGTGTGAGCACTGTGGGCACGTTCACAAAGAGCATACTCGTTAGAAATGCATGATGAGCAATGGTGGCTAGCTTTGTGTTAAGAACGTGTCTCTCTCATTGGATGAGTGCTAAATGACAGTTAGTTAGTTAGTTAGTTAGTTAGTTAGTTAGTTTTTTGCTGTTAATAGAAGGGCTGAAACTGTGTATCCTTTAAGTTCATATTCTACCAAATTCACAATGTTTTTGCTCTATCTGTTCACCAAAATACAAAAAATAAGGACTTAAATACTTGATAGTCTTCTTTACCCTGGCTCACAATGTTTATATACTTTATCCTAAGCAGTAGTACTACTGAATCAAGGTTTGATATGCTTGTTCTATATTTACTACTACATATGAAAATGTATTTTTATTAAAGTCCATAATGCTCATTGATATATTTCCCTAGAACATTTCATCCCCTTTACCCCAGAAATGTGAGAATCATCCCTAGAAAAACACTGGTTTAGTGCAATATGAGATCTGTCCCAATTGGAAAAATAAATTATGAATAATTTTAAGACAGATTTTTTAAATACATGTACAACTCACTTTAACACATAGCAAAACAATCCCCAAAGTGCTAATTTGACTCAATTTGGGTGTCCCAAGAGCTTAGGAAAAAATAGCATTTGTCAGAGATTTTGCTGAAACAATGATGTTAGGAATATTTTGTCTAGAATAATTGGCCATAAGAATTTTTAAAATGTATTCACAGTAAGTGGATTGTCATTAACTTGTTACAAGTTTCTTACAAACTTATTATAAGAGAAACTCCAGTCATCTCTTATTATAATATATGAACAACATAATTAGAAAACATTTTCAAATACATTTTTCAGGGGCACCCTTCCTCTCAAGCAGGAGGACGTTCTCTCGGTTACTCAATGTCATCAAGCTCCACATGGAGATGTAGCCCATAAAACAATATCACACGGCCAGTATCGGGCTTGCTTTTGTAAAGAGACCCTCTGGGAGATGTGCTGTCTGGTCTCAAGTAGCCTACGGTCTAGTTTGTTGATGAAACTGAGGCTAACGTATGTCAGGCAAGAGAGAGAAATTAAAGATAGCCCATAATGAAGGCCTAAATCATGAGTCAGTGTCAATCAGCACTGAAGGAGAGGGAGATCAAGAAAACCAAACCCTTCAGAAAGATTTCATGAAACAAATGGAACTCGGGCTGACCCTGCAATTGGTCACAGTCAGAGCAACGAAAAGAAGGAAAAGCATGCCAAGAAAGATAAAACACGAGTTTTCAGATACCAGTGGGTGAGAGCTGGTCTTTCTCATCCCCTCATGGGGCAATGCAGAGACTAGACTAATTGTTGCTGGAACTGCCAGCCTAGTCTTTGTTAAAATACATAATTGCCTAAATAAAAGCAAAATAAATCTAGCTTTCACAAAATAAAAACTTCCCTTAGGCAAAACAAGGCATGGAGAATTTCAACTCCAAAATCAGAACGTTTCCATGTTGAAGATAATAGGGGGAACAGAATGGGAAGCGTGTGTAGCCCTAGGAGGGAGCAGCAGCTACCCAGTTTTTCCTTTTCTTATATTAAGGTTCCTTCCATGCTCAAAGTTGTTCTTTGGGGATGGGTATCTGTTTCTCATTAAGATCCTTACATTATCTTCCTTTGTGGTATCCTTTCTCAATTATGAAATGTTATGCCAATTAATCATATTAATAAAAGACTCCATATTTAAGTATGGTAATATTATTTTTTTCCTTGGGTTTGGAATAGCTTAAGCAGATTAAGATGAGAGTCAAATCAATTACTTTGCTGGGCATTAATGAAGACATCCTGAAAGGGAGTTGCCTCAGAACCCAGTTCACATTACTGAGATCCTGATACCAGGCTTTTCTCAAGATTTTTTTCACATGGTTCTTTGTCCTTCAATGTCCACTGATGATGAATTTGCTTAGCACAAAATTTTTAACCTTACAGCCAGATACACTGCCCTGTTCACAGGGTGCCAAACATCTGGTTGAGAGAAGAAAATATCAGCTTCACATTGACATTTCCAAATACTTGGGTGTTTCGATATGTGTGAAGGAAACATCTGGGTTTGGGAATAATGTTTATCCAAATGACTTGACAATCTTTACTGTTTTATTTTAGTGATTCTAGGTAAATGTGGATTTTTATTACTTCCCTATAATTTTTAAATTTTATTTGTATTATTATTACATTAAAAATAGTAGTTTAGTCTTAAAAATTAATGTTAATATGGTACCACAATCCAAATTTTAAAAGGCTTTTCTCAAACCAGTTACCTCATTTGCCTTTTCCCCACTGAGTATAGAGCTATTTTATTATCATTCATACAAAAATATAGTTTCTCATCCTGGTGGAATAGCCAATAAGCAAGCTTTAATATCCAAGCATATACATAGAGGACTCTATATTAATGCTTCCAATTCTGCTAACCTTGGCAGGGATCTTGACATAAACCTGAGACACACCCTCTCTCTCCATTAAAAACAGATGTACCCTGTCCACTCTAACTTCAAAATAAAAATGCAGAATCACTCAGTAAGCTTGTGTGAGTAATACAGTTCAAGGGGGAAAGCTATATTTATAAAGACTGGACTAAATTGAGAATAGACTTCTGGACTCAATTTGACAAGTACAGCAAAGAAAATAGGGAAAACAGACCCATTCATTATCATTACCTTTTAGAAAATGCCCAACACCCTTTGCACCAAGATATAAGGACTTTTGATGAGTGATCTTGTTCCTGTGTCATGATGTCTGCAAGGAGAGGCCCCGCATGCCAACAGCACTCCCAACAATAACCTTAGAGAATTGGTTTTCCTCTTGGGAAGCCATAAATCTTGCAGCTGTTTATTGTGAACCTATCAGGACCTCTGTCTGAAGGAATGGCAGGCATATTCTGACTCTAATCTCTGACATCAGTCTGGGCTGGTTGGTAACGTGTGTTATACAGAGCTGTCCGAAAGCTGTGGCATGTGATGAGTGTCACGGCCCTGCCTTCCTCAGGCAGCCTAATTGCTTATTGCTACCTGATACAGTGGGGAAGGGGTGCTGGCCAGGCTGGAGAAACCCAGAAGGGGAAAGAGAAGTGATTCTGAGGCTGTGTCTGAAACCAAGAGAAGCAAACATGAATTAAACAGATTTCCAACCCTTACATTCGATCACTTCAATATAATAGAAAATCTAGACTGTATTTCAGAAGGGTCTTTAAAAAAATAAGATGACAACGGGAGGTAGCTACAACTAACATGAAGGATTGAAATAAAAACTGCACAGGATCTAGGACCTAGGACCTAGGCTGTAAGAGAAACTGTAAGGAATCAGACCAGAAGAACCTTCTCCTCAAATAAAGAGCACCCAGGAGACAGGAAAAGAAACGGGGTTGGGAGGTGGAGAGAAGCTTCCGGAACAAACCGTAAAAGTGCATAACTGGTCCTGCCAACGGCGGCATTAAGGAGAGTGGCTGGAAAATCAATATGGAAAGGAAAATTTTTTTAAAAAGAAGGCTTGAGAAAAATGAAAAACAGCCTCATTAAAACATTTGGAAGTGATTATAAAAACCACCTTGAAATAATCAGTGTTAAACACAGCTTCAGAAAAATGTACTGAGATTTAACTCAATTAACTCTTTCAGCCCTACACCTATGTCAATTTTCATAGACACAACATTATGCTAAATATACTCTTCTTCCCACTCTACCAGTTTTAAATAGGAACCATTTAATGCAAAGGGGAAATGATTCAAAATTTTAAGAGACATGAATTAAAGAATCCATGCAAATTAATTCTAAATTTTTAATTTAAGTTGTAGGAAGCAAAAGCGACCCAAAACAACTCAATCATGATTTTACATAAAAGAGGACAGCTTAAAATAAAATGTTTGTGATTAATCAAAGAATAAACTGTATTACTGGATCAGACTTTTCTGTTATTTATTAAACAACATCATTTTCTTGGCCAGAAAAGAGTTCACAATACAGGTGGGCTAGAGAAAACCAGTAACAGGATACACACACTTCCTAGCGTTTCCTCCAGCATCATGGTCCCTTGACCAGGGGTCACTGATGCTCTAGGTCAGAAATTTAGAGAGCCCATCAACATCAGGATTCTCAGATGAAATTCTGTATGGGTTGATTTACAGATTTTTTTTTCTCTGGGAAGAAGGTCTCCTGCTTTTTAACAACACATCAAAAGGAGTTTGGACTCAACGAAAGATTAATATCAAGTTCTAATATGAGTAAGTGACTACTTTCAAAATGAGGTGCCAGAAGACAGGTAGCTCCAAGGATTATATCCTAAGAATTCTGTTCCCTTAGTGCTAAAAATCCAACAGTAAAACTTTATTCTATTTGCTTACTACTATGTTCCATTAAAATAAAGTCGTGTATATGTGTGTGTGTATGCATATATGTGTAGATACATATATGTAGATAATATATATGTTAGAAAGCAAGCAGGCTTAGAACCCAGATTTTGGTTCTTAATACCATTCTCCAGTAAAAGGAACCAAGGTTCTTTGAAAAAATTAGCTGATTCTAGGACTGAGGCATGGGAAGTGTGAGAATATTGTACTACAAGCAAACAAGAACGTGCTAAAACAAACAGGTCAAAGAGACATGGCAGTTAACTGAAAGCTACCAATGACCAAAGTTGAAATAATTTATAAAGAAAAGAAATACAATAGTATTAGACTTAACCCTAAGTATAAAATAAATATCCATGAAGCCATACTGACATAAACAATTCAATAAATAAATAAATAAGAAGAGACAAATCTCCCATATAGAAAAATTCCAAATAATTGATATAGCTACTTCATCATAAAGAGGAGGAACATAATTTCTCATTCCTTAAATGTGAGTGTCACATTAGTAACATTCTCCTAAAGATTACAGTATGAAAAGAAGAGAAACATGGTAACTTTCTAGTATAGAAACCTGATAAGCGTTACTTCAGCCAGGTGATTAAGGTTAATATCAATAGTGATAAACAATGAGAGAGGATGAAACCTTGATGTGATATAATGAACATAGCATTTTACCTTTGTGGTCTTCCCCAAAACCCACAACCCCATCTAATCATGAGGAAATAGCAGGTAAATTCTAATAGACAAAATACCTGGCCAATACTCCTCAGAACTGTCAAGGTCACTGAAGACAAAGAAGGTATGAGAATGTCACAGTCAAGAGGAGTCTAAGGACATGGACAGGAGTGTGGTGGTAATGGGGGGTAGGGGGAGGGACGGAGGGAGGGGGGAGGGGGAGAGGTACAAAGAGAACTGGATAGAGGGTGACGGAGGACGATCTCTCTTTGGGTGATGGGTATGCAACAGAACTAAATAACAAAATAACCTGGAAATGTTTTCTTTGAATATATGTACCCTGATTTATTGATGTCACCCCATTTAAATAAAAATTTATTTTAAAAAAAGAGGGGTCTAAGGAGATATGACAACTACATGTCATGTGATATAATATATATTTATGTATTATACCTGATGAAGTATCCTGATGGAGTCCTGGAACAGGAGACAGACATTAGGTAAAAACAAAGCAAATCAAAACAAAGCATGGACTTGAGCTGTTTCATTTTGGTTTTGCCAGAGAACCAGAAGGAATACACACCAATATTATGACAGGCTGGGGAGGGCAGGGTTGGACAGAGGCATGGAAAAAGTGGGGAATGAAGCTGTGTAGTATTTCAAAGAAATTCTAGCTGAATTCAACGTGCTTTATTTCTTTAAAATAATACTGAAGCCATATGTAACGGGGGTATATCTGGGTGGTAGGTATGTTATTTTTGTATTATTTTAATTTTTCTATATATTTTAAATTCATCAGGAAAAATAAGCGCATGTTTGTCAAAAAGCAGGGAGCAGCAGGTGACGCTGTGAGTTGCAAGTTGTCATCTTTCAACAACAGTTTTCACACTGAGCTCTGAGGCCTCTGCTTCTGAGCACTGCCTGGAGCACCACAGCCAGGATGCAGACAGGGAGGTGCAGAGCTCCAGGCACCTCCTCTGCTTCAACCAGAGGAATCTGTTTGTCTGGTTTATAAAATGGGCTTTAATGAGTCACTGTGTTTCCCTTGGATGGGAGACTGCTAGTTGTTACATGTTTTCTTAGGAATAGCATCTTTCAATTTTAGCAGGACATGTGAGCACTTGTAATACAAATCACAGTTCTCATGCTCATTTGCATATAGGTGTGGCCATCTGGCCTTGGAAATTATAGACAGTTTGAGGTAAAAAAAAAAAAAAGTCCTTGAAGAGAGGGCTATTCTCTTCCTTTCTCCTTCCTTTTGGCTGGACTATGGATGGGATGAGTCCTGCTCCCAGACTTAGGGAACACCTTGATCTTTGAACGGACCTTGGGAAAGTCAGAACACATGGCAAGACAACATAGAACATGAGCAAGAAATAAACTGTGTCTCATTCATGCCACTAGCATTTGGTTTAAATTCTTTTTTTTTTCTTGTAGTCTAATTTAATTCTAACACCTGAAAAGAAATACTACTCATTTGAATGCATCAAATAAGACAGATCTTGGGACCATAAGAGGACTTTCTCTAATGCCATGGGCTAGAATACTTATGTTATCAAGGAAGCTAGTTCTGGATGTGAGCTGTTTCTAAGGCAGGAAATCCTCCTGCTCAAGCTCCCCAGACAGTGAAGAAGGGCCTGACTTGGGTAAATGGCTGTAAATTATATTGTGAAAAAGCAACTTCATGGTAAAGTTGTAGGAGCAGGACCTGGGTGGGCAGAGCTCTGCCTGACACAGTTCAAGACAGGTTTCCTTTTATTCCACACATCCAGGGTCCACCTCACGTCAAAGATATCTGTGTGGCTTTAGGTCTCTGAGACCCTTCTTCCAAAGGACACACACTACTCTTGTCTTCAGCCAGTGACACCATATACAACAGCAACAGCAGTGGAGATCCTGATAAAACACATTATTTTCCCCATGTTATTTTATCAACGGAATACACACTTTCAGTGTTCTCAGGCTTATTGTGGGAAGGAGAGTCCAGGAAGAAAGAGACATTTCTATGACAGCGTGATGGTTCTTGGAGTCATTTAATTTGAATATTAAAAATAAAAGAATGACCTTGTAAAGTGGGACATATTGGTTACACGTGTAAAATTTAATTTAACATAAGGTTTTACTGCTAACGTAAGTTTGAAACATCACTGCCTTATTGTGAATGAAAGCTGAGTATTTTCAGTCCATCATGTAAAATCTCAGACTTAAGTCAGACACAAAGCGCTTGAATCCCAACTTCCCCTTCTTGTGTTCATAGACAACTATTTAACCTTTCTAAATCTTTACTTCCTTTGTCAGAATCTACATCTACCTTTCCTAGTGATGTCAGCATGATATTATGCACTGTGGGTATCTGTGTGTGAAGTAGTAAAGGTGAGTTAGCAATCAAATGACTGTAAGTGAATGGCTTGGGTAGCAGGGAAAATAATGGCTCCCCAACGAGGTCCACATCTTAATCTCTGGAACCTGTGAATGTGTCACATTACATGGCAAAAGTGATTTTACAGATATAATGAACTTAACCTTGAGAATGATTTGCTTGGACTTTTTGGTGGGCTAAATCTAATCACAAGTATCTTTATAAGAGAAAGGCAGAATTTTCAGAGTCAGAAAAAAAGTTGAAGATGTTCTCACCAATTTGTGAGATGTTGCATTCATAAATATATCCAAGGGCATGAAGGTGACTTCTGGTAATTAGAAAAAGCAAAGAAATGAATTCTCCCCTGGAGCATCCAAAAGGAATGCGGCCCTGCCAACTGTTTGATTTTTGGACTTCTGGTCTCCAGGATTGTAAGAAAATATATTGTTGTTTTAACCCATTATATTTGTGGTCATTTGTTACAACAGCAATAGAAAACTTATATAGTCAATAGATATTAAATGACATTTTTCTAGGGGAATTACAGCAGTTCACTCAAAATTTTAAAGGAAACAGCTTTTTGCTTACAAGACAAGAAAGTCTAACAAGATTACCAGATCAACACTAGTATTGAGGAGACTGCAAGGGCTGTGAATGAGCAAGCAGGTTTTAGACAATAACTAGATACAAGTTATTTTGTGAAGCCATCTACTAGAAGAAAAACTCAGGCTTTCTGAAGACAAGAGTGTCCCTTTGGATACATGAGACTTTAGCCCAGCCTTGTGTCCCAGGAATAGTGTACTACACTTCCCACATATTTAGTGGTCGCAAAATGACTTTCATCTTGAGCTCAATTCAAATACCTTTTGGAGCACTATGTTAAAGAAGACCTTAAAGCAGCCTGACTTTGTTGGGAAAGAGCCCTGAGTCCTCAGGAATGCACAACATGGGTATATATGTTTGGAAAGGGAATGAGGGGTCCATAACTATGTGTAGTTAGTATCTTGTTCTAGACTCATGCAATAATTTGCATGTACAATCACTAAAGCCAGATAAATATAAGGAAGAAACCAGAAAATTAGCCATGGAAATAAAAATTTCCCTAAAGAAAGATTTCAGGTCAAAAGAACAATTTTGGCAACAGAAAGCTCATATGTGGAATTTAACCACTCATTTACATAAATTCCAGAAGGTAACATCTGAATAAATGTTTGTCTGTATAACATCCATATGGACATAGCTTATATCTAAATAACTATGCACAGTTAAATAACATTAATAAACACACAAATCCACAGACCATGCCAATTAATTTAATATCAACTTTCATTCTCTCTTTTCTCAGAAATTTCTGAGGATGACCATTTTGGGCAAAGAAGAGGTGAAGGGCTGGGAAACTTCTAAAAGGACACAAATTATTAGAATATCTTCTCAAGCTTTGTTTAACTATCAAGCTCACGATAACTTGTTGTGGAATTAAAAGTTAGGGAGTAGTGCTAAATCACCAAAAACAAAATTGGGTACTTGGTTCTCTTCTTATCATGTTGCTCCGCTATGTCTTTCCCTGCAGATTGCAATATATGAGCTAAACAATAGCAATAAAACAAGTCTGATCTTACCCCCAGTTATGAGGTAGATCAAGAAACAAGCCAATATGGAAATCACATGAAAACTGCAACTTTAATTGCAACTGCCAGTTCAAACCAACTTTTTGATGTGCACCATAACAAACCAAGACAGTTGAGAAACATTCTATACTGCTTATATATTTCTTTTGATGAGCTAATGAGAACAAGCCGGAGAATCTCTACAGTGTCAATCGTTATTACTCTGTCCCAGGTGTCTTTCTGGTCTCCATTTGCTTGCAATATCATAGGCAATCTGATGAAGAAAAACAAAAGGCTTAACAAAGGTTCTTCCAAAAAGCCATCAAGCAAATTAGTCCCTTCTTCCATATTCATGGAGTTTTTTAGACTACAACTGTTACTAGTATCAAAATAATGTGTGGTGTATATAGGTATATATCCATCCCTTAGGAGACTTTAAAACTCCTACAAAGCTTTTCATATACCCAGCAAGATTTAGCCCTTTATTCAGAGTATCTACTCAGATCCGTTAACACATGTTCAGACACAAGTAATAGAAACAATTCTCCTAAAATGGCTTAAACAAATTAAGAGTTACATTCTCTTCACTGAATGAGAAGCAAGGGGTCCATGGCTGGCATAATATCTCAAAATGTCACTTGGAATCCAAGCTCTCTGCACTGCCATACTTAGGATGTGTATATAATTCACAAAATTTCCTTGTAAACTCAGCATGGTTGCTCTATATCTATCACTGTATCCACATTTTAGAGAAGAGGATGGATGAAGGCAAAGAAATTTGCCATTTGGGTTGACCTTTCCCTTAACTTTTATGGGAACCCATTCTGTGACTTACTTTTATATCTCATTGATAAGATTGTGTCACATGGCTACATCTGCTACAAGAGAAGTTGGTAGATGTAATTTTTTTAAAGTCATGCACATTGCTACATGAAGTGAAATTGGAGATCATTTAATTAGCAAAAAGGGGGACAATTCGATGACATAGGTGGCTAGTGGTATTGCAAGTCTAGAATGTTACCCAGTCATTACATACCATACTTGGTTAATCATTTCTACATGCTCTGTTTTATTAGTATGTGGTTTGAGGACATAGCAAAAAAACTCTATGAAACACATATTTTAGACATAATCATTGGGATTATTTCTTTCCCGTAACCTTCATCATTAGACTCAAATGCCAAGAATACTTTCAATCTGAGAATTATCTCAAAGAAAGCAAGAGAGCCATCCACTGCTACATGAGTCAACACTTAATAGATTTGTTTAAAACATAATAGAGTTTAAAGATCAGAAATCCTCAACATAGAAAAATTAGGTGGTTAAATAAAAACAAGCTACAAACTATAATTATTCTCTAAATAACTCATGAGTCACTTAATTAACTGTGTCCTCAATCATAATTCTGTTCTCTTCAATAGCACTATAAGCTCCCCTGAGGACTCCATCCAAACTCTGTGGACCTTTGAACTCTCATTGCAAAAGTTCCCTGCACTCAGTTGGTGCTTAAGGATTCCATATTGAGGATTCTGGAAAGGATTTCCTAAAATTACTGTTCTAAGCATGGAACAAATATGTTGTTGACACATTAAAGTGAAAAGCATCCAAATTTTTGGAAGCAACTAAAGCCTAATGGTCCATATAAGTGAGGTTAATCTTAGCTAAGAGCAATTTTGCCATCAGGATCAAAAAAAGATTATCGGTCTAGATCAATTTATTAATTCATCTCACACCTCAAAGATGATGACAAGGATGTATGTATTTTAAAGGAGCTTGCTAGAACACAAAGGGAATTTAGCAATAACTTAATCTAAACCCTTTATTTACAGATGAAAAAACAGACTTGGAAAAATTAAGGGGCTTGAAGCCATTTTAGCTCTTTAGTAGAAAAGGTTTCCTGATTTCTGGGGCTCTTGGTACAATCAATAGAGTGGACTGAGTATTTCATTTCTAGTTCAATGTTTGCTGTCTCACAGTGTTATTTTGTTCTTCATGGCTTAATTGTTTTACATTAACATGTTTCATTAACATATAAGAAATGCCTTTTATAAACATTGAAACGAGGTACATAGAACCAGCTACCTTTGCTGACCTTTGTCAGTGCCATCCGTCCAGCTTTGAAGAATCACACTTTTGGGCTCAGTTGCAGGATCTGGTTCAGCTGGGAGAGGGGCTTGAGGCTTTCGGAAACACCATGATGGTGAAAAGATTCTGAAGCACTGTATAATCAGCACTTGTGGTTGAAATAATTACACCACCAAATATGTGACATGGCTGCAGTCATTCAAAAGGGCAAAGGCATGTGCTATAAACTTACATCAAACTAAATTCAAGGAAAGGTATTCAGGAGCAATAACGGTAACAACTATCTGAGGCATAACTGCTCCCAACAGAAGGCCAGGAATCATGCTGGTGTGGAGGAGGAAAAAAATAATTTTACTCCATATTTTTTAAATTTTTCTGGCTGGACTAATAATCAAATTAACATGAGTCAGACCAACAGAAGAAAATGACCAAGTTTATTTTGTATGTACACATGGGGGGTTTCATAAAAATGTGAGACCAGAGAACATATTGGCAGTTAAGGGTATATGACGTCTTGAGCTAAGGAGAAGAAGAGGGGGAAGTTGTGGCTTGGGACTTCAAAGTACACAGAGGTAGTTCACATAGAGAGAGAAATGTAAATATTTGTAAATAAGGGTTTGATGGACCATCTTTAATAATGGGGTATAGAGAGGATTTTGATCAAATGGGCTTTGCCAGGTTGCCTCCTGTCTACCATACCTAATTCATATTAGACTATAGACAGTGGTGGAATTCAGCCGGTTCACACAGGTTCAGCAGAACTGATACCTAATGTTTTGTTGAGTTTGGCAAACTAGTTGTTAAAATGGCACTTGTAACCAGGGTTCTCTCTAAGGTGGGCGCCTGTGCAGCTGCCCAATGTGGAGATCACAAATTTACATTCCTTACTCTTTTTTTAATGTTCATCTGCGCAACAGCATATTCTAAGGGCCCATAATAATATTCATTCTGTCCACATGTTAAAAATATTGCAAGCAATGATTCCAATCAAGAAGCCATATAGAAATAAATAACAGTTTTATTGTTTTTTTCAGGTGTTATTTAATATTTTAAAACTATTTTTTATAACATAATTTAGTTTTGTGTATCCCTTCTATTGTTCTTAAGTATTAAATACATGAAATAATAAACTACATTTTGGTATATCATTTTTTTATACTTAAAATGGTCATTAGGGCACAAAACCGATTGTTAAATTATTTGAATCCCACCACTGACTATAAATATCTGTACTGATAGCTCCTGTCCTGGAACAGGTCTTTTAGTCTAAATTCTTTTAGCTAGTTTGGAGGAAGGTGAAAGGTTTTTCTTGAGTTTTTCTTTTCTTTTTTTTAATAATCAACTTAAGTAATACTCCAAGAGTCTTTTAGAAAGACAGACAGGACAGACAAGAAGGGAGAGAGATGAGAAGCATCAATTCTTCATTGTGGCACCTTAGTTGTTCATTGATTGCTTTCTCATATGTGCCTTGGCGGGGAGGGATCCAACCATGCAAGTGACCCCTTGCTCAAACCAGCAACCTTGGGTTTCAAGCCAGTGACGTTTGGGTTCAAATCAGTGACCATGGGGTCATGTCTATTGTCCCACACTCAAGTCAGTGACCCCGCACTCAAGCTGATGAGCCTGTTCTCAAGCTGGCAATCTCAGGTTTCAAACCTGGGTCCTCAGTATCCCAGATTGATGTTCTGTTCACTGCATCACAACCTGGTCAGGCCAAAAATCATATTTTAGAATGACAAATTTAGCTTCCTCTCAATGGCATGAAAAGAAAAAGAATACCTTTTCTAAACCATTATGACCCTCAGCATAACATACTCTACCTCTGAGATTTAGTCTCAGTGTCTTTGAAATGAAGTTGATCAATACATATGTCTCTAAGTTCCCTGCAAGGTCTAACTTTAAAGCCTCTAAGTGGTAAAAACTCTATTTTACTGTCAAAGGTCTCACTTTATTAACATTTCTTTCTTTATGGGCAAACATGTAAAAAGGCTTATAACCAAATCATTTTCCACTTGATGGGCTTTTTATGTTTTCTTGCTTTTTAAGAAAAGTGCTGTTTTTACCAAACCTTACAATTGTAACTCCAAACATGAGCCACTATTGTCTAGACCCATTTGGCTTGGTTTATTAGACTATTCCCTAAGATGTCATAAAAAAATATTTGGTTCTTATTCTCGTCTGTTGTTTCATCCAATATTTTTTTTTCTTCTCCAATATTTTATTTGCCACAACCAAGCCAACTGGGCAGGAACTGATTCACAAACCCTCTAATCTGTGAGGCAGTGAGGTTTCTGACCAACATACCAAAACATAGTATTCTGGGTTATGTTGAAATGAAAATAAAATAATTCCTCAAGCTTATTAAAACTGCTAATGATATAGTCATCACAAAAACCAAACATTAAATTCTAAAAATATAAAGAGATAATAGTTATTATTATTAAAGCAAAATAATTTTAGCCTCTTCTTTTTTTTGTTTTTTTTTTTGTTGTTTTTGATTCATTCTTTCTATTCTATCACTTAGGCTGTGAATCAGACCTCTCAGAATAACCTAACTAAGGCAAATTCAACACATTTTAGTTTAATTTTCTTCAATTCAAACACTACTTGCACAATGAGGTGAATGTCTAACAATTCAAAGGAACAAACCATTAAATTAAAATTCCTAACTTCATTGTTTGAATCACACTGGGCTAAATTTACATCCTCCATAACACTGTGGGAATTCACTGTGGGAGATCTTTCTAGCCACATTTTTTTAAGCAAACCTTTCCTTTCTCTTCTTTTTTAAGGGTGAATTACTTGTCGCTGTACCTTTAATGATAAGAAGAAAGAAATAAAACTGGGCTCCAGGAGAAAACAATGAGGCAATAATTCTGAAATTAAAATATAGCACGTGATATATCAATATAATTGTCCTGCATATGTCATGATAACTCTGCTTTGATGGTGTTATTTCTCGAGCACGCAAAACCTAATAAAATCCGGAGGGCTGAATTGATGAGAAATTCAATGTTAGAGATTATGAAAAATACACTAAAATAGCCAAACAAAATTACTGAAAAGCAATTTTAGTGACAAACTATTTATCTAAATAATGTGGGAAGATTTATAGAGATCTCCCAACATTAAAATTAATTAGTTACTTAAAACACTTAACTTCTTTGACAAAGTAAAATGTGATTACATAACTAGTTGTTTGACCTTGAGCAAATCTGTCAACATTTCTGTGCCTCATATTTTTTCATGTTTTATTATTCATCCTTAAGAGAATTTTTTCTAAAATTTTTATGTTTATACTTTTGTAGTGAGAGGGTTATTTTCTCTCTCTCCTTTTTTTTTTTGTTTGTTTGTTTTTTTTGTTTGTTTGTTTTTTTGTTAAGTGAGAAGCAGGGAGGCAGAGAGACAAACTCCTGCATGCGCCACAACCAGGATTCACCTGGCAAGCCCCCTACAGGGCAATGCTCTACCTTTCTGGGGCTTATAATCCGTTGCTTGAAAACCAAGCTATTTCAGTGCCTGAGGCAAGGCCATGTAACCATCCTCAGCACTTGGGGCCAACTTGTTTAAAACATTTGAGCCATGGCTGCAGGAGAGAAAAAGAGGGGATGTAGGGAGGGGTGGAGAAGCAGATGCTTGCTTCTTCTGTGTGCCCTGACTGGGAATCGAACCCAGGACTTCCATACCCTGGGCCAACACTCTAGTGCTGAGCCAACTAACCAGGGCCAGGTTTCTTTTTCTTGTGCTTTATTCATTTCATTTATTCAAAATGGAATTATTAATAATAAAATTAAAAAGAAAGGTTTGGCAATGATCATCTCACCAGTTGATGATATTATATAAATAACAATGTGCAACAGAATCAACCATGGAGACATCCAGAATGATGCTTCTAAATATCCAAGCAAGCATAGAGCATCCAAAGTAAAAATCATCAAGATGCCAGCCTTCACTAACAAATAACAATTTAACTACCCATTTGTTTCATGTAACCTTGGGTGTGTCATTTAACTATTCTATGTCTGTTTCTTTTTATTCAGATATGAAATGGAGACAATACTAGTACCTGTTGCAGAATTACTAAAAACCTTAAATGAGATCATGCATACAATAAACCCAAGTGCCTACAATACAATAAAAGCTCAATAAGTAATTCCTATTATTATCATTATCATCATAATTATTATAAATAAGTTTTTCAGCTGTGATCACCATTTGGTGAATAAACTTGAGCAGAATATTCCACTTCAACATGAATGATACAATTTAACATTAAATAGGAGAGATTCAGTAAGAGAAACTCTTCAGCTCTTTCACTTTACATATTGAAACAGTCACACAAATAAGAACAAATTGTCTTATAACAAGGTGATGTACTTTGATTTTTTACTCCTAAAAAAGATATTTGTAAGCTAGGCTCTGTTATGAAGAAAGATGAAAAAGAAAGAAGAATTTTCTCTCTACTTCTTGGGATTGTCCTTAGGTTTTGAGTATTTTCCTAGATAATTAGCTCTTCGTACTAATAAACCCACTAATCAGACTTTGTTAAAAACTCCAAATTTTTAAGTTTTAAAAATACTTTTGATAACCTCCATGTTGTCCTATTCACTCACTCCTGTCCTTCATAGGCACACGCTGGGTTTCTACTAGCTTACTCAGATGGTACTTTGAGAAGCACAAATCAAACTTTGTCAAATAGTACATGTTTTCTTTCTTCTTCTGTCACATGTTGACATAGTATACCAAAGAATTTCCCTGGTGTCAACTTGCACTGGTAGTTCTTAACCTCTCATTGTTTGAATGGGGAAAATTTATTCACCCATCATTAATGTAGAGATAGCTCATATGTGGTTGTAAGTATTAAAATGGAATCAAAATTTGTTAGCAGATAACTCAGGAAAGAAAGAAAGGTACCAAGAGTGGAAGGAAGAAAAGATACCTACCAAGACAGGTTTAGAAGTCATGCAACAGGAGGGACATTGCCCAATTAGAATGGCTGAGAAACTTTCACGAGACCATGGATGCTCTATGTTCATATTAAAGAAATTGCTCATGCAAAAAATACAGATGTGAAACACTTTCTGCTATGTGCACCTGGCTCAATTCTGAACTCACACCCAACTTTTGTACAAATTTCATATACACTGTATTCTGTGTCATTGGTTCCTTTGATGGATGAGATCAAAGTGAAATCCAGGGTAGAGGTAACAAATCACTGACAACAAGCTCAAAGACAGATATTTTCTAAAATAAAACTAATTCAATGGAAAAAAAATTATGTGAGCCAGAGAAACTTAAGTCCCCAACCCTGAGGATTTGGGGGAACTTTAAGAGGAATTCTTGAGTTTTCACCCCCATATGTGGAATGAGATGTCAGGTAAATTTGGTGTGGCAAGTACTTACTCAGTGTGATTAAGTGCTCAATGTCAGCTGCACTATTCATGATGATTTTCTTTCTTTTATTTTGGGTGTTTGTAGTAATGATAATAATAACGATGAAGCGAATCATAGATTGTGCTTATCATATTACACTTTTAAAAAGTTGCGACCTGACCGTGGCCAGTTGTCTCAGTGGAAGAGCATTGACCTGGCATGTGGATGTCCCTGGTTTAAATCAGCCCCAGGCACTGATGATGGCTCCATGGAGCCTCTGCCTCAGGTGCTAAAAATAGCTCAGTTGAGAGCATAGCCCCAGATGGGCATAGCATCGGTCCAAGACAAGGGTTGCCGTGTGGCTCCTGGTCAGGGCGCATGCAGGAGTCTATCTCCCCTCTCACTTGGAAAAGAAGAGGAAAAAAGTTGCTAACCTTTTCTGCATCCTGACCACAAAAGAATAAAAGACAGTTTTTGGTTATTTGTTCTAATATTTATAATCTATATTTCCCCATAATAGGATTTACCAAAATTTGTAACCATATATTTATTTTTATGACCTAATTGATTGTCTTTCTTTCATCTGGTTGTGGCTTTTCTGGAATAAATACTGTATGTCAAAACTTTTATATCTCTTGTATTACTGCATACACAGTAACAAACTTGTACTACAGTTCTCCTCTTTGCAAGGCACAAAAACATATCACTTATCCACAATCAAATTAATCTACTACAGCTTTCTTTACCTTGCTATTTCTTTTGACCATACTCTGGTTATCTCAAGTGGATTCCAGAAATGCTCTAATTCTGGGAAAGAGGATCACAGCCTTCTATCCTAAAGGGAAATCTCTGCAAACACTTCTAAAGTGGTATGCAATGCTACAGTAGATGGAAGAAGAAAAAAAGAAAGAGATTTTATATAATCAGAAATCTGCATTAACTCTCAGTAACCAAGTTGTTTATGATATAGGTTTCTTTACTTGCATGCAACAGAAACTAATTCTGGCTTACTTAGCCAAAAAATAAAACAAATATAGGATAGAGAAACTGTAAATTGTTGTAACACAAACTAAAAGTTCAGGAATAATGTCTTTGGCATTGTTTGATCTAGTTTATATGCTATTGATAGTGTCTTGTTTATCTTCAACTTCTTGTTCTGCTTTTTTCCTTGATTGTTTTATTATCTTTGTCTAAAGAGAGAAGAACTTGCTAGGAACTCTAGTGTTATATCAAATCAGGTTCAATTCAACTAAAAAAGAGAGCGTGCACCTCAAATTCCTATAAAAGACTTTGAACTTCATAGATTGGCTATTGTCATAACTCAACCAATCACTATGACTGAGGAAAAAGAACTATGCTGATTAGCTTAAGCTAAAGTCGCAGGTACATGCACATGAAGGCCAAAACATGGACTAAGAATGCAGAAGATGTTTCTTAAAGGAAAAATAAGAATTTGATACATGAAATATGTGAATAACAATGATAACAATAATAAACTTAATATTTTATTGGCCTTTTCTGTCTTGCTGTATGCCAGGAATTAGCCTATGTATTTATATGTACTACCTCATTTAATCTTTACACCATGGTTTATATAAGTATTATCTCATTTCACAAATGAGGTAGTGGAGACTCAAAGCAGTTAAAAATAACTTGCCCAGAATAACCCAGATTGTTCCTGATAAAGTTCTGATTTGAATTCAGGAGTGTGAAACTATAGTGTCATTCTAATTGTGCTTTATGTAGGTAGACAAAAAAAAAAGTCAGTTACAATTGAAAATTTTAATAGATTTTAGCTATACTTCTGCTCATTGATTTACTCCTAGACTCTAAGAATAGTATTTAGCAAAAAAAAAAAAAAAAAAGCATTTGTTAAAAGAATGAGTTAATAAATGAGTAAAAACACTGGATGAGTTGTATATGAAGCCTACTGCAAACACCTAAACAAACTTGAAACTTCAAATAAGGTGTAAACTCCCAAGACAGTACTAGCTTGTGAGGTTTTGGTACCCTATCAAAAGGCGCGCATAGTATAAAACGCACAAGAAGTTCTTAAAAATAGTAACTTCTAACTATTGAAAACCTACCTGGCACAGTAAACTTTACCAATTAACATAATTTAGTCTCTACAACAGATGACAAATACTGATGCTGAATAATGTTAAGACATTCTCAGGGTCGTATAACTAGCAATGGGAGGACCAGTATGAAAACTGTTGCATTATTGATGTCTTTTATAGCCTCGTTCTCCATTTCTCTTTGTCCCTGACTAAAATCTCACATTACAGGCTGTCATCTAAAGTAACTAAGTGCATTTGTATTTACAAGTTCTCATGCAGACAGTTCTGTGCACACATGAAAGTAAAAAAAAAATCATATTCAATATATAAATTTTAAAAAACAAAATTTTATAATCATACGCTGGTGGGAGAAAGGTATATTTTCTGTCATTACAGTAATAGAAAAAGGAAAGAAAAGAAGAATTTGAAAATAGAGAAGTAGCCAAAGAATCTAATGTGATACCTTGTCAGGAAAATGAACAAAAGGCTTATCAAGTGAGGTGATCCAAAGACAAGCACCTTTTATTGAGAATGATTCGACCTGCCTTAAATCTTCTAAATTCAAATCTGGAATTTGCCAAGGGTGCTCAAATGTATTTCAGCCAGTCAACTGCAATAAAGACAATAAATGGGCTCCAGAACTTTCTGTTACTTAATTCATTGTGAAAAATTTTAGGGTTTTGTTTCTGTATTAGATTACTTGTCAGCCGAATCAAAAGTTCAGGACTAACAGTCAGGAATAAATCAATGAAGAGTGAATGCCTTTTTCCTCAAAGGCTCTGATAATATAAAATTACTAGAGCTAGCTAAGTGGGAATATACTGAATAACTGAATATATTTATACATTAGAGATGGTGTGGAATGCTGCCAGTGATACCTTGGGGATAATTTAAAGTCTGGCTTTACTAGGGGCAGGGAGATAAAATAGCCAAAATAGAATCCCTTCAAACTTGAATCAAAGAGATGGAATGAAAATGTAAACTCATTTAAAAACTCGAAGGACTTATCTACCTTAATATAAACCAAGGGAATAACTCAATACCTTTGAAAAAAATATAGTGTTTCTTATCAAATAATCAGAGTAAAAGGTCTTTGGAAAAATAAATAGTCCCACAATGCTACCATACAGCTGAAAAATCTGAGACTGTATGTTCAAAGGCAAAGTGGAATGGAGAAGAGGTGAATCCATTTTTTGTATAATTCACATAAATTATTCTCCACTTTAAAGAGGCTGGAGGCTCAGAATCCATTTGATTGGCAATGTTGGTTTAATTAGCAGAGCATTTTAGAATTTTATTTTTATGAGAACCAAAACAACACTTTAAAAACTACTCCAACCAATCCATTGTACAGTTTAGGCAATCCAGGTTCAAATGGATTAATTAAGCTGTCTGCCCTGTATCATAACACTAGTTTAACTGTAGAGGAATAAATATATATTGAGGATGCCTAACTCCTAGTCAACTGTTTTCTCTAACATACTTTATTTGACTTGATTTCTGTGACTATTATACATTCCCTGGACAGCCACATTCATAAAGACCTGTACAAATAACAGCAGAATTTTAAGGAGGTGAATTTACTTGTAAAAGAGAATGCTAAATCTGAAATTCATTCAGGAATAGTAATTTGAAAATAATGTTTTCTTAATATTAATCCTATTTATCTATGTGATGATATAATAAATTCATTAATTTAGTAGGGCAAAGAAAATCCAAGGTACACGAATGCATATATCCTCTTGATGAGATCATGTTTCTCTTGTCTTTTCCACTATGATCTCATTGTTGTCATAGGGTTTCTTGACATGTTTAGAGTATAATCATTATACATGTTTAATTTCACATAGATTATGCTCCACTAAGAAATGTATTTTATTCTTTCTTCCATCGGTATAAAGCTTAGATATTCTTTTCATAAGTCTGACTCCTTGTCATCAGATAATCTATTTTAAATGAATTTTCCCTCTCTTGGTTCCAAAATGCAAATTGAGACAACACTCAAGAAAGATTATTCCCTTGTTTTTAGACTGCCTTTTCCAAATAAAATGTAGATTTATCTTTTCACTCAGAAGGGCCTTTAAGAACTTTGGATCACTTGTCCTATAAATAGTCTGACTAAATGTTGAACTCCAGTTAAAGAGATTACCTTCTAGTTTGAATTAGGCAAGGCAGTCTTCACTTCCTGCCCTAATTTGCAGTTACATGTTCTCTCAGGGAAGTTTTGTGAATCACTGGACCTCTGTAGCTATGCTTCATCCCGATGTTGGATACCCTGGACACAGTTGTTATTGGTTATAAGTGAAAGGATTATGATTCAGATACATTTTCAGTGTCAATGTGACAAATCTAGTCAAGCTCCTGAGATAACCAGTGCTAATCTCTTGATATCTATGTTCTAATGTCTTTAATGATATCACATTTTGATTTGGGGAGTAGAAGAATTCTTTTCTTCCTAAGGAGTTAAGAGACTAGAATTAATAAATCATAGAATTACACAAATAATGATCTCAAAAGAACTGCCAACACCAGAATTTGACTCTATTCTGAGATTTTCCAAATAATAGTTCATTAGATCATAAACTACTTTGCATTTGCATAGGTTCAT
This sequence comes from Saccopteryx bilineata, assembly GCF_036850765.1. NCBI lineage: Eukaryota > Metazoa > Chordata > Mammalia > Chiroptera > Emballonuridae > Saccopteryx > Saccopteryx bilineata. Next base: position 62,979,055 of record NC_089498.1, read on the forward strand.
CTCTCTAAGAAGGTTTATGAAAAGTGTATGGATGGGTCCAGGTTGTATTCAGCATACCAAACACATTTTCTTTTTGTGTGAATTTAAGAAAGCCTCTAGCGTGTTCCCTAGATATAAACACATAGCCACAGAACTGCATTTTTAAAAGTAACTCTAAAATCTATCACTTAAATCTACTCCTTAAGTACTTTAACATTAATAATGGTCAGCTTGAACAAGGAACTTCTGAAAGTATGAGTCCCACATGGAATATACAGTCTTCTCTCTACACCTATGCCTCCTCTTGAACACCAGGATCTTCAGTGGAGCAATCAATAATCACTGTTTGATTTGCCCCAAATCTCAAAAACTTGGTGAAATTAAGAGAAATAACTATTTGTTCATTTATTCATTTACTCATCCAACAAACATTGATTAGTGCATGGCCTTTTAAAGTTTCTGATCTCAAAAGAAGATTTAGAAAAATAACATTATTTGCAAAGAACTGTACTCATTCCTCTTGTCAAACTCTCAAATCACTGGTTTGTAACATTTTATTGGAGAAGCATAACAGACTTCTTAAAGAAATTGTTAAAAGCTATAGACCTACCAAAAAGAAAGAAAAAAACCTATGTCCACACAAACACACACGTTTACATCTTACTTCTAATGTTTTTAAGTGTTCCTAAAATTTGCCTAAGAACACATACTTAAGGGGACCACTGCTCTATATCAAAATCTTCCTAATGAATTAGCTGTTCATAAGCCATACCTGGTCAGTGTCATATTTTTCTCATCCTCAGTGTTCATTTTAACACTATACACACCAGTGTTATAAAATTGAAAAGTGAAAACACTAATTTGTGTAACAGATGTACACTCACATACATTTGCTAACTTTGCCAGGAGTTAAATTTATTACTCCATTGACAGACAATAAAAAACTATAACTATTCAGTAGAAAGAGTAAGAGTAGCTCCTTTATTTGTATAGGTTAGATAAAAACATTTTTTAGGTGTAAAAATAATTTTAGAGGTCTTTAAAAATATTTTAAAGACTAACTTATGATTTTGATAACAAATAGTACAATTTTTCTGTAGGAAAGAAAGAAGAAAAAGACATCAACATGATCATCATACCTTGATAATATCAAATAGTCCCAGATTTTTTTCCTAAAAGAGAGGATTATACCCTACCTGAAACTTTTGTTTTCATTCATTTCCCCCATCTCCATTATTAGTACAACTTTCACCTTCATAGCTGTGGCTTAGCCCAGACCATATGCTATGAATGTATAAAAGAATTTCTGCCTGGAAGATTATTATTTATGCAGCAGATCAACATCTAAACACTCCAGTTCATGAAATCTTGGATCAATTTTCCTGACAGATGTCATTCTTGCTGGGACCAGTTCAGCAATGGGTGTGCACAAAAGGAAGACACTGCAGGGCTTAAGAAAAACATGCAAGACACAACATGCAGAAAAGATGGGTACAGGGGACTCCCAGCCTCTAGGACTGAGAGCCCAGATCTCTGCAGCCTCATTGTATTCATTCATCTCTTTGCTCATCAAGCAAATTAGGAGAGCCTGGATCAAATTAGTCTACAGTAAATTCAGGTGCAGAGAAAGATGACCAACCAGTGACCCTCAGGAAAGTACGAAAATGGCTATAGGGATCAGCTGCTTTCTAGAAACAATCTTAGTAGCGCTTGCCGGGGCAGCATTCTGCCCCGACAGGACTTGACATTCCAAAGTCCACACCAAAGACTTGTCTCAGGACAACAGTCTAATTCTCAGCTATTTTTCTACAATTATGATCTCTGAATTCTAGACTGATATATCTCTAAACCTGGGGGACCCAGGAGTGACAGGCAGAAGCAGATTCTGCATGTGACAGTTCTCACCATGGAAATTTTCATGTCCTGCAATTCCAAAGACAGAGAGCATTTTCCTTTAGCATATTAAATGATCCTATGTAGAAGTCATTTTTCCTTGACAATTTTAATATCCTCTAAGTAAATTAAATCTAATATATGAAGACAAGCATCTTAGCAAACAAATATTAAGAAATAAATGAACTATATATCAGATGGTGTTAGAATTTATTGTTTATTTTTAGGTGTGATAATGAAGATATAGTTTTAAAGAAGTTCTTAGCATTTACAAACACATACTGAAATATTTATGGATAAAATTATAAGTGATCTTGGATTGGTTTCAAACAACATAGAGAGCAAGAGAATCCTGAAATATAGATGAAACTAGATGAGTCAGAAGTTAATAGTGTAAAAACTATGAGATGCTACTTGGATTATTTTTCTTATTATTCTCTTTTATTCATAGGTTGGAAAGTTTTCACAATAAAAAAGATTCTTTATAAAAAATATATCACAAAAAAACTAGAAATAACACAAATACAGTGGTTCCTCGTCTATGGCTGGGGTTAGGTTCCAGAATCTCCCCATAGATGAAAATCCGCGAAGTAGTGACCTTATATTTATTTTATTATTTATATATATTTTAGGCTTTATAAACCCTCCCTGCACTCTTATAAACTTTTCCTACACTGGTATTAACCTTTCCCACACTTTTATAAACACTTTGTATGCTCTTAAACACTTTCTACACTAGAAAATGCTTATTTTACTGTAAAAATAATTAAAATAATAAATATATAAAATTTTCTGTAGGGGACCTGAAGATGGCAGTGGAGTAGGCAGACACACAGACTCCCAGGTCTCACCACCAAACTGGAATACAAATCAATTTAGAAAAAATCAGCATGGAAAACCAACTCTGGACTACAAGAACAGCTCTCAAAAACCAAGAAGCAAAGATGAAGCCACAACAAACCTGGTAGGGAGTGCCGGAATCTCCCCTGCTAACAGGAACGGGGGGGGGTGAGGCTGAGAGCTTAGAGGGGCTCTCATGCCAGGGAAAAGAGCAGCAGAAAATACTGCTCACAGCCATTTGCCTGGGGACCAGGGAGCGAGGTGTGTTGAAAGGACCAGCTTATCTTCCAAGTGGAAAGGGGAGAGAGAGGGACAGATGATGAGGGACAGAGGAATGCAGGGGATGACCTAAAAAGCTGACTTATCCAGTGCTGGAGGCGGCCATAGCTGGGGGAGGGGCTGATTCTTCCAAAAAACAAAAGACTAAATTACTTCCAGATCACAGATCTCCAGACATCTCTCCAGCTCCAATCAGCACAATAAGACACAGCTGAAAAAAAGAAGTTGGGAGGAGGAGCAGTAATTCAGGTAACCATGGAGATCTGAGATACATCTTCTCCTACTGAAGCTGAGAAAACACCCTCCCCTAGAGAGATTAATTGATAGAAGAGGCCTTCAGAGTCTCAGGTTACACCCACTGCATTCCTGGATACAGTTTCAAGGAAGCCCCCAGTTGAGATCAGTAAACAAGATTATCACCTGTTAAGAAAACAAACGAATCAAGACTTTAAAGCTGACCAAATCCAAAAGTGAATTACAAAAAATAGCTGATGCCAACCCAAGAAGACCTAGAAATAACACAATTGAAAACTGAAGGCAGGCAACACCAAGCCTAGACTCAACCAGCTCTACAAACAAAACACCCAAACACAGATATAATGAGAAGAAAAAGAAGTGCAATCCAAATGAAACCACAAGAGAAACCTTCAGGAGATGAACTGAGTGATATGGAAATAACCAAACTCCTGGAGGTGGAGTTCAAAATAATGATTGTAAGGATGCTTAGGGATCTTAGAACAATAATGGATGGTCATTACGAACACCTAAATAAAGAAATAGTAACTATAAAAAAGGATATTGAAATATTTAAAAAGGGAATCAGTCGGAGATGACAAATACAATATCAGAAATGAAGACCACAATGGAAGGAATTAAAAACAGGATGGATAGAGCTGAGGATCAAAACAGTGAGTTGGATGACAAGTTGAATGAAGGCAAGAAAGCAGAGAAGAGGCCCTGGCCGGTTGGCTCAGCGGTAGAGCGTCGGCCTGGCGTGCGGGGGACCTGGGTTCGATTCCCAGCCAGGGCACATAGGAGAAACGCCCATTTGCTTCTCCACCCCCACCCCCTCCTTCCTCTCTGTCTCTCTCTTCCCCTCCCGCAGCCAAGGCTCCATTGGAGCAAGGATGGCCCGGGCACTGGGGATGGCTCCTTGGCCTCTGCCCCAGGTGCTAGAGTGGCTCTGGTCACAGCAGTGTGACGCCCTGGAGGGGCAGAGCATCGCCCCCTGGTGGGTGTGCTGGGTGGATCCCGGTCGGGCACATGCGGGAGTCTGTCTGACTGTCTCTCCCCATTTCCAGCTTCAGAAAAATACAAAAAAAAAAAAAAAAGAAAGCAGAGAAGAAAAAAGAAAAGAGACTCAAAAAGTCCGAGGAAACTCTTAGAGAGCTCTGTGGCAACATGAAGAGAAATAACATCCACATTATAGGGGTTCCTGAAGAAGAAGAGAAAGAACAAGGGATAGAGACTTTGTTCAATCATATCATAGCTGAAAACTTCCCTAAATTAATACAGGAGAAACTCTCACAAGTTCAAGAAGCACAGAGAACACCATTAAAGAGAAACCAAAAGAAATCTACACCAAGACACATCATAATTAAAACACCAAAACTAAGTGATAAAGAGAAAATATTAAAAGCTACAAGAGAAAAAAAAGCTATCATCTACAAAGGAGCCCCCATAAGGATGACATCCGACTTCTCAATAGAAACACTTGAGGCCAGAAGGGAATAGCAAGAAATATTCAAAGTAATGCAGAACAAGAACCTATAACCAAGACTACTTTATCTAGCAACGCTATCATTTAAAATCGAAGGAGAAATAAAAAGCTTCCAAGACAAAACAAAAACAACAACAAAAAAAAAACTCAAGGAATTTATTACAATAAAACCAATGCTGCAGGAAATGTTAAGGGGCCTGTTGTAAACAGATCAAAGTTGGAAAAGAATATAGCAAAAAAGGAATACAGCTTTAAAGAATAAAATGGCAATAAACAACTACATATCAATACTAACCATATGTAAATGGATTAAATGATCCAATCAAAAGACATAGGGTAGCTGCATAAGAAAACAGGACCCATACATATGCTGTCTACAAGAGACACACCTTAAAACAAAAGATGCACATAAATTGAAGGTAAAAGGATGGAAAAAAAACATTTCATGCAAATGGAAATAAAAAAATAGCTGGGGTAGCAATACTTATATCAGACAAAATGGACTTTAAAACAAAGGATATAGTAAGAGATAAAGAAGGCCACTATGTAATGATAAAGGGAACAGTGCAACAAGAAGATATAACTATTATAAATATCTATGCACCTAATATAGGAGCACCTAAATATATAAAGCAGACTTTGATGGATATAAAGGGCGAGATCAACAGCAATACTATAATAGTATAGGATTTCAATACCCTACTAACATCACTAGATAGATCCTCAAGAAAGAAAATTAACAAAGAAACAGCAGACTTAAAGGACACACTAGATCAATTTGATTTAATAGATATCTTCAGAACCTTTCACCCTAAAGCAGCAGAATGTACATTCTTTTCAAGTGCTCATGGTACATTCTCTAGGCTAGACCACATGTTAGGACACAAAAGTGGTATCAACAAATTTAAGAAGATTGAAATCATATCAAGCACTTTCTCAGATCACAATGGCATGAAACTAGAAATTAATCACAATAGAAGAGCTCAAAAATTCTCAAACACATGGAAACTAAATAGCAGATTGTTAAATAACGAATGGATTAAGAATGAGATCAAAGAAGAAATAAAAATATTCCTAGAAATGAATGATAATGAACATACAACAAATCAAAATTTATGGGACACAGCAAAAGTAGTACTGAGAGGGAACTTCATAGCACTACAGGCACACTTTAAGAAACTAGAAAAAGCTCAAATAAACAACTTAACCCTGCATCTAAAAGAACTAGAAAAAGAACAGCAAGTAAAGCCCAAATGTAGTAGAAGGGAGAAAATAATAAAGATCAGAGCAGAAATATATGACATAGAGGCTAAAGAAACAATACAGAGGATCAATGAAACTAGGAGTTGTTTCTTTGAAAAGGTAAACAAGATCAATGAACCTTTAACTAGATTCAACAAGAAAAAAAGAGAGAGGACTCTAATAAATAAAATTAGAAATGAGAGTGGAGAAATAACAACTGACACAACAGAAATACAAAATATTGTAAGAAAATACTATGAAGAACTGTATGCCAAAAAACTAGACAACCTAAATGAAATGGACAAATTCCTTGAAACATACAATCTATCAAAAATCAATCTGGAAAAATCAGAAAATCTAAACAGACTAATTACACCAAATGAGATCGAAACAGTTATCAAAAAACTCCCAACAAAGAAAAGTCCGGTGCCAGATGGCTTCACAAGTGAATTCTACCAAATATTCAAGGAAGAACTAACACTTATCCTTCTCAAGCTATTTCAAAAAATTCAAGAGGAAGGAAGACTTCCGAGCTCCTTTTATGAGGCAAGCATAATTGTGATTCCAAAACCAGGCAAAGACAACACAAAGAAAGAAAATTATATGCCAATATCCCTGATGAATTTAGATGCTAAAATTCTCAACAAAATATTAGCAAACTGAATCCAACAATATATGAAAAAAATCATACACCATGATCAAGTGGGATTTATTCTGGGAGGCAAGGCTGGTACAATATTCACAAATCAATCAATGTGATTCATCACATAAACAAAAGGAAGGAGAAAAACCACATGATAATTTCAATAGATGCAGAAAAAGCATTTGATAAATCCAGCACCCATTCATGATCAAAACTCTCAGCAAAGTGGGAATACAAGGAACATACCTCAACATAATAAAAGCCATCTATGACCAACCCACAGCCAACATCATACTCAATGGGCAAAAATTAAAGCAATCCCCTTAAGATCAGGAACAAGGCAGGGGTGCCCCCTTTCACCACTCTTATTCAACATAGTCCTGGAAGTCCTAGCCACAGCAATCAGACAAGAAGAAGAAATACAAGGCATTCAAGTTGGAAAAGAAGAAATAAAACTATTATTTGCAGATGATATGATATTGTATTGACTTAAATTCTCAGTCAAAAAACTACTGGACTGGATAAATGAATTCAGTAAAGTGGCAGGATACAAAATTAATACTTAGAAATCAGAGGCATTTTTATACACCAACAATGAACAGTGAGAAAGAGAAATTAAGGAAACAATCCCCTTTACTATTACAACCAAAAAAATAAAGTACCTAGGAGTACATTTAACCAAGAAGACTAAAGACTTGTACTCAGAAAATTATAAAACATTGATAAAAGAAATCAAGGAAGATACAAACAAGTGGAAGCATATACCGAGCTCATGGTTACGAATAATAAACATTATTAAAATGTCTATATTACCCAAAGCAATTTATAAATTTAGCAATACCAATTAAAATACCAATGACATACTTCAAAGATATAGATCACATATTCCAAAATTTTACATGGAACCGAAAAAGAATACGAATAGCCTCAGCAATCTTATAAAAGAAGAATAAAGTGGGAGGTATCACACTTCCTGATATCAAGTCATACTACAAGGCCACTGTACTCAAAACAGCCTGGTACTGGCATAAGAACAGGCATATAGATCAATGGAACAGAACAGAGAACCCAGAAATAAATCTACAGCTCTATGGACAACTGATATTTGACAAAGGAGGTAAGAGCATACAATGGAGTAAAGACAGTCTTTTTAATAAAGGTGTTAGGAAAATTGGACAGCTACCTGCAAAAAAATGAAACTAGACCACCAACTTACACCATTCACAAAAATAAACTCAAAATGGATAAAAGACTTAAATGTAAGCCATGAAACCATAAGCATCTTAGAAGAAAACATAGGCAGTAAGCTCTCTGACATCTCTTGGAGCAATATATGATATTTGCTGATTTATCTCCACGGGGAAGTGAAATAAAAGGCAGGATAAACAAATGGGTCTATATCAAACTAAAAAGCTTTTGCATAGCTAAAGACAATAAGAACAGAATAAAAAGACAAACTACACAATGGGAGAACATATTTGACAATACATCTGATAAGGGGTTAATAACCAAAATTTATAAATATCTTGTAAATCTCAACACCAGGAAGACAAACAATTCAATCAAAAAATGGGAAAAAGAAATGAATAGACACTTCTCCAAAGAGGACATACAGATGGCCAATAGGCATATGAAAAAATGCTCAACATTATTAATCATTAGAGAAATGCAAATTAAAACCACAATGAGATATCACCTCACACCAGTCAGAATGGCGCTCATCAACAAAACAACACAGAATAAGTGTTGGCGAGGATGTGGAGAAAAGGGGACCCTCCTGCACTGCTGGTGGGAATGCAGACTGGTGCAGCCTCTGTGGAACACAATATGGAGATTCCTCAAAAAATTGAAAATCGAACTGCCTTTTGACCCATCCATCCCACTTTTAGGAATATACCCCAAGAACACCATAGAACGGTTCCAGAAGGAGAAATAAATCCCCATGTTTATAGCAGCGTTGTTCACAATAGCGAAGATCTGGAAACTGTCCAAGTGTCTGTCAGAGGATGAGTGAATTAAAAAGCTTTGGTACATATATACTATGGAATATTACTCAGCCATAAGAAATGATGACATCGGATCATTTACAATAACATGGATGGACCTTGATAACATTATACCAAGTGAAATAAGTAAATCAGAAAAAACTAAGAACTATATAAACCCATACATAGATGGGACATAAAATGAGACTCAGAGACATGGACAAGAATGTGTTGGTAACAGGGTAGGGTGGAGGGGTGGGAGGGGCAATGAAGGAGAGGGAGGGGGTAGGGGGAGGGGAGGGGCACAAAGAAAACCAGATAGAAGGTGATGGAAGACAATTTGACTTTGGGTGAAGGGTGTACAGCTTAATTAAATGTCAAAATAATCTGGAGATGTTTTCTCTCAACATATGTACCCTGATTTATCAATGTCACTACATTAAATTTAATAATAAAAAAATTTCTATATACTGCAAAATCTCGTGATATAGCGAAAAATCTGCAATTCAAAATTAGATACATATACTTTTAAAATCTGCAATACAGTGAGACCGTGAAAAGTGAACAGTGATATGGCAAGGGACAACTATATTCCTTATCTTGAAACTGGATGAATAATAAGTGGTATATCTACACAATAGAATATTATTTAACCATGAAAAATAATGAAGTGCTAATACATGTTATAGCAGATGAACTTTGAACACATTATGCTAAGTGACAGGAGCTAGAGATAAAGGACCACATATTGCATGATTCTGTTTGGATAAAATATTCAGATTAGGCAAATCTTCAGAGACAAAAATAGATTATTGGTTGCCTAAAGCTGGGGAAGAAGTAGTGATTTGGAGGTGATGATGGCTAAGAGAAGTAGGGTTTCTTGTAAGGCTAATGAAAATTTTGCATGTGCTGATGGATGCACAAGTCTATGCATATACTAAAAATCATTGAATTGCACATTTAAGAGTAAAGACACATGGAGAACAGTTTAGGAGATTTAAATATCACTATGTGTCAGACACCTTTTAAGAGGCAGTGGTAATTTTGTTAGAGGATATAATGACATGGTAGATATGTAAAGAAATTTCATAGTTTTTTATAATAGCATACTGAAGTATTTAAAGATAAAACTTAAACTTTATGATGTCTGAGCTTTGCTCTAATCACCTCAGAAAACAGGCAAGACAATATAGTAAAATTGAAATAGTTGTTATATCAAAGTGATAGGTATATGGGATTCATTATACTTTTCTTCCTGTGTATATCTGAAATTTTGCAAAATAGAAAACAAAAATAAATCAATGGAATATGGAGAAAGAAGACATTTTGTACTAAAATGCTCATTCCCATATAGACCTTGCCATCTTTCATAAAACATTATTAGTTTATGTTAATAATGATTACTGAAAATGATATTACATGGTCAAATAAACTTGAGAAACATTATGTTAAAAAATGTGTAAATTTTCAACATTATTACTATGTAAAGACATTAGGTAAATCACTGAGGTTAGGATATACTATGTTATCCCTAAAGTTCTTTTCCATATCCATGCAGTTTATTAAATAATAGAAATAGTAAGGCAAGATCATCTATAAAATGGAGAGCATCATTTTTGATAGCTGTGACATATCTTTCTGTAATCTAATTTCATATGAGTACTGATACTTCAATTCAGAAGCAAGGGACTAAAAATAGCCTAGTTTAGTCTTTTTCAAATTTATCAAATCCCTATTTGTTGAAAATTTGTCTATGGTCCAGAACAAGCCATAGTGTAGACCAACATGCGAAGTTTGAATAATATATTGGATACTGCAGAACTTTAACCTTACCAAATTCAGTAAGTTTTGCCTCATTACATGTGTTCAATGAGCTGAAATTCTGTGATGTTGGAGGAGTACATGGTTTTGGTTGACCAAACCATAGATTTATGCTTCACAACTCCAATGCTCTAAGTCATTCCTGTACTTCGGAGAGTGTAGAGCATATCCATGGCACAGTTCAATGTGCATAACTCTTTAGAAATTTCATCATTACCTTATACTATAAATCATCTTGCCAGTCATGGGATGAGGAGCTTGAAGTGTTATTCTATGAACCACACTTTTGCCTTCAGCCTTCTAGGTCTTTTGGTGACTCCCTTAGACTTCAAACCTTTTTGCAGAAGAATCTCAGAGCTTAAATTGCAGATTAGTTATCACACTTCTGGCTGCTTCAGTGAACTCAGGTATAATAAAATAAACCTAAAAGACCCTATATCTTTGGTATAGTAAAATTCGCTTGAGAGTGATTTCAAGAATGGGTATAAATAATTCAACTTTTACACAAAGACTTAGCATCAACAAAACTGGCCCATTATGAGAAATAATTGTTGAGGTCCTCCAAACAGACTGTTGTGTAACAGCGTTGGAACCATCAGCTCTAAAATCAGACTGTGTTTGAAGTTTAGATTCACTTTATAGTAGCTACAGAACCTAGAATACCTTAGTTAACCTTTCTAATCCTCCACTATCTTTGCAGGAAATATAATATTACCTATTTTTAGGGTTTTCATGAGAACTAAACAAAATGATATGGAAAAGATAATATGTAACAGTGTTTGCACATGGTATGTCTAAATATTAGCTGTCATTAGTGGTTTTTGGTTTTCCTATAAATTTCTACATTTATTTTATTTTTCTCCCAGAAAAAAAATATTCCACTTAACATATTTGGGAATAAATGATATAAACAGAATGAACTACTGTCCTCAATGTTGAGCACAGTATGCCTCATATGGTAGATACCCAGAAGTTAATTACTGAAGATGATGATGAATCATTAAATCAGAGTCTTCTAAGCCTATAGATGAAAGTCTTATAGGAGTTTTTGAGCTGGTAAGAGACAAGGAAGCCTGACCTCATCTCACTGTGTATCTATAATGCATTTGGCTAGACAGAATTAAAACACTCTTCCCTAAATAAAGCTCAATATGTTACTGAAAAGAGCATCTTGACCAAATTAGATGTTATGTTGGCATCAGAATTCTTTGAATTTGATTACTATCTTTTTTTTTTTTTTTTTTTGACAGAGAGAGAGGGACAGACAGGAAGAAGAGAAATGAGAAGCATCAATTCTTCGTTGAGGCACCTAAATTATTCATCGATTGCTTTCTCATATGTGCTTTGACCAGGGGGTGGGAGACTACAACAGAGTGAGTGACCCCTTGCTCAAGCCAGTGACCTTGGGCTCAAGCCAGTGACCGTGGGGTCATGTCTATGATCCCACGCTGAAGCCAGCAAACCCACGTGCAGGCTGGTGAGCCCACACTCAAGCCAGATGAGCCCACGCTCAAGCCGGCAAACTCAAGGTTTTTTTTTTTGTTGTTGTTGTTGTTTTGTTTTGGGGTTTTTTTTTGTATTTTTTCGAAGCCAGAAACAGGGAGGCAGTCAGACTCCCGCATGCACCCGACCGGGATCCACCCAGCACGCCACCAGGGGGTGATGCTCTGCCCATCCAGGGCGTGGCTCTGTTGCGACCAGAGCCACTCTAGCGTGGGAGGCAGAGGCCACAGAGCCATCCTCAGCGCCCAGGCAAACTTTGCTCCAATGGAGCCTTGGCTGCGGGAGGGGAAGAGAGAGACAGAGAGGAAGGAGAGGGGAAGGGGTGAAGAAGCATATGGGCGCTTCTCCTGTGTGCCCTGGCCGGGAATTGAACCTGGGACTCCTGCACGCCAGGCCGATGCTCTACCACTGAGCCAACCAGCCAGGGCCAAGCTCAGGGTTTTGAACCTGAGTCCTCTGCATTCCAGTCTGCCACTCTATTCACTGTGCCACCACTAAACAGGCTGATTATTATCTTAAGCCACATTCCAATGAGCCCAGTGTTCTGTGGGGAAAATAATGACTCAATTGCTAGCAGTTGGCACATATACCAATAAAAACAAGAAAACTTTAAACTTGCCTTTGCATTTCTCATTTCAATAGCAATTAACTTAAAAGTGAATTGTGATTTAAATGGAGGCATTTTCATGCACAGCCTTTGCAGTATACATTTCTAAATTATATATATAATTTTAGTCTTGTATAACAAAAGGTTTAGTTCTTGGATTTTCCTTTCCATATGAATTAAACAGTAAACCTTTCTTTTTCTAGTGAGAAAAGTATTAAAGCTCTATCTATACCCAGAAATGACATATAGTCCACTGATGACTTCACTTTGCTTCATTTGCAGACATTACATTCAGAAACTACTTAAATGAAGAAGATTTATTGCTTAAAAACTGACCTCCTTGTTTAAAAAGAATACAGAAATTGAAGACATACAGTTTGTTCCAAATTCAGAGGTACAAGTACAATGATTTGCTTTAAAAGTTACACATTGCAAGAAAAGTCAATATCACATCTTTAATTTGCAGTCATTTTAGGGATTTCTAAACATCTTTCTGGGTTGAATTTAGAATATAATAGATCAATGAGAGAAATGGTTTTTTAAGAAGTTCAAAAATATTTTAGTGGTCAACCATGTATTAGTCAAGCTTGAAGTGGCCTGGGGGAAATGAGACCCATGTTTTCTTCCCAGGTTTACCAAATATTGATTAAAATACTAGCACTGGTCACAAAGTCTCTCAAAGGTTTAGTGTCCTCAGCTCTACTAATACAGGGGATTGGACTAAATGATCTCTAAAGTCCCCTTCAGTGCTATGACACTATATTGGAACCAAATAGAGTACAGGAAAATCTAAATCACTGTGAATTGAAAAGAATGTGAAGGAAGCTTTGATAGTAAAATACTCTGAAACACCCAAACCTTATTGAATGGGAATCAGGCTATAATGCAAACAACATCTGGATGTGATTGTTCAAAATCAAATGTAAAAGGGGAATCCCAATTTCATTAGATGTTACACTGACTAACAGCAGAAACTTGGGGGAAAAAAAAAACAAGTTAAAAGAAAAAAAACAAGACAAGAATGGTCCACAAGGAAAGAATGGTTACTATAAACTAGGGAATGTTTAAAATAGGAGAAATGAAAATATATTGAAGTCAGGGAAACTGACACAACTGGGAAGGTAAAATATTCCATCAATATAAACTTTTATGTTAGCCTGATTGACTTCATAGTATTTTAGTCTAAATACAGTGTGTCTGTAAAGTCATGGTGCACTTTTGACTGGTCACAGGAAAGCAACAAAAGACGATAGTAGTGTGAAATCTGCACCAAATAAAAGGAAAACTCTCCCAGTTTCATACCTATTCAGTGCAGTTCGATGCGGGCTCACGCACAGATTTTTAGGGTTCCTTAGATAGCTATCCCGTATAGCCTCTACAGACTCGTCACTGACTGATGGCCTACCAGAATGGGGTTTCTCCACCAAACTGCCGGTTTCCTTCAACTGCTTATCACACTGAGTAATGTTATTCCTATGTGGTGGCGCTTCATTATAAACGTGCCGATATTCACATTGCACTTTGGTCACGGATTTGAATTTAGCAAGCCACAGAACACACTGAACTTTCCTCTGTACTGTCCACATCTCAACTGGCATGGCCGTGAGCTGCTCTGCTGTAAACACGAAGTTACGTCATCATCTGCGCATGCGCACATGCTACCACATCATCCTGCAGAAACTGGGAGGGTTTTCCTTTTATTTGGTGCAGATTTTACATTTCTATCGTCTTTTGTTGCTTTCCTGTGACTGGTCAAAAGTGCACCATGAGTTTACGGAAACACTGTATAATGCAAATTTATATCTCCATGAAAGTCTACATGATAGGCAGTACCCTGACAAGTGTTTTGTCTTAAAAATGTTAAATTAGATTTACAGCTGCATTTGTCAGTCTGTTAAACATTTTTATCTACTCTTTCCAGTAAAAACATTTTTAGTGGTTATGGCTACTAAATGTACCCAAATTAAATGGAAACATTTTCACTGGTGAGTTTAAATACTTGTTAAAATTTCTATGCTCTAATTTGACAATATTGAAAATCTCTCTAGGGTCATTTTTATTCATACATCACTCGAAATTTCACAACAGCAGAAATTTGTGAGACATACACTAAGTTAAAAGCTCAGGACTACGTGAAATCGTAGTAATAATCGAAATAGTGATAATAATTACCATTCCCACATTTACTGAGAACCCCAAATATAAGCCAACCAGGTACTAAGATGTATTAGGTAGGTGTTAACTCTACAGTGGAAGAAACTAAATTGAAGCTCAAAGATGTTAAGTAACTTATGTAAAGTCATGGACCTGGCAAGTAGCAGGGCTAGAATTTGAACCCAGGTTTACCAATTTCTAAAGTCCATGCTCACTCCACATGCCATGCTGTAGTTGACAGTGGCACACAGACATGAAGTCATCTGTGCGTGCAAAATGTGTGTGTGTGTGTGCTTATGCACACGCGTGCATAAGCACAGGCCCATTTCTCCGTCATGAGAGTCCATTTCTTGGATCAGCTTGCAGAAGTACATGAGCCCGAAAGGATTAATAACTCTAGCAGTAAATCCGGCAGATCCTGGTTGAGTATTTCACTATGGAAAAAGAGAACTAGAAGTTCCTATCCAATTACTTTGTATATGATTCCATCTGCATATTTTATATGTGCATAATACTTTAATTTTTATAGGGCTCTTTTCTCATCCTCTCTTAAGCCTTACTAGAATCTCGGATTCGCAGAAGAGAAAACAGAAACTCAGAGAGAGTAATTATTTCACGTAAGAGCTCAGCACTGATGGAGGCCGGACTCTCTCCCAGTCCACACGTCTAGTCCTCTTCCGTTCTGAGCATGACATCTCTGATGGTGTAACACCAGGCAAAGCACTCTGGCCTCAGAGCCTCTGCTCTCTCCCTTAAACTTGCTCTCTCAAGTTCTCTTTAGTTACAATATTCTGAAATTCCTGAGTCCCTGCTATATGCTCTAGAGAATCCAAGAAAGATCTTCATAAGCCTTCCGGCTCTCCAGCAGGGAAGGCAAGAACTTGAGTTTCTATTGGTATAATTATATTTTAATGTGTGTGCGGATTTTTGTCTTTTGAGTTGTTTGGGTTTTTGTTTGTTTGTTAGTAAAGTTAATCTATTTCTCTCTGATAAGGAACAGAGTGATTCTAAAATAATTGCAAAATACTGTCCCCACCCAAAAAATACTATTTCTCTTTCCAGGCTACTAAAGAACCCAGCTAGACAAGAAAATATTCTTGTTTCAATAGTTGTCAACTAAAACAATATTGTAATATTGACCAATGCCTAATTTATAAGTCTGCTTAGTGTCATATTTTTCTAACCCTTTCCAAGGTATTTGTTATATATATCTATATATCTTTTAGGCCCCGTTCATTAAAGTATAAATATGCCAAAATACACAAATTTTATCAATTGCTAACTCAAAAAGAGGTAGAAGGAGGCAATGGGGAGGATGGAGGGAATATATAATTTTACCATATATATACACACACACACACACATATATATATATATAACATATATACATATACATATATATATATATATGGTAAAGTTCTGGAGCCTGCATAACTCCTCTGGAATGGGTAGGGGTGAAATGACAGAAAGAAGGAGAAGAAGAGGCAGAGAGAACACATTATACTAAATAACTTAGAATAGGATGAGATCACAGCTATCACGGAAGTAATGCAGGTAAATGATTCTCGCTGAAAGCCCTTGTCTTTGGAATTATTATGCTGTCTTTACTCTTTCCATCCTACCCATCCTACAGTAGAGTGGTGATACATACCTTGGGACAAATATTTAGGTTTGTGGTCCTATGAAGACTGTGACCATCTGCCAACTTTTCTATCTGTTCTACAGCTATTTTTGAGTAATTATATCTCTATATCCCTGCTTAGATCATTTGTAGACCAGTGATTAATGATACTGCCTCTTGTCCAATGCACAGTTTAGAAAATAAAACTTACCCAAAAGCTGCCATTCCAGACTTCCTTCATGGGAAGACAGAGAGATCTGCTCTTGTGTGGCAAGCCCCTGAGAGGGGTTCCCCCGTTCTTAGCATTACAGACACATGCTGTGGAATATCATTTTGGCAGAGCATCTACCAATGAGCACTAAATATTTTCATTGGGGAGACTCTGACTTTTAAATCTATGTCTTTTACAGGCTCCTAGTCATGTCTTTATTTGGTTCGTTGTAAATAAGTGAAAAGCAAGGCAGATTAATTTAAATCTTAAACAAATTCTAATTATTATTCCTCAATAACAAGACTCTCCCTTTAAGCTCTCTCTAAGGTCATACCTCTAATCTCCTTCAATCACGCCCCCTTATTTTAGCCCCCCCTTAAATACGTCATTCATTTTCCTGTATAAACTTCCCTAGATCCTGTCTCATGTTCCTGGGCTGTTTATAAAAACAGATAAAGGAAATGACTTCTCACTTTGTTCTTTTACCCATATGGCTTAGATGTGTCTAAGAATGGAAGTCACAGGTCCCATGGGCAGAAACAGAGGAAGGGAGAGAGAATGATTTATGATGGTCAAAGTGTGGGATGGACCAGGAAGATAAGAGAATAAAGCAATCTCTTGCATGAGCCTTGTTCTAAAGATGATTAAAAACAAACAGCTAATCTTTCCCACTGCTTGAGTGAAAGACTTGTACTGACATGTGGGTAGACAGGGAGACCATTTCTTCCTATAAGCACTCTTGAAATCAAAGCAGTCAAAACAAATGTTTATTGAATGTTTACTATGTACAAGACTCAATAATTTTACCTTTTACATTTGAACTATTTCTGCTTTATCTAATGTTAAAGTAACATTTTATCTTTCCTCTCATCCTTCCTGGATCTTCCAACCTAGAATCTTATGTGTTAAATGGACTTTATTCATTACTCGTCTAGATGTTATTCTTTCTGCAAAGCTGAGTTCATAGTCTCCCTTTTTTAGCTGGTACATAAAATAGTTTTAATTTCACTTCATGGGTGGTATTAATTGACATTTGTCAAAAAAAAATTAGCCGAGTTTTACAAGAGAGAAGATAAATTTCTCTGTGTATGTATGCTTGTATTATTTACAATACATATTATAGTCTATAAAATGTGCACATACAATAAACAAAAAAGCAATAAAAAATTAATAAAAAACAGTTTTGTGGTAGATTTAGTGAAGAAAACACATTTCAGTGACAGACGGTGCAGCTGTGGAACAGGGAATGAAAGGACAAGTGATGAGCAGCTGAATCCACAGAGAGGACGACAGTCTCTGTGAGCAGGGATACATGGTGAGGGTGTGCTGAGAGTAATTGTTTGGGAGAGTGCCCAGCTCCTAATAAGTGCTCAATAAAGGTAATTCTCAATACTGGCTATTATGTGCTTACTGTGTGGCCAGGTCGATGAAGTGCTGGGGAAACAAGGGGAACAAATGGGTCTTCACAGTATAATGAGCAAAATAAATATGAAACAAACATATATGTATATGAAAATTTTCAAATGCTGTCTTGGAAACTTTGGCATTTATGTAGACAACAGCATGAACTGTTCTAGTGACTGGCAACTACTGGGCGATATGGGGGAGACTGACACCCACACGCAGTCATATGGTAGAAACAAACAGGAAAAATAACGTGAAGACTCCCCTTCCAACAGAGTGGCCATAGAAGGGCTGCGGACAGGCGGTTACACTGCTGTGGGGAAACTCAGCTGGAAGGTATGGTCTGCCGTGCCCTCTCGTGTCCCTTCTCCGTAGAAAAGAAAAGTGTTGTCTTTCTCTCTCGCTTAATTGTATCACTCATGAGCTCTATTCCCTTAGTTACAAGTCTATAGAAACCACACTCAGTTCTGTTATCCCTGCATTTTTTGCCTAACTAGTGATTAAGTGCTATGGTTTTTGGCATCAGACAAATCGGGTTAAAATCCCACTTAGAAACTGTGTGCCCCTGGCCATTTTCTTCATCTGTAAAAATGTGGAAAAATAAAATGCTCCCTGCTTCATGGAGATAGAATGAAATAAATGAAATAATTTATATAATGCCCTTATCACAGTTACTGATGTAGTAAGTGCTCAATAAATAGAGTGTTTATAATAAAAATTAGACATTTTAGGTTATTCAGAACATTTTAGTGGGTTTACTATTGAAGAACTGGGGTAATATCACCCATTGCATTATTTCTGATAACACTTATTTCATCTTTATTAATCCAAGTCCCCCACCCTCAGAAAAGGAAAAATGCCCAAAACTCATGTGAGCAAATAGTCCTCAAGTTGCTTAGCTATAAACTTAATTTGTGGACACCTCAAAAAGCAATGGCCATCTCATCTGATTTTTTCCTGCATGTGGGTGTCAGTCTCCCCCGTATCACCCAGTAGTTGCTGGTCGCTAGAACAGTTCATGCTGGTGTCTACATAAAAGCTGACGTTTCGCCTGACCTGTGGTGGCGCAGTGGATAAAGTGTCAACCTGGAAACACTGAGGTTGCTGGTTCAAAACTCGGGGCTTGCCTGGTCAAGGCACATATGGGAGTTGATGCTTCCTGCTCCTCCCCCTTCTCTCTCTCTCTCTCTCTCTCTCTCTCTCTCTCCCCTCTCTATAATGAATAAATAAAATCTTTAAAAAGACTAATGATTGATGCTTCTCATCTCTCTCTGTTCCTTTCTGTCCCTATTTATCTGTCTCTGTAAAAAAAAAAAAAAAAAAAAAGCTGACGTTTCCCTGAGCAAAGCCCGTAACAAGTAAGGGAAAGGAATCATCCTCTCTGCCAGTCCTTTTCATGAAAGGGCTGCTTAGTTTCTTTCACATTTGTTACAATGGCTACTAACTCCTTCTTTTACATTTTTTTTCTTAAAAATTGTGACTAATCATTTACATTAAAAAAAAGTGGCAATTACCGTGAAAGATTTGGATTCTAAACCAACATCCACTCTTGCCATACTTCATCACAGCATGCCCTAAAGCCTGCATTCCCCATCACAGTGCATACAGATTCACCTTCAAATGGCTCTATAATTTTCTACAATGACTATAACAAATGAACTTTTATAAGAAGTTATAAAAATATTGTCCAGTGCTATTTTACATGTAATGAGAATCCTACTCTGCTATGATCCATTTACCAAAGCCCACATACACACATAGGGAGTGGGTCTAATTTACTCAATCCCAAACAACTTAAACAATACTCTTACCAACAAGAATTATTTAGTTCTCTAAACTTATCAAGGTCTTTTAGGTGTCTATTTCTTTATTCCATCTTTCCAGTTCTGTGGCAGCTGTCATAGTCCCAATTCACAGATGGAGAGAAACCACATTCTAGAGACTTAAAGAATTTCTGAAAGCCACTATCAATAATATTTACTATTTTCAAGTTGCTCATTAACAGGCCATCTGAAAGAGTTTAGAGTGAAATGATCTCTGCATTTTGATTAAATAGGAAAATAGGAAGCAAATGTTTTCAAGCAATATTCAGTTGGGATATAGACTTGAGAAAAAAAAAAGTTACAGCACACATACTGGTTTTGTTCTCAGAATCATTGATTTTGCCTGGTGACACCGTCTGAATTAAAGTATGAAGAACAAGCTAGCTAGATCGCAGGTGTGATACTCTCCCAGGTGAGATACATTCTTCAAGTGCAAAATCTGTTTCCCTTTGAGAAAGTCCCCCTCCCTCCCATTTGAACCTAGACGGCTGTTTCATAAACCCATGTTTTCAGGACCGACTAGGTGAGACAGTGTGAACACTTCAAAGCAAACTCTTCACTTCTGGAAATCTCCTCTAAGCATATGCCCTTTTTTTTCTTGGCTGTTAGAAGGGGCAAAAATTTACGCCAGAAGAGGATGTAAAATCTTTGTTCACAGAAAAATAAAACTTGTAGTTCTTTCACATCACCGTAAGGGGGAACATTTAAAAATACTGTAGAGTAGCTAACTTCCACCTGCCATCTGTTTT
Source organism: Saccopteryx bilineata (assembly GCF_036850765.1). NCBI lineage: Eukaryota > Metazoa > Chordata > Mammalia > Chiroptera > Emballonuridae > Saccopteryx > Saccopteryx bilineata. The sequence continues at coordinate 62,999,529 of NC_089498.1, forward strand.
TGCAAATAAACTTTCCTTGGAACATAGCCACGCCCATTGATTTACAGTTTGTTTAGGACCTTCATGCTATAATGGCAGAGACTGTACGGACTACAAAGTTTAAAATATTTACTATGTGCCTTGTAAGGAAAAATTTGCTGACCCTTACTACATCATGTGGTCCCAAAATTTGAGGCAGAATAATATATTACTTTAAAACACAGGTTTTGAAGTCAGTACTCTTTTTATAGTCTGGTTCTGCTACTGGGTAACTGGCACCTTGTACAAAGAATACAATTTCTCTGAGCCTCAGTGTCCTTATTTGTAAGTCAGGAAGACCAATAGCACCTACCTCTGAGAAGTGTGGAAAAGATTAATTGAGATAATGCATTTAAAGGATTTTGAATAGTGCCTGGCATGAAATATTATCATGAGTATCACATTGGCAACAGCTGTATAAACTGAACCCCAACAGAAAAGCTTCAGCTGAGTTTCAAATGGTGCTTAAACATGCTTGGAAGAATTTCCAAGATTTGTTGTGTTATATAAAGGGGATTCTTAGCTTATTTCCAGTGATGAGCAAAAAGGCTGACATAAATGACAGCTTAAGAACACAGTGATTTTTCTATCCTTCCCTCACTCTATCCCCAAACCATTGCTTTTGATTTCAAGATCTTATGTCTACATATGTCATACTTAGACATTCAGACTTCAAACCATTTGATCTTCAAACTTGTCATTTTTCACATTTTTCTTTCTAATCTGATCTCCCTTGGTTTTTTTTCTTCCACTCTCAGCACTCATTCCTTAATACTGAGTTTGCAATGTTCACACATTCTAGAAGTTATGGAGGATGCTAGAGAGAAGAAACCTTCACACAGTCACTTAAGCCAGTGATACTCAAAGGATAATGTACTATCTTTTATTTCCATATATTTAAAATGTAGATCCAGCCCCCCAGGATATATTACATGGGTACAGGGAAAACAGCTGTGTTCAGCCTGCTCACCAGTTTACTGGTGCAAGAACTTTTTTTAATTAGTGTATGAGCACGTGGCAGCACCACGTGTGTATAGTCTATGTGAGGCTATGGGTGTTTTCCCTCAAGGCGGATGGGGGATTGTAGATTGCCTGCACACCACTGTGAGAGGCCATTGTGCTGTTTGTTTGCTTGCTGCCATGAGAAGCTGTTTTCCCCTGCCTGTTTGCTTATCTGTTGCGAGAATCTATTAAACAGAAATGCCCCAATGCTTTCTGGCTCTGCAGTTTCTCTACTATCTGCCTGAATCCAATGTGGACCTGCCTGGCCTCAGCCACCAGCATTACATCTGGCATAGTGGGCAGAATTCAAATCACATCCATGTGGAGCCACAGACACATTTGAAGGATGGGATAGAGGAGTGGCTGTTTCTGGTGGTTCTCCTCTTGGGGGCCATGGGCTGGGTGTTTTTTTACAGTTTCTGTGTACAGAAACTGAAAGCTCTGTGCATGAGGATGCCCAAGTTCGAGACCTCCAGGATGAGCCAGAGACTAAGAGCAGACAGTAGCAGGAACTGCAACAGTTGCTGGAAAAGGAGGCTGACTGCTTTCAAGAGCTGCATTGTGAAATGCAAGCTGAGCACCAATGACACTTGGAACTGAAACAATCACTTGAGAAGGAATTGCAGTTTTCTGAGCTGCATTTTACCCTAGAAGCTGAACGTTGGCAGCAACTATTATTGGAGAAACAACTGCAGGTTCAAGAGCTCAAGTTCCAGCTTCAGGCCAAGAGCCAGCAGCTGGAAGAGCTGAAGTGGGAAGTGAAGACTGAGCTGCATCTGTGCTGGCAGAGTGACTCTGTGTCAATGATTGTAGTCATTTCCAACTCTTCTGAGGAAGAGAAGGTTTGGGCTGTAACTGCCATCCATAGACTCAGAGCCTGGCCGGTGGTTGCCCAGAAGGTAAGAACCCAGCAGCCAAGAGTCCTTCAGGGGAAGGCACAGCCACTGCCACAGGTAGTGGAGCCCTCTGTGGTCTGGCCATAGACCCAGGTAGAGCTGATGGAGTTGGGGGCATGATTCAGGCAGAAACCCACCAAGACCCTGGCATCTTGGTTGCTACAGTAGTGGGGCATAGGGAGTAGATGGCATCATGCTCTCTGGAACAGAGATGAAGAAATTGGCCACCAACACCATGCACTCCTCCTTGAGGCAGCATCTTCAGAACTGCCATGACAACCATACCCAGGAAACCATACCCTATTAGAATGGGTGATGGCTGCTATTCATATGGTCTGGCAGAATGCTGGAGACTTGCGGGGGCAGTGAGTTGGTGGCAATGCTATAGTGAGCTAGTAAAGGTCCTTCAGGAACTAGGTATGGAGAATTCTGTTTTCAACCTGAGGTCCTATGGGCCAGATGAGGAAGTGTTTATGGCACGGATAAGGAACTTTATTCTCCGTAGTGCCCCATCAGCCCCTGTGGGGAAGCTCATTAATGCAGTTACACAGACGGTAGCAGATTCAAGTGATCTGGTGGCAGCATGGAATCATAAAGCTGTGAGGGCTGTTCCCTGTGTTGCCTCCCCACCAACTAATAAGAGAAATGAGCCTGTAAAGGTTACCCAAACACAGATATGGATAACTGGTCGCATGGTTGCAAGATGACTTGTTGAAGACAGTGTGGAAGAGGAGGATCCTCAAGATATGTTATCCCAGTTTGAATAGGGGAGATTCTGTAGGACCTGACCAAGGGGGATGGGCAGGGGACCAGAGGCTCCATATGAAATTGACAATCTACTGATCACCTTCTAATATGCAGCAGGTGTTGGCCTTAAAGATAACAGGTACTTTTCTGCAGCAGCAGCAACAGTAGCAAAGAGAACTGCCATGGTGGTACAGGTCTTGAGTGTGTTTGACCCTGCAGGTTCTGTAAGCTTGGACATCTGAGGGGCTTGGATGGGGTTTGTGGCAATGGACAGAGCACTTATGGAAAGGTGCTGAGACTTGTTAATAAAGAGCTGTATGGCCAGTTGCCTGTAATGGACCTTTACTTTGGGTGATTTACACAGACAGCTGGGGTGTCTATCACAGACTGGTCACTGAGCAGTTTAATGGACTTATGAAGCAGAGACTGTGACAAGAGGGCAACACCAGCTTCCTTGCTGGATGGAAACACCTCTAGTGGACAGTAAGGAGAGACCCTGACATGAGCACCCAGCACCTGTGGAGGCTTTTCTGCACAGCACTGTTGCTCCCATTCAGTTGCAGAGACATACCAAGGACACTTTCTTCAATGGACAGAGCCCTGAACTCTATCACTCGCCCACCTACCATGGGGTAGAGGGCTAGAGGTGGTCCTCCAGTTAACTCTTTGTGAAGTGAGCTTAGGGAGACACTGTGAAGGGCATTTTTGTAATTATTGTATAACTTGTGCTGTTGCTGTAATCTGTTTATGTAATGTACTTCAGTCTTCAATCAGGGACCATCACAGAAGATAACTGTCATATTGATTGTGAGTCAAGTAACCATAAAGGGGTGTAACGGGGGGTTGGGGGAGGCGCCGAAATAGCTGTGTTAGGCCTGCTCGCTTGTATGTTGCCTGATTAGTGTGTGAGCATGTGGCAGCGCCACGTATGTATACCCTATGTAAGGTTATGGGGTATACATAACCCTTGCTTGCCCTCAGGGAGGATGGGGGATTGCAGATTGCCTGCCTGCCACTGTGAGGGGCCGTTTTGCTGTTTGTTTGCTTGCTGCTGTCAGAAGCGGTTTTCCCCTTCCTGTTTGCTTTTTTTCCTTTGCAAGAATTTATTAAATGGAAATGGCCCAATGCTTTCTGGCTCCCCAGTGTCTCTACTATCTGCCCAGATTTAATGTGGACCTGCCTGATCTTAGGCACTATCATTACAATGGGGCTGAGATGTTTCTAGAAATCTGCTTTAGTAGGAAGCAATACAGCTGATTTTTACATAGGCTTATACTTTGAAAAACAGTTCCCTACTCCTCCTCTTTCCCCTACTTTGTCAAGAGAACAGCTTTTCAAGTCAATACATGCATCACCATGTACTCTTTCTCTCTGAAAAAAAAATGCCGTGTATGTATTGGGGGCTGGGAAGGTTGGGAGTGGGATTAATATTTTTATGGGTCTACACTGGTCCCAAATGGATAGCATAAATGGACTTACAGAAAAGAAAACAGAGTTTTATGTCTGTGTGTAGGAAGAGTATAGATTTTCTAAGATGCGTAATGATGCATGCCATATACCAGAAGGTGAAATATTATTCGGCTGTATTTGATACTTTGGAACATGAGGGTCCTCACAGATCAATTTAAACTATCTGGTTGAACTATATGCTTTAGTAATTACAAGATGCTTTACTGTTTGTTTGTTTTTGTATTTTTCTGAAGCTGGAAACCGGGAGAGACAGTCAGACAGACTCCCGCATGCGCCCGACCCACCCAGCATGCCCCCCAGGGGCGACGCTCTGCCCCCCAGGGGGTGATGCTCTGCCCCTCAGGGGTGTCACTCTGCCACCTGGGGCAGAGGCCAAGGAGCCATCCCCAGCACCCGGGCCATCTTTGCTCCAATGGAGCCTTGGCTGCGGGAGGGGAAGAGAGAGACAAAGAGGAAGGAGGGGGGGGGGTGGAGAAGCAAATGGGTGCTTCTCCTATGTGCCCTGGCCGGAAATCGAACCCGGGTCCCCCGCACGCCAGGCCGACGCTCTACCGCTGAGCAAACCGGCCAGGGCCAGCTTTACTGGTTTTTAAACTGCATTTTAAAAATGCAGCTGCAATTTTTAACTCCAAGTTTGGGAAAACTATCTCAAGTTGAAAGCTGGTTTTGAAAATCATTCTATCGCCACCGATTCCCCACTCCTTCGCAGCAATGGAACGGATTGTTAGTAATATGCTGAGAGCGTTCAGCTCCGCCAAGATTGACTTCCTGTTTCTACTTGGACTGGTTTAGTGTTATTTTCCAATGTTCCAAAATTGCATGTCAGAATTTATTTGAAAACATAATAATTTAGAAATGGATATCTTGCTAATTGGAGCATCTGTCTCTAACTACAGCTTTTTTCTTCTTTTTGTAACAGTCTGATTTATAATGATCATCTCACCTTTGCAGATATTGCAGTATTTAGGAATAATGCTCAACCCCATTCTGTCCCTGGATAACATAAAGTCATCTTGGATTATGCTATTATTCTACCACCTAAGAATTATCTCTATCCTTTGTTCCCTATCGGTTTGGTTTGTTGCCAAAGTCATGATTTATGTTTGCTTGCTTCTAGACTATATTATTGCAATGCTTTCCTATGCAGACTAATTGATTAGACTCTGCGTAGAAACAAAGGAATATACTTCACTTAATCAAGTGTGTTACTCACAATTCCTTGTTTCCTTAGGGTCTCTCATGGTTTCCTTTTCTAAGGGGGGGATATGAGTCCATAGCACCCATGTCAAAACCCCAATGATTTCTATTGATGACTTTGAAGCTTACAAATTTTATGTTTCTAAAATTAAAAATCATCCCTTATATCTGGTACAACGAAAACACTGCTGATATTTTGATAATTGGAAGTTTTATCCAAACAACTGTCCACACCAGAATTCCTTTTGGTTCTCCTCTTAGTTTTTATTGAGATGTCATTTAAGTTTCAACATGATGTATACATGCAACCTTTTCCTTTGTGAGTTGAGCCCATTGAATTGCTTGGTGTGAAAGAAATAAGGTCCTTGAGAAGAAAGGGGATTCTCACACACTCTAACATTTCTTCTCTTGCAGGTAATCCTTATTCAATATCCCTGACCAAAAGCCGTTCAGCATCCCTTCAATAATAAGGGGTTCAGTACTTGAAACACAACTGACACCACTGTCGAATATTTCTTGTTGCTGATTCCTTCTTCCTTTTCGATAGGATCCCAAGCTTCCTATGTGGTAATCTCTACCCTGTATCCTACTTTTATTTTTCATTTTTCTAGAGCACTTGCTGTCTACTGGATGTTTGTTTCTCCAAGTTTCTTATGTTGAGAACTCTAATGCCCAATGTGGTGGTATTTGGATATGGGACCATGGAATGTAAATAGGGCATTAGCATTGACCCTTGGGATTAGCGCCCTTTTGAGAAAAGACAGAAGAGAGCTAGTTTCTTTTCTCTCTCTACCAAATTAGGATGCAAGAGATAGTCTTTTGTAAACCCAGAAGAGGTTTGTGACCAAGAACCCCACCATGCAGCACTCTTGCCTATGAATTCCAGCTTCCAAAAATTAATACATTAATTATTGTTGTTTAAGCCACACAATGTATAGTATTTTTGTTATAGCAGCCTGCACTAAGATAATACTCATGAAGAATTTCACATGGTAACCATTCGAGTAAAAAGACAGTGATCACATTTCTCTTAAGCCCTTTCTCCAACTAAACATGCCCAATCTCTTTTGCTATCCCTCACAATCATACTTTTTAAATATTTCACCCTTCTGTTCAAGATTTTAGCAATCACTTATCATTGTCAGTTTCATTCCCTGCCACTAACTAGCTCATGTGATCCTGGTAATATTACTTACCCATTTTCTAACTTACATTATAATAAACGTGCATAGGTTATTATACCTTTGTACTCAAAATCTCTATATTTTAAAAAAATTGCAGAAGAATCTCAATTCAAAAACCACTCAGCAAACAGAGCAATCTGCACAGCTCCATTGGAGGAGAAAAAATTAATTATATATATTCTGTGTATAATAGAAAATATATATTCCACAATTATTCATGGATTAAGGTTCCTATTTACTTTCTAAAAAAAAATGAGAATAATATTGTTTTTTAAAATTTGAAAGAATAGAATCTAAATTATAATAATTACTCTGAGGTGAAAGTATTATACTTTTTGTGTCCTTTGCTTCTAATTTTTCAACAATAAGCCAGCATTATTTATGTAACTCTTCTAAGACAAACATAATAAAGACCCAGTATTCTTAAAACAATGTATCAATTATACATAGACAACTCCAAAGAATTTAAACTCTGGACATTAATAAACTTGGAAGTTATCTTTTAAGACATTTTAGCATTAAACAATTATAGTTTTATAATTGAGGCAGAATTATAAAAAAAGTTATCCATGACCCTTAAATAAATGCAAAGATTTTTGAACAAAGAATTCACTGGCAACATTCAAGTAAAAGTACTGCCTCTGGGTACAATGACTTAAATACATTTCTTTTGGACTCTTAATGTGGAAGACCCATATTCAGTGACGTTAGCCTATGGTAACACACAACAGAAAATGCATTATTAAACTTGGAATACTTAAAAGCATCCTTAGACAAAAATACCCAGAGTAGCTGCCTGAATTGAGACATCTGGAAAATGAAGGCATTATGTGTTGACCTAGGATAATTTGCTATGATGTTGGTGATTTTCTATTCATTTTCTTCAGTACTTTTCAAAAGACTATTGTATTTAAAACCCAAATTGCTGGCACCCTGCAATTTGAAAAAAAATACATCAAGTACACAAATTACTGGAGAAAAATGCTGCCTGTAGTTTCCAACCAAGTTAGATCCACAGAAAATGTCATGTCAAAATCCTGCAGGGTCATCCTTTATACATTAGTGGATGAATTTATTACCTCATTACCCAGACCGGCTGGCATTATTGAGCAAAAGCTGCCCGTGTAATGGAAGTTTATGCAAACATTGATTTCTTGTGGTTAACTTCCAAATGTCTTCAGATTATTTTAGTGAATTCTTGGAGCTTATCTCTTTACCCAGAAGCAGAAGAGTGAGTTAATGTACAGTGTGTGTGTATCTATTTTGATTGACATAATGCACAGGTTATCGGTCACTATTAATTCCAGGAGAGTGAGGACAGTGCAGAGAGCAGGCAAAGCAGAATCCCAATGAAACGGTGAAATAAATATGTGCTGTTGGATCCCTTTTTGTCCAACAGTTCAGTTGGGCACCACTGATCTTTTAAAGTCTGTGTTTGCACTACCGTCAATTACTTGCTGAAAGCAGCACAGATTGGCTTGTACATGTCATTGTTTGTAGAACACAGAAACATGAATTAAATCTGTCAGTCTTTTGATCTGCATGCCAAGTCAACAGTGTAGTCATTATAAGTACTTATTTTTAAAAAAATCCCCCGTATTCTACCATAAAGAAGAGAAGGAATAATTTTTGCCCTTTTGACTATTTTTTATCACTCCTTCTATAATATTCCCTTTAAACGTGACATTTATTTGTTGGGAGGAAAAAGAACTCTTGTTAAATGCAGTTCTTAATTATAGATTTACAGGTTTGTGAAGGCTTGCATTGCTTCTTTCCATCCTGTACATATCCATCAGAATAATAGAGAGAGAAAGGTAAATAAAACCACAAGGAAAATACTGTTTTGCATTGGTCCTGCTATGATGGTGTACAATTTCTTCCCTTAGAACATTTTATAAAATTGAATACTCTGGAAGTAGACAGAACATAAAACAATCTTTTAGAAAGAAAATGGAGAAGACTCTGAGTTCCATTCAAGCTAAAAGTTGACATTTAAAAAAGTCATCTACTAGAAAAAACTACACTGCCCCTCTCCATTTTGTTTACTTAATTTTTTTTATTGATAAAAAGTTTATTGATTGATTTTAAAGATAAATGAAGAAAAAGAGAGAGAGAGAGAGAGATCAATTTGTTGTTCCACTTAGCTGTGCATTGATTGATTGCTTCCTGTATGTGCCCTGACTTGGGATCATACCCACAACCTTGTAATATTGGGACAATGTTCTAACCAACTGATCTACCTGGCCATGGCTTTCATTTTGTTTAGTCACCAAAAATAAACATTTCTATCATGAAAAATGCTTCAAGAAAGAGGAAGATGCTTTCGAAATTATGTCTTTCTAAATCATAAAATTTGAAGACAAAGCTTTAAAACTCCCTAATTTTATTTAGCATGTGTTATTGTTAATATTAATAAAAGAAAAATATGCAAAAATTTTTCATTCCAATAGCCATTTTAACCATTAGATAATTAGGAGATGAATAGCATTGATCATTGAGCAATTTATAAATCTCATTCTATTAACTGTTCCTTAAGTACCTAATAAGTAAAATATTGATCCAATCTAGCCACTTGGAGTGGAAAGGGATGGGGAAAGCTGCAAGAAAGTCAGCAAGGTAAAGCAAAGGATTGCAATAATAATTTATATGATCAAACTCTGAATAATAGAGTAGGCTTATTCTGATTGAAAATCATTTTGAGTTCATAACTAATCCTTATCCCCACAAAACAATCTGGAGGTAAACCATCAATTTCCGGGATGGAGAGTTAAGTCATTTATCTCTACAGCTTTGGGGTTAACACCTTTCATGAAAGCTACATTTATTTTATTTGATGAGCTTGAAAGAACTCCCCCATCAGACCAACAATTAATAGCGAAACCAATGGTTTGCTGAAAAATCACTACAGCCATAATTGGAAGTCACTACAAGTTACCTCTTTTCGACTGAGATGAGAACAAAGATGCTACTGAATGCGTTGTCTTGGGTCTTTGTGTCTAACTGACCTTACTGTAGATGAAAAACTGGTGACAGCTGTAGCCACGCACAGCACAAAGATGTCTTGCCGTGTTCTGTGTGACGCACACACACACTTCAGCTCACTTTGCTTTGTTTCCAAAGGCTGTCTATTCTCAACTTTCAAAGCTGAGAGGCAAAAAAAAAAGTGTCAATTGTAACTAAAAACACAAAGCAGTAAGTAGATATACTTTAATAGATTCATCTGCGTCACTTTGTTAGCAATCTGTGATTCAGACTTTTATTCTCTGTCATTGGAATGAAGCACATCTGATTCACATACCAATATTGTCTATGAATAGCAAGTTGTCATAGCAGGGCAAGTGCTTTTTGACACCCCCCCCCATTTCAGCAATTAAGTTTGCAAGCAAAAATGGAAAAATTACAGTATGTGCTTGTACTAATTCTAGAGCCAGTTCCAATGTTTGTTATCTATGTAAATCAAATATTTCATTAAAAATATTTCTAGTACTTCTTGCTTTCAAACAGGCGAGAAATAATATATGAATGCTGTGAGTGTGTGAGCGTGTTGTGTTTCCTTTCACAAATTCTGGCCAAACCTTAAAGCAACATTAATCTGAAAAATATATTTTGTACATTTGTCAGTCAACAATACTTCCATTTGAACTTAACTTGCTGAACATCACATGTCTGAATTCCCTCATATGAGCACAGGAAGTATGACAAGTATTCAGTATGACCAAGATTTGGCTTAATAATGTATGAACAGTGTTTTAGTAAATTAGTATTGATGGGTTAAAGGTGAACTTAAAAAAAAATACTGCTCTGCAGAAAACCAGGGAACTTTGATCTGAAAATGAAGGTGCTAGTATTCTCCATGTCTTGATGAAAGGTTAAAAAGAGACCAAATCCTTCCATATAAGTAACACGAGACTGGCCTTTAATAAACACAGAAACACAGTAGCTGCTGTGTTTGTGATAATATTCTCTAAGCTTCATAGTCACCATCATAATATTTGATTTAGTAACCAGCCAAGATTCTGGGAAATCTTGCTGTAACATCTCATACTCAAAGGTTGAGATAGATTGAGGCTCCACAGCTTAGTAGTTAGAAATTTGGAATCTGTAACTAGACAGACCTGAGTGCCAATTCTGTCACTTACTGGCTGTGTGGCCTTGGACAAAATATATTAATCTCTGAGTCTGTGTACTTAACCATTAGAAGTGGAAAATAAGAAAGCTTGACAAGTTTGTACAAGAGAGCTTTCAAATTTGCTGAGAGGATTAAGAGCAGTTGGGGGACTCAAATAATTTAGCCACCAGTTCTCTGCCCTAATGACCATTTTAAGTATAAAAAATGATATACTGAAAGGTAGTTTATTATTATATGCATTTAATACTTAAATAAGATCCATAAAAGAGGTACAAAAAACTGGGTTAGGTTATAAGAATTTTAAAATATTAATGAGAAAATATGAAATAATACCTGAAAAAAAGACAATAAAACTATTATTTAAAATATTTCATATTGCTTCTTCGTTGACATCACTATGGGCACTTAGAATATGCTGTTATACAGATGAATGTTATAAAAGAATAAGGAATGTCAATTTGTGATTTCCACATTGGGTGGTTGCCCAGGCGCCCACCTTAGATAAAACCCTGATGATAGGTACCATTTTAACTACTTGTTTGCCAAACTCAACAAAAAATTAGGCATCAGTTCTGCCAAACTGGTGCAAACTGGCTGAATCCCTCCACTGGGTAAGAGAGAATTCCTATAAAGCACTGTCAGATAATACAGGCATACTTTGTTTTATTGTGCTTTGCTTCATTGTGTTTACAGATGTTGCATTTTTTTTTTTTACAAATTAAAGGCAAGACCCTCTACCAACAAAAATATAACAACTCGCTTCACCTTGATACTGCTATATTGTGGTAGCCTGGAACCAAATGCAATATCTCCAAAATATGCTTGTATGAGCCCAATGGAGGGCAACAACTTTATTTTGTATTACTGAATTGAAGGTTGTATCAGTTGTCACTTTACCCCTGGGACTGTAGTTCATTGATTTATCCCACAATACTACTAATTTCTTCACACTGAATGATTCATAGAGGAGGAAGCCAAAGCAGAAGGAGGCGGGGAGACTGGAGTGGCATGGGAGGAAGGGGCGGGGCAAGGAAAGCTCTGCTAATCAACTCTCACCGTGTTCACTGAACCTCTCCACCAAAGGGATAAAATGAAGCTTCAGCTTTTGAATTCTAAACTGTGAAAGAAAACAACAGGATTCTCCTGGACATTTTCCCACTTGCCACTCCAGTGATACTAGGAAATTCTAGGTGTTTCAGATACATAAAACAGTAACGAGGGAACCACCACTGGACACTGTTAGTTCCACGGAGACTGTGCAGAGTGTAGTACAAGTGAGGTGAGAAAGGGGCAACTTCAAACAACAATTGATAAGGAATTCTAGGCCCTTCCTGTGAATGTCACCCCTGTTAGCAGAATTCTGTAGCCTCAAGAAAACATTGCACACACATTCACACTTGCACAGATGCACACACAAGCACAAATATCCTTTTAGTTTCAGAAATGCTGTCAGCACAATCATTTCATTTCCTAATAAACGGCTTAAGACTTTAAGCTAAGAGTTTGGCCCCAAACTAGCACAGCATACAAACACTTTAATATCAGTAGTTAAGTCAGAAATACCTTATGATGTAATACCTAATAGCTCACCAAATGATAACTACATATCAGTAAATATCAATCCAGTAAATAACACCTAGTCATTCAAACCAAAAATAAAAATAAAAGGAATTATTTCTCTATACCTTGCCACATCCAAACTGGTGGCAATCCAGGTTTTTTTTCTACAAAACAGAACCCCAATCTGGCTGTGTTCCACCACCCCTAATTCCTTCCATCTTGGTCCAAGCACCACTATTTCTTGACTGGTCTTCTTGGTGATTCTCTCACCCTTTAGAATTCACACTTTACACCGGAGTCAAAGAAATCATTGTAAATTAAATCAGAACACACCATCCCCTGCTTAATTTCCTCCAGTGTCTCCCCACAGGCACGTTTGCCCTGCTGCTGAGCGTCTCAAACCTACTTCTCACTTGTCTCTCCCAGCCTTTGGCCCTCCAACAGGACCTTGCTCCCACTTTGGGTACTCTGCATATTCTGTCCCTTCTGCCTGACACAGTTGTCTCCAAAATTTCCTGTGGCTGTCTCTGTTATATTATCTAGACCAGTGGTCCCCAACCCCTGGGCCATTTGGTACCGGTCCGCAGAGAAAGAATAAATAACTTACATTATTTCCATTTTATTTATATTTAAGTCTGAACAATGTTTTATTTTTAAAAAATGACCAGATTCCCTCTGTTACATCTGTCTAAGACTCACTCTTGATGCTTATCTTGTAAGTTTGACAATTATATTTAAAAAAAAAAAAACAGTTTTTACGCCAGTCGCATTTATTTTGTGCACTTATCCATCCCACCCTAAAGGCCAGTCTGTGAAAATATTTTCTGACATTAAACCGGTCAGTGGCCCAAAAAAGGTTGAGGACCACTGATCTAGATCCCATTTGAAATGAGACTTCTTCACAGGGCTCTTCACTTGCCACTCATGGAAATAGCCATCATTTTCACTGTCATTATCCAATCACTGTTTTACTTTCTTCATAGCTATTTGACAGTATATTGGTTATTTCTTTGTCTACTTACTTTTTGTCTGCCTCTCCCAGTCTAGAATATAGTTCCATGAGAACAGATCCTCTCTTATTTACCACTTATTCTTGCATACTTCAAACACTGTCTGACATATTTTTGTTAAATAAGCATGTGTTGAGTGCTAACATAGGATAAGTATGATAGTAAGCTCTTTATATGAATTATCTTACTTTATATTCCTCAATATTTTAAAGGTGGTACAATTAGTATCCCCATTTTCACAGAAGGAGTATGAGACTTAGTTAGGTTAAGTATCTTGCCCAATCAAACAGCAAGGAGGAGGATAGTACCTGGGTTTTAAAATTCAAGTCTATTGAGACGTAATTTATGTATAGTAAAAATATTCTCATTTTAAATGTAGAGATTGAGTTTTGATAAATGTATACTTATGTGTAACTACCATCACAATTAAGATTTAGAACACTGGGCCCTGGCCGGTTGGCTCAGTGGTAGAGCGTCGGCCTGGCATGCAGGAGTCCCGGGTTCGATTCCTGGCCAGGGCACACAGCAGAAGCGCCCATCTGCTTCTCCACCCCTCCCCCTCTCCTTCCTCTCTCTCTCTTCCCCTCCCGCAGCCAAGGCTCCATTGGAGCAAAGTTTGCCCAGGTGCTGAGGATGGCTCTGTGGCCTCTGCCTCAGGCGCTAGAATGGCTCTGATTGCGGCAGAGCGACGCCCCGGATGGGCAGAGCATCGCCCCCTGGTGGGCGTACCGGGTGGATCCTGGTCAGGCGCATGCAGGAGTCTGTCTGACTGCCTCCCGTTTCCAACTTTGAGAAAAAAAAAAAAGATTTAGAACACTGTAATCACACCAAAGGGTTTCCTTGTGCCTTTTCCAAACTAACCCCTTAATCATTCCAGTAACTGGCAACAAATGACCTGCTTTCTATCAATATAGACTGACACAGAACATGTTCCCTTTCCTATATTTAAACCCATGTTAGAAATCATACTTGGTTACTTTGGCCCTAGAGCATTTCTGAAGTATCTTCTTTAATGCATGAACAGGTGACATTCTGAAGGTTATATAAAATTGTTATATAGTCCAAAATTGTTATAATAAAAACTAACTGTGCAAACATGAATATAGATAGGTAACTCTATACATATCAATTTGGATAAATGAATAGCCATCATTGAATAAGGTAAAATAATACTCAAAAACTAAAAATCTAGTTTCAAATTCTGGTTCAGCTTTTTACTAGTTTTGTGTCCTTAGATTGTTTTTTCATACAAGTCTTAGTTTTCTGATCTACCTATCAAAATAGAGATAATTATACCCACATTGCATTACATTAAAAAGATTATACAATTAACACAAAGCATAGGAGTCTGCACTTAATAAAGCATTGATTATCATAGCATTCATCGCTGTTTCTATTCCACAAGCTAAGCCACACTGCCTTAAGTTCTTAGTAGTCTGTCTTTTCAAAGTATCACAATTGCCTACCAAGACGCAGGCATCTTTGTGAAATAGGTAGAGAGAGAAATTATTACTCATAATATTGAAATGGAGAAACCAAAGCAAAGAATATTCAAGTGACTTGCACAGGCTGCAAACTGAGCTGTTGGCAGCGAGGTCAAGAACTCAGATTTTTCCTAAGACTCTCAAAGCAATTCATGTATGTTATTCATTGCCCTTGTATTTCTGCTAAGCCCATAAAAGAAAACTGCCCTCATTGAATTTGGTAAGTAGGAACTCTAAGGCATGAGGTGGTTAAATGATTATCCAAATTGTTAATGTTAAATAATAACAAAGCAAGGACTAAAACTTTAGCCTGTGGAATTACTACTTTCTTATCACTGACCTTGCCTATCCCACAAACTTTAAAATTAGAGTTTTATGAAAACAAATTACTAATCAGCACATTCAAGAAAAAACGAAGAGAATAACGAGACAGAAGGGAAATGGAAAGAACTCTTAAGATGTTTGACGGAATAAAGATAAACACTAAAAATGGTAGAAGTTGTGAATATGGCCCATATGTTCTCCTGGAGCCAGAAATTACCCAGACAAATAGGTGGGAATATATGGCTGCTAGACAGACAATGTACCAGAAATATCCATTTAGGAATATAATAACCAATGTGTCATCAAGAAATGTGTCCTTGGGATCATGAAGAAAATGCTATTCCAATAATGCCTCAGAAATTTCAAAATTCTTGGTCTGCGGGTGCATAAAATGAGTTATTGGCTTGAACCAAAACAGAGAAGACAGACTTGCAATACCAAAAAAAAAATACCAAAAAAAACACTTCATTCCCTTTAAGTTAGCTCCTTGCAAAAGAATGTTGTGATAGTTGGTGAAGAAGCACTTTCTAAAATAAGAATATCCGTTTTGGGTACGGAACAATTCTTAGTATTTCCATGTTTAAAAGCAGTCATATCTAGTGGTGTTTAAAAATTAATAGAGCATGATCATCCAGAATCCTTGAGTCCCTTTTCTTAAGAGGCAGTGTGGGGAGGAGGGTTTCACTGATATTAAGTCATGAGCTATATAAGGCATACCTCTTGAATAATGCCGACACAGACTTAATTCTATTCAATACATGCTAACCTACTTCCTTTGCCCTTTACTGAATGGCAAAGTGCACACTATACCTTCATCTTTTTGATGAAGATATAGAACTTTATTCCCTAAAAGGAGGTATTTGAGTATTTTTAAGAAGATCTTATTCCCAGGAGGGCTTAATGAATACTGCAGGTGCTCATATGTCAAGAACACTTTAAGAACGGTCCTGCCTGGAGGCAGAATGACAAGTCTTAGTGGGAGGTGTTTGAATTAATCTGGAATTCAGAACATGCAATGAAGCACTATAATATAGTATTTTCCTTCAGTTTATTCTTATCCCTCACACTTAAGTAACAAAAAGAGAGCAAAACAACACTCCATGTTTTTATATGCTTTGAAATGGGTGGGATATATACATATATATGGTTAGGGTTAGAGAGAATGTCTTAACTCTTTATTGATGTGACCCTACCAGTGCTTGAGCTACACAGCTCAATTATAAAAACTGATCTAAGAGAGGATAAATAACTGGGAGAAGCTTGACGCTCAGCAAAACTGGGAAATCAGCAAAAGTTATCACTGATGTCCATGGTACCATAATGTGTGACTTTGTAATTCCCTCTATGTTCAAATTTCCTATCCTAACCACCTCAGCCTACCATCTCACCCACACAATGTTGTGTTCTACCTGAAACCATATGTCTAAACTTTCCTGAGCTCTTGTCAAAATATTGCACTAGACCAGGGGTCGTCAACCTTTTTATACCTACTGCCCACTTTTGTATCTCTGTTAGTAGTAAAATTTTCTAACTGCCCACCAGTTCCAGAGTAATGGTGATTTATAAAGTAGGGAAGTAGCTTTACTTTATAAAATTTATAAAGCAGAGTTACAGCAAGTTACAGCATATAATAATAACTACTTACCAAGTACTTTATGTCAGATTTTCACTAAGTTTGGCAGAATAAATCTTTATAAAACAACTTACTATAGTTAAATCTATCTTTTTATTTATACTTTGGTTGCCCCTCTACCGCCCACCATGAAAGCTGGAACTGCCACTAGGGGGCGGTAGGGACCAGGTTGACAACCACTGCTCTAGACCCTTTCCTCTTCAAGACACAATGGCATGTGCCAAACTACCCATAGCCTCATCACTGAAATAAATCAGAGTCATCTTAATCTTACCCAGAGACCTTATTCCTAAGCACATTCAATGATCCCCTTGATTGAACTACTACTGTGTATGTTTCTTTTATATTACACTGGTAACCTTCTTACTGTTCAGCCTTCCTTTTCTTCTTAACATCTTCCAATTACCTATGGTAACTATACAAACATATGACAATACCTATAAACATAGCTCTAAGAACATTTTGTTAGGAAAAAAATAGGATTATACACTGTACCTTTCTCTGCAACGTGCTTTCACATTTAATAACATACCATGGATAACAGGGTGGGGGGTATGTCATTTCGAAACCTGTGACAAAGTTTTGCAGAGTTTCTTAGGAATTCTTTGCCTTTTCATAGAGGTACAGTATTGTCTCTGAATATATGGTTGCTCCTCATGATAATGAGATCGCCATGAGGTGAGCGCATGCTCATGAGTTGGTCATACCTCAGGCATGGACTACTGGGACAGACATGGTATTAAAAGACTGGGCATCAGACAAATCTAGGTTTGAATTCTTCCTCTGCTACTTACGGGCTACATCGCTTTTGGGCACAGTGCTGTTTTATCTAATAAGCCACTTAAGAGCAGGGAATTAAGATGTGGCAGAACAAAGGCCTCTCAAACAAGTTCACCTTTAATTTACCTAGGGCTTAGACATGAGAAATTGAAAAATCAGCTATATATGAATGTATTGTGTGATGTATTATCTTTTATGGAATTATATACAGAGATGTGTACCATAATCTTTTTGGTGTTTTGCTTTAATAAAAAAACTCTTAATCATGTCCCATTTTGGGATGCGGTGGGTTTTTTTAACCTCCAATGAAACAAAAGAAAAATGTCTCTAAATGAAGCGAATAGCACTGGGCTCACAGAGGCATCATTAAGCTTGAGGTGATGAATTTATGCAAAGCTCTAACCTCCATTTTGGCATTTGATAGGTATCCCATAATAATTGTTCGTAATGAAGTCTGTGTTGTCTTCCCAATTCTTCCCATTTTCCCCATCTCAGCCCTCATAGTCTGTTCCCTGAAAGCCTCCTTGGCAAACCTTTCTTCCTTTTTGTGTCTGTCCTCTTCTTCAATTCCTATCCAATGTTCTGAACCATCATCTGCAATTTTTGATATCCTTACCCTCACTGCCAATTTGAAAAGTCTTTGAAGGCAGTTAACTGAAGTGCTCCATCCCCAAGGGTTTCTTGAACTAAAGACATTTTAACTTCTAGTCATAAACTAAGAAACCTACAGCAAAGGGAACGGGAGGAACGCAAAGGCCTTTTCCAAGTGTGAATGCTCAAGGTGGCCTGTTTGCTGCACTCTGGCTTCTCTTCCTCCTCCTTTTTCCCTTGGCAGCCACAGGCTATTCCCACTGCTTGTGGCCAGCTATTGTTCTCAGTTGGAGTACAAGTGTTAAATGCTTCATTAGCAGCTTTTTCTGGTGACTTGGAAGATGTCTTCAAGTAGCTCTTTTTTTCTTCATTTTTTAAAAAATAAACTTACTAGGTGACACTGGTCAATAGGGTCACATAGGTTTCAAGTGTACATCTTATCCAAAATATATAAAGAACTCTTACAAATCAACATTAAACAAACAATTAAAAAATACTACAATCTGTCCCTTAATTTGGAGTTAACCCTCAAGGACCCCTACCAGGACAACTTTGGCAAATGGATGTTACTCATATATCTTCATTTGGAAAAAAGTCCTATGTCCACGTTACAGTGGATACCTATTCTGGATTTTTAGTAACCTCTGTCAGAACAGGAAAGGCTGCTAAGCAGGTTATAGCTCACTGTCTGTATTCATTGTTCTATTATTGAATTTCCTAAACTGGTTAAACTGACAATGCTCCTGCATATGGAGCAAAAGCATTTACTGTATTTTGTCAAACCTTTCAAATTATGTGTATATCTTACAATCTTTAAAGTCAAGGTACTATTACAGTGTACCCAGCAAATATTTTAAGGTTAATTTAAAAAAATCTAAAGGGGGGTAGTCATATCCTGGAACTCCTTTGGGTCTACCATACCATGCTTTTTACTTTAAAATTTTTAGATTTCTTTTGAACGCTGATGAACAGGAGATGCCAAATCTTTTTCTCCTGCAAAATACTACCTTCTTTATTTGATCCAGCTAATAACACTGTTTTGTCTTTTTCCAAATAGCCCCAGATATATGGAAAAGATTTATATAGGCAGATGGGGATCCTCAAACCCCTCAGCGAGATCTTCTGAGCATGGCTTTTAAAATACCAAGAGGCAGAAAAAGCCCAATAGAGATCAGGGGAACTACCAGCTTTTAGGATACGCCCTTAAAGGCTCCAACACCCCAAAGGGGTCTCATAGGATCCCATCTGGATCCTGCTTCAATAGTGGAAAGGAAGGTCATTGAGCTAAAGCCTGCCAGACTTACATGCCTCTGCTGTGAGGAAACAGGGACACTGGAAGGTAGGCTTCCCCCTTGCTCCTCTAAGGAAGGGTTCAGTCACTTCCAGCCCTGCTTCAGCCACCTATGACCTAACCTTGCCCAGAAAGCTGGGGTTTGCCACTGAAGGATGAAGGTGCCCAGGGCCATTGGCCCCATCTACGACACTGTGGACGAGCCTAGGGTATTTCTTCCAAGAAGCAGGTAAACTGATCTCATTTGCACAAGGGCCACTTAATTATGTCTTCCCTGAATAGTCAGGTTTTTTATTCTTCCCTCGAAGATCTCTGTTGTGGGTGTTGATAGTCCTATTTTCTGCTGCTTTGTTTAATATATAGTGTTTCTTTTATTCCTCCTACCTCAATGCCCCACTCATATTTCAGGCTGGGACCTACTCCTAATTTAGAGCTCTCTTTCCCCCTTTTGCCAACTTCTATTATGAATCTACCTTTGCCACCCAGCTTAGTGTATCCCAAGGTTATCTTTACCAAGCCACAGTCACAGAGCTCCAGGGAAAAGCAACCTGGTCTCATCTCTCCAGGCAGAAGAGAACAGAAGCTTCATCTCCACACATGCTGCAGATGGCTTTTCCAGTCTACCTGAATCATTACCAGCTAGAAGCAGTGGTCATTGGGACTTGGACATGAGCTGCAAAGTATAGAATTGTGACAACAATTCCAGTGCCATGCGGACTTTTCCTGGATATGGACTTTTCCTGGACTCCTGCTCCTTGGGACAGCTCCTAACAGACTGAACTGGGGTTGGGTTGCATTGATCAGGGACTTGGCATGGTGTTAGGGCCAACTTAGACTTGGTGAACTTGTTAAGGACACTACTCTTTTATGGATTCTTGCTGTATTGGCCAAGAGTTTGCTTAAAGGCTTTAATCACTGTAAAAAAAATAGAAGACTGGATAAAGAAGATGTGGCACATATACACCATGGTATACTATTCAGCCATAAGAAATGATGACATCGGATCACTTACAACAAAATGGTGGGATCTTGATAACATTATATGGAGTGAAATAAGTAAATCAGAAAAAAACAAGAACTGCAGGATTCCATACATTGGTGGGACATAAAAACGAGACTAAGAGACATGGACAAGAGTGTAGTGGTTACGGGGGGCAGGGGGAGGGAAAGAGGGAAAGGGGGAGGGGGAGGGGAAAGGGCACAAAGAAAACTAGATAGAAGGTGACGGAGGACAATCTGACTTTGGGTCATGGGTATGCAACAAAATTGAATGACAAGATAACCTGGACATGTTTTCTTTGAGTATATGTACCCTGATTTATTGATGTCACCCCATTAAAATTAATAAAAATTTATTTATTAAAAAAATAATAATAATCAGAGGACCTGAACAGGCACCTCTCTCAAGTGGCTTTTAAGACTACAGTCACAGACCAGGTTACCTCATGGGGGCAGGAATTTGTTCTCAGCCTTGATGGGCTCAAATGTGTGTGCAAAAGCAAAGGATATAACTTTGTTTTTGTCCCAACTGTTTCAAGACCTTTCATTTGGAGCTGTACCCAGTTTTGAGTTGTATGACCTCACTTCTTCTTTTTTTTTTTAAGGGATAAAGTATGTCTTTTATGCACTGTTTTTAAAAATATGGCCTTAAACACTTAATCAAATATCTTTATATCTTTGTAGTTGCTCAAAATAAAATTAGGTAGACATGCAATGATAAAAGCAATTCTAAGATAAAAAGAAATTCATTGCTGTAATTTGTCTCCTAAATAATAACAATAGATGAGCTATAGCCTCTTTTATCTGAAGTTTCAGCTGTCTTCCTTTACTCCACGACACAGGGCCCAAGACCTACATTATTGCATTAAGTTTGCAAAGCTATCGAGATGCCCTTGAGTAAGATTCATCATCTTGTCCTAAATTCTCCACACGCTCCACTAAAAGCCTAGTGGCAGACTGAAGGGATTGTCAGAAAGCATAAAAGGCAAAATAAAAATTTTATGCTCTTTTAGGCAAGTGAAGATTTGCCCTGAAGCAATTTCTGATATTAACTCATTAATCCTCACAACCTATCTAGAGGATAGATTTGGGGAAGGAGCAGAGCCTTGTCAGCTCAATCTCCTTCAAAACTTGCCCCAAACTGAGCACTGGCCATTCCCCTGATCTTGGTCCAGGGTCCCTGCAGAGCCCAGGAGGAGCTGAGACTGGATAGACAGCTTTCAAAAGTGTCTCTACAGCTTCTTTTTCCTTGTCTCTGGGAACCACAGCGGCCCAGGACCTGTGCCTGGTTTAACGTACTTCTACTGTCATCTTGATTTTTTTTTAAATTGATATTGAACAAGGAGTCCTACATTTTCATTTTGTATTGGGCCCTACCAACTGTGTAGCCAATTCTGCCTGTCACACATCCTAGGAGAAAAGACATCAGTAGTATAAGGTTAAGGCCAGAAAATGTTTCCTTGATCTCCATACAAATGCCAATGATATAGGAATAAAGTCCACATTTTCTGTGGTCTCATCAGTACTCTAGCTTTGCTCTACTTGTTCAGAACTAATTGGGCTATGTGTTTAGAATGTTAACTAAAACATTGAGACTAGGCATTTTCATTTTCAATTCTATTTATGCCACGTTTTTGTTTTCTGGGTTTGAAATCCTGTTTAATTTATTTTATGGCATTTTTTAATTGTTGCCATATAATACCATACCTTTTTTGCATGTGGCATCTCAACAATGTGCAATTTCTAATAGTCAGCATGAAATCATAACTTAGAAAATCATTGCTGAGCTAATTACAGGGACCATCGAAATAAATCCAAATCTTTTCTGGGCCACAGTCCATATCTGAATCATAACTAGTGTGAAAATGTTTACAAATCGTTACAAATTTTCCACATAGTTTCACTCGATGTCAGGACAAATCGTGTTATTTCAGTCATTCTAGTCGACATGTTGGATCATCTCCAGTGAGAACACTGATTTGAGAAAACAGTTTATTAGAGATTATAAAAATCAAAAGACAGAATTAAAATAGCCCTGAAATTACAAACTGTAAGCAACATTCTTTGTGGAACCATTTGAGTACACCCATAATTTATTAGTTATTTAGAAAAATATTTCACTGAAGTGATAAAGGCAAGAAATTAAAGAAACATAGGCACTTTATTTTTCACAATCTAATAAATTCACTTATTAAGAAAACTGTTTGAATTCTAAAAAGTATACAATGCTAAAGTAGTTGCTTAATGACAAAATAAAGGAAAATTATTTTAATAAGAATCCACCCAGTATTCCTTTGATGACATTAGATGAACTGCTACCTCAGGCAGGTTTCTAAGAGTGGTTTTTTTACTTGTATAAGATTCATTGTACCTACTGTGTGCAGCACATTGGAAGACTTCCTTAACGCTCCACATCTATTATTCCTTTACATGTGCTTAGTTCTACTAGACTGAACTACTAAAGATATATTTTAAGAAACAATGAATTCAGTCTTTTTTACTTCCTAAAGCTATGCCCATAAGAAGCAAGATATTAAATTTTAAAATTCAAAAGAGGAATAGTCAGCTAGCTCAGCAGTAGAGCTTCAGCCCAGTGTGTGTAAGTCCCGGGTTTCATTTCCAGCCAGGGCACACAGGAGAAGCACCTATTTGCTTCTCCACCCCTCCCCCTCTCCTTCCTCTCTGTCTCTCTCTTCCCCTCCCGCAGCCAAGGCTCCACTGGAGCAAAGTTGGCCCCGGGCGCTGAGGATGGCTCCTTGGCCTCTGCCTCAGGCTCTAGAGTGGCTCCGAGTGCAGCGGAGCAATGCCCTAGATGGGCAGAGCATCGCCCCCTGGTAGGCATGCCCAGTGGCTCCCAGTCACGCACATGCAGGAGTCTGTCTCTCTGCCTCCCTGCTTCTCACTTCAGAAAAATATAAAAAAATAATTAATTAATTAATTAAATTTTAAAAAAATTCAAAAGAGAAAAAAAGAGGAGTTAGTTTTAGCATCTTGATTTAAAAAGTGGATTATATATCCTTAGGTTGAAAGAATGAGATTTAGGGTGGAGGGGTATAGAGGTGGAGAGGTAGAGAAACTGAGCCAAAAAAAAAAAGAGAGGGAAAAATTTCATGGAGGAAAAATGGGGGGAGAAATGGCGCCAGAGAAGACCTGACTTGGGGTGGTGAACACACCATACAGTGTACAGTGATGTGTTATGGAATTCTGCACCTGAAATCTGTATAATTTTGTTAACCAGTGTCACCTCAATAAATTCAATATATAGAAATAAAAATGAGCTTTAGGAAGTTTCTGAAACCCCAAATTGTATGTGAAATTTTGAGTGGAGTTACATTTCTCTGGTGCAAGTATTTGTAGCTATCATCTGACTCCCAAGAAACCTATGACTCTAAGAACTAACAGACTGCCCAAAAAATCCCTTCTTGCAGGCTACTCAGTAACTATCTCAAGACCCTGGTGTACTCGAAAACCATGAAGTTCAAAATAAGTCATATTTCTTGTTCTGAGAGTTCTCTGAGAACCTGTGGTTGCATCATTTTGTTGTACTTGGCATCATTTGGTTCTATGATTATCTTTCCTGTAAGTGAGGTATATATGCTCCATAAGGATGCAAACTACTTTTGAGCCATAATTCTATTTTTAGTCTGCTGCAGCTTGCATACATATTGTAGCTGCAGATATTCATGCAGTATGATCCATAGTGTTTAGAAGATGTCAGGATTGAGAGTATAAATTTCCTTGATAGAAAAGAATTTCCAAATTGACCAATATTTTGTTAAATACTATGAGTGAAAATAAGTAGGATATATGTTGATAATACTATGATTTGCTAAAGGTAGAAATAATGCCATCAAATGATTCAAATGAATGCACTCTATTCTCATTTTTATTTTGCATAAGAATTTTTTCTAAATAAAATTCAGTTGCATGATAATACAAAATAATACACATAATTTGTCTGTGTGTTCAAAGCTTCAAACACCACACTCCAGAGATTCTGCAATGTACTATATGTAATACAGTTAATTTAGACCTCCTGTCAACAATACTGAACTCTTCCACAGGACACTGCTTTTGGAGGAGAATGAGTAAATTTCAATAGAAATGGAAGTAATTCTTTAATTATCTCCATTGCTCACATGCTTTTATACATAATAATTATTAATCTTTGCAAAAGCAAAAAATTTGATGATATATAAAATAAATAACTGGTTACATCTAATGTTTGATCTCAAACTTGGGACATACATACCTCTTACTTTGGGGAGCTATAGAAAACATTTTGGTCAACCCATTATTTCTTCTTTTTCTCTAAGTAAGCATATTTTAATTTTCTTTTGAGTATTTTTCCCTCTTCAACACAGCATATTAGATATGAGAAGCTGACTACCTCCACACCAGAGTCAGATCCTGACTGATTAAAACCATCATCAACAAGTCCAATCTCTGATATGATGACCCAAGTCCAGTGAGAGTCAATGAAATACAAGAAGATCTTCTTGGCCCTGGCTGGTTGGCTCAGCGGTAGAGCATCGGCCCTGTGTTTGGAAGTCCTGGGTTCGATTGCCCACCAGGGCACACAGGAGAAACACCCATCTGCTTCTCTCCCTTTCCCCCTCTCCTTTCTCTTTATCTCTCTCTTCCCCTCCTGCAGCCAACGCTCCATTGGAGCAAAGTTGGCCTGGGCACTGAGCATGGCTCCATGTCCTCTGCCTCAGACACTAGAATGGCTCATTGCAACAGAGACAGATGGGCAGAGCATCACCACCTAGTGGGCATACTGAGTGGATCCTGGTCGGGCGCACGCGGGAGTCTGTCTGCTTTCACTTCAGAAAAAATAAATAAATAAAATAAAAGAAGATCTTTTTTTCTGCTGCTGCTAGTGTGTTTTTGTTTTTGTCTAGAGAGAGAGAAAGGTGGAGGGAGGATCAGGAAGCATCAACTTGTAGTAGTCGCCTCTTGTATGTGCCTTGACTGGGCAAGCCTGTGGTTTTGAAAGGACAGCTTCAGCATGCCAGGCCAATGTTTTACCCACTGTGCCACCACAGGTCAGGCAAAACACAAAAAGATCTTTGCTGAGAGATTCTGAAGAAATAAATTTCCATTTTCTTCTCTGAATATAATGATTCATTATTTTATATATTGCAAAATTATCACTTAAATAAGTATTAACATCAGTTAGCAGACATAGTTACAAAAAATTTTTTTTTGTGATGAGAACTTTTAAGATCTACTCTCCTAACAACTTTCAAATAAGCAAATGGCATTATTAACTATAGTCACCATGTTGTACATTGCATCCCTTGACTTACTTATCTTGTCCTTCCCTGTCTGATATTTTACTTAATATAATGCCCCCAATACCCATCCATGTTGTCACAAATGACAAGATTTTATTCTTTTTTAATGACTAAATAATATTTCATCATATATATGTATATATGTATATGTATATACATATATTCATATACATATATATACATATATATACATACACACATATATATATTCCACATTTTCTTTATCCATTCATTCATGAACAGAGACTTAAGTTATTTCCATATTTTGGCTATTGTAAATAATGTTATAATAAACATAGGTATACATATTTTTTGTTAGTAATTTCATTTTCTTCAGATCAATACACAGAAGTGAGATTGCTGGATAATATGAGAGCACTATTTTTAATTTTTTGAGAAAACTGCATGCTCTATCCTCTATTAATTTCTAAATCAAACCTTGCTTACACTCTGACCTACCTTTGACCCACCAGCAACTCAATAAGTTATATTTTTGACAGGTTTTTTTTTTTCTATATTATACAGATGAGGTTGTGAAGTCAATAACTCTAGAAATACTGCCAACGGAGAACATGGTTGAACATATTCACAAATTTTTCTTTAAATATTTTCATTTTTGCTTTTTAAATAATATGGAAAAAAATATTTTTAAAGGTAGTAATGAAATGCCAGAAACTTTTTCCTAGATTCAAATGACCAATAAGCATTTATTGAATGAGTCATGACAGCAATATTTATTGACTACTCACTTTGTTCACAATAATAAACTAAAGCTATTTTCCTTATAAGGGTATTGAGGCTTAGATTAAGTAACTTATCAAATGTCACCAAGCCAAGATTTGAATCCATGTCAATCAACAGCAAAGCTCATCCTCTGACCCCACCATGTATCCAAACTTCAGTAGACTAAATATAATTATTGCTTAAGAGTAGTTTTCATCCTAGGGAAATATACTCTTCACTCACAAGAAAAATAAAGAATCAAATAATACCGAAGCACAACAAACTGATGAACCAATAAGATTTCAGAGAATTTTCAGAATGCCACATCATCAAGCAAGTACCAGGAGAAGATGTGGCCTAGTGACAGTAAGTGGAGCAATTCAGCTCCTCTGGGTCTCAAGCTTCTCGTCTTACAAATGACCTGGTGTACTGAATAATTTTAACATTCCTGTGCAGCTTGTAGCATCTGCTCAGCCTTGTCAGAGGAAGATTTCAGAGCAATCTCATGTACAGTTACACTTTCAGTCTTTAAATATGGAACTACATTCATCTTTCTGAGTTATAATTAAGTAGATATTCTATTTATCATTTCATTAAACGGATTCTGAATCATGGCTAGACAATTCAAGTCCCAGATTAGTTATTCAAAGGCAAAATACAGCCAGGAAATAAGATTCTGTTCAAATTCTGTTCAAAGAAATGTGGCTGATGCTCTTCCATGTATATGACATTGTTTCATTTAGCTCTGATTTTTCTGATCAACTGCTGGATGATTCTCTTTTACTACATTATATAGATCTTCAAAATATGTCCCTTATAGCACTGGGAACTTTCCTGCCAATAACTTCATCATTCTTCATTTTGAATTTCCAATAGGAAAATTAGAAAGATGAGTATTTGTTACTAAGTCTTATTATTTTCATCCTAACATACTGTTTTCCAAATAGGCTCAAGAGCTGTAGATCACACTCAGATGTTAAAGGAAAACTGTACTCTGATTGATTGCTTTCAAAGAATCAGAGCTGGATAAATGTGTCATAGTATTCCTTTGATGCTGCTGCCTTAGATGAAAGCCGCTGGATTAAGACCTAATTTAATGTTTTCAGTAATAGTATTCCATCTTTCTTAAACATCTATCCGTTTTAATATAAAACTGGCTACACCTTTTACACCTCCTCCTTCAGAGCTCTTGCTCCCACTCACATCACCTCTCAAAATTACTAATGGAGAGATATTACACAGAAGCTTTTAGAGGAATAGTCTTCCATTTTTTTCCCATAAGGGGAAAAAAATCAGAATAGTGTGCGACATTACACAAAATGACCCAATTTGATGAATTGGCATAAAATATATCAATAAAGTATTGCCATAGAGCAGTAAATAAGCATAGAAAGTCTGTGGATGGCTAGAAGCCACACGAACAATTTCAGGTGCACAGAAGTAATTTATTAAATGTACTTTCAGCTATGTAAAATCTGATATGCGGCTTCGAAGAGTATGTTACATCTTGGAAAAGTTAGACTAATTGAACCCATTCATTGCCTATTCTTATCAATTTAATGAACTTTGTAAGATTTGAAAATGGCCCAGCACCTGTGACAGCCTTAGTAATTTATAAATTTGGTATAATCCCTTCTTAACTTTTTCCCACAGACCTGTCAAACCAATTATTACTATGAACACAGAGATTTACTGAGGTAGTTCATAGTAAAAGTTGGGTTGATAGGAATAACATTCACATATCTATTAAAAATAACATCCAAGAGGTCCATGACACTCTGCACTGAATGTAACATTGCATGGTCACTATCAGTATATTAAATAGCAGGTGCTAGGTAATTATTGACACAGTAAGTGCTAGATCACCTAAAGGCCTGACACAGTTAATGCAATTGCCTTATTGACACTAAGGTAAGACTGGAGACAATGAGAACCTGGTTCTCAGGCATCCATTCATTGCTGAAAGAGACATTTGTCATTATTTCTTTAAAATAGACACACTAGTCCTTATTTTCTTCCATTTTCCAGGAACATATTTGTTGAATAAAGCACAAATTTGACTAATAGTTTTGCACTGACTTGCACTATTCCCCCATAAGAGTTTTCTTTTGTTGATAGATTGTCTCTCCCTATCTACCACATTTTGCCTTTTTCATCACTAATTATATTTACACCTGGACATGTTATCTCCTCAATCTTGCCACATTTGATCCAGCCTTTAGATCCAGTTTTGATCTTGCCACCACCCCTCTCCTAACCAAAGGTCCTACCTTTTCTTCTGTTATCTTTCTATGCTATGTATGTGGTCCTCTCCACAATTAGTTCATAAGCAGCTTCCACGAGAAACCATGCCCTGTCTCCCGTGGCATGCTACTCAGCGTGTAAGGCAATTTCTTATAGGCAAGGCTCTCAGTTTAGATACTGAGAAGCTGACTTAGAGAGACAGCATCTTCTTTATCTGATTAACACTCAATTTGCAATTGGCCCCAGGTATGCTGTGTATACCATGTCTCTTTATATTTGTTCTGATATACAACTTGTTGCTTTTCAAATTATATAGAGAGCTGAGAGGTAACATCAAGTAGATGGCTCATTCAAGAAGTTTGGCTACAAAGGAAAGAATAAACCTAAGTCAATTGCTTAAGAGAAGGTTGGATCAAAGAAAGGTATTATGCTTTATGAACAGGTTTTAGAAGGAGGTTTGAGAGTGTTTACAGGCTGCAGAAAAGAGTGGAGCAAGAGAGACTGAAGTGGCTCCAGATGGAGCAAAGTCTAGGAAACCGTGAGGGATGATGAGATCAGGAGGAAGAGTTCTATATACTTTTTTTTTAAATACCTATTTATGTATTGGGGAAAAAAATGGAGAAGGCATATCCAAGTTTCAAACAAAGCAGTTTAAGTGACTGTCCATTTGAAACTTAATGTAAGAAACATGGTCAATGGTCAGTGTCATTGCTGGACCTGTAGCATGTGTTGAGCTCTCCACATCTACCAGGCACCATATCAAGGCACTCTTACATTATCCCATTCAGTCACCACCGCCACAGTTTACCATGCTAACATCATAAAGTTATCAAATGCAGTATTAAAGCATATCCACTAGAAAAGCTTATCAAAAAGGTTGTTTTGTTTTCTAACTGAGTTGTTGCAGGATGTCTCGGTGCCATTTACAGAAATTGAAGGGATGTAGTTACTTAGTGACTGCTTCCAAAGAACTTGCTCCAAGGAAGTTCCCACACAGCAGTGACAGTGTGATTCTGGATCCGCAGTAAAGCAGATGATTCAGTCAGTTGAATCCTTCCATTGTGTGATTAACACAGACATAGAACATTACACATCGGTAAACTACAGCATGCTCAGAGCAAAGAACCAGTCTTGGTAGGAGAGCACAAACAACCAAATGTGTCCCACTGTCCAGAAGAAACCCAGACTTACCACAAAAAATGCTCACCTAGAGCAGAGTCCAGAAACAGAGTTTTGTTGTTGCTGCTGTTTTGTCTTGTTTATTCAGCATTTCCTTCTTTGAGCATGGGTAAATCAAGCATCATCTTAAGTCTTTTAAAAATAAATAAATAAAAACAAGGTGTAAATTTCTCCGGTGACTCTTTTATATTTTTCTTCAATATTATTGAGAAATAAGCTCCACATATATATGAACTACCTGGCTATCTTTTACTGCTGAATCTCAGTCATCCTAAGTGTTTATGTTCTGAAATAAAAAAAATTAACCAAGATCCTAGTCATTGGAATGAGTTAATATGTGGAAATGCAGCAGAGCAGAAAAGAATAATAATAATAATTTTTTAAAAGTTATGGAATATTTCAGAGCATACATAACAAAATAGAAACAAATTAACTTAAAATTTAAAAGACAGTTGAAAACCAAGGAAGCAGCCTGACCTGTGGTGGCGCAGTGGATAAAGCGTCGACCGGTTCAAAACCCTGGGCTTGTCTGGTCAAGGCACATATGGGAGTTGATGGTTCCAGCTCCTCCCCCCTTCTCTCTCTCTGTCTCTCCTCTCTCTCTGTGTGTGTCTCTGTCTCTCCCTCTCCTCTCTAAAATGAATAAATAAAAAAATAAAAATAAATAAAAGGAAGCAGGACTAAGAAGCACTGTGTCTCATCAAGACTACTTTGCTCATAACATCATTGTCCGAGCAAGCTGCCCTGGATTCTCCTGTGTTCTCCCAGAGAGACTGCAGTTACAAAGAACAAACCATAAACTCCAGAGGACAGTCTCACCTCATATCTCAGAGACCACTTCTCTAATCAGCACACAGGGATTCTTGAAACATAATCAAAACAGAGAAACTGATCTAGACATTAAACACAGAGGATGAAATCTGAGTCTTGACAATACCTACAACGTTCCAAAACCCAAAAGATAAAAAAACAAAACTATAGTGTGACAGAACTGACAAAAGAAAAGAGTATATCAATATTTATTTGTTGATTTTATTCATACAGTAGAGAGATTATATTACAGCCAGATTTTATTATTCTATTCAACACACATAGATTATTGAGGTACTGTATCTACATTGTATCAGTAAATAACATTAAATGAAGTAGCATTGATTCATAGCTGGCATAAATTTTTTCTGTATTACTATTTTGCATGGACATCGTTGCTTTTGTGTTCACTGTCTGATATCAACACACACACCCTACAATCATAACCATAAACCAAATGACTACATACTTGCAATAGATGGCTGTTAGAAAATACTCACACTAATTGATAATGACATCATGCTGGTATGCACATTACAATGTAAATGAGGCTTCCAGATTCATTTATGGCTCTTTTATTCAAAGTTTAGTACTTATTACTTTTTCTTCATGGTTTAGAAGGTTCTTCTTAAGGCTATGGGATTACTTATTCTTGATGATTTTGCCCCTTGGAATTGGACCAAGAGTGCCAATTTTTAACTGTATTTTAAAACAGATGCTTACCAGCAATGAGACAGAATTGAAATGTCTAATGGAAACCACATTACAGAAAGAAAATAAAGAAAGGGAACACTGATGAACAGATCTATCCAGGCAGCCATTTGGCTTTATTAAAAATGTGAATTTCTTTGCATCAAAAATCTAATAGTTCCCGGGCTTTTGTCTGAATGTGAGTGAAGAGAAGACATCCAAGTGAACATCGTTTTTTTTCTGATATATTTTGAAAGGTGGTTTAAAATCCATCTCAAACACATCTGTGAGCCTAAGTGGCTTCTTAGGAATAAGATGCAAAACTCTGAACTTCCTCTGAAGTGTTTGTAAAACTCAGCCAGATTGAACAAAACCTGGAAAGAAAACAATGCTTGGTAGGATGCCCAACTTTTCTTTGGCTCCTACGTGGGATGATTCACAGCAAGACCACATGGTTTCCCTATGTCTCAACTCCTTTTTCTAAGAACTCGTGTTTCTAGAAGCCTCCATTATTCTCTTTAACACTACAAAATATAGAGGGAAATTAGAGGAATGCAGAGTTGGGGTTCTGATGGAGACATAGAAAATATTTTTTTCTGCTCCTTGAAGTTGTAGAAAATTAATCAATCACATCATTTTGTGGTAAACTCTTACGTGCTAAAAGGCTTCCTTTTGCTAGGAACATTCTTCTATGTTTAAAACAAATGCATATTACATATATAAATCATTGCATGTGAATCATTGCCTAGATATTGTTCACCTAATATACTCTTCATGATGAAGGAGGGAGAAAACTTTATGTGATTTCATTTTCAAAGAGCGGAATATGTTTTTTTTAAATAGAAGATCTACCAAAGTGAGGTGGAGAAAACACTTCATTACCAAAAATAAATTACTAAGATGTAAAATTGGGATCAGAAATGATGGAAACATTAAGGGAAGTAGACTCTGATGATGATCTCACCAAGTGATATCACAGCAGCCATTTCTCAGTGCAGTAGTAATTTGGCAGAGGGATGATCTGACAGTAGCTCGTAGTCTGCTTAGCTGAGAGCTTCCCATGTAGCATAATACATCACAAAATATAAAGTATTCATGTTTTGTTTTTTTGTAATTCAGCCCAGGTGGGCCACTATTACACAATAATTGTGCAGCTGTTAGTATCATTGCCTAAATTGCCCTTCCTTTTTAAAATTTAGAGTATAATCAGCTCAACCAATAGACACTAATGTCCAAAAACTCAGCTCTTATTTACCATTTACTCTCCCTGAAGGTCCAAAATAACTCACAAATCATTCTCAAAGGAATTCTAATTATGCTGCTTGTTCCCTTAAAGAGTATAAAGGAGTAAAATGTCAGTATTGTGTGTCACAAATAAAGTCCTCACAACACCTGCTAACAATACATACTGTATAAAGCACTTAGCCTATAATGCATTTCTGGGAATCATTTCAGAAATTTACAAACATCATTTTCAGCCTATCTTCCCATCATTGTAAAGATTCTACCATATGCTACAATTTTTATCTGAATTGCCTGATTCATTATTACTGATGTTAACATAGAGGGAGTACTTTACAAATACATAGGTTACGGCAAATGGATAGATTTTTGTCAGGCAATGCTCATAAAAATTAATAGCTTCTGCTGAAATTTTCTGATCCCAATGAAATCATTCATTTATTTAACTGATCATGTTTGTCTTCATCCAAGAGCTGTTGAGCACATCCAAAGAGCTCTGTTCACTCTGACAAAATGATAAGTAGAACATGTGTTTACTCATTTGTTTTCAAGGCTTTTAAAACATTTTTTGATGTTCTAAGTGCCTTTAGGGAGGACAATAAATTAAACAAATTAGAGGGCTGAGAATTGAAAGGTCAAACCCAAATGTAATCAAATGACTTGTTAATAGATAGTAGCTAAAGTAACACAGACTAAATATTCTACATATTTTGCAAGTGAGATTAACTACAGACCAAAGATACCTTTAGCCACAATATATTCGCTCTTAATTGGTCATTTTGGAAACTATTGTGAGATTTATCAGAAGGGGAACATTTTTATCATTGAATATCTATGATGTCATGTTTGAAATTAGTTCAGAAACAAACAAATGTACTCAGTTTCTTACCTCCATACAAGCATCTTCCTTACTGCTCTTGCTATGCGGACTTAACATCTATTTTCTGTCAGAAGGAATGTTTCTGTTTGATATGGGTACTTCTACTCCAAAGTATTTTACTAACAAGTCTATAAATCTACCCGAGACAGCTTGTAACTATAATTCTCAATAATCAATTTCTCAGATTGTGTTACTAAAAAGTTATCTAGTCCTGATTCTGTTGTTCCCTGCTTCTCTAAAATAGCTTTTATTCATTAATTATTTGTTTGCTATATATGAAATATGCTCACTGCCCAGGGACTTCTGGGCTTGTGCATAAAATTTAAACTAAATGGAGCAGCTAAAAATCCCTCTTAAATAGTAATGAAATTAGCAAGTTAATGAAACAGCGTAATCAAACCAGAGTTAATAAATATGGTGTGGCCTTAAGGGATGCTATAGGAACAAGTGCCAATAGATATTGATAATTTGCCATGTGAAAGCATGACATTTATTACATTCATACTCTGTTGTCAAACATCTACTATTTTTATTGTTCAGTTACACTGAGTGTATTGGAACCACATTATTGGGCCTTATAGAAATAAAGGAAACAATTTTCCATTTTTCAAAACTAACATCTAGAATTTTTTAAAAAGCAACACACATTAAAGTTCATTGGAAGGGTTAGTCCAGGGGTAGTCAACCTTTTTATACCTACCGCCCACTTTTGTATCACTGTTAGTAGTAAAATTTTCTAACTGCCCACCAGTTCCACAGTAACGGTGACTTATAAAGTAGGAAAGTAACTTTACTTTATAAAATTTATAAAGCAGAGTTACAGCAAGTTAAAGCATATAATAATAATTATTACCAAGTTCTTTATGTCAGATTTTCACTAAGTTTGGCAGAATAAGTCTTTATAAAACAACTTACTATAGTTAAATCTATCTTTTTATTTATACTTTGGTTGCTCCGCTACCACCCACCATGAAAGCTGGAATGCCCACTAGTGGGCAGTAGGGATCAGGTTGACTACCACTGGGTTAGTCTGTCCAAATTTGCACACTCCTATCACATGGTGTGAAAATGTGCCTTTAAATCCTGAGAAGTCTGGAGGAGAGGTTTTTAGTTATAAACATACTTGATGGTGGTTATTGCACCTCTCTGTGACTTTTATTTTTCAAGGGAAAATATTTAAACTCTTGGGATTCTGGGGGGGGGGGAGGGTGTTTTCTTTTTTGCTTTTTTTATTTGCATGTGAGCAGCACCTAATCTTTTGGCTCAAACATGACTCTTAACTTCTCTTAGAGGCTCTTTAAAAACATCTGCTTGCACAGCATGTTCTGAATTTCTGGTTCTGAATTCAAGAATAGAAGTGCTTCCAAAAATGATTGCAGAGTATATACCCATTTACTTAAATGTGCTTTATCAAACTCAGCCTTCTCCCTAAACAGAGAAAGTGATGGAAAGAACCACAGATAACTGGCCATTTTGCCTTTTAGGTCTCCTTGTTCATAAGCTGGTTTGTATCATGAAAAAAAAAAAAAAAAAAAAAAACAATGATAAACTGCCAGAAAACAAAGATGTGGCTTTTACTTTTATTTATGAGAGGAGGAGAGATAGAGAAACAGACTCCCTCATGTGCCCCAACTTGGATCCACCCAGCAATCCCAGTCTGGGGCCAACACTAGAACCAATCAAGCCCCTGGCTGTGAGAGGGAGAAGGAGAGAGAAGGGGGAGTGGGCAGAGTGAATAAGCAGATGATCACTTTTCCTGTGTGCCCTGACTGGGAATCAAACCGGACATCCAAATGCTGACTCTATCACTGAGTCAATCAACCAAGGCCGTAGATCACATTATTGATTTACTATTCTCATTAGCAATAATGAATGCTTTTAGCTTTCTTTTACAAATATTTGGGTGGTCAAGCCAATGTTTGAAAACAGGATTTGGGCAGTGAAAACAAAATATTTTTCAACAGAAGATAGACAAATTCTTTATGAAGAATTACAGTTAATAAGTGGCCTCAGGAAGTTTGAGCACAATGGTTTATGGGTGATTGAACCTTTAAAAAAATGTTTTTAAAAGAGTTGATTGATAGTTGTTGAATTAGTTAAGTGAAGGTTTATTATACTATTCTTTCTACTTTTGTGTAAATTTGAGATTTCCCATTAAAAGTAAAAATTGTTGCCTATTTTTGATAGAACATTTGTAAAGTACAAATAATCAAAATGGAGAAATCACACAATAACACTAAGTATTTTAGTGAACATTCTTTCACTTCTTTTACTAAATACATATATTATATAGAGAGATTATACATGAATATCATGCGGTTTATATCTCACTTTGTTCTGTGATCTTTTAATTTATCCTTCACAATTTCTCAAGCATGATTCTGTAACAATATAAAATTTCACTTTAGGGATCTAACTTGTTTGATTTTTAACTTTCTCTCTTTATTAATCTCTTCCCCACTCCAAGATAATAAACAATGTTATATCAAAAATTATAGATGATATTTGCAGACATTTGGGATTACGTATTTTAGATCCATTTCTAGAAATGTAATTTCCAAGTCAAGGAGTGTGCAAACTTTTATATTTTTATGTATGTTGTCATATGAACTTCCAAAAATGCTATTAATGCACATGTCTACAAGAAGGGTGTGTAGGGCCAGAGGCCGCCATTGTCATGGCCATGCAGGTTCTCATTGGATTCGGGCAGATGGTAAAGAAACAGTGGAGCCGAAAACTGGCAGGCCATTTCTTTATTAAAGTCTCTCACTGGCTGACTAGAAAACACACAGGGAAGACCGCTTCCTTCTCATTCAGTGCTCCCAAAGCCCAGACACATTCTCTGGTTCCACAACCAGAAGAATCTTCTCCAGTTTCTACTAGAATCAAAGGCCCCACCAGTATCAGTGGAGCTCCCAAAGCCTCTTAGCTCTGGTTCCCCATCTGCACACCTTCTCTTTCTCTCTGCAAAAATTCACTTCTTCAGTGCTCTGTATTCTTTCTGCTCTCTCTGCAAAACTACTTGGGCGCACAAAGACCCCGCCTCCAGCAAACATTAGCAAAACAATGGCCCCTCCCGAGCAGGAATGCAATTTGCAATTTGCAATCAACTGCCCTGCTCTGAGAACAAACACACATAGGAGCTGGCCCAGTGCCATTTTTTAACAATAAAAGTAAGCAAACTCAAAAAATATGAATTTTACAAACTGACTTGCCCAATAAGGTCCTAAGAGTGTTCATTGCCCCACACATTTGTGAATCTTGATAGGCAAGAGAAATTATGATTGTTTTAATCTGCATTTCTTTTATCATTAGTGAGGCTTAACCTCTTTTATATGTTTCTTTGCATTAATATTTATTCTTTTGAAATGTACTCATATACACCCTTGTCTATTTTCCCACTGAAAAGAGAGTGAGCAATTTTTTGTTTTGTTTACTTCACATTCATTTCAATAATTTTATTAATTAAGCACAAAATAAGTTTTTGGTTAATATTTTATGTCTTAATTTTTCCACATTAAAATATGATTTCCACATAAATAAAACTCTTTAACATAATCAATGACAGAAGACAATTAACTCCAGCGGCCAAGGTAGAAATGAAATGAGTATCTACTTCTCACGTCACTGGCAAAAAAAAACTTACATTCTGCCTTCATAACGAGATGAACTTTAGGTATAATTCTGCAAGTGACTTGAAGGTAAGGTATAAAATTTAGAAGCCTGTAGACATAGCAGTAGCAATCTTAAACCCCAACACTCCAGCAATAACCTCCCTCAGAGTTCAATCACTTAAAGTCAGTGACTGAAGGATAAAATTGTGAAGATTTTTGTACTATTCTACTTCCTTAATGGTACCATTCTTGTTGGGCAGATAAAATATATTATGCTCACTTTGTTAAAGATGGTACTGCCCACGTGGAGGCCGTTGCCCAAGTGATATTAATGTGTGTCTCTCTGGGCAGACAGAATCCTTGTAGCCTGGGGCTTGGTTTTGGGATTAAGCCTTTCCTACCCACTTTGATGTGGAGTGGTACAATCCAATCATGCCTCAGAGAAGTGACTTTGTATTAGAGACTTCCCTATTTTGTATATTGGATTAAGGGTTTGGATTTCTACACTATAAAATGGGGACGGAGCGGGAGCTTGCGCTCTTGGTTCCTGGGATGATTAGCATGAGAGAGCAGAGGGAGCAGAGCAGAGAGCAGAAAGAGGCCATGTGGCCAGGAGAAGCAGCCAAGATGGCGGAGTGCTGAGTGAGATGCCAGTTTGTGCAGAGTTTATATCTGGGATGAGGAAGGAGATGGGGAACTGAGGAGAATAAGGCTGGTGAGCTAGAAACCTTTGATTCTAGGAAACTCGGATAAGTCAGTGGCTTTGTGAGCACTGAATGTGAGTGGGTTTTGGAGCCCAGTGTATGTTTTTACTTGCCCGCTGGGTGCAAGCTAGAATTAAAGAAAATGGCCTATCAGTTTTTGGCTCCGTTGTTTCTTTACCGACTGTCCGAATCCAATGCGAATCTGCATGGGCCAGGAGGCTGCTGTGATAGTGGCCCTGGCTGTGGCTCCTGGCTTTACAATTCTATAGATTAAGATGGAGGAAAGAAAACACAAATTATTTTGATCACTGGACTATTTATATTCACAAAAGGAGCAATATTTTCCAGTTTCATTGAGGGTTAACTATGAGAACAATGTATATTATTTTCTAATTTCTTAAGTAGTTGCCATTTTAGAATCTATTTTGATGTTTACACCAATGGATATCAACCTTTACCCCTCTCTTGCAAATATTTTTAAATTAAGCTTCAATACATAAATAGATGAAAGTGTTATATTATTATTCATATAAGTATATTGTCTATAGTCTATTTTGACATGTGTATTATAACTATAAATATATTTAGTTACTATAAAGTATATTTATTTATAACTATAAAAACAAGCATAATGAGACTCTTCCAGCCATGTCAGTCTCAATATTTAATTTATGACAATATTCTGACTTGGCTGAGTTATATTAAAGAAAGAAACCTGATATACATAAGTAGTTGCAAATGGTAGGTTGCAAAAAACACAAAATTTCCCTCTAGTCTCAAGATATTGTTAAATTAAGTAATTCAGAGCTTAAAATAAAATCAAGGTCAGTCACTAATTCTATTTCAGTTTTTTTCAAAAAGCATCTAAACCTAACAAACAGTACTAGAATTACATTTCATGACATTATATAAGCATGTTATAGGTTCCTTTGTTAATGAGCTGTCGACAATTCCACTGAGATGAGAACATGTAACCAGCAGATGTTCCTCATTCTACTCTGTGCTACACATAAGCTTTCTGAAAATTTTATATTGAACAGGCATGCTAAGACCTGAGTTTCTTTAAATCATACAAAATTTAAACATTCCTAGTCAATGAAACATTTATATACAATGTCGAAATGTATGCACCAAGGTAGAAAATGTTTGCACACATGCAAAAAGTGCCTACCCTACAGTTTAACAGGTTGAGTACTCCAATATGTTATCAAATACAGTATATTTGAATACTCAAATGTACTGTATCATATGAATTACAGTATATTTGACTACATGTTTTTAAACAAATCTTTTAAAATATGGCTTATAATAAATGCTTTTTTTGTTTTGTTTTTTTTTCTGAAGTTGGAAACGGGGAAGCAGTCAGACAGACACCCGCATGTGCCCGACCAGGATCCACTTGGCACGCCCACCAGGGGGTGATGCTCTGCCCATTCGGGGCATCGCTCTGTTGCAACCAGAGCCATTCTAGCACCTGAGGCAGAGGCCATAGAGCCATCCTCAGCGCCCGGGCCAACTTTGCTCCAATGGAGCCTTGGCTGCGGGAGGGGAAGAAAGAGAAAGAGAGGAAGGAGAGGGGGAGGGGTGGAGAAGCAGATGGGCGCTTCTCCTGTGTGCCCTGGCCGGGAATCGAACCCAGGACTCCTGCACGCCAGGCTGACGCTCTACCACTGAGCCAACTGGCCAGGACTATAAATGCTTTTTTAATGTCAAATCAAATTTCAGTGCAACCTCTAAACACAGTTTGTAAACAACTGCTTTCAGACATAGTACAAGAGTATAACTTGGGCCCTTATTCAGATAATTCTGAGTTTAAATTCTATCACCTCTACTAAATAGCTATGTAATACTGGGTAAATAACTAACTTCTTTAAGCTTTAGTGACCACATCTGTTGTGAGATTTGAGCAAAATATGCATGAAAACAGCCAGAGGCTGGTTATGATGATGATGGTCATAAGCTTTGTTCAGTGGTTATCGATTCTCTAAGGCCTCTCCTGACCATCCCACTTAAAACTAACATGCCCCAATTTTTCTAGTCCCACATTTCATATTCCTCTCATATCTGCTCTGTTTTTTCCAAAGCATGTATCAGTTTTTAACAAACTATTAAACCCTAACTAGTAAGATATGATTTCCAGTTAAAGAGACATCACATCACATATACTATCAGTCTCTTTGCTGATCTTAACTTCTCAGACTCATATAAAGAAAAAGCCTTCTACAATACTAATCAGTGGGTTCTTATATCTTAAAATAGATCTAGGGTCATTAATTCACTAGAATGGAATTTCTGAGAAGACAGAGAGTTTTTGTTTTTTATTTTCTCACCAAATGCTTAGAATAGTGCCTGACATGCCCATAAAACTTGTTGAATGAATAATAAGAAAATTCCTTGAGGCACATTATCAGTTTTTGATAATCTTGAATTGTGAAAAAAATTCCTTTTATTTCATTTTATGTTCCTAATAGTATAATTAAGCATTAGTCACTGAAGGTGAAATTAGAAGCAGGACTCCGATATGGAATTCATCTCTCCATGTATGGATATGGCCCAAGCCAGTTTCATAGCCATCCCCATAATCTAGGTTCCAGTTGGAAAGAAAGGGAAGGTACCCTAGGCAAAGAGGGAGGTTCAAGTTTACAGTGCCTCACCACTCCATGCAGAGCAGAGCACTGACAGAGAATAACAGGTAGAACCTATTTGTTCAGAACAAAAATGGGCCCTACCCTGTTCAATCAAGGGATTAGGAATTCTGCCAGTGGAAACCAAGGGGAAAAACAGCAACAAAGAAACTAGAAAAATGTCCTTCCCTAAAGTCTTACAGTATCCTTGAACACTACCAATGACATTGGGATCTAATACTATGAAGTCCTGTGACTAGTCTGACTCTTCTTGAGTATAGTCAAGATTCAATAAGAAAGCTCCCAAATCAAGAAAGGCCAGGCATGCAGGAGTGGGCTGCTGCTAAGAGTAGCCTACTGTTTCTTTCAAAAATCTACATTTTAAACATATCTTGACTACTTAATTCATCTCTTGAATTTTAATCAACTTGCATCTGTCTGTTTTGTATTTATGGCATGGCATCAACTATTTTCAGAGAGTCAAATACACTGGGAAACAAAATTTTTGTTGCATCCACAAAAACACTTGTTCTTACCTAATTCGAGTGTGCTGATCTCAAATCTGACATTAGTTTTTCTCTGTAAGCTACAGGTTTTTTTTGCAATTCAAGATTTTAGGTTTTCATCTTATTGTAAAATATTCAACATTTAGTTTAACATAATGAAGTAGAATGTCTTCTTGGGTATCATCTTTGTGAAAATATAATAATTTATATAATGCAGTAAATACACTAATACAATAAAAGATATGATTGCATCAGAATTTGTCTACAATTTCAAAATAGAACATATTAAAACACTTATTTTAATCATAAAATTTTCGTAAAACTTATTTAAATTCTATTCAGGCAAAAATTTGTGTCTGTAGCTCTTGCGTTTGTGTACTTGTTGAGGACAATCTCGTTTGATGCTCCAGGAGTACTCTACTTATCACTAACAGCTCCAAGATTTTCAGGAAACTTATCAAAGTGACTGTTCAGGAAGTGAATCTTAATGCTCATGTTACATCCAATGTCACAGAAAGCCAACAGTATCCTTTGAACCAGAAGTTCATAGTTTTCTGCTTTTTGTTGCCAAGGAAATTCTTTGTAACTGCCATAAAAGACTGCCATGCTGTTTTCTCCTTCTTATTTATCTTCCTGAAAAATTCTTCTTCACGTATGAGGGTTCAAATTTGAGGTCCATCAAATACACCTGCTTTTATCTTCTCGAAAGACAAGGCAGGAAAAGCAGAAATAATATGTTGAAAGCATTCACTTTCCCTATTCAAAGCCTGAACAAACTGCTTAATTAACCAAGTTTGATGTGAAGTAGGGGAAAAATGATTCTGTCTCGATTTTAACTACAGGTTCATTCACAATATTTTGCATCCCTACTTCCAGAGCTTCATATTTCGGCCACTCCTTCTGTGTCCAGTGTTTCTCCTGAGCTCAGCTGTCTCACAAACACAGAAAGCAAGGATACTTCGTGAAACCTCTCTGTTGTCCTAGCAGGAAATCCACCATTTTAAAATCCACACAAATGATCCAGTTATGCTCCTCATACTTCAGAAAGTAGAGGAAAATTTTTATGTCATAATCTTCTCGCAGATGAGTTGAATAACCAATTGGAATTGCTGCATAAACATTACCGTTGTGTAGGAGAACACATTTC
The DNA here is from genome assembly GCF_036850765.1 of Saccopteryx bilineata. Lineage (NCBI taxonomy): Eukaryota > Metazoa > Chordata > Mammalia > Chiroptera > Emballonuridae > Saccopteryx > Saccopteryx bilineata. The sequence goes on from NC_089498.1 coordinate 63,041,507, forward strand.
AGACTCCATTTAGAGCTGTCAAGAAATAGCCGCCATTCTGTTGGACTGTAAGTGGTAACATGTAGCTGGCTGAGAAGACTACTGATATCATGACAGTAAACAAAGTGTCTTCAGAAAAAAAGTCCACAAAAATTTGTTCACGCTTCCTGAAACGGGATACTTTAGCTAACCAGTGAAGTACATTCTTTTCTTGAAGCCTGGAGGCTAATAACTTAGCTGCTTTCTTTGATAGGCTCAAATCTCTTACTAAGTCATTCAATTTGGTTTGGCTAAACTGCTGAGGGGTTAATGACTGCTTGGCATCAGAAGAAGACCCTTCAGATTCTACAACCATTTCCTCATGCATCTTATCAAAATACATTTGACCACCATGTTCACTTTCGTCATTCTTAGAAGAAATAAAACCATTGAAAACTGGAACCAGGAGTGTCTCAGAGTGTGGGATAGGTCGTATTGCTGAAGGAATATTAGGATATGCGATCATATGCCATTTTTTCTTGCCAATGCCCTTTGTATGGATCAGACAGAAATAACAGTCACTGCTGTGGTCCTTAGGTACATGCCAAAACATGGGAATACCAGAAAGCATTCCTTTGCATTTTCCTTTTGTCCAGTCATGAAGCATTTCCTCACAATTATGACACAGAATATGAAGAGCCCAATTCTTATCTTGATCACCAAGGGGAACTTGAAAATAGGCAATATATGCACGTGTCACAAATGATGAAATATTGTGCCTTTGACGTTAAAGTGTGTAACAGCCACATATATAACAGAAGGTGTCAGGACTATTCTTACATTTATGCCTACTCAAAGAAGCCATGATTCTATCTTAAAACAAAATAAGAGGGTGTTTTTATTAGATAATAATTCTTACATTTAAAAACAACTACAATTATGGAAAAGTGATGTTTGTAAAACATTAATTGCCTTGTGCTTATGTTCAATCCAAGAGTCGTTGCCTTTTAACTCCAATTTAAAAACCAATGCATGCCATTAACTGTAACAAAAAGAAATTAAATTTGCATAAAAACTAGAGCATGCACCAAAACATGGATTTCATATTTGGAATCAGTGATGCAGAAATATATAGAAACAGTTCTAAAACCTCATGCAACAGAAAATTAAAAAAAAAATTTTCCCCAGTGAATCAAAAGAAAAAAATGGTCTCATTCTAGTATATCATATATTTAGATAATCTGGGTCCCAAAAAGTCCAAAGAGGGGATTATTCTAGCAACCCTCCTATAAATTACCAGAGTGATTCCAGAGCAAAGTTTAACCTACTAGAATACTCTGACTTAATCTTATATGGGCTCACTCCTAATGACAGGATTATGATTCTATGTCATGGTAGTTTCAACTCAGATTTTTCATTTGAATCCATATTTTCTCACCAAAGTCTAAAGATCACCTCTGTACGCCCTGGCCGGTTGGCTCAGTGGTTGAGCGTCAGCCTGGCATGCAAGGGGTCCTGGGTTCGATTCCCGGCCAGGGCACACAGGAGAAGCGCCCATCTGCTTCTCCACCCCTCCTCCTCTCCTTCCTCTCTGTCTCTCTCTTCCCCTCCCGCAGCGAGGCTCCATTGGAGCAGAGATGGCCCGGGCACTGGGGATGGCTCCTTGGCCTCTGCCCCAGGTGCTAGAGTGGCTCTGGTCGCAACAGAGCGATGCCCCGGAGGGGCAGAGCATCGCCCCCTGGTGGGCAGAGCGTCGCCCCCTGGTGGGCGTGCCAGGTGGATCCCGATTGGGCGCATGCGGGAGTCTGTCTGTCTCTCCCCGTTTCCAGCTTCGGAAAAATACAAAAAAAAAAATCGCTAAAGTTCACCTCTGTTCTACCATCCACTTTTCCTTACCTCTTTTTTCCAATCTTGAATTTTTTTTCTAAGCATTCTAAGTTTGGATGACAATATGAAAAATGATTTTCTGAGAAGAACCATCAGTGTTTAATGATTTTTTGAGAAGAACCATCAATGTTACATGAAAATAATGTTTCTGAAGGTTACATAGCTGGTCAAAATTCTCACTTGACAGGACTTATTGTACTACCTTGTATCTAAACTTTGTCAGGATACTAGTGGCCATGAGGTGACACCATAATAGGTATGTGGGACTATCATCATAATAACAACATGAAGTCAACAATTAACCGTCAATGAGCTTGATATCTAGTTTGAGAAATATTCCATATAACCTTCTCATGCTCTTTACTGACCTTGCCTCCCAGAAAATATAGATAATCTACTGTTCAAAAAACTAACAAACAATAATCAGTGTCTTCTCTTTTTATAAAATAAAATAGAAAAAGGCCTAGTAAATTATGTGCTACTTTGATGTATTCTTCTGAAAGCAACACAATGTAGATGTGAATTCCTGTGGTAGATGCTTAACGCAATTAGAAGCACACAAAAATGCATTTTATCTGAAAAAGACACCTCTGGGCCTTTTGGTGATGTTGAAAAATAATGTTTAAAATTATGTCACCAACCACAATCTAAGCAAACATTTTCCAAAGAAGATACACAGATGGCCAACAGGTACATGAAAAGATGCTTTCCACTGTCACAGGGAAATGTAGATGAAAACCAAAATGAGATATTACTACAGACCTGTTACAACATCATAAAAACAACAAGAGGTTTAGAGTTTAAAATTCCAATATGGCAGAGGTTGCAGTCAATCTTCCTTTCAAAACTTGGAATGATTTTGAATCACAGACATCTTCACTTAACCCTAATGTCTATTCATCAGCAAACATATCAGATCAATACTACCCTAACTATTGGCTTTTCTTTCCCTGCATTCAGATTAAATGAATACCTGACAAAAGGGCCCATGTTTTAAGGTAGTAACATTTGATAGTTGAGAGGAAAAGTAGCTTTAATGAAAATGAACCTTTAGAATTCTTGCTTGTGAGAAATCCAATTCAGCTTTATGTCCTGCCAGCAAATGATCAGTAGCATCAGTGTTTATTGAATCTCTGAGTCTAATATGCGTCAAACATGACTGGGTAGGCAGACTTTCCAATTGCCACCTCCCAGGACCAAAGTGGAGTTATGATTAAATTTAAGAACAATCATTCTGAAAAACCAATTTAGGACTAAATGAAGAAGAGTACATAAGCAAGGTGTCACAGAAGAAGCCACATCAAGACTGTTAGGAAGAACAAAAATGCCAAAAGGGATGCTCCCACTCCCAGGAGCAAGTGGCAGTTTCCCTGAGAGGTGTGGATCTTATGCCGCAGGCCAGATATCCCAGCATAAAGCAGCAAAGACTAGAAGAGCTGTCTAGATAGATTTGGCCGTAAAAAGAGGTGAGGTTTCTGTTAGAAAACAAACAAACAAAAACAAAAAAACAGAAAAGAGACAGGAGTGCTCAGAGATGCAGATACCCTCTTAAAGGGCCAATATAGAAAATCAGTCACAGCCACTTACCCAGGGCTTCAGCAGAGGGAGGACTGAGAGAACTAGAGTCACGTGAGGAGAATGTGAAATTGGCGACCCAGGGAGGGACACGATAGGGGACAGCCACCAGAACCCCTGTGCTGAGTCATTCTCTAATGCTGCAGTCACCATCTTTCTTGCAGCAGCAGCCTGAAGAAAAGCAACTGCTCTGCCCTCAGAGATCTCTCTTGCCCCACCTTATGGAGATTGGGCCCTGCTGAGAAGTAGGCAGCCTTGGCCAGGAAGCAGGGGGCATGACAGCGACTCAGTTGTCTGGCATTGAGATCGGAGCTTATTCCCCCGCCTTCCTGAGACTATGACTGGTATTTCCACCTCATGAAAGATTAAGTAGAAACTGTCCAGACTGTGGGCAGACTACATCTCTGGGTTTCAGAGGCCACATACACCATATTCCTAGTGGCCACACCCTACTGAGGTCTGTGAAAAAATTCAGGACAGACTGACACCTGTGGTCTTGGAGTGGGAGCCACACCCACCACATTTCCTAATCCCTAAATTGCTCCAAACTCTACCAGAATTTTTTCAGTGGCTGAGCCCAATAGACAGCCAGCAGACAAAGACAGCAGGAGGTAGATTTCAGAAAAACTTGGGTCTTTTTCTGACTTTTTCTCAGGCTCATTGCTGGCAAAAGCCAGCCTGTTGTGCAGCTTGGTCCTCCCATGTGCACTTAAGTCCAGCAGAGGCAACCACAAACTCTGGTTTGCTTATAGCTCCTAAAAGGTTTCTGAGTGCCAGTCATGGGCAGTATCTTACACTGGTCTGTACCAGGTTCCTTCTTCAGAGGCCCAATATTCAGTGACCAGCTACAGAGTACATCAGAGCAGGACCAACTAGCCTTTCTAGCAACATATACAAAGGAACCAAACACTGCTGAGGAGAATCCCACTTTCTGTGGTCAACACCTGCACGGCAACTTGCACACATTGGATGAGGTAGAGCTTCAGAGTCATGCAGCCGAGGTCATAGATATCCTGCTCCAGTGGGCTGAGTTCCACAGAGGGAAGGGAGAGAGGTGTAGAGCACAGACATTCAAGGTGTAGGTTCCTTGGAGCCAATTGTTAGGACTTGTCAAGGGGTTTAGCCACCATTGGTTGGGGGAGAATTAGCCCCAGTGGAGACTCTCTCAGTCTTCCTCCCTGAGACCAGGGGCTCCCCAGCTGAAAGAAGTGCAAAGGCGACTGTCAGCCCCAACCAATCTGAATCTGCTGCTCACCTTGCTGGGGAGAAATAAAACTGGAGGATCCGGCAATAGTCACTTTTCCCATACTGAGCTCTTGACCAAGAGATTCCCAAAGTAGGGTGTCCAAATAACGTTGTCATCCCAACCTCAGCTGTCCTAACCCACAAAGCTTGCAACCTGTGGAGAGGTTGGTGTGTGAGGCCAGTCTATACCCACTCTGCAGCCTTTCTACAGAAGAATCTGTGGGAACACCAGGTAGTTAGCTACAAGAGAAAGTGGAGCAGCTAAAAAGTGGAGGCATATCTTAAGGAACTTGGGTCCTTTAATGGAGCTGCTGTCAGCAGGGAGAAGCTGGCCCTTTCTCACAGGTTGGCCCCTCCCCCACGCACACACAGGCACAGAAAACCTATATAAAAACAGCAAATAGAGTGGTAGCTCCATACAGGTAGCCCACAGTGGTTTACAAACAGCATCTGACAACAACCATTACCTGAACCTGCCCAAGTGGACCTAGAACCAACACAACAAGTAGTGGTGGCATACCACACCAATGCTAGACTCAACTAGCCACACAAGCAGCATGCCAAAAGGGGGAGTCCAGCAGGCACAAGTCCCTGCTCAGAATAACTACACCCCATAGGACAGACACTGCACAGCTTCTAATACATGATCAAGGTTGACCCTTAGAGCCAGCCAGCCTGAAGTGTTAACTCTGCCAATGAAAAGGCCTACAGCATTCAAGACTCACTTACTACAAGAAGGTAAATATAACCCTCAAGTAACATTTCTAGAGAAAGGAGCTCAGGTGGCCCAGAGATTAGTACAACTGAGCCAACCTTCCTCATAAAGATGTCACAGAAAATTTTGGATTCAGAACTGAGCTACCTAATACACAGACAAAATGGGCAGACAAAATATTATGACACAAATGAATCAACAAGAGAAATTCCCAGAAAAAGAATTAAACACAATGGAAGTAACCAAAGCACCAAATGCTGAGTTTAAAATAATGGTTATTAGTATGCTCAAGGATCTTAGATTAAGAATGAGTGATCAGAGTAAGAACTTAGTAAACATTAGGAAGGACACTGAAACCATAAAAAAGAACCAGTCAGAAATGGTAAATACAATATCTGAAATGAAGACTGCATTAGAAGGAATCAACAGCAAGTTGGTTGAAGCAGAGGATTGAATCAGCCACTTAGAGGACAAGATAAACAAAAGCACAGAATCAGGCAGTAAAAAGATTGAGAAAACTCTAAGAGAGCTCTGTGACAACGTGAAGAGAAACAATATCTGTATCATAGGGATTCTTGAAAAAGAAGAGAATGAACAAGGGATAGAGAACTTGTTAGAAGAAATCATAGCTGAAAACTTCCCTAAATAGAGGAAGGAAAAAGTCACACAGTTCAAAAAGCTCAGAGTTTCATAAAAGATGAACACAAAGAGGCCTATACCAAGACACATCATAATTAAAATTCCAAAGTTAAGAGACTAAGAAAGAATACTAAAAACTGCAAAAGAAAAACAAATAATTACCTACAGAGGAGTCCCTAGGCTGCCATCTGACTTCTCAACAGAAAAACTTCAGGTCAGAAGGGATTGGCAAGAAATATTTAAAGTGATGCAAAACACCAACCTATAACCAAGACTATTCTATCCAGCAAAACTATCATTTAAAATTGAAGAAGAAATAAAGAGCTTCCTAGACAAAAAAAAAAAAAAAAAAAAGGCTCAAGGAGTTTGTTACCACCAAACTAGTACTACAAAATATGTTAAATGGCCTAATATAAGAAGTGGAAAGAAAAAAGAATTCAAAGGAAAAAATTTTACTCTTTGGGTTTAAAGACTAAATGGCAATAAATTAGTACATATAAATAATAATCTTAAATATAAATGGATTAAATGCTTTAATCAAAAGACATAGGGTAGCTGCATGGATAAGAGAACAAGACCCATATAGATGCTGTCTACAAGAGAACCACCTCAGAACAAAAGATATATATAGACTGAAAGTGAAGAGATGAAAAAAAATATTTTATGTAAACGGAAATGAAAAAACAAAACAAAAACCTGGGATAGCAATATCTATCTATATCTGACAAAAAGACTTTAAAACAAAGACTATATAGTAGGGGCAAAAAAGGTCACTATATAATGATAAAGGGAGCAATCCAACAGGAGGATATAACCACTGTAAATAGTCATGCACCCAATATGAGAGCACCTAAATATATAAAGTAGATTTTATTGAACATAAAGGAAGAGATCAGCAGTAATATAATAATATTAGGGGATGTTAAGACGCCACTAACATCAATGGATAGATCCTTTAGACAGAAAATTAATGAAGAAACAGTGGCCTTAAATTACAAACTAGTTCAACTGGGTTTAATTGATATCTTCAGAACATTTCATCCCAAAGCAGCAGAATATACATTCTTTTCAAGTGTTTATTGCACATTTCCTAAAACAGATCACATGTTAGGGCACAAAACAAGTCTCAAAAAATTTTATGAAGATTGAAATTATATCAAGCATCTTCTCTGACCACAATGGCATGAAACTAGAAATCAACTACAATAGAAAAACATTCAAACATTTGAGACTAAATAGCATGTTATTAAATAACCAATGGTTAATAATGAGTTCAAGGAAGAAATAAAAAATTTTCATGAAACAAATGAAAATGAACATACAATAACCCCAAAGCTATGGGACAATTGAAACCAATTCTGAGAGGAAGTTCATAGCAATACAGGCATACCTTAAGAAGCAGGAAAAATCTGAAATATACAATCTAACCCTGCACCTAAAGAACAACAAAGAAAGCCAAGAAAAAGTAGAAGGAATACAATAATAAATATCAGAGGGAAAATAAATGATATAGAGGCTAAAAAAAATAATACAAAAGATCAATAAAACCTAGAGCTGGTTCTTTGTATAAAAACCATACACTCAACGACTGGGCTGCTGGAGCTCCAAGAACTGGTTCTTTGAAAAGGTAAGCAAGATTGACAAATCTTTCACCAGACTTTTCAAGAAAAAGAGAGAGGACTCAAACAAATAAAATTAGAAATGAAAGAAAAGAAGTAAAAATTGACATTACAAAAGTACAAAGTATTGTAAGAAAATACTATGAAGAACCAATGCTGGGTGACGTCACGGAAATGGCGCCGTGAGCAGCGCGTCCGACAGATCTCCCCAAAATCACAACAAATTTATCAACTAGAAACAGAAAAATTTATCCTCGGAGCATTCCGGAGTTCCACACAAACTGAAAGCGAAAGGACTGTTATCACTTGAATCTGAGAGACGAGGGTGTGGAGGAAGCTAACTACCTCAGGGACGTTCATTCAAGCCAAGGAGGGAGTACGCCTGTGGTGAGTCGGCCGACACTCGGGAGAGCGAGCACCACTAAGGTTCCCAGCGGCCCGCGCATTGCGAGTGAGAGTCCCCAGCCACCGGTGCCTGGAGCACCCCATTTGCGCGTGTGCCCTGGGCATCCCATGCGCCCAGAGCACCCTACTGGCCCAAACACCCAGGGTGCCCCATTATCCTGCGCCCGGTGCGCCCCAGCCGCCAGCGGCGGGGTGAGCGGGAGAGGCGCCAGGGCGGTCTTCCCTACTTGGGAGATTCTCTCCATGGGCGGGGCACCTCACCCAGCCATTCAAGCTAACAATCAAGCGTTGGGGTAGGGGCGCGCAGGCAGCCTGAAATACCTTCGAAAGCACAGCTGCGGACCCAATCACTGAAATTAGTTTAACCCATGAAATCTGTGCACCCACGGGGCTCTAATTGATAAGATCTCTCTCAGTTCAGCGATCCAAGACAAGAGGCCTGATATTTTTTACTGCCTCTCGCTAAAGTGGCGGGGGCAACTTCTGATTGATAGAGCCTCCATATTCAGAAATAAACGCTAACAAGAGGGACTTGGCAGATAATAAGATCTATACTACACTAGTCGCAAGCAGAGACTAGTGCCTCTTCTTCCCAGCCAAAACAGGCTACAAAGTGTGGAAAGCCTGGGTTGAGTAGTCCAACTGAATGCTAGGCGCTGAATAGTCACCTTGACAACAATTGACTCCCACCCCCGCCTGATTACACTGGAGGCTCTGACTGCCAGAGCCTTTTCCAAAGCCTTGCGCTGAGTGGGGATAGAGTGGGGATTTCCTAGCTCTTTGAGCCTCTTACTCCCCAGGCAGAAGCAGTAGCAGCCTTATAGCTGGATCACCAGGTTGCTAATTCAGGAAGGGGGGACTAGGAGAGAGAATCCAGGAAAGCAAACTCTCTCATCGTTGGACCCTGCAAACGCCAACAAGCCTTGACTACCAGCAAAACTAAAGCCAATTATATGACATTGCCATAGAATCCCATCAACTGCAAATCCCTACCTAAGCATGACACAGGGGCAGAGCCTGGGGTACAGAGTCACCAACCAGGAAGAGGGAGAGAAAAGAAAAAGGAAGAAGTTAACCTCTCAAAATCAAGAAAAATCCACAGACTTTACAACTTGTTCCTCTAATTTTTTTGTTGTTGTTGTTTGTCTCTTCTATCTTATTGCCTTTATTATTATTATTTCTATTTCCTCCACCTTGGTCCTTTTATTCTCTGCCCATCTTATGCTTCCCTTTTCTTGAACTACACTACCCATGAGTGTTACATTTTATTTCTTTTCTTCATCCTCACCCTCCTTTAAGGTTATACTCCAAAACACTTAACTCTCACTCTCTCCTCTTTTGTTTTTTTTTGTTTTGCTTTATTTTGTTTTTTTCTCTTCCTTTTTTTTTCTTCCTTCGTTTTTCTCTTTTTCTTATTTTTACCTTTCTATTCGTTTTTTCTTTTCTCGTTTTACTTTTCCTCCCACTTAATCCTCAATCATGAACAAATTAGTTAATTTGGGACTCAAGGTTTTTTTTTTGGTTTTATTTTTCTTTTTCGCTTTTGTTTTTGTTTTATTTTGTTTGTTTGTTTATTTTTGTGGCATTTTAGGTACTTTTTACGTTGCTTTTTAACTCACTAGCATTCCTCCCAACCCAGGGTCTCCATTGTATTTAGTCTTCGCTCCACTTAATACAACAGATTTTTACTTATTATTTTTATTTTCTTCTTCTTTATTCTTCTTTTTTTTTCTCCTTTTTTCTGGTTCCCTCTTATCCCTCTCATTATATCTCTTAGTCGAACATCACTTACAAGCAAATCATCTTATGCTTGTCTAAGATTTTCTTCCTTTTTTTTTTTTTTTTTTGCATTTAGTAGGTCCCTACTCCCTTTTTTTGCCCCTTGAACTCTTCACCCCAAATCAGGCCCTCCATTATAGGCAGTTTTTGTTCCATTTAGCATAATATAATTCACAGGTCATCATGATATTTCCCTGAGGAGGGGAGAGAAGGGAAAGAGAAGAAAGAAAAAAGGAGGAAATAATAAATTATTACTGTTTTTTTTTGTGGGGTGTTTTACGTTTTTTTTTTTTTCTTACTTTTTACTCTTTATTAATTCTAATTAGTGCTATCAACAAGACCACCCTCAGATGCCAATAAGAAAGAGGAAATAGAATATTATGGATACAAAAGAAAGAGAGGTAACACAAAAAGATGTGGAAAAATCTATGGAGAAAAGACTTAACATATTGGAAGCCTTGGAGCTAAATGACAGAGAATTTAAAATAGAAATCTTAAAAATACTCAGAGATATACAAGAAAACACAGAAAGGCAATTTAGAAAGATCAGAAAACAACTCAATGAACACAAAGAATATATTACCAAGGAAATTGAAACTATGAAAACAAATCAAACAGAAATGAAAAACTCAATTCACAAGCTGAAAAACGAGGTAACAAGCTTAGCTAACAGAACAGCCCAGATAGAAGATAGGATTAGTGAAATAGAAGACAAACAACTTGAGGCACAACAGAGAGAAGAAGAAAGAGACTCAAAAATAATAAAAAACGAGAAAGCCCTACAGGAATTGTCTGACTCCATCAGAAAGAATAACATAAGAATAATAGGTATATCAGAGGGAGAAGAGAAAGAAAATGGAATGGAGAATATACTCAAACAAATAATAAATGAGAACTTCCCAAGCCTGTGGAAAGAACTAAAGCCTCAAATTCAAGAAGCAAACAGAACACCGAGTTTTCTTAACCCCAACAAATCCACTCCAAGGCACATCATAATGAAGATGACACAAACCAATGACAAAGAAAAAATTCTCAAGGCAGCCAGGGAAAAGAAGAGTACAACATATAAAGGAAGGCCTATTAGATTATCATCAGATTTCTCAGCAGAAACTCTACAAGCTAGAAGAGAGTGGACCCCAATATTTAAAGCCCTGAAAGAGAGGAACTTTCAGCCAAGAATACTATACCCATCAAAGCTATCCTTCAAGTATGAAGGAGATATAAAAACATTCACAAATACAGAAAAGATGAGAGAATTTATCAACAGAAAGCCCCCACTCCAGGAAATACTAAAGGGGGTTTTCCAACCAGATTCAAAGAACAAAAGAAAACAACACCACAAGAAACAGCTCCACCAAGAACACAATAAAACCAAACTTAAACTGTGACAACAAAGGAAAAAAAGGGGGGAGAGGATGGAGATTAACAGTAGCAAAGGACGATGAAGTGCAGAAATACTCATAAGATAGGGTACTACAATGAATATGGTAGGTACTCTTTTCATTACTTAATGGTAACCACCCTTGAAAAAACCACCAAAAAAACACTTGACTTAAAAAAGGTAGCAACAGAGGAAAGAAGTATGGAACACAAACAAACAAAAACAAATGATAGAAAAACAAAAGAGAAGAATCAAACAAGATACAAAACTAACAGAAAGCAATTTATAAAATGGCAGTAGGGAACCCACAAGTGTCAATAATTACACTAAATGTAAATGGATTAAACTTACCAATAAAAAGACACAGAGTAACAGAATGGATTAAAAAAGAAAATCCAACTATATGCTGCCTACAAGAAACACATCTAAGCAACAAGGATAAAAACAAATTCAAAGTGAAAGGCTGGAAAACAATACTCCAAGCAAACAACACCCAAAAAAAAGCAGGTGTAGCAATACTCATATCTAATAATGCTGACTACAAGACAGAAAAAGTACTCAGAGACAAAAATGGTCATTTCATAATGATTAAGAGGAAGTTGAATCAAGAAGACATAACAATCCTTAATATATATGCACCAAACCAAGGAGCACCAAAATATAAAAGACAGCTACTTATTGACCTTAAAACAAAAACTAACAAAAATACAATCATACTTGGACCTCAATACACCACTGACGGCTCTAGATCGGTCATCTAAACAGAGAATCAATAAAGATATAGTGGCCTTAAACAAAATACTAGAACACCTGGATATGATAGACATCTACAGGACACTTCATCCCAAAGCGACAGAGTATACATTTTTCTCTAGTGTACATGGAACATTCTCAAGAATTGACCATATGTTGGGCCACAAAGACAATATCAGCAAATTTAGAAAAATTGAAATTGTACCAAGCATATTTTCTGATCATAAAGCCTTGAAACTAGAATTCAACTGCAAAAAAGAGGGGGGAAAACCCACAAAAATGTGGAAACTAAACAACATACTTCTAAAAAATGAATGGGTCAAGGAAGAAATAAGCTCAGAGATCAAAAGATATATACAGACAAATGAAAATAAAAATACGACATATCAGAATCTCTGGGATGCAGCAAAAGCAGTAATAAGAGGAAAGTTCATATCACTTCAGGCCTATATGAACAAACAAGAGAGAGCCGAAGTAAACCACTTAACTTCACACCTTAAGGAACTAGAAAAAGAAGAACAAAGACAACCCAAAACCAGCCGAAGAAAGGAGATAATAAAAATCAGAGCAGAAATAAATGAAATAGAGAACAGAAAAACTATAGAAAAAATCAATAAAACAAGGAGCTGGTTCTTTGAAAAGATCAACAAAATTGACAAACCCTTGGCAAGACTCACCAAGGAAAAAAGGCACAGGACTCAAATAAATAAAATCCAAAATGAAAGAGGAGAGATCACCACAGATTTCATAGATATACAAAGAATTATTGTAGAATACTATGAAAAATTATATGCCACCAAATACAACAATCTAGAAGAAATGGATAAATTCCTAGAACAATACAACCTTCCTAGACTGAGTCATGAAGAAGCAGAAAGCCTAAACAGACCAATCAGCAGGGAGAAAATAGAAAAAACTATTAAAAACCTCCCCAAAAATAAAAGTGCAGGCCCAGACGGTTATACTAGTGAATTCTATCAAACATTCAAAGAAGACTTGGTTCCTATTCTACTCAAAGTCTTCCAAAAAATTGAAGAAGAAGCAATACTTCCAAACACATTTTATGAGGCCAACATAACCCTCATACCAAAACCTGGCAAGGATGGCACAAAGAAAGAAAACTACAGACCAATATCTCTAATGAATACAGATGCTAAAATACTAAACAAAACACTGGCAAATTGAATACAACAACATATTAAAAAAATAATACATCATGATCAAGTGGGATTCATCCCAGCATCTCAAGGATGGTTGAACATACGTAAAATGGTTAACGTAATACACCATATCAACAAAAGAAAGAACAAAAACCACATGATCTTATCAATAGACGCAGAAAAGGCTTTCGATAAAATACAACACAATTTTATGTTTAAGACTCTCAACAAAATGGGTATAGAAGGAAAATATCTCAACATGATAAAGGCCATATATGATAAACCATCAGCTAACATCATATTAAACGGCATAAAACTGAGGACTTTCTACCTTAAATCAGGAACAAGACAGGGTTGTCCACTCTCTCCACTCTTATTTAACGTGGTGCTAGAAGTTCTGGCCAGAGCAATCAGACAAGACAAAGAAATAAAAGGCATCCATATCGGAAAAGAAGAAGTAAAGGTATCACTTTTTGCTGATGATATAATTCCTATACATCGAAAACCCGAAGGACTCCACAAAAAGATTATTAGAAACAATAAACCAATACAGTAAGGTCGCAGGATACAAAATTAACATACAAAAGTTCATAGCCTTTCTATATGCCAACAATGAAATATTAGAAAAAGAACTCAAAAAAATAATCCCCTTCACGATTGCAACAAAAAAAATAAAATACCTAGGAATAAACATAACAAAGAATGTAAAAGACCTATATAACAAAAACTACAAGGCATTACTAAGAGAAATAGAAAAAGACACAATGAGATGGAAAAATATTCCTTGTTCTTGGATAGGAAGAATAAATATAATTAAAATGGCCATATTACCCAAAGCAATATATAAATTTAATGCAATTCCCATCAAAATTCCTATGACATTTTTTAAAGAAATGGAACAAAAAATCATCAGATTTATATGGAACTATAAAAAAACCCGAATAGCCAAAACAATCCTAAGGAAAAAGAATGAAGCTGGGGGCATTACAATACCTGACTTTAAACTATATTATAGGGCCACGATAATCAAAACAGCATGGTATTGGCAGAAAAATAGACACTCAGACCAATGGAACAGAATAGAAAGCCCAGAAATAAAAGCACATATATATGGTCAAATAATCTTTGATAAAGGGGCCAACAACACACAATGGAGAAAAGAAAGCCTCTTCAACAAATGGTGTTGGGAAAACTGGAAAGCCACATGCAAAAGAATGAAACTCGACTACAGCCTGTCCCTGTGTACTAAAATTAATTCAAATGGATCAAAGACCTAAATATAAGACCTGAAACAATAAAGTACATAGAAGAAGACATAGGTACTCAACTCATGGACCTGGGTTTTAAAGAGCATTTTATGAATTTGACTCCAATGGCAAGAGAAGTGAAGGCAAAGATAAATGAATGGGACTACATCAGAATAAAAAGGTTTTGCTCAGCAAGAGAAACTGATATCAAAATAAACAGACAGCCACCTAAATGGGAACTGATATTTTCAAACAACAGTTCAGATAAGGGCCTAATATCCAAAATTTACAAAGAACTCATAAAACTCAACAACAAACAAACAATCCAATAAAAAAATGGGAAGAGGACATGAACAGACACTTCTCCCAGGAAGAGATACAAATGGCCAACAGATATATGAAAAGATGCTCAGCTTCATTAGTTATTAGAGAAATGCAAATCAAAACTACAATGAGATACCACCTCACCCCTGTTAGATTAGCTATTATCAACAAGACGGGTAATAGCAAATGTTGGATAGGCTGCGGAGAAAAGGGAACTCTCATCCACTGTTGGTGGGACTGTAAAGTAGTATAACCATTATGGAGGAAAGTATGGTGGTTCCTCAAAAAACTGAAAATAGAACTACCTTATGACCCAGCAACCCCTCTACTGGGTATATACCCCAAAACCTCAGAAACATTGATACGTAAAGACACATGTAGCCCCATGTTCATTGCAGCACTGTTCACAGTGGCCAAGACATGGAAACAACCAAAAAGCCCTTCAATAGAAGACTGGATAAAGAAGATGTGGCACATATACACTATGGAATACTACTCAGCCATAAGAAATGATGACATCAGATCATTTACAGCAAAATGGTGGGATCTTGATAACATTATAAGGAGTGAAATAAGTAAATCAGAAAAAAACAAGAACTACATGATTCCATATATTGGTGGAACATAAAAACAAGACTAAGAGACATGGACAAGAGTGTGGTGGTTAGCAGGGGTGGGGGGAGGGAGGACATGGGAGGGAGGGAGGGAGGGAGAGAGTTAGGGGGAGGGGAAGGGGCACAGAGAACTAGATAGAGGGTGGCGGAGGACAATCTGACTTTGGGCGAGGGGTATGCAACATAATTTAATGACAAGATAACCTAGACATGTTTTCTTTGAATATATGTACCCTGATTTATTAATGTCATCCCATTACCATTAATAAAAATTTATTTAAAAAAAAAAGAACCATATGCCAAAAAATTGGACAACCTGGGTGAAATAGATAAAGTCCTAGAAACTACAATCTTCTAAAACTGCATCTGCAAGAATTAGGAAACTTGAGCAGACCAATTACAACAAATGAAATTGAAATAGCTATCAAAAAACTCTCAGCAAATGAAAGTTCTGGACTGGAAGGCTTCACAGGTAAATTTTACTAAACATTAAAAGAAGAACTAACACCTATCCTTCTCAAGCTCTTCCAAAAAATGCAAGATGAGGGAAGATTTCCAATCTCATTTACATGACAAGTATTATCCCAATTCCCAAACCAGATAAGGACACTACAAAGAAAGAAAACTATAGGCCATTATCCCTGATGAACACAGATGCTAAAATTCTCCACAAAATATTAGCAAACCCATCCAGCAACACAGTAAAAAGATCATACATCATGATCAAGTGGGATTTATTCCAGGGAGGCAAGTGTGGTACAATATTCACAAATCAATAAATGTGATCCATCACATAAATAAAATGAAGGGTAAAAACTACATGATGATATCAGTAGATGCAGAAAAAGCATTCGATAAAATCTAATAACGATTTATGTTTAAAACTTTCAGCAGTGGAACATACATCAACATAATAAAGGTCATATATGATAAGCCAACAGCCAACATCATACTCAATGGCAAAACTTAAAAGCAATCCCCTTAAGATCAGTAACAAGACAGGGGTGCCCCCTTACACCACTTTTTTGGGGGTATTTTTTTATTTAGACAATTAAATTTGACAGGGTGACATTGGTCAACTAGAGTACATAGATTTAGAGAAAACATCTCCACATCACTTAGAGAGTTGATTATGTTGTATAACCCAATCACCCAAAGTCAAATCATTCTCCATCACCAGTATTTGTTTCTCTTCATGCCCCTACCCCTCGCCCTTTTTTTTTCTCCCTTCCCCTATCCCTAGTAACCACTTTATTCTTATCTATGTCCATGAGTCTCAATTTTGTGTCACACCTATGTATGGAATCATACAGTTCTTAGTTTGTTTGTTTTTTAATTTACTTATTTCACTCAGTATAATGTTACCTATATCCATCCATGTTGTCATAAATGATCCTATCTCATCATTTCTTATGGCTGAGTAGTATTCCATAGTGTATATGTACCACATCTTCTTTATCCAATCCTCTGTTGAAGGGCATTTCAGTCGTTTCCATGTCTTGGCCACCGTGAACAATGCTGTGATGAACATGGGGGTAATGTGTCTTTATGTACCGTTGTTTTTCTAGTTTTGGGGATATATACCCAGCAGAGGGATTTCTGGGTCATATGGTAGTTCTATTCTTAATTTTTTGAGGAACCACCATACTTTCTTCCATAATGGTTGTACTAATTTACATCCCAACAACAGTGAAGAGGATTCCTTTCTCTCCATAGCCTCTCCAACACTTGTTATTACCTGTCTTGTTGATAATAACAATCTAACAGGTGTGAGGTGGTATCTCATTGTAGTTTTGATTTGCATTTCTTTAATAGCTAGTGAATATGAGCATCTTTTCATATATCTATTGTCCATTGTATTTCTTCTTGGGAAAAGTGTCTGCCTGTGTCCTCTTCCCACTTATTTATTGGATTGTTTGTTATTGAGTTTTGTGAGTTCTTTGTATATTTTGGATATTAGCCCCTTATTTTAGCTGTTGTTTGAAAATATCATCTCCCATTTAGTTGGTTGTCTGTTTTTTTGTTTTTGTTGTCAGTTTCTTTTGCTGCTGTAGCTCCCCAGTCAAGGCACATATAAGAAATCAATTAATGAACTAAGATGCCGCAAAAAAGAATTGATGTTTCTCATCAAAAGGTACAAACTTGTAGTTATAAGATAAATAAGTACTAAAGATGTAATGCAGAGTGTGATGACTATAGTTAACATTGCTGAATAATACATATGAATTTTAAGTGTTTTCCTCATTAGGAAGTTTTTTCCATCTTTTATTTTTTCCTATTATTGAAATTATGTAAGATGATGAATGCTAATTGCACTTATTGTGTTAATCATTTCACAATATATGTAATTCAAACCACTATGCTATACATATACCTTATACTTATACAGTAATGTATTTCAATTATATCCCAATAAAACTGGGAAAAAGATAACTTCTTCAGGAATAGTAGAATCAGGAATAACCATAGCTACAATATTTTTATTGATTGACTTACTCTTTCATCATCATGCTCTACCTATTACCTAACTGAATACTTACCAGAATAGTGCAATAGATGCTATGGAAGGGAGAAAAAACCATAGCAATGTCTTATGACACTAGTAGATAAAGTTATCTCTTGGGTGAGAAGGTACCAAAAATGACCTCCTATTTCCAAAATATACATTTCACAATTTGGGAATCCTCTATTAAAACCTCACTCATTTTAACTGCATAAGTATTCTCCACCTTCAAGTGTTTCCAGTGTAATATAAATACCCCCAGTAGGTGGTAGGCCATATCATCTCACACTTTAATTATTCTGTATACCTTGGTGGATAAATTGCCAAGAGAAAACACACTAAATGAATGAGCAGTTATTGCAAAGGCACTGGAGAGAGGGAGCAGGGTACAAGAGGAGAGACATTGAGGGAAAGATGGAGAGGTGATAAACTTCCTTGACCCACCAGGTTCTTGAGGGCATGACGCAGCTGAGATAGTGATATGTGGTGGGGCAGAGTGAGGGGTGGTGGAATCATAGGGAATAATCAATATCTGCGCCTGCCTGCTATCTACTTAGCCACAAGTCATTAGACCAATTACCTTGTCCCGCTGAGCCTTGGCGTTCTCATCTGTAAAACAAAGTAATACATTTTATTTGCCAGGCTTCTCCAGAGAAACAGAATTGACTGGATATGTGCTTAAAACATAGATATTGCCTGACCAGGAGGTGGCGCAGTGGATAGAGCATCAGACTGGGATGCAGAGGACCCAGGTTCAAGACCTCGAGATCGCCAGCTTGAGCGCGGGCTCATCCGGTTTGAGCAAAAAGCCCACCAGCTTGAACCCAAGGCCCCTGGCTCCAGAAGGAGGATACTCGGTCTGCTGAAGGCCCGTGGTCAAGGCACATATGGGAGGGCAGTCAATGAACAACTGAGGTGTTGCAACGCACAATGAAGAACTAATGATTGATGCTTCTCGTCTCTCTCTGTCCCTGTCTATCCCTCTCTCTGACTAACTCTCTGTCTCTGTAAAAAAATAAATAAATAAAAATTAAAAAAAAAACATAGATATTTATGAGGAATTGGCTCATGTGTTGTTAGAGGCTGAGACATCTGCAAGATTAAGGCCCAAACCAAGTGTGAAGGTCTGCTAACTGGAGGAGCTAGTGGCATGACTCTAGTCTGAGTTGAGGGACAAAGAAAAGATTATGTTCAAGCTCAACCTTCACACATAGAAAGTAGTTTTAGGCCTGACCTCTGGTTGCGCAGTGGATAAAGCATTGACCTGGAAATACTGAGGTCGCCGGTTCAAAACCCTGACTTGCCTAGTCAAGGCACATATGGGAGTTGATGCTTCCAGCTCCTCCCCACCTTCTCTCTCTGTCTCTCTCTCCTCTCTCTCTCCCTCTCTGTATCTCTCTCTCTCCCTTTCTCTCTCCTCTCTAAAATGAATAAATAAAATTAAAAAAAAAAAAAGAAAAAGAAAGTAGTTTTATTTTCCTCTCCATTTTTGTTCTATTCGGGCACTAAGGGGAGAGCAATCTGCTTTACTCAGCTTACTGGCTGAAATACTAATCTCATTCAGAAACACACTAACAGACACACCTAGGAATAATATTTAGCCAAATTTCTGGGAAGCCTGTGGCCTAGTCAAGTTGTCACATAAAATTAACCATTATAATCCCATCCCTTGTCAATTTGGCACCACGTACATCTCATTAAACCATATTTTATCTCTAAATAAAGAAAATAACACTGCATGAGAAGCAATCAATGAACAACCAAAGTAATGTAACTATGAGTTGATGCTTCTCATTTTTCTCTGTTCCTGTCTCTCTCTCTCAAAAAAAAAAAATTTAAAAAAGAAAATAACACATTCATATTTCTGCTAACATGACACCATCATCTTCTGTAACTGAAAACACACTAACCCCTTCCCCAGAAGTTGAAGTCTTTGAGTGATATTTAGTCTTCTCCTTGATATCCAATAACTTAAATACTATGATGTAAACTTAATAATACCTAAATACTATGATATAAATCAATACATTTTATGTTATATAAAGGAAACCAAGAGAAAAACACATACATGTATTCATAACAAAATAAGGAGAAAATATTTGTGACAACCACAGTCTTTGGTTTCTGTAACTGGTGAGTGTTCATGGAATTTGTAACTACTTTCTACCACTACTCATTCTGTATTCCCTTGGCCTGCAGCTAACCTCAGCTGGTTTTGATTCTTTACCTTGCAGGGTGACCTAAACCTTCGTTCCTGAAGGATCGAGGCAGTGGTGGGATTCAGTCGGTTTGCACAGGTTCAGCACAACCGATACCTAATTTTTGTTGAGTTCACCAAACCAGTTGTTAAAATGGCTCTTGTAATCAGGGTTCTCTCTAAGGTGGGTGACAGGGCAGCTGCTCACTGTGGAAATCACAGATTTACATTTCCTACTCTTTTTTAACATTCATCTGTGCAACAGTGTATTCTAAGTACCTGTTGTAATGTTCATTCTGTTCATAGGTTAAAAAAAATTGACAGAACTATGCTTGTAATATTTATTTATGCATTTCATAAAACTCATTATACCTTTGATGAAATTCATTATAATTCCCTCACATTTGTTACTTCAGTAAACAAACATATAACATAAAGAGAAAAAGTGCCAAACAACCAGGGAGTGACAAGCTGTCATTGGAGATATCTTAAATAACAGTTTTATTGTTTTTTGTCAGGTATTATTTAATATATTTTCATTAATACTTTAAAACTCTTTTTATAGCATAATCTAGTTTTGCATACCTCTTTTATTGTTTTTATTTAAGTATTAAATCCATGAAATAATAAACTACTTTTTGGTAAAGTGTTTTTTTATATTTAAAATGGTCATTAGGGCAGAGAACTGATTATTACTGTATTTTTTGCTCTATAAGATGTACTTTTCCCCCCAAAAAAGTGGAGAGGAATATGCCCATGCATCTTATGGAGTGAAAAATATGGTATTTTATTAAATATTTTAACACACCATTTGGTTCAGCTTTTTTTTTCTTATTTTCCTCCTTAAAACCCTAGGTGTTTCTTATGGTCAGGTGTGTCTTATGGAGCGAAAAATACAGTAAATTATTTGAATCCCACCACTGGGTCTAGGCAATTAGGAGTAATGCCTGAGTTGGATGGTTTTAGTTGTCCATTGACCTTAATCACAGGGCAAGGTAATATGAAGAGAGGTACTAAGGGGTCTCCTGTATACCAGATGTACTCTTCTTTACCTCCATTGTAGAGCAGTTGCCCAATTTCCCTTCCGTTAAGATCAGTCACCCCAGCCAACATCATAACTCCCTTCTTTACCTGGGCATAAGAAACTCAAAGTGGTCAGGGGGCAGTCTTAAGTTCCAGTCCAATGGGATTATTTTTGTCTCCTGATAGAGGCATCTGTCCCTCTGAAACGAAGACTTTTAGAATAGCAAAGCATAAGGTCATGGGAACAAGGAGCAAAAAATTTGCTAGTGAGTCATAAGGGTAGTAATAGTGATAATAGTGAGTGGTCTCCCTCATTTCAACTCCTTGCTTCCTAGGCCAGTGAATTCTAGCAATGGAAGAAACAGTACCATATACTGGGTTCTGATTCACAGCATACACAGCCTTCTGGAGAACCTTGCCTCGGCCTTGCCGTGTATCACCATCTTGCTGCTGCTGTAACTGAGTCTTCAAAAGGCCATTCCACTGGCCCATCAAGTCTACCTCCAGATGGGGGTGAACATGGTAAGACCAGTGAATCCATAAGCCTGGGCCCATTGCCATATTTGTCTTGCTGTGAAATAATTTCTTTGGTCAAAAGCACTGCTGTGTGGAATACCGTGATGGTGGATTCTAATGATTAAATAAGACAATGTATGTTATTTTACTTCCCTAGAATCATAAATATGCATATACATGAGAGATGTTCAATAACAGTAATACTGTGTATTTGTCAAAGCAAATGTTTCTGACAATGAATGCTTTGGGAAATTATATTGTAATAGAACTTTCAGAGATAAAGATTCCTTAGAGATTATCCAGTGGCTTTCAAACTTTTTAAACCTCAAAATCTTTTCTTCTAACAAAATTTACAAGAAAGTTGTTGTGTAAAACAGGTAAAATTAGACTTGCTATATTTCAAAGTGGAGTGAGGCGGGAGGTAGTACATGGATACGGGCAATGCTTGCTCAGTTAAGGCACTTTCCAGAATACCCCAGGGTAAGTAGTCTCAAAAATATATCAAAGAGCAAGGGAGTCCCCTGTCATTAATTAAGTTACATCCAGTCACTTTTAGATAGTTGTAGAAGAAAAGAAATAAATGAAACTATTTTGATCATATATATCTCACAAATATAAAATGTAGAATGAATCTTGATTTTTACATAAATTATTTTTTGAGCACTCAAATCACATTTTTAAAAACTCTACTTTCACCTTAATTTGAGTCAGTCTGCCTTGGATAATGCTCTGGAAACAAGGTACCATTTTTTTTTCACCAGCTGAAGCATTTTCATTTAATGTATATGTCATTGCTTAGGTTTTTAACTTGTATTATGCATTAAATTACCAATCCATAAATATGCATCAATGACTCAACAGTAGTTCACTGAAGCATAAAAGGAATGATGAAAATACTAAGGAAAATACTACAATACAAAACAATTTCTAAGTGAAAATAATTAACTTGTGTGCACATACAGATTATAAATTTCAGTGTGCTGTAACAAGTGAATATGTGAATGACATGCATTTTTACAAGCAACCTCCCCTGGCTAGTATGTTCCTCCTGGTTTCCAGATGAACACCACAACATCACATGGCATAGGATGATGTTTTTATTGGGAAAGGGGAAAACTTAAAGGCAAGCATCAGCAAGAAAGAGGAGAGGAAGGCACTGTTCCTTCCTCACATTCCCCATCATCCAAGGAGGGGCATACCAGAGCTCAAGTGACCTGTTTTTTTTGCCTTTTCATAGGTCAGGCTTTGAAAAAGTATTGTCAATAGGAAAACTGCACGAGCTGCTTGGCATCAGAAAGTTAGGACTTGGGGATCCAGCAGTTTTCACAAGTGTCTGGGACAGAGAGTTGCCCAGGACAAGGCTGACACAGCTCCCATGAGGAGTTCCCCACTGCTTGCCATCAATTCTATGTGTAGTGAAACTTGGGTGCAGTGCCTCCAGGTGGAAAATGAAGGGGAGTGGGATGTGTTTTATTTGGATAATTGTTTAAGGTTACTTGAATGACTCATTGTGCAACTTAGTGGTAGACAACAATGGTGTTGACAAGCCAGACTTAGTCTTCTATGTTAAATGTTTTGGAGTTCATTTTTGATGATATCACTCAAGGAACCAGCAGGAAACAGATGACATAAAAATGGGAACTGAAGAACAGTTTAGAGAAAAAGCTGTTTATAAAAATATAAGCAGACATAAGAGAAACCAACAAGAGAAGGGGAAGTATTTACAGGCTAGCAGAAAGAGGGCACCATTCCCACTCCTAGCCTGAAGGGGGTGATGGTTACCAAAACCCAGAGAAAGCTGCAGCTGTGGAGAAATTAATGGACAGCAGTGGACTTCAAGACCCTGGGTGTAGGAACCCAATAAGCCCAACCTACAACCCTGGCCAAAGATGTACAGAGAACGTTGACCCTGGACTCACTTGTCCATTCTCCATTCTCCTGCTGGTGTTCCCATTAAGCAAACCCAGCTATAAGTAAGAGGGCAAGGAATGTGGCAAATCCTTCTGATGAAATCCATAAGGGTCTGCTTTCCAAGGCACTTTGTCAAGTGGAGAAGGCAGAGAGTGAATGAAGGAGCAGACAGAGAATGTCCACACACCAAAGGAGACAGGGCCCAGTGGCAACCCTTGAGAGGACAACTTTAGGGAAGCAAAGGAAGTAAGAGACTGATGGCAGGGCATGGAGATTGATGAATAAGAGACCACTTGTTTAATATGTTGATCATGAAGAAAAGGAATACATTATAACATTTTCTTAAAGAGGTATCTGAGTTAGGAAAAGGATGTTTTCTGACTTGGGGGGGGGATTTGAATTTTCATCTGAAGAACACAAGGATCCAGTGTAAAAGAAATAACTGGAGAGAGAAAAATAGATATGCCCACAATGGGAGAGTAGGGTTTTGAAGACAAGTTGCAGTATTACATGAACACTATCAAAACTGTATCAACTGTTTATTGCAAATCATTACCTCTCCCAATAGTAATCAGTCAGTCTTAGCATGCATTCTGTTACAGTAGGTTTACTATGCCATCTCCTGAAAGTGTTTTATTGAGGTTAGACATTAGGTTAGACATCAAGTTCTCACATATGACTTGAACAGATTTAAGGCACTTGATTGAAATGAGAAGACCAATCTGACCTGTTGTGGTGCAGTGGATAAAATGTCAACCTGGAATGCTGAGGTTGTGGGTTTGAAACCCTGGGCTTCCCTGGTCAAGGCACATATAAAAGTTGATCCTGCTCCTCCCCCCTTTTCTCTCTTTCTTTCTCTCTCTCTCCTTCATAAATAGAAAAAAAAATTAGAAAACCAGATCTAGGGATTAGGTAAAGATGTAAGAAAACTAAATATATTTCAAAACTGATTAGCTATTGGAATACTTTCGTTTCTAAAAATTAAATGTGTATCAAAGAATAAATTTTAATCACAAATGAAAATATTAAAAACTTTTTTTTCTATGTCCAACAATTTCAGTGTATTTTGAGGCCAAGATGCAAGTGTTATCTAAATTCCACCTTCAGAATTTTGTGGTTTCTCACCACCATTTAAAGGACAAACTGGAGTTTTTCCAGCCTGATCTACTTAACACTATCATGAATGTTAATAGATTGAAAACTTCAGGAATCACAGTGTATGAATTACCAAAAGGTCATTAATCACATTAGGGACCTTATTTCATGTATTGTTAAAGAACTTCATTTATACTTAAAATGATCCAGTAACATAGAAACCATGAAGAATGGAGTAGAAAAATTTCCTCACCCTAAGAAAACAGCTGACATCTCACTGCATTAATTGTCATCTACTGCCACACTGGCCCATCCATATCCATCATAGAATTATCTAGCCCTTTCCTAAACAGCTCTCTGGCATTGAAAAGTGTAGTCTTTTTAAACATTCAATAATAGAACTAGTAAAATCATAAATATGCCCCTCTTCAAAAAATCTGATTCCATTTGTAAAATGCACTACTTATAGGACTATAGGTGTGTAGATTGGAGTATAGGTACTTTCATTTGTACAGGAGCCAATCAATTGATCAAACAATATCAACCTATCCCATATTTTACTGTAAAGTGGTAAAAGTCAGAGATCTTTAAAAAAAATAATTGTAAACTACCTACAAGATCCATATGTTTCTTTTTCTCTTCCAGCCTTAAACAAACTAAGATAACAAGTGAAATTTTGCAGGCTTTGGTTAGAAACCTTTATCTTCAGAGACCTGAGAAGGAAAATGTAACTGACCTTTCCATATAAGAAAGCGTATCATCTGCTGAGATGTGTCTTTCTTGCTGGTGCCTCCCTGTGAAAGAAGTAGGAGACTAAAATTAGCTTCAACTTTTAAAACTAAAAGTAACCTTCAGGTTAATGGGTTTTCAACACCACCCCTTACTGGGCAAAAAGTAACTGTGCCCCATAATATTAAATTACCTCCTCAAAACTGACAACATTAAATACAGTAAAATTAAAATTCCTACAAAAACAATTTCCCCTTCTCTGAGGTACCCTTCCCATTGCTGTTAAAATTGATTTTATCTTTAATTGGCGTACTCCATTTCTGAGATCCAAAGAGGAAAGCAAATGTCTAAAAACTGTCAAAGACAGTCAAGGACAATTAAAGGGCAGAAACATAAATCAGATCTTTGAGGAAACTAGAACCGTAGTTTAGAGAATTAAATGCTTTAGCACTTTCCAAAATGCTAAATTTAAGGAATGTAGAGAGGTCCTACCTAGCAAAAGGTGACTCCCTATTTTTAATATCTTTGAAGTTGTGATCAGGGCACAAATAATTACACGTCATGAGTTTGTTAGGTGGTAGCTCGTCTATGAACTCTGGCAATCAGTAAAAATTGACTTAATTGAGGAAATTCCAATTAAGACCTCTTTAAATGAGGTAAGACATCATAAATGCCTTGTTGAATGTATACTGTGTATTAAGAACTAAATTAGTTCCTTGAGGAGGGAAAACACCGTTACAATCCACTTGAAAATTTGGCCAAACATATACAAAAGCAGAGACAATTCATGAACAGAAATTGACAGTACAAATTGTGGGCATAATTTAAACTGTAAGACAATTTGAAAGAAAGTCACTATTATTGAGGTTATGTAAAACTAAAGTGTTCAGTTTGGTCTTAAAAAAATGGGAAAATATAAGTGGTCCATGATGAAATACTATCCTGGCAGCTGTATACAAGATGGGCTAAAGTCAGGAGAAATAATACATACCAATATTAATCCTAACAATATCTAACACAGGTGCCAGACACTGTTCTAAATATTACCATATATTAACATGTTAAATCCTCACAGTAATGTTGTGAGGCAGTTATAATCCCATTTTACAGATGGGAAAACTGAAGCACTTAAATAATGTCTAATCATTACAGTAAATTTCTGTGGGGCAGCTGTGTTAGGCTTGCTCTCAGGTTTACCAGCTGCTAGCACTTTGCTTGATTAGTGCTTAGGCACATGTGAATAGCATATATAAGGCTATGGGTGCTTCCCCTGGACAGTGATTCTCTCAGATTGGTCTCGTGCCACAGTAAGGTGCGGTTTTCCTTGCTTCCTTGCTCCCTTGCTCTTACCGCAAATAGCAGATCTTCCTTTGTTTATTAGCTCTTTCATTTTTGTTGCCTATTTGCTCACCTGTCTTTGTGAGCCTACAATAAATGGGTATGGCCCAATACTTTCCGGCTCTGCTGTTCCCTGAATCCAATGTGAACCTGCCTGGCATCCGCAACAGCATTACAGGTTCCTGAACAGCACCCCCCCACACACACACACACCCCTCTGGAGGTAATTACAAGCAAAGTACATTTCATTTCAAAGCAGGTATTGTCCAGAAAGGATTACTCAATTGGCCACTAATTTACTGTTTTTAAATCTTTTTATTATGTGAAATAAATATACATAAAACAGAAAAGATAATATAATGACCACCACCTTCCCTTCACCATGTACCCAATCTGGATTCATCTACTATACCTCCACTCATTTCCCACGTCCTCATTATTTTGTTGTAAATCCATACATCATATCATTTCATCATCAAGAAATCTTTCCGTGTGCATCTCTGAAAGATAAGGACTCCATTTTCTTTCTAAACATGACAATAACATCATAGAACCTAAGAATTACAATAATGCCTTAATATCAAACGTCAATCAATGGTAAACTTCCAATAATAAATCTCATTTAAATACTTATTGATAACTTGTGTTAGCATTAGAAACTTCCACGTATTGGTTCATTTACAATGCTCTTATTTAAATGGATTTTTTTTTTCTTTCTCCTTTCGTCCTTACTAAAAGAAACGAGTTCGTCGCTACCCGAGGATTCAAATAGCCTTCCCAGCAGCGGCCTCATCCCGGGCCTCATCCCCAGGCCGGCTCCTGGCGCCGGTCCCCGCCCTATCAAAGGCTTTGGACCCGGAAGCCACGCCCCAGCCAGGGGACCCCGGCCCCGCCCCGGTTGCCTAAGCGACGAGGGGCCGCTTTGCTGGGGCGAAATCATGGCGACTTCTTTGGGGACAACTCTCGGGGTCGCGACCCCCGCGGTGGTGACCCCAGTGGGAACCTCGCCCGAGTCGGAGGTATGTTGCCCCTTCCCGGTACCCGCGACCCCAAGTGCACACCCCCGGCCCGCCGGGTCCTCGGCCAGGCTGGTCTGGGCGCGGCGACCCACGCCGGTTTGGGTGCAAGGCGGGCAGAGCGGAGGACTCGGTGCCGCGCCCCCCGGAGCGAGGCGAGCGTCCCGGGAGCTCCGCCTGCGTCTCCGGAGCCTGTGCCCTCGAGTGTGCGCCGCAGTCCTGCCTCCTTCGGACGGTCCGGCTTCAGGCCTGACGACCTCACAACTGGGGATTTCCCCGCAGATTCTCTGCGCTTAAAAAAGAGATCTTGGAATCATAAATAGGCCAGTCAGTCCCTTTTGGAATTTCATACTTATTTTTTTTCAACTTTCACAGTTCCGATTGTTAAAAAGATGTCAGGGAATAACTCTTCATTGGTAGTGCATTGATTAATATTTGAAGGCCATGGCTTGGTTTTTCCTTTATTATTTTACCATTTCTCTAAATAAATAAATACATAATAAGACGTAGGACAATGCAGAAACATCTGGAAAATAGACCTGCTTATGGCTTAGTTGCTCTTCATCAATGTATCTTCAGGAAAGTCGTTTAACGTCTTTGGTCCCAGTGGTTCCCTGCCTACAATAAAGATTGAGCTTTAGGCCCCTCCCAACATCAGCTCTCAGTAATAAATGGTTTTAGGTAACTTTGATTACTCATAAATTTAATATCCTAGATATTAAGAACATACCTGCTGTGCCAGATATTACTAAAAAATGTTTAAATCTTCACACACTGAGTCCTCCAAGTTGTTCCTTTTGAAGTTTTCTGTGTATTTTTTCAGTTTTTTAAGACCCTAAAGGTAAAAAACGTTATAATTAACATCGTATGTTCACCTCCCTTATTAGTCTAATCTAAACAGTGTTCTCTATGCAGAAGTGTTAGCTGCAATATTATAAGTGAAGAAACACAGAGCCAGTAACTGTACCTTGCTCAGAGATATAGTCATTTCCATCCCAGGTTCTTCCCATTACTGTATGCAGACTGCTAAGGCATGCTGTCTGTTCTATGAGCCTTTTGAAATTAGCATACTTTACATTTTAATGTGATAAACTGGTTACTAAGCCAGTTATTCCCTTGTGACCTTTAATGCAAGTAATACCATACAATTGCAAAAGTGGCATAAGAAATTTCCCAATAAAATTGTGTTACTTAAATATATACAAAGACTTAGTTATAGTGGTGGGATTTAACAACCGGTTCTCTGCCCTAATGACTGTTTTAAGTATAAATAAATGATATACCGAATGGTAGTTTATTATTTCATGTATTTAATACTTAAATAAGAACAATAAAAGAGGTACACAAAACTAGATTGTTATGAGAGAGTTTTAAAATATTAATGAAAATATAGTAAATAAGAACTGACAGCAAACAATAAAACTGTTATTTATTTCCATATTGCTTCTTGATTGGCATCCTCACTTGCAATTTTTTTTCGCTTTTATCTGAGCATCATCGACTGTGGGATTTATCCTTAACCATCCTTTCACTGTAGGAGTAGGATCCCATTCCTTTACTTATGGTTGGAATGAACATTACTACGGGTGCTTAGAACACACCCTTGCGCAGATGAACGTTGTAAAAGAATAAGGAATGTAAATTTGTGATTTCCACATTGGGCGGCTGCCCAGGTGCCCATTTTAGAGAGAAACCTGATTACAAGTGCCATTTTAATAACTGGTTTGCCAAACTCAACAAAAAATTAGGTATCGGTTCTGCCGAACCGGTGTGACCTGGCAGAATCCCACCACAGCTTAGTTATGACAGTGCCCAACTCTCAGTGTTTACTTACACATACTTATCCGTGTAGATAATATCCTTTCTAAGAAGGCTCTGATAATGTGAGGTTTTAATGAATAAATACTTGAAAGAAATACCTCACAATTTTTTTTAAAAGATGCAAAGAAATGCAGAGCTCCAGGGGGAAAAATTCACTTTTTATTATGGATGATGAGTCAGCTGAATGAACTAGTTATAGAACTTAGCTGATTATCTACCATGTTAGCATTGGCGGTAGGCACACATGTTCATTTCTTGGAGAGGCATGTTTTCCCTATAACTCAGGATATACTCAATCTTCTAGTTAGTAGTGACTGGGAGAAATCCAGTTGGAGCTTAGACTCACTTAGCTGTACTCAGTTACTAAGATCAACAGGTTAATATACTGCATTTTCCTTTCTAATGAAAGCAGTTTCAGTAGTTCACAGAGAAGAGAGTTGATTCATAGAGCTGCGTTATCCATTAGAGCAGGGGTAGTCAACCTTTTTATACCTACTGCCCACTTTTGCATCTCTGTTAGTAATAAAATTTTCTAACAGCCCCCCGGTTCCACAGTAATGGTGATATATAAAGTAGAGAAGTCACTTTACTTTATAAAATTTATAAAGCAGAGTTATAGCAAGTTAAAGTATATAATAATAATTACTTATCAAGTACTTTATGTCAGATTTTCGCTAAGTTTGGCAGAATATAAATCTTTATAAAACAACTTACTATAGTTAAATCTATCTTTTTATTTATACTTTGGTTGCTCCACTACTGCCCATCATAAAAGCCAGAATGCCCACTAGTGGGCGGTAGGGACCAGGTTGACTACCACTGCATTAGAGTGTCAAGTTCTTCCAGCCACCCTTTTGTGCTGACTTGGGGGTTCAGAGGTGGATGGAAAAGTTGGCTAAAACCTCTCTCTCTTGCTGTCTGTTCCCAAAACCATAGCTTTTCAATTAGATACTGAAAGGTAATTCTCAGATCAGATTCTTTCTAGACTTGATCCCCTGAGACCTGCTCCCTTATGGTGTCATTTCTAATAACTTGGGTATTCAGTTGGCTTATCAAGTAGATCATGTAGTAATTTGAACCAAGCAGTAGTGAATTATTTCTTTTCTTATCAAGTCTGTTGGAAATAAAGCATAAGCTTCCAATAGTCTGAGGTTTCCTATTTGTTGTTTGTTGTCCAATACATAGAATAAAAATAACCAATCATACCAATCATATAGTAAGCATTCAAAAAATATAATTAAAATCATAGATGATTTGATGTATGCCAGGAGAGGTGGTTCTTGTGAACTAAAATCTACTCTGAGATACTGTGAGCAAACGGACATGAAATGCAGGTCCAGGAAGATATTTTTCCTATGACATTGCATTAACTTCTCTTGTGTAAACTGAAATTAACATTCTAGTGTCTTTAGTAATATTGGAGTCACTGCCTACTCTTAAAAATTAACCTTTTAGCAGATATTTGTATAAATGCACAAGAACAGAAAAATAACAAAAATCTGAAAATAAGTATTTGCTATAGACATATATGTGTAAGTGAAAGGAGTTTATAAGTGAATTTGAAAATGACTTTATAATGAATACTAAGAATTCAATCATCAGTCTTTTATCATTAGTTTGTTCATAAACTGACTTTCTTAATATCTTCAAAAATACTATTTGGGAAATATAATCATTTAAGTAGTATATTTGAGACAACTATACTTCAACTCATATCAGAGACCGAAAAGAAAAAGTAAATGATTACTTCCCACCTAATGGCTTCTTTTTAATAATGTCCCTGAGCATTACCACATCCCCTGATAGATGACATTTACTCAGTGCATTTAGAGTTTATGAGCACAGAAGGACACTTACATAATCTTAAGTGAGAAGATGAATGTCATTTGTCTTAGAGGTCCTTAGCATGTCCTGGAGGCCATTGAGGATTCTCTGTACTTTAGGTGATCTCTACAGACCTTGAAAACAGCCCGCACTCTATTATTGGCAGGTTAAAGAGAAACACTTGGGCTCAACTTGAACAGCAAAATGATGAGGTTTCTACAATTTCAGTATTACTCAAGAGGTATTTATTGAAGCCATTCACAGTATGTAGTGTAAATCAACCTGTGCAGGGCCCAGAGGAGGACACCAAAATATTGCTTAAAACATTGTTGAGCAAATAGTACTAATGTACCTGAAAATGTTAATATGCAGTGTTATTATTTTTCAGACACTGAGAACCTCTAGGAATACTGGCTGTGGGTGTGGAGATATTGACAGACATTTGGGCTTGTCTTTCTTCTTACTATCTGTTTTTGGGTCTCCTATCTTATTTAAAAAGTCCTACTTCTTCTCCCTCCTCCAGCTTTCCTTTCAGATTACACAAATAATCTTCAATCTTTTTCTAATATTTTAAGTTTTAATATATTAAAGCTTATTCTTTAACACAGCTATAATTAGTGAATTTTAATTATAAAAAGCTGTATTTTGTTTATTTGAAATGAGGATCTCATTTTGTTTTCTTTTAGACATGAACCATCAATTATGTTAGTTTCATTTACTAAATAAACTATCTTACCTGTTCTTATACAAAATGGACTTACTGCTGCTATCACATTATAACATTATATGTGTACCTCAGTGGGCAAATGAATGGACAAAGTAGTCAGTGGAACAGAATTCAACAAGTGCTGCTAGAAATTCAGTAGCAAAACTGTCAGTAAAATATGAATTGAAAAAGAATAGCTAAACGTGAAGAAATTCTTTGTCAACCATCATCATATTGAATGGTGAAATACTAAAGCCATTCATATAAAAAACAGAATCTAAAAAGGAACTCTGGTTAACAACATTGTTGTAATTCAATATACTATAGAGGTTCTAATTAGTAAAATAAGAAAACTAAATATGTGGCTTAAATATTAGAAATGAGGAAATAACAAAACTTTATTGGAGGATTACATGGTTGCAATCTGAGAAAACTGACATTGTATTAACCTGTTTTGAGCTAATAAGCAAATTGATAAAGTGGTACATATAACAAATATATAAGGCCAATTGCTTTTCTCTATTACAGAATATATTTCTATGTTAGAAATTAATTAGAAATGGAAATGGCAAAAACTTGATGAAACTATACTTGGTTATAAATATAGTATGAAAGGCATGGGACCTAAGGAAATTATAAACTATAAAAAGTTTTAGCCCTGGTCGGTTGGCTCAGTGGTAGAGCGTCGGCCTGGCGTGCAGGAGTCCCGGGTTCGATTCCCAGCCAGGGCACACAGGAGAAGGGCCCATCCGCTTCTCCACCTCTCCCCCTCTCCTTCCTCTCTGTCTCTCTCTTCCCCTCCTGCAGCCAAGGCTCCATTGGAGCAAAGTTGGCCCGGGCGCTGGGGATGGCTCCATGGCCTCTGCCTCAGGCACTAGAATGGCTCTGGTTGCAACAGAGCAACACCCCAATAGGCAGAGCATCGCCCCCGGGTGGGCATGCCGGGTGGATCCCGGTGGGGTGCGTGCGGAGTCTGTCTGACTGCCTCCTCGTTTCCAACTTCAGAAAAATACCAAAAAAAAGTTTTAAAAATAAATAAAAAAAGAAAAACTAAAAACAAACAAAAGTTTGATAATAAGAGTTGATGAAAAAAGATTTATTGAAAACCTTCAAGTTCAAAAAATTAAATCTTCCCATTATAAATTATAATCTTTTCTATTGTAAATGTGATGCAATCAAGCTAAAGATTTAGTTCCTACATAGGATTATATACTACAGAGTTATGTTAAGAGTTGTTCATGATGATCCATCCTTGCATTTCTGAACTTAACCTTATTTGGTCACTATGACAGCTTATTGTTTTTTAGTACATTTCTAGAGTCAATTTTCTAAGATAGTATTTTAATTAGAATTTTTGCATCTGTGCTAGTTCAGGCTTTTGTATGTAGATTACGCTTGTTTTTTTTTTGTTTTGTTTTCTTTTGTTTGTTTGGGGTTTTTTTGTATTTTTCTGAAGCTGGAAACGGGGAGAGACAGTCAGACAGACTCCCGCATGCGACCGACTGGGATCCACCCGGCCCACCCACCAGGGGCGATGCTCTGCCCACCAGGGGGTGATGCTCTGCCCCTCTGGGGCGTCACTCTGCCGACCAGAGCCACTCCAGCGCCTGGGGCAGAGGTCAAGGAGCCATCCCCAGCGCCAGGCCATCTTTGCTTCAATGGAGCCTTGGCTGCTGGAGGGGAAGAGAGAGACAGAGAGGAAGGAAGGGGGGGAGGGGTGGAGAAGCAAATGGGTGCTTCTCCTATGTGCCCTGGCCGGGAATTGAACCCGGGTACCCCACTCTACCACTGAGCCAACCTGCCAGGGCCTATGCTTGTTTCTTAAAAATGAATTATTTATAGTCAAATTATTACACTTAACAGAACTTATGTGTTTTTATTTGTTAGGTAGAATTTCAAGTGTAAAACTATCAGGCATGATGACTTTTTGAAAAATAGATTTCCAGTTGAGCTCATACTTGGTTAGTTCCATTTTCTTCCTTACCCCTGGTTAAGTTTGATAACTTATATATTCCTGCAAAGTAACTCATTTCTTTATAATTTGTAAGTGTATTTCCACTTATGTGGCATAAATTTATTTTTTCTTTATTTTTAATCATATTTGCCAAAGATTTGCCTATTTTATTATTTTAAAGAATGAACTCTTGCTTTAATTTATTCTTCTTTCAACTATTTTTTCCTTTGTTACTTAAATGGCCTCTTACTTTTTTTCAATTTATTTATTTATTCTTAATTTATTGGGATGACCTGGTTTGCCAAACCGTACAGGTTTCAAGTATATAATTCAATATAACTCCTAGTAAGGTAAGTGAGGCATGCTTGTTGGGCACAAAATTTAAGGGATGCCAAAAAATTCAGTAGTCAAGAAAAACTATATTTTAATGAAATATTTAAAAAACAGAGTTAATGCAAAAAAAACCCCTAATGTATTAAGTTTTTTAAAAAAAGACAGCATTAGTATTACTGATTTATGCCTCTTTGCCTCAGGCTCCAACATGGTGCTGTTCCTTGGTTCATTTATTTTCAGGCTTGAAAAAAGCTTTTTAAAGTGTGGAAATTGTAGATAAGTATATTCTACGTGACTGTAAAACCCCTTTCTAGTCATTCTTGGTGAAATGTCTTTTTCTTTTAATGAATGTTAATTAATATTCGTTTAAGATGCTACCAGTGATGGATGCAAAGATGCCCCCAGAAACCTTAAATTCTAGAAGGAAGACATATATACAGTGTGGAAGGTTTGGGTGACGGAAAATTCAAAGAAAAGATTGTCTGGCAAATAATATCAGGCTTTCAATTTTATTGCTTCTGGAATAACTGCTAAAATCCACCAGGTGGTGGAATAAAATGAGTTACGGTGCAGTTTAGCTTACAGATTTTCCTAGTCAGACATGTAATTTTAGAGAGAAAGCCACAATTGCATATCCACATTTTTATTCGCCTATTCATGAATTTTCTATTGTACCTTTAATTTGTACAAATTAGAATGTATGTGTTAAAAGATTAAAGATTTTTAACTACCTTAAATCCTTTGTAATGCAAGGCAGAGTATAAACAAACAAACAAAAGAGCTTTGGTTTAAAATAGGTCCAGGAACAAAGAAAGCGAGAAACCAGAGGCAAACCCTCCTACAAGATGATTATCTTAAGCTATCAAGGTTTAGTAAAAAAAAATGAAGCACTAATCTTAGGCATCTTAGCTAAAATTATTATTATACAAAACATTTAAGAGTTTTGTATTCTTTTTTATAGAATTCTTGTGTGACCTACTTTTTCCCATCCAGAAAAATTTTAAATCTAAGAAAATGGATCTGAATGTCTGTGTAATATACCTTTCTTATATATCTTTATTCATTTTTAATAATGATAGCAATCTTGTATGTATTAAAATATATCAAAATGATTTTTTAACATGACTCCAAATTTAGGTTTAAATGATTTGCTGTAAGTCACAAAATTAATCAGTAGTCAAACCTCATGAGATTTTCATATCCAAGTCCTGCTTTTCATCATGCTGTATCATCTAACAGTGTCAGCCTATGATGGAGGTAAATTCAGGTAGCCTACTAACAACCCATGTTGATATTACTAGGATATACAGAATTCTAAAAAGAAGTTAAAGATTAAATGGCTGTCCTGAGGAATTTGTAATCTAATGGGATTGACAGTACAAGAATAATTATACTTTATTGCTACTAATAAAAAAATACATGTAACCAACAAACATTTAAACAAATATAGTGTATATAGCTACGTATTGTGGACTAAAATATTATCCTATCAAAAAACTGAGTGCATTTAATTTAATTTCCTAGGGTCAGAGTGCCTACTAGGTGCAAGGTATAATATATTAGGTACTAAGGTATTTTGATCTTATTGAGATTATAATCTAATGTACTAACAAAAATTAGAGATTATTTCAAATGAATATGAATCAATAAAAAAAGAAGCATTTGACTTTTTTTATTAAACAAGAACATCAGAAAAGCAAATGACAAGTCAAAGAAAGTTGTTCAGTTATGCAAACAAGATACAAAACCAACTTTTATTTCATTGGTGAAAATGCACTATACAAAAGGCTGTAAGTACTAGAGTATCTGCACATTTCTTGATCCCCTAATTTTTGTGAACTAGTTTAGGTTAATTTGTGAACCCTAGATTGGAAAAAAAAAAAAGCTAGCTAATGAAGTAGCATATTTCTAAATTAGATTTTTTTAAATAAGAATATAACATAATTTAAATACAAACATTAAGCTGATTACCATTACCCATAAGTGCTAGCTCTGGGATTTTTCTACTCTGGGAAAAGAGTAAGGAAATTTGGGATATGGGATATGGTCTTGTTTACTCTAGCATGGCATTTCCTTACTTTTCTTATTTATTGGAGCCCATTCACATGGAAGGATACATCACTATTTGCTGAACTGAAAATGTTGGCCCCCTTTCTCCCCAAATCATACAATCCTTGATTTTTGTGGAGCTGCTGCTGTTATTCATTGTCTCCTCTTCCATCCCTCTGCAGCATTGCTCTTCTCTTCCTGCTCTGGCT
Organism: Saccopteryx bilineata; assembly: GCF_036850765.1. Lineage (NCBI taxonomy): Eukaryota > Metazoa > Chordata > Mammalia > Chiroptera > Emballonuridae > Saccopteryx > Saccopteryx bilineata. Next base: position 63,078,032 of record NC_089498.1, read on the forward strand.
CCGGGCAGTTTCATCCATCCTCACATATGCAGTGACTCCTGAATCAGGATCTTCAACCTTGACTTTTCTGACTCCAGCATTTTTAATTGACCTCTAAACATTTCTTTCTTGATAGGCATATTCCATTTTAAACCCAACCACTAAAACCAAACTCATTATCTTGCCTTTTTAAAACTAGTATCATCTTCCAAAACGCCTGTTTATTCTGTGTAATGGGAGTATCCTGTATGGGTTTTTTTTGTTTGTTTGTTTTTTACAGAGACAGAGAGAGAGTCAGAAAGAGGGATAGATAGGGACAGACAGACAGGAACAGAGAGAGATGAGAAGCATCAATCATTAGTTTTTTGTTGTGTGTTGCGACACCTTAATTGTTCATAGATTGCTCACTCATATGTGCCTTGACTGTGGGCCTTCAGCAGGCCGAGTAACCCCTTGCTGGAGCCAGCAACCTTGGGTCTAAGCTGGTGAGCTTTGCTCAAACCAGATGAGCCCGTGCTCAAGCTCGTGACCTCGGGTTCTCAAACCTGGGTCCTCCGCATCCCAGTCCGACACTCTGTCCACTGCGCCACTGCCTGGTTAGGCTCCTGTATGGTTTTGCCGAGCAAAAGAACTTGGCTGAGGGTTGAGCAAAAGCTCAAACTATACTGTCTCCACCAGTGGTGCAACAGGGCTGTGCCAGCCTTAAGACTTTTAGCACTTTCTTCTGTTTGTAGACTTTCCTTGTCCTGTCCCCGTACTTGTCCCGTCTTTTCCACTGAATGCCACATTATTTATGGCTCACCATTTTATTTTCTTGCTTTAAAGTCACCCTTGGTTTGTCCCTCTCACTAGATGTTAAGCTTTTGAGGCTAGCAAGTCTTTCTTATTTGTCTTTGCCTCCTCTTGAGCCCCATGTTCAATGAGGAATATGCAGATATTAAAAATATATGTTAATTGAAAACCATCACCCAGTTTTAAGTATTCACAAACAATAATAGATTGACTAGCCATTCAACTTTCACCTAAAAACAGAAAATAAAAAGGATTATCTAGGAGACTTGTTTGTTTGTTTAATTTCTTTTTTTTTTAATAAATTTTTATTAATGTTAATGGGATGACATTAATAATTCAGGGTACATATATTCAAAGAAAACATGTCTAGGTTATCTTGTCATTAAATTATGTTGCATACCCCTCACCCAGAGTCAGATTGTCCTCCGTCACCCTCTGTCTAGTTTTCTCTATGCCCCTCCCCCCCCAACTCTCTCCCTCCCTCCCTCCTGCATCCTCCCTCCCCCCACCCCTGGTAACCACCACTCTCTTGTCCATGTCTCTTAGTCTCGTTTTTATGTTCCACCAATGTATGGAATCATGTAGTTCTTGTTTTTTTCTGATTTACTTATTTCACTCCTTATAATGTTATCAAGATCCCACCATTTTGCTGTAAATGATCTGATGTCATCATTTCTTATGGCTGAGTAGTATTCCATAGTGTGTATGTGCCACATCTTCTTTATCCAGTCTTCTATTGAAGGGCTTTTTGGTTGTTTCCATGTCTTGGACACTGTGAACAGTGCTGCAATGAACATGGGGCTACATGTGTCTTTACCTATCAATGATTCTGAGGTTTTGGGGTATATACCCAGTAGAGGGATTGCTGGGTCATAAGGTAGTTCTATTTGCAGTTTTTTGAGGAACCACCATACTTTCCTCCATAATGGTTGTACTACTTTACATTCCCACCAACAGTGTATGAGGGTTCCTTTTTCTCCACAGCCTCTCCAACATTTGCTATTACCCGTCTTGTTGATAATAGCTAATCTAACAGGGGTGAGGTGGTATCTCATTGTAGTTTTGATTTGCATTTCTCTAATAACTAATGAAGCTGAGTATCTTTTCATGTATCTGTTGGCCATTTGTATTTCTTCCTGGGAGAAGTGTCTGTTCATGTCCTCTTCCCATTTTTTTATTGGATTGTTTGTTTGTTTGTTGTTGAGTTTTATGAGTTCTTTGTAAATTTTGGATATTAGGCCCTTATCTGAGCTATTGTTTGAAAATATCAGTTCCCATTTAGTTGGCTGTCTGTTTATTTTGATATCAGTTTCTCTTGCTGAGCAAAAACTTTTTATTCTGATGTAGTCCCATTCATTTATCTTTGCCTTCACTTCTCTTGCCATTGGAGTCAAGTTCATAAAATGTTCTTTAAAACCCAGGTCCATGAGTTTAGTACCTATGTCTTCTTCTATGTACTTTATTGTTTCAGATCTTATATTTAGGTCTTTGATCCATTTTGAATTAATTTTAGTACACGGGGACAGGCTGTAGTTGAGTTTCATTCTTTTGCATGTGGCTTTCCAGTTTTCCCAACACCATTTGTTGAAGAGGCTTTCTTTTCTCCATTTTGTGTTGTTGGCCCCCTTTACAAAGATTATTTGACCATATATATGTGGTTTTATTTCTGGGCTTTCTATTCTGTTCCATTGGTCTGAGTGTCTATTTTTCTGCCAATACCATACAGTTTTGATTATTGTGGCCCTATAATATAGTTTAAAGTCAGGTATTTTAATGCCCCCAGCTTCATTCTTTTTCCTTAGGATTGCTTTAGCTATTCGGGGTTTTTTATAGTTCCATATAAATCTGATGATTTTTTGTTCCATTTCTTTAAAAAATGTCATAGGAATTTTGATGGGAATTGCATTAAATTTATATATTACTTTGGGTAATATGGCCATTTTGATTATATTTATTCTTCCTATCCAAGAACAAGGAATATTTTTCCATCTCATTGTGTCTTTTTCTATTTCTCTTAGCAATGCCTTGTAGTTTTCGTTATATAGGTCCTTTTCCATTCTTTGTTATGTTTATTCCTAGGTATTTTATTTTTTTTGTTGCAATCGTGAAGGGGATTATTTTTTTGAGTTCGTTTTCTAATATTTCATTGTTGGCATATAGAAAGGCTATGGACTTTTGTATGTTGATTTTGTATCCTGCGACCTTACTGTATTGGTTTATTGTTTCTAGTAATCTTTTTGTGGAGTCCTTTGGGTTTTCGATGTATAGGATCATATCATCTGCAAAAAGTGATACCTTTACTTCTTCTTTTCCAATATGGATGCCTTTTATTTCTTTGTCTTGTCTGATTGCTCTGGCCAGAACTTCTAGCACCACGTTAAATAAGAGTGGAGAGAGTGGACAACCCTGTCTTGTTCCTGATTTAAGGTGGAAAGTCCTCAGTTTTACGCCATTTAATATGATGTTGGCTGATGGTTTATCATATATGGCCTTTATCATGTTGAGATATTTTCCTTCTATACCCATTTTGTTGAGAGTCTTAAACATAAAATTGTGTTGTATTTTATCGAAAGCCTTTTCTGCGTCTATTGATAAGATCATGTGGTTTTTGTTCTTTGTTTTGTTGATATGGTGTATTACGTTAACCGTTTTACGTATGTTGAACCATCCTTCAGATTCTGGGATGAATCCCACTTGATCATGATGTATTATTTTTTTAATATGTTGTTGTATTCGATTTGCCAGTATTTTGTTTAGTATTTTAGCATCTGTATTCATTAGAGATATTGGTCTGTAGTTTTCTTTCTTTGTGCCATCCTTGCCAGGTTTTGGTATGAGGGTTATGTTGGCCTCATAAAATGTGTTTGGAAGTATTGCTTCTTCTTCAATTTTTTGGAAGACTTTGAGTAGAATAGGAACCAAGTCTTCTTTGAATGTTTGATAGAATTCACTAGTATAACCATCTGGGCCTGGACTTTTATTTTTGGGGAGGTTTTTAATAGTTTTTTCTATTTCCTCCCTGCTGATTGGTCTGCTTAGGTTTTCTGCTTCTTCATGACTCAGTTTAGGAAGGTTGTATTGTTCTGGGAATTTATCCATTTCTTCTAGATTGTTGTATTTGGTGGCATATAGTTTTTCATAGTATTCTACAATAATTCTTTGTATATCTATGATGTCTGTGGTGATTTCTCCTCTTTCATTTTGGATTTTATTTATTTGAGTCCTGTGTCTTTTTTTTTTTTTTTTTTTTTCATTTTTCTGAAGCTGGAAACAGGGAGAGACAGTCAGACAGACTCACGCATGCGCCCCACCGGGATCCACCCGGCACGCCCACCAGGGGCGGTGCTCTGCCCCCCAGGGGGCGATGCTCTGCCCATCCTGAGCGTCGCCATATTGCGACCAGAGCCACTCTAGCGCCTGAGGCAGAGACCACAGAGCCATGCCCAGCGCCCGGGCCATCTTTGCTCCAATGGAGCCTTGGCTGCGGGAGGGGAAGAGAGAGACAGTGAGGAAAGCGCGGCGGAGGGGTGGAGAAGCAAATGGGCGCTTCTCCTATGTGCCCTGGCTGGGAATCGAACCCGGGTCCTCTGCACGCTAGGCCGACGCTCTACCGCTGAGCCAACCGGCCAGGGCGAGTCCTGTGTCTTTTTTCCTTGGTGAGTCTTGCCAAGAGTTTGTCGATTTTGTTGATCTTTTCAAAGAACCAGCTCCTTGTTTTATTGATTTTTTCTATAGTTTTTCTGTTCTCTATTTCGTTTATTTCTGCTCTGATTTTTATTATCTCCTTTCTTCGGCTGGTTTTGGGTTGTCTTTGTTCTTCTTTTTCTAGCTCCTTAAGGTGTGAAGTTAAGTGGTTTACTTCGGCTCTCTCTTGTTTGTTCATATAGGCCTGAAGTGATATGAACTTTCCTCTTATTACTGCTTTTGCTGCATCCCAGAGATTGTGATATGTCGTATTTTCATTTTCATTTGTCTGTATATATCTTTTGATCGTTGCGCTTATTTCTTCTTTGACCCATTCATTTTTTAGAAGTATGTTGTTTAGTTTCCATAATTTTGTGGGTTTTTCCCCCTCTTTTTTACAGTTGAATTCTAGTTTCAAGGCTTTATGATCAGAGAATATGCTTGGTACAATTTCAATTTTTCTAAATTTGCTGATATTGTCTTTGTGACCCAACATATGGTCAATTCTTGAGAATGTTCCATGTACACTAGAGAAAAATGTATACTCTGTCGCTTTGGGATGAAGTGTCCTGTAGATGTCTATCATATCCAGGTGTTGTAGTATTTCGTTTAAGGCCACTATATCTTTATTGATTCTCTGTTTGGATGACCGATCTAGAGCCGTCAGCGGTGTATTGAGGTCTCCAAGTATGATTGTATTTTTGTCAGTTTTTGTTTTAAGGTCAATAAGTAGCTGTCTTATATATTTTGGTGCTCCTTGGTTTGGTGCATATATATTAAGGATTGTTATGTCTTCTTGATTCAGTGTCCCCTTAATCATTACGAAATGACCATTTTTGTCTCTGAGTACTTTTTCTGTCTTGTAGTCAGCATTATCAGATATGAGTATTGCTACACCTGCTTTTTTTTGGGTGTTGTTTGCTTGGAGTATTGTTTTCCAGCCTTTCACTTTGAATTTGTTTTTATCCTTGTTGCTTAGATGAGTTTCTTGCAGGCAGCATACAGTTGGATTTTCTTTTTTAATCCATTCTGCTACTCTGTGTCTTTTTATTGGTAAGTTTAATCCATTTACATTTAGTGTAATTATTGACACTTGTGGGTTCCCTATTGCCATTTTATAAATTGCTTTCTGTTAGTTTTGTATCTTGTTTGATTCTTCTCTTTTGTTTTTCTATTGTTTGTTTTTGTTTGTTTGTATTCCATACTTCTTTCTTCTGTTGCTACCTTTTTTAAGTCAAGTGTTTTTGTGGTGGTTTTTTCAAGGGTGGTTACCATTAAGTAATGAAAAGGGTACCTACCATATTCATTGTAGTACCCTTTCTTATGAGTATTTCTGTGCTTCATCGTCCTTTGCTACTGTTAATCTTTATCCTTTCTCCCCCTTTTTTTTTTCTTTTGTTGTCACAGTTTAAGTTTGGTTTTATTGTTTTCTTGGTGGAGCTGTTACTTGTGGTTATGTTTTCTTTTGTTCTTTGAATCTGGTTGGAAAACCCCCTTTAGTATTTCCTGGAGTGGGGGCTTTCTGATGATAAATTCTCTCATCTTTTCTGTATTTGTGAATATTTTTATATCTCCTTCGTACTTGAAGGATAGCTTTGATGGGTATAGTATTCTTGGCTGAAAGTTTCTCTCTTTCAGTGGGGTCCACTCTCTTCTAGCTTGTAGAGTTTCTGCTGAGAAGTCTGATGATAATCTAATAGGTCTTCCTTTATATGTTGTACTCTTCTTTTCCCTAGCTGCTTGAGAATTTTTTCTTTGTCATTGGTTTGTGTCATCTTCATTATGATGTGCCTTGGAGTGGGTTTGTTGGGGTTAAGAAAACTCGGTGTTCTGTTTGCTTCTTGAATTTGAGGCTTTAGTTCTTTCCACAGGCTTGGGAAGTTCTCATCGATTATTTGTTTGAGTATATTCTCCATTCCATTTTCTTTCTCTTCTCCCTCTGATATACCTATTATTCTTATGTTATTCTTTCTGATGGAGTCAGACAATTCCTGTAGGGCTTTCTCGTCTTTTATTATTTTTGAGTCTCTTTCTTCTTCTCTCTGTTGTGCCTCAAGTTGCTTGTCTTCTATTTCACTAATCCTATCTTCTATCTGGGCTGTTCTATTAGCTAAGCTTGTTATCTCGTTTTTCAGTTCGTGAATTGAGTTTTTCATTTCTGTTTGATTTGTTTTTATAGTTTCAATTTCCTTGGTAATATATTCTTTGTGATCGTTGAGTTGTTTTCTGATTTCCCTAAATTGCCTTTCTGTGTTTTCTTGTATATCTGAGTATTTTTAAGATTTCTATTTTAAATTCTCTGTCATTTGGCTCCAAGGCTTCCAGTATGTTAAATCTTTTCTCCATAGATTTTTCCACATCTATTTGTGTTACCTCTCTATCTTTTGTATCCATAATATTCGATTTCCTTTTTCTTATTGGCATCTGAAGGTGGTCTTGTTGATATTGTTAATTAGAATTAATAAAGATTAAAAAGGGAAAGAAAAAAAAAGAAAAAAAAAAGGAAAAACACTCCACACACAAAAAAAGTAATGATTTATTATTTCCCCCTTTTTTTCTTTCTTCTCCTCCCCTCCTCTCACCTCTTTAGGTAAATATCATGATGACCTGTGAATTATATTATGCTAAATGGAACAAAAACTGCCTATAACGGAGGGCCTGATTTGGGGTGATGAGTTCAAGGGGCAAAAAAGGGTGTAGGGACCTACTAAATGCAAAAAAAAAAAAGGAGGATATCTTAGACAAGCATAAAATGATTTGCTTGTAAGTGATGGTCGACTAAGAGATATAATGAGAGGGATAAGAGGGAAACAGAAAAAAGTAGAGAAAAAATAATATTTAAAGAAGAAAAAATAAAAATAAGTAAAAATCTGTTGTATTAAGTGGAGTGAAGACTAAATACAATGGAAACTTTGGGTTGGGAGGAATGCTAGTGAGTTAAAAAGCAATGTAAAAAGTACCCAAAATGCCACAAAAACAAACAAATAAAGGAAAACCAAGAACAAAAGCAGAAAAGAAAAGATAAAAAAACAAACAACAAAAACAAAAAACTTGAGTCCCAAATTAAATAAATTGTTCGTGATTGAGGATTAAATGAGACGAAAGGTAAAAGGAGAAAAGAAGGAATGAATAGAAAGGAAAAAATAAGAAAAAGAGAGAAACGAAGGAAGAAAAAAAGGAAAAGGAAAAAAACAAAAAAATCAAAAAGAAAACAAAAGGGGAGAGAGTGAGAGTTAAGGGTTTTGGAGTGTAACCCTAAGGGAGAATAAGGATGAAGAAAAGAAATAAAATGTAACACTCATGGGTAGTGTAGTTCAAGAAAAGGGTAGCATAAGATGGGCAGAGAATAAAAGGACTGAGGTGGAGGAAATACAAATAAAGGCAATAAGAAAGAGGAGAGAAACAACAACAACAAAGAATTAGTGGAACAAGTTATAAAGTCTGTGGATTTTTCTTGATTTTGAGAGGTTAACTTCTTCCTCTTTCTTTTCTCTCCCTCTTCCTGGTCGGTGACTCTGTACCCCAGGTTCTGCCCCTGTGTCACGCTTAGGTAGGGATTTGCAGTTGATGGGATTCTATGGCAATGTCATATAATTGGCTTTAGTCTCCCTGGTAGTCAAGGCTTGTTGGTGTTTGTAGAGTCCAACAATGAGAGAGCGTTTGCTTTCCTGGAGACTCTCCCCTAGTCTCCCCTTCCTGAATTAGCAGCCTGGTGATCCAGCTATGAGGCTGCCACTGCTTCTGTCTGGGGAGTAAGAAGCTCAAAGAGCTGGGAAATCCCCACTCTATCATCCTCACTCAGCGCAAGGCTCTGGGTAAGGCTCTGGCAGTCAGAGCCTCCAGCGTAATCAGGTGGGGCTGGGAGTCAATTGTTGTCAAGGTGACTGTTCAGCACCTAGCATTCAGTTGGACCACTCAACCTAGGCTTTCCACACTTTGTAGCCTGTTTTGGCTGGGAAGAAGAGGCACTATTCGCTGCTTGCTATATAGATCTTAATATCTGCCAAGTCCCTCTTGTTAGGTATATCCCTGAATATGGAGGCTCTGTCAATCAGAAGTTGCCCCCGCCCCTTTAGCGAAAGGCACTGAAAAATATTATGCCTTTTGTCTTGGATCGCTGAACTGGGAGAGATCTTATCAATTAGAGCCCCGTGGGTGCGTAGATTTCGTGGGTTAAGCTAGTTTCAGTGATTGGATCCGCAGCTGTGGTCCAGAGAGTATTTCAGGCTGCCTGCGCGCCCCTCCCCCAATGCTTGATTGTTAGCTCGAATGGCTGGGTGAGGTGCCCCGTCCATGGAGAGAATCTCCTGACTAGGAAAGACAGGTTTGGCGCCCCTCCCGGACTGCGGCTTGGGGCGCGCTGCTTCTCAGAGCACGCCAGTGGTGGTCGGCACTCCCCGGGACGCGGCTTGGCTTCTAAGAGCACACCGGTGGTTGCCGGCACTCCCCGGGAGGTGGCTCGGGGCGCGTGCACGCGGCTTCTCAGAGCACGCCAGTGGTGGCCGGCACTCCCTGGGACGTGGCTCGGGGCACACGCGCGCGGCTTCTCAGAGCACGCCGGTGGTTGCCGGCACTCCCCGGGATGCGGTGTGGGCAGCTGCACGTGTGGGTTGACTCACCACAGGCGTACTCCCTCCTCGGCAACAGTCCTTTCGCTTTCAGTGTGTGTGTGGAACTCTGGGATGCTCCAAGGATAAAATTTTCTGTTTCTAGTTGATAAATTTGTTGAGATTTTGGGGAGATCTGTCGGACGCGCTGCTCACGGTGCCATTTCCGTGACGTCACTCCTAATTTCTTGATAGCAGCTAGACCACAGGAAGAACAAATTTTTTAATTGTTGAGATTAATATATAAAACATCTGATTGAAGTAACTCATTCCACTCTTTTCTTTTTCTTTTTTCTTTTTTTTTTTTTTTGTTTTGTTTTTGGTAGAAAGATGCTGAATTACAGGAACATGAAGTGATTCTGTCTCCGGATTTTCTTTCAGTTGCCCAAATCACCGAGATGCTAGCAAAGGATGTAGACGGAGTTGAACAGTAAGCGCTTCAGTATCACAACCAAATATAGAACAGTTCCAGTTCTGCATCTATAAATGACCGTTATATTCTATTACATATTTTTAACATTTTTCTAAATATTTGTTATATATTATATAAAGAAAGTGGTGCAAAAGTATGGTTACAGTTACATGTGAAACAAAGATTTATTCATATGTTATTATTTATTAATTATTAGATTATTTTCTAGAAAACAATTATATATCTACTTTTACCTCATCCTGTACATATCCAGACTCTGGAATGCAAAAGTTCTTAAACAACTAACTTTATACTGTTCAGCAATCTTCTTTATGGGAGAAATGCATTTCAAACCAATTTATTAATACTAACTGAGAGTAGGGGTTTACTATTAACAGCAGCCTTTAGCATATGCTGTCTTCTACTTCTTTTCTTTTTCATTCATAATACTGTCAGTATTCACGAGACCCTTTAGGTTTTCTGTCTCATCATGAAAAGGTAAGTTGTATTTTCTTTTTTTTTTAATTTTTTATTTTTTTTTTTATTTTTCTGAAGCTGGAAACGGGGAGGCAGTCAGACAGACTCCTGCATGCACCCGACCAGGATCCACCAGGCACGCCCACCAGGGGGCGATGCTCTGCCCATTCGGGGTGTCGCTCTGTCACGACCAGAGCCACTCTAGCGCCTGGGGCAGAGGCCAAGGAGCCATCCCCAGTGCCTGGGCCATCTTTTGCTCCAGTGGAGCCTCGGCTGCGGGAGGGGAAGAAAGAGACAGAGAGGAAGGAGAGGGGAAGGGGTGGAGAAGCAGATGGGCGCCTCTCCTTTGTGCCCTGGCCGGGAATCGAACCCCGGACTTCCGCGTGCCAGGCCGATACTCTACCACTGAGCCAACTGGCCAGGACCAAGTTGTATTTTCTATAACATTAATCATCAACACATTTTATTATCATTTTGGAAATCCCAAATATTAGCCATCCACCTGTGATTTTTATTGGATAAAAAGCTATACTGAGTACTCTGATTTTATGCACTTGCTTAAAAAATAGGAGTGTAGGCTGACCACATGGTGGTGCCATGGATGGAGCGTCAGCTTGTGATGCTGAGGACCCAGGTTCGAAACCCCGAAGTTGTTGGCTTGAGCACAGGCTCATCCGGCTTGAGTGCAGGGTCACTGGCTTGAGTGTGGAATCATAGATGTGACCCTGTGGTCGCTAGCTTGAGCCCAAAGGCCGCTGGCTTAACCTCAAGGTCACTGGTTTGAGCAAGGGGTCTCTGACTCTGCTGAAGTCCGTTGGTCAAGGCACATATGAGAAAACAATCAATGAACAACCAGGATGCCACAGCAAAGAATTGTTGCTTCTTTTCTCTCTCCCTTTGGGTCTGTCTGTCCCTCTCTCTGTCTCTCTCTGTCTCTATCTTTCTTACTAAAAAGAAAAAAAATGTGACTGTAGCACTAATTCTAATATATGTACATCTTATTTTTAAGACCATTTATTTCTATGAATGAGCATTTACTTAGAACTCTATTTAGACATATTCAACACACAAATTTCTGATTTAGTAATCACTCATTTTAAAAACCATCTGGCTCTAATAATGGAATCATGATTGGCTAAAATATATGAAGAGTAAGAACAATGTGATATTCTGGACTGTAATGGCCCAGTGCCAGTGGTTGGCAAACTCATTAGTCAACAGAGCCAAACATCAACAGTACAACAATTGAAATTTCTTTTGAGAGCCAAATTTCTTAAACTATATAGGTAGGTACATTCCTTATCAAGGTAATGCCCGCATGTGGTATTTTGTGGTAGAGCCACACTCAAGGGGCCAAAGAGCCACATGTGGCTCATGAGCCACGGTTTGCCGACCACTGGCCCAGTGTAAGATTTCTGCAGGCCAGTCCTCCAGATACTAGTAGGGTGTTGTGGACTATAATGGACATGCTGAAAATGACTCTGTCAGTGGTTATCATTTGCAAATCTCACCAATATTATGGAAAGAGGTGATTTACTACTGAGAAAGAAATATGACAGATATACTTACTGGGAGAGAAATCTGAGAAGGGAAGACATATTAAGAGAAGGTGAATGACACTGACAGGCCTGTTCCCAAGATGCTGTTCACCTCCAGTGCCTGCAAATCCTGTTGGAAATGCTGGTGGTTTGTGACTTGGCCATATTGCTGACTCTCTGGGTCTTTATAAGTATTAGTAAAATTTTTACTGATTTTTTTTTTTTTTTGTATTTTTCTGAAGCTGGAAATGGGGAGAGACAGTCAGACAGACTCCTGCATGTGCCCGACCCGGATCCACCTGGCACGCCCACCAGGGGCGACGCTCTGCCCACCAGGGGGCGATGCTCTGCCCCTTCCGGGGTGTCGCTCTGCCACGACCAGAGCCACTCTAGCCCCTGGGGCAGAGGCCAAGGAGCCATCCCCAGTGCCTGGGCCATCTTTGCTCCAATGGAGCCTTGGCTGCAGGAGGGGAAGAGAGAGACAGAGAGGAAGGAGGGGGTGGGGGTGGAGAAGCAAATGGGCGCTTCTCCTATGTGCCCTGGCCGGGAATTGAACCCGGGTCCCCTGCACGCTAGGCCGACGCTCTACTGCTGAGCCAACCGGCCAGGGCCTTACTGATTTTTAAACAAGTATTTCATAGTGATTTTATAATTTTTCTAGAAATGAATACTGATTGGGAATTCTGATTTTTAGTGTCTCAGAATTGACTAGTAGGCCTGACCTGAGGTGGTGCAGTGGATAAAGTGTCGACCTGGAAATGCTGAGGTCGCTGGTTCGAAACCCTGGGCTTGCCTGGTCAAGGCAAATATGGGAGTTGATGCTTCCAGCTCCTCCCCCCTTCTCTCTATCTGTGTCTCTCTCTCCCTCTCTTTCTCCTCTCTAATAATGAATAAATAAAATAAAATAAAATAAAAATAAAAATAAAATTCTAAAAAAAAAAAAGAATTGACTAGTAAAACCTAGTTGTTTTATTTGCATCACTGATTATTTACACTTTAAGTAAAATATTATTTTCTATTACTAGGTAATCCCAATGTTTTTGGTCATTGCTATGCAAAAGTTAGGTATTTAATGCTAGGCAAATAATGTGATGCAAATGACAGATGTTTACAATTTATTTTTATTAAATATTAAGTTAAAGATGTTATGGTATACTGCTCACAAAAATTAGGGAATATTTTATCACTTCATGAACATTTTTGAAACATCCCCTAATTTTTGTGAGCAATATATTAAATGCAATTAATGTTAAATAAAAGGTATTGCAAACAAATGCTTTTTAAAGAATATTTACTACCACATCTTAAGTTATACTGTGTATCATACCTTCAGTGACAATCTTTTTTTTTCAATTATTGGTTCAAGTTTTTGTTAAATATCTAAATTTTAAAAGCATTTTAATCTTTAAGAGGTGAGATCTAGGACAACAGAAATGATACAGAGTTTGATACGGAAATTAGCAGTATAGAAATAAGCAGGTTCAACATAGGTTGACCTTTACACTGCCTCATTAGGAAAATTCACCTGAAGTAACCTAAAATTTGAGGACATCAATTTTGGATAAATGTCATCACTGTTTGTCAAGAGCTATTATTTTTGCAAAGTAATTCTCTTGATGTTTTTATATGATTTTTATAATAGTAATCCTGAAATATTTCCAATCCATCATCCACTTTCCATTTAAAATAACATTATTATAAATGGGGATTAAATACCTTTCAATATTACAGAAATATAATTTAGATATCCTGTCACCAAGTGACAGTGTGTGCCAAACCATACAGTCTACAAAGCTATAAATCTATTTAAATGAATTATAGGAAATTAGCACATATTTCTACCTTTCAAATTAAAAATTATAATCCATGAAAACACCTAACTAAATAAAACATTAAAGCATCATTAAAATGTATTCATGAAGTACACTTCAAGTCTAGTTAAGTGTATGGGTACATTTCTCATAGTCTCCTAACTATTATCAATTATATTTTAATATAACCCTGATATTATATACAGATCTATACAGATCTTTTTTGAAAAGAAGCAAAATTAAAAATAACTATTTAAACACAGAAATAACACTAAGAGATCTTTTAATAACTTTTCTATACCTGGACTTCCATGAGCTGTTCAATTCTTGCCTGAAGGCTTATTTCTACATGTCATCATATTTAAAAAATAAAGTGCACTCCAATTTCAAGAGCATGCAAGAATAGTATAATATTTTAACTGAAGTTGGTGAGATAGTTACGGGACCCATCACTGTAGCAAAACTTCCTAAGTCACTATTAAGCATTTTTCTCAGCTACAGCTGTGGTCATCTCTTGCCTTTCCCCTGTTCCATCTCTCTTTATCCCCAGAGAAAAAGCATACAAATTTGCAGTAGGGTATGAAAACTGCGTTCCAACAATAGTAGTGCCTTTCTCCAAATGCTTCCCTGAATAATTTCCTTTGGGATAAAATGACTGAATGAAGAATAGAAATGGTAAATATTTAGCCCTGCACTTCAAGTTGTAGGTTGAGATTTAAATGGTACTAGGGGAAGAGGTGAAGAGGGTGTGAGGGAGAACAAAAGTTGAGGATGTCATAAAAATTTCAACAAAATATTCTTATATGTGTAGTGCCTTCATTCACATACCAACAAACGTTGAAAAAAAAAAAAAGCAAGGAACACATGCAACTATTCAAGCCAAATATTTAATTTTTAAAAATACATAGCATGGAAATGACAGATGAGGAGTACACTTAGAAAGAAAATTAACCACTGTAAACAGAAGAAAATGTTAGACAAAAGCTGATGATTAAAGAGGGTAATGGTTCTGTAAAACAACAGATTAAAAAATAAGATGATAAAATATATAAGTAAAAAGCTTTTATAACTAAGGTAAGAAACTAAATAATAAAACCAATGTAGAACTTATCCTGCTGAGAATTAAGCCAGTAACATGGAGAGCATATTTAAGAAAACTTATACAAAATGCATATTAAAGCAGTTAGATGTTTGAGTATACATCAGTCCAACGAAGTGAATGAGAAAAAAATTTCAACTTCCTAAAATATAAGCTTTGATTTTAATATTTTAATAGTATAAAACTTTATACATTACCTTATCTCTGGATTAAAGAAAGTGACCTAAAGAGAAAAATAATTAGGCAGGCCTCAGACATTTTCTTAGCAAAATTAGGTAGCAGAAATCAGGGGAGTGACAAGCAACCAAATTTAGGGAGTGAAAAGAATGTGATTGCTATATAAATACTAATTTGTATTGTTGCTTTAGTTCAGGGGTCCCCAAACTATGGCCTGCGGGCCGCAGGCGGCCTCCTGAGGCCATTTATCTGGCCCCCACTGCACTTCCGGAAGGGGCACCTCTTTCATTGGTGGTCAGTGAGAGGAGCACTGTATGTGGCGGCGCCGCAAAGCGCAGAGTCGCTCATGTACAGTACTACTTTCGGTGACGCGGGATGCACACGTCATATCACTTGTTGTGGCTAGCAGTGACAAGTATGGAACCGGACATTGACCATCTCATTAGCCAAAAGCAGGCCCATAGTTCCCATTGAAATACTGGTCAGTTTGTTGGTTTAAATTTACTTGTTCTTTATTTTAAATATTGTGTTTGTTCCTGATTTGTTTTTTTACTTTAAAATAAGATTTGTGCAGTGTTCATAGTTTTTTTTATAGTCTGGCCCTCCAACGGTCTGAGGGACAGTGATCTGGCCCCCTGTGTAAAAAGTTTAGAAACTTCTGCTTTAGTTAATACATCTGGATTTTACTTTAGTGTATTGGGTGAGGTAGCATTTTATTTTCATATGGCTAGCCAATTCTCCCAGAACCATTTTTGAAGAGTCCATCTTTCCCTTGCTGATATGAAATACATTCTGTCACAAACCACATTCCCATATGTATTGGGAGTTTCTGTTTCTGGGCTTTCTATTTGTTCCATTGGCCTGTTTATTGATTCTATTAAAATACTACAAGTTTTCATTAATGTATGTTTCCTTACTGGCTTTCACTTAAGACTAAATGGTATTGTACCTTAAACATGGAAAAATAAATCTTTCTGACTGATAGCCAGTGCAAATTGAACATGCCTGGCTACTAAAGTAACCTCCCCAACTTCACAGTACTTGCCTATTCATTTCTGTATCCACCAATTGAGTTGTTGTACTTGATAAAATTCATCAGTTAGGACGCTTTCAGTTGCATGTAACATGGAAAACTGATTATATTGACTTAAAAAATAAAGAAAATACACAAACACACATTATCACATAATAGGACATTCAGAGGTAGACTGACTAGAGTTCTCAAGGTCTTGATAGTATTAGAAATGAGGCACAATCTATATAAAAGGGCAGCCAGTAGCAATCAAACCTACTTATTTACTCTTTTGTGTTTTTGTCCTGTAGAGGAAGATGAACATCACCCTTTGTTATGAATTCATTGAAACAATTTAGGAGAGTACCCAACATGGATTAGAAGTTATCGTAGAGAATACTATATTCTGAATGACATTATATGGCATTATGGGAGGGGGTTGAGACAACCATGACTGGCTTAGAAGAGTCAGTACTCACATTTGGGGTTAAGGTCTACCCTGATCAAACTGTAGATAATGTAGATGTTAAGAGAGTTAAACACATTTTCAACATTATTTGTTTGAGACTTGTTTAATCCTGCAATATTTATTATTCTGATCATATAATTTATTTTAATATTATGATTAATAAGGACTTTCTTGTTTTGCAAATAGCAGTATAAAGTTGTCATATACACACTCTCTCATAAATCATGTTCAAGGAAATACTAATTCCATCTTTGTTCAAACAAAGAGAATGCTGAAAACCCAAACCACAAAATCTGAAGATAAATAGTAGATTCATTTAGATCAAGCAGAAGTACAGGGGAAAGGACTAGGAGGAGGTACATATCTGAAGATCCTAGAATGAGATAAACATATACTCACTGTCCTAGGGGAAGAGAAAACCAGGAAATGCCATTCCAGAACCATGTTTGCAACAGCAGGACCAGAATGTACAGGTTTGGAACAGGTACTTCCCATATTCACAAGGAATAGATTATTTATGTGACAATAAAGAAAACCTATCCTGCTTTTCCCCATTAATTAAAAAAAATAAAACTAGAATTATTGACATAAATTTATTTCATACAGAAAATAGCTTGTAACATGGCCAGGTCTTAGTACTAAACAAGGACATGCATATAAAGACATTGCAAAGAAAAAAAATTGAAGAATAGAAAAAATAACTTGTATGTGAATTAAATACACCAGAAAAATATAGCCATGAGCAGATAAAAAATAAGGTCAAATATTTATCATGAATTAGGAAAACTTATAAAGTAATCACCACAAGAACATAAAACAGAGATGTAAAAACTCAAAGAGATAAGAAGAAATAAAAGATGATAAAATAAGTAAAACAGAGCAGAAAAGGACAGTTTTGCAAAGATAAAAATTATAAGTAGCCCAAGAGAAAAATCAATAGTCTGAAAACACTGAGAAACATAGAAAACAGTAATGAATAAAGTGCATAAAATTAAAAAGAAATTGATTTGAAAAAAACTTGAAGGTTAAAGAGAAAATTACAGCTTTAGAAAAAAATGAGTAAAATATACATACTGGAATTCTTTTAAAAAATAGAATATTTAACAATCCAGTTCCAGAACATTGTCAGAAGGAAAAGAAACTTTGTATGGAAAACAACATTGAATTTCAGAGATATAAAATAGTGCTAACATTACTACACTTCAGAGACGGAAGAGGAGAAAGGAGGACTGGGAGAAGAAGGAGAATTAGAAATGAAGAAGCAGGAAGTACAGGAAGAAGACCAGAAAGCGTTTACTCGTATTTCTTTCTCTCTCTCTCTCTCTTCCTCCATCTCTCCCTCTCTCTGCTTCTCTTTCAAATGTCACTTTGTACTTAGAATTTAGCTATAACTAGGAATATTTTTAGATTATGGGCATTATAGAATTTTTATTCAAGAAAAATATTTAGGTTTTCAGAACTTCAAAAAAGAACTGTTCAATATTTAATCTGATTTTAATACCTGAACTTTTCTTTTTGTTACAGAAAATTGGCCACGTTTTTGAATTTCAAAAGTCTTAAGACCTG
Organism: Saccopteryx bilineata; assembly: GCF_036850765.1. Lineage (NCBI taxonomy): Eukaryota > Metazoa > Chordata > Mammalia > Chiroptera > Emballonuridae > Saccopteryx > Saccopteryx bilineata. Next base: position 63,095,655 of record NC_089498.1, read on the forward strand.
TTTAAAAGAAGCCATTCTACTAGATTATTATGTGTCTGGATTTTTGTGGGCTAGAAGCATGGACTTTTCTATTATTCAGTATCTAAAATTTATGACTTTACTAGATATGTTTCTTCATAATCTTAAAAGTAAGTACTTTCTTCTTTATTTTTAAAGAAATAAAAATTTAGTCTACCATCCATTTACATTGCATTGGTAAGCAGAAGTTCCTAATTGCATTATAATGCCTTCCATGAAAATTATATATATCATATTTCCCTGGCTGTAGCAAAAATATAGCTCATGCCTTTATAAAATTTATATCTTGTAAAATTTCAAATAATATTTAACAGTACTAAAGGTCTTCTACCAAACATATGTTAATGTCATTTAAAAATCTTATTAGTGCCATCCATCTCCAAAATATCAAGTAGTTCTTATTTATTTAGGTCTTTTTTTATTGTTTTAGCTATTTTCATTTCATCTTACCTAGACATATTACTGGGATATTCCAGGATGATTGAAAGAGGAGGTACTTTGGTCATTCTCAAACCCTTATTAATAGACATTATTCATACACTTACCCAGATTTTGTGACTTTTTTTCCCCTCATATAACATTGCAATCAGTTACTATAGGAAATTTGCAAATTCTTCCTTGGAGCAATGTTAAATGTGATCATTTTTGTTTGCGAATAAATAGAATTTCTTCTTATAAGGAAGAAGAAAGGAAATAAAATTTATTTAATGCCAACTCTATGTTTTAGGCACTATATTTGGTTCTAAACCTTAATACACATTACTGAACCTCAGCATTTCCTATAGAGCAGGTGTTATAACCACTGTCACAGACTAGACCAAGCAGTTCAGAGAACAAGGCCGTATAGCTAGGAAGTGGCAGGACCAGAATATGGATTCAAGACTGTCAAACCGAAAGGCCATGAGCACAATAGAGATAACAGTGTGTCTCAACTGAAAGAAAGACATGTTTGTGTCAGTTAAGAGGCATCTTCTTTCTTTCTCTTTCTTTTCCTCTCTCTCCTCCCTCCCCTTATCTCATTTTCTTCATCTCCTCCTCCTCTCTTCTTTTTATTTTCTTTCTTTTCTATTTATTTTGGTAATCTGCATTTTTTTAAGTTTTGTTTCTATTTTTTGTTGTTTTAAACTGGGCAGGTAGAGAACCTTGCTCCCCCCTAAAGAATTGTCAACATCATCCTAGCAAAAATTTTGGATGCCTTTGTGGTCACACAAAGTCTAGTCTGTTCCGTGTATCAATTTCTAACTACATCAGTGCAGGGGAAGTTTCTCATGAGTCAGCTAGACTAGAGAGAAGCCACTCATGCCCTATGCACTCTTCCCACTCCCAGTCACCCTTTATAAGGGAAGAATTGGTAGTTCTCATACATGGGAAGAAAAAATTACTAGTTTCCTTTTCTGCAAATAGGAGAATTTTATTTTTGCTTTTACTTAAGTATGTTGTGCCATTTTCAAGATAAATAACTATACCAATAGAAGCCTGACCTGTGGTGGCTCAGTGGATTAAACACTGACCTGGAATGCTGAGGTCACTGGTTTGAAACCCAAAGCTTGTCTGATTAAGGCACATATGGGAAGCAAAAACGATGATTTGATGCTTCCTGCTCCACCCCCTTCCTTCTCTCTATCCTCTCTCTAAATCAATAAATATAATTTTAAAAAAATAACTCTACTAGTAGAAGATAATTATACTTGATAATAAAAATAAATATGATAAAAACTGACTGATTTAAAATTATCCTGCACATGGGAAACATGGCATAAAGCAAAAACAAAACTGAATTCGCAGGTAGCTAGTCTTAAGAATTAGGTCTTTGCCATACTACAGTTCAAGGTACATATTTTGTAATCAAGAGACATAATAAATAATATGATATTGTTTCCATTTTAATTGTTAAACTACAACCTTCCAAAAGGAAATTTTAGTAAATTATTAAGAAGACTTTGGCTTTTTTTTTCTCCTTGTAACACAAATATAGAATCTTTAAGTACTACATGTCTCTAAACATGTCCTTTTAACAATGTTGCCAAATTTACTTGGTAAACAAAGAACCATATAAATCTGAACTTGCATGGAAAATAATGAATGGATGCCAACATTAAGATGAAATAGATATTGAAATTACATGCCAAAGACTTCAAAACAGCTATTATAAAAGTACTTAAATGAACAATAGTGAGCATTCTTGAAACAAATGTTAAAATATAAAGAACCATGGAAGAAATGTGAGATATAAAAAAAGAAACAAATAGAAATTTTTAGAACCACAGTATCTAATAACCATAATTAAAATCTCATTGGATGAAATAAAAAGCAGAATGGAAAGGAGACAAAAGGGGGGAAAATCAGTGAATTTAAAGATAGAGTGACAGAAATTATCCAATCTGAACAATACAGAGAAAACATGAATAAAAGCACAGTATCCTGTGGGACAACCAATGTTCTAATATATATGTCATCAGAGTCCCAGAGGGATAGGAGAAAGAATTCAGTGCTCCACAATTGTTTGAAGAAATAATGGTGAAAACTTCCCAGATTTTGCAAAAAACATAAACCTATAAATTCAAGAGGCTGATTGGACCACAAACAAGCTGAATCGAAAGAAAAACAGCATCAACTAACTGAATCTCATTGACATTTACAGAACAGTCCACCCAAACACTATAAATATTTTAGAAAAAACAACTGGGAAAAAATTTTAACCTAGGATTATACAAGAATTTTTTAGAAATGACCAAAATATGACCCATAAAAGAAAAAAAATTGATAAATTTTATTGCATCAGATTTTTAAACTTTTGTTTTAAGAATATCACTCTTAAAAGAATAGAAAGGCACCTGACCAGGCGGTGGCGCAGTGGATAGAGCGTCGGACTGGGATGCAGAGGACCCAGGTTCGAGACTCCGAGGTCGCCAGCCTGAGCACGGGCTCATCTGGTTTGAGCAAAAACTCACCAGCTTGGACCCAAGGTCACTTGGTCTGCTGTAGCCCCCCCCAGTCAAGGCACATATGAGAAAGCAATCACTGAACAACTAAGATGTTGCAATACGCAACAAAAAACTAATGATTGATGCTTCTCATCTCTCCATTCCTGTCTGTCTGTCCCTGTCTATCCCTTCTCTCTGACTGTCTCTCTCTGTCTCTGTATAAAAAAAAAAAAAAAAGAATAAAAATGAAAGCTACAGACAAGGAAGAAACTTGCAAACCACATATTTGATAAGGGACTTGCGACCATGATAAATAGATAAAAATGAAGTGGTTATCAAGGGGAGGAGGGTTGGGGGAAGAGGAATAAAGAGGGACAAACATATATCCCACATAGGTGGGATATAAAACTGAGACTGATGGACATAGATAAAAATGAAATGATTACCTAGGGGAGAGGGGGCAGGGGAAGGAAGAAAAGAGGGACAAATATATGGTGACAAAAATGATTTTACTTTGGATGATGGGCACACAACACAACAGCTTAAATGCTAGTGAGATGTTCACTGAAACCCTGTGTACTCTTGCTGATCAATGTCATCCCACTAAATTTCAAAATAAAAAGTTTTTAAAAAACAAACTCTCAAAATTCAACAATAAGAAAACATCTATTAAAAATAAGCAAAGTCATTAAAAACCTATAACTCCTGTCAAACCATGGGGGAAATATCAGATTAATCCAAATTGAGGGATATTGTACAAAATATTTGAGCAGGACTCTTCAAAGTGACTAGTTTACCAAAAACAAGGTAAGTCTAAGAAGCTATCAGTCTAGGGAAACACCAGGAGACATGATTAGTAAATATGTATAATGGGATCCTGGAACAGAATCAGAACATTAAGTAAAAAAAGGAAATCTAATAAACATGAACTTTAGTTAATTATAATGCATAAATGTTAGTTTATTAGTTGTAATAAATGTACCATAACATAAGATGTTAAAAATAAGAGAAATTGTGTATGATGTATGCAAGAATTCTCAGTACAATTTTTGTAAATTTTCTATGATTAGAAATTTATTCCGAAATAAAGTTTATCTTTAAATTATGAGCAAAGAATTTGAATAGAATTCTTCACCAAAGAAGATAAAAGGGTGCAAATAAACGCTTGAAAAAAAAACATTCAACATTATTAGCCATTGGGAAAATATCTATTAAATCCACTCTGATACCACTACGTATTAGAATGGCTACAATAAAAAATACTGACAATCCCAAGTTCTGAGAAGGATTCAGAGCAACTAGGGCAAGAGTTTTGCCAGTGCAAGATGGCACAGCCACCCTGGAAAATGGTGGCAGTTTCTTAAAAACATTTATGACCCATCAGTCCCACACCTAAGCATTATTCTAATGAAATAAAAGTGTGTTTACACAAAGCCTGAAACATGAATTTTTTGGAGTTGTATTTACAAATGCCACAAACTGAAAACAATCCAAATGTCTGTCAGTAGGTGAAGAGGTAAAGAAACAATGTTCATACAATGAATATACAGTGGAACACTGCTTGGCACTAAAAATGAATGAACCATGACACACAACTATTTGGATGAATCTCAGTAGTTTTATACTGATTTAAATAAGTCTCAAAAGATTATACACTGTATGATTACATTTGTAGGATGTTCTCAAAATAATAACAGCTATAGTGATGTAGAACAAATCACTGGTTGCCAGAGATTGGGATGGAAAGAGGACATGAAGAAGAACATGAGAGAGTTTTTTGATATGATGTAACTGTTCTGTATGCTGATTGAGGCGGTGGTGGTTTCTGGATCTATATAAGTGTTTAAGTTCATAAAACTGTACAGCAAAAGTCAATTTCACTATATAATTATTTTTTTAAATATGTATGTATAAAGACAAAGAGAAAAGATTTAATGAAAACATATATATATATGTATGTGTATATATGTGTGTGTATATATATATACACACACACACATGCTCCCAACAAGGAAGAGAAACTACCTAGGAATAAACTTAGAAAATGTGCATGCAAGTCCTGTAGGAAGAAAACTTACAAGCATTTTTAAAGGTCAGAAAGAAAGTTTTCAACATTTGGAAAAAACTCAGCGTTCTCTGAAAGACCTAATATCATAAAGATGCTAAAAGTTATCAGTTACTTTAAAATATTAATATTCCAATAAAAATGCCAACAGATTTTGTTGTTGATGATGCTTTTTTCCATAGGGGAAGGGTTACTAGACAAAGTGATTTTAACAAATATATAGGAAATAAACAAATATAACTAGCTAGAAAAACTGTCTTTAAAAAGTGTAAAAGCTATAGCATATATTATTATTAGAAATATTAGTATGTGGTAGTGTCTATCAAATCTCAACTATTTAAACACAGTGGTGAATGATTGAACAGACCGACCAAAAGTTTAGAAAAAGACCCAAGCAAGCATTGGAATTCAGTATTGATAAAATGACATCTCAAATCTGTAGTGAAAAATGTACTATTCGGGAAATAATATTGAGACAACTAGGTATCCATCTAGAAGAAAATAAAATAAGATAAAATTGGAGCCATACTTTTCTCATCCCATGAACCAGAATACATCCCAAATGGATCAAACATTTAAATGTAAAATAAGTGGAACTATAAAAATATAAGAAGAAAACATGCTTTAATTTCTTTACAAACTTGGATGGGGAAGACATTTATAATTATGCCTCTAAGCCATAAAGCCACAAAGACAGTGGTAGTTAAATTTGATATATAGAAGTCAAAAATCTGCAAGGAAAAAATACCAAAAGAAAAAAGAACAAGAAACTGAGAAAATTATTGTATCTTGCACACCAGCAAACACTTAGGTTCTGAATTATGAAAAGAGTATAGAAAAGCAAGAAGAAAAAGTTCGATAATGCAATAGAAGATTATGCCAAGGATGTGACTAAATAAGTGCAAATGATTCCCGAGCAGATGAAGAGGTCAGCCTTAAACTTAGTAAGAAAAATGCTAATTAAAACTACACAGAAATTTTATTTGTGATATATCAAATTGACAAAACTGTAAAATATTGGTAGCATTCTCAGTTGTCAAAGCAGGAAGAAAACATACGCACTCCTATATGCCTAATGGAAGTATACGTTAAAAATTTAAAAAAACCTGTGAAATATAGGTTAGGAGCTATCTATCAAATTTACAAATGTATTGTCTCTTTGACTTAGCAATTCCACTTTAGGGAATTTATCCTGCATGCCCACATGCACACATGTAATCTGACATATATGTAAAGTGATTAGTTGCAGTAATATTTGTAAAAGCAAAGTATTAGAAACTTCATCTGGAGACATCAGTGTGAACTTATGTTTAAGTTAATACAGACAAATGAATATATAGTTAAGTGCACATGCACATTCACACATATATTTTATTAGTTCTGTCCTTAGGAGCTAGAAGCATTGACATTTCAGGAGCAATGAGCATACTCAAGACCCAGGTCTTGGTTTATAATTTCATTCTTTAATAAACGTAACCAGGGCTCCTTAGAAAAATGGTTGTAGACCTTGAGTAAGGAACATAAAGGGTAAGCCCGGGACATCTTTAGTGGCTAAAAGTAAGTACTCAAAAATGAAGATGACGGTAGTATGTCAAGGGAATAGAGAAGCCAGCTGAAAAGCCTCTCAATATCCAAAGTTGGAATAATTTGAACAAAATAATATGGTATTGAATTATGATCCAAAGTATAAAATTAACATCAATAAATCCATATTGATATAAATTAATGATTGAATAAATAATGACCTGGGGTACAACAGACAAATCTCCCACACAGAATTTTCAATAATTTGTGTAGATGGTTCATCTTTAAAAAGTTGAAGCATTGGCCCTGGCCGGTTGGCTCAGCGGTAGAGCGTCGGCCTGGCGTGCAGGGTACCCGGGTTCGATTCCCAGCCAGGGCACATAGGAGAAGCGCCCATTTGCTCCTCCACCCCCCCCCCTCCTTCCTCTCTGTCTCTCTCTTCCCCTCCCACAGCCAAGGCTCTATTGGAGCAAGGATGGCCCGGGCGCTGGGGATGGCTCCTTGGCCTATGCCCCAGGCGCTGGAGTGGCTCTGGTTGCAGCAGAGCGATGCCCCGGAGGAGCAGAGCATCACCCCCTGGTGGGCAGAGTGTCGCCCCTGGTGGGCGTGCCGGGTGGATCCCGGTCGGTGCATGCGGGAGTCTGTCTGACTGTCTCTCCCCGTTTCCAGCTTAAGAAAAAAAAATACAAAAAACAAAAAAAGTTGAAGCACAACTTCCCACCCCTTAAGTGTGGGCTGCCTCCATAGAGTGACTTCCCTCCATAGAGGACAGTATGAAAAGGGGAAGGACAGTAACTTTCCGATAGAGAAGCCTGACTGATACTACCTCAGCCAGGTCCTTAAGGTCAGCACCATTGGTGATGAGCCATGTCAAATAGCATAGACCCTTGACATAATGTGGCGAGAACAGCACTGTGGTCTTCTTCCCTAAAACCATTGACCCCTGTCTAATGACAAAAATATCAGACAAATCTTAATTGAAGGACATACAGCAAAATACCTGACTAGAATTTGGTAAAACCGTCAAGGCCACCAAACACAAGGAAAGTCTGAGAAACTGTACAGTCCACAGAGACATGATACTAAATGTAATGGGGTATTCTAGATGGGACCCAGGGAGAGAAAAATGGCTTAAATAAAAACTAAGAAATTGCCAAAAGCATTTGTTCATTAGTTGGGCCAAATGTACCATAGCAATGTTGACAATAGGGAAACTGTCTATGGAGTATAAAGGAATTCTTTGTGATATTATTGCAACATTTCTGTAAATCTAAAACTACTCTGAAATTAATTAGTAGGGTTAGTCTATCTAAAACAAAGTATAATGGCAGCTGTGAAAAAGAAAGAACGAGGAAGCTTTCTAAGTATATTGTGTGGGAAATTGTATGTTGTTATTGAGTAAAGGAAGGTACAGAATGGTTTGCTTTTGTTTATGAAAGAAAGTGAGAATATACATGCTCTTATTTGTTATATGTACAAAGAAATGCTAAGACAATGAAAAACTACAAAATTTTCTATAGGGAAAGGCATGGGAACTGGGCATGTGGGCAACAAGAATTGAAGAAAGTCTTTTCATAATATATTTTACCTGTGTTTTTTGGACCATTTGAATATATCACCTATGCAGAAATGAAGATTTAAAACAATATATGACACGAACAGTGATAACCTTTGCAACCTCTGAGCTGAGTATTCACAAACTAGAAACAGAATAAAGGAGAGTAAAAAAAAATTCACGGACCTTAATTCCAAATCTGACAAGATATTTCCATTTTAAACTTTTTCCATAATTTACCACTGACCTAAGAATATTTCTTTTATGTGAAACTTTATATTGTTGATAGCAGTTCAGAAATGAATTTTAAACTTGTGCAGGGTCCATCCAACATCTCATAAACTATGAGAGACTGAAAGTACATCTGTAAAACGTAACCAGAGACAAAGCAAGGGATCTAGTTTTTCCTTCTGGCCAGAAAAATATCCCCTCAAACCTTTAAACACAGCAAGGTTACAGTAATCATCAAGAAAAATGTTATCTTAGCCAAGTGTGCCAGGGAAGAGGAAGGGTGCGTTTACATTTAGACTAAGAGGTGGTAGGGTCCTGAGCAGCAGTGAGCATCCCATCCAGCAACATCTTAATAGAAAAAGCACTAACGGCCACAGTCTGGGCTGATCGCTGTAGTATTTTATCATTATTAATAAAATTCTAGTGTGGGAAGTGCATTTTATATTGACTCAGTTTCTGATAAGTTTCCTGTCACAAACTGATGCTGTGTTATCAAAAGGCATTCTGCAGACAGTCCAACTGGAATCAAAATGGATCAGCTACAAGATCATGAAATATTTAGGACTTGTATGGTTATCTTAACAGTATATATTTGGGGGTCTAGTTTTTCCAGGTCCTAACCACTAGGATAAGCTGTAAAGATTTAGACACACTGGATATTTGGCCTCTTTCAAGGTCCATGGGCCTAGATTGATTCCCATGTATATAACGTGAATATTAGTAAATAACTAAAGAATACTTTTTAGTTCCATAAAGTTGACTTGTTTTCCCCCAAATAGTAACAGTAATAATAATAGTAATAGGTAAAACTTATGTATGATTAATTTGTATCAATCACAGTGTCATTTGCTTTGTCTCATTTAATTTGCACACAATCCTATGAGATAGTTCTAATAGTCTCTCAATTTTAAAAATGAAAAAAATAAATGAGATTCAGAGAGGTTAAATAACTCCTTAAGGTTGCAAGGGTCAACTCCAGTGAGTGAAAGCCCATCCTTCTGATTATTATATCAAATGTGCCTGACTTTGGACTGAATTCTAGAAAACTCTATACACATGTAGTATACTTGAATATGTATCTTTTCAATTTACCAAGAGATTCACATGAGTTTTTTATTTGACCCTCACAATAGCACTATAAATTTGAAAATTGAAATTATTTTAATTTATAGATAAGGAAAATGAAACTCAGATCACCTAGCTGGTAGGTGGCAATTATGAGTAATATTAAGTCTTCGAAATAATTTTAAGTCTAGTGTGTTCTTTCATTACCCTAAATTTTCAAAACTAATATTATTTCTAACATCCCTTACTATTCAAATGGTTTAATCTTCCATAATTTAATCATATCATTAAATGTGATTTTTAAAAGAGCAAATATTTTAGTTAGATAAGTGAAATAAAAACTTTTTTAATTTTTTTTTTTTTTTTTTTATCCTTCCGAAGCTGGAAACGGGAAGAGACAGTCAGACAGAATCCCGCATGCGCCCGACCGGGATCCACCCGGCACGCCCACCAGGGGCAAAGCTCTGCCCACCAGGGGGCGACGCTCTGCCCCTCGCGACGTGGGAGGGGAAGAAAGAGACAGAGAGGAAGGAGGGGGGGGGGTGGAGGAGCAAATGGGCGCCTCTCCCATGTGCCCCGGCCGGGAATCGAACCCGGGTCCCCCACACGCCAGGCCGACGCTCCACCGCTGAGCCAACCGGCCAGGGCAACTTTTTTAATTTTTAAAGCCCCATTATCTATAAAAGGACATATCGAAAAGTTGAGTCAGTTATCTTTTAACATAAGAAAACAGTAATATAAGTGTACTTTTAGGCTTGATTGCTATAACTACCTGTAGAAATATATAATCAATTATCTACTATTTGTTTTGTTTTTGCATCTCTAAAGAATATTTTATTAACCCTTTGAGTAGTACGAACATACATATACTTCCTCGTGCCTCCTGACCATCTAAAGTATGATAGATTTATATTAAAAATGTGTAAGGCAACATTTAAAAAAGGCAAAAGTATGTTCTTCTTGTTTCCATAAATTGGCTAACAGATAAACATAAATTTAAGTTAATAAAACTGTAAATGGAACTAATTTCATTTTTTGTAAAGAAACTCATTCCCAGGGGTCAGTGATCATGAAAAAAATCTCACCACTCAAAGGGTTAATAAAATAACTCACATTTTTAATCCATTTATCTCTGCATTGCTTTCATACAGCAGATTTTTTTATTTCTGAAGTTACTCCTACTATTTTCAAATGAAGTTTGTTATGAAAAAAGAAATACACAATAAAAATTGAGCTCCATATAGGATGATATAGGAAAGCCTAGCTATCCAGCAATAATTTGCATATCTGACATATATAAAAGGTGATCTGGAGAGAGCCTATGAGAAATGGACCAATTGTCATTCATTAAACCAGGTTTTAATTGCTAGATAGTTTGTTACTGCTTTCTAATTTCTATAAGTAGAAAAGAATCTAGATTAAATAAATTATAAGTTAGTGTTTATAGTATCTTCCTAAAATTTTAAATTCCTTTGCTGTCATTTTATTACTAATTAGGGGGGTAGCACATACATCGCAGATAAAGTACCTGAGTAACCTAGAAATGGCTGAGTCCAACAAACAGCATAATATTCTCATAATTCCTCTGCATTCTCCTTTTCTACTCCCTGAAAAATACACTTCAGTAACAAGAAGTGGAAAGTTATTGATGATTTTCTAAGAGAGAGAGGGATTTGGTGGGGATTGGAAGGGTAGGGTTCATATCAAGTAACACAATTCTCTCCAGAGCACCTTCACCTCCCCAAGCAGTCCAAATTCATTTTTGCTAGAATTTTTCAACTATCCACCTCAAGACTCTTCAGTTTTACTTTATACAACCCACCAACACTTGTCAGCAAATGAAGAACACCCTGGACACTCCAGTTACCTGAATTTATCCTTGGGAGGTGGGGAGCAGTGAGTGTGAATGGATTGTAAATAATATTTGTCTGTCACAAGTAAAAATGAGCATAACATAACCATACATGAAAAGAAGATAGGAGTGAATATTTGCATTATAGACACTATAAAAATTGTCTAAGGTAAAGTATATGTCATACTTCTTTTTCAGCTAAACAAATGCCATAAAAAAATAGTGTTGCTCTGGCCCTGACCAGTTTGCTTAGTGGTAGAGCATCAGCCCGGAGTGTGGAAGTCCCAGGTTCCATTCCCAGCCAGGGTACACTAGAGAAGTGCCCATCTGCTTCTACTTTCTTCCCCCTCTCCTCTCTCTCTCTTCCCCTCCTGCAGCCAAGGCTCCAATGGAGCAGAGTTGGCCCGGGCACTGAGGATGGCTCCAGGGCCTCTGCCTCAGTTGCTAGAATGGCTTCCGTTGCAACGCAGCAACCCCCAAATGGGCAGAGCATCGCCCCCTAGTGGGCATGCTGGGTGGATCCCAGTCCAGCACACATGGGAGAGTCTGTCTCTCTGCCTTCCCACTTCTCACTTCCGAAAAATACAAAAAAAAAAAAAAAAAAAAAAAGGATAGTGTTGCTCTGTTGTTTGTTTGTTGCAAGATAATAAAACATAACCACTGACTTATTTATGTATTTATTTTTACAAATTGAATTTAATGGGATGACATTGATCCATTAGAAAACTTGAGTTTCAGATGAACATCTCCATAGCATTTGAACTGTTGATTGTGTTGTGTGCCCATCTCCCAAAGTCAAATCATTTTTCGTCACCTTGTATTTGTCCCTCTTTATTCCCCTCTCTGCCTCCCCGGTAAACCACTTTGCTTTTATCTGTGTCCAGAAATCTCAGTGGGAATAAAGAGGAACAAATATATATCCCAGATAGGTGATATATAAAGCTGAGACTCATTGACTTGTTATTTTTGGCAATGGTAGAAAAGTGGTGTCTGAGTCATTCTTTTTGCAATGATGTGGTGGCTCTCATCACCACCACCACACACATAGTTGGAGAAACAGCTTACATAAGTTATAAGTATATAGCTTGGAAAAGAAAAAAAAAAAAGGCTGATGTTTTATATAAAAATCCATTTTTGTCATCTATTGAAAATCCTGTCTGACCTGTGGTGGTGCATTGGATAAAGCAAAAGTGTCAACCTGGAACATTGAGGTCACCAGTTGGAAACCCTGGGCTTGCCTGGTCAAGGCACATAAGGGACTTGAGGCTTCCTGCTCCTCCTCTCACTTTCTCTCTCTCTGTCTCTCTCTCTCTCTCTTAAAAAACCAAAACAAACAAAAATAAATAAATAAATATAACCTTCAAAACCAAATTCCCACATGATAACAATCATCGAAAGCTAAGTGTTGGTCAACTCTTTACAGTTTCAAATGAGTTCAGCTCTGCTGTCTACAGACTGAATCTACCATGTAGGCCTTCCTTACCAGCTAACCCAACCACCTTTTGTCTCATTTCCATATGTACTGTTGCTTTAAGATTATTAAAAAAATTCTCTTTCTTTTTAAAGTTATCTTCAGATAGATTTCTAATTTTTTTTGTATCTACAATGAAAACATAAACTCTTTAGACAATTGTGTAGCAGTGTAGAACTTTATAGTTTCTGGGTGTGTCAGCTGCTATTCTTTTACACAAAATATAATTATTTATCATAAAGAAACAACAGTAGTTTTAAATTTTATACTCACAGATACTGATGAAACTATATGTTTTCACATTCAGGACATCTTGGATAATTTTGTTCCAAAACATCTATCAAAATAGGCTTCTCTGGTTTTTATTTCAGCACTGCATACATCCTTAGAAGATAGCTTAAAGTGGCTTGGAGAAGTTATGGCTGAAATAGGACCATCCCATTTACAGAAAAATGAAAAATGGAATATCTTTGATGTAAAACAAGCCAATGCTATCATTGATTACTTAAAAATCAGGTATGGATTTCTTTTCAGTAGCATTTTTTTAATTCATATCTTCTAGAAAATGTCTACTAAATAGAAACTAATTCAATTTTTAGCAAAGTTTGATATTTATAAAATTTATGCAGAAATTAACCCAACCAATAATTAGATAATATTCTAATGTTCTATTCAATAAGTAAAAGTTAGGACTTTGAACGATTTAGGTAACCTTGCATTCTTAAAAAAAAAGTCTTTAATAAGTATAATTCCATTTAGAATTATGATAAATTAAAGTGTTTCTTTTTTCTCTAAATCTCTAATACCATTTTAAATAAAATGATTCATATTTTCAGACTTTATTACAATAGAGTATATATTTTAGGTAGGTGGCCTTGATATCAAAATTTTACATTTTAAAGAGCAACATTCATTTTCACTTAAACATTTATTTTAAAGATTTTGTACAAGAAATTTAAAATATATATATATATATATACTTCCTCAAATTAATTGTATGTCCAGAGATAGTTTGTATTATTGCCCAATTAAGCTCAGTAAGTTTTTTTTCTGCTTAGAAAACGATGGTATATGAAGGGAAATAATTTTTATTACAGTGATTCTTCATTGGTGAACTAAGAAATCTGTCTTTTTATATAATCTGTCACAAGGTCTGCCTTATAGTCATGCATCTCTCCCAGGGGATATTTTTAGAGTTTGAAAATATTTAAACAAGAATTGGTAAAAGTCTTTCTTTTGTCTAACTAAAAGCTTCTGCAGAATCTCTTTGTTCTTTTAATACTGTATTCTGAAGTGTTTTCCGATTTTAAAAATTTTAAATTCCGAAATCAAGGGTGCTGCATGATGTCCTAGACATGGTTATGATTTTCTTGGCAAGGATTCTGGTTGTAGTCTGGAAGCTTTTTAAATATTAATGTGTTTAATATGATATACTGGTTTCTGGCATGAATTAATAATGGTACATGGTATGTTTTTATATAATGGCAGTTGATTATAATATGATTTCTTAAAGTAAAAACATATCTCTAATGTATGTTGCCCACTAAAAGCCACAGTAGTTTTCATATTAATTGAGTAAAGCAGGGTCCTTGTGTGGGAGGCAGGGGTGAAAATCCAGAATTGAAAGAGAACTTGGTCCCCAAGGTCCTTCTGCTGGTCAGGGCTTGGCAATCACTGGGCAAGGGGAGTACTCTGCACATTTGTACAGCATCCTACTTTCCCGTCTCTCCCTGTTTGAACCTGCTAGATCTCGTTTGCAGAACACACTTTTATAGCTAAACTCTAAGCCCCGGAGGTTTATAATGGGCAATTGGAACTGATCGTTAACCATAGCAGCAAAGCCCATGCGGGTGCTGTAATGACACCTTCTAGATGGTGAAAGATGGTGGCTCTTTTCTCTTTCATCTCATTTCTTTCATCAGTGTATTCTTAACATTTTATTTCAGAAACTGGTTAAGAGGAGATGTCAGTGTTAGTCCCTGTTAGATCCTAACCAGGGTAACCACATACCAAAAATCCCTAGTCTTTAAAAAAAAAAAAGTAATATCTGAGAGATTAGTCATATAAAGTAAATCAGAACTCTATTTGATGCTGTTAAGTCTTTATACTGTGATTTCAAAGAAATTATTCATTTTAAATGTGCCTGTTACAGAAAATCAAGTATCAGTTAGTAGGCTATCTGGAATTGATACTGAAATTGTATAAAAAGAAATGTACTTTGTTATAACACCTGTTCAGAATGCCTCATAAAGCCACAAATGTAAGTTTAGTGGCAATTGTATCATATAATACTTTTCATTTTAATGACCATGAAGACATTTATAAATACGAAGCTAACTCAATTATTCAAAGTATAAGCATGCTTCAATTTAACCTGATATTTTAAATTTACTCAGTGAGTAAAAAGCCCTTGTCAATTTAGGGAGTACAGTTTTGAGAACATGACCCCATAGCACATGAAACTTAACTGGCAATAAAATTGAAATCTTATTTGATACTGTTAACAGAGTCTAAATGATATATTCTGTCATGGGTCTGTGATTTGGAAAAACTAATACAAAAATCCCTGCCCAACATTACTGTAAGTACTGATGAATTTTCTTGTGTGATATATACATTTGTAAATATTGTATAACATACAAGTATAAATAAAAATACTACTAAATATAAATACTGCAGCTTTTTAATACAAGACATCATTTAGTTATATATCTGGTCCAAGCACACTTCTGTCATTGTGTATGACCTATTCTGTGGGAATTAGGTGGAGGTGATATACTCAATGTAAGAAGATTAGCTCTGCCCCTTCTGGCACTACAAGGTATCGCACTTTCTAGCATGCAGCCAGATGTCTTGACCTATTTACATTCTGGGTATTTTTTCTTTTATTTATAATTAAGACAAGATGTTCAACAAAATGGTCTAGGTAATTGAGTCAGCCCAAAGTCTAAGGAGGGAGGAAATGTACTCTAATAGTGAAGGTATCACTTTGGTCCTATGAGAGGCTATCTAATATTCCTTGGTAAAGTTAGAGAACCCATCCAAAGTGGAGACCAGTGTAGGGCAATGCAAGCAACTTGACCTGTCCCTGAGTAAGGTGCTTTGGGCCCTCTTCTGTCTCACCCTAGTCCCGGTCTGGCCCCACCTTGCATCTTTGAACACTGCATCCAAGTCATGAATTTCCTTTTTGGCATGGAAGAATCTAATTAATATATGCAATGAGGAGAGTAAGTCTGAAAGATTATGAAATTTCAGGAAGAAATATTTATGAATTAACTTCTAGATAAAGAAAAGTTTTATACTAATTCACTGAGAGGAAACCAAACTATTTACAAAATACGAGTTTTCATTTCTCTACTCAAAATTAGTTATTGCCAGTGTAATCTTTTTAACCTTAAAGCTTTCTTTAGGTGAGCAATGTAAGGGAGCAAGAATTTGAATTTATTTTGCTTCATGGAATCATCAAACTTCACTAATCTTAATGTATTTTCTAGCCAACAAATCAAAGTAATGTCAAAAGCTAAGTTAGTTTTCTGAATGTTGATGGCTAATTTGAATGTATAAGGTTTTATCCCCCCCCCAAAAAATACCATAAGCGAGTCTGCACACCCATCACTTTTTAATGGATTGTGTTAGTAGTGAATCAACTGCAAATATAACTCAGAGAGACCCAGCTGCCTGAGGATTTCTTCATTGATTTCAAATGAATTGAAACTTTGATCCATTACAGCATGACGAAGAAGCCATTATTATACATGCTCCATAGCTACATTTTGCAAATGTTAATTTCTCAGTTATATTAAAATCAATTTTCTTAAATAGCAAAAGTCACTAGAGTGAAAGAGAAACCACTAAGACAATTTTTTGTTCTTGGGCATTTTGCTGTATTATGAGTCTATTAATTTTCCCAAGCAGCAGGAAGAGAATTAGAAAAATTCAAATATTATCATGAACAGGATATGGGAAGTCAGCCTTTCAGTAAAATTTTAACTTTTAATAATATATTGCTGAGATCTTTAAATTTACTAGAAATATGTATTTTAAGGAACTCCTATTTTTTTGGCTCTTCATAATTTTTATACAGTAACCACCTAGTCTTTAGAGTAGAATTTGAAAAAATTACCTTTTTAAAATTAATTTCTCTCTTTGATGTGTGATCAAATATTCTACAAGAAAATCAGACATCTTCTAAGTATATTTCAGTTTATGTTGCATCATTTTTTAGGATTTATCAAAGATTAATTTAATTTTAAAACAGTTTCAGAATGTGAGAAAAATAATTGATATGAAAGTAGATTATAGAATTTAGTACCATTCATGTCAGATGAAACAGACTCCAGTTTGGAGCAAAATATGGAAAATAATGTGAAGTGTAATGTTATTTAGGAGCAATGCATTATTTAGTTGTAAGCCATGAAACATCAAGTCAAGGTGCAATGAAATTGCTCCCTTATCCAAAACCTAACTACTCATCACAATTAATTTACTGATATTATTTTAGGTACTGTGTTGTATTGTTAATGTCTCAAAAATTAAACTTTTAATTTCTTAGTATTTATAAATAAAATTAATTTATTTCAAATTTATTTTGGAATAAAGGAGGTAGTTACCTCTATAGTAGTGTTTAATGTTTTTAACTTGGTCAATATGAACAACTTTCCTTTTAATGAACACTCTTAAATATTTGCTTTTTTTCCTGAAATAAATTTATGACAGTTGCCCATTTATTTTCCATTTCAGCTTATTTCAACCCTACAGGTTATATGAGTTTCTGTTCTACTCTACCAGGGAAGAAATTGTGATAGGAACTGAGGTAAGTAATTTATCTAGATGGGACCAATTAAGTTGAATTACTTAATGCATGCTGATCAGCATCTGTGTCTTTAACTGCTTAAAGCAACTTCTTGTCAAGATTACTCAAGTGTTAATATAACCAACTAGTAGTTTACAAAAATAATAATTACATAAAGTGAGCTTTAGATTAAGAAAATAAGCTTTTAGCATTAAAAGCATTGTTAATCATGTATGCTTTATGTATTTATGGATTGGTTATTTGACAAGGCTCAATTTAATAAGGTTTGTATGTCTTCATAGAAATAAAATCAGGAAAAGTGAGATAAATTAATTCAGCTAAACCTCATCTAATTTCACATTTATTTTCGGTCTACTTGTTTAAGGCCTAATTCAAATCCCAGTTCTTCAATGAAACAAACCTTCCTTAAATGCAGCACATCTCAAAGGAAGGATTTAAGCAAACTTTTAAACACATTCTATTATTTTATTTCAATTGATCTCTTTTTGCTGAATATTAGCTACTTTTACCACATTAATAAGCTCATAAATATGTACTGTTACTTTTTTTAACTATTTCCTGCGAATTGATATAGTCAATACAACACAACTGTAATTTCCTTGAAGAAAAGGACCATGTGTTGTTTTTCTACCACAGCATACAGTATAATGCAGGGCATGGTCCCTCAATTAATACTATATGAGTGATTCAGTGACAGTGCATAGAATAGCAGTTCTGTGGTTAGTGGTCTACCTGGAGCTGCTTTTGAACAGAAATATAATCACTTATTTGTAATGACTAGAAATAAATTTTGTGTAAGGGAACATCTTGGGGAAGCCAAAATGTCATCAAACAGTGCTTCTTACATACTCTACTACTTTAGGGGCTACGTTGCTTAGAAATATAAAGTATAAGAGTGGCCATGTTCAGAAATAAATAATGAATAAGAAGATAATATGTTATATTTGTAATTTTTTTATATATTAAGAACCAGATGGTGTGTGCCAACTGTTCTGTCTTCCAGAGGATTGTTATTCTGGTGTTTATAAATTGCTTACTTCATAAACATTTCAGTCACCATTACTCACCCTCCATTTGGGTACTTATTCTAATGGTGACCTTTTAAAACTGAGCTGAAGGAAAACAAGGAACCCTTTTGCTTTTGAGTTTCCTTAAAATTTCTTCCTTGCAGCTTAAATTAAATGTCAGTTGACAAGGTTTCAATGAAAACGTTTCTTCTATTTCAGAATTACATCATATGCTGTGACAGTGTTGAAATAATTATCAGTTTGGAGTAAAGTCCTAGCTCATCTATTCAGCACAATTTTGGGAAAATAATAGTGGCTTCAACAGCAGCATAAACAGATATTTAGAATTATCAAGAAAATAATTCATAATGAACTCCCTTTTCCCTGTGTTAATTGCACAATCATTCCTTTGTTCTCTGTTGGGAGGGTATATTTAGGTGACATTTATGCTTATGGAAAGATAAAATGGAGAAAGTAGACAGGGATTGGCTTCTTTATTTGCCATTGCCGTTTGTATTTTCCCCAAGCTGACCAGAGCTATAAAAATAAGTTTTAAGGAAAAGATATTGTGTCTTCAAGATTTAGACCACCCCTGGAATTTTAAAAGACTATCCAAAGCAGTTATTATAATACAATATTTTATGACATTTTAGAATTTTTGATAACTCTTGATGGAAATATCTGTTTTTTAATTAACAACCTTTTATGGAGGAAGCAAGAGCCTGTCCCATAATACATTATTTATGCTGACCTTAGTACTCTGGGACCAAAAAGGGCCATATGACAACTACATAAATGTTCCAAATTTAACTCTTATCCAAGCATTCAAGTTAAATAACTTTAACTGATGCAATTTAACATTTTAATTGTGGGTGGAAAATTAGAACAAAACACATATATAACCTCTGAAAATATTTGATAAATATTAATTTTAATTATTAATAGATAATATAAATAAATCACACTGCTACTTTTGTTTGGTTTTAGCTTAAATAAAATTGAATTTTTTGTTTTTTTTAAATTTAACAATTGTTTTTAGCTATTTTACTCACTTTTTTCAAGAAATTTTATGTTATTCTTAAATCATAGAAGGCATATTTCAGTAAATCATTATTCTTGACCTGAGATTTGTTTATAATCTAGACAGCTTTTAATAGACATAATTTAATGATCAACATTTTTCATCACTATCCAGTGATTTACAAATTACATATATTGAAAAGGGCAGTAAACAACCAGGATGAGCTCAGATAATGATAGAATGGGACAGAAAATGGAAGCAGCAAATGTCTGTAGTTGTAGCCACCTGATTGGATAAAACACATGTGTTTCATTCACTTTGTGTGAAGAGCTGAGGACTACCTTACAGTCACCCAAGCAAAGAGCTCTGTTTGTTGTTTTGACAATGCAAAGAGCACACAGACTCTCGGACATAACAATTGTAAGGAAATTAGAATCTCCTTAAGGGATGCATATTTTCCTTGGAATCTGCTCTGTTTTGCTTTTGTTACCTAAAAACTATAAGAAACGTTTAATAACTTCACACAAGGAGTTCTGCTGTATATTAACAACGATGATGATCAAAGACACGTACCAGACACCCAAGTCATTGGTCTAGCCCAGTATCTACTGCCAAACATCAACTAAAAATAAATGATGTAGCTATAAAATTGTTCATTTATCTTTCCAGGATATGTTATCAAGTTCCTTTTATGTTTAGATCTTGTATGAGTTTCAGGTGTGCACAGTGACAAGCAACAATTCTTGTCCTCAAGGATCTTTCACTTAATGTGAGGAGAGAGAAGAATAAATAAGTAATTACAGTGTGGGACCAAAAATGTTATGATCCTGTGAGAACAAATAGAACACAAAAGAGGAACATCTAACCTGTAGATTTTAGGCTCATGAGGGCTTCTAGGGACAAGTGAAATCTAAGAAGAAACCTAAAGTTTGTGAATGAGTAAGTCAGACAGTATATTATAATTTTGGGGTGCAAATGAAAGAAATTCCACTCAAAAGAGCTGATAAACAGAGTTAAGCTAGACCAGAGTCCACTGAGTCTAAGTAGCCAAACAATGTTATTAAGTGTGTATGTACATGTAGTGTGTGTATTAAGAATGCATGTGTTGCCTGACCAGGCGGTGGCACAGTGGATAGAGCATCGGACTGGGATGCGGAAGACCCAGGTTCGAGACCCTGAGCTCGCCAGCTTGAGCGCAGGCTCATCTGGTTTGAGCAGAGCTCACCAGCTTGGACCCAAGGCCACTGGCTTGAGCAAGGGTTCACTCGGTCTGTTGAAGGCCCATAGTCAAGGCACATATGAGAAAGCAATCAGTGAACAACTAAGGTGTCACAACGAAAAACTAATGATTGATGCTTCTCATCTCTCTCCATTCCTGTCTGTCTGTCCTTCTCTCTGACTCTCTCTCTGTCTCTGTAAAAAGAAAGAAAAAAAAAAAGAATGCATGTGTCTCAGTCTCTCGTCCTAGTTTTCTTTCACTTCTCTGGTGCTCTCTGTTTTGGTCTCATTTCTTTCTACTGCTGACAGGCTTCCTCCAGCTGTCAGGAGACATGACATAGCCACTTCTAGTTTAACAACTCCAGAAGAAAGAGACATCCTTCCTTACAATATAAACATTACTGGCTTGTGTTGCATGTCTACACCTGACTAATCACTGTGGTCAGAGAAGTGGACCTTCTAATGTTATTAGAAAACCAAAGTAGGCCATATTGAATGGGTAACAGGATGAATAGATATCCCAAAAAAGCAGAAAGAGATTTGGCAGAAGGGGGGAAGAGTGATTTTATCAAAAGCATGAAGTAAATATGCATGCACCACTATTCTTCCATCCAAAATGTAGTAAGAGACCATAATTTTCAAAATCCAAAAAGCTACACATAAAAGATTTTATGACATCTAAAACTATAGATTATTGAGTAGATGAAACCACAGCCTCACATGTACGAAGAAGATGATACAGAGTTCATGAAGGTTTCTTAGGTGTCTTCAATTGATACAGAAATGGGAGAAAGCTTTAGATGAGAAAAATGAAAGCAAGCTGGTCACTGTTTTCAGAGCAGCTGCAGTATTCAGCTGCTTCACCCTCTGCTGCTTAAGCAGAGCACTGGGAGTCCATAGCATGTGCTCCAAAGCTAAAGAAGCTGGTGCAGACATTGACATCCAAGACAACGGCAGTTCTGTAGTGGCTACTGACCTTCTGGAGACAGAACAAATATACCCTATATATAAGTTACCGGTATACCTAACTACCATCATTCTTTGTTCCTCCCACAGCCTCTAGAGGAAAGCTATGGCAAACAAATATACCCAGACAAGTGAACCGGCATCAACTAAGATAAAGTTAAGCTGGCAGCCCAAAATCACCAAACCATTGAGGCAAATAAAAATATATAGAGACATGAAACTCATAAAAAAAATCAGATAACAGCTAAGGAGTTAACAGAACAAATGGTAGAAGACTGATTAATATTTTCAGAAAACTTAAAAATTTATTCTTGAAAAATGAATTAATAGAGATCTTGGAAATTTAAAATAAGATTTGAAAACTTTTAATAAATATTATGTATAATGTTATGTTAATAAATTTATAAATATAAAAAAAATTCAGAGAGCTATAAATTATCAGTAAATCCTTGAGCAGATATACAAAATCTTAATAGAATTATAACGATGTAAAATACTGAGAAATCTAAGCATAGAAATGGCATCATACCTAGAAGATTTTACAAGCCAGTTTTGCCAATTTTTCTAAGAGTAGATAATTCCCCATTTTGTCAATTGTGGTGGAAAATAGGAGATAGGAAGCTGTCAACTCATTTCAAATACCGGTAAGTATAATCCTGAGAAAGGCTATGAATTAATAATAAGGTATGAACAAAAATGTAAAAGAATAATGCAAAGTTATTGGAGATCTTAGTTATGACAATAGATGCGACAATCTTAAAAAAAATAGGAAGTTAAACAGAGGATTGGATGTTCAAATAGGGTTTATTCTAGATATGGAAGGATGGTATAACATTGGGGTATATATTAATGTAATTTATTACATTGACAAATTAAGGGAAGAAAAAACAAATGGTCATTTCAATAGATATGGTAAAGCATTTAATAAAATTAAACATCAATTTCTGATGTTAGTTAATCAGTATATAGAATTACACTCTTGAATCATAAAATATACCAACCTAAGAAAATCATTAGACATATTTTAAGCAAAATCTTAAAATATTCACTTGGAACAAGACAATGCTAATTATTATTACCCAATATTGCTTTTTTTCCCCCTAGCCAATAAAATAAAACAAAAAAGAAGTCAAAAGTTGAAGAAAAAGTTACTGAAAAATAGCCACAAAGCTGCCATTGTTTGCAGATGGTATATGATATGAAACCAACATTAAGAAATTAATTTTTTCTGTATGAATAATAGCCAGTAGAGACAGATCACATTGATAACAATGAAAACCATAAAATATTTAGGTATGAACCTAACAAAAATGTGGAAGAATAGTACAATGAAAATTAAGTAGTTAGTAAAGAATTTTTTTTCTTAAATTCTGAGTAAAGAAAGACAAGCCTGTTCCCAATTGAGAATACTAAATTTTAGGAAAATATGTCACTCTGAATTAACCTGTAAACTCAAGGAGGTTACAATAAAAAATGTTATGATTGTGATGCTTTACTAGTAATTCTTTTTTTAAAAATTTATTGTGGAACATATACAAAATAGAAGAAATAGTATTAACTTTCATATATCTATTACCCAGCTTCAACAGTTTTGAATTTTTGGTCATAATTGTTAAATATTTTAATATGACTCCAAAATACAGTGAATTTAAAGTAACTCTTTAATATCTTCAAATGTTCCCCCAAAGATCAGAAGTCCCTAATTATCTTATAACTGATTTGTGTTTGTGTTTTGGTTTATTTGGAATAGCATCCAAATAAGACACCTATATTGAAATTAGATTCTTAAGTCATTTTTCATGTATAGGTTCACTATTTGTTTCTATTCTTTCCTTGCAATTTATTTGTGAAGAATCCACATCTTCTATCCTCTAGAACAGGAGTCAGGAATCGTTTTGGCTGAGAGAGCCATGAACGCCACATATTTTAAAATGTAATTCTGTGAGAGCCATACAATGACCCGTGTACGTTAGGCATTATCCAATAAAAATTTGGTGTTGTCCCGGAGTATAGCTGTGATTGGCTCCAGCCACCCGCAACGGTGAACATGAGCGGTAGGAAATGAATGGATTGTAATGCATGAGAATGTTTTATATTTTTAACGTTATTATTATTTTTATTAAAGATTTGTCTACGAGCCAGATGCAGCCATCAGAAGAGCCACATCTGGCTCATGAGCCTTAAGTTCCCAACCCCTGCTCTAGAAGTTCTTGCAGCTAGGTTGCTAATTGCATTAATATGTTCCTCTGTCTTCCATCTTTCTAGTAAATAGTTGCTAAAGTTTAAAGACTGATCAGATTTCAGTTCCAATATTAAGCAAGAATCTATAGGTGGCTTTGTACAATTTTACTAGGAGGCAAATAATGTCTGGTTTTCTCTCTTTTTATGATGTTAGGAACCACTGATCATCATTGGCTAGATCTATTGTTTCATTATGTTTTAAAAAGTGGTGATATTCTAATTATTTTTTATTTTATGAGATGAACACTTTTATGAATAGAAACTTTCACTCTTCATTTTTGGATTAAACAGAGATGTGGTTCATATTGAAAATTTAGGTTAAGTGTTTGATTCTTCTTTCTTGAATAGTTTTCAAATAAGTTATATTTTAAGTATCCTTCAAAAGTGACTGTGATGGGCTGAATAATCACCCTTACTCCCGCCAGAACCTCAAGATGCTTGCATACTAGTTCCTGGAACCTGGAAATATGTAACCTTACAGGGCAAAAGGTATGCAGATGTGTCTAGATTAAAAGGTTCAAGATGAGGAGATTATTCTTTATTGTCCAAGTGGCCTCAACGTAATAATAAGGGAAAAGTTGAGGAAGGAGAGTCAGAGACAGGGAGAGAAATTGGAAGATGAAGAAATAAGCCAGGACCCGAAGAATTCTGGTCACCTCCAGGTCATGGATAGGGCAAGGAAACAGATTCTCCTCTAGAGCCTCTAGAAGAAATGCAGCCCCATCAACACGTTAACTGGAGGACTTCTGACTTTCAAAACTAGAAGTTACTAAGTTTGTGTTATTTTAAGTTTCTAAGTTTGTGATAATTTGTTACAGCAGGAATGAGAAACTAATATAGATTTTAACTAATAGCACACATTTGTTTTGATGAATTCTAATTCCTGTTCTTTTTTTTAAATTTTTATTTAGAAAATTAAATTTAATGAGGTGACATTGATTAATAAGAGTACATAGGTTTCAGGTAAACTTTTCCATAGCATTTGAACTGTTGATTATGTTGTGTACCCATCACCCAAAGTCAAATCATTTCTGTCACCATATATGTGTTCCTCTTTACTCCTTTCCTTCTCCCCTCTCCCTCACAACCTCTTCCACCTGGCAACCACTTCACTTTTATCTATGTCCATGAGTCTCAGTTTTATATCCCACTTATGTAGGAAATCATATAGTCTTAGCTTTTTCAAATTTACTTATTTCAGCATAATATTCTCAAAGTCCAACCATGTTGTTGTAAATGACAATATGTCATCATTTCTTATGGCTGAGTGTTATTCCGTTGTATATATGTGCCACATCATCTTTATCCAATCCTCTGTAAAAGGACACTGGTTGTTTTCATGTCTTGGCCACTGTGAACAATGCTGCAATGAATATGGGGCTGCATATGTCTTTGTGTACCAAGGTTTTTGAGGTTTTGGGGTCGATACCCAGTAGAGGGATTCCTAGTCATATGGTAATTCTATTCTTAATTTTTTGAGAAACCACCATACTTTCTTCCATAATGGCTGTGCCAGTTTAAATTCCTACCAGCAGTGAATGAAGGTTTCTTTTCTCCACAGCCTCTCCAACACTTGTTATTATTATCTGTCTTGTTGATAATAGCCAATCTAACAGGTGTGAGTTGGTATCTCATTGTAGTTTTGATTTGCATTTCATGACTAGCTAGTGAAAATGAGCATCTTTTCATATATCTGTTGGCCATTTGTATGTCTTCTTGGGAGAAGTGTCTCTTCAGGTCCTCTCCCCATTTTTTTTTAAAATTTTTCTGAAGTGAGAAGCAGGAAGGCAGAGAGACAGACTCCCGCATGCACCTGACGGGAATCCACTCGGCATGCCCACTATGGGGCGATGCTCTGCCCTTCTGGGGCATTGCTCCATTGCAACCGGAGGCATTCTAGTGCCTGAAGTGGATGGAGGCCATGGAGGCATTCTCAGTGCCTGGGCCAATTTTGCTACAATGGAGCCTTGGCTGCTGGAGGGGAAGAGAAAGAGAGAGGAAGGAGAAGGGGAAGGATGGAGAAGCAGATGGGTGCTTCTCCTGTTTGCCATTGTCAAGAATCCAACCCGTGACTTCCACACACCAGGCTGATGCTCTTACCACTGAGCCAAACAGCCAGGGCTGGGGTCCTCTCCCCATTTTTAAACTGTATTGTTTGCTTGTTTGTTGCTGAGCTTTGTGAGTTCTTTATATGTTTTGGACATTAACCCCTTATTGGAGCTGTTGTCGCAAATATCATCTCCCATTTAGTTGGCTGCCCTTTTGTTTTGTTGGTTTCTTTTACTATACAAAAGCCTTTTAGTTTGATATATTCCCATTCATTTATTGTTGCCTTTACTCCCCTTGTCTTTGAGGTCAAATTCATAAAATTTGACCAAGGTCCATAACTTTAATATCTACGGTTTTTTCTATGTAATTTATTTTTTCAGATTATCATGGTTCTGTAATATAATTTGAAGTCAGCGTATTTTGATACCTCTGACTTCATTCTTTTTCCTCAGGATTACTTTGACTATTCAAGGTTTTTAATAGTCCCGTACAAACCTGGTGATTTTTTGTTCTATTTCTTTAAAAAATGACATTGGTATTTTAGTGAGGATTGCATTAAATTTGTATGTTGTTTTGGGTAATATGGCCATTTTAGCAATGTTGATTCTTCCAACTCATGAACATGAAATATTTTTACATTTTATTGTGTCTTTTTCAATTTCTTTTAATAATACTTTGCAGGATTCAGTATATAGGGCCTTCACACCCTTTGTTAAGTTTATTCCTAGGTATTTTGTTGTTGTTGTTGTAATTGTTGTTGCAATTGTGAAAGGAATTTTTTTTAGTTCATTTTCTAAAGTTTTATCATTGGCATATAGGAAAGCAATAGACTTTTGTTACTGATTTTTCATTTTGTGACTTTACTGTATTGGTTTATTGTTTCTAATAGTTTTTTGGTGGAGTCTTTGTGGTTTTCTATATACAGGATCATGTCACCTGCAAAAAGTGATACCTTTACTTCATCTTTCCCAATAAGAATTTTATTTCTTTCTCTTGCCTGATTGCTCTGGCTAAAATCTCCAGAACTATGTTGAATAAGAGTGGAGAAAGTGGGTGCCTTGTCTTATTTCTGATTTTAGAGGAAAAGCTTTCAGATTTTCATATTTAGTATATTAGCTGATGGTTTGTCATGTATGGCCTTTATTATATTGGAGTACTTTTCTTCTATACTCATTTTGTTGAGTGTTTTAAACATAAAAGGATATTGTATCTTATCAAATACCTTTTCTATATCTATTGTTAGGATCATATGATTTTTGTTCTTTGTTATGTTGATGTGGTATATTAAGTTGATCAACTTTTATATGTTAAACTATCCCTGTGCTCCTGGAATGAATCCCATTTGATCATGATGTATTATTTTTTTAATGTGTTGTATTTGATTTGCTAGTCATTTTGTTTAGAATTTTTGCATCTGTATTTATTAGAAATATTGGTCTGTCATTTTCTTTTTTTGTGTTTTCCTTGCTAGGTTTTCATATCAGGGTTAGCTGGCCTCATAAAATGTCTTATGGATTATTGCTGCTTCTTCTGTTTTTTGGAAGACTTTGAGAAGGGTGGGTACCAAATCTTTGAATGTTTGGGAGAATTCACTAGTGTAGCCATCTGGTCCTAGGCTTTCATTTTCACGGAGGTTTTTGATAGTTGTTTCTATTTCCTCCCTGCTTATGAGTCTATTTAGGTTTTCCACTTCTTCGTGACTCAGTCTAGGAAGATTGTATAGTTCTAGGAATTTAACCATTTTTCTATTTTGTTACATTCGATGGCATATAATCTTTCATAGTATTCTAGTATGATCCTTTGTATATCTATGATTTCTCTGATAATTTCTCCTATTTCATTTAGGATTTGCCTATATGAGCCTTTTCTCTTTTTTAGTTAGTGAATCTAGCCAGGGGTTTGTTAATTTTATTGATGTTTTCAAAGAATCAGCTCTTTATTATATGATTTTTATTTATAAAATTAAATTTAACAGGTTGATATTGATTAATAAGAGTACATAGGTTTCAGGTAAACATTTCTATAGCATTTGAACTGTTGATTATGTTGTATACACATTACCCAAAGTCAAATTACTTTCTGTTACCTTATATTTGTCCCTCTTCACACCATTTTGCCCACCCCTCCACCACACCCCTTACATCCTTCTTCCCCTGGTAACCACTTCACTTTTATCTACATATGCCCATGAGTCTCAGTTTTATATCCCACCTATGTGTGGAATCTATAGTTTTTTGTTGTTGTGGTTCTCTATTTCATTTAGTTCTGCTCTAATTTTTATTATTCCTTTTCTTCTGCTGATTTTGGGTTACCTTTGATCTTTTTCTAGTTATTTAAAATGTGATGTTAGGTTGTTTACTTGGAATCTCTCTTGTTTCTTGATATAAACCTATAATGATATAAACATCCCTCTTATTGCTGCTTTCACTGCATCCCAGAAATTTTGATATGTTGTGTTGTCATTCTTGATTGTATGTATATATCTTTTGATCTCTGCTTTTGTTTCTTCTTTGACCCAGTCATTTTTTTAAAAGTATGTTGTTTAATTTCCACATATTTGTGGATTCCTTTACTTTCTTTTTGCAGTTGAATTCTAATTTCAAGGCCTTGTGGTCAGAAAATATACTTGGTATGATTTTAATCTTCCTGAATTTGTTATGTTTAGTTTTGTGACCCAACATATAGTCTATCCTTGGAAATGCTCCATGCATGCTGGAAGAAAATGTATAATCTGATGTTCTGGTATGAAATGTTCAGTAAATGTCTATTATGTCCATTTGGTTTAGTGTGTCATTTAAGACTGATATTTCTTTATTGATTTTCTGTTTGGATGACCTATCTAAAGCCATCAGTGGTATATTGAGATATCTAAATTTGATTGTGTTTTTGTCTATTTCTATTTTTAGATCAGTTAGTGGATGTTCTTATATATGTTGGTGCTCCCTGACTTGGTACATATGTATTAAGATGTGTTATGTCTTCTTGGTATAGTGTCCTTTTTATCATTAAGAAGTGTCCATCTTTGTCTAGTGTTACCTTTGTTGTTTTGAACTCAGCATTGTCAGATATGAGTAAAAAGGCTACCCCTGCTTTTCTTTGGGTATTATTTGCTTGGAGAATTATTTTCCAACCTTTCACTTTGAGTCAACTTTGTTTTTGCAGCTTAGTTCTGTCTCTTGAAGGCAGCATATGTTTGGGTTTTCCTTTTTAATCCAGTCTGCTACTCTGGTCCTCTTTATTGGTGAGTTCTGTCCATTTACATTTAAGGTAATTATTGACACTTGAGGATTTCCTATAGCCATTTATGTTTTGTTTTCTAGTAGCTCTGTGTCTTGTTTGGTTTTTCTCTTTCTTTTTTTTTTTTTTTTTCATTTTTCTGAAGCTGGAAACAGGGAGAGACAGTCAGACAGACTCCCGCATGCGCCTGACCGGGATCCACCCGGCACGCCCACCAGGGGCGACGCTCTGCCCACCAGGGGGCCATGCTCTGCCCATCCTGGGCGTCACCATGTTGCGACCAGAGCCACTCTAGCGCCTGAGGCAGAGGCCACAGAGCCATCCCCAGCGCCCGGGCCATCTTTGCTCCAATGGAGCCTTGGCTGCGGGAGGGGGAAGAGAGAGACAGAGAGGAAAGCGCGGTGGAGGGGTGGAGAAGCAAATGGGCGCTTCTCCTGTGTGCCCTGGCCGGGAATCGAACCCGGGTCCTCCGCACGCTAGGCCGACGCTCTACCGCTGAGCCAACCGGCCAGGGCTTCTTTCTCTTTTTTGTTTCTGTCAGTTGCTTTTGCTTGGTGGTATTCCATACTTCTTTCCCCTGTTTCTTCTTTTTTTAAGCTATGTGTTTTAGTAGTTAGTTTTTTGTGGGTGGTTACCATTAGGTTACTAAGAGAAAAATTGTCATATGTACAAGACTAAGGAGTCTTAGTCTTGAGTCTTATGAGTGCTTTTGCACTTCATCCTCCTTTGCTACTGCAGATCTTTATCCTCTCCCCTTTTATGTTATCATTGTCACAGATTATCCTTATTTTTATTGTATCTTTGTTGAAGCTCTTACTTGTAGTTTTAATTTGTTTTGTTCTTTGTATCTGGTCAAATAATCTCTGTGAGTGTTTTCTGCAGTGAAACTTTTCTGGTAATAAACTCCTTTGCTTCTGTGTATTTGCAAAAGTTTTTATTTCTTCATATTTGAAGGAAAACTTTGATGGATGTAGTATTCTTGCCTTGTAATTTCTCTCTTTCAGTACTTTGAATATTTGGGTCCTCTCTATTCTGGCTTGTAGAGTTTCTGCTGAGAAGTCTGATGATAACCCAATGGGCCTTTCTTTATATGTTATATTCTTTTTTTCATTAGCTGCCTTGAGGATTTTTTATTAGTCATTGATTTTTGACAATTTTATTATGTACCTTGGAATAGGTCTGTTTAGGTTGAGGTAACTCGGCATTGTGTTTGCTTCTTAGATTCAAGGATCTAACTCTTTTTATAGACTTGGGAAGGTCTTCTCAAATATTTGTTTGAATGTGCTTTCCATTTGCTTCACCCTCTCTTCATCTTCTGATATATCCATTATTCCTATATTGCTCTTTCTGATGGATTAAGACAATTCATGTAGAGCTCAGTTTTTTAAATTTGTGAGTCTCTATCCTCTTCTCTCTGTAGTATCTCTAGTTGCCTGTCTTTGATGTGCCTGTTCTCTTAGCTAAACTTGCTACCTCTTTTTTTTCATGTATTGAGTTCTTCCACTCTGTTTTTAAAGTTTCAGTCTCCTTGGTGCAGTACTCATTTTGTTCATTAATTTGTTTTTTGATCTTATTAAATTGCCTATCAGTGTCTTCTCCCATCTCATTGAGTATTTTCACAACTTTAATTTTGAAATCTCTGTCATTTAACTCCAAGGTATTCATGTGATTGAACTTGTTTCTGAAGATTTTTTATTTTCTTTCTGAACTATGTGTCTTTCTTTTGTAATCATGCTATATAAATTTCTTCTTCCTTTATGGCATTTAAGAGTGGTATTGTTAAGAACTTGAACAAAAAAAAACAAATTAAAACATGAAAAAATAAAATGAAAAATATAAAAATTTTAAAATTAATGACTGGTAAAAATGAAAAACTACAAAAAACTAAGAGCCAAAACCAGTAAATATAAATAGAACACAAACAAAACAACCACAAAAAAATAAGAATAAAAAATATAAAATTAAATAAAATGGAATTCAAACAGAAAATAAACAATTTCAGTTTTGAGAGGTTTTTTGTTTTGTTTTGTTTTCTTCCCATAGGTATCACTGTATACAAGTTTTAGTTCTGGGAAATTCCTGGGCTGACCTCCACTGAGATGTTGCTGTCACAATAATGTAGGTGGCGCTGCAGTCACATTGGTGTGTGGGCCATATTGTGAGGGTTTTATGGATTTAGTAATGGCATTCTAAGGCCTCTGGGATGCTCCTTCCCATCTCAACAGACCAGAGGACCAGTCACAGAGCACCTATGTTCTTCAGAGAAGACTGGCTCTAGAGAGCTAGCTGTGATGTCTGTCTCTGCCACCCTCTGTACCCAGCCATGTGAGGGAGTTGAGATCTGTGAGGCTGAGGGGTTTTGTCTTTCTTTGTGCTGAGTGTGGGTTTAGGCAGACCATAGAAACATTGACCAGGACCCATCATTCTCCCACTACTTTGGTTTAGTTTCTCCCCCTCTGCTTCTCAATATCACTACTCCTCTTGGCAGAGAAAAACCCAGTCATGCCAGGCTTCTCCCCTTTCTGGAGCTGACCACCAGTGCATCTTATCTTCTACCCTCCTTCTCAACCCTTCCCATGTTTAGTCCATTTAGTGCACAGGTCGTTCAGGCAAGCCTGTGTGCCCAGCAAGGGTTGCTTCAGTGCCTTATAGCTATTCAATTTGTTGAAAATTCAAGGGGATAGATTATGGATATCACTTGCACTGCCATCACTCTGACATTCTCAAAGGAGACTCTGATTGCTATTCTTATTAATACTCAAGTTGTCTCATCTTTGGCCAGTTATCCAGTTGGTTTATCTGCCAATCCCTGTATGAATAGCATACTGTTTTAATTACCATAGCTTTGTAGAATGTCTTGTCATCTGATGTCAATGCCATCTCACTGTTCTATTTCTTCAATATTTGGTTGTGTAGTTTATATCTAATAGTTAATTTTTTCTTCTATATGATATTGAGAATTAGATTCATGAATATGTGTTTCTTGTATGGAACATATACAAATATTTAGAAAAATGGCCTTTAAAATCAGTTGGGATAATTGGCTACATGTTTGATGAAAAAAAGTTAAATTTCTGCTTCAAACTTCTACTTAATGTTTACCCAAAGATGGTGAAGAATTATATATTCACAAAATCCTGCACATCAATGTTTATATCAGCTTTATTTAAACTTGCCAAAACTTGGAAACAACCAGGCTGTCCATCAGTATGAATGGATAAGTAATGTGTGCTGCATCCAGACAATGCAATATTATTCAGTATTAAAAAGAAATGAGCCGTGAAGCCATAAAAAGACATGAAGGAATCTGAAGTGCATATTATCAAGTGAAGGAAGCCAACCTTAAAAGACAACAGACTGTGTGATTCCAACTACATGACATTCTGGAAAAGGCAAATCAATGGAGCCAATAAAATGATTAGTATTTATCAGTGGTCACAGTGGGGAGAAGGGATACAATAAATAGTTAGAGCATAGAGGCCTTTTAGAGCAATAAAAATGCTCTTTATGATACCATAATGATGGATACATGTCATTATATTTTTGTCCAAACCCATAGAATATACAATACCTAGAGTTAACTCTAATATAATCTTTGGACTTTGGATGACTGATGTGTCAATATAGGTTTCTCAGTTGTAACAAATGTGCCACCATTCTGATGAGGTAAGTTTATAATTGATAATGGTATGCATGTGTGGGAACAGGGGTATTTGTGAAATCTCTGTACCTTCTCCTCAATTTTGCTGCAAAATTTAAACTGCACTAAAATAATAAAGCCTTAAGAAAAAATTTTAATTAAAATAGTTAAGAAAATCTCTTAAAGCCAGCTATGGTAAGGAAAAGGGTATATTTTTACTTCAAAGAAGTATAGTAAGATTGACAACTGACTTCTTAACTAAAGTACTGAGAGCCAGAACACAATGAGGAAACTTCAAACTGTTCTAAAAAAATAACTGTCAATCTAGAATTTTATTCCAAGCAGAAATGTTCTTTAAGAATCAAAATTTTAAAAGGTATTTTTATACAAAAAGTAAGAGAATTCACTACAAACAGAAACACAGTAAAGGGAATATTAAAGAGTGTTCTCCAGGCATTAAGGAAAGAATTATAAGTGGAAAGTGAGTGAAAGAGAAAGAATGAAAACAGCTAAAGTAATATAAATAGGTAAGATAATAATACAGATAGATGATAGATCTAAAATATCTACTGAATATATAACAGCAATATTTTGTGTGGTTTTAAAATACATAGAGAATTAACATGACAACAACATAAATTTAGAGGAAAGTAAATGTATTCTAAGGTCTGAGAAAAGTAAACATACTTATTTATAAACAGTTAAGTTGAGGGTGCATATTGTAATCTCTAAAGTAAGCATTGTATAAATAATAAACACTAAGCTAGTAGAGAAAGAAAATAGAATAATAAAATCAGTTGGTTTAAAGTACTAAATTTAAATTTTCTCATGTAAAAACAAAAATGGAGAAAATATTTTTGTGAGATTAAATTTAGTTGTAGGGTTGACCACCTAACATTTTTTTTAAAGTTTAATGAAGATACCATAAACAAATTTTTTTTCAAAATAACTTGATAAAAACTTATGAAGACTAATATACAAAGGTCAAGACTATTTTCTTCACTGATATTTCTAGATAAACAACACAATAAAAATGTAGGCAAAGTATATGAACAGAAAATATACATTATCATTAAACAGATAAAGATATTCTTACTACAGTAGTTATCAAGGAACTTTAAAAGAAGAAAAAGTATTTTTTAAGCATAGTATTGGCTGATAACAAAAAGATTGATTAATACTTAGTATTAATGAGGATGTAAGAAAATACAACTCATGTTGAGAGGTTAGTGAGAGGTTAAATTTGTAAAGCTATTTGGGATGGCAGATTAGTAAAATCAAATGCAAATATACTTTGTCTCCTAAATTTTAATTGTAAAAATTTGTCCGTGGATATACCAGTATTATATAAAGCTATTTACACACACATATTCATGGAAGCATGGTTCATAACAGCTAATAATTGTGGAAGGTCAATTAGGAAGGAAAATGTGAAGTAAAATGAGTATAATTACACTATAGAAACCTATCCAGTCTTTAAAAGGAATTTAGTAGGTTCCAATGTATAGTTGTATTAACATCTCAAACATACTCTCAATGAAAAAAGTATAGATGAACAATATGACTAAGCTTTCTATTATTTTTTAAAATTTTTGTTGAATTTATTGGGATGACACTGGTTAACAAAATTATACAGGTTTCAGGTACACAATTCTACAATACAACATATGTACATTGCATTTTGTGTTTACCACCCCAACTTAAGTCCCTTCATCACCATTTATCCCACCTCTTCCCTCCTCCACCTCCCCCAACACTCTTTCCCTGCTGCCATACCTATACCATTGTCTCTAAGCTTTTTCTTTCTTTGCTTAATCCATTCACCAGATAAACAGGAAACATATAGACAGGTATATGTATTTAAGTGATATTAAAGGGACTAGGAGGATTTATACATTCCATTAATGTGGCACAACTTTGGGCAATGGAGTGGAAGTGAGAGTGGACATTTTATTCTGTATATTTCAGATTTATGTTAATATTTTGTAATGTGAATGTCTACATATATTACTTGTACAATAGTAAAATTGCTCTCTAGTTCATCCACAGAAGTATTGAGACACATTTTGTATATTAAGTGTCAGCATATAAACAAGCTTTCATACTAATATATTGACAGAGAGATACCATCTGAGTGTTTACAAAATGAAAAACCATATAGAAAAAAATAGGTGAATTCTCAATCCTGAAAATTAAATCCTTTATAACTATGTCACTGCCTTATTTTAATTTTAAATATAAATTAAGCTTAGCTGAAAAGTCATTTAAAGAGTAAAAATCTGGTGTTGTGCTGTAGCATCCCAAATTTTCCCTAAGAAAATTAAATTGATATCATGAATTATGTATATCTAGCACATTTTAAAAATATTTATTCAGTTTAATTTCACCAATTTGACAACACATCACATCTTGGATCATTGTACTTTCAAAGGTTATATATAAGTATTTAAACACATGCACACTAACACATAAACACATATTTGTGTTTGAATGTAAAAAACCTCATAAGGTTTTTTTGCTCTAATAGTTTCCTTCATTTACAAAGTGCAGTAGGTGTAGTTTTACTTTTTTCTAATCCAGCATACTTAACGTGTCTCAGAATTTTACTTTGTAACGTGAGCATTTTCACACAAACCTCCTTTGCCCAGTTCCAGGAGCACCATTCACATTGCAGTCCTTGTGACAAATGAATTTGTCCACTGCACAGCCTGTGGAGCTGTGGTGGAGACCCTGCTTTCATAAGTGGAACTGTAGCTGAATCTGATTGCTGTAAACATGATAAACATAGATATTTGAAGAGAATGATAAATATACCTAAGTAGATACCTTGCCTAGAGTCATAGTTTGGCAGCCTTTTATAACACAAAATAATGCCACTTAAAGTCAGCAATAATAGAAAATTCAGACCTAAAAACAGTGAATATCAGTTGTATATAATTCCATGTTCTGCACACTTATTCCTAAAGCAAAAACAAAATAAAGAAAACACTTTTTTCTTCCCATTTCAAAACCAACACAGATTATGGGTGTTAATGACACTGTACTTAAAAATTGTTAGGTTTTGAGAAGAAAATAATCAGGTAGAAACAAAAATTTTATTTTCCTTTTTTAAACTTATGGTTTCCTGAATAAACAAAATATGAGATTTATATAAACACTCACCCTTTTATGGACAAAAGAAAAGCAAAAATAACATTTCATGTCTGATTATATTTCGAAGAAGAGGAAGGCAACTGAAGCATATAAAGACATCTTTTTCCTTTTCAGTTTACCCTTGAGATGTACCTATCAAAATACTCTAAACTTATCTAGATGATGTTTTTAATCTTGAAAAAGGCCTTTTTTTCCCCTTGTTACATGATTGTATTAGCAAACTGCTGGAAGGAAAAATCGTGCAGGACATAATTTGTAGTTTGACCTACTCACACTGGGTGTTGCTAAAGAAAATGAATCACAAATTGTTGTGTTAAAATAACTCTATCTACTCTACCTTGCATGTGTGACTAAGTGACTTTAGAATCTATCATTTAAAGAGAATGGTTGACACTTAAGTATACAATTTATCAAACTTCACCCAAGTTTTTTTTTTCTCTAAA
Organism: Saccopteryx bilineata; assembly: GCF_036850765.1. Classification (NCBI taxonomy): domain Eukaryota; kingdom Metazoa; phylum Chordata; class Mammalia; order Chiroptera; family Emballonuridae; genus Saccopteryx; species Saccopteryx bilineata. Next base: position 63,132,148 of record NC_089498.1, read on the forward strand.
GCACAGAAAAATAATCATCTCTCCCTAAATATAAATATTTCAAGAAATGTATCTCCAGTAAAATAATTGATAAATGGCAAGACCATAACTTATTGTTTTGCATCACAGATCATATGGCACCTAAACTGAACCTCTCATTCAGGTCTTCATATCCATTGGCCTACTTTGCTCCTCTGTGACCATTCTCTGATTGAATTTTATGTTGGTCTTTGCATAATTACAGGTTTCCTACTTATTTCTGCCTTGAAGTTCTTCCTGCACCTGAAAAGTTCTCCAACCTTTTTTCTGCTACCCAAAATCTGTACTTCCCTTACAGCTCGGTTTGAGGAACACCTTTCTTAAAGAATCAGAGAGATAGAGAAAAAGGAAGGGAGAGAGGGAGGGAGAGAAAAAGGGAAAAGTACTTTCTCTAACATGATTTTTACTTATTTCCTCGGTATTGAATAACTTCTAATTATAGAGATGTATTATAGAGCTATATCTCATGGAATTAATCATAGAGGTCTGTGAGATCTGGGTAACTGATGTAATTTTTTTCTTGTTTTTCTTAGTGTAGGAACTACAGTTGACCCTTGAACAGCATGGATTTGAACTGTGCGGGTCCACACATGTGGATTTAAAAAAATAGCTATGCAGTCAGTGGTCTGTATTCTGGGGTTTTTCATGCAAAGATTCAAGTAATCACAGATGAAGAAGACCATTTGCCATCATGGTTAGGAATCCCAAAGAAGAGGGGAAACTCTAGGCATTGTTCTATACCATTTTATATAAAGGACTTGAGCATCTATGGAGTTTGGTATCCTCAGGGGTCCTGGAACCAATCCCCCATGTTGTTCAATGGTCAACTGGATATACATTCATTGAGTTTTCAATAATTGTTTACTAAATCAATGTGGAAAGGAAAATTTTATTTCATTGATTAATTACAGGACATTATATTTGGAGAATATTATTTTGGTATGTAAACTGAAAAATCTAAACCCATCAATAGAAAATTAAAACTTGGCAGAATAAAATATACTTAGTCATTCTTTTAGTGGGGGGGGATTTTTTTTGAAGTTAGAAGCGGGGAGGCAGTCAGACTCCGCATGCACCTGTCGGGAATCCACCCAGCATGCCCACCAGGGGGCAATGCTTTGCCCAACTGGGGTGTTGCTCCATTGCAGCCGGAGCCATTCTAGCACCAGAGGTGGAGGTCATGGAGCCGTCCTCAGTGCCTAGGCCAACTTTGCTCCAATGGAGCCTTGGCTGCAGAAGGGTAAGAGAAAGATAGAGAGGAAGGAGAAGGGGAAGGATGGAGAAGCAGATGGGCGCTTCTCCTGTGTGCTCTGACCGGGAATTGAAACCTAGGACTTCCACATGCCAGGTTGATGCTCTACCACTGAGCCAACCAGCCAGGGCCTAGATTAGTCATCTTTAATCGTGGTCCTACTTTTGTATCATCCCTCTTGGGAATGTTTAATATATAAAGAATGTGCCCATTATAAATTGAGACTAAGATACTGGAAGCCACTAATATTTTTGACCACATCAAAATTAAAAAATTTATTTTTGAGAAAAGGAGTACCATAAATTTAAAAAAACTGTAAAAATAACATTTACAGTATAAATGACAGAAAGCCATATAGTCTTAATATTCTTTATACTGATTTCTTACAAAGCAATGAGGAAAGGTGACCATGCTAATGGAAAAATGAACAAAGCATATTTCGAAGAAAAGGTACATAAACAGCCAATAAACTTGTACAAAGATTTCCAACCTTTATAGCACTTAAAGAAATGCTAACTCAAAGTTATCAATTTCTCAAAAATTAAAATAACATATTGTCATGAGAGTGTGGGGAACTGGCACTCTCATATACTGATGGTAGGAATGTAAATTTGGTAAACTTTCCAGAAAGCAGTTTGGCATGCTATATCAAATTTTAAAACTCATTTACCTTTTGAGGCAAAAATTATACTTCTTTAAGTTTATCCCAAAGAGATAACCAGAAAAATTGACAGAATTATGAGTGCATGTATTTGTTTATAATAGAAAGAAACCCTCAAATGATGAAGTACCTTAATGTCTAGCATTAAAAGGAAGTTTTAAAATTTTGTATTGCTGCATTTTAATTCCATCATCTTTTAACAGTACTCATATAGTGTTGTACTTACGATGGAAAGTTATTCATACTATGTTAGTTAAGTGAAAAACAGACTATTAAATGTGACTATTGTGATTACAGTTTATAATTGTACATTTACATATATGTACATATACATAAAGAATACGTCCTAAAAGACATACACAAATTAACAGTAGTCATTTGATGTTGATAGTAGCTAGATAATCTTTGATTTCTCTTTATACTTGTCTGTGCATCCTGAAATTATAAATTGCAATCAGCATGTATTATATAGTATGTAGTTGTTTTTCAAAACTAAAGACTTAAACTATCAAAGTTTTATTTCATTTCTTTTTATTTTTCTTATTTAGCATTATTTTTCCCTTGCTTATTTAACTTTAAAAGATTGCATAACATTATGAAAATGTCTGTTTTATTTTGAAGAGATGCATTTCATGTTTATGTGATTAGGCAATGTTCTTTTTCCCTAAAGCAAAAGGTTCTATTGCACATGAAGATTTAATTGTTACTCGAGGATGAGCATTTTATTATTCGCAAGTTATATAAATCACCAAAATGTCCTGGGTGATCACAACAAGACCTGAAAAACAAGGACTCTAGCTACAGGGGTTTACTCTATTATTTAAGATACTTTCTGGCTAATAGATGGCAAGAAGTAGGGGGATGAATGGAACCTAAGAAAAATCAATATGTCTCTAGTGTGTGATTACATTCTCAGCAGAATCCATTAATAACCCAAGCTTCTGGTTTAAAGAAAAAGTCTAGACATGTCTAAAATATATTAAAGGCCCTGGCCGGTTAGCTCAGTCAGTTAAGAGTATCGTCTCAGAACAAGGTTGCAGGTTTGATCCCTGATCAGGGTACACAGGGAAAGCAACCAAAAAATGCATGAGTTAGTGGAACAAAACTTCTTTCCCCTCCCTTCTCTCTCCCTTCTTCTCTCTGTTTCTCTAAAAATCTATAAAAATTAAGCCCTGGCCAGATAGCTCGGTTGATTGAAGTATCCTCCCAGAGCACAGAGGTTACCGGGAAAATTCCCTGGTCAGGGCACATGCAGGGGCAGCTTGATGTTCCTGTCTCTCTCTCTCTCTCTCTCTCTCTCTCTCTCTCTATCTATCTATCTCTCTATCTTTCTCTCTATCTCTATCTCAAAAAAAAGTGTGTGTATATATATATACTTATATATAATATATAATTCTATAATTATAATATGTATACATATATCAATATAATAACCTTATTTTATATATATAAAATATATATATAAAACCTTATATAAAATAAGGTTTAACAACCCACATTTGAAAAGGGACATATTCAAATCAAAATGTGTTCAGAGGAAAATAATCTGAATTTTGCAGGACCAGAGGCTACTGAAGTAGAAAAGTTCAGAGAAAATTTAGTAGTTGTCAAATCTTTATACTTCTTTTTTGTTAATTTAGAAATTAAATTTAACAGTGACATTGATCAGTAAGAGTACATAGGTTTCAGGTAAACATTTCTATAGCATGTGAACTGTTGATTATGTTGTATACCTGTCACCCAAAGTCAAATCATTTTCTGTCACTGTGTATTTGTCCTTCTGTACTCCCACCCCACACCCCCCATCCCTCTCTCTCTTAAGGCATCTTAAGGTTTGTTAAAATAAAAAGATTTATTTTGTCAGTGTAACTCCCAGATAGCAAACCAAATACCAATGGCTGACTCTTTTCTGGGGGCAAATGTTGACTAGTATGTGCAATCACTTTCTAAATAATGGATTTATACAGAAATGGAAAGGGTAAGAAGTACTATTCTCACTTCTATGCTACCAACTCTTAGCACAGGCCCTGTCAAACAGAAGGTACTTAATACATTTTACTGAATGAATTGAAAGTTAATAAGTTATATCTTCATTGACTGAATTCCAAATTAGCTGTATCATTTTTTTGTTGAAAGATATTGTGTAAAGTTGTTTAGCGTTGGATAGGAGATTGAACCAGGTCATCTATAAATATGTGACCATCTATTCCAGATATTTCTAGGATTTTCTAAGACAATACCAATTTAAATTATGTTTTCCTATTTTTTCCACAAGTATACTTCCAAATGCGTTTCTTGGTAATAAAGACCACAATTTATAATGAGCCTGTCTAACTTCACATAGCAAAACTAATACCGTGACAAAATGAATTCTGTTCTATAGGCTGGAAATCAAGTTGGACTGTTACAGTGGTGTGGATAGACAACTACAGTTGTTTATAACAAGGAGGTCATTTGCTGAAAATAAATAGCTCCATCTCAGTGAATGCAAACTTAAATGTTAATAAATTCATCAAATATAAGTCAAGCAAGGATGTTGTTTAATATATTTTTATGGGTTAATTTCTTTACGAGGAATGCTATAATATTGGGCCATATACAAGTGTTTCCATACTGTTCAAGTTTGATAACTAGGCCAGCCGTAAGGCCTGGTGAGCATGTGACAGATGTCTGAGGATATGCAAGTAAGTATGCATTGTGCAGAAAAGCATGTAAGTGAAGAGTCAATCAAGAGAGAATAAACATACTTAGAAACAGGCCACCTTATTGGTATTCTGACTACAGAATCAAGCAACTTTCTATGCAAATTATGCAGCTGCATCAGCACCACTGACACTATAGGAATGAAGAGGAGAAATAAACCCTAAAGTTTTCTGTGGCAAACTAGCTCTAATTAGGGAAATAATATAAGGATAGATGAGGTAGATTTTTTTGTTTTGCTTTGTTTTTAAGTTGCTTATTTTTTCTGTTTGCTTAAAGTGCTAATGGCCATAGGAAACGTGGCAAGTGTAACTGATGAATATGGAGTTTCGTAGCTCCCAGAGCATGGCTTTGGACTAAGAAGAATTTAGATGGGAGCAGCAATCTCCTTTCCCTTATTTCATGATTTGCATCCCTGTTGGTGGGCACGGGATCATATACATGTGCTTTGGCTTGTGGGGAGATACTGTCCATTATTCAGAGAATGTTTTTTCTGCCCTACATATTTAATGTGTGGCTTAAAGAATTAGGGGCTTTTGGCCTGACCTGTGGTGGCGCAGTGGATACAGCATTGACCTGGAAATGCTGAGGTTGCTGGTTCGAAACCCTGGGCTTGCCTGGTCAAGGCACATATGGGAGTTGATGCTTCCAGCTCCTCCCCCCTTCTCTCTCTCTATCTCTCTCTCCTCTCTCTCCCTCTCTCTCTCTCTCTGTCTCTCTCTCTTCTCTCTCCCTCTCTGTCTCTCTCTCTCCCTCTCTCTCTCCTCTCTAAAAATGAATAAATAAAATAAAAATTAAAAAAAAAGAATTAGGGGCTTTCAACTAAAAAGATCAGGTATTTTAGATGGGGAAAAGTACACATACAACTAACAAATGATTGTGGATATTTTTCCTTCATTTAAGCAGTGAAAATTTGACTTGAATTACCTTTTGCCAGTAAAATGCAAAGTATATTAAATAAATGCCACATAATAATATTTAAAATCTGGAACAACCTGTATTTCTTCTATGAAGCCATTCCTGACTTCCCTAGACCATGCTGAATTCTTTTTGTTGCTGTTGTTATTTTTTTTTCTGAAGCTGGAAATGGGGAGACAGCCAGACAGACTCCCGCATGTGCCCCACCGGGATCCACCCAGCACGCCCACCAGGAGGTGATGCTCTGCCCATCTGGGGCATCGCTCTGTTGCAACCAAGCCATTCTAGCACCTGAGGCAGAGGCCATAGAGCCATCCTCAGTGCCCGGGCCAACTTTGCTCCAATGGAGCCTTGGCTGTGGGAGGGGAAGAGAGAGACAGAGAGGAAGGAGAGGGGAAGGGGTGGAGAAGCAGATGGGCGCTTCTCCTGTGTGCCCTGGCTGGGAATCAAACCCAGGACTCCTGCACGCCAGGCCAACGCTCTACCACCGAGCCAACTGGCCAGGGCCTATGAATTCTTCCTTCTGTAAACTACTATTGGGATTTGACACTAAGGTATTATGCCTTGCAGTGTTGGTTTGTATATCATATGACTATAGCTGGGTTGCCTTGAAGTTTGCCCCTGTCTCTTAAAACAGACACACACACACACACATAAAAACATAAACACACACACCTCTAGGAGTCAACTGTGACTCTTTATACCCCTAGCTTTCTTTAAAAGGTTATCCCAGACATTATATATAAGGCATCACAAAGAGGTCTGTATGTTTCCATGTCCCTGCCTGGTTCCTCTATCACCTTTAAAAATATGTGCACAAATTTAGTACTTCTCTTCTCAAGAGATGAAGCTTAATTCCTCTCCCCTTGGATGTGGTCTAGACTTTGTTACTAGCTTGTAGGAAATAGAATATGGTGGAAGTGAAGAGATATTATTTCCATTATTATGCTATTAAAAAAACTTTCAAACTTGTTCAAGCCTTCAAACCTTGTCGCTTGTCCTCTTTTGCTCCCTCTTTTGAATCCTTTGCACACATCAGCTGCTGTGTGCTGAGGACATGCAGGAAGTTTCTGGAGAGGCCTGCTGGCAAGGTCTGAACCTGCCGACAGCCTCCTGAGTGAGTTAGGAAGGTCTTCCCCAAGGTGGCCTTGACCACAACCTGATGAGAGACCCTGAGCCAGAACCGCCCAGCTGAGCTGTTCCCAGGTTCCTGACACACAGAATGGTGTGATGCTGAATGCTTATTGTTTTAAGCTGCCAAATTGGGGGAAATTTGTTACATAGCAACAGATAACTAATATTCTTCCAATTCACAAGAGCTGAAGTCTCTCTCTCTCACCTCATATTTCAGTCACCCTTCAAATGCTCACTTTTTCATTTTTCATTCTCTCCTCCCCCGTATCAGGGGAGCAGCCCACTCTGGCCTGCTGTTCACTCCCAAAAAAGCCCCTGCAATTCCACATGAATGGCTCATCTGTTGACCTAGGTTGCTCATAATAGGTGCTTAATAAATATCTGTTCATCAAATTTCAATTTTGTTTTACTTATGCAAACAAAAATTACTCATTTGAAAAACAATATTTTCTTGCCAACATAGAGTTATACGGTGTTTAAAGCTAAGTGTTTTATAAGAAAGACTTAGTATTGGTAACTATAGAACTTTACCTGGTAACTGAGCTAGGCAGATTTTGCACTCAGTGCATGCTTGGGCTTTAGAAACAGTTGTATGCTTTTTAGTTCCAGATGTGCAAAGATGCCATGCAGTTAATGTTCAACAAGGCTTGCCCTAGGGAATAGTTACAGGATCAAGATCACTATCTTCTAAATGCAGGTCTAATTCTAGGTGTTGCCCGTAATTTTCAGGTTGGTATGTGTGGTTACCTTTAATAATCAAGATGACAAATATGGTATACATACCATACTCTGATTCACACCATACTCTAAGAGCTTAGTGTGAGTTTGCTTATAAATATTACTTGTATTGCCTGTATGTGATAAAAGGTAGCAGAACAAATATAGTTACTAATAATCCTGAAAAAGTCTAGCAAGAGAAATGGACATTAATTTAATAAATCCATATACGGTAGTTACAAGTCAAATATTGTAATGAAAAAAGTACAGGTTACTATAAAGAGGTGTATTAGAGAGCTTCCTCTAATCTGGGGGTCAGTGGATCGCAGAAGGCCTCTCTGAGCTAGTTACGGGATTCTAAGGACAATAGAAATCTCCGAGGCACAAGCGTAGGGGGAAGGGAACTTAAACTAGTTCAACATTTACTGTATGCCAAGAGCTGTGAAAGCACTTTAAGTATCAACACACATCATCTTCACAACCAAGAGGTAGACATCACTTTGACCACATTTTAAAGACATGAAACCTGAATCCTGATGTTCACATGCTTAATTAACTACTGTCCCAAATTTCCTCTGCGAAGGCTTTGAACTCATCCCTAAAGGCACCAAAGTCTTGAATGAAAGGGACTGTTTAGACCACTTTTAAGTTCAGCAGCATGCTATAATATTGATTACTCACAGAAGTTTCAACAATTGAAACACAAAAGTGGACATGGTTTAACTTTCTTACTTTCCAAACATGCTTTCTAAAAAAATAAAGAATGAAATAAATAATATTATAACTAATTTTAAATTATTTATCACTTTTGCAACCTTTTCAAATTCTTTATGCTTTCTGCCCAAGAACCTCACTGTGTTCTTTTTTTACATAATAAATATTATGAACCAAATATATAGGCTTTCTCTTATATACAGTGTGTCCGTAAAGTCATGGTGCACTTTTGACTGGTCACAGGAAAGCAACAAAAGACTATAGTAGTGTGAAATCTGCACCAAATAAAAGGAAAACTCTCCCAGTATCATACCTATTCAGTGCAGTTTGATATGGGCTCAAGCACAGATTTTTAGGGCTCCTTAGGTAGCTATCCCGTATAGCCTCTACAGACTCATCACTGACTGATGGCCTACCAGAACGGGGTTTCTCCACCAAACTGCCAGTTTCCTTCAACTGCTTATCCCACCAAGTAAAGTTATTTCTATGTGGTGGCACCTTCTTATAAACGCGCCAATATTCATGTTACACTTTGTTCACGGATTCGAATTTAGCAAGCCACAGAACACACTGAACTTTCCTATGTACTGTCCACATCTTGACTGGCATGGCCGTGGGCTGCTCCACTGTATACACGGTGTTACATCATCATCTGCGCATGGGCACATGCTGCCACATCATCCTACAGAAACTGGGAGGGTTTTTCTTTTATTTGGTGCAGATTTCACATTTCTATTGTCTTTTGTTGCTTTCCTGTGACCGGTCAAAAGTGCACCATGACTTTACGGACACACTGTAGTTTATGAAAATGTGCACTCTATATTAAATTACAGACAAAATTGAGAAAAGAGAAGGGAAGTACTACATTATTCTTTGTTAAATAATGAATGTTTTGAAGTAATGTGGTCATTAAATACAAATGAGCATAAATGTGATATAAATGTAAATTTTTTAAAACTTGAAATGTTTCTTAAGATAAACTTTTTGGCTGAAGTTCTAAATATTTAATTGTTCCATTTACACAAAATATGTGCAGTCACCTGTTCAACATAATTATTTATCTAGGTAAACATTGAACATTGCTGTTTCCTAAATACATTTTAAATACTATAAACAATCCTACATTAAATATTTGGCCTATTGCTGGGATGTGTTTTTTCAGTTTATTTTTTAATTATAATTGACATACAACGTTATATTAGTTTCAGGTGTACCACATAGTTATTGTATCTATAATTATGCCTAATGAAGTGATCACCCTGATAAGTCTAGTACCCATCTGGCAACATACACAGTGACTACAATGTTATTGAGTATAGTTCTTAGGCTGTGCTTTACACTGGATGTCTTCTGTTTGCCCCTGTAGATCTACTTCCTACCCTTTTCTACCCTACTCTGTGCTCAGAAGGCCAAAGTTTATGGAAATCACCAAAAGGTTCCTTTATCCTCTGACTTGTAGCTCAGCCAGTTGCCGATATGGGTGAGAAAAGAGTGAGGCTGAGGTGTTTTTACTCCCAGCGCCCTCCCAGTTGGGTCCTGCATTTGACTGTCCTCTATAGAAGGTTAGTTTCTGTCCTTCTATACAGCTCTTCTCTCTTTACTCTGGAAATTGCTCCCTTCCCTTCCCATTAGGCCAAGGGATGAAAACAGGCAGGGTGCCAAACTATGCTTGTCAATTTCCCCTGATCTGACCCGTGTATGTGTAAATATTTGCTTTATTACCCAACATCGGTGTGCTGTTTTTCTGGTAGAACCCTGACTGTATAGTAATTGATAACAAGAGTGGCCTCAGAAAACTCACCCTCAAAATGGAACTCTGAACTGGGTTGCCTACATATGCCTGTGGTATCCATATAACTTACTGGACAAGAGTGGGGCCAGTGGGGGTGCAATACCAAGGGATATGGTAAGTTGACCTGAGGGTATCAGTCAAAAGAGGATGAAACAAGTGATGAGATAATAGAGACTGAGCAGGATGAATATACACATGTAGGTGCACTCACTCAGAATTCAGGAATTAAAAGTGTGGCTCGAGTGCCTAGGAGTGGCTTTGTTAGTCTGTGAGTCTGGATAACTGAAGGCTGAACTCAGCGTGGCCTACAGTCAATTCAGATGATGTGCCAGGACTTTGCTGCCATATGTAGAGGACGGATTCCAATGGTTCAGGAAGATAAAATAATGTATAGCCTGTTTAGCTATTCGCTACTCATTACAACTGGGAGTGTCTGGAGGACATACTCCCTTCATCAAGGCATTGAGAAATGCACTGGTGAGCGAGTCACCATGAATACTGGTCAGTTGGCTGTGGCTATTGTCTGTAGGCTGACTTCTGAGCAGGGAAGTGGACTGATGGGAACTGTGTTTGGGGTGTGAATTACATCTGCCATTCCTATAACGTGCTTATACTTTCTTCACCACTATGTGAATTTTTAACAGTATTAGTGAGAAAAGAGTGCTGAATGAAATTTTCAAAAAGTCTCCCCTAAAATCTATAGTGGATACTAATGCCTTAATGAATGTATTCTGTATAACTGATTCCAAAAAGTACTGAATCCTATTTCAAGTTCCACAAGGTGAAAACAGAAGCTGATACATGTGCTTGCTTCAAAGATAAGCCCTTCCTACTCACTAGTTGAGTTATCACTGACAATTCTTTTAATCTCTATGAAGCTCAATTTCTTCTTCTATAAAATGAGGTGAATAATATCTGCCTCCTGTAGTTGTAAGGATAAGCTACATAGTGGAGATTGACTCAGCCAATGACCTAATTAGGTTTCCCTTCTGGGCTCAGCATCTTGGGCATTCCTCTTTATAGCGCTTTCAACCCAGTACCACATATTGTACTACAAACCCCTCGAGTTTAAGATCTACATCTCCTTATTTCATTTTATATCCCTAGTGCTCAAAACATAGACATCTATCAGATGCCAAATGTGTGAGCAGTTGAGTGAATGATTAGATGTTTTATTTTGATAATGTAATGGAAATGGTCAGTTTATAATTTACCTTCTTTTCTATTCATTCCTCTACCTGTGTTTAAGTTCCATCTTCATTTAGTGCCTTTATAATTGTGCAAAAATTACTTAAACCTGCTGAGCTATGGGATCCTCATTTTTAAAATTGAGATAACACCTCCTATCCTTATAGGAGTACTGTAAGAAACAAATTAGATAAAGTTACAATATCTGGAAAATATGGAATACTCTATAAATTATATTTCCCTTTCTCTTGTCCCCTTTGTATCTCAAGTGCATGACACATTATAGGCACTGAAATAATGTTGTCTATGATGGATCACACATGGAGTTTTAATTTTGAAAGCTTATATTACATTAATTCCTTTTTTAAAAAAAAATCCACCTAAAAATCAGATTACTGCTCATAGGATTGCAAAATACTATTTAGCCTTTTATGGTTAAAATGATCTAAGAATTTGGAAGAGGTCCCACTTCTGAAACTTATTTCAATAAATCCAAAATGAATAGATGTGGAAAATATTTAACATTCAACAGTTAATTTTGAATAGAAGATATAGTTAACTTTATCCCTCCCACTTCAGCAAATCCTAAAAAGAAACAGTTTGGATAGGTTACTCAGAAGAGGCTCCCCAAATCAATTCTAATGGAATACATCAACACAAGTGTTGCCCAAAGATTATTCTTAACAAATGTACATATTGTTTGACTTTACTTGGAATAAACAAAAAGCTTAAAATTAGATTATTGCTTAGACATAGACCCATTAAGTTAAAATAAGGCCAGACACTTGGAATTAAGTTAGTTTAAGATAGTCACCTTTGATTAAAACATGGCTAAAATATTTGGATTGTTTTATTAGCTATATGCCATAAGCATAAAAACTCAATTAAATTTTCACAGTAAATGCATAGTACATTTACACAAATTCGCAAGTACACAAAATCAGTGCCTTCACACAAATTGATTTTACATTCTAAAAGGACTTCAGCAACCACTAAAAGTTGAAAAGGGATTTTTTTCTAAGTTACTTAAGTCGCTTTTGGCCTGACTGCCCTTCTTCCCTACAATTAGAAAAATATACACATAACTGTCAAAACTTAATTATATTTCTTGCATTTCTCCTAGGGCTCCGGCACTGCATCACTATCTAAAATGTAACTAATTTAAATTGATTTAGAGAAAGAAATTTAGAGCCTTATTTGAGTTGAGTGGCTTTCCAAAAAACATATTTTTCAGATTAAAGGAATATTTGTGGTAACATTAGCTCCATGTGCCATTTCAGAATTATAAAATGAATTAAAGGGTGAAGGACATGAATTAAAGCATGAAGTGGCTTCATAAAATAAGCATTTTACATAATTTGTAGGTTTGAATTTTTGTATACAAAATTAAGACTTATTTAAGAATGTAACACATTTATATGCCATAAAAAGAAGAAACTTACCTAATTATTATTTTAAATAAATTTTTGGTGCGCTTTTTTGTGTCTGTAGTCAATAGAGACCTTTTGTTCTATGACACAGATTTTTAGTTCCAAACAAGCATTCTGACTGGAGGCTTAAGATGCTGAATTCGTGTGTGTTTGGGCAGGCAGGGGTGGGGGGTGGACATAGATATAGAGAAAGATAGTGATAAAGACTTCCTTATAACAAATTCTCTAAGGAGTTCTTAGAGTTAACTAAAGAAACCCTAAGTGTCTGTTGAACACAGTTTGTATCCTAAAAGCAGTTGTGATGCTATTGATATTCCCTGAACATACAGTGAACTCTAAAATATTACCATTGTTCAACACAATGGAAATACGCTCTTTGGGGGATTAAACAATAAAGCATAAAATATACAGAAAATTACATATCTTTCCAATGTGAGAAATCCTTCACTAAGAAAAAATTATTCTGGCACATCTGTTTCCAGCTCTAAAGGAATATTATGTAACAAACCATGCTGTAATCAAGAACAAATAGAAAAGTGGATAAATTTTTTAAAATCTATTTGAAGACTTTGGAGATCATCCAAGGGAATAAGCACTTAGAAGGCCACAGTCCCAGAGAGGAGTGAGCCAATTTTTTAAAGTAAGCCCAATATTTGTGTGCCGCTGTTCCTCTAAGGCAGGGGTCCCCAAACTTTTTACACAGGGGGCCAGTTCACTGTCCCTCAAGACTGTTGGAGGGCCAGACTATAAAAAAAACTTATGAACAAATCCCTATGCACACTGCATATATCTTATTTTAAAGTAAAAAAACAAAACGGGTACAAATACAATATTTAAAATAAAAAACAAGTAAATTTAAATCAACAAACTGACCAGTATTTCAATGGAAACTATGGGCCTGATTTTGGCTAATGAGATGGTCAATGTCCGGTTCCATATTTGTCACTGCTAGCCGTAACAAGTGATATGACGCGCTTCCGGAGCCGTGACGCGTGCATCCCGCGTCACCGGAAGTAGTACTGTACGTGAGCGACGCTGCTACATACAGTACTCCAGGAGCACAGGATATGGATGCTGACCACCAATGAAAGAGGTGCCCCTTCCAGAAGTGTGGCAGGGGCCGGATAAATTACCTCAGGGGGCCGCATGTGGCCCGTGGGCCGTAGTTTGGGGACCCCTGCTCTAAGGGCATTTGTTTTTCGACCTGCAAGGCAAGAACTTGAGAAGCAGGCAGAGGGCTGCCCCTAAGAAGCAGAGAAGCCAATCGAACATTTGGCAATTTCATAAAACTAGAAAAACAAAATTAGAGTATTGGCATGTCAAGGCTGCCAGAATAAAGAGATAAAGATCACAGGAAGAAGGTGGGTATCGAGCAGTGAGCCTTGACACTCACGCTGTGACGGCTATCTGCTCCAGGCAGGGGCTGACTCTTGAGACATCACTAAAATTTCTACAAATATTGGATGTATAATAAGGGAATATTATTGTCAAGAAAGGTAAAGGGTTTGAGATTTTAAATACTTTACCAGTTAGCATTTATAATTTTATGGATAATGGCAAAATATCCCAGACTCCTGAGCCAGAGATCAAGTTAGAGAAAAACAAATTTTTAAAATGTCCAATTGGATTCAAAGGAAGGATAAGAAAGAAAATTCAAAAGCTAAGATCAGAAATTAATAACATAGAAAATATACAACCAGTGGAGAAAATTAATAAGCCTATTTGATGATTCTTTAAAAAGGCTAATAAAATTGATAATCTTCTAACAAGACTATTTAAAGAGAGAGCCCTGGCCGGTTGGCTCAGTGGTAGAGCGTCGGCCTAGCGTGTGGAGAACCCGGGTTTGATTCCCAGCCAGGGCACACAGGAGAAGCGCCCATTTGCTTCTCCACCCCTCCGCCGCGCTTTCCTCTCTGTCTCTCTCTTCCCCTCCCGCAGCCAAGGCTCCATTGGAGCAAAGATGGCCTGGGCACTGGGGATGGCTCTGTGGCCTCTGCCTCAGGCGCTAGAGTGGCTCTGGTCGCAACATGGCAACGCCCAGGATGGGCAGAGCATTGCCCCCTGGTGGGCAGAGCGTCGCCCCATGGTGGGCGTGCCAAGTGGATCCCGGTGGGGCGCATGCGGGAGTCTGTCTGACTGTCTCTCCCTGTTTCCAGCTTCAGAAAAAAAAAAAAATGAAAAAAAAAAAAAAGAGAGAGAGAGAGATGACGCAGCATACAATGTTAATAATAAATTGGGGCATCTTTAAAGATCACACAAACATTAAAAGATAATATAAGCAACAATTAAATATTACACTAGATAAAATGGTAAAATTTGGGAAATTCTAATAGCTCTGTGTCAAAGAAATTGAATTTAATGAAAATATTTTTAATGCTAAGTGAAATAAGTCAATCAGAGAAAGACAAATACCATATGATTTCACTCATGTGGAATCTAATAAACAAAATGAACCAATTAGCAAAATAAAGACAGACTCATACTTAGAGAATAGGCTGATAGCTGTGAGGCATAGGGACTGGATGAGGGAGTAAGTGAAAGGATTGAATGAAAAAAGACCAAAAACAAAAGGGAGAGAGAGAAACTCATGGACATGGACAACAGTGTCATGATTGCCGGGTATGTAAGGGGAAAGTGGATGAGGGTCTGGGGGAATAAATGGGGATGGACAAAGACTTGATTTGGGGGGTGGGGAAGGTGAACATAAAATTTAGTGTCAGAGATGCGTTGTAGAATTGGACACCTGAAACCTTATAATTATGTTAACCAGTGTCACCCCAATAAATTCAATATAAAAAATAAAATATTTTCCACAAGGAAATCTCCAAGGTCATATATCTTTTTATTTAAGAAAAAAATGAAACTAATCTTATATAATTTTGTCAGGTTTAGAAAACTAACAATATAATCTTAATACTTAGACAAGGACCTTACAAGAAAGGAAAATTCTTGGTGTATCTCTGTTATGACCATACATGTAAAAATTCTAACCAAGATGTTAATGAATTAAATCCAATGTATATGAAAAGATAGAACACCATGAACAAGTTTGCTTCAGGAATTCAAGATTTATTTAATATTTCATAATCAATCAATGCAATTTACCATATTAGAATAAAGGAAGAGAATCATAAGACTTTTCATTAGAAGCAGAACAATCATTTTATAAA
Organism: Saccopteryx bilineata; assembly: GCF_036850765.1. Lineage (NCBI taxonomy): Eukaryota > Metazoa > Chordata > Mammalia > Chiroptera > Emballonuridae > Saccopteryx > Saccopteryx bilineata. The sequence continues at coordinate 63,147,842 of NC_089498.1, forward strand.
TTTAACACAAAATCATTGTAAAATCTGTTAGCAAAACTGAAATAGAAGAATTAATGGTCATAATTATAATTAATGGTAAAACATTGAAACCTTTCCTACTGAGAATGGAAATGTCTGCTGTCACTACCTTTATTTGGTTTACACTGGCAATCTTAGCCAATGCAGTATGGCAGGAAAAAAATGAGATATAGATATGAGGAAGTAAGACTCAAAACTCTCATTTTTCACATTTGATCTGATTGCATGTTTAGAATGCAAAAGAACTTACAAAACATTTATTCAAATGTATAAAACAATTTTGTAAGCCAATGGACAAATGACCAATATAAAAAAGAATATTTTCTGTATACTAGCAAGAAACAATTAGGAAATAAAACTTAATAGATAACATACACAGTAGCATCAAAAAGCATGACATATCTAACTCGAAATGTGTAAATACATATATACAAATCTATATCTACAAAACATTATTGAATGAAAGTGAAGAACATCTGAACAATGGAGGAATACAAAACAGACATAGATTGGAGGAGACAATATAATAAAAATGTCATTTCTCTCCAAATTGATATACATAATCTCATTAAAAATTCCAGCAGGTTTTTTGCATGCAATTGACAACCTGATTTTAAGATGTACAACACATTGCAAAAGGCAAAAGAGAGCTAAAACAATCTTGAAGAAAAAACTAGAAGGGTTTATACTACCATGTTTCAAGATTTATAAATTTACATTAATTAAAACAACATGTGTTTGACCTGATGATATGCAGATAGACCAATGGAAGAGACTAAAGGAGTATAGACCGAGACCCACACTTACATAGTCATTTAGTTTATGACAAAGTTGAAACGTAGTACAGAGGGCAAAAAATGTTCTTTTCAATAAGTGATGCTAGGTTCAGTGTATGTTTCATATGGAAAATAATGAATCTGGACTCTTAGCTCGCAATGATCACAAAGATCAATTCAAAAGCACTGTAGATATAAACATCAAAGCGAAATGTTTAAACTTATAAAAGAAACCGGAAAAGTATCATCATGGCCTTAAATATTAATAGGTCACAAAAAATTCTAGTCATAAAAGAAAATGCTGATAAACTGTATTACCTTAATATTAAGAACTTCTTTTAAACAAAAGACATAATTAGGACAGAACTTCAAGTAGATTGGGAGAAAATACCTGCCATATAATGTATGTGACAAAAAATATAAACACAACAGATAAATTACAAATTAATGAGACAGACAAATCAATAGGAAAAAAATGGGCACAAACTTGAACATACACTTCACAAAAGAAAATACCCAAATTAAAAAGTATGTCATCCAGAACTTGCAAACTACTGGAAGCTGACCTTTCTCTATGTGAGCTCCACACATAATCTCTCCTTGTGGCTATCTTGAATCCTGAACGTTGTATTGCAGGGAGGAGGAAGCACAAGCTTCCAATTCTCTTAGAGGCTAGGCTCAGAACTGGCACAGTGTCACTCCGACCACGCCCATGTTGTATTGATGAAATCAGTCACAAAACTAGAAAGCTTTCAAAAGGAAGGGAAATAAATGCCACTTCTCAATGTGTGAAGTGACATAGGATTTGCAGTCACCATAATCCATCACATCTTCCTACCTCCCTCAAATTTACCCTTGTCCAAAACTAGCTCTATCATCAAAGTTCATTTCAAATCCTCTCTCTTTTATGAATTATTAACCCCCTAAACTGAAAATAGCTCTTTCATTTCCCCCTGTGAACTCTCGTTTTATCTGTACCTTTCTCTGAGCACTTTTGACTTTCAACCTTGAATTATTTATGTCTATCTCCTCTACATTTTAAATAACATTATTCCTAGTTACTGAAATAAGATACTCATAGTGTAGGAAATTATTAGGATCTACTTCTGAATAATATGTGCCCCCACACACACACACTGCTTTACACATATGAGATGATTAACAAACATTTATTGAGGAAAGTAGGAATAAAATCTAAGCTTTTTTATAGGCAAATACTAGTATATACTTCAGAGGGCATTTAGCTTGCTACTTTCTTTCCCTTAATCATATTTTTTTAGATATGAATAATACTAAATAATGTTTTTGTATATTTTACCAGGCTTGTTTGGAGGTTGGGAAATGTAATAAAAGAAACAAATGACAATAACAATGGCTAAGACTTTCTGAGCTCTTAACAATGTGCCAGGCACAGATCTGAGAACTTCACCCTCCTAACAGCCCTACAAGGTTTTAAAGAAAAGGAAGAAATAAGCAAGAAATAAGGAACAAAGGAAACAAAAGAGCCAGAAAAAATAACATACCCTATAGAACCCTGAACAGTTCCAAGCTTTCTGAAAATATGACATACGTTGGCTACATGACGATGAAATCCCAACTCTAAGAACATATTCAGAAAATGACTTTGGGGATAAAAAAGGACATCATTCCTCTGAATTAGAATCTTCATTTTCCATGTTTATATTGATATAATCTATTTCATGAGTTCTTATTTTTGAAAACAAAACCATCAATTCTCTGCCTTACTGGAACTTTGAGGGCTTCAATTACCTTACTGTTGTTTTTAATATGATGTTAAATCCTTTAAGCACTTTATACTGGAAAAGTAAAGCCTAACAATAACTTTATAACTTTGTTTTGTTTTAATTGATACTTTTGTTTAACAACCAAAACTTATTATATACTTAATACTGTGCTTTATGATTGTTGAAAATAAAAAAGAAAAAAGATATGTCATATGGTACCTGGAATAAGAAAATATGCAATCTACCTGCAAAGAAAAAAATTAAATTTAGGGGATCAAAAGGAAAGCTTTTGTTTAAATAATGATATAAGATCAGAAAAGGGGAGAATCACTGTGAAATTTGACAGCAAAATAAAACTTTGTTTCAGGATTTCGGACAGGAAGTGGGCTCCAAAGAAGAGAAGAAAGTATAAAAGTTAGCAAAGAGCATTTCAGACTTGAGAAGGTGGAAATTATTAGCAGAAGGAGCAAGATTATGGAGATAAGAATGATTATTAAACTTTACCCAGAGAACAGGGAAACTACTCCCCTTGAGCAAGGCTATGTATTGGAAGTATTAGAAAAGATAGCTTACTGAATTGGTAAAAGGCTAGATAGATTCTAACAGGCTTTGAATAGATGCTAGTCAATGTGGTTCAGGTTTGGTGCAATAAACAACCTGAAGCTGTTTACATACTTGACTGTAAGAGCATTTTATGAACTAACGGGAACTTTACTGAGTTTTAACATAGGAAAATTCTTCCTGAAGCACAGTTGGAATGAAATCTTCCTACTTGTTTGCCATAAATGCAGCATGGTTTTCCATAAAGAGATTATTATTTTTGACATGAAGCAAAAGGTCAGTGTTTGGGTGTGTATCTGTGCCCATGAATATGATGATGTGCTTTGGTGTTTTAATTTCCAAAGTCAGGGTCAGTTTAGGGCTATGCACTGTCATAGCAATTAAGCAAGCTGTTCAGTTCAGTCCAAAAAGTAGTCAATTCATTAGAAAACACATAATCAACTGAGTTTAAAATAGTTACAAATTATTTATGAAAAGCAACCCTGGTTTATTTAAATAAAGGTATAAAAATAAGCATATTTTTTCCATAAAGAAATTAATTATTCTACATGAAGGAAAAGTCAGAGTTTGAGTCTGTGTGTGTGGGATCAGAAGGAAAATTAGTACTACAAATGAAGCCGACCAGTCAAGTTGTCATTTCAGTTCACAGACAGACAACTGACTGGAAAAAGTTCAAAACCTAAGTTTATTAAATATTTACCAACTCACTGTGATAGGCCACTGTAAGTCTATCTAATGAGAAGTATTAATACGGGTATTATTTCATAAGATCTAACAGCTTGTCACTCTGTCATAGAAAGAAATAAATTTGATTAATCTCATGGGATCCATTTCTCAGAAAAAATGTAATTTTTATCAAATGCCTATATCTTCTAGATCAGGGGTCCCCAAACTACACCCCACGGGCTGCATGCGGCCCCCTGAGGCCATTTATCCAGCCCCCACCACACTTCTGGAAGGGGCACCTCTTTCATTGGTGGTCAGTGAGAGGAACATAGTTCCCATTGAAATACTGGTCAACTGGTTTGTTGATTTAAATTTACTTGTTCTTTATTTAAAATATTGTATTTGTTCCCGTTCTGTTTTTTTTTTACTTTAAAATAAGATATGTGCAGTGTGCATAGGGATTTGTTCATAGTTTTCTTTATAGTCCGGCCCTCCAACGGTCTGAGGGACAGTGAACTGGCCCCCTGTGTAAAAAGTTTGAGGACCCCTGTTCTAGATGCTTAGAAATTGATTTCCAATTAATAATAAAAATTCCAGAAAAATTGCCAAATGGAAACCTTTCATCAATTACTTTTTGTTTCATAAATATGCTTTGAAAACACTTTGTTAATTTTACAGAAAGTCATTAGGTTAAATAAATTACCTTTTGAATACACTGACTAATAGAGTAAAATAATCCCAATATATAATTTGCTTCTAAATGCCTAGAGTTTCAGGAAGTATTAATTAAGCCTCAACTTCCTGTATCTTAAACCAAACATTAAGTCTGATCACTGTGTTTCTGGGTCTCAGTAAAACAAATTATGAAAGTTACAATGGACTTCTTGGAAAGGTAATGACATGTGGGCATGCTTACAAAACTCATTTCTTTGATTTCCAATTTAAACTTAGAATGGTTCAGCCCCTCCTTAAATGCCACAGAACAACTGTTAGGTACCATACTCTATATTTAGACCACAATGAGAGAGGATACCGAGAGCCACACTTGCATTCTTGAGTTTTTGAACACAGTGCAGAGTTGTAAGTGACATATGATAGAAAATCTAAATATTCCCACTTCTTGTTGTTGTTAGCTTTGAAAAGGCTGAAAGAGCCCTGGCTGAATAGCTTGGTTGGTAGGAGAATCATCCCAAAGCATAGAGGTTGGTGATTCAATCCCTGGACAGGACACATATAGGAACTGATCAATGTTCCTGTCTCTCTCACTCTCTCCCCCTTCCTCTCTCACTAAAATGAATAAATAAACTTTAAAAAAAAAAAAGCTGAAAGATACTCAGCACATGGGTCTTCTCTTCTACCACTGTTGAGCAAGACTGACAAATAGATGGGAAATTGCTCCTCCAAGCAGCATGCTATTATCTCCGACATATCTTTTTAACTAAAAGTGGTGCCATCTTGGGGCAAACATGAAGCTTTAGAATATTAGAGCCTTCATTCTGTGTTTTTCTATAAATTTTTTTGAAGCTCCTAAACTAGAAAGTGCCTCTCAATGTTAGGAGTGTGTCCTGTTTTGTGGTATGCTCTTTTATTTTCAAATTATTGATTTCGGGGCAGGGGATGTTAACAGGCATCAGAAAGAGAGTCTTTCAATCCAAAATAAGTGAGAAGTTTTTAGAAAGTGGGTTTATGATTAAAAACAGCATCCAAGAAAAGCAGAAAGAAGGACGTTAAAAGGAAGGAGAGAGAGGGAGAGAAAGAAAATTGAAAGAGGAAGAAGAAAAAGAAGGGAAGAGAGAGGAAGAACTTAAAAATAAACCTATTAAAGATCAATGAAGATTTACTTGAGAATAAAGATTTTAAACTATAAATTCTATGTACTCCCAAAGAAATTAAGGAAACACTTATGGCACGTAAAGATATAAAACATAATAAAATGAGAGGGGAACTGATAGTCTAAACCAGTGGTAGTCAACCTGGTTCCTACCACCCACTAATGGGCATTCCAGCTTTCATGGTGGGCAGTAGCGGAGCAACCAAAGTATAAATAAAAAGATAGATTTAACTATAGTAAGTTGTTTTATAAAGATTTATTCTGCCAAACTTAGTGAAAATCCGACATAAAGTACTTGGTAAATAATTATTATTATATGTTTTACCTTGCTGTAACTCTGCTTTATAAATTTTATAAAGTAAAGTTACTTCTCTACTTTATAAATCACCATTACTGTGGAACCAGTGGGCAGTTAGAAAATTTTACTATTAACAGAGATATAAAAGTGGGTAGGTATAAAAAGGTTGACTACCCCTGGTCTAAACAGAGAGAAAAAATGATGACATTGAAGAACTTTAAAATATTGATAAATAGTGAAGAGCAGAAAATGTCACTAGAAAAACCAACCTGTAACATGGAGAACCAGCTTTTAAAAAAATCACACAAGAAAAGTGAGGGAAAGAACACAGCAGAATGAATGGAGTAAAAAATAAAGAAAAGAAAAAATAACATTCAAAGATATAATGAAATAATGTTTCTAAAGTGAAGGAAGACAGGATTTGAAGAACAAAAAAAGTCATTGTTCTAGAAGAGAAAGGCAGAAAGTGACAAACTCTGACACATAGGCAAGTGAAGTTATTGAACTTCAACATTAAACCATTCAAGCAATAAAAATAAGTTACCAACAAAGGAAAAATAAAAACAAAGAAGGAAACACAAACTGAAGAATTATCCTTAGCACCTTTACATGTAAGAAAATTGTGAAACGATGTCAGTGAAGTTTTGGTAGAAGAGAGATTTGAATTGCAAAATCAGCCAAATTGTATTCAGATGTCCAGACAATATGAAATAATCTCAAATGTACAGAGTTTGAGGAAATATATCTCCCAGCAATGCAGGTAATATTTAAATATATATATATATATATATATATATATATATATATATATATATATATATACACACACACACGCACACACACACACACACACAATCCTATCAATATAGAGTATAGAGAGAATAGAGAGATTCATCCAAATTAAAATTATACAAATGGCAAAGTCACAGGATGAGAGTTGGTTGATGAGTATTGAATTCAGTTGAGCATAAAATTAAGGCCAAATTACTATATAACAAAGTATAAAAAAAATTATTATAATTACTGAAACAAAAATACATGATGTTGAAGGGAAATGGTGATAAAAGACTCAGTTAACGCCACAGTATCTATCAGGCTAAATACAGGAAACAGAGAGCATCCTCAAAAAATCTTAAATATATATTTACACAAACATAATAACATCCATAGGCCAGTGAGCACCCTTATACAGACAATAGCAGGAAAGGCATTAATACCATTGTTAGATTGCATTATCCACTTCTGCTTCTTCCTGAAGAGGCTAACTTACACTTCCCTGCTCACTGAAGTTAGAGTTGGCCATTACCTGTCTGAGCCCATAAAATGTGAGCTGAAATGTCAGGAAATAGATGGGAAGAAACTTTTAAGGCCTGTTTGTGCTTGTCCATCACCTGGATCCCAGATTGGACATTAGGAAGCAGCACCACAACCAATGAACAATAAATAACCTCTGTAGTTGTAAGTCACCTGAAATTTGGGAGTAATTTTTTACAGCAGCAAATCTAGCCTTTTCTCACTAGTGTACTACTCGTAAGCCTAAAGGGGAAAGGAAGTGGCAGGGTGTCACTAGAGTCTAATAAGGGATAAAATCATGAAAGAAGAGCTGTGAAGATTGAACTGAAGTAATAAAGAAGCACAGTGTAGGCCGGAACAATAAAAAAAAAACAATAGGGAATGGGCAACAGAACACTGACTTCTCTTTCTTCCTTCGTTCTCTCTTACATTCTGTGAGTGACTCCTTTCAGTCAAATCCAAATGGAAGCAAAGGTTTTAGGACTGATGCATTCCATAGAATTCAGAATCACAAGTTGAATTTCCCATAATCAGATGATAAGATAGAGTTTAAATGCAAATTTTTTATTATGGATCAATACCTGTGAAGGGAAGTGGGATAAAGCAAGATTAGAGAGAGACATAAGATAACAATAGTGACAGTGAGCTAGAAAACCTTAGTCAACCCATCAGAGAGTTCTGGAGTGAGAGAATTATCCATAAAAATATCCCATATAGGGCCAGAATGGCTAGCCATGTGCCCATCATGTCAACACTGAGAAGGTTGATGGCAAAAGCTAGTTGATGTCAACTGGCAGGGTCATTAGTCTACTTGGTTAGTTCATCCATAATGAATGGCCTCTAGTGGGCATTAACATGTGATAAGTATACACACACAAACATCATATATTGTCTAAAGAGAAGACATTATTTCGAGCAGTTATCAAAAAATTTTATTGTAATATTTTAGTCCCCAAAGAAAGCCTCAACAAATTTCTATATTTCATGTAGTATATAATTAATACACTTTCTGATAATAATGCATTAAAATTAGGAATGAAAAACAAATGAATGAAGAAATAAAACTGCTTGCTAATGTTAAAATTACTCTGGACTTATTCTAGCCAAAGAGTAAATCTAAACCAAAGTTTCTAGAAAAATAATCTAAACACTAATTTCCAAAACTATAAGAGTTTAGAATATAAAGAGTAGCAGTAAAGAAATCAGAAGAAAATCATTAAAATAAAAGCAAAAATTAATAAATTTTTAGAAAGAAAAGCAATAGAATTAATAAATTTAATTCCTTCTTCAAAAAGAGAATATATTAGTTAAAATACTAGCTAGCTTAAATTTTAAAAACATAAAGGAAAAGCCCTAATATAAAAATAAATATGAATTAAAATGCAGAAATGGCCATATATCACTATGGAGAAATGTGGTTGAAAGGGAAGAAAAAAAATAATCAAAATAGATACAACCAGTAGCTATAGGGAGAAAACTAAAACAGAAGTCTTTAGAAGTAAAATTTCTTAACTTTCAAGGGATAGTTAACATGAATTTAAACTTCCAGGACTACAGAAAGAAGAAAGGCTGCTTATATTTTTTATCATGTCAAAATAATGATTCCAAGTCTTATTAAAAGTAATCTAAAAGATAAAACTATGAAGTTATTCACTCATGAATATTGATACAAATGACCTAAATATAATATTAGCAAATAAAAGTCAACAATACTTTTAAAAAATAGCAAACTATGTTTAAGTAGTTACTGCAGGAATGCAAAGATGGCCCATTAACATGTCATTCCTAATAGAATAGGAGAAAAATTTATCTTTCTGATAATATTTAAAAGCATTTCATAAAACTTAATATTCACACATTGCTATTAGAAACTTGTTAAAATAGGAATAGAATAATGGATAAAGAAAACGTTGCCTGGCCTGTGGTGGCGCAGTAGATAAAGCGACAACCTGGAATGCTGAGGTTGGCAGTTCGAAACCCTAGGCTTAGCTGGTCAGGGCACATACGAGAAGCAACTACTACAAGTTGATGTTTCCTACTCCTATCCCACCCCCTTTCTCTCTTTCTCTCTCTCTCTTCTCTAGTAAATCAATAAGCAAAATCTTTACAAAAAATGTTTCATATATAAATATATATAATGGAATACTACTCAGCCATAAAAAAGATGAAATATCACCATTTCTGACAACATGGATAGATTTTGAGAATATTACGGTCTGTGAAATAAGTCACAAGGAAAAGGGCAAAATTATATTTCACTCATATGTGAAAAATAAAATAAAACACTTAATGGCTACCAGACAGGAAGGGGCATGGAGAAGGGCAAAATGGGTAAAGGGGGTCAAATATATGGTGATGGATAAAAACTAGACTTTGGTGTCTGTACATATCAAATTATAATGTTATACAACTACTTAATGTTACAAACCAATGTTATCTCAAAAAGTAAGAATCTTGACAATATAGAAGCATGCATATCCCAAAGTAAAAGCTAAAATATGAAATATTACAAACATTCCCATTAAAAATAATGGCAAAACAAGGGTTTCTCTGATAATTTAACATTTTTATGACTTATACTAAACAATATAATTAGAAAATATATTAAATAAATCTCCATTCACAAAAGTAAGAAAAGTTTTAGCTATGTATGAAAAAGTTAAAATAATATGCAAAACTCAAACTGTAAACTTTATTGAAGAGACATAGTCTCTTCTTTGATGGAAATATGTAATGTTGAAAATGTAAACTCTTAGAGTTTAAATCCAATGCAGTGTCATCCAAAACCTGTTAAAATTTGTGACTAACATACCCTCAATGTAGAATATGTGGACTGATGAGAGAGTATAATAAAATTATTCTTCCACTTGGAATTATAAAAATATGGTACAATGAAGAGAAACATCCTACCAGATGCAATGTTATAGGATCTGGTAAAGACTAACCAATCAATGTGGTACAATAAAATGTTTAGAAATAGTTGTGAGCCTATATAGGATCTTAATATATGGTATATATGAAATTCAAATCAGTGACTGAAATATGGAAAAAATAAAAAATGTTCATTACCAGTTTACTCAATATATCAAAGAAAATGCCAGATAAATATATAAAGTTAAAAGTGAAACCATACTAGAACAAAATGAAAATATGAGCGAATTCATTTTTAATTTTGTTTATAATTTTGTATGGAACAGACTTTCTGAGTATATCAATTAAACCATCAAGAAGAAGATTGAGCCCTGGCTGGTTGGCTCAGCGGTAGAGTGTCGGCCTGGCGTGCGGGGGACTCGGGTTCAATTCCCGGCCAGGGCACATAGGAGAAGCGCCCATTTGCTTTTCCACCCCCCCCCCCTTCCTCTCTGTCTCTCTCTTCCCATCCCGCAGCCAAGGCTCCATTGGAGCAAAGATGGCCCGGGCGCTGGGGATGGCTCCTTGGCCTCTGCCCCAGGCGCTACAGTGGCTCTGGTCACAGCAGAGCAACGCCCCAGAGGGGCAGAGCATCGCCCCTGGTGGGCGTGCGGGGTGGATCCCGGTGGGGCGCATGCGGGAGTCTGTCTGACTGTCTCTCCCTGTTTCCAGCTTCAGAAAAAAAAAAAGATTGATAATTGTAAAACATCAATATTATATATATATATATATATATATATTTTTTTTTTTTTTTTTTTTTTTGCATTTTTCTGAAGCTGGAAACAGGGAGAAACAGTCAGACAGACTCCCGCATGCGCCCGCCGGGATCCACCCGGCACGCCCACCAAGGGGTGACGCTCTGCCCACCAGGGGGCGATGCTCTGCCCATCCTGGGCGTCGCCATGTTGCGACCAGAGCCACTCTAGCGCCTGAGGCAGAGGCCACAGAGCCATCCCCAGCGCCCGGGCCATCTTTGCTCCAATGGAGCCTTGGCTGCGGGAGGGGAAGAGAGAGACAGAGAGAAAAGAGAGGGGGAGGGGTGGAGAAGCAGATGGGCGCTTCTCCAGTGTGCCCTGGCCAGTAATCGAACCCAGGTCCTCCGCACGCTAGGCCGACGCTCTACCGCTGAGCCAACCGGCCAGGGCCCAATATTATATTTTTAATAAAAGAAGTATCAAAATTGAGTTTGAAAATGTTTTTTAAACAGAAATATTATTTTTAATGTATGTTAAACAAAAGATTAATAATTTCACAAATGAGTAAGAAAAATAAAATTACCCCACCAATAAAATAAACAACGTAAATAGCATTTCATAACAGAAGATACAAAATGGCCAAAAAAATGTATGAAAAAGATATTTAGGCTCACTAATAATCAAAGAAATACAAATAAGATAATTTAATACCAGTCTCTTTACTAAATAAATTGGCAATCCTGTTAACCTGTGTGTGAGAGACTCCCCTACACTGTTTGTGGAAATTTAAATTGGTTTTTTTCTAGAATGTAATTTGTTAAAATGTATCAATATCTTAGAAAGGCATACTTTTGACCTGGCCATTGTAACTTTAAGACTTTATTCAAGGAGATAACTCAACATGTGCAGAGATGAGTCTGTAAGGATTTTTATCCTAGTGTTACTTTTTACAGTTGTGAAAATTTGGAAATAGTCTTCTCCAATAAGAAATTAATTAAGCACATATTAGCACATCCATCCAATTTAAGACTATATACCCATTAAAAATTATGAGCTCATTTTTACACAACATTGAAAAGGAAAGATTACAAAATACTAATGTCTTGTTTTTTAAATAAATGTATACATATATAATATAATATTAAATGTAGCAATATAAAGGTATGACTTTATAAGTGAATATTTGATTACATAGAGAAATATCTGAGAAAATGTTTAAATAATGGTTTAGGGGATTTTGATAAAATTTTTTTGCTATTTTATTGATTAACCTCTTTTGCAATGATTCTGTTTATTTTTATGATCAAAAAAGCAAAAATAAAATCATTTTCATTGGTGAGGAAATACAATGATAGAAGATATGTTACTCTTTCATAATAATTAGAAAATACTATTTTTTATGGAGTCATGTATAATTGCCCAGAATTGGATGACTTTCTTTGAACTCCCACATCATTTATGACACTTGTATAAATTATAACAATAAAAGACAAAGAGTAAATTTTAAGTTATTACCTTTTATTAGATTATAGTCTTTTTAAAATTTGGACTATTTCTTTTTTTTTATAGAGTTTTTTTTTAAGATTTTATTTATTCATTATAGAGAGGGGAGAGAGAGAGAGAGAGAGAGAGAGAGAGAGAAGGGGGGAGGAGCAGAAAGCATCAACTCCCATATGTGCCTTGACCAGGCAAGCCCAGGGTTTTGAACCGGCAACCTCAGCGTTTCCAGGTTGATGCTTTATCCACTGCGCCACCACAGGTCAGGCCTGGACTATTTCTTATTTAATTGACTCACCTGCAGATCTTAACATAAGGAAATACTCAGTAAATATTTATTGAGTTGAACCAATTGAACATATGCAACCATTTCAAAAATCATAATCTTTATAGCTAAAACTAGAGTTCTTAAATATTTTAAAATTTCAAATTATTTTATTGTCAAAAACCAAACTCTGCATACTGAATAAAGCAAAGCAGAAAGATGAGTTTATTACAAGTTTCTTACTGACAAGCCAGGAAAATCAAGGCTACAGGAACAATGAGTTCCTAGTTGCTCACATCACAGAGTTGAGAGATTACTACAGAATAAATAAAGAAGTTATTTTTTTTTAGCTGATTGGTTACCTAGTGGTCTTTTTCATTCGTATTAAGGTAGCTGAGTCATGGAAACAAGGAAGTCCAGAGATGACGCAAACAGACTTGATGTCTGGGATTGGCTATTGTTCTCTTGATTGCTGAGAAGAGAGCTGTAAATTCCTGTAATGTTAGGTTAAATTTCCTTTATGAACCTGCTTTGATTATCTCCATTTTGTTCTTGACATGGTAACTCCATTTTAATTTGGTTCTATACAAGTTACAAAGGGAAAGACTTAAATTGGCCAATGTGTAAATCTCAAAATAATTTTTACAATAGTAAGATTCTACTGGTATTCTCAGAATATTGAAGAAAGAGACTTAAACTGTTCCACGCTAATTAAAATGGATCAGAAGGAGCATTGGAGTTCAAAGACTGTACAGTCAAGCGCCTTACACACAGTATTTCTCTCAAATAAAATAACTAGAAATGTCTGTTTTCATCCATAATTGTCTTCAAATAGCACAGCTCTGACTAAAAAAAATGATTTTCAATGTATCTAGAATAAAAGAAAAACAGAAATGCTTTGCTGATAATTGTTTGTCATTCTGTTCCTTTTCTATGTTTTCTGTAATGTGCATATATGATTATCCAGAACGTTTTCTAATTTAGTAAATAATCAGCATGACTCAAAAAATAAACCAAAAGAATTTTGAACACCTCATTGGTAATATTTTTAAATATTCCTTGAGCTGGAACAATTAGATGTTTGAATTACTTACTCTGAATGCTAATGTATGAATACTTTTCTTCAGTTTCACATTTATCTCTATATATAAACTATTTAAATCTGAGTATAATTATGGAATATGTTAGTGGAAGGAAGGCAAAGTGTTTTATCAATGCCTGTAAGCATCGTTTACATTAGCATCTGATTCAGAATCAGTTTAAATTTTATTTCTAGAGCCTTAAAATCTGTGGTTCACAAACATTCAGTGGTTTTAGACTATAATGTCATAGGACTAAAATTTTTTTTAATTTTCCTCTATTTCAACATGCTTTTGAATGCACCTGAAGATACGGGTATTTTATCTTCCTATACAATTTGTTTAGATTCTTTTAGCTCTGTAAGTCTTCTTTTGTGTTGTTGGGGAGGGATTCTGCTATTTTTATTGTTGTTTCTTTTTCTTTTTAATATACAGTTATTTTTTATTCATGTTTATATTCAGGACCTTTAACACTTGGCATCTCAATTCTTAGATGTTTGTCAGTAAAAATATCTTTCTTGAAATATGGAAATATGATACAGATCTGATAGTATTGCAATTGGTGTCAGTATATACAAGGCAACACCAAACGTTACCAGCTGATTGCAGATCTCTGAGCAAAAACCTATTGATAGGAAGCTAGCCTCATAAGAAAACTCATTAGGTAGCCCTTTTTCAAGTCAAATGAAAGATACCTATGCATTTTTTGTCTTCCTTCCAAGTTAAAAAAAATATATATTGAACCCTTGTGATTACAAGGGAAAAGAAATATAACAATATTAGTTTCTTTTATATGTTGCTTCTATGGCTAACCTGATTGTTTCAATTAATACTGAATAGACTCCAAAAGATGACTTCAGAATTTGTGTTTTCAAGAATTTTGACCAATCAAAGTTTCTGCCTCATACCCTTCAGGGGCCTGAGAGACATAGTGTATCCATCCAGGGTCCAGCTTTTAGTTAACACAACTAGGGCAGTGTAGGGGGCTGACATGGCCCGGGCCAAGATTCTTAAGCCTTTCTTCCTTCCTTTCTTCATCCTCTTCCCATTACCCTTTTTGGAGCCTGGCTGGGAGCAATGGAGACAGATAAGGGCAGCAGAGCATCATATGTCTAGGGTTGAATTATACTGGCACAGTTCTGAAAATTGGTTATATATTGGGGTTGGGGAACTGAGCAAGTAAATATATCAAAAACAATAAGCTTTGTCACTATAGGAGAAGGGAGTTATATATTTGGTAAAGGGGAAGACTACAAAACTACTTGGTGTTGGAGTTAGTGTGAACTAATGGGATTTAATAATAACACTGGGAATAAATTTTTTTTTCATTTTCTCTTTCTATATATTTCTGCATCGCTGATTCCAAATCTGAAATCCATTTTTCAGTGCATGCTCTAGTTTTCATGCAATTTTAATTTCTTTTTGTTACACTTAATGGCATGCTTGGTTTTAAATTGGAGTTAAAGGGCAACGACTCTTGGATTGAACATAACCACAAGGCAATTAATGTTTTACAAACATTACTTTTAGATCATTGTAGTTGTTTTTAAATGTAAGAAATTATTATCTGATAAAAACACCCTCTTCTTTTGTTTTAAGATTGAATCATGGCTTCTTCGAGTAGGCATAAGTGTAAGAATAGTCCTGACACCTTCTGTTATATATGTGGCTGTTACACACTTTAACATCAAAGGCACAATATTTCTTCATTTGTGACACGTACATATATTGTCTATTTTCAAGTTCCCCTTGGTAATCAAGACAAGCATTGGGCTCCTCATATTCTGTGTCATGATTGTGAGGAAATGCTTCATGATTGGACAAAAGGAAAATGCAAAGGAATGCCTTTTGGTATTCCCATGTTTTGGCTTGAACCTAAGGACCACAGCAGTGACTGTTATTTCTGTCTGATCCATCCAAAGGGCATTGGCAAGAAAAAATGGCGTATGATCGCATATCCTAATATTCCTTCAGCAATACGACCTATCCCTCACTCTGAGACACTCCTGGTTCCAGTTTTCAATGGTTTTATTTCTTTAAGAATGAAGAAAGTGAACATGGTGATCAAGTGTATTTTGATAAGATGCATGAGGAAATGGTTGTAGAATCTGAAGGGTCTTCTTCTGATGCCAAGCAGTCATTAACCCCTCAGCAGTTTAGCCAAACCAAATTGAATGACTTAGTAAGAGATTTGAGCCTATCAAAGAAAGCAACTAAGTTATTAGCCTCCAGGCTTCAAGAAAAGAATATACTTCACTGGTCAGCTAAAGTATCCCATTTCAGGAAGCGTGAACAAATTTTTGTGGGCATTTTTCCAAAGACAAACACTTTGTTTACTGTCATATCAGTAGCCTTCTCAGCCAGCTAGTTGTTACCACTTACACTCCAACAGAATGGTAGCTATTTCTTGACAGCTCTAAACAGTCTGAAATGTGTTCTCCTACACAACGGTAATGTTTGTGCAGCAATTCCAATTGGTTATTCAACTAATCTGCAAGAAGATTATAAAGACATAAAAATTGTCCTCAACTTTCTGAAGTATGAGGAGCATAATTGGATCATTTGTGTGAATCTTAAAATGGTAAATTTCCTGCTAGGACAATAGAGAGGTTTCACAAAGTAGCCTTGCTTTCTGTGTTTGTGGGACAGCCGAGCTCAGGAGAAACACTGGACACAGAAGGAGTGGCAGAAACCTGAAGCTCTGGAAGTAGGGATGCAAAATATTGTGAATGAACCTGTAGTTAAAATCGAGACGGGATCATTTTTTCCCCACTTTACATCAAACTTGGTTTAATGAAACAGTTTGTTTAGGCTTTGAATAGAGAAAGTGAATGCTTTCAACATATTATTTCTGCTTTTCCTGCTTTGTCTTTCGAGAAGATAAAAGCAGGTGTACTCGATGGACCTCAAATTTGAACCCTCATACGTGATGAAGAATTTGCCAGGAAGATGAATAAGGAGGAGGAAGCAGCATGACAGTCTTTTATGGCAGTTACAAAGAACTTCCTTGGCAACAAAAAAGCAGAAAACTATGAACTTCTGATTCAAAGGATGCTGTTGGCTTTCAGTGACATTGGATGTAACATGAGCGTTAAAATTCACTTCCTGAATAGTCACCTTGTTAAGTTTCCTGAAAATCTTGGAGCTGTTAGTGATAAGCAGAGTACTGCTGGAGCATCAAACGAGATTGTCCTCAACAAGTACACAAATGCAAGAGCTACAAACAAAATTTTTCCTGAATAGAATTTAAATAAGTTTTTCACAAATTTTATGATTAAAATAAGTGTTTTAATATGTTCTATTTTGAAATTGTAGACAAATTCTGATGTAATCATATCTTCTAGTGTATTAGTGTATTTGTTGCATTATGTAAATTACATTTTCACAAAGATGATGCCCAAGAAGACATTCTACTTCATTATGTTAAACTAAATGTTGAAAATTTTACAATAAGATAAAAACCTAAAATCTTTGCAAAAAAATGAATTGCAAAAAAAAATGTAGCATACAGAGAAAAACTAATGTCAGATTTGAGATCAGCACACTCAAATTAGGTAAGAACAAGTGTTTTTGTGGATGCAACAAAAATTTTTGTTCCCCCGAGCAATAGAAGATGATAGATGATAGATAGGTAGATAAACAGATAACCATAATCATAAAATGAAATGTAAATTTTATTCTTATTTTGTCTGCTGAGATGGTCCAGACAGGGGTGCCAGGTGGATCTCGGTTGGGGCGCATGCGGGGGTCTGTCTATCTCCCCCCTTTCACTTGGAAAAGAAGAAAAAGTGAATAAATAAATAAATAAATAAATAAGCAAAATCATAAGGGACATCAGATAAACTCCAAAAGAGAAATATTCTACAAATTCACAGTTCTAGGCTCTTCAAAAATGACAAGGTCAAAGAAAATAAGAAAACCTGAGGAATTTCTATAAATTGAAAGAGACTAAAGAAACATTTAAATAAAAAGTTTCTGGATTATATCCTGAGCCTATAAACAATATAGGATAATTAGAAAAAGTCTATTGGAGTCTGGAGATTATATGGCAATATTACGTCAAAGTTAATTTTAATAGCCATTCTGTGGTTACTGTCATTGTACTTCAATGCATGTTGAAGTCTAAAGAAATACAGCATTAGTCTGCAATTTCATTTCAATGGTTATACAGGAACTTTATTATTTTTATAATGTATGTAACTTTGAAGTTATTTCAAAATAAAATAGTAAAACAAACAACAGGAAAATGATTTTGCCCAAAATTCTTTTTAAATTTTATGGTCTGAATCATTAGGGATGCTGTCAGTGTTCATTTGGGCCTTTAGGAGAAGCTGCTTCCACATTTTCTGGATCCTTTTTCTGTTGGATCTTGTTACATAACCCTGCATAATAGAAATGAATAACAAATATATAAAAGGTGCTCAACAACACTACTCAAAAGAGAAGTGCAAGTCAAAGCAACTGTAAGATGTCATCTCACACCTTTTACAATAGTTATTAAGAAGAAGAAGTAGAAGAAGAGGAGGAGGAGGAAGAGGAAGAAGAAGAAAGAAGGAAAGAAAAAGGTGTTGGTGGCCCTGGCTGGTTGGCTCAGTGGTAGAGAATCGGCCTGGCGTGCGGGAGTCTCAGGTTCGATTCTTGGCCAGGGCACACAGGAGAAGCGCCCATCTGCTTCTCCACCCCTCTCCCTCTCCTTCCTCTCTGTCTCTCTCTTCCCCTCCTGCAGCCAAGTCTCCATTGGAGCAAAGTTTGCCCGGGTGCTGAGGATGGCTCTGTGGCCTCTGCCTCAGGTGCTAGAATGGCTCCGATTGCAGCAGAGCAATGCCCCGGATGGGCAGAGCATCTCCCCCTGGTGGGCATGCCGGGTGGATCCCAGTCAGGCTCATGCAGGAGTCTGACTGCCTCCCCAATTCCAACTTCAGAAAAAGAAAAAGAAAAAAAAAAGAAAAAGGTGGTGAGGATGTGGAGAAATTGGAACTCTTGTACACTGTTGGTGGGAATGTTAAATGATGCAGCTATAATAGACAATAGTAAGAAATTTCCTCAAAAAAAATTAAAAATAGACTCTGTGTGATCCAGCAATCCCACTTCTGGATATATAACCAAAAGAATTGAAATCTGGATCTTGAAGAGATATATGTGCTTACAAGTTCAATGAGCATTATTCAGAATAGAAAAGATAAGGAAACAATCTAAATGTCCATCAACAAATGACTGTATAAAGAAAATGTGGTAGATACATATAATGGAATATTGTTCAGTCTTTAAAAAGAAAGGAAATCCTACCATTTACAACATATGGATAAATCTAGAAGATATTATGCTAAGTGAAATAAGCCAGTCATAGAAAGACAAATACTGTATGATTCCACTTATATGGGGTATATAAAATAGTCAACGCAACAATAGAATGATAGTTGCCAGGGTATGAAGTTGTTCACTGGGTATAAAATTTCAGATATGCAAGATGATTAAGTACTAAAGATCTGCTGTATAGTGGCTGTTAACAGTATGGTGTTATGCACTAAAAAACTTAAGAGGGTGGATCTCAAATTGTTATTACCACAAAAATAAATTAATAAAGGAAAGGTGGAATACAAAATCTTTTGGAGGTGGTGAATATGTTTATTACCTTAATTGCAGTGATGGTGTAATGGGTGTGTGCATATGTCTAAACTCATTATAATGTGTACATTAAATATATGCAGTTTTTTATATGTAAAATATACCTCAGCCCTGGCCAGTTGGCTCAGTGAATAGAGCATCAGCCTGAGATGTCTTGAGTTCTATTCCCTGTCAGGGCACACAAGAGAAGCAACTATCGGCTTCTTTCTCCTCCATAACCCTTCTCTCTCTCATCCCCTCCCATAGCTAGTGACTCAGTTGATTTGAGCATTGGCTCTGGATGCTAAGAATAGTTCAGTTGGTCTGAGCCCATCAGCCTCAGGCACTAAAAATAGCTCTTCTTACATGAACATCAGCCCCAGACAGGGGTTTCCAGGTGAATACTGTATGGGGTGTATGTGGGAGTGTGTCTCACTATCTCCTCTCCTCTCATTTAAAAAAGTAGTATACCCCAATAAAGCTGAGAAAATATTTTAAATATAGAAGTTCTAAAAAACAAAAAATTCAGTAAATCGAATGTCTGGTTAGCTTGATTTCATATTTAAAAACAGGCCCTGGCCGGTTGGCTCAGTGGTAGAGCATCAGCCTGGCGTGCAGGAGTCCCGGGTTTGATTCCTGGCCAGGGCACACAGGAGAGGCACCCATCTGCTTCTCCACCCCTCTCCCTCTCCTTCCTCTCTGTCTCTCTCTTCCCCTCCCGCAGCCAAGGCTCCATTGGAGCAAAGTTGGCCCGGGCGCTGAGGATGGCTCCATGGCCTCTGCCTCAGGCGCTAGAATGGCTCTGGTTGCAGCAGAGCGACGCCCCAGATGGTTGGAGCATCGCCCCCTGGTGGGCATGCCAGGTGGATCCTGGTCGGGTGCATGCAGGAGTCTGTCAGACTGCCTCCCCGTTTCCAACTTCAGAAAAATACCCCCAAAAAAGAAAAGTTTGATTATGTATTATTCTATTATTTAAGTATCTGACTATATAATTTGCCAATTTTACATAAAAATAATATTTTAAAGTAATTTTTATTATATGCAAGCAGATTTTCCAAGTCTTAGTTATTTTTATACTTTTAAATCTACATTTTGAATTCTTTATTGGATAAAGAATCTGTAAGAATGAGCTAAATGAAAAGATATTTAAATTAGAACCATCTTGTCCTAAATCCCCAGGGAGTGATGAACTGGTATTTTAATTATCAACAAATTTAATTATTTAACCCAGGTGCAAACCATCAAAAATTTAGAGACCACCTCTGTTTTAAGCAAGAGCTTTGCCTTTGTATGAAAATATGATGCCATCAATGTAGAATGCAGAATTGGGAAAGAGCTGTCAGATTTGTACAGTGATTACATTATTTTGATTTAACTATAAATTCCATAATATTAAAGCTATCAATATTAGACTGTAAAGAGGCATATGTACCACCACAAAGTTAAGCCCTGTTAATATAGCAGAATTTTCATCATTTTAACTTTCTACCAGTTCTCTCCTCCATTATTAGAATTTACCTAAATGTCATTTTTTGGCAAAACTGTAATTAAATGAGTAATTTTCTTAATGGAAACAGATTTGTTATGTAAAGTTATAGAACGGTGTAACTATATCTGTAACTGCTGTTCTTTTTACTCTTCAAAGTTAATGAAACTGTCTATTTAATACAGTTTTCTTGGACTTGTACAGCATTCTGTTAGTCCTCAAAAAAATAAGGCAAGGCCCAGAAAGACACATGGCACCTGAAAAGATTACAATTACTTTTATATTGTTTTAACTCCAATAAAATATCTCAATATTTTATCTCTTGAGGAACAACTTGAAAATCCACCAATGAAATTGAAATTTAGGACCACAGACATTTTAAAATCTTAATTTGGACCAAATCTCCATCTTTATCATTATGGTAAATGTTTCAGAACCTTATTGGGACAAGGTGAACTAATTTGGAAATGATTTGGTATATATGTTTTTATTATATTTCTATATTCACTAAGACTGATTTACCTATCTACTGTCTAGTTATCTAGATATACCATTACAAGTAATATTTATATATAACATTTACATATACTATTTATAAATACATACCACTTATACATAATAATTGCATTTCAGTTGTGATATCTTTAGGTTTTGATTGTTTAACAAGATGGTTCTAAAATACTCCTGCTCTTTGTTAAAATATTACATAATTTTAAACTATTTAGATTTTGCTTCATCTAGACTATGGATCGTACAAATTTTGCTGTATTTTGAGATAAGATTTTATGTTGAATGCATGCCACGAAATAGAGTAAATTACCAAGATGACCTTTTTACCAAATAAAAAATATTTAGTACATGTGAAATCTACGTACTTTGAATTTTGAAAACAGAATTTTTTAATTCAGGAGAAGAACTCACTATTTTAGATGTTTAATCAAGGGCCAGAAAATAACAGAATGGGTTGCTGTAGTTGCAATTTAGACCAGAGTCACACTATAGTGCCCTCCTGTGGAGGTTTGGTTAAACCTTCATTTTTGTGCCTGTGAGAATGTTTTTCAAAGTGACAAAAATCATTGCGTTCAAATTACTGAAATTTGATATAGTTTTGTCATATTTTTCATTTATAACTAGATGTTTAATGACTTTTAAAATCTGAAAAAACATTGACAGTTCAGAAGATTTGAAGTTCAAAATACAAATTGAAGCACGTTGGTTTTTATCTACATTTCTTATTTTATTAAAAGAGATTTCTTTCCTTGATTTTTCCCTAAATAATTAATTAATCAAGGAAAAGGGGCATGATCAGATCCTTAACTAGAAAGATAAATTCTTCAGCTAAAGCACTTTCAGATTTATGTAATAAAAACTGTTTCATTGTTGGAAGGGTAAAAATTATATTTTTAAAGTATAAAAGTTAAGAAATTACAAAGTTTAATCTAGACTATATACTCATTTATATTTGAAAATAAAATATGTAAAAGGTGACAAATTTCCAAACCCATCCTTTTTTTCTGGTTCAAGATTTAAACTTTCTTTCTAGGGATAAATTAATGTTATATTAGGTATTTATTTCAAAATATTTGGTTTGTTTTCATGCCAGCTCTAAAGTTTCTTTACTCTTAGTTGCAGGAATTTGGACATGTGAAATTAATTACCGTATGTGGCATGCACACATGCATACACATTCATTCCCACATGCACGCAACCTTTTTACTCTTGGTGCACATTTATAATCAAGTTCAATGTGCATAAAATTCTCAGATCAGTGGGTTTAAGTGTCAAGTGTCCAATAGTTCCTGTTGTACTTAGTCTTTTCTTCCAGTAGCCCCTGCTTTACTGCTCAACCTTTTCCATTTGCTAAGGCTAAGGATGCCTGCTAAGGATTTTTGAGACAACTCAAAAATCTAAAGGCCACCTTCCTTCTTAAATGGGAAATTAAACAGGTGTTAAAACCACTAGAACCTTATTAAGACTTTCTTATAGAAGTGGGAGGGAAAAAACACTAAAAGGAGTTGAAACAAGAACCAGAAAGCTATCTGTAGCATTTTATGTCAACAACAAATACAATGGATTTTTGTCCCTTCACATTAATCTCTTTCAGTCTGGTTCCTGCAAATGGAAAGGGTGAAACACTGGTTTTTCAAACTTTAAATGTCTATAATTACAGACTATTAGGTAACTGGCAGCATTCATAACTAGAGAAGTAAGAGGAGTTCTTTCTGAAGCAATAGCCATGATCAAAGAGATTATGAGTCAGCTCATCCAAACTGGAAGTGTTAAAAATCTTAAAAACAAAAGTAGAGTGAGAAAATGTGGAACAGAGTGGAGGACTGCATTAATTTTCTTTAGTAAAAATAGCTTAATTAGTTAGACCATGTGATTTTAGATTCATAGTAGAGAAACTACATCTAACTGTAATATTTTAGATGAAGCCTGCTTAGTACTGACCATCTTTGTCTTTCTGGACTCCAGGCAGGCCAGAGAGGAGTTTTCCGTCAACAAAATCAGGTGAAATCATTTAATACAAGATAATGGTAATCCTTACATCTTGAGTCTGGAGCAGCCCAATTTAGAAAGCTAAAATCAATCTGTTGCCAATACAGCTTAGTTAGTCCCCTTACACTGACATTTGTTGGGCTTCTACTATAGCATAGACCAGGGCTCGGGAACCGTTTTGGCTGAGAGAGCCATGAACACCACATATTTTAAAATGTAATTCCAGGCCCTGGCCAGTTGGCTCAGTGGTAGAGCGTCGTCCTGGCATGCGGGAGTTCCGGGTTCGATTACCGGCCAGGGCACACAGGAGAAGCGCCCATCTGCTTCTCCACCCCTCCCTCTCTCCTTCCTCTCTGTCTCTCTCTTCCCCTCCCGCAGCCAAGGCTCCATTGGAGCAAAATTGGTCCGGGCGCTGAGGATGGCTCTATGGCCTCTGCCTCAGGCGCTAGAATGGCTCTGGTTGCAACAGAGCGACGCCCCAGATGGGCAGAGCAGCGCCCCCTGGTGGGCATGCCGGGTGGATCCCAGTTGGGCACATGCAGGAGTCTGTCTGACTGCCTCCCTGTTTCCAACTTCAGAAAAATGAAAAAAAAAAAATGTAATTCCATGAGAGCCATACAACAACCTGTATATGTTATGCATTATCCAATAAAAATTTGGTGTTGTCCCGGAGGACAGCTGTGATTGGCTCCAGCCACCCGCAACCATGAACAGGAGGAGTAGGAAATGAATGGATTGTAATACATGAGAATATTTTATATTTTTAAGGTTGTTATTTTTTTATTAAAGATTTGTCTGTGAGCCAGATGCAGCCATCAAAAGAGCCACATCTGGCTCGTAAGCCATAGGTTCCCGACCCCTGCCATAGACCCTGGAATTCCTCTTGGAAAGATGAAGGCCTTACCTGCCAGTAGTTCACTTTATAGCTGTCAATGTTATCATTATCTATCATCTAATTTTTGCAAGAAACTTTTCTATTTTTAATCTTAGATTTTTTTTCCCTCTTTATTCTATCATGTGAGCTTTGGTCAAACCACTCTGAAGACTTGATGAAAGGTGGGAAAGAGAATGAGTAACCAAATCAGATAAATGGAGGAAGAAAGGAGCTATTGAAGAGATGCTAACAATTCTGACTCAATTTTTCCTATGGTCCCTTCCTTTACCAATTCTGAATTTTGGGTTATCTTTAACAGCTAAGTGCTAATCAGATACACCAACATCACTACTTTGTATTGTGAACAAATGTTCTTCACTTTTAATTTTTAAACTTACATTTAAAACATTTTAATACAAGTTCCAGAATCAAATATTATGTTGTAGATTCTCATCTCAAAATATTTATATTTTTAAAAAAGATAACATAAAAAGTAATATATATATATATCTTATTATACTGAACAATAGATGTAGCAGTCTGAATATTTTTGCCTATTATAAACAGTAAAAATCTCATTAATTCAAATGCAAATACCAAAATTTCAGACACATCAATCTGGTCTGCACTAACTGTAAAACTTTAGTCTATAAAAGAACATAGACACATAATGTAGACAAAATTACATGAAGGCTGTTTATAAACAGCCTCTTGCTCTCTGAAGTAGGACGGGGTTAGAATTTGGCAGCATTCATTGTTTATATGCAAATGGACATTGCTAATTATAAGTGAAGTGGGGGGTTTTTAGTCATTAAAGTAGATCCAGAATCTCCACATGTAACATTTTATTAACAGTTTATTCCAGTTACTATACCAATGTTTTTAACAGGTGTCCTTCAAGAGAACTAAGACATGCATAAAATTATATGTGTCTATATTCTTAATTTTCTCAACAATGTAATATTATAAATGCTTAGGAGAGAAGTTAATGTATTATAAACAAATGATGTCTTGGGTGTGAGGGCTACATTCTCTAGGAATCCAGGCTGAGAGGCTGAGAATTGCTACCACTTGAAAGTGAAATTCTATTTATTAGAAAATATTCTACATTTCAGGCTGCTGTCAATTCAGACTGGCTTTCCACTCAAGTCATCCAAATTAATATTTGGTAGATATATAAGTAACCTTAATTCTTCAGAAAGTTTAGCTCATATTTTAAATTCCATTTTAGGTAAAACCACTTATCTAAATGCTATAAAAAGCAATTCTAGATTGCAGTTGTTAGGCATATGACTGGTATGCTAAAAGCAAATTAATTTGGTGATGTTATACACAACATTTTGAAATGAAAATTATTAAGGATAGGAAGATAAATTATGAAAATAAAAAATTTAAAAAATAGGAACAGGATACAGCAATGGAAATGGAAAGGAATGGACAAATATCAGGTATATTATAAAGAAAATTTAACAGAAATTATGCCCATTTTGAAAAGAAAAACTAAAATTAAAGTCAATCAAAACTTACAGAGTTGAGCAAGAGAATCTAAAAGTAATTGTGCCATTGACATAATTAGAAAAAACAGGTTTTCACAGTGATAGTAGAAGTTGTAGTGATGACATTAAGTTTAATGTAATGCTGGGATGACAAAATAGAAACTTCCTACATGTAGTTGGAAATACAGATCTAGATAAGCACATTAGAAAGGTCACTGATTGAATTGGGAAAGGGAACTCTTTTATAACAAAGTATATTTTGCCGTCTTTGTACATCTATGTTTTCTGCCACCCACTATGATATCATTATACAAAGGTGCAAGGTCCAAGGTCATGCGATGTGTGAGTGTGTCCTTTAGGGCCAGGCCCTGGACATGGGTAAGCAGTGGAGGAGAAACTGCATGTGAAATGTATGGAGCTAGAAGCTAGTCTGTGGAAAATTTAATACTCATCAGCTGTGTAAAATGTTACTCACGTCTTGCAAAAGGAGCTAGGTGACATTTTAAGAACTCTAAAATATATTTTTGAAGACATGGAATAAAAACCCAAGTGCAAATGAAATGCAAACATTTTATTCAATAAATTTTGAATATACCATTTTAAAAGGAATTTGGATAGACTTTTGGAATGTTTTAGCTCAATTGAGAGATCACAACTTCTGATTTGGATATATATTCAGAGTACCTTCCTTTGTCATCTCTAAATTAATTTATTAAAAAACTGAGAAAAATTCAAAATATAGTAGAAGACAAGAGCAATACGGATGAGCAATTAAATTCAATAGAAATTATTCTGACATCAATGAGTAAATTGTAACCCTAGGAATCCAGATTATAACAAGAGTAGTAATTCAATAAGAGGAAAAACTACACTTTAAATAGAAGCAATAATAGGCTTCTAGATTGCTTGTTAGTCCAATTAGTAAAGAGGAGTGTATCATATGAACACCTTGTAAAGAGAGTTAAATTTCTGGCACTTCTATAAAAAATACTAGCATCAGTGAAGATAGCATCAAATGTATAATATACCTCTACATTAAAAACATCAACACATATTTGTGAATGAGTGCCATCTATTCAAGGAAAAAAAGAATATTTTAAATTGATCAAGTAAAAAATAATTTTTAATTTATTTTTGGTGATATTTCTGGACTTTGTCAGCTTTTTAATATATATAATTTTGTTAATTTATCATTTTGTATATTCACTTTTGCAATTTCTATATATTCAAATGTATATATAATATTATATCATAATTTAGCTTCAGTCTCCACAATACCTGCTCTGGCTGTTTTTGTACATGATTCTTACTGGGCAGAGGAAGCAAGAAAACCAGTTAGGAAATGATGACTGTGTTACAGGTGGTTTGGAAAGGATGGTGCCCGGGACAGTAGAGAGAAGTAGATTTCAGGTATATTTCAGAGAAGATCTGACAGGACTTAATTAATTATATATGAGGAAAATGGAGGAATCAAAGATGTCCCCCAGGACTCCGATTGGGTGCGTATTAGCACCATTGCCTGGAAGACAGGGGAAGGAACAGTTTTAAGGGAAGGAACAGTTTTAAGGGAAGAAACAGGTTTTCTTTGGACGTATTGAGTTTGTCATGATTCCCCCCATACCACAGTGCCTTCCATGCTTCCACATTACACCTTCTAGTCATACCTACATTAGACTATATACTCAAAGAGGACAACTGACTGCTCCTTATCCTCAGGAACATAAAATTTCTCATCAGTTGAATTTAACGTATCGCATGAACTATCAGACCTAGATTTATATCCTTTGAATCAAACTCTACCTACAAAAAATGAAAGTGGATAAGAACCCGGGTTTAAAATGAAATAGAACCCTGGCCAGTTGGCTCAGTGGTAGAGTGTCAGCCCAGCATGTGGAAGCCCCAGGTTTGATTCCAGGTCAGGACACACAGGAGAAGCAACCATTAGCTCCTCTACCTCCTCTACCCCTCCACCACCCCATTCTCTCTCTCTCTCTCTCTCTCTCTCTCTCTCTCTCTCTTTCTCTTGTTTCCTTTCCCACAGCTATGGCTCAGTTGGTATCAGTTCATCAGTCCCAGGTGCTAAGGATGGCTCCCGTGGAACCTCTGCCTCAGGCACTAAAACGTAGCTCAGTTGGGAGCATGGCCCCAGATGGGCAGAGCGTGAGCCCCAGACAGAGGTCGCTGGGTGGATCCTGGTTGGGATGCATGTGGAATTTTATCTCACTATCTCCCCTCTTCTCAACTTAGAAAAGAAAATAATAATAATAATAATAATAATAATAATAATAATAGAATGAAATAAACCATGAAATATCACGTTAGAACCTTAGTTCCATCACCTGCTAATTGTAGGGCTTGAAATGATAATGCAGCCCCTCAGAGCCTCTTCTTTCTCATCTGAAAATGAGAATAATTTTCCTTATTTCACAGGATCACAAAATAAAACAACATATTTAAAATGCTTATCACACAGTACCTAGCACACATGAACACTCAAAAAATGATAGAATGCACTTTGGTTTTCATGCCAATACAGATAATATCTATAGCAAAGACACCACAAAATCAGTATACTAGAAAATGTTGAGAGAGAAGTTACATTTCTGGTAAAGAGCATACCGTAAATAATTTCAGGAGAGGATAATGGATTTCTGCACCCTTCAAGCCCTAAAAAGGGGGAGGGAGATTAAAACACACTATGAGCAAAAATAGAATGAATTTACCCAATTCTTTACTGCACTATTTAACCTCTGCTTTCTTAATCATATGCACAGCAGGAGAAAGGATGTGCTAAAACAATTTATGTGTCATGAACAAAACAGCCACAGACTGTAGCTCAAAAATCACACTAGGAAAACGACCAGTTGGAAGTAAAATAATAAGGCCAAATTTATTTTTTTTAATTGAGTCTTGAGTTACAAGCAACCCTTTAATTACATTAATCAAGTAAGCTTTCTCTCAGCAAATGACGAAAGAAATATATTGTTCTAACTTCTGCTAAACTTATTTTTTAAATTGCTGGATATTATTTGGACATATGGAAAATAAATCCCCTTGAATTTTTTATTTTTGATCGTTTCCATGTAACTATAGTAAATCACAAACATGCATTTACTT
Source organism: Saccopteryx bilineata (assembly GCF_036850765.1). Taxonomy (NCBI): domain Eukaryota; kingdom Metazoa; phylum Chordata; class Mammalia; order Chiroptera; family Emballonuridae; genus Saccopteryx; species Saccopteryx bilineata. The sequence goes on from NC_089498.1 coordinate 63,176,552, forward strand.
CTAGACATAACTTACTCTGAAAGACTATAAATCACATTTTAAATTTACAACGTTCACAACGTATAAATATTTAAAATATTAGCATTCCTAAAACAAAATTTTGGTTTTTGTTATTAGACTTTAACACCCTAATTTTTATTTCTATTGTTTTGATCTTTAAATTTTCAATATATGTTTCCATAAAATATCCAAGAAAATGGGCTCTACCAATTTGATAATTGTCAGGTTACTTGACCCATTTGACAGGTGAAAAACCTAATGCTTATAAGAAAATAAATGACTTTCCCAAAGGTTGTATAGTTGTTAAATTACCAGAGCTGGTGCTAAACCAAGGCCTGTTTGAGCCTAGCTCTTCGCCACTACCATGTGCATCTCTTGTCTTGGAATGTTCTCCTTATGTCTTTATGCTTTTGTACATCCCCATTTACTTCCCCTCTCTGTCTTTCATTTTAGAATTTTTTCTCTCTATCCAACCCTATCAGCCTGCTAACACCTATTTGTTCTTGAAGATTCAACTCAGGCACCACCTCCCTTTTATGCTTTCTATGAATCCCCACCTGTCTTCCTTCCCAGTAGAATGAAATGGCTGTCTTATCTCTATATTTCTCAGACACACTACATATAATTCTAATGACCATTTTATTCTGCAAATTACCATTTGTGTAATCCATACCAAGCCCCACCCCCAAACATACATGTGCTTGTGCATGCGCGCGTGCATGCACACACACACACACACATACACACAATTAATTGCACCCTCCTTGAAAGTCTATAAATGTGTTTTGGTTGTCATGGAGTCCCCAGGATCTAGACAGTGCTTGGCTTGTAATGCATGTTCACTAAAAATGCCCTGAAAATGATTGTATAAATGAGAATTTTAAAATCATGGAGTGCCTTGTTTTCTAAAAAATTTGTGAAAGCTTTAAGGAGAAGCTAGGAGTTTAGCTGAACTTTTTAAGACATATAGGATTTATGGAGGAGAGGAAGGAATGCTAAAATTTAAAGCAATGTATTTATAATAAACCCTGAATTGAAAATTTTCATTACAGGAAATGTAAAGAAAAATATATTTCTGCCATTACCAGTCATACTCTGAGAATAAAGTAAAATAATTAACATTTTACAGTAAAGACCCTGAGAATGTACATTAAACATTTTATGTTTTCCAGCCTTTACAATTTGTTATTGCTATGTAATGTACACTTTGTTCAAGCAAGTACAACAAACATGGCATCTTTGTAATCAATGCCAACAAGCAACCCAGCAACAATTTATTTAATAGTTCATAAATGAAACTTGTTTGAGCCAGATAGTTTGTCTCAGATAACTTGGTTCATGATGAAAGGACTAGCTCTGCTGCAGGAGGCACTTCTGTGCTGCACTGGCATATCAGCCCTCCTCACGCTAGGAGGTGCTAAGGAGCCAGCGCAGATATCCTCGGAAAAAGAGTTGCCATCAACCCTGGAACTTACTCACTTCAGCACAACAATCGTAAACCAGCTCAGGCCCTATCTAAGAAAAAAATACAAACACTGTAGTTGTCTTAGTAAGAACAGTTTATTCAATAAAGTTAAAATATGGCAAACACTTTGGAAGGAAGGTGCTGTAGTGTGCATTTTCACTTCCAAATGCATACCTATATTCTGCAGACCTGTATTTAAATAGATCATCCATTTGCTACTCTTTTCTTGGATTATTGTCTGATCCTTTGAAAGAGTAGCAGCATTTCACTATATTCCTGTGTATATAGAGTCAGTAATGTTTGTCAAGAGCTTTGGGAGAAAAAAAAGACTACATAAATGTCAGTAGTTATTAATATTTGGATTTTTTATATTTAGCTATCAAATGTGTTTTCCATAATCTATTACCAGATATCTATTTGTGTCCCTCTGTCTATAAATATTTTAAGTAAAAATAACTATTAACCAACAGTATTTTTTCTGTTCTTCTTTATAATAAAACAGCAATTTTCAACCAGTGTGCTGCAGAAATTTTTAAAACATGCAATACCTAACTATTTAGTTGGGACACTGATCTCTTTCCTTTTAGATTATCAAATTTAAAAAAATGACAACAGCCAAAACAACAGTAGCCATCCAGAGTGAATGAATCAAAATTAAATCTTTTTTTTGTCAGATAGTCAAAAAGTATAATTTTTGGTATGTTGCAGAATTTTAGTAATTCATCTAGGTGTGCCATGAGATAAAAAAGGTTAAAAATCACCATGATAAAACAGTAATTTCTGTTACCAGAAATTAACAATTATGCTTAACTGAGTTTATTTTAGCCTTTTTTAAATATTCAAATGATTTAATGTCACCTATTCCTCTAGCTTTGAGTAGGTATAAAAACTAGCTAGCTGATGCACCCCACCAAGCGCGTCCTTTCCTTGCTCTTCTCCGTATCTGATTCCCTACCTCATACACCATTCAGCCATCAGTTAAATGAAGTGTGAATGGCCCAATAGTACTCTATTCTAGACCACTTGTAGCCATTTTCACACGTATTTGTGTTCCCTGCCTCCTAACTTCACTTCCAGACTATAAGCCCTGTGAAGCAGTGCAGTGCCCCTGCCTGTGATGTGTCTGCCGCAGTGGAATGTATCCGGACCAATCAAATTGAACTGATACCTAAATCTTATATAAGAGGCACAACTCTGCTTTTAAATATGTTACCTGCTACAACATAAAGCTTACTAGCTCATAGCAAATCCAGTAAAATGGTGGAGTTTTTTACTTTTTCTTAAATATTTCCACTCTGTTTTCTTTGAAAAAATCCAATGTACTAAAGAAAATGTATAGTAGTAGAGGTTGTATGTGTGTGAAATAGTTGGGTTGACGTACAACTGGTTCTTGAGACTAGAATTCAAATTCTAGTTTAGATTTAAAAAACAAAATAGATTTGAGGGCTTCTTGTCACATGTCCAATCCACTAAGGATTTTTAAAGAATCATACAAATTCCCATATTTGGCATTGACTCATAAGATTAAGAATACATCAGAAGTTATTAGCAGAGCTACATTTAGCAGTCTACAAATACAGGCTTAAGCTAGCAACATTCACCCTTCACTTTTATGGCCACTAAATTTCACTCTAATTTTCATAATAAGAATAAATATAATAATAAAATCTTGTTTGTATAAGAGGTTCAACTTGTTAAAATGCATTGAGACTTATGATACTTTATAGAATACAATTTATACTCACTTTGATGATTTAGAGGTGATAACTTCATGTGATTCATTGCCACCTAGTTCTGGATTTTAATAATATAATGACTCGTCATGGTTTTTACATTACTTAGCAAGCCAGCTTGGTTAAAACCATTGCAGTTGTTTTTACTGGGGTCATCTGAACTCTGGTTCCCAGAATGTTCATGAGAGGGTCGTGCTTATGTGTTCTGAACAGCTGTAATCTATCATGGCTGGTGCCAGGTCAACACATTGTGAGTTTACAGTGTCAGTCTCATGAATTAAAGCTTTGTTGTCGACCAGCTTGCTATGCAATTATTTCCAGCTCATATCCTATAAATCATCACTCTTCACATGACAATCAGCCATTTCCATCTAGGATTCTAAGCATTCATGTTTTGTCTTAATTGTGCTGCCTGATTCTGCACCTAGAACAGTGTGACATGACTGGTACCGATAACTTAGAAAATAAATTTTACTGTCACTAGAACCAATTTAAGAAATATTCCTGTTCTCACTTTTTTTTTTTTGTCATTGAGCTGTTTGGTATTTATGTTGAAATAATAGGAAATGAATTTAAAATAGAAACACTTCTCGTGTCTTATATCAGCAAACAAAAAAGAAACATAATTTACAATAAATTAGCACAGCAGTTGTTAGTGTAGCTCAGCTTTATTTTGTAATTCTCACACCTAAACTCACAAGATGACACTTTTTCTGATAAGGTAATCTTCATAAGGTAGTTCTGTGGGTGATTAAATTTGACAGATACTAGTGAGATGGTAAAATTCCCATATGTAACAGCAAACGCTTTAAAAAAATCTTGTTAAAATAATATCTTATGATCTACCAATAGAAAACTCAGTCTCATAAAAGAAGCAATCAGTTACAATATTGTATTTCTGTGTCTAAAATAAAAATAAAATTATTTACCAATAAGCAAATAAACTAATTAGCAAAATAAACTGTAAGGAAAGGAGTATTTCTTAAAATATAGAATTATTACTGTAAAATATTATCTTCCTAGTCATTTATTAGTGTTTATCATTGTTGCTAAGCCAAACAAAATAGAATGTTTCAGACAGAAACAGAAGCTGAAGAAGTTGAATGTGTCTTTCATAATATTTTGATACTCTGTTCTTCAAAACATGTCTTAAATACCAGATCCTTCAAAGGTAAAACCTTCATCTTCTCCTAGGACAATCATGATAATCAGGTGACTGATGTTTCCAATGATATTTCAATTGAAAAAATCTGTTAAGGCTTTGCTATAGATTGTGTAATTAGATAAACTCAATTAATACTATGGCTTAATTTGCAATGTGCTTTTGTTATTCACATGTTTTTAGTCCTGGTTTCTTATTTCTAGAGAAGAATTTTGAAATGGTAGCTCATTGTTCTTGCTTGTTTTTTTATTCCTTAAATGATGCTAGCTTTGCTACAATAGATTGATATTATAATCAGTTAAAGCAGTATATTACAACATGTGTTGTTTTTGGATTTTCTTATCTAAATATCAGTTGCCTAATGTACGGAACTCATTTATAAATACCAGGAAGTCCCCTGAATTGAAATTAACATGCTGGGCCAGATTCTCCAGCTTCATTAACAACCCCTCATACCAAGGCTGTGTTCATACAACTGTGAAAATCAGAATGATCCTTCAAGGCTTTTCCTGGCCTGAATAATTTCCTCATCTGGGACCATGATACACTCATCCTAATATTCCAGTCTTACCACCACAGTCTATTCTTTTTGCATTACTGTATCTAGCATGGACAGGAAGAACCCATTAGCAGGGTAGAAATATGTAAAGTCAAGGAGATGAGCTGGACACCTACATGAGGAACATCCTTAGTTACTGGTCATAATGCAGGGAGAGTGTGGGAATGAAAAAAAAAAAGCTTAAAATTTAGTGCCCTGTATCCTGTTAAACTACATAACAGGGTGAAAAGTAGTGGTAAAATTATCTATTGACCATATGAGACCACAACGATTTCCTATATTTAATTATTCAATAAATATTTATTGCTTTCCCAAATTTATCAGCCACCTGCCAGGCAGTGAAGTGGGGAGCAAAAGAGACCAACTCCCTATCCTTGGAGAGTTTTGTTTAGCATTATTATAGACATAAATATGCAACAAAATATGAAGAAAAACAAGCTCTTCCTACATGCCAGGCACTGAATTAAGAGGTTTATGCATATTGATTTAATCCTGACAGAAGTCCATGTGGTAGGTAACTATCATTATCCCCATTTTCTAGATGGGGAAACAGTGGTCCGTGCTATGGGACCATGAATGAATAAGTATCCTTGGAGAGTTGCAGTTATGTCTTCTACTTGCAACCATGACAATATTTCAAAACAGCAGATGATATAAGGGTTTTGTTTGGTTTGGTTTGGTTTGGTGCAATGAATTTTCAAATAATATTCATGCATTCTTTGTTTCCTCATCAAAGAAATGAATGATTCAAACTATGAAAATAGGTGCTTAAAATCCCTAGGACAGAAGCAATACTATAGTCCCCATAGGAAAGCTGTTGAAATAAAGCCAAAGTACCCCTAGGTCTCTGCTAGAAGACTAACTTCTTACAGCCATCTAATTCCTTTTATGAAATGTATGCAAGTGATTGGGATCTAGAGTTGCAGGATGGGCAGTGAAACTTGTCCACACAGAACTGATATAGCCAAACCCAGGTTTGACTTTGAAATTGTATCAACTGTGAAAATTATTTCAGGGTCCTCTGTCATGAGTAATCGGGCTATAGTTAATTTTAATCATTAAAATGTAAAAATAATAATAACCACCAAAATAGTCTATAGTCAATTTTCTGATAAAGTAATTTTTTTTTCCATTTGTAATTTTAATGGCCTCCAGAAAGATTTTTGGAACTAAGTGTTAATTAAAAATATGGTAATGGATTTAAAGCACATTGCAGCACACACAGTGGAAGAATAATTACAGATTTGTTCACACAGCCATCCCCATTTTCAATGTATTTTTTAACTGTCTAGAATATTGGTTGTTTTTCTATATGCTTGTTCTAAAAAAGAAAAAAGAAAAGAAAAACTGTAATTTCAATGAAAAATAGTAATACAGTTACAACAAATAGGACAAATTGCTACTTGAGCAGGAACATGCAGTTTTAGTCACCAAAAGCAAACTGATGCTCCTGTATTTCCTGTTTACATGAATGCATTAAGCATGAGCTCAGATTTCTTTATAAACCAAATGCTTTTTATATCTTGCCATTTCTTTTAAAAAATTAATCAACCCGCCATGCCTTACTTTTGTTGACTTATTTTTGAGCAATGTGCTATAGTGTTTTAAAGAACTAGCGAACAAATTCTTTTTCTGAAATTCCCAGAGAAATTATGCCTTCAAATCCTTAGTGTGCTTCTATCAATTTACTTTCCTGGCCCTTTATTTCTTCACCTGTAAACTGGAGAGAGATATTTTGAAGCATCATAAAGAACCAATGGGGTTCCATTTGCCCCTAAGAATTAGGTGCATGGGCTTTGGAGTCAGATCTGGGTTCAAGTGGGATAGAATTCTCTGTTCTCTAGTGGTGTGACCTTGAACAAGTTACTTAACTTTTTCAAGCTTTAGGTTCTTCACTCAAAAAAATGAGGTCAATAAAACCTCTCTTCACAATACACTATGGATTAGAGGACCCGATATTTTAGTATTTCTAATGTACTTTCTATCTAGCCAGTGCCAAACTCAGAGTAGGTTTTCAGCAAGTAAAAGCTGATTTTTTCTTTTCATCATCATGGTTCGTTTTTCTGGATGGTGGCTAGTGGCCCAAATCCAATGGGTATTATTCACATTTGTTTGGGGATGGGGTACCAAAGGTGGAGGGGAGACAATGTGAATCATGGCTCCTGGACCAGGCAACTCAGAAAATCTCGAGACTTTTTTACTGTGAACACTTTCATGAGGAACTATGTGAGGAAGTGGCATCTCTGGGGAATTTCTTAGAAGTTTAAACTACACTGTGTCTATAAAACCACAGTTAGTTTAGGCACTGCAACAAAATCTGTGAGAAGCTGTTTAAGTTGTTTGGCATTATGCTAATCATACAAATGCTTTAGGACTCCATTTGTGACTAAGAAATACAGGTATTTCATGGCTACAATAATGAACCATTTGATTTTCTTCTCCCAGTGGTATAATTTGTCATGATAAATGTTTTAAACTGAATCATAGCTGATCAAACTGGCAGCCCTGAACATTTTTAAATGAATGATTGCCTTACTGGAGTATTCAACACCTAATGAATGTCTCCTGTGTACAAAGACCTGAGCTTAAGGCCCCTCCAGATGAGTAAGACATGGTCACTGCCCTGATATTCATCTCAGGAAGTGGTGGGAGATCTCTCATGCATGGTTCTACTTCAGGGTTCAGTGTAACAAGTACTACACAAGAGGAACAAGCAAAATATTCTGAAGCACAAAGGCAATCAAGAAAACCTTCACCACGGTGAATAAAATGGAATATTGACTGGCAAGAATGAGGCAGATGTCTTCACAGCCAAAGGGGTGACACAGGCAAAATTCAGGGCTGGGGAAGCACCGCCATCCACACTTTTTTTTCCCCTTTTCTTATTTTCATATGACACATTTTCATTGAGCACCCACTGTGTTCCAGCACTGTGACTATTGGGAATGAGGACAAGCCAAGAAATTGGATCTGAGATTACACAATGAACATTGTGATGAAAAGAGGGGGGCAGGTGTGACAGAGGTCACAGAGATGCCCTACAGACAAGGGAAAGGGAACAACTGAAGACAACTTCAGGGTTTTGAGTCAGGTCACCAAGAAGCTTTGGATGCCATTAAGAGAGAAGGAAATGGGGGAGGAGGAGGAGGTTTGGTGGAGATAATTAAGTAGAAGTAAATGGACAGGCTTCAGGCTGTCTGAGATTCCAGTAAGCACTGAGTGTGTAATGTAAATATTCTCGATCACAGAAGAAAAATACTGAATCTGAGGATCTCATAGACAGGCGACATTGAGTCTTGTCTAAATAGAGAAAAAGCCACTTGAAATTTAGTAAATTAGAATATAACATCTGTAACTAGACTAGAGATGCCATAGTTCAATCCCCTAACTTCAAAAATAAAGAAACCACTTTTCAGACGTACTTACTCTTTATTGAGTGGCACAGCCACAACAGACTCTACACATTTAAGGGGAAAAAAATTCAGATTTCTAAAACATTCAGCTCTGAAATAAAATACCATCTAAATTTCTCAGAGTTGTTATTTTTGTTTGTTTTTAACTAAACTAGCATGATTTACAGATTATAGATTAAAGGTCTTTTTTGAGGAAATTTATTGTTGTATAACCGTTGTCTATAAAAATACCTTTGAATTTATTTTCCAAGAATTCAGATTCCATGAAAAGCCTCAGAAGCTTAGAGTACCTAGGGCTGTTTTTTGCTTGGGAAGACCTCTTTTTTAGGTCATTAAAATAATGACCACCCCCGTGTATATAATTAGGGGCTGCCCTGCATAAAAGGAAAGGGTTGGGTGCTTCCTGAAAGAGCCCTGTTTCTAGAAGAGTAACTGACAGCAGTTTTCTCCTTTGAAGGAAGAAAGTCATGTCCTGCTGGCCAACTAAGAGCTTGATAACAGTGACAGAACCAGTTAGTGGAGATTTTTATAACGAGGGGGAGGATGGTAGAGGGAGTAAAGCAGAGAGAAAATATTTATAACTGTGACAACGTGCTTCCTTGTAATAATTTATGAGTCCACTGGAGCAAAAGGAAACACACAAACTATGAGTAAAATATCCAAAATATAAACATCATGCCTTCTGTAAATTTTCTTTAGTTAAAAATTAAGGTTGAGGTTGACTAAAGTAAATGACTCTATTTTCGTGGTCTCTTATTTCCTTGATACTAAGGGTTACCAACTGATTTACAACTTCCTGTGTTGTTTTTTTAATCTATATTTGTCAGCACATTTTTAATGTCAGATTACTTAAAATAGATATCTTGGGTCTAAGAGGACAGGAATAATAATATTATGTTGACTTCTTTAAAAGTTTCAAAGCACTTTACAAATATTCTTGTTTTGCCTTAAAAAGCCTTATATTTCTAAATAAAATTAGTTTCGATATAGTCTTAAGATGTTTTTTCTTTATTCCACTGATGACCTCAGAACTGAAATGCAGTTGACTCAGTGTGCTTTGAAATTAAGTAAATTACATGTACAGCTTTATCCAAATGTTCAGCCTCCTCTTACTCAAGTAGTTTAAACTGTGAAAAATAACAGGAAGCCCATGAAAGAGAAAGACTAGAATCAAGGATGTAGAGTTCTCCCATTGTAGTTTCTATTCTAACCATTGTGAATTATTGTCTCATGTGATTTCTGCAAATTATACATAGATACTTGTTCAAAAAGAATATTCTCAACCATAAAGGCCATGAAATAGCTTTATCTTAATATAAGGTATCTTAGGATGTAAGTAATTACAACATACATACAGAAAAAATTTAAAATTTATATTTGATAATTCATAACAGGCTTTCTACAAAGAAATACATAATTCATCTTTATTATTGACAAATACTGATACTTAATTTCCAATTCTTAAAACCAGAGATAGAGTGTTTCCTATTAATATTTTAAACATTACAACCCTCAAATTTAAATAGAACACCCTAAATGAAACCAAACAAAAATTTATTCATGATTAGAACTATTTGAAATAGCTTACAGCTGAGTTCAAGGATGGATATGTCTTTTAGAGTACAATTTAGTAAGCTAAACAAATATAATCTGAGTGGCTTCTAAAATTATTTTTGAAAAGCATCGGTTATTTTCTAACTATTTATAATAAAACCAACCATACTTTCCATCTCTCACACTGAGGAAGTTGGAGGGTAAGGTCAATCTAAGAATCAAAAATACAATCTTGATTTTAGTAATTTCAAGAGTTTTGGTATTTCAATTTTCAAAAGAAAGACTTGTTGAAAGTTTGCCCTACATGCCCCAACTCTTTACTTTTGATGAAATTTGTTGAAGGAAATCTTTCTAAAATGAACTCAATGTGGGCAACCACAGACCACACTGAATGCTGAAAAATAAAAGATAAAAAGAGTAATAAATTGAGCTGGGGTGGGGGAGAGGCAGATTTTCTAATTTGAAAGTTAGATGTAAAACCTCTCCTTTTCTAAAGAGGTGATTTGCCTTAGTCCTGACCAGAACATGTAACTTATAAATGCCATAGTATTTACATCTCAAAAGAGAAGTTGTTTGAGTCCCCAGAGTTTCTCAAGTAAGATGGCATTGAATATATGTTTGATATTAGCAAGACTGTGACTATATGAAAATAGGATGATGGCATATCCTTATTTACCAATGCTTCTGAGTTTGTTAGACTGTTTGGCAGTATTGACAATTATATATAGAAATAACATGGGCAAGTGTCCTTGTTACTATGATCTGTTTTCCAGTGCTAGTGTTATGTCTACTCTGATCTGTTTTCCAATGCTAGTGTTAGAGAGAAGACCCTTTCAATAATGAGAGTAATTATAAATAATAATAATAATAATAATACTTTCCCTTTGAAGAACTCCCATTATTTTCATCCACATTTTCTAATTTGTGCTTGAAACAATTGAATGAAGCAACCAGGTAGCAATTATCATTATCCTTCTTTTACATATAAATAAATTGAGGCATAGGGATTTCCTTAGCATCACACAATTAGGAATAGAGCCAGGCTTAAAGCCTATAATTCAGTGGTCTATCTTCCAGATTTTGGCCATCTTTAGAAAGTATCTGGATATCTGAAGAACTGTCCTGTCCCTCAGGAAATGTTTCCATCAGAGCCAGATCTTTCCCTTTTAAATTGCATTTACTCTAAGAAGATACTCTTTTTCAAATTCATTACAGAGGATTTTGTTTTCTGAGGTCATTAAGTAGATAGGAGTACTCAGATTTCTTTTCAACTTGTGTTGGCCTGAAGCGGAAGGACGCTTGAAATACTAATGATGTCTAAAATACTCTGGAATCAGTTTCTTTAATTATCTAACTTTTTTTTTTTTATTTCAAGCCCAAGTTAAACAAGATTGAATCAAGACATATAAATAAAAATGGGCATGAGGTGTTAACTGGAGTGTCCTAGCCAGGCTGCAAATTGGTTCACTGTGGCCTGCCAACTTGAATTTCTCCTTGCAGCTTCAGCTGGACTGGGTAGTCTTCATTTCCTGTCCTAACTTGTCCTGTGTTACCATTCACTGTTTAGGTGATTAGCATGTGGATCTGATGGTCTCAAAGCTCTATTAAGTTATAAATGTTCAAACTACCAGTATGCTGTGAGTAAAAATAGAAGTTGCTATTAGATATCTATTCATACCCTGCAGAAGCCTGGCAACATTCTGAACCTTTTCAAAATGTAAATACTGCATATTAAGCATAGGAAAGAAAATTAATGTGCTGCATTTGCAAATTTATTTCCAAGTCAAAAATGCAAAGGGGGAGGAGGATTTCTTAGCAGAATTGATTTTCTACATTTACAGGGTATATTGAGAAGTTTGTAATGGCCTGAACACAAAAGAAAAACACTTTAGAAATGAATTAATTTAGTTTCTCTGATAATCTTAGCTTTTGAATTTATTCTTTTGATTTTAGATTTATGTCCTCACTATGACATTACCAGAGTTTATTGCATTTTGCAGGTGGCATTCATATATTATTACTTTACATGCAGTATATTGTGGGCAGTGGCTTACAATTTTTTGTTAAAAATATCCAGCACCACACAAGTTACTTCTTATTTAGACTTGCAAATCAGTAATGCCTTTCTCTTTTGATGTAAAAAATACTTAAAACATTACAGGAATTTTTGTGCCTTTTCTCTTTAGTTAATATTGAGAAAAGTTTGCAATAAAGTTTCCTTTTGGAAACTTGGACATTTTTAATTAAGTTCTGATTAACATATGAAGTCATCCTTTCACAATTCCAAACAAATGTCTTTTTAAAGCAAATCAGTGTTTTGTGTGTGTTCCTGTAGTTCCAAGAGTTGAACAGATTTATCTTGCTTTCTGCCATTCAAAATGGAGCAAAGAGGTCATCATATCAGGAACAATTTAGTAATTGACACCTTAATCATAGATTTCAGCAGTACAAACACTACCCACAAATCACCTGCACTTTCTCCAGAGAAAACAATAAACAAATAAAATAAATAGCAATAAATAAAACCATAATTAAAAAACAACAAAGAGAAACAGTAAGTCAAAGTTGATACTATTAAATAATGTCACAGGAAGTAGAAAATGAAAGGGTGAATGAAGTAACATATTTTTTCAGATAAAATCTTTATAGTTCTTAAACACAGTAAGATCTGAAAGCAAATTTAAGTTTTCAGACCTAAACTGACCCTGTACTTAGTTCCAGGAGGATTCAAAATTCTTATTTATTCCCATAATAGAGGTCCATTTCATACTGAATATATAAATTCTTATAAGATGTCTAGTGCTTTTTTAAAATTTTGGCTTATAAGTAAAGATCTTGGATTCTTTATAAGCTATATAATGGCTGATGATAAAATTTTATTCTTATGAGTATTAAATTATGCCAAAAAGCCATTTACTTAATATTCTTTAAACACCATAGCATGATTCAACTAAAATTCAGATTGTAAACCATCTTAATTAACACTACTGAAATACACATTTAATGAACAAGATAAGTAACTTAAGTTAATTTTCATGAACCAGATAACATCTGGGAGAAATGTATATTGGTAAGTCAAATAAAACTAATTTTCTAGCCACCACATCTATAGATGTTATTTATTGTATGTTCACTTAACAGTCAATTATTCAGTTTAGAAATCTATTCTCTTCTTTATTAGAGTTTTTAATATACTCACCTTGGTTCAAGTGGTCTGCTTATTATCTGAAAAAATATAAATGGTATTCACATGGAACAACATGATTGTTTTTATTATATTCGTTTGTGTGCAAGCATTCAAAAATGGAGAAACACATTTATTGCTTTACATTTGAAGTAATATTTAGGGGGTATTTGAAAGTCAAGCAAAACCAATCATTTGGCCAAATGGATGTATGTGTATAATCAGAAACTCCTGAGTTTTCATCTCAGCATTAGGCCTCAGGCAAGTCACTTAAAGTCTTTCCCTTTGTTTCTTGATCTAAAGATTATGGGTGCTATTCTCTGATAGAGGAAAGAGGGGTTGCTAAGTCAGGATACAAAATAGGAGTGTTTTTTTAATAAACATACTTGATCCTTTTTCTCTTTTTATTTTTATAGATTTAAGAGGTAACATATTAGACTTTTGAGGAAAAATATGAGACAATTACAATTCTACAGGAATATATAAAAATAGTTATAAAACTAGCTTTATTTAATTTGCTTCAACTATTCATACACTTGAGGAAATTATAACGTTCTTTCAGAAAACCTAACTTAATAAAGCTGACCATGTCTCTCTGTTTTAAATAGATTTTATTATAGAACCAGTGATGTTGTAAAACATGAGGTTTTGTTTAAAAAAAAATACAAAGGCCTAATTGTATTTTTTTAAAGAAAGTATTGCATCAGACAGTTTCATTTAAACATACTTGCTGGCTCTGTACTCTCACCACAATTATTGATTCTAATTTTTCTTAAACTTGTTTTTTAAACTGCTACTTAATGGAGAAAAATAATCACTGTGATGCTTCTGGGAACTATGTCTATTTCAAGCTATATATTTGACTCTATACTTATTATTAGTGAAATGATTTATATTTACCCTCATCTGAAATGAAATTAGGATATTTTTTCCCTTACAATATCTTACTAAGACAGCCAAATGTAACAACTCTTCATGAAAAAGAAAAGTGTAGCTATGCTTTGGTTCACTGATAGTATGTCAAACACCCTGAAGAGAAGAAATCCTTAACCCTACCTTTGTGCACAAATTAAATCAAATGACTAGCTGTATGAGCAGCACTCATAAAAGTCAAGGAAGGGAAAAGCTCAACCCTCAGTCAGAGCTTCAGGTTCTTGGGATAAAGGGGAGCTTCATTCCACCAAAGAAATGATGACCTGAGGAGTTCCAAGTTTCCATGTGTGCCCAGTACACACACACACACCAGTGCCAAAGACCAGGAAAACTGGGTAATTGACAAATAGTTCAGATTAGCCTTATAAAGAAATCCAGACCACTGGAGTGGGAAGGATAAAATGAGAGGTTTGAGCACACATATCTGCTTGTATTTAAGTGTATCATCTGATGGAAGATGGGGCAGAGGTGGGCACACGGTAGCATCTGCTCCCAACAGGATAGAGGGGGAAGCTATTGAGAACTTCCACCTAGGGATGAGAGAGAATTAACAGAAAAGCCTAGCCTGTGTATGTAAAAGCATAGCAATATAGCAACATCAACAAGTAAAATCTGGTTTCGTTAAAAGGCTATACCTTGCAGATTAGCTCATGCTTATTTCTCGGTGCCTGCAGTAAATCCAGGAACCTCCACTCCATTCCTTTCCCTCGTCTATTCAATGTCTCACCCACCACCACTCCCCCCAAATTTCTATTTCTCACCTTATATTGAAGTCTCTACCACTCATCATCTTCCTTTGTCTCTGTATTCCCAGGTGCAGGTTATTTATTTTATCTATAATGCTTCCGAGGACACTAAAATATGTTTAGCTGTTTCATTTTTCTAGTATAGTAAATAAAGAACAATATAAGGTATAGGAAGATGAAGAAACAAGCATGGTGAAAGAAGGTACAAATAATCTTGTAGAAGCTGAAAATGCTTTTATGTCCCATTTAGGGGGAAAAAATAGTGGTTTATGAATACAATGAGAGACAAAAATCTTTCTGATATGTTTTCTTGATAGTTTATTTTGATTAACATTTAGTTAACTGAAGATAAACAATCTGGAATGATATCATCTAACAGAATAGAGATTAAGTGCTTAATAATATCAATAATTTCCAAGTATGGCAACATGATGACATTTTACAGTTTACTGAAATACTGAATAGGACGAGAAGTTGGCACACAAGGGTTCAATTCCCAGAACTCTCACTAAGGAATTATTTGACTAAGCCAGTCATTTAATCTCTCGATTTCCAAATTTACTTGACTGTAAATTTAGGACACTTCAGTCCTTCTATAGATGTATACTAAGCAGTAACATCCTATAAAGTCAAATTAAAATTAAAAATATGAATTCAATGTAAAATACATTGTATAACTTAGCATCCAGTACATTTCAAAACTTATCTAAGTAAAAATAAATATTAACATTTAGATGATGAACTATTATTTTTTAAGTGTTTATTTTTATTGATTTAAGAGAGAGAGGAAGGGGGAGAGAGACACAGAGACAGGAACATCGTTCTATTCCCGTATGTGCCCTAACAGGGATTGAATCAGCAAGCAACCTTTGTGCTTTGGGACAATGCTTTAACCAATTGAGCCATCCAGCCAGGGCTAAATGATGAATTATTATGTTCTCATAAATTTCTCTTATGTAGCCTGACCTGTGGTGGCGCAGTGGATAAAGCGTTGACCTGGAAATGCTGAGGTCACCGGTTCGAAACCCTGGGCTTGCCTGGTCAAGGCACATATGGGAGTTGATGCTTCCAGCTCCTCCCCTCTCCTCTTTCTCTCTCTCTCTCTCTCTCTCTCTCTCTCTCTCTCTCTGTCTTTCCCTCTCCTCTCTAAAATGAATAAATAAATAAAATTTTTTTTTAAAATTTTCTCTTGTGTAAATTTATGTGACATTTTGTGAAATTTGAAATGAATGTATGATGATTTTAAGGTTTTGGAGTCCTCATGGGATGGTGAACTTATGCATTTCCAGAGTACTGTCTTCAATCCTGTAGGCTCAGGGTCTTTCACAGCATTTCATGGGAGTGACTTCATCTCAGGGCCACAGAAACAGGCTCGTGTAGCTTACTATATAAACTAGAACATCAATTTATTGGTTTTCAGTAAAGAATGTAATAAGCATGAGAATCAGAGCACTGAAGTGGACATACGTTTATATATCACCTGAGAGGTAGAAAATCAAATTATGACCAAAATGTTGGTTGTTCAGCATGGCGTCAGGACAAGAACTAATAAAATGAGTCAGATGTTCAATGTCATCAGTACCCTCATCTCCTCTTTCTCTCCCCCAAACTGTGCTGGAGAGAAAGTTGACTTCTTTAACTATTGTTTCTTCATTTCCACTGTTGATCAACTGTCATCACCATTCCTCTGTTTGTCACACGCTTGCTACAGAATTATTAAATGCTCACAGTGAAACCTTACCCTGCCTTCTGTGTTTTGGGGTGATATTGCAAGCATCTCTAATTTACTTGTGCTGGCTTTATAGTTAACCTTTAGATCCTTCATCAAGTTCTTCATCAAGTTCTTGATGACCACTTTTTATTGCCCCCAAGAACAGATAGCTGTTCCTTGATGAATAATATCAATCACCATCAGGCTACTATTGAGTATTTTAAGCATCTAACCCTTCTCCAAAATTGGAGAAGGTATACAGGAAACCTAAAACATGGTTTCTACGTACAGAGAGCTGGTAAGCAGGAGAAAGGGGCCACTTGACCCATGAACAATTAAAGCTCAGAGTATTACAAAATTAAGTCCTAAACCACAAAATATGGAAAGAGTGGGTAGAATAAAATGCTAATTATTAGATACAGAGCTGAAATTGTAAATTATGGTTACACGCAAAAGGCTTTATCATAATACAGCATTTTTCTTCTCCTCCAGCAAATGATAGAGGTTGTCAATCCTTCAGGTGGCCTTTTCCCCAACCCTGTAGAAGAAGGAATCTCATTTGATATTTACTCAACATTCATAGAGCCACCCCCAACACTGGATACAGAAATAAAGGTATTTTGTCTCTTCATTCACCCTGTCACAGCATGGCGTTCTCCGTGGATGGGGGGAAAGGAAGCACATGGTCTCCCTGTTTCCCTCACTCTGATTTTACCCAGCAAAATATAAACATTGGTTTTATCATTGACTCACAAGTAGGCTAGCTGAAGGTGGCTCAGCAATTTTAATCTCCTCTCCATCCTCCCCAATCTCCATATTCACTTTCCTAAAAGTAAGACTGTTGGCACAATGACTTGATTTGTCATGATGCTCATAAATAATGAAAATGCAGATTGACATCAAATTACAGTCACCTGACAGATTGACATCATTCCTAGTAGAAAAGTACCCAGGAGAAGTTTGAGGCTACATATAAATCCCTGACTGCTCCTAATATCACCTGAGCATTGTTTACTTTCAATATTCTAGAGACTGGATCAAGGACAAGGCCCTCCAGAGTCCCAGCCAGAGGCTAGTACTTCAGACTCAGATGCTTTAGTTGGTTTCACCATTGAAGATGTAAAGTCAGTGCTGGCTCAAGTCACAGATGACGTTTTCACCGGCATTCAGGTACTCAGCCTTGATAGTGTGCTCACTTACTTCATTACTGGTTAATTGGCCAACCTTGTTTTTTACATCTGTAAGTACTATCTACATTCAGCTAGCAAGAGTGACACTGATGATGGAGGAGTTCAACTTAACATCTCCACATCATTCTCAGTTGAGTCAACTGAGTCTCCATGAGATCACAAAATCAATTCACCGACAGCACATAGTTCAGTGTGCGTTACCAGTTTTACAGAAACCATTCAGCATCAAAACCCCAAAAGCAGCATGGTAAAGACTTTGTGCCTTGTCACACTAAAATTGCTCAAGCAAGAGTAATTAGAGTACATTTCTAAAAACAGTAAACCCTGAAGATCAAAGCATAATTCTCAGCTAAGTTTTCTCACCAAATTTCTAAAATGAAGTTTTCAAGTATTTGAACTCCCTCTCAGAGAGTTTGTCCCTTTTCACATATCACTAACAACAAAGAAGTTTGCACTTTGTTTCCAGAATGGCTGCGTGAAGACGGTGACGGTAATAGCCATCTCTGTAGCAATTGCCAGTTATGGATCAGCTTAGCTTTATGCTTAAATTTTTTCTCATCCAAAAAGAAAAAAGAAGAAAACATTTCCATCTCTACACAAAGACTTGCATCATTGCCTAGCCAAAATGATTAAATAAGTGAATTGCATATTTTGAGAGGATTTATAATTTCTTGTGGAAATGACTATGAATCAATAAGACAGTATACTGCATGTTTAAAATATTAATGCATCATAGAGTAAGACTTAGTTGGTATCTGAACATAAAACCGTATATAAAAAGCACACTGTATTAACAACTGACTTAGAGCAAAAGATTAGCTTGGCATAAGCATACCTTGTTAATGTTTAATCATCAAATGTTAATGCACTATTTACATGAGCATTTAATGATTTGATGCCAACAGAATCAGCCAAAGTCCTTGGCTTAATAAGGAGTATTTAGTGTTTACCAGAAACAGTGGAAGAACACACTTTACACAAAGCTTTATTGTTAACAACCCCATGAATGTGGTGACTGGTTATTGTGTGGAAGAGGAAAGTAACGTTGAATTAAGCAGAGTTCAGAACATGTCTCCTCTTTAGATTTTTTTTTTTATATTTTATTTATTAATTTTTAGAGAGGAGAGAGAGAGAGAGAAGGGGAGGGAGGAGCAGGAAGCATCAACTCCCATATGTGCCTTGACCGGGCAAGCCCAAGGTTTCGAACCGGCAACCTCAGTGTTCTAGGTCGACGCTTTATCCCACTGCGCCACCACAGGTCAGGCTCCTCTTTAGATTTGATAACATTTAATCTACATATAGTTTTTATATAATTATGGCCCTGGGCTCCTTTGTGATTCTGTGGCTTTGAAATTATGACCGAGGAACTGCTAGACAGTAATAGAATTGTTTGCAGTCCCCAAAAATTGATAACATCTTTACCAAGGCCATGTTCCATGTAGTGAATATGTTTTTAACTATTCATTGATTTTTAAAAAATATTAGAGTCTGCAGCATTTATACCACTGCTCTGTAATAGAAAGAACATGATTGCTATATGTGTGCGTGGTTGTCCATTGGCCTGCAGCTGTCCTTAACTGAGCTAGGAAATTCATTAGCTGGTTCATCTAAATATAATTAAACATAGAACTGGGACCAGAGGGGAAGGATGCAGACCCTTTAGGTGCTATGATCATAGCCATATTAAGTAGATTCATGGATTAGCCGAGGCCAAATTGCTGCCAATGTTTCAATAAAATGATATGATGAAATGAATTTATATAACCTTTCAAGATAGCAACCCCCCATATGTATTTTCTTCCAGTAATCCTAGTAAACTCTAGACAAATTATACAGGCTCTTCTCTGACAAATAAATTGAAAAAAATGAGAGACACAGAAGACTGAGTCATTTGTCCAGAGTTTCCAAGGTCAGAAACTGATGAAAGACTCTGAATGGGAGTTGTAAAGTGGGTTCTAGTTCAAATTCCAGAGTTATCCACAAAAACCACATAGCCTCTAATATCACAACCAGACTACTTTGGATTTGAATACTCCCGTGTGGTGTGGCACTTTTTCAGTGTTTGCCCTTGTTTCTTGGTCAGGTTCCAAGTTGGGTAATTACTCTCTGCTTACCTAAATTTCTCACTCTGCTTTAGATGGGTAGGTTATTTTCCAGGCCTAAAACCTGCCTCCCAATGTTCCTGGCTTTTAAAACTGCTGCATCCCCGTTCAAAGGTAGCTAGCTGCCTGCCAGTGGTCAGTGTATATAAGCCTTCTGAATACACTGGCCTGCTGTAGAAACAGTTAATGAATTATTATTTGTAAGATGCCTAAAATTGTCCAATAGTTTTTCTTCTTCTTTATATAGAAATAACACTGTTATTATATTTTTTTGGAACAAAAGTCAGTAGAGAAATCATGTTTTAAGTACAGTCTTTTTCAGAGCTCCTTCTCTAGTGTGGTTATGGCATATTTTCCTTTCTAGAATTCAGAAATTTCTGAAAATGTAGTGTGAATCCTTAAATTTTTTATACTAATTTACTTACTTTCCCATTGACTCACTTTATAGTTTTAGAGATTTATTAAGAATGAAGTTATCTTGGCCCTGAGATGTTAATTAAAATTATACTGGATAAAGCAAACAATTTAAGGTTATATAGTTTAGTTATTTAAATTTTTAAGATACATTAAAAATGAAAGTCTTTTGGCCCTGGATTGTATAATAAAAGATTATACCCAATGGAGCAAACTTTATTATATTTAAAGAATTACATTTCAGAGAAATATGAATGCTAACACTGAATTCTTGCTGTTAAATATTGGCTGTTGGTGCTGTTTAAGCAATAGGGTAAAATAAAGTGAAACCCTTGAGGGAAGTTTTCCATCTTGGGACTGCAGATATTGTTAGATCACCTTGAATTTCCAGGTTAGAAAAGTGAGAGTGAGATCACCTCAAGGTAGTCATCACTGACTGGCTATTGAACCAAGCCATGTGTTTACCATTCTTCCTGGAAGGAAACAGAACATCATACCCAAGCCCAGTGGCTGTGGCGTAGCTTGTCTGTTCAGCAAACCTCTAAAGAATAAAAGGAGAGATGGTAGACTTATGACAACCTGTTCTTGACCAGACAAGGAGTCTTTTCATCCAGCTCTGCTGGTGGCACAGTGGTCCAGAGAGCTTAAACAGAACTCCCCTCTGTCAGTACACCACTCTATTAGGTGTGCACCTTATCTTTATGAATCTTTCCCCCAAAGCCCACACTAGCGTAGATGAATTCCGTGAAATACCAGAAAACTCTCCAGGTCAATGTGAAAAAATCCTGGTGAGGCAGCGAAACAGAAACTGGTAGATGATAGTGCATCTGTCCTTAGTTGAAAAGAAGTGGAATTGTTGATGGACATAAAACACATTATGGTCATGCACTGCTTAATGACAGATATGTGTTCTGAGAAATGTGTTGCTAAGCAATATTGTTGTGTAATCATCACAGAGTGTACTTAACACCAAACATCATGGAGCTTGCTAGACACCAAGGTTATGTGATATAGCCTATTCTCTTAGGCTACAAGCCTGTACAACATGTTACTGTGCAAAACAACATGAGATTAAATGAAGCACAAGGGAGAATGATGTAATCAAGAGACACAGCAAACATGAGATGTATGAGTCTGCTGCCTGCATAACACAGCATCCTGTTTACAGCAAACATTTTTTATAAGTAGAAAGCATACACTCCAAAATAATGATTAAAAAATGTAGTACTGCATATTGAATATATAAACCAGTAGTGTAGTTATTTATAATCATTATCAAGTAGTATGTACTGTGCATAATTGTATGGGCTGTATTTTTATATGCTTGGTAGCACAGCATGTTTGTTTATACTAGCATCACCATAAACATGTGAGTGATGTGCTACGCTATGACATTTTACAGTGGCTACGATGTCAGTAGGCAATAAGAATTTTTCAGCTCCATTATTATCTTATGAGGCCACTGTCATATATGTGGTCTGACTTGGACCAAAACGTCCTTATGTGGCACATGACTGTACTTGAAAGTGGGAAGACAGACCCATTTAGAGCAGTGCTTCCCAATCCTTTGGAATTGTGGCAAGATGAATTCTTCCAACTACTTTATCCCCTGTATGGTCTAATATGTTGCACGGCATAAAGAAATAGGAGTAGTATATTTTTAAAATATTTCACTAATCATATTACTGAAATAGAACATTGGTTAATATATCACAAAAATAGAAGTTGGAATTATGAATTTAAAAGCTCGCCTGTAATATTAACTTAATACTTAATCTTTAACTGCTTAATATTTCAGGTAGGAACTAAGAGGCTAGGTGGTTAAGTGTCTTGCCCCAGGCTAAACTAATCCCTAGGTCTCCACACCCCTGGACCAGGGAGCTCCTTTCTGCTCTGCCAGCACCCTGCCTGAAGGATTCGAGATTCCTAAAACATAAAGGGTTCCTTTGTAACCCGGAGGACCATGTTCATCCCTTCTTGCCTCCTCCACCCATCCACCGAGAAAGAAAGAAATGAAAAACCGAAGGACAGAGTTTGATCCAGGGTTTGACAAAACTTGAACCAAAATAATAATAACAATGATAAAAATAAATAACTATTTACATGGGAATCCAGAATTACTGATACCCATGTGATCTTTTCAGAAATATCAATTCTTACTGTGAAGGTAAAACAAAATCTCATCAGATAAGGCAACCGTTCTGTACATTTCTAAAATATCTATTATAGTTACACTGGTAAAGAAATAAATCAGAATGAAAGGTTGTATCTGAACCAAAAGAGTATTTGATTTTTAAAATTTCTTCTATATAAATTAAAATAGTAAGAGTTTCTCAAAATACAGTTACCCTGAAAACTTCAAATTATGTTATAGATATGAGCATTCTCAATTTTGAATGAGTTATTAATACATATGGCTACACTACCCTTCATAGACTTCTAGATTGTTTAAAATCATCTAAACAAAAACACCAGTTTCACCACATTGCTCACCACTGGTTTCTCTATGCATAATTTTTTTTTATCCATCATGAAAAAGAGAAGACATTTTCAGAGCTACTAATGTTTAGTTAATGTGAAAATATTTCTGGAATTGTGCAGGTAGCAATGTTAGTCTATAGAATATCACTGCCGGAAGCTAAATGCCATCATAGCTGTAGCAAATACTAAAACCTGTCAGCAATCACTTACAATTTTCTACCAAAATTATACCTCAAGTTCCATAATTTATGACATAATTCCAGGAGTTACAATGTAGGATGAATACTTTTAATTATGAAAATTGTTCTAATTATGAGATCATTTGTGTTGTTACTTCACAACAGAAGCTTTCTGGGATCCCATTTAGAATGTATTACACAGGAGACAAAAACATTTATTGCAAAGGGGTGGGGAGATCAACAACACAGCAATAACTGAGCCCTGAGCAGTTATTCTGATTCAGTGCTTACTGGTGAAGTCTGTCTGAAAATACAGATAAATTATCCTATCTTCCAACACAAGGCTATGTGAAAAATGGCTGTCCAACTACCACTTCCTGTTCATAGCAGACATGCTATACATTGGGAATGTGCAGAGAAATATGATAAAGTGTTATCACATCACTACAGGCTGAAACCCGGCTATGTCTGCAAAACAGGAAGGTGTGTGAGGGATAATGTCTGTCTTTAGGCACTATAGTATGTCAAAACCACAAAGACAATGTGCAGCAAAAGATAGCTCCATCATAACCACTTTTTTATGATTGTCTTCACAGACGGAGATAAACGAAAAGCTGCAAATACAGGAAGAGACCTTTAATGCACGAATAGAAAAACTGAAGAAGGCCTGAGGACTTGGTACAAAGAGTGATGCTAAACTTCCCTGAAACGAACAAAACCAGTCCGAATAATAGACTCTCTAGAGCATCATATCTCCTTTATTTAGTTGGGAGAGGAAAACCAAGCCCCACTTTTTTATTATCCTAAGTAATTAGAAAAGTATTAACCCCAATTTTGTTATCTCCTGTCCCATAACAGCCTCTGAATTTATTGCACTGAGTGTAATGAGAACATTTTGTATACAAGAGTTTGGAGAATTATATATAAAAATACAATTACTTTTACAATACTCCTTTGACATTTTGACTAATAAATGTTACTCATCTTCAAGGAGAATGAAGCCAACGTTTTTAAATAAAGAAAAATAATAATTCTATTCATATTGACTCAAATGAACTGCCACATTAATAGAACATTGTGAACAGATACCACGTCCACACTACTAAGGATAAAACTTGCTAAACAATAGCTATTAAAATGCATATACTAAGTTTTTTTTCTTGAATTATATGGTTTTCTTATTTAAATGTTTCAGTGTGAAACCAATTTTCTGAAATTATATAATGCAGTTTGAAGCACTTTAATTTATTCTGTACTGTATTTGTTATTTCTAATCTTGTTACTCTCTCCGGAGAATACATGACCTATATAAAAAGAAGCAATGTATAAATGGTTATTAAACACCAAACTATATATAGATTGTAAAAATCTTAAATACAAATCAAACTCACAGAGCTCTTAAAATTAACTATTATACTGCAGAATGATTGAAAACATCTCAAACCTTTAAATACCTTTATTAAAATTTCCAAAGAAAAATATCTATTTACCTACTGATTGTCCCTAGTTGGACAAATTAAATTATGTAATTACTATTTAGGTCATTTCCAAATGTCTTAGTGTTCAGAGTTTTATAGTAGAAACAGACGTACTTGCATCTAGCTGGCACTTGGATGACCATGGTCTGTTCGTGCTCACCTCAAGCTATAGCCAACCTTCCCCATCAATACCAAAGAGATTATCCAAAATGTGTTAATTTAGGGCAGAGACAGATCTGATCACATTTGGTAATTTTCTAATTACATCGATTAGCTGTGTAAGAGAAGCCCTTGAGATGAAACGTGTTTATTGTTCACTAGCTCCAAGTCTGGAAGGCTGGGAGATGTGCTGAGCTGTTTTCCCTTGAGCTGTCCTGGCTAACAGAAAATGTTCATGGCCAAAAGAGAGCACTAGGAGGGCTCACCTGTCTTGATCCCATTAAGCAATCTTTTCTCCAGGAAAAATAGAGGTGAAACTGGAGAAACCACAGACCAGGAATAAAGGAGCTTCTAGACAACACTGAGCGCAGCCTCAAATGCAGTCATTGGCATATAGTAGACCCGCATTCCTAATAAAGAGTGCATTTGAGCAAAGGATTTGTGACCAAGAATCCAAAACTGAATGAAATATACTTTGAGATCCCTAAACACTACACAGAGACAATATACTATAAGCCAGCCTGAAGCACATGAGCATGCCAAAAGCATGCCCAGAGTCTGATACTAGCTTCAGCAAGGAGAGTGTGTGACTTTGGACAGGCTACTCAACCTCTATTTGCTCATCTATTAAATAGACATAATACTTATTTTAGAAGTTGTTATAAGGATTCAATACATATTAAAAAGATGTTTGTCGTAAGGTTTTGTTTTCTATTTACCTCTCAGGATACCCACAAAGCCACTGTTCTAATACCCTCTGCCCAGTTGTTTGATCAGTCTTTTTGCCAGAATTCCCAGCCTTCTCTGTCTCTCCACTGTAGCTCTGTGTCCTCCCACAGTAGCCACGTGGTCATGCTGCTGACCTACACCTTTCATGCTGAAGCTGCCCAAGGCTCGCTGTGGGAGCCTTTTACATCAAATAATAAAAAGGGAAGAAACAATCATAGGAGCAGTATCTCCAAATTTTAATTCATAGTCTCTGCTCTTTTAAATTAATTTCAAATGGATAACTTGAACACAGTTATTTTAAAAAGCATAGACAATCAAAAATAACTTTCACCCTAGCTAGATACCCTCATTTCTCTCCCTACAAGGCAATTACAGTTTCCAATAAGTTTTTAGAAGAGTATTTTTCACCTGTTTAAATAGTTGGATGCTTGTATACTGTGGCCTTTTTTATTTAACACAATGTGCATTGTTCTTTACACTCTCTTCTTCATTTTCA
The DNA here is from genome assembly GCF_036850765.1 of Saccopteryx bilineata. Classification (NCBI taxonomy): domain Eukaryota; kingdom Metazoa; phylum Chordata; class Mammalia; order Chiroptera; family Emballonuridae; genus Saccopteryx; species Saccopteryx bilineata. The sequence continues at coordinate 63,202,240 of NC_089498.1, forward strand.
TCGAATAATATATCTTAGCCATAATTCTCCATCAAAACATTAATGACTATATAGTATTTCATTTTAGCAATTCCATAACTTTTTAAACTAATCCTATTGATGAAAATTTTATTGTTTCAAGTACTTCCCTATGCCAATGCTGCATTGCCATCTTTGAGAACATGACTATAGCTATACGATGAATTCCTAGAGGAATAAATTTCTAGGTCAAATTTTATTTGCATTTCCAATTTTGATAGATACTGTCAAAGTACCTTCCAAAGATATTTCACCAACAATGTGTGAAAAAAAATCTCTTTCTATACATTGTTACCAATAACATGCATTACTCCTTTTTTATCATTGATATTCTGATAGATTAAAAATAATGTTACTATTATTTTAATTTGCTTTTATTATTTTACTCTATATGGACTGAGAAACTTTCATGTTTGTGGGCAAAATTTATATATATATGTATATATATATACTTAAATTACATATATGTATTAATTTTCCTAGTAACTCTAAGAGATAGAAATATATTAGTAGCCTCATTTTATTTAAATTATGGAGCCTGAAGCTTAAGAGGTATTAACTTGAACCAAGTTACACACTTAGTAGTTGATGGATCAGGGCCTTACACCAAGGTCTTTTGAATTAGTGTTTCCAGTTTCTTCAGATGTAGTTCCAGAAATGGGATTGCTAGGACAAAAGGCAGTTCCATTTTTTTAATTTTTTGAGGAAACTTCATACTGCTTTCAATGGTGGCTGCACCAATCTGCATTCCCACCAACAGTGCACATCCTCACCAGCACTTGTTGTTTGTTGATTTATTGACAGTAGACATTCTGACAGGTGTGAGGTGAAATCTCATTGTGGTTTTAATGTGCACCTCTCTGATGATTAATGACATTGAGCACTTTTTCATGTGTCTATTGTCCATCTCTATGTCCTCATTGGAGAAGTGTTGATTGAGGTTCTTTTTTAAAAAAAAAAATTATGAATTGATTTTAGTGAGAAAGTACGAGAGAGAGAAAGAAGCATCAATTTGTTGTTCCACTTACTTATGCATTCATTGGTTGATTCTTGTGTGTCCTGACCAAGGATCTAATTTGCAACCTTGGCCTATCAAGATGGCACTCTAACCAACTAAGCTAACCAGCCAGGGCTATTCAAGTCCTTTGCCCATTTTTTAGTTGAGCTCTTGTCTTCCTGGTGTTGAGTTTTATAAGTTCTTTATATACTTTGGAAATTAATTCTTTATCCCTTGTATCATTAGAAAATATATTTACCCATTCAGAGGGTTCTGTTTTCTTTTGTTGATGGTTTCTTTTGCTGTACAAAAGCTTTTTAGTTGGATGTAGTTCCATTTGTTTGTTTGTTTTTCCTTTGTTTCCCTTGCATGAGGAGATACATAGGCAAAAATATTGCACAAGAGATGTGAGATTTTACTGCCTATGTTTTCTTCTGCCCTGGTTGGCAAACAGTGGCTTGTGAGCCACATATGGCTCTTTGGCCCCTTGAGTGTGGCTCTTCCACAAAATACCACCTGTGAGTGCTACTTTGATAAGGAGTGTACCTAACTATATAGTCTAAGTTTAAAAAATTTGGCTCTCAAAAGAAATTTCAATCATACTGTTGATATTTGGCTCTGTTGACTAATGAGTTTGCCGACCACTGTTCAAGTGTTTATGATTTCATGACTTACATTTAAGTCTTTTATTTGTTTTGAGTTTATTCTTGTGTATTGTGTAAGATTGCAACATTACTTATACTACCAAGATCTGGAAACAGCCCAAGTACCCATAAGTACATGAATGAATAAAAAAGCTGTGGTACATTTACACAATGGAATACTACTCAGCTATAAAAAAGAACTCTTTCCTATTGTGACAACATGAATAAACCTGAAGAGTATTATGCTAAGTGATATAAGCCTTTCAGAGAAAGACAGATAACACATGATCTCACTTATACGTGGAATTTAATGAACAAAATAAACTGATGAACAAATAGAAACAGAGGCGGGGACACACAGGACAGATGACAGCTATCAGAAAGGAGGAAGGTTGGAGGACTGGATAAAAAAAGGTAAAGAGATTAAGAAAAAAACATATGTATAACACATAGACACAGACAACAGTGTGATGATAGCCAGAGGGAAATGGGGTGGAAGGTAAGCGGAGGTGAGCAAAGAGGGGGAAATAGGGATGGATAGAGACTTTGCCTGGGGCGATGGGCACACAATGTGGTGTGCAGATGATGTTATATTGAGTTGTACACTTGAAACCTGTATGGTTTTGTGAATCAATGTCACCCATATAAATTCAGTAACTTAACAATAAAAAAAAATGTGTTTAGTATTCCAGAACAAAAAATATACACAATTGACTGTAATTATAAGGAGGCAAAAGACAAATTTAAATTGATGGAAATGCCATAAAATATCTTCCTGGTACTTTTCAAAAATATCCCTCTGATGAAAGTCAAAGAAAGGCTGAGGAACTGTTTCAGACTAGAGAAGATTAAAGAGACATGACTACTAAATGCAGTGTGTAATCCAGAATTGGAAACTGGGCTGAAGAAATAAATATATCTATAAATTGCCCTATATTATTAGGACAATTGGTAAAATATGAATAAAGTCTATAATATCTTTAAAAAAAAAAAAAACAGGTCTGACCTATTTTACAGATAAGGAAACTGGAACATGGAAATCTTAAGTAATTTTCCCAGGATCACACAAACAGTAAATGGTAGAACCAGGTTTTTAATTTAGACCTGTATGATTACAAAATTCACAAATTTAACTTTATCTTCATTTAGCTATCTCATAGTCAATATGAAACACAGTGAAAACTGACCTTTTTATTATTAGTTATAATAAGGGAACAAACTTGTTTATATTTTTTTGCATATTAAGCATTTAGAAAATTTGTGTAAGGATGGAGGGCATCACCCAGCTCCATTCATTCATTCATTCACTCATTTTTATACTATATAGCATTGAGTACCTACTATGTGCTGTGGCGTTTAATAGTGAGCCAAATAGACATAATATCTGCCTAATAATCTAGTGGGAGTGACAGTTAATACTAAATGTGAAAATACAAGCTTCAGGAATTATGAGTATTAGACCAACATGCCTGATCTAGTTGAGAAGGTCACAGAAGTGACCCACTGGTTTTGACAATTGGGCCTAGATCTGAGGGATATATAGAATTCAACTAGCTAGAAGAAGGTGAAGGAAGACAGATTTCAGGCAGAGAGAAAAGCATGTGCAAAGTCCCTGGGACATAAATTGAGGCTGAAAAATTAATTTCCCACAGTCAAAGTCTTGCAGGGTTCTGTAACAACACACAGATTTCTATTTTTTTTTTATTTTTCTGAAGCTGGAAACGGGGAGGCAGTCAGACAGACTCCCGCATGCGCCCAACCGGGATCCACCTGGCATGCCCACCAGGGGGCGATGCTCTGCCCATCTGGGGCATTGCTCTGTTGCAACCAGAGCCATTCTAGCGCCTGAGGTAGAGGCCATGGAGCCATCCCCAGTGCCCGGGCTATCTTTGCTCCAATGGAGCCTTGGCTGCGGGAGGGGAAGAGAAAGACAGAGAGGAAGGAGAGAGGGAGGGGTGGAGAAGCAGATGATGGATGCTTCTCCTGTGTGCCCTGGCTGGGAATCGAACCCGGGATGTCTGCACGCCAGGCCAATGCTCTACCACTGAGCCAACCGGCCAGGGCCTCACAGATTTCTATTTTTAACCTAAAAGCAATGGGAACTTGATAAATTCTAAGAAGCAAGTGCCATCAGATTAGTATTTTTATTTTATTATTATTATTATTTTTTTGTATTTTTCTGAGCTGGAAACAGGGAGAGACAAACTCCCGCATGCGCTTGACTGGGATCCACCCAGCACTCCCACCAGGGGGCGACGCTCTGCCCACCAGGGGGCGATGCTCTGCCCCTCCGGGGCATCGCTCTATTGCGACCAGAGCCACTCTAACGCCTGGGGCAGAGGCCAAGGAGCCATCCCCAGCGCCAGGGCCATCTTTGCTCCAATGGAGCCTTGGCTGCGGGAGGGGAAGAGAAAGACAGAGAGGAAGGAGAGGGGGAGGGGTGGAGAAGCAGATGGGCGCTTCTCCTGTGTGCCCTGGCTGGGAATCGAACCCGGGACTTCCGCACGCCAGGCCAACGCTCTACCACTGAGCCAACCGGCCAGGGCCAGATTAGTATTTTTAAAAAGGCCATCTCTCTAGTGCTAGGACTTCTATCCGTAGAGATGTAGGAAAATATTCTAATGAAAGGATTTCTACTGTTAATGATGCTATCGGTCTACTTCTTAACAATTTCCAAGAGTAGAAGAAATAAAGAAAAATTTTGACTTTTTTAAAGTCGGTGTCTACTACTCTAAGCAGTTGCTTGCACAAAGACAGACCTCTGAAGAGCCGGTTTAAAAACAGTACTAACCTATCACTTAGATAAGCAGCAACCTTTTTCTGATCATCCACAGTAAGATATCTTTCCTTCATTTGCAGGAATAATTTGGGGAGGATTTTTTCACCCCCATGATAAATTTCAAAGAGATAATATATTTATTATGTTATGAACAAGCCACAGCCTGCCACTATTACAGGTATTTATTTACAGGCACTATTGCACCTAAATATAGCATGGAGTCATTTTTCCAAAATCCAAATATAAAACCCCTATTTCTACCCTCCATTTGATTAGAGCCATTCAACCATCCTGGTAGATAATAAGTTTGCATGTTTTTAGATTGCATTTCATTATGCTTCAGTTCCCCTAGAGAATAACACGCTCCTTTTCCCAACAATTATAGAGGAGAAATACTTCTGACATCTCAAATTTCAGAGTCTCAAGAAGATGTTCCTCTTCTGGACATCAAAGTCTTTTTTTCCCCAAACATTAATTTGCTAAATAAGGGAAGTCAGGACCCTTTTGTGGTAGCCAAATACCTATTAATTTATGTTTCTTAAGCAAAAATAATCTAGATCCCAATAATATCATCCTGTTGGAAATCAAATTCCAAAACATCAAGAGAATACTAAAAATCTTTCTTGCTTTTCATTTAAAAAGCACCCCTTTTCCACCCCTTTTCATAGAATTATCAGCAGTGGAGATTGGCTTAACATTTTTTATTTTTTTTATTATTATTATTATTTTTTTTTTTTGTATTTTTCTGAAGCTGGAAACGGGGAGAGACAGTCAGACAGACTCCCGCATGCGCCCAACCGGGATCCACCCGGCACGCCCACTAGGGGCGACACTCTGCCCACCAGGGGGCGATGCTCTGCCCCTCCGGGGCGTCGCTCTGCCGTGACCAGAGCCACTCCAGTGCCTGGGGCAGAGGCCAAGGAGCCATCCCTAGCGCCAGGGCCATCTTTGCTCCAATGGAGCCTTGGCTGTGGGAGGGGAAGAGAGAGACAGAGAGGAAGGAGGGGGCGGGGGTGGAGAAGCAAATGGGCACTTCTCCTATGTGCCCTGGCCGGGAATCGAACCCGGGTCCCCCGCATGCCAGGCCGACGCTCTACCGCTGAGCCAACTGGCCAGGGCCTAAAATTTTTTTTTATTTTGAAATTAAATTTTATGGGGTGACATTGATCAATAAGAGTACATAGGTTTCAGGTAAACTTTCTATAGCATTTGAACTGTTCATTGTGTTGTGTGCCCATAATCCAAAATGAAATCATTTTCCATCATTGTATATTTATCCCTCTTTACTCCCCTCCCCTCAACACGTACCCCCCAACCCCCTCCCTCTGACAACTACTTCATTTTTATCTATGTCCATTATTTTCAGTTTTATATCCCACCTATGTTTGAAATCATAGGGTTCTTAGCTTTTTCTGATTTACTAATTTCCCTTAGTATAATGTTCTCAAAGTCCATTCATGTTGTTATAAATGGCAATATGTCATCATTTCTAATTGGTTAAAAAGTATTTCATTGTACAATATATATGTACCATATCTTCTTTATCCAATCCTCTATCAAGGGACACTTTGGTGATTTCTGTGTCTTGGCTACTATGAATAATGCTACAATGACCATGGAAGTACATGTGTCTTTGCAAGCCAATGTTTTCAAGTTTGAGGGTAGATACCCAGTAGAGGGATTGCTGGGTCATATGGTAGTTTTAGTCTTAATTTTTTGAGAAACCACCACACTTTCTTCCATAATGGCTGTACCAGTTTACATTCCCACCAGTAGTGAATGAGGCTTCCTATTTCTCCACAGACTCTCCAACACTTGTTATTACCAGTCTTATTGATAACGGCCAATTTAACTGGTGTGAGGTGATATCTCATTGTAGTTTTGATTTGCATTTCTGAAATAGCTAGCGATGATGACCATCTTTTCATATATCTGTGGGCTATTTCTATGTCTTCTTGAGAGAAGTATATGTAGATCCTCTCCCCATTTTTAATGGGATTGTTTGCTTGTTTGTTGCTGAGCTTTGTGAGTTTTTTATGTATTTTGGATATTAACTTTTTATCAGAGCTGTTTTTTCTTTTTAAACTGCACACTTTCTAGGCACTGAGATGAAATAAGACAGATAAGTCTTTGACATCATGAAACTCATGGAATCGATAAAGTTTACAATATAGAGTAAGATAATAAGCAAATGAATAAATAAAATGATCTTTGATAACAATCAATAAAGCAAATGATTAATGCAAAGCCAATGGGATAAAAGGTTCTGAGACATGGGAGAGCTACTTTACCTGAGGTGCTCCAAGAACCCTTCTTGTAAGGATGACTTTTGAGCAGACCAGAATGGAAGGAGAAGCCATGAGCCATACCACAGGACATTTATTTTAGGTGAAAATAACAAGTGAAGTGACATTGCCAAGTAGAATTTTTGATCATGCTAAGTAGGTTTCCGGTGGAAGGTGTACCCAGGGCCTGACTCCTGGGAAGTAACCAGGCTAGTTTTTAACCTCAGACCCTCACATTCCTCATCTAGTGCTTTTGCTATTCCATCACAGTGGCATGGTCATGGTCACATTGCCTTTTAAAAATGCAGAATTATAGCAACATAATGCTTATCAGTATAACTCAAAATCCCATCTACTTTAAAACAAACGCATCTACTTTAAAAAAATCTTGGTCCAAATCTCCTTCGCAGAAGGATTCCAAATAAGTATAACTCTACTGATTATTTATGAGTGATGCATAATGACTTCTCTCTAAAAAAAAAATACAGTATGGAAAGGTGAGCAGAAAGAATGCCTTTACAGTTAAGAAACCTGATCGACAATACTTCTGTCAGATGATCAGGATCAACATTAATATTCATAAATCATGTTGGTGGCATGTACATTTGATATGAGATAATGAAAATAGTACTTCACCTTTGTGATCTTCCTACCAAAAACCATAATCCTAGTCTAATCATAAGAAAACACATCTGGCAAATTCCAAAAGAGTAGCATCCTACAATATACCAGGTAGTATTCTTCAAAACTGTCAAGATCATCAAAAACAAGTAAAGTATGAGAAAATGTTGTAGCCAAAAGAAGCTTACAGGGACAACTAATGTAATAGCGAATTCTGGATGTAATTCTGGAACAGAAATAAAAAAAAACACTAAAGAAATATGCATAAATTATGAAGGTTAATTAATAAAATGTATTAAAACTTGTTCATTATTTATACCAAATGTACTATATTAAAGTAAGATTAATAATAACAGTAGTTAATAACAGGGAAAACTGTAGTGGGAGAAAGGGGTCAGTATATATGGGAATTATGTACTATCTACTCAATCTTTCTGTAAATATAAACTGTTCTAAAAAAATTATGAATTTTAAAGAATCTTGATGAATACAAACCAAAGTTAGAGGAAAAGATGCCTATCACAGTTCACCATTTATCAAATGACAGGCCCTTATAAATGATAGAGGATTAGATAAAGATGTGATACATATATACATTGAAATACTACTCAGCCATAAGAAATGATGACATAATGCCATTTACGACAACATGGATGAAACTTGAGAACATTACACTGAGTGAAATAAGTAAATCAAAAAAAGCTAAGAACTGTATGATTTCACAGATAAGTGGGATATAAAACTGAGACTCATGGACAGAGATAAAAGTGAAGTGGTTGCCAGGGGGAGGGACACATGGGGGAGGGAAAGAGGAAAGGGAATGGAGGGAAGGGTGTAAAGAGGGACAAATATAAGGTGATGGAAAATGATTTGACTTTGGGTGATGGGTATACAACATAATCAACAGTTCAAATGCCATAGAAATGTTTACCTGAAACCTCTGTACTCTTATTGGTCAATGTCACCCTATTAAAGTTAATTTGCTAAATAAAATTTTTTAAAAAATAAAATAAACGACACATAAAAAATCAGATTTTCTATTTTTTTCTGTATAGTAATTGATGCTATTATTTTTCATAAACCCTATCCAATCTCTTTATTTGTTGTTATGGACCTATAGATTAGGATAACGTTAAAGTTTGCACTAAGCCTGTAATAGTCAAAAAATTCAAAATTAAAGAATAAAAAGTGTTTTTACTCTACCTTGCCTGATCCACAACTTGTTATATCTGCTTAGGAAATGTAATTAAGTGATTGAACCCAAAGGATTTAATTTTAAAATAGACCATAGAAGAATGGGCTGAAAATCTGAAATATCATTTTATTGAATCCTTTCACAGTGAAGAAACTGAGGTCCAGAAAAATGAAGACTTTGTGATTACATGACTAATTTGTAGCAGGAAATAAAATCCAGATCTCCCTCCCTTCCTCCATTTCTTTCTTCCTTCTTTTCTTTTTTGCCTCTCTCCCTTTATTCCTTCTTTTTTTCTTTCTTCCTGCCTTCCTTTATTTATTTATTCAAACATGACTGTATTCAACAAAGGTTCACTGAATATCTTCTATGTGTCAGATGCTATGCTAAACATTCATAAGCAAAAATAGACATAATCACTAACCTCATATGAGTGTAGTAGGAGAAGTAGAGTTTCATCAATTACAAAGTACAAAAGAATAAGTATAATTGGTTCTATGAAGAAAAGTTATATTCTGTAATGAGAGCTTATTTAGCTGAATCTGACCAAATCAAAGAAGGTTCTGAAAGGAAAGGTAATACTTAAAGGATAAATAGGCACCAACTAGACAAAGAGGGGAGAAAAGAGTTTTCAGGCTTAGGAATAGCAAGTGCAAAATCCCTGTGGAAAGAGAAGATGGAAATTAGAGAATGTGAAAAGGGGACCAGGGGGGTGAAGCCTTGAAAGTGGAAAGGAGCCATTTTCAAAATTGAAAATGAACAGGTTTAAGTGAATATTAGATTATGCAGTCTTGTGTGTCAATATGAAGAGTCTTGTCTTCGTCCTAAAAACAATGAAAAGTTACTGAAAGGTTTTAAGCAAAGACATGGGGGTGACTGGTGAATGATAGGCACATTAACTATGCAGAGATGACTCTCATTGCAGTGGGAAGAATGGAGAAGAGACCAGGAGAAAGGATAGATGGGTGCACCTCAGTTAGGATATTTCCAGCCTGGTACTCTTTCTGTTACACCACATACATGTCAGAAGCTATCCATCAAAATCCAGGCTCCCATTGTTCTTGAATGCATGGATTCCATTTTCCAGATCTCTTTGCAATCAAGCATGACCACATGACCAAGTTTCAGCCAGTAAATGTGAGCAGAAACGAAATGTACTACTTGAAGGGTGTTTCTTAAGACCATACAGCACCTCTCTCATGCTCTTTCTTTCTCCTTTCTGCTGGCTGGATGGCAGTCAGGAGACTGGAAATTTGAAGATTACAGAACAACTGACTGCCTGGGTTCCTGTATAAACCACATGACAGGAGACATGTACCAACCTGGGTGACTCTTCCAGACTGTCTTTTGAGGGAGAAATAAACTTCCATTTCTTAGAGTGACTTCATTCTTGGGTCTATCTGTTACAGCAATTTAGCCTGCCTTAATTAATGCAATGAATATGTCTGTCTGTGTTTATGTATATGTAATATGTCTCTTATGGGTCAATGTCTATAAACTTGGAAACAACTAGCAAATTCATTTACTAGGGACCTACTTATAGTTTTATTGCATAAGGTAATTACTTCTTAGTTTATATAAGCCTACAGTCCCTCCTAAACTGACATTCTATGCAATAATTGACTGAGCCATATAAGTATGATGAATTGTACACTCAGGAATTTCCCACGAGAGGGCACACCTTAAATACTTTCTACTTTTGTGAGGCTAGTAATTTTTTTAATGTCTATGGTTGGCTTGGGATTACTCTAATATAATAAGAAAAGTATAAACAAGGTTTTAAATTATTAATTTGCTAATAGTTTTTTCCTTATGCCAATGCTATTTTCTCAACTGAAATAATCCATAATTCACTAAAAATTATTTACTAAATTCCAATCCAGGATCCTGGTTAAGGCCCTTAGTAGAGCAAATATCGATATAGTAGCTACTACTGATATTAACTACATCCAGTTCTAAAGACTAATATATTATTAGTAGTATTAACATAGTATTATTCTAATTTGGATAGTAGATAGTTCCATAGGTTAAAATAAAAGGCATCATCTGCTCATAGATAGAGTTGGAAATAGAAACAGAACTTGGTTTTTCCCTCCTTCAAATGTGCTCAGTCACTAATTCACTTATCATTGATCACCTGAATCAGAATGCTTTTGGCTATAAACAAGTAAAACTCTAAACTCAAAATGTCCCACACAATAATAAACGTGTTTTATATTATTTAAGAAATAAAAGAAAGTTCAGAAGCAGGACGCCTCAGTGACGTCATAAACAGCCCAGACTATTTCAATAGGTATGACCCTCTTTGGCTTCTTGGCTTTTGTCCTCAGCGTTCTCTCTTCATACTCCCAAGGTGGCAGCTAGTTTCCCAATAAAGGACCAAAAGCTCCAAGAAAAAATTTTTCTTTTCTTATATTTGTTTTTGAGAACAAGAAAAACATTTCCCAGATGCTACCAAGAGAATCCTCCTGTAGAAGTGTATCATTTGGCCAATACTAAAATCAGACTCTGGACAGCGGAGTAGAATTATAAGGATTGACTTAGGAGTCAGGACTCACCAGCTGGAGCTGGTGAGTGGCTCTGAAAAACATAGCGCATAGCTGAACATAGTTGGGATCTGTCAGAGAGAGAGGGAAAAAGGTAGAATGGTTATGGGTAGGCAACTGCCGTTTCTAGTCCACCAAGTGATTGTTCCTGCATCACATTTTATACCCTGATATGTCCTAGCCTTATCGGCATGGTTCAGTTTCATTTTAGATAGATAGATAGATCTTCTTTTTCAAATATTATGCTACTGGTGCTGATTATAATCTCTGTGTGGATTTTTTTTTGTATTAATACAGCTGAGGTTTGCTATAGAAGAAACTACCACATTCCAACATGTCTATGAAAAATAGCTAGAAATTTTTTAAACCAAAGCAATTCTGCTCTTTAGGTAATAGACTCATATTGAATTATTATTACCATTTCCTTTCTGCTGAAATTTTGATGACATGGTCATCATTCATTCAACCAAGTGTGGCCATTTCAGATTCAGTTAAGTGTCTTTATTCAAGGTGTCCTCATAGGCTCCTTTATTTGTTAGAACTGTTTCAAAATCAACAGACAGATGAATCAGCAGAACACTACAAAGCAAAATTCATGGGCCAGGGTTAAATTGAGGAAACAAACAAAAAGATGAAGCAATTAGTGTTGGAAAATTGTTTGTTATATAATAGTAAACAAAATATGAGGGAAAAAATCTATCATTCAATATATGTGTTTTGTGGGAGAAATTGATAGGGAAAGAAAAGGCATTTGAACAAAATAAAGGTAATCTCTTGATGGTGCAATTATATAGGTGATTTAATATTTTGCTGTATTTTCATACATTCTATATTAACTTTTCTTTTTAATAAGAAGTAAACACTGCTTCTGGTAGGTTTATGCTACATCCTACCTTTTGATGTCATTGCCCTTTAACCAGCTTCTGGACCAACTCACTGGAAACCTGGATGTTTTCCCAGCCTTCTCTGGGGCAGTTAGGGTGCTTTTACAGCAGGAGCCACTAGGTAAGGCAGGTACTGTCTGGACCTAGAGAGGCACAGAGAGTTTCCCAGAAACCGCTCCTGTGCTGAAGAAGCTTCCAATCTATATTAGATTGACTGGCAAGCCCATAGCATTGGACAAATAGAAACATCATCTTTATAGTTCCAAAACAACTTGTAGAGCTGAGACAACCTCTGAGACAGAGGGGTCTGTCTCAACAAATGTGCAATGTGGGTAGGTTCCTTTCCCCCACTGAGCCTCAGGTTTATTGTTTATAAATTGGATGAACTGACAATAGGAAACAAAGTTGAGATGCCTTTTTCTTAACTCAAAGGTCATTTCTGAATTTTAAAAAACAAAACCTAGAAACTAGCCTTAAAGGAATATAGTATGTAAAAATATCTCAAATTGGCTTAAAATTGAAGCACCAGATGCATTACTATTAAAGTCAAGAATGAGTTATGATTAATAAAATAATTGTACAAATGTCTATAATGTCTGTTTTGCATCCAGGCTGTAGCTGTAGAAGGGCAGGGACTGTGTCTGTCTTGTCCATGCTCTATCTCTAAGGTCTAGCACAGTGCCTGGGACAGACTAGATACTTCATGAATATTTTTTGTAGAAGACAGAGAAGAAGGCAAACAGTCACAGTGGCTGATTGGCTGTTTTCACCACTAGTATTTAACTTTTCTTACCACTGCAATAAAACAATATGTAGAAATTTAAAGTACAGTTATCAAGGAAAGTCATTGTTATTTATAAATTGTAAGGTTATGTACACTGAAAACCCATGAGAAAAACTATTATTAAAAAATTAATAATGAGCCTGACCTGTGGTGGTGCAGTGGATAAAGCGTCGACCTGGAAATGCTGAGGTTGCCAGTTCGAAACTCTGGGCTTGCCTGGTCAAGGCACATATGGGAGTTGGTGCTTCCAGCTCCTCCCTCTTCTCTCTCTCTCTGTCTCTCTCTCCTCTCTCTCCCTCTCTGTCTCTCTCCTCTCTAAAAAAATGAATAAAAAAAATTCAGGTTATAAAAAAAATCAATAATGAGTCCGATAAAATAAATATAAAAAATAAATTTTTTAATAAATTAAAATAGAAATATAATGGATTGTTTAGCTCATCATCCCCAAACACCAAGGTTGTGGGTTCAATGCCCAGTCAGGGAGCATATAGAGAGTGAGCAGTGGCCCTGGCCGGTTGGCTCAGAGGTAGAGCGTCGGCCTAGCGTGCGGAGGACCCGGGTTCGATTCCCGGCCAGGGCACATAGGAGAAGCGCCCATTTGCTTCTCCACCCCTCCGCCGCGCCTTCCTCACTGTCTCTCTCTTCCCCTCCCGCAGCCAAGGCTCCATTGGAGCAGGGATGGCCCGGGCGCTGGGGATGGCTCTGTGGCCTCTGCCCCAGGCGCTAGAGTGGCTCTGGTTGCAACATGGCGATGCCCAGGATGGACAGAGCATCGCCCCATGGTGGGCGTGCCGGGTGGATCCCGGTCGGGCGCATGCGGGAGTCTGTCTGACTGTCTCTCCCTGTTTCCAGCTTCAGAAAAATGCAAAAAAAAAAAAAAAAAAAGAAAGTGAGCAGTGAGTGCATAACTAAGTGGAACAACAAATGAATGCTTCTCTCCCTCTCTCCCTTCCTCTCTTTGTCTCTCTAAAACCAATCAATAAATTTAAAACATAAAAAAATACAATATTAAAAATATTTTACCATAGTAACAAACATACAAAATACTTAAGATAAAAATAGAATTGTAAAGGACCTGTTTGAAGAAAACGATAAAACTTTCTAAAAGGGCATTTTGCTAGAAGCAATATTTAAATGTAGTAAAGATGTTATGGTAAGTGTAATTCCATTGAAAATTGCAGGATTTTTATTTGCTAATTTTAGTCTAAGGTCAACATAAATACTGAAAAAATAATAAAGGATAAGGGTTTTCTGATTGAAAAACCTTAAAAAAGCTCAAGTATTTAAAAGTATGATATTAGCTGCAAAAATACCAGCCAAATTAGTAAAACAATAAATAACCCAAAAAAGGCCTTAGTACTAAGAATTTGTTTCATAGTGAAATCTCCTTGAACTCTAGAGTCACTCAGTCTTGAAATCCCTCTCAGATCTGCCCCATGTAGATATCTAAGATATCAATTTAAGCTAACTAAGCCTGTTTATTCACCTGTGAACTGAGATTAAACATAACTACACTAGATGAGGATAAACATAACTATACTAAATGTTATTAAAAGGATCAAATGATATATATATTTATTAACATTGAAAACCCATTAAAAATATCTAGCACAGTACCAAAGTATACAATAAATGGTTTAGCAATTGAACCAAAAGAAAGTAAAGAAATCCATAAGAAATGATGCTGGGACAATTAATTTTTTAAAGTAAACTTTAGATATTACATATCTGTTTTGTATTTTATACATTGCATTTTACAGAATATGTCAACAAGATAAAGCATTAAATGTAGATATTTAAACTACAAAATAGCTACAGGAAATTGTAAGAAATTTTTTTTTCTGGTATTGTAATGGAGAAGATTTAACAAGTAAAAGTAATGGAACAACATCACAGAAAACAGGCAGAAAGAATAATTTTAATTACAGAAAATTTTTAGCTGCTCCCTATAAGAAAAAGTATTCACTGGATGTAAAAATAAAAGAATAAAAAAATATGATAAAAATACTTTCTGCAAGATGCATGACAGATGGAGTTGATAACTAACATATAAATAACACTTTAAAATAAATAAAAACGCTAACAACTCAGTAGAAAAAAATACAGTGGATCTAAATAAATAACTCACAAATTAAAGAATAAATACAAATTGTCAACAATAACGGAAATGTTTAGTAAGTTGTGGAATTTCCAAATTCTGTGTGTTCGGTATATTGAGAGACAAAGAAATCCATAAAGAAAAACACAGAAATGAAAGTATTTTGTACGTCCCTATGTCAGGAACTGACCAAAATTGGCTCAAATATGAGAAACAGTGTGCAGCCTTCACTTAACCCCTTGTGTTAAGGAGTACTTTAAATTTTTAAATGAGATATGAGAGCTTAATTTTGGTAAATTTCAAAATGCCACTTAATCACCCTCTCTGCCACCCCATGTTCTCAACTTTTCTAACATAGCACATGTAGCTTTCTATGTCAAAAGTATCTATCTCGATAAGCATGAACTAAGTAGATGATAAAAGATCCTTGAGGAAGACATAAGGAGGGAAGATAGTGAGACAGACTTCTGCATGCATCCTGCTGACTAAAATCCACCTGGCAACCCCATCATAGGCTGATGCTTGAGCACCAAGCTATTTTTAGCACTTGAGGGTGATGCATTCCAACAGAGACATCCTCAGTGCCTATGTTTGAACCAATGGAGCCACTGGCTGCAGAAGGGGAAAAGGGAGAAAAGAAAGGAAAGGGGAGAAGCAGATGGTCACTTCTCCTGTATGCCCTGACCAGGAATCAAACCTGGGACATTCATACACCAGGCTGATGCTCTTTCCACTGAGCCACTGGCCAGGGCTGAAATTGGTATTTTTAACAAGCACCCTAATTAATGCCTTGGTACTTAAAGTTTGAAAACCATGTAATGGCAAACCACCAAGTCCCTTCTAATGCCAAAAATTGAGTCTATTGAAGGGAAAAATATGCATGCTAAAGAACAGCTACTCTATACATTGAGAGTGACCACCCACCTTAACTATCAAATTTTGGTTCTCAGATACTTGTATATTTGAGCTATCCTTGATATCTCTTTAGATTTGTTCTTTCAATTCCATGCATCAAATTACATGCATCAAAGCTGCTCGTCTTGAAAGTGCTTTCAGAAGGCACATAAATTCAACCCTGAGTTCTTATGATTCAGACATTTAATCACCTCATAAAGTTAATGGAATCCAATTTGAATCTAGACACCTCAACAGCTACATTGCATTGAATTCACAGCATTCATAAAATGTGGGACTCAAAATGAATCACCAGCTTAATGGAAAGTTCAGAAGAGAATGCTGCCCTCTCATTGGTCACTGTCCAAATCTTTAGTTGCCAGGAATAGGACCGGAGCTATCAACACAACCCTGTATCCCAGGCAACCAGCCATGCCACTGAGAACTTTTCAACACTTCAAAACATAAAAGTTACATAAAATTTTTCAGATGCTCTTTCAATTGCTTGGAAAGCTCATGGTTTATAATAGTAATGATACCCAGGGTCAGACATCACCTATCAATTTAGGACTTTATTATCAGCCCCCAAATGGGTTGCCTTTGGGGTGCTCCAGACCCTTGCCTGATTGCCATAAAATATGTTCCTCCAGTGATGCAAAGTCTCTGAGGTAAGAGAAAAAATTCTGGTATTCCAAGATCCCAACAATCCATTACTTAAACAACAGGAAATAAAAATGCCACTGGCCCTCCAAGTATCCAGATGTGGTCTCAGTGATGTTTGGCATCTACTAGGTGAAGACATCTGGATGATTGATTCTGAGCTCTCCATCCAGACATTTAACCATAGTGGCAACTCAACTTTGGTCTGAAGCTGGGTGGGGTTTGCAGTTATTACAAAGCTATCCATGTGATCTCCTTTTATTGGAAATGTATTTTTACATTAGCATTTCCACCTTTGATAGGGTGGTTTTGCTCAAAGAAGCCTCACCATCCACAAAACTGCTTAGATCAACCTTCTCAACTACACTTTCTGTTCTTCAAGGTTTCGTAGTCACTGCTAAGCCAAGTGGAAGGAATACCAAATCTTTATTTTTTTAAAAAGACAGCTGCTGGAATCCACTCATTCTTAACAAGTTATTTATCTAAGTAAAAACTTTGCACATCAAGGAAGGAGGCAAGGGTTTCAAAATGTCTTCTATACTTTTTGAGTCTAATATGCTGAACTGCAAATTTAATCCACTAAAGTGGTTTCATGCAAACACTCCTCTCAAATTCCTTTTGTACAAAATTTTGATGCATAATGTATAGAGTCTGAAAATGGATTAAGCTACATTTGGAGATGGTTTGAGTTGTTTTTATAAGCAAGAAAAAATGAGCAGTTTTTTGTTGTTGTTGCCATTTTTAACCCTTCTTACTCAAACAATCACACATGGATCTTGTCTTCTCAAAGTTGCCTTTCACATAATGTTTCTTGTCTTTTTTTTTCCTGTCAAAAAGCTTGAAATGTCAAAAGTTTTCAGTAAAAATGTGAAGAGTGAATTAGACTTTTTTCCCTCAGATTTCCCAACTAAAGCAAGCACATAGAATGGTAAAGCTCTCTGATTTACTCCTGAAAGAGAATTCAGTAACCAAATAAGCATGAGTGAGATCTTATTGAATAAACTGTTTCCTAGTATTCCACAATTTAATCACCATGAATACTGTGGCCACAGATGGAATGCCAGTCTTTGTGCTAGGGAGAGCAGGTGTGACAAATGCCCAGAGACACAGTTCTACCAGGTACAATCAAGGTTAGAAGAGTGAGAACAAAGATGGCCAGGGCAAGTTATCGAAGGCTCCAGAAGAATCACAAGGACTTGACTACAATCTCATACTTATATCTTAAAAGGTCAACACATTGCAATGTTCTGTCTCATCACTTTCTTATTTTTACATATCATTTAAGTACAATGTACATTGTACTGGCAAAAGAATTGCAGCTAGAATAAAATTTGGGTTCAAGTCCTAAGTCTGACCCTACATAGTTGTGTGATCTTAAACTCACTTGTTCTCACTGGTTTCAGTTTCACCATCTGCCAAGTAAGAAGAACCATTTCCCTCTAGTTACTTTCTGCCTCTGGGGCCAATGTGGGGAACAAATAAGGTGGGTGGGAAAGTACTTATAAAGTCTCAAGCTTCATATACCCTACTGAGTTCTTCTCTGTGTTGGGTTAACTATTGCTTTCTCCTGAGAAAATGATGGCATCCTTGGCTCTTTTCCCACAGCCTTCTCCATCTGGGTTCCCCCCAAAGCCATGGGTAAAATGAACAAGGTGGTCTGAGGGGGACTTCCAGTTGCTGCTCAGCTGACCTCTTCCAGTGGCTTTCTATACATGACCCCAATGAGAGCTTTTAAGCAGATAAATCCCTATCCATGCCACTTAAAACCATGGCTTCAAATAAATATAGAAAAATAATACCCTCAGCCTAACATTTCTCATGGCATCTGTTCTGAACCCTCATTTGAATTACCTTTATCCAGACCCTGTAATGAACCTCTTTACTGTTGTTTCTCTCACTTCTCCTGCTTCAGAGTTCCACTTATCTTGTCTGGGCCTTCGGATTCTCTTCTCCATCATGATTCAAATGATTCACTTAATCATACTCCCGCTACCCACTCCACATGGGTCCTAGCACCTTTCACCCCAGCTCTATGAATGGGACACAGACAAATAGAAGAGTTTACCTGCAGGTGTAGGAGCTGAGATGTATGTGCCTCCCAGAAATGAGCAGTGTAAGGATTTCTGCCAGCTCTGGGAACATTTCCTCTTTGGGAAGTATGGACTTACACAATCGGACAATTTCAAATTCTATAGAACAGGTATCTTAGGGGACAGTAACAAGGGGAAGAAGGGTTGTTTTTTTCCGACTTACCGTACGTTCCTCCTTTAAATGTTACCACACACCAGCACATGTCAAAACATATATTCTACTACTCAGCCATAAGAAATGATGACATCAGATCATTTACAGCAAAATGGTGGGATCTTGATAACATTATACTGAGTGAAATAAGTAAATCAGAAAAAAACAAGAACTACATGATTCCATACATTGGTGGAACATAAAAATGAGACTAAGAGACATGAACAAGAGTGTGGTGGTTACCAGGGGTGGGGGGAGGGAGGGAGAGAGTTAAGGGGAGGGGGAGGGGCACAGAGAACTAGATAGAGGGTGGCAGAGGACAATCTGACTTTGGGCGAGGGGTATGCAACATAATTTAATGACAAAATAACCTAGACATGTTTTCTTTGAATATATGTACCCTGATTTATTAATGTCATCCCATTACCATTAATAAAAATTTATTAAAAAAAACCAAACATATATTCTGTTGGTGCTTCCCCATGTAGACCATGATTCATAGATGGAGTGTTGAATGGGAAATGAAGACTAAGTCAAATTCAAATTTATTCCCCATAATTTTACAATAATCTAGACTTTACTGAACATATTTTTAAAATTTCAACAATGTAGGGATAAGAAGACCACGCCTGCCTCGTTTACAAGAGTATTTCTAGAACCTAGCACACACAAGGTGTTTTAAAAGATCTGTTGCCTGAATGAATACATAAGAAGCAAAAACAAAGGAACATTTGAAATATTTTTTATTATCTGATGCTGATAGACAATAAAGTTATTGATTTAGAGAACAAGTACCCAGCAGTACAGCTCACTAATACCTTTTAAAAATGTGTTGATTCTCATAAATCCAAAATAAACGACCTGTACAATCACTTAAGAAGAAATAATACGCATTTATACAGGCTTCCAGAGGAAAGTCTGAGTGGAAAAGCTGAGAATTTTAAGAAGAATTATTAAATCCTTTCAAATTCAATCACTGGCCGATCACAGACATGCCACATGTCCCTCTGCCCACGGGGCTGTCACGTCAGACCATCTCACTCAGCCCTTCATTGTGAAACTCCCAAATTACAGCCACCTCCTGGAGCCAGAGGAAAAGGCTTTGGATCAGCTGAAAAGGGTAAGTCCCCTTACAGGTCCACCCAGCATGCTCTTTCATATTCCACAGAGACATTTAAACAAAGAGGGAGAAATAGAACATATCCCCCGCATCCTAAAGCCAGCATCTTCAAAGTCTTACAAGCGGCTTTCGCTTCAAGTCAAAAGGGCTTTTCCGCTGGAAAATAAAACTCAAAACACTGTGAAATGCCAGTCTGTGCCTCTTCGGTATAATCCTGTTGAAGTTTTTGGAATTTAACAGTGTTCTAGTCCCTTCCATTACATCCTGTATTTCACCTGTTAGTCTGCTAACGAGAGTTTCTTTTCCCTTTCCCGGAGTTTGATTAAGGTCCTGAGGGTGGTAGTAAAATGGATCCATCTTTTTGTTACAAACTCAATTAACAGAAGTTGGAATTGCTCTCTTCAACAAAGTTAAATAAATTGTTAATGAGAAATTTACCTTCACTTGATTCGCTAGTTGCCTTATTAGCTTGAAGTCAACACTATTAAAAGAAGAGATGTTTATTAAAGCTTAAGGTGTTTGCCGGATTGAATGTTAAAAAGAAGATGGCAGGATGACACCTCCGGCTGGCTGCTTCCAAAACGCAGAGGGGTTCCCATGATCCATCTCAAATGAGCAAGTCAGAGCCCTCATTTGGGTTCTCTTCATCAGGGAAATAGCAATTGACCAGGTAGGGCAAGGTGCCCACATTCCTGGGTAGCACCTAAACCTTCTCTTTTTAGCCAGTCATGAGAGCATTTTCTAAGCCTAATGGACACTCGCCTGAAGAAAAGTCACTCAGTCGCACATGAGTCTGAACACCTTTCCTCCTCTGGGAAGGACTGAACTAAGTCATGTTGGAGGAAGTCACCTAGAGCACAGAACTGCTGGTTGACCCTTGAACTGGACCTGGGCAATTGTTGTCCCTTATCTCCTCCCATGACCTTGGAATACAGGTTCTGCTTATTTCCACAGTGGAAGCTGTTTTCAAGGACACAGCCTAGAGAGAGCAATGTGTTGTAAAGACTATCTAGACAATGTATGTGACTGACCCAGTTAGGGCCTCCTCTATATAAAATTTTATGATTCTGGCGGGTGGGTACAGAAATCTAGTCAACTTGTGGTCACCCTAGACAAGTCACCTATGTAAGTTTCCTTTGCTTGTTAAAACTACCACTCACCAACCTATAGTGGTCTGTCTCTTTCTTCAATCTCTCCTTGCTCTCTGTGTACAGGTACCAGATTGCAAACCAAAAAACTACTGCCTTCATAAATGTCAGGGGCATAAGAGAAAGAATCTATTACCTCAAGAAAGTTTACATGCAGACTTCAAAATCACTACCAAACACTCCCAAAACTTTTCCAGTGTGGAATTTCTAAAATGCCTCATCTTAATACCCAAGGCCAGGCAAAGTTATGAGGTCCATCAGAGTTGTTTTCAATCCCTCTCCATTTCCCTCTCAAAAATGCTCTCCTGCGCCCCCACTATGGACCCCAGTAGTAGAGCTTGGAGGCTAGTTGAGTTGGGCCCATCCCAACCATTCTTTAGACACTGCATGGCCTTAGAGAAGCTGACAAGCTAGATGGTCTCATTTCCCATAGTTCCCTATGTTTAGGTTCCACATGAAACCAAGAATCATCCAAGTGGACACTCCCCAAGAGATTCACAGAGTGAAGGTAGTCATCAGGGTAGAAGCTGGAATCCATTCCTTCTACTAGCCAGCACAGTGTGGATACATATGATGACTCTATCAGAGGTCACAGTGTCCAGACCCTAGCACTGTGGTTTGAAGAGACAAGTGGAGGGTGAATGTTTTGTTGGTGCAGGTTGGGATAGATGTGATGAGGTACAACAGCCAGCAGTTGTAGACGTGACCTCCTTCTTCATCAACTTGACCATGGCTGCCTCAGTGGGCCAGTTCTAAAGTGTGTTCTAAGGTGTGATTCTTGAAAGTCCTGCAGAAAAACTCCTCCAGACCTTCTAGGGATTTTTGTAAATTCCTTATTCCTTGTATAAAATCCATTTCTGTTAAAAATAGACTGAATTCCATTATCTACAACTAAACTCAGACAGAAACACTTCTTCCTACATAAGCAAACAAGTTCTTTAATGCTTGTTCCTTCTCCATCTTCTCAGATAAAATGAGTAGATAAACTAATTCACAGTAAGTACATAAATAATAACTAATAAAGTAATCTCTTATGGGTACTTGCCTTAACCCAAGCAAAAGGATTCTAATGGTGAATTTCCAACCATGAATGGCTTATGATAGTGGTAGCAACTTTTTTATCTGGACGGAGAGGCAAGAGTTTTTTAAAATGTAAAGAAATTGTTAGTTATTACTGATGATGGGGATGATAATGGTGGTGCTGATGCTTAAAAGCCTGAAAGAGCTGACCCAACTTATAAAGATCACTGAGCTGACATCCCTACCTCCTTCCTCCTGCCCCGCTACACCCGCTAACCAGGGCCAAAAACAGCATAATCATTGTTTCTCACCTCTCATTGCAGACCTCTCCTATTATGGAGCTCTCTATGAAATCAAAAGGACCTTCTAGCCTGACCAGGCAATGGTGCAGTGGATAGAGCATCGGACTGGGATGCCGAGGACCCAGGTTCGAGACCCCAAGGTCGCCAGCTTGAGCACAGGCTCATCTAGTTTGAGCAAAGCTCACCAGCTTGGACTCAAGGTTGCTGGCTTGAGCAAGGGGTCACTCAGTCTGCTGTAGCCCCTCAGTCAAGGCACATAAGAGAAAGCAATCAATGAACAACTAAGGTGCTGCAAATGAAGAATGATGCTTCTCATCTCTCTCCCTTCCTGTCTGTCCCCATTTGTCCCTCTCTCTGACTCTCTTTGTCTCTGTCACAAAAAAAGGACCTTTTAGGAAAGAGAAAAATTTCATCATATATAGATGAACAAGCATTCCAGAATCTCCCTGAAAGTCAATAACATACCCTAAGAGAAAAGATGAAGAAACAGTCAGCTGAAGAAGGTGATTGGATGGTAAGGTGATTGGTGATGTCCATCTGCACATTCACAGATGTTCCTGGACCAGCTCCATCCTGACACTTGGGTATAAATGAAGCTAACCCTGGCCTCCAGGAGCTCAAAACACAGGGTAATAATAAAAATTGCCCTGCTTGACATGTGGTGGCACAGTGGATAAAGCATCGACCTGAAATGCTGAGGTTGCTGCTTCAAAACCATGGGCTTGCCCAGTCAAGGTACATATAGGAAGCAATTACTATGAGTTGATGCTTTCTGCGTCTTCCCCCACTTTCTCTCTCTCCTCAAATCAATAAATAAAATATTTTAAAAAAAGATTAAAAGATCAAGTTTGTCTGAGTGACAGACTTGATCTCCACTAATTTCATTCACTCAACAAAGTTCGTGGTCGTGTTTTAGTTGCAGACAGGGATGCATGAACTAAGTCTTCTAATCCCTTATGAAGAGAGCCAGCACGAATTCTGCAAGGTGAATTTAGTGAAGAATGTTCTCAATTATAATTGAGGCAAGTGTCACAAAGGGATACCATTGCACATTGTCTGATGGGAGAAGGGAGTTGGCACAACCTAGTCTAGAAGTTCTTGGAATGTTTTCCAGCAGAAAAGCCATTCCAGCTGAATCTTGGGGACTGAGCATAACGTAGCCAGGTTGAAGGAACAGCATGAGCAAAGACTCTGAGGATGGAAGGAACTTCAGCCAATGAGGTACGTAGTTTATCCCCACTTTACACGGGAAGCAGTAGAGACCTAGAGAAATTAGGTAACTTCCTAAGGTTATGCAGAACATAAAGTAATGTGAATCCAATGATGCCTCCTTACATCTAATCCAGCCTCCCTGAGAGTTAGAGACAAATATACACAGCAGACGTTAAAAATAAATTATCAGGAGACCCTTTAAGGCCAACCTTCTTCCTGAAGGAGCTGAAGAAAGATTTTTATTTTCTGATTCTACTAAACTTTAGACTAAATTAAATGGAAAAAAAAAAACAACTACTATTTCTGACGCTAAAGTCATGGGTGCTTTTTGGGAATGAAACCTTCTTTCCTCCTCCCTGGGGCCTTTCATACCATTATGGTGCAGTCCCAAGCTATCAATGATAGTGAAAAAAAACGGGGCTTTGCAGTAGAGGAAAGAGCCTATTCAAACTGCTCCTGATTTCTATAAAAGAGAGATGTTTTGATCTTTGAAACAGCCAAAAGGCCAGTTTGATCTTCCTCAGACTCATTTATTTTAGGTTCTTGCAAATTTCTTTTCTGTAGGTTTACTTCCTTAGAAAACTCAATATTCAATTGAACAGTGACTTTTGTATATTGAAATGCAATATTGAATAGCTAAAGCCTAATAAATGGCATCACGGCTATATAGGATATTTTAAAACCATAAAAGGGCCGATTGAGCCCGATCCAGGCAAAGATGACAAAGCGAATTCAATGCTTCTTTTGAAAATGAGTCATGGTCAGAAATACTCACTTTGACCAAAAGCATTTCTTTGAATGCCAGAGGTAAATTTGCTCACTTTCATTTTCTGCCTGGGTTTCAAGCCGGCCTTGCAGAACTGAACAAAATCAACTGCAAGAGGCCTTGGCAGCTATTCCAGATGTAAATGTGAACAGGATAGTGAAGTTGGACCTATTCTCTTCAGTGTGTTTCTTTCAAATTATGCAGATGATATTCAGATATGGATTGATCAGGCTTTGTATATTTTTTCAGGCAGGAGTAAATCATTGCTATTCTGTGCTGCCTTAACATTCCCCAGGACCACCCTTTCTTTTACTTAGAAAAAGGATGTTTTATTATCATGAACCTCCAAATTACTGGCAAAGGGAGAATCTGACTTATGTTCCCAGTCGTGGGGGGCTCAGGGGAGGACAGGCACAACATATTCAATCGATTAGCCAAAAAGAGCAGCCTTTGATGTCAGGGAACCTTTCCAAATTTCATTTAAGACGCAAACAATCTGTGGGAAATCAAAGTTCTCAATCAAAACCTCTGCCCCAACTCCTCTGGGTGCAGCTTGGCTGGAAGAAGTTTTAACTATTTGTAGATGATTATTCAGTTTGAGAATGTGTTCTTCTCATGGCCCTTTCAACATTAGTCTTTTTAAGAAGATAGATAACTTCATTCTCCATCTTCTTGTGACATGAACTTTTTCTCTAACAGCTCTTTCCTTAGTGTGACCTCAGAAAAAGGTCTGACTGTATAAAGTATTACAAGAATGCCTATGTTCTGTACACTCCCAGTATCAACTAAAAAGTGGATTGGAATTGGGAGAGGAACTGGGGCCAGCAGGAACAGGAATAATAACCATTTGGAAGAAAGTGATGAAGAAAAAGGAGGAGTTAGAGACATGCAGAAGAATGTGGGTCCACTCTCAGAAACAGCAAAGCAAGAGGAGGAATCAAATGTGGTATCAGTTTAAAGATCATGATTTGCATGATTTGGGTTTTTAATGAATTTGATTGTACCTGTTTCTCTGGGTATCCACACAGAAATAGCAACTTTTAGGCACTGCCTAAAAGCCCGGATTACTTTGGTATTTAGTGGCAGATGTTTTGCCTATAAATAAGAACGTGAGAATGCTCTAAAAAAGGTACTTGAGCCCTTACATGCTCTGCACTGGTTAGACAACATCTAGGAAACCATGCTACTTTCAGTGTGGCTAGTTTACTTCCATCTACCTGACTACTGTCGGTTCTTCATGCTGTTTTATCATATAAACCCTGACCAAGTTGGAGTTTCTATGGGCAAGAGAAGTCAAGATGCTAAAATATCCAAGCAGCAGTTAGCACCCTAGAGATGTTTAGTCCAAAAAAGAACAACTTAGAGAAGCTATGACAGCACTGATGACCTGTCCTGTGAAGAATGATTTGATGGGCCCTTTTTGCTTCAGCAGAGAGGTTCTGTGGGAGGTACAGGAGATGAGAAGATAATATTCACAAATATAGGAATCCCAAATAATGCCTTGCTAAAGTAATTAGTTTCCTATCATGGAAGACACACAAGCAATAGCTGGATGTCCTCCCCCTGGAAAGGAAGTTGTAGAAGGAACTCCCACATTCCTGGATAATATCGGAACTAGAAGGGACTGTCAAAGCCACAAGTTCAACTGTCCAGGAAGATAAGGTAACCCTAGCAGTCCCCTTTAGTGCTCGCTGCCCTACCAGCAAGTGCACACTTTCCTTGTGACGTCAGGATTTCAAAAACATTCCTTGGAAGCCAGTTACAAAAGGGACATCAGTATCTCAGGGCCTTTGAGTGATTTTTCAACTTGAGACCATCAAAAACAGTTCTACAAGAGAAAGTCTCTCTTTATCCAGCAATCATATGCTGACTATAATCCAAAGAATATAAAAATCAGGCCCTGGCCAGTTTGCTCAGTGGATAGAGCATCGGCCCAGCATGTAGACTTCATGGGTTCAATCCCCGGTCAGAGAACACAAGGGAAGTGAACATCTGCTTCTCTCCTCCTCTCTCTACCCCTCCTCTCGCTCTTCCCCTCCCATAGACAGTGATTCAATTGGTTCAAGCATTGGGCGCAGGAGCTGAGGATAGCTCCATTGGGCCAAGAATCAACCTCAGGTGCTGAGGAGAGCTCGGTTGATTTAAGCATCAGCCCAGATGGGGGTTGCTGGGTGGATCCTAGCTGGACGCACATGCAAGAGTCTCCTATCCTCTCACTTAAAAAGATAAAAATTAAAAACATAAAAAACAAAGGAAATAAAATCAGTATTTCAAAGAGATATCTGCATTCTCATGTTCATTGCAGCATTATTCACAATAGCCAAGATATGGAAACAACCTACATATCCATGAACAGATGAATAAATAAATAAAATGTGAGATAGATAGATAGATGACGGATAGATAGATATACAATGGAATATTATTTATTATTCAACCACGAAAAAGGAAGGAAACTCTGACAGTTGTACACCTTAATATGTATCACTTTTATTTTTCAATTATATCTCAATAAAACTAAAAAAGAAAAGAAAGTATCTCTTAAGAGTGGATAACTATCCATAGTTTTAAAAAGAACAGTTGATAATTAATGTTTATAAAAGAACTTGAAATAGAGAATACCAAATAACTCGAGGATAAAATTCTGAACTGAGATAATTGAATATACATAGACATGCCCACAACTGTTTTTAGGGCTGTTAGCTCTCTAATAGGTATTTGGGGAAAAGGACTAATTTTTTTAAGAAGCAAATAGAAGTTTCATTTCCTTTCCATAAAAGACATTTTAAAACACACACAAAAAAAACACCTGGTTTTCTAGACACTCACAGATTGGTTTCTTGCATTCCAAGGCCTAGAACATAAGTAAATCTGTTTCAAGAACATAAGATATGCAACAGGTAATATTATTCAAGGCATAGTAATACAAATCAAGGAAAAACGGTAGCACACACATGATACAACAAGCTTGTGTTCTGTGTGCAGGCTGACATAGGTTCTTATAACACCGCTGTGACAAAATTGCCTTTGTCATGCAGTTAGCTCCTCTTGTCTCTTTCTACTCACTTTGCTGTTTTCTGATTGTAATTTTATCAGGAGATTGAATCAAGCTGTAGACTTCTTACAGAATAACACTCCCAGACACTCACCCAAGAGCAATGTGAGCAAAGTTTTCAGTGCCAGGAAGGAGAATGTTGGAACTGACAAAGTAGAACCAAGAGGACATATATAAATGGCAAAGAGAAGCTGCCTGCCTAATTAGAGTGAGGGGAGAAATGATGAGGCAAGATATTTAAATACCAGGAGTAAAATAGAGGAACCTGACTTCAAATAAGTAGGACCTGTTCTCCTATCAGCATTTTCCCCATTCAGCTACAATCCTCTACAAGGAAGACCATCTGCCAATTGCTCTGGCAAGAATGTGTCACCAAGAAGGACGGTTTTATTGGCACAGCTGTTTGTTGTGCTCATTAAGTCTTGGATAAAGTTAAGGAAAAACCCTCTGATGCAGAAGTCAACACCAATCTCAGTGGCGGCAACCCTTCAATATCCAAAGATCTTCCAGGTAAGCAAGAAAGAAAGCAATAATGAAATATAATTTTGTTAAGCATCATTTATAAATAAAGCAACAGGATACAGATTGAGAAAATGTTCGCTGATAGTAAAACAAATGTTAGATATTTGCTCCCTCAAATCTTTCTCCCCAAACTTTCTATCAGTAAAATGTTATCAAAACAAGAAAGTACCAATACATTCCTATTTCAATTTCTATTTCATTTCAAAATACAGCTCTCAAAATGTCAGTGTCATCCAGGTTTGGCCTTTCTGCGAATGTGCATAGTTAAACTTCAATGAGCTGAATTGATTGGAGGAAGCTGTTTAAGTGAATTTTCAGGTTAACTGGAGGCTAAGCAGAAAACTTTTTTCTCTTTTGGTTCTATTAGGAATCAATAGAACATATTGATGGAATGAAGGTGATTTTGCCCTAGAGATCCAGAAACCTACAGTAAATAAACAATCCCTCATTGTCAGTGATGCTTCTCTACTAAGCTCTCTGATAGAGCTTTCTGATAGCATCAGCTGGAGTGCACATCACAGGCCAAAACTGCCAGGTCTTCTTCCTCTGCATCAGCCTAAACTCAAATCTTATCATGAGGACATCACATAACAAAACAGAAGAGGAAAGAACATGCATGATGAGAAGAAAGGACAAAAAGCCCTGATTATGTCCCAAAGTAGATCCCTAAACTTTGCCTACTTCAGCCTCATTAAAAGAGAAAGATTTTGCCTCTCAATTATAAACATGGTTCACAGCAAAAATGGATTTCACTTAATGGATAGTTTTAGACTTTTTGTTAATGGAAATTTTTCTCTTTGCAGGTGATAATGTGTCTGTCACTTCTCCATGTCTTTACCAGGTTCAGGTTGTATAAGATCATCACCATCACTATGATCACCATCATCATAAATAAGAATTTTTTAATGCAATTGGTTACACAATAGACTAGCACATCCATGCTTATCATCAGGAAACATAAAAGAAAAAAAAACAGCTCACAGGTGACTGAGCAATGGTTTAGAGATCAAAATCATTCAAAACATCCTCTCCTAAAAACCCTTCAAGATTCTAAGAAGACAAACAAAATTAATTTAATTGTAAAGAAAAAACGCTTTTATATAATTAGCACATCTCCCTTTTGTTTTTGTTGTAATAGTCAAACAGATTTTTATGTGATGTATGAATACTTCATAAATATTTTTGTGTGAAGCACTTATATAAATAATGGGTAAATTATATATATTTTATTTAGAACCTGCAATTTTATGTTTTTCAATTCAACAGGAATTAGATCCTAATCTCTCATGATCTTAAGATTTTGCTGTTTGTATCTTGAATTTGGCAACAATGAAAGGTTATCTCTGTTATATTTGAAGCTGAGGCCTTGCTCAGGAACAAAACTCCCAAATATAACACTGTTTGAATGGAAAGTATGGCTCATTAAACAGTGATGCACTCAATGATTCAGTTTCCAGGAATATGTTTTGGCAAAAAGCTAAGACTCAATTTCTGCCTCCCTGCTTTAATTACTAATATACTATCCATGAATTAGGAAGAGAAAGCAATTGTTGCCTTTACTGATTATGGTAAACAATCACCATAAGGATCTTCACTGGCACTGTATCAAGGGTTTCCAGAAAAAAGAAATGTTTCTGCCATTCCATCCACAGGACAAAAAGGCTCATGGTGGAGTCTCCATAGGACTTAGAGACCAGTGTCCACCAATCATGGGCTACAACTCCTTTTGATTCTCCAGTTCCCTAAGAGGGCAGAAATTCTTCCCCCAAGAGAATATAAATGCCTCATCTGCCTAGATCTAGGAATGATCCAC
This sequence comes from Saccopteryx bilineata, assembly GCF_036850765.1. Lineage (NCBI taxonomy): Eukaryota > Metazoa > Chordata > Mammalia > Chiroptera > Emballonuridae > Saccopteryx > Saccopteryx bilineata. The sequence continues at coordinate 63,231,844 of NC_089498.1, forward strand.
ATTCATTTTTAGTTCTAAACCTGATTCTACAAGTTCAGGAACATTGCATTACTTTGGATCACAGGGCACCCTTCCAGACCCCAATGTATTCACCCTCCCACAATTTGACTCAGGAGATCAACAGGTAGGATGCGTGCATGTGGACAAATCTGTGTAAAGTTATCACCGTTCCCAGAAAAATTTCAGGTATGTCTTCAGCTCAGATATGAACTAGGGCACATTCAGCAAACCCATTGCATGATATTGGACTTGGGAAAAATAAGCAAAAATCATGTTTGCTTACTTTGTTCATGATTAACCACCTAAGTCAAATTACATGAATTCAAAACATGTATGAAGAAGTGAAAGCATAAGGCAAAGCCACAAAGGAACAAAGAGCACTAATGTCAATAAAAAAAATTAACATGTCATTTTATTTTCCTGAATTAAGCAGAATTATATCAGGTACTGACCAAAAATGCAATTCAAACTAGCTGCAACCAAAAATGGAATCTATCAGTTTATAAATTTGGAAATTCAAGGGAACAGGTACTGCTAAATCCAAGTATTCTAATATCTTCAACATGCCTTCACTCTATCACCACGTCTTGGCTCTCATTGTTCTGTGATAGCTTCATTGATCTTTCCACAAGTTCCCAAAGAACCAGTAGCTCCATGCATGCTTGTATCTATTGCTTACAATCTTCAAAAGAAAAAGATCGTCTCTTAAATAAGAGTTCCAGTAGAACTGCCAGGGTTACCAGCTTAGGTTGAGTATCTACCCTTATGCTTATTATTGCACCCTGGGCATCGAATATGCTTATTTGTCCTACTCTTGATCCCAAGATATGACCAGCCCTGACTGAACACCACTAATCAAAAGTAGGAAAAGGTACATACAGTTCTGCAAAGGAAAAGTTGGAAGGTAAAGTCAAAGTAAGAGGAAAATAATTGGGGAGGAGGGGCAAACAACAGATAACCACATTAGCTACCAACATAGAGGTTGTTATGAAGAATGAACTTGGAAACATCTAAAACTCTCTGTACCCTCTTTGAATCCTACCTGCCGTTTGTTCTTGAACTCAAGGATCCAAGGCTACACAAAGCAGAAGACACAATGTGCATCATTTATTTATTTCACAAGTTTTTATTATGTTTTATCCCAGTGTTACTTTTAAGGTTCTTGGGGGAGTACAAAGGAAGAAACTCTAGTTCAGAACTGGGGACCAGAGAATGTTTCTAGAGGAAGTAAAATCAAAACTGACATTTGAAAAATGGGGAGGAGCTCAGCTTATCAAAGGGAGAAGTTGGGTAGTTCATGCAAAGGAAACAGCACATGCAATGTCCTTAATTTAAGAAAAAGTACAGTGTTTGAAAGGAACAGAAAGATATGTAAAACCAAATCACTTATTAATATAAATGTCCCAGAGGGCAAAAACAGTGTCTTAATCTCTATTCCTGATCAACAGTTTACTTGACTCTTCTGAGTCTTCCTCACAAAATTGTTAGAAGAATCAAATGTAATAATGTTTGTGAAATGCTAAGTAAATTTTAAATCCTCTACAACTGAAATTATATAAAGAACTGATACTTAAAATCCTGACCAATTAAGGAAAAAAGACTAGCTTGATATAAATGAACTACTCAAGAAAAATGTGCTACAGATTTATGAAGTCTATTTGGCCATGACGGCCTCCTTCTACTCATTGGGGGTTTTAAACTAAATTTTTAGACAACAAAGATAGGGGTCCCATGTTCTCCACATCAGCAGTCAAAAATTCACCAAGATGGAGTGGGAAAACATGAATAGGCTGCTCTTTAGAAAAACAATGGAAGTGTTCAAAAAATGTAGGTATAAGACAGTGTTGTCAATGCATCCTTGGCAGACAGACAAATCCTGGAATTTTAAAGAAGACAATAAGAAAAATTTTGCTTACTAATGTTTTAAGAGCATGCTCAACAACAACAACAAAAAAGAGACATACTTAGAAGATACCTGAAAGGAGAAAAAATTACAGAGCACAAAATGAGTATGGAAGGTTACAAATCATGCCTCTCTATGAGTAGAGGAAAGTTTGAGGGATTTGTACTCTTAAAAACATCAACATAAGGTATGTTTAAATTGTAACCCAGGCCAGCGAGTTGTGAATAATCAGTTTGTCTTGGAGAATTCTGGAATTATAAACAAAAGGGTACAAAGCATTGTCCAAGGTAAATATTGACATGACTAAAGAGGAACTAGAAAAACCTATAATGAAGCCAAAAATACTGCATCTGGGGAAGATGTTTCACATTCTTATAATAAACACTGGGGCACAAAAAGTTTAAGGACGATGGGTAAAAATTACTGTCCAGTAGGTTGAAAACTGAGTTAGAAGAAAGGTTTTCTTAAATTTAAAAGAGTAACCCTATAAAAAATATAAATATTAATTTTTAAAACCATGTTATTTCTTCAAATAAAGACAATTCTCTTTGCCAAACACCTATTTGTCCTCAGATATGAAGGAATTAGTACTGATATGCTAAAACAGGCATCCAGTTTACACCGTGGCAGAAGCACAGTGCTCTCTTCCTCAACTCCCAGCTGCCCGGGGTGACGTGGTCTGAGAAGTCGCTTCGCACCAGCCTAGCCTCTCCTAGGACTAGATCTTCCCACTAAGGTAATGAAAAATCTCCTCCCCTGCTGAGAATCTCTTCCCCCATCAGGAAGAGCTGGGGAAGGACTTTACTGATTCCTCCCAGTTCATACCTTTCTTCCTTCCAGGGATGTTCAGGTGGGGTAATCTGAAACTTAGAAAAAACAGAAGCCCTTTATTGCTGCTCAGTGGGAGCCAGTTGAAGGATCTTGTCAGCAGAACTGCCATGGCAACCAGTTCTTCAAAGCGTTTTTTAAAAATACAAGTCGAATTTCATCTGGAAACATCCCAATTACCCAATTAGACTAAGCTGCGAAGTCTTTTAGAATAATCTCAGATCGTAAGTGAGTGAATAGCTCAAACCCAAGCCATCTCTTTCTGATACTCAGAAAATGCAAGTTGTTGGTGCTGTATTCTGGTAGGAAGACAGTCCTTTATTAGCAGGAGCAATGAAACCAGTCTGCATTTCCACAGGATTCTCAGTACTAAAGTAAAATATGACTCTATCCCATTGGGAGCTATGAGATTCTGGTTTTATTTTCCCCACTTAACAGATGGGAAAACTAAGGAGCTATAAGTAGATTCATCTCTGGGGACAGAAAGAGGACAGGTAAAATGAAGCAAGATTTCTCTTGCTGTGTGTGTGTGTGTGTGTGTGTGTGTGTGTGTGTGTGTAAGGAGATGGTGAAATCAGGTCCCAAATCCTGTAGAATCCATCTCTGAAGTGTCTGAAGTGTCTCTTCCCTCACCTTTCCTTTCTACCCTTTCCCTACTGAAGTAGTTCACACTTTCAGCATTTATCACTTGGGCCATACAATATTGTCCTTGTGCTGCTGCTGGGTACATCTATGAGAACACAGATCAGATCATAGGCTCTCCAGTGCTCAAAGAATCAAAGCTTCCCTGTACTTTGTATACAAAAGTGAACTTTGCTTAGGATGGCAATCAAGGTCTCCTCAATGTCACAGATTAATAGAATTTATAGAATTGTCCACTACACCCTTACCCACCACCCAGTCATACTATAAACTTTCAAAACTCTGTTAATTTCCTGAGATGTTCTCTATCAACCTGAAACTAATTTGTCTTTATTTGCTTCTCATTATCCATTCTTTTAGGTCCAGGTCCAGTGTCCTCAGTACCTAGACTTGAATCCCTAAGACTTGAGAGACATTTGTTATGTGACAGACTCTGTGCAAAAGTATCTCCTGTGCACTGTCTCATTCCACCCTCACGACTATCCTACGAGACAAATACTCTACTGATCCCACTTCATGAATGAGGAAACAGAAGCACAGAAGGGAGAGGCAGTGTGGCTACCATCACAGAGAGTAGGTGGCAGGCTCACTCCAGAGCACCCTCAGTCCCTTGGCTGTCACCTTTCTCTGGGGTAATGTTTGCTCTACATTCTCACTGTTCTTTGAACCTCAGAGGGAGCACATCTGTTTTACTCCCCTTTCTTTGAAAGGTGAATGTAATAACATGTATAGTAGGAAGCTTCTCTGTGCCCTAGCTTCCTCATCTGCAAAATGGGAATAATTGATAATATATTTTTGTTTCTAAGGCCTCCATGTGCTACAGCATTAAAGGAAAACATGTAAAACTATGCCTGACACATAGCAAGTACTTAATGAATGTTAGATATTAACTGATTAGACTGCTCTTTCTCCAACAAGAACATGGGCTCCTCTGTCTGCTTATCTTAGTGCACCCAAATCCTGGGAGCCTAAGGTAGGGCTCTGTGCATATTGGGCACTTGGGCACTAGGTCAATAGCTGTTCAAGTATTAATTGAATTTGACATTATGAATAGATACAATATATTGTTCATGCCTCGTCTCATCACAGCTAAAATAAGTCCCAGTGTCTACCCTACTCTGGCATCTGACTAGCTAGCTATTATTCTACCTTGTTTCTTCCTTTTCTCCTCTAAATCCATCCACTTCCACCTTGCTTTTCCTCAAATGCACCTAACACAATCCTGTTTCAGAGGCTTTGCTATAACCTCTCCTTTATTCTGCACTATTTCTCTTAAAACTTGACAGTATCTTACATTACTATCTATTGTCTGTCCCTCTCCTCCACCACCATTAAAATAGGAGCTCCCTGAGGACTGGGACATTGTTAGGATCACTGCTATATTCCCTGTGCCCAGATAATAAGTAGCATGTAGTAGATGCTCAATAAATATTTAATGATTGAATGAATACATGAGTAAACAAATAAATCTCTATAACCCACAAGAGTGCTGAAAGGTAGATTTTACATACCCATTTTACAGATGAAAAAACTAAGGCACTGAAATATTAAGTAATTTTCTGACAGGTACACATTTAGTAAGAGGCATAAGTTGAATTTTCTCTCTGCCTCTCAGATTTTAAAATTTATTCCCATGTCTCCTAATCTTAAGGCATTCAATTTCCACCTTCCACATCACATCTGAACTAATATTTACTTAACATTTTTATTTAAGTCACATATACTATGCAAGTAATTTTATTTTAAAAGAAAAGCAATCATTTCCATGGAATAAATCACACTGAAATAGATGCATAGCCATTAAAATTTAAAATGTTCATCAGTGTATTTTGAAGTAGAGATATGCCTCCTGCATTTGAAAAAACTGATCCTGCCTTTTTCTGCATACCGCTAGGGGTTGTCCTGAATCCAACCACCCCAGGGATCAGACTCCTACACCCCACAGTATGTCCTCTTCTCCATTCTCCCTGTTCATTCAGCTTCCTGCTCATAAGTCCCTCCGCTTTTTCACAGAGCATTCTTCATTCAGAGAAGACCATAAAGAGACTTTATGCCTTTAAAACACACTTACACACACACAAACTTATACACACACACACACACACACACACATACCCTCCTGTGGGAAGTTCACTGAGTCTATGAACACTGGAGCTCCTCGACTGAGAGTAATGCAAAATGCAAGAGGTGGGGAGAGAGAAATTAATTGAAAATTTGAGGCTGTTAAGCCATGCTGAGGAAAATCTCTCCCTGACTTAAAGATCGGGGACATAATCAGGGAAAGTGGCTTCTATAAAAGCTTGATCGGTTGATCGAAATCTCCAGTCATCCCAGAAATAATTGCCTGGAAGAAAGCACCCTTCTGGTTGGTGAGGAGCAGCCAGAGTCGACAACAGAAGGCACCCCTCAGACTGTCCCCACTTCCCAGTGCCCCAGTGATGATCAACTGAATCTGTTTAAGGAAATATATTGCCTCATTATTTTCTACTCTGGCGTACATACATATTTCTCATGGGCATTAACTCTCAACACAAAGAAAGTGTTTATACCCTTTTTCTGCAGTATTTTCATTCCCAGGTCTGTATTGTCTATATACTTGGTCTGGACCCCTCCTGGTGAGTTAAGGGGAATGACAAAGAAGGTTATGGTTTCTGCTGTGGACAAAGCCACTGAAAACAGGACTGTTCCAAGGTACTCCTCTGAACTCCATCCTCTCAAGTGGGTCTGATGGAGTCCAACAATTCAGGTAGACCTCTATCATTATTTTTCGATTTGTGAGTCTCTCTCCTCTCTGAGTCATCACTAGATACCTATCACTGATTCTCCCCTCTATCTGGCCTGTTCTATTATCTAAATTTTCTAACTTTGTTTTAAATTCATGTATTGAGTTCTTCATCTCTTTTTTTTTAAGTTTCAGTCTCTTTGGTGAAGTACTCATTTTGTTCATTAATTAGTTTTTTTGGGGCTAATTAAATCACCAATCAGTGTTTTCTTACATCTTATTGAGTATTTTCAGAACTTTAGTTTTTAATTCTCTATTGTTTAACTCCAACATTTCCATGTGGTAGAGATTGTTTTCTGGAGATTTTTCACTTTCTTTCTAAATTATGTTTCTTTCTTGTGTAGCCATAGTATTTGTTTTCTTTTTCCCTGATGGTATTAGAAAGTGATATTATTAAGAAATCTAACAAAAATACAACTAAAAAATTAAAAATACAATAAAAATAGAAAAAGATTTAAAATAATGAGAAATAAAAAAGATAAACCAAAAAAATCAAAGAGCAATAATCAAAGACAAACACAATATCTGCTAAAAATAAAAATAAGAAATATAAAAATTAAAGATAAAATTTAAAAGGAAAAAAATCAGTTTTGAGAGGTTTTCCTGGTCTTTTTCCGAAGGTGGTGCTGTGTTACAAGTTTTAGTTCTGTAAAATTCCCAGACTGGCCTGGCCTTAGCTGAGAAACTGCTGTTGCAATGATGTAGGTGGGACTGCAGTCAAAATGATGGGTGGGGCCTGACCTGTGGTGGCGCAGTGGATAAAGCGTCGACCTGGAAATGCTGAGGTCGCCGGTTCAAAACCCTGGGCTTGCCTGGTCAAGGCACATATGGGAGTTGATGCTTCCAGCTCCTCCCCCCTTCTCTCTCTCTATCTCTCTCTCCTCTCTCTCTCTCTCTCCTCTCTAAAAATGAATAAATAAATAAATAAATTAAAAAGTAAAAAAAAAAATGATGGGTGGGGAGTGTTCTGAGGCCTTTACAGTTTTAGTAATAGTGATCTCAGGCCTCAGGTACACTTCCTCCCATCTCAACAGAGCAGGGGACCAAACATAGAGCACTTCTGTTCCTCAGGGGAAATAGTGGCTCTGAGAACTAGTTGTGCGGTATGTCTCTACCAATTTCCATACCCTATAAAGGATGAAGGTGGGTTCTGGGAGGCTAAGGGGCCACAGTTTGTTTTTCTCTGTCTCTGAGCAGAGTGCAGCTGCCAGCAGACCATAAAATACTGGCTGTGACCCCTTGTTCCACTGCCACTTTAGTTTAGTAACTCCCCCATTGCACCTCAATCTCACTGCTCCTCCTAGCAGAAGAAGATGCAGTCATTCAAGGTTTCTCCCTTCTCTGGAACTCCAGCAGACAAAAACACAAACAGTCCAGGTTTCTCTCCTCTCCAGAACAAACCACGAGTGTGTCTTATCTTACACTGTCCTTCTCAACCTTCAGTCCATTTAGTGCACAGATCTTTCAGGCAAGCTAGCGCACCCAGCTGGGGTTCTTTTGCTGTATTATAGGTTTTCAATTTGTTGAAATATCAAGGGGAGAGATCAAGGGTATCTCTCATGCTGCCATTACTCTGATGTATGTAGGTGTTCTTTCAATTTTAATTTCTCCTTTCTGTGTATTCAAAAGATTAACATTTATGAGACCCATACATTTTCTGAAATTACATTGACTGTCTGGACAAATGCTGAACTATTATTCTTAAACCTGGGCAATTTCTTGATAAAGGAAATTTTTTTCCACAAAACATAGCAAAAGAATATTTGAAACTAAAATTTTTATGGTTCACACCCCATGCATGCCAAACACAGAATCACTTTGAACTGCTAATGGATTATGTAAAAAATATATATATATATTAATTTTTATTGATTGATTTCAAAAAGAGAGGAAGGGAGAGAGAGAGAGAGAGAGAGAGAGAGAGAGAGAGGGAGAGGAACATTGAGCTGTTCCTATACGTGCCCTGAGTGGGGATCGAACTAGCAACTACTATACTTCAGGATGATGCTCTAACAAACTGAGCTATCCAACCAAGGAAAAAATATTTTTAATGTAAAAATGCAACAATGGGTTTTGGCGCAAGGAGATGTTTCAAACTAAAAATGCTTGTCATCTAAATTTTTACTGCATTAATTCATTTTTTAAGCAGAGAGTAAAAAGAAATATGACGATTAAGATGTGTAATGAAAATTTATCAGAGCAAAAGACAGAAGTGACTAGAGACCATATTTTGCTCAAGAACAAATTCTTCAGCAATCATTGAACATGAACACATGTTTTGATTGCATGCCATTGGTAATTATGTACCAATGAAAGAATACATTCCATTAGTACTAATAGGTATTATGTATACATATGATTAAAACAACAGTTGTTTTAATCATATGTATACATAATATGATGTATATGTATATGGTTATACATATGATATAACCTTTTCTGAGACCAAGAGCAAAAGAGGAGTTGATACTCCACTGTCAGGGGAAAAGAACAAGTGAAAAGAACTGCTGGGTAAAAGTATTTCACACATGTCCACATTAGAGAAAACAAAATTTCTAAATTAGTGAAACAATGACTCTCCTAGCATCCTATATAAAATAATCTCCCTCCGTCAGAAATTCAGAATGTGTTCTGGCTGTAGCAATAAATGAACATAAAAATCAGGCATAGCAGACCTTGCTATTTTCCTTGGTTGTTGGTGTTCAACCCAAACAGGAAAACTTACAGTGAAATCATGCAATAAATATAAGCTCAGCACTCACTAAAGCATTCAGTGAACAATGCTGGCACAAACTACCAGGAAAGTTCAATACAATTTACCCAGGAGGAGTTTAGGGAAAGTTTTCAATATCAGGAATTAAAATGTGGCCTGTGCTTCCATCAGCCAGAGGTATAAACTCAAGTAGTCCTGGCCAAGAAATTCTACCCAAGACAGTGTTTGAGGTCCTTGGCAGTTAAAAGTCCAGAAGTTAAGTCTACAGTGTGTCAGGAAAAGGGTCACATGGAAGCTGCCCTTAGTTGCTTCTCAGGAGAAGACAAATTCAATGACGTAAGTCAAAATGACATTGCAGTCAATATCCAAGGAGGTTTCACAGGATTTCTATAAGTGTTTCCATACATCTGAATTGGGTAACTGTGTCATTAGTGTGAATGTGGCGGCAGCTGTCACAGGGCTATAGCTGTTCTCAGTCCTGGAGAAGAGCCCTTCCTGCCTCAGCACTGCTCCCAAAGATCCATGCCTCCATGATGTGGCTATATGCATAGCGCCATTTGAGGACAGAACCACATTGTAGTTTTCTTTTTTTAGTTTCTCATAGTGCCTATCACTCAATACACAAAGATTCGTGAGGTTATGAAAGTAGCTTTACATCTAATACCCACCAGTGACTGTTCCTCTCCTGAAAGTTCTCAGGTCCCTCAAAAATGCCACTTAGAGTCTCCACCAAATCTTAAGACCCAGTCAGACCCAAGTCAAAATCCTATTCCACTCCTTATAGTAGTAAACATTTCTACCATGCCAAAATATACCAGGCATTATTCTAAATATTTGTTTATGTTAATTCCTTTTATCCCCAAAATAACCCAGAGATAGATAATAGTATTATTCCTAGCTACAGATAAAGAAACTAAGGCTCACAAATGTGAACAGTCTTAGACAAAGTAACTCTGGAGCTTGGATCAAAAGGCCAGCTATAACATTTATTAGCTGTGTGACCTTGGGCAAAAGTTACTTAAACTTACTGAACCTAATTCTTTCATTCAACAAATATATATATATATATATATATATATATATATATATATTGAGTGCATACGCTGTATAAGAAATTGTTCTCAGCATAGTGATTAAGACAAAGATGTCCCTCTCCATTAGTTAGAGGCAATTCAAAGACAGACAATAATACAATAAATAGCACATAAAAACAATGGGGGCGGGTGACGTCACGGAAATGGCGCTGTGAGAAGCGCGTCCGACAGCTCTCCCCTAAATCACAACAAATTTATCAACTAGAAACAGAAAAATTTATCCTCGGAGCATTCCGGAGTTCCACACAAACTGAAAGCAAAAGGACTGTTATCACTTGAATCTGAGAGACGAGGGTGTGGAGGAAGCTACCGCAGCGACGCTCATTCAAGCCGCCAGGGAGTGCGCCTGCGGTGAGTCAGCCCATATACTTGGGAACCGCAAGCCGCAGCGAGCGGCCGACCGCGAGCCGCCGCGAGCCCCCGCGAGCTGCCGCGAACCCCCGCGAACCGCCACCGCGAGCGGCCGCCACGAGCCACCGCGCGCGCCCGGTCCGGTTGAGCACCGCTGACGTTCCCAGCGGCCCGCACACTGCGAGTGGGGGTCGCCGGCCACCGGTGCCCGGAGCGCCCCATTCGCGCGCGTGCCTTGGGCATTCCACGCGCCCAGGGCACCCTACTGGCCCGCACACCCAGGGGGCTCCATTATCCTGCGCCTGGTGCGGTCCAGCCGCCAGCGGCAGGGCGAGCGGGAGAGGCTTGGGAGATTCTCTCCGTGGGCGGGGCACCTCACCCAGCCATTCAAGCTAACAATCAAGCATTGGGGGAGGGGCGCGCGCAGGCAGCTTAAAATACCTTCGGAAACACAGCTGCGACCCAATCACTGAAATTAGCTTAACCCATAAAATCTGCGCACCCTCGGTTCTAATTGATAAGACCTCTCTCAGTTCAGCGATCCAAGACAAGAGGCGTGATATTTTTTAGTGCCTCTCGCTAAAGGGGCGGGGGCAACTTCTGATTGATAGAGCCTCCATATTCAGGGATAAACGCTAACAAGAAGGACTTGGCAGATAATAAGGTCTATACTACACTAGTCGTAAGCAGAGACTAGTGCCTCTTCTTCCCTGCAAAAACAGGCTACAAAGTGTGGAAAGCCTGGGTTGAGAGGTCCAACTAAATGATAGGTGCTGAACAGTCACCTTGACAACAATTGACTCCCACCCCCGCATGATTACACTGGAGGCCCTGACTCTCAGAGCCTTTCCCAAAGCCTTGCACTGAGTGGGGATAGAGTGGGGATTTCCCAGCTCTTTGAGCCTCTTACTCCCCAGGCAGAAGCAGTTGCAGCCTTATAGCTGGATCACCAGGCTGCTAATTCAGAAAGGGGGGACTAGGAGAGAGAATCCAGGAAAGCAAACTCTCTCATCGTTGGACCCTGCAAACGCCAACAAGCCTTTACTTCCAGCAAGACTAAAGCCAATTATATGACATTGCCATAGAATCCCATCAACTGCAAATCCCTACCTAAGAGTGACACAGGGGCAGAGCCTGGGGTACAGAGTCACCGACTAGGAAGAGGGAGAGAAAAGAAAAAGGAAGAAGTTAACCTCTCAAAATCAAGAAAAACCCACAGACTTTACAACTTGATCCACTAATTTTTTGTTGTTGTTGTTTGTTTCTGCTATCTTTTTGCCTTTATTTCCTCCACCTCGGTCCTTCTATTCTCTGCCCATCTTATGCTTCCCCTTTCTTGAACTACACTACCCATGAGTGTTGCATTTTATTTTTCTTCTTCATCCTCACCCTCCTTTAAGGTTATACTCCAAAACACTTAACTCTCACTCTCTCCTCTTTTGTTTTTTTTTTTGTCTTGCTTTATTTTGTTTTTTTCTCCTCCTATTTTATTTCTTCCTTCGTTTTTCTCTTTTTCTTATTTTTTCCTTTCTATTTGTTTTTTCTTTTCTCATTTTACTTTCCTCCCATATAATCCTCAATCACAAACAAATTAGTTAATTTGGGACTCAAGGCTTTTTTTTGGCTTTATTTCTCTTTTTTGCTTTTGTTTTTATATATTTTTTCTCTTGTTTGTTTATTTTTGTGGCATTTTGGGTCCTCCCAACCCAAGGTCTCCATTGTATTTAGTCTTCGCTCCACTTAATACAACAGATTTTTACTTATTATTTTTATTTTTTCTTCTTTATTATTCTTTTTTGGTCCTTTTTTCTGATTCCCTCTTATCCCTCTCATTATATCTCTTAGTTGACCATCACTTACAAGCAAATCATCTTATGCTTGTCTAAGATTTTCTTCCTTTTTTTTTTTTTTTTTTTTTTGCATTTAGTAGGTCCCTACTCCCTTTTTTTGCCCCTTGAACTCTTCACCCCAAATCAGGCCCTCCATTATAGGCACGATATTTCCCTGAGGAGGGGAGAGGAGGGAAAGAGAAGAGAGAAAAAAAGGGGGAAATAATAAATTATTACTGTTTTTTTTGTGGGGTGTTTTACCCTTTTTTTTTTTTTCTTTTTACTCTTTATTAATTCTAATTAGTGCTATCAATAAGACCACCCTCAGATGCCGATAAGAAAGAGGAAATCGAATATTATGGATACAAAAGAAAGAGAGGTAACACAAATAGATGTGGAAAAATCTATGGAGAAAAGACTTAACATATTGGAAGCCTTGGAGCTAAATGACAGAGAATTTAAAATAGAAATCTTAAAAATACTCAGAGATATACAAGAAAACACAGAAAGGCAATATAGGGAGATCAGAAAACAACTCAATGAACACAAAGAATATATTACCAAGGAAATTGAAACTATAAAAACAAATCAAACAGAAATGAAAAACTCAATTCACGAGCTGAAAAACGAGGTAACAAGCTTAGCTAACAGAACAGCCCAGATTGAAGATAGGATTAGTGAAATAGAAGACAAACAACTTGAGGCACAACAGAGAGAAGAAGAAAGAGACTCAAAAATAATAAAAAACGAGAAAGCCCTACAGGAATTGTCTGACTCCATCAGAAAGAATAACATAAGAATAATAGGTATATCAGAGGGAGAAGAGAAAGAAAATGGAATGGAGAATAATAGACGAGAACTTCCCAAGCCTGTGGAAGGAACTAAAGCCTCAAATTCAAGAAGCAAACAGAACACCAAGTTTTCTTAACCCCAACAAACCCACTCCAAGGCACATCATAATAAAGATGACACAAACCAATGACAAAGAAAAAATTCTCAAGGCAGCCAGGGAAAAGAAGAGTACAACATATAAAGGAAGGCCTATTAGATTATCATCAGATTTCTCAGCAGAAATTCTACAAGCTAGAAGAGAGTGGACCCCAATATTTAAAGCCCTGAAAGAGAGGAACTTTCAGCCAAGAATACTATACCCATCAAAGCTATCCTTCAAGTATGAAGGAGATATAAAAACATTCACAAATACAGAAAAGATGAGAGAATTTATCAACAGAAAGCCCCCACTCCAGGAAATACTAAGGGGGGTTTTCCAACCAGATTCAAAGAACAAAATAAAACAACACCACAAGTAACAGCTCCACCAAGAACACAATAAAACCAAACTTAAACTGTGACAACAAAGGAAAAAAAGGGGGGAGAGGATGGAGATTAACAGTAGCAAAGGATGATGAAGTGCAGAAATACTTATAAGATAGGGTACTACAATGAATATGGTAGGTACCCTTTTCATTACTTAATGGTAACCACCCTTAAAAAAACCACCACAAAAACACTTGACTTAAAAAAGGTAGCAACAGAGGAAAGAAGTATGGAACACAAACAAACAAAAACAAATGATAGTAAAACAAAAGAGAAGAATCAAACTAGATACAAAACTAACAGAAAGCAATTTATAAAATGGCAGTAGGGAACCCACAAGTGTCAATAATTACACTAAATGTAAATGGATTAAACTTACCAATAAAAACACACAGAGTAGCAGAATGGATTAAAAAAGAAAATCCAACTATATGCTGCCTACAAGAAACACATCTAAGCAACAAGGATAAAAACAAATTCAAAGTGAAAGGCTGGAAAACAATACTCCAAGCAAACAACACCCAAAAAAAAGCAGGTGTAGCAATACTCATATCTAATAATGCTGACTACAAGACAGAAAAAGTACTCAGAGACAAAAATGGTCATTTCATAATGATTAAGGGGAAGTTGAATCAAGAAGACATAACAATCCTTAATATATATGCACCAAACCAAGGAGCACCAAAATATATAAGACAGCTACTTATTGACCTTAAAACAAAAACTAACAAAAATACAATCATACTTGGAGACCTCAATACACCGCTGACGGCTCTAGATCGGTCATCCAAACAGAGAATCAATAAAGATATAGTGGCCTTAAACGAAATACTAGAACACCTGGATATGATAGACATCTACAGGACACTTCATCCCAAAGCGACAGAGTATACATTTTTCTCTAGTGTACATGGAACATTCTCAAGAATTGACCATATGTTGGGCCACAAAGACAATATCAGCAAATTTAGAAAAATTGAAATTGTACCAAGCATATTTTCTGATCATAAAGCCTTGAAACTAGAATTCAACTGCAAAAAAGAGGGGGAAAAACCCACAAAAATGTGGAAACTAAACAACATACTTCTAAAAAATGAATGGGTTAAAGAAGAAATAAGTGCAGAAATCAAAAGATATATACAGACAAATGAAAATGAAAATACGACATATCAGAATCTCTGGGATGCAGCAAAAGCAGTAATAAGAGGAAAGTTCCTATCACTTCAGGCCTATATGAACAAACAAGAGAGAGCCGAAGTAAACCACTTAACTTCACACCTTAAGGAACTAGAAAAAGAAGAACAAAGACAACCCAAAACCAGCCGAAGAAAGGAGATAATAAAAATCAGAGCAGAAATAAATGAAATAGAGAACAGAAAAACTATAGAAAAAATCAATAAAACAAGGAGCTGGTTCTTTGAAAAGATCAACAAAATTGACAAACCCTTGGCAAGACTCACCAAGGAAAAAAGACACAGGACTCAAATAAATAAAATCCAAAATGAAAGAGGAGAGATCACCACAGACATCATAGAAATACAAAGAATTATTGTAGAATACTATGAAAAATTATATGCCACCAAATACAACAATCTAGAAGAAATGGATAAATTCCTAGAACAATACAACCTTCCTAGACTGAGTCATGAAGAAGCAGAAAGCCTAAACAGACCAATCAGGAGGGAGGAAATAGAAAAAACTATTAAAAATCTCACCAAAAATAAAAGTCCAGGCCCAGACGGTTATACTAGTGAATTCTATCAAACATTCAAAGAAGACTTGGTTCCTATTCTACTCAAAGTCTTCCAAAAAATTGAAGAAGAAGCAATACTTCCAAACACATTTTATGAGGCCAACATAACCCTCATACCAAAACCTGGCAAGGATGGCACAAAGAAAGAAAACTACAGACCAATATCTCTAATGAATACAGATGCTAAAATACTAAACAAAATACTGGCAAACCGAATACAACAACATATTAAAAAAATAATACATCATGATCAAGTGGGATTCATCCCAGAATCTCAAGGATGGTTCAACATACGCAAAACGGTTAACGTAATACACCATATCAACAAAACAAAGAACAAAAACCACATGATCTTATCAATAGATGCAGAAAAGGCTTTTGATAAAATACAACACAATTTTATGTTTAAGACTCTCAACAAAATGGGTATAGAAGGAAAATATCTCAACATGATAAAGGCCATATATGATAAACCATCAGCCAACATCCTATTAAACGGCATAAAACTGAGGACTTTCTACCTTAAATCAGGAACAAGACAGGGTTGTCCACTCTCTCCACTCTTATTCAACGTGGTGCTAGAAGTTCTGGCCAGAGCAATCAGACAAGACAAAGAAATAAAAGGCATCCATATCAGAAAAGAAGAAGTAAAGCTATCACTTTTTGCTGATGATATGATCCTATACATCGAAAACCCGAAGGACTCCACAAAAAGATTATTAGAAACAATAAACCAATACAGTAAGGTCGCAGGATACAAAATTAACATACAAAAGTCCATAGCCTTTCTATATGCCAACAATGAAATATTAGAAAACGAACTCAAAAAAATAATCCCCTTCACGATTGCAACAAAAAAATAAAATACCTAGGAATAAACATAACAAAGAACGTAAAGGACCTATATAATGAAAATTACAAAACATTGTTAAGGGAAATCGAAAAAGATACAATGAGATGAAAAAATATTCCTTGTTCTTGGATAGGAAGAATAAATATAATCAAAATGGCCATATTACCCAAAGCAATATACAAATTTAATGCAATTCCCATCAAAATCCCTATGAGATTTTTTAAAGAAATGGAACAAAAAATCATCAGATTTATATGGAACTATAAAAAACCCCGAATAGCCAAAACAATCCTAAGGAAAAAGAATGAAGCTGGGGGCATTACAATACCTGACTTTAAACTCTATTATAGGGCCACGATAATCAAAACAGCATGGTATTGGCAAAAAAATAGACACTCAGACCAATGGAACAGAATAGAAAGCCCAGAAATAAAACCACATATATATGGTCAAATAATCTTTGATAAAGGGGCCAACAACACACAATGGAGAAAAGAAAGCCTCTTCAACAAATGGTGTTGGGAAAACTGGAAAGCCACATGCAAAAGAATGAAACTCGACTACAGCCTGTCCCCGTGTACTAAAATTAATTCAAAATGGATCAAAGACCTAAATATAAGACCTGAAACAATAAAGTACATAGAAGAAGACATAGGTACTAAAATCATGGACCTGGGTTTTAAAGAACATTTTATGAACTTGACTCCAATGGCAAGAGAAGTGAAGGCAAAGATAAATGAATGGGACTACATCAGAATTAAAAGTTTTTGCTCAGCAAGAGAAACTGATATCAAAATAAACAGACAGCCAACTATATGGGAACTGATATTTTCAAACGACAGCTCAGATAAGGGCCTAATATCCAAAATTTACAAAGAACTCATAAAACTCAACAACAAACAAACAAACAATCCAATAAAAAAATGGGAGGAGGACATGAACAGACACTTCTCCCAGGAAGAGATACAAATGGCCAACAGATATATGAAAAGATGCTCAGCTTCATTAGTTATTAGAGAAATGCAAATCAAAACTACAATGAGATACCACCTCACTCCTGTTAGATTAGCTATTATCAACAAGACGGGTAATAGCAAATGTTGGAGAGGCTGTGGAGAAAAAGGAACCCTCATTCACTGTTGGTGGGACTGTAAAGTAGTACAACCATTATGGAGGAAAGTATGGTGGTTCCTCAAAAAACTGCAAATAGAACTACCTTATGACCCAGCAATCCCTCTACTGAGTATATACCCCAAAACCTCAGAAACATTGATACGTGAAGACACATGTAGCCCCATGTTCATTGCAGCACTGTTCACAGTGGCCAAGACATGGAAACAACCAAAAAGCCCTTCAATAGAAGACTGGATAAAGAAGATGTGGCACATATACACTATGGAATACTACTCAGCCATAAGAAATGATGACATCAGATCATTTACAGCAAAATGGTGGGATCTTGATAACATTATAAGGAGTGAAATAAGCAAATCAGAAAAAAACAAGAACTACATGATTCCATACATTGGTGGAACATAAAAATGAAACTAAGAGACATGGACAAGAGTGTGGTGGTTACCAAGGGTGGGGGGGGGAGGGAGGACATGGAAGGGAGGGAGGGAGAGAGTTAGGGGGAGGGGGAGGGGCACAGAGAACTAGATAGAGGGTGACGGAGGACAATCTGACTTTGGGCGAGGGGTTTGCAACATAATTTGATGACAAAATAACCTAGACATGTTTTCTTTGAATATATGTACCCTGATTTATTAATGTCATCCCATTACCATTAATAAAAATTTATTAAAAAAAAAAATCAATGGGGGCAATGAAACAAGGTGCTGTGATAGAGTAGAAGGGAAAACCGTTAGTTAAGGTGGTCAAGGAAGTTCTTTATGAAACAAATAAACTAAAACCCAAATTATAATCCAGCTAATTTATTGGCCAAAACCCAAGATTCCCCAGTAAAGAGATATTTGGTTGCTAGCACTGGTTTTTGGGTTGGTGCTATCAGGTGGAGGTTAACCTACCATACAAAGATCACTCTTCATACCCACCCCCATAAGTCTATCTACATACTCTTGCTCAGATCTTTCCCTTTGTCTTCTATTCTTGCTCTTTCCAGACTCATATTTAACCAACACAACAATTAGAGACCCCATTGGACACTAACCCTCATAATAAAATGAAAACCTAAAATAAAGACTAGATTAGCAACTTCACTTTTAGGAGAAAAGCAGATACTTAGAATTCCAAAGGGTAAAGGCCCCAAATTGTAAGTTATGAGGTAAAATATTTGAAGGAAGGCCTGACCTGTGGTGGTGCAGTGGATAAAGCGTCGACCTGGAAATGCTGAGGTCGCCGGTTCGAAACCCTGGGCTTGCCTGGTCAAGGCGCATGTGGAAGTTGATGCTTCCAGCTCCTCCCCCTTCTCTCTCTCTGTTTCTCTCTCTCCCTCTCTCTCTCTCCCTCTCCCTCTCTCTCCCCTCTAAAAATGAATAAATAAAATTAATAAAAAAAATAGATTCCTTAAAAAAAATAAATAAATAAAATTAAATGAGGAAAAACGTGCCTGATCACAGTGGTCCCCAACCTTTAAAAAAAAAAAAAATTTTGAGGGAACTGTAAATATTTCATGTGTCTCTATAAAATAAGGAATACTTTAAGAAGGCTCAAAGAACAGAGTTCCCATTGCCTCCACAGCATTGCAGCTTTCACAGACAAGGAAATCAGATAGGGCTATTTTGGTCCTCGCTGAGCCAGATCAAAAGCAAAGTTTGTAATATGGCTCAATGTGGGGCGTATGTGTGTTGTCACATGCCAGTCATTTCTACCTCCACATTTCCTCCATATTTGTGAATATCCTGTGGAACAGAGGCCTTTGTAAAAGTAGACCCCAGCAGAGCAAGATGTAATCACTTTGGGCCTCAGAGAAAAGAGACTAGGGTTTTTGGCAGCTGTCTAGCTCAAGCAGGTTATTTTACCTCTTGTAGTTCAACTTCCTTTATAAAATTGGGAAAATACAGTACATAGCTACCACAAACAGTTCATCCTTCTCACTCATGGGAGACATTACCAATCCATGAAAATATTCTTGTCTCCTGAACTTAGATAGAAAACTTAGACTCCTTCTAAACAAAGTGCTCCAGGAAACTACTGCTAATTCATCAGTGGTGATACTCAACATGAAACCCACAGATCACCTCTGAACTAAAAGGTCTTTCTTGCATTTACAGGCTAGGATCACACACTCAGAGCCATGTATGGAGAATCACAAGCCGAAGGAGTCCCGGTTACTCTGATGTATAAATGTACTAGAAGCACGTGACATCAGCAGGACCATGGGGACACCGCCAGTTGCTAAGGTAGAAGTTCGAGCCTATGCCCCCACTTTCTGCAAGGCCCTTCATTCTCTCTGCAGTGTTGTGGTCTAGGGCCAGCCATCCCATTTATAAGCTTCAGCTGCAACCCCACATCTCCCTAACTTGGCCCAATAAGGGCTAAGGTGGCCCTAAGGCATGTCAAACAATCACACAGGGTGACGCTATCACATAGAAAGCCAATTTTAGAATGTGTCATCACATTAGTGCTAATTGCTCTGATTTTTACTTGTCCTTAATAGGTTTTTCTGTTTATTTCCAAAGGCAACATAAATACCTATCACCCACCAATCTTTCCTACCCTTACAATTTCATAAACATTATTTTCCTTCACTTCCACCAAACACACACTAGTAAGAAATGAACTGATCTATTAAGAGCAGAGTAACAGTCCTTTTGCCTGTTTTAGCTCATTTGATTCCTGTCCCTTCTCACATTCTCCCCTCCTAACTCTTCTGCCTTCATACCACCTGCCTCTCTGTCTCTAAGTAGTTCATTCTACATAATGAGGGTTTTGCAAGACAAACCCTGTGGTTCTTAAAAGAATCTACTGTGCTCATTAGGATCGATCTTTTAAGGCCCTTCAACTATTTTGAAATCCTTAACTCTGTCCTTGTTCCCTGATTCGTCAGCAACGCTGCCAGATGCAGTGTATCATTTAATAAATCCAACCACTGTCAAAAATAGTAACTGAATTCACCATATTGCCAACTCAAAGCTTGATCTCCTGAAGCCCAAATACAAAAATATATTAAGCTCCACTGGATTCAGATTGCATTTGGAGATACTTTGCTGATAGCTGCCAGTTCCCAGGACCCTAAGGCTTAAAATGAAGCCAGAGTTAATATCTCATTAAGTGAAAAGTATGACAGAAGATAAAATGTCAAGGCTAAAGGAGACCTCAAAGTTCATGTAGTTCAACCCCCTTGTTTTACAAATAGGGAAAATATGCTCAGAAAGGTTAAGTGATTTACTTAGAGTCACACAGTAACTCAGTGACAAGGCGGAAATTAGAACCTTTGCCTTCTGAGCACCCCACACACATATGCATGCCCAAGCCCATCATTTTTTTGTTATTTCAGATAGTAACAAGTCGCCATCTTTTGGGGACCTTGGAAACAAATAAAGCCAATTTTTCAATACCAACTCTCCCGTGGCAATGTTATATAGGTTAAATGTTAATGGCCTATGCAGTAGCCATTTGAACCCCACCATATCTTTTAAAATATGACCTTTATCCTCAGAGAATTTTTAAAAATCCAGAGTAAAAATATATACTTAAAGTTTTTAAGTATCAAGGTTTGTGAGGCCATAGGTAGTGTAGATTTTATCTGAAAGAAGTATGGGCTTCCACATTTGTGTGGTTTGAGGTACCCATCGAAAGGGCTCCCTGGCCCAAAATGCTTTCATTTGCTGGCTGTGATGTCTAAGGGGAGGGCTCTAGGGAGGGCTAGGAGCTAACGAGTGCTCAGGAAATATCTCACTGACAAGGTGACAATTGAACAGAGACCGAAACGATGTGAGGGAACAAGTCAGGTGGCTATCCAGAGGGAACACATATTAGGCACAGGAACAGTAACTGAAAAGGATATGTGACTAAACTGAGCAGAATGAACAAATGAAAAAGAAGAAGTGGATGGTAAGAAAGTTGAGTTAAGAAGGGGGATAGCAAATCATATAGGACCTTAAAAGCTGTTGTAAGGACTTTGGATTTTACTGTGAATGATGAGCTACTTGGGCACTTACATTTTCTGTCTAATGAAAGATTAAACTAACTAGATAGCTATAAACAAAGCCAGATAATAACAAGTGTTAGCAAGGATTGGAAAATTGGAGCCCTCATACATTGCTAGTAGGAATGTAAAATGATACAGGTGCTTTGGAAAACAATCTGGCAGTTCCTCAAAAGGTTAAACATAGAGTTATCATGTGATTCAACAATTATACTCCTACCAATATACTCAGGAGAAATGAAAATACATGTCCACCGAAAAACTTGTATACAAATGTATACAAGCAGCATTATTCATAATAGCCAAGAGTGGAAACAACACAAATGTCCATTAACTGATGATTAGATGAATAAAATGCAATATACTGCTCACAAAAATTAGAGAATATTTCAAAATGCATGTGAAGTGATAAATAAAAAGAAGCATTTGTTTCTTTTATTAAACAAGAACATCAAAAAAGCAAATGACAAGTCAAAGAAAGTTGTTAATTATGCAAATGAGATGTAAAACCAACTTTTATTTACATTGGTGAAAATGCACTATACAAAAGACTGAAGGTACTAGAGTATATGCTTGTTTTTTGGTCCCCTATTTTTTTCTATCTATACAGTAGAATTATATCTGGTAATAAAAAGAAAAGAAATACTTAAATATGCTATAACATAGAAGAACATTATGCTATGTGAAAGAAGCTAGTCACAAAGGATCACATATTATATAATTCTGATTATATGAAATGTTCAAGATAGGCATATCTATAAGAAACAGAAACTAGATTGGTAGTTGCATAGGGATGGGTGTGTGTGTGTGCAGAGGAGGTAAGAATGATATAAGAAGTGACTATTAATGGGTATAAGCTTTCTTCTGGAGCACAATGAAAATGTCCTAAAATTTATTGTGCTGACAGTTGTACAACTCTGTAAATATACTAAAAACCATAAAATTGTACCCTTTAAGTGGGTGAATTCTATGGTATGTGAATAATATATCAATTAAGCTACTTTAAAAAGTAAAATCAGTCTATCAGCAGGGCTGCTTGGGTGAAACTCTAGTGTCAAGGGCAGAAGTGTGGAAACCAATTAAGAGGCTACTGCAAAAACCAGGTAGAAGATGATGAACAATAGAGTGAGTGATAAAGGTGGGAGAAGTCACTGAGTATTATATGTCTTTTTAAAGGTATGTTAACATCCCTTACTTCTGATGGATTAATTATGAAATACAAGTTATAGGTCAATTTTAGTTTTTGGATAAAGAAATTGTCATGTACTATGAAGGAGCTATTGCTAGAATTTAAAAATACTTGAGAAACACAAGACCTGGAGTTTGTTTTTTTTCTATGGTAAACTTGAGGACACCTAAGTGGAAGTGTTGAGTGGGCACCTCAATGTGGCATTTAGAAGAGGGGTAAAAACTGAAATATAAAATAAGGATGATCAGTATTTAAATATTTCAAACCATGATTTTGAATGACACTACCTGGAGAATGGAATTAGCTATGGTAGAAAAGAATTCCAGACTTAGTCTTGGGCCATGCCAACATTTAGAGGTTTGCAAAATAAAAAAAAAAAAAGCATCAATGGATATGGAGATGGAGTAAATATTGAGATAGAGGGGAAAGAAGGTAAATAAGGGATCTTGAACTCAAAGGGGAAAAAGGTATTTCAATGATTAGGAAGCAACCATCGTGTCGAATGCTTCTGATAAGTCAAGTAAGCTGTAAGATTGCAAATTGACCAATGGACTTACAGTCAGGAGATCAATAGTGTGACCTTCACAGAATAAGTGTTTGTGGAGTGCTGGGGAGCAAAGACTGAATGAAGAGACTTCAAAAGAGAATAAACAGAGAAACTGGAGAAAAACATAAAGACAACTTTTTCAATTCATTTTTCTATAAAGATCTGAGAAATGGAATGGCAGCTGAAAAAGTGTATGCCAGAACAGGTTCTTGACTCCAGCAGGTTGTTCAGTGGATAGAGCATTGGCCCAGTATATGGAAGTTCTGGGTTCGATTCCCAGTCCAGGCATAAGGAGAAGTGACCATCTTCTTCTCACCCCTTTCCTCTCCCCCTTCTCTTCCTCTTCCCCTCCCACAGCTAGTGGCTCATTTGGTTCAGGCATGGCTCCAGGCACTGAAGATAGCTCAGTTGGTCCAAGCAGATCAGCCTCAGGAGCTAAAAATAGCTCGACACTCAAGCATCGGCCCAGAGGGGGTTACCGGGTGGATCCTGGTCCAGGAGCATGTGGGAATCTACCTAACTATCTCCCCTCCTCTCACCTAAAAAAACAAAAACAGAAAAACAAACAATGGGAAAAAAACAGGTTCTTTTTTAAAAAATACAAAAACATTGAAAAAATATTTCTGTGTTGATGGGAAATATCTAGTAAGTGAATAAACAGGGAACATTTATGATACTGGAGAGAGGGAGGCAATGGCAGTGTCAACTCCTGAGTAGGGAGAATAGCCAGGGTCTGGCACCAGAGGAGGGGATGACCTTGAGGACATGTCAGCCCATTGACAGTAAAAGGAGTCCAGTGAGGACAATAGCACAGATTCAGGTAGATACCTAAATTGTAGCATGTAAACAGCTTTTGATTGCTTCTCTGTAAAACGGGAAGCAAGGTCATTAACTGAGAGTAAAAACTGGAAGGGGTGAGGAGGGCATACTAGATTTTTGAAGAGGTAGAAGTAATAAAATCCTTTGTAAGGGAAGAAATGACCAAACCAGGTAGCTCAGGTTAGTAATTGTTAATGAAAGTTTTATTGTTCACCATGTGTGTTTTCTCCACATTTAACTGTATGGGTTCAGGAAGAAAGTGGGATTTAATCAAAGTTGAAGTTTTCCAGGAGAAAATAATGAAGAAAGACAGGGTGAAGTAGTTGGTAGAATGCAAGAAGTAATTATAATGATGGCCCAGGGAGTCTAAGTTTGTAGACAGTAAACTGAGGACATTGGAGGGATTGAAGGACAGTGAACAAATGAATAAATGGAATGTTAATCCCAGTGGGGAAGAAGAGATTTGGAGAGCTTGAGAAGGGGGAAGACCATACATCATTATCAGATATCACTACTTTTGCTTGAATTCATGTACAGGCACTTATTAAATGGAATTAAATTTGAATGAATTAATACCATTGACAAAGTTACATGATCTATTAGTTTCCTGGGACTGCTATCACTGGGTGTTTTAAACAATTTATTGCCTTACAGTTCTAGAGGGTAAAAGTTAGAAGTCCAAGTGTTGTCAAGATTGGTTTCTTCTTAGGATTTAAGAAAGAACCTGTTTCATGCCTCTCTCCTGGCTTCTGGTAGCCTCAGGCTGTCCTTGACTTGTAGATGGTATACTTCCTATGTCTTCAGTAGTCTTCACTCTTTCCATGTCAGTCTCTGTGTCCAAATTGTTCCTTTATATAAGCACATCAGTTGTATTGGAGTAACGCCCATCCTAATGGCCTCATTTTAACCTGATTACATCAGTAAAGACCCTATCTTTAAATAAAATTGATCACAATCTGAGGTACTGGGGAGTAAGGACATTAATAAATTTGTTTTGAAGACATAATTCAGCCCAAAACACAAGATATTCTAAGTAGCAGATATATGCTGAGAAAATACAAAATAGGTGTTCCAATAGGACAGGGGTCGGGAACCTATGGCTCGCGAGCCAGATGTGGCTCTTTTGATGGCTGCATCTGGCTCGCAGACAAATCTTTAATAAAAAAATAACATTAAAAATATAAAACATTCTCATGCATTACAATCCATTCATTTCCTACCGCTCATGTTCATGGTTGCGGGTGGCTGGAGCCAATCACAGCTGTCCTCCAGAACAACACCAAATTTTTATTGGATAATGCGTAATGTACATGGGTCGTTGTATGGCTCTCACAAAATTACATTTTAAAATATGTGGCGTTCATGGCTCTCTCAGCCAGAAAGTTTCCCAAACCCTGCAATAGGATATTTTAAACTGAGAATGCTAAAACTTGAATCTAAAAATCATCTTCAGTTGTTTGATGTTCATGAAACAAATCCCAGCACATTTATTACTCTTCAACTTGGGGGCATTGGGGAGATGAGGCTGCAAGAGTTGGGGTTGAGGGGACAGAAAAGTCAGCAAAATTATGTGATTAGTGGTCTAAACAGGGACCCCGGGGAAAAGTCACACAAAGGCTTTTAGCCAGGTTATCCAGGTAGGAATCCAAAAAACTTCTGCACCAAGGTCTTCGATTTCCTTTCCTCCCTCAACACTGTATCTGTGTAGTAGATCACACCATTCTATTGGTCCACAGATGGGCTAGCATTCTCACAGCCTTAGTAAATATGATGCAAACCACTGGGTCCCAGCAAACCATGGGAGCCCTCAACACAGGCACTTCCCTCTCAGTACTAAAGCACCTGCTCAACCAATGCATTCTCAAAGGTGATCAACAGATCCATAAAGACCTTTTAAAAAATGTATGGGAAGCAGATACCTGGTGCCTGAGCCCTCAGTTGTGGAGGTTTTTGCAGGGAATCTGTCTAATTAGGGATCTAAGTAAAAACAGTTGAGCAGTCTGGTTCACCAGACTTCTAGAACAGCAATTAGCAAACTATGACCAATGAGATCCATTGACTGGCTGCCATTTCAATGGATGAAAACTGATCCTGATTTAATTCTTAGCTATAAGGATTACTTACTACTGTGTGGGCAATTAGGGGTCACTAAACTTTATTATTCATAAATTCAAGTGAGCACATTGTGAGTTTATTGAAGATGCTAATTTATTGCTCTCTTAACCATTCTGGCTCCCACACAAGGCTTGGCAACACTGCAAGCTCATCACAAGTTCATGCACACATAGCTGGAATTTCCACAATTTTTAGGAAGGATCCTTTGTTGTCAATGTATTATAAGTGTTGTCTTGGGTTGGTTGGCTGTAGCTTTTAAATTGCTCTTATTCTTGATTTTTTGCTTCATTACATCATTACTAATTTGTTGTCAGTTGTTTGGTGAACCCTACTCTGTGTAACGGTGCATATTTGCACCAACTATTTTTGGCCTATAATTATCTAATAGCTAGACTTAGATATTTTAATATGATACAGATCAGTATTACTAAAGCAGATTTTATATGTGTATGTTTGTATCTATGTATATACTTGCATAAATATGTGATATGTTATAAATAAAATATTATGTAATTTTGATAAATGATAAATATGCATATATAACATATTTATATATTAAACATTCTCCCCAAATTAGCTTGTACATTGGTATGTTATTGGTGATAAATATTCGGGCTCTTTCTATAACATCCAATATATTATCAAGTTAATAGTGCAATGCAACACTTGGGTTATTTTTATAGGTATAAGGCATTGTTTTATTAGAAAATATCATGTGTATATGGCTCTAGTCTTCTCTTATATGAAAAATAATATGTTTTTTAAAATTGTGAACAGTACATTAGCTACACTTTCTTATTTTGTTCTTTAGATTATGGGAGACCGTGCCTTGCTTTCGCAGGTTTGAGTCCCACAGGATGTATGCCCAAGTGATCTGAGACTCCGAAGCCTTGGCACTTGTGTGGGACGGCAGCTACCAAAAATTGCGGGGGCAGGGATGCACAGGAGAGTGAAGTGGTGAGAACAAAGGCCAGGGCCGGCCCAGACTGCGCACACTAATGATGTAACCACGAGAAACCTTTTCAGTTCGTTCGTGTTTCAACTTCTTCATCTATAAATTGGGGAAATATATTTACCTCACAGAGTTGTTATCAAACTAAGTGAGACAAAACATTTTAACTATCTATCACAGGATTTAGCACTTAGTATGTGCCCCCAAAATACCAATATTTGTATTGCTGGCGTTCTTACCATTACTAATTTATCAGCCAGGATGGGCTATTACATTGCCATAATAAAAAATGCAAATAAATATCAAGTTTATTCATTGAATTCACTTCATATCCACTGCAGGTTTGCTTCAGTTTTGCCTGAACTCATCTTTGCTCTGAGACCCAAGTTGGATCATTGCTCGCTATTGTGGCAGAGGAAAAAAGAGGGAAAATATTGCTGGCTCTTAAAGCTTCTGCCCAGTAATTACACACTGCGTTGGCCCATAATTCATTGACTAAAGCAACTCATATAGCCACTCGTAAATTTAACAAGGTATAAATGTATAACTGCTCTGCAGAAAAGGTACCACAAAGAAATGGAATACTTATTGAGCGGTAATACTATCAGCCACACTTACTAACTCAACGACAAAATGAGGCAGGTAACTAACCAAATTATTCATCCGAGCTTTATTTAGTGAACTGTGAGTAAAAAGGAATGATATTTGGACTTGTTTACTGAAGGTACAACCTTTAACTCCATTTTTTTTAGTCTAAAAGTTGACTCAGTTTAGGGTCAAAAAGCTCCTGCTGGTACAACCCAAGCTATATTTAAGAATAATTCCTAAATAAATCCTACACTTCAGGCAATTATCCAAATTTCTCTCTTACGCACAGATTCAATATGAGACAACCCCAGCTACTATTTCACAAAAGCTCAGAGTAGCACGTCCAGTTCTCACTGCCATGACTTCATTTTCAGCCAGATTTTCCTCATGCCGAAGCTACTCCAACATCTTAACAAAAAGCACTCTGCCGTACCCACCCACGTTGTTCTTCTGTCTCAATTTTTTCTTTCCTTACTTCCTGAAGCAATCTTGCTGGACCATAAATGTCCCTAAGTATTTGTAACTAAATGAATTGTGGGGTGAAATATATAAAAAGATAATACAATATCCTGAGGCCTGAATTTTTATAAGTAGAAGAATGCCCACTCTCAAGGGATTTGATTCTACCTCCCCCACAAATCTTCCAGGAGCCAGACGAGGAGCGAGACACTGAGTGGGCTCTTTTTTCAGGCAGTTCACAGTCTAAGAGCAAGTGCCCAGAAACACAAGGGAAGGATTTATGGATGGGAAAGCCAGATGAAGTCAAATTGAGCTAGAGAGCAAGCCCATATCTCAAGTAAATCAAAAATTAGAGTTTTAAATCATTTATCAAATGCAAAAATATACATACCCATAATGACCTCTCTCTCAAAGGCCACTCAGATGTGGGCTCACATTTAAATACTGATAACTTGGGAGTTTGACATTTCCCAACCATGGCCGAATGATGAGAATAAAGACTAAATTCCCCCAATTTCACAAGCAGTCCTGGTAAGCATGGCAAACCAATTGAAGTGACACCAGAAGAGGTTTAGTCTTAATGCTGACTTCAGGAGGCTAAGATAGCGTTGTTGTACCTGTTTCACATGTGAGATGAAGCCCATTGAAACTGACATGTAGATGGTAAGTGAAGCTCTGGCTTCCTACCTTGTCTATGGGCTTTTCTAAACACTGGCCACTACTCTGCTACCCTCAGAAACCAGGCCAGAGCTATATACCTCCTGCTGTATTGTTTACTTAATCCTTTTAATACTGAATTACCCTTTTTAAACCGAACTTAAACTTAACCTTTTCCTAAGCAAAAACAATTGTGAACGCATAGCTTTGATATGCTAATTATTTTGTCTGATATATCTTAAAATAAAAAATTATTCATATATTTTTAAATATATTCATAAAACCACTTGTGTTCTAGCAGTGATGCTTATACTCTGCTTGGGAGGTAAACTCTGCTGCCCCTATGCAGTGCAGCTCACCTGAATCTGAGTATGGCCATTCATTTGTCCTTTCTCCCAGTATTTCTTTATCCATATCCTGCATCCTAACTAGGGTTGACTTTTCTTACTCAGAGGTGCTTCAGGAAATTATTTAACAATTTTACCTTCTCTAATGGTCCTCAGGTTTTGACAGTCCCGACACTGGACATTTCAAGTTTACGATGCTCACTCCCTGTTGGGAGTTTTTATGTTTTTATGTTTGCTCGCTTACATTTTGCCTAAATTGGTGCATTGGCACGGGGCAGCTCCCTGTGTGTAGTCTATGAAAGGCTGCCGGTGCTTGCCCTCAGGGCGGCAGATTGCAAATTGCCTTCCTGCTTGGGAAAAGCCATCCTTTGCTATTGTTTGATGGGGAAGGGATTCTTTCCCCCAGCCTGTTTTGGCTGGAGAGTGCAGAGGGAGAGAAAGAGTGCTGAGGGGCTTAAGATCTCAGCTGAGGCTTGTAGAATCTGGAGAATGGAGAATGAGTCGGGGTTTTGGGAACCCCGAGTGAAAGGAAAGCGGTCTTCCCTGCCTATTTGCTCATCCACTGTCACGAGACTTTAATAAACAGAATGGCCCACCATTTTCTGACTCCACAGTTTCTTTACCGTCTGTTCAAATCCATTGCAAACCTGCATGGCCATGATGATGGTGGCCACTGGACCTACAATCCCATAAAAACTTAAAAAGCTGAAGCGTGAGTGTCTCGGCTTATGCAGTTAGCGTCATACTTATGGACTAGGTGGGTGAACTACTTTTGGAATGCGGTAACCCAGCATATGAGTGAGGGAGTTGGCTTTCCCCAGTATGCTTACCTATACCATTTTGGATTGTTAAAAGCGCAAGTGTCCTGTTTGTGTTTGGCTAGGTGTGTTTTGACTTACACCAAAATTCAGGATACGTCACTGTCATCAGAATGAAACTGTCATAACCTGAGGGCCCTTGTACTTCTTTTTGAATATTTACCTTGTCTGAACACCACATGTTTGTTGAGAGATTCCCCAACTTATTGGTCCATCTCATTACAAAACTGATGTCAGAAATTCATTTTCCCAGCCTCCATTGTGATAGGACAGAGCCATTGGGTTTAGACTCTGCTCATCTCATGATACCATCTGAGACTTTGAATTCAAAATGTGCTTACACAAAGAAGTATGACCTAGACTCTAGGTCCTAGAGCCTATCTACAGAAGGCAGCAGGCACATCAGCCCCTCTCCTCATTGGCTTCATTATCCAATGTGTTGCAAACAGGTGTCATTGGACAATTGCAATATAGTGAGAGAACTACTCAAATTAGAGCATATGCAGGGCACTTAATGCAGATGCTCTGAGGAAAAATTATTAAGGCAGTGGCGCTTGGGTTGGTTTCCCAAAAGGAAAAAGAAGAAGGTAGGTAGCTCAATAAGTGTTACCTATTATTATTATTATAATTCTTAGCAAATTTGAGTCCCATAGACATGGTCTTCCCAAGTCATGACTTCACTGGGAAGATCTGTTTCCTCATCTATAAATTGACTTAATTGATTCATCAAATAACAAATAAAATTATTTAAGTAAGGTACATACTAAAATATTTGACATACAGGTTCTTCATAAATGTTATTTCTCTTTCCACCTTTTAATTTATTTTTTTAATTGAAATACCCTTTTTCTTTCCATTTCCATTATAGAAAAATACTACCCATTATTCACATTCTACTTGAAACACTGTCTCTTCTGTGGAGCTATTATTTATCTAAAAGACTCATTTTTTCCTCCTTTGAAGCCCTGTTGAAGTTCATCTTGACCTCCATAATGCTTGGCCTGTGGTTGGTACATGTTTGTTCAAATAAATTAAATTGCTGCCATTCCTAGTCTGTATATCTGCTTCTCTTCTTTTTTGTAAATTCCTGCTATCTGCTTTGCCAGCTTTATGACCACGCTAAGGCAAGGATCTGTTTGTTAAAAAGACTTGTCTAATAGTTTAGATAACTAAATTACCCCGTGTTTTAGATCCCAAGCTTCTGCTTGTGCCTACAGGCCTGGAGAGTCTCATTCCAAACTTGTCTCTTTCTACATGATAGATATCTACTGAGCTCCATCTACATACCAGAGAGGATCGTAGGTACTTGACATATGTCAATGAATAAAACAGGCTTTGCTCCTGTCCTTGCTCTCAAGAAGCTTACACTCCAGTTGGGATAGATGGCCAGTAAGCAGATGATAACACAAACAATGACAACTATAATAATGCTACAATGGAAAAATACAGACCAGATTATCCTAAATCTAATCTGTTTCTTGTCTTGCCTCACCTAAACTCTCCTCCTACCTTTTCATCCCCTCCACCCTCATTCCAAAGTCTGTATGCCACAATTCTTATCCTGCAAGGCCAGTTCTGATACTACCTTCTTCAGGATCATAAGAGAAGATAGAGAAAGAAGGGTTTACTATGTCAGCACACAGATTTTTATGCACATCTTATCACCCTCTTGAGGATAAGGCTTCACAGACTTTAATAGTGACAAAGTCTCCCAACATGAACCAGTAAAGGAAGTACTCAGTGACTCTATGAAATAAATGAGTGGTCTTCTCCCTTGTCTTGAAAGACTATATTTAAAGAAAACTCATCTCTGCTCCTTGTAGGATACCCTGTTCTGTTTCTGTATACATTGAATAACACAGGTTGGAATTGCATGAGTCCACTTATAGGTGATTTTTTTAAACAAAAATATCTCCTCTTTATGATTTTCTTAATAAGATTTTCTTTTCTCTAGCTTACTTTGTTGTAAGAATACATTATATAGTAATATGACCTAAAAATATGTGCCAATCGACTATGTTACCAGTAATACTTCTGGTCAACAGTAGGTGATTAATAGTTATGTTTGGAGAAGTCAAAAGTAATACATGGATTTTTTACTACACAGGGGTTGATGACCCTCAATCCCACAGTGCCCAAGGGTCAGCTGTATTTCCTTACAAAAGGTAAACACTCACAATCTGGAGATACCAAGAACTTCAAATATTCTACATCATGATGCCCATGGTAACTAACATTGTGCCCAAAGAACTCTAATAGTATCTTAATCTTATTGTTAGTTTTGTTGTTCTGGTCATAATAAATGGTTACCTACATTGCGAATGCTGAATGATATTCTGCATTTCTAAACCCACCCTTCCACTGCAAAGTTACCATCAGTGAAGTACTCTTTACCAAAAGAACATCTGAGGTTGTTCCAGGTAGTCCTGGATCAGGTCAACACTTAGTGCCATCAATAAATACATAGAAACGTACAGTATGTTAGGCTGGGATGTATATACATGTTTTCCTCTGTGCACATAGAGCTTGCAATTTTCCACCATATATTTGGTTTTGATCTTGGGTGCCACGCATAAACAAAGCCATGTGCACTGCTGTGAGGCAGGGTGAATGTGTATGCCTCTGTTTGTTTGGGAAATGTAAGAGCTGTGGGGTTTTAATTACCCTGAGCTGGTAGAGATCAATTTGAAAAACAAACATATTAGTAAACCAAGCACTCTTTTGCTGCCAGAGGATTACAACTTGAAAGCAGAGTACCCTAGAGCTTTAGAGCTGGGAGAAATGTAAGAGATTTCGAAGTCCAAGTCCCTCATTTTGCAAATTGGAAAATGGAGCCCCAAAATAGCATGAAGAGTAACCAAGAGCTTGGTTTCTATTATAAGACAGACCTTGCTTAAATCCCAAGTCCATGATTTACCAAATGATTTTGGCAAGTCATTTAACTTTTCTGGGCCCCAGTGTCCTCTCTGAAATATGTGGACAATAATAGAGTCATAAGAATTGAATGAGATAATAAATATGACGTGCTCAGTACAGTACTTGACATAGTATGTAATGCCCAATGCTAATATTTATCATCATCATCACTGTCTAAAATCACACACAACGTATTAGTAACATTGCTTTTTTTCTAAACTAATACTCTCTTACACATACCTGGGTTTGTTTTTATAGATTGTGATAAATAAATATTTTATGTCTTGTTCCAATAACCATATGGTCCAAATCATTTTCCAAGTTAAGTTTTACAGTAATCCAGTGTTCTCCAATAATCACTGAATCTTCCAATAATTGTATATTATACACTGTCACAGTTCTGGAAATGTAGCTCACTTAGCATAAATATATTCTAGCACTAAGTGTAGTCACTCAAGGACTATTAATGATTCACCAAGATGTTTTACTTTGAAGAGTACAGAACCTCTTAGGATATTTGACTCAAATTCTTTTACTTTTTCAATCGCCCCCAAATTAACAGAACATGATGTTCTTTGTGGCTTGATCCAAGTGGCTAATCTGTGACTCAGAAAAAGATGACTTCAGAGCATGACATGCAAATGTGGAATTCATGGCTGTTTGTATAAAATCTGGGCCCTTTTCCTTGACTGCATTTACTATAATTAGAAGACTGGCCATTCTCACAAGGGTTACAAATACACCATTGGCAATGTTATATGTGAGATGCCAGAGGAAAGATTAATACTTTTTCGCTGAGTGGCTGAAAACTGTTGCCCCCCCCAAAAAAAAAATTTGCCATCTTAAAAAAAATGAGATTCCAGAGAAGAAAAACACTGGGTATTTGGATGACAAATACTACTGAAGAGAGGAGAAGGCTCTACTAGTTACCGGGAGATCAGAACGGAAGGACTATGTGGTGATCTAGTCTAGAACAATATGGTGCTTTCGGTGGCAGATTTGAGTTTTATGGGCCCCAAAGCTTATACAATTAAAAGGAATTTCTTTAAGTAAAGGAAAACAGAATTATAAATAAAAACTAGTAGGACCTCTCCAAGGGTCTTAGAAAGGACCCTGGCAAATGAGGGTCCCTGAAGCTTCAGCCTCATTACCTTCATAGTAAATTTGTTCTTTGGTGCTTGATAGTTTATACCATTTCATCTCTGCAGTTCTCAGCAAAGTCTTTCTGTGAACCCTCTGTTGACACAGGAAAGAAAAACCTGAATTACAGATTTTTCAATTTAATATTTCAACACAGATTGTGTTTGCTTTAGCTCTGCATTATATACTTCACCTGGCACTAGCTTGGGTATTATATAATAGGTGCTCAATAAATACTTTTAGTGAATTCATATGATTTCTTTTGTCCCTGGCTGGATTATTTGTCCCAGAACCCTGAGGTTGTGGGTTCAAGCCCCAGCCAGGGAGACCAATGAGTGCACAACTAAAAATGGAACAACTAAGTGGAGCAATGAGTTGAAGCTTCTTTCTCTCTCTTTCTCTCTCTCAAATCAATGGAAAAATTTAAAGAGATTTCTTTTATGCCAGCTTCCCCATTAGAATGCATGCATCTAAAAGACAGATTTGATGTATTACTCATTATTTGCTCCCTTGCCCCCAATCCCTCAAGTGATTGGCATAGTATCTAGTACATGCTAAGGGCTCTATAAATATTTGTTAAATGAATGAAGAATTGATGGCAGGACTGCCAACCTTCATAGCTTCAAATTTCTCCTGCTATCCGTTCAGGCCTGTTACTACATAAATCTTTCATATCAGTGCATTACAGTACTTGAAAATTTTCCATTTGAGGAGCTCACCAGAGAATATCTCCCATAAAGAGGAACAGGTCCCTATATTACCTTATTACTCACTAATTTCATAAGAAGTGCTGTTTGCTGGATTCCCCCAACTGGCTTCCTCCCTGTTTCACATGCTGCCTGCTACTATCTGCTTTGCTGTCAGGCTCTTTATTTTGCGGAGCCACAGGCAGCCATCAGGAGCCAAACCTCCTTCCTGGTGAAACACTCTCCTTTGAAACAAAATCGTTCTTCTTCTCTTCCCAGTGTAGCACACCTCCTGAACGTCTGTGCTGCCCTTTTGACTGAAAGAATTTCCATTTACCACATCCAGTAAGCACCTTTATAGATCAATGACTCAGCAGCTGACTTTTAACACTCAATCATCATGTGCTATGTTTCCATCATGCTATGGTTAAATTTAATTTAAGACAAAGAGATTTCTTCACATCCGTATTCCATTTTGCTTCAGTTTCCAAGGCAATTTGTGTTCATACAGAAAGTAAATGTGCTCTCCACAGGCAGATGGATCCTGGCATTTTATTCAACAGGTACCCACCTACTACTTGCTTACCTAACCTTGCCTAGCTTCCTACCTTCTCATCTTTTTAGTCTTAATCACTTCCCTCTCTGTATAAACCTGTTTTTTATGTAGTTTAAATTTACTTCATCTTATTTTATTGTATTCATTTTATAAGTTACCTTAAATCTCTCTGAAATATGGTTAGAACTCAATGACAAAATGAATAGATAGATGATGATGATAGATAAATAGATAGATAGATAGATAGATAGATGATAGATGATAGATAGATAGATAGATAGATAGATAGATAGATAGATAGATAGATGATAGATGCCTAGCATAGACATAGGGCCAAACCTAGAAATAGCTCTGACATTCAGATGCTTGGAGTCTTGCTATAAAAATAAGACTTGTTTGAACAATGGAAGGAAATGAATGACAGACAGCAGCATGTATGTAATAGGTTCCTAGAAGGTTATGTTTGAAGGGGCATTTAGAATCATCCTGCTGAGATCTGGGATTTGCCTAAAGACAATTGAGTATTTATTGGCAAAGTTGAAACAAATTCTTAGATCTTCTAACTTTAAACCTTATGCTTGCCCCAGGTCCTTGGTTCCTCACCCAGTGCTTAGTGTTAAGGTATTGTATATAGTAATGCATTTAGGCAGGTCACTCAGCAGATATAAAATAATTTGTCATCATAGAACAACCACCATGTGTTCTCTAAGAGTTACTCAAGCAAATATCTGCCCTTAATTATAAAGTTCTTTTCAATATTTTTTCCTGAGTTTAATGGAATTTTAGTTACTATTTTGATTACTGAAAGACTCTACTTTGATTAAATTTATATTTATTTTTTAAATAGTCATCTGTTTCCAAGAAGTATTTGAAGCAGCTTATGGAAAGAAAAAATAGATGAACAAAATAGGAAGAAATAAGGAGATACAGCCTTAGAAAACATTTGGTAGGAAGTGATAATAATTGTTGCCTTTGCACTTTAAACGTAGCTCTGAGCTTCCTACGAGCCCAGTCAAAAAAGGAAACACAATTAGTTGCTTGGTTCTCTTTAGATGAGAAGCAGAATTATATTTTCTCAGAAGAAAAGAATTTTTCTTCTATCAACTTCTGAGATAATTTCTCAAGGAAGGAGGAATTTGATAAACAATATTTTCAATTAAAATGCTCAACTAATCCAGAAACAAAATGCACACAACTTAATTGTGTTGATTCTACCTAAGAGACCAAAATAATGTCTTAAATAATACAAGGAAGATTCTGTGAAGGTTGCAGCAGTCAACTTGATCAAAGGGGAAAATGTAGGCAATGTAGAAAGAGGGCAAATTATATGAGCCTTAAGTTATTGTCCCTCAATTTTTCTCTCTTCCAGTCTCTTGACAGGTTGTAGATATTACACAATTTTAAGACCTTACTCTTTAGCAAGAACACAGAGTGTAGTTTTATCCTAAAGAGAGTTATCTAAGAGCAAAGTTACAACTTTGACAACATGTAAGCAGATGTTAAATTTGACATTGCCTCATGCAAGCTCTCAAGCCTAGGCAATATTCTTACCTGAGTGGGAAACTTTCATCCAGAGACTGGTTAAACTTTCTAGTGAGAAAGAAAATTTGACAACTCCAAGTTGCCTTACTGAGGATTTCCTCAGTTTCCTCATCTGTAAATTGGGAGTAAGAGTTGCCACTGGAGAGTGGTTGTGATAACATGTAAATATACTTGGCACTTAGTTGATGCTTAATAAAATGTTTATTGCATGCAAGAATAGTTTCAATTGCTACTATATTTTTCCAGTGAACACTGAACATTCATCATTCCAAAAGACATCACAAAATTGATCTTTAAAAGACATGTATGTTCTGTCTCCTTTTAGTGCATTATTTTAACATATATCCAAGTATCTAGAGCAGAAGTTGGCAAACTACAGCCCTTGAACCAAATCCAGCCTGCTGCTTGTTGTTATAAAGTTTTATTGGAACACAACCACACCTGTTCATTTATATAACAGCAGGGTTAAGTAGATACTACAGAGCTACAGCAGCCCACAAACCTAAAATATTTATTATCTGGCCCTTTACAGAAAAAACTTGTGACCTCTAAATAGAGCATATGTTCTAGATGCCAAATGATAATTCAAATGCAACATCTCAGATTAAGATTTTTTATTTGAGCCTGTGCATTCATGCACACACATAACTACACACAGATCCTATAATCCTCACCATTCCCTTTCAACTTTTTTTTTTTAAGTGAGAGGAAGGGAGATAGTGAAATAGACTCCACATGCCCCGACTGGGATTCACCCAGCAACCTGTCTGGGGCTGATGCTTGAATCAACGTGTCATTATCAAAGCACACCTTAAGGGGTGCATCTACAAGAAATGCCAAAAATGGCCAGCAAACCATCAGAAGCTGGATGCAGGCATGGAATAGAGTCTCCTTTGCATCCCTCAGAAGAATCCAAATCTGTAGACACCTTGATATTGAACTTCTGATCTCCAGAACTGAAGGAAAATAAATTTCTATTTTTAATTGAATTTATTGGGGTGACATTGGTTAATAAAATTATATGGGTTTTAGATGTACAATTTTTTTTAAGTATGTAAAAGGTGGGAAGGCAGAGAGACAGACTCCTGCATGAGCCCCTACCAGGATCAACCCAGCAAGCCCCTACAGGGCAATGTTCTGCCAATCTGGGGCTCCTGATTTGGTGTTCTGCAACTGAGCAGAATACCTGCCTAAGGCAAGGCCATGGGGGCATCCTCAGCTCCTGGGGCCAACTTGCTCTAACCATTCAAACCATGGCTGCAGGAAAAGAAGAGAGAGAGACAGAGAGAAGAAGAAGAAGAAGAAGAAGAAGAAGAAGAAGAAGAAGAAGAAGAAGAAGAAGAAGAAGAAGAAGGAGGAGGAGGGGGAGGGGGAGGGGGAGGGGGAGGGGGAGGGGGAGGGGGAGGGGGAGGGGGAGGGGGAGGGGGAGGGGGAGGGGGAGAAGGAGAAGGAGAAGGAGAAGGAGAAGGAGAAGGAGAAGGAGAAGGAGAAGGAGAAGGAGAAGGAGAAGGAGAAGGAGGAGAAGAAGAAAAGAGAAGGAGGAATGGGAGAGTGGAGAAGAAAATGGTTGCTTCTCCTGTATGCCCTGACCAGTAATCACACCTGGGACATCCACATGCTGGGCCAACACTGTACTGCTGAGCTAACCAGCCAGGGCTCAGATGTACAATTATATAACACATCATCTGTATATTGTATTGTATGTTTGCCATCCCAGGTCAAATCTCCTTCCATCATCATTTATCCCTCCTTACCCTCTTCTACCTCCTTCTACCCCCCTTTCCCTCTGGTAATCTGTGCCTATGAGTCTGTTCATTTTTCTTAATCCCTTCACTTTTTACCCAGTCCCCCATATACCCTCCCTCTGTCAGCTGTCAGTCTGTTTTATGTCTCTACGAGTCTATTTTGTTTGTTAGATTATTTTTTCCATTAGATTCCACATATGAGTGAAATTATATGGCACTCGTTTTTCTCTGACTGGCTTATTTCACTTAGCATAATACTCTCCAGGTTCATCCACGCTGTCACAAAAGGTAAGATTTCCTTCATTTTATGGCTGAGCAGTATTCCATTGAGTAAATGTACCACAGCTTTTTTACCCACTCACCACTGATGTAAACTTCTATTTTACATCAGTGGTGCTTATTAGGTCTCTGGTCCTTGTTAGTGTAGCCTCAGTAAACTAATACAACTTCCTACCTGCCCCAGGCTCAGAAGGCTTTGTGGAAGAAGCAAGCTCTGAAGGTCTTATGACATGTGGTCAAGCAACGGAAAGAGGTACAGACTACTGCAAATGGTAAGGGAGCAATTCATGAACCAACAAACGTGCCTGGGTTCCTCCTTCCAACAGGAAGCCAGGCTGCTTCATCCCAAGTCCTCGAAGTACTTCCCTACTTCACCCTGTGCCCACTGGGTCAGAGGGAGAGCAGGAGTGAGGGAAGCCCAGATAAGGGAATGCCCTCTGGGATCTCCCTTCAGTGAGTTGCTTTTGAATATCCATGTTTTCCCACCCTTCCTTTCCTCACTGAAGACTTGAAGCCAATACTTTTATCAAGAGCAAGTTGTGAGCCAAGCAAACCCACTTTAGGAGTATAGCACCCGCCCTGCTTCTGTCCTGGAAGTCTGGGCATCTATCTGGAGAGCCCACAGTCCCTGAGCAAAGGCCACTGCCAGAGGCTGCCGAGGCTGGAGCATTGTCCAGGAACTTCCAGGAGGCTAAATTGGGACCTATCAAATCATTCTGGAGACTTTTGGCAGGGAACGTGGCCCAGGGGACTCTTGAGAGGCAAAGTGGAACTCTGCGGTGCTGTTTGGCTATGACATACAAGTCCACATGACACTGGCTGGTTGTCAGTGAGAAAATGAAACCTTCTCCAAGTCACTGGACTCCAGGAGGCCAAAGGCCAAACTAACCCTTCAGCCACTGAGTCGTCACAGACTGGCTATCTGTGCACGTGTTTATCCTTTTCCAGAAAACATTTGCTAAATCTAAATGGCTTAGTAAACTTCTTACCTACCACGATGAAGGAGGAAGAGTGATCACATTTTCTTTGTCCCAAAGAAAAAAGAAGCACATGCACTGAAGTGAGAGCATGACAAATTAGGAGGGAGAAGCCAGGCCAATGTCACAGGTGTGCAATGTGTGCTCTGGTCCCTGCACATGGCTTCATACTCCATTCTTGCCATCTTCAAATTCTTAGTAAGCATTGAACAAGGGACCTTGCATTTTAATCTTACTCTGAACCCTAAAAATTATGTAACCAGCTCTGGGAAGGTGCTTGTGTGTGTATGTATGCACACATGTGTGAGTATGTGCATATATGGGTGCATATGCATGCATATGTGCACACCTGTGTACATGTGTGTGTGTTTAGCCAGGGAGTAGGGGTTGATAGAGTAGTGATGAGTAGAGAAAGAATGGCCTAATTTCACACCTGGGAGTAAATAAGAAGAACAGTCGATTCTCGTTCTTTGTGGTAGTTATGTTTGATAAAGTTTATGTGAACCATGAATTAATGAAAACTGAACCACTGTTCCTAAGAGAAATGGAGAATTAGGTTCCTATTGTCTGATTACATTTGCACCAACTGATCAATATACAAGCTACTTTTATATGTGTTTCTGTTTAAAGACATCTAACTTAACATATATTGTTGATTCATTAACATTGAGCTCACACCCAATTGCTCTGTCATTCAGGTCTGAACAGAGGTTAACTTATACACAGTCTATGACTGCTGTATGGCTGTGTGCCAACTCCTGCTTATGCCACTACCATAGTGCAGAAGGCCTGTTTGGGTTTTGTGGCTGGGGCTGATATTGCCTGGGTCTTCAGTGCCTTGTTGATAAATCAGTTCTTTCTCCCAAATATTCCTCGTTATTTTAATGTTCTGCCATTATAATGTTGATGTAATAATTATGTTTAATATAATTCATTGTTGATCTTCTATTATTCCGATAGGTAGATTGTAAAATATTTTAGGACAGGAATTACATTGTATTCACCTGTATATCCACAACACTGATGAGCCCAGTTTTTCACAATACAGGTGATGAATAGGGATTTATATTAACTTGAAATGGGAATAATAAACCTGGCCTTATCTAGCATCATTTCTTTATTGTGGCGAAATACAAGTAGCATAAAATTTATCATTAGTAACATTTACTACATTTATAATGTTGTGCAGCCATCACAGAATATCTCATCACTCCAAAGAGAAAATCTGTATCCATAAAGTAGTCATTTCCCATTCTCCCTTTCTCTCAGGCTCTGGCAAGCACTGATCCACTCTCTATTTTTATGGGTTTGCCTACTTCAGACATTTCATAAAAATAAAAGTGTACAATATGCAGCCTTTGTACCTGACTTCTTTCACTTAACATAATGTTTTGTGGGTTCACCCCTGTTGAAGCATATATAAGTACTTTATGTCTTTTTATGGCTAAATAATGTTCCATTGTGTTGGATATACCACATTTTGCTTATTTCATTTATCAGCTGAAGGGCATTTGGATCATTTCTACCTTTTGGCTTTTGTGAACAGTCTGCCATAATAGTTTAATAATATAATTCACTATAGAAATGTTAGTGATAAATATATCTGTTATACAAATGGACTGACTGTTTACATGTCCTCACCCCACCCCCACTAGACTATAAGGTCCGGAAAAAGACTCTTCTTGTTCGCTATGGATCCCCCAGGGCCTTTGCTAGATCTGGCACAGAGTACATGCTCAATAAATCTGTTGACTGATGAATGGTTTCTGCTTAAAGTATTGACTGTCTGATCATAAAAGATATGAGACATAGCAAAAGTCACTCTC
The DNA here is from genome assembly GCF_036850765.1 of Saccopteryx bilineata. Taxonomy (NCBI): domain Eukaryota; kingdom Metazoa; phylum Chordata; class Mammalia; order Chiroptera; family Emballonuridae; genus Saccopteryx; species Saccopteryx bilineata. The sequence continues at coordinate 63,273,177 of NC_089498.1, forward strand.
ATAAAGTCACTGAATATTAGATCTTGAAGCAGGAACCATCTGCTCCAAGATTGTCATTTAATATTCTTGGTGCCATCACTTTCTAACTCTGTGTGACCTTGGGGGGGGGGGGTTTCTTAATCTATCTGTTACTCAGATTCATTATCTATAAAATACAAGCAATAACTTCATGAAGTTGTTTTGATGAATAAATGACTTAATACATATTTAATGCTGGTTATTAGGAATAAAGAATTAATATCAAAAAGAGTTAAAAAAAAAAAGTGCCCATGATTGCACAGCTAGTTAGAGGCAGAAGTGGAACTAGAGCCCATATCTCTTACCTTTCCCATCTTTCACGTGGTCATTTAAAGACTACTCAAAACCTCCTGGGAAACAGAGCTTTCCTCTACACTGAGAGCAATGCTGCTTCCATGGTCCCTTCTCTGGGGCACACATCTCCTTCTTTAGACAGATGGTCTCCAAGTCCTGGGTTTTTTCCCTTCCTTCCACTTTCCAACTCTAACTTCATGTCTACATCAGAAAGGAGAAAGATTCTGACTGTCCTCCGCTCAAAGCAATTTTCCCATATGTTCCTCAAAATATTCATTGTATCTAGGGTAATTTTTAGGTTGGGGCAAAATCAGATTCCTTGGCCAAATACATTTGAGAAATAGGATATCTCTTGGAAAAGGAAAAGCAAATCAGCACATAGATGCTACTAAGAAGTTCTTCATCTAAATTCTTGTTCACTCAACAGTTCCAGAGCTTAAATATGAAATCTTTTCTCAGCACAATACCTATCACTGACCTCATTGTTACCCTTGGTGTGACTCTGTGGGTGAGCAGGTTTTGTTTAGTTTTTCACTGCTGGGACAGTACCCAGCACACAGTAGACATTAAATGATTATTTGATGAAGAAATAAATACCGGTAAATTTTAATAGAAATTACAGCTTGTGAGCTGAGGCATCAGTCACTGATTTGAGGTATCACCACATCTGCTGCTAGGTCTTCAGTCTGGTTGTTCTCCCTAAGCAGAAGATCCCCATGCAGTTGGAGCTCCCTCAAGAAAGAAGCTCCCATTTACCAAGGACTTGCCTCTTGCCTTCTTGATTCACTAGATTTCTTCCCTACTATTCTAGTGTTTCTAGGGGCACCAATCTTCATGATTTCTACATAAAAATTAGGTTCCCTTAAAAATCTGCCATGTAGTCATCAGGCTCTAACCTGAATAGCCATCAAAGAACGAACTCCCCTCCCCTGGCCTCAGCCAGCCTTTCTGGGCTTATCCAGGCAGCAGCCAAGTGCACTAGGGAAAGGAAAGGGTGCTTCAACTTCCCTGGCAAAGTGGCCTTCCCTTCTAGGAACGTTAGCTCAGCTTAGTGGAGACACCTGGTGTTTGTTGTTGCAACTTCAAGAACAATACAACAAAGACTCCAGGCAGAAAGTCAGGCTCCTCCTAAAAATTGCTTTGTCAAAAAGGCAAATGGTAGCTCATCTCACACCCACCAGTCTTTCTTCCCTCTCAAAGGTTCTATCCTCTGTATAGTTTTCCTCCATATTTTTGCCTTTCAAACATGGAGAAAAACACAACTACAAGGCACCCAAAAATCTGTGAGTAGCCAAAAAGGAGGAAAAATCTTTTCCTGGTTGCTTCATTGTGTCAGGTATTAAATCAGAGAGCTAACTTTTTTGCAATAACTGTTTGGTAATACTTAATAAGTAGCTGGTGTAGCATAGTTCCAAAACAGAAATTTTTTTAGGCCTATACAAGGCCAAAGGAATATTAAAGTTTCACTACGGAAGAAATATGGCCACTGCCAAGAACTGATTAGTCATAAAATCCACAGCATTATCTTCATCCATCATTGCCTTTCTTTTAATGACCGAACTAAAAAGAGAGACATCAAAGTTTGCAAAATAAGGTTATAAAAGCGCTGTACACAGATGAGGCTTTTAAATATTTTGATAGAACCTGAACAACAAAAAGAAAAATGTAGAAAAATCATTGAAACAAATCACAAAACATATGTTGTTATGTTTTGCTCTAAAAACCATGAAGTTTATCCAGAGCCCTATTATGGTAACTGCTTAGCTTTTCATGCATTCCTAAATTACCATGTAATCTAAAACCTTGTTTTCAGCTGCCCTATATTGGAAAGTCCCTTAAAATAATCAGGATGATTACAGGCTAGTACTCAAAAAGAAACTTGCCTGTATTATCGTAAATGAAAGTGTTATTTATCAGACAGGCTCCTTTAAAAAAAAAAAAACTACTACCTCAGAAACACAATGTATTCAGGAAATACCTAAAGATTGCATTTTGGGCTCTCTACATTTTCAAACACATGGATAGTTGGTGTAAAAATATGTTCTTTTCCTGCAGGGACTTGACTGTAATTAGTGTATGCCAAAACTCTCTCACAGAGATTTCATTGTCTTATCTACTTACATCATCTTAATGCGATTTTATTTTACTTTGTCAAAGTCATATTAATGTAAATGTGTTCTTGATAGCAGAGTTCTTTTTTATGCAAAACAGGATTCAGCTGACTCTAATAAAACAGCTTGCAGTCTATTAGACTATAACAGTAATGTGCTTATTTTGTTTCTCAAATCAAGACTGTGTCGGAAAGCTATAGATAGAGATTTGTCTTGTTTTTCACAATAATTGCTAGGGTGGGGTTACATTATGATCTTTAAATGAATAGTATCGCTTAGAACAAACACTTCATATATCTTTTATCTTCCCCTGCATACAGTTCTGGGTTTTCTTTGAAAATGCTGCGCTACTTTTCCACATAAGTCATCAGAATGTTTCCAAAGAATTTTAACTGCCAGATTAATTATATCTTGCAAACAAAGATAGATTGCTTACATTCTTTATTCAGAATTCCTGCCAGTATGGAGCAACTGGCAACAAATTAATTTCTTTTGCAACCATGCAAAATGTTTTGCTATGAAAATTTCTGGAAGGTAAATGGATCCTTTTTTTAAAAAAAAAAAAATCAGGTTGCTCATTCTGAAAGGCTAATCTGTAAGCAAAGAACAGAGGATTAAATTAACTCGACTGCCCCCCCCTTTTTAGCATCTATGTGATAGCCTTTCATTAATATATTCAGTTAATTAAGTATTACTCTGACCTAGTGGCAATTTTTGAAATTCAGGGAATATTTCCCTTTTAAATTCTGCCTCCCCCACAGAGCAGAATATAATCTGTTTCCTGTTGGTCTGTTTATGTCAGCTGCGCCTCTACTACAAACCTCTAAAATGTTTTAATAAATTTATCAACCAAAAATATTTCAAACATTTCATTTCTTTTGATTCAGACATACATACACACCAAAAAGAAAAAGGGGAAAAAAAAGCATCTGCCTTCATTGCAAATTCTTGCTGGTATGAATCATTCTAAGTAATATTTGCTTTAACTTTCGTGTGGTTCTACAAACAACCTTTATATGGCTGTACTTCAAAGCTAGGAGAAATAAAGGTTAGAAATGCGATAGGAGTAATCTATTATTAGGCATGAAACATTAAACCACTTTTAGCTATAAGTCTTAAAACCTGAATAATCTAGGTTTTTAATGTAGTGCATATTTATTGTGCTTTCACTCACACAGGCATTTATCACAGAGGAGTGTTTGGAAGAGAAATATTTTCCATTGCACTATGCGCCACAATTTGGTTTAATTTTTCCTAATATTTAATTTAGAAAATGGTAATATTATAACAGGGTTCTCATGTTTCCTGGCCAAAATGCTTGGTGTTCCTCACAGAGTAAAATTAATCTGTTACCAGCCCGCTGACCTGTAAGTCAGGTTTCAGTAAGAAGTCACAGAGCAGGAGTGGAGAGAGCAGGGAAAGGGGGTGAGTTAGGGTGGGTAGAGAGATAAGATCTCTTTCTTTGACTAGGATGGAAAAAAAAGAAAAAAGCTTAGAGGAATGTTTCAACCCACCCATGCCATCAAATGGCAGAAAATAAGCTGAGCGCGTATTTGAGCCGAGGAGTGTTTGAAAACATTTATTAGCTCCATCCATAACGGCATCCACGGCAGGAATGTTAATTGTTAAAATCTGTAGTGCAGTTATTTCTTTAAACAGGGAGGGCTGTATTGTGTGGAAATTCAGCTCCTTGTTTCTCTTTTTTTCTCCACATATATTTGCACTTAAAAAAAAACAAAACAACTAATGTTATGAAATCAGTCCTGTCAGATGGAGAGCTTTCTAGTGCAAGGGAATGCAATACAGTGTTAAGAATAAATGCATATACAGGAACAAAAAAAAACAAACCAAGAAACAACATTCGTAACATTTTGTTCTTGATTAAATTTGTGTTCCTAATACAATAGATTAAAAATAAGTCCAACTGTGAAACATATTAGTAGTGTCCAGCCACAGCCGCTGTGCCAGGAAAAAGCGACCACTCCAGCACTGGCCTGACTCTCTCTGTAGGCTTGAGGAGACAGAAGAAATCTGACCCCCAGGAAACCTGACCCCTAAGTCCGTCAATGACCCTGCTTTATGGGGATGCCTCATTTTCACCTGCCGATTAAATCCCAAACCTTCTTCATATCTCCTCCCTCTGTGTCAAAAAGAATTTTGTCTTGGAAGGATGGAGAAAAAAAATGTTCATAGCCAGCTACAATCAAGGCATTCCTTGAGGAAAATTCAAGTTGTAGTTTATTGGTCAATTATTCGGGAAACTTGTGTCCTTTAAGATTGTGTAAGTCCCACCTTATCCTCTCCAGGAATTTTATGATCAGAGCTAAAGATAGGATAGAACCCCAAAATGCCTGAACCAAAAGACACTGCAGAAATCCTAGCCAACTCCGTCTTTCAGGGATGACGCCCAGCGAGGTTAAGGACGGGGCATGGCCAGTGTGACCCAGGGAGGCCTGACCTAGCTGGACACGGAGCCCAAGCTTTGGTTTCCCCAAACCTGTCCGTTGTGTGATACTACACCATCCTCCCAGTTTGGTCAAAAGGACTGAAATTAACCGATGAGTAAAAGAAGTAATGTATTTCTTCATGTAATTATAGTAATGGCTATTTAACTTAAATTGTGTGTTGTTACACCTGTATGTTTTCTTAGAATATATAGAATTTTTTTAAACAAAAACACCAGCTCTTCACTTCCTACCCCCACCCTCCCCCACATAAACCCTTCCCGTCAGCATCCTCCGCTCTCCCTCCGGTGTACTCTTCTGTGGTCTTTGGCCAACCTGGTTTAATAGGTTACCTGAGGCCGATGCTCTCGCTTCACATAGAAGTGGAGCTCTCTGCTGTAACATGCTTTCTGGAAGCAGAAGGGTATGAGGCTGTGTCATTTGTAAATGTAGAAAGTGCTAGCTCCCCAAAAGCAATGCAGAGAGCTGCAGAGAATGCTGGAAAAGGAGAACAGTTCATTGAAACTATTTGGGGCATGCATCATGGAACAGGAGGTGGTTTCTGAGCAACACGTATCTACACGGGGCTTGCCAAAGATCTGCACACTTTTAATTTGCTCTACAAATTTGGTGAGTCCAATAAAGTGTAAACATCAAACACTGGTCGTGGAGAGCGTTAAACATTAACCAACTGAGACCTCAAAGACTTGAGTAGGACATTAAAGTGCGAAGAGAAAGACAGGCCAGGCAACTCTGGGAAATTAGGTTAAAACTTCTAAAAGGAATGTTTGTTGGCTGAGTCAAAAGAAAGAAAAACTATTTTGAGATTGGTGACCATTTGTCTCTGTAGATAGGCCATTTTCCCCCTGAGACTGGATTTTTTAAAATCAAGCAAACTTACTAAAATCCAGTTAATTTTCTGATTGTTCTCCAGGACAAAATGGATACCTGAAAACAAACCCTGAAAGGAGTATTTCGATTGCTGTTCCAGATCTGTGCATCCTTACAGAGAACTGTGACTTGTATTCCTTTTGTGTGTCCGTGGGTGTTCCATGTTGCTTAGCCTGGGGTTCAAACCTTATAAAGGCTCAATAACTATTGTTGAATAGCAAAATGAAAATTCCCTCTAAGGAGATAAGGATGGCTTCCAGGTTCACCCAGTAGAACTCTTCAGACAAAACCCAACAAAAACCTGTATGAGCACTGATATATATTCCCTTCTCAACAAGAGCATTACATTCTTCCTCTGAATTACGTAGTAAGATTCAGAAAAAAGAAAACAATACAGTATTCAAGATCTTGTTCTCTAAGTATCCTTTGCTTCAGTGCAAAGGTAAGTATTCTTCCTGCAAGGTAAGAATACATTTACTCTCAGGAGAAATTTTGGTACATTATTTTTTCAATATCTACTAAAGTCTAGGATTTAGTAGGGAATAGTTCTCAATAACCCCACATAAGTAATGAAGAGATTGAGGAAAAAATAAGTTAAACCACTTCTAGACCAACAATTAACTCCTAAGAATTTAAATATGACTGCCTATCTTCATAAGATTCAAAATGTTCATTCATGACAGAACCAAAAAACCCTAAGGAGCCCTTTCTTAATTGCCTCAAAAGTAGACTCTGAGACAGTGATTTGAATGCAAGAAGCTGATTTTGGAGGCAAAAGAAACACCAGTTGGGGAATAGGAAAATAAGACATGGTGGGGGAGGCAGCCAACACGAGAAGTATTAACATGACAGCTACCATTGTGGACAACTGGAGCTTAATTTCAATAGAAAAATTCTGAAACTCAGTGTAGAATAAATACCTCAGAATTATCCCACCAGAGAGATGGGAGCTGAGGTAGTTATACAACATTTTCCATCAGTCTTTGGATAAGGTTGTTCCTTAGAGGCATTAGTTTCAGGGCACTTGCAGCTGGCCACATAGGTAAGCAAAGCAGGTTTTGATAGCTAACAGACACTCTCAAGCAAAGCAATGCAGGAGATGGCAGTTGTTAAGCAGGCAAGCATGCTCTAAAGCAGCGCTGGTCAACCTGGTCCCTACTGCCCACTAGTGGACATTCCAGCTTCATTGCGGGTGGTAGCGGAGCAGCCAAAGTATAAATAAAAAGATAGATTTAACTATAGTAAGTTGTTTTATAAAGATTTATTCTGCCAAACTTAGCTAAAATCCAACATAAAGTACTTGGTAAGTAATTATTATTATATGCTTTAACTTGCTGTAACTCTGCTTTATAAATTTTATAAAGTAAAGTCACTTCCTTACTTTATAAATCACCATTACTGTGGAACTGGTGGGCGGTTAGAAAATTTTACTACTGGCCTGACCTGTGGTGGCGCAGTGGATAAAGCGTCGACCTGGAAATGCTGAGGTCGTCGGTTAGAAACCCTGGGCTTGCCTGGTCAAGGCACATATGGGAGTTCATGCTTCCAGCTCCTCCCTTCTCTCTCTCTGTCTCTACTTTCTCTCTCTCTGTGTCTCACCCTCTTCTCTCTAAAATGAATAAATAAATAAAAATTTTAAAAAAAGAAAATTTTACTACTAACAGAGATACAAAAGTGGGTGGAAGGTATTAAAAGGTTGACTACGCCTGCTCTAAAGTCATCAGAGAAGGACTATGGCAGAGCCCGAACAGTCCCTTTCAATGGAGTATATAAATATCAGCAGTAGACCCTGATTTGGTAGCTCAGGTGGTTAGAGCATCACCCCAATACACCAAGGTTGTGGGTTCAATCCCTGGTCAGCACATATATATATATATAAGAATCAACCAATGAATGCATAAGTAAGTAGAACAACAACTTGATGTTTCTCTCTTTCTCAAATCAATAAAAAACTTTTTTAAATAGCAGTAACTTCTGAGAAGTTTAAGTGCAGTTTTCTGTTGTTTCTAGTAGAGTGGTTAACATCATAAAATCTTAATCAATATTTGTCAAAGGAAGGACCAAATAAGAAATCAGTTAATGATTTTTTTAATGCTTCACATATATGATTTATGTTCTGTTTGATGTTTAATACTTTAAACTTTTCTCAGGAAGCTATATAATATGAGCTCAGGCTTGGTATCAGACAGACCCAAAGTTTAAATCCCACTTTTACCCCTTTCTAGCTGCAAGAGCTTAAGCAAATTACTTTACTTCTTTGAATTTCAGTTTATCCATTTTAAAATACCTACTTTATGGTATAAATGATATGACTGTACAAGCAAGTGATAAAATGTTTAGAACAGTAACTGAAACATGGTAAGTACTCAATGCTAGTATAATGATTCTCCCAGGTTTGATTCCCAGCCAGGGCACACAGGAGAAGCTTCTCCACCCCTCCCCCTCTCCTTCCTCTCTGTTTCTCTCTTTCCCTCCTGCAGCCAAGGCTCCATTGGGGCAAAGATGGCCCGGGCACTGGGGATGGCTCCATGGCCTCTGCCTCAGGTGCTAGAATGGCTCTGGTCGCAACAGAGCAACGCCCCAGATGGGCACAGCATCGCCTCCTGGTGGGTGTGCCAGGTGGATCCTGGTCGGGCACATGCGGGAGTCTGTCTGACTGCCTCCCTGTTTCCAGCTTCAGAAAAAATACAAAAAAAAAAAAGTATAATGATTCAAAAGTAAATTCTCTACCTTTGAATCTCACTTATGTCACCAACTATTCATATGCCTTCAAGCAAGTCATGTGACCTCTCTAGTGCAGACTTCCCCATCTCCAAAATGGAGACAAAAATAACCTGCTGCTCAGTGTGCAGAAAGTTAGGTCCTAAGCAGATACCATGAGAGAGATAAGTCACACTTATTGAACATTTTATGGTTTACACAGTCCTTAAAATGTGTCATCTTATTTCTGAGCAGGAAAGAATTTTGTACTTACAAATCATTCTTGCAGTGTAGAGGAATGCGTCTCCATTTCTCCAAGTGATCCCAAGTCTTATTTGTGTTTGGATTAGGTTGCAGTCTGCTAAATGATCCAGAGATCTATAGGAGCTGCACACAGGTACCCAGAGGAAATTGGGTTTGATTCATCTATGACTGGTCAAGTAGTCAGAAGGGCTTAAGAGTCAGTGTCCAGCAGGGACATGCCCAAGTGGATCTTACTGGCTCATGTTCAAAAGGGAGTGTTTATAAAGATGCCAATAAGCCAAGAGTAGAGTTTATATTCAGAGCCGTTGAACCAATGAAGTCATTTTGCCAGGGATCTGATTGAGCCTGTGTGAGATGGGCAGGCAAGGTGGGTCTCGCACATACCAAAATAGGGAACAAAAGCCTCCAACTCAGCCTAAGAATGACTTTATTTCTTCATTTTTATTTTTTAGAGAAAGGCAGGGGGAGAGAGAGAGAGACAGGAACATGGAGCTGCTCTTGTATGTGTCCTGATGTGGAAATCCAACTGGCAACCTCCAGCTCCCGGAGGGCGTTCCAATGACCACGCTATTCAGCCAGGGCTTAATTTCTCTCTCATTTTCAGAGGGACAGAAAGAGAAAGGAAGAGAGAGGGGAAGGAGAAAGGAAGCATTTATTTGTTGTTCCACTCAGTCATGCATTCATTGGCTGCCTCTCACGTGTGCCCTGACCAGGAATTGAACCTATATCTTGTTTTGGAATGACACTCTTAACGGACTAAACTAGCCAGCCAGGGCAGGATGATTCTTTCAGAATGAGAGCACTAATTATGTACCAGGTATGATAGAGGATACAAAGGGGAATGCCCGGTTATTATCCCTGTTTCACAGTTGATAAACTGAGACTTAAAAACGGAAAATTATTTGCCCAAATTTTGCAAAACTGTCATCCAGGTCTGCCTGTGATGCCAAAGAGAGGGTTTTTAACCACTGCATAAACACTGACTTTCTAGAAAATCATAGCATTTTGATGCCATTAAATGTAACTGTAATAGACAAAAACAAAATACAGGAAATCTGATACATATTTTATAACTCTCAGCATCCTGAGGGAAAAATATTTCACAACAAAGTATTTACAATCACTGGACTGGGCATTTTAATCATGCATATATTACAAGTGAAGACAAAGTCAAGGTCATTGCTCTCCAAAGTTCTTATTCTAAGGTGTGGCTAAGCCTTCCACAAGAATTCAGCCAAATCAACAAGAAAAATTTTAAGTAATTGTATTATTTGCGATCATTTGCCTTCAGTGCATCTCAATGAGCTCACTTTGAGGGGATCTAGAATAAAATAATGATTGCTGGCCCTGGCCGGGTGGCTCAGCGGTAGAGCATCGGCCTGGCGTGCGGGGGACCCTGGTTCAATTCCCGGCCAGGGCACATAGGAGAAGCACCCATTTGTTTCTCCACCTCCCCCCCCCTCCTTCCTCTCTGTCTCTCTCTTCCCCTCCCGCAGCCAAGGCTCCATTGGAGCAAAGATGGCCCAGGTGCTGGGGATGGCTCCTTGGCCTCTGCCCCAGGCACTGGAGTGGCTCTGGTCGCGACAGAGCAACGCCCCGGAGGGGCAGAGCATCGTCCCCTGGTGGGCAGAGCATCGCCCCTGCTGGACGTGCCGGGTGGATCCCGGTTGGGCGCATGAGGGAGTCTGTCTGACTGTCTCTCCCCGTTTCTAGCTTCAGAAAAATACAAAAAAAAAATAATAATGATTGCTAACTTACTATTCATTTACTGAGACTTTGTGTCAGGCACTGGGCTAAATGACTTACCTAGGTTATTTCCTGTATCCCTCTTAACATCCTTCTGGGTTAGATACTATGAGTTTCTCCCTTAATACATGTGAAACTTAACTTCCAAGGTCAAGTTTAAACATAATAAGTGGAAGAACTGAGATTCAAATCCTGCCTGCCTGATTCCAGGATGAATCTATGGTGCCGTGCTATCGCTGGAGTCTTGAATTCCAGTGATGGAAAACTACCCATTTCCATTTAGACATTTAGACATTTTTCTATTACATGGGACAAATGTGGACTTTTAAGTATTGTAAACAATTTTTTTAAATGTACTTGAGCAAACTTATTTCCTAGAATTCTTGAGAACAGAGTTTAAATTCAAAACAAAACACAGCTTCCCCAGACCAGCCTGTTTATGATATAATTGTATAAAATAGTAGGATATACAATTGCCTCCAATATGTGCTCCCAATTTCATAAATATTTTTCAAAGCTTTTAGTAAAGGCCCTGGCTGGTTGGCTCAGTGGCAGAGCATCGGCCCAGCATGTGGATGTCTCAGGTCTGATTCCCAGTCAGAGCACACATGAGAAGCGCCCATCTGCTCTTCCACCCTTCCCCCTCTTGTTCCTGTCTCTCTCTCCCTCTTCTCCCCTCCTGATTCCTCCTGCAGCCATGGTTCAATTAGAGTGAGTTGGCCCCAGGCATTGAGAATAGCTCCATGGCCTCTGCCTCAGAGCTAAGAAGAGCTCGGTTGCTTAGCAATGAAACAATGCCCCAAATGAGCAGAGCATTGCCCTCTAGTGGGCTTGCAGGGTGGATCTTGGTGGGGACACAGGAGACTATTTCTCTGCCTCCCCTCCTCTCACTGAATTTAAAAAAAAATGTTTTTAGTAAATATATGTTTGTAAAATACGCTTCCAAAAAACATATTTTATATGCAAGTTTATAATCCTAACTTTTACTTAACCTTACTCTATAAGTATACAACTTCAATAATATTCAGCATGAAAAAAATTCTAAAAACGAATATATTAAAAGTCTAAACAGGATCTCAATTTTTTTTTTTTTTTTTTACAGAGACAGAGAGAGAGTTAGAGAGAGGAATAGACAGGGACAGACAGACAGGAATGAAGAGATGAGAAGCATCAATCAGTAGTTTTTCGTTGTGCATTGCAACACTTTAATTGTTTATTGATTGCTTTCTCATACATGCCTTGACCACGGGCCTTCAGCTGACTGAGTAACCCCTTGCTTGAGCCAGCGACTTGGGCTCAATCTGGTGAGCTTTTGCTCAAACCAGATGAGCCCTCGCTTGAGCTGGCGACCTCGGGGTCTTGAACCTGGGTCCTCTGCATCCCAGTCCGACACTCCATCCACTACTCCACCACCCGGTCAGGTGTTCTCTATTTTTTTTCTCCAAAATGTGGTCCTGGCTGGTTGGCTCACAGGTAGAGCATCAACCCAGCGTGTGGATGTCCCGGGTTTGATTCCCAGTCAGAGCACACAGGAGAAGCGACCATCTGCTTCTCTACCCCTCCCCCTCCCTCTTCTATCTCTTCTCACCCTCTCTATCTCTTCTTCTCCCACAGCCATGTCTTGATTGGTTTGAGCACATTGGCCCCAGGCACTGAGGATGGCTCAGTGGAACCTCTGCCTCAAACACTAAAAAATAGTTCGGTTGCAAGCATAGCCCCACATGGGGAGAGCATCAGCCCCAGATGGGCAAAGCATTGGCCCCAGATGGGGATTGCCAGGTGGATCTGGATCAGGGCACATGCAGGAGTCTGTCTCTCTATATCCCCTCCTCTCACTTAGCAAAAGAAAAAATAAGAAAAGAACAAATGTTGCACATATCATCAGGGGAAACATAAATGTTAACATTTGCTCATTCACAAGTTTTAGGGACAGAATTGGGCTTTTACAGAGATTGTCTCAACTAATATCCACAATAAGTTTATGATTTAGCCATTGCATTGTCTATTTTAGTAATAAAGAAGCAAAGTTTGGAGAAATTAAGTGAACGGTCATACAACTGAAAAGTGGTAGAAGCAGGACTTCAGCTCTCTTACTCCAGAATGAGAATTTTTTTGCACTGCAGCATAATCCACCATAGAACGTATTTATGTTAATAGTTATATGTGTCTCTGTCACAAGATTATTTTCTAAGATATTAATTTATGGCATGTTCCTGATTTTACAGGTGACTAGAAGATAAATTATCTTCCCCTCCCTTAATCAAAACCATGCAGGATGCCTTTCCAATATGGGAGAGATTTGAGGGTAGGGGTGGTCTCCAAGTGTAAAAGACTTGACTTGCTGGAGGTGGAGGAGGTGCTGGGTGCTCAGGGAGGCTGCTCTCCCCAACCCAGGCATTTTGCCCAAAGATCCTGCTGCCTCGGCTTACCTGCTGTATATGGTAACTGCAGCTGCCAATTTTGAAATAAGGAAATCTAGGATTGCTCAGAGTATAACTTGAAAAGCTCCAAACTAAAGAATTAAATAATGGAAATTTCTTCCTCTTTGCCAGGCCAGGGCTCAGAATTAGAAGCAAGGTGGTTACCAAATATAAGCACAACCCTGCTTCACCAAGGCCTCTGAGGCATTGGATTTATTGCACCTTGCCAGGGAGTTCATCCCCACTGGCAGGTGCAGAACAAGATGCAGACGGTGAGTACTCCAATAGTCCAGTGCTTGTGTTTCTTCCAAAAGCTTCTCCTGGGGCAATGTGGCTGCCCTTTGGAATGATAAAGGAGTTGACTACCTATGAGAAAGGAGTCCGATTCCATGTCGTACCTCCTCCCTTCATGACCCATTCTAAGAGAAACTATTTTTCAGTCCCAACAGCTACTCCTCTAGCTGTGGCCTTTTACGGGCTCCACTTCAGTCATTATCAGTAAGTAGAAAAATGCATGAAAGCCCAGAAAGAAAAAAAGTCTGTGCTGTGGCTAAGATCAGGCCACAAAGTGGGCAGGCAACTCCCCAAGCCTGTTCTGTTTCCAAGCTCGTTAAACTTGGGAATGGGGTTTGCCCTTGGTGTGCGCATGTGTTTTAATGCTTTATGACACATTGTCAGAAACTCAGGTACGCGGCCTTCTTAACTCTAGCTTTCAGCAGCTGCCTTTGCACTTCCCTTTCACATAATTAAACACCCTCTGGTACTTAACAAAGCAATAAGTAGCACCTTAATAAAGCAATAAATAATTGCATTTAGGAAAACTCGAGAGCCATCATCCATTAGCCAGCAGCTGTGAGCAATAGTTTTGATTAATCAATAAGGTCACATAATGGGAAAGCAAAAGTCAGTTATGGCCGGGGAAGAACCCACCAGACGCCAGCCATGAAGGAGTCTTATCTGTGAGGTAAATTGTAGGGATTATACCAATGGGAAGCACCAGCCCAGAGAGTAACTGCAGCAGCAGGAAGCCCCACCTCTAGAAACTAGTTAGAAAGCCTAGTTAAAGACAAAGAAGCGGACAATTGTGCTCTAAGGCAGGAGGGTTGCCTACTGAGAATATAGAGTGAGGGCTCCATAAAATCACAACATTTCAACTTCAGAAAACAAATACTCTGCAGCTGAACTAAGGGAGACCCTCCAGGAATGTTAGACCACAGTTCCGCGCCTCCGAATCACCTGTGGAGTTTTGGTTCACAACAGTCTGCCTGAACCCCTTGCCTGAAAATAGGAATAAGAGTCTCCGGAGGAAGGGTCCAGGAACATGTATTTCTAACACACCCCTACCCCCATGGTAGTTCTGCTTCCCGCCCGATGTGGAGAACCTCTGATCTGGAGATTTCCATGGGTCAGTCCTGCCACATTGAGCCACAAGGCTATGAAGTCCTTAGCTTGCATGTAAAACAGATTTCTGACATTCTTGTTTTGTAAATAAGCCATGAGCTTATTGGTTTGCACCCGTAGTCTCTAGACTGTGAAGAGGTCTCTAGTTCACAGAATGTCAGGGGCTTGTGTCTAGGCCTTGTGGTATAACGTTCTCCCAGTGATTCTGATGACAGTAGCCCAATTAGAGTCATGTTGAGAAGCATTCATTCATTCCACAAAATACTGAGGACCTACTATGTGCCAGGCTCTATTCTAAATACCAGGCATTCTTCAGGGATGAAATGGAACAAATGTCCCTCCTCTCAGGGAGCCTCTTTCTGGTCGTGCCCAGAGAGTGTGGGGACTGAGTCAGGGAGCCTGACACACTGAACTCCATTTTAACAAGATAGCCGTGCTTTCATTATAGAAGTCTTAAAGCCTATGTGAAAGTAGAGAGAGCAGTACAATGAACCCCTATCTACCTCTTACCTTGTTTCAACAGTTTTCAACTCATGGCCATTCTTCTTCCATACTCACTTTCACCCTCATCACCCACGGTTTGTTGTTGTTGTTCTGGAAGCAAATCCGGACAACATGTCATTTCCACTGTGAATATTGTCAGCATGTCTCTAAGCATATCAGCATCTCAGCATCTCTCTAAAGATAGAGATAAACTTTTTTAAAAATAACAACAAGCCACTATTCTACCTAAGAAGTTAACATTAATTTTATAATATCATTAAGTTACATTGTGTTAGCATTCCCCCAACCATCTCATATATTTCAAGTGTGCGCATTCAAATAAGGATAAAATAAAATTCATTACATTGAAACTAGTTCATATGTCTCTTAAGTCTCTTGCTCTAAAACGTTTCTTCTCTCTCTTCTTAATGTCTACTGGAATAACCACATTCTTTATTCTGTACAGTGTAAATTTTGCTGATTGCATCCCTATGGTATCATTCAGCATGTTTCTCCTCTGTTGTATGTATTTCCTGTATTGTGGTAGTTATAGCCAGAAATTTGCTCATAGTTGGTTTTGATATTTTGGAAAGACTATTGGGAGGCTTTTGATTGATACCACGCTCTTTGTGATGTTAGCAGCCAATGTACAGTCATTGCCTAGATCCTTCATTTCTTTAGGAGCTCAGGAAAGGATTCACGGACAACAAGAAGAATTCATCAGAATCAGTGCATTAGACACTTTATTTAGTTGGTAACATACTAATTTTAATAATTTTATTATGAGATGAATACTTCTGTGATGAAAACTTCTCATCACCTTCCTGGATACTCAGAAGTATAGAAAAGGCAGGATAAATTATTGCTTTCTTTATCAATTTTCAAAATTAGTTGGTTCCTTAGCATCAAGGTTTGTTTGTTGTGTTTAAGTATCATTATAACCCATGGATTCAAACACTTTGATGTGGCCCTGACCAGATAGCTCAATTGGTTAGAGCAACGTCCCAAAGCACAGAGGTTGCTGGTATCATTTCTGATCAGGGCACATAGAGAAATAAATATTCTTGTCTCTCTCTGGCTTTATCCCTTCCTCTCTCTAAAATAAATTTTTTTTAAAAAAGTCAAACAGTTCGATGTGTTTTAATTCATTTCAGTTAGTGTCCTTCTGGATTCTCACATTTTCCCATCTCTGAGCTGAAGGAGCTGACTCAGATTGACCCTTGCAGTCTGATTACTTTTTCTCTAGTATGTCAAGATGTTCTAGGTGCTTCTTGTACCTTTCCTGCCCCAGATCTGAAATTAGCCATTTTTCCAAAGAGCCCTGGTTGAATTTGAGTAAGCAGCGGTATTTAGAGACCACGCTCTGCAGCCCCACTTTTATATCTATTGCATAATATTTAGCTTTGGCATGGCTCTCTCACTGAATAAAAGATTTTGCTACTTAATTTTTTTTAATGTCACCTGTCTTTGGAAGAAAAAGTTAATAATGCAATATATAAAGAATTCCTAAAATGCAATATATAAAGTCAATATGCAATATATAAAGAGTTCCTAAAAATTCATTTAAAATACAAAATAACAATAGAAATATAGGCAAACTATCTGAACAAGCAATTAAAAGAAAAGAAAGTACAGATGCACAATAAACACAGGGAAATGTCAAGCAACCTTCTAGCTCTCAGAGAATTACAAACTAAATCACTAATGAGGTACTACTCATTTTCAGCCTTCGATCTGGCAAAAATGTAAAAAATTGAGAGTTGCACTTGAAGTAATGCCAGCAGTAACAGAAATAGCCACTCTAATATACCAATGTTGAAAATGTTAATTGACCCAACTTTTTTTGGAAAGTGAAATTTTTAATGTGTATAGACTTTGACCTTGTAATCCCATATCTAGGAATCCAGCCTACAGAAATGAAAGCTCACATATCATATTAATGGATTGTGTTGCAGCATTGTTTACAAAAAATTTAGAAAAAAAGAAAAAAAGCACTTTAAATGTCTACTAGTAGGCTGGTTGAAATTATGATACATACCAGAGAATGTTATGCAGCTATTTTTCTAGTATTATACATTCATATCTGCCAATATGTAAACATATCCACAATATATTAATAGTTTCAGACATATGTAGACTGATCCCATATATATATATATATATAAATACAATATATTTATAGTTTTAGGCATATGTAGAATAATCCTATATATATGTATATGCAACAACATATATACATGTGATAGATAAATAATTGGATAGAGATAGAAATACTTAAAAATAACTAAGATGCAGAGTAAATGTTGAGTGGTAAGTGAAATGAAATGGGAATGTCATTTAAAAATTTTAATGCTTAATTTCATGTTATTGTTAATAAAAAGTGGTGACAATATAAATACTTTTAGCTCTTTTTTTTTTTTTTTTTTGGTTTGCAACATAACAGCACCCTCCCCCAAAAAAACCCACAACCTTATTACCAGCTAAGATAATACCATATATCAAAGAACTTGACATGGATTAATCATATTTCTTCTTCATAAACCCATTACAAGTACTTATGTGAGAGCATTGTGTTCAAGAGTAGTTTGCTACTCACTACAATCTTGGTATTTGCACTATTGCTTAACTTCTACACCCTCAAAGCCTCTGTGATCATAAGATGAGATATTTCGCACGGAACTCCCTCCTTGCACTGAGGCGCCTTTCTGTGCTAGTCCTTCTTCCTGTTCAGGTGTCTGGGAACCCATCCCCAACAAAACCATTGCCTCTGACAACTGTAGAGGGTGGCATGCTGAGTGCTGTTGCTAAACTGCAGATCTGTAAATTGACATTGGTGTCCTGAGACTCTCCCCAAGACACACTGTCACTGATCCAAAGGGACTAGTCAAATGAGGTTTTTACCACTGTGCTATGGAAATTATTAAGAAGAATATGCAGTGTAATCAAAAGCATTAGAAGGGCTAGTGACTGGCATAAAGTTTAATGTTCTCTGTTAGATGCATTAATAGCCTGTCCTGGCTTCCCCTCTAAGGCCCATAAATTTTCTATAGGACAAGATGGATATGTGGCTCATCATCCTGCTTGAAATGTTTACAGAACCCTCAGTCACCAATATGAGGTCAGTCTAACCCAACATCCCAAGGACATGGTTCAGGATCACAATCTCAATATGGATATCTAAACACAATGTTTCCATTTCCTTGAGTCTCACAGCATACTCCCGAATATTGATCTTACCAGTATTTGATCTCTTCCTTCTTGGTATTCCTAGATCAGTAAATCCTCAGATGTTTCCATTCTGCTTTATCACTCACTAGTGACATCATCTTACTGATAGTCACCTCTTTTTGAGTTTCATTTACAAAATTCCAGAAACTTATAAAATCAGATGCATATCTGATGCCATTTCAATGCCTCTCACAAGGCTCAACAAGATGCCTCCAAATGTTAAAGAAAAGGCCATGAGTTCATTTTTTTGAATCTATGGAGCACCTACTATGTTCCAGGTGCTGTCTCTGTTTCAGCTCCCTAGCCTTGTAGAACACCAGGACATTTTTTCCCCTTCGTTTCCAAGTGAGAGGAGGAGAGATAGAGAGACAGACTTTCACATGTGCCCTAACTAGGATCCATCAGTGACCCCCAACTGGGGCCAATGTTCTGTCCATTTGGGGCCCATGCTTGCAACCAAGCTACTTTTAGTGCCTGAGGCAGAGACACCAAGGAGCCATCCTCAGTAGCCAGGGCGATACACTCAAACCAATCCAGCCATGACTGCAGGAAGGAAAGAGAATGAAAGAGCAAGAGAATGAGGAGGGAGAAGGGTGGAGTAGCAGATAGTTGCTTCTCCTGTGTGCCCTGACCAGGAATCAAACCTGGGTCATCCATACACTAGGCCAATGCTCTACCACTGAGCCAAGTCGTCAGGGCTGACATTTTGGATCTAAAAGGAACCTCATTGCAGGTCACTCCCTTATTAAACACCTTGAGGAAGTAATTAGGTGGCATGATTTGCAATGTATATCATAAGAGCACATTAAAGATCACATCATAGTGATCAGAGCTAGAAACCCACTAAAATACAGTTCTCCCTGCTTTACTCTACCATGTAAATTCAACTCTGACTCTAGACTTTTTTATTTTTAATTTAAGCATTTCCATGTTTTCTCCATCCTTTTGGTTCAGACTCACCTCTAATATCTTCTTTCTTCCTATAGAAATTCTCAAATTCCAGGTGTCCCTAAGAAAACTCTTTTTGAGCTCTTCATTCCTTTTAAATAATGCTAAGGCTGAAGGTAAGTCTCCACAACAGAAAAGGTTGGCATTTCTTGGGATGCCTTTTCTTTTGTTTCTTTGGACAACAGAAAATCCTTACTTATCGTTCAATACCCTACTTGAGTATTAGGTCTCTTCTTAGCTTTCCCTGTCACATCCTTTATTCCTTACTGAGCAGAATTATTTTTCTTCATTAATGCTATATGTGTTTTTAACATGTTGGTCTCTTCTGCTAGACCATGAACTTCCTGAGCAGATAACCAACCACATCTCATTCCTTTAGTACCCCTAGGGGTTAGGACAGTGTCTGGCATATGAAAAGTAGTAGGTAAATGCTTATAGAAACAGAATTCAATAGATAGGTACTATATGTCCTAATGAATTCTTTATTTTCCCCAATATTTATTTCCTATCTAATTTATAATCTCTCTATAGCACTGAATAATATCTGCTTTTAAATACTAGATGCAACCTAAATATGGGTGGGGTTAAAAGCATTTATAATCTTACAATATCATCAAAGAATGGGATGTTTCACATAATAGAATTTTTTAGAGTCTCCTTTTCAGCAATAATATTTCCTTATTTTAATTAATTGTAGATAACTTTTATAAAGAACATTATAAACAGGCACCCTTGCTTTCCTAAATAGAACATAATGGTTATAATGTATTGTTTTTCTGATGAGTTAGGCAACTTTATGCACACCTATTACTGTACTCTGATATCCTATAATGAAGCCTTTGGGGGCTATTAACAAATAAGAGTTATTGGCCCCTTACCAAAAAACCCTCAGGTTTCTGTGTTTTCAATGCTTGAGTCTGTTTCAGAGCTTCATGGTTCTTTTTCAAAGTTTAATTGTTAGCATCAAAAGTGAGACCTGCCTCTCTTTATTCATATTTTGTTTTCAATAACTCACTGTTGAATTTAGCAAATTGGTTAAAAAGGAAGGGCTCTTGACAGCCACTCAGTGCTTGTTCCTGCTCTCCGAGGAAAAGAAACATTACTGATGTGAGAACAACCAGTGAGCAACAGACAGGGAATATATTATATAAGTATTGGGTGCAAGGCTCATGAGATGAGAAGTATTAGGGGGATATGAAACAACAGGAATATTTTGAAAGATTCCAAGGAGGAAATAGGCAGAATTAACAAACAAACTGCACAAATCTTTTCATCCACTACAACTCTGATCTTGGACCCTGGCTGGTTGGCTCAGCAGAAGAGCATCGGCCCGGCATGGGGAAGTCCTGGATTCAATTCTGGGTCAGGGCACACAAGAGAAGCGACCATCTGCTTTTCCACCCCTCCCACTCCTGCTTCTCTATCTCTCTTTCTCTTTTCCCCTTCTGCAGCCATGGCTTGAATGATTCCAGCAAAGTTGGCCCCGGGTGCTCAGGATGGCTCCATGACCTCACCTCAGGCACTAAAATAGTTTGGTTGCTTAGCAATGGAGCAGCAGCTACTGATGGGCAGAGCATTTGAGGGTAGGGCGCTTGCCGGGTGAATCCCGGTTGGGGCGCATACAAGAGTCTGTTTCTGCTTCCCCACCACTTATTAAGTTAAAAGAAAAAAAGAGAAGGAAAAGAAAGAAAGAAAATAAATAAATAAATAAATAAATAAATAAATAAATAAATAAACTGATCTCCACCACAAATGCCCACTTCTTACACCATCTGACATCACTAAGTCATTTTGCCTTTCTTTTCTACTGGAGAAGGCCTTCCGATCTTCCTATTGGTCTCCAGAAAGCCACTATCAGTCAAAGATAGCCTTAGACAGTACACATATTTGTTCTCTACCCATGGAGTAAATGGAAATGGAGCTTATTTATTTCAGAAATATTTACTGAGTGAATATTATGAAGCAGGTACCATTCTGAGTTCTGGGATCAAGGGATTAACGGAGCCTAAGGAGACTCTAAATAAATTAACATATTGTCACGCTTTGGGGTAGTGATAAGTGCTCCAGAGAAAAGTAAAGAAAGTAGGGAAACAAAGGACAAGGGTTGGTGTTTTAAAATGTACCAGAGATTCTGTTTTCATTCAGGTATGGTGAGGCCAACAGATCAGGAGAGGGTGCCACTGAAAAGAGCTTGTTACTCATAGTTCCCAAGAGAAGGGGGCATGCTATAGCACTCAAGGCTACAGGAAGCTCCCAAGTCAGTCAGGAGGCAGGAGTAAGGGGAAGAGTGGGCAAAGGCTTCGCTGTGTTTGAGGAATTGTGAGGCCAGTAAATGGCTGAGCAGGGTTAGGGTTAGACAATTTGAATAATTTTGTTGGCCTCTGAGCTGTACAGATGGTCTCTAGTACCCGCCCAGGGATGATTTATAGAGCAGGGGGACAGTGTCTGGGCCTATAGGACCTTGATAAAGGGAGGGTGGGGATACCCCTCAGGGCTGGTTTCGTTTGCAAGCTGGTGCTAAAGGCAAGTCATTTGCTGTCTCCAGTAATTAGGCAGCCCTGGGAGGGGCAGTCCTTCCCTGGGACTACGGGGCTTCAATATGTCAAAACATCTTAAAATATAGAAAACATTTTAAAATATGATTAACACAGTTAGGATTTAGGGAAGGATTCTGTATATTGGTTAGGGAAGAAGTAGGAATTGAGTAGAGATGAGGTCTGTGGAGGAGATGCAGACATAGAAAAAAGCAAATGCCAAAGCCACCCAGGGGGACAATGGGGACAGAATGGGGGAGGTGGGAGGGAGGATGCACAAGGATGGGAAGTTTGAGCTGTCTCTCAAGTGAAAAGGGAAACCATTGCGGAGAATTTTTTATTTGTTTGTCTGCATGGTTACTTCTGACTATAGGAAATTTTGAACATTTATAAAACTAAATTAAAAAGTGTAACAGATCTCCATATTTTCATCAACCTGCTGCAACAATTGTTAATTCAAATGGCCTAGTTCCATCTAAACCCTTGTCTCAAACCCTGGAGTTTTATAGAAAGAAATCTTAGACATGGCGTCATTTTATATACAAATGTTTGAGCCTATATCTCTGAAAGATAACTTTTTAAAAAGTTTTTTTAAAAGCATGACCATAATATCATAATCATACCTTAATAATAAATAAGATCCAAATAATTCCTTAACATCCTCAAACAATTATTATTCCACTAATGCCCAACGACAGTCCATATGTATGTCTCTCATGCCTCTTTTAATCTATAGGGCCTTCCTTCCCTCCACCATCACTGAGGGTTGACCAACCATCCCAGTTTACTTGGGACAGAGTGGTGGTGGGGCGGGGGGAGGGTCCTAGGATGCTGAACTTTCAGTGCTAAAACAAGAAACATCTAGGCAAACAAGTACAAGTTGGTTGGTCACCCTCTTTTCTCCACTCCTTCGTATTTATTTGAAGTAGCCAAGTAGCTACTCCCATAGGCTGGATTTTGCAAAAAGCATTCACATTGTATCCTTTATTATATACCTCTATCCCTTGTACTTCCTACAAATTGGCAGTTAGATCTAGAAACCAGATTGGATTTGAGCTTAATATTTGGGCAAGAAAACTTCATAAGTAGTAGTATGTCCATCCACCCATGTCAGATAGTCTTTCTCTTTGTCTCTGTCTCTCTCTCTCTATGTCTCTCTCTTTTCTTTTTGTCTGTAATTAGCAGCCATTGATGATTGTTACCAAGATATGACTTCAGAGGGTGGTTTTCTACTATCATTGCTTCTTTGTTTATTAGCAGAAATACTTTTACTTTTATAAAAAGAAGCTTTTTTTTCTCATCCACTCTTCTTTCCCTGAAAGAGAGTTATTGCAAAGATTCTGACACACAGCATCTTGGGATGTTTCTCTAAACATTACCCTGGCTGATGTGTGAACAGTGGACTGTTGGGAGTTAGGAGTAGAATCAAGAACACTGTAAGGAAGCTGACCCAAGTGTTCTAGGGAGAAAACGATAATGGCTTGAATTAGGATAGAGCTAGCAGAGATGAGATCAGTGGTGAGATTCAGGCGGAAAGGCCATGCTGATGGGTTGGATGTGGAGTGGGAAGGAAAGAGAGGAGACATGAATGACTCCAAGTTTCTGAGTAACTGAGTGGGTGATGGTGACATTTACTGAGTTGGGGAGAACTTGAGGAGAAATAGGTTTTGGTTTAGAAAAGATAAAAAGTAATACAGTGAAACAAAATCCTGATGCCTGAATCACATTGAGATTTGAAACCATTCCAGAGGATCTTAATAATCTCAAACTAAAAATATTAGTCATTTATTTGTCTTTTTTTTTTTTCATCTGTGGTTTTTTGCCTCAAATAAGTTGACTCTTCTAAAGATGTAGGAGATGCCTGATTTCCAGCTCATTACCAAGGCTATACCACCAATGCCATTTATAAGAGCTGTGACTGTCAGGACTCCAAAATGCCCACGTAAATCCATGAGGTGAGACATGAGGTTCCAACTGTCACAAACACCACATTCAAACATCTATGAAAGCAGCCAAAGTTGTTAGAGCAAATCAATTTAGTATAGAGTCTAAACTGACATTTCATGGAATAAAAGAGCAGCTACTCTTCTCTCTTTAGATATGGCCTTCTTTACAGGGCCACTGTGGGCTGTTGGGCAGGTACAACTTTAAGGAGTGTCATTCGGTTCACACTGCCGTGTTCTTCCTTCCCCCCAAAATTTCACTTCCTCAGGAAAATCTTGAAGAAAAATGGAAAGGCAGCTTACAAAGGGGGAGGTGGTGGCTATTTTCTAAGCAGCCAGAAAAGCACTGATCAACTCCTCTTCTTGCAGATCCCTGTCCCTGAAACACCTGCCTTTAGTCACACTTCTGTGAGCACGCAAAATGAAATAGAAACAGACTCATAGATACAGAAAACACACCGACAGCTGGGGAGGATGGCTGAGTGGCCTGGGTGAAAAAGGTCAAGGGATTTAGCAAAGAAAAAAACCTCATAGACACATTCAACAGTGTGGTGACTACCAGAGGGAAAGAGGGGTAGGCAGAAGAGGATAAAAAAGAGTTAAATGGTGATGGAAGAAGACTTGATTTGGTGTGGTGAACACACAATACAATATACCGGTGATGTATTGTGGAAATGTACACCTGAAATCTATATAATTTTATAACCAGTGTCATCCCAATAAATTTAATACAAATGTTAAAAAAAATGAAATACTGCTACTCATACATTCATAGGGTAAAACCTGCCTTTCACTCAGAGCTCATCTAAATTTTTTGTTTGATGTCACACGACCTTTTGAATTTTATGATCTCTGGTGCCTTAAACCAAATGTGTGGTGTAGGCCAACAGAGATCACTAGGGGAAAGGGAAAAACAAATACACTTCTCCATTCCTCTCTGCAGGAAAATGCAATACATTCTAGAGTTGTTAGCACAGGGAGTAAGGGAGGGATGTCAGTGAGCTTATTCATAGATTTATTTGTAAACTTATTCCCACTGAATGAGCCTATGAGTATTCCACCATGGGGTGGAGGGCATCTTGGGGAGAGGAAGTGATACGGAGCTATAAAATACCATAGGACACTGTCTATGTGAGCAGTGTTATTTCTTACACAAATAGTTGAAGATTACTGAGCAGTTTAACTAAATATTGATGCTGCTAGTGTCCTTCAGACAAACAATTTTATATAAAAAATATATCACAGGACAAAAGTAATAATAGCTCAGAGGTAGATGACATTTTACCCTTAAGGAAGTTCTTTCATACCATTTCTTGAAACCTGTAGCAAACATGTGCATTAGACAGGGAAGGTAGTGTACCCCATTCTAGAAGTGGGCAAACTGAGGCTTGGAAAGGCTAAGTGACTTGTTCTTGATCTCACAGCTTATGAACCACAGGGTGGAGTTTGTCTTCCACATCTCCTGACTTCAGGGTCTTTGGGTATAGGGAGCCTCTTGCTTGAGGAATAGCAGGTAGGAGACTTCAGGCTTCAGTGGGTAGCTATTTCAGGCCTTAGTCTTTCCCAGTGCCCCCTTCAAAAGCTGTGATACGAACGACCATTCTCACCACCAAGGCAAAAGGCCAAAAGTTACTTCTTCTTCCACATGTTCTGGATATTAGCCAAACCCAGTGCCCATCTTCTTGAGAATGTTTCCTAGAAAGTCAACATCTATCAGAAATGGCTGTTTTAGTCTCCTTTTATAATGTACCATTTATTTTCTTCTAATTGGTAGAAGTATTACAAGTTCATTGTTTTTAAAAATGGAAAATACAAAAATGTTCCCTCATTTCTGAAATAAAAGCGATTCACAATGTGCTATAAGTCATCTGGAATTATAAAGCACAGATGTTGCAATAACCAACTCTACATACATTGGTATCATAATGCTATTCTGTTTTATAGCCTGCTTTTTTCACTTTATAGATTATGAGCATATTCTCAACCATTAAATATTCTATAAAAACATTATTTTTTACTTCTGCAGAATAAGTTTAGCCTACCATATGGAAGTAGCATCATGGATTCAACCAGCTCCGGTTTAATAGACCTATCAGTTTCAGTTGTTTGCTTTCCCTTTTACCTCTTATGATAAAACACACACACACACACACACACACTCATATGCACCCCAATATTTTTTGTACAGTTGATTTCTCCCTACCCCAAAGTCTGCACACCTGATCAATCACTGAGTCGGATCAATCACTGAGTCATGCTGCTTGCTCTTCTCAAGTCTTCTCTTCTTGCTCCCTGTCTCTTGCCCCTCCACACCTACAACCAGTGCTTCAGTCCAGGCCCTCCCACATCTCTCTTCTGGATCAGTGCAACAGCATCTTCCCTGGGCTCCCTAAAGTCCAGCTGGGCCCACCCCTGTCCATTCACCACCTCCAGACAGAGTAATCTTCCAAAAACTCCAGTTGAGCCATGTCACTGTCCTGCTCTAAAGTCATCAGTAGTCTCCCATAGCCAAAGGACAATAATGCCCAGTCTTCATTACATGAAAAAGGAGGCCCTTGGTGATCAGACTGGAGAAAAAAAGTGACTTGCTCCAGATCCCACATGAGCAGGTCTTCAGTCTAATCTCCTGCCTCTCTCAGCTTCCAACTTTACTACCAGGTATAGCAAATGGCCCCAGCCCCCACTCCTGCCCTCAATAGTCATATTGCACATGTTCTAGCTCTGTCACCACTATCTATGCAATTCTGCTGCTCAGAAAAAACCCTGTCACTGGGTTAGCTCTTATTCATTGTTCAAAATTCTGATCAGGAAACTTTCCCTTGGGAAACCTCTTGATGCTTCTCCCCATCTCTTCCCTATCCCCAAGGCTATGTTAAGAGCATCTCCCTACTGTTTCTACAGACTCCTGAGCATATATTCATTAAACATTGTGCACATTGTGTTAAAATAACATATACACTTGCATCCCTCGCTAGACTGTAAGAAAATCCAGTGTAGGGACCAGCTATCTTAAATTTCAGTATCCAACACTTGGCACATCATAAATACTGAAAAATGTTTAGTGAATTTAACTAACTTTTTTACAAGTAAGTAAGTTTCCTCAGGAGTTTAATATAAAACTTGTCCTACATTGCTTCTGAGTCTCATTTCTTGGTATTTACTTAATCTGATCTTCTACTGTGTGTGTGTGTGTGTGTGTGTGTGTGTGTGTGTGTGTGTGTGTGTGTGTGTGACAGAGAGAGAGAAAGACAGAAGGATAGATAGGAACAGACAGGAAGGGAGAGAGATGAGAAGCATCAATTCTTCTTTGTGGTTCCTTAGTCTCCTTAGTTGTACATTGATTGCTTTCTCATATGTGCCTTGATGGGGCATTACAGCAGAGCAAGTGACCCTTTGCTCAAGCCAGCAACCTTGGGCTCAAGCCAGCAACCTTGGGCTTCAAGCCAGTGACCTTTGGGCTCAAGCCAATGACCATAGGGTCATGTCTATGATCCCACACTCAAGCCGGATGAGCCCGCGCTCAAGCCGGCAAACTCAGGGTTTCAAGCCTGGGTCTTCCACATCTCAGTTCAATGCTCTATCCACTGCCTGTTCAAGCTGATCTTCTACTCTTAATGGTTTACTGATTGTCTATATATTGTGCATTTTCACATATGTGATTTCATTTAATCTTCCCACAGACTGTGGTAAGCAACTGGTATTTTTGTCTCCTTCCAGCATTCATCCTTCTTTCATCTTGCAACCTTACTCTAATTTTTCTCTGTAAAACCACCCATTCCCTACTCCAGGACAAGTGATTTGGGTGGTTGAAAGGTGTTAACAGCATACAGCAGTGAGTGGGCATATGACCAAGACCAAAGCCAAATAACATATCACATTCCCCTGGCCACAGAATTGTTTCAGGGGTGGGCACATGACCAAATGAGCCAGTGAGTGTCAAAGAAACATGTAGCTGGGCTGCTAAGACAGACGTACATTCTCTTCCCCCCAAAAAAATATGCAGCCAGACATGTTGCAGCCAAATGTGCCACCTGAGCTTCTGAATGACTCCAACAACATGGAAGGCAGGGCCAACAGAGGGGAGACATGAGTCATGATGGTGCCTGATATGCCCTAGACCAGCGGTCCCCAATCCCCAGGCTGCGGATCAGTACCGGTCCATGGGCCATTTGGTACCAGTCCGCAGAGAAAGAATAAATAACTTACATTATTTCCGTTTTATTTATATTTAAGTCTGAACAATGTTTTATTTTTTTAAAATGACCAGATTTCCTCTGTTACATCCATCTAAGACTCACTCTTGACGCTTGTCTCGGTCGCGTGATACATTTATCCGTCCCACCCTAAAGGCCGGTCCGTGAAAATATTTTCTGACATTAAACCGGTCTGTGGCCCAAAAACGGTTGGAGACCACTGCCCTAGACTAAGCTGAGCTTAAAGCCACTCCTACAAGCTGGACTTGTCATTTACGTGAGCAAATCAACTCTTTTTATTTATTTAAGTCAGTCAGAATTAGGTTTTCTATAACTTTCAGACCAAAAGTCTTAATTTATAAAATATAGAAGTATAATTGAAAATAAATATTATAAATTAAGACTCCAAAACATCATATTAGGCAAATTATAGCTAATAAAAAGTACAATTAAGATTTGAATTTGAGATTCTCTAACTCTTGACTTTACTGTTCTCAGTCATGAGGTAAAAAACTTGACACTGTGTGGATAAGGGGAACACACACACACATACACAATCTCTATACCTTACCATGATATTTTAAAATAAGCTCTATAGGTCAATTCTGCTATACTGTCCAATCCAGATATACAATTACACTAGACAACTCTGAAGGTCTTCCTCACACAGTACGGATGAGTATGTATTCTTAAAAATCTTAGTACTCATTATTTGTTTTTTGTTTTGTTTTTTTATTTTGTTTGTTTGTTTTTTGTTTTTTGAGAGAGAGAGAGAGAGAGAGAGAGAGAGAGAGAGGAACATTGAGCTGCTCCTGTGTGTGCCCTGACCAGGGATCAAACTGGCAACTTCTGCACTCCAGGATGATGCTCCAACCAAAACTACCTGGCCAGGACTGAGTATTCATCATTTTTATTAGCCAATCTGTATTGCATATAGTCTTTATTTAAAGGAATTTTATGGTAATCCTTCTACAAAGTGAAGAATCTTAATTTTGAAAAGCAAATTAGTGACCTAATTTATATCTGGGCATTGATCAATCAGATTGATTGATCAATATGTCTGGTTTATAATTTAAAGAGAAAGGGAATCCAGGCAGCCTGCAGATCATGTATAAAAGACCACTTCCTTACTCTCTGTTTCAAATGTTTGGACAAATAATCCATCCAAAATATCTAAAATGCTTCCAAAGAACTCACAGTTTCAAAATCCTCAACTGTGTCAGGAAAACTTGACAAACTCAATTAAAACAATTGACTTATCTAGCAGCCATTCATTTTTTTAATGTGTTTTTCTTAGCACTTAATAAATTCCAAAGACTGTGCTAGGTACTTGGGACACAGTATCAAGCAAACACAAGAGAGCCTGTTCTCCTGGAACTTACAGTGTAAAAAGCACCTTCTGTGTGCTGTGCTAAGAACTGGATTTAAAGAGATGAACAATACTGACTCCATCACTGCCCTCACAGAGCTTGACCAAGTACAATATTTCTAAGTTTTTTTGATGGTTTTACTTCATTATTAGAAAAACTCTTCAACATGCATTCCTGATAAATGTCTATTTACTTGTTTATAAATTTAATACTTGCTTTTCTTTCAAATATCTATAGTATTTATATAAAATACACAGAGAGAGAGAGAAAGTAACAAGGATGAGATCAAAATTTAATATAAATAGTTCTAATATTTTCTCCACGCACCCCTTTTTTGAAACCACTGGTTTAGTTGGCTGGGCTTCCAATGTCTACACATTGACCTAGCTTGAATTACAGCTCCCCTTAGGCATGGTCAAGGATTGACCTACAATCTAGGGCTAGGGCTAGGCTGAGTATTTCTTATTTCCTATCCAGGAAGCCACCAATAAATGCCTGGCCACCATCACTGAGCCTGTCTGGAATCTGCAGATACCACAAGAACCACTCTTAATATTAGAGCAACCATAGTCATATCAGTTATTTCATTGAGTTTTCACTTTTTAACCATTCATTTTGCACACTGCTTGAGTGAATAATCCTCACAAAATACCTCACACACCAAAAATAGCCAGTTTATTGACCAATGTCAGAAATCTCAAGGACTAAGAAAAATCTCTGGTGCATTCTCTCCAGAAATGCATTATCTGGACAAGGCTGGCTGCACACTCCAGCCAGGCCTTCGGTGATGGAGCATCAGTATTCTTGTCATCCTCTATTTCTAACGGTAAGTTGTGCGGCTCACAAACTACAAGAAAAAATTGTTTCCTTATAGCAATGTCTACTCATATTTCTGCAAATTAATTTAACCAACATTTATTGAGTGCCTACCTTGAACAGAACACAGCAAATAGGATTTTCATTTTGCCAAGTGACTTGAGCCAACAGAGATATGTGGCTGAAGAGATCCACTTATATACAAGGCCCCCACTTGAGAAAAATTATTTCACAGAAAATGATTGCTAGATGGAGTTTGCATGGCATCATTGTGAGCATACATTAGCAGCCAACAGCATGCTTCCTTCCCACGTGAGCCAATGAAAAATGATAGCTTGTCTTTCTAAAACCAAACCAATTATTCTTGTTTTTGTTGAATGGAAATTTAACTTGTGTTTAGTGACAGAATAACAAAATCAGTCTTATTTGGAACCTAAGCGTCAACATAGATCCTGTCGCTTCGCTGACAGGAAATGTAACCCAGATAGCTTATTTGATAAAACAGGGCTATTTTGGCTTTGAAACAAAAAAACTCCACTCTTGCGACTTCAGAGCAAATGAACCACGTGCCCCCAGCTCCATCTCTCTCTTTCCCTGGCGACTATCCTTACGCAGCTCAAAAAAACGAGGCAACATTTTACACAACCAGCAGCCTCTGCTCTGAGCTGGTTGGTGTACAGACGCCTACC
This sequence comes from Saccopteryx bilineata, assembly GCF_036850765.1. Classification (NCBI taxonomy): domain Eukaryota; kingdom Metazoa; phylum Chordata; class Mammalia; order Chiroptera; family Emballonuridae; genus Saccopteryx; species Saccopteryx bilineata. The sequence continues at coordinate 63,303,670 of NC_089498.1, forward strand.
TGATTGAATATCACCATTTCAGAACTGCTGCCTAATCACATTTTTTTTTTCAGGCCATGTGGAACAAAATAATATTTCTTTAATTACATGAACTTTTTGTTTTTGGTGTGTTAATGACATTTTAGAAGATAGAGAGTCTGCTTCTCTTAGATTGGATGGGATTAATCAGGTGTGACAGCCAGTTATTTGATACATTTTTAAATCTCACTTGTGTTTTCACACAAGTGATCTGGGACTTGATTTTTCAGTCCTGGGTCTATAACGTCACTTGCGTTTCTGCCCATAATGAGCAAAATAATTGAACCAAATTAGCACTATCTATAATTCAGTGCTAGCTTAGAGGCTCTATTTTATTTTTTTAATGACATTATCAAGCATTCTCCCCTCAGGATAAATGTTAATAAATAAAGGTCTGTTAGATCTACATCTTCACTGGGTGTCGGTCCAACACACTTTCCCCCTGGGCAGAGGTGGATTAAGGTTGGTGGAGACCCCAGGTGCAGAAGAAAATATTGGGCCCCTTCAAAAAAGAGAGAGAGAGACAGAGAAAATAAAAATACATGTTAACAATATTTTTAAATAAATAAAAAATAGTATGTACTATTACTGTTAAAATTGTGCATATGAAACCAAACTTGACGTCATTAGAAAAAAGTGTAAAGTTGGGGTTTTGTGGGGCTTTTCAGAAGTTGGGGCCCAGGGCGTGTGCCTGGTGCACCCACCATTAAATCTACCCCTACCCCGAGCAGTACCCAGCTACCCGGCTAGGAACATAGCAGGTCCATTTCTTCACTGAGTGTGTGTTTGGTGCTGGGGAGCTGTTCAGATACTCGTAGGAGCTCTTTTTCCTGGGTCAAGATGCTGGGGACCACTTATTGCATCTTGGATGCTGTCTGGGGTTCACAGAGTACTGACATCATGTAGGACCTGGGCATGTGTTTGGCATAAGTGCCATCATTGTTCATTTGTGTCCTTGGTGTACTGAACTGAGAGATCCCAGAGGACTGGCACAGGCTGCCAACGTCTCCTCAGACTCTGTAGCCTCTGCACCCAGCACTGTGTTGGAGGCACTCACCCAGAAGCCACGTTGATAGTGTTTTTGTGAAATGCAAAGTATAAATATTGCTTTGTCTTCTAATTTTACAGAGAATATGCTGAAACCAGAGTAGATATGATGAAAATCACAAAGCAAATATGCTTGAGTTCTATTCTCAATCCCCAGGCTATCTTCCATCTACTATACTGGCCTTTTCTGGAAAACTGAAGATCCAAATATTCAGTTAATCACAAGAGTTACAGAGCAGTGTTTCTCAAACTTTAATGGGCATATGTATCACCTACAAAGCTTGTTAAAATGCAGATTCTGATTGAGTAGGTCCAGGTTAGAGTTGAGAATCATCCTAACAAGATCCAGGTTGTGCAGAGACTGCTGATCTGTAGACCACACCGAGTGGTAAGGCCAGAGAATAGTATGATAAATCCTGCTGGCTCTGGGATCAGGCTAACTGGGTTCAAATCCTGACTCTGCTACTTTCTGCATGTTCCTCTATGCCAAGCACAACACTGCTACTATATGCCAGACTTTACACTATAAAGTCTACAGGGGCCAAATGAACAATGCAGACATTAAGGAGTGTAGAGGACTAAGGCAAACTGGAATATACATGTTCTTTCTAAAGTAATACAATAGACTAGAAAGTAGTTGTTTATCTTTATTGATTGTTACATCAGAGAAACAACAGTTCTGTGCTGCCAGAACTTCTGAACTTTTAAAGAAAACCTTTACATCATGTATATTATATTTGAGAAAGAAAAGGATGAAGAAAAATGGTAGATATATAGATGAGAACTAGATAGATAGATAGATAGATAGATAGATAGATAGATAGATAGATTATTTTTCTTTTAAGAGAGAGGTGCAGAGGCAGAGACATGGGCCCTAACAGAGATCCATTTGGCAAGCCCCCTAACCAGGGGATGCTCTGCCTGTCTGGACTGCTGCTCCATTGCTTGACAACTGAGCTATTTCAGTGCCTAAGGTGAGGCCATGGGCCAACTTTGCTCAAACCATTTGAGCCATGGTTGGGGTGGGGAAGAGAGATGAAGATAGAGAGACAGATAGATAGAATGAGAGAGAGAGAGAGAAAGGAGAAGTGGAGAAGCAGATGGTCCTTTCTCCTGGATACCTGGACTGGAAATTGAAACCAAGACTTCCACATGTCAGGCAAATGTTCTACTGCTGAGTCAACCAGCCAGGGAAGATACATAGCTATTTTGATGGGGACCTCATAATTTTTATAAGTTGGCAACTACTTGAAATATTTTTTTCTTTTTTTGTTTAGAAAATTAATTTCAACAGGGTGACATTGATCAATAAGTGTACATAGATTTCAGGCAAACATCACTCCATCATTTGAATAGTCAATTATGTTGTATATCCGTCACCTAAAGCCAAGTTATTTTCTATCACCTTATATTTGTTCTTCTTTACACCCTTCCCCCTAACTCCATCCCCTCCCTTCCATCTCCCCCCACCCCCGGGAACCACTGCACTCTTATTTATGTCCATGAGTCTCAGCTTTGTGTCCCACCTATGTGTGAAATCATGATTTTTAGCTTTTTTCTGATTTCCTTATTCCATTCAGTATCATGTTCTCAAGGTCCATCCTACTTGAGACATTTTAAAACACTTTTAAGGACACTCATGAGCTGGATTCTGCCTCTAGTTTGCTACATCTTTATAAACATGTTCTCACTAATATTCAAAACAACCCCATGAGGTGAGTAAATATTACCATGATTACCATTTACCATAAAGGAAATTGGCTTAGAACCACTTGATAAGTCACTCCTTGCTCCTTGTAAGGAACTAAAATGGAAGCAGAGCGAGACACAGGGCAGGAATGACTGATTGCAAAGTTCACTCGCTACACAGCAGTGGTGATTGTTACCAAGTTCTGTCCAAATCTCCCCAGTCTCTCAAATGTCCCCTGGACCATAGCTGACAAGCTGTGTTCCAAAAAGGGGGTGGGGGGAGCCACCCACCAATAATCACTAAAAGAAGTTTCCCTTTAGGCAAATCCAACTGACCCAAAAGATCAAATGTGAAATATGAGCCCTCTGAGCACTGTGCTATCTCATTCCAACTACAGGCTTTTTCCTCATACTGTTTGAAAGTAATGGAATGAAATAACTAAAAACACCACCTTAAATCTTGGCACTGCAATCCACTTAATGTACATAGGCCTTAATTTACTATAATGCCCACTGTATTGGGCTAGCGTGAGAATTAAAAGAGAGTCATGCTCATAAATCATTTAAACCAGGTATGTGAGTGGCACTGAATAAATCGCCACCATATGTGTGAATGGTCCTGCAATCTCCAAGATATCTCCTCCAGGCCTTGCACATGGAATCTGGATGTTCCTTGTATGTCTGAAGCTCTGCTTCACAATGGACCTTTCCTGGCAGCTAATCAAGAGGAAATCTCATGGCTGTTGAGAGTTGCCTGATGGCCCAAGGTAAGCTTATCTAGTCTCCCTGTTCATCTTCTCTCCCCCAGCCACCAGCGCCACCATTCTACCACTGACGGTAATGCACTGTGCATGGAAAAGCAGAGACTGGAGACTAGAGCAACCTGGCTCAGAACCTGGTCTGGCCCTGGCTGTGCCAGCTCAGTTATATCATAGAAACCACTGGAGCTCAATATCCCCAATTGAAGATGAGAATAATAATCTTTATCTCCTAAATTTCCTTTTTGTTTTAGCAGGAATTAAATGAGATGATGTACATAAAGTACCTGATATATAAGAGGCACTTTGCGAAGTTAGGTCTCTTAACTGCTCTCTTTATTCCTATATTACCTCTGGCCAACCTTATCCCAGAATGGCACTGGGTAAAGAATGATCAGATTATACCAAACTACAATACATTCTTTCTCTAAACTTTAAAAAAAAAAAAGAGGTAACGCCTCATAAAATTGTACCGCAATTCAGCCTGGGACTGAGAATTAAGAAATTAGACATTATAGACAACCATGGAAGTGTAAACTATCACTTACCCCATTTTAAGGATGGGGAAACTGAGGTTTAGAGATATTAGGTCACTTGCCCCAGATCACTGCTATGAGACAGGGCTCAGGGAGCCTCAGCCTTCAGTGGGTACACACCACAACAAGTCATTTCTCTTCATGGAAGACTTTGTTTCTTCATCCATCAAATAAAGATGTTGAAAATACCCAATCATATAAGAAATTCAGACCTTTACCCTAGTCCTGAGGGAGGCTCCCCATCAAACTCCTCACTGAGACTAGAGGTAGCGACGTTGCAAGTAGCCAAAGGGCAGGAGCTGCTCTAAAGAGCGCTGTTCTCCGGCAGGCAGTCGTATTAAAGACAGGTCATGTTTGGTGATCTGCCCAAGTCTTTTTTCAAGGCAGCCTGTGTGGACAGTTGAGTAGTCTCTCTCAGATCTAAACTATTTTCAAGTGGTTCAGATTTCCAGGATGGAAAAGATCCTTTTGATACAGATCAAGTTCAGCTTTGATCATTAAACCGTTCTCTACTTCCCTGTGAATTGTCACCAAAGCAGGGAAACTGAGCCAATGTCTGTAGTTGGCTCAGAGTAGAGAGGCAGAGGAGATCTGCCTGAAAACACCCCATTAGGACCAAAATCCTGGGCGAAAAGAGGTACTTTAAGTAGAAATCAAATACTGCTACCTTCTCTTTCTCCTTCTTCACTCCCTTACAGATAAACACATAAGGTTTATGATTGGATAAAGGTTTGGTTTCATTCCAAGCACAGAAATGGGTTTAGAAGACTTCAGCTTCCTGTCTCCTAACTTTCCTGACCACAAATATTTTTTTTATTGTAAGCCATGAAAGCAAAGGGTTATTTAATAAATTAACACTTCAAATGCCTTTGGTTCAACCCTCAGTTAGTTGTAAGCTCAATTACTGGCCTCCTATTCATTTAGCTCTTTCAGTTAGTCCTGCTTCGGCTGTCTCTTAATTCCTTAACCTAGAATACCTTAGTTCCTATCCTTGCTGCATTTTACCGTTTTACTATACTTGATTGAATTGTTGTGATATTTCTGCACCTCCCCCACCCCCAAAAAACCCCTTCATGAGGAAGCATAGACACATTCTGGAATGCAGTGAGGTAAGCACCACAGTCTTTACAGCCTTTTACAAATTTCTCTTGGCCTCAGAAATCGCAAAATAATCACATTAAAAAAAATGTAGCCTTTTGCCTGCAGGACAATGCATGTTCTTTTATTAAAAGAGGAATTTAAATTCCTTCTGTGCACAGACTGTTTTAACTATAAAGACTTAGAAAATTAATTTTTGCCTATAATCTCTTATAGATAATACTATAAAAATAGTTCCTCTTTAAGAAGCATATTTCATGCAAATATCAAAAAGCCTTTTATCTGTGTTCAAGATTTCTTGTTCTATTTCTGTCCCCTATTTCCTTCTCTTAGCAGATGATCAGACTTCTAGAGCCCTGGCTCCCAGAATTTACTGCTGGGAGGCAGAGCTCAGGGGCAGGCCACAGGTTGGCTTGCTTGCTGTTTGACAAGCAGAGAAACTGAGGATCCCAACTGAACTTCCTACTCTGTGCTGGGCTCAGTGCCAAGCGCTGAGACAGAGAAGTGGTGGATTTAAAGGGCAAGAGAGGCAGGGTTCCAGCCAGAAATAGCATGAAGGCATCATGCTGGAGTAGCAGACTGGGCTGGCAGTGCTAAATGAAAAGAAAGGAGAAGAGATACCATCTTTACAGCAGTGTTGGCCAAACATCCCTCATTCACAAGCTACCTTCAGGATTTTTGTACACCCCAGTACTACTTGTATTATTATTATTTTTAAGATATTTTTATTTAAACGATCCACTGTTCTACTTTAATTTAGCCTTATCTTAAGCAATAATATATTAGTGAAAGTCACTGTTTAAGAAGCTGCTATGTATTTTTTTCTGAATACACATTGAATTAACATAACTATTAAAGAAATGTTTATCTGGGTGTCCCTAAATATTTTAACGCCAATCATCCCCACAACACACGTTGGGAAACTCTACTGTTGTGGACTAAATGTTTGTGTCCCCCCAAAATTCCTATGTTGAAATCCTAACCCTCAATGGGATAGTGTTAAGAGGTGGAACATTTGGGAGATAATTAGGTTTTGAGGGTGGAACCCTCATGAATGGGATTAGTGTCTTTATAAGAAGAAACCCAGGCCCTGGCTGGGTAGTCCAGTGGGTTGAGCATCATTCCAGCATGCCAAAGTCTCAGGTTTGATCATCAGTCAAGGCACATATGAGAAGCAACTAATGAGCACATAACTAAATGAAACAACTTAGTAGAAAAATGAGTTGATGCTTCTCTCTTTTTATCTCTCTACCTCTTCCCCTCCCCTCCTCTCTCTCTCCCCTTCTTCTTCCTCTCTTTCTCTTTTAAATCAATGAAAAATTTAAGAAAAAAAATAAAAAAGAAGGAAGGAAGGATGGAAAGAAGGAAGGAAGGAAGGAAGGAAGGAAGGAAGGAAGGAAGGAAGGAAGGAAGGAAGGAAGGAAGGAAGAAAGGAACCCAGGGATCTTCCTTCTCCCTGCTCTCTATCATACGATGACACAATGAAAAGATGGCTGTCTCTGAAACAGAAAACAAGCTCTCATCAAACAGTGAATCTGGCAGCACTTTGATCTTGGACTTCCCAGCCTCCATGAGAAATAAATGTTTGTTGTTAATAATACACTCGTTCTGTGGTATTTTTTTACAACAGCTTGAACTGATGAAGACATCTGCCTTAAAATATAGGAGAAACCAGGAATGGTAAGGGATGAGGAACAGATAGCTAGGATGTGGCATTTGTAGAATAAGGGTATACACACATACCGAATGAAGCATTGAAGTCAGATGCTCAAGATGTCTCCTTCCCCATCTGGTGTCCTTCTACCCTTCTGTCCCCAGAACAGACACCTCAGGAGACCTAAGGCCCAAACCCTGCAAACTTACACTGTTGACAGATTGGTGGATCAGGGCAAATCTACTCAAATCATCATGATCACTGGAACACCTATCCAAGCTCACGTCCTATCGTTGTAGTGCATGCGATAAGCTTTCACTGAGAAGAAAAGCAGAGCGCGTTGTTATGTTCAGGTGCCATCAACACAGTAAATTTATTGTCCACAAAATATCTAATACTTATCCGTGTCCCAAGTACTGGATGTTTTGCTTTGCTAATTTTCTGAAGGCAGCTATGGGATAATAGAAAGAGCCAGGGTATAGAGTCAAGTCTATCTTGACATTTCGGCTCAGACATTGACCAGATGTCTGATCTTGGGTAAATTATGTACTTAAATCTTACGACTCTCAACTTCCACATCTGTAAAATGGAGATAATGATATACTCGTCGAAGAATTTTTTTTGAAGGGGAAGACAAAATGCCTAGTGTATGTGAAAATATAATGCCTAACTCATAATTTGAAATCACACAGCAAATATATTTTTAATATGAACTATGCAGCCATTAGAAATGATAAAATCATAGTAATTAAGACCATAAAAGCAGTATTAAAAATTCATAAGATAATTTTAAAATAGTCTAAATATACCAATATTTTTATTTTAATCTATTCCAGTGTGCTATGGTGTTATGTGTATTCATTCTAATTTCACATAAGAATAATTATGCATATTTATAGACAAAGACAGAAAGATGGAAAAATAAAATCTCTGTGTATTAGGGCTGAGAGGCAGTTTAGTGTAGAAATTAAGAACATTAGCTCTTAAACTGAGCTTTAATACCAGGTAGGCCACTTTCTAAATATATTATCTTAGCTAAATTACACAGTCTAGTTAAGTGTCAGATTTCTTTTCAGAAAACCATGGATATTAATAATATTAGCAGACACCTAGGGTGGCTTAGTTGGTACTACTGAATTCTGGTGCTTAATAAATTTGCAATCAATAGTACTGATACCAAGATGGTAAGATTATGGCGATACTTCTACCTTTTAATAAGAGATCTTTGTTCATAATAGAAACTGCAAGTAGCCAAATGACAACTACATTCTCTGAGTTAATATTGTTCACCCCAAAGTTGCCATGTGGGAAAGAGATGGAAAAGCGAAGACATCACCACCACTAGGCTGCCCCATCAATGCTAACCCACACCTGAGAAGCCTTAACCAAATCCGAAGGACAAAGTCTCACTTCCCACCTAACACAGTCGAATAGGACCTAATGAGCCAAGTACTTTTTTCTCACACAGAACAAATGCATCTGAAATATCCCTGGGTGGTGTGTCTACCACTGCCACTTCCAATTTTACTTTACAGCTACATTAGAAAAGTTTAAACCCTCTTCAATGAAGCTGCTTTTATTTGTATTCAGGCTAAGATAGAGTGTGTGTACCAGGGGACAAATTGACCATTAAAAAAATTCTGTTTGACTACATATATTTTTATCAATTTGGGAAAGCTATCAAAGCAGGCATTTTCACTTAGAAGCTTGGAAATAAAGCTGATATCTGGTTGAGGGAGGGCTGGGGAAATCACTTATAGCAAAAATAAAATCCGTTTGTTTATCCAGTTTCACATTGCTGTTGTCATGTACAGGATGTATTCAAATGTGTTTGCACATTCTAAACTGATCATACATCAAAATTAGAGCCATATTGTTCCCTTTACAGTGAAACTGTTTATATAGGAAATATTGTACCAAACATCCCTGCCTCCACCCTGGGTTGTGACTGATTACAGAGTGAGATAAAAGCACTTATGTCCACAAACAGGAGAAAAGCTGATAAGCATGCAAGAAATCAAAAGAAGGTGTGATTTTAACACAAACACTATTATCAACCAAAAAAAAAAAAAAAAAAAGATTACTAGAGTTTATGCAAATTCAGAAAAAGCATAATGCATGTACTTACACACTGACAGTTTGAAAATTAGGGGTTGGATTAGATAACAGTAGAATTCAGTTTGGTACAGTTCAAAACAGCCCCTGAATGCCGTGTTGTTTCCATGTGACCAACTGAATTAGAGTCATTTACAAAGACAGATATGGCCCACTAAGGGGAATCCATTTCCTAATTTGCTCTGGGAAAAGGTAATTTAAAGCTGGCCACTTGGTTCTTCAGTGTATTTTCTGGAAAGGATGCGTCGTTTTCAATAAGTTCAGTTGATTTTCCCTCCTCCACAGTCAGCCATTTTTTTCTATCTTCTTCTTGCTCAACAGCTTGCTCCAAGCACAAAATGAAATGGGAAGTTGGCAATTATCCTATAAATCCGGGTTGTGTTCCTAGGTCAACAGAATTGTAGATTTGATGGAGCTTAAAGGAATTTTAGAGATTATCCGATCCCACAGCTTTCAAACTTTAAATATTTTGTTAATGAAATCATGTAGAACTCTAACATATAAATTAACTTTTAAGAGTATTTCACTAGTATAAATTTATTTCAAAAGCAAGCAAGAAAAAATCTTAATTTTAACATTTACCTTTTATTAAGTCAACAAATAAGAATAAGACTGATTTGATAAATCCAAAATACTGAAATTAGGGGATATGAATAATAGCTAACACACTTATATCTGCTTCATCATCTAATTTATTGCTATTGAGAATACCATTTCTCACACAAGTAGTGTAAAATACTAACAGGTTTATATTTTTAAAACGCAATCAGGACAATTCATTCTAAAATTTCAAATGTCAGGGCCTGACCTGTGGTGGCGCAGTGGATAAAGCGTCGACCTGGAAATGCTGAGGTCGCCGGTTCAAAACCCTGGGCTTGCCTGGTCAAGGCACATATGGGAGTTGATGCTTCCAGCTCCTCCCCCCTTCTCTCTCTCTGTCTCTCTCTCCTCTCTCTCTCTGTCTCTCTCCCTCTCTCTTCTCTAAAAAAAAAAAATGAATAAATAAAATTTCAAATGTCAGAAGACTTGCTATCCCAAGGTCTTCACAAAACAAGGCAACCTGCCAGATGAATAAAGAGAATGATAGACTTTAATATAGAGAATTTTAGGGACTACTAGTTTCGCTATTGCAGTTCTTAAAAGTGAATAAAATATACTTTAAGATAAAATTAGAATTAAATGGTTGCAAAGCCCTTGAATATGGTTTATTTATCTAGTCCAACCTCCATAGTTTAGAAATAGAAAAACCAAGACTCAGAATTGAAATGACTTTCCAAAGGACTTATTGTGAAGTAAGTGGCAAAGTTTCCTCAGTTACCCTTCTTCTTTTATCTTTCATCTCTCCTTCTTTATAGATTATTCCTTAAGCACTAAATAAATAAACAAATATATAAATAAATGAAGTCTTATTATCTCCCATCTTTAAAACAAATCAAGAAAAAAATTTTAAAAACCCAGAAAGCTTAAATTACCCGATATCCCTACATCTTTATCATATATATTATTACTTAACAAGTCTTTCTACTCTTGCTTTTTAAGTTTCCTAAAAAGTATCTACAAATGCCATCTCCTCTTAAATGACCTCCAACCTGGCTCGCTCTCCCTTTCAGGAGCATGCCCATGCCGTTCTTCCTTCGCAGGCGTGCATCTCCTAAACTCTAAGGTTCCGCAGGAGACTTGGAACCAGGGAAGCAATGAGCAGCAGCGCCTGGTCCTGAGGTAACCCCCCCCCCCCCCCGCACCTGTCTCTGAGGGCCCTCTTCTGTGACTTCCCAGTGACCCAAAGCAACCCCATCTAGGCTCTCCTGTTGTTTGTTTCTATCCTAAACCCTCTTGTTTCACTGTCCGTATCTTTAACAAATGTATTCTCAAAATCAAAATAATAATAATCACCTCCAATCTGACCACCCCTCCTACTCTTCTAACAATTCCAGAGTATATTTTTATTTTTGCCAAACTTCATTAATCTTTCACCTACACTGAATTACAAGCTCTATTATGATAGAATTGTTTGTTTTGTCATTGATGCATCCTGATTACCTAGTACAATGTCCTACTCATAATAGGTACTTAATAAATATTTTTTTTGGAAAAAATAATATCATGTTAGAGTCCTATCACTTGTGAATAAAGCACATTACCAAAAGTCTCCAATAACAAAGTCCTTTTTTCAAATAAAACTTGATAAAGGACTAAAAGGGAAGGGAATTAGAAGGTCAGATACAATTGCCCTTCAGTTATACCTCAATTACATTTAAAAAAATTTTTAATTAAAAAAATTAAAAATATAAAGCAATTGCCTGGTAAGGATCACTACAAAAATAATTATTCAATGCCTTTGTAAATATCTCAATCTATGAGTGACCGAGTTCTAATTTGACTTTGTCACTCAAAGGCCGTCTCAGTTTTGTGTCTTATCAGTGTATATAACAAATACTTTCATTTTCCGGCCCTGGCCAGTTGGCTCAGCGGTAGAGCGTCGGCCTGGCGTGCGGGGGACCCGGGTTCAATTCCCGGCCAGGGCACATAGGAGAAGTGCCCATTTGCTTCTCCACCCCCCCTCCTTCCTCTCTGTCTCTCTCTTCCCCTCCCGCAGCCAAGGCTCCATTGGAGCAAAGATGGCCCGGGCGCTGGGGCGCTGGGGATGGCTCCTTGGCCTCTGCCCCAGGCGCTAGAGTGGCTCTGGTTGCGGCAGAGCGACCCCCCGGAGGGGCAGAGCATTGCCCCCTGGTGAGCAGAGCATCACCTATGGTGGGCGTGCCGGGTGGATCCGGGTCGGGGCTCATGCGGGAGTCTGTCTGACTGTCTCTCCCCGTTTCCAGCTTCAAAAAAAAAAAAAAAATACTTTCATTTTCCAGAAGTCTTGCGATTTGGGAGCTTATATATGCGCTTTTGATTTTGCCTGTCAACCTGCCAGTTCATTTTGAAATTTCTGTCAAATACAGCCAGTAGAACCAAAACAGTAGTATTTTGTTCCCAAACTTTCATACTTCTAAATAATCACAGATAATAATTTTTTACCTCTGTATATTATGTTATTTCATCTCTGTATAGCATGGGTTGCCATTTTCCCATTATCCAATAACAATGAATTGCTCGTTAACCAGCCCCCAATAGCACATAGTTTGGCCATGCTTCACTAAGAAATGACCATTACAATCTCAATGTCTTATGATATTGGCTTATTGTCCGATGACACAGGTTTATTTCTCAGTCCTATTACATGTCTGCTGCAGGACTCATGTCTGCTACATGAGTCATTTTATTCTAGCATCCAGGTTCAGAGATCAGCACCTTTTAGGGACATTTCATTCCACTGAAAGAAGCAAAGGTTCCTAAACTTCTGCTCAGACAGCATGTGACACTTCTGTTTATATCCTGTTGATCAAAATAATTCACATGGCAAAGTCTGATGCCAATGGAGTTGGAATATATACCTGCCATGGAGGGGGAGCTTCTGTAGAGGAAGAGGTACTATAAATATGGGAGCCATCAAGAGGACATCAAATATTTTGGAAAAAGTATTAATAACATCTTCCACAGTTACAATGTAAATATTGGGAATGATAGAAACATTGGTGACTAGAGGGATTCCCATACTTCTAGTAAGAATACAGCACATGATGATGCCATTTCTCCAGTTCAGAAGGATATTTGGAATGCTTCTGTATAAAGTGATAAAGACAAAAATTAAGGGTCCCATATTCAACATATTGAGTTATTAATGGTCATGAAATCTCTGAATAGAAATGTCTATTTTTCTTTTTACAAAGACAGAGAGAGGGACAGACATATAGGAAAGGAGAGAGATGAGAAGCATCAATTCTTCATTTGAGCACCATAGTTGTTCATTGATTGTTTTCTCATATGTGCATTGATTGGGGGGCTACAGCAGAGCAAGTGACCCCTTGCTCAAGCCAGCGACCTTGGGCTCAAGCCAGTGACCATGGAGTCATATCTATGATCCCATGCTCAAGCTGGCAACCTTGAGATTTCAAACTTGGGTTTTCTGCATCCCAGTCCTATGCTCTATCCACTGCACCACCTTCTGGTCAGGCTAGAAATGCCTATTTAACACCTGGTTTTACTAACTTAGATTTGAGAGACAAGAACTATGCCAAGATATAGTTCTAGAGTCATCTGCATGTAGATTGTGGATGGATCCACATGAGTGGATGAGATTTCCCAGGGAGTGTGAAAAAGGAAAGAATTGATGACTTAGAAAAATACATTCTGCCCTGGCCGGTTAGCTCAGTGGTAGAGCATTGGACCAGCATGTGGATGTCCTAGTCAGGGCACACAGAAGAAGTGTCCATCTGCTTCTCTAACCCTTTCCCTCTCACTTCTCTCTCTTTCTTTCTCTCTCTCTCTCTCTTCTCCTTCTGCAGCCATGGCTCAAATGGGGCACTAAGGATGGCTCCATGGCCTCCACTTCCAGTGCTAAGAAGAGCTTGGTTGCTGAGCATTGGAGCAATGCCCTAGATGGGCAGAGAATCGCTCCCTAATGGGCTTGCTAGGTGGATCCCGGTGGGGCACATGTGGGAGTTTATCTCTCTGCCTCCCTTCCTCTCACTGAATAAAAATTAAAAAAATAAAGAAAAAAATTTAATAAATGAAAAATACTTCCTCAGGACTCCAAATTCTGTTGTCAGCAGTGGAATGAGAACCTACAAAAAAGACTGAGAAAAAGAAAAGAATATATTAGAGAGGGCCACACCATGGAAAGCAAGGAAAGAGATTTCAGGAACTTGTCAATAATATTAAAACACTAATAACTATCTCATGCTACTAGGTACCTTCACACATATTATCTCAATTAATATTTATGACAGCCTTAGCAAGTAAGTTTTATTTTGTAGATGAAAAAACTGAGATAGAGAAAAGCTAGGTAACTGTCCATGGCTACACATAAGTAAAGGTGCAATGATGTGAAACCAAATTGTATAGCTCCAGAAATCATTCTGTAGCACTTTACTATTTCCTCAACTTAGAAACATAGGTTTCATTCCCCGCTCCATCCAAGTGTTCCAGCATCATCAACACTAGGTCTTTTCCTCATTGATATATTCCACCATTCTCCAGGTAGATTAAATAGGCAAGAAACAGAATTTCAGCCAATGGTAAGCAGGGAGCAGAGTCCATCTGTCTGCAAGGCAATGCTAAATCATCTTCAGGGTTAGTGTTTCACTCACCAAGGCAAGTGCATCAGCATTAGGGTGGCAGATCTCAATCTCATCTCTCTAATCCTCACTAGATTTCAAGGTCATGTCGAAATCTGGAACCAAAGGACTTTATTTTCTCATGATCACCTGCCATTGCAACTATGGTCATTGTCAAAGAAGGCTGCCATCCCAACTCAGATTTGGGACCATTGAATGTCAGGACAGGACAGGAGGGTGAGGTCTGATAGGCTGTTCTCTCGTTCACTTTTTTTCTCCTCTAGAAAGCATTTCAGTTTCTGAAAGAGTTCTGCTACTAAACAGCTACATAAAGGTTTATAGACTACTAAAGTCTCAGGAGGCAAGTGATTTACTCTCCAATCCTCAATTTTCTCAACTGTAAAATATGAGAAATAATGTGGGGCTTTTATATGCCAAACAGGATTGTTGTGGTGCACAAATTAAATCATTTTCACAAAATATGGGAAGTATTATCATTGTTATCTTTATAGCTATCCTACTGAAGGCCAACATCAAGACACATGCCTCAAAAATCAAGTCATCGACATAGCATATTCCGGGTCAAGCATACTGGATGTAAGACTACATTATTTCAAGTTTAAAACAGGCAGGACCTATTTGAAATTAAGGCCTTGGATAGTAGTAAAGTCTCAGGAATCCACACTTTACAAATTCAGAATATATCACCCCTTGAAGGGAGCTCATGTAAAACGTACCTTTGCACCAGTTATGAAATAAGGACTTTACGTGTAAACAAGGTTTCAAGGGGAGTATTGACCCTCCTCTTGAGTTAATCTTCAAAGCATTTTTCTCAGAACTTTAAAAACTGTTTTCAAAGAACCTCTTCTTATAAATAAGTAATACAGCAATTCTAAAATATTCTAACCTCTTTGTGATGGCAATTCCCATAAGAGCCTACTCACAAAGCTTTTCTTACATGAGTTTTTGTAATTAAAATTGTATTTGCCCCAAAAAATTTTATAATTTAGACTTTATACCAGGAAAAAAAATAATCTCTTATTTATTTTAAGTGTTCATTGATGTCAGGCCACTGTTTAAATGTTTTCACACACATACCATCTCATTTAACCTTTATGACAATGCGACAACCACATGATGTACTGTAGGGTTGTTGGGTTTTTTTTGTTTTGCTTTATTTTGTTTTGTTTTTAGCAATAGGAAAGACAGGCTCAAAGAGTTAAAGTAACTCATCCAGAGTCCTGAAGCTAGAAAGTGACAGAACAGGGATACAAACTAAAGCTTATCTGATTCTAAAGCCCCTTCTCTTAACCATTTCTCTTTCTGTCTCTTAATTAAAATAATCTTTAAGATTTAGTCATGAACAGACCAACTTAGTAGGGACTTTGCTGCTATGAAGTTTTCTCAAAGCATCCATCTTCATACCATCAGCTGGCATGTTCTTAGAAGACAGTGACTTCCCTTGACCAAATCTTTCTTAAGTCCATTCAGCCTGGCTGGGTGTCATCATCTGAAGGTGCCATGAGAGGTTTGATACTCATGATTACTTCCAAATTCCTCTTATTTCCAGAGAACTGATAAGTTTAAAGATGATGTAAGATCAGGAAATCATCCCACAAATGGGAAATGGGCATGGAAGTTTCATTCAGGGAGTATGAGGGCTTATCTACCATCTTCCCCCTTGAGCTTCTGCTGATATTGCTTCATGCAGCAGCCCTGGCACTTAGAGGGAGAGTAAAGAACAAGACGCATTAGTCTTTCTTGATCCTTCCTATGGAAGAAAAGAGAATCAGCTGGAAAGGGCAGTGCAATTTTTTGTAGTTATATAGGCTTTAGAGGGAGCTGGCCCCAACATCAGGAATGTGCAACTCTATCTGCAACCAACTTTCTCCCCAACAAGAAACCCTCTGGAACGTGAACTTCAGCCAAGAATCAGCTTTTTCTTACAATGTCAACAATTACTTTGTTATTCAAGAAAAAAACCTGGGAGGGAGACAGCAGATGGGCACATCTGACAGGGGGCAGGGAGGAGGGAGTGGTGTTCCAGGTAGTGGAGAAATTGTTGAAGGATAATTTGTGTGTGGAAATATAACCCCTATAAACCTGCCAGGGCCAACAAAGATGAAGACGATTCACTTACAAAAATATATGCCCTCTCTCCCCAGCAAATTTAGTTACACAACTTAATTTAGGTACACAACCTTTTTGTGCTGGGTTTCAGATTTTTTTTAAGTGAAACATGGGCATCAAAGAAGTAAATTGTATCAGTTCCCTTGCCTTGTCCTGCTAATGTCATCTTTTGCCTCATGGTATTTTTAGAGCTTTGATTCAAAATATAAAATTCTATGCTATAACTCAGACCAGCAAGCATATCATTGCTGTGGCAATAGAATATTGGCCTAGAAGCAAGAGAGCCAACTTTTGTTCCCAATGCCACCATCAACTTTCTTGTTCTTGTCAGCATGACTAAAAAGAATGGAAAGCTGATCCATTATTTAGCCAGTTAAGAATTGCCTAAGCTGTTCATTCAACCCAATAGGGCATAAGTCACATTCAGGCAAGAAATTTTTCTTTCTTGTTCATGCTGTATTCCCAATGCCTGAACCATGACTAGTTCATAGTAAGAAGTCGGTCATTATTTCTGGCATAAATGAGTGAATTAGCCATTTATTTATACATCCTCAAAAACTAATATAAAGTGTGGCTGAGTTTTCCTTCCATGGAATTGCAAATGAAACTGATCTTCCCTCTCAACTTTCTCTCCATGACCATGGGTAAACATCTTTCTATATTACTTGAATCTCAGTTCAAGATTTTGAAATAGAAACTCATCTCTGGGAATATCCTGCACCAACAAATATTTCCTCTTAATTTGAAAACCTTCCCCTACCAACTGATTTTTTCATTATTTTAATTTGATTTTTAGAGAAAAAGAAACATTTATTTGTTGTTTCACTTATTTATGCATTTATTGGTTGATTCTTTTATGTGTCCTGACCAGGGATCAACCATATCAGGTGGACACTCTAACTGACTGAGTTACTCAGCCAGGGCCACATTGCTAACTCTTTATTGAAGTGGCCCACTTTCTTAACTTCATGTGTTCACAAGCTTGTATAATATAGGTTACAGAAAATTAAACAAAAATTTGTGCTCAGAATTATTGCTCTCTAGATTATTAGATATCATCTTTATCCCATTATATTTTTTGGAATGAATGATCTGTCAGAATTTTATAAGAGATTTCAGAAAACAGACATTTATTATGACTTTGGTGAAGTCATTTCTCCTTTCTGAGCCTTTATTTTCTCATCTCAGATAGAAGACAGTTGGACCAGATCAGAGGCACCAATATGTCAACACTAAGAATGGATGGACACCATAAGACACATTATTATTTGACCTACACAACGGTTCTCAGTTTTATATTAGTGTATGTGTGGCAGAGGGTGAGAATTGAAGATGGGTAATAAGATAGGGGAGTTTAACTGCTTAGTTGTCAGTAGATAAAAAATTTTCGTATAAAAATCCAGAAATCCCAATTTCTGCCCTTCTTTAGAAATCAGATCTAACAACACTATTGTATAAGAACAGTAAGAAGCTGTCTTTTTTCTAGTTTAACCTTTCTAGTTCTCCGAGTGCCCCCAGATCCACATAATTCCTTAATGTTAGTTATCTGACCCTTGACCTAAATGAGCCCTAAAATTCCTTCAACATCAAGCATTCTATTATTCTACAATTGTATGAAACACTGTCAGTTGGTTTTGGGTCACTAATTAGCATTTAATGAGGTCTACATTGAGTGAAATTGTGTTGTCACTTTATATGATTTACTTATTTTTTTAAGATCATGAATATATTTGAGGTTTGGAGTCTCAGTTTCTTCATCAGTAATGAGGGGAATGACTTGCTGAACAAAGAGGCTAGAGGCCCAGAGGTCCCATGCAACCCATTGTCCTCACCATGAATATAAAGCTAAAGGCTTAGAATTCTACCTGTGTTGCTGTTTCTCAAATATGTTCAGTTATTAACTTTAAATGACTATTAACTGTAACAGTTCTCACTGACATTCTTCCAGTCAATGTAGTAGATAGTATAAATTGCAGGATGGTACATTTTCCCCATGGGACTCAATAAAGTTATTTTTATTTGAATGAAAAATAAATATAGTCCATAAATTTAGTTTAATTCTTCTGAGTAAAACCTGCCATTTTTCAAATTCTGTGCTTCAGCGGTCATTTTTTTATGCCTTTCTGCACCCACAACTGGGGATAATCTATACATATCATATTGATAGAAAAGAATAAAAATGAAATTGCCTAAATATGCTTTAAATGTTCTTCAATACAATTGCATTCTGGTCTCCCAGGAGCCCTATGAAATAGACTTTATTAGGCTACTTTTTTATTGATTTTAATTTATTGTGTTTACATAGATTCAAGTGTCCCACCGAATATATCCCCCAACCCCCATGTTCTTCTCAACATTCCCTTTGCCCCCCCCCAGTGCCCTCCCTCCTTCTCTCCAGGATTTTTTTTCCTGTTCTCTATAATGCTGTTATGTATATATAATTTCACCAATGTCTTTCCCTTCTCTGATCCTATCCTTTCATCCCTTTTTCCTCTGTCCACTTTCCCTCTGGCCCCATTGATCCCACCTCTGCCTCTATTCTGTTCCTCAGTTCACATTGCTCATTGGATTCCCCAAATGAGTGAGATCATATGGTATTTTTCTTTCTATGCCTGGTTTATTTCACTTAGCCTAATAGTTTCCAGGTCTCAAAACAAAAAGACAAACCACACAATGGGAGAATATATCGACAATACATCCAATAAGGGGTTAACAACCAAAATTTATAAAGAATTTTTAAAACTCTTCACCAGGAAGATAAACAATCCAATCAAAAAATGGGCAAAAGAAATGAATAGACATTTCTCCAAAGAGGACATACAGATGGCCAATAGACAGATAAAAAATGTTCAACAGCATTAATCATTAGAGAAATGCAAAATAAAACCACATGAGATATCACCTCACACCAGTCAGAATGGCACTTATTAACAAAACAACACATAATAAGTGCTGGCGAGGATATGGAGAAAAGGGAACCCTCCTGCACTGGTGGTGGGAATGCAGACTGGTGCAGCCACTGTGGAAAACAGTATGGAGATTCCTCAAAAAATAAAAAATCGAACTGCCTTTTGACCTAGCCATCCCACTTTTAGGAATATATCCTAAAAGTACTAAATCACTGATTCAAACAAGGAAATGCACCCCCATGTTTATTGCAGCACTGTTTATAATAGCCAAGATCTGTAAACAGCCCAAGTGGCCATCAGCGGACGAGTGAATTAAAAAGCTGTGGTTCATATATTCAATGAAATACTACGTGGTCATGAAAAAGAAGGAAATCTTACCTTTTATCACCCTACTTTTACTATGAAAGACCAGTAAGAGCTGAAACTCATTCAGTGTGGTCTGATTAGAAATCCCGAGTATTTCCCTCCACACCTCATGGCCTCCTAGAAAAGTTTGTTTCCCGAACTGAAGGTAATTACATGCTTTTAGATTGAAGTAAGCATTACCCCTTCATTAATTACTATTAATAAATAGATATATACTTCTCATCAAGAAACTTCTTTTAGGTGTAAAAATTTGTAAATTTCTCAGGTTTATCATAATTCCTTTTTATTGTTGAGTTATATTTTTTTAAACTGTTAAACATTTTTATTTTCATTGAACTTATTTTTATGGTTACCTTTGTTTATGGCAAGTGACAGTAATATTTCCTTTAGTCATAACAAATTTTTTTAATGGGTCAATATAAATAAATAATAACTGGGGAGAAATCATATAGGTATAAATTAATAAATAAGGCAAAAATTAGAAAACTATATGCTAATGTCTAAAGTTGAAAAAACACTAGCCTGAAAGGGAGGTATGTAGTCAAGGCTCTTGAGAGGTAACTGCTCCATCTACAAGTTGAAGTCCCACCCCAGAGTAAAGCCATCTTTTTGGCTGAATACAGAAAAGGGCCAGACAAAGGAAGTAAAGGCAAAAATAAATAAATGGGACTATATCAAACTAAAAACTTCTGCACAGCAAAAGAAACAGACAACAAAACAAATATAATAGATAGCCAACTAAATGGGGGATGATATTTGCAAACAACAGCTCTGATCAGGGGTTAATATTCAAAATATATAAAGAACTCACAAAGCTCAGCAACAAACAAGCAAATAATCTGATTTAAAATGGGGAGACAACCTGAACAGTTTTCCCAAGAAGACATACAAATGGCCAACAGATACTTGAAGAGATGCTCATCTTCATTAGCTATTAAAGAAATGCAAATCAAAGGACAATGAGATATCACCTCATACCTGTTAGATTGGCTATTAACAACAAGACAGGTAATAAAAAATGTTGGAAAGGCTGTGGAGAAAAGGAACCCGATTCACTGCTGGTGGGAATGCAAAATATTACAACCATTATGGAAAAAATTATGGTGGTTCCTCAAAATTTAAGACTAGAACTACCATATGACCCAGCAATTCCTCTACTGGGTATCTACACCCAAAACTCAAAAATATTGGTACATAATGACACAAGCACCCCAATGTTGATTGCAGCATTATTTACATTGGTCAATACATGAAAACAACCGAAGGGTCCCTCGAAACAGAATTGGATAAAGAAGATATGGTACAGTCTGACCAGGCAGTGGCACAATGGATAGAGCATCGAACTGGGATGTGGAGGACCCAGGTTCAAAACCCCGAGGTCACCAGCTTGAGCATGGGCTAATCTGGTTTGAGCAAGGCTCACCAGCTTGAGCTCAAGGTCGCTGGCTTAAGCAAAGGTCACTTAGTCTGCGGTAGCCTCCCTGGTCAATGCACATGAGAAAGTAATCAATAAAAATCTAAGGTGCCACAACAAAGAATTGATGCTTCTCATCTCTCTCCATTCCTGTCTTTCTGTCCCTATCTGCCCCCCTCTCTGTCTATCTCTGTCTCTGTCACCAAAAAATAAAAATAAAAAAAGATGTGGTACATATATACAATGGAATACTACTCAGCCATAAGAAATGAGGACATATTGGCATTTATGACAACATGGATGGATCTTGAGAACATTACACTGAGCGAAATAAGTAAATCAGAAAAAGCTAAAAACTGTATGATTTCACACATAGGTGGGATAAAAAACTGAGACCTGAGACTCATGACAGAGATAAAAGTGAAATGGCTACCAGGGGCAAGGGGATGTGGGTGAGAGGAATAGGGGAGGAGTCAGAGGAAGGCAAGACAAATATAAGGTAATGGAAAATTTTTGACTTTGGGTGATAGGTATAAAACACAATCAACAGTTCAAATGGTATAGAAATGTTTACCTGAAACATAATGTACTCTTATGATCAATGTCACTGTGTTAATTTTCTAAATAAAAATTTTAAATTAAAAAAAAGAAAAAGGCAAAAAGGGGGAGGGTTAAATGATTAAGTGTCAATAAGGAAGGATGTTAATCAAAGACAAGAGCTCATTTTGTATTCTCAGTGCTCCTCGTCAATCCACCTCTGTCCTGTCTGTCCCCTGACTACACCCTACCTAGACCCTATTATTTTTCTATTAGGAAGCTCCCACAGTTTTAAATTCAGTTTAATTATTTGGTGATATATCTGGTTCTCCTCTTGTGCACTGAAGTCACTCAACTCAAGTAAAAATTTTCTTCTTTCCTCAGTCCAGCAAATGGAAAATATCTGCATACAAAAATAACACAAATAAAAATTACTTTATAAGAAAGAACACCAAAAAGAGCACAAAGCAGAAAATACCAAGCATTTAGAAAGGCAACATCAGCTTCATTTTACTTAAATGCTTCATTGTTTGTAATAAATATTTAATAGCTTGAAAACCTAATTTTTTCCACTACCAATTTTATTCTTGACCACTGGTGAGCCCACACTCAAGCTTGATGAGCCCAGGTTCAAGCTGGCAACCACTGGGTTTTGAACCTGGGTCCTCAGCTTCCCAGGTCAATGCTCTATCCACTGCACCACTGCCTGGTCAGAATATTTTGCCCCATTTTAATTGAGTCGGGCCTTGGGCCAAAAAGAAGGGTAATATTTTCTGTGCCTTTCAAAATCCCTCCAAATAGCAATTGATTAAGGTGTTCCCAGGAAACTAATGTGCAATCTAACATACTTTAGGAGCCATAAGATACTCAAGTTTAAGTTAAAGAGAGGCATAAAGTCAGTGTTGTTTAGGGTGATCTGCTGACCACCCAGACAAGATACTGCACTGGAGAAACTATTTCATCACTAAATTCCAGAGATTTTGCAGTCCAGAGACTCAATTTTGTCATTACTATAGACATAATTGTTCTCAAGCACCTAAGCCAACTGATCAATCTCATAAACAACTCTCATATGCTTCTCGTGGAAATATAAATTGGTACCATCTTTTTGTAGGGTAATGTAGCAGCTTGCAGCCATATTGAAAATTTACTTACACTTTGTCATGGCAGTTCCACTTCTGTGTATCTGTCTCACAGAAAATGCTCAAAAGATGCATGTCCAAGATAATTGTAATACTGGAAAATTGAAAGATACCTAAATATCCAGCAATTAAGAAGTGGTTCAATAGTTATGGGATATTATACAACAGTTTTTGTTGTTTGATGCAGTATATTAATACCATGTGTCAGTGAGTGACATGAGGATAGATGAGAAGGGAACATCCAGATATTATTCCATATTCCTTCTGTTTGAAATTTTAAGTGAATATGTATTAATTTTATAACAAATAAGTAATTAGAAAAATTGAGCACTGATTTAATAGTTTTCATTTACAACATACTCTTTTTGAGTACAGGATGCTGCTGCCCATCACGTAGGGCACACATTATCACAGTCTCTGGAAGCTGACTGAATGAGTAATGAGAAGACGGGTGGGGAGGCAGAGACTTGGGACCAAGGTAGCAGTTGTTTGGAAAGAGACTTGTCCCAGCCCCAGGTGTGCCTGATATATCATGAGTCATACACTGCAGAAAATTTTAAAACTACCAAAAATAAAAAAGAAATATAATGGACTTAACTCTGCTATTGACACATATGTGTATGTTTCAAGTTAAAAATATTTTTTTAAAAAACAGTAATATTTTGAATATCTTTCCATATCAATAAACATGTTTCTATTACATTCTTAATATATTTTTTTCCTTATTAGGGTTTCACCCAAGATTTATTTAGCCAATCCTCTATTTTAATTACTTATGTTGCTTCCAACTTTTTATTATTTTAAACAATTGTTTTGGTATAAACTTTTATATCACTTTTTGTAAACTTGTCCAAAACCTTCACCAACATAAATTCTTAGAAGTGAAATTTCTGGGTCTGAGAATATGCTGTATCTCAGGGGTAGTCAACCTTTTTATGCCTACCACCCACTTTTGTATCTCTGTTAGTAGTAAAATTTTCTAACTGCCCACCGGTTCCACAGTAATGATAATTTATAAAGTAGGGAAATAACTTTACTTTATAAAATTTATAAAGCAGAGTTACAGCAAGTTAAAGCGTATAATAATAATTACTTACCAAGTACTCTATGTCGGATTTTTGCTAAGTTTGGCAGAATAAATCTTTATAAAACAACTTACTATAGTTAAATCTATCTTTTTATTTATACTTTGGTTGCTCCACTACTGCCCTCCATGAAAGCTGGAATGCCCACTAGTGGGCGGTAGGGACCAGGTTGACTACCACTGCTGTATCTTAAAGACTTAGTTTAGTATATGCTGCCAAATGTCTTTAAGAAGAACTGTATAAGTCAGCACTCCCCCCAGTGGGGCAAATTCTATTTTCCCACTTCCAACCCAATACTGGCTACCATTTAAAATCTTTGCCAAGTTGATAGGCCATCGATCTAATCTCATTTTTTAATTTAAAATTTAGTCACAAAACAGTCCTGGAGATGTAAAGTACAGCATAGGAAATATAGTCAATAATATTGTAATAACTATGTACTATGCCAGGTGGGTACTTGAAATATTGGGGGAAGACCACTTTGTAAAGTATATGATTGTCTAACCATTTTGCTGCACACCTAAAACTAATACAAAATCATACTGAATATAAACTGTAATTGAAAAATAAAATTTTTTAATTTTATCAAAAATGATGAAGAAACTGTTTAATACATTCATCAAACGTGAATTTGTTCTTATGTGACATCCCTGCCACTGTCAAGGAGATGGTAAAATATGTTAAGAGCAGACTCAAACTGACTACCTAAGTTTGAATCCATATATATATATATGCTCTATCTATAGTTGTGTAGCTTTAGGTAAGTTACTTATTCTCTCTGTGCCTCAGAATCTTCATCTAAAATGTGGATAGTGCCTACCTCATAAGATTAAATACACACTAGCATTTAAGACAATAAGTTAAGGTTACTATTCATCCATTTTTCAACTGGCATGGTGGACTTCTGTAGGTGGACATTGTGAAGAAAGCAAGACGAGAGATATCCAAAGTAACAGCATGAATAAAGAATCATTGGGTGTCATGCTAGTCCCAAATTTGAACCTTTTCAATAGTTTCACATGTTGTAAAGAATGTAAACAAGAATGATTTCATGTGTTGTTTTCCACTTCATGAAATTCATTTAAACCAAATGAAGGGAACAAAAAGCCTCGATAAATCATCCATGGGAGGTCTTCTTGGTCTATGTTTAACACTGTCCTGGGTCTAACAGCTCACAGGTTGTGATGTCTTACACCTATAATGAGCCTTTGTAGGTGATATACAGTAGGCACAGTAAACTATGGCTATATTTGTCCCAGAATTCCATAGACCTCAGCTTCTGGATCTCAAATTGGGAATTACACAAAAATACCGGCACAACGGGAATTTTCAGAACCCAATTTTGTGCTATCATGTTGTCCTCAATGTTGGGTAACACTAGAAATAAACACAGTACCAGGAATTTAATGGAGTGTCAAAAGGAACCTCAGAACTCATCTAGCTCAACCTCTTCATTCACAAAAAGGCCTTCTAACTTTTGGAGTTTCGAAATCTTCTCTGTAATTCTTTTTAAAATGTTCAAACTCAACCCCAGCATTGACAGATCAGCAAAAGATGGAGGAGTTACTCGTACTCAGCTCTATTCGGTCCAGACATGGTGTCTTAGAATGGCTTGAGACAGTTGATGAAGGTGGAATCCCATAGCACATATTCAGGAATCTTTTGTCTACTGACAGTCAGCCACCTCTTTTTCCTCTCACCAATATGCCAAATCTTTCTTCTCAGAGCTTTGATTTACATAAATTACCCAACATCTCTGGGTCTCAGTTTCCTCATATGTAAAACAAGAGTACTGTGTTAAAAGATGAGTTCCAGAACAAACATTTCATGATTCCATTTAAGAGGACTATAAACTGACTCAAAGAATATACTTTCCTGACACAAAGTATTTTACGACCACAGAAAATCACCACTCCCATAATCATTATGATTGAAAAATAGGGCAAGGGGTCAGCACATATTCTCAGCCAGCCACAGGATACAGCTTAGGGCTCCTCATTTCCAAAACTTGAGCAAGGTACACACAGAATGGGAACTGCTTCAAAAAAATAAAAACACACGAGTACTAACTTAGGCAAGAAGTGATTTAAAAGATGAGCTTATCTAGCTTTACAAACAAAACATCTCAATACTTCTGAGTAAAATTTTCAAAGCTACTTTTAATATCATCTTCTCTGTGCTGTATTCCCAAGGGGCTGCAGTCCCTGATCTTTCTCCATTAGTGGCTAGTCCTGTGATTTGTCATTTCTGGTTGCTCATTAGAATTCTCTGCCTAGGGGGAAAGTGGGGGAATTCCTATGATCTTTGTACCCACCCTCAGAGACTCTTATTTAATTGACCTTGGGTGAGAGCCCAGGATCATATCTTAAAAACTCCCCAGGTGGACCTAGCAGGCAGCCAAAGTTGACTGCTACTAGTCTAGATAAATTGACACCCAATTCATCAGCATGGTGAAAAAACTTTTTTAATTTATATTTATACTTTAGCTCATTTTTAAACATTTCTTTGTATTTATATCTTTGAGTACATTAGTATACTCAAAGTACATTTGTAACAGATTGCTGTAATAGTAACATGTAATTTATAAACAAATACACATTTATCTGGTGTGCATTCTAAAACAGAAGTTTTTCTGATAGAATTATATCCTCCAAAGTTTGAATCCAAATATTATAATCCATTGGATAAGCAGCCATTTCTACTAAGTAAGCATTTCTTTAATTATAGTCTTTGTCTGCTGTTAGTTATTTTTTATATTGTTATTCATCTTTCATTTGTGTGTTTTGTTTTGTCCCCAAAAGTAGGTTGGAAATCCCTCTAAGGCAAAAACTATTTTCTACATTTTACTGTTTCGCATATTTCTTGGCATTGCATATGACCCAAGCCTTCGTACAAGCCTTAGGTTCCTAGTCAAAAATCATTGATAATAATAGTACCATTAATATAGCATTATTATGAGGATTAAATCTGAGACAGTCCATACCTCATTCCTAATATATATTATGGATTCAATGAATGGAAGTTATTTTATTATTTGTTTAGTGGACTGAATTCTCATATCCCATACATATGAAATGCCAGCTATCATGCTAGAAAAGGAGAAAAAGATGTATATAATACAT
Source organism: Saccopteryx bilineata (assembly GCF_036850765.1). Taxonomy (NCBI): domain Eukaryota; kingdom Metazoa; phylum Chordata; class Mammalia; order Chiroptera; family Emballonuridae; genus Saccopteryx; species Saccopteryx bilineata. The sequence continues at coordinate 63,330,449 of NC_089498.1, forward strand.
GGTTCTCCTTTAAGGAACTCATAGTTTAACAAAAATGAAAAAAAAATTAAAATATTCAATCAAAAAAACTTTTAAAAACCTATTCAATTATTAAGAAACATAATACAGGCCCTGGCCGGTTGGCTCAGCGGTAGAGCGTCGGCCTGGCGTGCGGGGGACCCGGGTTTGATTCCCGGCCAGGGCACATAGGAGAAGCGCCCATTTGCTTCTCCACCGCCCCTCTCCTTCCTCTCTGTCTCTCTCTTCCCCTCCCGCAGCCAAGGCTCCATTGGAGCAAAGATGGCCCGGGCGCTGGGGATGGCTCCTTGGCCTCTGCCCCAGGTGCTAGAGTGACTCTGGTAGTGGCAGAGCGACGCCCCAGAGGGGCAGAGCATCGCCCCCTGGTGGGCAGAGCATCGCCCCTGGTGGGCGTGCCGGGTGGATCCCGGTTGGGCGCATGCGGTAGTCTGACTGTCTCTCCCCGTTTCCAGCTTCAGAAAAATACAAAAAAGAAAGAAAAAGAAACAATACATACTCAAATTGACATATGTATACAGGTACAATATTATGAGAATATAGCTAAGAAAGTAATTAATTTTTCCTCGTGTTTTGAGGCATAAACAGGAGTTTTTCTATAGACAAGGAAGAGGCATATGCTTGGAAGAATAGCATAAATAAATGTCTGGAGCATTGGTCCCCAAAATGTAGTCCGGTGATCCATGGGGAAAGCCTGAAACGATTTCAGTTGGTCCATCAGGTAAATAAAATGAGAATAATAAACTAAGATACTATACATATCTATATAGTGGCATTTTCCAGAAGCTCTCTGACTTATGATATTCAACAGATTAAATGTAGAAGCAGCTATGATAATCCAGCTGTCTTTCATTGAAGAGATTTGGGAAAATGTAAAAACAATGCCTCTCTTTTCACTGTGTCTTTGTTTTGAGAAATATAATTTTTTAATAAAAATATATTATGCCAGCATGCAATGAGTTTGTTATTGTTATTTTAAATAAGTTAATGAATATTTTAAAATATTTTTTATATTTCAATTATTTCTAATATGTTAAATATCAATTCATATATAATATACATATTGTTAATATATAAAATCATTAAGAAATGAAAAGGGTCCTGAGACCACTAACCTAAAAACATAAAATCGCATGGTGTGTTCAAGAAATAAACAAAAAAATGAATACATGCAGTTTGCTGCCTCCAGTTCTTTTTGAAAGTAGACAGAGTATAAATTATAAATATGCACATCACACATTCATACACAATGGATATGATTATCATATTCTCTCAGTCCATGAATAACAAATAAAATTATAACAGACTGCTGAAAGGGTTAATCTTAATTTATCGGTAATTTTTGGAAAGGAGGAAGGAGCAGATCTAGTTTATCCAGTGAAAGTCACCGCATATAAATTTGCAAACTAAAATACTCCCTGGGCTGAGGTCATGTGTTTAATTTTAGCAAGTAGGGTGAATATGTTTGGGTAGGTATTTATACCAAGCAGTGGACTGAGCTGGAGATAGGTTTGACAGTGGAAACAGTGATACAACCCTTATTATTTTCAATGCAAAAAAATAAAATAAAAATGAACTATTAATGTGATGTTCTGGTTGAGAATTTAAACTCTCAAAAAATCTGGAAATTCAAAGTCATGGTACCCATAGCAACCGTAACTCTGCCCCCTTGCATGCCCAGTGTGGAGTATTTTGTATTGCAGTACATGCTGTGAAATCTATGCCTAAATGTGCTATATAGCAGAGTTACAGTTGCTGTGGGAACTGTAACTTTGAATTGCCTGCCTTTTGTGTCATTAAACTTTCAGCTGAAGTATTGCATTAAAGGAATTTTTTTTCTTCTGCTGTGCTTCCTCATTTAAAAAAATTGATTGGGTATATATTTTAAAGGATATAAATGATGTTAGACCTAAATAGAAGGTTAACACATTCTTATTTTCAAGATATATGTACTGAGATAGCATTAGTGAATTACCACATTTACATATTTCAAGCTGCAATAACAAGTCATAAAATAATCCTCTATTATATCGCATCTTTAATCCTGAAGGGTCCCATCATACACATAGACACAGAGTAAACCAAACCACCTTGAATGAGAAAACTCAATAAATATTTAACATCACCCAACAAAATTATACAGTGCTTTAGTTCAAGCAGTAAGGAAGAAAGGCACAATCGTCCAGAAGTCGGAACACAAACCAAGGAGTGAGAAATTTCATGCTCCATTCTTACATCGTCTCTCTCCTTGAGCTTGAGTCAATGAGTTGACTCCCTCACAACTCTGGGTATTCCATTCTCTGTATTCATTTAGTGAGGAAGTATTTTTAAGACCAATGGCAAGAAAATACTTCAAAAAGTCATTTGGTTGTATCTACTACTCCCAACTATGAAATATATCTACATATTCAAGAAAAAGCAACTTCTACTCTAAATGTCTACTATAAAAGGCAAAAATAGTAAATATTTTAGGCTTTGAGGGCCATATAGTCCCTGTCACAACTACTCAGCTCCGCCATTTTAGCCATAGACAATACATAAATGAAAGAACCTGGGTGAGTCCCAATAAAATTTATTTATGGACACTGAAATTTGAATTTCATATAATTTTTATATATCACATATAGTATTTTTCTAGTGACTTTATTTAACCACTTAAAATATAAAACACATCCCTGATTAAATTTATTCCTAGGTATTTTACTCTTTTTGGAGCAATTATGAATGTGATTATTTTCTTAATTTCTTTTTCTGATAGTTCATTATTGTTGTATAAAAATGCAACTGATTTCTAGATATTATTTTGCATCCTGCTATTTTACTGAATTCATTTATCTGTTGTAGTAGTTCTTTGGAGGTATCTTTAGGGTTTTCTATATACAGTATCATGTCATCGGCAAATAATGAGTTTTACTTCTTCCTTTCTAATTTAGATGCCTTTTATTTCTTCTTCTTGTCTGATTGCTGTGGATAGGACTTCCCGTACTATGTTGAATAAGAGTGGTGAAAGCAGACATCTTTGTCTTGTACCTAATCTTATGGGAAACGCTTTTAGTTTTTGCCCATTAGGTATAATGTTGGCTGTAGGTTTGTCATATAAGGCCTTTATTACATTGAGGTATGTTCCCTCTATTCTCACTTTACTGAGAGTTTTAAACATAAATGGGTGCTGGATTTTTATCAAATGCTTTTTCTATATCTATTGATATGATCATGTGGTTTTCAGCCTTTATTTTGTTTATGTGGTGTACCACATTTATTGATTTACATATATTATACCAAGCTTCCATCCCTAGAATAAATCCTACTTGATTATGGTGCAGATCTTTTTAATAAATGGTTTGATACTATTTGCTAATATTTTGTTGAGCATGTTAGCATCTATGTTCACCAGGGATATTGGCCTCTAATTTTCTTTCTTTGTAGTGTCTGGTTTTTAATTAGGATAATGCTGTCCTCATAAATGAGCTTGGGAGTCTTCCCTCCTCTTGAATTCTTTGGAATGGTTTGAGAAGGACAGGTGTTAGAACTTCTTTGAATATTTGCTAAAATTCACCTGTGAAGCCATCTAGCCCAGGACTTTTGTTTGTTGGGAGTTTCCTGATTACTACCTTAATTTCATTAAAGATAGTCTATTCAACAAATGGTGCTGGGAAAATTGGACAGATACGTGCAGAAAATGAAACTAGACCACCTTCTTACACCATACATAAGAGTGAACTCAACTGAATTAAAGACTTAATTGTTAGACTTAAAACCATAAAAATCCTAGATAAAAACATAGGCGGTAACATTTTGGATTTTCTTCATAGCAATATGTTTTCTGATATATCTCCTTGGACAAGGGAAACAAAAGAAAAGTGAAACAAATGAGACTACATCAAACTAAAAAGTTTTTGCACAGCAAAGGAAACCTTCAACAAAATGAGAAGACAACCCACTGAATGGGAGAACATATTTGCCAGTGATACATCTGAGAAGGGATCAATATCCAAAATTTATAAAGAACTTATAAACACACACACACATAAAACCAAACAACCTAATTAAGAAATAGGTAGACAAAGGACCTGAATAGACATTTCTCCAAAGAGGACATACAGACAGCCAATAGAAATATGGAAAGATACTCAATGTCACTAATCATCATAGAAATGCAAATTAAAACCACAATGAGATATCACTCCTGTCAGAGTGGCTATTATCAATAAATCAATAAGCAGCAAGTGTTGGAGAGGATATGGAAGAAAAGGAAGTGTGTAATTGTTTATATAGATCTAGATGTATACATATGTGCGTATCTAGATTTAGATTTGTACATATAAATGTGGTACACAGGAAGTACACACAAATGTACAGCTCATGCACTATTGGTGGGGATGCAGATTGGTGCAGCCACTGAAGAAAGCAGTATGGAGTTACCTCAAAAAAATAAAAAAGCCTGGCCGGTTGGCTCAGCGGTAGAGCGTCGGCCTGGCGTGCGGGGCACCTGGGTTCGATTCCCGGCCAGGGCACATAGGAGAAGTGCCCATTTGCTTCTCCACCCCCCCTCCTTCCTCTCTGTCTCTCTCTTACCCTCCCACAGCCAAGGCTCCATTGGAGCAAAAATGGCCCGGGCGCTGGGGATGGCTCCTTGGCCTCTGCCCCAGGCACTAGAGTGGCTCTGGTCGCGACAGAGCGTCACCCCGGAGGGGCAGAGCATCGTTCCCTGGTGGGCAGAGCGTCACCCCTGGTGGGTGTGCCAGGTGGATCCCGGTCAGGCGCATGCGGGAGTCTGTCTGACTGTCTCTCCCCGTTTCCAGCTTCAGAAAAATACAAAAAAATAAATAAATAAATAAATAATAAATAAAAAAAAATAAAAAAGAAACTTTCTTATAACCCAGCAATTCCATGTCTGGGAATTCATTCGAAGAAATCTGAAAAATAATTCAAAAGAATACTGTATATGCACCCCATGTTCATTGCAGCATTATTTACAATAGCCAAGATTTGGAAGCAGCCCAAATGTTTGTCATTAGATGAGTGGATAAAAAAAGCTGTGGTATATTTACACAACAGACTACTACTTGGGTGTTAAAAAGAAGGAAATCTTATTTTTTGCAAAAGCATGGATGGTCCAGGAGAGCACTATTGCTAAGTGAAATAAGCCAGTCAGGCAGGCTCTGTGGCACAATGGATAGCACATTGGACTTCTAGTGACAAAATAAGCCAGAGAAAGACAAGTACCATGTGATTTCACTTATATGTGGAATCTAATAAACAAAATGAACTATCAAGCAAAATAAAGACAGACTCATAGGTAGAGAGCAAGCTGACAGCTGCTGGGGTGGGGGATTTGGGAGTGTGGATGCCAGCGTGGAAGGATTGAGCAAATAGGAAAAAGAAAGAATAAACTCATAGACGTGAACAACAGTGATTGCCAGGGGGAGGGCAGTGTAAGAGGTTTGGGAGAGCATAGGGAGGACAAATGGTGATGGCAGGAGAGCTCTTGGGGTAGTGAATACACAATATAGTGTACAGATGATGTGTTGTGGAATTGTGCACCTGAAACCTATATAATTATGTTAACTAGTGTCAGAAAAAACAACATAAAACACATTCTTGTCCTGGCGATTGGCTCAGTGGTAGAGCGTCGGCCTGGCGTGCAGGAGTCCTGGGTTCAATTCCCGGCCAGGGCACACAGGAGAAGCGCCCATCGACTTCTCCACCCCTCCCCCTCTCCTTCCTCTCTGTCTCTCTCTTCCCCTCCCGCAGCCGAGGCTCCATTGGAGCAAATTTGGCCGCGGTGCTGAGGATGGCTCTGTGGCCTCTGCCTCAGGTGCTAGAATGGCTCTGGTTGCAACAGAGCAACGCCTCAGATGGGCAGAGCATCACCCCCTGGTGGGCGTGCAGGGTGGATCCCAGTCGGGCACATGCGGAGTCTGTCTGACTGCCTCCCCGTTTCCAACTTCAGAAAAATACAAAAAAAAACACCAAAACACATTCTTAACTTGTGGGTTGTACAGAAATGGGTGGTAGGTTATATACAAAACTACCCCTGCTCTAGAAGTTGGGGTTGCATGTCAGACTCCGGTTACCTTTAGATAGAGCTGTGTTTCTAAATATTTAACTAGCTCCCCAACCTAATTACAAAAAAGTATGTAACTGTTTGTTTATATAGCTCTAGATGTGTACATATGTGCATATCTAGATTTAAATATGTACATATATATATGTGTGGTACACAGAAAGTACACACAAATGTACAAATAATAAAATACACGATGCTCCTCACTGTAAATTCAATATAGCAAATCTATTCTCATTGAATGCTTTTGTTAACTATTCGCTAAACTCTTGTATCCATAGCTAACTTATGATTGCAATTAACGAATTGATAATTTCATTTCTATTATTAAAGAGTAAGATGAAAGTGAAAAAATAGAGATGTATCCCAGAACCTCACCTCTTTTGTCAATGATATGAGCAACTGCTTTGCTGAATTAGATATTAGCTTTCAAATATTTCCTCAATTTTTTGTACTATTCACACAGTAATTGACTACAGACTCGACACATTTAATTTAACCTGTGCGTTAGTCAGGACTCTCCAAAGAAACAGAACCAATAGAATATACAATACATACATACATATAATATATGGCTTCCATAACTTATGAAGGTTAAGAAGTCCCAAGATCTGCACTTTGTTCCCAGGAGACCCAGCAGAGCTGATGTGTATTTCTAGTCAGAGTCCAAAGAACTGAGAACCAGGAGAGCCTATGTTGTAAATTGGCAGATTTGAAAACCCCTGAAGTGCCAATGTTTTAGACTGATTTAAAAAGCTAGGGGAAAAAACCCATGTCCAAGATCAAATAGTCAGGCAGGAGTTTCCTCTTACTCAGACTTTTTGTTCTATTCAGGTTTTCGACAGATTGGATGAGGCCCCTTATGGGGGTGGGAGACAATTTGCTTCCTCAGACCACTGATCCAAATGTTAATATCATCCAAGAACATCACTACAGACATTTCTAGAATAATGTTTGACCAAATACCTGGAGATCTCATAGCCAATCAAGTTGACACATAAAATTAACCATTGCAATCTATAATAGTAACATTTTCTCCATCACTTTCTTAAGTCTAAGCAATCAACAACACAATAAATTGAGCAGTGACTTGTAATGTTTGCTGAGTTCCATGGTCTAAATATTCCCCCCTCAGCCAATTTCAAGCTACCATGTAATAATGCCAATGGACATGGGTTGAGAAGAGATGTACAATAGCACACTATTGTAGTGCATCGCAACCATGAAAATATAAAAGGTAAAAATACCTTCAATAGTATAGATAACAGTAAAATAATTAGAAAGCAATAAGTTTTGAATATCTATTATCTTTGTTTTTAATTTATTTAACTGCAAGTTTATATAATTTAATGTTAATAATAGATGTGTTTAAATAGCCAGCATGAAAAACTCCTGAAAATTAACTATCAGTTCTGGTGAGTCTATAAGAGCTGGTTCTAGCGCAGTCTAAGAATGGCACTGTTAAAATTCTTGAAGAAGGCTCATCTGGTCCCTTACCTTCCTTGTGAAAAGCCTGCCTAATTTCATTTTGGCTAAAGCTTATTGAAGATGAGAACAGAAACAATCTCACTATTCTTCTTGGTATTATTTTTCCTCTGAACTACTCAGATCTCTTTACACCCTTAGTGAATTACTACATTTACATATTTCAACTTGTAATAACAAGTCATAAAATTATCAGTCTGTGGCATGGGAAAATGTAGGTGGAAGCAGCTAAGGAACTTGCTGGTGCTTCCTTGGGTTTGGCTGTTAACTTAGCACAGGGGGCTGCCACTGCACAGATGACCAGTCTGGATAACTCTGCCACAATTATCAGCGAAATTTCAACAAAGCCAGAATTAGGGTTTGAGCCTGCAGATAATTATAGCCATGAACAAGGAGACATAGAAAATCAGTGAAGAATGGTCCCCTTGACTTTCAGTCTAGTGATTTACCTACCATACCCACTCTGTTTCTAAGTAATGAGTTACTTAATGCTTGTCAAGTAATTTAAGATATAAATCACCAAATACAAGGTATCATTAATGTCCATTTGAAACTTCACAGAGAAATTTTTAGTAGGCAGTATATGAGTTCACCAGTGGAGCCAAGACTTTATGTCCATACATTTCTTGTCTTCTTTTCTAAAAAAAATCAGGTATAGCAAGATGTTTTAATAACTTCAGATGGCTGGGACCTCTGTTTTTTAAATGATCTAAGATAGCTGTTCCCAGAAATCCCTTTAATGTCCAGCTAGGGCTCATTTTGATCGAATTGTTTATTAATATGTGGAACATAAATGAGTCTGAAGAACAAGAAGCCTGTAGGTCACCACCACCCTTTTCCCCGGTACCTTACCACCTGAGATGGAATAGTGTGGCATTCTAGATATAGGGACAAGGTCACAATTTAGTCAAAAATCTAAAGCAAAATATCTATACCACTGCAGTGTATACAATCTTTAAAAAAAGTAGAGGGGGGCGCTTAGTTATTCCTAAACTAACTCATAAATATTAGGGACACTTGAAGGCAATGGCTTGTTAAAATTAAAGGGTGTTTGGGTTTATCTGAAACTGGGGTGAGGGACTGGGACTTGGCTTTAATTTACAAACACATTAGAAAAAATAAATAGACTCAGCATTGCTATTATAACTGGAAATGGCTTCGGCAAATTTAATCCAACTTCCCGGAGAATATTTGATTAATCTCAGACCTTGGAGGAAAATCAAGATAAGATAGGAAGTCTCAATCTCTAAGGACAGAGGAACTTGGGGCCTGCAGTCTCCACAAAGGGCATCACATGACCCCCTTCCCCAGGATCCATTTCCCCGAATCTCCTTCTCTCTTGGCTCTGGCCTCAAGACCATGAGAAATCTGTCCTAACCTACCGGCCTTTACTGTCTGGATTTCAGTTGGAGATCTACCCCCAAAGTAGCCCAGGAGACGCGACAAATAGGAGGAGCCCCAAATTCAAGATGTAGCTCAACCTCTGACCACTAGAGGTCTCCTGAAAAGCAATGACCTGTATAACCCGGTTTATCCTCCTCCAAACCAATAGACTTGTTGCACTAAGATTTAGCAAGCCCGCTCTGCGGGAGGCCGCCTTATTAATAACGCCACCCACCCCCACCGCTCACTATGGCGCCAGGCTTGCCAGGGGGAGGGAACTAGGCGGTGGCTGCCCCTCAGGCAGTGCTAGCGTTTGAATCCACGAATCAGTCTCAGACTCTGGGGTTACCCTCCTCGAACCCCACTTCTTGACCAAGCAGGACGGGAGAGGAGAGCCCCTAACTCGAGGTCCCTAGGTAGGCATTGCAGAGTCTCACGGACTTTCGATAAACGATGGACTAGCTAAAGGACCAATGTGCAGAATCACCTAGCATCAGATCCATCAATAGGCCAGAATCGACCCTCCTCATGCTCTCCCCCAACTCATCCCTACCCCCCCCCCCCCCCCGCCCCATCATCTCTTCCCTTTGCCTCGGGATCGCCAAAGTGATCCGAGGTTAACCCCGCGGGAAAAAAATGAGGGAATCATTCGTCTTCCCTTTTCTGATCCGTGCGGTATTTTCTGGAAAAATTAGCGGCTTCTAGTTGGAAGAAGAAAGAAAAAAAAAGGGAGGAGGGGAGAAGAGCCAACGGGGGACCAAGAAAGGAAACAGCCAGGTTGAATTCCCAGTCTTTATCAAGCAATTCGCTCACCAATGAGAGAAAGCTGCAGTGGCAGATTCGAGCCACATGCGGTAGTGTGTAGCAATTAGTAGATAAAATGCTGACTAAAGTGCTAAAACATGAAGTATTATTGTAGCCAAGGTCAAAAATGCTTCAGTTGTCTTTTGCAATTTGGGGGAGGGGGAGGCCCAGAGGTGCTCAGAGAGGTTTGAATTTTCGAAATGGTTGCCTTCTTTTTTCAAACTGTACTTTTTTAATGATTCTGTTTATTATAGTCCAAGCTGCCTAATTATGTCACTGCTGGTTTGCAACTAACTTAATCCTCCTGATCCTTTATGAAACGATTCATAGACACTGAATAATGTGTCCACTGCTCCCTGATTTTTAATGTTTTACCTTTTAAGTAAACCACATGGGTTAAAACAGAGTTGGAAGTTGGATTTTTGGCTAGCAAAACAGCAGGAATATGTATGTGGGTATGGGATTCTGTGTTTCAATATAAGAGCCCAGATATAGTGGGTAGTATAAACATACACTGCTTCTTTCCCCCACTCTTCTTTTATACACAGCCCCAGCTACAAGCTTTTTATAGATAGATAAATAAAGCAATTGCTTTCATGATTATAACTGTCCTGAATGGATTGTCTTCTTACAACACTCAATCTGTTTATGAGTATTTACTTTACATTAGCCCAGGGACCCTGCACGGCAGGAGTTTGCCTCTATTCCCCTGGGTGTCGGTGTCTCAAGTCTTACATCTGCTCTGTGATTGATGGAGCCTTGAATCCACGTTATTACTCTCTCACAAGCAGAAATCAAACAGGCTATTAACTACATTACTTCAAAGAACTGTTTCAATACGATCTCCGTATCTTAATTGAAACTTTCTTTGTATGAATATTTGCTACACAGATAATTTACAGGTGCCTATCAAGCATCATATTAAAGAGGTAAAATAGAGGGTGGGGATTTTTGTTTGTTTGTTTTTTGTAAACAGAGCACTATGATCTATGATTTTAAAAGCCATTCACAATATTGGATCCGAGGTTTGATTTATTACATTTTATTATGTTCATGGGGATGGTAGTGGTGGTGCTGTAGAAAGAGAGGGGAGACACCCCTGTGATTCACTTTTAAAATTTAACATCTGATTACAAGACTGCAGATATTCAAAAATATTCAGACCTAGATCCCTACAATTGTTAACACCACAAAAAAACTTATCAGGAGTTTTCAAGAAGAGAGATTATGCAGCATGCAGCCTAGCTCAGTGCCTACCTTGAGAAGACATAGTAACAGGGTTTCTAATTGGATAAAGTCCCTTACAGACAGTTAAAGACTTATAGCTTCAAAAACAGAAGTTGCTTAGATGCTGTAAAGAGCTCTGTATTTTTTTAGAGAGATTTAATATATAATTGAGGGATACCCTCAGGCATTCTGTTGAGGTTTCCTGCATGAATGCTGCTGCATTGGTCATACAGGAAACTGACTCAGAGTTGATCTTATATATGATCTTGTCAAAATACTGCAACTCAAATTTTTAATATAGGATTACTTGAACAGTTCAAGTAATGTGTGTATGTGTGTGTGTGTGTGTGTGTTACAAACTAACAGAAGCCTTAGGCATCTCTCATGTATTATATTTTAAAAATTATGTAAAATGCCCTTCAGTCAAGTCCATTCATATGTTAAAAAATGAACAAAATGGGTTATTCTATTCAAATGTCTGCAGCATGCATCATAAAGTTAAAAAGAGTGAGAGAGAGAGGGAGAGCTATAATTTCTCTTTGTAACCCATGTTTATAAAATAGAAAGATCAGATGAAATTTCAAGGAAGATAATTAAAGAGTGATGTGCAAGTCATAATTTAGCTAATACAAAAGCTGGGAGACTGAATTGTTATATTGCCTCCTTCATGATGCAGAGTTGTGATATTACTTTAAATTATTAAAATAGTTTTCGATATCTTTCAGAAAACCGGTTGTTTGGCATGGGTTTTTATTACTTATTGTAATTGGAGGATCTGCCATTTTCTTTCGTTTATCTCTGTGTGTATAGAAACGAGATAGAGCTTGCCTTTTATTACTTCCCCATGTTCTGAATCAAAAATGTGGTTTAGATAATGTTAAGTGCCCTAATTCTTACTGCAGCGGACGCAGACGTTATGAAAAGGCATAAAAATACACACAGAGGGTCTTTCCATCTCAAGTCACTGGATATGAGGCATTTGTGCTCTGCCGGGTGTATTAACTTCAGCCATGTGAATATAATTTTCATTAAAGTAATCCTGTTTCAACTAGATGCTGTGACTAGAGGTGAAACGTTGCGAAAGCGTTAAAAATAGCTTACTAGTAATTTCAACATCCTGTAATTTTATCACAGATCAAGTTTCAACTGTCATACTATACAGACCTTATTCCCCATATAGTACATGTTTACTTTTTTAGCATGCCAGACCCACTTTGGAAAGATTGGTGCCAATATAATAAAATCATTGGGGGTGGGGGTACTGGAAGGAGTGGGAGGAGAGCGGGGAAGGGGGTGGGGGGAGCGTGGGGGAAGCGAGTACACCATTTTACATCAACACTGCGAAAATGCAATCTAGGCTGGCGGAGGACTGGCAGCTGGGTCGGAGCGAGCAAGGGCTTTGCAGTCTCTGCCTGTTCCTTGTTCTGTCGCTCTTAAGTTTCTCTGTGTTTGCATAATAGCCCTGCATGCAAACCTCACAATTCTCTAGGGCTCCAGAACAATAAATATACACATTTAAAGCCTTTATTGTCTTACGGTTCATGCCCCCGGTTTTCAACAGCTTAATTTCTGGTTGTATTTAACTAGTTTGCAAATGGATTTTTTCAGTTTCAAACTATTATTGAGGAAGCTCTCCTCCCTTTTTGGCGGGGGAGGGAGTGGGGGTGGGGTAGGAGTCAGTATATTATTCCTGTAGCGCTGGGTTATATAAACACATTATCATTTGAGAGCGCCCTTGGCGTCCATCAGCATTGTAAACACGTACTAGTGTATATACTTCAAAATTAAAGAATGCACGCAGAACCGGGAGCCTGAATTCATATTCCGAGCAGACTCGCTGCTCGCATTTATTGATTTATCATGCATCGTTTATTGTTCCAGTCCCTACATGCAGTCGCTGTCCGTTCAATATTGTTTGCAAAATCCTGAGATGTGTGCACTGCTCACTTGTCTTCTGTCCTTTTATTATTTTTTTTGCTGAGTATTTTTTTGCGACGCGAACAAATGCATTAATATTTATATGTTTATATAATCGATAACCCACTTTTCCCTTCCATGTAAATAGGCATCAAAAGATAATTTAACAGATTAGTTCTCGAAAACATGGCAGTGAGGAAGCGTAATTTAACTATCAAACAAATCTACATGTCTAATAACAGCAAATCTGCTAAGGAGCATTAGAAAGAGGAGCAGCGCCCCGGAATCTCTGCAGGAAATGTTCTTTATATTAGACATATACAAGCAGGTCCTGTCAGATGCACAGTAGAGCTCGCCAACTCTCATCTCCTCCAAAAATCTGATCGGACGACACCCATAGACAAGGGAGACTAGGAAGAGGGAGATTTCATCTTTATACAGTTTTAGGGTGGATTTTATTTTTACAAACCTTTCTATATGTTTTTTGCCTTGATCCATCCGCTTCCCGCCGAGATCGGACGGAGTCTTTCTCCCGGTTATGAATTTGATCAACCTACATTTGGAGGGAAACCTGCACATTTTTGACAGCAGCTGAAAATTGAGTCGTCAGAGAAATATTAGGACATAATTTCAATCATTTTGGTGCTGAAGGGGAGGCAAGAACTCAATTTTATATTGAGACATTACGCCAGCTGAAGACAGAGAATGTTTTTCCCTGCCAGGACCTGATGCAATCCATTCAAGCCAACAAGTTTGGAGAGAATGTTGAGTTCAATCAATTCAGAACGTCGAGATGGAGCCCAACTCACTCCAGGTATTTCGCTCTCCTCCGCTCCTCCGATCCCGGCACCCCCTCGGCACCCCCCAACCCCCCATCTCACCCACACCTCTACACCCACCCACACCCCCCACAAACTTTTCACCAAACTTTTACCCTCTGCATCCCCCCCAAATCATTTTTATTGTTAAAAAAAAATCCCTGCACTGATCATACATACATAATGTAATTTTGCCTCCTCAGATGGAGAGGTAGGGAGAGGTGGCGGTTGGGGGCGGGGGGGGGGGTGGAGGAGATTTTTTTGTTTGTTTGTTTGTTTTTAAGAGAGGCAGAAAATTTGTGGGCTCTATTATTTTTACACCCAGCTTTATATCTGTTGGCTCTTCTGTATTAACAGTGTGGATGTCTGTGTGTAAATGTGTCTGGAAATAGATGTTTGTGCTCTGATGGCTACATTATTTATTTGGTGCTTTTTTTTCCCCCTGCAGTGGGTCGGCTCACCGTGTGGCTTGCACGGACCTTACATTTTCTACAAGGCTTTTCAATTCCACCTTGAAGGCAAACCAAGAATTTTGTCCCTTGGCGACTTTTTCTTTGTAAGATGTACGCCAAAGGATCCGATTTGCATAGCGGAGCTCCAGCTGTTGTGGGAAGAGAGGACCAGCCGGCAACTTTTATCCAGCTCTAAACTTTATTTCCTCCCAGAAGATACTCCCCAGGGCAGAAATAGCGACCATGGCGAGGTGGTAAACTTATATCTCCCTTTCTTCTTTCTTTATTATTTTCCCACTAGTAATGCTTATTACAGGGCAAGCTTGAAAATACTGTATTCACTTCTGCAGGCGAGCAGGATCGACTCCTTTTTTAAAGGGGTAGCGCCACTAGCTGGGGCTCGAGTATTTTGCCATTGTCAGAGTTTGGCTGTCAGCTTTACAAAGAGGATCCAACTGCTGATTTTAGTCAAGATCAAATAACTCGTTCGAGAAGGGTTTTGTTCAAGGGTGTGTGTGTGTGTGTGTGTGTGTGTGTGTGTGTTCGCTTGCGTTCTGCTACTACCCCTTGAACATCACATGCGTTTTATATATTTTTTGCCGTTTCAAAATTTACCTTCGCTTCTGGCTCGGTCGGGGCTGGGTGGATTTATTTCGGTGGGTTTCGATATTGTTCACTTTTTTTTTTTAAAGTAAGTATTTGATATGTTTAAGAGGGCGGAAATTACGAAATGGAGGCAGAGTGAGATCAAAAGCTATTGAGTTGGCAAAGACGTGTTGAATAAAGTGATAAATGACAGGTACTGGAATAATACATTCAAATAACTTGCAGATCTGCCCGGGCGGATTTCAAAGCGGTCGTGTAACCGGCACAAACACGTTAAGCATTAACAACTATCTCGCGCCCCCACCCCCTCCCCCTCGGACGAGCCATTTGATGTTCTAGTTTTCAATTACTCCACGCCAAGTGGACGTCTTCCAGCGTGATCTGTGGGGATGTGTGGGACGGGGACAAGGAAGGGAAGGGTAGGGAAGGACAGAGGGGTGTGTGCTCGCCCACTGGCCCTGTAGGTTCGGCGTCCTGCGTACCCACGACGGCGCTCCCGGGAAGGGTGGGAAGGGACCCAGCCTCCCTGGCACGTTTCTGAGAGGCCGCGGGGGCGCTCGCCGCGCTCCCGGGAGGACGCCCGAGGTGAGCCCGCTGTCACCAGGCGCCGGAGCGGCCGCCTCCCTTCGGCTCTGTCATTTACTTGTGTGACCGCAGTTCTGCTGGCTCCCCTAATCAACTGACCGACCTGAGCGCCGTAGTACCTACCCGGGGAACTATTTTGGGGAGTCTGTGCCCACCGCGCGGTGGGGCGGGGGGCACACCGCAGCCTGGCGAGGCTTTGTGTTGCCCAGCGAGAGCAGGGTAATCTGAGACTTTTGAGGGCACTTAGCACAGTGCCAGGCTCTCAAGCTTTCGAGGTAGGTGTAAAGATCTTTTTGTTAAATGAATGGTTCCCCATATAACTCATCCAGGAGCTTGGAGCTGCCTACCAGTCCTTCCAGAATCCCTTGGTCTGATGGAGTTGCTTGTAATTTTGGCACCGCCAGGTCACTCCCTCTCCCCAGGATCGAATTACCCATCAGTGGTCTTTGCCTGTTAATTACAGGAGTTGGTCAAAATGTTCGCCTAGGGATCTGCCTCTTCGAAAATAAGCCCCGCCCTCCTCTCCGAACACCTCCCCTTTTACCCCCTCCGCCCTCTCCGCCAGCTTTGGTTTTGAAATGTTCACGTTTCCCGATGACTGCCTGCTATTTTACGAAGGTGTTGCTTGGAATATTGTGAAAAATCCTGCAACCTACCAACAGGTTGAGCTCTTTCCCCCTCCCAAGGTCTAGCTCGGCCCCCTCCACAGATCCAACTTTCCTGCGCAGCTGTCTTCCTCCTCCTCCCCCTTCTGATTTCTTATTTGCTTTTCAAATTTATTACTTCAACATGGCCTGTGATCTGGAAAAGGGAAGGATTAAATATCCAGAAAAGAGCTAGTGCCTAATAGACTTCTGACTAAACCCAGAAGGAAATTATTTAGTGTTTTATGGGATATTTTGTGGTAACTCTCTTTTTGTTTGTTTGTTTGTTTTTTAATTTTTGAATTAAAATTGGAACATTTTTTAAAGACCGCACTCGATCCAGTTATAATTTCTGTTTGTATAATTAAACAATGAGTTCTGATTTAAGAATAAAAGCCAGTTTTAGCAGAATGTAGCATCTGTTAGAACCGCTGATATTGGATAGATATATTTTTAAATACACGATTTTTAAAAAAATGTTCATTATGGGGAAATGAAAGTGAACCATTGTAATGATCTGTGCATTTCATCACTGCTCTATGAGCCATACCTGAAAAAATTAATCTTACCATTTAAAAGTAAACTCTAGGGGATTTGGGGAAGGAGATGGCTCTATTTATAATCCTCAGCTGCATATACATCGTCTAATATTATGCATGATTTGTTTTTTAATGCTAACACGGCTTGTAATTAGCTGTATGATTATACTTGTATATTTCATTAGGACTTTGGCTGATGTCATTGTGAATTATTCAGCCATATTAAAACAATTTTCAATTGAGATAATGGCACGCCTCAAAATTATGCAAATGCAGGATGCATTGTGCAAAATAATTATGACAAATGTAAAGCAGGTAGGAAGTTTCCCAATGCAGATCGGTTTTCCACCCTGGTGATGTCATTTTCCCCCTGGCCTAAGTAAGTCATTCATTAGCAGAATAGCAGCAGCAGTCTCCTCTGGAGGAGATCGGACAGAAACCAGCACTTACTGCTGGCACCAAGAGAGGGCCCTCTCATTAAGAAATTTGCTTTGTTTTCACTTACTCCATTAAGTTGTTTATATACAGTGAAATGATTTTTATTATTGATTTTAAATAGTTTTGAATGATGCATTTGTCATTTACAATGTTTAACTGAAAGAGAAAGGTTTCTTGGTGATGTGTGCTGTTACTTGGAGAAAATGTTCAGCACATTTAATCAGCCAGCACAGTTTATTTTAAGTAACCAAATGGAGGTTAATAATTTCCTGATTGAGCTGACATCAGCATCCATTTTGAAAGGACAGCCAGGACTCACTATGCTTTTTTGGCTTAAGAGAACCAGTCTGTCTTTTTATGATTTCTTGAAGTGTAAAGACATCAGTTCTAAAAGCAGGAAAATTATCATTGTGCAAGATTACAAATGGCATCCCTGTGTAGTTTGGTATAATCTCCGAAGGACTTTTTTTGGGATTAGCATTTTATTGACTTTTGTAATAATTGTATAAAGCCGGATAAGGCAGGACTTTGTATGCCCATTTTACAGATGGAGGCATAGGTTTGCTGAGTTTAGTTATATGATTTGTCAAAGGTTGTCAGGCTAGAATCCAAACCTTTTTAAGCTTCGGGGTTGGTTTATTATTCCACTGAAAACTACCCTTGAAGCCAGAGGTTGCATACATCATAATATATTCCAGAAGTGTATACTAATGCAGGCAGTTCCTTGTACATTTTAGAACTATGACTAATCAGTCAGCTTTGCCAAATTTCACCTGATATTTAGGTAGCAGAACCATTATTTATTCTATAAAGTTTAATTCTAGCCAGTGGTATATTATAATAATAGTTAAATTTAAATAACATTAAAATCATTAGTAATTTATTATTAGTTTTAGTAATTATGATAATGATTTGCATGCTTATACACACTGTTATCTTCATTTACTTTCAGTGCTGGCAACTGGTGTGACTCCAGAAAGAGTTACATCTTGATTCTGTACTTACTGTTTATTTGACCTTGAATAATCATAAACACTCTAAGCCTCAGTTTTTTCAGCAACAAAATGGGAACAACAATAAGGTTGATTGTGGCTTGGCTTGTTGTGAATATGAAGAGGCATTGTATAGGCAAAAGTACTTACTTTATACACTGTAAAGTCCTTAAATAAGTAGAAAAGAGTTATGACTATGATGGTCTTTATTCTAGATACTCTCAATTTATAAACAATAAACATAATAATTTTTATGTCTGTGTGGAGGTTCCAGGGCTTAATCATGACACTGTTTTAAATTATCATGAAAGTGAATAGCAAGGCCATATGCAAGGAGTCTTCAGTAATTACCCACAATTACCACATTCAGCCAGTAGCTCTTCAGAAGAGGAAAATGGCAAAGTAGGTGGATAATTGGTTCTGTTACTGGATAACTTCTGATTACATTCATTTTCAAATTGCCAAGTGCTTGATCTATTGGCAATATACCCTCTTAAAATAGGTGAATGTGCAAGCATGGATTTCAGCCTGAGAGGCCATGGGCTGGATTCTACAAGAAGGTTTGCAGGTCATCTGTAACTAACTGTCAATGTAGATGAGTAAACTAATGATGTCAGAGAGTCAAGATCTATCACAGCAGGGAATTACAGATTCTAGCGCAGGCAGGATTTTTAAAAAGTGGTTTCACTACCAGCCTCACTGTGGGCTAAAAAAAGTTAAAAATATATACTCTGGAGCCCTTATTGAAATTAACTCAATTAGGATCTCTGGAATTGGGGTCCAGAATTCTGCATTTTAAACAGTCTTACTGTAGCTCTGTGATCTTGGGCAAATTTTAAACTCTCTGCCTCAGTTTTCTCTTCTGTAAAATGGAAATATAGTACCTACTTCCTAGGGTTATTTTAAAGATTAAATGAATTAATACATATAAGGTGCTTAAAATGGAGGTTAGCACATAGCAGATTCTTTGGTAATGATTGAATCATTATTATCATTAATATTAGTGTTATTGTTCTTATTGAAGTTTAAAGTCACTATCATGGACCCTCCTAACGAAAGCTTTTCTCTCTGAAAGGGTGGCATCTAAGTTGGTTTGCAAGGATATATAGCCTATCAGGGCTGCCCGTATCAGACTGGCTTTTATTTATTTATTTATTTATTTTTTATTATTAAATGAGAGGAGGGGAGGCAGAGAGACATACTCCTGTATGTGCCCCCACTGGGATCCACCCAGTAAGTCTCCTATGGGACCATCTGGGGCTGTTGCTCTGTTTCTCTGCAACCAAGCTATTTTTAATGCCTGAAGCAGAGGCCCAAGGGAGCCATCCTTAGTGCCAGAGGCCAACTTGCTTGGGCCAATTGAGCCATGGCTGCGGAAAGGGGAGAGAGTGAGAGAAGGGGGGTGGGGGAGAGCTGGAGAAGCAGATGGTCACTTCTCCTGTGTGCCCTGACCAGGAATCGAATCCAGGAGGTCCACATGCAGAGCCAATGCTCTACCACTGAGCCAATCGGCCAGGGTCAGACTGACTTTTATATACATGGTAGCTTTAGTGGTGTCACCAAAATAAAAGACTTTTTAAGGATTTACATTTTAGTATTGATAAGTGCTGTCAACTGGATCAGAAGGTTTTTAAAAGATTGCCTTATTGTATCACATCTGAGGTTAGGCAGACACATTCTGAAACCTAGGAGGTGCTGGGTTGGTCTTCTTTTCTCTGTGGATGGCCCTTCAGTCTCTGGTCTGTACCCATGTGCTGAGTTTTTAAAAATTTCTGAGCATCATCAGTGACCTCACTAGCCTCGGACATTTTCTTTAACTCGTCTGAGCCTTAGTCTCTTCATTTGTAAGATAAATTCAATGACCTCTACTTCGCTGAGAGAATTAGAAATAATAATAAAAAGGGCCTGGAAACTAGCATAGTACTTATATAGGAGAGCTCAGCAAATTATGAATGCAATTATAATAGATACTATTTATTTTTCATGGTGATTATAAGCTAAGAGAAAGAATATCTTTACCCTCTGACAGGCAGGGTCTTTAGAACAAGGGTGAAAGCTAATGAGTTATATAGAGAGAATTTATTGGATAGTGATAAGCAATAGCAGATTAAGGCCTTAGGGTCAAATCTGGTGCACTCTCCTTTTTTTGTAAATAAAGTTTTATTGGAACATAGTCAGACTCATTTGTTTATATATTGTTTATAGCTGTTCTCAGGCTATAGAGGCAGACTTGAATTGTTGTGACAGTAACCATATCACCCACAGAGTGGAAAATATTTACTATTTGGCCCCTTACAGAAGTTTACTGACTTATGGGGTTGATACAATGTAAGGAACGTTATTATGCACCTTTTTCTCTTTAGTACTTGGGTTGAAGCAAGATCCAGTAATTTAAGAAATAATTTAACATTGCTATGTCAGAAACATTTACAAATACAAAACTCTATTTCAATTGAGTCTAAGATATTAAAATTTGAGAATCAAAAGACTATGTCAGAAGTTATATTTTGTATGATGAAGATCCTAACTGTAGCCAATGTTGGTATCTATCTTGAATTAGTGAAAAACTACTTGTTGGGTGCTAACCATGTGCTCAGTGCTGTGCTAGGTATAAATGGATGGGTGGCCCTTTTTCTCAAGAAATTTATCAGTCTTGATAGAAAGATGAGCCTAGCACATGTTTTTCTGAACTGTGGAAACATGTCAGTAAATGGTGCTGACAATACTTGTAGTCTACAGTCAAAGGAAGACTCGCTATCTGCATGTTTTTGGAAAAAAATAATTTATTCAACTCCTTGCTTATTGATTGAAGAACTAGTATGCATTGGACTACAGGATGCAGAGATAAAGGAGAATGTCCTTAGCCCTCAAAGAGCTCATCGTCTAGCCCCATGGACAGATACTGGTCACAGAAAAGCTGTCAGACTCTTTCTGTCTGTGTTCCCCAGTTAAACTGGGAGATTAATTTAGGTCTCTATTTATAGCCTTTCATGATCTTTCTGGAAATTAGGAAATACTGTCTTCATTCTTTGAAGCCTCATTCATGCCATGCATACTGATAGAGAGCCTACTTTTTGCCAGAGCTTGTTCAAGACCCTTAGGATACCCAGTGATCAAGACAGACAGGAATCCATGCCCTCAGAGATGTTACAGTCCCTCGGTAGGCGTTCCCCTCCCATGCACTTTGCATTGTGCCTTATATGGTGGTTACCTGTGTTCTCCCCCTTTGCCTTCTCCACTACAGTGCTGTTCTTGGGAGCAAGGGCTGTGCCATTTTCACTTCTTGGTCCCTCCACAGCATTCAGTACAACTCACTAAGTATTTATTGAATGACTAACAAAATAATTAAAATGCCTTCTTTCCCACAGCCTGCTTTCTCTAAGTTGGGTCCAGTTTCCTTCTGGCAGAAGGCCTGTGATCGGTCATTCCTATGTGGGCCAGCTCTGGCCCCCCACCTCACACTTTTTCTTTCTTCCCTGAAATCCATTGTCATGTTGTACCATAGGATATGAAAAAAATAGTGAGGCTTTTTGTTTGTTTGTTTGTTTTTTTCAGGAGCACACCAGAGAAATTAGTGACTATTTGGGACTAAATAGACAGGCTAGAGCCAGCATCTCTATCTCTTGGAGTGCTTTTCCAGTCTCCAGCCATCAGCCCATAAAAATCAGTGCTTTGGGCTGGCAATGTGTAAAAAGCCATTCTTCTTCTTCTTTAGCGAAAAGGAGTCACTCCTTACCTGAGTGTTGGTTGGCATTTCCTGTGAGCCAGCATGTTTGTCAGACTGATGGTCTTAAACTGTGATAGCAAGTCAAAATTTTAAGCAATTAAAGCCTCTCTTGACATTTAGAATGTTGGGCACATACTAAGGAAATGTTATGTTTACAAAGTACATGAGTCCATACATGTAAATACTTCATTATTAATTATTAATAAAGCGTACCATTGTTCATCGTGGCATCTAGTGATACATGACTCAAGCTCATTTATCAAATTCTAGTTTTAGCCAATATCCAGAATATAATTGCTCGAATGAAATGCATTTGCTTGTCATTTTTTTTATAGCCAGGGTAGTTGGATATTTGCCATCTTCTACTCAGAATAATATTGCAGCTAGTGATTACCCGTTGCCTTGGCTTTTAAGAAAATTTAAAACAAATTTATTGATTGTTGGTTTAAGGATTCATTTATCTGTCACAGATGTGGTCATGAATTCTACATTTCTCAAAAAAATCTGTCCTGTATATAACTCCCTTGAACAGGATGGCTTTTTTCAGCCACACTTTGTTCTCCCTCTTGCTGGAGATTAGAACCTGGGTCTTAGACTTTAGGGAGCACGGCTCACATCCTGGACTGTGAATATCTATATTGATAACACATTTCAAGCATGTAGATGATGACTATTATTGAAATGATTCTTTAGATTTATGCTAATGACATCCATCTCCAGCACATACTTGCGTAAATTAATTCTGCTTTAGAATCAGATGCACTGTTTGCAGTGTTAAAGATGGATATTTGACATTTACCATGCTGACTAGGATGGGTGGTTTAATTACATAAATTTTCCGTAGAGTCTTTCTGACTGTATCAACAGACCTACAGTGGTGTGTGTCCTTGCCCGTGTGACCATCACGTTCCTAGTCCCATCTTCACCGTTGGAACATAGTGAGAAAAACAAGGGAGAGACCACCACACATTGCTAGTCAATCTAGTCGCCCTATAAACATTTTTTTTCCTACCTTTCCTCTCTCCTTACTCCAAGAACAGTCCAGCTGGGAAACAGAACCCCTCCTCCCCATAGTTGAGTTCCAAGCCTGATCAGTGGCACTAAACATTAAACTCTTGTCTTTGAGAATAATAGGCTTTGCTTTCTACACCCTCAAGCATGTTGAACTACTGTGCAAGCTGGAAAATAAAAATGTTCTAATTGTGTCTTTTAAATAAGCATAGGAGTGAATTAATTAGACCATATTTTGTCTTTAGTTGCTTAGTTACACAATAGTATTCCTGAGCACGAGTAAGATAAATTGGCTCTTTTTGTGCTGCCTGTCCCTTAATCATAATTATTGTATTGCTTAGGAAAGTAAAGCATACATAGATTTTGAATTTTTTATTAATAGTCAAAAATATGCATATGATATATAAAGTATATGCTGTTCAACCTGTTTTATATGCTTTTATGTGGGAAGAAGTTTTATTGTGGTGGTAACATTTGCATTAGTTGCTCAAAGATGTAGTTCTGGGAAATACATAATTGAAATGTTTTTGAATTGCTTTTTCTGGCCTTTTCAATCTTATTCAAAATAATAGTGCCTCCAGTCCTGGAGCAGTCATTCTCATTTGATTTAACATCTTTCTTTGCTCTGCATGCACAGCACCCAGTTTTAACCCTACAAAGCCTAGATGAGGTTCTGTAACTCATAGACCCCAGACATTACCCCTAATGTTTTTGGGTTCACACTGTCCAGGGTAGGGGGAGAGGGGGGCATCAGCGTGCCTACAACCCACAGCATTATTCCAGTGCCCTTTGTTCTTGGCATGTTTCCCTGTTTTTTGCAGAATGCTCTGGGGCTAGAGATCATGAGAATTTGTTTTAGTTTGTCTTCTGGGGTCTTACAAAATGGGATGTTGCTACTAGAGCTTGGGTTTTCAGCCCCTACCACCACTCCCCACTCCACCAAGAAGGACAGCAAGTCTAGGACAGCTTGATATAGTTATTGAACAATGGGAGAGTCTGGCTTAAGACCCAACAATGCATTCTGGGTAAATGTATGTGAAAATTGACCCCATTGTTCTGTTGTATTTGAAAAGCAAGTAAATTATGCACAGATATTTGCTAATTAAAGCACATGTTGTTTTACCAGCACAAAAGTACACAGTATAACTGGAGACAAAGAACTAAATACAAATAATTTAAACTTGCTAATTCTGTATATTCTTCTTAAGGGAGGAATGTGTTTTTTAAAATAAGTACATATACTTACATATTAAGTGTGTGTATATGTTTACACATATGTATTTATGGGGTTTTGTTGGATTTTTTCTATTGTTTTTTATTTTTTAATTATAATTAACATACAATATTATATTGGCTTCAGGTGTATGACCCAGTGATTAGACACTTATAACTTAGGAAGTAATCATCCCGATAATCTCACACTCATATGACACCATACATAGTTATTAGAATATTATTGACTATATTCCCTATGCTGTACTTTATACCCCATGACTACTCTGTAACCACCAATTTGTAGTTCTCAATCCCTTCACCTTTTTCACCCCCCACCCCCACCCCCTCCCATCTGGCAACCATCAAAACATTTTCTGTATCTATGAGTCTATTTCTATTCTTCTTGTTTATTTGTTTTTTTTATTCCATTGTTGATAGATATGTATTTATTGCCATTTTAGTGTTCACATTTTTTTATATTCCTACAAGGGAAGACTTGCGTGCTACAGAGATATCAGGCCAAGTTACTGTCCAGTTACTTGTCACTAGACCTGCCCCAAGCTCCCAGTGCAACATGGGAGATGGAAATCATTTTGACAGAATACTGCATCCTTTTGGTCTGAGCTTTGCTTGCCACCATCTAGTTTGGGCTTAGCTCAGAGTACCATTGGAAAATAATGGAAACAAGCCAGATCTTGAACTAGAAAATAAAAATCTTCTCACTCATTATCTTATTCTCAAGCTTTCCTCAATGACAGGCCCAGTTTAGTTATTTTTCTTCTCTAACTACCTCACTTGGGATGGCTTTATTCTGGCTGGAAATCTGCATTGTAGAATGAAGGCCACTGATGCGCACCAGAGTGGTCAGACGCAGGGAAGGTTAATGATAACATGCAGAGACCTCCTGGCTTGAAAGTATTCATAGGTGCAGTTGGTCCCTCTGGCTCTGCCACCTGCATGGGAACATGTGGTTTTAGGCATGACTGGCTGGAGATTGTTGATGAAAATGATCAGGAACACTTGCCACAGTCATCTCAGAAAAATGCTCTTGTCTAATTTGCCATGGGCATCCAGATAGACCCCTAGAATATGCAAGCTCAGAGAGATGGAGAGAATGGGTCCAGCCCCCTTTATTCAATAGGTGCAGAGATGAAATCTTGGACATGTGCTAAGAGATAGTGAGTGACAAGAACTAGAACCCAGCACCCTCAGGCTTCTTTTAGTTCTTCATTTGTTCAGCATATGGCTCTTGAAAGCTTCTATCCTGTTCTCTAGGAACCTGTAGTCAAATTGATAGTTGACTGGTACACAGATAACTGAGTAATAATACTGTGCACTTGTATAATGACATGTTTTAAAAGGCTCTTTGAATCCCATAGCCCACCCCCAGCAGGTACACGGCACCTCTTACACATTTTGCAGAAGGGTATTGTCAGGCTCAGTCCCTCCAGAGTCCCTTCTGTGTGCTGGCCAACACTGGCCCTGGAGAGACAGAGGTGGGAAACCAGGCAGATGCTGCCTTCATGGAGCTTAACCTCTGGTTGAGGAGCACACACATGGTTAATCAAACTGTCACAAATAAATGGGCGATTTTTGATGCAGTCAGTGGGATGAAGAGAAAATACAGAGATGGGGTACCTGGTCTTGTTGAGAAGGTCTGAGGAGGCATTTCAGGAGAAGTAATGTTTGAACTCAGGGATAAAGACATCCTGGTGAAAATTGGAAAAAGTCCCTTGGCAAGATGTGGAGGTGGGAACAATATCCTGAAAGCATGATTTCTGGGCTGTGCCTAACATGGGTGAGTCCAGCAAACATGTTACAGACGCCCTCTGAGGCCCACTGGATACACTTACTGTTCTAGGTGTCATCAAGACACCTCAATAGCATCTTCAGAGCTAATTTACATGGCTGTGGACATGGTAGAAAATAGAGGTCAGGCCAAACTATATTTGACTATAGGCCAAACCTGGCCTGCTGCCTATTTTGTAAATAAAGTTTTATTGGCACACAACCACACCCAGTTGTTCACAGACTGGCTCTGGCCACCTTCACACTATAGTGGCAACAGAGACTGTATAACACAAAGTCAAACATCTGTCCCTTCATCAAAAATGTTTGCCTGATCCTTGGTCTAAAGTAGTATTAATAAAGGTAATTGTAAAACTAGATGCTGACAACTTCATATGTGACCTTTGATTTATTTCTCACAACAATAACACTATGACCTAGACTTCGAGTCATTTCCATTTTGCAGAAGGACAGTCTGAGATGTTAGCTAATTGTCCAAGTTTCCAAATTTATTCATCAGGTAAATGACAAAGACTGAATGGGAACTTGAGCTGTCTTGATTCCAAAATATAGATGATAGAAACATTGTGCTATTCTGCTGACAAGTAGGGGACATGGGGTGATATCAGAAAACAAGTATAGAACTCATTGACATTTTCTTCTCTGATGTAAAAATGCACAACAGCTGTATCCATATTTCAAGGTCCTATTCAAAAGTCACCTCCCCCAGGATGTCTTCCTCTGATTCTCCAGGAGAGAAAGGCACCTAAGAGCAGAGGCACATGCATGAGTACCCACTAGGTGAAGCAGATAAGAGGAAGTGAAGTGAGCTGGTCTGGGAGATAATATGATGTTTGAGGGAACTGGCGAGCATGTGACTTGTCCTTATGTGGCTCCTCAGGTCCCCGACATTGCCAGGTAGGAACACTGTCCAGTCTTGCCAAATCTTTACATTTTTTCCAGAGACATGCCAGAAATCTATATTTTTGTGTAAATAGAATTGGCAGTTTAATCCAATTTTAAAGAAGCACTTAGTGGGTCAGACAAATATATCTTCAGTCTGGATGTGGCCCACAGGCCACCTTAGAGTTTCTAAAGCAAAGCTTTAGATTATTATAATTTTAAAAACATATTATTTCTATTTTCTGTGAACAAAGCAACAGGAGCCTGTTGGTACTGAAAAGGCAGCAAAGAAAGAAATGGGGGCAGCCTAGCAGACGAAGCCCTCACCCCTCTGTTTGGGTTGGAATCTTGGTCCTCCCACCTCCTAGCCTGGCCATGTGACTGTGGGCATGTTGATTCACCACTCTGATCATTGTAGAAGATAGAGCTGTTGTAAAGATTAGAAAGATTAATACATGTGGGTCCCAGGGTTGGAGGACAAAGCCCTCACCACTCTGTCTAGTCGGGATTCCAGAGTTGGAGGAACGAAGCCTTTACCACTCTGTCTAGTCGGCACTCCAGAATTGAAGGGACAGAAATAATGGACACACGAGAAAAGCTGAGCTCTGTCCCAGGGCCCACAGGCAGGCCTCAGGGAAGAGGGTACAGAGATTGAGATGTGGAAGGAAAGGAGTGTGTTAGTGGGAAGGTGGCCTAGCCATGCTGAAGGTGTTCTGGAGAAGGGGCACTTGTGAGTAATTGCTTGAAAATAACTCAGTCTTTCTTGGGTGGAGATTTTTAAGGAATGAGGATGAAAAAAGGGGAAATCTTAGGTAGAAGAAGTCATAGGCAGATAGGAAGGAAGGACACAGTAGTGAATGTGGTCTGTACTCAGCAAGAAAACAGAGTTCTCGTGGAAAATAAGACTGAGGCCAGACCTCAGGGAGTCTAGCAGGTCAGGTTTAGAAGATTGGACTTGAATTGGAAGGTACTGCTGATTAATAATTTCACATGTGTGTTTTCCTTTTTATTTAGAATATAAACTCTTAGTCCTGAAGCTTGGTAGAAACAAGTGTGAATATTTACTCTGCCAATAGTAGCTGTATGCCATCTTGGCCAACTTAATCTCTGGCATCTAAGTTTCCTTATCTATGAAGTGGGTTAAGCTTGTTGGACTGTGAATATCAAATGAGATTTCTTAGTGCGTAGAGCACCAAACCATGGCCTTGTTTCCCCCAGACCTTTAGCTGATGCTCATTATTGACCCTAATTCTAACTTTATTGGCCCATTGAAGTCTGTCATGGTCCTAGACTGTTACTAGTGCTTAATAAGTAATTTATTGGTTGAGTCATAGGACTAACTATTATTTGAAAAACAATAACTAACTGAATCATCAGTTTAAGTAAAGTGTAGCTTCCTTGTTCTCCATCTGTTCCAAGAGACTTTTCTTTTGTTTCTGTTGAGACTTATTGATCCATGTTTGAAGTTTCCAGTCACTGTGAAGGGGACACCCTCACACTCGTTGTGTTCCATTCCACGTAGGTCTTCAAAGACCATTAGGGGGCATCTTGTCCATCAGCCACAACAAAATAACATGAGGTGGAGGAAGGATGGAGGCAGGACACAAAACCTGCATTTCAGATGTTTGAAAGTTCAACCTGGTGCCTCCCGGGTTCCTCCCCTTTCATGATGCAACATGCAGGAAACCTGGTATTGAGCTGCGGAGTGTGCAAACATTGGATTTATTTTAAAAGCCCTTATATTCCCTTCATTTTTTTAGAAGCCTCTCCTATTTCCTTTTCTTCAAAACTTCTCTACTTAGAGAACTTGTTTCACCCCCTTGTCATTGTCCTCTCCTCCCTTTTTGTCGATGATGATGGCAGGGAGTGTATTCCAGACCAGCTCCTTTAAGATGTGCAGCACTGGGTTCTTTTACAAAGCAAAAAGCATCAGCAAAAGGATGTGAAGGGAAGGGTCCCAGCCAAAATGGTTGGGGCATTTTAGAAAAAGGATCTCAAAATAGACTGCCTGCTGGGCCATTAAATCCTTTTGCTTTGGGTTAATCCCACAGTGTGGATCAGATTACTAGAATTCAGATAAAAACACTGCTATAATGCACAGTCTCTTCACCAAATTATTCTAAATTCTAGTGTACATGGGTTATACATATAGAAAATAATTGAATGCTGTGGACCTTAAGTGAAATAACCTGTTCCATTCTGTTTCTTATGAATATTCTCCACAATAGTCTAATTATGTTTTTCACTTCTGGGTGCTGAATGTGTGTTCAGCAACAATGCAATGAGTATAAATATGCACCTCAACTATCTGGGCAGGCAAAAAGAAGATTCTAGTAAAAAAAAAGGCTAAAGATATTTTTTTAATGCAAATTGCATGAATCATGTAAATCATGTCTTTTAAAATTATCAACAGACTCTATTTTTTTTCCCCCTTAGAGATCAGGTCCTGTTTCTCACTCCATATTTTTTATGTTACCAGATCAGCAATTCAATAGACAGCTAAGCAGGTGTTCAAATCACTTCTGACCCCCAGAATTCCTTAAACGACCCCTGAAGCAACGGAGTGTAAACATTCTCAGCCTGTCAGAATATTGAGATATTTTAATTGCCTCAATTTTTAGGGGGAAGGGGGTCTTCATTTAAAAGGCTGTTTTCTGCTTTTTTTGCCCCCACCTTGTTTCTTGAAGCAAAGAGAAGTGTCATCTAGATCTTGACCATGAGGATTGGAAGACGGTGTCTGTAGGACCTGCAGATTGAGTTTATAGGTAAAAGAGCTCTAAGCGGTCAGCTATGTCAAGGGTCTTTAAAAGATAAATCTTGAAAAGGTGGGAAGAGGAAAAGGGAGATGAGGCTTGGGATCCTTCTCTGGTAGATAAGGGTATAATATAATATTGCTCTTGAAGATTATAACATTTCTATTTTCAAACATGGGACTTTTGACTACAAACTTTGATTCAGTTAGATTCAATATGTATTTATTAGTATATTTAAGGTACTATGGAAGTGATAAAGAGATGAATAAGATTAACCCCTGTCACTCTAGTTGCTTAGAGAAGATAAAATATAAAGCTAGCTGTATTGGTAAAGTTCTATTTTACTTTGCTTTGCCTCTTTCATCCTGAAAGATATATTCATTTTATTAAGTAGTATTCTTAGAAATTTCTCTGGATGCCCCCCAAAAGAAAAGCTTTCTTGCGTAGGCAGTTGTTTCTGGACTTAGGCAGTTGCATACAGCATTTTTCCATTGGCCTGTCAACCTCTTAGCAGAAATAAATTTCCAGGCATAGTTGAAACTGGTGTTTAGCACGTTATTTCACAGACTGTTTTATCATCATACAAAAATGTGTAGACATATCCTATGTTGAAGACTGCTGTGTTATCTATTGTTATATAATAAATTACCCCAAATTTTGTCTTTTTTGAGAGAGAGAGAGAAACAGGAAGGGAGAGAGAGATGAGAAGCATCCACTCAGCTGTGTCACTTTAGTTGTTAATTGATTGCTTTTCATACATGCCTTGATTAGGGGACTCCAGCCAAGCCAGTGACCCCTTGCTCAAACCAGCAACTTTGGGCTCAAGCCAGTGACCCCATGCTGAAGCTGCTGAGCCTGCACTCAAGCCAGATGAGCCTGTGCTCAAGCTGGTGACCTCCGGTTTCAAACCTGGGACCTCAGTGTCCCAGGTTGATGCTCTATCTACTGTACCACCACTGGTCAGGCCCAAATTTTGTGTCTTAAAACAACATTGATTATTCACAGTTTGTGTGGGTCAAGAGTCTGGGTAAGGCTTAGCTGGGTGCTCTGGCTTGGAGTCTCTCAAAGCTCTGTAGCAGAGAATTTACTTCCAGGTTCATTCATTTGCCTGTTGGCAGGCCAAAGGTCCTCACAGGCTGTTGGACTGAGGGCCTCATTCCTTGCTAGCAGTTAATCTAGGCCTCCCTCAGTCCCCTGCAATATTACATGGGCTTCTCCATGGGCCATCTTCCAGCATGAAAGAGACTTCCCTCAGAATGGAAGAGAGAAACAGAAGCCACACTCCTTTTAAAACTTAATCTCATAAGTGACATCCCACCAATTTTGCCTAGTTCTGGTTGTAAGAAGTAAGACATTATATCCATCCCACACTCAAGGAGAAAGGATTACACAAGGGCATGAATACAAGGAAGTGGGGGTCACTGGGACCATTTTAGCAGTTACTACCATCATCAATGGAACCAATCACTTTACTATAAAGTTAGTCTGATGAGGATTGAAAGATATTCTTATCCTGCCTTGCTCTTTTTTTTTTTTTCCTCCTTTTATTGTTATTATGCATTCTCCTTGGGTGGTCCCTTCCAAACACCTTCCTATTCTTCTGGGCATATAATTATAGATGACGCACATAGTAGCCAGCAGATTGCTTTAATCTTTTAAAGATTTGTTACTCTTAGAGCATGTCAACAAACCGTATTGAGTGGTTTTTAAGCCTAATGTCTTGATCAGTGAATTTGGAGAGTTTTGTGGAATGGGCATTGAGTCTGGTGTGATGATGAGTTTTCAGAGAATAGGAAAGGAGGATCCTGGAGCAGGTATAATTAAACAGGCTCCTTAATGCACAAGAGAATAGTTATGTTTCATATACAGAGGTTGAGGAGAGGCATTAAATCAGGTTTGCATATATCCGAGTAAAGAAGACCTAAACATCCAGATGAAAGGGATTAGTGCCCCCGTCTGTGTTTCTAATGAGTGTATCCACAGGAGAGGAGAGTCTCCAGCCACCCTTCAGCCTTGTGCATATGTCAAGGAGCAGCTGGTCTTCCATCTTTTAAATTCCGTGGAAATTGGCTGTTGCACGGGGAAACTCACCTATTTCTCTTACAGGGAGGATGCAACTTGGTGTTTAACAAAGTGTTCAATACTTTTTTATATCGACATTAAAAGTTTTAGAAAAAGGTGGCATTAAGTAGATTCTGGTTAATTTTTAATAATGGAAATTGATTTATGGGGTAACTTTCATGCAAAGCCTAGTGCATCATTGGAGAACAGGAGTTTAGATTCAGATTTAGAAGCATGCATCAGCTATAAGACATATGCATGAGGCAGGTTGTGTGCTGTTTTTCTTTATTTTTAACCTTGAATTTGACAGTGCACCACTTTCTTCTCAGTCCCTTTGTATTCTCCATTCCCTCTGCATATAATGTCCTGTTTTCCCCCCACCTCTTCTCTCTCCTCTTAACCTTGCTAGCTCCTGCTCTTCCTTAGGCTCTCAACAGAGACACCTTACCTGATCACTCAATTTAAAACAGTCCCCATATATACCCCTTATCTCCCATTATTGCATCTTCTAATTCTTTTGCTTCAGATTTTGTTATCTGGCTCTTCTGCCCCTTTTCCCTAACACACAGACACACACACACACACACACTCCATTACTGTAGGCTACAGGAAAGTAGGAATTCTTCTGGTTTATACCTGACTATAACCCCAATGCCTGATACATAGTTAGTGTTCAATAAATATATTTGAATGAATGAAATCACTTATAACACTTAATTCTCATTATATAAATCACATTTAGCTCAAAGTTATTGCTTACTGTCTATCTGCCCACATTAGACTGGTGCTCATGAGTCAGGGGCTTCTTCCCCAGATGTTCCTCATGCCTGGCTTAGCTCAGACTGGATACTCAGAATATTGAGAAAGAAGGAGTGAATAGATTTTCTGACAAACATCTTATAAGGGAGTAACTTGTATGTCCTAGGCAAAAAACAGTCGACCCTGGGCCCTGTGTGTTTCTGAAGGGCAACACCAGCATCTTACTCATCTTTATCTCTCCATGGCTAAGCCTGGAACAGAGCAGAGTGAGTACAGGTTAATTGGAGTAGATAGATTTGAGTTAGTGAAAAGCTAGAACAAAATCCCTCTTGACAACAGCATTGAATGAAGCTCAGCTTGTGAATGTTTCCTTAAAGGTGGGGAGCGAGAGGGGGGGTGCTCCTTCTAGATTTCCTCCTGCAACTGTTATTTCAAAATTTCTGGTAGCTTTTACTTAGCCATTCAGCCATTCATTTTTTAAGCTCCACTTTGGAATGTGTGGAAGGCGTGGAAGGCCATGCAAGTTTCAGCCCTGCCTTCAGAAAGCTTACCTTGAGGGAAACTTAGGCTTTATTCTCTGGTTTATACAACCTCCCTGAAGTGGCAAGAAGTTGGAATCTTGGATCTATCCTGTGTCTTGGTCTCCACGCCACAGTCTTTGAATAGGAGTAGAAAGGTCACCACCTGTGGTTGCAAATTGACTCTTGCATTAGTCCTGGCTTATTCATAAATATTCAATATTTTTCTAAATTGAGTTTAGGGCTTTTGATTGAAGCCTGAATCATTTACCATGACAGAGCATGTCGCCAGTGTAAGAAAACTAGAACTTAAAAATACAAAGCCCCTTTAAGTAATCCAATATAAGCTAATTACATTATTAAATAAAGCTGTGTGTCTCAAATTATTCCTCTGCCATTGTACATGTGAGGATAATAATGTGAACTGTGCTAAGTGAACGGGGCAAAAGAATGTTTAACAAGAGGGAGCATGTCTAAATCATATGTTTATGTTTAAATAGAGGCTACACAAAACAGGAAGATTTACTTGGTTTCTACTTTAAAGTATTCTAAATAGGCATGAGGCTTTCAGTGATTCTCTGTGAAGATAGATCTTCTCATTAACGATAGCAGATTAAGACCTGTGCCAGATCACCAATAACCTTGAAAAATTCAGACAGCTTCCACCATGATTTTCATATACCAAAAGGGCAAAAGTTTTCTTTTTTTAAGGTCTTTGTGGAGTTGGGCCCTGCTGAACTGCAGGGCAGAGCCATGTGCTTGATAAACTAGGTGCAGAAGATCGAGTGATGTAACTAATGGGTGGGAGTCAATCAGCATATTAGAACATCTGGCTTGGGTGGTGGTTGAGTTTGGGTTCTGGTGTTATTGTTTCTGCTTCTATAGAATGTTGTTATAATAACTCATCTGAGCTTGAATACTAGAAATTGGTCTCATTAATCTTTTCTTGCTTATGTTTTAAGAGCCAGAGCTAAGTATATGGGTTTTTATCATGGCAATCTGAAAGTAGTTAGAAAATAGACTATGGATAACACCCTATTGATTTGGCCAAAGGAAGGTTGGGTAAGCCCAACTGTTGACTTAAGGCCTCTTGATACATATCAAGTGCTTGCCTGTGTAGAGAGGGAATATCTAGAATTCTGCGATGTATTTTCTTGCTCTCTGTGTACATTGTTTTAATTTTAAAGAGGATAAAATGTACATACATAGTAAATCTAAAAGGAAAGAAATGGAACTGGGAATTAATGAGAAGCTCTTTCTGTGGCTCTTTTAGAGATGGCCTTTTGGTCAGGGGAGCAGGCTGCAGCCTAACAGGTTTTAGATGAACACGTATTAAAAATGTATTTAGGAACATAAGATATTTAGGATTTTTGAATTACTTGTTTGATACACAAATGCCTTTGGCAATACCATGAAGGATGATCGCATTACAATTGACAAATCGTGCCCAGACGGTCTTTTGTTTGCTTACTCCCTCTAATTGTGTGCCAGGATGGATTTCCAAAATTCACTGAGTCACAAACTTCACTCAGATGGCTGGTGGAGGTAAGGACAAGGTTGGAAGAGAAGGGGCTGGTTTGGGAAACTGGAACCCAATACATTAATGAGCCTCCATGGCAAATCCATTTCTTCATATTGAGGGAGTCAGATCAAACTTTAGTGCACACTTGAGAGGATATTTTCATCCCTCACACAACAGAAAACTCTTCACCTTTTTACCTAGCTCATGAAGAGTGACTTCTGTCATCTTACTTTGGGGACAAAAACACAATGTCAGCTAAAAATTAAAACCCTTTTTGTTGCCAAATGACTTTACATCTCATGCACCCCAGGAAATTGGAGAGAAGTAAGGGAATGTTCTGTGTCCCTGAGTGGGAGTGGGGTCTAGTGTTACTACTGAAAGGACTTTAAGAAACCAATTTACTGGAAAGACGACGGTACAGCCAAAGCTGGTTTCTGCTTCCACTTCAGTTTTCTCCTCTGGAAAATGGGACTAGCACTTAGACATTGCTTGTAGGGATTGGATAAAATTGTGTCTGTTGAATTTATAGATTAGTGTCTGGGTAAGTTAAAGCATCTCAGAGTTTCCACTCCTATATCCTTGAGAGCTGAGGATAATGACTTAGAAGGCCAAACATTCTTAATTTCTATCTGGCACAACTTTAAGTACCTGGGAGGTACTGTATAAGAGCTACAGGGATATTATTGTTCCCAGCTAGAAAATTAAGAAGAGGTAGAAAACACACACAGTTCCTTACCAGTGACATCTGAATACCACTCACCCTTCTTCCTTTATTTTCAGTTCAAGAGATCTTATATAATAATAATAATAATAATAATAATAACAACAACCATCATTTCTGGGGTGTCTACTCTGTGTTGACCAGTGTATTATAAAAACTTCAATGCCCTAAGTATCCCATGAGATGGGTTCTTTTATACTATTTCCCCCTTTTGTAGAGAAGACTTTGGCAAAATGATGTTACATCCCAAGGTAAACATGGACATTAAACATGGTAGAGCTGCAGTTGAGCCTTAGTCCATCAGACTTAAAAGTCAGTGCTTTCTCAATATTCCTTCTTTTTTCCCAACATCGACCACCCAGAGATGGTACACAGTTGAAATAAGTACTTGTTGCATGCTTTAAGCCCAGCCTGGTTCATGACTATTTGGGGAATATAAGACAAGTAGAAGTTAAACAAAGGTACTTGCCTCTAAAAAGTCTATACAATTCAGGATTTTACTGTGGAAGGCAGAGCTATGCAATTCAGCCTCAAATACTGATGGCTAACAAAGATTTAACATTATATTACAGGCAATAAGAGTAGTAATTCCCAGTTCGGGGACCAACTTAGTGTTGATATTATTTTTCCTACTACAGACACTAAAACAACTACTAACATCTATCGCCATCCTCATTTCAGAGGGAAAATAAAGGATAACACCAGACAAAAGGAGGAGTGATAGTCTTAAATGGAAAGAGTGTGCAGGGGGCCCTCCAGATCAGTGTGGCTATCTTTGCTCTGCCCTGGAAGACTGACCTGTGTGGGCTCCATTCACAAAACTCTTGGGCTCTGTGACTTCCAGTGGGATTCAGCCATAGGGATGCCATGCCAGAAGAGGGAAAGAAGGGGGAGAATGAAGGCAGGTGTTTATTCCTTATTCTTTCCTGGAGGTGCCTCCAGGTTGATAGTGTCCCTACAAGGAAAAGTCACTGCCACTAGTAGAAGGATCTGCTCTGATCCTGGTAACCACCCCCTCTCCCCCTGACCCTTTTCCTAGGAGTGGTGATAGTTGAACTGTTGTTAACTCAGGTTCCTGAACCATCTATGTACTGTGGGGGTTTTTGTGTGTTTT
The DNA here is from genome assembly GCF_036850765.1 of Saccopteryx bilineata. Lineage (NCBI taxonomy): Eukaryota > Metazoa > Chordata > Mammalia > Chiroptera > Emballonuridae > Saccopteryx > Saccopteryx bilineata. The sequence continues at coordinate 63,366,513 of NC_089498.1, forward strand.
TGTTCTGTTGTATTTTTTTTTTCTTTTTACATCCCACCAACACCTTTGTCTTTAATCCCTTTGTAAACCCTCCTTGGATTATCATTACTTAGGTTTTCCATCTAATTCCTATTGGGATCATGAGATACAAGGATAGTCCTTGAAATCTAGCAAATTTAGGTTCATGAAATGCTCACTGCATTGTCTTCATTATTCTCATTTCATCACAGACCAATTAAGCTTCATCTTTTTGACCCACATTTCCATTCTGCTGTGCCCGGCTTTCTAGGACTTCTGATCGGCAAGCACATGCCTAGAGAGGGAACCCTTTTTACTTCCCTGTAGCTATGCTGTGGAACACAGTAATGTGTACGAGGGACAGTGAATGGTCGTATAAGTAGGTGCCTTAGGGAAGCTGGAAAACAAGGGGGTGGCCAAACCAGCCAGGCCCAGTGGTTGCACTTTCTTCCCCTTGCCTGAGTCCTCAGTGCACACCATTAGGCACAAATGCCTAGCCAGAATGGTTAGGGCACAGGCTGATGGTCTTTCTAAAAGTTGACACTTTATGGATTGTTGTTGTTTTTTTCTATAGTTTCTATCTTGAAAATATCCAACTCTGATAGAACCAACTGACTATTATTTTGGTTTTATAATTTATATAGCTAACATCACCTATTGATGTGTTTTTTGTTCTCAACATTTATCACGTTTCAACTACTACAAAGAACATTTTAAAAAGTCAGTACAGCCTGACCAGTGGTGGTGCAGTGGATAAAGTGTCGACCTGGGATGCTGAGGTCGCTGGTTCGAAACCCTGGCTTGCCTGGTCAAGGCACATATAGGAGTTGATGCTTTCTGCTCCTCGCCTCCCCCCTGATCTCTCTCTCTCTCTCCTCTAAAATGAACAAATAAAAAAATTAAAAAATAAAAATCTGGTATGTTCAGGAAAAATTGAGGTGAATGTGCTGTGTTCTCATTCCACCCCTCCCTGTTAACCCCTCCAATACTCACTTATGTGTTTGTTGTCCTTTGGATTATGTTAACATAACCGAATATAGCTCTCTTCAGCAATGATCTGTTACTGGGTATCACATGGTGTTATAGGGAGGGTTCCATTCATGTTCTCTCTCTTGAAGAATGCTATAAGGTGGGTCCTTGAATAACATTGCTTAGTTCAGCATCATTTTATTATATAATTGATGACATGCTGTAGAAACTTAACTGTTGTTTATATCAATTAGCCTATGGTAAAATTGGTTTTGTTTTACTGTACATTATTTTATTACAGTTCTAAGACTGTTGATGACATTAAGTGAGGACTTACTGTATTTCTTAGTAAGGATATAGGCTCAACTGTGTGTAACAGAGATCCATAATTAAAGCTGCTTAAATAAGTTAGGAGTTCAAAATCTCTCATGTCTCAGCCTAGAGGTAGGTGTTTCAGAGCTGGTATGGTGGCTCTGCTCCATGAACTTGTGTAGGGACCAGGCTTCTTCTGTCCTTTTCTCCTGGGAGCTGTGCTCTTATTTGTATGGTTCAAAGGCAAACCTATACCATTTGAGGCCATGGCCTGGAGATCGCAGACATCACTAACACTCACATCCCCTTGGTTTGAACTTGGTCATGTGGCTGCCCCTGGCTATAAAGGAAGCAGGGAAAATGGTGCCTTTATTCTGTACCTGCAATTTAGCAGTTTATTATAAATAAGAAAGGAAGACTAGATATTGTGGAAAAGTTAGCACAGTTGGGGAATGTTAAGTTAATTCCCCTTGTGTCAACTAAGACATTTTCTTACACATAAGCCAGATGGGCTGTGCAATTCCACTGAGCTTGAGTCAACTCTGAGACATCTAAATTGGCAGCAGGGCAGTGGAGTCTGGAGGCATTTTTGGAAACGAACTGTAGAATGTAGTCATGGGCTAACAGGTGAAGATTTAAATTCCCATGGAGAATGATCTCTTCAATGAGTTTTTGCAGAGAAAGAAGACCTGGACCCAGACTACACCTAAGTATATGTTTCCTACATTTTTCCAGTAGGGAGATGGAATAAGAAAGAAGACAACTTGAATAAAGCAAAGAAATACAATGGTGGAAGGTGTTGGATAGGTGTTCTCTGAGTGCCTCTTAAATACCTTCATCTTGTGAGCCCGGTCACTGGCTGCCTTTATTCTGGACTGTCTTTTGAAGGATGTTTAGTGAACAAACAGCCTTTCGGAGTTAGTGGCTTCCTCCAGATCTATGGGAAGGCATGCTTATGGAAAAGTGTTCAAGATTTGGGTACCCCACATTCAGGGTTATTCTCCTATAATGTACCATATTGCATGTGCAGGCATTATCTAACCCTCTTGTTCATCTCCTTTTGGGAACTGGGTATTAAAGGACCAACATAAAGGCTGATACTTTGACCACAGCTATTGCAGTAAGCCATTCTTTTGTCTGTGACCAAGAGTCTTGTTCTTTGCCAGCATCCATAAAATCTTGGCAGATTACCTTGTAAGTTTGAAAGTAGAGTAAAATCTCTGACACTGCACAGTTCTTAATAAGAGGGAGAGTTTGAATTCAAAGGTAGGGCCATTTATTACCAAATGCTACTAAGAAGTCGAGGAAAATTAAGAATAATAAAGGCCTTGGTTTAATGATACAATACAGTGATTCTCAAAGGTTTTGGACTCAAGATCCTTCGCACTCAAATTATTGAAGATCTCAAAAAGCTTTGGTTTATGTGGGTTATCACTATTGATACTTAATTGTTAGAAATTAAAACTGAAGCTCTGGCTCATTAGCTCAGCAGTAGAGCATCAGCCCAGCATATGGAAGTCCCCAGTTCGATTCCCGGTCAAGGCACACAGGAAAAGCGACCATCCACTTCTTCACCTCTCCCTGTGTTCTCTCTCTCTCTCTCTCTCTCTCTCTCTCTCTCTCTCTCCTTTCCTCCTACAACTATGGCTAGAATAGTTTGAGCAATTTGGCTCTGGGCACTGAAAATGGTTCCATGGCCTCGCTTCAGGAGCTGAAATAGCTCGGTTGCTGAGCAACAGAGCAGCGGCCCCAGATGGGCAGAGCATCAACCTGAACAGGATTTGCCAGGTGAATCCTGGTCGGGGCATATGTGGGAGTCTGTCTCTCTGCCTCCCTGCCTCCTACCTCTCACTTAATTAAAAAAAAAGGAAATTAAAACAGAAATAAATTATTAATTCACTTTAAAAATAAAAAATAACATCCATATGCAAAAAGAATGACAAGCTAACCCTCACATATTATACAAAATTAAGTTAACATGGATTATACTTCTAAAGGAAGCTATGAAACTTCTGTAAGAAAACAGGAGAAAAATCTTCATAACCTGGGATTAGGCAAAGAAGAGTTCACAGATCTAATAGCAAAACCACAACCCATAAAAGAAGGATGAAAAAATAGACGAATTTTTAAAACTTTTTTGTGAACAACACTGGTAAAGATTGAAAAGACAAGTTATAGAATGGAAAAATATATTTTCAAATCACATATCTGAGAAAATATTTGTATCCAGAAAGTGCAAGAACCCTCAAAACTCAAAGGTAAGAAAACAAACAACGTAATTTTGAAAATGGACAAAAGACTTAAACACACACTTAACCAGAAAGGATATACAGAAGGTAAATTAGCACCTGAAAAGATGTTCGACTTCATTAGTCATTAGGGAAATGAAGATTTAAGGCATGCTGAGAAACCACTAAAAACATATTAAAATAGCAATAATAAATTAATTAATAGTGATATACTAAGTGTTAGTGAAGATGAAAAACAACTGGAACTCTCCTAAATCGCTGGTGGGAATGCAAAATAGTACAGTCACTCTGGAAAAGTTACACAATTTTTACACAATTAAATATATACACTTACCATTTGACTCAAGAACTCCTCTCCTGGGTATCTACTGTGGAGAATTGAAAATGTATGTTCATACAAAAACCTAGACATGAATGTTCATAGCAACTCTAATTCATAATCACCAACATTGGAGACACTTGAGTGTCCCTCAGGGGATGAACGGATAACAAACTTTGTGCCACACCCACACTGTGGTATACTACTCAGCAATAAAAAGGAACAAGCCATTGGTACATAGAGCAACATGGATTGATCTCAAAGGCATTATGCTGAGTAAAAGAAGCAGTCTCAAAAGATTTTATTCTGTAGGACTCGATTTGTATGACATTTGGAAAAGAGAAAACTATAGCAAGAACAGACCAGTGCTTGCCATGTGTTAAAACTGATAGAATTATGCACCAGAAAAGGGGGATATTTTACTTTAAGTTAATTTTTAAAATAAAATTAAAATAGCAGTCTAAACCCATCATGCAAATGTAACATTTTTATGAAATTTAACCATATTTTCAAAAACAAAATTATTTAAAACAATGGCATTGTTTGACATTTTTGTAAATCTCTTTACTCTCTAGCTCAATAAAGACAGCTAGATTCTCATATCTGCTTCTGCATTCTCTCTCTGTGACCATACCATATGTCATAGAGTCTCTGGAAAACCCCACTGTACACTTGAGAGAGACTGAGAGTGAAAAAAACAAATAATATCAAAGTATTATTATGATCATTGTTTTGACTCCATGGACCACCTGAAATAGTCTCAGGGATTTCCCAGGGTTTCTGGGCCACACTTTGAGAACCACTGACATAATACCCTGTCCCAAATTTCAGTCATTTTCATAGCATCTTGGCTTTTTTTTTTTTTTTGCCATATTCACATGTCCCCATGTTTACTTAATGGTTTTGTTCAAACTGGTTCATTTAAAAAAAAAACAAAAAAACATTTATCTGAAGAAGGAACTCTATATTTCCTGTAAATGAAAAATGAGTCCCACTTTCGCAAAAATAGAAAGTAGCCACAAAAATAAATAAGCAATGAGTAACTTATAGCTTTAAAAAAACCCCATGAACCATCTAAACCAAGGGTCCCCAAACTACGGCCCACGGGCCGCATGCAGCCCCCTGAGATCATTTATCTGGCCCCCACCGCACTTCCTGAAGGGGCACCTCTTTCATTGGTGGTCAGTGAAAGGAGCATAGTTCCCATTGAAATACTGGCCAGTTTGTTGATTTAAATTTACTTGTTCTTTATTTTAAATATTGTATTCATTCCCTTTTTGTTTTTTTACATTAAAATAAGATATGTGCAGTGTGCATAGGGATTTGTTCATAGTTTTTTTTGTAGTCTGGCCCTCCAACGGTCTGAGAGACAGTGAACTGGCCCCCTGTGTAAAAAGTTTGGGGACCCCTGATCTAAACTCACCTCTGCAAGGCGTGCTTTGGAAAATGCCAGTACAGAGGAGTAACAACCATGATAATGATAGCTAACACTGACAAGCTTCATTTATGTTAACCCATTTAATCCTCAGTTACTGTGAGAGGTAGATAGTATTATTATCTTTTTTTAAACATTTGTAAAAAGAAAAATGAAGCATACGTAGGTTAAATAAGTTGTCCAGTGTTCCATAGTGAGTAAATTGCAGGGTTGGGAATTGAACACAGGGAGTCTGGCTCCAGAGTCCAGGTGGAATGCTGTGTTGGCAGATAGGAAAGCTGGGTTCTTGTCTAAGTTCTATTAGAAGTTGCCACTAGACCATCTCCTGAACCTTATTATCCTCATCAATAGACTGAGGGAGGTGGACTAAATCAGGGTATGCAAATTCAAACACTGAGTGCCTGCCCAAGGGACCAGGCAGGTAAGGGAAGTGTGGACTGAATCGAAGGCAATAGGAGTGGTGGAAACTGGTAAAACAGAAATTTTGCATCTTATGTAAATGAAGGCAACTACTACTCATTTTTAACTGTTTTTTGTTGGCAGTGGTGGTTTCTTTGTTTTGTTTTATTTTTTGACAGATATTCTTTTATTTTATCTTAATCTTATTTTACTTTATAAGAGAAGCTGGAAGTCTGGATCCTTTGTGTACAATTTATCAGTGTTTAGAACAGTTGGAGAGGCCAGCCATACGCATGGGCTCGCTGATTTATTACCTCTTGACTAAATGATCTACTCTGACTTAGAAGATTCCATGATTGAATAAGTTGTTTTTATAGTGGTAAAAACAAAATCCACATTATAGAAATAGGCAATTAAAGACAATAATGAAAGGGCCTATGGACTTAGAAAGTATCTCAACACAGCCTACATAAATATTGATGAGGAGCCAGGTTAATTGAAAAGCCAAGGTACATTAATAAAATAACAAAGTGTATTTCTGTGTGTTCTTTTTGTGTTGTATTAGAGTAAATCAGCAATATTTATCCAGTGCTAATTCTTAGTTTGCTGAGAGCTAATGTAATCATGAGATGAGCTTATTCAAATTCTTTTCTTAGACATAGAGACTTTCCCAAGAATGGTGAGTATTAGGAACTTTAGTCAGCACTTGCTCAGAATAGTAAATACAAGCATGTGATTTATGCCATTGTGTGTACAAAGTAATGTTTCCTGAGACATTTTCTATATATATATTGGCCGTTTTGTTTTTTGAGTTGGTCTGTTGTTTCCCCCTCCTTCGCTTATCAGATTTCCTTCTAAATCCTGGCATTTGACAATGTTGCAGGGCCAGTTTCTCTGTGAATCCACAGTAAAACATACTGGTGGTTTCACAATTAATCCAAATTTGGGTTTATGGCTTATGCAAGTTTATGTGAAGTCCGGTGTTTGTTTTTATATATTGCGTATGTATTCAGGTCTGTTTCAGAGAGAAAAGAAGGGAGGACAGAATCTAATCTATAGTCTGAAGCTTGAAAGATGGGTTTATTCATCAATGACATCATTAGAATTGTATTTTCTCTTGGTTAATAAACTATTTTTTTGGCAGGTGTTGTAAGCCAGCCAGAGCTAGTCATGCCATTTCTTGGAAATGATCTGAAGCAACTGGTAATTGAAATGATAATCATTTGATCAGAGTGAGAGCTATTTGAAAATAAAACTCATCTCCAAACTTGTCTTTTCTAGGGAACCATATTTGGTAAAACTGTTGTCAGATTTCATCTTTGCTAATGTTGAGACTTATATACCATGATAACTATTTTCCAGTGTATTCTAAACTTGATATCTGGTGTACCCTGTACAGAAGCTGTTCCCATATGCTTTGAAACAAAACCCAGGCTGAATTTTTATTCTGACATTTAATAATCACCATGTAATAGCTATAAAATGTGTGACAACTACAGATCTTTTATTTCAAGAGAATAGTGTCCTGAATCTGAGTGAAATCATCCATGAAATGGTACTTTGTAATATGCCCCATTGTTTATATTAAGTATCGACATTTTTTTTTTCTTGGGCAGAGGATAAAAACAGTTTCCACTCTGTCTCCCATTTAGTGGAAATTCATATTTAATCATGATAAGAGAAAATATTCCATTACAAAAGTTTTACTTTTCATTTTTGAGAGAGTATTTGTTATTTTGCTACTGCCTAACAAACTCTTCTCAGAATCAGCATGGAACTGGAGGAGGAAAAGTGTAATTTTATATCCTGTCTTAAAACATTTAAAAAACCAAACTCAGGATTTTTTTTTTATTGTGTGAAACTTATCCTAATAAACCCTTTTTTGTTTGCTTTGGAGTTGTGTGTGAAATAGTGAGTGTGTGTGTGTGTGTGTGTGTGTGCAAGCAAGTGTGGAAGAAGGAGGAAAGAGTCATGTTTAACAGCAAAATTAGCCAAAATCACTTGTGAATTCCTTTTGTTTAATGGCTTAGAGACATCTTCCTGTTGCTGTTTGTCAAAAATATTTCTCAGATTTTGTAAGCCTAGGGGTTTTCACAGCTAAGCTTTCTTTAGAAATGTGAACTAAAAGAAATGAAAGAAGTCAGTTCAAGTTGAAATGTCAAATGTTTCAAATAATTTAACCTAAAACCCAGTGAGATGATCTTCAGCCTTTCCCAAAAATTCATCGAGTAAGAGAGGCCCTCCTTTGCTCCACGTAGGGACATCTATTAAATATCTTGCTGGATTGATTCTGAGTCAGAAAACTTGATTGTTTCCTGGAAGCAATTAGAGATGCTTAAAATTCAAATTTATGATCCATAGGAGAAACTTAAGTTTCAACTACTTTTCTTAGATTCAAAGGCTTTCTCCTCACTCACCCTCTCGCCTCATACCCATATGTATTAAAACAAAAAAAAAAAATCAGTTCATTTCTCAACTTACAAAGTTTTTAAGAAACATGAGAATGTGTAAGTTTCTTTCAGTGGGAAGCACATAACATTTATGAAGTATTTCTTTTGGGATTACATCACAGTTTTATTTAATTTTTAGGACAAAAGTTAAATTCAATATTTGTGCTTAAGCCAAGGGAAAATGTACCATAAACATAGGAATTTGAGGGTGAGTCAGAGTTCCAAGAATCCCAGATTTACTTAGACCATTTATATAGAGACAGGCTAACCATTAGTCATCTAGTTCTCACTTTTTGCTTTTGCAATTAATTGCACTTAAAAATTAGCTCTCACCCAAGTGGTCTGATAGGCAGAGTGGGCTTTGACAACTAACATTAAAAATAGCTGTTAGAATTACTGCCCAAGTTTTGTATTTTCTAATCATATAACAAATATATCTTATTAATTATTCTTCAACTAGACAACTAGCAGTGAAACACTATTGAAATGAATTTGACTTATTGAAGATCCTCTGTCACTGAAAAGCACATTGCTGCATGGCATGAAACCGTTCAAACGGTATTTCAAATGGCCTTGTTAAAAATGTATCGTTTACCTCAGAACCACAAATAATGTCTTTTGTCCTTCTCCAACCACCTATTGTAGGATGAAGTCATTGCTGTTTCTGAAAAAGTGATCGTGAAGCTTGAAGACCTGGTCAAGTGGGTACATTCCGATTTCTCCAAGTGGAGATGTGGGCTGCAAGTCAGGCCAGTGAGAACAGAGGCTCTGGGAAGGAACGGACAGAAGGAAGCTCTGCTGAAGTACAGGCAGTCAACCCTCAACAGTGGACTCAACTTCAAAGACGTTCTCAAGGAAAAGGCTGACCTTGGTAAATAGAATTTGTACTTCTAAAATCTGATATGTGGGCATATACAGTAACCTACTTTTTTGGCTGTTGATTTCTCTGGAAACCCTGATATATATATATATATATATATATATATATATATATATATATATATATATATATATATATATGGTATATATACTGATAAATATATAATTGCTTTGGCTTCAAAGTGGCCTGGGATATAGATGGACAGATGCCTGGGTGTGTAAGGGATAAATTTTACCTGTTAGATCACAGGAGCTCCTATGTGTGGATCCCATGCCAGAAACTGGGTGATCTAACATGGCCTTAGGCAGCTTCCTGTTGGTGTCAAGGCAGAAGACATACATACATAGGGCGCATATAATTGACTTTATGAAGAGTTTGGATATTGGTTCTGGGTAGATAGAGTGATGTCTATGACTCTATGTTAGAATTTCATACTTTACATTGGATGGAAAGCAAAGTGAGGAAGAGAGATGGGCTATTCCATGTGGAGCAGGAAAGCAGCTTCAAGGCAGGGAGCCACTGATTGACATAGGTTTTCCTGAACTTCTTAGGAAGTTAGCATGAGCTTCATATTTTTTTTTTCCTTTCTTCTGTAAGTTTAAAGGAGAAATTGGGATTTGGAGTAGTTATTCTAATTAGTGTTTGAATCCCGACTGCACTGCTTATTTAGCTGTGTGGCCTTGGGCAAATAATTTAACCTCCAAGCCTCAGTTTCTCCATCTGAAAAATACTGGAACTTTAGAGGTCACTCTGTGAAATATGAGATATAAAGGGGCAAGCACAGTGACTGGTGGATGAGGGGCTTCATAATTAATTCCATTGCTTTTGCATAACACTTTTCTTCTCTAGTGACTTTTTGCGTCCTTTCCTTATTTTTTTCCCTTTTGTTTGTGTCTCCCTGTGGCGTTCACTGACTTACTTCATTGCCCAACACCAAAATTGACCTCTGATTTAGACTAGTTATTTCCTCTTTAAGTAAAGAGGAACTTTACTTTTAACATATTAAGGCATCTTTTCTTTCATTCTAACACAATGCTGATTTTCATAGTCCTACTGCATGCCTTTATGTGACAACTTCCTGTTTTGTTTTTTTTTATCTAGAATTTAACTATTACAACAAACATAGACTATTTATCTTAATTGGCATAAAGAGACTGAATAAAACCAGTAGCTCTCTTTCATATGATTCTGGTTTGTGATGAGCTATATACTGTGTGTTGGGAATAGCATTAGTATTTTTTTGTGATTTGAGTTTGATAACCAACAGTTTCCTGGCATCTTTTGATAGATGTCAGACAGTGATATTTGGGACATGGCAGCAGCCTGGTGATCAGGTGTACAATTAGAGAAAATTATTAATCTAGTGATTTTCCTTTGAAAGCTGAAATAATTTTTTTAAAACAAATCTTTCTATATATGCTGTTATACCCCTCAATTCTGTGAACACACAGACTAGTCTGCTGTGTGACAGTGCTGAATAATACATCTGTTTTGTTACTTTCCTAATGTATGATCTAAGTTGTCTTGCCATTGTCTTGTGTCTTGTTTTCCTTAACATTAAAACCTTTCTTTTGTTTGAAACTTTTTTTTTTTTTTTTTTTAGTTATGGAATATATTGTTACTAATAAAAAACTAAACAGGAAACCCATGGGGGATGAAAGGATGTGTAGATGGTTAAGCTTGATGTCACACATATAAGCAAGGGTATTTATAGCAAGGTTATTTTCTGTTTAAAATTGATAGTTTATTAATGAACATGAAAAGAAACCTAATCTCTTAATTGCATCAAAAGATTTAGAGGTTTAGATCTTAGATCTTTTTGAATTCTAAAAAAAGTATCCATAATCTATATTTTGAATAATTGATTCCAGAAGAAATTGGTTTATAGTGAACAAAGTACTTAGTGGTTTTTATATCTAGTTGTTCATTAGACACACTAGGGGGATTTTTAAAATAATACTGACTACTGAGTCTGCTTACCTAGATTCTTCTTTCAGTAGGACTTAGATAAGGCTAAGGAATGCTTGTTGATAAAAGGCATTCTAGGTAATTCTTTTTTGGGGGGGTGGGTGGGAAACAACTCTACTATTAGCACTGAGGAAGAGAAAATAATCAACAAGAGATTTGATTGAGAAGCTCTCCTTTGCTGAGCAAGAAACACCATGTACTTTTCCTTTTTTTAATGTAAAATACCCCTTTAAGGATAGAATTTGGGGCCTTGAAATTCTACTCAGTTGGTATGAACTGTGGGGAATTTGAGACAAATAGCTTTTGTAATTGGAATGCACACTGTGTTGTAATAATGTGGAAAGAGAAACAAAAACTTTCCTTAATGTAATGAGTTTCCATTATCTACTTGATCTAAGGTTTACAAGTCTACATTGTTAGGATTTATATTGGGGAGACAGAGGGGTGCCATTTGCTGTACGCATTCCTGTCCCAGCAACTTTCTCTTCAGCCTCTTCCTTTCTCTGTCTGCAACATCAAAATATTTGTTGTCTGTACTTTTCTTTCTTCACAGTGGTTTTCTTATCTCCCTTTCTCTTGGCCACACTAAAACCACTTCCAATACCACATTGTTAATGGAAGTTCACACACTTATTAGGTTTTTCCTTCTGTAGAACCCTTCCAACTCCTCATTGTTCTTACCAAAGAAAGAAGATGAACTCTGAGATTACTTAAGACCCCCCCCCCACTTTTTTTTTTTTTTTCTGGTGGAAGTAAGCAAAGAATGGAAAGATCTCACCTTTCTGTGGATAAGGTAGAACTGCAATATGTTATTTTTTTTTCAGCTGAGTTATTTCACCATGTTAAAACATCAATAAAAACTAAATAATTAGGTTGACTCTTAAAGAAGTGATATTACCATATAAAAGCTAATTAAAAAACTTCTTGCTCAATGTTTAGGTAGAATAAATTCCCTTTAATCTCAGTTTGTGTCACTTCCTGTCTCTCTCTGAATAGTAAAAAAAAAGAAAAAAGAATGTTCTCATAAATGTGTGTCTGCCAACAAATTAATACTCCACAAAGAGAAGCTCTGCCCCAAATGGTAGCTTCCAATAACTGCTCTGATTCAAATCACAACTCTTTCATTTTTTTTTTCATCCCTTCCCCTTCAAGGACAATATTCGCAGATGTCATATTTGCCTTTTAAAACTCTCTGGAGTTTTCATTTAAGATTCTAAATGACTGGTGACTAAAACTACAGATCTAGATAGTGGAAAAACTAATAATTTTAAACAATACTTCTGAGATGTGTTAGAATACATCTGTCCCCTTCCTCCTCTTTATCTTTTTCAAAGAAAGAAAGTTCAATGTGAAACCAGTTCAAATCATGACTTTACTCAGTGAGATGTTTTAACTTCTTTCAGAAGGTAGTTTCATGCTGAAGTTTATAAAAAAAAAAGAACTGTTAAAATAGAAGGGTTAAGGAATGTATTATTCATAAGCATAACGAACACAGGAACCTGTTTTTCCAGAAGAATTGGGTTGATTAAATCATTCACTACACAAGCCTCTCGTTATTTATTTTTGTCTTTAGAATTACAGTACTTAGCTTTTGTAATAAAGTAGACTTGATACCCATATTTGGTATGGCAGTTGAAAGTAACCAAATGAAGAATTATTTCATTTTATAAAATTTTTAGCATTGAATGAATATAAACACTATCAGTTAAATGTAGCAAACTTGTTTTGTTTTTTTTTATTTCTTGGGCACTAGTTTGAAAAAAGAATCAAATTATTTTATATAACACTGCTTCTTACAGAGTTTCTTTAAGTGAAGTATGAAAGCTGCAGTGTAAGCTTTATTGGCCTATAAATATGTCATTATAGTTAGACTACATTTATATGCTTTGGATTGTTGTTTAAGCCAAGAAAATATGTCTCTACAGGTTGACTTTTTATTGAAACCCTTTGAGGCATTCAACAGAATGTATTTTAGACCAAGGTTATTAAAACAGCATTTTCATTTTTTTGCAGCAGACTCATTGTCAATTATGCTGCCACAAACTGTCTATCGATGGGCAGTTATGAATGGCTTCATCTCCAAATGTGTCTTTAGCAAAAGAAAAGAAAAGATAGAGGAGTCTGAGCTGAAATTAAGAAAAGAAACCAAAAGATGTGGGTGTGGGTATGGCTGAATTTAATGATGGGGGTTCCCTCCATTCAATTTCTGTTTCTTAAGTCACCTCAAATTGAGAGAGAGTGGCTTCCCCTGTCCCTTCCGTCTTTTCCTGTGCTTTGGGGAGTGGACAGCATGGTGATGTTGAAAAGGCAGTGGATGGGATGTCAGAAGAACCTGGGCTGTACCTGTAGATCTGTCACTCACGGGAAAAGTCCCTGTATGTTTATACATTCATTTTCCTTGTGTGTAAAATGGGGAATAGTGTGTACCTGGCTTTATCTTATTAAATTTTTGAGATCAACTGAGAAAAAAATTAATATATTTTGGAGCATTTAATACTGAAGTCTAAGATGGAATTATCATCATATTGTTATTACATAGTACGGTGTTAGCTTATCTGTCCCTTTTGAATTTCCCTACTGATTTAGGGCAGGCTTTATTCACATTATTATTTGCCTCGATAGAAGACCGTTATTAAAATCTTTCAGATTCTTACTTTTATTTACATATATTTTTATAATACATAATATATTAAGTAATATAATAAATATAAACTGTATACAAATGTTTTTTAATTTTATATATTTATTCATTTTAGACAGAGGGAAAGGGAGGGACAGTGACAGAAAGAAACACTGATTTGTTGTTCTACTTATTTATGCTGTCATTGGCTGATTCTTACATGTGCCCTGACTGGGGATCTAACCCACAACCTTCATGTATTGGGATGACACACTAACCAACTAGGTTACCCAGCCAGGAAATAAGTATGTGTTATGTATTTCTTTATATTTTGATATATACTTATATTTTATGTTAATAACTTTCTTATCTCGAAAATTCTGTCAAAATAAGTTGGGACCTAAGTGGCCAGTGTTATGGGCCCTAAGTGGCCAGTGTTATAAGTAACTTCTTAGGTACTGGTAGTTAAAAAATGACTATAGTCTTTGCTTGGAAATTCTGGAGGCCTTGTATTCAAATGGTTATTTCAGATCACTTTTGAGTTTGATACGTCAACCTGCTTCTTGGGATGTGACAATGGGAAGGATTTTCACTCTCTGTTGAATACAATAGTATAAATGTCACTAATAAAAAGTAGGCTAGGCTCTGGCTGGGTAACTCACTGAGTAGAATGTCTTCTCAATGTGCTGAGGTTGCAGGTTTGATTCCCCGGTCAAGGCACAAACGAGAAGCAACCAATGAGTGCACAACTAAGTGAACAAGTTGATGCTTCTCTCTCTATCCTCCATCTTACTCTTTCTCTCTCTCTTTTTTCAAATCAATGGAAAATTTTTTTTTAAAAAAGTAGCAGGCTAAGTTGCTGAGAGTTTGTCATAATAAGGGATTTTTATCTAAGACAGCTAATGAACTTGCTAGATTTCTTATTAGGACAACCCTTTTCTTCTTTCCTTCCTAGATGTAAATTTTGTGTATATTAAACAGTGGTGTGAGGGTATTTGTTTCTTATATGTTAATTTTCATTGCTGGACTAGCTAAACTCTTTTCCCTAAAATCCAAACTGGGAAGATTTCTTAGAAGATAAAATTGTTAAATTATTATATTCATAAATATTATGAGTAATCTCTACTGAAACAGATTTGGCCTTTATTGTATCCTTGAGTTCAAAATAGATATAAATTATATATAGGGCTTATAAGAAATTTGTAAAGATACTTCCCAAAAGATTTTCTCATAAGGTTCTCTGACAATATTGTTGTGTGAACCATGCATTCTTTAAAGAATCTAATCATAGCACAATTAACATTGGAGAAGCATGCTGTCCAAGTGCTAACATGGCTCTTTCTTCAAATAGTAGTTGCTTCATGCCATTGTAAAGTGATGGCCCAAAAGATCTTTGACAGGAGCAAGTTCACACTTTCAGGAGTCTGCATCTAAGACATTCAAAGCTTGGAACGATGTAGTAACAGGATATTTTCTAAGAACCTGGGAACACAGAAGGGAGATTCTGCATTTCATTTCAAAATTAAAATTCAGCATGGCCATCTTATAAATAGCTGCACATTGTCCTGAAATAATGGTAGAATGATTGTCTAGAAAAATGTCTTTAAAAAAATAACCACATATGTTGTCTGTACTCAGCCATCTTGGCTATTGCTGCTGGAAGGAAGGTCTTTGTAAAATCTGACAGTGTGTGAGCCATTTAACAGGTGGTAATTAATGTTGCTTTCTAGATATTTATACGCCATCACTCATGCAGGGCTCATTATAAGTTAAGATCCTTTTGTTTGGAATTTTTGTTGACTTGTGGGTCTCCTGGTGTTTTCTAGAGCGAGTAATGTTTCCTAGGACTCTAGATTGGTATGTTCTTTTGATGATGGATAGTCAACTGAAGAGAAATTTGTGAAACTTAAGAATTTATTCTTGGCCCTGGCCAGTTGGCTCAGCAGTAGAGCGTCGGCCTGGCGTGCGGGAGACCCAGGTTCGATTCCCGGCCAGGGCACATAGGAGAGGCGCCCATTTGCTTCTCCACCCCCCCCCTCCTTCCTCTCTGTCTCTCTCTTCCCCTCCCGCAGCCAAGGCTCCATTGGAGCAAGGATGGCGCGGGTGCTGGGGATGGCTCCTTGGCCTCTGCCCCAGGCGCAACAGAGCGACGCCCCGGAGGGGCAGAGCATCGCCCCCTGGTGGGCGTGCCGGGTGGATCCCGGTCGGGCGCATGCGGGAGTCTGTCTGACTGTCTCTCCCCGTTTCCAGCTTCAGAAAAATGCAAAAAAAAAAAAAAAAAAAAAAAAAGGAATTTATTCTTACTTTTACAATTGAAGATGTCAGGAGAGGTAGAAAAAGTGAAATAGAAAATTTTAATACAAGTTACCAGTGTCTACCTCTTAGATGCAATAAATGAACAAGATTAAAAAAAAACTCATGCTTTTTAGGAGTTCTTTGTAGAATTATCAGGCTGGATATGGGTAACGTTGATGTTTCCTCCCCTCCTCTTCAAATAGTACTTGATTCTCTCTTTGTTTGGCTAAACAACCCAAAGTTTTTAATTCTTCCCCAGGATGTGGTTTCAAAATCCCTTACCACCCTGGTTATTTATCTCATGACACACTTTGGGTATTCTTTTACACCAGTTTACCCATTTACATTGTACAAGCTCATCTTTGATAAGAACTCTAGAGTCAACTAAGAATGAGTGGCTTTCAGAGAAGAGGCCATGATACATCCATCAGGCTCGGCACCATGTGGGTAGGACATAACACTAGCAAAACTATTAGACTCTGAGCTGTATGGTCTTGATTTTTCTATTCCTCAAAGCAGAAAATTATTCAGCTACTACACCTCCTGAAGTTTAGTTACTTGTTTGTTTGTTTTTAAATAGTCTGTTATCTAATGAATATCATTGTCCACTAATATGGCAGGAGCCACTGTGACTCAATATCATTGCTGTGTCTTTTGTTTACTATAGCATTTAGGATAGAACTTACCCAAATTGGTTTTTGCCTCAGTAAAGTTCTATAGTTGAAAATCAGCATGGTGTCTAGCTAGTTTAAGCTGCTCCAATCAACTAAAATAAAAACCAACAAATGTTCCCTAAATTATCATGTGTTTGTTTAATTTATTATCATCCTCCAAGAATCCAGCTTTTTTTACTTTGTTGATTTTCTAATGTTTTGTCTTGATCATATGGCCACATATCTATAAAAAAAAGACCACGATGGAGAAAGCAACCAACCCACACTTTTGTTTTAGTTTCATCACTATCTAATGGGAAGATCATCAAAAATGGAAAAACTTCAGCTGTAGTCCAAGTTTTACGTTATGTATGATGTCACCTTTAGTTTCTGGTTACATACCTGGGGTCTACAGAATAAAGTCCTTCAAGCGGCCTTGGCTTCTCACAAGGTTGTAAACTTCTGGAATCATAGATTGATTGGATTTGGTGATAGAAGAAAGTCCACTGTGAGGAATAAACCTGATCAGTCCACAATGGCATATATATTAAACATCTCTTGAAAAGTACAATATTGACTGTGCCTCAAATTGCTTTAAAAATGAGGTTGGTTTAGCAGCCCCCCTTACAACAACTGGAGGTGCATAATGCTTTCTTTCCTTTTATTGCAACTCCAAAATGCTTTTGTTTGCTTTCCACTTGCTCATATCTTTAGCCACTGCATGATTACTGACAGTAAGCAATGCTTGCTGCTGTTATAGTGATAGCATTACCTTGAATCACAAAGCACATACATGTGAATTGATTTGGCTTTTCCAAAGGGTTTTGTGAGTAGTTATTTGATTTGGGCATTTAAGCTTTAATTCTCTTTAGTATTGATGCTGATAATACTAAACAGCTCGTTTATCTTTTAGAGTACTTTAAATGTGAGGTTTTATTGCAAAACATTAATTTTGCTTAATGTCAAAGTTCACTCTCCTTCTCTCTTCTAATGTGTGTTTTAAGTCTGTAGGTTGTACAGGTCACTACAAAAGAAAGCTGAGGTTTGGATTTTTACCCTATTTTAATAAACATATTTATTTAGGACAGACTGGTAGCATAGTGAGTTTCCAAAAACTTTACGAAGAGCTTCATACACAGTAGGGGCTGAGCAGTAGTGCTGTTGACTTGGGGGGTTCTTAGCTGCTCTGCCCTGTGTGTCATCTGTTACTGTGCTGGGATGAAGTGGTGGTGCCTCTTTTCCCCTAAAATTCCAGAGCCATGCCTTACCTTGAACTCTCTTTCCTTTGGTCCTCTCCACTTGCTTTTTCAATTTGTGAACATTTCTAGCATCTTTTATCCTTCTGACTTTTTTAAATATTGACTTTCAGCCTATAGCCCCCCACCCTCAACAGTGTCTTTGATAACCTCATGCTTACTGGATAAAATACAAATTTAATTTTTTAATTTTTTTGTATTTTTCTGAAGCTGGAAATGGGGAGGTAGTCAGACAGACTCCCGCATGCTCCCGACCAGGATCCACCCGGCACACCCACCAGGGGGCGATGCTCTGTCCATCTGGGGCGTCGCTGTGTCGTGACCAGAGCCACTCTAGCGCCTGGGGCAGAGCCCAAGGAGCCATCCTTAGTGCCCGGGCCATCTTTGCTCCAATGGAGCCTCGGCTGCGGGAGGGGAAGAGAGAGACAGAGAGGAAGAATAGGGGGAGGGGTGGAGAAGCAGATGAGCGCTTCTCCTGTGTGCCCTGGCCGGGAATCGAACCCGGGACTTCCGCACGCCAGGCCGACGCTCTACCACTGAGCCAACCGGCCAGGGCCTCTTTCTTTCTTTCTTTCTTTCTTTCTTTCTTTCTTTCTTTCTTTCTTTCTTTCTTTCTTTCTTTCTTTCTTTCTTTCTTTCTTTCTTTCTTTCCTTCCTTCCTTCCTTCCTTCCTTCCTTCCTTCCTTCCTTTCTCTCTTTCTCTCTCTCTCTCTCTCTCCCTTCCTTCCTTCCTTCCTTCCTTCCTTCCTTCCTTCCTTCCTTCCTTCCTTCCTTCCTTCCTTCCTTCCTTCCTTTCTTTCCTTCCTTCCTTCCTTCTTTCCTCCCTCCCTCCCTCCCTCCCTCCTTCTCTCTCTTTCTCTCTTTCTCTCTTTCTCTCTTTCTCTTTCTCTCTTTCTCTCTTTCTCTCTTTCTCTCTCTCTCTCTCTCTCTCTCTCTCTCTCTCTCTTTCTTTCTTTCTTTCTTTCTTTCTTTCTTTCTTTCTTTCTTTCTTTCTTTCTTTCTTGTGAGAGGCAGGGAGACAGAAAGACGGACTCCTGCAGGTGCCCTGATGGGGATTCACCCGACAAGCCCCCTGGGGTGGGGGAATACCCTGCCAATCTGGTGCCGCTGCTGCACTACTCAGCAATGAAGCTCTTTCAGCCCCTGAAGCAAGAGAGGCCATAGAGCCATCCTCAGCTGTAGGGCCACTTGCTAGAACCAATCGAGCCATGGCAGCAGGAGGAGAAGAGAGAGAGAGAGAGAGAGAGAGAGAGAGAGAGAGAAGGGGGAGGGGAAGGGATGGAGAAACATATGGTTGTTTCTCCTGTGTCCCCTGACTGGAATCAAACCCAGGACTTCCACACACTACATGGACACTCTACCACTGAGCCAACTGTCCAGGACCTCTTTTCTATTGAATAACTTTCATTGCTGTTGGTTTTTTGTCTTACCAGTGTTATCCATGTTCGTGTTACAAAATATAGGCAATAAAGACCAACAAAAAGCAGAAAATTACATTATTTTCCTCCCACCCAGAAGTAACTGGTGTTAGCATTTTTATATATGTACAGGTATATGCCACTGTATATGAATGTGTGTATAGGCAAGAATTTAAACGCATACTCTTTTCCCCCATAAAAATGCAACTTAGTGCTTGTTCCCCCCTACTTAAATTTATATAAATGTTTATGACAACGCCTCCATGTTGTGAAATAGTCTACATTGTTTCATTCTTCCTGCATAATATTTCATTGTAGAGGTGTTTCTATTGGACATTTCAGTTGCTTCTGTTTTACTACGAACGCTATGAAATCCTTGCAGCACATATCCATGACTATCTCTATCTACTGTGCATTTACAGAGGTGGACCTGCCAGCTCAGAGTGTACACAGAATGTTAACACAGCCTGTCTCTGTACCTTATCTCCTGTCCCCTATGTACACCCTGTGCTTTCATCTAACTAGTCTAACTGCTTGGTCTTCTTTTTTTTTAACCACATACCTGCCCACCCCCCCATACTCTTCAGTACGTTTGAATGGCTCACACTTTGCTCATTCTTGGAATGCCCCTTCCAGGATTCTTATCTGTAGAAATTCTCTCTTTTATTTAAGGCCTGGTTGAAGGCTTTGTTAGCCATTCAGCTCATAGGATGTTCCCTGCTTATGGAGCTCTTATCACATTGTGGCTCTACCACCTTACTGAGCACCCTCTTCTATAACAAGCAATATAATTCAGTCTCTTTTTTCTTTTTATGTGTTTGTCTTATCTTCCCAATAAGAGTCTTAACTCTATTGTGTAGGCACTCTAACTTCAAAGCTCTACCTAGTAGGTTAATAAACATGTGACTTTTATGATCACATGTAAGATCATAAGAACCTAAGAAATCTCTGGTGTTCTCTATTCTGAGCCTACTGCGGACACCTATGTGCTTTTTTTTTACTTCTTTGCCAGCACTTCCTAAGACCCTCTTCTATTGGAGGGGCTGTCTCATTGGTATCTGGCAGGAGAAACAGTATACTTGCATTATTTAGTTTCTAACTATTCTTGGCTTAATTCATAGTCAACCATCTACAGACTCATTCTGAGAAACTTATTTATTTATTTATTTTATTAAGTGAGAGACAGGGAGGCAGAGACAGACTCCTGCATGCCCTTTGATTGGGATCCACCTGGCAAACCCCCTATGGGGGATGCTTTGCCCGTCTGAGGCCATTGCTCCATTACTCAGCAACTGAGCTATTTTAGCACCTGAGGTGAGACCACTGAGCCATCCTCAGTGCCTGGGGCCAACTTGATTAAACCAACTGAGCCATGGCTGCAATAGGGGAAGAGAGAGAGAGAGGAGAGAGTGATAGGAGAGAGACGGGAGAGGGATGGAGAAGCAGATGGTTGCTTCTCCTGTGTGCCTTGACCAGGAATCAAACCTGGTACATCCACACTCCAAGCCAATGCTCTACTTCTGAGCCCAATGAGATCTGAAGACCCCTGGGCAAGGCATATATGAGAAAGCAATAAATGAACAACTAAAAAGTGCCACAACAAGTTGATGCTTCCCATCTCTCTTCCTTCCTCTCTGTCTGTCCCTCTGTCTCTAAAAAACAGAAAGAAAGAAAAGAAAGAAAAAAAAAAAGAGAAAGAGATTTTGAACTTGCTGAGGCTAGCCTGATAGCCCGAGGAGTTTTCGTGTTGGTGTAGGGCGTTTGTTACATGTGCACAACGTACGTATTAAAACTGGCCTTTTCTAATTCCTCTGTTCCTCAAGGGAAACTTTTTCATATTTCAGGATTAGAGCAGTGACAAAAATGTGCAAGGAGATAAACCAATCCAGACTGGACTTGCTCTGCTTTATCATTTTCATTATCAGATTATATTGTCTTTTTTTTTTTTTTTTTTTTAGGTGACAGGTTATTAAGAAGGTGGTTTTAGCAGGATATCTAATACTTCTTATTCTATGAATTTGCACTGTTTTAATCCTCACCGTCCTTAAAATAGTTACTTGCTAATCATGGTAGACTCCACCTTCCAACTACCCATTCCACTTTTTTGGTTCACAAAGAAAGTATTCTATTAGGCTCTACAAAAACAATGCTTCGTGCCTGGCCTATTCACTCAATAAGAATAAATCATTGTTTTCATAGCCATGTTGATAATAAGGCAGATTTCAAAGCATGATGAAACATATACTTTTCTAGCAGAGAAAAACCTATAGTTACCTGGCTAATTACCCATCACGTGATGGCTGTGTGCAAATATAGGCTTTTCACATGTGCAGCTTCTGTGTGGGTTTCTTTTCTTTTTTTTTTAATTGAGAGTGCTCATTTAGTTTTCATTGTTTTATATTAATGTTTTCAATCAAAAATTTAGAAGAATGAGCAAACATAAAAGCTGCCCTCTCTTTGACCTATACTAAACCTTTGTAGCCTGGACTTTAAAATGAGACAGACCTGCATTCCAATCCTTGTTCCATAATCTGTCTGATTTTATAAATTATAATTCGGCTCTGATTGCTTATTTGTGAAACAGTTAGCAATACCAGTCTCCCAGACCTGGGGACAGTGAGATCAGATCACTCATGGGAGAGCCTCAAGCACACAGCCACAGCGTCTCATCAAGAGCAGGGGTCCCCAAACTACGGCCCGCGGGCCGCATGCGGCCCCCACCGCACTTCCGGAAGGGGCACCTCTTTCACTGGTGGTCAGTGAGGGAAGAATAGTTCCCATTGAAATATTGGTCAGTTTGTTGATTTAAATTTACTCGTTCTTTATTTTAAATATTGTATTTGTTCCCATTTTGTTTTTTTACTTTAAGATATGTGCAGTGTGCATAGGGATTTGTTCATATTTTTTTTATAGTCTGGCCCTCCAACGGTCTGAGGGACAGTGAACTGGCCCCCTGTGTAAAAAATTTGGGGACCCCTGATTAAGAGCATTCGTTTCTTCTCCTCTTTCCTTTAGAAAAGGAAACCTGACAAAATGCTGTTTTCCTCCCCAAGAAAGTAAGTGGACAATTCCAACATTAAAGAACACTAAGATATATATATATATATATATATATATATATATATATATTATATATATATCTCAGTAGTATGCAACTTTAGGTTTATTTACAAACATTTGAGTATCTCTTACAAGGCTCTGAAATTAACTCGGGAATAAATAAGCCATAATCCCAGATTTCTAGGGGTCCAAAAACCTCAAGGGCTATTGGGAAATGCTTTTAATGTGATATTTTAAAATTTAATTCTCTATGCTAGAATTTACCTGTGTGTGCTGTCCTCCAAACCATTGGCTTGTACTTCCTCTGATTGCTCTTCAATCATAATTAACAGCTGATTCTAGTTGGTTAGAAAACTTGGTGCCAGGAATTCAAATGTACTTTAGGATGTCACAACAAAGGCAATATGTAAATTACTGGCCTCATTGGATTTTTCTCTGGCTGTGAACTGGCTTTTCTTGAGATTTATTGGATGTGCCTAGGTAGGCGTGTGATGATTGTGTGTTTTGGGGATGGTCTAAACCAGAAATTCCATTTGTCCTTGAGATGCTTAATTATTCCAAAAGAAACCAAATCACACTACTAAAAGCATGGTTTTTTGTGTCAATTTCTCTTGGAGGTCATGAGCAAGAATTTTCACTGTGTGTCAGGACAGCCTGCATTATGCTGCAGAAAGAAACATGTCCAGGGTCACAATAGCTTATTTCTTGTTTACTCACAGTTTATTGTGGTGTACACGATTTTACAGGACAGACTTTCCCTTTGTGAAACTCCACATTGGACCTCCATATCAACAAGTGCTTCAATGCTCATAGGAAGGGGAAAAAGAGGTGGAGATTTGAATACTAAATGTTTGTGCTCAGTAGTAACATGAAGTAACATGCATCGCTTCTACTCGTATTTCATTAGTCAACAAAGTGATTAATTTCATGGTCATGTCTTACATCAAGAAGGAGATATAAACTGAAAGCATTTTTGGAAGGAGAGGAAAATTAGACGTTGGGTGAACATTTGTAATATCTCTCATATGCCCTTAGGATAATGATAAATCTCATAGAATAATAAAATCTCAGAGTTGATAATCTAGTGATAAAATTCTAGTTATAACATCTTTCCTGCACTTCCTACTATTTAAATGTTCTCTACAGATTACTGACTGAGATGTGATTATTTGACTTTTTAATATTTTCAGTGATTGGGAATTCAGATAAGGCTGTCCCATCTCATCTTCAATCTATCTCTGTGTTAGAAATTACTATTTTTGATGAATTAAATTTAAGATGCATGGTTTATAGTATCAATAGTACTAATGATGTATACTGTTACTACTAGTTCTGTTCTTGTAACAACAGAGAGTAAACCAAATTTTTCTTGTTCTTGAGAGTGTTTTAAATATTTGAAAACAGCTGCCTCTGCCTTTAATTATCTATGCTCTAGGTCACACACCAATAGCCTCAAACCCACAAGCCGTATATAGCCTGACTTCTGGCTTCTGGCTTCTTTGCATTTCTGGTGGTCTTCACCTAAAGCAGGGGTCCCCAAACTTTTTACACAGGGGACCAGTTCACTGTCCTTCAGACTGTTGGAGGGCTGAACTATAAAAAAACTATGAACAAATCCCTATGTACACTGCACATATCTTATTTTAAAGTAAAAAAATATATGGGATCAAATACAATATTTAAAATAAAGAATAAGTAAATTTAAATCAACAAACTGGCCAGTATTTCAATGGGAACTATGCTCCTCTCACTGACCACCAATGAAAGAGGTGCCCCTTCCGGAAGTGCAAGTGCGGTGGGCCGGATAAATGACCTCAGGGGGCTGCATGTGGCCTGAGGGGCCGTAGTTTGGGGACCCCTGACCTAAAGGATGTAAAAGTATTCCTGCCACTCTCAGAGTGTAACTTTGTCTCTATTCTAAGAAAAGATAGATCTTCAATCTGTTTTTTTCTCCTTAATTTTACTTTTTATGCAATTAACAATTTAAACCATTCAGAAATAAAAGTTCTACTTACCTCCTTTCCAGGTCTACTTTCTTTCCCCAGAATTAACACATTGCTAACAATGTTGGTTATTGCTCTGGTTATTTGTGTATGTTTGTGCTTTGTGTGTGTAAATTATCTTGCTTTAAAAATTGGTTCTTACTGTGTACATTATTTTTCAACTTGCTTTTCTCTGCTACTGTTAAGTAATCTAGAACTGTGCTGTCTAGTATGGTAGCCACTAACCACGTATAGCTGTATAGTTACTGGGCACTTGAAATGTGGTTATGGCAACAGAGAGACTGAGTTTTTAATTTTCTTTAATTTTAATTAATTTCAGTTTAAAATTAAAAACTGAAGTGGTGGCCTGACCAGGCGGTGGCATAGTGGATAGAACATTGGACTTGGAGGCAGAAGACCCAGGTTTGAAACCCCAGGGTCGCCAGCTTGAGCATGTTGGGCTCATCCGGCTTGAGTGTGGGGTTGCTGGCTTGAACATGAGATCACAAACATGACCCAATGGTCACTGGCTTGAGCCCAAAGGTCGATGGATTGAAACCCAAGGTCACTGGCTTGAAGCCCAAGTTTGCTGGCTTGAGCCCAGGGTCATTGGCTTGAGCAAGGGGTCACTCAGTCTGCTGTAGCCCCCACCTCGGTCAAGGCACATATGAAAAGGTAATCAATGAACAACTAAGGTGTCACAACAAAGAATTGATGCTTTTCATCTCTCTCCCTTCCTGTCTATCTGTCCCTGTCTGTCCCTCTCTCTGTCTCTGTCAAAAAGAAAAGAAAAAGAAAAAAACTATAGTGACATAAAATATTTTTGTGTTAAACATCACTTTATTATTTTGATAGAACTATATATCACTTTAACTATTAAATATCTGCAATTTGGTACACTATTAGTATAAAATACACATTGGATTTTTAAAACTTAGCATAAGAAACATATCTTATTAAAATTTTTTCTATTAATCCCATGTTGAAATAATACAAAAAATATTTTTGATAGGTTGGGTTAAATAAAATTTATATTGCAATTAAATTTACCTTTTCATTTACATTTTGAATGTGGCTATGAGAAAATTTTAGATTGTAGATGTGGTTTACATTACATTTATATTGGACAGTGCTGATCTAGAGAGATTCGGACAGTTGCAATGTTTTGCCAGCCCTGTTATTTTGAAGTAGAATCACTATTGTATGCACTGCATGCTTAAAATGGCCAGGCCCTAGACTGGCTGTAGAAGGAAGATGAAGATGAAAGAGATGTGTGTAGTCTTGCCCTCAGGAGCTCACAGTGTAGCAGGGCAGACAGACACAATTAAGTTACAAGACAGTGTTTAGCCAGCACATGAATGAAGATAGAAGCAAAATGCACTGGGAGCATATAGAAGGAGGTTTCTGAGTGCAGGTGTTCATTGGTGGGATTCAGCCAGTTCGCACCGGTTCGACAGAACCGGTACCTAATGTTTCGTTGAGTTCAGCAAACCAGTTGATAAAATGGCACTAGTAATCAAAGGTTCTGTCTGAGGTGGGCACTTGGACAGCCACCCGATGTGGAAATTCCAAATTTTCATTATTTACTCTTTTTTAATGTTCATCTGCACAGCAGTATATTCTAAGCATCCGTAGTAATGTTCATTCCGTCCATAGGTGAACAAAATTGCAAGTGGGAATGCCAGTCAAGAAGCAATATGGAAATATCTTAAATAACAGTTTTATTGGTTTTTGTCAGGTATTATTTAATAGTTTGTCATTAATATCTTAAAACTCATAACATAATCTAGTTTTGTGTACCTCTTTTATTGTTCTTAGTTAAGTATTAAAAATTCATGAAATAATAAACTACCTTTCGGTTATATCTTTTTTTATACTTAAAACACTCATTAGAACCGGTTGTTAAATTATTTGAATTCCACCATTGCATGTGTTACATGTGAACAAACTTGTAAATACTTAAAGACAAGGGATTGTGACCCGTGTTTCTTTGGCAATAGTCTCATAAACATGACTATTAAATGAATGAGAGGAGTCCCATCCCACGTGATCTCTCTGTTCTACAGGATATTACTCGAAGTGAAGAATCTTGCAGTCATCTCTGGCTCAGGTCTTTTTGAAGGGCCTACTTATCCCCCTGGGAACTTGGACTTAGTTCCGACTTGGTTTTTCAGACAGAATTCCTGTTCTTGGTGTTAAGTGATGACCTTTCATTATCTCCAATTAATACACAGTGGTTCATATCAGCTTGTCTGATAAGCATACGAAATACGAATATTATATAGTCCTCTTTAAAAATTCCCAGTGTTTGGCCAGAGCTTTAACACTTTCACCCAGAAAGTGTTCTGAGATGTTGAAGGGAAGATAATTAAGTTTAAGGCTCTTATTTATTTGGATTTATAGAGTTTTATTTGTTTCATAACTATGAAGACTTTTCATGCCTACCAATGAATGCTTTGTCTATAAAAGGATATCAGTTGAAACTCAAAAGGTTACGTCTTATGCTGTCATTGGGTGTCCTTAACTCATCAAAGCAATATTTTCATATCATATTTTTAGTTTGTATTACCTATAAGCTAAGAAAAAAAGTTAGCAATTTTAGATTGCAAATGATAAAACTTTCAGGAAAATGTCAACTTTCTGCCTACTTACATTATTCACGGTTACAAATGGGGCTAGTGTGGTTAATAAAATCAGTTCACACGAAACAGTTTCTCCCAAAGGCAATGTTAGTGGCAGGTCTCACAAAGTCAGAGAATTCACCTGAGAGCTCTCTAAGTAAAGAATTTACCCTGTTGAAACTATTCTGGGAATAAAGATAGGGATGTTGTACAATCTATACTGTAGATGGCAGGTTCAGGGTTTGGCAGGAGGTATATTGATAATTATCAGCTTCACCTCAGCCCCCAAAAACTGTAACTTAGGCTATAGGTTAAGTGCCTGTGTTCTGTTCTGTTGGAGAATCGTCTGAGTCATGGGTTCTTAATTAAGGACTGATGGATAAATCCTTGTGGGGCTTCCTAACCACCCCCTAGATCTTGATGCAGAATTCTGTATATAAAACAATTTCTTGAGAAAACATTCACAGTACTCATCTAATTCTGAAAGCGATCTGTGATGATAAAAAGGTTATGAAACACTTTTTTATGCTTGATTATCAGTTACCTGTCTCCACTAAAAGCCACCCCTCAGGTATTTCTGACAAGTATATTTATTGTATTTTCCTGGTAGTCCATGCACAAGGGGGAAAAGACAGTTTGATTCGCCTGTTCTAATGGTGCTTAACTTTATTTATTTTTTTTAGATTTTATTTATTCATTTTTTAGAGAGAGGAGAGAGAGAGAGAGAAAGAGAGAGAGAGAGAAGTGGGAGGAGCAGGAAGCATCAACTCCCATATGTGCCTTGACCAGGCAAGCCCGAGGTTTCGAACCGGCAACCTCAGGGTTCCAGGTCGACACTTTTACCCACTGTGCCACCACAGGTCAGGCTAATGGTGCTTAACTTTAGAGGGTGGGGGCTGGCATAGATGACATTGAGAATCTAAACACTACTGACTCCCTACCCAGCATATGTTTACATCCACAAAATTGGAATGACTATTGAGGAATTTCATGGAGGTCCACTTGAAATTGGTTTTTGAACTCTTCATTAAAGACTGCTAGTTGATTACCTTGCAAGAGTACAAAATTGTCATGCTGTGAAAAAGAAAGACAAAGGGCCCTGGCTGGTTGGCACAGCAGTAGAGCTTCGGCCTAGCATGTGGATGTCCCGGATTCGATTCCAGGTCAGGACACACAGGAGAAGCAACCATAGGTTCTTTACCCCTACCCCTTCTCTCTCTCTCTCTCTCTCTCTCTCTCCTCCTCCTCCTCCTCCTCCTCCTCCTCCTCTCCTGCAGCCAAGGCTCAATTAGACCCAGTTGGCCCCAGGTGCTGAGGTGGCCTCAGTGCTGAGGATGGCTCCATGGTCTCCACCTCAGGTGCTAAAAAATGGCTCCAGTTGCAACGAAGCAAGGGCCTCTGATGGGCAGAACACTGCCCCCTAGTGGGCTTGTGAGTGGATCCCAGTTGGGGCACATGTGGGAGTCTGTCTCTGGCTCCCCTCCTCACTAAAATACAAAAAAACAAACAAAAAAACCCCACAAGGATATGTATCCACCCATAAGGTTGGTGGGATTCTAATTTCTCACATAGGATTTTTGTTTTTCAAGCTTATGTGGGAAGGAAGAGCTTGCCTCTCTGATCTCATGTGTTTTGCTTGTATATTTTCTAATTAGAATTTTGAAAGCAGAAATGGACAATCAGTAATTCTTATTTTCTCCTGGATAATCTGGATGTACTGTGGACACTTTATATGTTTAGTTGTAACTTTTTGTCTAGAGTGTTCTACAGAGGCTTGCAATAGTGAGAAGCCTTCTGAAAGTTCCTTTTGGTTTTCTCTGACTGGCTTATTTCACTTAGCGTGATGATCTCCAGGTCCATCCATGCTGTTGCCAAAGGTAAGAGTTTCTTCTTTTTTTCTTTTCTATGACCACATAGTATTTTATTGTATAAACGTACCACAGCTTTTTTATCCACTCATCTACTGATGAGCACTTGGGCTGTTTCCAAATATTGGCTATTGTAAATCATGCTGCAATGAATATAGGGGTACATATATTCTTTCAAATTAGTGTTTCAGGGTTCTTAGAATAAATTCTCAGAAGTGGAATCGTAGGTCAAAGTGCCATGTGATTTCACTCATATGTGGGATCTAATGAATAAAATGCACTAACAAGCAAAATAGAAACAGACTCATACATAAAGAACATGCTGACAGCTGTTGGGGAGTGAAGTGGAGGGATAGAACAAAAAGGACTAAAAAAAAGAAAAAGAAACTCAGGAATACAGACAACAGTGTGGTGATTGCTGGGTGGAGGGAGGTGGAGGAGGGTATAAGGGAGATAAATGGTGATGGACAAAGACTGGACTTGGGTAGGTGAACACGATATAGTTTACAAAGCAGTGTTGTAGAATTGGGAGACTGAAATCGGCATAATGACCCACAATAACATTCAATAAAAAAAAAAAACTCCTTTGAGGGAAGCAGCGCATCCTTTTATAATGTAAATACATTTCCTATGGCTTAATTTTTACATATCATGTTTTCAAAACATGCAGCCTGCCTAAGGATTCTTTTGAAAACCTTTTTTTTGTCAAATCAACCCAGTGGCCACTTCTAACAGCAATTTGTTTATTACATGGATCAATCTCATGCTCAGTATTCTAAATATTTATAAACAATGACTTTTTTTTTTTACTTTGGGAGCTCTGCATATTGTTTATGGGTCTAAATTTTGCCTGTTTCCCAAGAGCATGAGTTGAAGGCCAAGATGAGAAGCCTTTTCCTTTTTTATTCTGATAAAGACCCCATCTGCCATTTACCAGACTAAACTACTTACAGGGAAGGGAATGCGGGCCCCTCACATACCCCAACCTTAAAGATGTCGTCTGGCATGTGGTAGGGGCTCAGTATGTGTTTTGGATGAGTGGATGGATGACTGGGCTTTAAATCTTATACCAGGAGGCAGCATAGTGTAATGATAGAAGTCTGGCAGACCTGAACTTGAACTCTGGATCCCCAATTTAAAAAAGATCTGTGTAATTCTTACCTCCCAGGGATGTGTTGTAGGATTTAGTAACATATTGAATTCCAGGTGCTTAAGACAGTGTCTGGCATAATAAAGCATTTGATAAATGGTAGCATTATTCAAGTCTTAGGCCTTAAATTAGAATATCCTAGGGTTTAGTCATTTACAGACCAATATCACAATTTTTGTCATATCAGTAACTCCATATTTTATTATTTATTTAATATTTTTCTTTCAATTAACTGCTTTTTTTGCTGAAACAATTTTATGTAATAGGATATTTTATATCACGGACATATATAGAAAATATATCACTTGCTATAAATAACAGTGAAGTCGATGTATAATTCTTAAAATTTTTTAAAAATATATGTTTATCCACGTACCACCTAAAATTGAGTTGGGTACCACTAGCATACACCACACTTAAGTCATTTCCTTTGAGGCTTTCCTCCTGGGCAATAGCCCAGCCTAGGTTACTGATAGAAATGAGACCTTCTTGGGCTGTGGTGAGCCTCATGTCAACAGCAGGCTAGGAAGGGTTGGAACCAGTTGCACTGAACTAATCTATAGGCTTAGACTGTAACTGCCACACAGATGTGAAATCTGAAAATAACCACCATGCACCTGCCCTTTTTATGTGTCTGTTACAGTGTTAATTGAAAACCAGTAGATGCTGTAGGGGCAGTAGGATACCTACTTAAACATGACCCTTACCTTAGAGCAGTGATTTTCAACCTTTTTTGAGCCGCAGCACATTTTTTACATTTACAAAATCCTGGGGCACACCACCTACCAAAATGACACAAAATGACACTCTGTTAGAATTTATTTAAAGTTTAAATAAATTACATTTATTAAAAAAGGTTAAATAAAAAAGGATAACCCCCTCATATATACAGTCCCATGTAACATCCCTCATATATACAGTCCTATGTAATATCCCTCATATATACAGTCCCACATAACATCCCCTTATAAATACAGTCCCACGTAACATCCCCTCATATACAGTCCCACGTAACATCCCCTCATATACAGTACCATATAACCTCATATATACAGTCCCATGTAACCTCATATATACAGTCCCATGTAACCCCTCATATATACAGTCCCATGTATCTCCTCATATATACAGTCCCGCTAATAGATACTGGAGCTTTCATCAAGATTGTGGGTTCAAATCAATTTGGCAAATACTCTCTCTATATAGAGACTGGACAAAATCAATTTTAGAAAATGTTGGGTACTTGTGTAACATCATAAGTCCTCAGAGCATCTCTGCTGTCAGATTGAGAAGTTTGCTTTCTAGGTAAGGATTCTGATAAATACTAGAGTTCTCCCTGAGGTTGTGGGTTCAAATCCCATGGTCAGCTGGGTGCAAGGGCCTTGGTTCTGTCTGTTTTGATGATGTATATAGAGATTTGAGCTCTTTAAGAAGATGACCCTTCAGGACGCCATATACAATATAGATAACATTGTGATGCATTGTGATGCATTGTATATCACCCTCTGAGGGGGCCTCTTTTAAAAAGAAAAAGGTCAAACATCTATATACACCATCAGGATAGACATAACCAGCTGAGGCTGAGGCTTCATCTAGTGGTGGCAACATTTACCTCCAGTCCTGACCAGGATTAGAAATCGGGACCATGGGGAGGAGTAGCAGCTTCAACTACTCACAGCGGCTACACAATGACAAGTGCGCGGCAGCCCAAGCGGGACCTTCCTGGGTGTGGATGAGAGGCGGTCTACTATTGGTTCATCGCTAGTGGTCGGGATAAATCCTAGAAGGTGATTGGTCAGTGAGCATTCCCTGTGCCTCCACTCTTCCTGTTGCTGATAGCTGAGGGGAATGTTTATGTTTGGATGGAGGAGGCTGGCCGTGGGCCGGATTAATAGCCTCCGTGGGCCGTATCCGGCACACGGGCCATAGTTTGGGGACCCATGTTTAATTTCTCCACAGCAAACCTGACCATGTCTCACAGCATACTAGTGTGCTGTGGCACACTGGTTGAAAAACACTGCCTTAGAGATACCTGGACTCTTGAATGGTTACTACCCAGCGCCTGAATGAACATGGATCCCAATCAGATGAGGAAAAGGGTAATTGTTATTATTACCAAATGGTCCCCATGATGGCATAACCTTGCAAAATTGAGCCCTGGGTAAAACTAGTTTCTTTAGAAATTTGCCTCACTAAGGTGATTTGCTGAGATTGAATCCTTCAGATTGTCTCAATAAGAACAAGTTCCTCGTCTAAGCATTGGGCTCATACTAGTAAAAAGGAAAAGACACTGACTTCAGAGGGAGTGTGTTTTAGCAGCACACAAAAAACAAAAGTGAAGGCTTACATCTGTGTTGTGTTGCAGAATTGATAAAAGCTGATGCAGCACTAAAAACAAGCTCATCATTCATACTACTCTCCAATCATTTAAGTTAGGGTGCTTGTTGATGACTTTACAAGCACAAAGGTACTCAGAACATTGCATGCGGTTTGAGAAATTTGTCTGGATGTGTTTGCCAGCAATCTAATACCATCAAGGTACTGAAGACTGTCCTCAATTTGGCTGTGCTGGACTCTTATCTTTGAAAGAAAAAGATAATTTAGCAGAGCATTGCGCCATTGGCTAGAAACACTACAGTTCTGAACACAAATACTACTAAAAGGAAATGAATCATTTAAAGAATTGTAGCATCAAATATTTAACCAATGAACTCCTAAAGTTTGGAGTAGAATAAAATTTACTATCCAAGCAGTTCCTCAATCCACCTACCAGTAGTATTAGTTATCCATTTAAGTCACCAAAAAGCATTTATGGTCTTAGAATAAATGATTGGTAATTAGGACTTACAATGTTATAAATACATAGCAGAGATTCAATGATATTGTAATAAACCGCAAGAGAAGTTATAGTGGTTTCAAATGCTAGTAGAACCTTGAGAAATATTTGGAGCTGTATTCTCGGCACCACAGTTAGATATTTTTATTGGCGCTGTAAGGGGGAGATAACAGCCAGTGTTTTATCAAAAATGTGCAGTTCTTTTCCACTAAGGCCAATGGGAGCAAATGGACAATCTAGAGGAGTGAGGCCCTTGGCTTGAATAATGTATGAATCTTTTAACAAGCAGAATACATACTTAAAAAACAATACAATATTACCTCATGTCCCTCTTTTTGTTCTCTCATTTCTGGTCCCTTTCCTTTGAATGAGTTTTGGTTAAGTGGAAAAAGACAACAAGGGAAAGGTCCAGGGCATTTCAGCTCCTTATCTAGAGTTCAGCTAGTTTATCTCTGATTTCAGTTTCTAAGTCAAGCATTCATCATTTGAGCTCTACAATTTGTTTCCCTACCCTGTTACTTGCTGGTCTGCTAATGGCAAAGACACAGAAATGGGCACCTACCCACACCTGCCTCCAGGCTTGCTCAAACTGCAGGAAGGGTGGCCTGTTAGTAAAACAACAAGAACTAGACTGAGCCCAGAACCACAGCCTGGTGACATCACAGCAGTGTCTTAGTTGGAGATACAGCCTGACCTGCTGATCTAGAGGCCAGTGTCACTCCCCAGCGGGACCAGCCCAGTACAGCATCTTATATTTATAGGAGTAAGACAATAAAGAATTGCCTGTTAGTTCCACTGGAAGTTCCACAAAAATGATACATGCCAGGTGTTTGTGGGTGTTGAGAATTGCTTGTTGCTTGACCCTGGCCTATTAGCTCAATCCGTTAGAGCAGTGGTCCCCAACCCCTGGGCCGTGGACCAGTACCGGTTCGTGGGCCATTTGGTACCGGTCTGCAGAGAAAGGATAAATAACTTACATTATTTCCGTTTTATTTATATTTAAGTCTGAATGATGTTTTACTTTTAAAAAATAACCGGATTCCTTCTGTTATATTCATCTAAGACTCACTCTTGATGCTTGTCTCAATCACGTGATACATTTATCTGTCACACCCTAAAGGCCAGTCCGTGAAAATATTTTCTGACATTAAACCGGTCCATGGCCCAAGAAAGGTTGGGGACCACTGAGTTAGAGCATCACCCTGAAACAACAAGGTGGCAGGTTTGATCCCCGATCAGGGCACACACGGGAAGCAACCAATGAGTGCACCACTAAGTAGAACAACAAATAAATGCTTCCCTTCCCCCTTCCCTTTCTCTCCCTTTCTCTTTCTGTCTCTCTAAAAAAAATCAATCAATCAGTCAATAAAGACCTGGCCAGTTGGTTGGAGCGATGTCCTGAAGCGCAGGGGTTGCTGGTTGATCACTGGTCAGGGCATGTACAGAAACAGATTGATGTTCATGTCCTTATGTCTTCATGTCTCTCTGCCTACCTCTAAAAACAAGCAAACAAACAAACAAAGCAGAGTTGCTTGCTGCATCTTAGCTACACTCTTGATTTCTGTGCCTATGTCTTGGTGAATCAGGAGACTTTGATCATCCTTGACTATGGCATTTCCTGAGCTCTTTCTGTGTGCATTTACTATAACTATCTAGGATGTGTAAGGCACTGGAAAAGAAATGACCAGTGCAGTCAACACACCTGCATTGATGTCGTTAGCAGCAGTTAGTTAGCGGAGCTAACTAAGGGACAGATGTGCCTGGTGTGCAAGACATTGCCAGGATCTGCCCCAGAAGGATTTTATTTTTGCACGTCTTTTGTGGTCTTCAAATCCCTTTTAGATTTGTATCTTTCTCGATACAGAGGTCAACTTACTGGATAATCAGAGTCAAGAATGAAAATCAGCACATTAATAACTGTAGAGAATATACAGGCATCAGTCAGAATAGACACACACCTGAGGGCTGGAGCAGCAACCAGAGACTCCTGGTGTGACCAGAAGTTACCCCAAGCTACCTGGACTGGAGGTGGTGGGAAGGTCTTGGATCTCCCAAGGGAGGATCCAGGGATGGGGGGAGAGGAGTACTGAAGACAGGGGCTGCACAGTATCCATTTACTAACCTGCAAACAAATCTTTTGGTATTTAACCTAGTGAAACCATAGAAGTGTGTACCAGTTCTCTACATTCCTGGTCATTATGTGAGCATGGGCAAGAATCTTTCAAGATTCTGTTTGTAGCTTAGTGAAAGCCCACCCTACAATGCTTAACTGAACAGTGCTCCTCAAAATTCACCGACTAAAAATAGTTTCATCTGCAGTGTGAACATAGTTTCATATTTATACTAGCATCTGGCCTAAGGAATTGAATACTCCATTCCTTAAATAGCTTCATTCCAGCTCTTGAATACTCTAAGAAAATCTTCCCCAGTCAAACACCTTGTTTACATAGCCATGTTTAAATGCAAACAAGTTCCCTTTTTAAAATACAGAAGGATATAAATTTTGGAGTTAATGATGCTTTGGGGTAGTCTTTTTTGGGGGGCGGGTGAGAGAAGAAGAGGTTGAATAGAAAATAAACTTCAAATATGTCCATTTGGTTAAAAAAAAAACAACCAGAGATATTTATTTTACACTTTAAATTTTTTGTACTTTACTAAGTTTGACTCACAAACATGAAAATCATCTGTGTGATATTGGGGTGCCTCTTCACCATCCTATGTGAAGCCAGTTAGAGTGAAGTTCTTGGGAAGAATTTATGCACTGCTAATGCCCAACAATAATAGAAATATAAGCCTAGGTATAATTTAACTTTTTCTACCAGCAAATGCTTTGGGGCCAGAAATCATTTGCCAGCAGGCATTGGGTGTACTTTTGTTAGTCTTAAGGGGATATTAATGGTTAGTCCCCATGAAGAAAGACATGAAAATAACACACTGAAAGGTAAACATTACGAATGAATGGCTAATGATTAGCTGTTATAGTCCAAAGGGGCAGAGTATTTTTTTTATAGTTTTATGACCCTTGCCCAGCCTTTATTGAAAGAACATTGTATATTCAGAGTTATATACTTCAAACTTACACCTCCTTTGAACATCCTTCTTTAAATATCATAGCAAATATTCTCCATGTTATGTGTTGTAGGAAGGAGGATTTTAAATATTTATTGATTTTAACATTATATTGAAGCAGAATAGACAATTATTTTTAAAATCAGTTTATGAACCCATAGAGTAAGATATAATAATAATCTTACCTTCCCCTGAAAATTAAGTAAGGACAGTAAAATTGTTTTGTCTGATAAATGAGTTAGTATTTAGTACATTATAGCTACAGGGTAGTCAGGATGCATCCCTATCTATACAGCTTTTGTGCACATAGGACAGTTCAGAGAAATAAAAAATGTTAATGGACTGCATTTTTTAAAATTTAAAACAAAAATGGCTTTTTTTTAGTCCCTGGGGGCTCCAGTTTTACAACTTCTATTAACTACTTTAGTAAATAAAAGAATGTCAGAAGAACATTGCCCATTAAAATGTTAACATATGGGTTTATTTGAGGAGTGTAACAGAAAGGCAACTTTCAGTCATTGATGTTGAAATTAGATTTGAGGCTATGCTATGGGTTGTTCTTCACCGTCTATGAAAGAAAATGCTTTGGCTGAATGAAAACTATGTATATTCTCTGGGAAACATTGAAATGGCAAAATTTAAACACTACTTTCATTTTTCACCAGTGGGATTTTTCTAGATAAAAATATAATCTAATTCTAAATCATCCTTCTAAAATGTTTTTCCCATTACGAATATAATTATCTTTTTTATTACAGAAAATAAAGACATGCAAAAATGGAAAAAAAATACCACTCATAGTCCCACTACCCAGAGGCTACCACTGTTAACAGTTTAATTCCAATTTACTGTATTTTCTTGATCCTAAGATGCCACTGGTTGTAAAGATGCATCATTGATTTTCAACAGCTTTTGGAGAACAAGAAACAATTTCATTCCAAATATAGACATAATTTGTAGGTACATACAGTGTTCAGAAAATTAAAAAGTAGAGGAGGTAGGGAGGGAAGTACATTTTAGAATTGATTGTAAAGAGCCCAGTTCTGGCCCTTTTCCCTGGGAAGCTCACTGGATATCACTTGAATGTAGAAACAGCCTCCTCAGATACCTTTCTGGCCCGAGAATGTTAATGTCTCTGTTAATATCTGTGCCATTTACAACAGACAAATGATGTTGGTATTTTATTTTCACAAAGTGTTGGAAGTATAGCTCCAAGTAATAAAGGGGAGTTTCCCAGGCTTGTGGAGTAGTTCATGTATCCTTCTGGTTTGGATATGCTTGTATTCATGTAGATAACCATCTGTTTATACCTTCTTATATTTATTTATTCATTCATTTGTTCAGTAAATACATAATGGCCTATTATGCTTAGGCTCCATTAGACTTTAGCTTTTTAGAAAGATTGTTGAAAATATTAATTTGCTTATTGCATGGTAGTATTGGTGATGACCCATTCCATGAAAATTATTCAGGTAAGAATTTTTAGGTATACAAATATACCTAATAATCAATAATAATAATAATAATAATAATAATAGCCCTGGCCGGTTGGCTCAGTGGTAGAGTGCCAGCCCAGTGCATGGAAGTTGCCAGTTCGATTCCAGGCCAGGACACACAGGAGAAGTGCTCATCTACTTCTCCACCCTTCCCCCTCTCCTTTCTCTATCTCTTTCTTCCCCTCCTGCAGCCAAGGCTCCATTGGAGCAAAGTTGGCCCAGACGCTGAGCATAGCTTCATGGCCTCCTCCTCAGGTGCTAGAATGGCTCCGGTTGCAATGGAGCAACAGCTCAGATGGGCAGAGCATCGCCCCCTGGTGGGCTTGCTAGGTGGATCCTACCCAGTTGGGCACATGATGGAGTCTGTCTTTCTGCCTCCCTGCTTCTCACTTCAGAAAAAGACAAAATAATAATAATAATAATAATAATAATAATAGAAAGTGTAACATGGTGAGCTAATATACACACACAAATATTAATATTACATATGTATATATATGAGTGGGTATGTAAAGATACATATATAAATGTATAAATATATTTATTCGAACTAGTGGTTTGACCTAACAGCACTTGCCCCCACTATGAATGATGCACTCTAGGACTTTTCTTCTATATTCTATTTCACCTTTTTAAAATGTTGATTGTAACCCACCTAATAGGTTTTGTAATTCTACTAATGGGCTACAAACCTCAGTTTATAAAACACTGACCCAAAAGTAATAATTTTGCATAGTGTCTGCTTTCTGGCTAAGCACACTATTTCCAAACTTAACTGTTATGGATCCAAATTTGGCTCACTGTTCCTTAGGTCCTCTCAACCCTATAACAATCACTACAGAGTCTGCATTTTTTTTTCCAAAGTCTAAAGTGAACTCTTCCAAGGTATCCTGTTCCTAAGGACTGTTGCTGGTGCAGTTCTGTTCTCTTTTTGGTCAGCTAATATAAGTATTGTCATAAGTCATTAGGCTGCCATTGTCTAGAGTAAAAAAGAAAACCCCACATATAGTTCATTTATAACATGATGCCCTTGATTTTTCAAAAAATGTGGACAAGTTTGTAGTTCTTCCTATATACAGTGTTTTTAAAGAATCCATCTTTTAGGCATTGTCTGTATTGGTGTTACTCCTTGGTGTGAAAGAGCAATAATTTTCTGCCTCTTCGCCTTGGACCTAAGAGAAACTGCTTTCTACATCCCAAAGACAAAGAAAAGCTTCTATTTATAGGCTTCATGTGGTTTCTAAAATTTTTACCAAAGTGAATAGAACAATAATAAATTGCTCTCACATTTCTGCCCATAGAATTGTTTATTTAGCATTTTCTGTAAAACAAGAGTCCTTCCATCCACATGAAAAGACTGTATTTTGATTGCCTAGGAGATTTGAAATGATTTCTAATCTTGCCACAACTGTCTTCTGCTGTATAAATGAAATGTTTCATTTTCAAAGAGACTGTCAGGATATGCTGAAGACTGTTCCTTCACTCCTCTGCAACTCCTCTCCCCCCAAAATAAAGTGCTTTGCTTTGTATTTTCCAAAAGAACAATGGTATTATTTTTTATATTGGAAGACTTGATTTTCAGCAAGTCATAAAATGCTTATTTTCTAGCAGTTTCTTTGTTTTATTAAGCTCATAGGGTTCTTTTTTGATTCACTATCAAAAGTTGCCAGTTTCATGGGATGGCCGAATAAGACAGGAGCTCTTTGAATATGGAGCTAAAATCAAACCTAAAATATGGTCTGCTTGCAAACCATTATTTCTTTTTTGGAGGATGGTAGGGAAGGGTCAGGACAATAATCTGCAACAAAACTTTCTTCCTTTATTAAAATTGATCTTTTCTTTAAATTTTTTTGATTGATTTTAGAGAGAGAAAGGAAAGGAAGGAGGAAGAAATTGAGACAGAGAGAAGAACATTAATTTGTCATTCTACTTATTTATACATTCATTGGTTGATTCTTAGATGTGCCCAGACTAGGGTTGGAACCCACAACCTTGGCTTTATGGGGACAATGCTCTAACCGGCTGAGTTACCCTGCCAGGGCTTAGTCTTTCCTGGGTAGCTGGACAACCATGGGACCTGCAATTTCATCAAGGTGTTGAAGAGAACTAAGTTGAGCTTATCAATCAGCCTTCCTTGACTGTAGGACTTAGAATTTTTCAAATTATTAATATACTCATACAACCTGCATTGCTGATCTCTAGACTTGCCCTGAGTGTAAAATAAGCTTAGTGTCTTAATGACACTTAACTCAACCAGTTTTCACATGAGAATCAACATGTTCTATTGTATTGAAATTGTAAAATATTGACATTTTCCCCATCAATTTACTAAATGCTTTAATTTTGTTTAGAAATAGGCTTGATTATTTGGATTTGTTTCTTTTGCCCTAAAGTTTTTGATTTCCATGCTAAATCACCTGACAGGACTTCTTCTCTTCAACCAATACATCCAATAAGAAGTTTTTTTTTTTTTCATAATTACACTTAATGAACTGGACTCAAGTTTTAAGCATATATTATAGGTTGCCATCACCAGAAAAGTGACTAGCATCAAAGTAGAGAAAAGTAGTTAACTGGTCCACTAATTGTATTAATATGATCAAATCTCCAAGCTACACTTAGTCAATATATTCTGCTTTGATTAGCTATATTGTAATATTTGAAACCCTAATTTATAATATGAAACTCAGATATATTTATAAATCTCTGATAGCTTTTATTTATATACAGTCAACAACTGATGAAAAGCTGTTACTTAAATAAATTGACTTTGAGAAAAAGGGTGCAACCAGAAACATAATTCATTCATTTTATAAATGTTCCTCCCTGCTGTGGACTTTAGCCTTTGGCATCTGACCTTTAACCATAATCTATGGCTAGATATAACCAGAGCATTGTAGGAATGCTAAGGTAAATTCAAATTGCACAATGCTTGAGCATTCTAGTTAAAACAAGGTTGACTAAAATTTAAAACATACTGTAATATAGACAAAGGAATTGTTATCATGGATGAAGTGTATGTTGGAGATATAGGAGGATTATTGTGTCTGTTTCAGATGTAATTTCATGCCTGAGAATTTACATTGAAGGAAAAATGGTCTGGATCCCATTAGGAAAAGGCCCTGTTTTTCTGTCAGTTTAATTAAATGGAAACTGCTGGCAAGAGAGCTGAGGAGGTTGATAGAAGCAATACTATTTTGTATGTTGGAACAGGAAACTCTTAGGTCTTCCAGTTTGAAAAGGATACAAAAATGAAACCTGTGATTCATTTTTGTTTACAAACTCCCTCCTAGTTTACAATGACCTGAGTGATAAATTAACTACAGTAAGTTATACATAGTGTGCAGGACAATGGCTTGATCTCAAGATATAAAATGCTAATCTCTCATGAAGAAGGTAGAACTTATTTTAATATGACTTTTCCCCTAAACAATGCATTATTCAACAAAGTAATTATTTCCTTTGGTTTATTTTTTGTAAGTAGATGAAGAGGGGGATGGGTATTTGGCTTGTTTTAAAGTGTGTGTGTGTGTGTGTGTGTGTGTGTGTGTGTGTGTGTGTTTGAGCAGCAAAAGAAAGAAGAAAAAATGGAGAGAAGAGTAAAAGAGAGACCTTGGAACAGTGATTTATCTGTTAAGTGTGTTTGGCATCCTGCCTTTTGGCTAGAATTTTTGAGAGAAGCATATTGGGTTTACTTTAATGGGCAAAAACTCTGAACCTCATTTGTAGAAAAAAAAAAAGAGCATGTTTTCTTTTCCCTTTTTCAGTTCAGTTTATTATATCTTGACATTCTGTCTTGTAATTGAACAGTAATTCTGAATTTAAAGCTGGAGAAGAAGGAAATTTAAGTGGGTCTTCCTCCTCCACCTCTTCCTCATGTTTCATAGAAGAGGACTAGCTGATCCCAAAGTTTTATCCCTCTTTACAACCACCCTTCACACTAGCACCAAAAAGAAAAAGAAAAAAAAGGTTGTTTAATTTTGCTGAGACTATCTAGCTCTAGCTGTCTTTGTACCTTGGACTGTACTGAGGGTTGTTATGTTTATATCTATTCTAATAATGTGAAGTCAGTATGTGTTTTTAAAAGGAATATACCCCATGGCCCTGGCCGGTTGGCTCAGCAGTAGAGCGTCGGCCTGGCGTGCGGGGGACCCGGGTTCGATTCCCGGCCAGGGCACATAGGAGAAGCGCCCATTTGCTTCTCCACCCCCCCCCTTCCTCTCTGTCTCTCTCTTCCCCTCCCGCAGCCAGGGCTCCATTGGAGCGGAGATGGCCCAGGCACTGGGGATGGCTCCTTGGCCTCTGTCCCAGGCGCTAGAGTGGCTCTGGTCGCGGTGGAGTGACGCCCCGGAGGGGCAGAGCATCGCCCCCTGGTAGGCAGAGCTTCGCCCCTGGTGGGCGTGCCAGGTGGATCCCGGTCTGGCGCATGCGGGAGTCTGTCTGACTGTCTCTCCCCGTTTCCAGCTTCAGAAAAAAAAATAATAAATTAAAAAAAAAAAGAGGAGCAAGCAACCTGAGAACACTGCAGGACTGGTACTGGCCAGACCACAGAAAATCCAGGTCAGAATTTAGAATGGTAGACTTCCAGCGCTGACATAAACCTCAGGCTTTCCAGACACGGTTACCCTCCTACTTTTTTTTAAAAAAAAAAAAAAAAAAAAAAAAGGAATATACCCCAAGAACACCATAGAACTTCTCCAAAAGGAGAAATGCACCCCATGTTTGTGGCAACATTAGCAAAGATCTGGAAACAGCCCAAGTGTCCATCAGAGGACGAGTGGATTAAAAAGCTTTGGTACATATATACTATGGAATACTACTCAGCCATAAGAAATGATGACATCAGATCATTTACAATAACATGGATGGGCCTTGATAACATTATTTGGAGTGAAATAAGTAAATCAGAAAAAACTAAGAACTATATGATTCCATACATAGATGGGACATAAAAATGAGACTCAGAGACATGGACAAGAATGTGATGGTAATGGGGGTGGGTGGGGTGGGGGGATGGGGCTAGGAAGGAGAGAGAGGGGGTGGGGGGGAGGGGAGGGCACAAAGAAAACCAGAAGGTGACAGAAGACTACTTGACTTTGGGTGAGGGTATGTAGCATAATCAAAGGTCAAAATAATCTGGAGATGTTTTCTCTCAATATATGTACCCTGATTTATCGATGTCACTGCATTAAATTTAATAATAATAATAAATAAATAAAAGGAAATTTTCTAATCTCAATTAAAATGAGATAGCCAATGAAAGTCTTCCATATGACACATTCTCCTGGTGGATACATGACATTATACATTTGGCAAAGCCCAGAACTGTACAACACAGACAGTGAACCCTAATGCAGTGGACCCCAACCCCTGGGCCGTGGACCGGTACTGGTCCACAGAGAAAGAATAAATAACTTACATTATTTCAATTTTATTTATATTTAAGTCTGAACAATGTTTTATTTTTAAAAAATGACCAGCTTCCCTCTGTTACATCTGTCTAAAACTCACTCTTGATGTTTGTCTCGGTCACGTGATACATTTATCCATCCCACCCTAAAGGCCGATCCGTGAAAATATTTTCTGACATTAAACCGGTCCGTGGCCCAAAAAAGATTGGGGACCACTGCCTTAATGTAAACTCTGGGTGTGATTCTTATGGTTTATCAGTCGTTAACAAATGTACCACACTAATGCAAGATGTTAAAAAATATGTTGCATGAAGATACTAGCAGCAATTTTTTTTAAAAAAGCTGTCAATAGTATATAAACTTAAGTCCTATTTTTCCCCTTAGTTTGGTGCTGCTATTTTATCACTATTGTTAACTAAATATGTTTATTGAATTGTCTGTCATCCTATACTAGGTTTGTTGAGGGGATGTACTAGAGTTACAAAAACATGAAAGTTGGGTAGATGATTATGGAAAGGTCTGATTAAATATTTGGACCATCTAACACTGGAGAATTTACGTGGAGTCATGTTTTTTTCTTCATATCTTTTAATTATGCTTATTTTCTCAATACTAGTTCTGCATGCTTATCATGTTAAGTCAATACAAAGAAATAAAAAGAAAACATTTAAATTATTCATAATACATCATGCTAGTTTGGGGATTTACCGTCTTAATCGTTCCTGTTTTGTTTATCTTCTTATATGTAAGTTTTTTAATTTATACAATATCTTAAGTTTTATATCAGATTTTTTAATACTAATGTTCTCTTTTATGTACAACAGATACTCATCCAGAATCATTTTTAGTAATGGACACTACCATATTCTATTATACAGAAGTGCCATCATTTATCCTGCTGATTTCCTTTGGGCTATGATAAACAATGCTCTTAAGAACATCCTTAAAGTTATATCATTGTTCATATCTTGGTCTTTCCTTAGCTAAAAGTTTAGAAGTGAGACTTATGAGATTGAAGGTCAGAGCAGAAATCTGAGACTTTTTCCAAGTTAAATTGTAAAGAACATTTTTAGTAGAATTAGAATTGTCAGCCCTGGCAGGTTGGCTCAGTGGATAGAGAGTCAGCCAGGCATGTGGATGTCCTAGTTTTGATCCCAAGTCAGGGCACACATGAGAAGCAACCATCTGCTTCTCTTCCCCTCTCTCTCTCCTTCTCTCGCAGCCAGTGGCTCAGTTGGTTCAAGCGTCAGCCTGGGTACTGAGGATAGCTCAGTTGATCCGAGCTTTGGCCTCAGGCACTAAGGATAGCTTGGTTGATTCACGCATTGGCCCCAGATGGGGGTTGGTGGGTGCATCACGGTCAGGCAGATGTGGGAGTCTATCTCCCTTATTCTCACTTAAAAAAAAAAAAAGAATTAGGATTATCATGTATATTAAGAAATTCCTTAATGCTTGGCATTGCTGAAGTCTATGTAAAATGAAAAATGTTATTAATTTTCAAGAGAAGTTGGCCAAATTTAGATACAGTTGATCTTGAGAAGACTTGTATTTGGTGCATAGAATGTGTTCTATACCCAGAATTCTATCTACAGTGCCCACACTATAATTAGAAAATTCAACCCAACTCTAAGAGAACCCCCAACCATTCCCCTTTTTACCTGCCAAAACCTCTCATAATACCCCTTTGGGGGCTGTATTTACACCAAGCCTTCCAGTGGAAAAGACCTACCTCCTGCCTTTGTTTCTAGCCCATGCTGTGTGTGTGTGTGTGTGTGTGTGTGTGTGTGTGTGTGTATTCTTCCCCCTTCTCTCTGCTCTCTCAGGTGAATATAGGGGACCAACATTATAGAACTAACCCGCTATAGGTTGGGACATCTTTGAAAGGGTTAACCTGAAAGGCTGGTGCAGCCAATAAGCATTTTTCCTGATGATGTCATAGTGGTAATATCAGAGGCTTCAGGGAGTTTATTATGAAATTACTCAGAACTGGAAATATTCATTCCACTCTTAGTGGCTTTTTGAGTGTGACAAGAACAAGGATAAATTGAAGTTTTAATAAAATAAGCCTATGTGTGTTACTCCAGGTTCCTAAAGATCATTATT
Organism: Saccopteryx bilineata; assembly: GCF_036850765.1. Lineage (NCBI taxonomy): Eukaryota > Metazoa > Chordata > Mammalia > Chiroptera > Emballonuridae > Saccopteryx > Saccopteryx bilineata. The sequence goes on from NC_089498.1 coordinate 63,411,329, forward strand.
TTGAGTACAGTTAAATGAACACAGAGGTGTGCATGCATGCACACACACACACACACACACACCAGATGCTGGTGCAAAAAAGGGGAGGAGGGAAGCTTTTAATCTTCATTATTGATTTTCTGTGTGTACAGGTTTATCTAAAGGGTACATACGGTTTACCAGCCATAGTGGGACTAGGCTTTAAAGCCAATAAAAAGCTTTGGTCCTTAGAAAATAATATGAGATATTCAGGCAGCTAGTTTATTTTAATTTCTTTTTTTCTACCTCATGACAGTATTTTAAATAATTGGGTTGATTTATGATTATAGATAGATTTAAGATGTAAGATGCTTTAACAGGGCAGTGCTGGTTTATTGTATCTGGCCTTATCCAATTATAAAATTGAGTTGAGTCATGTAATGATTCTCTAACTAAAATATCAATCACGGTGAATGGACTTTCGCGATGTATATACTGTGAGTATTTTGAGCTTCTCCAAGGCACCCTCACATCTGAATATGCTTACTTGGCTTTACTCTTTAACATGTAGAACACAGGAAACTTTGGCTGAATTTAGCCTCTCAAGCTAATAATGCACATGCTTAGTGACAGCAAAGGAGGGTGGGGTGTGATGACGAGCAGGATATGATAGACTAAAGTAATTATTTCCGCAAGCAAGCGAGCATCCTCCATTATTTGTACAAATAATACAAAGTGACTATTTGGCTGTGTCGTGGTAATGAAACAATAAAGATCATATTTAATTTAAAACAGTATCCCCCAGGGTTTTCCTTTTTATTCAGAGCATTTTTGGCTGCTAAAACAAACATGATTTGCTGCTACAGTTAACAACAGCAATTTTAAAGCAGAAAGAGAGAGAGAGATTTTTGTTCTCCCTTTCCATTAACTCTAGCATTCCAGAAATCACGATAAGGGCATGTGGGACAGGAATGTTGAAATAATTCGCTTATTGAAATAAATCGCTTATTTCACTATTCTTTCCATATTGTTCACATAACTGTTTATTTACAATAATTTGAGTAATCTCCGAGTTCCTCCTAAAGGCTTTTTTTGGCCTGGATAGAAAGTGCAGCTTTAAGATATTTCTCCTAAAATAAATCTGAGACGGTCTCATTTATAGTCAGCAGTGCCTTGATTACTTGCAGACACACTGGAAATTTACATGCGCTTTTCTCCTTTATAAAACACTGATCTGTTCATATCATTAGTTCCCTCATGACTAGCGCTTGGCTGCTTGCCAAGTGGTCTAAATCTGTAGTTGTAAATCGTGAGTTGAAATAGCAGAAAGTGGATTTGTAACTTAAAAAGTGTAAACAGTTTGGAAAATGAAGTAATTTTGGAGTATGATTGATTGCCTTGTGATTGTGCTTTAAATTAGCCTGGGGTCTCGGGGGCAGATATGTGCTCTAACTGCTTATTATACATTTTCAGTTTTGGAAGGAATAATAGCATTGTTGGTAGGCTTTTAAACAATGTATGCATCTCCTGGAGTGACCTTTTAGGAAATGAATAGTTTTATTGTGTGTCCATTACTTTGCCTGAAACAACATTTTTGAGTTATTAATTTGACTTGTTCTATAAATAAAGAATTCAAAATGCAAAGCTGCTGCGTAGCCCAGGCTCAGTATATCATGCCTGTGCTTCAGAACCACTGCTTGAGATTGACAATTCACAGGACAAACGGTTTCTTTGGTGATAAATTAATAATGTTTTCTGAAGCCTATGGTTACCAAAGATTAGCCCTTCAATATTGCAGAAGCTAAAAATTATTATTAAGGAAGACAATCGATTAGTTGGCCTTCTGGGGCACTGGAAGCATAGGTCTGCTTTTGTTAAGGGATCTCAATTCATTTAATGGCATAGACAAAAAATAGGAATAGCCCAGTGGATAATTTCTGGACAAAATAGAGCAACTGGGAAAGAGCAGAAAGATCTGAGGTAGGAAAATCTGAGTGCACATCACGTATCTTTTCCCCTGATTTACCAGCTGGGTCATTCTAGGCAAGTTTTGCGTCTCCTCCAACCCCCTTTTTCCCCACCAATACAATGGGTATAAGAATTCCAACCTCACAACATTTTTGTGAGAGTTACATGAGACAAGATATGAAAGGGTTATGAAAATGTAAAATGCTCTATATTGCATATTGTAATTATCACCATCATCATGATTATTATTGCTATTACTATTGCTATTGTGTAATTATTATATTGGCTTGGTTAACTTTATTCATATTGTGAATGGCTCATGATGTAAATTTTGAGTGACAAGTCTCATTCATTTTTTGCTTTCATAAGAGAGAGATCTAGGAATAGTTGTGTTTTGTTTTGTTTTTCTGTGGTAACACTAGAATTGTAGGTTTTGTTTATGGGAACAACTTTCCCAGTTTTAGCTGGGTTTTCTTTGTATTTTTTACTTTTTCCTTGTCTAATTCAATATTTCTTGGAATCACATTTTGTTCCCATGATTAGAGATAAAGAATCTTAGCTCCTTAAGCATTTATTAGCTTTTACTACATGTCAGGCATAAGGGACATAGTGGTGAAAGAGTGTAAGTCTTTGCCTATGCAAGTGTCAGAGCCTCAGGCAACACTTTCCAGTAGAACTGTGTGTGACGATGGGCCTCTTCTGTATCTGTGCTTTCAAATAAGGGACCACCAGCCACATGTGGCTATGGATCAGTTGAAATATGGCTAGTGTGACTGAGAAACTGGTTTGTTTGTTTTATTTGTATGTTTTTTTGTTTGTTTGTTTAAGTGAGAGGAGGGGAGACAGAGAAATAGATTCTCGCATGCACCTCAACCAGGATCCACCTGGTAATCCCTGTCTAGGGCAAATGCTCAAATCAACCGAGCTATCCTTAGTGCCTAAGGCTAACACTTGGACCACTCAAACTATCCCTAGTGCCCAGTCAACGCTTGAACCAATGAAGCCACTGGCTGCAGGAGAGGAAGAGAGAGATAAGGGAGAGAGGGAATGGAAGAGAAGCAGATGGTCACTTCTCATGTGTGCCCTGATCGGGGATTGAACCTGGGACTTCTGCGCACTGGACCAATGCTCTATCTGCTGAGCCAGGGCCAGAAACTGCCTTAAAAAATTTTTTTTTATTTTAATTGATTTTAATTCACATAATGTCAAATAGTCACATGTGGCTTGCAGCGATTGTATTGGACAGCACCAGCTCTAGAATAAAGATTGGCTAGTTTAATCACCAGGTTATTTTGTAAGCACATTGAAGCTGCATTACCCATGTTTCTATTCTCCTTAATGAGACACAATGCCAAGTGGTATTTGGATAATTCCAGTAGGTAAAATAGATGAATGCTTTCTAGTGTATATGTTCTTGAAGCAGGGAATTGGTATGTATCGGTGGGGGAAATGAATAAAATACTCAAACGAGTCCTAAACTCCGGGGAACAAATGGTGATGATGCTGAAACAGGACTTCTGGCTGGGGTCATTAATACCCAACAGTCATAAGTGCAGGGTTTATGATCATTGAACTATAAAGAACTCCCTGCCCCTCAGAGACAATGTAGCATTTTAGATTTTTATTTTGAGTTCTCAGAACTCAATCATGTCCATAGAACAGAAATGTCCAAAGGTATTGGGTGTGGAATGCAGCCATCCAAGACTTGAACACACAACTCTTTGGGCGAGTGCCGTATGTGGCCAGCGGGCACATGGCCTGCTCATGGGAGGGGCTGCCTTCAAACCTCTGCAGCATTGGACAATGATGTATCTTTGCAAGCGATCAGGTTCCTCAAAGTCCTTTCTTAGTTCCTACATGAGTGAGTTTCCTCTGGGACAGGAAGCAGCTTTTGGCACTGTGGAACAGTATTTAAATACTTGTCGTGAAAAGTCTAATATTAGAGTGGGAACAGAAAAGAGTTTAGACAGCATGGAATATGATCTCCTGGTTTTGTTTTTGTTTTTTAAATTCAGTGTTCCTGGTTGAGCAGCGGAGATCTTACTAAGAATTTTAGAGTCAATAGGAGGGATAGCAGAGGGGTTGGATTACATCCCGCCCTTCACACACATCTCCCAAATCATCATTCCCACCTGACACTTCCCCTCTCTCCCTGGCTCTGTCTCATCAACTGGCCACCAATAGCAGGTCCTCCCTTCCACCTTCCTCCCAGCCAGGACCTTACTTTGGCAGAGCAACATTGCTCAGGCCCAGCCCCTCCAACTTGCTTCCCCACCTCCAGGGAGGACTTGCCCTTTCTCCAGGACCAGCTTCCCTGGGAACCGCAGCAGGCTCAGTGCCTAGGACCCATAATACTTTTCAGGGTCCACAAAAAAAAATGTTTCCATCCCTTTTAAAATCAGAGTAACCTTTTCATTTGGAAAAAAAAATGTTTTAATGTATAATATTTATAGATTCGTCTTTATACCAATGTAGTCCTAAAATATAATTTTAATATTTTCTGGTGGAGGAAGAGGCCCAAGGAGGGAATTGTGCCTGGGGGTGAGGGCAGTCATAATGCGGTCTGCCCTTGCCTGGCCCCACCTTCGTTAGAAGGCCGTGTCCCCATCATTTGATGGAGCAGGGACCTGAAGCCCAGAGAAGCATCAGTATTCGCTGAGATTACAAAGTCAGGGCCTAGTGTGCGGCGCCTTCTGAATGCTGCTTCTTCATAGAGCATCAAGCAGACTTCTTAAAGCCATTTATTCAAGGGCTTATTTTTCTCAACCATAATGTAAATGTACTTTAATCAATAAAAAATTTCTTGTGCAACAACTGGGAAGGGTAGGAAGAGAAGCCCAGTAAATATGAATTGTTTATCTGTCTCTCTTATACAATGTTTCACGTTAAACCAGCGGCAAATGAAATGAATTGTAGTATAACCACCTTGGAAAAATCGCTGCTGATCTCACATTCATCAAGCTTCCCGGTTTTAAAGGCCTCTCTTAAGATAATAATATGCCACATGCTCCGTAAATACTACCTGCCTCCACTGAGCAGACAGTGAAGGAATTATAATTGCAAAACCAGAATCGGCCCCTTCTGCCTCCTCCAGAGGTGGCAGGTTCCTTGTTGACCCTGAACCGGAAAGGGAAGGATCATGGCTTTCCCAGGACAGTGACTCCTGTCCTCTGTTTTATATGATGCCAGGGTCCCAAATGTCATCACTCAGCTAATGAGTTGCTCCTCTGGGCATCTCCCCCACTCAGCACACAGCTCACAGCTCTGTCCTTTGTTTGGCTTCAATGGCAGCTCCCTTTGTGTCCTAGGTTTGTCTGGATGTAGGGTTCTCTCTAAAGTCCTAAACAGTGGCTATGACCAGAGGCTACGGAATCCGACAAGGCTAGGTTCCAGAGTAACCTGGACCAAGCTGCTTAATCTCTCTAAACTTCAATTTTCTCATCCATTAAATGGAAGCAGTAAATATATCCCTCACAGGGTTGCAGAGATGACTAAGTACCCATGAAGGGCTTAGCGCTTGCCTGTCGATAGTGTATGTTCAATAAATGACAACTATACTCCAGCAGGAGAGTGTTTGATAACTGAATTCAATGGGTAGCCTGAAGATTGTTATTTGTATTTTTCTTTAGTTTGGCATCAAACATGGTTATGACTGCAGTGTTAATAGCCATCAGAAAGCATAGTTAGTCTTTTGCAAACTTGACTGTGTTGTACCTGTCCAGGTGTGTGAGATCATCTCAGACAATGGCTCCAAGTCAGTTGTCAGAGGGAAGCAAGCTCATAGACTTTAAGATCTATCTCTTCAAAGCAGGCAATGTGTATTCCTCAGTGCAGGTCTCTTCACACCTGTCTGTTACATGATGTGGGGCCTACGAGGATGCGTCAAGCAGAAAACAAATACCTGCCATGGGTGTTACTAAGCTCCATTCTCTTCTGTCAGACATGTAAGGCAAAGGAGATGACTAGTCTCCACCAACCTGAGTTTCTAAAGGGTTTCACCAACTGTCTTTATAGAGTCTTATTGGAAACAAATGACATTTAAAAAAAATTATTTTTTTTTTCTGAAGCTGAAAACGGGGAGAGACAGTCAGACAGACTCCCGCATGCGCCTGACCGGGATCCACCTGGCACGCCCACCAGGGGGCGATGCTCTGCCCATGCTGGGTGTCGCTATGTTGTGACCAGAGCCACTCTAGCGCCTGAGGCAGAGGCCACAGAGCCATCCCCAGCGCCTGGACCATCTTTGCTCCAGTGGAGCCTTGGCTGTGGGAGGGGAAGAGAGAGACAGAGAGGAAGAAGAGGGGGAGGGGTGGAGAAGCAGATGGGCGCTTCTCCTGTGTGCCCTGGCCGGGAATCGAACCCGGGACTTCTGCACACCAGGCCGACGCTCTACCACTGAGCCAACCAGCCAGGGCTAAAATGTTTTTTCTTTTTTCAGGTTTAGAAATCTTATTTAAACCAATGTAATGAGACATGTTGAACAAAACATAGTCATTCTCACTTCGCAATGTGGTGGAAGAAGCAGCATCACAGCTAGGGAGCTGGGGTTAAATTGGGCTGGTTATTTTCACACAGACTGGCATCCTTGCCATGTGCTCTGACTTGTCACAATGTACCCCATAGGTAGGATTTTTAAAAAATCTGTACTTAGTAGATTATATTCTGGAGAAATTTGAGGGCTGTTATTTCACTGTTGTTTTTTTAAGTTGGGAACCTCAGAACTGAGCAAAATTGCTGGAACAGCTCTCTCACCTTCTCTTCCAGGCCTTCTTCCTGTCTTGAAAACAAGGTTCTCAAGTTTTCTAGAATGCTCTACTGAAGCAGAAGTGTAAGGTTCATTAAAGTATTGTACAAAGGTTGTGAGGTCAAGGGAGTCTTTACTTTCTCATTTATAGCAAGGATATATTGATATTTTAGTTTTGAAACTAAAAAAGAAATTGTTGAAGAATATGTGAGTAAAGATAAGAAAATTATCTCATTCCTTCAGGTCTCATCATGGTTACCCATGAAGGAGTAACTCATTGATCAATACGTATAAAAGGGCATTTTAACCCATGATAACATGTAGTAGAAAATTTTATTGGAAGAATCTCTTCCACTAACCTGCCCGTGAGAACATTTGTCCCCGCTCTGAAGCCCAGCTCTGTTAGAGAGAGTGGGAGGAGACATGCCCTAGGGGAATGGTGGTGACAGAAGCCCCTTGCTGTCATTCTCCCTGTTGTCCATGGGAGGATGAGACTGTACTCAGACTTCAACAATGTTCTTTTTTACAATTTTATTTATTGAGTTTACCAAGAGAGGAGAAGGGTGCGGGGGGGGGGGGGGGGGCAGGAGGGAGCGCGAGAAGTATCAATCCATAGTTGCTTCAATTTGGTTGTTCATTGATTATTTGTTATGTGTGCCTTGACTGGACAAGCCCAGGGTTTTGAACCAACAAACTCAGTGTTTCAGGTTGATGTATTATCCACTGCACCACCACAAGCCACTTCCAGATATGAGCAAACTGGTAATAAGAACCACTTATTCTCATATAACCTATAGAACCCCTAAACAGAAAAAAAAAATACAGGGATGACTTTAAATAATCTAATATAAGGGGAAAGGAAAGTGGTAAAGGCGTCTGATGGATCTCAGCTTCTTTCATGGCTACGTAGGACAATGGATTGAGGTTCCTTTGGATGTTCCTCAGGTGTGCTTCCGACTAAATCCTTAGGACAGTGGTTCTCAAAGTGTGCACCAGGGCGCACTGGTGCACCCTAGAAGATTTCCAGGTGCACCTTATGGTATTCCAGAGAAATATGTGCCTCTTGGGAACCAAAAAACCAACAAGGTTTTTGAAGTTTAGATTTTGGGGGGATGGAGGTGGGGAACTGGCTGTAAGCTGACAGTCTGCCCAACCCCTCACCTCACTTGCCTGATTAGGTTGCAAAAGGCTGTTAAGCTGTGGTGCTGGATTGTTTACACTACCCCCCATGTTCTCTGGAAAGACTGGAGGCAAGTTTCTTCTATCTTTTGGTGTAAAGTTAAGATGATATGTATAGTGGGGGTTTTGGATTGATAATTAAACATAAAGAATTGTCTCTTGAAGCCTTTTGGATTTCTATAAATGAAAATTTGTGGCAATATCTAAAAAGCTTCGAACATTTTACTACAATTTTCAACATCCTATTTATGTGAATTAGGGTTTTCTACCCTCAACACAATTAAGAGTAAAAAGAGAGGAATTCTTCAATGTATTGACGAGGAAATGAGAGTTGGCCTTTCAAATATTTGCCCAAACATTGAAGACATTGCTAGAACACATCAGGATCATGTTTCTTATAAACACAAGAATGAAAAAACTTAACATATTTGTGCTGGGACCTGCAGAGTTTACTAAATCTTACAAAGAATGTATCTATATATATAAAAAGATAACTTTTTGTCATTTTTTTATTTTTATTTATTTATTTATTTATTTATTTTTTTTATTTTTTTTTTACAGAGGCAGAGATAGACAGGGACAGACAGACAGGAACAGAGAGAGATGAGAAGCATCAATCATCAGTTTCTCATTGTGCGTTGCGACTTCTTAGTTGTTCATTGATTGCTTTCTCACATGTGCCTTGACCGTGGGCCTTCAGCAGACCGAGTAACCCCTTGCTGGAGCCAGCGACCTTGGGTCCAAGCTGGCGAGCTCTTTGCTCAAGCCAGATGAGCCCGCGCGGGACCTCGGAGTCTCGAACCTGGGTCCTTCCGCATCCCAGTCCGACGCTCTATCCACTGCGCCACCGCCTGGTCAGGCTCATTTTTTTATTTTTTAACCCCTCTTTTTTATGAATTCTAAAAAGCATAACTCCAGAGTAACATAAAAATGTTTTTTAATGTCAGAATAAATTTAATTTTGTCATATTTATTTTGTTTAATTACCATAAAAACACACTTGGACTTTATTTTTTTTCTTTAATATTTGACTTAATTATTATAACATATTTCTCAGAAATTTGTATATAATGGCCTACAATTATTTGTAGGATTTTAAATGTGCCCCAACTTCAAAAAGTATGAGAACCACTGCCTTAGAATAACTGGTGTTGGAAGTCTTCTGAGCTTCAAGGTTTGATACGGGAGCAAGGCAAGGGTGTTTGGGTTTCCCGCTGGACTTGACGTAAGGATCTGAAAGCTTAGCAGCCAATAAAGTGAGAGCTGGATGCTAATTTTAAGCAAAAACAGACCTCAGTTTTCTAGTGCAAGCCCTTCCCTCCCTCCTCCCATTCAGAATTTAAGAATTGCAATGGTTTTGTCTTCAGGTAGGACAAGAGAGAGGTGATTTTCTTTCTTTCTTTTTTTTTTTAAAGATTTTATTTATTCATTATAGAGAGGGGAGAGAGAGAGAGAGAGAGAGAGAGAGAAGGGGAGGAGCAAGAAGCATCAACTCCCATATGTGCCTTGACCAGGCAAGCCCAGGGTTTTGAACCAGCAACCTCAGCGTTTCCAGGTTGACGCTTTATCCACTACGCCACCACAGGTCAGGCCCAGAGGTGATTTTCTTAAGTCAGAGATGGAGACAAACATGGAATTTTTATAACATATAATATTTGCCAGTATTTAAGTATACTTTGGTGACATCTTGGCTAGTATTCAGAGATTCTTAAAATCATTTTGATTGTGACGAGTCACTAAACAGAGCTGTTAAATGGTGCTTTATAAATTACATTTAGCCACAAAGCATTGGTTGTGTCTTGACCGAGTAAATGATAACACCTATTATTTAGATCTTAGAGAACATCCCACCTGAGGAACAAAAACAAATTGGGTTTGAATTTCAGTTGAGGTAAAATATATTAATATCCTTCCTTATTAAAAAGGGATCTCCACCGCTTATATGCACAGAGTGAGAAGTGCTTGTTCTGATGAACATGTGGGTAATCTACAAGACAAGCGCCACAAATAAAAATGATTGAAGAAGCATTGAAATCATAGAAGTAGTTGAGAAGTTGATGTATCCGTTTTTCTTCTGCGTGAACCTGCTCATAATCCAAATTGCATTTTTAAACCCTATTTTTGTTCAAACTATTTTAATGAACACCATTTTTGAAATTTTCAGACATAAAAATGACATCTAAAAAAAACAGAGCGGGGACTTATAACATCTCCAAAGTATAGAGCTCTGTAGTGTGCTTTGCACATTGACTCTTTCTCCCTGGCGCTCGGTAGTTCCTTCTGGAACCCAGAGCCTCCACTCCAGCCCCAGCCCTTTAACTCCAGTAGCGGCAGACAGACCTGGGCACTGGGCTCAGATCCCTTCTGCAAGCCTCCTTAGCAGTGTGAATGCTGGCAAATCAGTTAATCTTTTTTTACGTATCAATCTCCTCATCTAGAAGTAGGGATAATAATTACTGCCTGTCGGGTTGTCTAGATCTAGAGGAGGAGCGAGATGTTTTCAGTGAATGAAGGGGCTCCGTGAATGATGGTGTTTCTGTCTGCTTGCTTCTTATCTGTTTTCCTTCAGAACCCAGCTCAAGCTTCCTCTGCCTGAAGTGTTTTTTAACACTCCTTTGGTACCATGGACATACCTCAGCCATAATTATGGTCAGAACGCTTATTTGTCTATTTGCTCAAATGCCCACCTCCTGTACCAGGCTGTACATACCTGAGGGAGGAGGGCATTGGCTCTTTGATATTTGTCCTCTTGGCATGTAATCCACATGATGCAGATGGTACAGTTGCATGAGCTGTGCATGTGAGATGAAGGTGGGATGGTTGTGGGTCCTGGTCCTGGAACTCAAAGCGGGGAGGTAATAGAGAGAAATAACACTGAGGTCTCACTGAGCCTACAGTTTGCTTTCTAAGGGGTTAAAAGTGGAGAAGTATGCTGATGAAGTGTGTTTTATACAATGGCAATCTCTTTCAGAGGTTATCTTCCAAATAAGGCAAAATCAAGCTTCACTTTGGGGATTGTTTTGAACATGAGACTGGAAGGGATACTTTAATAGCACAACCTGAAACAATAAGTTTGCTTCTCATTAGTTCATAAATTCATGAGGATTCACAGGGCCATCACCCACTGCAGTCTCAGATTCTCATGAATCTGCCAGAGCCCCTCTTGGAGGCTTGGGGCCTAACAGAAGGCAGCTGGGATCTAAGGAGGACAGTATGATATTTAATGCCAGGTGACATGTCCCTGCCATTAGCTGGTGACGTTGGTCAAGTCGTTCACCTTGTTGAGCTTTCCATTTCATCTTGTACAAAATAGGGGTATTCGTAATAAACCTCAAGAGGGGGTTCTAGCAAGGTTAAGTGAATCTAAGCACATGAACAGGCTTTATAAATTGTGAAGTGTTATTCAGATGAGTGATTAAACTATGCATAATAATCTGTTTGTAATGATACAGTTAATTAAGTAGAGTATACATGCAGGAACGGAAATTGTAAGGAGCGGGGGTGATAGCCATATCAACATTTGGAACTATGTAATCAACATCGGGGTGAGTGGTTCTCAAACTGTGATCAGACAGACACGAAGCTGTTGAGGTGAGCCATGAATGGCCAAAAAAAGGGAAGGGGGAGGGGAGAGTTGAGAAGGAAGGGTGTGAGGGAGGAATCCATGGTAGAATAAATTCAGGGAAAGGCAGCATATTCCCTCCTATTGATTAAAATGCCCATTTGCATGGTGAAGGCCCCAAGCAGACCGGCTGGGTAACTTTGTTGAACTCTGTTTTCCACACTGCGGTACCCTCTCTTTCCCCATAACACTTGCTGATATGCTCTCTTCTCTCCCCAGGAACTAGTGTTGTTTGGAATATATTGGGAAACAACTTGTAAAGCAATAGTATTAGTGAAGATCTGTCCAGCGCTTACTGTGCCCTGCCTTGGTACTTTTCATCTTTTAACTCGTCTATCCTCGCAGGCAGCTCCTTTATAGTTTATGTCCATTTTGCAGGTTAGGAACCTGAGGCTCTCAGAAGTCAGCATTTTTCAGATCTCCCAGTTAGTACCTGGTGGACCTCATTCCCAGCTTTGTGCTTGCATGTAAAAACATGCTTTCACACGTGCTACTTTGTTGACTCTTACAAGTGACTGAAACACGGGGCTCAACTTAACAAATTAGCAAAGCAATTGATCCTCATGCTCACTACCATAGTGTGCTGATGAGAAGATAGACTATTGAAGCCAATATTATGGTATATGTGATTTTTAAATATGTAGCTTACTTTAAAAAGCTTAACTCTGCTCCAAGACAAATGGGTAATTCCCATTTTTAACTCCTATGCCACCTGCGGCTTCTGGAAGACAGATAGCTCTGCCCTGCTTTTTTGCTTACTCTTTTCATGTTTGTACATCTGACCTCAGGACCTTTAGACACGCTGCAGTTGCTTCAAGCTGGCTTTGTTTCTTATTTTCATCTTGTCCCCAAACCTGAGTTTCACCGGCTGTTCTAATAGCTGCATTGATACCTGGGATACTTGTTAAAAAGCATTAATCCAGAGACCCAGCTCAGCCATCTTCATTCGGTGTGGTAGGAAGTGGGCCCAAGGATCTTTATTTAAAAATCTCCTCAGCCCTGCTTGATCAGCTCAGTGGTAGGGCACTGGCCGGCATGTGAAAGTCCCAGGTTCGATTCCCAGCCAGGGCTAGCAAGAGAAGTGCCACCTGCTCCTCCATCCCTCCCCCTCTCCTTCCTCTCTGTTTCTCTCTTCCCCTCCTGCAACCGAGTCTCCAGTGGAGCAAAGTTGGCCCAGGCACTGAGGATGGCTCCATGGCCTCTGCTTCAGGTGCTAGAATAGCTCCTGTTGCAATGGAGCAACACCCTAGATGGGCAGAGCATCGCCCCCTGGTGAGCATGCTGGGTGGATCCTTGTCGGGCGCATGTGGGAGTCTGTCTCTCTGCCTCTCCACTTCTCACTTCAGAAAAATACAAAAAAGAAAAAGAAAAGTCCTCGGTGGTACTGATGTGAGTGGTCCACAAAACACATACCCTTTCTTGGTTTTCATGTAACATTTGAGTGTGGGGACATCATACAGAGTTACCACTTGCCAAATGGAAACCCTAGAAGAATATCAGTCAAGGTTGAGGCAAACTCAGATTTCCATTCAGAGGGTGCAACTTGAAGAGATGACAAAGGGATAAGTTATGGAGGCGTGGTTAGGTGAACAGATCCACGAAGGGAGGTTGAGGCTCCCAGGGTCTAGTGACATTAGGAAGCAAAGGGAGGAGATGCACTTCCCAGGGGAGGCCGGAGTCCCGGAGGAACGATGGTGGGGGAGGGGTGCGGCCACAGCCAGACTGTGGTGCTGCAACTGAGAGGAGCATGGAAGAAGCGTCTCATCTTCCCTCTTCCTCATCCCGGATCTCCTGCAGGCATCTTCCTGCTGAACTAGGGGAGGCCAGAGTGTGAGAGAGCCCCATGACATGATTTTCAGGGTCACACAACCAGGTAGAGAGGCTAGGTAATGGATCTGGCATAGAGGAAGAGTAAGGGACACCAAGTAGTGAATAAGCAGAGAATATTAGTTTGAAATATTAGTTGAACATTAACTGAAATTATTATTAATTGAAAGCCTACCATGTGCTTCACTTGTATCCACCACGTTAGGGATTCAAACATGCTAGAGACCCAGATCCTGCCCTTCAATGAACCTACAGTCAAGAAATGGGAACTTAATGTGAATAAATTCAGAGAAGTGTAACAGGGTACCTGTAGCTTAGGAATTAAGCTGGTATCCATGACCCAAAATAACAGATTTCTGAAAACAATATTCTATTCTCCAGAGCAGGGGTCACCAGAGACAGGGTAAACAGTTCGAACTTATGGGTCTTAAAGTCTCTGTCACAACTGCATAACGCTGCTGTTCTAGTTAGTGCTAAAGCAGCCTAGACAGTATGTTAATGAATGGGCATGGCTGTGTTGCAATAAAACTTTATTCGTAAAAACAAACATCAGGCCAGATTCAAACTATAGTTTGCCAACCCTTGCTTAACATAAACCATCTCACAGAAATATCTAAGAGATGCCCAGAACAAGGATACGAAACCACAAAATCAAAACTGGAATTAATAATAGTCACCAGCAATGTGTTTGGTATGTCTTTTATGAGAAAAGGGAAGTAGATTTGTATATTAGAGTTTGGGGAAGGGAAGACTTTCAGTGGAAATGATTTTCAGTGAATGACAAGTATTATGGGAAATGTGAATAAACCAAATTCTTCCTCCCGTCTTACATCAGCTTCCTCACTACCAACACGCACAGAAAAAAGCAGAATGGCATATCCTTGTGACCGGGCTTCAGTGGTCTTCTTCCACGATGCACTGTGAGAGCACATTGGAAGGTGCCAGAGTTTTTATATGACTGCACTGCCGTGAGACTGAATAGTGGTTTCAGTTTCCAGTAGCTTTTATAAGTATCTCTTTCCTTCATATGTTACACTAATTTTCATATTGCGTACACTAGAAAAGAAAAAATATACCCATTCTTAACAACTGATGAGTTCTCTCGGCATTGTGACAGAAAATGGAGCAGTTTGTGAAAATGGCACCAGGTGAACTTGGAGCCAGTTATAGCAGGAGAATAGAACCCAAAAGAGCAAGTCTTACCCATTTCTCTAGTTGAAGCTTAATTTTGAAAAAAAATTTACTGTGAATTGATTTTTATCATTCACCAGTCACCGAAGGTGGTGAGCAAGGATCTCTCCTAAAGGAACAACACGGGGTTGCTTGATAACTTTGGGCCTTGAGTGGGGTTTGGTTACCAGAACAGTGAAATAATAGCCAGTCTAGTGCCTTCCCCTCCTGTTTTGTTCTCTCTTCCCCCAGTGGTGTTTCGAACCCTCTTTTTTTTAAGATCTTAGGAGTCCAGGACTGAAAGGCACTGTGGGGACTACTCCAAGTGCCCAGAGCAGCCTGCTCTTACCGGGTGCCTCTGCAGACCCAGGTGGTCTAACATACTGGCCTTCACATTTCTTTTCTGGTGGACTCTCTAAAGCTACCCACCCAATATGATAGCCACTAGCCACATGTGGCTCTTCAGCTCTTGATATGTGGTTTATCCAAATTAAGAGATGCTATAAATGTGAAATGCATACCAGATGTTGAAAACTTAAATGACAAAAAAAAAGAATTTAAAATGTCTCACTAGTAATACTTTACATTACTCATTTGTTAAAAAAATAATAATTTAAGTATACTGGATTAGAAAAAGTAGCTTTAAAAAAAATGTATCCACCCTGACCTGGTGGCTCAATGGATAAAGCATTGTCCCTGTGCATGGAGGTTGCAGATTCAATCCCTGGTTCAATGCCTGGTCAGGGCACATATAAGAAGCAATCAATGAGTAGGCAAGTAGATGGAACAACTTGGTGTAACAAAGAGTTGATGCTTCTCTCTCTCTCTCTCCTTTCACCTCTCTCTTTCTCTCTCTCTCTTGTTCTCTTCTCAGATCAATGGAAAAATCAAAAAATGAATGTATCCTATTTATTGCACTTGTGCCATGAAATAAGACAAACTGTTTTTACAACATGTGCATATATCGATGCATTATATTGTACACCTTAGAGTAGTAATACATGTCATATGGCAATTGTATCTCAATAAAATCAAGGGGTAGAAATAAATTGTTCATTGAATTATTGCCTTTAATAGTAAAATATAAAGCTAAAAAAGATAAAATACGTTATTAAAATTAATTTTACCAGTTTTCCTTTTCCTTTTTAAATATTAATTACATATTTGACTCAGGCTATATTTCCATTGAACTGTGACACTATAAAAGACTTTCAACAACTGTATAGATGCCTTTGCCCAATTTTAAGTAGACATCTAAATTTTTTATCATTAGTTTGAATGGTTTTTTGTTAATAGGAGGTATAAAATGTTAAACATGATAGAATGAAATAAGATAGTGATTGACTATAATAAAAATAAACATTTTATATGATTTGATAAAATCTTAATTTTTAAAATCTGTGTTTACTAAAGTACAACAGTTTTGAAATAAATCATTTAACATTTTTAACCTCAGGTTTTATCCAACTTATTTCAAAAAATCTGGTAGCTTTGCCGAGTATTCCAGCAATATTTAAAGGGATCAGCATCATTAACCTTTATGGTTCTGGCTTTTCTGAATATAGAGCATCTTAACACAGGCCAAAGTGTTCTGTTTATACTGCAAAGCTTCTCCTCTCACAAGAATACATATGTGGGCCCTGGCCAGTTGGCTCAGCGGTAGAGCGTCGGCCTGGTGTGGGGGGACCCTGGTTCGATTCCCGGCCAGGGCACATAGGAGAAGCACCCATTTGCTTCTCCACCCCCACCCCCTCTTTCCTCTCTGTCTCTCTCTTCCCCTCCCGCAGCCGAGGCTCCATTGGAGCAAAGACGGCCTGGGCACTGGGGATGGCTCCTTGGCCTCTGCCCCAGGCGCTAGAGTGGCTCTGGTCGTGGTGGAGCGATGCCCCGGAGGGGCAGAGCATCACCCCCTGGTGGGCAGAGCATCGCCCAGGGCGTGCCGGGTGGATCCCAGTCGGGCGCATGCGGGAGTCTGTCTGACTGTCTCTCCCTGTTTCCAGCTTCGGAAAAAAAAAAAAAAAAAAAAAAAAAGAATACATATGTGGGAAGAGGGAAACACCCAAAGCCTATGGTGTAAGGTGACTTGATACATCAGTAAAGGAGGCTTCTCCAAAACCAACATTTTTATTTGTCTCCTGTGATCATATTAAAACTTTACCCATTTGGGTGATGGGTAAAGAAGGAGATTGGCCAACTTGCATGCAGGCTTATTCTCCAGCAGATGGATTGAGGTAATATAGTTGTTGAGGATCTGTCCCATTCTTAGGAAAGTCTTCTTGTGCCCTCTGGGTAGCAAATCTTCAGTTTGGAGAGCGGATGAGCCACCGATAGAAGATAGAGGCCTTGATACTCTTTTCCTTGGTAAGCTGCTCCAGAACCCCTGTGATGATCTGAAAGAAAACAGTACAATGTAATACAGCTCTTATTACTGTAGGATGTGAGCTCAGAGGTCAGTGCAGTTGTTTGGAGATGGCTCAGCGCTTTGAGCATGGTTTGTAAACTCCTCAAGTGGTAAGATTGTTCCAAAAAAAAAGGAGTCACGAAAATGCGATGACTGCCTAAACTCATCTTACAACCCTGCAGCCAATGACTTCAGCGCTGTTTGAGTATAACTTTCTCCAGATTCCTTCAGCCTTTTTGGAAGATCTGTTGGTCCAGAGCTTATAGAGTAAACTAATGTGATGACGGTTCTCTTTAACAGAAGTTTCATGTTTATTGCAACACTGTCTTTGGGCACTTACATTATCAGTGCTCCTTCAAAAATTGAGGAAGACCACAAGAAATTAGGACATTGATTCTATGCCGGCCAGGGGTTTATATTCTAGTTGCTGGTTGCTGGTTGAAGAGATACCTCTTTTCCTTCCAGGAAACAGCTAAGAGTACATCAACACAGAAAACACAACCATTGCCAGATATTGCTTTTTTTATTGTATAAAATATATATAACATAGCATTTGCCATTTTAATAATTTTTAGTGTAAAATTTAATGACATTAAGTAGATTCACAATCTTGTGTGACCATTACCACTATTTCCAGCACTGTTTTCATCATTCCAAACAGAAACTCTGTACTCATTAAGCAAGAATTGCCATTTCTTGTCCCCACCTCCTTGCCCACGCCCACCCCAGCTTCTGTCAACCCTTATTCTCCTCTCTATAGGAATTTGCTTATTGTAGATAAGGCACATAAATAGAATCACACAATATTTGTCCTTTTTTGTGTCTGGCTTATTTCACTTAGCATAATGTTTTCAAGGTTTATTCGTGTTGTAGAATGTAGCAGAACTTGATTCTTTTTTATAGCTGAAGAACAATCCATTGTTATATATGTACCACAATTTGTTTTTCTGTTCATCTGTAGATAGACGCTTGGGTTGTTTTCACTTTGGGGCTCTTTTAATTAATGCTGCTATCTATCAACATTAATGTACAACTGCCTGTTTGAGACCTTGTTTTTAATTCTTTTGGGTATATACCGAGAAGTAAAATTATGGTAATTCTACGTGATGGAACTTTTTAAGGAACTTTAAGGCTGTTTTCTACCATATCTACTGCACTTTGTATTCTCACTAGCAATGCACTAGAGCAGTGGTCGGCAAACTCATTAGTCAACAGAGCCAAATATCAACAGTACAACGATTGAAATTTCTTTTGAGAGCCAAATGTTTTCAACTTAAACTATATAGGTAGGTACATTGTTATTAACTTAATTAGGGTACTCCTAAGTGGGCCTTTGCTAAAAACTCAAGGGGCCAAAGAGCCGCATGTTGCTCGTGAGCTGTGGTTTGCCAACCACTGTACTAGGGTTCCAGCTTCTCTACATACTCACCAGCACCTTTGGTTTTTTGTTCTTTTTTAATAATAGTCATCCTAGTGAGGATGAAATAATATCTCATTGTAGTTTTGATTTGCATTTTCCCCAATGACTAATGCTGTTGAGCATTTATCATGTGTCATTTGTATACCTTCTTTGGAGAAATACCATTTAAAGCCCTTTCCCATTTTAAAATTAGATTTGTCTTTGTTGTTGTTGTTCTTTATATATTCTGGATATTAATCCCTTAGCAGGCAATGATTTGCATATATTTTTTCATTTTCTGCGAGTTGTCTTTTCACTTTCTTGATAGTGTCTGTTAATGCACAAAAGTTTTTAATTTTGATAAAGTTTAATTGATTTATCTCTTTGCCTGTGCTTTAGGTGTCATGCTTAAGAAAACGTTGTGAAATTAAGATCATGCAGGTTTTCCCCTATTTTATAATTTTAGCTCTTAAGTTTGAGTCTTTCACCCATTTTGAGTTAATTTTATATGAGATAAGGGTCCAACTTCACTTTTTTTCCCTTCTTTTTCCAAGTGAGAAGAGGGGAGATAGAGAGACAGACTCCCGCATGTGCCTTGACTGGGATCCACTGGCAACCCCCATCTGGGACTGATGCTTTGTCCATCTGGGGCCATGCTGGCAACCGAGCTATTTTTAGCACCTGAGGCAGAGGCTCCATGGAGCTATCTTCAGTGCCCAAGGCTGATGCAGTCAAACCAATTGAGCCATGGCTGCAGGAAAGAAAGAGGGTGAAAGAAAGAGAGAGAGAGAGAAAGAGAGAGAAGGTGGAAGAAGAGGAGTGGAGAAGTAGATGGTCATTTCTTCTATGTGCCTTGACTGGGAATCAAACTCAAGACATCCACATGCTGGGCCAGTGCTCTACCACTGAGCAATTTTACCTGTAAATACCTAGTTTTCCCCACACCATTTGTCCAAAAGATGCTTCTTTTCCCACTGAATGGTCTTGGCACCCTTGACAAAAATCAGTTGATCATATATTTGAAAGTTTATTTCTGAACTCTCTATTCTCCACATTTTATCCTATGTAGCTTTGTAGTAAATTTTGAAATAGAAGGTGTGAGTCTTCTAACTTTGCTCTCTTTAAAGACTTTTTAAAATATTTTAAATCCCACATAAACTGGACAGATGTGCCCATGTTTTAAAAAATTACACAGTTAAAGTATAGGCAAAACAAAGGAGAAAATAAGAATCACAGATAATTCCAAATCCCACAGGCACCCACTGTTATCATTTTAAGTATAATACAAGACCATATGAAGTACCACTTCACATCCTTTAGGATGGATTTCAAAAAGACAAACAATAACAAGTAGTGGAGAGGATATGGAGATGTCAGAAACCTCTGCCACTGTTGGAAAGAATGTGAAATGGCACGGCCCCTTTGGGAAACAGCTGGAAGTCCCTCCGAAGTGTAAGCATAAGATTACCAAAAGATTCAGCAATTCCTCTCCTAGGTGTATTTTCCAAAGAAATAAAAATATGTGTCCACACACACATATGTTTACACAAATATTTTTTCTGATAACAGTATTATTTATAATACCCAAAAAGTGAACACAACCCAAATGTCTCATCACCTGATGGAATGGATAAATAAAATATGGTATATCCATACAATGAAATATAATTCAGCAGTAAAAAGAAAAAAGAATACTAATATATTATAATGTGTATGAGCCTTGAAAATGTGCCAAATGAAAGAAGCCCAGAACAAAGAACCACTTATTGTATTGTTCCCTTTGTAGTTAATGTTCAGAATAAGCAAATCCATAGAAACAGAAATTAAATGAGTAGTTGCCTGGGACTGGTGAGGGGCAAGAAATGTGGGAGCAGGAAGGTTCTGGGATTCTTTAGGGGGGTAATAAAAATGTTCTAAATTTAATTGTAGTCATGGGGACACAATTCTGACTATACTAAAAACCTGTACACTTTAAATGGGTGAATTGGCTGGTATGTGAATTATGCCTCAGTAATGCTATTAAACAAAAGATATGAGGCTGACTGTGTTATTTCATACTTTCCTTTTTTTTACTTAATTTCATAGAACCATCTTCACATGACCTAAAATATTATTTAATTTTGTTATTTTTAAAGGCCACACAGTTTTAATGACAGTAAACATACTATTTACTAGTGTAGAAAATGTTTCCAAAATGCTAGGCATTGGGTAATCAATATTATTCAGTCCTATATCGCTTGGTGTCCGGTTCTCCGTGCACCCGTTTTTCCCTGCTACAACCCATGTTGGAAGTTATGTTATTCAGGCTAAGCAGTGTTGACTACTTGTGAAATTATGTCCATGAAATAGTGATCAGGCACTTTGCTCAGGCACACATTTGGGTCTCACATGCTAAGAGACTGAAGTGTAGAAGTTAATCATTTAGCTATTGGTCTCTGCAGCATCACACCTAAAATAAATTTATTCATGAATTTGGGAGTCCTGGAGAATCTCTCAAATAAAAAGGTTTATATAGTGGCTGCATGACAAGATGATAATGATGGCAGGCATAAGTACAACTTGAAAAATAAAAAGTTGTGTAGGGCCCTGGCCGGTTGGCTCAGCGGTAGAGCGTCGGCCTAGCGTGCGGAGGACCCGGGTTCGATTCCCGGCCAGGGCACACAGGAGAAGCGCCCATTTGCTTCTCCACTCCTCCGCCGCACTTTCCTCTCTGTCTCTCTCTTCCTCTTCCGCAGCCAAGGCTCCATTGGAGCAAAGATGGCCCAGGCGCTGGGGATGGCTCTGTGGCCTCTGCCTCAGGCGCTAGATAGAGTGGCTCTGGTCGCAACATGGCGACGCCCAGGATGGGCAGAGCATCGCCCCCTGGTGGGCAGAGCGTCGCCCTATGGTGGGCGTGCCGGGTGGATCCCGGTCGGGCGCATGCGGGAGTCTGTCTGTCTCTCCCTGTTTCCAGCTTCAGAAAAAAAAAAAAAAAATTAAAAAAAAAAAAAGTTGTGTAGATTTCAAAGGGGAAAGATGGCAGGCGTTATTGTGATTAAGGGCAGTTGTACTAACGATGGTCAAGTTTACTTCTCTTAGAGCAACTTCGGTTTATGATAACCACAGGGCCAATTGGAGTAGCCTCTTGTAAACCAAGAAAAGGTAGAGTTTAATTAAGTTCAAATCCAATAGAATAGGCTTACTTGTCACTAGTAAATAAGTAAATGTATGTTAATTTCTGAGAAAACTTCTGGCATAGTTTTAGAGTAGAAGAAATTTTTGTCTAAATCCTAACTCCCTGGTATTCTCATGGGTTCTTCATATTTTCTTATTTTCTTCTCCAGACACTGAAACTCATTTATACTAAAATGAATGTCTGACTATCACTTAACAGTTAACCTTGTGAAGGGGAGACATGTGCATGTAGGTCAGGCCCCTTATAGTCACACCTCACACGTGTTCACCAATTCACCAGCATGTCAGCCTGGCCATGTGGTCTCAAAAGTAGATATACGTATTGCATAATCTCTGTCTTGTGTGACATTTCAGTTTGGCTGAGATGAGCCATACGGAAATAAGATGCAAAATTCTCAAGATGAAATCTAGAGCGGCTTCTGAGTGTGGCTTAGAATTCAGTGACCATTTGTAAGAACCTTGGAGGTGGGGCTGGCTCACTTCCCAGTGGGATCATTTGTTACTCAGAGTGAGGGCAGTGTTTGATTTTAGTTTAACTGTGTTGCTTTCTTTTTTGAGGGAGGAATCAACAGTAAAGGCAAAGCTGATACTAACATATTAATACATAGTTTTATATTTATGTGTCCGTCTATTTGAAGTGGCTTGCTTTTGGAAACAGCTGGTTAAAACCCTGGGTCTTGCATTTGGAATGTTCTTTGTTCTGTTTGCAACCACGCACTGATCCATTTTCCCACATTTTCTTTTTTATAAGTTCTCCAGTGATGTTTTTGTTGCCTATCCTGGGAAGATTTGTCTTTCCATTTATCAAAACAAATGGCAAACTGGGGACCATTTAAAGTAGTTTTTTTAGTTAATAAAGCCAATCTTCTTGTTCTGTTATGTTAAAAGTATATTATCTTTTTATTGCCAGTTCTGTATGGCTGGGTCTGTTTTCTGTCTTAGCCATCTCAGCGCTGCCCCACTTGCTTACTGTGTAGAGAATTACAAAATCATTAAGGGTGGGGCGGCACCAGCTGACTTACAGTACAAGCCATTTCTCAAAATAACCACAACAGTGCAATACTGATGTGTAATTTACGTCACAGTATGTTTTTATGAAATACTTTGTGGCGTTTTCATTTCTATTCCGGATGGAATCTTGTTCTCTCTCCCTTTTAATCAGGCATTTAATTTATTTTTATTATTAATATTTTCCACTCCTTGCCTTGGCATGCCTCCAATTTAACAGCTTTGATGAAGGGGGAAAAAAAAACAACTGATCTTCCCCACCCCAACTCTTCAACATCAGTTTAACTGTAAATGTATTTTCCCCTTTGATGTGTACTAACTTTGGGGACTGAGTTTACTGCCTTAAGAGAGATTAGAAGAAATATGCTGGGGCACATTACACATTTACACAGAGTTGTAATCAGGAATTGATAAAGTTGATACACAACTTAGGAATTTTAAACACTTTCGACCAATTCAAGCTATTTAGTCATATGCACTGCTGCATTTTCCCTTTACAAATGTCTTTCTGTATAATGCCCTGTAATTAGAACAGGAAATCATTGAGTAACTGTAAGATGAATAAGAGCACTTAGACTGAAAGGAAAATTACCTTCCGAGAAATTATATTCTTTTTTCTTTTTTTACTGCATGTTACAATGTTGGTAATGATAGTAACAGCTGTAGCTACTCTTATCTGTAGAATTTTCATACTTTGGTTTTCTAGAATAAAAAAATATATATTTTTCAGTAATAATCAAAAATGAATGGATGGAAAATAGGAAATGCCTAATTATGACAAATATTCAGTGTCACAACAGACCAGCAATTAAATGGAAACTTCATTATCATTGTCAATAGCAGTAAGAATTGGATTAGTGCCAGGTATATAAAGTTGATGCTTTGCTGTTGGTTGCTAGGAGCACAGTGAAAAAGTATAAAGCTTTGAGAAAGGAATGTCTAATGTAATAAAGCAACAGAAAGAAGCACAAATCATTTTAGAGCCTCTCATATTGATAATATTTTACTTAAATTATCTCAAATCTAGACATCAAGTTTTATAACATGAAAAAATTCATATTTGCTTCAAGGAGAAAAAGAACACTGTATGTTGTCTTTGAAGGACGGGGGGGGGGGGGACATTGTGTCTCAAAACTTGCCTTCATACATATTTGGAATCTTTTAAGTGAAAATCTTTAAATGTTTGTTTCTATTGGCATCCAAATGCATTTGCCCTAATACAATTAAGAGAACTAAAGGGCAAAATACTTGGCAGATTTTTCAGTTGAGGTAATTAGGTGCAGGAAGGAACACGCATACTTTTTCCACCAGGCTCTATAAAATCCTGGTGTGAAAGGTTTTTGTTTTTTTTTTTTAAGATTTTTTTTTTAAAGCTTACTGATGTTAGAAGTAGATTATAGTGGTTTTCAGTAAGCATAATAGCGCAATGTTCCTGAAACAAGCCTTGCCTCCTCCCCCCAAAATAAAATTTAAAAAGTTACATTTCTAAATAGTTGTGTAAGAGATAAAAGCACGTTTCTCCTCCAGAATTTATGTTTTCAGCCTTCTGTGCATTTGGACACCATTATCTATTTTTTTTTAAATAGCATTATGGATATTTGAAAGTCAATGCTCCATTAATTCATTGTGTTTGCTATTTCATGCATCTCTCTTTGTACAAAGACAACTTGAGCAACATGCTATTCAGAATGAATGCCAGCTCTTGCCCTCATCCCCCACCCCTTCCCCACCCCCAGCCCGACTCTAAGGATTAAAGCAATGGTATACAGTTACTGTTTGAAAGGCTTGGGTGGAGCCTCACATTATAATTACAGTTTCTCTGTGGAATTCTGTTTTGGACTTTGAAAAATATATAAATAAGTGAAAAATTGACATTGAGAGAGGTTAACAAAACGTGTAATTATGATATAAGCGCAGGATTAGTGTAATTTTGGTTGAGCATTACAAGCGGTGTACTTTAGGTATTAACTTTTAATAGGCAAAGTTCTTTTCATTAGAGTTGAAATGAGGTTTAATAATTTTGGTTTTCTTATTCCCTTTGAATATTTTATTTTTAAATAAGCATATTCACTCCTTTTCTGGTGGAGGGGGTATTAAAGAATGAGATGACATTTTAATAAAATATCACAATTACAGTTTTAAATCTCCGTCCTTAGTACCGTCAACTTATTGCTAATCATTTACTGTTGATAGAAATCAAGTAGTGTATACATAACCCAACCAACTCCAACTGAGAGTGTGTTAGGGGAAGATTCCTTAGGGTAATACTTTGGTTCTTTTCCTACATGGGCATGGTGGAAAGAAAGTCTTCGTTCCAAGAACACTTTGTCTTTTGCTAAACAGATGTACAATCTATCCATTCTTTATTCTTTCTTAGATTTATCTGCTAGACCCATTATGAATTGGAAAGGGGGAATATCCAACACAGCGTTCGTTAGTAGCTCTGTTTCATAGGTAGCTTTGCATAAGAATATTTGTTTACATGTATCTGAAATGCATTAGGCGTGCAGAAGTAGCTGAGGAATTTAAATAAGAATTACTGGAATGGTTGTTTGGCTTTGTTTCTTAGTGTAGTATGGCAAAATAAAATATGATAACTGTTGAACAATTTAATATTTTTGTAGCTGTATCAGGAGGAAGTTCATTTAATGCAAAGACTTAGGAGGGAGTTACAGAATCATAAAAATTTTAGATCTGGAAAGCTCTTCCAGACTCATAATTTTATACTAGTATATATACCTTTCATAATAAGGTGACCATACTTTGTCTTGAGAAAAAAAAAAATTAAATGTTTCTCCAATTAAATAAATATGTGTGCTTTAACTCCAAGGGAGAAACTCAGGGTGTCTTTACTAACTGAAACTTTGACCTAGATATATTATTGGTTCTTCCAGGTCCCACCTTTGCCCTGGAATCTCTTCACTCTCACCAAGAATGACTTGTTTACCATCACAGGAGTCCTGAAGGTCTCATGGGCTTTCTCTGTTTTTTTTTTTTGTAAATATTAAAGGCAGCTCCTCTGGAGATAACTAAATGTAAGGTTGAAAATTTGCCACTGTCCAAACAATGCCAAAATTCTAGTCCAGATTGGTGGTTCTATTCAGAAGCAATAAAGTTATCATAATTTATGTTTTGGCATCACTAAACATTGCCTATTTATTTATTTATTTATTTATTTGTATTTTTCTGAAGCTGGAAACGGGGAAAGACAGTCAGACAGACTCCCGCATGCGCCTGACCGGGATCCACCCGGCACGCCCACCAGGGGCGACAGTCTGCCCACCAGGGGGCGATGTTCTGCCCCTCCGGGGCGTCGCTCTGCCGAGACCAGAGCCACTCTAGCGCCTGGGGCAGAGGCCAAGGAGCCATCCCCAGCGCCTGGGCCATCTTTGCTCCAATGGAGCCTTGGCTGTAGGAGGGGAAGAGAGAGACAGAGAGGAAGGAGTGGGGGAGGTGGAGAAGCAAATGGGCGCTTCTCCTATGTGCCCTGGCTGGGAATCGAACCCGGGTCCCCTGCACGCCAGGCTGACGCTCTACCGCTGAGCCAACCGGCCAGGGCAACATTGCCACTTTAGACCAGGTCTCAGTTGTGCCTGTGGCCTCTCAGTGTGAGAAGAGGTTAATGAAGAGCAGGGGTTCTAGGCTTGCACCAAAAAAAGTTGGCTTTATTTCTTATCATGTGGATAGAAAATGGAAAGTTGATGTGCATGAAAGGTGGGCCAATAATGTTAAGTCATTACTATGGGAATTGCAGCATTCCAAAATAATAACAATAACTTAAACAGAGTAGGAGAATTCTGGCTTATAACCGGCTGAATTCTATAGTTCTTGATGAAACAGAAGTCTCATATTTTTCTTGATCAGAGGACCCCATCCTCCTCCTTAATATTGTAAATAAGTTAATCATATTTAAACATATAAAATATCATTATTATTAGTGTTCATCATACTTAGAGTTAATACATCAGTTATAGACTCCCCTATGGATAGGAGATGGTATTTGGAGCTGAGCATATTGAAATAAGTTCTGGGGGTTCATGATTATGCCACTCTCTCTCGCCTTGAACAATCTTGGGCAAAGCTTGATCATCTTGGACAAGTAGAGTATAATAATACAGATTGACACATTGGGGTCAGCTTCTACAAATAGTACTTAGATACTCTAGAATTCTGATGATATTTGCTGAATATTTCCACTAAAGTATTTTTGAGATTTAACTCTATAGACAGTACAGATCTGAACCAACAGTGTGAACTTGTTTCTTGGTCTGCTGTATAAATCTCAAACGGGCATGTGCTGGCACATATATCAACATTTCAAAACTTCTTTTCATTTCGGGGCTTGCCTTCAATGTAAACATATTTCCTTTTAATTAAATGTGCCAGCTGATAAAGTGGCTACCCACAAACCAGACAGTAGTCTAAGAAATATTCAATATAAACTGTTAAAAGATGTCATCTTGAAAGCAGCTTAAACATCTCAATTCTCGAAGAAGCTTCGAGCCTGAGGAACTAAGTGAACATAATTAGAAATACATCTGGGTATTGGCTTCCTATCTGAAAAGGTCACATGCACACCTTCCACTGGTACTGGTTATGTTCCATCATTATGTTCTGTCTACACTCATTCGTCTCCCACTGGTTACCAGATGGCCATGATAATGTTGGTATCCTTAACAACTGTCTCATGCAATTCCCTGCAGCAGGGTAAGGGCTCAAAATATTGAGCATTTTCCCCTTTGGATAAGCTAGTGATATAGCTGGGAATTGCTCACAAATGCAATTGGTGGTATGGGTATAGAGAGTGATGGCAAACGGGATCATGGAGCCTAAATTCAGCTTGATGTTGTACAACCGAAGTGGGGTATTTGCCGTTTCTCAAGCTAAAGATGAAGGAAGGATCCATCCATGCAGAATCAATAAGCACTTGATACAGTGAGGTGTGAATAAACAGTAAGATCATTGTAAGAGGAAGCTCCATTAAAGTTGCTGAACTCTTCTGCTGCATTAAGTTGGTTCTAGTGAAGAAGCTCTTTCACAAGGCTGCTTTGGGAAGTCCTCAGCGTGGTTCTTTGAGTTGTGCCAAGTTATCAGATGGAGTTGAAGATCTTTAAAAGCTAGGGTATATGGAATGGGGGGAGGGCAGAGAAGGTATATGTATCACTCAAGTTGGGATAGATCATGTTGCTAAAACAGATAACCCCTAAGACACAGTTTCAGTTGAAACAAGAAAAGTTTCTTTTCTGCTTATGTCTCCATTTGGGATCAACCAGGGACTCTGCTCCATATTATTCTCACACTAAGACCCAGACTGGCAGAGTTTCCACTATCTGAAACATTACAGATGTCCAAAGAAAAGAGGAGGGAGTGTGGTCAAACGCTAGCTCGTAAGGGAGCCATTCACTGCTGTCATATTTTGTTGACCAAACCAAGTCACATGGCCATTCTACTCCAATGGACCGGAAGCACTGTCTTTCTCAGGACCATAAAGAAAACCAGAACTACCGGTATTTGTTGACTAGCACTGACAACCTCCAGAGCAGATGACAGTCTTTCTTAGACCCATGGACATCTCTTGGGGGTCAGATAACCTTTTCAGAGCCTTCAGGCACTGAAAAGTTATATAATCCAAAAGTGAAAAGAGAAAAGGGAGGCACATACCAGACTGTAGAAAGAAGCAAGCATAAAGAAGCTTAAACCTGATTCTTCCTACGATGATGACTTTAATGCTTAAAATATATATCTGATTCTTTCAAAACAGTTTCTTCAGTTCTGCTGCTTGCTGGTGACCCAAAAACTGTTTAATCTGTCAGTAGGGTCATCCCTGTCTTTATTTTTTCTTCATTTTTTCTTTTCTTTACAGGTTGCCTGAGGCTTTCTTGTGGATCCAGACTGGTGAGGTGGGGCTGGGAGGATTACATGCATTAGCTAGCCTGTAATGAAGATGAAGTGGTGTTAAGAGTCTTGTCAAAGACTGTCTTTTTTAGTACAAAACCAGAAGGGATTATTGAAATTATGCCATGGCCATTAGAGTTGAAGGAAAGAGGGTAACGGGAGTGTTTTCTTGTTTGTCTAGGAGAGGACGAGGAAGAACCGAATGTGATTGTTCTCAGCTACCCGCAGTACTGCCGGTACCGCTCCATGCTGAAGCGCATCCAGGATAAGCCGACGTCCATTCTAACAGACCAGTTTGCATTAGCCCTAGGGGGCATCGCAGTGGTCAGCAAGAACCCTCAGATCCTGTACTGTCGGGACACCTTTGACCACCCAACTCTCATAGAAAATGAGAGTATATGCGATGAGTTTGGTGAGTCTCTTTTTTCTTTCCCTACATGAAACTTGTGCATGCGTGTCTCCTTGGTTTTAGTTCTTGTGAAGAGCAGTGATATGGATTAGGGCTGATTTTCACAAGCCTAGTGTGCCACCCCACCCCGCCCATCCCCCAAAATATTGTGGCATAAGGCATCACTGCCTCCTTGGCAGCTTCTGTTTACTAGGGTGAAAGATTATTATTTAGAATGTGTTGTTCAAATTAGAGTCTGAAGTTGCTTGGTCGACCTTGAAATTGAACTTTAGGACAGGAAGCATTTGTGTTACTTCTTTCTTAAAAGGCTCTGGCTCTTTAGATACTGATTTTTTTATTTAACTGATCACTCACTTTTCAGTGTTAGAAAGAACTGAGGAAATGCACCAGTTGTAACCATTTCAGTTCTATAAGGTGTAAAAAAAAGAAAAAGAGAGAGAGAGAGAAAGAAGGAAGAAGGACTGAAGGAAGGAAGGAAGGAAGGAAGGAAGGAAGGAAGGAAGGAAGGAAGGAAGGAAAGAAAGGAGGGAGGGAGGGAGAGAGAGAGAGAGAGAGAGAAAGAAAGAAAGAAAGAAAGAAAGAAAGAAAGAAAGAAAGAAAGAAAGAAAGAAAGAAGGAAAGAAAGAAAGAGCCTGACCAGGCGGTGGCACCATGGATAGAGCATCAGCCTGGGATGCTAATGAACCCAGGTTTGAAACCCTGAGTTGGCCAGCTTGAGTGCAAGGTCGCTGACTTGAGCATAGGATCATAGACATGACCCCATGGTCACTGGCTCAGCTGGAGCCCCCCAGTGATGGCACATATGAGAAAGCAATCAATAAACAATGAAGGTGCCACACGAAGAACTGATGCTTCACATCTTTCTCCCTTCCTGTCTGTCTGTCCCTGTCTGTCTTCTGTTCTCTCTCTCCCTGGCTAAAAAAAAAAAAAAAAGGAAGGAAAAAGAAAAGAGATATTCATACCCCTGATTTTTTTCATATATATATATATGTGTGTGTATATGTGTGTGTGTGTGTATATATTCATCTTTGCTGGGCACAAGTAAGAAGAAATAGATAACATATATCTTTATACAGTGTGCCCCATCAAAGAAGGATATATGCATACATATCTTTTTCTGCACCTCTGCTAGCCGATCGGTCATTTGTCTCTGTAGGTAGAAGGGAAGGAGGAAAAGATAAATCATCAGTTTAAAAGACCTTGCATGATACAGTGCATGACTGGAGGGAAAGCAAAATCACATCTCTCATATCTTCTTTACTCTCTCACCTGTTTGTTGAAGAGATTGGATCCTATCGGTGGTCCTCAGTGGGCAGGGATATCAGAATACCCTGGGGGCACTTATTAAAATATACATGTTCCCTGGAAGTTCCTATATTTACAGAGACATGAACAACCCCCACCCTCACCTTCTCCCTTCTCTGGGCATTGCTACCATTGAGTGACCAATATGATAACTGACCCATGTCGAATTCCTAATGGGTACCTGGGTTGAGAAGAGGTTGAGACTCGGGCCTAGACAGAGCTCAGGGTCCCTTGAGCTGGAACATTCCTTGACTGTAGTGGCTAATGTTTTCTCAACTATCCCTAGTTTGCAGATTATTTAGCTTCAGATTATTCTGCTTAACCATTCCAGCTCTCAGCTTGGTTTTGGAAGTCCACTGTGACCTCTCCAGTCTGACTATTCCTGACTGCAGCAGCCCTGGAGCTGCTGTGGGAGGGGTATTGTAGGGAGGTGTGTGGGCACAGGAGGGGTGAGGATGAAGGGATGGGATATGATGGCCTAAGAAGAAAGGGAAGAAAGAGAGGAAGAGGACCTATGTTCATGGTACATGGCATTATTTTTAGAAACTATTTTTTCAGATTCCTTTCACAACTCTGGCTTGTCAAATAGTGTCAGTCTGTAAGAGAGTAATAAGTGTTTACACAAGTTATTTTATTTTTTCCATCCAAGAAGAATGTATATTGTCATATTTTTAATATTCAAAAAACCTTTTATTCAACTAGGTGAATGTATCCAATACAGTTTTTAAAAATACCTTCTCTTAGCCCTGGCCGGTTGGCTCAGCGGTAGAGCGTCGGCCTAGCGTACGGAGGACCCGGGTTCGATTCCCAGCCAGGGCACATAGGAGAAGCGCCCATTTGCTTCTCCACCCCTCCGCCACGCTTTCCTCTCTGTCTCTCTCTTCCCCTCCCACAGCCAAGGCTCCATTGGAGCAAAGATGGCCCAGGCACTGGGGATGGCTCTGTGGCCTCTGCCTCAGGTGCTAGAGTGACTCTGGTCGCAACATGGCGACGCCCAAGATGGGCAGAGCATCGCCCCCTGGTGGGCAGAGCGTCGCCCCTGGTGGGCGTGCCGGGTGGATCCCGGTCGGGCGCATGCGGGAGTCTGTCTGACTGTCTCTCCCTGTTTCCAGCTTTAGAAAAATGAAAAAAAAAAAAAACCTTCTCTTGGCCCTGGCCAGGTGGCTCAATGGATAGAGTGTTGTCTCAGTGCACCAAGGTCACAGGCTTGATCCCCAGTCAGGACACATGAGGAGCAACCAGTGAGTGCACAACTAATTGAACAACTAAGTAGAAAAATGAGCTGATGCTTCTCTCTCTCTCTACCTTTGCCCCACCCCTTCCTCTCTCTCTCTTTCTCTCAAATCGATGGAAAGAAAAATTTTAAATACCCTCTCTTTTCAGATCAGCATTCACAAATCTTCCCTTTATAGTACTTTAATTTCGAGTTTTTCTTCTGTATCCCCCAATCCCACTGCCTCTATCCTGCTTGGCACTAAAGAAGTCTCTAAATTCCTGACACAAAATAAAATTCAAAGAATGCTTCCCCTTTTTTAAGAGTATTCAAAATTAGAGTTTCACAATGTAATATAATGAAAAAAATGTTTCAACCTTTTCGGCTAATTTAGGAGTTATTAGTCATTGAGTTTCAAAGCTGTCGCATCTAGAATTGGTAATAGAAAGAAGTTCCAATTTAAAAATGATCACAATGTTAAGTTACTAAATTAGTTTTAAATGTTCTCACAAACACAAGCCTCTGACTTTTGAATGTTATCCTGAACTTTCTTCTGATATAGCTAATTTTAATGATGGTTTTCTTCTCCCGCCCCTTAAAGTAGAAGCTTTCTTTTGGAATAAAGCTACCTTTAAAGAGCTTCTAAATGGCTAGTCTAATTAGAATATTAGATTTTTCTGCCTGACCAGGCAGTGGCACAGTGGATAGAGCGTCGGACTGGGATGTGGAGGACCCAGGTTCGAGACCCCGAGGTCGCCAGCTTAAGCACGGGCTTATCTAGTTTGAGCAAAGCTCACCAGCTTGGACCCAAGGTTGCTGGCTCAAGCAAGGGGTTACTCGGTCTGCTGAAGGCCCACGGTCAAGGCACATATGAGAAAGCAATCAATGAACAACTAAAGTGCCACAATGAAAAACTGATGATTGATGCTTCTCATCTTTCTCCATTCCTGTCTGTCTGTCCCTATCTATCCCTCTCTCTGACTCTTTATCTCTGTAAAGAAAAAAAAAATCAATAAAGAATATTAGATTTTCTTTTTTTAGTTACATTGTACTTCAAATAGTTTGTCCATCTTCAAACATTGCATTTTTGTAAGAGAACCAAAAACACTAATTTTTTACCTGATTTGAACACCTCCCCCACCATCCCTCCCCCACCTTCCACTTTTGGTCATACTCTAAAATTTCCAGAGAACACCTATTTAAACTTCCAACTGGTTGTGTTAGAAACCAACATGAGTTAAAGTGTTTGTTAAAATGAGGGGTTGGGTTTCTCCAACCAACTAACAGTTGGTGGAAGAACATAAATTTAATTAGTGACTAGCATTAAACAAATGTTCCTAATATTAAACACTGCCAGATGACTGAAACACTTCTGTCAGGTTACCGTGAGTGCCAGGGGGCCCACAGATGAATTTCTACACAGTATATATTCTGTACCACACATTCGGTGACTTCAGTAATTGGTCCAATGTAATTTAGGTAACAGTATGCGTAGGCTGTAAAAATCAAGTTTTATTAGCCATATCACCAGGTGGATGAATGGTAGAGCTGATGGCAAAAAGTTTATAGCACTTAGCAGCTACACCTTTGACACATGAAATTCATAAATTGTCATAAAATACCTCCAAGGCCCTTCTCAAAAAGGACAGTGTCTACTTTCCTATGATTAAATAATGTTTATTTTATTAACTAATATATATTTTGCTTTCTTCTATTAAATGTGGGATCATGGAGGAGAGGGCTAAGAAGGGAGTGTTTAAAAGATAAATAGAACACAGCCCCTGCTTGTTTTGAGGATTTCAGATCTAATTGGGGAAGACAGGATTAACACACCTGAAAGGTTAACGAACATTACAAGAAAGTCTGATGAAATATTCGGTGGGTGCTGCAGAAAGCAAGCGCAGTAGGAATTTCGCGGTGGGTTGGTGGGGAGAGACGAAGTGACTGGAGATGGTGATCATGGGAGGAGTCAGGGAAAGCCTCATGGAAAAGGCAGGACTGTTTCTGACTTCAAAGGATAGGGAAAGAAATTATTAGAAAACATGTAGAAATACCTAGATCATTTAAATTTCATGTCCTGCCTCTCCGTGTTAGGAATGGCTGCCTTCACCCTGAGTCAACTGTTGGCGCCTGTCTTAGGTTTCTTTGCCCTTAGTCGTCCCTCTCACTGAGCCAGGTCCTCTAGGTGGGTTTTATAAATGGCCTAATGCCCTCTCATGAATGTGAGTGTGTGGACCAGGGCTGGGACAATCCTACGCAGTAGCTTTGGAGTTGGGACTCAATGTTTCTTCTTGGACCAGGGTGCCCAATATTTTCTCCACGTGCTCTACGGCTTCCTTCACTCCCTAGGGCTCAGCTCGGTGTGAAAGCCTTGCCCAGCCTCCCAGACATTGCCTCCCACCCCACTGTCTCAATGTTGTCCACTGAATAAAAGTTTAATTGAACAATAAAAGTAAGGCATTGAAATCTACCATGGGTCCCCATAAATAAATTCTCCGTGGAATTTTATGAAGCTGTTTAATGAAAAGTTTGATTAGAAACTATTAAAGAAAAATAACATAGATGAAATTTCATCATTTACTCCCCCATTACAGTAGTGTTTTTATGATTTTTATTTACACTGAGATATTCAGAATAGAGTCAAGGCACCCTGGTTTTAGTTAACTACCCTTCTTACTCAGGAAAGGTTATTTTAGGCTTGAAGGGTTTTGATAGCGTACCATCTGCTTTCTTCACTGTATTTGATCCAGGTCCTTCCTTTGCTTACAGCACTGTGCAGTGCTAAGCCTATGACATAAGCATAAATTGAATCATATTAATGGTTGGTGATTGAAAAGCTTCAGCCTCCATATCCTGCCCGTGTTCTTCCATCTTGTCAGTCACGGCGCTCTTTTCTTAGCACAGGAGAACGGACTATTTTAAAAATTAAAGCAACTGGACTCCCTTTTAAAGCATTATAAAAACTGGTTGTATTGCACATGCAATCAGGAAATGAGATTATAATAGTATGTGGGGAATGTAACATTCTGAATGACAATTTTTCTCATAAAAATCTTTGTGCATAATTCCTGCCCCCACGGCCCTGTTACGGATCACCTAACATAAAGCATTCTTTGACAGTCCCCCCCCCTTGTTTTTGCCTCTTTTTATAATTCAATTCCTCTTTTGTAAAACATATAATGTCATTTATATTATGTTATTGTCTCTACTCTAGAGAAAACACACACATGAAAACATTTTGTCTATTTTCCTGTTAGGACAATGAAATGTCTACCAGTTTGTAAAGCACAGTGTTTACATTAAAGTCACACAGATTGATTTTACATGTGCAAAGTGTTGACAGCTAAATCCAAACAAAGGCATACACAGTACAGTAGGTAAATGGATAACTTTAAGGTACTGGCTTCCATCAGAAAGATGTAAGGTGGACCCAATATATATAAATTAGAGGAAATCAATTCTTAAAAGTGAACAGGGCTAAATGAATTAAGATATGTTTCATTTAAAAATAATAAAAGTGTATTTCAGTGTGAGTTTTGAATTTCAAAGAGACATAAGTTGTGCTAAGTTCTTTGGAGTTGGTGTGTATGCGTGTATGTTCTTTAGTGAGAGTAGAGGAGATAGACTCCCACATGTGCCCAGACCATCATCCACCAGGCAACCAACCCCCTTCTAGGGCCCTGCTTTGCCCATCTGGGGCTGCTCTCAACAGAGCTCTATTTTAGTGCCTGAGGCAGAGGGAGCCAGCCTCAGTGCCCAGGGCCAATGCATTCAAATCAATCAAGCCTTGGCTGAGGGAGAAGAAGGTGGGTGAGGAGAAGCAAAAGGTCATCACCTCTCCTCTGTGCCCTGACTGGGAATTGAACTTGGGACTTTAACACACCTGGTTGACACTCTATCACTGAGCCAGCCAGGGCCTTGTGTGTTTCTTGATTAAGAAATGAGATGGAGGCCTGACCTGTGGTGGCACAGCGCAGTAGATGAAGCATCCACCTGGAACGCTGAGGTCGCTGGTTTGAAACCCTGGGCTTGCCTGGTCAAGGCACATATGGGAGTTGATGCTTCCTGCTCCTCCCCCCTTCTCTCTCTCTATCTCTCTCTCTTCTCTAAAGTGGATAAATAAACAAAAAATAATTTAAAAAAAGAAATGAAATGGAGTTAAAGAAAGGATATTGTACAATGAAAAGAACAATGATGAGAAGAACTGCCAATGTTGAACAACATGAGTTCTGATCTTTAGGGAGAAGTTGAAGGTGTCAATATTAAAATATATATTCAGGCCCTGGCCATTTGGCTCAGTGGTAGAATGTCAGCCCAGTGTGAGGATGTCCTGGGTTTGATTTCTGGTCAAGGCACACAGGAGAAGTGCCCATCTGCTTCTCCACCCCTCCCCCTCTCACTTCTCTCTCTGCCTCTCTCTTCTTCTCCCCTCCTTCAACCATGGCTTGATTAGAATGAGTTGGCCTCGGGCACTGAGGATGACTCCATGGCCTCTGCCTCAGGCACTAAGAAATAGCTCCAGTTGCATTAAAGCAAGGGTCCCAGATGGGCAGAGCATTGTCCCCTAGTGGCTTGTCGGGTGGATTCCAGTTGGGGCGCATGTAGGACGCTCTCTCTCTCTCTGCCTCCCTCCTCTCACTAAATAAAGAAAATTTTTTAAAAAATAAACATATACTCTGCTAATTGGCAGAGGGGACACAATGGTAAAGTAACAAGAGTGCTAAGCTTTCAGAAATAGCCCAGGTTTAATTAAGACTCAGCTCTCTGATTTGTAATGCCTCTGAATGAGTGCCATGGGCTCCTCACTTCTCCAAATAATCCCAAAACACTAATTTGAAAGAATACATGCACCCCTATGTTCATTGCAGCATTATTTACAATAGTCAACAAATGGAAACAGTCCAAGTGTCCATCAGTAGATGAAAGGATAGATAAGTGGTACATTTACACAGTGGAATATTACTCGGCTATAAAAAAAGAAAGAAAGTTATAAAAAAAGAAAGAAAGCTTATCTTTTGCAACAGCATGGATGCACCTGGAGATTATTATGCTAAGTGAAATAAGCCAGTCAGAGACAGACAAGTACTATATGATTTCACTTATATGTGGAATCTAATGAACAAAATAAACTAACATACAAAATAGAAATAGACTCCTAGATACAGAGAACAGACTGACAGTTGTCAGAGGGGAAGAGGGTTGGGGGCTGGGTGAAAAAAGATGAAGGAATTAAGCAAAGAAAAAGAACTCAGACACAGACAACATTATGGTAATTATAAGGGGACCAGGGGGTAGGGGTGATAGAAGAGGGTAAAGGAGGGATGAGTGGTGATAGAAGAAAACTTGACTTGGATTGGTGCACATACAACACAATATACAGATGATATAGAGTTGTGTACCAGAAACCTGTATGATTTTATTGACCAATGTCACCTCAATAAATTCATTAAAAAAAAATGTTTCCTGTGTTCTTTAAAAAGAGATAATATTTGCTGATAAGCCAAAGTTTAAAATAAATATTTTTTTTCAAGAGCAAAAAATAAAATTGAATAGTGACAGCCCACTCACCAGGCTGGCATTCACTTGATTTTAAGAAGACTCCTCCTGATAAATGGAGATGCTCTACCGATTTTACAGAGTGGATCTTGGACAACTTGTTGTCATCTAAATGGATCTTGTTTGTTGAATAATAAAGCATTTCCCTAAGGCTCTGGATCCTTCCATTAGAACCTTAATGGAAAAGAAAAGTTTTCTACTTTTTATAATGTTGTTTTTTTTTTTTCATTTTTCTGAAGCTGGAAACAGGGAGAGACAGTCAGACAGACTCCCACAAGCGCCCAACCAGGATCCACCCGGCACGCCCACCAGGGGGCGACGCTCTGCCCACCAGGGGGCAATGCTCTGCCCATCCTGGGCGTCGCCATGTTGCCACCAGAGCCACTCTAGCGCCTGAGGCAGAGGCCACAGAGCCATCCCCAGTGCCCGGGCCATCTTTGCTCCAATGGAGCCTCGGCTGCAGGAGGGGAAGAGCGAGACAGAGAGGAAAGCGCAGCGGAGGGGTGGAGAAGCAAATGGGCGCTTCTCCTGTGTGCCCTGGCCGGGAATCGAACCCGGGTCCTCCGCACGCTAGGCCAACACTCTACCGCTGAGCCAACCGGCCAGGGCTCTACTTTTTATAATGTTTTAAAGAAGCTTTTCTGACTCTGCACTGAACATTTTCCTTTCGTTTCCCTGTTGGGTAAAATAATGACATTGTAGACATAAGGAGAACAAGCAAAGGGAGAGAGAGAGGGAACAGAAGAGGGGACAAAACCTTGATTTATGAAAAAAAACGCAGGACCTATAAAATTATTTTGAAGCATAAAGGATGAGCTGGGCTCTGTCTTTTCCCCTCTAAACATCACATGTTTTGCTGGAAATGAAAGAAAAGGCAGTTGTTTTGTTAAGAATCATGGGAATTTGTAAGTGAGTAAACATTTTTTTTCCTTGCCAGAGTAGGTTTCATGGTCACAGTGGATTTCAGTGATCAAATGGCTTTGTTCCTGGCCCCTGTCCACATTCAGGCTTTTGCTGCCTGCCTGTGCTGCCCACCGATCTCCCAAATGATAACAAGGCAGACATTTCTCTTTAATTGAAGCCAAGTGGGAAAGGAGTTGTGCTTAGGGTACAAAGCTGTTTATGCAGAAAACTTAACCTGCAGAGATCTCACTTTGGAGCACTGCTTTGTCCGGGACATTTTCTAGAGGTTCTGTTTATCATTAGAGAGTCATGTAACCAAGACCGCTCTTGGTACCTTCTCTTTTTTACATGTGCTGCCAAAGTAGGGACAGAGAGAATGTTAAGTTCATCAACCAACACAGTAAACCAAACTCAAATAAATCTGCTGGTAGAGGTGTATGGATGTGCTCCATAGTGTGTGTAATGATTAACATATGGTCTTAGCTTCCAGGACAGTAAGGCACAAAGAGGGCTGGAGAACAGACTTCCTTGGACAGAGACTTTGGAAGCTGGGGCACCATCTCTCAGGGGTTAATGAAAAGAATTTTTGTTCCTACTGTAAATTAATTTACAGCCATGATATATAGAATGGCTAGGATTAGTGGATTTCTTTTCTACTTTTAGAACTTGAAAGGATACTTTAAAATAACTCTGGACTCCTTTTGTAGCTGAGTGGACTCAATGGGTTATTAAAAACTATTTGGACTCACGAGTACAATAAACTTTTGTTCACCCCAGAAGAAAGGATCTGTGTCTATATTAGCTAATATTTCACCTAGTATTTCATCTAGAAAAGCAAGAAAGTTATATCCCATTACATTAGCAAGATCAACATATTCCTCTCTAGGGTGAAACAGATATTTTTATCAATTAAAAAACACACACTATGGGAAAGAGCCAGACCATTGAAAAAAAAAGTCACAAGCAAAATGATGGTTAGGGGTAGGGATGATTAAATGAGGTTCACAATCAGTCTGTATTCACTTGATTTTTTAAATCTTCTTGATGAATGAAGATTCTCTTTGAACCCCTTCATTCTGTCCTGTCAGGGAAGCTGAACTGATTAAAGTTCAAT
This sequence comes from Saccopteryx bilineata, assembly GCF_036850765.1. Classification (NCBI taxonomy): domain Eukaryota; kingdom Metazoa; phylum Chordata; class Mammalia; order Chiroptera; family Emballonuridae; genus Saccopteryx; species Saccopteryx bilineata. The sequence goes on from NC_089498.1 coordinate 63,450,173, forward strand.
CCAGTAAGTAGACTCTAGGTTAGGCCGTCTGGGGATGCTTAGAGCTCAGCACATTGCCTAACACTGTGCCCTTCTTCCATTCACACATTTCACCAATATCTATTACATACCTACTGTGTGCCTAGTACTTCTCTGGACCTTGTGCACACCTTTGTGGATGAGAGAGAAGAATTTCCTACTATTGAAGAATTTACACTGTAGTATGTGGGGAGGCGAGTGGCACAATTATATATAGCCATGGACCAATCTTTATAGACGTATACCATACCTATCAGGATTGTTGTGAGATTGAGTTAATGACTGAAAGCAATGAGCTAGTACAGGATAAGTACTCATGATATCCAGATCTTTCTGTATCTCTCACACCACCCAACACAACTTTAACCACATATTGGGTCCATAGTGGTTCTTCAAAACGTACCCACAAAAATGTTTCCCACTTACACAGCCGGGAAGAGTGAGGTTTCATTTGCTACTAAAAATCATTCAACATCCATTCGTTCTAGAAATACTTTGTCCTTCTGCATGGAATGTCTTTCTCTAGATGTCATGCTTCTGGCTCCTCATCATTCCAGTCTCAGTTCAGGTGCCTCCTCTCCAGGAAAGTCTTCTCTGACCTTCCCCTTTCCATAAATCCAACTTGACCCCAATATAAAATTATCTTCCCAGCCCTGACCAGTTAGCTCAGTCAGAGTGTCATACCAAAGCACTGAGGTGGCAGGTTTGATCCCCATTTAGGGCACATATGGGAAGCGACCAATGAATGCACAACTTAAGTGGAACAACAAATGAATGCCTCTCTCTCTCTCTCACTTTCTCTCTCATATCAATAAACTAGAATTATCTTCCTATAACTCATCACTATCTGAAATTAATCCCTCTGTGTGTGTGTGTGTGTGTGTGTGTGTGTGTGTGTGTATATATATATATATATATATATATATATATATATATATATATATATTCTGTGACCTCATCCCTACCCATGCTATAATGTAAGAACTGGTAACCTTTCTGTTTTCTTTACAACCATGTACCCAGGGACCAAAACAATACTTGGCACAGAGTAGATACATAATAAATATTGGTTAAATAAATGAATGGATACATGCATACTGTACATCAATATTATTGCTCTCCCTCATTTTATAGAGGACATTTAAGCATGGCAAAATTACACAGCTATCAAGTGGAAAAATCAGGATAGGAACCTAGACAGTCAAACTCAGCATCCATGCTCTTAACCACTACACTAGATTGCCTCTCAGAGCAGACCCAGCTCAGAAAGATCATTTAGGTCCCCTGAGATCAGGCTGACTAGAAACAGGTAACTGATCGCCAAGTCTCTAGATAATAAATGCACGATAGATTTTTGTAGGATTTAGAAATTGGTGGGTGTTGGAGTGGTCAGGAAAGGAATAATCATAAATATGCAAAACCAGGCCCTGGCTGGTTGGCTCAGCGGTAGAGCGTCGGCCTGGCGTACGGGGGACCTGGGTTCGATTCCCCGCCAGGGCACATAGGAGAAGCGCCCATTTGCTTCTCCACCCCCACCCCCGCCTTCCTCTCTGTCTCTCTCTTCCCCTCCCGCAGCCAAGGCTCCATTGGAGCAAAGATGGCCCGGGCGCTGGGGATGGCTCCTTGGCCTCTACCCCAGGCGCTAGAGTGGCTCTGGTCGCGGCAGAGCGACGGCCCGAAGGGGCAGAGCATCGCCCCCTGGTGGGCAGAGCTTTGCCCCGTGGTGGGCGTGCCAGGTGGATCCCCGGTCGGGCGCATGCGGGAGTCTGTCTGACTGTCTCTCCCTGTTTCCAGCTTCAGAAAAAAATACACACACACACAAAAATAAATAAATAAATAAATAAATAAATAAATAAATAAATAAGCAAAACCAGAAAATCATAGGATTGGGGTCAAGAGACTGGTGCCAGCCACTGTTGTCGCCCGTCTATATTATACCAGGTGCTTTAGCACCTTGGTATCCCTTGGTCTTTTTTCAGCACACCAGCCAGAGGGATCACTTCCCTGCTCAAACCTCCCAATGGCTTCCCATTTCATCAGAGAAACAGATATGAATATAGAGTCCTTTACGGGCTGGAAATATTTAGAAGTTGAAAGGGACAGACAGTACACTGCCCTGTGTTCACAGGGTCTTGTTTTAAGACATGGGGTTGCAATGCCTACAGGAATTCCATTATCTACCGTTCTATAATTTTCTGATTAAAACACATTGGCTTTCCCAACTTGGCACCCTCCTTTAATGAAAAAATTATAGGTCTAATTTCAAAAATTGAAATGTATGCTAGCTTTCCTGCTTCTGTCACTTCTTTATTCCCGAAGCACATAAATCATTTCCCTTTTTAAAATTAAATTTTTCTTGCCATGATTTGGTAATGGATTTTCAAAGGAGGCAAAGGAGCCAAGCTCTTGGCATCTGAGCCGGCCACGCTGCCTGCTCAGGAAATCTCATTGCTGGCTGGCCAGGGCCGTGATGCCATCATCTGTGCTTTATGCTCCCTTTGGAAGTCACCTAGAAATTCTGTCCCTAAGAATCTCTTCTGTGAATAGTCTTTTTGGCTTTCAGTCTCCATTTTGGAGGACTAAGGAACAGATGGGACTTGGACAGAAAAAGACTGGTGTGTTAAAATGCTTCTTGGGTGCTCATTCATTCATTCATTCATTGAGCACTGATTCTGTTTAAGGCAGAGCTTCAGATATTGTTGGGATATTGGTCTCTGCTCTCAGGATACTTTAAAAATTAAGTTGGCTGAACCCTGGCCGGTTTGCTCAGTGGTAGAACGTTGGCCTGGCGTGCAGGGGTTCCAGGTTCGATTCCCAGCCAGGGCACACAGGGGAAGCGCCCATCTGCTTCTCCACCCCTCCCCCTCTCCTTACTCTCTGTCTCTCTCTTCCCCTCCCGCAGCCGAGGCTCCATTGGAGCAAAGATAGCCCGGGTACTGGGGATGGCTCCTTGGCCTCTGCCCCAGGCGCTAGAGTGGCTCTGGTCGTGACAGAGCGACGCCCCGGAGGGGCAGAGCATCGCCCCCTGGTGGGCAGAGCGTCGCCCCCTGGTGGGCGTGCCGGGTGGATCCCGGTCGGGTGCATGCGGGAGTCTGTCTGTCTCTCCCCGTTTCTAGCTTCAGAAAAATATTTTTTAAAAAAAAAAATAAATAAGTTGGCTGAGATAAGATATACAGCAACAGTCTACTACAATTATTATCTGTGATCCTTTTAACAGTCCTGCATTTTACCATGAACAACCTTGCGGTGACACAGCTACAACATGGTCACTGACTTAACCTATTGCCGAAGTAGGAGTTAGTGCCTTCACAGCCCAGTCTGCTTACCCCAGTGGGCAGACTTTTCTGCCACAGAGTGAGAGGAGCGTGGAGGTAGGAGGCAGGAGTTATTCTGATGTTCCAAGATGATACCTGCCAAGCTTTGTGAATGGGAAAGATTTGCCAGATAAGAGACCCTGAAAGGCAGTGGGCTAAGGGCTGAGGAGGTGAGACGTGTGAAAGGGGACCAATGTCAGGCGAGGCTACCTAGACAAAGTGCATCTTCAGCTGGACCTTGAGGGATTGATAAAAGAGGAAGTTATTTCAGGTGGGGAGGTGGAAACTAACCTGGACTTGAAAGCTTAAAGAAAGTGATTGTTTCCTCTGCCATTCTGAGCTTTCGGCATGGATGAGAAACAGCCTCCATAAGCAAAACTTTTTCTTCTTCCTAAAAGATGTTATTGCCCCTTGAAAGATTACATGCCCCTGGGTTCTTCTCTCACAGGTTCCATCATGGTTAAGAACCCTCTGGGAGGAAAAATCAACTCCTATTAATAAACTGGAAATATAATCAAAAAGAGGAGAAGTAAATACACCAACTTTGCAGTAGGGGTAAAGGAGTGAGGTGCCTGCTTGGTGTCTTGGCTGTTTAAAGGGCTGCTTCTAGGCTGTATAAGTTGCTTCAGAATAATCATCTTTAACACCCTGCTCCTTGTCCCTCCTGTGTTACTTGGTCCTTTTTTTCAAAGTTGTTTTCTCCTTCTTCTTGGTATTTAAGTCATCGGATTTCACTGCATTTCTCTTCACTAGATTCTAAGCTCCTAGAGGGGTAAGAATCATGCCTTATTCATCTCTGTATTAATATGTTTGTTGAAATAACACAAAAACCTTTCTAGATTCCAGAGGGCTTCAAATCTCCATTATCTTTTCTCCTTTCTTAGAGACAAATATTTCTTGATCTCAATTATTAAGCTTTAGCTTATTGACAGTTAATTTAATTCTCAAGGGAAAATATCTAGCTCAAAGGAATTGTTTTTTTTCTCTCAATATTTATACACATTTTCAAATGAGAGCAGTGTTCTAATAGAATTTGTTTGTATCTTTGGTTGAAGATTGTTCCTTTGTTAGGATGCTTTATAGACCCTGGAGTCTACATGATGTAGAAAGGTGTGCTTTCTGAGGAAGTTGAGGAGCATCTTTAGTTAGGAAAAGTGGTAACCAGAAGTCAACACATCGACCTTTCCAGCCTTTAACCCACAGATATCAAAATTCACTCTTGAAATCAAGAAAGAGTGATAAGGCCATTAGCATACAATGCATTTACAAGTTCTAATTAAATATAAGATCTATGGATCAAGAACATAATACAGATCACAGTTCAGGCTAGACTCAAATCTGAAAATGTTGGGAAAGAAAAGGCTTAGCCGGTACATATAGTGTTCATTATTAGGAAGACTATTTGGTGGGTGGTACTTGTGTCCCAAGGATACTTTATGGGTTATGGACTTGCCCTGTGTTATCTTTAGGTGAGCCTGAAGACTTCTGTCTTTCAGGAGAGTTCCATGGAGGATCTTTTCACAACACACGTTTTAGCTGGTCACAGTTTCTGACATGAACATTAGGTCTTGAAAACAGGAGATGAACTATTTTAATGAGTGCTAGAAACTATATCAGGGCACTGATTCCTGCCCCATCCAGCACTCAATGCTTTCAACTATATAGTTGGTTCTTTTGCAGTTTGTCTTTACCATAGGACAGGCCCCATGTTACAGAGAATACATTCATCCCATAGTTTATTGTTATTGTTGTTGTTTAATTGAAGGAGAGAGAGAGAGAGAAAGGGACAGACAGGGGTAGACAAACAGGAAGAGAGAGAAATGAGAGCATCAACTCATAGATGTGGTACCTTAGTTGTTCATTGATTGCATTCTCATATGTTCCTTGACCAGGGGCCTCCAGCAGAGCCAGTGGCCCCTTGTTCAAGCCAGCAATCTTGGGTTCAAGCCAGCAACACTTGGGCTCAAGCTGGTGAGCCCACATAAAGCCAGATAAGCCTGCGTTCAAGCTGGCAACCTCAAGGTTTTGAACCTAGGTCCTCAGCGTCCCAGGTTAATGCTCTGTCCACTGCACCACTCCCTGGTCAGGCCTGTTTCATAGTTCTGGAAGGAAAGGAAGTTGAAATGTGGCAGGACTAGAACAAACAAGAACTATTGTGGCGCCCCATTTAATTGTCTTGATGACCCTTGATATCAATGCTATTTGTCTGAGCTGAGGGGGTAGACTCAGAGATTCAGAAGGAAGAGCATGGCCTTGCCACTTCCAATCCTGGTAGCTGCTCAACCCAACCCTGGGCCAGCCATTCACCTCACAAGAGGAGAGGAACACCTTCATATGAAAGAGCTCTCTGCATATTTTTCAAAGGCTGTCCCCACTCTTCATTGTCTTGCCTATGAACAACTCTGTACCCTGGAGGATAGGTAACATCGACCCCATTGGGCAGCTGAAGAACTGATCAGGAAAATCAGTCAAATATTAGTGCGGCAGTGCTGACAACAGAATGGGACTTGGGCGTCAACTTCTGGACCTGTACTATTAATACTATCCCCCTGAATGTGGCCCTGTACTCAAGGACATGGTATCACAGCTAAGTTTGTATACAGCAAGCCCTAACTAACTAGGATCTTCAGATAACCAGGGGCTCCCCATCACTCATCCCCTTTATATAGTATTTCAAAGACGAAAACAAAGGAAATAGTAAAAAACAGTTCCATGTTTTCCAAAATATTTTTCTCGTTATGAAATTATTTCCATTATGGAAAGTACAGGGCCTGACCTGTGGTGGCACAGTGGATAAAATGTCGACCTGGAACGCTGAGGTTGCTGGTTTGAAACCCCGGGCTTGCTTGTTTGAAGCACATATGAGAAGCAACAACTATGAGTTGATGCTTTCTGCTCCTCACCACCCCCCTTTCTCTCTTCTTCTTCTCCTCTCCCCACCCTCTGAAATGCATAAATAAATTTTAAAAAGTTAAAAAAAGAACGTAATGGTAAAATAATAGTGATTATTGTTATTTTCATTCTTTGGTGACCACGTACAATATGTCAGGCCTTATGCTAAGTCCTTTACATATGTTATCTTATTTACTCCTGAGAGCACCTCTCTGAGCAATATATCGCCTCCCAGGGGAAGGACAGAGACTAAGAAAGGTTACATCAGCCCCAAGCCACACAGTAAGTGGCTGGACTGGATTCCAGTTCAGATTTGTCTGACTTCAAAGCTGGTATGTTCATCTAGCCTTTGATGCTGCCACCCTACCTAATATCAACAATCTTATTGGTTTGTATCTATTTCCTTACAGTCTTTTTCCAAAGCATTTTTATTGAGAACATTTTCTATATGCAGTAGTTATATCTTAAAGTTTTAGTTCTTATACAGTAAACATTTCCCCATATTATTATAAACATTTTTAAAAACACCATTTTAATGGTTGCATAATATTGCATAAAATGAATTTATCAGGGTTCACATAATCCCTTTCTATTAGTTTATATTTTTCCTCCTGGATTTTGCTTTGTTTTTGTTGCTTTAATATACAATGTGTAACTAAAACTGTAAATGAACATCTCTCTATAGAAAAGCATCGGCATTCTGATAGTGTCTTTAGGACAAATTCCAGGAATCCCTTATTGCCAAAATTCTTTTCCTTCTAAAAGCAACAGCAGAGATATCAGATAATCAGAGCCTGCTATGGGCATGGTTCACAAGCAGCCCTATCTGCTGTGCTTTTACAGCCATGGCTGAGGACACTGAGGACTAGTATTCAGAATGAAGCTTCAGATTTTTTGCATTATTCTAAAGCACAATGGGGAAAAAAAATTTATTCAGTGAATGCTATGTTCAGGCAAAGATTTTCACATGGGTGTCAATCTCTTGAAGAACATAGTGAAAAGTATATTTTTAGTTTCAGACCTGAACTTGAATGGGTACTGTCCTGCTACCAATATTCTAATTACACAGAGACTCGTGCTGTAGCAATGCCTAAAGTTGGGGTCAGTGGCCACAGTAATGGACAATGGCAGTGGACAAAGTGATTATTAGCTCCAGCTCCTCCTTCCTTACCTGCTTCTTTCCAGGTGTGATGGAGCAGCAACTGGTGGTGATGTGGGTTTTTAGAGTATGGTGAGAAGTAGCAGCAAAAGGCAGCGTGTGTTCCTTGGGCAGTCACAGGCTCAGGGAGAAGGACTTGCCTTAAGTAAAATCACAGAGCCATGATTTTGGAGGTATATACCCCAGTGCTCTTAATTACTAAGAAATTAAGAAAAAGCACAATGCACTAGAGCAGGGGTCCCCAAACTTTTTACACAGGGGGCCAGTTTACTGTCCCTCAGACCGTTGGAGGGCCGGACTATAACAAAAACTATGAACAAATCCCTATGCACACTGCACATATCTTATTTTAAAGTAAAAAAAAAGGGGGGGAACAAATACAATATTTAAAATAAAGAACAAGTAAATTTAAATCAACTAACTGACCAGTATTTCAATGGGAACTATGGGCCTGCTTTTGATGGTCAATGTGCTCCTCTCACTGACCACGAATGAAAGAGGTGCCCCTTTCGGAAGTGTGGCGGGGGCCGGATAAATGGCCTCAGGGGGCTGCATGTGGCCCGCAGGCTGTAGTTTGGGGACCCCTGCACTAGAGAGGGCACCTACTTGATTGGGAGTCAGGAGAAGTGGGTTTAGAATCGGACCCTCATACCAAATAGGGAGGCTCAGCCGCTCGGCTCACCCATCTCCATGTCTTACATGTGAGATGGGAGGCTGGAATGAATTTTTTAGCTTTTTTCTTGGATCTCAGCCCCCTTTGAGGATCTGATAAAAGCTATATATCTTCTCTTGAAAATGTGCATGCAAATATCATCATCATGGCTTTAAAGAATGTTATGAGCAAAAATTAATATATCAAGCAAATATGGAAAAATCTACATGTATTTTTCAAGATGTATAGACTGTGTGAAATCTTAGATTAAGAACCCCAACTGAATAATCTTTAAGATCTCTTTCTGTTCTCACATGCTTGTATTCTACCAGTGACACAAATAATGACTTGTAATGATTCTCTATAAACTTTACATGTTAACTAGGACAGCTCATTTCCAGATTAATTAAATAATAGTAATAATAACAGTGGCTCATACGTATTATTGAGAGTGGACTATATGTCAGGCACTCTGTTAGGTGCCTAAAAATACAGTTTATATCCCTTGATGATACCCATTTTATGAATCAAGTGTATTTAACATGGTTAATCACTTCAGTGAAAGGCTTAGTGAAGCCAACTTTAACATTTACCAAGCACTTATTACATATTTTATCGCCTTAAATCCTCCCAACACTCTGAAGTAGGCTTTGTTACCCATTTGGCAGATGAGTAAACTGAGGCTCAGTTCTGTTAAAGAAAGTCCACCAACAGAGCTAGTTAAGTGGTGGAGCTGGGATTCTAACTGTATATGTACTTTGCGGGCATTGATCTTACAGGATGTGCTATGCTGCTCTTTTTTAATAGCCTGTTAACTACTCCAGTTCACTTACATAATGATTATAAGAATCAGACTCAAAATGTCCAAGATTTTGTCAAACATATAAAGCAGTTGTCTGACCGATGGTGGTTCAGTGGATAAAATATAGACCTGAGACACTGAGGTCCCAGATTAGAAACTCCAAGGCCACTGCTTGAGTGTGGTCTCACCAGCTCAAGTGCAGGGTCATCAACATGATTTCAAGGTTGTTGGCTGGAGCCCAAAGGTCACTGACTTGAGCCCAAAGTCTCTAGATTGAGCCAGGGGTCACTGGCTTGGCCTGAGTACCCCGTTTAGGCATGTATGAGAAGCAGTCAGTGAACAACTAAAGTGACACAAAAACAAATTTATGCTTCTCATCTCTCTCCCTTCCTGTCTCTCTCTCTCTCTCTAAAAAAATAAATAAAAAATTAATTTAAAAAATATATATATTTACCTATAGCTACATCTCTATCTATTCCTGAAGCAGTGTTTTTACAGGGGTAGCTGGGTATGTGCTTCGCATTTACCCATATTCTCTGCCTTCTCACCCCTGAATAATGTCCATTTAGAGATTCGTGTGCATTAAAACATGGCAATCTTTTCAGCCTTATTTGACATATATTGAGCACCTGCTATAGGTAAATTGTTAAGCTGGGATGGCTGTCAAGTTTGACGAAGTTTGTGCCCTCAGTGAGTACAGCATCTGACCTGATGTACCATCAGTGTACACCGCTCCGTCTGTTCTCCTAGGTCAGTGTGCTGATTACAGGCTAGTCTACATAGGGCCAACTATGGCCCGTGGGCCACATCTGGCCCCTTGCCTTTTTATAGAGTTCTGCTGGAACATTGCCACGCCACACTCATGTGCTTATGTCTTATCTTTGCCTGTTTGTGTGCTACAAGGCCAGAGTTAACTATGCTCCACAAAGCTGAAAATATTTATGCTCTGACTCTTTGCAGAAAAATTTGCTGACCCCTGCTACAGACCAAACAACTAGGTAGCATATTTCATCATATCTAAGACAACCTTATAGCACACATCCTTTTTATTTGTACTGCTAGGAAACAAAAAGCGTTATAATTATAAGATGCCATCGACTGAGAGACCAGCAATTCTGGAGACATTGAAATGTGAAAACTGTGCATCTTATCAAAATTTGGTACTTTTCAGAGATTTTTTAGAGACATTTTTAAAAATGTAAATATGGATTATCTTCAAGACTATCTTCCCCTGCCCATAAATTAACCAGTCTGTTGACTACCCATGAAACCTATAATAACAGGCCATGAGAAGGGGCCCAGTGAATTTTTTAAAAAAATAAATAAATAACTGGCTATTTGGCATCTGTCTTCCCAAAGACTGTTGCTATTAATGAGTGGAAAAATATTTCGGCATTGTTCTCTGAGACTATTTTCAACTCCTGTTAGCATAAATATTTAGAGCGTTTTAGTACAGTGGCTTGTGCGGCAGTAAAATTGTTAGTTCTTTTATCTTAGGACTGGAATATTTAAACAGTATGCTTGTTCTTAAAATGTGTTATGAGGCTACGTACAAAAGGCTTTGTAGTATTTTGAAATGGGAAGCTTCTCAGATGCTGCTTATGGTCAGATTTTTACCAGTCTGAAAAATATGCTAATTGCATACATGGCTCTGAGTAAAGAAAGTGAACTCAGGATTATAATTTTAAACTTCCTCAAAACAAAAACAGGACACTACTTAGGGGGAGGTAGTGATGAACGCATAAACACTGTGTGCCTCGTCTGGGGATACAAATTGACCATTATGTGTGCATGTGTTTGTATAGTAACATAAACTGCACAGATATCTGGATTTGAGAATATAAATTATGGCATTATGTTTCATTTTTCTTCTTCAAAAATAGAAATTTAGAAATTCTGTGTAAAGCCACTTATTATTTGGCTAATTTAGCTGCAAAGTAAGGTATTAATGACCCCCAGATGTTGTTTAGAGTGATTAGGTATTTTTTAGTTGTGAAATCATGTTTTCTTTTTTGTGTGCAAGTGATATTTCTTAACATGCTGTACAGCACTGAAGAAAAAGTTTGATGGTAGAACATTTCGTATGTCCCATGTAATTATTTCTAAGTGAGCTCTTCATTCTTCACATTTTTTAGCTCTAATTGCTTTTTTATCCCATGTCTAAAAATAAATATTTGCAAGTTTTGCATTCTGCTACTCATTGTAATACATAAAATATTTGTACACTGAGCAAAATTTTCTGATAATGTTTGCAATAGGCTAGAGAAAGTAAGGTTTGTGTGGTAAGAGGAGAGAGAGTACATCTTTATTAGCATAAATGCCAAAAAAAAAAAAAAAAAAAAAAGCCTTTTATCATATTTTGAAAGAGTGTTTTAAAAGAGTGGCCATTTTATTTGACCTCTGGGACTGTTTAATAGATTCAGTTGGAAAAAGAGATCCAGAGTCAGAAATAGTCTGTTTTTGCTATATAATGGGTATTTTAATTGATCTTTGGAAGGTGTCAATTAATTTTTGATTATCAGGGACAAGGGCCCCACTATGTAGATTATCCAAGTCCCTGACTTCCTGGGCAGGTCTCCTCTGCCTTCATCTGAGTTTATTCCAGCTCATTAGCACCTCCACCCGAAGGTTGGCAGAGAAAAGGAGAGGAAGAAAAAAATGAAATCACTTCTGCTACTCTTAATGGCCTTTGGAAAGAATGGATCATGAATGAAATAGAAACCAGTGGGAAAAATAAGCTATTGGATTTTCTGTGTTTTCTTTTAGCCTTGCCTTTCTTCGTCTGCACAGACAATCAATAGTTGGCTTAAAGACTTTTAAATGAACTCTACATCAGAAGGCTTTATAGTTATAATAGCAATATCATTATACTCTTTACACTCCCAAAGACTGAGTGAGTTCCAGAGAGGTAGATATTGTCCAATCTTCATGCTGGCATGTTCCTGAGCTCTTTCTATTTTTAAATTTTTTTGAGGGGAGGGATTAAAAACCTTTTCCCAATCAGTTTCTGTATACAGAATTCCTACCCCCATATTAAAGGTAACAATTATTTGTATGTGTTCAGATATAAACATCTGTTTGGCCGCCACCGTATCTTGTGATCTTGTCTTATGATGCTGACCTGGCAATACTTTGCATTAATAAGAATCTACAGGTTTGGTCTTCCTCATTGTGTTTGCTTCTTAATGTGTTGTGATATTTACAGTTCACACAGAAGAACCATGTTTGCTTTTATCAGTACAGCTGCTGGATTTATACCATGTCTCAAAGTTCTATTAGCCATGACAATAAAGCAATTCTTCAATGTTCACATTACTCAGCCATCTTTGTTATATGTATTCTTTAAGGCATCCCAGCTACATGCATCTCACATTTCAGCCCCTCTTTTGGACCACCATGCAGCCCAGAGCTTTTGAGCTTTGTCTTGGAAGCTCCTTCCATCAATCAGAATACCAAATTTACATTGTTAGGTTCCCTGGAGGTGTTAGAGCTCTGGATCCAGCAATTATTGTGAATAAGAACCTTGCAGCTAGGTTAACTGCCAACATTCCAAGTGCTAGCACAATGGAAAAGAGAAGTGGTTTATGTTAGAATATGGTCACATTCTTCTGATTAAACCCACTCAAAAACGACAACATTGTAATATTTTCCAATGACTGTTTATCATGAATTACGTCAGCCTTCATTTAAATTGCTATTATTTCTCCTTAATGCTTCTTGGTGCCTGCATAATTTACGGCACTGGCAGCCTCTGGACTATGAAATAACCTTTCACAACCAACACACAATAGTAAAGAACATGGCGTTTTTGTTGTTAATTATTATAGGACTCCTTTAACTTTTACAAAGTGACATAAAATATTGTTGAGGTATTTATGGTTCCAGCTACTTTTACATGGATCTATTTTGCTTCTGGCTAGTTCTTAACTAAAGCAATCATTTGTGGTTATTAGGCCGCCGGAGATATTATGTCAGAACTGGTTTAAGAGTATTATTATGTATCACATGTCATACCCTACATGTCAGCACTTGAGGCTGCCTTTCAATAAAAACAAAAGTAATTTTAGTTTCTACTCTTTTAGGGATCGGCGATTTGTAAGCTAACCTGAGTTCACTCGAAGGTGTCCCAACTGTTGGGGAGGAAGCTTGTGTCAGCCTTCCATCATACACTGTTAGTCTCTTTCCTGTGGATTTAAGACCTTTCCAAAACAAACTTTGGCAAAGGTTTAATTCAGAGTGAAGACTTGCTTCTGGGGAGCAACAGAATTAGCAAGGACTGGTTAATTGCCCGTGGCTGAGCTGGTTTTGATTTCCCTATTTTGTGGTTTTTCTTATAGGTTTTCTAAGCACCAGGTCTTCTCCCTATGGCTCTCTGAAGGGAGGAGGAGAGCCCAGCCTCACACATTTAGAGTCTTCTCCCCTTCTGGGGAGGAGAAGCCTTGGGTGAAGGGGAACAGAAACAAAAAGGATAGGAACTTGTTTTAATTTTCACAAAACTGCACTTCCAAACAAACTTTAAATTAATACGTCACTCCCCTGGGTTCCAAATACTATGCATATTTTCCAGTTCGTGATTATTTAAAGCAAGAAAGGATGGGCGTGCCAGAAAGTTTTACAAAGAATGAAAACACATTAATGACTCATGTGAACAATTACTGATTTTCTTAACATATAACTTCTTAATTACTGTCAAGCAAAATAATTTGCATGATAATATTTTCCTCTCCCTTCCCCCATCTGTGTTTTGGAGCCATAAAATAGTGATCAAAGAGTGTGTTTGATCAATAGTAAGGAAGTTTAACTCCTTAATTCTAAGTGGATTGATGGGGACTGTGACGTTGGATATTCTGTAGAATAATCACTTCCAACACAATGGGCAAAATGAGCTTTCCAGTAAAACAAACAGCTTTGAAAAGAGCTCAGGGGCATTTTCTTTAGCTTGAATTCAAGGAGGAAATTGTGACTTTTATGAAACTTGCATAAATTTACATGTATCCTGTCAGAGTTTTAAAATTAGACAACATGCCTGAATGCCCTGGAAATGAGTCTGCCATCCAGATTTAGAGTGCTTTTAGCTTTTTTAATTAAAGACATTTCGCAAGCCAACCTCAGAAGAGAATTAAGCATTACATAAGAATGTAGTGAAGTTTGAGACTTAATGAGTGAATATTACCAATTTATAAAGAAGATAAAAGGTGTAAAAGGAGTAGTTTATTGGAAACTTTCTTTTTTTTTTTTTTTTTACGTAAAAAATGGGAGAAGTGAAAAGTCCAGGCTGCCATTTGCTGAAGCCCTCCCTCCTCTTGGAACCAGCTCAGAGCTCCCAGACCGACTGTGGCGGCGCTGGGAGGCTTGTTAATGAGCACTCGCGGCGGTGAACTGAGATCACGGGCCTGTCACATGAATATATATGTGTGTATATATAACTCAGAAGATAGAAGCAAGAGTTGTTGCTGCCATGTGGTTGTGAGAAACCCAAAACAATAAAGATCATCCTGATAACCACAGTTTTGAGAACTCAGTGCTGAACCCCGCAAGTGTTCATTTTGAATTCCTTAATAACTGCTGATAGTGAAATATGGTTATTGAAAATTGTTTTTAGCTACATATGTTATACCATTTTAAAAACTTAGACTAAATACTGTCAGCCTGTGTTTGCTTTCTTAGCATGTTCTTCATTTATTGAGAAATTCAGAATGTAAAACATCTGGGAATAACTTGGTGTGCGCAAAGTCATCTTCAAAATGTGTATATTTCAGAACTTCTTTTGTGTATTTATTTAGAAATATGGGAGAATTCTGTAAACACATTCTGGAATATATGTAGCATTTGAATATGAAAGGGAAAGTTGGCATAAATGATAAACTCAAATTTCATTTTCTATAAATATTACTCTGTTAGAAGAATGGGTTTCTGAAATTAAAAGATTCAGATTATGATATTTACAGGGAAGCACCTCTCTTTGTCCTAGACCGAATGTATGAACTGGCAACATCCATTTGGGCTCTTTCTGGAGTATGAGTTGATGCCTATGTCTAAATAAAGGCATTAACTTATTTCAGCATTTCAAAGCCTAAGCTGGGGTTGCACAAACCCAGTGGTGTAGAGATGATAGAGTACAACCAGAGGACACCACTGTAGTGTTAATAGATCCCTGGTTCTGTTCAACAATTAGTTCATATGTATATGGCCAGTAGTCGCTGCCATTGTGGTCATTCACATACAGGTTCTCACTGAATTCAGACAGGCAGTAAAGAAACAGTGGAGCCAAAAAATGGTGGGCCATTTCTCTATTCAAGTCTTCTACTGGCCGAACGAACAAACACATAGGGAAAACACTTTCCTTTCACTGAGAGCTCACAAAGCTGCTGACACATTCTCTGGTTCCACAACCAGGAAAATCTTCTCTGGTTTTTCCTAGAGTCAAAGGCCCCACCAGTCCCAAAGACCCTCACCTCTGGTTCCCCATCTGCCAACATGGCTTCTTACTCTGCAAAACTGGCTTCTCTCTTTTTCCATGCCATCTTACCTTCTCTCTCCTTTTCCTTCTCTCCTTTTAAAACTTTTCTGGTGTGAAAACCTCTCCTGCAGCAACATTAGCATAACAGTGGCCCTTCCCAAGCAGGAAGGTAATTAGCAATTTCACAGATCACATACCTGGCGCTGCCTAGCCCCATTTTTAACAATAAAAGTGAGCAAACTCAAAAAATACAAATTTTATAAACTCATTTGCCCAACATTATGTTTTCTAGAAGGACCTTTAAGAAACTAGAGCCATCAGCAGAAGCACAATAATTGGGAGATGATACAACACAGAGAGGAGTCAAAGAAGGAAATTATTAGTGAATTGTAATTTTCTCCTTTTTGAAAAAGTTACAACGAGACCCAATATCACATAGCTCATTTCAATTCTTACACATTTCAAATTTTGTAACCATTTTAGTAGCTCTAAAGGCCCAGGATAACCCCCTTGCCCCAGGTTCTCTAATCCTCTTCTTTCTCTGAAATAGAATTTGTTCTTTGTGCTATGAGTAGAGCTCAGAAAATTAACTTCGTTGGTGTAGTCCTGTGGGCTGGAGTTGGTGGACTCAAAGAACCTCCAAATACCTCGTTCTTGAGATTCTAAAATGCATTCTATGGAAGAAGTCCTCTAGCACATAGGCTTCCAGCTAAGGGACATTCTTGCTTTATTTTAACCCATTAGGGCATGGGATCCTTTGAAAACCTCACTTCTTTCCTTGTGCCTCACAGCCACCGTGATCCCTTATTTGTGGCTTTGGCTCTGGACTTGCTAGGATTTTCAGGCCATCATCAGAGAAATATTAAAATCAATGTGTTTTCCATGGGCAAATATTCTCTGGTCTTGTACAGAACTAAAATGACAAAAAAGGACATAACTTTGGGCAAAGAAACAGACTTAAATTTAAACCAAACTCCCAAACTCCTCAGTGTGAGCACTCCACAGAGATCTCCTATAACTAGAGGACAAGGTGAAATTTATTCATTAACCAGGGCAGAAAACCATTGAGCCAGTGTCACTCACTTCCCAGTAGGTATGGCAGAACCACGTGGTGGCAACTGATTCAGAGATGACTGTTTTGAGGATTTTAGACCATTGATATGGGCCATCTCACACCCATTGCTATGAACAGCTCTTATCTGTTCATTAAAATAACATTGGTCGCCTGACCAGGTGGTGAAGCAGTAGATATAGTGTCAGACTAGGATGCAGAGGACCTAAGTCCGAAACCCTGAGGTAGGCAGCTTGAGTGCAGGCTCATCCAGATTGAGCGTGGAGTTGCTAGCTTGAGTGTGGGATCAGTGATCCCATGGTCACTGGCTTGAGCCCAAAGGTTGCTGGCTTGAAACCCAAGATTGCTGGCTTGAGCAAGGGGTTACTCATTCTGCTGCAGCCAATCCCCCCACCCCCTTCAAGGCACATATGAGAAAGCAGTCTATGAACAACTGAGGTGCCACAATGAAGAATCGATGCTTCTCATCTCTCCCTCCCTTCCTGTTGGACTGTCCCTATCTATCCCTCTCTCTTTCTCTCTCCCTGTCTCTGTCATACACACACACTTAATAAATAAATAATAAATATATAAAATAACATTGACCTTTGGACATGCCTTGTTAGCAGAGAGTTGAATGTTTGAAAGTAACTAAATGCTTATTAGACTATTCATTAGTTCAGATTACCCATTGGTTTGCACCTCAAATTTAAGTAAAGGATCTATTCCCCACAGTGACTCTTTTGACCATCATTTATCATTTTTTATTTGTTTTCTTGTTTATTTGTTTTTCTCCTTTTCCAAGTGAGAGAAGAGACAAAGAGACAGACTCCCACATGCGCCCCAACCAGATCCACCTGGCAATCCTTGTCTGGAGCTGATGCTCTGCCCATCTGGGGCCATGCTCACAACCGAGCTATTTTTTAGTGCCTGAGGTGAAGACTCCACAGAGCCATCCTCAACACCCAGTGCCAATGCCCTTAAACCAGTCAAGCCATGGCTACAGGAGAGGGAAAGAGAGAGAGAGAGGGAGGAAGAGAAAAGGGGGAGAGGAAGGGGTGGAGAAGCAGATGGTCGCTTCTCCTATGTGCCCTGGCCAGGAATTGAACTAGGGACATCTACACACTGGGCTGACAGTCTACTACTGAGCCAACCAGCCATGGCCTCATTCGTTGTTTTTAACTGACCAAACCTGAAATAATAAGTATTGCTGTTTTCAGAGTTCCATATATACATGAAAGAAAGTATTTTTCAGTCTACTCACACCAACTTGACCATGTGGCATATTTATACACTCAGGAATAGGTCATTGCTAAATTATGAGGCATATTTTTATACAAGAAGAATGACATACTGATGAGCTGAAGGGATTGGTCAGTTTAAAGTGGATTTGGAGGGGGAAGAGGCTAAAGATTTAGAGCAGACCATCAAATCAGAAACAAAAGACAGTGGTTTGGACAAAGAAAAAAAGTATGTGTGTGGTAGGGGGACAAAGAAGGATGAAATAGCTGCAACTCTGAATGGAAAGACAGTGATATGTGACACCTATCAAGTGAAGGGAAGCCTTACTTATAAAATTTAAAGGATGGTACTTTTGGATAAAGTTAAGAGGGGTATTTCTGATCTCTCAGTCAAGCCACAAATATTTATTGAGTGGCAGCTGTTCTGTTTTGAACTGTGCCCTAGGCACATTGAGAACACAGCCTATTTGGGAAAGGAAATAAATGTATTTGAGCTGATTAATAAAACAAATTGTGCATAGAAGAATAAAGAGCTAGCTGTGTATGGAGAATATATGTAATTGAGAAAAGGTAGTAATTATTGCCGAGTGGTCAGCACAGCTCCCTTAAAGATCTTTAACCTGTAGGAAGATAGAGAAGGCTTAGGTCATGTCCACACTGTTTAGCACACTTGTATTGACAACTCTGAATCCAGTGAGACTTTGTGTCACACATCTACAGGAGGGGACTCAGAATAGCTGGTCTTTATAGCCTATTGTCATTGGTGGAGCTGTGGGTGAACTAATCTACAGAATACAAACCCACTAATCCATTGAGATAAAACCTTTGGTTGGAGATTATGAGGGCTCTTTGGGTAATTTTTCACACCAATGCCCTACCTGCTTCTCAAATTGTCACAGTAGTACTTACCTGGTAAAAGTGGTTCTCCTTGTTCTTCCAAGTGTCCTTTGAGTAGATGGAGGCAAATAATATGAGCCCATTATCACAGATGCAGAAACAATGTTTTTGGGAATTGGGGGATAGAATATATTGGTAGAAGAGTCTGAAATATACATAGTGGCAGCAGTTGGTTGAGCCACTGCTGCCCTTCTTGTGTTCTAGTGATGGGATGCTGAGCTAGAGGCTTCTTTTGGTACTTTAGAACTGAAACCATCACTTTGCCATTGCTGTCACCTGCTCACCTTTGGGTAATAGACAATAGGTATTTAGGAAATTTATCCTCAGATTTTTGCAATGTTCAGTCTGCTTTCTTGTTCATTCTGTTGTTGTTTGTTAAGTTAGTTTACTTTATTGAGTTTTCTCATCTTATATACAAAAATAATAACACTAGTTTCCCATGGTTATCATAAGGATTAGCCAAGATAATGTATGGGACATGTTTACATTATAGTATTGTGGTATTACAATAATAGCAATAGTAGTTATGATCCATGTCACACAGAGATGGAGCTACTGGTATACCTTCTTCTGCTTCACTCCTTTTGTGTCTTGGATAAAGACTTTTTACCATCCTCTGAAACATCCACACAAAGATATGGCAGACACTGACTTAAGTGCCTTCCCCCTGTGCATAAGCAGTTCTATAATCAAGCCTCAGTTTCTTTAGTTTCAAAATAAGCATGATAATTCCCTCAGCACAGTGCCTTATGCATCTATCTATGTTCTTCTTTTGGTTAAGGTCATCATTCATTAGTTCAACAAATATATCTAAGGAGATCATATCACATACCAGATATTGCATTGGACCCTGAATCGATCTTAGTGAATTAAAAAGACATAAGATCCCTGTCCTTCTGAAGTCTAAAGTCTAGGGATGTGAACAGTAAGCAAGTAAATGTACATATTTTTACATACACACACACACACTCACATAGACACAATTCTAGGCCATGATCAGAGCTATTAGCCCAAAAAGATTGCTAACTGGATTAAATAAAATAACCTATTGTGAAAATGCTTCATAGGTCATAAAATGTAAACCTTGAGACTCTAAATTTTGACTAATGCAACACCTGCTGTCTTTGAGGCACCCAGTGGCTCCTGCACATACTCGATGCCTGAGGCTTGCTGGTGACGCTACCACTTCTTTTTTTTTTTTTTTTTTTTTTTTTGAGGCTTACTTCAGAAAAGAGAGTGGAAAGGAACCTTTCTGTTGGGTTTATAATAGCAATTACAAGCTGATAAGGACAAACCATTCATCAAATGATCATACTTCTGGACTTTATCTCTTTGGGTCAAATGTTTCCTGATTGATATTGACTACCATATCTCAAGCAGCTTAGGGTAGATAAGAAGCTAGAAAAGAAATTCCTTTGAAGGAGATTTGATGAAATTATGGTTTCTGATGTTTTTTTTCTTTAAGGAGAAAGATTAAGATTCCATTGTTCTTCTTAAAGAATACAAAAGCTTCCAAACCACTGAATTGAGGAGAATCCAGAAAAGTTTTCATGGTTAGATACTGACCAAATTCCCAGTGAATGTAAATTACCATCTTTATTGATGTTCTTGTTTTGTTCTGAATTTATTTGGAAAGAACTTTCAAAATATGGAGAATGACCCTGTAACAGATATTTAGGAATGGGCAATTATTCTAAGAAGAGATAGCCCCTTAATTGCTACATATTAATGTCCTACTGGAAACCGTGTTATAAGTAAAAGTCTTGTAGGTTAAGTACAATTCATTTTCATAGAACATTATTTGTGGAAGCAACGTTTTAAAGGTAGGGAGTATAGGTTGCTGACCATGAGCCTGATATCCAGCTTTTAATTGAAATGACCATAAACATTGTAATTAATCAACTGTGTACTTAATTATAAAGTATATAATTACATTTTGAACAGTAAAAAGCTTCCTAAAGTCTATATAAATCACTTAAACAGGGCAATGCAGTAACTGATCACATAAAATTATATTTAATGAGATGTGTCATCCATCACAGTATTTTCCAGACAGTTCTTATCTTTTACATCTTTGTGATTCATCTGGGCCTTATTTTTTTTTGCTGCAATAAATTTCACAGTTAAGGAACTTCCTCTATCTTGGCCATAGAATTTAGTGACATTATTTTGAGCACATTTCCATGGATATCTTTAAAGAAAGTTTAGAGAGGGTAAGGTTTCAGATCATTTCTAACCGTTTGTGGGGGGGAAGTAATCTGGATTTGTCTATCTCCCTTTATTTGTTATACATGTCCTTGTAACAAGCTTGGGCATTTGTACTTAAGTTGTGGTCGTGCTGCTGTATCCATAGTTGGCAACTGTTGCCTTGAAATTAACTAGATGACCTATGTTTGCTGGTGTACTTCCTGCAATAGCTGCTAGATATTACAACAGAGGTGTAATTAGGAAAACATGCTAAACACAAATCGCTCTTGGTCAAGTCACTGCACGTTGAGAAATATAGGAATAACTTGTGATTATATCGTGGCACCTCTATTTTTGTAAGTCTTCCAAGTTTTATATATACAATCAATCGGGTCCTTCTAAGTAGGCTGACCCACGGCCAGTAGAGTCAAAGCAAAGGAAAAGCATATTCACATTTTTCACTTTGGCAAATTGGAAAAATTTCTATAATATTTTGATAAATATTTCCAACATGGTTTGAATTAAGTGGATGCTGCCGAGTGTTTGTATCTGGTGAAGATACACCAAAGACACTGGTCTTGCAGATTCTGACATGTACTTCAGAATGAATAATAAAGGTATATCTGAGTAATTGTTGAAGTGCTGGCTTTCTAATAAGATGAGAATACCATTCATTTACTTTCTTTCTACTCACTCCTGTCAGTCAGGTCCAAAGTCCAAGTGACTTTTCTGCAAGTAAAGTCAGACTCATGTTGAGTAGTTATACCCAATCTTTGTTGCAAAAAACAGAGCCATACGGAAAGACTAGCCAGGGCAGGCCTGCCAAATGGTGTGATCGAAAGTTCTCTTCTCCATCTCATGGGCGCTCACATGGTTCTTTTTATTACCTACATTCCTGTATCATGCAGTAGCAGATAATTGCAGTGCAGACTATCATTTTGTTCATTTATTCATGTGTTCAATGGACATGTGCTGATAGGTAAGCATGTAATTGTATGTTTTCCTATGTAAGAATACAGGGCTAGTACAATGAAGCACACAGCACAGCGCTAACAGCTGAGACACTCGCATTTTAGTTGGGGCACACTGGAATTAAACAGAAATGTATAACATTATGAAAGTACTATGATAAAGCTAAGTGAATCCTTCTCAGATTTGGAAGATAGAGAGGAAGATACTTGTCATTTATTTTATTTCAATGATTCCCTTGAATATTTTACTCCAACTAATGTAATTGAGGGGCTGGCAAGTTTTACAAGTGACTAATATATTAATCCCACTCTTCCCTTCTGCCTTATGAGATTGTCAGTTGAGTCAGGGCTTAAAAATGGAACTTGATGAGATTTGCTCTGAAGATGTTGACTAATACCAATTAAACTCCTAAACATCACACACAGACTGATTATGTCTTTTTCACTCTTTTTAAAGACCCAGAGATGCACCTAGTTAATAACCTGCTCCATGTCCTTAATAAAGAGCAGGCTAATTAAAAATTGTTTGCTAGCTGAAAATGAATAAATGAAGAATCACATATTAGCACAGGCATCCTCAGCCAGCAGGAGCTGAATAGGAGAAAATAGGGAACAAAAAAACTAATTGTGAGTCCTTTATCACTGAGGATGACATATACAAATGTAGAGTTGTGTCACGGCGATGGGGTGCAGGGCTAAGGAGGTTCTTGGTGGGGTGGGCAGCCAGAATAGTCTCCCCTGGTGTCCCTAATAACAGAAAGAAAGAGCAGGAAAATGGAGTCTGTTTTCCCCCTTTTCTTCCCTTTATCTCCCAATCCTGCATATCCATCAAACCCACCCTACCACAGTCCTGCACCAACCCTGAACCCCTCTGTGTGTCTCCTGCAGGCCTACAGGAAAGAAGGTCTTCACCAAATTAATAAAAATCTATGTCACAGTATCTGGCAGGAAGATACCTGTCTCTCCCTTATGGCCTGGCAATGTAGGACATTTTTGTTCCTTGATCTTGTTTTTTCTCCCTTGAGTCTAAGCCTTTGCATATGTCCGTCCTGGAAAAGAAATCATCTTGTTGTGGCCTTGCCCCTCAAATTGATCAACTTCTTCCATCCTGCAGATCTCAGTTGAAACATTTTCTGAGAAATGTCTTTCCCACTGTTTCCATGAGTTCTACTAGTAGACCATGATATTCCCAAAGCTTCTACTCTCTTGCTCATTGATAACACCTACCCATCCTTTTTAATGCATCTCTCAGTTTTCCATACCACAACTTCAGGTTTGTGAGAGTAAGACCGAGGTTATGTCTTGGAAACAACTGTGTCTCACGTATCAGTCTCCATATCCTAGGTAACGAGTAAAAGTTAAAGGGATGGTTCGGGTCTGATTGCCCACAAACTTAATGCTACCTCTCTAGAAAGCAAGAATCGTGTCTCATGTTTCTTGGTGACCCTTGGAAGGCTAATTGGTCTCCAAGAAATATTCATTCAAAAGAACTTTTAATTCTGGTGTTACGTTTCCCTTACCTCAGAATGAGGAGGGTTTCCTTTAATACTATGTGGGACAAGAGAGAGAAATGAACCAGCTTGGGCTCGTTTCTCTCTTAGTTGGAAGGGGGTCCATGAACATAGAAATGCTAGTTTATAGTGTTGAGTGAGCAGTCATAGGTCAAGTGTGAGCCAGTTGTCACTGCATTGGATCTTACAGTCTGTCCCCTCCTTGGCCCTCTTGATTCAGGGAGCAGAGTCTGTTCTCCAGTAGAGTCTTTGGCAGGCTGCTTGGTGGAAGCAGTTAACACTGAGAAGATGAACTCTGAAAACACATGAGTCTGGGTCTTGGTCTCGCTCGCTCTCACTTAACACCATTGTGCTCCTGGGCAACTACTTAACCTCTCTAAGTCTCAATGTTCTCGTTTTTAAATTGACGATAATGATACTACCCACCTCCAGGGGATATTAGATGAGGATTAAGTGAAGTGTTGCCCAAAAAGCTCTTCACACAGTGCCTGAAATAAAGCACTTTGTTAGAGATTTACAGTATAGCCTGACCTGTGGTGGGGCAGTAGATAAAGCATCAACCTAAAACTCTCAGGTCTCTAGTTCAAAACCCTGGGCTTACCTGTCAAGGCACATATGGGAGTTAATGCTTCCTGCTCCTTCTCCCCCCCCACCTCCTCTCTTAAATAAATAAATAAATAAATAAATAAATAAATTCTTTTAAAAAATTAAAAATATATATATCCCACAGCTCACCTAAATCAGGGGAAATCGGCTAGCTTCCATTTGCTCTCTAGAACTGTTTGTGAGACACTTTGTGGTGGCAGTGGGTGCAGAGAGACCTAGTATTTCTCTGTGCAGAATGTTCCAGAACCATGATGTTCTTGCCTCCATTTTTACTCTTTTCCTGCCCTCCTGCCACCCCAACACCTGCATGCACCATACGGACCGCTCTCAGTTTCCGGTGTACTATGTATCTCTGTAGCTTTCCAAAAGTCAACTTAAAAGTTTGGAGTCATATATATTTATAATATATTTTTTATTTCTGGTAACGATTTGTTTTTTTCTTTCTATTATCCCCAATATTTTTTCAAATTGATTCATAGGGAAGACATCATCTTTGACTGGAATAAACCAAAATGAGAATATATGGTCAAGAAGTAGTGGGAAGTCAAATACGACCCAGAAATAATAATAATAACAACAATAATAATACTTATATGCCATTTATCATGTGCCAAGCATTTCTCTGAGCCCTGAATCATTTTCTCTATTTCACAGATGATGAAGCTATGTGAACCATATAGTAGAAAGAGTATGTAATTAGACGAGTTTGCCCTTAGGACTCTAGCCTGATTGAAAATTACTTTTCTTCACTTAATATCCAACAAAAGAGGGAGATGACCTTGCCACAAGTTCTACCCCTGTTTAGTTTAGACATTTGACTTGATTTATAGAAGTCTCTATTTTCTAGTTTCATCATGACATTGGAATGTCAAAAAATGCGGGGGAAACACTCTATAAAATGAAATCTACATTTACTGGTAAGAAGCACTGAGCATTTGGCATCAGCGGAAAACTTAAGTCTTTGATGTGGAAAATAGAAGAGTTCTTACTGTTTCCATTTGGGTCAGAGAAAGAGATGGTTACTCTATGGTAAGTTTAGTGGGTTCTAAAGTTAGATGCAATAATTGACGAACCTCAAGTTGTCCTGCCCTGAGGATATATGCAAGTATGAAATACACATGTCAGGGAAAAGATGGTCAATAAGGAACCACACAACAGAAAAAGCAGAAAATATTTAATAAGACAAGGCACAGTTATCCTGTGAGTGAGACTTTGTTATCAATAATGAGGCTACTTATATATCTGAGTGTGATGGGAGGAGTACTGAAGAGGGGTGATAGAAGAGACAAAGAAGTGTCAACGAATAATTTTTGGTAGATCATCTGTCCCCCTGACTTACAGAGGCCAGCAGCCTGCAGTGTCCCTAAGGAGGAAATGTTTCATTTTAGGTATGGCAATGTCCTCAGTTTTAAGCATATTTTCCTGTTTTGGAAAATGTTCACATAATGCCTTTTGCATGTATTCAACAATAGTTGCCTAGCAACCACCAAGAAACATTTTTGGAGCTCAAAGGGTCTAAAAATGAATGAAGGCAAATACAGTTTGAGTTGTAGCTAAAATGACCAGGTTTCTGATATCGGTTTCAAAGCAGATCCTGCAGGAACCAGGCCATGCATCTTTAAGAGTAACAAGATCTGGTCTGGTATCTTCAGAGACCCACCGAAGTGTCCTGTTCATCATCTTGGACACACGCAAAATAGATTTAAGAGGGACCTCTATTATAGCTTGATCCCCTTTTCTTCTTTGAGACAGGACTGCCTCTAACCTAAGCACAAATGGGTATGTAGATAATGCAGTTTTAGAAAACTCTTAAGAAATAATACCTCCTTTGGGAACCCACTGTAGAATCTTCCAGTCTTTGGATGAGGACCACTAGGTAAAGACCATGGGTTAATCAAGGAATTCAGGTCCTTTATTCAGATTACCGATTTATACCATTGATTAGGTCTCACAGGCATACCTTATTTGAAATGAAAAGATCTTAAGGGAACTTCGGATCAAAGGTCACAAACTCAGGGGCCCAAAGGTACCAGCAGGGAACTTAGAGGGAGAAAGGCATTTGGGGTCTGTAAGAAATCAAGAAGCAATAAATACCCCTGCTCTGTCTAAGGGAGCAACTGCTTTTCCACTTTTGTTGTATTGTATGCATAGGAGCCCACTGTTATCAGATCTCTCAACTCTTTAAGAAAAGCCAAACATACTGATTATTAAGTGCAAATCTCACGCTTTCCAATTGATGACAATGATAAAAAACATTGTTCAAGCTAAGTAAACTAAGCCACTGAACAAATTTGGTCCATGTATCTTGTCTAATAAACCCCTACCGTTATCAATTAGAGAGCTGAGTGAGGCCTGGTGAGTAAGCACACTCATTCAAATCCAATGAAAATGGGAACTCCCTAAAGTCAGGAACCGTGTTGTCTTTTCTGTTTTATTCCTATCTGGATAGCACAGAGTCAGGCATATGATGGCAACTCAATAATTATTTATTGAATCAACAAATATTAGATGTGATCACAAAGCAAAACCAGGACCTTAAATGCTTTTTCTTCAATGACCCTTTTTTGTCTCCTAAGTGACCTTCCTATCTTCTGTATATAAAGAGTTGGCTATTCTCTCTTGCCGTGTTGTACCTTGTTTAAAATGAGATTCGATTAGTTGGAACGTTTAAGTGAACACTCCCAAAGGAGAGCCTTGGTCCTTATCTGGGGTTCAACCCGCCCATCGATTTGTCTACACTGGGACTACTACAAACAATTAGCTGCTTTTTCTTCTTTTTTTTTTCTTTCTGAAGCTGGAAACGGGAGAGACAGTCAGACAGACTCCCGCATGCGCCCGACCAGGATCCACCCGGCACGCCCACCAGGGGCAATGCTCTGCCCACCAGGGGACGATGCTCTGCCCCTCCAGGGCGTCACTCTGCAGCGACCAGAGCCACTCTAGCACCTGGGGCAGAGGCCAAGGAGCCATCCCCAGCGCCCGGGCCATCTTTGCTCCAATGGAGCCTTGGCTGCGGGAGGGGAAGAGAGAGACAGAGAGGAAGGAGGAGGGGAGGGGTGGAGAAGCAAATGAGCGCCTCTCCTATGTGCCCTGGCTGGGAATCAAACCAGGGTCCCCCGCACGCCAGGCGGACGCTCTACCGCTGAGCCAACCGGCCAGGGCCTGCTTTTTCTTCTTGACTGGTCATATTAAATTCCATTCAATTTATTGTGTATTTGTTGAGCTCTTACAATGTGCAGGGGCCTCTGAATGGTGATTATGAGATATAGCGGATTCAGAAGAACCTAGGGGCTTCAGAAAAGTTCAACGAATAATTTTAGAGAATGAAAATATTTGGCATAGTTTCTTTTTTATTTTTATTCTTTGGAGTTCTGTTTAGGCAACACTTGATGGTGTATGGTAATTTCCTTTCTTTTTTTGAGATTTAAAGTTGCCTAAAACATAGAGTCAGTTATCACAAAGACATAGTCTCCTTTTCTAACCACCTAGTTATTGCTTCTATATTGGAAGGCCCTGCCAAAGTAGACAACAGTAAGCTTCCTAGGAGGTATACCAGATGCTAGTGTCAAATGATCCTCTTCCTTTCCCTGCACGTAATCCTTCTTCCTGGGTCCTACAAGGTGCTTACCTCTGTGCTGAGGGTTTGGTTATTTCCAGAGTGTCAATTACTCTCTCACCAGAGAACTACTGGTTTCTTGAAATGCTTGAAGTGATGTATTACTTCCATATGTCTATGCATATAATAGTTATAATAACGGCATTCAGCATTTATTAGTGTCTCTGGATGCTGAGTAATGTGCTAGTCATATTGTCTCTTTTTATCTCATTCGTAGTCTTCCCCATCGTACATAATCGCCTGTTGATAAGTGGGCAGGTTCCACCCTAGGGGGAGTTGACTGGCCCCGAGTCTCCTAGTTAACCAGTTTGTGAAGTTAATGAAGAGCTGCCTGCTTCCAAAGCCACTGCCCTCTTTACTTCCTGATGAAACTTCGGTTTCCAGCATCAGTTTTACCAACTACAATAGCATTTGAGGGATGAAAGGAAAGATGCTATATTTTTTTTTCAGAAGCAAGTTCCGGGGACTTTTTTTTTTTTTTTTTTTTTTTTTTGTATTTTTCTGAAGTGAGAAGTGGGGAGAAAAAGAGACAGACTCCCGCATGTGCCCGACCAGGATCCACACGCATGCCCACCAGGGGGCGATGCTCTGCCCATCTGGGGTCCTTGCTCCATTGCAACCAGAGCCATTCTAGCACCTGAGGCGGAAGCCATGGAGCCATCTTCAGTGCCTGGGCCAGCTTTGCTCCAATGTAGCCTTGGCTGTGGGAGGAGAAGAGAGAGACAGAGAGCAAAGAGAGGGGAAAGGCTGGAGAAGCAGATGGGCATTTCTCCTGTGTGCCCTGGCCAGGAATCGAACCTGGGACATCCACACACCGGGCTGACATTCTACCTCTGAGCCAATCAGCCAGGGCCTCTGGGGACATTTTAAACAAAGTGGCTGATTTTGAATGATACTGTGTTTAAATTTCAGAATGGTATCCTTTGCTGGTGAAGATAATCAGATGTAATGTCATCTGCAAACTCTCTGTGTACGTGATTTCATAAAACTGGTGTATCAGTTTATTATTATAAAATTAGTATAGCATAGAACAAACTGGGATGCAAGCCAGATGAAGTAGACAATGAATAGTTATATAAGGTTTTGGAAACACACGCAGTAGAACACAAGCTCACTGTATTTTCTTCTCAATTGTCTGCTGTTTGTTAATGTTTCCTTTTCAACATGATTGCATCTCAGTTTAATAGCAC
This sequence comes from Saccopteryx bilineata, assembly GCF_036850765.1. Lineage (NCBI taxonomy): Eukaryota > Metazoa > Chordata > Mammalia > Chiroptera > Emballonuridae > Saccopteryx > Saccopteryx bilineata. Next base: position 63,478,740 of record NC_089498.1, read on the forward strand.
TTGCCATCTCAGGCTTTATGGTGCCAGGCCTGACATAGTTACATCCCCTCTGAGCTAAAAATATTGCATGTATATATTCAACCACAGCCCCGACATGTTTACTTAATGGTTACTCAGGAGCTATGCGCTTATATAATTAAGTGATGTATGTAATTTTGTGTTAACACATTTGCAATTTGTGTTTCCCTGGTGATTGCAATGCTTTATTCTGTGTAAAGTGTGACATTTTAATTCCTGCTGAATAATTTTCTACTTTAATTCGCCTTGTGTTTTTCTTTCTTTCTTTCTTTCTTTTTTTTTTTTTTGTAGAAAGGGATTATTTTACAATCATGATAAAAGCATTATTTATGAAATTTCTAGACTATCCCATTACTGGGAACTTTTAACTGCAGATCAATCTCCTATTTTATTGATCTTTGTTAAAACTTTTTATTACAATTTAAATTTAATCTCTGCGTTATGGATTTGCTCAGACTTTAGTTTGCAGGCACATTTTTTCTTAGGCAGCTTTGCAGGGATGAGGTTCCTTAAAAATTAATTCTCGTTACACAGTCTTGTATCTTCCCCAGGGACCTGTATTTCTTTTAGGTATGGCTGACTTTTCCCTGTTTGGGGTTCTCCAGGAGAGCAGGCTTCCCCGTGGGTTGGAGGTCCTTGGCAAAACAACTCAGATCTATAGATTCACAGGCAAGGCAGATATCTGTTAAGCAGTTAGGTGGCCTGTGATACCTGGTGTCAGAATTACACTGTGGGAATTTATTTTTTCAGGTGAGAGGAGGGGAGATAGTGAGATAGACTCCCATATGCACCCTGACTGGGATTCACCTGGCAAACCTTGTCAGGGTTCAATGTTCAAATCAACTAAGTTATCCTCAGCGCCCAAGGCTGATGCTTGGGGCAACCGAGCTATCCTCAGCACCCAGGCCCAACGCTCAAACCAATGGAGCCACTGGCTGTGAGGTGTAGAGAGAGAGAAGGGAGGGGAGGGAGAAAGAGCAGATGGTCACTTCTCCTGTGTGCCCTGACCAGAGACCAAACCTGGAATGTCTATACACCGGGCTGATACTCTATCTATTGAGCCAGCCAGGGCGTACATAGTAGGAATTAAAATGTGGATGTACATTCCCCCCCCTCTTATTAATGTTAATTGTGACCATGGGAAAGTGCTACAGACAGACAGGTGGACCTCAAAAACAGTCCAGCCACCTTGCCTTCTTCAGAGGTATTTCTCTTCTCTGGTGAGATCAGCAATCAGTGCAGTTTAATAAACATTTGCTAGATTCTAATTAAGTACCAGACACTGCCTTTTAAAATATGATACAGCGAGAGTTATCTGTTCTGTCAATGTTTATTGAGCACTTACTCTGATAATGCTACAGTGACCATGACAGACATCATCATCTGGCGATGAAGAATAGGAAGCTTTCTAGGAGATATGATGCCCAGTGCTAGTCTAGTAGAGCAGACACGGAGAAGGAGGAGCTGGGGCAGCAGGGACCAAGGTCCAAGAGGAAGGGTATTGTTGCCAGACAAATCCCCAGAGCATGGGCACACAGGTGTGAAGCTGTGTGAGGTGCTAAGGTATTTGTTACTGTTGGAAGCTAACAGGAATGCTCCAAAGCAAGGTAGGCTGTGGTCCATTTCTCCTGGCCCCAGAGGTCCTGAATTCCCAGGGCCTATCCTCATCCCTTTCGTTTTTCAACACAGTCCAAAAAAAGCAAGCAGGTGGCAGGCACCATCGCCAAATGCTGGAGTCGTGCCCTCATGGCTTTGCTAGTGCTTTCCTCTCAGTCCCTCTGGTTTGGTTCTGAGCAAACAGCTGGGAGTGTGGTGCACAGAAGTCCCGCCAAAAGGACCCACGGTCCGGGCGCTCCAAGTGAGCTTTCTCACTTGTATGTTTTGGCATTGGAACGCAGTGGGAATGTCCTTGTCAGCTCCCATTTGCCTTTATTAATTGCAGTTCCTTGGAAAGTGTGTTTTAATAACGTGGTCTTGGGATGACAGAGCTCAGCCTGCAGAGACCCAAGAGGAGGTATTCAGGGCCCATTGAAAAGCCATCTGCTGCCAAGGCGCCGCTGCTGAGCCCATGCGGCGACAGGCACCTGCGTCTGTCACTGCTCTGCTGCGAGCTGTGTGACTTTGGGCAAATCGCAAACTCTCTGAGCCACCCTTTCCTTAAGTGTCAAGTCTGGGTTTGGACTAGATGGAATCTAAGGGTCTCCTTAAGTGCAGGGACCCATCATTTTTATAAACTACTCTAATGACGACTCCTACTGTTCACCACATCTGTGGATTCACCAGCTCCTGACAGGGGTCTCTAGGCTTAAATCCATTTGAAAAAAACCAAGAACCACTTTCTGCACTTCACATCTTGTAATGATTCCCTGTCTCTATGGATTTTTTTTAGGAGGCTGTCTACATAGGAGCACTGAAATCTACATTCTAATTTTTTATGATACAGAGGAAATTATTAAGCCTCTGAATATTCCTAGAATATATGGCGGTATGGATCAAGCAATCCCTTTTACTAACCCTGTGGTAGGAGGCTGTCACCTAGCAGCTCCGTATTGTTTCCAGGTCCCACCCCCACCCCTACTTCCCAGAGCCCTGAGGCTGTGGTTAATAATGTCAAAAGAATGTTTTAAAATTGCTCTTCTGTTGACTCCAAAGAGTCAGAGCCCTCACGTGGTTAGAGTCCTAAGCTAGCAGTCAAATTGTAAATCAAATTGTAAATTTAATTCCAGCCTCTATGAACCTCTTAATTCTTCTTTTCCTCACCTTTTAGCCATGTTTCAGTTTTCTCATCTGCAAAATAGGCATAAGATGCCTTGCTCCACAGAAATATTTGCAAACAGCTCTGTTTGCACCCCCAAGGACTGGCATTATGCTGAGGCAGAATATCATTTTCCATTTCATAATAGGAATTAAACAAAAGCCCTTTTGATTATGCACCTTGTGTAAACGCCCTGAGCTTAAACACTGATGAATTTCAGAGGTCAGCAAATACCGGCCCCCTTCTTTATTATTATTATTATTATTTTAAATCTAACCAAGGCTAACTAGGGAATTCATTTTGGAATAAAAAGACATGAAAGACAGGGTATTTCAGCTTGCACAATAGTACAAAGAAGAACAAGAATCATCATGTTCGTGAAAGAACTCACAGCTGTTTAATTTTGTAGTAACATTACTTTAAGAACTTTGCTAATTCAGAGACAAAACAAAACAACTGTTGTTGAAAAACTGAATTTCCACATATGAGTGGAAAAGCCAAGTTAAGATTAATCTGCCCCTGTAATAATATTAAAAACACAGAGCTTTTTTTTTGTTGTTAATGTGGGTTGGCGGAGCGGCTTTTATCAAAAGAGAAGACACATAAAAGAGGGCAATGGTACGTTAACTGGTAATAAGATGAAAAATAGTTTATGATCTCATGTACTTTGCCCCTAGCTTTTTCTTAAGCGGCTCAGTCTGTTTTAATACCAGGTTTGTTTGCTTTCAGGGGATGGGCCTCTGAGGCAGGAAATTGTCAAAAAGCATACAGCAGAAATTTTAAACGGTGTTTTTAGAAATTAAAATTAAATACCAAAGTGAATAACCAATTATTAAATGTGGAGTACAGATTTTTATAAAATTTAGTTTTCAGAGGTTATGGATAATTTCTGTACCTAAGACTTGCTTCTAGAAATTCCAAGTTTCCATATGTTGCCTATTGTTGGAAACAAATGCACTGTACCCCTTTTTTGTTGTTGTTTTTTTTAAGTGGTTTCTTCCATATTAGGGAATTATTCAGACTTCTTTTTTTGGTTCCTATAATTCCAAACCAGTTGGAACATCAGTCTATTTTGGGTTATAGAGGAACATTTAAAATGTGGGCATGATTTTTTTTAAGATTCTAAATCTCATAAAAATCAATTTGCCACATATGTAACAGTTATGGTAGTAAACATAGTGAAGTCATTGTATTCTAGAAAGACAAAGTTCTAATTTCCATATTCTAAGCCCCACCCCCAACCCCCACTTTCATCTTTCTCTACACAGGAGGGTAGACATAAATTCCAAACATATAAAACAGCATCAGGTTGTGATTTGCAACTGTTTCTGTCAAAGATAAATGTTCTTACCTGTATTTGATTAAACTCTCTTGTTAGGCTCTTGATTTTTACCGTTTTCCCACGACATCACATAGACTCACCACGAGAGGGCAACCGAGAGTTTCCTTTCGGCTAACAAAGCTACAAAATGCTTTTAATATCAGCTAAGTGTTTTAACTTGCTAAGGATTTATCTCCCCGCCTTCTGATTGCCACACATGCAGCCTCTTGAGTTTTTACTCACAGCAATAATAATCCAAATAAAGTCCTTCTGAGGGAAAAAATAGACAGACTGGTGCAGACAAGAGCTTTTGCCCAAATAAGGATCCCTTTTGTGGAGACCCCATGTGTTAGATAACCATCAGCTGACAGTTGGTCATGAGTTAATAATGTTGGATGCTGAAATATGCATACCATGTGCTATAAAAGAGTGTGGAGGACAAAGACAAATACTGCTATAGTTAGATATCAGAAGCATGCCCGAGGTGTGCTGACTGCTTCACTGGATGGACATAGGTTATACCCGTCAAATATTTCATAAAAATGATTATGTTTTAAGTATTGTCCTGTATTATTCATTGCCTGTTTTGTTGATGTTGCAGGGATTTTGGTCTTCATCTTCCTGCACATTACTGCCTAAAATGCTGTAGCAACTCTTACCTTCTGGGAAAAGAAAATATTTCTTAAGTTTATTTTCATTGCTACCATCTTTGTTCTTTGAGTTTTACAGTGGGTATCATAAAAGGGGGCGAGTGCCGTCCCTGAAAGGATCCAGGTGGATGTGTAGCTCTTGATTGACATGTTATATCTGGAGAGCTGTTAACTGTTATATTTCTGTATTGTTGCCATCACAGGAATCAAAAATGAGGATGTAGAGGGTATAGGTTCGTGATGGCGAGCCTATGACATGCTGACATGCGTAGCCATTTTCTATGACACACAGCCACATACCAGAGAAGTATAGGGCCGTATGCCAGGAAGGACGTTTCATCCTTGGCTCCTGCAAGGCCAGGTGCAGTAGCCAAGGATAAAACATTTGCTGTATTGTAGACACTCTGTGCTGGAGGTCTGTAGGCCAAAACACCAGAACTCCGGCACAGAGCGTCTAGTTCTGGGACTTCCGGTTAGGCCATTAGGGGATCTTTGACCTCACTTCTGGCCGGCGGAGCAGGGAGCAGTGGAATGCCCCAGGGGGCCCTGTGATCTCCACTACCAGCAACCACATAACCACAGCAACCATCATCCAATCTACTGTTCTGGGGTGTCGTGGATTTCTAATTGACCATCATTACTGAGATAAGTGAGAGGGAGGCTGGGAGAAGCGAGGGCCTGTGCTATGGGTGCCATTTCCCGCCATTAGAAATAGCGGCAGCCATCTTAATTTATATAAGATGCAATTTGCAGAATTTCAAGACAGCATCTGTGTTTGTCAACTTGAGGTCAAAGCTTGAGAATCTGGAAAGGTGCCGCTTGGAGAATCAAGAGGAGTGCCACTATGAACAGGAAATTTGGAGTGCCTGGAACCGATTACCAGACACTTTTAGCACCCTGAAAATATAGCGATGGCTTTACTCACAATTTTTCCCTCTACGTACTTTTGTGAGACCTTATTCTCAGCGTTAAATAATATCAGAACCAACAAAAGAAACAGATTGACAGATGAAGTTAGTAGCGCTTGCTTGGGCTTGAAGTATACAAAATACCAACCTTCAACTGAAGATTTAGCCAATGAAATTCAGCAACAAAAAAGTCACTAATAGGCAGGTTAAAGTATTCCCCCTCCCCCTCACTTATCTTAGTTCACGGCACCCCACACAAGTTATATAATATCAAGACCAACAAAAGAAACCGACTGACAGATGAACAAAGAAGTCACTAAGCAGATAAGTTAAATAATTAGGTTTTGGTTTATTAAATATATTAAATATATATTACAATTATTCATTTTTGTTATTTAAACTATAAATATCACGAAATTATGGGTTTTTTTCTAGAAGTGACATACCACCCGAGTTATGCTCAGTGTTTTGGCAAATTTTGACACACCAAGCTCAAAAGATTGCCCATCACTGGTATAGGTTTTGGTCCCATCTGCTGAGACCAGTTATTGGGGAGGCTGGGACATGAAGCCAGCAGCACACGGAGCAGCCATCTTCTCAGAGCAATGCTCCATAGACTTTTGGTGCTAAGAATAACTGGAAAAAGAATATGTTTTAAAATTTAAAAAAAATAATAAAAAGAAGAAGAATATGTCTCCTTCTCTGTCCCCTGGAGTTCAAACCTTTTTGTTCTGTCAACCTTTTCTGGGCTTGTCGGATCCTGTCTTCAGTGAGTAATCATACTTGAAAACTGCAGAAGTTGAAGCATCTTAGCAAAGCCAAGAAGGCCATGCCTTTGCCCTTAGGCCTGACTGTATCTCCCTCTTCACTTGCTTGCAAATGAAATCTTCAAACAGGGAAACACAACCATGAATGTATTCAACAATTTGTGGTTAAGAAGCTTCTACCTTCCAAAGAGCCAAAATCACTCAAGATCTATTTTCTCTTCCTCAGTTTGCAAATGGCTTGTTATACTCAACCCCTGTTGGTAGCAGAAGAGAATAATTAGTAAAATAGGTAATTAGACAGCCTCTCCTTTTCTCTCTCTCTTTTCCTCTCCCTGCAAGTCTGTTGTCCAGGCTTAACATTTGCTTTGACATCTTAGTTAAGGAAGTTAATGAAATAACATATTAATCAAGGCCATGTATTAACTTTGAATCAATGATTACCAGATTTGAATTTTATATGATAAAAGAGACACAAAATTTTCAGATACTAACACCTACACATGACTATTCTTTATAACAGTGAATAAAATCCTAAATTATATTGAAACTTTTGAATCATCGCTTTTGCTGATTATTCTAGCCACAGATGTTAATCTTGTTTATCTGCTCTTTAACACATATTTCCAAGGAGAAATCTATAATCATAACATTGAATTGTTGACTAAACTTGCATCACCCAAGAGAAAGATAATGCAAGCCACATGTTTAAAATTACATATTTATTAAAAGCAATAGGTAAAATTAATAATATATTTTAAATTACCCAGTATATCCAAACTATTTTATAATATGTCATCAATACATGTTATTAGTGAGATATTTTGCATTGTTTTACATTATTTTGGCAATCCAGTGTGTATTTTATATTTGTGCCACATCTCAGTTTTGGGTCAGACCTATTTCAGAGGCTCAGTGGCCCCGTGTGGCTAGCGGTGTTCATTATGGACAAAGCAGCTCTGAACACTCACAAAAAATGATATATTTTACACTGACAAAAAGGGGGAAGAAGTTCTAACCTTTCCTGTGTATTTTCTGTTCATTGTAAGATTTACATTAAGATTTCTGGCTGTATCCAGCCAGTTTCTCCACATTCGGCCCGACCCCTTGAGCCCGCTAGCTGTCCTTATTTAGTATATACATCAAGTGCTGTGGACCCTGTCCCAGCCTTTCCACGCACAACCTTCAACCTCGCTCTTCTCATTTTGGGCCCTTAATCCAACCTGCGCCAACACTCTCTTTTCTACCATTTGTGAGCTCCTTGATAGTACAGTAGGGCTTTTAAAATAATTTTCTAGTATGTAGCTTATATATCCACAAACAAATGAAGCCCAGAGGTGGACCTGGTAGTTCATAAAAGGGAGCGGATGGAAGTGGTTCACCTGAGCACAGGAAAGAGTTCCAGAGTCTCAGACAAACAAGAACAGTCATCTTTGTACTTTTAAATAAGAGATTCTCCTACTTCTTAAATTATTCTTTCTGCAATGTAGGAAAGCCTAGAGAGTGAAAAATCCCTATTAAGTTCACATTCCTTGGGGGGTTTTTTAAAAAAGAAATTGGGAACTTATTACTCGATGACCTTTTACTTTTTCTTATGTGGATGTGTTTGAAAAATAAAAATGGCTCTCATAATATATTAGCCCAAGTCTGTAAGAAGTTAAATATCTCCATGTTAATACTTATACACACACAATGTCTTTTACTTATTTCCAAGTAGGGGATGTTTTTCTTTTTAGAAATGTAGCAAATCAATTATCCTCAATGTTGAAAATGAAATATCTCATTTCCAAACCTGGAGAAACAACTGAACAAGAATGTTCTGTTTATATATGAGTTTTAAAAACTGTTCTGATATTTACTGCTCCTTGCCAGGCTGTACAATACAAAAATGGAGCTTTCACTTCTGTTCCGTCATGTTCAGTAGTAACACCACAAAACATATCAATCATGGACTAAAATGAGCAGGTTTATTGATTGTAAAGAGAGAGAGAGCCAGAGAAAGAGAGAGAGAGAGAGAGATTAATTCTCTATGTTTAAGAGGTCCTATCTTTATAAACTTTATAAATTATAGAAATCTAAATGTCCTTAAAAAGCATATCCAGAATAGATCCTTAAATAGCCTTAAAGAAGACAAGTATCTTAAGTTAATATTCTATTCTTATTATATACAATCATATTAAGAAAGGCTAAATCTGTGTTTATTGAATAGTTCTCAAAAAATAGAAACATGAGTTATTTCAAAATCTTAAGAAAAAGTTCATAGTGAGCACTGAAACAACACACTCATTTTCATTGTAATAGCTTTCAGCATCCTGCACGATCTTCTCCATTAAGAGACTAGTCTGGGGTCTGGGCCCTGGAAATGACTCATGGGTAACCGGCATCTGGAGAAGAAACAAGTGGCCCTGTAGATATGAAAGTGGAAGTTTGAGCCACTATGACATTTTTAGAGTCCATTTTGTTGTTGTTGTTGAGTTTATAACTTCATGACAAGACCTTGCAATTGGGGAAGGAAATCAGACCTTTGTGTTCAGTATTAACATCTAAACAGTGCTGCACCTGTACCTTAAGCACCAAGTTAAGTCCTTAAGTATCCACACTACCCTGTTGTTTCTTTACAGAATATTTGGACTCCTAAAGCAAGATTCTTCCCATAGGCTCCCGATGCCATGCTATATAAACCTTATTACCCCAAAGATAAATAAGCCTTTGTGAAACAGCTATGAGCCACACCTCCTTCCCCTTACAGGTCCTGGAAGGGACCTGTCACTGAGAATGACTCCCTTGGAGGATTTTAGGGTTAACCAGAATAGACCAAAGGGAAGGTGAGAGTTTGAATAGTCTGGCATAGATTTCAATTTAACTTCCCCAGTTCCAGAATTCTTTTAAAGTCAGTCTTCTGAAAACCCAGATTCTCTCCTCACTCTACACCTAGATTTAGCTTTCTTATTTTCCTCTTATCCCACAAGGGATAGTGAGAAGCGTCTATATTCCCTCTTTTTGCCAGTGCCCTTGTAGACAAGCCTATTTCTAGAACATTTCTGCATTCCTTTGGAATTCACTACATATTTCAGAATAATATACAATAACATTTGGTCATTTAAATTTCTCTCCCTCCTCAAGACACAAAGATGAAATAAAGATAGAAATCTGCCCATCAAAGCCGGTAAAACCTGACTAAAAAAGAGGTCTGCTTGTGTTTTAATGGCAAGAATGCACAGAGTCACATGCTTTCAAACCAATTAGCAGTACAGATGAGCTAACAAGTTGCATTCCATTTATAGGGTGGGGGAAGGGGAGAAGTCAAATCTGTATTTTTAAGTGTTTCCGAGAAATGAAGACCTTCAGGGCAGAAAAAAGGGAGATCAGGAAATAGTTATGCAAATCACATGCCAATAATATTACTAAAATTTTGATTAGAAGCATTAACAATTGCTCCAGCATTCACAGGTATGAAACAGGAGTGAGTAAGACTGGGCATGTTTTGGAAAGGATTACAAGACTGTTTACTTACATGGTTTGTTGAGCAGTCAATGAAGTCCACGGCTGTTTCGGACTTAAGCTGCCCAAGCAATCCAGGTATGCCAAATGCAGTCATACATTCCACTCTCATTAGTGACTCTTGGGGATCCCAATGATTTTGACAAGGAGCCAAAATGACTGGACCTCATATAAAGCCTGTTTCTTTTTCTTTTTTATCAACCTCTTTCTAACAATACAACTGCTCATCCTTCCAGGAGGTAGAAGGGGACCTGGATTCTGTGAGAGGAGGGATCTTGGAAATGCTAGATTATAGTTATCAGGAACTGTGTGGTTCAAACAACGCTGGGATATGGCTTAGGCTTGGACACTCAAAGTGGCTATGACATCCAGAGGGGTCCCTGTTCAGGGCTGGGTGGTCTTGGTGAAATTTGAAAGTAAGGGCATTTGAATTTGGCTGTAGTTTCTGTTCACAACTCTGGGCTCATCTTTTTAATGCTTTTTATTTGAGAGAAAAAAATTACACTTAAAAATTGAACTGTCAGAACAATTACAAAAAATGATATAATATAGCGGTTTTTAAGTGTGCCTTTTGCTTTAAATTCATTATTTAACTTAGACTGTTCTACACGATGGAGTTGTGCTTGAGAATGGCCTTGTGTATTCATATCCTAGATAATACAGTTGCTTCTCAGACATGGCTCGTGGGCATAACAGGCTGTTTATAGAAAACAGAATAAAAGTAAACTTGAATATTCTTAAATTTATATGTAATTAATACTTTGTGGACTCATGGAAAGACTTGTGCAATTAACAGATGTTGAGTACCCACAGCTACAGTTTTCTAGAACCACTCTGTTAGGTGTAAAATAGTGAGTATATAGAATACAACTGTGGATTTAAAATAAAAATTTCAGGAACTCATTTATGAATTTTTAAAGTAAAAATATTGTCTTTAAGTTAAAGCCAAAATGAGGGCTGAGAGCTTCTGTTTTTCTCTTTTTCCCCCAAGTATTTGAAAACTGAAATTCTGTAAGAGATTATCTGTGAAATGCCTTTCTTTTATTACATCCATAAATTTCAGGAGTGGCTTTGATCAAGCCTTCTGCCATTCTTGGTTTCTAATCTTTTATTCATACGTTAATAACTTTAAAAACACTCATCCTATTTTTGTTGTAGTGAAAGAGGAAGTTTCTAAATAGTCAAAAGGGAAACATTGAAAATAGAACACAGTAAATGATAACTAAATTAGGGTAGGGTTGTTTTTGTTTTTTTTTCCAGAAAGAGCAATGCTCCATGCTAAAACTTGCCAGAGTATTTTAAGATTATTGTCTATAAAGAAAATGTTCCAGAGAATTGATATCCTCAGAGGAAAGGCATTACAGAAATGCAAAGTATTATCAGCAATGCACACTATACATAGAACAATGTTTGTCAGTCCTTAATACTTCAATCAGTGGAGTTTAGTTTTCTGGCTTATGTTTGGGATTTAAAACGCACACACACAACTTGCAAATCAAATGAGTTAACGCTCTGCTGACTTCCTCTAGACTTTGACCCGGGGGGGTCAAACTCTTAGGAAAATGATGCCTGGTTTTCCATTCTCCTAATTCCAATCCCCACCAACAAGTTTTCTCTGAGTGTGGAAGCTCACAAAGAATTTCTCGAGAGAATATGTAGTTGCGTTGGCAACAGAATTCTCTCTGTGAAATGAGAAAAGAGAGTTGTTAACTGATGAGTCAATCCAGCTTTTATAGCAGTTTATCTTCGTGGTATTTCCAAGAGCACAAATGTTATTTCAAAAAAAGTAGAGAGAGACAGTCATGACAGGAAGAACACAGTTGAAAAAAACAGGGACATTTAAGCCAAAAGCAATTTACTTTGCCAGTAACTGGTTACATTTCCTTTGTTTTATTATTATTATGGCAAGCATTGGGGTTGAGATGAAAGTTTCCCACACCTGTGCTGACACATAACTTGTCAGAACCCATTGTGAAGTAAATATATAAGGGAATGTCTATTACTGAGTTCTAGACTCTAAAGGGAAAAAAAACTCACTTGTTTTGCTATACTGTCTTTAAAAAGGGACTCTAGTTCTTTAATATGTAAAGGAGTTTAAAAAAGGTTTATAACAAAACAAAACACAAGGGTTAGATATTAAAGTAACCTGGAGCACTGGTAGTAGCTGATTCCCCTGGGATTAACACCTATAGAAATAATGGGGACTTCTCTAAAGGTGGATACTTGTTAATTTCATGGCACTGAGTAAGAGGAACAGATGGGCAGTCATAGAAGAAAGATTTTTTTTTTTTTAAACCACAGAGATCTTTCACTGATTAGGCAGAAGAGTCAGTGGCCCCCTGCAAGGGGCTAATGTGCATGGCTCTCTGAATTTTATGGGGACTCTATGGCTTTAGCGGAAGCCTTGTTACCTACTGCTGAATCAGAACCGGTAAAGACCCCGCTTGCTCTCAAGTCAGTAGGATGAGATGGGCTGCAGTGCCCTTGTACTGTGCGGTATTCAGGAGTGTTTTCATTTGGGGAAAGTCCCCTGGTGACTGCCAACCCAAGTTAATAATATAAATACTTTATTATGAGACAAAGTGAATGTTGTGCATCTATTGGAGAGAAGTTACTTAAAGCGGAGGCTCTCAATAAAGTCCCGTTGCCTGGGCTGATCTTTCTGCGACCAGTAACCTGTTGTATAACCGAAGACAAGTAATTTCTTCTCTATTTTAGTTTCCTGGTTTGTAAAATGGGATTACTAATGGCACCTTTCTGTTGACTTGTTGAGAGTTTTAAATGAGTTATTGTATGCAAAGTACTGGCTGGTCTAGAGAAAGTAAGTATCGGCTCTTACTATTATCAGATAGTACGATAAGAGCATTGATTGAACCCTGTGAATGAGCCAGGCCAGGGCTGCCTAGTGGATCATATACACATGGAAAAGTAACTGTGCATTTATTGTTCCGTACGTATTTTTGTAAAGTAGAACTGACTCCATTGGTAAGTGTACTGCTGGCTTCCCAGACTGGCTTTGCTGGTAGAGATTGATCTCATTCAAAACACTGGAGCTGGTATAATTCTGGAGTATAGGGTTTGGGCTCTCAGTAAGTAGGTAGCCCTTAGCTGTCAAGGGGCAGGGGAAGGGGTCAGGCTTAGGCTGCCCACAGTAGCTGGGACCAGGTGGGGCTGTTTTCTTATGTAAAAGAATGAGGCCAGAGCCTCCACCTGACCCCTAACCACCATCACACCATAAAGCATTTATTTTCACTCACCTACCTAACAAATGATTTGTTTTCTTGTCCCTGTAAAGAAAAAATATTTTTTTTTTCCTCTCCTCAAAAGCTAGCCTTTCAATGTCAAAGCATCACCTAGGTTCTGTGCATCTAAAAAGTCTCAAATTGTATTATGGGAGCCCCTCCCAATCCTGCATGGTCTGCTCCCCCTGGGACTTGGAACATCCGCCCCCCATAGCATATGCTCATTGCTTGTAGGACAAGATTATGGCCCCGGTGAGATGCCAGGCACAATGGCTTAACAGTAATCAGGAACCAAAGGCTGTAGGTTTCCTGTCTCAATTCCCACAGCAAACTCAGGTCACTGGCTTATGTTCCCAAAGCTAAAGGTTAGTAAAGGTGAACACAGTTTTAGAGGTTCCCAGAGTGACACGAATACATGTACTCAGGTGGGCAGGCTCAGCTCGTGAAGGCAGAAGGAGAGATGTGTGGGCATCTTTATTTCCAGTTAGTCCCTCGTTCATTCATCAAATCCATACTATGTCATGCTGCCTCCTGGGTGTGTGTTGGGGCAGATAAGAGATGAATCGGACCGGGTCCTGTCCTTAAGGACTCTCCAATGTAATATAATAATAAGCCATAAACTCAGCTAAAGTGCAAAGAACCCTATGATACCCTGCATAAGAAAAGGTCAGAACAGGAGTTCAGAGGGCAGACTAAAAGAGGAATTTGAATTTGAGACTTGAAAGATTGGAAGGATTTAGCTAACATACCTGAAATATCAGTGTACTTGCCTTACGAAGAACAAGAGACATTTTTCTCTTGATCAAATCCCAAGTAGAGTTGAAGCTTGTGTGACCAGAATATTAGGTGCTAATATGTTCTAAATTTGTAATTCTCAGAATCTGCCAGGGAAGGACATGTGCTTCTCTGGGTTCTGAAAACAGGTCAAAGAATGGAGAAAACAGACCCGATTTGGAGATGACTTATTGTTAGTTCCCGGAACCTTTGTCTTTATTTAAAACAGCCTGTTCAATGCAAGTCCTCTCTATCTAAAAGGCCTTTGGGATTTGAAAGCTCTTCTGGAAATAAATGCCTTTTAGGTTCAAATGCTTTTTGCCAGCATGTTGGGAAAGAAAGATCATAGTGACAAATCTTAGAACAGAGGCGATATTGTTTTGTTTCTTTCAAGTGAAATGCCTCAGACCTATTCCAACTTTGTCAGCTTTCTGTGGCTACTATTTTGATAAGGAGACATGAAAGTACAACCTTCCCGGGAGATCATTAAAGTCTTAGCACTTGGGTCAGTTGTAGAAATACTTCTGTGCTCCACATCTTCAAACCAAAAGAATCCACACCCTGGCTCCAGGCTGAAGGCTGTGTCAGTCATGGAAGGTGGCATCACGCTCTGACAGGGGACAGGTCAGGATCCACAAAACAGGCCAGATGAAATCGCCAACCGGGTGCAGGGAGGTGGAGTGAGCCGAGCCCTCTGTCAGTCTGGCAACTCCAGCAAGTCCTCAGAGCTCATCCCACACACTCAGATGCTAGTCACTGCTCTGTGTTTACATGAGTAATGAAGCTGCCGGGGGAGGGGAGTTGTAAGCGGAGCGCGGAGCCTCTCAGCTCTCATTCGGAGGGAAGCTGACATCCACACCAAGTCAAGTCCAGACTTCCAGAGACTGGCTGGGGAGCAGTGAGTCACATGCTGTAGCTTTCATGAGCACAGACAGCATCGGGCAGATGTTTGTCGACTGGAATGGGTAATCGCTACTTTCTCTTTACTTGATTTGTGTTTGGGAGCTTGTTTACCTTCAATAATTCTAGGCTGGCTTTTGGGGGATGGACTTTCAGATGAATGTTTTGGGAAATGAGAGAAGGGAGAGTGGATTTGGGAGGGGCGGGGGCGTCTGAGCTGGAGCCCCAAAGCCACTTTTTAAACTTTTGCCTGATTGTACAAGTGCCTCTATTTACTGAGCTTTAGGATCAGGCAACTGTTACCCACAGTAGTAGGCAAACCAAATTAGTAGGATTAACTGTGTTTGTAAAATGAGTGCAATAAAAATGTCCTAAAACCACTGGTTAACTAACTGCATGACATGGATAAGATTAATAACAATTAAGAGGGTTCAAGTGGTTCAGATTTGGCGTTGTCATAATTTTAAGAAGTGTGGGTACCTGGAAAGGTCTAAAAGGCATTGCTTGGGGTATAATTCATTCGTTTGGAATTCTTCAAGGGCTAGTTGGTTAGTTGGTTTGTTTTACTTTTGTTCCACTTGGGTGACTGATGAAGTTAAATGTGAAAGCTGATGCCGGACAGCCGTAGCACTCAGTAAACAGCAGGCTTTATTTTCTTTTTCCTGCTCTCTGTATGGATCTTAAAGGGATTCAAGCTCAACATCAAGGTTGAAATATAACTTTGATTTGCATCGTGTCTGTGGCTTTTAGAAAGTATAATCTCCACAGAATCTGGCTAACCCCAGTGTGATCTTTGGAAGTTATTTTAAATAACCCTCAAGATGGTCATTAAAAAATATGTTGAAAAGGAAAAGAGAGCATGCTGATTGAAATGTATCTGCCAGCTTTGCTCAGACTTGAAACATGCTGGTAGCACTATTATTAGTAAATACATGTAATAATATTTTTTCAGATTGTTATCTTGAATGCCTCTCATCTATAGCTCTCTCTCTCTCTCTCTCTGTACTTATTTGTATAATTTGAGAAAATGCTCACGTCTCCAATTTTGAAGAGAGATGTTTTCAAACATAACATTACGATGATACCATAATGGGCTGGCATATCACTTAGGTTTCTGAAAACAAGATACAAAACAAAACAAAGAATAATTTTAGAGCCTGGCTCAGGGCTGTCTTCAGCCCAACTTGCTTCTTTTCTAACAATGGGGAGATGCATTTTTCTTCCCTGGTCCTTTAGAGCTAAGGGCTTCAATTTTTCTATATTGATTAGAAATGTTACAATGTAATAGATTAGTTTTGGGAAGAAAGTACAAAAGTTTACTGTCTTCCAAGATGCACCCTTCAGAGAGAGAAACATGAAATGAGGGCTGGCTACCACAAATGTGTCCATTTCTCTGCACATGTAATGAGGACCACTGTAGTAAGATTTTTGGTTTTTAATAAGAAAACCCATGCCAATGAAAATGTATATCAATCGTTCTCCATTTGTTTTCAGCGCCAAATCTTAAAGGCAGACCACGCAAAAAGAAACCATGCCCACAGAGAAGAGATTCATTCAGTGCTGTTAAAGATTCCAACAACAATTCCGATGGCAAAGCCATTGCCAAGGTACAGTTGTTCACGCCATGGTGTTTCTTTTGCTGCATCGTGTTATTTTTTTTTCTTTTTATCTTTATCTTTTTATCTCTTTACTCTTGTGTCTTGGTGGCAGTTTGCAATTCCAGATCAGACTTCGGTATTCACAGCTCTGTGCTGTGTCTGTTCCTGCCACCTCCCCTGCCTTGGATGGCAGAGTGGGCGGGGGCTGGGGGGGGGGGTGGGCAGGCATTTTGATTAGTCAACAGAAAGACTTCCCACCTCCCAGTTTGGCCTGTTGGGTAAAGGACAGATGATTAAGAGTCTACGTCACTGAGGCTGAGATTTCATAGTGACACAATGACATAGTTTACTCTGCTTGTATCAAAAATAGACAAGTTGAACCATCTTCTTTCTGAATGTGTTCAGCTAAATGTGCTTCAGAGATTAACAGGATGCAATTAGAAATGCATAAAACTAATCATTTTAGTTATTGCTGTTTCCAGAATCACCTTTAATTTACTTAGAGTAAAATGAAAGAAAAAGCAAAATATCTATCCATATACCCATATATATGTTTTTATCCATATACCATTTATGTTTTTAAAGTTCTCTCTTAATGCAGAATGAAAGTCCAAATTCTAGGCTGATTTTTGAGGACCCATGTCCATTTTGCCTAAGCATAACTTGGAATCTTGAACATTCATCCCTGAGTTATTTAGCACGATGAAGTGTGAAGTGTCACTTCAAATTTTTTTTTAAGTGAGAGGAGGGGAAATAGTGAGACAGACTCCCACATGAGCCCGGGCTGGGATCCATGCAGCAGCCGCCATCTGGGGCTGATGCTCGAATCAACTGAGCTGTCCTCAGTGCCTGAGGCTGACAAGCTCGGACTAACTGGGCTATCCTCAGAGCCTGGGGTGATACTCTAACCAATCAAGACACTGGCTTCGGGAAGGGAAGAGGGAGAAAAGTGAAGAGAGGGAGAGGAAGAGAAGCAATTGGTCACTTCTCATGTGTACCCTAACCGTGAATCAAACCTGGACATCCATATGCCAAGCCAATGCTCTATTCACTGAGCAAACCAGCCAGGGCTATCACTTCATGTTTTTAGACTTATCTTTTTTACTTTTGTGAGCTTAGATCAGATTTCCATGGTTCTGTTTATGGGGTGTTTGCTTTTAGGAGATGTTTCTGTGCCAAAGGCAGTAATAGCTCCTTTAGGACTTGAATTGAAGACCAGATATCCACGTTTCCAGATCAGAGGACTGAACTTACAAAAGTGAGAACATTTGACTATTGGTGATTTGGAAGATTCTGATGTAGAAAAACATGAATTTAGTTCCATATGGAAAAATCCACTATTTTTCTACCACATACTCAATTCCTCCTCCCAGTGTAATGAAGTACATCTTAGACATCCATGTTCTGTAAACTGTATCTTCATCAGGAATTTCTAAGGATGTTTTGGTTAGCATTTCTTCACGCTTCCAAGATTGCAAAGAGTTAAAAAGAGATTTACCAATAGAAGTGTGTATTTTTCAGCTTAAAAAAAAAAATCTCTTTTGCTAAAGTTATTTTTGTTCTGTTTGTTAACCATCTGCAAGTGATTCCAATCAAATACCAAGTATGACATAATCTTGAATTTGGACACCTCAGCCCTAGTGCTACCTAACTAGGGTTTCGGCTTCCCTGGTCTTGAAAGAGGTCAGCAGGAACACTTTATTCCTTACAGTGTGGTTTGCAAGATACTGAAGAATGGAGCAAGAAGGTTTTAGGCTTCTAACATTCATCAGAGCTTGTATTGCTGATGTCTTGTGTTGGCTCTTTGCCCCATACCTCTAAGATGACATCATGTGTTTATCCCAACATTTCCTGTACCTGAGCCCAGCAAAATGAAGCTCATTCTCATGTCATTTGGAGTCACTACCAATATATGCCTCTGGGAGTTTTATAAAGCTCACATAACTGACCTGAAAGCACAGTCCTCCAATATCTCTCCATAGAAGGCAGCTCAGGTCTCAAAGTAAGACCCACAAGATTAAAGAGAACAGAAGTCTGTTTTGTATTTGATGCTCACTGACTCATCCTTCTTAGGAGGGATAGTCTTCAAGCCTAGATTTTCTAAGTGGTTGTTTCTACCCCACCACCCACCAGTGCAGCCTTCCAGCCTTTTTACCTGGAGAAGGATTATCCTTCCATTGTTGGTGACAGTGGTGAATGTATGGATATCCTGCTGCAACCAGCTCCCGGGGACTGCTCTAAATATCCCACTCTTGGAGTCTTGGATTACAGTCCTGCTGTTCCAGTGGGTCAGGCAAGACCACTTCATGTAGAAGAGAGAGACCGGTAGATGTGAAGTATAGCAGGTTTATCTGTTGGCACCAACATACTGATGTAAAATCCCTACAGAACGAACAAGCCACATCTGGGGCCAGGACAACCATTAAAAAGGCATTTGTGTCATAAAGTGGTCTTTTCTCATGATATACCACAGTAGAGATTACTAATCTCTGACCATCTGATCATTTGCTAAGCTGGGAGCAACAAGCAACGAGCAACATTTCAGGTAACAAGTTAGTTTGGCTTTATGACCAAGAGCTGCGTGACTTTTTTTTTTGTCTTTGTTTTTGGCTTCGATTTTTTCAAAACTTTCTCAAGCAGACCATTTCTAAGTACAGGTAGGTACCAGCTTTCTGCAGCTCCACGTAGCTAAGCTCGCAATGTGCGAATCACTGGATTTCTTGTGTGCCTGACTGGAAAAGCAAGTTGAGTCGTTTACTTGTTTCCATCCAGTTGCATTCTCTCAATGTAAACATGAAAGCTAGCTCTACAAGACTCTGAGAATTCCATGGCTTTCCGAAGACAGCAAAGGTCACGTGGGAGAAAGGCTACCCGTCCTCTGAAGACGTTGTAAAGTTGTACAACCCAAATCCTGCTGTTCCTCTTGGAATCATCTTGTTGCAGCAGCTCTGAGGCCCAAGCCCATTTATATGGTGATCTCTACAAGAGAAATCTTCTCACCCTAGGTCTCTAATGAAAGGCCTCCACTGGTAGAAGGCAAATAACCTTTCACATCCTGTAAACACTGTCCAGTGGCCTTAGTATATAAAAGTTGGTTTATATTCTAGGAGGAACATAAAAAAGGAAGCCATGGTATGCAGATCTTCTTCAATTTAAATTATAAACATACTTTCAATATTTTATAAATATGATACTTAATTTCCAATAATTTATTTCCATCCCATTTGGTTCTCAGAACTGCCCCCAGGGTTGATCCTTCCTGATCTCCTGAGGAAGAAAATGAGGGTCTCCTAGCAAGTTAGTGACTTTCCTGCTGGCTCGGCACATCTTGCTGCCCCATTTGAAAGCTGGATTAGTTATAACTCAATCCAGTGAAAGGATGTGGTTAATATCAAATAGGTGGTGCTTCATTGAAAACATTAAATGTGGATTCTTTTTTTTTTTTTAATGTGGATTCTTTATAACTTCCTCAATCACTTTGGAAACCCCAGAGCTATTAGTGAACTCAACAAGTATTAGATGTATAGGTTGGGAAAACATCTAGTAATTAACTGTTACCATCGAAGGGGTAGACTTTCTCGAGGCCAACACAAAGACTAACTCCCATTTAATATTTCAATAGACTTGAATGCTGAGAAAGTTTTGGGTAAATGGGAAAAATCTAGAAAAGAACTTGGCCTGTTCCTACCCCTAAACAGACTTTTACCCTAAAGGGCTCATTTATATTATCTGAAGAAATATATGGAGCCAGTCTGAGAAAGGAAGCCAGTGTTTGTGTCTTCCCCAAGAGAAACCCACTCGGAAGTCCACTGAGGGTCAGGATGGAGTTCAGAAGGTGGTGGTCTGGCTTCACCTGAAGCCTCTTCTACAAAGCGGAATCTGAATGACATTGAGCTTGGTTTGTGCGCCCCTTCCATGCTTTCCTTCCGTTTCTGGGTGTTTTCTGCACAGGTGAGGCAGAATGTTGCCAGCTATCTAGACACTGGGACAAACCTCATACTCTTAACAATGGCAATTCTGATCTAATAGTATAGATAATTGGCCCACTGTCACTACAGATTTAAGACTCAGCCTATGTTTTAATGCAAATCTTTTATCTACTCTTGTTTATACAAAATTGGGGTTTAGAGTGAGGGAGGCCTCTAAATCCAGAGTTCTGCCCCACACTAGCCAAATGACAAAATATGTAACCTTGCTGAGCTTCAGTTTCCTCAACTGTAAAATAGGGCTAACCACCAGCCTTTTATGATTCTTCTGTATATTATGTCGACTGTATGAAGCCCACAACACTGTCTCTAGCTCATTGTAGGTGCTCAGTTGATACTGGTTTCCTTCCTTTGCTCTAAAGATAGTAGAAGAAATGGAGTCCTTTTATACTTCAGAAAACACCTAGTTTTATATTTTACTTTTCATTTGATAAACCACATTTCTAAGCTGCAGGTTTTATAAAACCTAGGTTTTACAAAGCACATTAAGATGTGCTTTGTAATCGGAAGTATGTTTTGACTACCAATTTAATGTTTTTATAAGAGTGTCAGTAAAGTATAGTGTTTAAAATCACAAGCCCTAGGGTAGAGACTACCTGGGTTCAAATCCTAAGATTTCCACTTACCACCTTTGACAAGATATTGTGATCGTGTATGTGCCATACATCCTCCCCGTACCTGTTTCCTCTACTGTAAAAATAATAATATAACTTGCCTCTTTAGACTTGTGGGCATGAAATGAGATCATCCCCAGAAAGTACTTACAATAGAGCCTGGCTACATAGTAAGCACTCAAAACAGGTTGGGACCAATACAGATTAAACTACAGTAATATTATGACTAAAAAAGCTATGAAATTATAGATTTCATCAGAAGTTTAGACTCAATAGTCTAAAATTTGGCAGTCACAAATGATGACCACATAATGTTTCACAGGATGATCGCCTTAATATATAATGTTACAATGTGCTAAAGTTTAAAAATACTAGGAGTAAAAATTCTACATGGAATAATGTTTAAATATCATTTTCACAGCCCCTTAAAAATTAAAAATCTTATCTAAAAGCCCAGTTGAATGAGCTGTGCAGGAAGTTTTATTTTTAACAGGACCAGTCTGAAGATATTAAACTATCGTGTTCACTTGAGAGACTAAGCAAAACCTTTTAAAAGGATACACTTCCCCTTAATAAATAAGCATGGTCTTTTATGTTCCTGGGCTTAGGGAGGAGAATCTGAAGGGGAAGAAAAGGAGAGGTCAGAAATCTGAAATGGAAAACGTGGAGTATGCGGGACATTTTTATTTATATAATTTCGCCAGCACTTGCCCTCTTCTCTTCGATGTTAGATATGGAGATGTAAAGAATATTGGAATGTACACATTCCCCATGGGTGCACTTGAACTCAAAGTTTGACCCTTTGTACTTCCCCCTTTTACAATTAAAATAGCTCAGCAACTTAGCGTTATATTTAACAACCATCAAAGGCCCCTTGTAGAACATGGCAGTGAAGAGGGAACATTAGGTTAGCCGCTCGGTATGCCAAGTTCCATATTCGCTTAGAGTGTGGAAGGAAGAACATCTGGAGCATTAACGGCCATTTATTTTTTAATTATGGAGCTTTTCACTTACTCTTCTTGAGTTTTTAGCTGACCTCTCCTTTTTCCTTTGTGGGCAGTTCACATTTCCTATTATTATGTTCTCAGCGCTGACTGAAAAGCAAGAAGCCCTCATTAAAGAATAGGATGTTTTGTTTCCTACCGAGGGTAGATCTGGCTTTCCCTTCAGGTGAGACAGCAGAGACCTTGTTGATGTTCCTGATGCCAACATCTCCTGGCATCCAAATGTTTTCCCAGGTTGCTGGGAAAAGTAGCAACAAGATAAGTTGCCTGTGAAGAAATCAACTTGTCTTTCATTTTGGTATGAAGTGTGAGATAGGACTACTTATTAAGAAGGTAGGAATTGTTCAATGAAATTAACAGACGGTGCCCCTTAGGAAAAGTATATAAAGAGGCAAGGAGAAAGGTCCTACCAGATGTAAACACTGTTTCTGGTTTCACATCAACATACTTGTAAGAAGTCTAAAAGAGACTGGCATAGCTTGACGAACTATGACCCAATGGCCACCTGTTTCTATAAATAAAGTTTTATTGGGACACAGCCATAACATTTGTTTACATATTGTCTATCACTGCTTTCACACTGGAGTTGAGTAGTTGCAACAGAGACTGTAATGGTTCAACAGCCTACCATATTTAACTATCTGGTCCTTTACAGAAAGTTACCATCCCCTGGTCTAAGAAAATTCATATTCAGTGATACCTCTAAAAAGCTTTTCAGGGCAAGGGTGATTTATTGCTTTGCCCTTCCCACATAGTAAAATGTGTCACTAGCTATGTCTTTGTAAACGTTCCAGGACTCTCCTTGATTTGATGTGGCATTCTTTCCCCCCTTTTCCAGGTGAAATGTGAGGCCAGGTCTGCTTTGAACAAGCCGAAGAATAACCATAATAACTGTAAAAAAGTCTCAAATGAAGACAAACCAAAGGTTGCCATTGGTGAGGAGTGCAGGGCAGACGAGCAGGCCTTCCTGGTGGCACTTTATAAATACATGAAAGAAAGGAAGACGCCAATAGAACGAATACCCTATTTAGGTTTTAAACAGAGTAAGTATCCTTGATTTCATTTTTGAAATATTAAAACTACTCCGATTCTTTGAATTGGAAAAAAATATTTTTGACTCAGGATTATGTTGAAATCCTAATCTGGGGATGATGATGCTCTCTGTTTATACTAAATCTACAAATCAAGCCAGAAATTTTTTCCTTTCCTCTTTCCGCTACAATGTTCCCTTCTGGGGCAGTTGCAGTGAGATATTTATAGGCTTGAATCCACTGATTATAACTGGAAATAGACATGTTGAAAGTTTCTCATTTTCTGTTTTGTCAGTCTTGAGTGTTTGCAACGCCTTTCTTCTGAGATAATAATATGACGTAGCTTTTATTAGGCACAGATGTTGCCTATGAAAAGATCGCTTTTAAAAGGAGGATATTTGAAGGTGGATAAAACAACAAAGAGAAAACATATTTCCTAAGCCCCAAATTTGTTAAGAGATAACAAAAACCCGATGACTTCAGAGGGAACAAGAAATACACAAATTTGAACTGAGGACCCAATTTTGAATTGCTTTGATGTGTGCGTTTAACCATCCTCAGTATATTTTTTTTGTAGATCAGGGAACTCACAGCTGGGCAGAATTCCCTATAAAAAGAGAAGACACCCAGACCCTGTTTTAATTTCACAAATGAATTATATATTTTGCCTCTGTCTGGATTTTGTGGCACACAAAGCATGAGCCTCTGGCATGAAATAGTATTTTTTTCCAAATGTATCTTCCTAGATTAAAACCATGTGTCATTTTGATGAAGAATGTCAAACCTGCATGTTTTACATAACAATTTACATACCTAATAGCAATTGGCACTGATTGCGAGAGAACACTCGCAGCCATTATAAACTTATATAACTACGAATGATTACAATGTTTGTCTGAAAACTGGTTGCTGAAAATAGAAGTAAAATTAATGTACTATGAACAGCTTGGTTGCATTATGCATTGGTTCAGATTAAATCAAGGCCGAGGCAGGGCTCTTTGATAGCTTTGAAATAGTGCAAGGTTCAATGAGGCTTTTTGAATGTTGTGGTGTCTAACAGCCTTTAAATTTTGTACTTTATTTTTATTTCTCTTATCAAGAAATTACTTGAAGTTCAATTTTCCCCGCTTATGAAAGAATCAAATCCATAGCAGCCCCATTCCACAGTATTTGGTATGAACGAACAGGGCTGCTAGCAATTTGGCATAGTTTGAACAGTATAAACCTATGCAAACCCTGTAAAGAGAAATCAGTTAAAAAAATTTTTTTTTGCAACACCACTCAGGCAGGTTAGGGGACGAAATGGACTCATTTCCTCTGCGATCGAGTATCTTCTTTCCCTTTGATCTGTTGTATCACTGATGCCTCAAGGGTGAAATCTTTCTCCTTGCTCACTGCAAGGCACCACATGTTAGTGAAATACAGTATGAGCTTTTAATATAGTGCTGCCATCAGACATTCTATTATAAGATAATCATTGTTAACGTGACTGTTATTTATTGATTATGGAGAGTTCTTAATCATGAGAGTAAATTGCTGTTTAATCAATGGCTTCTTTCTAAGGGTTGAACAAGAACAGCCCTAGTTTGGAAAATCTCACAATTTTCCCAAAGATAAAGTAACTTAGTTTCTTTTGCTCAGCTGATGGCAGCAGGGCGAAAACTGTATTGTCCTTTATTGTAATGGTAGGACCGTTTGTGTACTTGTGACTGTTTCTTTAAAAATATTTTAAGTGGTAATAATATATCCTGTTATTGAGTGCCCTTTGGCAAATTGTTTCCTAAGAACTTAGCTCTCTCGGGTACGTTAGTATTTCTTTTTTTTTTTTCTCTTTCTCACTGAAAAACAAAACAAAACAAAACAAAAATGTTTTAATTGACATTTCTTGGAAATATGTTAATGCAATGCTTATCTAAATACTTATTGTCCCTCTAACAGTTAACCTTTGGACTATGTTTCAAGCTGCTCAAAAACTGGGAGGATATGAAACAGTAAGTGTTTAAGCAACTTAAATGAAATAATTTTGCAATCTAAACCCCGCCCCTTTGACCAAAAGAGAGAAAATGCAAAAGCAAACCATCACGGACTGCCTTTTCAAATGGCTCTACACTTTTGGGGGTTTATTGGGCCGCTTTTGGAAACAGTCCCAATTAGTTCCAGGTTTGGCAAAATTGTAAACTTGTCGTAAAAACTACAAGTGGAAAACATATGTAACTCTCCCCTGTCAGGGAAATTAGTTGGGTCTGTAATTTTTTCCCATGTTGAGAAAGGGCTATTATTGTACAACAAGCCAAGATTGCATAAAAGAAATTTCCCTTGGCAACATACCTGACATCTGTTCATGTCTAATATGGGAAATGTATTAGAGGCTTTCAAAAGTAATCAGTATTGGCCATTAAGGAATAAAATGCAGCAGAACCTCCTCTCATTCTAGGGCAGAGAAGCTTTATTAGACAGGGGTCAGTGCCGCATAAACAGGAAGTTATCAAACTTATTCAGAACAGGCTCTGACCCTCTTTATCAGCTAATTCTAACTGACAGGAATGGGTTATTTTTAGGCCACAGGAAAATTTGATGGCCACAGATTTTTTTTTTACAGAATGTATTTTAAACCAATAAAATGTTAGAGCAACAAAGTAAGATTAAAATCTTGAAAGAAGAAAGAGCCACATTAATATAAGCACACAGAGATGACATCTGTAATAAAATCAATTGACATAGGAAGATGTCGTCATTGGGAATCTTTTCTCCCCCACACAGTGATCAGATTAAATTGTACAGTTTCTTCTACAGTCGAATAAGAAACTGTTTTTTCTTTTCTTGCAAAGTAACCTGGGATATCTCTGTATCATAGTAAAATGACAATAAGAGACACAAAGTCAAGAAAATGAAATTCATTTTAGCCCAAACATAATAACTAGTGTTTATGGCCTGATATAGCATATTGTTCCACAAACTAATATATAGTTGATGTCAGGGGCTTGGGACAGGAAAATATGGCAAGCATTATATGATTCAGATAATCTGGTATTTACTGTAGAGATATTTGCTGTGAATTCTGACTAAAAACTTTTTCATGTGATTGCATATGTATGTAATATGTTTATTTAATATATGGGCTACACATATATGTTTGTGAGGAAATATAATACTGATATGAACTACATGTAAAATCTGCATTTTATAGACAGGAATTTACTTAAAATACTTGTTTTATCAAGTGTCCTATGTAAAAATAAAAATGTTATTTTTCACTTGGTTGGATCTGTTGATGGGACAGAGACTGACTCCTTGCCCCTGTGGCTCATACTTTTGCAAACTCTCGAGCTAATTATAGCTTTCATCTATGTGAAAAAGATAACTTATTCAGGGTTAGTCTCATAAATTTAGGAGTCAACCTCATAGCCTAGACTTTTCAGCCTAACTTTTAGTATTAAGAATAGGATTACGTACACATCTTTATGAACTGTGACTGCAGATAAATTACATGATCTTTCACAGTATTATGAAATGTCTTTTTAAACCCGGGAGCTTGTTGTTATTCACTGATAGGGAGAATGCCAGCAAATTTCACAGAATCAGTTTTTCCTGCTTTTGTATCTTCTGTATCTTCACAAGGATATTTACCCCATGCAACAGCACTGTTGGTGTAGAGTATACAAAAGACCTTTTTGATAAGTTTCAGGCAATTTGCAATATTCCTTACCAAACAGTATTTATTCTTTTGTTGAACAAATGAATGAATGAATGATCACACAATTAGAAAATCACCAAAACACAAATAGGGTGGGGCAAAACTAGGTTTACAGTTATTTATATGGAAAATAACAGTAATTAATAAATAATAATACAAGAATAAACTCTGTGTTTTGCCTACTCACAACTTTAAAACTATTTTTGCCCTCCATGCATTTACTGAGTGTCTTATTTATGTGTACAAGGCATTGTGTTGGACACTCTGGGAGATGCAAAAATATCTAGGCCAGTGGTTCCTGTTACTTACCATCCAGGAGAGGCGGGCATGGTAAGACAAGGTGAAAAAGATCCGTGCCCTGCTCCTGTAAAATACTGCCTCATTTAGAGATGAGGGAAGGAAGACTTGTGACTCGGATGCTAGTTGAAGAGAATTTTGGAGAATGGATGGAATTTAGACATGAAAGATCAAGGCCTTGGAAGACAAAACCAAATGGGGAAATAAAGCATGGAAGTAGAATAAAGTTGGGCATAAAGAGTTTTAGTAACTTAAAGTTGAGTGACTAGGTGGCCAGGACAAATGACTATGAGAGGAGGATGGAGCCATCTGAGGAGAGATCTTGGATGCGAGGTCCTGGAGTTATCCAGGAGACATCAGGGAGCAGGGGAACATGTGGGAAGTTGATCACGAGCTAAGTGCTATTCTTTGCCACTTATTCTGCCTTCACTGTGTATGTAAGTATAGTGAAGTCGAGAGAGGCTGGATTGGAGGAATATGGAAGACCAGATGGGCATCTGCCTTTTATCTGGTTTTGAACTTCATCCCACTTTAGCCAAGCCACAGGAGGGCTGGTGAGCTCTGGGATTACCCTTTCCTTCTTCCCTTTCCATTCATGCTTCAACTCCCTCATTGTTCATTAGGTCTCTACCATTCTTCATAACACTCCAAACTTTTTAATCTCATTTCAGACAGTGGATCTACATAACCATCTTTTTATAAAATCTATATCTGGGGCCATAAATTGGATGAAGCTCATTGGTGGGATTTTTACCTTCTTTCCTCCCTTTCTCCCTCCCTCCTTCCTTTCCTCCTTCCCTTCCTTCCTTTCCTTTCTCTTTTTTTAATTGTCTCATACTACCTGTTGGCCCTGTAGGCACTTAAGTTTGTCAATCCTGTTCTACATTTAAGAATTTTCTTTTTTTTTAGCAAGAGACAGAGACAGGAAGAGAGACAGAGGAGAAGCATCAATTCATAGTTGTGGCACATTAGTTGTTCACAGATTGCTTCTCACACATGCCTTCACCAGGGAGCACCAGCCAAGCCAGTGATCCCCTTGCTCAAGCCAGCAACCTTGGGCTCAAGCCAACAACCATGAGATCATGTCAATGATCCGAAGTTCACAGTGGTGACCCCTGTGCTCAAGCCGGCACCCTTGGGGTTTTGAACCTTTGACCTCAGCATCCCAGGTCAACTCTCCACTGCGTCACCACCAGTCAGGCTACATTTAAGCTTTTGAATCTCCTAAGTACAGAATAAATTTTTCTACTGGTATATTTTGGCTAATAAAATTGTGAGATGTTCAGTGAGAATTCTGTTTTGAAGTTCGTCTAGAAGATGTATGAATAATATGTAAAGCCTGGGGACTTAGGTTGTCATCACACAGTGTTACCAAAGGACACTTATCTGTGAGATTATCAGATACAGAGCAAGTGAAAACTTGTCATTTAGAGCTCAAAAAAGATCTTAGAATCTCTACATTAATGATTCCCAAAGGCAACTCAACAACGGGGGTTCAAATTTTCCATGGGAAACCTCCAAGTATAAGCAAGTTGTCTAGGCCCCCACACTGAAATATTAACTTTGTGGTGGGGGCCTGGGCTGTTCAAGCAATATTAATTTTAAAACTAAGTATAACATTGATGATTAATTCTTCACCTACTGGCCCTTTGGGACATAGCTTCAAAATGTGCACTCCATTTAAATCAAGTGTCAAAGATTATAAAGTTATCTTCACGCTATTACTAAATAAACATGCCAACATATTAACATTTTGTTGGCTCAAAAGCAGAACAAAGTTTCCAATGAGTGTTTTTCCATCTTGTAAAGCAGTAATCTAAATTGGGACTTAGTAAGCTATTTTCATTTTGAATGAGGGAAAGTGTAGCACCCTAACATTTTTATTTTTCACAAATTGGTCTTTGTGTGGAAAAAGATTCCTGCCATTTTCCAGTATTTACTTTCATTTTACAAATGAGGGAACTGAGGCACAAGGGAGTGAAATGATTTGCATGGGTCATCATGGCATTCTTCAAATTCTGACATACTGAGGATTTTGTGCACAATTGTATTCACCTCCATAGCCACTGGAGTTGAAAGAGATTCATAAATGATTATACTTTGTGCCTTCTATTCTCAGCAATCTCTTATGTGTCTAGAATGCTTTCTATGTACTTTGGGTGATTTTTTGGAAAAAGGATCTAATAACCTACCTTACTTAGTAGCATCTTTCAGTCCTTTTTAACTAACATGATCCTTAGTATACAAACTATTACTTGCTGAGACTTTCACTGATTCTTGTGAATTTAGGAGATGAGTCAAGAAGTCTGGATGATGTAAACATTCAGTACTAATAAAAAATTTCAAGTTTAAAGTTTGTAAATGTATCTCTACTGCTGTTAACTTGTGATTGGATAAAGACACCCTTGTGGAATTCCTTCTGGTTATAAAAATGGGCCATGTTAATTGGTTTGTTTTTGTTTGTGGTTATAAACTATTTCAAACCTTCTGGTTTGAATTGAAGATTATGAATTATTTCATTTCAGTTCTTCACAACTCTCAAATTGAATTAAAAAAGAAAAAGGAACAAAAGTTTTATTTTAAGCCTTTATAACATGCAACTAATGGCTATATTCATTTCTTGTGGGCTCCTCTGCCTTTGTTGGAAATGTATATTGTGTCTCTGTGTCCTTAGGTTTAGAGATCATAAGTGTCTTGAATGGATTTGATTTCCTAAAAAACAATATCCTGGGATTTTGATTGGTTGGCAGTGAGGACCCTTCCTTTGCAGTCATATATCCAACTCTTAAATGAGCACCTGTAGTTGAAGAGGCAGAACTGGATAAAATTGCTAATGAGCCAGGAAACCTGCACTTCAGTCTCTGCTGAAGCAATTAAAGCTTGCAAAGCAGTTTGGGGTATAACCAGGATGCAGCATGTTGAAGGGGGTTTGCTAAAGTGATTTCCATTTGGCTAACCGTTTGATGGCGGGCCAGGGGCAATATTTGTAAAGAAGGTAGTAGAGCAGGGAAATGGGTCTTAAGTAAATCTTATCCTAGAGGCATAAGACCATGCAAGTGATGCCTTCTAAGAACATCAGCTAGCAGCCCCATCGCTCCCCGTGGCTGAGACAGAGCTATTATTTCTCATCTGGAAAAAGGAGTCACTTGTCTCTGGCTGGAAGGATTAAGCTTTGACATCAAATTCTGGCTTTGCTGCCACTTCAAGACATCTTCTGAATCTATTAACCCTAGTTCTCTGGACAGACAAAGCGTCTTGCTCAATTCAAAATTTTTGAGGCCAAAGATGATGTCATGTAGTTTTGAAATGCTCCAGTTCCTGGAGTACTACCAGGAAAAAAAAGTCATCTTCCTTGAATTCAGTTTACCCTCAAGGTGTCCTGAGAAAGAAGCTGTTTCTCAGAGCAGCCTGGGCAACACTGCTTGCTGGAAAACTCGCCCTTGACTCTATATTTCCTACACATTCTTAAGCCACAGACACGCTAAAGTCCTAACAGATTTCTAGGTGCCATTTCCTCCCCAGGCCACAAAAATTCCAGGATTATTTCATCCCTGAAATCTTGTAGGTAGCAAAATCAAGGCTATAAGATTGTGTCTTGGGTCAAAACAGCTTTCCAATTATTTTCGGTGACAGGATATTTTCCTCAAATAGAGTTGTGGCAGGGATGGTTCCTTTCCCACTGACGGGGCCCATTTTCCTGACCCGTG
The DNA here is from genome assembly GCF_036850765.1 of Saccopteryx bilineata. NCBI lineage: Eukaryota > Metazoa > Chordata > Mammalia > Chiroptera > Emballonuridae > Saccopteryx > Saccopteryx bilineata. The sequence goes on from NC_089498.1 coordinate 63,509,504, forward strand.
TGTGTGTGGTGCAGGAAGGGTCAGGCCACCTTTACACCACTGCCTGGCTTATCTATAAGCAGTGCAATTTCATGAACATAAAAGATGAAGAGTGATTTTCACAGAGTTTCTCGGGTCTTGACACACTAGGGAAAGAAGTCACTGTCAAGTGTCTTCAAAGTGATAGTCTCACTCAAACCTCCATTGGTTTCTTTTACTTGGGTGTGGTCTGCTCAGTTTTTCATCTTGCTTTATGTTTCATTGTTCGGGGTTGTGTTTCATGCTTAACTATGAACCCTTGAAAGCTGTACCATCTCTTTCTTCTCAAGATATTTGTTCTCTCCTCATCCCTCCATCTCTGTGCCTCTGTACCTAACACAGTGCCCTAGAATGGGGAGCAATAGAAGATAGAGTGCTGTCGTGAATTCCGGTCATCTAAGTGAGGACCTTGAAGGAGACTGCATGGGAAGCACAATCCAAGAGAAATAGCTGCCTGATTCATTTGGCCATTTTATTTTATTTAGGGAAAAAGAGCCAGAAGTTCTTTGTACCCTTAAAAACCTAAAATAATTAGGAGGTCAAATTGACACGTTGAACATGACCAAGAAGCCTGAAGCTTATTGAGAGAATGACTAGCTCAGACTTTCAAGCTGAATGGTGCTAGGGGCTAGAAACCAGGATGCAGACGTCAGTTCTGCCCTGGATGGGGTTTAAAGCTAACACACATCCAGAGAGGAGACTGGTCAACAGGATAAAAACCCTAAGCAAATGCACGATTAGGTATGACAGTTATGTTAGAACAGAAGGCAGACTTACACAGGTGAGAACAGGATGCCCAGGAGCTGGGCCAGGAGTTCTCCTGTCCTTTTCTCTCCCCTTACAGGGCTGTGAGACCCATTATAATTGTGGACAGTGGGAGGATTTAGACATTTCTTGCTTTAGAGCTCATGGTCAGCATTTGAATTAAAAGCATACCTGGGCACAAAAAATAGAAATGTATACCCAGGAGAACTGTTTACTTAAAAAAACATTTAGCAGTTGGAAAGAGCACATTTTATGACTTTCTTGTGGAAATAAAGTATCTCAAAATGACCTGATTCATCAGTTTGGCCAGTGGAAGCTTGGTAAACAGAGAGACCACTTCCTTGAAGATCTAGTCCCTGTCTTCACTCCAGATGAGTCCTCACTAGTATATACTACATTGAAAGACCAGAGCCCGCTAGCAGGAGGCTAACACAGACTCCTAGCTTGCTGCACAGGGCTTATTAATGCCGAGTGGCACTTCCTACTACTGCAATTTCAGTCCTAATGTGAGGAAGATTTTTTTTCTTCTGATAATTCATTGTTTATTTTTAAAGAAGTTTTGTCATGTCTGTGATAGGCAGGTGTTTAACAGGGCATTCCCTAGTCTATATGTTAGGATGGGGGAGGGGAGACACGGCCAATTAAATATCCCTATCAGCAGTGGTCTCTTCTTCATTATAGTTTTCATAATCTGTCTTATTTAGTTTATATATTTGGTCCATTGTTTATTGTTGATATCCCCCACAAGAATGTGGTCATGTTGAGTGTTGGGTCTGGTGGTCACTGTTGCATCTCAGCTGCTAGCACAGTATCCAACAGATGGGGGATGAAAAATAACTGGTGAATGAATGGATGAGTGAACTGATGGACTTAGATATAATTGGAACTTCTCTGTGATTCTGTGGTGAATGTAATAATAAAACCTCTGTTCTAACTGGAGACACGAGTAGTCAGGGTAGAGGGAACCATATTTTTACTGGATTCTTTAAGAGAGTAAAATCTTAGAGCACTATTAACCTAGCCCGCCCCCTTCAATTCTTGCTGACCTCATAGCTACGTGATTTGCCCACTAGTAAGGGACTCAAATGTCAATGTCGAGAACTTGTAGCAGAAGCTATACTTCCCATAGTCATCTGCCTCATTTGAAGTGAAAGGCCCTTGGAGTTCTGTATTATCACCCTACTACACACACGGGCTATTCATGAGGTCATTCTGATAGGGAGGCTGCTGTGATGTAATGGGGGAAAGTCTGCTCTTGGGACTGCAAGGCATCTGTATGAACCTTGGCGTTGCCATTCTGCTGTTGTGTGCCCTTGGGCAGCTCATGCAAGCTCTGGGTTTCCTCTCCTTCTGTGAATCTGCCTCACAGGCTGATGGGAGGATTAGATGATATTATGGATGTGAAAGTTCTTTATAAAATATGAAATATGATGCACACAAGAGATACAAGGATAACAAGAGTGATGGTTTCTTTGAAAGTGATTGCAAGGACATATAGAGGCTGTTTTCTGGTTCTTCCCAGGAAAGAGGCTTCCCAGGGCCCACACAGCTCATCTGAGGGAAGTAGTGTGGGCTTTGAGGAATTACATAAACACTTGGGAAGAGGGGATCCTGCTGCTTCTTCCTTGATATACAGGATCATGTGGGTCAACCTGAAGTTGTATTATTAATTAAAAGGTTGGGGAGATTGTAATTCAATTTAAAATAATTACCAAAATACCTATTTTGAGTGTTTTGAAAGGAGCTTGAAACCATTTATTACAATGGAAGCCAAGCCAGAAATAAAGGAGGATTTTGTTTTTAGTTATACCTACTAGTAGATGTAAAGGTGGTTCTGTCTAATGAGAACCATCGAAACAAATTGGTTCAAAAACGCTTCACGGGAAACTGAACAATGCAGAACTCACATTGTCTAGAGGTCCTACTTGGGCCTGCTGAGAAGGGTTTATGGAAATAAAGGGGCTCTTTTTATTTGAAATGGAAAAGGTACCATTTACCTTATAATATTTAACTACCCATTCTCTCCTCCTTAGATTACAATTGCAGAGCCCCTGGTTGCAAGTTGAGATCCCCCCCCCCCCCCAGATTACTGCCTTTAGCCTATGTGAACTCCACTGGCAGCTCTGTGGGTATTTTTCAAAAGAAGCCTCTGCTCTGGTTGTATTAAATGCCACGGGCGCCTTGCCATGCCATACCCGCTGCACAGTCCAGTACCTGCTCCTATAACCCTGTTTCGGAACTTTCACAAGGACCTTAGAACTTGTTCCGTCTTCACTACACTTACTTGGATATAGTAAATGACGGGGTTTCCCCCAATTAACTGTTTGCCAGATCATGCATCTGCTATTTTGTAGAATCTTGATTTATGTACAAAAATAAAATTAAAGGGGAAAAAAAATAAAACAACCATAGTGTGCCATTCCATGTATTACAAGCCGTTTGTTTCTATACACCTAATTCAGTAATATCCATAACTTACATTTTAACTTTGGAATATGTTCACTTTTATCAGGTTTGATTGATACCCCATTTTCCTGACCTAAGTGATTAAAAATAAACAGCTTGTGCAACATGGATGGATGTAGATTTTGATTTTGTTTTGGTGATTAGAGGAGCTGTCAGAAAAAAAATGTAGCCTGAAATGACTGCAGATTCCATAACCAGTTTGAGCAGTTTAATTAGTTGGTATTGTAATTTAGTTTTTAAAATAGGCAACATATCACAGAGTTCAAAAATCAGAAGATACAAAAGCATGTGTGGTAAAAAAGTGTGTCTCTTAAATTGGCCACCTGTTTCCACCCCCCTCAAACAAGTAACGTTAATTCTGATTTGTTTAAATTGATGCACTAAGATCTATTTTAGGAAGAGTTTATTTACTTTGACATTCATCATCTGACATAAAGGAATAGAGTGCGGGTTTGGGACCTTGGAGGGCAAATAGCTACATACATATCTAGGGAGGTGCCTTCGGTGAAAATGCACCAAGGGGGACAAAATAGAGAGCCACAAGCAGAATTCCATTTTTGTTGTAAAGCCCCGAAAGTGAAATCTTACCAGAAAACCCTAGACCTCCCCATATATGCATTTGGACTTCTCTGTCTCTGGGTTTCCAGAGCAGGCTGTTCTCCTCTGACTGTTGCATATGGATTGAATCCTGGCACTGTGAATCTCTTATGATGCAAGATTGACTTTCCCATTGCCATTTATTCCAGATAACAGCCCGCCGTCAATGGAAACACATTTATGATGAATTAGGCGGTAATCCTGGGAGCACCAGCGCTGCCACCTGCACCCGCAGACATTATGAAAGGTAAGAAAAAAAACCACCAAAGCAAAACAACAACCTACTTTGGAATTTGGACATTATGAAAGGTAAAAATAAAAAACCACACACACAAAAAACCCCAAAAAACAACCTACTTGGAATTTGAGAAAGTCCTCGCTTAATGGAAAGAAAGTGTGTTAATTGGAAGATGCTTCTGGTCAAGGATAAGACCAGAAGTCTAAAGGACGTTTTAGGGAATAGAAACTATCCCTCTGGCATTTTCCTTTGTATACTGCCTTGAGATTTTTAAGGAACATGACTTTCTCTGGTTACTGGGCTAAAATGAGATGTTCTTTAAGTTTGCTTTTATCCTGTGACCACCTGTAACAATACCATTTTTCCCCTATAAGCATAATTACTCAGTAGGTTCTCTATGGGTTCATTTACTATGAGAACCCTCAGGTCTGCAGTGGTACTATGAGGATGCCATGTAACTGAATTAACATTGAAATATATTCATGTTGAATATATTAATATTGCAAAGTAAGCATTTCTTTAATAAGATCATTGGTCCAAGATAAGATCCGTTGTTTTTTCCCATCTTGGTATTTTTCTTCTCTGGCTATGCTTCTAACCCAGGAAATCCTTTCTTGCTAAACACTGGGTAGTTTAGTTTTCTAACAAAGGAGGCTGATTATAATGCAAACAAGGAGTAATGCCAAATTAGACGACTCTGAGGATTGTATCCACAGGAAAATTTCCCCTTCCCTTTGGGACTGTGTTACCTACAACACTGAAGACCAGTTAGCAATTTTATGCATCATTCTTTCTCTGTGCTGAATTTGTTTAGGTCACACTAGCTTCCTTATCAATAGCATTTCCCTTCCGACGTGTTGACTGACTCAGCTCCCTAGTTTCCAACTCAGAATTTGTGAGATCCACGCAGAGGTTGTATGTGTGTTTTACTAACGGCCATGGATGGAATGAAGCAAGACATAGTCAGCTGAACAAACAAACCAGGTAGCTTGCTAGTTTGAAAGTTAAAACACAACTGATAAATTTGATTGTTGCTCTTCACACATTCAGTTACCATTTGAAATTCAACCCAGATACTTAACACCTGCCTTTGGATCGTACAAATGAATCTTCAGATAATGTCATCTAACACAACTCTTAGTCATATTTCTTGAGAGTTCAATTATATTTTATTTGAATTGCAATAAACGCAAAGCCTCTTTTAGTGTAGCCATTCAATGAGACTTACAATGTTTTTGTAGTTTATAATTATGATAAACTGAGTTGGGTTTAGTACCCCATGAAAAATTCCCAAAAAGCATTCCTAAAAGATTGCTCCAGATGCATTTTTTAAAAATTGGTAACAGGAATTCAAATTATTGTCCTTGAAAGTATTGTTTCCAATATTGTACATCAGTTTCTTAAGTGTGTTACTTCTCTCAGTATTAATACAGAATCCCACATTCCCACTGTGTATAACAGGTACACCATGAAAGTAGTAGCCCCCAAAATAGCACTGTTATCTCAAGTGAGTGTTTTTGTAAATAGCATCTTAAGTATCATAGTCAACTTGGTTTTGACTTATGATTCAAGGCTTTACTCAGAACATTTTTATTGGAAACACTATCCTTTGAAATAGCTTCTATTTTGATGGTGAACCTTCCTTACCTCCATGTGCAAATGTTCCCAATACCTGAACTATCAAATTTAAAGAATAATAATTAAAATTTGAAAAAGGAATATATCTCAGCTGTTAGCTAGCTCACCTTGTTGAAGAATTAAAAGTTAATCAAATGTATTACAAAGCATCAAATGGTCAAAAAACATATATATAAGACTTGGGGTGGAAAAAGGATTGAGGTGTGTGTGTGTGTGTGTGTGTAATTTACTCAAACAGTGTGTAGATAAAAATAACCTCAATCTAAATGACAAGATATATTCTTTTGAAGACTTCAGACTTTGTTTTATGATTTACCTCTTCCTGGAGTAGTAGAGTCCCAAATGCCAGTCGAATTAGAAAATTCTGTCAGAGATACCTCAAATTTTAAGAACTAAGAAACATGAAAGATGTTTAAAATTTTCTCTTCTCTCTTCATTCTTGGGAGTAGCATGGATATTTCATAAAGGCTTGGTTTCCCACTGGATTACATTTTTTGAAAAGCTATATCTTTGAATTTGAATTATGAATTTTTTTGGTCCATGTTTTTCAACATGGAAAGCACAGACACCACAGTAGGTATTCAACAAAGGGAATTTAATATTGGAATTGCTTAGACAAGTGTTGGTGTGAAGCACTACATTAATACGACGGGAATAACCAGTTTCCTCGGGGCTGGGAGGAGAATAGAGAAAAGAGGTGCTGCCGGCCTCCTCTCAGACAGGGTGCTTTTCAGAGCTGGGTTCAGATCTCTTCTGGGAAGAGCCCCACCCCCACCCCATGCTGGGGCTCCAGAGGAGGAGTCCTGCAGAGCTGGACTCAGACCTGGGAGGCTGTACTCCCTGGCTGGTGCTAGACCTCAGAAGAAATGCACTGAAACTGTTCTAGGATTGTCGAATGAAGCTAGAGGTTGGAATCAACTGTTGCTGTTAAGTTATTGATGGGTTGGCACTGAATTGAACAGCAAGCAAAATGCAAAGAAAGAGGTCCTTTCTGTCCTTCCCAGACCTGTTAGGGCCTCATTTGCAGAACCCCAATAGGAAGAGAGCTGACAAACGAGGCATAACTTACAGAAGCCCAGTTCCAGCATCACCGGAGCACAGAGGGTGGAATTGAAGTTGAGAGACAGTAGTCCAATTGTTAAGTGGGACCCTCAACATGGAAATCCCTGTGCAAAGCCTGAAGCGCAGGTTAGAGCACAGCTGACCCCAGGTGAATAGCAAGGTCTTTAACCCTTCTTTGGCATTTCCTTTTGCCATCTAGGCCCCTCACATTGTTGTGGTCAGATACAAGGGTATCCCAAGTAAATAATAATTAATAAAAGTTAAGTGCCTCCTGACCAGGCAGTAGCACAGTGGATAGAGCGTCAGACTGGGACATGGAGGACCCAGGTTCAAAACCCTGAGGTCACCAGCTTGAGCGCCATCTGGCTTGAGCGTGGGCCCATCAGCTTGAGCGCGGGGTCTTTGGCTTGAGCATGGGATCATAGACATGACCCAAGGTCGCTGGCTTGAGCAAGGGGTCACTTGCTCTGCTGTAACCAGCCTCCCTTGCCTCCCCCTCCCACCCCCATCAAGGCACATATGAGAAAGCAATCAATGAACAACTAAGGAGCCACAATGAAGAATTGATGCTTCTCACCTCTCTCCCTCCCTGTCTGTCTGTCCCTATCTATCCCTCTTTCTGTCTCTCTCTCTGTATCTGTCACAAAAAATAAGTAAAGTGCCAAAATTTGCAGATGACTCATTTAAAAAAATAATAATCGGATTCTATTTACAGTAATGCCACTCTCCCTCATGTGAATCCATCATGGTTTCAGAGGAGTCACCCTGTGCATTGTGGTGAGAGGAAAGTTTAGGAACTACTGTTCTAGGTGCCTTACTTCCCATTAATGGTTTTAGCAGAGAAGGGCAGAGGACACTGCAATCTGCCCAGGGATATGAAAGAGTTCTGCTTTGGGTAAAGAAGAGCTGAAGCTCTTTGTTTACAAATATACTTAGTGATTATGACCCGATTTCATTCATTCTTGCTAGTTGCAGGCTATGCTAACACAATTAAAAGAAATGACTAGATTGAGGAAGGACCCACCATTTTCAAGAAGGTACAGGGAGTTGGAAAGAGTCAGGCTGCTGTGGCCAAACATCTAGCTGGAGGTGTTCTTAGAAATTTGTAAATCCTTTCAAATCAGATCAGAGCCATGGGGCTTTCCCTCTGCTGCCCGTTCATCTGCTCTCTCATTCTTTTCACTCTGGTATAGAAACTTGGTCCTTTTCCTGTTTCCCTTCCCCCAGCTTTGCTTTCCTAGAAGATAAAGAAGAAATGAGTGCCCTGGCCGGTTGGCTCAGCGGTAGAGCGTCGGCCTAGCGTGCGGAGGACCCGGGTTCGATTCCCAGCCAGGGCACACAGGAGAAGCACCCATTTGCTTCTCCACCCCTCTGCCGCGCTTTCCTCTCTGTCTCTCTCTTCCCCTCCCGCAGCCAAGGCTCCATTGGAGCAAAGATGGCCCGAGCGCTGGGGATGGCTCTGTGGCCTCTGCCTCAGGCGCTAGAGTGGCTCTGGTCGCAACATGGCGACGCCCAGGATGGGCAGAGCATCGCCCCCTGGTGGGCAGAGCATCGCCCCCTGGTGGGCAGAGCATGGCCCCTGGTGGGCGTGCCGGGTGGATCCCGGTCGGGCGCATGCGGGAGTCTGTCTGACTGTCTCTCCCTGTTTCCAGCTTCAGAAAAAAAATGAAAAAGAAAAAGAAAAAAAAAAAAAAAAAAAAAGAAGAAATGAGTGATCTATTGTGCATTATCCACTGATTTATTTTTCATGTAGTGCGGTTCATGTTTCCCGTAAATGTTTTCATTTTCCAACAAGAAAAAAATAACTGGTTCCTCACTAAATGTTACTTGTATATTAGTTGTGCACTTTTGGTTTATTAATGAGTGTAATAATGAAAGTGCGGGTTGTTGAAAAGAATCAATGGGTGTTTTTATTTAAGGCATAGCAGAAATGGTACAATGCCTGTCAATGCATCATTGTCACTGAAGGCCTGACTTGTCCAAACTTGCTTCTGATTGGTTTAAATCAAATAGGTCCAAGCCCTTCATAAAAATGTCTTTGTCAGCCTGGTTTTGCTTTCAAACCTATTCATCTCTGTCAGTTTTTAATATTAGTACCAGGCTCCTGGCCATAGTCCATTAGTACTGTACTTAATTGCTCATGTTACAGATGATCACCAATATAAAAAGCATTAATGTTTGCCTATCATGAGACTCTTGCTATGTAGATGTCTCAAACCCAGAAAAGCTTATGAAGTGTGGTGATTCTGGATATTTCTTGCTAGTAATTTATAGATAAAGTTATATAACTTTAAATTATAATGCAAGAGAAAAATGCCCGCCTTCTCCCGGGCAGGACCCTTCTAAGGGGAATATTTTCTTTCTTGTTCAACTCTTTATTTAAGGTGCTCTAAATTGCTTTCTTCCATCAGTAAAGGGACAAAAAAGGAACATGGTTACTTTATGGAATTCTCTTGGTTTGATTTTCTGCAGTTGTAATTCAGTTTAAAGGCTTTGTTTTCACATGCAGATTTGCGTTCTTTTTAAATGTTTTTAAGCCCATGCAGGGGAGAGGGGAATCTTTCTTCACACAGAGTACCAGATTACTGGTCTGATTTTCCTGAATAAATTCTACGGCCTGTTTCCGGGGAGCACATGAAGTTGTTATTAAGGACTGAAAATGGAGCACTAAGGCAAAAGCGTTTTATGCTGTGCTTTTCTGAGTATTTAGAAAATCAAAATCATCAACAAAGTATTTGTTTGTGGGGGAAATGAATAATTACACCTCAGGTTCTTGCAGACTTCATGCCCGATTTCCAATTCTCACCTTTTGCTTTTCCTGTAAGCATTTCTCAGGCCAGACCGCCATGCCACGAGGCTCAGGCTCCCTTTCAGTGAGTTTGGGTGAGCTGCACGCGAGCCAGGTGCATTCGGGCAGAACCTGAGTGGCGGTCAGCTGGAGCTTCGACCTTTTTTCTCTGAAGGTGCAAGGCAGGGAGTGTATGAGAGCTTCAGGTTTTGAGTAAGATAAGTACATGCAATAAGATAAATGCCACCAATATATATCAGGTTCCAAGGAACTCAGCTAATTATATTGTGGGCAAAGACCAATGGAAAGTAAGGTGAGTTACAGTTTGGTCAATGTCTGTCCATGTCCAGGACATTGGTGTATTCTTGCTCATTTTGACACCCTTGAAGCTAATCAATACACAATTCAGAGTATCACAGCACTTTAGATTTGAGAGGTCCCTTAGCAATCTTCTAGACCAGTGGTACTCAGGGAGGGTTTCTGACCTGTCTGCGAACTGTTTGCTACTCAGCCTTGGCGAGCCAAGCATAGCAACTGCAAATAAGCACTGACATTAGCTTCAACAGACAATGTTATTTTGGCAGATGGCTAATAAAAAATTAAGGCTTGTATTTTGCATGTCTTTTTAAATATTGCCTTCTTGCAGTAATTCATTTTTATGGTGTTTTACAAAAGTATCAGTAGACAACATTTAGAAAACTAGTCCTTCACCCCAGGTCATTGGAGAAGCACAGCTCCGCACCAACAGTCACAAACTCAGGTGTTTCCCGGGGACAGCTAGCCCAGGTACTGCGGGTGGCCAGGCAGGAACGTGGGAAACGACTACACAGCCAGGCCAGGGAGGCCCAGTGGAGTCAGCCAACACTGTTGCCTTAGGTAGGTGGACACGGTCTCTGGGCTTCTGGACCCTCCTTGTTTTTAAGATAAATTTTTTTCATTTTTATTGATTGATTGATTTTTAGAGAGAAAGAAGAAGGATGAAAGAAAGAGAAACATCCATTTATTATTCCATTTATTTATATATTCATTGGTTGATTCTTTTATGTGCCCTAACCAGGGGTGGCACCCACAACCTTGGTGTATTGAGACAATACTCTAACCCAGGGGTCAGGAACCTATGGCTCGAAAGCCAGATGTGGCTCTTTTGATGGCTGTATCTGGCTCACAGACAACTCTTTAATAAAAAATAATAATAACGTTAAAAATATAAAACATTCTTATGTATTACAATTCATTCATTTCCTACCACTCATGTTCATGGTTGTGGGTGGCTGGAGCCAATCACAGCTGTCCTCCGGGACAACACCAAATTTTTATTAGATAATGTGTAACGTACACGGGTCGTTGTATGGTTGTCACGGAATTACATTTTAAAATATGTGGCGTTCATGGCTCTCTCAGCCAAAAAGGTTCCCGACACCTGCTCTAAGCAACTGAGCTACCTGGCCAAGGCCTAGATAATTTTTATGTGAAACCACCCAACACACATTGGCTCCAGTATTTCTGAAAGGATTGTATGTAAGCTAAACTAAACATGCCCATGGGCAAAATGTAGCCCACAAATGGCCAAGTTCTGTGAGGACTGACCTATCTTCAGCACCAAACTAATCCAGTCCCTGCATAAATGCCTTCAGCGGGAGGGCGAGGAGGAGCCACCATTGAAGGCACTCTTCATGTAAACACTTCCATGCGCTGAGCTAAAGGCCCTTTTGGCTTCCCATGAACCCTGCCTTACCTTTTGGGGCTGTCTCGTTCTGCATGCTCCCTTCTCTAAGTGATGTACTGCTGTATGCATGGCAAAGCTCCTCTCTCACTTCAAGTCTTTCTATTCCATTCAACCAAGCCTCAGAACAAGATTAATGGACTTAAGCCCACTTGCTCTTGTGTCGATGTCTCTAATTTGTGTCACTCAGAAGACCTGCAGCTAGTCCAGATGTGGTAAATAGTATTCCTTGGGTGGTGGACAGTGTTAGGCTATCAGTGTAGCCTAGGACTACATTTGAAATTGGTTAAAAAGCCCTATCCTAGTGCTGAGTTTTTCTTGAGCAGGATAGATTTTCCATTTGCTTGACTGCCTTTTTGCGTCGCTGCTGCTGTCCTCGGGAGGCAGTGGTATCTCTGGAACATCTACCATGTGCAAAACACTCTCAGGGATAATGAAAACATAAAAACCGGAGGTGAGAATAGGGCTGATAAGCAATGAGGAAGTGCCCACGCTACCACATTCATGGCAGAGATTGCTAAGAGAACATGATGCTGCTTCCCATGAGCCCCAGGTCAGCCTCAGAATTCCTCCTGATAGGGCACCCCCAGCACTACTGCCGATACGTTAGAACTGTAAGATGCTGTGATCCTTGGCTTACCTAACTTATCATATGATCGCAGTCATGGTCCATACTTACATGAAACGGAGTTAACTATTAAGGCTGTAAAACCTTAGGTAAGTAAGTAATAGATCCAAATACCGTAGTATGTTCAATATGGATCGAAGAGAGCATTTCCAAGTGGAATGAGCAGTCTTCCAGGAGAATCTAGAATGTGAGCTGGATCTTAAAGTGGTTAGGTTAGAACAGGGGTCCCCAAACTACGGCCCGTGGGCCGCATGTGGCCCCCTGAGGCCATTTATCCGGCCCCCGCCGCACTTCTGGAAGGGGCACCTCTTTCATTGGTGGTCAGTGAGAGGAGCACATTGACCATCATTAGCCAAAAGCAGGCCCATAGTTCCCACTGAAATACTGGTCAGTTAGTTGATTTAAATTTACTTGTTCTTTATTTTAAATATTGTATTTGTTCCCATTTTGTTTTTTTTACTTTAAAATAAGATATGTGCAGTGTGCATAAGGATTTGTTCATAGTTTTTGTTATAGTCCGGCCCTCCAACGGTCTGAGGGACAGTAAACTGGCCCCCTGTGTAAAAAGTTTGGGAACCCCTGGGTTAGAACTTGAGATAGATCAGCCTGAATTACCTAAAATAATTCCAATGTAGGGAACGAGGTGATGGGAGGGGCTGTAAGGAGAGTTCTAAGGCTGAATTTCCGATCTGAATACACCAAGGAAGACAGGTTTCTGTTCTCAAGGTTTTTTAACCCTCTTGCCTGAAGGTCTAGTGGGTAATCATGCCCCATTCTCACCCATGATGGAGTCGACCCATCTATGGACTTGCATGTCCTTTCCAAACACTATCTTGGTAATGGGGGCTCTGGCCAGTGGACACTCTGTTGCTAACACTTCTGCAGCACTGCCTCCATGTCCCCTCATCTCCCCTTTCCTCAAACCCACAGAAGGCCTCCTAGCCCTGATGAACCACCAGCAGCCCAGGAAATCTAAGACAAGGTACTGAGACTTAGGCAGGCTGTACCTTCCCTACCTTGTTCTTCCATGGGACCTGAGTCGAGCGGGTATAAATAAGCACCCTGCACCTGGAGTAGCTTCTTACCATCTGTAAAGAATTTCTCCCTAAAGGACAGTCAGGTAATTTCATAAGCAAGAGCCTCCCTCCATATCATTCAGCATGCCTAAAATGCTCTGATAACTTTCCAATGCCTGGATATTTCCAGTAACTTTTAAAAAGGAAAACAAATCCAGAGCCAAGCCCTGAAGTAGAAAAACTGGTTTCTGTTTAAAAATAAATAAATAAACAACAGCTTTTGAAAAATCTCTATTTAAAACATTTCTTAAATTTGTCTCTAAATGCAAGTTGTAATTAATAGAAGTTGGAGTTTACACAGTTGAGTGTAAAAATACCCTCGGGCACAAACTAATCAAGTGTGTATGTCATGCTGTAAACTACAGCTAGTTCTTTGTTTGACCCAAAAGAAGCTTGCCAAACAGCAGTTTTTCTTTGTCAAGCTCCTTTATTGTCTCATTTTTGTTTTCACCCTATCTCCCCCCCACACCCCACTTCCCACTGAACCCAGCTATAGTAGTTAAGAAATTTTGCAGGTCCCATGTTTTATTGATAGTTTTCATCAAGCATGAATTTAAATTTGAGAATAGATTAGGTGTCTTAGCCCCATTTCTTTTTGATAAATAACAAGAGGTTTCCACTTATGATTTTCTGTCCTTGGGGCTTTATCATTAAGATTAAATAACTGTACTCTCAAGCATGCCACTGCACAAACATCTTTTCAATTATGTGAGTAACAGATGCCTTCACAAAGGAACTATTGAAAATTCAGAAAGCATGTTTCCAAAAAAGAAAGGGGGGGAAAAAGTATCAAATGACAGAAGAATGTAATTGTTTACCATTACAATATATTCTTAACTCTTCCACCGAAAGCCTCTTGGAACATTTTGTTTTTGTACAAGTTATTACAAAGTTTGATCAAAATAATAAATGCTTGGGAGAATTGTTAAAGGTTTCAGAAGCTCCGGACTCTGTGGTATCTCACATGCATGGGACTTAAATGCCATGGCTGTTTGCCTGTTTTTACATACAAACACTGCCTGCCTTTATTTGTGGGGTCCGCACCATGTTGCAAGCACTGTAGTTATATTTGTTTGTTATTCTTAACATAATGTTCATCTGCTCTTGAAATGGATCCTGTGCAGCTTGATTCTGAGTTGGTCATTGTTTTCTTATTGAGAAGAATGATTGCTGCCATCTCGGCTGGCTGGCGTTGTGGAGGGAGGGTTGGGTTGATTATGGTCCATGCCCTCTGTTGTGAGCTTGTATTTTAATCCCCAGGACATAAAGTCAGCCTTTTTCATATCCTTCCAAACTTTCTTCAGTGTGGTCTTCATTTGAAAGACATGGGGCTAGGCTAACATCAATCTAGACACTCTTGGAAGGGGCAAGGAGACGTCAGAGAAGCAGTCTCCTAGGGGCTTCCAGTCTAGCTGGAGAGACTTATGGGAGCCTCAGACTTGGTGAGATTAAGTGTTACAGGCTAGAATTCATGGAGGATACGGTACTTGGGTTTCTCTTACCACCCAACATCAAGTTGGACCTGAGCCAACTAGGATTACTATCTTTTGGTGGGTTGTGGCACATTGTAAAAGAATTAGTGTGCCCAAGCCATAAGACTGCTTTTGTTTTAAGGGTGGTTGACACTTGGTTTCCTCTGAGAAAAAGAAAGCGCTCACTCTGACTTCTTGGAGAGTTGCATTGGAGCTTGGAATTCTCTTAACCCAGGGGTGATCGCTTCAGTATCTCGCCTGTGTTGGTGCCTCACAACTACCTGGCTGAGATGCAGGCAGCTCAGACTAGCTGAGGCAGGCAGATCTGTGTTGGAACTTAGATTTTTGGCAATTAATAGCTGCATGCCTTTGACTAGTCATTTATTTATGCATTTCACTTTGAACCTCAGTTTCTTCAACCATAAAATGGGGATAAGGTAATACAGCTGTGGATATTTCCTTGCTTAGTGATTGAAGTTAAGGTATACTAAAGAGCCTGGTGTTGGTAGGAATTTAATACATGGTGGCTGCTGTTAATAACAATATGGAAAGACAGTCGGAGCTTTTCTCCCCACCCCCATCGCACCTCTAACCCAGGCCTGGCAACCCATGTAACTCCAAATCAAGGGACCTGTTGTCCCTGAGCCACCTCTTTCATACTGATACATTTGTGGGAGTCAAGCCACCATCTTGCTAGGTCCTGGCACTATGTACCTTTCTTTCCTCTCTTTGCTGATTAGGGTCACACAGTCACTCAAGGACCGTGGAGGTAGATATCAGAGTTACAACTGGACCTAAGCAACAACTCTTCCAGCATAAAGGAATGAACTCCTTTAAAAGGTTTTCTTGTTCATCTTCTGCTGTCCCTTGAGTAGGTAATGAAGACCCTGGTAAGCCGGTCATTTTCCCAGGGAAGAGCTTTGCTAAAGACAAGTATCCATGTTCTGTTGTTGATAACAATAGGCCACATACCTTTTTGGTAGCGTGGCCTACAATACAAATGATGCTATTTAGACCTCCTTCTTTTTGAAAAAGCTTGGTACAGTTCACCTTTGGTGGCTCACGGGCAAGCTAATTCTTTCACACAGAATCCTTGTTGCATTCTCCCACCATCTTCTTGGCTCTGACGGCACCCGCCACCGGCTCGTTCCCGATGACCCACATGTCAGTGCGGCGCCCCCCTCTGGTTTTCTCAGAATGTTCCATTCACATCTTTGTTGGAAGGTGACATTGGAGGTCTCTTTCTCATCTCTCTTGGTTACTGATATTTTGCTTCTCATACTCTGCAGACAATTGTTTCTGCTTTACTAAAATTCACACCATAAAGTGCAGATTTTTATCCAGAGCCACATTTTTCTCGGGTTGATCCTGGTTTTGAAAAGAACAGGACCGAAGCAGCACTGCTGTTCTCCTGAGCGGGTATTGCAGCCGC
This sequence comes from Saccopteryx bilineata, assembly GCF_036850765.1. Classification (NCBI taxonomy): domain Eukaryota; kingdom Metazoa; phylum Chordata; class Mammalia; order Chiroptera; family Emballonuridae; genus Saccopteryx; species Saccopteryx bilineata. Next base: position 63,525,407 of record NC_089498.1, read on the forward strand.
TGAGGGGACATTCTCAGTTGTCTGCACATTGACTTGGCACATTGGTGTTGACTTCTGTTTTGGTGTCTACTGCCCAAATTCTTTCCTGCCCTTTTCGAGTCCTGGTGTGGTGCCCTGAGAAGTGAACACTATGTGAGAATTAGAAACTTTCTATACTTTTCTGGAACCTTAATAAATGTATGTAATTCATCTTCAAAACAGAAGAATATACCTTTTATTGGCTTCATATTTGGTGAAAGATTGCTTCCCACACTTCACAGTGAAGTTATATTTTCAATTTCTGGCTGAGAAGGAAATGTCTGGCCAAGCCTTAGAATTTATCAACCTCAGAATCAACTTGGAGGTATAATGACTCTATTTGGGATTGGATCAGGTCTGAAGCCCCAGAGGAACCAATATGTCATTTCTTTCCCACTGCCACAAAACTACCTAATAATGTAAGAATAGTAGCATTTTTGCCTGGACATGAACACCAGCTTTATTTCCTTCCACCTCTAAATGATTCTGCTCCCAGTCATCAGCAGATCGTCAGGCCTAGATTTTTTTTTTTCTTTTTTACTGGTTTGATACCATAAAAGTACCTATGAAGTAACGAGGGTGAGGTTCAAATATAACCCTAAAGATTTCCCCTTTCTTTCCTCCACTCTCAATATTGAATCATTTCCAGACATTATTATAATATCATTTTTCAGAGCTCTATAAATAGATGGATTCTCATTTCTCCCCTTAAGTACTGTTTGCTAAATGTTTTGGCCCCAAAATTCAGTCATTCCATGCAAGCATTAATCAATACAAGAGACATTAGTGGTTACTCGCTCAGATGAGATTTGACATTATTTTTCCCTGCCTATGGGGAGGGGAGGGAGAATGTTGCCTAATGAAGATGAAAGGTCTTTTCTTCTTTTGTATGAAATGCAAATGATGAGGACATGTTCGGTATACATTTCTCAAATGTGAGGCTGCTGCTTTTTGTTGAGAAAGAGAGGCAAGGCCCCGGAGGATTTTAGAATTTGTAAATATAAAATGATCTGCCTTGGTGTTTAAAAAAAATAATAAAAAGGAGAAAGAGTTGGCAGGTTGCCAGATTACTTACATTACAGTAATAGATTTGCTGACCCCTGACTTCTGCTGTAGAGAAATGTATTGAATTTTTCATAATATCAGATGAGGCAGATCTAAAAACCTACTACAGTGAGCAGCATTATTTAACTTGAGATTTAACAAAGCTGAAATCTTTTCAAACCACCAATTTTTTGTATGATGATAATGTAGTGGCTCAGACGCTAATAAATCAAGGTTATAATGCCACTGATTTGTTAATTTTACTTTGGGTTGATTTTAAGTTGTCTTTATTAAAAAAAAAAAAAGGAAGAAGAAGGAGAAAAAAATTCTTGCTTTTCACAGTGACTGAATTTAATAAGAATCTCAGTGATAGCAAAAGGCTCCCCTACTGTTTCTGCTTTGGGGTGGAAAATGTTATTCTTGTGTTATTCCTAGGCAAAAAAAAAAAAAAAAAATCTCATGCTGCTACAAATCTTATGCCTATGGGAAGATGTTATTTTTTAATACATGATGGCTTACCTATTTCAGACCTATTAATGGCATCATAAATAAGCATTTTGCTAATCTGAAATGTGAAATCTGGATAATAATAAAGGCCCATTTATCTGCCAAGCTTTCAATCCTCAGACTAGATGTAGATGGGGGTGCGGGGAATCTCTCTAATGAATATATTGCTTCTTTTCCCCATTACTTCCACCCACGTAAAACCCAACCCACATTCTTAGAGTTGCAGTCCATTGAAAAGACTTCTCCTGTGTAATGAGTTCTTGGGGGCTGGGTTACATTTTTGCTTTTATCTGCGCAGTTTAGAAACTGATTAAATCTTTGTTGTACTACAAATATTTGAGGAATAATCATCTGCAACGTGCAGGCATGTTGTATTATACTAAATTCTTTATACAGTACAAACCTGCTCAGCTTCCTGTGTTGGGTAATGTTGACCTTATATTGGCTAACCTGTTTCTAATGCTATCACATGAACATTAAATGTTTAAATGTTCAGAAACCTGTAATGGTTTTTGTCCCTTATACTGTGAAAACTTCTAATAATCAAATGATAAAATCGTATCCTGTGGGGTGTTTTTACCATGCCAGGATCACTGAAAAACATTCAGGGAAAAATCGCAGCAAACGGAAATCACTATATGAACAGCAATTGTTTGGGTGCCGTGCAAGACCATGCCCTGTTCTCCAGGGGCTTAGTTGGTCGTATTTCTATTTGCTTCCTTTTAGCTGCTGCCTTTCTTGTTTTATTTTGGGAGCCTTTTTTTCATGAGCCACTATAATTATCTTTCAGTGATTTAGAACGGAAAAAAACCCACTCATTTGACCTTTACACACACACACACACTCTCTCTCTCTCTCTCTCTCTCACACACACACACACACACACACACACACACACACACTCCCTTTGGAAGCCTTGAATAAGCAAGGCTTATGTTTGGATTCAGTTTTACCTTAGTCATGCGTCTTTCCAGATACAAGAAACATTTAATTCCAAATTTCCTGCTTCTGGCTTTAGGCCTTTGACCAGCAAAGTGAAATGTATTTTTTACTGCCGTGGGCCAGCCAGCTGCTGAGTTGAGTGAACGAGAAAAAAAAGAAAAGAAAAAAGAAATGAAATGGAAATGTTGCACTGCCTCTTGAATTCGCAAAATTGTATAAGGAAATTAAACCTTCTTGGTAGCCATTGGGAGAGCGGGGTTGGACCTGAACTGTCAGAATCTGAAGTGAGGGGTCCTGTAGGGCCCACCTTGGGCCACCCAATTCTCTGCTTCTGCTGCCCTCCTCTCCCCACACTCAAATGTAATGCTGTCATTCTCACCGGAGAGGCTTTCTCATGGTGTCACTGTCTCAGTTAGAGAATGGAGTTGAGGAGAAGGGTGGTCACCATTGGAATATCCAGACTTCAGTGCTCCTTGGATTCCTATGGAAACCAAACAAAAGAAAACAATCTGCCCCAAGAATAAAAATATGTTTTCATTGAAGTCGATTTAAAATATTTTTTCCAATTTAAAATATTCAATGCATTTTGCTCCCGGATAAAAATCCCCAACCTGCCAATGTTGAAGGGGATAAAGTCCCTGGCAGAGCCACACAGATGAAAGGAATTGGGGAGAATGCTGGGACTTTACAGATGAGACAAATAAATTCAAGTATGAACAAGGTTGCTTTTTTTTTCTCTCTTCTGCTTAGTTATGCTTTTTATTATATAAACATTAACTGTAATATTACAGTGGGAAGCAGGTATTTGGCAGCCATATATTATTTTAGTAAGTCTACATGGAGAGAGCAGTTTCCAGTTTTAGCAGCTGTAACATGTTTAAACTCAGTTTGTAATGGGATCTGAAGATAACTATTCCCCATGGGCTGTGTTGATCTTCACGGCTGGCCCCGTGCCAGATGGAGGGCTCGAAACTATTGTTCACGCCTCCTTGCACATACCTTGTCTGAGCATGCTCACTCAGTAAATGAATTTTGTTCCTAATATGCTATAAATTGTGATTTGATTTTCCCATCATTTACTTGGTAGTTTATTAAAGAGTGAAATATTTTGATTACAAATATCCCCATGTCTGTATTCACAACCTGAACAGTTGTATATGTTTAAGTTTGTTGCAGTCCAAATTGCGTAGTTAGAAACTGATTTCAGGATAGCTAACAAATAGCCAAACCAAAGAAGTTTCTGCCTGGGAGTCTTAGTTTAAAAATAATTAGGGTTCCCAATATTTGAACAGATTTATGTTGTTTATAAGCCAAGTACATTTTCTTCATTGAGTCAACTTGTCTTATTTAAAACAAATTATGTTTGCTGTATTAAAGTTCATATTTTTAAGGCTGAGTCTTGTATTAATCCCACAGTGAGTCATTAATCATACCAAATACATTATAAAAACTTTAATCACTGAAGTTGAAACTGAGATTGTAATGCAATCCATCCCTTTTAATTACATCAGCTATTTTTCCCTTTCAGATCAAGAGCTGCATTGCAAAGGGGAAGCAGATTAAAACTAGAGCTGTTTGATGTTTCTCTTTTTAAGAGCAATTTACGTACTTTGTATAAAAAGTTGTAATAATTAAAATGCTTGAATTTTTCAGCCCTCTGATTTTTGTGGCCGGAGTGGTCTGTCTACCTTCCTTCTCACAGGGGCCCTCTTTTACTTCACACCCAGAAACAGAGCTCCACATACTCCACTCACCCACTCCTCAAGGGTGCTGGTTAAGACAGCTGTTTCTCAGCCACACTGTGCTTACTTCCCATTAACATCTTTATCTTAAGTGTCTGGTCGATGTTTTGACATGATGAAAATATAGACTTTGGAGATGGGCAAAAAGTAGGTTCACTGAATCTTCTATTAAATGGTGTGGCTCTTACACAATTTCTTTAACCTTTTGGGACTCTTGTCTCATCAGTTAGTAATAGTAATAATAACTATGATTATTGGTATGATTATAATAAATAGAATGGTAATTTACTCCATACGGATGTTACTAGAGATTACATGAGATGATATATATTATGCACCTAGGACATTACCTGGCAAATATTAGTATGTACTAGAATATAAGCCTCATGAAGTCAAGGGCATTAAACATTTTGTTTGCTGCTGTATCTCAGTGCCCAGCACAGTGCCTGGCACACAGGTGCTTAATAAATAGTTGTTGACAGATTGATAATTAAACAGCAGCTATCATTGTTGTTGCTATTATTGTTGTGATGTTGCTGGCACTTAGCCATGGGCAGTGATCATGATGTAACCTTGGATGCTTCCATTGTTATCCTTGGTGTATAGATTCAAAAACCAGCAAGTGGTCTTACAGAGACGTATGTAAGTCGCCAGGTTCTGGTTTGGAGTAGGGAAATTACTGAGGAGTAAGTGTCTAGAAGAACACTGATGTCACAGGAAATGAAGTCATGCAATAAATTGCTTGTATTCAGAAAAGAAAATAAACCCATAACATCAATGCTAATGGGATTACCTCCCTAATTGATCATCTCTTCTGATATCATTTTAGATTAATCCTTCCATATGAAAGGTTTATTAAAGGAGAGGAAGACAAGCCCCTGCCTCCAATCAAACCTCGGAAGCAGGAAAACAGTTCACAGGAAAACGAGAATAAAACAAAAGTATCAGGAACCAAACGCCTCAAACATGAAATCCCTAGGAGCAAGAAAGAAAAAGAGAACGCTCCAAAGCCCCAGGATGTATCCGAGGTGAGTGGCTCTCCTCCGCAGAAACATCTCCACAGACCTGTCTGCCTTGGGGTCTCCTGGAGCCCCGTATCCATCACGGTGACCCTGCGCAGTTGCAGCACCAGACTGAGAAATCAGATCATCTCAGTGTCACAAGTACCCAAATAGGGAACCTTTTGGTTTGCTCCAAAGCTGAAAGGCAATGCTTGGTATTAAACGAGATAGGCCAAGAATACACTCCAGAGAGATACAAACATCCCATAGAAAGCTGATAGCAACTACTGACTTTGAGCTAGAAGAAGCCAGGGCTTGGACTCTGTGAAGCCAAGGGACTCCGATTTGAAAGATATGGCTTCTTTGCCATTTCTCAACCAGTCTATCTGAGGAGGTGGTGTGACTTTAAAGTGCTCCATGGATCTAGCAGGGAGGGACATGGAAATTGATGTGCTACGTCTCTGCAGGACTGTGCTGGAAACTTGAGAGATTCCTTTGCCTCCTGTAATTGACCTCTGTGCAGCAGCCTTGGGTTAAGACCAATTTAGAAACATCTTAAAGTACATATTATTTATAGGGAAGTTTTGAAATGGTTCCTCTGAAACCATTATTATCTCTCATGTTAACAGGTAGTTTTGAACCTTTTAAAACAAGCCCTAGCTACCCACAGCCCCCAACAGTTCTTTGGTAGAAGCCATTAATGTCAGCACACAGCCAGTCATGGAGGCTAATCTGGGCTCTGTTTCAACATGAATAATAAAAACCCTGCTGCCCATAAAAATAAAAAAATTAGCAGCCACATTTGGAGACAGCATGTTCTAGGATTCAACCCTAGAGGGAATTTTGTTACTGATATTAAACACCCCCTAAAAAAATCAGGTTTATAATGAACACATAAGAGACTCCCTAATTAAACACTTATTTAAAGCACACACAACACAACACCACAACAATCTCCTAACTAGAATTCCAACTGAATCCTGTGCAGGATGATAGTATTACTACAAAGATGAAATTTATTTTTGTTTCACAATTATTTCAAGCTCTAATAATTAAAAAGGGGCGGGGCAGATGATGCAGAGATTTCTAAACATCTGTAAGCTTGCAACATAAATGGCCCAAAGCAAGGAAATTCCAAGTTAAGACTTACATTCCATTCTTCCTTTATCCTGTTGGCCTGGTGATTTATTATGGGCCCTTGAATCAGTAAGTTCTATTAGATACCATATGTACAGCATTGCCAAAGCACCAGGGGCAAACTGAGGACTGAGAAGCCAGCTGACCTTTGAATAGCTCCACTTTAGGGATGAAGTTTAAATGGGTGGTTTGTAAGTTGTAGAAGGAATCCCCAGCCCATGCCCTGAGCCCATCAGCTTAGGAGTTGACCATTGTCTGGAGTAGAGACAGAGGTCCTGCAGTCCGTAGAAACCCTTAAAGTCTTAAGGCTTTCTTTTTCCTATAGGTCCCAACAGTTTCCTTTAGGGAGCTGTCAGTATTTTGAGTGTCAAAGGTTATTATGATCAAGTTATCTAAACCAGTGGTCCCTAGGCCCTGGCTGGTTGGCTCAGTGGTAGAGCGTCGGCCTGGCGTGAAGGAGTCCTGGGTTCGATTCCCGGCCAGGGCACACAGGAGAAGCGCCCATCTGCTTCTCCACCCCTCCCCCTCTCCTTCCTCTCTGTCTCTCTCTTCCCCTCCCGCAGCCAAGGCTCCATTGGAGCAAAGTTGGCCCAGGGCCCTGAGGATGGCTCCATGGCCTCTGCCTCAGGTGCTAGAATGGCTCTGATTGCAACAGAGCAACGCCCCATATGGGCAGAGCATCGCCCCCTGGTGGGCATGCCGGTGGATCCCGGTCGGGCACATGCGGGAGTCTGTCTGACTGCCTTCCCGTTTCCAACTTCAGAAAAATACAAAAAAATAATTAAACCAGTGTTCCCCAACCTTTTTTGGGCCACAGACCTGTTTAATGTCAGAAAATATTTTCACAGACCAGCCTTTAGGATGGGACGGATAAATGTATCACGCGACTGAGACAAGCGTCAAGAGTGAGTCTTAGACGGATGTAACAGAGGGAATCTGGTCATTTTTTAAAAATAAAACATCATTCAGACTTAAATATAAATAAAATAGAAGTAACGTAAGGTATTTATTCTTTCTCTGCGGACCAGTACCAAATGGCCCACGGACTGGTAGTGGTCCGCAGCCCGGGGGTTGGGGACCACTGGACTAAACTACCTGGAATCTCACACCCTTTTCAAGGTTGACCTTATAGTAAGAATTGTTCCCCACTTCCAACATATACCCATGTTATTAACCAGCTATATTTCTTCTCACTGATTATATGTCTGAAATTTTCTGTTAGGATTTTATTATTGTCATTTTTTTTTAATTTTTGATGTTTTCAATATCAATCAGTGAACTCAATGGAGAGAGGGCTTATAAAGCCCTTATGGTCAAAGCCAGGCTTCAGGTCATTGGATTGCAAGGTACCTGGTGGGAAGATAGTATTTAACAAACTAAAGGCAAATCATAAAATTCCATCCTAGAAAAGGCATACTTTACCTTTTACTGCCTAGGTTTCACAGATCTCCTAAACCTATTTTACAACCAAAAGCACAGAACTTCATGTAACTGAGTGCCTAGGTCATAGAAACTTCTGCGGAACTGAGTGTTCCCTATCATCCACTTCAAGCTACAGTCCCATCAGAAACTAACATTTAAATGCAATTTGCCTTTTTTCCTTGCTGTACTTATTTTTTCTGTATTTTTATGTACTGTAAAAGCTCGAGACGAATGATGATTGTTAATGTAGAACAAGTAATGATATTTACACTTGAAAAGGCAGTACAAAAAAAAAGATGGCACTCAAGCCTCTTAAGTATAATACATCCTTTTATTTATTTATTTTATTTTTTTTGGTTTTTGTTTTTGTTTTTGTTTTTTCATTTTTTCTGAAGCTGGAAACAGGGAGAGACAGTCAGACAGACTCCCGCATGCACCCGACCGGGATCCACCCGGCACGCCCACCAGGGGCGACGCTCTGCCCATCCTGGGCATCACCATGTTGCGACCAGAGCCACTCTAGCACCTGGGGCAGAGGCCACAGAGCCATCCCCAGCGCCCGGGCCATCTTTGCTCCAATGGAGCCTTGGCTGCGGGAGGGGAAGAGAGAGACAGAGAGGAAAGCGTGGCAGAGGGGTGGAGAAGCAAATGGGCGCTTCTCCTGTGTGCCCTGGCTGGGAATCGAAACTGGGTCCTCCGCACGCTAGGCTGACGCTCTACCGCTGAGCCAACCGGCCAGGGCCTACATCCTTTTTTTTTTTTTTAATTTTTTATTTTATTTATTCATTTTAGAGAGGAAAGAGAGAGAGAGAGAGAGAGAGAGAGAGAGAGGAGAGAGAGACAGGGGGAGGAGCAGGAGGCATCAACTCCCATATGTGCCTTGACCAGGCAAGCCCAGGGTTTCGAACCGGTGACCTCAGCGTTTCCAGGTTGATGCTTTATCCACTGCGCCACCACAGGTCAGGCCTATAATACATCCTTTAAAAAAAAATAAGTATCTAAGTGGATTTAAGGAGAAATATCTTATTAAATAGGTATGATTCCTTAAAAGTTTTGTTCCTATGAATCCTTCCACCAGCATCCTCAGTCTTATGGGAAAATGCTGATGTGGTTAAACTTCCTTTCTTAACAAGGAAGAACAGTGTTCGTGGGATGAGATGGAGGTAGGAGAAAAGACCAGTTCAAGACAATTGCTTTGGGGCTGTACTCCACTAAGACATGGCAGGGCAGAATGACAGAAGTTTTGAAAGAGCTTGTCAGTCAGCTGAGTCACAGATGGAAAGTTAAAATGACATTCCAAGGTCAAAGTTTGCACAGAGCTACATGATGCAATGAATGGGTCAAATTATGCCCACAACCTCTGTCAATAGGGACACATAAAGAGCATCCCTCTCACTGACTAGAATCTATTTCAATGAACAGAAAAGCTGCATTTGTATCAGCACTCACTGCCTGCATTTTGACAGAATGTAGTTTGCTGCAGCCTACAAGGACTTAGAGTCCTCCTGTCCCTTAGGTAGACAGGTTAATGTTGCATCTGCATCATTTTTCAATATTTTAGCTTATCTGCATGTCACACGGCACTGATTAGAAATTACCAGCACTTAAGCATTGCTTATTTTATGCCTCCAAATGGACACAGTAAGACAAGATGTGCTCTCTCAAAGAGAAGCAAGGAGGTATACAATAAGTTTGTTTGTGTTGACATGGCTATGGTTAGATTTTTGAAAGAGAGATGTTTTAAAAAAATTTCCAAAGTGTCATAAAGCACAACATGTAATTTAAAACCCATTTGGATAATTGATTGATTTGACAAGAAGACAACCTCAGAATTAAACTGTATATAAGAATCAAGGAGTGATATGATTGTATACCATCAGTATATAACACTTTGATATGTTGATAAGTGTCTCATAAAGTAAATATGCATAGTTCCCCTGATGTTTCTGTAATTTAAATTTCTTTGTTTAGAGCTGTTATCGGAGAGTGATAAAGCTTTACAGAAATTCCATGAGCTGATTGACAAGCCTGTTTTCAAGAAAAACTGCTGTGTGTAATAATTTAGTTCATGGCAAAATGTGTCGGTGCATTTGGCTTCCTTCTGACTGCTTTGCAATATTTTATCAGGTTTCATCAGAGCAAGAGAAGGAGCAAGAGACTTTAAACCAGAAAAGCATCACTGAGCCTCTGCCAGCAGCAGACATGAAGAAAAAAATGGAAGGGTACCAGGATTTTGCAGCGAGGCCCCTGGTGTCCACAGTGGACCCAGAAAAAGACAAGGAAACAGACCAAGGTGCCAACAGTGAGAAGGTAACAGAGGAGGCAGGAGAGAAGGGGCCTGTACCTTCCCTCCCAAGTGCCTCTTCGGCCTCCGAAAGGGACCCCGGGGCTGGCAAACAGTCTCTCACTTCTCCCAGTGCTCTTGTGGACTCCAACCCAGAACACAAGCCCTGCTGCTTTACAGAGAGCCCTGACAATGAACTCCAAGACTCGTCCTTCCCTGGCTTCCCCACCACGCAGCCACCGCCGGCAAACCAGAGCGAGGCGGATGATGACAAAGTGCCCGCCATGGCAAATTACATCGCCAACTGCACTGTGAAGGTGGACCAGCTGGGCAGCGACGACATCCACAATGCACTAAAGCAGACCCCGAAGGTCCTTGTGGTCCAGTCGTTTGACATGTTCAAAGATAAAGACCTGACCGGGCCCATGAACGAGAACCATGGACTCAACTACACACCCCTGCTCTACTCCAGGGGCAACCCAGGCATCATGTCCCCGCTGGCCAAGAAAAAACTTCTGTCCCAAGTAAGTGGAGCCAGCCTCTCCAGCAGCTACCCCTACGGCTCTCCACCCCCTTTGATCAGCAAAAAGAAACTGATTGCGAGGGACGACCTGTGTTCGGGTTTGTCCCAGGCCCACCACGGCCAAGGCCCTGACCACACGGCAGTCAACCGGCCGTCAGTGATTCAGCATGTGCAGAGTTTCAGGAGCAAGCCCTCTGAGGACAGGAAGAGCATCAACGACATTTTTAAGCATGACAAACTGAGTCGATCGGATCCCCACCGCTGCAGCTTCTCCAAGCACCACCTCAGCCCCCTTGCTGACGCCTATGTCCTGAAGCAAGAAATTCAGGAGGGCAAGGAGAAACTACTGGAGAAGAGGGCACTGCCCCACTCCCACATGCCCAGCTTCCTGGCCGATTTCTACTCGTCACCTCACCTCCACAGCCTCTACAGACACACCGAGCACCATCTTCACAATGAACAGACATCCAAATATCCCTGCAGGGACATGTACAGAGAATTAGAAAATAATTCTTTTTCTTCCCACAAACACCAAGAAAAGCTCCATGTGAACTATCTCTCGTCTCTACATCTGCAAGACAAAAAGTCGGCTGCAGCAGAAGCCACCACAGATGACCAGCCCACAGATCTGAGCCTCCCCAAGAACCCACACAAACCCACCGGCAAGGTCCTAGGCCTGGCCCACTCGGCTGCGGGGCCCCAGGAGAGCAAAGGCATCTCCCAGTTCCAGGTCACCAACAGCCACAGTCGAGACTGTCACCCCAAAGCCTGTCGGGTATCCCCCATGACCATGTCGGCTCCTAAAAAATACCCCGAAGCTCTCTCAAGGTCGGGAAAACCTCACCACATGAGACTGGAGAATTTCAGGAAGATGGAGGGCATGGTCCACCCTATCCTGCACCGGAAAATGAGCCCCCAGAACATTGGTGCGGCACGTCCAATAAAGCGCAGCCTGGAGGATTTGGACCTTGTGATCGCTGGGAAAAAGGCCCGGGCAGTGTCACCCCTGGACCCGTCCAAGGAGGTCTCTGGGAAGGAGAAGGCCTGTGAGCAGGAGAGCGAAGGCAGTAAGGCCACGCACGGTGGGCATTCTGGGGGCACATCGGAAGGCCACAAGGTCCCCCTCTCCTCCCCTATCTTCCCAGGTTTGTATTCTGGGAGCCTCTGTAACTCAGGCCTCAACTCCAGGCTCCCGGCAGGGTATTCTCATTCTCTGCAGTACTTGAAAAACCAGACTGTGCTTTCTCCACTCATGCAGCCCCTGGCTTTCCACTCGCTTGTGATGCAAAGAGGAATTTTTACATCGCCGACAAATTCTCAGCAGCTGTACAGACACTTGGCTGCAGCCGCACCTGTAGGAAGTTCGTATGGGGACCTTTTGCACAACAGCATTTACCCTTTAGCTGCTATAAATCCTCAAGCTGCCTTCCCATCTTCTCAGCTGTCGTCCGTACACCCCAGTACAAAATTGTAAGCCCAGCTCTGCCCCAGCATCCCAAATGGCGTGGCTAGAAGAGCTTCAGCCCTAGCCCTGGGGGTGATGGCTTATAGAATTAGAAGTCAGTATTTCTTCTAATCTGGGGGTAAGATTAGTTCCAGCCAAAGCGGCCAAGCGGGGAGGTGAACATACCGGATTTTTCTGGGACGGCACCAGCCTTGGCTGGTCAGTCTTGAGTTCCTTCCAACACAGATGTCCTTGCATCCCAGAGGGTTCACTCCACATGGGGGTTCTGTGAGGGGATTTATGTGTATCAGGAAGAACTTAGAAGACCCAGTCTGAGTTCCAATGGTCAGGAATCAATCTGGCCAAAAAAAAAAAAAAAAAAAGGAGCAGGCATTTCAAAGGAAGGGGCAAGGAAGACTGGCAAACATATGCCAAGGGAAGCCCCTGTTTTTGTAAAACTCTCCAAGGTTGAATCAATGCAATGTATAGTGAAACGTCAATAGATCTTTCATTTTGACACTATTAAACAATCCAGAGAAGTAAACACTGTTAAAATGACTGTATATATTTGCTTCTTAAGACTACCCGTATCACTGTTTGCTCTCTTAATTTATATATACAGGTAGTTCCATTTTCTCCTGGTTCCTTCTTGTCCCCCTTTTTTTTTTTTAATTAAACAGTATCGCTTTTATTTGCAGGTGTTTTGTTTTATTTTGTTTTGTTTTAAAGGCTGACCGACTGTCCTAGTTGTTGATGTGTGTTTGTAATTTTTTTCCACATCTTATCATTTTGAGCAGCTTTAGGTGGTAAAGTTATTGTTTACAAATTGAAGCAACTGATTCTAGTGGAACAAATGAAAAAGAAACAGTTGAGCACACCGTAGTGCTAAGCACGTTCCTTTGCAGATCCACAACCCATGGACTTTGTTCCTCATAAATGGCCTAGTTGAAAGAGCTTATACACTGCTTCCCCGACCAAATGCTTTGCTTTGAAGTATTGGGCTATGTGAAAATATCGAGCATTGTACTTACCTTATCTAGGCTGTGAAACTGTCCTACATACCAGAGGAATCATAAAAACAAAAACCTCACTGGCAGCAAGCTGCCGAATAACAACAGAGTCTCGAGGACATACTTGTGGGCTGCACAGATATTTTAGGAATTTCAGAAATTAGAACAGGAGCCAAAATGATTTACATTAATGTTGGCCCTGATCCCTTTAAGCAGTCCGGGCACGGGGTGGGAAGAGCATGGAGCTCAACTCTCTAGAAGAAAATGAGTGGCTGGAGGCCCCCGCGCCAGGGGCCTTCCTGGGCCGTGGTCTTTGGAGGAATAAGTAGTCACTTTGCCTTCCTCAAGTGGGTCTCTCGTTCCCAGGAAGAACCCTGCAGGCCACATCTTTGGGGATAATTGGCATACTGGATTACCCATTTTGAAAGAAAGTCACCCTCTTTGGGTTTCTTGGCTGTGAGTTTTAGGTGCATGCATGCACATACAGTGGCTGGTGTTGTGTCTGTAACAGCCGGGCAGGACAGCCTGCCTCCTAATCCATTATAGTGCTGGGAAGAAATGGTCAGGTTATTCAAGCAGTCAAAAAGTGTGGAGAATGTATGCTGTCATTCTCGCCACTCTCTTCCCTTTGCTGTCAAGATGTAACATCAAGGAGAATGCATTTTCGGAGTGTGTAAAAAGTCCATCGATACAGAGAGTGATTTTCTTTTCCAGGTCCCGTCCCTGCCGATAGGAATGCTTTGACGAACTCCCAGCCACCCCTCCCTTCCCCCAACACTACCAGTAGACATTAGAACCATAGTTAATCAAGTCTTTTTACCTCTGAGATATTTAATTCTATGAAAACTGATGACAATTTTCAACTTCTAAATAAGTAACTCGACTGCAAAAATAATCAAAACTGGTAAACAATGAAACCTCGGCTCTTAAACGAAGCCATGCATGCTGTACATTTGTATTGAAATGTCTCCATGATACGAAGCCAAATATTCCATGTAACATACGTAATATCCAAAGGTGGAAACGAAAGAATGTAGACATCTAGTGTTAAGAGTTCCATTTGCTTCAATTAATTATTTACCTTCCTGTGGAATAATATATATATATATATTTAATAGAACCATAGATAGGCTAGTAGAATTTAGATTATAAATGTGTGAGTGCAGATTATCCTGCTATTGCACAAGATAGAGGGGGGAAAATATCTCAATTCCAGCTGGCAAATGCTAGCCAGGACCGATATAAGAAAGTTGCACTAGACTGAATGGTCACAGAATCAGAGGACATGGAAGACAGAGCAAACTCCAGTGTTTCTGCAGCAGACACGAGCTAGATCATACATGGTTTCTACGAGTTTGTTTCTCAAAGAGAATGAGGGGCTGTCTGTCTCTGGTGGAGCTCACCTATCCATTTGCAATATGGGGCATTTGTTTTCTCCACTGGGATGATTTCAGTCTGGTTTCATCATGTTGGAATTCGATCACACCATTTTCAAACAATGTTAACATAGTCCAGCTTTTGTTTTTCTCATCTCTTCCAAGAGGAGACTCACTGTTTCTGTCTGAGGAAGCTCATACCCTCGGCAAAACATCAGGACAAATAAAGAGAAATGGGGGCATACATTCCCAACAGAAGCAGTGTGTTATTTGTTTTAAAACTCCCAAACAGAGATCTTGGAAATCTTTCAAAAAGACCATTGAATTCTTCATTGGCTGAGAACTACATTTTAAAAAGTCTTAAATAGGGCTTTGTTTGCATTGTTTGAGTTCAAGGGGCCTTATTATTGAATGGAATTGCACAAGCCTTTCTTTGTGCAATCAAACCATTGTTATTGGTAGTCCTGTAAGGGAAACTGGGATCTAATTGGCAACGGAGTCATAAATCTATTTACTGAGTGCGGCTTCCAAGAAATGTTGCAATTCAAAATGCACTAAGTCTGTGATTTACTGGAGATTTAGAGATTCTAAATAATATTTTTTAAAAGCCTTTCCATGCAACTTCTGGTTTAACTTTTGGCAACTCAACATTAAAAAAAAAGAAGAAAAAAAAAAAAAGAAAGTAAAAACAGCCCAACTGAGTTTCAGAATTAAGTATTCTCCTACTAAGTGATTGGAACTTGTAGTATTTGCCACAGGACTGACTTATTTATTTACTAGCTAGAAGCTCTTAAGTTCACTTGTTTATCAGGGCATATACAGAAGGGTTTGTTAAAACTCAATGTTGACTTTACAACTTTCTGACCTGGTGCATGAATTCTCAAGTACTGTATTTCACTGTGTTGGTGTGTCTGATGGAAATTTCGAGGTGATCCTACAAAAATATTTTATGTAGTGTGCCTTCAAAGAGAACCATTTATTTCTCTTCACTTGTGTCCCACAAAGTCACATTTGGTGATGGTCAGCCAAGTCCCATCTGGTCCAGTTTTACTCTTGTCCCAATTTTAAAGAGAAATGGGAACAAGTTTGCCCTGGTGAGACCCACACCATTGCAATGATTATCTTGAGCACTTAAATTCCAGTGTTGGCTGTTGATGTATTTGATATTCTGCTTGTCTCCCCACGGTTGAAATATGTCTGAAGAATAGCAGCATAATCTCTTGGCTGTTTATACTTTTTTAAATTTTCCTGTGTTGTAAATATTGTATACTTTTGGTGATTCCAGCTATGTAACCTCTGCTCTGTATGGTGATTATTTGTATATAGCAACATGGCCCAGTGATATTATATAGTTTCCCAATGGAGAGGTTATTGAGTAACCTTTGCATTAGTTTAAACACTACCAGAAAAATGCTGAGCCAACTATAAACACTCAATTTTGTATGTTTTCCAAATTGTACTTATTACTGCTTTTGATACTGTATTATGTGCCAATAGTTTCCCAATCACATAGCAGGCAAGAGATATTTTGTACTTTTTGATCCACTGTAATATTTAATAAAAAATGTTACTGTTTCCTTTTGGGTATGAGTAATCTGTCACTTCTTCCTGCGGAGCCTATAGCCTCACCAGAGTACTTTCTACCCCATTGTCTCCAAATTGTATGAAAGCAATAATAATGCTGCTGCTGCTCTGAGGTCTGTAGTTTTCTGAGAACTTCCTGAATGCCCAGTCGGCACATAGTGTCTTTAACCTCCACGTTGCCATGTAAATATGTCCATTTTACTGCTAAGAAAATTAAAGCTTAGAAAAGCAAATAAACTTGTGAAGGTCACCTGATAAGAAATTGGCAGAATCAGGATTTGAACCCAGGGCTCTTAGGACTGTGAATTCCTTGGTATACCATACTCCTCTCTTGGCAAATAACAAAAATCCCTATGTACTCAGTCAACAAAAATGTATTCATGCCTCCATTGCCAGGTTGAATGTTGAAAGCTGGGAATACAATGGTGAGTGAAAGATGAATATTGTCTCTAGAGCTTATAAATCTTATGGGAAAGAGAATCAAATAGTCACTCATATAAATATAAAACCTCAGCCTGACCTAGTTCTGGGGGAGAGGAGTGTGATGACTCATACATGAAGAGGAAGTGGTGACTAAACTGCTAAATAAAGGATGAGTATCAGTTGACCAGATAAAAAGGAATTGGGAGAAGACTAATCCAAGCACAGGGTACTACCTGTGCAAAGACCCCAAGGCAGAAGCAAGTTTGGCTTATTATAGGAATAAAAAAAAAAAGCTTGTGGACAGATGCATAATTACAAGGTCCAGAAAATGAGGTTGAAGTGAGGTTAGAGAGTACAGTAAAGGCCAACCAGGTAATGTCCCAATAAACCAGGTTGAGCAGTTGAGTGTTTATCATAAACAAGAAGACGTTTAAGCAGGGAGGTGATGTGTTCAAATTTGTCATTTCCAATAGTTCTCGTCTGCTGTGTGAAGGTAGAGAGTAATCAAACACACAATGGTGGTCATTTCAGTTGAGGTGATGCAATGGGAGAGGGGACACATTTCAGAGGTACTTGGAAGGGTGAACAGATGTGGTGATGGGTTAAATGGGTCACTAGATGGATACCCAGGAAGGATTGAAAAGCTAGGAAAACAGCATATTTTGACATCTGGTGATGACAAAAATTTCTGATCTTTTGTCCCCTTAATCCTCTTCCTCCAGGATATCCCTGGGTTTCACTCACCTTATTATTAGTTGACATGAGGCATTCACAAAGTAGCACCCTATGGCTCCCTTCTTAATGTGCCCAGAGATTGGAGGGAGGAACAGGGTAGACAGGCTTTGCTGAGTGTCTTGGTTTACAGCCCACACCATATGGTCAGGATGTACTTTGCATAGATAGAAGAGGCTAAGCTGCCAACAAATATGTGATCACAACTGAGGGAGGCATATTTTGATAAATGACATAAGACCCTTTTTCTTACTAAGATCGAGTCCCTTATGGATGATGCCCACCCTCGGGCCAACAGGAGTTGCAGCAATATATTAGAGGCCTCACCCTCTTCTTGCAGACTGTCATGCCTTTGTCAATCCAAGCACACCCACCCTGAGAGGAACCCCTAGTCCCATGGTCTCCTTGTTCTCATTCTGATTCATGTGTATTTCACCAAACTGTGAATTGCTATGAGTACATCAAAAGAATGTTCTTCCATCTATGACACATTCAGCACATAGAGATCTGATACTTGACTCATACACAACAGGAAAGAAACATCATGATAAGTTATCTATTTTTACCAGGCCTAACTGGCAAATACTGTTGGGAAGGAGGGTGTTTGGGTGAAGATGTCACTCATAGTGCAAAGGCAATGAAAATGCCCAGTGATCTATTATAGGAAAGTGGCCAAAGTTGACAAATGTTTTAGGGCTGAGAGTAATCAGGAAAGGGGTATTGATCATTTACATCGACAAGTTGTAAATGACAGAAGAGGGAGAGACCTATAGTTAGGAATAATGTGGAAGAAGGCTTAGCCTTCAAGGTTGACCTAGGGAGTATAGTAACCCACTTTAATTTGAGCTTCACTAATTCAGAATTCCTGAATTTTGGAATCTCCAGGGTACTTCTGGGGTGAAAATAAATAAACAATTCTAAAATATTTGCTTCACCTGATTAAAAGAACAAACTATTTTTAATCATGCTAACCATTACCATAAGCATTCAACTGACCTCGTAAGAACAAGGCAATCTGCTCCCTGATTCATGCATATAAGAATGACTACTACTTTAATTATTGTTGAGACTTTTTCTAGAGCAGAGCTGTCGAAGAGAACTTCCTGGTGGAAATGTTCTATAATTCAGAGTTTCCCAATACTGTAGCTACTAGAAAATGTGGCTATTGAGCCCTTGAAATGCACCTAGTATAATGAAAGAACTAACTTTTATTCCATTTCATTTTTATTCATTTAAATTTAAATAGCCACATGTGGCTAGTGGTTACTATATCAAACAACAAATCTCCAGAAGGTCCAATTGGCCAATGTGCATATACGATAGACTCAATTACAGGTAGGTCAATACTTGCACATAAACTTTAATATAAACACTAAAGCAGGCAACACTTTGTCTTGCAAAAACTTTATTAATTAAGGGTGACAATAGATTTAACACTATTTCTCACTCAGTATTTAGACATCATAAGCATTTAAGTACTAAGTAAACAGACAAATCAATCATTGAGAGAATACTAAGAAGAAAGCCTAGTTATGACATTTTGTAATCCAGTCCTGTCTTTTATGTTAAGTCTGATTGTGTGAGGCTTGAACACAATGTCTGGAAAGTCTATGCAATGTTAATGTAGCCATGATCAAGCCACACTGCTTCACTCCATGGAAGTTCAGTAGTAACCCCAGGAGACTGGGAGAGTAGTCAGCATGAGGGAGATTCCCAGGTGAAAAGTAGAGAACCCGTGGACCAAAGGTGGAGGAGTCCATGACAAACATAATTTCAGTGTCATCGTCCTTGTACTTTTTACCTGGGTAAGTCCTGCCACCTTGCCCCAGAAATGCAAAAGATCACCCAAAAATGTCAGCAGAACACCCTAAGGTTGTTTGTAAGTTAATGAAGCAAAAAAAGAGAGATGGCCCTGGCTCTTTGTCTCAGCAGTAGAGTGTAGGTCTAGCATGTGGAAGTCCTGAGTTTAATTCCCAGTCAGGGCACACAAGAAAATCGACTATCACCTTCTCCAACCCTCCCTGTTCTCTTTTTCTCTGTCTCTGTCTCTCTTCCCCTCCCACTGCCATGGCTTGAATGGTTTGAGCAAGTGGGTCCTGGGCGCTGAGGATGGCACCATGGCCTCGCCTCAGGTACTAAAATAGCTCGGTTGCCAAGCAATTGTGCAGCAGCCCCCCAGATGGGCAGAACATCGCCCCATAGAAAGCTTACCTGGTGGATCTTGGTCAGGGCACAGGCAGGAGTCTCCCTGCCTCTCACTTAAATAAAAATAGAAGAAGAGAGAGAAGACTACAAGAAATAGTATTAGGAAAGAAAAAAGAATGCAGTTAAGACTTTTTAAATTATTATAGAATAGCATTAACTTTAAGCCTATGAACTGGGAACTTTCAGAAGAAAGAGGCTATTTTCTACAAAAATAGAAATTAACAAAAGTTTATCAAGAATAAATATAAAATTCAAATAATATTTAATAATTTGATTTAAAAAAAAGCACTAGGCCCAGGTGGTTTTAAGAAGTGTGCCGCTACAATGAACAGGGTAGGGACCCTTTTCATTACTCAAAGGTAACCACCATTGAAAAAACCACCACAGAAGCACATGAGATAAAAAAGATAGCAACAGAGGAAAGATGTATGGAATACAACCAAATAAAAACAAAAGATAGAAAAACGAAAGAGAAGGATCAAACAAGACACAAAACTAACAGAAAGCAAGATATAAAATGGCAATAGGGAACTCACAAGTATCAATAATTACACTAAATGTAAATGGATTAAACTCACCAATAAAAAGGCACAGAGTAGCAGAATGGATTAAAAAAGAAAATCCAACTGTATGCTGCCTACAGGAAACTCATCTAAGTAACAAGGATAAAAACAAATTCAAAGTGAAAGGCTGGAAAACAATACTCCAAGCAAATAACATCCAAAAAAAAGCAGGTGTAGCAATACTCATATCGGATAATGCTGACTACAAGACAGGAAAAGTACTTAGAGACAAAAATGGCCATTTCATAATGGCTAAGGGGACACTGAATCAAGAAGACATAACAATTCTTAATATATATGCACCAAACCAAGGAGCACCAAAATATATAAGACAGCTACTTATTGATCTTAAAACAAAAACTGACAAAAATACAATCATACTTGGAGACCTCAATACACTGCTGACGGCTCTAGATCGGTCATCCAAACAGAGAATCAACAAAGACATAGTGGCCTTAAACAAAACACTAGAGCACCTGGATATGATAGACATCTACAGGACATTTCATCCCAAAGTGACTGAGTATACATTTTTCTCCAGTGTACATGGATCATTCTCAAGAATTGACCATATGTTGGGCCACAAAAACAATATCAGCAAATTCAGAAAAATTGAAGTTGTACCAAGCATATTTTCTGATCATAAAGCCTTGAAACTAGAATTCAACTGCAAAAAAGAGGAAAAAAATCCCATAAAAATGTGGAAACTAAACAACATACTTTTAAAAAATGAATGGGTCAAAGAAGAAATAAGTGCAGAGATCAAAAGATATATACAGACTAATGAAAATGACAATACGACATATCAGAATCTATGGGATGCAGCAAAAGCAGTGATAAGAGGGAAGTTCATATCGCTTCAGGCATATATGAACAAACAAGAGAGAGCCCAAGTGAACCACTTAACTTCCCACCTTAAGGAACTAGAAAAAGAAGAACAAAGACAACCCAAAACCAGCCGAAGAAAGGAGATAATAAAAATCAGAGCAGAAATAAATGAATTAGAGAACAGAAAAACTATAGAAAAAATTAATAGAACAAGGAGCTGGTTCTTTGAAAAGATCAACAAAATTGACAAACCCTTGGCAAGACTTACCAAGGAAAAAAGAGAAAGAACTCATATAAACAAAATCCAAAATGAAAGAGGAGAAATCACCACGGACACCATAGATATACAAAGAATTATTGTAGAATACTATGAAAAACTTTATGCCACTAAATTCAACAACCTAGAAGAAATGGATAAATTCCTAGAAAAATACAACCTTCCTAGACTGAGTCAAGAAGAAGCAGAAAGCCTAAACAGACCTATCAGTAGAGAAGAAATAGAAAAAACCATTAAAAACTTCCCCAAAAATAAAAGTCCAGGCCCTGACGGCTATACCAGCGAATTTTATCAAACATTCAAGGAAGACTTGGTTCCTATTCTACTCAAAGTCTTCCCAAAAATTGAAGAAGAAGCAATACTTCCAAACACATTTTATGAGGCCAACATAACCCTCATACCAAAACCAGGCAAGGATGGCACAAAAAAAGAAAACTACAGACCAATATCTCTAATGAATACAGATGCTAAAATACTAAACAAAATACTAGCAAATCGAATACAACAACATATTAAAAAAATAATACATCATGATCAAGTAGGATTCATCCCAGAATCTCAAGGATGGTTCAACATACGTAAAACGGTTAATGTAATACACCACATCAACAAAACAAAGAACAAAAACCACATGATCTTATCAATAGACGCAGAAAAGGCTTTCGATAAAATACAACACAATTTTATGTTTAAGACTCTCAACAAAATGGGTATAGAAGGAAAATATCTCAACATGATAAAGGCCATATATGATAAACCATCAGCTAACATCATATTAAATGGCACTAAACTGAAGGCTTTCCCCCTTAAATCAGGAACAAGACAGGGTTGTCCACTCTCTCCACTCTTATTTAATGTGGTACTAGAGGTTCTAGCCAGAGCAATCAGACAAGACAAAGAAATAAAAGGCATCCATATCGGAAAAGAAGAAGTAAAGGTATCACTTTTTGCAGATGATATGATCCTATACATCGAAAACCCCAAAAAATCCACAAAAAGACTACTAGAAACAATAAGCCAATACAGTAAGGTCGCAGGATACAAAATTAACATACAGAAGTCAATAGCCTTTCTATATGCCAACAATGAAACAACTGAGAAGGAACTCAAAAGAATAATCCCCTTCACGATTGCAAGAAAAAAAATAAAATACTTAGGAATAAACATAACAAAGAATGTAAAGGACTTATATAATGAAAACTATAAACCATTGTTAAGGGAAATCGAAAAAGATATAATGAGATGGAAGAATATACCTTGTTCTTGGCTAGGAAGAATAAATATAATCAAGATGGCTATATTACCCAAAGCAATATACAAATTTAATGCAATTCCCATCAAAATTCCAATGACATTTTTTAAAGAAATAGAGCAAAAAATCATCAGATTTATATGGAACTATAAAAAACCCCGAATAGCCAAAGCAATCCTAAAGAAAAAGAATGAAGCTGGGGGCATAACAATACCTGACTTCAAACTCTATTATAGGGCCACGACAATCAAAACAGCATGGTATTGGCAGAAAAATAGACACTCAGACCAATGGAACAGAATAGAAAGTCCAGAAATAAAACCACATATATATAGTCAAATAATTTTTGATAAAGGGGCCAACAACACACAATGGAGAAAAGAAAGCCTCTTCAATAAATGGTGCTGGGAAAACTGGAAAGCCACATGCAAAAGAATGAAACTGGACTACAGTCTCTCCCCCTGTACAAAAATTAACTCAAAATGGATCAAAGATCTAAACATAAGACCTGAAACAATTAAGTACATAGAAGAAGACATAGGTACTCAACTCATGGACCTGGGTTTTAAAGAGCATTTTATGAATTTGACTCCAATGGCAAGAGAAGTGAAGGCAAAAATTAATGAATGGGACTACATCAGACTAAGAAGTTTTTGCTCAGCAAGAGAAACTGATAACAAAATAAACAGAAAGCCAACTAAATGGGAAATGATATTTTCAAACAACAGCTCAGATAAGGACCTAATATCCAAAATATACAAAGAACTCATAAAACTCAACAACAAACAAATAAACAATCCAATAAAAAAATGGGAAGAGGATATGAATAGACACTTCTCCCAGGAAGAAATACAAATGGCCAAAAGATATATGAAAAGATGCTCATCTTCTTTAGCTATTAGAGAAATGCAAATCAAAACGGCAATGAGATACCACCTCACACCTGTTTGATTAGCTGTTATTAGCAAGTCAGGTAATAGCAAATGTTGGAGAGGCTGTGGAGAAAAAGGAACCCTCATACACTGTTGGTGGGAATGTAAAGTAGTACAACCATTATGGAAGAAAGTATGGTGGTTCCTCAAAAAACTGAAAATAGAACTACCTTATGACCCAGCAATCCCTCTACTGGGTATATATCCCCAAAACTCAGAAACATTGATACGTAAAGACACATGCAGCCCCATGTTTATTGCAGCATTGTTCACAGTGGCCAGGACATGGAAACAACCAAAAAGCCCATCAATAGATGACTGGATAAAGAAGATGTGGCACATATACACTATGGAATACTACTCAGCCATAAGAAATGATGACATCGGAACATTTACAGCAAAATGGTGGGATCTTGATAACATGATACGAAGCAAAATAAGTAAATCAGAAAAAAACAGGAACTGTATTATTCCATACGTAGGTGGGACATAATAGTGAAACTAAGAGACATTGATAAGAGTGTGGTGGTTACGGGGGGGAGGGGGGAATGGGAGAGGGATAGGGGGTGGGAGGGGCACAAAGAAAACAAGATAGAAGGTGACAGAGGACAATCTGACTTTGGGTGGTGGGTATGCAACATAATTGAACGACAAGATAACCTGGACTTGTTATCTTTGAATATATGTATCCTGATTTATTGATGTCACCCCATTAAAAAAATAAAATTATAAAAAAAAAATAAAAAAAAATAAAAAAAAAAGAAGTGTGAGAGGATTGAAATAAAAAAAAGCTACCCAACTCTTTTTATGAGTTTATTTTTACCTCATTAACAAAACTCAAAAAGAACAGTGAAAAAGAGAAATAAGTATAAACCAATCTTATTCATAAAGTAGATGCAGAAATCCTAAGTAAAATATTAGCAAAATATAAAAGGTTATATTTAAATATATACATTCTACATATGCACATAAGTATGCATATATATTAAAATATATACTAAAAAATGGCATACATATTTGAAATGCATTAAAGACAGTATTTTATAATGACCAAGAAGCGTTTATTCTAGAAATATAAAAATGGTAGAACATTAGACAATTTATTAATATGATAACATGTAAAAGCTACTTGGAAAAATAGTAAATTGGATTCACATTCAAACAATACACAGAATACTTTTAAAAAAGAAAAATGGGAGAATTGTTTCATAACCTTGAAAGGGGGAAAGCCATTCTATGATTCAAAATTTACAAAGTATAAAAGATTATATACATAAAAATTAAATTTTACATGTAAAAAATTAGCAAATTCAAAATGCAAACGTTACTTTGGTAATAAATATTGCAATTCATATCCCATAAGGCAAATCTATTACATAAAGGGGTCTTAGAAACCAGGAAGAAAATGCTAAAATAACAGTATAATACACAAATCTCAAGCGTACAGTTCGATGAACTTTGGCAAATGGGTACAGTCATGTGACAGAGAACAAAATGTAGTTCGTTTTCATTTTGGCAGAATGTTTCCTCATGCTGCTTTCCAGTCAATTGACCTACTCTGACCCAGTTGTATCAGGAGATTTGTTTCACTTGTTTTTAGGACTCTTAAAAATTGGGAACCTGAAGATATTTGCCATCACATCACTGTTTTTACTTAACACAGGACTATAGGTTGTTTGCAATGTACATAACAGGAAAAATAATAAAAGGGTTAAAGTTTAGAAAGGTAGAAATAAAACTGGAATGTTTTATTTTATTTATTTATTTTTATTATTATTTTTGGGGGGGGGTATTTTTCTGAAGCTAGAAACGGGGAAAGACAGTCAGACAGACTCCTGCATGCGCCCGACCAGGATCCACCCGGCACGCCCACCAGGGGGCCACGCTCTGCCCACCAGGGGGCGATGCTCTGCCCCTCCGGGGCATCACTCTGTCGCGACCAGAACCACTCTAGCGCCTGGGGCAGAGGCCAAGAAACCATCCCCAGCACCCGGCCATCTTTGCTCCAATGGAGCCTCGGCTGCGGGAGGAGAAGAGAGAGACAGAGAGGAAGGAGAGGGGGAGGGGTGGAGAAGCAAATGGGCGCTTCCCCTGTGTGCCCTGGCTGGGAATCGAACCCGGGACCCCTGCACGCCAGGCCGACGCTCTACCACTGAGCCAACCGGCCAGGGCCAGAATGTTTTATTAATGATAGGATTATTTATCCAGAAATCCAAGAGAATTTAAAATAAATTATTATAACGAATGAGAGAGCTCAGCACATTGGTTGGATGTAGGATTAATATACCCAAGTCCATAACATTTTCATTTACCAGTAATAGTTGAAATGATACTTAAAATTTTTGTTTTATTTACCAAAAGGTATTTAAGAATAGATCTAACACAATAATTAGGAAAGCAATTTGGTAAAACGCAGTAAAGATGTAGATGTGGTTGCTATAAACTCATAAGCACACTTCCCGGTATGTACTGAGAACCTTCACACTTTCATTAGAAGGAGTAAGCAGGGGGTTGCTCGTGGCAGCATGGTTCTCATACACACAGAGACACACAAACAGCATACAAGTCTGTAAAGAGAATAATGCACAGTCATTAAAATAATATTTTAAATGTCTATGTATCAATGTAAAGAAGAATAAAAAATGTAATGTTGAGCGAACAAAACCATATTGCAGCCTGACCTGTGGTGGCGCAGTGGATAAAGCGTTGACCTGGAAATGCTGAGGTCGCCGGTTCAAACCTCTGGGCTTGCCTGATCAAGGCACATATGGGAGTTGATGCTTCTGGCTCCTCCCCGCTTATCTCTCTCTGTCTGTTTCCTCTCTCTCTCTCTCTCTCTCTGTCTCTCTCTCTCCTCTCTAAAAAAATAAATAAATAAAATAAAAAAATTAAAAAAAAAACCATATTGCAAAAGGGTTCACACAGTATGACAAAAATTCAAAACACGATAGGGTAATACTATTTATGGATATATTTAATGAATATTGAAGACATAAATAGCAACACTTCAACATCAAGTTATTCACAGGAGGCTGAAAGAGAATCTGATGGGGGAGGAGAAGGCCTTGAACTACCTGTAAAATGTATGGCTTTGGAAATCTGGAGCAAAATGGCAATATGTTAATATTTATTGAATTTGGGTAGAAAGAATGTGGTATTATTGTGACATATTTTTGCATATTTAAAATTGTTCCAACTTTATAAAGTAAGTCAATTGGCATGTAACACTGCGCACTAAGTAAAAACATGTGGGGTTATAGCCACCAAGCCTCACTTAACTCATCTGTAAATTGGGGATAAATAACCCTTTCCTGGTCTCTTCTCAGGGTCATCAGAATATGAAAACATTTAATAAGCAGTGAAGTTATATGCAGTGAACATTATTATTATAGCTAATGTTTAGGATTGTTATAACACACAACTCCAAGAGTCACCATTCATGTGGAAAGTGCCAATTCTCTACCATCTGTCAGCCCCTTGCTAAGAATCTCGAATGCTTTTAGCTCAAGTATCCCTCCTAACAACCTAGGAGATAGGTACTGGGTTATTATCATTCTCATTCACAAGTAGGTAGGCATAGAAAGGCTAAGTGCATGACCCACGTTTCCAGGGAAAGTGACTAGAAGAGACAAGTTTAATCCAAGTCCATCTCATCCCAAAAATTCTGCTTGTGATCACTAGGTGGCTGTTTCCCAGTCCAGGCATGTCAGTGTCCATACAAAAGATATATACCAACACTCCAACCAGTTTTGTGAGGACTACTACCTACCTCCTCTCTTCCCACCCACTCCCACTCCCACTAACTCCAGGGCAGGTGGGACTTTTTCCTGGTTGCCTAGTGCTGAGAAGCACAAGGAATCTCATTAGAAGGGTTTGGATCCCCACAGAGAGCATATCGTTCTGCTCCTTGGCTCTGCCCCTGATTCCTCCCCAGATGAGGGCCTCTAAAGCCTGCCTCTTTGCCTCAAAGCCAGTGAGGCAAGGAAGCCTCACTGGGTACCATGGATTAAAGAGGAACAAGCCCCGCTCTGCTGCCTGGCTCCTGGTGTGAGTGACTGGAGGCTTGCACGCAGCCATCTTGGGGCCTCTCCATTTAGCCTCTTGGTGATGGCTCTTTCTCAGCTTCTCTGGATCTTTGAAATGTTCATCTTTGGGAAGTTCATTGTTTATTCATCATTTATTTTTGCCCTCTTGCCACCGCCCCCCCCCCAACCACAGTCAATGGCATGTTTGTGCTGGTCTACCCAAACATCCCTAATCTTCATCAGTACCTGAGCCCTGTGTCCTGTCTCATGGAGGAACCCACAGCAATGTGGAAATGATAAGGTGCCCCCACCTAATTCAAAGTAAGATATGCTGATCCTCACTGCTAAGATTTTGGAAAAAAAATTCTCAGCTGTAACTTCATTGGGAAGCTAAATCATTATTACTCTTTTAAAGATAGAGAGTTTGCAGGTCACAGGGGCATGGAAAACCCATAGTAATCTCCTATAGTGCTAATTTACTCCATCATTTAAAAAACATGTTATTTTTATGAGGGAGACTTGACTTGGGGAGGTGAACACACATACAATATACAGATGATATAGTGTAGAATAGTGCCCTTGAAACCTATATAATTTCACTAAGCAGTGTCACCCCAATACATTCAATAACAATTTTTAAAAAATAAAAATAAAATATATTATTTTTATATTAAAAATAACACCAATATATAACAAAAAGCAAAATTCTCCCAAGTTTAAGATAAAAACCAAAGACATCAAAAAACATCAAATTCACAGCAGACTGTTTTAGGCTGCGATCCAACTCACTGGTGATCATGTGCACAGGGGCAGTGCAGAGCCCCCAGAGACAGCACCGAAAAAGGCAGGCTTGTCTTATTTCTTCCAAAGCTTGAGGTCTAGCAAGAGAAACAGATATAAAATCAGTACTTTTAAGTGTGTTGAGTATTACAAAAGATTATAGTTAAAAAGCTTTAAAAACATAGAGAAAGGGGATAGTAACTCCAACTAGAATTCAAGGAAGGCTTTTTTTTTAAGAAACAGACTTTTAAGCAGAGATGTAGGAAGTTATGAACAGTGAAATAAGATACATGAAATCTCACTAAAAAAAACAATCAACCAAACAAAAAAACCCCAAAAAACGCATGAGGGGTTCTAGAAACTGAGAGAAGGGTCTGTGGTTGCGTTGGGGAAGACAGATTTTGGGGGGGGGGAAGTACCTGAATAAGAAAATAAGAAAAGCACTGACTTAATACATTACAACTGCAGCACCACATCCTATAAAACAGAAATAGTCAAATGTTAGTCAAATAAATGATTTGACAATTATTACCCCTTATAGGATAATTTACATTCTAGAAGAATGCCTGGCCAAGAAAACCTGAAAAAAAATCAACTGGAAAACATGAAATGAGAATTCAAAGATGAATTGGAAAGTAAATATATAAAACCAATGCTTTTCTTAAACCATTACTTGTTAGAAATTGTGGTAAAAGAAAAGATCTAATTTAAAATAACAATCAAAAACAACCCTAGGGATAAATGTAACAAGTAATCTGCAGGGCCTTTATATAAAACTCTTTAATAGACTACTGACAGACCTAAAGATGGCTAACGACATTGAATAACAAACTTTTGTCTTTGATAGGAAGGCATCAATACTTCCTAAATTAATTTATTAATTGACTGAAATCCAATTAAAATACCAACTTTTTAACTTAACAAGAAGTTTATTTGTAAAACAAATAAAGAAGATTAATCAGAAAACCATTAAAAAAAATTTTTTCTTAGCTTCCCTGGCCAGTTGCTCAGTCGTTTAAGAGTGTCATCCCAAAACAACAAGGTTGTGGGTTTGATCCCCGGTCAGGGCACACAGGGGAAGCAACCAATGAGTGCACCACTAAGTAGAACAACAAATGAATACTTCCCTTACCCCTCCCCTCTCTCTCTCCCTTCTTCTCTATCCACTCCTCTCTCCGTCTTTTTGTAAATCAATCAATAAATAAAAACAAATTAAGCCCTCGTGGGATGGCTCAGCCAGAGTGTCCGTCCTGGAGCCCAGAGATTGCTGGTTTGATTTCCCAAACCAGGCCCATAGGGGAGCAGCTTGATGTTCCTGCCTTTCTCTTCCTGCCACTCTCAAAAAAAAAAAAAAAATCTTAGCTAATATGTATTCTATTTATCATATCCCCTACCTCAAATGTCTTTTTTAAGGTGACCAATTGTCCTCCTTTAGGAAGGACAGTCCTTCTTTAGTAAGTTCCATCCTCCCTCGAAAGTGTCCTCTTACATGTCCTCCTTTTTAATATTTGAAGACTAATCTGTAAATATCCGTATTCAATCGATGCAGAG
Organism: Saccopteryx bilineata; assembly: GCF_036850765.1. NCBI lineage: Eukaryota > Metazoa > Chordata > Mammalia > Chiroptera > Emballonuridae > Saccopteryx > Saccopteryx bilineata. The sequence goes on from NC_089498.1 coordinate 63,555,009, forward strand.
TCGATCCATTGTGTGTGATATGATGTACTTGTATTTGACATTACAATTTGCGAAGGATCAGTACTGTGTGGCGAGATGCGATTATGAGATGCATGTGCTCTGCGCAGGAGACCTTGAGAGAGCACGCGATATACCGAGTGCGTAAATGGCTTTGTGTACTTCTTACTGAAACATGACATGGCACATACAACATTGTAGACTCACGATTATTTCTTTCACAGTGAATATTCAATCATAGACAGGTAAGCACAATTCATGTAAAATTCAATATGAAGGATATTTCTTGTTCAGATATTTTCAATATATTGTTATAAGATTATACATTGGCAAAAAATGTTCATTCACTGGAAAAGTACTCATTTAGATAATATTTTTTCTTACAATTATTATTAAAAATTAATAGGTATGTATGCATAATTATAATATAAAATATTATAAATGTTTTATTATGCATTTATCATATTATAGTGTATTATTATTGCAATGAATAAAATGTTTCTTTTATTTATGATATTGTTTTCTTCAATTTATTTTTTTCCTCCTTTTCATTGTAGAAAAGTTGGTCACCTTATCTTTTTACATATTGAAACTGACCCTATGTGCACAGTTCTGGCAAAGGATATATACAAATCACTCTGATATTCTATATTTTATTTTGTCTTTAAAAAATGTTCATCATGACTTACAGAACTGATTTCATGACCTAATGGGTCGTGTACATCATGTGCTAAACACGGACATAACGACGTTTTCCACTGTTGTGGTGGTAGCTTGAGTATGTCTGCTCGATGACCAGAGAAAGTAGTTGATCTGTTAGGCTGTTGGTTGGTACAGGAGCTTTCTTGAAGTGGTAGATACATCACTTACATTGTTATTCTTAAGACTTTTTGGTGGGGGAGTTTTTAAGAGCGCCAGTTCTGGTCTGATTTAGTGAGGCTCCAATGAGGTTTTCAATGGCTAGGTCAACGGTCAGGTTGGAGCTGATACAGTTTCAGTACTTTCTTGGAATGCATCCGTGACCACCAGTCCAGCTCTGCAGTCTGCACATCTGGCCCAATGAGCGGCAGTTCTGCAGGCCCCCATTCCCTATGCAACACCACTTCCAGCCTGACCTCAGCATCATAGTTATTCCCAGAAAGCTTCTTGAAAATAGAAAACAATAAGAATAACTAGCACAGTCTGATGCTAAAATGCTTTTAAAGCTATACTAACTAAATAGTCTGTTATTAGGGGAAAATAGATTAATAAATAAGAATAAAGAGCTCATAAATAAAAACAAGTTCACATAAGAACTTAGTGTTTGAAATGGTAGCACTTCAAAAAACTAGGAAAAAGTAGGTAATTGATAAATGGTATTGGAACAACTGGCTGATTGGTGGGGGGAGATAAAACTGGATCTCTAACTCACTTATTTTGCTAACATCAATTCCAAAAGATTTAAATGTAAAAAAGAAACTATAAAAGTTCTGGAATGTCAACAACAACAACAAAAAAAAAAGAAAAGAAAAGAAAAAAAAGAAAGAAAGAAAAAAAATTCTGGAAGAATGAATAGCTGAACTTATACACCAGAAATAGAGAATGCCTTTTAAAGAAGGACCTTAAACCTAGATGCCATAACATAAGAAAAGGTTGATAAGTTTGACTGTATACAAGTTGGAATTTTTTAGGGTGTATGTGTGTGGGGCTGTGTAAAAATATAAACTAAGAGAAAAGACAATTGGGAAAGTATTTAACTCATGTGACATGAAAGGGGCTAAGTTCTTTCATTTTTAAGAAGCTCATGCAGCCCTGGCCAGGCATCTTGACGATTTAAGTGTCATCCCGTTATGCCAAGGCTGCGGGTGAGATTCCCAGTGAGGGCACGTATAAGAATCAGCTACTGAATGTAAACAAATAGAAATAGAAAAAAATCAATGTTTCTTTCTCCTTCTCTTCCTCTCTCTTTCTAAAATCAATCAATAAATAATTTTTTAAAAAGAAGCCCATGCAAATAAAATAGAGAAATGATAAACAATGCATATCAGATGTCAGTTACCAAAGAGTGAAATAAAAATATGAAATATGAAAATATGCTCAATATTACTCATAAAGACATGCAAATTAAAAAGCAACAAGAGACTTTTTTTTTTTTTAACACTCAGCTTGTGAGAAACTGAAGTGTTGAGGCCCTGTTCTGAGAAGGCTATGGAGAATCAAGCACTCTTAGACACTGAGCTATGGCAAAGAGTAGTAAGTTGGTTCATTTCTGGGAGGAAATGGGCAATATTCATCTAATTTAAAAGGAACTGCTATAGATTAAAAATTTGTTTCCTTCCAAAATTTATATGTTAAATTCTCACCCCCGTGTGATTGATTGTATTAGGAGGTGAGGCCTTTGGGACATAATTAATGGGATCAAGTGTCCTTACAATATACCCCAGAAAGCTTCCATTTGCCTTCCACTATGTGAGGACACAGTGAAATGATGGCCATGGATGAGTCAGGAAGGGGTTTCACTTGGCACCAAATTTGCTGACGCCTTGATCTTGGACTTGCCAGCTTCCAGAACTGTGAGAAATACATCTTCATTATTTATAAGTCACCCAGTCTATGGTATTCAGTTATAGCAGCCTGAATGGACTAAGACAGATACGTATCATTTAACTTAACAATTACTCCGTTAGAAGTTTACCTATATAAATATACCTGCAAATGTTGGTTAAGAAATGTGTACAAATCTGTTCATTGTGACGTGGTTAATAATAACAGCAAAACAAGGAGAAGAAGCCCGCTAATTAGGGGTTACATAAAGCATGGGGTTCCCATGTGTTGGATTCTTATGTAGCTTTGAAAAAGAATGAAGTAGTTTTGCGTGTGCAGCAATAGAGGGAAAAGTGGTTCAAGACTGTGTGTACAGCATCAATTTTTATAGGCATCAATAGACAATAGATGATGATGATAGGTACATAGATAGACAGGTAGACATGCATAAACCAATTTCTGAAATTCTATGGCTACATTTGTTTGGACAAAGATACAGACTTGAGGGATATAGGCTTTCACATTTCATTTTATACTTTGGTTTACTACTAAAAGTTTTAAAGGTATAGATGAAATAGATTCATGAATTATATATGAACATGGATTACCAAGGTAGTGGAATAATGGCTTTCTTTTCTTCTTCTTTGAAGTCTTTAGTTTGAAAAAATAGATTTTAGGAAAGAACAATAAAGACAAAAATACCAGGTAAGGTTTTGACCCAAAGAAATTAACCTCAAATGGTGGTCTGTCTTACTGCTAGAGTCCCAGGAGGGTGTGTTTCTAGAGGAGACTTCCCAACATCTCCTCATTTTCCCACCTGCCTCACACAATGATGTTCATCCATACCTAACCATCAGGGAATTTGGCTTTGGTGTCAACAGGGTTAAAATATATAAATAAAAGGAAATCAGATTTTAAAAGAATGCCATTATGCTTTGTGCATTTCCTCCCTATAGGTAAAATTAAGCAAGATGACAAAAACAGATACAGGCTCACTTCATGTCTTTTCTTCCCCTTCACTTAGTTGGGAGACTGAGATGATTCACATCTATCGTGCCTTCTTAAGGGCCTTGCATGCCCCAGAGGCCTAAACTTGCAGTGGATTTCAGCTGGACTCCAGGACTCTGTGCACATGTCTTGTGCTCCAAGCTGAGTCTTCCTCATATCACAGGTTTCTGAGGCTCTTCTTCCTCTTTGTTCTCTACCTTAAAGAGAATTCTGTCCAACCAATCGTACTGAGACCAGCTCTGAGCACAGCACCATGTGGGGTACAAGAGATGGTAAAACATGACCTCTATATTTGTGAGGTCGGTTGGCAGTGGGGGAAGGTCACATGAGGAACCAGGTCCGGGGACTTTAGTGGAAACCACCCACACCCATGACCGCCAAAAGAAACGGCCCAGGAGCATTTTTTAAAAATCTGTCAGCCAATGAAATTTTGCCATGACATATCAACCCGCCACCATCCTATCGAAGCTATAAATTACCCCTCCCACCCCCCCACCCCCCAGCAGGGCAATTTCCCTGGCCCGTCTTGCGGACCAGTGAACCTTGCCCGGGAGCACTCTAAATAAAGTTTTTGCTTGTCCACACTTGGTGGCTACATCCTTCTTTCTTCCTTGGCGGAAAATACCTTACAATACTCAAAGAATTACTGGATGCTTCTGAGCAACCTCAGGAAACAACAAAGCAGCCATATGAAAATAAGGACCTAAATAAAGAATTTCAGGCCTTGGCAGGTTAGCTCAGTTGGCTGGAGCATTGTCTCCATATGCTGGGGTTGCAGTTTCATCTCTGGTCAAGGCATATACAAGAATCAACCAAAGATGGTATGAATAAGTGAAACAGCAAATCAAAGTTTCTCTCTGCCTCTGTCTCTGTCTTTCTCCCTTCCTCTCTCTCTAAAAATCAATCAATAAAAATTAAAAATAAAAATAAAAATAAGAAAGAATTTCAGCCAAGAATTTGAGATGGAGTAGATGGTGTTGGTTGACTGACACAACCTCCAGCTAACTTTACCCACACAACAGGGGCAGCCCTGTAATACTGTTCAGGTAAAGAGATTGTAAGGCCAATAGCCACAGCCACCATCACAGCCGCCTGGTCCATTGTGCAGGCTCAGGTTTGATTCGGACAGACAGTAATGAAACAACAGAGCCAAGAACTGGTGGGCCATTACCTTTAATCCTAGCTTGCACCTGGCGGGCAAGAAATACACTTCCCTTTCCATTCAGGGCTCCCAAAGCCACTGACTTATCTGAGTTTCCTAGAATCAAAGGTTTCTACCTTACCAGCCTTATTCACCTCTGTTTCCCATCTCCTTCTCTCTGCACAAACTCTGCACAAACTGCCTTCTCCTTCAGCACTCCGCCATCTTGGCTGCTTCTCCTTGCAATGCTAATTTCAGGAACTGAGAGAGAGTGAGCCCTTGGTCTGCCCCATTTTGTAGTGTAGAAATCAAAACCTTTAAGCCAATATACAAATAAGGAAGTCTGTGATACAAAGTCACTTATCTGAGGCATAAATGGGATTCCTCATAGGAGTGCACCACCCCACATCATGCAACAGTCAAGGGTGTGGGGAAAAGCCTCAGTTTTGAAAATATCTTAGTATTAAAAGGACGGGAAAAGCGTAGTCTTAAAATTAAGCCTTAGACTATAAAGATTTTGCTGGCTTACAGCCTGTCTCCCACACCCAATGCAAACTATAAGCGAGCAAACATATATATCATATCTACAAACTTATTTGACCAACAGAGTTGTAAGCAGAAATACATGGGGGGGGGGGGGGACTTGTGAGAAGGAGAAACCCAGTCAGCATGTTCCTCTGACTTTTGGCCTTTATTTTTTCTTCATTTTGGAATGTAGCCATGAGGCTGTAGGTGAAGTAGCCATCTTACAACCAGTGGCAACATGCATGCAAGTGAAGCCAATACTTTAAGGGAGTGGAGTGGAAGAAAGAGAGAATCATGCCTCTGCTGACACTGTTGGGCCACTGCCCCATCTCTGATGACCCACAGCTGGGTTTTTTGCTTTGTAAAAAAATAAGCTTCCCTTTTGTTTAAGTTACTGCTAATTGGATGTTCTGTTATTGGCAGCCAAATCCACTATCAACTGATTCATTTGTTCTTAAGAGGACATAACTCTGATACAGTGCAAAGTGCATTGACCTTGGAAGTTAAGAATTTGGCTTCAAGTTCTAATACTAAGGTTTACCAGAATAAATTATTATTTAACTTTTCTAGGTTTCTATCTCCATAAGCATAAAATGGGTTAAATAAAGCTACTCAGACAGAGATTTGAGGGCTTCACAAAAAGGAGAGGTAAAAGTCACTGTATGAAATAGGTCTCAACTCAGTAAATATCTGAAAAATTTTTTGTTGAGAACATGAAAAGACATCCAGAAGATGAGGCTTACCTGGAATACAAATGGAGTCAGTTGAGGTGAACTGTAATCCCAAAGGAGTAGATAAGAGGAAACCTCAAAAAATGTCAACAAAAAGGGCAGTGGGCAAATCATCTTGCCTCTTGAAAAGGACCTGGAATCTAGTCTCCCATAGAAATCTCACTGCAAATGAAATAATGTTGCCTAGAAGAATTCTACTTTCCTCCTTCACTCCCTTCTTTCCTCCCTCCTTCCCTTCTTCTCTCCCTCGCTCCCTCCCTCCCTTCTTTCCTCCTGTTGGTCAAATAAGTTTGTAAATATAATATATATGTTTGCTCACTTATAGTTTGCATTGGGTGTGGGGGACAGGCTGTAAGCAGCAAAGTCATTATAGCCTAAGGCTTAGTTTTAAGACTAAGCCTTTCCTGCCCTTTTAATACTAAGTAAGGTCTTTTCAAAACTAAGCTTTTCCCCACACGCTTGACTGTAGCATGATATGGGGTGGTGCACTCTTATGAGGAATCCCATTTATGCCTCAGATAAGTAACTTTGTATCACAGACTTCCTTATTTGTATATTGGCTTAAAGGTTTTGATTTCTACACTATAAAATGGGGGCAGACCAGAGGTTCCCTCTCTCGGTTTCTGAAATTAGCATTGCAGAGGAGAAGCAGCCAAGATGGCAGAGTGCTGAAGGAGAAGGCAGTTTGTGCAGAGTTTGTGCAGAGAGAAGGAGATGGGGTACAGAGGTGAATAAGACTGGTGAGGTAGAAACCTTTGATTCTAAGAAACTCAGATGAGTCAGTGGCTTTGGGAGCCCTGAATGGAAAGGGAAGTGTTTTCCCACTGTGTGTATTTCTCGCCTGCTGGGTGTGAACTAGGATTAAAAGTAATGGCCCACCAGTTCTTGGCTCTGTTGTTTCATTACCATCTGTCTGAATCAAATGCGAACATGCCTGGGCCAGGCGGCTGTGATGGTGGCCGTGACTACTGGCTTTACACCTCCCTTTCTTCCTCCTTCTCTCCCACCCTCCCTCCTTTCTTTCCTTCCTTCCTTCCTTCCTTCCTTCCTTCCTTCCTTCCTTCCTTCCTTCCTTCCTTTCACTCTAAAAAGGTAAAAACTATTGTATTTCAAAACCATGTAGAGAAGACACAATTTATTCTGATTTGCAGTGGAGAGATAATGGGCCCTGGTTTTTCAACCACTGAGCCCACAAAGAAGATTTATGCATTCTTCCATACCATTCCAATGCGACGAAACAAAAGGGGTGGAATGTTGGTCAAGTAATTTTGTAAATATGATATACATGTTTGCTTGTTTATAGTTTACATTGGTTGTGGGGGACACAGGCTGTAAGCAGGCAGGTTCATTATAGCCTAAGGCTTAGTTTTAATTTTAAAATTAAAACTCGCACAGGTATTCCTGCACAAGGAGATTAGGCACATTACACAAATTACAACAACATGACAAATCATACAATTTCAACAATTACAAAGGTACATTTCACCAGTCTCTGAACACTTTGGCAAAAGCACAAAATGTCCTCTGACTTCTTTCTAGCCGTTTGAAAAGCTTCCCGAGGCAGGGGGAGGGTCTCCATCAAAGCCACCCCCCACCTCCATCAGGGTATTTCACACTGTCCAAAATCTGTAAGTCCATTCAACAAAGGAGCCAGTGCTCACCTGGTCATAGTTCAGGAATCAGTCCATGCACATAGGGCCTCAGCCACACCCCTCATCTTTGCCATTCTGGCAGGTCTTACACTGTCCCAAAGAGGAGCATGTGGCAATGGCAGTCAGCATTTCCATCTCTCTCTGGAGAGCATCATGGCATTCACCCGTATGTCCCAAAATCATAGACCTAACCAGGGTCATAGTAGGTACTACTTGCTGCTAGGCTCTCACCTTCTGGAGACTGTGGATTGCAATTCCAGCCCGATTTTCCTCATCTTCCAAAGAGGAACTGGAAACATCAGCTCTTGCTGCTGGGCTCGAGCCCCGGGCCACCGCCACCTTCTGCATAGTAGGCCTTGTAGCCGCAGCTCTGACCTCAGCCCCAGCCTCAGCCCTGGCCTCCCGCTGCTGCTGACTCTCCACAATGTCCAGGGCAATCTTCAACTCACAAACCTGTAATTCCTTCTCCAGCAGCTGCTCCATTTCCAGGCAAACCTCACGAACCTGGTCAGCCCCCTCCAGTGCTTGCTCCAGCTCTAGGGTCAACATCTCTTTCTCTCACATTTGCTCCAGCACCTTCCACTGTTCAGTTTGCAGGTCCCAGGCAGCCTCTTCCACAGAGTTCTTGGTTTCCTCACGCATGGCTGTAAAAGTCAGCCAGCCTACAGCCCCCAAAAGGACAGCCACGGGGAACCATAACAGCAACCAGTCCTCTACTCCACCACTCAAAGGTGGTGGTGGCTCCATACTAAACTGTATTGAATCCTGCCAACTACACCAAATGTAAAGCCAGTAGCCACAGCCACCATCACAGCCACTTGGCCCATGCAGGTTCACATATGATTCGGACAGATGATAATGAAACAACAGAGCCAAGAATTGGTGGACCATTACCTTTAATCCTAGCTTGCACCTGGTGGGCAAGAAATACACACAGTGGGAAAACACATTCCTTTCCATTCAGGGCTCCCAAAGCCACTGACTCATCTGAGTTTCCTAGAATCAAAGGTTCTACCTCACCAGCCTTATTCACCTCTGTTCCCCATCTCCTTCTCTCTGCACAAACTGCCTTCTCCTTCAGCACTCCGCCATCTTGGCTGCTTCTCTCCTCCATGTGGCCTTTCTCTGCTCTCCACCTGCATGGGCTCCTTTGGCCCATTTTATAGTGTAGAAATCAAAACCTTTAATCCAATATACAAACAAAGAAGTCTCTGATACAAAGTATGCAACAGTCAAGGGTGGGAAAGGCTTAGTCTTAAAACTAAGCCTTAGGCTATAACAACCCTGCCTGCTTACAGCCTGTCCCCCACACTTAATGCAAACTATAAGCGAGCAAACATATATATCATATTTACAAACTTATTTGACCAACACACAGTCAGTTCTCTTGTTTAACCACTATTCTGTGTGCCCTCTGTGTATAAAATCTGTTTGTTTTTAAGCATATGCATGGTTTTATTAAAAGCTCATTAAAATTTTTTTAAAATCTTCTGACAAATGGTTGAAGACCATAGCATTGGCTATGAGGTCAGAGAAAACTGGGTTTACATTCTTAATAAAGAAAAATATTCTTTATGACCCTTGTTAAAGATGGCAAAGCAGACCTATTCAGGGGGTGGCTGCTATAATGGGATTTATAGTCAATAGCAGAATAGAGGGTACTCGGTGGAAAATTACTGGAAGAAACATGGGGGGTAAGAGAAATTTTGGGTATACCAACTTTGATGGAATTTTGCTGAAAGTAGGACAGGATGGGGGATAAGAAATTTGAGCAGGTGGGGGACATTCACTAAATTAACCCTGCAGGATTTGGGCTGAAACTGTACTAAAAGGACCAAAGACAGAGCCCAAGGATGAAGCCTAGTCAGAGAGAGGCCTCAGAACGTGCCTGGCTCAAGTTAGATTAAGGAAAGTCTTTGTCATTGCCACACTGTTACTTCCTGGTTGGTTAACTTGGGTAAGTTATCTCATCTCTCTGAGCTTCAGATTTTTCATCTGAAAAGTGGAGATAATAGTATCTTCTTTATACATTATACAGATTAAATGAAATAATGCTCAAAAAATACTTTGTACACACTGCTTGGTCTATATGAAAACTCTTTCTGTGGAAATAAGTCATTCCTGATGAAATCAGACTCTCAAGACTCTTAAATCCACTGGTAAGTGTATAACTTGGCACAACATTATTGCAGTGCTGTTTGCAATACATATCAAAATATAAAACATGGCATATCGTTGGACTCAGTGATTTTATATCTAGAAATATATCCTAAGGAAATAATAGAACAAGAGTACCAAGACATGTCTGAACATGTCCAGTGAAACACTATTTAACATAGTAAAACTTGGATAATAACCTAATGTTCATCTGTAGGTGATTAATTAAACACATAATCATATTTATATAGTAGAACGCTATGCAGTCATTAAATATGTTCAGTGATAAGAAAATAAAACATGATCTATTATGTGTGAAAAAACAGGGTAGAAAACAATACATATAATACGATTCCTTTTTTGTAAAAACAAAACAAACAAAACTGAAATCCATACAAAATGTCTGTGTTTATGTATGGATGACTATGTGGGCACATGTGCATAAAGAAGAAAGCCTAAGAAAAATAGACACTCAGACCAATGGAACAGAATAGAAAGTCCAGAAATAAAACCACATATATATAGTCAAATAATTTTTGATAAAGGGGCCAACAACACACAATGGAGAAAAGAAAGCCTCTTCAATAAATGGTGCTGGGAAAACTGGAAAGCCACATGCAAAAGAATGAAACTGGACTACAGTCTCTCCCCCTGTACAAAAATTAACTCAAAATGGATCAAAGATCTAAACATAAGACCTGAAACAATTAAGTACATAGAAGAAGACATAGGTACTCAACTCATGGACCTGGGTTTTAAAGAGCATTTTATGAATTTGACTCCAATGGCAAGAGAAGTGAAGGCAAAAATTAATGAATGGGACTACATCAGACTAAGAAGTTTTTGCTCAGCAAGGGAAACTGATAACAAAATAAACAGAAAGCCAACTAAATGGGAAATGATATTTTCAAACAACAGCTCAGATAAGGGCCTAATATCCAAAATATACAAAGAACTCATAAAACTCAACAACAAACAAACAAACAATCCAATAAAAAAATGGGAAGAGGATATGAATAGACACTTCTCCCAGGAAGAAATACAAATGGCCAACAGATATATGAAAAGATGCTCATCTTCTTTAGCTATTAGAGAAATGCAAATCAAAACGGCAATGAGATACCACCTCACACCTGTTCGATTAGCTGTTATTAGCAAGTCAGGTAATAGCAAATGTTGGAGAGGCTGTGGAGAAAAAGGAACCCTCATACACTGTTGGTGGGAATGTAAAGTAGTACAACCATTATGGAAGAAAGTATGGTGGTTCCTCAAAAAACTGAAAATAGAACTACCTTATGACCCAGCAATCCCTCTACTGGGTATATATCCCCAAAACTCAGAAACATTGATACGTAAAGACACATGCAGCCCCATGTTTATTGCAGCATTGTTCACAGTGGCCAGGACATGGAAACAACCAAAAAGCCCATCAATAGATGACTGGATAAAGAAGATGTGGCACATATACACTATGGAATACTACTCAGCCATAAGAAATGATGACATCGGAACATTTACAGCAAAATGGTGGGATCTTGATAACATGATACGAAGCGAAATAAGTAAATCAGAAAAAAACAGGAACTGTATTATTCCATACGTAGGTGGGACACAATAGTGAAACTAAGAGACATTGATAAGAGTGTGGTGGTTACGGGGGGGAGGGGGGAATGGGAGAGGGATAGGGGGTGGGAGGGGCACAAAGAAAACAAGATAGAAGGTGACAGAGGACAATCTGACTTTGGGTGGTGGGTATGCAACATAATTGAACGACAAGATAACCTGGACTTGTTATCTTTGAATATATGTATCCTGATTTATTGATGTCACCCCATTAAAAAAATAAAATTATAAAAAAAAAAAAAAAGAAGAAAGCCTAAAGGATAAACACCTGAATGTTAGCAGTATAGCTCCCCTTGGTCCTGGTGTAACAGTCATTGGTACTCCTGACTAAATATTTCCAGCTCTCAACCCTCAAGACCCGTAGTAGGAATGTGCTTCCTAGCTCCGTGTGGTCAGGTGGGACCCTGTAAGCATTCTGGCCAATGCTGTAAGCTGGTGTGTGTCACTTCTAAGTCAAGTATTTAATTGTTGGCACGAGACTTTCCACTGCTCTTTTCTTTTTCCCTCTGCCATAGCAATTGGCAATATTCTAATGGCAAGTGGCAGCTCTGTTTACCTGAGTCCCAGGGTGAGAGAGAGGATGACATTGGAGCAGATGCTCCAGCCAATTTTCTGAAGTGATGATCATGTAGCTTGTGGAAAAAAACATTGGTGGTTGGGAATTCTTAATTCTTAACTCAGCAAAACCTGATCTATACAGATGTGCCTTGACTTATGATGAGGTCACATCCTGATAAACCCATCATAAGTTCAAACTGTCTTAAGTCAAAATGCATTTACTACACCTAACCTATTGACCGTCATAGCTAGCCTCGCAAATCTCAAAGGTGCTCAGAACACTTATATTAGCCTAGAATTGGGCAAAATCATCTTGCTGCCTCTAGCCAGCATCACAAGAGAGTACCTACCTATTCTACAGCATATCACCAGCCCAGGAAAAGATCAAAATTGAAAATCTGAAGTATGGCTTCTACTAAATGCATATCACTTTTGCACCATCTCAAAGTTGAAAAATCGTAAGTTGAACCATCCTAAGTCGGGGGCCATCTGTTACTCCTAATAATAGAGATTATGATGGATGTTTATTTTCTGTTTTACTTTAGTTATAATAATTTCTGACTTTTCTCCTTTGGCTGAAGCCAAACTATGGGCAGGATTTGTGGGTCGGTTCAAAAACCTTGGTTCTGAAACATCTACACTGGAAGAACTAGTTAGCACTCATCCAGGCTGACCATGGACCCGAGTCCTGCCACAGTGGGTGGTGTGCTGGGGAGGGAAGAGCAGCAAACCAGTGTGAAGAAGGCCAGCTGCACACAGCAGTGCATCTCACCAGAGCACAGGCCCGGGCTGTCAGGAGGTTGGAGGATTGAGGACACCCATTATCATAACAGAAAGTAAATACACAAAATAGGGTTTGTGTTTATGGGAAATCCTTAGTGTCACTGACAGCTTAGTCTGGAAGTTTAAAGCCTCCAATCACAGAATAAAACAGCCCTCTTGTCTGCATTCTCCAGACCTTGCTACCAGAACAATCCTTCTAAACAGCAGTTTGATGGTATCACTTTTCTGTTCAAACCTCCTCCTTGAATATAAGGTAATGTCAAAATCTTCTAGGCACCTTGTAAGAGGCTGGGAATGGCTCAGACTTATTTCCTGCTCCCTTTCCTCAGGTCCTCCCCCTCCCCCTGATACCACACCCTCCCAAGTTTACCCAGCCCTCAGGGTCTCAGCTGTGTCCCATCACCTGCAGGTAGCCTTCCTCCATGATCACAGCCCCAAGAAGAGCCTTCAGAGCCCTGAGCATTTACTTTCTCTCCAGCAACTTGGACTGCACTATTCACTTAGCACTTTCGATGCAGTTCACCTGGCAGCTCTCCTTGAAGTCAAGAACTATGTCTGATGCATCTTTGTTCAAATGCCAGGATTTTCGACAGAAAGCTGCTCCCTAAACACTTGGGTCATAGTCAAACCAGGGTGCTCTGCTCTGGAAGAAACGGTGTCAGGGGCCACTACTTATGAATCACCACCACCCCCAGCTCTGCCTTCAGAAAATCTCCCTAAAGGCAACCTTTTCTCCAGGGCTTCACAGGGGCATGGGAGACACATGGAATTATTTGAAGGTCATTCTTTGGCTCACTTCTTAGAAGCTGGTAGAACTGTCTGATCAGATGGTACTATTAGGGGAAAAAAATTAAGTATATTTAAAGAAAATATGGTGTACTCCATCTAGTGTTTTACCAAAAGAATGATAAGATGATACTTAAAAAATTAAGGGGAAGAAAAATCCTCTACAAAAGATTCTATTGTATTAGATTTGCCACAAACCTTTGGGGACAACTAGCATGATTTTTAAAATAAAAAGTGAGGTGCCTTGTTAGCGCAGTAGGTAGCACATCAGTCTCATAAAATAAAAAATGACCCATTATGACGGTTGTTATTTAAAAATTAAAAAAGGAAAAAGCAGAAAGAGAAACATAGAAAATAAGTATTGGTGAGAAATTGAAACCCTTTCTGGTGGGAATGTAAAATGGTGCAGCCACTATGGAAAACAGTATGTTAGTTCCTCAAAAAATTAAAAATAAAACTACCATATGATCCAGCAATCCCACTTCCGGGTATCTGTCTGAAAGAATTGAAAACAAGAAGTTAAATAAATATTTGTACATTCATGTTCATAGCAGCATCATTCACAATAACTAAAAAAGTGAAAATAACCCAAATGTCCAATGACAGATGAAAAGATAAACATGTGGTTTATATATACAATAGAATAGTATTTAGCCTCATAAAGAAAGAAAATTCTGACACACGCTACCAAATGGATGAATCTTGAAGACATTATGCTAAGAGAAACAAACAAGTGACAAAATACCAAATACCATATGACTCCACTTATACGAGATGCCTGAATGAGTCAGATTCATAGACACAGAAAGAAGCATGGTCTCCAGAGGCTGGTGGAAGGGGAGCATGGGGTTACCGGGTTACTGTTCAATGAGTATGGAGTTTCTGGGGAGAAAGATGGATGGAAATGTTCTGGAAATGGATGGTGGTGATGGTTCACAACATTGGGAACATCCTTAATGCCACTTAGAAATGGTTATAACAGTACATTTTATGCATACTTTATTACAACTTAAAAAACAAAGAGACAGTGATAGACTTGTTAAAATTCAAGAGATCACAAAGAAACAACTTGTACTTTCACTGAACATTTTTTAAATGAAATAGAAGATGAGAATATTTTTCTTCCAGGTCTGATAGAGCCTGGTCCTGTTAATTCTCTTCTTGCTGTGGGAAAACTCTCCAAAGTCCTCCTGCTCCCAGGAATTGGCTGGGTCCACCATGGGCACATCACCTGTGGCCTTGGAACCAAATGTTTTTAAAACTTTGTCTCCTTCCTATTCTAAATGGGAAGAAACAGTCATGTTTATTGATTCAGTAAGCATTATTCTTATAGTCCCAGGCTGGCCAATCACAACCTGTACTTGTAATTCTTTACTACCATTCCTAACGCCAATATTGCTAACCAACCACAGATTTTCCCACTGAGAACAGATGCAGATTCAGAATCCTTCTCAACACATCTCTATAACCGTAAACTAGTAAATGGCACTCAGCATGAAACAAATGTACTTTGCCATCTCTAGGTATGGAGGGCCTCCCTCTGGGCTTGCAGGCAGTTAGCATCCCATTCAAACCCAAGGCGGGATTTGGTATCCAGAGCTGGAGCCTGCTGGAGAAGGAGAGGTGAGTGCTGACTGACTACTGCAGTCAGTAAGCAAACGGTGGTTCGTAGCCTCACAAGAATCCAAAGGCAAGCGTAGCCGTGAGCCAGCTCTTTAAGCAAGTCTCCAGTGGCAGACAAGTGCCAGTGAATAAACGAAGATATAAATCAAAATCAACATTAACCTGATTTTCCCTCCGCAGTTTGTATAAGATTATGTAATGTAGGACTTGAGGAAGGAAAACAGAAACCCTGAGAGCCTGCTGTGGGTTGGTATGGGCCTTCTTTGCTAATATTTTTCTTGGTTTAAGAAACTCAAAAGGCAGAAGGCTTCCTATGGAACTTTCACCTTCGGTGCTTCTGGATTCTCTTTTCCCTCTAATCTGGTTCTGAAGGCACATCCCTTCT
The DNA here is from genome assembly GCF_036850765.1 of Saccopteryx bilineata. Taxonomy (NCBI): domain Eukaryota; kingdom Metazoa; phylum Chordata; class Mammalia; order Chiroptera; family Emballonuridae; genus Saccopteryx; species Saccopteryx bilineata. The sequence continues at coordinate 63,570,501 of NC_089498.1, forward strand.
CCCCTTCTCTGCGTCTCTGAAATTTCCCCTGAAGTCCTCTCACAGCCATCCTCTCCACCGAGAGGTCATCACTATGCTCACTTTTATTACCACTGGTTAGTTTTGCCTTTTGTAGCTTCCCATAAGAAATCAATACGCATGCATTATTTTGTGTCTTACTTTTTTCATTTACAGAATTACTTGATATTTATTCATGCTTTTTCATGTGTCCATAAGTTGTTCTTTTTTTATTGCTGAAATATTCCATCATGTTAATATACCACACTAGATGTATTCATTCATTCCCCTGTTGATAGACATTTTTGGAGGTTTCTAGGTTTGGGCTATGCTGAGTGAAGGTGCTACAAACATTCTTATATATAAATTGTTGAATCTTTTGCTAATTTTAAACTGTGAGCTTTTTGTCTTTTTTTGCATTTATTTGTAGTTGTTTACATATTCTAGATTCAAATCCTTGCCTGTTTGTTTTCCTGATGAAGTTTTTGATAAACAGAAGTTTTTCATTTAAATTAATTCCTATTTATTAATTTTTTTCTATTTATTAATTTTTATGACTAATGTTTTCTGTAGCCTGTTTAAAAAATCTTTACCTATCCCAATATCATTAGAGACAAAAATCACACATATTTTTTCTTCCAGAAAATCTCATCTTTAGGTCTATATCTACTTTAATTTTTGTACATACCGTGAATAATGATTAAAGTTCTTTTCTCTAAATACAGGTATGTGTTTCAATACTGTTTATTGAAAAGGCTAACTTCTCTCTACTGATTTAAAAAAGGACTGTTTCCATAAATCAAACAATTGTATAAGAGTGGGTCAATATATGACCTCTCTATCCTGTTCTATCAATTCACTTTTCTATTCTTGTGCCACTATCACATTATCTTAATGATTATAACTTTATAGCAATATTCCAGGAAGTGAGGAGAGCTAGAGATTGAGTTTGGTCTTGTGACCAATGATTGGATCATTCATGCCTACATAATGAAACCCTGATAGAAAAACTCTGGACTGAGGCTTGGGTGAGTTTTCCTGATTGATAGTAATGTTGTGTGGGTGATGTGTCCTAAGTACAAGGAAGTTTCATGTTTGGTACCCTCCCAGACCACACCCCATGTGCTTCTTCATTTGGCCCATACTGATTTGTATCCTTTATAATAACTCTGTAATAAAAAGTAAAGCACTTACCTGAGTGCTATGTGTCATTCTAGCATGCTATCAAACCTAGGGGAATAGTGAGAATCCTTGAATTTGTACTCAGTTGATCAGAAGTGTGGGTTTCTTGGGAAACTTGTAGCTAGTAGCTGCTGACTACAGTGAGTGGAGCTCCTTGGAGAACTGAGCCCTTACTCTGTGAAGTCTGTACTAACTCTGGGCAGTCAACGTCAGAATTGCATTGCAGGCACATGCACATTGAAGATTGCTATATCTTTTTAAATAACTGGCCTGTTTATCATTATGCAATGCCCCTCTTTATCCCTGGTGATTTTCCTTGTTCTGAAATTGGCTTCATCCGAGGTTAATATAGCTATTCCAGATTTCTTTTGATTAGTGTTAACATGTTCTATCTTTCTGTATTCCTTTACCTTTAATCTGTCTGTGTCTGTGGGGTTTTTTGTTGAAAACATAAAGTTGGGTGTTGTTTCTCTGTTAAATCCTCTCAGAGAATTTCTGTTTTTCTTTTTTTTCTTTTTTTCTTTTTTTCTTTTTTTTCTGAAGCTGGAAAGGGGGAGAGACAGTCAGATAGACTCCAGCATGTGCCCGACCGGGATCCACCCGGCACGCCCACCAGGGGGCGATGTTCTGCCCCTCTGGGGCGTCGCTCTACCGCGACCAGAGCCACTCTAGTGCTTGGGGCAGAGGCCAAGGAGCCATCCCCAGCGCCCGGGCCATCTTCGCTCCAATGGAGCCTTGGCTGCGGGAGAGGAAGAGAGAGACAGAGAGGAAGGAGGGGAGGGGTGTGGAGAAGCAAATGGACGCTTCTCCTATGTGCCCTGGCCGGGAATCTAGCCGGGTCCCCCGCACGCCAGGCCGACGCTCTACCGCTGAGCCAACCGGCCAGGGCCAATTTCTGTTTTTAATAAGTGTATTTAGACCACTGACATTTAAATTGATTATTGATATAGTTGGATTAACAGCCACCATATTTTATATGCATTTACCTTGTTCTGCTTATTACTTTTTGTTTTCCATTCTTCTTCTACCTTCACTGGTTTTAACTGATCATTCTATGATTCCATTTTCTCTCCTGTCCTAGCATATTACACACCTTTTTAATATTTTTAATGGTTGCCCTAGAATTGCAATTTACATTTTCAGTAAAGACAAGTCCACTTCCAAATAACACTATGTCATTTCACAGGTAGTAAGTATAAGAACCTTCAAGTAGCATATTCCCAATTCTTCCCTCCTGTCCTTTTTAATATTACTATCATGCATTTCACTTATCCATGAGCTATAATTGCTCAATACTTGTTGCTATTATTATTTTGAACAAACTACTATCTGTTACATCATTTAAAATTTAAATATTTTACTTTACATTTATTTATTCCTTCTCTAATATTATTTTCTTGATGTAGTTCTATTTTTTGACACATATCATTTTCTTTATTCTCTGAAAATTTTCTCTTTAATATTTCTGGCAACACAGATCCACGGGTAACAAATATTCTCAATTTTTGTTTGAGAAGTATTTATTTCTCCTTCACCTTTGAAGGATAATTTTACTAGATACAGAATTCTAGGTTGGTTGTTGTTGTTGTTCTTCTTCTTCTTCAACATTTCAGATATTTCATTCCACCTCTTTTTACTTTTATGGTTTCTAAAGAGAAGTTTGTTGTAATTCTTATCATTATTCTTCCCTGCTAAGTTGTTTATCTTCTCTGGCTTCTTTCAAGATTTTCTCTTTGATTTTTACTTTTTGCAGTTTGAGTATAAAATGCTTAGGTGTTGAGCTTTTGTTTTGTTTTGGGTATTTATCCTGCTTGGCGTTTCCTGAACTTTCCAGATCAGTGGTTTGCTATCTGTCATTATATTGGAATATTCTCAGCCATTATTACTTTTATTACTTCAAACAGGTATCCTGTGTTTTTCTCTCTTTTTTATCCTGGTGTTCTCTTACATATATGCTACACCTTTCTCAAAGTTCTATAGTTCTTGTATTCTGTTTCATTTTTTTACCTTTTTTATCCATGAATTTCAGTTTTTGAAATTTTATTGACATGTCTTCAAGCTCACTGATTCTTTTCATGGCTGTGTCCAGTCTGCTGATAAGCCCATCAGAAGCATTCTTCATTTATTATATAGCATTTGATTCCCAGCATTTCCTTTTGCTTAGAACTTTAATATCTCTGCTTACATTATCCATCTGTTCTTGCATGTTGTCCACGTTTCCACGAAAGCTCTTAACATATTAATCATAGTTATTTTCATTCCAAAATCTTTGCCCTGGTTGTCTCTAGTTCTGATGCTTGCTTTATCTCTTCAGACTGAGTTTTTTTTTTCTTCTTTCTTTTCTTTTGTAATTAGCTTGTTATACAACTTTACATTGCAAGCCAAAAATGATGTATTGGGTAAAAGTTACTGAGTAAAATAGGCCTTTAATGTGAAGTTTTATATTTATTTGACTAGGAGTTAGCTGGTGCCTGCTATTTACTGTAGCTGTGATGTCAGAGGCTAAAACTTCCTCTAGTGTCCTTGTTTGTCTCCTCTGTATTATGTTTTTCTAGAAATCTCTTAAATACAGTCTAAGGACTGCAGTTCTTTTAGCTGTAGTCCTTTATTATTATACAGGAACTGGATTAATGTGGTAGTAAGGTGGGGTGGGGGAAGTTTTCTCTGGTTCTAAAATTAGATTTCATTCTTTCAGTTAATATGAGTTGGGTATTTCCCTTTCCCCAAGGTGGTTGGGCTTTGGTAAGACCGCAGTAGATTAGACACTTGTAAATTAGTTTCCCTTGAATGTATGGTTGTATTTTAAAATGGTTGCTTTCCCCCTCCCTTTGCTGGAAGCCTGAGGGGAATTTTCTTTCATCTTCACTGTGACAGATAGGACTCCTAGAAATAAAACTCAAAAATGTGTAAAGGCCTTCCTAAAACTGGCCCCCTTCAGAATTTTTAACTCTTATGCTTGTCCACACTGAGCCTTTAGCAATTTGTCAGTTTAAAATTTCCAACCAGCACTAGCTGTAGTGAAGGGTTTCTGCTCCCTGGAAGCTGTGGTTTTCTCTCCTGTTTTCAGGGCAGCATCTTCCACTGTGGCCACAATTCTCACAAGAAGATCAAGGAAGGGTTGTTGATTTTTAGTTGGTTCAGCTTTTTTCTTGTCATGAGGACAGGAGTGACAACTTCCAACCTATTTACATGTTGGACCGGAAATCAGAAGTTTACTGGGTCTATATTTGAAACTCAAATTAAGATAATGAGCCACCATATGTCCATATTATCAGAAGTAATATGTCTTTATCTTGAATGCCCCCACTGTATTGTCCTGGAATCTCAGCATCTCATCTAATTAGTTGAGTTTTTAAATATCCGGAGGAACTGTAGAATCTGACCATTCCACTTACAGATTTCTCTTTTAAAGCCCTTGTTTATATCACTGCAATAACTATGTTAGACTATGTCACCATTGAAAATATGAGGCTCTCCCAGCCCAATGCATCCTTACATACTATTGCTGTAATACTACTTACAGTTGAGACTGTAGTAGAATATTGTTGTTTTTTTATCTTAATGTTATGTATATGTATGTGGACTTTACCCTTGGAGTCCTAAATTTATAACTGCCCCACTCACACATTCAGCCAATGTTCCAAAGTGAACCTACCATGCCAAGTAGATAATTTAATAGGGGCATCTACAAACCCATATATCCCTACCTGCATGGTAAATTCCCTCTCATGTGAGCTTATAAGTAGGCCATACTCAAGACTAGCTCAGTTCATCAGATCTTCAAAAGGAAAGGGTTTAGGTCTAGATCCATTTGCTTTACCCCACTGCTATCCAGAGACTAATTCTGAATTCCAGCAGATGTATAGAGAGGCAGCATAGGTAAGGCACCTGTGAATCCTCAGTGGACCCTGATGCTGGAGCCAAATGGCTTGCGTTTTCACAGAGCTAGAAGTGTCTGGGAATTTACACCCAGTATCCCCACTAAAAGTAGCCCTTTACTCATGCTGAAAACCCAATTCTCTCGCCTCAGGTGGGACATCTATGAGGTATAATGAACAACTCAAGATTCCTCTGTAGAATCAGGGATAAGCTGCCTTATATCCTTCCTGGGTTTCCTTCCTTTCTTTTTCATGCTTCCTCCGCATTCTTATCCATTTCTCTTGCAATCACTGCCCCAAGCAGCCACTTCCTCATGGCTTTCATCTCAGAGTCTGCTCTTGGAAAACTCAACTTATGGCACCATCCAAAGAAGAGCTCAAGGTGGTGAGACCTTCTGGTCTTACATTTTCCTAACAAAAAAAAGCCCCCTTAATTTACTACAAAGTGATCTGCTTTCTCCAACAGAAGTGGCTGACACAGTTTAAATGGCAGCTATTCATATAAACAGACTTTTCTATTTCTGCCTAATCAAATTCTTTGCAATGGCTGTTTCCAATCTCTTTACTTGATATGTTTCTTGTGACTAGCCCTTTGAAGCTGAAAAGATCAGGGCCCATAGGAGCCAAATAACTCATTTGATTGATCGCTGTATTCAAGAAAGTTTGCTTGAATCTCTCTGAAATCGATCTGACTTTCTGATTCCTTCTTTTCTAGCCTCTCCTTTTTTCTCTCACTGCCTTCATTTAGACAAAAACTCCACTTATCTCTCCCCCTACTTGCCCTGTCCAAACCTATTCATAAGAAATGGTTAAACTTGTTTATGACTGAAATGCAGTTTCTATTTTTCTCCTCTCAGTAAGGGAGGGGGAGAACAAGGTCAGGGTATTTAACACATTTATTTTTTTAAGTAATGAAAAGCTTTGGAATGGTGTTCAAGGTAGTTTAAGGATCCGACTATAAGTATAAGAAGAATTTTGAAGCACAGGGGCCCTTGAAGATACCCCCAGGATCTATTCTTGGTGAGTGCAAGTTGGTTGTACGTAATTCCTTATTTACAGAGTTTGCAGATAAATGACAGTATAAAGGGAAGTAGCTTTCTCTGGATGGACCTCTCTCTGCCCCATCTCTGTCTCTTCTGGTGCTGGTAAGAGTTCAGGAACAGGTAACTTCAGCTTTTTCTCAGCAACACTGGTGGCCAGGGAAAGTCTAAATGGAGGACTGGACAAGGCGCCAGGTTCAGCAGAAGACAGCCTTGGTTCAAATCCTGGCTGTGCATTTGCTGGTTGTGTGACTTGAAGTCACGTAACCTCTCTATGGCTCCATTTTTCTGGAAATAAAATGAAAATAACAATACTGACCTCTAATAGCTGTAATAAAGCATAGAAATGAGGTAAGGCATGCACAATGGCTAGAACCAGGTAAACACCTGAGGAATAGTCATATCTCCTCTCCTCCAGTACTCAGTAAATGAAGTTGATTATCTGAGATATCGGTCTGTTTCCCTGGTTCAGAAACTGACCCCCAATCAGATCCCAAAATTAAGATTTGGAAACATTAAAATTAGAAGGCATTTTCTATCATCTTGTTTAGTATATCCATTTTGCAGATGATGAAACTGAGGCCTAGAGGGTTCAGGAGCTTTGTTCGAAAGCCAGCTATTCCTCTTCTATTGCTCTTTGCCCCACAACTCATTAATTATCACTTTCTGAAGTTTGTGTTTACAAATCCAGGCTAATGTTTAGCTGTTTTCATCTCCAGTATTATTACATGAGTAGTTGCCATGTGGGGTTATTTCAGGTATTTAGCCATGATTTCCCAAAAGGCCAATGCTGAGGATACCTCAGTTCTCCAGAGGTACCAAGCTGGTGCATGGCTACTGGCCTTGAGTCCCAGAGACTTCTTTCCTGAGAGAGGGCGGTTCTCATTGGAACTTCTGGTAGAAAAGCATTTTCCCATGGCCATGGTGGTGAGGCTGAAGGAGACGGTCTCAGAGAGGTTGAGGCAATTCATTTGGCTTTCCAACCTTTAATGGATCGCATGCCAGATGGCTGTGCTCTGGGAACGTAGCCTGCCCTCCTTCCCAACCCCCAGACCTGTGGATGATCCAGAGATCTGGAGGAGTATCTTCAAAGCCAGAGATGCCCAGCTGCCCCAAGTGCTTCCTCACCAATCAGCTTGCCTTTTTCTGCAAAGTAGACCTTCCAGGGTGCAAGGGCTCCCCAGTGCTTCCTTGGGGACTAAAATGAAGAAAACAGCCCAATCAGAGTCCAGTCTGGAGGGTCCAGCAGCTTCCAAAAGCATCGTCCTTGCAGTGCGGAATGTAGTGAGCTCCACCAGGCAGAACAGGAGACATATGCCTGAAAGGCCCTTGGAGCCTTGTCCACCACAGCAGCCCACTGCACGGCACCTCACCGCAACGCCTCCCTCACGCCCCGGCTTCTGGGAGCACCTTGGAAGGAGACTTCAGGTTCTGAATGTTAGCAGGTAGGTGGGTAAACACATCAGGATCTGGCTCGGAGTGGGAACAGAGGACAAGTTTTAAAATACCTCCCCAGGTGATTCTACTGAGCTGTCCCTACCTCCTAGAGAAGCCAGATACAGCTAATAAAAACACAGAACACCTGGTTATGTTTGACTTTCAGATAAACAATGAATACATTTTAGCACGAGTATGTCCTATGTGATAATGGGGATGTACTTACACTTAAAAAAAAGGAAAAAAAAAGGTGGTTATCTGAAATTCAAATCTAACTGGGAATCATGTATTTTTCTGGCAATTCTCCCATCCTCTCTACCCTTAAATAGGAAAGTGGCATTTTCAAATACTGTTCTAAAAAAAAGTACAGTCACTGTCAAAAATGCATAAAAATATGAAAAATAAAATTAAAAGCAGTCATAATTTTACTATCCAGAGTTGTTAACCAAAGTTAACATATTAATATTTTGGGTTACTAAAAATATATATATGTTGCCCTGATCGGATCTCAATTGGTTAGTTAGAGCATTGTCCCAATATGCTAAGGTTGCAGGTTTCAACACTAGTTAGGGCACATATAAAAAGTAACCAAGCCTGACCTGTGGTGGCACAGTGGATAAAGCGTCGACCTGGAAATGCTGAGGTCGCCGGTTCGAAACCCTGGGCTTGCCTGGTCAAGGCACATATGGGAGTTGATGCTTCCAGCTCCTCCCCCTTTCTCTCTCTCTGTCTCTCCTCTCTGTCTCTCCCTCTCCTCTCTAAAAATGAATAATAATAAAAAAAAATTAAAAAAAAAAAAGTAACCAATGAAACCACAGCTAAGTGGAACAATAAACTAAAGCTTCTCTCTCTCTCCTCCCTCCTCTCTCTCTATAATCAATCAATAAATAAAAAGTTTAAATATATATATGTACATACACACATATACCTCTGTGTGTATGATTTATTGGCAGTCATATATTTATAAAATTTAGATTAAACTAAACAACCAAACATCCAAATATTCAGTTGGCTATTGTGCTTTTCCCATATAACATGATTTGCCTGTGTATATATTACAAATGCTTCAGTACTTGGCATAAAATAGGTGCTCAGTAAGTTTCAGAATAGATCTGCTTTTTAAGTATTTAAATTCAATCAAATTCCAGAAAGTTTTGAAATTGTGCACAGAGCTACAGATGTCATTAAAACACAAATACTGTATAAATGAGGAAATCAGAGGAAGGGAGTGTGAAAGTAGAAAAATAAGATAGAATTAGGGTTGAAGCGAGTTGTTAAAAATCCTTAATGAGTAGTTTTGAATAGAGCTGATTACAAAGTCTTCTAGCAGCTGGCGAAATGAGCAAAGGTCAATTGCTAGATTCACAAAAACAAAATTAAGAACAATAAGAAAAATCCAGTGGCTTAGGAAAAGCCTACCTCTTTCTTATATTGAGTCTAAGACATTTTTCCTGGGTCTTCATAAAGAGATTTTTCTGTGTCTGACCATGCGGTGGTGCAGTGGCTAGAGCATTGGACTGGGACTCAGAGGACCAAGGTTCAAAACTTTGAGGTCACTGTCTTCAGCATGGGCTCATCTGGCTTGAGCGTGGGCTCACCAGCTTGAGTGTGGGGTTGCTAACTTGAGCATGGGATCATAGATATGACCCCAAGGTTGCTGACTTGAGCCCAAGGTCACTGGCTTGAGCAAGGGTTCACTTGCTCTGCTGCGGCCCCCCAGTCAAGGCACATATGAGAAAGCAATCAGTGAACAACTAAGGTGCCGCAACAAAGACTTGATGCTTCTCATCTCTCTCACTTCCTGTCTGTCTCTCTCTCTGTCTCTATCACACATACACACACACACACACACACACACACACAAAGAAATTTTCTGTAAGATAGTATACTTCTCACGAAAATTAGGGGATATTTCAAAATAAATATGAAGCTATAAAATATCCCCTAATTTTGTGAGCAGTACATATAACTACATCCCTAAAACAAAATGTGTGTGAGTTTCAAATGGCTACTTCTTGAAACACCCCTGGAAGCATTATCCAGGCATAACTGAGCGTAACCCCATCAAGGTCCAGGGAGGAGAAGGCACAGTTCTGGTCCACAGCCCGCTGGGGACCACAGTGTGGAACAGTAAAAGGACCAAGATGGAGGCTGAGGAGCAGTAGAAGATGGAATTGGCTGGGACCTCAGTGTCTGCAGCTGGTGGGCCAGGCTCAGGCACACATTTGCACATCTTTGGAAAGGAGTAACTCCAAATGCCGGAGATACGGTGCCCATACTGCCCGTGTGGAGCAACCTTCTCCCCTCCTGGACCGAAAGGAATGATGGGAGGGAGGCCTCCACAGAGGAGGGATTTGTGCAGGAGGAATCTTCAGGAAGTGCTATTGTAAACACTTCATATTTCAGCTCTGAAGACAACATCTCCTGGCAGACAAGCTGACAAAATGTGCAGTTAGTAGAGCCTACACGAAGCTCCATCACGGCCGTCTATTTCCGGGGCTATAGAGACATGCTTCTGACTGATGGCTGACAAACGAGGTGACAGGCAGGGAAATGGTTTCCTTTGCCTGTGTGTGTCCTAATTTACAGCTCCCCCGAAGTTGGCAAGGGCAGACGCTTCCACTGCTATCGCGTTACGTACAGGCTTAACAGTGCTTCTTCCCGAAGAAGAAAACTTGGTTTGGACAAGAAAATCATGATGAATTCAAAACAGAAAAGTGACATCTCTTTAAAAGTATTGTTATTTGAAGGGTGTTATATTGAATGAGACACTTGAACCCATGTTAACACAATACATTAAAATTTTAATAAATAAAATTTTTTTTAAGAATATTGTTATTTTTGAATGATTGTAAGCATGGCTTAAATTCACTGAGTTCTCTATCCCCGATCAGTGTGCACAGGCATGACCTGTGCTATGCTCTGATGATGTCAGGCACTTGAGAAGACACCAAGCACTTGAGAAGAGAGTGTTTTATTTTTTGCCAAGTGCACTGTCTTGTTGAATCCTGGCATGGCTTTCAGGGGCTGGAATTTTGGCTTGATGAAGGTTAAGTTCAAAACCACACAAAGTCGCTCCGAAATCTTATGTCCCAACTCCTAGCTGAGATGGAGTACCTAGCACTGTGCTGAGACAAGCAGCAGAGCCCCCAATTATTCATTTCCTCACTCAAGGCTTTCCGTCCTTTACCTTTCTACGAAAGGGATACTCTTAGATTGAGGCCCAAGAGTACAGCTGCTTCCATGGGCTTACCAGCTATTTCTTCTTTACCCAGATATCTGCTTTTCCATGAGCCCCAAGTGGAAATGGTCTAAACACATGTGCTTCATAAAATGCCTCAGACACCAAAGAGGGTTGTGGAAGGTTGGTGAGGCTCAAATCTACAAGATTGGCATCAGAATCACCTCCTAGACTTCTGACCCAGTCTTGTCACTCACCCTGTGACCCTAGACCTGCCACCATGTCCCTCTTTTTCAGATAGCATTACCAACACCTAGCTTCTGTGAGCGCTCACATGTAAACGAGGTACTGGGAGAAACATCAGTGCCACAGGCTGGACATGCTGGTGGGGGTATGAGGCAAGAAAGATACCCATAAATTCTCAGACAGTAAGGCCAAGGAAGTACCAAATTCTTTGGATGACAATAAAGGGAGGTGGAATATAATAATAGCGTGATTCTGGTGCTGGATTTGAACTGTTTTCAACTTACATTGGAAAGTCAAATACCATACACTGTTTGAGGAACTTTTTATTTGATCAGGTTCCTTCCATTAGCCATAGAATTTATTATTTCAGGCTTAACAATACATTCTGGCTCTGGCTGGTGGCCCCATGGATAGAGTATTGTCCCAGAGCACTGAGGTTTCTGGCTCTAGCCCAAGGTAGCCAGCTCAATCACAGAGCCGCAAATCCCGAGGTCATTGGCTTGATCTCAGATGGCCAGCTGACCCCAAGAACACTGTTTCCACCCCTGAGGTCGCAGGTTTGATCCCCACTCAGAGCACACGTGAGAAGTAGCCAGTGAGTGCACAACTAAATGAACTCAGTGGAACAAGTTAATCCTTCTATTTTTCTCTCCCCAGCCCCTCTCTCTTTCTCTCTCTCTCAAAAAAAAAAATCTGATTTCAAACTCCATACATATTTATTTTGGGTGCTATTGTAGGGGGACCATGGAAGAGATAAACTGGGACAAAGCATGGTAAACCAATGCTGATCCTAATTACTCTCTAAGCAAATGTCTCCTGTAGGTTCACCTGTTGAGTGAACAGACGTAGCCCAAGGAGGGCTGCCTGGTGCTACAACGGACTATAGAAGACATATTTATAGCCAGTTTTTTTAAATTTTACTTATTTATTTATTTATTTATTTTTTACAGAGACAGAGAGTGAGTCAGAGATAGGGATAGACAGGGACAGACAGACAGGAACGGAGAGAGATGAGAAGCATCAATCATTAGTTTTTTTGTTTTTTTTTTTCATTGCGCATTGCAACACCTTAGTTGTTCATTGATTGCTTTCTCATATGTGCCTTGACCATGGGCCTTCAGGGACCTTGGGTTCAAGCTGGTTGGGTTTTTTTTTGTGTTTTTTTTTTTTGCTCAAACCAGATGAGCCCGCGCTCAAGCTAGAGACCTTGGGGGTCTTGAACCTGGGACCTCTGTATCCCAGTCTGATGCTCTATCAACTGCGCCACCGCCTGGTCAGGCTATTTATAGCCATTTTTTAAATGCAGAAGACAATTATCTATGGGGGATACAAGGTGAATAAGACGCAGACATAAATGCAATGTGACCAGTGCCTTAAGTATTGGAAAAGAAACTAAGATCCTTTCAAAGGATTTCAGCATCAAAGGTTAGAACAAAGGATGTTTTTTCTTTTCGGATCCAGAACACTCTATTAGTCAGATAGGGCCATCTGCTGACATTTGTCTATTTGCAGACTCTGATCCCTAAGTTTTCTTCTAGCCAGAAAACTCCCCAGCTATGATTACCTCCAATATATGAGCTCATTTCTCTGCACTTACTCGTAAATGGTCAACATTGATTTGCAATGTTAATGAAGTAAATACCCAACTATCCTTGTTCATGAGCTATTACCTCAGTATTGATTGTAGCCTTAATTGACAATTACTTGAATGGGTCGGGCTACACTGAGCTTTTATTAATTTTCTGTTGTGCTGCTCATTACTAACCTTCATTGCAATCATGTAACAATGTAAACTCCCCACTATGGCTAACTGGACTGGAAAATTTCACTGGCCAGTTCCCAAACCTGTTGATTTTGGAAAATAAAGAATTTGATGTTATTAAATTTGATTTCAGGAGTCTAGGCCTCAATTCTGTGGAGAGAGAATTGTGACTTTGGCTGTGACAATAAATAGAAGTTGCTGGACTATTTTTCCTTCACTGTTATTTCAGAGGACGTGTTATCCAGAGAGTTGCCCACCCCACCACCATCTTGCTGCCGAGGGAAACAGTGAACTCCAGGCTATTGTAAAATTAAATTCATTCCTCTGCTTTCTTTCTTTTCCTTCCTCCCTCCCTCCCTCCCTTCCTTCCTTCCTCCCTCCCTCCCCCTCCTTCTTTCTTTTCTTTCCTTCCTTCCTTCCTTCCTTCCTTCCTTCCTTCCTTCCTTCCTTCCTTCCTTCCTTCCTTCCCTCCCTCCCTCTCTCTCTCTCTCTCTCTCTCTCTCTTTCTTTCTTCCTTTCTTCCTAAATTAGGGGCAGGAAAGTAAAGTGAAGTAGAGGAAATTAATGTGGTTTTAGGAATTTTCATTTCTTTTACCTGAGCACTATAAATACATATTTTTTTTGCCACTCTCTCAAACAAAATCTCTGATTTCAAACCTTCTTAAAATAATAAGCAAAATATATGAACTATATCAAGACTCTGCTGGACATGAAAGCCAGAGCACCATCACGGAGCTGTTGGGAAAGGAGGGCTTGCACCGCAGTACACATTGAGGTGCAGTTTCTCCCAGACACACATGCAGATATCATCTCCCTCTCACAGGCTTCCGAAATCAGAAACAACCCGACCTTCGCTTCCGACAGCGCCTTACACTAGCTTCCCTTCGGCACCCTAATTTGCCCTTGACTATCTCTAAACATGTTGGGATTGTAAATGCGCATGTTAGGCTGAATAATAAATGCATTTGAAAAACTGGGAAATGTAATTGAAGAAGTCGTTCTTTCTGGTGTGTGGCCAGAAGCGGCTGAGTTGGAATATATGATGGGAGAAGATGTAGGGAGGTGAAGCACTTTTTCTTCACCCTCTTAGGTTCAGTAACAGGGACCTGTAAATTAAACTAACCAAGGATAGATTAACAGGAAAAACTTGATACATATTAAATTTTAATTTTATGTTCATAGGGGCCTCACAGAAAAGAAGTGAATACCCAAGTTAAACTTGGAAGCTTATATACCACTTTACCAAAAAGCAATAGATTGTGGAGAAGAGATGAAACAAAGGAAAGACGGGTTTGGGCTCCCAGGAGTGGTAAATTATGGGAAGGTAAATATATGAAAGAAACTAATGTAGATAAGGGTTATTTAGTAAGGTTCGTTTATGTAGACCCTTCGGGGCTCTCTGTCTCCAGTGATAAGGGCTGCTCTCCCCGTCCTGGAATGGGAGAGTGGAGGGGAAAACCTTCACAAAGGAAAATTTATGCCCTGCTCTTCGGCAGATTGCGGAGGGCTGAGAGTTCCTCTTGCGTCTACCATTTCCCAATTGCCCTCAGCTCAAAATAATCCTTATACCAAGGTGGCATACTTTAGGGTGGAATATTTTGATCCCCTTTAGAGGTGATTCAGAAATGTGACTCATGATCTTGGATTCAGCCAGAGCAATAAATGTCATGTGACACAAAATTGATTAGAGTTAGAAATTACTTTGTTATGAGCTAATAAAATGAGGCCATTCTTGTGGTTTGCTAGGAGAATAACTGGTCCATCGTAAGAGGGGTGATTCAACAGTTCATCTATAAGAAAATGCTGAATTCTTGGACTTGTTGCTCTAGAAATATATACAGTGAAGAGCTACAAAAATTTCAGGAAAAATATTGATTGGCATCCAAAAAATCCAACTTTCAATTAATAAAACTGGAGTAGTATTTGTTTTTTTTGGGGGGGGGGTTTAAAATATTTTTCTGAAGTTAGAAGTGGGGAGGCAGTTAGACAGACTCCCACATGTGCCCAACTAGGATCCACCCAGCATGCCCACCAGAGGACAATTCTCGGCCCATCTGGGGTGTCGCTCCACTGCAATCAGAGCCATTCTAATTCTACCTTCTGAGGCAGAGGCCATAGAGCCATCCTCAGCACCCGAACCAACTTTGCTCCAGTGGAGCCTTGGCTGTGGGAGGGGAAGAGAGAGACAGAGAAATAGGAGAGGGGGAAGGGTGGAGAAGCAGATGAGTGCTTCTCTTATGTGCCCTAGCTGGGAATCAAACCCAGGACTTCCACACACACAGGGCCGACGCTCTACCACTGAGCTAACTGGCCAGAGCTGTTTTGTTTTGTTGACCATGAATTACTTATGGGAAGTCAATGATAAGAAAACTGCCTGTTATTCGAAAGGATGTTTTTGAAGAAAAAAATAACAGAGATAAGTTTACTTTGAGGATTGTCATTTCTGCCTTGTATGAAAGGCTACAAAGTGTAATTGAAATGCCCTTCAATAAAAATCAAAATTCTTGTGGCTAATGTCTCTAGACTTCATTACAAAATGAGAGGCTTGGCTCATATAACCTCTGAACAATCTTCTGTGCTCTTAAATGCTACAATTTTGGTCTTGCAATATTGAGTAATGTGCAGGAAAATAGTGGGAAAATTACTCAGAAGCCAGTACATTGCTTTGAGTTTTTCTTTCCTCAGGCAGGTGTGTGACCTTGGACAAGTCACTTCACCCTCCTAGGCCTCACTTTCCTCCTCTGTACCATGAGGTGCTATTGAGACAGGTAACCTGTACAGTCCCTTTCACTTCTCAGGTTCTTCAATTCATCATGGGAAGTAATGGTTCCTGTTGCAGTTACTTATATTTGTAGGCTTGAAGAAACTATATTACCCAGTTACTTAATTAAACACTAATCCAGCCCAGGCTGGCTGGCTCAGTAGTAGAGCATCGGCCCCACGTGTGGAAGTCCCAGGTTTGATTTCCAGCCAGGGCACACAGGAGAAGCGCCCATCTGCTTCTCCACCCTTCCCCCTCTCCTTCCTCTCTGTCTCTCTCTTCCGCTCCCACAGCCAAAGCTCCATTGGAGCAGAGTTGGCCCAGGCGCTGAGGACGGTTCCATGGGCTCCGCCTCAGGTACTAGAATGGCTCCAGCCGCAACAGAGTGACGCCCCAGAGGGGCAGAGCATCGCTACCTGGTGGGCATGCTGGGTAGATCCTGGTCGGGCACATGCAGGAGTCTGCCTCTCTGCCTCCCTGCTTCTCACTTCAGAAAAATAGAAAAATAAATAAATAAAAATTAAATAAATACTAATCCAGGTATTGCTGTGAAAATTATTTTGCAGATACGATTAACATCTATATAATCAGTAAATTTTAACTAAAGGAGATTACCCTCAATAATATGGGCAAGCCTTGCATAACTCATTGCAAATTCTTAAAAGCAAAAACTGAGGTTTACTGGGAAAGAAAAAAATTATACCTCAAGACTGCAGCAACATCAAATCCTGCCTGGGTTTCCATCTTGCCGGACTGCCTTATGAATTTTAAACTTGCCAGCGCTCACAGTCATAAGAGTCAATTGCTTAAAATAAATCTCTTTATGTGTGTGTGTGTGTCTGTGTGTGTGTGTATACATACACATACATACATGTATATACATACAGACATATCTTATTGGTTTTATGTTTCTGGGGTACCCTGATTGATAGAGCTCTCCAGGTGAGAAGGTAAATTCATGGCCATCAAAGGAAGATGCACTGGTATTTCTCCTACTTTCTGTGGTAGGAGTAGGGACAGACACGTAGCGCACAGGTTATCACAGTGGATATATTCAGCTCACAAACATTTTTTTCCCTTGGGTCTACGGTTTGTCTGTTTTGAATTAGTTGACAACATTGAAAAGTATGAAGCTCTCACTTAAAGTGTGAATTTGTCATTCTCTTAAATAATTGGAGATCTAGCCATTTGAGGAAATAATCAGCTTGAACAAAGTCCTCAAACTGGGCTACATGTCACCTTGGGGGAACACAAAGACTTTCCAAAGAGCATCAAGTTCCAGACACTCAATATGTTGTCATTTCTAAAGCTGATCTGCATGGCAACATGCTTGCCTTCTGAGCCTCAAGTTCATCCTCTTTTTCTCACTCTCCTTTATAACCACCTGTTTCAAACTTTACAAAATGTGGTAGATATGAAGATATATTGCCCAGCTATCTCTTCAACAAAGAACTTGCTGTCTGTCATGGGTTGTATAATGACCTCCAAAAGATATAGCCATCTGGAACCTCAGAATGTCACCTTCTATGAAATAAAGGTCTTTGTAGATCTAATTAAGGTAAGGCTCTTGGGATGAAATCATCCTGGATGACAGTGGATCTTAAATTCAATCACAAGTGTGCTAATTAGAAGACAGCTTCAGAGACATAGAGGGGAAGGCCAGGCAAAGACAGGGGTGGAGACATGTCTACAAGCCAGGCGGCAGCCAGGAGCACTGAGAGGAGCCAGTAGACACTGGGAGAGACACATGGAAAGATCCTCCCGAAGAGCCTCCAGACGAACCAACTCTGAGGACACCTTGATTTTGGACTTTTTACCTCCAGAACTGTGAGAGAATAATTTTTGTTATTTTAAGTCACCAAGTTTGTGGTTATTGGTAATGGCAGTCCTAGAACACTAATTCATTGTCCCTGTCCGGAAAGCTGCTTTAGGGTCTGCCTCACTGTGAAGGGCCACCTTGACTGAGGCCACACCCTTCCCAGGACAGCCTCCCATCTTGTAACAGAGTCTGTGGGGTAGAAGGGCTTGCCATCTCAACCGGTCACCAAGACAACTCTACTGGGCAGTATTCACTTCAGGAGCTGCCTACTGGGTTGGCCAAGGCTTCACCAACTTCTCCTCTGTCCAGGCTTGCTCCCTCTTCCTTCTTCCTAAGGTGTCAATCCTCATAAACATCTGGCCCCCCATGTGTGTTTCAGCATCTGCCTCCAGAGCATCCCACCTGCCATGCTCACCTCTTACCCATCTCAAGTCTTCTATAGTGGATTGCCTCGGGGTGTTACAACTTTCTGGATCACAATAAAATAATTTGAAATGTTGTTATTGCTGTTTAGAAAAAGTTTCCATTCCCATTTACTTGTTTTATAAATCAGTTTCTCAGCCTTTATATTGAAAACCTCAAACATAGGAACAGATTCAGTGCTTAAACCTATCTCATTCTAGCATCAAGTAATATTCATCCATGCATATAAGAATTAATTGGAAAAAATAAAATCGTTCCTACCTTGTATAGGTATGCATTTTAAGTAAAATTTTAACTTTATGTTTAATAATTACTCATAAAAAATTTACAAGTATTTTGAGGTTGTTTTAATCAATATTTCCAGAAGATAAAAATGTTAATACCTATGGCCTTATGGTCACAGGAAATAAACTTTCAATTTGTATTTTTATTTATGTTGTAAAAAAGAATACAAGTATGATAAAAAACACCTTTAAGTGTGATGAATAAAACACATTTTATTATATTTGAATACAATTTTGAGGGGGAAGAAGAATTAAAATGTGAGCTCAAGGAAAGAAAGTAAACTTTCTGTTTGTCAAATAAGACCTTGTCTGTGTTTTAGTTTTTATGGTTGATGGTGGTTATCAAATTGCTTGCTATAGGGTGTAAATTCTATTGGAGTGATGTAAATATTTTCTTTTAAAATGTCACCATTTACAGTACACCACTAAATTATTTTGTAAAAAATAATTATTAAGTTTATGATTTAAAAATTTAGATGGTTACCTAAAATATGAAAAGGAATACAGGGTTTCCCCGCCCCAAATTTAGGAGGTTTATGAGCAAAAAGTTTGATTCCCACTGATTTGTGCTGTCGGCTGGCACCTGTGGGCACTTCAGGCTGTGACTCCTGCTTTAGATAAATAACCGATTATCTCTATGCAGAAGCCTGTGCCAATCCCCAAGCGCAGTGTCTGGGAGCAGCATCTCCCCCAGATCTCTGAGGAGCAACATCCCTTCCAGGGAGGAAGGGGTAGCTTTGTCTAATTCCCACCTAAGCTCTTTAATACATCAAGGGCTACAGGAGGATGCTCCGAGGGGCAAGAGAGAGAGACTGACTTACAGAACTTCCCAAAGGAATTTAAGAGAAACTGCTCCTTCTGCACCCTACCGCCAACCCCTCAGCCCTCGGCTTTCTCCCTTTCCCTTCTCAATGAGATTCCATTCTGAGCTGAGGAAATATAAAATATCTGAAGAAATGTATTAACTTTGCACCATTGCTATTTTTCCCCAAATAATAAATATGACTATAACAACAACTGCCATTTATGGAGCACTTATTATGTGCCAGGTGGAAAAATGAATGAGCTTAACAGCTGACATCAGACTTTCTCACAGAAAGAGAATTTGTCTTTTGATATTCTTTTCACAAAAAAATCATCCAGAGGAGGCATAGGAAAGAAAGAAAAAACTGGAAAATAATTATGACAAATAATAACAGCCAACACCTTTATAAATGCTTACTATGTGTCAGGCATTGTTTTAAGTACTTTATATGCAGAAGTTCATGAAATCCTTAAAATAATTTTGTCATTATCCTTGTTTTAAAGATGGGGAAACTGAAGAAAAGAGATTAAGCATCTTGTCTATGTGCTAGTAAGTGGTCAAGTGTCCATGGGCTACAAAGCCTGTGACCTTACCTATGCTCTATCAGGACATCTTTAAAAAATAATAGTAATTAAACCAACATAGTGTTGTTTCATCATAGATTAAGGAAACAGAATAAAGATCAGAATCATATCCATATATACAAAATTAACATATGATAATTAGGCATTTATAATCAGTAGCAAAAATGAAAATAAATTTCTATTTCACACTGAAACCAAATTATAATCCAGATGGATCAAATGAATAAGAATGTAAATGTATCCAGAATTTAAGTTTTAGGAGAAAATATTGGAATATTTTTTATAATGTTGGCATTTCCTTTTAGGCATATAAAACCCAGTGTCTATATATTTTAAAACAGATTTTTACCTTTAGCTACATATTCAGTAAGTTGGAAGAAAAACAATACTCTGAGAAAATGTTGCAAATATATAATAAACAAAGACACAGAAACCAGAATATATAAAGAGCCTCTATAAATCAACAAAAACCCCAGACAATTCATTAGGATAAGAAAAGAAAGAAATACAAACATGAGTTCACAGAAACATATATGCAAATAGCCAATAAACATAGAAATAGATGCCCACTTCCACCAGAAGCCAAACATAGGCAAAATTTAAAATATGGGATAACATTTTAAAGAAAAATATTAAGACATTTGAAAATATAGCAGCTGGAAAACTCTAAGATCCCATTGGCATATTGGTGGTGTGTAAACGACAAGCCTTTGGAGAGAACATAAGTAGTAGCTATTTCAACAGAAAATGCATATTCTCTTTGTCCTAGTAATTATAAGGAGAAATTATCACATCTCCAATGTCCAAGAACATAAAATGAGTCCACATTTCCCTCCTGGGTCAAGTTTCTGCATTTCTTCCCTGACCAGGCAGTGGTGTGGTTGATAAGAGCATCAGCCTGGGATGCAGAGGACCCAAGTTCAAAACCCCGAGGTCACTGGCTTGAGCATGAGCTCACCAGTTTGAGTGCAAGGTTGCTGTCTTGAGCATGCGGTCATAGACATGAACCCACGGTTGCTATCTTGAGCCCAAAGGTCATTGGCTTGAGCAAGGGATCACTGGCTTGGCTGAAGCTCCCCAGTAAAGGAATATATGAGAAAGCAATCAATGAACAACTAAGGTGCCACACAAAGAATGGATACTTCTCTTTCCCTTCCTGTTCATGTGTGTGTGTGTATGTGTGTGCGTGTGTGTGTGTCTTGCTAGCTTAAAAAAAAGTTTCTGCATTTTAGCCTGGTTTGCAGGACCCTGCATACTCTTGGCCCACATACCCATTCAGTGCTCCTCCCCCACACCCACCTGTCACCCCAAGCCTGACAGGTCCCAAATAGCACCGCTCCCCCCATGCCTTTCTTCGTGCTATTTCATGTTACTGAAGGACCCTCCCTACTAGTTTCTGTCTCTCCCCACCTGTTTCAAGGTTAAACCCAAGCTCTGTCTCCTTCATGAGGACAAGTCCTTCTCACAGCACAACACCAAGTAATGGCTCAATAAATTCAAGCTTTTGTTACTTTACTTCTGCCGACCCTCAAACATCTACTGTCTCAGATGACTCCTTGGTTCTTTTGGGTGTGTTTTCTTTGCAATGAGATTGAAAGTTCCTTGAAGATGAGAAAGACTGTGAGCTCTTCATGTAAAAGCATTATAGTGTACAAGGTTTGAATATCAGATAGACGTGGTTTGTGCCTTAATTTGTCATTTTTACCTATGTTTCCAGTTATTTTACCTGTATGCACTCACCCGTAATACATACTAAATCAGTTGTTACTATAATGATTATGGTTGCGTACTTGCTCTCTGTATTATCTTGCACCATCCCATCAACGTCCCCAGGGAAAGTGGCCAGCAAATTTTTTGTACAAGTTCATTAGCTAGAGGGTCAAATTGTCATATGTTCCAGATACATGTAAAAAAAATGAAATTGGGCCACTTCTTACAACAATAAACTCAAAATGGATTAAAGACTTAAATGTAAGACCTGCAGCCTGACCAGGCGGTGGCGCAGTGGATAGAGCGTCGGACTGGGATGCAGAAGACCCGGGTTCAAGACCCCGAGGTCGCCAGCTTGAGTGCGGGCTCATCTGGTTTGAGGAAAAGCCCACCAGCTTGAACCCAAGGTCGCTGGCTCCAGCAAGGGGTTACTTGGTCTGCTGAAGGCCCGCGGGCAAGGCACATATGAGAAAGCAATCAATGAACAACTAAGGTGTGGCAACGCGCAATGAAAAACTAATGACTGATGCTTCTCATCTCTCTCCGTTCCTGTCTGTCTGTCCCTGTCTATCCCTCTCTGACTCACTCTCTGTCTCTGTAAAAAATAAATAAAAATTAAATGTAAGACCTGCAACCATAAAACCTCTAAAAGAAAACATTGGCAGTAAAATTTTGACATCAGTCTTACAAATACAAATATCTTTTTGGATGTGTCTCCTTGGGCAAGGGCAACAAAAGCAAAAATAAATGGGATTACATCAAACTAAAAAGGTTTTGCACAGCAAAGGAAACCATCAAGAAAAAGAAAGAACAACCTACTGAATGAGAGAAAATGTTTGCAAACGATACATCTGATAAGAGGTTAATATCCAAAATACATAAGGAACTCACATAGCTTAACACCAGAAAAAACAAATAACGCAATTAAAAAATGGGCAGATTACCTGAATAGGTATTCCTCCAAAGAGGACACACAGATGGCCAACAGACATACAAAACAGATGCTCAACATCACTAATCATCAGGGAAATGCAAATCAAAACCACAATGAAATATCATCTCACACCTGTCAGAATGGTCACCATAAAAAAATCAACAAATAAGTGCTGGTAAGGATGTGGAGAAAATGGAACCCTTGTGCACTGTTGGTGGGAATGCAGACTGGTGCAGCCTCTGTGGAAAACAGTATGAAGATTCTTCAAAAAATTAAAAATAAAGCTGCCATACAATCCAGCAATACCATTTCCAGGTATTTATCTGAAGAAAACAAAAACACTAATTTGAAAAGATATATGCACTCTATGTTTGTTGCAGCATCATTTATAATAGCTAAAATATAGAACCAACCTAAATGTCCATTAATAGATGATTGAGTAAAGAAATTCTACATATGTGGAATATATAGGATTATTACTCAGCAATAGGAAATAACAAAATCTTGCCATTTGGGACAACATGGATGGACCTAGAGGGTATTGTGCTAAGTGTAATAAGTCAGACAGAGACAAATAGCATATGATTTCACTTCTATGGGGAATCTAAAAAACAGACAGAACAGAAACAGACCCAGAAATACAGAGAACAAGTAGACAGTTGCCCCCCAAAAAAGGGTCTAGGAGAATGGGTCAAAAAATAAATTTAAAAAATTAAAAATAGTCATCTGTTCTATTAAATACACTCTAAGTGACACTCTGGGTGTGTACATATGTGTGTATTTTCTCATTCGTTCATTCACCTGCTTATTTATCTAAGAAGAATTCCTTTTAGTTTGCTTTTAAGCAAGGTGGTAACTATTCTCAGTTTAGAACTAGCCAAAGAATCAATCTTGACTCGGTTGCTAAGAAACTCTGTCTTTGGAACAGAAGTTAAAAATCAATTTCTCCATGCTTAAAGAACATATATTTAAGTAAATGACTTTCTCAGAAATATTGATTCATTCCAAAAGCATTTAAATAATATGGAAAACAAGAGCATTTTTATGTAGAAGCTGCATCTTGACTGAAGTAGAAACGTGCTTAAGAAAAACATATTTACACATAAAATCCACATCTTGTTCAGAGAGGAAATAGACTTTAATGTAGTAATAGAGCTATTTATGTAATCAACTCTCATGGGCTTGTGCATAAATAATGATCCCTGAACTGTAGGAATGTTTTTATGTGAAAAAAAATGCCTTTGTGAACTTTCATAAGAATTTGGTTTTGTGATTACATCAAAGGCTGACTTTATATTAGCAAATGTAGTTTTATGAAGACTTTTTCTAATGGAAGCATCATAATTAAAAGCACATTTCCTTCAGAGATGTGTTTTGAAAATGCTTGTGCCTCTTCACAGCCTAAATGCCTTGTAAAGGATTCTTTTGGTCAACAACTGGCTTCACAGGCATTCTCGGACATCAGCAAGCCCTGCTCCGGGGAGGGGAGCCAGCCTGCCTGTGAGATGTTTCTGCAAGAACTTTTGGCTGCGGTAACTGCCTAAGCAAATGTTTGTTTGCTGCAGTATGTGAATCAAATGCTTTTGTGTGAAAACACTTGCTAGGGAAACAAATGTTTGTTTTGGTAATCGACATTTGGACTGTTGAAACATTACCACTTAAGATATTGGTTTGAAAAATATACATTTAATTTGGAAAGCACCAGTTAGGATAAAGCATGTGACACAAATCGAGGCTGTAAGGAAATGAGGTTGAAATTGGTTCCAAATTTTTCACTTCCCCTTCTCAGGTCTGAGTAGAAAACGGTGCCTTGTTTTTCATGTTGCTGTATGTTGCTGAGCACCAGCATACAAGAAAATAAATGATTTACTTCCTTCTAGATGTGTGACTTATAAATTATCAAAGATATCAGCAAGAGTGTATTTATCTAGTATTAATATTTAAATGCCATTTTCCTATTGAATGTACCACATGCTCCGTATTAATCTTTTAGATTAATCTTTTAGACTTCATACAAATTGATGTTTCTTAAATGGAAGATTTCTCCTTATAGTTCACTTTTGATTATCCATGCTCACCGGCAGGAGGAAAGGTACAGATACTCCAAAATAGCAGGTAATACAGAAATAAGATTTGCCTTCAGAGAACATTAAATTTTTTAGTAGCAGAAAGAAACTAATTACATTTTGAGGAAGAGGAATATTCAGAAGGGAGCTTGAGGGATAAGAGGGCTGTTTTTATTTTAATATATTACATTTGGTCATAGATCATCCATAAATAGAAAGTCAAACTATAATATGCTGAGGTTGAGGCTGAATATAGAGAAAAGGGTTTTTTAAATTATTTTCTTTCTTTCCTGTACATTTTAAAGTATATTTTTAGTTCTCATGAAAGCCAGGAGTATATGTAGATACATTTAATTCTCTCTTTTTTTTTTTTTACCACTATGAGTTTTTTTCTTTTGTGAAAATAAACACAGGATCCAGGTTCATCTGAAAATTTATGAGCTGAAACCTATAATCAAATCACTATGTTCTTAATAATGAAATTAATTTGTAGCCCAAATTCTTGGCTGCTGGCCTTAGTCCTATTTCATTTTTAGCTGAAAAAAAAAAATCAGTTTGAAGTAGAAAAGGAAGCCAGTATCGGTTCAAAATAGCCAAATAGAAGGATTATTCATTAGAATGTTGAGAAACAGAACCTTGTATCCTGAATCCACCCATTGCTGTTTCCAGTTGTAAATTTTAATCCACTGTTGAGAAAGATAAGTGATATAATTCATGTATTTTTGAAGTACTTTGAGCTCCCCAGAACTTAATAATTCAAAGTATTACAGTAAATTCCCATTTATTCTGAATCCAAACTACCAAAAAGCTGAAATAATGAGAATTTTTTGTGTAATTTATAAAATGGTAATGTCCCTGAAGCATTAAAAGATTCTAAATTCTTTTGAATAGTCACAGAAAGATTAAATTTTGTTCAGCCTAATTTTGTGGTAAGAATTTTTGACAGAGTTCTAATTCTCTGAAGATAGTAATTAATCCATGTGTAGCCTATGGTAATTTTTCTTTTTAGCTTCAATGAAGAAATAGTATCTTTGCATTTTCAGGAAACTTTGGTTTTGTATTTCTAGCCTAATCATACCCTAAAATATGCGGCACATCAGAAACTTTACAGTTTGATAACGGATCACATGTATCCTACTTGATTAGCTATAAATGATTCATGTGGTTTCAAATAAGAAACACCCACTCAGGCTAGCTAAGAGAAAAGATATTATTTATTACTGTGATACCGGGCTCTTATAGAACCCAAGCCCGTGCTCAGACACAAACTGGAAGCAACAACTGGAGGTCTGTGGGAAACCCTGGGAATTTGTTTTCTCTGCCTCTCTTTGTGTATCAGCTTCATCTTCTCAGTCTGCAAACAAAATCAGCTCTTCCTCCCTCCATTAGGTGGAAAGTGGGCCCTATATGGTCCCTGGCTTCATGTATTATGGGATCAGACATTGGAGAGATACCAGTACTCTTTTGGCCTCACTTGAATGGTACAACAAAAATTACATAGGCCAGCTGGAGTCAGACACCCTCTCAGTGTCTCCCCTCCCAACCTGTCCATCTGTGCACAGCCATGGATAGAGGGAGGGGCAGTTACTGGAAAGGTAGGCTCAGTGTGAGCTGCGAGATCGACTCCAACATTTCTTAAATGTTTGGCCTCAGAATCACGTTATAGCCTTAAAAATTATTGAGGACCTCCAAAGAATGTTTATGTGCATTATAGCTATCAATATTTACCATGTTAGAAAATAAAACTGAGAAATTTAAAAAGATTTTATTTTTAATTCATTTTAAAAATAACAAGCCCATTAACATTTTTATTAAAAAAAATAACTATTTTTTCAAAATAAAAAGAAATTAGTGAGAAAAGTGGCATTATTTTACATATTTTTAAATCTCCATAATGTCTCTTTGGTTGATAACAAACAGCCTAATTCTCATATCTGCTTTTGCATTTAATCTGTTACATTATTTTGACTAAAATATATGTGAAAGTTGGCCTAACACAGATATATATTTGGGAAATGGAGAAATATTTTAGTAGCCTTTGATGTTCATTGATATTCTTTTTTAATAATATACCAAAACCTGACAAGAAATAGTTGTAATCTAGAATCCAAAACCTTACCAACGAGCATTTTTTACTCTGCTAAAAACATATTCCTTGGTTGATCGTGCACTTTTATCCACACAAGATTGTGTAACATTGTGCGTTGGTCATTTGGAAAATGTTGGTTGACTGAGTTATGCACATTTTTCCAAACGTTGATGCATTTCATTATATGACATCCAAAGAAATCACATTTTCTAATATGACTACTAATCTCATCAGAAAAGTTTTTAAGTATTGGGAAGCTGACACATTTATGGTGACAGATATAACTTTTCTAAAATCTCATTTTCACTTGAAAGCTTAAATTTTAGCATTGGCAACAAATACTGTCAACTGCATGACTTGTAGTGACAGGCTGACTTCATTCATTTTTGGGAAAACGTCTGCCAAATAACCAAGTCTAAATAACTATCATTTATCTCAGTAACCAGTTGTTCTTTTAAGTAAAACTTTCAAAATAAGACAAAACAAAACCAGAGGCTAGCTGAGCGCCCAACTCAGGCAGCTACACAGTACTTTTTCTGGAGACAACATCATACTTTGCTATGCAGTGCTTTCTGCGTGCTTCCTATTTCATCAGACAGACTATTAAAAGCACATGTAATCGAGGGTCAACATTTAATAAAATTATTAATTTTTTAACTGGTCCATCAAGGACATTAAATGAAACTTGTTTTTCCTCTGCATGGCAGTTAAGAACACTATAATGACTACTAGTATATTCACATGTTTCTGCTAAGAGGACAGTATAATAAAAATTTGTTATTCTTTTTTTACCATTAGTGAAAATGTCAACATAGTAAAAGCAAATTATCTTGTTAGGGTTATTTTGAAAATAGTTTTACTTTATCATATTGCTGAAAAGGTCTCAGAGATACACATTCCCACTACCACCACTGCCGGGGACCTGTGGACCACACTTACATAACCACTGTTCTACATTAATCTGCAAACATGCAATCTTACTAGCTGAAATCATTGAGCAAGTGAATCTTATTCTTTTGGTATAATGCTTTTTAATGAAAACAACAACAAAAAAATATATATCCATATTACATAGCAAAATATCACATTAAAAATTATAAAATTATAATTTTTTAGTAACCAGTCCTGGAGAGAATTTGAAAACTCAGACTGGTAAAGTTGGTTAAGAACCTCAGTTCTGATCCCAGTTGGTTAGCTCTGTTGGTAAGAGCATATCCTGAAACACCAAGGTTATAGGTTTGATACTGGGTCAGGGCACATACAGGAAACAACCAAGAAATGCACAATTATGTGGAACAACAAATGCATGCTCCCCCTCCTCCTTTCCTCTCTCGATCTCTCTAAAATCAATAAATGAAAGATATTTTTTTTTTATTTTTTTTTTTCTGTAGCTAGAAACGGGGAGAGACAGTCAGACAGACTCCCGCAAGCGCCCGACCGGGATCCACCCGGCACAGCCACCAGGGGGCGACGCTCTGCCCACCAGGGGGGAATGCTCTGCCACTCCGGGGCGTCGCTCTGTTGCGACCAGAGCTACTCTAGCACCTGGGGCAGAGGCCAAGGAGCCAGCCCCAGCACCCGGGCCATCTTTGCTCCAATGGAGCTTCGGCTGCGGGAGGGGAAGAGAGAAACAAAGAGGAAGGAAAGGGGGAGGGGTGGAGAAGCAGATGGGCGCTTCTCCTGTGTGCCCTGGCCGGGAATCGAACCCGGGTCCCCCGCACGCCAGGCCGACGCTCTACCACTGAGCCAACCGGCCAGGGCCTGAAAGATATTTTATAGATAAAAAAAAAAAACCCTCAGAACTGACAGAGTTCAACATAACATCCAATGGAAGAATATTTAAAATAATAAATGCTGTAGTCCTGTTTGATAGATCACTTTGCAAGAACTGAGAAAGCCATGCATGGAGCCATGTAGTATAGCAATTTTCCAAATCACATAAAATTATAAATGCAAGGAAATCTTTAATGCTTAAACTACCACAAATAAGTTTGTGAGTTAAAAGAATAACAACAAAAACTATAACACAAAACTAAATCTCAAAGGAGAGTGTTACCACTTATAATTTTTATTTGAGATCACTGCTGTGAATTTCCTAAGATTCAGAGATTCAGGGCTAACGGGAAAATGATTTAATCCAAGCTCAACAATTTGCTAGCTGTGTAACCTTCAGCAGGTGTCACTGAAATCTTGGGCCTGCTCTCACATGTGTCAAGTGGGAGTGATAGTCCATACCTCATTGTTTTTGTTGAATTACACGAACTAATGTATTTTAAGTGCTGAAGAGTACCTGGCACATAGTACAATAGATATTCAAAAATGTAATTTATGTAAAATTTAAGAGGTAGGCAGTGATTTGGCAGGGAAAACCCATTACTTATCTAACAAGACATTATTTACTATATACTCTAAAAAAAACCATTAAAACAACAGAGTTCTAGCTAATAAGCTAACAAAGGTGATAAAATGTAATAATAATACCCAGTAAATCTGAAAGAAAGCAAAAAAAGAGGGAGAGGAAGACAATGAACCGAGGGAAAAAAGAACAAAGAGCAAGTTAATAGACTTAAACTTTATCATATCAATAATCACATTAAATGTAAAGAATCTAAATAAACAGCTTGATTAAAAAGCAGAGATTGTCAGATTAGATTAAAAAACAAGATCTTAGGCCCTGGCTGGTTGGCTTAGTGGATAGAGCAATAGGCATGGCGTGCAGACGTCCTGGTTCAACCCCCGGTCAGGGGGCATGAGAAGTGACCATCTCCTTCTCTCTCCCTCCTTCTCCCCCTTCTCTTCTTCTTCCCCTCCCACAGCCAGAGGTTTAACTGGTTTGAGCATCAGCCCTGGGCACTGAGGATAGCCGACCATCGTTCCCAGATGGCATTGCCAGGTGGATCCTGGTCAGGGCACATGCAGTAGTCTGTCTCTCTATCTCCCCTCCTTTCACTTAAAAATAAATTTTAAAAAAGGGCAAGACCTTAATTATATAATGTCTGAAAGAAACTTGTACATATAAAGAACAAAATAGAGTGAATGTAAAAGGATGTAAAAGGCTGAAAAGAGAGGCACCAACCTAACATTAATCGAAAGAAAGCTGGAGTGACAATATTAATATCATATCAAGTAGATTTCAGAGAAAAGATAGTGACAGGCAGTAAGAAGATTATGTCACAAAGATAAAGGGTTCAGTTTATCAGAAAGGCATAAAATTTACAAACTTATGAACCTAATAACTGATTTTCAAAACACATGAGTAAAAACTGGTAAAACTGCAAGGAAAGATAAATAAATCCACAATCACAGCTACGGATTTCAATACACCTCTCTCAATGATTGATTAAACAGGTAGATTAAGAAATCAGTACTATATAGGAGACTTGAACAGCACAACTAATCAACTGACCTTAATTGACATTTATAGAACATGCCACCCAGTGACAGCAGAACAGACATTCTCTCCAAGTGCACATACATGGAACATTAATCCAGAGAGATATTCTGGGCCATATAACAGATCTTAACACATTTAAATGAATTCAAGCTATACAAAGTATATTCTCTGACACAGTGATATTAAATTAGAAATTAATACCATGGTCTTGGTCAGTTGGCTCAGTGGTAGAGCATCAGCCCAGTGTGTTGAAGTCAGGGCACACAGAAGAACTGACCATCTGCTTCTCCACCCCTCCCCCTCCCTTTTCTTTATCTCTCTCTCTTCTCCTGCAGCCATGGCTCGATTGATTTAAGTGTGTTGGCCCCAGGCACTGAGGATGGCTCTATAGCCTCTCCTCAGGTACTAAAATAGCTTGGTTGCCGAACAATGGAATAGCAGCCACAGATGGGCAGAGCATTGCCTGGTAGGGGACTTTCCAGGTGAATCCCAGTCAGGGCACATGCAGGAGTCCGTCTCTCTGCCTCTCATTTAATAATAATTTTTAAAAAGACCAGAAAAATCTGTAGAAAAATCTCCAAATATTTAGAGATTAAGTAATATTGTTCTAAATAACCTATGATCCAAGAAAGAATAAAAAAGGGAAATTTAAAAGTATTTTGAGTCAAATGAAATAAAAATAGCAAATCAAATTTGGTAAAATGCTGCTAAAGATATGCTTAGAGGGGAATCCATGCACTAAATGCCTGTACTAGGAAAGAAGAGCAATCTAATAATAATGACCTCAGCTTCTACCTTAAGAAAAGGGGGGGGGGTGGACCCTGGCCTGTTGGCTCAGAGGTAGAGTGTCGGCCTGGTGTGTGGAAGTCTGGATTCAATTCCCAGTCAGGGCTCATAGTAGAAACACCCATCTGCTTCTCCACTCTTCCCCCTCTCCCTCTTCTCTATCTCTTTCTTCCCCTCCTGCAGCCAAGGCTCCATTGGAGCAAAGTTGGCCCGAGCGCCGGGCCTCTGCCTCAGGTGCTAGAATGATTATGGCTACAATGGAGCAATGCCCCAGATGGGCAGAGCATCGTCCCCTGGTGGGCATGCCAGGTGGATCCTGGTGGGGTGCATGTGAGAGTCTGACTGCTTTCCCACTTCTAACTTTGGAAAAACACAGATAAAGGGGAGGAAAAGGAAAAAAAAAGGAGGTACAGGGAGAGGAGGCAGAGAAAAGAGGGTGAAATGGAGGTAGAAAGAGACTTTGTATGGGGCCTGGGGGACATGATGAGGTGGGCAGAGGGTGTTATATTGACTAGGACACCTGAAACCATGTTAACACAGAAGGAAAGATGATGTCAGAGTAATAGCAGCGTGAGAGAGACTCCTGCTCTCTCCTCTTGAATTTCAACAAATTTCAACAACTATAATGCAGCAAAGAAATCCAACCTGGGCTCACAGGTACACCTGAAAGATTCGTGCACTTAATGAACTAAAGGTGTGATGGGTTGAAAGAGGGTGGAATGGAAGATAAAATACATTTGCAGTCGGCTCTGGGGAGAAGACAAACTTGGAGTGACTGGGTTTTTTGGGTTTTTTCTCTCTGTTGGACTATGGAAAGGAGGAAAATTCAGGCTGCCCGCATTTTGTCTGAGGGGTATGAAGAGGGAAACCCAGAGTGACTGGGTCTCCTTCTCCTGGAAGGAGCAGTGAGATAGAGGGCCAGAGGGGGAGAAATTAAACCAAAGTGGTCAGTGTCCCTGTGGTCTGCTTGCAGCCTACACTAGGCCAAGATAGAGAAAACTAAAGTGTGCCCCCTGCCCCCCTCCCCCACATCTTAGATCCCACCTCCCTCACCTCGTGGATATAGAGTGGCAGGGACAAACCCCACAGCTAGCTCTCTCGAGCCATTCTCTCCCCTGAAGAACAGAGGCGCTCTGCGTCTGGTCCCCTGGTCTGTAGAGAGGTGGGGAGGAGCACCGAAGACCTGAGATTGCCATTGCTAGAGCCATAAAACCAGAAAGCCAAAGCTGGAAAGCCCTCACAACATGTCTCACCCAGCAACACAACTGCGGCCCTGTCTACACCATTATCTGTCGCAACATCTCAGCAAAAGACAGTCCAGGAATTTCACAGAATTAAAACTTGTAATACAGTGACACCAACTGGAAGAAAACAGTAACCTCTCAAAACTGAAATTTCTTTTTCTTTTTTTTCTTATTCTTCTTTTCTCTTTTGAATTCCATTTTCTTTGATTTTCTATATTTTTTATTCTTATTTTTTGTGGATGTTCTGCTTATCATTGATTTTTTTCTTTTCAATCTTTATTTTCTGTGTTTTTTCTTTTTTACTTGTCATTATTTTTGTATTTTTATATTTTTAATTGTATTTTTATCTTAATTTTTCAATTTTTTAGTTTTTTCCTGTTAGGGTTCTTAACAATACCATTCTCAAATGCTATCAAGAAAGAAGAAATTGAATACCATGGCTACACAAGACAGAGATGTAATTCAGAAAGAAAAGAAAAAATCTCCAGAAAAAAAAATCTCAATCACATGGAAACCTTGGACTTAAATGATAGAGAATTCAAAATTGAAGTTCTGAAAATACTCAAAGAAATGTAAGAAAACACCAAGAGACAACCTAATGAGCTCACCAAGGAGATTAAAACTTCATAAACAATGATGAAGAACTCAATATATGAATTAAAGACTGAGCTGGAAAATTTAGCTAATAGAACAAAACAGATAGAGAAAAGAATCAGTGTCATCAAAGACAGACAACTAGAGACGCTACAGAGAGGAGAGGAGAGAGGTTCATGCATTAAAAAAAAGAGAAAGAGGTCCTGGCCAGTTGGCTCAGTGGTAGAGCATCAGCCTGGCGTGCAGGAGTCCCGGGTTCGATTCCCGGCCAGGGCACACTGGAGAGCGCCCATCTGCTTCTCCACCCCTCCCCCTCTCCTTCCTCTCTGTCTCTCTCTTCCCCTTCCGCAGCCAGGGCTCCACTGGAGCAAAGTTTGCCTGGGCGCTGAGGATGCCTCTGTGGCCTCTGCCTCAGGCGCTAGAATGGCTCTGATTGCAGCAGAGCGACTCCCCAAGATGGGCAGAGCATCGCCCCCTGGTGGGCATGCTGGGTGGATCCCGGTTGGGCGCAAGCGGGAGTCTGTCTGACTGCCTCCCCATTTCTAGCTTCAGAAAAATACAAAAAAAAAAAAAAAAAAAAGAGAGAGAGTTCTACAAGAATTGTCTGACTGCATCAGAAAGAGCAATATAAGAATAACGGGTATATCAGAAGAAGAGAGAGAAAAGGGAATGGAGAGTACATTCAAACAAATAATTTTTTTTATTGTATTTTTCTGAAGTTGGAAATGGGGAGGCAGTCAGACAGACTCCCACATGCGCCCGACCGGGATCCACCTGGCATGCCCACCAGGGAGTGATGTCCTGCCCATCTGGGGTGCCGCTCTGCTGCATCCAGAGCCATTCTAGCGCCTGAGGCAGAGGCCACAGAGCCATCCTCAGCGCCTGGGCCAATCTTGCTCCAATGGAGCCCTAGCTTTGGGAGGGGAAGAGAGAGACAGAGAGGAAGGAGAGGGGGAGGGGTGGAGAAGCAGATGGGCGCTTCTCCTGTGTGCACTGGCCAGGAATCAAACCCGGGACTCCTGCACGCCAGGCCAACACTCCACCACTGAGCCAACTGGCCAGGGCCTCAAACAAATAATTAATGAGACTTTCCCAAGCCTATAGAAAGAGTTAAAGCCTTGAATCCAAGAAGCAAACAGAATACTGAGTTACCTCAAGCCAAACAGAACTACTTCCAGGCATATTGCAATAAAATTTTCAAAAGTCAATGACAAATAAAGAATCCTCAAGGCAGCTAGGAAAAAAAAAGAATGTAACATATAAAGGAAAGCCCATTAGATCATCATCAAACTTCTCAGCAGAAACTCTACAAGCCAGAAGAGAGTAGACCCAAACATTCAAAGTACTGAAAGAGAGGAATTATCAGCCAAGAATCCTATATCTATCAAAGTTATCCTTCAAATATGAAGAAGTAATAAAAACTTTTGTAGACATACCAAAGCTGAGGGAATTTATCACCAGAAAACACTCACTGTAGGAAATACTGAAGGAGGTTATTTGAACACACACACACACACACGTGCACACATACACACAGACACGCACACACAAATCAAAACTTCAAGTAAAAGCTCCAACAAGATCACAATAAAAACAAGAATAATCTGTGACAATAATAACATAAAAAAGGAGAGAATACAGATCTGCAGTAGCAAAGGAGGATGGAGTGCAGAAGCACTCATAAGACAAAGAACTCTTGTACATATGAACATTTTTCTCTTAATAACCTAATGGTAACCACCCACAAAAAAGCCACTACTGAAATACACAGCTTAAAAACAAAAAACGAAACAGAGGTAAAAGTATGTAATACCACCAAACAAAAACAACTGACAGAAACACAAAAGAATCAAACAAGGCATAGAGCTACCAGAAAACAAAACATAAAGTGGCTGTAGGAAATCCTCAAGTGTCAATAATTACCCTAAAGGTAAATGGGCTGAACTTACCAATAAAGAGACACAGCATGGCAGATTGGATCAAAAAGCAAAACTCAATAATATGCTGCCTTCAAGAGACATATCTAAACTGCAAGGACAAATGTAAACTCAAAGTGAAAGATTGGAAAATGATTCTACAAGCAAATAATATCCAGAGAAAAGCAGGTGTAGCCATACTCATATCTGATAATGCTGACTTCAAGACAACAAAGGTGACCAGAGGCAAAGATGGACATTTCATAATGATAAAAAGGATATTGTATCAAGAAGATATAACACTTCTTAATATATATGCACTGAACCAGGGAGCACTAAAATATATAAGACATCTACTAACTGATCTAAAAGTAGAAATAGACAAAAACACAATCATACTTGGAGATTTCAACACACCATTGACAGCTTTAGATAGATTGTCCAAACAGAAAATCAATAAAAAAATATTGGCCTTAAATGACACACTAGACCAAATGGGCATAATAGACATTTACAGGACATTTCATCCCAAAACATCAGATTATACATTAATATCCAGTGTGCATGGAACATTCTCAAAGATAGATCATATGTTGGGTCACAAAACTAACAATAACAAATTCAGGAAGATTGAAATTATACCAAGCATATTTTCTGACCATAAGGACTTGAAAATAGAATTCAACTGCAAAAAAGGAAGTAAAGAACCCCACGAAAATGTGGAAATTAAATAACATACTTCTAAAAAAATGACTGGGCCAAAGAAGGAAAAAAACAAAGATCAAAAAATATATACAGACAAATGAAAATGACAACACAACATATAAAAATGTCTGGAATACAGCAAAAGCAGTAATAAAGAGGGATATTTATATCATTATAGGCTTATATGTATATCAAGAAACAAGAAAGATCGCTAATAAACAACCTAACACCACATCTTAAGGAACTAGAAAAAGAAGAACAAAGGCAACCCAAAGTCAGCAGCAGAAAAAAAAATAGTAAAAATTAGAGCAGAACTAAATGAAATAGAGAACAAAAATATAGAAAAAACTAATATAATGAAGAGCTGGTTCTTTGAAAAAAGCAATAAAATTGACAAACCACTGAATAGACTCCTTAAGGAAAAAAGAGAAAAGGATCATATAAATCAGTGGTCCCCAACCTTTTTTGGGCCACGGACTGGTTTAATGTCAGAAAATATTTTCACCGACTGGCCTTTAGGGTGGGACGGATAAGTGTATCACGTGACTGAGACAAGCGTCAAGAGTGAGTCTTAGACGGACGTAACAGAGGGAATCTGGTCATTTTTTAAAAATAAAACATCGTTCAGACTTAAATATAAATAAAATGGAAATAATGTAAGTTATTTATTCTTTCTCTGTGGACTAGTACCAAATGGCCCACAGACTGGCACTGGTCTGCGGCCTGGGGGTTGGGGACCACTGATATAAACAAACTCCAAAATCAGAGAGGAGAAATTACCACAGACATCATAGATATACATAGATATACAAGAAAGTAGTCATACTAGAATATTAAGAAAGATTATAGGCTACCAAATTCAACAACCTAGAGGAAATGGATAAATTCCTAGAGCTAATACAATCTTCCTAGACTAAGGAAGAAGTAGAAAACCTAAATAGACCTATAAGCAGGGAGGAAATAGCAACAACTATCAAAAACCTCCCCCAAAATAAAAGTCCAGGACCAGAAAATGTTAAGAAAACCATGACAACACAATAAATTAAAAATTAAAATTAAAAAAGAAAACTAGTACGTAAAAACAAATAAAATTCAAAGTAAACAAGAAAAATAGTAGAGAATTTAGTGAAAACCAATGATCTTGAAAATGAAGCAATTTTAAAAAGCAATAAAATAAAAGCTAATTTTTTGACATCAATAAAATTAATAAATATCTAGCCAGACTGGGAAAAAAATAAAAAAAGAAACAAATTATCAATACCAGTAATGAGAAAGGTGGCACCACCACAGAGTCTACAGATATTAAAAAGATAATACTGTAAAGGAATATTACCAATAATATTATGTCAAAAATTTTAAAACCTAGATAAAATTCATAAATTATTTGAAAGATACAAACTAGGAAAGATCTCTGAAGAAGAAAAAGAAGCTGAATAGACCTATTTCTATTAAAGGAAATACATTTTTCAAAGAAATTGACAAAAAAGACAAATTCAGGTCCAGGTCGATACTTGACTCAACCAAGCTATCTTCAGCACCTGGGACCAATGTTCGAACCGAGCCACTGGTTGCGGGAGAGAAAAAGGGAGAGAAGGAGAGAGAGAGGGAGAGAGAAGCAGATGGTTGCTTTTCTTGTGCCCTGACCAGAAACAGAACCCAGAACGACCATATGCCGGGTGACACTCTATCCACTGAGCCATTGGCCAGGGCCAGATCTTGGTTTTTAACACCATTCTCCAATAAAGGGGACCAGAGCTCTTTTGGAGAAGTGGCTGATTCTCGGATTCAGGCAGAAAATACATAAATGAGCCCAGAAAATTTTTAGTACCAGGAACTAAGAAAGTGCTCACGCAAAAACTCAACGATTGAAGTATATGTCAAGAAACACAGGGATTAACTGAAGGAGCCCACCTGGCTGCAGGAGGGTTTGTCAGGTCTCACCACTGTCAAGTAGTTCTTTTCTTTCCTCCTTTTCATTCTGTGCTCTTAGGAAACTGTCACTATGTGTAGCCCACGTGTAAGGAGTGGGGAGTTTTTATATATGTAACACATATAAAGATATATGGGAATTCTTGTCCCTTGTTATTTATTTATTCAACCGCTTATTTATGGCTTCATGAATAGTTATTTTATACTTTGTGTTATAATCCAACACTATTGCATGTTGTTGCTCAAATTGTTCCAGGTTTGGCGATTGGAAGGAAGCATTTTTTTTTTTTCATTTTTCCAAAGCTGGAAATGGGGAGGCAGTCAGACAGACTCCCACATGTGCCCGACCGGGATCCACCCGGCATGCCCACCAGGGGGCGATGCTCTGCCCATCTGGGGCGACATTTTTTTTTTTTTTCTACTCTCTGGTGCAGTAGGATGTTCCAGACTCATCTTGTGCTGTCATTATCCCAGGAATAGAATCAGCCATTTTTACAGTACGTTCTGCTTCCTTTCAGTATAGAATAGGATTTAAAAACAAGATTGGAGCACTAGGTAAACTCATTGCTACTGTATGTCATTGTATCTAGGTCTTCTCAGTGGACAGAGCTAGGATATAGATAGACATGTAATAAAAATGAATTCATAGTGATACTTCGAATTCCAGTTCAGCACTACAGGGTAGTACTCTTGCCCTTTCTATACGTGAACTCCCTTCCTCAACACTGAGGAACCTGGCTCCCATTATCCTCACTATTTTTACTTGTTTGCTCAGGCCTGGCATGCACAGAAGGCAGTTTCGGAATTGCGAGCTTGATTACAATGGAATACAACAATGCAGCACTGAGAGATAATAAATTCAATCTCTGTGGCAGAGGCGATAAGAGAAGTAAGTTAAACATAGCTTAGGGTTCAGAGTCTGAGTCTGTCACTTCCTAATTGTTCAACTTTGGACAATGTCACTTATTCAAGCCTCAATTTCCTCATCTATAAAATGGGAATAAAAATGTTATCTACTTATCGGGTTGTTGTGAAGATTAAATGGGTCATTATATGATAGCTATAGTAAGTCATCTGTAAATGGGAATTAAATGTTGTTTTAGATACATTTAGGAAACCTGTTTAATATACTATGTAGAGTTAAAAGAAAAAGAAAAAAAGCAAGGATGAATCTTAAGGTGCCATTTGTGCCTAGACATTTTCTAGACTACTACCAAAGGAACCGTTAACGGGCATAAAAATGAAACTCACTTCATCACACAACTTTCTGTGCTGTTTAAAAATTTTATCATGTGTCTGTATTTTATATTTAGAAAGAGAAACTTTGTCTTGAAAGGTTATTTGGTTTATTACAAGGTTGATTTAATATCTCAAGTAAAAAGTGTGAAGACAAAGTCTGTGAAACCGGTTTTTCTGAGGTGCAGTGCTGAGCATCCTCTGGGCCTGAGAAGTTGGCCCTGTGGACATTCTCATGACCACTAACTCCTCTTCTCACTACCTTAGTCAGGCTCCATGTCCTGTTCTTTCATAGTACGAGAAAGAAACATGAATCCACTAGTAATACTTTCTTTATTATGTTCACTCTCTTTATCTTTTATTTATTTGTTCACTCAGTAGATATTTACTGAGTACCTACCTTGATCCAAGCACCATGTAGGCACTGGAGATATAGCCATCAACAAAGCCAATAAAAATCTGTGTCCTCCGGGAGCTTACACTCTAGTATGGGAATGTTTCATATATCTGTTGATGCTTTAAAAACTACTCCTAGATGTAGTGTCTTCAAACAACTTTTATTTCCTCACAATTCTGTAAGTCAGGAATTCAGGTCTTAGTTTGACAGCTTCTGGTCATTCAATTACTCCATTCAGCTGATGGCTATGATGGCTAGAAAATTCAAGAAAGTTTTACTCACATGTCTAGGAGCCTTGGTACTCATTCATGTGGGGTCTCTCTCCACTTGGGTACCTTGGACTTCCTTTCAGTTTGGTGGTGTCAGTGTAGTTGCTTTTCTTATGTGGCTGTTGCCTTCGAAGAGGAAGCATTCCAATATAAAAGGTGGAGGCCCAGATTCAAGTGGAAGGGAACAGACTCCAGTTCCTGGTGAAGAGTGGCAATGTCACATAGAAACGAGTGTGTGGGATAGGAGCTAATGTAGTAGTCATCTTTGGAAACCATCTACCTCAGAAAGCCAGATAATTAAAAAGATATAAAAGTGAAAATAAATTCTTAGGAGATAAATAAAGCCAAGAGGGTGTAGAAAGTATGAATTTGGGAATAAGGTTGCAATTTTAGTAGGATGGATAGGGAAGGACTCATTGAGAAAGTTTTTATAAGGTCTACCGGAAAGTTCTGTTCGTTTCTATCATAACAAGTTTTGACACGTAAGCACATGTTTATTTGGCGCATGTGTGCCTCTATTTTTATCATTTAATGTATACATACTGATGTAGCAAATTAACTAAAACAAAGTTAATTCACGTTAGTCTTATGTGTGAAGCGATAGTGTACCCATGGCTACTGATAAGGTTCATTTACGCCACTGTAATTTTTACGAATTTCAACAAGGAAGAAATGCTACAGAAGCATGTCTGTCACATCCGCCATATTCCCTGGACTCAGCACCCTCCGACTATCACTTGTTTTTGTCCTTACAAAATTTTTTGAAGGGCAAAAAATTCAAAAACGAAGAAGATATCAAACAAGCACTGGTTCAATTTTTCGCATCAAAAGATATAACATTTTTCAAAAATGGGATATACAAATTGCCCTCACACTGGCAAGAAATCATTAATAATAATGACAATTATATTATTAAATAAAGTTTATTGACGGTAAGAAAAATTTGTATTTTGTTTTATTCCAAAAATGGACAGAACTTTCCGGTAGACCTTATAAATTAAGAACTAAAGAAAGTGTGAGTAAGTGGGACAAGAACATTCCAAACACAGCAAGTGCAAACGCCCAGAGGCAGGAACATGTCTGGCATGAGGAAGACAGAGAAAAGGCCATTATGTCTGAAGCAAAGAGAGTGTGAGGTGTCTCAGGAATAGTAAGAGATTAAGTTAAAGAAGTAAGGGGTCAGAAGATCGACTAGTGTCTCGCAGGTCATTGTAAGAACTCTGACTTTTATCTTGAATAAACGGGGAGCCTTTGAATGGTTTCTGATTATGGAAGAGATACAATATGACTTCTGTTTTCACAGGATCACTCTGTCTGCTATATTGAGTATAAACAATAGGAAGCTAAATAGAAGTAGGGAACCTAGTTAGAAGACTATTAAAATAATTCAGGCAAGAGATGTTTGTGGCTTGAATTAGGGTGGAAGCAACAGAGATGGTGATAACTGGTTGAATTCTGGATACACTTTTAACATTTACCCAAAATGATTTGCTGATGAATTGGATATAGAGTGGGGAAGAAATAGAGAAGCCAAAAGCCATTTCAATATTTTTGACCTGAGCAACAGAAAGGATAGAGTGGGTATTTACCAGATAATGAAAACTGAGAATATCGGGATTGGGAGAGAATAGAGTTTGACTCATGTTGAGTATGGAATGATTTTTAGACTTTCAAGTGTAGCTATATTATAAGTGGAACACATAATTATTTGCATGTGCATATGTTTGTATATGTACACACCACACACTTTAAATGCATAAATAATCTGGAAATATACATTACAAATGTTAACAGTTGTTACCTCTGGGTAATTGGACTCTTCAAAAGTGGCACTGAAATAAGTAATGATTATCTTTTGTTTGTTTTTAATTTAATACCCTCTGTACCACATAATATACACATATGTATTACATGTCCTGTATTATTTTATTACTAAAAATATTACATAAAATTTTTGTGGATGGAGAAATGAATCAAGTCACCACAAATAAGTCTTATCAGGAAAGTCCATATTGGACTAGGGTATTGACAATGTTCTTTTGAGCTCTGACACTGATTTCTGCAATTGGGAATCAACTGCAAATTCTTACCCTCACTTCCTCCAGAGGCTTCTGTGAACTTTGGAGTATGTAAACAGCCTCTCTAATTCACTTGCCTCATCTTGAAAACAGTACCGAGAGCTCTCAACGCTTACCTACCTCACAGGAAATTTGAGGTTGGATGAGATAAGGTGTTCAAATACTCTCAGTTACCACAAAGACAGGTGCTCGGGTAGACAGGATATTATGAGTCCTGGAAAATCAAAAGACATAGTAAAAAGAAGCTGTTTCTGCCTTTTGATCACAGAGGAATTTTAATACTCTTGAACTATTACTCTTCATTTAGTCTGCTGTAGAATGAGTGTTTCTCCCCCAACAATATTCATTTTAACATTTTTTTATGCCTTCTGTCAAACAAGCTTTCCTTAGCCTTTGATTTTTATCAAGATTTACTTGACTCTATTCTTCAAAGCATTTAATTCAAAGTTCACTCTATCAGTGGGTGGATTAG
Organism: Saccopteryx bilineata; assembly: GCF_036850765.1. Lineage (NCBI taxonomy): Eukaryota > Metazoa > Chordata > Mammalia > Chiroptera > Emballonuridae > Saccopteryx > Saccopteryx bilineata. The sequence continues at coordinate 63,611,719 of NC_089498.1, forward strand.
TTGAGTAACTGAAATAACAGTGTTGAATGCCATAATAGTTTGTTATAATATTTCTCTTCACAGGAGATATACTTACCAAAATCATGTACTAATGAACAATGAAGTGACTGTCTAAATAGAAGACATCTTTAAAAGAAAGCTCCTGGTAAAAATGTTGAGTGGAAATAATAAATAATGACAGCTCTACAAAACGTTCATTCAATGCCTCTTAAGTATTCTTCTAAGGCCATTATTATGTGAGGGTACTGTATTAGGTGCTAAGAATACAAAAAGAAAAACACATGTCTTTTCCCTCATGAAGCTTACATTCTGCCAGACAGATGCCTCATTGTATTTTGAATTTTGCACAACTGTTCTAATGAAGTATTTGTGATGCTATATGAAGAGGAATTTGAAAATTGCTGGCAGTATCTATTTTGGGAGATTATGTAGTTGATGATTATTACTTTTAAAAATTTACCTTTAGTCCCACCAAGGTGAGGAGAAAACTACAAAACCAAACAGAATCACAAAGGGAAGTCAGTGGAAAAGGTTGCAAGTTTCAGGAAAGATGAGCTGTCTCAAAATGTAAGAAGACTTTTCTTAGAACTTGAAGTTACAAGAAATCAGACTTGAATGTTCTAAAAACAAACAACTTAAAAAAAGAAAAAAGAAACCCACCAAAGCAAAAATTATGTCAAATAGAGGCTAGACATTGATGGATATTATGGACTGGGAAAGAGGCTCGTGCCTCTCGAAGGAGGTCGGAGTAGATGGCCTTTGAGGTTCCTTCTAGCCTAAGGAACGGAAAACAAATACAGCAATTGTGAAGCTATATTTTCTCTAGAGCAAGATTTCTCAACAACAAAATACCCACAAGATGCTAATATTCTATTTATATTTTATAATTATATAACAATGATCTCAAACCAGAGATGGTTAAAAAAAAAAGAGAGACCTTGTTAATTACTGAACCGAGAATAAAAGTATAGCTTTTAGCAGATATTTTTCTTACCTGAAACTCATTAAAAATCTTACCATTCCCTGGTCAAATGTCTGTCAAGTTGAATAGGTGAACTACTGAATGGTCAGTCCCGGGTCCAGGGCTCCCACTACCATCACCATTCTCAAATCCCTGGATAGCCTGCTAGAATCTTTGCCATTGCTTTTGCCTTCCTGTTCTAATTAATTTGCCACCCACATTTCTGATTTCAGAGCCAACTTTAGACAACTCTTATTTCATCTTATCATAATTTAACTTGCCACTCCTTGCATCTATAATTTATCATAAATAAGACCTTTTTGATTGGCAGCCTCTCTAAGCTGACTGGCACACAGGCACTGAATACTACAGTAATTGAACATTTAATTTCATCAGTTCCCCCAGTTCTGATTGAAAAAATGCCTCTGGCAAAGACATCATCTCTCTTTGTGGTAAGACTTCGAAGGAGTTCTTGGTTCTTGGTTTGGTCCCTTTAGTGCGAGTCCAGGTAAAGCTCACATCAGAATTCATGGAACAATGACATGTGACCACTGGCTCATCTTGCAACTACCCTACATTGGGTTGTCTCTTAAATAAGGCGTTTCTTGTGCTTCAAACAATCTCAAGGGTTGGGACAATAATGGCCTTAATGGCTGATGTTTATTGGACACACTATTTTCTTAGACCTTTACAGATAGGTTTATATATAGTTTATTATTGAATTCTAGCAATAATCTTCTGAAGAAAGTCCTATTATTACCATTTTGCAGGGTCTGGGGCTCAGCAGAATTAGTGATGGCAGTGTGATTGCAGTGATGAATGGTACTGTAAAAGTGTGGCCATGGTTGGGAGCTGGGCCATCACACCTCTGCCTTTCTCTACTCGAAGCCCAGCTCCCCTGCCCAGGGAATCTCTTTCACCTATTCTTGATGTATAAGCATTTATTTTCTACTTATTTTATTTTACATTAGGGAAATATGTTATATTCAGTTAAAGTTTTTACTTAATATATTCAAATATTATAAAGTTCCAAAAAAGTTCCTCTCTACATGTCTATGTAGTTTTGTTTAGGAAGGACCAGCTAACTAAGCAATTCAGTAGCAATGGGATTGATGAGGAAAACTCTTGTTCTGAAGGGACAAACATGGAGAATTTGCAGCCATAGGGCAAGACAGAGACCAATGAATCTCTTTGCATTTTTTTTCTGTGTCTTAACTGGAATGAGCACTGGCACATGGGAGATGTGGCTCTTAGTCCAAGAGGACCTGTGTGGTATAAGAAGATATGTTCTCTGCTTGATTCATAGTCCCAGGAGTCCATTGAGGGCTAATTAGTGGGGAACTAAGCCTTTGGGAGATTCCAGACACTAAAGATTTGGGTGCCCTACATAATTAGAAAGCAATACAATACCAACCTATAAAATGTAAATCCTACATGTACTGGAATAAATGCAGATTTTTTTTTTCTTATTGAAAAATCTAGTCTCTTTCTTTCTAGTGGATGGACATGCATGTTTATGTGTGTGTATGTGCATGTGAGTATGTGTTGCTGGACTGAGCATTGCTTAGCTTTGTCTACTGAGTAATCCAGTATTGAGTAGTCAAAAAGCAAGGTTCAAGAAAGCCAGTTATTGCAAAGGGAAAAAGAGTCTACAGTTCATCAGCTTCCGAATTGAATGTCTAGCAGCACTTCAGTAAGACTCAAGCAATGTATCAGACCAGCACTTTTCACACGGTTCTGGGAAACTCCCAGGCCCTACCGAGAAGATCCAGGGACGGGTAGGGAGTGGGATGAATGAAGTAGGATGGGAGGCCACGCGCTCCTCACTCCTCCCCGCTCCAGAGTACTTCCACTTTGATCTGTTTTATATGTTAAAAGGCCTACAGAAGATTTGGTTTGGAAATGGGGTTCTGCTGCTGAAACAAAACAAAAGCCTAGTATTGGACAATTGTCATTTCAATGTCAGTTCTGGATCAGGACCTGATGCTGGAACCAAACCCCATTAATCAATCCATCGTATCTATCAATAGCCTTCATCCTCATCTTCATGTCCAGGCAGCTAATAGAGGCCTACATTCTACGGGGATTAAGTGTTGGTGGAAGGCATGCTTCCCCTCCCCCTCCAAATATTGTATTAACAGTATAAGTTATCGACTGCTTTCCAAGATGTTTATGGCAGAAAATTAAACAATAGATTATTTCCACTGGTGTTGATAAGACTTATGGTACATTTAGTCCAACACCTGATTCTTCACTACAAGCATGTTATTCTAGTACTTGATTTGGGTTGAAATCAATCTAAGATGGAATCGTATCTCCAAATTTTTATTGAATTTAATTTCTCGGAATGCTTTGCTGCGCGACATAGCAAGAATGTTGAAGTACAGTATACCAGGCACACTATTCGAATTTCCCAGAGAAACTTGCAGTGACTGATTTGGGGATGACGGCAGCTTTGCTCTCATGATTGACTGTTGAAGAAACACTTTTGGTATCACAAATTACACAACCCCCCCAAAAAAAATTCTGAACAAGATAAAGAATGTACAGTTGCATTTCCCAGAGAGGAGCAAGAATCATGCACTAACTTCATTGGAAGCCTGTGGTGTGGACACATGTTAAATGAAGTTTGCTCTGGGCCCTTGAATGTTTCCTCCCTTCAATCTGTTCACCCCTCTGTGTCACTCACTCTTGACAACCCTTCAGGCCTTTCCTTCCCTCTTGCCTACTGAAAAGAGAATTTGATAAACTCTATCATGCCAAGGTGTCACAGGTGGAAGCAATTTAATGTGTCATCCTCTCCATGCAAAAAGGCTGGCAGGTAAAAAAAAAAAAAAAAAAAAAAAATTAAGTCAATGGTGTCACATTAGTGACCTGGATACATGCGAGAAGTTTTTTCTCTACTTAAACATTTTTTTTTTTAATAAAGCCAGGGGAGGCTTGAACCTCTCACGGCACCTTTATATTGACAAAGTGTAATTTAAAAAGGCCCCTGCCCTCCATGAATTTCTTGTGTGGTTGTGGCATTTATAGGATATTTTTTCCCTTGTTCTGGAGACAACTGAATGATAAGCATGCTCTCCAATACTAACTGTAACTCCTTCTGCCCTTACCATGCTAACAGAATAAGTCTAACGGGCTCTGGATATACTGAGCCCGTACTGCAGATTTCTTCAGCTGCCAAACAAAAGGCCAACAGGCAAGGCCTTCGTGATCTGACTCCACCTGCCTAGGTAACCTGGTTTCTCACTAATTTCCAACCAAATGCAACTAAACTATTTCAAGTTTTGGGCATACCCTATATTTTCATGCTTTAAGTTATCTATTGGTAAAGTAACCTAAAATTTACTGGTTAAAACAGTAAACATGATCAGTGTCTGTGGGTCAAGAATTAGAGGGCCATTAGCTGGATGCTTCTGGCTGGAGGGTCTGTTTCTCAGGCTGCTGTGCTCATTCTTGGTGCAGGTTTTGCTTCCTCCCCGCATGGGTGTTCTTTCAGAACTGTTTGCACATAACTGTGGCTGACTTCTCTCACAGCGAGTGATCGAAGAGAGAGTAGAGTGCTTACGTGTAAGCTGTCCTTTTATGACCTAGCCTCACGAGTCACATAGCATCAGTTCTGCCATATTCTATGTTAGAAGTGAATCACTAAGTCCATATTCAAGGGGAGGGGAACTAGACTCCACCTTTGAAGAGGGGCATCAAAGAATTTGTGGACATATTTGAAACCACCGTAGGGTTCCTCCCCGTTGTCTGTTTCGTACCCTCCACACAGAGTGCGCGTTCCCACATCTGCACAGCCCAGCCCTACGTGACTTCACACTGAGCAGCATCCGGGTCTCTTCCTACCAGATGTGAAGAGCACCCAGAACCCCCAGCAGTGAGAGTCAGAAACGTCTCCAGCCATTGCCAAACATTCCATAGTGGACACAACTCACCCTTCTTTTAGAAGCACAGTTCTAGATAGGAAGTTTTGTGAGTCATTTTGTAAACCCAGTTTGAAATAGTTTTAATATGTTGATATAATCACTACTCTAAAAGACTATTCTAACCAGCTAGGATAAGACAACTTTATTTTTTTCAATTTTTATGTTACTGAGAACCCTAACTTGTTCTGTCCAATCTTTCCTGGGCTTCCTTTATTCCTCTGGGTGAATCTAATAGCTTTTCAATATATCCTCCCACATTCAATTCTTTTTTTTTTTTGCTTATATTCACTTCTGTTTCCTTATACTGAAAGAAATGTAATGAACAAAAATCAACTCATGTTTCAAGGCCTAGTTCAAATATCACTTCTTTTTAGTTCTCCCAGATATCCCTGCATAGAATTTTATCTTCTCTTCCATTTCTATTACAATGCTTTCCACAGCCTGGTAGTAGTCAGGTTTACAAACCTTAACCTTCCCTTCCAAATGCCTCCTAGGGCCAGGCATCATACCTAGGAGAGTATACACTCGATCTAATTGTAAATAAAATGGATTTTCATTTGGGGCATTAATGCCAAGGAATGCAGCAAGTGACCATATCACTAGAGAAAAAGAGTTTGGAGGCTAATGTGCTTTCAATGGTTTTGTGTTTTTTTTGTGTTTCTTTTTTTTGGCTTTTTACCATGTTTTATTGATTCTTACCATAACAATAGGCTTACTGCCCTTTCCAATTCATTCCTTCCCACAATTTCCATGACTACTAGTCTCCCTTATATTTGAACACCGTAAAATTAAATTTCTCCAGAAAAATACTGGATTTACTGACTTTTATTGTATTTATTTCTCCTAGATATGAAATATTTTCCTTTTATGACTTGTCCCCACATCATTCAAAGAGATTCATAATATATAATTTTGCACTGCTTAATTCGTTAGTTTAGTAGTAAAAAGATACGAGAGCTTTGGCACTTGTTGAAAAATTGCTTTATAAAAGTTCTCATACCCTTCGTTAACTTCTCATAGAACTTGAAATTAGATGCTTGTGTTATACTAATTTTATATTGCCCATTGTTGTTTTATGTATTATTTAACCTCCTCAACTAGTTTCTTATGTTTACTGATGGTAGGTAGGGACTGTTTCAAATGTCTGTATTACAGGTATATTTACTAGATATATGGGAGGCAAGGTCAAGCAGTAATTCATCTCAATATATATATATCTTATTTTATGATGTGGCAGGTTTATTTAAGGAGGGGGAGGCAGAGACAGACGCTGACATGCGCCCCAACCGGGATCCCCTGGGAGAGCCCACTAGGGGGCGATGCTCTGCCATCTGGGACTCTTGCTCTGTTGCAACTGGAGTGATATTTTAGCACCTGAAGTGGAGGCCATGGAGCCATCCTCAGTGCCTAGGGCCAACTCGTTCTAATTGAGTCATGTCTGCTGGAGGGGAGGAGAAGAGAAAGAGAGAAAGAGAAAGAGAGAAGTGAGAGGAGGAGGGGTGGAGAAGCAGATGGGCGCTTCTCCTGTGTGCCCTGACCAGGAATCAAACCTGGGACATCCACAGGCTGGACCAACGCTCTACCACTGAGAGAGGCCAGTGCCTCTCTCTCTCAATACATTTGTTACATGCTATATGCCATACCATAGAAACAGTATAGAATTTATATGTTAGGCACTGGACTATATATTACATGCATTATATTATTTAATAATCACTGAGATAAGTGCTATTTTTATCTTAAAGATTAAAAGGAAAACCCCAAACTTAGATGAAGTTAAAAAAAAAAAAAAACCCCAGCTCCAAATAACACTGCTAGATTATGGCAGAGCTAGAATTTAATCCAGGTCTAATTCCAGAATTTATACTTAAACTACCATGTAGTATATGGCTCAGGGTAATCTTCTATATCTGTTCAGTGGGGTTAGTAGGAGGGTTAGGATTAAATGAGTTAACTCATGTTCTTAGCATAATACTTTACACATAAATACCTAATTATCTGCCCTCGTTATCATTATGCTATGAGAATGTTAAAAGGTCAAATAAGACATGTTCTTGGCCCATGAAAAATTTATCTAACTTTTCCTAGGCAGAATTCTAAACTAGCACCTCAAGATTTCCTGCCCTTGATATCATGCTCATGATTATGTTATATTCAAAAGGGGTTTACCCAGATGTAACTAAAGTTACTAATCAGTGGATCCTGAATTAATCAAAAGGGATATTATCCCGGTGGGCTACATCTAATCGCACATGTCCTTAAAAAGCAGTTTCCTCCAGCTAGTAGGGAATGAAAAAGTAGCCAGATTCCAATCAAAGATTCAAATCCTCCACAAGGAAGATATGATGCAGCAGGTTTCATGAGCTGCTGCTAGCTTTAAAGATACAAGGACTGGCCTGATGAGGCAGTGGCCCAGTGGATAGAGTGTCGGACTAGGACACGGAGAACCCAGGTTCAAAACCCTGAGGTCGCCAGCTTGAGCACGGGCTCATCTGGTTTGAGCAATGCTCACCAGCTTGAGCCCAAGGTTGATGGCTTGAGCAAGGGGTCACTCGGTCTGTTGTAGTCCCCCCGCCCGGGTCAAGGCACCTATGAGAAAGTGATCAATGAACAACTAAGGTGCTGCAAGGAAGAAGTGATACTTCTCATTTCTCTCCTTTCCTGTCTGTCTGTCCGTCCCTCTCTCTGTCTCTCTCAGCCTCTGTCAAAAAAAAAAAAAAAAAAAAAAAAAGCAAGAACTGGAGAGTAGGCTTTAGGAGCTGAGAGAGACCCTTAGCCAATACACAAGCACGAGGAACCAAATTCTGGCAACAACTTGAATAAACCTGGAGGCAGATTTTTCCTAGTGCCTCCAGATTAGAGTCCAGCCAGGCCGACATACTGGTATCAGCCTTGTGGGATCTTAAATCAGAGAACCCATCAGAGCCCATCTAAGTTTCTGATGTAAAGAAACGTGAGATAATTAATTGGGGTTGTCTTAAGTTTATGATAATTTGGTATGCAAAGGACAAATTCATCAAACGAATACATGGAGTAACACAAAAACATGAATAAGACTTAGGCAACCCACAGAGGTAGACCAACATAAAGCACAAAGGAGGGAGCACAGCTCCACCTGAGTGGAGAGGCCTAGGAGGGTCTGAAGTCCTGGCAAATTTAGAGGCGCTACCATTTTGAAGAAGGAATAAAATTTGCTGACTATGGGTTGAGGGGAGCTTGCTGAAAAAGAGAAGGAGGAGATATTTGAGGCAGAGGGTTCAGTAAGATGATGAACAAGCAGAAACTGTACAGGTTGTTGAGGCAGTGACCGAAAGATGGGAGCTGCAAGGGTAAACGCCAGGTGGGCGCCAGGTTGGAGCTGGGCTGTGATGCTTTCTGTAAGCTGGGGAAAGAGCTAGGTGTTTTCGTTTTACTAGCACTGGCAACACATTAAAAAATCTTTTAAAACTAATTGAAAATATCTGGATTAAAGATTTAGAGTGCATATACATATATATATAGTTTTATCTTTATATATACATGTTTTAATACTTAAGATGAATAACTTTTTAATTGAATTAGGCTGATATTAATAACATTTCATAGCTTGACAACTCGATATCATTTATATATTGTATTGTGTTCACTACCCTAAGTAGTCTCCTTGCTTCACCATTTACCCCCCGACACCCTCTTCCTCCCCACTACCCTTCCTTCTGATAATCACCATATTGTTGTCTGTTTCTATGTTTTTATTTGTTTACTTAATCCCTTCACTTTTTCCACCCCCCCTCACAAACTCTTCTCCTCTGACAGTTGTCAGTCTGTTCCCTAAGAGTCTGCTAGTTTATTTTGTTCATTAGATTCCACATGAGTGAAATCATATGGTACTTGTCTTTCCCTGACTGGCTCCAGGTCCATCCACGCTACCACAAAAGAGAAGCTTTCTTGCTTTTTATTGGCTGAGTGGTATACCATTGTGTAAATGTACTACAGCACTTTTATTCACTCCTATACTGATGGGCACTTGGGCTGCTTCCAAATCTTGGCTATTACAAATAATGCTGCAATGAACATAGGGGTGCATGTATTCTTTCAAATTAGTGTTTTGTGTCTCTTTGGATAAATTCCCAGAAGTGGAATCATTGGGTCATAGGGCAGTTCCATTTTTTTTTTTTTGTAGGTAATCGCATACTGTTTTCCACAGTGGCTGTACCAATCTGCGTCCCCACCAACAGTGCCTGAGGGTTCCCTTTTCTCCACACCCTCGCCAACACTTGTTTGTTCACTTATTGATGGTAGCCATTCTGACAGATGTGAGATGGTATCTCCTTGTAGTTCTAATTTGCATTTCTTTGATGATTAGTAATGTTGAACATCTTTTCATGTCTTTTGACGTCTTTGGAGAAGTGTCTATTAAATTCCTTTGCCCATTTTTTAAAAAATAAATAGGACTTTTTTTTTTTTGGTATTGAGTTTTATAAGTTCTTTAAAAATTTTGGATATTAACTCCTTATCAGATGTATCATTGGTGAATATATTCTATTCAGTGGATTTTTTACATTTTGTTGATGGTTTCCTTTGCTTTGCAAAGCTTTTTAGGTTGATGTAGTCCCATGTGGTTGTTTTCCTTGCCTGCGGAGATATATTAGAAAAAATACTGCAGATTCCAATATAGCGACAGAATAGGCAGATGTTACAACTGCTACCACCCAGGACCAAATTGGCTTGCAAATTAACTTAAGAACAATCATCTTGAAAAATCAACTTTGGACTAAACGAAGAGGAGTCTATAACCAAGGATCACAGAAGAAGTCACAACGAGACTGTTTCAGGAAGCGACACGGATGGAGGAGACATTCAGATAATAAAGGAAGGATAATTTATTAGTAGCCGGTGGAGCATGTGGAGATAGTAGCACCAAAGCACGAGCTTCCCAAATTAGATTTTCTTACAGCTTATATATATACCTTTATAGAATCCAGAAATGGGTGCATGATTCCTTTGTTAGAGGTTTCCCAGGACTCAAGGAGAGGGGAGGAGAGGGCGAGTTACGGTGGGGGCAGCAAGGGGGACAAGGTTTCCAGGTCACTGGTAGTAGCCATGTACAGATCCTACTTTTCTTGCTTTGTGTTGCAAGAGGCTCTAAGCAACCATTTAGAGAACTATGGGATATATTTACAGTGGTACCTTGAGATACAAATTTAATTTGTTCTGTAACCGAGCTCATAAGTCAGTCAATTCGTATATCAAACTGCCGATACTGGACCCGTGCGTCAACGCGCCAACTAGCGGTAGCTTCCCAGATCACGACTCATATCTCGGAATTTCGCTTGGATCTCGAAAAAAAAATATGGATCGAGTCGCAGCTCATATCTTAAAAAATTCATATGTTGGTCTGTTCGTATCTCAAGGTACCACTGTAATTTATAACTGGCTGACTCAGTTATCTCTGCTGTCTCCTTTCCCTTGTATTCTTCTGGCTTCTCCTCTCTGAAGGGAGAAGGGAGGCTTGCTCCCTCAAGACTGGTAGGAAGGGCAGACAAGCTGAAAGGGTTGCCCTGCTACCAGGAGTGAGTGGGGCAGTAGGTCCGGAGGGACTCTCACTGTGGGGACGGTCACCCTGAAAGTTGTGGGTGCTCAGCCTTGAACCCAGAGCCTAGAAGAGGCACCCACTCAGCATTTGGCAGTGAAAAGAGCCAAGGTTTCTGTCTACAAAACAGAGGAGCTCTCGGAGACACAGGCTCCATTGTAAAGGGCCAGTGCAGAAAATCTCACTCACAGCCACTTTCCCAGGGCTCCGGCAGAGGGAAGGCTGAGAGGAAGGACTAGAGCTGTGTGAGAGTGTGAAGGTGGTGGCCCAGGGAGACACACTGTGGGGGACAGCCACCAGAACCCCTGTGCTGAGTCATTTGCTAATACCTCAGTTGCTATCTTTCTTGGGTAGAGCAGTCAGTCCCCTCTGAGTGGCATCAGCCTGGGGAAAATTCACTGCCCACACTTGGGAGTCTCTCCTGCCCCACCCCATGGAGACTGGGCTGTTCTAAGAAGCCAGGAAACAGGGGGCACATCCACCAGTGACTCAGCTTTCTGGCATTGATGCTGGAACTCTCCCCTGCCCCTTCCCCACCGCACTCTCTCAAGTCTATGACTGGTCCTTCCACCTCACAGGAGACTCAGTAGAAATTGTCCAGAATGTGGGCAGACCACACCCCTGGGTCTCAGAGGCCACACTCACTGGACCCCTGGGGCCACATCCTACTGAGATCTGTGATAAAAGTCTGGACAGGCTGACACCTGGGGCCAAGGGGCACAGCCACACCCACCACCTTTCCTGATCCCTGAATTGCTACACGCTCTAGACCAGGGGTAGTCAACCTTTTTATACCTACCGCCCACTTTTGTATCTCTGTTAGTAGTAAAATTTTCTAACTGTCCACCGGTTCCACAGTAATGGTGATTTATAAAGTAGGGAAGTAACTTTACTTTATAAAATTTATAAAGCAGAGTTACAGCAAGGTAAAGCATATAATAATTACTTACCAAGTACTTTATGTCAGATTTTCACTAAGTTTAGCAGAATAAATCTTTATAAAACACCTTACTATAGTTAAACCTATCTTTTTATTTATACTTTGGTTGCTCTGCTACCGCCCACCATGAAAGCTGGAATGCCCACTAGGGGGCAGTAGGGACCAGGTTGACTACCACTGCTCTAGGCTCTACCAGAGTTTTTTTCAGTGGCCAAGCCGAACGAGCAGCCAGCAGAGAGCCTGCAGGAGGCAGGACTCAGGGAACCTTGTTTTTTTTAAGTGAACCTTCCCCCAGGTCCAGAGTGGGTAAAAGCCAGTCTAGGTGTGCAGCCTGGTATTTCCATGTGCACCTGGGCCCAGCAGATGCAGCCACAAACTTTGGATTGCTTGTATCTCCAAGAAGGTTACTGAGGGCAAGTCATGGGCAGTGTCTCCCACTGGTCTGCACTGGGTTCCCTCTAGGAAGGCCCAGGGCTAGCATATCCTGTGGATAGCTATGGAGAACATAGGGTCAGGACCTAACAACCCTTGATAGTGGGGTATCCTAAGGAAGACTTCCTCACACATGGCCCAGCTGAGGCAAGTTCCACTCTCTGTGATCAGCACCAGCACACCAGCTCATGAGCATTGGATAGGGTGGAGCTTCACAGTCAGCAGGCCTGGGTGCTGGATATCCTGCCCTGCTGGACTAGGTTCCACAGAGGAAAGGGAGAGAGGCTTGGAGCACAGACAGACATTTAAAGTGTGGGTCCATGCAAGCCTACTCTTTGGTCTGGTCAAGGGGTTTAGCCACTTTCTGAGGGGGCACAGTCAGCTCCTGGAGAGGACTCTCAGTCTTCCTCCGAGACCAGGGTCTCATAAGCTGTCAGAACTTCTGCAGAGGGGCCTGTCCGCCCCACTTGATCTGAACCTGCTGCACACATTGCTGGGGAGAAATAAAGTTTGAGTATCCAGCAGTGGCTGAGAAATTAGGCTCTGGAGTAGGGGTCACATTCCATGTACTGAGCTCCTGACGAAGAGACGCCTGAAGTAGGGATTCCCACTGACGTTGTATTCCAAACCTCAGCTGCCCTAACGCACCAAGCTTGCAGACTGTAGAGGCGTTGGTTGGGTGAGGCCAGTCTGAGCCCAAACTACAGTCTCTACAGAAGACTCTGCGGGAACACCAGGCAGCTGAAAGTGGAGGCAAATCTTATGGAGCTTGGGGTTTTTATGGAGCCGCTCTGATCTCTAAGCAGGAGGATGCTGATCCTTATACACAGGTTGGCCCCTCCCATACTACTCACGCACAGGAAATGCAGACACAGTGAACAGACAGGTAACCCATGGCAAGTTACAAACAATGACTGATGCCAACCCAAGAAGACCTAGAACCAACACAACTGGTAATAGGTGGCAGACAGCACCAACCCTAGACTCAGCTAGCTACACAAGCTGCCTTCACACAGGAGGAGTCCACCAGGCATCAGACACTGGACACTGTGGAGAATAAATATGCCCAACAGGACAGATACTGCACAGTGTCTAATATACATGATCAAGGTTAACCCTTTGAGCCATACAGCCTGAAGGAATAATAACACCCAAGAAAGGACCAACTGCATTCAATACTCACATACAACATGAGGGAAAATATTATCATCAAGAAGCATTCCTAGAGCAAGGAAATCAGGTGGCCTGGAGATCAGTACCACTTAGTCCATCTTCCTCATAAAGACACCACAACAAATTTCAAAGTCAGACAGTGCACCTACAAAATGGGCAAAGAATATGACCCAAGTGAATCAACAAGAGAAATCCCTAGGAAAAGAACCAAATGAAATGGAAGTAACCAACTGCCAGATGCAGAGTTTAAAATAATAACTTTTAGGATGCTCAAGGATCTTAGAAAAACAACAGATGGTCATAATGAGTACCTAAATAGATAGCAAGCATGAAAAAGGACATTGAAACCATAAAAAAGAACCAGTCAGAAATGACAAATACAATATCAGAAATGAAGACTGCACTAGAAGGAATCAACAGCAGGCTGAATGAAGTAGAAGATTGAAACAGCAATTTAGAGGACAAGATAACCATAAGCCCAGAAGCAGAGCAGCAAAACAAAAAGAGGCTCAAAAAGACTGAGGAAACTCTAAGAGACCTCTATGACAACATGAAGAGAAACAACATCCACATCACAGGGGTTCCTGAAGGAGAAGAGAATGAACAAGGGATAGAGAAGCTGTTTGAAGAAATCATAGGTAAAAATTTCCCTAAATTGATGAATGAAAAGGTCACACAAGTTCAAGAAGCACAAAGTCCCATTAAAAATGAATCCAAAGAGGCCTACACTAAGACACATCATAATTAAAATGCGAAAGTTGAGAGACAAAGCTGCAAGAGAAAAGCAGTTAATTACCTACAAAGGAGCCCCCATAAGGATGACATCTGACTCCTCAACAGAAACACTTGAGGCCAGAAGGGACTAGCAAGAAATATTCAAAGTGATACAAAACAAGAACCTACAACCAAGACTACTTTATCCAGCAAGGCTATAGTTTAAAATTGAAGGAGAAATAAAAAGCTTCCCAGACAAAAAAAGACTCAAGGAATTCATTACAACCAAACTAGTACAAGAAATGTAAATGTAAAAAAAAAGAATGTTGGCCCTGGCTGGTTGGCTTAGCGGTAGAGCGTCAGCCTGGCGTACGGGGGATCCGGGTTCGATTCCCAGCCAGGGCACATAGGAGAAGTGCCCATTTGCTTCTCCACGCCCCCCCTTCCTCTCTGTCTCTCTCTTCCCCTCCCGCAGCCAAGGCTCCATTGGAGCAAAGATGGCCCGGGCACTGGGGATGGCTCCTTGGCCTCTGCCCCAGGCGCTAGAGTGGCTCTGGTCGCGGCAGAGCGACGCCCCGAAGGGGCAGAGCGTCGCCCCCTGGTGGGCAGAGCGTCACCCCTGGTGGGCGTGCCGGGTGGATTCCAGTCGAGCGCATGCGGGAGTCTGTCTGACTGTCTCTCCCCGTTTCCAGCTTCAAAAAAGAAAAAAAAAGTTAATGTAAAAAGAGCAAAGGAAAAAAGAAATAGAAAGAGGATTGTATATTTAAAGAATAAAACGGCAAATAAATAAGTACATATCAATAACTTGAAATGTAAATGGATTAAATGCTCCAATCAAAAGACATAGGGTAGAGAACAGGACTTGTACATATGATGTCTACAATACACCCACCTCAGAAAAAAAGATACCTACAGACTGAAAGTAAAGGGATGGAAAAAAGTATTTCACACAAATGGAAATTTAAAAAAGCTGGTGTAGCAATACTTATATCTGACAAAATAGCTTTTAAAACAAAATCTATAGTAAAAGATAAAGAAGGTCACTACATATGATCATATGATAAAGGGAGCAATCCAACAAGAGGATATAACCATTGTAAATAGTTATGCACCCAATATAAGAGCATCTAAATATATAGATTTTAATGGATATAAAGGGAGAGACCAACAGTAAATTAATAATATTAGGGGAGTTTAATACCCCACTAACATCAATGGAGATAGATCCTCAAGACAGGAAATTAAAACAAAACAAAACAAACAAACAAAAAAAAGAGGCTTTAAATGACACACTATATCAACTGGATTTAACTGATATCTTCAGAACATTTCACCCCAAAGCAGTGAATATACAGTCTTTTCAAGTACTCATGGTATATTCTCTAGGATAGACCACATGTTAGGACACAAAACAAGTTAAATAAATTTAAGAAGATTAAAATCATATCAAACATCTTTTCTGATCACAATGGCATGAAAGTAGAAATCAACTACAATAGAAAAACTGAAAAACATTCACACAGTTGGAGGCTAAATAGAATGTTTGTTTGTTTGTTTTTTAATTTTTCCGAAGCTGGAAAAGGGGAGAGACAGTCAGACAGACTCCTGCATGCGCCCCACCGGGATCCACCCGGCACGCCCACCAGGGGGCGACGCTCTGCCCACGGGGGGGGGGGGGCGGTGCTCTGTTCCTCCGGGGCATCGCTCTGTTGCGACCAGAGCCACTCTAGCGCCTGGGGCAAAGGCCAAGGAGCCATCCCCAGTGCCCGGGCCATCTTTGCTCCAATGGAGCCTTGCTGCAGGAGGGGAAGAGAGAGACAGAGAGGAAGGAGAGGGGGAGGGGTGGAGAAGCAGATGGGCGCTTCTCCTGTGTGCCCCTGGCCGGGAATCGAACCCGGGACTTCTGCACGCCAGGCTGACGCTCTACCACTGAGCCAACCGGCCAGGGCCGTAAATAGAATGTTTTAAATAATGAATGGGTTTAAATGAGATCAAGGAAGAATTCAAAAATGTCCTTGAAACAAATGAAAATGAATATATTATACAACAACTCAAAATCTATAGGACACAGCAGAAGCAGTACTGAGAGGGAAGTTCATAGCATTACAGGCATAACTGAAGAAGAAAAAGCTCAAATAACCCTGCACCTAAAAGAACTAGAGAAAGAACAACAAATAAAGCACAGAGGAAGTAGAAGGAAGGAAATAATAAAGATCAGAGTGGAAATAAATGACATAGAGACTAAAAAAAAAAAAAAAAACAATACAAAAGATCAATGAAACCAAGAGCTGGTTCTCTGAAAAGGTAAACAAGATTGACAAACCTTTAATCAGACTCACACACAAAAAAAGAGAGGACCCAAATCAATAAAATTAGGAATGAGAGTGGAGAAGTAACAACTGACACTACCGAAACACAAAGGATTGTAAGAAGATATTACGAAGATCTATATGCCAAAAAATTGGACGATAAATTCCTAGAAACATACAATCTTCCAAAATTCAATTGAGTAGAATCAGAAAACCTAAACAGACCGATTACAACAAATGAAATTGAAGCAGTTATCAAAAACTCCCAGCAAACAAAAGTCCTGGACTGGATGGCTTCACAGATGAATTTTACCAGACATTCAAAGAAGACCTAACACCTATCCTTCTCAAGCTATTTCAAAAAATTCAAGAGGAGGGAAGACAGTTTTTTTCAAGCTCCTTTTATGAGGCAAGCATGATCTTCATGGCAAAACCAGGTAAAGACACTACAAAGACACTACAAAGAAAGAAAACTATACGCCAATATCCCTGATGAACTTAGATGCTAAAATTCTCAACAAAATATCAGCAAACCAGATCCAGTAATACATAAAAAAAAAAAATCATACATTGTGATCAAGTGAAATTTATTCTGGGGAGGCAAGGCTGGTACAATATTCGCAAATCAATAAATGTTATTCATCACATAAACAAAAGGATAAAAATCACATGATTATATCAATAGATGCAGAAAAAGCATTTGATAAAATCCAGCACCCATTTATGAGCAAAACTCTCAGCAAAGTGGGAATACAGGGAATGTACCTCAATATAATAAAGGCCATCTATGACAAACCCACAGCCAACGTCATACTCAATGGGCAAAAATGAAAAGCAATCCCCTTAATATCAGGAACAAGCCAGGGGTGCCCCCTTTCACCACTCTTATTCAACATAGTTCTGGAAGTCCTAGCCACAGCAATCAGATAAGAAGAAGAAATAAAAAGCATCCAAATTGGAAAAGTAGAATTATCAGTATTTGCTGATGAAGGGTAGTGTACATAGAAAACACTAAAGTTTCAGACAAAAAACTACTAGACCTGATAAATGAATTCGGCAAGGTGGCAGTATATAAAATTAATATTCAGAAATCAGTGGCATTTTTATACACCACAACAATAAACTGTCTGAAGGAGAAATTAAGGAAAGAATCCTCTTTGCTACTGCAACAACAACAAAAACTATCTAAAAATAAATTTAACCAAGGAAGTAAAAGAATTGTACTTGGAAAATTATAAGACATTGAAAAAAGAAATCAAGGAAGATACAAACAAGTGGAAGCATATACTGTGTTCATGGATAGAAAGAATAATCATTAAAATGTCTATATTACCCAAAGCAATCTATAAATTCAATGCAATTTCTATTCAAATACCAATGGCATACTTCAAAGATATAGAGTAAATATTACAAAAATTTATATGGAACCAAAAAAGAACATGAATAGCCTCCGCAATCTTGAAAATGAAGAATAAAGTGGGAGGTATCATACTTCCTGATATCAAATTATATTACAAAAACATTGTATTCAAACAGCTTGGTAGGCTGGCATAAGGACAGGCATACATATCAATGGAACAGAATAGAGAACCCAGGAATAAATCCACACCTTTATGGTCAATTGATATTTGACAAAGGAGGTAAGAGCATACAATGGAGTAAAGACAGTCTCTTTAATAAATGGTGTTGGAGGGGGAGGGGGAGGGGGAGGGGCACAAAGAAAACTAGATAGAAGGTGACGGAGGACAATCTGACTTTGGGTAATGGGTATGCAATATAACTGAAAGATAAGATAACCTGGACATGTTTTCTTTGAATATATGTACCCAGATTTATTGATGTCAACCCATTAAAATTAATAAAAATTTATTTATAAAAAAAATAAAATAAATAAATGGTGTTGGAAAATTGGACATGTATATGCAAAAAAATTAATCTAGACCAACAACTTACACCATTCACAAAAATAAACTCAAAATGGATAAAATATTTAAAAGTCGTAAAACCATAAACATCTTGCAAGAAAACATAGGCAGTAAAACTCTCTGATATCTCTTATAGCAATATTTTTGCCGATTTATCTCCACAGGGAAGTGAAATAAAGGACAAAATAAACAAATGGGAGAAAATCAAACTAAAAAGCTTTTGCACAGCAAAAGACATCATTAACAAAAAGACAACCCACACAATGGGAGAACATATTCGTCAATACATCTGATAAGGGGTTAATAACCAAAATTTATAAAGAACTTCTAAAACTTAACTCCAGGAAGGCAAATAATCCAATTAAAAATGGGTAAAAAGAACTGAATAGAGCAGGGGTCCCCAAACTACGGCCCGCGGGCCACATGCGGCCCCCTGAGTCCATTTATCTGGCCCCCGCCGCATTTCCGGAAGGGGCACCTCTTTCATTGGTGGTCAGTGAGAGGAGCATAGTTCCCATTGAAATACTGGTCAGTTTGTTGATTTAAATTTACTTGTTCTTTATTTTAAATATTGTATTTGCTCCCATTTTGTTTTTTTACTTTAAAATAAGATTTGTGCAGTGTACATTGCGATTTGTTCATAGTTTTTTTTATAGTCTGGCCCTCCAACGGTCTGAGGGACAGTGAACTGGCCCCTGTGTAAAAAGCTTGGGGACCCCTGGAATAGATCCTTCTCCCAAGAGGACATACAGACGGCCAAAAGGCATATGAAAAAATGATCAATGTCACATATCATAAGAGAAGTGCAAATTAAAACCACAAGGAGATACCACCTCATATCAGTCAGAATGGCGCTCATTAACAAATCAACACACAGCAAGTGCTGATGAGGGTGTGGAGAAAAGGGAATTGAGCCAGAATTGTTCATTTCTCTCCTCCTCCCCTCAGGTGCTGCATGAGAATAAATGAAATACTCAGGAAGGTGCATTCAAGTAAGCAGTCTCCTTGTGCTTACTGAGAGCAACTGAATGCATATTCTAGGTCCCTAATTTTTTATCAGAGTGATTAATGCTCTGGGGAAATTCTCCATCACTAACCTAAAACTAAAGTTACATCACTGGATTTTTAAAAGAGTACACTGTAAGAAGGATTATATGTAAACATTTAAATAAATGTTAGTTATACCAAGGTTATATAGAATATTAGTCTTATAATAATTAGCACCAGCTACTGGGTATGTCTTTGTCTGATTAAACCAACTTGATGACACTGTTTACTTCGATAGTCTAGTCCAGAGAGAAAAGCTAAGAAATGTCTTCATGAATTGGTAATGTACAGAAGTTTTAATCACATGACCGTAGCTTCCTTACCAATCTTTGGTACTTTAAAAAACATATAATCCATGACACATTTTAATCCATAAGCTTGACCCACATTTAACTAAAAAATAAAAAATACAATGCCAAATATACAAGCCTTTATATATTTTAAAAGAAATCCTGTCTTTTAAAAGCTCAAAGGTAACATCTTTTCTAGTATTTAAGAATATGTATAATCCAGTATAAACCATTTTTCATACATTAGCAATGAAGCAGTTACACATAAACATGTAAAGATTTAAAAATTATACTGTCTTTGAAATGTAAGTACAAGCCAATTCTATCTACATTATCATTTAAGACAAATAGAACACTGAAGACAAACTAATAGGATATAAATGGTCATCAGTTAAAATTATTGTTCAATATTTCACTCTAAGAAAACAGCAAGTTTTGATAAATTCTGACCCACAGGAACAGACATTTTTCCTGTCAAAGCCCTTCTCTTCTTGTTCACGGTACAGCATTCTCTCTCTCTCTGTTAAGGTTGTTCCTCATCCATGGTAACCCAGGTGATTACATTCAAATGGCACTTAACATAAATTGTACAAAACTGCCCTATAATTTCATTTTGTACTGAATTAATTAACTTCTCGGTAGGTGGCTGAGGTGCTAAACATAAGCCTAAAGAAAGATTTCATTGTTTACCCTACCATACATGAATTGTCTCTAAAAAAGGTAGTTTCCATTTTTAATAAACAGTACCAGGTAAAATACATTTTGTAGGACCCTAAAGGGCAAAGATAAGGCATTTATAATAAATGGACTTAGTTTTCAACCAATATGCACATCTATTTAAAAGAAATTAGGGAGCACTGCAAACAGTTGAGGATTTAATAAAACTCAGCAAGAGTTTGCATGCCTGATATTTTGAAAGACTGTTTACCATAGGAGGTGTACGTTTATAATAACAAAATGTCTTCTTTGTCCTGTGCATAAGTTTCTACTTTGTAGCAATTAAAAATATTACTGTCATAATGCTGTTGTAAGTAATTTATATTCTAGAACTTTAAATGTAAATGTAATTTTCTAAGGTATTATTTTTAGACTATCAGAATTATATCATAGGATATCTATTCTATTATGCTACTCCAATTATAATATTATCAAGATATGACAGCTAACTCTTTGTTTAAAGTTTATAGCCTTTATATACCAAGAAATAAATTTAAAAAACAAACAAGGAATGTGAAAATCCATATCATATAAAGCTGAAATATCTTATATTACATGGCATATTTTTCTCTGACATAAACTTCTGGTTTAGAAAATGAGAGAACAAATACTTCTTTTGATGAATTCCTTAAAGTATTCAGGTTCAGTACTTCTAGTTTTTTTGTTTTTTTTTAACTGAGAAAGGAAGGGAGGAAGGAAAGAAAGAAGGGAGGGAGTAAAGGAGGGAGGGAGGGAGAAAAAGGGAGGGAGGGAGGAAAAGAAGGAAGAAAAGAAGGGAGGGAGGGAGGGAGGCGGGAAGGGAAGGGAAAGGAAGAGAAGGGAAGGGAAGGGAAGGGAAGGAGGGAGGAAGGGAGGAAGGGAGGAAGGGAGGGAGGGAGGGGGAAAAAAGGGAAGGGGGAAGGAGGAGCCCCAACCTCATATTACATATTTTGGGGGGAACTAAACTAATATTTAATGAACACAATGTCAAAGGAAGTGCAGCTGAAGACTTCAGCCCAATTTCAAAAGCTTAGTAACATATAGCAACATGTCCCCTAGAAATAGCCTGAATAATTTAGGTTAGGTTTCACCTAAATGGTCCTAGGAAGAAGGGCCTTCAGCCTTGTTTCAAAGTGCCCCACAAAAGGAACAACTGCTAGGTAATTTATCTATGAATAATTTCTCTTTTCTGTACAAACCTAAACACTTCTAGATATAATATGCATAAAGAGAAATGATACTATAATTTGGAAATTTTAGCGCTAGTTTGTTATAAAAAAGTCTCTAACAACAACAAAAAAAGAATGCTTAAGATGCCAGTTTCAGAAACAAGTTTGCCTATAGCATCTTTTAACTCAATAATTTAGGGACAACAAAAGTCACAAATGCTGTTAAAAACAGCAGTGGGGTTTAAAATAGAAATTCAAATAATATCAACCTTTAGATTTTTCATATGCCATTTACTAAAAATTGGCAATCACAACAGAAATTTATAAGAGCCTTCTAATTAGAAAAAACAAATTAATCCCACCTTTTTAGGTTTTTATACATGTGATTATCTCTAAATTCTATCAGGCAAGCATATTAGGGTTTCCTTCTCATCAAATAGTATGTCTATCCTGACATCGCCAGTCACAAGAGACCTTTTGTATCATTGCTCCCTAGAGTCCCAATTCTTACTAGAGTCCTGAGCAAACACAAAAGTAACCTGGCAGTTACATCATTCTATATAAATGAAAAGACTTTGCTATCTAAAAAATAATGAAAGACTCCATTTAAATTAATGTTATTTTTGTCAAGTGTTCATTTTACTTTGTAATAATGGAGTTCTGATCCAAATACAGTTCTTACGGGCTTTAAAAAGATCTCCAGAGATTATTCACAGGGCAGTAATTTAACTTACTTCTTTCAACGACATTTAGAGTTCACTGTGATTTGAGATTTTTAGTGCTGTTGCTGACACCTTATGGAAACTGTTTTATTTGGAAATTCTGATTAGATTCTGTTCATCTCTTGTTTACAAGAAGTATTATAAAACATTGATTATTTACCCCCTTGTAAGGTATTCAATATCTTGCTATTTATTCCTCACTTAATTTCATAATTCTGTTTGGGTCACTATGATTAGTTTCTATGAAAATTACCTCCAATGGTAATTCTGATGACATTATTGAAAGAATATGACTTTAATGATTAATATCAATAGCATACACAAACCTTACTAGAAAGAGAAAATCTAATTAAATTTTTTAAAAAGGGAATTAATTCTGAAAGTTATTATCATGGCCCACTTTTCTGATATTTTTTGAATCGACCACCTGCTTTTAAAATAAGTATTATAATGAATTTTAAGGTGTTAATCAGCTACTCACTTCCGTAAATTCCAGTGCCGTATGGAAATTAGCACCATGCATAGAAAAATGGCAGTAAAGAATACTTCATCTACTTTTCTCTAAACTAATAAATATATGCTTCACTTATGAAGATAATTTCTACAGAATTTCAGGGCTCATCAAGGAGAAAACTTTGAATATAGTACATTACAAAATCTCTTTAAAAAATTTAATATCCCAAAATTTATCCTAGAAATTTAAAAGGTCAGTGAGTTAACTAGTGAGTTAAACAATAGATGAGAGCCAGTGAACCATTAGATGAGAATTCCAGAATACTAAGAAGAAATTTTCTTGGGTGGATTCTATAATTTGTGGTTTAAATAAAACTTCTGAAAAATTCCATTAGCATTAAAATTCTCACAATGAGAAAATGGTTCATATTTAACACATTTTAAATTACTAGACAGCCTCTCCCCAAAGAAATTTTAATGCTTTCTTCTGCCTCGTTCTTGTTCACTGCCTGGTACTAATTTAGGAATAAATTAACCCTTCCAACAATTAGGATATTGTCTAGAGAGTGCCTCTTGCACTGTGCTGAGGAAATCACTTATACTCTAAAAACCAGAAGTAAAAAAGAAATTTATTTCTTAATTATAAAACCTTTATAATAGCTTATTAATTATTGATTTAAATCACTATTTTATTTACCTACATAATTTCATATTACTACATCTATTGTACTTCTGAGTCAAGCATCACAGTTACAGATTTTGTAGACATTTTACACATTACGGGTTCTTATACTTGTGCCTGCAACCATGATCTAGGGTCCAAAATGTCTTTGATAGATTTTTGCCTTGGAGCTGGCATGGGCTTGGCTTCAAAATTGGTTTGAAGGTCTGTGTGCTCCCCATGAGTTAAACTACTTTTCCTGGCAGGAAGAAGTTTTCGAGGAGCAGCCATTGGTTTCTGTAAACGATGTATTAGGGTTGGTAATTTGGTATCCAAAGAAGAGGTCTGAGATACATTTGTTTCCTCCCTGTTGTCCTTAATCAACTGATCTGTGCTCATCTGTGTTTTTAAGCTAAATGGAGCTTTATCAGAAGGAGGAAGAGGAGCTCGTCTCTTCTTCCCTTTCCCATCATGTGACTGCTTGCTTGCAGAAGATATCTTTTTCTGGATCACCACTTGATGGTTACCATCAAAGAGTGTGGTCCAAGGTGGTGGTGAGGATTCTTCATTCTGACTGATAAGGAACTGTCCGTTTGTCTCTTCAATTTTTTTTTGTATTATATCAGTTACACTTTCAAGTTTTATAGGTGAATCAATGCCTGTAATAATTTTAAGAAAAAAAAATACATCGGAAAAAATTCAAACAGTATAAACTTTACCTGAGTAAGTTATTATTTTCTAAACCAAAATCCTATCTATAATGGTAATCAGAAACAGACTGGGAAGCACGTGGCTTTTATTTTTAAGACATTTACTTGTAAAAATAACCATACCTATAGAACCAAAGAAATAAGATAATGCACTATGCACTTCACACATACACACACACACAAGCACACATGTATATGTATAAATATATGTACTGTATTCTTAAATAAATGAGTCAAGTCCAGCTTACAAAGAAATAGAGTTACATCAGGATTTTTTTCAATTTCTTTACTGGATTTAAAAAATCTATTCTAACTGGGTAAGAGTGGATTCCATAAACTGGGACAAACACAATAGATTTTTTCCTATAGACCAGCAAGTCTCTTTAATAGGGTAAAAATACAAAACAAAACCCCAGAGAAATAGAGTGAAGCCCTGATACTATTTTGGCGATAAGAATGCTGGGTGAAATATGAAATATTTCCTTGGTAAAATATGAAAACAGAAATAAATATCTATTAAATGAATCACTGGTATTTTCAAATGTATAAACCCAAATGTATCATTTTTAATGTAACATTT
This sequence comes from Saccopteryx bilineata, assembly GCF_036850765.1. Taxonomy (NCBI): domain Eukaryota; kingdom Metazoa; phylum Chordata; class Mammalia; order Chiroptera; family Emballonuridae; genus Saccopteryx; species Saccopteryx bilineata. The sequence continues at coordinate 63,636,002 of NC_089498.1, forward strand.
TAAAGTATATATGAGTGCAGAGACATTGGGGACAAAACAGACTAGAATTTTGTCTTGACTTGTGCTTATTTGCAACACTATTTACTGAGGCAATCCTATAAAGATAAATACCATTCAAAGTATGAGAAAATAAAATGTTAATGAATGTTAATGAGTCTGATAATTTAAAAATTTCCAAAGCATTAAACTTCACCAATTTCTTTGGCCTAAGATGAGAGCTTCCATTTAAATATTCTTTTATCAACATGACCTTAAACAAATTTAATAAAATACAAAAGTTATGAACATGATATATACAGGGTGGGGCAAAGTAGGTTCACAGTCCCCAATCCGGGAAACAGTTTATTCTCATACCATTATTATTGTATTGTTTTCCATACAAACAACTGTAAGCCTACTTTTGCCCCGTCCTATATTTAAAATCTGCAACTTTAAATTTTCAGAATTTTCACCAGCTACTCAGCTGATATTGATTTTAGTGAACCTTTATTCATTTTGAAACCTTAAGTTTTGTTTGATCTTAAGTATTCAAACGACAAGAATGTGTATGCATTAATTTTGTATTAATTCATCTATTAAACATGAGTTCTTCAGTCAACAATCATAGTCTTTTTTCATTCATTTTCACTGTGCCCTGAAAATTTTAATATATTTTAATGTCAATAGAATAAGCTGCTTGAGTATGGACAATGCTGTTTTTGTTACCTTGCAGTTTAGAAAAGACAAACCTTACTTACTCATATCATGATAGACTGAGGTCGCCTCTTTTGTCAAGAACAAAAGTGGTTTCCGTGGTGACATAATCTCAATTTTCATAAGTTCTTCACAACAATGCTTCCATTGGCCTAAGAAAAACAGAAAGCAGCAGGCTAGTTTAAACCATAAATGTGAAGAAGTATATTTCATTTTCAAAGATACCAACACATTTTTGTTTGAAAAAACAACAGTTTATACATTGCCTTAAGAAAGCCACAAAAATATAGTACTACCCATAATTTTAAAATCCAAGTCTAAGGATGAAAGAAATCTATTTTAAAAATAAAGTTCTATGTATAGATGTTAAGCTAAGATCGCTGGGTATTTTAAATACTGTACTACTTCACTAAATGGTCAATAACTAAAATTTCTATTTATGGCTAAAGTTTGTACAAGTTCTTTACTTTTAAATATTAAATAAAAATGTCCAGTATTTAAGACAGTTGAAAGGTAAAAAATTAAATGAAATAAAGTTACCTAGGAGGAAGTAGAAAAATAAGTAAGGAGCAGTGGTTCTCAAAAATGATTTCAATTTTGAGAATTCTAATTAAGAAGTAAAAATTGGTTAACAATTACCTCTTCAAGATGGTTATCATGCTTTTAAAAAAGTCATACAACTCTAGAAAAGCAACGAATTTTCATTTAAGTAAAAGGTATATAAAAGCCTATTACTATGGAGACAGAACACTCAAAATCCTAACAGAATCTAATTTATTTTAGGAAGGACATTTTAAATAAAGCCATTAGGTATTCAGAATAAAAAAAACTACTCAAATAAGTTGTTTCAATTATTAAGTTAAACTTTAAAAGTATGGACGACATTGATTTTTCTTTTAATTATGTTTTACTGTTTTCATTTTAAAATAAAATTCTCAGATTTATTTCTTCAGAGTAGATATAAAAACACTTAGCATTCCATATATACTGTGCACCTGCATGCTGGATAACAACTGTGTGAGAAACTATGTGTCCATATATTCATATTATAAAAGTATAAGTTATGGAGGTTCACCATTCTTAAATTCTTACATCAGTAGAAAAGTAAATGTAATACACATGTGCCTTCTTAGACTGATTTATGATCTGTATTTCTTCTTTTATTATATTCTCAATCTCCATATTCAATATCCAACTTAGTTATTTTCTATGGCTTAAAAATTAAAGATATTTCATGTTTCGTCAAATTAGCTATTCATTTTTGTTGTTTTAAGTCTGTTACAGTAATATGGTAATATATACATAAATTTTAAATCTATCACCTTAAATAGTTAAGCAACAAAAATCTTTCAGCATATTTTATTATAATGCTAAATATAGAATATCATAAAATTTTCAAAATAACTCACATAGCAACTCATAAAGGGAAAAAAATCTTAAGTTTGAGGCTTCAAAGGTTGCCCTGCAGAATTTCAATCTAGTAGGATCTGAGATCTGATAACTTATTCCTGTCCTCCATTTCCTTTTTAGATAAATATATAAGAGTCAGCTTTTCCTCCTTGGGGGCAGAAAAAAAAGGCTGTATCTAATGGAAAAATAATGAAACACTTTAAACTAGCAAACATTTCTCTGTCAAGTCTTATACAAATTATAAAGTGCAGTATTTTCTCTATATTGATAGATGAAAGCTTTGATAGCTAAACTGGTAGCAGAAAACTAATCATGCTGAAAATTGGAATATAAAGTACCTTATCCCATGTGTTACTGAGATCTGAGCTACAAAAAGGTGATATGTTCACTGGTCAAGATTTTCCAACTCAAACATTTACTAGTGAATAAATTAGTATGCAGTTACACATGCTACCAGTAGTACGCTACATAAAGGTAAAGACCCAGTATAAAATATTAAAGAAATGTTTTATTCACATATAATCTGTATACTGAAGATATTTCCTATAATATTTATTGCTATAATATTTCCAGTCAAATAATCTATAATCCTAAATTGCTTATATAACTCAATATTTATATTATTGAATATATGAAAAAAGTTATTTTTGACCCAACAATCCTAGCTCTACCTTTTTTGATCGTCCAAAAAAAGTAGCATTCCTCTTTTATATGTTTGTTAGCTCTCAAATATACTGGTCACAAAAATTAGGGGACATTTCAAAATAAATATGAAGTGATAAAATATCCCCTAGTTTTTGTGAGCAGTATATTAAAAATTAACCATTAGCCTGAGCAGGTGGTGGCACAGTAGATAGAGCCTCAGACTGGGATGCAGAGGACCCAGGTTCAAAACCTTGAGGTCGCTGGCTTGAGCCCAAAGTCACTGGCTTGAGCAAGGGGTCACTCACTCTGCTCTAGCCCCTGGTCAAGGCACATATGAGAATGCAATCAATGAACAACTAAGGTGTCGCAAGGAAAAACTGATGCTTCTCATCTCTCTCCTTCCTGTCTGTATGTCTGTTCTATCTGTCCCTCTCTCTGTCTTTCTGTGTTGGTCACCAAAAAGATAAAAAAATAATAAATAAATAAAATTAAGCATTACATGTAATAACAATGTATGGTACCAAGTGGGCATGAAAAATATCAGGGGAAGCACTTTGTGAAGAGTGATTGACCACTGTGCTGTCCTTCTGAAACTATCACAAAATAATATTGAATGCAAACTATAATTTTAAAAAAGATTAAAATAATTATATGGAAAAAAATAAAAATTAATTATTACATCCCTCTTGTCTTCCAACCTCCACTCCTCAGAGTGTTCTACAGGCTAAATAAAACTAGTTCCATTAGTGTTTATTCATAATTTCTAATTATCTCACTCTTCTGATTTTCTACTCAAGCAGAGTCAAATAATTGAAATTTGCTCTAACTGCTGAATTACTCTTATTTTATTCTGCCCAGGATCACTATCCTCTCCTTTGTTCTGCACATCATTATTTCACCCCCAAGAAGCTAGACTTATCCCTAGGAAGATAAAAATTTTAAAGTCCAAGTTAATCTTTAGGGTAGTATAAACACTTCCACCTTTACTTCCTATCCTGATACACAATGAATTCTAAAGTACAATATAATAGAATTTATATTTTAAAAATTACAGAGATTGGCAGATTTTATCCCCAAACATTAAGTACTAAAGACACAGACCTGAGAACCCTACTGTCATCACTTTCTTATTACTTTGACAGTACAAAATGCCATGAGATTCTTATCCTAATCACTCTGCTTTCTGGCACGATAAATTATTTTACATAATCTGGAGAATGAAACAGAAGATCATCTAGTAGAAGTTGATATCCAGACTATAATATCTTGGTATTTTTACTTTTTTTTTTTACTGTTCCTTGTTTTAATGTACATAAATATTATAAATACCAGAATAATTTCTAAAAATAATACAGTCTTCTATAAGACACTCTCTAAATCAGAGCATTTAGGGAAGCAGTTAAAATTTTAGCTGTGATTAGCAAATGAAAGGAAGTTGTCTTTTAGGAAATACACCTATGATGAGTTCAAATTTTAAAAGAAGGAAATAGAGTGCACGCTGATAGACATAAAACAAATATTTAAACATCTACTGAATGCACAGGGATAGGATAGTACTTAAGAAAAAACAAGTCCTTAAGAATCCAAGAAGGCCCAGGGAGAGAGCTCTCCCTATGGTTCCCTGTAGCAAAGTAAAAACTCTTCAAGACTCAATTTTCTCATTTTCAGAGCAGAGAGAAATGATTTCTCCATCACTGAGATGTTATTAGAAATAAATGAAGCCATATAGTACATGAAAGATAGTCAAATTTAGTTCCCTTTTCTGTCCCCTTCCCCAAACATCACTATAATATTTGACTAGGCCATGGATCAGAGTAGGCTTCTAAAACTTAATCTGAAGACTGCAGATGTGAACTCTATATAGTTCCCCGAAACAGCTTGTAAGAAGTCCTAAAATGTCTCTAGGATTATTTCTAGGAGTTGTAGAAGTAACTACTATTGTGTGAAAATGGCTCTACTTTGTAATTCTATAGGAAAGCATTCTAAAGATATAAATGGTTGACTCTAACAGTAGGCTTAATTTGATTAGAAACAACCATTATCTACATTTTCAATATATGAGATTTCACTATCTTCCCATTGATAACATTCCTCTTGAAATTGAGACTATTAGAGCCTCACATAATTTATATACTGGAATTCTATTACACTACTGTCACACTGTTTTATAATCCATAGCACTGGACTGTATCGTTGAAACTGAAAAATGTATGTATAGTTTTAAAAAATGATATTGTAACAAATGTTGAGTTAACAGAAGGTTACAGGAAAATGAGTGTCCTTCTAAACATTTCAATATTTTAGGATCATCACTGTATTAAAGAAGTTTATTATTCCTCAAATGGTTTATCAACAATATGGATGGATCTTGAGAATATCATGCTAAGTGAAATAAATCAGACAGAAGAAGTTAAGAACCATATGATTTCACTCATATGTAGAATATAAAATTGAAAGCAACAAATGAACAAATAAGAAAAACAAACAAAAACTCACACAGACTGGTATTACTGGAGGGAAGGAAGGTGAGGAGTAGTAAACGGTAAAGGGGTCAAATATATGTTGATGGAAGAAGATTTGACCTTGAGTGGTGGGCACACAATGTAATATACAGTCTACTGGAATTGTACACGTAAAACCTATATAATTGTATTAATCAATGTCACCCCAATAAATTTAATTAAAAAAGAAAAATGCATTTGCACAGAAGTAACTTCAATGAAATCATCTAATTCCCACTAAAATATGAATTACCTTAACATGAAAAAAAGTCACTGTTTTCAATGCATAGTGTGACTTCATGCTTGTAAGAAACTATTTAAAATCACAGCTTGTGTTAATCAAGTTGATTTTGATTTTAATTAAAATGCCATTGATTTCTTAAAACAAATATAAGAGGCAGGGACACCAGGAATTCAAAGGTATACCATACTATAGTCAGTCAGGTACCGGGGAAATGTTAAGAGAAAAAGGCATCATTGCATTGGTGATATACTACCATTTTATTCAAGAGGATAATAATCTCTTGATACAGATTACAAGATTATAATATAGTATATATAATTTTATTATTTAGATTGCAGTGTGTATCACTTAAGGATACATGAATATACTTGTAGAAAAGCCAAACATCAACTTACTAAGATCAAAGAAATGCTGCCAGAAGGCTTCCATCCACTTCTGGAGATCATCTCTACTGTCAGTTGCAAAAACATGCGTTACAGCCTGTACAGCAACAGGGTTGGTGACAGAGAAGTTATGCATTTTCTTAGCATTCTTATCCATTGCTCGAATTCTGGTCTCCTAAAAATTAAAACAAAACTGGTGTTTTAGAAGGGGCATATTTCTGTAATGATAAAAGAAATGTTTTATTGCTTAACTATCATACACACCACATGCATTTATAATCTTAATGCTGATAATTTAAAATGTAAAATACGTAATTTTGAGAATTTTCAATATTAAAATTCAAACCAGGACGATTTTTTAAGGGGGAGAGTTGGAGGAGGGTATGGGGGGGTATAAATGGTGATGGACAAAGACTTGATTTGGGGTGGGGTGAACACACAATACAGTGTACAAAGATGTGTTAAAAACTGGGCACCTGAAACCTGTATAATTATGTTAACTAGTGTCACCCCAATAAATTCATTTAAAAAAATACTGAGTAGCTTGACCAGGAGGTGGCGCAGTGAATAGAGCATCTGATTGGAACACGGAAGACCCAGGTTTGAAACCCCAAAGTCACCGGCTTGAGCACACGCTCACCAGCTTGAGCACGGCATCGCTGGCTTGAGTGTGGGATCATAGACATAATCTCAAGGTCACTGGTTTAAGCCCCAAAGGTCGCTGGCTTGAGCAAGGGGTCACATGCTTTGCTGTAGCCCCCTGGTCAAGGCACATATGAGAAAGCAATCAATGAACAACTAAGGAGCCACAACAAAGAATTGATGCTTCTCATTTCTCTCCCTTCCTGTCTGTCTGTCCTTATCTGTCTCTCTCTCTCTCTCTGTTTGTAAAGAAAAAAAAATACTGAGTAATATTTCAAAGTATGCTACATATAGCACTTACGTTAAATTACATGAGATTAAAAAAACATAACCTGTTTTGATCTCAGTTTAAGCAGGAGCTTGCTGTCTTTTATATATATCTTGAAATTTACAATGACATAAGCACAGCATGTCATAACTGTAATGTGAATTATGTTAACTATATTTCCAACAGTAGTAAAATAGATGGATTAGTAAAGTATGTTTCTTATTCTAATATTCTTGCATAATATACAATGTTATCAATTAACAATCAAGTACAACCATAACTTAGTGTTTACTGCAACAAAACAGGTTTTTCTTAACATTTATTTCACATGTAACATTCATTTACAAAGCTCATAGTCAAAGATCCATAAAGTAATATTATCTTCATAATTGTAAAAATTATTTTTTCAAATGCTGAATGCAAGACTTAGAAAAAGGCAATGGTTTCATACACGCTAAACTTTTTCTGAGTGGTACTAAGTATGACATTGTGGTAATGTTTACTGTATCTACATGAAAAAATGTCTATTCCCAAGTCATACACAGACACTGCCATACCACATACAACCCAACAACTGCACTTAGTCTCCACAGAATCTTAGGAGGAAAGTCTGTAATAGAACTATCTAGTATGCAAAGACAAGGATTTGGCTGCCTGGATAATGACTGATATTACATTATTCTAGAGCAGTTATGTCCATTAGAAATATAATGTGAGCCACATATGTAATTTAAGATTTTCTAACAATCACAGTTAATAAGGTATAATGAAACTGAGGAATATAATTATGTAATAATTATTACAGTACTTCAAAATAATGTCTTTTATGTAACCCAACATATCCAGAGTACTAGCATATAAGGGATAACATTTTTTTGAGATATTTTACATTCTTTTTTCAATACTAAGTCTCCAAATCTAGTCTATCTTATGGAACATCTCAATTCAGACTACCATATATCAAGAACTTAACAGTCACTGATGGTTAGTGGTGATGCGACTGTACTGGGTAGAGAAGTTTTAGAGGAGAATGGGTATGCCTACCAGAATGTGTACAGAATAGTATTTGGCTGGCAGTTAAAAGAGCTGGTTAAGAATGAAAAGAAATTCTTCACTTCTTTGAATGAAGAGAGATTGTCTGTACAGTCACATACAAAAACCAACATACTCACATAATAATGTCTATGTGGACATTACTGACATAGCAAAGAGGGGAAACCTATTCCCTGGAAAATGGGCATATATACAGACAGGTGAACACTATCATATACTACCCAAGTTCTTTTTGAAGGAATTCTTATTCAAAAATCACATGAGGAAATATGTATGCTGTACAAAGTAGCAACATAACTTTGAAACTTTGGAGTATCACAAAATATAAGGATTGGTGACCATCTTAGAGACAATCTATTCTGTCATTTAAAAAATGTGGGAATGTGAGTTCAGAGAATTGTAAGGAACTTACGAACAGCATAGTACTTTTATCATAATTGAGTCTTTTTATACTCCTATATATTGGCAATAAACTTTGTGAATTAACTCTTAATTATTTATAAATATTAAAAAAATACTGCCCCAAATGGCATCCTTGAAGACTGAAAATGCATGGAATCAATCGCTTTTAAGTATAAAGCTTACTATCCCTAGAAGAGAATGACTTAGCTCTAAGAAGAATCTTTGCTATGCTTCTCTATCAGATTAACTGAAGGCTGTCTCAGTGAAGGGTAAGGGGGAACCTTTATTGCTACTAGTCTTTAGAAAAACAACCAAGCAATAAAATATGAAGTATTCTTGTCGCTGAAAGTGTGCTTCACTACACCAAATCCATTTTCATACAAATTTCTGACTACCTTTTGTATAGGATTAAAATAGATTCAACTTTTAAATAAATTTTATACATGAATATGTACATTTTTAATAATACCATGGTATCATTTCAAATGAAAACACCAATGAAGCAAGTATGATGAACTGAATGAATCATTTATATCCTCCTAAGAGAATATAGCGCAATAATATATAAATACTATACACACTCCACTAACTCTAGTAACCATAAATACTAAATTTTATTAAAACGAGAGGTTTATAAAAGGTGCAAATGAAACACAGAATAGATCATTTAAATTATCTTCCATATTTTATCACTTCAAATAATTTAATGGGAAAATTTTAAAACAAAAAACCGTGTGATTAATCAAAGTATCTGATAATGTCAGAAAGTTCATGCAAGCTGTTTTTCAGTGAGGGCAAAGTCTCTGTAACAGAATTTCACTTCTCAAACAAGGAAAAGATCATAAAACAGAATTTTACAACTGTTATCATTATGGGCTCACACAATATATATAATAGAACATATATAGATGATGGAAGTATCTCCTCTTAGCAGGGTGCAAAAGGAAACAAGTTGGATATTTTTGCCTCCACTATTTTTACCACCTAATACATTGCCTGATATCCGTGCTAAGTGACTGAAAAAATATTTAATGAAAAGAGAAAAAGAACAATTCAAATAATGATAAAAAATTTTACACTGATAGACTCAGATCCCAGAAATAATCTTTAATTCAACTCTTTAATTTATAGATGAGGAAATCTATGTTCTGAGATAAGTGTTCTAGCCAAGGTCAGTTTCTTGTCTTGCTTTGATAATCCCAAATCTTCTAGTTGATATGGAGGCTTTAAGAGTCAACTTTTATTGATTTGTGGATAGATTTGAGACTCTTCACTGTGAAAGTTTAATTCTTACTGGCTTGACTTTTGTCAGCCAGCACACACTAAACTGCAACCTTCTGCAACCAACTGCAGTCAATAAAAATATAACCCGAGTAACCAACTTTGTAACAAAATTAACTCTGAAGTCAAAAGAAAATTTCTTTTAGGTGTTCATCATTTTGAACTAAAAGTGTACTTCAATCTTGCATTTCTGTGGTACTGGAAAATTACTAGATTAGGACAGATTTATGAACTGTATCTGACCTTACTTTTGATTATATGACTTTTAAAAAAGTCTGCTATGTACCCAGATTATGGTTTCTAAATATTCTTTCCCACCAAAAAAGCCCAGAACTCTTTAGAAATGGCTGATTTCCAGCCCGAGTCAGGACATATATGGGATGATCCTGGAATATCATGTCCTACCAGAAATCAAAGGTTACTATGGTTTTATCAAAGGCACCAACTTGGAGAGGCTTCTAGTAGCCAAAAATGGGTCAGTCAGAATGTCAATAACAATGGTAATACATTGATACATAAAATGTCTTTAAATCCATAAATTCATAGTGATATTTAAAACCTAACTTTATCTGAAATATATGTACTCTTATTGATCTATGTCATCCTATTAAATTAAATTTTCTAAGAAACCAACACCAACAACAACACAAACTAACTCTAGTCACCTCTGAAGGATGTTAAGGAAATTCATTGTTTTGGTAACTAGGATATAAATACAAAATAAATCAAGCCATTATCTTGCATTTCCTATAAAAATTGCACCTCAGTCAAATAGCTGAAAAAGTAGAGGTATCTCTGCTAATAAATAAATTTAAAATACCACCAGTTTGCAATCCCTAATAAAATAAAGGATCTAAGTATTTCAGCAATGGATATTAATATGAGTGGGAGGCCCAGACATATTATATGCCTCTGGATAAAAGTAAATATTTCCTAAGGCATATTCCTATGTACCAACCTATGTCTGATTCAGAAAAGAAAAAAATTGCCTGACCAGGCGGTGGTGCAGTGGATAGAGTGTCTGTCTGGGATGCTGAGGACCCAGGTTCAAAACCCTGAGGTCACCAGCTTGAGCGCGGGCTCACCCGCTTCAGTGCAGGGTCGCTGGCTTGAGCAAAGGGTCACTGGTTCAGATGGAGCCCCCCCCCCCCAGTCAAGGCATGTATGAGAAAGCAATCAATGAACTAAGGTGCCGCAACTATGAGTTGATGCTTCTCATCTCTCTCCCTTCCTGTCAGTCTCTCTCTCACAAAAAAAAAAAAAAAAAGAGACAACTCAAAGATGCAATCAGCAATATCTAGACTATGGAAAACTGTAAGATAAATAACCAAATTTACACACACACACAAAATCCAATTTCTTCAACAAATAAACTGTGTGTGACTATGAGTATGTGTTGTGTGTGTGAGAGAGAATTAGAATAAGAATTAAAAACAGATTAAGAGATTTAAGAGACATAATCAATCAACTATCAACTGTAATATACGGACCTTATTTGAATCCTGATTGTTAAAAAAACTGCAAAACTGGGAAATTTGAATACAAGACTTTTGAAGATATATTGACTATATATACCCTTAAACTTTTAGAAGTATAATTTCTAGAGTATTTACAAATAAAATGATTTGGTCTTAAGGATTTCCTTCAAAATAATACTATGGTGGGGATAATGCATGAGGGAACAGTCAAGTTTATTTTATTTTTTTTATTTATTCATTATAGAGAGAGGAGAGAGAGAGAGAGAGAGAGAGAGAGAGAGAGAGAGAGAGAGAAAGAGAAGGGGGAGGAGCAGGAAACATCAACTCCCATATGTGCCTTGACCAGGTAAGCCCAGGGTTTTGAACCGGCAACCTCAGCGTTTCCAGGTTGACGCTTTATCCACTGCGCCACCACAGGTCAGGCCAGTCAAGTATATTTATATTATCCTCTTTATAGATTATCTTGAAATTTAAAAAACAAAATATAAGTTCTAAAATCTAAGTGTCCACTTTTTTATCTATAACACAGAGATGATATTATTTTACTCATTCCTTCCTCACAAACATGTCCTAAAGATAAATGAGTTCTTTGAAAGGTGTTTCTTCTATTTTAAAAAGGATCTTTTTCCTTCTTTTCCAAGGGAGAGGAGGGGAGGCAGAGACAGACTCCCGAATGTGCTCTGACCGGGATCCACCCGGCAACCCCCCATCTGGGACCGATGCTCTGCCCATCTGGAGTCCTGCTTGTAACTGAGCTATTTTTAGCACCTAAGGTGGAGGCTCCATAGAGCCATTCTTAGTGCCTATGCCAAAGTGCTCAAATCAATTGAACCAATTGAGCCATGGCTGTGGGAGGGGAAGAGAGAGAGAGAGAGAGAGCAAGAGAGACAAAAGGGGAAGGTGGAGAGGTGGAGAAGCCAATGGTCACTTCTATTGTGTGCCCTGATAGGGAGTCGAAACTGGGGCATCCACATGTTGGGCCCATGCTCTACCACTGAGCAAACCAGCCAGGGCCAAAAGGTGTTTGTTCTTAAGTCTTGTTGATCAGGGATGAAGACAAAATGTTTCTGGCTAAAAACAAGATTTAAGACCTTATATATACTCTAATAACAAAAAATGCATACTTCCACAATATGTGACAAGGAATGTTTGAAATATAAAGCTCACAAAAATTAGGGGATATTTCAAAAGGAATATGAAGCAATAAAATATCCCCTAATTTTTGTTAGCAGTGCATATATGTAAAGTGTAACCATAAATTAGACCAAGCATTAGGTATAACTGGGATTAGTGTGATATAATTATTTTCAATTTATGTCAGTGAAATTAGACATAAACTTGTTAAAGAAAAGGCTGTTGAAAAATCATATTTTGCTATATTTAATAAAGGTCATAAATGGTTGACAGGGTTTAGACATTAAGAGGACTAACATAATCAGAAGAAAATCCCATGTGCTTTCAATTAATTGTGCTTGCTAGGGTCCATGATAAAAATAATGGTTAAAAGCAATTTCAAGACAATTTAACAGAGGTCTTTCACCCCAAGTAGTGTTATTGCCTTCCTTGTTTTAGTACAGATTTTATCATTCATTAAAATGAAGTGATGTATAATATTTAATCAGGGAAAAACTACTGATCTCAAAGACCCATACTTCTTTTCCGTTCTATTCCCCAACCCGTTGGCAATGGATAAAACTGTGGCTAATAAAATGCTTTCTACAATGTATAGGAGATTCAGTGGCTCCAGTTAAGTACCCCTTATTGAGAATGCCTTACTCAACAACATTGACAGGGAAGTTTTTGAAGTTGAAGCGATCACTTTGAAGTAAATCATCCTTTCAAATTTGGATTGAAAAGATGAGGGGAATAGCTTTTAAGCTTTTCTTTCCTTAATGTGACTATTTCCACAGATGGCTCCCTATGAAAATTAATGAACTGACCTAGCTTTACAGGAAATGCCATTTAGAAGGACAAGGATTATAGATTCTGTGATCAAAATAATAGAACTATTACTAATATACCTTAGCAACTTCAAAATGTATGTTTTCACATAATTTTTAAAGTAGCATTAAGCAAAAGTATTATTTTCTAAATCATGAGAGAAGAAAATAAAAAAAAGAGGAACTCAGATTTGTATTTAATATTTAACATTATTAAGCATAAAAAGATCTTAGAGACTCAGCATTGGAAATACACTAAAAACTGAAAAAAAAAAACATTGTTCTTAAGTTTTATTGGATGCTTACCTGCTTGTATATCAGAAAATATCAAACTGAAATTTATGAAAGCTCCTGTTTACTTAACATACTCAAAAATTTCCAAAGTAAGCACAAATAAAGCATCGACCTTATATTTAAAAACCAAGTACTTTAAAACATTGAATAGATAAAAATTTATAAATTTATTGTAATATTTGGGGGGAGGGTCAAGAGACAACACTCATTTGCTACTTTTGGTGGGGTGATACTATGATAATACATATTGCAAATATAAATACAATACCAATTAATTACTCTGAAAACTAGCAATTTAAACATTAAATATTTATCCTGCTTTCTCAGGAGGAAGTGTTAATTCATTCCCACTTGATAAGAAAAATCCCCTCAAAATACAAAAAAGCCAGCTAACATATGTATAAGAAAGGACAGCATAAGATAAACAAATGCAATCTGCAAGGTAATAACTAATTCAGGCCAGGTAAATCACAAAGTACCACCTCTTTCACTACTTGCTAGTTGTAAAGAAGAAAGCTTACCCATATACTGGAGATAGTGCTCACCACCTTAATCCAGCACTTTCCATAAGACAACCTGACATCATGTGCCTCTGAACAGGATGGCCTATAAAGTATTTGCCATTATCCATAAAATTTTCTTGTAAAAATATTTTCTTTTCTTTTTTTTTTCTTTTTTCCAAGTGAAAGGAGGAGAAGTAGTGAGAGATTCCCACATGCGCCCTGACCGGGATTCACCTGGCAACCCAGTCTGGGGCTAATGCTCGAACCAACTCAGCTATCCTAGCACCTGATGCTTGAACCAATCAAGCCAATGGCTACAAGAGGGGAATAGGGAGGGAAAGAGAAGCATATGACTGCTTCTCCTGCATGCCCTGACCAGGAATCGAACCCGAGACATTCACACTCCAGGTTGACATTCTATCCACTAAGTCAACCAGCCAAGCCCATGAAAAATATTTTAAAAGAATCTAATCAAGCCTCTGAACCTAATTTACGGTTAGAAGAACAAAGGATTAGAATATTCCTAGATTAAAAACAAAATTTAAAAGAATAGTTTGGGGAAAATGGGAAATTTTGAGTACGAACTGGATATTATTGATAGATATAAGAAAAGTGTTAATTTTCCCAGCTGTGATAATGGTATTGGGTTTACATATATTCCACATGGTTCAGCAAAAAATACAGACAAGTAAAGAGGCTTTATATACTTCCAGCTACAAGATGAACAGGTGTAGGGTCTAATATAAAACATGGTGACTACTGTTAGTAACACTATTGTATTGCTCATAACCCTATTGTACAATTGAAATTTGCTTAGTAGAACTTCTCACCAAGAAAAGATTAAAAAAAAAAAGTAATGCAATCAATGACTATAGTAATAATTACACAACTATATTTGTTAAAATTATCAAATAATACTTTTAATATTGGTGAACTTTATTTTGAGAACTCTACCACCATAATGATTAAAAATAAGATAAACATAAAGTGTTTAGCCCCCACTTACACACACACACACACACACACACACACACACAAAAGACATAAAGCAAATATGAAAAAATGTTAACTATTGAATGTAGGTGGTATACAGTGATCATTATAGTGTTTTTCAACTTTTCTGTAAATTTGAATAATTTTATAAGTTCAGGAAAAAATAAGCAAATTATTTTAATAGGAGGTAAAATTCTATAACAGTTGTATTTTCATAAATTAACAAACAAATTTCTTGACCAAGATGGTATCTGATATATTTAAATAAGGAGACAAGCACCCATTTACTGTTAAGAGTGAAGTCTGCAGGTGAACTGAAGAGTTCAAAGGAAATCTAAGGTAGAAATAGGAACTGGAAGGAGAAAAATTCCTAAGAGAAAGGGTAGGAATCAGTGCTGAAGAAAATTAAGATGACAATATCACAAAATTAAAGAAAAAAGACCTTTCAGCCTAAGTAGGTGGTGGTGCAGTGGATAGAGTGTTAGAGCATCCTGGCACGTGGAGGACCCAGGTTTGAAACCCTGAGGTCACTGGCTTGAGCACGGGGGTCACCGGCTTGAGCGTGAGATCACAGACATGACTCCGTGGTTGCTGGCTTGAGCCCAAGGTCGCTGGCTTGAGCAAGGGGTTACTCGCTCTGCTGTAGCCCCCCAGTCAAGGCACATATGAGAAAGCAATCAATGAACAACTAAGGTGCTTCAGTGAAGAATTGATGCTCCTTATCTTTCTCCCTTCCTGTCTGTCTGCCCCTATCTGTGTCTCTGTTTCTCTCACACACAAAAAAAGAACAAAAGACCTCATCTGTTTAATCTTTGTGATTAAGCAACTAAATTATATTAACCTTCCCAATCTTAACTCTTACTTCATAGTTTAATGTTAAATTCCCTTTTGAACTTTAGAAAAAAACGTCAGAAACAATGGAAGAGATATACTATTTGTCATCAGTCCTCAGGGTCAAATATAACCCATACTGTTCCCAATAGTCTAGGGCTGAGTCTATACGAATTACTAGATTCATCAATTTCCCAATGGTCAATTGTGGAACCACCATGGGGATTTCTAAGTATGCTGATTTCATTCATGTTAATAATGGAGTTGACTGACTACAGAATTCTATTAGTTGCTAGGCATCAGCCTTTACCATCTCAGGAAAAATGAGTCAATTGAAAAAAGGTCAATTCAGTCAGGCTATATAAACACTGTTAACCACTTTTCAGGAATTAGACCCTTGTCATCTGACAAGAAAATACAGATATACTGCCTATAATAACAGAGGAGTACCCTTATAACTGTCCTTTAAAATTTAAGTGGTAAAGATTCAATGCAGGCCTAAGCCATCTAGCCTAGGGGTAGATTGTAGCTTCAGGCTCAGAACCTCATTTCAGAGCTACTTTTTACTTTGAAAACTGATTCAGAGTAGGTATGGACATAGGAAAATGTCTAATTTTGCCTTTCAAATATAGTCTAGCAATATGTCTATGAGGAAACAGAATAACACCCCACAAATTTTTATCTACTTTTTTTCCTACGCATTATGAAAAGAATGAGCCATATAATCTTCCTTACTAGCTAGACAAGTTCTATCTCATCCCCGAGTCTTTTTCTTCACTTGTAGAACAGAAATAATAAACCTGTACAACAGGAATGACTTCAACCTGTTCTGTCTACCTTTAAGAGCTGAGATAAAGTAAAATGAATACCATGAAGGCTGTTTTCCAATAAAACAAATGACTTTAAAAATATTTGTTTAGGCCCTGGTCAGTTTGCTCAGTGGTAGAGCGTCGGCCTGGCATGCGGGCGTCCCGAGTTCGATTCCCGGCCACAAAGGAGAAGCGCCCATCTGCTTCTCCACCCCTCCCCCTCTCCTTCCTCTGTCTCTCTGTTCCCCTCCTGCAGCCAAGGTTCCACTGGAGCAAAGTTTGCCCGGGAGCTGAGGATGGCTCTGTGACCTCTGCCTCAGGCGCTAGAATGGCTCTGATTGCGGCAGAGCGATGCCCCAGATGGGCAAAGCATCGCCCCCTGGTGGGCGTGCCGGGTGGATCCCGGTTGGGCACATGCGGGAGTCTGTCTTACTGCCTCCCCGTTTCCAACTTCAGAAAAATACAAAATATATATATACATATATATATATATTTGTTTAAATTACATTTTAACTTGATTTATGATTATCCATACTACCTATCCACCTGGTAAACAGGTCAGACAAAAATCATGTTTACAGAACTCTTGCCAAAAATATTTAATCGAAATATACTGGATTAATTAATATAATACAGATTTGGGAGCTGACCTGGATTTTCATAAATGTCAGTATAATGAAAGACCCTCCCCCCCAAAAAAAGGGCAGCAAGTGAAAGAAAACAAACAAAAGATACAGAAACCACAGAAAGAACATTTTGGGAAAACTGGGGCAATTTGCTCTTTAATTAGATATTATTTTATTAATAAATTTCTTGAGTGTGCTAAAAATATTATGGTTATGAGGGAAATGTCCTTGTTTTTAAGAGAAACATGCAGAAGTATTCTAGAAAGAAATGTTATGCTTCTTGCAACTTACATTGAAATAGTTAAAAAAAAACTAAACTAGAGAGAAAGCAAATGTGGCAAACTGCTAATAAAGAATCTAAGTGAAGGGTACACAGGCATTCACTATTCTATTCTTTTAACTTTTTTATACATTTGAAATTTTCAAAAGACTAATATAGAAAAAAATAAATGCTGCTTAAACAAAATAAAAATTTGACAAATAATAAAAATCTCAATTTTCCAATAAGGAAATTTTACTTTCATAAACCTAATTTTCAAAACCAAAATAAATTCCCTAGGTTGTAATAATGAGGTATATTATTTAAGACCAATACTAATCATTCTAACAAACAAAACAGATAAATTAAGTGGACTTTTAATTATATGATAAAAGGTCTCATGAAGGATTTCTTTTAAAGTAAAAGCAGTGTAATTTCTAAAAGCACGACAGAAACAGACCATATGTTATTACTGGAAAAGATGACAGAAGTTAGCTCAGGTCCTTACAGATTAGCTAACCAGTATCTACATGTTGTTTTTCAAGACATACCACTTTACATTTTTCTTCAAAAGAAAATTTAGAGACAAGTAGAACATGCAGAGTTAACATCTAAAAGTGTGTGTGTGTGTGTGTGTGTATATATATATATTAAAAAGTATATATATATGCAAGTACATATATGTGTGTGTGTGTGTGTGTGTGTATATAAAATCATATACTTTAATTCGACCACTCCAAAGACAAATTAAAACAACTAGAACAATTAAGTGTAGTCTTTAGGAAGAAAAACTGATATTCTGCTCTAGAAATGACATTAAAGTCATTTAGGAATGTAAAAAAATGGGGGGAGGGACCTCTAATAAACACTAAACTGAGATGATAGAGGAAGATAAATTTAAGATCTGAGGTAAAATAAAATAAGTCATGAGCACGGTATATGCTTCCAGTTGTTTGTCTCTTCCTTGATTTCTTTTATCAATGTTTTATAATTTTCCGAGTACAAGTCTTTAGTCTCCTTGGTTAAATGTACTCCTAGGTACTTTTGGTTGTAATAGTGAAGGGGATTGTTTCCTTAATTTCTCTTTCTGATTGTTCATTGTTGGTATATAAAAATGCCTCTGATTTCAGAGTATTAATTTTATATCCTGCCACTTTGCTGAATTCATTTATCAGGTCCAGTAGTTTTTTGACTGAGACTTTAGGGTTTTCTATTTACAATATCATATCATCTGCAAATAATGATAGCTTTACTTCTTCTTTTCCAACTTGAATGCCTTTTATTTCTTCTTCTCGTCTGATTGCTGTGGCTAGGACTTCCAGGACTATGTTGAATAAGAGTGGTGAAAGGGGGCACCCCTGGCTTGTTCCTGATATTAAGGGGATTTCTTTTCATTTTTGCCCATTGAGTATGATGTTGGCTATGGGTTTGTCATAGATGGCCTTTATCATGTTGAGGTATGTTCCCTGTATTCCCACTTTGTTGAGAGTTTTGATCAAGAATGGGTGCTGGATTTTATCAAATGCTTTTTCTGCATCTATTGAAATTGTCATGTGGTTTTTCTCCTTACTTTTGTTTATGTGATGAATCACATTGATTGATTTGCGAATACTGTACCAGCCTTGCCTCCCCAGAATAAATCCCACTTGATCATGGTGTATGATTTTTTCCATATATTGTTGGATCCAGTTTGCTAATATTTTGTTGAGGATTTTAGCATCTATATTCATCAGGGATATTGGCCTATAATTTTCTTTCTTTGTGTTGTCTTTGCCTGGTTTTGGAATCAGAATTATGCTCGCCTCATAAAAGGATCTTGGAAGTCTTCCATCCTCTTGAATTTTTTGAAATAGCTTGAGAAGGATAGGAGTTAGTTCTTCCTTGAATATTTGCTAGAATTCACTTGTGAAGCCATCAGGCCCAGGACTTTTCTTTGTTGGAAGTTTTTTGATAACTGTTTCGATCTCATTTGGTGTAATTGGTCTGTTTAGGTTTTCTGATTCTTCTAGATTGATTTTTGGGAGATTGTATGTTTCAAGGAATTTGTACATTTCGTCTAGGTTGTCTAGTTTTTTGGCATACAGTTCTTCATAGTATTTTCTTACAATATTTTGTATTTCAGTTGTTATTTCTCCACTCTCATTTCTAATTTTATTTATTTGAGTCCTCTCTCTCTTTTTCTTGGTGAGTCTAGTTAAAGGTTCATCAATCTTGTTTACCTTTTCAGAGAACCAGCTCCTAGTTTCATTGATCCTCTGTATTATTTCTTTAGTCTCTATGTCATTTATTTCTGCTCTGATCTTTATTATTTCCTCCCTTCTACTACATTTGGGCTTTACTTGCTATTTTTTTCTAGTTCTTTTAGATGCAGGGTTAAGTTGTTTATTTGAGCTTTTTCTAGCTTCTTAAAGTGTGCCTGTAGTGCTATGAACTTTCCTCTCAGTACTGCTTTTGCTGTGTCCCAAAAATTTTGAGTTGCTGTATGCTCATTATCATTCATTTCTAGAAATTTTTTTATTTCTTCTTTGATCTTATTCTTAATCCATTCGTTATTTAACGTGCTCATAGTAGGAAGAATAAACATCATTAAAATTTCTATATTACCCAAAGCAATTTATAAATTCAATGCAATACCAATTAAAATACCAATGACATACTTTAAAGATATAGATCACATATTCCAAAAACTTATATGGAACCAAAAGAGAACACGAATAGCCTCAGCAATCTTAAAAAAGAAGAATAAAGGGGGATGTATCACACTTCCTGATATCAAGCTATACTACAAGGCCATTGTACTCAAAACAGCCTGGTATTGGCATAAGAACAGGCACATAGATCAATGGAACAGAACAGAGAACCCAGAAATAAACCCACAGCTCTATAGACAACTGATATTTGATAAAGGAGGTAAGGGCATACAATGGAGTAAAGACAGCCTCCTCAACAAATGAGAAGACTTAAATGTAAGGCATGAAACCATAAGCATCTTAGAAGAAAACATAGACAGCAAGCTCTCCAACATCTCTCGCAGCGACATATTTGCTGATTTATCTCCACGGGCAAGGGAAATAAAAGACAGGATAAACAAATGGGACTATATCAAACTAAAAAGCTTTGGCACAAAGACAATAAGAACAGAATAAAAAGACAAACTACACAATGGGAGAACATATTTGACAGTACGTCTGATAAGAGGTTAATAACCAAAATTTATAAAGAACTTGTAAATCTCAACACCAGAAAGACAAAACAGTCCAATCAAAAAATGGGCAAAAGAAATGAATAGACACTTCTCCAAAGAGGACATACAGATGCCAATAGGCATATGAAAAAATGCTCAACATCACTAATCATTAGAGAAATGCATATTAAAACCACAATGAGATATCATCTCACACCGGTCAGAATGGCTCTCATCAACAAAACAACACAGAATTAAGTGCTGGTGAGGATGTGGAGAAAAGGGAACCCTCCTACACTACTGGTGGGAATGCAGACTGGTGCAGCCACTGTGGAAAACAGTATGGAGATTCCTCAAAAAATTGAAAATCGAACTGCCTTTTGATCCAGCCATCCCACTTTTAGGAATCTACCCCAAGAACACCATAGAACGGTTCCAGAAGGAGAAATGCACCCCCATGTTTATAGCAGCATTGTTCACAACAGCGAAGATCTGGAAACAGCCCAAGTGTCGGTCAGAGGATGGGTGGATTAAAAAGCTTTGGTACATATATACTATGGAATACTACTCAGCCATAAGAAATGAGGACATCGGATCATTTAAAATAACATGGATGGACCTTGATAACATTATACGAAGTGAAATAAGTAAATCAGAAAAAACTAAGAACTATATAAACCCATACATACATGGGACATAAAAATGAGACTCAGAGACATGGACAAGAATGTGATGGTAACAGAGGGTGGGGTGGAGGGGTGGGGAGGGGCGAGGAAGGAGAGGGAAGTGGTAGGGGGAGGAGAGGGGCACAAAGAAAACCAGATAGAAGGTGACAGAAGACAATTTGACTTTGGGTGAGGGGTATGCAGCATAATCAAATGTCAAAATAATCTGGAGATGTTTTCTCAGAACATATGTACCCTGATTTATCAATGTCACTGCATTAAAATTAATAAAAATAAGATTTAAAAAAATAAATAAATAAGTCAGGCTAGTGTAAAAAGTTCTATTGATTTGTAGTTGAAAATTGTTACTAAACTTTAATCACCTTTGTATCAAACCTGTGTGTGTGTGTGTGTGTGTGTGTGTGCGCGCGCGCGCGCGCAGTGTACATGCAAGTGGAGTAACGTATTTGATAGACTCTAGGTGGTGTACTACTACTTTTTAAATGCAGTGCAAGCACTCAAGTATTCTAAATGAATTGTCAGGCTTTCCTGTTCTGACAGAAGGTTGAATAAATTGCCCATCCAACCCATAAGAAATCAGAAAGTATATTCAGAACTATCTTTTTATGGGTTCATTTAAATATTAACTAGAAAGAACATCACTGCAACATGGGCTAACAACTTCAGTTTATATAATCTCTTAAATTCATGAAAAATCTAAATATTCTGTTAACTTGGATATCCTGTTATATTCTCTGCTTTAAAACCTATTTACTAGTATAGACTTTCGCTTACTATGTTTTCTCAGGAAATATACACTATTTCCTTTATGAAGTAAGTTCTATAACAAAAAGAAAAATAAGATTATCTTTATAAACTAACCTTTAACAGTACTTACCTTTTGTTTATAAGATGGCAACAATGTAAATTGTATAGAAATGGGAAAACTTCATAAAATGTTATATTTTTATTTTCAAAAGAGCATTTCATTTACCTTGTTAATGGACACTACCAATGCTGGTTCCACTTTAGCTTCAATTTCTTCTGGAGTGTAAAAACAATAGAGTTTACCTCCTCTCAAAACACAATACAACCTCCTCCAACTAATTTGACCTTCTAATATCTGCTGAAAAAAAAATCAAGAAACTATTAACACTAAATCATTATAACAAAATACTTAAATTACCAAAAGTTAAAAGTTTTTTGAAATTTTTAAATGTGTTAATATCCCATTAATCATATAATAAGTCAATAGCCCAAAACCAAAGAGTAAGTTAATATTAGGGAATAAAGCTCTAGAATTCTCAAAAGCACTAAATAAGCAAAATGGAGGTAATAATTACCATATAAGTTTTACACCCATAAAATCACAAATCAATTAGAAAAGCTAGTCTACTAAAAATGAGTACTTAGCCTGACCAAGAGGCGGTGCAGTGGATAGGGCGTTGGCCTGGGACACTGAGGACCCAGGTTTGAAACCCTGAGGTTGCTGCCTTGAGCATGGGCTCATCAGTTTGAGCACAGTGTTCCCAGCTTGAGTGGGGTATCACAGACATGATCCCATAGTCGCTGGCTTGAGCCCAAGGTCACTGGCGTGAGCAAGGGGTCACTAGCTCTGCTGTAGCCCCCGGTCAAGGCACATATGAGAAAGCAATCAATGAACAATTAAGGTGCAGCAACTATGAGTTGATGCTTCTCCTCTCTCTCCCTTCCTGTCTGTCCCTCCCTCTCTCTTATTCTCACTAAAAAAAAAAGAGTACTTAGAATTCGACAGAAATGCATCTAACTTAGGAAAATTATAAAAATAACTCAATATTCAGAATTCTTACTCTGTAAGAATGCAAATTTTATTTCCTCTTAGTGGAAATAGCTTTCAGAAAAAGCTATTGATTCATTAGAGCCCATAATTAATTATTTACTGAATATAAATAACGAGGTTATAAATAAATAAGAAGTAGGTGGGATAGAGGCAGTTTTGCAAACCCAGAGGCCTAAGTTATGCCAAAAGTTGCTGGCCAGAAATGCCTTTCTGTGAAAGGTGCTCAGTAATCCTCATCAGTCCCCACAAGAATCTTCTGTTGCCGATTATCCTGTTACTGCGAAGAACCTGGAGAGGGGCTCCTTAGCCATCCAGACTGCATCAGATCCCACCCCTGCCTCCTTCTGATCCCCAGGTATTCCCACCAATCCCCTGGTCTAAATCTAACACTGAGAAAACTATTATTAAAAGAAGGCTGACTCTAAGAAACACTTCTCAGTATTAGGATTAAGATCTAAACTGAGCTTAGTCATTGTAGATATTTAAAGTCCTCTAACCTGCTGATTAAGAAATCCTGCAGATGCACCCTCAGTCATGCAAGCTGGCTGGGCAACTAGACGGCAGCACATGTTGCCGTACAAGGGAAGCCAAAACGAAGACTCCTCTATGGAAACGAGAGAGAGAAAAAATCACGTTATATGTTTCAGGTCATCACATATTTTTTTTCTTTTTAGATTTTCTTTTTTGCTTTACATAAGAACACATGTAAAGGTTCATCCTACGCAAGTACCAGTGCTATATTTAATAAAATCAAATAAGATAATATCAAACTAGCAGTTTATAGCATGTTATCACCTAGAACAGCAAGGAACTTTTAGTCTCTTGATCTCTTGTCTGACTTTAAAATAATTAATAGAAGTAGTTCAGGGCATATATGCAAACTCATCTTGAATGTGCTCCTATTGGCCATATTGAAGACAATTTCAACCTCTTAATAAACAATATTAACAGGTTACAATACACTGAACAAAACAAAAAAACATGAGTCTACATTGATATAAATTTATCAATGCATAAAATGAGAGTTCAAAAAGAAATAAATACATAGTTTCAATGTGCCCCCTTTCACATAGAAAATATGTATTTATTACAAAAGGTGAAACAAAAAAGCAACTTTATAGTAGAAAAGCTTGGTAGACACTATCTCAATCAAATGACCAATGTGAACCTCATCAGTAACAGGATGAATCAAAATTATATGCCCCCTAATGGATGCACTGAACACAACATCAATTTTGTGATATTTCTGACAAGAATGTATATCCAGAATCTTATTCTAAGAAAACATCAAACAAACCCAAACTGAAGGATCTTCTACAAAATAACTGACTAGGATGTGTAAAAGTGTCAAGGTTATGAAAGCAAAGGAAAGACTGAATAATTGGTTCAAATTAAAAGAAACTAAGGAAGCATGATAATTAAAGGCAATTTGTGACTCTGTACTACATCCTGTTGTCATAAGGAACATTACTAGGACAATGAGCAACACCTGAATGAAGGCTGAGAATTAAATGGTAGTAATGTATTATTCATTTCCTGACTTGGATGGCTACAGTGATGTAACCAGATGTCCTTTTCTTAGGAAATACATATTAATATATTTGGGAGTAAGAGAGCATCATGTAAGCAACTTGCTCTCATTTATTTTCTGCAGGGGAAGAAGATCTTGACATTCAACTTGCAAATTTTCCATAAGTCTCCAAATGTCTAAAAAAGTTCTTTCAAAAAAACATTAAGCTACTCCTAATTAGTATGGGTGCAGGCTGGCTATAGCCTTCAAATCTATATGTAAGAAGAGCACTGCATAATTTATTTTATCAGGTGTAAAACTCAAGCATATAGCCCTTTGACCATACGAAAATGGTTTTTACAGTTTTCACTGACCCCTGTTGGTAGTACCTATAAAATGGCCAAGCCATGGGCTTTTAACTATTATTGTATAGATGCAATGTAGCCAAGGTTTTGTACATCAGTTAAATGAAAAAGACAAGGCTAAATTGATGAGTACAAAGCAAAACGAAGTTTTATTAACATACCTGCTCAACATTCTACTATACAATAGCATACAATAGACTGTCTGAGACTATCTAAATCTTTTTTAGTAATAACTTGTTAAAGATGTTGTTATCTTTTAGAAATAAAAGCTTGACCTGTCAGAAACAAATGCATAAATACAATACAGGAAATAATCCCAAAATGCAGACCTAAGTAAATAAACAAGAATCTTCTTTTCTAAAATAGACAAGAAAATAAAAATGACCTGAGTAACATATCTGAAATCAACTTTGTGACTTATGAATTTCAAGTTTGAATGCAAATTTTTTTTATGTAGTAATTAATTCAAGATCCACTATAACTTGCGTTCTAAATATCTATAAGCTAGTTACTTTTAACTTAGGATGCACTTCATAAAAATATAGAATCATAAATAATGATTAGTTTTTCAGACCAGTTCATAAAGTTTGTTCAACCAGTGATGTACTGGAACCTAAATACCACATGTAACAATTTGTTTCTCTGGTAAAGTAAGTTCAGATTTCACGGCCCATCAAAAATAATATGGGCAGTCCCAGGTTACTAATGAGATAGGTTCTGTAGGTTAGTTCCTAAGTTGAATTGGTATATAAGTTGGAACAGGTACATTTACCAATTAAATGCAACTTAGAAACTTAGATGTTTGTCTTAACACAGTATTTATTTTTACCTTCCTGTGCAAATAAATACCTAAATATTTACAAACCTTACAGAACCTATCTTGTTCATATCCCAGAGACTGCCTATAATTCCATCCAGATTGCAGTCCTTGAAAAGGAATATTGGATGTAGAATTCTTTGCCACACACCCTGCAATCACCTGTTACTTCTAGGTTTCTTTACAGCTGAGGAGCATTGTAGAATAAAATGTATACACAGCTTTCTTCTTTACACAAGAAATATGGCATCTCGGCTAGTCATTAAATCTATCTCAGTGTCAATTTCTCATTTAAAAAAATACCACCTGTCTTAAGTAGGAGGCTTATGAAAATCAAATAAGAGAATGTGTATATGACATCTATCATTGTGTCTGGCACATAATAGATGTTTCTCATCATTTCACATCCAGGGTAGTCTCACTCCCTTTGCAAACCATACCCTTTCCATTTTTCAATGCTGCCTCTCAGTCCTCATGCAACACAGTTAATCAAAATGCTTAATTCTTTTCTAGGCAAGGAGGCATTAGAACAAGATAAAATGAAACAGGAAGTGAGAGCAGTTTGACTTTTCATTACTAAAAGATCTCATCTAATTCATCTGTAGTTTCAAATGGGAAACAAAATGGAGTTTTAAAATGACAGCAACGACAAAAACAATACACGGACAAGAGAAAGAATCCAGATAACATCTCAGTTCCGTGTGAGTCAATCTTCACAATGTGTTCACTGTTTTATAAAAAGCATAAAAATTTCTTGATGACATCATTTTGGCTTTTCCCTTCAACTAGCATGACTAAAGTTGAGTTATAAATTTAAAAAAGCTTGCATTTCCTTTTGATTTTATAGCTTTTTTTTGGTAGACGTTAATATAACTTTATTTAGAAAACCCCCACTTCATAAACATACTTATAATAATGAAAAAATTGGTGCCTTTTTTCTGTATAAAATTTTCATTTTACTTGTAAGATTTAATTACAAGTTTTTAATTCACACACAGTTCTAGAAATATCTCTGCTACATAAAGTGTTGGGAATATAGGTTGCTTCATAAATTATTTTCCAGTGGAATCTGCAAGTTCCAAATGGGTGTGACTGTTTTAAGCCTAGGTCTTCTCTGTCTTTAATATGTTAATCTGTATTGTGCTTCTGTGAGAAAGAGCTATAACCACACAGTTCCCATGTTTATTTGCCCATGAGCATTTTATTAAAGGCAAATCTGGTAATATTTTATAGAATACTGAAGACAACTGAGGAATTACTGCTAAAAGTAATGCTTCCTGTGTGAATTTTATTCCTTTCTACAACTTTTCAGATGATTTGGTTTAAAGAACGGGGCCTTTTCATTATCGAGTCCATTATTCACACCTCGATAGTACTTTGTGTCTTTAGCTGCTTTAACAGTGATCTTGCCTGACCAGAAAGTATAAAAGAAAGAGCACAGCTTGTCCTGGATTATTTAAAGTCTAGCTCAACCACTTGCTAGCTGTATGAACTAGTATGTTACATTTTCTAAACTGTATTTTACTCATCTGTAAACTGTAAATAGTGATAAAATGCGGAACTTGTGAGGTCACAGAGCTAGCTAGTGGTAGACCTAGAATACAAACCCAAGGCTGATGGCCAGCTACATTATTAACCACTTCATCGTAATGTTTCCTTAAAACTACATCTAACAGTGACTAAGAATAAAAATTGCTTCAAAAATGCTTGCTTGTTTGCTTATTTATTTATATTTTATTGTGGTAAGCACACGTAACAGGAGACCAACCCTCTTAGGTTTTAAGTGCACAACACAGTACTGTTAGTGGTAGGCACTGTTTGCACAGCAGATCTCCAGTGCTTATTCATCTTGTATAACTAAAACTTGACAGCCATTGATTAGCAACTCCCCTCTCACCCACCCCCCACCCCTACTAACCGCCATGCCACTACCCTCTGCTTCTATTAGTTTGACTATTTGAAATACCACATTTCAGGAGAACCACACAGTATTTGTCCTTCTTGACTGGCTATTTCAGTTAGCATAACGTCTTTAAGGTTCATTCATGTGTCACATACTGTAGAACTCCCTTCTTTTTGAAAGCCGAACAGTATATCAGAACAGTGTCTGGCATATAATAGGCACTCAACATATGGTAGTAATATTGATAATTCTGGAGAACTGATACAAATGGGATGAAAACAAACTTCATTAGCCAAATTTTCTGATAACATTAATACTACTAATACTATTGTAGATTTCAAGTTTTGGGTGATGAGAGACTAGACTGTCAGATCAAGTCTTCTACTGAAAATGCAAATTAACTGTATTTTAAAAATTTTCTCCCAGAGCAATAAAGAGGTAACAAGACTATAAAAAATTATTAGTACAAACTAGATAAATAAGAACCAGTGGCCCTGGAGGTTGGCTCAGTGGTAGAATATCAGTTCAGCATGTGGAAGTCCCGTGTTCAATTCCCACTCAGGGCACTCAGGAGAAGGGACCATCTGCTTCTCCACCCTTTTCCTTTCTCTCTCTCCCCCTCCTCCAGCCATGTCTTGAATGATTCAAGCAAAAGTTGGCCCTGGGTGCTGAGGATGGTTCCATGGCCTAGCCTCAGGTGCTAAAAATAGCTTAGTTGCTGAGCAACAGAGCAGCTGCCCAGATGGGCAGAGCATTACCCAGGTGGAGGGCTTGCTGGGTGGATCCCGGCTGGGGTGCATGCAGGAGTCTTTCTCCTGCCTCCCCACCTCACAATTAAAGAAAAAAAAAAAAAAAAAGAACCAGTGAGTTCAGTGAACATAGATGCTGTATTTGTCCTAATAGCATTTGCCAATCCCAGCAAATCTAATTTTATGATTTAATGGTTGTGCAGGATGAGAAAAGCAAAACAGAAATCTGCTTCCTAATTTCTGAACAATGTAAGCAGTTTAATGGTAGATTTTCCTCATACTAATCTGAGATACCAAAGGATTCATCAACAGTGTAGTATTGAGCCAGAAGCAAACTAGTCTCGCTGCCCAGAACATCCTGGAGGTGGGCATGGGAATGGCACAGAGAAACTCAGACAGGGTCTTTATGTAAAGGGGGACTGGAATGATAGCCCCCAAGGTGCCTGCCAGAAGCAAACAGAAACACTAAGCATCAATTTATTCCTGTATGTAAACTTTCAGTTACCATAACAAATGCATAAAAATAACCTGATAAGCAAGGAATTAAGATATCCTGAGTGAAAACCAATAGGAAAAAAAACAAAAGAAACCGACCCAGAAAGACTTTATATATCTGAATTACTAATCAGAGATTATAAAACAGCTATGTTTACTCTTTTAATAACAAGCTAAAAGATAATATTAACAATGTATATAGAAAATACAAAGTGGCATAGCATATTTGAAAGAGTTAAATAAAAATTCTAGGCCTGAGAAACACAGTAACTAAAATAAACAACCTGGCATAAATGTGTAACAGCAAATCTGACAGAGCTGCAGAGAGAATAACGGAAATGGAAGATAGTTAAAAGAAACAAAAGAGTAGAGCAACAAAGACAGATAAAAAGGTGAAAAACACACCATAAAGGGTAATAAACATAGAGCACACAGTGAGAAAGACTAACAGGTTTAACAGGATGCTAGAAGAAAAGCAGGACAGAGAAGCAGAAGCAGTCTGAATAGACAAGTGAGATTTTGTCCAGAATTAAGGAAAACCACCAATCAATAACTTAAGTTCAAGGAGTTCCAAAAGCAGCATAAATGAAATTCTATACCTATGTCATAGTGAAACTTCAGAAAGCCTAGGACAAAGAAAAAATGAAAAGTTACCTTCACAGAAGTGACATACTGACAAATCATTTTCAACAGCCACTAAAAGCCAGATAGTGGAATTATATCTTAAATACTCAAAAAAAAAAATTAACTGCCAAATTTCTATATTCTTTAAAACATATTTTCAAGAATGAACAAAAATAGTTATCTTCACACAAAAACAAAAAATCAAGAAGTGTAATACCAGCAGAACATACTAAAAGAAATTAATTCTAAGTTATACTTCAAACGGAAGGAAAATTATACCAGATGTAAGGTATAAAATATAAGTAGTCCATATACACATATATGTAAACCTAAATAAATATTAAATGCATAAAACATCTTATGAATTTAAAAAGTCAAATAGAATTATAATACATAACAATAGCACCTAGGTCAGAGAAATAAGTTTATTTTAAAGTCCTTGCATTGTCTGAGGAAAAGATAAAACAATCTTTTAATTTTAGACTTTAATAAGTATTATTAATATTTCTAGAGGCAATTTCTAAAAGATGAGAAAAATAATTATAACTTTAATTAGAACAAGGAAAAACTGAAATGATGAAACTATCAATTCTGTAAAAGGTAAGACAGAACAGAAGAACCACCATGGATGAAATAGGTAAGATGAATAGAAAAACAGGATTTAAATCCACTGGACTGATTTAAGTCCAAATATTTAATATCCTATAACATGGGTTATAAACTATTTGGTATTAAATGCAAAATGACTAAATGCTCCAAAAACAACAAAAAACAAACCCCGCACAAATACTGTCAAATTGGATAAAAATTAAAATCTAATATATAATCCTGTTAGAAGCATATATACAACATAAAAATAGGCACAGTTTGAGGTAAGAGTGGAAGAAAATATATAATTAAAATTGTGTGAATCAAATAGCAAAGGCTTAAATTATATATAGCAAAAAAAGACAACTATGAGAACTAGAATAAATCCACAATCACAACTGATGTCCTTATACCTCTCACAATAATATAGAATGTGTAAACTACAATAATTATTTCTATACATTGATATATGTTTCCTTTGTATAAATAACAACTACCAATATCATCTAGAAAGAAAAGGGTTAAGATTAATTTAGACCTACCTTTTCTTAAATCTTCTGCTACCAACAGAAGGGTTGGCTTCCTTAATTTCAAATTTAAAAATAAACAGGTCTTTGACTGCCAACTAGAAGCGGTGAAGTCATCAATTTCAAGTCAAAGACAAGAATTCAGAATATACAAAATCTTTCTGTTCTCAATAAACTGGCCTCAGTAACAAATTTCTGGCATACAGCATAGAGAGAAGAAAATAATCTGCTCGTTTTGGAGGAAAAGGGATGAACTGATTTGAAAAACCCACAGATTCACTCATGCCTACATTATTTAAGCCAATATCCTCTTCAGGGGAACACATTAAAATAAAAAATTATTAATATTACCACATATATATTAAGATAACATATGTAATAAGTAAAATATAGATTGAACTTACCATTTCCATTAATAGACAGATTATGGGTCTTGAAACTGTCCTCAGCACTTTCCAAAGTCAGTGTAGTATGAGCTAGCAAATTATACTTTGCACCACTAATAGTGAGAAAGCAGACATGTTTTAAGTACTCTAGTATACATCCTGTTACATAAAATATTTAAATGTTCTACAACAAAAAATAAATCTCATTAACAAATGAGCATAGGACTTGAATAGACATTTCTCCAAAAAAGATATACAAATGACTAAAAAAAACATGCTCAAAATTACTAGTGATTAAAAAAAATGCAAATAAAAACCACAATGAGATACCATTTCATACTTATTAGGATGGCCATTATTGAAAAATAATAGTGACAAAGAAAAACAGAAAATAACAAACAAATGTTGGCCAGGACGCAGACAAGTTGGAACCTTTGTAAATTGATGAAGGGAATTTAAAATGATATAACCACTATGGAAAAGAGTGTGGTGGTTCCTCATAGAGTAGAAATAGAATTACCAATAATTTAGCAATTCTACTTCTGGGTATACACCAGAAGAAAGTAGGGACTCAAATAGATCTATGAAACCCATAATAGCAGAATTATTCACTATAGCCAAATAATGGAAGAAGCTCAACTGTCCATCCAAGGGTGAAAGGATCAACAAAATGTGTATACATACAATGGAATATTATTATTCAGCCTTAAAAAGGAGAAAATTTTGACTCATGCTACAACATGGATAAACTGCAAAGACATTATGTTAAATGTAATAAGTCAGTCACAAAGAACAAATACTATATGACTCCACTTATATGAGATACCTAGAAAAGTCAAAGCCAGAGACAAAAGTGGAATAAAGATTTCCACAGGCTGGGAAAAGCAAAAACAGCGTGTTACTGTTTAATGAGTACAGTTTGGGTTTGGGAAGATAAAAAAATTCTAGAGATGGATGGTGGTGATGGTTGCACAACTCTGTGTATGTACTTAATGTCATTGATATATATATTTTAAAATCATTTAAAAATGATTAAAATGGTAAATTTTGTTACATATATTTTACCAAAAGAAAAAAATGAAAATAAAACACATTTAGATGTTACAAATGATAAAGTTAATATATGTGATTAATCAACTCTTTATCTCTTTTTGTTATTTTATCTTAAGAAAATCTGAAGATTATTTGGTTTAACTTATGTTTCTTTTAAAGTATCTCCACTCAAAAATATTAACTGAATACCTATTATGTGCCAAGTCTTATGCAAAGTGATGGGCATTAATGGTAAATAAGACTTAGTATTATATTCTGAGGCAAGAGAGAAGAAAAAATCAAATGTTCACATTTGAAAGTTATAATGCAACTTTTTCTATGAAAGAAACAAAGGATATAAGAATACAGAAGACCGCCTGACCAGGAGGTAGCACAGTGGATAGAGCATCAGACTGGGATGCAGAGGACCCAGGTTCGAGACCCCAAGGTTGCCAGTTTGAGCGCGGGCCCATCTGGCTTGAGCAAAAAAAGCCCACCATCTTGAATCCAAGGTCGCTGGCTTGAGCAAGGCGTTACTCAGTCTGCTGAAGGCCCACGGTCAAGGCACATATGAGAAAGCAATCAATGAACAACTAAGGTGTTGCAATGTGCAACGAAAAATTAATGATTGATGCTTCTCATCTCTTTGTCCCTGTCTGTCTATCCCTGTCTAACCCTCTCTCTGACTCACTCTCGTCTCTGTAAAAAAATAAATAAATAAAAATTAAAAAAAAAATATGGAGGACCTCTGTTAGGTAGGGGGGAATTGGGAAAGGACACTCCAGAGAACTAACAGTTACGAATAAAAAAAATGGAGCCAAGCAAAGAATGCAGAAAAGCATTCTAAGCACAAACCAGCATGCACAGAGGCTAAAAGAACATGAATATGGATGAAGCACAGCCAGCCAGTGGGAAACATGGCACAACACAGGCTTGGAAGTGCAGGGCTTAGATCACCAAGGCTGTGAGCCTTGGAAGAAAGGCAGATTTAATTCCAGGTATAATGGGAAGTCACTGGAGAAGGGTAATGATGAAACCTGATTCGTATTTATTTCCTGAGGGTAGGAATAAATCTCCTTCTAGTTTAGCAACTTTAAAGATTTGGAATTATTATCTGTAGTAAGGGAAAATGAAGGATTTCATTACTAACCCCATTTTTTTCATTAAGCTTCCTTTGTTAAAATAGCACTATTACCGAAGTATCAAAAATTTTTAATAAATTTCATATCTTGACACTCTGGGGTGATAAGTGAATTTTTGTTCAATAATAATTGTTATTTTTCTGTGCTAGTAATCTTAATTTTATTTTGAGACTCTTCTTGACATTTTAATTTCCCAAAATAGTAAAATCTTAACATTCAAAACATTAAAAAGCCTGTTATAAAAAAAGGAGGCAAGCAAATGAACAGCCATATAGACAAACTTTGGAGAAAAAGAGAAAAGTCTGATGGGAATCTGTGTTAATTGTTCCAGCTTATGTGTTTTATAAACATTTGTCTCTTACTAAGTCTTTAATAAAATCTTTATTACAAGAAAAAATATTGTATGTATGTATGTAGTAGGTTTGGAATGCATGCATTCATGCGCACCTTTCGTAGATAATGCGATACCCCACAGAATGTTACTCCTGTTAAGAACACCTCTTGTTTTTGTTTTTCCAATTATATTGAGAATTAATTGACATACATCCTTGTATAACTGTAAGGCATACAGCATGAGGGTTTGATTTACCTTGGTTTTAATATGCAATCGTCATAGATTAGAAATGTCTCTCAATACTCAATGTTTTTTGTCAGTGTTTATAGAGGAAAATCTATGTTTCTGTTCCTAAAACTTTTTTAAACAAAATAACACATGAGTAAAGTTTCAAGTTACATTCTGAATACAATTGGTATAATGCCAGACTCATGTAAAATTTTGGAAAAGTTCACTAAGTATCAACAAATATCCAATGTTGCTAGAGCTAAGAGGCACCAGCCTCATACTCAGCCTCTTACCTCATTCTCTACTACATATTATTCATTTGTCCTGAACAAGTTATCTATAGTGTATTTCAAAATTAACTTTTATTCCCCTAGTGTTAAGACAATGAGTTTACCTCCCTGCAAGAAGTTGAGGAAGTATTAAAGAAAACCGTGAAGAAAGAAACAAAGCATTTAAGAACAGAAATCACAATATAAAAGAGCAAACATCACAACACACAAACTGTCTATTAATATTAACAATCATATTAGCTGTTTTGGTGATTGGGGTGTAATATTTTAAGCATTATATCAACATGACAACTTGTCACTGATATATACATTTTTTTGAAACTACATTACCATTTTCCCCACTTAAAATAATGGAAAATAGACTCCCTTTTAGCATGTTAGTGCTGAACCTGTTATTTTCAGGAGGCTATTGACAGCAAGTGGGTAACTGCTGAGACAGCGATGCTATGTGCGTGTGACAATAGGCTGGTGTGGCTGCAGTACTGTGGGGAAGAGAGAGGGGGAAGTCCAGACGTAAGTGGGGGCAGACACTATACATACAGTGCCATGTGGGCCATGGTAAGGACACTGGATTTTACTCTGAGTGAAATGGGAAGCAAGTGGCAGGATGTGCTTGCTATAATATCTGACTTTTATTTTTGATCCCTCTGGTTGCTGTATGGACAACAGGCCACAGAGGCCAAGAGAATGAACATGGAGATGCCAACTAGAAAGCCACTGCAACTGACCAGTCAAGAGCTGATGCAGGCCGGGAACAGAGTGGTAGCTGGTGGGGTGGTGAGAAACAGTAAGAATCTTGATGTATTCTTAAAGTTGATCCAATGTGGACAATGGGTAGACATGAAAGAAAATAACTAGCCAAAGACAACTGCAAGGCTTTTAGCCTATGCCAACTAGAAAAAAAAAATGTTATTAACTACAATGAGGCTAAGAGAAGAATAGCTATGGGAAGTAAGAACTAAATTTCGGACAAGTTCAAATTTTTTTTTTTAGCTATCTAGATGGTATAAAGGGCAGGAAGCTGGATATATGAATCTGGAGTTAGGAGAAAAAAATACTGGAGAATTAAATTTAGAAGTAACCAGTACTTAGATAAAACTGAATGAAAATTAGAAAGTTAGGCCTTGGCCAGTAAGCTCAGTTGGTTAAGAACACTGTCCAGAAATGACAGGGTTACAGGTCTGATCCTCAGTCAGGGCACAAACAGGAAGCAACCAGTGAATGTGCAACTGAGTGAAACAACAAATGAATGCTTCCCTTTCCCCTCCCCTCTCTCTTCCTTACCTTCTTGTCTCTAAAAATCAATCAAACCATCAATATCCTCATTACTCAAAACATAAATAACCAACCTATCCTGGATAAGTATTAATATACAGTACTTGTTTTACAATTCAATCTAATTTAAGATGCATCATAGTGGCTTATTAGTACACCTTTTTGTCAAGTAAATAATTGTTCTCAATATTACCAATTTTTACAAGATGACTGTTTATGCATATTTTCACAGTGAAAAATAATGTACTAAATAGTTCTTAAGGAGCATAAAGTAGTCAGTTCAGCTAGTAGAAGAACTGGGAAAATTTAGCTAAAGGAATTTCAGTAAGCTAAATTCCACAAATAAAATGAATAAATGAAATCACATGAGGGAAGCATGCTAAAAATTACCAAAAATGTTCACTGTCTTCTTTTAGATCAAACAATACTTTATGATGATATTTCAAGTTACTTCATTTTTAAACTATGACTAATTACAATGGTAATGCTTCCAAAACCAACAATGATCTCATTTTTAAAACATTCTTGTCAGGATAACATTTTCTTACTAAAACATTATATTCATTTTTTTTAGCCAACCCTAATATTGAGTTCCCAAAAGTTTAATCAGCTACATTTTTTAAATCAAATAGGCCAACTGTTGTAAGATTGGGTGGGGGTTATCCAAAAATGTTATGAAAAAATAAATCACTACTTTAAATTATAGTCTAAATAAAATACACTCTTTTGTTTAAATATATATATATATATTTTTTATTCATTTTAGAGAGGAGAGAGAGACAGGGGGGAGGAGCTGGAAGCATCAACTCCCATATGTGCCTTGACCAGGCAAGCCCAGGGTTTTGAACCGGCGACCTCAGCATTTCCAGGTCGACGCTTTATCCACTGTGCCACCACAGGTCAGGCAAAATACACTCTTTTGTGAAGAAGAATAGCTGTATTTGGTCACATGCCATATTACTAGAGAAGATATACATAGCTCAAATTTGATCTTTTGTGCCCATTTTGGATAAGAACTAAAAACTGTATTAGCAATCTTTGCAGGGATCTTGAACCAGATCACTGTTAAATAAATAAAATTGGTCCCCTAAGCATTCTGATTATTAATGCTGTTCTCAAACTCTTACATGATGCTGAAGTGGTCAGTTAAGGAAGTATGGGTAAGAGCAGTCTTGGGCTATGAGTTTAATCTCATATACTCGAGAATCACACCAAAAGTGCAATAAGATGCTGGTATTTGAATATGATTTGGTGAAATGTTGTAAAAGGTCTTATTCATCTTTTGGCCAACTTGAATGGTAATAAATGGCATGCAAGATTCATGGGAAATGTTAGTCAAGAAAATTACTGTTTGGATTCAGATATAAACCAAGTAGAATGACAACTCTATAAATAGAAGAGTGAATACTTCAAAACAAAGATGCCAATCCCTAATAAAAAGAACTTAATACTAAATAATTTTATCCTCAAAAATTCCTCCAGGCTTCAAACAGGAATATAGGTTAAATACAAGTTCTAATATCATTTGG
Organism: Saccopteryx bilineata; assembly: GCF_036850765.1. Taxonomy (NCBI): domain Eukaryota; kingdom Metazoa; phylum Chordata; class Mammalia; order Chiroptera; family Emballonuridae; genus Saccopteryx; species Saccopteryx bilineata. The sequence goes on from NC_089498.1 coordinate 63,672,719, forward strand.
GTTATCTTCTATGAAATTATAAACAATGATTTTAAATTTTAAAATATATGTTTACATTTTATAATCCTGTGCAGTTTCTACACTGCAGTGCTTCAGAATAAGTTTGAAAAAAAGAAATTCAGAAAAAGCACTGGTCTTGGGCCAGTAAAAATATTAACAATGGTAAGAACTACATTTATTAAATGCTTACTGTATGCTAAGTTCACAAATTATCTTTTGGAATCTCATAATGATCCTTTGGAGTTAGATATAATTATATATATATTTTTTTATATATAATTATATATATATAATTTTATATATATATATCTTTATTATATGCGGATTAAGTGTCTGTCGCCGATAGCTTATTGGTTGCTTGCATAACTGTACTAGCCAATGGGGTGAAGTTGCCACAGCATTCAAATAGTCCCGCCTTCTGGCATGCCACCTCACAAATTGAGGTTAAAGATTGGAGCAATTATTATGCTGTTAAGAAATCTTAACACCAGAAGGGGTCTTTGCAATGGTACAAGACATTATTTTTCTCCAATTGAAAAATAATGTCATAATAGCTGAGTCTTTGGCTCCTCTAAAGGTGAAATACATGTCATTCCAAGAATTGATTTGGCTCCATCTCAAACAGGGTTGCCGTTTCAATTGAGACGTGGACAATTTCCTGTAAAACTTGCCTTTGCTATGACCATCAATAAGTCTCAGGGCCAAACGCTTAAGCGTGTTGGCATTTTTTTACCTGAGCCTGCATTTGGACACAGTCAACTTTATGTTGCCTGTTCAAGAGTTCGTGAAAGAAGGGATGTAAAATTAAAAATAATTGATGGTCCTCTGCAAGGCGAGCTTAAAAATGATGGAAAGATCTACACAAGAAATGTTGTGTACAAAGAGATCTTTGACATGTGAATTAACATTTTATTATTTAAATCACCTTTATTTATTGAGCTAGCGGTGGCTCTTAAGAAATGTACCGCCAGTGGTTTCCTTCATTGCACTCTACTTTAAGCAATTAAGCAAGTAGAAGGGGGAAACCCCGTGGGGAAGTAAGCAAAGGGGCATCCTCGCCGCCTGCCCTGGGTAATTCAGTTTGAATTAGCAGACACCTTTGCACAAATCATTTTAATTACAATTTATAATATCTAGAACAGTGGTCATTTTGTATGACCGCCGGGCTTTCTAGTGTGTGTGTGTATGTATATATGTATGTGTGTGTGTGTGTGTGTATATATATATATTTTTTTTTTACAGAGACAGAAAGAGAGTCAAAGAGAAGGATAGATGGGGACAGAGAAAGATAAGAAGCATCAATCATTAGTTTTTTGTTGCACATTGCGACACCTTAGTTGTTCATTGATTGCTTTCTCATATGTGCCTTAACTGTGGGCCTTCAGCAGACTGAGTAATCCCTTGCTCAAGCCAGTGAGCTTTTGCTCAAACCAGATGAGCCTGCACTCAAGCTGGCGACCTTGGGTCTCGAACGTGGGTCCTCGGCATCCCAGTCCGACGCTCTATCCACTGCGACATCGCCTGGTCAGGCTAATTACATTATTATAATATCATTATTCCCATTTTACAGAGGGATTATAGATGGTTGAGCTAAAGTACCCTTCAGCAAATACTTGGCACAATCTTAACCTAAAAACTTTTTAAATGGCTCTAATTCTAAAAGAAAAAAAATCAAGTGCCCCTTTTCTCTTTTTTAATGACATTTACATTAGGAAAGTTTTAACTTCTATGACTGTTTTTTAGTGAATGGGACATGTTCATGGATCTTGAAAGCATGTTAATAAATCATAAAAAGTATTTTTTTAAAACTGAACATAACCAGAATTTAAAAGTCTGATAATTATACTATAAAGAGCAAGGGCTAAATATTGCTTCATAAAATATGCTTATGTAGTAGTGTCCTAATGTCATAATGTAAAATGTATTTCTTACCATTGTGTCTCAATCAAAATAGACTGAAAGCCACAATGGTTGATAGAGTCCCAAGGCATTTTCTACATGAAATATATCTGACATGAAGTTATTTAATTACATTGTGATGATTGATACTTCCAGGAATTATACCTTATTTTGTTTTTTAATTATAGTAAAATTGGCATGCTGAAGAGCCTACTCTACTAAGACATGCAAAGAAATTCTAGGAATGTAGCCTGATCAACTGTTTTCCCAAGAAACATAAAACAATTAGTGAATCAACAAACACAATGTTTAATGAAAGTATCTACAAGAAACCAGGGCTCCTTGATGAAATGATAATTCTAAGTCTGGGCAAAAAATACCAGATAAAGTGGATCATCTTGTGTTATAAAGCAAAGAAGCTATCAGAGATTAGGCTGTGTCAAAACCATGCAGGAGTCAGCTTAAAAGCTTCCCAGAGATCAACTATGGGACAATTTAGCTTCAAAGAAAATAATACCTGTAATAGATTGAGACAGAAATATATAAAAATTTAAGAGTTCTAATAAAAGATAACATTGATCATCTCCATGATTGCCAGTGTATCAATTTATTATTCTAAAATTGGGTAAATAAAAGAAGCAGGTATTTTTTCCTGCCTTTTTTTCCATCAGTTTTTTGTATATATATCCAGAGAATTCACATGACGGGAACTTCTTTGAGAGGATTCCAGGTTAAAAAAAAAACACAAGCCGGGTGGATCCTGGTCGGGCGCATGCGGGAGTCTGTCTGACTGTCTTTCCCTGTTTCCAGCTTCAGAAAAATACAAAAAAAAAACAAAACAAAAAAAACCCCACAAGACAAACTGAGAAAGTCACCAAACCATAATCCCTGATGAAATAATGAATTCCAGTAATGGCTGCTAAAACCATTAAATAAAAGATTGATAGGGAACTTTGTAATAGATGAATAAGGCTGGCAAGATCTGAACCCACTGATCAATTTTAACCTAACTAAAAGTGGGAAAAGGCCTCCTAATGAGAGATAGAAGGAAGCACATATAATCAATAGGAGGTATCATTGCCCTAAAAGAGAACCTGAACCTAATCAGTTCTCTACATCCACCACCCACCAGTTGTAGGAAATGCAGAGGGTAGAGAAAAACGTTTTCCTGAGACTCATGGACACAGATAAAAGTGAAGTGTTTACCAGGGAGAGGGGGGCACGGGAGAGCATTGTGGGGAAGGGGAGTAAAGAGGAACAAATATGAGGCGACAGAAAATGATTTGACTTTACATGATGGGTACACAACATAATCAACTGTTCAAATGCTATAGAAATGTTGACTTGAAGCCTATGGACTCTAACTGATCAATGTCACCCATTAAATTTAATCTTCTAAATAAAATTTAAAGAAAGAAAAAAATGTTTTAAACAAACCACAAATATACAATTAGCTAAATTCAAAATATAGAAAATTCTACAACATCTAGTTTCTTCAATAAATAATAGCAAAAAAAAAACTAGATGAGAAATTGTTAATGAATAAAAGAAACTTATAGACTCACTATAAAGCAACATTGTAGACCTTGTTCAATCCTGATTTGCACAAACAAATCATGAAAGCACTTTTGCAGAATTGCAACAATTTGAATACAGACTAGATATCAGATGATATTTAGGACTTATTTTATATTTGTTAGGTATGATAATAGTAATGTGGTTTTGTGATAAAGATAAAATATTTTTAAAAATCTGTAAGAAAAAAAGCATGACATATAGAAATCCAGTTAGCAGACTGATCTGTAATATATATACTTTGACATATAAATAGTTCCTTTCAAGAAAAACATTTCATCTTTCTGGTAAATACTGGAATTCAAATCACTAAACACACACTGTCACCCAAATTCTTACTTTCAAAATAAGGTATTAATGCTAACTCAGCAGGGTAAATGTCAGACAGCAAGTTTTGTTTCTGCTTCAGGATGCTTTTTCCATTTAAAATGTAAACATACACTCCACATACAAGACTTTAAAATGTCATACTACATAATTATACTATGCCACTATATGTATTAAAAACTTACGAAATAGCAGGATTGAAGGATAAACACGTTTCGTGATTTTCCTGAAGCATTGAATTTATTTTCTTCCCTGTCGCTTTACCTATAGATGTCTTCAGTTTCTTAGCTAATTTTTTTGGTGTGTTGGTTATGGAAGATTCTTCTGTACAGCAACTATATACTTCCACCTTTATCTCAAAGTCTGGCCTTGCTTCATTACTAAAAAGAGTATTCATAATGTTAGGAATTTAACTCAGTAGAAAATGAAGTTATCCTCTGGTGTTTTCATAATTTAAAATTAGCATTTGAAATAGGTTTATGTCAATATACGTTAATGAGACAGGATCTGCCGGTGTTTATTTAGTATCTAAATGAGAGCATCACTGTAACTTCAGAGCTACCAGTTTCTAAAGGAGGTCAATCTTAACTAAATTTAACAAATATGTAGACATATTACTTAAAGAAAAAGAATAAAATGTTTTGCTGCCAATGTTATTTCTCCTTGTCATTCCTTTATCACACCTATTTTTAGCTATTTACATTATATATATAATTTCCTGAAATGACTATTCCTAAAAAGTTTGAAAACAAAAAGACAAAAAAGGAGAAACAAAGGTTTCTTCTGCTAAAACCTTTAATTTTCATAGGCACTTACAGTCCACTCACCACATGCAGCTACCTCCCCCTGAAACCCATCTTATGTGCCTAATCACTCTAAAAGAACATTTCAGTATTTGGTTATATAGGGGAAACAAACAAACAAAACATGAAGAGATAGACTCAAGGCATAAATTTACTTGAGGACAAGTGCTGTCTTAATCTTTGTATTCTTAACCTAGCATAAAGGTACTCAATAAATATTTATTAAATTAATATGCAGAAATTCTACAATTTCAGCAAAGTCTGGCTTTACCCTTTTACAGACACAATGAGCTACCTTTCTTATGAAACACTGTGGTGGTGTCACTAACAATAAAATACACTTAGAACCGCAAGAGGTTCTTCAGGATGCTGCCTACAGACGACTCAGCAGCCTCAGAGGTTTTAAAAATGCAGCGCAGACTTTTTAAGATTTAAATGGCCATTCCAAAGTTTGCATAAGTCCAAGTTAATTCCCAGATATTTTTATAGTTTTTTATTTGGCAACTTTAAACATACAGTATTCCTGGTAATGACTAACAAATGTCAATATTTAGAGGAAAACCAGAGATACATAAATATTGAGCACTTATTAAAAACAACCATAACAAAAAGCACATTTTTAAACAACCTTTAGAACATCTGACTGCAGTTATTTTTAGAACAATTTAAAATATTTAGAGAATTTTTAAAAGTTATAAATCATGTGCTGTCTCCCCAAGTAACTTGCATTGTTCCTTCCCTGAAAATAAATTACGGTATTTGTCTTTGTGGTAAAACAAACAATAGCAAAATGATGTGAAGAAGAGAGCCCATTAACAGGATAATCTTGACAGAAAAAAAAAATGCACTTGCAATAGTTAATAATGGAAATAAATGTATTTAAGTAAATTAGAAAATTATTTTTTAGTCTCAATTATATAAGCATTTGGTGATATTTTGGGGATCCTAAATAAATTGCTTTGGTTCAACAGAGCTTATAAGAAGGCCTGCACTACTGCTAATAACCCAAGAACAATGCATTTTATTTTTCTGTGTTGGGTAGTTAATGATGGGACACTGGACAGAAGCCACAAAACATGGTTTGCAATAGTTTTTTGGGGTTTTTTTAGTGAGTGGCAAAGCTTGTACTCTCAAATCTTAACTGCTGCATAGCTCCATATCTGAAAATGGCAAAAACCATGTATACTGATTTTACTTTAATAATTAAATCACTATTAATAATTAGATATCAGGATAGTGTCTTTGAAACACTGAAAGAAATACAAATCACACACTGATTTAGGACAATGGAACTTCTGAAAGGGTCCAGGAAAAACTTATGTTAGTTAAAAATGATTTCTATGGCTACCTAAGGAGTTCTTTCTGGTACTGTATTATGACCACAATAAAATGAGCCTGTAAAAGAGCAGGAGCAATAAAAATAGCCCTGAGGATCACCCAATTTTTTACTGTTATGGAGTACTTGAAAGAAGTCTACCATAAGAAAAAGAACATCTCAAATTTTACTAAAGTGCTTCTCCTATGGTACATATTTCAGGACAATCTTATAAATAAAGTTGTAATACTGTTTTAGTTTCTGTAACTCTCCTATATGAGACATAAGAACCAATTTTATGCCCAAATTTACTCTCTATAAAATAGTTATAATGAGATTAGCTTGTATTCATAGTTTAGTTAATAATTAAATTATAAACATTTGTAAAATAAAACTTTATAGTCTAATGAGACAAAATATTTAGTACTAATATTACCTGATATTTTAAATTGGAAAATTTCAAGTGCAGAAATGGGCTTCTTTTGAATAAAGTAACTTTAAAAATAAAGATTTAAAGATCTGATGCTTCAAACATAACCCAAAGACCCAATAATTATGCTCTCCTTTAAAAAAGGAAAAAAATTATATTATTTTCATTTTCTAAAGAAAAAAATGTACTTACAATATGGTTACATTTTCAAAACATATATCTGTGATTGTTTTATCAACAATTACCATGTCCGTATCAAAAACTTCAGCTCCCATTTTGAATAAACAAAATATGGCATAGCGCTGTGATCCTAGAGAAAAAAAAAAACATTTTAAGCTATGATCCATGTGACAAATCATACCTACAGCACGTTAAAATCTACTTGAAAATGAAAAAAATTAACTTAAAAATTTGTTAATAGATTCTTATTTCTGTACACTGTAATCCATAACTTTATAATGGCTATTCTGTCAGTATATATTAATACTTTACTCAACTAAAAAAGTTAAAAATACAGGCCTCTTAGCAGCCTAAAATAATCACCAAACTCATAAATTTTACCCTCAGAAAACCCCTTAAGCTTTCATTAATGGCAAATTTATTATTATATATATTATTACCTTTGTCATTTTGGTTTCCAAGTCTATTTAAGAAAAAACCGTTTTCTATTAAAAGAAGTTAAGAGCAGGCACGTTAAGAACAGCGAAACGGTCTACCAAACTAACAGCAAGGGAGGAAACCACAAAAACAATAAAAAGGAGACATGTGAACACAAAAAACATAGCTGCTGGGTGTTTTAATTTGGTGATATTTTAAAAGTATTAGGTGATTAAAGGGCTAAATCCTCATTATTGAAAAACTATAGCTCTTCAGAGAAACTTATTTTCTATAGTAATCAGAAAGTTGTACTTAATTCTCATATGTATTCCTTTGCATAATAAATTATATTTCCTAATTGCCTAACACATATACTAATCTGATTTTGGATTCTTCATATAAAACTAATTATGCTCAATATGATTCAGTCTTTAAAATGAGTAACAAAGCTATCACAACAGACAAGAAAGATAAAGGATTATCATATCTTTTCTGCTTTGCTTCTAACAGCTAGAAATCATTTGAGGTTAATTTCCCTGACCTCAGCATTACATGGATTTGTGAAGACTATATAAAGCTGTAAAAGGCTGATGGAAGAGAAAAAATCAGATCAAGCTAAAAACCTTTTTCTCTTACATAATCTGAAGAAACAAAACAAGGCAGAAAGATCTCCCAGATCTGGTCAAGTGGAAGAAAGCATGCCTTTACCTTCACTCTTTAAACATTTTTTTTTTGTTCCACACTTCTCTTCCCTTATAACTAGTTACATACTGTCCTTGCACAGGTTCCTATCATCAACTAAAAGTGTATTAGATATGCATTATCTTAATTAGGATCAAGCAATTACAGTATACTTATAACTAAAAATCAAAGAAACACAGTTTAGCAAAATTTTGCTTATTCTGACAAATGGTATCAATTTATTTCAGTACAGGAGCAGCTTTTTCTTCCAGTAATACAAATTTACCATACACTAAAAAAATTTCAATTACAAATTAAAGTTATACGTACGTTCTTTATTGCTGAAGTGATCAGAGTCTTTCCACATAAGTGGTATGCGAATATCTATAAAGAGGAGGAAAATAAATGACAGGTAATAATTTTGGTAAATTTCATATCTTAGAGTAAAATGAACCTCTGAATTCCATAATAGATTTTGACCAGTAAAGCCATTAGAATTTATTATTTAAATAATATTTTAACACAGTTAATATACACTTTAAGAAATAGCATAGATTAGATATATAAAAATCTATTATATTTATTTACATAATTTATTTTAAAAAAACCCACAAACTATAACTCAAGAAATTAATTTATTAAGGGAGGTCTGTAATAAACTTTGCCATACATTTTCATTTTGAGATTTATGTTTTCTGAATATATGAATTATGGGAAATCTAATGTTGAATTTCTATTTGGGGTAAATGGCAGCAGCAAAAGTAGTTAAATACATTTCAAAAAGGATAGATTAGTAGAGACAGAAAAGACTTTAGAACCTTTATCCACTACGCAAACTTTAAAGATAAGGAAAATTGACTTGTCTAAAATCATGGTTTTTGGGAGAGACCAAGCTCTTGACAGACTCTTTCCATTAAGATTTAACTTGTCTACAAAAGAATTTGTATTTGTGTTACAAACTGCAGCATTTTCCTTAAGAAATAAAGCTAAAGAGAGGAATGCATTACTTCTTTCAGCTAAAAAAAAAAAGACTATGTTCTAAAAGTAATAAATAAAATAAAAGTGATCTAAACATACTTTCTCTTATTCACACATTCTTCAAACTCTGAAGTAATTATGTCCATGATCTTTATTCCAGAAATTAATCTAGAACTGTGATATAGTCAAAATTTTTTATTCCTAGTTTCATCCATTCTTCCCTTTACATTTAATACTAGATTAACACTAGTAACATTTTCTGACATTCCTATGCTCTTTAAATATTTTCAAGTTGAAGGATCAAGGTTCTACCAAACATTAAGATGTGTGAACTACAGTGTTACATAGCACAGTACACATCTCAATGGTAAAGTGAAGTTAGTTTCAATTACTCAGAGTATAAAACACTATATAAATACCTCAATCCTTTGTGGAAAACTTGTTTAAGACACTTCCCTATTACAATTAGGAAGTTTATGTGCATATTTTCATACCTATTAATTATGTCACTTTCAAATAATTACAAATCTTTATGAAATACTGTTTGGCCCATTTAGGTAGTGCTTCACTTTGAGATCCCAGGATCTTTTATCTACATTTATTTGTTTAGAATATAGTTTCTAAGGTTCTTAATGCCTATTTCCAATTTCCTTTCTTTAAAAGCTTTTATTAGTCCTTCATCCCTAACCTAACCAACCAGGTAGGTATGTACAAGAGCCCTTACCACAGCTGCTCTAGCAGTTTTCATAAAAATTTTACCTAATTTTTAAAAAACATTTTATTTATTCATTTTAGAGAAGAGAGAGAGAGAAAGGAGGAGGAACAAGAAGCATCAACTCTCATATGTGCCTTGACCAGGCAAGCCCAGGGTTTCAAACTGGCGACCTCAGTGTTCCAGGTTGACGCTTTATCCACTGTGCCACCACAGGTCAGGCAAGTATCACCTATTGAGCTCTCTCCATCTGCCAAGCTAAATACTTTATACATACATATCATCAAACAATTTTAAAAATGTTTACCGATTTAATAGTCAAGTGACAGGATTTAGTTGTTTGGATTTGCATTTTCTTGAGTAACAAGAAAAATGTTAATACATTTCTCTCTCTTTTAAACATATTAGTTATGGTTTGTACTTTTAAAAGTAAATTATTTAATCTATGTGAGAATTTAGGTATGTGAGGTAAGAACATGAAAATAATTATTCTTATAAAAATTGTTGCAGCTCCTTTTGTATCTAATAGGTATTCTTTTTCTTTACTGATTTAATGATTCCATCTTTATCATATATATATCATTCTCAGTTCTTTGGTTATATACTTTATGGATCTAATTGAATTATTTATTAATGACTACCCTAATACCAATACTATTCTATTACAATCATTGAACCTTTATACAGTGTGTCCGTAAAGTCATGGTGCACTTTTGACCGGTCACAGGAAAGCAAGATGATAGAAATGTGAAATCTGCACCAAATAAAAAGAAAACTCTCCCAGTTTCATACCTATTCAGTGTAGTTCGATGTGGGCTCAGGCACAGATTTTTTAGGGCTCCTTAGGTAGCTATCCCGTATAGCCTCTACAGACTCGTCACTGACCGATGGCCTACCAGAACGGGGTTTCTCCACCAAACTTCTGGTTTCCTTCAACTGCTTATCCCACCAAATAATGTTATTCCTATGTGGTGGTGCTTCATTATAAACGCGCCGATATTCACGTTGCACTTTGGTCACGGATTCAAATTTAACGAGCCACAGAACACACTGAACTTTCCTCTGTATCGTCCACATCTCGACTGGCATGACCGTGGGCTACTCTGCTGTATACACGGTGTTGCGTCATCATCTGCGCATGTGCACATGCTGCCACATCATCCTACAGAAACTGGGAGGGTTTTCCTTTTATTTGGTGCAGATTTCACATTTCTATCGTCTTTTGTTGCCTTCCTGTGACTGCTCAAAAGTGCACCATAACTTTACGGACACACTGTAGAATACTTGACTATCAGATAGAAATACATTCTCCCAGCAACATCTTAATCTGACTTGCTAATTTATGTAAATTTTAGAATACTGTGTCAAAATTCCCCCTCCAAAATGTTTATTACAATTGTACTGCCCAAATTAATTTGGGAACTGACAACATTATAATATTCTGTCTTTACACAAAATAGCACAAAACAGTTACCCTTATATTTTTACTAAGATTATTCTTGGGGGTAATTTTTGGTTGTTTTCATTGTAAAGAAGGTCTTTACCCCCACCATATTTCCTAACTAGTTATTGTTGGTTTTGAGAGTAATTACTACTTCTTATATATTTATCTTGAATTTAGCCATTCTACTAAATTCTTTATTAGTTCAAATACTATTTCAGTAAATTTCCTTATATTTTCTAGGTCTACAATCTATATCCAAATAGTATTCAGTTTGTCTATTTCTTCTCAGTAGTTTCATTATTTCATTCTTTGGCTAGGATTTTTAAAACTGTGTTAAATTATATTGATACAATAGACATTGTTACTTTGTTCTTGATTTTAATAGGATTGCCTTTATTGTTCTATAATTCTGACTTGGCTGGAGATCTGTCAAAGAGCCTGCTTCTTACTTGACCACAATTGCTGACTCATTTCATTTCACAACTGTTCTTTTTCACAGCTGTTCTTGTTCCATTAGGGTGGTATTAACTATTTACACTATCTTGGGAGTAATATGGACCCTAACTTCCTTTGCTGCATACCCACCCTGTGGGTCAGTCTTGCCCTTTCCCATGCCTAGCTATGTTAGAGCCTCAAGAAGAGAAAGTGGTCGCTTCTTATCTATTTCCCGGGTGGTCAAATACTGTCAGATGGCAAAAAATATATAAACCATCAACTATGTTTCTTAATTTAGGTTTAAACAGTAGAAATTCCTTTCTGATTCTTAAAAATGGTTGACTCAGTTTTAGTTCAGTGTTCTTATCCTTGTCTTTTTTTGTCTTCATTGACATTTTAATAAACTGAGAGTCACAAGAGGATGGCTAACAAGATGCCATCATGCCCTAGCAGTCTCTTATCTACCATAATTTTCAGAGGTAAAAACTGAGGCATTTTGTGAAATGATTTGGCTTTAGTTACTGAATTAGTAGTCAGTGAGTGAGCTCAGATAACTTTACTGCAATGCATTTATTTGATGTTTAGCAGAAATAATCAGAATAAACCTAAATTATTCTTTTTACTTTTATAAAGATCTACCCAGTGAGTGATGAAACTGCAAATAAAAAATCAGGTATCTCAATGTAACCTCAGAAACATTATAAAAAAAATGTGAATTTTCAAATTTCTTTGTTTTTATTTTTTACAAATATACAAACAAAATATAATTAAGCAAAGATGAAAAGTAATTACATATATATCCTATTTTCAGATACTTTCGGTTCCTTAATTAAATTTAAAATTATCTTTTGGAAAAAAGGAACAAATGAGAAATGTTTAATTCCTGTACTTGAGTATTTGTGGTCAGGAAAATAGATTTTTCTCTTTAAATGCTTTTACTTCAGCACTCTTCTAAATGTACAGTTAATGCTAATTTCATGAATTGCTGCAGTCAATAAACTACTATCAAATGACGATAGATGTTAACTCTATCGTCATTTGAGTCTTCAATATTAACTTAACATACCTCATTTGTATACTAAGTAGCACTACATCGAAAGCAAGAAATGAAGGATTATGTTTAAATATTTTTAGAAAATCCCTTTTAAATATTTTCTCTGTCATGGTAAAATATTTTAAATACAGTGAACTACTACTATCTAAAAGTACTGTGTTTGGCACCAAAATGATACAGGGGGTATGAACATTTTATTCCAGTCTTCCAACTGGATAGATGAAAACATGAATATAAATAACTATAAAATACGCAATAGATTTTTATATAGTTCAGTTATTTTTCTGACAATTTTTTTTTTTTGCTGAGGGCAATTTCTCTGATTTAAGACAATTACATCCTACATAAAATTCAGGTCTATCCTTCAAATAAAAAAATTTTTGTTTATTCATAAGTACATTTCTAAAAAAAAAAATCCCATGGTGAGGGCCTGAAATGCAGCAGAAGGGTCTCTGGAGCAAAGTAAACAAGGCTTTTGGCCAGTGAAACAACTGTTACCACTTAAGAACTGATGGAGGTCTGTTGCTTCCAGTATTTATACAAGGTGCATCATCTACCCAGGGTATACACACGAGTCAGCCTGTCTTCACTTCAATCTGTGGCATCTCCAAGCTATTGTCTTTCGCTTCCTTAACACTTTGGAGAAACTGAGACAAAACAGCGTAAGTGCCATCTAGTGGTAAAGGGTCTCCTAACTGCATTAGGAATTCAGAAGAGGAAACATCATTTCTAACTGGAATTATAGGGAAAAACTTTAAATATGAGCAAACATCCTAAAGACAGTATCGTTATTTCAAGAGCCAAATGGGTGTCAGAAACATGGGTGTATAGACAGAACAGGGAGAGAAATGTCCTGCTAAAGCAGACAGCTTATATATAGGAACAGTAGAAAATGTGGCTAGAAAAAATAATTGGGTCAGAATAAAAACTCTGGGGTTGGGGGGTGGTCTTTATCCTATGGGTAATGAAGAATAGTTATCCATCCAATATAGTCACTGAGCAATTACTATGTGCAAGCATTTGTTAGTATACAATGATGACCAAAACAAACATAGTTCCAACCTTCACAGAACTTCTAGCCTAGACAAACACTAATAACATTGTAACTTCTGAGCAGAGCCTTACCAAAGCAGTGGCACAGTGAATAGAGCACTGGCCTGGGATGCTGAGGACCCAAGTTCAACACCCCAAGGTCACCAGCTTGAGTGCAGGCTCACCAGCTTGTGCATGGTGTCGCCGGCTTTAGCATGCAATCATAGACATGATCCCATGGTCGCTGGCTTGAGCAAGGGCTCATTTGCTCTGCAGGAGCCCCCTGATTAAGGCACATGTGAGAAAGTAATCAATGAATAACTAAGGTGCCTCAATGAAGAATTGATGCTTCTTATCTCTCTCTCTCTTCCTGTCTGTCCCTCTCACTATCTCTCTCACTAAATGAAAAACAAAAACAAAAACAAAAAAAAAACTTCTGAGCAGAAAAGACATGGAGAGTCAAAAGACTTGAGTCTGCAGCCCAACTCAATCACTTACAGGAAGTCATTTAACCTTTGAGTCTATAGAGAAAGAGAACTACCCAACATACTTCACAAAGCTGCACTAAGAAGAAAACTGCATAATATATGTAATATATATGAAAGTTTTCTTAAACTATTTGTAAAATTCCATATTTATATGAACAGCATAACGATGAGAAGTGTTTTAGAACAAATATTCTGATGACATATGTGAAATAAAATGAAGAGAATGGACACAGGAAATTTTAAAAAGCCCCCCATCTCTAGATGGTTACTTTATATAATTTACTCAACAATATAAAAACGATCTATCTATAGCATACCTGATAAGGCAATCTTTCCTTTACATGCTGTTCGTTCTTTAGTTTCAAAATTCACATCACTGTCAAAAGGAAAAACCTAATGAAAAAAAAGATCTTTCCTAATAAGCAAACACACACATATTCATGAATAATAATAACTATTTGACTTGAAGTAGTAATAGCTAGCTGGCCTTAAGGTAAATATACAGAGCTATTCTTTTAGATTTTTCACATAAACTATACCTTCCCTGGTGAATATATACTGGCTTATTCTACAATGAAAGCCTTTTGTGATTACTTACATTTATAAACAGTATGTACAATATTTGTCCAGGTCCCAGGAAATGTAATCTTGGATTGCCATTTCATAAATTATATTTCTATCTTACCAGATTATACATAGTTACCTCTGTTGCCTGAAAAAGTAAATGAATGCCCCAACCATGAACTCATGAACTTGTTGCACAAGAAAGAGAACCTTATCCTTATAAAGCAGGGGTCGGGAATCTTTCTGGCTGAGAGAGCCATGAACGCCACATATTTTAAAATGTAATTCCATGAGAGCCATACAACGACCCATGTACATTACGCATTATCCAATAAAAATTTGGTGTTTTCTCGGAGGACAGCTGTGATTGGCTGCAGCCACCCACAACCATGAACATGAGCGGTAGGAAATGAATGGATTGTAATACATGAGAATGTTTTATATTTTTAACGTTATAATTTTTCTTATTAAATATTTGTCTGCGAGCCAGATGCAGCCATCAAAAGAGCCACATCTGGCTTGCAAGCCATAGGTTCCCGACCCCTGTTATAAAGTATAACAAGTATTTTAGTGCTCGCTTCGGCAGCACATATACTAAAATTGGAACGATACAGAGAAGATTAGCATGGCCCCTGCGCAAGGATGACACGCAAACAAGTATTTTAAAAAATTACTCTTTTCTATATTTATATGCAGTAAGATAATATTTCATTTCCTTAAAATTCCAAAAAAAACTAATCATTTACTAAAATAATGAATTAAGGTGGAAAAGGAAGGGATGGCTCTATAGAGAGAATAAACTATGGAGAGGAAAATATTACCATGTCAATAGAAACGTTTCAAAGGAAATTCTTAGGATATAAAACACTTTCAAGTCTGACTTTAGAATATACTATTCCCATTAAAAAAAGTCTTTTAAAATAATTATCTTGTACTAGATCAAATCAATCGCATCCTTAAATATTTCTCCAATGTCCTATAGTAGAGATTAGCATTCCATTTCTAGAGCAATGTTTCCAAGAGCATTTTTCTTTGAGCTTTTCTTTTAGTCTTTATTTAAACTGGTTAGCTAATTAACTGCTGGCTAATTTAATTAGGTACTTCCAAATGTATAAGATAGAAATTTTTCATTTGTTTGATTTTGTAAGAGGGCTTTTAGAGAAAGACTGGGTGGGAATTTGAAGTGTATTTAATTTTCAGAAGAATATGGCACCATCTCATCCCATTTTATTTAGGAGGTTTGCTTAAAAGATTGTATATGTTCATTATCATGTGTCCAAATTTGAAAATAAAATGTATCAACCTACATTTTTTTACTCTATTACTGGATTAAGCACCTAAATACCTGTATTATAGCAAAATATACTTCAAATAAGCTAAAATAGTATACTAATGTACTTATGTTGATAAGCTTACATGGGATATTTACATGGTGTTTACAGATTCACATGCTAGATATCACTGGAGTAACAGACTCAGCTAATTACTTTATGGTCACAATGGTATTTATGTTAAAATAGGGAATTCACTCAGTGAAAAGTAGAAGTACTCACTGATTATTTCATAATAATATTTCATTGAATCACAAATATAAGCAACAGTCAAGTTCAACATTTTATACTACAGTTTGTCATGCTGAAGAACATTAATTTATTAATTCATCCCAGAGTGTGAAAAATTCAATTGAATAATCTACTATATTTTGTGAAAATAATGCACCAAGAGGCCCACTAGAAATAAAACACAAATCTCAATTTCCTCAGATTGGAACAAGAAATGCAATATAAATACAGTTGGCTGGCATTTGTAGGTAATATTTCTGAAAACATCTTCTCTATGAGCAATGCATAATATAAATTCTTAAAATACTCATTTCAATGAAAAAATGTACGAAAGCTCTTATATAGTTAAGTAACTCAAGTGTTATGGAATATGTCATAGCTTATGCTCAAGTAGAGATGTATTAGCTATTATTAAATTGGATTAAACTTGAGGCTTTGGCAGACAAGTAATATTCTAAAATACTAGAACCACCAAAAGCAAACTGGCTGAATATTTACCAAAAAACTTTTCCTTTCCCAACTATTCAACCACCTGGCAAAGCATAACTTTCTCATCTGTAATTATAAATTACTTGCATATGCATTACCAGGACCAGTCAAAACCTTATTATATACGAATATTCTCAACTATAATATAAATCCAATTAACTATATAATCTTACAGAATAATTAAGTCTGTTGTTAAAAAAAATTAGAAACTGGAATAATGTAGCCTCATTTTTCTGAAGCTTGAATTATTTTCAATTCGAATAACTAACTCCTCAAACTGTTATTTAGGGTGCTAAAATGTAATATTTTCTAATTAATTCACATTGACAATAAAATTGTTAAACATTATCTGTTTAATAATGTGCTACTGTAGCTAATAGTTTGCTACAGTTAAATAAATACTTGTTCGAAAATCTGCAATGTTAATGCCAATTCTAAATGCTATAATTAGAGAGCCAGCCAGAGGAAAAAGCAAATAACCACAAAATTATTCAAACAAAAGCACAGTTAAATAATAGTGTACCTTATTCTTAGAAAGCCAGTTTAGAATATTTTTTGCTGAGACTTTTTATGCTAATTTAAAAGACAGATAAAAATATAAAAGACAAACTTTTAATTTATATGACTGCCTGTAGGCAAATAAAATGACCAATAGAGGGTGCCAATCTTTGTTGCTCAGAAATCTTTATTAAAATTGACCGAGTAGGCCCTGGCCGGTTGGCTCAGCGGTAGAGCGTCAGCCTGGCATGCGGGGGACCCGGGTTCGATTCCTGGCCAGGGCACATAGGAGAAGCGCCCATTTGCTTCTCCCCCCCTCCTTCCTCTCTGTCTCTCTCTTCGCCTCCCGCAACCAAGGCTCCATTGGAGCAAAGATGGCCCGGGCGCTGGGGATGGCTCCTTGGCCTCTGCCCCAGGTGCTAGAGTGGCTCTGGTTACGGCGGAGCAACGCCCCAGAGGGGCAGAGCATCACCCCCTGGTGGGCGTGCCAGGTGGATCCCGGTCGGGCGCATGCGGGAGTCTGTCTGACTGTCTCTCCCCATTTCCAGCTTCAGAAAAATACAAAAAAATAAATAAATAAAATTGACCGAGTAGCTACAGATTACCCTATTTTATATTGTTCCATTTGAGAATGCAAAAGAGCACTTCTTTGCCAAAATTAACAAGCTATGATGAGAAATAGCATAATCATGAAAGTATTTTATACTTTCTTAATGAAGTACTAACAGAATTCTAAATGCAATTCTATTATTTAAAAGCAGGTTATAAAATCCTTCACCTCCAATGCAAATCACTAAAAACTATAACACTCAGAAATGCTCAATATGCAATTTTAAACCATTCTAAAACCATGTGGTATAAAATTATTACCTTCAAAGTATCTCAAATTGACATGAGTTTTCTATTTCAAACCTTAACATAGACATTAAATGATATAGTTAAAAAAATTAATTCAGTAATGTCTTTTATACCATATTTTATTGTAGCAATACCAACAGTATACAGTATTCACTTGGAAACTAAACTTTTTCTTTTTAAGTTATAGAATATAAGCAACTAGAATATTATAACAAACTAGTTATTGTGGCATTATTAAAATCACAATAATGTTAAATGATATACATAATTAGGTCCTATAAGTGACTTTAACTAGTATTATTTTTACAAAACCAAATAAAGTACTTCAGAAGTTAAAACAAAGATAGACTGGTAGGTTGGGGCAAGGGGAAAATATCATTGCTAAAATGTAATTAAGTTCTAGAAACATAGGGCTTTTTTAAAATCCATTTTGTTCACTGTTGAATACACTGTTGTATATACAGTGCCATACTGTATATACAGTGCCTAGTATATACAGTATGGCACTCAATAAATGTTTAGTAATTAATGAATGAAATAGGATATGGTCATTTCAAAGGAGCAGGCAGTAGATTTAGCAGATTTAGATTAGTAAATCACAGGGCTGAATCTTACCCATTAATAACTAGTTATGCTAATGAGTTGCTGCTAACCTCTTAACCTCTGCATCCTCATCTGTAAAGTGGGGGAAATATCTACCTACCTCACAACTACTGAATGAAATAATATTTTAGATGTATTCTGTGTATTAAAAATGTTACACAAATACAAGGATGACTTTGTGAGTTTCTATTTTTGGCCTCAGTGTTTAATCTGGAGCTTTTGTGAAAGAGGCACTATAACATTTGCTAAAGTGATCAGAGTATGAATTCCCAATTCCTATAAGATAATGATAGCCACCTAAACCAGAATCTCTTCAGGCATCCTACAAATGCTTTCAGGCAACAAGGAAAGCAAATAAAATTACATATAGCCCATATCTATAGCATAACAAGAAAACAGACTACTGCAAACTTTAAATATAAATGGGAAAATTAACAATTGAAACCATCAAGCCCAGCTCCTGGAGGCCTTACCCAAGTAGAGTCAGGTTCACATTGCAAAACACAATTTATCAACCTGTGATGTCCCCTAGAAGAAAAGAGAATGGATATAAGACCTGGGGGAACACAACAGCACTGGTTCCCAGGGAGTTGATAGAAAGAGGCTCCAAAAAATTCCCGTTCAGAAAGACACACATGGGGAAAGTATCCTTTGAAAGTTTGTCCATGACAACAACAAAAAAAAAGAAGTGGAAGAAGCAACTGAGGTTAAAAACACCAAGAAACAAAATACTATAAAGAATCAGAAAACCAACCAACCACCCAACAAGTCAACATCCCAAAAGGCACCATTTATTAAAGAAGTTGCTCTTCACATTCCAAAAATAGACAATATTCTTGAACTAAGAAACAAGGTAAACCCTCTACACCCGCCCCACCCCAATCATTTGGCCCTGGAAAGTCCTGCATCCTACATATTTCAATAGGGACTAAAAAGGACCCAGATATCCATGGAAAGTTACTATAAAATGAAAGCAGAAAAAATCAAAATGCTTCTGCTGACAGAAATACTCCACCAACCACTCTTCAAAAAGGTAACAAAAACTACATGATACTCCAAAATAAAGTAAATGCAGTTAAATAAGCTATTACAAGTATGAAAGAAACCAAGAATCTCAAATTTAAAACTTCACACTAGTAAAGTACAAACAAGTAAATATGCAAAAAGAAAAAATAATGAAATAGTAAGAAAAGAAACTGGAAAAAAATCATTTCTGAAATGAAAATATAGACTGAGTAAGGACAAAGAGAAAAACTGAAAGTACACTAAGGCATTGAGTGAATGAGAAATGAAATAAAATGTTTAAAACCATTTAAGAGAAAGTGATAAAACATACAGAGAGGCAGAGAAAATCTAACTTTTGTGCAATTGGAGTCCTTAAATAAGAAAAATAATGAGATTAAAATTAATGCATTATTCTGGAGGTTTTAACTCCATAAAACCTTTCTGAAAATAAGACTTGAATTGTATAATTAAAAGGGTTTTAAGTGAACCAAAATGCCCAGCCTTAGATATTTCCCAGTAAAATTATCAGACTTTAAGATAAAGAAATCTATTTTTAGTCTCTAGACAAAAAAACAAAACAAAACAAAACAAAAAAAACACTAAGTCATTTACAAAGGAAGAAAATCAGGCATCTACAAAGGAAAAATAATTAGGCATTACATTTGTTGATAACAAGACAACAATGGAGCAAGGTTTTCAAGTAACCAAGGAAAGAAAGTGTTTGCCAAGGATTCTGTATCTAGCCAAGCTGCCCTTTAAGTTCAAAAACTAAAGTAAAGTACTTAAATGTACAAGAATGTGACGAAAACTGTATTCATGTGTAGACATCTACTAGCTAGCTCATTAGTGTCCTCCAAACAAGAAATGTTTTGAGAAGTACAATAAAAAGATGGATAGCAAACATTAAAAATATTTAATTGAAGATCAAAGAGTAAAACAAAGGTGGAGATATGAGTACAAGGTTAGTATGTAAATATTATCCACTCCACCAAAAGAGAAATAAGAAATGATCATCTTCTGAGTAGAATCACCAAGGAAACTGATGATGCAAAACAAAAGAGGCCTTGTTAAGTGGAAATGAAAGACAGGACTAGTCAGTACAAACAACAGCACTGGAGACAATATTCAAGGACTGTCTTGGGGGTAGAAATTTAAAATTTGGCTGAAATAAATTTCATTTCTCAAAGTAGAAATCTGAGAGATAAGACTATGAAAGTTGTTTGAAATCAGATCCCAAAGAGCCTGGAATGCAATGCCTCACTAAGGAATAATAATAAATGAAAAACATTAACTGGTTTTTGTTTAAGAGGAGGACTGATAAAAACAGTCTTGTAAGTCATATATCTAGCTATCACAGCAAGGAAAATGTAAGGCTAGTCCAGTTTACCAGTCAAAAGACCAGCAAATTGATGGATTAGTGTAGCAACTAAACAATCCTGTCACCTAAACTGAGGCAGGAAACTGTGTTCCACCCCTGACTCTAATGATCTACTGTTTACTTAACCTACAAAGCTTTATTGACTTACCTTACTGTACAGTACTGTGAACTGTAACACAAACCTGAATATCTTTTGCATATTTAGGCATAAAAATAGGTAGTATACCAGGTGTTTCATAAATATACAGTATTTGAAAACAAAACTTTTGTTATACAATTAGAACATTAAAGTAATAGGACATTTGACCAGTTACTGATATTTTCAGATATGTGGTTCTTAAAAAACAAAAGATGAAAATAAAACTGATTTCTCAATGGGAGGGATTCCTCATCTAAACCAAAAAATAACTATATTCTCAATTTCCCTCAAAATGATGCAAAACCAGCACTATTCCAGATACACAGAAGTTAATTCATTGTATACAATGCATTACTTGGGGCATTAGGGCTTAATCCTTTCCTGGAACCCTGATTTTAAAAGGCTGCAAAATTAAGTAAAAATATTTGCTTACTTTAAAAATTGAGTGTACTCTGAGTGATGATCTATTAGAAAAACCCAAAATCCACGCATTAGTTTTGATCTCCTAAATTCTCTCATCAAAAGCTACTATTTGACCACTTCTATGTGTGCCTATTGTTATTTTTCTAAAAATTGGTTATTTCACTTATTGTCTCACTATCCTTTTCAATACTGTACTGAAAGATAAACCTACCCAAACATCCATTTTATGATGTCTCTTTCTTGCAGAAAGTAATCAAGAATAAACAGTGTAATAAATGTAAAGCGCTGCAGTAACTTACTAGGGCAGCTTGTGGTACAAAGTACTGTACTGGGCTTCTTTCTGGCAGGAGAGGGGTACTCAAGCTCTAAGTCATCTGTTCACACACTGTGCACCCTCTGAAACAATTACCAAATATTTCTAAGTCCTAGTTTCTGAGTATTTAATAAAGAGGTTTATTTATACCTCTCATAGTTCGTAATGTAATATTTGTGAACATCTTAGGATAGTACCTGGCACCTAGAAAGGTTGTCAATACCAATTAACTTCCTAGCATTCCAAGTTTTCTTGAATCTTGCTGTATGCCTCCCCATTCCAACTTTGGCTTGACCTTTAGCTTCAAACAAATACATCTCTTCACTGCTCTGGAATAATTTATGCTTGTCTTCCACAGTCAGCTTTTCTTGGAATGCTGATTTCTCCTGCTCACCTAATCAAACTCTATCCATCCTCCATGATCTAGAATCGTGATGGCAACCTTTTTATAAAAACCACCCACTTTTGCAGTGCTGGTCAGCCACCCTCCCACCCACTAGTGGGCGGTCCAGCTTTCATGGTGAGCCAATTGCGGCACCATTTGGTTGTTCTCCTACCCCCACCATGAAAGCTGGAACGCCCACTAGTGGGTGGGAGGGACCAGGTTGACCAGCATTGCAAAAGTGGGCGGTTTTTATAAAAAGGTTCGCCATGACGGATCTAGAAGATTCTGATCCACGGCTTCCATTAGATCTTCCTCAATTATACCATTTCATACTTATTTGATTATTCTCTAAAAAAAAGTCTAAATATATTATCTATATTAATTTTTTTACATTTGTCATACAATTTTAAAGAAGGTAGACTAGCATTAGTAGTTAGACTCAATACAATGATATTTTAACTCTGGTAGCAATGTAAAAATGGAGCATTTTTCCACGTTAAAGACTATTAAAACCAACTAAGAACAAACTATTAACTCTTTAAAGGAAAAACCTTTCGCTTCATATCTTGACAAATCTTGTTTTTTGAATTTGGATATAATAGCATAGTACTTAGTGTTGTATAAGTAGTACATATTTGGTAAATATTTGATTGACTAAGCAAATGGCACAATTTACATAATTTTTTTCAAGGAACAAAAAACCCCCACCTATCATTAGACTCCCATTAATCTTGACATCATTTTTATATAAAAAGAAGACAAGAACTATACTTTCCAGTTATATCTGATCAGTGAACTCAGGCTATAGCTGAACATAATAAAATGAAGTTACAAACAAAGAAGTTAATATACAATATTCAGATTTTCCAAAAAATAAAAATAATTCAACTATTAAGGGAGACCAAGTTTTTATATGAATGATGAAAAAATATAAATGTGTACAGCATCAAAGCTATTTTTCTCTATCAAAACAACCAGTTAAGAAACTGAAAATCCTCATACAAATCTCTCTTTGCTATATAAGCCCAATAGAAACAGCAACTTCAGAAGTCATACAGCCAAATTTAAAAAATTACCAACTCACAATTCATTTTATAATAGTTTCCCCTTATCTGTGGTTTCGCTTTCCACGGTTTCAGTTACCCATGGTCAACTGCAGTCAAAATTAATAAATAAAAAATTCCAGAATAAACAATTCATAAGTTTTAAACTGCATCCATTTCTGAGTAGCTTCATGAAATCTGTCTCATGCTTGTCCAAGATAGCTACATTGTCTACCCCAAGGGTCCCCAATTTTTTTACACAGGGGCTAGTTCACTCTCCCTCAGACCGTTGGAGGGCCGGAGTATAAAAAAAACTATGAACAAATCCCTATGCACACTGCACATATCTTATTTTAAAATAAAAAAACAAAACAGGAACAAATACAATATTTAAAATAAAGAACAAGTAAATTTAAATCAACAAACTGACCAGGATTTCAATGGGAACTATGCTCCTCTCACTGACCACCAATGAAAGAGGTGCCCCTTCCGGAAGTGCAGCGGGGCCGGATAAATGGCCTCAGGGGGCTGCATGCAGCCTGAGGGCAGTAGTTTGGGGACCCCTGGTCTACCCTATCTGCCCATTAGTCATTTAGGAATCACCTGGGTTATCAGATCAACTGTCATGTTATCACAGTGCTTGTGTTTAAGTAACCTTTACAACCCCAAAGCACAAAATTAGTGACCTGGCAATTTGCCTTTACCCAACAAAGCTGAAAGTGCTTCCTTTCAGTGAAAAGGTGAAAGTTCTCAACTTCATAGCAAGAAAAATCATACACTGAGGTGACCAAGATCTACGTAAGAACAAATATATCCGTGAAATTGTGAAGAAGGAAAAAGAAATTTGTGCTAGTTTTGCTGTTGCACCTCAAACTGCATAAGTTATAGCCATAGTACAGTACATGGTAAGTGCTTAGTTAATATGGACAAGGCATTAAGTTTGTGGTAAAAGAAATGAACAGAGAGCCTGGCTGGTTTGCTCAGTGTAGAGCATCAGCCTAGCATGTGGATGTCCTAGGTTCGATTCCTAGTCAGGGCACACAGAAGCAGCATCCATCTTGCTTCTCTCTCTCTCCTCCCCTCCTGTAGCCATGGCTTGATTAGGGCAAACTGGCTCCATGCTCTGGGGGATGGCTCCACGGCCTCCCCCTCAGGCATTAAGAAGAGGCCCTGGCCGGTTGGCTCAGCGGTAGAGCATCGGCCTAGCGTGCGGAGGACCCGGGTTTGATTCCCGGCCAGGGCACATAGGAGAAGCGCCCATTTGCTTCTCCACCCCTCCGCCGCGCTTTCCTCTCTGTCTCTCTCTTCCCCTCCCGCAGCCGAGGCTCCATGGGAGCAAAGATGGCCCGGGCGCTGGGGATGGCTCTGTGGCCTCTGCCTCAGGCGCTAGAGTGGCTCTGGTCGCAACATGGCGATGCCCAGGATGGGCAGAGCGTTGCCCCATGGTGGGCGTGCCGGGTGGATCCCGGTCGGGCGCATGCGGGAGTCTGTCTGACTGTCTCTCCCTGTTTCCAGCTTCAGAAAAATGAAAAAAAAAAAAAAAAAAAAAAAAAAAAGAAGAGCTTTGTTGCTCAGCCACCACGCAATGCCCCAGATGGGCAGAGCATCACCCCCTAATGGGCCTGCCGGGTGGATCCAGGTCTGGGCACATGCGGAGTCTGTCGCTGCCTCCCCTCCTCTAACTGAATAAAAAATAAATAAATAAACAGAAAACATCTCCCAACTGATGGCAGTGTTCTACGCCAGATATCATCGAGCCTATATGAGGCTTTCAGCAAGGGATCACCTGACACGAGGGACACAAAGACATTTACTGCAAATAAGAAATGGTTATAGATTCAGGAACAGTTTGGGACTGAAAAATACAAAAATTACTGAAGAGGCTATGTCTGTTGATGAAGTTGCTGCCACATTTCTGACAGAGTTGAAGAAGTTGAATAGGGTTTTGGTATTACCTGCAATTTCAAACACTGACTGGGGTTTTGGATATATCCCCCATAGCCTACTGTAAATATTTAAAGAACTTAAATATGGAGAGATATGATTCCCAGAGGAATATTCCATATAACTATGAGATGATATTTAGTCCCACACTATAAACAAGTGCTTCTTAAAACTTTTCCACTGAAATAACCCCCTTTGATAAAATGCCCTTATAAAGGCTGGGAGAAGGAACATATATCCCCCTGAAGAGAATAACTCCAAACTATGCCGTAACTCTAAATTTTTCATACTTTATCTTAAAACAGGGGTCGGGAACCTACAGCTTGTGAGCCAGATGTGACTCTTTTTTTTTTTTTTTTTGTATTTTACTGAAGCTGGAAACAGAGAGAGACAGTCAGACAGACTCACGCATGCGCCCCACCGGGATCCACCTGGCACGCCCACCAGGGGGCGATGCTCTGACCCTCCGGGGTGTCACTCTGTTGCGACCAGAGACACTCCAGCGCCTAGGGCAGAGGCCAAGGAGCCATACCCAGCGCCCAGGCCATCTTTGCTCTGATGGAGCCTCACTGCGGGAGGGGAAGAGAGAGACAGAGAGGAAGGAGAGGGGGAGGGGTGGAGAAGCAGATGGGCGCTTCTCCTGTGTGCCCTGGCCGGGAATCGAACCCGGGACTTCTGCACGCCAGGCCGACTCTCTACCACTGAGCCAACCAGCCAGGGCCCAGATGTGACTCTTTTGATGGCTGCATCTGGCTCGCAGACAAATCTTTAATAAAAAAAAAAAATAACGTTAAAAATATAAAACATTATCATGTATTACAATCCATTCATTTCCTACTGCTCATGTTCATGGTTGCGGGTGGCTGCAGCCAATCACAGCTGTCCTCCGAGACAACACCAAATTTTTATTGGATAATGCCTAATGTACACGGGTTGCTTTATGGCTCTCACAGAATTACATTTTAAAATATGTGGCATTCATGGCTCTCTCAGCCCAGAAAGATTCCTGACCCCTGTCTTAAAAGTTCATGTTATAAGAACATTTGCCATATTTATTCTGCGGCTTTGCATATCCCTTGACACATAATCCTGTCCTCTCAGTGATACAGGAGACTATAGTAGTTTGAGAAGCACTGACTTAAACCAATGTATGTCTACTTGAAAATTGTTTTCCTAGAGACTATGATACTAGGATAATTTCATTTTTAAATGCCAGGGATGAATAATAAAAAAATTATTTGACATTCATTAATTACATAAAAGGTATTACAATGGTTTTTGTTTAATATATATAGTCTTAATTTTCAAATGTAAATATTACCATGCCAACTATAATGAAGAAAAAATGAGGCACAAAGAGATTAAATAGCTATCCCAAAGAAATACAGCTAACAAATATTGGCTACTTTATACACAGGCTTTACTGTATCACAATCTTATCAACATTTTTTTTTTCACAGAAACTTTTCTCTGACCTGTTTTTTGACCTTACTTTTTAAAAGCTTTTTTGGGCACTGTGAACAGCCCAAAGGCCACTAATGTCTAGAAGAAAGTTTTACCAGTGCTGGAGCTTTAAGACTGATTAACAATGGGCAATGTAAGACTATTTATATTAAAAAAGAACTCAACATCTAGCCACTAAATTGAGTCAATTCTTAGGTCCAAATAAGACTTGGCATTGCAATAGGATATGATATAAACTTCATATAGGAACTCTAGATCTGATCCAAACCGGCAGCAAGAATGACAGACAGAGAGGAACTACTTAGCAAATCCTAAGTACCATATTTCCCCATGTATAAGATGCACCCTTTTTCAAAAATCTGGAGTCTTAAAACTGGGTGCATCTTATACAGTGGTTGTAGTTTTTTTTTAGTTGCATTTCCCACTTTTTCCCGTGGATGAGTTGTATGAATTTTATGATAAATAAAACTTGAGTTCAATAACTATGTAATATATTTTTTTTCAAATTTCAAGCCCCCAAATTAAGGTGCGTCTTATACAAAGGAATGTCTTATATGTGGGGAAATATGGTAACCTCTCATTAGCTACTGTCACTAGCTAGTTACTTCAGTTACTAAGTTACTATGCCCTTAAGTTATTTTTGCTTAAGGCATCCAAATGAAGAGGGTGAGGTAGCAGATTTTTAAGTTCCCTTTTATTTAAAAGGTTTTATATCTTTTTAATTTTGTTGTCCACTCATTTCAATTTATGTACTTAAGTTTCTATTAGCCTTAGCTAGACCTTCTTTATTAGCATTCTTTTAAGCAATTAGTTTTTCCTTTAATTTACATTTCTTTATACTCAACTGTCAGTCTTGGTCCTTCTTAAAATATTCTGTCAGTTCTTGCATTTTTAACCACTTAATTTTATAATCTGGAAGTACTAGACACAACAAAACTGCCCAGTGAAAACTACTGCCTCAGTAGTAAGTTCACTCTGAGCTCTACTGTCAAAATGTTTATGATATCAGAGGTTACTTCAGTATACTTATTTTTTAAAGGCTTTGGTAATTTGATATTTGACCTCAAGCTTAAACTATATCATGTTGTTTGTTTGTTTTTTGTATTTTTCTTAAGTGAGAAGCAGGGGGCAGAGAGACAGACTCCTGATGCACCTGATCGGGACCCACCCAGCAAGCCCACTAGAGGGGGATGGTTTGCCCATCTGGGGCTTGCCCCGTTGTAACCGGAGCCATTTTGGTGCCTGAGGCGGGGCCATGGTGCCATCTTCAGTGCCAGTGGAGCCTCGGCTGCAGGAGGGGAAGAGAGAGAAAGAGAGAAAGAGAGAAAGAGAGAAAGAGAGAAAGAGAGAGAGAGAGAGAGAGAGAGAGAGAAGGAAAAGGGGGAAGGGTAGAAAATTAGATGGTCACTTCTGTGTGCCCTAACCTGGAATCAAACCCAGGACATCCACACACCAGGCCAATGCTCTAACACTGAGCCAACCAGCCAGGGCTGATTTAATTCAAATATTTAAGGACATTAGGAACCATATGTAAGCTATGCTACTAACCATCTTCCACTTTGACATGCAATCTGCTCTTCCAATTTCTGTAGTTCCAATGTGTAGGCCATTATTCGAGCATTACACACCATGAGGTTCTTTACTGCAAGTAAAATCTGGTCTTTCTGCGTGCTCAGAGAAAGGAGTTTCCATATTCCTTGTCGCATTCGAATTTCTAAATCTATTTTTTCTTGAATGCTGCAGTCCTTAAAAAAAGAGAAAAGAATTTTTAAAAGGTAGCAAAAATATAAAACTATAACATTTCTTTTTACCACAAATAGATGGAATGTACTAGATATCACTATAATTTTATACTATATTGGGAAAGTAACAAAGTTTTAATGTATGGTAGCATAAAATACGTAGCGATTTTTAAAAGCTCCTTGCAAAACTTGAATGTCTTGCTTTATCAGGAAATCATTACAATCTACCAAATAAAGAGAACAGACACAAGGGTGAGAGATATTACATATTCTTACCATAATTGCATAAGGTTGAATAGGTCTCCCAAATATTCCTGCCCTCCCAGACCCTCAGAATGTGACCTTATTTGGCTATAGTTTACAGATAATTAGTTAAGATGAGGTCATAATGAACTAGTGTGGAACCTAAATTCAATGACTGGTGTCCTTATAAGAATGTTATGTGAAGACACAGAAAGACACACAGAGAGAATTTTAAGTGAAGATGGAGGCAGAAATTAGAGTAATGAGACTAAGCCACGGATCAACAAGAATTCCAGCAACCACAGGAGCTCCTCTAGGGCTTACAGCAGGAGCATGGCCCTGCAGATACTTGATTTGAGACTTCTGGCTTTCAGAACTATAACAGAACGTATTTCTGTTGTGTTAAGCCACCCAATTCTGGTAATTTATTATGTCAGTCTCAAGAAACTAATACAATAATATAATAACTAATGTGAACAATATAGCACATGTACATCTAATATAAGTTGTACTGTGGGATGGCAAAATGTGGTTGATGACACTGAATTAACCAAGGAAAAACTTTCTAAAATAGCAGGTGCTGAATAAAGAAACTAAAATTTAGCATCAGGGAGGTAACAAGCTACTTGGCATAGTAAGTAATGTAAGTAAAATCTCAGAAACAACAGTGAAAGCACTGTGTTTAGAAAAATGTCAGAAGTTTTAGCTACCTGAAACAGATTAAATTGGAATATAATTTTGAATATTTTTTAGCTTTAAGAGTCACTATAAAACTACTAACTCGTTTAAATTCTGAAAGTCTTTTATTCCAAACAATGATCTTGTTGTAACAGCCCAATCTCTATATGCTAGTTTACTAAAATTTTGTAAACTGAAATGTATTGTTCTGATTTAATTTACAGTGGCTTTTTAAACATTAGAAATCATCAGTTACTTTATTATACTATAAACATGTGATAATGTTCTAGTATGTCTATTTTTAAAATAAAGTGACCATCCTGGCTTATGTGGTAAAAAAATAAAACACTATAATTTACTTTTAATTGGATCAAAATCTAAATTTAAAAAAGTAAATGGAAGCAATAATAAAATATCCAGATGTTAAAAAGACAATCTTTTCAAAAAGAAAAGCTAAAAGTTAGGAGAGCAATCGTCTAGGAAGATTAGCCAAAGAGAAACTGAAGTAGATGACTATTCAAATTAGTCAAATGTACTAGCCACAGGCAAAAAACAGACTGTTTAATTACCTTCTGTAATTACATCATGTAATCACCACATAAAAATATATGCTTATAGTATAACTCAATACTAGTGTACTATGTAAAAGTCATTTGTTGTTTTTCCTTCTTTATATATGACTGAACTTCCAACAACTCCATTTCATCTTTTTATGTCTTGTCAGCCCCTAAGTAAATTCTTCTTTAATATAATTAGTAATTAATTATAAGGACTTACCATACGACCCATATGTCTATAGAAATAAACTCTGGTAGGCTGGTTAGTATTGGAGACTGCACACAGGGAGCAACTTGAAGCTGGGATGAATAGCTTTACCCTACAACTCAAATATAAACAAATACCATCTGGTGCCATTAAATTCAATTTTGCTTTTTAAATGCTACAGTGAGGCAGCCAGTTGAGCTAGCACAGTGGTTCTCAAAGCTTGGCAGCACGTTAGAATTACCTCAGGCAGAGAGCAAAGCCTCATAAAAAAGTACCTAACCTTATGACCTACCCCAAAACAATTAGAACCTCTGAAGGTGGAGTCTGCGCATAGCCCCCGCCCGCCCCAAAGTTCCTCTGGTGATTCAGTATAAAGTCAGAGCAGAGAAGCATTTGACTTCTTGAAATTTCACAGCAATCTGGAAAGTTGCAACAACCTTAAGGAACCAGTAGATGGCCACAGCCACATTAACTAATCGGTTAGGGCTCCCAGGGTTTCCATCTTGTAAATGAAGACTGTCTTCTCTTCATTTATTGACAAAATTATAGAGGCTTGGGAAATAATGGTTAAAAAAAAAAGTAAATTCAGGGTTTTAAAAAATAGCCCTTATTTGTAAGATTAAATATTCATTAAAGAAATGAAATATATCTAGCAAATATTAATATTAGAATTCTACCCTTCAGAGCAGGGGTCAGCAAACTATAGCCTGGCTGGTGCCTGTTTTTATTTTTAAAAAAGAGTTGTATTGGAGTAGTCACACCATTTATAGTGTCTATGGCTTTCAAGCTGTACCAGCAGAGGTCAGTAATTTCAACAGAACGTCTAACCTGCAAAGTTGAAAATATTTACTATGTCCTTTTACAGAAATAATTTGCTGATTTCTAATTCAGTCAAATTAACATACTTAGTACACTATGACTCTACCTCCCCTGATATAGGATGACTGGATGAGGATCTGGCAGGGCTATTTTATTACCCAGTTTTGTGTTCGCCATGCAACAACTACTTTCAGTACAAATCTAACAGCCCTTTGGTCAAGAGAGGCTTTATAGAGTCAAAGGACTGGTCTTTAGTTAATAAAGGGTGCAGAGTGCTCCTGGCGTAAGAGGTGATGTCTGGTTCCTGCCACAATGAAAATAATGATTATGTAATGAAAATACCCATTGAGCATTCAGTGGTGATGTTTACTGACCTCGAAGAGGAAAAGCAAGGAGCTAAAAACACCACTGCTTCCTCCATCATAATAAAGAGTCAAGACTGAGTAGGACCCATGACAGAAGCACATTTGTTTCCCTGTATCCATCCCTCTTTGCAGTGTCTGAAAGCAAGTCTCCAGGAAGAAAAGGGGTGCAGAGGGGGGCCATCCTTTGCTATTTCTTCTTCAATAATCTGAATAAGGGCTTGCTTGTCAAAAAAGTCAAACAGAAGCCGCTGAAACTATTCTGCTTTTGTAGGTAAAGTCAGGCTGATAAAAAAAAATGGACAAGGTAAGGCTAAAAATGAAATGGGGAGATGACTTAAAAGTGAAAATCTACATTATATAGAAGAAAGAAACATACAGTAGTAGGATTTAAAAGCTAGAATGGCACATAGAAGTGCAAAGAAATGGCCTTGTTGCTGGAATTAAGCAGACTCAAAAAAAAAAAAAAAATGAAGTCAAACTGCTGGTAAGACAATCATACTAATACACACAGAAACTACCAGCCACCTAATGGATATATGAATAGTTAGCTAAGAGACCAAGATGAAAAAGATCACAGAATATATACAGTAAACATTCTTCTAAAAGAAATTGTATATATTTTAAGAATTGTTTATATACAGCATAAAATCTGGAAATTGTAAATAGTAATCATTCTGGGGAATGGAACTGGAGAATTCTTAAATTCATGTTTCTGTATACATTCACTTTTCTGCAATGAAACTGCATTACTTCTCAAATTTTATTTTTATTAAGATTTTATAAGTTTAAGCATTTGTAAGAAAAGGTAGGACTGCCCCAACTGCTCAGAAAATTGGGACAAAAGATAACAAAAATAGTCACCTGTCAAATATATCTTAAGTGTGAGGTACTATGCTAATAAGTTCTTTAAAGAGATTCTCAAATTCTAACAACTTGCAGGGACTAGCACATTACCCATTCTGCAACGGTGGAAACAGATGTAGAACAGACATGTAACTTATTCAACGGGTGCACAACAAACAGACTTGGTTTGTACCTTAATTCGGTTTTCCCTTAATCAATAAGTCAATAAATACCCTATGCCAGCAATTTTCAACCAGTGTGCTGCAAGATTAAAATAAAAAAATTAAAACATGTAATGCCTATTTAGTCAGGGGCAATGACCTCTTTTCCTTTAGACTGTCAAATAAAAAAATGACAACAGCCAACACAATAGTTGTCCAATGTGAATGAATCAAAATTATACCTACTTTTTTGTCAGACTGGCAGAAATTGTAGTTTTTGGTGTGCTGCAGAATTTTAGTAGTTTACTTGTGCCATCAGACGAAAAAGGTTGAAAACTGCTGTTCTGTCCCTGGTCAGTTGGCTCAGTGGTAGAGCATTGGCCCAGCATGTGGATATCCTGGGTTCAATTCCCAGTTAGGGCACAGAGGAGAAGCACCCATCTATTTCTCTACCCCTCCCCCTCTCTCTTCTATCTCTTTCTTCCCCTCCCACAGCCAAGGTAGTTAAGAGCAAGTTGGCCCATTGCTGAGGATGGCTCCATGACCTTACTTCAGGGACTAAAATAGCTCAGTTGCCCAGCAATGGAGTAATGACCCCAGATGTGCAGAGCATTGCCCAGTTAAGGGGCCTGCCGGGTGTTTCCCCAATCAGGGCACATGCCAGAGTCTGTCTCTCTGCCTCCCTGCTTCTCACTTAAGATGATAGATAGATGATAGATAGATAGATAGATAGATAGATAGATAGATAGATAGATAGATAGATAGAATTTAAAAAAAAATGAAAATTGCTGTCCTATGCTGTGAGTAGTCATAAATGACTCCCAAAGTTTGAGTAGAGGTGTTCACTAAGTGGACCACAATCTTTGGTGCTATCTCTCCCTGTTAGATAGCAACTTCATTAATATCAATGGAAGTATTATACATAAAATAATAATTCAGTGATAGTCAAGTACAAAATTCTTTTATTGACCCTCAATGTTATTGTCAGGTTGAAAGTTATTAGTATTTTGCAATTTTTCTCTAAGATCCAAACAGAAGGATTTCTACAACTCAATTATTTTAATTTCTTGCTGCCTAAGAAATCAGTAAGTATTGTACCTTCCCAAATGTAAATAATCCAGCTCTTATTACATATATTTAAATATTTATTTAGCAAAGCTTCTTTACAACTTTATCCTCTTGTCTATTTTGTATGATTCCTAAATATTACTGCTGCACACAGCTCAATAAATAAATATACTTCAAAGACTACACCAAAAGCTATATGACAAGTGCAAGGGGATCCATTAATCACCAATTCATTAGAAATCGAGATTTTTGTTAACAATCAGAACAAAGTATGTTAACAGGATAGGACAGAAAAGTATTTTACAACAAATGGTTTGAAATATTTGAAAATGCTGGCATAAAACAGCATAAGTTACTGACAAAGGCACTGGACGTTTTTGCATAATGATTCTTAATGTTTGCTTTTTAATGTTAGCTTTATTTTTTACAGTACTATTGAAGATTTCCTAACAATTCTGTAGCTACTGTGGTTTTTAAGATTCTAGAAAAGATAACAGGTTTTTAAGCAAAGATAATATGTTGGACCATACAAAATTACTTATATTCTACCAACTTTGACCTACAAAACTGGCAGTTTTATATGATTTAACCTACTTCACAAGGAAAAGGTGGAGATTAAAATGGACGTGAAGATCCACCTTTGTTAAGGACATCAGAGTTTTCTTTTAAGACCCTAACATTATGGCTAAGTGTGGAAAGGATACCATTTTATTAAGTGGCTTTGCCAAGAAATAATATTGGCCTATCTTAAGTAAAAACTTTTCTAACACATTTACATGGCTAAATAGGAAACATTAAACTTCTGCCAATTCAAAAAGAACCCACTCTCAAACTAAGAAAGTTCAGAGGGTACGGCTTGTTTCTCCTCGCCGTCCCCCGGGCCCCGCAAGTTTATGATGTGTCTACACATTGCTCCAGTAATTGTGCTTTCCACAAATCCAGTCAAATAAGCAAACTGTCCTCTATTGATCTTGGGTGTCCTCCACGGGCCTCTCGGAAATCCCGGGACTCCATTCCCCTACGTTACACCTACACTTGCGAAAAGACCAGCGACGACTTGGGGGCGCGGGGGCAGCGGACAGGTGCGCTCGGAAACGCGCCGCGCGGCTGCGGCGCAGCTTCCCGAATCCGGGCCAGATTCCTACCCAAGAAATCGGGGCGGGAGCCTGTGCAGATTCCCAAGCTCCGGGAGACCCTCAAAAGGATTAGCCCTTTCCCTTTGTTTCAGGCCACCGCCGAGTAGGAGACGCGCAGTGGGAGCTTTCCCGACGACGACACGAAGTGACGTCGTGAGGGCTTGAAGTGGGGCCCCCTCTTCACTCACCTGCTGAGCAGGAAGGCCCGCCTGGCCGAGCTCCGGACCCCTCTGGGTCAGCCCTTCCATCTCCAGCACCACACCCCGGGCCGCCACCACACCGCCAAAGATTTGAAAAGCCCGCCCCTGGCTGGAGACGCGGAGGACGCCAACCGTCCGGTCGTACCACGTCCCCACCGCAGGGGAGGGGGCGCAGGACTCCGAGCCGGCGCGCGCACGCGCACTGGGCGAGCTCCGCGCCCCTCGCCTCCCGCGCCGGAAGTTTGCCGAGACCCGTGTGAGCTGAGCTGTGAAGAGCGGCAGGCGGATTTAAGGCTGGGATTGAGGTGTGGGCGGACCTGAGGGAGGAGTGGGCGGGGCTCTAGGGAAAGTGCGGCTGAGCGCACCTGACCCAGCTCAGAATGTTTGGCTGGTGGTTTTTCAGGCACGCCCTTTGCAGTGGGAGCCTTCTACCTGCATCCCACCGATGGCTTTTCAAAGCTCTGGGTGGGTGGGTGGGTGTGTGTGTTGGGCGGAGGGGCTCATTCCAAACTTCAGTCGCTGAGCTGCAAACAGTTCAGGACACCTAGTGTCTGTCACTAGGAGCTCATGGCCTCGCTCCCAGAGAAACAAGTGATGCTGCTCTTCGCACATGGTGCCATTCAGGCCACAATGTGGCCTTGTTGATCAGGCTGGAGAGACACCATGTCAGGCATTTCACAAGGTCTGTTCTTTTGCCTTGATATTTCTTTATAATTCCAGATTTCCTTCACCCAAGAAGTCTGTTCTTTCTCTTTCCTTACTCTTTCCCCAACATCCAAGGTGACAGCAAAATGGGGAATTTTCCCAGAGCCCCATTCCTTGCTGTCCCTAACAACCAACACAAAGACACTTTCTAATTAAAGAATTCTGTTATTAATCACGATGGAAAAATATCTTTAAAAACCAAAATTTTAGGTCCTTGTTAGGTCCTTAAAATCCATTGTCTCTGTCTTCACTTAACTTTCCCTTGAAAAGGCAATAGGAAGCCTTTTTGGCTTGTCATTTTATATTCTGAGTGAAGAATCTACCAAATCAGCCCTCCCACCTTCATGTCATAGAAGACCTTGGTCACTTTTCTTTCCATAAATAGGGCAACCATATTTTTTATTTGCCTGCCATAGTCCCTGTTTGGATATGTTGTCTCAATGTCCCAATGACCTCAGTGACCACCGATTTAATATATTCTTGTCCCAAAGTGGATATTAAATTATATGGTCACATCCACAAGACCTTTGAAAAAGCAGTTGGTTTGAAGATGTACTTCCAAGAATATGAGTGCCTGACCTGTGGTGGTGCAGTAACTAAAGCATTGACCTGGAACGCTGAGGTCGCTGGTTGGAAACCCTGGGCTTGCCTGGGTCGAGGCACATATGGGAGTTGATGCTTCCCGCTCCTCCCCCCTTCTCTCCCTCTTCTCTTTAAAATGAATAAGTAAAATCTTATAAAAAATTTAAAGTTAAAGAAAAGATTTAAAAATATGAATGTCTTTGGCCCTGGCCGGTTGGCTCAGCGGTAGAGCGTCGGCCTGGCGTACGGGGGACCCTGGTTCAATTCCCGGCCAGGGCACATAGGAGAAGCGCCCATTTGCTTCCCCACCCCCACCCTCCTTCCTCTCTGTCTCTCTCTTCCCCTCCCGCAGCGAGGCTCCATTGGAGCAAAGATGGCCCGGGCGCTGGGGATGGCTCCTTGGCCTCTGCCCCAGGCGCTAGAGTGACTCTGGTCACGCAGAGCAACGCCCCGGAGGGGCAGAGCATCGCCCCTGGTGGGCATGCCGGGTGGATCCTGGTCGGGCACATGCGGGAGTCTGTCTGACTGTCTCTCCCCGTTTCCAGCTTCAGAGAAATACAAATATAAAAAAATAAATAAAATATGAATGTCTCCTTTCATATTGGTAATTTGCTCATTAAGGCCCTTTGGACTAGGTCAGGCATGGCCAACATACGGCCTGCAGGCCAGATGCGGCCTGTGTAATGAGTTTATATGGCCTGTGATTAAATTTTTAATATTCTCCACTACTTTAAAATCTCAGCTACTCAGAAGCAGAAGCGTTTTGATTACTAGAAATCGAGATATTTATGAAGATAGTGGTACGCGGAAAAGAATTCCGCGTGTAACTAATCTAGCGTTAACTTCCAATAATTGGTTGAATGAATTAGTGATACTTCTTTATTTATTTATTTATTTTTTTATTTTTTTCATTTTTCTGAAGCTGGAAACAGGGAGAGACAGTCAGACAGACTCCCGCATGCGCCCGACCGGGATCCACCCGGCACGCCCACCAGGGGCGACGCTCTGCCCACCAGGGGGCGATGCTCTGCCCATCCTGGGCGTTGCCATGTTGCGACCAGAGCCACTCTAGCGCCTGAGGCAGAGGCCACAGAGCCATCCCCAGCGCCCGGGCCATCTTTGCTCCAATGGAGCCTTGGCTGCGGGAGGGGAAGAGAGAGACAGAGAGGAAAGCGCAGCAGAGGGGTGGAGAAGCAAATGGGCGCTTCTCCTGTGTGCCCTGGCCGGGAATCGAACCCGGGTCCTCCGCACGCTAGGCCGACGCTCTACCGCTGAGCCAACCGGCCAGGCTTCTTTATTTTTTTTAAAAAATTCCATTATTAGGATTTACAACTTTTATACTCGTCTGTACACGATATGAACTGTTTGACGTTTAGCGGCAATGTGAGACCCACATTCTTTTAGGCGGAGTTTGCCAGTGCGCATTCAAGGTCAAACAATTCATTATTTTTGTGGTCAAGTATGCTGAATCAAGTGGCTTTGTAGCATACACAATAGTAGTTGATAACTGAAAATGTGTCCAGGCTGTTTGTAAAGTGAAATAATTGTTTTATTTGTGACATAACCTCTTCAAGCTCATTCTATTAATTAAATATTGTTTCAATTGATTGCGATACAGTTGGATATTTATACGGTATATAATTATATTTTTATTAAAATAATATTGTATATTAAAATTTTTCACTCACATTTATTCATAAACAAATTATATAATAAAATTTTGTTTACTTAAACGAATTGTTTTTGTATTTAACACTTTTTAATTTTAATATTTTGTCCGGCCTATGAAAAAAGTTTTCTTTCTAATCTGGCCCTGGGGGCAAAAACTGTTGGCCCCACCTGGACTAGGTAATGCTAGAAGCTGCCTGGCTAGGAATGACGCGCTCCATACATTAGAAATGTACAAGTCATTAGAAATGACCCATATACTTACACACAGATATAAAATACGTAAAACTCAAAATCACCAATACAGAGCTCGCCTCTTTCTCTCCAAACACAGATCTGAATTCCAGAGTTATTGGGTACCCTTCTTCCAGTGCACACCTCTTCCGCTGACCACTTCGTGGTATAATTACCCCCTACTCAAAGTGAGCTGCGAGGCTAGTATAGAACCTGACTCATAAAAGGAGTACACACAGGAAGTTCATCATCAAATGGATATTATTTAACATTTAACACACAACAGCTCTCAGGTTCAGACTAAATAGTTAATGTAACCATGATTTCATGGAAACAGGACAAAGCAACCAATTTAAATTAGACACTGATTAAGGAGTAGTAGATAAGTAAATACTAAGTATGTAACTGGAGATCATGTATTTATAATACTCAAAGAGATTGAGGAAATGTTATATTTAATAATTATCTGTAGAATAGACAATTGCTATTAAAGACCTTTCTCTTTGCAGAAGATACAATGTAGTCCTATCCCTTCATCAAGGGATGTACACAGGAAGTGCTTAAGTATAACTATCATATGGTGATTAAAATACTGCAGAGTAGGAATGCTGTTTCCTTATTTATCCCCAGGTCCTTTCTTGCCACTGCTAGTTTCATCAAACATAGTTTTCTTTGGTATGAAGAAATGTACATAGAAATAGAATAATCCATGGGAGCTATGAAGAGGTTACAGATTTCACATGCAGTATTTTAATGTTTGAGAATGAATGAATTAATGAAACAGCTCCCAGAAAGTAAAAAATACATGCTATATTTGACCATCTCAATTTTTTTTTAGAGGTAACAGGTATCTTTCATTTGAGAGACAATATCCCACCCTCTTTGGGCTCCTTTAGTAGATGAATGCCCACCCAACTGCTCAGATGAGGAACTTCAGCTCGAGGTTGAGGGATGAAATTACTGTCCTACCAGTATCGTTCCCTATGATAAGTTCAACATATAATGCCATAAGTATTATTAGTTATAGCTAATATAACAAATAGATAATATTTAATAATTAACCAAATAGAAAATCAGTATTTGACATAGATAGGACAGCCAATTTAGATAATACTAATAATGTTAAAATGTTTTTTCTTTATTTCCTGTAATCCTCTTTTTAATTCTCTAAATGGTCCAAAGAAAACACTGACCTTGAAATCAGCTCTCTTACATAATAGACTCATTATTTTTTTAAAATGTGATTTGCCCAGAATAAGTAACTATTATGATTTCTAATATCCTCCTACACTATCTTAAATAAAAAATTTATATCCTACTAAAAAAATCCTTTTGGTGCTTCCTATACTCATCTGTTATCTTGTAGATAACAAATTTATAATTAACTTCATAGGTTGTATTTTGAAATATACACAAAAAGTGAGAGAAAGAGAAAGAAGAAACTGAAGTAAAAATGCTAAGCAGAAGTGCAGCATTTGCTTAAATGAATAGGCCATAATCTAGAAAAAGCTGAAGCATCATATAATCATAAGAAGGATATAGAACACAAAGTCTGAGGACTTATTAGCCCTATGACCTTGGGCAAGCCACTCATTCTCCTTATCTATAAAACTATTATAATAATACCCAGCTTGTTTTTTAAAAGTTGTTGGGAGACTCAAGTGCGATAAGGTTTGTGAGAGTGCTTTGTAAACTGGTTATCCCACATAAACATAAGGCATTGCTACTCCATGCAGAAAACATCAGTACCTATGGGCAAATGTAAGACCCACAGAACACTGAGAACTGAATGAGACAAGCTTATGTGAAATAGAATATTTCCAAACTATATCAACTACCACTGAAAAATAATACCTAGATATTTATATTATAGATATATCTAGATTATATATATGTGTGTGTGTGTGTGTGTATATATATATACACACACACAGAACTCCTACAAGTCAATAAAAATCCAACTGAAAAACGGTCATAGATAATGATAGGCATATTGTAGTAGTGAACCCAAATGGCAAATAAAATATGAAATTTGCAATTTACCCTAAGGAGATAATACTTTATAACCACTAGATTGGTAAATTTAGAAGGTTGATGATATTAAGGGTTAATGAAGATATATATCAAAAAGATATTATACCTTGGTCAAGGGGATGCCAACTTGTTCAATCACTTTAAAAAAAATTCAGAACTACCTTGTAAAGTTGAAAATGTGTATACCCAGCAATATATATCTCCTACGGAAATTCTTGCAAGTGTGTAACAACATCACTTGTAATAGCAAAAATATTAAAATAATATAAATGTTCATTTCAGGAGAATGGATAAAATATTATGTTAATTTACCCAATAGAATATTATATATCAGTAATAACAAATAAGCCATAGGTACATTTAACATCATAACTGAATCTTAGAAATATTGAATGATGAAAGCAAATTGCAGAGGAGTAAATAGAATATATAATTTTTATCTTTTATTTTTTTTATTTATTTATTTTGGCAGAGACAGAAAGAGGGACAGACAGGGACAGACAGCCAGGAAGGGAGAGAGATGAGAAGCATCAATTTTTCACTGCAGCACCTTAGTTGTTCATTGACTGCTTTCTCGTATGTGCCTAGATGGTGGTGGTGGGGGGGCCCTACAGCAGAGCGAGTGACCTCTTGCTCAAGCCAGCAACCATGGAGTCATGTCTATGATCCCACGCTCAAGCCAGCAACCCCACGCTCAAGCTGGTGGCTCAAGCCAGATGAGCCTGTGCTGAAACCGGTGACCTCGGGGTTTCAAACCTGAGTCCTCCACGTCCCAGTCTGATGCTCTATCCACTGAGCCACTGCCTGGTCAGGTGAATATATAATTTTTATAAATCTGAATAATAAGAGAAGCTAAACAATATATTGTTTAGGAGTATATACATGTGATAAAAGTTTGTATTTAAAAAGCAAATGGTACTAAAAACAAAACTCAGGACAGTGACTATCTCTGGGAGGCAGGCATAGAATGGGATGAAGACACAATGAGAAGATATAAGCTACTGGTAATCTTTTAGTTCTTAAATTGGGTGATGGGTTCATGCATATTCATTTTAATATTTACCTGATAACTTATTACATATATTCTTTTGTATACCTCATAAAAAGAAATAATTATAAAATATTTTAAATATTCTTGTACAAGTTAAAGGTGATAATGTATAGTATTTTAAAAGATTCTGACTTGGCAACATAAGAATACATTCTTTGGCTTACAAAACTCGACTTACATATGATTGGTTTCCAGTAAATTTTACTATGTGAATATGAAAAGCACAACTGTAATGCAAAGATACCTATGCTCAGTGAGAGATGACACTTGGCCATGTGGATTTATCTGTGAACACTTCAGAGCCACTGCTTGGGAGCTTAGACTGGGACGGGGTGCGTGGAATTTGCAAGGGACGAGAGGTTTTGTCAGCAGGTGGGGACAAAATTAAGTGCAATTTGAGTTATTACTGTTAATGTGACCTGCATATTACTCACAGGAACAAGGTGTATTTGAATAACATTAAAATCAAAGGGCTCTTTACTGAGCAAGCAAATCAACCAGAGGAATTAGTTACATGACTTGAATAAATGATCCTCAAACTGCAGCAAACAAGGATTTACCAGGGTTTATACAGGCTTGGGGAATTTAAAAGGAATCGTCAAGATCCTCAACCTATGATCCCCACCCTAAAATTGATCTACCTAACAACTTGCCTGCTGTTTAGGCCTCACATTAGCCTCTTCTTGACAATTTCCTTTTCACACTGGACAAAGAAAGGCATCATATTTATCTATTCTTACTGCATTACCCTAGGGTATAAAAACCATATGGGGCCCTATGGGACAATTAAATTTATTGGTGTTGATGTTGCTATAAGTGATGAACCAGGGGCTCAGTGCTTACATTTACAAAAATGAAAACCAGATGTGAACTTAATGTTGAAACCTGTGTCATTTTAGCATTATTTAATATTAGCCTGTGTATACATAAAGTAATTGGAAGGAAAAAGGATTCATTCATCTCACTATGAGATTCATTTTCAGGAAAAATTTACACTTCGTGTATCTATTAGTACATTATAATTTGTTATGTATTGTACTTATTTTGCTCTTATCAATTGTGTAATAACAATAATTTTAATGATGCAGTCCAAAAGAAAACTCTTGAATTAAATCTTATAGTCACATGAAACGTAGAACATGCATCATATTCCAATTTACATGCATATGTTTGTTGCAGATAAACCTGATAGGATGAACAACAAAGACCTCTCAAGCATAAAAGTATCTTATATAAGCATCGTATTCTGTGGAGGAAGTAGAATAAAAATACAAGTTCAAATAGGAAAAAGAACAATGTAAAATTTTCACCTTACATATAAAGTTGTTCATACATATTTTTAAATGAATGATAGTGTCTGAGTATCAAGTCTTTAACATTTCGGATTCTACTGAATACACTTAACAAATAAAATGTTTTACATTTTGAGTTGTAATTATTTTCTTTTTTTTTTTCTTTCATTTTTCTGAAGCTGGAAACAGGGAGAGACAGTCAGACAGCCTCCCGCATGCGCCCGCCGGGGATCCACCCAGCACGCCCACCAGGGGCGACGCTCTGCCCACCAGGGGGCGATGCTCTGCCCATCCTGGGCATCACCATGTTGCGACCAGAGCCACTCTAGCGCCTGAGGCAGAGGCCACAGAGCCATCCCCAGCGCCCGGGCCATCTTTGCTCCAATGGAGCCTTGGCTGCTGGAGGGGAAGAGAGAGACAGAGAGGAAAGCGCAGCGGAGGGGTGGAGAAGCAAATGGGCGCTTCTCCTGTGTGCCCTGGCCGGGAATCGAACCCGGGTCCTCCGCACGCTAGGCCGACGCTCTACCGCTGAGCCAACCGGCCAGGGCCTGTAATTATTTTCAATACACCAACAGTTATATCCTGTGTAACTATTTATTTATTTATTTATTTAGTGAAAGGAGGGGAGATAGTGAGACAGACTCCCACATGTACCCTGGCCAGGATCCACCTGGCAACCCCTATCTAGGTCCAATGCTCAAATCAACTGAGCTATCCTCAGCACCTGAGGCCAATGCTTGGACCAACTGAGCTATCCCTCAGTGCAAGGGGCCCATGCTTGAACCAGTTGAGCCACTGGCTGCGGGAGGGGGAAAGGGAAAGAAGGAGAAGACAGAGGGGAAGAGAAGCAGATGGTTACTTTTCATGTGTGCCCTGACTGGGGATCAAACCCAGGATGGCCACACACCTGGCTAATGCTCTGTCCAGTGAGCCAACTGGCCAGATCCCTGTGTAACTATTTAACATAGGCTAAACATAACAGATGCCACCTTGACTATGCCTAAGGGGTTTAAAGTTATTTAAAAGTCTTTTTGGTGTTTTGAAAAAACATTTTGGAAAATGTTTATTTAGATA
Organism: Saccopteryx bilineata; assembly: GCF_036850765.1. Classification (NCBI taxonomy): domain Eukaryota; kingdom Metazoa; phylum Chordata; class Mammalia; order Chiroptera; family Emballonuridae; genus Saccopteryx; species Saccopteryx bilineata. Next base: position 63,715,817 of record NC_089498.1, read on the forward strand.
TCTAATAGAATCACACTATAATACCTAGACACGTCCATTTCTAATAGAAGGGCACACTTGACAGCTCATTTCCTCAGATTTTTATCTGATTCTGTTTCCTTTGATTCCTATCCGCCCTTGCATCTCTCATATGTACCTCTGGTTTCCCAGATAGACTCAGTTCCTTCTCTAGGTAATTTTTTCCTTTAGATGTATCAGTGCTATCAAGCTTAAAACAAATTCTCTTCCTGCTTTGGCTCTGTAAATGTTCTCCTACAGATATACAACTACGTTTTCTTCATCTCAAGAGTTTCTTGGCTATTATTGGGCCTTTGCCTGCTCTCATAAAATTTTGCATCAGCTTCTCAAATTCTGAAGAAACAAGAAAAGAAGGCTGTTGAAATTTTTACTGAAATTGCATTGAATTTTGAAGGAAATAATATATTTAGGATATTGGCATTCCTATCCATGAACATCACGTATTGCAAATTTACACTTTTTAACTCCCTTCAATAAAGTTTTTTTTTACATAGGCATTGCATCTCTTTTTTGTTCCATATACTAGCTGGGGTAAAAGTAGGTGTACAGTTGTTCATTTGTAAAATAAGAATAAATAATAATACAAGAATAAACTCTGTGGTTCACATACTGACACCTACTTTTGTCCTACCCTGTATTTTTTTTATTACTTATATCTCTTAAGACTATACTTTCAGGGATCATTTCTATAGTTTGTTACTTATATCTCTTCTTGCTATTTTAAATAATTTTTTAAAAATGTGTCTACTATTTATGGCTAGTATATATCAATAAAATTGATTTTTATCTATTGGTTTTATATCCACATACCCTGCTAAATTCTCTTAATGCTTATAATAAACTGTTTTTACCTAGCTATATACAGCTACATGTGAATAATAATTTTGGTCTTAAGGGAAACTCACCATATTATCTTTGATTTTCTCCTGCAAATGTAGCTACTTGAAAAAGTTGCTCAGTGTCTCATAAATGTCATATTCCCTAATATTCACTTTGAATGTGTACAAAGAGGAAAATGGAAAAGATGGTATTTTTCAGAGGGTAGAGAAAAGAGCCATGGAGAAGGATTGTACAGGAAAACCCCTTCCAGGTCTAACCAGGAAACATTTCTCTCCCCTTGGGATAGAGGATCCTTACAGTATCTGTCCACAGGGCTTCCACACTTGCTATAGACAAGCCTGCTAGTCTCCCGTTCTTCTCCTTTCTGAGCAGAAATAGTTATTGAGGTTACCAAAACATTTTTCACCAGTGTATCCCTGATATTTGGGGAGCAGATGACTTGCTTATTTAGTTCATGAGGAGCCACATCCAGACATGAAGCATATTTCACTATAGTACATCACTCATAGCTCCTGCTCTTTGATCTTGATGTCCTCAATACATGACACTTTCATTATTTTCTCCTTCAAGGAGGGATTAGTACTTATTGCGTAAAGGAAGGAAAGTTGATTGAATATTCAGTGCCTAAGGACTGACTACTATAACCAGTAACATTCACCAAATATTTTTGGTATTGCCTCAGAGGTTTGCATAATCATAGTAGCCATGACTGTGAGGTATGCTTTGACTGATGAACCACAAGCAGAAGTGTGTGGATCAGCTTTAAGAGCAAGCGTGTGGCCCTGGCCGGTTGGCTCAGTGGTAGAGCATCGGCCTGGCGTGCAGAAGTCCCGGGTTCGATTCCCGGCCAGGGCACACAGGAGCAGCGCCCGTCTGCTTCTCCACCCCTCCCCCTCTCCTTCCTCTCTGTCCCCCCCCGCCCCCCCCCCCCCCCCCCCCCCCCGAGCGAGGCTCCATTGGAGCAAAGATGGCCCGGGCGCTGGGGATGGCTCCTTGGCCTCTGCCTCAGGCGCTGGAGTGGCTCTGGTCGCAACAGAGCGACGCCCGGAGGGGCAGAGCATCGCCCCCTGGTGGGCAGAGCGTCGCCCCATGGCGGGCGTGCCGGGTGGATCCCGGTCGGGCGCATGCGGGAGTCTGTCTGACTGTCTCTCCCTGTTTCCAGCTTCAGAAAAATACAAAAAAAAAAAAAAGAGCAAGCGTGTGATTTGCTATAATTTCTTTTCCTCTGTCCTAGTGATGGGCAGTTTGACAATGAATAGTACAATATCCCGGGTTTCAGAGAGAGAGAAAACTAAAGGAAGTCTCCAGATATCTTGTGATGGACATGACTTAAGAACAAAAAATGTATCCTTTTTCTTTTGAGCCTCTGGATCTGGGAATTGTTTGTTGTTACCGCATTACCTAGCTTATCTTGATTGATACAAGTACCAAACTTAGAGACAGGCTTTAAAGTATCATTTTAATCTTGCCATTTAATATCTATGTGCCAATTGACATCTCTAAACTGAAATTTCTTTTCCTGGAATGTAGGACTAATAATTCCTGCCCTGTTTGCTTCACAGGTTTATTTTTGATATCCAGTATTTGTGAATGCATTTGAAAAATGTAAAGCATGTGCAAAAATATGCCAGTAGTCTCATTAACAAGATTGAATTGGCTTATTTCCATTTATATAATGCCAATCCCAAGAAGAAAACATTAGGGAAGTTATAAAAACTCAAAATTTAAATCTGATAACAGTGGAATGAATGACTTAATTTCAGTATGAAGTAGTGATAGTTCCATCTAACATATCTGAAAAACTATGCACACCTTTTATGACCATAAATTCCTTTAAAGTCTTTGAAGTTTCATTGTAAATTAAAGAATTGTGACTAACAAAAGTAAAACCAAAAATAATTTTAGAAGAAAAATGTTTGTTTTGGTCTTAGAAAATATTATATTTTTATTTTATATGATGTTAAGGTGAACATTTGCTTACCACAAATTCCAGAGTCAAGCTTATTTCAACTGCTCTGTTTTCAAACTCCACCTGGCTTTCTTTCACCTCAAAGTTTTGAGTTCCCAAGAGATCACCATAGCAGAGAATAAATCATAGAGTCTTTTAAAAATGCAATTCTTACTATTTTCTGAAAAACCAAAGTCAGTAGAACATTATGAGTCCATATTCCAGTATTTGTGAGTCTATTTGGAAGTTCTGTATTGCTTTAGGAAGACCAGAAAATGATCACTGAAGCTGTCTGTGAGAAGGAACTCTGGGTCTTACAGAATTGTTGTTTTTGGCTTGCCATTTGATGCATTATGAATGTCCAGAGGGGTAGGGCAGGGCTCCATGCTAACTCTTTAAAGTGCTATGTTGACTGATGCTGTCACAGTAATAAAGATGATGTGCGATGAATAATTATTCATGAAACACTTAGCTTCTTCTTTTATATATAAGACACCTAAAATAAATGACTTATCTCTGTCTTTTCTCATTTTGCATTGGGGAATCTAAAATTTTGGAATTCATTTTGAGCTGTATAAGAGTTGCTGATTAATTGTGCTCAGATTAGGTGTTAAACAATAGCTAATGCTAAAGGAAAGCTTACTTTTTGCTGATCATTGTTCTAATTTCTTTCTATTAACTCTGCCATGAATATAATTTAATTTCTTTATTTATCTGTTACAGAAAAAAATTTATTTATTTATCAAATATGCACTAAATTCTTTAGTCGAAATAAGTAAATAAATTATAAAATAATGTACAGTATTTAACAAAAATTTTTTGTCACTTATAACACAAATAATGTAGCTCTGATTCCTTTAAAGGACATTTGCTTGTGTTAGTGAATGCAGTCATCAGGTTATACAACACTAGGTAAAATTATTTTGTTCTCTGATTTTGATTTCAGATATACATCTTTATTTTTTATGTCCTGACAATATATCCATCTTTTGAAGTTTAATTTCTTTGCTTTGCGGATGTTGGTATTAACAATGTCATGCTTTCTCCCTAGTATAGTGTAAATAAAATCTGATATTTTACCTGCAGGTTTAATATCTCTTCCTTAATATTTAGCTCTAAAAACTTGGTAAATTCTGGTTTGCTCAGTAGATAGAGCATCACACTCATATATAGACATCCTGGGTTTGATTCCTGATCATGGCACACAAGAGAAGTGACCATCTGTTTCTCTCTCCCTCCTTCTCCCCCTTCTGTCCCTCTTTCTTACTTGCAGCCAGTGGCTCAATTGGTTCCAGCATCAGCCTGGGCACTGAAGATAACTCGGTTGATCCAAGAGTTTCAACCTCAGGTGCTAAAAGTAGCTTGGTTTATTCAAGCATTGACCCCACACAGGGGGCGGAGCATGAGGAAGTTTTTCTCGCTATCTCCCATCCTCTCAATTTATTGGGGATGACATTGATTAATAAAATCATATAGATTTCACATGAATATTTTCTATCATTTAAAAATGACTGCTTATAGTATTGGCAAAGGTTTCATCCAGGTAGCTACACATGATTTTTCCCCAAAAACTATCTTCTTATATTTATCTCTCAACTATAACAGCAATATATGAAAGGCTGTTGCTATGATTTGACTCTCCAGCTGTGAGGCTAAAGTTATAAGTGCTGTTGGATGTGTGGACAGTTAAATGGAAAGAGAGAGTGAGAAAGAAAAGATACCCATTACTGAAGATCCTGCTGTGCTACTTGTTTTTTAGCCTTCCATATCCAATTGTCATAGTTTATAGAAGACTCATTAATCAACCAGGAGCTCAGTGGTCATGACAGTTGCAAAGCCTTTTAAATAAAATGCTTCCTTGTCTACACTATGGTACAGCTACAACCACCACAGGACAAATATATTCATTCATCTCCTGAGAAAGTAATTATTTTCCTTCCTTACAGTAGCAGCAATTTTTCCCTTCAAAAATAAAGCATCTCTCTCTCTAAAGCCAGGGGAATTTATTTTCAGGTTTTATTAGAAAAAGGTTACCATTAGAAGTGTAACCACACAATCACACAAAACATTTCATCTGTTGAATTTTAAGTCTTTAATTTTTCAGATGAAAAGTATAACCAAAAAAAAAAAAAAAAAAAAGAAGACTTGACACTTCCAACCCATGGCTCAATACTCCTATATATTTATATTTTGTAAAACTCTATATTGTTAAAATCAAATGATTTCTCAGGATCATTGTTATTTATTTCTGTAGCTACATTTCAAACCTCAAATTAATAAGATTAATATCAAAAGGTTATACAACACTAGGTAAAATGTCAGTCTGATGTCATAGTAACCAACTTAAAAAATGAAACCACAAATTATCATGATCATCACATTTATAATTGTATAAACAGTTATTCATACCAGAATGTGAACAAGATGTCTTTCATGTATCATTAAAATAACTTACGTTAAGTAGTTGGCTAAATTATTAAATTACTTTCTATATTAATTATTTCAGACAAATGTCTAGCCAGAATTGCTAGTCAAAATTAATTAATGATCAATTAGGATAGATTATTTCTCTTGGCTCTCATTTGCTTTCCTAATAATCAATTTACTTTTTTCTAAAATAAGTCAATACAAAATGAGTGCTAGTCATTTACGCTTCTATATTTTAATAAACCAAAAACTGTTTAAAGAAATGAGTGATTCTCCTGTAAGTTATTAATCCTTAGAAAAATGATAAATCATGTTTTCATCCTTTAAATTTAATATGCTCATTTTCTCTTTAATTATTGTGCACTAATATGATAATACCACAGTAATTTTATTAGCCCTACTTCTAATACATTTTGTAAAAATTGAGTTGTTCTAAAATTAATCATGTTAGACTTCATAGTACAAACATTTCTCTCATTATTACACTATTGATTAAAGGAAACTTATTTTCAAGATGCTTAGCTAAAAGTATAAAAGGGGACATTAATGACTTTAATTTTAAAATTATTTTGTTCTCTGATTTTGATTTTTGACTCAATGTTTTGGTATACAACTGGCTCATTAATTTAGGCTAGAATCCAAGAGATTAAGAATTGCCCTGGCCAGCTGGCTCAGTAGTAGAGCTTTGGCCTGGTGTGTGAAAGTCTGGGGTTCGATTCCTGGCCAGGGCACACAGGGGAAGTTCCCATATGCTTCTCTACCCTTCCCCCTTTTCCTTCCTCCTTATCTCTCTCTTCCCCTCCTGCAGCCAAAGCTCCATTGGAGCAAAGCTGGCCCAGGCTCGCTGAGGATGGCTCCATGGCCTCCACCTCAGGCGCTAGAATGGTTCCAGTTGCAACCAGAGCATCGCCCCCTGGTGGGCATGCCGGGTGGATCCCAGTTGGGCACTTGTGGGAGTCTGGCTCTCGGCCTCCCCACTTCTCAATTCAGAAAAGAAAAAAAAAATCAAACTGACTCTTTTTTTTACTGAGAAAACAATATTAGCAAAGCATATTATCTAGTAAGCTATAGTAAAGAATAGAGATCTGAAGGGTTGAGTGAGGGTTAAACCTTTGAATTTTAGGTATGTTGAAGAGCTGCTGGGATTCTGACAAAAAGGTTAAGCTTTTCCATGGTTATTATACAGGGTTGGGCAAAAGAAGGTTTACAGTTGTGGGTACATGAAACACAGTTTATTCTTATATTCTTATTTATTCATTATTGTATTATTTTCCATACAAACAATTATAAACCTACTTTTGGCCCACTCTGTGAGAAAGGCCAATTTCTTTAAATACTTGTAGAATTTATCATTTCATTTAGCAATTTCTCTAAGTTACACATGAATATTAAAATGGAAGAAATTGTGAAAATAACTTCAGAATAAAAATAAGCAGAGCCTAATCAGGCAGTGGTGCAGTGGATAAAGTGTTGACCTGGGACGCAGGTTTGAAACCCTGAGGTCGCTGCCTTGAGAGTGTGCTCACCAGTTTGAGCTCAGGATCCTAGCCATGACCCCATGGTCACTGTCTTGAGCCCAAGGTCTCTGGCTTGAGCAAAGGATCACTGGCTTGGCTGGAGCCCCTGGGTCAAAGCACATATGAGAAAGCAATCAATGAACTAAGGTGCCGCAATGAAGAATTGATGCTTCTCATCTCTCTCTCTTCCTGCCTGTCTGTTTGTCTTATGTACCTACTCTTAAGTTATTTCTATGCTAACTAAATGGGATGCTTAGAAAAGCAGGCCATATTTGTAAATGTGTCTAAACCTTATAAATATTCTCCCCATTTGAAAATGGAATTAGAGACTTCTTGTTTAGATAATAGCTTGATCTTTTCAGTAGTCTTATAATATAAAGTATGAATTAGAGACTTTGCATATAATAACAGCAGCAGCAGCAACTAATATTTACTTGGTATCCTTGTTTTGCATCTGTACTGCTCGGTGCTTTATATGTTCTATATTATTTAATCTTCACAACCCTAGGGCAGGTGAATACAGAAGAGGAAAAAGAGAAGACTTACAAGTTAAAAGAAGAAGACTCACAATTTAAGTAACTTGCTTAATTCACATAGCTAATAAGTGACCAGCCTGGAATTCCAGGTTGGAATTTAAACCAGATCTGTTTGATTCTAGAGTTTACTTACTATACCACAAGTGGTAGGATTCAGCTGGTTCACACTGGTTCAGCAGAACCAATACCTAATTTTTTGTTGAGTTCAGCGAACCGATTGTTAAAATGGCACTTGTAATCAGAGTTTTCTAAGGTGGGCACCTGGGAAGCCACCCAATGTGGAAATCACAAATTTACATTCCTTACTCTTTTTTAACGTTCATCTGTGCAACAGCGTATTCTAAGCACCCATAGTAATGTTCATTCCGTCCATAGGTGAAAGAATGGGATTCTACTCCTACAGTGAAAAGATGGTTAAGAATAAATCACACAGCCTATGATGCTCAGATAAAAGTGAAGAAAATTGCAAGTGGGGACACCAATCAAGAAACAATATGAAAATATCTTGAATAACAGTTTTATTGTTTTTTGTCAGGTATTATTTAATATTTTTTCATTAAATAAAACTTTTTTAAAACATATTTTAAAACTTTTTTTATAACAATCTAATTTTGTGTACCTTTTTTATTGTTCTTATTTAAATATTAAATTAATAAAATAATAAACTACCTTTCAATATATCATTTTTTTATACTTAAAATGGTCATTAGGGCAGAGAACTGATTGTTAAATTATTTGAACACTACCACTGATATTACCTTCCCAATTGCAATGAAATGGAATAGAATAAAAAGATTAGAATGGTATCAGTATAATACAATAGAAGAGGCTGTATCTGGTAGGGTTTAGAACCCTATGTTTATTACTATTAAGAAGAAATGTCAAAACCTTGATCTCTACCAAAGACAAGATTTAGAGAGATGTATTGTAAACTCCAAAGGCTTCCCCATAACCACCCCCAAACCTGTTAAGATTCAATTGGTTAAGGGTGGTGATAAAGGTGAGGAGAAATGAAGAGAGTTTAGAAACTGTGTGACCCTGGAAAGTGATGCTGACAGACACGCAAGACAAGTTGAGGATCCCAAATCATGAGGACCCGGGCCTCGCTTCTGGATAGAGACTGGAAAACTAGTAAGGGCCCAGAGCAGAAATATCTGGGAGGTGTCTATGTAAGTAGATGCACTGGAGAAAGGCCTGACAGTCTCCCTTGTCTCTGCAGGAATGGAGCCAGGGCCCAGAGGTAAAGGTCCCTGAGCAGGCTCCCAGGGCCTTGCACCGCTTCGGAGCAGCATGCAGATCCCATGGCACCTTGACAATGGCACTGAAATTGCACAGAGAGCCTTGGACCTGAAGGGATATTGCAGATGGACCTGAAGGGACACTCCCAGCAACCTGTGTAGACCTACAACTAAAGAACAAGCAAGATAGTAGCCATCGTAGATGCCACTGAAGGTAAATATTGCTGCAGCCAAGACCCCTCCCAGAGGCGATGACAATGTATAGGATTGCCATCCCGGGAGAGAGAATAAACTTGAATAGATTAATCATCACAAAATGAAATTTTAAGACCTACTAAAAATATGTAGACTCTGTTCACATACATGGAATTTTTAAGTAGAAGCTAAAATAAAGATATTTTTGTTTGTTTGTTTGTTTGTTTTTTCTGAGAGAGAAACAGGAACATTGAGCTGCTCCTGTATGTGCCTTGACCAGGGAATTGAACTGGCAACCTTCACGCTCCAGAACAACACGCCAGCCAACCAAGCTATCCAGCCAGGGCAGGAAGATAGTTTTTCCTTTCTACTGGTCACCCAAGTGGTCCCTCCCTAGATTAAATGATTTATTTGTTTTTGTTCTTTTATTATTCAATTGGTGGTATCATCAGCCCGAGGACTGAAAATATTCTTTTGCCAATTTTGTGAGGGAAGGAGAGGTTTTTGAGTATTCTGTTTGCCCACCACCATCATCCTGTCACTGTCTTTGCCTTGCTCTGTGCTGTGGAGGCTGAGCCGTGAGCCCTGCTTCGCTCAGGCTCCTTTTCTGCTGGCTTCCGGTTGATTCAGCCTGTGGGAGTCACTGGGAGTAGCTGGAGGATGGGGGACAGAGGGACCAGGGTTTCTTCCTCACTCCCTCCTGCTTGGAGTAGTGCTTGTAACCCTTCCCAGACTCAGCTTCTATTCTAAGGTTCCAACTGCCATTGACCTTCAGTAATGTCATTTTCCTCTCTTTGTGCCTTCAGGCATAAGGGCTCCGATGGTTTCCCCTTTTGCTGAACCTAGGTACCTCGTCAGGTCTTGTTTCCCTTTGCTTTGTTCACAGCTCAGGAAAGAGATCCTTTGTTGGAGTCTCTTGAATCTTCTGAGTTGAATTCTCCTTTCTGCAGTTATCCTGACTGATGCATTTATTGTTTATTATTGTTTTTAAAAATTTGACTTTAACCCTGGCATAGTCCTTGAGTGCCAAGATTGCAGGTTCCATTCCTGGGTCTCTGGCTTGACACTGAGGTTGTCAATTCAAGTCCCAGTCAGGGTTTGGCCCCAGGGTGAAAGCTCAATTCTGAGGGTGCCAGCTCTACCCTGGAACCATCTACTCAACCTCCGAGGTCACTGGCTGGAGTCCTGGTCAGGACACATATGAAAACAATCAATGGTGCAAGTAAATGGAACAACATGCTGATGTTGCTTCTCTCTCTCTCTCTCTCTCTCTCTCTCTCTCTCTCTCTCTCTCCCCCCCCATTCCTCTCTCTCTCATTCTCTATTTCTCTCTCCCTTTCTCTTTCTCAAAAAAAAATTGAATTTAGAGTGCTTTGATAAGGCACTCATTGGTAATGTTCTGGCATACAGTTGTGAATAAACCAGATATGATTCCTGGCTTTATAAAGCTTCTAACTAGAATGCAATTTCTAACATGCAAGTTCTCATTTATCAAAATGCGGAGGCACGTCCTATGTTTCAAAGCTCATGCCCAGGCCTCACCAGGTCTCCTGATTTTCTTTCCATATGCACTGCACTTTGATACCCAAACTTCTTGCTGTAGCCCAACCATTTTTTCAAATGTATAAAGTACATAATTCAGCATTGGATTACCATAAATTATTACTTTTAAAAACATTTGCATAGTATTACGTTGATTAACCATAACAATAAATAAAACATTAATATTTGGATATTATGATTGTAAGTTTGGTAGTCATAAAGTATTTGAAATATTCATATTTTAAGGGGATTACAAAATGTTGAGAAAATTTAGATCCACACAAACTAATAAAGGAAAATTGTACTACTTTTCAATCACTTACCTTGTAAATATTAGGGTGTTCCTGATTCAATTAAACAGTGATGACAAAAGTAACTGCACTGGTAGTCTAAGGCAGATTTTGTTAACTAACATACATGGTAATGGGTAGGTAAGACTCCAGGTTGGGTTTTTAAAAACTAATTGGGAAAATGTTTAAAAGGTGAAATTTGAATAAAATATTTCTGCAAGTTCTTATGTGGAACCCCAGGGTTAGTGAGAGGCACTATTTGAAATTGACCATTTGGGGTATGGTGCTAGATTTTGCTCTGCCTACTTAATATATCAATTTAACAATACTTTTGTTAAGTTGATCAATAAAGCCAATAAATTTAGATGAAAGCAAATGCATGCGTTTTCCTCTGGACAATTAACTTGGTAATTAATAACTTCAATCACTCAGAAAAAAATTAAGCTGTTAATATACAGATAGTGTATGAGGCTAAAAATATTAGAAAAGACATGTCTAAATAATTTTAAATTAATTTTATGGAAAATATTAAACATAACCCTCAGTTAAGAGAATAGTTTAATGAATTCTCATGAACCTATCATCTAGCTTCAATACTCCCAAATCTTATTGTACCTCCATTGTTTCCTTCCTTTCAGCCCCAGACCTGGATCATTTTGAAACAAATCCCAAACAGCATATCATTTCTTCTAAAAGTACGTATTTCAGTAAGCTCTGTTAAATAAAGTCTTTCTTTAGACACATAACCACAATCTCATAATTCCAAAAATTTCTTAACTATCATCAAATATCTAGTCAGTATATTCATAGTTCTTTTATTGTTGCATAATATTTTTATACTTTGTTTCTATGAATTGGGTCAAATACGTTCCATTCATTACAATGGGTTAAAACTGGTTAAATCTCTTTTAATCTCTTATTTTTTCTTCCTTGCAACTTATTTGTAGAAACAAAACAAAACAAATAATTTGTAGAATTTCCCACAGTGTTGGGACTTTGTGGATTAAGTTTCCTGTACTCTGTCCTCTGAATTGCGTGTAAATTGGTAGTGGGATCTAGAGTAGGTGTTCTCAAAGGGGCGTGATAATTTTGCACCCCAGTGGACATTTGTCTATGCCTGGAGATATTTTTGGTCATCACAATGTAGAAGGGAAGAGACTCAGCTAAAAATCCTGGTATACATGGGACACCTGTTGGGCAGATAAAATATATTATGCTCACTTTGTTAAAGATGGCACTGCCCAGCCTGACCTGTGGTGGTACAGTGGATAAAAGTGTTTACCTGGAACGCTAAGGTTGCCGGTTCAAAACTCTGGGCTTGCCTGGGCTTGCTGATGCTTCCTGCTCCTCCCCTCTTCTCTCTCTCTCTCTCTCTCTCTCTCTCTCTTCTTTCTCAAAAAATGAATAAAATCTAAAAAAAAAATTATTATTATTAAAAAAAAAAAAGATGGCACTGCCCACGTGGAAGCCTGTCGCCCAGGTGATAATATTAATTGCCCTTCTTGCTTGGGATGGGAGTCATTATGTTAATGTGTTGGGGGGGGGGCTTTTGCGCCAGAAGGTTTTAAAAGGAAGAGAGATCACGTTGTTCTGGGGGAAGAGTGATTACATTCTAGGAGAAGCCCATGCTGTAGGAAAGCAGAAAAAGGCCACGTGGAGGAGGCCAGGAGAAGCAGCCAAGATGGCGGAGTGCTGAGTGAGAAGCCAGTTTGTACAGAGTTTGTGCAGAGAGAAGAAGATGGGGAACAGAGGTGAATAAGACTGGTGAGGTTAGAAACCTTTGATTCTAGGAAACTCGGATAAGTCAGTGGTTTTGGGAGCACTGAATGGAAAGGGAAGTGTTTTCCCACTGTGTGTATTTCTTGCCCGCCAGGTACAAGCTAGGATTAAAGGTAATGGCCCACCAGTTTTTGGCTCCGTTGTTTTCATTACCGTCTCTCCAAGTCTAATGCGAACCTGCATGGGTCAGGCGGCTGTGATGGTGGCCATGGCTACTGGCTTTACAACACCCCTTCTCCCTAACAAAGTATTATGTGACTCAGTGTTAGTAATACCAAGGTTGAGAAACTTTAGAGGCATGGTGAAATTCAAGTTTAGTTTTCCCCAACTTTTCCCAGTTTGTCTAAATATTTTTATCATCTTCACATTTAAGTGTTGTTTGCATGACATCAATTTTAATTATTTTTAATATATGATTTAAAATATACCATAGCTTTAAAAATATTCAAATAATTTTAGAGAGATTTAAAAACTACATTTAAAATTAGCATTCAATTTGGCTCCCTGATCAGATTATAGTTTTATTCATTAAAATATAATTTTACTCAGAAGAGTATGATAACCCAAATAATTGTGCTTGGGGTACAAGGCTTATTTTTCTATACTACTCATCTCAAATTATTCCAGCTGCCCTGCTGATATCTATTTTATAAGCCTATTATGAAAGCTGAGAAAATTTAGTGTTTGTTAAATTGACTTAAAAATATGGAGAAAATTCATACAGAAGGCAGTATCAAGTTTGCTTCTCATATGTACAGCTATAATTAAACTGAAAAATAAAACGACCATCTGTCCTAGCTTTTGTAAAAAAAGCAACATTATTTAGAAAAAATTGGAAAGTATCTAATTTACAAATGTTTCAGTCTTTAAAAGTGACTGAAAAATGCAATAAAAATACATTTTTTATTGAAGCAACTTCAAAGTCCTTATTCTGCCAGTCAACTGAATGCAGCTTTTATGTCTTATATTCTATGCTCTTTTTCAGCTAAAAAAAAAAAAAAAAAAAAAAAAAAATCAGTGAGCAATGGAATGACATGCATTTGTAGAATGTGTGGTGAATAAATTACAAAAATATTTTTATTTCAAAGATTGAAAACAAGATAAAGATAAAGAACCTTATCAGCTAACTCTGGTTTTATGTTGATATTGTCCCAAAGCCCTGTTTATGAGATTATAGTTCAATGATCTTTTCAGTGAGTGTATGAACACTTAACACACAGGAATGTTTGGGTTAGCTATATAAAAATATGGACAGAAAACTCATTTTTTAAAAATCAATAACCTTTATAATTTTTATTTATTTGGTAATAGTACACATTTATAAGAGAATTCTCTTAAAGATTTTAAAATGTATAATAAAAAAATAAAATTTTAAGTGAGATATCTTATTACACATGATTGATTGTAAAAGACAAGAAACTGATGGAGCGTCAGACTGGGATGCAGAGAACCCAGGTTCAAAACTCTGAGGTTGCTGGCTTGAGTGCAGGCTCATCTGGCTTGATCGTGGGCTCACCAGCTTGAACGTGGGATCATAGACATGACCCCATGGTCGATGGCTTGAGCCCAAAGGTTGCTGACTTGACATCCAAAGTTGCTGGCTTGAGCCCAAGGTCACTGGCTTAAGCAAGGGGTCACTCACTCTGCTGGAGCACCCTCCCCACTAAGGTACATATGATAACACAATCAATGAACAACTAAGGAGCTGCAACAAAGAAATGATGCTTCTCATCTCTCTCCTTTCCTGTCTGTCCTTGTCTTCTTGTCTATCCCTGTCTCTGTCTCTCTTGCAAAAAAAAAAAAGACAGGAAACTGACTCAAAGTAGCTTAAATAAACTAACTATTTTCTCTCACATACCTGAAAAATTCATGGAAAATTAGTGTGGTAGGCCTTGCTCGTCGTGGTCTACCTTCCCCCACACCCTTTTTTTTCTAGCTGGAAGTGCTTATATCTTATGGTGGAGGTGAAAAATGACAGATCTACACTTCCCCAGTCTGTCTTACAGGTAGGGTATGGGCATGTGACCAATCCTGACCAATGAGATATAAAGAGAAGGGAATTTGGGATCTTTGGGAGAAACTTAGTTCCTGAAAAGAAGAGAAAGGAAAATCCAATTTTTTTTTCTGCTTTTAGTCATCGTGTGTGAGAATATGATCTCATAGTGGTTGTCAAGAGGTTTGGGTCAAGAGTGTTGATTTTGTCCACTGAAAAATTGGTGCTAGAAAAATCTACCCCTTTTGGCTCCTCTGATTTTGACAATTGGATTTAAAAAAATAGGTCAGGAACGCCCTGAAATGGAACTAACAATACATGGGCATAAATTTAAAGGACTTTTAGATACTGGAGCGGATATATCTGTTATTGCTAAGCTACATTGGCTTCCTTCCTGGCCCAATCATGCAGCAGCCACAGAATTACAAGGTATAGGGCAGAGTAAATCCCCTCAACAAAGTTCTAGTTTTCTATATTGGGAAGATTAAGAAGGTCATTTGGGATTTTTTTAAGCCTTATGTGCTCCCTGGATGGCCAGTTAATTTGTGAGGTAGAGATGTTTTGAAAAATATGGGAGCGTTGTTTGTCAGTCCTAATGGTTTAGTCAGTACTTCAGATGCTTGATTGGGGATTTCAAAGACTTGTATGTCAAAATAGAGCTACATGTTTTATGGGACATACTCGAGCTCACTCCATGCTCCCTGGAGCTTTAGCACAAGGGAATGCCCTTGTTGATCAAGCTACCCAAAAGAAAATTATCTGGAGCAACCATAACAGATTGAGCAATTTAGTCTCTACTATTCATCACCAGAATGCTGCAGCCCTGTGTAAACATTTTTAACTTTCTCAGGAAGCAGCACGGCAGATTGGGAAATCCTGTCCAAGGGGTCCTATACTACAATCTGTCCCTTCATTGGAAGTTAACCCTCAAGGACCCCTACCAGGACAACCTTGGCAAATGGATGTTACTCATATACCTTCATTTGGCAAACAGTCCTATGTCCACGTTACAGTGGATACCTATTCTGGATTTATAGTAACCTCTGTCAGAACAGGAGAGGCTGCTAAGCATGTTATAGCTCATTGTCTGTATGCATTTTTCTATTATTGGATTTCCTAAACTGGTTAAACTGACAATGCTCCTGCATATGTAGCAAAAGCATTTACTGTATTTTGTCAAACCTTTTGAATTATGGATATTTCTTACAATCTTTAAAGTCAAGGTATTATTAAAGTGTACCCAGAAAATATTTTAAGGTCAATTAAAAAAAAAAAACTTAAAAGGGGAGTCATACCCTGGAACTCCTACAGGTCTACCATATTATGCTTTTTACTTAAAAAATTTTAAATTTCTTTTTTTTTAATTTTTTAAAATTAATTTTACTAGGGTGACATCAATAAATCAGGGTACATATGTTCAAAGAAAACATGTCCAGGTTATCTTGTCAATTAATCATGTTGCTTACCCATCACCCAAAGTCAGATTGTCCTCTGTCACCTTCTATCTAGTTTTCTTTGTGCCCCTCCCCCTCCCCTTTCCCTCTCCCTCTCCCCCGACCTCCCGTAACCACCACACTGTTATCAATGTCTCTTAGTCTCACTTTTATATCCCACCTATGCATGAAATAATGCAGTTCCTGTTTTCTTCTGATATATTTATTTCACTTCGTATAATGTTATCAAGATCCCACCATTTTGCTGTAAATGATCCAATGTCATCATTTCTTATGGCTGAGTAGTATTCCATAGTGTATATGTGCCACATCTTCTTTATCCAGTCATCTATTAACAGGCTTTTTGGTTGTTTCCATGTACTGGCCACTGTGAACAATGCTGCAATGAACATGGGGTTGCATGTGTCTTTACGTATCAAAGTTTCTGAGTTTTGGGGGTATATACCCAGTAGAGGGATTGCTGGGTCATAAGGTAGTTCTATTTTCAGTTTTTTGAGGAACCACCATACTTTCTTCCGTAATGGTTGTGCTACTTTACATTCCCACCAACAGTGAATGAGGGTTCCTTTTTCTCCACAGCCTCTCCAACATTTGCTATGACCTGTCTTGTTGATAATAGCTAATCTAACAGGTGTGAGGTGGTATCTCATTGTAGTTTTGATTTGCATTTCTCTAATAACTAATGAAGATGAGCATCTTTTCTTATATCTGAGGGCATTTGTATTTCTTCCTGGGAGAAGTGTCTGTTCATATCCTCTTCCCATTTTTTTATTGGATTGTTTGTTTGTTTGTTGTTGAGTTTTATGAGTTCTTTGTATATTTTGGATATTAGGCCCTTATCTGAGCTGTTGTTTGAAAATATCAGTTCCCATTTAGTTGGCTGTCTGTTTATTTTGTTATCAGTTTCTCTTGCTGAGCAAAAACTTCTTAGTCTGATGTAGTCCCATTCATTAATTTTTGCCTTCACTTCTCTTGCCTTTGGAGTAAAATTCATAAAATGCTCTTTAAAACCAAGGTCCATGAGTTTAGAACCTATGTCTTCTTCTATGTACTTTATTGTTTCAGGTCTTCTCTTTTTTTTTTTTTCTTCATTTTTCTGAAGCTGGAAACAGGGAGAGACAGTCAGACAGACTCCCGCATGCACCCGACCGGGATCCACCCGGCACGCCCACCAGGGGCGGTGCTCTGCCCCCCAGGGGGCGATGCTCTGCCCATCCTGGGCGTCGCCATATTGCGACCAGAGCCACTCTAGCGCCTGAGGCAGAGGCCACAGAGCCATGCTCAGCGCCCGGGCCATCTTTGCTCCAATGGAGCCTTGGCTGCGGGAGGGGAAGAGAGAGACAGAGAGGAAAGTGCGGCGGAGGGGTGGAGAAGCAAATGGGCGCTTCTCCTATGTGCCCTGGCCGGGAATCGAACCCGGGTCATCCGCACGCTAGGCCGACGCTCTACCGCTGAGCCAACCGGCCAGGGCCTGTTTCAGGTCTTATATTTAGATCTTTGATCCATTTTGAATTAATTTTAGTACAAGGGGACAAACTGTAGTCCAGTTTCATTCTTTTGCATATGAGTTTAGAACCTATGTCTTCTTCTATGTACTTTATTGTTTCAGGTCTTATATTTAGATCTTTGATCCATTTTAAATTAATTTTAGTACAAGGGGACAAACTGTAGTCCAGTTTCATTCTTTTGCATGTGGCTTTCCAGTTTTCCCAGCACCATTTGTTGAAGAGGCTTTCTTTTCTCCATTGTGTGTTGTTGGCCTCTTTATCAAAAATTATTTGACCATATATATGTGGTTTTATTTCTGGACTTTTTATTCTGTTCCATTAGTCTGAGTGTCTATTTTTCTGCCAATACCATGCTGTTTTGATTATCATGGCTCTATAATATAGTTTTAAGTCAGGTATTGTAATGCCCCCAGCTTCATTCTTTTTCTTTAGGCTTGCTTTGGCTATTCGGGTTTTTTTATAGTTCCATATAAATCTGATGATTTTTTTGTTCCATTTCTTTAAAAAATGTCATTGGAATTTTGATGGGAATTGCATTAAATTTGTATATTGCTTTGGGTAATATGGCCATCTTGATTGTATTTATTCTTCCTAACCAAGAACAAAGAATATTCTTCCATCTCATTATATCTTTTTTGATTTCCCTTAACAATGGTTTATAGCTTTCATTATATAAGTCCTTTACATTCTTTGTTATGTTTATTCCTAGGTATTTTTTTTTGTTGTTGCAATTATGAAAAGGATTATTTTTTTGAGTTTGTTTTCAAATGTTTCATTGTTGACATATAGAAAGGCTATGGACTTCTGTATGTTAATTTTGTAACCTGCGACTTTACTGTATTGGCTTATTGTTTCTAGTAGTCTTTTTGTGGATTCTTTGGGGTTTTTGATGTATAGGATCATATCATCTGCAAAAAGTGATACCTTTACTTCTTCTTTTCCGATATGGATACCTTTTATTTCTTTGTCTTGTCTGATTGCTGTGGCTAGAACCTCTAGCACCACATTAAATAAGAGTGGAGAGAGTGGACAACCCTGTCTTTTTCCTGATTTAAGGGGGAAAGCCTTCAGTTTTGTACCATTTTATATGATGTTAGCTGATGGTTTATCATATATGGCCTTTATCATGTTGAGATATTTTCCTTCTAAACCCATTTTGTTGAGAGTCTTAAACATAAAATTGTGTTTTATTTTATTGAATGCCTTTTCTGCATCTATTGATAAGATCATGTGGTTTTTGTTCTTTGTTTTGTTGATAAGGTGTATTACGTTAACCATTTTACGTATGTTGAACCATCCTTGAGATTCTTGGATGAATCCCATTTGATTATGATGTATTATTTTTTAAATATGTTGTTGTATTCGATTTGCTAGTATTTTGTTTAGTATTTTAGCATCTGTATTCATTAGAGATATTGGTCTTTAGTTTTCTTTTTTTGTGCCATCCTTGCCTGGTTTCGGTATGAGGGTTATGTTGGCCTCATAAAATGTGTTTGGAAGTATTGCTTCTTCTTCAATTTTTTGGAAGACATTCAGTAGAATAGGAACCAAGTCTTCTTTGAATGTTTGATAAAATTTGCTGGTATAGCCGTCTGGGTCTGGACTTTTATTTTTGGGGAGGTTTTTAATGTTTTTTTCTATTTCTTCTCTACTAATAGGTCTGTTTAGGCTTTCTGCTTCTTCTTGACTCAGTCTAAGAAGGTTGTATTGTTCTAGGTATTTATCCATTTCTTCTAGGTTGTTAAATTTAGTGGCATAAAGTTTTTCATAGTATTCTACAATAATTCTTTGTATATCTACGATGTCCGTGGTGATTCCTCCTCTTTCATTTTGGATTTTGTTTATATGAGTTCTTTCTCTTTTTTCCTTGGTAAGTCTTGCAAGGGGTTTGTCAATTTTGTTGATCTTTTCAAAGAACCAGCTCCTTGTTCTATTAATTTTTTCTATAGTTTTTCTGTTCTCTAATTCATTTATTTCTGATCTGATTTTTATTATCTCCTTTCTTTGGCTGATTTTGGGTTGTCTTTGTTCTCCTTTTTCCAGTTCATTAAGGTGTGAAGTTAAGTGGTTTACTTGGGCTCTCTCTTGTTTGTTCATATAGGCCTGAAGTGATATGAACTTTCCTCTTATTACTGCTTTTGCTGCATCCCATAGATTCTGATTTGTCGTATTGTCATTTTCATTTGTCTGTATATATCTTTTGATCTCTGAGCTTATTTCTTCTTTGACCCATTCATTTTTTAAAAGTATGTTGTTTAGTTTCCACATTTTTGTGGGATTTTTTTCCTCTTTTTTGCAGTTGAATTCTAGTTTCAAGGCTTTATGATCAGAAAATATGCTTGGTATAACTTTGATTTTTCTGAATTTGCTGATGTTGTTTTTGTGGTCCAACATATGGTCAATTCTTGAGAATGATCCATGTACACTGGAGAAAAATGTATACTTAGTCACTTTGGGATGAAATGTCCTGTAATGTCTATCATATACAGGTGCTCTAGTGTTTTGTTTAAGGCCAATATATCTTTATTGATTCTCTGTTTGGATGAAGGATCTAGAGTCATCAGTGGTGTATTTAGGTCTCCAAGTATGATTGTATTTTTGTCAGTTTTTGTCTTAAGGTCAATAAGTAGCTGTCTTATATATTTTGGTGCTCCTTGGTTTGGTGCATATATATTAAGGATTGTTATGTCTTCTTGATTCAACTTCCCCTTAATCATTATGAAATGGCCATTTTTGTCTCTGAGTACTTTTGCTGTCTTGTAGTCAGCATTATCAGATATAAGTATTGCTATGCCTGCTTTTTTTTGGATGTTATTTGCTTGGAGTATTGTTTTCCAGCCTTTCACTTTGAATTTGTTTTTATCCTTGTTGCTTAGATGAGTTTCTTGTAGGGAGTATACAGTTGGAATTTATTTTTTAATCCATTCTGCTACTCTATGCCTTTTTATTGGTAAGTTTAATCCATTTACATTTAGTGTAATTATTGACACTTGTGGGTTCCCTATTGCCATTTTATAAATTGCTTTCTGTTAGTTTTGTATCTTGTTTGATTCTTCTCTTTTGTTTTTCTATCATTTGTTTTTGTTTGTTTGTATTCCATACTTCTTTCCTCTGTTGCTAACTTTTTTAAGTCAAGTGTTTTTGTGGTGGTTTTTTTCAAGGGTGGTTACCATCAAGTAATGAAAAGGGTTCCTATGCTGTTCATTGTAGTGCACTATCTTGTGAGTACTTTTGCACTCCATCGTCCTTTGCTACTGTTATTCTCCATCCTTTACCCCCCCCTTTTTTTTGTTCTTGTCACAGTTTAAATTTGGTTTTATTGTGTTCTTCTTGGAGCTTTTACTTGTGGCTTTGTTTTTTTTTGTTTTTTGTTTTTTGTATTTGATCGGAGAACCCCCTTTAGTAATTCCTGGAGTGGGGGTTTTCTGATGATAAATGTCCTCATCTTTTCTGTATCTGTGAATGTTTTTATTTTTTCTTCGTATTTGAAGGATAGCTTTGATGGGTATAGTATTTGTGGCTGAAAGTTCCTCTCTTTCAGGACTTTAAATATTGGGGTCCACTCTCTTCTAGCTTGTAGAGTTTCTGCTGAGAAATCTGATGATAATCTAATGGGCCTTCCTTTATATGTTGTATTCTTCTTTTTCCTGGCTGCCTTGAGAATTTTTTCTTTGTCATTGGTTTGTGCCAATTTCATTATAATGTGCCTTGGAGGAGTAGGTTTGTTGGGGTTAAGAAAACTCGGAGTTCTGTTTGCTTCTTGAATTTGTGGCTTTAATTCTTTCCACAGGCTTGGGAAGTTCTCATCTATTATTTGTTTGAATATGTTCTCCATTCCATTTTCTCTCTCTTCTCCCTCTGATATACCTATTATTCTTATGTTATTCTTTTTGATGGAGTCAGATAATTCCTGTAGGGCTATCTCATTTTTTTTAATTTTTGAGTCTCTTCTTCTCTCTGTTAAGCCTCAAGTTGCTTGTCTTCTATTTCACTAATCCTACCTTCTATCTGGCCCGTTCTATTAGCTAAGCTTGTTACCTCATTTTTCAGCTCGTGAATTGAGTTTTTCATTTCTGTTTAATTTGTTTTTTTAGTTTCAGTTTCCTTGGTAGTATATTCTTTGTGTTCATTGAGTTGTTTTCTGAGCTCCCTAAATTGCCTTTCTGTGTTTTCTTGTATATCTCTGAGTACTTTTAGTATTTCTATTTTAAATTCTCTCATTTAGCTCCAAGGTTTCCAATATATTAAATTTTTTCTACATAGATTTTTTTCCTCATCCACTGTGTTATCTCTCTTTCTTATGTATTCATGATATTCGATTTTCTCTTTCTTAATGGCATCTGAGGGTGGTTTTGTTGATAGTATTAATGAGATTTAATAATGAATAAAAAGTTAAAAAAATAAAAATAAAAAAATAGAAAAAAATTTTAAAAAATTAAA
Source organism: Saccopteryx bilineata (assembly GCF_036850765.1). Lineage (NCBI taxonomy): Eukaryota > Metazoa > Chordata > Mammalia > Chiroptera > Emballonuridae > Saccopteryx > Saccopteryx bilineata. The sequence continues at coordinate 63,737,542 of NC_089498.1, forward strand.
AATTAAAAAAAAGAAAAAAGAAAATTATCCTTCCTTTTCTTTTTTCCTCTCCTCTCCTCTCCCCTCTTTCTTGAGAAAATCTTGTGGTGAACTGTGATTATATTGTGTTAAATAGAACAAACAATGCCTGTAATGGAGGGCCTGAGTTGGGGAAATGTAATAAAGGGGCAAAAGAAGGGGGTATGGACCCACAAAATGCAAATAAGGAAAAAATTTGGGTCAAGAATAAAATGATTTGCTTTTAGGTGTTGGTTGACTATGAGATATGGTGAGAGAAATAAGAGGGAAACAGGAAAATGGGGGGAAAAGTTAAAAAATTACTATTGTATTTAGTGGAACAAGAACTAGATAAAATGGAGAGCCAGGGTTGGGAGCACTGCTAGTGAGTTAAAAAAGTGAAGTAACCCCGCCCCCCAAATGCCAAAAACATAAGTTTGAGTCCCAGATAAGATAATTTCTTCGTTATTGAGGATTGAATGAGAGGAGACATAAAGAAGAAAGGAAGAAACTAATATAGAGGGAGAAAAGAAAGAGAGAGAGAAAAAAGAGGGAACCACTAAAAGAAGAAAAAAGAAAAAAAGGAGAGAGAGAGAGAGAGTTAAGGGTTTTGGAGTGCAACCCTCATAGAGAGAAAGGAAGAAGAAAGAAAAGATAATGGGAGATTTAACACTTATGGGTAGTGTAGCAGAGAATTAAACGACCAAATTGGAAGAGGAAAAAAAAAATCAAGACATGAAGATAAGAGAAACAAATGAACAAATATAATAAAATGGGATAGATTATAAAGTCTGTGGATTATTCTTGATTTTGAGAGGTTATCTTCTTGCTTTTTCTTTTCTCTCCCTCTTACTGGTTGGTGACTCTGTACCCCGGGTTCTGCCCCTGTGGCACGCTCAGGTAGAGATTTGTAGTTGATAAGTCTCTATGGCGATGTCATATATTGGGCTTCAGTCTCGTTGACAGTCGAGGCTCATTAGCATTTGTAGGCTCCAACACTGAGAGAGTCCGTGTTCCAGGAGCCTCTCTTCTAGTCTTTTCTTCCTGAATTAGTATCCTGATGATCCAGCTATGGGGTTGCTGCTGCCTCTGCTTGGATAGTAAGAGGCTCAAAGAGCTGGCAAATCCCCACTCTATTCCCACTCAGCACAGGGCTCTGGGTAACGCTCAATCAGTCAGAATTGTTAGCATAATTAGGCAGGGCTTGCACCCACACAAAGACCTCTGACTCTGCCATTCTGTCTGGTAACACGGGCGCGCACCCACTCCCTGGGCACTTGGAGGAATCTCGCTCACTATCTGCACGCGCAGACCAGAATATGGAGCAGGCCGCTTCTCACTTCGAGTGAGAACCCTGCCCGCACGGAAAAGTTCCAGCGTTGGTATTAGCTCTCGCTCCCTCCCTAGGTGTGGCTTTTTCAAGGTGCTGGGGCAGCCCAGAGATTCTGCTTTTGGCCTAGACAAAGGCCTCTGACTCTGCCTCTCTGTGGGGTAACACGGGCGCCCACTCCCAGGGCTCTAGGAGAAATCTATTGCCCACTCTCTGTGTGCGCCAACCAGGATATCAGGCCAGCCGTCTCACACTCCGAGTGAGACCCACGCCCGCATGGAGAAGTTCTAGCGTTGGAATTAGCTCTTGCTCCCTCCCTATGCGCAGCTTTTCCAGGGCACTGGGGCAGTCCCGAGATTCTGCTTTTAGGCCCACACAAAGGCCTCTGACTCTGCCTCTCTGTGGGATAACACAGGCGCCCACTCCCGGGGCTCTCTGAGGAATCTCTTGACCACTATCTGCGCGTGCCGACCAGGATATCGGGGTGAATGGCTGCCCCATTGTCTTTCTTTGTGTGGGTTTGGCGCGAGTGCTAGCTTGTAGTGACTGGGTTGCCACAGGCACAGTTTTTCCTCGGCTTGGATCTCCGTGCCACAGCCTGGTTCGGCTGTTTGTGCCGTGGCCTGGATCTATTCACCCCTTTTGCCCGCCTTAGTTCCCATACTCTCAGTTCCCAGTGAAAGCAGCCCTATTTAGGTTAGTGAGGAAGGCGGAGTATTTCTTATTCCCTATTTCCTTCGGGGTTTGATTATATATTTAGCCATTTTTTTGCTCGACCATACCTTTTGGTGTATTACAGAACATCTGGAGGCTCCAAGGATAGATTTTTCTGGTTCTGGTTGAAGATCTTGTTGAGTTTTGGGGGAGATTTATTGGTATTGCTCCCTACAGCGCCATTACTCTCTTAAATTTCTTTTCAATGCTGATGAACAGGAGACGCCAAATCCTTTTCTCCTGCAAACTCATACCTTCTTTTATTTGATCCACCTAATAACACTGTTTTCTCTTTTTCCAAATAGCTCTCCAGATATACGGAAAAAGTTTATATAGGTGGATGGGGATCCTCAAACCCCTCAGTGAGATCTTCTGAGCATGGCCTTTAAGATACCAAGAGGCAGAAAAAGCCCAATAGAGATCAGGTGAACTACCAGCTTTTAGGATATGCCCTTAAAGGCTCCAATGCCCCAAAGGGGTCTCATAGGATGCCATCTGGGTCCTGCTTCAATAGTGGAAAGGAAGGTCATTGAGCTAAAGCCTGCCAGACTTACATGCCTCTGCTGTGAGGAAACAGGGACACTGGAAGGTAGGCTTCCCCCTTGCTCCTCTAAGGGGGGGTTCAGTCTCTTCCAGCCCTGCTCCAGCCACCTATGACCTAACCTTGCCCATAATGCTGGGGTTTGCCACTGAAGGCTGAAGGTGCTCAGGACCATCAGCCCCATCTACGAAACTGTGGATGAGCCTAGGGTATTTCTTCCAAGAAGCAGGTAAACTGATCTCATTTGCACAAGGGCCACTTAACTATGTATTGCCTGAATAGTCAGGTTTTTTATTCTTCCCTCAAAGATCTCTGTTGTGGGTGTTGATAGTCCTATTTTCTGCTGCTTTGTTTTATATAGTGTTTCCTTTATTCCTCCTACCTCAATGCCCCACTCATATTTCAGGCTGGGACCTACTCCTAATTTAGAGCTCTCTTTCCCCCTTTTGCCAACTTCTATTATGAATCTACCTTTGCCACCCAGCTTAGTGTATCCCAAGGTTCTCTTTACCAAGCCACAGTCGCAGAGCTCCAGGGAAAAACACCCTGGTCTCATCTCTCCAGGCAGAGGAGAACAGAAGCTCCATCTCCACACATGCTTCAGATGGCTTTTCCAGTCTACCTGAATCATTACCAGCTAGAAGCAGCAGTCATTGGGACTTGAATGGAAGCTGCAAAGTATAGAATTGTGACAACAATTTCAGTGCCATGCGGACTTTTCCTGGATGTTCATTTTCCCTGGACTCCTGCTCCTTGGGACAGCTCCTAACAGACTGAACTGGGGTTGGGTTGCATTTGCAGGGATTTGGAATGGTGATGGTGCCAACTTGGACTTGGTGAACATGTTGAGGACACTACTCTTTTATGGATTCTTGCTGTATTGGCCAAGAGTTTGCTTAAAGACTTTAATCACTGTAAAAAAAAATAGAAGACTGGATGGAGAGGATGTGGCACATGTACACTGTGGTGCACTCTTCAGCCATAGAAAATGATGACATCGGATCACTTACAACAAAATGGTGGGATCTTGATAAAATTGTACGGAGTGAGGTGGGTGGGTCAGAAAAAACTGGGAACTGCAGGATTCCATACATTGGTGGGACATAAGGATGAGACTAAGAGACATGGATGGGAGTGTTGTGGTTATGGGGGGGGAGGGGAGGAGGGAGAGGAGGAGAGGGAGGGGGAGGGCACAAAGAAAACTAGAGAGAAGGTGATGGAGGACAATCTGACTTTGGTGATGGGTATGCAACATAATTGAATGACAAGATAACCTGGACATGTTTTCTTTGAACATATGTACCCCGATTTATTGATGTCACCCCATTAAAATTAATAAAAATTTATTTATTAAAAAAAAATCTACCCCTGAACTCTTTGTTATATAAGGAAAAGAAATGCTTACTTTTAATAGAATGTTTTGCTATTTGTGGCCAAAGTAATTCTAGTTAATATTTCTGATTTCAGGCATGGCTACATTCAGAAGCTTAAGGGATATAATCAAATCTTTATTTTCCCCAATGTTAGACTCCCATTTGGCCACTAGGTAGTGGCCCCAATTAGGTTCAAACTAACATCAAATTTAGTGATACCATTTTTAGCCTAAGGAGAACTTCTTCCAAGAGTAGAGAGGTGGTCTTTTCAGATTCCTTTGATTTGAGTTCTGCACCCTTCCTTGGAGATATATTTCCAGCTAAGGACATGAAGTATTGTAATCAGGTCTCCTGAGCACCCCTAACACTAAGGATGAGGTTAATCCTACCCAAACTACCCTGAGAGTTGAGCAATTTCTGCCATATAGACAAACAAAACAAGCAACAACAAAAAAATCCAGATGTTCAGTGAAATAATAAAAATAAGTAAATGTTTATATTTCCTAAATATAGAACATACAGTGAAAAATGTAGTCTTGAAAAAGGGAGACTTTGATTCTAATGATTAAATATTTTAAAGACACATAATTAAGCTCCATATATATTCTGGGCATCATGTAAATGCTGAGGATATAGAAACTCAGACTCGCAATATCTGTCCTCCCAGTCTACTGAGGCAGATAGAGGGAAATCACTGATTACAGCAAAGCAGGTAAGTGCCATGTGTATTGTGTGTTGCGATTTTGCAAAAGAAAGGCAGAAGAGAGGCATCTAACCCAATCTAGGGGTGAAATAAAAGTTTGCCGAAAACTTGCCAAGAGTGCATAAGATGACAATGAGTTTTAGGAAGTTGAAATGGTGATAACACCATGAGCAAAATCAAGAGGCAGGTGAACTCTTGGAGCATATTTGGCTAATTCTAGGCTACTTCTGACTCTGCTGGTGGCCTCAGCCAAGTTTTCTAGCATCTCTGTTTTTTCATCAGTAAACAAAGGGTAGGACCGTTTCAAGATTCTTCAGGGATTTAAAATCTGATTATTCTAATATAACTTCTTATTACAATATCTCTAACTGATATGACAAAAGCTTAAAAACAAAGTGTTCTTAATTTTGGTCAGTCATTGACCTTTCTTTGAGACTTCAAGTACCCATTCACAAGCATATACCCATATTCTGGAATATGTTTACTATAATTGTTGTGAAAATAGAAATTACTGAGCCCCCATTGCACACTCCACTGAATAGTACAGAAAAGTTAAAATTGTACAGAAAGTTCAGAAAGTGAAGAGGAAAAAGTAAGGCAACAGAAAGTATCTATGGAGATTAAAGGCGATGGAAGAAAATTTCTGTGAGGGGTCCTCTGATGAGAGGTTAAGAACACCTGAGTCATATTACTGATCATCCTGAACCTGGCACCTATTTATTCTTTTTTTTTTTTAAAAAAAGCAAGCAGCCTGACCAGGAGGTGGTGCAATGGATAGAACGTTGGACTGGGATGCAGAAGACCCAGGTTCAAAACCTCAAGGTTGCTGGTTTGAGTGTGGGCTCACCAGCTTGAGCACAGGGTCACTGGCTTGAGTGTGGGATCATAGATATGACCCCGTAGTCACTGGCTTGAGCCCACAAAGGTCACTGGCTTGAAGCCTAAAGTGCTGGCTTGAGCGAGGGGTCACTCGCTCTGCTGTAGCCCCCGGTCAATGAATAAGCCACAATAAAAATTTGATGCTTCTCATCTCCCCCCCTTCCTGTCTGTCCCTATCTGTCCCTCTCTCTGACTCTCTCTCTGTCTCTGTCAAAAACAGAACAAAGCAAAACAAAAAACCCCCACATTACTTTATCTCTTAATATCTTTTGTCTAATAAATAAAAATTTATTCCTCTTCATTTAGCCATGTTGTCAAAGTACTTTTGCAAAATAATCCCCTTTTAAACTTATATTATTCTGAAATGTGTCCTAAAGTTCATATTAACTTGGAATAGACATATTTCTATAGACATCTGGAACTTCATCTTAGAAAATATCTTCCTCTGTAGAAATATAGAATTTCCTTATTTTTTCCACATTCTTGTCACTACTTTAACAATCAACAGCAATGAAAAATTATAATGTCTATTAAAATCAACATCTGAACATGAAAGAGAACCTAATATTTGTTGGACAGATAGTTAAAGATTTCAGATTTGAGGCATAGCACTTTTAGTATCCTGTATTTCTTATTAGATTCAAGAATTATATTCAAGAATAGAAGCATTTATTATGGTCCTGTTATTCTTTCAGAAATTAGAATGATATGAATAGAAATGAGCTTTGAAAATATTCAAAACCCTATAGCTCTATTCTGCTACCATGAGCCTGTTTATTTCAAAGTTTGACAGCAAACTTATAAGAAAACAACAATGTCATACATATTAACTGCATGATACATTAATTTAAAAATATTCATTATGACAAGTAATGAGAAGAACAGAATGCTCTATTTGTTTAAGTGATCAGAAAACTCATTTGGAGGAATAATGGGTTTTCTCTGGAAATCTGACATAGGAAACTATGAACAGGCACACAGCTTATATAAAGCAGGTATTTGTACTTCATTTTATTGGAAAGTTATTTTTGTAGATGAATTCAGGTAATTATTTTGGAAGACAAAGTGTTCTTGTATTGTACCATACTAACTAGATAGTCAACTTGCTGTAGTCAGTGGAGTGGAACACCCAGGACAGGGGAAAGAGAAATACTGTAATTTAATGCATATTGAGATTAAAGAGCTCACTTTAATTTACTATTCTGAACAAAAGGGATCTCCCCTCTTCTGAATTCCAACTTAGAGAAGGAAGTTCTGTTAAGATTTGTCACACCATAAACTTCCGAAGAGCCGAATTTGTTCTTCACTCACCATCTTGGCTGCTGCTACTTGCTGTTCATTTGCTTGGGCTGCATTTGGAGGGCAAGACTTCTAGGATGACCACTTCAGGTTACACATGCCCCCCTTTACTGACGTTTGCAACCATTACCACAGGCACCCCTGGCACCACAATCTCGAGGATCTCAGGGACTCTGCCATAACCGTGGCTTCAGTCATGTTTGGCAGCACCACCAGCATCCAAGTTTTCTCTCAAATTAAAAATTTTGCTCTGTGAGGGACACAGTTAAGAGGATGAAGAGATAAGTTATAGATGAAGATAATATTTTTAAATCACACAACCTACAAAAAAAAAAGATGTATTCAGCATATATAAAGAATTTTAGAAACTCAACAATAAGAAAAAAAGTCCTTAAATTAAAAAAGGAGCAAAAGACTTGAGTAGGCCCTTTGCAATAGAGAATATACAGAAGGGAAATATACACATAAAAAGATGTTCAACATGATTAATCACTAGGGAAATGCCAGTTAAAACCACAGTGAGATACCACTTCAAACTATTAGGATGGCTTTAAAAAAAGACAATATCAGGTGCTCTCTGCCACTGGAACTCTCAAAGAAGCATTGCTGATGGAAATGCAAAATGGTATAACCACTCTGGAAAACAGTTTGGCAGTTTCTTATAAAGTTCATCATCCACTTATTACACAGGAATCCCATTCCTAGGTATTTACTTAATTGAAATGAAACACTGTGTTCATACAAAAACCCATACCTAAATGTTTATAGTAGCTTTCTTTATAATCATCAAAAACCAAAAATAATCCAAGTGTCTTCCAAAGGGTGAATATGTAAACAAATTTAGGCACATCCACATGATGGAATTCTTTCCACTCAGTAATAAAAAGGGACAAACTATTGATATCCACAACAACTTGGATGAATACCAAAGACACTATGCTGAGTAAAAGAAGCCAGTTTCAAAAGGTTACATACTGTAAAATTCTATTTAGTCTGACCAGTGGTGATGCAGTGGATAGTGCGTTGGCCTGGGATGCTGAGGATCCAGGCTTGAAACCCTGAGGTCGCTGGCTTGAACACAGGCTTGCCAGTTTGAGCGCAGGCTCACCAGCTTGAGCATGGGATCATTGAAATGATCCCATGATCTCTGGTTTGAACCCAAAGGTCACTGGCTTGAAGCCCAAGGTCGCTGGCTTGAGCAAAGGGTACTAGGTCAGCTTGAGGTCACTCCCCCCCATTAAGGCATGTTTGAGAATCTATCAATGAACAACTAAAGTGATGTAACCATGAGTTAATATTTCTCATCTCTCTCCCTTCCTGCCTCTCTCTCTTGCTCTTCTTTAAAAATATAAATTAAATACACACACACACACACACACACACATGACTTTTTTAAAAAAGGAAAAACTAGTAATAAAGAACAAATCAGTGATTGTGAGGGATCAAGGATAGCATGAGAAAACTTTGGGGTCATGGAGCTCTCCTCATCCTGACTTGGGGGGTGTTACAAGGGTCTATATTGTGTTGAAATTCATAAAACTATACCCATCAATAAAAGTCAACATTATCATATGTTTATTTACAAAATAAAATTAAAAACAAAACAGAAAACCCTCTAGCACCACTATCCCCCTAGAAAAATGCATAAAAGAATAGCCTAAACGATTTTGAAAAACAACTAGGTAGAAAAGCTTACCTAACTAGATATCAAGACTTACTATGAAGTCACATTAATTGAAACAAGATGGTGTTTGCATAAGAATAGACAGACCAGTGGAACATTCTAAAGCACGGGAATAAATGTATACATATATAGATATTTAATTTATGAAAAAGGTGGCATTGCGGAGCAATGGAGGAAGGGTGGTTACTTAAATAAATGGTGCTGGGACAGCTAGGGTATTATGTGGAAGAAAAATCCACTACAGTTACATTGTCAATATAAATATGAAAAACAAGCCAATAAAGCTTTAGATAGTAATATAGGAGAATATTTTTATAACTTCAGAGTAAAGAAAAAATTTTTTTAAACAGACAAGTCAGATTACAGATAAGGATATTACTCATCATAGTTATTTATGATTGCAACAAATTAGAAATAGTCTGTGTGTTCAATAATCACTGAATGCTTAAGTCATGAATGGAATAAATATTACAGTGCAAGTAATAGTTTAAAGTAATAGTTAATAATATGGAAAAATGCAATATTAATTGAGAAAAGCATGATCCAAACTATAAATGTTAGTTACTGGAAATATATTGGAAATAAGAACTATATGATTTCACACATAGGTGGGATATAAAACTGAGACTTATGGACATAGCCTGTTTCCCTGAAAATAAGACATAGTGCAATTTTTTCAAGCTTAGAAATATAAGACCTCCCTGAAAATAAGACCTAGCGCATCTTTAGGAGCAAAAATTAATATAAGACACTGTCTTATTTTTGCAGAAACAGAGTAGATTGTTGTACATGGAAATAGAGTCACAAGAAAGTCTTGATGGAATTCAGAGTTTGGCTGGTTATGCTGATGTTTGTGATGACATGACTACAGTATATTAATAAATGTCGATTTTTTGTTCAACAATATCTTGTCATAGAAAAATAAGACATCTCCTAAGAATAAGACCTTTAGGAGCAAAAATTAATACAAGACACTGTCTTATTTTTGAGGAAAGATGGTTGTTAAGAGTGAAGTGATTACCAGGGGTAGGGGAGTAAAGAGGGAAAATGCTTTGGCTTTCAGTGATGGGCACACAAAACAATCAATAATTCAAATGTTATGAAGATGTTCACCTGAAACCTATGGACTCTTATTGATCAATGTCACCCCGTTAAATTTAATTTCCAAAAAGAAAGAAAAAAGGTAAGGAAGGAAGGAAGGAAGACAGGCGGAAGGAAGGAAGGAAGGAAGGAAGGAAGGAAGGAAGGAAGGAAGGAAGGAAGGAAGGAAGGAAGGAAAACAGGCAGAAAGGAAGATAGAGAGATATAGAAAATGTTACCTCTGGTCTATCAGTCAGACTTTGACAGAATATGGTTGGCACATTTAGATAGGTACCTCGAGGAACATTTAATCAAGGGACTATTCACAAAGGCTTGGGCAGGCTTTAAAGAAAGTAGTCATCAGAACCCAGAGAGTGGTTGTATGGAAAGGGCTATCTGATAGGAACTGAGGCCCTCTAAAGAGATACAGCCAATCCATGGAGATCTAACAGGACAAGAACAAGAAGAATAAATGGCCTGAGGTCTTTCTCTTTTACCCTTCCCATCTCTTGCTAGGCCTCTCATTGACCAGATTTAATAGGAAGCCAGAATGTAAGACAGTCCAGGGAGAAGCAGGAGGAGAGAGCTGGAGCTAGGGTTTGTAGAGGCAAAGGCAAGGTAGGCAGCATATCTGGGTGGTAGGAAACTGGTGATTTTCTTCTTTATAGTTTTTCCTCCAAATTTTAAGAAGGAACACATGAATTTTAAAATGGAGAAACATGTTTTTGAACCCTAGATATGTTTTTTTAAATGTCTAAACATGGCATGATTAGGGATTTTGGAGTTATATGTATCCAAAGGAGTTAGAGAGGTGTGCACACCCTTCCATTATACAACCCTTCGTTATAGCACTGGAAAAACTCAATGCTCATCAACAATTGAATGAATGAATAAAATAAAAGTATATTCCTACAATGAATCTTATATAGAAATGAGTAGAATACAATCCAAATTTCTTATCTTAGCTTACACAGCCCTGGCCCTGCCCACCTCTTCAACATCATCTTCCTCTTCCTTTGTGCTTTTGCCATTGACTTTCCTGTTCTTTAAGTCACTTATTTTCCCTTGGATTCTTTGGCCTAGGTGTTCCCTCTTCCTGGAGTAGAGAGCTCCCTGACCTTTCCTCAGCTGGCTCCCTCTTGCCATTTAGCTTTCATCTTAAATGCCACTTCTTTAGAGGTGGCTTCCTAACACCCAATCTAAAGTAGCTCTCAAATTGACCTGTTTTGATTCTCTAATACAGTACGTAGCATTTGTCTGTGATACAGTATATGTGTCCATGCTGGTATACTGAAAGGATAGCAAAGAGGCCAGGGTGTTACTCCTACGGGTTAATGAACATATGTCTACCACATATGTCCATAAATACATATGTACACCCAGGGAACAGAGCATGCGGATGGAGAAGAGAGCACCATTACCTTTATTTATTATCCTGAGACCAAAAAAGTACAAAACACTTTTAGGTCTATTTTGGAATCCAGGGTTGAAATGGAGATAAGAGATAATTTAATCTTACACAAAAATTCAAAACTAAAGTTCCACTTGCCAAGAGAAAATTATTTTTACAGAGCATTAACTACTCAATTATACCTTAGAAGTTGGTTTATCATGCTGTGGTGAGTCTGATTTTCCACTTAATATAAGGAGCAGATGTTCCGTGTACGTCAGGGACAGGGGAATCTGTCCTCCTTTCCTGTCTCCCACCCACAGCCCCACTGACTGTATTCCACATTGTGGATACATCCACTCCCAAATTGTGCAATACAGAATCACACAGAATGCTGCTAATTGCTTGGCATTTTATCATCATTTTGTTTAAAAAAAAAAACAATTTTAGGCTAATAATAGAGGTGAACTCTTTGTACGCTTTTAACAACCCAAGGAGAAGTGGAGGCTGAGGGATAAAGCTTAGAGGCAGAAAAGAATTTTTAAGAGTAAAAAGACCAACTTGGAATGTGTTATTTATAATCTAATTACATTTCCAATGGCAATGGCAGATCACGGACTGAAATCTTGATTCATATCAGTAGTAGAGTGAGAATTTGTCTTTTATGAGTTCTATTTAAATATTTGAAAGTTATTTCAGTACTAAACATTTTATACACATGCCCCCTAATATATATTTTATTCGATTGTACTGATGTAGTTAATATAATTTATTGATGGCTTGCTTCTTAGGAATTTACATTTAAGACGTAGAGAAGATTGTTTTATATATTTGAGTTCCCTTTTCCACAGTAGAGAGAATTGAGATATGGAGAAGGAGCTGCCCAACGGGTAATGAAGGCTGTCAGGAGTCAATGCAGAGAAAGCCGTCCAATTCAGAAGGGGAGAGGACCAAGGTCATTGGCCCTACTGAAGGGACAGGGCAAAGAAGAAAAGATAGGGAGGTAAACCTGTTGGTGGCCAAAGAGGTTTCTAAATACTATAATTTTGGTTTGTTTGTTTTTTTTAAATTGAGTGGCACCAACAGAAAGTTTTCAATGTTTCAGTTTCCCAATTAAGGACACTGTGGCAAACATTGCCTTTTACCTGCCTTTTCTACCCCACTACTAGTCAGACTTGCTCAGTCAGAGAGAGGAGATCCTTTGATCTTAAGAAAGACAGGCTTCTACTTCAGGCCTCAGGGTAAATCGTGAGGCCCTAGACCACTGTGGTCGTTCACTTAATTCATCATTCATTCATTCAGTGTTAATCGAGCACCCACCGTGAACCAGGCACATTTTTTAGCATTAAGGGTACAGCAGTGAACAAAACGTATAAATCTCCTACCTTCAAGGAGCTTATATTCTAGTGTGAGGAGACAATAACTAAATACATCAGCAAATAGAGTACTGCAGATGGTGGGCTAGGGAGGAAAAACAAGCAAGATGAGAGAGAGAAAGAAAGAGAGAGAGAGAGAGAGAGAGAGAGAGATTGTTTGAGATGGGGGATGGTTATTACTGCCCTTCACATCACTGATTACAGATGACCTCAATAAGAAGGGTGAGCCACACCGGTATCTGGAGTCAGAAGACAGAGGCCTTGAGGAGGAGGTGTGCTGGGTATAGTCAAAGAATAGCAAAGAGCCAGTGTGTTCAAAACAGAATGAATGAGGGGAAGAATAGGAGCCAATCAGACAGAAAATACAGCAGGGAGGTCAGATGGTGTGAGGTTGAGTACACTTTGGTTTTTACCCTGAGCACAGTAGAGAAACTACTTGAAGTGTGAGCAGAAGCATGATGTAATCTGGAATTTGTTTTGATAAAGCTATGTAAGCCCTGGCTGTTTGACTCAGTGGATAGAACATCAGCCCGGTGTGCGGATGTCCCGGGTTCAAGCCCAGTCAGGGCACACATGAGAAGTGATCATCTGCTTCTCTCTCCCTTCCTCTCTCCCCCTTCTCCCTCTCTTTCCCTCTCGCAGCCAGTATTTCCACTGGTTCGAGCATCAGCCTCAGGTGCTGAGGATGGCTAGGTCGATTTAAGCATCGGCCCCAGATGGAGGTTATCGGGTGGATCCTGGTGGGGGCATATGCAGGAGTCTATCTCTCTGTCTCTCCTCCTCTCACTTAAAAAAATGTAGCTGTCTTGATCAGGTCAGTAATTTGTTTATAGGTTGTTAGGCAGCCTTATTTACTCTATTGAAATGTATCAGTACATCTACTGGGAAGGGACTTCTCTGGTCTAATTTTTACAACACAGCATTATGAATAGAAGGCCTTCACCCTTTGCCCTTTCTGCCTGCAATTTGAATGTGATTCGTGGAATTTCAGCAGCTGTCTTGTTGCTATGAAGTGAAAAGGTATCATGCTAAGAATAGTGGTTAAAGAAGGAGCTTGGATCTTCAATGATACAACTGAACATTTGTAGCAACCCATGACTACCTACTTCCAAACTTTTTGTTAGACCTATTTTAGTGTGTTATTGTTTCTTGTAACTGAATTTGAAACTGCAACAATCACTAAAAAATAAAAGAGGGAAACAATGGCCCTTACACCCTTGGAATAGCATTTAATTACCAGAGTAGAAAAGGCGTAACTTCAGAATATGATACAATTTTTTAAATTGGATGAGTTTATATTTATAAAAATCTCATAATTGAGTATTAATTACTCTTATTTTCCTGGGGACTAGAAAAAGCTTTATCATAAACTAACTTCTAAAGCATAAGGACAGAGCAGCTGGACAGTTCATTAATCTAGGTCTTTAACAGTGGTCATGATCATGATGCACCCTAAGAACGCTTGGGTAACACTTCCAGGTTTGATGACCATATATAAAAGACATTCCTGGTTTGTGCTTGCTGTCCCTGCATAATTATTAACAGTATCTTTTTTGTCTTCAAAAGTGTATTGGTTTGAATAATAAATTACATCACATGTGCACCCACACACAGGAGTAAATGAGTAAAACTCTCCTGAAAAGATTTGTAAGGAACTGAAAAAAGGCTTTTTTTTGGAAATGGGACTGGAAGAGTTATATATATATTTTTTGAATTTTGTATCAAGTGCATGTATTACTTTCAAAATTACAAAAGAAGTTTAAAACAACTAAAAGAAGCACCTAACAAGTAATAAGAAGGATTCTACACTTTATTTTTCCTATGTAGGAAGTCAATCATGGATAACAATGTCAAATTGTACTGGAAATAACATCAGAATAAGACAACAAGCTAATACTTAGCGTTACATACCTTTGAGTCAGCATGCTTCCTAACGTTATCAAAGCTCAAGGATTAAAGGCAGAATGAAACATATTCTGGAACATTCAGTGAGCATCCAACACATTTTCTTGAATGCCTATAATGCTTGAGGCACTGTGCTGGGCTCTGGGTAATTAAACTGACATGCTCCCTGCCCATGTGGGACTTATAGTCTGGTAGGAGAGAGAGAGAACAAATATCAAATAAACATATATAGGGAATTACAAATTGTAGAGAATTGTGAAGCAAATGAAAAGGGCACAGTGCTGGGGAATACATAAATGAGTGAAATAACCTACGGTAACACATTTATTTTGCTGGAATAACAACAAAGAGGTAAAGGCTTTTATTTCCTCCTTCAATGATGGGAGGTAGTGTCCAGGATTAGAAAGGAGACAGGATTCCGCCAGAAAAGTGCAGTTCTGGTTCCTTCACATAACAATGCTATGGTTGTAAAAGGGACAAATATTCTAAGCGTTTTTATAGTCAATCTTCATTAGTAAGGTTATTGTGAAAAACAAATAAAAATTAATCAATTTAAGCAAAGAAAAAACTCATAGACACAGACAGCAGTATGAGGATTGCAAGAGGGAAAGGTGGCTGGGAAAGGTAGAAGAGGGTAAAGGGGGAGAAATGGTGATGGAAGGAGACTTGACTTGGGGTAGTGAATACACAGTGCAATATATAGGTGATGTATTATAGAATTGTACATCTGAAACCTATACAATTTTATTAACCAATGTCACCCTAATACATTTTTTTTAAGTGAGATGAGGGGAGATAGTGAGACAAACTTCCTCATATGCACCGGACTAGGATCCAGCTGGCAAAACCCATCTAGGGCCGATGCTCGAATCAATCGAGCTATCCTCAGTGCCTGGGGCCTGAGGATTGGCTAGAACCAATTGAGCCACTGGCTGTGGGGGGGGGGGGGGGAAGGGAGAGAAAGGGGAGAGGGAGGGGGAGAGATGCAGATGGTTGCTTCTCTTGTGTGCCTTGACTGGGAATCAAACCTGGGACATCTAAATGCCCGGCTGATGCTCTATCCAGTGAACCAACTGGCCAGGGCCAATAAAAAAAATTAAAAACAGTATTTTAATGTAAGCAAAATGCTACAAAGCATTATATATTATTTGATCTCTCAACAAACATTTACAGACTACTGTCTTTGAGTTGGGTTTTTGCACGAGGAGATTGACAATATAAAGCTTGAAGATACAGGGTACACTCACAAAGTGTTCATTTCTGATTTGGGAAAATAGATAAAATATATGTATTATGTATGTAACATACTACTCCATGATGACAATGGGGAATAAATGAACTTTATTAATAAAGAACAACATTTTGGGGTTTAAATTATGAACCATGCAAAGTAAAGTATTTATGGATGAGTTTAAGATGATTTTTGACAAAACTGTAGTCTTTCAAGGAAGACAATGAGTGGAGAGATTATTGCTACAGTTAGCCTTTCTCATGTATTTAAGCAGAACCTTTACATATTTAAATTTCAATCAAACAGAAAGTTTAAAATATCTTTTTTGCACCTTTAAAATAAATACTCCATGGTATTAACTCAGTCATTAAGAGTTATTTGGACCTGATCTGTGGTGGTGCACCTGGAACACTGAGGTCGCTGGTTCAAAACCTGCGCTTGCCTGGTCAAGGCACATATGGAAGTTGATGTATCTTTCTCCTACCCCCCTTCTCTCTCTCTCTCTCTCTCTCTCTCTCTCTTTTTCTCTCCCTTTTCTAAAATGAATAAATAAAATCTTTTTTTAAAAAAAAGAGTTATTTGGTTCACAAGTTCTACAATTGGTTTTGCCTGAAGACATGGATTTTTTTTTGACTGAATGAAGAGCTATTTTGATTTGTTATCTCTATACCTGTAAATGCTCAGAAATCACTCAACATCAACATACCCTCTCAAGTGGCCTATTTCTTTTTCAAAACTACCTCACATTCCTACCTGTGTTTAGTTTGATCTTTATAAAGCATGTCATATGAATGCTACCTGAAACACGAGATTCTTAAGCAAATTCTTGAAATAATTAAGGAGTGTTCTCAAACAAAACTAAATGAACAAAACAAAGAAGTGAGAAAACTTCTTGAAAACTCATCTGAAAAATTTTATAACAATTTAAAAAGTCTATGTTGCCTTGTGCTCTTATACATGTGACCCTACTCTACTTAACTGAGACCTAATTATTCCTATTCCTAGATTAGTAGAGTTCCCTGTTGCCTTCCTTTTCCTCTGTTACAATTTAACATTTGTTCTCAGCAAGAAACGGAATCATATGATTTCTAATTTTTCTTTTGTTAATAATAGTTTTTGTTATGAATAAGAAGGAGACAGGAGCAAAGCCACTTGTAGAAAAGAGTCCCATGGATTACTAGTTGGTACTTACTTCTTATTGAATGGTAACCCCGATGAGAGTAATGACCATGTCCATCATGTTCAATGACACATCACCAGGATCTGGTCTGGGAACTGGTACCTGGCAGGTGTTCAGTAAATGTTGATTGCATAACTTAACTCATCTCAGTCTTGGGTCTTGCTGATAATGCATGACACGGGCTAATTGTATAAACATGGTAAGATCCTGTAATAGAAATCACGGAACTTGATTGGCCAATAACTAGGTATAAAGCTGGGCAAGATGTTATGTTTCTCAGGATGCAGCTTTTTAATTTTCAAATGAGGTCTTTGGATGAGATTACTACTTTGAAAACATTTCTGTTAGTTTTAGTAATGAAACATTTTTTTGTCAAAAGGTATTGTAAGTGGAATATCAATGTGCTTTATACAGTTACCAAAAGCAGAACAAATTTTATTTGAATTTAGTTTCTAAATAAATACATACATACATACATAAAAAGAAACAAAATGTGCTTTGAAGCAGGGCTACCCCATCCTTGGCTTGGTGATCCTACCCTTATAGCTTCCTCTCCCAGGATGACGCTTCAGTCAGCTTCTGTGAAACCCTAAGGCCCCAGAGAACACAATTCAGAAGCCAATGAACTCAGTTATTTTTGATATTCTAGTCTGAAAATTTTATTATCAACATGAAAAGATGTCACAGTGAGGAAAGAACACACAGGTCTTAATAACAGCTGGAGTCAAGCTCTAGCCCTGCAATGCCGTGTGACTTTGTTTCCTGTCTATCAAATAGACATATGCTTCTTAATAGTGGCTTGCTGATCAGTGATGACATAACTTAGGAGGTAACTGCTCTGGTTACCTGTCACTATAATAGGAACTCCCAAAAAGTTGGTGGTTAAAATATATAGCATCTCGTGATTTTGTGAGTCAGAATTAGGCAGAGTTTGCTTGGGGGATTGTTCTGTTTGCTTAATGGTATTCAGCTGGAAAATGGGCTTATCTGGAGGGTCCAAGTCGGTTTCAATCCCTTGTCTGTCTCTTGGAAGGAGTGGTCAGTTCCAATCCCTTGTCTTTCTCTTGGAAGGAGTGGATGGGGGGGAGCATGGGCTCAGCTTGGACTGTTAACTGGGTGCCGATCCCAGGCCTTTCTAGCATAGCAGACTTAAAGTAGTCAGATTTTTAAATAGTGGCTTTAAGAAGTATATTCCAGCCAACAAGGCAAAAGCTGTGTGGCCCTTTATAACCTTGGATATCACACAGCATCCCTTCTGCCACACTCTTTTAGTGGAAGCTGTCACAGGCCAGTCAAGATTCAAGAGGAAGAGCTGACACTCCACCTCTCAATGGGAGGAGTGTCAAATAATTCGAAGCCATGTTTTATTTATTTACTTATATTATTTAAAATATTTTTCAATTATAGTTGATATTCAATATTATATTAATTTTAGGTGTACCACATAGTTGTAAGACATTTATCTAACTTACAAAGTGATTCCTCCAATAAGTCTAGTATCCACCTTGCACCCAATGGTTTAAAATGGCCACTTCAGGATCTGGTTTATTATTTAAAAGTGTTAAGAATGAGTAATACACTTCTGTGCACTGTCACAGGAGGAGAATATTGCAAGCAATTTAACACTGTCTTAAAATTTTTATGTTGGGAAAGTCAAAGAAATGAATACTGAGTTTCTTAAGTTTGATACTTTAGGCCAGCCTCATACCTATGTTGCAGACTATTTTGGGCAGAATTCTTTGCCATCAGTATCATTCAATATGCACAAGGCTTCCCTAGTTAGGATGAGCTAAACCATTCAAGCATTGTTTGGGTGGTGGAGACAGGACTGCACATTTGGAGGGCTGCTCTTAGAATTGTGACTCTAAGAGTTCCTGGCATGTAGGCTTTGTTATGCAACTAGAACCAGGTGGATATTCCCCCCCCCCCCCCCCGTCCCCCGCCCGGCCTTCCAGTAATACTTCACTAGATCTAAGTAAGTTTAAAGTATAGACGGTATGTTGTCGGGAAACATATTGAACGTGGTTTTGGACACAGCTTTTTTTGAGAAATGCATTATGAATTATGTGGAAAGAGAATGTGAAAATCCTTAGGAGGCTAAATTACTTATCGTCCCTGATAATGATAAATGGACTGGGCTGAGCTTTCTACACAAATGAAAGGTAACAGAGTTTTGTGCCACCACCTGAAAAGATTTTCTTTTTACCTCTGTTAATTCCACATGTTGCCTGGGGGAATTTCTCTTATATGTGTAACATGTTACGTGGAATTTTTAAAGAAACATAAGGGAAAACAATTTCAGCACTCAAATTACTTTGGTGGAGAACTGCCACACAATTTTTTTTTTTTTTACAAAACTAAATATAAAACTTTTTTTAGTGTCTTTCCTAAGACCACTTTTTACTAAGTGGGTCTGCAGTCAATAAGGACATAACCACCAAAATGTCTCTTTTACTCTCCACAGCAGTCTCTAAAACTACCAGAACAGGTTAAACCCTTTGTTTAAATTAAGGTAATGGGTCAACTAGAGTTTTCCTACCTCTCAGGTAGGTAATAATTAAAGTTTATCAGGAAGTGCTGTAGAGCTCAGCATAATCACCTAGGTAACATGCCCTCACTGAAGGGAAGAGAGAGAAGTGTTCTGAGAGCTCGTGGCACAAGGGAGATGGGAAAAGGTGGTATTTTTCTGAGTGTGTTTTTGCCCTAAATAACATCTGCTATTACTAAGAAAAGAGGTTGGCTTTCTCTTGACCAAATAGATGGACATAAATGACTGAATTTTGAGACCTGAGTAAAAATAGTTATAGGAGAACCACATAAGTTATCTCCACTTATTGGTTTCTTAGACTGGATCTGAATAGACAAATAAAATGTGATCTGAGACAATTATCTGGATAGTGGGGGGTGTGGCTGAGGTAGTGGGAAGAGGGACTTTCTTCCCCTCTCTGGGCCAAAACCAAGTCTGTAAGAAAAGCTGCATGTTTGTGTGTGGGAGGGGGGTGGGGAAGGATGATGCAAAAGTAGGGACTTTTGCCCAGAATCACACCTGGGTCTCTGGCAAAGATAGCTTGGTAAGTTTCCCATGTACCAACCTGGGAGTTGGCCAAATCAGTGTGAACTTGGAAGTTCTCTCCATGGTAGATATAGGGAGGACTGAAGTTTAGCTTTCCAGAGCTCTTCAAATTCCTGTGTGCTGTGGATTGGACCAATGGGTGCCTGAAAGTGCGGAACGGGGTAGGGGAGGGGACCAAATCAGGAGATTGCTCCATGGAAGTCAGTAGGCCCAGGGAGAATGATCTGATAGCAGAGGCTGTGGGATCAGATGCAAAGCAGAGCCAAATGGAGCATATGAGAGACACCCAAGAGGTCTTGAGTATCAGAAGCTCTAAAGTAAGACCAGGCCAGCCTGGTAGCACTTCTTGTCCACGTTAATGAAAACCAGATAGTAAAAAGGACACAAGTCACTAACTTCAGCTGCAGATGCCAGCAGGGGAAGCATAGTTAGGCAGAAGAGAATCACAGTTCACCGCCATGAGATGATTTAATCTACCTTTAACCAGACACTGTTTAGTGAGAATGGAGGTACATCTGATGGACCAATATTTTACCCAGCGTCACAAAAGATGCTATTAAAATCACTCTCATAAGTGGTCAATGTCATTGCTTTTTAAAAATATGCTTCATTTTTGCAGTAATATAGTTATGTGGCTCACAAATTGAAATAATATACAGAGATTTATGGAAAAAATGTCTTACTTCTTCTCATCTACCCAAGTCCTAGTCCCACAATAGCATTCTTCCCCAAAAACCACCATTTTAAAGTTTACTTCTTTGTTTATCTTTCCAGAGTTTTTTAGTGCTATTGCTAGCAAATGTGAACATATATTTCTAATCTTAGTTTTTCTTTTTCTTTTTTTTTTTTTATAATAAATTTTTATTAATGGTAATGGGATGACATTAATAAATCAGGGTACATATATTCAAAGAAAACATGTCTAGGTTATTTTGTCATTAAATTATGTTGCAAACCCCTCGCCCAAAGTCAGATTGTCCTCCGTCACCCTCTATCTAGTTCTCTGTGCCCCTCCCCCTCCCCCTAACTCTCTCCCTCCCTCCCTCCCATGTCCTCCCTCCCCCCCACCCTTGGTAACCACCACACTCTTGTCCATGTCTCTTAGTCTCATTTTTATGTTCCACCAATATATGGAATCATGTAGTTCTTGTTTTTTTCTGATTTACTTATTTCACTCCTTATAATGTTATCAAGATCCCACCATTTTGCTGTAAATGATCTGATGTCATCATTTCTTATGGCTGAGTAGTATTCCATAGTGTATATGTGCCACATCTTCTTTATCCAGTCTTCTATTGAAGGGCTTTTTGGTTGTTTCCATGTCTTGGCCACTGTGAACAGTGCTGCAATGAACATGGGGCTACATGTGTCTTCACGTATCAATGTTTCTGAGGTTTTGGGGTATATACCCAGTAGAGGGATTGCTGGGTCATAAGGTAGTTCTATTTGCAGTTTTTTGAGGAACCACCATACTTTCCTCCATAATGGTTGTACTACTTTACAGTCCCACCAACAGTGAATGAGGGTTCCTTTTTCTCCACAGCCTCTCCAACATTTGCTATTACCCGTCTTGTTGATAATAGCTAATCTAACAGGAGTGAGGTGGTATCTCATTGTAGTTTTGATTTGCATTTCTCTAATAACTAATGAAGCTGAGCATCTTTTCATATATCTGTTGGCCATTTGTATCTCTTCCTGGGAGAAGTGTCTGTTCATGTCCTCTTCCCATTTTTTTATTGGATTGTTTGTTTGTTTGTTGTTGAGTTTTATGAGTTTTTTGTAAATTTTGGATATCAGGCCCTTATCTGAGCTGTCGTTTGAAAATATCAGTTCCCATATAGTTGGCTGTCTGTTTATTTTGATATCAGTTTCTCTTGCTGAGCAAAAACTTTTAATTCTGATGTAGTCCCATTTATTTATCTTTGCCTTCACTTCTCTTGCCATTGGAGTCAAGTTCATAAAATGTTCTTTAAAACCCAGGTCCATGATTTTAGTACCTATGTCTTCTTCTATGTACTTTATTGTTTCAGATCTTATATTTAGGTCTTTGATCCATTTTGAATTAATTTTAGTACACGGGGACAGGCTATAGTCGAGTTTCATTCTTTTGCATGTGGCTTTCCAGTTTTCCCAACACCATTTGTTGAAGAGGCTTTCTTTTCTCCATTGGGTGTTGTTGGCCCCTTTATCAAAGATTATTTGACCATATATATGTGGTTTTATTTCTGGGCTTTCTATTCTGTTCCATTGGTCTGAGTGTCTATTTTTCTGCCAATACCATGCTGTTTTGATTATTGTGGCCCTATAATATAGTTTAAAGTCAGGTATTGTAATGCCCCCAGCTTCATTCTTTTTCCTTAGGATTGTTTTGGCTATTCGGGGTTTTTTATAGTTCCATATAAATCTGATGATTTTTTGTTCCATTTCTTTAAAAAATCTCATAGGGATTTTGATGGGAATTGCATTAAATTTGTATATTGCTTTGGGTAATATGGCCATTTTGATTATATTTATTCTTCCTATCCAAGAACAAGGAATATTTTTCCATCTCATTGTATCTTTTTCGATTTCCCTTAACAATGCTTTGTAATTTTCATTATATAGGTCCTTTACATTCTTTGTTATGTTTATTCCTAGGTATTTTATTTTTTTTGTTGCAATCGTGAAGGGGATTATTTTTTTGAGTTCGTTTTCTAATATTTCATTGTTGGCATATAGAAAGGCTATGGACTTTTGTATGTTAATTTTGTATCCTGCGACCTTACTGTATTGGTTTATTGTTTCTAATAATCTTTTTGTGGAGTCCTTCGGGTTTTCGATGTATAGGATCATATCATCAGCAAAAAGTGATAGCTTTACTTCTTCTTTTCCGATATGGATGCCTTTTATTTCTTTGTCTTGTCTGATTGCTCTGGCCAGAACTTCTAGCACCACGTTAAATAAAAGTGGAGAGAGTGGACAACCCTGTCTTGTTCCTGATTTAAGGTAGAAAGTCCTCAGTTTTATGCCGTTTAATAGGATGTTGGCTGATGGTTTGTCATATATGGCCTTTATCATGTTGAGATATTTTCCTTCTATACCCATTTTGTTGAGAGTCTTAAACATAAAATTGTGTTGTATTTTATCAAAAGCCTTTTCTGCATCTATTGATAAGATCATGTGGTTTTTGTTCTTTGTTTTGTTGATATGGTGTATTATGTTAACCGTTTTGCGTATGTTGAACCATCCTTGAGATTCTGGGATGATCCCACTTGATCATGATGTATTATTTTTTTAATATGTTGTTGTATTTGGTTTGCCAGTATTTTGTTTAGTATTTTAGCATCTGTATTCATTAGAGATATTGGTCTGTAGTTTTCTTTCTTTGTGCCATCCTTGCCAGGTTTTAGTATGAGGGTTATGTTGGCCTCATAAAATGTGTTTGGAAGTATTGCTTCTTCTTCAATTTTTTGGAAGACTTTGAGTAGAATAGGAATCAAGTCTTCTTTGAATGTTTGATAGAATTCACTAGTATAACCGTCTGGGCCTGGACTTTTATTTTTGGGGAGATTTTTAATAGTTTTTTCTATTTCCTCCCTGCTGATTGGTCTGTTTAGGCTTTCTGCTTCTTCATGACTCAGTCTAGGAAGGTTGTATTGTTCTAGGAATTTATTCATTTCTTCTAGATTGTTGTATTTGGTGGCATATAATTTTTCATAGTATTCTACAATAATTCTTTGTATATCTATGATGTCTGTGGTGATCTCTCCTCTTTCATTTTGGATTTTATTTATTTGAGTCCTGTGTCTTTTTTCCTTGGTGAGTCTTGCCAAGGGTTTGTCAATTTTGTTGATCTTTTCAAAGAACCAGCTCCTTGTTTTATTGATTTTTTCTATAGTTTTTCTGTTCTCTATTTCATTTATTTCTGCTCTGATTTTTATTATCTCCTTTCTTCGGCTGGTTTTGGGTTGTCTTTGTTCTTCTTTTTCTAGTTCCTTAAGGTGTGAAGTTAAGTGGTTTACTTCGGCTCTCTCTTGTTTGTTCATATAGGCCTGAAGTGATATGAACTTTCCTCTTATTACTGCTTTTCTGCATCCCAGAGATTCTGATATGTCGTATTTTCATTTTCATTTGTCTGTATATATCTTTTGATTTCTGCGCTTATTTCTTCTTTGACCCATTCATTTTTTAGAAGTGTGTTGTTTAGTTTCCACATTTTTGTGGGTTTTTCCCCCTCTTTTTTGCAGTTGAATTCTAGTTTCAAGGCTTTATGATCAGAAAATATGCTTGGTACAATTTCAATTTTTCTAAATTTGCTGATATTGTCTTTGTGGCCCAACATATGGTCAATTCTTGAGAATGTTCCATGTACACTAGAGAAAAATGTATACTCTGTCGCTTTGGGATGAAGTGTCCTGTAGATGTCTATCATATCCAGGTGTTCTAGTATTTCGTTTAAGGCCACTATATCTTTATTGATTCTCTGTTTGGATGACCGATCTAGAGCCGTCAGCGGTGTATTGAGGTCTCCAAGTATGATTGTATTTTTGTTAGTTTTTGTTTTAAGGTCAATAAGTAGCTGTCTTATATATTTTGGTGCTCCTTGGTTTGGTGCATATATATTAAGGATTGTTATGTCTTCTTGATTCAACTTCCCCTTAATCATTATGAAATGACCATTTTTGTCTCTGAGTACTTTTTCTGTCTTGTAGTCAGCATTATTAGATATGAGTATTGCTACACCTGCTTTTTTTTGGGTGTTGTTTGCTTGGAGTATTGTTTTCCAGCCTTTCACTTTGAATTTGTTTTTATCCTTGTTGCTTAGATGTGTTTCTTGTAGGCAGCATATAGTTGGATTTTCTTTTTTAATCCATTCTGCTACTCTGTGTCTTTTTATTGGTAAGTTTAATCCATTTACATTTAGTGTAATTATTGACACTTGTGGGTTCCCTACTGCCATTTTATAAATTGCTTTCTGTTAGTTTTGTATCTAGTTTGATTCTTCTCTTTTGTTTTTCTATCATTTGTTTTTGTTTGTTTGTGTTCCATACTTCTTTCCTCTGTTGCTACCTTTTTTAAGTCAAGTGTTTTTGTGGTGGTTTTTTTAAGGGTGGTTACCATTAAGTAATGAAAAGGGTACCTACCATATTCATTGTAGTACCCTATCTTATAAGTATTTCTGCACTTCATCATCCTTTGCTACTGTTAATCTCCATCCTCTCCCCCCTTTTTTTCCTTTGTTGTCACAGTTTAAGTTTGGTTTTATTGTGTTCTTGGTGGAGCTGTTACTTGTGGTCTTGTTTTCTTTTGTTCTTTGAATCTGGTTGGAAAACCCCCTTTAGTATTTCCTGGAGTGGGGGCTTTCTGTTGATAAATTCTCTCATCTTTTCTGTATTTGTGAATGTTTTTATATCTCCTTCATACTTGAAGGATAGCTTTGATGGGTATAGTATTCTTGGCTGAAAGTTCCTCTCTTTCAGGGCTTTAAATATTGGGGTCCACTCTCTTCTAGCTTGTAGAGTTTCTGCTGAGAAATCTGATGATAATCTAATAGGCCTTCCTTTATATGTTGTACTCTTCTTTTCCCTGGCTGCCTTGAGAATTTTTTCTTTGTCATTGGTTTGTGTCATCTTTATTATGATGTGCCTTGGAGTGGGTTTGTTGGGGTTAAGAAAACTTGGTGTTCTGTTTGCTTCTTGAATTTGAGGCTTTAGTTCCTTCCACAGGCTTGGGAAGTTCTCGTCTATTATTTGTTTGAGTATATTCTCCATTCCATTTTCTTTCTCTTCTCCCTCTGATATACCTATTATTCTTATGTTATTCTTTCTGATGGAGTCAGACAATTCCTGTAAGGCTTTCTCGTTTTTTATTATTTTTGAGTCTCTTTCTTCTTCTCTCTGTTGTGCCTCAAGTTGTTTGTCTTCTATTTCACTAATCCTATCTTCAATCTGGGCTGTTCTGTTAGCTAAGCTTGTTACCTCGTTTTAAAGCTCGTGAATTGAGTTTTTCATTTCTGTTTGATTTGTTTTTATAGTTTCAATTTCCTTGGTAATATATTCTTTGTGTTCATTGAGTTGTTTTCTGATCTCCCTATATTGCCTTTCTGTGTTTTCTTGTATATCTCTGAGTATTTTTAAGATTTCTATTTTAAATTCTCTGTCATTTAGCTCCAAGGCTTCCAATATGTTAAGTCTTTTCTCCATAGATTTTTCCACATCTATTTGTGTTACCTCTCTTTCTTTTGTATCCATAATATTCGATTTCCTCTTTCTTATCGGCATCTGAGGGTGGTCTTGTTGATAGCACTAATTAGAATTAATAAAGAGTAAAAAGTAAAAAAAAAAAAACCCACAAAACAAACAAACAAAAAAAAAAGGTAAAACACTCCACAAAAAAAAAACAGTAATAATTTATTATTTCCCCCTTTTTTCTCTCTTCTCTTTCCCTCCTCTCCCCTCCTCAGGGAAATATCGTGCCTATAATGGAGGGCCTGATTTGGGGTGAAGAGTTCAAGGGGCAAAAAAAAGGGAGTAGGGACCTACTAAATGCAAAACAAACAAAGAAACAAAAAAAAAAACAAGAAGGAAGAAAATCTTAGACAAGCATAAGATGATTTGCTTGTAAGTGATGGTCAACTAAGAGATATAATGAGAGGGATAAGAGGGAACCAGAAAAAAGGACCAAAAAAGAATAATAAAGAAGAAAAAATAAAAATAATAAGTAAAAATCTGTTGTATTAAGTGGAGCGAAGACTAAATACAATGGAGACCTTGGGTTGGGAGGACCCAAAATGCCACAAAAATAAACAAACAAGAAAAAAAAATAAAAACAAAAGCAAAAAAGAGAAATAAAGCCAAAAAAAAGCCTTGAGTCCCAAATTAACTAATTTGTTCGTGATTGAGGGTTATATGGGAGGAAAGTAAAACGAGAAAAGAAAAAACGAATAGAAAGGAAAAAATAAGAAAAAGAGAAAAACGAAGGAAGAAATAAAATAGGAAGAGAAAAAAACAAAATAAAGCAAGACAAAAAAAAACAAAAGAGGAGAGAGTGAGAGTTAAGTGTTTTGGAGTATAACCTTAAAGGAGGGTGAGGATGAAGAAGAGAAATAAAATGCAACACTCATGGGTAGTGTAGTTCAAGAAAGGGGAAGCATAAGATGGGCAGAGAATAGAAGGACCGAGGTGGAGGAAATAAAGGCAATAAGATAGAAGAAACAAACAACAACAACAAAAAAAATTAGTGGATCAAGTTGTAAAGTCTGTGGATTTTTCTTGATTTTGA
Organism: Saccopteryx bilineata; assembly: GCF_036850765.1. NCBI lineage: Eukaryota > Metazoa > Chordata > Mammalia > Chiroptera > Emballonuridae > Saccopteryx > Saccopteryx bilineata. Next base: position 63,764,557 of record NC_089498.1, read on the forward strand.
GAGGTTAACTTCTTCCTTTTTCTTTTCTCTCCCTCTTCCTGGTCGGTGACTCTGTACCCCAGGCTCTGCCCCTGTGTCACACTTAGGTAGGGATTTGCAGTTGATGGGATTCTATGGCAATGTCATATAATTGGCTTTAGTCTTGCTGGAAGTCAGGGCTTGTTGGCGTTTGCAGGGTCCAACGATGAGAGAGTTTGCTTTCCTGGATTCTCTCTCCTAGTCCCCCCTTTCTGAATTAGCAGCCTGGTGATCCAGCTATAAGGCTGCAACTGCTTCTACCTGGGGAGTAAGAGGCTCAAAGAGCTGGGAAATCCCCACTCTATCCCCACTCAGTGTAAGGCTTTGGGAAAGGCTCTGACAGTCAGGGCCTCCAGTGTAATCATGCGGGGGTGGGAGTCAATTGTTGTCAAGGTGACTGTTCAGCGCCTATCATTTAGTTGGACCTCTCAACCCAGGCTTTCCACACTTTGTAGCCTGTTTTTGCAGGGAAGAAGAAGCACTAGTCTCTGCTTGCGACTAGTGTAGTATAGACTTTATTATCTGCCAAGTCCTTCTTGTTAGCGTTTATCCCTGAATATGGAGGCTCTATCAATCAGAAGTTGCCCCCACCCCTTTAGTGAGAGGCACTAAAAAATATCATGCCTCTTGTCTTGGATGCTGAACTGAGAGAGATCTTATCAATTAGAACCGAGGGTGCGCAGATTTCATGGGTTAAGCTAATTTCAGTGATTGGGTCGCAGCTGTGCTTCCGAAGGTATTTTAGGCTGCCTGCGCGCGCCCCTCCCCCAACGCTTGATTGTTAGCTTGAATGGCTGGGTGAGGTGCCCCGCCCACGGAGAGAATCTCCCAAGCCTCTCCCGCTCACCCCGCCGCTGGCGGCTGGACCGCACCAGGCGCAGGATAATGGGGCACCCTGGGTGTGCGGGCCAGCAGGGCACCCTGGGCGCATGGAATGCGCAAGGCACGTGCACGAATGGGGCGCTCCGGGCACCGGTGGCCGGCGACCCCCACTCGCAGTGTGTGGGCCGCTGGGAACGTCAGTGGTGCTCAACCAGACCGGGCGCGCGCGCGGCTGCTCGCGGCGGCTCGCGGTGGCGGCTCGCGGCGGTGGCTCGCTGCGGCGGTTCGCAGTTCCCAAATATGGGCTGACTCACCGCAGGCGCACTTCCTCGCGGTTTGAAAGAACGTCCCTGTGGCAGAATCCTCCACACCCTCGTCTCTCAGATTCAAGTGATAACAGTCCTTTCGCTATCAGTTTGTGTGGAACTCCGGAATGCTACGAGGATAAATTTTTCTGTTTCTAGTTGATAAATTTGTTGTGATTTAGGGGAGAGCTGTCGGACGCGCTGCTCATGGCGCCATTTTCGTGACGTCACCAGTTTTTCTTTAAGTCAAAGGTAGTATAAATATTTTGATGGTTGTTTTCCCTTTTAAAATATATCACTGGGATTTCCATATCAATAAGTATATAATTAACTCATTCTTCTGGGTCTTTTTCTGGGTGGGAGACTATTTCATTGTAGGAATGCTTTATAACTTATTTAACTCTTTCCTTATGGTATATATAGATTAATTATTGTTATTATAAACCGTAAATGAATGCTGCAATGAATAGTCTTATAAATATGTATTTTGTCTGCATGCAGGTATATCTTTAAAAAACTGAGGGTACATACTAGGTGGTGGGACAGTGGATAGAGTATTGACCTGAGATGCTAAGGACCCAGGTTCAAAACCATGAGGTCGCTGGCTTGAGTGTGGGCTCACCAGCTTGAGCGTGGGGTTGCCGGCTTGAGCATGGCATCATAGATGTGACCCCATGGTCGCTGGCTTGAGCCCAAGGTTGCTGGCTTGAGCGCAAGGTTGCTGGTTTGAGCAAGGGGTCACTGGTTCAGCTGGAGGCCCCTGGTGAAGGTACATATGAGAAAGCAATCAATGAACAACTGAAGTGTAGCAACAAAGAATTGATGATTCTCATATCTCTCTTCTTGTCTGTCTGTTTCTTTCTCTCTCACTCAAAACAAACAAACAAACAAACAAACACCTAAGGGGTTGAACTTTAAATGAAGGTGTAAACTGGATGGAAACATTTATGCCAACAAAGACTGGAACATTGCCAAGTCTAATTGTCCCAGGCTCCCAGTGAGAAATATCTTCTAGGTGATTAGATCAATTAATAGAAAAATAAAGAAGCTGCAGAATCCTGGTACATCTAAGAATAAGACTACTTTATATCCATCCATACATGTAACTACACATTAAAAATAAAAAATTGGGCTCAAAGTCTACATAGTCTCCTAAAAATTACAAGTTAGAAACTCACCAAGGCCAGTCAATGTAAGGAAGGACTGAAAGGATTTACTAAGAATGACAAGGAAGTTGTCTTGGAAATCTCAGAGCAAGGACTGAGTTAAGACGGGCCCTTTGGGGAATGTGCTGTCGTGTGTGTCTGGGTCCCAAGCAGCTGCCAAGATCTGGGCCTCGGCACTGGAGTCCTCACTGCGGAGCTCTGCTGCCGTTATCGCTGGCTGCTCTCTGTCTGTCTCTTTGCCCTGCTTCCAACCATTTTTCTACTGATTCTTAATTTCTGCCTTCCCAGCTTTTCAGTTTACTGCTTCCTACAACGGCTACTCCAGCTTCAACTCTACCTTACGGCCTTTTATCTGAGCTCTCACACGTATTTTAGCATACTTTCCAGGTTTTTAGTACACACTTCAAACATTGGTCAGCTCATTTTCCATCAAGCCCTTGCAGTTAATAGGTTGGGGCAAGTCTGCTCATTAGGTGCCCTTAGATCTGTTACTCACCTCTGAGCCAATCAGCGATGTGGAGAGAGGAGTCATGTGGCAAAACAAGGTTTAACCAATTCCCTGCCCTAAGAGGATTGATGGGGCTGTTCCTTTACCACCCGGAGTGGTCAGGACAGCCACATTTACTTTTCCAGTACGCCAAATCATGATAACAATTTTCCTGGCCCTGGCCGGTTGGCTCAGTGGTAGAGCGTCGGCCTGGCGTGCGGGGGACCCAGGTTTGATTCCCGGCCAGGGCACATAGGAGACGTGCCCATTTGCTTCTCCACCCTTGCCCCCTCCTTCCTCTCTGTCTCTCTCTTCCCCTCCCGCAGCCAAGGCTCCATTGGAGCAAAGATGGCCCAGGCGCTGGGGATGGCTCCTTGGCCTCTGCCCCAGGCGCTAGAGTGGCTCTGGTCGTGGCAGAGCGACACCCCGGAGGGGCAGAGCATCGCCCCCTGGTGGGCAGAGCATCACCCCTGGTGGGCGTGCCGGGTGGATCCTGGTCGGGCGCATGCGGGAGTCTGTCTGTCTCTCCCCGTTTCCAGCTTCAGAAAAACAAAAACAAAAACAAAAAAACCCCCAAAAAAACAAACAAACAATTTTTCATGTTTATATATAACTGCACAACTGCCTATCATCTGAAAATTCTGCCATTTATATTATGAATTTCTATTGTTAAACATTTAGATTTTCTTATTTTGATAATTCTGTTAAAATAAAATAAAATGGAAACCAGGCTTGAAAATCCCCTGAGCAGACAAAGCAATTTAAGCAAAACTAAATCTAGTTTATTTCATGAACATAAGTGAAAATTCAGTTATTTCTTGTCAATGCCTCTTATAATCATAAACAAAACTTAAGTTGTCTTCCTAAAATGGTATTAGATAATCATTTTGAACCAATTTCCTGTTGTCTGGAAATCCCCATTGTGATAATCAATCACTTCAAATTAGATTAAACAATGTCCTCATTTTCACTTTAAAGGCCCTCACGTAATATCATGCCTTAAACTTCATGCGAATTTTGGGTTTGAAATCTCTTTGCTCTCAGTTTCGTTCTCGCTCTAAAAATAGTCATATCCTGCAAAGCTATCTGAATTTTCTTTTGATAACAGAAACAGTACCCTAATGAAAACCAAGAAAAGAGATTCTTTAAAGGTTAGAAATGGGGCCAGCTTCAAGAGTGCGACCTGTGTGGTTTCCCTGGGCCCTGTGCTTGATTGAATGTTCTCCTGTAGTCTTCTTGAAATGAGTAATACCTCTTGAACAAGTAGCCTTGCATTTTATGTTGTGTTGAGTCTCTCAAATTGTGTAGCTGATCCTGATTAGAGAATATATGCAACAAGGAGAAAGGGATGAAACAGTGATGAATGTAGAAGGGAGGTCAAGAAATTGATCAGAAACTGATCGATATTTCCCCAGTATGCATGTGTAGAAAGATGATATTGATGTATTAACTGATACTCCCCACCCCCCGCCTTCTTTCTTTATCTTCTGTGACTCTGTTCACTGCCACTGAGGCAGCTTCTGGGAAGTGAAGACATAGGAGAAAGGGAGAACAAGCAGGCAAACTTTGTGCTTGAGTTTTAAAATAGGCCTTCGGAATCACAGCAAAAACAACTATCTCGCTTTAACTTGCAAGAGCCTGGATTCTAAAGACTTCAGAACAAAAGAATGGTTTTGAAAAAAAAACAAAAAAAAACGTTCTCAGGTCAACACAGCTTACTCACACTCTCAACCATAATATCAGTAAGAAAAAGGAATCAAAACCACAGACACTGATGTTTTCCAGAGAGAGACCCTGTGCCTTGGTCACCAAAGCTGGGGCTGGTCCTGGAGGAAGCCTTGGGAGGGAATCAGTGGCAGAGAAGAACTGTACTTCACTTCCAACGTGAAGCTAGGAGAGGCAGCAAGCTCTATGGGCTCTCTCTTGGCAGTGTGGTGGGGAAGCTATAGAGTAGAATGGTGGAGAGATGTCTGTATAGAGGAGTCTGATATACCCTCACATGATCCTCTAAACCAGTGGTCCCCAACACCAGAGCACAGACCGGTACCGGTCCGTGGGCCATTTGGTACTGGTCCGCAGAGAAAGAATAAATAACTTACATTATTTCCGTTTTATTTATATTTAAGTCTGAACGATGTTTTATTTTTAAAAAATGACCAGATTCCCTCTGTTACATCCGTCTAAGACTCACTCTTGGCGCTTGTCTCGGTCACGTGATACATTTATCCGTCCCACCCTAAAGGCCGGTCCGTGAAAATATTTTCTGACATTAAACTGGTCTGTGGCCCAAAAAAGGTTGGGGACCACTGCTCTAAACCCAGGAGGGCTGGGGGAGCCATAGAATGCTTTCCCAAGAGACCAAGAACTAGAAAAATAGTCCTTGATAGAAAGTTGGACCTACAAGACTTCATGGTTAGGAGTAAACACAATCCTCACGTACCTCTGACCTAAGGCTAGGTGGCAAAGAGGATATTTCAGAGGATTCCCTGAGGACAGACAAGGACCAGGAACCAGAGTTCTTCCCTGTTGACTTGGAATTGCCTAAATCCCTATATTAAACGTAACCATAGTCAGGAGCAGGATACATGAGATATCAAGGTAATAGGATGTAAAATAGAAATTAAGTCAGTTACAGAAAATGAAATACATTTAAAAAATTTGCACTCATGGCCTAAGATCTTGACCTCTTACACATATTTTTCTTGGGTGCAAATACTTGAGCCTAGATCCCTTAGAGTTCATCAAACACTTGAGAAAAATGTGACTTAAGAATAAACACTCTGGCCCTGGCTGGTTGGCTCAGTGGTAAGGCATCTGTCTGGCATGTGGATGTCCCAGGTTTGATTTCCAGTCAGGGCATACCATCTACTTCTCCACTCCTCCCTCTCTCCCCTCTCTCGATCTTTCTCCCCCAAAAGCCATGGCTCAATTGATTCAAGCACATTGACCCTGGGCGCTGAGGATGGCTTTCTGGAGCCTTTGCCTCAAGTGTTAAAAATAGCATGGCCCCAGGTGGTTAGAGCATTGGTTGCTGGGTAGATCCTGGTCTTTTGTCTCTCTATCTCCTCTCCTCTTACTTGGAAAAGAAGAAAAAAATGAATAAACACTCCTTTACTCTTTTAAGTGTTTTTACATTTCATTAATAGTAGAACTCGTGTCTGGCACCTCAAATGCTATGATAAACATCTCAGAAATGGACACATAATTTTCACATTTTTAGAGAAGTAATTTTTCAGACTTGGCATATTTTACCAGGGGAACCCTCTCTTCAAACCAAATACCAGGTAGACAGAAGTAGGTTTACAGTCGCTTGTATGGAAAAAAGATGTGTAGGCTATGATTGTTACAGTAGCTTTATTAACTCAAAAGAATGTCACAGTGCGCTTAAGTACAATCTTGTAAATGCTCAAACTGCCAGCCTTCATTATTTACACGTTCTTGCAGTCTGCTTGCTATACTGTGGCTCAGAGTTCTTTGACCTACTTTTGCCCATCCCTGTATGAAGAACCTCGACATACAAATAGCTGGGAAGGGAGTTGTTCAGGTGGGAGATAAGTCTCCCCTACCCTCACTGTCCCCTTGCACATCCTGGGTGACCTCAGAAACACCCCTGTAAACCCTGACTCATGTACAAGCTGAAAACATCACCACTTGCTCAGACTGCTCCAGTCCTCACGGCCTCATAAATAAGAAACAAAACAGCGACACTGTCCTTAGCAGCTGGCCCTCAGTGGCCATGTCTGTGAAGTGAGCAGGATGAACTAGCTCAATCATGTAATAGTCATTAGAATCTCCCAAGTGGCTTTAACATATCTATGCTTGCTCCCCCTGCCCCCCACTGAGATTAGTCTGGAGTAGGGCCCAGGACTCTGGACTTGAACCACCCCCTTTTCACTCCCCTCAATTCTAATATGCAGGCCCCTGAGGGTCGTGGTGGAAGATGATCTTTGAGGACTGCTGTCAACAATAAAATGTCATGAATAAGAATTTGGGAAGAAGAGACATCACATTTTAACCAAACCTTTAAGAAACTGGAATAATTTGCTGGTTTACCTTAATTTGACAATCCATTTGGAACAAGCCGATGAGTCCTTTGAGGACTCCTAGGAAGTAGAAATTATACATTTTCCCAATTTCATTGGGATTCAATCAGACAGGGAAGCAGAACAAATTCTAGTTTCCTAGGAAAGCAAGAATTTCTCTCTAGCAAAAAGTCCTTGAAATAATTATTTGCCCATGGCTCCTTGGAAAAGCATGACTCATTGCCAGGTGGGTATAGAAGAAAAATGATTTTTTTTCATGTGAATGTCTATATTGCCTTCAGGAGGTAAGAATGTTAAAAACAGTGTCTGAAAATTTTATGGGTTAGCTACCATATAATTAAATTAAATCTCAGCCACTAGCTTGCTTTCTCTGAGAAGAGTATTATTTTATTTTTGTTAAATATTTAAAAATTAACCTATAAGGAAATGAAAATGATCATTTTAATTTTACTTCATATTTATTTAATAATCTCAAATGATTAATTTTCTAATTAAGGAAATGGAATTGATTTTGGAAAATTATTATGTAGTATTCATGGTTGAAGTGTTCAATATTTCATTATGACATTTAGCCCAGTTTAATAAAAATTCTCCTACAGTTTTCTAAAAAAATATTCCCAAAATGTATCCTATTGCTGTTGCAAGAGGTTAATAGAGGTCACATACCCACATACAAAAATACATTTCTATATTGGAAGAAGTTTGAGAAATACAGCAACCTATATATAAATTTGGGTCTGAATTTCAACACCCTAATTAAAGTTATTAGGAATTTCCTTTATGGCCCTGGCGGGTTAGCTCAGTCAGTTAAGAGCGTCATCTTGAAACAACAAGGTTGCAGGTTCAATCCCTTGTCAGAGCACATATAGGAAGCAACCAATGAGTGCACGACTGAGTAGAACAACAAATAGATGCTTCTCTCCACCCCCTTTCTCCCTTTCTCTTTCTGTCACTATCAACAAATTAAAAAAAAAAAATTAAACTGTGGCTGGAAAGCTCGATTGGAGCATCATCCTGGAGCGCAGAGGTTGCCAGTTTGATTCCCTGGTCAGGGCACATACAGGAGCAGATCTATGTTCCTGTCTCTCTCTCTCCCTGCCTCTCACTCTCAAAAAAAAAAAAATTATTTTTATTTATAATAGTTTTTTTTAAACTTAAAGACTTTCATAGACATAGAATGAAAGGCAAAGACAGATTTTTTTAAAGCCCCATCTCTATTTATTTGAAGACCACAACAAAGGGGAACCTACTTATTCTGACTTCTAGTTCTCCAAATGGAGATGTTGGCACAATATATGGTCATTCTAAGTAACTCTCTAGGACTCTTAAGCAGGTAAGACCTGAGGAATGAGGTTCTTCTCAGAACTCTGAGAAGGAAGCAGATGAAAAGGCAATTTTGGGGTGAGTTAACAACTTTTATCCCTTCATTATGGTGAAGTCTGCCATGTAATGTAATAGGTGTACTGTCTAATATGGTAGTCACTAGCCACATGGGACTATTTAAATTAAATATAATTAATTAAAATGAAATAAAATCTAAAATCAGCTCCACAGATGCACAGGTCACATTTCAAGTGCTCAATAACCACAGATGTACATTTCCACCATTGCAGAAAGCTCTTTTGGAAGCACAAGTCTAGAATGCTGGTTCCAGTCATTGAACCCTAACTTAAAAGAGTTTCTTATAATCGCCCTTAGTGTGGGGTCTTCCTCATCCATCTACATTGAGCTTCCCATCTTGACAATTGGTTTTTGTTTTAGATTTCACATGATTTTCTGTTTCGGTACTATTTAGGTCCTACCTTAATGCTCAATTATCTATTTTATATTCATGACTCTGAGAGTTACCTGGGCTCAGTTGGTTCTTCCTCTTCTCACAGTCTTGACTAGGATCCTTCTAGTGATTGCAATCAGCTGAAAGCATCATGTGACCTGGAATGCCCAAAATGGCTTCACCTACATTTTGGGCACTTCAACTGGGTGACTGGAATGGTTGGGAGTTGGTTGGATCTCTCTTTATCTTACATTATAGTTCAACTCTTGTTTCACTCCATAAACAAGTAAAAGCAGAAGCTGCTGTACCTCTGAAGGAATGGGTCTAGAACTTGCCCAACATGGCTTCCATCACATTCTATAGATTATAGCGAGTCACAAAACCAACTGAAGTCAAGGGGAGGGGAAACAGTCTTCACTGCTTGATGGGATGAACAGTTTTCTTTTCAGACAACCTGTTACAATATCTAACCCCCTTTTTGGTCATCACATAAGATATTTCTTAAAGATAAATATACGACATAACTGTAAAATGAATAACAAATAAACTTTAAAATTTTTACACACAGTAATATAGACTCATAAATTATATTGCCACAGCATCTAGAAATCAGAGGTAGAGTCATTATAAATTGAGATGCTTAAAAGAAATTCTTAGAATGGCACCTCATAAGTAAAAGAACTATGTAATACTAAAACTCATTTGCAATTTAAGAATACAATTAAAAAACAATGCAAAAATATTCTATTTTGTAAAGTATATTTTCCATAATTAGAGCATTAGTAATTTATAGGAGGAGAATATGTGTGTGGAGAGGGGTGGGTTCAAGATAATAAAGCTTGTAGGAATATACACTTAAACAACTTTTTAGGGGGCATTTTGACAATATATATCAAAATTTAAAAGGCATATCATTTAAGTCAGCATTTTCTATAAGTATGTACCTTCAATTTCAATAAATCCTTAGTAAAATGTTCCTTTTAACATGCTCCATATAATTAATGATCTCTTGAGAAAAAGAGAAATAGCAAATTATGAGATAACAATTGTGCACAACTAAGTCATATCAATCTTGGCATGCTCCTTTCTCAGAAAGAACAGCTTCTCATGATTGCCACAGATTGAACATGGAATGATTGCACAGTTTTTGGGAAATCTTTGTTGAAGAAACTGATCCAGCACACTGTTTAATATTATTTTAACAAATTAGCATGAGGGGTTTGGGAAACCACAATGACTTCTCCCTTAAAAAAAAAGTAATTAAAAAAATTAAAACCTACTTGCCCTTTGAAGATGTCACTCACTTATACGCAACCACTCCCCGGTCATTTTGATAAAACATGATGAGTCCAGACAGTTCAGATATTTCAAGCAATTCTGCTCACCAGCAATAGACTGAAGCCAATGTGGTAATAGCTGAACATCAAATAATGTTGCTTTGAGTAGAAATAAAGATGCTACATAATAACTCTTTTTAACTGGTTTCTGGGTCTCTTAGGGCTCTGAAATATATGCCCCATTACTTATTATAACCAAAGTTCACACTTGCTTTTAGAGTGTAATCTTGATTTTCAAGCACCTAATTCAATCTGACAGATAAACTCATGTAAGTGTGCAAAGATTCTCATACAGGACTAATCATTGAAATATTGTTTGCAATACAACAAACAAACAAAAAACCCTAGTAGGGATTACTGAATGATATACTCAAATGATGTACATCCACTCAATGGAATGTCAATATATGTAGCTATTAAGACAAAAATGTAAAACTATATATGCTTGTGTAGAATGATGTGCAAGATATGTTAAGTGAAAAAAGAAAGGTGCAGAACATTATTCAAAATATGTATTCAGCTAAGGAAAAACAATGTGTGTGTGTTCAAATACAGACAGAAGTTTTCTGGAAAGGACTCTGCAAGAATTTTAACAGTGATCATCTCTAGGAAGGGTATGGGATGAGGATGGGGAAAGTTTTACTTTTAACCATATCTGTTTTTTTTTTGTTGCTGTTTTTTTTTTTTTTTTTTTTTGCATTTTCTTTTGCATTTTTCTGAAGCTGGAAACAGGGAGAGACAGTCCGACAGACTCCCGCATGCGCCCGACCGGGATCCACCCGGCACGCCCGCCATGGGGCGACGCTCTGCCCACCAGGGGGCAATGCTCTGCCCATCCTGGGCGTCGCCATGTTGCGACCAGAGCCACTCTAGCGCCTGAGGCAGAGGCCACAGAGCCATCCCCAGCGCCCGGGCCATTTTTGCTCCACTGGAGCCTTGGCTGCGGGAGGGGAAGAGAGAGACAGAGAGGAAGGTGCGGCGGAGGGGTGGAGAAGCAAATGGGCGCTTCTCCTGTGTGCCCTGGCCAGGAATCGAACCCCGGGTCCTCTGCACGCTAGGCCGACGCTCTACCGCTGAGCCAACCGGCCAGGGCCTTAACCATATCTGTTTTATGATTTGATCAGTTTTTAAAAAGCAAGTAAGCATTACTTTTGTAATTTATAAAGCTAATTACATGGCAAGGAAATAAAACCATTGACAAAAAAAGTGAGCCTGACCTGTGGTGGCGCAGTGGATAAAGCCTCGACCTGGAAATGTTGAGGTTGCCGGTTCAAAACCCTGGGCTTGCCTGGTCAAGGCACATATGGGAGTTGATGCTTCCTGCTCCTCCCCCTTCTCTCTCTCTGTCTCTCTCTTCTCTCCCTCTCTCTCTCCTTTCTAAAATGAATAAATAAATAAATAAAATTATTAAAAAAAAAAAAGTGAAAAATTTTTTACGTAATATGTTCTAGAACAATCCCATATAAATGTAGTTAAATGATCATTTTAATCTGAAGTCCATGGCTATTGATGGTAATAAAGAATAGGGGGTTTGAAGCCAGACAGATCCAGGATTAAACCCCAGCAACTTAGCTCTTTTTATTTTAATTGAATGTATTGGGGTGACATTGGATAATAAAATTATATAGGTCTCAGGTATATAATTCTATAATGCATCATCTGTATATTATATTGTGTATATATTGTATTGTGTGTTCACCACCCCAAGTCTAGTCTCCATCCATCATCACAGCTATCCAGTTCTTAGAGTAGAGCTTTGGACAGGTCATTTAGCTTTTAGAAACTCAGTTTTCACATCTGTCAAATGGACATAATCATACTTTCTTTACAGGCTCATTGTGAGGACAATTATATTGGTAAAGTTCATGGCATACTACCTGTCACATAGTACTTGCTTAATAAAGGGTTGATGCTGTCATTACATCTAAAACAGGAAATATTAGTACCCATTATACTGGGTATTGGGTATAAAGAGGTGAGTTCAGGCCATTGACAAATGGTATTTTAATATCTTTGTACAAATTGCCTAAGAGCTATAATTAAGAGGTTGTTTTAAACTCATGCAATTAAGGGAAAATATTCATTTCCATTAAATCTACTCTGTGAGCAGCCTATAAAAGACAATGCCAGCTAAGTGTCCTCCAATGTATTCTCTTCTTATATCTTGTTGCTCTCGACCCTGTTGGTTGATTCTTATGTTGAAGACTATTGGCTTACATCCTGAACACTAATGACAGTTTACATCTTAGCTAACTTATTTTAGTCAGAAATCTTCCCTCAGGCCCTGTTTAAAAATAAAACAAGTTAAAAAAAATTCTTATGGGTTGCATTAGTCAGGGTTCTCCAGAGAAATAGAACCATTAGAATATATATGAACATATATAAGAAATATAATAGGAATTGGCTCACACAGTTATGGAGGCTGAGAAGTCCCATAACCTGTTGTCTGCAAGCTAAAGAACCAGGAAAGCTGGTGGTATAATTCAGTAAAAGTTAGTAGGACCAAGGACTAGAGGAGTTGCTAGTGTTACTCAGAATCTGAGGCCAATAGCTAAAAACCAGAGGGATGCTGGTGAAAGTTCCAGAGTTTGAGGGTCTGAGAACCCAGAGCTCTGATGTCTGAGGGCAGGAAACATGGATGTCCAAGCTCAAGATGAGGGAGAGGGAACTTGCCCTTCCTCCCCACTTTGTTCTTTTAAAGCCCTCAAGGATTGGATGATGCTTAACCACATTGGTGAGGGTGGGTCTTCTTCACTCAGTCTACTGACGCAAGTGCTAATCTCATCCAGAAACATTTATCAGCTACCTAGGTGTCCTTTTGCCCAGTCAACTTAAGACAAAAATAACCATCACATGGGTTTTCTGATTTCGCTCTTAAAATATTCCCATCCATCCAAAACTGTACGTACTAGATCATTTTTTTCCCTAAAATATTTGTTGGTTCATGTATAAAAATAGAAAAAAAAAATGGAGGTTTGTCTATATTTAACGAAGGCTTTTGACAAAATACTAGGCCAGCTTTCTTTGTGAAGCCATTTGCTTAATTTATTTATCATGTTTATCTTCCTGAGTAGGGAGAGGTATTTAGTATAAAAATCTTAAAGGGAATAGACTTCTTAGTATTCTCAATTGACTGTATGAGCAAATTCTATAAAATGTTTCAAAATTCTACTCATAAACTCTGTGTCTCTATCTTTAGTAGATATCACTACATCCAACAAATTTATCAACAATTCCTTAATATCATCCAATACACAGCCTATGTTCAAATGTTCCTGGTATCTTAAGATATATTTTTGAATCAAAATTCAAACAAGATCTGCATATTCTATTTGGATATATGTCTCTTAAATATATAAAACAAAACTTACAGATATAAAAATAGGAATATCCAAACTCACAAGGGTAGTGGGAGAATAGACATACTTCTTACACAAAGCAATAAAGCAGTAAAAATCCATTTGTGTATACTTTTTGTGGTAATGTAAATTGTGGAAAAGAATTCCTCAAAAAATTAAAAATAAAACTACCAAATGATCCAGAAATCCCACCCCTGGGTATATATTCAAAAGAGACAGAATTAGTATCTGGTAAAGATATCGACACTCCCATGTTCATTGCAGTGTTATTCTCAATAACAAGATACGGAAACAACTTAAGTGTCTTTCAGTGGATGAATAAATAAAATGTGGTGTATATAAATAATGGAATATTTGGCTACAAAAAAGAATAAAATCCTGCCATTTTGTCACATCATGGATAAACCTGGAGAGTATGTTAAATAAAATAAGCCAAATAGAGAAAGACAAATCTCAGATAGTTATCACTTATATGTGGAATCTCAAAAAGTTGAACTCATAGAAACAGAGAGTAGAATAGTGATTGCGAGGGGTTGAGATAGGGGAAATATAAACATCTCGTCCACAGGGTTCAAATTTTCAGTTATAAGAAAAATAAGTTCTGAGGCTCTAATATAAGTGTGATGACTATAGTTAGCAATCCTGTACTACACACTTGAAAGTTGCTGAGAAAGAAAAAAATCGTTAACGGTAAAAAATATTTAAATAGTATGATTAACGGATTTGACCTAAACGATAAATGCAGAATACTTCAGTGAAAGAATTCACCTATTTTCAAGGTTCTAGCGTGGGAGCGCAACTATTCATATGCCCTGGATGGAAAAACAGTCCTCTCCTCTATAGGGGAAGGTGGTCCACTTCCGCGAGCGCGCAGCTATGGGAGGGACACACATGGAGAGATTGCTGAGGGCGGGGACACCAGCCTAGCCAGCCAGATCAGCCGAATTAACCCTGGTGATCAATGGGGTGACAGATTTCTCAGCCAGATCGCTCTCATATTTGCATGGAACAAATCTTAATTGATCTCTACAAATCTTATGCAATCTCTACAAATTTGATAGGAATAGAAACATACAGAATATACTCTTTGGTGGGATTAAACTGGAAATCAATAATAAAACTAGAAAATACCTCAAATTTTTTGGAGATTAAGCAGATATATTTACAAAATTTATGATGTAAAGTAGAAGTCATGCCTGGCCTGTGGTGGCACAGTGGCTAAAGTGTCAACCTGGAATGCTGAGGTCGCTGGTTGGAAACCCTGAGCTTGTCTGGTCAAGGCACATATGGGAGTTGATGCTTCCTGCTCCTCCTCCTCCTCTCTGCTCTCTCTCTCTCCTCTCTGAAAAAGAAAATGAATAGATCAAATCTTTAAAAAACAAAACAAAGTTGGCTCAGTGGTAGGTAGAGCATCGGCCTGGCGTGCAGGAGTCCCGGGTTCGATTCCCAGCCAGGGCACACTGGAGAAGCGCCCATCTGCTTCTCCACCCCTCCCCCTCTCCTTCCTCTCTGTCTCTCTCTTCCCCTCCCGCAGCCGAGGCTCCATTGGAGCAAAGTTTGCCCGGGTGCTGAGGATGGCTCTGTGGCCTCTGCCTCAGGCTTTAGAATGGCTCTGGTTGCAACAGAGCGCCGCCCAGATGGGCAGAGCATCGCCCCCTGGTGGGCATACCGGGTGGATCCTGGTGGGGCGCATGCGGGAGTCTAACTGCCTCCCCGTTTCTAACTTTGGAAAAATACAAACAAACAAACAAACAAAGTAGAAGTCATAATGAAAACATCTGAAATATAACAGCATAGGGGAATACTTTAATAAACTTGGGGAAAGATTTCTTGAACTGTAAATAAAAAGCACTAATTACAACAGAAGCATTACAAAACTGAACTACATTAAAATTAGAAGTAAAAAGAGTAGTTTCTTTTGGAAGGAAGGTAGAGTTAGTGACTGAAAAGAATATAAAGGAAACTTCTAGTGGAGGGCTAGTAATGTTCTGATTTTTTATTTGGTTACTTACCTGAGTTTATTCACTTTCTGTTAATTCATTAAGCCATCCATTTATGATTTAAACACTTTTCTGTAGGCATATAAAATTTTATAAAAAAATTATTGTGAAATATGATGTTTCTAAGTAAACCTAATAAAAATATGCAATTATTTTTAAGAAAAAAACCCTAAAACTAAAATTAAATAAAAGGTATAAAGAAAACCTAGAGACCTACAATATGTTAATAAATTATCAGATTCAATAATGGAATGTCAAGGATATTGATAGGCTCATCTAAAACTTTTTATGGAAGAGCAATGAGCTAAAGTGAGCCCAGACACTATTTTATCAGTTATTTTTTATTGTGGGAAAATACACATAACATAAAATTTACCATTTTAAAGTGTACAGTTCAGTGGCATTTGTTTTATTCAGTGCTCAGCTATCATAATCACCCTCTATTCCAGAATGTTTTTGTCACCCTAAAAAGAAATCTTAAACCTACTGAGTAATCAATCCTCATTCTCCTTTCTCCCCAGTTCCTAGAAACCAGTGATCTGCTTTCTGTTTCTGTGTATGTTTCCTTTTGTGTCTGGCTTGTTTCAGTTAGCATAATGCTTTAAGATTCATTCATGTTGTAGCATGTATCAGAGATAATATTCTATTGTATGGATATGCCACATTTGTTTATCTGTTACTCTACTGCATTGTTTCCACCTTTTGGCTATTGTCAATAGTGCTGCTGTGCACATTTTTTTTTTTTTACAAATTATCATTTGAACATCTCTTTTCAATTATTTTTAGTATAAACCTAGGAGTGGAGTTATATGGTAATTGTTCAGTCATATGGTAATTCTATGTTTAACTTATTAAAATCCACCAAATTATCCTCCACAATGGCTACACAATTTACATTTCTACTGGCACTGTATGGGAACTCCAATTTCTATATATCTTCACCAACACTTATTTTTGTTTTTAAATTATAGCCATCCTAGTAGGTATGGAGTGATATCTCCTTGTGGTTTTGATTTACATTTCCCTAATAACTAGTGATATCAAGTGTCTTTTCATGTGTTTGTTGGCCATTTGTATATATTATTTGGAGATATGTATTTTGAAGTCCTTTGCCCATTTTTAATTGGGTTATTTGTCTTTTTATTGTTGAATGTAAGCTGGGTTTTCATTCTTTTGATAGTGTCCTTTGATGCACAAAAGTGTTTAATTTTGATGAAGCCTAATTTATTTTTTCTTTTGTTGCTTGTGTTTTGTGTGTGCCATCTTTAGAAAAGGATTGCTGAAGCATCAACTATAAAGCCCTTCACTAGTTTCCTAGGGCTGCCGCAGCAAAATGACAAAAACTGGGCAACTTAAAATAATTGAAATTTTATTATGTCAAGGTTCTGGAGGGTAGAAGTCCTAAGGTGGCAACAGAGACATCATCTCTCTGACCCCACTGGGGGAAAGGGGGAAAATTCTTCCTTTTCTTTTGCAGCTCCTGGTGTTTTCTGACAATCATTGTCAATCCTGTGGCTTGTAGATGCGTCATATGGCCAATTTATCCCTGGGTGCCTTCACATTACCTTCCCTCTGTGCATGTCTCCTTGAGTCCACATTTTTCCTTTCTTTCTTTCCTTCTTCCCTCCTTCCCTCCCTCCCTCCTCCCCTCCCTCCCTCCCTCCCTCCTTCCCTCCTTCCCTCCCTCTTTTCCTCCCTCCCTCCCTCCCTCCCTCTTTTTTCTTTCTCTCTTTCTTTCTTTCTTTCTTTCTTTCTTTCTTTCTTTCTTTCTTTCTTCTCTCTCTTTCTTTCTTTCTTTTTTTTCCTCTTTCTTTCTTTCTCTTTTTTTTTTTCTTCATTTTTTTTTTCTTTCTCTTTTTTTAAAGAGAGGAGAGAGAAGTTGGGTAGGAGTGGGAAGCACCAACTTGTAGTAGTTGCTTTTTGTATGTGCCTTGACTGAGCAAGCCCAGGGTCTGGAACCAGCAACCTCAGCATTCCAGGTCAATGCTTTATCCACTGTGCAACCACAGGTTAGGCCAGGGGTCCTCAAACTTTTTACACAGGGGGCCAGTTCACTGTCCCTCAGACCGTTGGAGGGCCGGACTATAAAAAAAACTATGAACAAATCCCTATGCACACTGCACATATCTTATTTTAAAGTAAAAAAACAAAACGGGAACAAATACAATATTTAAAATAAAAAACAAGTAAATTTAAATCAAGAAACTGACCAGTATTTCAATGGGAACTATGGGCCTGCTTTTGGCTAATGAGATGGTCAATGTGCTCCTTTCATTGACCACCAATGAAAGAGGTGCCCCTTCCGGAAGTGCAGCGGGGGCCGGATAAATGGCCTCAGGGGGCCGCATGTGACCCAAGGGCCGTAGTTTGGGGACCCCTAGGTTAGGCTACATTTTCTCCTTTTTTAAGGACACCAGTAATATTGGATTAAGGTCTACTCTCATGATGTCATTTTAACTTGATTACCTCTATAAAGATACTATTTCCAAGTAAGATTACATTCTGAGATACTAGGGGTTAAGATTTCTTTTTTATTTTATTTTATTTTTCTGAAGCTGGAAACAGGGAGAGAGAGTCAGACAGACTCCCGCATGCGCCCCACCGGGATGCACTCTGCACGCCCACCAGGGGTGATGCTCTGCCCACCAGGGGGCGATGCTTTGCCCATCCTGGGCGTCACTATGCTGCGACCAGAGCCACTCTAGCGCCTGAGGCAGAGGCCACAGAGTCATCCCCAGCGCCCGGGCCATCTTTGCTCCAATGGAGCCTTGGCTGCCGGACGGGAAGAGAGAGACAGAGAGGAAGGAGAGGGGGAGGGGTGAAGAAGCAGATGGGCGCTTCTCCTGTGTGCCCTGGCGGGGAACCGAACCGGGGACTTCTGCACGCCAGGATGACGCTCTACCACTGAGCCAACTGGCCAGGGCTAGATTTCAACATGCCTTTTAGGAGGCACAATTAAACCCATAAGGACCTCTTGGAGTGCTGATTGTTTATGTCAACTGATATCTTAGTCCCAGATGGCAGAAAATAGTTCATCTGCCTGTAAAGGTTTTTGAAAAATCCCTCAATGTAGTAACTTCCTTGCCCTGAGAGATTTTCTAGTTAGGCAAAATAAAGGCAAGCTCAGTCTTTCAGGAGTGACCAGACAGGTCAAAACAGAAACCATAATTCTTTGAGAACAATGTTAGCTCTGATCCCCAAAAAGGCTGCTGTCTTTCAGAAAGGAGGAAAAAGAAGAAGCCAAAGGTGGGTTAAAATGCCACAAGGAATTCCCGCCAGGTTTCAGTTGTCTTTTTCTTGATCATTTGCTGTAAACCATTGACTTTCCCAGAGTTCTGATAAAGTTTCTGTCAGTTTTTCAGTGTTTCTGTTGGGGCCTTTGGGGTTCCTCACTGACATTTTTCCTGGCATTTCTCAAACACTCTTTTTTTTTTATGCCAGAGAGAGAGAGAGAGAGAGAGAGAGAGAGAGAGAGAGAGAAATACATACAGGAAGGGAGATGAAAAGCATCAGCTCATAGTTGCAGTACCATAGTTGTTCATTGATTGCTTTCTCATACATACCTTGACAGGGGGCTCCAGCCAAGCCAGTGACCCCTTGCTCAAGGCAACAACTTTCAGCTCAAACCAGTGACCTTGGGCTTTAAGCCAGTGACTTTTGGGCTCAAGCCAGCAACCTTGGGGTGTTGAACCTGGGACCTCAGCTGTCCCAGGTAGATACTTTATTCATTGTGCCACCACTGGTCAGGCCCCAAACACTTTTTTTTTTTTTTTTTTCTGAAGTGAGAAGTGGAGAGGCAGAAAGACAGACTCCTGCATGCACCCGACCGGGATCCACCCAGCAAGCCCAGTAGGGGGTGATGTTCTGCCCATCTGTGGCAATGCTCCTTTGCAACTGGAGCCATTCTAGCGCCTGAGGTGGAGGCCATGGAGCCATCCTCAGCACCCAGGCCAACTTTGCTCCAATGGTGCCTTGGCTGTAGGAATGAAAGAGAGAGAGAGAAAGGAGAGAAGGAAGGATGGAGAAGCAGATGGGCACTTCTCCTGTGTGCCTTGGCCAGGAATCGAACCCAGGACATCCACAAGCCAGATCAATGTTCTACCACTGAGCCAACCGAACAGGACTTTCAAACACTTTTTAAGGAATAGAATAACACAGGGGCTCACCATAACAGTTAATAATAGTTGTTACGATAAAAGCCAGAGTAATGAGATAGTGTGATTATGTTTTAGGGTTATTCAAAGTGATCAATAGAAAAGAAGAAAAAGCATAAGGTAGGCTTCAATTATATTGTTAGTGTATATTTTTTAGTTTTATTAATGGGTACTAATTCTTACATATAGTCTTTTGAATGTATAAAATACTACATAATGAAATACATTTACATTCTAACTACTAGGACACTGAAAATTACATGTCTAGGTAACCACTGGATTAAGGATAAAATCAAAACAAATTATGAACTAGATAGGAAGTAACACAAGAAGATCAAAACCTGAGACAGCTACAAAAGTTATACTGAAGAATGAAAGTGTTAGCCTTAAATTCTTTCACTATTAAAGAAAAGGTAACAAAAAGGAGTGTATTCATCTTAAGGATATTGAAAAAAGATCAATATAAACCAAAAGATGGAACTTTAAGATAGAAGAGAAAAAAATTAATAAATTCTGATTAAGAAAAAATAGAATAGAAAATACAGATTTTGCTCAATTCTAAGAAGGAAACAAACATGACTCTGTGATAAAATAACTCAGGTGAACTAATAAAGATAATAGGTGTGGGGGGGACTCTTCTTAACTTAAGGATGAGAAGGACCCAGGTCTAGGACATTTGAGGGTGGTGATGGGGAGATTTCTAGGATATTCTTAAGGTCAGAAAGAGTATGGTGCCCCAGCTGGTTAGCTCAGTCAGTAAGAGTGTCCTCCCAAAATGCCAAGGTTACGAGTTCAGTCCCTTTTAGGGGCATATATGGAAAGCAATCAGTGAATACACAACTAAGTGGAACAACAAATGAATGAGTCTCTCTCTCTCTCTCTCTTTCCTTTTCTCTTTCTGTCTCCCTAAATTCAGTCAAAAATTAGAAAACAACAAATAAAATAAAATAATTCCAATGTGTAATATTTAAAAGAAGAAGAGGAGGAAGAGAGAGATGGAGAAGAAGAAGGAGGAAGAGGAGGAAGAAGAAGAGGAGGAGGAGGAAGAGGAGGAGGAGGAGGAGGAAGGAGAGGAGGAAGAGGAGGAAGAGGAGGAAGAGGAGGAAGAGGAGGAGGAGGAGGAGGAGGAGAGGAGGAGGAAGAGGAATAGAAGAGAAGAAGAAGAAACAAGTATAATATGTTCAAAAGAATTCAGTTTCCATGTCTGGGACTCAGCATACGAGGATCATATGAGGTAGAACAATGCCTGAGTGAATGAACGATCCCACAGAATCTGTCTTTTCTTTGCAAATAGCCACAAATTGGCAACAAGAGGAAAAATGAGAAATATATCTTATTAAGATATGCACTTTAAAAATATATTATATACAGATGCAGACTGGATAATCAAGCCCTGGATAATATCTGAACACAATTCCAAAGGAAGAATTTCACACACACACTTCCATGCCTTTTCATGTAAGTTTTCAAGTTGGGAATTCTACTTGCTATGCTTATTTCATCATACAACTTAAAACCTGTCTTAGTCACTTCCTGTGTGGCAATCCACTATGTGGATAAATGGGGTCCCCAGAAACCAGGAAGTATGTGAATAATCTCTGTGAAGCTCTTACTCATCATGCATTAGTGATTTGAATACTAATTAGTATTTGTAAAGTAGAAGGAGAAACAGGAGTGAAATGGTGATTGATTTCATTACCTCGTAGTAATGTAAAGAATAACATCCTACTGTCCTTTCATCTTGCCAATTTAAAAAAATGAGTTTTTGCCTCACTCTACATATGGAAAGATTTGAAACAGATAAGGACAATTAATAAAATATGGTTTCTAAAGAAATAACAATAATGAAACCTATACTTCTACTTCTACTATCTTTCCTAATCATCAGACAAGGACTTATTCAAAAGATGCACCTGGATATTTTCCAATTTGAAAAAAATTAAAGCCATTCATGGTTTGTTCTTTCCACAGTAGAATCAAGGTAGAAATAAATTAAAAAATATAACTGGAATAATGTCAACTGCTTGATAATGAACATTTTAACACCTGAGAACAAAACCCATTATAAATCAGTAGTAATGAGAATTTATGGGATTGACACAAAGTTATACAAATTAGCCAATAAACTAGAGAGCCTACACATGAATGGTCACCTGATCCAAAACAAAGGCAACAATACAATGGGTGAGAGAATAGTATTTTCAAAATATATAGCTCAATTAATTGGATATGTGAAAAAAAATCCTTATCTATACTCAAATAATTAATTCCAGATGAATTGCCAATCTAAATATGAAAATAAAGCAATAAAACTTTAGAGAAGAATTTAGGAAGACATCTACATGACCTTGGAGTAGGTACAGATTTTGTGTGTGTGTGTGTGACAGAGACAGAGAGAGAGAGAGACAGATAGGGACAGACAGACAGGAGGGGCGAGAGATGAGAAGCATCAATTCTTCATTGCAGCTCCTTAGTCTCCTTAGTTGTTCACTGATTGCTTTCTCACATGTGCCTTGACTGGGAGGGGGGGAAGCTCCAGCAGAATGAGTGACCCCTTGCTCAAGCCAGTGACCTTGGGCTCAAGCCAGTGACCTTGGGCTTCAAGCCAGAGACCATGGGGTCATGACCATGATCCCACGTTCAAGCCTGCGACCCTGCGCTCAAGTCAAATGAGCCTGCAATCAAGCTGGTGACCTCAGGGTTTTGAAGCTGGTTCTTTTGCATCCCAGTCCAATGCTCTGTCTTCTGCGCCACCGCCTGGTCAGGCGGTAGAGATTTCTTAAACAAGACATAAAAGGTCCTACCTATAGAGAAAAAAAAATATCCCCATGTGTATACTTGACAAAAGATTCATATCTAGCATATGTACAAAATTTTACTAATCAATAGAATAAAACAGACAACCCAAGAGAAAAATGGCAAAAACATTTGAACAAACACTTCACGGGAGGATATGCAAATATCCAGAAAACATGTGAAAATTTGCTTCAATCTCATTATAGCCATCAGGGACTTTTAAATTAAACTATAGTGAGATTATTATTACCACCTATCAGAATGGCTAAATTAAAGTCAGAAAATTCCAAGAGTTGGAGAAGAGATGCAGCATTTGGAATTCTTATACATTGCTGATAGGTTAGTAAAGCTAGGCAGTAGCTCCCCAAACTGAGAAAGGATACATACAGTAGATTTCATTTACACGAAGCACACAGATGTGGGCCAAATCCATGGTGTTGGAAATTGAGATGATGTTACCCTAGAAGAGGAGGGGTCAAGTTGATGAGAATATAAATGAGTGTTCTAGGAAGCAGGGAATTATTCTATTTCTTTTCTTTTTTAATATTCTTTTTTATTTATTTTAGAAAGAGAAAGAAAGTGGGAGGTGAGGAGGAGTGTGAAACATCAACTTGTAGTGGTTGCTTCTCATATGTGCCTTGACTGGGCAAGCTCAGGGTTTTGAACTGGTGACCTTAGTGTTCCAGTCAACACTTCATCCCCCGCGCCACCACAAGTCAAGTCGTTCTGTTTCTTGATCTGGATGCTGGTCATGTCATGTGAATGTATCTAGACATAAAAATTCATTAGGATTTACACTCATGACCCGAAGTTAGACTAGAAGGTAGAGACTGAAGAACACTACTTATTTTTACATTATAATATTGTTCCAAAGAAGCTATCCTTTTAACTTACTTTATGATCTTAGCTATAAGCTGCTTAGTGAAACACAAGTCTAGAAAATGACTCCTGTACTGCTACAGGGAGCTGGTGGTGGAGGGAATCCTTTTTTCACAATCAGAAGAATTACTTCTATAGCCTATATTTTATTTTCAAGTTCAGTTCTCTCCTGCCTACAGTTATAAGTTTTCTCCTTTTCCTCTCTGCCTCTAAAAACAAATATAATTTTCACCTAAAATAGTAGAATAAAATTGCCTTTGTATTCTAGAAAATAGACCCTATTTTGACAGAATGTCAGTTCTATCATTTATTCTTCACATAATTACATAATTCAAACTCATTATCTACCAATCCTCCTATTTAACTGTATCTTTTTCTGTATATTTTACTCCATAGCAACGGACTTTCTAGCTCTCCCACAATCATTTCTCTTAGAGGAGATGTCGCAAAGGTTTTTCACATTATAAACTACCAAGAAAGGAGAGGGCTTGAAGCTTTGTAAAAAGAGATATTTAGAACCTTCTAGCACAGCAGTCATTCACTGCACATTCACAATTAGTTTTTGAGTGCCCTTAGGGTGCCAGGCAATGATCTAGGCACCAGAGAGACAATGGAATAATGGTCAAGCATGTAGGTTCTGAACTTAGGCAGCCTGGATTCAAATCCTAGCTATGTAATTGACTTTCCCTGAAAATTGTCTGTTTACCTCCCTATGAATCAATTTATTCATTCATGAACTAGAAATACTAGTAATGCCTTTCTTCTCACCTTGTTAGGAAGGTTAAATGGCATCTTATATGAAAATTACTGGGAAACATCCTTGGCACATGGTACACATCAGCTGTTATTACTAGAAGAGGTGACACAATATTTGCCAAATCGCCTATCGACAAACTTCACCACCATGGGGACTGCCATGCTCTCTCCCTTTGCCACCCATCCATGCTAGCAAGGAAATGACAAACTTATTAACTGCACTAGCAACTAGGGTTGTGGCATTGAAAAGCCCTTACGGCCTCCCAGCCTGCCTTTTACAATTGAGGACACTAAACATTGCCCAGCTTGAACTGAATCTCAAACAGATACATTAAGGGGTGAAGCTGGTATTAGGCATTGGGTCTGCTCATTCCTAGTCCAGGCCCTGAGCTGGAAAACTCTGCAAACTGGAAGACTGACCCATTCTCTCCTCTGGCTCATGTTTGACACCATCAAGGGGAGCAACTCAGTCACACTCCTCCTAATAGGTGGAGGTGGGAGGTGGGGGCACTCTGCTATAAACTGCCTATATTTAGCCTCTATATATGGCCTGCTCCCTGCAGACTCACTGGGGCCAACAGACTGCTGTGAGATTTAAGGCACTTTCCATGTTGCTTGGTGGTTGCCATGCCAACAAAATTGAACGGAAATTGAGTTTTTTAGTAGATTATTTTAGTGGAAGCTTTAAAGCCAGATTACAGCTCCAACTCTGAAGCTTAAACGATGCAAGTGATTAGTCCTGGTATATAGGAGGTGCCCCCTAATACTTGCTGGAAAACAGAATGAATACATGAATGCAATTAGTTGCATTAGGGAGCTGAAGATGTAGCAGCAGAGAACTGATCTGCTACTTAAAGTCAATATTTAAAGTCAGACTGGCGCAGTTTACTCATATCCTCTTTGGATTTCCATAATTACCTGACACTGTGTGTGAAATGATTTGTCTGATTCCGTAGGGCTGCCTCTGATCTCCAGGCCACTTTTGAGCCCTGTAACCCAGGAGGCTCTGCCTGCACACAGTTGCTTGCTGCAGACATGGGAAAGGTAGCAGGAATCTGATGGGGAACCCCTTGCAGGCCGTTTATGGGGGGCAGGGAGCTTATTCACATCTGAGAGGGGCAGTGCTCAGTTCTTCTAAGGATGCTTTTCGGCAATTGGAATCACCATATTTAATGAATGCATTCATTCAAATAGCCCCTCTGGTTGAAGATACCTGTGTTTGAAAGGCCAACTTCTGGCCACAGTGAGTAAATGTTATCAGATAGGCAGAGGGTCAGGGGAGCTCAAAAGTCTCATCAGTTCCCAGGTCTTTCAGCAAGTATTCTCTGAAAACCTCACCTGGCAGGTTTTTTCCCTTCTCAATAAAATCTATTTTCTCTATTAATCATTTGGCTTTCCTCTTTCCCTTCCTCCCTTCCTCTCTCTGTTGTTTTCCTCCCTTCCTGCCTGCTCTTCCACCCCCATTTCCATTCTCTTATCCTCTCTCCTCCCTCCTTCCTTCCAGTGGCAGAGAAAAGAGCACAGTATTTTGTAGCCAAAATTAGATTCAAGTCCTTACTGTCTTTGTTGCTTATTTGTGGTGTGACATTCCGCAACTTTGAATTACATCTCCAGCAGCATTTCTTCTTGTGCACAAGGGACTACCATTGTCTGTCTCGAATAGTTATGGTGACAACGGAGTGTTTCTCAAACATTAGTGAGCATGACAGTCACCTAGAGAGGTAGGAAAAATGCAGATTCTCAAGACTCATACACATAGACTCCATCTACTTAGTCAAAGGCCCAGGTATCTGCATTTTAACAAGGTTCCCAGACTTCAAGGGTCCTAATTGGAGAAATACTGCATATGCTTAGTAGAATGAGATTTGTTGTAGATATTCAAAAGGTGGGAGCTATGATCATTATTTATTCAGTAAACATTTACTGAACATCTACTATGTACCAGGTATGATACCAGGCTCTGTAGATGTGTCCCACTTAATTCTTTTTATTTTATTTTATTTTATTAGTGAGAAAAACAGAGAAAGGGACAGATAGGGACAGACAGAGGGAGAGAGATGAGAAGCCTCAATTATTTGTTGCAACACCTTAGTTGTTCATTGATTGCTTTCTCATATGTACCTTGATTGGGAGAGGGGGCTACAGCCAAGCCAGTGACCCTTGCTCAAGCCAGCGACCTTGGGCTCAAGCCAGCGACCTTGAGCTTCAAGCCAGAGACCTGTGGGCTCAAGCTAGTGACCATGGAGTCATGCGTATGATCCCATGCTCAAGCCAGAAACCTTGCGCTCAAACTGGTGAGCCCATGCTCAAGCCAGCGACCTTGGGGTTTCGAACCTCGGTCTTCTGCATCCTAGACTGACGCTCTATCCACTACACCACTGCCTGGTCAGGCCCTACTTAATTTCTTTTACTATGAATTTAATTTGTCCTAGATGTATGCCTTGTCCCATCCCACTAGCTTTAAGTTTCTGGAGGGCACGACATAAATGTTAGAAGACATGAATTCTAATCCTGATTCTATTATTTATTATTTATAGAACTTTAGACAAGTCATTTTATTTTTCAGAACTTTATTTTCTTCATCAAAAATTGGAAAGGCAATGAGCATAGTGGTTAAAAGTCTGAAAGTTTGGAGTCTTTACTCTCATGATAAGTGTGTGATCTTAGGAAAGTAACTTGTGTTCTTTAAGCCTCACCTTCCTCTTACATAGAAAGGGAACTCATTTGTTCAACATTCATTCCTTCAATAAATATTTATTGAGCACTTATTACGTGACCAACACTGTGCTAGGTACTAAGAATACACTGGCGATTAGTAAGACAGATAGGGTCCCTGACTCAGTCAGCAGTTTAACCAATTCTACTGTGATCAATTCCGTTGTGATACATTTAAATAGCAGGAGCTAAGCTAGCCTGGGGATGTCAGAGAAGACTCCTGGGGTAGGGGATACTGAGCCCTGAGAGATGTGTGGTCATTACCTGGAAAAGAGAGACCTGGGATGGAAAGAAGCTGGACTCTTTTAAAGAGGTAAAGGGTTACCCATGTGGCCAAAACTGAGTGTACAAGGTCGCCCTCCTGTCTCACAGGTGTTTTCTGAAAGGATTAATGAGATAATAAAGTGCTTAGCACAGAGCTCAACACAGAGAAACATAATAATCAAGGAAGGAGATGACACATCTGGTTTATTGTAGACAATGTATGAACAACTTGTAAACCAAACATTCACAAATTAGCATTCATCAGAATCACCTGGAGGGTTTTTCAAACCAGATTGCTGGGTCCCACCTTAAGAGTTTCTGATTCAGTAGATCCAGCTTGAAGTAGATAATCTGCAATTCTATTCTAACAAGTTACCAGGTTACACTCTAACTCAGGGGTCCCCAAACTACTGCCGGCTCGCAGGCCACATGTGGCCCCCTGAGGCCATTTATCCGCCCCCCCCATGCACTTCCGGAAGGGGCACCTCTTTCATTGGTGGTCAGTGAGAGGAGCATAGTTCCCATTGAAATACTGGTCATTTTGTTGATTTAAATTTACTTGTTCTTTATTTTAAATATTGTATTTGTTCCCTTTTTGTTTTACTTTAAAATAAGATATGTGTAGTGTGCATAGGGATTTATTTGTTCATAGTTTTTTTTATAGTCTGGCCCTCCAATGGTCTGAGGGACAGTGAACTGGCCCCCTGTCTAAAAAGTTTGGGGACCCCTGCTCTAACTGCTGGTGTATGTGTGTATGTGTGTGTGTGTGGGGGGGGGGGTTGGGATTTGAGAACAACTAGTGTAAATTATAAGGTCCTAAATGCCTGTCAATCTAGGTTGAATCTCTCACAATGCTCAGGTCTAGACCCTGTACAGAACAACCGCTCCATAATTATTTGATAATACATACAGCGGTCCCTCATCTATCGTGGGGGGTTTAGGTTCCAGAATGCCTGCGATAGGTGAAAATCTGCGTAGTAGCGACCTTATATTTATTATTTATATATATATTTTAAGGCGTTATAATCCCTCCCCACACTCTTATGAACCTTTCTCACACTGTTATTAACCTTTCCCACACTTATTTTGCTTATTTTACCACAAAAATAATTAAAATAATAAATATATTAAAATACCTATATACAGCAAAATCCCGCAATATAGCCAAAAATCTGAGATCCAAAATTAGATATATACAATTTAAAAATCTGTCATACAGTGAGACCGCGAAAAGTGAAATGCAATATGGCAAGGGACAACTGTATTCTTTTGTGTGTGTGTGACAGAGACAGAGAGAGACAAAGAGAGGGACAGATAGGGACAGACAGACAGGAAGGGAGAGAGATGGGAAGCATCAGTTCTTTGTTGCGGCACCTTAGTTGTTCATTGATTGCTTTCTCCTATGTGTCTTGATTGGGGGGGGGGGAGTGGTTACAGCCGACCAAGTGACCCCTTGCTTAAGCCAGCAACCTTGGGCTCAAACTGGTGAGCCCTGCTCAAGCTGGCGACCTCGGGGATTCGAACCTGGTTTCTCTGAGTCCCAGTCAGATGCTCTATCCACTGTGCCACGGCCTGGTCAGGTTGATAATACATATTGTTTATATTTTCAAGGTGAGTAAAGGCCTTTGAAAATCTACATCCTTTCATTTATATCATATGAGATAAATTCTAGGACCAGAGAAGGTGAGGATGCCACCAAAGAAAGAAACAGCCTGAATGCAAGAGCTTCTCTTCTGGAGAACATACCATACTTTTGGAGCACTTTGTTGGAAAGCAGATAGATGAAAGGCTGCCCCTGAGAGTGGCTTACCGGGTATTCTCACGACCAAGACAACCTAGCCCTCATTACGTGTATCCTGAACATGTAAAATTTTCTTACTGAGTAAGTTGATTCTTGGAATAAACATATTTTTGAGTCATGAGATAAATTCAATGAAGTATAATCTTTTCAAAGAGAATATACCCCACCACAATTGCATATTATGCTTTATGTGGAAATGAGTGTATATGATATATTAATGTCCCTTGTTTTTACTGTTTAGTTTTTTAATCTTGACTTTTTAAAAAAAGATTTTATTTATTGATTTTTAGAGAGAGGACAGAGAGAGAGAGAAAGGGAGGAGCGGGAAACATCAACTGGTAGTATGTGCCTTGACTGGGCATGCGTAGGGTTTCAAACTGGCGACCACAGCAGAGACTTTATCCATTGTGACACCACAGGTCAGGCTATTTATTTATTTATAATATATGTAGGCCCCTCTTTTGTGGTAATAATAATAACTGAAATGAAAACGAGAGCTTATTTTATCAGTGTATCCCTGAGTCAGAGAGTGCTTTATACTAATCACCTTATTTGATCCTCACCACCATGTTAACAGGTTGATCTTGATTATTTCTATTTCATAGATGAGGAATCCAAGCAACAGAAAACTCTAGTAATTTGACACAGGTCCTAGAACTACTATTTAAACCAAGGCTGACTCCAGAGCTTGGGTACTTAATTACAGTGATGTGATGATTCATTTTTCCAAAAAAAAGAGAAAAATCAGTGTTGAAATGTAATAGTAACCCCTGAGAGCAGAATGCCCTGAGATGTGTTTAAATAATTGTCTATAGATAAACAATCTCTCCTTTTGACAAGAAAGCCCAACAATAACTTTTATGCTGGTTTCATATTTCAAGAGATAGACTAGGAATATCCCAAAACAGACTAAGAAAAAAAAAAAAAGCTGAGTCATTAGGGCCCTCCAGAAGGGAAGATACCTCTCTTAGGATCACAGATTTTAGCTTCAGTAGGAGGCAAAGGGCGTGTCTCTCAGGGACAGGGATGCGGGTAAGAAGAGTCTTGTTGCTTTATTTATTCACAATCCATATAGTTTACTAGATTTGGTTCTGCTAGTTAATTTAGCACCAGGACACTGGGCTAGGAAGGCTAGAGCAGACTCTCTAGGATAGTTATTTTGGGACATCCTCTCCCTGTTGCTTAGGATGCAGTGGCTCGAATATAAATACCGGGACCTTCCTGCTGGCAGGTTTTCGAAGAGAATGCCCAGCATCATGCTTCGTTCTCATCCACGCTCTCCCGTTTCCTAATAACTGTAAAGTGCAAAATAGGTTGCCAGGGCCTGGAGAAAGCGCAGCGCCTCCGAACACGCTTTTCCTCTTTCTCTATCCCGGGGTGCGATCTCAGCGTTTCTGGGGCCCGAGCCCGCTCCACGGCTGGGGAAAGGGACGCGTCGCTCCAGACAGCTGGGCAGAGCGGGGGTGTCACCCGCGCGACCACGTCGCTCCGAGATCCCCTGGGTGTCCACTCCCGCGGCGCGCGAGGTCCTCAGCAGCCACGCGCGCCACCCCCGCCAGCCCGCGCCACGCTCCGCCCTGGACGCCGTTGGTCCCGGCGCCGGGGTGCGCGCGGGTGGGAGCGGGCCCAGCTCAGCCTGATTTACGGCTCTGCTGAAAACCGCTTCGCTCCCGCAGCAGAAGCACCGGCCGCAGTGGCAGCCGCAGCAGCAGCAGAAGCAGCTGCAGCTGCAGCAACAAGTCGGGTAAGTGGCGGCCGCCGGGCGTGTGCGCCTGCCGCCGGGCCCCGGGGGCGCGGCAGAGGGGGCAGATCGAGGCTGGAAACGAGGTCCCCTCACCTCACCGTGATGGGGAGTTGGGCTTCTTGGCACTCACCTGCAGGAACTCGTGAGCGCACATTTCCACTTGGGCACTCGGGGGCTGGCATGCTGCGAGGCGGGAGCGGGGAGAGCTGGGACCCCAGAGGCGGGGCTCCTTGCCTTCCCATCTCAGGTAAAGGAAATTTGAGCTTTTCTGCTACCGCTGTGGACTGGGGTTTCCACTGGGCCCTTAAAAAGCTTGTATACTCCCGCTTCCAGAATGCCACCCCTTACGTACCCTTACCCCCTAGAACCCTGCCTTCCCCTTCCTTCACCTCTCAGCTGCATTTTCCGCCAGGGTTTGCATCCCGTCCCAGAAAACCGGCGGTTAAACAGCCCAGTGTAGCACAGGAAGAGGGAGCTGCCAGAGGCTTATTCACCTGGAATCTTTGCCTATCTGGCAACCATGTGCACTTTTGCTTTTGAAGAGGTTGAAGGTCCAATAACAACACGTTTCAACCTAGACCCTTAGCTGAGTTCCTTCTTTTGGAGGCCCAATGCTTCTTACATTAAGTAGAAATCATTCCTGGCAGAAAATAGAGATTGTGCTACTTGCAGAATAATTTGCTAGCAGTCATCTGTTGCTAGGCCTGAGATAAGAAATTCCTACTAGGAAATAAGAACTTCCTGTTATTAATAGAGTTAGGCTGATGATGCCTACCTGGTTCAAACACTGGCCATCTCTAGAGGTTGTCTTTGATGTCTAGAGATTAATCCTTAAAATAGGATCAGACAAATCCATTCAGAACACTATTTTAATAAAGTCTTGGCCATGGCCTCACTTAGATCAAATAATATTTGACACATTGGGTTCCTAAATTTTATTTTATCCAGTATTTAAAGCCATTGTTCTTTATGACAACACTTTGATTTATGTCATCACAGCAATAATTAAAGGACAAAATTAAGGGGAAAAATCACAGGTTGAAAAAATTTCAGCTGATCATGTGCTGAAATACCACAGCACCTAGTTTGAATAATATCTTTCCTAAAGACCACTGAGCTTGCTCCTTTGGGACCTGTTTTGACAATTCATACTGAGTTTTCCTCATTTTTTGAATTTATGCTTTTCAGGTTGTTAGTAAAGTAAGGCACGATTTTGCAGTTAATATACTAAATTCAGGAGGGCAGGAAACTTGAATCCTCTTCTGGGTCTGCCATTATTCCATCTGGCCTTGAATGAATTACTTTACCTCTGTGCTCTAGTTTCCTCATCTGTAAAAGACGCACTCTTTTTATCTTCACTAAGCATGGGCAGACTTTTTCTGTAAAGTCCGGGTAGTAAGTATTTTTGTCTTTGCAGGTCAGGGAGTCAGTTTAGTGCAAAAGCAGCAGTAGACAATACGGAACTGAGTGGCTGTAGCTGGATTTGGCCCAAGGATTGTATGTTTGAATTTTATAAGATTATATGCAAAAGTCACTTGAAACCAAGAAATACCTCTGCCCTCATGGAGATGAGCAACAGCAGTCATTTCAGTGGCATTTTTTAAGCAGACATGTAAACTACCTGTTTTATTTTCCCCTGCTTAGGACTTCTAGAGTAATGCAACAGAAGGCTTTTGAAGAAAGCAGATACCCCTGGCAGGAGTCTTTGGAGAATGTTGCTGTGTGTCTGCCATTCCGCTGCCCAAGGTGTGGAGACCATACCAGATTTAGAAGCCTGTCGTCGTTGAGGGCCCATCTGGAATTCAGTCACAGCTACCAGGAAAGAACCCTCTTGACAAAATGCAGCCTCTTTCCATCCCTCAAAGATACAGACCTAGTCATTTCCTCAGAACCCCTGAAACAGGGAAAATTGCAGAGCTGTGGCAACGTGGTGAAGCAGAAACCCAGCTATGTTAACTTGTATAGCATTTCACACGAACACTCCAAGGACAGGAAGCCATTTGAGGTGGTGGCAGAGAGACCTGTGTCCTACGTGCAGACCTACACTGCCGTGGACCTACGTGCTGACTCTCTGGATGAGCCTCGGTCCAGTCCTGGACTTCCCACCCCAGACACCAAAGCTGCTTTCGAGGCCCATGTCAGAGAAAAATTCAATCAGATGGTCGAGGCCGTGGACAGGACCATTGAGAAGAGAATTGATAAACTCACCAAAGAGTTGGCCCAGAAAACTGCAGAGCTGTTGGAAGTCCGGGCAGCTTTTGTCCAGCTGACTCAGAAAAAGCAGGAAGTTCAGAGACGAGAACGGGCTCTGAACAGACAGGTGGATGTGGCCGTGGAGATGATCGCGGGGCTGAGGCAACGTCTGACGGAATCCGAGGAGGAGCTTCTCAGGAAAGAAGAGTAAGTGGCACTAACCCCTGTGCTTTGGGCACCCACCCCCAGGTTATAAGCACATGTTAAGCAAGGTTTGGTTTTTATTACTTTCAGGTACCTTGACTGCATATCTCATTGATATATATAGTTGAATGTGGGAGGCACGGAGCTTTTAATATCACTTACCCCTCTTTGCGTCTGGTCTGCAGCTCAGCAACCTGAAAGTCGGTGTCTAATTCCTTGTCACCTTGGAAACTGTAAAGAACAGAAAATGTTTTGAAAGAGAGGAGTAGTGCCTTGTTTTAGTGGTGGGTGCCTTCCTAGCACCCACTGTGAGCGGGGGCGTTGACTGGGAGGGTAGAAGGGATGTGCTGGGAGCCTTACTTCTTGACAATCTTCATGTGATAATGTCAAGAACATGATTTGCTGTATTATTCAAGTATAAAAGTATGCTCTGAATACAAATAATTTTGGCTTCTTTGCCATTTTGGATTATCTGCTGCCTGCTGTAGTTAAATGCCAATTGCTGAGAATCCATTCAGTGAACATTTTTTATTTGGAAGAAATAGACTGTAGGTAACCCAGAGAGAAAACTTTCTGATATTGCTGTGCTTCTGGGATTGAAGTGTAAGGATTTTCTTTTGGTAAGATGTTCCGTCATGCTAGAGTAAGTCATGATGACTGCTTGCAAGGAGTTGACACTGGTTTTCATAAGTTGTAGGTTATCAGCTAATAATTTAACAATCATCAAACTTGGAAAAGCATTTCCTTATCAGTAGTTATGGATTCAGCCCAAACTAAAAAGGTATACAAAATAATATAGTATATTTCCCAAGTGTAGAATGTTGGATTTAGTTTTAATTAATTTTTTATTGAATTTATTCAGTTTCAGGTGTGAAACTCATTAAATCATCTTCTGGACACTGCATTGTGTGCCTATTGCCCCAAAGTCTCTTTTGTCCCCATTTTACCCCCTGTGCCCACTTCAGCATACCCCCACCCCCTTTCCCTATGGCTGTCACCACACTGTTGTGTGTCTACATGTTATATATATATATACACACACATATGTATGATTTAATTAAAAAATTTTTTTTATTTAGAAAATTAAATTTAACAGAGTGACAGTGATCAATATGAGTATATAGGTTTCAGGTAAACATTTCTATAGCATTTGAACTATTGATTATGTTGTGTGCCCATCATCCAAAGTCAAATCATTTTCTGTCAATGTATATTTGTCCCTCTTTACTCCCTTCTTCCCCCTGCCATTTCTTCCCCCCTATCAGCCTCCCCCTGGTAACCACTTCACTTTTATCTATGCCCGCGAGTCTCAGTTTTATATCCCACCTGTGTGTGAAATCATGCAGTTCTTAGCTTTTTCTGATTTACTTATTTCACTCAGTATAATGTTCTCAAGATCGATCCATGTTGTCGTAAATGGCAATATGACATCATTTATTATGGCTGAGTAGTGTTCTGTTGTATATATGTACCACATCTTCTTTATCCAATCCTCTGTTGAAGGGCACTTTGGTTGTTTCCATGCCTTGGCTGCTGTGAATAATGCTGCAGTGAACATGAGGTGCACGTGTCTTTATGTACCAGTGTTTTCGAGTTTTTCGAGTAGATACCCAGCAGAGGGATTGCTGGGTCATATGGTAGAACTAGTCTTACTTTTCTGAGGAACCACCATACTTTCTTCCATAATGGTTGTACTAGTTTGCATTCTCACCAGCAATGAATGAGGGCTCCTTATCCCCAACACTTATTATTACCTGTCTTGTTGATAATAGCCAATCTAACAGGTGTGAGGTAGTATCTCATTGTAGTTTTGACTTGCATTTTTCTAATGGTTAGTGAAGATGAGCATCTTTTCATGTATCTGTTGGCCATTTGTATGTTTTCTTCCAGAAGTGTCTGTTCAGGTCCTCTCCTCATTTTTTAATTGGATTGTTTGCTTGTTTGTTGCTGAGCTTTGTGAGTTCTTTATATATTTTGAATATTAACCCCTGATCAGAGCTGTTGTTTGCAAATATCATCTACTATTTAGTTGGCTGTTTGTTTTATTATCAGTTTCTTTTGCTGTGTAGAAGTTTTTTAGTTTGATATAGTCCCATTCACTTATTTTTGTCTTTATTTCCCATACATTTGGGGTCAAATTCATAAAGGATTCTCTATGGCCAAGGTCCATGAGTTTAGTACCTATGTTTTCTTCTATGTAATTTATTGTTTCAGATCTTATATTTAGGTCTTTGGTCCATTTTGAATTAATTTTTTGTGCAGGGGGACAAACTGTAGTCAAGTTTCATTGTTTTGCATGTGGCTTTCCAATTTTTCCCAGTACCATTTATTGAAGAAGCTTTCTTTTCTCCATTGTGTGTTCATGGCTCCTTCATTGTGGTTTTATTTCTGGGCTCTTGATTTTGTTCCATTGGTCTGTCTGTCTGTTTTTCTGCCAATACCCTGCTGTTTTGATTATCATGGTTCTATAGTATAACTTGAAGTCAAATTATACTGGCTAGAACTTCCAGAACTATGATGATTTAATTTTAAAAGGAGGCTTGGAGTTCTTAGAATGAAAGGACATAAAAATTGGTAAACTAAAACATCCTGGAAGGGAAGTTTACAAATAATTTAAGTTCTGTTATAGAGATTTGCTTAATTTCATTCTTTCTCTTCCCCGTGACACTCTTCTGTAAGTGCCGTCTTTCAAAATGTAGTAATTAGAACTTCCTCCATTTGGTAAGAGGCTGAGAAACCCTGTATATGAAAGAGAGCGTCACTCATTATCACTCAATGCTTACATTCTGTGTAGAAGGGAAGCCTGCTCAGCTCCACTGGGCATTTTTCCAATTACATAGTGAGGATGGAATTGAAGCAGCCACTGATTTGCTCTAATCTTAGGGAAATGCTATCTAATGAAAAAATGTTTTTCACTAATTGCGTTTCCTGGTGGGAATTTAAGCACCTTAACCCGTATGGCCACCAGGGTAACAAACATCGCACCACTGGAAAAATGGCAGATAGGGTTCCCCTGTGTATATAAAAAAGCTTAGTATTAGTTTTGTGGTATTTCTGTTTGATTCAAGAGCCGTGAATTTAAAAGGTAACCAAATGTTTGCATTTATTTATTTGTTGTATTTTATTTATTATATCTAGAAGTAATAATGGATGTGGTATTTGGTGTGGTTGTGTAGAGTATGGAAAGACAATATGATGGCAGGAGGATCATATGGTTAGCTGTAGGTCATGCTCAAGGATCTAACTTATATTTTGAATAGTGGATTCAAGATGCTTTATCATTAAAAAGAACTGGTTAACAAGAGTAAAAGTGGGTCATGCATAGGTCAATAATGATAATATGTTATGGTTAATCCAATGCTATCACTTGAGGACCAGTTGAAAAACTAATACATATTTGTAAAAAAATTAACATGGTAGAATTGTATGTGTTAAATGTCCTCCCTCCTCTCTAAGCATAGCCTCCCCCATCCTCTGGAGATAGCCACTGTTTAGTTCAGTGAAGGTCCTTCTAGAGTCTAATTTGGTCTTCTAGTCTAATGGTTTTCTAGAATCTAGACCTTTCTTATGCGCATGTAACCCTGTGTACTTTATACACACAGTTACTGTGTTTTTCCAAATGGAATCATTACACATATTATCTGCCACTTGTGTGTGGAGTTTGTTTTTTGTTTGACTATAGTATATTGTAGGCATCTTTCATACACTAAACATAGAATTCGGCCATTCCTTTTGGCTATTGGGTGGTGTTCCATGCTGTGGATGCACCACAGATGATTTAATCAGCTTGCTATTGATGAATACTGGTTTTGTTCCATTTTAAAAATAGTGTCTCTGTTGACATCCTTGTACATATATCTTTGTTCACGTTTTTGTGAATATATCTGGGGGTAGATTATGAGTTGATTTTTAATATGACATTTTTGGACAACCAGAACAAAGAAAGCAATGTCATTAAAAAACAAAGAACACTTTAAATGAAAATAAGGGAAACGGCCTTAACTTTTTAAACATAAAGTCTTCATTTTTTTAAGCCTTCAATTGGCCCGTTTCATCAGTTTCTGTATTCAAGCCTCAAATAATCATTTTTTTTTCTCTACATAAAATAGGAGTCTTGTTTCCAGGAAGGACAGTGGAGGTCTTGGTTTGAGATAGCTATTATGGCCTTTGCCCTCTCTACAATGTCCAGCCTCCCTGCGGCCCCCACTGCACCCCCAGCCACCTAGAATGGGGAGGCAGAGCGAGCCAGCTGCCCAGCTGCCACACCACTGAAACTGGGTTGATTTGACTAGACCTACCTGGCTGGGTCATGCCCCTTCTCTCCTTAGCGCTTCCTCACAGAGCTGAGCCTTCCACCGAACCCATGACTTGACAGATGTGGGAAGCTGCTGTTTGGCCGAGGAACCTACCAAGAGCTGTGTGCTCCTGTGAAACCTCCTTAAAGGAGTTCTCATAGCCCATTTGTGAGAGAAAGTAGGCTGTTAAAGTACCATTTGAAATTGACTTAAACTCCAGGAACGCTTTGAGACACAGATGGTAGATTTGGTTAAAAAAAAAAAAAAGCAAACATTTAGTATTTAATAATCACATGAGTTTCTCTTGCCTATGGATTTTTCCCTTAACTTTAAAATTATTTCTTTCAAAATGAAATAAAGGACTGAGGGTCGATTCTATCTCAAGGCCGTCTGTAGACTGAAGCACCTCAGGTTGTAGAAGTCATGTATATGCTTTGTAACAGAGGAGATTGCTTGAATTGTCATTATTTTGTACCTCTGTGCTGGTGAAACTTGATGTACTTTTGTAGAGACTTACCTGTATGCTTCTGGAGACAATTCAAGAAAGAAAATTCTCATTGTCATCACAAAGTCTGTGCAATGTAAAAAGTCCTATGGAAACAGGTATTTACTTATTCAAGAGTATTCAGGGCTGTAGGGTAGTGCTGCCTGTAATCAGGTAAATCAATCCTGGCCAACCTTGCAGTGAGGTATCCCTTAACAAGAAAGGCTGGCTGTGGGGAGTAGCTGATTCCTGGCCGTGTTGGTCACCTGGGGTTTGGAGAACATCAGTGTAATAACAGTAATCCTAAATTTACTTGCACGTTTTTCTGATGGTAAGTTTGGAAAATCCTGTCTGAGCACCTGTGATATGCCCAGCTCTGTACACCGTGTGAGGTGTGTGGAACATAAAATTCTTGGGATTTTTCCCTAAGGGGCTTGTACTCTACATGGGAAGAAATCAGTATATTCATGAACACTTTCATGTTCAAACCCAGGGCGTTGAGCAAGTACTTAAATATAAGCCATGGTTTCAAAGTTGATGAAAAGTTAGACAACAGACTTTTCTACTTAAGACGCCACACTGAAGGAGTGAGAGCAAAGAGCAGAATTTGCATCGGTAGCCAGAGGATAGTCACCTTGAAGGAGAGCAGGGAGTTTAAAGATGACCCCTGAGGGGACTGTAATTTTAGTACTGGAAAGTATCCCCTCTCTCCTTCAGGATGACACCCTCATTTTACAGATGTGGAAAGTAAGGCCCAAAGCAGTGGAATTACTACTCACTCAAAGACAAAAATTTGGTGTCAAAGCTGAAATTGGAACCCAAACTCCCTGTCTTTCTGCTGAGTGTTTTTTCTATTAATTCAATATGTCTCAGCCAGACTTGAAAATGTGCTCTTTGTCCAAAGCATCAAAACTTAAGTAATGCTGAATCAAGGCTTATTTTGGAATGGGCTTGCTTCTTTGCTATTTTGAAAGGGCTGCCAGGATGACATCATTTATTTTTCAGATGTGATTAAAGAAAATGTCAGCTGGCATCATAGGTGTTGAGAAGTGGGGAAATAGTGGCGTCATTAGGTACGGTTATGATATTGAGCTTCTGGAGTACCAGCCCAGGACTTTTAACTTAAAACGAGGGCTTTAATGCATGTCCTTGCCCAGTTGGGGTGGAACAAGCGGTGGTTGCAGTTGAAGGGCCTCTTTGTAATTCCATCTTCAGTTTCCATCCTGCTTCCTTGTGAGTTATGACACAATCTTTTCCCTTCTTCCTTCATCATTTGCCCTGTTCTCCAGAGTGGAGTCAACAGCAGAAGACAAATCTTTATTGAGGGGGCGCTGACTGCCAGTAGTGTTCTAGAATCTGGTCAAACAAGAGGTCGACCAAATGAGTCCAGATCCGGCTTTCATGGCAGGAATGCACCAGAAGGTAAAATAGACATTGACCAGATAGATCATCAGGAGTATGATAAAAGAGACCTATAGGGGTGGCCTGACCTAGGTGATGTCCATTTGGGTTTCAATCCAAAGCTGGTTGTGGAGCACTGGCCTTTCAAAGGCAAGTTTGATTTGATAACTTGCTTTGCAGAGCCGAACCCTCTTGCCACTTAAATGCATCTTTCCCATTTTTGATGAGCTAAAGCAGTGAGTAAGCAACTTGGTCTCCAAGCTGATGCTGAGCTACGAAGCAGGCCGAGAGAAATCATGTTAGATATAGAGTTCAGTGGGACAGGAAGGGGTCATTTGCTGCACATTTTAATGCATTTATATCATGGGGGGAGGTCCTCTTTTTCCAGGGTATGTTCCATGAAGACATAAACTATCGTAGGAAAATCTGATATCAGATATGTCCTCTGAGGGATATCACATGGTGAAATTTGGAGACCTAATTTTTTTTTCTGTTTTTCTGTTTCTCATTTTCTCACTCTCTCCCTCTTCTCCCCCCACAACCCCCCCACACACAGATTTTTAGCCCGAGAAGCTTAGAATGTAAGTGTTGATCTATTTAGAACCAATAAGTATAATTTGACTTTCTCATTTTTTAAATCCTTAATGAGGAATATATACTTCTTGGTTGATTCAAAGAAGCCAAGAAAGAAAGATTAGGCAAAGCAGAGGGCTGACAAAAGTA
Source organism: Saccopteryx bilineata (assembly GCF_036850765.1). Classification (NCBI taxonomy): domain Eukaryota; kingdom Metazoa; phylum Chordata; class Mammalia; order Chiroptera; family Emballonuridae; genus Saccopteryx; species Saccopteryx bilineata. The sequence continues at coordinate 63,804,277 of NC_089498.1, forward strand.
GAGATGTTATGGCCCCAGATGTGCGGCAGGTGCACATTCCACCCCATGGGCCCCTTGGGGTGCACAGGAGTGGACCCCGGGCTGCAAGTTTGCCGCCAGCTTCCTGGTGCTCAGAGACGGTTGAGTCTGACTTTGGGGTTTACCTTGTGGCTGGCATTACAGTCTTTCTGAAGTGCTCTGTGATCAATGGCTAGACTATTTTTAGCCGGAGGTATTTTTACCATATACCTCTGAAGAGGTTCATAAATCAGTAATGTAAAATGAAATTTAAATAACTTAGTAGAGCTTTGCCTTTGGGAGGAGAAGCTGATATTAAAATGTTGTTTAAGAGTAGAAGAAAGGCATCAATTTTAGATCCTACCCTCCCTCCTATTAAGATGTACCTGTATTGTAGGTTGCTTATTGGTTTTATGCCTTAGTACTTGTCTGAAAAAAGATAAAAAGAAACCTAAAGATCTTTTCATCAGTTCAAGATTTTCAACTAGAGATGTAGTTGCGCATTTCATGCATTCAGCAGAAATTTTTGAGGCCCTACTATGCGCTGGCCTCATAGTAGGTGCTGGGGGTATGACAGTGAAGGAGCAGGCAGGGTCCCTGATTTGATTTAATTTAATTTTATTTTTGAGAGAGAGAGAGAGAGGGACAGACAGGAAGAGAGAAAGATGAGAAGAATCAAGGGCACCTTAGTTGTTCATTGATTGCTTTCTCATGTGCCTTGATAGGGGGCGGGGTGCTCCCGCTGAGCCAGTGACCTCTTGCTCAAACTAGTGTGTGACCTTGGGCTTAAAGCCAGTGACCATGGGGTCATGTCCATGATCCCACGCTCAAGCCTGCAACCTTTGGGGTCATGTCTATGATCCCACGCTCAAGCCAGTGACCCCTCGCTCAAGCTGGTGAGCCTGCGCTCAAGCCAACCTGGGTCCTCAGCATCCCAGGTGAATGTTCTGTCCACTGCTCCACTGCCTGGTCAGGCTGGGTCCCTAATTTTACTCACTGATTTTACACAGCAGGTCACCTAAGCCACACCTAGCCTTGTTTCTGGGAAAGCTCAGAAGGAGAATCCTAATGTTGGAGGGACCAGTAAGAGTGGGTGCTTGGGAACAGCAGGTGGCGGGACCCTGAAGGAGGAACAGCATGTGCAAAAGAAATTTATCTGGCTGAATGGAGTTCACTGATGCTGGAGCAGAGAGCTATGTGATATACATTAATGAGGCCCAAGGAACATAAAACTACAGGATGGCCATGAAAGCTGAAAATATGGGGGAATATTTAAACATAATATTTATGTAGATTACAGTATATGATATGATGGGTATGTTAACCCTCATTAACAATACAGAGTGCAATGCCTGTATAAAGTCAAAATGAAAACCACTGTTAATGTGTATTTCCCTCGATCTCTTTGCCTGCTCTCATGTGTGTTGTTCACATGATAGTATGTCTTGGATTTTTCTGAATGAATCTGTCTTTAATCCACCTCAGAATAAGTAATCGAGTGAATTGAAATGAAATAATATCTATGTTTCATATTGTGTGGCCATCCTGTAAATGAATGAATGCATGAGTGAACAAATATTTTTTCTAAATAAAGCGTTGTACTGAAAGGGCTTTTTCACTCAGTGCTTACTTATCCCATGTTTGTTTCTGAATGTCTATAAATCTCAGGATAATGACAGATTTTGAGGACTGCAAGCCATTTGGCAAAATAATGAACTGCAGGGCACTTTTGTATACAGTGTTACCTTGAGATATGAGCAGACCAACATACAAATTTTTTAAGATACGAGCTGCAACTCGGTCTGTATTTTTGTTCGAGATCCAAGCGAAATTCCAAGATACGAGTTGTGATTCTGGAAGCTGCCACTAGTTGGCGCGTTGGCACATGGGTCCAGTATCAGCAGCACAACACCAGCATCTCGTTCTTTCTCACATGTTACCCTCAGAATCAAGTCGAATCTTGTGAGCTATACTTGTTCTTGCATCATTTTTGCATTTTTTACTAACTTTTTTGTGTGCTATCATGGGGCCGAAAAAAATGAGTGTAAAGGGCAGTGGTGAGAAGAAGAGAATGATGTCAATAGAAGTAAAGCAAGAAATAATAGAAAAACATAAGCGTGGTGTACGAGTGATTGAACTGGCAAGGCTGTACGACTGCAATACATTTACAATTTGTACCATCCTTAAACAAAAGGATGCCATCAAGAACGTAAATCCAGCGAAAGGAACTAAAGTTCTGTCTCAATTAAGGACAAATATCCATGAAGAAATGGAGAAGCTTCTGCTGGTGTGGGTGAAAGACAAAGAGCTGGCAGGAGATACAGTGACGGAGACTGTAATATGTGAAAAGGCATGTATTATTTATGGCAACTTGAAGAAGAAAGAACCATCAACCTCAAAAGAGGCAGCAGAAGATACGTTTAAGGCAAGTCACGGCTGGTTTGAAAATTTCAAGAAGAGGTCTGGCATCCACTTGGTGGTGAGGCATGGTGAAGCTGCGAGTGCTGACGTTAAGGCAGCTGAGGAGTACATCGCACGTTTTGCTGCACTTATCGCAAAGGAAGGCTACATCTCTCAACAAGCACTCAATTGTGACAAAACAGGATTGTTTTGGAAAAAAATGCCCTGGAGGACTTTCATCACTGCAGAAGAGAAGGCTATAAACCCATGAAGGACAGTCTGACCCTTGCATTGTGTGCAAATGCAAAGTAGCAGTGACTGTAAAGTAAAGCCACTGCTAGTGTATCATTACGAAAATCCTTAAGCCTTTAAGACTCACACAATTCTTAAAGAAAAACTGCAGGTTATGTGGCATGCCAAAGCTAGGGCATGGGTTACGTGGCAGTTTTTTATTGAATGAGTAAATCTCATCTTTGGTCCTGCAGTGAAGAAATATCTTCAAGAAAATAAACTCCCGATGAAAGCATTACTAATCCTTGAAAATGCTCCAGCCCACCCACCTGGTCTTGAAGATGGCATTCTCGATGAATTCAAATTTGTGAAAGTCCTCTACCTCCCACCCAACACGACTTCAATCTTGCAACCTATGGATCAGCAGGTCATTTCCAACTTTAAAAAGCTTTACACAAAGCACTTGTTCTGCCGCTGCTTTGAGGTGACTGAGAATACAATTCTAACCCTTCGAGAGTTTTGGAAAGATCACTACAACATCGTGATATGTTTATGCATTGTTGACTTGGCATAGCAAGAGGTTACAAGAACCTTGAACTCGGCATGGAAAAAGTTATAGCCTGATGTTGTTGCAGACAGGGACTTCGAAGGATTCGAACCAGAGACCGAGACCGAGGTAGAAGCGTTGGAGGAGATTGTGTCCCTCGGAAAGTCGATTGGTCTGGAGGTAGATGAGGGTGACGTAAACGAGCTTGTCAAGGAACATGAGGAGGAACTGTCAACTGAGGAGTTGAAGGAGCTACAGATGATGCAACATACGGAGCTTCTGCAAGAGATTAGTAGTGAGGAGGAGGTAGAGTTGGAGGAAGTGATTTCTACAAGTGAAATTAAAGACATGCTGGCAATGTGGGAGCAGCTTTCAAGTTTCACTGAAAAGAAACACCCAGAAAAAATTTCAGCTGGTTGTGCTTCAGCACTTTTTAATGATACTTGTTTGTCACATTTCCATAACATTTTAAAAAGCAGGCAAAAACCAACCTCTTTGGATAGATTTTTATTCAAAAGTCCTGCAAGTGAAAGTGCCGAAAGTGTAGCCAAAAAGGCAAAAACAGGCAATGATTAAATGAAAAATATGTAATGTTAAGCTTAGGTTAAGTTTAAAGTTAAGAAAGTGCATTTTTTTTTTTACAATTAAGTTTTTGTGGTTTCATTTTAAGTAAAGAAAGTGCAGTTTTAGTTTACATTTAGTGTTAAGAAAGTGCAGTTTTAGTTCACGTGTCTACAGTGCCTGCATCCCTTCCTCCCTCCCTCCTCCTCTGCCATTCACCTCCGTTAGCTGCACTTGTCTGTCTCCAAGGTAAGAATACAGTACTAAATAACACTTTTTTCTTTTATTTCATATATTTTGTTATGCATTGGTGAAGTATACATGTATGTGTGTTTCTTAATTAAAAATGTCTTTTTTCATAATTTAGGATGGTTTGGGGATGTTTCACAGGGCTGGAATGGATTAAATCTATTTCAGTTATTTTAAATAGGAGAAATTTGTTTGATATATGAGTTGACTGACTTATGAGCTCAGTTACAGAACAAAATAAACTCCTATCTCAAGGCACCACTGTACTATACTAGTGTTTTTTCCCTTAGTACCAAATATTGCTTTAAATAAGCATGTTTCACCCTGAATCTTAAAACCTTTATTTTAATGGTATTTAACCTTTTTTTTCCCTCTTTGCCAAGTGAGAGGAGGGGAGATAGACAAACTGCCACAATGTGCCCCAACCGGGATCCACCCTACAACCCCTCTCTAGGCTGAAGCTCACAGCAGAGCTACTTTTATTTTTAGTGCCTGAGGCGGAGGCTCCATGGATCCATCCTCAGCTCCCCGGGCAGTGCATGTGAACCAGTTAAGCCATGGCTATGTGAGGAGAAGAGAGTGAGAAAGAGAAGGGTGAGAGGGAGGGGTAGAGAAGCAGATGGTCGCTTTTCCTGTGTGCCCTGACCAGGAATCAGACCTGGGACATCCACATACTGGATGAATGCTCAACCGATGTGCCAACTGGTTAGAGCCATAATCGTATTTAACCTTTTAAAAAAACAAAAAAGAAGAAGAAGTCAAAGATGGGGCTAGAAGTAGCCTAGAATTAGTGAATTTCCCCAGAGCTGTCTATACCCACCCCCCTGGTTGAATTTCCCTCAGTTTTTTCCTTATCTTCTTATCTGGTCTTTTAGCTTTCACATAGAATCCTGAATCACAGGGTTGAGAACCTTAAACAAAACCATGTTTTTTCTGCCTTTCTGTCTGACAGCATCATCATATTATTATTTTTCTTAATTACATTGAGCTCAGTTCTATAATCACATGTTTATTTCAGTATTTGTTGCTTTTAAGGTCTGCTTCTCTCCCTACTTCAGGGCTCAGCACACCCCCAGCGGCCACATCCAGCCTGCTTTGTGTTTCTGTGGAGAGCTAAGAATGGGTTTTTTTTTTTTACATGTTTAAATGGATGCAAAAAATCTAAACAAAAGTAGTAACTCATGGTATATGAAAATTATAGGAAATTCAAAATTCAGTGTCCATGAACTGAAATAGTTGTAAAATAAAGTTTTATTGTTACAGAGCCATGTCATTTATTTACATGTCATCAGTTGGAGTAGGCACATTGGGTAGTTGTTACAGAGATCATATAGCCTGTAGAGCCTGAGGTGTTGACTCCCTGGCTCTTTATGGAAACAGGGGACTGGCCCCTGGTGTTGGGAAAACAGCTGTGTTCGGCTTGCTTGCTGGTTTCCTGGCTGCAGCACTTTGCAAGATTAGTGCGTGAGCACATGGCAGAGAGCCACATATGTGTCTCTGTGAAAGCTATGGGGCTTTCCCTCTGTGCCGATTCTCCCAGATCACTCTCCCTCCACTGCAAGGTGCAGTTCCCTGATTCCCTCAGCCGCCGCCATGAGGGGCAGTTTTCCTGATGCCTTGCCCTCCACTGCAAAAGTGATTTTTCTTTGTTTATTCGCTCTCCTGTCTCTGCGAGCCTCCAATAAACGGGTAATGGCCCAACGTTTTCCAGCTGTACCATCTGCCTGAATTCAGTGTGAGCCTGCCTGGGCTTACCTTCCAGCATTACATCTGGCATAGTGGGCAGGATTCGGATCAGATCAGTGTGGAGGCCACGGCACTCTTGAATGGTGGGATAGAGGAGCGGCCCTTGTTCTCCAGCATATAGTTCCTTGAGGCTCTTCTTTTGGGGGCTGTGGTCTGGGTGTTTTTTATAGCCCTGCAACACTGCCTTCATGACCCGATGCACAGGTGGAACTCCGTGGCTGTAGTTTCCAACCACAGTCCTTGTAAGACATCTACCCCCAAAATACACAAAAATTAGGGGATCAGGAATGTGCAGATACTCCAGTACTTTCAGCCTTTTGTATAGTGCATTTTCACCAATGAAATAAAAGTTGGTTTTGCATCTCATTTACATTATTGCACAACTTTCTTTAACTTGTCTTTTGCTTTTCTGATGTTCTTGTTTAATAAAAAAATATCAAATGCTTTTTTTATTGCTTCATATTTATTTTGAAATATCCCCTAATTTTTGTGAGCAGTATATATTCAGGAATAGGAGATACATATACTCCTATTAGGAGGCAGTCTCCCTATCCCCAATGGAATAGTTATTGGCTCAACTTGAACAGTTTGGCTCCCAAAACCGTCAATGGCCACTGGTGTCCCAGCAAACAGTTCTGGGTTTCCATAGAGGAGGGAACATTCTGCACTTGTATCCACCAAGGCCAATACCTGCTGTACATTAGAAGGGGGCCAGTGGATAGTCAGTTCCACATGCAGCCTCTAGTCCCCGTGCATCCCTGTTAGATGGGTCCCTTGGCCTTCCCCGTATACAAACTGTAACAGCGGGTCTTGGGGGTCCTCCTCTCATTCAGCAGTCTCTATCATATAATCTTGTAACCATGTTGCCCGTGTACCACGCGTTCTATTGGTAGCTGCTGGGGCCATTTGTCTCAGCGGGTGCAATCTCTGTCCCGGTTTAAGCTGCTGCAAAGCTCCAAAAGAACCTTATTAGGCTTGCCATTCAATTTCTCCCTACCTGCCCAGCCACAATTATATCTACCCACATCTGTGTTCGGGTAACTTTCACTGGCCCATTCCTCTTGCTAGTCAGAGGGGCAGCACAGGCAGCAGTTCTCACAGCTTTGTGATTCCTTACTACCTCCGGCTCCCCGAAATCTGCCATCTGTGTAACCGCATTGATAGGCTGTCCCACATAGGAGTCCAGGATAGCCACTAGTGACCCAAGAAGGGTTGATGGGGCACTGCTAAGGATAAGATCCATCATCCTGGCCATAAACACTTCCTCGTCTGGTCCACGAGACCCTGGGTTGAAAGCAGTATTCTTCATATCTAGTTCCCGAAGAACCTTTACTAACTCACTGTAGCACTGCCACCAACTCACTTCCCCTGGCAATTCTCCAGCATTCTGCCAGACCATACGAATGGCAGCCATCACCCATTCTAATAGGGTATGGTTTCCTGGGTTGTCATGGCAGTCCTGAAGATGCTGCCTCAAAGAGGAGTGTGTGGTAATGGTGGCCAGTTCCTCCATCTCTGTTCTGGAGAGCATGATGCCATCCACCCCTATGTCCCACAACCTCAGTAGCTAGGCTGCCAACGGCTTCATGGGTTTCTGCCTGAATTGCACCCCCAACTCCATCAGCTGTGCCTGGGTATAGGGATGGACCACAGAGGGCTCCACTATCTGTGGAAGAGGCTGTGGATGCCCCTGAAGGACTCTTTGCTGCTAGGATTTTACCTTCTTCATGACCACCCACCAGGCTCTGAGTCTGCGGATGGCAGTTGCAGCCTGAGTCTCCCTCTTCAGAAGAGGAGGAGTTGGAAACTCTTGCTCCCACCAACTCAGAGTCACTCTGCTGGCAGGAATGCAGCTCTGTCTTCTGCATCTGCTTTGGCTCCTGCACCTGCTGGCTCTCAGCCTGAAGCTGACTCTCGAGCTTCTGAACCCACAGTTATTTCTCCAACAGCTGTTGCTGCCAATGTTCAGCTTCCAAGGCAAACTGCAACTCACAAACCTGCAATTCTTTCTCCAGAGACCACTCCAGTTCCAGACTCCGCTGGTGTTCAGCCTGCACCTCACACTGCAACTCTCAAACCCAGTAGGCCTCCTGCTCCAGTGCTGGCTCCAGTTCACACCATTGCTAGTTCTTAACCTGCAGTCTGACTTGCAATTCTTGGATCTGTAGCTCTTTCTCCAGTGACCATTTCAGCTCATGTTGTTGTTGCCTCTGGGTCCGCAGCTCACCCTAGAGCAGGGGTCCCCAAACTTTTTACACAGGGGCCAGTTCACTGTCCCTCAGACCATTGGAGGGCCAGACTATAAAAAAAAACTATGAACAAAACCCTATGCACACTGCACATATCTTATTTTAAAGTAAAAAAACAAAATGGGAACAAATACAATATCTAAAATAAAGAACAAGTAAATTTAAATCAAACTGACCAGTATTTCAATGGGAACTATGGGCCTGCCTTTGGCTAATGAGATGGTCAATTTGCTCCTCTCACTGACCACCAATGAAAGAGGTGCCCCTTCTGGAAGTGCGGCGGGGGCCGGATAAATGGCCTCAGAGGGCCGCATGCAGCCCGTGGGCCGTAGTTTGGGGACCCCTGCCCTAGAGCTTTTGACCTTGGGCTGCCTCTTGCACAGAGCTCTTTGTTTCCTCTCACAGGGCTGTAAGAAACACCCAGTCTAGGACCCCAAAGGGACAGCCACAGGGAACCAATCACTGGAGAATAGTGATCATTTTTCTACCTCACTCTTTAAGGATGTTGGCAGCTCCATACCCATCTGCTCCGAAACCTGCCCACTACACCAGATGTAATGCCCGTGGTCGAGGCCAGGCAGGTCCACTTTGGATTCAGGTAAGACGGTAGAGGAACTGTGGAGCCAGAAAGCATCAGGCCATACCCATTTATTGGAGGCTTGCAAGGACAGGAGAGCAAATAAAAGGGGAAGAGCTAATAAATAAAAGAAATCTGCTATTTGCAGTAAGGGCAAGGGAGCAAGGAAAGCCACACCTCACGGTTGCAGGAGAGTGATCTGGGAGAATCACAGCCCAGGGGAAGCACCCATAGCCTTACACAGGTGATGCACATGTGCGTCTGCCACGTGCTAATACACTAATCAAAGTGCTTGCAGCCGGTGAACCCGTGAGCAAGCCTAACACAGCTGCCCCACAACATTTATGTTTAATTTATTTACAACTAGTAATAAGAAATCCATTCTTGCTAACATAAATAATGTTTCTGTGAAAAATAAAAATTTTCCCAAAGCAGTTTAGTGAAAAGAGTGCATTGTTTCTAAGTTTTGCAAATATTTTTAATACTTGGCCTAATAGAAGGCAGCTGGTCCTTGTCAGTTATTCTGCATTTAATCTGTTGCAAATTTGTTATTTTGTTTGAGGTAGCTGAAGCAAATACAGTCTCACACAGATATGGAGTAGGAAAATGGAGAGGTATTTTAATACTGTTTTCAGGGAATAGTGAATATTCTGCTTTGATGCTATGCCAAAATGTGACAAGTTGTAGTTTCTTAAAGGTTAACAGAATCGGAAATTATATCAATGAGTACTTTGTTCTCCTTTGCATTGGCATCCTCGGAACAAATGTGGGGTGGCTGCGTTAGGCTTGCTTGCTCGTGTACCAGCTGCAAGCACCTTGCTTGCTTAGTGCGTAAGCAACTGGCAGAGGCACCTGTGCATAGTCTATAAAAGGCTACAGGTGCTTGCACTCCAGAGAGATGGGGGATTGTGGATGGTGGGTTGCCTGCCCGCCGCTGTGAGGGGCCATTTTGCTGTTTGTGTGCCTGACAGGCGGTTTTCCCTGCCTGTGTGCTGGTCCGCCGTTGTGAGACTCTATTAAACAGAATGGCCCAATCCTTTCTGGCTCCACCGTTTTTCTACCATCTGCCCGAATCCAGTGTGAACCTGCCTGACCTCGCCGCTGGCATTACAATGAATAAGTTACTGTTTGGAGTATAATTATTAAAGAGGTCACAAATGTAATGTAGTTAAATTCTTTCTTTTCCATTCAGGAAATTTCCCAAGTCCTCGGGGAAATAAGAAGTGTTTCTGGATATTGTTAAGATGAAGTAGGATATGAAAGGGGAATCTAAAGTTGTTATTCCACAATTAGTCCCTGGGTTTGTTACTGTTTTTATTTAATATTTTATTCAGATACCCGAACACAATCTCAGTATGATGAATTTCTCTAGCCCTTGTCTTGTGTAACTTTTCTTTTAAAATTAAATCATGAGGCCCTGGCCAATTGGCTCAGTGATAGAGCGCCAGCCTGGCGTGCGGGAGTTCCAGGTTTGATTCCCAGCCAGGACACACAGGAGAAGCGCCCATCTGCTTTTCCACCCCTCCCCATCTCCTTCCTCTCTGTCTCTCTCTTCCCCTCCCGCAGCCAAGGCTCCATTGGAGCAAGGTTGGCCCGGGTACTGAGGATGGCTCCATGGCCTCTGCCTCAGGCGCTAGAATGGCTCTGGTTGTAACAGAGCAAAGCCCCAGATGGGCGGAGCATCCCCCCCCCCCCCCCCCGTGGGCATGCCAGGTGGATCTCGGTCGGGCACATGCGAGAGTCTGTCTGACTGCCTCCCGGTTTCCAACTTCGGAAAAATACAGAAAAAAAATTAAATCGTGAGACCTGACCTGTGGTGGCACAGTGGATAAAAACGTTGACCTGGAATGCTGAGGTCACCAGTTCAAAACCCTGCACTTGTCTGGTAAAGGCACATTTGGGAGTTGATGCTTCCTGCTCCTCCCCCCTTTCTCTTTCTCTCTCTCTCTCTCTCTCTCTCTCTCTCTCTCTCTTTCTCTCTCTCTCTCACACACACACTCCTCTCTAAAATGAATAAATAAATAAATAAAGAGTTTAAAATTAAATCATGAGGCTTGTTTTAACTGTCTCTCTTTTCTTTTTTTAGTTGATTTGAAACATACATAAACTAAAATTAGGTTAGCATTGGTGCCAGGTTGGTTGATAAGTACAAAGAGTATTAAGTTCTCAGCTTCAGGGTGCAAGATAATTGGATGAGGGGAGAGTTAGAAAAAGATGTTTCTCTTCTCCAACATGACATAACACTCCACAAACAGCTAGAAAGCATTAAGGTTAATTCGTAAAAGTTTTATATAGAACCAGTAGCAAGACATTACATGATTTAAACATACAGCCACAATCATAAATTATATCGCATTTGGATTTGTTTTCTTGATTTTGAGATGTTAATCCTGTGGGATTAAGCTGTCAACTCTTTCTGTCTTAAATTTTAAACAGGACAACCAGAGAGCCCAAGAATAGTAAATATGCATAGAGGGGGAAAAAAAGACTAGAAAAAGTGTGGACAGTAGTTACCTCTGTTTGATGGGAGCAATGGGTCAGCGGGTTTGTTGTTTCTTCCTTGTCCTTTTGACATATTAATTATAAGTATTTATTGATTATTTATTATATGTCATGTATTGTGTTCAGGGGCTTAGAGCAAAGAACAAAGCTGATTCAGCCCTTGCTCATTTAGACCTTCCAGATAGGTCAGTTTTCCTATTTTCCATTATAATAGAGAAATATAATAAGATATCATTATAACGAGATATAGTCAATATTATAAACCAAAATGAATTGAAAAATACAAGGGCTGTTTTTCTGTGTTTTTGGTGGGGGAGAGGGTTGTGGGATTTGGTTGTTTTCCCTATATGTACAGTTTGGAGACTATTTCATGATTCAGTTATCCGAAATATCCCCCAGAAAGTCTCTGCAAGAGGCTTAACACCCAATGAATTAAAGTCTTAATGTTGGGAAGAGGAAGTAGCAGCCATTTTCTGAGCTCTGTTTTCAGTGGTGCATTTGAGCTGTGAAGATGCTCTCTCCGAAGGATCTCAGCCGTAACTTGGAGCCATGAAAAGACCAAATGTAGCATGCAGACAGACCCTCCACTGTTTTGCTGCTCATTAAGGTTTGTGACGCACCTAGGAGGCGGGTCAAAGCTGAATGACTGTAGAGCTTGAAGATTGGTTTGTGTCCATGGCCTGAACAGCTTGGAAAGTGCACGTCTTCTATTCAGGGCTTGTACGGAACCATTTGGAAATAAACTTGAAACTTGGTGATGAAAGAAAACTCCTTTCCAAAAGGACTCTTATTCTTCTTATGTGATTATTTCTTGTCTACTAAAAGATAATGGATTATTATGGGATTGAGGTTTATGTTTGATCCTTGATAGGAAAATAGAAAAATGATGGTTGGTACAATGAGTACTTCTTTGAGTGAAATATTTTTGACTACCAGTTTCCTTTTTATTTTTATAAATATAATTCCCCGGGTTTTACAGATATGTTTGACTCTATAGGAACTCTCAGTATGGCTAAGTGTGACATAATATATATATTTGTGAGAGAAAAATCATTAACTATAAAAGCAGCTTACTGACTAGTCAGAAAGGAGCTGGAAGCCAGGACCAGCTCTTTTGCAAAGACTTTCTGTGAAACTGTGACTCCTGAGTTGGCCTTCCCTGAAATTTCTCCTTTTTTAGTTTTGTTAGTTTGTTTTTATTCAGTGAGAGGAGGGGAGGCAGAGACAGACTACTGCATGCACCAGGATCCACCCTGCAAGCCCACTAGGGGGCAAAGCTCTGCCCGTCTGGGGCTGTTGCTCTGTTGCTCTGTTGCTCAGCAGCTGAGCTCTTGTAGCACCTGAGATGGAGGCCATGGAGCCATCCTCAGCATCCAGGGCCAACTCGCTCCAGTAGAGCCATGGCTGCAGGCGGTGGGGGGGGGGGGAGAAGAGGGAGGAGGAAAGATGGAGAAGCTGATGGTCACTTCTGTGTTGGTCACTTCTGTGTGCCTGATGGGGATCAAACCCAGGACATCCACATGCTGGGCTGACGCTCTACCACTGAGCAAACCGGCCAGGGCGAAGTTTCTGCTTTTAAGAAATTATGGAGTTCAGTGGAAAATAAAGATTAAGTGGAGGTTGAAAAGATTCAGAGAAGACAGTGAGTTTAATTGACTCTAGAACAACTGCATGAGGTTAGATTTTAAAAATAAGAATTATTTATCTACAATGAAAGGTGCTGCAGAGTGGGGGTGGTAGAATATTGTTTAGAATCTTGCATCTGCATATACTGAGCATAGCCAGAAGAATGAGGAGTTACTCCTTGAAGGCTGAGAGTGATATTGAAGATCCAAAAGAAAGTACTTTATCTAATAAGTAGTAACATTAATGGAATTAATTATCCCCCTATTGGGGTGGCGGAACATGCAGGGGAGATGGTTGAAAAGATCTTTATGATTTCTTATGAAGTGAGACAATTCAGATGAGAATTGTGATGCTCTACACCTATTGGTAGTGTTGATTACCTGGAACTTGACCTGAAAAAAAGGCCAAGCACCAGTGTATGTGTATATGTGTGTTCCAGGGATGGCTACCAGAAATGTGAGCAATAAAAAGAAAATATAAAATAGTAAGGAAGTAATACCTTTTTCACCCTGGATTTGTGAATCCACAAGGAATTGCATAGATAAAGGAGTATTGTTTGAGGTATTCTGGTCAACCTTTTAGGGAAGGGTACTTGCCCATTTCCTCTCCTATGTCAACTAAAACACCTTTCCCAATGGAACTTGGATCTACCAAGATAGCATTTCTTGAACTGTTTGATTCTTGGCTCAGAAACCTACTATTGTATAAGGTGACACATTTTATACACTTAAGCATTCAGCGTCGTCTCTTGTTTCATACCTTTCCTACCTATAGTCTTTTCTCCCTTGATAGCCATTACAATAAAAGTCAGAACTTTTCTCAATAGTGTCCATTGCTTTCCCATCTTATTTACAATAGAATCAGGAATCATCACGGTGACCTGTGGGCCTGCCTGGCTCCCTGCTCCCACTGATCTCCTTTTCCTCACTCTGCCTTTGTGCTGTGCCTCTGACCCATCTGCATGCTCCCACTGACCTCTTCCCAGGTTTCCGCATGGCTTGTTCCCTGCTTCACTCCGTTCAAGTGTTACCTCATCCAAAAGGTCTTCCCTTGCCCTTCCTCTGTCACTCTCTGTCCCCTGGCACCCAGTTTCAGCTTTCTTAGGACTTATCACCACCTGGCATATGTATTTTTTGTATATTTTATAGTGGCTGTCTCCTAGTAAAATTATAATCACTAACAGTAATCACTAAAATGGAATTTTATCTCTTTTGTCATTGCCGTGACCATATAGCCCAGGGCAGTACCCGACAGAGAAGACCCTCAGTAAATATGTGGTGAATGAATGAATTCCTGTCTCATTTCTCCATTTTGTTTCCTGGCATTTTTCCTTTCAGAGAAGTTGTTACATTCAACCATTTCCTCGAAGCAGCAGCTGAGAAGGAAGTTCAAGGGAAAGCTCGGCTCCAGGACTTTATTGAGAATCTGTTGCAACGGGTGGAACTGGCGGAAAAGCAGTTGGAATACTATCAGCGCCAGCAGGCCGCCGGCCTCTGCCGAGACATCAGCGAGCACGTGGTAAGTGATGCAGGCCCAACCAAGTGTGAGTTCCTTGGGTTTGGTGAGATCGGGTCAAGGACAGAGGAAAAGGAAGCTGAGGCGTGACTAGCAGGAACTCTAGACGTGTAAGAACACTGCCCCGGCTGTGCCCCTGCTGGGGAAGCGACACAAGTGAACCCAAGGCCCCCAGAAGTAAGCTCAGCTCTGGATGCACAGTCTCCAGTTCTTGACCCTCTCACTCCATGCCAAGCTGAATTGATAGAAATATTTTTATATATTCAGAATAACAGAATTTGAAGTATCTAAAGCAGGGGTGGGGAACCTTTTTGGCTGAGAGAGCCATGAATGCCACATATTTTAAAATGTAATTCTGTGAGAGCCATACAACCCCATGTATGTAACACATTATCCAATAAAAATTTGGTGTTGTCCTGGAGGACAGCTGTGATTGGCTCCAGCCACCCACAACCATGAACATGAGTGGTAAGAAATGAATGGATTGTAATACATGAGAATGTTTTATATTTTTAATGTTATTATTTTTTTTGTTAAAGATTTGTCTGCGAGCCAGATGCAGCCATCAAAAGAGCCACAACTGGCTCATGAGCCATAGGTTCCCGAGCCCTGATCTAAAGAAATCATCTGTCTCAGCCTTGGTGCTCAAGTCGATCAGAGGATAGTATTGTGTTTTAGAGCTCTTCATGGGAATCCAGTGAAAACTCTGGCTCTTCCCAGCAAAGCTAGGGTTAACTGCATACTTTTTATCTTTCCTTAGTAGGAAGGAAAACAGTATTCAGTAGTCTCTAAATGTTAAATATTCTTTAAATATATTTTCAAAGAGACAGGGAAATTCACAGGTGAGAGCTCTATTATGGTATAAAGTTTTACACACAATTTTACAGATAGTTTCAGGGGCTTAAGAAACCACCAGGGTCCAGATGAGAACTTGGGATATGGATGAAGGTGCAAACTCTCAAAGTAGCCTGATCAAGAGTCCCTGGCCTCTTTGGAGGGTGGGGGAAGGTGCGGATAAGCTCGAGGTGATGGTGGTGGGTTGTGATTTTTGCCGTCTATCAAGTTTCCTTGGTGGTATAAACAGCAAAGCCAAAGAAAGGATTTTTTGAAACCCCAGAGTGGTTTATTTATAACAGTTTCATTATCTATTGAATTTCATTTATATTTACCTCCTTCTCAAAGATTTTTAAATGATCCCTTCACTTCTCCCAAAATGGACTATATATATTTATCTGTGGACCTAGGAAACATTTATGCTAATCAAACATTTAATAAAATTGCTATTGGTTGCTAAAAGAAAGAAAGGTTTAGTTTGAGCATTCTGGAAGCCAGGATGAAAAAGAAACATGGCTAAGTAATAAAAGAAGAAATAAATGAAGGGCAGATGTGTCAAAGAAGTAAGATGGGGAGGAGGAGACAACAGGAAAGAAAGGAGAGAGGAAGGCAGGTAAGGAGTGAAGAAATCTACCCAGTGTGTACTGCAATATGCACTAGCATCAGAGCAGGACAATAATGTAAGATCCAGAACTTTCCAGTCAGAAACAGTAGACTGGGAGGAAGTGGCTTTGTGGCATCTGTGAGGTTTCTGTATTCAAAGCGGTTTCAGCTATGTGACATATTTATTCTTTTCCAGGTGGGTGTTTGTGGTCTGCCACATGTAGCTCTTTTGGAAGGGAACCTTTACTCCCCTCCTCGGTTCCTCTGTTGCCTGCTTGGGAAACTGTGAGAGTGTCCGTCATGACTCATGGCTGGGGGGACACCCTGCACCTTCCTTGCCTCCTTCCATCTTGCACTATTTCAGGAGCAGGTTGTGTCATGCGGTCCCAGGGCTCACATGGGAGGCGGAAAGGTCTGCCTTCCATTCTGGATCATCCTTACCCTCCTTCTGACAGGACAAGACTGTCTGCCTTTCTGGGCTTCTCATTCTTCTAGAAAAGGAAACAGACTAGATGCTCTCTATGATCTTTTGGCCTCTTAAATTCTCTGCTCATCACCTGACCTTGGTGGTTAGGAATTCTAAAATTGAAATGCAGCATTTATATTTTCATTCTGCAGGCTTATAAGTAACTCAAAGCTAAGAAATGTATGACATTCTACTATTCTAAACCAAGAGGACTTTGGGGGGAAAACAAATGGAAGGTGAAGAGGAAGACGGGAAGACCGTTAGTTCTCTCTCTCATTTATACTCCTGTGCTCACTTCCTGTGCTCAACTTTTCCAGCTTGAAAATGTGACACCTTTTATAAGACAGTCATTATTTCTCATCATGTTTTAACAGTATCTGTGCTCTCCAGTCAGATGTGTATATATAACATTATATGTACATGTACATACAACATATATGTACACACATGCACATAGATACACATATATACACATGCACATGTATGTGCACTTGCATGCATACATATAACCAAATATGATAGGAAATTTAAATAAGTATTTATGTTCATGCCCTCTGTGTTCCCAATGTGAATGACATCATCTGCCCTTAACAGACTTGATTTACTTAGGGAAGAATTGATTAATTCAAATAAAGTGCAGTTAAGATTATAGCAGGGAATTTGGATGTGAGAGCTGTTTGTGAGTAAAGCGTGATCAGGCTGTCAGGAAGTGAACTGACCAGTGGAGGGAGTGTACATCTCTCTGAAAAGACGGAAAACAAAGTGTTTGATTTGTGAAAGGATTTAGCAGATGTAGTTTTCCGTTTTCACATGTTATTCCCTAATTCTGCTGTGGACTATAATGTACCACATTTTGAGACAATCTATGTAGATGCTGAGACCATGCTTCCTTTTTAATCTATTTCATCATAATACTGTAATATACACTCACCTATGAAATTAGAAGCCATGTCTTTGATGTAATGAAACTGCCGAGTCTGGCCTCCCAGTGTATCTGTGGCCCTAGATACACAGAGGAACTCGGATGCTTGTAGCCAGAGAAGCTTGGGAGCGTATCTTGATTAATCTCTGGCCCAGAGCACTGAGCACAGGCTTCTGGAGCCTCAGCCCCGCCCACGGAGGAGAGCTCCTGCGCCAGCCAGCGTAGGAGCCTCCCCCACAGTCTGACCTCCCCCGCAGTCAGCCCCTTTCCCTAGGAGCATGCGCAGCCTGGCCTGGCTCTCACCATCCCCACTACTGCTACACTACAAAATGTGTCGGTCCGCCTTACCTCCCTTCTATCCATCAGTTCCCTTCCTCTCCTCTTTCCTCTTTTTCTCATCACCACGTCCACACAGCAGTGAAATGACTAGATTGGTGTATAAATTCTTTCTAAGGTGTCTTCTAGCTTCAAGATTTTTTTGTATTCTAGAAAAATTTCCTTCCCCCCTTCCCGTTTGTGCCTTTTTTGAAATAACATTTCGGCATCTGTATCTTTTCCTTAATCCCCTTGGGCATCTTTGTTCTTGTTCACCGGGCTGGTTTCTAAAAGTGTACCATGCTTACTCAGATGTTTTGTCTTTATGCTCTGAAAAATGCTGTCAAATTAGACACAAAGTGACCCAGTATTCCATCTGCCAAAATTGCTAGCAGCATTGCTCACCTGAAGGTCATGAAACAGCTTGGATAATCTTATTTTAAGCGTTACATTTATTTCCTGCAGGTTGCTAAATTAGGACTAGCAGTAATTCATTTAACACTTATTTATTGGAGACACAGCGCTTCCTGAGAGCTAAGGAAACTGCTGTGAATGACATAGATGAGGTCCCTGCTCTTGGTGAGGAGGGGCTTCCAATAAGCAAGTCAGCACATCACGAAGATGACTTTATAATATATAGTGATAACTGCTATAAAGGAAAAAATAAGGTGGTATGTTCAAGATGTCCACTTCAGTGAAACGCTCTCAGGAAAAGCTTTGCTGACGAGGCAACTTTGCACCGTGACCTGAATAACAAGAAGGGGCCAGCTCTGAAAATTTGGAAGTGGAATGTTCTAGGCAAAGGAATGAAAATTGCAAATGCTTTAAGAGGGAACCAGCTTGGCACTTTTGAATGGAAGGAGATGATGTCAGAGAGTAGGGAAGGATCCAGACTATGCCAGGCCTTGTAGTTCACATAAGGAGTTGCCATCTATTCGAGAGTCCAGAGGGAAGCCATTGGAAAGTTTTAAGCTTAGAAGTGTTCTATGTTTTAGCAGAATCCATCTGACTGCTCTGGGGGGAAACTGACTACCCGAGTGCAAGAATGAGAGGTGGGTTGGAAGTCTGTATGGTCTGGCAGAGGAGAAGAGGTGGCAGTTTGGGTAGAGTGGAGGTAAAGAGAAGTGATAGGTATAGAGTATGTTCTATGAGTAGAATTGATAAGACCACTTGGCTTTGCTGAATGATTAGATTTAGCAGGTGAGGGAAAGAAGAATACAGAATGAATGTAAGGTTTTGACCTGAACAGTTGAGTATGCAAGTGCTACTATTTACACAATGGGGAAGTTGGAGTGGGGGGTGCTGGGGTCCATTTCCCCAAGCTTATAACAACCTGAGATACCATGTTTGTGATTTAGAAATAGTTAGACTGACTCTCAGTGCAAGGGTATTTTTGTTTTTCTAACCTGGAGCCTCAATCAAGGGCACTCTTGGTCCCCATCTTCATACGCTCTTTTCTTTTTACAAAGAGAAGACAGAGCGTCTAGGAGAAATGGAGGTAGGTGGATGAGCTAAGTGGCAAGAGCCTTTCTATCTGCCTGAATCTCTGGGAGCCCGAAGGAATAGTGGCCTCTTGTGTTCACGAGGAGAGCATGTGAAACTTGATGTATAGTAACCTGTCCCACCTCCACTCCAAATGGCATAATCTGTAGGATCATGGGAGAAATTCTGATCCAGCCATGGATTCCACTTAACTTTATATCTATACGCTTTCTTGCTCTTATACTTATGTGTACAAACACAAACTTTTTAGGGAGGCTGTACAGAGGGAAGACTTGCTCTGGCTTGGAAAGGATTACCTTGGGTTTGAAGTCTAGTCCTAACACTGGTAAAGCATCGAGACTTTGAACCAGTTACTTAGCTTTTCTCCCTTTGTTTTCATATCAGTAAAATGGGGATTGTAAGGCTTACCTTGTAGGGTTGTTTTGAGGGTTAACTGTGTTTATTACATGGTGAATATTTTACCTAGTGTGTGATGTATAGACATGCACAATTTGTGATACCTCTATGTGAGGCTTATGGTTTACCTTTACCCATATTTATTTATGCATTTACTTTTCTGTAACACATAGTAAATTATTCCTGAGGGCCCAGCAGGGACCATTAGTGACATCCATAGGTGCCAAGGTGTAGTTCTTAAAATATTTTGGAAATCAGGGACCCTTTGAACATTTGACAACACTGTTGACCTTATCCCCAAAGAGGGAAGCAAGGAACAGATACACATATACACACTTTCTCTCTCATAAAATTCCAGAGAATATTGTATATACATATATAAGCAACAAGTCATTCAAGTGTATGTATACATGCATATAGTAAAGTGGAAATATTTTGTTATGCCTCAGTAATAATGCAAAAAAAAGAAAAATAGAAGAAGAAGAAGAAGTGAGGGATTTAAAGAGAGAAAGACTCTGAACCTTTTCTTATAAATTACACATACACTATTAAGGAGCCCAGCTAAGAAACTTTTATTGGTGGTCATGGGGTAGAAGGGGCAGAAGGGAGACATGCTAATGCCTTTGGAGTTTCCAGAAGCTGCCAGCCTGGTGTTCAGCTGACACCTGCCCACCTTCTTTTGTATGTTTCCTGCCCCTCCTGCAAGAAAGGTGCCCTTTTCTGCTCATACTTACTAACCTCATGCCGAAGCCAGCCAGTGTGAATGGGGTCAGTATGCTGACTTTTGATTGTCAAAGGCAGAAGGCAAGAATGCCATAAACCTCAGAAATTAAGAAAACTTCTTTCTGGTTTGCTCCTGACTAAAGTTCAAGATGCAGACAGAAGAACCGGGGAGATGACCCTGTTATACCGAGCTTTGTCTCCCAGGTTATTGGGTCTAGCAGGGACACATGTCTGGGTCACACTGGGCCCCTACACCAAGATGGCCCTTTGTCCACATTTTCTTTGTCATTCTCATCTTTTGTTAGTCTGCCTGCCACTTTTTTTCATGAAGGGGATCAGGGAACAGAAGATTTGGAATACACCGGGTTGGCCTATAAAATGGCTGGTGACATCTGGATCAAAAGGTGGTAATTATCAATTTATTCTGAAAATGACATTCCTAGCTCAGCCACAAAAGTGCATGAAGATATTTTAATGAGAGTGCAAAATAATTTCAATGATAGATGGCCTCAGGGACAATGTGGAGTTGGTTGGTCTTCGTGTACTTTCATTTTAGAAATGATGTATTTTAGGCGATAAACATTTTATGCCAATTTTCCCCTTAGTTGATACACTTTGACCATCCACAGCTGTTGTATATTTGCTGCAAATACAGTTTCTGTCAGTCAAGAAATAATGGTGCATCATTCCAGTTTTTTAAAAACATATTTCTTCAAATGTTGCTTTATTGGGGGGCTCTTAGACTTGTTGAAATTTGTGAGGTCTGCTGATATTGGCTTCTTGGAAATCCCAGAACAAGGAGCCACAGAGGATGCCTGAGTAGGCAAGGACTGAGCGTGAGCTGTGCCTGTTCACCGCTGTGATGGGTGGTGCCGTGGGCAGTGCTGCAAGACTTACCGGTTCCTTAACGGGAATCATTTCTTGAAAACATAAGTGAGATTTTAAAAACCAAATTTAATTTTCAAGTTAAGTGATGTTTTTTTCTTATTTGTTTTCCTTCAGCTTACAGATATCTCTTCAAACAGGAAACCCAAATGCCTGTATGTATATGTTTTTATACTTGGGCCATTTGATAATATTTGCATAATGTTTTCCTTTTGCATTTTATATGACATCTATGTATAAATGCATTTGAGGGTCTCATGTAAAAATTTAGCTGCTTATGTACCTAACTTTCTGAATTGTGGATGTGACTTTTAGCTCTGCTAGCTGTTAGTATATGGCAGTATGATAGTACTATAGGAATATTTATATAGTGTTATATAGTATAACTTTTTCTTATTGAGATATAGTATAGTCATAATAGCTCTATAGTACCACTAATGTGATATGGATACTATATTACATATATACATTGTACCATGAACGATACCCTTTATAATAGCTACCCTACATATTTGTCTTAGCGCTACTGTAGTCATTTAAAGATTGGTGAGGTATATGGGTTCTGCTCCCATCTTCTCCATAGACTAATTGTTTGCATTATCCAGGGTAGTCATTTAAAATTTTATTTCTCAGTTTTTATCACTGGTAAATAGGACTAGTAGTATCTCTCTGAGAATGTAGTTATGAGATCACTTCATGAAGGTCACAGGAAGTTTTGAAAGAAAAAGACCGATGTGTATATTTGTTGTATGACAGCATTAGCACTGCTCTAGCATGCAGGGGTATTGTGCCTGGGGTAGTTTTTATTCTTTTAAGGTTTTAAAGAACTCTTTCTGCTCATCTCCCTCCTCCTTCCTTGATCATCTGTAGAAGCCGAGGGCACCCACATTCGGTGTGTAACCACCCTGATCTCAAGACCCATTTTCATCCAAAGGGAAGGAGCTACCTGAAAAAAGCCAAGGATGACAGAGCCAGCATGCAGCCTGCTAAGTCCATTCACGACCAGACCGACACCCCGAGGGAGCTCTGCCGGCCACTGAAGAAAGGGGAGCCTCTGGGGCTCAGTCGGAAAGGCAACATCAGGCCCAAAATGACCAAAAAAAAGCCGACAGCACTCGTGAACATCATCTAAAAGGGTGGGTGGCCTGGACCGTCTCTGCTGGGCTTTGGGAACTGTTGTTTTAGGGCCCAACGATAATGTCCTTTGGGACACATCCTGTAGTCAGACACAATGGGAAAACGAAGGGCGTATAACACATTTACTTCCTGTCTACACAAGCATGTGCATTAACCAGAATTGAACAAACGGGAATCTTGGTGAAGCAGGATTTTATTACAAGTCCCTTGTAGAAGCAAGAGGCAAATTGCAGAAAGAATTTTAAAAAAAGAAAGCAATCTTTCCCCAACTTTTAGTAAAATGAAGCTCCAGCTTCTAAAATAATTAGCCCAGTCTCAAGTACTTTCTGCATCTTGTGTTTTCTGTAGTGGTGATTAATTCTCAGACCCAGGGCCACACAAGGTGTCAGATATTGGAAAAAGATTCATCTATACCCACTGCTCTCTAAATTATGAAACAAGGAATGAGAATATAAATTCTCTTAATAGCAGTAAAATAAAAATGGTTTTGTTTTTTTTAACCTTCCCCTCAAACAGTTTGAAAGCCTCCAAAACAAGAATTCCTGTTTCCCAGAGTATTCTGGTTAATCAAGATTTCAGTGTTTGGATTGCTATAGGCACACATCCGTTAAACTTCAGTTTTCATTTGAACAGACTGTTTTTCAGTTTGCTTCAGGTTTTTGTTTCCCCGGCTGCATGTTGACGCAGATTCGCATCTTTGCTTGGGTGTTCTGCACCCTAGGACGGTGCTGCCGGCCTCTATCTTAGTAGCTGTTTCTGTCGCTTCGGTTGGGAGAGGACACAAACGCCTTTTGATCAGCACCCGCCAGGAATTCAGGGTCTGAATGGTTGGATGCCAACGATTGCACAAGCAATGCGTTGGGAGCCATCCCGGAGACACTGCAGCCCTTTCCCAAGACCTTCCCTGCCAGCGTCAGAGGCCGCCCTGTTAGCTGCAGGCGTGGCTTTCTCCGCACTGGCCTACCTTGTCCGCCTCCTGCGGCTGTTGTGCCCTTTCATGACTAAAATACACGTTCTTGCCTTTCAACCAGGTTTCTGAAGTGTTCGCTGTACCCTGCGTTCTAAAGTAGTTTCTGAAATAAACGGTACACGTGGGATCCAGAATCTGACACCGTCCTCTTCCCCTGCCCTAAAATGGCCTTTGTTTCCACAAAGACCCATCTGTTAAGAATCTCCTGCTTTAGAATTTCCTGCTTTAGAATTTTCTTCAAGAATGAATTTTCATGTTTTTTAAATTTAGTATTATCACCAGATCTCCTGCAGAGTTTACAAGTGCTGACAT
The DNA here is from genome assembly GCF_036850765.1 of Saccopteryx bilineata. Classification (NCBI taxonomy): domain Eukaryota; kingdom Metazoa; phylum Chordata; class Mammalia; order Chiroptera; family Emballonuridae; genus Saccopteryx; species Saccopteryx bilineata. The sequence continues at coordinate 63,827,543 of NC_089498.1, forward strand.
TCCTTCTGGAAATAATTATGTCCACAGATATATACATATGCACACACATATATGTATATATACATATATAGATATAAAACATACAAAGTATATATGTTAAGTATATTAATTTATTTTTAAATACTCATGGAAAAGGTGTGTGTTTGTTGTGGGTGGTTTTTAAACTATATATGTTAGTCCATGTAAATTGAATTCTCTCATTTTAAATATTAAAACTGTAACCTGCTTAACATTAGTAGAATTATGACTGTTATTACAATAAGTATCAGATTAGCAGTATATTAACAATAGATAATAAAGCAATTATTTAAAATGACAGTAAATTGAAAAGTGTAACTTATCGATTATACAAACATTTTAAACCTGTTATAGTGAAAATGTTGATTTTTAAATCCTCACTTTGACTTTTGGCTCATGGGGGTGGGTCATTCATGTGGTGTATAGGCAACTCGCAAGCGGGAAGAAACACTGCTGTGAATATCACTGTTTTGGCTAACATTGTAAAAATTGTATGCTATGATTGTTTATTTGGAGAATTAATGCTCCCCAAAATTATTTATTATTGATGTTTATACCATAACTGCACTTTAGCCTTTTCATACTAAAAAACTGACTTGTTGGTTGTTTTGCATGCTAATTGTCCCATAACGTGTATGCAATCACAACTTGTTTTTAAAGGTAGTATAACCAGACTTTTTTTCTAATTTACTTAATGTAAACTACATCTTCGGTTTTCATTTAATATGCCTAGAGGACAAAACAGCTCTCTTTGACAGTGGTACCCAGTAATTTTCAGAAAGCACCATAATGTCATATGTACTCTATACACATTACACAAGACCATGATTTTAAGATTATATTAAAAATGTTTTTAACGTTTCAACTAAAGTTTGACCCTCACACAAGGAAATGCATTATGTATGTTGTGCCTCTTTAGATACATAAGTTTGCTTCCGAAATGTGGAAGCTGGCTCACTCCGAGGTATTCCCCACTTATATGCCATGGCAGAGCCGTGTGCTGTGGCCCAGCTGGGTCTTATTTTTAAACATATCTATATTTTTTGTCCACATGGAAGTCAACCTTAGGTTCGTGGGAAAACATGTTCAAGGTTAAACTGAAGAACAGATCTGATTTGTAAGGGGGGGAAATGTCGTTATTTGAACTGTTTTTTCATCCCCCCCCACCCCGAACTAGGTTACAGATTCTTAACTGCAAAATTCAGATTTCTTAGACACTGTTTTCCAGTATTTTGCAAGGGTTGGTCAGTTGTCTGGAAGTTGGAATTTTCTTTTCCAAGAATTAAAGTTTTTAGATTATGAAATATATAATAATAAAGCTATATTTCCTGACCAGTGTGTTGCTATATTTTGTCTAGTTGAAATGTTTCCGGGGTGCCAAGTATGCTGGTCTGTCAACAGTGAGCAAAATGGTATTTTATGAATAAGCTATTCATTGTACATATGATCACCATGATCTTGTACCTATAAGCTTCCTTGAGAACTTAGCTTGATCATTTTTGTTTATCATAATGTCTATATCTCAAAGTTCTTTTTACATATGTTCACACTGAGAAATCCTCATTACGAGCCCATTTGGCACTTTTCTCCCATCTGCCTCTGTAACTATGAGTAATTTTCCTCTGCTGTATTTTTAAACTTGTCAACTCTTAGCAAAAACCATGAACAGATTTCACAGCATACATCCCAACCTATTATATATTCTATATGTCCTAGTCATTGCAAGGCCCAGAGAGTGAGCAGGACAGATAACAGAGAGAAGTATATCACTAGTAGAATTACTCAACCATTGGTCTTTTAAGAACCATGGAATTAGGAAAACTTAGGAGCTTCCATTTCTTTTTTTTTTCTTTTGTATTTTTCTGAAGCTGGAAATGGGGAGAGACAGTCAGACAGACTCCCACATGCGCCCGACCGGGATCCACCCGGCACGCCCACCAGGGGTGACACTCTGCCCACCAGGGGGCGATGCTCTGCCCCTCCGGGGTGTCGCTCTGCCACGACCAGAGCCACTCTAGCGCCTGGGGCAGAGGCCAAGGAGCCATCCCCAGCGCCTGGGCCATCTTTGCTCCAATGGAGCCTTGGCTGCGGGAGGGGAAGAGAGAGACAGAGAGGAAGGAGGGGGTGTGGAGAAGCAAATGGGCGCTTCTCCTATGTGCCCTGGCCGGGAATCGAAGCCGGGTCCCCCGCACGCCAGGCTGATGCTCTACCGCTGAGCCAACTGGCCAGGGCCAGGAGATTCCATTTCTTAAGGAGCTATTAGAACTGTTAGGGAGATGATTTCATTCTGTTCTTATACTTATTTATATTAGAGTTCATGGGTTAACCAGATCATACTATTCTTGAGAAATAACTGTGACATTTTTTATTGTCTCTGAACATTAGAAAACATAAATAAATCTTCTTATCTCAAATCTGCTCAGAAAAATGAACTCCAGAGATGACAGGTATGCAGGATCCCAAACACAAGCCCTGGACTCATTTCAAATATTTAAATGATGGTCAGCTTTAAAAACCAATTCCTTTTTTGTGGTATTAAGGTGGTGAAAAAGTTTTTCTTTCTCTTTTTTTGTGTGCATGTTCTATATCAGTAAAATGGACATAACTGAATGTAGCCCTGTGATACATTTACTCTGCATTTGCAGCCATTATTCTAAGACAAAAAGTGAGTTTTTCCATAAGAGTCAAAACAGATAAGCAGGCCCTCTTCTCCTGCCCACACTGTAACGGGGACACAGGTAAATTTTCTATCTGTGGAGGCATGTATCTGGTGATTGAGGGCTTGGTACCCATGTCCTGAGAGAAGAGGAGTTATGATTGCTGTCCTCAAATATCTGAAGGGCTGTCACATGCAAGAATACTTTGTGTGACTGCAAAAGACATTACTAAAGTCAGCGAGTGGAAGTTCTAAAGAAACTAATAGCAGGAGTTTATTTTCATTGAGCAAAAAATGTCTCAAGTTCAACAAGGAAAAGATGACCTTGTTGAAAGATGAGCTGCATGTCTCTGCACTGCTCTTTTCTTTGTGGTAGATGGGACCCTATTTGCATGGGGAATTGGACTAAATTCTTCAGAGTACACGTTAACTGGGATTCTGTCATAGGTACTGATGCAAATTATTGTAAATGTTGGCATGACAAACTGATTTTGGAGATTTTAACTCACTGACTTGAACTTTATGGATTGTTCTATGACATGCATCCACAGTTATAGATGTTTTTCAGGTGGGCAGGGATGAGGAGGTATCATTATCTGCTAGCAGGTGCAGGAACAGCAGTGGGGAAATGAGGAATGTATGTCTGGCACTGTTACCTCAGGACCATGTGCTTCTCAGGAAGCATCTCACCTCTTTGAATGTAGTTTTAGTGTTTAAAGAGACAGTGCATTTTTTGTTACAACAAGCCTCCTGAGTGCAAGCCAGCCATTTCATCTGGTGTTCAGTTGAGTCAACAGTAATTCTGTCCAACACTGGAGAGAACTTGGCAACATTGGACTTAGTAAGCAATGGCATGTGGTGTGTCATGCTTTCCTCAGGCATTTTTCAGGTAGTACTAATTATAATAAACTTTTGCTTCTCTTCTGATGATACCTAAGAACGTGACTTTGCCTGACCAGGCAGTGGCTCAATGGATAGAGCATTGGCTGGGATGCTGAGGACCCAGGTTTGAAACCCCGAGGTCGCCAGCTTGAGCATGGGCTTACCCGGCTAGAGCGTGAGATCATAGACATGACCCCATGGTCGCTGGTTTGGGCCCAAAGTCACTGGTTTGAAGTCCAAAGTCACTGACTTGAAGCCCAAGATTGCAGGTTTGAGTCCAAGATCGCTGGCTTGAGCAAGTGGTCACTAGCTCGGCTATAATCCCCTGGTCAAGGCATGTATGCAAAAGCAATCAATGAACAACTAAGGTGCCACAACTATGAGTTGATGCTTCTCATCTCTCTCCATGTCTGTCCCTCTCTCTCTCACTCTCTGTCTCTAAAAAACATGACTTCATCATATTTTATAATGAAGGTGGGGCTTCCAGTGGTTTGAAAGAGTTGGAGCAGGGCTAAGGATAGCCACTGTTGACTGGGGAATTACAGTGAAGAGATTTGGAATCCCTGCAGTATGTAGAACAGAGAGGAGTTTGCGGGTATCTTACGTGGTTTCAATGTTCTTCCTTAAACAAAGGGAGTTTGTAGCTGATGCTGGTCCTTCCAGGGACAGCATAGGTTTCTGTAAGAGGGAAGCTGAGCTCATAGACAACCCTGTCTCTCCAGATGGTAACAGAAATACCTCTGAGAGGACTCAATGGCAGTAATTCTCAAACCTTGATGGGAATCATAATCACTTGGGAAATTGTATGAAAATACAAAGGCCTAGGGCAGGGGTCTCAAACTCGGGCCCGCAGGCCGCATGCGGCCCACCCACCAATTTTGTGCGACCCGCAGACTAATCTACGAAGTTTGATTAGTCTGCCGGCCGCACAAAATTGGTGGGCGGGCCACGAGTTTGAGACCCCTGGCCTAGGGCCTATCCTACTTCAGCAAATTCTATCATCTGTGTTCTTTATTAGATTTCCAGCTAATTCAACACACACCAAAGTTTGAAAACTAATGCTCTGTATGGCTGCATTTTCAGAAGTTTGTTCCGTGGAACACTAGTTCCTTGGAATGGCAATATTTAACTAAATGATTATCAGATTAAACGTATTTCCCTACTGTAGGTGGTTCAGAATTACTAAAATGCAAATGTGAATTGTGAATCTCCTAGAGATGGGAAAACAGAACAAACGCTTCCTACATCTCTTTGGCTGTGGAACTGTTTCTTGACCATGCATTCATAACGTTTGCAACTATAGTACTTAGAGTGCAAAATGTACTTTGGTAAACATTTCAAAAGTGCGATCACTGGGTGGGTGCATCTCTCTCAAGATAATTGAAGACCCTCTATTGTAAAGCAGGTCATGGTTAATAGCCAGAGAGCCCATTTTTTAGGTGATTTGGAATTCACCTAAACCTTTGCTTCCCAAAATAGTCTGTGGTCAGCAGTTTCCAGCATCGCTAGGGAGTTTGATCAAAATGCAGAATTGAGGGTCTCACCCCAGAGCTATTGAATTGGAATCTACATTTTGCTAGGATTTCTGGATGATTCATTCTCACCAATACAGAGAAGTGATTCTTAATCAGATGTGCAGAAATACATAGGGAGCTGCCCAGTGTACAATTACTTGCCTTCTGCTTACTATCCCTTATGAGAATTTCTAATTGACATGTGAAAAGTGAGAAGAAGAAAAAGAACTGCTAGGTAACTCATACACTCTCTGGATCTTCCTGTCCCTTGCTCAGTTCTTCCAAGACTGGGTAACGATTGCAGTCCTTGCAGACTCAGGATTCCCAGCAAAAAGCAAATCCTTTCTGAAATTTAGTGTTTCTCAAGTAATAAATTATATAAATTAATGTATTGAATATAACATATAGAGAAAAAGCTGGTAGGAACTCAAATTAATTAGTGCAAAAATTGCTTGGGATTTTATCTTTTATTAGGCCTCTTAATTCAAGTGAACTGAGAGTGAAGCTCAAGGCTTTCCTGTGTTTATTCTTCAGAGCCTTCACCTCCATCTCTGAAATGTGCTGCCAAGGGTACCACCCAGTGGATCATCCAGGTAGTCCATCCTCTCCTTTTCTATTCATGGGGCCGTTCCCTCGTCTCTGGTCTCTCAGTATGTGTCTGGACTCTCTCCCTTGCCTTGCCATTTGGTTTCCAGTAGTTTAATCATGATGTGTCTAAGGGTGGTTTTCTTTTTATTTATGTTGCTTCTGGTTATTTCTTAAATCTGTGGCAGAATTTTAGGAATTTATGTGTTAATACCACTCTTCAAATTTGAAAAATTCTTGGCTATATATCTTCAAATATTACTTCTGCCTCCTCTCCTGTCCTTGTGGGCTCAAACTATATATGTTAAACTTTTCACTGTGTCCCATATGTCTCTGGTGCTTTTTTTTTCTATATTTTTCATTCCTATTTTCTCTGTGCTTCAGTGTGGATATTTTCTATTGATCATTCTTCTAGTCTGTTAATCCTGTCTTCTGTGTCTAATGTCTATTAAATCCATAATAGCAGATACTATATTATTAAACTCTAAAATTTCCATTTGAGTCCTTTTTACAGATGATAAGTCTCTGAATAATTCTCCATTTAAAAGATGATTTTCTTCCCTGGCCGGGTAACTCAGTTGGTTAGAGTGTCATCTGATATGCCAAGGTTACAGATGCAAGAATCAACCAATGAATGCATAAATAAGTGGAACAACAAATTGAATGCATAAATAAGTGGAATAACAAATTGATGTTTCTCTTTCTTCTTTGCTCTCTAAAATCAATCAATGAATTAAAAAATTTAAGTTGATTTTCTCTGTTCTTGAATATATTAATCAGTTTTTTATTAAATTTTTAAATTTATTGTGTTAACATGGATTCAAGTGTCTCACTCAATATAACATCCACCACCCCCATTATACCCCATTGCCCCCTCCCTTTATCTGCCTTCCCCCCTCCCTCTGGAATTTGCTGTCCTTTTGGCTAATCCCTTCACCTTCTCTGATCTTGTCCCCTCATCCCTCTTCCTTCTGACACTTGTTCCTTTGCTCTCAGTGACCCTCCTCTGCCTCTATTCCATTCCTAAGTTTACCACGCTCATTAGATTCCACGTATAAATGAGATCTTATGATATTTGTCTTTCTCTGCCTGGCTTATTTCACTTAGCGTAATAATCTCCAGGTCCATTCATGCCATCACAACAGGTAAAATGTCCTTCTTCTTTTACGGCCGCATAGTATTCCATTGTGTATATGTACCACAGCTCTTTTATCTACTAGTCCACTGTCGGACACTTGGACTGTTTCCAGATCTTGGCTATTGTAAACATACTGTAATAAACATGGGGGTGCATGTCTTCTTTTGAATTAGTGTTTTGAGATTCTTAAGATATATTCCTAAAAGTGGGATAACTGGGTCAAAATGCAGTTCCATTTTTAATTTCTTGAGGAATCTCCATACTGTTTTCCACAGAGGCTGCACCAGTCTGCATTCCCACCAGCAGTGCAGGAGGGTTCCCTTTTCTCCACACCCTCATTAGCACTTATTGTGTGCCAATTTGTCAATGAGTGCCATTCTGACAGGTATGATGTGGTATCTCATTGTGGTTTTAATTTGCATTTCTCTGATGATTAGTGACATTGAGCACTTTCTCCTATTGGCCATCTGTATGTCCTCTTTGGAGAAGTGTCTATTTGCCCATTTTTAATCGAGTTGTTTATCTTCCTGCTGCTAAGTTTTAGAAGTTCTGTATAAATTTTGGTTATTAACCCCTTATCAGACATATTGGCAAATATATTCTCCCATTGAGTGGGTTGTCTTTTTATTGAGTTAATGGTATTTTTTGCTGTGCAAAAGCTTTTTAGTTTGATATAGTCCCATTTGTTTATTTTGTCCTTTATTTCACTGATATATTATATTTCATGGAGATATATCAGCAAAAATATTGCTTGAGAGATATCAGAGAGTGTACTGCCTATGTTTTCTTCCAAGATTTTTATGGTTTCATGACTTACATTTAAGTCTTTTATCCATTTTAAGTTTATTTTTGTGAATGATATAAGTTGGTTGGTCTAGTTCCATTTTTTTTTTGCATGTACCTGTCCAATTTTTCCAACACCATTTATTAAAGAGACTGTCTTTACTCCATTGTATACTTAATCAGTTATTTTAAAGTCATGTCTGCTAACTCCAATATCCATGTCACCTGTGGTTCTACTTCTATTGCATTTTTTTTTCTTGAGGTTTTCAGCAATATGATGACTCACAGCATGCCTATAAAATTTTTATCAAATGCTGGTCATTGTGTATAAAAATTATGTAACTTCAAATGACTTTCTTTCCCCTTCATAGTGGCTTTATCCTTTCCTTTGCTAGGCAGATAAAATTGAAACTGGTCATTTTCAACCAATCATAGAATGAACTGAGTTGAGATCACTTTTCTTTTGTTAAGGTTAAGTCTACCTCTGATTTGTTTCTGGTACTGCATTATTGGCCTTCCGGGTTTTCAACTGAATGCCTGATATGTTCATTGGTCTCCCTCTTTCTGGAAGGATCTAATCATTGTCTCATCAGCATTATGAAACAGTGAAAAATCTCTCTCAGAGGTTTTTGCCATACTTTGCAAGTCCTAAAGTCTACTCTTTGTTTCTCCAGTAATATTCATCTGTGAAAAAAATGAGACTTTGTATTTCAGAGGTTTTTTACTTAGCCTTTTTTTTTAAAATTTTTTACAGAGACAGAGAGTCAGAGAGAGGGATAGACAGGGACAGACAGACAGGAATGGAGAGAGATGAGAAACATCAATCATTAGTTTTTCTTTTTTTACTTTTTTTTTTTCTGAAGCTGGAAACAGGGAGAGACAGTCAGACAGACTCCCGCATATGCTGGACCGGGATCCACCCGGCACGCCCACCAGGGGCGACGCTCTGCCCACCAGGGGGCGATGCTCTGCCCCTCCGGGGCATCGCTCTGCCGCGACCAGAGCCACTCTAGTGCCTGGGGCAGAGGCCAAGGAGCCATCCCCAGCGCCCGCCATCTTTGCTCCAATGGAGCCTTGGCTGCGGGAGGGGAAGAGAGAGACAGAGAGGAAGGAGGGGGGGGGTGGAGAAGCAAATGGGTGCTTCTCCTATGTGCCCTGGCTGGGAATCGAAGCCGGGTCCCCCGCACGCCAGGCCGACGCTCTACTGCTGTGCCACCCGGCCAGGGCAATCATTAATTTTTCATTGCGCGTTACAACACCTTAGTTGTTCATTGATTGCTTTCTCATATGTGCCTTGACCACGGGCCTTCAGCAGACTGAGTAACCCCTTGCTTGAACCAGCAACCTTGGGTTCAAGCTGGTGAGCTTTTTGCTCAAGCTATATGAGCCCGCGCTCAAGCTGGTGACCTTGGGGTCTCGAACCTGGGTCCTCTGCATCCCAGTCCGACGCTCTATCCACTGCGCCACCACCTGGTCAGGCTCTACTTAGCCTTTTAATCACCTGCCCTCACAGCTTCAGAAATTGGCCCGTCTTGAGAGGTTGTATATTTGAGGTCCCTTAAGCCTTTAATTACATTTCTAAAGCCTTGCAAGACCATTAAATTTTCTGTTGGTTTTTCTTCCCCACAGCAGTCTGAGAAAATCTCAGATTTCCAATCTTTTAGAATCTGCATATGCCCCAAGGGGAAAGAGGATGTGATTGCCTGAAAGCTGTTCTCTCCTCTTGAGAAATTTAGCCATTCTTCTCATTGATTTAGCTGCTGTCTGGATGTCTTTATACAAGTGATACTATATCTTTTTTAAAAATTTAAATTTAATGAGATGGCATTGGTCAATGAGTACATAGGTTACAGATGGACATCTCCATAGCATTTGAACTGTTGATTGTGTTGTGTGCCCATCACTTAAAGTCAAATCATTTCCTGTCACTGTATATTTGTCCCTCTTTACTCTTGTCCTCCCCCATGTAATCATTTCACTTTTATCCATGTCCATGAGTCTCAAGTGATTCTATATCTTATTTGATGTTTGTAGTCCTTGAAGGAAGCATTGGTCAGCCTCAAATTACTCCATTCTTCCCAGGACTGGATTCTCTTATCCTGCCTTTTGGTCTACTACTTTGATCACATAATTTCTCTGGGTTTTTTTTTTTTTTTATTTTGGTTTCACTCCAGATGCTATTTCTTGACTTCCTGTCCACTCTGAACCATGCAAATCTCTCGGTGCCTCCCCTAGGACAGGTCTGCAATACAGGTCAAGTGCCTTAGGCTTCCAACTTGTCAGATAGAAGACTACCAGGAAAAAAAACCTGCATGGCACTAAAATAATATAAGCTCAACAAAGAGCAAGCCCAATGCAAAATGTGACTTGTGATGGATGAAAGATTATCTGTATTCAAGTAATGTTCTTCTAACAAGAGAAAGGGAAGAATTTTCTCTAGGTATTTATTCTTTAAAGAATTCTTTTCGGCCCTGGCCGGTTGGCTCAGCGGTAGAGCATTGGCCTGGCGTGCGGGGGACCCGGGTTCGATTCCCGGCCAGGGCACATAGGAGAAGCGCCCATTTGCTTCTCCACCCCCACCCCCTCCTTCCTCTCTGTCTCTCTCTTCCCCTCCCGCAGCCAAGGCTCCATTGGAGCAAAGATGGCCCGGGCGCTGGGGATGGCTCCTTGGCCTCTGCCCCAGGCGCTAGAGTGGCTCTGGTCGCGGCAGAGCGACACCCCGGAGGGGCAGAGCATCGCCCCCTGGTGGGCAGAGCGTCGCCCCTGGTGGGCGTGCCGCGTGGATCCCGGTCGGGCGCATGCAGGAGTCTGTCTGACTGTCTCTCCCCGTTTCCAGCTTCAGAAAAATACAAAAAAAAAAAAAATTCTTTTCATTGGACATATTTCCATGTTTTTCTAATACTGAATATAAAACAACACATGTCTGACATCTTGATGAGAGAGCCTATTACTTCTCATTTCTTGTTTACAGAATATAGGAAAAATAATGAATTAAATATTTTTAGAGGCCATGGATCCTGAAGCATTAGGGAGAAACTTACAACTCAAAATAAGCTTTTTCTGTTCACACTGAAATATTATGAGACAGAAAACTGAGCAGACATGTGACATAGCATGAAGTTATTGCTGGATTTGGTGTGCTTCTCCAAAGGCAGTGTCCCTCTGTAGCTCAGAAACAAAGAGTTTCAGAAGATTTGGGATCTAATAGACCTATTTTGTGAGCAAGAGTTATTGGAAATAATATTCAAATATTTTTATTCAAGAGAATAAGACTCAATGAATGTACTTTTCCTTTTTTTAGCTAATGACTGCTTATATTTCTCCTTAAAATTTCCAGCTTAGTCATTGACTCCTTGAATCTACTTTAAACATGCTATTCTTTCTCTTTATTTTGCGTCATTATGTTTATTCATACATCAGCCTAATGCTGATTGTTACTTTGCATCCTGTCTGAAGTGTTTGGAGTAGATTATTTTAGTACTCTGTGCCCCAGTAGTCATTTTTTTAAAATACCAGTAATGATTCCAGTGGATAAAACGTTCAATAGTCCTTCATAAATAGGACCTGCTCTATACATGAACAAAATGTCCCCTCTCATTTTTTTGCTAATGCTATGTTTGACTGAACTGAACTTCTTTCCTGAGGCCTTTACCTCTAAAGCATTGGCATGGAAAGTGAGAAAAAAATGAAAATAAGTTTATCTTAAAAACCTTGGGACATTTGCTTATATTTCTCAGATATTTTTAGGGAGGAAAAATAATTTTCCTTCTACTCTATTAGGTTCTTGGCTAAGAACCCGCTGTAATAAAAGATAGATTAACAAGATAAAAGCAGTTTCAATGAAGTATTCACATACATACATGTGGGTGGGAACTGCATAAAGATATGAGACTCAAAGCAGTAACCAAAGCGGGAAGTTTTCCCACCTTTTAGACAAAGAAACAATAAATTTATGAAGAATTGACAAGATTAAGGGGTTTGGGCTAGGAGTAGTAAAATGGTAAAGATGTAACAAAGCTTGTTTATGCAGCCTTGGTGGCCCTAAATTCCCTTTCTTTGGTGATAAAGATGCCTTCTACCCTCCTGGTATATAGGAAGGGTACCTTTAGCATCTAAAAATGTAAAAGAAAAGTCGCTTCCATATCTTGACTATTGTAAATAATGCTGCAATGATCATAGGATACAGATATCTTTTTGAAATAGTGTTTTCAATTTCTTTGGATAAATACCCAGAAGTGGGATTGCTGAGTCATATGGTATTTCTATATTTAATTTTCTTTTTCAGGATTCTCTATACTTCTATCCATAGTGGCTGCACCAGCTTGCAGTCCCGCTAACAGTACATGAGGGTTTCTTTCTCTCCACAATGTGGCATCGTTTTCTACCTTCCTTGTTATCCCCATATAGCAAGGTCTAGAAGCCCTGATGCTGTATTTCTTTATATTAAGTCCCAGTTTAGATCTGTCTGAGAGAAGCACTCATGTGACTTTGAAGGCAGAGGGAAACACAGGCTTTTTGCAACCACAGGCCAATAATTAGTTTTGTCCGATGTGGGATTATGCAACATCCTCCAGATTCCCCACAAACTGTCACTTCAGTGCTGCCGGGGGCTGTGACCACCAGCATCCAGAAGAGTCAGCATATCTAGCTTATTCTTCAGCAATGAATTAACCCTGAGATATTAGTGATTTAACACAAAAAATGATTTTTTTTCCCTTTTAAATATTTGATGTCTACCACGGGTTGACAGGAGACTCGCTTCCCATAGTTATTAGGGATCCAGGCTGAGGGAACTTCCACTGTCTTTGTAACTGCACAAACTGAAGTTGGCCATCCTTCTAGAAAACCATGGCACAGAAATCAAGAGACTAAGGAATTGCATATGGGATTTCTTTTTATTTTTCTTTTTTTTTTTATAAATTTTTATTAATTTTAATGGGGTGACATCAATAAATCAGGGTACATATATTCAAAGAAAACATGTCCAGGTTATCTTGTCATTCAATTATGTTGCATACCCATCATCCAAAGTCAGATTGTCCTCCATCACCTTGAAAGAGGACATGAACGGATTTCTTTTTCTTAAGCCAGAAACGATGCACATACCTTCTCCCATTTCCTTGGCTTCACATAACTGCAAGGAATATGAGAACTAAAGGAAAGCATATAAAATATTTGGCAATCTTTTCTGTACCTGGCAGGTTTTGAGTTCTTGATTTTGAGTTCTGGACTACAGAAGTAATATATATGTATATTACTTCTAAATATTATATATATATATAATATATATATTTTTTTAAAGAGAGAGAGACAGGAAAAGAGAGATATAAGCATCAGTTCTTTGTTGTGGCACCTTAGTTGTTCATTGATTGCCTTCTCATACGTGCCCTGACTGGTGGGGGGGAAGGGGTCGGCTTCAGTGCCAGTGACCCTTTGCTCAAGCCAGTGACCTTGGACTTATGCTGGCAACCAGGGGTCATGTCTGTGATCCCATACTCAAGCTGGTGACCTCACACTGAAGCTGATGAATTCATGCTCAAGCTGGTGAGCTCAGAGTTTCTAACCTGGGTCCTCAGTGTACTCTATCCACTGCGCCACCGTCTGGTCAGGCGAAGAAGTAATATCCTGATTTTCACAAGTTGACCACGAACTTGGAAACGAATGAGTGCCTTTCCTGACTTTCTCTCTTTGAGCCCTTAATGTTTTTATGAGAACCTAGCACCCCTAATTAGGTTTTGTAAGCACTCAGTCCCTTTTAGTGTGGTTTCTGTTTTTCTCATTCAGCCCTAACTGATAAAGCATTTTGTACCAGAAGCAGTTCTGGGAAACTCTCAAAGATGGGAATATGGCCTACTTATGTTTAAAAGGATTGGTGGCAAAATATGTATTTATCTATTTTTATTTGTTTTTGCTTGGCATGGAATACTTATTGAAAGAAAGTCTTTAAAAAACTAAGTGGCTGCTACAATTGATTGTTCTGGTAGGAATAATAATGAAAAGACTATGGCAAATTCTAACCAAATTTACAAGCTTAGGGTTTTAAAATTTTGAGTTAAGACATGGTTGAAAATCGTAATTATGACTGTGCTAAAAGTATGTTACCTCTTATAATTATGATGTTAATGTGCCTTAAAACTACAAAGTTTGAATCTGCAGGCTGTTGAATTACAAAATGTAGGTATCTTTTGTGATATTAAGAACATTGATTGAGACCCTGAGAACTGGAGTAAGCAAATTTTGGTGAGTATGGATAAATTTAAATGCCTCAAATCCCACTGAGACTTCCTCCTTTCCTTTTAAAAGACGCTGATTTCCCCTTGCTCAAAGACTCTACTGTGACATAGCAATTGCTGTTTTTTTCTTAAGACCCACCCCCACCTGCACTGTCTCTGCCAGAGTGAGATCCTCAACATGCTTTAGGGCAGAGGTCGGGAACCTTTTTGGCTGAGAGAGCCATGAAGGCCACATATTTTAAAATGTAACGCTGTGACAGAGGAGAGATCAAAGGGACCAGAGGAAAAGGGGACAGAGGGAAAGGGGATGATAGGATGGGATAAACCTGAAGGGAAGGGGGGAGGGCACTGTAGGGAGGAGGGAAAGAGAGATGTTGAAGGGAATATGGGGGAGGGGGAATGCATTCGGGGTGACCCTAGAATCTATGTAAACACAATTAATTAAATAAAAAATATAAATAAATAAAAAAATGTAATTCTGTGAGAGCCATACAATGATTCGTGTACGTTATGCATTATCCATTAAAAATTTGGTGTTGTCCCGGAGGACAGCTGTGACTGGCTCCAGCCACCTGCAACCTTTAACATGAGCGGTAGGAAATGAATGGATTGTAATATATGAGAATGTTTTATATTTTTAACGTTATTATTTTTTTTTATTAAAAATTTGTCTGCGAGCCAGACGCAGCCACCAAAAGAGCCACATCTGGCTCACGAGCCATAGGTTCCTGACCCCTGCTTTAGGCAAACAACTACAAACTGCAACTCATAGTGGGTAGTTTAAACACCAAAAAGAAAAAAAAAAACCCCAAAACTTGCATGATATGGCTGATCTGTATTGGCAGAAACTTGGAGACTATGTGTGGAATGGATTGTAAGAGTACTAGGCCAGTTAGGAATAGGCCAACATTTTCTCATGAGATACTTAACCGGAAGTACTCTGCATTAATTGTGTTACCTTGAGCAACTGGAGATAGCTTTACACTTTATTAGTTGATAGCAGCTGGAATCAATGGTGATCTACACTGAATAAAGTTGAGGTGCTACGATTTGTGATATAACATAGAGGAAGGGATCTTAAAGAGGAAAGGACTATTGATTGGGGTGGATATATCATGTGTGTCCTGTTCCCCATTCTTTCACTATATTCCCTCAGAGGAGCTATTGGACATGACAATTGGACAAGGCAATGAGGAAAAAATTAAGTATCCTTGGAAACACTGCTATAGGTGTCCTATGCAGTTTAGAGATGGTAGTGGGAAGTGTTATCACTAAGGGGCTTTTTACTTGTAGTGAGGATAATAGGATCCTGAAATGGTAGTTAAGTGGCAGAGAAAGTAAATGTGGTTACCTTAATGAGTGGTAGGGCCAGAGCAGTAATCAGAATGGTTACACCTACCAACATCTTTGGTAGCACCGAATTTATTATGATGTCCTCTGCATTTAAATAGATCAGTAGACATTTTATTTGGTAGCAAAGATTTAAGTTCTCAATGATCATGGTCTTTTCCCTGATTTTCAACCCGAACAAGCTCACAGGGCCTTGTGAATGAAGGGATATCTAGTCAATGTGATGAAGGTTTCCTCAACCTTAGCATAGTTATGTGCTGTAAATCTGTTACCTAGCCTTTCAAAAAAGAATCTGTGGCTATTTGCCAGTTAATCCATAGTAGGTAAAGTAAAATCCCCCAAATTTCAGGAATTACTTCTCACTTTGTCTGAGCTGATGCAGATTCCTGAGGATCCAGAAGGCCCCTGAGGTCTATCACTTAGGGTAGGGGTTAGGAGTTTAGACAGAAAATGGAATTTTAACCTAAATCAATATTATAGTTGGTCTAGTACAGTGGTCGGCAAACTCATTAGTCAATGGAGACAAACATCAACAGTACAACGATTGAAATTTCTTTTGAGAGCCAAATTTTTTAAACTTAAACTAAATAGGTAGGTACATTCCTTATCGAGGTAGCGCCCGCACATAGTATTTTGTGGAAGAGCCACACTCAAGGGGCCAAAGAGCCACAGTTTGCTGACCAGGGGTCTAGTAGATCTGCAAAACCATACTGTGCTAATCTGTGAAAGCATGATTGAAATAGATTTAATTAGCTACTGGCAACATCCCCACATTGGCATCCACGCCCTTGGAACAAGGGCTTTCATGGCAGGAAAGGCCAAGAAGTCCTTAGAACTGCTTCCCCCAAATAGTAACAATAATGAATACTACATCCCTGAGGTGATTGCAGAGATCAGTGCCACCACTGACTCTTGAAAGCTGCAGGGCTATTGATTCATTTCACATCAACATGAACTCATCTGTTTGGTTTTTGCAGAATGCCAACATTAACTCATCTGTTTGGTTTTTGCAGAATGCAGATGACTCTAGAATAATGACAGCGGATGTTTGCAGTTACAACCACAGATGCTACAAGTGTGGACTCTGTTTCCTACTCTGTTCTGAATAGCCAAAAGCATGAGGATCAGTTTGCTTTTATCTACCAAGACAGCCATATACCTTCATTAGCTTCATTCAGAGCTATGTCGACATTCTGGTTTTTAGCAATAATCTAGTCCACAGAGACCAAGGTTGTCATACCACTCTATAGGATTCATGCTGATTGAACCAGGTGCGTAGGAAGTAACAAGTACTTTAGATGCCTTGGTAAAATATTTGCATGCTGGAGGTGGGAGAAACATTGCATAAAATTCAAGGCATGTCATCTTGGTAAAGTTTCTTGGGGTTCAGTAGCCTGGGAAATGTGCAGTCTCCTAAGAATTGGGTAACAAATTGTTAAACCTCACACCCTTATAACTAGGAAGGTATATTCGGGTTTCTTTGGATTTTAAGGCCATCGTACACACATTTGAGTGTGTTGCTCTGACCCATTACCAGGTGACAATCTGTAAGTTTGTCAGTTTTGAATGGGCCTAGAATAAAAGAAGCTCTGAAGCTGGTTCAGACTACTGTGCAATTTGAAACGATTGCTGTTTAAGCCATATGCCTGAACAGAGCTGGCAGGTAGGGATGCTATTTAAAGTTTTGAGATACCCTAACAAGAGAATCAGAATGCAGATTCCTAGGATTTCAAAGCAAAGTCATGCCTTCATCTGAAAATAATCATTCTTCATTTATGAAATAATTTTTAACTTTCTACTGAGACCTACTTCAGATTAAATGCTAAAGCAGGTCACCATAGGAATATGCAATGTAGTCATACATCATGAGTTAGGTACTATTTCATTCCTTACAAAACTGGGTGTTCATAGAGCACTCCATGATAACAAGAGGAAGAGTTGTCTATGAAATTGAGGTCCAGCAAATGTTGAAGACTAAATTAAGTTGTGTGAACAGCTAGCTTACTGAGACTACCATGGCTCCTGTACCTGGTGTTGCCATCTCTCGCAACTCACACCCCTGTTTTCTTCAGAAGTTCCCTGTGACTATTTGTCTGATGAGGAAATATCTGGACCTGGTTCTTGAATGGTTTCTTCACACAGTATGTAAGCACCAGCCGGGAAGAGACTTATTGTGCTGTTAGATAAATTTATTGTAAGACTAATATATATCGTAATATAGCTCAACAATTTTCATTTTTTCTTTTCTTCTTTTCCAAGTGAGAGGAGGGGAGATAGACAGACCCCCTCATGTAATCCAACAGGAATCCACCCAGAAACACCCATCTGGGGCTGATGCTCTGTCCATCTGGGGCCATTCTCAACAGAGCTATTCTTAGCACCCGAGGTGGAGGCTCCATGGAGCCATCCTCAGCACCCAGGGCTGATGAACTCAAACCAATCCAGCCATGGTTGCAGGAGGGGAAGAGAGAGAGAGAGTCAGAGACAGAGAGAAGGGAGAAGGAAAGGGGTGGAGAAACAGATGGTCACCTCTTCTGTGTGCCCTGATTGGGAATTGAAAACAGGACATCCACACAGTGGGCCAATGCTCTACTGCTGAGCCAGCCAACCAGGGCTCAGTTTTCAAATTGTGTTCGGCAGGATGTCACTAAATAAGATACTCAAAAAGAATTTCATGTCTAATGAGTTTGAAAAGTTTTGACTAGAAACCTAAAAGAAGACTGCAAGACTTCTAAAGGAGCTAATATATATTGTGAATTCTGGCATTTCCTAAACTTATCTGACCCTAAGAGCCCCTTCTTCAAAGAGCACAGAAGTAGTGCTTTTCAGAATCTGCATTGGAAATTGTGGTTTTTAATGATTCAGGTTTTGACAGAATATAAGTTTTGATAGCTAGGAATGAAAGTGTTAATTTTTATACTAACTGACTAGGATGTAAGCTATGCTTATGTTGGTTATTCTAAATGACTAGAATTCTCAGTTCAGAGGAGATTTTAATAGGAAATCTTTGCCGTTAGGGAAATGTAGGTGACACTACCCAAAAGGAATGTGTAAATCAAATTTAATGATGATTTTTCCAGTTTATAATAGGGATTAGGGTTACAAGGATATCACAGCTCTGTGAATCCAATTAGGATATAATGAAATGCACTCTTCGAGCTTACAACCAGTTGATCAGGAAAAAGAAATAATTATAATAATAAGTATAATAGTTGGCACTATGATTAAACATTAGGTTATTCAAATTATTAAAATAAATCTTAATTTAAAAATTGAATGCATCTAGTTTTTCACAATGCATTGAAGTTTATGGAGTCTGAAGTATATTACACTTTCTTTCGAGATGCTGGTGGAAAGAAAGAGTTGTATACAAGATAAGGGCATGAGGTTAGGATAAGAAAAACCAGCTCTTATTACAAATGACTTTGTGTTATTGATGAGGCTTTGTAGACCATTCAAACATAATTATATGTAGAAAGAACCAAGAATGATTGATGAAGTCAAATTTCTGAGAACTCTTTTAATTTAAGAAGCTCACGGGTGAGTTTTGATCCCATTACCCATCCTTGCTACCAAATTCAACATTTATTGTTCTGTTTGTAAGGTATATGAGATGAAATGGTGATAAAGTATAAGGATATTTTATATGTATGTATGTATGTATACATGCATACATTTGCAAGCACCAGATCTAGTCCTACTGCAGCTATTACATGATATTATAGATCAGCTTTTCTCAACCTGAGTTTTGGGAGAGAAATAAATCACAATGCCCTCAGGAATTCATTGTATGCAAAGAATTAACTTTCTTCCTATGTTTCAAGAACAGTGCTAGCTATGTCTTATCCTTGGGATAACTAAGAAAATAACCATTCAAATAATTATTTGTAGAGCTAATTTCTCTAGTGGAAATTTGTTTGATAGAAGCTGCTCTGGACTATTGATTTCAAAACACCAGTCACTGAAAGCTTAAAAAATTCCACGTATCATCCTCACTGATTTTTGTTCAATTTATCAGGAATAAGATTGAACAGTCTGTGTTACAAAAATATCTCTAGGTATTTCTGATGTAACCGAGTCTAGGAACCATAGCTCCAGATGTAAACACTGGTTCCCAACATACCTTATGAAATAAGGTTTTTATTGGCCAAAAGTGCTCTTATTAGATATTAATATTATCAAATGATATTAACATATTAAAGGATCTCGTGTCCTATAATTAAAAAATAATTATCCTAAGTTTTTCAAACTCATTATAGCATGAAAAACTTTTTTATTTTTTTAATTTTATTTATTCATTTTAGAAAGGAGAGAGAGAGGGAGAGAGAGAGAGAAACAGAGAGAGAGAAGGGAGGGGAGCAGGAAGCATCAACTCCCATATGTGCCTTGACCAGGGAAGCCCAGGGTTTCGAACCGGCGACCTCAGCATTTCCAGGTCAACACTTTATCCACTGCGCCACCACAGGTCAGGCAACATGGAAAACTTTGTTGCTGAATACCTGTAGTCATCCTGGAGAACTAGAATGCCACAGAAGCATTTTGGGAAATGAGACTCCAGAGAACGGCTGTTGGCATCTGTGAATGTTGACTTTAGTAGGATCTTTTCCAACTACTTTCAACTCAACCTGCCTGCTATATCATGTTTAGAAATCCATCCTTTTGCATCTTGGATGTTTTTTCAGTCTCAAGAGTCCCTTGTCTTTTAAACAGTAAGCCCTATCTTATTTATCATAAAGTAAGTTCCAGAAGGATCAGAATTCTAAATGTTATTAGAATTGAATTTTTAATTCATAAAATTAAAATAAATAAGAAAGAATACACTGTTCTTTATTTTTGGAATGAGGATAATCTTCCTAAATAAGATGCAAAACCTAGGTTACATGAAATTTAATACTTTTCTACAGCAATTACGTCTAAATATGACACACACTATAAAAATATACTCACAATATAAGTGAAGAAAATATTTGTAATGTTAGACAAGAGCTAATTTCTTTTCTTTTTTTTAATACAAGGACAGAGATAGAGTCAGAGAGAGGGATAGATAGGGACAGATAGTCAGGAATGGAGAGAGATGAGAAGCATCAATCATCAGTTTTTCATTTTGACACCTTAGTTATTCATTGATTGCTTTCTCATATGTGCCTTGACCACGGGCCTTCAGCAGACCAAGTAACTCCTTGCTCGAGCCAGCGACCTTGAGTCCCAGCTGGTGAGCTTTTGCTCAAGCCAGATGAGCCCGCGCTCAAGCTGGCAACCTCGGGGTATCGAATCTGGGTCCTCCACATCCCAGTCTGATGCTCTATCCACTGCACCACTGCCTGGTCAGGCAAGGACTAATTTCTTTAACCTGCAAAGAATTCTTATAATTCAGTAAGAAAAAGATAGGCAGCCTAAGAGAAAAATGTGCATATAAACAAGCAGTTCACAGAGTACCAACTACAGATTCTCAAAAAATATTTTAAAAAAGGGAGCCAGATACAGACCAGCCAAAGGCCTTTATGCATATGTTCCCTCCACATAAGTTGCCCTTTCCCCATGTGTACTTTTGTCTTACCCTCACCTGTGATGACTTTTGCTAAAATGTCACCTTTTTTATGAGGCCTGTCCTATTTAAAATTGCACCCTGTCTGCCAGCATTTCCCATTGCCCTTCCGTGACTTACTTTTCTTCATAGCATTTATCACCACCAGATATACTACATATTTTCTCATTTATTTGGTTATTGTTGCTTTCTACCTGTCAGAAGGCAAGATTCATGAGGTTGGGACTTCTGTCTCTTGTACTTACTGCTATATCCCTCCCACTTAGACTACCATCTAGCACATAATAGGAATTCATTAAGCAACTGTCGAATGAATAAATGAATAGAAAGATGTTCAAAGTGTCTATAATTAAAGAAGTGCAAGTCAAAATAACCATGTTATAACAGGTTTTCATTTGGACTTGGTAATAGTAACTTGTCAACAGTCCGTGGAAATGTGTGAACCCCTTCCATGATACTAAAGCCCATACCAAGAGGTTTTATTCTTGTAACTCCAGAATCAAACTCCTCATCTCTGTCCTGGAACCTGATTATGTGGTTTGCTTTCTCTATTAATATCACTGTCTTCTAGTTCCTGACTCTTCCTGCTCCTTCTCAGTGTCTAGATGACAGCTCATCTGGATGACTTGAACAACACCTTTTGTTTCCCCACCTCCAGCCTCATCCAGTGCCACACTAACTGGAACCTCAGCTTTGCACCTGCCACTTCCTGTTTAGAAACCTTTGTGGTCTATTCCTCATCACTGCAGTCCTGGTCCTCCACTAGCTTATCAACCACCCTCCAGTTTCCTCTCCTAAACAAGCACATCCCAAGTTCCAGTCTCCTGAACATATCCAGAACTTTCTTCCTCTGTGGTTGTTCTGTGTTCTCTTATAAGATGATGAGTCAGATGTGGACAATAGCAGGGACACAGAGAAGCTCAGGAAAACAAAACGTGTTACAATCGCAGGTCCTAGAGATGGAGGCATGCCACGCATTGCAGGGCCATGTGAGGAATACCAGGTTTCGGCTTAGAGGGCAGATGACAGGAGCTAGCAGAAAGCCTAGACTTGCGTCTGGGATGCTTAAGGAATATTGCTTCATGGGGTGCAAGGGCCAGACAGAGGACACAGGGCTCTGGGACGGCTTGCTCCCTGCTTTGTTATCTCTAAGAATTGGTTAGTTCCAGGACCGGTGGTCTCTCTTCAGCCAGAAACGTTTTTAAGATGTCAAAACATTATACATCATACACACAAAATAAACACAACAGTACTTCTCTGCCTGTGCTGCTTTCATGACTAGAATACCTTTTGCCAAACACCCACCCCCATACACACACACACACACACACACACACGCTTCCTCCATATCTATTATTGAAAGTCTACTCAGCCTTTAAGTCTCAGTTCAAATATTAGCTTTCCCCCTTGTGTGCTCCCATTATACTTCGTAATTTTCCTTTTCTCTCCCGCCTTGGTAATTGTGTACTTGCATTACTTCACAGGGTTAGCTCAGAGGAGTGCTGGACCCTGCTAATCACCCTGCATTTGCTAATGTCCACTCTTTGAAATGTGGAGGGAATGGCTCCTGTCCCTCTCTGCTAACACTCTTCTAGATGCTGGAAGGCAGCTTCCGTGCTGGGGTCTTTTTTGGTTCTGTTGTTGTGGTAGGTGCCAGTGCTGTAAATCAGAGCTTCCTGCCTCTTGCAGAACAGTCTTCGTTGTTGCTGAGAAGGAGCCATGAGAGAGTAATTATGCAGTAAATTCCATATTCACTCTATTTGAACATCACAGTGGCCACTATGCTGGAAAAGCAAAAGTTGTATAGGAACTCTGAGGCTTCAATCATAGGTTAAGTCAGAAAACCAACTTTATTTATTTATTTTTTTTAAATTTTCTGATATTTTCTTTTTCTTTTTTTTTTTTTTTAAATAATTTTATTTTTTTAATGGGGTGACATCAATAAATCAGGATACATATATTCAAAGATAACAAGACCAGGGTATCTTGTCGTTCAATTATGATGCATACCTGTCACCCAAAGTCAGATTGTCCTCTGTCACCTTCTATCTTGTTTTCTTTGTGCCCCTCCCCCTCCCCCTTTCCCTCTCCCATTCCCCCCTCCCCCCCGTAACCACCACACTCTTATCAATGTCTCTTAGTTTCACTTTTATGTCCCACCTACGTATGGAATAATGCAGTTCCTGGTTTAGAAAACCAACTTTAGACCATCCCTCACCTGGCTTGCTCTATTAATTCCCTGCTTGGTCTTTCTGGAGGACAGGACCTAGGAGTAAACATGTTAGTACATAGATATAGATATTATATTCACATTATGAGGCCTCTTATACCCAGCACTTCAGCAAGAGTACTGAGAGTACTATTATGAGGTTGGAAAGATTAGATTTTTAAGGTCTCACAGGATGTAGACATGCATTCAAAGACACATGCTGTATATCATGCCCTGTCTTTCCAGCCCAAAACAGAGGGGCCCATAGAAGGACCTTCAGGGCCTGCAGTGGCCTCTTGGATTAGTAGGGTAAAACTCATTCATGTAATAGTCCCACATCATGTTGCTTGCTGAATGAGACACTCCATTCTCTAGGTGTGTTCTCTTTCAGGGGCTCTCACAGTGGTGTGTAGTAAATGTTTACTATCTGGCTTGGGGAGTGGGGTTGGAAAGTCCCTGATTTGTTGC
This sequence comes from Saccopteryx bilineata, assembly GCF_036850765.1. NCBI lineage: Eukaryota > Metazoa > Chordata > Mammalia > Chiroptera > Emballonuridae > Saccopteryx > Saccopteryx bilineata. The sequence goes on from NC_089498.1 coordinate 63,850,924, forward strand.
TTTCCATGGTGTAAATGCTCACACTATGGTCATTTTCAAGCTACCATGCATGACCACTAAATAGGGAGTTGGGAAGCGAGGCGCATAATGGGCTCTCTTCAGCAGAACTGGGTACCACCACCAGTGTTCTCCATCTTCCTGTGTCATCGATTCTGCCTCCAGCTGGAAATGCCCATGCATGACAACTCTAGTCATGAACACTCCCAGGAGCTTCCCAGCCTCCACAGAAACCAGTGGATGCACTGAGTGAGAAGTGGGAGTGGCCCTTGTCACCTAGTGTGCATGTCCTGTAGAGTCTATTTCAATCTCAGTCTTGGCTATTTGAGGAATCTTGTTCCACATATTGTTGGTGCTAACTAAATAAGTACTTTTTGCTATTTAGTACCTAGTCTTGAGGAACTCAAAGCGGCTTTTATTATACTGAAAACTGAATTGTTATAAACATATTTACCATGTAAAGAGATTGCTTACATAAACTTCCTTAAGAATTGCTGTGTCTGTTTGGTGCTCCCTTCACACAATGCTTAATTGGCGAACTAGTCTCAGCTCCATGTAAAATTAGATGTTGACCTTTGAAATAAACTAGAAGATGAACACATTTATCTAATTTTTGGTAACAAGTTGGGGGTCAATGTATCACTCTTAACTCTGTGTGTGTTGCAGGATAAATTCTGGATGTCCATATCTTAGCTTTCTACAGTTCAACTTACTGGAGCTATAATATCATGAAACATGCCATTCTTCTAACTTCTCAGGAAGTTTCAACCTGGCTTATAATGTCAGGGGGACAAATGAGCATCTTTCTTACTGATGTAGTTGATGTCTCTCTTTTCCTATCAGAGATTAAGATGAACTGAAACTAGATGCTTGCCTGCCACTAAGAGTTATGATGGGAACTAGGAAAAAGTCAAGTTCTGATATCTAGCATTGCTTACCATAAAAGCTTACTCAGTTTCAATTCCAATTCTGGTGACATGCTTAAGATGATGGTGGTGATTCTGATATTATGGTACATGTGGGCTGACTCCTAGGTGAGGGCTGATTGGAGCCAATCACCAATTCTCAATGGGCAGGTGTAGTTACTGAGCAAATTCTCGTGAAGATTGGTGACATTTTTTATGTTTATGTTTTTCTGGTAATGAAAGAAATAGTCATTGTAGGAAACTCAGAAAATGCAGAAAAGCATAAAATCATCCCAAATCTCAGAAAGAGTGACAGTTAACATTATAAATAATAGGTTATATTGTATGTGCATAGTTTACAGGTATCTTGTTATGAATACTCTTAATGACACTGCTATCATATAAATGTAGTGTAGTTGATTAACTCTTATTATTTAAGGTAAACATAGTTCCACTATGATAATAATAATTTGAAGAACATCCTTGAACCTAAATCTGTCTACCTCTTTGATTATGTAGTTAGAATGGAATTGTAGATGTAAAATTATTAGATTAAAAAGTGAAGACATTTTTAGGATTTTTGTTTTTATAGACCTGAAATTGCTTTTGAGAAAGGTTTTAAAAGATAGTAGTTCCATGGATTCCCATCTTCCTAAAAAGAAGAGGGTGAAAGCCCTCCTCATTTTAAGATTAACAATGTAATATAAATATAATGGAATGGACCCATATAAAGTTTTTATCTCAAGCTTTGTTTGCCATAAAACTAGAACTCTATAGAGAAGATAGGAAATGATAGTTAGGAGACACTTTATAAAAGATCATTCAGGCCCTGGCCGGTTGGCTCAGTGGTAGAGCGTCGGCCTGGCGTGCAGAAGTCCCGGGTTCGATTCCCGGCCAGGGCACACAGGAGAGGCGCCCATCTGCTTCTCCACCCCTCCCCCTCTCCTTCCTCTCTGTCTCTCTCTTCCCCTCCTGCAGCCAAGGCTCCATTGGAGCAAAGATGGCCCGGGAGCTGGGGATGGCTCCTTGGCCTCTGCCCCAGGTGCTAGAGTGGCTCTGGTCTCGACAGAGCGACGCCCCGGATGGGCAGAGCATCGCCCCCTGGTGGGTAGAGCATCGCCCCCTGGTGGGCGTGCCAGGTGGATCCTGGTTGGGCGCATGCAGGAGTCTGTCTGACTGTCTCTCCCCGTTTCCAGCTTCAGAAAAAAAAAAAAAAGATCATTCATCAGTCATCACCAAAATACAAGCTGCCGAAACAGGAAGGAGAAAGACACATTGGCATAAGTTCCAGGCCTTATGCAAGGACTCAGCTAACCTGGATAGCTTGTTGGGAGGAATGTCTTTGGTTATTTTCTTTTTGCTGTAACACCAAAGCACAGGGTATCTGACAAACAAGATGTAATTTGACAAACAAGGTGTGGCCTCAGGTGTATTCCTGAATGAGTGGCTGTCACACCCGTCTTCTAAGGAGGTGGTAATGAAGATTAAGAGTGTAATCCTATCATTTTACTGAGTTTTTATTTATCCTGTAGGTGTAATTATAGAGTTTCCCTTTTAAATGGCTCTTAATGTGTTTGGCCAAAGAGGAAAACCAAAACAGTTGGTAAAAGTCTATCATGTTTCCCTGGTTGCAGTTCTAGCCGCCCTGACTGGGAGGACTAACTTCTTTTTACAAATAGGTCAACTCTGTTGATTTTGGCCAATGGCCCCAGATTTAGGAATACACAATTGCCTCCCCCAACATGCTCTTTGTTATTACTTATGAAATTATTACCAAGTAATAGTGTGAATAGTGAAAACAGTATTGTTCTTTGATATCCTTCCAGAATATTCTATTTAGAAACAAAGATATATATTTGTATATGAACACTTAAAAACCAACCCACATAGAGTCATCCTAAATACATTCTTGGTTCACTTTACAATATAGCCTGAAAGGAATCCTTTCTTTTCTTTTCTTTTCTTTTCTTTTCTTTTCTTTTCTTTTCTTTTTTCTTTTCTTTTCTTTTCTTTTCTTAATAGCAACGTAGTCTATGTATATCTCTAAGGTAATTTTTAAACCAGTCTTCAACTGATGGTATATTCTGTTTTTCTTTGATGGTTCTAATCATTGCCACAATGTAGATCCTAGTATATATTACTTTTGAGAGTGTATATCTATGATAAAGTTCCAAGTAAAAGGGTATGTGCAACAAAATAATCTTTCAATGATAAGGACAAAGCAAAACAGAAAATGAGCTCCTGGATATAAGAATAAAGTAAGAATGGGTAATATTTTAAGAAAGATTTCATAAAAGTAACCATCTGATAATTTTTCCTTTTTGCCATTGTAACTAAAGGTTTAAGTTTTTCTTTTCTGTTCAGCATTTGTTCTTTATGTTGTTGTTTAAAAAGAAAATACCCAGTGCAAATAGAGACTCCAATAATGATACTGAGATCCAAAGATGGCACTTAAAAAAATAGATTTGAAATAGAAGGAAGAATGGGAGATCTAAAGTCACATCATGATTGGTCACAAACATACACTGTGATCTTTATCCAATCACCTTGTCTAATCTTAGCTTCCCCATCTGTAAAGAGAAAGTGTTTAAAATCTTCAAATTATATTTTAGAATGGTTTTCTGTGATTTGTTTGCAACTTAGGGCTTCTAATACTATTTAATGTTCATGAGTGAGTTTCAGTCAAAGCTGGAAGCCATGGTTCTCTGAAAATGGGCTGTGTTGGTGAGCAGTCCATCCTTTGCCCAGATTAACACTGATGCGTGCTGAGAAGGAAATGTAAGATATCAGGAGATAATTTTTTCATGTCATTTGACTGCAGACATATGTTTATCAGTTTCAGGAGAATTTGAGCCAATGTTCTATTGTACTCAACCCTCAGAATATTTCTTAGTGAGGAGCAATATTAAGGATGATGGCTTATCAGTGTTGTATCTATGGTTTGAGTAACTTTGGTCTTTTCCATCTTGGAATATGATTTCAAGAAAGTATTTTACTGAAATGGGTGCCTTGGTATCCTCAAGTCTAGTATAGAAAGATTAGCCATTGACATTTTCTGGGTTTCTCTTTTTAAATCTCTCACTTATAACATACAGTAATTAATATATTAAAACAACTGTTATTATTATAATGACAGATGAGTAATGTGTGTGTGTGTGTGTGTGTGTGTGTGTGTGTGTGTGTGTGACAGAGACAGAGGGGGAGACAGACAGGTAGGAAAGGAGAGAGATGAGAACCATCAATTCTTCATTATGGCACCTTAGTTCATTGATTGCTTTCTCATATGTGCCTTGACCAGGGGGGCTAAAACAGAGTGAGTGATCCCTTGGTCAAGCCAGCAACCTTGGGCTTCAAGCCAGCAACCTTTGGGCTCAAGTCAGAGACCATGGGGTCATGTCTATGCTCCCATGCTAAAGCCAACGAACCTGCATTCAAGCTGATGAGCCTGAACTCAAGCTGGTGACCTTGGGGTTTTGAACCTGGGTCTTCTGCATCCCAGTCCAATGTTCTATTCACTGCACCACTGCCAAATCAGTCCAGATGAGCAATTTTGAAATAGCCAATTAAGATAAGGTTTAGGGCCTGAAAAAACTTTCAAATATGTCAGTAAGGTTGAAGAGAATCCACATAAAAAACATAACTTCTTTATCCCAAATAGTATAAAAAATTTTCAGTCCCAGAATATTTTAAGTTCTAAAATTTACATTGAGTACTCTCCCACTAAACTCTAAGTAAACATTTATTTCTACTCACTTTTCACTTATCATGAGGTTTAGCAAGTCTAAGGATTTGTCCCCAAGCCACTCTATTCTTTGGGTTTCCCCTGAAAGTCCAGATTACCAAGGAAATCAAATTAAAAGAAAGTACAAGTTCACCCTAGATGTAGGACGTTTCTTGTAGGAACTACTGCTTGATATTTTTAGTTCATCTTGTGTTTCTTTAAGGAGGATTAAAAACTGAGGTTTAAAGAAAAGGGATGGATAATTCAAATAAAATCAATGAGTTACTAATGCATTTAGTGTGCTTTTGGAGGTCTCTGGAAATGAGGTTTCTGAAATGAATCTCCTCAGACAGTAGACAGATGACTCAACAACTCTGGCCATCAAGGCAGGCTGAGTCATCTCAAGTCAGCTGAGTCACCTGCTTCCAGCTCTGTTTTATAAGAAGTGGGGCTGGCTAGATATTTTTGATTGAGAGTATTAAGCATTTAAGTATATAGAGACTATGATGTCTTTCTTAGGAAAAACCACATGAATTGCTCATGCACAGATGGACTACATTAGTGAAAGCAGATTAGTAATTGTTTTAAGTTCCTGATGATGAAATAACTGTTCTAAACACCTACCTCACTAGATTCTTTACTCACCAGATAAACCAAGTGATACTTGACAAAGATCCAGGTTAGGCTAACTCCACAGAGCCATTCAGAGATAGCTAATTCCACAGACTGTCCAGAGAACATCCTGAGATGTCATTTGCAGAACTTGCTTTTAAAATCTGGATGCTAAATCTGGACTACACATGCATTTTGAGTAGAGAGGTTTTTGGGGAAAGAAAGGTGTTTCACAATGAGAGAATATTGAAAGAAGTCAGTCAGCCAACATTTTCATTGGAAAGACTGATTAAGCATTTTGGGGTGCTCAGTTCTCCTGTTGCATGGGTTTTAATATTTTTTTTTAGGGAAATGGAAATTTAGTGCAGGCAGGTTGGCATAAAAGTAAGAATCAAAGTCAAAGAACATGAAAGTTCTTGAGCTCTGTGACCCCCCTGATCATTCAGGCTTTACTAAACCTCAGTTTCTTCATCTGATAATTGAAAGGGTTGTATCAGATTGGTGTTTCAAAGTTGCCTGAACATGAGGATCACCTGGGGCACTTGTTAAAAATACAGATATCCCTTGCCTCACCCCAGCCTATTGAATTCAAATCAGCAGGGTGAGGCCTGAGAATTGTTTTTAACCAGCACCTTGGGTGATTCCTATGTTCTGACAAGTTTGGGAAACACTACATTTGATGATCAGTAAGAAATATTTTTAGCTCTAAGATTGATCAAATGATCGCTCAAAACACCAGACCTTTTTCTTTTCCTTTCCAAATTGGGGAGACAAGAATCAAATAGAAACAAATTAAGTTACGTTGTGGGTGGAGAGGTATTGGTGGGGCTGCTCTGCCATTAGAATATGCATGCAAAGATTGTCTTGGGTATACTCAACCCTAGATACGAAGGACTGTGTGTTGTTCCTGCTCCAAATTAATTCTTCATTTCAGGAAGGGACTGATCAATTCACTCTCCCTGGAGTTTAAATAGCTCAAGAGTCTCCTGAAAATTTCTCCTGAGACAAGATTCAAAGCCAATAGAATGGAGGCATCAAGAATATCAGGTGATGGCCCTCACTGGATGGCTCAGTGGTAGAGTGTTGGCCCAGCGAATGAATGTCCCAGGTTCAAATCCAAGTCAGGGCACAGAGGAAAGTGATCATCTGCTTCTGCACTCCTCCTCCTCTCCCTTCTCTTTCTAGCTCTCTCTTCTCCCTCAGCCATGGCATGGTTGGGGCAACTGGGTTTTGGATGGCTCCATGGCCTCATTTCAGGCACAAAAATACTCAGTTGCTGAGCAATGGCATAATGGCCCCAGATGGGCAGAGCATTGCCAGGTGGATCCCGGTTGGGATGCATGAGGGAGTCTGTCACTCTGCCTCCCTGCTTCTCACTTCAGAAAAAAAAAAGAAGAAAATAAAAAGAGTATCAGGCGATCAGGGCAAGCACCAAAAGCAGGCAAAGACTTTATTCAGAAAATTTGCCTGAGCTGGTTCCAGTTTAAACAAGAAAGTCTACACCAGTTCAAGGATGGTGGAATGTGACATTGATCACCCAAGCAAGGAAATATAACAGAAATCAGAACAAAATGAATGTCATTATTGCAGAGCACAAATGCTGGATGGCCTCCTCTTCTCACAACTCATCTGCTAACAAAAGATATTGGAGAAAACTCTTTTTAGAAGAGCAAAAAACCATAAATTGTAAATTCATTCTTTCATGTATTCAACATTACTTTCTGGGTCTTCCCACATACCAGGCACTGTTACAGGTCCTCTGGATATAGCAGTGAACAAAATGGGTTCCCGAGTGCATTGTAGAAGATGTTCCAGAGGTTGTATTCTAGAAATCGAAGGGGATCAGAATACGCTATCTGAAAATATGCCACTTTGGCATAGAGATTATTTTGAACTGAATTAAAAAACAGCAGATGCAAATAAAAGTTCTTTACCCTCCCTCTTCTGTCTAAAGGCAGAGTATAAAATTTCCTTTGTGAAGGTATCCCCTCTCCCTTCACCTGTACCAGGAGGAGCAAACCAGCCTTCTTCTCGAAGTAAAGACTGAGCCAAGATGAATCTGAACAAACAAATTTCACTAAAATAATCTTATTTTCTGCCAGTTTCCCCATATATCTACTTCCCACAATTTACTGCTCCTTAACGCCGAAGCCCCTTTTCCTTTTTGTCAGTATTCCATATATTTATTAATCTTTGTTAACACGGTATATAAGCCCCATGGTCTCACTGCTTTTTGATATTTTTTGCTTCATTTCTTAAAGCCTTTTCATAAGCATTTGAAACAAACCATTTTCCCTTGTTAATCTGCCTTTCGTCAGTTTAAATTTCCAGGACCCTGGGTGTAGAACCTAAGAGGGTGAAGACAGAGGTTTCCTCCATCTCCTGCAAAGGGAAGATAGAAAATAAATAAGTGAACAAATAAATAAGATCATTTCAGAGGGTGCTAATTGATATGATGGAAAAACAATAGATAAAGGGTCCTAAAGAGTGATTGGGGCAAAGGGAGGGGGGTGTGAGGTACGGAGCCTACTCTATAGACACTGCCAAGGAGAACTGGGAAGGGCTGTTAGACATGAGATGAGTGTGTTTAGGGGCCTGGGGGGTGAAATAACTGAGATCCAGAGAGAACAAAGGAGTCACCCAGGTTAATGGTGAGACTAGAGCCCAGGTATCCTAGTGTTTGCAAGTAACTTTTTTCTGATGAACTGAACTTTCTGAATACTACCCTTAATAAAGAGGTCTTAGTTTTGCCTCATAGATACATTAGGCCTTTTGTACTCATTATTTGCTAGTATTTAAGTGTTAAAATAGGTTTAGAGATTGGGAATAGTATAAGGCTTGCCAACATAGGCACTGAAGAATTTTAGTAGCCCATTTTCAAAAGATCAAGGGACCACAGGTGCTAGAAATATTGAGGTGCTGTGGACTTTTATTTTCACCTGACAAAGACTATGGGAAAATTGTTGATGCCCAATCAATGGAGATCTGGAATAGTTCAAGCCGAAGAAATAAAGCCAGTCCCAATTCTCATCCTTTCTGTTAACTAGCATGGAAGTGTGTGTGTGTGTGTGTGTGTGTGTGTGTGTATGTGTGTTTTGTTTTATTTTTACCATGGAACCTTGTAGTCACATCCATCCAGACTCTGGGCAATGCTTAAATCCTTCCACTGCAAGAAAACAAATTCTTAAAAAAAAAAATTGACTCAGTCTACTTTGTCTTATTTTCCATAAATGAAGTCTTAATAGCATTCTCAGATAAGGTGCCATTTCTGAAATACTTAACAAAACATGAATTGTATCAAAATGATTTTTCAGCATTTGTACAAGACAGGTTACCCATTCTAATAGTTCTACGGCATTTTGTGCTTCTTTTTTTCTTGATGCTTTGAAGGTAGTACTTTAAACTTGAGGTTCATGGAAATTATTATCTCTTTTGTGTTTGTTTTTTTATACTGTAATAATTGAAGACTAATTTTTCTTTCTTGCCAAGCCTAATACCCCAGTCTGAACACCATTGTGAGGTTTCTTTACATACTGCCACCTGGCGTATTAGAGAAGATACTACAATTAGCATGTTATTTGCAATCCCACCAGGCAAGCAGCCAATTTTTCAGACTATGGGAATTTTCTTCTAGACGGATAAGAAAGTTCCAATAGCCACAGAAATTTAATAAGGTAAAATCTTGGCTAACTGGTACTAAAGTAACTAAAATTCCTAATTAAATTATTTTTTGTGTGTGTGATTGAAAGGCAACCTAAGACACTGTGTTTTTTACTTAGAGAAAACAAAAGGGAGTAGCAATAAAATAACTAGTAATTAAGATCAATAAACAAAGTTCTAGAATATGTTAAGGTTATCAAAAATAGCATGTAAAATATGTAACATTAAGAAGAATAATTTTATTGCCCTATAAGTCTTTAGTCATTAATTAAGTCTTCTTTTTTTGTTTGTTTTTTTTTGTTCTGAAGTTAGAAACGGGGAAGCAGTCAGATTCCCGCATGTGGCGGACCGGGATCCACCCGGCATGCCCACCAGGGGGCGATGTTCTGCCCATCTGGGGGCGTCTCTCTGTTGCAACCAGAGCCATTCTAGCACCCGAGGCAAAGGCCAACATAGAGCCATCCTCAGTGCCCGGGCCAACTTTTTGCTCCAGCGGAACCTTGGCTGTGGGAGGGGAAGAGAGAGACAGAGAGGAAGGAGAGGGGGAGGGGTGGAGAAGCAGATGGGTGCTTTACCTGTGTGCCCTGGCTGGGAATCGAACCTGGGACTCCTGCACGCCTGGCCGACACTCTACCACTGAGCCAACTGGCCAGGGCATTAAGTCTTCTTAAGGCAGAACAATCTTAATTTGTTTTTAGTTAGCAGGAGATAAAATATTTCCCCAAATCTTTGAATCTTGCCTAGCACCCTCGATGACCAATGTCTTTGCAATTACTAGGTTGCTATTTATTGAGTACCTGTAGTACCAATTAACTGAAAAGGTCACTGCTAAAAGGATAGCTAATTGGAATCCAGTAAGATCGAGTATCCACGGTTGGTAACCTTGTGCCAGGAATGTAATATAGCCAACAGGGTTATCTGTGAAATGGTGATAATAATAGTGTTTATTTCATTGCTCTAATAGGAAGGTTATATACCAAATTCAATGCATGGTCCATAATTGATGCTCAAAAACACTAACACTAACACACACACACATACACACACGCACACACACCCAGCATTTCAAGCAAGTTGTATAAGCAGATGATATTCTCACTTTAAACTCTCTTTAGCTAAGAGGGATGGTCAAATACCAAACTACCAAACTGAAATGCATGTATGAAAAAAATTTATTCTCTCATAATGCTTTCAGAAGTAGAGATCATATTGGATGGTTTATTTTTAAAAAGCCTCTTCAATCTATACTCATAGATACAAATATAGGCTTCTGTGGGTGTTTTGGGGGTTGGAATTGGGTGGAGCCAGAAAAATGTTGAATTCAGTTAAGCAATTGGCTGTTTTGCAACGGATTTGTAAGTAGCGGTTTGGCTGAATTTAACTTATTTTTAAAAAACATGTAGTTTGCTGAAATGCATCTAAAAATGTTAATCTATATCAAGCTTTATTATAACTTTGTCATAGTTTTCTTTCTTTCTGGAATATCTATTCGTGTAAGCCAAATTTTAAATAGAAAATTAATATTCTTCTCTGAGACCCTTTGAAAATTATTTAAAATCTTTCTTAGAAAATGGTTCCATAAGCAAGGGAAACAACAGAAGCGACAAGGTTCAAAAGGAATTTTAAGCAAGTTATTTTCATCTCTAGCTGTTTTCCAGTAAGTTAAAAAACAGATCATTATGGGAAGGTATAACTCATAGTACGTGTGTGTGTGTGTGTGTGTGTGGTGTGTGTGTGGTGTGTGTGTGTGTGTGTGTGTGGTGTGTGTGTGTGATGTGTGTGTGGTGTGTGTGTGTGTGGTGTGTGTGTGTGTGTTTTATGCAATTCAAAGGTGGTGAAATTGGGAGTAAAGGCACTTTTCTGCAAAAGCTTCTGACTTTTTTTTTTGAAATATGAGCCCTGAAAAGTATAATCTTTACCACTAGGGGGTGACAGTTGACAATGAATAGCTTCTCTTAATGTGAGCCACACCACTGGCTTAGTTTGGAAGGTACTGGAGAAATGATTGGTTTACTGATTGTCTGGCGATGTTTGATTTGATGGATTCTGTTTGCTGCACATGCTCCACGCCCAGTATCGTTCCTGTTTGGACACACAAAGTGGGCCTCAGGGAATGACACCTAGTACTGAACAGTTTTATAGATTTCAAGTAAGTGTCTAGGAAATTAGTTAACAGATAAGAACATTTTATTCATGTTGCATTTACTTAAAAAACAATTAGAGTCTACAAGCCCCAGTGACTGGCACTGGGGTATATATTGATAAACAAGAATATCTGTACTCAGGGAGGTTTTATTGTGGGGGGGGGGAAAGATAAAAAACCGGGTAAACACATCTATAAATAAATTAACAAGACAGATAAAGGGAAGAAATATTCAGGTGAGATAGAATAACTGGAGTTAGAACAGACATATTACATCAGATCAAGTATTACTTTAACCAAATGCTTTGCTCTTCTCCATCTAACCAGCAGATTTCAGACACATTATATCCCGTACTTTGGTTGTTTAACATTTGCATTGATTCTGGCAGTTCTCATAACTCAGCATTTTGGTGCCTTCAAAGCTTGGAATATCACTGATGGTTGATAGCTAGCAGTAGCATCCCTCCTTAGTACACTTCTTGCAAAATTTCGTTAAAAAAGGCTTTGAATGGGCACACAACATAATCAACAGTTCAAATGCTATAGAAATGTTTACCTGAAACTTATGTACTCTTATTGATCAATGTTGCCTCATTAAATTTAATTTTATAAATATAATTATAAGAAAAGAAAGGCTTTGAATGGAAAGAATATGCCTGGCTCTTTCCATTTCGCATTAGTGGAAACTCCTGTAATGTAATTGGCTAAATTGCATCTATTTTTGTCTAAATGGTTGGAGTACTTCTTAAGAAATATTACTCACACCACACACACTGCAAAAACCCCCACGATATTTATTTGAGGTTAAAATGATCTAGCAGAAAAAATAAGAAAATTATCTTAATGTTGATATAAATACTGGTGAGACTATAACCTAGGTGTTATTGATATTATAGCTCATTTAATGCCATTTCCAATTTTCTTGATTTTTTTTTTTTACCTGAAAGACCTTCACCCTTTATTCTCCATCAATTTAAGTCTGCCTCATCTTTTACTTTCTAATGGGTCACTCTGTCTCTCTTCTAATTCCCCTGCATGCCATGTGTATCTCTTCCTTTTCTTTATTCCAGAAGCACTCATGTAATTGAGTAATTGGTTAAATAATACATTCTTAGTTTCATAATAATTTCTTCTCTGTTGGAAATAAAATATTGACTGGCTATTCGCAAATCCTTTCTTTTCCCAGCCTTACTTGTAGCTAAGGGTGAAAGTTGTGAGCCCACTAACTAGTGAAATGTGGGGGAAATATACTGGTATCTGATGAGAAAGATACATTCCCCAACGCAAAGGGAAAAGTGTATGTGGAGGCCCTCTCAAGGTCTTGGCTCTTCCCTTGCCGTTGCTTTGGATGAGGTAAGAAAAGATGCTCTGTCTGGATCTGTACATCTTGTGAACAAAATGGGACATCCAAGAGCCTCCCGGAGATGCCAACGCCATGCTCTTGACAATGTGGAGCTAATGAACCAGCTCTGGAACCATCATCCTCCAGCTTCTTGTTATACGGTTTAATTTAATGCCCTTATTATTTACACCACTATTAATTTGTTACGTGATTCCTGGGAACCAAATGGATCCTAACCAACACAATCTGAATATTATACTCCCCTGAAAACATCATATCACTTTTAATTTTTATATTCCTTCTGAGAACTTGGCCCAGAGCTCAAAACAGAGTAGTGGCTAAATAAATATGTGCAATCTACATGTTTTTCTTTGTCCCCTCTCCATTTTCTCCCATACTCACCGAATGAACTTGAAATTAATCTCATACGCTTATTTAAGAGTCTGCTGGATTGGGATAAGGAATTTCCCCTCTATGGATCTGTTACCTAAGATGCATATGTGTTAGAAGGTAGCTTATGCTAACTTGCCATGGTAAATTGTAATTATTTTGAGCTTCATGTGTACACACTTTTAGAAGGTGAGGGTCCTTCTTTTTCATCCTTCTGCCTATCTCTCTATCACAGAGCCAGCTCTGTGCCTTGTGCAGGTATATAGACAATGGGGTGAATAAGTGGGGGAGAGAGGAGTGATGAAAGTTGGAAGCAGGAAAATGTATTTGGCTCCTGGAAAGGCATTTGATGGATCACAGTAAATTCTTGGAAGCAGAAATATTGCCTTATTCACCTTTACGTCTCCTAAACAAGTGTTTCTAAAAAGCATAGTCTAATCATTCAGCATCAACTAGAGCTTTGCTAAAAATTTGCATTCTCGGCCCACTCCCGAACTACAGAGAGAAACTCCCTGAATGGTGGCCTGGGACCCCTGATTTTACTCACTTGTGACTCACTGCCCCAAGTTGCTAGCAAAGTTTTTCATATATATTAGACACTCAGTAAAAAATAGAATGAATAAATAAATGATGCCAAGATAGAACAATCTCTCAAACTCATCCAATCTCTAAAGTCATTCCTGTAAAACAGTATTTATTTAATGAGGTAGAATATTTCATTTAAAAAGTAGAACATCCCCCTTATCCGGTGGGCAACACATTTTCTTTGATTACCAAGAAGACAAACTATTTAAATGATTCACTTGGTCTCAAATGTAAATAAATTGAAACCAAGAATGAGATTTCTTTTCAAATACTTGGACACTTAGGAATGAAGACAAAACTTTCTAGGTTCCCAACCCATTAAATATACCCGACAACTTCTCTATGATACTTTCTCTCATGAACTCCTCCCTAGAACTTGGACATAACTAGATTTGGCAACAGGTTCACTGAAGAATGAGTTCACATTCTAGACAAGGAGAGAGCTTATCTGTACACAATGGTGAGTACAGATTCCTCTCCAAGTGGTAATTTGGCTGTCACCCAGCATTTCTGACCTCACTGGAAGTCCAAATCATCTCCCTGCTGGCCACAACCCTGCTTCCGTTAAAGCCGTGGTTACAGAGGCTTGTGCTTTCCTGCTTTGCTGAAGTAGGTTGTTCTGCATATGGTCTCCCCTGGCATAACCAGATCGAATGTATAGGAGGCACCATCTGGATTCTTTCCGTGCAGGATGAGAGAAAGCTCTTGCTTAAACAGCTGATGCTGAGAGATCTGTTTTAATAGAGTGTAGTTACAAGGAAGTGAGGAAGCGTCTGTCTGGAGAGAGTGCAGAAGTCTTCTTTAGCCAAGTAGTTTGCACAACAAACTGGAGAATCTAACCCCACTTGCACCATCCAAACTTTTTTTTTTTAAGCGAGAGGAGGGGAGACAGACTCATGTGCTCCAAATGGGATCCACCTGGCATGTGCTCCAAATGGGATCCACCTGGCATGTGCTCCAAATGGGATCCACCTGGCAACCTCTGTCTCAGGCCAATGCCTGAATCAACTGAGCTATAGTCAGCACTTAGGGCTGACACTTGGGCCAATTGAGCCACTGGCTGTGAGAGTGAAAGAGAGAGTAAAGGGGGAGAGGGAAGGGAAGAGAAGCAGATGGTCGCTTCTCATGTGTGCCCTGACTGGAGGTTGAAACCAGGACATCCACATGCAGGGCCGGTGCTCTATTCACTGAGCCAACCAGCCACGGCTACGCCATTCACACTTATCTCTTTCTCTTCCCAACAGAGTCAACCCAGTTCTTCCCAACAGAGTCAAGCCAGTTCCTTCCCTTGGCCCAACATGCCATGCTCCTTATAGCCTACCTGCATTTGCCCAAGATCTTTTGCTTTGGGTGGAAGTCCTTATTCTCTTCTTTTCATCGGTAACAAGGAGATGAATGTACTCATAATAACCATTGAGTGGTGATATGTGCTTTGTATACATAGTCTCTTTGAATCCTACTAACAACTCCAAGAATTAGGTACTATGATTATCACCATTTTGTAGATTAAAAAATGATAATTAGAGGAATTTGATTACATGGCTAAGGTCATCCAGTAAGTATGTCTCTGAATTGAGATTCAGATCCAAGGATTTCCGGTTCTAAAGTCCATGCCGGGAGCCAATGTGTACTCCTTGGAATTTTTTTTTTCTCCTCCAAGTTCCACATTGTCCATGAAGCCCTCTTTGACATTTTACATTCATTATTATGTAAACCATACTTATTGGTAATTTTAATAACAAAATCATAGACTGTCGGAGCAAGAAGGACCTCAGAGGCTATCTAGATGGCCTCTTCTACAGATGAGAAAACTGAGGATTAGACAGAAGCTGATCTTGTCAGAGGTCTTACAGAACTCAGATGTGCACTCAGGGAAGAGCCTTGCTGATTACGACCCCCCACTCCCAGAATTTCTGATTCGGTAGGTCAGGTGAAAAACCCGGGGAATATGTGTTTTTAAAATAGTTTCATGATTGAGTCCAATCATCAGGCAAAGTTGGAAATTATTAATGTTCTATTTCACTTGGTGTTTCATCTGTTTCATTTGTGTTGTCTCATCTCTTGAATCTTACTCTATTGAGACTTTATTCTTCACCTCAGTATCCTCTACAGTGTCTGAGCAGGACCTAGACATATTTTAAATGTCTACTAAATGCGTGTGAATTGAAATGAAGAAAGTTCTGGATACTAAGTATTTGACTAGAAAGTGTCAAGGAAATGGATTATGACAATTAGTTCCAAGGCCACTTAGAGCAAACGTTCCATGTGGAAGGTAAATAGGTGGTAGAAATTATAAGTTTTGGCTTCTCATTTATTTCAGCTCATAATAGCTTTGGAGCCTGGTTGTCTAAAGATTTCAGATAGTGGAGTTTTGATTTCTGATTTTCTTCTTCCTTTCTGAGCTGGGTAGTCATGTTTAATAATGTGATTCCCACATGCTCAGGACATGATTTGTTCTGCTGTGAACCAAGCCCCGGTAACACTCTTGTCTTGGAGTGGCAAAGGCTTATATGGAAGCAGAGTGTACTTTTTGCTTTACTGAGGGATCTTTAAATAGCAGAGAACAGCAACTCAAAGCTTTTCAAAGAGCTACTTAAAGTTATTTTTCTCCATGACAACAGCCTGCCAATAAGGATAGGATTTAAAGAGCTAGGACCGCAAGTAAAAAGAGAAAAGGAAAATTTCTCTGCTAAATTGAATGCTCAGATATGAGCCACAGCCAGGGTGTAAATTTCATACATTGACTCACAACTACAGAGCAAATGATGAGCAATCAAACTGCATTCTTTAATTATCTGTGTGCAAAATAATGAGGATATTGAAAGGTATTCACTTGGTGGTAGACGGGATAGAGGGAGATAATCAGAGGAAGACACAAAGATTGCTGGCCTTGGAATGATGGATTTATTTTTGTGTGTGTTACCTTTAATGGTTTGAAAGGTTGATTTTGTTTTGGGCACTAAAGATCAAATTTTAAATAATCTTAATTTCCCTGTGACTTCTGAACCTTACAAAATCTCCTTTTGCTCTGCTTCATGAAATCTGACTCCTGGAACAGACTGTAGTGGACTCAACTCCTAATTTCCTCTTTTCTCCAGATGAAAATATTCATATACCTTCTCAGATAGCCCCCATATTATTTTAATTGAGATTTTAGTTTTTTAAAATTTTTTTAAATTTTATTTATTCATTTTTAGAGAGGACAGAGAGAGGGAGAGAGAGAGAGATAGAGAGGGTGAGAGAGGAGAGAGACAGAGAGAGAGAGAAGGGGGAGGAGCTGGAAGCATCAACTCCCATATGTGCCTTGACCAGGCAAGCCCAGGGTTTCGAACCGGCGACCTCAGCATTTCCAGGTCGACACTTTATCCACTGCGCCACCACAGGTCAGGCCTTTTTACTCAGTTTTAAGAGTAAAACTTTAAATTTAACAAATTGAGGGAAAGTTACAGCGATTTTCCATGTACCTGCTATATCCATATGCATGGTCACCCACATTATAACCTCCCCCCCCCATCAGAGTCATTCATTTATTACAACTGATGAACTTATATCAACTCATTGTAATTGCCCAAAGCCCATAGTTTACATTATGGTTCACTGTTGGTATTATACACTCTACGGGTTTGGACAAATGTATAAAATGCCATGTATCCATCATTATAGTACCACACAGACTACTTTCATTGTCCTAAAAATCCTTTCTACTCCACTTATTTTATCCCTCTCCCAACCTCCCACCTCTTGCAACCACTGATCTTGTTACTGTCTCCATAGTTTTGCCTTTACCAGAATGTCAGATAGTTGAAATCACACAGTATGTAGCCTTTTCAAACTGGCTTCTATCATTCAGTAATATGAATTTAAGGTTTCTCCATGTCTTTTTAGGTCTTGATAGCTCATTTCTTTTTAGTGGTAAATAATATTCCAGTCTAGATGTACTACAGTTTATTTACCCTTTCCCTACTGAGGTTATCTTGGTTGCTTCTAAGTTTTGGCAACTACTATAAACATCTGTGTGCAGAATTTTGTGTGGACATAAGTTTCCAACTCTTTTGTTTAAATTCCAAGGGTGCAATTGCTGAATTGGTTGGTACATATTAATGATTTTGTCAGAAACCACCAAACTGTCTTCTAAAGTGGCTGTTCCACTCCACATTTCCATGAGCAATGAATAAGAATTCCTGTTGCTCCACATCCTTGTCAGCATTTGGTACTATCAGTGTCCTGGACTGTGGCCATTCTGATGGATGTGTAGTGGCATCTCATCATTGTTTTAATTTGCATTCTCCTGGAAACATATGAGGTAGAGCACCATTTTGTATGCTTACCTGCCATCCATACATTACATTTTCTTCAGTGAGGTGTTTGTTAAGGTCCTTGGCCTATTTTAAAATTAGATTCTATTTTTTCTTATTTTTAAATTACATTGGATTTTTATTGTTCTGTTCTTACAGGCCACCTTTATTCCCCACACTGGAGGGATTTATGTAATTTATCTTCTACTTCTAAATATCCCCAGAATGAAGATGGACTTTCCCTGATAACCTTCTTAATCCTCCACTTCCAACCAAGTCCTACTCTAACTCAGCAGCGTTAGTTTTAGAGTTGATCAATTCCAGAAATTAAATTGATAAAATTTTCTGTGTGATACAGAGATACCATCTACAGTGTTCCCTATAAGTGCTCATCCAGACTTTAATCAGTGACAGATTACTCTTTAGTTTGACAGTGGCAAGTTTCACCATGGACCAGTACCAGAGATTACTATTCGCTTAAACATTATTTGGTGCCTTTTATATGTCAAGCTCTGATCTGGAACACTGAATCAATCAGACAATTATCAACTTTTTTCTTATGAGGTAAAGGTGGTTTTCCTATCATAGCTGGCTCTACCTAGTGCTGCCCATTGAACCCATATAATTAGCCATTTCATTCCTTTAGAAATTTGAGGACAACTGTCAGATCTCCTCAAAGCTCACTGTCATTCTGGTCACCTCTTCCTTTGGACATGCTCCAGTTGGTCGATGACCCTTTCAAAGGAGATTGCTTAGAATTTTACCTTTCTTCCTGGGCTCTTCTGCCTGTGTTTGAATGCTTTGGTCTTATTACAGTTGCCAAAATTGGTGAAGTTACATTGCTTGACATGTTACCCAAGTCTGCAGGTACAAGCTTGCACATGTATATATCCCTTGGGGAGAAGGAGTTGAAAAGATTAACTTCAACCTGGGGAGTTGTTGTTTTTCTGTTCTTTAACCAGAAAAAAATAAATGTGATTGTAACTTTGAAAGCTGAAATGCTAGCTTTTAAGTAACTTGCACATAATAGAGATCGAGAATTCATGGGGGAAATGGGCTTCATAAAAATTAGGTGATAAGAACCCCTACTTTCTCCTTTCAGTTGGTAAATTGAGTATAAATGTAATGGGAAAGTCATTGTTTCTAACTGCATTTCACTGAGAACTAATATCTCTCTGACCAGTAAATAATGTGAACTTATAAAAAATTAAGAGGCCCTGGCCGGTTGGCTCAGCGGTAGAGTGTCAGCCTGGCATGCGGGGGACCCGGGTTCGATTCCTGGCCAGGGCACATAGGAGAAGCACCCATTTGCTTCTCCACCCCCTGCCTCCTTCCTTTCTGTCTCTCTCTTCCCCTCCCGCAGCCAAGGCTCCATTGGAGCAAAGATGGCCCGGGCGCTGGGGATGGCTCCTTGGCCTCTGCCCCAGGCGCTAGAGTGGCTCTGGTCGCAGCAGAGCGACGCCCCGGAGGGGCAGAGCATCGCCCCCTAGTGGGCAGAGCGTCGCCCCTGGTGGGCGTGCCGGGTGGATCCTGGTCAGGCGCATGCGGGAGTCTGTCTGACTGTCTCTCCCCGTTTCCAGCTTCAGAAAAATACAAAAAAAAAAAATTAAGAGGTTTCTCCACTGTAACAACTTAAATAAGCAATGATTACAGTCCTTGAACTTTATCTTTTTTGAAAAAAAAAAAAAAAAGATGGGAGAGAACAACTCATTGTTCTACTTAGTTGTATACCCTATTGATTGCTTCTCGTATGTGCCCTAACTGGGGCTCAAATCAGTGACTCTGGGATTGAGCCAGTGACTTTGGTGCTCTGGGAGGACCTGTGACAACAGCTCTATCCACTGCATCACCGGCCAAAGCAAGTCCTTAAACTTTTGCTCCCCACCACCCTACAGCTTGACTTTGAGGGAAGGGGGCACTTGAATCTAGCCAGGCTGTTACACCAAAATATATGCTCAATGCCACCCATGCCAAGGCTTTGTGGCCATATCACATCAAGAATTAGGCAACCCCACTGCTCTTACACTTTATCCAAATTCTGTCCAAATGGAGTTAGAAAAGCCAAGTCATTCATTACATTCCGGTGTGGCTCTATCCTCTGTCCTGTCTTTATGTAAAATTACTCAGAACTCTCACTGTTCTATTTGCACCATACCAGAAAAGGACCCAGAATTTTGAGTAACGAATTCAGGTTTCCAGTATCTGCTCCTGTGTGATCTTGAGCAAGACACTTACCTATTCGATTTATCTGATTTCTTTAATTTCATAGCATAGTAGTTAAAAGTGTGTCTCTGTGTTTGAATCATAGTTCGGCCACTTCCTGCCTATGTGACTTAGAGCAAGTTGCTTAACTTCTGTATACCTCAATTTATTTTAATCTGTAGACTGGAAATATTAATAGAAACCACATCATTGGGTTCTTGGGGTGATCAAATGAGCACTATATATAAAGAGAGGAGCATAGTGACTGGTGTATAATAAGTTTCATATAAGTGCTAGCTGATGTTGTTATCATTATTTTTACTTTATAGTCATAATTTTGGAGGAGTAGGCAGGAGGAAACATAGCAACAGTTTCAGATATGGAGCTTCCAGGGAGTTAAAAAATCACAGTAAAATTTGAGAACTACTGTTGTAGATTGTGCAGAAATTAAGAGTTGGAAAATCCCAGTGCAACTGACTCCCTAATGCGGGCCCTTTTGTACAGTTCAGGGCTCCAGCGCCAGCCTGGAAGGAAGGCCCGACTGAGTGCAGGACTGGTCTTCCCCTGCTCGGGCTGGGCTCACCCCAGCAGCCCAGCTTGCTGGGTTTGATGTGTGGGAGGTGGCAGTGAAGGCAGAGGAGCATCGAGGATACTCCTAAATCAAACGCAAGACAAATATGCCGAGATGGCCTTGGCTTACATATGTTTGTTGTCAGCCAACTTGAGGACACACGGCTTCACTTAGCAAACCTGACCTCATGTTCCTGTCAATTAAGAACTATGCGAATGTGTTTTGAATTTTCTAGGCTAGGGTGTATTACCTCCTAATGCTGAGTATTAAAATTCCTGATAAAATTCAATTTCCAAAAATTGGACAGTGAGGGAGAGAGAGAGAGAGAGAGAGAGAGAGAGTAAGAGAGAAAGAAATGTAGGCTTTTTAGTGATTTAGCATAAAATGTATATTAAGGTGTAATTGTACCTTAAAGAACAATGCCTAAGTCCTGTCTTGCCTGAAACGAAAAGGCTTAACCTTTCTTTATTTTCACACCTAACCTAACCTAACCTAACTTAACCTAACCAAACCTAACCAACACCCAGCTTAAGAACCCTTGTTTAGATGTTTGTAAAAATTAAATTTTATTGGGATAACTCTGGTTGACAACATTATATAGCTTTTAGGTGTACAATTCTATAAACATCTTCTGAATATTGCATTGTGTGCTCACCACCAAAACTCTAGTTTCCATCTGTCACCATGTACATATTTGACCTCCTTTAAGTTCTTCATCTCCCCTCCTCCCCCGTAGGGCTCTGGTAACCACGATACTGTTGTCTGGGACAAGAAAAATGTGATTTCACTAAACATGTGGGATATAAAACAGAAAGAAACAAATGAACAAACAAAACAAACAAACAAATTCATCTATTTTTTTTCAAATGTAGATCTGGGGTTTACAAAAGCCAGATGCTGAATAACATAAACTGATTCCCTTTTAAGCAAATGCCTAGCAAATGGTTGAAAGCCAGCCTTTCCTTAGACAACTATGCCCTTACTCTGAAATACGTACTGGTCATTTATACTTTTTGGCATATTTGGTTCATTTTTCCTACTCCTGGTGGCATGCATTTAAAAGTCACCAACTACAAAAAGTCATATCTTCTATTACTTACTGGTTTTGGTTGTGAATAGCAAGCAGACACACAGTCATAGTGCAAGGACTCAATTAACCCATCATCTATCTGCTCTGTTCTGAAGACTGTCAGGGGTCAAATTGCGTTGGCTTCCTGCCTCGTGATATACTCTGGAAGCCATGTTTGTGATACACACCTTTCTTTGGAGGAATGACCTTTCTTTGCAAGTTCTCACCTTTCCACTACCTGCTCTAAAAATGTGTTCTGGGCCTGACCTGTGGTGGCGCAGTGGGATAAAGCGTCGACCTGGAAATGCTGAGGTCTCCGGTTCGAAACCCTGGCTTGCCTGGTCAAGGCACATATGGGAGTTGATGCTTCCAGCTCCTCCCCCCTTCTCTCTCTCTCTCTCCCTCTCCTCTCTAAAATGAATAAATTAAAAAAATATTAAAAAAAAATGTGTTCTGGACAGAAGCTGTGTGACAATGCCTTGCTGGCCACCAGAGATGGCTGCATGGTAGGCAACTAGCCAAAAGTGAGCAGTCAGTGGCTCACACCTCACTTTGGGTCAGGGCTTGTAGGGGACCGAAGCTGGCTCGTCTGACCAGAGTCCTTCTTCAATATTTATTCCTCTTGCTCCCAATGCTTTGATATAAATATTCTTGAACATAAAAACAAGTTAAAAGAATTTTCTCATGAACACTCACCACCTAAACGCTACCATTATCCATGAACATTTTATTATATTTGATTTATCATTTATCTATCTGTCTATCCATCCAGCTATTAATTAAAATGATTTCTGATGTGTTTCAAAGTACATTGCAGACATAAGTACATGTCTCTGTAAGTATTTCAGAATGCATTCATTAAATAAAGTTCAATATTTACTTACAGCCAGTTTACTTTTGGATATAAAAATCATATAAAATAAAATGCACATATTTTAATGGTACATTTTCAGAGTTCTGAAAAATATACATACTCAGAATTTATGTCCATCAGAAGTGAGAGAAGGCTTCTTTCCCTTTTGGAGAGTGAGGCTCAGAGACACGAGCCCAGAGAGCGGCAGTTAGGACTCCAGCTGCTGCTTCTGAAAGCCCTCTGCGGATAAGGATGCCAACATGGAGGGGTAGCTAGGAGCTAAATTTTAAAAGGATTATAGTCATTTCTGTCCTTTTCTTGTCTGTTTACTAACATGAGCCCATAAATTTTCATATTTGCTGAAACTATTTTGAGTTACTTGCATAGACAGTTAGTCCTGTCTAATACAGAAACTGTCCACTTTAAATTTAAATAAGGTGTTATGTGTCTATTGCTGGTATCAGGACCAAGTCGGGGGAGCTTAAGAAAATCTAGGGTTTCTCGCAAATCGAAGAGGCTAGAGCTAGTAAGTGAATGCGTTGGCCTTACTTGGGTTCTAGACGTGGACCCAGCGCATGTGGGAATTAGAGGCAATTTTACACAGGCACCACTGAGTTTGTTCAAAGCACAATCTTTAACAAATAAAAATAAAAGCAAAAACATGACATAATATAACCTTGGTATTAAAAGTACAGTTACTGATATTAGAAACAGGACCCAAATGGACTTGATAATTATTCTAACTTTGAGCATTGACCAGTTTCTGTGGCTTGAGCTAAGTAATTACAGAAACAGAGGCAGTGTGTTTTCAATGTCAGAGGTGGAATAGGTTGCAAAATGCCAAAATGAGCCCAATCTGGAAAACGTTGAGTCCATGTGTGAGACAAGGAGAAGGAGAGTGAGACTCCCAATCATTCGAGGGGGAGTAGAGGAAGTATATATTTTATTACCCATGAGAAATTTCATTTAAAAAAAAATTTTGGTTCTTACATATGATACTATTTATCAGTTGTACTATTTTGGTATTCTACAGTCAGAATTGATTGCTTTTTCTCTTTGTCTCAAATTAAAATAAAAATCTTCTCCTTGGTGATTTTTTATAAAGGTCAGAGTAATGGTTACTTTTGGGAAAAGGAAAAGGCTGTGAATAGAAGGGGACTGGAGGCTTCCGGGGTAGTTGTCCAATGCTTCTTGACTGGAATGATGGTTATAGGTCTGTTCACCTTATATTAAGCGAGGCATTTGTTTTGTGAGGTTTCTGTTTTTTTATTTTACCATAAAAGTCTTAGAATCTGAAGCAAATATGTCAGGTTTTTAAGATTTGATAAAGTTCTGAGGTGGATATATTATCAATGCTTATTTCATTATACTCTTTATTTTTCTGTATCATTGGAATATTTTATAATATAAAATATTAATTTAAAACATTTATTTCTTACTTCCAATATATCTTTGAAAGTAGAGAATTCATATATACGCTTTCATTTAGGAGGCTTATTGAGAGTGACAGCCATCCCCAAATTGTCACAAGCGTCTTTTTCCTTTGCACTGTTTCCTAAAATTAATTCTTCAATCTCCATATCTTCCAGTTTCTCAACACGTCTGTATATGAGTCTGACTCATTTTATATAGAACATTTGACTTTTACTCTATATTTTCACATTCCTAATAAATTTTATCTGACCAGATCTACCTATTGCCACAGTGAATGCAAATAATAAAAGTAACTATTTGGGTAATTTATGTTAAAGCTTTCTTATTCAGATGACTCAAGGTAAAGCAGAGAAAACAGTGTAGTAGTAATTATCCTGCAAAACCTAATATTGCACCAATTTCAAATTTTGTTTGGCTATTGAGTTTCTCTTCTTTTTTTTTTAAGACTTTTTTTTTTTTTAGCGTAGTTTTAGTTTTGCAGCAAATTGTGAGGAAGGTACAGAGGTTTCTCATACACTTCCTTCACACACGCACAACCTCCCTCATTATCAACAACCCCCACCAGAGCGGTACATTTGTTACCAAGGATGAACTTTTATTTATTTATGTTTTACAGAGACAGAGAGAGAGTCAGAGAGAGGGATAGATAGGGATAGACAGACAGGAATGGAGAGAGATGAGAAGCATCAATTATCAGTTTTTCGTTGCGACACCTTAGTTCAGGGGTCAGGAACCTATGGCTCGTGAGCCAGATGTGGCTCTTTTGATGGCTGCATCTGGCTCACAGACAAATCTTTAATAAAAAAAATAATAACATTAAAAATATAAAATATACTCATGTATTACAATCCATTCATTTCCTACGGCTCATGTTCATGGTTGCTGGTAGCTGGAGCCAATCACAGCTATCCTCTGGGACAACACCAAATTTTTATTGGATAATGCATAATGTACACGGGTCATTGTATGGCTCTCACGAAATTACATTTTAAAATATGTGGCGTTCATGGCTCTCTCAGCCAAAAAGGTTCCCGACCCCTGCCTTAGTTGTTCATTGATTGCTTTCTCATATGTGCCTTGACCATGGGGCTACAGCAGACTGAGTAACTCCTTGCTCCGGCCAGCGACCTTGGGTCCAAGCTGGTGAGCTTTGCTCAAACCAGATGAGCCTGTACTCAAGCTGGCGACCTCTGGTTCTCAAACCTGGGTCTTCCGCATCCCAGTCCAATGCTCTATCCACTGTGCCACCACCTGGTCAGGTGAAATGGACTTTTTTTGATGTATTATAATTGCCCAAAACCCATAGTTTACCTTATGGTTCACTGTTGGTATTTTACATGCTATGGGTTTGGACAAATGTATAATGACATATTTCTATCATTATGGTATCAATCATCATATTTTTACTGCCCTAAAAATCCTGTGTACTTCACCTATTCAACCCTCTCTCCACCCACAACCAATGGCAATCACTGATCTTTTCACTGTTCCCATAGTTTTGTCTTTTTCAGAATGTCATATAGTTTGAAGCACACAGTATTAGTCTTTTCAAGGTGGTTTTTTTTTTTCATTTCGTAATATGCATTTAAGGTTCCTCCTGTCTTTTCATATCTTAAGAACTCTTTTTTTGGGGGGGGTGACAGAGACAGGGAGAGAGTCAGAGAGAAGGACAGATAGGGAGAAAAAGACAGACAGGAAGAGAGATGAGAAACACTGATTTTTCATTGCAGCACCTTAGTTGTTCATTGACTGCTTTCTCGTATGTGCCTTGACCAGAGGGATACAGCAGAGCAAGTGACCCCTTGCTCAATCCAGCAAACTTGGGCTCAAGCCAGTGACCTTGGGCTTCAAGCCAGTGACCTTTGGGCTCAAGCCAGCAACTATGGGGTCACGTCTATGAGCCCATGCTCAAACCGGCAACCTCATGGTTTCAAACCTAGGTCCCCTATATCCCAGTCTGACTCTCTATCCACTGTGCCACCACCTGGTCAGGCAGAGAACTCATCTTTTTAATGGTGAATAATATTTCATTGCCTGAATGTACCACAGTTAATTTGCCTATTTACCTATTGAAGGATATCTTGGTTGTTTCCAAGTTTTG
Organism: Saccopteryx bilineata; assembly: GCF_036850765.1. Taxonomy (NCBI): domain Eukaryota; kingdom Metazoa; phylum Chordata; class Mammalia; order Chiroptera; family Emballonuridae; genus Saccopteryx; species Saccopteryx bilineata. Next base: position 63,876,804 of record NC_089498.1, read on the forward strand.
GCAAACTAGGAATAAAGCTCTATAAACATCTGTGTGCAGATTTTTATGCAGAGATTAGTTTTTAATTTCTTTGGGTAAGGAGTTCCAATTGGTGGATCTGCTGGGTCATATGGCAAAAGTATGTTCAGTTTTATAAGAAACCACCAAACTGTCTTCCAAATTTGCTATACCACTTTGCATTGCCACTAGCCATGAATGAGAATTCCTGTTGCTTGCTCCACATTCTTGTGCTGTCAGTGTTCTGGATTTCAGCTATTATAATAGGTATGTGATGGTATATCATTGCTGTTTAAGTTGAGGTTCTTAAGAGCATTATGATATAAGCAGATAATTGGTGACAGCAATAGGTATTAATGTTTAAGCACTTGCTGTGTGCCAGACACCATGTTAAACAACTTACAAATATCATATGATTTAGTCATTCCACAACTCTGGGAGATAAGTATTATTATTGTTCTTATGTAAAGAGAAGAAAGCTAGAGCTTGTGAGGGTGACTTTCCCAAATTACACAGTTAACATGGGACAGCAGGGCCAGTTTCATGGACATGGGACTTGGACTATCAGCCACACATAGGTCCCTGTGGTCAGAAAAGCTCTGAGGTCACTGTCTTGATATTCTTAATCATTTTTGCACAAGAGGCCCTGGAGTTTCATTTTATACTGGGCCCTGCAAATTATGCCCTGAGGAGTAGCAGTCATTGGATATTTGAATCCAGGGGCTCTGCTGTTAACCACTTTTCTATTCTGTTGCTTTATGCCTCTCTAAATGAAAGTAGGAAAAGGAAAAACCAAGAAGCAAGCCAACTCCAAACAACTCAGACAAATGAGCAGATGAACAAACAAAAAGCTAGTAGCAGATGACCAGTTGACATGATGTATATGTAGAACTAAAGATAGTAAGAAGCTAGTCTGGAAAAAATGATTTTAAAATGAATGACTTGTGCTTAAATGAACATTTCCTGGATATAGTTCTTGGCAAATAAAATGACTATCTGAGTCTTGTTCTACCTGAGGAATGATACTTACTTTTATGATGTAAAGTTCAATTTTCTATACTCATCACTGTAGAAAAAACAGCTGTGTTAGGCTTGCTTGGTGATTTCCCAGCTGCAAGCACTTTGCATGATTAGTGAGTGAGCATGTCAGAAGGTCACGTGTGTGTAGCCTAGATAAGGCTACAGGGACTTTCCCTTGGCATGAATTACTTGCGCACCACTGAGAGGGGCAGTTTTCCTATTTGCTTGCTCACCATTGCAAGAATCCAATAAACAGGAATAGCCCAATGCCTTTTGGCTCCACAGGTCTTCTGTGGTCTGTCCGAATCTAATGTGAACCTGCCTGGCCTCGACCATGAGCATTACACCTGGTGTTGTGGGCAGGATTCAGTTTAGACGGGTATGGAACCAGCATTTCAGTCACATATTGTTAAAGCAAGAGCCTTATCTGAAACAAACCATAGCTTGGGGAACAAAAGGAGTTAGCTCAGCAAGTCTGAGCTGATCTCTGGATTTGCACATTGTTTTTCCTGACTGAGGACAGCTTCTCATTGCCCAGCTTCTAGACCAATACACTCTACCCTTGTAACAAACATTGCTTCTGCACAGAAAGTGCCAGAAAACAATGGCTTCCGATTGGGGAAAACTACACTGAGAGCGTCCCTATACGTGTGAGACCTGGAGGGTTTGGGTCCCTCCATTTTCTTATGCTCCCTTTAGTTCCTGCTGATTTCGATTTGGGTCCTAAAACTTCTTTTCCCTCCGCAGTGGTAGTTACGTTTCCATCTTATTGCGATGGTTGGCCTTGTTTTGCTTGCAGTCTCTGCCCGTGCCTGTCCTGCTGAAGTTGCTCAATTTGAGTTGCTATCTAACAGCTTGTCTAATTTAGCCTCAAGGGTCCTCATCGCTTGGCAGTGAGAAGCAGCTTGGCTCCTACTCCTCCCAGATATGGCTTGTTCAATGGAGAACCGGGGAGGACGCATGGCAGCAATAAAATGGGAAGGAGTGCAGGGTCCAGCCTTCACTCCCCGGGACCTGCGGAGGCGCGCGCCCCTTGCCCCTGGAGCGCTTGGAGGCTTAGATGTCTCAGGCATTTTCACTCTCATCATTCCGTGTTACTTCTAAATCAGAAAATGGATCACAGGAGAAAGAGCTTTTCCTGCCACATGGGGGCTGGGCGAAGGTTCATTGGTATTGCCGACATTCCCCCCCTTGCTCCACCCCGCTCAACAATGCCTATTATTGTTTCCAAAGCGTTTCACCTGTGTCTGGTGAGGCCTTGTGCAGGCAGGTCCCCAGCAGCACCCCGCCAGGGCTCGGCCTTCTGGGAGCTGGAACGCACTCCCCAACGACCCGCATTCCAAACTGAAGGATTGTCATGATAAGTGATTTTTTCTTCATTCTGAAGGATGGATATTCAATAACAAAAATAAGATGTACCACTAGCCCCAAGGTTTGTTTATATGTTTCTGGTCACACACCTGTAAGTTGGCAGGATAAGAACCATTATTGTTTCTATTTTGCTGCTGCAGAAACTGAATTTCAGGGAAGTTGTTGTGATTTGCCCAAGATCTAAGATGTCAGCCTGGATCTTTCTGTGCCAAGGACAGCGTTTCTCCGTGACTGTATCACATTACTTTGATCATGAAACAAATTCAGAGTGGAAAGACGGAGTTACTTGAGAATTTGGGTGTTTCTTTAAGGGTGGAGGTGAGAATAGTATTATCATTCTGAGAGATTTTAGCATGTGGACCTAAATTGTCACCTTATTCAATGATGGCCAGGTGTGGTCCAGAGTGACTGGATGCATCATCTCTGTATCAGGGACCAAGGAACTTGATGGGAAGAAAAAATGCGGACCCCTGTAGGAATATTAATCATGTCCACAATAATCTCACATTTTATGAGAGAAGGGCAGATCTCGTTCTCTAGAATCTTACACTGACCAAGGTGGAAGGAATTCTCCAGAGAAGTCCTTGCTTCTCAAACTGGAGAACAAAGCTGTGTGTTGGGGGCCTTGAAGCTGTATATTAAATTAGGGAACATCTCCTCAGAGCACCAATTCTATTTGAGAAAAAACAACAAAGAGAACAAAGAAACAAAACATCTTTATCTGTTAAAAACACCAACATCTTATGGAGAAGAAGGCAGTTTTGGCCTGAATTTTAGAGAAGAAAAAAACTGCACACCTGTAATGGATCTCTTTAGGTCAGTATATCCCGGGTACTAACCGTAGGAATACATTTCACTCTGTTGTATCTTTGAACTATTTCTGTGAAAATTTTGAGAAGCACTGGTCATTTTAGTAGATAATTTAAAACTAAGAAATGTTAAGTGATTCTCCAATGGTTATAGCAGGACTGGACCCAAGACTCCTTGAATCCTTGTCTACCATTCTCTCCACTATCCCTTAAATCAGGGGTCTCAAACTCGCGGCCCGCCGAACAATTTTGTGCGGCCCGTAGACTGTTTTCAACTGCAGTGAGAAAAGTGTTGCGTAACAGTTGCCTTTTGTAGACCTAGTGCGGCCCACCGAACGGCTGTGATCTTGCTCTGCGGCCCACATGCTGAGTTGAGTTTGAGACCCCTGCCTTAAATCCATTGTTTGTTGTGAATAAGTTTCTAAGAGAATGGTATATTTTCCTGCCTTAGGAAGACTAGGATGCAGAAATAATAATGCCTGTGTTGGAAAACGTAGACTGTTGTTACAATGAGCATCACTTCCTTCTCATTGCCAAAAGCAACATAGGACACGTGTTGTGGGGCAGGTTGAGCTGAATGTGAATAGAACGTAGACAGGTCCAGTGAGGGGCTTTCCCAACCACGTTCCAGCTGTCATCTTGCATCTAAGGCTTTGCCTCTTTTTTCTAAAGTAAAAAATAAATCCGGTTATTAATATAAAAATTCTCAACCTCATTAAACATCAAGTGTGCTAATTAACATGATAAGCTACCACTGTTTTTCCTTGATTTATTGGTAATGGTTTTTAAATAAAAAATAATAAAAATACTCAGTGAGGATGAGAAAAAAAACAGTGGAATAAAAATTTATCCAACTTTTTGGGTAGAATAATTTGATAATACGTACTAGCAACCTTGCAATTTGCACATATTACCCTTTTGACAAAAGTCATTCTACTTCTAGAATAATTTTCCCCAAGGAAATAATCATGAAAGCCTGAAGGGATGAATTTAGTTACAAAGGTGCTCATGTCAAGGTTCTGGAGAACAGTGAGAAAGCTGAAACAATTTAAATATCTAATATTTGAAATTTGGTGAAATTAATTATATCTTTGTAGTGGTATTGGTGTAGTCTAACATTGTGTCTGGGCTCCCCCATTGAAGTGATGCTGGGAATATTAAAAGGCGTTAGAGTGAGGGAGTTAAGGGAGGGGATTCTAGAGCCTGGCTGAATTTGGTCTGGTTTACCGACTGGCTGTGCCACTTACTAACTGTGGGATATTGGCAAGTGTCATAAATTTTCAGTGCCTCATGACCAGGCGGTGGTGCAGTGGATGGAGCATCGGACTGGGATGCGGAGGACCCAGGTTCAAGACCCCGAGGTCACCAGCTTAGGTGCGGGCTCATCTGGTTTGAGCAAAGCTCATCAGCTTGGATCGAAGGTCGCTGGCCTGAGCAAGGGGTTACTCGGTCTGCTGAAGGCCCACGGTCAAGGCACATATGAGAAAGCAATCAATGAACAACTAAGGTGTCGCAATGCGCAACGAAAAACTAATGATTGATGCTTCTCATCTCTCACCGTTCCTGTCTGTCTGTCCCTGTCTATCCCTCTCTCTGACTCTCTTTGTCTCAGAAAAAAAAATTTTTTCAGTGCCTCAGTTTCTTCATGAAGATAACGATATAGTATTATAGCTTTCTCCTAAGGGATATTGGCTATTTACCAACTATTAGATATTGTTAAATAAACAGCTATCAAGAAGTGATTTTTTAAAAAACTTATTATTAACCAGAAATAACAGATTAACATAACAGTTTGTATAGTATAACAATATATTTTCTTTTAAAAGATCCTTTTTGATAGTTTACACTAATGATTCTCAAGTCTGTGCCAAAGCACCCTGGGGCAAACCAGTAAGCTCATGGGGCACCCCCATGATTTTTTAAAATTTCAAGAAACACCCAGTGACACCTGTGGACTCTGTGAACTACTACTAATAGGTTGTTTGGACCTAAGTACGTAATCAACATTAATTTATACAGATTTAAAGTATCAGAAAAAATAACTGAAACACTAAGAGTGCCAAGAACTGAGAAGGTTTGAGAACCTCTAAGAAGCCTATGGATGTTTACCAAGGTGTTTGTTAAGTGTTACTGAGAGGTAGCAGTATGTGTACTTTACATTTTCTGCTTTTGATAATTTCTGAACTTTCTAAATATTTTTTTTTAACATGAACCATTATTGTTTAGGAAGACAATAAAAGTTATTTGAAAATAATTTATTTCTAAATCAATCTCTACCAGAACTATTTATTGAGCACTATGTAAGGCCAATTTCTGGGCTGGACACAGGAAGGCCAAGATGCCCTTAAGGAGCACATAATTGAGGGTGAGTCAGGAATGTAAACAAATGATTGCTATTCAGTAGAACAGGCTCTGAGTCAGGGGTGGCAGTTGTTGTAGTGGGAGCTCTGAGCTCTACTTTGAGAGACTGAAAACCTTCACAGAAAGCAGGTGTTATGTGGGTCTTGCGTAATAAAAGGGTCTTCCCTAGTTGGCAAAGGTGTAAAAGGGTGTTCCTCTTTGCAGCCTATGGGTAGAGACTTGCATTACCCACCAAAGCCTTTGCATTAAATCTTTCCTTCATTTCCAGTCTCCCACCACCCCTAAAGGGAAAGACAGAAAGAATGCAAAGTCTTTGGTGGGCCATGCCTTGGACTGGGCACTTAACTTGTAAGGGATGGGGAAGGATTGACAGGTTCTAAACAGGGGCGTGTTGTGTTGTGCTGTGGAAGGATCTCTCTGGCAGCCCTGTGGAGACTGGAGCAGAGCTGGATGGGGCGGGACCAGCCAGGAGGATTTTGTAATAGTCCATGAAAGAGGTCACGGAGCCCCGGTTGACTAATGACAAAGATTATATAATGGGCCCCTGCAGACCAAGTCAGCAAAAGCAAACAGTCCAGATGTAGTACGTTATTCATCTCAAAATATATTGGTGTCTTTAAAAATAAAAACTTTGTTTTATCTGATGATAAATATTATATAATATATAACCTGTGTAAAACTGGAAAACATAGGCATGTATAAAGAAGAAAATGAAAACATATATATTCCATGAACTGAAGCTATGTGTGTGTATATACATATCACATATAAAATATATAATATTACATATTATATATAAATCTCATATATACATATAATTTATTTAAAATATGTACATGTGGAAAAACAAAATCTAACTTACAGAAGGATAAAAAATAAAATATAATAACGTTGAGTGTTTACCAAATGCTAAGCACTCTTAGAAGCACAAACTATATAATAACATATTTTATATATATTAGGTTATTTAATCCTCACAACAATGCTGTAAGATGTATCTGTGTGAGTTTTGCCAGTAACAGGTAGGAGAGTTGAGGTATAGAAAGGTCAATGCCTTGCCAAGGGCCCTATAATTTTTAAGTGTCAGGGCTGAGGTTTGAACCCAAGCAGTTCATTTCCAGGGCTTGTACCCCTAAACCTGTGTCATATAATTTTGAATGATATATTTAAACATCTGTTGTTTGATTGGCTTTACACAGTGACTCTTGACACTCTACTGAAGTGCTGTCCATCTGAACTTTCTGCAGTGATGAAAATATTGTACATCTGTGCTATCCAGTGTGGCAGCCACTAGCCACATGTAGCTCTTGAGCACTAGAAATGCCACTACTGTGAATCAGGAACTGGATTTTAAATTGTATTTACTTTTAATTAATTTAAATTTGAATAGCCACCTGTAGCTAGAGGCTGTGCATTGAACAGAACAAAGCTACATAAGTCTTTTTTAAAAAATGGGCACCTTAGTCCCTTGTCATACTTCCTTATCCAGTAACCACAGGTAACCACCTCTGTTTCTCTTTTCAGTCCTCCCTCATCTTTATCTCCATGAAGTCCAGAAAATGTGCCTACATTGATGTTTCTTGAATTACCTTCTTGAAACTTGGATTCACTATGTCAAGCAAGATGAGAAATTAGTTTGTGTGCTCTTCCCCCACAACCTTCTTTCCTTCTAATTTTTGTTAATTACTTCAGTTCTTCCATTAGTATCAGTTAAGATTTTCTGATATGAGCAATAAAAAGAATTTATTGACTCATAAAAACAAGAAAGCTATAGGCAGAACCGACATTAGAAACGCTAAATTTAGAGTTCAAATAATGTAAGCAGAATTCAATTCCAGCTCAGTTCTCCTCAGTATGTAAGCTTCATGCTTAAATTCTACATGCTGGCCAGAGCTTCAGGAACTATAGTTTTGTAAACTCTTAAAATTCCAGACCATCAGGAGAAAGAATACATGCATCTTTATTGTTGTACTATTTAACCGTGGCCACAATAATGCTGGGTTAACACACACACACACAAACACACAATCTCAGTGATGTGCAGTGACAAGCATTTATTTAACTCATATCTGTGGATTGGCTGAGGTCAGCTGATGTAGGCTGGGCCTGGTTCGGAGGCTCTGCTGATCTGGGGCCTGTTCACAACTCTGGACCGCAGTAGCCCAGTAGTGCTCCATGTGTCTCTCTTCTTCCTCCTAGGACTGGTGAACCACCCAAGCATGTTCTGATGGTGAGGATGGAGGCACAAGAGCTCAAGACCATCTTCACAAGCACATCCCGTTAGCCAAATAAAGTACATGATTGCACCCAAATCAACAGAATAGGGAGATATACTCCTCCAGTGAAAGTGAGGCGGAAGGGGCTATTTCTAAGCAGATAAGTTTGGCTTGCTCACTTCAAAACCAGAGATTGTAGAAAAGGGTATGGACTGCACCCTTTGGCTTTGGTTTAGGTCCTATATTCATTCCATCCTGGGGGCAGAGCCAGCATTCAGATTCATCCAAAGCATGTGGACGAAAGTGGAAGAGGAATGGTTATGCCAAACCAAGATCAGAGTTGTATTGGCCACATGAACTGGAAATGGATACCAGATGGCAAACCACAGTGAAGATTAGAACTTTAAACAATGTACCTTCTCCTTCTTGAGCCTTTCATTTTAGATAGTATCCTTGACATCACACTGACAAGAGTTCTCTTTCAGTCCACATTTCCCACTTATATCAGCTTGATCATTCAAGGTGCAGTTCTCTGCCACTGGGTAGGTTTGTTGCCCCAACTGGCAGACCCCTCTGAAGGTGGGATTCAAATAATTTAACAACAGGGTCTCTGCCCTAATGTGTCCATTTTAAGTATAAAAAAATGATATACTAAAAGGTAGTTTATTATTTCATTCATGTAATACTTAAATAAGAGCAATAAAAGAGGTACATAAGACTAGATTATATAAGAGTTTTAAAATATTAATAAAAATATTAAATAATACCTGACAAAAAACAATGAAACTGTTATTTAAGATATTTCCATATTGCTTCCTGATTGGCGTCCTCACTTGCAATGTTTTTCATCTATGGACAGAATGAACATTACTACTGGCACTTAGAACATGCTGTTGCCCAGATGAATGTTAAGAAAGAGTAAGGAATGTAAATTTGTGATTTCCAGATTAGGCAGCTGCCCAGGCATCCATCTTAGAGAGAACCCTGATTACAAGTGGCATTTTAACAACCGGTTTGCTGAACTCAACAAAAAATTAGGTATCAGTCTGCTGAACCAGTGTGAACCAGCTGAATCCCACCACTGGAACTGGCTGTGTTCATGGCTGGGACATGTCAACTGATAGCTTCCTTTCAGCGTGCTAGTATAGGGAATCATGTAAGTATTTCTTCTCAAAACACCAAAAAAGAAGACTTTGCTGTAGAATCTCATACGATGAGCCCTAGTTTGGCCTAGGCAGCAGTCTTCTTTTCTGAATAGAGCAGATCTCAATAAGGGAGTGAATCTTTTCTTCTTGGCCCAATTGCATGCCCAGGAAAGGTGAGGAAGGATGAAAAAGAACGAATGGGACAGCCATTCTCTGCGAAAACTCTGGCTCCTCTTTCAGTCCTGCTCTGGACATGTTAATGCCCAGTGTGGAGATTGCCCAAGGGTTTTTGGAAGGAACATTTCCACCCTTTGCACAGCTTTCTCCTGAGTATATCTGGGATGCTGCTTCCTCTGCTCTGCTTCGTTCATCAACACTGTTCACTTCCTTTCCATCCTCCAGAAAACTATCAAACTCTCTGCTGACAGTCTTATATCTTCAGCTTGCTTACCAATTTATTCCCTTTACTAACTCTTAAGCAAAAATTTGAAAGGAAGCATAGATAAATGCATGTACTCAGTCTTGAATACACACAAATAAGCATATATAGTATAATATAATTTATATCCATATATACCGTATTTCTGCATGTATAAGACACACCCTGTTTTGAAAAATTTGGGGTCTAAAAAGTGAGTGCATCTTGTACAATGTTTGTAGATTACTTTTTACTTGCATTTCCAACTTCTTCGCACTTGTTTTTTCACTCATTGTTGAAGACAGTGATTCCTCATCAGACACAGATGAGGACAAGCTAATGGATGGGAGTTTTGAAAGTGATGAGAAGTTGTATGAATTTTTTTTTAATAATTTTATTTTTTAATGGGGTGACATCAATAAATCAGGGTATATATTCAAAGAAAACATGTCCAGGTTATCTTGTCATTCAATTATGTTGCATACCCATCACCCAAAGTCAGATTGTCCTCTGTCACCTTCTATCTAGTTTTCTTTGTGCCCCTCCCCCTCCCCCTTTCCCTCTCCCTCTCCCTCCACCCAAGTTGTATGAATTTTATGATGAATAAAACTTGAGTTCAATATCTTTATGTAATACATATTTTTTTTTCAAATTTCGGGCCCCAAAATTAAGGTGCATCTTATACATGGGAGCGTCTTTTACATGGAGAAATACAGTATACACTTTTTAAACCAAATGGGATCTTGCTATTTACATTTTTGTTACTGACTTTATTGACTATTATTCTCTAAGAGTTTTAAAAGTTGTTTCTCAAAGTCATTTTGGGAAAACAAGGATCTTCCTCTCACTCTTTCAAAAAAAAAACATTAATGGGGTTTTTGGCTTGTTTGTTTTGCTACCTGAATGAATAAATGATTCAGATTTCAATGTCAGATATGATCCAATCCATTACACAGAAATCAGATTAAGTTGCATTAAAAAAAAAAGAAGAGCCTGACCTGTTGGTGGCGCAGTGGATAAAACGTCGACCTGGAAATGCTGAGGTCGCCGGTTCGAAACCCTGGACTTGCGTAGTTAAGGCACATATGGGGAGTTGATGCTTCCAGCTCCTCCCCCCCCATCTCTCTCTCTCCTCTCTAAAATGAATAAATTAAAAAAGATTTAAAAGAAAAGAAGATATACATGAAAACTGATTCTAACTTCGGGGGTTAAAGGGGGTTTTGTTGTTTTTTGTTGTCCTTGTTATTTGTTTTTAATTCTGAACAATTTTAAAAGATACACTCTTAGCAAACTGAAACATTCACTTAAAGTCCTGTGAATAGTTGGTGAGGAGTGTCGGCAAGGGGCCTATAATAAGAGTGGGTAAATGACCCATGAAGGAAATGACTACCTCATGTTGTATCTAAAGCCTAACTAATAATTATGTACCTGTTATTGCTAGTACAATGTATACATTTACTGTATGCTAATAGTACTGAAAATGCACAGGCCTCCTAAGGATGCCTAGAGCACACGGAGACTGAGGGAGGGTTTCTGCGCAGTGCGCTTCAGATTGAAGGGATGCACAGCATCGAGATAGACACTTTCCAGGAGAAAATGATGACTCACGCAGGGATGACTTAAGTGGCATCTGGTTTCCATCTTCTTTGTTTCTTCTCTTGGACTCCATTCAGAGGCACTTCCTTCCAGCTGGAGCTTTTAATGGCATAATGTGGAGGCAAGATCCACAGAAGTGGGATTAGAGGAGGGACTTGAAGGAGAAAATGCAGATCATCAGGGGAGACTATGGAAAATTATACCCAGATGGGAGGCAACGGAGAATGTATACATGTCCAGATGAAAATGCACCAATTATAATATTCAGGAAAATGCAGAGAAGTGTCTGGTTTTTAATATGGGGTAACAAAAAATTGAACTGAATAAAAAAACCCCAAAGTGATAGAGTGCTTAATTCAATTACACATTAATATAATTTGTGTCTAGTTTGAGAAAATGTCAGCTCTCTTTAAATGAGTGTAACCTAGCACTGTTTGTGGACTTGCTATGATCTACTCACTCTATATACTGGCTCATTCATGATTGTGATACCTTTCTTCCCATTTCATAGCTGGAGAGGTAATGTTAAACCATCCCTGGTATTCCAAAATGATCTGGGATGGAGGTAGAGCCATCCACCTGGATGGATGGATTCGGCCTTTTACAATAACCAGCAGTTCATCAGAGCCCATAGAGACTGAAAGGGGTGTAGCAAGCAATTGGTTTCTATATGTAAACACTAATTCTCACATTCCCCTCTTCCCAATTCAATAGCAGCAAGGAGTAAACCTATTTCTCTTTTAAAAATGAGAGCCTATTATATTATATTTTGTACCTCTATTTGCATACTTGATGTTCTGCTTAATCAAATATTACTTGATCTGAGTGATTTTCCGCTGGTCTCATTCTCTTCTCTACACTCAAACAGCTCTAGAGGGGGTGCATATCAATGGGGTAGGCAGTAATGGTGTTGGAGGCTGTGACAATGGTTATGTTCTTCTGGGTACCATGCTGGGTAGAGCTGATCCAAGCTGAGCTTAAATCAGGGAAAAATTATTGGACACTTTATGGAGATATGGCATTGTCCAAGTCTCTGTAGAGATGTAGTTTAATTTTTAATTAATTAAAAATATATATATATACACACACACATACAAGATGGAATATGAGGCAGTGTCCTAACACTGACAATAGAATTGAATTCTGATGATGTGGGTAAGAGGAAAGAATACAAATCAGAGAAGACTGAATGGTCAAAGGAGAACTTGGAATGTGTGGGGAGGATTCTTTGCCTCATGGGTTTAGAGAAATCCAGAGGCAGTGCCGGCTTTATATGGAGACCAAGGGTCCATGAACTGAGATGTTCAGCGGCCTGGCTGTCACAATAAAGGTGTGACTCCAGACATGTGTAAAGCAATCGGGAATGGTGGAATTTGTGATAAATGGAAAGCCATCCCCACCAAAAGCCTCTCAATTTTATGTTCAAAATTCAAAGTTACAGTTTATAGTCCAAGTCACTGTGTGTAGATCTCTGTCATCCAAAGGCCTCCTTATGCTGCTGAGTTCATACTCGACTATCTCCTTTACTCCAGAGCGACCCATGCTTTCCTCCAAGGACACAGTCATATCTGCATAGAATCTTCTAGAGTTGTCTCTTCCAGAAGTATTGATAGAGTAGGCCACAAAGGCAAATATACTTTTCCACTATGGAGGGTAGGATTCCTTAAGTCATTTTAATTAGCTTCCGAGTCATTCTGTCACACATGGGCCACAAACAGCAGGTGGAGTTGACTGAGTCCACTTTCCAGGGTGTTCCTGGAATGTCAGGGAAGAGAGCAACACAGACTCAACCAGGGCAGCTGCGTCGTGTGCTGGGCTCCTGAGTAAGCAGGATCTTGTCTATAGAGAGAAAGACTTCTGAACATTTTTACAGCGCAGATGAGGAAACTCCATCTCACCTCTTCAGAGAAGGACTTGAGTGTGATGTCCTGTCTTGGTTTTCTTTCCAATATTCTTGTGAGGAAAAACATTTTTGTTTCTCCCATATCCAGTGCACGCAGAATACTTCACTTCTGGTGACCAAACGTGTGGGTGTTTTCCCCACACTAAGCAATTATCCAATTCTCGGCAGAAACTGACTGGGTGTCTGACATATTTAACTCAATTCTGACATTATCTAGCTGAGAGAGCATCATATCCCACAGGTTAATGTCTCAGTCTCAAAAGACTGCTCTCACTTCCAATGTCAACCACAAGCCAAGGTTGTCGTCTACACTTCTAACTAGATTCTGAAAAACCAGCCCACCAAGAGTTCCCGTGACCCTCTCCTCTGGTTTGACGATTTGCCAGAACTGCTTGCAGAAGTCAGGAAACATTTACTTATGTTTCTTGATTTATTTATTTTTTTTTTTAAAAAAGAAACACTACTCAAGGACAGCCAGATGTAAGGTAAGCATAGGACAAGGTATAAGGGCTTGGACCTTTCATGCCTCCTCCAGATAAACCACACTTCTAGCACCTCCAAGGATCCACCAACCTGGAAACTCATCAAATCTCCATTTGCAAGAGTTTATAGAATTTAATCTCTAGCCCTGTAGTCACTTGGTCTTTCTGGTGACTAGCTCCTCTGTGAGGCTGTCAAGGGCAACCTACTCTAAATCACCTTATTAACATAAATGCCCATGTGCTGAAAAAAGCTTGTATGAATAACAGAAGACACTCCTATTGCTTAGGAACTCTGTGCCAGGAACAGGAGGCAAGACCAGATACATTTTTTTTAACATACCACAGATCCACTCAGAGCTTTTCCTTTGGCATAGAAGGATTTATATCCGCCATCCCCACCCATTCCAGTAAACACAGTGCCACGGATGTAACTGCTCAATAAAGTTGACTTTTTGAAACAGAGTGAAGTCACATCAGTCCTGTTTAAATTAACAGCTGCCTATAGAATTTTCCAGACTTTTTGAAGAAAGACAGTCCTAGTATTGAAATACCAAACAGAAGTAAAGAGAAAATAATAAATCTATACAGAGCAAAACTACAGAACACAAAAGAAAAGGGGAAAACAACTTATAAAAAGATTAAATTAGAATTTAATGCCTGCATAAAATATCTAAGTTTTCTCCTTTAATCCTTTTGATAATAAGTGAGCCCATCAACACATATTAAGGTATATTAAGTCAGAAGATGTAAATTCTGAAGGCAAACAGGAATAGTTTAGAATTTTTCACCCATTCTCTTTTTACTACAAAGGGTTTTACACATTTTTAAATAGACTTTTCTCCTTTGGTTTAACTCAGTGACCCTCCAACTCCAGTATGCATAGAAAAATCTTGTGTGGAGTCGGATTCCCAGCAATAATCAATATACAAAAGGAATTTTGAGTATATGAGATCCTCGCTGATATCCAGTGAGATGTTACAACCCCCCCCCATGCACACAAATAGAAAGCTGACACTAGTGAATTCAATTGTGTGTGTTTTCCATATGTCTTACACCTTCTCTTTTCAAACAGGTAGTCAGGCTTGTTATTTCTTGCTTAAGGCAAGAAAGGAGAAAGCCTGTATTTGAAAGACTGAGGAAAGAAAGAGCTGCTTCACTAAGCTGGGAGGGACCCTGTGGCTCCTGGGAGGGGTAGCTCCGCTTACCAGTCTGTAACTGCAGCCAGGAGCTGGTGTCCTCACCTCCCCAAAGGTCCCTGCCCCACATGTGACCCGAAAGCAGCAGGTGGAACCTGAGTGGGCCATAGAGACTGGGACAATTGCTACCTTAGTACTACCCAGTGTAGATTGATGACAAAATACTGACGGGGTCTTCCCAATGCCTTTGCACTGAATAAGATCCTGAACTCTGTTAGACCCAGACTTTTGCAGAATCCTGGTGTGTGGGGCGTGGGAGCAGCCCACGCATGGCTGGGTTAAATGTCCTACCAGTGTGGTGGGCTAGTTACTCAGAATCCAAATTTAATTTGATGTAAGAAGATCTAAAACATTCCTGTTTCTTGGATACATGAATTTATAGACTGAGATTTATACCTATTTCAAATATTTGTTGAATGCCCTGCTGATGGGAAGAATTCCCTGACAGCCACAATGAACCCATCTCTGCCAGCCAGGCACGGAAGTGCGTCCAGGGCTGAGCAAAGGAGGAGAACAGATGTGCATGAGGCAGGAGTCAGAGACCATACAAGTGGAGAAACCACCAGTTTCTCATTCTTTCTGAGGCTTTCTCATGGGTAGTTTAGCTAATTTGCTAATCTTTTTCTGTCAATATTTGGGGACTAAAAAAAAATAAAAACGCAACATATTCAAAAACACACCAACAAACAACTTCACTCTAACAAATCATTTCATTAAGCTCAAGATGAGTTCCTTCCTGCAAAGCTCACAAATGCCAGAAACTGTGGGCCTGGCAGCCACCTACTTGCCATCCTAGGTACGGCTTGAATGGCTAATTACTGGTCACCTCACTTTCTTGTTAAAGGTAAAAGATGATAATTAGTGTGCAACTTAAGCCGTCTCCCAGACCTCACTTGTTTGGACTGGCAATCATGTTTTCTGTTCCTTCACTACTTACCTGAAGTTTTAGTAATTGCCCTCTGGGCTCAAAAGAGCATCCCACTAGGCCATTGAAGTGTTGAAAAACCCCCTGGTCTGGGGAAATGTTTAGCTGCACTCTGAGAGAAAGAACTGGGACAATATGTTCGGCTTTGGTAACATGACAGGATGCAGGTTTCTTGTGAGCAATTTCTTAACTTTCAGCTGAATAACTATAATCAACTTGATGTGTTGAGAGTTGATTACAAGTGTTGTTTGCTGGTAACTAGAAACTTCAAAGATGGTAAATAAATCATAATGGTGATCTTTTGTACACAATGCCCAGTGTTCCTTAGGGCTTTGCAAAATGCAGGAATGCTTTATCTTTGTAGAAATGAGGAAAATAACGCCCTTTCTCTAGCTCTTTCCAGTCTTTCCTGCTGTGGGTCCCCAGCAGATGGACTTGCTCAGCCCTGGACAAATCCTTCAAGGATGCATGTGGAGGGTCTATTACCAACAGATCTCCTTCGAGCAGATGGGAGACTCAAACATGTACATTTTGGAGCTCCTTACAACCCTGATTCCAATAATATGTAGATGTAGTCAGCAAAAAGGAATCAGGCACACTTTATTAGGAAAAATAAAATTCACAGCTCAAATAGTCCTAATATTAACCCCCCACCCACCCAGGAGCTAGCAATTAAGTAAGTGACTTAAGAAACAAGTATAGATATCTAAGCCTTGCCTGTAGCGTGAGAATTGTAGTGCCTTTTGGACTTACTATGTTCTTTTCTGCTTTAGGTCCTTGTGCATGTCATTTTATTTATTTATTTTTTGTATTTTTCTGAAGTTAGAAGTGGGGAGGCAGTCAGACAGACTCCTGCATGTGCCCGACTGGGATCCACCCAGCATGCCCACCAGGGGGCAATGCTCTGCCCATCTGGGGTGTTGCTACGTTGGGGCCAGAGCCATTCTAGCGCCTGAGGCGGAGGCCATGGAGCCATCCTCAGCACCCAGGGCAGCTCTGCTCCAATGGAGCCTTGGCTGTGGGAAGGGAGGAGAGAGATAGAGAGGAAAGAGAGGGTAAAGGGTGGGGAAGCAAATGGGCTCTTCTCCTATGTGCCCTGACTGGGAATCAAACCCAGGACTTCCACACGCCGGGCCGATTCTTTACTGCTGAGCCAACCGGTCAGGGCCACATGTCATTTTATTTGCCTGCTTAGCCAATCCTTATTAATGCTTAATATCTAGTTGTAAATATAATTTTTCTTATTCTTTTTCTTTTCCAAGTGAGAGGAGAGGAATTAGAGAGACAGACTTCCCGCATGCACCTCTACCAGGATCCACCAGGCAACTCCCATCTGGGGCCATGCTTGCAACCAAGCTATTTTTAGCACCTGAACAGAGGTTTCACTGAGCCATCTTCTGTACCCAAGCCATTGTGCTCAATCCAATTTAGCCATGGCTGCAGGAGGGGAAGAGAAAGAGAGAGAGAGAGAGAGAGAGAGAGAAGGGGGAGGGAGAGTAGTGGAAAATCAGATGGTCACTTCTTCTGCTGTGTGCCCTGACCAGGAATCGAACCTGAGACATCCAAATGCCAGACCAATGCTCTACAAGTGAACCAACTGTCCATGGCCAAGATGATTTTCTTAAAAAACAAACAAACAAATAAACAAAAAATTTCCTGACATGATTCTTATATTATGTAAGGCACCCATTACATGGTCACCCATTCAAAGCAACCTGTTCTACTTCTTCTCAGCACATAAGATCATAATGAAATAATTTTTAGTGTAATCTGTTTCTACTTCTGGGAAATAAGCTCCATGGAGGTAAGGAGTGTGTGTCTTGTTTACTGTGACATCCCAAGCTCCTTGTACACAGCCTTACTCATAGCAGATGTTCAAGAAACTGTTGTTGAATGAATGGATGGTTGATCTGTCTCCTGAGGTTGGTGGGAGAACTATGAGATAATACCTCTGATAGAGTCAGCACATAAAACCAAGTCAAGTCAATTCATTTTAGCTTTATTCCTCCCGTCCATTTTATTTTGTTGGGTGTTGACAGATATATTAATTTTCCTGCTTTCTTCTACAAACTCTGTATTGTTCATGTCCTGGTAAAGAATCATAATTTTAGAACTGGGATATAGAAGGATCATTACTTATTGATTCTGACGTTAGAGACACCATAGCTGAAGTCAGAAGGGTCATTAAATGTCAGGGTCACATTATCTATTTGGTGGCATGTTTAGCACCGAGTCTAGATCTTCCACTTCTTGGTGCTCAGTTCCAGCCTCCCTCATCACACTCAGTATACACTATATTTTACTCTCTTTCCTAATCTTCAACCTTTCCTCAATCTCTTGCCCAGATAGGGGCATTCAACACGTTATCTGAGTGGCTAACCTGAGAGGGGCCTGATCTAGTTTAGATTTTTCACAAGGAAAAAAATTCCTTATTAAATTGAGCCTACATTAACCATTTGCTTCCAGTAAAATAATCTTCCCCCAAAGGTGCTCTAAATCTAAAGAAAAAGTAGAGCTCATTTGCCATAGATAGGGTACTTGTAATAAAAAAGACAATATATTTTTGTTTATTTTTCAAATCCAAAAAGAAGTTTGTTGCTTTCTTCTTTTGTTGTATAATCCAATGGAATTTAGACTGTAACACTTACAAATTAATTCACTGCATGAGTCAATGCTAAAAGTGATCAAAATTGTGCATTTTCTTTGTTCCAATGCCTCTGACCTTGACAATTTATGGGTTATTTGGAACAAGTGAATATCCATTGCAAAGATTATTTGAACAGAGGGAAAGGGGAAGATAGGATAGGATGAGAGCAGAAAAGCAAAACCGGGGAGAGGGTGTTGCCGCGAGGAGGGCAAGGGGGATGTGGTGGGGAACACGGGGCAGGGGGTATTTGGGGGACACTAAAATCTATGTACACCCAATAAATGAAAATAAAATAAAATAAGAGATTATTTGAACAGATTAGATGACTGAGTAGCAGAACATTGTTGAAGGTGTTCGCCAAAGACTTCCGGAAATTAATGAGTATTCTGAAAGAATCAATCTGTTAGACCCCAAAAAGAAACTGAACTTATTTTTCCATTGTGACCTGAACTGAATGGAATCAGAAATTCTGAAGCAGTGCAGAAGTATCTGAGGAAATGAAGTCACTTTTCCAGAAGCAATTCACTCATTTTAATGCTATGAATCATGCTTTAAGCATCTTTGCTCACTCTTGATGCTTAAATGTGGAAGGTTCTTGAATGATGAAATATCTGTCATAGCAATGATACTCAGGTTTCTAGAACTACTCATGCTCAGTCTTCAAGCAATGTTTGTGTTTGCATAGCTCTGAGACCAACACTACTATAATAATATAAATCCAGTGTCATCGGTCTCTGACTGCATGCACCACAGTTCTCAAGAAGATGGAATTGAATAGTACTATTCTCCCTGAATTCATTAATAAAGACTAATTAGAGCTAAGGAAAACTTGTATTTTTTTTATGTGAACCACTTTAAAATTATTCACAAAATATATTTAAAATAACTTTTGTCATATAAATACAAAAGAAATAATTATAAAAGTTAAGAAAATATAGAAAAACACATAGAAAAATATAATATACACCATCTTAGCACACAGATATGTACAGTGAATATTTTGTATGCAGTTTCCATTTTTTCTATGATTCTATAAATATATATGTGAGAATTTTTATATTCTAGCAAATTTTATGTTGTATTTTAAGCTTGATGTTTTAATACTAATTATGATAGTGATGATTTTTTTTTATTAAGTGAGATGAAGGGAGGCAGAGAGACAGATTCTCACATGAGACCAAGATTTACCCAGCAAGCCCCCTATGGGGTGATGCTCTGCCCATCTGGCCATTGCTCCATTACTCCGCAACTGAGCTATTTTTAGCACCTGTGGCAGAGGCTCCTGAAGCCACCC
This sequence comes from Saccopteryx bilineata, assembly GCF_036850765.1. Lineage (NCBI taxonomy): Eukaryota > Metazoa > Chordata > Mammalia > Chiroptera > Emballonuridae > Saccopteryx > Saccopteryx bilineata. Next base: position 63,896,184 of record NC_089498.1, read on the forward strand.
TCAGCATCCAGTGATGTGCTCAAACTAATAAGCCATGGCTGCAGGAGGTGAAGAAAGAGAGAGAGAAAGGGGAGGGGAAGAGGTGGAGAAGGGTGGTTGCTTCTCTTGTGTGTTGTGACGGGAATTGAACTCAGTACATCCACACACTGGTCCAACACTCTACCACTGAGCCAACCAGCTAGGGCTGTGATGATTGTTATTACTCTGTGCTGGGCATCAGGATAAGCACTTTATGGAGAAACTATCTCATTTAATCCTCACAGTAAACATGAGATAACTATGGTCCCTCTCATTTACATGTGAGGAAAGAGACACTTAATGAGGTTAGATAACTGAAGTCATAGAGCCAGAACCTAAAATGATTGATGTCTCATTCCAGAAACTGTGATCTTAATGTTACACTAAACCACTTTACTTCTCAAGATATTAAATATTCTCATATCATATTTTTATTAAGACTATTTTTAGAGTAGTTTAAAGTTCACAGCAAAATTGAGGGGACGGTACAGATATTTTTTATAGACTCCCTGCCCCCACACACGGATGCCCTCTCTAATCATCAACATCCCCCACCCAGGTGGTACATTTGTTACAATTGATAAACCTACCTAATGTCCATAGTTTACAGTATGGTTCACTCTTGGTGTTATACATTTATGACATGTATCCATCATTATGGTATGTACAGATTATTTTCACTGCCTTAAAATCACTTTGTTATCTGCTTATTTATTCTTTCCCACCTCCCCTTCTATCATATTTTAATGGGTATATACTGTGTCATAATACTCATAATCTATTATTATTATTATTAATATATGGTATTTTCAGTTTTCCTGTAGTATAAATGACACTGTGATGAACATCTTTTTTGATAAATGTTTGCATGTATCTTTGGTTAAGTTTCCTCAGATGCTAACCAGAGAAAAGCATTTGAGCATCGCTAGCTTATTTGAGAGTACTGGTAATTCAAGAAACATGAGTAAGACAAGTGAGAAAAGAAAAGGAAAAATGTCCATACAGGCTTTGTTAATGAGCAGGTTACCACCACGGGGAAGCAAGAGTTCAATTCCATGGTCACCTGGGAATTGGGAGTCTGTATTGAACTTATCTCAGTGGTCTCCATTGAGGGTTAAGAATCCTTAACTTCTGCTCATCATTGGTTGAGGACTGCCCATAGGGTGCTAACTCCTTGAACTTTATGTGTGGTCTGGTATACTTCCTCACCCAGAAAAGATGCCAAGCAGAGAGTTGCCAGTGCTGGTGGTTGGAAACCAACTTGCAGGCACAGAAGGGCTACTAAAGGGCATTGATGCCATTTGTTATAGAATATATCCATGATGTTTCCTTCTGCATTAACTTAGGATAAATCCTATTCTAAGATATCATAAATTTTCATTGCTGAATTGACCCATAGAAATATACTAATTTTAGCCCTAGCTGGTTGGCTCAGCGGTACAGTGGTGGCCCAGTGTGTAGAAGTACTGGGTTCGATTTCGGTTGGGGTACACAGGAGAGGTAGGCACCTGCTTTTCTACCCCTGTCCCTCTCCCTTCTTTCTCTCTGTCTCTCTCTTCCCCTCCCACAGCCATGGCTCAGTTGGAGCAAGTTGCCCCTGACACTGGGGATGGCTCCATGGTCTCGCCTCTGGAGTGGCTCGGTTGCCCAGTGGCAGAGCAGCAGCTCCATATGGGCAGAGAGTCGCCCTATAGGGGGCTTGCTGGGTGGATCCTGGGTAGGGCGTATGTGGGAATCTGTCTCTCTGCCTTCCCACTTCTCACTTAAGAAAAAAAGGGAAAAAAAGACATGTACCAATTTTACATACCTTCTGTGATACACCAAATCAATGCTGGGATTACCTTGCTTAGTCAAGTCATATGTATAAAAAATATATCTTATTGGAATTTCCTTGATTAGTGTGGCAGTTGAACTTTTCCATTTATTTATTAGTGTAATTAACATTTCTGTACTTGTACATTGCCCTTATTATTTTCTGTAGTGCTTATTTTAAAAAAATTATTATTTCCTTATGTGTTACAAATATTTTTTCTAGTTTGTTCTTGGCCATTTAATTTTTATAATTCATTAACTTGGAAAAGTTTTACATTTTTATACACTTTCATCTGTAGATTGATTTCCTTAATGGACTCAGATTTTTTGTGCATAATTTTTTTCTCTTACTTTTAAAACTTTTATATTAATACATCTGATATTTATCTTGATTTATACTTTAAGGTAAGGATCAAATAATCTATTTTTCCTATGCTGATCTGAAGTGCCAGATATACTAAATTCTTATGTTACAGATCAATTTATTGAAAACAAAGATTAATGGATTTCTTGGTTTATTTGCACTCTTATTTTTATTGATCTCCATGTTTGGAAGAGTTATTGATTTTAATTTATGTTATATATTAATTTTAATTTACTTATTAACCTTGATGATATGTCACAATACCTATTAATTTAAAAAGTTCAAATTGCCTATCTTCATATTAATGTCTGATCATATGGTTTCAATGCAAAATCTTGGCTACCCATACTGTATACCAGTGGTCCCCAACCCCCAGGCCAGGGACTGGTACTGGTCCATGGGCCATTTGGTATCGGTCCGCAGAGAAAGAATAAATAACTTACATTATTTCCATTTTATTTATATTTAAGTCTGAATGATGTTTTATTTTTAAAAAATGACCAGATTCCCTCTGTTACATCCATCTAAGACTCACTCTTGACGCTTGTCTCGGTCACGTGATACATTTATCCGTCCCACCCTAAAGGCCGGACCATGAAAATATTTTCTGACATTAAACTGGTCCGTGGCCCAAAAAAGGTTGGGGACCACTGCTATATACCCCACCACTGCTCAAATGGATGTACAACAAGCCTCATGATTCTTCACTAACTTTTTGCATTCTTTAGCATTTCAATCTACAAACGACGCTCTTAACATCAACCAGAAAGAAAACATTACTTTATCTGGAATTTTATTGTAAACCTAACTTGAACATGATTTTTAAATTACTTTGTCTCTGCACAAGGCAACACTCTCTTCAGTGGGACATGTCGTTTGGTTATAAAGTGAAATTCTAGAAATTGGCACATGTTGAATCAGCCACCAGGGACTCCCTATGTTTCCACAAATGCAATATCAGTAGCATAAGAATGGAAATTGCCTGTAAGTGTTCATGCTGATTCTGTAGTTTCACAGGAGATGCGAGCCAGAGCAGGGCACAAAGCATTGCAAATGGCCCGTTGCTGAGACCCCAGGGGCCCCAATCAGCGTGTGCCTGTCCTGTATTACATTTGCCATTTTCCAAGTTCTGCCTTTCAAAACTGAGTTCATGTGGTCTCATCCCACTGAATTTAAACACCAAGGGGATGCTTATCACAAGGACTTGAGAACCGTTATTGTTCTAAGAGAAGAAGCCTCAAAATGATCTCCTGACAATACTGTCTCAAAGAATAGATTTTCTCCAGAAAGCATTTTTATGTCGTTTTTTTATGGGTTGAATTGTGCCCCCCAACTCCCCAAATTCATATGTTGAAGCACTAACCCCAAGTACCTCAGAATGTAACCTTATTTGGAGATAGGGTCCTATAGAGGTAATCAAGTTAAAAGCAGGTCATAGAGTGGGCCCTAATCCAATATGACTGATGTCTTTATAAAAAGGGGAAATTTGGACACAGAGACACACAGAGAAGAGATACGATATGAAGATAACACAGAGAGAAGAAGGCTGTCTATATGCTATGGAACACCTGAGGCCACCAGAAACTAGAACACAGGCCTTCCCTAGGAATGGATCCTCTCCTAGAATTTTCAGAGGAAGTAAGCCTCTGCAGATACCTTGGTCTTGGTCTTCTGACATCCAGACTGAGACAATAAACTTATTTTTTCAGACACTCAGCTTGTGGTACTTTACAAGTAACCCTAGCAAACTTAGACATTTTCCATGCCTTTTATTTTTTTACTTTTGTACTTTTCAAAGCATTCTGTTTATACTTCTAGAACACATTTGTCATATTTTATTGAGTTTTAAACTTTTATTATGGCTTTTGGATAGATAATACATACATATGGTAAAAATTTCTGAGCACACCACAGTGTAAAACAGTGGAAACTGAGTCTTCCTGGGCTGGTTGTCTATAGCAGTGGTCCCCAACCCCCGGGCCGTGAACCGGTACCAGTCCTTGGGCCATTTGGTACCGGTCAGCAGAAAAAGAATAAATAACTTACATTATGTCCATTTTATTTATATTTAAGTCTGAATGATGTTTTATTTTTAAAAAATGACCAGATTCCCTCTGTTACATCCGTCTAAGACTCACTCTTGACGCTTGTCTCGGTCACGTGATACATTTATCCATCCCACCCTAAAGGCTGGTCCGTGAAAATATTTTCTGACATTAAACTGGTCTGTGGCCCAAAAAAGGTTGGGGACCACTGGTCAACAGCACCCGCCTCTAGTCTCTGCCAGTGCCCTTCCAAGAGGCAAACGTGGTCTGTATATCTTATATCCTTAGTTTCATGATCATCTTTATTTTCTCTCATTGATCATAGGTCCTTTGGGGGAAGGGATATTGCTTCCTTCTGTGCAATCTCAGCTCCCAATAAACCTGAATTTGATGAACTGTTTGCCAGCTAAATTCAGGAAGGTTAATGTATAAAATTTAAGCTGGCTTGAAGGCACTAACGGCTGTTAATATCCATACACCCCGTTATTTAGTCACTTTTAAGGTGAAGCTAGACCTGAGCAAAGATTTTGCTTGGGTGGCAGAGCAGAGAGATAGTAGGGACACTGGGTGATGTTGGGGAGAGTGAGTGGAAAGAATTTAGCTGAAAATGAAGGGAAAACTCTGTCCTTTGCTTCTCCTTTGCTGTTCTTAATGGTTCCCAGTAACTAACTTTGAATAGGAGTAGCCCAGCTCCTATTTGTTAATCTGAGAGGCACTCTAACATCCTGGTTAAGTGCTTGGATTTTGGGACCAGGCTGCCTGTCTTTAAAATACTAGTTCTACCACTCGTTAGTTCTGTTACACTGAGTAAAGTGATTTAACCTCTCTGTAATTAATTTATTCACCTAGGAAATGAAGAAAACGATAGTATTTCCCTTTTGTAGTTGCTAGAAAGATGAAATGGGCTTAAGCTCTCATAGAGCCTGACAATTACAAAGGGCCATGCTAAATTTATTATCAAGTCACCCATAAGTTTTCCCACTGTGGATTTGTTAATGTGTTGGTTAGGATGCATTCTGGTTGCAAGTAGCAGAAAGCCAAGCTAAAATGAGTTTAGACAATAAAGACATTTATCATCTTACGGAGCACGATGCCCTGAGGGAGGTTTTAGGGTTGGTAATTCAGTGGCTTCTTGACGGCACCAAGAATCAAGTTACCTTCTGTCTCTGGAATACCTGCATTTGAGGGATATGCATCCTTAGCATATTGGCTTTTGTCCTCAACCTTGCCTTCTCAAGGTCACAAAATGTCTTGGAGTCACACACAGACATGATAATATTGAAAGATATTGTCCAAGAAAGAAAGACTTCTCTCACCACATATTCCTTTTAAAGAATGAGCAAAAAGCTTTCCCAGAAGTTGCCATAAGTTTTCTCATGTCTTATTGGCCAGAATTCTATCATGTGTCCATGCTTAACCAATCATTGGGGTGTGGAACAAGAATCTTATGATCATGGGCTGAGGTTCACCTGTCTTGAGGGAGTAACTGACCACTCAGACCAGAATACACAAATCAGGGTGTTAGGATATTGTCAGCCTGGAATTAAGGCAGTAGGTTGGCAACAAAGGTCTCTGCCACAGTTAGTTTGCTTTCTAGATGGAGTTGCTGAGCTTTTAGTTTGTTTGCTTATTTATTTATTTAGTCCCATAAACTATTCTTGTTTTGGTTTGCTTTCAGGTGTTTCTACAGTCTTAGTTAATTTGTCATTGAAAGTCATACTATTTGCCATTGTGTGAGTATGTGCGAAAGAGACAGACACAGAGAATGTGTTTCTGTGAGAGCTTATTTTTCTGTCAGTTCTTCTGGAAGGTCAGACATTCAACCTCCTCTTCCAGGTGGTCACTTCCCCTGCTGAGCTCAACAGCGCTCATGGTCTCCACTAAAGCCAACAGGCTGATTATCTCTAAATCTCACTGTCCACTGCAGACCCCCTTCTGAGCTTCAGATACACATATTTGAGTTCTGGATGGCAGTCTCTTTTTGGCTATCCTACAAGAATGTCAGATGAGTTTGAAACTGAACACATTTTCTTCTAAATTGGCATGCCCATCAGGGATAAAGAGGACTCAGCCCTGCCCTGTGGATTCATAATACAGCAGCACTTTTTTTTTTTTATCTAGTTTTGCTTCTGATGATACGTTTTTGAAATGTTTAATTTCTCTGGGTCCTGTCCTGCCCACTTAACTAACCTTTTCATTAACTTTCTATTTCCAACCCTCCTTCTCTGCTTTCCCATCCTCCAGTAAGCAGTGTCCCTTTGGGCAGTGCCTGTCAGATTGTGTCCTGCTAAGAATGCACCTCGGGACAGTCAGAGCTCCAGTGCCAGCTCTCTGTTCCTCATGGAGCCTCATGGCCACTCAAGAAAGACGGAATCTTACTCTAGATTATGGCCAACACCTTTCCTTGTCTCATTCATGAATGGCTAAAAATTGACATCACCTTTTAACTCTTCACAAGGGCAAGTGGTTCATCAAATGGGATAAGGGGGCCAAATGCCTTGCTAATAGGATGACTTAAATTTAAGAAAGAGGCCCTGGTCAGTTGGCTCAGCGGTAGAACGTCGGCCTGGCGTGCGGGGGACCTGGGTTCGATTCCCGGCCAGGGCACATAGGAGAAGCGCCCATTTGCTTCTCCACAACCCCCCCTCCTTCCTCTCTGTCTCTCTCTTCCCCTCCTGCAGCCAAGGCTCCATTGGAGCAAAGATGGCCCGGGCGCTGGGGATGGCTCCTTGGCCTCTGCCCCAGGTGCTAGAGTGGCTCTGGTCGCAACAGAACGATGCCCCGGAGGGGCAGAGCATCGCCCCCTGGTGGGCAGAGCGTCGCCCCTGGTGGGCGTGCGGGGTGGATCCCAGTCGGGCGCATGCGGGAGTCTGTCTGACTGTCTCTCCCTGTTTCCAGCTTCAGAAAAATACAATAAATAAATAAATGCAAAAAAAAAAATAAAATAAATTTAAGAAAGACATTTTTAATGCTATATAATTGTAACTTTTTACTAATTTAGACTGCCTTACTATGAACTGGAATTAAAGAAAGCCACTTCTACCTCATGCAACTTTAAAAGCAAATCTTACAGAACTAGATAGAGGCTTGGAGATGCAGAGTAGAAGGGAGAGTCTTTGCACTGTCCTCACAAGCCCATCAAGCCAAGACCTTATCCCTAGCATGGAGCCCCACCTAAGAAATGCCCCCAACTTCTTCAATTAAAGACGTGTGAGTCACCTTTCCTCCCCGTGAGTCCACTGGCACCAAGGGCACAGAGGCAGGGGGGGAACCTTGTGTATAGAAAGAGCTATCTTTCTGTGACAGGCCCAATTAAGTCATCAGGTGTGATCATTTATCTAGAAGGCCAGTCAGGTGTAAGCAGCTGGGTAGTGTGGAGACTGGAACCTTCCAGAAAGTGAGCAGGCTCTTGGTTGTCTCAACTTCAATTTGTATTTATGGAGCTCCTTTTAAAACTCATGTGATTCTCATTGATTTAAAAGAAGAAATACACCCTCATGTTTATGGCAGCATTGTTTTCAATAGCCAATATTTGGAAACAGCCCAAGTGTCTGTCAGTGGACGAGTGATTAAAAAGCTATGGTACATATATACAATGGAATACTATGGGGCTATGAAAAACAAGGAAATCTTACCTTTTGCAACAACATGGATGGACCTGGAAACTATTGTGTTAAGTGAAATAAGCCAGGCAGAGAAAGAAAAATATCATATGACCTCACTCATTTGAGGAATCCAATGAACAATGTGAACTGAGGAACGGAATTGAGACAGAGAAGGGATGAAAGGGACCAGAGGAAAAGAGGACAGAGGGAAAGGGGATGAGAGGATGGGATAACCCTAAAGGGTAGAGCCATACAATGAGGGCATTGTGGGGAGGGGGGAAGGGAGATGTTGAAGGGAACATGGAGAAGGGGGTATGCATTCGGGGTGACACAAGAATCTATGTAAACACAATAAATTAAAATCAATAAAACAAACAAACAAACAAACAAACAAACAAAAAACTCATGTGATTCTTACTGAAGCTCCTGCATCTGAAAAAGGTATTAGGATACCATACGGTGGTAGTCAGGATTAGAGTTTGTCCTCTGAGAAGTTGTGCAGAGGCACATTGAAGAATCTTTGGTATACTTGTCTCATATCTATTTTCTGTGGGGTGGGAAAAGGGTGCCTGTGCCCAAGGGACCAGTGTTCAGTGTGCTTTCTCCTCACTCAGGAGAAACATCTTCTCTTAGGAAAGGACCTCAAATTTCTCTACCTTGGAGTGTCACTGACGGGTGATATATTTTAGTTTTTCTTATGCAATATGGGGATATAGTCTTGAGCTTTGCAATGGTTTTCAAACTTTATTTCTCAAAACCATCTAAGTTCCATAGAGTTTCCACAGAGCAAGGTGTGCTGCATATAATAGTGTCTTCCAGGTATTGAAAAGGTTGTTTTTTAAACTTTTAAGCTAAAGCCTGGAAAGCTTAACTTGGATAACATTTTGATAGATATTTTAGAGGACTGAGAAACTTTCATGAAGCTCTTTAATTCTACCATACATTTGTGGCTTACTATATAAGACCCTAACTAAGGTCATAGTTAACGTTATAGCTAGAGAAAAATATTGTTCTGGCACCTGATGTCAAAAAAGCCATTAAGATTAACTAAGGTCCGTGCTAAGAAGTTCAGATACAGACTTCTCTAGTTCTTCCCTGGAAGCTCTGGAGAAAAGTTGTAATGCATAAGTCAAATAGTCAAGGAAATATAATTAGGTGCCAAATTGTGCTAAGAGCTTGATCTGAATTGTTTCAATTGAAGCAGCTCTGTTCTTGGTCACAAATACTTCTAACACTGTCTAGATTTTAGGAAACAAAGAAACACCAATATACTGGTCATGTCATTAGGGATCAGTACATTGGAACCCATTCATGTTTCCTGTCCTACCTTGCAAGTATTATTTTAATGTTCATCATTAATTACTGAAAGCTGAAAATAATTTTCTTATAAAATCCAATTTACTGCCCTAGCTTAGTGGTGCAATGGATAGAGTGTCATCTCTAAGCACCAAGGTTTGATCCTGGGGTTGAGAGTACCAGCTCAACCTGGTGGATGCTGGCTCAAGCCCAAGGTCACTGGTTCGAGCCCTGGTCAGGGCACATATGAGAAGCAATCAGTGGTTGCATAACTAAGTGGAACAACAAGTTTATGCTTCTCTCTCTCCAGTTCTCTCCCTCTCTATCTATCTATCTAAAAGAAAAAATCCAGTTTACTAGTTTGTAATTAATTCCTTTTGTTACCAGGCAATGTATAGGAAGTATAATATCACCATCTTGCTGTTATGTCTATTCTTTGCTTTGGTGACCATGTTAGGTGAGGGATATAAAGTGGAGCAAGGCAAAGTCTTGCACTCAAGTGGCTCATAGTCTAATGGAAGAGAAGGAGCCTAATAAAAATCTAAGAACACTCAAGTAGATACATAAAGTGATAAGAGCTAAATAATAAATATAAGCATGGGGTAGATTTTTGAGTTGAAACATGGAGAGAAGGGGGCTGTATTCAGAAAGAGGGAATTAAGCAAAATAATTGAAGAGACTCATATCTTAGATGTATCTTGGTGAAATTTCAGAACACCAGTGTAAAACAAGGATCCCAAAATTTTACGAAGCACAATAAGAAAGGCAACTAGAAAGTCCAGAAAAAACTAAATGGTATAAAAGAAAGTCATAGTTCAAATACGAAACAAACAAATGTAGCTAGATTTTGTGTCATTGAATGTTAGAGCTCTCTCCGTTAGATATGTGGAATTATATCTTCCTCTTTATAGGTCTAGTCATATAACTTGGGACTCTGGTGAATAATCTTAACATGATTGTACTATTGTTAGCATTGTTTATTCCTGTGACAGTCAGGATGAGCTAGTTTCTGCTGCAAATAACCCAAGTCTCAGTTGTTTCTAACAATAAGACTTTATCTCTTGCTCATCTTAAATATTCACCGCAAGTAAGCTGAGCCTCAGATGTTTGTTATGTTCATTTGAAACCGAAGACTCTGCATTGTCAGTCACATGGCAGAGAGAAAAGAAACATCTGAACCATGTCTCTTAAGACTGTCTAAGACAGGGGTCAGGTACCTTTTTGGCTGAGAGAGCCATGAATGCCACATATTTTAAAATGTAATTCTGAGAGAGCCATACAATGACCCGTGTATGTTACGCATTATCCAATAAAAATTTAGTGTTGTCCCGGAGGACAGCTGATTAGAGCCATACAATGAGGGCATTGTGGGGAGGGGGGCAAGGGAGATGTTGAGGGGAACATGAGGAAGGGGGGATGCATTTGGGGTGACACAAGAATCTATGTAAACACAATAAATTAAAATCAATAAAACAAACAAACAAACAAACAAAAAACTCATGTGATTCTTACTGAAGCTGATTAGCTCCAGCTACCTGCAACCATGAACACGAGGGGTAGGAATTGAATGGATTGTAATACATGAGAATGTTTTATACTTTTAACGTTATTTTTTTTTATTAAAGATTTGTCTGCGAGCCAAATGCAGCCATCAAAAGAGCCACATCTGTCTCACAAGCCATAGGTTCCTGACCCCTGGTAAATAAATAACCCCTAGTAAAGAAATAACATTCATTACTTTCACTCACATTTTATTAACCACTAAGTTCAATATTAGGGGTGCATAAAATCTTTCCACAGGGAAGGAAACCAAAATATTCAGTGAACATAATACAAACTTCCACAGGCTACCTTTCTGGTATTCAACTATTCAGGAGTCTCGTTTTCCCACATGCGAAAAACACTTAACCCTTTTCCAAGAGAGGCAACCAGAAGTCCCAAACAGTAACTTGGTCTTTACCTTTACTTCTTATGTTAAAGCAAAGATGTCTAGGTAATGTGAGATAGCTTCTGTATCAGGTCTGGAGGCAGCTCTTCTTGATTCCAAGCTGAAGGAACAAAAGGAAAAGCTATCTCCCCTCCACATACTAAATATTCAGTGGTGGAATAGGGAGAGGGTGCCCATAGTAAACAATCTCATTTGGAAAGGTAAAGAATGGCAGACCCAAGGATGTCACCAGTCTCTACACATTCTAAAATTCCCTTGGGCAGATGTTGACCCCCCGCCCCCCCCCAGGAATAGCTCCCCCAAGACATTTTTTTTTCCTCAGTCTTTGGCCTTATCCTTAGGGAAGTCTTTATTTTTCACTGTTGTCTTGGGCTACATCTCAAGAAAGAATTGCAGAACATGAGCTACTTGGAGGCCAAAGAGCTTTCTCCCCCTGCTTCTTGATCAAGCAGGAAGGATGGGAGAAATGCAAGGTTGTTTTAAGTCTTGAACAATCTCTGTCAGTCTAGTCTAGTGGTTCCCTTAGTGGTATAATGCTTTCAACTTTTAACTTATCTATTTGATTCTTGTTAAATAATTTCTATCCTGTTTTAAAATGTGCTTCTATTGACATCTAACTGCTAGTACCTTGTATTTATCATATTTCCCTAGGAGACACACATCCTAAATTTCTTCTCCTTGAGCCATTTTATCTGATTAGAAGAATTTACTGAATGCAATACTAATAGGTTAAAAATTTTAACAAATGACATGTGTTCTTTGACATGAAGCTAATTTTTTTTCTGTACTTTTCTGAAGTTAGAAGCAGGTAGGCAGTCAGACAAACTCCCGCATGCTCACGACAGAGATCCACCCAGCATGCCACCAGGGGGTGATGCTCTACCCATCTGAGGCATTGCTCCATTGCAGCTGGAGCCATTCTAGTGCCTGAGGTGGAGGCCATGGAGCCGTCCTCAGTGCCTGGGCTAACTTTGCTCCAATGGAACCTTGGCTGCGGGAAGGGAGGAGAGAAATAGAGAAGAAAGAGAGGGGGAAGGGTGGAGAAGCAGATGAATGCTTCTCCTGTGTGCCCTGACTGGGAATCAAACCTGGTACTTCCAAACACTGGGCCAACGTTCCAACACTGAGCCAACCAGCCATGGCTGAGGCTAAGTTTTACTATAACTTTGTTGTTCAAACATATATTTTATTATTATTATTATTATTATTATTATTATTTTGCTCAGTAATTGGAAATTAAGAATCAGTTGTGTTTTTCAAACCATGAAAATCCCCAAGTTTCTGCATGCTCTCTATTTCTTTTTCTCCCTACTGCCAAAGTGACCCATGTTTTCTGAGCTTATTTCTTCCTAGTCAAATGTATCCAATACAAACTACCTGAAGCTGCTAACTTATTGCTTGCTCACATCTTCTCCTGAAGCTACATGTTCATTAAAAATAAAGGTTACCATCCTTCCACCTTCAATAGCAACTCCTTTGCTTATCACTAATGAGCCTTTGAGCCAGTGCAATTTATTTTAGTTTTGTTATTGTGAAAATAGCACCTGTCTTGTGCAAATTAATAATTTTTGTATCAGTCAGGATGAGCTAGGTTATCCTGAGGTAACAAAAGACTCCAAAGTACCATGGTTTACAACAACAAAGTTCTATTTTATTACATGTCCTGTGTGGGATAGCTATAGCCCTGCTTTATGTAACTTTCACTCTAGTATCAAAGGTGATGAAGCAAACTCTAAGTGGAACATTCATGATCTCATGGAAAAGGGAAAAGAGACAGTTATCCATATGTTAGCAGTAGCACTTAAAACTTCTGTCTGGAAATGGCACACATCACTTTTATCCACATTGGATAAACCAAGTAAAATGACGACAGGCTGGGATGTATGTATAGTTCTCCCACAAAGAGGGAAACCAGAATAATCAATTAGCAGTAATATAATTTACCACAATTACTACTAATCTAGAGTCAACAGGTAGACAAAGCACAGAGCTAATTATAGTTATGCTTTATAAAATGAAAGTGCTAAATATCTTAACCACATGAAAAGAAGAACATAGCTGACAAAAGTAAGGAGGTCAAAGTTTGTGCAATTTATCTTCTTAACTGGAAGTCCTGTCTCATACCTCCGGTTCAGCAGACTGTATCCTGTGTTCATGCTCATTCTATAATTTATCAACTGAATGAGGACTCTTTTGAGAGTGAAAGTCAGTGCTATCTACATCCAGAAAACAGATAAAAACAGAGACTGTCCTGTGCACACAAGGATGTATGATTTCCTACTGAAGCTCTCTGCACAGCTCCAGGTCTCAGTTACAGACTTTGCTGGAACAGTATGAATTCTCAGTTATAGAAAAACAGGCTCTCTGTGTCAATCATAATTTGGAAGCACATAAGTGAGGAGTTGCCAGCATAATCTTTTGTCAAGACACATGGTTAAATCTGCTTTTTTTAAAAAAATTTTGCTACTGGCACCTAGGTACCATTTTAAGCTATCTTAACTTCCCTTTAGTTTTTATGATTGGAAATCTGCAATTGTGAAAGAATGAATTTAAAATGGCATGCTTCTAGATGAGGCCTTGGATCAAGATAATCCTGTGTTCATTCTGTCAGAGAAGCTTTTATTCACTCAATAAACATTTACTAATCATATTTTACTTGCTAGGTACTTTACAAGACACTGGGGCTGCACAAGTGACCTTACTCTTAAGGAGTGGATTCAGAATCCCAACACATGAGCTATGGTCAATTTTCACACGTCTGTGAATTTTCTTCCTAACAGTACTGTAGACTTCTTGAGGACACGCCATCTAACATAGAACCTGCTCTGTTCTTCTCACAGAACCTACCATAGTGAGAGGAAGAGGCTTCAGAATATTTGCTCCTAGAAGATAGGGTCATATTCTATCTAGTTTGGGACATAGCAGGTACTCAATGGTTATATGAATGCGTACTTATGTGTAATTTATTTATTTAAGTTCCATCCCCTTGGTAAAACAAATCCAGTTCCCCACACAAGGAGAAATAATCAACTGCTTACGGAAATCCAGTTTAGTTTTTTTCAGAAGTACTTTATCCAAAAAGTTGGGGGCTAACCTGAGTTCTTCTCTTGAGGCAACACTGTCTTGTTCTCAAAATCAGTGACCTTACAACAGAGGCCGAGGGAAAGTACTTTTTTCTCTAAGGCATTTTAGCACTGCTTTATTAGAAATGAAGCTTATGATAGAAGTTTCTCCTAGTCTTTTGAGATCTTGGTCAGGAATCCATCACGACTGAGTTGCAACAGTGTTTATGAAACTCAGGGAACACATCTTCTTATTTTTTTTCACTCTGAAATTACTTCCCTTATCAAAGGGGCCTGAATTTGGCTGTTCTGTAATGATTTAAATGCCTTTCACCTCATTAGTGTTGCCACCATTTATTTAATAAAATCAAATCAGAGTAGCATTTAATTTAGTTTTAATAGGATAGTTAATGTATGTTAACTAAATATCAATTGATTATTAAAGTGGAGAGTGCTGAGGTGTAACAAATATGTGAGATATAAATCTTGTTGCTATGCCATTAACTCAGAATTACATAAGCAATAAATGTCTAATTAGATTCTTAGTAGTGATGAGTTGTAAGCATTTATTGAGATTCAATAAGATCGATGTTATAGACTTGTGTTAAGGACCATGGCTTAATTAACTCCTTTATTCTTATTTTCACTAGTCTTTGCCATTTTTTATTTTATAGGGTGCTAAACCAGACCAGTGGTGGTGGAGGAAAGGAGGTGGTTCAAGTACAGGACCTTATCCAATTCCACATCATAGCGGGAAAACTGGATGACCATTCTCTGATGGACTTGGATTCCCAGACCTTAGGTAATGGAATCACTGATTTTTAAGGTCATTTTCTTGTAGTTAAGTTTGAAGTTTCAGCATGATATGGTAATACAGTCTAACCATTTGCATAGCATAAGGTGAAAGGTAGACCCAGAATCAATTTCATCTTAGATGGAGGAAGAACAGAAGGTTACTTACACTGTGCAATTTTAGAAATCCTAACTATTCAAAAATATCTATCCTACTTCTCTCTGTCTCATTGCCTGAACATCATCATGCAATTATTTCTTTGGTTTCAAGGTATAATTACCCTTTGATTCTTGAATTATATAAGATGGCCAAAAAGACTGGAAACATAGGCTGTTATACAAGATAAATAGATAATTGTTATAAAAAGATATGATGTATTCCATGACATTACATAATATGCTCACTGCATTGTCCTTGTTAAAATTATATATCTCAATGTACTGTGCAAAATTGCAAGAAACACATTTGATTAATTCAGTGTTTCCATCAATTTATGTACATGCATATGTGATCTATTGCCTTATTTGTATCTTTGATTTGTACTGAATAACCTGCTTCTTTAGTGTGCCCTAAAAGAGTTCACCAATGAGATCAATCTCTAAAAAAGTAATCTATCTGTAGCTAGATTTTATGGTCACTCTGAATTTAAGCTAGTATTAGATAGCTCACTAATTAATCAAATGATTCACTTGGTACAATATCATCATGGAGAGCCTTTGGCTTTGAAAAGTCTTTAGCACTTCAGACATTCTTGAATCTGAGGTCTGTGTTCTGTTCTTGGCCAGATAAACTTCTGCAATTTACTTAATCTCTCTGGGCATAATACTCTCATGGTGTTATTGGGGGAATTAAGTGAGATAATATATAATGAGTGCCCAGCATAAAGTCTCCTACTCTGTCTAAACAACAACAACAACCTTTTTTCCTTCTCTGTTCTTCCCTACCCTTTTTCATATCTTTCATCTTATTCCACTGCCTTTAATGCACTAACATTACCCTTTCTCCTTTCTTTGGATGGGGAGGATAGAATGCTAATTCTTAGAGGGTATAGGGCTTCATGTCCTGGAAACTGGAGGTGGGAAGTGGAGGAAGGGTGCAAAATCATGGGAAAGGGGCATAATACCAAACCATAATCTCTGCTGTTCACACATTTGCTATGGTCATTCCTGGCCTATTTCAGCCTCTGAAGGAAGCCCATTTGTAAAGGTTGCAGGCACCATGTTGCTCTGAGGTTAACTATATCTCAGAGAAATAACTCAATTGCACACTGACACCTGCACTTGGTAATATTCTGTGATTTAAGTGACTCAGAAACAACTAAATGCTTTCTGGGAACTGTGGTTGTAGTTTAACAATTCACCTTAAGGATATAAAAATCATGAGCGTGCACATACCTGATGACCTAACCTTAGAGTACATAAAGCAAAGTTTGAGAGATTTACAGGGAGAGATCGACTAATGCAGAATTATAATGGGAGATCCTAATGTGAAGATTTCACATTTCTGTCGTCTTTTGTTGCTTTCCTGTGACCTGTCAAAAGTGCACCATGACTTTACGGACACACTGTATTTCTTTCAAAAACTGATAGCTCAAGCAGACAAAAGAAAGGTAGTAAAACTGCTGAAGATTTACACAACATAACTCAAAAACTTGATCTATTGGTAAATATGAAACCTTGTACCCAACAAGCTGAGAATGTATTTTTTAAAGCACCCACTGAATGTTTTTAAAAATTTATCATGTATTAGGTCATGAGAAGAGTCTCAACAAAACCAAAGAATCTATTCATAGAGCCAATGTTACCTAACTACAAATAAATAATTAAATTAGAAAACAACAATAAAAAGACAATTAAAAACAAGAGCAGCTGTCATACCTTTAAGGGAAACTTAGTTCAAAAAAACTCAAGTGTTTCAGAGGACAAGTATGGAAATTAAAAACTCGTTAACACTGAATTAAAACAATAGTGCTCACATTCAAAATGTAGGTAAAAGCAGCACTCAGTAAAAAATTTGTAGTCCGTAAATTCAATTCTGTGTCAACAAAAAGTAAATCGAATTGTTCATGAAACTTGAAAAATTCTATTTTTCATAAGGAAATCAGAAATTAATCAAGAATAATCAATAGCTAAAACTGTTCCCATATTGAAAGAATTATTAGTAAAGAGTGTATGCTTGAGGTACCTGATAGTCAGATTAGTTATAAAGCTATAGTAATTAAGGTATGATAAGGGGGCTTGTATATGAAGAGATAGAGAGGTTGTCAGAACTGAATAGAGAGCCTAAGAATAAAATCAAGTATGTATGGGCTTTAGGAATCTAAAAGAGGAGGGGGTAAAACCAGGTAAATTAGAGAAATAAGATAAACTAATAAATAACTGTTGCCTAGGAAAAATGTTTTTTATATTAAAAAAGGTAAACTTAGATCACTCTCACCTCAGACATAAGAACAATCAATGAATTAAAAACTGTAGTATAAAAATACAGTACTAAAAAGTATTACAAGAAAATATCAGAGAACATACGATAATATCAGAGAAGGAAACAATTTCTCAAACAAGTTAACAAAAACTTATATGGAAACAGAAAAGCATTAAATTTGACTACTCAAATTTTTAAAAAATCACAGTAAAGTTAAAATATAAGTGACAAAATAAACTAACAAAGGTATTGTATTTTGTGACATTTAACAGAAGATTATTATACAACATTATCTGTATAACATATAAATAAGAAAAAGACAAAAAACCTGAAAGAATATCATTAAAGGATCTGATTGTCAGTTCTCAGAAGAAAAAATTTGAATAAAAATAATGAAAATGGCACACACAAATGAGTACAAAAAAGGCAAATTCTGAATAAGATTAGTAGATGTATCAATGTCAGTGCTTTCTGGGAACTCTGGTTTAGCAAATATTATCATGCAAAATTGGGAAAATGTACAAGGGATCCCCTCATATTATTTCTTACAACTGCAAATGAGTTTACATGATCTCAATAAAGATTTCAATTAAAAAATATAAAAAGATACTTGCCTTCACTTGTAATCAAAGAAATTCTATTTTAAACAATGAGATGCTCAGAAAATTGGTAAAAATTAAGAATTGTGACCATACCCAGTGTTGGCAAGGAAGTGACTATTTAGAGACAAGGGGAATTTTATATTTTACACTCACAAATTGGTAAGAATTAAGGATCGTGACCATAATCAGTGTTGGCAAGGAAGTGGCTATTTAGAGGAAAGGAAATTCTAATGTTTTGCTGGTGGGAGTGTAATCTGGAGGACAGTTTTGCAACAGTTCTTAAAATTGAAAATGTGCATATTCAAAAATTCACTTGTAGGGGTATATATCCTGCATATATTATTTTACATGTGCCTAAGGGGGCACATACAAAGATGTTATTGCATTTGGTAATAATAAAAAATTGGAAACAACTCAAATATCCCTGAATAGAAAAATGGATAAATAAACTGTGGTTTACAATGCAATAGTAGACAATAATTAACTAATGAACTAGGGTTTTTTTTTGTTTTTGTTTTTTTACAGAGACAGAGTCAGAGAGAGGGATAGATAGGGTCAGACAGACAGGAACAGAGAGAGATGAGAAGCATCAATCATCAGTTTTTTGTTGCGACACCTTAGTTTTTCATTGATTGCTTTCTCATATGTGCCTTGACCGTGGGGCTACAGCAGAATGAGTAACCCCTTGCTCAAGCCAGTGACTGTGGGTCCAAGCTGGTGAGCTTTGCTCAAACCAGATGAGCCTGCACTCAAGCTGGCGACCTTGGGATCTAGAACCTGGATCCTCTGCATCCCAGTCCAATGCTCTGTCCACTGTGCCACCGCCTGGTCAGGCATGAACTAGATTTTTAAGTACCAACATGAATAGCTCTTGAAGGCATAATATTGATTGAGATAATGAAACTGCAGAGTGTTACATGCACTGTGAAACCATTTGCTGTAAGTTAAAAATATACAACAATATTCTATATTGTTTATGAAATCATATGAAATAAGATAGTAAAATAAGACTGTTTCATTTCCAATTGGGTCTCCAAGTCAAAAGGCAAAATTGCTCCCATATTTAAAAAGAAGTGGTAAACCAATTATGCAGGACTTACAAAGACATCATTTGAAGCCCAGCTATGTGATCCTTAATTGATCATAGCTTCAATCTTTAAAAAAAAGGGTGGAGAGAGAATGATTAGGGACATATTTGCATATTTGTCCATTGACAGTCTTTTCTATTTTGATAATTTTTGGAAGGGTGAGGTGCACACTTTTGTCTCAAGTCAAATGAGAGGAGCTTCCATGGAACACTCAAAGATTGCAGGTCTCCACAATTGTTTGTTGAACACAGCGGGCTGATATGAGGTTAAAAGGATGTAGCTGGGGCTCAATGTTCTGAGAGTCCAGCAAAAAAAAATGTGGCTGTCCTGGGACTGGCCTGGACCAGCAGAGTAAAAGAGGCAAGAATTTCCTTTTGACAAACGGGCCAACAAGAAAAGTCTAACATTCATTTAATTCATTCAATTCTTTCATTCATCTAACAAATAGTTTCAAGTGCCCATTGTGTTCCAAACACTGCTTTAAGTATTTAAATCAGTGGACAAAAAGGTAATAATTCTTATTCTCATGGAACTTAATTTCAGTTGAGAGAGACAGACAACAAATAATAAATATAAAATATAATTGAATGGTATAGTATAATATAATGTAATAAGTACTATAAGAAAAGTAGAGGCCTGACCTGTGGTGGCACAGTGGATAAAGTGTCGACCTGGAATGCTGAGGTCGCTGGTTCGAAACCCTGGGCTTGCCTGGTCAAGGCACATATGGGAGTTGATGCTTCCTGCTCCTCTCCTCTTCTCTGTCTCTCTCTCTCTCTGTCTCTCTCTCTCTCTCTTTCTAATAAAAATGAATAAATAAAATCTAAAAAAAAATTTAAAAAAAGTAAAAGAAAAGTAGAGCAGAGTAAGAAGCATTGGAAGTTTTAGAGTGAGGTCAGTGGGTAGAGTTCAATTTTAACTAAGGGATTTAGGGTAGGCTTTATTGAGAAGATCAGATTTGTGAAGGTACGAGAATCTGTCATCTATATTTTGAGCAGAATCTAATCTAGGCAGAGACACTAGACAGTACAGTGCTCTAGAAAGGAGAATGCATAGCATGTTTAAGGTGCAGCAAAGGGCTAGAGTAGCTGAGGTGAAGTGAGCTAAGGATAAGAAGTAGGAGATAAATTCTGAGGTCAAAGAGGTAATGGGCTGGCATGGTGGGTGAATGGGTGGGAAGATTATGAAGGGCCATATATGTCCTTACGAGTTCTTCAGCTTTTATTCTGAGGGAAACTAGAGCCCTGCAAGATTTTGAGCAGTCCTGCTTGTGTTTTAATTGATCTTTCTAGCTGCTATATTGAGAGTAAACTATTGAGTGGCCAAGAGTGGAAGAAGGGAGACAAGTTGGACAGATCAATTACATTAATCCAGGGAAGAGGTGATGGAGGTTCAGACCAGGGCAGCAGGGGTGGAGACGGTGAGAAGCAGTCAGATTCTGGGGAAAAAATCCACATATGAAAAAGTATAAAACTTACATAAGGACAACTTTAAAACATTATTGAAGGACAGAAAAAACACTTTAACAATAGAAATCATAACACCCTAGGATGGGAAGATTTTACATTATAGTGATGATAATTTTCCATTAATTAATTTAGAAATATAATACAATCCTAAGAAAAATACTAATAATTTATAAATATATTTAACTTAAAAACACTAATTCTAATGTATAATAGAAAAATTGATAAATTTGACAATAAAATAAAAAATAAATGTCTTTATGGTAAAACACATCATCAAGAAAAAGATAAATGACAAATTGGAAAAATATTCCAAATGCTATAACTAGAGCAAATTTATTAATATATAAAGAGATTCTATAAGTAAATAAACAAATCAACAAATCAAAAGAAAAATGGACAAAGAAAATTAATAAGCAGTTAAAAGAAAGTATAAATGAATTTTAAATATATGAAAGATTTCAACTTCACTCTAAATTAAAGAATAGACATTGTAAAAGTATAATGTGATACCACTTTTCATCTATGACATGTGAAAAAATAAAAAAGTTTAATAACATGCTGGAATCTACAAAACAAGCATATTCATACATTGCTAATAGAAGTGTAAACTCTTACTACTTCTTTGAAGACTCATTTGAAAATGCCTAACTACAATTAAAATGCCTTTAATACATTTTGTTCTACCAACCCCATTCCAGGACTTATACTTCATTGAAGTGAAGTAATTGATGTACAAAAGTATTCATTGTGGTGTTGTATTGAACATCAAGAGATTTAAAACTGCTTAAATATCTATTAAAAAGGGATTGGATAAATAATGTATATTACAGCATGAAAAGGAACATTATGTAGCTATCTGAAACAATGAGGCAGTGATACATACCAATGTGGAAAGTTCTCCAAAATATGTTGGGGGGATGACAAAATAAATCAATGTGCAAAACCTTCTAAAATTTGTTAATGATATATGTGTACTATACGCTTTAGGAATAAGGGAGATGGTGGTTACCTCTTAGACTAAGAACTGGGCAAATGGAGGAGAGAGACTAACTTTCACCATATACCCTTTTGAATTTTATACCATGTGCTTGATATACAGATTCCAAAATAGAAATGATTTTTTAAAAAGTCAAAATAAACATGTGAAAAACACAGGCAATTTGATTAGAAAAGAAGATTAAGGTTTTAGAGGTAGTATCATTTTTCTCTGAGATGAATTCAGAAATGAAACTAGTCAACACTTAAATAAATAAGTAGAACCGTATTTTGGAGTCTTCTGAAAATTCACTTGAAATCCACCAGATGGCACAAGAAATTACAATGTGAACAAAGTTGGAGAGGTGCAGGTAACAAATCAGGGTTGGTGAGAAGCCAGACAAGCGAGAACATAGGCGTGCTCCAGACTGAGTCCTACTGCATTCAAATTCCAGACAAGCCCTGGTCCTCAGGGACATGATTTTGTCACATGCCAGACAGGTGATGATGCTGGGGAATCATGAACTAGTGTGGAGTTTTCTACACATCACAAACTCTGCATGAATGGTTTATTGTGCGTTCCCTTCTTTAGTGTAAAATTCTCTTTTCTTTTTGCTTCTTTTACCACTTAATCCACACTTAATGCTTTATAAAAAGAGGTATTTGTTTTTTGGTAAGCCATGTTTCTTTAATTAAAGGAGGAGGGTTGGGAGAGGTCTTCTGGAAAAAGAGAAAACGCTGGTTTCACAATCTGCACTATTTATGAGGGTGCTTTGCTGTTGAAACCTATGAGAGGCCAGACTGGCCCAGCTCGCCTCTTGCCCTCCCAGGAGACAATTACTGTCCTGCATAACAATTTGAAGCAAATATCGGATGTGGTCAAAAGAACAGTTACGGCCATCTCTCCAGCAACCGTTTTTGCTTAGGTTTCTTAATTGTTTCCACCACTTCCTTTCCTCAGCTTGTGGCCTTCTGCAGGATCCTGAGCTTTAATAAAAGCCTCCCATCCCCTCTGGAGTTCACATGTGTGAGCAGACACTTCCTGGACCGCAGCGACGCTGCACCTTAGAGCAGTGCTGCCAGCCCAATGCGTACAGTGCACGTGTATACACCTGGGGTCTCCGTGAAGCCACAACTCCTCCTTCTTGACCAGTAGGAGGAAGGCTCCAAGCCACCCTCTCATTTCCCCTGTCTGCACAGCTTTCCCTTCCTCCATGCCTACAGTTCTGGTTGGTTCTTTGTACCTGATGAGAGAGTCTGTATCAGCTGTTTCTCCTCTCATCTTCTTTCAGGTGTGTTTCAGGTGTGGCTTTCTGGAGACTTTGCGTGGGAAAATAGGACTTCAAAGAGAGGAACTGGCACCCAACTGGTGGTGGCACAGTGGATAAAGCATGGACCTGGGATGCTGAGGTCCCAGGTTCGAAACCCTAAGGTCACCAGCTTCAGTGTACACTCACCAGCTTCAGCGCTGGGTTGCTGGCTTGAGCATGGGATCATAGACATGACCCCATGGTTGCTGACTTGAGCCTAAGGTCACTGGCTTGAGCAAGTAATCCCTGGTGTGGTTGGAGCCACTGGTCAAAGCATGTAGGAGAAGCAATCAATGAACAACTAAAGTGCTCCAGCCCTGGCTGGTTGGCTCAGCGGTAGAGCGTCGGCCTGGCATGAGGGGGACCCAGGTTCGATTCCCGGCCAGGGCACATAGGAGAAGCGCCCATTTGCTTCTCCACCCCCCCTCCTTCCTCTCTGTCTCTCTCTTCCCCTCCCGCAGCCAAGGCTCCATTGGAGCAAAGATGGCCCGGGCGCTGGGGATGGCTCCTTGGCCTCTGCCCCAGGCGCTAGAGTGGCTCTGGTCTCAGAGCGCCCCTGGTGGGCGTGCCAGGTGGATCCTGGTCGGGCGCATGCGGGAGTCTGACTGTCTCTCCCCATTTCCAGCTTCAGAAAAAAATACAAAAAAAATAAAAAATAAAAAAATAAAGTGCTCCAACTATGAGTGGAGGCTTCTCATCTCTGTCCCTTTCTGTCTGTCTTTCTCTCTCTGGCAAAGAAAAAAAAAAAGAACTGGTCAGGGCAATTTAATAGCTCAGCTTTTAGCACTGAAGTACTCAGGTAGGGAGATATTTGAGACACACTTAAGATAATTGAATATTTTTCTATAAAATTTTACCAGTGCTTTTTACCAATCCACATTCTGAAAAATCCACTTTTTTTTCTCACTATAATGAGAGACCTCTCCTACAATCAGTATTGCATCCAGCTTGTGGGAAAGATGCTGGAATCAAAGGTATTTGGAGCAGGTTGGTGTGCAGGACCAGGAATCAACAGAGCCTAGTCTCAGCACTATGACCTCAGTGTAGGACTGTACTTACTACCTGGGCCTTCTGTCCTCATCTCTACCATGGGGGCGACACTATCAGTCAGGCCCGCCTCAAGTACTGTTGTGAAGAGGAATTCAATTAAATACTTTATTCCAAAGAATCTAAAGGTTGTAAGTGTTAATAGCCATGGGATATCAAAACAGTGGGGGGAAAAACACAGTGGAACTAACTTATGCATTGGGAGATGTGTTGGTAAAACTATGGCTGTAATGGGTGCTATGAAACATTTGGTTTCCATAGGATATGAGGCAAATGAAGCTTGAATAGCTTGACATGGTGGAGGCCATGTGCTGGGTAACAGAGATTCAGTATTCTCCCTCTGGCCCAGGCTGCACGCAAGGGAAGCTCGTCCTGCTGCAGGGAAACAGCCAGCTGCCTTTCAGTCAGTCGAGACCTTTCAGTTGAAATATCACACAAAATATTGACAGAGGCATCACATCAGTGTTCCTTGCCAAAGAATGACAAACCAAAATCAAACACTTTTATTTCTCTAATTATGTTTTAAACAACTGTGAACATCTGCCAGTCCATACCCAGATTCTTTGTTTTTCAAATGGACTTACAAAGGTAGTTGTTGGCGAGTCTGGAATTGCACACAAGGTTTTCTCCAAATCACTTTCTCTTCCAGAATCAGCATCTATGGCAGGGGTCGGGAACCTATGGCTCACGAGCCAGATGTGGCTCTTTTGATGGCTGCATCTGGCTCGCAGACAAATCTTTAATAAAATAATTATAACGTTAAAAATATAAAACATTCTCATGTATTACAATCCATTCATTTCCTACCACTCATGTTCATGGTTATGCGTGGCTGGAGCCAATCACAGCTGTCCTCCGGGACAACACCAAATTTTTATTGGATGATGCCTAACGTACACGGGTCGTTGTATGACTTTCACGGAATTACATTTTAAAATATGTGGCATTCATGGCTCTCTCAGCCAAAAAGTTTCCCGACCCCTGATCTATGAGAACTACCTCGTTAATACTCTTCCACAGTCTGAGGCAGTATTCAATCTGTTTGCTTGTTTTTTCTCAGAGAATACCCACAACTTTAGTGGTAGTCATGTGCTACCTAACACTTTGTCTACAATGTACAAAGAACTTTCACAGATAAAATTCATTACCTTAAACAAAGCACACTGCAATATAAATATCTCTTTTTTTATAGATGAAGAAACAGGTTCAGGAAGATTTGTTGATTTGTTCAAAGTTGTGGTTTGTAAAATCAAAGCCAAGATTAGGACTTAGTCCTATATCCATCCCATCCCTCCTTCAGCATCACCACATACACCCCAACAGGGCCTGGCCTGTGGTGGCACAGTGGATAAAGCCGGAACACTGAGGTCACCTGTTCGTGATCTTGGGTTTGCCTGGTCAAGGTACCTATCGGAAGAAACCACTACAAGTTGATACTCCCCTCTTTTCCCTCCTTTCTCTCTCTCTTTCTCTTCCCCATTCTCTAAAAATCAATAAAAAATATATAAAGAAAAAATTAAAAGAAAATAGAAAAAGGAGCCCCAAAAGTCCCAGACACATAGGCACTTCTTCACGCTGACTGGAGAGACGGGATGTGGCGTCTGACATGCAGCATTTGTTGTGATTCATTTTTTTGCTCTACACTAG
The DNA here is from genome assembly GCF_036850765.1 of Saccopteryx bilineata. Taxonomy (NCBI): domain Eukaryota; kingdom Metazoa; phylum Chordata; class Mammalia; order Chiroptera; family Emballonuridae; genus Saccopteryx; species Saccopteryx bilineata. The sequence continues at coordinate 63,921,686 of NC_089498.1, forward strand.
CGTTCCCAGAATGTGTAGCGCCTAAAACCCTGGGGGGAAAAGCCCTCCCTGTCCAAGTATGTTTGGAAAATGCTGTCTATTATACCCCCCGATATCCACAATATGCACGTTAACGTTCTAAAGGCCTGTGAAAGTGTGTTTTACTTTGTTTGACCTCCGATTTCTCAAGCTAATTTAGGCACAGGCTCCTTCATATAACATCTATTAGAATCCTTCAGAATTAGTATGCTATGCATGGAACACACTTTTGGAGAAGTGTATAAAAATGATTTGGGGGAAGTTGAAAAAGCCAGAGAGGTAATCAAAAGGAATATCAACTAGTCAAGAAAAAGCATGTGAGAAAAAAATAGGTGGTCAGGATGAAGTATATTCGACTAGGCGTCTGCAGGTGTGGTGCCAGTTTTGTGTGAGTAACCTGCCTTTTCTAGTTGCTTGCACAGGACTTTCTGCCATTCTCAGCCTCAGTTTAAACATCTCTGAACTGAAGGGGTTTGCTTGGGAAATCTCTAAAGTTGTTTCTCACTCTCATGGCCAGTCATTATCTCCCTAGGAGCTCTTGAAACAATTCTGTGAACATTTCTATTTTTAAATTTTTACTTTGATATAACTGGAAACTTACAGAAAAGTAAAGATGATATGCAAGGAATTTCCTTATATGATTTCCCCACATTCATCCCTTGTTTACATTTTCCCCCATTTGATTTCTTGTTCTCTCTATCTCTGTGTCTCTCATATTCTCTTTTTCTGAACCATGTGAGAATAAGTTGTAGACATTATCTTCCTTTACCCTTAAATATTTCATGGCAAATATTGTAAGAATTACGATTTTCACCTACATATGCACAAAATCAGGCACTTAACATTGATACAATGCTTTTTATCTAATTCACAGTTAATAATCAAATTTCATTAATTCTCCCAGTGTCTTCATAACTACCGTTTTCTCCTGGACTCGACTAACTTTTTATACTGGGCAAGATTAAGTCTATGTTGAAATCATTTATCCACCTAAGGTAAAATAAATGAATCGTCCCATTTTCCCTCTTCTCTTGTTTCAGTTCTGGATAAAAGGAGTAGAAGAGACGGAAGAAGAGTGAAAACTGTTAAGCAATAAACTTTGTCCTTCGTGTGTCTGTTGACCTGTCCAAGAACAAATGCCTCCATGTTGACTCTTTTACTGTCCTTCAGACTTACAATGATAAAAACAAAACAAAAATAACAAACTGGTTCATGGTGAAAATCAGCACTTTCTGAAAACAATTTTAGTCATTTATTTCTTTATTCATTTTCACCAGGCATATATGTCTCTTTAACTAGATTGTAAATTATTTTCCGTGTCACCTGGCAGTTTCAAGGTATGGTGAGAAACCCTATTGGCTAGAGAATGTTTATGAAAGTAAAAAGTAAGAGGTGTGCCTTAAAAGGTGAGTTGATAGAAGCCTGGGATGGTTATGTACTTCACTTAGGATTTTATTTTATTTTTTCCTTAGAGAGAAAGATTGTATCATAATCATCCAACACCGTTGGACAGTTGAAAGAGCATAGACTTTGAAGTCTTAGGGGTCAAATCTCCATTCAGACACTTATTAGTGAGTATGTCCTTAGCTTCTCTGGACCTCATTTATAAATACAGATGTTAATAATGCAGGTTTAAAGCTCAGATTTAATGAGATAACAGTGTTGGTCTTCCTTCTCCTCACCTCTGTATCTCTCATATGTTCAAATCTCTTCTATATTAAATGCTAAAAGCACAATATCAGCTCACAGGACTCACTGTTCACTTGAGACCTACAATTTGGGGAGAAGTTATGGGAATAGGAAGAGCATGATGCTATAAAACACATCAATAGCAGTTTTAACATTTCAGCCTGAATTTTTATTGATTATTTCCCTTTTACATGTGTTTGGTGGCCACCCTCTTTACTCTTTAGCCCAGACTCCTTCAGTCTGATTGTAAACATTAAACACAACAATTTGGGTTTCACAACATAAAGGTCCAGCTGCAGGTGTTGAGGAAATGGAGCCAAGGGTCTCCCGTCCTCCTGAATAAGAAAGGCTGGGTCAGTGCTAGGAGAAAATTGGTTGGAAAATGTGTGTGCATGTGTGCCATGTGGAAGCCTCCTTTTTCTTGCTCCATGTTTTGGAAAACTTTTCCTCTTCCTCTATTTGGGAGGAAGATTTGGTTGAATCAGGTGTCTGTGGGAGACCATTCTTCACCAGAGCCAGAGCTGACACTAGAGGCTAAAGGGGAGCATTATTTTAGGAGTCACAAAACATAACTGTCTTTGGCTCTAGAAAATTAATTCCAAAAGGCATGTGTAGTCATCATTCTTGTACTCTTGTCCTTTTAAAAAGGACACATAGCCAGTAGTAGCCAACAAATTCCAAATATATCCAAGTCCATCATCTCTAGCACAGGTTAGTTGCTGCAGAAAGAAGGCAGTTACCCTTGAGCCGTTCATTTGGCTACGGGTGGGTGGTAAAATAAGAAAGGGGAGGGGAATTAGGAGCAAGATGAAACAAAAAAGATGAATGGAAACCATTTTCTTTTAAGGGGCTGTCAAGAGAAGTGGTGGTTTCCTGGCACCATCCCCTTACCCCAACCAGTTTAGACTTGACACAATGACTGGCATTTCCGTTCTCAGGTAAGGGATACTCCAAGGAAGAAAGTTGCTTATGTAATTGTGTTTTTATGGACTTGTGTGATATGTTCAATGAATTGAGTTAATTCATTCTTTAACTTAATTGGCAAGATTTAATGGCTCACATTGAAAGCATGAATAACCATTTTGTTTCTTGAATGACTCCAGTTTAATGCCTCCTGATGTCAGTGTATTTTGCCCAGGGTTAAACTTGCTATATGAATTATTCACTGCTTGATGGAATGAATGGGGCCATGTTTGCCCATAGAATGCTTGCTGTGGTTATGTGACACAATGGGGCACAGCAAATGCATACAAAGGACAATGGGTACTTTAAATGTGGCTCCAGGACTCAGCTATTGCAGTTAAAATCTTTGTAGAAAGCATAGCACCTTTTTGTTTTGCTCCACACATCCCAATGGCCTCAGTGAGCCAAGAAAGTCTTGCTTTAAAAAAAAATCTAAATGTGGTTCTGTAGTGGTCACTTTTGTCTTTGGTTAAATCTTGGTTAGTGGAGAGTAGAAGGTAGTGGAGGAGGGAAATGCATTTAAGAAAAATTTTACATAAGTAAAAATATTAGTAATTTTTATTTTATTTATTTATTTTTTTGTATTTTTCTGAAGCTGGAAATGGGGAGAGACAGTCAGACAGACTACCGCATGCGCCCAACCGGGATCCACCCGGTATGCCCACCAGGGGGCAACGCTCTGCCCACCAGGGGGCGATGCTCTGCCCCTCCGGGGTGTCGCTCCGTTGCAACCAGAGCCACTTCAGCGCCTGGGGCAGAGGCCAAGGAGCCATCCCGAGCGCCCGGGCCATCCTTGCTTCATTGGAGCCTCGCTGTGGGAGGGGAAGAGAGAGACAGAGAGGAAGGAGAGGGGGAGGGGTGGAGAAGCAGATGGGTGCTTCTCCTGTGTGCCCTGGCTGGGAATCGAACTCGGGACTTCTGTACACCAGGCTGACGCTCTACCACTGAGCCAACCGGCCAGGGCCAGTAATTTTTATTATAGTGATTGCACCAATGTGAAATCAAATATTTTTGGTGGAGGAGAAACAGTTGTGCCTAATAATAAGGAATCTGGGTTTTGATATTAGAGTGAAACTTTTTTAGACTTCTCTACTTTAAGAGCATGTGGGGTGAGTTATCTCCCTGGCTACAGTGCCCAACTTTGCCACTGAAATGATTTAATAAGAATGATTTATAATCTAGAAAGACAGTTAATATAACTTAGTGGGAGCTGATAAATGAACCACTGAGTTTACTTATCCAAAATAAGTGGAGCATTAATCTTAACTTTGAATTTCCCCATTGGGTTTTCTTTATAACCATTTGTGATTTTTGAGTGACAGGAAGAAATGATTGGCAAGTTTTAATGGTTGGCAAAAGTTTTCTCAATGTTGTTAATCCTTGAAAACAAGACAAATAAGCCTTGAGTTTGAAATACAGATTAAACTGGCTTCCATCCTTTCAATGTTGACAACTTAATGGTGGTCAACTTAAGTTAGCACATGCATTCAAAACCCACACTGAGACAGAGCTGAAGTCTCAACTAGGCAGCTCTAGCAAGGTGTTGTTGGGATTTGTTTCCTGATTATCATTTCACTGGAGAGAGTGTTCTCCCTAAGTTCAAACAGTTCTAGCCAAGAGATATGGTTGCACAGTCCTATTCCTGTTGTGGGTAGAAAGTTAATTCTCAAAGAAGGGAAAACAAGGGCTGGGAGGATACCTTTGGTAAGTTGAATAATGTCCCCCAAAGACATCCACATCCTAATTTCCGGAACCTGGAAATATTACCTTGTATGACACAAGGGACTTGTAGATGTGATTGGGTTAAGGATCTTGAGATGGAGAGATAATCTCGCATTATCTGGATGGGCCCTCAATGTAATCACTAGGATTTTTGTACTAGGGAGCCACAAAGGTCAAAGGAGGAAATAGAAGAAGTGAGAACAGAAGCAAGAGGTTGGAGTGACTGAAAGAAGGAGTCCTGAGCCAAGGAATGCAGGCATTCTCCAGAAGCTAGAATAGGCAAGGACATGGATTTTCTCCCAGAGCCTCCAAAAGGAACCGCTCAGCCCACACTCTGACTTTAGCCCTGTGAACTGACTTTGGACTTGTGGCCTCCAGAACTGTAAGAGGACAAATCTGTGTTCTTTAGAGACACTAAATTTGTGGTGATTTGTAACAGCAACAATAGGAAACTAATCCAACACCCAAAGGGTCCTGACTTTATCCACCTCACTATCTTATTGCTTCTTACCCCACCCTCACATCAGTTTTTTAAAAAAAATTATTTATTGATTTTAGTGAGAGAGGAAGGAGGAGAGAGAGAGAGAGAGAGAGAGAAACATCAATCTGTTCCTGTATGTGCCCTGACTGGGGATCAACCCGGCATCCTCTATGCTTAGGGACTATGCTCTAACCAACTGAGCTACCTGGCCAGGGATTTTAATTTTCTTTTAATTTTTATTTATTTACACATCAGTTCTAAAGCCCAATTTCTTGGTGTTATCCTACAAAACCTTGTTAGTTCACTATAAAAGAACTGATGAACTATAGGTCATCACGTCACTTCCTCTCTCCAAAGGAATCATTGTGTTTGTGGTCAATATTAGAGTCAATAGGAAGGTATTTTCCAAGTGGAAGTGTAGGAAAGGTTCAAGTAATTGTTAATGAAAGAATAAATGAATGAATGAAGGAACACAGAAAAAAAGCCATTGAAAACTGACAAGTAACTCAGTGTTTTCTGTTAAATTATAGGTGAGTTTCAATGCTAACACTTATTGTAAGAAGTAGTGAATGGGAAAATCAATCCCTGGATTCTAAATTTGTTTTTTCATTTGAGTCTAATAAAAATGCTCAAGAAAAACCGATTTTGTCCCATAGAACAACTCAGGTTTTTTGGGGTATGTCAGCAAAAGACACGTTTTCTTTTTACTTATTTCTTCCGCACCAGTATTAACTAGAGCACATGTCATTAAAAAAACTAACTTTGTAGGGAGAAGCATATTAGGTTTATTACAATTTGATTTTCCTGGTCCCATGAGGACAGTCTGAGACCCAATGTTGGGTGTTTGATGCTCCGTTACTTTCTCCATTTCTTAATGTGGGGAAGGAGAATTAGCCAATTATTAAAAGAAGGGAGAGTTAGGTGATTACTAAACACTAAAGTTTCCCAACACATTCCAAGCCTTTCCTGATCTTCATTCTCCCTCAATAATATCTCTAGCATTTGGCACAGCTGATCACTCTATCCATCTTGAAACTCTCTCTTCTTTTATTGTGTGACTTGGTTCTTTCTTGATTTCTCTCTTATCTGTCCAGTTGTCCCTGCATCAGCTCTTTTCCCACAGCTTTCTATTTCAATGGAGGCATCTCCTCAGTTCAGCTCTTATTTCCTGCTCTCTTTCTTCTCAGGGGTCACTTCTGTTTTAATGACAACTTAAGAGCCTCCTTGCATCCTGATCTCCAATCCAGTGTCTACAATCAACCATCAGACAATGCTCCCTGGGTTGTTCATCACCTCTACTATAATACATTCACAACCTTCAACATATGCCCAGGTCTTTCCTGTCTTAGTGTCCTTGTACATGCTGTTTCTTCTGTCTGAAGTTCTTTGCTTATCAAACAGGTCACCATTTGCATGGCACTACCTCTGGCAGCATTTCCTGATCACCCAGACTAAATTGGGTCCCCATGGTAGGCTCTCTTAGCACCTGGTAGAAAAAAAATCCCTTTTTCGAGAAAGAAAAATATGAAATAAAAACTAGTCCCCCTTTAAGAAGGTGATCAGTTTTAATTAAAGGGAAATTATGAAGTACATCATTTAGGACAAAATGTATTCTGTACTTTAAAAACCATGCTGTACAATCTTAACAAGGAAGCTGAATTTACAACTTAGTGAATTAAACCAACTGTTTTGATTTGGTGACTCAGTGACTAAGCAAAAGTCCTAGGTATCATGAAATGTGATATGCTTTGCTCTCTAGCATCCAAAGGGTTGTATCATTTTAAAGCAGAGCTTGTCTTTACCCATTTGACATTTAAACCTCAGTGTTTGGATAATTGTGGCAATCAAAAATCATAGTGCAGAAGACACTTCACGAATTGTCTATTGTTAGCCACATTAGATATAACTGAACTTAAAATGAACTTTCTGGGGTTTTAAAAAAGTTTATTTTCCCTCCTATAGTTTGCCTCTTTATTCTGCCACACAAGGTAATTTTTTTTCAAAAGAACCCCCAAAATAGCTCTCATGATATAATTCACATACATGCAATTGACCTATTTAAAGTATACAATTCAATGGCTTTGAGTATATTCACGGAGTCAAGCAACCATTTCCACAATCAGTTTTAGAACATTTTATCACTTGGATTAGAAACTGTACATCTCTTGGCTGTCACTCCCCACCCTTCCCAACCCCCAGCCCCAGGCAACCTTTAGTTAGCTTTTTTTCTTGATGAATTTGCCTATTCTGGACATTTTATATAAATGAAATCATACAATGTATAACACTTTGTGACTGATTTCTTTCACTTAGCATAATGTTTTTAAAGTTTACCCACATTATAGCATGAATCAGTACTCCATCTTTTTATGATTGATAATATTTCACTGTATAGATATGCCATTTTTTTATTTACCTATTTATCAGTTAATGGACTTCTGTGTTGATTCCACTTCTTAGCTCTTGTCAATAATGTTGTTATGACAACATACAGGATGATCACTGAGCTCTGAGAGCTACTTGCTCTTATTTCTTCTCTATGTAGTCATTAAAAAAAAAGGTGGCTTGAACATTTCTAAATCTGAAATGACAATACAAAACATTATTTTCTGAGGACCTTGAAGAATTTATTATACACAGTGTTATTTAGTAAACTACATGTAATTGCTTACGTGATGTTGGCCTTTTCCCCACCTCTGAGCTCAACGAGGACAAGCATTATGTCAAGTTTGCTTGTCTAGGTCTCCCTGGAACCTTTCCAAATGATTGGCATGCATTAAATGCTTCCTGGCTAATTTTGGCATTACCGTTGTCTCAGTAACTTGAGATCCAAATCAGAGTTGTATTTGACTCTCTCCTTTTTAACTTCCTCTTCTGCATCTGATTAGTCAGCAACTTTTGGAACACTTTTTCAAAGCAATTCTTAACATTTGTGTGGCCATTTCTCTCCTACTACACATTCTAGACCATTACTTGGCCTCCCTACCTTGCTTCTCTCCTACTTTCAAGCTACTTTGCAGAGTTTCCAAAGTAATCATCACAAAAATCAATTACATCACTTCACTTTCTCTTTATAAACTCACATTGGTCACAGATAAGAAGCCCTCAAACCAGAGCTGAAAGATTTCTGTAACATGATTCCTTATATTATGAGGCAAGTAGCTGTTTCAGTTATTTTCTAGCACTCCCTGCTCCTAGTTATTAGAAAATAGATTCTACCTACCGAGCCTGTTAGTTTATTGGACCTGGATCAACTGCTTAACAGTGTCTAGGAAGGCAGATAGTAGTAATCTGAAATATTTTTGAGGTCAAGTCTCCCTGACCAGTCCAAAGATATATTTGATTCACTCAAGTCAAATCAGTACATTTCAAACCAAAACATACTTACCTTGATTTTCTGTCTTCTTCCCCACAGGTGAGTTACTTGTAACAATATTCTATAGGAAATTCCCTATACAAGGAATTCCAAGCTTTCCTGTCACAGAAAAGGCCATAAATAAATCATTGCTAAATCTTCCACATACTGTATCTTATAAAAACTCTTATCTTCCATGGCACTTACTATGGCAAAGACATGGAGAAAGCCTGACTTTTTTTTTCTTAACATAGAAGTTCTTTCGCCAGTCTTTTAAACCAGAAATGTTTGTCTTTGTTAGGTGAATAATTAGATAAGCCATTTGGGTTGGAGATGACATCTTTCTCCAAATGGAATGATGAGATAACCACAGATAGTTGCTTTACTAGAAACTGGTAAACTTTACCAGAAAGCTTTTGGCCTGGTTAATCATACCTGTTTTTGCTTTGTTTTGTAACGCAAACCACTTTGGGGTCAGAACTGAAATGTTTGGGACAATGGCAGAGAATTGGAGAATGGGATCTGATGGGAAAAAGCGACCCAATAACTGTTATCTAAAAAAGACGATGAAAGAAAATAGGTTCAAAAAGGAGTTTATTAAGATTGTTTCCATGTGATATATAGTTAAAATTCTCTCTCCTGCATATTTACAAAAAGCTTCAATAAGATACATTGCTTGCTAATTGAGTAAGGGTGTGGATTTGCTATTTGGCGCTGAGCTCTGTTAGACCTCAAAGCTTGTAACAATCTGCCCATGTGAGGACAGTTATATAGACGCCACATATATTTATTCATTAAATATGTTTTAAATAAATGTGCGTGTTTTGTCTTCTTACAAAGATGGTATTCCCCCTTACCTCTAGACTCACCGATTTATAGAGAAAATATTCAATGATAACTTGCTGACTAAAGAAAATATGCTATAGTTTTGTTTTTAAAAAAGGAAGGAAAGAAATTTTCTTAAGCACCTTCTGGGTTTCCTCTTTGTAGCAGATTTTCACATTTAGTCTCATTTGATCCTTACAGCCTTGTGAAGTAAATACTTTTACTATTATCCTAATGATAATTACCTTCATTTTCTGGATGAAAAAAATTAAAGCTCAGTGAATTTAAGTAATTTACCCAGGTATACATCACTAGGAGTGACAGATATGAGATTCTAATCCAGTTCTGTTTGATCCCAAAAGCCTCTTTGAACTATTCCATGAACTTCCATGAAAGAGAGGAGTGAGGAAGGGGGAAAATAAGGGATGGATAGAGGGGAGGAGAGAGCAATTGTATTAGATTAAGACATTCTCCTTGATGTTTTTATTCCCCTTACATTATTCATTTTCCTATCGTATATTAATTGTGTAGCAATAACTGGTGAGTCTTGGGTTTTCTGGGTTTTTTTTGTGCATATTATAAATTATAGTTGTTAAATACGTCTTTGAATTTGAAAATGCACCCTCAAACCCTCTATAATTTTTATGCCACAGGTAGGTTAATGGCATATCTTTTCATTGCTGCCACAAAGATAGAATCCTTGACCCATTCCTGATTATGTCATCTCCATAAGTAGAGATTTGTGGATGACACTTGCCTATTTTCTTTAGTGATTCCCTGTCTTCAGATTTATTGCACAATTGCCTACCTCAAAAACTAAAGCATGAGGCCCTGGCTGTTTGGCTCAGTGGTAGAGCGTCGGCCTGGCGTGCAGAAGTCCCAGGTTCGATTCCCGGCCAGGGCACACAGGAGAAGCGCCCATCTGCTTCTCCACCCCTCCCCCTCTCCTTCCTCTCTGTCTCTCTCTTCCCCTCCTGCAGCGAGGCTCCATTGGAGCAAAGATGGCCCGGGTGCTGGGGATGGCTCCATGGCCTCTGCCCCAGGCGCTAGAGTGGCTCTGGTCGCAACAGAGCGACGCCCCGGAGGGGCAGAGCATCGCCCCCTGGTGGGCAGAGCATCGCCCCCTGGTGGGCGTGCCAGGTGGATCCCAGTCGGGCGCATGCGGGAGTCTGTCTGACTGTCTCTCCCCGTTTCCAGCTTCAGAAAAATACAAAAAAAACAAACAAACCTAAAGCATGCAATAATTGTGCATATTGAATTATGCTGTGTCCCTGAGTAGCAAATTATTGAGCTATCTTCCAACAATGCCTTCTTGAAATGTCAACAAGAAAAAATAAGTTTCTATTTCAACTCAATGAATGCAATAGTTTTCTTTTTTTTTTCAAGATAGATTATTGGTTAACAAGTTCCAGCAGGTGAAAGTGGTTACTTTTGGTTACAAGAGAAAGTCGTTGTCTATTGGTGACCATCCAAGAATGCTACCCTTTCAAGGTTGTTGTAAGACTAAAGTGCCATTTTTCCTGTGATATCTAGTTTAGTAAAATGCCATTTTCAGAAACCAGTTACCACTGAAGCAGTGGATTTTGTGGTTGGCTTATATTTGCAAATTGTTCTTGAAGGTCTTGAGAAAAGAATCTAACTTCTTTTTTAGTAATTAGTGTTTTAGTACTGATTCAAGCCAGATTTAGTGTGGGTTTTTTTTTGTTATTGTTTGTTTGTTTTGTATTGCATGTACAACGCATTGGAATAAGCATAAGTTCTTGTACTGACTAGAAAAAAATGTTACCTTCCCAAAATAAATTGGTTATAAAAAGCAGGCCAAATCACTGTTTGCAAATCTGACTTGCCTAGGTGGAGATGTTTATTTTACTGATTTTGACCACCCCATTCTTGCTTGTTACAGTATAAACAGCTCTTACATGTGCCTACATGTAAGCACAGACTCATCTCTAGAATTGTGCCAACCTCCCTTAACTTAGCTCAATTGGTTTTTCAGTTTCGCTTAACTATTATATAGTTAACATAGTCTGTTATATATATAATATAACTTATATAGTTATTCATTCATGTAACAGTACCTATTATATGATGAGCATTGCTTGGGTAAAATTTGAATGCAGTATTGTTTGAAGGATATAAGGTTCAGAGAGACTTTTCTTGCAGCTAAAAATAAAATGTCTTCTCTTTTTAGTCACACCCATGTGCAGACTTGAGAATCAGTCACCTTTAAGTGGACAGGAATTCTCACTGGATCTCTGCATTCCATACATCAGCTTGAACTTCTCCAACCACAAGCCTCTTAAGATCTGTGCACATTTCCTAGGGTTCAATTCCATCCTCATTTCTGGCTCCATGTTCCTCTTTGGCGTATCTCTGGATCCCACTGTCCTCCATGTTTCCCTTCTCTCACCTAACCCAGGTTCTAAACCAGCAAGACCCAAAATGTGACTCCTCTTCCTTGATTTCCTCAAAAAATCTACTCATTCAAGGCATATGTGCATTAACTATAAGTGGCAGATAAGTAGTCACCGACTCTCTGAGATACTGAGTATGAAAGCAATGCATTCTGACGACTCACTCTAAGCCATGTAAAGGTATTTGAATAGTTTATTTCTTTTGTCCTTAGATATATTCATCTTCCTTCTTATATATTAAGAAGCAGTTTATGGTAAAGAGCTTCTATAATTCCGTAATGACTTTGTTAGCCAGACGATAAGTTTTACACAGAGGTTAACTGTGTAGTATCTTATCCAGGCACTCACATTTTTCTCTGTTGACAAACTTTTAATGGAATAATTGTGTGGAAAATGAAAAAAAATTTCAGGGTGAGTTTGACTTCTAGACCATGTATGATCAAGGCTAATGACACACAATTCTAATAAATAGTATACAGTGAATATAACATCTAATAGGGTTGTGGGTAGCACTCTTACAAAGTGTTTTCTTTTATACCGTTTTGTGTTTTGTACATTCTGCAAAGAGCCATTTTCATCTAATTTAAAAGCAACTCTGAAAATCCAGCCAGCCTAATATCTGGTACAAAAATAATATTTTATAATGAACTGAGTAAAAAGACCATGCAACTTATTTTCTTTTTTGATCACTAAAAAGACTTAATTGTAACTTACAAAGATTAAATTATAACTGAAGAGTTAGCAGGAAATTGAGATTACTAGGGAGTGAAAAGAAAATTTTCTGCAGTCAAAAGATGTTTTTTCCAGATCTGTTTAGCTCAAATGTTGTATACATAAAGGCCTAATGTATTTTGGCAACTCTAACCCTGAGATTTACATCTTTTCCTTTTTACTTTAAAATTAAAATATTCAAAAATGTCTTTTATCTGCCTTTTTAGCCATTTAGTTGCATTCTCTACAATATGCTAGAAATGGGGAGCTTGATTGCCTAGAGAATGAATTAATGAATCTTTTATGTCAATGGGAGTTTATTAACAACGTTCATGACATTTTCAAATCAATCCTTCTATGTTCTCCAATTACGGCCTTATTGTGGTTAGGCACCATCCCAGGGCAAAAACAAAAGGAAACGGGGGATCGACATACAGCTGACTTCTGAAAAGCAAATTAGTAAGGGGAAGTGTATCTAAATTATGTTTTCTGTTGTTTGTTCTATTAAATGCAGAATGCAAATGCATGTTCTTCAAGTGTTTCTGGCTGTTGTTCAAAAATGTGAATTATTCTGCCAGAAGGCAAAAGTACTTTTCTTCAAAATCTATGTCCACTTTTAATTTGTTTTTTTTGTTTTTTTGCAACACAAGGGCATTTCTAAGCATTAAAGTAAATATTATTTACACAGCAAATACATTGACAATTAACAGTATTAAAGCATCTCAATGATGAAAATATAAAATAATTTAATGATGAAAATATAAAATAATTTTAGATGGAGGTTATTTAACACAATAGCCAGTTTTCAAACTATGGAAATAAGTCTAAAATGTATATAATCACAGACCATGTATATGTATTTTATATATAGATATAATTCGCTGTTTCTTCAACTCTCCTGATCTACAACTAAACCCTCAATGGTCTATTAGATGTTAAGCCCTGGCATTAGTTTCTGTGTGAACTTGAACCAAACCCTAATTTTTCTGGGTCTCTATCTTTATTAAGTGAGAGAAGTTGAACAAGTTACCCCCAGATGCTTTGAGTAGATAATTTGTTATTGAAACCTAATGGTTTTTGGTTGAATCCTCCTTTAGAAACACTTTGTTCCCCCTTCAGCCCCTCCTTCCCTCACTATACCAGTGGTTCCTGACAAATAAGTCAGGACACACCGATACGTTGTGACTCTGTCACAGGAGTGCTACCATATTTCCACTGTTGTGTAAAATTTTTGTTTCAACTGAGAATACATATTATACTGTGATAAGTTATGAAACATTGTCAGCAGTTCTTACAGCAAGGTTAAGGTACAGTGTTCAAAAGATAAGGAAGATCATTATGTTAAACCTATGACCATTTAGATCTGTGCTGTCCAGTATGGTAGCCATTACTCACCTATTGGGCCCTTGAAATGTGGCTGGCCCGAATTTAGATGTGTTGTAAAAGAACAATGCATACCGCATTTTGAAGGTATAGTGCAGAGAGAAATGTAAAATACCTCATTAATAAATTTTTATGTTGATTGCATGTTGAAATGTTAATATTTTGGATATATCACTAAAAACAGCACATTGTTAAAATTAATTTCATCTGTTTCTTTTTACCTTTTCAAAATGTGGCTAAATTTCAAAAGTTTAAATTCCATGTGTGGCTCTCATTATATCATTTTTAGACAGCATTGGTATGGAGTCAGATGTTTATTAGACCATGAACGAATGGCTTTATTAATATATAGAAAACATGGTCACATCGATAAAGTTCTCCAAGAACTGCATAGTGCTAAAGGATGCTGGGAGAGAAATACTATAATACTGTAGCCATGTATATCATAAAATCAGGACTTGTTTAGTTCGGTTCTGAGCTTTGAAAACCCTTCCACGTGTTCCCTCCTACACATATACACAGATTGCTGAGAACAGTGACACCTGCACCAGCCGTAGGTGATGTTGAAGCTCTGCATGATCCTATCTTCAGTGACACTTTGGTCTGTGACTTTCTCCACTTTTACTTCAGTACACACACCTGACTCCCAGTTTAGATAATGGAAAGAAGCAATCTCTTTTCCTACTATTGGATCTCCCACTTGGACTATCAGTTGTGTTTGTAATTTAGCCATTCCATTGGACGCTGCTGGTTCCATCAGCTCTTTCCTCTTCTCCCCTACCCAGAATCGTTTTTCTATCAAAGGAGATTTGCCTTTGATTTGATGTTTTCCACAGATGTGCTTTTTTCCCTGGAGTTGGCCAGTAAGCACATGTCACCTTGCACTTGGAGATGTGGTGTGATCAAATGAACATGTTTTGAAGGGATTGACTTTGGAAGTGAAAGATGAAGATCTGAGCAAGTTTCATTACACATTAACTCTTTGAGGGCCAAGGGGTTTTTGTATTTTTTTTTTTTTTTATGTAGCTGGAAACGGGGAGAGACAGTCAGACAGACTCCCGCATGCGCCCGACCAGGATCCACCCGGCATGCCCACCAGGGGGCGACGCTCTGCCCACCAGGGGGCGATGCTCTGCCCCTCCGGGGCGTCCCTCCGTTGCGACCAGAGCCACTTCAGCGCCTGGGGCAGAGGCCAAGGAGCCATCCCCAGCGCTCGGGCCATCCTTGCTCCATTGGAGCCTCGCTGCGGGAGGGGAAGAGAGAGACAGAGAGGAAGGAGAGGGGGAGGGGTGGAGAAGCAGATGGGCGCTTCTCCTGTGTGCCCTGGCCGGGAATCGAACCCAGGACTTCTGCACGCCAGGCCGACGCTCTACCACTGAGCCAAACGGCCAGGGCCCCAGAGGGGTTTTTTATGATGTTCCTACTATGCTCCTGGTCTTGGTCTTACTTCTCCCTCTCATTTGTTCCATTCTGGAAATTTTCAAACCAAAACATCTGTTTTGAAGTGCTATGCTCCTTTCTGGACAACAGTATTTCTTTTTAATTTCCAAATTTGCTTATTTGCTCCTTATCATCCCCAGATGTTTTGTCTCCCCCATTTTTTTTTCATTTTAATAATTGTGCAAGGCCCAGAATAACTGCTGGAAGATATTTCCCCCCTTGGATCATCCTGCACAGCTCCCAGCAAGAATTCTACCGTTACTCTTTGCCCACTTATTCAATGGACTCAGGCCAAAGTCTATGAAGGATTTGGGAGGTTAGGGAAGAAGGTAGGCAGTCATTTCTATTTTTAAATAGTTAGAGTCTCCTTGAAATTATAGTATCTACACACAGGTGGAGCTATGGAGGGAGAAAACATGCTTCGCAGAAATAAAGCAGGAAACATAAAAACCAGGTTTTTTAGTGAAAAATATTTGACCTTTCTATTTTTAAAGAAAGAAGGTAAGAGCATATAATGCAGTTATAATACTATAGGAAAAGAACTCACAACAACCTGTATATGGCCCTGGCTAGTTGGCTCAGTGGTAGAGCGTCAGCCCAGCATGTGGAAGTCTGGGGTTCGATTCCCAACCAGTGCACACAAGAAAAACACCCATCTGCTTCTCCACCCTTCCCCCTCTCCTTTCTCTCTCTCTCTTTCTTCCCCTCCCATGGCTCCATTGGAGCAAAGTTGGCCTGGGTGCTGAGGATGGTTTGATGGCCTCCACCTGAGGTGCTAGAATGGCTCCGATTGCAATGAAGCAATCCCCAGAGGGGCTGAGCATCTCCCCCTGGTGGGCGTGCTGGGTGCACCTTGGTCTCGCGCATGCGGGAGTCTGTCTCCCACCCCCCCCACCCCCCACCCCCGCTTCTCACTTCAGAAAAATACAAAAAAAATACCCAACAACAACCTTATATAGATGAGAATAATAATACATCAAACCCAGCACATCATCATTTTCCCAGTGTTTTCACCTATAGTTTGGAACAGTGGAAGCTGGTGGGATTCTGGGGTCCTCAAAGTAGAATAATTGAAGCCAAGAGTTTAGGGTGGCTGGGATTGTGGAAAAAGCTGTAGAAATTTGGGGAAATAATTTTCCTTCTATAGACCTCTGTTGCTTCAATTATACTAGGCTCTGATTTTTGTGTCATTTTTGTTTTCATAGAAATCTTATGTTTTAGTGGGAAAATTATATTTATGCTCATTTCATAGAAGAAGAAACAGTGACAGATGAGGGAGCTCAGAGTTCAGGTCCTCTACTGAAGTCTAGTAGGAGCCTTGGCCAGTGGTCAGAAATAGTGGCTACTAATCCCAAGGGATGACCCCCAGCCATAATCCATTGTTTACCCTTCAACTTCATGCTGGTGAGTCATGGGAAACTCCATCTAAAATTGTTAACTATCTCGCATGCTTATTTCTTTTCTTTTATTTTTTTTTCTCTAATTTTTCTGAAGTGAGAAGCAGGGAGGCAGAGAGACAGAGAGACAGACTCTTGCATTTGCCTGACTGAGAACCACTTGCCAAGCCCACCAGGGGGTGATGCTATGCCCATCTATAGCGTTGCTCCATTGCAACTGGAGCCATTCTAAAGCCTGAGGTGGTGGCCATGGAGCCATCCTCACTGCCCAAGTCAACTTTTCTCCAATGGAGCCTTGACTGCTGGAGAGGAAGAGAGAGAAAGAGAAGAAGGAGAGAGGGAAGTGTGGAGAAGCAGAGGGGCGCTTCTCCTGTGTGCCCTGGGCGGGAATTGAACATGCTTATTTCTTGTAACTTTCCTCCATGATCTGGCCTGTAAGTTGTTGAGAAAAACAGGACACATATATGTGAATGAGGAGGTTAATCCAGACCTCTGGAGGGTGAGAACCAAGAACCACCAACCTGACTTGATGTCCTCTTGGAGAGACACACTCTGGCAGTCCAGAGGGTGAGGGTAGCTCTGTTCCCTGGAACTGACCATAGTAGATAGAGTCTAGGAAAGAGCCTGTTATCTTTTATCGTGAGTTTTCTGAATGTTGGCTTGGGGGCAAAAAGAAATTAAAAAAATCTCCATTATTTCTACAGAGATGTAGAACCCATGCCCTCCCTGTGGAAGGCTAGCTGAAGATAAGGGATTGATCTAACTCTTGCTGAGAAAGTAGATGGGGGTGTTGACAGAATGGGTGATATGACTAGGGTATTCATTCATTCTTTCTTTCATTCAAAAAATATTTGTTGAATGCTCACTATGGGCACAGCACGTGCACTGTGGGCAATCTTGTTCAGAGAGGCATGTATAGAAAGTTGGAAGACATTACAGTTAACTAGGAGGAAAACAGTTAAGTACATATAAAGAGAGAGAAGAGTAAAGAAAGCCAGCTAACAGGAAAAACTGTAGAGTGATTTACACTTTTAACCACAAAAGTGAGGATAGCCAAGAACTTTGTTGGACACTGACCAAATGAGATGGAGATTTCTATCAAGGTGCTATGGGAACTCCCCCACTGATTTCCCTGGCAAAGGCTCTGTCTCATGGCAAAAGCAGTGTGAACAAAAAACCCCACATCCAAATAGGTAAGCAGTAATTAGAGGCAGGGCAATGCATGGCCTGGTTCTCTCCACAGTGGTGGAATGCCTGGGGACAAGTTTCTTGTGCTACAAAGAATGACTCCATGAAGAGATATATTTAAAGGTTAATTAGAGCCTGCTCACTTGAGAGTCTCCATTTACTGACCATGATATCCCCATCCAGTCACTTATTAACCTCTTTAGTGTCCCGGTAGGTCCAATGCCCATCAGGATAGCAATTAATAATCTGACTTATTCCTGAGCCCCTTCCTGCCCTGCTCCACTTTCACTGTGTTCTTGCTCAATCACTCACTTATTTAATGGACTCACTAAGTGTCAGAACTCAGGAGTCACACTGCCCTCAGGATGCTTTCCTCCCTGGACTAGGTTGGGGTTAGAGCTTCTTTAGACCACACCCACACCATTCTTTGTTTAATCAAGGGGAGACCAGAAGGCCAGCTTGGCTCCATGGTGCAGAGACAGAAACAGATCCTTTGGACATGAAACCAAAGCACATTTAAGTATTCCTTTCTTGGCCTGACCTGTGGTGGCGCAGTGGATAAAGTGTTGTCCTGGAAATGCTGAGGTCGCTGGTTTGAAACCCTGGGCTTGCCTGGTCAAGGCACATATGGGAGTTGATGCTTCCAGCTCCTCCCCCTTTCTCTCTCTCTGTCTCTCTCTCCCTCTCTGTCTCTCTCTCCTCTTTAAAAATGAATAAATAAAAGTATTCCTTTCTTTTTTGTTGTTTTGGGTTTTTTTTTGTTGTTGTTGTTTTTTGTTAGAGAGGCAGGGGGAGGGGGGGGGACATCAAACTGCTCCTGTATGTGCCCTGACCGGGGAATCAAACCAGGGAATCGAACTGTCAATCCTCAGACTCTGGAACGACTCTCCAACTAACTTAGCTATCCGGCCAGGGCTTAATTTTCATTGATTTTTAGAGAGACAGAGAGAAGAAGGGAAAAGAGAGGGGAGGGGCAAGGGAAGCATTCATTTCTTGTTCTACTCAGTCATGTGTTCCTTCATTGCTTCCCATGTGTACCCTGACTGAGGATGAAACTCGCAACCTTGTCAGTTCAGGACGTCGCTCTTTACCGACTGAGCTAACTGGCCAGGGCCTTGAATACTTATGTAGGCAATTTTATGCCTCTAAACTTTTAGTTATAAGAGTCTGTAATCATTGTTAATTGTTAATTGCAGGAATGAGTTACCAAGGAAAGACTTGTACTGTCCAGTCTGAGATCTTAACAAAGAGATTAAACAGCTATTTGTTCTGGAGGAGTTTCTTTGCCTAAAGATCACTTTCCAGTTGTATTCCATGGCTTTGATTGTGCTAAAAGAGACAATTCTCAACGCTTTCCAGTTGTTGGTTTTTTTTTGGTTTGCTGCTAAACTCATTTTATTGCCAGAGTAAAGATTCTGACCCATTGTGCATGATCTTAATCAAAAAAAGAGGGGTGAAAGTCTTAAATATGATGTTTGGAAGGGAGGAGCCCCTAAATTTTCATCTTCAGAAATCCCAGGGGGCCACAGAAAGAATAATCTAAGAGACTGGAATTTACAGAAGAGGGTAAAATATGGTGGTTCTTTTGAAACTATTGACAGGGAAAGGAATGACTACATCAGCAGTACATGAAAGTATGTCCTGGTTAGTCATTATGCAGCCAACATAAAATATGACTGTTCTTTGTTTCTCCATCTGATTCATGTTTACACTTCATATTGCTTGTTAATTTTTTTTAACATTCACTGAGCTCTGAGCAATTAATCACTATTTTGTAACTGATAGTTCGTGCAGGCAGGATTATAATTGCACTGATCCTAGAGGTGTTTATTCCAGATGCTCAATGGACAGTTAGTGAAGCCCCACCTGGTGAAATGAGAGTTCTGGTGGATGTACCTGGGTTTGCAACATGTCTGACAATGGGAAATGCAGATCCCGATGTCAGAGTGGGCTAGAACTAGAAATAGAGATGTCAAGGGAGGTGATAATTTAAGTTGTGGGTGTGGACAAGATTATTAAGGGATGCAAGCCCAGCAAACAGAAGGAGAGAGCCAAGAACTGGCTCTTGGAGAACACCCACTGATGGGCAAAGGAGCCTGGAGTGCCAGGTTAGCACAGGAAACAGGAGAAGAGTAGGTGGAGAGGAAGGAGCATGAGCAAGAGGTCACCCTGTTGTAGCCCTCAAGGGAGCAGGGACTTTCAAAGATGGCATGGTCCACAGAGTCAAACACAACAGAGAAGTTTGGAAAAGCTCTGTGGAAAAGCCACCAGATGGTGGTGATCACAAGGCCTTAGGTAGCTTCTGAGAAAGTGGTTACAGTAAAACCTTGGAATGCAAATCTGACTGCAAGGTGCTCAGCTGCCCATAAAGAATAATTCAGATGACTATTCCAAGAAATTTGGTGGTGAAGAAAGGAAAGAGAGAGGATGAGAGCTTTATTGCCCCTATATGATTTTGCTTTTTAAGAATAGAGGTCGCCTGACCAGGCAGAGACGCAATGGATAGAGCGTCGGACTGTGATGCAAACCCAGGTTTGAAGCCCCAAGGTTGCCAGCTTGAGCATGGACTCATCTGGTTTGAGCAAAGCTCACCAGCTTGAACCCAAGGTTGCTGGCTTGAGCAAGGGGTCACTCAGTCTGCTGTAGACTCCCGGTCAAGGCACATATGAGAAAGCAGTCAATGAACAACTAAGGTGCTGCAACAAAGAATTGATGCTTCTCATCTCTCTCTCTTTCAGTCTGTCCCTATCTATCCCTCTTTCTGACTCTGTAAAAAAAAAAAATGAGGTCATATGAACATATACCCAGACAAGGAGCCTCAGGGAAGAGAGACTGAGGCAGCAGTTGTGGAGATTACTGAAAGAACTGAAAAGAACTGGATTACTAACAAGTGAGCAGAATGTAGCCTGAAAAGGCAATAGCTACGGATGAAGATAAAAGGAACTCAAAATAAACATGGTCTCATTGTATAAAATTAAAGCAGTAGGATAATATTGTAGCCAAACCCATGGATTCTGGACTCAGACTGTCAGGATCTGAAAGATGTTTTTGACACTAACTAGTCTATGTGACTTTGGACATGTCACGTGGTACTCTGTGCCTCAGTGTTTCCATTTCCAAAATGTGGATAATAATAGTGCCTATCCTGTTAGATTATGCAGATGTATATATAATGCTTAGGACAGTGTCTGCCTCATAGTAAACACTATATAAATTAGTATAAGATAAAGAGAGAGAGAGAATGAGGAGCAACCTGGAGTTGCAGAAATCCTGACATTTAGGGAAGTAGCAAGCCCTTACTTCAGTCAGTCTCTCACAGAACACATCTCATTTACATTTTCTTCTTGGAGCCAGTCCATGTTTCGTGTTATTTTTGTTTTTCCTAGTGACCTTTTGTCTAATCTAGGAAACAAACCACAATATCTGGGACCACTGCAGTGGCACTACATGTCTCTGGTCTCATGCAGTCGTGACACCTAGTTGAGGTGGTTTGTCAGAGACATCCTTTGATGCCTGTGGCTGAGCCAGAAAAAGATGTGTTTGACAAACCTCAGTGTAAAATAAAAATGCTCTACTTCTCAGGAAATTAAGTGTTAATATGGAAAACTCAAAGATTTCAAATATGAGTACTATGAATTATTTGAGACAGTAAGAATACAGTTTTATGTAGAGAAGTAATAAAAGAAATATTCAACACAAGCAATTTTTACACAAAGCACTTTAGACACAAAGAGATGGAAGTGAATTGTGATGGTTTATTCACATTGAGTATAGGTGACCTATTGTCATCTTTACAGAGACAGAGAGAGAGTCAGAGTGAGAGATAGACAGGGACAGACAGACAGGAACGGAGAGATGAGAAGCATCAATCATTAGTTTTTTGTTGCGCATTGCGACACCTTAGTTGTTCATTGATTGCTTTCTCATATGTGCCTTGACTGTGGGCCTTCAGCAGACCAAGTAGCCCCTTGCTTGAGCCAGTGACCTTGGGTCCAAGCTGGCAAGCTTTTTGCTCAAGCCAGATGAGCCTGCACTCAAACTGGCAACCTCAGGGTCTCGAACCTGGGTCTTCTGCATCCCAGTCTGATGCTCTAGCCACTGCGCCACCGCCTGGTCAGGCCTATTGTCATCTTTAAAAAACAGAAATTTGTTTCACTTTTGGAATGAACATTAAATGGCTCAGGCTGAGTTGGTCCACGTCACACAGAATCTGGAACTTACTCTAGTCTGTGCCTTTACTCTAACTCTTGAAGCTGCTACACTTAAGGCAGAATGAATGAGTGGGGGATGGGTCAGACAAGACAAACACGACAAAGTCTCCTTCACAGCATAACAGGTGTGAGGGAAAGATAAACTTTAAACAAAGCTGTGTTTACCTCACAACAATGCCCTCACTGGAGTACTCTCTTTCTTTCTATAGACTATTATTCCAAATACACATTTTTCCTCTGCTTAAGAAATGTCCGTGCCTATGGACTCACAGGGCAACATGCTGAGGCTGGACATTTTTTGCTTGTGACTAGCCCTGATAGCTTAGCTGAAATTGTTTCAGATCTGATTGGAATTCTGTATTAATTATGCAGTGCAGGAGAGAGACTGAAGGTTTCATGACAGTTCTGGAATGTGCCTAGCTTGGGCACTGAAAATCCAAATATTTTAGCTTGGCATAGCCCCTTTATAACTTGGCATCAGTTTAGTTCACCAACTTTCTCTCCCACTCTGCCTTTACTCAAATGGCCTGTTTAAGGCACACTGCTGTCTTCATTATCTCTTAAACTCATTTGGGCAGTCGCACCTGTCCGTCACTGTTCCTATTCCTACTGCTATTCTGATCAACAGTGCCTTTGGCATTGGCTAAAAGGACCTCTCTTTTTTTATGCTGCTACATTTAACTTTTTTTTTTTTCTGGCCCTCTCATTCTATTTAATTTTTAAATCCATTCTCATTCTATAAAATTTAGACAGTACAATAAACACTCCTAATAACACGTTTCACTCTAAAATAATTAGTTACTTGTTTGATTTATGTCTTTCTATGTATTTTTCTATGCATTCATGTACTTGTCAATATAGCGATAAATAGAGCTTTGTTTATTGATTTAAAAATTTTTTAAAAAGAGAGAGAGAGAGATGGACAGGAAAGAAGAGAGATGAGAAGCATCAACTCTTTGTTGCAGCACCTTAGTTGTTCATTGATTGCTTTTTCAAATGTGCCTTGACTAGGGGGCTTCAGTTGAGCTGGTGACCCTTCTCCCAAGCCAGTGACCTTGGGCTCAAGTCAGCGACATTGGGCTTCAAGCCAGCAACCTTGGGCTTCAAGCCAGCGACCTTGAGGCTTAAGCCAGTGACCTTGGGGTTATGTCTATGATCCTACGCTCAAGCCAGCAACCCCACGCTCAAGCCGGTGACCTTGGGGTTTTGAACCTAGCTTCTCAGCATGTCAGGCACCACCACCTGGGCAGGCTGTTTTTTGATTATTTTTTAATGTTATGTATTTTATCTCTTAATAGATTATAAATTCCTTGAGGGCAGAAAGGGGGAGGGTTATACATCTTTTATCCTCCATAGCTCATAAATACCGTCTATGGAAAACCAACAGTTTCCTAAACACTGCACTAGGGAGGGATGGGATCTGCTGTGTACAGATGTGATTGTAAGAAGGGAAGCTCCACGGATTTGAACATTGTCTTTAATAT
Organism: Saccopteryx bilineata; assembly: GCF_036850765.1. Taxonomy (NCBI): domain Eukaryota; kingdom Metazoa; phylum Chordata; class Mammalia; order Chiroptera; family Emballonuridae; genus Saccopteryx; species Saccopteryx bilineata. Next base: position 63,944,967 of record NC_089498.1, read on the forward strand.
GATTTTATTTGAATTCAAATATTAATGGTAATAATCTCTAAATATTGAGCATTCATTTTAAACAACCATGTGAAGTAGGTTTCTTCCTTTTGCAGATGACAATTTTGAGATTTAAAGTGACTAAATAATTTTCCCAATGCCCCACTGCTACTATGTAGCACAGGCAACATCTGAACCCAGATCTTTCTGGTTCTGAAGTCATTATTATATTATACTTCCTATTATATTATACTACATGGAAAACTGAAATAAAAATGAGCAAAATTAAAGTGAGAAGGACACTTGTTTTTCAGTTTTACTGAAGTATAATTGACATAAAACATTGTGTAAGTTTAAGGCATATAGCATAAAACCTGACAGATATATATTGTAAAACGATAATCATAATAAGTGTAGTTGACACCCATAACCTCATATAGTTACAAAAAAATATTTGTTTCCTTGCATGAGAACTTTTAGGATTTACTGTCTTAGAGAATTTCAAACAAAGACATTGAAGTTACTGAGTTCACCTATTTATTCAACAACATGATGGGTGTAGTGCTGACTTCTGGAATAAAACCAAGTAAATGGTTATTCCTTTCAATCTGCCAATGGGTTCTGCTCAGGAATTAAAATAATTTATCTTTAGGCATCACAAGTTCATGAATCTTCCACCTTTGTTTGTTTGCTGGCATTTTCCCTTGAACTGTTCTTGACCTCTCACATTGACATTGCTGTTTGACCCTTTGACATTACCTTTAAAGATCCTTTTGGTTTTTGTTTTGCTCTATTTTCTGTCCCTATCTTACTACTAAACCTGTGATACTGAACCAGTAATTTATAAACCAGGAGATTGAAAGAAAAATCAAACTGATGTAAAGGAAACAGAGAAATGTCCAGGGCAATTTCCTGGAAGTGGTGCTGTCTGCAGTCTTTTTTGTGTATCCAAAATAGAGCACACAGAGGGCGAAGGGCAATCTACCTTTTCTCTATTCGCTTCTTTCATACTGGATTTCTCCAGATTTCTTCATCAGCCTTCTCTTTTTCTCATTCAATATATTTAGTATTCTCTTCTTGGACAAGCTTAACCATGCCCATGTTTGCCGCTAAAATTTGTATATTCTATTAGAAGTCCTCAAAGTTTTAGCTTCTGCATGTGTTCTTTTTTCTTTTTCCTAGCTTCAGGCCCACATTTTTAACACTAGCTGAGACTCTCCATCTATAATTCCTGCAAGTGTCACAATCCCCAAGGCTTCCTCCTCTTCCCTTTGGCCTGTTCTTCATTTCCTATAGCCTATCTTGAAGATGGACACGTCCATCCTTCAAATTCTGCAGGCCAGAAGCCAGGGAGTCATCCCAAACATCCTATCCCAGGCCCTTCCTTCAGTGTGTCACCAATCTCTATCAATCCAGCCTCCCAAACAGTTCTTGAAACTTTTCTCTCTATTGAAGATCACTTAATTCTTACCAGAACAGTTTGTGTCACTGGCTTTCTAATTGGTCTTCTTGCCAGAGAAATGATCATACACAGGTCTGCTTAAAACCTTTCAAAGGAACTCTAGTTCTCAGAAGACAAAGAACAAAACCCTTGTAGATATAGGCCCTATGCTTTTCTGATCTTTCTCTTTGCCATGTCTCTGGATGCTCAAGCTAAAAACAAACACATTTCATCAAATCTAATGCACCACTGGTTGTAAGACAGACCATTATTTTATGTTCTACTAAGAAAGGGGGCGGAGAACACTGTCAACTAAACTATAACTTGTCATAAATTGTAAGATACATCTCAACTTCTAAGATGATAAGACATGAAAAATTGTGTGGCCTTGAAACAATGAAACACAGGGCCTGCTGTTGCCTTCCTGTCCCAGTGCACTCCTGCAGAGACATTTTCCTGCACCTAGAGCAGGGGTCCCCAAACTTTTTACACAGGGGGCCAGTTCACTGTCCCTCAGATCGTTGGAGGGCCGGACTATAAAAAAACTATGAACAAATCCCTATGCACACTGCACATATCTTATTTTAAAGTAAAAAAACAAAACAGTAACAAATACAATATTTAAAGTAAAGAACAAGTAAATTTAAATCAACAAACTGACCAGTTTCAATGGGAACTATGCTCCTCTCACTGACCACCAATGAAAGAGGTGCCCCTTCTGGAAGTGCGGCGGGGGCTGGATAAATGGCCTCAGGGGGCCGCATGTGGCCCGCGGGCCGTAGTTTGGGGACCCCTGGCCTAGAGTGTTCTCCCCTCATTCAAATCCCTTGAGCACCACAGAAACTCTGTTCATCCTTCAGGATCCTACTTAAATGTCTTCTTTTTTTCAGAAGGGTTTCCCTGGCCTATCTCAACAGTAATGAGCTCCCCTGAATTCCTCCTATTACGGTAGTTAGTACATGGCTATTCTTATTTGTTCTCAGTCTCCACGACTCTCGAGAACAAAGACTGTGTTCTACTCACTGTTGCTTCCCTGATGCTTAGCGCAGTGTTGGGAGACGGTAGGTACTTAATGAGCATCTTAGTCAATTTGGGCTGCCATAACAAAATACCATAGACTGAGTGGCTTAAACAACAGAATTTATTTCTTACAGTTATGAGAGGGCCAAGTTTAAGAGGCTGGCAAAGTAGTTTTTTTCTGAAACCTCTTCTCTGGCTTATAGACAGCTGCCATTTTGCTGTGCACTCACATGGCCTCTTTGTGCATTCACAGAAAAAAAGAGCAAGCTCTCTGATCTTTTCTTATATACTACCATGAGAGCCTCACCCTCATGACTTCATTTAAACCTAATTACTTCCCAAGGGTCTACCTCTAAATACCATCACATTAGGAGTTAAGGCTTTAACATATGAATTTGAGGGGGAAGGGGACACAGTTCAGTACAGCAATTAGTGTTTAATAAATAAAGTAATGAATGTTACTGTGACTCATACTTTCAATTTACCCTAACTTTGCTTCCTGGATGCACACTGACTTAGATTAACCCTTGACATTTCCTTGGCCAATGATTTTGTTTTGTCACTGTACTCACCTGACACAGATGACATGTTAAGGGTCACCAATGATCTGGCCAACTAGAGGCTTCTAACTTCCTTGAATGATACAGTTCTTAGATTTCCTGTAGCATTTAGCTAGCAGTTAGCACAAGACCCAGCACACATTGGAGGTTCAATCATGCTTTTTAAAATAATTTATTGGAGTGATTTTGGTTCATAAGATCATATAGATTTCAAATGTACATTCCTATGACACATGATCTGTATATACACTGTGTGCCCCCCACCCAGTCAGATCATCTTCTGTCACACTTTTTGTATTGTTTTCCCAGCCCCATACATTTAGGGCAAAATGTGCAAGCGGCTGAGAAACAGCCTCAGCCTTGGATTTATGATTTCAGTTGCCAGAGGGTCTGTTTTGCACAGAAATGCTTTGGTAGCATTGGAACATTACTTGTTCAAATCACAGAGCTGATTACATGTATCCCCACTTTTTGAAAGTTTGCGTTACACTACTTTGCTTTTAAGAAGGACCTACGTTAGTACCTGTTTTCACTAAGCACAAGAACTCTGAAGATGACTTTCACTTTTACAGAAAAAGGTGAAAAGCAAAAATAGCACTCAGTATTTGTTTGCAAGGAGCATCTTAGAGGCAGCATTCTCCCTGAGCAGCTAGAGTGGCCCCACCAGGCTCCTTCCTAGAGAACTACACGCAGTATCTCAGCATCAGGTGATCATAGCTTTGAACTGTATCTGAGAGTGTCCGTGCTTTATTTATCTTGATTTATTTTGTGCATTCCTGCTTTTACTATATGTTGGTGTTATTTTAGGTTTTATGTGTTACTTGGTATGTTATTTTGGGGATTTGGAGATACTAAAATTTTTTTATATAAATTAATGGCAATTGTTTCTTTGTTTTATGCCATTTTAGCTTACAAAAGGTTTTTTAGGAACATTTTCAGATAGTGAGGGAAACCTGTATTCTTAAATCTCTTTCTCGAATGCTTAATTTTTATTCTTTGTCCTGGCAAATAATTGGTGATTGGAATATCTGGTTTAGCTAGAGAGAGCACTGAATGTGGCAAAGTGCCAGGCTCATTTCAATAATTGTTAAGTTTTCTGGCCAATGACTTGAAAATGTCAAGTGCTTTTTCCCCACCACAATTAAGCCCTATTAACCCTATTTCAGTCAAGTTTAGTCTGTTCATTTCATTTCATTGTAAATGTTCTTGGTACAGATAATTGATGATATTTTTAGATTTGTGGGTTATTGTAAAAATAATGGGCATTTATAAAATAATTTTCACCATAGATGTCGATTTAGCTAATTACTAATTATTAATACTGTCAGTATAATGGTTGAAGAACCATACTGTACAAAAAGGTGGCTAGGTATTTTTCTCTAACCAGATTCAAAGGAAGGGAAAGTCTGATTAAGGATTTTGAGTCTAGTGGTGCAAGTTAACTATATGAGTATTAACTTCTTGATGGAAGCTCATTAGTTAGAATTTGAGGCGCTTCCAATGAATATGATTGCACAGTGTTCATAATCAAAAGTAAATTCAATTCTCGACTTTATCTAAAAGATTTGACTTACTGAACACTGTCAAGTGGCCATAATAAATGTAGTAGAAGCCAGTATTTCATGATTAATAAGGCCTAATAGGAAGATTAACTAAAGAATATTTGAGAAGTCATGTACCATCTCAAATATGATTGGAATATGATTGGAGTCAACGACTGTTTTTAAGTGTACTTAAAGTTCTAATGAGAAAATGGAAGAATTCTTGGTTATCAAAAGAAGGGATGACCCGATCAATCAGAACAGTATGTTATAGTTAGTTTAAGTTGTGAGCCAAGTTCTTTTAAATTTGTTTTAAACAAGTAAAAAATCTATGAAAATAGATGTTCCCATTGCAAGGTTTAACTTCTCCTTTCTATGCCAGTAAATTTTACAACAGTTTTGTCAGTTTGACACTGCCAGTTATAATGTTCATACTGGCTGAAGTTGTATGTCCAGGACAAAACTGTGAAGCGAGTGATATTTGTCTTTGAATTCCTACCACTTATTCATTCTGTACCTTTTCCACCATTTAGATCTTACTTACTATCCTCTCCTTACTCAAATCACTACTGCCTTCCTCTTGCCTTAGGAAGCCCCAAGTCCCCTAACTCCTCTCTACAATAGTCTGTGTAGCCCTATATTATTACTCAGGATCCACTAATCCACCCACTTCATTATAACTAGTCTTATCCTAACTAAGTATTAAGAAAGCAAACAAAAAACAAAGTTATTTTAAAACGATGTCTAGAGTTAGCTTTCTTTATCACAATTTGAGGGATATAATCAAACTGGATGATATTTAAAGAACAGGGGGGTGGAGTACATGACACAATTTCAGGTCATGGACATATGAAGGCGCTAGAATTTAAGGACAGAAATTCAGCCTTATGATTAAAAGACTGCTAAAGATGAGAAATTTGTTTTCAAATTTGTGAAACTGCTGTAGTTATCCTTGCTTTGGCATCATCACCACCACAGCATTAAGAAGCTACTTGACATGCTGAATATTTTATGGACATTATATCCAATGATCACAGCAAACTTAAAAGACTGGTATTAATATCCTGGGTAAGGCTCAAATTTGGATCCTAAGAGTCAAAAAGGACCTTAGAGACCATCCAGTTAAGTATTCCTTCCAAATAAGAATCAATAAAAACTTATTCCATTGATGATAGTGGCAATAAAGAGAATTTAAAATCAATAAAATAGAAATTCTTAACAATTAGAGTTGCTTTAAACTGGCATGACTTTCTATAGGAGATGCATAATTACAGTCACTGGAGTTGTTCAGTTAGGGCTGGATGACCACTTGACAAGGAAACTATGGAGGGAATACAAGCCTCAAAAGCAGAGATGAGATAAAATAACACTGTTGGTCCTATTCATCTTCCAACTCTGAATCTAAGGTATAGATGAACTATTACAACATATGCCTTACAATATATACCTATATTAACTGTTAACAATATATGCCTATTACAATATATTGCAGATGACTATTAACAATGCCCTCCTCTTCCTGCTCATGGCCATCATGACTATAAAGTTTTCAGAGAGGACGCCATCTGTAACATGTGGGCAATGGACTGACTCAGATCTGTCTTTGTATATAAGACACTTAAACCAAAGACAGCATAAAGGCAAATTGCCTTGTGGCGCATGCGCTCTGGAGCTCATATCAACTTAGTTCAAATCTTAGCTCTGCCTTTCCTAGTTAGATTAGTTTCATCTTGCTGCTATAACAAGTCACCACAAACTTAGTATGTTAAAATAACACAAATTTTGTGTCTTACAATTCTAGAGGTCAGAAGTCCAGTATGGATCTTACTGAGCTGAAATTAAGGTGATGGCAGGAGTGCGTTCCTTCAGGACATTCTAAGAAAGTATCTGCTTTCTTGCCTTTCCAACTTCTGGAAACAACCTGTGTCATTTGGATCATTGCTTCTTCCTCTACCTTTATTCTTTTTTTTTTTTGTTGAATATAAAAAATGCCAATCAAATTTGTTCTTTAAAAAGAGGTTCCTCCTTTATTCACTGCTGGTAGGAATGCAAATTAGTACAACCATTATGAAAATATTGTGGTTCCTCAAAAAATTAAGGATAGAATTACCATAAGACCCAGCAATCCCTTTACTGGGTTTCTACCCCACAAAACTTGAAAACATTGGTAAGTAAAGACACATGCGCACTTGTGTTCATTGCAGCACTATTCACAGTGGTCAAGACACGGAAACAACCAAAGTGTCCCTTGATAGAGAATTGGATAAAGAAGCTGTGGTACATATATACAGTGGTATACTACCCAACTATAAGAAATAATGACATAGTGACATTTATGATAACATGGATGGACCCTGAGAACATTATACTGTATAAAATAAGTAAATCAGAAAAAGCTAAGAACTGTATGATTTCACACATAAGTGGGATATAAACTGAGACTTATGAACATAGATAAAAGTGAACTGCTTACCAGAAGGAAGGAAATGTGGGGGAGGGAGAAGGGGATGTGAGGGATGGTGAAGGGGACTTGAATAAATGAGAAGGAGCGAGGGGCAGGGGGAGGGGGAAGAGTGTAAAGAGGGACAAATATAAGGTGACAGAAAATGATTTGACTTTGGGTGATGGGTATACAACATAATCAACAGTTCAAATGCTATAGAAATATTCACCTGAAACTTATGTACTTACTCTTATTGATCAATGTCACCCTGTTAAAGTTAATTTTCTAAATAAAATTTAAAATTTAAAAAAATAATAATAAAATAAAAAGATTTCTTTAACTAATGCTGATGGGACATGCAGTGAAACTAGATAATTTGAGGTAGATATAATACTAGAACAATTTCTCTCTAGGGAAAATTGGCAAAACTAATTATAGCACCAATTACTATGTACAGGTGAATTGCTACATTGTAGAAATGGTGCATAGTCATATAACTGTCTTCATTGAGCTCCTGGCTATTACTAAACTGTAATAGCAGTAAAGCTGACCAGGAATACTTATTAATATAATATCCTAAGAGACAGTTGACTTGAACTAAGCTTACTTTTTGCTGGTTGCACAGACCTTACAACCAAGTTAATGCCATCATTCTTGCTTTACCTCTTTCACTTCTGTCTTGTTATTTTTTCTTTATAAACGCATTCTTTTTCCTTTCTGATGCAGGTAATGGAAGAGTTTTCCCCCAGTTCTAAATTTCTTTGCTGAGCACCAATTTTGAATTATTAGAAAAATAATAAGAATGTCACAATTTGATTTAGATGTTTACTTTAGTCTGGTTGAAGAGTGAGAGGAGAGATTCAGGTAGTTTAAATAACACCAATACAGTTGCCACTTTTATGCAAATTATCTGGAAATTCTTATACCAAAAACTTAAGGATATAAAGTGATTTTATTTAAAAAATACATTTAACTGCTTTTTGCAGTGTTTCTATTATAATCATATTATTTCTGTTTTTCAACCTCTTTTATAATCAAAGAATAGCAAAATTAGATTTAATGAACTATTTAGTTCATCAAGTTGTCTAGGGTTTTTTAAATAATGAAAGACCAAGTTAATATTATTCAATGGAAATAATATTAACTTTATCTTTAAAGCCAGCAATGTAACATCTTTATATCTCTCTCTAACTCTTCTTCTATAATTACAGCACCCCTGACTCTGACCTCCCTGTCTTCTTATATTATAAGAATACTGTGATTATATTTGAGCAATCTGGATAGTCAAAGATGATAGTTTCATTTATAAATCTTTAACTTACTTACATCTTCAATGTCCCTTTGCTATGTAAGGAAACATAATCACAGCTTCCTGGGACTAGGCCATAGACCTCTTTGGAAGACTATTGTTCTGCCTATTATAACTGTCATGTGAACTCGGATAAATTATTACATTTCATAGCCTTCTTTATTCATCTGCAAAATGATGATGATAATAGATTTCTCAAAATATTGTTATGAACATATAATGAGATAATGCACCTAGAGTACTTAGCACAGGGCCTGGTACTTTTGTAATCACTTAACATGTATTTTAAGGAACTTGAGGGTAGGGCCCTGGCCAGCTAGCTCAGCAGTAGAGCGTCAGCCCCGTGTGTGGAAGTCCCGAGTATGATTCCAGGCCAGGGCACACAGGAGAAGCTCCCATCTGCTTCTCCACCCTTCCCCTTCTCCTTTTTCTCTATCTCTCTTTTCCCCTCCCACAACCAAGGCTCCATTGGAGCAAAGTTGGCCCGGGTGCTGAGAACAGCTCCATGGCCTCTGCCCCAGGCGCTAGAATGGCTCCGGCTGCAACGGAGTAATGCCCCAGATGGGCAGAGCATCACCCCCTGGTGGGCATGCCGAGTGGATCCCTGTCCAGTGCAAGCAGGAGTCTGCCTGCCTGCCTCCCTGTTTCTTACTTCAGAAAAATGCAAAAAAAAAAAAAAAAAAGAAAAAGAAAAAAGAAACTTGAGGGTAGAAGGACAGAGTAGAATCAATTCTCAGTCAAAATGGCTGCCACTGATTAGACTGCTTCCACAACTCTGTTTGAACAAACAAAATGAATAAGACAAAGCCAGTGTAAGGGAGAAAAGTACCAAAATTTATCTGTTCTCAAAAGCATCATTATCTTCCACAAGTTTGCTGTTTTATTCCCCCTATATCACTGCAACTTGAGTATAATAAGCAAACACTAAACAAAGATGATGATAATTCTTAAGCCTGAAAATAACATGAAAAATCATCTGCTTGAACACCTACAGCAACCAACATTCTCCCATGTCTGAAACTGTCCACTCCACTTTTAGATAGCTCTAATAATTATAAAATTTATCTGGTTATTAAGCTAAATTGATTCCTTATTATGTCTTTCCTTAAGTTCTATTTGTGCCTGCTTGCTTATCACACATTTAGTGTTTCATCTCTTAGTGTTTCCTTAGCTGTTTGAAGACAACTATTCTGTTTCTAACCCTCTTCTGCCCCACTCTTGAGCTTTCTCTTCTCTAGAGTAAACAAACCCAGTTCCTCTTAATAAAATTTAACATACATCAAAGTTGGTTTTGAGGAAGCAGGAAAAAAGAACCAAAACAGGGTTTTTGTTTTGTTTTGTTTTAACCTTTTGACCACATCTGCTTGTTCATCTTGAACATCTGGATGAATAGATTATGAATATGGAATGAAAAAAAGACAAACAGACTCTCTAGGTTATGAACACTACTATAACACTACTATACTGAACTGAGCCACCATTATTTCTTTCTAGGACTACTGCAATAGCCTCCTAACTAATTCTTGTTACCTCTGACCCAGACCCCTATATTATAGCTAAGAGTACCGATTCAGAGAGTTTAAGTAAGTAACTTAGCCAAGGTCATGCTCTAGTGGAAGAATTGACACAAAGACTATTTTTATTCATACCCTCTAAGAAAATGAAGGACAGGAAAAGAAATAAACAATTAAGCCACAAAATCACTCTGGATGAAATGAAAATAATAGCACATTTAAAAATTACTTTAAAAAGACTCAGGGTTCCGGTTCTAAGGATTATGGAATAAGCACAATCAACCTTATCTATTCTACTGAATGCACCTATAAATCTTGGGCTGATTAAGTGAAACAGCAATGAAAAATCTCTACAAAGGCCTGACCAGGAGGTGGCGCAGTGGATAGAGCATTGGACTGGGATGCCGAGGACCCAGGTTCGAGACCCCGAGGTCGCCAGTTTGAGCACAGGCTCATCTGGTTTGAGCAAAGCTCACCAGCTTGGACTTAAGGTCGCTGGCTCGAGCAAGGACTTACTTGGTCTGCTGAAGGCCCACAGTCAAGGCACATATGAGAAAGCAATCAATGATCAACTAAGGTGTCACAACGAAAAACTGATGATTGATGCTACTCATCTCTCTCCATTCCTGTCTGTCTGTCCCTATCTATCCCTCTCTCTGACTCTCTCTGTCTCTGTAAAAAAAAAAAAATCTCTAAAAAGTAAATTACTGCATGCAAACTAGAGACTAATCCTGAATATGAAGTTTAACCAAAACAGTGGTGAATTTACCAGTTTTTTCTTCCAATGTCTTACAGCTTAAACTCAAAGGCAGTCTCAAATCTGAAAGGCACACTGACATCTGTCAGAAAGAGATCCAAGAGAAACTCTAAATTTTGGCTTCAATAGGCACAGAAAGGGAGACTCCATGGGTCAGAGAGTGGGAAACATGCTGGTCTTTGCTCCCGTTTTTTCCAGTTCTGAACCCTAAGCAATGAAGGTGTGGCAGTGTTTTTCTTTTTTCTCTGTCCTTCTATTTGTCCCTAGTCGCAAGAAATGCCCTGTGGAATGGACATACATACATACATACATACATACATAAAAGATTCAACTTTCTAGCTGGAAGCCTGGAGAGTTAAACATATATATTGGTGAGATTGAATATAAAGGTGGGAAATCAAAAGAGTCATCTCAGAACATTGTATTTGAATGCTGCGTCTACCTTTGATATGCAGATATATAGATCTAAGCATACCATTGGATGAGAAGACCAGCAGACAGAAGAGACCACTGCCACAGTCTCAGACTGGCCACTGGGTGGTACATATGCGAGTTAATCTGAATAACATTGAAAATCCTTGGAAACTGAACTGAAAGCAAGGCAGAACCTATGGCCTGAATATCCTGAACATAACTTGGACACATGCCTGCTAAAACAAAAAAGAAAGTCCTTCCCTCAGGATTTTATAAGACTCCAAATCTCATCACATAGTATTCTAAATGTCTAGCATTTAATCCAGAGTTAACTAGAATATAGAACAAAACAGAAACAAAGAGACAAACAAAAACTCAGGGAAATCTTAACTCTCAAGGAAAACGCAATGAACAGATGCCAAATCCGAGATGACACAGATTGAATTATCTGAAAGAAGGGTGAATGCTGGTGAAATTAATAGAAAAGTAGATAAAATATCTTATCAAGGAAATGGAAGATATAAAGGAGAACCACATGGGTATTTTAAAACTGAAGAATAAAATATCCAAACTAAAAAAATTCATTAGATGGACTCAATAGCAGACTTTTTAAAAATGAACAGAGCCTAAGGAAATTGTGGAAAACATCAAAAGTTCTATCATTAGTGCTGTATCATCAGAGTCTCAGCAAGATAGAAGAAAGACCATGGAGGAATAAAATTATTTGACAAAATAATTGCTAAAAACATTCTAAAACTGACAAAAGACATATATATGTGTATGTTTTTCTTAAAATACAAGAAGCTCAGTGAATCCCAAACAGAATAAACTCAAGGAAATTTATCTCCAAACACAACAAAATCAAAATGTTAAAAACTAGAGACAAGGAATAATCCTGAAAACTGTCAGAGGAAAACAATGCATTTCATAAAGAAGAAGAAGGCTACAAATGATTGCAGAATTCCCATGAGAAAGCATAAAGGCCAAAAGAAAGTACTGCAACATTTTAAATGGATAAAAAAAAATAGTAATTGTCAAATCAATATTATATCCAGTACAAATATTTTATACCCAATGAGTACCTTATTGTCAAGACTAAAAGTAAAATAACATTTCTCAATGTAAAAAAATAAAAATAGCAGACCTATCACAAGCAGACTTGGTCTAAGAAAATGTTTAAGGAAATTATTCAATACACAGTAAATGATACCAGGAGTACATGTAGAATATCGGGAATAAAGGAAGAACGACAGAAATGGTAAAAATCTACTAATATCACAGATGATTCTTTTCTTAATTTCTTTAAAATATGTATGACAGTTGAGCCTGACTAGGCAGTGGTACAGTAGACAGAGAATCGAACTGAGACGCAGAGGACCCAGGTTCGAAACTCTGAGGTCGCCAGCTTGAGCGCGAGCTCATCTGGTTTGAGCAAGGCTCACCTGCTTGAACTCAAGGTAGCTGGCTTGACCAAGGGGTCACTCACTCTGCTGTAGACCCTGGTCAAGGCACATATACAAAAGAGTCAATGAACAACTAAGGTGTGGCAAAAAAGAACTGATGTTTCTCATCTCTCTCCCTTCCTGTCTGTCTGTCCCTATCTGTCCCTCTGTCTCTCTGTCATAAAAATAAAATAAAATAAAATAAAATATGTATGACAGTTGAAAGCAGACATTATAACACTCATGAAGGCATAATCGATGTTTACTGCTCACAAAAATTAGGGGATTTCAAAATGATTATAAAGTGATAAAATATGTCTTACTATTGCAATAAAAAAAAATAAAGTACATAAGAACAAATTTAACCAAGGAGGTAAAAAACTTGTACTTGGAAAATTATAAGACATTGAAAAAGAAAATCAAAGAAGATACAAACAAGTGGAAGCATACACCATGTTCATGGATAAGAAGAATTAAGATCATTAAAATGTCCATACTTAGGGTATATTCCTAAAAGTGGGATAGCTGGGTCAAAAGGCATTTCGATTTTTAATTTTTTGAGGAATCTCCATACTGTTGTCCACAGTGGCTGCACCAGTCTGCATTCCTACCAGCAGTGCAGGAGGGTTCCCTTTTCTCCACATCCTCTCCAGCACTTATTCTGTGTTGTTTTGTTGATGAGCGCCATTCTGACTGGTGTGATTTCTCATTGTGGTTTTAATTTGCATTTCTCTAATGATTAGTGATGTTGAGCATTTTTTCATATGCCTATTGGCCATCTGTATGTCCTCTTTGGAGAAGTGTCTATTCATTTCTTTTGCCCATTTTTTTATTGGATTGTTTGTCTTCCTGGTGTTGAGTTTTACAAGTTCTTTATAAATTTTGGTTATTAACTCCTTATCAGACATATTGTTGAATATGTTCTCCCATTGTCTAGTTTGTCTTTTTATTCTGTTTTTATTATCTTTAGCTGTGCATATACCCTAAGAACACCATAGAACTGTTCCAAAAGGAGAAATGTACCCCTATGTTTATGGCAGCATTGTTCACAATAGCGAAGATCTGGAAACAGCCCAAGTGTCTGTCAGTGGACGAGTGGATTAAAAAGCTTTAGTAGGCCCTGGCCGGTTGGCTCAGCGGTAGAGCGTCGGCCTAGCGTGCGGAGGACCTGGGTTCGATTCCCGGCCAGGGCACACAGGAGAAGCACCCATTTGCTTCTCCACCCCTCCGCCGCACCTTCCTCTCTGTCTCACTCTTCCCCTCCCGCAGCCAAGGCTCCATTGGAGCAAAGATGGCCCGGGCGCTGGGGATGGCTCTGTGGCCTCTGCCTCAGGCGCTAGAGTGGCTCTGGTCGCAACATGGCGACGCCCAGGATGGGCAGAGCATCGCCCCCTGGTGGGCAGAGCGTCGCCCCATGGTGGGCGTGCCGGGTGGATCCCGGTCGGGCGCATGCGGGAGTCTGTCTGACTGTCTCTCCCTGTTTCCAGCTTCAGAAAAATAGAAAAGAAAAAATAAATAAATAAATAAAAGACTTTAGTATATATATACTATGGAATACTATTCAGTCATAAGAAATGATGACATAGGATCATTTACAATAACATCGATGGACCTTGATAACATCATACTGAGTGAAGTAAGTAAATCAGAAAAAACTAAGAACTATATGAATCCATATATAGATGGGACATAAAAATGAGACTCATAAACATGGACAAGAAAGTGATGGTAATGGGGGGGAGAGGAAGGAGAGGGAGGGGATGGGGGAGGGGAGAGGCACAAAGAAAACCAGATAGAAGGTGACGGAAGACAATTTGACTTTGGGTGAGGGGTATGCAACATAATAATATGTCAAAATAATCTGGAGATGTTGTCTCTGAATATATGTACTCTGATTTATTAAAGTCACCCCATAAAAACTAATAAAAAATGTCCATACTACACAAAGCAATCTATAGATTCAATACAATTCAAGTTAAACTACCAAAGGCATACTTCATAGTTCTAAAACAAATATTCTAAAAATGTATATGGAACCAAAAAAGAACATGGATAGCCTCAGTAATCTTGAAAATGAAGAACAAAGAGGGAGGTATCACACTTCCTGATATCAAGTTATGCTACAAAGCCATTGTAATCAAGCCAGCTTGGTAGTGGCATAAGAACAGGAATAGAGATCAATGGAATAGAATAGAAAACCCAAAAATAAACTCATACCTTTAAGGTCAATTAATATTTGACAAACTAGGTAAGAACATACTTGGAAAGATTGGACTGCTATATGCAAAAGAATGAAATTAGACTGCAAACTTATACCATTCCCAAAAAGAAACTCAAAATAGAGAAAAGACTTAAATGTAAGCCACAAAACTATAAAAATCTTGGAAGTAATTATAGGCAGTAAATTCTCTGATATCTCTCATAGAGATATTTTTGCTGATATTTCTCCATGGAAAATGAAATAAAAGACAAAATGAACAAATGGGACTATATCAAACTAAAAAGTTTTTGTACAACAAAAGACACCATTAACAAAATAAAAAGACAACCCACTCAATGGGAGAATGATTCACTGATACGTCTGATAAGGGGTTAATAACCAAATTTATAATGAACTTCTAAAACTCAACACCAGGAAGGTAAACAATACAATTAAAAAATGAGCAAAGGAGCTGAATAGACATTTCTCCAAAGAGGACATACAGATGGCCAATATGCATGGGAGAAGATGCTCAACATCACTAATCATCAGTGAAATGCAAATGAAAACCACTGTGAGATACCACCTCACACTTGTCAGAATGGCACTCATGAACAAATCAATACACAAGAAGTGATGGCAAAGATGTGGAGAAAAGGAAACCCTCCTGCACTGCTGGTGGGAATGCAGACTGGTGCAGCCACTGTGGACAACAGTATGGAGATTCCTCAAAAAATTAGAAGTGAAACTGCCTATGACCCAGCTATCCCACATTTAGGAATATATCCCAAGAATCCCAATATACTAACACAAAAAAAGATATGCACTCCTATGTTTATTGCAGCATTGTTTACAATAGCCAAGGTCTGGAAATAGCCTAAGTGTCCATCAGTGGACAAGTGAATAAAAACGCCATGGTACTTACACACAATGGAATACTGCACAGCCATGAAAAAGAAGGAAATCTTACCTTTTGCAACAGCATGGATGGACCTGGAGATTATTATGCTAAGTGAAATAAGCTGTGAAGAGAAAGACAAATATCATGTGACTTCACTATATGTGGAATCTAATGAACACAATGGACTGAGAAACAAAATAGTAACAGAAGCAAGGTCACAAGGAACAGGAAGACAGCTGTCAGAGGAAAGGAAAAGGAGGGGATGATATCAAGGAAGGTGAAGGTATTAGCCAAATTATAGATACATAACACATAGATACAGATAACAGGACAGCAAGTGCCAGAGGGAAAGAGGGAAAAGAGGTAGGGGGCGGGAAGCAAAGTGGGTGAAATGGGAATGGAGAGACTTTGCCTGAGGCATGGGAAGCATGATGAGGTAGGCTGAGGGTGTTATATTGAGTGGGACACTTGAAACCATGTCAACACAATAAATTAAAAAATATTTTAAAGAAAGGAAAGAAGAGAGTGATACTGTGTTCTACTGAATCTCTTGGATTGTCTCCAAGGGTTTGGAAGAGTCAAATAGAATTATGATGTCAATTCCTCCCAAACTGATCAATAGATTTAATGCAATCCCACTTTGCATTTTTTTCTGTAAATACAGACACTGATTATAATATTTATATGAAAAAGGAAATGAACTAGATTAGTCAAAACAATTTTGAAAAAGAACAAAATTGGAGGATTTATACTTCTTGCTTTTGACTAACTATAAAACTACAGTAATTAATATGTATGGTAGGCCCTGGCCAGTTGTTCAGTGAATATAGTGTTGGCCTGGTATATGGACATTCCAGGTTCAATCTTTGGTCAGGACACACATGAGAAGCAACCACCTGCTTCTCCTCTCCTTCTTCTTTCCTTCCTCTCTGTCTTCTCTTCTCACAGCTATTGGCTTGATTGGTCCAAGTGTCAGCCTCAGGCGGTAAAAATAACTTGATTTGAGCATCATCCCAAGACAGGGGTTGCTGATGGATTCCTGTCAGGACACATGTGACAGTCTATGTCACTATCGCCCTTCCTCTCACTTAAAAAAAAAAAAAAGTATGGTATTGGTGAAGAGATAGACACATTGATCAACAGAACAGAAAAGAGAGTTCAGAAAAAAGATGCATGCAAATATGGTCAATTGTCATTTGACCAAAGTGGACATACAATTCAATAGAGAAAATATAGTCTTTTCAACAATTGAGGATGAAACAATATGTAAAAAAGAAAAAAAAAAGAAGAAGCTTAACGTAAACCTCCTGGCACATATAAATGAGTGACAAATAAGTTTAAAATGTAAAATGATAACACTTTTAAAAGAAGACATAAAAAAAATCTTCCTGACTTAAGCTTAGGAAAAACATTCTGAGATATGACACAAAAAAGCATAATCTATATGTATGGCCAGGGACCGCCATCATGGCAATTCACATGCAGGTTCTCATTGAACTTGGGCAGATGGTAAAGAAACAGTGGAGTCAGAGGATGGTGGGCCATTCTGTTTATTGGTGTCTCACCAAGACAGGCAAGCCACAAGAAAAGCCAAGGTTTTCTGCTTTTCCCATAGAGGACAAGGGATCAGGGAGGCCTCTGCAATGCTGATGGCAGGAACCAAGAGAGAGAACCCCCAGTCTGCTTTATTTTATAGTGTAGAAAGTTAAAGCCTTTAAGCCAATGTATAAATAAGAAAGTCTCTGATACAAAGCCACTTATCTGAGGCATAAATGGGATTCCTCATAAGAGGGCACTATCCCCCAGCATGCAATAGTCAAGGCTGTGGGGAAAAATTAATTTTGAGAAGATCTTATTATTAGAAGGATGTTGAAAAGTTCTTAGTATTAAAAGGGTGGGAAAGACTTAGTCTTAAAATTAAGCCTTAGGCTATAAGAACTTTGCCAACTTACAGCCTGTCTCCCATACCCAATGCAAACTATAAGGCGAGCAAACATATACATCGTATATACAAACCTATTTGACCAACACTATAATAATAATAAAAAAAGATAAATTGGACTTCATTAACATTAAAAACTTTTGCTCTGTGACAGACACTGTTATGAGACTAAAAAACAAACTATCTACTATGAAAAATATTTGCAAGTCACATACCGTGTGTCCATAAAGTCATGGTGCACTTTTGACCGGTCACAAGAAAGCAACAAAAGATGATAAAAATGTGAAATCTGCACCAAATAAAAGGAAAACCCTCCCAGTTTCTGTAGGATGATGTGGCAGCATGTGCGCATGTGCAGATGATGACGTAACACTGTGTATACAGTGGAGCAGCCCACAGCCATGCCAGTCGAGATGTGGATGGTGCAGAGGAAAGTTCAGTGTGTTCTGTGGCTCGCTAAATTCGAATCCGTGACCAAAGTGCAACGTGAATATGGGCGCGTTTATAATGAAGCGTCACCACATAGAACTAACATTACCTGGTGGGATAAGCAGTTGAAGGAAACTGGCAGTTTGGTGGAGAAACCCCGTTCTGGTAGGCCATCAGTCAGTGACGAGTCTGTAGAGGCTATACGGGATAGCTACCTAAGGAGCCCTAAAAAATCTGTGCATGAGCCCGCATCGAACTGCACTGAATAGGTATGAAACTGGGAGAGTTTTCCTTTTATTTGGTGCATATTTCACATTTCTGTCATCTTTTGTTGCTTTCCTGTGACCGGTCAAAAGTGCACCATGACTTTATGGACACACTGTATATGTCAAAAGACTTATATCTGGAATATATGTATAAAGAACTCTTAAAACTCACCTATAAGAAACTAAACTACTCAATTAAATAATTGGCAAAGAACTTGATCTTTATTTCACCAAACATGATGCACAGATGGCAAACAAAAGATGCTCAACACCATTAACTGTTAGAGAAATGGAAAGGAAAACCATCATATCACCACACCTATTAGAATAACTAAAATAAAAAGTGTTGGCAATAGCAAGTGCTGAGAAAGATGTAGAGCAACCAGAACTGTCATACATTGCTGGTGGGAATGAAAATAGTACAACCACTATAAAAAACAGCTTGTAAATTTCTTATACTGTTAAACATACACTTACCTTATGACCCAGCAGTTTCACTCCTAGAAAAACGAAAATTATAATCACATAAAAATCTGTACATGAATATTTACAGCAGCTCTATTCATAATTCTCAAAAACTGGAAATGACCCAAATGTCCTTCAAATAGGTCAACAGATAAACAAATTGTGGTAAAATGAAATAGTACCCAGCAATAAAAAGGAATGAATTAACGATACATATAAGCACATGGATGAATGTGACAGGCATTATGTTGAGTGAAACTTGTCTCAAAAAGCTATATACTGTATGATTCTAATCAAATGACATTCTAGAAAAGACAAAACTAAGATGATGGTGAAAAGGTCGATGGTTTCCAGGGCAATAGGGTAGGAGGGGGATGTGACTCCAAAGGACGCAGCACAGGGAATTGTGATGATGAGGGACCAAGCCTGTACCACGATTGTAGTGAAGGTTAAGTGAATCCACATGTATGTTAAAATGCATAGCACTGTACATGAAATAAGTCCATTTTATTGGGTGTTATCTTTAAAAATAGAGAAAATAGGACAAATAATTATTCTTAGCACTTCAGATATATATGAAGAAATAATACTCACAAAAATAAATTATGAAATATAAAAAGGCAGGCAGAACTGAAGCAATACTACAAGAGCATTAATCTTGTTTTGGAAAAGAGTGATGAAGTAACTTGACCAAAGTCTCACGTTTAATAAGAGACAAAAATGGGACTTGTAGGCGGTTTGGCTGAGTTGAACTGCAGGTTTCATGGCACTACCTGTGCTTAGCAGCCCAGAGCATTGACTATGAACTCAAAATGCCTACATTGGAATTCTGGCTCCACCCTGCCTTCTGGCTGGGAATCTGCTTCCTTTTCTGTAACAAGGTTAATAGCGGGACCTCCTTAAAAAAAGTTTTGTAACTGTATATAAAGTGCTTAGTTCCTCACCTGGTACATAGTAAGTGCTGAAGAAAAAAGGGCTATTAACCACTTGAGGACTTACTTTCTCCTCAGGTAACAGAAATAGCACCTGTACTGTCAAGGGTTTAAAGCAGAACACGACAAATATGTTCTTTAGCTGGTATGTCAGTGTTGGTCAAATAAGTTTGTAAACATGATATATATGTTTGCTCGCTTGTGACTTATAATGGGTGTGGGGGACAGGCTATAAGCAGGCCAGGTTGTTGTAGCCTGAGGTTTGGTTTTGGGACTAAGCTTTTCCCCACACCCTTGACTGATTGTATGACCTGGGTGGTGCACTCTCATGAGAAATCCAATTATGCCTTGGATAAGTGACTTTGTATCGGAGACTTCCTTGTTTGTATATTGGATTAAGGGATTTTGGTTTTCTACACTATAAAGTGGGACAGACCAGGAGCTCAGACACACAGTTCCTGCTATCACAATTGCAGGGGCTCCCCTGATCCCTTGCCCTTCATGGGAAGAGCTGGTTTTCTGCTTTTCCCTTGTCTTCTTTTGTGGTTTGCCTGTCTTGGTGAGACACCAATAAATAGGATGGCCCCCCATCCTCTGACTCCGCCATTTCTTTATCGCCTGCCCGAATCCAATGGGAACCTGCATGTGAATGGTCACGATGACGGCTCCTGGCCTTACAGTCAGTATTTCCACAAAGGACACAAAGTTTGTGGGCTCATACTTGGTTATAGAAATGGATTAAGGAAATTGAATTTAAGTCTGTTTGATACAAAAAACAGTCTTCCTTTTACTTGAAACCCCCACTTCTTTCTCATTTTTGTTGCATAACGATCACTTCCTGAGTAAATGTCCATGAATATTTTAAATTTCTATTAAGATGTTCTTTATCAAGACTTTACGATCTCAAAGACAAAAAATAGTAGTCAAAATTAGGAACAAAAAGTGAGGAGAAGAGCAGAAGAAAAAGTCTCCTGTAAAAACTTTTCTGAGTATAGTTCTGGTCAGCTCACTGCATTCATGTGATCGTGAAGCAGGAGAAAAAATTATAAGTACCCGGCTATCATTACACATATAGATCACCTTGGTTACTTGAAGTAATGATGCTTAATACAAAGGACAACAGCTTTTTTTTTTATAAATAAATTTTTATTTTAATGGGGTGACATCAATAAATCAGGGTGCATATATTCAAAGAAAACATTTCCAGGTTATCTTGTCATTCAGTTCTGCTGCATACCCATCACCAAAAGAGAGATCGTCCTCCGTCACCCTCTATCCAGTTTTTTTTTGTACCCCTCCCCCTCCCCTTTCCCCTCTCCCTCCTCCTTCCCTCCCCCCACCCCCCTGTAACCACCACACTCCTGTCCATGTCTCTTAGTCTCGCTTTTATGTCCCACCAATGTATGGAATCCTGCAGTTCTTGTTTTTTTCTGATTCGCTTATTTCACTCCACATAATGTTATCAAGATTCTATCGTTCTGCTGTAAGTGATTCGATGTCATCATTTCTTCTAGCTGAATAGTATACCATGGTGTATATGTTCCCCATCTTCTTTATCCAGTCTTCTATTTTTTTTTACAGTGATTAAAAGCCTTTAAGCCAACTCTTGGCCAATACAGCAAGAATCCATAAAAGAGTAGTGTCCTTTTTAAAACAAGCAAAGCCCTTTTTCAAGTATTGACATTAGCAGGACGAACCTTGTAATTGTTCCTCTCAATGCCTCAACTGCAACTAAAGTCACAGATGTTCCCTGCACGATGAGAACTATTGCTTTCCAAACTACTGCGTAGACACAAGGACGCTGCCTTCAACTTGGGGTTAGTGAGGTCTGGTAACCTTTGCCCTAGCTTGTTAGCTGTGTGCATCATTTCCAGTTGGAGGTACAGGATGCCTGGGGCCTGTGGTTCAGGATGTGCTTCAGTAGGGAGTGTGTTTTATCTCTTTTCTCACTTACGTTTATGAAATTCAGTGCAAGAAGGGGATATTGAAAGACCTCGATTCACCTCAATTCAGTGTGGGTGCTGCCCCTATTCAAAACGGAGGACTCACTGCCTGCCTAAATAGTTTGATTTTGAGGTGAGAATCAGAAACTCTTTCTCTTGACTGCAATTCATTTTCTTATTAATGCTGGATTAAAATTTTGGCTAGATTTAATGTATTGGTCCTCTAGCAATGAGAAGGACTTAAAGGGAAAGGGGCTCAGTGAAGACAAGTTCTAATGGGAATTTTAAAGCATAGATTTTAAAAAAAGGAATAAGAAGCAACAGAGAATCTGTGAGGGTATTTTAGGGTGCAGGGCAACAATGGGGGAACATACAGAAAGGAGAAGGGCACAAATAAGAACAGAAGGTACCCCAAACAATTTTGCCCACTTCATCAGAAAAAAATATACCTGGTCTTTCTAAGATTCAGTACAGTAATAAGAGAATGATTTAATAATTGGTTATTCTCTGTGTCTATCTTGTTATCACACTTTGAGTAATCTTTGTTAAACAACAGGAAATTCTGAAGATGTTGGGTTTTAGTGATAAGGGAGGATGTATCATCACTTTGAAGCTGGGTATCACAATCTTGCCTTTATTTGCCACAAGCAAGACTTAGAAAACCATAAAACCTTGTGTGTTTTTCCCCCTGACCACATTCCCATGTCCTTAAATGACGCTTCCTGAAAGACCAAACTCAAATCGTGTCCCGGATGTCATCAAGACTAGAATATTATCTAGTATCTGTATAAAATTTTCATTTTCTAAGAGAAAAATTATTAAAATAGCTCTTGAAAGCTCAGAAAGTCTGATTGGTGTTCCTGCTGCATTCCCTGACTGAGATCTGTACACACTCTGCTTTGTGATCAGTGGCCATGCCCTAGGGTCGGGGTAGGGTGGGGAATGACTGTACATATAAAAGAGAGAGATGACATCTCCATTTCCTGCAAAAATCTTTTTGTATACACTGTGTGAACTTTGCTGAGTTTAAATAAATACTCTGAAGTCTGAGATGACTGGCTTTCTCTCTGCACTGTCTAGAGTAACAGCACACTCCCAGCAAATGTAGACTTCTCAGGAAGTAGCCAGAGCCACCAACTTCCTCAAGAAAGAAGGGAGAGGGTTCCTTCTGCACTTCACAAAAGGTTCTGATGTGGATGTGGATAATGGACCATGGTAGAAGCCCCTGGCTGTACCTCAGGTTCTGTTCATGGTGTAGTTAACAGTGTGGGCTCTAGAATCAAAGAACTGGGTTTAAATCTTGAGTCTGGACAAGTTATTAACTTTCTCTGTCTCAGTTTCCTCATCTATAAAATGGAGGTAATAATAGTATGTAAAGAACTTCCTGAACATAGTAAGGGCAAACTAAATGGTAGATCTTATTATTACAGTTGCTATTGATGATGTCATCGACATGATTATTATTCCTTAAGTGGGTTTCTCTTTTTGGTGTGCTCCACAGAGCTGGAGCCACTGCACCATTAAGGCTGGGTGAAGAACTGAAATAGCACTCTGAACCACTTAGAGCTATGACAGCAGTTCAGCAATTCTGTTTGCAGCTCATTGTACTGCTTAGTTGACAGTTGCTTCCTGGAAGGCTGTGTGAACAAGAATTCTAAGGCCACTGATGAGATTAGAAGAGCTGGCAGGATCGATGATCAATGTCTGCTGCGAACATGGGATAGAGGAAGGCAAAAGTGTTTGTTTGCTGACCCTAGCCTAAGCACTATGGACCATGCCTCAGACTCTTCTTGCTCCTCCACAATAGTGCAGAATAGTACAAACAGTCACCTTCTAATTACCACTATTCTGACACCCTCGATGTTAAAGAGGGATCTTATTGGTAAGCTATAACCTCGTTCAAGACTAAAGATTGAAAAATTAAGTTTTTTAAAAAAAATTTATTTAGAGTTTCATAGCTTCCTTCTGGGAAAACTATTTGGCTATTAAACTTCATAATCTGAGTAACATGGTAGTCTCCTCTTCCCCAGTAATGATGATAATGGCTTATATTTTCAGAGCACTTAATTTGTAAAATGTTCTTGCATCCATTAGGACACTTTATATTCAGCTATTTGGCATGCGGCAAGCACAAAAGGAAGTGAAGGCAAACTGGTGCTGGGTATTTCTTGTCTCATTTCAAGTTCATTGATGATTCCAGCACATATGTTTTGTTTCCAAAGTGCTGGCGCTTCACTTCCAGGGTAATGGTATCTGCCTCTTGCTGCGAACCGCCCTCTGGTTTCTTGACTCCTTAATTTATTTTCCTTTCATTTATGATTCTTCCCCATGTAATACATGTTTCTCTGTTGTTAAAATATTGCACTCGTATTGTGCTACATGCTCAAGTATTTCCTCAATGAGTCACTTATGGATTGCAGGGCCAATTCTGTTCCCAATACAAAATGCCAAGCCTCAGATTAATTCCAGTTTTGTATTAATAATTACAGATTCTTAAGGCTTAGAAACCCGTTTCCTGCACAGATACCAAAATGGTTAAATGGTGGCCTCTGTAGAAGGCAGGCTCTCGTTTCTTTTCTGTACCAAAGTGTTGTTTTCCTGTCCTCTTAGCTTCTACTTTAGAAGCATAATCCATTATCTCCCACTCGTCCAGTCTCAAGAGATTTGGAACTATTTTGCAATAAAAGATGTTTAAGGTTGACCCTCCCTGCCCACGCTGCTCTCTGCTCAGATGGGTTGAGTCAGTATTTCCTCTCTCCCTAATTCAGCAATGGGCCAGCTAGTTTTGTCTGATAGATGAAGACCCAATTATAAATGACCTTCAGAATTCATCTAACCAGGGAAAAAGTTAAGCAATGATTTAATGAATGGAATCAAAGAAGACTGGCGAAGCAGATCAATTCAGACCCTTAAACCTCTTTCTTCATAGCAATATTTTGGGAAGTTTCCATAGTAGAGTGATTTGTTTATATTGTGAGACTTTAAATTATATAATAGGTGGATTATGGTTTGTTCTCCATTGATTGTATGACAACCTAAATGGATAAAAATTCTTTAAATAAGGACATAAAAATATAATTAATTGTTTATGTGACTTCAAAGTCCAATAAAAAAAACCTACTAATGCCATATAGTCCTATATCTCTTCTATAATAGTTTTCAGTGAATTAGGATTTTGTATATCATCAGTACACATGAAAAGGTGCTACAGGAAACAACCATATAAAATTTCATTTTGCATTCAATGTGAAGACATGATCTGAATACATTTTCCACCATAACTCAGTGTGTCTCTATGGCATTACACCTGAGATATTTGTTGAACCAGGTCCCATGGAAAGCAGTGCTTCCCTCAAGGAACTGAAATAATTTCTCCTCAAGGACAATGACAAATAAAAACTGATTAATTATCTCTTTTTTGTTGTTGTTGTTTGCCTATTAAGAAACTCAAAAAAGATGTGCAGTTGAAATTCAGTATAAAACCCAATATATATAGTTGCAGTTAGAAATGGCTTAACCAATACAGACATGTAATATCTCATCAATAAGAAGACCAGTGTAGGGTGACTCCTGGCACTGGTGCAACTGCTCCTTGATTTCGCCAAACGCAGGATTTTTCTTTCTATTTTCTGTCCTCCTGTTCTTGGCCGTTGTCTTTTCAATCTAATGCTTCCTGCCTCATGTTCCATAATGGTTGCCACGGGACCAGGCCATATGTCCATATCAGGTAGGGAAGAAAAAAAAGTGATGGGTAAGCAACTTTATTTCACCCTGTTCATCTTAAAAGGAAACAAAAGCTTTTCCAGAACTAATCTATTTATATTTCATTAGCATTTCTGGATCATATAACTATCCAACAAAATAAGTTATGTTAACCAATTATCATAGCTGTAACAACATATTTTTTCCTGGTTCTATTTTTATCAACATTTTATTTCAGGTTATAAGAAAGTTTATTTAAAAGTTATAGCCCTGGCCGGTTGGCTCAGTGGTAGAGCATCGGCCTGGCGTGCAGAAGTCCCGGGTTCGATTCCCGGCCAGGGCACACAGGAGAAGCGCCCATCTGCTTCTCCACCCCTCCCCCTCTCCTTCCTCTCTGTCTCTCTTCCCCTCCCACAGCCAAGGCTCCATTGGAGCAAAGATGGCCCGGGCGCTGGGGATGGCTCCTTGGCCTCTGCCCCAGGCACTAGAGTGGCTCTGGTCGCAGCAGAGCAACGCCCGGAGGGGCAGAGCATCGCCCCCTGGTGGGCAGAGCGTCGCCTCCTGGTGGGCGTGCTGGGTGGATCCCTGTTGGGCGCATGCAGGAGTCTGTCTGACTGTCTCTCCCCATTTCCAGCTTCAGAAAAATACAAAAAAAAAATAAAAATAAAATAAAATAAAAGACAAAAAAAATAAAATAAAAAGAAAGTTATAGACATAGTAGAAGTGAGCCAGTTGGAGTGCATAGGCCCGGGAAACAAGTTACAGAGGCAGAAGAAGAACCCTAGGGGCTTAGGAGAGACAAAGGCAAAGGTAACACACCTGAGAGTGAGGGGAGAAGACAGGGAGGGCTTGGGCATGCTCCCAAGAGGGAGAGCCCTTATAAATACTCTTAAAGGCAACTGTAAACCTAAAGAATAAAAAATGTTTAAGATAATAGCCCTTGCTTTCTTTCTATAAGCTTCGCTTTTAGTTGAGATGCAATCCATATATGGAAAATTAAATAATAATAACACCACAAATCAATAACATATGAGGTACCCAAGGCATTCATCACAAAATGCCAAGTGGTGCTGTAGAAAGTAAATATTTAAGGATCTAACTAGTAGGTGGGTAGAAGTAGGTAGAAAGTCTAGACAGTAAATGTGAAGGATTGCACTATGATTTGGGATGAGCAGGACGGATCTTAAAGAATAGAAAGTATTTGAAGTAAATCTTAAAAAGGAATGAAAGAGATAATTAAATGTCTTTTGAAGTCTTTAAACTCTAGATCTACAAGTGCTCCAATGTAGTTTTTATTATCCACAAAACCTTTTCCCCATCTTCTTCAACAGGGAATCCATTGTGGATTTTTCAGATTTCTTTAGGATTCCTGGCCTATCAGCTACCTGAAAATCAGAAATCTAGTGTAAGATAAAATATCATGAACAGAACAAGTAGGTAACTGATGTAATGAGGTAATGAGGAAGTATATCTATAGGGCATAAGAATTGGAAGATATTACTGGTGGGAGAAGAGCAGAAGATCTGAACTCTGAGTACCTGGGGTCTAGTTCTAGTTGACATTTACTAGTTGTGTAACCTTGCTAACCGCTTAACTTCTTAAGCCTTGGATTTTCTCTTCTGTGAAATGGAGATGGTAATTTAGATTATATAAACTCATATCCTAAAAAGTGCTGTGTATATTTTAAAAAAGGAGGTACAAAGTATTACTTAAAACTGATACTCATTGAGTAATAGACTCCTTTATATAGATTTGATTACTTTCACTCTATCAAAATGCTCATCTGAGCACTAGGGTCAGTGCTTCCCATTGACTTTGCACTTGGTGTTGAAGATCAAACTGACAAATACACTTTGTCCAGGATTAGTCAGCATACGAGGGCCTCTGAAATAGCAAGTAACTGTCAGGTGTGCTTATTCTGCCAAGGCTGGCTGACTCTCCTCTAAGGCCTGTCAGCTTAGAGAAAATTCTCAGCTATCAGGATCAGTGCAATCCATTCCAGGTGTCTTTGTAATACTAGCTCCGGTAGAGTTCATGCCCATGTTAAAAGTGGGTTTCTAATGGATCAAAATTTTACCTTTCCATTTTGAGAAAGCCTGACATCACATCTGTAAAATTGGTATGAACTTCTTGAGAAAGGTTTTGGAATAAGGATAGCACGGTGATGTCCAACAGTGGTCCAAGCTCTATTTGCTAGATTTGTTCATGGAAAACTTAAAAATACTTTTGGAAAAAAGCAGAGTAATGAGTACCCTGTAGCTCTCATGCCACAAGCCTTCTGAAATAACTAACAGAAATGAGAAACTAGTCCATTCATATATTATTGAAAAGCCACTACATGGTGTGGTGGCTAAGTACTAAACAGGATGCAGAAATTTTCTTCTAATCCTAATGCTGTAGACATGAGATAAAGGAAGAATAAGACACAAGTGAATTTAAAATAGAACTCAGCAGGTCCCACTGATTTCAAGGAAATCCAATGAAATATGTACTAGGTTTCCCAAACTGTTATAATGAATGTTAAATGGAAACTCCCTGGTGCCCATCCACTGGTGAGATTCAAATAATTTAACAACTGGTTCTCTGCCCTAATGACCATTTTAAGTATAAAAAAGCAATATACTGAAAGGTAGTCTATTATCTCATGCATTTAATACTTAATTAAGAAGAATAAAAGAGGTACACAAAGCTGGATTATGTTATAAGAAAGAGTTTTAAAATATTAATAAAAGAATATTAAATAATACCTGACAAAAGTAATAAAACTATTATTTAAGATATTTCCAATGACAGCTTGTCACCCCCCTGGTTGTTTGGCACTTTTTCTCTTTATGTTATATGTTTGTTTTTACTGAAGTAACAAACGTGAGGGAATTCAAATGTAGTATTTCGTCAAAGGTATAATGAGTTTTATGAAATGAATAAATAAATATTACAAGCATAGATCCTTCAAATTTTTCTCACCTGTGGATGGAATGAATGTTACTACTACGGGCGCTTAGAATATGCTGTTGTGCAGATGAACATAAAAAAGAGTAAGGATGTAAATTTGTGATTTCCACATTGGGCAGCTGCCCACCTTAGAATCCTGATTACAGGTGTGATTTTAACAAATGGTTCGCCAAACTGAACAAAAAATTAGATATAGGTTCTACTGAACTGGTGTGAACTGGCTGAATCCCATCACTGTGCCCACCTCATTAGACCCACCCCACTGGATCAAGGGGATAAGTTAATCTCACAAATCATGAGTATATGCATAGCATGTTTGATTGGCTATTGTAGTTAGGGCATCAAATTCCAGACATGGTACTCCCTCTTATTATTGTCTGTTGACCTGATATTTAGCTGGAATAAAAAACTTGAAACAAATAGTCCAGCTGAGAGACTGCCTACAACAATGTAGTAAAATAATCATTTCAATAAATCCAAAGTGCGTTTACACTACTATTGTCCTGAACACCCTAAAATTTACAATTCTGTTTCTGGGAAACAAAATAAAATGTTATGTTTATTGCATTGCTCTGTGCCACTTTTCACGATTAGTAATATTCTATGGAATGTAGGTCAATAAGATTAGCCTGTTCTTACGCATTTCTTAGGTGCCCAGTTCTTTCATCTAGGATCTGAGTTAAACCACTTGGTCAGTTCAAAGGTCAAGTGTTATAATTTTTCACAGATAAAGTGAAAGAAACCTGGGGGCAGATTAACCAATTGAC
Organism: Saccopteryx bilineata; assembly: GCF_036850765.1. Taxonomy (NCBI): domain Eukaryota; kingdom Metazoa; phylum Chordata; class Mammalia; order Chiroptera; family Emballonuridae; genus Saccopteryx; species Saccopteryx bilineata. The sequence continues at coordinate 63,973,886 of NC_089498.1, forward strand.
TCAAAATTGCTTAAAGATGAATTCTAAGTAGAATCCACCAATTACACACTCTTTTCAATGATTTTGAAAATTGTTCTTTTTCCAGGACAGCATGTTGTCTATGGATGTATTATTAAGAACCCTTAAATGTGTGTGTGTGTGTGTGTGTGTGTGTGTGTGTGTGTGTGTATCACTGTCTTCCTATCACTGCAATGTCCAGGAAATAGGGTTAGAAAGAATCCCAGCCAATTGAATTTTTTAACTAACTAAGACTTAATGTTTTTTTCAAAATCTTCTTAAAACAAATCCAGAAATGGCCCATTCTCTTCCATGGCTTAGCAAAATATGATGACTAAAAGCAACCTTCCTCTGATTATGCCGTAGTCTTGACTGTATCTTTGCTCAAATGTCATTTAAGCAGAGAGCACTTTTATGAACATGCTTGATTAAAAAAATTCACTCTTCCATCTCCTCTCCATCTATCACTCTTGCACTGTTTTACCTTTTTCCTCACAGCATTTATCACTACAGGGGGTTCCCGGGTTATGACAGTCTCAATATATATTTTGAGTTTATGACACTCACTCCCATGAAAACTTTAAAAAATTGAGATATGAGTGTTTCAGCTTACGTCATTAGTATCATACTTACAGATTATGTGAGCAACCTAGTTTGGTTGTGCATGGTGGAAGAATATGCAGTAATGTAACATATGAGGGAGTTGGTGTCCCCCAGCACACTTACCTATGCCATTTTGGACTGTTAAAAACACAAGTGTGCCTGACCAGGCAGTGGCGCAGTGGATAGAGCATCGGACTGGGATGCGGGAGGGCCCAGGTTGGAGACCCCGAGGTCGCCAGCTTGAGCGCGGGCTCATCTGGTTTGAGCAAAGCTTACCAGCTTGGACTCAAGGTCACTGGCTCGAGCAAGGGGTTACTCGGTCTGCTGAAGGCCTGCAGTCAAGGCACATATGAGAAAGCAATCAATGAACAACTAAGATGTCGCAATGAAAAACTGATGATTGATGCTTCTCATCTTTCTCCATTCCTATCTGTCCCTATCTATCCCTCTCTCTGTCTCTGTAAAAAAAAACACAAAAAAAACAAAACCACACACACACAAAAAAACAAACAAAAAAACCCCACAAGTGTTCCATTTGTGTTGCTTTGTCATTTTTTCTGCTACTACAGTACAGTGTACCATACAGTATATTTATGTCCTTCTTCTTTTTCTGTGGCCTAGTTGTGTTTTTATGTTTTAGATTATGAATTTACAACTGTGTTAAGATAGGTAAATGACTTAGGCTAGGATGTGTTTCAACTTACACCAAAATTCAGGTTATGTCACTGTTATAGGAATGGAACTGTGGACCCCCGTAATTGGTAAATTACACATTTATTTGTTTACTTTTTGTCTACTTCCCTTAGAATATAAGCTTCGTGAGAGAAGGGCCTTTCTTATACCCAGAGTTGTTTCTGCAGGGCCCATAACAGTGCCTGGAATGTAGTTGGCACTTAATATTTATTGAATGAATGAATGTATAAAGGAATCTGGTTAAATATCAGTTCTTATCATTTAGTCTTGTGGACACAACCGACTAGGCTGAATCTGTGTATGTCTGAGAGACATCACATCACCCATTATTTGGCACTTAGGAATAGGGTTATTTATACTAAAGCTGCTGCCACATTATCTGGGGTTTTTACATATAAACAGACACAGGCCTGCATTTTAAGAAAATTAAGACTATTGTCAGTTAGGATCAGTCCATTACGGTTATCCTATAATTTGAAGAAAAAAATAGTTTTCTTTTTGTGCTTTTCTTTTTACACTGTGTAATCTTTTATGCTGAGCATGCACCATTCACTCTTTAACAAAGTACATAAACTTGGAAAACTACTCAATTCTAAAGAAATCAGAAAAAAAAATAAAGAAATCGGGTTCCAATTATTTTAATGTCCTCTACAGAGAGATTCCTCAAAGCAGTGTATCTGTAGAGAAGGCATCCACTTACAGATCTTTCACATCTTTCTGAACTGCTGTTGCTGGAACAGTTGCTACTTTGTTATAAGGCCCTGGTTAACTATCTTTTTTTTTTTCTTTTTTACAGAGACAGAGAGAGAGTCAGAGAGAGAGATAGATAGGGACAGACAGATGGGAATGAAGAGAGATGAAAAGCATCAATCATTAGTTTTTTGTTGTGACACCTTAGTTGTTCATTAATTGCTTTCTCATATGTGCCTTGACTGTGGGGCTGCAGCAGAGTGAGTGACCCCTTGCTCAAACCAGCAACCTTGGGTCCAAGCTGGTGAGCCTTACTCAAACCAGATGAACCTGCGCTCAAGCTGACGACCTCGGGGTCTTGAATCTGGGTCCTCCGCATCCCAGACCAATGCTCTATCTACTGCGTCACTGCCTGGTCAGGCTGGTTAACTATATTCCTCCCCCCCTTGCTTAAAAGGGGTAATCCAGGCCCCAGCTGGTTGTTTTAGTGGTAGAGAGTCGGCCCAGCATGTGGAAGTCCTGGGTTCAATTCCTGGCAAGGGCACACAGGAAAAGAGACCATCTGCTTCTCCACCTCTCCCCCTCTTGCTTCTCTCTTTCTATCTTTCTCGCTCTTCTCCTCCCCTCCTGCAGCCATGGTTCATTGGAGTAAGTCGGCCTTGGGTGCTGAGGATGGCACCATGGCCTCTGCCTCAGGCACTAAAAAAAAATGGCGCTGGTTACAACAGAGCAAGGGCCCCAGATGGGCAGATCATCATCTCCTAGTGGGCTTGCTGGGTGGATCCTTGTCAGGGCACATGCAATAATCTGTCACTGCTTCCCCTTCTCTCACTAAAAAAAAAAAAAAAAAAAGGGATAATACACATGCTATTTGCAGAAGACAGAGTGAAGATGACTGAGCAACAGGGGATGGAGAAAAGTTTATTCTGAATAGTCCTACAGATATGTGGCAGCTGAAATAAGGATTTTCTGTGGCAAATTAAATGGAGTGGTCATAGTAAAGTAACATATGTCCTTTGAGTATAAAAAAGGCCCCCAACTGCTATGTTTTCTATCACTGTCTTCAGGGTGTAAGTCCAATGTATTTGGAAGCATTGATGAAACTTCAGACTATCTGGAAACCTTCATGAAACCTTACTATGAGACCCTGCAGCATAATGAGAGGGAATCCCGTGGTATGAAGAGTTTGGGTTATGGTGCCACATGGCCTTAGAAATGAATCCTGGGTCTGCCACTTACTGGCCGGGGGACCTTGAGCAAACTTCATTGTGCACTAAATGTTGGGTTATGGCACTCTCCTGCTTAAATCCCTCTAATAGTTCCCCTAGTCTTTAATAGCATCATACAGCTATGTCCTGGTTCCATGTTGGACCTCGTTGACGGCCACTCTTCATTTTGCTTGTTGTGTTTCAGCCTCAGGGGTCTTCTTGTTGGGCCTGTCCCACGGCTTCTGCAGTTGCCGGCCTTTCTCTTAGAATGCTCTTCCCCCATATATTCTCAGGGCCTTCTTCTCTCTTGCTTCCTTAGGGTCTCTACTCAATTAACCTCTCCTCAGACTGTCAGAATATCTTTCTAAATTAGCATCTCCATTTCATTCTTTACTCTTATCTATCTTTATTCTTCTTCATAACACCTATCATCCTGAGCTTCTGCTATAAATTAATTCTTCATTGTCTGTGCTGCACTCCACCCCATTCCAACCCTAAATATAAGTGTGTGAAATTGTGAATGTTATGTTGGCCCCTGTGGAGTTCCAAGGCCAAGTAGAAATTGATACTTGATTAAATCATGTCCATCAGAATATCTCATTGATTTGGACTTGGGTTCACAAAGACTAAGCCCTTAGTAGATGCTGCAACTATAAAGTCTTACAGTTTCAAAAGCTGAGGCTCTAATATCAGGAAAGCAATTACAAGTCACTCTGTAAATAAAGGTGTAGGGTCAAGAAGAGAGAGAGAGAGAGAGAGAGAGAATTTGGATCCTCCCATTTTCAGAACTTTAATCTCCAGTCTACTACAATTATTTTTAGCATATGAATAATTAACAAGTAAAAAATTTTCAACTTGGACTTAATTCCAATAATGTAGATGCAGTGATCCCTAGTTTATCCTCCTGAAGCTATATGTCTCCTTTCTATTCCTTCTATGTGCCTTCCCCTCATCCAGCTCTTCTCAGGAATCACTGAATATTCTCCTCAGCATCCTTGCATGGGACATATAAAAAGGTTATTCAAAAACAAGTTCTTATCTATGCCAGGCACACACCAAATTCTGATGAAGAGAAAATGGAGTGAAGTTTCATGGTGCTCTATGTCAAAATGTGAATGTCCATTGCTGGAAGGGGCCAGTTCTATAATCTTTACTAGAGTAGTAGGCTTTATGAATTTATGTCTACAAAGAATTGAATTTAAATTATTTTGTGTCTGCTGATTTTTAATGCTTGGACCAGTAGTATGGTTTTAGCACCAACCAAAAAATTGAAAATTCTTCTCTTCTATAACAGAAAGCAATTACGTATTTTGTAGAAGAAAATTAGGGCTTGAAGTGAAACATTGAATTGTAACAATTATAAATACTGTCCTATTAGGTGATCTAATCTATATTTGAATCTCATCTATTTTACCACAGTTTTTCCTAAGACAGAATTTTGTTCCGATGGGTAATTGGCTTCATAAAGTGTCTCATGATGCAGCCTGTCCTACTTTCCATCAAAGACCCCTTCTGCTGATAATCCTCTTGGTTTTCTTTCAGCTAATTTTATTATCCTGTTGGTTTAATGATATTGTATTTTCCAACAAGGATAGTATGTCCGTATCTTTCATTAATGATTTTTTCTTTCTTATATGAATTTCCATTTAAATATCATTATTTATTACTTTTTTGGATAAAATATTTACAATAATTATGAAATTAGTTACTCATGTTTTGAACTCTTATGTATCATTCTTTAATTGATCTCTTCCCTCTCACCATCAGCCCTTCTGAGTTCACACTGCAATTACTGACTGATATATCTCTATTTGAATAGAATAAAGAAGAGAAAATTGATATTACCCCAGAGTCTTTTATACTTTGACAAATGATAATCACAATTTATAATGCTATCTTGTATTATTGATTTTCAAGCCAGTTACCCTCACTAGCTGAAAACTAGGACAAGAGTATAGTAATTAAACCACTTGAAGGTTTAACCCATTGTTTCCACTTGTTGTCACTTTTGAGAACTATTTGACTTAAAAGTGTCAAAGCTGGGCTTAATTTGGTTCCAGACTTACAGCCTGAGGAAGGGTTGTTACTTTCCTGGTAAGGGTAACAAATGCTCAGGGCTGTTTGTAGGCTGTAAGTTTGAAACCTTGAGACTTGACTCAGGGGCCGATATGCATCCACAGGAAAGCCTAGGCTTTCTGTTCTGAAATCCAACTCTTGTGACTTCCTAACAGATAGCTTTTCTCACCATCCAAGGAGCCTGGGCATAGATATAAATCCATTTCCTCTGGTGTTTACCTGGCAGAAAAAGCCAAGGTTGAAACACCTCCTGCCTTGGTAGCCAAATGGACATGTCAACCATATGATTCTGTTCCGTTCTAGATCAGTGTTCTTGTGTTTGGAACTATCTTGCTCTCCTATATGAATATGGGTGTGGATTAAACCTTCGGCAACTGATCTGGAGGCAATTTTTGTTTCCCTGGAAAGTGACCCATCCACATTGAATTCTGAGTAGTCAGGGATCTGTAGGGGATGTGTTTGGGAGAGAGTCCCAAAATGAAATAGGATTCCTAGTTTGAGGTAGTGGCTAGTGTGAGGTCTCACGGGAGGCTAAAGTGGTAATTCCAAAATGTTGTTGTTTTTTAACGTGTAGGGGCATCTGCAGTATTATCAGCACTATCCATAGGCATCTGACCTTAGCCAGGCCAATCAGTCCCTCCGTGGAATTCAAAAAATCAGAGCTGAGGGAAAGAGGGGGCCAACCTCTCTTAGGTGGCAGAAGATGTAAGAAGAGAGATGGAGATGGTCATGTTTCCCACCACAAAGGGAAAGCCCGGTCACTGTGAGAACAAGTGAAACTGACCTAGAGAGAGACCAAGAGTTTAGGGACCATCCAGCCCCTGGTTCCCATTGTTGCAGAGGTCCAGAAGCACCTTTCCTCTTTTCACAGTTCGTTGTTCAACTCTTTCTTTGATTGTATAAAATATCCTCAGAAATCTTCCAAAAAACCCCTTCTTCCTAGACTAAGCTAGTTGCAGTTGGGTTTTTGTTTATTTGCACCCAAGAGTCCCAATTATACATATATGCTTGGCAATTTAAAACCAGACACCAATCAGGCTATTCTAATGGTTTCTGGGACAAGAGGTGGTTTGCAATTAGAATAATTATAATTTTTTCCCAATCCTCCAGGCACAATGAAGAGAGCTATAGGCAGGGATCACAGTTTTCTGGTTTTGTGTTAAGGATTGGAATACAATTTTCAACAGAAGTTTCCAGATTAGCTCTTGTATATTTGATCAGTAGTTTATCAACAACATTCTCATGGCCTCCTTCTACTGACTGAATCCAAGTGGTCACTGGATGGAGGAGAATGGGTAGAGCCAACCCCCAGAGCTTCTCTAAATATCTGTACTCTTTCTTCTCTTTTTGCCCAGGAGATTATGTTTCCAATATGGCTTTTACTTTTAAATATAGTAAATACTATCTTTGGAACCATTCGAATATATGCCTCCTAATTTTATAAATTTAAATTCCAGTAATGACTGATGACGTTAAACCACTTCAGTTGTCATTCCCTGTAATTACAGAGCATTCCATAGGCCAGAATGTTTTCAGCTCTTGGCATATCTATTTCTATTTCCTGTAAACTTCCAAATTCTCCAACATGAATGCCTATGTAGAATCAGCTCTCCCAAGTCCATTGTTGAGCGCAAAAGCAACCCGGCAAGAGTGCTGAAGAAAGTCTGTGAGCTGATCAACCCTTCTCTTCCACTAGGTGGTGCTGGTTGACATGACGTCTGCCTTGAAATTTAAAGTTTAAAGGCCTCAGTTTGTCACAATTTGATTGATAGTAGGACATGATAAGAGGCAGCAAATGTACTATTGAAGCCAGGAATTTCTGAGTCTCTTCTGGGTCTTTTCTTCTGACTAGATGTGTGGGCTTCCTGACTTCTTTATTCTTAAATAAAGCAAATGGCCGTTTACCTAGCTGTGTCAAAAGGCATGGTGAGGTGTCCTGCTCTCTCTTGACATTTCTCAGAGGCCCACTTTTAGGAGGTTTGAGGTTAGGGGGCACTGTTCTATAAGGCTTAAATGGGAAAAAGGTTGTTTTGCTGAGAGAGAAAAGATAGAGACTTGAGCAACTCATACCGGACATCTCACTATTATACTGGTCACTGGTCATGAGTATTTTGTTTCCAGGCTATTGGTGACTCTGAACCTTTCCTTTTATGCCCATGAGTTTGCATTTTAGATATAATATTTTCTTTCATGTGTAAGAAATACTCTCATAGAGTATTTTAGGATCAACTTCATGAAGGGATGTTCTACAGATAGCATGTCTGGGCAGGATGATGGATAACGTAACCGTGTTCCGTTTATCCGGCATCATCAGAGAAAGAGGTGTTACACAGAAAGAAGTTTTCCAGATATTCAAACTTTATTCCTTTCCATGTCAAATCTTTTGAAAATTTTGCATGACTGGAATAGATTAAAGTAATCCTAAAATATAAGGTACAGGCCATGCTTTCTTAAGCATAATATACTAATAACTTATTTACTTATTTTTCTAAGAGCTGTTTGCTAATGTAGTATTTATTCTCTGAGAAACTGCTAAATGCTTCTACCATTTTTCCTAAGCATACTCTACCCTTTTCTATTTTTAAATGTTTTTATTTATTTATTCATTTTTAGAGAGGAGAGAGAGAGGACGAGAGACAGAGAGGGAGAGAGAGGAGAGAGAGAGACAGAGAGAGAGAAGGGGGGAGGAGCTAGAAGCATCAACTCCCATATGTGCTTTGACCAGGCAAGCCCAGGGTTTTGAACCGGCAACCTCAGCGTTTCCAGGTCAACGCTTTATCCACTGCGCCACCACAGGTCAGGCAACCCCCTTTTCTATTTTTAAAGTTTACAATCAATGATACATCTTACGCTGGATATCAGATTGGCAGGCTGCTCCGTGTGGATTAATACATATGCTAATCTCCTCATACTTACCTCTTTGGGCAGAGGACACCACTCCCTTCCTGCCTTCCATGCTCTTCTGGACTTCTGAACACCTCAATACCAAGGGACAGTTTCCCAGCCAGTGGTCCAATGTGACACCTCACTCTGAGCACAGTCGGTCCCCGAGCACCTCCCTCCTAGTCATACTCCATAATGAAAAACAAAGTTATTAGAAACACCAAGGAAATAACATTAACAAAATAAAATAGGGAGAAGGGGAAACCTACAAAAGTCAGAGCCATGGTGGTAGATTCTTAATAAAAAATCAGAGGTCAGAAAAGAGAAATGGCAAGACTTCTTTATTCATAAGAACAGAAACCCAATTCAAAGTGGCTTAAGATAAAACATTCACCAAACAGAAAAGGAGCTGAAAACCTTCAGAATAGGTGGATAGAAAGGTGCAAAGAGCCTCCAAGATCTGATTGCTCTTTATCTCCACCCCACTTTCTTCTGTCTCAGCTCCATGCACACACCTGCCTTCTCCATTCATGGCCCCCAACAGATCCAGGCTTATACCCTCCTGGCTTCCAGTCCAAAATTCCTACCAGCATCCCAAAATCAACTCTCATTTGTTTAAGGCTCTCATGGGCTTATGTCTCATGACTCCTGAGAATCAATTATTATGAAAGATTGCTATATACTGATTGGCCATATCTGGTCTGCAAGTTATCTCTAGAGATAGAGTGATGGGTCATATGACCATAACCACATGGGCTTAGAATTTAGAGTTCGGACATAGTCATTTGCCAAAGGAAAAAAAAAACATTTTATGAATAAAGCTGGAGGATAAAACTAACAGATTTGTGCTAAAGAATCTAATTAAGGCAATCCAAGATGGCAACAAAGTAGGCAGATGTTTCAACTGACACTCCCAAGTACCAAACTGGATTACAACTAAATTTAAGAACAATCATCTTGAAAAAACAACTTCAAACTAAATGAAGAGGAGTCTATAACCAAGGAGTCACAGAGGCCACATTGAGACTGGTAGAAAGGGCAGGGACACAAAAAGGGCTGCCCTGCGAGTGGCAGAGGGTCCAGAGCGACTCTCACTATGGGGAAGGCTGCCTGAGAGGGGAGAATCCTCAGCCCCAGGCCAGGTACCCTAGCCTAGAGCCCCAGAGCCTAGAATAGGTGCCAACATGGCATCTGGTGGTGAAAAGAGCTGAGGTTTCTGTCTGCGAGAAAGAGACAGAGCTCTTGGAGATGCAGGTCCTGTCTTAAAGGGCCAGTGCAGAAAATTTCATTCACAGCCACTTAGCTGGGGCTCTGGCAAGGGAGGGCTTAGAGGACTAGAGTTGCATGAGGAGAGTATACAGTTGGTGGCTGTTATGCTGGTGGCAGAAGCCAGGCAAGTTCACACTGAATTTAGGCAGATGGTAGAGGAACTGTGGATCTAGAAAACATTGGGCCATTTCCATTTATTGGAGGCTCACAGAGATGGGTGAGTTAATAAGCAAAGGGAAACTGCTTTTCACAGTAGAGGGCAAGAGATCAGAAAAACTATTCCTCACAGTAGCGGGAGAGCGATTTAGGAGAATCGCCACTGAAGGAAAACACCCATAGCTTTTCATAGACACACATGTGACTTCTGCCATGTAGTCATTCACTAATCATGCAAAGTGCTTGTAGCTTGGAAACCAGTGAGCAAGCCTAACCACAGCTGTTTTCCCCACATTCCACACTTTTAGAGTTGCTCGACTGTCAGGTATCTTCCATGATGGTTCCTGTGCAAGGAGTGAGGTACATTACTGTCCAGTGGCTGAGGACAGGCATGTCCACATTGGATTCAGGCAGATGGTAGAAAAACTGCGGAGCTGGAAAGCTTTGGGCCATTACTGTTTAATAAAGTCTCACGAAGTTGGACAAACAAACAAGCAAGGGGAAACCTCTTCTCATTGCAGCAAGAGAATGAACAACAGAAATGGCCCCACACAGTGGCAGGCAGGCAATCCACCATCTGCCATCCACAATCGGCCCTGAGCGCAAGCACCCACAGCCTCACACAGACTATCCACATGAGGCACTGCCACGTGCTCACACACTAATCAAGCAAAGTACGTGCAGCCAGTAAACCGGCGAGCAAGCTTAACACAGCCTTTCCCCCCCACAATTACATAGACAGAAACAGTACAGACTACAGCAACAGCATACCAAACCTTATTGACCTGTACACCAGGATCTGCTTGTTCTATATATAACAAAATGGGAGAACTCATTATAGGCCATAAAGAAATTACAAAGGTGCGTTCATAATGCTGTCTCCCTGAGCACTCAAGGGATAGTACACTTCTATCTTAGGTGGCCAGGTGCTGGTTGCCCAGGGAGTTACCTAGAGGCCCACCTCTAGCCTCCTAATCCATGGTGCCAACAAAGCTCCCCATCATAGATGAGGGGCCTGTGCAATCCAGAGCCATGTCCATCCATTGGCCTTTAAGGAGGGCTGTTGGGGCAGGAAGGAGCACATTGCCCTGTCGCCCAAAGCTGGCTTAAGTAAAATGTCCCTGGTGCGTATCTGCAGCTGGATGAGAGCAGCAGTCTGGTGACAGAGAGCCTCCACCCACTGATGGAATTCAAATAATTTAACAACCGGTTCTCTGCCCTAATGACTGTTTTAAGTATAAAAAACGATATACTGAAAGGTGGTTTATTATTTCATACATATAATACTTAAAAACAATAAAAGAGGTACACAAACTAGATTATAAGAAAACATTTTAAAATATTAATAAAAAAATAATACCTACAAAAAATAATAAATAACTGACAAAAAACAATAAAACTATTATTTAAGATATTTCCAAGTTGCGTGTGTGTGTGTGTGTGTGTGTGTGTATGTGACAGAGATAGAGAGAGACAGAGAGAGGGACAGATAGGGACAGACAGACCAGAAGGGAGAGAGATGAGAAGTATCAATTCTTTGATGCAGCACTTTAGTTGTTCATTGATTGCTTTCTCATATGTGCCTTGACCATGGGGCTACAGTAGACTGAGTGACCCCTTACTCAAACCAGTGATCTTCGGCTCAAGCTGCTGAGCCTTATTCAAACCAGATGATCCCGTGCTCAAGCTGGTGACCTCGGGGCTTCAAACTTGGGTCCTCTACATCCCAGTTTGACTCTATCCACTGCACCACCACCTAGTCAGGTCCCATATTGCTTCTTGATTGATTGATTGCATTTACATAGATTCAGGTGTCTCCCCGAATGCATCTCCCTCCCCCATATTCCCCTCAACTTCTCCGTTACTCCCCCCACCCCAACAACTCCCTCCCCCTTCCCTTCATGAAGGTTTAATTTTGTTTCTCAGTTCACATTGTTCCTTGGATTTCTCAAATGAGTGAGGTCATATGATATTTTTCTTTCTCTGCCTGGCTTATTTCACTTAACATAATAGTTTCCAGGTCCATCCATGTTGTTGCAAAAGGTAATATTTCCTTCTTTTTCATGGCCCCATAGTATTCCATAGTATATATGTACCATGGCTTTTTAATCCACTCATCCACTGATGGACACTTGAGCTGTTTCCAGATCTCTGCTATTGTGAACAATGCTGCCATAAACATGGGGATGTATTTCTTTTTTTGTCAGTGATATGGTATTCTTGGGATATATTCCTATAAGTGGGATGGCTGTATCATAAGGTAGTTTCATTTTTAATTTTCTGAGGAATCTCCACACTGTTTTCCACAGTGGCTGCACCAGTCTGCATTCCCACCAGCAGTGCAGGAGGGTTTCCTTTTCTCCACATCCTCGCCAGCACCTATTATGTGTTGTTTTGTTAATCAGCACCATTCTGACTGGTGTGAGGTGGTATCTCTTTGTGGTTTTATTTTTTAACTAATTAATTAATTAATTAATTAATTTTTTACAGAGACATAGAGAGAGAGTCAGAGAGAGGGACAGATAGGGACAGACAGATAGGAACGAAGAGAGATGAGAAGCATCAATCATCAGTTTTTCGTTGCGACACCTTAGTTGTTCATTGATTGCTTTCTCATATGTGCCTTGACTGCGGGCCTTCAGCAGACCGAGTAACCCCTTGCTCAAACCAGTGACCTTGGGTCCAAGCTGGTGAGCTTTGCTCAAACCAGATGAGCCTGCGGTCAAGCTGGTGACCTCAGGATCTCGAACCTGGGTCCTCCGCATCCCAGTCCGACGCTCTATCCACTGCGTCACAGCCTGGTCAGGCTCTCTTTGTGGTTTTCCATATTGCTTCTTGATTGGTGTTCTCACTTGCAATTTTTTTCACCTATGGATGGAATGAACATTACTATGGCACTTAGAATAAACACTTGTGCAGATGAACATTAAAAAAGAGTAAGGAATGAAAATTTGTGATTTCCACATTGGGCAGCTGCCCAGCCGCTCACTGTAAAGAGAACCCTGATTACAAGTGCCACTTTAACAACAGGCTTGCCAAACTCAACAAAAAATTAGGTATCAGTTCTGCCATACTGGTGTGAACCAGTGAATCCCACCACACCACTGCCTCCACTAGTGCTGGGGCCTTCCGTCAAGGTCTCATTCAGAGTCCACGTACTGTTCACAGTGGCATGTCCATCTAGTAAGGAAGCTGGTGCCCTCCTCTTTTAGCAGTCCCTGCCTTAGAAGTCCATTAGATTGACTGCTCAATGATACCAGCGGCATGTGGGTGGTAGGAAACATGGTACTTCCAGTCCACCCTCGGGTCTTGAGCCCATTGCTTCAACATAGAACTAGTGAAGTGGGTACTGTTGTCACATTCAAGAACCAGCAACCACCTGTAGGTAGCACTCAGGCAGTCCAAAGCCTTTTTGACTGCCCTCTGGTCTAGGCTATGGGCAGGATAAGCAGCAAGCAAACCAGTGGCAATATTACCCAGGTGACTGCAAACTGGTACCTATCCGACTTTGCTAAGGGTCCATTGACATCTATCTGCCACCATGTCAGTGGAACACAACTTCTCTGGGACTGTCAAGATGATTCCAGTTTCTTTGAGGGTGCTCCTTGGAACACACTGCATGTTGATCACAAGCTGCAAGTACCTCTGCATAGGACACAGGCAAGTTTCATGCCTTAACCATAGCCCATATAGTTTTCTGTCCCACATGGAGCATACACCGGTGGAGCCACTGCACCACATCACCTGCAGGTGCAGTCTCTTACCATTGCATCCTTGCCAAAATGTCTGCCTGATCACTCTCAAGGGGCATGGCCCATGACATGATATACTGTAACCTGCTTTTGTTGTTTTATTTCTCATAAGCCTTGCCACATGGCCTGACCTTATGGCAGATGGTGTATTGCCATCCACTGATTAATGTGTCAAGTAGCAATCCAAAGGGTCAGTTCACAATATACAGCCCAGCTGTCAGTGCAAATCACCAGAGGTAAAGGTTCATTATGGGCAACTAACCATGGCTCTTAATTTCACCCATTGGCTGCTTTGGCCTGTACCTGTGTCCATCCAAATAGTCTCAATGTCTAAATGGAAGGCTATAGCTGTCCACATGGCAGGTTGGCCTTTGCTGGAACCATCAGTATACCAGGCATCCTCAGGGATGGGCATCTGCCCCTCCTGGTAGGGACTGACTTCAGGTTCTGCCTCCTGGGCCATAGATGCACCAGACTCTAGGGTTGCATAGGTGACTGGACCCAAGACATCCTACAGTTCTGCCCTCAATGGGCTGGTGCTAAGAGCACAGTGTTGCTACAAGTATGCACTTCACTTGGCCAGGGTGGAGATTTGGGCCATACCACTACATGGTTTTGTTGCCCAATCTCTCACCTATCCTGCAATAGGGTATGTTGCCTTGAACATAACTGGAGTTGTAGTCATAATACTCTCAGTGGCTAGGAGGGTGGTGTATACAGCTTCCAACTCTTTCTCCACTAATGAGTAATGAACTTCAGCACCTATTCAGAATTGGGACCAAAACCCAATAGGTTGCCGTAAGCTCTCTGTTCATTGCCATAAACCCTATCCAAATTCCTCAGAGGTTACCTGGATGTTAAGGTCACTGGGCCTGATGGGGTCAAATATATTCAAGGCCTGTGCCACCCTGACAGCTCTCTTAGCTGCTGCAAAGGCACCTTGTGCCTGCTCAGTCCAATCCCAACGAACTCTCTTCTGATTAAGGTTATATAAGGGGTGCAAAAACTGAGCCAAATGGGGTATGAATGCTCAACAACATCTCAACAGACCTAGGAATTTCTGTAACTAACTGTTTTACTGCAGTGGGCATGGGAATGCCTGGAGACTATCTATAACCGCATCGTGGATAACTTTTCTCTTACTAGACCAGACAAACCCCAAGAATTTAACAGATAATCTAGGTTCTTGTAATTTGCCCTCATTGACCACCAGCCACATACTTTCAAATGGGATAACATGGTAAGGACTGCTTGATTCAATTCTAGAAGAGAGTCACTGGTTAGCATGATATCATCAATGCAATGGTACATACACATCACCTCTGGCTGTTTCCATTTAGCCAAGTCAGCAGCCACCAGCCCATGACACAATGTGGGACTATTCAAATAGCCCTGGGGTAATACTGTAAAGGTCCATTGCCGCCTTTCCCAAATGAAGGAAAATTGGTCTTGACTCTCTGAAGCTATATTAATAGAGAAAAATGTATTAGCCAAATCTGCCACAAAGTAGTATGTCCCCAACTAATGGCTTAGTCAATCTACTAGATTAGTTATTGAGGGAATTGCAATGTGCATATGGGAAACAACTTTATTAAGTTCTCTGTAACCTGTTATCATTTGCCAGGTTCTGTCTGGATTGCGCACAGGCTATACCAGGGATTTGTAAGGGCTGTGCACCGGCTAGATGATTCCCACATTTTCTAGTTCTAGGATTGACCCTATGATTTCTTCATAATCACCTGGCAGGTGGTACTGCTTTGTGCTAGTCATGCACCATGGAACAGGTAATTATAAGGGGAGATGTGCTGCGTATTCCCGCTACACTGCCTTCACAACCCGGATCCAAAGGTAGAACTCCCTGGCTATGGTTTTCAACCAGTCCTTGTAACACACCTACCCCCAAAATATATTCAAGAATAGGAGATACATATATCTTGTATGGCTTAAGAGGCAGTCTTCCTATCCCCAATGGAATAGTTAATGTCTTCATTCTAAGTTTTGCCCCCATAAACAACAATGTCCACTGGGGTCCCAGCAAACCTGTCTGGGTTCCCATAGAGGAGAAAACATTCTGCACCTGTTTCCACCAAGGCCAACACCCACTGTACATTTGAAGGGGACTAGTGGACTGCCAACTCCACATGGGGCCTCTGGTCCCTGCCTGTCCTTTTTAGATTGGTCCCTCAGTTTTTCCCTATTCAAACTGGAACAATGGGCCTTAGGGATCCTCCTCTTCCTCAACTACCTCCATCATATAATCTTGCAACCATGCCATGTGCACACCAACTGGTTTTTTTGGTAGCCTCTGGGGCCATTTGTTTCAGTGGCTGGACCCTCTGTTCTGGTTTAAGTTGCTGCCAAAGCTCCAAAAGAACTTTATTAGATTTACCATATATTTTTACCCTAATTCCCTAGCCGCAGTCAAATCTACCCATATCTATGTTTGAGTAACCTTTACAGGCCTGTTTCTCTTGATAGTCAGGGACAGAGGGCAACACAAGCAGCATCCACACAGCCTATGGTTCTGTGCTGCCTCCACCTCCCCCAAATATACCACTGTCTGTTTAACAGTATTGATGGGCTGTCCCACATAAGACCTCAAGATATCTACTAGTGACCTCAAAAAGGCTTATGGGGTGCTACAGAGAATAAGGTCCTTCAGCTCTGTCATAAATATCTCCTCATCTGGCCCATGGGACTTCAGGTTAAAAGCAGCTATTTTCATACCTAGTTCCTGAAGGACCTGCTGCAGCTCAGTATATGACTGCCACTGACTCACTGCCCCTGGCAAGTCTCCAGCATTCTGCCAGACTGTACAAATGGTAGTCATCACCCATTCTAATAGGATATGGTTTCCTGGATTGTCATGGAAGTTCTGAAGACACTGTCTCAAGGAGGATTGTGTGGTAATGGTGGCTTATTTCTCCACCTCTGTTTCAGAGAGCATGATGCCATCCACCCCTATGTTCTACAGCTGCAGCAACCAAGCTGCCAAGGACTTAGTGGGTCTCTGCCTGAATTTCACCCCTAACTCTATCAACTCTCTCTGAGTGTAAGGCCAGACCAAAGGGTGCTCAACTACTTGCTCAGGAGTTGTGCCTTCCCCTGAGGCACTTTTGGCTGCTAGGTTTTTACCACCCAGGCTCTGAGTCTTCCAATGGCAGTTTCAGACCAAACCTCCTCCTTTGGAAACACCTGCTACCACTGACTCAGAACCACTCCACTGCCTTAAATGCAACTCCTTCTTCAGTGACTGCTTCAGCTGTTTTGGCTGCCGGCTCCTGGCCGAAGCTGAAAATTGAGCTTTTGAACCCACCCCTGTTTCTCTAGAAACTGCCATTGGCAGCATTCAGCTTCTAGGGTAAACTGGTTCTCTCAAACTCTTAATCTCTTCTCAAGCAGCTGTACCAATTCCAGGTACCGTTGGTGTTCAGCCTGCATTTCAAACTAAAGCTCTTCAAAGTGGTCGAGCTCCTTCTCTAGCAGTTGTTCCAGTTCAAGCCATTATTGGATCTCAGCCTGAAGCCTGAACTGGAGTCCTCAAATTTGCAACTCTTTCTCCAGTGACTATTCTAGTTCATGTCATTGTTGAAGTTCAGTCCTGGAGCTTTTGACCTCACATAGCCTCTCTTACAAAACTTTCAGTTTCTTCTTGCAGTGCAGAAAACAAACAAACAAACAAAAAAACAACAACAACAATAAAACACCTAGCCCAAAGCCTCTAACAGGATAACCACAGGGAACCATATGTTAGAGAACAACAATCACTCCTCTACCCCACCCTTCAAGGGTGTTGGCGGCTCCATACCAATCTGATCCAAATCTTGATCACAGCACTAGATGTAATGCCAATGACAAAAGCCAGGTAGATTCACATTGGATTCAGGCAGACAGTATAAGAACTGTGGAACCAGAAAGCATTGGGCCATTCTTGTTTATTGAAGGTTTGCAAAGACAGGCAAGCAAATAAGCAAAGGAAAACTGCTTTTCACAGTGGAGGTCAAGGGATCAGGAAAACCATCCCTCATGGTGGTGGCTAAGGGAATCAGGGCTCTGTACCTTGCGGTGGTAGGAGCGCAATCTGGGAGAATCACCACTGAGGGAAAGCACCTATAGCTTTTCAAAGAGACATATACGTATCTTTCTGCCACATGCTCAGCCATAAACCAGCTAGTAGACCTAATAACAACTGTTTTCCCCACAGTGGCCCAGGGAGAGACACTGTGGAGGACAGCCACTGGAACCCCTGTGCTGGGTTATTCTCCAATACTGCAGTCACTGTCTATCTTGGGTAGGACTATCCCCTCTATCAGCCCAGGGGAAAGCAACAACCCCATCCTTGGGAGTCTCTCTTGCCCCAACTACTGGAGACTGAACCATTCTGGGAAGTATGGCAAGAAGCAGGGGATGTGTCTGTGACTCAGTTTTCTGGAATTGAAGCCAGAGCTTTTCACTGCACACTCCTGAGAATATGACTGGTGCTTCTGCCTCTTGGAAGATTCAACAGAAACATTCAAAGAAGAATTAACACCAATCCTTCCAAACTATTCCAAAGAATTCAAGAGAGCCTGACCAGGCGGTGGCGCAGTGGATAGAGCGTTGGACTGGGATGCAGAGGACCCAGGTTCGAGATCCCGAGGTCGCCAACTTGAGCACGGGCTGATCTGGTTTGAGCAAAAGCCCACCAGCTTGAACCCAAGGTCGCTGGCTCTAGCAAGGGGTTACTCAGTCTGCTGAAGGCCCGCGGTCAAGGCACATATGAGGGGCAATCAATGAAAAACTAAGGTGTTGCAACACGCAACGAAAAACTAATGATTGATGCTTCTCATCTCTCCGTTCTTGTCTGTCTGTCCCTGTCTATCCCTCACTCTGACTCTCTCTCTGTCTCTGTAAAAATAAATAAATAAAAATTAAAAAAAAAATTCAAGAGAGGAAAAACTTTCAAGATTATTTTTACAAGTTAAGCATTATATTAATTCCAAACCAGGTAAAGACAATATAAAGAAAGAAAACTATAGTCCAATATCCTTGATGAACATAGATCCTAAGATTCTCAATAAGATATTAGCAAACCAGATCCAGCATTACATCAAAAAGATCATACATCATGATCAAGTTGGATATATTCTGGGAGGCAAGGCTGGTACAGTATTTACTAATCAATAAATGTGACTCATCACGTAAACAAAATGAAGGATAAAACTCACATGATTATATCAATAGATGCAGAAAGAGCACTCAATAAAATCCAGCACCCATTTATGATTAAAACTCTCAACAAAGTAGAACTATAGGGAACATACCTAAACATAATAAAGAATATATATGACAAGCCAACAGCTAACAACATACTCAATGGGCAAAAATTAATATCAGAAACAAGACAGGGTGCTCCCTTTCACCACTCATATTCAACATAGTTCTGGAAGTCCTAGCTACAGCAATCAGACAAGAATAAGAAATAAAAGGCATCCAAATTTAAAAAGGAGAAGTAAAACTGTCATTGTTTACTGATGACATGATAGTGTACATAGAAAAGCTTAAAGTCTCAATCAACAAACTACTAGACCTGATGAATGAATTCATCAATGTGGAAGTATATAAAATTAATATCCAGAAACAAGTGGCATTTTTATACACCTATAATAAACTATCAGAAAGAGATACTGCCCTGGCCGGTTGGCTCAGCGGTAGAGCGTCGGCCTAGCGTGCGGAGGACCCGGGTTCGATTCCCGGCCAGGGCACATAGGAGAAGCACCCATTTGCTTCTCCACCCCTCCGCCGCGCTTTCCTCTCTGTCTCTCTCTTCCCCTCCCACAGCCAAGGCTCCATTGGAGCAAAGATGGCCCGGGCGCTGGGCATGGCTCTGTGGCCTCTGCCTCAGGCGCTAGAGTGGCTCTGGTCGCAATGTGGCGACGCCCAGGATGGACAGAGCATCGCCCCCTGGGGGGCAGAGCACCGCCCCTGGTGGGCGTGCCGGGTGGATCCCGGTCGGGCGCATGCGGGAGTCTGTCTGACTGTCTCTCCCTGTTTCCAGCTTCAGAAAAATGAAAAAAAAAAAAAAAAAAAAAAAAAAAAAAAAAGAAAGAGATACTAAGAAAACAATCCCCTTCACTACTGCAACAACAACAACAAAATACTTAAGAATAAATTTAATCAAGGAGGTAGAAGACTTGTACTAAAAAAATTATAAGACATTGAAAAAGAAATCAAGGAAGATACAAACAAGTGGAAGCATATACTAAGTTCATGGATAGAAAGAACTAAGATAATTAAAATGTCTATACTACCCAAAGCAATCTATCAATTCAATGCAATTCATGTTAAAATTCCAATAGGCATACTTCACAGATCTACAACAAATATTCCAAAAATTTATATGGAAGCAAAAAGAACATGAATAGGCTCAGCAATCTTGAAAATGAAGAACAAAGTGGAAAGTATCATACTTCTTGATATCAAGTTATACTACAGGCCATTGTTCTCAAAACAGCTTGGTACTGGCATAAGAACAGGCATAGAGATCAATGGAACAGAACAAAGAACCCAGAAATAAACCCATGCCTTTACAGCCAATTAATATTTGACAAAGGAAGCAAAAGTATACAATAATATAAAGACAGTCTCTTTAATAAATGGTGTTGGAAATATTAGACAAATACATACAAAAGAAATGAAACTAGACTACCAGCTTACACCCGTCACAAAAAGAAACTCAAAATGAAAAAAAGACTTAAATGTAAGTCACAAAACCATAAAAATATTAAAAGAAATCATAGGCAATAAACTCTCTGATAGCTCTCGTAGCAATATTTTTGCTGATATATCTCTGTAGGCAAGTGAAATAAAGGACAAAATGAATAAATAGGACTATATCAAACTAAAAAGCTTTTGCACAGCAAAAGACACCACTAACAAAATGAAAAGAAAACTCACTCAGTGGTAGAGCATATTTGCTGATACGACTGATAAGGGATTAATAACCAAAATTTATAATAAACTTCTAAAACTCAACACCAGGAAGGTAAACAATACAATTAGAAAATGGGCAAAAGAGCTGAATAGACACTTCTCCAAAAAGGACATACAGATGGCCAATAAGCATAGGAGAAAATGCTCAACATCACTAATCATCAGAGAAATACAAATGAAAACCACTATGAGATAGCACCTCACACCTGTCAGAATGGCTCTCATGAACAAATCAATACACAGTAAGTGCTGGCAAAGATGTGGAGAAAAGGGAACCCTCCTGCACTGCTAGTGGGAATGCAGACTGGTGCAGCCACTGTGGAAAACAGTATGGAGATTCCTCAAAAACTTAAAAATAAAACTGCCTTATGACCCAGCTATCCCACATTTAGAAATATATCCCAATAATCCCAATACACTAACTCAAAAAAAGATATGCACCCCTATGTTTATTGCAGCATTGTTTATAATAGCCAAGATATGGAAACAGTCTGTCAGTGAATGAGTGAATAAAAATGTCATACTACATTTATAAATAGAATACTATGTGGCCATGAAAAAAAAAGAACCCTTACCTTTTGCAATAGCATGGATGGACCTGGAGATTATTATGCTAAGTGAAATAAACCAGGCAGAGAAAGACAAATATCATATGATCTCACTTATATGTGGAATCTAATAAATACAATGGACTGAGGAACAAAATAGAAATAGTGGCAGAGTCACAAGGAACAGGAGGACAGCTGTCAGAGGAAAGGAGGAAGAGGGAATGGTATCAAGGAGGGTGAAGGATTAGCCAAATTATAGATACATAACACATACACACAGATAATAAGGCAGCAAGTCCCAGAGAGAAAGGGTGGAAGGAGGTTGGGGGAGGTAAGGCAAAGGGAGTGAAATGTGTGTGGCGGGGCATGTTGCAGGGTATTAAGGGTGTTATATTGAGTGGGAAACGTGAAACCATGTGAACAGAATAAATGAAAATTTCTAATGAAAAATAATAATAAATAAATAAATAAATAGGGGGACTAATACACAGGTAAAGCCTGGAGGCTGACTTACTAACTCCTATTATGACTCAGAGAAATTCTACCACACACTAGCCATGCTTCCCATTAAATGTCTACGTACCCCATGACCTTTTTCTTGAAGGTTCTCCTCTCATCTCCATCTGCTCCCAGGCAGAATCATGGATGGAAGAGGGAGAAGGCAAGGCTGCCACTGAAATCTTCATTCCAAATATCTCTGAATTCTCTGAGATCTTTTATTCTATTCGTCAGGTCCTCAAGTACTTCAGCTAATTTTTCTTTCTTTTCCCAGGTCTTAAACAGGCCAACATCATGACTGTTTTCCTAAGGATATGAGCATTGTAGATAATAATCAGATATAGATCTATGGCTAGCTCCATTACTCTGACAGTTGACAGTGCTATCAGACAAGAGGATTACCTGTGAAGTGAATTTAGATCATTCTTCTCATCTAATTTTTCACTATTGAATTAGAAGTTTTAAAAAGTTCTAGGGTAGCCCATGAATATCTTCTTCCTTGTCCCCCTCTCTTCTACCTCCCTCCCTCTCTCCTTTTCTTCCTCTTCCTTCCTTCCTTCTTCAAAAATGGACTGAGATCCTACTATCTACCAATCACTGACAATATAAACATAAAGACAAGATTCCTAACTAGGGTCCACGAGCACTGGTTTTTTAGCAGGGGTCAGGGTATTGCCTGCAGTTGTATGTGAAAGTCTCCATGTTTGTGCACTTTTCTGGGAGATGATTTAAAACTTTTACCAGAGCCTCAAAGAAGCCATGATCAAAAGGGTTTAAGAGTCTCTACTCCAGAGAGAAAGGGGGAGAGAGAAAAAGAAAGAGAGATGCAGTCCCTGATGAAAGGTTTCTGCTGTTTGATGGGGAGCCAGGGACTGAGGGTGAATTCAGCTGAGCAGGAATTGCATCATCTCACTTTCCCTAAAACCATTTCCAACTAGGATTGAGATTCTAGAAAGTATATTAATGGAAGCTTTTTTTTCTTCTTGTTTGCTTTTCTCCTTTAATGGCGAAGAAGCCTATTGCATGTTGATTATATTAAATTAGCCACTGCCTGTCCCCCACCCCCACCCCTTCCCCAAGGGACATTGAGCAATATTCTAATCAGGCCACATGTGGATCTGGGCAATGTCTGGTTTTCTTAAGAAGTAGATGAGGTTTGGCTCCAGTACCCCCTCCTCTGTTCTCCTTCCTGAACCCCCATCCTCTAAACATGTGTCCCTCCCCTCAGGGCCTATCCTGTGCCCCATTCTTGTTTATCTTTACCCTTACCAAAGAATTAATTAATAACTGAGGTGTTGGTTGATAAAAAAAAGGAACTTATGATTGCCTTCCAAGAGAAGATTATTCAATAGATTTGAAAAGCTCTTCAAGATTCAAAGAAATGAACCTTTGATGGTTGAACGATTGTCAGAGGAACTGATATTTCAAGGGACTAGAACCTCCCAAATCACACTATAAAGATGCCTGTTGACTCCCAAGAGAAATGTGTACTCCTGGATTGGGATTGCAGCAATGGGCCATGACCTCCTGAGAATCACTGGGTTTCCTGGATATTAATTTCTTTCTCCACGAAGTGAGAGAATTAGACTAGATTTTCTCTTAATAGCTTCAAGATATCAGAGGAGTGAATGAAAGTTAAAGGCAACTGAGGAGCTTTTTACATTGAACTTAATGTGCAAATAAACTCCCAACAAACAGAAATGTCCATACACAGAATGAGAGATAGTGAACACCCTGTGTCATGAAGATTTTGATGCTGAAGCTGGACAGCCCCTTGCAGGGCTATTATAGAAAGGATTTTTTGTGTGTGTGCAAACTCATTTGTTCATTCAACAAATAGTGAGGAAGCCCCAAATACCTGCTAGACACTGATGAGTCAGCATTGAAACATGACACTGATAATTTCTGCCCTAGTAAGTCTGCATTCCAGACTCAGAGCCAGCAGGTAAATATGTCTACAGTGGCCAGTTAAAGTACAATCAGGAGAGGTGGGGTCTGAGGCAAACTAAAACACATATGCCCTCAGTAAAAGCATTCAAATGTTAAAATTGTATTCATTATTGTGGGCAGGAAAAATAGGGCTACAAGCTGAATCTGACATTAATCACAAAGTGATAACCCATGGTTCAGATAACAATAAAGATTTATTGAGCACTTACCATGTGCTAGCACAGTTCTAGGTGCTTTGTACATAGTAAGTCATGGATTATTATAATAAAATGCTCTTATTAAGGACAATTATTATCTTCATCTTACAGATGAAAAAATCAGGGCACAAAAGAGGTGACTTAGAAGCCCAAGTCACATGACCAGCAGAAAGGTTTGACTTCAGATCCATTTTTTGAGAATAACAGACTCCCACAGGCATGCCAACCAGGATCCACCCAGCAACCCCTGTCTGGGCCATGCTCGAATCAACTGAGATACATTTAGCACCCAGGGTGAATTTTCAAACCAATTGAGCCACTGGTTGCAAGAGGAGAAGAGAGAGAGCAGAGGGAGAGGGAGGGGAAGAGACAGAGATGGTCACTTACAGGTGTGCCCTCACCGGGGATCGAATCCAGGACATCGCAGGCCCAGCCAGCAATCTATTCATCAAGCCAACTGGCCAGGGCCTCCAACCCATTTTTAAACTCTGAGTTGCCCCTACATAGATGATTTCTCTAACTTTGAACTTTTTTGTTATGTGGAATGAACCTTATTTGATCAAAATAAAGAGGGTTAGTAAGTTTTGTTTACTTCTCTTCTACAATGACCTGCTTAACACAGACTACAGTGAAGAGAGTTAGACTTCATTTTAAACTTGAACCAGAAGGACTTCTCTTTTTTTTTTTTTTTTCTTCATTTTTCTGAAGCTGGAAACAGGGAGAGACAGTCAGACAGACTCCCGCATGCTCCCGACCGGGATCCACCCGGCACGCCCACCATGGGGCAACGCTCTGCCCACCAGGGGGCGATGCTCTGCCCATCCTGGGCGTCGCCATGTCGCGACCAGAGCCACTCTAGCGCCTGGGGCAGAGGCCAAGGAGCCATCCCCAGCGCCCGGGCCATCTTTGCTCCAATGGAACCTTGGCTGTGGGAGGGGAAGAGAGAGACAGAGAGGAAGGAGGGGGTGGGGGTGGAGAAGCAGATGGGCGCTTCTCCTGTGTGCCTTGGCCGGGAATCGAACCCGGGTCCTCTGCACGCTAGGCCGACGCTCTACCGCTAAGCCAACCGGCCAGGGCAGGACTTCTCATTTTAATGACAATACATCTCATTTATTGTCTTCTCAAAAGTAAATAAGCCCCAGAAGATTCTAATATCAGATAGTATTCATCTTTGCTAACCACTCAGAGGCTGGAGTGGAGCAGTGAACAGTCTAAGGAGTGGAAGAGATGCAGTCATTGAGCATAACTGTTATTACTTGATGATCAAATATCCTCTACCCTTAAATTCCACTTCGTGGTCAGTGCACAAGTTTGTTAGATAAAAGGGTAAGTGATTTGCTTGTTCCTTTGACATGTAAAAAAGATTATGGTGGCCTGTGGTTTCACATGTGAAACCAGTACCCTGACTCTTTAAAATAATGATCTGTACTGATGACCCCTGCTAGGCTACACTCTAGATCAGGGGTCCCCAAACTACGGCCGTGGGCCATATGTGGCCCCCTGAGGCCATTTATCCAGCCCCCACCACACTTCTGGAAAGGGCACCTCTTTCATTGGTCGTCAGTGAGAGGAGCATAGTTCCCATTGAAATACTGGTCAGTTTTTTATTTAAATTTACTTATTATTTATTTTAAATATTGTATTTGTTCCCATTTTGTTTTTTTACTTTAAAATAAGATATGTGCAGTGTGCATAGGGATTTGTTCATATAATAGTTTTTTTATAGTCCAGCCCTCCAACGGTCTGAGGGACAGTGAACTGGCCCCCTGTGTAAAAAGTTTGGGGACCCCTGCTCCCTGCTCTAGATGATATGAACATAAAATTTGTGGGTTGGATGGGGCCCTGAGATTTTTACCTTTTAAAGTGCCCTAGATGATTCTAGTGCAGCCAGAATGGAGAGCCACTTCCTTAGAGCAACATGAGCTTTGGAGTTGGGGAGAAGAAAGTGGGGGATGGCAGAAGAGGTCTCAGGTAAGAAAGTACCCAGGTCATCAGCAGAGAGGAGGCCCTGGTTCTTATCTCCTTATTATATAGGCCCCATGTGTGTGCATACACACATACACACACACACACACACACTTCTTTTATTTGTCTAGTCTATGTCTAGAAGGGAAGAACAAGACAGCAGTAAAAAGAAATGAATAAAAAAATTTCTGCCTAGCCTTGGGCCAGCTGGGTCTTGATAATGTAGATTTGCAGGGAATCTTATTAACATAGCACTGTGGATTTCTTCAAAAACACTGCATACTCTGTGCATAGAATTGGGGAGAGCAGGCCTGGGGGCTACTTAGAACTTTGGGTTAATCAGATGGACACAGAGGCCTCTCACTAGCCACAGAACTGAGAGATAAGTGCAGACAGTTGATAAATTTCAGGAAAATTGAAGATTGTCCTTGTCTCTCTCTCTCTCTCATACACACACACACACACACACACACACACACACACACACACACAATGAACTGGCAACTCCTATGAGTAAACTACACTGCTAACGGGCGCATGCTATTCTACTGCCCAGGGAATGCCACATGGACTAAATACCCTGCCAAAGATAGTCGTGGTCCACTACACTCACATCCATGTTCTTTAAATTCCTTTCAAGCCTCACTTGCCGTAGTCTGGATATTATTTTTTCATTTCAGACAAACTTTAGACTTATAACCATTACTCCAACTATTTCTGCAATAATGACCTTCTGGTACCGTGTGGGACTGCCAGATCCAGCCACGACACAACTGATTATGAATTTGTGACTCAGTGGTCAACATTTTAAGACAGCCTTTAGCCAGTTCCAATAAGGAGGCGGCAGCCAGCATCTTCTAGCAATTACTGTAATTTATGTATTAAAAAACCAAATAGCAATACTCAGATTTCTTTAAGAGATTCTTGACTAACCACATGAAGATGGAGTTTCATCTGTAAAGGAACCAGCTTCTTGTTCACCTCTGATCACAGGGAGTCTCAGATGAAGTGCTATCTGGATTAAATTGTGGCTTTCTTTTCTTATCCCCCTCCCCATTTTATTTAACTATCCTCTGCTTCTGCCGGAACCCAAGAGTTAATGTGTACCGAGTGCCTTCCAACTGAACTGCCTGATTGTCTATGACTCAGCTGTCCAGAGAGGCGCAGCTGGCTTGGCAATGATTTTAAAAGATTTCTCCCCTCCTCTCCCCCATCCCCCACCATATCTCTTTCTTTCCTCCCTTTTTGTCTCCCTCTCCCTCTTCAGTGAAACAGTGTGTTTCAAGAGCCATTTCCTTTCAGTTGGCTGTGAGAAGCATAGAGGGAAACTCCTACCTCTCTGGCTTATGGGCTCAGGCTGGGGAAGCAACTTATAAGGTCAATGTCCCAAACCAAAGCAGACAGTAATACAAATAAACAGCCACGGGGAGACAGACACGGAGTCAGGAAAATCCCCTACATGACTAGACTATCAGTTTCAGCAGTGCTGTGGCTGGGAACGTCAAGTTCAAATCTATGACACCAGGGCCAAAGGGTTTGCCTTGGAACAAGTGCTCTTCTCCAGCCCATGTTTCCTTAGCCAGTGACGACATTTTGTTAGAGAAGGACAACTCATGTGTGGAATGGGGAGAAATTACAGTTTCAGATAATTACAAAAAGGATGCATGTTCAGGATTTGAGTTAACTGAGGTAGAAGGACACTTTAAATTTGTAAAGAGCCTGAATTTTACAAGTTCTCAAAAGACAAGAGCAAATGGGAAGAGTCCCCCTGGGTGGTGTTCTAGAAAAAAGAGTGGGTTGTTTGAGACTCTAGATATTCATTTAAATCCCAGGCCCCACTGCAGTTTGCTGTGATAGGTGTTACCAGAGGCAAATGTGTCACGAAGCTAGCGAAGCTTGTATTTCAGGATTCCTCTCTGAGAGGGACATAGCTAAGGGGCATGAACAGGGTGCTCATATGGTAGCATGTTGTAAACTTTGCGAAAGGAAACTGCGTTGATATTCCTTTTCATTAAAAGCGGGGACCCCTTAACTTGTATTAACTTCATACTTCTTAAAACCTGAACCCACAGAAGTTCAAAATGAAGTTTGGGGCTGGAGGTGGTGATGAAGGGAATTGCCTTTGGAGTCCATTCCTGTTCCTGGTGATTAAGGAACAGAGGAGGAGGTACCCTGCTGTGCAAGTCCTGCTTTTCATTTTTATTGGTGACTTAGGGTTCCCCTTTCTTCTTCCAGGCAAGGCTCTCATGTGCTCCTCAGGACAATTCAATGTGTCCCTAGAAATGCCTTCTAGGTATTCATGATCCTTACCTTAGAGGTAAATGAGAGAATGCATGGGCCTGGCACAAGGAAAGCATTCAGTAAATGCTAGCAGGGGTAGATAGGTTTAATGTTCTCAGAAAGGTACCCCTGTTCATGGGTACCTCACATCCCTGGCATGACAACTGTCCAGGTGGCTGAAGGCAGGTCTTTCAGAGTCCTTTTTTATATTATTCCAACTGTAGCAGGGTGAAGAGAACCTCTTTACTCTCTTCCCAAGGCTATAAGAATATGAACACTCTCTGACCATGGGGTCTGACTGGTTGTTGTTGTTGGTGGTGGCAATTTTCATTCTTCTCCACCTTCTCCAAGGGGACGTTGGGATTCTGGTCAGTGGAAAAGCTGTTCTGAGGATGAATGGAGAAAGCCAATAGCACTCCAGCCTCCGATTTTAGCCAGCCTCACGCCATCTTTCTATGGGTTTATTAACCATCATTCCTCTTTCTCTCAAGCAGGTTGCTTGTCTCTTGAAGCCAAATCATTCTGAATAATAAATCTTTTATCTGGAATCATACTGTCATTTAAAAAATTCACCCAACTCTCTGTTTCTTTTTTATTAGGTCAAGACTTCCTCTGGGACATAATCTCTATAGAATCACTCTTTACAATGAAATTTTAATTATTTTTATCAACTCAACTAACATGAATGAACTATAATATATCTTTGACACTTTCAACTCAGCTACCATATATTGAATACGTATTATGTCCACAGCAACTGGCTCCCATCTGGACTAGGTAAATTACCTGGAATCTGATGGTTCTTATACTGAAAAATAAACAAGCCATAACTCCCCCAGGCTCTACTGCTGAACAGAAGAAGGAGCTCTCAGGTTGACTAATGTTGGCTGCAAGTTCTATAATATAATAAGTGTCACATAGGTGCTGGACTTAAGACTATCTGAGAGCTTGAAGGACATTATGACCATCAAAATTTTAAATCACAGACCAAGAGGTATTGTTGGATGTAGTAACTTTGGATTCACTGAAGTTATTCACAAGAAACAACTATTCTGCCTGACCTATGGTAGTACAGTGGATAAAGCATTGACCTGGAATGCTGAAGTCACCAGTTCAAACTCCTGGGCTTGCCTGGTCAAGGTACATATGAGAAGCAACTACTATGAGTTGATGCTTCCTGCTCCTCCGCCCCTCGTCCCTTCTCTAAAATTAATAAACAAAATAAAAAAATAAAAGAAAGAAACAACTATTCCTATTAGGGATCTCTTGAGGTGGCAATTTCTTGTTTTAAGAGGGTGTGTGACTAGAAGGCAGCAATTTTTATTGAATATACATAAATGTATACCACAACTCAAATTCATTTAATCAACACTCAGATTAATGTCATCTAGAGCAAGACTTCTCAATTAAATTGTTAAGTATGACTTATAATTAGTTTACAAATAATGTCTATGATTGATTGACTTTTTAAATACTATTGAAGAGCTTGAGGATTGTTTTTTTCATAAGTAGGTTATATATGTATATTCAACCTAATTTTCAAATGGAGTGGAAAATGTATTTTAGCTCAGTTCACTCCCCCAGTTTTCACAAATTATATACTAGAAAGATCCCAATTATAGAGTGATGAATGTTAAATTACCTTGAATAGAGTGTTGAACTGGAATTCAGAAATTCTAAACTCTTGTCTTAGTTCTGTCCCTAAATTACTACAATTACCCTGAGCCTCAGTTTCTTCATCTGTAAAATGATAGAGTTGAACTACATCATGACTGCCATTTAGCTACTACATTGAACTTCTATTACGTGCTAGGCTTGTACCAGCGTTTCATTAAAAAGAATCTCTTTACACATAAGGAAACTGAGGCTCAAAGAGATGAAAAAACTTTCCCAAGATCACATGCCCCAGGAGATGACAGAGTAAAGATTCAGACTGAATTAGACCAGGTACAGAGCCCATACTTAACTATTTGACATTGTTATTCTTGGCTGATGACAAAGATTCTTCCAGCTTTAAAGCACTGTTCTTCCATGTCTATGTCACAATATATTTCAGGGTTAACAGGGTTTTATTGTTATCTTAATATATTTGAACCAGATTGTAGCAGTTAATATCCAGTTAATTAAATTGTAATAAAAATGTAATCTCACACCTATTTGTTCAGTTATAACTGGCTCAGAACCTACTTTTAGCAAAATTAAGATATATTGAACAAGAAAACACCAACGGCCATTTGATTCCATAACTTTGGAACACATTACATTTTTTTAGACAGAAACCTTGTTTAGAAGGTAAATTCTGTACTGAAAGGGAAATTAACCACTCTTGGCTCTTTCTCAGTTAACAAAATCCTAACCCAAACATTTATTTTTTTCTCCTGGTTTCCAATCCCTTTACTCCACCCTCACCACCACAAACACTGTCTGACCATGTGGTCTGATGGGTTGTTGTTGTTGGTGGTGGCAATTTTCGTTCTATTACACCTTCTCCAAGGGGGCATTGAGATCGCAAGTGACTCTATCAACAAGCTCACGTTTAGCTTCTAGAGTGTTTGAGAAAGAGCTGAATGTTGGAGCTGCGAAGAGATGTAAGAGATGGCCCATCGCCTTGTACTTCTCCAGTAAGGCTGAGGATGAAACAGAGAGGCATATAAAACAGTGTAGAATAAAGGATAAAAGATATATTAGGGACTCCTAATTGCTGTGGCAAAAATGAGGGGGAAAATGATGATGAAGGGCTGGGGGTGGGAAAGAGAAACTGAGTCCAGCTATAAACAAGACTTGGCTCCATTGGAGAACGTAAATGAGGCACAAAGAAGGTAATGAATGTGATAGGCTGCCGCACTGTGAAGAGACTTTCCATTGGAAGCAGACCTCTGATCCAAACCTCTACTGAAAAACTGGAAAATTCCATCATAAAAGGTTGCCAAAGGCAGAAACCACATTTCCTTGGCTCATTACCATGTCCCTGTGCCTATAACAATGCTTGACACATGGTTCAACAAATATTTTTAAACAAATAAATAAATTATTCATCTGTTTCCAATACCTAAATGTTGTATTTCATGTCGACCTGCAGCCCTCAGTGTGGTCCTGGCCCAGCATCATTGACATCACCTGGGGACTTGCTAGATATGAAAGTTCTCAGGCCCCACTCATGACCTATTGACCCAGAAACTCTAGGGTTAGGGCCCAGCAGTCTAGGTTTTAACAAACCGTCCAGATCATTTTGATGCTTGTTTGCTTGTAAGATTTGAGAACCACTGGTGTAAACCAAATCCTAATGATGGCAATTTTCCCACTGCCTCTAAAATTTAAGATACTCCATCTTCCCTTCCCAGCTTGCTTTAAAATGAAAGAATAAGCCCTTGGCCAGGTAGCTCAGTTGGTTAGAGCATTGTCCTGACATGCCAAGGTTGCAGGTTCAATCCCCAGTCAGGGCACATATAAAAAACAACTGATGAATGCATAAATAAGTGGAACAACAAATCAAGGTTTCTCTCTCTCTCTTAAAACAATAAATTTTAAAAATGGAACAATGAGAATATTAAAACAAAACAAAAGAAAACAAAACACTGGCAGGTAACATCTGAAACACTTGGATGATAGTGAAATCTTTGTATTTTAAAGAACCCCATTGTCAAAATTCAAATGAATAGAGGTTAGATTTATCCATTTATTTAGACTGTTATTTTAACGACTGTGTGGGAATGTCTCTGACAGGAAGAGAGACGAGAATCCCAGGCCCTGGTAAGGCAATGATACTCAGAAACCAGATGAAGAGACACAAGTTAAAGATGGCTGCCTAACCAAACATTTTCTCTGCCTTCCAAAAGCCCAATGAAATGATGGCAAAAGAGTATAACCCATTAGAGAAGAAAAAAAAAAAAGAAGGAAGGAAGGAAAGAAAGAAAGAAAGAAAGAAAGAAAGAAAGAAAGAAAGAAAGACAGAAAGAAAGAAAGAAAGAAAGAAAGAAAGAAAGAAAGAAAGAAAGAAAGAAAGAACACTAACATTTCAATTAATGTCAGAAATTTGAGGAGGAAAAAAGACAATGGGACCTTCTTGGACCACCTTGAGGGTTCTTGTGCTCCTGTTTGTAAATGCTAAGGCCTGAGAGGTTAGTAAGGCTCCATCTATTCCTGAAGTAGGTCAGCATCCTTCACAGTATTTCATAGAATGAAAAAACTGGAAGAGACTTCAGAAAATACAATTCCACATTAAATAGGTGAAAAACTGAAGCATAAGGAAGAAATTGCTCCCAATCACACACTAGTTATCATCCAATTTAAGAAAATAAATCGCATCTGTTTCCTAGTGCACTTTCCACCATATTCCACTAATTGTGTCAAATTACCAGGATTGTCAGGGGTTTCTATGACAAAGTCCTCTTCTTTCCAGTCATATGTATGTACTTCTATCGCACTGTCGCATGAGATGGGGAAGAAAACACAGAACTGGAGGTCAGACTCTCACTGCGCCAGAGTGACTGTGTTGATTCACTCTTCTGTTTTGTAATTGTGGGGCCTCTGTGGTGTGATAGGGGACTGGGGTAGGTACAAAAGTGGTAGGATTATTCTTAATCTGAACTTTCAAGTTTTTCTCTTTCATTTTAAAAGTAATTTTTGGGAATATTATTTAGCCATAAGAAGAGAGAAATCTTGCCATTTGTGACATCAGTGAATTTTCAGGACATTATGCTAAGTAAAATGAGTGAGATAAAGTTAAATACTGTAAGATCTCACTTATATGTGGAATCTAAAACAAAAAAAGGAAAAAGAAAAAAAAATGGTCAAAAGGTACAAACTTCCACTTATATATCCTGGAATGTAATGAGTAGCATGGTGACTATAATTACCAATGTTGAATTGTGTATTTGAAAGTTGCTAATAGAGTAGATCTTAAAAGTTTTAATCACAAGAAAAATATTGCAACTGTGTGGTGATGGATGTTAACATATTGTAGTGATCTTTTTACACTATACATATATCAAATGATTATACTGTACACTTAAAAATAATATAATACTATATGTTAGTTATACTTCAATAATAAATAGATACATAAATGTAATATATGCTTATCAATTAAATGAACTCTATCACAGTAACCATCAATAAATTATTTAATATTTGAGCAACCTTTGGGACTCATTACTTTTGGTTGTTTGATATTCAGTTTAATAGTCTTAGGAATTCATTAGATAATAACATTTCTTTAATCATTATATAGTCAAAATTCCTTTAAATATCTGTGCATACTTCATAATTAAAATAACTTAAAACATATATCTATCAAATTAAGATTTCCTAAATATTTGAATATTGATTGCTAATACAAATATTTCTAACCATTTGTTTACTGAAACCACACTTCTACCATAATAAATTATCTTTAGCATTTAAACACTTAAAAATAATACACATAATATATTGCCCTGGTCAGTTGGCTCAGCAGTAGAGCATCCACCAGGCATGTGAAAGTCCCCAGTTCGATTCCCAGCCAGGGCACACAGGAGAAGCACCCATCTGCTTCTCCAACATTTCCCCTCTTCTTTCTCTCTATCTCTCTCTTCCCCTCCCACAGCCAAGGCTCCATTGGAGCAAAGTTGGCCTGGACGCTGAGGATAGCTCCATGGCCTCCACCTCAGGTTCAAGAATGGCTCCAGTTGCAACGGAGCAATGCCCTAGATGGGC
Organism: Saccopteryx bilineata; assembly: GCF_036850765.1. Lineage (NCBI taxonomy): Eukaryota > Metazoa > Chordata > Mammalia > Chiroptera > Emballonuridae > Saccopteryx > Saccopteryx bilineata. Next base: position 64,007,317 of record NC_089498.1, read on the forward strand.
AGAGCATTGCTCCCTGGTGAGCTACCAGTGGATCCTGGTCAGGTGCATGCAGGAGTCTTTCTGACTGCCTCCCCACTTCTAACTTTGGGAATAAAAGATAGACAAAAAATAATAATAATACACATACTATTAAAATAATAAAACACTGATCTGTACACTGAAACAAAAATTAGTTCCCCAATGTTAATAACTTAGATTTAAATACCATCATTTTATTTGTATTTCTTCCTGATTTGCCTCTCCAAAGTTTCAGTAATTTTAGTATTTTTACATCTTATCTGACCAAAGGAAAAAGACCAGTCTCAGAAAGGAGGCTAATGCACCCTTTCAGAACCCATGATGACACACCCCTTTCACTTAGCTAGTTTGTGCGACCACTGGTGTCAGTGAACTATGGGACCCTGTTTTACCATGTTTAGTTGGTCTTCCTTATTCTGCTTATAGCACCTACTTTTCTCAGAATTATCCTCAATTGCCACTGTTCATTCTTTCCTGCTAATACAGAAGGTAAAAGGTATATAACTATGAAGTATGAATTGCTTTCTTTTAAGAGATGAGACAAAATATTCATTTATAATCCTATCCTCTTAGTTAAAAAAAATCAATGTTATTAAATATGGCCTATCATATTAACCCTCTTTATATTATAATTACATTTTATATGCTTCATATCAGTTTTCTCTTCTGTGAATCATTAAGAATGATATTTTTTCCTAGACATTTCAACCTATTTTGATAAAGCATTATGTAAGTTTTTTAAATTTTGTAGTGTTCATCTTGGGTAAGGGAAACCCCTTCATGTTGGCTATTTTGTCCTTTGAATAGTGCTTCTTGCATTTTATAGAAGTATGCATGCTGTCTGGTAGCACAGGCTGTCCCAGACCCATTCTGACATTTTCCAGAACTCCAAACATAGAATCAGCTACCTTCCAACAGATCCTGGGACCCTTTAGAGAAGAAAAAGCAAGAGATACTCAAAGGAACACAGATCTGTGCCACAGAAACAGACAGTGGGAGAACTGATTGACAGAACTGGAAAATCCGTGTGTATTTTAGAGAAAGGCCACAGATTCACACAGAGTTTTGCACTGTAGCATGCTACAATTACAATATGCTTCTTTTCTTACAGAATGCGGCTTTATCAGCCACTAATACGCTTTTCAACATTGACAATAGAGCAACAATGTTTTATGATCCCATTATTCCTTATCACCACCAAAAATTAATATCTTGTTGAAGGTCCTGTGGGCTTTTTTTTTTCATTAACAAGTTACTTGTTAGTATTTTCATCTTTAAAATTGGAATGATTTTCCAATGAAAGGATTAAATTAAATATTGTAAAAGACCATAGAAATAAAACTATTTTAATTACCTATTTGAACTACTACTTATGTATGAACTTCTCAGGAATACTTCCCTATTTTCTTATCTTTTCTCACCATGGTCCCTCCTGCTAAAATGTCCTTACTCCATTAGTACCTGTTGAAACCAGGTTCAGGTTAATTAATTGTTGCTTCCTCTGGAAGCATTCCCAGGCTTCCAAGCAAGATGACTCCTTTCTCTTGCATGGTTTAGGAGTACCCCAATAATTTTGCTTTTTTAAAACCACTGGTTTATGTGATTTGATTGTTGGGCAGATAAAATGTATTATGCTCACTTTGTTAAAGATAATGCTGCCCACATGGAGGCCGTTACCCAGGTGATATTAATGTGTGTTGGGGGCAGGCTGTGGGCAGGCAGGATCGTTGTAGCCTGGGGCTTGGTTTTGGGATTAAGCCTTTCCCACCCTTTTTGATGTGGGGTGGTACAATCCAATCATGCCTCAGAGAAGTGACTTTGTATTAAAGACTTCCCTATTTTGTATATTGGATTAAAGGTTTTGAATCTACACTATAAAATGGGGGCAGAATGAGAGCTTGCGCTCTTGGTTCCTGGGATGATTAGCATGAGAGAGCAGAGGGAGCAGAGCAGAGAGCAGAGAGAGGCCATGTGGCCAGGAGAAGCAGCCAAGATGGCGGAGTGCTGAGATGCCAGTTTGTACAGAGTTTGTATCTGGGATAAGGAAGACGATGGGGAACTGAGGAGAATAAGGCTGGTGAGCTAGAAACCTTTGATTCTAGGAAAATCGGATAAATCAGTGGCTTTGTAAGCACTGAATGTGAGTGGTTTTGAAGCCCAGTGTATGTTTTTACTTGCCCGCCGGGTGCAAGCTAGGATTAAAGACTATGGCCCACCAGTTTGTGGCTCCGTTGTTTCTTTACCGACTGTCCGAATTCAATGCGAACCTGCATGGGCCAGAAGGCTGCTTTGATAGTGGCCGTGGCTTCTGGCTTTACAACATCCATCTCCTCTAATGAGTTTGTGGAGGCCAGAGATCATGTTTTATATACTGATCGCTTCACACAGTGCCTTGTGTGAAATAAACTAGAGGTGTTTGCAGAATTGAATTGAATGTTGATTGGGTTAAATCACTCACTGATTTTCTATTATTGTGTGATTAAACAAAGAGTTATTGATGAGAAAGATGATTATTTAAAACACAAAGACTTACTCTGATATCATTGCAGGTTCTTGGAATTAAAGAAGTATGAGCTTCTTAAATTATGTCACAGAAGCACCTCAGAGGCTTGTTAAAAATTCAGATAATCAAAGTTTTCTCCAGAATTAGTGAATTAGAATCTCTGATGATGAAGCCGGCAATCGGCATTTTTGATATTTGCTCAGGCGGCTATTATGCACGTCAATGTTTGAGATTGACTTTGAAGGGAAGAGTCTGAGAGTTCAGAAGCAGACAAGAGAGACACGAGAGGTGGCACCGGCAGAGAAGAAGCTGGGTATGTTAGCGGGATAAAAAGTTGCTTGGAATGGAAACCATACATTTAGTGAGAAATTCAGGCCCTCAACTTACCCAATGCCAGAATTCTATCCAGAGACCTCTGACAATTATCTTGCCCTCTTTCACATTTCTTCTAAAAGCCTCTTAAAACAAGTTACTTATGGTGCTACAGTAGATACATCTTCCAGAATTTGAACCAAAGTTGGTGTGACAAAGTGAGGAAGGGGATTCTTTTGAATTCCTAATATTATCTCATAATGACTAGTGAGAGTTTAGAATAAACTTCCCTAGTAGAACAGCCTTTCTGTCCATGTAAATGAGGTGTTCTGAAACGAATGTGAGATTTGGCACTAGAATAGGTAGATTTGATTCCCAGCATTATCCCTTGCTGGCTGTGACCAAGGGCAGGTTGTTTTGTTTTCTATAAAATGCAGATGTGAGAACCTCCTTCACTCTCAGTATTGTGATGAGGACTTCATGAAAGTCAATGGCATATGTAAAAATTCTTTATTAAGTCTCAAAGTGGTCTCTGTTTATTATTATTTTCAACTCATGGTCAATTTAAAAGGTACGCTTCCAGAGCATGTCTTTACCGCTTCTCTCAGCTGGTGAAGTGGGCCCTGGGTGAAGCTTCACTACAGACAAAAATGACACCCATGCTGCACACAGTGTCCTACCCTGTGACTAGTCATGGTGCATGTTAGGAGTAACGTCTTGGTCTCTCTGGTTTTCAGGCATAAAATGGGAGTTCAGTTGCCCATTTACAAACATGAAAGTGTCCTGCACGACCCACGTCATGGATCCATTGCTGTTCCACTGCTGTTCACTATCATCATCATGTTTTGAAGGGGGTTCAGCACTGCTTTTGTCAAATGCCTGGGCTAATGCTCAATTCAATTCAAAAGTGGATATGGGATACCAACAGTATGAAAGAAGCCACACAAGGCAGAAAAGGCACTCTAGAAATGAGAGTAAAGGAGGCCACACTGTCTGTTGAACTAGCCCTTTTTGCAGGCTCAGATCCTCCTTCCACTGTGGGAGGCACAGTTTTAACAGACTGGTCCTTTCTGTAGGCCCAGAGCTTCAGAGCGCCTTGCACAGATATTCACTCCATATTCCCTGAATTGAATGTACTGTATATTTTCAGTCAAAAGGAGATCTTAGGTTCAGACACATTGCAACAGTGAGTGGGTGGTTATAACTAATTACTTCTGTGTAGAACTCAAAGCTCCATATACAGCAGGGGTCCCCAAACTATGGCCCACCGGCCGCATGCGGCCCCCTGAGGCCATTTATCTGCCCCCCCCCCCCCGCAGCACTTCCAGAAGGGGCACCTCTTTCACTGGTGGTCAGTGAGAGGAGCATAGTTCTCGTTGAAATACTGGTCAGTTTGTTGATTTAAATTTACTTATTCTTTATTTTAAATATTGTATTTGTTCCTGTTTTGTTTTTCTACTTTTAAAATAAGATATGTGCAGTGTGCATAGGGATTTGTTCATAGTTTTTTTTTTTTTTTAATTTTTTTTTTAATTTTTCTTTTATTAATTTTTAGAGAGGAGAGAGAATGAGAGAGAGAGAGAGAGAGAGAGAGAGAGAGAGAGAAGGGGGAGGGAGGAGCAGGAAGCATCAACTCCCATATGTGCCTTGACCAGGCAAGCCCAGGGTTTTGAACCAGCGACCTCAGCGTTCCAGGTTGACGCTTTATCCACTGCGCCACCACAGGTCAGGCCATAGTTTTTTTTATAGTCCAGCCCTCCAACGGTCTGAGGGACAGTGAACTGGCCCCCTGTGTAAAAAGTTTGGGGACCCCTGGTATACAGCTTCGACAGAATCCCTCATTTGAAAGAGTCCTTGACAATCCAGCATTTTCTAAAATATGTTTGATACACAAAATTGATGTTGTAATTCTGTAAGATACTCCTTGAAGGGGAGTGGGGTTCCATTGTTAAAGAACTTTAGGAAACACCACCCTCCCTCTTGGGAGGTCTTAATGCAAAAAGGCACATTCAGGCTCTGAGAAGGCCTGTAGCAGTCCTGCTTTTTGTTTTGCGGTGTCAGAACCTGTTAGTATGTGACACAACTTGGTACATTTTGCTCTCTCATTACCTCAGCTTTCTACATCCTTAGTGGTGTGGTGTGGGCTATATGTATAATAAGGGAACGATCTTTCTTTAGTCTTTAAACTGCTACTCACTGCTTGTGGAAATTTGTCTCTAGACTAACCTAAGCCTTAACTGACTGATCTTGTGGTGATAGTGTAGCCTCTGATTGCCTTCAAGGTATAAGTGAACAGCATTTTTGTCTTCAACTTAATTTTTTTTGAGTTAGTCAGTGAGTTCTCATAATTTACTCATCAAAAAGTAAGAAAATGTGTTGAATGAGAAGTCTCCATCCCACCTCATGCTCCATCTGCTCAGTTGCCATTTTCCATTATCAACACTGAAGGTAACTACTGCTTTTAATTACCTGTTTAACCTTTTAGACCAGGGGTCCCCAAACTACGGCCCGTGGGCTGCATGCAGCCCCCTGAGGCCATTTATCCGGCCCCCGCCGCACTTCCGGAAGGGGCACCTCTTTCATTGGTGGTCAGTGAGAGGAGCATGGTTCCCATTGAAATACTGGTCAGTTTGTTGATTTAAATTTACTTGTTCTTTATTTTAAATATTGTATAATATTTGTTCCCATTTTGTTTTTTTACTTTAAAATAAGATATGTGCAGTGTGCATAGGGATTTGTTCATAGTTTATTTTATAGTCCGGCCCTCCAACGGTCTGAGGGACAGTGAACTGGCCCCCTGTGTAAAAAGTTTGGGGACCCCTGTTCTAGACTATGTTCTTGTCAATTCACACATATTCATGATTTTTGTAGAAATAGTAGTAACTATATACATTAGTTTTAAAGAGTAAAAAATGTTTATCATCATCCTAAGAGACATAACAATCATGAAATTGGACTCTGCTTCGAAGCTTTAACTTGCTCACGTGAAGAAAAGATAAGAATTCCATTTGCAGAAGGCGTGTATGTCTTTGGGTTGGCAAACCAGAAACTTTTAACTGGCAAGAGGCCCTGGAAGCCCTGGCTGTATGTGTCAAGTTCACAGACACACCAAAGGACCAAGGCTCCTTCCAACCTTGCTGTGCAGAGACGTCTCCTGGACGCTTCCTTGCTGATATGGTATATGCATCATACAAATGCAAAGAAGAAAAGGTAAAACAAAAAAGAGAGATGCCAAATGAATAATTTAAAAATCATGAGGAGGCTAGCAAGTAGGGGACCAGGGAGAGGGAAAGAATAAAGCCACAGATGACAGAGCGAAATATTCAGTAGCAATACTACTTCTTTTTCAGTTTTAAATCACTGAGGCGGGGGGCTCGTCCTATTATCAAGGCAGTGTAACAAAATGGTGAAGAAGATTTAGAATCAGTCAAGACTGTTTTCATGTCCCAGCTCTGCACTTACTTTCTGTGTGACCTTGGGCAATTACTTAACCTCTCTGTGCTCTATCTTTTCTGTAAAATGGGCAACTTGGAGTACTTACTTCACAGGACTGCTGTGACGGTTATGAGAGATGGGGCCTATAAAGAACTTAGCCAAGAGCTTGACACAGCTGGATTAGTATTTGCTGAACAGAGATAATTTTTTAAAGAGATTTTATAAATACATGAGCTATTTACGCTGTATCCTTACCCTATCCAAGTTACAATCCATTCACTTAAAAGTTCAGACTGAGAGCAGGTGGTTGCTAGAGACTTTGGTTAAGGGTTACCTGACTATTCTGATTTTTTGTTGTTGTTGCTAGAGATGTTTTGCTTTCCTTTTGCTACTGCCTTCGAAAACTCTGATGTGTCCAGCAGATTTGGACCTTACTGGGCGTCTGAACTACTGAAAGACAATTTCAGTTCCAATGCATAACCGAGTCCGTTTCTTGCCCTTGTCTTAGTCCCTGGAAGTAGGTTAGTGGACTAGAGACATCTCATTAATTTGTAGGAATAAGTAGGAGGATGATCCCTTCCATTAACTCCACAAAAACTGCGCTGAACCATGTTCTTTACATAAAGTTTGAATGATACTTGGAAAGTAGTGCCGTCTCACATCCAGCTGTATAATAAGAACCATATTGCTGATGTCAGCAACTGGGAGGCTGTAGTCTGTTGGAAGTCTTTGGAACCCTAGCATCTGTTCGTATTTTTAACATTTCTGCCTCTTTTTTTTTTTTTTGCCCTTGAAATGACACATATCATAGAGTTTCAAAGACAGTTCCCAAACAGAAAGGGCTGAGCCTATTTAAGAGCTGATGGGAGACTTGTGCCATTAAAGTAGCTGTCACCCAACAAATGAGGAATAGAGTTACTTCAGAAACTACAAATCCACAAATTTCTTTAGAACTAAGATCTCCAGACAGTTCTCAGACACTGGAGGAAGTCTAAGACTTTGGAACGACCACGATGTAAGTGAAAGAGGGGAATTCTTCCACATGCGGCCAGTGAAATAATGGCTAGCTGGACTCGACAAAATATTCAAACATTTCCAGGAAATATGCAAGCTATGGATCACATTATTAAATGCAGTTCTCATTGGAGCACTCAGGATGTGGAATACAGTATTTAATATCTCTCTGGGCGATTCTGCTCTGGAATCAGCTAAACGACATGAAAATTGTCCTCTGTTATGTATGAGAATCATAAACTCACAAAGTAATTTTTATCCTGAATCCAGACCCTGTCTGCTTTTCCTTCCCCTCTCTTTCCACATGCTGTAATGGGATAAGTGATGTTTTCAGTCAGGGAGGGATGGGAGAAATTAAGAAGCTTTAGGAAAAGCATATTCTGAATTTCCAAAAAAATCGTCTAGGTCAGTTCAGAGTCTAGTCAGAAAGTGTATTCATCCTGCCTGGATATTTCCACTGACAGCGGAAGCGAGGCCGGGACAGCTGAAAATGATTACACTTGTGACCCTTTCCCGGGGAGATCCTAAAGTTGAAGGTTCTTGGAGACTCACAGCTTGTTACCGTTTTTTCTTTATTTCTCTGGGTAAGTAGTCATGCTGAATGAATTCATGATTCACTTAATAAACACTCAGGGGAATGATTTCTTGCTTGCCGAGCCATGTTTTTAAATCTGGTTTACAACACCCTTCAAAATATGAAAGAAAAAAAGTCTTAGAAAACCAAATGACTGTCTTTTCTCAACATGGGTGAAGAATATTTTCATTCTGTTTATGTTATTATGGAAAAGAGTGTGCAGGAGTGGGATGGGCACTAAATTAGTTGTCAGCCCTACCTGCCGGTGGGCTGGTTGAGAAAATTACCGCATTTCAAGTGGTTTGAAAGTGTAATCAAGTCTAGAATTGTAAAGTCATATTATTTTCTATTTGGTCGCCTATCAGACTTGCTAACACTGCCTGACTAGTTTCCCCAGAGCTACTGTACAGCTGAGAAGATACACTCCCTTAAGGTCCTCCATCAGGCTATCTAAAGTGTTTACCTGATATGTGTTTCCCTCACTTGAAAATTGTTACACAAAATAATGTGATCTAACCGTTGCACAGTCTTTTTAAAGAAGCCAAAACAAAGAACATGTATTCTGTTTACACTGAACTAAAGTCTTTGCTTGGCCTAGTCAGCTGACTTGTGTTCAGATGGACTCCGGCCAACTTGATTTGGCCACTGTTCAGGTAGGAATGCCAGATGGCCCCAGCAAGCTTCACCAGCAGTTATTTGGTTATTTTGCATGGAGAGGCATAGACTTAAGAAAATATTACAGCATATTGGTTTTAAATTTTTATTACTGTTTAACAGAAAACTTAATTCCTGAGACTATGGTTTTCAAAGAGGGGCAAGTGCAAAGCCTTTCCAGTGTTCTGTGCAACAAAACTTAATAGAGATCATTCTGTTGACAGAGCATAAGGTAGGTTCAAGTTCAGAGCTGTTGGTTTCATGGTATCATTCTCTCTATATTTTTATACTCCTATACATTATTAATTCTGGAGTAAACCAGTTGTTCAAGGATATTATGGCATTGCCAAATAGCCAAACAATGTTCTTTTGTAGTTTATAGCTACTAAACTTGGCCAGAAATTCAATACACACATCCCATACCTATTTTGCTTCAGACCATGGGAAGGAAAAAGTAGAATGTTCCAACATCATGATGTTCCTATGTGAGGAATGCATTTCTCACTGTCTGCAGTAAGGTGTTTGTGGACAAGGCCTTCCTGTGTGGGGAATGTTGTTGGCTTGTTTCATAGATAACTGTGTTGGTGCTGAAATAGAAGGTACAGTTCTGAAAGTGTACAACATACATGCAATGTATAGTTATTAAAGCTTTGGCTAATCATAGCAAGGTGGTTTAAGTTTAGCAACTTCAAAATAGCATTGCCATTTAGATAGATTTTGTTTTTGAAAGATACTTATACCACTTTAGGCTATGATTTAAGTTTACTTCTCACTTATGATGAAGAGCTCTTTAATTCCTTCTATCCAAGATCTTTTCTCTCTTGTTATAGCTTCTTATGATTTTTCCCTTTTCCCTGCCTGTTAGTCCAGTTGTTCACTAAATACTCCTCCAAGTTTTGGTACAAGTTGTATATATAGTACAGTAGTAGTGGTGATGCTGGTGGCACCAGTAGTGAGTAATAAATAGTAACTTGTAGTAATAATAATAGAAAAATAGCTGCTGTAGTGAAAATAGCTTGTTTTTACCTTCTCTGGTCCATGCTTCCTTCTGAAAGCAGCTCCTCCATTTTCATTTGGAGACTTGGCCTCCTTTATCTTGGCCTACATGGATACAGGACCCAGGCCTGGCCAACTGGAGCATCCCATCCCCTGGCCCTGGTGACTAATTCACAGCTGAACATGAGATCCAATCGGGCTAATGAAACCCCATGGCAGGGTTGCTAAGAAACTCTTGCAATCTCTCTCTCCGAATTGCTCAGCTGGAGGATGTCTCAGCACCCACCATGCCATCTCATGGGGATAGACCGCCCAAGATTCAAAACCATCGGGGAGGATAGAGAACTCAGCATGAGGACCTAGGATGAGCTCCTAGATCCAGGTGGTCCTGAAGCCAGGCCTACTTTTTTTTTCTTAAGTCAGGTTGAGTTGGGCTTCTGTAACTTATAACTAAAGGAATCATGACTGATACAGGATACAGTGGTAGCTGTGCCATTTATTAAGCACTGCTTCTCTGTTCGGCACTGAGATAAGGGCTTTAATAGATGTCCTCTCATTTAATCCACACAATAGTCTTGTGTTTGTTCCCATTGTGTGGATGAGGAAACAGATTTAAAGAGGTTAAGTAACTCCTCTGAGGTCATACGGCTGGTAAGGAACACTAAAGCCTCTGAACTAATTATGTGGATAAGGTTGACTTCATCAAGGTAGGCCTTCAACATCAACTCAGAGAGACACTCAGCTTGAAGGGCTGCCATTAACTAGGAACTGAGTCAGTGACAGCTTCAAGTATTCAGTTGGTCTTGTCAGAGCTGAATGTAGATGAAATGAAAGCTGGACAAAATCTTGCTCCCTTGGCCCTAGGGCTGCAGGAGTACTGTAAGGCTGTTCCTACAGGGAACAGCAGAGAGGACAGACAGTGCCAAGGCTTCTGTGAAGAGACAGGACGCACAACAGGCTTTGTGTATTGTAGTGCCGTAATGCCTGGAAGAATTAAGGTGTCTCCTGAAAAGGGTCTTGGAATAGGCCCAAATGAGGGTAAGTGGCTGGTGAGAGATGAGGCAGAGCTTGACCCCAGAGTCCATTCCAGCAGCATTTGCAGATTGCAACTGATTTGTCATGGTCTGGCTCAGGGCAAGGTGAGGTCATTGTGGTTGAAGGTAAAAAGTGATCCAAGCATGTTCGCTGTGCCAGACAGGGCCTGTTTGCCTCCCGTCCATTCTTTGACCCTCCCCTGCCCTGCCTTGCTTCTCAGGGGATTGACCCCTGCAGGTTGCCTGCCCCAGACCCCTAGGTTAGATGGCTTCTGCCTGGGTATGGTCCATGGCAGCCACTGGTGAGATATCGGCAGGGAGAACAAGAATAAGTTAGGGTGTTTCTCTTCCTTGTTCTCTGCCTCAAACTCACTCTCTGGCTATGGCTGGGTCTCCTCCATGGCTTCTGCTCTCACAAGCAGGCTCACCATGGTTCCACTTCTGCCTTCTCACCCCAGACCCTGGAACTCTTGAAATATTGCCTTTGTTCCCCCAGCTGAGGGGTTGCTAGAGGCTTCCTGCTAGCGCTGCCCTCTCCGGGTGTCTCAGCTACTCCAGCACCTGTGGAGCTAGACCCCTGTTGTAAATGTTGGGAGTGTTTTCTGTTTTCCTGGCTAGCCAAATGTCCAAAATGCAGCCACTTTCTAAGGGCAACACCCCTCCATCTGAGTACCCTCACAGTACTCGCAGTACCATAGTATGTGCTAAAAATAAAGTGACTGTTTACTTAGTTGGTGTGGAATCTCTTGCCAACCTAACCCATCCATTCATTTCCTCTGTTTTCATGGGACGGCTCTGCAGAATCAAAGGTCCTGTTTCTCAGCCTTGTTTTAATGGGCTGGCTGGCCCCCTCCACTTCCTACTTACTCCTTTGCAGCCTGTTAGGAGCTCAGCAACAGGAATCATTCCTGAAAACCTTTTCCGTCTTCTTAGTAATCATATCAAATATCTGATTTTGTGTGGGCTGGTCAGAGAAAAACAATACTTCCCTTTTCACTAAAGGCAAAGCATCTCAGCATGAGTTGTTACTGCAATTGCTTGTTTTTCTTCTTAATTTAAGAGACAAGTCTGATTTACCCTGAAAACAGTGGCTGTGGTTAATGGACTTAGCATACGAATTCTCATTTAATGCAGCAAACTTTAGGAGTAGGTTTTTGTCCGAGTGCAGGTAAATCACAGTATTCTTAAAGTGTAGTATGGAAAAGCATCCATCATTAAACAAAAAATCATTTATTTTAAACTATTTCATCAAAATAAAGTCAACCCGCATTCTTTGTTTTGTGCCTGAAAGAATCAGAAAATTTATCTTTAGCAGTAGCTTATACATCTGTCTGCCTTTGCCTCCAGAATGCCACATTTCTAAACCTTTTTTTTTTTTTTTTTGGTTTGAAAAGTTCCTTGCTTCAGGAAGAAATCCAGAAGGTTCTGAATGGGCAAGAAGGGGCAGCAGCACAGCTGACTGGAGCCAGCCAGGCCAATGGTGCTGCTCTGGTGTAGCGTTTGCTGGCTGTGTCGTATGTAATTGGGGTTGGCCGGCTAGGAGAACGTTGGAAGGACTCACAGGAAGTGAATATTTGCTGACTGCCTCATCCCTTGCTGACTCTTCAGCATTTTCTTGTCTACGACTAAAACATTTTGCCTTGTATGTTCTTGCTCTAAGTCTCTTGAGACGGTAGGCGTATTTTTTCTTTCATTTTCAACTCCTGCCAGATGTGTCGGGCGTAAAGTCCAAAATGCATAGATCTTGGCCCTAGATCTTCTGGGCATGTGGCCACTCTGTTTCTGACACAGGCTGCACAGTAACCAAATGTGTCTGGAAGTTCAACCCTTTAAGAAATCTTAGCTTGGTGCTCCTATAGAAATGAGAACCCTGTTAAAGGAGACTGAGGAGAGACGCCTGAAAGACTCTCCCACTCCTGTGACCTAAGGAAAAATAAAAGGAGATTAGAAGCCTTACTAGGTCAGATGTCCATGAAGAAAACTAAGATGAAGTACCCTTTATCTCTTCCTTTAGAACCTGGCACCGGCTTCCACTTTAGCTCGGAATGAGTCCTCTCAGTAGGGCCACCACATCTGGCCAAAGAGGTCAACTCCAGGAAACAGCATTCTCATAAACTCTGAGGTTATACAGTGTGCAATCTTCCCACCTCTACGTGGTGGCCCTGCTGTAGGAGTGAGGCTTCCCTGGTTTCTCTTGCTATACCTAGACCTAGACTTGGACTTAAATGGTCTTCTCTATTTCAGACCCAACATTCTCTCTGTGTAAATCATTCCTGTTAGGCCTGTATTTCTTTGCCTTAAAAATGAGAGTTATTCCTACTTCCATAAGCTTTTATGAGCTGACAAAAAAGTGACTTATGTTACATGGGAAAGTCTTCTCCCAAAGACAATGAAGTATTATTTCAAATTGGCACTAACAAAATTACTCTTTTGTGTGTGTGTGTGTGTGTGTGTGTGTGTGTGTGTGTGTGTGTGTGTGACAGAGGCAGAGAGAGAGACAGAGAGAGGGACAGATAGGGACAGACAGACAGGAAGGGAGAGAGATGAGAAGCATCAGTTCTTTGTTGCGGTTGTGGCACCTTAGTTGTTCATTGCTTGCCTTCTCATATGTGCATCGACCCGGGGACTATAGCAGAGCGAGTGAAACCCTTGCTCAAGCCAGAAACCTTGAGCTCAAGCCAGTGATTTTGGGCTTCAATCCAGCCACCTTTGGGCTCAAGCCAGCTATCATGGGGTCATGTCTATGTTCCCACGTTCAAACTGATGGCCCAGCACTCAAGCTGGTGAGACCACACTCAGGCAGGATGAGCCCACACTCAAGTTGGCAACCTTGGAGTTTTGAACCTGGGTCCTCTGTGTCCCAGTCCAATGTTCTATCCACTGTGCCGCCACTTGGTAAGGCCAAAATTACTCTTTGGAAATGAAAAATGTACCCACATGAGCTAAATTAACTTATTCCATGTGTGGGGCAACCATGGAACTTAGCAAGGGCTAATGTGCTTTGTGGTCCCCAAGAAATGAAGCTGACTTCAAGTCAATTGTGCTTTGTAATATTATGTGCTATGCAATAATACTTTGTAAGTGACACTGAAATTATTATTACCTCCATGTAGTACTATGATTTTTTATTTGAGCTGTGTAATATTTCTTCTTCTTCTCTTCCTCTTTTTCTTCATCATCATTATCTTCTTCTACTTCTCCTTCTTTTCCTTTTTTAAGTGAAAGGAAGAGAGATAGAAAGACAGACTCGCGCAAGTACCCCAAGTGGGATCCACCCGGCAACCCCTGTCTGGGGCTGATGTTCATCAAATCAACTGAGCTATCCTCAGAAACTGGGGCCAACCTTCAAACCAATCAAGCCACTGGCAGGAAGAGAGGAAGAGGGAGAGAAGGGGGAGAGGGAGGGGAAGAAAAGCAAGTGGTTGCTTCTGATATGTGCCCTGACCAATCCCTGGGACATCCACACACTGGGCCAATGCTCTACCCACTGAGCGAACTGGCCAGAACTTATTCATTATTCTTAAAGTCAACCACATTAGGAAATTCTATAGCTTATAAAAGAAGGTTTTCTTCAAGTACCAGATAGGTTCATAAAAGAGGAATGGAGAAGCAGTTTGAATAAAAATAAATTCATGGATCAAAGAGCCTTTCTTGGTGAGAAGCAACTGGATTGACTTTGAAGGGAAGGGTCTGAGAGCTTAGAAACAGGACAGGAGGGACGTTAGAGATTTCAAAGGCGAAGAAAAAGTTTGGTATGTTAGCAAGACGAAAAGTTGATTGCAATGTAAACCATATATTTGGTGAGTGAAAGATAGTGGATTGGTGGTGTAAAGTCACCACAGACCACAGGCCACAGAGGGCTAGGAAGGCACTGTGGGACCTGCTTGGTGCTCAGACATCATTGAATGCGTACTTTTCATGGCCATCAAACCAAGTATTTGGAAAAAAGCTTTATTCCTTCAACTAGGTCACACATTTAAAGGATTTTAAAACATTTTTTTGTGTGTTTTCTGCATGATCTGGTTCATATATATATATATATATATATATATATATATATATATATTTCCCATGTGGAGATACACACTGCTTTGTCAGATAAACACACTTCCTTAAGAGCTGTTCAGACTGAAACTTGTTTTCAAAAATGTGTTTATTCTACAGCAAAGAAAACAACTAGACTATTCTCAAACTGACATCCTTCAAATTAGAAACCAAAGCAAGTTGCTGCAAAATAGTTGTCATTGATCATTTTCACTGACACCAAAGTTTGGTATTTTTTTAAGCTTAAGTCCTTAAACACCCTTTTGAAGTAACGTTGAACATTTAATCAAAACATAGACCTCCCCGAGACAATGGGGCTGATTTTTCATGCAGCGCCTGACTCAGGAGAGGGCCTCTGCAAACTCAGCAGCCATTAGACGTAGACTTCCTCATGACCTTGAGCCAGTCCCCACACAGAGAGACCTCTGCAACTTTCCACAGCATCCTCCTTAGGGTAGGTAATGTACAGAGGACATGTTTCAGCCAAATCTTTGTTGGTTGTAAGAAGAGAAAACTCAAGTGAAGTTAAATAAAGGTAAAGATATTGAGATGTCAGCCAGTCCTCAAAGGAACTGAGCTTGAAAGTAGGAGGGAGCTTCTCCTCTGTCTGTCTGTCTGTCTGTCTGTCTGCCTGGAGCATCACAGTCTCTCTTCTGCTTTCTTTGGTGTTGGCTTCATTCTCCTCTGTGCAGACATACTCAGTTCTTATTATTTGTGGCAGTTATGTTCTCTAAAGTTGACAAAATCACTGACTGAGTGAACACTGAGCCATTATGCCTGGGGGAATACGGGATTAGGTTCCTTCAAGTCTCACAACATTTTTGCTAGCTGATTAATACATAACTTTGTTTTATGTGTATTTCTGTTTTAAGGCATCTCATTGAATATATGATATATTGTTGATTCATTAACCTTGAACTCATGGCCTACAGTGCTATAACATATGTCTGAAAGAAGCTTACTTAACACATGCATTTTATCTGTAAGAAAAAATCACAGCCTCCTTGAGCTCAGGAATACTAGATAGCATTTCAATACTGTGCCCAGGTGAAACAGTGAAATCACCAACAAAAATGCAAAAGCATGGCACTCAATAGACCACAAAAAAGACACTTGTGTAAGAAGGAGAGTTGGCCCTGGCTGGTTTGCTTAGGAGTAGATTGTTGGCCCATTGTATGTATATCTCAGGTTTGATTCCCAGTCAGGGCACAAAGGAGAAGTGACCATCTGCTTCTCCACTCCCCTCCTCTTCCTCTCTCTCCATCTCTCTCTTCCCCTCCTGCAGCCATGAATTAATTGGTTCGAGCACATCACCCCAGGCACTGAGGATGGCTACATGGAGCCTCTACCTCAAGCACTAAAAATAGCTCAGTTGCAAGCATGGCCCCAGATGGGCAGAGCATCGGCCCCAGGTGGAGGTTGCCAGGTGGATCTTGGTAGGGATGCATGTGGGAGTCTGTCTCTCTATCTCCCACTTGGAAAATAAGGAGAAAAAAAACAAATAAAACAAACAAAAAGACATGAAGTAGAGTTGAAACAAATAGCATAATGCCATCTTGTTCCACTTCAGCTGGGAACATGGTGTTGAATGATTCAAATTTTTCAACACATTGTTCATGCTCACAAATGACTACACAAGTGTCCCAAGTACTGACTTTGGGGTTACAAATAAACTTCAGTGAGTAAGCAAAATGGTAAATATGGGGCACAGTGATGATGAGGACTAACTAGCTTCTATTCTTGGCTCAGGGTTTCTGTTTCCCTATGGCTTCAGTTTTCTCTGTGGCTCTCACTCCCCCCAGCTCCAGGCTCAGCCTTGGCCTGCATGGTCTCTGCTCTGCTCCCATGGCTAAGTGTCTCAGTAGCTTGAGATCTTCATTCCAAATAAACTCTAAAAAGGAATCTGTTTGGCTTAACCTAGCCTTTGAATTGATTCCACTTGAAGCAAATGCCCATCCATAGTCCAAGACTGGTGTACATATAGAGGTAGCAGGTGTGTGATAGGGAAAAGCAGTCATATGATATATAGGCTTCTACAGGACTGAGAATAGGACACAGTCAACCAAAAGGAGAAGGTGAAGACTGCAGACAAAGTGACTACTTTTCTGGTGTGTTATAACCTCAGAGTACCAAGAAATAGCCCTTTCACTTTTGTTCCTCTGATACCTAAATTTCCTTCATGAGATCCAAGACTTTTTTCATGGTTAGAGATAGGGCTTAAAATGCCTAAATTCATTGGAGGTTTTAAGATAAAGAATATTGACTCTCACAGAGTGATAAGTCAGTTTTCTGAAGTCAGGTATTTGCAGAAGATGGAAGAGGAAGAGGCCCTGAAGAGCAGGAAGTAGCACAGAAAGGGTGAGTAGGGAGCTCTCGGGGGAATGGCACCTGAATCTCCATTTTACCTAGACTGGTGTTTGCTTGTTCGTTGATTTGTTTTGTTTTAATACTTCCGTCTACCCCAAAACATACTGTCCACACATACTGCCCCCCCCCACAATATTGTTTCAGTGGAGAGAAACCCCTGAAGTGTCTCATTCATTGCTGTGTCTATGGGAAGCTACGGATGAAACCCAAGAACAACCAGATACAACCTTCTCTAAATATCATCATCTAGATACTTTCTCAGTAACAATTCTAAACTCATAAGCCAGCTATCATGGAGCTGGACAGAGTTCAGTTAATAAGACTTTGTCTCTTCAAATATAATTTAGCAAATATCTTTCAGTTTCCACTTGAGTTTTCTCTTAGACTCTTACACCAACTCCAGTATATCAAAGTACTTCTTCTAAACAAACAAAAATAAAGTTAATAACAGATGTCTTCCAAAGATGGCAAGAATTAAAATTTTTTCTATCTCAAAACTCCACAAAGAGAGAAAGGAGGAACAGTAAGATGGAGAAGTCACCTTCATGGAAGCAAGGAGGCAGGAAGTTAGAGGAACATAGATGAAAATGGCACACCAATGGTCCTGGCTGGAAGAGAGGGCCCGTGGGGAGGTGAGACAACAGGTGTTCAGATAAGTGTGTCAGAGGCGAAGGGATGAAAGTAGGAGAGTGATGAATGATTCCTATCTTGTTGGACAGATAAGAGAAACAACTGTAGGCTTTGAAAAGAAAAAGTAGCACTTGAGAACATTTATTCCCAGAAATCTGAGGAAATCCAGACTATCACTTCAAGAATTGAAGAGATTGGGAAGCCAGTATAACTAGGATTAACTAAGGGCTCAAATCCACTGCCTGTCAACAAGCCAGGCTGTGGATGGCTCATAACATTATCTAAAGGTCTCATCAAATTTCAGAGCTAGAACAACCATAATAGAAATGTTTTCTGACATCAGTCAGAATTTGGGATTGTTTCACTCAATGTAAGAGATGGGACATTAACGTCAGAAAAGCTCATGGCTACTCCTTACAACACATCAGGACTCCTTTCCCCAAAAAAACTCTTCCTATGTTTCTGATGTCCTATCTTGGCATCCTGAAAGGAGGGCAGATTATATAACTGTCTGAAGTATTACAGAATATGAAACAAACTAAGTAACTTGTGAGATATGAGTCATTATTCCCTTTGTTCTGCATTTTAAAAATTACTTGTTTTCCCTTTATGATAGAAATTGAAAATAAAACAAGATTAAAAACAAAAAAATCCCCTCTAAGTGTCCCCTTATGAAGAAACCTATTTTATCATATCAGATTATACCTAGGCAACTGCTATTGAAATAATAACCAACATATTTTGAGAGTCTATTGTGTGTCAGGTACTCAATATCACCTACTTCTATACTTATTTTAGTCATGAGGATACCAAAAATCAAGGTTAAATAAGTTATCTATGGTTACCTAGTCACTAATTTCAGAGCCAAAACTTGAATTTAATCTGCTTGTGTCCAAAGCCCATGCTCTTATGCATTACAGTATACCATCTCCCCAGTCTCTTCTCAGAGCAGACTTCTCAAGAGACCCAACTACCTGTGGTGGCGCAGTGGATAAAGCGACAACCTGGAATGCTGAGATCGCCTGTTCAAAACCCCAGGCTTTCCTGGTCAAGGCACATATGGGAGTTGATGTTTCATACTGCTCCCCCTTTCTCTCTCTCTCTTTCTCTCTCTCTCTCTCTCTTTCTCTTTCTCTTTCCCTTCTCTAAAATGAATAAATAAAAATCTAAAAAAAAGAACTCTAGAAAAATAGTCCAAAACATTTAAAATAAATAAATAAATAAAAATGAAGCAAGCCTGAGGTAGGCCACCAGCCCTACAACTGGCTGCTATTGTCCTTGACACTCCCAGGTTACAAGCGGAAACTTCCTGCAAATCTCCAAGTGGCACCAGTATCTTATCCTCTTCTGCTTACATCCTGATCTTTGAAGAATAGATCTTCAGGCTCCTAAGCACAACCTCCCACCCACTCTTGATAAGGAAAGAGAGATGTTAAAATATAGAATAGTAACAAGGCCTAAGGATGCCTGAAAAAGTATTCGTACTCATCAACTCTGAAAAAAACAACAACAAAAAACCTAACTCGCCCTGGCCGGTTGGCTCAGCGGTAGAGCGTCGGCCTAGCGTGCGGAGGACCCCGGTTCGATTCCCGGCCAGGGCACACAGGAGAAGCGCCCATTTGCTTCTCCACCCCTCCGCCGCGCTTTCCCTCTCTGTCTCTCTCTTCCCCTCCCGCAGCCAAGGCTCCATTGGAGCAAAGATGGCCCGGGCGCTGGGGATGGCTCTGTGGCCTCTGCCCCAGGCGCTAGAGTGGCTCTGGTCGCAACATGGCGATGCCCAGGATGGGCAGAGCATCGCCCCCTGGTGGGCAGAGCGTCGCCCCTGGTGGGCGTGCCGGGTGGATCCCGGTCCGGCGCATGCGGGAGTCTGTCTGACTGTCTCTCCCTGTTTCCAGCTTCAGAAAAAAGAAAAAAAAAAAAAAACCTAACTCTTAGGTTAGTTGTGTGGGCAAAAGGAATGAAACCAAAAAAACTTCGACAGGGACACAGACAACTAGATGGACTGAGGCTAATTTTGAAACTAAGAATTTAGAAATCTTTTGGGAGAAGTGTTCTTCTGAGGCTCTAGTCCTCAACAGTGAGGTTGAAGTGCTCTCCTCTCCCTAAAGATAAATTCTGGAGATAAATACTTTGTTTAAATCAAACTTGGCAAAGCAATGGGGATACAGGCACAAAAAGACAAAGTCTGTGTCCTTTAGAAGATAACAGATTAACTAGAGAAGGAAACACAAGAATATAAAAGGTTAACTCTGAAGTTTGATTGAAAAAAAAATTTTTAAACATATTGATATATCATTTCAATAAATACAAGAAAAACATTCAGTTAAAAAACCATTATCTTGTATAATTTTTAAAAAAGCAGCATATTAAGCAGCTCTTGGCACAAAAGAGAAAAACTATATTTATTTGATAACAGATATCTACCAAACCAATCAAAAATCATATTAAATCTGAAATTGTATAACGATCCTTATTTAGTTAGGAATAAGACAAAAATGAATACCTACTGTTCAACATTGGCTTGATGATCTTAACCAACACGAGAAAATAAGAAGTTATAAAAGATATAAGATTGGAAAGGAAGAAATTAACTGTTAATTTTTTGGTAGCTTATTTGCTCATTTATTTAAAAAAGGTGAACTAATCAATGGACAAGCCTTTATAAATAATAATTTAGCAAGATAGCTGAATACAAAAACAAATCAGAAAAATCTAGTAGTATTAATTGGCGATTGTATAGCACTTTGCACATTTCAAAGCACTCCGACATATTCTCATAATTTACAAAAGGTTCTCTGAATCCTGTGAGTTTGATATTTCGACATCATCCCTGTGACCAGCAGCTGCAGCTATATTAGTCCCATTTGACAAATGTACAACTAGGGCAGAGATGGCATCTTTCCCTTTTTCAAAAGTGAGGTATAATTTCTAAACGGTGATATTCACACCTTTTGGTGTTATAATTCAACAAACCATATAACAACCGCCACAATCAAGATAAAGAACAGATCTGTCGGGAGGAGGGAGAGGGGAAGGGGAGGGGGAGGGGCACAAAGAAAACCGGATGGAAGGTGACGGAGGACAGTCTGACTTTGGGTGATGGGTATGCAACAGAATTGAATGACAAGATAACCTGGACATGTTTTCTTTGAACATATGTACCCTGATTTATTGATGTCACCCCATTAAAATTAATAAAAATTTATTTATATAAAAAAAGAACAGATCTGTCACCCCCAAAAGGTTCCCTGATTCTCCTATGTAGTCGACCTCTCTCTCTATTCTCAGACCCTGATAACCACTGAGCTCTTTTAAATCCTAGAGTTTTGTTTTTCTCCTGCTTTTCTTCTTTTAACTTTATTTAGCCCCTTTATATAAATGGAACCACATGGCATGTAACCTTTTGCATCTGACTTCTTTTACTTACCATAGGGTGTTAGCGATTTACTTGTAGCAAGCAACAGTATTTAGGTACCTTTTATTATTGAGGAGTGTTCCACTGTGTGGATGCCCAGAGTTTATTCGTTTACCCATTGAAAGACATTTTCCTGTTTGCAGTGTTTGGTTATTATGAACAAAGCCACATAAACATTTGTATAAAGACTTCTATGTGAACATAACTTTTCATTTCTCTTGGGTAAATGCCTAGGAAAAAATTGCTGGTAAAATGTTATCTTTATTTACAAAACAAAAACCAAAAAACCCCTGCCAAACTGTTTTCCAAATTGACTGTACCATTTGGCATTCCCACCATCAATGTGTGAGCTGTCCGGTTGCCGTGTATCTTTGTCAGCACTAGCATTGTCAGAATGTTTTAAGCTTTAGCCATTCTGATAGGTTTGTAGTAGTAGCTCATGATGGTTTTAATTTTCACTTCCCTAGTGACTAAAGATGTTGAGTACCTTTGCAGCACAGTTAGCCCAATGGGAGACATTGGACTGTACCCACTAATGCGGTAGACGTTATTCACTGACTGAAGGGAACATCCGAAACTCTTCTCATTGGTGCTAACCCAGAGGTTTTATCATCTTTCTTCAGGTGAATCAGGCACTAGACAAGGAAGTCACTCTACCTTCTGGGTGGGGCCACCGTCTGAGTGAGAGTACAGAGGAATCTGCGTCTCCCAGATGATGCTAAGCACTCAATAACCACTTGTTCTCAAACCAACGTATTCTTCACAGAAAAAAAAAAGAAACAGGTTTAGGAAGAACTTGAAGAATTTGAGACACTGAAAAAAATACAACACAAATTGTGAGGAACTGGATAAATCAGTTAAGCCTGGTAGAAACAAAAGGGGTACATAGGAGTTTCAATATAAATATTATGGGAATAAATGGCCAAATTGAAAGTTCAATAAGTTGTCCTGAAAGGAGTCACTGTCATAGCTTATATTAGAATTCAAAACTCCTCATTCTGAGCCCAGTGACCAGTCATCAGAGCCATGGACATCTGTTTGGGGGTGACAAATCTTTCCATGCTGCAGTTGTCAAGGTAATGAGCTCCAATGTTACATTCCTTGGGTGCTGTGGGTAGTTGCTATCTCACTGAACAGAGAAGAGATGAATAAAATGTTCCCTGCATTTTGAGTGGGGGAGAGGAGACAGAAGGTAAATAGAGTCACAATGGTGTGTGTGTCAGGAAAGAGGAAGTGGGTAAGATGAAGGCCCACAGTTCTTTTGAGAAACATAATAAATCATAGAAATCAACCACAGAAAACAGAATAGAGCAAAATTCTTCATTTTACAAAAATATAAACCTTGAGAGAAAAGAATTGGGAAGAAAGCTTATAAAAATGGCTTTTCCTATTAAAAATGCCTTTATATTTCAAGATAAAAGATGGCTTCAAATATGTTTGGAGAAGCAGAAATTGCTGTGAAAGGATTTCTAAATAGATAGGCACTTGAGAGAGTAAAGACATTCTAAACAGATAGACACTTTATAAGATAAAAATTAAAGCTTTCATAACTGACATTGTTATTATTAAAATCGTCATGGTTTACCATTGTATGTAAATGTCCAAACCAAATGGAACTAGAACCAGATTTTTGGCACATCCAGGAAGGAAAAGAGAACTGTGCATTCAACTTGATGGAGGTTAATATTAAGATGAATCACATAGAAAATTTTTTCTTAGTTTAAAAATGGCTAGAGTAGCAATTTTATATGGTTCGACCTAATTCTGAACCAGAGGTCAAGCCTAATGATCGGTTTTCTAGCTACAGTATATTTCTAGCTGATATTCATTTTCCTGACTCAAGTCTTTTCTGATGGGTCCACAGACCATCATTCATAAAAGATTCGTAGGTCCCCTTCCCTCCAGTCCAGTGGAGGAACTAACTGGCCCCTTCTCTCCTTAACCATCCTTATCATCCACTTCAAATACTGACAGCAGAATATAGCTGTGATAGCATGTGCAATTAGCACCTATCTAAGCTGAGCTGTTTGGAAATGTTCAGTTGTATTACTAAGGTTTAGCGCCAAATGTGAACCATATTATTCAATGAGATCTCTCTTTTGAGCGCAGCCAAAGAGTAGAGACCTCAAAATGCATATGTGACTTTTTATTTAAACAGAAGTCTATCCATTGCCTTTGATAGACTCATTTAACAGAGAACTGAGCGACTATCCCATATGCAGCACTATCCCTGACACTATGGGGATTCCAGAGCTGTTGAAATTCCATGTAGGTGAACAGACAAGATCTACATCTACACGGGCTAAGTAGGTGAGTGAAAGGTAACCAAGCAATGCATTTGGGAAGCTGCAGTGTAATGAAGGCACAAATGCCAAGAGATTTGTTCAGAGAGTGTTTTGAATTTAGGAAGAGGAATGCTTTGTGGCCAAAGAAGTCTAGAGGAGAAAGTTAGCGGGGTTTGAAGACAAGGTAACATCTAGAAAGGAGGAAACCAGAGTAAAGACAGTCTAGGTAGAAGCTACAGGATCAACAAAAGACACAGTACCAGGATAGTTTGTGGGGATCATGAATAGCAGTGCCTATTGTTTATTTTATGGGTGGTTGGGTATAATTCAGCATAGGACAGTCAAGTGTAAATGACGGACACCTTTATCATTTGTTAAGGAAAAAATTCACAAAACAGTGAAAAGCAAAGCTTCCTTTGTCCTTTCCGAAATGCCTCTGCTCTCATCTGCTTACTCTTCCCTGAGCTGAGTCTGGGGGCTGGTGCTGAAGTCGCACCTCACAGCTGAGTTGGGAACTCCTCAATATTTTTGCCGGTAACCCCAAGTGGAAAAGCACAAGCCACAACCAACTTTCATGTTTCTATCATCTTTTAAAAGTACTGGATTTTAGCCTGACCTGTGGTGGCGCAGTGGATAAAGCATCAACCTGGAAGTGCTGAGGTCGCCGGTTTGAAACTCTGGGCTTGCCTGGTCAAGGCACATATGGGAGTTGATGCTTCCAGCTTCTCTCCTCTCTCTCCCTCTCTCTCTCTCTCTCTCTGTCTCTCCCTCTCCTCTCTAAAATGAATAAATAAAAAATAAAATAATTTAAAAAAACACAAAAACAAATGCTTAAAAGTACTAGATTTTAAGCATTTAAAATGTTACATTCATGATGGATAACTTTATTGATGAATTTAACTATTACAATAAGTGCAAACAAGCAATTAATTTCAGAGAAGGCTCTAAAGGACGGAGCTGGTCTTCACTTCTCTGTTCAACTTGGAAGCTGCAAACATAGGTGGTTAGTGATTTCATGGAGAAAACCTCTTTGGATGTTTTTATTTTAAGAGAATTCGTGGACGAGAGGACAATTCTTTTTTACCCAAAAGAATAAATTTCTCATGGTATAACTTTATACCCTGGGCCACCTAAGTGAAAAAGATGGTTTAGGACAAGGAAATCTTTCAAATATCACTATATTCTAAACAACCACCTTTCTGCCCAGAAAGGTTAGCCATAGCAATAATGATGATAGAGAGACAGTAGCCTCTTCTGCCTTCTCACTTTTACAAGGCTAGTGACAGAACCATTTGACCCTGGACATGTCTGGTGGCCTAGTGAGATAGAATTCTGACACTCAGTTTACCCCAAGAGAAAAAATAATTTTGGCAGGTGGGAAAATGGTAGTCACAGTGTGAGTATTGCTTTATAATGACCAGTATCCACAAGCAGATCCTGGATTACTCAGAAAGGCAAGGTCGCCAAGCCTAACTTCAGTGGCCACTGTGTAGCCTCCCTCACGCTAATGCAAATTAACCTGGGCATGGAGTAAGGCTATTTACCCTAAGGCCGGGACTGACTGGGCTGCCAACATCATATAGTAGGTTGTTGAATGAGACTTTTCCTGTTGTCCCAGAATTGTCCCAAACAGCAGGAACTGAGAACCATTCTAGTGGCAGCGTCCAAAAATTAGAGCCAGACATTCACCCAAACTAACTTACTAAATGTCTGTAGGGCCTGCCCTATTATAATCAACCACAGACATTTTCCCACCCCCCACGGTCCATGGTCCATTCCTCATAGGCTAAGTCTGCGCTGGGTGAGAGAGAATGAACAGGGTGTCAGGTCAGCCTTGCAGGAATCCAAAGGGGATGTAATGCAGTCTTACAAAGACAGCCTCCATGAGATACGCAACTCCCTTCACCCCACTGGATGCCTGGATGCACCTAAGATGTCATTAAAGGTCAGTACATGGAATTAAAGAGAACAGTTAATCACAGCAACTGAGAAATATTTCATGTTAATAAGTCATAATATTAAGATGGCTCAAGAAACTGGTTATGTCATGAAGCTATCATTGCACATTTTATTACATCCATGTAATATATCACCTAAATAACATCCCTGTAAGGATTCAAAGGCAGTTTCTGCCCAGAGCTGAATGCAGTAATCTCTTTAACTTAATTACCGAAGGCCCTCCTGTTGGCTTTCCCCTTAACAAACCTACCAGGTATTTCATCATTTACCCTAAGGTCTAAATAACCTTTGAAGTGAATTCGAGCTATTAGGGTAGGATCACAATTGTTCCCTAGAGCCTTCCAGTTATCTCTGGGTCCCTAATTATAGGCTTGCACTGACTTCCTGGTGGTCGGTGGTTCTCAGCCTTAAGGGCAGTCAGCAAGTTTAAGTAATGCTTGTCAGAGCCACTGGGTGGCACTGCCAGGCCTGAGATGTGGGCTAGAGGGGAAAGACAGAAAAAAGACAAGGAAAGACAGGTAGAAGGGAAGTTAAGAGAGGGAGAAAGATGATAGAGAGAAGGTTAGACCACAGGCAACTGTTGCCTTGTGTGGCCTCTGCAGACACCCGGACACAGAACAATGAGCCTAGCATGTTTCATATGTCTCTGTGTTCCCAGGACCCTGTTTTGTGCCTGGCATTCTACTGATGCTCTGGGTCTGTGAACTGGCGGAAAGAAAGCTGCTGCCCGTCCCAAAGGAGATCCTCAAATGAGGAGGCTGAGGCAGTATGAGTCTCAACACTCTATTCTATTGTTCTGAGATAACTTAGTTAAATATTCAGGAAGCCGTGCTTCAGTGGGGTTTTCAGTGGTAAATCTTTGCCTTGTAAAAAGACGTAAAGCGGGAGTATCAGCACACACAGAGGTAAGACTATCCAGGGGCCCACAAACTTACTCTGTAAAGGACTAGGTAGTAGATATTTTAGTCTTTGCAAGGCCATGCAGTCTTTGTCAGAGTTACTCAACTGTGCCACTATAGCATGGAAGTAGCCACTGACAGAATAGAAAGGAATGGTTCTGGCTGTGTGCCAATCAAGCTTTACGAAAAACAGGCAGCAGGTCACATTTGGCCCATGGTTTGCCAACTCTTGATTGTTTTGGATTCTATGATAATATTTCTGATTCCTCCAACCTTGCTCTGACATCCTATTTGATTCAATACCACTCTATTTCTACATGACTGTTTTTGGACTGTCTTTGAATCTGTATTGACTGTATGATTTTAGACAGTAAACACCTCGGGTAAATCTAAGAGTCCATAGATGGCTTTGATGCACCGTAAGTATTCTTGTTCTTCCTGTCTGATCATGCTCAAGAGCTCTCAGGAATTGTTCATGGAGGTGGCCCTTAGCTTTGAAATTCTTGTGACATGTAGCTTCTGAAGATTTCACAAAGGCATAGGTAGGTGAAGCAATGTGATTAATGCCAAGTTGTAGGAATTATACTGCTCTGTCTACAGTGAACCAGATTCAAACTAGCTTGAGAAAGGTCAGCCCCAGGTCAAACCATCAAGTAACTAAAGTTTGTCTTTGGAAAACTGCCGACCACACCCTCTCTACCCTCCTCTTCTAGTCTTCAGTCCCTCATTCATTCTCCTCCCCGCTCTCAATCCCATTAAGAACTTGATTCACCTCTTTACCAAACTAAAAATGACTGTGACAGATTAAATTGCTTCTCATTGAGCAATGCTCACATTTCTGTAAGGTCAAGAGTATTTTAACAAAGGGACAGAGCACTAATGATGGGATATTATATCTTATGGTGGTGATTTTTCATTTGAAAATGGATTCTATCTTGACCATGGTCAGTGGGAAAATTCAGGAGAAATAGTGTTTAAGGCCACTGCATATAGCCCTGTGGCTCTGCAAATTTTCATGAATTAGGATGTCAATGGCATTTTTTGAAGTTGTACAACACAATAGTGGCCCAAGTACTGGGCCCTCTGAAGATTGTGTGTGTGTGTGTGTGTGCATGGTGTGTGTGTGATAGTTCCTAAGAAAGAGACCAAATTCCCTAAAGAATAGCCAATTAAAGTATGGGTTTATACTTTTGAGTTTATTTTCCTGGGAAAGTAAAGGAAAGTGACATAGATGAGGTGTTTGCGTGCCAAATGGGATTAAACATTCTAGACAAGATGAAAATATATGTTGTTTCCAAGAGAGGGTTTCATTCACATAATTTATTATAACTAGCTATGTTGGAGGCCTTTTATATATTTCAAAACCTCTCTGGTCCCACCTCTTACTCAGGCACTGAAGCAGAAATCAGTTCCTTGAAGGCTTGGATCAGCTTCCTGAGATGCAGTCAAACAGCTGTGCTCATACTTATCACCGCCCCTTTGACCTGCAGGCGACAGTTCACCTGCAACTATATGTGGAGTTCTACACTTATATGTGGAGCCCCTGTGGTCAATAAATGATAAGATCCAATGAATAAATGCTTTCTCCATCTCCTCACCCATGTAGATGGTTCTGAGACCACACAGTGGCAAGGTTCCCGAAAATACCCTGTGGGGATTGAGCACCAGTCACCCACACCAAGGGCCAACTTCCAAAAGAATCTTGGTATTGACTCTCTTCTTTCCTTGTTTACTCTTCTCATCCCTCACTTGCTCCCCGAGTTCACATCACAAATAAGTCACCTGCATAAAAGCCTTTGTCTGAGACTCTGTTCTGAGGGAAGCCCTAGCTAAGACATTATACTTGTTCACTTGTCATGAGCAATGCTGTTGTCTTATACAAGCTGCTGTGGGTTGTCAGAGGCAAAATTGCATCCTAGTTAAAACACTTAACTCTTGAGTAGTAGTCTTCAAAGCACTTTGATGCAAAATACATATTATATAAGATGTCAAACACAAGTTTATCTGTGGTGCCTTCCCTTCTCCACTGCTTCCTCTTCCTGGATGTCAGCATCTTCTATGGACCCCGATATCTCTGATAGTGCCAGTTCTGGACACAGTGCCCACCCTGCTCCATATCTGCTTCTAGCGGGAACTGATACACTGGCAGTCTCTAACTAAAGAAAGAGATTTTGGACTAGAGGTGGTCGTGGGCTGGCCAAGGCAACATCTGGACCAAGGGTAGCCCATGCATTACTGTCAGGTGGCATACCAGGTGGTCAGGTGAGAAAGCATATACCCAACTAGACTGAGGTAATACCTAGGACAAGCCCTCTGGCTCATTCAGAATTTGAACTTGAAAATATGTTAAAGGCTCAGTGGGAATGGAACAGAGCAGACATGCAGAGAGAAGCAGGCTCAGTGCAAAAAAGAGACCATGTGGACCGGGACAGAGCAGACACAGGGGGTTTCTAGAGCAACATTAAACCCTGAAGAGCTTTGCTATTTCTATTTAAAGTTTTCTTCTAATATGCATTCCCCAGTAACCCCTCTTCTTTCTTAAGTTGGCCTAAGCATGTCTTAACTTTCTCATATGTAGAAAAACCTAAAGGACTTGTTTTTGTTTTTGTTTTACCTTTTCCCATCAAGATCCTGTTTTCCTCCAGGCCAGTAATAAACAATGATATCTAATAGGTATTATCTCTCTTTAGACAAAAACTCTGTAGAGGTAGTGCCTCACCTTGAAGAGATGATACCAGGCACTGGGGCAGGTCAGCAAGTGAGAAACTTGGGGAAGTGATGATAGGTGCAATGTTCCTTGCATGACCCTGCAGAAGCTGCTGCTCAGACTGTCTGTGTACAGTTCCAGCCCATGGGAGAAATTCGATCCTGTAGAAAATGACAGGGATCTACTCACATCTGGCAGGTCCTCTACTTTGTCATGCACATTCCAGAAAGGATTGAGCTTGTGGCTTCTTAGCAGTCTCGCCAGTGACCAATAGCCGTGGTACAGGAAGTCTACATTCCAAATTTGTTGAGATTGTCCAGATTTTAAATATGCTATTTCAGGATTGTTATAAATCATTGATCTATTTTTGAAATTTCAGCACTTGATATATAGTTTCAAAATAATCCAAACTGATGGGCATTACAATAAGGATACACATAGATTCAAAATCTGGGGTTCCCACTGAATAAAGAAGTATTAATGATTCATTGAGACAGATGCACTATGTGTCTAAATCTGTCTAAATATAATCTCCGACTTCAAAATTCTTTGAAATACATTGAAAATTACTGAATTTATTATAGAATTTGAGTTTACTCTAAAACTCTATATAAAGCAAAGGAGAAAATATAGTGTTAAAGAGATCCTGCAATAGGAATGTCCCCTTTAGAATGAAATGTGACAACCCTGAAGTAACACTTTTCCCTGCTAGCCTACATTTTGTCAGTTTGAGATGCATATTTATTTAGAATTTGATACCTATATAGCAGGGATTCATCTTCTCTAGTTGGTAGCATTGTATATTTTAATTGAAAGAATTTTTTTCTTTCTTAGCATACATAAAATAATGCTGCATTTTATAATTAATGGCATCTTAGATCCAACAAGATATAGTGATAGTGATGTAAATGTCACTCAGACTGGAATATTTGATAATAGTTCTTATATTAGATTAGATAAACACAAGCTAGCTGTCAGCCCTATAGCTTCAAGTATTAAATTGAAGAATTTTACTGCAAATACATCTTTTAAAATGCTATTTGTAGCAAATCACATATCATTCTGTAAGACACAGTTATGGTTCCACATAGTTAGACTGTACCTCTAACTTCCACCTTGCTTTGAATCAATATGAACAATTAAAAGACACCACTGGTCTAGAGCTCAAGGTGTTGTTCAAAACATTATGCCTCAGTAATGATAGATTGCTTATTCTTAATATATAAAAAAAGTTGCCCCTGGCATAGTAAGTTATGTTTTAAAGGTTAACACTAGAGTACAGGCATAAGGATAGACATATAAATTAATGGAACAGAATCAAGAATCCAAAAACAGATTCTTACATTTTTAATCAATTGATTTTCAGTAAAGATGTCAAGGCAGTTCAATGGGGGTAAAGAATGGTTAACCAATGATGCTGGGACAACTGGGTGTGTACATGCATGAAGATCAATTGTGGCCTTAAATCAACACTATATTTAAAAATTAAATAGATCATATAGATAAATGTAAGAACAAAATGATAAAACTTTTAAAGGAAAACATAAATGAAAATCTTTGTGATCTTGAGTTAGGCAGAGTTTTTAGAAATGACACTGTAAAATAAAAAAGCTGGCGAAATGGACTTCACCAAAGTTAACATTTTTTGGTCTCTGTGCTTTAAAAGACACTATTTAGAAAATGGAAAAGACAATCGTGAACTTGCAGGAGAAAAAAAGCAAGATTATATAAGGAACTCTTACAAGTCAATAACAAGAAGACAAACTACCCAAATAAAGAATAGACAAGATTTGAAAAGATATTTCACCAAAGAAAATATATGTACAGAACACAAGCAAATAAAAAGATGCTCAGCATATTTAGTCATTAGGGAAATAAAAATCATAATTAAATACTATTATATGCATATTTATATATATTATGTGTGTGTGTGTGTGTGTATATATATATACTTTTTTAAGTGAGAAGAGGGGAGATAGAGAAACAGACTCCCGCATGTGCCCCAACTGCGATCCACCTGGCAACCCCCGTCGGGGCCCATTCTCGAATCATCCGAGCTATCCTCAGTGACTAGGGTTGATGCTCGAACCAGTTGAGCCACTGGTTGAGATAGGGGAAGAGAAAGAGAAGAAGGAGGTGGGGAAGAGAAGCAGATGGTTGCTTCTCATGTGCCCTGACTAGGGATTGAACCTGGGAAGTCTGTACTTTGGGCTGACACTCTATCCACTGAGCCAACTGGCCAGGCCAAAACATATTTTTTTTAGTCCTGGAAAATATCAAGTACTGATGAGGACACAGAACAACTAAAATTCTCATTTATTTCTTCTACCGCCAATTTGTAAAACATTTTGGCAGTTAAGAAAAAATAAAGTTAAATATATACTTAGCATTCTATCCAACAATCCTACTATGCACTTACCTAAAAGAAATATTCACATAAAACCTGTACACACATGTTTATAGTGACTTCGTTCATAATCACCCAAATTAAGGAAAAATCCAAATGTTCTTCAACTGGTGCATGGATAAAAAAGTCTACATCAACAGAACACTACTCGGCAGTAAAAAAGAACTATTGTTACATGCTGCCACATGAATGGACCTCAAAAACATTGTAGTCACTAAAAGAGACCAGGTGCAAAAATTTTAAATGGTACTGGTTTCATTAGTATGAAATGTTCAGAAAACACAAGCTTACAAACACAGAAAATAGATTGTAGGTTACCTGAAGCTGGGGAAAGAATGGAGGTTGACTGCAAACAGAAAGAAAAACTGTTTTTTGGGTGATGGAAATATTATAAAACTGGATGGTGGAGCTGATTGAACAACTCTTCAGACTTAATGAACATTTTTAATTATATACTTATGATGGATGAATGCTATGGATATTTCAGATCAGTAGAAATATACAGTTATACCTTAATAAAGCTGATTTTTAAAAAATTAACACTGGAGTTATGAAAATTTTGACTTTGAAATCTTACCAGGTTAGATAAACAACTAATACTTACATGCTCAATTTTTCTATTATATACCAAACAACACTTGTTGATAAGATTATTGATATAATCATATAACATTATATATACTAATTTTGGAGGTATAAAGCATATAGGTTCTAAGAATATTTTTTGGAAATTATAAAATAACTGCAGCATAACATTGGTGAGGATAGATGCCAATGGTTTAAGCTTGAAAGAATTACACTGCTCACAAAAAAAAGGGGATATTTTAAAATCGATATGAAGAGATAAAAAAAGCATTTGATTTTTCTTAATTAAACAAGAACATCAGAAAAGCAAATGACAAATCAAAGAAAGTTGTGCAATAATGCAAATGAGATGCAAAACCAACTTTAATTTCATTGGTGAAAATGCACTACACAAAAGTGCACTACTGGAGCATCTGCACGTTCCCTGATCCCTTCATTTTTGTGAGCAGTGTATATGAAAACACATCTGAAGTTCTTCCAGTTGGTGTGCAAGTTAATATTACAAAATATTGAAATATTTTCATATGTATACACTAGTACTAGAGATACCGAAATCATTTTGTGATTTTTATCCAACTGCTTTGCAGATAAATTTGATTATGTTTGAATATAAGATTTCAAAGATGAATGCCTATCCTTGAAAGATCCCAATAATATTTCAACTTTTATAAGGTTAACTTTATGAGTTAAAAATGACAAATGGTTCTTAAGAAAATCTGCAGAGATCCTGAGGCATAATTTTCATACATGTTATGTTTGTTAGAGCAAGCAAAGTGTTGTAAC
Organism: Saccopteryx bilineata; assembly: GCF_036850765.1. Classification (NCBI taxonomy): domain Eukaryota; kingdom Metazoa; phylum Chordata; class Mammalia; order Chiroptera; family Emballonuridae; genus Saccopteryx; species Saccopteryx bilineata. The sequence goes on from NC_089498.1 coordinate 64,039,938, forward strand.
AATCAACTTCTAAATTTCAGTGGCTAATGACAATAAAAGTTTAATTCTTACTCTTGACAGTTCAGTGCAGGTCACTCAGCTCACTTCCACGCAGTCATTCAGGGACTCAGGTTCATCCTTCTAACGGCTCTACCACCCTCTATTTCTATGGAGGTTTCTTCATTGGCAGATTTTAATAGTCTAGGATTGGAAGTGATGTATATCACTTAGGTTCATATTTTACTGGGTAAACCCAGTTGCCTGGCCACACCTCACTGAAAGGGAGTTTGGAAAAAGTAATTCAGTTGGGTCCAGGAAGAAGAAAAAGCAGATACAACTGGGCAGTGACATCTCTGCCTCATTGATTTTTGTTATATAATGTTGCATTAATTTTTAAAAAACTTTTTGGAGATATAATGAACATACCATGAATTTCATCTTTAGAGTGTACAATTCAGTGGTTTTGTGGTTTCTAGTATATTCACAAGGTTGTGCATATGTCACCACTATCAATTTCAACCTCCCCAAAGAAACCCAATACCTATTATCAGTCCCCCTCTATTACCCTCTACCCCCTAGCCCCTGGCAACCAGTCATATATTTTCTACTTTTTCTTTTTTTCTTCAATGAGAGGAAAGGAGGCAGAGAAATAGACTCCCTCTTGTGCCCCAACTGGGATCCACCTAGTAAGCCCACTAGAGGGGGCAATGCTCTGCCCATCTGGGGCTTTGCTCAGTGAGCAACCGCACTCTTCTTAGCACCTGAGGTCGAGGCTTGGAGCCATCCTCAGCTTCTGGGACCAACTTGCTCTAATCAAGCCATAGCTGTGAGAGGGGAAGAGAGAGAGAGAGAGGCGAAGGGGCAAGGATGGAGAAGCAGATGGGTGCTTCTCCTGTGTGCCCTGAGCAAGAATCAAACCTGAGATATTCACACATCAGGCTGAGGCCCTACCACTGAGCCAACCAATCAAGGCCTAATGTTCTTTCTTTTTCTTTTTTTTTTTTTTTTTTTTTTTTTTTTTTCATTTTTCTGAAGCTGGAAACAGGGAGAGACAGTCAGACAGACTCCCGCATGCGCCCGACCGGGATCCACCCGGCACGCCCACCAGGGGCGGTGCTCTGCCCCCCAGGGGGCGATGCTCTGCCCATCCTGGGCGTCGCCATATTGCGACCAGAGCCACTCCAGCGCCTGAGGCAGAGGCCACAGAGCCATCCCCAGCGCCCGGGCCATCTTTGCTCCAATGGAGCCTTGGCTGCGGGAGGGGAAGAGAGAGACAGAGAGGAAAGCGCGGCGGAGGGGTGGAGAAGCAAATGGACGCTTCTCCTATGTGCCCTGGCCGGGAATCGAACCCCGGTCCTCCGCACGCTAGGCCGACGCATGTTCTTTCTTTTTCAATAAATTTGACTATTCTGGATATTTTATATAAATGGAATTATTTATAATATCTAGCTTATTAAAAGTGACTTCTTTCACTTAGTGCAATATTTTTGAAATTCATTCATTCATCTTCAATATGCTATAGTTATATGTATCATTACTTCATTTTTTTATTACTAAATGATATTATATTGTACAACATACCATATTTTGTTTATCTATTTCTCAGTTGGTGGACATTTGGATTGCTTCCACTATGTGACTATAATCAATTACATGGCCATGAACATTCTTGTATAGGTTTTTATGTGAACATGTTTTCAGTTCTCTTGGGTGTATACTTCAGAGTAGAATTGCTGGGTTATATGGTTACTGTAGTTTAACAATTTGAGGAACTGCCAAACTGTTTTACAAAGTAGTTGCACCATTTTACAAACCCACAGCAATATGTGAGGATTCTAAAATTTCCACATCTTTACCAACACTTATTACCTGTTTTTTTAATTTTTCAGTTTTAGCCATCTAAGTGAGTATGAAGTGGTATCTTGTGGTTTTTATTTGATTTCACTGATGCTAGTGATGTTTTTTCATGCGCTTTTTGGCCATTCGTTTACCTTCTTTGGAGAAATGTCTATGTAAATCCCTTGCTTGCTTATGAATTGCATTATTTTTCTTTCACTATTGAGCAGTGAGACTTCTTTAGATATTCTGGATAGCAATTCTTTATCAACAACCTTGATTTGTAAATATTTTAATTTATTTTGTGGTTGTCTTTTCACTTTCTTGGTGGTGCCCTTTGAAGGGGAAAAGTTTTAACTGTAATGAAGTATAATTTATGTTTGTATTTGTCCCTTGTGTTTTTAGAAACCATTACCTAAATCCAGGAACACAAAGATTTATTCCTATGGTTTGTTCTAGGAGTTTTATAGGTTTAGCTCTTACATTTAGGTCTGTGATTCATCTTGAGTAAGTTTTTCTATGTGAGGCAAAAGTCCAGCTTCATTCTTTCATGTGTGGATATAAAGTTATCCCAGCAATCATTTGCTGAAAAGACTATTCTTCCTTCATTGCATTGTTTTAGTATTCTTTTCAAAAATCAATTCACTAGAAATGTAATGGTTTATTGCTAGACTCCCAGTTCTACTTGATTGATCTCTGTGTCTCTGCCCATACCAGTACCATACTATTTTGATTACTGTAGTTTTATAGCATGTTTTAATATTAGGATATGTGAGTCATTCTACTTTTTTCTTTCTCACCATACTGTTTCAACTATTCTGCATCTTTACCATTGTATGTTATAATCGGATTTCCAAAACTGAAGAGGGGAAAGAGGGGAGTGGGGCAATGTTCAGATGGAAAATGTTGGCATTGGAAACCAAGAGTGTGTATGTGTACTTGTATAAGAATCTTGAAGATAGAAGACTATTTTTATTTTACAAAGTAAAAATTCTCTAAGAAAATTATTATTGATAATAATCACTATGATATGGAATTGACAGCTGTTTTCAAGGAAATTATATGTGAATTGATTTAATTATGAAGACCCTGAGAACATAAACCTTACTAGTCTTCATCAATTATCCCTGATTTATTTGGATGCAAAAAGCCCTGACTGGGATAATGAGTGTGTGTGTGTGTGTGTGTGTGTGTGTGTGTGTGTGTGTGTGTTTGGGGGGTTGTTTTATTCTTTTTATGAAATCCTGCTTTTAAAGAACTTTGTATTTTTAATGTAAGGTGAACTTGGTAGCCAAGTGGGACAAGGTAAAATCACCCACAAAGCAGAAGATATTGGTGCCTAGAGTACTGGTATTCCTGAGAACTAAATCAGGAAATGTACACAATGTACCTTCACTGTTGGAGAGTTAGAGAAACCACTGGTGACCTTTGAAATGATAAAATATCACTTGGTCTTCCTAATGCTTACTCAGAGATGTGCCCAAAGGTGATTGTAAAGAACTGGAAACAAATAATATTGAGCAAGTGGGGAGTTGCACCACGTAGTAGGAAAATACAGACGGACTTTAGGATAAAACAGCTGTGGATTACAGACGAGGACTTCTCACTAGCTTTGTGAACTTCAGAAAGATATTAAGCTTTATTTTGTTATCTCTAAAAGTTGGTAAATAGCGCTTGCTGTATTGCTCTGAAGACTAAATGATTAAGTGAAACAAGAGGTGCTTATGAACATGCCCCCAAAAACCCCTGTCACAGAGCAAGACCTCAATCAACCTCAGTTTCTTCTTTTCTCAAATACCAACAACTGGATGAATGCTGAAAGAGATGACACAAATAACATGTTAACTGAATGATTATAATGAATATGGTATTTCTTCCCAAGAAATCTTATTTTTTAAATAAAAATATCTGTCAAGTAAGATTCATAAAACATAACAATATTTTTATATCTTTTAGAAGAATTTTTGTATAAATAAATAAAGCATTTTGAAAAGCCTATTTGTCAGCTTAATTGTCCTAATTTCCAGTTAGAAAAAGCACATTTATTTAACACTTTGGGATTCTGTGAACATCATGTATTCACCTATCAAGATTCAAGTTCTCACAAGGAAGTGAAACAACCAGAAAAGAGGAAGTTAAGTGTGTGTAAAAGTGTGTGTGTGTCCTGACTGCCCATCTGAGAATGAGGATGAGGATGTGTCTCTGTGTTCAAGGTCAAATTTACAAGGGAAGCCAAATGCTGGTTTTAAATTATAGTTTATATTGTGCAAGGAAATTCTGTTTTTTGCTCACCATTGTTTCCTTGACAACAGTGCCTGGCACATAGCAAGTGTTTAATAAATATGTGTTGAATGAGGGAATAAACGAGTGAACCACAGTAGGCATCATCTGATCCAGTAGTTTTCAAACATGTTTTGAGTTGTGGGCTCTTTGTTCAAATAAAATATTTGGTGGACACCCAATATGACACACAGGTTCCAGAGAAGCCTCTCTGGTCCGTGAGACAGACCAAGAGGACTGCACACTAAGAGTCTCTAGATTCTACAGAGCATAGCTGAGAACCCTTAATCTTGTCAAAGTTCTCATTTCAGAAATGGGAACAAGAAGAGCCGGAGAGGAGCAGAAATTCTTGTGCCAATGGGAAAAAGGGCACATTCCACTGAGTGTTTGTCTCACTGGGAAGGCATGTGGAAACCTCAGGCCATCCAGGTGGCCTCGGAAAAGAGCTGGTATCAGTTGCTTATCCGATTTTTGAAAGTACAATTTATTCTATGGTGTAACAAGGGTTTCAGCTATGTTGCTGAGGCCTGTCTGGTAGCAAGATTTTGCTTTTTGACTATAACTGCATGACCTCTTAGCTCTCCACACAGGAAGAAAATTGGTCCCCAATTTATATGTCCTAAAATTGTCCTTAAAAGAAAGGGAATATAAATTCTTTGGGTACAACTTGTCTCAGAGAAGAGAATAAAAATTTAAGAGATAAATTTGGATTTGATAATTCTAGAATCCTTCCAGGTTAGAGATTTTAAGAGCATTCAGCCTAGAGATATCTCAGCCTTGTGTTTTCATAGTTGCTCAAGTCTCTCCCTATTTGTTCCTCTACCCTCTCACATCTCCCTCTTCCAGTCCTGCTCCTTAGCTTCAGTGGAAGCTGCTTCTCTTCCTCCTCCTCGGGTGTGCCATGGACCAATCTACCTGTGGGATGAGGCTCAGGCTCTGCCCCTCCCCTGGAGCCTGGCACTGACTGTTCCCCTCTTCAGCCTCTACTGCCACCTCTTGTTTCTTCTTCTCCACCTTATGCTCCATCATGATGGAGACGGAAAGAAACAGAGGCAGTAGAATTCCCTCAAAGTTACAGAGCTGAGATTAATAAGTGATTTAATACAACCACCAAAGCCATTTTCAACTGCACAGTCGTGGATAACATGTGACCTGTTACTGGAACAACAACAACAACAACAACAGCAACAACAACACTGTAGGTCAAGCTGTTGAAGACATTCACAAGCTACCTGGGAGAGTTCTACCGCTCAGGCAGGAGGAGTTCAGGGAAGTTTGGGGGCTGAGCGTCCTAAATCCCTGCTGTTCCTCCAATTGGCCTATAGAGGGAGCTGTTTCCTAAGGATGCCTTCAGCGAGGGGCCAGCCAGGCAGCCTGTGGGTTTGGGAGACCACAGCAGCTGGGCGGTTTGCGTGCTGGGGACTATTCATAAACTTCATGTGTCGCCGAACAAATCCAAATTGCACTTTTCACATCTTTTTAAAAAAATATATGTCCATTAAACTGAGGAGTTGTAGTAGATCTAGTAGATGGCTAAGAGTCAGGAGACCCAGAATCCTGTCCCACTTGCCTAATGCTACCAAGCAAGGTACAGTTGGGAAGTTCTGTTACCACTCAGGTTCAGTGTCCTCTCCTGTAAAGTGGGCTCAGGAATACAAGCCCAGCTTATTTCACTGGGTGGTTAAGAGGACTGATTGTGCTTCAAAAGGGTGTTGTTTTATAATTAAGGGCATGTGAGCTCTAGAGGCTAAAAAATCCGTTTTAAACCAATTAGCAGCTACATGGCTTTGGCTGGGTTTCTAAGCTCTCTACTTAACAGGTTTTTCATTTGTAAATCTATAAATTTCATTTGCACTAAACCCTTAGTATTATTGTAAGGAATAAATTTATGTGATAGGTTAAATAGGGCCAATACCTAGTAGGATCTTAATAAATGGTAGCTTTTTAAAAAACCATATATATAGCAATTGAAGCATGAAACTTTTCAAACCCTCACGCATGTGAGGTGCATTACTCCCTGATTTAGTTCTCACACAAAAGCTAAAACTATATCCCAAAAGGAAAGAGCTATTTCCAATCCAAATGGAAACATGCTGTTTGGACATACTTCTGCACCTGGGCTATTTAGATATGAAAGCTGGTACTCCAGTCTTATTTCTTGGAGAGAGTCACTATCAATGTGTTTATCCACCAGCATTAATACCTACTCTGATCTGTAACCCAGTCTTCATTTATTCATTCAGTAAACATCCATCAATCAATGACTGATTATGTGCACTGTTAAAGCCTATACAAATAAAAATATGAATAAGGCTCAATCCCTGTCCTCAGGAAATTACAGTCTAGTTGAGGAAGAAGAAAAGACAAATGAAAAAATAGTTACAGTAGAGAAAGATGGTAACAAGACACATAATAACAAGTGTTGGAGCCTGATCATGCAATGGCTCAGTGGATAGAGCGTCAGACTGGGATGTGGAGGACCCAGGTTCGAGACCCTGAGGTCGCCAGCTTGAGAGTGGGCTCATCTGGTTTGAGCAAGAGCTCACCAGCTTGGACCCAAGGTCGCTGGCTCAAGCAAGAGGTTACTCGGTCTGCTGAAGGCCCGCGGTCAAGGCACATATGAGAAAGCAATCAATGAACAACTAAGGTGTCACAACAAAAAACTGATGATTGATGCTTCTCATCTCTCTCCATTCCTGTCTCTCTGTCCCTATCTATCCTTCTCTCTGACTCTCTCTCTGTCCCTGTAAAAAAATAAAAAATAACAAGTGTTGGAGAACTGTGGAGAGAAAGAAACTCTCATTCACTGATGGTAGGAATGTAAAGTAGTACAACCACTATGGAAGAAAGTATGGTGGTTTCTCAAAAAATTAAGAATAGAATTACTGGCCCTGATCGATTGGCTCAGCAGTAGAGCATTGGCCCGGTGTGTGGAAGTCCTGGGTTCAATTCCCAGCCAGGGTACATAGAAACGCACATCTGCTTCTCCACCCTTCCCTGCTCCTTTCTCTCTCTCTCTCTCTCTCTCTCTCTCTCTCTCTCTTTTCCCATCCTGCAGCCAAGGCTTCATTGGAGCAAAGTTGGCCCAGGCACTGAGGATGGCTCCATGGCCTTGCCTCAGGCACTAGAACGGCTCCAGTTGCAACAGAGCAGTGCCTGAGATGGGCAGAGCGTTGCCCTCTAGTGGGCATGCCAGGGGGATCCTGATCAGGCATATGTGGAAGTCTGTCTCTCTGCCTCCCTGCTTCTCACTTCAGAAAAAAAAATACAATTACCATATGACCCAGCAATCCCTCTACTGGGTATCTACCCCAGAACTCAAAAACATTTGTATGTAAAGACACATGCACCTCCATGTTCATTGCAACATCATTCACAGTGACCAAGACATGAAAACAACCAAAATGTTCCTCAATAGAGGATTGGATAAAGAAGATGTGGTACATATATACAATAGAATACTCCTGAGTGATAAGAAACAATGACATAGTGACATTTCCAACATGGATGGACCTTGAGAACATTATCCTGAGTGAAATAAGTAAATCAGAAAAAGCTAAGAACTGAATGATTTCACATTTAGGTGGGATATAAAACTGAGACTTACGGACATAGATAAAAGTGAAGTGGTTACCAGGGTGAAGAGAACATGGGAGAAGGGGAAGAAGACTTGACTGAATGAGGGGGAAGGGTGTAAAGAGGGACAAATATAAGGTGACAGAAAATGATTTGACCTTGGGTAATGAGCATACAACATAATCAACAGTTCAAATGCTATAGAGATGTTCACCTGAAACCTATGTGCTCTTATTGATCAATGTCACCCAGCTAAACTTAATTTTCTAAATAAAATTTAAAAATTAAAAAAAAAAAGAATTACTAGGTCAAAAATGATGAAGAAAGAAAGAAAAAAAGAAAGATGGTAAGCAAGCACTGGTGCTATGAAGACACATAGAAGGAACCCCTTGCCTGGGTTAGAAAGAGGGGGTGTCCCAAACCTTCCTGGAATAGATAATGGGTTGAATTCTTATAGTGAACATAAGTCTGCTATTTAGAATGAGAGAGGGGAAGGTGTTTCAGGCATGGTTCTCCAATTTCCTCATCTATAAAATGAATTCAACTAAATTTTGTCTAAGATGGTTCTCTGGAGAAAGCAGAGTGGGAAATGGTGAACAAGGAGTCTCGTTGCAATAAATCCTGCTTTTGCATACTTATTGTGCACGGAGACATGAGGGAACATAGCACCATAGCACTTTAGGGAGCTGCTAGGCTGTAAGGATAGGTTTGAAAACAAGGGATGCAGCTGAATGGTGACATGGTTATAGGCATTTACAAAAATCAGCCTGGAGCTGTGAAGGATGAATTGAAGTGGTACAAGCAAAAAATTAGATAGCAAGCAGTCAGTTGGGGGAAATGATGAGGACATGACTAAGAGTCAGAGGCAGATGCCAAGGTGATCTAGAAGAGAAGACTGAGTGGCAAAGGTGTTTTGAATTGACAGGACGTGGCGACTTGATGGAGAGCAATAGAGAGAAGTCAAGAATGACTCCAGGATCCTAGATGGGCCTTTGAAACCATCTTAGAGTTCCATCATTAAGCAGTTTATGAATGTTGCCCTTATGGACACATTATCTAGGTCTTTATTCTTTGCAGAGTGGAACTTACAACCCATCTGGAATTGAGACATATTAACATCAGGTTTTCTCCATCTTTGTTTCCATTTTGGAGTTGTTCTGCTGTTGTTTTGGAAGGAAGGACTAGGCCCTTGGAATGACTACCTGACAGTTAAAACCTTCAAAGAAGAAGATAACCCCCACTGGAGAATGGCAGACTCTTCCACTCATGAAAGCAGAAACAGCTGGACTTCCTGGCAGTTCGACAACAGTCCTCGGAAACCTTAAGAGTGAGCATATCTTTTCACCCAACATTTCTACTTTCTGGAATTTGGACTAAGGAAAAAAGATGTATGAGGACAAACCCAAATATTTATTTCAAGGATGTTCATTGCAAAGTTGTTTATAATTGTGAAAAGTTGGGAACAGCTTGTCGTACATGCAGCTATGCACCTCAAGAAGGGTCTCTCTCACCCTTTCTCCTGGCTTCCAGGCATCACTATGCTGAGCATGCCTAACTGAAGATAAACATATGTCTGAAACACCTTCAGCCATCTCTCCCTCTGTTGTTTTTGCCCATCCCAGGAATCTTTGCTTTACGTCTGAAAGCTCAAAGTTATCCTGATTCACATTGGGCAACTGGCATTACTCTAGGGCAGGGGTCCCCAAACTTTTTACACAGGGGGCCAGTTCACCATCCCTCAGACCATTGGAGGGCCGGACTATAAAAAAAACTATGAACAAATCCCTATGCACACTGCACATATCTTATTTTAAAGTAAAAAAACAAAACGGGAACAAATACAATATTTAAAATAAAAAACAAGTAAATTTAAATCAACAAACGGACCAGTATTTGAATGGGAACTATGGGCCTGCTTTTGGCTAATGAGATGGCCAATGTGCTCCTCTCACTGACCACCAATGAAAGAGGTGCCCCTTCTGGAAGTGCAGCGGGGGCCGGATAAATGGCCTTGGGGGCTGCACTAGGGGGAGGGATGGAGTTTTATCTTTTTTTTATTTTTTTTATTTTTTAGTTTTCTGAAGGTGGAAACGGGGAGGCAGTCAGACAGACTCCCGCATACGCCCGACTGAGATCCACCCGGCACGCCCACCAGGGGGCGATGCTCTGCCCATCCGGGTCGTCACTCTGTCATGACCAGAGCCACTCTAGCGCCTTGGGCAGAGGCCAAGGAGCCATCCCCAGCACCCAGGCCAACTTTGCTCCAATGGAGCCTTGGCTGCGGGAGGGGAAGAGAGAGACAGAGAGGAAGGAGAGGGGGAGGGGTGGAGAAGCAGATGGGCACCTCTCCTGTGTGCCCTGGCCGGGAATCGAACCCAGCACTTCCGCATGCCAGGCTGATGCTCTACCACTGAGCCAACCGGCCAGGGCTGAAGTTTTATCTTATACATACATATGCCAACATACCTTGAGGTATGTGCATGCTCATACTCACACATATGTGTGTAAATCAATAAGCAAATCGATGTCATTCTCACTCCAGCATTTAGGTTCATTCTCATCAATCCTTCTGGTATTGTCTTTGTCTAATTGCTCTTCCCCTATGAGATGGTGGGTGAGCCAGAGCCAGGTCAGCTGAGGTGAGTCCCACGGGGGTTTTAGGAAGCATGTTATCTGAGGGCCTCTTTTTTTTTTCTGTATTTTTCTGAAGTTGGAAATGGGGAGAGACAGTCAGACAGACTCCCGCATGCGCCCGACTGGGATCCACCAGCACGCCCATCAGGGGGCGATGCTCTGCCCATCTGGGGCATTGCTCTGTTGCAATCAGAGCCATTCTAGCGCCTGAGGCAGAGGCCACAGAGCCATCCTCAGCGCCCAGGCAAACTTTGCTCCAATGGAGCTTTGGCTGCAGGAGGGGAAGAGAGAGACAGAGAGGAAGGAGAGGGGGAGGGGTGGAGAAGCAGATGGGCACTTCTCCTGTGTGCCCTGGCCGGGAATCGAACCTGGGACTCCTACATGCCAGGCCGACATCTACCACTGAGCCAACCGGCCAGGGCTTGAGGGCCTCTTAAGTGCAGATATGGAACTTAGATGGAGAATATGGCCTGGAGGTACACCACAGAGCCAGGTGAGATGGCCATCCGAGGGGTTAAGGAAAAAGAATGTCATGGGGGCAAGGCACAAAATGGGAGTCAAGAAATCAGTACAAAGAGTAGAGTAACAACAAATGGGAAGTGGTCCCAGACGTGTGAGACTTTGGGCAAGTCACTAAACTGTTTCACCCATGGTTTCCTCAGTTATAAAGAGAGGGGGTTCATCTAGTGGCAGGGTTAGCTGTGAGGAGAGGGGTGCCCTGCTGCCATCATTTGCAGAACCCCAGCAGGAGGTCCTGGCTCCCTTGCAGGCCCGGAGGTTTCCACAGGAGGTGCTGTCCTGCCCAGCCCCACCTCCCTTGGTTTCCCACTCCATGGTGTATTTCAAAGACGGCACTGGCATTTCAGTCTGAGCACTAAGTGGTGACTCAGAATGAACAGAAGTGTGAACAACTGTTTACTAAGAAGGCAGCCTTTGGTGTGACAAATTATAGAGTGGGCTGCTGGATTGTGCAGTACTCATGAGTTAGGCAGCTTGGAAATAGCGCATACCATTGTGCTGGGCAATTGATTCATTCCTTGTCCTGTCCTGCCAGGCAGGGTGTCACATGACAACCAAGTCAGACCCACAGTCCTTCCAGGCCAGGGAAAGTGTTTGTCCGCCTGGACAGTGCCCTGAATACCCTAGGTTGTCCCACCAACATTTCCTATATTGTACAATTCTATCATGCAGGTATACAGCACTTTCTTGAGACTATTCATACTTTCAGTTTATTTAACCTCTTGGAGCCAAGAGACTGCAACCTGTAGAGAATGTTATAAAGTTTTCGAGTCAAACAATCTCAATACTGTTTTTAATAGAATGTTAAAAGCCAACAAATATATTGATCTCTGTTAGTTACAAGGAAGCAAGGTATTAGATACTGTTGGAGACACAGATAATTAAGATGTCATTCCTGTCTAAAATGGTCAAGCTCAGAGAATCACAGGATAGAAAGGTGGTTGCCAGGGGCTGGGGGAGGGGGAGGGGGAGATATGAGTTAAAAGGTACAAAGTTTCAGTTCTGTAAGATGAATAAGCTCTTGAGATCTGATGTACAGCATGGTGACTAAAGGTTACAGTACTGTTATTGATTTGAAATTTGTTAAGAGGATATAACTTAAGTGTTCTCGTGATTTTACAAAAGAAAAAGGTAATTATGGGAGGTGGTTGGTGGCTGTGTTAACTAGTTATAATGTGGGGATCACTTCCCAAGGTATACATACATCAAAATCAAAACATCAAGGTGCACATCTTAAACATATACAATTTCTAGTTGTCAGTTATACCCCAATAAAGCTGAAAACAAAATAAAAACATTGAAAAACCTAGAAAAAATGATGTGATTTCTGGCCTTGGCCTTAGCATTACCCTAAAAGCACAGCCTACGGGTACACTCTAGGCTAGGAAGCCAGCAAGGCTACGTGGCAGGCAGATCGGGATGTGAGTTCTGGCTCTAGCACTGGCAACAGGTGCATGCCCAGCTCACCCCTGCACCGTTCCCAGCCTCGCTTTCCTCGTTCTCATATGGGGATAGTAGCACCTGCCTCCCATGGAGAATTAGACATCATGTAAACATTGTGTGGCAGAGGGTAGTTACACTATAAATGATGGCTGTTCATTTATTAAGTGAAAATGTTAAAGATTTCAAAGCAACTGAATGGGATGACATGGCAGTGCCAGATAATTACTGAATTCGTGGTTTAACCTGTCATGTACTTCCATGGACATACATGTTGTTCCCATGGGTCTTACTACAAAACCTCTGAGGACTATCTCTATTTGCAGATGAGAAAGGTGAAGGCAGAGAGAATTTAAGTGGCTTGGAAACATTTGGTAAGAGGCAGAGCCAGGGTTTGGTTCTGTGTGCTTTTCACCCTGCAAGAGCTTCCTGCCAGGTTACTAAGGACTTCAGTGAAAAAGAGGGAGAAATTGCGAAGCTGGGCTGGCTGGAGGCTTCAGAGGCAGAAGCCCATCACTCAGTCCACTAATGATTACTAAGCACCTACTGTTGGCAAAGCATGGTTCTGAGCAAGATGGACAAGATCCCTGTCCGTTGGGGGCTTGTGGGGAGGATTTGAAGTGATAGGAAGAGAGGACGAGGGGAAAGGACATAGCAGGCATAGACTTCAACGACCCTAGTCCCACCTCACATACCTGTCGAAACAATCACCACGCCTTTACCTCCAACATTGTCTGGGACCACTTCCCATTTGCTGTTACTCTACTCCTTGTCCTGATTTCTTGACTCCCATTTTGCGCCTTGCCCCCATGGCATTCTTTCCCCTTAACCCCTTGGATGACCATCTCACCTGGCTCTGTGGTGTACCTCCAGGCCATATTCTCCATCTAAGTTCCATATCTGCACTTAAGAGGCCCTCAGATAGCATGCTTCCTAAAAGCCCCATGGGACTCACCTCAGCTGAACTGGCTCCTGCTCACCCATCATCTCACAGGGGAAGAGCAATTAGACAGAGACAATGCCAGTAGGATTGTTGAGAATGAACCCGAAGGCTCAGTGAGAATGACATCGATTTGCCTATTGATTTACACACACACACACACATGCGTATGAGCACGTACACATCACCCTCCAAATATGTTGGCATATGTATGTATTAGATAAAACTTCATTCCTGCCTCCATAGAATGGAAGCTCCAAGAACAGAGATTATTATGCTTTGTTCTCCATAAGAGTCCTAGCACAAGTTAGGCCCCATGAGTATGTTCTAAATTAATGAAACTCTGCAGCCTATGCAACAGCCCTTTGTAGGGAGAGCAGCCTGGGCTGAGACATGCGTTGATGAACCTGCACTGGGATGCAAGTGAACCTCCCTGTCTGGGGCCAGGCTGACGCCTTAGTTCCATGAGGTGGTGGGAAACTGCTCTTCAGAATAAGAGTGAGGGATTTGGATGTTATAGAAAACACATCTAAGGGAGAAGAACGGAGAAGGTGGAGTCCAGCTGAGGACTACTCAGGGGAAGAATCACAGGAAAAGAAGGTCCCATTCTCAGCAGAAAAGGGGTTAGGAAGAGACGAAATCTGTCTAACGGATTTTGAGTGCTGTGTGATGTAAACCTTCTCATCCATCTGTCCTTGAAGGACAACCAGGTATGCTCCACACCCCTTCTTTCTACCCTGTGCAGGTGGAGTAATGGGTGGAGAACAGAGAAGAACTTAGGAGGACAATGACAGCTGACAGCTGGGCTCCATCTACTATCTGTGAGTTTGCCATAAACTCATAAGCAGGGACCACCAGCCAGCACTTGCTGAACAGACTCTGCCCTGGCCCAGCTTGACTCTCTTCTTCCAGACTCTTCTCCCTGTTACATGCTGTCTTGTCCAGTGCTAGCGGACAGGAGTGAGCACTGTCCTTGTTGTAAGGCCCTTATTACTATTGGAATTCATTATGTTCAATCTCTGCTAATGTGATTGTTTGCTAGTTCCAAGTATATATCAGTTGGGACTGAACTTCCGATATTTCTCCAAACATATTCTGAAAGACACTGGCTGCTGGTCTATTATTCCATAACCTAGAAATGGCTTGTCTTCCTAAGATGAATGTCCTGTGTTCTTTTGCTGGCTGTGCTGCTTGCCTTCCTACAGTGACTGGAGAGTTATACCTTTTCCTCTTGGCAGAAAGAAGCCCTTCCTGATTGAACTTCCACAGGAACCTAGATCTCCATTATATAGCACCAGAGTTCTTTCTGCTTAACACGCTGAAAGGCATGTTCCACAGCAGAAGCCCGGAGGAGTCACTCTAAACCAGGGGTCTCAAACTCGCGGCCCGCGGGCCACATGCGGCCCGTCGAACAATTTTGTGCGGCCCACAGACTAATCCACGAAGTTCAAAATATTTTGGATAAAATTAAGTAAGGCTAGGGGCCTACTTGTATTTTTCATTTCTCTAGCATCCTAGCTAGATATTAGCTTAGTTAACAGCAGTTGTGATGCGAACTACAGTTTCTGGTCGTTTTGTGACACTGAGTAAACTGCATGTACGATTGTGCTTGTTGTACTGATTTTTTTTGTTTTCAACTGCAGTGAGAAAAGTGTTGCGTAACAGTTGCCTTTTGTAGACCTAGTGCGGCCCACCGAATGGCTGTGATCTTGCTCTGTGGCCCACATGCTGAGTTGAGTTTGAGACCCCTGCTCTAAACATTCCAGGCCCACAGAGGAGTAGAACCTTCAGAATCTGCTTTGAAGATACCTGAAGATCCACCAACATACCCTGGGGCATTCCTGGGAACCCTGGGACAGAACGCTAAACAGTTACTGAATCGACTAGCTCAGGTTATAAACTTGGGCTTGATTAAAAGAGGAGCTCATGTTGAATTAGTAGGTAACTTAGACTAGAAGTGCTTTTTTCTTGTGTTAACTTTTATTTTCCCCACGAGTGTGAGTGTGTCACAGTCTGAGATGAGTGGCTGCTACCGTGAAATTCCTTTTACACTTAAGGCAACTCGAGGTAAAAGGGCCTGGCCAACAGATAAGGTCAGAACTGAGTCCAGGAAAATGGTTCCCTGCTCTGGCTCTTTCTTAGAATCTCCTGGAAGAGTTAAAAACACAGCAAAGCAATACCCAGGCTGCACCCTTGACAAATTGGATTTAATTGATTTGGGGAGAACCTCTAACACTAGTATTTTTAGAAACTTTCCCAAAGAATTCTACCAACTTCTGGACCAAAGTTCCCACAGACCACAGAGCTTTCCCTTGTCTCCCAGTCCACCTGGCTGGGAAGTGCTCGGGCGGGCAGCTTAGCTCCCCCAACATACTCCCATGAGAACTGAACATTTGCCCAGTTTGCTCACCTGGAGAATGGAGAACTACTTACTATATCTGAGGATGTAAAATGGTTATTCTGGCACAGAGTAAGGGCTCAGTCGATGGCATTGGTAGTGAAGTCAGTTTTTACCATCTATCTGTCTTAGGAGTAGTAACTTTCCTTTATTATTATTTTTCAATTACAGATTCCATTTTCAGGAATACAGTATAGTGATTAGACAGTCATATAGTTTACAAACCCAGTCCAGATCTCACAGCCCGATGGCAGAAATGCATTAGCCATGGGGACTTACTTAAAACAAGTGTCACCACTTTTGTCAAACTCAGAAGTCTCCAAGTCAGTCTTGGACACACAGAAAGGCACTCACAAGCCAGCAGCTTCACACCTACTCCTGTATCCAGGAAGTGGCCCCTTCAGCACCATTCTGGGAGATAAGCCAAGATGACAGACACATGAGGCATCCTGGGGTTATCAGTGCCAATCATCACAGTTTTCACTGTCCGTCTGAGTATGCAGAGGTCCAAGGCAAGGCCTCCCAATACAGAGGAAATGCAGAGAGGAATTATTTACTACTCGCTTGCCTAATCATTTCCACTTAACACACAGTGAAAGCAGAACTTAGTGACACACTTGTCCTGTCTGGGCAAAGGTTCTGCTTTTTCTGGAAGATTTTGGAAAAAGAAAAAAAAATACCCAAAACTTGGCCATGATGGAGAGAGAGCTTCTGAACCTTATTCAACGAGCACTGTTTCTTCACCTTTATACCATTAAACTGCATGCCTGGCACTGGCTGGGGACCGAGACCTGAGCACAAGTTAGAGATGCCACTTCCCTGGGGTTGGCAACAGGTATC
This sequence comes from Saccopteryx bilineata, assembly GCF_036850765.1. Lineage (NCBI taxonomy): Eukaryota > Metazoa > Chordata > Mammalia > Chiroptera > Emballonuridae > Saccopteryx > Saccopteryx bilineata. Next base: position 64,056,380 of record NC_089498.1, read on the forward strand.
CAGGCAACCCCAGTACTAGCAACTAGTATCCCTGGGGAGAAAACAGGTATCCAGGCAACCCCAGTACTAGCAACTAGGACCTTATTCCTGGGATACCTGAGAGGACTTTCTCTTCTGTCAGTGAGCACCCTGTTTTAGGAGCCTTGTAACAATATTGATTTTCAGCCAGCATGCACTAAGATAGCCATATTGATTATCAAACTGTCAAGATATGCACTTCTGGATCAACTGGCAAACGCCTGCTGTCCTGACCATCCCCAGTGCTCCTCACTACCACCTGGAAGATGCAGCATTGAAAGAATTCACTCCTGATGCACAAGAGGTCTCCAGGACAATGTGCTTCACCACTCCGGCCTTCTGATTGGTTACTGCCTATAGTGAGTGGGTTGTCCAACATTCTGAAGTTTACCTTGCCTCTTGGTTAGCGGAGTTCCTATATAAAGACGTCTAAGGGTCTGTAATCTACTTGCAAGGTAGAGATTGGACACATGTTTTGAAGCTACACACACAACAAATGCATGTTTTACTTGGATTGTGTATCGATCTGGGAAAGCTTAGGGGAGCTAATGGCTATGTTAAGGGGCAAAAGTCCTTATCTCCTCAAACCACCTCTTGCCAATGCTTCCACTCCAAATTTCAAAATTCAAGATGACTGTATTTCCAGAAAGGCTCTCCCTTATAAAGAAAAAGAAAACCAACTCAATATATGGAAATCCAAACAAATACATTAAGAATATATTTGTCATTCACAAAGATAATAATAGGATTCTACTATGTATGAATCATCCGCTGTTAGGGAAACTTATCAGGAATGCATCCATTGCCAAAATATGACCGAGCCCCACACTTTGCATCTGAGAAGCAGCTCTGATGGTTGCTCCCCAAAGTCAGCATGTTCTACAAAGACCGTTAGCGTTTTCCAGAGGCATGCCCAAGAAATGATTATCTAACGATGCCTCATGTGGTCCCAGGCTGTTCTCCCAGACCCGTTTACTGGTCTTCCTTCCCCTGCTGTGCTTTGTGTCACACCGCCACCGCCAAGCGTCTCCCAGCTTCCTGCTGAATTTGACAAACAGGGCGTATTGAAAGCTGATTGAAGGGCAGAAGTAAGGGGAAACCTAAGGCTGTGCTCCCTCCTTGCTGTCTGCCTCAGGCAGCATCCGAGGCTGCAATCGATCAACTGAGTGGTTCCAACACTCACAGGACAAGGTTTCCAGCTTCTCTCACGAAGGTGGCCTATGGGCTCCCACAGTTCTGCGTCTTCCTCCTGTTGTTGACAATCTTTGGTTACCTCGCTGGCCCCTGTTGGCTTTTCTGCATCCCTCCCCATCACTTGTGCAGTTCATGTCCTGCAGGAAATTCCCTCTTTTTCACTCTGTGTGGTGTCCCTTTTCCTGGTTGGACTCTGATTGGTATACTGAGTTCTTCAGAATGTTCCTTCCCTTCCCTGGGCTTCAGTTTCCTTGTTTGTAAATGAGACTAGAGTAAGCACTTACCGAGTTTGATTTCAGCTTTGTGGTATCTATAGGTGTGAGACCCCGCATACCAGGGGACCCCCAAGGTTTGAAAGGCCCTTCACTTCACACCTCAGGGCGGTACCTCATTTTGTTTTTCCCAAAGTGGTTTTTGTTTTGAAACACAGCTTTAAATCCTTTCTTTGGAAACAGGCAGAGTATAAATGATAAAGGGTATATTTTTAAACTTATTCCATTTTAAAAGCAGTAGGTTCATTCTTTCTTACTCATTCCATAATTTGGTATTTCCTTATCTTTTCTTTAACTAAGTGCTGTAGGTTTAAATTGTTTCCCTTTGTCTTAAGATTCCACCATTTGGCATTGTGGCCTTTGTGCTTGTGTTCCCAATTCTCATTATTCTTTTTTATTTGGAGGGGGGATATATATCACCATCTTTCTGGGCTGAGAGATGCTCCTCATTCAGTTTCTCTTCTAGTACCTGTATGTGCCTTCAATAATTTTAACTGCCTTTCTCTGCATCCTTGGAAATCCTTAGATGTACTCCATAGCCACTGTCTATGATCACTCAGAAGGTGAGGCCCTGGCCGGTTGGCTCAGTGGTAGAGCGTCGGCCTGGCGTGCAGAAGTCCGGGGTTCGATTCCCGGCCAGGACATATAGGAGAAGCGCTCATCTGCTTCTCCACCCCTCCTCCTCTCCTTCCTCTCTGTCTCTCTCATCCCCTCACGCAGCGGAGGCTCCATTGAAGCAAAGATGGCCCGGGCTCTGGGATGGCTCCTTGGCCTCTGCCCCAGGCGCTAGAGTGGCTCTGGTCTCAACAGGGCGACCCTGGAGGAGCAGAGCATCGCCCCCTGGTGGGCGTGCCAGGTGGATCCCGGTCGGGCGCATGCGGGAGTCTGTCTGACTGTCTCTCCCCGTTTCCAGCTTCAGAAAAATACAAAAAAAAAAAAAAAAAAAAGAAGGTGCGTGAACATGTGGTTTAGGTGGGGAGTAGTGCTGTTGGCTTTCCATTTTCCCTTTCCAAACACTATGTTGTATATGGCCGCTTACTCTGTACTCAATCCCATTCCCCAGAAAGAGGTCCCATTGGGCTGGTGCAGAACAGCCCCGTGCCTTGCTGGGCCCTCTTGAGCAATCCTGGTGGCAAGGCCCGTGGACTTCCTCAGCTGCCTCCTGAGATTGTGAAGGCAATATTCAGGCACTCAACAGCTGGAAGCACATGTTCATGGCCAGATCCCTGTCAGGAGTGATTCAGCAGGCAGTGACGCATCCTCTTCTTAGAACTGGACCCGGAGAGGAAGAACAGTGATGGCCACACACACGGCCTCATAGGAGCAGCCCAAGGGTTCGGAGTCAAACATGGTCCCATCGCATGCTCATAATGCAAACTTCTCTAGTAATAATAATGGTCAACAATATTCATTGAGCTGTAAGTATGTGATGTGTACCATGCAAAGTTTTCCTGCATGCATTATCTTATATAATCTACATAGTCATATGGGTTAGATTTTATAGATGAGGAAACAGGCTGAGGGGAATTAAGCAACTTAGCCAATATCATATAGCTAGAAAGTGACAAAGCGAGGAAATCCCCCAGGTCTATCTGCAGCCACAGTCTCTGCCACATTGCAAGTGAATTAAGTTTTCCACATCAGTTACCTTGTTAGCTTGTCTCTCACATCAGGATATCAGTGCCTATCTTGCAGAATTCTTCCTCTCTCTCTCCTCCTCTATCATTTAACATTAGTTAAGCTTCTATTTTATCTATGCACTGAGTTACATCTAGATAACACTTGGATTCACTAGTCAAAAATAAGGTGCAATTTTAAATAATTCAATAAGTATGTAAAATTTACCTGCTAGGTGGCAGATATTTGGGGAGTCTCTCTTAAGTTTTACATGGGTCTGGACTCAAATGAGTCTTCAAAATGCACGTAAAGAATTCATAACATTGTAAAACTATGGAGATACACACACACACACACACACACACACACCAAATTTGCACATGTGGATCATGGGAGCAATTGCAAGGAGTAGTCCCAGTATGAGCAGAGAGCAACTCCCAGGGCACAAGTGGAGCCATCAGATTTTGCCTGTGTCTTTTCCTATCCAAAGCTCTGGTGAAGAACTAGCTCAGAACAGGCCGAGGCAGCGGGCTGGCACCAGGAGTTATTTGAACGTAGCTGATACCAGGTATGCTAGCAAGATAACAGTCTTTTTCCATTTGCAAATTTAACACTCAAGGTCCCAATAGTTCAGGAGCAGGCTGAAGGGTCTTAGAGGGAGAGAGGGGTGGGGCAAGGGGCACAGTGCCTGTAGCAATATTTTCAGAGCCACCATTTGACTCATTTTCTCCTGAAGACAGGCGCATCTCAGCAGAAATGGTTATCCTCCAAACATGATTACCTATGAGGAAGAACCCTCTAACTATGTAAAAATAAATTTGCTTCCTCTCAAGGACAAAGTCATCAAGGCAAGGGATGACTTGAATGAAGGAAGATGAAGCAGCAGTTCACATGGGGTGTTCATGGATCCATGGGCACGAGGACATGAGCCTGGTAATGACTAGGGCTAGAGCGGGAGCCAACAAAACATTTATGTACTCAACTCAGCAGGGCTTACTACCTTAGTAGACATTGGGGTGATATTCCCGCTGTTCTGGGAGAACAAGGAGACACCTGGCTGCCTTCGGGATAGTTGTGTCATGCTGGGCATTGTATATCTGGACTATAGATGCTACATTTCTCCAGAGCCCATGTCAGAGAAAAGCATATTAAAGGTCCCTCTTCTCTGACCTCTGGAGGTGGAAAGCCTCAAAGAGAAAGAGCAATAGTTTGCAGCTTTAGAAGCACAACCAATTATATTCTGATCTCTGGCAATTTCACATTCCTCTTACAATGGAGAGCATCACCACTTGACTTCCTTAAGCACTGTGTCAACATTATTTGTATTTTTGCTTTACATACAGCTCACAGCAGACTGGATCTCACAGAAAAAAAAACTTTAAAAAACAGTAACAACAACAAACGACTTAACAGGCCTTCAGAAAGAGCTGAAGTCAGGGAAAGGCAGCACTTTAGGCAGACAATAATAATGTTTAGACACCTATTTTCCACCAGTCTGCAAAGTAAAACATTCTTTCCCCAGCAGAGAATGGGGAGCCATGGAAAGAGGGGTGAGGAGGACAGTCAAGCAGGAAGGCAATAGAAGAGGCAGGAGGCCTGACCTGTGGTGGCGCAGTGGGATAAAGCGTCTACCTGGAACACTGAGGTCGCTGGTTTGAAACCTTGGGCTTGCCTGGTCAAGGCACATATGGGAGTCGAAGAGGCAGGAGATGAAGAGTAGTATTAGTTAGGGGAATATTTCTTGAATAGAAAACATGAATGCATTGAAACCAACTTCCCTGAACATCTGCTTTTCTGGGAGATTTTCTTTTCTGAGAGTATCTGGGATCACTACTTCTTTCTCTAAAGGCCCATAGTTCTCTCCATAGTCCTTTATTCTCTGTTGAATTGAAATTATTAAGTTCAACATGTGTCTTCACCTTTAGATTGTGAACTTCCTGAAAACAGAAGAACATGTCTTCCACATACTGGTGCTGCCTGTGCCTGCTCATCACTGTGCCTGACAAAGAAAGTGCTCCTGTGTTGATTGTTGAGTGTGCTCTTGTCATATGTAGGATGCTCCATGTGCAAATGACTCTGTGTCTCTGCTGTAATCTGTTCATGTGGAGCAAGGAGAGCCCCTATCCCAAGGAAGTGAACAATGGCACCCAGTTAGAGCTTTTATTTTCCCTGGTTCTCATCTTTGTGATCTTAAATCCTATATTACCACAAATTACAATTGTCCCACATCATTGTTACACTTTAAGGATCACTGAAAAGGTATTAGAAATCTTGCTCAAAACATGAGGATTATTTTCATCCTGATACTAAGTGGAACACAAAAGCATACCCCTCCTTATATTTACAGAAACACCTTCTGTTCATGCTCACACCTGCTGAAAACCAAAACCGAAACTGGCTGATGAGTTATGGTGAAATTTCAATTGTAGTTTTGCATTTTTAGGAAAAAAAAATGGCTTTGTGGTGTCCATTGTGTTTGTACAAAGATAAATAAATAAATATGTGGTGGAGAAAACAGCTGTGTCAGACTTGTTTGCTGGTTTACTGGCTGCAAGTACTTCACCTGATTAGTGTGTGAGCATGTGCTAGAACCACGTGTGTATAATCTACGTAAGGCTATTGCACTCAGGGCAAATGGAAATGGTGATTGCCTGCCTGCCTGCCACAGTGAGCGGCCATTTTTGCTGTTTGTTCATCTGAGAAGCAGTTTCCCCTACCTGTTTGCTCATCCACCATTGCAAGAATCGATTAAACAGGAATGGCCCAATGCTTTCCAGCTCCACAGTTTCTCTACTGTCAGCCTGAATCCAATGTGGACCTGCCTGACCTTGGCCACCAGCATCATATCTGGCATAGAGGACAGGATTTGGATTAGATTGGTATGGAGCCATCAACAGCTTTGAAGGATGGGATAGAGGAGTGGCTATCTCCCTTGGCTGTCCTTTTGGGAGCTGTGGGCTAGGTGTTTTTTACAACCCTGTGAGAAGAAACCAAGAGCTCTGTGCAAGAAGCTGCCAGAGGTCAAAAGCTCCAGGATGAGCTTTTGTCGAGTGTCAACAGCAGCATGAGCTGGAATGGTCACTGGAGAAAGGGCTGCAGGTCTGAGAACTGCAGGTCAGGCTACAGGCTGAGAACCAGTGATGGCATGAACTGGAGCAAGCACTGGAGAAGGAGGCCAAGCAGGTTCGAGAGCTGCAGTGTGAGATGCAGGCTGAGCACCAATGGCATCGGGAACTGGAACGATGTCTGGAGAAGAAATTACGAGTTCATGAGCTTTAATTTGCCCTGGAAACTGAATGTTGGCAGTGACAGTTGTTAGAGAAACAACTGCAGGTTCAAAAGCTCAAGCTTCAGCTTCAGGCCTAGAGCCGGCAGCCGCAAGAGCCAAAGTGGGTGCTGAGGAAGAATTTGTATCCATGATGGCAGAGTGGCTCTGAGTCAATGGTTGTAGTTGTTTCTGACTCTTCTGAGGAGGAGGTTTGAGCTGAAGCTGCTGTCTGCAGACTCAGAGCTTGGCTGGGGATCACCCAGCAGGTACAAACCCAGCAGCCAAGAGTGCCTCAGGGGCAGGGGCAGCCCCCTCAGCAGGAAGTGGAGTACTCTGTGCTCCAGCCCTACATCCAGGCAGAGCTGGTAGAGTTGGGGATGCAATTCAGGAAGAAACCCACTGAGTCCCTGGCAGCTTGGTTGCTGCAGTTATGGGACATAGGGGTGAATGGTATCATGCTCTGTGGAACAGAGATGAAGAAATTAGCTTCCATTACCATACATTCCTCCTTGAGGCAGTATCTTCAGAACTTTCATGACAACCCAGGAAACCATACTCTATTAGAATGGGTGATGGCTGTCATTTACACAGTCTGGCAGAATGCTGGAGACTTGCCAGGAGCAGTAAGTCAGTAGCAGTCATATACTGAGCTACCCCAGATCCTTCAGGAACTAGGTATGAAGAATTCAGCTTTCAAGCCAAGGTCTCACAGGCCAGATGAGGAAGTGTTTACTTCAGGAATGAGGGACCTTATTCTCTGTAGCACCCTATCAGTCCTTTTTGGGTCAGTAGTGGCTATCTTGAGCCCCTATGTTGGGCAGCCCATCAACGGGGTTACACAGATGGTGGCAGATTTGGGGGAGCTGGAGGCAGCATTGAATCATAAAGCTGTGAGAGGGGCTGCCCATACTGCACCTCCTCCTCCCAACTAACAAGAGAAATGAGCCTGTAAAGGTTACCCAAACACAGATGTGAGTAGATTTGATTGCAGCCAGGGAAGATAGGGAAAATGTAGATGGCAGGTATAATAGAGTCCTGTTAGAGCTTTAGCAGTAGCTTGAGCCACAACAGAAGTTCCAGCCACGGAAAAAGTGTGGAAAAAGGGTGGTCCTGGCAGCTGCCAAGAAAATGGCTGGTGTTTGGGTTGCACAGCTGCAGGATTACTTGTTGGAGACAGCTGTGAGAGAGGAGGATCCTCAAGACCCACTGCTCCAGTTTGAATAGAGGGAAGGCTGATGAACCTATCTAAAAGGGATGAGTGGAGACTGGAGGCCCCATGTGAAATTGGCAATTCACTGGTCCCCTTTTAATGTATAGCAGGTGTTGGCATTAGAAGGTAATAGGTGTTGTTTTTTTTTGCAGCAGTATGAGAACTGTCAAGGCAGCACAGGCCCTGTGAGCTTGCTGAGGGTTTTGGATGGGGATTGTGGCAATGGACAGCAAGCTTATGGAAAGATGCTGAAGTCCTTTAGTAAAGAGCTGTATGGTTAGTCACTTGTAATGAACCTTTAACTTGATGATTTGCACAGACAGCTAGACTGTCTATCATAGACTGATCATTGAGTGGTGTAATAAACTCTCAAACTGCAACAAGAGGGGGCAATGACTCCCTTGTTGGGTGGACATGCTGTTTGTGGACAGTGTAAGAGACCTTGATGGGGGAGGGGCTGTCGCACCTGTGGACCCCTTCCTGCACTGGAAAGCTGTTCTCATCCACTTGCAGGAATGCACCAAGGACACCTTCTTTAGTGGACATGGCCCCAGACTATATAGGCCCTCTCACCTACTGTAGGGTAGGGGGCTAGAGATGGGCCTCCAGTTAGCTCTTTGGGCAGAGTGTTCAGCAAGACTTTGTGAAGGGCACTTTTGTAATTATTGTATAACTTCTGCTTTTGCTCTAGACTCTGTTTATGTACCTCACTCCTTGCACAGGGACAATTGTGGAAGATACCTGTCACGTAGATTGTGAGGTGAGCAGCCCTAAAGGGGTGGAATGTGGGGAAAATAGCTGTATTTGGTTTGCTTGCTGGTTTATTGGCTGTAAGCTCTTTGCCTGATTAGTGCGTGAGCATATGGCAGTGCCTTGCATGTATAGTCTACGTAAGGCTACAGGTGCTTGCCCTCAGGGAGGATATCAGATTATAGATTGTCTGCCCACCACTGTGAGGGGCCATTTTTGCTGTTTGTTCACCTGAGAAACAGTTTACTCCTGCATGTTTGCTTGTCTGCTGATGCAAGAATCTATTGAACGGGAATGACCCAGTGCTTTCTGGCTCCACAATTTCTCTACCATCTACCTGAATCCAATGTGGACCTGCCTGGCTTCTGCCCCTGGCATTACATATGTAAACAAAGAAATATAAAGTAGATAAATTGGGAGAGAGGAGAAAATAAAATCAGGCTTAAAAGTGCAAACTTTTATTTTTGAAAGAGCAAGCAATGTTTCTTTCTATTGTACAGAATAGGAGGAATTAATTAGATTAGCATGGCACCTGGATATGAGAGGTTTTAAAAGAATATCTGAAATTCGTGTTACCCCTTTCTTTGGAGTTGTGAACTAGGGTTTGGTCTTACCCTTCCGTGGTTGGCATTGGTCAATTCAGTATCAGAGAAAGGGCAAGAATTTTCTCTCCACTTTTTGTTGTTGACATGCCCACTAGTCATGTTCAAATGTGCTATGTCACACAACAACCTCTGAGAACTATGGCAGAGCAAAAGTTTAGAGTTAGTGAGCCTGGTTCAGGGTCTGAACCAGGAATCTGCTGAAGATCAAATGAACTCCATGAAACTCCTGTGGTTTGCTGAGAGACATACCATTAACTACCTTTTACCTCACAGTTGTTTGAAAATCATCTATTGCTTAAGCTTTAGAGTTTGCATGATACAATAGATTTAAAACAACATGAATTAAAATCTTGATTTCACCCTTTCTAAGTGAAGCACCTTGACTAAGTTAATTCTCTGAGACTCATTTTGGTGATAGAGAAAAAATTCATAAAATGGAAAACATATAGCCTTGTGTATTAGCTTGAACTACTTAATTTATATCAGATACAAAAAAATATGTGAAAAGACTGGAAACAGAAAAGACATAAATATAAATGATGTTCTTTGCTTGTACATTATTTTTACTATGTTTGAGCTAGATATTAAAATCTGTGGGATGTAAATGAGAGGTGATCTGATGCCTCAAAATAAATATTTAGGTTTTAAAAAGGAATTTGGGGATGATTTCTCAGTATTGTGTCACTTTATAGAACAATTGACAATGGTTTATTATTATTTATTATTATATGTTATTATAATTAATATTATTAAGGACTTGGCTATCCTAGTTCATTTTTAGTGTGATTTAATTCACAAAATGTTATTTTGAGCCCAGTTTGCAAGGCACAGTATTGTGGCACACCAGGTACAAGGTAAGCTAGAAAATGAGACTTTAAATGTCAGATAAGAAGAAATTGAAGTTGACCCCTTCATGGTCTGAAGATGAATATCTTGAGTATATATACTGACTTTGGCAGTGGAGCCCAGCCGTGGGTGTGCGTAAGTCTATGTTCCGGGCAAAGAGAAAAATCCCTCCTTTTGGTACTTTCCTTACTGAGACTTCTCTGGATTTGACATCTTGGGCTATGTCCCTCACATCTGCATCAGGGACCCTTTCATGGTCTCTGCGGTTTTCCCAGCCTCTGGCCCTGGTGCCTTTGTCTTGGTTCCAGCTGAGTGTGGTAATGACACACTTGATGGGTCCATGTTTTAGTGAATCCTTATAGCATTCCTCCTGCTCTTCCTATCTGAGCTGACCTGACTTCAAATAACTAAATAGCAGCTGCACAGAACCCAGCTGCTTGGACTTGGGGATTAGAGACCACCACTTGCAACTTGACAATCACTAAAACCAATCACTCACTCTGGGACCCTGGTCAAGGTTACATCCACATTTGAAGACTTGATTCTCCTCATCTGTAAATGGGATTGATAACTTCTGTTACATAACTTTTTGTATCAAAGATATATATATTTTTAAGTACAGTGCCTAAAAGGAAGCAAGCTCTCAGTAAGTTATGAATGTCATTTCTGCTGCTGCTACTATTATTGCTGGGAACAGGAGTGTTCCAAAGTAATTGAGGGACAGAAGGGGAAAGGTAGGTGTGTGTAGTTTACGCACTTGGAGTAGATACACATCTAGAGATTTAAAGGTAGCTTGAAAGACAGAAAAAGAACAGGAGTGACTAGTAATGCTCAAAAATATAAAAATTAGCAAACCGAAGGATGGAATTTAACTGAGCAAGAGATAAGGCATTTTCCTGTGGCTATGGCTCTGTGAGACAGCCAAGAATGCATACCGGGAGAGGAAGACCTGGCGATCCCTGGCCTCATTCTTCTGAACTCTCAGGGGCCATCATATAGAGCAAGGGTCTTCAAACTACGGCCCGCGGGCCGCATGCAGCCCCCTGAGGCCATTTATCCGGCCCCCGCCACACTTCTGGAAGAAGCACCTCTTTCATTGGTGGTCAGTGAGAGGAGCATAGTTCCCATTGAAATACTGGTCAGTTTGTTGATTTAAATTTACTTGTTCTTTATTTTAAATATTGTATTTGTTCCCGTTTTGTTTTTTTACTTTAAAATAAGATATGTGCAGTGTGCATAGGGATTTGTTCATAGTTTTTTTTATAGTCCGGTCCTCCAACGGTCTGAGGGACAGTGAACTGCCCCCTGTGTAAAAAGTTTGGGGACCCCTGATATAGAGGAAGGAGTGTGTTCTGTTTCCACCCCCTCTACCCCAAGGGATAAATAGGACCAATAAATGAGAACAAGAGCTTAAATTGACTGAACAGAAGGAAGAACTTCTTAACCATTTTGGTGGCTCCAAAATGAATGTATTGCCTCTTGGTCCCCAGTTCTTGAAGGGTCAAGTGGGAGCTGAATGACCATGTCTCAGGTATAATATAGATTATATTGGGGGGGGGGAGTTTCAATGACCTCTTTGGTCCTTTTCAAGATTAAATAAAATTTTACCAAGAGATAGAATTTCTGTTTTGTTTTCTTGAATATTAAAATAGATATGTCACTTACCAATCCATAAAATGGGCTGCTCCTTACTGAAATGTATAAGAAATTGATTTTACAACTATGCTATATAAATAAATTGATATTATATTTGAATATTGAAAATATATAAACATAGAACAAATAAGTTAGTTTTAACTTTCCAGAATAACTTTGTAAGAACTATGTAGTAGAAGAATCTCTAAAAATACCTTTCCAATTTTTAAAGCTTTTAAAAATATATATTGTGCATCTTGAAAACATGACAGCCCTGGCCGGTTGGCTCAGCGGTAGAGCGTCGGCCTAGCGTGCGGAGGACCCGGGTTCGATTCCCAGCCAGGGCACATAGGAGAAGCGCCCATTTGCTTCTCCACCCCTCCGCCGCGCTTTCCTCTCTGTCTCTCTCTTCCCCTCCCGCAGCCAAGGCTCCATTGGAGCAAAGATGGCCCGGGCGCTGGGCATGGCTCTGTGGCCTCTGCCTCAGGCGCTAGAGTGGCTCTGGTCGCAATATGGCGACGCCCAGGATGGGCAGAGCATCGCCCCCTGGGGGGCAGAGCACCGCCCCTGGTGGGCGTGCCGGGTGGATCCCGGTCGGGCGCATGTGGGAGTCTGTCTGACTGTCTCTCCCTGTTTCCAGCTTCAGAAAAATGGGAAAAAAAAAAAAAAAAAAAAAGAAAACATGACAGAGCCTGACCAGGTGATGGCACAGAGGATAGAGCATCAGACTGAGATGCAGAGGACCCAGGTTCGAAACCCTGAGGTCACCGGTTTGAGCACGGGCTCATCTGGTTTGAGCAAGGCTCACCAGCTTGAACCCAAAGTCGCTGGCTTGAGCAAGGGGTCACTAGCTCTGCTGTAGCCCCTGGTCAAGGAACATATGAGAAAGCAATCAATGAACAACTAAGGTGCCACAACAAAGAATTGATGCTTCTCATTTTTCTCCCTTCCTATCTGTCTGTCCCTATCTGTTCCTCTCTCTGTCTCTGTCACACACAAAAAAATAAAAATAAAAAAACATAACAGAATTACCCGTGTAAATTATATCAGCTAAATCTTTCAGAAATTCTGATTTATAATAATGCATCACTGCCCTGGTCAGTTGGCTCAGTGGTAGAGCTTTGCGTGACATGTGGATGTCTTGGTTTGATGCCCGGTCAGGGTACACAGGAGAAGCAACCATCTGCTTCTTCACCCCTCTCGCTCTCCTTCTCTCTCTCTTTTTCTCTCTCTCCTCTCACAGCCATGGCTCGATTGGTTTGATTGTATCTTCCTTGGGAGCTGATGATGGCTCCATGGAGCCTCTGCCTCAGGTGCTAAACAATAGCTCGGTTGCCAGCATGGCCCCAGATGGGCTGAGCATTGATCCCATATGGGGGTTGCCAAGTGAATCCCAGTGGGGATGCATGTGGGTGTCTGTCTCTCTATCTCCCCTCCTCTCCTTGGAAATGTAGAAAAAAACAATGCATCATTAATAATTATGTTTATAAAAAGTTCCATTATGAGGATCTGTATGCCATATATGATTTGAACATCTATCTATAGGTAGATATTTTTAGTGTTTTCATATTACAAAGGAGAAAAGTGAGGTTCAGAAACTAATCTTGTCCAAGGCCACCCAGCTAAATGTGGAGCTGCCTGACTCCCCAGCCCCTGATCTTTCCACTGTGTCACACTGCTTCTCGGCCACTTCCTGTCTTGCTTGAACAAACACAGTTCAGGTTAAACATCCAAGCAGTGATGACGTGCCCCTGTCACACCTTCCACTTAAACCCTATAATTTCCAAGTTTCTATGTTCTTGTCTGGTCTGCCCAGTAAAATGTTTATTTTGAGATATGCCTCTCTCAGAATGGTTGAATAATTTTGATGGCTTTTCACACATGGATCATGTTGAACTGAAGAGTAGACTCCTTACTTCATCTCACAACTGAGACGGCCCTTCACCCTCTGCTTCCAATTTGGGGTCTGTTTCAGGGAGGGTGTCAAGGCTATTAGTAGGGCCAAGGAGGCTATTAATAGAGTCCTGGGCTTCAGCCAACTCACCATGTTTATATTTTTTGGGTTGCGCTGCAACCATTGTTGGTAATTATAGATGTGTGGGTGAGGATGGTTACCGAAGAACAGTTCCTCCTCTTAGTTTCCTCTTTGCACACGCGCAACACTGGGGGTGTCTAAACTCACAGTCTCATCATAAGGTCCCTCCTGTCTAGTCACTGCTACATTTCCTGGCCAACTGAAGTAACCAAGGAGGCTGAGAGACTTCAAGGTAATTCACATCACCATTTATGTTACAACCTGTGTAGTCACTGCTTTCTTTAAAGAAAAATAATAATAATAATGTGACATAAAAGGAAAGTATTCTCTTCTCTAAGAAGCAAGATTTCTCCTTTGTGATGAGAAACCACTTTCAACATTTTGCAGATAAATATGTAAGGAGCATTTATGAGTTTAATTAAAATGGTGATCCCCTCAAAAAAAATTGAGACTAGAGCTACCATATGACCCAACAATCCTTCTACTGGGTGTCTACCTAAAAAACTCAAAAACATTGATATGAAAAGACACATGCACCACCACATTCATCACAGCATTATTCACAGTGGCCAAGACATGGAAATAACCAAAGTGTCCTTCGATAGAGGATTGGATAAAGAAGATGTAATACATATATACAATGAAATAACACTCAGCCATAAGAAATGATGACATATTGCCATTTACAATAACATGGATGGACCTTGAGCATATTATACTGAGTGGAATAAGTAATCAGAAAAAGAATTATATGATTTTACACATAGGTGGGATATAAATCTGAGACTCATGGGACATAGGTAAAAGAGAAGTGATTACTGGGAGAGGGAGTTGTAGGGGAGTGAAGGGAAAGGTGAGTAAAGAGGGACAAATATACGATGATGGAAACGATTTGACTTTGGGTGGTGGATACACAACATAATCAACAGTTCAAATGCTGTAGAAATGGTTTTTTCCTTAAGTGAGAAGCAGGGAGACAGAGAGACAGAATCCTGCATGCATCCTGACTGGGATCCACCCGATAATCCCTCTATGGCCAATGCTCTGCCCATCTGGGGCCACTGCTCTATTGCTAGACAACCAAGCTATTTCAGTGTTTGAGGTGAGGTCATGGAGCCATCCTCAGCGCTCCATGCTCCAACTGAGCCATGGCTATGGGAGGGGAAGAGAGAGATAAAGAGTGATAAGGGAGAAGGTGGAGAAGCAGATGGTCACTTCTTTTGTGTGCTCTAACCGGGAATCAAACCCAGGACATCCATGCACCAAGTCAGCACTCTACCACTGAGCCAACGGGCTCTATAGAAATGTTTACCTAAAACCTATGCATTCTTATTAATCAATGTCACCCCATTAAATTTAATTTTCTAAATAATTTTTTAAAATGGTGATCCCCATGGAAACTCATTGAAATGAGTGCTGCAGTGTCCAATAAATTGTAATCTGTGATATAAGCTCTTTTGGTACCCCAGAGGCACATATAATCTCTTCATCAGAGAAAGGCAAGGGTCACTTTTTCCAGTTTTCTCTTGATTCTCTTGTGTGCCAAGAGAAAGAGTTGGTCACGAAACAGGAATGCTCCCTGAGCTGAACTTGTAGCAACCAGAATAGTCAAGCATGTCTGGTTCTAACCAGTCAATTGAACTTAAATTGTGCCAGAGAGACACTATGGAGTAGAAATAACTGAGAAAAATGTACCACCTTCAAGGTACACACTTTGGAGAACATTTTCCGCACTCTCTAACCTCACCCCATGTCTTTGGGCAATAGTAGTAGAAAGTCAACTAGTGAGAAAGAGAAATTGGGGACATCTAGGACTTGTCTAATTGTATCTTATATGCCAGTGTCATGTCCTTCCTTTGCCTCTACTTGTTTGGTTCATCTGAGCCAGGGCTGGGATTATGTGGTACGTGAAACCAAGAGGAAAATACCCATTGGCATGCAAAGACAAGGTTCTGAAGTCAAAAAACATGTGAGAGGTCATTGACTAAAAGGTAATTAATAAAAGAAGCCAGACACAAAAGACCACATATTGTATGATTTCATTTGAATGAAATGTCTGGAATACACAAATATACAAATAGAAGAAGTAGATTAGTGGTTGCCTAGGGCTGAGGGGTATGGGAGATTGGAGGGTGATGGCTAAGAGGGGTGGTAAAAATGTCCTAAAATTGATTATGATGATAGATGTACAATTCTGTCAATATTCTGAAAGCCATCCAAGTGTACAGTTGAATTGAGTAAGTTGTATGGTATGAGAATTATATCTCAATAAAGCTGTTAAACATAAAAGGTAAGAAGTGATATATTCAGGGAGCTGAGCTGTGGAATACCAGAAATGGTGAGTGATGAGCAGCGAGGCAGAGAACACTAATGGGAGGTGGTCTGCTGAGTTGTCCTGGGAGGGAGGTCAAGCTGCTCTAGACAGAGGTTTCATACAGTTTCAGCTACAATTCACATGTTTTGAAAAGGGCTGAGATGGCCATCCTCACAGAAATTATCTCTGGAGGTCACGGCAGGATTACTGTCATCCGTTCCCATTCTAGAAGAATGACTCTGTCTAAAGATTAGCCTGGTCAGCTTGGGGGATCTCATTCCTGTCATAAGATTATACCAATGGAAAAGTTCATCTCTTTTCATTTCCTGAGACCTAATTAGAAATTTAGTTTGTGCATTATGATCCTTGGGAATTAATTGTTCTTCCAGGTAATGGGATTTTTCTTTGTTTTTTATCAGGGCCTCACTCAAAGACTTCCAAAGCTGGTCAATCACTGGAGTAGGGAAGTGGTTTTAGTTATATTCCAGGAAAAAAACAGAATTACTCCAGAGTTATAAATAATGGATGAGTAGACACATATATAAGGTCCAGTTCTAGATACAGTGATGTGAGAGTTTTCATCCAGTATTTTGCATGCCCTGGGCCTTCTGTCACTCTCCAACCTCATCTCCCACTCTGTCTCATAGAGATTCAGAGCTGCAGCCCCAAATGCACATCTATAGATTTGCTCATGTTGTTTTGTGCGTATTGGCTAATTCTGCCCCATTCTTCATGAATCTTCTAGGAAGCCTTCTCTTAGTTTTCAGGATGACCTGTGCGTCCTTTTGTATGTTCCAATAGCACTTTGTATCAACACGTTTCCTTCACGGAAAAGGGATTGTCTATTCATCTGTTAATGTCCCCACTGGTCTGGAAGTTTCTTAGGGCTTGTGATTATGTCTCCTTGCCCTCAGCCTCTTGACTAGTTCCTAGCATCTAATATATCTTTTTATTTAAATTCAGTAAGAGGAGAGGAGGCAGAGAGACAGACTCCCGCATGTGCCCTGACCAGGCTTTACCCGGCAAGGCCACTAGGGAGCGATGCTCTGCCCATCTGGAGTGTTGTTTTGTTGCTCAGCAACCAAGCTCTTCTAAGCGCCTGAGGAAGAGGCCATGGAGCTATCCTCTGCACCTGAGGTCAACTCACTCCAATCGAGCCAGGGCTGCAGGAAGGGAAAACAGAGAAGAGAGAAAGGGAGAGAGAGAGAGAAGCGAGAGGGGTAGGGTGGAGAAGCAGATGGGCACTTCTCCTCTGTGCCCTGATCAGGAATCGAACTCAGGACAGCCACATGCTGGGCCAATGCTCTACCATGGAGCCAATTGGCCCAGGCCTTAATATATCTTTAATACATGTGTGTTGAACCCCTTCACTGCAAAGAGGCTATCCAGTGGTCACCTGGGAAGTTTATTCAAGGAAATTTGACACCATTCCTCTTAGCCCCAAATATCACCCCAATAAATGGGCCCATTCAAAAGATCCGCAGAGTGACAGGTCATTCTTAGTGTCTACACGGCCTAGCACAATGCTGAGCACACAGTAGACCCTCTTTGAAAACATTTGCTAATCTGATCTATTCATAGTCCTTGACTGTCATGTTTAACTAACTTACAGCCCACACTTTCAATACTTTAGACATATTTATCTCTAAATTAAATTGTTTCCACACACTGAGTTCAGAAGTTTATTTATCAGCTGACAAAAGGCCACAGACTTTTTCTATAATGGAACTGCTCCACTATTCATTTTGAGAGCAGCACCATCTTGGTAACAGAAGATTCGTGCAATTGTCTGATTTTTCAACTATTCATTTACAAAATTGTGTGGAAAAAAAGACGAGTAATGTGCTGATATTAGTGAAAATAAGCAGAGAGATTTCATTGATTTAATAGAATTAAGACAAAAATAGAAATTATTAGAATTGCTAACAGTAGCCAGTCTTTAGACTCAGTCTGATGTCCAATCTGTTCAATTATAAAGAAAAAGAAAAAATTAAAGAGCATGGTGAAATTCTGAAAGTGCAGTGTCAAATACAGTATCCAAACAGCAAGGCATATTTAGCATTTTTACAATTACTTTTTAAATCTCTGAGAGTCCTCCCAACTCTTAAACAACCCAAGTAGTATCTAAGTCTATTGTTTAATAACCATCCCTTTGATTTTCATGTTTTTAAGAATGCATTCTATATCAAAGCTGGAAGTGACTTTTATCATAGTAGAGATTCTTCAAGTTTTATAAAGCCCCAAAAAAGTTTAGGAGGAGTTAACACTTTAAGAGGAAATAGGGTCCTGGCTGGTGGCTCAGTGGATAGAGTGTTGGCCTGGTATATGGACATCCTGGGTATATGAAATCAATTCCTGGTCAGGGATCACAGGAGAAGTGACCATCTGCTTTTCCCTACACTTCTTCTCCTCCTTATCTCCCTCTTCCCTTCCCAAAGCCAGTGGTTTGATTGATTTGAGATTGGTTTGAGCAGTATGTACCCGGATGTTAAGGATAGCTCCATTGGAGAACAAAAGCCTCAGGCACTAAAAATAGCTCAGTACTTGAGCATTGGCTCCAGATGAGGTTGCTGGGTGGATCTCGGTTGGGGTTCAAGTGGGAGTTGGCCTCACTTCTCACCTCTTCTCACCTATAAAAACCTCCTCTCACCTAAAAAAAAAAAAGATAAAAATGAGGAAATAGTCAACTGAGGACAAAACTCAAAGATTATATCTTGGCCTTATTGCTAAGTTATTAAAAGCACAGATATATGAGTCAGGCATATCTAGATCACCTAGCAATGTGTCTTGATCAAATTACTTAGTCTTCCATACCTCAGCTTCATCTGTAAAATGGGGATAATAATAGTACCTATCTCAGAGGGTGGCTAGAGGATGCAAATGAATGAATATATTCAATATGCCTAATCCAGTACTTGGTACTTAGTCTGAATGTATAATACAGAAGTCGTTCTCTAGGAGGGAAGAAGGATGCTGGAAGAAGAGCTTGGAGGGACTAAACTTTGCCTTCACAAATTGTTTGGTCCCCACCAGATTCTGAGCTCTATTAAAAACTTGATGTGGAAACACAGCTGCTATTACTACTCCTGATCTACACACTGAGTTATTCAAGCTTCTGCTGAGGTGAGTGGAGTGTGTCATTTATTCTAACCTAATGACTCTTTCCAAGTTGGAGAAGTTGGTAACCCTGACAGTTGTTCCACCCATTCCTTCTTTTATTTTACCACATCTGCACTCAGGAAGGTGTGTCTCCTGTATTACGGTCACATCTGCAATTTGATTTTCAGTTGTCTGAATCTCCCAGTTGTTTGAAATAGATGATTATGACTGCAATTCTACAACTAAAAGAGATTTAAGACATGCTGTTAGAACAACCCAGGGGCAGGTAAACTCTGTGTGATGGGTCCTGTGTACTACCACCTTCCAGGAAAGGCTCACCACCCTGGGCTTCTACATTCACTTTATCCTGACAAGGTCGAGACTATTCCCCCATTTCCAGTCTGACAGCATTTCTTGCCTAAGTTTTTTAAGTGGTTTACTAGGGTTTCATGACATTATTTATTGCTATATAACATGTGTTGCTTATTGTTATTATTCCCACTTATTAAAAAATTGTGAGAAACTCTTAGACTTCTAAGATTGCATGTAGACACCATCTTGGTAACAGAAGATACAGACAAATGCCCTCAAAGAGTCAGCTCAGTTAAACAGAGATGGGACCTGAAAGGGGCAGGGAGAGTGGCAACAAAAAACATGGCAGAAAAAATGAAAGAAAGATAACAGAAAAAGACTCAAGACTATTATGCCGAGGTACCCAGCCCAGAACCTAGAACATAGTTGGGATGTTCTCAATAGTTTAAAACACTTTTTTTAAACACTGGTCTGCAGACCAATCAGGATGGTTAACCCTTTCGCAGACTGGCATGAAATTTCTGGCAGACTGGTCCATGGACTGTCAGTTGAAAACCGCTGGTTTAAAGTCTACCACCTTTCTTGTCCCATCAGGTTGCCCTAGCCTGTTTGCTTGTGAAATAACTTCCAGACAAAACCAGTAGTCCTAAATATTTTAGTGAGGCTCTCTTCTCTTCATAAACAAGCCTTCCAGATGCATTGTCAGCATTCACTGTCTCCACTTACTCACCGCCTGCATACTGCTTCTACTCTAGTCTGACCTCCAAACCAACCTCTCTGTAGTTGCTCTCCTTCAAGATAAATCACCACCTGCATTTCCCAGAAGGTAATTCCAGCCTCCACCTCATTGGCCTCCCTGAAGTATTTGAAGACTGTTGACTGGTTTCTTCATCTTCAAACCTTCATCCCTGCCTTCCTTTCCTTTCTAAAATGAAAGTCTAAATCACCACCTTACCTAAATTCTAGGCAGTAGGTCCGCCTTGCTTACTTAAACAGTAGAATAAAAACCTTTTTGCAGAGCCTACATGGGGCTCTTTGACCTGGTTCCTATATTTCATTTCTAGTCTTTTATCTTCCTCTCTTCAATTTATACCCTGGAGATCAAAGTTCTATATAGTCCCCCAAAGCATCATGCTGTTCTATATATTTGCAAATGCAAATGCAATTACACACATGCATTTGCTTCTCACTCCCACCTTGACAAATGCCCATCTATTCACAAAGGCATAATCCGAGCTTTACCTCTTCACTTTTCTCTAACTTCACCCCTCCCCTTCCTTAGAGAGCGGACTACTTTCTCTAATCTGCCACAGTATATCTCTGTAAGGTATCTACCACATTTATTTACATGTCTGTCTCTGCTAGACTGAAACTCTTTAAGGGTGAGGATGATGTCTTATTAGTCTCTACCCTCAACCCTAACACAGGGTATGCCTTAAAACAGGCATTTGTTCTATGTGTGATCAATAAGAGAACAGAGCACCTCATTATCCCTCAAGCCAACCGGAATTGAAAACCCAAGAAGCCACCTTTGAAGACTTCAGATTCAGTCTTTGATGCTCCATCTGGCAGCTCAGAATAGTGTCCGTCCTCCAGGCCCTGCACCAGTTCAGCAAGCATCCAACTCGCCATGCATTGTGTACTGTCATTGCTGACCAAGAGTCAACAGTGATCGCTTTGATAGGGTGGCCCTTGCCTCCTTGCACTCCAATCCCCCACCCTATAAATTATGCATCTTTTTTTTTTTTTTTTGTATTTTTCTGAAGCTAGAAACCGGGAGACAGTCAGACAGACTACTGCATGCGCCCGACCGGGATCCACCCGGCACACCCACCAGGGGGCGATGCTCTGCCCCTCCGGGGCGTCGCTCTGCCACGACCAGAGCCACTCTAGCACCTGGGGCAGAGGCCAAGGAGCCATCCCCAGCACCCGGGCCATCTTTGCTCCAATGGAGCCTCGGCTGCGGGAGGGGAAGAGAGAGACAGAGAGGAAGGAGAGGGGAGAGGTGGAGAAGCAGATGGGCGCTTCTCCTGTGTGCCCTGGCCGGGAATCGAACCCGGGACTTCTACATGCCAGGCCAACACTCTACCACTGAGCCAACCGGCCAGGGCTAGATTATGCATCTTAAAAGTCATGGTCAGGGGGCAGTCTTTATCAACCAAAACATCAGTAGAGAAAAAAAACCCACTCTGCGATATGGTGAGACGTGTTGGTTTCAAAACATTGCAGATTGTTAAATGAGTAATCTTAATGTGATCTCAGAAGAGTGAACACACCCTCACATGGATAATAATACTAGTCGCATTATTTGGAAAGGAAAAAAGTAGCATTTGGCTACAAGAACTATGAAGAGATATCTGTATGGGTAATTCAGATTCTATTAGGGCAGGTAAGCTGCATTTTTCTGCCTACCCACCCACCTCTGCAATGTGGGCACACACATTCCCAAGCCAAGTCTTTCCTCTGGGGTAAAGTGTGTGATTTGGGAGAAGTGCAGGGGAGGGAGAGCACACATAGAGGCAGAAAACAAAAGCCTTCATTTTCTAAAACTGTCACTCACTCTGATTGGGAAATAATTTCTTAAGAATTGTGAATGTCCTGCACAGGAAGTAACACTTCATCACACTGCTAATAATCAGCCCTGTGCTTGTCAGGGATTGGTTTTTCCCCTCTGTGGTGAGAGGATGGCTCAGCCAAGCTTGGACACCTTCTCCACCAGCCTGATAGCCGTTTGGAAGCATCCAGCACCCCTTTTCCAAAATGTTTGAGTGCACTGGTTCCATTAAACCAAAGTCACATGGAACACTCACAGTGGCCGGCTGGGCAGAGGAAGAGGTTCTTCTGCAGTTTCAAAGGGTTTTCATGGAGTCAGACAGATGCCCTCCCCCAAATAGCTTTTTCTACCAAAACAGCTTGCTCTAGGCTTGCAGCTGTATCAAGTTAAACAAAATGCACTTTTTTTCACACACTAGCTCCCTTGCCTTTGCCCCTTCTCTCTCTGATTCCCACTTCTCCCCCTAGAATCCAATGCCATTAGAGACTCTTATCTTTAAAGAAAACAAACCAACCAGCTAATTTATTTCAAGGTATTGTCAACTCAATATGACTAGTGTCTACATTTAGAAAAGAGATAAGTACTTTACCCAAAGGAATGATTCTTTTTTTTTTTTTGAAAGAAATTTATTTATTTATTTTTAAAGACTTTATTTATTCATTTTAGAAAGGAGAGAGAGAGAGAGAGAAGAGAGAAGCAGGAAGCATCAACTCCCATATGTGCCTTGACCAGGCAAGCCCAGGGTTTTGAACCGGCAACCTCAGTATTCCAGGCTGACACTTTATCCACTGCGCCACCACAGGTCAGGCAGGAATGATTCTTTAATGGTGAAGTTTCTGGCCTTATCATTGGAGCTGGTGGGATGTCACAATGCCTCTCCAGTCCTATGACATTGGTGAACACCAATGATGACCACACATAAGTATGCCCCTCATGCTAGGGTCATATTTCATTCTCTGACAAGGGGCTGGTTGCTTTCTTCTTGGTTATCAAGTTGCTTTTATGCAGTACCTGTTTTATATTTTTCCAGACATATCAAGCAGAATAAGTTAAATCTCAAAGATCCTTGCCCCTTGCCCAGAGGTTCATAATATATTGCCACTCTATTCTGGACTTCTTTGACAAAGAGGACACAGACTGAGGAGGCACAGAGGGGTTGTCATCACATGAGCCCGTAGGTGTGTCCATTTTTAAGGTTCAAGTCATATGGTAATCTTACAGCAGACACATGAGAATCCTCATCTATTTATTTATTCAATAATCACTTATTAAGCTCCCACTGTGTGCCAGCAATGGTTCCAGGAATACAGCAAAGAACAAAATCAATGAAGTCCCTGCCCTAGTAGAGAAATCAGATTAAACTATTTCCATCCATCTCCAGAAAGCAGAACTGGGACAAATGGGTAGGCGTCTCAGGAAAGCAGATTTCTGTTTCACACAACACACAACCAAATATGGAATGGTAAGGAGCTCCCGTTATTGGAGGGATCTGAGAAGAAGCTGCATGGCTGCTTGTTGCAGAGAGATGCATGCAGGGAACTGGACTAGATCATTGTCTTCAACTGTTTCTTTTAGCAGCAGGGATTTTTTTTTTCAAGTAAAATCTTACCTTTAGCTTCAATACAGGGGTGGGCAAAAGTAGGTTTACTAATGACAATAAAGAACTCTGTGCCGAAGTGTGCTTGAGAACTGCAAGTATACTACAAGAATTTGTAAATAATGAAGGCCGGCAATTTGACAACTTAAGAGATAGTACTTACTAAGCGCACTGTGCCATTGTGACATTCTTTTGAGTTAATAAAGCTACTATAATAATCATAACCATACAAACAACTATAAACCTACTTTTACCCAGCCCTGTATATTATAAAGCAGAGTCACTGTGGTTGAAGAAGAAAAAATATGGATCTAGAGGACACCCTGAAGGTTCCCCTGTCGACTAAACTATAGATATCCACAAGATACTAAATGACATGATCATGGAACTCCTGCCATGGTGTCATGGGGATCCGTGAACCTAAGTAGAATGACATAGGCTTTTCACCGGAGTCTTTGCCCCCCTATTCCTCACTTCCACCTTTTCCTAGGAGAGAGTCTAGTTAAACCAGAGAAAAGAGCCAGAGGCTCTGAAATATATATAATGGGACACTTAACCAATCCTCTCTGAGAATGTCAACATGAGTCAAAGACATTGCTTCATTTGGGTATACCTGAAAATAATAAAATGGCTCCTCCAGCTCCAAAGGGAGCCCAACTGCCTGGGATCCTGACCCTTGAGGAAAAGAAAAAAAGCTCAAAAAGATGGAAAGAACCTTGAGGGAAGAGGACAGAAGATGAGAGAGAAAGAGAGAGAAAGTGCTCACAGGCTACTCATTGAGACATGTAAGGACACATTTGCACCATTCTCTGGTGACCACACATGTATTCATTATCTTCTAATGTAAGGTCTACTTTATAACAATAAACTCTATCATTACATCCTCTCAGATGTAACAGGAATGGGATTGCAAATTGCTCTGCAATCTGGAGTAGGAAGCTGGAGAATCGTCTCCCTTCAGAGTTCATGCCTGGAAAGTCCCATCCCCACTGGGCTGTGCGTGCTTGGAAGGGAAAGCCATCAGGAGCTCAAAGGACTCTAAGCTGACAGCTATACACTGGCTTGGGGCTGGTGATGGGATGTGGGGGAAGGGAATCTGGAAATAAAGTAGAACTTGAAGTCTTTTCAAGCCTATAGCTACTGTACAGAGCTCGAGTTTGTCCAATCATAACCTTGAAAGTTCATCGAAACTTCATAGTCTACAAGGCTGTGAACTCCTAAACTCATTCACTAAAGTGAATGAGCCAGCTAAGCTTTTCTTAAACCCATGTTTTCTTTTTTTTTTTTTTATTCATTTTTTTAGAGAGGAGAGGGAGAGAGAGAGAGAGAGATAAACCCATGTTTTCTAAAGTGTGCATAACATGCATGAAATATGATCCAGGGGAGATATTAACAGGGGTTATTTACTAGAATTCTGAATACTTTGGAAAACTCTGGTTTAAACAAAACAAAGCAGGTTTCATTACTGCAGAACTTTTCAGAACTTCGAAGATGCTAGTATGAATTATGACTCTCCAAGAAGGGAAGGTAGTACAGTTTTCCCTATTTTTATTTTAATTACAGATACATTTTGTCACAGGGCAATAAAACACACTTTGGAAAATGTTGTCAAAAAACAAACTCTTAACTAAATGATATAAATTTACAGTTTTATCTTTCATTAAAGCCAGTATTTCCAAAATACACCCATTTCTTATTCAACATCTTGGGAGATCAGACTGCTCACACATTGATGAATTGTCTACCTAACCGAAACTTCAAACACCGAAAGAATTAAACCAGTCTATCTGAAAATCTTTCTAAAGTGCATCACACACATCTCTATTTTGATTCTGAAAAACAAAACAATACAATTCAGAGTGTAAAAGTAAGCATGCTTGGCCCTGGCCAGTTGGCTTAGTGGTAGAGAGTCGGCCTGGTGTGCAGGAATCCCAGGTTCGATTCCTGGCCAGGGCACACAGGAGAAGCACCCATCTGCTTCTCCACCCCTCCCCCTCTCCTTCCTCTCTGTCTCTCTCTTCCCCTCCCACAGCCAAGGCTCCACTGGAGCAAAGTTGGCCCGGGCACTGAGGATGGCTCTATGGCCTCTGCCTCAGGCGCTAGAGTGGCTCTGGTTGCAACGAAGCAACGCCCCAGATGGGCAGAGCATCGCCCCCTGGTGGGCATGCCGGGTGGATCCCGGGTGGGTGCATGCAGGAGTCTGTCTGACTGCCTCGTTTCCAACTTCAGAAAAATACAAAAAAGGAAAAAAAAAAAGTAAGCATTCTTATCTTTGAAAACTTGAAAATTTGGAAAAAAAATATAAGGTGAGAGTTATAGCCCCGTAATTCTGTTAACATTTAATATAATTATTCTCTTCTTATTCTGCATAAAATGGTTGCTGAAATATAAAATAAATGACATAATTTACTTAAGATTTTCTATATAATTAAACATTCTTTGAAAATATGTTTTAATGGCTCTATTATAGTTTGCAATGTAACTGTATTATACTTCATTTAACCATTACCTTCATTGGCTATATTTATTTATTTTATTAGAAATGAGGATGAACATCTTTTCTGAAGAAATCTTTGTCCCTATTTCAATTTCTTTTTTAATAGATACCTATAAGTAGAATTAATATGTCAAAGTATATAAATATAGGTAGGTTCTTGACACATATTGTCAAATTACCTTCTAGAGGATTTGTACCATTTAGATATTGACAGCAATTTATGAGAGTGATATTTTTCACACCTTCATCAACATCAATATTATCCATTTTATAAAATGTGTTGGCCCAGGCTGGTGGCTCAGTGAATAGAGCATCGACCTGGCATATGAACTTCCTAGGTTTTATTCCTGTTCAGGGTACACAAGAGAAGTGACCATCTGCTTCTCCCCCTACTTCCTCTTCTCCTTCTCTTCTTATTCCCCTCCTGCAGTCAGTGACTCAATTGGTTTGATCTATAGCCCAAGGTGCTGAGGTATCATGCACTCCTATGATACCTCCATAGGAGTGCATCAGCCTCAGGTGCTAAAAATAGCTTGGTATTTAAGCACTGGCTCCAAATGGGGTTGCTGGGAGGATCCCAGTTGGGGAATATGTGATAATCTGCCTCATTTTATCCCCTCCTTTCACCTTAAAATAAATAAATAAATAAATAAATAAATAAATAAAATTGGTTGTTAATTTATAAATTAAAATTGCCATAACTTTTTCAGTTTCCATTATCAGTGAACTTAAACATTTTTGTCTAATCTTTTCACTTACAGTTTCTTCTCTTATTAACTATATATATATATATATATATATATATATACACCTATTTTTATGTTGTGGACTTAATTTTTTTGTTGTTTCATGTGAACTTGGTTAATTAAGGTTGCTGACTGTCATATTAGTGACAAATATTTTTCACAATTCATTATTTACCTTTTAATTTGGTTTGTGATTTTTCATAAGTAAATATTAACATTTACTTATATTAAAATATGGCACCTTTTCTTTTTTTGTTTCTTCCTTTGCTTTCTTGCTTAGAGAATCCTTTCTCATTCAGAAATTAAATGCACATTTACTATATTTCCTCTGTATATTTTTATGGTTTCATTTTTTAAATTCTTTTTAAAAAATATGGTATGGCCTGACCAGGCAGTGGTGCAGTGGATAGAGTGTAGGACAGGGATGCGGAGGACCTAGGTTCGACACCCCGAGGATGCCAGCTTGAGCACGAGCTCAACTGGTTTGAGCAAAGCTCACCAGCTTGAAACCAAGGTCGCTGGTTTGAGCAAGGGGTTACTTAGTCTGCTGTAGCCCCACGGTCAAGGCACATATGAGAAAGTAATTAATGAACACCTAAGGTGTCACAACAAAAAAAACTGATGATTGATGCTTCTCATCTCTCTCCATTCCTGTCTGTCTGTCCCTATCTATCCCTCTCTCTGACTCTCTCTCTCTCTGTCTCTGTAAAAAAAAAAAAAAAAAAAAAAAAATATATATATATATATATATATATATATATATATATATATATATGGTATGATGCTTGTTTTTTAAACTGAATAGAACATTTCTTAGTAACTCAGGATCACTATTTTTTTAATGTTTATTGTATTGATTTGAGAGAGAGAGAGAGAGAGAGAGAGAAGAAAGTAGAGAGGGAGAGGGAGACAGGGACATCGATCTGCTCCTGTATGTGCCCTGATGAGGGATCAAACTGGCAATATCTGTGCTTCAAGATGATACTCTAACCAACTGAGCTATCTAGCCAACTCAGATCACTATTTTGAACAGTGTTTAAAGTTTTGTGCCATAAAATAGATGCCCCCCTCCCAGGAACCACTGCAAGGTGTCGAGAGATTTTTTCTCCTTCTCTGTGACCTCAGACTCCTGTAATTTGCTAGTTCTGTGGCTGATTTTCAGTTTTAACCTCTTCTCTTGACATTAGGCCCCCAGCTCTCATTCCTATTATAGACAGTTGTCTGCCACTCCCAGTGCTCCTTACTCTCAACAACTCATCAACCAAATAACCATATTTGTATTACTGTGAACTAAGGATATGTACGGCCTGGGTGTAGAAGACAGAATAATGACTTCCCAAGGCTGTTCATGTCCCAACCCTGAAATCAATGAATCTATTGAGTTACATGCAAAGGGGAATTCAGGGTGCTGATTAGCTGACTCTGAGACATGAATATTATTCTGGATGACTGGATGGGCCCAATGTAATCACAAGGGCCCTTATCAGTGAATTGGGAAACAGAAAAGTCAGTGTCAGAGTGATGCACTGTGAGGAAGACTCAATCAGCCAAATACTGGCTTTGATGAGGAGAGGTGGCCAGAAGCCAAGGGATGCAGGTAACTAGAAGCTAGAAGTTGAAAAAGGCAAAAAAAAAATGGCTTCTCTCTGAGAGCCTCCAGAAAGGAATGCTGCCTTTCTGACACTGTGAGTTTGTATTACTGCGGTAATACAATGGGTATCCCAGCGGTACCCATTTCAAACTTCTGTCCTCCAAGACTGCAAAACAATAATAAATTTGTGTTGTTTGAAGCTACTAAATGTGGCCTGATTTGTTACAGCAGCAAAAGGAAACTAGTACACATTGCCTAGGAGCCTGTTAACGAGAGAAAACAACATGGGCTTTAGTGGTTGGCCTTGATGATATTTTGGCTGCTCTGAGGTTTTATTTCCCTCACTCTTCCTCCCAATTACTTCCATGGTTGCAGGAAATTTAACCTACTTCTAGAGCCGATCCTAAGCCGACCATTGTCATTTTACAAGAATTGGCTCCAACAAGTTAAGTTACAAGCTTTGGGTCAAAGGGTGAAGTAAAAGTAAGCTACAGAGACAAAGTATTTTAAAAGTTTTTCAGTGAAATCACAAGGCTGGACCTTCTGCCCACTTTAGAAGAACAAATATCTAAGGGAGGGTAATGACCCCTGAACTGGGTGAGAGCATCACTGTTTAATTCACATCTGCACTAGGTCAGATAACCATCAATGTCTTTAGGTAAAAAGCCCCTCTGTCTCTAAAAGACTGGCTAGGTAGTTCATGGGCATGAGACACAAATAATCTACTTAATAGGAGGAGGGCTGAAGGGTTAAATAAATCTTGTGCCATCAAGAGCTTTGGATCCAGACCAAATCATAAAACATGAACTAGTCCAATAAAAAATCTATACTCCTCAAGACAAGTACACAAATAATAATTGGGAGGACCAGAGAAGAAGGCCTGCCCTTAAATGTATCAGGACATATGCTCAGTAGCCTAAGTGGAACCTGAATTTAGGTAATTTGTTGTGACAGATACAGAGGAGGAATCTGAGGAGTAGTAAGCATTGTTTATCTCTGTATCCCTAATGCCTATCACAGTGTCCTGCATATAGTAAGCACTCAATAAATTCATGTTATAAGAATGAACAAAGGAATGAATTGAATCATCCTCTCTCATCTTTAAATCATTCTCTGCCTCTAGGAACAGATCTAACATCACTTCTTAATAAAAGTTTTCAATCTTAACATAAAAGATTATTTCATGCAGCCCTAGTTTACATTAACTTAGGAAGCAAAACAAAACAAAACAACAAAACAATGAGGAAGTATTGTATTAATATATTAGAATTCTTTTTTTCCAAAAGAAGATAAAAACTGGCTTTCTCTGAGTTACAAAATTTGGGGTGATATTTGAAGAAGAAAAGCAAAATGATTAGAGGTAAGAACAGAATAATAATTACATCTTAATGTCATAATTTAATTTGTAGTTTTGATAAGTTAATGCACACGTGCATTTAGAGAGTACTTCCTGGTAGAAATACTCAATTGATGGGGCCTATCATATGATTCTTCAATATTTTCACATGTTCTTCAGTGATAAATAATAACCTAAAATCATAATTTATAATAAAACCAAAGAATATATCAGTCTGTTAAAGGAAAGCAATGAATGGATGATGGCAAGACAATCTTTACATGGAGAGTGCTATACAATACACAGTTATGCAAATGAGAGCATAGAGATTTAAATATATTTTATTGGTTGTGTTAATTACTTAAAGGATCACATCACATTATGAATTCTCTACTAAAGTAAAGAATAATTTCTTCAAGGTGGTATTAATACTATAATTTTTTAATATGTTGATTTATATATATGCAGTCTCAAATAGGATATCTTAGGACAAATAAGCCAAAGGAGGGGGTTTCTCTCAGGGTCTAGAAACATGAGCATCAAGATGAAAGGTAACAAGATGGCGCTGGAGTAGGCGGACGTACCAACATCTACATCCCAGAACCAAAGTGCATGACAAACTAATTTTATGAACTATCATCTGGAAAAACCAACTTTGGACTAAACTAAGAGGACTCTCAACCAAGGAACACTGAAGAAGCCACACTGAGACTGGTAGGAAAAGTGGAAATGCGGAGAGGGCTGCCCAGCTCCTTGGAGCGAACGGCAGCAGGGAGAGACTCGCGTGGCGGAAAGTGAGTTTAGCAGAGGGGAAAGGGTCCTGAGCCCCAGGAACAAAGCCCCAGCCTGCAGCCCCAGAGCCCAGAAGAGGCGTAAGGACAGTATATGGCTGGAGGCAAGTCAGGATACTGTTTGTGAGAAACTCTGATTTCTCAGACACAGGATCCTTCTTAAAGGGACCACGCAGAACATCTCTCTCACAACCACTCACCCAGGGCTCCTGGGGACAGGGAGAGAGGAGAGGACCAGAGTAACAGGAAGAGAGTGTAATCTAGGAGGCACAGGGAGAGACATTTTGGGACATAGCCACCCTAACCCCTGGGACGAGTCACTCCCTAAAGCTGAGGTGAATGTTTCCCCCAGAAACAGCAATACCAGCAAGGGGAAGCAGGAGAGCAGCCAAACAAGCTCCCCCGTGGCATTCAGAGCAGAGTCGCATAGAAGGAGGGAGCTTTTGGGTCTACAGTAGTGAGTCTTAGGGTCCAAGCTGCAACACCCACACCCACGCGGCTGAGGGCGCACGGGAGGGTGGGCGGTGGCGGGAGACAGAAGCGCAGTTCTGCTGGCAGGGGCGGAAGCCAGTTGGCCACCACTGGGCTCAGGTGTGAGCTCAATCTTGCCCAGCTGGGGAGAAGGGGGCATGCAAAAGCGGTCAAGCTCAGCTGCCGGCAGCCTGTAATCCAGCCTGCGGGAGAAGAGCGGGAACCTTGGAAAGGGTGGAGACCAGCCCCTGAGCAAGGGCAGAGGAGCATAGCCTTGCCCCGTTCGTGCAACCCAGGCTTGCAGTCTGACTTGGTAGCCGACTCCTCCCACGGGGGTGGAGCCAAAAGCCCAGAAGAGGCAGGGCAGTTTCCGCTACAGAGCTGGAGGCTTGGGGCACGCAGTCCCTCACTGATGGTAGAGCCAAGGCTAGCAGGCCTGTTTCCTTGAGGGGGCTCCTCCTGCAAGGCAGGGCGAAAGCCTCGGAAACAGGCGGAGACCTCTGCAGCTGAGCAAAGGCTGCTCGCCAGTGCCCTCAGGACCGAGCATAACGACACACACGAGGGCACGGGCAAAGGCCAAGGCCACCAACGGCTTCTGGTGCACTCCGAGCACGTGATCACAGCCATCTCCGTGAAGAGAAAATGCGGAGGCAGAAAAATACAACACAAATAAACCAAGAGAAATCCCCAGAAAAGGACCTAAGTGAATCAGATATAACCAAATTACCAGATGCAGAGTTTAAAATAACGATTGTTAGGATGCTCAAAGATATTAGAACAACCATAGATGGCCATTATGAAAACCTAAATAGATAACAAATATAAAAAGGACATTGAAATAATAAAAAAGAATCAGTCAGAAATGACAAATACAATATCTGAAATAAAAAATACAATGAAAGGAATTAAAAGCAGGATGGATGAAGCAGAGAATCAAATCAGTGAGTTAGAGGACACGATAAATAAAGGCACGGAAACAGCAGAAAAAAGAAAAGAGACTCAAAAAGTCTGAGGAAACTCTAAGAGAGCTTTGTGACAACATGAAGAGAAATAACATCTGCATAATAGGGGTTCCTGAAGAAGAAGAGAAAGAACAAGGGATAGAGACTTTGTTCAAACATATTATAGCAGAAAACTTCCCCCCAATTAAGGCAGGAAAACATTTCACATGTTCAGGAAGCACAGAGAACTCCATTAAGGAGAAACCCAAAGAAACCAACACCAAGACACATCATAATTAAAATACCAAAGATAAGTGATAAAGAGAAAATATTAAAAGCTGCTAGAGAAAAAAAGACTATCACCTACAAAGGAGCCCCCATAAGGATGACTTCTGACTTCTCAATAGAAACACTTGAGGCCAGAAGGGAATGGCAAGAAATATTCAAAGTAATGCAGAACAAGAAGACTTTACAACCAAGACTACTTTATCCAGCAAGGCTCTCATTTAAAATTGAAGGAGAAATAAAAAGCTTTACAGACAAAAAAAAACTTAAGGAATTCACTGCAACCAAACCAAGGCTACAAGAAATGCTAAGGGACCTGTTGTAAACAGATCAAAGGAAAAAAAGAATATAGCAAAAGAGGAATACAGTTTTAAAGAAAAAAAAATTGCAATAAACAAGTACATATCAATAATAACCTTAAATGTTAATGGATTAAATGATCCGATCAAGAGACATAGGGTAGCTGCGTGAATAAGAAAACAGGACCCATACATATGCTGTCTACAAGAGACACACCTTAAATCAAAAGATGCACACAGACTGAAGATAAAAGGATGGAAAAAAATATTTCATGCAAATGGAAATGAAAAAAAGCTGGGGTAGCAATACTCATATCAGACAAAATGGACTTTAAAACAAAGACCATAGTTAGAGATAAAGAAGGTCACTACATAATGATAAAGGGAGCAATCCAAAAGGAAGATATAACCATTATAAATATCTACGCACCTAATATAGGAGCACCTAAATATATAAAGCAGACTTTGATGGACTTAAAGGGTGAGATCAACAGCAATACTATAATAGTAGGGGATTTCAATACCCCATTAACATCATTAGATAGATCCTCAAGAAAGAAAATTAACAAAGAAACAGCAGACTTAAAGGACATATTAGATCAACTCGATTTAATAGATATCTTCAGAACCTTTCACCCTAAAACAGCAGAATATACATTCTTTTCAAGCGCTCATGGTACATTCTCTAGAATAGACCACATGTTAGGGCACAAAAGCGGTCTCAACAAATTTAAGAAGATTGAAATCATATCGAGCACTTTCTCTGATCACAATGGCATTAAACTAGAAATCAACCACAATAGAAAAATTGAAAAACATTCAAACACTTGGAAACTAAATAGCATGTTATTAAATAATGAATGGGTTAACATTGAGATCAAAGAAGAAATTAAAAATTCCTAGAAACAAAATGATAATGAGCATACATCAACTCAAAATTTATGGGACACAGCAAAAGCAGTCCTGAGAGGGAAGTTTATAGCATTACAGGCACACCTCAAGAAGCTAGAAAAAGCTCAAATAAACAACTTAACCCTGCATCTAAAATAACTAGAAAAAGAACAGCAAGTAAAGCCCAGAGCTAGTAGAAGGAAGGAAATAATAAAGATCAGAGCAGAAATAAATGACATAGAGGCTAAAGAAACAATACAGAAGATCAATGAAACCAGGAGCTGGTTCTTTGAAAAGGTAAACAAGATCGATGAACCTTTAACGAGACTCACCAAGAAAAAAAGAGAGAGGACTCAAATAAATAAAATTAGAAATGAGAATGAAAAAATAACAACTGACACAACAGAAATACAAAATATTGTAAGAAAATACTATGAAGAATTGTACGCCAAAAACTAGACAACCTAGATGAAATGGACAAATTCCTTGAATCATATAATCTTCCAAAAATCAATCTGGAAGAATCAGAAAACCTAAACAGACCAATTACAACAAATGAGATTGAAACAGCTATCAAAAACTCCCCAAAAAGAAAAGTCCTGGGCCTGATGGCTTCACAAGTGAATTCTACCAAATATTCAAAGAAGAACTAACTCCTATCCTTCTCAAGCTATTTCAAAAATTCAAGGAAGACTTCCAAACTCCTTTTATGAGGCGAGCATAATTCTGATTCCAAAACCAGGCAAAGACAACACAAAAAAAGAAAATTATAGGCCAATATCCCTGATGAACTTAGATGCAAAAATCCTCAACAAAATATTAGCAAACTGGATCCAGCAATATATGAAAAAAAATCATACACCATGATCAAGTGAGATTTATTCCTGGGAGGCAAGGCTGGTACAATATTCGCAAATCAATCAATGTGATTCATTACCATAAACAAAAGATAGGAGAAAAATCACATGATAATTTCAATAGATGCAGAAAAAGCATTTGATAAAGTCCAGCACCCATTCATGATCAAAACTCTCAGCAAAGTGGAAATACAGGGAACATACCTCAACATGATAAAGGCCATCTATGACAAACCCACAGCCAACATCATACTCAATGGACAGAAATTAAAAGCAATCCCCTTATGATCAGGAACAAGGCAGGAGTGTCCCCTTTCACCACTCTTATTCAACATAGTTCTGGAAGTCCTAGCCACAACAATCAGACAAGAAGAAGAAATAAAAGGCATCCAAATTGGAAAAGAAGAAGTAAAACTATCATTATTTGCAGATGATATAATATTGTATACAGAAAACCCTAAAGTCTCAGTCAAATAACTACTGGACCTGATAAATAAATTCAGCAAGGTGGCAGGATATAAAATCAATACTCAGAAATCAGAGGCATTTTTATACACTAATAATGAACTGTCAGAAAGAGAAATCAAGGAATCAATCCCCTTTACCATTGCAACCAAAAAAATAAAATATCTAGGAATAAATCTAACCAAGGAGATTAAAGACTTGTACTCGGAAAATTATAAAACATTGATAAAAGAAATCAGGGAAGATACGAATAAGTGGAGGCATATACCGTGCTCATGGTTAGGAAGAATAAACATCATTAAAATATCTATATTACCCAAAGCAATTTATAAATTCAATGCAATACCGATTAAAATACCAATGACTTACTTCAAAGATATAGAACACATATTCCAAAAATTTATATGGAACCAAAAGAGAACACGAATAGCTTCAGTAATCTTGAAAAGGAAGAATAAAGCGGGAGGTATCACACTTCCGGATATCAAGTTATATTATAAGGCCATTGTTCTCAAAACAGCATGGTACTGGCATAAGAACAGGCACATAGATCAATGGAACAGAACAGAGAACCCAGAAATAAACCCACAGCTCTATGGACAACTGATATTTGACAAAGGAGGTAAGACAGTACAATGGAGTAAAGACAGCCTCTTCAACAAATGGTGTTGGGAAAATTGGACAGCTACCTGCAAAAAAATGAAACTAGACCACCAACTTACACCACTCACAAAAATAAACTCAAGATGGATAAAAGACTTAAATGTAAGCCGTGAAACCATAAGCATCTTAGAAGAAAACATAGGCAGTAAGCTCTCTGACATCTCTCGCAGCAATATGTTTGCTGATTTGTCTCCACAGGCAAGTGAAATAAAAGACAGGATAAACAAATGGGACTTTATCAAACTAAAAAGCTTCTGCACAGCTAAAGACAATAAGAACAGAATAAAAAGACAAACTACACAATGGGAGAATATATTTGACATAGCGACTGACAAGGGGTTAATAACCAAAATTTATAAAGAACTTGTAAAAGTAACAGGAAGACAAACAATCCAATCCAAAAATGGGCAAAAGAAATGAATAGACACTTCTCCAAAGAGGACACACAGATGGCCAATAGGCATATGAAAAAATGTTCAACATCACTAATGATTAGAGAAATGCAAATTAAAACCACAATGAGCTATCACCTCACACCAGTCAGAATGGCGCTCATCAATAAAACAACACAGAGTAAGTGCTGGCGAGGATGTGGAGAAAAGGGAACCCTCCTGCACTGCTGGTGGGAATGCAGACTGGTGCAGCCACTGTGGAAAACAGTATGGAGATTCCTCAAGAAATTAAAAATCAAACTGCCTTTTGACTCAGCTATACCACTGTTAGGAATATATTTCAAGAACACCATAGCACTGTTGGAAAAGAAGAAATGCACCCCCATGTTTATGGCAGCATTGTTCACAATAGCAAAGATCTGGAAACAGCCCAAGTGTCCATCAGAGGATGAGTGGATTAAAAAGCTTTGGTGTAATATATATATATATATATATATATATATATATATATATATATATATATATACTATGGAATACTACTCAGCCATAAGAAATGATGACATAGGATCTTTTACAACAACATAGATGGGTCTTGATAACATTATACTGAGCGAAAGAAGTAAATTAGAAAAAACTAATAACTATATGATTTCATACATAGGTGGGACATAAAGATGAGACTCAGAGACATGGACAACAGTGTTGGGGTTACAGGGTGGGGGGAGGAGAGGAAGGGGGTTGGGGGATGGGAGGGGCACAAAGATCATGGCTTTTCAGCATTTGCCATATTCCCCCCTTAATCTATAGACAGACAGCAAATATTTACTTATGGTGTTTCCACTATAAAGACTGCTGTCTCAGGGACAAATGCTGATGAACTATTTCAGCAGTTCCTCCTTCTTCAAAGACTTATATGTCAACATTAAGCTCCATGTTTCATAGGACATACTCAAGCTCACTCCATGCTCCCTGGAGCTTTAGCACAAGGGAATGCCCTTTTTTCTTTTCTTTCTTTCTTTTTTTTTTTTTTGTTGTTGTTGTATTTTTTCTTTTATTTATTTATTTTTTGTATTTTTCTAAAGATGGAAATGGGGAGGCAGTCAGACAGACTCCCGTATGCACCTGACCGGGATCCACCTGGCATGCCTACCGGGGGGGAATGCTCTGCCCATCTGGGGTGTTGCTCTGCTGCAACCAGAGCCATTCTAGCGCCTGAGGCAGAGGCCATGGGGCCATCCTTAGTGCCCGGGGTGGATTTGCTCTGGTGGAGCCTTGGCTGTGGGAGGGGAAGAGAGAGACAGAGAGGAAGGAGAAGGGGAGGGGTGGAGAAGTAGATGGGCGCTTCTTCTGTGTGCTCTGACTGGGAATTGAACCCGGGAATCCTGCACACCAGGCCGATGTTCTACCACTGAGCCAACTGGCCAGGGCCTAGGAATGCCCTTGTTGATTAAGCTACCCAAAAGAAAATTATATGGAGCAACCATGACAGACCGAGCAAGTCAGTCTCATACTATTCATCACCAGAACGCTGCAGCCCTGTGTAAACAGTTTCAACTTTCTCAGGAAGCAGCACGGCAGATTGGGAAATCCTGTCCAAGGGGTCCTATACTGCCCCTTCATTTGAAGTTAACCCTCAAGGACCCCTACCAGGACAACTTTGGCAGATGGATGTTACTCATATACCTTCAGTTGGCAAACAGTCGTATGTCCACGTTACAGTGGATACATATTCAGGATCTATAGTAACCTCTGTCAGAACAGGAGAGGCTGCTAAGCATGTTATAGCTCATTGTCTGTATGCATTGTTCTATTATTGGATTTCCTAAACTGGCTAAACTGAAAATGCTCCTGCATATGGAGCAAAAGCATTTACTGTATTTTGTCATGCTTACAATCCTTTTTTTTTTTTTTTTTTTTTTTTTGTATTTTTCTGAATCTGGAAACAGGGAGAGACAGTAAGACAGACTCCCGCATGCGCCCGACCGGGATCCACCCGGCACGCCCACCAGGGGGCGATGCTCTTCTTCTCTGGGGCGTCGCTCCGCTGTGACCAGAGCCACTCTAGCGCCTGGGGCAGAGGCCAAGGAGCCATCCCCAGCGCCCGGGCCATCTTTGCTCGGCTGCTGGAGGGGAAGAGAGAGACAGAGAGGAAGGGGGGGGAGAAGCAGATGGGCGCCTCTCCTGTGTGCCCTGGCCAGGAATCGAACCTGGGACTTCTGCATGCCAGGCCGATGCTCTACCACTGAGCCAACTGGCCACGGCCCATGCTTACAATCTTTAAAGTTAAGGTATTATTAAAGTGTACTCGGAGATGACGTCAGAGTAATGGCGGGGTAGGAAGCGATACCGATAAATCTCTCCCAAAACTCAACAAGATCTTCAACCAGAAACAGAAAAACCTATACTTGGAGCTTCCAGATGCTTCGCAATACACCCAAAGGTATGATTGAGTGAAAAATTGGATAAATATATAACCAAACCCCGAAGGAAATAGGGAGTAAGAAATGCTCTGCCTTCCTCACTAACCTAAACAGGGCGGCTTTCTCTGGTAACTGTTAATATAGAAACTGAGGCGGGCAAAGGGGGTGAATAGATCCAGGCCGCGACACAAACGGCCGAACCAGGCTGTGGCACGGAAATCCAAGCCGAGGAAAGTCTGATCCTGTGGCAACCCGGGCAATACAAGCTAACACTCGCACCAAACCCAAACAAAAAAGACAAGCGGAGTGGCCATTTTACCCGGTCTCCTGGTTGGTGCGCAGTTAGTGGGCGAGAATTTCTTCCTAGGCCCCGAGAGTGGGTGCCCGTGTTGCCCCACGGAGAGGCAGGGTCAGAGGCCTTTCTGTGGGCTGAGGGCAGAGTCTCTGGGCAGCCCCAGCACCCTGGGAAAGCCACGCACGGGAGGGAGTGAAAACTAATTCCAACGGAGGAGATTTTCCGTGCTGGAGGGTGTTTCACTCAGAGGGAAACGCGGCTGGCCTCATATCCTGGTTTGTGCGCGCAGATAAGGAGTGAGCGATTCCTCCGAGTGCCTCGGCAGTGCGCGCCCGTGTTATCTCACAGAGGGGCACAGTCAGGGGCCTTTGTGTGGGCCAAAGCGGAATCTCGGGCCGCCCCAGCGCCTTGCAAAAGCCGTGCACGGGGACGGAGCGAGACTCAATTCCAACGCTGCAACTTTTCCCTGCGGTTGGGGGTTTCACTCAGAGTGTGAGACTGCTGGCCAGATATCCTGGTCGCAGACAGTGAATGAGAGTTTCCTCCAAGTGCCCCGGAAGTGGGCGCCCGCTTGTGTTACCAGACAGAGTGGCAGAGCCAGAGGTCTTTGAGTGGGCGGAAAGCCCGCCTGATTATGCTAGCAGCTCTGACTGACTGAGCCTTACCCAGAGCCCTGTGCTGAGTGGAAATAAAGTGGGGAGTTGCCAGCTCTTTGAGCCTCTTACTATCCAGGCAGAGGCAGCAGCAACCCCATAGCTGGATTATCAGGCTACTAATTGAGGAAGGAAAGACTAGGAAAAAGGCTCCAGGAACACGGACTCTCTCACTGTCGGAGCCTATAAATGCTAATGAGCTTCAACTCCCAACGAGAATAAAGCACAATACATGACATTGCCATAGAGACTTATCAACTGCAAACCTCTACCTGAGCGTGCCAAAGGGGCAGAACCCGGGGTACAGAGTCACCGACCAGGAAGAGGGAGAGAAAAGAAAAGCAAGAAGATAACCTCTCAAAATCAAGAATAATCTGCAGACTTTATAACCTATCCCATTTTATTATATTTGTTCATATGTTTCTCTTATCTTCATTCTTGATACTTTTTTTTCCTCCTCCAATTTGGCCGATTAACTCTCTACCGGTCTTACTCTCTCCTCTCCTTGAACTACACTACCCATAAGTGTTACATCTCCCATTATCTTTTCTCTTCTCTTCCTTTCTCTCTATGAGGGTTGCACTCCAAAACCCTTAACTCTCTCTCTCCTTCTTTTTTCTTCTTTTAGTGGTTCCCTCTTTTTTTCTCTCTCTCTCTTTCTTTTCTCCCTCTATATTAGTTTCTTCCTTTCTCCTTTACATCTCCTCTCATTCAAACCTCAATAACAAACAAATTATCTTATCTGGGACTCAAACCTATGTTTGTGGCATTTTGGGGGGTTTTTACTTCACCTTTTTAACTCACTAGCAGTGCTCCCATCCCTGGCTCTCCATATTATCTAGTTCTTGTTCCACTAAATACAATAGTAATTTTTTAATTTGTCCCCCCATTTTTCCGTTTTCCTCTTATTCCTCTCATCATAACTCTTAGACAATCAACACCTAAAAGCAAATCATTTTATTCTTGACCCAAATTTTTCCTTATTTGCTTTTTGTGGGTCCATACGCTCTTTTTTTTTTTCTTTTTTCTTTTTCTTTTCTTTTTTTTTTTTTTTTGCCCCTTTATTACTTTTCCCCAATTCAGGCCCTCCATCACAGGCATTGTTTGTTATAATTCACAGTCCACCACAAGATTTTCTCAAAAAAGAGGGGAGAGGAGAGGAGAGGAAAAAAGGAGGGGGGGAATAATTTCCTTTTTTTTAATTTTTATTTTATTTTTCTTTATTTCATTATTAATTTTTTTTAAAAAAAAACAACTCTTTTCGATTTTTTATTTTTTTTATTGTTATTTTTTTTAACTTTTTATTCTTTATTAAATCTCATTAATACTATCAACAAAACCACCCTCAGATGCCTTTAAGGAAGAGAAAATCGAATATCATGGATACAGAAGAAAGAGAGGCAACACAGCTAGATGAGGAAAAATCTATGGAGAAAAAATTTAATATATTAAAAACCTTGGAGCTAAATGACAGAGAATTCAAGATAGAAATCCTAAAAATCCTCCGAGATATACAAGAAAACACAGAAAGGCAATTTAGGGAGCTCAGAAAACAACTCAATGAACACAAAGAATATATGTCCAAGGAAATTGAAACTATAAAAACAAATCAAACAGAGATGAAAAACTCAATTCACGAGCTGAAAAACGAAATAACAAGCTTAGCTAATAGAACAGGTCAGATAGAAAGAGGATTAGTGAAATAGAAGACAAGCAACTTGAGGCACAACAGAGAGAAGAAGAAAGAGACTCAAAAATTAAAACAAATGAGATAGCCCTACAAGAATTATCTGACTCCATCAAAAAAATAACATAAGAATAATAGGTATATCAGAGGGAGAAGAGAGAGAAAATGGAATGGAGAACATACTCAAACAAATAATAGATGAGAACTTCCCAAGCCTGTGGAAAGAACTAAAGCCTCAAGTTCAAGAAGCAAACAGAACTCCGAGTTTTCTTAACCCCAACAAACCTACTCCAAGGAATATCATAATGAAATTGACACAAACCAACAGCAAAGAAAAAATTCTCAAGGCAGCCAGGGAAAAGAAGAATACAACATATAAAGGAAGGCCCATTAGATTATCATCAGATTTCTCAGCAGAAACTCTACAAGCTAGAAGAGAGTGGACCCCAATATTTAAAGTCCTGAAAGAGAGGAACTTTCAGCCACGAATACTATACCCATCAAAGCTATCCTTCAAATACGAAGGAGAAATAAAAACATTCACAGATACAGAAAAGATGAGGGAATTTATCATCAGAAAACCCCCACTCCAGGAATTACTAAAGGGGGTTCTCCATCAGATACAAAGAACAAAAAAAAACAGAGCCACAAGTAAAAGCTCCAAGAAGAACACAATAAAACCAAATTTAAACTGTGACAACAACAAAAAGAAAGAGGGGGAGAAGATGGAGATTAACAGTAGCAAAGGACGATGGAGTGCAAAAGTACTCACAAAATAGTTCGCTACAATGAACAGGGTAGGGACCCTTTTCATTACTCAAAGGTAACCACCATTGAAAAAACCACCACAGAAGCACATGAGATAAAAAAGATAGCAACAGAGGAAAGATGTATGGAATACAACCAAATAAAAACAAAAGATAGAAAAACAAAAGAGAAAGATCAAACAAGACACAAAACTAACAGAAAGCAAGATATAAAATGGCAATAGGGAACTCACAAGTATCAATAATTACACTAAATGTAAACGGATTAAACTCACCAATAAAAAGGCACAGAGTAGCAGAATGGATTAAAAAAAAAAATCCAATTGTATGCTGCCTACAGGAAACTCATCTAAGTAACAAGGATAAAAACAAATTCAAAGTGAAAGGCTGGAAAACAATACTCCAAGCAAATAACATCCAAAAAAAAGCAGGTGTAGCAATACTCATATCGGATAATGCTGACTACAAGACAGCAAAAGTACTCAGAGACAAAAATGGCCATTTCATAATGGCTAAGGGGACACTGAATCAAGAAGACATAACAATTCTTAATATATATGCACCAAACCAAGGAGGACCAAAATATATGACAGCTACTTATTGACCTTAAAACAAAAACTGACAAAAATACAATCATACTTGGAGACCTCAATACACCGCTGACGGCTCTAGATCGGTCATCCAAACAGAGAATCAACAAAGACATAGTGGCCTTAAACAAAACACTAGAGCACCTGGATATGATAGACATCTACAGAACATTTCATCCCAAAGTGACTGAGTATATATTTTTCTCCAGTGTACATGGATCATTCTCAAGAATTGACCATATGTTGGGCCACAAAAACAACATCAGCAAATTCAGAAAAATTGAAGTTGTACCAAGCATATTTTCTGATCATAAAGCCTTGAAACTAGAATTCAACTGCAGAAAAGAGGAAAAAAATCCCATTAAAATGTGGAAACTAAACAACATACTTTTAAAAAATGAATGGGTCAAAGAAGAAATAAGTGCAGAGATCAAAAGATATATACAGACTAATGAAAATGACAAT
This sequence comes from Saccopteryx bilineata, assembly GCF_036850765.1. Lineage (NCBI taxonomy): Eukaryota > Metazoa > Chordata > Mammalia > Chiroptera > Emballonuridae > Saccopteryx > Saccopteryx bilineata. Next base: position 64,098,808 of record NC_089498.1, read on the forward strand.
ACGACATATCAGAATCTATGGGATGCAACAAAAGCAGTGATAAGAGGGAAGTTCATATCACTTCAGGCATATATGAACAAACAAGAGAGAGCCCAAGTGAACCACTTAACTTCCCACCTTAAGGAACTAGAAAAAGAAGAACAAAGACAACCCAAAACCAGCCGAAGAAAGGAGATAATAAAAATCAGAGCAGAAATAAATGAAATAGAGAACAGAAAAACTATAGAAAAAATTAATAGAACAAGGAGCTGGTTCTTTGAAAAGATCAACAAAATTGACAAACCCTTGGCAAGACTTACCAAGGAAAAAAGGGAAAGAACTCATATAAACAAAATCCAAAATGAAAGAGGAGAAATCACCACGGACACCGTAGATATACAAAGAATTATTGTAGAATACTATGAAAAACTTTATGCCACTAAATTCAACAACCTAGAAGAAATGGATAAATTCCTTGAACAATACAACCTTCCTAGACTGAGTCAAGAAGAAGCAGAAAGCCTAAACAGACCTATCAGTAGAGAAGAAATAGAAAAAACCATTTAAAACCTCCCCAAAAATAAAAGTCCAGGCCCTGACGGCTATACCAGCGAATTTTATCAAACATTCAAAGAAGACTTGGTTCCTATTCTACTCAAAGTCTTCCAAAAAATTGAAGAAGAAGCAATACTTCCAAACACATTTTATGAGGCCAACATAACCCTCATCCCAAAACCAGGCAAGGATGGCACAAAAAAAGAAAACTACAGACCAATATCTCTAATGAATACAGATGCTAAAATACTAAACAAAATACTAGCAAATCGAATACAACAACATATTAAAAAAATAATACATCATGATCAAGTGGGATTCATCCCAGAATCTCAAGGATGGTTCAACATACATAAAACGGTTAACGTAATACACCATATCAACAAAACAAAGAACAAAAACCACATGATCTTATCAATAGACGCAGAAAAGGCTTTCAATAAAATACAGCACAATTTTATGTTTAAGACTCTCAACAAAATGGGTATAGAAGGAAAATATCTCAACATGATAAAGGCCACATATGATAAACCATCAGCTAACATCATATTAAATGGCACTAAACTGAAGGCTTTCCCCCTTAAATCAGGAACAAGACAGGGTTGTCCACTCTCTCCATTCTTATTTAATGTGGTACTAGAGGTTCTAGCCAGAGCAATCAGACAAGACAAAGAAATAAAAGGCATCCATATTGGAAAAGAAGAAGTAAAGGTATCACTTTTTGCAGATGATATGATCCTATACATCGAAAACCCCACACACTGGAAGGTGGGCTTCCCCCTCGCTCCTCTAAGGGAGGGTTCAGTCTCTTCCAGGCCTGCTCCAGCCACCTATGACCTAACCTTGCCCAGAATGCTGGGGTTTGCCACTGAAGGCTGAAGGTGCCCAGGGCCGTCGACCCCATCTACGACACTGTCGACGAGCCTAGGGTATTTCTTCCAAGAAGCAGGTAAACTGATCTCATTTGCACAAGGGCCACTTAACTATGTTTTGCCTGAATAGTCAGGTTCTTTATTCTTCCCTCAAAGATCTCTGTTGTGGGTGTTGATAGTCCTATTTTCTGCTGCTTTGCTTAATATATAGTGTTTCCTTTATTCCTCCTACCTCAATGCCCCACTCATATTTCAGGCTGGGACCTACTCTTAATTTAGAGCTCTCTTTCCTCCTTTTGCCAACTTGTATTATGAATTTACCTTTGCCACCCAGCTTAGTGTATCCCAAGGTTCTCTTTACCAGGCCACAGTCACAGAGCTCCAGGGAAAAGCAACCTGGTCTCAACTCTCCAGGCAGAGGAGAACAGAGGCTCCATATCCACGCATGCTGCAAATGGCTTTTTCCAGTCTACCTGAATCATTACCAGCTAGAAGCAGCGGTCATTGGGACTTGGACATGAGCTGCAAAGTATAGAATGGTGACAACAATTCCAGTGCCATGAGGACTTTTCCTGGATGTGGACTTTTCCTGGATTCCTGCTCCCTGTGACAGCTCCTAACAGACTGACCTGTGGTTGGGTTGCATTTTTCAGGGATTTGGCATGGTGAGGGGGCCAACTTGGACTTGGGGAACATGTTAAGGACACTACTCATTTATGGATTCTTGCTGTATTGGCCAAGAGTTTGCTTAAAGGCTTTTAATCACTGTAAAAAAAATAGAGGACTAGATGAAGAAGATGGGGCACATATACACCATGGTATATTATTCAGATAAGAGAAATGGTGACATTGGATCACTTATAGCGGAATGGTGGAGTCTTGGTAGCATTGTGCGGAGTGAAATAAGCGAATCAGAAAAAAACAGGAACTGCAGGATTCCATACATTAGTGGGACATAAAAGCGAGACTGAGAGGCATGAACAGGAGTGTGGTGGCTATGGGGGGTGGGGGGAGGGAAGGAGGGAGAGGGGGAGGGGAAGGAGAGGGGTACAGAGAGAACTGGATAGAGGGTGGCAGAGGACAATCTCTTTTTGGGTGATGGGTATGCAACATAACTAAATGACAAGATAACCTGGAAATGTTTTCTTTGAATGTATGTACCCTGATTTATTGATGTCACCCCATTAAAATAAAAATTTATTTATATATATATAAAAAAAAAAAGAAAACTCCAAAGAATCCACAAAAAGACTATTAGAAAAAATAAGCCAATACAGTAAGGTCGCAGGATACAAAATTAACATACAGAAGTCAATAGCCTTTCTATATGCCAACAATGAAACAACTGAGAAGGAACTCAAAAGAATAATCCCCTTCACGATTGCAACAACAAAAAAAAATACTTAGGAATAAACATAACAAAGAATGTAAAGGACTTATATTATGAAAACTATAAACCATTGTTAAGGGAAATCGAAAAAGATATAATGAGATAGAAGAATATACCTTGTTCTTGGCTAGGAAGAATAAATATAATCAAGATGGCTATATTACCCAAAGCAATATACAAATTTAATGCAATTCCCATCAAACTTCCAATGACATTTTTTAAAGAAATAGAGCAAAAAATCATCAGATTTATATGGAACTATAAAAAACCCCGAATAGCCAAAGCAATCCTAAAGAAAAAAATGAAGCTGGGGGCATTACAATACCTGACTTCAAACTCTATTATAGGGCCATGACAATCAAAACAGCATGGTATTGGCAGAAAAATAGACACTCAGACCAATGGAACAGAATAGAAAGTCCAGAAATAAAACCACATATATATAGTCAAATAATTTTTGATAAAGGGGCCAACAACACACAATGGAGAAAAGAAAGCCTCTTTAATAAATGGTGCTGGGAAAACTGGAAAGCTACATGCAAAAGAATGAAACTGGACTACAGTCTCTCCCCCTGTACAAAAATTAACTCAAAATGGATCAAAGATCTAAACATAAGACCCGAAACAATTAAGTACATAGAAGAAGAAATAGGTACTCAACTCATGGACCTGGGTTTTAAAGAGCATTTTATGAATTTGACTCCAATGGCAAGAGAAGTGAAGGCAAAAATTAATGACTGGGACTACATCAGACTAAGAAGTTTTTGCTCAGCAAGAGAAACTGATAACAAAATAAACAGAAAGCCAACTAAATGGGAAATGATATTTTTCAAACAACAGCTCAGATAAGGGCCTAATATCCAAAATATACAAAGAACTCATAAAACTCAACAACAAACAAACAAACAATCCAATAAAAAATGGGAAGAGGATATGAATAGACACTTCTCCCAGGAAGAAATACAAATGGCCAGCAGATATATGAAAAGATGCTCATCTTCTTTAGTTATTAGAGAAATGCAAATCAAAACGGCAATGAGATACCACCTCACACCTGTTCGATTAGCTGTTATTAGCAAGTCAGGTAATAGCAAATGTTGGAGAGACTGTGGAGAAAAAGGAACCCTCATCCACTGTTGGTGGGAATGTAAAGTAGTACAACCATTATGGAAGAAAGTATGGTGGTTCCTCAAAAAACTGAAAATAGAACTACCTTATGACCCAGCAATCCCTCTACTGGGTATATATCCCCAAAACTCAGAAACATTGATACGTAAAGACACATGCAGCCCCATGTTTATTGCAGCATTGTTCACAGTGGCCAAGACATGGAAACAACCAAAAAGCCCATCAATAGATGACTGGATAAAGAAGATGTGGCACATATACACTATGGAATACTACTCAGCCATAAGAAATGATGACATCGGAACATTTACTGCAAAATGGTGGGATCTTGATAACATGATACGAAACGAAATAAGTAAATCAGAAAAAAACAGGAACTGTATTATTCCATACGTAGGTGGGACATAATAGTGAAACTAAGAGACATTGATAAGAGTGTGGTGGTTACAGGGGGGAGGGGGGAATGGGAGAGGGATAGGGGGTGGGGAGGGGCACAAAGACAACAAGATAGAAGGTGACAGAGGACAATCTGACTTTGGGTGGTGGGTATGCAACATAATTGAACGACAAGATAACCTGGACTTGTTATCTTTGAATATATGTATCCTGATTTATTGATGTCACCCCATTAAAAAAATAAAATTATTAATTAAAAAAAAAAAAAGTGTACTCGCCCTGGCCGGTTGGCTCAGCGGTAGAGCATTGGCCTGGCATGCAGGGGACCCGGGTTCGATTCCCGGCCAGGGCACATGGGAGAAGCACCCATTTGCTTCTCCACCCCCCTCCCTCCTTCCTCTCTGTCTCTCTCTTCCCCTCCCGCAGCCAAGGCTCCATTGGAGCAAGGATGGCCCGGGCGCTGGGGATGGCTCCTTGGCCTCTGCCCCAGGCGCTAGAGTGGCTCTGGTCACAGCAGAGCGACGCCCCGGAGGGGCAGAGCATCGCCCCCTGGTGGGCAGAGCATCGCCCCTGGTGGGCGTGCTGGGTGGATCCCGGTTGGGCGCATGCGGGAGACTGACTGTCTCTCCCCATTTCCAGCTTCAGGAAAAAAAAAAAAAAGTGTACTCAGCAAACATTTTAAGGTCAATTTAAAAAAAAAATTTTAAAGGGGGTAGTCATATCCTGGAACTCCTACAGGTCTACCATATCATGCTTCTTACTTAAAAAAAAAAAAAATTTACATTTCTTTTGAATGCTGATGAACAGGAGACACCAAATCTTTTTTGCTTGCAAACTACTACCTTCTTTATTAGATCCAGCTGATAACACTGTTTTGTCTTTTTCCAAATAGCTTCAGATATATGGAAAAGATTTATATAGGCGGATGGGGATTCTCAAACCCCTCAGCGAGATCTTCTGAGCATGGCTTTTAAGATACCTAGAGGCAGAAAAAGCCCAATAGAGATCAGGGGAACTACCAGCTTTTAGGATACACCTTTAAAGGCTCTAACACCCCAAAGGGGTCTCATAGGATGCCATCTGGGTCCTGCTTCAATAGCGGAAAGGAAGGTCATTGAGCTAAAGTCTGCCAGACTTTCATGCCTCTGCTGTGAGAAAAAAGGGACACTGGAAGGTGGGCTTCCCCCTAGCTCCTCTAAGGGAGGGTTCAGTCTCTTCCAGCTCTGCTCCAGCCACCTATGACCTAACCTTGCCCAGAATGCTGGGGTTTGCCACTGAAGGCTGAAGGTGCCCAGGGCCTTCATCTATGACACAGTGGACGAGCCTAGGGTATTTCTTCCAAGAGGCAGGTAAACTGATCTCATTTGCACAAGGGCCACTTAACTATGTTTTGCCTGAATAGTCAGGTTTTTTATTCTTCCCTCAAAGATCTCTGTTGTGGGTGTTCATAGTCCTATTTTCTGCTGCTTTGCTTAATATATAGTGTTTCCTTTATTCCTCCTACCTCAATGCCCACTCATATTTCAGGCTGGGACCTACTCCTAATGTAGAGCTCTCTTTCCCCCTTTTTGCCAACTTCTATTATGAATCTACCTTTGCCACCCAGCTTAGTGTATCCCAAGGTTCTCTTTACCATGCCACAGTCGCAGAGCTCCAGGAAAAGCAACCTGGTCTCAACTCTCTGGGCAGAGGAGAACAGAAGCTCCATATCCACGCATGCTGCAAATGGCTTTTCCAGTCTACCTGAATCACTACCAGCTAGAAGCAGTGGTCATTGGGACTTGGACATGAGCTGCAAAGTATAGAATGGTGACAACAATTCCAGTGCCATGAGGACTTTTCCTGGATGTGGACTTTTCCTGGATTCCTGCTTCCTGTGACAGCTCCTAACAGACTGAACTGTGGTTGGATTGCATTTTTCAGGGATTTGGCATGGTGATGGGGCCAACTTGGACTTGGTGAACATGTTAAGGACACTACTCTTTTATAGATTCTTGCTGTATTGGCCAAGAGTTTGCTTAAAGGCTTTTAATCATTGTAAAAAAAAAATAGAAGACTGGATAAAGAAGATGGGGCACATATTATTCAGCTAGAAGAAATGATGACATCGGATCACTTACAGCAGAATGGTGGAATCTTGATAACATTATGCGGAGTGAAATAAGTGAATCAGAATAAAACAAGAACTGCAGGATTCCATACATTGGTGGGACATAAAAACAAGACTAAGAGACATGGACAGGAGTGGGGTGGTTATGGGGGGTGGGGGGAGGGGAGGAGGGAGAGAGGGAAGGGGAGGGGTACAAAGAAAACTGGATAGAGGGTGACGGAGGACGATCTCTCTTTGGGTGATGGGTATGCAACAGAACTAAATGACAAGATAACCTGGAAATGTTTTCTTTGAATATATGTACCCTAATTTATTGATGTCACCCCATTAAAATAAAAATTTATTTATAAAAAAATAAAAAGATGAAAGGTAACATAAAGATTAGTGGGGCCCTGGACATCTGGCTCAGTGGTAGAGCATCAGCCTGGCATGTGGATGTCCTGGATTCGATTTCTGATCAGGGCACACAGGGAAAGCATCCATTTGCTTCTCCACCCCTACCTCTCTAGCCTCTCTTTTTCTCTCTTCTCCTCCCATCCTGCAGCCATGGCTTAATAAAAGCAAGTGGGCCTGGGTGATGAGGATGCCTCTATGGCCTCCACCTCAGGCGCTAAAAATGGCTCTGTTGCAATGGAACAAGGGCCAGATGGGCATAGCATCACCCTAGTGGACTTACTGTGTAGATTTCAGTTGGGGTGCATGTGGGAGTCTGTCTGTCTGTCTCTGCCTCCCCTCCTTTCACTAAAAAAATAAAAAATAAATTAAAAAGAAAACGATCAGTTGTATTGTGCAGTGTTGATTAAACCATATCTTTAAGATTATTAAATTTATTTTCAGAGTAGTGACTGGGGCATCTAAAGATTCATAAAGAACTGGCAGCCACCTAGATGCTAGACACAAATGCAAAAAAAAATTAACTCTTCTAAAAAAATAAATAACATAAAACAATTAAAAAAAGACTTTCCTTTCTATTAAGAGGTCTGACTCTATGTTTGCTTTGATGGAAGGAGAAGGGAAGAGGTCAGATTCATCTTCTGTCATCAAGGAAGCAGTAGGATGGGTGTGGGTCTGAGGTTGCCTGAGTAGACTAGCTAAATGATCTACATTTCATATGAATGGCTGTGTAGCTCCATTTTTCATTATCAAAGAAACATAGTAAATGTAAAACTTCACGATCACTGAATTAGAGTTATTTCAGCACTTTCTTCTCTACAAAGGTGCTAGATATGCTGGTAATCTGGGCTCATGTTCTTGAGAGAAATGCAATATCAAGACCTAACTGATGCATTTGAGACCCAAACTGATTTCACGATGAATTGAAGTGAGTACCATTTTCCAGCTCACATTTATGGAAAACCACCAAGATGGCAATAGGTTTTTTTGTTTCTCAAGAAAAGACTTCTGAGCCCTTGAAAAATAAGTTGCTAGTCTGGGCAGCTAGTGTGGTTTCACTGTTAAAAGGTTATGCCAACCAATCATCCTTGGTTTTTGCTGGGCTTCTAGAATGTTAAGTGAAGGGGCAGCACAGATGTTGTGTACCTTGATTTTGGCAAACCATTTGATAATGTCTCTTACAATGTGCTTATAGACTCTGGGACCCGGAGGATAATACAGCTGATATATTCAGTGGCCAAAGGACACTGACCATTGGGCTGAGCAGGAGGAAGTCTTTCCTCTCAATGCTTCAAGGCAATTAGACCTTGTCCTGTCCCAATACTTTTATCAAAGATTTGGATGAGGCCTGGATTAGATTACTCAGCATGTTCACTACCATTGGGAAGAGTTATAATACATAATCCTCATGACAACCAGGAGAAGGGGACAGATGATTCTCAAGCTGTGTTAGTAGTTTGGGCTCTACTGAGCTGACCAGACATGGCTGCACATCAGAAACACCTGGACCATGTTGAAAAATATGAACAGCCAGGCCTTATCCCAGGTCTACTTAAGTAGGATTTCAAGGGGTAAATTCTTGCCTAGCATTTGTTTTTTAATTACCCAGGTGATCTATAAGCAGTTAGCCCCACACCCTACTCTCAGAACCATTCCCTTAGTGGAATTTAGTATAGAGCTTTTTCCAGGGTCATAAATAGTTTTTATCTGATAATCTAGAGATCTTCATGGGCTTTTAAATTATGAGAAAACCCTTCTCTACACTGTGGCTGCATCCAACCCAAACTCTTCCTCAGGAGGGAAGGGCAGGGCAGGGGAGAGGCGCACAGTACCTGATGAACTGCTAACCAGCTTTGTTATCAGCCAGATGTGAAGTCAGGCCCTACTTCTCCACTTCCTCATCTTAAACTGTGAGGACTTAGCAAGGTACGTATGTGTGTGAAAGGTTTGCTCGGCACAGAGGTGGTCAAGTAATGCCAGCTTTTACTATTTTTTAAAATAAATTTTTATTAATGTTAATGGGGTGACATTAATAAATCAGGATACATATATTCAAAGAAAACATGTCCAGGTTATTTTGTCATTCAATTATGTTGCATACCCATCGCCCAGAGTCAGACTGTCCTCCGTCACCCTCTATCTAGTTTTCTTTGTGCCCCTCTCCCTCCCCCTTCCCCTCTTTTACTTTTACTATTAATAGGCTGTTCAGCAAATTCCCCAGTTCTGTGGATCTTAAGTGTGTAGTTTTACCAGACATGCCTTTTCCTGCAGCTCTGTTGAGAAAAGGAAAGAAGCCACTATCTACTGACCATCAGCTCTGTGCTGCACACTAGGTCCCTCTCAAATCTCATCTTATTTTCTTTCATTGTCACCAAAACCCTCCTGTTTGCACATGAGGAACCTGAGACAAAATGAGCTTAAATGAGTTTTCACAAGTCACCCTGCTAGAAAGGGACAGGTAGATACCATGAATTTGATTAATAAACTGGTACTAAGGATTCCCCACAGCACCTATAAAATATTTAATATGAGGAGTGGAGAAAGATTTTCCCTTTAAAAAATCTTAGGAGAGACATTTTGAAACTGTGAGGGAGGGGGGAAGTCACACCACCTACTCTCCCCATTACCTGAACACTCAGCAGTTAGCCAGGGAAAAGAGAGGACGTCATTGCTCTCCATGTCTCTCTGTGTCTCTCTGTCTCTCTCTTTCACACACACACACACCCCTGACCACCTTATTTAAAATTACAGCAATACCTCCCCTGGAACACTCTCATTCTTTTGCCCTGCTTTATTTTTCTTCTTACCATTTAATCAGTATCTCACATACTATTATTTTGGTTATTTATCTTATTTATTATGACTTTCCCCCTTATAATGTCATTTCCTTAAGGGAAGAAGTTTTTTACTATTTTTTTTTAGTCTCATGTACACATGCCTAGTACAGTGAGGCACACATTGACATCTATGAATATTTGTTGCATAAGTAAATGAATCAATGAATGAATGGATGGATGGATGGATGGATGACTCCATAAATGAGTGAATATTAAGTGTCTAAAAGATATCAATCATAAATATTGAAAGTAATTATCTCTTTAAATAGCTGAATGTTCTGGTTTTTCTATTACAGATATGTATAATTTATACAGTAGTTTTTAAAAAATGGAACTTCAACTGTCTAGATTATCACTGATTTTAAGCTGAATAAGGGCAAAGACAAAGCTGGATTTAACCCCTAGAGAGCAAATGTTTTGGGCCTTTTCCATGGACCCCCCTGATTCTACTGCCCACCCTTCTTCCCTCTCCTCTGTGCCCTGGGATGCTGATTCCTTCACTGAATCAACAAGCTCTCTTGACCTTGGCTTCTGGTTGGAAAAGGAACGATGTTGGGCTCTTTGTTCCCCTGGCTCCCAGGTTGCTGCAGATGGGCTGTGTCCCTCTACTGAAGGCCTCAGTGGCTGTCAATCACCTTCTTCATACACCTACCTCCCTGGGTCCGATGACTGCTCCCATTCTTGCCTGCTTCAGGCCTAAGGGTGTAACTTTCCATGTCCCATGCCCGGAGTGTTTTATTCTCTTCACTGGTCATCCTAACTCTGCCTACACCTTTTTAATACTCTCTTTATGAAACTTTTCTCAATTACTGGTTGCATAGACCACCAGTTTCTTGCTGGGTGTTTGATAAAGTAAGAAATGGGGAAATGTGTTTCCGGTTGGAAGAGCTGAGTCCTAATGCCAGTTTCATCATAGGCTTGCTCAAGGCCAAGCACCTGTCTGGACTCAGTCTCTTTATCCAAAAACTAAGAAAACTGTGCAAGTCAACTTCTAACATTCTTTTTCAAGAAGTTCTTAAGAGGATACTGCCCCCATTGCCTTGAAAGTGTTCACTTGATCCAGATTCTGAAAAGGATGCAGTCTTCCAGAAGCTTACCTGCAAGTATTATAGATATCTTCCTCACAATAAAGCTGAAATTGGCAATTAAAAAGTTGCTACAACCCAGGCCTACCTTTGTCCTCCGTCAGCTTCAAATCAGTAATTTCCTGGAAAACTGATGTTTCATTTTTAAAAAACTATTATTATACAAATAACACACATTCATGATAGAAAAACTAGAATTTGCAGCTATTTAAAGAGACGTTAATTACTTTCAACATTTACAATGAATACTTTTCCAGATTTTTTTCTATTCACTCAGTCATTTCATAAATATCATACTTATTGAGTGACAGTATAGGCCTGGCTGTCCTAGGCCTGTGGATGTAACAACACTGTTGCATTATTGTGACGTACTTGTGTTGTCAAGTCAGAACTTTGGAAGGTGCCTCAATTGTCCTCTTTGGCCAAGTGTAATATCTAAAGCAGGGGTCCCCAAACTTTTTACACAGGGGGCCAGTTCACTGTCCCTCAGACCGTTGGAGGGCCGGACTATAAAAAGAAAAACTATGAACAAATCCCTATGCACACTGCACATATCTTATTTTAAAGTAAAAAAACAAAATGGGAACAAATCCAATATTTAAAATAAAGAACAAGTAAATTTAAATCAACAAACTGACCAGTATTTCAATGGGAACTATGCTCCTCTCACTGACCACCAATGAAAGAGGTGCCCCTTACGGAAGTGAGGTAGGGGCCGGATAAATGGCCTCAGGGGGGCGCATGCGGCCTGCGGGCCGTAGTTTAGGGACCCCTGATCTAAAGAATTATGTAATCTCTGCTCTTCTTCAGGCAATGTGTACACAGGACATTTATGTTCCTGGAAGGGTGAGTTTTTGTTTGGTTTGTTTGTTTGTTTGTTTATTTTTGTCTACAGGATCAAGTCAAACCTTTGTCCCATTTGACATTTCTTCTCTTAGACACAGGCTCCAACCTCTAGAGAGGAGGCTTTAATCTATTGCCAACCCAAAATGTCACCAATAAAAACAGATGAGGACCCTTCTGGGAAGTGGGAATTGTTTAACCAAACAACATTGGGGTTTTGGGAGCAGCATCTCTAAAAGTCAGCAGTGAAGTTCTTCATCTGACGTACCAGGAAGAATGGACCTGCTCACGCATACGCAGTGGCTGTCGGAAGTGTCAGCTGCAGCGGGATGGGGTTCTCTGAATCCTTCCTTCACTTCAGCTCTCCATCCTCACGTCAGTGAAGGGGCATTTGTTTTGTTTTGAAAAATACTGCAACAACTTTATGTTCTGAGAAGTATTAATATCAGCCACATATGAGTTTGTCTGTCTTACTGACATTTTATTTGGAGGAACATCAGAGACGTATGTAGACTTACTTCAGACAAGGGTCAGCGTGGCCCCCGCCCCGGGGGGGGGGGGGATGAAGACTGACCACCATCTCACCACTCACCACTCAAGGTCTGTTGAGAAGGCAAATACAATCACTGCTGGAGAAGTGTCTGTCACATAATAATGGGACATGAAATTTTGTGAATATAGTAGTTATTAAACAAATTACCCTTCAACCATATTTTAATATTTAGCACTATTTAACATTTATCATATAATGCTTTGAATTTCTAAGGTACAAACAGAATGGAAAAGGAAAAGGAGAAGAAGAGGGTTCTGGGGCTCAACGACTCAGACTGCATGGACCACAGGGCAACCTGCTCTGTGTGCACCAGAGCCATCAGTGAAATGGAATCACAGTACCTTCACCACAGAGCTGTTGTGTTGGACAAGTTAATGTATGTAAACTACTTATAAGATGACCTGGCACATGGTAAATGGTTCATCAATTATCCCCTTTTTTTCCTCCTTCCACACTTATCCCACAAAAAGCCTTCCTGATCTGCCCCTCAGAATTTCATCTTCCTTCTGGAAACCAGCTGTGCCTGTGGCCCCTTCCATATATTAAGACATATGCTGATAGTATTCTACAGTCCCTACATTTGAGACACTTGAAAATTTTAAATAAATTTAACACTGAAATTAGCTCCAATCGGCAAGGATCCCACTTTATACATTCCTCCTGTGCCAAATACAGTGGTGAGATTTAGCCAGTTCTCACTGGTTCAGCAGAACCGATACCTAATTTTTTGTTGAGCTCGGTGAACCGGTTGTTAAAATGGCACTTGTAATCAGGGTTCTCTCTAAAATGGGATCCTGGGCAGCCGCCCAATGTGGAAATCACAAATTACATTCCTTACTCTTTTTTAACATTTATTTGGGTAATAGCATATTCTAAGCGCCTGTAGTAATGTTCATTCTGTCCAGAGGTAAAAAAAAAATTGCAAGTGAGGACGTCAATCAAGAAGCAATATGGAAATGTGTTAAATAAAAGTTTTATTTTTTTGTCAGGTATTATTTAATATTTTCTCATTAATATTTTAAAACTCATAACAAAACCTAGTTTCTGTACACCTTTTTATTGTTCTTATTTAAGTATTAAATAAATGAAATAATAAACTACCTTTTTTATTCATTTTAATGGGGTGACATTGATTAATTAGGGTACATAGATTCAGAAAAAACATCTCCAGGTTATTTTGACATTAGATTATGTTGTATACCCATCACCCAAAGTCAAATTGTCTTCCATCACCTTCTATTTGGTTTTCTTTGTGCCCCTCCCCTACCCCCACCCTCTTAGTTTTTTCTGATTTACTTATTTCACTCAGTATAATGTTATCAAGGTCCATCCATGTTGTCGTAAATGTCATCATTTCTTATGGTTGAGTAGCATTCCACAGTATATATATACTATATCTTCTTTATCCAATCATCTACTGAAGGGCTTTTTGGTTGTTTCCATGTCTTGGCCACTGTGAACAATGCTGCAATGAACATGGGGCTGCATGTGTCTTTATGTACCAGTGTTTCTGAGTTTTGGGGGTATATTCCCAGTAGAGGGATTGCTGGGTCATAAGGTAGTTCTATTTTTAACTTTTTGAGGAATCACCATACTTTCTTCCATAATGGTTGTACTACTTTACATTCCCACCAACAGTGGATGGGGGTTTCTTTTTCTCCACAGCCTCTCCAACACTTGCTATTACCTGTCTTGTTGATAATAGCTAAATCTAACAGGTGTGAGGTGGTATCTCATTGTAGTTTTGATTTGCATTTCTCTAGTAGCTAATGAAGATGAGCATCTTTTCATATATCTGTTGGCCATTTCCTGGGAGAAGTGTCTGTTCATGTCCTCTTCCCATTTTTTTTATTGGATTGAATAAACTACCTTTTGATTATTTTTTATACTTAAAATGGTCATTAGGGCAGAGAACCAGTTGTTAAATTATTTGAATCCCATCACAGGCCAAATATTATCACTGTGCAGAGAAAAAAATGAAACCACATAGATCACAGTCAATTCGGTGAGTGAAAAGGCAATTTAGGTACTTGTTCCCATTCATCTAACAAATATTTATTAACTGCCTACCACATTCCAAGCCATGGCAGGAACATCAGAATGAATCAAATATGGATTTTCTTTAAAGGAATTTCTATCAGAAGGTGGGAAAAATCAAACAGAGATTGTGAATACAGGTGGAAAGGGAGGTGGGCCACAGAGAAGCACAGCTAAAGTTCTGTGGCTCTCCAGTGACGGGGGATCCACAGTTTCTGCTGGGGAATCGAGAGAAGAGAATGCAGTTTCTACAGATGCAAGTCACTGATGCCTGCCATGGATAGAGACTCAACTCATTTTAAAACCTTACATGTAAGGTTTTGGTTGTTGTCTAAGGATCTTTGTTCTTCAAAATTGTAATGCAGGCCAAGTTTGTCATGCTTTATGCCTTCATGTATTAGCAGTCCCAAGCACTAGCACCGCAACCCTCTCAACCACTGTAGTGATGAATTTAGACCTGAATCTTGACCCATACTTCTTAACATTATCATCCTAACTGAAATGTCCCCATTATATGCCCCTTGTTCTTCAGAGCCCCTGGGTGACAGTAGGTTATTCCTCAGAGAAGAGTTCACCAACACCATGGCATCATACTGACATCATATTTGAGACAAGTCATCTCTGAAGTCATAAACACATTCTTCCTGTGTTTAAAACTGTGGCCCATGGCATTGCACATACTTTGTCAATGGTGATAGCTAACCAATAGGTTTTGACCAGCTCAAACACAACAAAACTTCATAATTAACTGGGCAACTTCAAAGGTTAAATATTGCAGCTTCAGTTTGGTTATCACCTAGAAATCTCAACGAATGACATCGGCTAGAATTGTGCTGAGTACAATTTTCTCAAGAAAACTTTAAGACCCTGGACACTGAATCAAGAAGACATAACAATTCTTAATATATATGCACCAAACCAAGGAGCACCAAAATATATAAGACAGCTACTTATTGATCTTAAAACAAAAACTGACAAAAATACAATCATACTTGGAGACCTCAATACACCGCTGATGGCTCTAGATCGGTCATCCAAACAGAGAATCAACAAAGACATAGTGGCCTTAAACAAAACACTAGAGCACCTGGATATGATAGACATCTACAGGACATTTCATCCCAAAGTGACTGAGTATACATTTTTCTCCAGTGTACATGGATCATTCTCAAGAATTGACCATATGTTGGGCCACAAAAACAACATCAGCAAATTCAGAAAAATTGAAGTTGTACCAAGCATATTTTCTGATCATAAAGCCTTGAAACTAGAATTCAACTGCAAAAAAGAGGAAAAAAAATCCCACAAAAATGTGGAAACTAAACAACATACTTTTAAAAAATGAATGGGTCAAAGAAGAAATAAGTGCAGAGATCAAAAGATATATACAGACTAATGAAAATGACAATACGACATATCAGAATCTATGGGATGCAGCAAAAGCAGTGATAAGAGGGAAGTTCATATCGCTTCAGGCATATATGAACAAACAAGAAAGAGCCCAAGTGAACCACTTAACTTCCCACCTTAAGGAACTAGAAAAAGAAGAACAAAGACAACCCAAAACCAGCCGAAGAAAGGAAATAATAAAAATCAGAGCAGAAATAAATGAATTAGAGAACAGAAAAACTATAGAAAAAATTAATAGAACAAGGAGCTGGTTCTTTGAAAAGATCAACAAAATTGACAAACCCTTGGCAAGACTTACCAAGGAAAAAAGGGAAAGAACTCATATAAACAAAATCCAAAATGAAAGAGGAGAAATCACCATGGACACTGTAGATATACAAAGAATTATTGTAGAATACTATGAAAAACTTTATGCCACTAAATTCAACAACCTAGAAGAAATGGATAAATTTCTAGAAAAATACAACCTTCCTAGACTGAGTCAAGAAGAAGCAGAAAGCCTAAACAGACCTATCAGTAGAGAAGAAATAGAAAAAACCATTAAAAACCTCCCCAAAATAAAAGTCCAGGCCCTGACGGCTATACCAGCGAATTTTATCAAACATTCAAAGAAGACTTGGTTCCTATTCTACTCAAAGTCTTCCAAAAAATTGAAGAAGAAGCAATACTTCCAAACACATTTTATGAGGCCAACATAACCCTCATCCCAAAACCAGGCAAGGATGGCACAAAAAAAGAAAACTACAGACCAATATCTCTAATGAATACAGATGCTAAAATACTAAACAAAATACTAGCAAATCGAATACAACAACATATTAAAAAAATAATACATCATGATCAAGTGGGATTCATCCCAGAATCTCAAGGATGGTTCAACATACGTAAAACGGTTAATGTAATACACCATATCAACAAAACAAAGAACAAAAACCACATGATCTTATCAATAGATGCAGAAAAGGCTTTCGATAAAATACAACACAATTTTATGTTTAAGACTCTCAACAAAATGGGTATAGAAGGAAAATATCTCAACATGATAAAGGCCATATATGATAAACCATCAGCTAACATCATATTAAATGGCACTAAACTGAAGGCTTTCCCCCTTAAATCAGGAACAAGACAGGGTTGTCCACTCTCTCCACTCTTATTTAATGTGGTACTAGAGGTTCTCGCCACAGCAATCAGACAAGACAAAGAAATAAAAGGCATCCATATGGGAAAAGAAGAAGTAAAGATATCACTTTTTGCAGATGATATGATCCTATACATCGAAAACCCCAAAGAATCCACAAAAAGACTACTAGAAACAATAAGCCAATACAGTAAGGTCGCAGGATACAAAATTAACATACAGAAGTCAATAGCCTTTCTATATGCCAACAATGAAACAACTGAGAAGGAACTCAAAAGAATAATCCCCTTCACGATTGCAACAAAAAAAATAAAATACTTAGGAATAAACATAACAAAGAATGTAAAGGACTTATATTATGAAAACTATAAACCATTGTTAAGGGAAATCGAAAAAGATATAATGAGATGGAAGAATATACCTTGTTCTTGGCTAGGAAGAATAAATATAATCAAGATGGCTATATTACCCAAAGCAATATACAAATTTAATGCAATTCCCATCAAACTTCCAATGACGTTTTTTAAAGAAATAGAGCAAAAAATCATCAGATTTATATGGAACTATAAAAAACCCCGAATAGCCAAAGCAATCCTAAAGAAAAAGAATGAAGCTGGGGGCATAACAATACCTGACTTCAAACTCTATTATAGGGCCACGACAATCAAAACAGCATGGTATTGGCAGAAAAATAGACACTCAGACCAATGGAACAGAATAGAAAGTCCAGAAATAAAACCACATATATATAGTCAAATAATTTTTGATAAAGGGGCCAACAACACACAATGGAGAAAAGAAAGCCTCTTCAATAAATGGTGCTGGGAAAACTGGAAAGCCACATGCAAAAGAATGAAACTGGACTACAGTCTCTCTCCCTGTACAAAAATTAACTCAAAATGGATCAAAGATCTAAACATAAGACCTGAAACAATTAAGTACATAGAAGAAGACATAGGTACTCAACTCATGGACCTGGGTTTTAAAGAGCATTTTATGAATTTGACTCCAATGGCAAGAGAAGTGAAGGCAAAAATTAATGAATGGGACTACATCAGACTAAGAAGTTTTTGCTCAGCAAGAGAAACTGATAACAAAATAAAAAGAAAGCCAACTAAATGGGAAATGATATTTTCAAACAACAGCTCAGATAAGGGCCTAATATCCAAAATATACAAAGAACTCATAAAACTCAACAACAAACAAACAAACAATCCAATAAAAAAATGGGAAGAGGATATGAATAGACACTTCTCCCAGGAAGAAATACAAATGGCCAACAGATATATGAAAAGATGCTCATCTTCTTTAGCTATTAGAGAAATGCAAATCAAAACGGCAATGAGATACCACCTCACACCTGTTCGATTAGCTGTTATTAGCAAGTCAGGTAATAGCAAATGTTGGAGAGGCTGTGGAGAAAAAGGAACCCTCATACACTGTTGGTGGGAATGTAAAGTAGTACAACCATTATGGAAGAAAGTATGGTGTTCCTCAAAAAACTGAAAATAGAACTACCTTATGACCCAGCAATCCCTCTACTGGGTATATATCCCCAAAACTCAGAAACATTGATACGTAAAGACACATGCAGCCCCATGTTTATTGCAGCATTGTTCACAGTGGCCAGGACATGGAAACAACCAAAAAGCCCATCAATAGATGACTGGATAAAGAAGATGTGGCACATATACACTATGGAATACTACTCAGCCATAAGAAATGATGACATCGGAACATTTACAGCAAAATGGTGGGATCTTGATAACATGATACGAAGCGAAATAAGTAAATCAGAAAAAACCAGGAACTGTATTATTCCATACGTAGGTGGGACATAATAGTGAAACTAAGAGACATTGACAAGAGTGTGGTGGTTACGGGGGGGAGGGGGGAATGGGAGAGGGATAGGGGGTGGGGAGGGACACAAAGACAACAAGATAGAAGGTGACAGAGGACAATCTGACTTTGGGTGGTGGGTATGCAACATAATTGAACGACAAGATAACCTGGACTTGTTATCTTTGAATATATGTATCCTGATTTATTGATGTCACCCCATTAAAAAAATAAAATTATAAAAAAAAAAAAAAAAAAAAAAAAAAAAACTTTAAGACCCTGACTAAGAAAGTCACAAGGCTATAAAACCTAGAGTAATTAGGCAAAACAATAAACATTTTTAGGAAAAACATATTACAAAGAAATAATGAACATTGTTGTATATCTTAAACATGCCAATTACAAAGATGCATACAGGTAGCTTTGTAAATGTCTTTCTGAATTGCATTTGTATCTTTGTCAATATAACATCGATATACGTTAGTATAATACCATGTAATTTGGGTAACATCTCAATCTCTTAAAATATGGTATTCTGAAAAGATCAAGATTGTGCCAACCTACCCACAGCCTCTTCAGAGGGGATCCACCCTGCCCACACTTCCTGCTGAAGGGGCAGGCCCAGGTAGTCATGTCTAGTATACAGTGCCTATCTCCTCTGTCCATAAATGATTGGCCCTGGCCCAAGCCAAGGCATCTGAATCAATGGTACACAATCTGTGGGCTTTGTCAGGGAGTTATAGTCTGTCCTGAAAAATAAACTGGACCAATCAGTTTCTTTCTTAGGGCCCTGAACTTGAGGCAAACATAGCCATCAGTTAGTAGTAGGACTAGAAGAAGTAGACATGTAGCATGTTACATTTAATCATAGAAATCAGAGATCCATGAACTCCTGCTGCCAAAAGCCTAGGAAACTTTGTGAATCTAGAATCACCTTTGACCTCTGAGCTTCCTAAGGCCAAGATTTAATATGACTCCTGTTCTTAAATTTCCATGAACATTCTTCTATCTTTTAAAAATAATGTGGCATTATACAATGAGCTAAAACCCCTTGTCTTTTGTTCCTTGCAAGAAAAATAACCAGACTAAAACCAATGGAAAATTAAAACTGGATCTCAACTGAACTCTTGGGCCACAAGGCCTTCTAGAGAAATCACAAGAAGACAAACTGACAATGTCTTAGCTATTACTGGGAAAGCAATAGAAAAAAAAAAAAAAGGAACTGAAAGCCGTTAGAGATGGTTTGGAAAGTTTGTGTGTGTATGCCTCCCTGCTGGGTATTCAATAATTTATAGAACCAATACCCTGAATGGAGAAGGCACAGCCTCACTGAGCTACTTCTCATGAGCAAAACCTAGCATTTTAATAACCAAACCTAAAATAGACTATGAATGACTGCTGGTTATGAGGTATGCTAGAAACACAGGAATCACAAGTGATTGAAGCCAATTCACATGAAAAATAGGATAATAATATTCGAAGCAGCCTCCAAAGCAGGTACTGTGTTTTGGGTGTGTCTCCATGGCCTTGGTTTTTGTTTCCACTCAACTTTGGAAACTAAATAACGCTGCTCTCTATTTTAAAATGAAAACGTATTGTTTCATATAGACTGTAGCTAAATAAAACCCAGTTTTCGAGTATCTCCTCAGTGGGAACACCTCATGGCTAAAGATATTTCATAGCCTAGAGTTAAATATAATTTGGTCCCTCTCTAAATATTCTAATTGATTTGGAATTTGAATTGTTATGTTTAAACCACGAGGACATTTCACGAGTTTAAAAATTAAGTTTTTAAATTGAAATTTTCTCTACATGAATGGATTTTGTCTATGCCCATATCATATAAATTAGGTCTTCTTATCTTGAGAAGCAGGGTGGTGAAGTGGTTAAATTTTGGGCTTCAGTTAAGATGAGCCTGAATTCAAATCCAGGCTCAAAGATTTTATAGTCATTTGGCTTGGGGTAAGTTACTCCTGTAGGTTCTTTATTTTTTAAACAAGGCTGATAATAATAATAGTACATACCTTACAAAATGTTGTAAGAATTAAATGAATTAAGGTACATAGAGTGCTTCAAGCAGTGCCTAGCCCATAGGAAACACTCTACAAATGTTTGCTACTATTATTTGTATTACTTTCATTGAACTCAAAAGTCTTATTGAATATATGCAAGTATTAAAGTAGATACATATTTTTGTACACTTTAAAACTCACAATAAGAGGGTAGGACTTATTATTCTAATTTTATAGTTGCAGAAATGAGGTGCAGAAAAAGTTAACTAATTTGCTAATAATTGCCTGGTTACTGGATGGCAAAGCTAAGATTAATTAATTCATTTGTTAATTCATTCAACATGCTTTTATTTAGTATTGACTACATATTGTTCCGTGTGTTAGAATAGAGAGGGGAACCAAGAATACCAAAATCCTTGTCCTCGTGGAACTAACCTCCAGCTAGGGGAGACTCTTGAAAAATAAGAGGAGCCAGTAAGATGTATAGTAGAATAGGGTGTCCTAAGAAAGCTTAAGCAGAGAAGGGAAGAGGAAGCATGTGTGTATATTAGGAAGGGAGAGTTGGAGGTCAGAATGCATTGTGTCTAGAACAGGTAATTAGGGAAGGTCTATGGAGAAGGGCATGTGTGAGGAAAAGACTAAGAGAAGAAAAGAAGCTAGCCATGAGGTGGGGAAGGGGATTCAAGAGAAAAGGTTTCAGGCAGAGGAAAGAGCCATGTGCAAAGGCTCTGAGGCAGGAGTGCGTCTGGCATCTTTCAAGAACAGTAAAAAGACTGAAGTGTAGCTGAAGCAGAGGAAAGAGGGGAACACTAAGAGATGAGGCCAAAGAGTGGGTGGCTTGGCTGATATTGGTATTTGCTAAAGAGAACCCCTCCCCATGTTCTTGTTAACTGAAGCTCTACCTCCACAAAATCAACACATCTTGAAAAGTCACAGATATAAGAGTCTCCCCCTTGGAAAGCCCATCTCACTTCCCATCCTTTCCATCCTGTAGAAAGGAAAACCCAGACTTGGCATTGGCAGTCAGGTAGTTCATCGGAACTGGAAACCACCTCCCCAATAACCAACCCCCTCCCCCCGCCAAGCCGACTGGAAGCAACCATGACGATGATGCTCAGAGCACTTGCAGAGATGTGCTGTGGTCTCTGTGAGCTCATCACAGCAGCTTCCTATGCAGGAGTTTCAATTCAAGGTCATTTTTTGTTCCTTTTTAGTAGCAGACTCAGAATCAGATCTATTCAAGTGTAGAAACAGTGCAGACACATTAATAGCCAGACCCCAGTGGGTGTTTTATGTTCCACTTCCTCCTCCCTCTTAGTTATTTGTTTCTTTATCTCCTCTGTGTGCTAAAGGTGATCTTGCATGATATTTTCAGATATAAATTTAAAAGATAGGGTGAAAAATGGGAGGATGTCATCTGCATTAAAGCCTGCTCTCCCTCAGACTATGTCACTCATGCCAATTAGGCTGCTTGGGTTCAAATCCCCATTCCACCACTTAGAAGCTGTGTGACATTAGTTAAACTACTCAACCTCTCAGTGTCCTTATTTTTAAATTGGTGGTGATAATAATATCTGTTTCGTAGGCATACAGTGAGAATAAAATGAAATCATTTAATGTTATTTTACAATTTAGCCAAAATTGGGTGCTACCTCCCATTCCTGAGGCACTTTTCATTGCAGTGAGAAGGATGTTTCAGGACATGAAGAGGCAGAGGTCTAAATGATGTACTCTCTCTGCGTTTACACTCAAAGCAAGATTCTGATGCTTTCCACATGTATCCTCTCTATGCTGAAGATGCTATTTTCCCCCTGCTTGGTAGTGCCAGCTGTCTTAAGCTGAAAAGCCTCTTGAGTTTTTAGAAGCAGACACAGGGAGGTCTAGGGAAACAACTAGCCACTGCCTCAAATGGAGATGTCCTAACTGCACATAGTACCTCCCTGGGGGCAGACTCTGAGCTCATGAAGGTCGTTGAGAGAAATGTTTGCAAATTCTCCCATAAAAACATGAAAAAACAAAACAAAACAAAAAAAAACAAGCAAATGTCCTTTCTAGACAAGGAAGTTTTTTAGCAAGAGAATCTGCAGGGATTACATTTTTCTTCCGTCAGTGTAATTTATCTTTTGGGAAAACAGCACACAGAATTTTCTAAGTGTTGTTTAATGGTTACAGCTGATTAACCCTATGTGTTCCTATAGAAAGGAAAAATCACAACACTGTCTTTGTGGAAAGTCTCCACTGGCTGGGATAAGCAAACAGTCCATATTAATGTTGACAGTAATGTAAGTCAGAGAATAACAGATGCATTAGGAATAGTTACAGCATTTTATAGAAACAGCAAAAGCAATTCTCTTAGGATCATTGTAATTGAAAAAATATGTTCTAGAGATGCTTCCATAGCTCAATGATTTAGACAGATAGAATAATGTTTTCTCATTGGCTCAGAGGACCATTTCTGAGACGACTTATCATAGTTCTTAACTAAGCTTCAACAGGCAGAGCCCCTTCAGATTATGGTTTTAGCTCTTCATGCCTATGATTGCATAGGCTCAAATGACCTTAATATTTGTATCAAATGACCTTGACACAGACCCTTTAAATGCACTTAAAGAAAAGCCATAAGAAGGATTCCCCCTTAGTAAGAGGCTGAGTGCTATGTGGATAATTACCCCGACTTACCTCAGTTATAAGTTCTGATTCAGAAGTGTCAAGATTTGTTGAAGGAACCTGACCAGGTAGTGGCGCAGTAGATAGAGAGTTGGACTGGGATGTGGAGGACCCAGGTTCGAGACCCCGAGGTCACCAGCTTCAGCACAGGCTCATCTGGTTTGAGCAAAGCTCACCAGCTTGGACCCAAGGTCGCTGGCTTGAGCAAGGGGTTACTCGGTCTGCTGTAGCCCCATGGTCAAGGCACATATGAGAAAGCAATCAATGAACAATTAAGGTGTCACAATAAAAAACTGATGATTGATGCTTCTCATCTCTCTCCATTCCTGTCTGTCTGTCCCTATCTATCCCTCTCTCTGACTCTCTCTCTCTCTCTCTCTCTCTCTCTCTCTGTGTGTGTGTCTCTGTAAAAAAACAAAACAAAAATAAAATTTCTTTTTGTTGAAGGATGCACCATAGGTCAAAAGAGCATGGCTTAAAGATAGAGACCTACCAATTCTACTCCTCATTTTACCCCCAGAGACATATCCACCCAAAGACATGTACAAGAATGTTCATAGCAGTTTTTTTCATAATGGCTCAATGTTGAAAGCAACTCAATGTCTGACAATAGCAGAATGGATAAATTGAAGTATATGCATTCAATAAAATACTACTCAACAATTAAAATTTGTTTAAAAAGCTATTGATGCATACAGCAACTTGATTGAATATCAAAACATGTTCAAGAAAAGAAGGCAGACACAAAAGACATATGCACTGTGTGGTTCCATTTACATAAAAACTAATCTCTGAAGATGGAGATAGAAGAGTGGTTAACCTGACCGGGAAGAGGGTAGGGAAGTGGGACTATGTAATTAAAAGGGCACAAAGGAGCCTTCTGGATGCTAGGATACCCCTGATCTTGAGTAGGGTAGTGACTCATGGGTATATACAAATGAAAAAACATCTGCACACTTACTATTTGTGCACTTTACTCTGTGTAAGTTATAAGTTAATTCTTTTCAAAAAAGGGAAGATGAAACTAAATATAAAGGTAAACAAGATCTATGTTTTCTGAGTGGATCTTATGACTCTAGGATCACAAACCCAAGAACTATGTCTCCTCTGTGAGGAGAGAAAGCATGAATCCCATACAGATAGACTTTTCCCAGGGTTACTTTTAAGTACGCGTTCATCACTAACATGTAGTACTGAAACCTGTGTGTGCGGGGCTCTGGCTGGCTTCCAGCAGTACAGTGGGGAACAAAACAGTCGTGTTCCCACTCTATAAGAGGAGACAACACTTCAGAAAGTAACGACACACATAATTCTGTAATTTTGAAATGTAACATGAGGTATAATAAGAAAGTCAGAGAAGAGCTCTTGTATGCAAAAGAATAAGAGGTGGGCCTGATTTTGTTTTTAACAGGAAAGTCTCCCAGAGGAAATTACATCTGAAGAAAGGCATGAAAGTTGTGTAGGCATAAACCAAAAGAATACGGGGAGAGAGAGAGGAAAATAAGGAATGGAAAGGGAGAGGAGGAGAGACGTATGTGTAAAGTATAAAGGCCTGGAGTTCACTGCTCCAAGATTCTGACAGAACTCTAGTGTGGCCAAACTGTAGTGAGGAGGGGGGAGAAGAGGAAATGAAACTGAAGGAGGAGGGGTAGACTAGGGCCAGGGTGTGGAGTGCTTTGAGGCCAAGATTATGGTTTAGCCAAGTACAATTTGAAAAGTCAAGGGTTGTAAGGGTTTTAGGTAAGATCTGGTTTACATATTGAAAAGATCACTGGTTTTCAAGAAGGAATAAACTAAAATAATAACAGAGCAAAAGAACATGGAAAGACTATTGAAATAATCCAGGAAAGGGAGATGCTTTGAATTATCATAGTAACAATGGAAATAGAGAAAAGTAAATGGAAATAAGCCAGTTTTCCCAAACTTACTTCAATGCTCTTCTGATGACCTTTCTCTCTTCTAAAACTATCTATTTCTCTGTTTGTCTTTCTATGTAGCTCCCCTCCCACCTCATCAAAACACACATGTGCACATTCGTAGCAGATCCTTATCCATTCACCCACTAGGTGCCAACTTGATGAGAATGCAACAATGATGGTGCATACACAGTGCCATACTAGGAATTCCAACGCAATGTCAGTTCAAGAAAAGGAAATTAAGAGTAAGTGTACCCGTTTACTCACCATCAACTATGTGCCAAGCATTGTGTTGAGTACTTTCACATTTGTTGGCTTATATACTGCAACAAACTGAATGTGTGTGTCCCCTTCCAAATTCATATGCTGAAATCCCAATTCCCAAGGTGATGGTATTAGGAGGTGGATCACCTGGGAGTTAATTAGATTTAAAAGTGGAGTTATGAATGGAATTAGTGCCCTTATAAAAGAGGTGTCAGAGACCTCTTTTGCCCTTTCTGCCGTGTGAGGACATAGAAAGAAAACCATCTACAAATCAGAAAGTGAATTTTCACCAGACATCTAGTCTGTCAATGCCTTGATCATGGACTTCCAGCTTCTAGAATTGTAAGAATAAATTTCCGTAGTGTATAAGCCATTCACGCAGTCTACAACATTTTTACTGTAGCAGCCTGAATGGACTAAGATATATACAAAATTAGAGATTATTATTCCCATTCTAATAGTTGAGAAAATTGCACCTTGAAGAGGCTAAATAATTATTTTTTTGTATTCTCACAGCTACTTTGCAGAAGTAAGCCTGACCAGGCAGTGGTACAGTGGATAAAGAGTTGAACTGGGACTCAGAGGACCCAGGTTTGAAACCCCAAGGTTGCTGCTTGAGTGCAGGCTCATCCAGCTCGAGCACAGGCTCACCAGCTTGAGAGTGGGGTCACTGGCTTGAACATGGGATCATAAACATAACCCTATGGTTGTTGGCTTGAGCCCAAAGGTCACTGGCTTGAGCAAGGGGTCACTCACTCTGCTGTAGCTTCCTGGTCAAGGCACATATGAGAAAGCAATCAATGAACAACTGAAGAGCCACAACAAAGAAATGATACTTCTCATCTCTCTCCCTTCTTGTCTGTCTGTCCCTATCTGTCCCTCTCTGTCTTTGTCACACACAAAAAAAGAGCAGAAGTAAGATTTGAGTTCGAAGCTATATGAGTCCAGAAACCATGTTCTTTCCACTACACACTTTATTAAAAGTATATGTAAGGTCGGTGGATAATGGGGGAAAGGCCCGTGAACTTTGGCTAGGACCGCCCACAACCAAGCGCACCAAAAGAAACTTCCCAGGAGCCCTTTGGATAAAAGCGACTGTCTGTCAGCCAGTGAGATTTCACCACATCATATTAGCTTGCCCACCCTAGGGACCCTTTAAATATCTCTCACACAGGTCACTCCTTGTGACTTCCTTGGCCTCCATCTTTCCTCAGGGCCAGGGAACCTCGTCAGGCGGGATGTGCGCTCTGGACTCAATAAAGCCTTTTATTATTCCACACTTTGTGACTCTGGCCTTTTCCTTCCTTCTCGGAGGAGAAAAATACCTTACAGTATATATCATTTTAATAACAAAGATGAAGAAGAGTAATCCAAAGGAATGACTCTCTAATGGTAAAAATCTCAGACTTTGAAATATCAGGATGAAGGCAGGTATCTTTCAGCATAAATATTCAGAGTCTGAGATCACAGCACTCAGTATAGGCAGCCCTTTACTCTAGCCTAACTCTGACTAATCACAAGCTCAGTTCCATGTACAGGAGATGGAGGTCAGTGACATTTAAGAGCAACTGCAAAGGAATGGGGGTGGCACTCTCCTCCAAAAGCAGTGACAATTGAGCAGAGTTCAGTTCATGTTTGCTTGGGCAGCAACAGCCTTGAATAACTCTTAGGCATCTTACACTGGGTTTCACTACGAGTCAGATCTGATCTAGAGTCAGATCTGATATATCTCTAGCCTCCAGAAACAACACCACAGTCTTCCGGGGAGGGAAAGAGAAAGGGTATGAAAGGCTCACCAGTCCTGGACTTCTTTTTTTTTTGACAGTGACTTTCCCCAATCACCATAAACAAATGTCTTAGGGACAGCCACGTGACCAAGGACACTCTATCCTGGGGGCCAAGGGCAGAGTATGTATCATTTCAGGTTTGATCAGAGAAGCAAAGCTGCTCTGAGTGATACAGAACAAAAGGTTTGTTCTAAAAATCAGACCTTACACAACTGGGAGCTGGAAGGGTCGATGGCAGGGCGTTGCCTCTGCATTCAGAAGGCATCTGCACTGGCTGTGGATCAGCCGCTCTGGTCCACTAGGAAAGGCAGTGACGTCAAGCATGGGAACCAATGAGCACAGGCCAGACTCCATATCTATCTCTCATTGCTTCTGACTTGGACAACACAGAAAACCTGCAGAAACTGACAAAGTCACTGCTGGCACACACAGCAAGCTGGCAGGGCAGAGAACCTGACAGAGGGGATTGTGTGGGAACTGGAGACACTGCAGGCCCAGGGCTGTCCCGTGCCAACAGATGACCATTAGATTGGCATGAATTAAGGGGCTTGTTTGGCACCATCCACCAATATGGAGAGGTTGTGGCTGCTCCATCTCTGCCTTCCAATCCCAAATTCTTCTCGTGGCCGGCCCTAACTTGGAACCAAACAGGTGAGAGGGTTCTGGGAAACACTGCCAGCTTAGCTAAGTCAACACAGTATAAAGCTACTTTGACGAAAAGGCCCTAGAGACCAGTAATTAGATAAACTAAAGATTTTATGACATAAGCAAGGTAGAAAGAGAATTCTTATTCAAAGCCACAGTGCGACCCTGTGAGACCCACAGGCCCTTCTATGAGAAACACTTGGAATTCAGACCCGAAGTGGGTTACAGCTGGGAATCAAAAACTATTAGTGAGCGCTGATGACATGTTAGGCACTGTCCTCAGAATCAGTGCTGGGTACAAAGAACTTCAAGATAAGATCCTGCCCTCACTAGAAGAAAGATAAGACAGACACGGTGCCACGTCCGCACTTACACACAGTGCTGCCTGCTGCCTGGTGGTAGAATTGGCTGTAGCATCATTACATCCAAGTTCAAGTTTAGACTTGCCTCTGCTAGCTATATGATTTAGGACAACTTACTTAATTGCTCTGAGCCTCCATTTTCCTGATTTATAAGGTAGAGATAGTAATATTACTTATTTTATAAGTTGATTAATAGCAGAAAAGGAGACCATGTGAAGCACCGTCATGTAGTAGGGACTCAACAAATGGAGATGAGAGTTATTTTTATTTTTATTATCATTTTTGTATCATCATCATCTCTGTTCCTCCTTAGACCCAAAGTCTACTAAACATATAACTTTAGTGTCGCAGACCCCCTACATGCAAAATACATATGAATGCCCAATCTCTTAAAGAATCAACAGTATTCCCCCGTGTAGAAGAGGGTGCAGGGAGGACAAACAGATCTGGAAGGAGACTTGACTTGGGGCAGTAAACACACAACCAGGTATACATATGATAGAATTGTACACCTGAAACCTGTATATTTTCTTGGCCAATGTCACACTAATAAATTCAACTAAAAAAAGAAATAATATTTAAAAAGAAGAATCAGCAGTGTGAATTTATTTGTTTATTGAACAAATACTATGGGCCTACTACCAATACAAGACACAGGTGGCCAAAACATGTTATGAACCTCAAATGACTAGTGTACACAACATTCTTAAGAGTTAAAGTGCAGCTCAATAAACATGTCCTGGGACTTCCTAGAGGGTTTGAAAGGAGGGAAATGTCCTCGTGGCTTTTAGTGGCCAAGGAAGGTTTCAGAGAGCAAGTGGCACTCAGGTTCAGCTGGGGTGAAGTTGCCACGGCATTCAAATAGTCCCGCCTTCTGGCATGCCACCTCACAAATTGAGGTTAAAGATTGGAGCAATTATTATGCTGTTAAGAAATCTTAACACTAGAAGGGGTCTTTGCAATGGTACAAGACTAGAGGTTCTCCAATTGAAAAATAATGTCATAATAGCTAAGTCTTTGACTGGCTCCTCTAAAGGTGAAATACATGTCATTCCAAGAATTGATTTGGCTCCATCTCAAACAGGGTTGCCATTTCAATTGAGACGTAGACAATTTCCTGTAAAACTTGCCTTTGCTATGACCATCAATAAGTCTCAGGGCCAAATGCTTAAGCGTGTTGGCATTTTTTTACCTGAGCCTGCATTTGGACACGGTCAACTTTATGTTGCCTGTTCAAGAGTTCGTGAAAGAAGGGATGTAAAATTAAAAATAATTGATGGTCCTCTGCAAGGCGAGCTTAAAAATGATGGAAAGATCTACACAAGAAATGTTGTGTACAAAGAGATCTTTGACATGTGAATTAACATTTTATTATTTAAATCACCTTTATTTATTGAGCTAGCGGTGGCTCTTAAGAAATGTACCACCAGTGGTTTCCTTCATTGCACTCTAATTTAAGCAATTAAGCAAGTAGAAGGGGGAAACCCCGTGGAGCAGTAAGCAAAGGGGCATCCTTGCCGCCTGCCCTGGGTAATTCAGTTTGAATTAGCAGACACCTTTGCACGAATCATTTTAATTACAATTTATAATACCAAGAACAGCGGTCATTTCGTATGACCGCCGGGCTTTCTAGTTGTCCATATCCAACCAGAAACCACAAGATAAGGAAGTTCAACTAAAGCAATCTGTAGTGTTCAGCCTCCCAAGGCACAGAGCAGGACAGAAAAGGGTGGAGAATAGATCTTGAGGACAAAATGAGGAATAATCAAAATATTAACCCATATGTTTCCTTAGTTCAATATCATCCTCCGAGCAGAAGTAAAAATGATTAATTTTCATCAGTAGTACACATTTATACAATGTTTTATTCTTCATAAAGTGTTTTCATATAGATTACTCATTTTGAGCTACATAGTATCCTTGTGAAGTAGATAAGAGCATGTTATTCAGGTTGATTTAACTTTGAAGCCCAGAGAAATTGAATGATTTATATCCAAAGTTATGGTGACACAGGAAGTGAATTATAAAGTTCATATCAGAAATAAAATCCTCTAACTTTTAATCCCGTACTCCCCTCAGGTGTGAGGTTAATTTACCTGGGAAGGCACCTTTGTTGTGAAAGGCACTGGGACATAGCTGTCCTGAATGGGACATGTCTTGTGGCCCTGGCCAGTCTGGGTATGCAGGGCCTTCCCGAGTTGTTTTCAATAGGCAAATATTCCTGACACTTCAATTATCCCAATCCAAACAATGAACACACTGTGCAAGAAGCTTCATAAATTTCATTCAGTTGGATACAATGAGAATAATATAAGTCAAAGCTTTGTGTGTAGTCCCTGAAGAAAAAAAATCACCCAACAAAACAGAGATTGTTGTAATAGAAACATCTAAGCTAGAAAAAAGAGGCAACACAGGCTCTGTGTTTCATGAACCTGGCTCTGATTCATCATCTCCATGACCACATTTCAGCAGAGAAAGTGTCCTCCTCGAGAATCCCATGCCTTCCTTTCCCCTATAGGTCAAAGCGGGGTCTTCTGATATGTGGACAACTCCAAAATTGTTCTTGATAAGGGGTCATCATTTCTATATACACCCTCCCAAGCCACTTCTGCTACTGCACTGTTATGAATTAACTGTGTCCCACCAGGAAGATATGTTGGAGCCCAAACCCCCAGGACCTCAGAATGTGACCTTTGGAAATTAGGTTTATTTCCAAGTAATGAATTAAAATAACGTCATTAAGATGGGCCTTAATCTGATACGATTGGTGTCCTTTAAAAGGCGAAATTTGGACACAGAAGCAGGTACCAGAGAGGAAAGATAATATGAAGAGACAAGAGGAAGATGGTCATTTAAAGTCAGGCAACATCCACAGCCACCAGAAGCCAATGAGAGGCCCAGAACAGATCCTCCCTTTGAGCTTTCTGAATGTATAGCCAGGAAAATGGCAGTTATTTTCTTGGAAAAACTCAAGGTTTTATATATATATATATACTTGTTTTTAAGTGTTCAAAGAGGAGAAAATTTTATGTAGATTAAATATTGCTCCTCTTTCCCACCTCTGAATAGTTCTAGCGATCCTAATCACTAGATTAATAGATTAGTTTTAGTGAGAGTGTCTGATGTGTTGATACTTGAATTAATTAGGGCACTTTTTGGTTACAAGTAATAGAAAATCCATATCAAAATGAACAATAAAAGTAACTTCTTGGTTCCCATATCTGAAAATGCAGATGTAGTTTGGGCTTTTGGCATGTTTTGATCAAGACTATACTTTCTCTCTGAGTCTCTCAGTCCTGCCTCTTCTTTGCGTTGATTTCATCCACAGGCTGGTTTCTGTCATAGCAGCAAAAATACCACAATGGCACCAGTGAGCATGCCTGAACCCAACACTTCCCAGAGGAAAAATGCTTTTACACCCCAGAATCCCCACCAAGAATCCCGAATGTAGTGCTATTTGCACCATCCCTAACCAATCTGAGGAAAAGCCAAGTTCTGACTGTCTTATATTTGGTTTGTATGATCCAATCACTATGACAAAAGCCCTGGGATTCCTTGATGCCTTAGACTACTCAGGGCCTACTTCTAAAGTTGAGGGTGAGTGATCAAACAACCAGGACACTACCAGATGGAAGACAAGCAAAATGGGTATTAAGGAATTATCACAATGTCCAGTCCAATACTAAACTCAGTCTTTTCATATTAACCTTCACATAATAGCCTTAACATAAACCTTACCATCTCAACATTGTACAAATATGACTTTTAGAAAAACTTGAGCTTGGCCTATCTCCATCTGCCAGAATGTATATCCAGAGTATGAAGATTTCCTTTCATATCTTAGGAGGAGTTTTAAGGAGAGGAGTTAAGACTGCATTTATTTTATTTATCAAGCATTGTTCCAGTTACTATGGCTACCTAAGAACTTTTCCCAAATTTAGTGTCTTAAAATAACAATTACTTATTATCTCTCACAGTTTCTGTTGATCAGGAATTCGGGTCCAGCATAATGCAGCGTGTTGGGCTCAGAGCCTGTCCTGTGGTTGTAGTTGCTAGGTGGCCATGGCTGGGGTCATCTCAAAGGCTTCTTCGCTCTTCGCTCAGCCATTCAGCACTTGATCTGGAACAACTGCAACAGCTGGGGATCCTTGGCCATCCCTCTCTGTTCCTTTGTTGTCTTTTTTTGTGATTTCTCCCAGGCAGCAGCTTCAGGGTAGGGCTCCAAAGGGATGTGTGTGTGTGTGTGTGTGTGTGAGTATGTGTGTGTGTGTGTGTGTGTACCTATGTACATATTCAGACACACAGAGAAAGACAGAGACAGATAGACAGGTGGACCTGTATGATCTTTTATGGCCTAGTCTCAAAAGCCAGCAGCTTCACTTCTGCAGCCTTTGTGCATCAAAGCAGTCATGAAATCCTACTGGGTTCAAGAGAAGGGAAATGAACCTCACCCCTCAATAGAGTAGTAAGGTTCTTGAAGAGCATACAAAATCAGAAAATTGCTGTGTCTGTGTAGAAAATACCGCCACACTCAGAGCAGTTGTACACCAAAAGGTGTTCTAAGTGCATTATAAACAAGTCAATGAATTGGGTACCGGTCTTACTTCTACACATGGCAGAAACTGTGTGTGCCCCACCCATATATTCTTGGTCCTGACTAGTTCAGAGTCAATTAGCTAACCTTCCAGATGTCAGAACTTGACCTGAGAGCTCCTGCCTGCTGTGTTCTGGTATGCCAGATGTGCTGGGGAATAAATGTCCTTTAAGAGCAGCCAGCCCCTCATAATTGATGGGAACTGTAGCCCTTAGTGACAGGGTGGCAATTTAATTCAAGGGCACATGTCTACCATGATCCCCAGGGGTTTGCAGTGGGAGTAAGCTCAGTGATCGGAGTGGTGATCTGCTTTGTAATACAACCTGATCTTTCCTTGTCATCTTCCCACCACCATGCAGGTGTTTCCTGCACCTCCCAAATAAACTACTTGGATTTGAAGTTTTCTTAGGGAACCCAAACTAAGACTTAACTAATCTGAGATCACTCAGTTAGGAATTTGAGCCCACATAAAGACTGCCTGCCAGTAGCTTTGAGCAGCCCTTTCTTAGGCACCTTAGACTACATGATGGGAGAAAAAGTAGTGCCGAAGGGAATAAAGAGCCCAGGGAGAGAGGCTGGGATGCTTTCGTTCTAGTCCTGGATGTTTTGAGGTCACATCATCAAACATCAATGGAGTATCTACTATGAATCGGGCATTGGGTTAAATGCTAGGGGACATCAGTTCTCTAATTTGAGGATGACATAAAAATTCCTGGCCAAATTCTCTCTCAAGGCTGTGATGAAAATCATAGTGAGACTTTTAGATGAGAAAGCTCTCTTCCAGGGTAAGACTCATTTTGGTAGCAATCCTTCTCAGAGCTCAGCATGAACCTATATGGATAGGATTAGGGCAGCGATTTTCAACCTTTTTCATCTCATGGCACATATAAAATTCTGCAGCACACCAAAAAGTATATATTTTTTTGCTGATCTGACAAAATATAGGTATAATTTTGATACATTCACACGGGGCCAATGTTTTTGTGTTGGCTGTTGTCATTTTTTTATTTGACAATTGAAGGAAAAAGAGGTCAGCCAGGTATTGCATGTTTTAAACATTCTTGTGGCACATCAGTTAAAAATCGCTGGGTTAGAGTGATTATAATAGTCTGCTTGGGCTACCATAACAAAACACCACAGACTGGGTGGCTTAAACAACAGAAGCTATTTTCTCACAATTCTGGAAACTGTAAGTGCAAAATCAAGGTGCCCGCCAATTCAGTTTCTGATGAGCGCTCACTTCCCGGCTTGAAGTTAGCCACCTTCTGTGTCCTCACATGAGGGAGTGAGAGGGATTGAATAAGGAGAGAGAGGAAGAGAGAGAAAGAGAGCATACAAGACCTCTAACTCTCTGGTGTCTTTTCTTATAAGAAATAGTGCCTCACTCTTATGATTTTATTTAACCTTAATTTCCTCCTAATGGGCCCTCTCTCCAAGTACAGTCACATTGGGAGACAAGGCTTCAACATATGACTTTGGAAAGACACAGTTCAATTCTGAGATTCTGGTACAGATTTCTTCAAGGGCGCACACCTTTTAAAGTTGTTTTGTTTGCAGTCATTATCTACGGCAGGTTGAAGGTGCAAGCACTGTTAACTGCAAAAGATAGTTTTAATATGTAAAGGGCATAA
Organism: Saccopteryx bilineata; assembly: GCF_036850765.1. NCBI lineage: Eukaryota > Metazoa > Chordata > Mammalia > Chiroptera > Emballonuridae > Saccopteryx > Saccopteryx bilineata. The sequence continues at coordinate 64,133,254 of NC_089498.1, forward strand.
ATACTGTGTGACTGGTGACCCAGTATCCCATTTTAACAAAGCCCTCTCAATAAAGGCCAAGTCACACCGCTCTGCTTGTGGAAGGGTGCACTCTCTGTATGAAAGCGCCTTCATTAAACTATCCCCCACCTTTTTCTCAGAATCTAGACTTGTTTCCCCGGCACATGCCATCTCTCTCTCGTTCTCTGACCTGGGTGATAGCTACATGATGGAAATAATCTAGATTAGAAGCATGTTGCTTTGGCCAGAAAGCTGGATTTTGTAGCAGCCAACACAACCAGCGTGATCTTGGTCCCTAAAAAGAAACCCCAGTTAAATGTAATTGTTCCCCTATTTCTCTTTCTTCATAGGCAAAGCATCAAATGTTCCTTTTATGTGGACTGAATGCTCTTTAAGTATCGGGCACTGTGCCCTCTGCTCTTCACAGTCAGCTGACATAAATAAGAAGAAAAGGGGTGAAACCTGCCTGGGGTCACCTGGCCTTACTTGCTAGAACCCTTCATCACATTCCAACAGTTCTCACTCAGGTGTCTGGATCACTCTGCCCTCTCCCTGAGGTTTTCTCTGGCACCCCTGGCAACCACCCCCAGTCAGTGGAAGGTGAGAACAGCTGGGTAGATGCCCAGCCTCCCATACTCCAGTGAAGGAGTCCCAGGTAGATCGCACAGTTCCCCAGAGTCTGGGAGGGACTGTGCTCTCCAGGAGCGGTCCACATCTGAACAGACACACACGGACTTTTCTCCCTTCTCTGTCTCATCGTCCACATTTTGTCATTTGAGATTCTAAGAATCACTTCTCAAATAAATAACCTGCATCCAGATATCTGTCTCAACATCTTTTGGGGAAGTCAAACCAAGATAGTTATTTATTATGGTCAGGAAATAACCGATATGTGTGCCACCTTCAGCAAATAACCGATCCGATATGTGTGCCACCTTCCCTGTGCCAGTGCTCTTGACAGACATGCATATGGCATCTGGTCATTGAATCTGGAAAACATCTTCTTTTCCAGGAGTTGACCAGTATTGGCATGTAGAGTGAAACTCACTTCCCGTTCCAACCATAAAGAATAAATGCTACACAAGCAGTAGTCAAGAAACACTTGGAGTTTGAGGCAGGAGAGTTAGATTGTGGTAGTCTGGAGAGAGGAGAAAAGTATTCACGGGAGTAAAATCATCGGTACTGGCCCTTGAAGAATAACCATGGATTTCATGTAGCTTCCTAGAGGATAGTGAGGAACAGTGTGGAGAGGAGGGTGTACCAAGTATGTTCAGAGAACACAAGAGCCAGAGCAGAGCTTATCTGGGCTTTTGCAAATGAATTGTGTTGAAGAATTTTTCCCTTGTAACAAAAACAAGTGTAAGTTTTAGTTTCTGTACCTTCTTGACCCTGGTGACTTGGACCTTCACTCAAAGTCATCCATTCATCACCTTGCATCAAACTTTAAAATTGCCTCCTCAACAATCTTGAACTCAGAACTTTTTCTTTTCTTTTCTGTGCCCTCTTCTTCAAAGCTATCATCTCCTCCCACCTACTCCTATAATGATGGGCATAAATGATCAAGATGGTCCAAAAATTTCTGTCTATCCCTCATTTCAATCAAGGGATGGATATTTCCAATTGGCTGTCTTGACCTGAAAGTCAATATGATCCAAATCAAACTCTTCTTCGCCCATAAAATAAGCTGGCTCCCTGGCTCTCTGAGTTCCTTTGTCAACCACACCCTCAAAGCCCTGGAGGGAAGAAAGGAAAACTAATCTAAGCAGAATGCCAGGCACCATGCTGGGTATTTTCACACCTTGCCTTCTTTAATCCTCATAACAGGCAAGTACCTAAACAAAATTGTCTCAATTTTTTAAAATCAGGACAGAGGCTTAGAGGGGTTAGAGAATTTGCTTAGAGTTAGAAGTAGAGCTAAAAGTAGCTTAAAATGTAGAGCCTGGATTTAAATGTAGGTATCTTTGATTCCGAAGTCTATTCCCTCTTCATCCGTCACCTCTAACTATCTCTCTTGCATCTGTCTTTCCCTTCCATTGCCCCCTTATCATCCTGTCTAATGTCACACCCAAGGGAGGAGTCTCTAATAAGTCCCCTTGCTTATAACAGTCAAAGGGGGCAGCTGTAGACAATACAGCAATAAATGCTAAGTGGAAACTGATGTGCAGCTAGTCTAATACATGGTCTTTGGCCTCAGAGGAATTCACACTTTAGCATAGGAAATAGGAAAGAGGTGGTGGGAGGAAGGTGAGAGAAAAGGGTGGGAGGAAGAGAGAGGGCAGAAGAGGAATTGGGCGTAGGCTGTGGAGGGAATCTGCTAGTCTCATGGTTTGCCCTGGAAACCTTTTGTCTGCTTTGCCTGGGCTCACTCTCCTCACCCCTCCCTGCTGTCTGCACAGACACCATGTGAGCAACCACCACTATAGAACGTGACACTTCTTCCCTGACACCATCCTAAATGCAAAACCAAGCAGCCTAAGGACACAGTGTCAGGGGCTGAATGTTTGTAAATGTAGATTGTTTTTTCAATATTACTAACTCAATACTGTTCAGCTCTTACTAATGAGGCAGCTCTGTGCTAAGCAGTTTCTAGGCATTACATTAATCCTCACAACAATCACCGTGCGTTTTGCGGGTAAGGAAGTTCACAGAACTGTACCTGAGGTCCTAGGGTTGAGGTGGGCAGAGCCAGACCTGACCCTGCCAGCTCCAGAGCCCTCTACAATGCACCACTGTATTAAACTGCCAACTAGTGCATCCTTAAAAACAAAGTTTTTTGTTACAGAAGTAATACACTCGTACTCTGTGTGTGTTCATTGTAAAGTGTAAACAATAGAGAAGAAAATGAAAAATGTTGTTATCCTATCATCCAGAAAAAATGACTGTTAACATGTTGGCATATGTCCTCCTAGACTTCTCTATGCCTATAACATACAATTCTTCTTTAATAAAATAGGATTATATACTGTATACAGTTGTGTGACACTTGTTCATGAAACAATAGATTATGCATTTCTTTCTTTATCATGGTCTTCTATGATAAAGGAGGCTGTGCAGGACTCCTTTATTCCTTTGAATGAATGCAAATAGCTCATTTAATCAATTCTTTATTTGTTAAACATTTAGGGGGTTTGCTTTGTTTTGGGTATTTTTTGTTTCTTTGTTTTTGCTTTGTTTTGTTTTTGTTGTTGTTGTTTTGGCTTTTCACTCTTGTAAATAATTCCATGATAAGCATCTATGTGGTTGAAGCTTTTCAACTGGGCTCCTCACAACCTTCTCCAAACCTTTAGCCATGTTGCTGCTGGAGGGATCATGGCCTTGGTACATGATGCTTAATCTGCTTGGAGTGCCCCTTCTTACTCCCCATTAAGTAGTTAAGTCATACGGTCTCTCAGGTCTCAGCTGAAATGCAGCTTCTTCCAGGAAGCCTTCCTAGACTTCCCAAACTAGATTAAACCCCTTGGTTGCTTGTGTTCATAGACCCTCCACAGCTCTTTCATTGCATTTAACATATTTATGAATAGTTAATTGTTCCTGGAATTCTTTTTCTAGTGGCAATCTTCTCTTCTAGACTATTAGTTTCATGATGACAGCACTGCGACTCTATTTTCTACTGTGTTATCCCCAGAGACAAACAAGGCCAATGGTAGGCACTTAATAATTGTATCTAAATACATAACTAAATAGATTTCTGTGGACATCATTCACTGTTTTCTTAAGTAAAGCTAAAATATGGATCAAATAACATGAACATTTTAGAGACATTTTATATATTGTTCAATTATGCTCCAGAAAAAGAGCAATGCTTCATTCTCATCACCATCACTAACATGTAGACAGCAGGTCTCCCTTCCGTGTGTCTTCAGCCAAACCATCACTTGTTTTTTAAATGGCAATTTGTAAAACAATTGCCCAAATTGCATCAATTTGGAATTTCCCCTCAAAATCAAGCTATATATAGACAGAACAGTAAATTGTTGTTTTACAGAATGCACTCTAAGTCCACAGAGCAGATCTTTCTGCTTTAGTACTTATCATCACTGCATGGCATTAGCTCTACCCTCAGATCCTAGGTTTCCTAATGATTACAACGATGACCACCATCTGTGGGGATCTCCTGCACTGATACACCATGCTCGTGCTTTTCTCGTATTCTCTCATGTACTCCCTGCACGGCCCTAATGAGAGAAGTATCATGGTTACTCTCGGTCACAGGTGAGTGAGTGAGGCACAGAGTTAGGTGACTTGCCTGACGTCACACAGCTAACCAGTGATGGAGCTAACATTTGAACACACATAGTCATAATTCTAGAGCTTGTGCTCTTACCTACAGCTTCCAGTGTCAACAAACAGCCCTGACTTTTCAGATCCCACTTTCAAGTTGCCTTGAGGTAAAAAACAAAAACACCTTTCATCCAACACTGTTTCAAAATCATTCTTCTAGAGATAGAAAATTTAGCTACCTTGCATCATCTCCTTTTCAGTAGTGTGATTTCATTTGTGATTATTTCATTTGTTGTGATTATTGCCATTTTACAGATGACAAACCAAAACTCCCATAAGTACCATATTTCCCCATGTATAAGACACACCCTTTTTGAAAAATTTGGGGTCTAATAACTGGGTGCGTCTTATACAGTGGTGTGGCATTTCAAATGCCATAGATAGAACTGAGCACGAGGCAATATATGAAGGAAGACAGTGATTCATCATCAGACACAGATGAGAACAAGCTAATAGATGGAAGTTTTGACAGTGATGAGAAGTTGTATGAATTTTATGATGAATAAAACTTGAGTTCATAACTTAATATAATAATTTTTTTTCAAATTTTGGGCCCCAAAATTAAGAGGCATCTTATACATGGGAGTGTCTTATACTTGGGGAAATAAGGTAATGTAATTTGCCCACACAGCTAGGAATCAGTAGGACCCAAACCCGAAGCCATAAGCTGAAACTGTTTCCCCCTTCCCCAGCTGACCCCGACTTATTACATGTTACTGATTCATTTAACAATTTTTATTTTTTTATTTTTCCGAAGTTGGAAACGGGGAGGCAGTCAGACAGACTGACCAGGATGCACCTGACCAGGATCTACCCGGCATGCCCACCAGAGGGTGCTGCTCCACCCATCTGGGCCATTGCTCTGCTGCAACCAGAGCCTTTCTAGCTCCTGAGGCAGAGACCATAGAGCCATCCTCAGCGCCGGGGCCAACTTTGCTCCAATGGAGCCTTGGCTGCAGGAGGGGAAGAGAGAGACAGAGAGGAAGGAGAGGGGGAAGGATGGAGAAACAGATGGGTGCTTCTCCTGTGTGCCCTGGCTGGGAATCAAACCCGGGACTCCTGCACGCCAGGCTGATGCTCTACCACTGAGCCAACAGGCCAGGGCCTCATTTAACAATTTTTTAAGGAACACTTTTATGAATCAAATCTGCCTACTGAAAAAAGTATTGAAGCGGAGGTAGAAGATTCTAGTTCTAATGATGCCACTAACTAACTCTGTGAACTAGAGCACAGAGAAAGTCCTTTCCTATTCAAAATTCTGCAACTCTGTGTATTAGGCAGTAGACTGAACATAAACTTTGACACTACAAAGATCTGTTTTCAAAATGTATCTTGCCACTTTCTACCTGATGGATCTTGGTCACAACAAACTTGGTGAACTTTGATTTCTCATCTTTAAAATCAGGATAATATTTTCCTTGCTTTATTATGATGGAAAGTAGAGCTAACATGTCAGGCCATCAACAAAAGTGAGAGATGCTAGGGCTGGTGCTTGCAGTGCTGGGAGCATGACACCCTTGAACTTTCCTGTGACTATGATACCAGCTTTTCAATTATTCTTCAGGTGACCTTCACTGTATGGAAAGTCTGAAAGTGTACAGTCAGAGTTGCGTAACTGTGAGTCTGGCCTGTAAAGGAAGCCACTCTCCTCCTCCTCTTTCAATTTTTTTTTCAGCAACGTGAGGCATTCCCCTTGTGGGCGTGTGATCTCCCCAATGGCAGCAATGCTCTGGCAGCCACAACCGCAGGCCTTGCAGTCCTCGCCGCTGCAGCAAGTGTGCATAGAGCACCTGGCCCCTGAGGCCCAGAGCTCTGGACGAGTTCCATCTGGTGGCTGTCAGAGAAAAGGCTGGCCAGCCTCAAAGGCCTCTGAGTTTGCTCAGAGCAGTAAAAGCACAGGATTTGGCTGTCCCTCCCCATGGCAAAACTGACTATAGGAAAACCTCTAGTCAAATCCTGAAAGCCCAGCACCCCAAAGGTGCCAAGAGAGCAAGGCACTCAGATGACCTCTGCTCACTCAGAACATGCCCTTGTCTGTGGTCCAGGTAGGAAAGAGAGAGGTTATGTTAGTGCAGGGTCCTATCACAGGCACAGCAGATCATTTCAAACACAGAACCAGAGCCACAGAAAGGGCTCTCCTCCGCCTGATAGTCCTTAGTCTGGCTTGTACTTCAATATTGCCAGGAAAGAAAAATGTGCAAAAGATGTGGGCAGAAATTATGATAGCTGATCCTTACATCAAGTTCACTATGCACCTGCCAGGCTTGTCTAAGCACTTTATCTCCAAAACTCCAAAAGATAGATGACATCATTATGCCCCCTTCACACATTAGCAAGGGGGGGAAATAACTTGTGTAAGGCCACCCAGCAAATAAGTGGCATAGACTAGGTTTGAATTCACATAGCAATCTGGCTCCAGACACCAAGCTCTAAAACACTGTGTTTTGCTAAAGAAAATTTACAAGGAACTGATCAACACATAAAAAGATGTTTAACCTCTCCTGTGACCAGGGAGACGGTATAGGAAATGGACATGGCCAAATACCCTTAGAGTATACAGTGGCCTTTTAGAAAGATGTTTTGTCAGTGTCAATCAAATATGAACTGAATTCCCCTTGACAGGAGATTTCACTTCCAGTTATCTATACTACTGGAATCCTCAAAACCTTTATGTACAGGGATGCTCACATATGGAACTGCCTGTGCGAGATCCTCTCACCCTCTCTGTTTGTGACTTGTAACACGCCTGCATTTGTTGGGAGTTCCAGAACTACTTTCAGGAATATACAAATAATAAATATTTATTTAGCTAAATAGTGATGTGCTTTTCCAAGTACTTCAATACTGCTACTAACAATTCAGTAGAGCAAGTGTGTCCAGATCCAAGTTCTACGAACTAAAAGGAATCAAAGCGACTCTTCCCTTCCCCACTTTGTGTGCCTGAAGGATGGCCACTACCTAGTGTGCTATTCCAGCTTTCTTGTTCTGAGGCTTCAGATGGGGTTCAGCCATCGGAGACACCAGCAGATCAGAGGGTGGGTGTGAGAGGCTGGAGTATTTATTCCCCCTCCTCCCCAGCTGTACCCCTCTCTCCACACCAGGTGCTAGTTTCCTCAGTAGCTGAAATTCCTTACAACCCCAGCTCTCTCTGAATGGCCTCTCTTTCCTAGTTATGACTCACCCTGGGTCTGGTGACAACTTTCCTTCCCCCTCAGGTCTAGAGGAGGGGACAGTTTCCACTGTTGATAGTCTCTGGTTGCGTCACCATCCGCATTGCTTCCTCTCACCTGCCCTCACCTCTGTAAATAGCCTCTTCACTAAACAGGCTTTGACAGAAGTACTTGAGCATACCATCTGTTTTTGCCAGGATCCTGAGGGATTCAACATCAGATTTTCATCCACAGCACAATTGTTGAGCACCTACTATGTTCTGGGATGACAACCTGTTACAGTCAGTCCCTTCTATCTGCCGGCTAGGGGGAGAAGCTATAACACAGGTTTTCTATGGACCCACGTGTAACCTTTCCCTCCAAATGTGGCCAGAGCTTGGCTGTTTTCTAGGTGAAGATTAAGTAAGACGGCATATACTCTGTTAAATGAGTTCTTGTTCAGGTGTCAGTATTGGATAAATCTGAATACCATTAAGACATCCATGTCTCTAAAATGCTCTTAAGAACTTTATCCAACAGGGCAAATGTGGTGAGTTCAAGGAGGCCAAGGAGTTGCTGAGCATCAAGCTGCCTCTGTAACACACCCATGTCAGAGAAGGGCACCATCAACCACCTGGTCCCAAGACCAGAGCCCTTGAGTCTCCCGTTCCACCTCTCTGAACCTCTCTCTGATGCATGCTGTCCTACCAACCTCATTTCCACCGCCTTGGTCCTGGCCCTTAATCCTGCTGATTTGCAGTTGTCCTGAGGAGTATGTTGTGTCTGAGTCCCCAGCTAAGCGCAATGTCTGGCAGAAAGTGGGCCCTCAATAAAGTTGAGTGCATGAATAAAAGTCTAGCATGGGAGCCTCCCACCAGTCTATCATCCCTCCTACTGCATGAGATCTTTCTAAATCAGAGATGTGTGCACATTATTACTTAAACTCCTTCAATATTTCCACCATGGTTCTTAGCCAGGAGTCGCCAAACTTTCTCCATAACGAAAGAGAAGATATTTGAGGTTTTGTGAGCCATAATGTCTGTTGTAACAATTCACCTTTGCTGTTGCAATGTGAAAGCAGTCATATATGATCAGTGGTGGGATTCAAATAATTTAACAACTGGTTCTCCCCGCAAATGACCATTTTAAGTATTAAAAAACAATATACCAAAAAGTAGTTTATTATTTCATGCATTTAATACTTAAATGAGAACAATAAAAGAGGTATACAAAACTAGATTATGAGTTTTAAAATATTAATAAAAAATTAAATAATACCTCACAAAAATTAATATAGCTGTTAGTTAAGATATTTCCACATTGCTTCTTGATTGGTATCCTTACTTGCAATTTTCTTCACCTATGGATGGAATGAACATATTACTATGGGCACTCAGAATACTCTGTTGCACAGATGAAAGTTAAAAAAGAGTGAAGAATGTAAATTTGTGGCCTGACCAGGCAGTGGCTCAGTAGATAGAGCGCCGAATTGGGATGCGGAGGACCCAGGTTCAAAACCCCGAGGTCGCCAGCTTGAGCGCGGGTTTATCTGGTTTGAGCAAGGCTCACCAGCTTAAACCCAAGGTCGCTGGCTAGAGCAAGGGGTCACTCGGTCTGCTTTAGCCCCCCGGTCAAGGCACATATGAGAAAGCAATCACTGAGAAACTAAGGAGCCGCAACAAAGAATTGATGCTTCTCATCTCTCTCCCTTCCAGTCTGTCTGTTCCTCTCTCTGTCTCTATCTGTCTCTGTCACACAAAAAAAGGAAAAAAAAGATTGTAAATTTGTGATATCCACATTGGGCAGCTGCCCAGGAGCCCATCTTAGAGAGAACCCTGATGACAAGTGCCATTTTAACAATCAGTTTGCCAAACTCAATGAAAATTTAGGTATCAGTTCTGCTGAACCTGTGCAAACCGGCTGTATCCCACCACTGTGTATGATACATAATGAATGAACTTGGTCATTCTCTAATAAAAGCTGACTTATGGAAAGAAGTGGCAGACTAGATCTAACTCCTGGGCTGCAGTCTGCCAGCCTTGCTCTGAGGGAGGACATCCAAGCTGGATGGTGCTGCGCGCAGGGCTGTTAGTGACCTGACTTCGTTTAGCCCTGTCTCCTGACACTCTTACTTCACACTTCACTGTCCATCAGTGCCCCAGTCTTATAGTCCCTCAAATGTGCTATACACCTCTAAGTACCTGTGTCTGTGCACTTGCTGTTCTCTTTCCCTAGAACCCCCATCTCCATCTACTCGCCTGTGAAACTTTTGTCTTTTAAAACTCTTAGACCAAAGCCTGCCCTATGAACCCTCCCCATACCTGCCCCAAGGAGTCACTTGGCCCTGCCTTTGTTGCCTTTGCACCTGCTTCTATCATTGTAGTTGACCTTCTATTCTATCATTACTTATTGGCATATCTGTGCCCCGTTATGGAAGGGGGCAATGCCTCATGCAGAGGTACTTAAGAAATGTTGAATTGAATTAAGGCCAAGACACCTTTCAGTATAGTCATTCTAAGTTTGCCAGAGACAACTCCAGTTTTTTACTGTGACCTTAATATAATTATTAATTAGTGACCCTCTTCACTCTAAGAAGTGACTCCATGTGCATAATAAATGATATGGTTGCCCTACCTTTTAGCATTCTTTAAACCATGTTATAAGCCATAGGTGGCTGTCTGGTCAGCCTATCAGTGGGGCCCACGATTGATAGTGCTCAAGGTCTCCCTCCCCAATGTTGGCCAGCAGATCAGTGTCCCCAGCTTCCCCAGAGCAGCTTGAACAGCAGTGGGAGCAGGGCAGAGACGCCACCACTGCAGAGTCACCTGTCTGTGTCCACACAGTCCCAAGGGGTAGGGCCAATCAAGGCACCAAATGTAGTAATGCCTTTGAGGAGGGTACAATCCCATGGAGACCAGTTATCTGTGTCCTATTTGTGACCCAGAACAACTTTAAGGGAAGCCAGGACAGTAAGGAGAGAGGAACACCACCCCATGCTCAATGCAAGAAATCTTCAAATCCCGGCTCCACCTGGAACAGGCCATTTGTAGAGACTTTATGCACAAAGGAGTAATTATTTACAGTGGCTGTCCCTCATCAAGGGTCATAGGAGTGGCTCCTGGACAAGGTGCCCAGAAGAGAGAAAGAAAAATGCTGAATGACCGTTTTCCCCACGCCTCCTCCACTTATTTGACAAGCAGTCTGGTTGCCCTAACCCCTTTCCTGAACTTTCTCCCTCCTCCCCCGCATCTCAGACACTTCCATCTCTGTTCCCTGGGCCCCTCTGAGGAATACAAAATGGCCACCGGAAGTGGGGCTGCATAAGCAGCCCTAGGTTCTTTGAAAGCCATCTCAGATCCACGAGCTGTTCCCACAGCTGTCGCAGTTCGTAAGTCAGAGCGAAAGGCAATTGAATGCATTCACCAAAACTGTGTCCCTCTGCGTGTGCATCTGAGGTGTTATCTGTGTGACCATCTCCACAAAGCTGCCCTCCTGAAAGGTCAGCCTTATTATTTCCAAAAGAACCTCATGGCTCCTTCTGACCTCAAGACTCTAACTCGTGACCCTTCATCTGTGCTCCTGACTTTCTTTTAGTAAGTCATTAGAGTGGCTTTTGAATAATTCCCACTCCAACCACAGTTACATTCAATTTTTCCAAAGACACAAGCCTTCCTCATTGTGTATCAGCCAATGCCCTGCTTTAAATATATATACGAGTAAGCAAAAATTCAAACTTAGAAAACGAAATGCTCACAAGCAGACATTCAGAAACATTGTTTGCATGATAAGTGCTCAGCACAGTTTCTTTAAAACTGAAAGTGCTTCTGAATTTAAGTGTTTATTTGTGGCTCCTCAAATCAGATTTCAGGAACCACTGTCTAATAAAGACTGTCTGTCACCTGACCAGGTGGTGGTGCAGTGGATAGAGCGTCAGACTGGGATGCAGAAGACCCAGGTTCAAGACCCTGAGGTCGCCAGCTTGAGCGCGGGCTCATCTGGCTTGAGCAAAAAGCTCACCAGCTTGGACCCAAGGTCGCTGGCTTGAGCAAGGGGTTACTCGGTCTGCTGAAGGCCTGTGGTCAAGGAACATATGAGAAAGCAATCAATGAACAACTAAGATGTCGCAATGCGCAATGAAAAACTAATGATTGATGCTTCTCATCTCTCCATCCCTGTCTATACCTCTCTCTGTCTCTGTAAAAAAAAAAAAAAAAAGACTGTCTGTCAAACTATAACAATAGAAATATAGGAATCAATATCAGAGAGACTGATCTGAAGGCTATTTTAATAGCATGGGCACAAGATAGTGAGGACCTATCAAAACTCAGAGACTGGAGAATGCAAATGAAGGGGACAGATGGTGGAAACATTTTGTAGGAAGATCAGCAGGCCTATTTTAATAGAGAAGGAGATGTGGAGTCATCTTTCAGTGACTCACAGATTTTGAACTTGGGTACAGATGCCATTAAATAAGTTAGGGAACACAGAAAGAGAAACTGGTTTATGGTGAGCAGACATTTGTAGTTGCAGAGCTTGACTCAAAGGCTTCTCCTAGCAAAAGACCTGGTGTAGAAATTAATCCTTCTGTTTTCTCATCTGTGAAATGGGGATATTTGATATACTCCATAACTTCGCACAAACAGCGTCACTGATTTCTAAGTTTGGGTCTCTCAGGGGCTGGAGTCGTTTTAGTCATGAATCACTGTAATTTTGGGAGTAAATGAATGAATCACCCATTATGAGCCTATTTATAGCTATTACTACTTAGCCAGAAAGCCTTAAATAGACTGACAAAGTCAACTATAGGCCTATTTGAAAAGCATCAACTTGGAAACCAGAAGATGAATTTTATCTGTTTGGTAAATGTCAGTTCCTTTTGGTGTATAAAATTCCAACAGTAGTTATTGAGGCCCTATAATCTTCAGGCAACCTGGATGAAAATTATAATACTGTATCAGTCAGTGGCAGGCAGGAAAATAAATCCCATTCGGTATTTTAACAGACAGAATAAAACATAGGGATTTGGTTAAACAGTTGTGGAAGACTGAAAATGGAAAATGATAACACTGAGTTAACAAGGTAATACTGCAGGCAGCTACCACCGCCACCGAGGAGAACAGAGAGGAAAGCATGGGGCTGTCAGAACCTACGGGCTGGGGCTCTGACCTCCATGGAGGCACTCAGTCTGGCTTGTGCTGCTCTCTGATGGGTGGGTTGAGGTGGCCTGTGAAAGGGCAGGAAGAAGCTGAATAAGAACCAACTGCTGCTGCTGGGCTGACGGGCCGTTCCTGGGGTCATGCTGACTTGAATGGCCAAATAGGAAAGAACAAATCTCCTCTCCCCTGCACCTGCCATCCTGCCCCCTATTGAAAGAAACACACATGAAGCCACCTAGCAAAGGAAAAGTACAGTTTGCAGAGTCCTAACATCACAAAGACTATAGAAGAATGGATTTGGAGCTGAGAACCGATAAAGTAACTAACATGAGGACTTTTACATAGCACATAATTTGAGAAATATCAGATTACTATATTTGTTTTCTGAACAAGCATCTAAAAATATAAAAACTGATTCAGATAATGGAACACAAACTAGAAATATTAAGCTAGTCTCCTGAAAGCTTCAAAGAAAAGAAATGTGTGTGTGTGTTTGTGTGAAGTGAAAGTGCTTGTAATAGTGGAATCAGTTATGAATAGAGATTGAGACAGATATACCCTAAGGTTAGGGCTGCCCAACTGTGGGCAAGACTGAGAATAGCTTTTAACAAACAGAATACGGCCAAGGCAATGGGATGTCACTCCCTGATTTTGTTGTTATACAGACTCTGTCTTAGCCAGCCGGAATGAGAGAATAGATTCTCCTACTGGCCTTGAAGAAGCAAACATCAATACTGTGAATTGCTCGTGACATCTAAGACCTGAGGGTGGCTCTCAGCCCACAGCCAGTGAGAAGCAGGGACCCTCACTCAGTCAACCACAAATAAATTAATTCTTTCTACAACCTCAAAGAGCTTAGAAACAGATAATCTCCCAGAACCCCTAGGTGAGCCTGCAATCGAGGTCAATACCTAGAGGCAGCTTGCTGAGACACCCTGAGCAGAGGACCTAGCTAAGTTGTGCCCAGACTTGATGTATGTAAACTATGTTAATATATGTACATTGTTTTAATACAAGTTTAAAGGTTTATGGTAATTTTTTACACAGCAGTACAAAACTAATACCGGTATGATCCTCAATTTTCTATCTCCCTTCTACTACATTCAACACAGACCTAATGTTTATTGAGCATTTAAGATGGGCAAGGTGTTTTCAGTCTTCAAGAAGCCAGCGGAGTGGAGAAAGCAGCGCAGTAAACACACCATTCTGGTCGTGTGTGATGTGTTCACGGTGTAGGTGTGCCTGAGGGTCACAGAGCCTGGTGAAAGGCAGCCTGACAAGAATAGGGGCGTGGGAAGCCTTCAAAGGAGGAAGATTCAGTTAAAAGAAGGTTAACTAGTTAACTTGGAAACAACTTGAAGCAGAAGACCAAGAAAACCTAGATTGCTCTTAATTGCTGATCAGTTTTCTCCAACTTCATACATGGAGCAGAAATCAAAAATGGCTCTTCCTTAAGTTGTTTTTCTTCCATCGAATTTACACTCATATTCCAGCATTCAATTGAAAATCCAGAATCCAGAAGAGTAAAAAAAAAAAAAAAAAAAATGTGTGCTTGAACTTAAATATGTCTCCTGATAGAGATTAGATTAGCGATTGTTTGTCTTAATAACCAGCACTTCCTCTTGAAACTGTGCCCAAAACAACCTTAAAAAGCTCCGATTTCATAAAACGTGTCACTTCCTCTCCACTCACAGCCCCCTTTTTCCTTCCTTCCCTTGAGTCTCACAGTTTTTTTAAATGTAATGCTTTAGTGTTTGAAATAATACCCCTCTCTGGCAGGCTGATATGATATAAGTTCCATTTTTCTGGGGAGAGTTTTGATCTCGACCAAGGTCACAGAGAGGGTTAGAAACAACAGAGCTGAGATTCAATTCCTCACCCCGGGAGCCCGTAGACAAGCCCGATAGCAGTTTTCTTGTCATCGTCTGAACTTGGCCCAGCCTCCCACCCACGCCCCGTCTTCCCAGGCGCCTCCTTCCCTTCCCACAGGTCCACAGGGCCACTTCTGCAGGATCCACATCCAGGACCAGCTCGGCCATGCTGCTCTTTTCCATGCTACTCAGGGAAACCGGAGCAGAACCCTGATGGTGGGGACAAACCCCCTACTCAACTCAACTGGGACCTGGTCACACCAAACAAAGGACTAGAGGACAGAGCCAGTGAAAGAACAATAGGAAGAAAAAAGATGACCCTAACTGGCATTCAGCAACACCAGTGTGACCAGTGGAGGGATTGCTGGAATGTTTGGACAAGCACATAAGTCTCTATAGGCACTCCTGTCAAGTTCAGATCAGGTTCCCAAACATCTGCTGATCAACTTCTTATCTGTCTCTAATGATCACGAAAGCTGTTTGGGGAGGAACTCTGTTGTGAGTTCTCTAACCATGTACTCCTCCCACAAGGGCAGTATAATTAGTAACATAAAAACACTTCAGGGCTATCCTCTTCTTTAAGGTGGGCTATTAACTTTTCAGAGGGTGTGAAGAGTTACCACTCTATTTTAAATAAAGCTAATGCTAAGGAACCCACATTTGAAATTCTAAAACAGCAGTTACTCACCCACCACCGCCCACAGATCCAGTGATTTAGATTTTTTTTTTCTTTCAGCTTGGCCTATTATTTATTTAGAATCAGAACTGATTTCTATCTGGATGATGCAGTCATTCAAGCTGACATCTCAAATGCATCCAATAGTACAGTTCCTCTCTCTTAAAAAAAAAAGTACCAGTGAGGTTCTATGACAGTGACCTCCACAGCTGTGGATAGACTTGTCCCAAATATAAGAGGGCTCATTGTCCTGAATCACCTGCTTCTCCCTACCTTGCTGAGACCCTGCGCAAAGGAGAGACACCTCAACTGAAGGTGTCCAAAATAGAAGTGGAAGTGACGATTCCTTCCAAGACAGTGCGGGCTCATTTCAGTTGGAGCCCTGGCCTTGGACATGTTGGTTGCCGTTGGCAGTGCCTTTGAAGACAAAATTATGACTTAACATTTGCTCCCGTTTTCCTTCTAATTTCTTAAGTGGAAATCTTGGAAAGGGAATGGGATGGGTAGAGGAAAAAAGAAAGATAAAGCTCTTAAAAAAATACAATTAGCTTAAAATTTTTTAAATTAAAAATTGCAGAAGCAGGCACTGAGAGAAAAGTTTCTTAAAGAACATCTTTGCTGTGTGTCAATTAGTGAGCCTGTTCCTACTGTAGGTTTTCTCTGCTGCCTCAGAGCCAAAGCTTCAGCTTCCCACACAGATCTGTGAAATCAATTGTCTTCCCCAAACATGTGGTAACCACAGAGAAGTGAAATTAATAAAACTGCTCCAAAAGATGATTTCTAAAGATGACATTCCTCCTCTGGGTTTAGGCTCTCTTTCCTGTGGCCAAGGAGGGGCCTGAAGGGGGAGTAGGAGTGATTTGGTGAGGATCTGGGCCTTTTTTTTTTTTTTTTAGAGTTTTTAGTTTGTATTAGTTGTTTTGTTTTGTGGGTGTTGGGGGTTAGGCAGAGAAGAGTTAAGGGTAGAGGCCAAAAATCCCCAAAGCCAGCAACTATGAGCAGATCAAATGAGGCCTGTCACTCGTGACAAACACACATGTCAAAGCCAAGCAGAGTTGATGCCTGCACTCAACGCCCCCACAAACCCTTTCCCAAAACCCCACCTTGGTTGATAGCTCCCACTGAGGGCCCCGTGGCCAACATACCCAACCTGCCACCATATGAAGAAGGCCCGGCTCAGCCCCAGCCCTAACAATGCCAGGAAGACAAGCAAAGGCCATCAGTCTCCATTACAGAGACAGTATTTTCCTCCCATATTATCCTGACTGTCATGTCCTCCTAGGACTCCAAAGGCATTGCTGTCTCATACATCATCATCATTTTCTCCCCACAAAGATGGAGATCCCAGGGAGGGGTCTTTTTTACCCATCATCCTGCGCTGGATGGCCAAGGGCCTTCCCCTGGTGACAGGAGCAATGCTCAGCTACCAGGGGAGACATTTGCATCCCAATTAGGCCCAGGGCTTTGAAGAGTGGGGGCGGGGTGGGGTATTCACAGCCAGTTTGTAAATCAGTTTAAACAAACTTCCAACATCTCCGGAGGCCTGGAGAAGGCATTTGTAACTCTGAGTGGAGAAGAGAGACAAAATCCAAACTCTAGAGTTTAGGAATATGGATACACTTCATCTTGACAAAAATAAGGCATTCTGTCACTGAAAATTGAAATACTAGTAATAGTAGTTAATGAAACATTAGGTATACAATTTTACTGAATTTTCACACCAGTCTCATTTTAAATTTACAGAACCTTTGTTAGGAAACAAAATTGAGGCTTAGAGTATCAGTCAGAATTAGAAGAAAGATATTGGTCTGACTAGATCTTGACACTGACTACTACAGAGTATCAATTGGTCAGTTACACTCTAGAACTTTTGCATATGTCCTAAATAATAATGTTAAAAGTTACTATATATTGAGACTAACTATGTATCAGGCCCTACCTATTCTCAACGCTTGACATACATATTTTTAAGTAACCCACACAGATAATACTGTCCTGAGAGACATGCATTATTATGATCACTATCTACATTTTATAGCCAAGGAGGCTGACGTTTAGAGAAATTAAGTAACTCACCAGGTCCTCCACTAGTGGTTGCTAGAATCAGGATTCAGACTCAGACTTCTTCATCTATGTACAGCCAATATCAAACTGACCTGCTTTCCAGAAATAGACTATCACAGCAGAAGGAGCTAATAGTAGAGGACAGGAGTGGACCATTCATCACTGGCTTTCTCACCAATGTGAATCTAGATGAAATTACGTGAAATGAACTTCAGAGCAAGCCTTAAGAGTAAAAAGCATGTCACCAAAGCAGATGAGGAAGACTCCAGGCCTTTCCTTGGTTTTGAGAGAGAAAGCTTATGGACTTATGGTGGGTCCGAGTTAAGTTCTTTGTTGATATCAGCCTTGGGAACCACTGGTTGTTCCACAGCAGGCATTGCTATTAGACAAAGTGAGGAGCACAGGGGACTGCCTGTCAAAACCAGCACATATAGCTCCTGGGCCTGCCAGTGGGGTGGGGTAGTCCAGCATTTCAGCTCTGTCCCTGCTTGACAGAGGCACTAGCTTGTCCTGAGTCCCTAGAAACTCAATTGGGTAATCCTGACACATGGAATTTGGCCCAAATTCTTAGAAAAGGAGTTCTATCATTCCCAGAGGTAAGGCAGCAACAACAGAAACTCAACCCAACTTAAAACAGTTGTAAGAGATCCTGTTGGTTTCCTTCAGTCGTCCTCTGACCTCTTTCTGTTGATAGAATGCTGGTTGTGTTTAATCTTCCCCCTCTCACTCCAATGTTTCACTACATCCAGAATGGTAACCCCATTTCCCTTGCCAGTGAGTGGCTGAGGAGTAAAGAAGTAATAATTCTGGCCAATCAGCTGTGAGGAGATATTTGCCAGGGGGCTCTGGAAAGGTTTCTGCACTAGATTAAAAAAAACATACACACACAGAGGAAGGAATGATCTTTCTCTTCCACTGGAAATTGTCAAGACAGGATGTGATAGCTGGAGCTGCAGCAGGCATGTTGCAACCTCAAGTTATCTCCCCTGAGGACTGACCCAACATCCTGAGAAGAGCAGGCTAGAATGATAGAAAGGACTTGGTGAAGTCCAGTGGTAGGATTCAAATAATTTAACAACCATCCTCTGCCCTAATGACCATTTTAGGTATAAAAAGAAGATGTACCAAAAGGTAGTTTATTATTCATACATTTAATACTTAAATAAAACAATAAAAAAGGTACACAAAACTAGATTATGTTATAAGAAAAAGTTTTGAAAAAATATTGGCCCTGGCCAGTTGGCTTAGCAGTCGAGCATCTGCCTAGCATATGGAAGTTTGGGTTCGATTCCTGGTCAGGGCACACAGAACAAATGACTATCTGCTTCTCTACCCCTCCCTCCTTCTCTCTCTCTCTTTCTCCCCCCTCCAGCAGCCATGGCTTGAATGGTTTGAGCAAGTTGACCCTAGACACTGAGGATAGCTCCATGGTCTTGCCTCAAGCACTAAAATAGCTCAGTTGCTGAGCAACAGTCCCAGATGAACAGAGCATTGCCTGGTAGGGGCTTGCTGGGTGGATCCCAGTTGTGGTACATGTGGGAATCTGTTTCTCTGCCTCCTGCTTCTCACTTAATAATTAATTAATTAATTAATACTTTACAAAAAGCAATAAAACTGTTATTTAAGATATTTTCTTAATTTTTTTTGTATTTTTCCAAACTGGGAGGGGAGGCAGACAGACTCCCACATGCACCTGACCAGGATCCACGCAGCATGCCCACCAGGGGGCGATGCTCAGCCCCTTTAGGGCATTGCTCCACCGCAACCAGAGCCATTCTAGCTCCTCAGCTGGAGGCCATGCAGCTGTCCTCAGCACCCAGGCCAACTTTGCTCCAATGGAGCCTTGGCTGTGGAAGAGAAAGAGAGAGAAATAGAAAGAAAGGAGAGGGAGAGAAAGGATGGAGAAGGATATGGGAGCTTCTCCTGTGTACCCTGACCAGGAATCAAACCCGGACTTCCACATGCCAGGCTGACGCCCTACGGCTGAGCCAACAGGCCAGGGCCTCTTAATGCTTCTTCATTAGCATCCTCATTTGCAATTCTTTTCACCTATGGACAGAATGAACATTACTACGGGTACTTAGAATACACTGTTGTGCAGATGAAAGTCAAAAAAGAGTAAGGAATGTAAATTTGTGATTTCCACATTGGGAAGCTGCCCAGGTGCCCACCTTAGAGAGAACCGTGATTACAAGTGCCATTTTAACAACCAGCTTGCCAAACTCAACCAAAAATCAGGAATCAGTTCTGATGAACCGGTGCAAACCAGCTGAATCCCACCACTGATTAAGTTACCAAATTAACCAATACTAGATCTATCGTACCCTGGACTTTTGCTTGTGTAGGATATTTTCCTTATATATCAACAGAGTACAATGCAGGAAACAATGGTCAACTGAAATTAAATAAGATAATTCAAACATAGCACTTTCAGCAGTGCTTATCATATAAGGAACTTTAGCTATTATTACATTTGTCATATGTGAGTCAAGCTTCCAACTCTGTGTTTTACCCCTCGGCTCTCGAGTTAAAAGGCTAATATAACAAAGGCAACAAGACTGTGTAACCCATTTCAGGTTGTTAAGAAGTCTCAAAAATGTTCAACCTTAAAACATGTTAGTCGAACCATGGCAACAGTCTGAACAGAATCTACGCAAAGCAAAGGAGTTTAGTTATTTGAACTAAGATTACTGCCTTATCTCACCTGACTCCAAAAATCATTAAAACCCACAGTAAAGGACATGGTTGAGAAGTTTGCTGTGAATTTCCTGGACTTGCTTATTCACTGAATCAAAATTAAAAGTAGTTTCCCTCCTCTTCCTTTTAAACTGTACACTAAGGGAGAAAAAGCAGTAATATTCCCAGCCAATGCGTGCATGTTATATAATAAATACATGTTATAGATACTTTGAAAATGGAATGATTTATAGTTGGATCCTAGCAGTTGTTTTAAAGCATTCACTTAAGGCTAATGAGAAGATTTTTAATTAGCAAATGTTCCAGCCAGTAGATTAGACAATGAATATTTTTCACAACCACTGTAATATTTAGTTCTCTTTTTCCTATTTTTAACAAAACAAACTAGAAATGATTTATAAATAATCTCTGTTCCAGGCCTACAAAGTTTATATAAGGAAATGGTCAGGGAGAATTGAGATATATAGGCCCTTGTTCCATCCTCAACTCTGACTTGCTTTGGGATCTAGAACAAGTTACATTCTTTCTGGTCTCAGTCTATCCATCTGTGAAATGGGGAGGTTGAATTAAATTGAGATTTCTCAACCTCAGCACTACTGGTATTTTAGATAGAATAATCTTTTGTTTGTTTGGCATCATCCTTGGCATCAACCCACTAGATGTCAGTAACACACCCACACCCACCCCAGTTGTGACTATCAGATATGTCTTCAGACATTTCCAAATGTCCTTTGGTTGTGGTAGTGGTAGTGATGGTGGTGGTGGTGGAGAATTAGGGGGAAAAAATCACCCTGGAACCAGTGAATTAGATCAGGAGTTATAATGCCAACAAGAGTCAAGCTGCTGTAAAAATAAAAGAAGTGGGCCAGATGACAGAAAGGTAAATTCAAGCACATGTGTCCTATCAAAAGAGAAGAACACCCCTCATCTCCAGAGGCTTCCTCATCATATGTTACAATTGTTCAAGTGAAGGCATCAATTCCGTGATAATGTGAAATTTCTTAATTTTTTTTAATGTTAGCAACTCATGCTTGCAGCAGTTAGGAAGGTGGTTCTGAAGCTAGATTGCCTGAGTTCAAATCCTAGTTCTATGTCTTGTTAACTCAGTCATCCCTCACCATATCGTGGTTCACTCTTTGCGGTCTCACTGTATCACAGCTTTTTAAATTGTATATATCTAAAACCGTATTATGGGTTTTTCATTATAACGTGGGATTTTGTGGTATATAGATATTTTTATATATTTATTATTTTAATTATTTTTGCAGTGAAATAAACATTTTCTAGCCTAAGAAATTGAAAAATGTAAATATATTGAAAACAATTTAAAAATATATAAATAATAAAATAAATATAAGGCCACTATTTCATGGATTTTCCCCTATCGTGGAGGGTTCTGGAACCTAACTAACCCCAGCAATAGATGAAGGACCACTGTATTGGGCAAAATCTTTGTCATCTCTATGCTTTGGGTTTTTTTATATGTAAAATGAAACTAGTAGTAATAGTACCCATCTCATAAGATTATTGTCAGGATTAAATGACACAACACATGTAAAGGACCTACGATAATATATATAATAAGAGCTCAATAATGTATTATTATCCCTAAGATATAAGAACACCATAAACCAAACTAAATATCCCTACAGTTCAGATTCAGCCAAGAAGCTTACAACTCTAAACGATAGCTTTTCAAGGGTCTGTTCTGGTGGTTCTCTAAGGTTTTATGGTTCCATATTATGAAAGCAAGACATTAATTAATTAGTCTCTAATTAACTCTATACAATTTAGTTGAGGAGAATGAACTCTAACACCAGAAACGATAAAGTGATCAGAGAAGAATTCAAATCAAATGCCAAAATACTTGTTCTCAGAGGTCAGAAAAAGAAGATAAAGAGCCATTAGTGCTTTCCATTTTAAAAAGATAAGTTTTTGTTTCCCTTATTTAAAAAAAAAGTACATGAAGAGAGAAGAACATCAATTTTGGAACCTGCCATCCTCAATAGTATCTTCCTAACAGATCCATGACAATACAATGAGTTATTGTTTACTTTCTAGCTAAAATAAATTGACAATTGTAAGTTGGTAACATTAGCCCGATTGCTTTTCAGAGAGATAGCTGATAGAGGCAATAATAGACTGGCTTCTCTAGCCTTATCCTCCCACTGGAAAACAACATATCCACTACTGATCAATATTTTGATCTGAGTTACTTATAACTCTGTCAGACATGAGTTCTGTTTCACTCCAGAGTAAGGAAATGAGATAGTTTTGCAAAATTTAGGTCAGACATTAAATTATCATGGGTGAGCTCTTATTCTAGAGTAGAGCCACATAACCAAATCAGGACCACCGAGGATTTCCAGAAACGAAAGGAGCTTGAACAAGTACCACTGTCTTTATTGAAACTATGCCAGAGAGGCATGGAATAGAATGAGGTCATGGTAGTCCATTGTTTGAACTCCATTTTAAGGCAATGATTTGGGAAAATGTCTTAAATTCTTTAAAATAAAAGTTCACACCATTTGATCCAAAAATCCCCTTCCAGGAATCTATCATAAGGATAGTCAGAAGCTGGAACTAAAATGTATTCATACAGATATTTATACAATATTATTCATAAAGAAACAGTTGGTACCAATCTAAATAACCAATATTAGAAAACAAAGTAATTTAAGGAATAGCCCTATGAAGACTATTATGCAACTGATTATAAATGGTGTTTCAAAGAGTATTTCACTACATGGGAACATACTTAATATATAATACTATGTAAAAAAAGGTAATAAAAATTTGGATATGGAATGGGATAACAATCGTGTGAATATATATGTATTTTTGAAAACATTGTACATCAAAATGTAAGCTCTGGTTATTTTAGGGTGCGATTATAAATCTCTATATTTTCTAAATCTTTACATTAACTCCAGGTTGCTATATGCAGTTGTGTAGACTGTGCCCTAAAGAAGAGAACTAAGCCCATGGTACACTCCAAGTCACATACCCATACCTTTTGTCTGTTCAGAGAGAACAGCTTTTTAGATTCATGAGTTGCACCATGCAGAATACTGGCTACATAAAATTCACCATGCAGGATACTAGTATGTTAGCCTCTTATATTATATTTTTATAATCAGAAAAATGCAGAACACAAAAAATAATACCCATTTATACCAGGGTGGATAAGTCTATGTGGAGCCTTAGACTCACACAATTTAAAGAGCATTCTTTGTGAAAAGAATACAAATTTGTCATTTTAAAATTAGAGACAGATATGAATTTTAATTTATAAATGGAAAATAAATCACAAATGTATTCTTATGGACTAGACACTTTTTTTCTAAGTAATGTACCAGAAATGCTGGTATGGAGATGCTTTATGATTGTGCCCTGGCTCCCCTCTCCCACCAGAACACTTTACATTCCCAGCCACCGTCAGCTCTCTTGGGGGCCCATAGAAGGATCCTGGTGCTTAAGCTTCATTCTTACTATAGTATTTTGGCTCTGATCTTTAGGGAAAGGAAAAACTGGAGACACTGAAAGCTATATTCACAGATAAATTTATCTAAATAAGACAGTTCCAAATAAAATAGTCCAGATTGTAACTTAAGTATCCATATACATCACTACTAAATAGACCATTTTATTTTAATTTAGTAAAAGCAGTCAATAAATGCTCATTAATATTTTTACTAAAATTTGGGACTTCTGTTAAATGCACACACCTTGCTTTTAATATCAGTTATATATATATATATATTAATTTTAACATTTTTTTAAAAGAGTCAATCTCAAGAGCTTTCTGTCATACTTAGAGTTCTCCACTTCATCAGAACAGTAAAGAAAACCTTCCTCAAGAGTTCATACTAGCTTCTTCAGGCAAAGAAATGGCCTAGTATTCAGAACCACTGAATAAGTGAACTAGGTTTTTACCACAGAGAGGTAGGAGCACAAGAGTGTTCCTTCAAATTCAAAAAAAAACAAAACACAAACACCAAACAACAGTCAACAGAGACTTTCATATAAATATGAACAGTCAAAACCTGACCTTCAAAGTATCATTAGACCAGTGATTTTTTTCAACAATGTAAGGAAGACAATGTTTTTGAAACAAAACCTTAAACTTAACTCTATCATATAACTGCACCAGCACATTCAATGACATTATCCAAAATATGAAATCCACTCAGAATTAAAACTACCTTCAGTTTGTCATCACAAGATGGCACATTATGTGTTCATATCTCAATTGACAAACTATTTTAATATTGACAATGGCATATGTATGCTTCCCAGTTTTACATGTTGGACATTCACAAGCTTGAATTGCAAAAAAGACTAGTATAGATTCTGGTCTTATAATACTCATATCAAGTGACATCTGTGTAAGATATTCAAATTTATGCACAGAATGGAAAAAGACACCATAAATGAAATTGAAAGACAAATGATATAGTCTGGAGGGAAATATTTACAACATGTATAATAGACACACACATATAAGTGGGATTCCTGAAGGAGAAGGGAGAAAGGGGCAGAAGAAACATTTGAAGAGATAGTAACTGAAACTTTTCCAAATATATTGAAAATTATCAACCCACAGATACAAGATCAGCAAACTCTAATCAAACTAAATACAAAGAAATCCATAGGTTAGTACATTATTGTTAAACTGATGAAAACAAACTAAAAGAAAACCTTGAAAGCAAATGAGGGCTTGAAGGAGTGCGACAGGCAAACAACAGTAAAAAAGACAACTAACTTCTCGTCAAAACTAGTGGCCAAATAACATTGCCATGACATCTTTAAGTGCTGAAAGAAAAAAAAAAGAAAAATACCACTGTCAGCTTCAAATTCTGTATCCAGTGAATATGTCCTTCAAAAATGAAAGTGAAATAAAGACATTTTTAAACAGACAAAGCTGAAAAAATTTGTCTCTAGCAGACCAGCACTACATGAAATGCAAAGAGAAATGTAGCTAAGGAGAAAGTGGATCAGAAAAAAACAGCTCACTCTGCAGGAAGAAGTGAAGAATTCCAGAAGTGAAAATATGTCAGTATGTCAAACATTTAAATTTTTTTATATATCTGCATGTATGTATAGACTTCTTTTGAATACCTAAAATAATTTAAAGTAAAAATAATAACAATGCACTGTGGCATATATAGAATAGGTAGAAGTTAAATAAATGACAAGACCATATTGGGCTTAAGGGTGATACTTGAAAGTTTACTGTTCTAAGAAGAAAATGGAGAGAATGGAAGAAAGGCAATGTTTAAAAAAATTATTGCCAAGAACCTTCCAGAACCACAGAAAGATAAGTATCCTCAGATCGAATGAATGCCACCACCAAAACCACCGAGTGCCCAAGTACCCAACAGGAAACTTTTTAAAATCAATATATAGACAGCTCAGTAAAATTTCAGAACCTCAAGAACACATAGAAAAATACTAAAAAAAAAAAAAAGAAAGAAAGAAATAGAAACTTTTTTTTCAGAGAGAACATTTAAAAAATATCTTTAGACATTCAAGCCTCAAAACTTTTAGTACTTATAGATGATCTTCTTAACGAATACTACAGAAGGTACTCCAGCCAACGGATAAATGGACACAGAAGAAAGTAGAAGAAGCACTTGTAAGTGAAAAATACAATAAATGAATTAATTCTAAATAAGTATTTCTTTAAAAGGACT
Source organism: Saccopteryx bilineata (assembly GCF_036850765.1). Lineage (NCBI taxonomy): Eukaryota > Metazoa > Chordata > Mammalia > Chiroptera > Emballonuridae > Saccopteryx > Saccopteryx bilineata. Next base: position 64,158,844 of record NC_089498.1, read on the forward strand.
ATCACAGGCTGGTTAGCTCAGTGGTAGAGCGTCAGCCTGGCGTGGAGGAGTCCTGGGTTCGATTCCCTCCAGAGCACACAGGAGAAGCACCCATCTGCTTCTCCACCCCTCCCCCTCTCCTTCCTCTCTGTCTCTCTCTTCTCTTCAGGGAGCAGAGGCTCCATTGGAGCAAAGTTGGCCCGGGCGCTGAGGATGGCTCTATGGCCTTTGCCTCAGGCACTAGAATGGCTCTGTTCGCAACAGAGCAACGCCCCAGATGGGCAGAACATCGCCCCCTGGTGGGCATACTGGGTGGATCCCGGTCGGACTCATGCGGGAGTCTGACTGCCTTCCCATTTCCAACTTCAGGAAAAAAAAAAAAAAGGACTATCACAGCAATTTGTTTTTTTTTTTTAAGATTTTATTTATTCATTATAGAGAGGGGAGAGAGAGAGAGAGAGAGAGAGAGAGAGAGAGAGAGAGAGAAGGGGGAGGAGCAGGAAACATCAACTCCCATATGTACCTTAACCAGGCAAGCCCAGGGTTTTGAACCGGCAACCTCAGCGTTTCCAGGTTGACGCTTTATCTACTGCGCCACCACAGGTCAGGCCCACAGCAATTTGAATGTAACATTCTGGATTATACAAACACTAGAAGTAGAAGAAACACAAGAAGTAAAGGTTCTTGTTTTGCTCCAGAGAAGGACATAGACTGATTAACTTTTGTCTTTGGTTAAAAATTATGTCCATGTACATATAATAAAGACTGGAATGTAAAATATGACTTAACAATAAAAGAATAGAAATAGAGTGTAGAAGTTTAAACTGATAGAAGGAAAAATGGAACCAAGCATTTATTAATTTTATGTTTGTAAAGGCATAGAAATTAAATAGAAAGCTAGTGCCAAACTTACTCATGTATATGTTTGTCTCTGTGTGAACATTCTGTGCAACTGTATGTGTATTGGTGTGTCTTGTGTGTGTGTCTGGGTATAAAAACTGTTATGTGTTCTTTTCCTTCACAAAAAAAATGAGATCAGACTTTTACTATTTTGCCTTTTCCACACAGCATGCCAGAAATGTAATAGTCAACCAAACTGTCAAACAACCTTCAGGGGCACAAAGCCAGGAAGCTTGGCCGTCCTGGGACCCACCGCTAACTATGAATGGCCCTGGAAAAACCCAGAAAGTTGCTCCGTGTTCCCTAAGGAGCAGTGTTGTAGATGAGCTGCTAACATTGGGCACAATCTCAGAACTGAAATATCACTAGTCCAAGTCCTTTTGTGGGGAGCAGAGGCACTGGTGCGCTGAAAAAAAAGTTCAAGTTTCCTATCTTAATCAGCTGGGCAGTACAGCCCAAGGGTTCAGAGCATTCTTTCCAGAGACAGACTGCCTGGCGTTCAAGTACCAACTCCAACACTTCCTAACTGGATGACTCTGGCGGGTCACTTTGTATTTCGCTGCCTCTGTCTCCTCATCTGTGAAACAGTGATTCTAATGGAGCCTCCCTAGTAGGGGCATGGTAAGGGTTAAATGAGCTAACATATGTAATCACTTGAATAAGGTTTGATTCATATATAAAACATTCGGTAATCCATGTGCTGTCTAAGGTAGACGGAGGTGTGAATGGAGCAGGCCCCACCTCAGGTTGATGTTTTTTGGGTCTAAGTGATGAACACACAGGTGCTCCTTTAGGGTATGTTCGAATTCTCTGTAATAAAAGTGCTTTGCAAAAAATACTCTATAACTATTAGCTGTTATGGTAGGAGGTGCCAAGGAATAAGTATGGTTTCACTTTCTCATATCTTCAATGAGAAAGATAAGGTGTCAACACACCAAGCACCTGTGAGGCAGTGATATGGATGTCATCTATTCTTGCTATATGGCATGATCTTAGAGGTTTTGTCAAGGTGTTGACCCACCTGCCCTGTCCCCATCGCCTAAAAATCTGTCTCTCAGGCAGGCTCATGCATGCTTGAAATACTTTGATTAAAACTTTAGCTTAAGTTTTATAACTGAGTCAAAAAGGAGTGGGGGAAGAGTAGGAGGAGGCAGAACTAAATAGTTAAAGCAAAACTGCTATAATTGTCCTTAGAAAACACACTTACAGAACCTGATCTTTGGTGGCACAGTGGATAAAGTGTCAACCTGGAAACGCTGAGGTAACCAGTTCAAAACCCTGGGCTTGCCTGGTCAAGGCACATATGGGAGTTGATGCTTCCTGCTCTTACGCCCTTCTCTCTCTCTCTCTCTCTCTCTCTCTCCTCTCTAAAATAAATAAATAAAATCTTTAGAGGCAAAAAAAAGAAAACATACTTACATGATGATTCTCTTCAGAGACTAGATTTTGATGGGAAGAAAAGGGACAGAACAAGGGGAGGCACAAGGAGGTGAGGAGCAGGAAGGAAGGGAGACCCGGATGTGGAAGTAGGCATCTCTGAGCAAATGAGCTGTGTGTCAGTCCTTAAGGAAACGCAAAAAAAAAAAAAAAAAAAAAAAAAAAAAAATGTTTCAGGAAAGAGAAAAAGAGCCTTCTTAGTCTCACTACCCAAAGTGTAGTGCACGGACCCGCAGTCCCAGTGTCACCTGCGAGCTTGCAATGCATGAGCCTCAGCCCCACCCGAGACCTAGTGAGCCAGACAAGGTTCCAGGTAATTCCTGTGTATGTTAAAATTGGAGGATTTAATCACCTAACCCAGGACCTAGACATGACTAGCTCATAGTAAACAGCTGGATAGCTAGCTATCTGAACAGATGGAAACAGTGTTAGCTTTACTTTTATTCAGTGATCTGGCATTCATTCTGCATGCACAAGGTGTATAGATGTGTATAGGTTTGTGGTCCTTTGGTTCTCAGCCCTGGTTGTAAGTTAGAATCACTCGGGGTGCTGTTAACAACAGCTGTACAGGACCCATATCTAGAGGTTCTAATTCAATTGGCCTGTAAGGGAATTAATTAGTCTAAGATGGTAGTGGATGACTTCTTTTTTTCTTTTTCTTTCTTTTTATTTTTATTTTTGTCAAATACTATGTTTTAAATAATGAGACTCCTGGAGAGGATCCAAAGAGATCCTTTGAGCCCACCTCACTGAAGACAAAGGCAGTTAAGATGTCAGGAGCCAATGCCATAGACTCGAGGAAGGGAATATTTCTCCCCAAGGTGTATTGTCTTTTTTCCTGCAGATGCCTCAGCAAAATGAACCTTTAGCTGGTTAGTGTGAGTGGTTGGGGGGGGGAAGGAGGTCTATGTGTCTATAATGGGTTTTGCACTGTTTGAACTTTCTCCAAATAGGTTAACTTATTGCCTAAGTCATGAAAATATGTGTCCTTTAGCCTCTTTCTCTCCCTTTACCTCCTTACCCAAATACGCAAATGAACAGGGACCCAAAATTATCACACTGAGCCTCAACTTCCAGTGGGTTGCCTATCTTTGGCTTCCTTGAGCTCAAGGAAGTTAAGCAGAGCAAAGCTGTTAATTGATCTTGAAGCTTTGCCTTATGTAGCTGTACCTGCACCACCACAAATGTATGAATTTTAATCAACCCCTTTCTGGTGGGAAATTACTTACTTTTGAACCATGCCATCAGGAAGGAGGTGCAATTTAGCATAAATGGTCCCGCTGCATTCCTGAGCATCCACCACCTGAAAATTTACTAAAGCATCATGTCCTCTGCCTCTGTCTTTAATTTGTCGTAACTAAATTTATGCCCAATGCAAGATAAGGACAATGGGAAGGTAAACTTTGGGCCATGGCCTGTCTGTGCATTGTTTTCTCACTAAAATTTTTAGCGAAAAGCTCAGATGTCTTCACAATAAGTCAGAATTCATGGAGGCAATTCAGACATTTCAATCTCCTTTCCTTTGTCTTCATGGGTCTTATTCAGGGAGAAAAGAAATGGGAAAATGAATGATAAGTGAATGATCAAAGCTAAATCCAAGCTAAGAAGAAGTAAATTAAGACATGAAAGGCACCATTTGTGATGAAGAAACGTGTGTAGGTGAAATTAACTCTGATGTCTAAATGCTTTGATCAGTTTGAGAATTCGAAAACTTCTACGGGCATAAAATGCCTGCATCGAGGTGGCATCACGGAAGGCAGAGAAGTGATTAAACTCCAGGCTGCCTGTCAGAGATGTTCCAGTCTCTCCTAACTTGTGATACTTCTATGGAGTTTCTGCATGAGAGCAGGCTGTCACGTTTGGGAAAAGACAGCACCCTCATGCTAACTCCTCCTCCCTTTGATGCCTGTAGAACTTGGCCATTAAAATCTGCCTTGGGCTAAAACTCGGCAGGCAAGTTTCCAGTCCAGGAACAGCTTTGACAAAATTTTAATAAAATTAGAACCAGACTGGCATTTTGGGATTTGAGTTAAAGTTTATACATATAGACAGACGTGAGGATGGCCAAACTCTCTCTGTGAAATGTTACATAGCACTACCTCTTAGCTTGTTGGCATTTTGTACACTAGTGTCCTTGAGCCATGAATCATTTATGGGGTTGGGAGTTTTCCTGGGCATTGTTTAAGGCATTCCAAAGGTCCTGTGTTTGGGTGAATTTCGCTAACTTCAGTATTATTCTGTACCAGCTGGCTAAATAGCGTAAAAGCTTTAAGAACAACAAAAGATATTTCAAGTTACTTTTTTAAAGCGAGGCATTTGGTTTTGTTCAGTTTAATTAAACTAATAGAATAATTGCCTTGTTATTAAAAACACATTAAAAGTGTTTTATTTTGAAGTTTTAATTTTATAATATTTAACCTTTCTCTGAGATTCTTGATTCTTTAAACAAAGAAGACTGGCTTACTTCTGAGTATGGGCAACACACCTTGCTCTGCCTATTGCAAGAATTATAGTGGTGGCTGCACTTTGTTCAAAAACACAGGAAAAAAAAGATCAGGGAACTTCAAAATGTTTAATCAATCCATTCAATTCCTTTTGCCACTGTCTTACCACAAGCCTACACCACACAGGGGAACTGGAAGTTGTAGTCCTGTCTCTTACCATTTACTAGGAACTGTAGCCACTCATAGTGACACAATCTTTCCATCACTTTGAGTTCAGATCTACATACAAATTCAATGTTATCAACACTTTACACAGAAGCATTGAAAGTTTCTTCTCTAACAACTTAGTCTTGTCCAAAAGGTTATTAAATAGAGAAACAACCACCTGACATATACAATAAGGATACTCCAAGTTGCTTTTCAAGTATGCCTTATAGACATATTATGCTAGCAAAGATTGAATGATACCCACACACACAAAAAAATGTCTCTTTTGTGTCCTGTTCTTTTTGGCTCAGTTGTTGATTTCATGAAGACCCAAAAGAGACCATGTTCTAAGATGCTTACACAAATTATCTAAAACAAGCATGAGACTATTTTCACCCTGCTCACACCTACTTTACTGATGCTAAAAAAAATCAAATGTTAAAGAATTTTGCAAAAGCTTTAATAAACTTAATTTCAAAATCAAAAAATAAATAAATAAAAATATACATCATAGACTATAAGCAACCTGACTCCCATGAATGCATACAACGTAGTAGCAATATATATATATATATATATATATTTGTTAAATACTTATCTTTTCATAACTAGAATCAATTACCATTTGATCCTTTTGAGATTCAAATGGGCATAATAATGTTAAAGTTTTTTGTTTGGTTGTCTTTAGTTTTTTTTTAACACCCAAAGAAGTTAATTCTATTGTCTTCGTTTAATCTATATTTTCTTGCTGCACTACCAGATTGATTTTGTATATTTACATATTTTTATTTCATTTTTTTTTTGATGTCGCAGCTACAGGGAAGATGCTTAATCTCTAGCACGTATTGCAAGACCAGAGTTAAAGGGCAGTGAAAGGCTACCACGACAAGTACCCCTAAAAGCACAACCTCACTTCCTCAGCCAGTTCTTTTTTTTTTTTTTTTTTTGGATTTTTCCTAAGTTATAAACAGGGAGAGACAGTCAGACAGACTCCCACATGCACCCGACCGGGATCCACCCGGCACACCCACCAGGGGGCGACGCTCTGCCCACCAGGGGGCGATGCTCTGCCTCTCCAGGGCATCGCTCTGCCGCGACCAGAGCCACTCTAACGCCTGGGTCAGAGGTCAAGGAGCCATCCCCAGCGCCCGGGCCATCTTTGCTCCAATGGAGCCTCGGCTGCAGGAGGGGAAGAGAGAGACAGAGAGGAAGGAGAGGGGGCGGGGTGGAGAAGCAGGTGGGCGCTTCTCCTGTGTGCCCTGGCCGGGAATCGAACCTGGGACTTCCACACACCAGGCCGACGCTCTACCACTGAGCCAACCAGCCAGGGCTCAGCTCTTCTCTTTAAAAGTGTGTACTAACTCATAACAGAAAATTTACATTTAATACTCCTGGGTTTTGTCTCCAGGAGATCTTTTTGCATAAATGCAGTAACTGCTTTAGCCCAGGGTCAGGAAAATCCTGATTGTTAGTCTTCTGGGGGCGTTTCATTTCCTGGGTGTATTTTCAGAGCTGGCTGATTGTCCTGCCTTGACAAAAGTCTGTCAGTCACTTTTTATTTTCATTGTATTTCATACAAGAACTGTCAAGATCTCACGTGCCCATTACTCCCTGCGTAGGACCCAAGGTCAGATGACTTTCCACTAAGCCAAATATGGAGAAAACAAAACAAAACAGAACTTACTGCGTCCTGTGGCAGGAGGAAGAAGAGGGATGTTCCACTTTCAGCGCAGCTTAAAATAAATTGTGTTCCCATGATGCAGTAAGAACCCCTCCTACGTTATGCACATGTTTGAAAGGGCTATGGCAGGTGGTTTTTGCTATCATTGTGCTCAGCTTGTGGCTTATCACAGAATATGATCCCTGATCTCAGATAGCCTTTAATCTATTATAGTTGAAGGAATAAGCTATAGACATAAATAAAATGACTAGTAAATTGCTGACAAAAAGATGCTGAGGATTAGTTAATATAACACAGTAAATTTATTTTTAAAAAACCTCTTAGTTCATAATGGTTAATCATGCAGTTATCTACATAGCATCTCTAATAATAGCCTTTATTTCAATTTTAATTTTAATTCAACAAGTTTAGACACTGCTCATTCCGTATGAACCTCCTAGTCAATGAGATTCTGTTATAGACTGACTGATTCATGTATTTAAAGACAGAATGGTGGGACCCCAAAAGATACCATAAGCCTTTAGTACACTGTCTTCTAGTTATTTTGACCTAGAGATGACTATTATGACTCAATAAATCTATTATTAGAATCAAAACTTAAAAAAAGTAATTTATTGTTGTAATTGAGCAAAACCCAAAAAGTCATGTGGCCATGGTATCACGAGGTAGTGAAGTGTCAGCCACAGACATCCACCAAAAAACACACTGTAATGTTCACTTGCACAATCAAAACAAACTTTTATTAAGTGTTTATGCTATGCTAAGACCGAATAGTACAAAGATGAATTTTTAAAACTGGTTAAGAAATATATAAAGAAACACACCAATAAATTGTAATGTGATAAATACAATTGAATAATGAATCTATAAAATATTATGAGAACACTTATAGGAAAGAAAAATTCCCTTAGAAGAAGTCTGCAAGGCCCCACAAAGAAGGGGACTCTTGATATGGGTCTTGAAAAATTACTCTGGGTAATGAATATGAGTAGCAGGCATAATATACAGTGTATATAAACAACTCTATCTACCATTTACTGATTTAGAAGAATAAAAACACACAACATTTCCAAATGATTGGCCTAGAGAAAGGACTGATATTTCTTACAAAAGTTGAGGGCAGCTCATCATAAAAATGGGAGAAACCTAAAGAGAACTTTTCTCCACTGAAAGTGAACCAAGGGAAGGCATATGAGAAAGGAAGATTCTGAACAGAAGCAGAAGTGTTGAGGATGGAGAAGAAAAGAGAGGAATTGTTTATGAAATATTTCCAAGGCACCATTAATCGGGCCATTCACCAATTGGAAAATTGGACGTGACAAATAAGGGAAAGAGAAAGTACAGCTGAAGTTGCATTCAAAGTTCCTTGCTTGAACACTTGGTTGAATGGTGGTGATAAGAAGAAACAAAATAGGAAGGAACAGGTAGGATTTCTGGAGAGAATGAATAGATCCAGTTCTGGTAATGTGATGTGTGAAGTAAGATGTTCTGGAAACAGAAATAAGAAACTAAAAATCTAGTGAGAGGTCTTGAATTTGTAAATTACTGACCTTTTAGAAACAGTAGAGACCTAGTAATGTATAAAAATCATCCTGGAAAAATGTGGAGCATGAAAGAAAAGAAGACAGGGTGGGGAATGGGTTGTGAGAATAGAGGGGAGAGGACCGAGGAGAATACACTGGAGAAAAAGCATTCAATGTTAGGAAAATAGTAAGAAGCTATGAAAAGTATAGAGATAATAATTCAGAAGTTGAGAATTTCTACTAGGAAAGATTAATACTGCAGATGGAAGAGGAAGGGGAAATGGCCAATTGAGCCATCCCTACAAAGGTTTCAAAAGGGATAAAGACAAAAAAGATGCCACAGGGTCATCAGTATCCTTAGTTAGGACAGTTCCCACGGCAGTTATGTACAGATCAACTCTAGGGGCCTGATACATGGTGGAAGGACTGTAGAAAGTGTAAGTGGGCTACTCATACAAGAAATAGAACAGTAATGTGATGAATGAGAGTAAGGCGCTACCTTAAGTAAAATTGAGTAAACAGTTTGGGTTGACAAGTGTATCAATATAGAGTTACTCCACAAATAAGTCTGTGAAAATCCTTCTTAAATCCAACTGACTAGCATTTTTATCTTCATAAGAAAATACCTTTGTGAGTTAGGAGAAGAATAAGTTACAAATAACAAAAAACCAAACCAATCTTCTTCTTCAAGGAAGAAAGATTTATTTGTCTTGCATGATAAGAATTATAGAGGTAGACACTGAGGATTGGAGCGATGGTTCTTACTATCTTTCTGTTCTGCTACCCTTCGTGCGTAGACATAGTTGGTGATTCATACTTGTCACTCATGCTTACAGGAAGATTGCTGCACATTGAGGCTGCCCATCTGCTTTGGAGGAAGAAAAAGAAGTAGGAAGGGCAAGGAATAAAAAGGGAATGATTACTTAGTCTGTCTCTTTTTCTCAGGAAAGAAAAAACTGTTTCAGAAACCACACTCAATTACTTTTCCTTATATTCACTGGCCAGAAGGGTGTCAAATAGCCACCACTAGCTAGAAGATGATGAAGCAAAAGTTAGGATGAAAGTTAGGTCAACCCATTACTTACAATAATGTCTGCCACTCTAGTAAATGATGAAAAAAGGTGAATCACCAAAATAAAGACAAAAATATATAAAATCTGCCTGACATAAAAAAGACCAGGATAATTATCTACTGGCTCTACCTACCTACTTAATTAACTTACTTAAGTTTAAGTTTCCAGAGACAGATTTGAGAAGATCGTTGTCATTGCCTTGACTCTGGCAGACAGAAGATCACTATCCTAGCCCCATGCTTTAAATTGTATGCTCTTTTTTTTTTTAATTTATTTATTCATTTTAGAGAGGAGAGAGAGTGAGAGAGAGAGAGAAAGTGGGGAGGAGCAGGAAGCATCAACTACCATATGTGCCTTGACCGGGCAAGCCCAGGGTTTAGAACCGGTGACCTCAGCATCCCAGGTCGACGATTTACCCACTGCGCCACCACAGGTCAGGCTAAATTGTATGCTCTTATACTAAACTTTATACTCTTCTGTAGCAGACATCTAACAAACTATGCTTACCACCACTAGTATTTCTTGAAGATTTAATCTCCAGGCTTAATTACTGTTATTGTCAACATTACCCTTGACCTAACTCTTAGTAATTTCAGTATCCAAGTAGGTGACCTTTCCAGGAAGCGGGCCTCTCGGATCCTTGACCACCTTCCCTCTAATGATCCTACTCTCTACCCTAACCAGGGCCTCCTTTCTCATGGCCACACTGTAATCTAGTATTTACCAGTCACCTATTGCTTCTATAATCTCTATTTTAACCATCCCACCCTCTATCCCCCATCTCCTATCTTTCCAGTTCTCTCCTTCTAGTACTTTGACTGTGGAAATGTTCCACTGTACCAGAACCTACCATCCGCTAGGTTCTACCATCATTTTACACCACCTTCATGGCCTCATTCCTTTACTTAAATTCCATAGTGAATCAATTATTCCTTTGAGTCTACCTAAATTCTTTTGCTCTGACCTCCCTTCCACATGACGAAACCCAATCCTGATTAAATCTAACTCTTCACCTACTTCAGGTGTGTATTCAAATAGTGGAACATGACTGGAGAAAACTATACCATTCTAAATAGATTCATTTAAAATGCTGGCCACTAATCCCAAGAGGGCCTTGAATGGTGCCTGGCAATCCTAGTGCATTCTACTATTTCATTCACTCTTCCACAGTACTATACAACCACCAATACCTTTCCATCTCTTCTCTAACCTCCAACCTCTTCCCCTCAACCTTTCTTACTATTTGTTGATTGCCATGCTTATTTCCCTTGGGAAAACAGGCATATCAGAAGAGAAATTCCACATGATTCACTACCACCTCTCTCCACAATATTCTGCTTATCTATTCTGCTCTCCCACCTGTAATTACGCAGGAGTTCTTTCAGGTTCTGTTTAAGGTAAACCTCTCTGTTCTTTCACTAGTTACCACCCACCTCTTGTCTACCCAAAGACATTGCTTCATTGATGGCCTTTATCTCACCTGAATTATCTCTGTGATATTTTTCCAAACTGTTTTCTATCAGTATTCAAATACAGTATGCTGAAATTTCTCCCATCTTAAAAAGAGATCATTTAATCCTCATATCCAACTACCATCTAAATTTTCTATTTTCCTTTGAGTCTAAATTTTCTATTTTCCTTTGAGGGAAATTTCTGAGAGCAATGTGCTATTTCTATTGTCTCCAACTTCTTTTTCCTTGTTTTTTCTTGAACCTATTTCAATTGGACTTTTGTCCCAGTCCTTTGGCCAAAACTCACTCCTAAATTACTAATGACTTCCAAGTTGCTAACTTCATAGCGGACTCTCAGGCTTCATCTTACTTGACCCATAGACAGCATATAACAAGTAATCACTCCTTCTCTTTGAAACACTTTCTTCCCTTGGGCTTAGGACATTAAACCCTCCTGATTTCTTCCTAAATCACTGGCTGTTCTCCAAGGCTGATTCCTTCTCCTCCTCACAAATCCTACACACTAGGTTTTCCCAGTCACATCCATCAACACTCACCTGTGCTCCAGGTGTGCCGCTTTACAGGATGGCAGTCTCATCCGGTCACACAGCTTTCACACCAGATAAACATTGATAATTCCCAACTTTGTATTTTCAGCCTGGACTGCTCCCCACACTTCTAGACTTATATCTCCAGCTGCCTCTATAAACATTTCCATTTGTATATGTAATAATCCTTTCAAGCGTAAGGTGGCCAAAAACTAAATCTGATCTTTTCTACCCCTTCTCGATGCCCTTCCCTCACACTTCTCTCTACCTCAGAGGGAAGCAACGTTATCTTTCCAGTTGCTCAGGCAAAATATCTCGTGTCGCCCTTGTCTCCTTTTCCCTCTAAGTTCAGATCCAATCCATCAGAAAATCCTATTACTTCTACCTGTAATATGCCTCTAGGATTTTGCCTCTACCCACTACCTCCACTGCACTAGTCTGGTTCAAGCCATCAGAATCACTTACTTAAATTTTTGCCATAGCTTCTTAACTAGTTTCCCTGCTCCCACCCTTGTCCTTCTTCAGTCAACATGGAAGCAAGAGTAGGTGCTCATTCTCTCACTCAGAGTAAAAGCTGAAATCCTAGCTTAAAGGCCCTAATAAGAAATTCTTAACCTTTATGATGTGAAGCTTTTTGGCAGACTTTTGAGGTCTATAGATTCCTTCTGAGAATGACATTTTTATTTTATTTTTTAAAACCTTATTATCTTTGGCCCTGGATGGTTGGCTCAGTGGCAGAGAGTTGGTCCAGCGTGTGAAAGTTCCAGGTTCGATTCCCAGCCAGGGCACACAGGAGAAGCTCCTACCTGCTCCACCCTTCCCCCTTCTTCTTTCTCTCTATCTTTCTCTTCCCCTCCCACAGTCAAGGCTCCATTGGAGCAAAGTTGGCCCAGATGCTAAGGATGGCTCCATGCCCTCCAGCCTCAGGCGCTAGAATGGCTCTGGTTGCAATGGAGCAGAAACCTGGATGGGCATAGCATCGCCCCCTAGTGGGCATGCCGGGTGGATCCCAGTCAGGCGCATGTGGGAGTCTGTCTCTCTGCCTCCTGGCTTCTCACTTCAGAAACACACACACACACACACACACACACACAACACCTTATTATCTTTTATTTTTTTAATTTAAAAAATCCAATTACTGTTGATATTAGTTTCAGGTGTACAACATAGTGATTAGATATTTCTATAACTTACAAGGTGATCATCTTGTTAAGTCTAGTACCCATCTGACATGATTCATCGTTATTGTTGTATTATTGACTATATTCCCTATGCTGTACTTTATATCCCCATGACTGTTTTTATAACTTGCAATTTGTACATCTCAATCCCTTCCGTTTTTTCACCCGTCCCCGCAACCCCCCTCCCATCTGGCAACCCTCAGTCTGTTCTCTGTATTTAGGAGTTTGTTTCTACTTTGTCAGAATAACATTTTTAAATGCATAAAATAAAATACATGGGATTCAAAGAGAAATCAACTATACTGAACTACAGTGAACAAAAATTAAGTCCAAATTTGTGATATATCCATACATGAACTCCTTTATTACATTAAATAACAATACCTAGTAGACCCTAAGTAAGAGATCTTGCTCTGGACAGTCTGGTCCCCACCACATCTCTGACCTCAGCTCTTACCACTCTCTCTGCCAATCATTTGGCTTGGGTCACCCTGGCCTCTTTGCTGTTTTTTCAAACATGCTTCTGCTTCAATGACTTGGCATTAACTGTTCCCCTATATCTGCATGGGTTATCCCTGCACCTTTTTTAACTCTCTGATCAAATGTCACCTTGCCAGTGATGGCCACTTTGTTTAAAATGGCAACTCTTCTCCCACACACACACCCTAGCAAATCTTCCTTGCTTTATTTTTCTTGACAACATTTATCACCATCTGAAAGAAAGAAAGAAAGAAAGAAAGAAAGAAAGAAAGAAAGAAAGAAAGAAAGAAAGAAAGAAAATTTCCTGGTTATTTTTTTTAAACTATTTACACACTCATACACACACATACTCACACACTAAATATAACTGCCATAAGGGCAGAGATTTTTATCACAATAAACTTTGTTTATTGTTGTGTTTATAGCACTGGTCACATTATCGGTACTTAAAAAATATTTGGAAATATGGAAAGCACAAATGAATATACTTAATTTACCTCTCCCAGATGAGTGAGTTCAAGGGCTGCCTTCTTCTGAGTCAAACATCAGTGACCATGCTCAGGGAAAAGACCACCAACTTTGCACAAGGTTACTTAAGATCAAAATACCCATTGTCACATAGTCCCCCAAATTAAATGGATGAATCTGCTAGTCATGCCCTGGAGTGGGAGAGAAGTACTAGATTGAGTTCTTAACTTGGGTGTTTGACCATTTGGCTACTTTCCTCAGTGCCCAAAGAGAATGGCTTCACCTTGCCTGTTCTTTCTCATGTCAGAACCTTTAAATAAAGTTCCACTCCAGAGACCAAATATGAAAGGAGAGGAAAGAAAACTGGGTGATAGATAAGATACTACAAGAGACTGTCAGAATCTTCACAACAAAATAAAATAATGCTCGTGGTACTGTCGATGAACACAATCATGAAAGAGCACACCATTTTCTTAACCGGGGCACCATCCAATCTATGTACAGTGGCACAACATATTTCTCCTCCAAAGATGCCAATTTCAGACTCTCACTATTGATCTCTATCTAAGCCTGAAAAATAATGGTCCCAAAGAAAAAAAGTGACACTGAGTCGGTGGAGAATTTCAGACAATAAAAATAAAACTAAAGGGATGTGGCAGGGTCTGGGCTTGATGAGTGTGAGTGTTACAGTTTCAATCCACTGTGTCTAATATAACAGATAGAATTAGAGCTAATGGGATTTGTTTGTTTATGATAGTTTAGTAAACAGAATTTGAGTTTCTGTTTTATTTTGAATCACTTTCCATTTGAAGGTTCCAACGGGCCACTTTGTTCTTCAGTGTACCTTTTATTGATTAAGGATGAGGGTTGCAAGAAATGGACAGGGTATGATTCTCCACAGAAAACTGCTTACACTCAAGAAAGCATATGGAGGTGTGATGGGGGTGTCGGTCACGAGGTCACTTCTACCAGATGGTATTAGGAATATCCAGGAATTCAGTATCACTAAGAGAAAGACTTCTCTTTTTTTCTCTCTTCAAGCCACTTTCTTGCAAGATTCAAGTTTCTCTTCTGTGCTGTCTTCTGCCCCTACAAATTTTCCTTTGATATTCATTTAAATTTGATCCAACATATTAGCATAATAGAATTTATCCCAGATCCTACAGTTCTTTCTGTAGGACTGTCTTTAAAACTTTCAGCTCTGGGCAGGTCTCACACAGGTACATAGGTGACATAACATTTGAACTGCTCTTTGAGGTTCCTTCTTGCTCCTCCATGTTGCTGTCAGCCCCTGATCCACTGGTTAAGCAGAAGCTATGGGAGTAACTGTAAATAGAGGTCAAAGAGTCGAATCCACCTAATCCCCACCAAGATGTGAACTAATCTGGCAGCTCTTCCTATCCGGGACATAAAAGCATCTGGGAAGGGGGAGGGAGGACATTTGTGGGGCTCCCGGCACTTCATCCTTCTCCCCACAACACCTTCTTGGACATTTTTCCCCTGAATGTGGGTGTTTTCTAGGTATAGAGACTGGAAGCAGTCACTCCTCTGGGGTATCCAGGTGGCCCAGCAGCAGAGGGAGTGTGCATTGGCAAAGATCACCCTTCTCCTTCCCTAAGGTTCCCATTCATCTGTGCTACACTGGGCCTGCAGAAACAGACAAACAGAGCTCACTTAAGTGTTCATTATGGAAGGAATTTGGGGCGGGGCACTGGTTATACAGGCGATGAAGGAGCCATGAGTCAAACAAGAAACAGTGAGACAGCCCAGAAATGAGCCAAATAGGATCGAATAGCAGCTCTAGGATGGAGGAGTGGCAGGGGCAGGGGCCATGGATCACCCACCTAGGAGGAGCTGAGGCCACAGAGGTCACTTGTGGCTGCCAGCAATGCCACCTGCAACTTGTAATCTCCTGCCAACTTTCCCACTTGCTGCATCTGGACAGAATCCAGCTGGGAACCTGGGTATCACAGCCTGTAGGGTCAGCCCATTGTGATAACAAAGAGTGGCAGGGCAAGAATGAAGAGTGAGCCCAAGAGAAGATGCCCGAGACTGACACAGGATGGCAGAGCAGCAGAGGCCAGCTAGCCATGCCCCAGGGGCTCCCAGGGCTGGAAGGAGGAGGATGGTGGCTCCAAGGAGATTGCTCTCCAAGGGCGCAGGAAAAGAAGCAGTACTACCCAACGATGTCTGACACTCTCAGGCAAGTGTGTGCCAGTCAAACAACTGATGATCATCTGACATGCCCATGAGGAAGCAGCAGGTGGTACCATCTGAGCTAGGAGACTCCCCTGTCAGAAAGCTGGCGTCACCAGCACCTGACAGCAGATCACCAAGAAACCAGTGGCTGAGCCCTACTGGAAACGCCTAGACTTCATCCCAGCAGATCAATTTCCTTTCTACCATTGTAACCTCGCCTGCGAGCACTCGCCTCCCTGCCCCCTCCCTGCAACGAGAGTGCAAGCCCAACGTCCTGATAAGGGGATAAGGGAGGAATTCTCGAGAAATAGAAACCATAAAATTAGTGTTTTAAACTCGACGGTGACTAAGGATAAAAACACCTGATTTGGACTGAATACTTTTTTGAAATAAGACTATATAGTAAAACCCTAGGTGACTTAACTTTTTTAGGATCTAACCTAATTTCACAGTTTGGATAAAATTTAGTATCCTCTCTTTCCAGAGGGAATGGGAACTTGTCAGAGAAATGGAAGTACTTTCATAAGAAAAGTTAAGTATTGTTTGCGCACAGCTGCGCTGATGTTTCAATCAGTCCCGATACACCAGATACACAGAACAAACTTAAGTGGCAGAGGAAGCACGGCTGGCAGAGCCTTCTCCTCGCCCTAAATGCTGGCAGGCAGACCTAGAGCACCGCGTGTGCAGCACGACGGGCAAGGACAGCTCTCCCTTTTTCTCTGATCAATCCAGGAAGCTCGCATGAGGAAAATGGATATTTAAATTTTTTACGTTTAGGAATAATGACTCAGCATCGAGGAATGAAAATTCTAGCCAGCTGACGCTCCTGACAGAAAAGTCAGGCAGCAGTGAGAGTGAGTGGTGCAGGGGGCTTTGTCAGAGGTGTGTTTCTGAAGCGCTTGTGTCTCGGCTGCAATCCACTCCTCCACACTCTGCTCTGTAATGCTGGGGCTGGGACTTAGCCAAACAGTCTCTCGCTTTTGCCAGCTGGATCCCTTTAGGTGTGCTCACGGGGGTAGAGGGAGGCACGAGGGAAGGCAGAATATGCTCACTGCTGTATGCGTTTTGCTTATTTCTATTCTCTGGCCTTTATCTAGCAGTAGTTGTTGGTTCCAGTTTTCAGAGATGTTTTTCTACACTCCCAGAATCCCCACAGAGGTACCTGCACCAGCTGGCCATGGCCTCAGTCTTAGATACGTGATTCCATCTCCAAGCTTCTAGGTTCTAATCACCCCAACATTTCCCCTCTGTTTCCTTAGCCATTTTCTGTAGCCAAGACTTCTGTGATAATTGAGTATTTCTTTTTGTATATATCCAGTCCTTCACTACCCGTTTAATTAATTCCTTATTAAATTCTCCTTATGTGAGGAAAGATATACTGTGCTTGATGACAAAATATCTGCACATCAAAATTCAAAAAATAAACATGATTTTACAGCAGGTTTACAATGAGACAGAGGGTCATAAGTAGATTTGTGTGTCCAGGACTCTTACTGGATGACATTTCTGCAGAAATCAGGCCATTTATTAAAATCTCAAGATTTACTGTTGAGGCTCTCTGATGAAATTCTTGCATATGAAACACTCAGGTCAAGTAGAACTGCTCAGAGTCCAGATCTGTCATTAACACAGTTATCAACCCCAGATGAGACCCTTAGGAACTCCTAGCAATTGGGGAAAATACTTTAGAAATGTTTTGGAAGACATTTCAGCCCAGCAGCAATGCTCTTGCTTGTTGGGGAGGATATTGAACATCAAGAAGTGGCTCACTGGACCAAGCCCCATGGAAACCAGAAAGAGGCACAGAGAAGAATTTCTGCGTGGGTTTAAGAGTGAGAGGATCTTCAGTGATCTTAGTAAGTGTGCTTTTTGTGGAGCGGGGGTGGCGGAGGCTGCTGTGGACAGACTCCAGTAGTGAGTCAGGGCAGCTTTGTGATGCATCATTTCATTAGTGCCAGGGAGTCGCTGCTACGCAGGGGAAGTGCCACGTGGTGTCTGCTAATGCCAACCTGACCTCCAGCACTCCCGTTGGCACTGGCTGCCCTGGGCGCACAACCTGGTGCATGAACCGGACCTACCAAGAGGCCTGTGAAATCATGTTCTTCTCCACTCAAAACTAGTCTTTAAACCAACTCTAGAGCATTCTTCCCTTCACTCCCAGTGGCCCAAATCCAACTGATGCTCCAGCAGTTTTGAGTTCCATTCTTTCTTTCCCATGCAAAAGGTACAAAAAGACATCCTAATGCCACCTAGGGAAGATTTTCTCATCTGTGTTGCTCTCTTGCAGAGGGAGATGGGTATTCTCAGTTGTGTAATTTCACAGAGGATGGGAGAGAGGATGGAGCCCATTGGTCAATGCTGGGAGGTCTGAGGTTGAGTACGATGGAGCTTTAGTCCTTGCTGGGCCAGAAACTTACTTAACCTCTCTGACCTGCAGTTTCTTCATCTGATTGGAAAAGAGATGACATGACGGCAATTCTCCCAGCAGGCTGTTGTGGGAAATAGTTAACCGAGCATCTAGTACCAACCCTAGCATTGAGCACATCTTTGGTCAACGGGAGTTCAAGTTGGTTGTTTTCTGGGGTCTATTTAAAAACCATTAGATTACATACATTTTTTCAGAGGAAATAAATTTGTAAATCCTATTTTGTATTTTCTGGGGAGGTTTGGAAATACGTACTTGGAAAGGCTCTTCTTTCAGAATTACATGTCAGTTCATCCTTCTTCACATCCTCACTGTAGAATTATGGCTGTGGCTGCCTCTCCATGGATGTCTGGGTTTAGAGGAATTGAAGACTGTTTGGGGTTAACTAGAAGCAATGAATTGAACACCTCAGGCCAGAGCCACTGCCCCCTCTGCCATCCTTGAGGTCTTCAGACTATACTTAGAGGTGCCCAAGACAGCAAAGAGATGTAATGGACATTTGACATTTTTGTCTCTAACAACTATTCCCCTTTCCTCCTGCAAAGGTGCTCATTTCTTGGGATTGTTTGTTTGCTTGTTTACTTGTGGTGAACCATCCTGCCTGACTCGGCCCCCTAGGGTGTAAGATTCTATCTTTACCTTATACTTAAGCCAATGGGATCATGGCCTTTTCCTGATCACAGTGATTTGTTCCATGGTGGGCATGTGACTTAACTTGGTCCAATCTGGTGCATTTCAGGGATATGGC
Organism: Saccopteryx bilineata; assembly: GCF_036850765.1. Classification (NCBI taxonomy): domain Eukaryota; kingdom Metazoa; phylum Chordata; class Mammalia; order Chiroptera; family Emballonuridae; genus Saccopteryx; species Saccopteryx bilineata. The sequence continues at coordinate 64,177,588 of NC_089498.1, forward strand.
AGGAAGGTGTTTACTCACTGATGGGTTTGGCCTTGTGATAGGATATGAGGTAGAACCTGGAAATGAACTTGACATAGGAGAAAGTAGAGTCAAGAGGAGAGAGACTTGAACTCCAAATTAAGTCAAAGCCAAATTAGCATCTTGAGTTTTTAGTGACCAGAGACAGTAAGTTCTCTATTGTGCTTAAAACATTTCAAGCCCAGATTTTTGTCACTGGTAAGATTTGTGCCTGATACTAGAGTCAGCCTGAGAGTATTTGAGTGAGTACCTACCAGAAGAGAGAAAATCCTGATTCTCCAGGAGCTGCTAGAGAATTTTGATTGCTTTCTTTTAGACACTACATTGTATATATCTGCCAAACAGAGAAATGGCTGTCTTCTCCTTGGGTTGCCTTCAACAGAGAAATAGAAAAGAAAGCAGAAATTTAAGTAATAAGAATTCACATAATTTCATAAAGTACTTCCCTGTAAGCTAAACTGCCACGGTCATTTTGCAGATAAACTCAGATAGCAATATACACAATATTGAAAATAACAATAAAGACTTGTAACTACCAATAACATTTCAGACAGTATCAGAGCCAAAGCATTTTCACTGAGATGGACTGTCTATGAAGAGGGACACCTCCCAGCATTCCTGCATTGGGCAAAGCCTCTTCCTTCATCATCTGGAGTGTCAGCTTTCTGAGAGCACCAAATGATACCATTCTGCAACCTAAAAAGGGTTTCCTTGATGGCAGTCCAGATGCTAACTGCCTTGAAGAGTAAATGAGTCATAATTTGTACCAGAGTTGTTGCTATAATTACAATACAATAAAAAAGCCAGAGCTCTTCATTGTTTCCACTGTAATAATAGACCCTGAGCTTGTGGGCTTCAAGCTAAGAAGCTCAGCCAGCAGCAGCCTCAAAATCTGACATCCTTGGCTCTTCATCATTCACACTTTTGCCCTAAGGGCCAGCCAGGTACAGAGTCTCCTGAGGCAGAGTGTTCTCTGGTGGATTCCTGCTGGGTTGTGTGCTAAGCAGCTTCGAACCACTTATTTCCTTCTGCACGCTGTATGTAACAACTATTCCGTGGAATGCGAGACAGGCAGCAATGGCAGGGGTTTATACGATGCCAGTGCCATCCACCCTGCAGACCTAGCCATCCCCAGAGCTTCTCTCTCTCCTTTCTTTTTCTCTTATTCTCTCTTCTTTTCTTTCTTTTTCTTTTTCTTTTTTTAATCTCTGAAGCAGTGGGAAATTTTCTTCAAGGAGCTCAGGCAGATAAAGAGTAAATTCCCCAAACTTCTAATTATAGCTTCCACTGCTGATATTTTTTTGTTCCTGGTAACAGTTTTTTAGTTGCAAGCTATAGATACTGATTCTGGATAACAAAAAGAAAAAAAAAGAAAAAAAAAAAAATATATATATATATATATATATATATATATATATATATATATATTGTTGTAAGTATAGAAGATAGTGCACAGAATTGAAGGCAAAACTAAAGTGTTAGGCCTGAAAAGGCTGAGAACTGGAATAGGTCTGGGTCCAGGTAGTTGGGACTAAGAACATTCTTTCCAGAGCTCAGCAGCAGCTATTCTCCTTCTTTGTAGTAACTAAGTTGAAGAGTCAGATTCCTGGGCAAGGTTGGCTCCACTGCCTCGAGCTTGGGTCTCAGGGTACCTTGACTGACAGCTCCACCTACACTGCTCCAAATAGAGGAGGGGAGAGCCCCCCATGGGATTATCAGGGGGAAATGGCATGTTTGTGCACAATAAAACCACAGATGCCATTTGCCTTACCTTTGGTCAGGCTGTCTCCTCTTCCTGAAATGCCCTTCCCTACTGAAGACCCTACTCAGCCTCTGAGGCCAGCTCAGATATCCCCTCCTCCAGGAAGCCTTCCCTGACCCAAGCACAGTCATTCACCATCTGCTGATTTTGAGTTATACCTATATCTGTATATAACTGCTCAAAAAAATTAGAGGATATTTCAAAATGAATATGAAGCTATAAAATATCTTCTAATTTTTGTGAGCAATATATATAGAGAGAAGGAACCAATTATAATGCATTGATCCAATAAGTATCATTTTCAAGACAATATCAATACAAATTTCTTAAAAGATTTGTTGCAGCTTTTGGGCCATAGAATATAAATATGTTTATTTTATACTTATTAGCTCATTTTTCATCGCTGCCTTCTGATGCTCAGATATATATATAAGGAGTGAAAGTAATCACTGTCATTCTCCTGAGCCAGAGAAGAAATACGGAGTCGTGCCATGTCCCTAAGTACCATCGATTCATTAGCTTCCAGAGGAGGGTTAGTTTATGCTCTGGCCTACGTAGCACCTAATTCAAAGCAGTCACTAGGTAAACACACCAGATGGAATAAGTCAAATCTGAACAATTCACTTCAAATAGCTGGTGACACCTAAGTTTGCCTTCACAGTTAAGGTCTAATTCATCATATATCTATACATCAATCATGCTTTCCCATTTAAGGTCATCACAAGATGACCACAAATTTATAAAGAACTCACCAGGTGGTCTTCAAGCGAGTGCTTCTTGGTCAATGAGATGTGGTCGGCTCCCTTGTGCTGTCGACTTAGCGGATGTTGAAAGAACTGGTACGTGGCTAAGAAGAGCTGAGGTAAGAACTACTAGACAAACTGGATCCTCCCCCACTCTGTGTCTGGCTGTCCCAGGGAAGATATGCATGTTTTCAACCTTATTCTTGATGATTTGGTTAATACCTACCCCAACAGAGCTGGGAAACCTTGTGCAGAGCCTGCTTTTCCTCTGCCTTTGTATAATCAGAAAAAGGCTCTGACCACTACATGTGCAGATTAGAAACAAGACTGAATTAATAAAAGGTACTCATTCTGGTTGGATGCAGCCCTACAAGGGGTGTAGTCCTGTGTCAGGGCCATGGCTTGAGGATCAGTTTTGAGCCCCCCACCCCTCAGCAAGCACTTTTGTGAAGGGACTGCACACCCCAGCATAGTGTCCATGCCCTAGACGAGCCCTTTCTCCAGCAAAGAAGAGAACATGACAGAGAGTCAAACTAGGTATTACAAATGCATGAGGTACTGTAGGGAATAATAGACCTCTGCACATTATCTAACTAGAAAACTAATTAGATAGTAATTTTTAGCCTTTACAAATAATGAGGCAGTGAACTTGTGCCTGTCACTTTGCAAGAGATTTTTTAGGTTATATGCCTAGAAGTAAAATTGTCAGGTCCTAGGGTGAATACACCTTCAATTCTGAGAGATATTGCCAACATGCTTTCTAGAGTCGTCTTAACAATTGATACTATCACCAGCAATGTGTGAGAATGCTTGTCTCCCATGTCCTTGCCCAAACTAGTTTCAACCAGTCTCAGAGGTGTAACATGGTATCATACAACAGCTTTAATATAAATTTCCCTTGTTATTAATGCATTTGAGTTTCTCTTTCTGTGACTCTTCAGTTTAATTATTTGTCCATTTTTCTTGGATTATATTTCCTATTAATCTGTAGAAATTTAAAAAAAATTTTTTTTAAGAATTCTTTGTTGGTTGTAGGCATTCTAAGAGTTTCTTTCAGCCTGCAGGTTGTATTTTAACTTTGTCTGTGTGTCTTATTCTTTACAAAGAAATAATTTACCAATTCTTTTTTCTCTTTCAAGGTTTTAAACTGTCATTTTCATGTGTATGTCTTAATTCCATCTAGAAATTACTTGTGTATATAGTGTGAGGTAAGGCTTTATTACATAGTCAACTATAGCAGCAGTTGAAGAGTTCTTCCTTTGTATTGCTATCTCCTTTATGAACTAAATTTCCATGTATTCATGAGTCTGTTTCTGGAATTACTCTGTCATCTATCTGTGTCTCCCTGCACAAATGCCAAACCCTTTCATTATTTTCAGAAAGACAATTTTTACTGATACCCAAAATTACATCATTCTTTGGGTGAGATGTGAGCACCTACAGGAAAGACAATACTCTAAATCAATCACTAGATGATGTGCATATCTTGCTTGGATTCTTTCCAATCTGTCTTTACATTGAGAGACCATCAGAGGGAAATCCAGAACTCATAGGGCTTCCAAGAAAAGGGGAAGGTGACAGACTGATAGAGGGCTCTTTGGCAGGAAGCTGAAAAACAGTATCTCCAATGACTTGTTTCTTAGGTTTGGCCCTGAATAGAAATATATTTGCCCAGAAGTATGGTATTTTGATATCTAAATATGAATGTACACTCACACTATCTTCTACTAACTCTTATCATAACCAGAATCATAGCTTATATTTATTAAAACATGGGCTAAACCCTTGATTCGCACTACTTTATTAAATCCCATAATGCGGGCAATTTCCTTGATATATACATAAGAAAATTGAAACTCAGAGAAGAAAGTGACCATCCAAGGTCATACCATCTAGTTAGTGGCAAAACTCAGCTTACATTCCTTGCTGTTAGGTTATGCTGCCCTTCATGATGGGCATGTAGAGTGGGATTCTCTACTTTTGAGGAGAGACAACGAATCTTATTTTACCATTACCTCCTCAACCCAAGCACAGTGCTAGTCACAAAATAGCTTTCTCGATCAATATTTGTAGACAAGAATGAATAGATGCATGTTGGCTGTGGGGTCTGTGGTTTCTGAGTCATGAAAGCCAGAAGTGGTTCACTTGTTGGGTTGAGAGAGAAAATCTTCACCTTACTTCCTCTGAAATCCATGCCAAACCTCTTTTCTTCTTGCCCTCAAATGATGAACTGAGTTACAGAGAAAGAGCAATGAGTTCCTTTCTACAGATCCTGGGAATGTACAAATAGAGTTGAGAATGGAGGTGCACAAATGTCAGTTTCTGCCACACTTCCAGTTTGGACATTTGCTTCCAGCCTCTAGAAATAATCTTCTCACTTCCCTGATATTTCAGCATCATTGGCTTTGTTTCTCATCAGAGGCAACACAGCTTCCCTCCTCACGAAGTCGTGTGCTAAATCTGAAAAGTAGCTGGCAGCTCAACCCCACAAAGACTCTGCTGCAGTGGGGATTCCCAGCCAGTGCAGAGGCGCCTGCTGCAGGGTGGAGTTCCCCAACATGAGAAGTGACTGAGCCATAGAACTCACTGGTCTCTGGGGGACCATCAGCACCATGGCATCTCCCCTGCTTAATTATTTTGAGGGGAGAGCAGGGAGCTGGTTTGAGGAAGCACAGATTCCTTTCCGGGCTCCACAGAATTAAATGGATTGATCAATGATGGCTTCCCAGCAGGTCGGCTTCTATCTCCCATTTCCTTGGATTAACAACCAGTTTATCATCTTTGAATCTGAGTTGAGCTCAACTTCAAATCCTACTCAGGCCCAACATAGGTGACCCTGTTCCAGCCTTAAGCATCTAGAAAACTTTCCATCTAAAACAAAAAGTGCCTCAGTGTTAACTTTTTCGTGCCAGAAACTCAGAGCTGCTGTCACGATCACTCACTTGGATTCCAATGTTGACTCAGAATTCTCTGGAAGCTCTGTACGTGCTGGCTTTCCCCTGCTAAATGGCTCCCACATCAGCCTTTACCACCAGCTGGCTGGTCTTGCCCTCAGGTCTCACCCTCCTTGCCATGGGTCCCACCTCATGTCCCCGTGCACTCCTATCTTGATCCTCCACTTCACTTGACACACAATCCCACAGCCTAGAGGAGACCCCTTGTTTTCAACAGTCCATTATCTGTTTGACAAAAATATTTCCTAAATACCTACTATGTTCTTTACTAAGTATTACAACAACAAACAGGTAAAAGTCTCTGCCCTCAAAGACCTACATTTCAGGGAGGAAGAGAGAAAATCTACACATACATGAAGAACTATTTAACATACTATCTAGTAGTAATGAGCAGGACTATGAAAAATAATAATAAAGTATGGTTAGAAACTGGGGAAGACCATGTGCTTATGGGGTATCACTTTAAATAAATGCCCCCACGAAGAAGGTAACATTTGAAGGAGACCTGGATGAATGAAGGAGAAAGCCACATGAAGATGTAGGGAGGAGAACCCAACTGGCCAAGGGGCCGAGGTAGTGATGAACCTGGCAAGACAAAGGAACAGAAGGCAGGCAAGGTGGCTCAAAGAGACAGAAAGTAAGAGTGTCGAGGAGTTGAGGCCAGAGACAGGCAGGAGCCAGATCACAGATGATGTGGATGTCTGAGGTCGTGGTGAGGCATTCTGATGGTATTCTAAGTGTGTTGGAAACCCATTGGAAGGTTTTAAGTGGGGGAATCATATGACTGGATTTATCTTTTTAAAACATGTGTGGAAGACAGATTGCAGGGACAGAAATCTATGATGGCAGACCAAATGAAAGTGGGGGTAATTAAAAGTAGTCATGGCACTGTATATTCATTCTGTCTGGTAAGCTGGGTAGAGAATGTGAAGGAAAAAGAGCATCAAGGATGATCCCTAAGCTTTTCCCAGTCCTGGCCTAGTTTAGAGGGATGAAATGAGAAAAGAAGTCTATGAAAATGTGCTCTTCATCAGCTGCTCCCTTTGGAGACCGGGCTACTTGGATCATCAGACCTCAGCCTAAATCCCCAAACCATATCCTGATATCTAACCCAAATTGTAGACTTACTCATGGGAAGAGGTGAAACGTTTCAAGCATATATACTTCTTGTAAGTTCATCCAGTGGCACTAAACTCCAAGGAGAGCAGGACAAGGGATTTCTAAAACTAGTCTAGGGTCCCTGAACACCAAGAAACTACATTTTGATTATGGATTAAAACAGGAAAAGGCCCTTGCTAGGCCTGACAAACATGTGGCAAGTGTATCACCTCACCCTACCTCGAAATACAAACCCATGAGCCCATTTCTAATTTACAGTGTTATTCTGATTCATTGAGACTAGATGCTGTCTCGTGTTCCTTATCAACAGAACACCACCCGGTCACTATCAGTTAATCAGAGTCAGCCTGATGATTGCCATTCTGGCTCCTGATTTATAATAATAATTTAGTTTTCAAGATGAGACACACCCTTAGGTAGCCTGTGACAATCTCCTATCTGGGATCACTTTCCGTCATATTATGAATGGAACAGGAAAAGTAATGCATTTATAAATCTTTGACTTGCACACTACATACACTGTATCGTTCTGTTTCCACAGAGTTCATCTTTGATGACGATGTTAATTATACCCAGACATGTTTTAGGCATACAGTGTAGCCACCAACTATGCCATTGTATTGTCCCTAACAGGTCTGCCATTAATGAGTGATTCTGTAAGCCTCATAACTTTGGTTACCTCTTTCCCAAGCAGGACTCCCATTTCCCCCATTCTTCAGACACTCGAAACTGGGTGGTAATAGGCTAATCCTGCCAAGATGTCAACCAGCTGATATGTACTTCCTTTTTCCCACAAAATGATGTCTTAACCCAGTAAAACGGATCACTCTGTAGTACCCTTAAGGTATCATACTAACAATGGGAATTTCTGGGATTGTGACAGGACTTCTGGGAAGAAAGGTATGTCAGCATCTGCGAGAGGAGAGGCATTTAGCACTTTTACAAGCATTACACGGGATAGCTAAGAGTCCAGGTGACTTGCCATCGCTGCTGCTATAGAAAGCCAGGCCTTTTTTGCTTCTGCCCCATATAAAGGGAGTCCTGCCAAGAGCTATTTTAATCATCTTTTGAGCAGAAGAAAAATAATGTGTTATCCTGATTCTTTCAAATCTCTTTTACTAATTCTGTACACATAAGATCTCAACTTCTAGGTATTATTTGGGATTGACTTCATCCACACCAACTACAGGATGAAGAGGCTCAGAAGGGAAATTTCTTAACCATGTATAGTACTCTGACCACATCCTGCCCAGAAAGAAGAGGCTAAGCTGTGGGTCACTGCCCAAGGCATCTAAATGCACAGGCCTTTCCTTTTTTTGGTTGTTTATTTTATTTGGGGCTATGCACTTGGACTTTTGAGAAAATTCTCTGTCACCATTATCAAGACAATCTTACACTTTGGGGAGTTGAACTAACCCCACCCACACAAATAGAATGACTCATCCCAGAGGGGTCTGAGTTGGTGTCTGGTAGAGCAGTGAGATTAAACAACTGCTTTAAAAAGCAATGTCCTAAATTATCCTTGTAGCAACTGCCTCTGAGAAGAAAGGCTCAGAGAGAGGGCATCCAGATACTATTTCATAGATATATCAAAGTCCAGGCTGAAAATAATGGCATACTCAAATTGTGTAACAGGAGGAGAGTTTATGATAAAGAGACTCTTTTCAGAGAAGTGGTCAGGGGATGGGGAAACAAAAACCAGTGCAGCATCTGGGGTTAGTGGCAGCCATACTGCCCTCCCTGTCCCCAGGCCTGGGAGGGAATAGAAAGGAACTGTGTCTACAGAGAGAGAGAATTGTGAGGAGAGGGTCTCTAACAGGAGGCTGGAGATATGACTCACAGCCTTGGAACCCAGACAGCCCACATTGTCCCCATAGGAAGCAATTCATGGGTAGAAATATCTCAATTTTATTCCTATCTGATTGCCAAATCTCCAGCTCGCGCCTCCAACTGGCCAGTTCTAACAGGAAGCCCCAGGCAAGTCCATAGTCAGCCTTCCCGGGGCACAGAGCTGGGTAAAGAACAGTACCTGGATCGAGATGAAGGATCAGCAGACGTACAGCAGATGAGGTATATCTGTGTGTATTCCAGTGACTCAAATCCAAGAAAATTCAGGCATCATTTTAAATCTTCTCTAGCTTTACAATTTTATAACTCTGAATACATTTCTTTTTCTTAGATAACTTGATTTTCTTCTTTCCAGATTACCCAAGTAGTCCACTAAAAGAATGTGTCTAAATTCAGTGTGGGAAATGGGCTTGACTTCACACATCCAATACAATCAATGGGTTGCATTGGCCTACTCTGCTGAAGACGGGGAGGTCCCCTGGGTTCAGCAGGACTAAGTGCTGTGTTGATGAGTAACACCCACCATGGACTCCTCCACAAGTGCAGGGGGTAGTGAAGTCCTCATAGTAATATCTAATGGACAAAAGCAAAAAATAAAAATAAAAGAATTGAGATAATTAACCATGTAATATAATTTTAAGTAAATTTATCTAAAATATTCCCTTTAAGGGTGTGTATGTTTATGTGTTTGTGTATAATTTCAACTTACCTGCTTTCTCCAGAATGAAAAACATTTTTTTATGATTACTGCATACACCATATCATGTCAATTTTTGGGAGCATGAATAGTTGATACTTCTGATTTTATCCTATTGATGGTTTTATGTTCACATGTCTGAATGGCATTGCTAATCTTACAAAGTGAGTTATTTTTGTTTATTCTCTAGATCTATGTAGTCTAATATGGTAGCCATGAGTCATAAATGTCCACTGAAATTTAATTAGAATTAAATAAAATTTAAAATTCTGCTTCTCAATCACACCAGCAACATTTCAAGTATTCAATAGGCATGTACATGTATCAGAAAACACAGATACCGAACTGTCCAGCACTGCAGACGGGTCTGTTGGAAGGTGATATTCTAGATCCTAAGGTTGGACACAATGAAAATGATGCATTTGTAAACATCACTTAGGCATTTATTTATTTATATATATAATTTTTTTTTTGTATTTTTCTGAAGCTGGAAATGGGGAGAGACAGTCAGACAGACTCCCGCATGCGCCCAACCGGGATCCACCCGGCATGCCCACCAGGGGCGACGCTCTGCCCCTCCGGGGCGTCGCTCTACCGCGACCAGAGCTACTCTAGCGCCTGGGGCAGAGGCCAAGGAGCCATCCCCAGCGCCCGGGCCATCTTTGCTCCAATGGAGCCTTGGCTGCGGGAGGGGAACAGAGAGACAGAGAGAAGGAGGGAGGGGGGGTGGAGAAGCAAATGGGCGCTTCTCCTATGTGCCCTGGCCAGGAATCGAACCCGGGTCCCCCGCACGCCAGGCCGACGCTCTACCACTGAGCCGACCGGCCAGGGCCCACTTAGGCATTTAAACAATCCTATTATTATATGTACCAGGCAACAAGCTAAGTGCTCATAAACATTATTCAATGTTTTTTTTTCTTCTTCTTTTCCTTCTCCTCCTCCTCCTCCTCCTCCTCCTCCTCCTCCTCCTCCTCCTCCTCCTCCTCCTCCTCCTTCTTCTTCTTCTTCTTCTTCTTCTTCTTCTTCTTCTTCTTCTTCTTCTTCTTCTTCTTCTTCTCCTTCCTCTTCTTCTCCTTCTCCTTCTCCTTCACCTTCTCCTCCTCCTCCTCCTTCTCCTTCTCTGCTTCCTCCTCCTCCTCCTCCTCCCTCCTCCTTCTCCTCCTCCTCCTCCCCGTCCTCCTTCTCCTTCTCCTTCTTCTTCTTCTTTCTTTTCTTTGTGGTGAGAATGTTTAACATCTACTCTTGGGGAATTTCAAGTTTACAATATGGTATTATTAATGAATAGTCACCATTCTGTACATTAGACCCTCAGAAATTCTTCTTATAATTGAAAGTTTTACCCTTTGACTTAATCTCTTTATTTCATTCTCACCCAGTCTCTGGCTACTGCAAAAGAAATAAAGTCTGTTGCATAATTCACTTAGTTTTGAGTTTTTAACACCTGTGACTCCCTAGAGAGATTAACAAAGTTGAAATAAAATTTATTTTCAGAACCAGCATATATCCTTACATAATATATACATTGTCATCTGTTGTTCAGATATATAGTAAAGTGAAGCATGAGACATCTTGAACTAACTTTTTCTCTAGCTTTAGTATGGTGAATATGAATAATAAGCAAATGATTGTTGCAATACTTGTTCTATCTGTATCAGTGAGGACCCCATCAAGCAACAAATGGTGCACTCAAACTGAGTAATTAAAGAAAGTTAATAAATTGATAGCTACTGAGGTATAGATAGTGCTTAAGATAACCATCAAGGAAAAGTGCATACCTCATGGTAAGGAAGAGTGAGAGGCATTACTGCCCAGTGTATGGTAGAGGAGAGACAAGAGAAGGGAGCACTTAGTGGCACCACAGAGGACAGCTGTATGGAAAGGTACCTGCTGGAACCTGGGGCATTTTGTAGCGGACTCAGTGACTTTAGAGTGACTCAGCAGGGAGCCAGCCACTTCATTCACCATTAAGACTGTCCATACTGTGCAGCCTCCGGGGACGCCCAGCAAGATGAAGAGTGGAGAGAGGGAACGCCCAGAAGATACTGTGCATATTATCTGTTAGTGTCTGGGGGAATAACTAAGGTAGCAATAAATGAAGTTAATGATAATGGAGATAAGGTTGACTAACAACAGACTTCTTTCCAACACAAAGAATTACTCAGGCCAGTTAGATCCTCAAGGTGGAGGAAATGCCCAACCTTAGGCCCAGTCAGGCCACAGGTCTCTTCCTGTTACCAGTGCAAGTACAGTAACTGAATGTTGGACTTCACTATGGGCTTTCTTTCAAACCATGGTGAAGGACATGGCCCGTATGTCATTGGGCTAACTTGCAGTAAAGAGAAACTTACCAAGAATATGTGCTCGATTGTAAAGGCTGCTAGGCCAGTGGCTGAAGAACTGGCAATTAGAGTTACAATATTGAGAATGAGGATAATGGGTGGTCTTAATTCCAGGGTCATCTTTTATGGAATTGCTAAATTTAGTTTTGGAGACTAATTTTTGAGTCACTATATATCTGCCTATTGCATCTCAGATACAACACACCAATCACCCAGTTCATTTCATCATTCCTACACATACCATTTCCTTTTCTTATGATTTAGCACATGCTACTTCTTCTTCCTGATCCTCCTTCCTTGTCCTGGTCTGGTAAACTCCTACCTTTACTTCAAAACTTGGGCATTAGATCCTCTGGAAAACCTTCTAAATTTTTGCCCTGAAGTCTGAGGGACTCCATCCCTGAGATCCTCGTTAATTCTTGGCTTCTGCTATTACAGCAACTATCAGAATATAATGAAATGAATCTACTTAGATATCTGTCTCCTCAGCTTGGTGGGAACTAGTGCTCACCCTGAAAGAGGTTGATTTCCATTAAGTGTCAGTAGAGGACATAAGTATATATATCTTTGAAAGGCAGTGTGTTTAAGTGCTGTGAGACTGTGGGAATGATGGCAATGTAGGAGGAAGGTACATAAATAATGACTAAACAAAGTCCCTGGTCACTGCCCTCAAAATAAGACTAATCAAAAAAGATACAGGATACCCAATAAAATTTTAATTTTAGACAATCAAGAAATAATTTTTAATATAACTTTTTAAATGTATCTCAAGTAAATACATTTAAATATTGCATGGTACACACATACAATTTTTTTATCTAAAATTCAAATTTAACTGGGTATATTGTATTTTAATTTGTTAATCTGAAAATCCTATTCAAAGGACTCCTATTCCAGTTGAGGAAAACAAGATGTGACGATGGGCCATTAGCACTAGCAGGTGGAGTATGCTAAGAACAAGGAGTGGCCCAGCCAGGGAGTGCTAGGGGAGGCTCTGCTGGCACAAACCCAGAATAAGCCTTCTCTTCTTTTCAGTACAGAAGAAAAAGAGAGAAGCCCTATTTACTGGTTCCCGCCTGGCAATAAACTAATAAAAGCATGGCTTCTCTCTGGCTACCCCAGCTTGCTGAAGCACAGTGTGCTTGAAAGAGAGAAGATCAGGCTTAAGTTGCATGAAGACCACTGACCATTTGTGTGGCTTTCAGAAAATCACTAAACTTCTGTAAGTGTCATGTTCCTTTCCCATAACTGAAAAACTCAAAACTGCTTAAAAAAAAAAAAAAAGTAGGCAGGAATCCTTTTATGTACTTAGGAGTTCATATAAGATCCACTCTGAGAAAAATTAAAATCTTCTTGTAGCTTCATTCACCTCCCTACCCTTTCTTCCTCCCATCATTGACACTGGCCTGAGAGCCAACAAATTAATACTTATTCCATGTGCCATTTCCCAGAACCTTCTCTATCAAGGGTCAGTAAGCTTTCTGTGAAGGGCCCTGCAGTAAATATTTTAGGCTTTTCAGGCCACTTAATTTACAAATTATAAACTATTTTTGGCTTTTTGAGTTTCTGTTACAATCACTCAACTCTTCCATTGTAGCGTGAAAGCAGCCAAAGTTAACACGTAAACAAACAAGTGTGGCTGGGTTTCCATACAACTGTATTTATGGACAGGAAAGCTGCATTTCGTATAATTTTCATGTGCTGTAAAACATTATTCTTCATTTCATTTTTAAACATCGTATAAAGTGCAAATAACCATTCTTAACCCTAGGGCCATAAGACAAAAGACAGCAGGGCAGATTTGACCCCTAGCTATGGTTTGCCCACCCCTCTTCTATGTGACTGAACTGTTAACCTCTGATAAACTTTTCACCCTGCAGGGGTGGCCCATCTTCTACTATCATACATACCCTAGAGTAGAGTTAGGAAGAGTTGATCTGAGCTCTTCCCTCGGAATCTAGGGAAATTATGTCACTACTTCCTGTCTCATCCTGCATTTGTTTAAAAAAAGACCCAGGGTGAGGGGGCATTATATTTAGTAAGCTGCTAAATAAAGTGGGTGAGGAATACAAATGAGGTAAATAAGGACAGACACTTTGCAGGGACGGTCCAAGTATTGAGTAATCCTAAAAATCATATGGCAAGGGAAATAGAGAAATCAAAATGTTTTCCTTCTAAATTTTCCACCACAATTATTTTACTTCATGGAAAGCAGAGTAATGTGTGAGGTCATTTTTCCTTCACACACAATTCACTTTCATGTAGTTGAAAGAAAAAAAAAAAGAAGGAAGTTCCTCTCAACAGAGAAGCCCCAATGCCCAAAGGGAACACTTTCTCACGAAGGCCCTTTCGCAGCCTCTCTTTCTCTTTCTACACTTTTCTTCAACCCCATCTCGGCTCCTTGGCTACTCTCAGCATAGCTCTCTTCTCCCAGTTACAACCCCCCACCCCCATCTATACTCTTTCCTCCTGCAGGACTAGGGTGCTAACAAAGCCACCTATATTACAAAGCCTCCCCAACACAGACTACAATGCTTAGAAATCATTATTGTCTTGATTAGATACTATCAGAAAGGTAGAAAAACGTGAAAGGACAACCTTAAAACTTATCAAAGGAAAACGTGCCAGGCAAGCCATAATACAGAAAACCTGAGCATAGAGAAGGTGCTTGTTTCAATAACTCGGGAGTTTTCTGCTGGTGAAACATGGCAATCAACTCTAAATGACAATCCTGTAAAGGGCCCTCCAGATGACATGAGGAGAAAAGATCAGGTTCTGATAGAAGTAGAAAGCATCCACCAAAACTGAATGATAATTAGAGATAATTATAGTCAAGTGCAAGGGTGCCAGAATAGTGGTGTCTACCCAATAAGTTACAGTAGAAATAAAATTCATTGCTAATCACATTGAAAGTGGCATTTTTATTTCTCGGCTGATGAATCTTTCACAGATAATCTCAGTGTATTTACAGAGCATTCTAGTTCAACCAAAGTCAAAGGAACTAAGAAGGTACATTCTCCTTAGAGCCTTATTCTCTCTTAGATGCTTAAGCTATTGCCTTAAGAGAAGCATCGTGGACCACAAAAGGCAACACTTGAATCTAGGGCTTGTTCTTGCACCTTTTAAGCCAAGGCAGTGTGACTGCATGAAACTCTTAGAGACTAGTTTCCTTATCTGTAGAATGGAGAGAATGTTCTACCTACCACACAGCTCTGTGGTGAAGCTCAAACAACATGACACATAAACTGGGCTTTGCAAATTATAAAAATAAGAGTGCTTCTTATGATTTTTATTGTTACTGAAGAAAGAATAGTTGCTCAGGTTAACTGCTAAACCACTGAATGGCTGCTTCAGTTAGTTGAACAGATGACTTGTAAGGGTTAATAAGCACATGTCTCGGTCACCACTTTAGGCCTGGTGAGTCAGAGCCCAAGAGCACGAGGCCCAGGTCATGCATGGGCTCTTGGGACCAGCTCATCTGACTTGGACAGCAATGGCTTCCAAGTTAAAGAAATCTGGACTTGAATCCCATCTCTGCCCCTTACTCACTAGACAAGTCCCTTATTCTATCTAAGTCTCAGTTTCTCCACCCTTTATATTGGGACATTAGTACTACCTTACAGGGCTGCTGTCAGTCTTAGAGATAACATACATAATCCCTAGTACATAATAGGTTATTCACAAATAGGAACAAACACTGTATGGAAAGAGGTGATGGCTTTAACCCTTACCAGCTATGTTGCAAATGCATGTGGAGATTGATTTTATGAACCATCTGCTCAAATCTGTTCCTATTTCTTGAAAAATAAATCCAAAAGACATGGCTCCATAAAGATGGCATTTGCATCTTAAAAATGACAGCAATTTTATACCAACTTCTCTCAGTTACATTTCTTACTATAATATGCGCCAAAGAAAATTTTGATAATTTGATCTAAACAAGCCACATGGCTGCCCCATGCTCAACTGTTGATCTTCCTTTCACCAACCTGTCCCTTTGTCTACCATAGTGAATTCTGTCCAAACTTCTGCCTCGCTTTGTTTCTACATTCAACCCCACCCCCCAACCAAGCTGGACATCTCACTATTTCCCAAAGTCATTTTCAAACTGGAAAGCTTGACACCGTCCTAAGTCAGACATCCTGGAAACAGATAATGACATGCTAAGATTTAGTGCAGGAGGCTTATTGGAGAACACTTGGAAAGCCCAGAGAGGGAGAGAAGAATGCAGAATTGGGGCAAAGAAAGAAGTTGAACCACAATGCATCAAAAACCAAGGTCTCAGCTGATCCCACGTGAAGCTCTGGAGCTGAGATGGCTCTTCAGGGAAGTCATACATTGTGCCTAGGGGATATGCACTCTATACCACGTTCACCAGTCACTGGAGGTGGGCTACTCCCAGGGAGGGGGCATAGCCTTTGGCAAAGGGAAGTTCTCAGAGAGTGACTCAGCTGAGATCCATCGGCAACTAATCTTCCCTGCAGGTGGGCAATGTAGTCTCCTCCTGAAGGGCGACTGGGAAGAACCCTACCGCATCTACAATTCTAACTTTCAAACCACTGTCCAGACCTCAGGGCCCATATTCCCCACTGCCTCATTACAAAGCCCATTCTGACCCTGTATCCTCTACTTCTTCATACTTGAGATATGGGTATCACACCCACAAGACACTTCCAGATGCCTCTTATGTTGCCACTGAGTTCAGAGGTCACAAAACTCAAAACATATACTACTTCGTACAACTTCTCAAAATTCCATTGAATATAAAGAATGAGAGAAAGTCATCCTCATTTAAACAGATGCAGTGATGCGTGTTCTTCTTATAGTTAAAATTTCCAAGACCTCAGCATGTTTAAGCATACTTAATACTTTTTAGTCTGGTTCCTCATTTTGTTTATAGGAAAGACTATTTCATGGGTAATGATACAATTCTATTCTTACACAATATCCATTGGGGTTTTCGTTTCCTTTATCTGTTGAATAATTTTTCTTTATAAAGTATTCTCTTGAAAATAATACAAGAACTATCATACTGAAAGAAAAGTCAGACTAGACAAGCAGTTTCAAATTAACAAGAAATCTTCCAAGTTATACAAAATTACACAAAAGTATCAGCCATAAAAAAAATATGATTGTAGGAAAAACCCAATATACAAAATGAGTATATCTATGCAGCTCCCCTAAGAAAAGAAGAAATGAACATTAATATCATCATTTGACATATTGAAATGATTTATTGAATCAAAAACATGAAAATGATTGCTTTGCAGTAGTTTACATGAGTAAAACAACTTGAATAAAATGAAGCCAAATTTTTCTACCAAATGGAAGAGATATATGCGTGAAGCATATATATGTATATTTATGTTTAGATATGTTTAGAAAATACATAAAATAGATTAGGTACTTATATTATTTTATATGCATTAATATTTAAATATGTATATGTGTACACTTGTGTACATGAGGAGACTACATATTTATGCACACGTTTCCTTAACAAACATAGCTGTTGTCTTTTGGGAAATTACAGCACTTCACACTGACCATTGCAAAGTTAAGGGCTAAAAGTGTCTTCAGCTCTAAGTCAAGAGTATGGCTTTCCACATAGGATCCTTCTACTAATGCTCCCCAATCTATAATACAAAACTCTACATAGTAGCACCCTGAGACCCAGACAGGCAGCCACCCCCATCCACGTGTGATGGTACCTGTCCTGTGGAGGTCTTGCACAAATTGTCCTAAGGCTTGCTCAGGCGCCTGAGGTTGACCAGGGCTGGCAGTGTCAACCAGGCCAAGTACCTCCACCCCAGCCCAAGGTTTATATGGGCCCTGGCTCCCGCTTATCTTTTTCAGGAAGCTATACAACCTTCTGCCCCAGGGTAGGATTGACCAGATGCCCCAAGAAACCCCTGACTTCACCCTTCTTGGTTGTCTGAGGTCTGTGGTTAGGCCCTACTCCAGGAGGTTGGCCTGGCTAATGGGTCACAGCCACAGTGTTTCTTCATATATGATTGGGTCCGGAGTGGTGCTGGCATACCAATTTTAGGTGACTCATTCATGTTAGACATAGGGTCATTCAGGCCTATGTGTTCACTGTCCACTTTTTTACTTGAGCATGGTGTTTGTGGGCTTGTCAGTGTTCCCACTGCAAGACCGCTTGTAGTCACCCGATGTGACTCCCATCCTCATTGCTATCTCAAGGTGGCCATCCCACTCTCACATGCTCCCTACCACATGTCAGACAGTCCTCAGGAATGGCCTCACACATCTCTTCTAAGACAGACTGTTGCTCCACAATGCAAACGGCCACAATCCCTTAGAATACATGTTCCCTCGACACTAATCAATGTGGTGACATTGATCTTCCCAGGTTGGTCTTTTTATGGGAATGAGACTACCCTTCTCACTGTAATCACAGAACTCTTCCCAACATCAACACTGGAAGAGATCACTAGGAATGCAGTCATTACAACCTAAAGCACTCAAGAGAACACATAGTTGAAAAAAATATGTTGTTCTACATTTATGCTATAAGATTGCAAACATTAAATTTAACATGAGCAAAAATAAATTATTGGTCCCAATTTTTTTTTTGCACATACTGAGTAAAACTTATATCTATGTTTATCAGTAAAGAAGCACAGTGACAATCTATGAGTCAAAGGAGGCTGATATCGATAAGCAGAACAATGGAGGATGAAGTGCCATGAGTAATGATATGACCAGAACTAAATAAATGGTTATTAGAGAGCTTATGAGGTAAAAAAAAAAAAAAATATATATATATATATATATATATATATATATATATATATATATATCCATATTGCTTCAATATAAACAGGCTCCAAAAAGCTGTGGCATTAAAAATAATAACCTATTTCCCACCTTTTTTCCCATAGTGGGAGATATGAAGTTAGCCAGGAATGATGCATTTGACAAAAAAAGAAAAGAAAACAAGAAGGTTTCTGAACTTAAATAAAAAGAGATGGTTAATAGACACCATGTAGAACTGTTACATGCACTGACTGAACAATGGACAAATATGGAAGATCACTCCTTTACCCATTATTCTAAATCTTAATTGATAAATGACTATATCTCACACAGGTCCATTAATTTTATGATTTTTAAACCAAATTGTTCATACATACAGGGGTCCTGCAAATAAAAAATTTCCCCAGGGCCCTGTACAGCCTAGAAGTGAGTTTAAACAATCACACTGAAACCTAGAAATACTGAATAAAGAATAGCTTTCAAAGGCTGTTTTTTAGTGCAGCAAATTCTCTGAACACTTTCTGGATTGTGATAAATATCATTATTAGTCTGATGATACTTGGCAGCAATCCAATGGAACATCTTCTGATTTTTGAAAAATATATCAACTCTTAAAATCAAATTAATGTTGAGATCAACGAGACCATTTCCCTTGCCCCATGTCAATCATATTCTTACCTATTTTTTGATCCATCATTTAAACTGAAAATTATATAATTGTTTTACATTTCAAATAAGTAAAGGTGATTCATGGTTAAAGCAATCTCGTAGAGCACTGCCCCAACATGTTCGATACATCTGACCCAGCTGTTTCACCTTCTTCTTTTCTCCCATTCACCTTGAAGTAGTCTAAAACCCAAAAGACCATAAAAGTATTTCCTTCTTTTCATAACCTCCTGTGAAGAGATTCCACCATGTCAAGTTACCCACCCCGGTGTCTAACAATGGTCACACTGCTTTCACATGTGGCATTCATCTTTGATCTGATGGCCACATCACGGATTGATTGTCCACATTTTTGGGGTCCTAACCAGACATCCAGTGACTCCATCCTTGTCTATCCAGGCAAATAAAACAAATAAAACATTTTTAAGGATCAAGTAACTTTTCAATAAAGACCATGCATTAAATCTGAATTTTTCTGTGCTCTCAAATATGGACTCAAAATATTTTCCAAAACTTTAAAATCTTCATTCCCAGAATGCTAATAAATCTCTTTCCTGAAAAATATTTAAGCCCCTTTGATGAACTCTGTGATATGTTATGAACAGCTATGAACATCAGTCTGTTTTCTTTCTAGTATTTTTGTTTTGGAACCTTACAAACAAGAAAGGTAAAATTCCACTATGCCAGCTTGTAAGTCAACTCCATGGTGGTAAGACACTATCACTGAACTTTCTTCCTGATCCCTAAAATTGCAGAAGAACACTTTTCCACTTAGATGCCCCACTACCACCACCACCCAAGCTAATGCCTGATGGCTTTAGAGGCTTTGGAGCACATTTGGCATCTAGATGTGAGAAGCAAAAGCTAGAATGCAGTGATTCACATTTGTAGCATTTATAAATTTTACACGTTAAGAAACTGGAGTACTCTTTTATTCACTGTAAATAAACTTAAAGTGGTTTACAAACTAATAGTGGAAAACTTAAGCTTGACCAAAACTTGAGTCACTGGTTCATTTTAGTTTTCTTAGAAGGGAATTATCTGTCACTTCAGGATATTCTCTTTCATTTCTTTTTTTCCCTATCTTTATGGGGTGATCCAAATTGGTAGAGGCTTTGAAGTCATCAGTAAGTTTCATACTCAAAATATTTAACAAGTAATGGGGCGCAGGCCCCAACCAATCAGAACGGACATCAAGGGACACAACTGATAGAATTTTGCTAGTTAGTACCGAGTGATGGTAATCCTGCCCATCAGCATCTGTTCACACTGACTTCCCATGGAATTTGTTCTTTATCCTTGGGACCTATCACTGTGGTGTCTGTGGTTGAAAAACCTGTATCCTGTTCTGTTCTCAGGTTGATGTATCCTCAAAGGTCATGGAGATGACTTCAAAAACTATTGATTAATTTGACATCCAGACACAAGAAAGGAAAATTAAACTGCAATGACTCACTTTGTAACAGTTACAAATTTTACATATTAAAAAAAAACAACAGCAAACACAAAAGGCCACACACTCATTTCAAGGGGGTAGAAAATTTTGGACTCTCTGGCATCCCTTGGGGCTTCAGACATCCGAGGCGGTGCATTAGACTTGCTCTATCTATATCTTCTGTTTCCTCTTATACTTTGCTGCTGTAGCAGAATGTTGGAATGGCTGACTTATCTACTAGAACTGCTGTCTTTCTCCTGTCTGACCCTGAAAACAACTTATGCAGTAAGTGGGGCTGATATTATCATCCTTATTGTATTGTTGATGACACGGATGCTCAGGAAGATTGCGTCTCAGGTGAGGTCATGTCACTAACAAGTGATGAGCTAGGACAAATACAAACCCAGGGAGTCTGATTTCAAAGCCCATTTTCTTTTCACCAAAGCATAATGGCATCCCCGACTAAATACACATAGATTTGGGAGCTGGGATAATTCCCTTGTGAGACCACTCCTATCTATAATAAAAAAGAAAATATTGTCTTTTTTTTTTTACTTATATATTGAAGCCTATGGCTGAGAATGTTACTACTTACCTGTTTCTTCTTTAAAGAAAGAGACACACTAGAAATTTCTCAGCTTTTTTGGGTGAAGCAAATGAAATTATAGCAAGTGGATTGTGGGCAAATATGTATTCCATTTTCAGACCTACTCTCTATGATCATTCTCACAGTCTATTCACTGTGTTCTTTTTCTTACCCATTGGCGGTCCAGATGCAAAGGAACTGGTGGAGATGACTGGGTGGAAGGAATGAGGGTCTCTGAATGATTGCATGGAGCAGCAATGGCCTATATGTATGAAAAAGTAACCTTTATTAGGAAACTACTGTCGTATTGGGGCTCTTTGTTGTAGCACTAGTGATTTATCCTGACTAATACAAAGAGGGAAAAAATAATATTTTAATGCCTAGGATACAGTGACACCAAATATTTTAAACAATAAGGAGATGAGGAAAGTTGTTTCAGATTTTCATGTTCTTTTATACTAGAAAGTGAAAAATCTTATAACTTGCTCGGGAAAGATCCAGACGGGCAGTTTCACACGTATAACCACAATCCTCTTAAAGAACACAAATTGCAAATTAAATTTATTGAGAATTAGAAAATAAATGACAACAAATGGAAAAGTTTAAAAGCTGAGAAATACCATTAGAATCACAAAATCCCCAAAAAATATTTTCATTAATTAACTGCCTGACAGACCTCTATAATATTTATTATTACATTTTTTGGCTGCATAGTCTTTTGTTACTTTTATTATAACTTTATATTGTTTTAATAGATGGAAAAGAAACATAAATTTTTTTCTTTTAACATGGTCAGATTTGTTTTTATTATTAATGGTAATGTCACATTTATTTTTTATTTATTTTTTTTTAATTATTTTATTTTATTTTATTTTATTCACTTTTAGAGAGGAGAGAGAGGGGGAGAGAGAGAGACAGAGAGAGAGAGAGAGAGGAGAGAGACAGAGAGAGAGAAGGGGGGAGGAGCTGGAAGCATCAACTCCCATACGTGCCTTGACCAGGCAAGCCCAGGGTTTCAAACTGGCGACCTCAGCATTTCCAGGTCGACGCTTTATCCACTGTGCCACCACAGGTCAGAATGTCACATTTATATTTAAAATTATTGTCAATTTTGTACAAATCTCTATTAAATTTCTGCCGTATATGACCTGTAAGGAGAATTATCTAGGGATTGGCTTTCAACTCTGTATATTTAAAACCTTGTTTCTCCTCTTCAATCCACATACTTCCAGTTCTGGGGACATCAAACATATTAATATCAGGATAGGACCTCTGTCCTGAATCTGTGTCAGGTGAGTTGGCACCAAGGGCAATAGAAATTTTTCTGAAAGAATGCATATACCAAGATAAGTAGTCATAACATGGAAATGACTTAAAACCATATAGATATATCCCATTAAACTAAGTGTATTCCCAATTGTATTTTCTCTATGTCAGATTTTTTAAATATATAAAAACTATGGCCTTCCTTATGCCATCTGGCATGAGAAAAAGGGTAACATGAAGAGAAACAAGAAAGCTGGAGAGAGAAGAGTGAGTTTAACTGATTACAATGAAAATATCTATGAATCTTTTCTAGAGGTGGATATTTTAATAAAGCTCAAGCTGATGTCCAAAGCTGGCATGATCCATGGCTTTGGGGGTTAAATGCCCTACTCCTAAATTGGAAATGTCATTTAAAATCCGACATCAACTTTATGATCACATCTGTTGAAAACTAAACTTTTTATTTTTATTTATTTTTTAGACTTATTCTTTTTTAAAATTAATTTTAATGGGGTGATATTGATAAATCAGGGTACATATGTTCAGAGAAAACATCTCTAGGTTATTTTGACATTTGATTATGCTGCATTCCCATCACCCAAAGTCCAATTGTCTTCTGTCACCTTCTAACTGGTTTTTTGTGCCCCTCCCCTCCACCAACCCCCACTCTCTCCTCCCCCCCACCCCGTAACCCCCACACTCTTGTCCATGTCTCTGAGTCTCATTTTTATGTCCCACCTCTGTATGGAATCATACAGTTTTTAGTTTTTTCTGATTTAAAATAAGATAAAATCTTTTTTTGAAGTGGGTTCAGTCATGTCCCAGAAATCTCTCTCTCTCTCTCATTGCAACATGGACGGGCTAGTTACATTGAGTTTTGTGATCACTCACGGGAAGCAAGACCATGCACCAAGGTGTGAAAGATAGACATGACCTATTGTCACATAAAGATTTTGAAGCAGTCATATTAACTAAAATATGATGCTTTGAACTTTTTAATGAAGTGAAAAAAATGGAAGATTAGCAAGATGGATTAGAAGTTAGACATTGGGTTGAATTAATCAGAGAAAGCTCCTTGAGGGAGATAGATAATTTGGGGCAGTATGGGATAGTGGCTAAGTTTCATGAGGACATGGACTTCGTCTACTGTGTTCACTGCTATCTTCAGTGCCTGTAACACTGCTCAGCACAATAAAGTTATCAACTAACATTTTTGACTTGGAAGGAAGGAAGAAAGAAAGGTAGGAAGAGAGAGATGGAAGGAAGAAAGGAAGGAAGGAAGGAAGGAAGGAAGGAAGGAAGGAAGGAAGGAAGGAAGGAAAGTAGAAAGGTAGGAAAGAAGGAGAGGGAGGGAGAGAGGGAAGAAGAGAGGAGGAAAGGAGGGAGAAAAAAATAAAAAGGAAGGGGAGGGAAAGGGGATAGAAGGAAAAAGGGGGTTGAATGAAAGGGGAAGGAGAGGAAGGAAAGAAGAGATGAGAAAGGAAGTGGTGGGGACAGGATGAAAGGGAATGGAAAGGAGAAATGAGAAGAGAAGAGGTTGAGGGGAAGGAAAATGTAGAAGAGAGGGAGGGACAGAAGGACAGAGAGAAAAGAAAGTAGGCCTTGTCTTAGGTAAAACCACAAATCAGTGTATCTCAAGTTCCTCACCCATAAATGGAGATTAAAAACAACCCCTCCTTATGAAGCTGTCATAAAGATTGAATGAGCATATTGCCTATGTTTTCCTCTAGGATGCTTATGGTTTCACAACTTACATTTAAGTCTTTTATCCATTTTGAATTTATTTTTGTGCATGGTGTAAGTTGGTGGTCTAGTTTCATTTTTTTGCAGGTAGCTGTCCAATTTTCCCAACACCATTTGTTAAAGAAACTATCTTTACTTCATTGTATGCTATTACCACCTTTGTCAAATATCAATTGTCTATAAAGATGTGGGTTTATTTCTGGGTTCTCTGTTCTGTTCCAGTGATCTATATGTCTGTTCTTATGCCAGTACTAAGCTGTTTTGAGTACAATGGCCTTGTAGTATAACTTGATATCAGGAAGTGGGATACCACCCACTTTATTCTTCTTTTTCAAGATTGCTGAGGCTATTTGTGTTCTTTTTTTGGTTCCGTATGAATTTTTGGAATATTTGTTCTATATCTTTGAAGTATGTCATTGATATTTTAATAGGAATTGCACTCAGTTTATAAATTGCTTTGGGTAATATGGACATTTTAATGATGTTTATTCTTCATAACCATGAACACAGTATATGCTTCGACTTGTATCTTCCTTGATTTCTTTTATCAATGTTTTATAATTTCCAAGTATAAGCAAATGGGACTATATCAAACTAAAAAGTTTTTGCACAGCTAAAGACAATACGAACAAAATAAAAAGACAAACCACACAATGGGAGAACATATTCGACAATAAGTCTGATAAGGGATTTATAACAAAAATTTATAAAGAATTTGTAAAACAACACCAGGAAGATAAATAATCCATCAAAAAATGGGCAAAAGAAATGAATAGACACTTCTCCAAAGAGGACATACAGATGGCCAATAGACATATGAAAAAATGCTCAACATCACTAATCATTAGAGAAATGCAAATTAAAACCAGAATGAGATCTCACACCAGTCAGAATGGTGCTCATTAACAAAACAACACATAATAAGTGAGGATGTGGAGAAAAAGGAACCTTCCTGCACTGCTGGTGGGAATGTAGACTGGTGCAGCCACTGTGTTAAACAGTATGGAGATTCCTCAAAAAATTAAAAATGGAACTAGCTTTTTTGACCCAGCCATCTCACTTTTAGGAATATATCCCAAGAACACCACATCAATGATTCAAAAGGAGAAATGCACCCCCATGTTTATGGCAACATTGTCTGGAAACAGCCCAAGCGTCCATCAGTGGACAAGTGGATTAAAAAGCAGTGGTACAGCCTGATCTGTGGTGGCACAGTGGGATAAAGCACCGACCTGGAACACTGAGGTCGCCGGTTCGAAATCTTGGGCTTGCCTGGTCAAGGCACATATGGGAGATGATGCTTCCTGCTCCTCCCCCTTCTCTCTCTCTCTCTGTCTCTCTCTCTCACTCCTCTCTCTCTAAAAAATCAATCAATAAAAAATATTTAAAAAAAAAAGCAGTGGTACATATATACAATGGAATACTATGGGGCCAGTAATGAATGGACCTGGAAACAATTATGTTAAGTGAAATAAACCAGGCAGAGAAAGAAAAATATCATATGACTTCACTCATTTGAGGAATCCAATGAACAATATGAACTGAGGAACAGAATAGAGACAGAGGCGGGATCAAAGGGACCAGAGGGAAAGCGGACAGAGGGAAAGGGGATGAGAGGATGTGATGAGAGCAGAAATGCAAATCCTGGAGGGAAGGAAGGAGGGCGTTGCAGGGAAGGGGGCAGCGGGGATGTTGAGAGGAACACGGGGGTGGGGGAGTATTCGGGGGGACACTAGAATCTATGTAAACTCAATAAATTAAAATAAAATAAAAACTCATCCAGTGGAGAAAGAACTATAGTTGACCCTTAAACCAAATGAGGGTTAGGGGTGCCAAAACCTGCAAAGTTGAAAATTTATGTATAACTTTTTACTCCCCCCAAAACTTTACTAATAGCCTACTATTGACTGATGTCTTACTGATAACAAACAGTTGATTAAAATATTTTACTGTTATATGTATTACACACTGTAAAAAAAAAAGATTGAATGAGCAAATACACGTAAGTCACTTATAAGAGGGCCTGGTGCTCAGTAAACCTTAGTTATTAGAGTGAGTACTTGATCTTCACTTAGTTCCTCTGAGCTATTATTATTCAAGGCAACCGACACAAGAGGATATTGTTAATATTGGTACAAAGAAAAGGGAGTTAAAAGAATAGTTAATGGAAAATCTGTCAGGAGGCCTGAAATATCTAATTCTAAGAATTCATAATATCGTGGGAGAGTCTAGAAGATTTGGGATTTGATCCTTGGGCAGGATTGAAAAGAACAGCACACCCTGTGACGTGGCAGGAAATCTCATCTCAAGCCCTAGCTGGGTGAATGCAACCAATAACATCCTGTCAGGAGCCCTTCGTGATCTCATGTGAATACAGTCTACCTGAATATAAGATAAAAACTGTCGTTTACTCTCTCAAGTTGAGCACGATGGTTTATCTATTCCTTTGACAGAATTGAACCAAAGCAAACAATCACTTAAACTCTCCTGGTTATATGTGGCCATTGTGAAATACAAGGAAAACAAAAACGGTGCAACATTATAAACTATGTTTAGGACACTTGTGGAGAGAAAAACACCAGAAAGACTAAGGAATAATTAACTCAATCCAGTGAGCATATCATTATAACTACACCTCAGACAGCGTATGAAGGGAAAAATGTCATGGAATGTTTAATCAACCCTGAACTGTGGGGGTGACTAGTTATAATTTAGGTGTTTTCCAACTAGCTAATACAAAACAGTAATAAATGGCCAGCTGCATTCTTATCACAATGCTCCCATATACTTAAAGAGAGTTATTGTAGAGGTCTTTTAAAACTTTGTACTTGACTAAGGATATTTATTAAAAAAATTTTACTTCTCAAAATTATTATTTATTGTTTATTTATCAAACCCATAATCTTCAAAGAAATTTAGGTTCGTAAAGGTAATGTGAAAAATTACTGAGGCAGGAAGTGGGGTCTATATCTAAGCAGCCTTATGAATGATGAATCCTTTAAAGGGAGACAAGTTTAAGTCCAAGAATAAAAGACCGGTTCACACTAGTCTCCTACCATTTACAACCTGCTCTGAGTTGGAAGGGCAGCGAGTGTCATATTCAATACTGACCACTCTGAAAGCTCCATAAGACACAAGGCAGGAAGCTCGGCGTTCAGATGTTCAGATTCTTCTCTGGCCCCACGACTCCATGAAGAAATGTAAAAACACTCTGGGCAGGCAACTTACAAGCAGTAATGGCTCCCCTGTTTGGACTCAACTTGAAGGCTCATCTCACCTCACTTGGCAAAGCAGAAACAAAGGTTGATACTGTCTGGCTATGACCTTCAGACCTAACTCCTCCAGAGCACGTACACAGCCTTAATGTGATCAAGTGTAAGGGTGGAATTAATACTGCTTTTCCTATGCCTCAGCCTCATTTCTGAAAAATCTGTACTTCAACTCAGTACTTTGAAAACACTAAGGCATCTTTCTGAAGTAACTGGATACTATTTTAGAATAATCTTTCTTGTTTATCAAGTGGCTCAATATTCATTAAAGATTCAAATAAAACCATATCCAACTCAAATCTCAATAAATAATGAGGAAGATGCATGGAAAAAAAGAACATGACCTCAGAAGTCAGACAAACCTTAGTGTAAGATCTTAACTTATTAGATATAGTACCTGGCAGAGGAATGGTGAGGTCCTGGTGAGGGGGGTAAAGGAACTGAGCAGAAAATGGGCAAAAAAATAATCATAATAAAAACTCATAGATACAGACAACAATATGGTGACTGCTGGGTTAGGGGGTTGAGGGGGGAGCTGGAGGGGGTGTAGTGGGGATAAATCATGAGGGACAAAGACTTGACTTGGGTAAGTAAATACACAAAGGGTGTACAGAGATGTATTGTAGAATTGGGCACCTGAAACCTATATAATTCAATTAAAAAAAAAAAGAAAGAAAGAAAGAAAGAAATAGGACCTGGAGTAAATGACCTGATCTGGACAAGCCAGAGTTTCCGTAACTATAAATGGAATTGAGAAGCCTCTCCATATAAGGCAGCTGTGAGAAATAGTACATATGCCAAAGAAATAGTAAAAACTGGCCCTGGCCGGTTGGCTCAGTGGTAGAGCGACGGCCTGGCATGCAGAAGTCCCGGGTTCGATTCCCAGCCAGGGCACACAGGAGAAGCGCCCATCTGCTTCTCCACCCCTCCCCCTGTCCTTCCTCTCTGTCTCTCTCTTCCCCTCCTGCAGCCAAGGCTCCATTGGAGCAAAGATGGCCCGGGCGCTGGGGATGGCTCCTTGGCCTCTGCCCCAGACGCTAGAGTGGCTCTGGTCGCAACAGAGCGATGCCCCAGAAGGGCAGAGCATCGCCTCCTGGTGGGCAGAGCATCGCCCCTGGTGGGCGTGCCGGGTGGATCCCGGTCAGGCACATGCGGGAGTCTGTCTGACTGTCTCTCCCCGTTTCCAGCTTCAGAGAAATAAAAAAAAAAAAAAAAAAGAGTAAAAACTCTCATTATTATGATGATCAACATGAAGATTTTGTGGTAATGCAACAGAGACAGAGAGCATTAGAAGATCTAGGCTCCATCCCTGAAAGCTTAAAACTTAGCTGTATAGTAGAAAAATCAATCAAGCTCAGTTTCCTTATCCTTAAATAAAAATAACGGCAATCCTTCTATTGTATATATAGTAAATTTAATGGTAAAAATAAAAATGTAATGATATTTAAAAATGAAAAGCACCATATAGAGTAAACTTAATATAATTGCTAGTACTGTTAGAATGGCCAAGTACCCTTCATGTTTTTGTTTTTGCTGCTTTCTCTGTCCAGTTTTCAGTCAAATGCATAACAGTTCTACGCTTACCTAGTTTGATTCCGCCAGTGTCGTGGGGAATCACCAAAATACCTTTGCTACCTATCTGGTTGATACATGTTTCCAAACTGAAATTTGGCAATTCTAGGTAGGACTTGTTCCCGTTGAGTATAGACAGTATGAAGCAATCTCTCCTGGAAATGCTCAAGAGAAATCCTCAGCTACCAAGCAGGGTTTTTATTGTCTGGGACACCTTCCTCATCACCCTAGTAGTCTTTCCCTTCTGAGCTATTCACCAAGCTTGCCCATTGCCCTTTGACTCTCTCTGATCCTTTCTGGATGTCCCTTGTCATCCTAGTCGTGAAGTACTCTTCCTGAGGCCAGGATCTGTATTTTTATTTTATTTTTTTGTATTTTTCTGAAGCTAGAAACAGGGAGAGACACTCAGACAGACTCCCGCATGCGCCCGACCGGGATCCACCCGGCACGCCCACCAGGGGGCAACGCTCTGCCCCTCCATGGCGTCGCTCTGTCACGACCAGAGCCACTCCAGCGCCTGGGGCAGAGGCCAAGGAGCCATCCCCAGCGCCTGGGCCATCTTTGCTCCAATGGAGCCTCGGCTGCGGGAGGGGAAGAGAGAGAGAGGAAGGAGAGGCGGAGGGGTGGAGAAGCAGATGGGCGCTTCCCCTGTGTGCCCTGGCTGGGAATTGAACCCGGGACCCCTGCATGCCAGGCCGTCGCTCTACCACTGAGCCAACCGGCCAGGGCCCAGGATCTGTATTTTAATTACAGATCCTTTGGAGCTTTCATGTCACTTCTCACTCTTCTTTTCCTATGCTTTTGGTTGGTTAATTTTAATCTTGGATAAGTTTTTCTTTTTAACTACTTATTACCTGTCTGAGTTTATCATAATGAATGTCCAGCAAATTAATGGAGAAGCCTGAGTTTCTCCAAATGATGAAGAGGATAACTACACTTCATGATGATGATGATAACTGACACGTACTGAAAATTCACAACATCTCAGACACCTTAGGAAGTGCTTTACAAACATCACTTCGCTTCATCCTTCCAACAGCCTGATGAGGTAGCTTCCACTAGATCTCATTTATAGAGATGGACGTGAAGGCACAGAAGAATTAAAGAACTCGCACAGAACAGAGAGTCTTGCCCAAGTTTATGGCTGGTGGAATTAGGATCCTGATCAAAGGCCAAACCACTTCAATATTTAACAATAAAATGTTGTTATAACAATGTAATATTTTGTTCCCAGACCAAAATTTCAAAATTTACTTTGGAATGTCAAAGGCTTTGCATATAGATCTACTGCTAATCAGGAGTTCTTGATTTGTGGATTTGTATACACATTTAATTAACCTCATTTTATGAACCAAACCCATTTATAATTTGCATTGTCATTTAAAGTTAGGAAACTGTCCTAATTCATAAATATTCAGTTTCTTCAAATTGTACCTAGGAAGCGTTTGCTTCTTGCTGGCAGGGCCGATTTATCTATTAGGTACAGCGGCACCAGGCCTACACCCTGGAAAACTTTTACAGGGCCTCAGAAAAACTTTGAATTTCCCTTAGAAGAAGAAAAATAACTTTCAGGTCACAGGAAATGTTATGAGATATACCATTAATATATTTGTCTTTATTAACAACCTTGTCATGAAACATAATTATTTATTTATTCTTACAGAGGGAGGGGCCCATGATGGCAGACTGGGTAGGGCCCCCGAGAGGCCGACTGGGGCGCTGCCGGTTGGTGGCGCGAGCTTGTTGATGCTCTGTGTTAGATGTGACTTCTGCGTGCACGCTCCCTCGCTGGCTGCACTGTCATACTGCTGCTGCTTTGTGACTTCTGGCTCTCCCCTGTGAATGTCAAGTGCAACAGAGATGTCTGGCTTATAGAAAGCATGATGACAGCTGCTCTTTAGCTTAAAATTGCACGGACTGGAAACCCGGGGTGAAGTGTTAGAAAGGTGGTTTCCTTTTCTCCCTGGCAACGTGTTCAGGAAACGCTGCTGTACTGGGGCATCTGCATCACCTGTTTGATGAGGGTTTTCTGGCCACAAACTGGCTAGCCACGAGAAAACACTCCAGAGCAAAAGGATATTACAGAGAGGAAATAAAAAGTGTCGAGGTCCTGGAAGAGTAAACTTTCCCCAACTTGAGCCTGCTCTGTGTCAGTTCTTCCCCTTCCCCATGAACATATCTTGAGCCCTTTTTAGCAAGCCTAGATTCCAAATATCAGCCCAAAAAGCAAAGCTGGAGGCAAACCATCAGGTTTTGACAAGGCCCCTATGGAGAGGAGGAGTGCCATTTGACCACAGCAGGGCTGGGGACCCAGGGAGACCTGTAGATTTTAACTTCGGTTACATTTGAACTGTAATGACCTTTATCCTCAAGTCAGGCTTGTGAGTAATGAATATGAAGTCCTTCTTTCAACCCCTTAGCTTAAAGAAAGAGGAAGGAAATGGTCCATTGTTTTCTAACCTTGCAGTTTCCTAGTGTAGGATGGAAAATTGAAGATGGCAAGCGAAAGCAGCGGGCAGCTCTATAGAAGGACATCCGGTGAGGCCAGGCCTCCTCTTGAAGGGGCATGAGCTGACTGTGGAGCAATGGGGGACAGGGATAAAAACAAGCGGAAGCAAGTTTCCTTCGCAAATATCTCTGAACGCTCACTGGACCAACACAAGTCTACAGTGTGTCCAGTCTGTGTCTGAACCCAGAGAAAGAAAACCAGGTCGCACAAAGTGAGAAAGCACACAACAGGGCAATTCTTTCCTGCTCTAAGAGACTTTTTTTTTTTTGTATCCAGAATTGCTGAAAGGGGTGACCTCTCAAAAAAATGTTGTAAATATTCTGCTCTGTTCATCCACTAATTTGGTCAAAAACAACTCTCAAGTTTGTTCAGCACAATTTCACCTTTATAATTAATTATGTGAGCACAATTTGAGCTTTCAAAGGGTTTT
The DNA here is from genome assembly GCF_036850765.1 of Saccopteryx bilineata. Classification (NCBI taxonomy): domain Eukaryota; kingdom Metazoa; phylum Chordata; class Mammalia; order Chiroptera; family Emballonuridae; genus Saccopteryx; species Saccopteryx bilineata. The sequence continues at coordinate 64,209,324 of NC_089498.1, forward strand.
GTACATAGAGGGCCTCTAGACATGCTACTGTAATAAAAACAAGCTACTAAAAATCCCACACGTCTCACATAGGCCTTTGATAACCCATTGAAAATTAATGACCTTGAGCAACCAACAGCTTGTACTACATTTAAACCCGAGCTTAAGAGGTAAAGTTTTTGTATCTTATTATCTCCAACTAGAGTCGCCCCAGGCCTTAGAAAAAGGGAACAACTACATACCTGCTTTGCCCTTAGATGAGCATATTTAATGCGTCATCAGAAATAGCCCTTCCTCTCTGACCACCTTCTCCTCCCAGGTAGGTTTGTGGGAGGAGACAGTGGAACAGCACGCAGGTGGTGGAGGCCCCAACCCCAGGCCTGCCTGTCTGTGTGGGCCTCGGTCCCGTCCTTCACCAGGGCCTCACGTTCTCTTCTGTCAAACCCGAGGCTTGGTCTAGAATCAGTGGAATTCTGTGCATGTGCTCAAGGGCTTTTGATTGGGGTCAGCTGAGCAGGGAGGTGCTGTCCTCCTGCTCCCAATCAAATCAGAGCAGACCCCTTCATGTTTTGTAGATAAGGTTCTGAACTCTCAGTTGGAAAAAAAAAAAGCTTGACAGGATGATCTCTACGGCATCTTTTATTTTAGATATATAGTGAATCTGTGACAACTGTTAGCTTACCTGGGGTGAACTATCCCTTAGGTCAAGCAAATGGTGGGGGTTGGGGAATTTTTTTTAATCCATTAATATCTTTTAATAAATTTATAGCAATTATTGCAACTTATTTAGTAGAAAGCTGAGTTATGAAGAAACAGGATATAGGGTAGGTAAGTCTTGATATGGAAATCAAGGGAGAAAAGTAGGGAAAAGATCAGAGGAGACTGAATGCTTAGTAAGACCTTGCTCAGGACAGCGGGCCTCAGCAGCAGCTCGGCAGGTGGCAACGGATGCACAGGGTCCCCAGAGAGAGCCCTGGGCACCAGCCAGAGACACAAGTGGCTTTCACACATCTGAATCCTCAGAAGGAAGGAATAATATTCCTGCTGTAGGAACCAAGGTGTAGAGGAGCTAAATGATGCTCCAGGATCATCCAGGTAATCAATTCCAGAGTCAGAATCCTGGCACAAAGAAAGGGGATATGTGCTAAGTGGGAAGGAGATGAGAAGACCAAGTTTTCTGGCCCTCTTTCCTATTTTGTTCTAGTCATGTGCTAAGTTCTATAGTCAGCCAGACATCTAACAATCATCATCACCCTTCTACAACAGGCTGGTGTAGGGAGAAAGGCAAAGGGGAACAGAGTCACTATTGTTATGTTTAAGAAGTTTATGGCTGATAGACATGTATGTAAATGTGGTATTATTATGGCTGTTCACCCAACATTTCTTCTCTCAAACACATAGTAGGGCTTCACTTTTCTGCTTCCTTACAGTCAAATGCATCCATGCCTCTGCCAGTGACATTTGAGCCAGGCTCAATCCACTACTCTGTTTCCCTAGGCCATGATAACTGGCAGCAGATCCCACAGTGGCAGCTCCATCAGCATGGGTGCCCAGGGAGGCAAATTTGGAGCAGAGCCCAGACAAACTAATATGGTCATATCATAAGGAAGAAATAAATCTTGCCATATAAACCACTGAGAGTTTTGGTGTTGTTTGTTACTGCAGCATTACCTGGTCTGTTCTGACTAATGTAGCAAATATTCCCCATGGCAGCAGGATTATGAAGCCCGAGGTTTATGTCAGTCATACCCACATTAGTTAATCTAAAGCAGCAATTATTTTAAAGAGAGGTGGTAGTTTCTTCATTTTGAAATTTAGCAAAATACTTACCTAGCCTACTAAACTATAACCCTCAGGCTTCTATTACAATATTTAGTTGAATAGTATAAATGCTAATAAATTCTATCTATGTAACGTATTGCTAATAGAAATCTTTCAAAATTCCTACATCGTAGGCCTATAAGCATGGATAGAACCTTCTGGTATATTTATTTTTATGCCAATTTCTTAAACAACAGAATCTGAGTGAAAAGGGAGGATACCATAAAGCAGGGAAGTGTAGAAGGCACCCCCAGCCTGACCAGGCGGTGGCACAGTGGATAGAGCATTAACCTGGGACGCTGAGGACTCAGGCTCAAAACCTCTAGGTCACCAGCTTAAGTGTGGGCTCATCCGGCTTAAGCCTGGGATCATAGGCATGACCCCACAGTCCCTGGCTTGAGCCCAAGGTCGCTGGCTCGAGCAGGGAGTCACTGCCTTGGCTGGAGCCCCTCAGTCAAGGCACATATGCGAAAGCAATCAATGAACAACTAAGGTGCCACAACTAAGAGTTTAAAAAAAAAGGCCCTCCCAGTTTCCCTTTGCAGAGCCACTGCCAGGTTCTCCGACTTACCCCATCAATGGTCAGGCAGTGTTTTCAACCAGTTCTCAATTTTAGCCTTACCTTTCTATGATATTCAAAATACTATTGCATTACTCACCACACATTAAACTTCTTTGTTCCAAATTTTGTCTCTTCCATTGAGAGATTCTCTATATCCTTAGTTCCCCTCTAAATTAATGAAGTATCATTAAAAGTTTACAGTAAGGCATCATTTGTAGACTGCGGGCTGGTTTTTGCTTTGTGAGTTTAAAAGTTTACAGTAAGGCATCATTTGTAGACTGCGGGCTGGTTTTTGCTTTGTGAGTTTTTTTTTCTGAACCTCACAACAACCCTGTGAAGTAGACATTCTTGTTACAGGTTTTACAAATGAAGAAACTGAGGACCTTTTAGGGGCAAGTAATTTATCCAAGTCCCAGAACTGGTAACTGGTGGACCCAGGCAGTCTGCCTTCAAAACCCACATTCCTCACCCTCACAGCTCCCAGGCTTCCTGGTTATCTATCCCACTACTGAGGAATACTCCCTACAAAGTGGCTCAGGCATTCTAGGCCTCAGTTTTCCATTCATGCCACCAGAGGGATTAGGAGCAGTGAGGTGACCAGCAGCACAGGGCCTTATGGGGCACAAACAGATGGTCAGACAGAGCACAGAGGCCACATGCCCCTGAGAACAGGCTGTGTAGCTGGAGGCAGCCAGCCAGAGCTCATTGTCCCAGGGCCCTTCTGAAAGAAGGTCTTAAAATAGCATTTTATGATGTGGAGACACAACGGTATCTCATGTAACTAATCTCTGGGACACCATGAATACCACAGAAAATGTAGGGATTGGAAGGTCCAGATATGGGCCTGGCTCTGTCATGAACTAGTTGTGTGACTTTCGTTGATAATAATAATAAATAGCACCTGGCAAGGAGCATTGACATCGGTGCCAAGAGCTACTGCATGTGCATGCTCGTTTCATTTACTTTTCCCCAAAACTACAAAAATAGGCATTGTTGTTACCCCACATTTCAGAGACAACAAGTGACAAGTTAAGTCCAAGAATATACAGCAGAGCCAGGATTTATTTCAAGCCATTTCCTGTCTCCAGGCCTCAGTTTATCTACTTTTTCAAGAAGGTTGGGTTTGATGAACTCAAAAATCTGCTTCAGCTCTAATATCCAGGCTCTTTCACTCTGTTGCAAAGTCTTGTCCACACAGGCACAAATATCCAGGGAGAGTGACATATTCAATCTATACCATGCTGAATCGGTAGGATACTGTTTGTATCACTCTCCCCTTTGTCCAACTTTGTTAGAACTGGCCAGAATGGAGCAATCTCTGATCAACACAGATCCTGTTTTTTTCTGTAGTTCCTAAATATTATTAGAGGGTGTTTGGCAAATCCACTATGAGATTAATCCCAATAACAGCGGAAATAATGAGAAAGGAAAAAAAAGATCGATGTTTAAATAAAGCCCCTTTCTTAGTAATAAAATTATCCAGCCCTTTCCTCATTCTCATGATTATGTGGGGAAGTGGTTTGGAACTAAGACTAACTTCATCCTCTCTCCACAGTGATGACTAAGGTTACCACTGCCCCTGGTCCAAGTTCTAAATGTGTTCATGGTTTTAAATCAACAAACCAACTAACAACAATTCCAAATAAGTTTTCTAGGGCCTTTGTATTTCCTTGATTCTAAGAATCTAAGGCCAGATGTCCTCAAACTTCAGGGTGCAGCAGAATTACCTGGGGAACTTGCTAAATATGCCCAAGTCCAGCACCCATCTTCTGAGGATGTTTTTGCAGTCCAGGGTGGAGAACCAGAATCTGCTCTCCTGCCCAAAGCAAGTCTGGTGCCCATGGTTCGTAGACCACATTTTGAGAAATGTATCCTGGCTCTTGTACCAGATTCATTTACCTTCATTTACCTCAAGGGAGACATGTACTATTCTTGCCATTTGGCCAGACACAAACCAATTAGGTCAATTTAGATGACCAATTGTGGGTTTGGGGGGGAACTTATATTGCTTATTTTTTATCAATTCAGATTTCTTAAAATTTATTTTTTAATTACAGAAGACACATAATATATTAGTTTCAGGTGTACAACATAGTAGCTAGACATTTACTTACCTTGTGAAGTGATCACCACTCCAATAAGTCTAGTACCACCTGGCACCATACATAGTTATTACAGTATTTTTGGCTATATTCTCTATGCAATACTTTACATCCCTGTGATTATTTTTATAATTGGCAATTTGTACTTCTTAATCCTATTCACCTTTTTCAATTCAAATTTTTAATTGTGATATACCATTTACGGCCAATAAATATTTCTTTATGTTAAACAAAATCACTGTTTGGCTTTTGTTGCTATACAGTGAATGAACAAGTTTTTCACTGAATTGACACACTCTATTAGTCATTGTATTCATGCCATTTCACATGGTTACTCAATAGTGCTTCACCCTATTCCCTTGAAAAAGTTCAATTTGAAAGTACCATATAACCATTATGGAAGAAAGTATGGTGGTTCCTCAAAAAACTAAAAATAGAACTACCATATGACCCAGCAATCCCTCTACTGGGTATATACCCCCAAAACTCAAAAACATTGGTACGTAAAGACACATGAAGCTCCATGTTCACTACAGCATTGTTCACAGTGGCCAAGACATGGAAACAACCAAAAAGCCCTTCAATAGATGACTGGATAAAGAAGATGTGGTACATATATACTATGGAATACTACTCAGCCATAAGAAATGATGACATCAGATCATTTACAACAACATGGATGTATCTTAATAACATTATATAGAGTGAAATAAGTAAATCAGAAGAAACTAAGAACTACATGATTCTATACATAGGTGGGACATTAAACCAAGACTAAGAGATATGGACAAGAGTGTCGTAGTTACCGGAGGGGGGGGGAGAGGAGAAGAGAAAGGGAGAGGGGTGAGGGAAGGGGCACAAAGAGAACCAGATAGAAGGTGATGGAAGACAATTTGACTTTGGGTGAGGGGTATGCAACATAATTAAATGTCAAAATAACCTGGAGATGTTTTCTATGAAAATATGTACCCTGATTTATTAAATCAACCCATTAAAATTAATTTTAAAAAATGAAAGTATCACCTTAGGGCGACCATATAATTTATCATTTAAATAAGACACTGTGAGACTAAAAAGAGATGCCATTAATAATTTTACTGAGGCCTGACCTGTGGTGGCGCAGTGGATGAAGCGTCGACCTGGAAATGCTGAGGCCGCCGGTTCAAAACCCTGGGCTTGCCTGGTCAAGGCACATATGGGAGTTGATGCTTCCAGCTCCTCCCCCCTTCTCTCTCTCTGTCTCTCTCTCTCTCTCTCTCTCTGTCTCTCCCTCTCCTCTCTAAAATGAATAAATAAATAAATAAATAAATAAAAAATTTAAAAAAATAAAAAAATAATAATAATAATTTTACTGAGACAACAGCATAAACCAAGACCGTCTGAGAGAATGGAGAGAGATGGTCCTCTCTACTTTCACCAATTAGTAAGGAGGTCATCAGGAGGCCATCTACTTGCCCAAGATTCCAAAGTGACCTCTTTCCTTTGTGAAGATCAACAGTACTGGATCAGACACTAATTTGTGCTGCTTTTCATTTTGCATGGGACTTACAGCTGCCTAGCCACCAAAGTGCTTGTCATGGATGCAAAGGTAGCAGCTAAGTCTATCTTTGCATTTCCCTCCCAGCTCCTGGCCAGGTGCTGAGCAAGTGTCTCATGTGATAGAGAGGTGGTCTAGGTACAGAATTCACTGTTTATGTGATTCTGTGGGGGTTCTCAGTCTAGAGAGGCCCCATGTGGTAGGGAAACTGAACTATAGAGACAGAAAAATTGGGTTTGCTTCCTAGCTGTGTGACCTAAGAGAAGTCACTTAACTTCTCTGAGTCTTAGTTGTCTGTGCAATAGGGTTGGTAATATTAATCTCATGATGCTGTTAGAAAGATCAAATGAGATAATATTTGTAAATTACATATCAAAACCTTCTAAATAATGGCAATCCCTCCTGCTCCTCTCTGAAGTTCTGAGCCTGATGAACAGAGAGACGGGCCAGAAAAGGCCGTCATCACACTGCTGTAGTTCTCTGCAGCATAACAAGTCACCCAAAACCTGGCTGCACGAAAGGATCAGTTTATTATGCTCACTGATTCTGGGTGCCAGGAGTTTGGAAAGGACAAGGGGGGCTACTTTCTCTGCTCTGTGACACCTGGGTCTTTAATCAGAAGGACACAAGCGCTTAGGTGATTCAATTTCTGGGACCAAGAGTCATCTGGAGGCTTGTTTCAATCACATTTCTAGTGGTTGAATGTGTCCGCCTCTGCCACCCAGAGGACACAAGTGGCCTGGGCAGAGGCGGATTTAATGGTGGGCACACTGGGCATGTGCCCTGGGCCCTGAATTCTGAAGGGCCCCACAAAACCCCAACTTGACACTTTTTTCTAATGACACCACGTTTGGTTTCATATGCCCAACTTTAACATTAATAGTACGTAATATTTTTCATTTATTTTAAAATATGGTTAACATGTATTTTTATTTTCCCTGTCTCTCTCTTTTATTTAAGGGGCCCAATATTTTCTTCTGTACCTGGGTCCTCCACTGACCTTAATCTGCCTCTGGGTCTGGGGTTCCTTATATTATGCAAACTCCTGACTTCCTAAATAGGGGTGTAGGCAAAGGCCAATGTCCCAAGAAAACTAGGAGGAAGCTGCGTGACATTTTATGACATAACCTCCAAAGTCACACGGTGTCATTTTCACCATAATCACCAGCTAGCCTGAGGAGAACACAGAGCCTACCTGTTGACAGGAGAAAGTCAAGGTCACTGTGTAATAAGATTGTGTGGGATGGGAGAGCTTGATTTAGTCATTTATGGAAAATACAATGTCACATTTACCCTGTAAGTGACCACATGATAAAGATAAATAAATTGTAAAATGGGAAAGACATCACCACACACATTTTAGAATCCAAAGTGCTCCGTGATATCCTAAACTTCATAGATAGTCTAGGCTTTGGTTAAGCTAGGCAAGCCCTTGCCTTTAAGACACTAAAAAAGTATGTGCCCATACTTTTAGAAAGTGTTTGTTGGTGAAAAATCAATTCTTATCAAGCAGAGGTTTTAGGAGATGAACATTCATATTTGGTGAGTTGGGTAAGGAGTTTACATATATACCAAATAAAATCTTGCAACCTAGCCTCTACCTACTGTTCCTACTTTACATTCAGCTACACTGAATAACATGCCATTCCTGGAATAGCTTGTATTATTTGCCATGACACCTTGGCCTGGGCTATTTTTCTCTTCCTGAAATACTCTTCCACCATTACAATTAAACCTGACCAGTGGTGGCACAGTAGATAGAGCATCGACCTGGGACACTGAGGTACCAGGTTTGAAACCCCGAGGTTGCCAGCTTGAGTGTGAGCTCATCCAGCTTGAGAGCAGGCTAGCCAGTTTGAGTTCAGGGTTGCTGGCTTGAGCCCAAAGTCACTGGTCCAGCTTGAGCCCCCAGTCAAGGCACATTGAGAAGCGATCAATGAACAACTAAAGTGAAGTAATTATGAATTGATGCTTCTCTCATCTCTCTCCTTTCCTTTCTCTCTCTCTCAAACAAAAAACAAAAAACCCTATCCATCCTTCCATGCCCAGTTTCAATGTCACCTCTTCTCTGAAGGCTTTCTTGGTTACCCATGAAGGTAATCTCCCCTTCAGAACTTCTAGAAATCTTTATTTATACCCCTCCTTTATTTATATCACATTCATCTTACATAAATTATGTCATTTCCCAAGGCCAACATCAAAACTTAATCTCATTTTTCCCCTCTGTCCTAATCTCCACTCATAACTTTTGCTAAGAATAAAGCAAGATTAAACTGTTTCACCCACTTGGGAAGTTAACTAGGTTCTCAGCTGGGGCAGAACATACTGGCATTGGGAGGTAGAGGTAGAGAGGAGTCTGAGAGGTGGTGAGGAGTCAAAGTGCCAATGGGGAAGGGGAAGTGGGGATGAGTCAGGTGGTTGCCCCTAGTGAAATGATCACTGTTCCTTGTCTCTCATGATTTCTTCTTCTCTCGCTACCCTGTGCTCTACGACACACGCATACACACGCACAGCTTAGCCACTTAAAAGCATTATTAATCTCTATGAAGGAGTGCTATAATTTTTTTCACTTTTAAATTATTTATTTCACAAATGTAGAGATCCATTTTTTAATGAAGAAATTTGTCTACGTATTGATGTTTTCCTATTTGACAAGAATCCTTCAATTCTTGGATTCCTATGGCTTCTTTGAACTGCACTCATCTAACTTGCTATGGACACTTGGGTACCCTCATAATTATATTTTAAATTACATTGATTTAGACTTCAAGTTACATTGTGTTTCTTTCTACTATATCAAAAGGTAGGTATATTTGAACAACTAATTCTTGCTAAATACAGCCATCAAAGGGGAGAAATAAACTCCCCTTTATAATTTTAATCTAATGCAAGGAAGAAAACTTTCATCAGTTCAAGCAAAAAAGCTTTCTTGCACTATTTGGCCCAACCTTCATGCCAGAATTCTAGCCCTCCTTCATACCCCATTATTTATTTCTTCTAATCTCCATGTATTCATGAATTTTCAAATTCCACATTTTAAATTTCAGCTAGAACTTACTAAAGCTTCTAAATCAGTTTAGTTAATTGCTATTAAATTTTCATGACTTAAGCCACAGATTCACTTTGTGAAATAGCATTCACCAGAGTGGGGGTTACTGAGTATCTCTCCCGTTCCCACTTACCCCATCAGCTACATCAGTGGTAGTCAGCCTGGTCCCTACTGCCCACTAGTGGGCGTTCCAGCTTTCATGGTGGGCGGTAGCAACCAAGGTATAAATAAAAAGATAGATTTAACTATAGTAAATTGTTTTATAAAGATTTATTCTGCCAAACTTAGCAAAAATCCGACATAAAGTACTTGGTAAGTAATTATTATTATATGCTTTAACTTGCTGTAACTCTGCTTTATAAATTTTATAAAGTAAAGTTACTTCCCTACTTTATAAATCACCATTACTGTGGAACCGGTGGGAAGTTAGAAAATTTTACTACTAACAGAGATACAAAAGTGGGCGGTAGGTATAAAAAGATTGACTACCCATGGTCTCTTCTTTTATGCATGTTCTATTCTAAAATTCCAGAAACTAACAGTTGACAATAATCACTATTTTGCCAAAGATAAAACAGTGCTATTTTAATATCAAAAATGCCATCAAGTGCCATCACATAAGTAGAGGGACTGTCTACTCTGTTAAATAGCCAAAAGTAGCCCAATCTCCCATGTTTATTGCAGCATTGTTTACAATAGCCAAGTTCTGGAAACAGCCCAAGTGTCTGTCAGTGGATGAGTGGATTAAAAAGCAGTGGTACATATACACAATGGAATACTATGCAGCCGTGAAAAAGAAGGAAATCCTACCTTTTGTGATAGCATGGATGGACCTGGAGATTATTATGCTAAGTAAAATAAGCCAGGCAGAGAAAAAGAAATATCATATAATTTCACTTATATGTGGAATCTAATGAATAATGTAAACAGGAACAAAATAGAGGCAGGACAGGGTCACAGGGAGCAGAGGGACAGCTGTCAGAGGGAAAGGGGATGAGGGGATGAAATCAGAGTAGGTGAAAGGATTAGTGAAACTATACATACATAACACATAGATACAGATAACAAGACAGGAAATCCCAGAAGGAAGAGGGGAGGGAGTTAAAGGGAGGGGGATAAAGGTGGTGTAATCAGGAACACAGGGATGGGGGTGAGGGTGTTATATTGAGTGAGACACTTGAATCCATGTTAACACAATAAATTAAAATTTTAAAGAAAATGTAGCCCAATCTACTAATTACCTCACACACAAGGACCTCAACCTATCTCAACATTAATCTTTCAAACGATACCAACGCAAGGTAAGCAAGAAGTGGATATTTCAGCCCTTAGTTTTATGTGACACAAATTTTAATTTCTCATTTAATCATTCATTCAATATAACTCTAAATATTTCTTGAGTCTTTACTGTACCCAATCAAGGACACTATAACCCAATAATTTCCAGTAGTTGGGTTTTGCAGATGAGTAAAATTCCAAAAATATCTAATGGACTAACAAAAGCTAACTTTTTCTTTGCTGAGAAAGACCAAGACAGGAAAATCAGTGGGTCTCCCAGTGAGAGAATGCAACAGAACTGGCTAATGGTATCGGAGTGGCAAGTTAAAGATAAGTGCAAATAGGCCCTGGCCAGTGGCTCAGTAACTAGAGTTGTGGGGGTTTTTTTGTTTTTGTTTTTGGTGGGGTTTTTTTTTGTATTTTTCTGAAGCTGGAAACGGGGAGAGACAGTCAGACAGACTCCCGCATGCGCCCAACCGGGATCCACCCGGCACGCCCACCAGGGGTGATGCTCTGCCCACCAGGGGGCGATGCTTTGCCCCTCCGGGGCGTCGCTCTAGCACCTGGGGCAGAGGCCAAGGAGCCATCCCCAGCGCCCGGGCCATCTTTGCTCCAATGGAGCCTTGGCTGCGGGAGGGGAAGAGAGAGACAGAGAGGAAGGAGTGGGGGGTGGAGAAGCAAATGGGCGCTTCTCCTATGTGCCCTGGCCGGGAATCGAACCTGGGTCCCCTGCACGCCAGGCCAACGCTCTACCGCTGAGCCAACCGGCCAGGGCTCAGTAGCTAGAGTTTTGGTCCAGTGTCTGGATATCCCAGGTTTGATCCTGGTCAGGACATACATAAGAAGTGACCATCTGCTTCTCTTTCTCTCCCTCTCCCCATTCTCTCTCTCTTTCCCTCTTGGAGCCAGTGGCTCCAAGCACTGGCCTCAGGCTCTGAGGATAGCTTTGTTGATTTGAGCATTGGCCCCAGACAGGGGTTGCTGGGTGGGTCCCAGTCAGGGTGCATGTGAGAGTCTGTCTATCTCCCATCCTCTCACTTAAAATAAATAAATAAATAAAGATAAATGGACAAATCCACAAGACAAGAAAAGTGCAAAAAGTAAAGAACATTCTCTGGTCTCAAAGTTAATAGGCTAAGAAGATTTGAAATGATTATTCACACACACCCCTAGCCAAGTTACTAAAGCTGTGCAGAGGAATAGCACCAGGGTTGTAATAACTAGGCACGTTATTTGCCCAGCTCCTTCCCTTCCGCCAGATTCCCAGAGATGGGCCCACATGGCCCTGCCTAAGAGTTTAGCCCCTGCCAGGCTCTGAAGCCAACTATCTCATGGACAGGAAAATCTTGGTGAGTAATCCTGAGCCCATCCAAGTCAGCTCTAACTCTAGTTTTGATTACTGGGCTTTCTTTGTGACCCAGCCTGAACCTTCTAGCCCCATGTCAGTTAATAACTCTCTTCTTTTTTTTTTTTTTTTTTTTTTTTTTTTTTTTTTTTTTTTTTTTTTAAATTTATTTTTTTACTTTATTCTCTGAAGCTGGAAACAGGGAGAGACAGTCAGACAGACTCCCGCATGCGCCCGACCGGGATCCACCCGGCACGCCCACCATGGGGCCACGCTCTGCCCACCAGGGGGCGATGCTCTGCCAATCCTGGGCGTCACCATGTTGCGACCAGAGCCACTCTAGCGCCTGGGGCAGAGGCCACAGAGCCATCCCCAGCGCCTGGGCCATCTTTGCTCCAATGGAGCCTTGGCTGCAGGAGGGGAAGAGAGAGACAGAGAGGAAGGTGCGGCGGAGGGGTGGAGAAGCAAACGGGCGCTTCTCCTGTGTGCCCTGGCCGGGAATCGAACCCGGGTCCTCCGCACGCTAGGCCGACGCTCTACCGCTGAGCCAACCGGCCAGGGCCAATAACTCTCTTCTTATATGATTCCTGATGCCTTCTCTTTGCTTCCTTCCCAGTAAGAGTTCAAGAGTCTCTAAAGGAACATCATATGGCTAAATCCCAGCCCCCCACCCCCGCACCTGTGCCCAAGCTGACACCTATAGCTAGTTGTTCCAGCACCAGCTCCCTCCTCGATAAACACGATTTGTTGATGATGTGTCGTTTGTGTCCCTTCCTACAGCTGGGAAGCCCCTGCCAGGCTCTCTGAACTTCCTGCCAGCCGTCCTCTCTGCCCGCACCTAAAAGTATTGCCCATTACCAGACTTGGCTGATGACACAGTCCTCCCACCTAAGAAAAAATGGTTTCCAAAGGATCTGGCAACTTCTAAGAGTTCCTTCTACAGCTCTGAGAAGGCAAAAACCAAAACCACTGCTCTAGGGCAGTGATTTGCAACCGGTGTGCCATAAGAATTTTTAAAATGTACAACGGCTGACTATTTAGTCAAGGTCACTGACCTCTTTTCCCTTAAATTGTCAAATTAAAATACAACAGCTAACACAACAACAGCCATCTGGTATGAATGAATAAAAATCATACCTATATTTTTTGGTTAGATTGGAAAAAATATATTTTTTGGTGTGTTGCAGAATTTTAGCAATTAGTTTTTGTGTGCCAGGAGATGGAAAAGGTTGAAAATTGCTGTTCGAGGTCCGTTTTCCTGGCTGAGAAATCTGAATTGTATATTCCAGGCTGGTGTTGATTCTTATTTTATAACAGAACTGGTCTTCAATGAGGAGAAAGTATTTACCAAGGATCCTCGGTGGTTGGGGAAGGGCAGGTTTGAGTCCTGTTTTCCTTTTCCTTCCCTCGTTCACCTCTTTTATGTCCCCCTTGGCTGTGCATGCCACCCACAGGCGTCTCTGGTTCTAAACAAGCAAGGCAGTGTATGGCACACCACAATCACTCAACAAAACTGTCAACTATTCAGCTAGAAGAAACGATGACATCAGATCACTTACAGCAGAATGGTGGAACCTTGATAACATTATGCGGAGTAAAATAAGCGAATCAGAAAAAAAACAGAACTGCAGGAGTCCATACATTGGTGGGACATAAAAGCGAGACTAAGAGACATGGACAGGAGTGTGGTGGTTATGGGGGGTGGGGGGAGGGAAAGGGGGAGAGGGGGAAGGGGAGGGGTACAAAGAAAACTGGATAGAAGGTGACTGACGGAGGACGATCTCTCTTTGGGTGATGGGTATGCAACAGAACTAAATGACAAGATAACCTGGAAATGTTTTCTTTGAATATATGTACCCTGATTTATTGATGTCACCCCATTAAAATAAAAATTTATTTAAAAAAAAAACTGTCAACTATTCGTCTTATTTCTCAGTCAAGTAGGGCCTCTTAGTTTAGAAAAGTGCACATTTCCATGCCTGTTTCCCCGCGGAAACATTGTCAGTTAAATTCCTAGGCCAGGCATACTCCCCAAGGAATAGTAAACTCCTCCGGATGGGTGCTTCATTTCCACAGGCCTCAGAGAGGCACAGGCTGACAGGAAGGTGCAGGCTGGCCTCAGGGGTGATGCTTGTGGCCCTGTCACACATGTGAAGAAGCAAGGGGATGGTGGCCAACGCCTGAGTAAAACTGTGAAGTGTGCACACAGATTGTAGGGTAGACATCCTCTTCACCCTGGGAGTATCCTCCGTGCCTTCCTGTTGGTGAGTAATTGCTGAAGGATTCGCTGGTAAATGAGGAGCTGATCAAGGTAAGCTGTGGGAATTCATTAGCACTCCCAAAGGGAACCCCTAGGTCTATGCTGAGGTTTCTCAGTTCATCGAGCTGATCCAACGGCCTACAAGGCTTGGGAAGGAGCACCCCACTGCCATGATATGTCCAGCATGCTGGGCCTGGGATGTGATGCTTGGACTATCTCCACTTCACCTCTAGATACCTCCTCCACTAGGTGAGTGTCCCCTGTGTAGAGCCACCTGGGTGTCTCTAGTTTCCCATTCTGCTTTGGAAAGATCCAAGGCCTTACATCTTTCTGCTTCTGCAGAGACTTTAATGTGTGTGCATCTTGAGTTATAGCTCAATAGAAAGAGTTCCCCTTACACTTTGAGTTTTTGCAATTTGTATTTATTATTTTTTCTTTCTTTATATTAATATATCTATTCCCACCCCCCACAAGATATCTCTTCCCTTCTTACCTTGAATTAAATCTGTCAATTAATTCTTTAAAGAGACAATAAAATTGGCAGGGCACAGATGTGATCCAAATAGTTCTTTTCATGGTGAAACCTCAATCTCAACTTGGAAAGCTTAAAAAAATTATTAAGCAAGTTATTACCATGGAAATTCTAATCACGAAGCAATTCCCACTGATTTCTGGAAATTTTTGAACCCCATGATGCAGTAACATCTAACTTAATAAGTTTTTATATTTAATAACAACTATGGCATTTAATATTTTCCATCATTCAAAATGGAAACTGTATTTCAATACAATCAAGTGAAGCTAATTTAAATAGCAGGGCCTTTTAGAAAACAGAGACTCACCTCTCAATTCAAAGAACAAATATTTGCATTACCTATTTATGTTAAAATATGCAGAAATTTCCCAGGCATTCAGTCAACTTATAAATTTTTATAACTTCTTTGAATTGTTAACATTTTTTTTAACACACTGCATTATTTCAGCTTTGTGAAGGGCTCAATAACAATCTTTCTGGTCAGGAGAAAGGAAAGGACATTAGAATAAAGAATGCAGAATAAATAAAAACAAAACAGTACAGCTTGTACATCCACTCACACAAAGACAACTTTCATGGTGAGCTATAAGCAATTATAATAACACAATGTCCTTCATGTTGATTTCAGCAGTGCAAAGAATTTCTCTAGTTATTGAAGACTTTCCTGGCCAAGTTTCAGAAAAAAAAAATCTGATTCTATCCCAATCTGACTTCTGTGCAATGCAAGTCATGCACATTTTAAACATTGATATATAATGCCACCATTCTTCTACGAACTGTTAACAGCTGTAGAAACTATTATAGCCGGCTTCAAAACATGTCTGTGTAGTCAGTGCTCTCCAGACACTTTAGCAATCCCAAAGCTATTCCTGGACTCACTCGGATTGCAATGTGAACACAAAGTTTTGATTTATGTTTGTAATGAAACAACAAACTTCTGGTCTTTCCTCTAAATGACCATTCAGATTCCATGAACAGCATGTGCTCCAGGGGAAAGTGGAGGGCAGAATTTACAGAAATAAAAAGAAAGCAAGAAAATAAATGGAGGGGCCACCCACAGTTACCTTAAGGAAAACCCACAGTCGTCAGTATAAAGCCCTGTATTAGAGTTACATCTTGTGGCCACAAAAGACACTTGTGTTTGAAGAGAAAGAAGAGCAGCAGACGCTTTGGATGAAGAGGTGACCCAGAGAGAGAATGTGCTGTATGCGAAAACATCTGCAAAGCTGATGAAGGACATTAATACACCCAAGATATCAGCCTGGCTATGAGCGGAGATGCACAAAGGCCATGAGATTCTCATTTCAACTAAACGTTCCACTTCACTGAATCATGACTAAAATCCCCTGAAACTGACAAACTCGTGCAAGGGAATTTTTTAGTTGTAGCAATCCAACCGCCCCCAAAATCACACTGTCCATTGGAGATCTTCCTTAAGCTATGAAGTTCCCTTATTCCATATTTGCCACCTATAACTCAAATACATGGGGGTGCTTCCTTAAAATGCATCATTTCAAGCTAACTATCATAGGATGCCACCCAATTCTGCATCTATGTTGTTCATAAAAAATGGAAATATTGATATGTAACCAAATTCAAAATGTCTACTTCTGATGATTAATGATACAGCTTGAAGAAATCACCATAGAACATTTCATAGTCTCTGTTTTCCGATTTAAAGACCAAAAGATGGTAAGTTTGTATCTTCTTAAGATAAGTCATTTGCTTACTTCCCTCCCTGCTTGCTGAGGTGAAGAAGAGACACATTATTTATTCACTCCCCTGTCACTGAGAACCCCCTTTACCCCAGGTATAGAAATAAACACCAGAAGAGTAAGAGGCCCAGTCTCTGTCCTGAAGGAATTTCAAGTCTAGTTGGGAATGAAAACATGAATAGGTAGAGAAAAGAGGGAGCAAATCAAGCAGATCCTAAAGTGTTGAGGGCGTACAAGGATGGATTAATCTGAATGAGAGGAAGTTGAAGGGCTGCATAGTCATGGGCCAGTTATGAGGCTCTCTGAACCCAGAGGCAAAGTATAACAAAAATGTTGGGGGAAGAGAAGTGATGGGATAGCTGTAGTATCTACATGAGATATTGTTCATTGATTTTGTACCAGTCAGTACATACTAAGTTGCAAGTAATGGAATCCACAACTCTAGTCATTTAAACAATGAGGGCATTAAGTTATCTCACATAACCAGAAATTTGAAAGGAGGCAGTTCCAGGCTTGGTCTTGTGGCTCGGGATCTCTTTATCTTTCTGTTCTACCATTTGCTAACGTGAGTATTTTCTCCCCATGATGGCTATCCCGTGTTGTCAAGAGTGCTGCTGTAGCACTTGACATCACATTTATAGTTGTGGCTGGAAGAAAAGGGAAAGGGAGGTCCCAGTAAGCTCCCTACTAACAACTGTCCCTTTTATCAAGAAAACAGAAGTTTTCCCAGAAGCCTCACCTCCAGAGGATTACTACTTATTGGCCAGACGGTATCATATGGCTACCACTAACAGCAAGCAATGTGTGTATTTGCTAATGACACTACTTTGATAAGCTTGGATAATCTTGATTCAGCCCCAGCAGTCAGTAAAAGGCCACCAGAAATAATCAAGGTCCATTGGCAAGGAAGAAAGAGTGAAGAGGGTGAGAATGACAGCTGAAGAGTCAATGAATAGTGTCTTCAGGGTTTCCGTGCTTTTATATATATTCTATCTTGATGGCAAACTTACTTTCTTTTTATGGTTACAGAGAAAGAGAAATATGACTCTATTTTGGACACAGAATACTTCAATCTTGTTTCCAATGATGGCATAGGATAAAACTAATCACTTTCCAGTGCCATGGAATTATTTTATTAAATAATTTAGAAGCTGTGCTGTTCAAACATAAAATGCTTGTAAAAGACAGTATTGGTTACCCACCCGGCAACCATTTGCCCCAGTTCTTCAATGTTAATTGAACCCTGATCTTGATCACCCTTCATATGACCATAATACTCAGTGAAGATGCTCTTTTAAATATCTAGGGGGTGATTCTTCATCAAATCCAATCATATAATTCTATTTCTAAAATCAGTAATTGTTTTAGGAATCAACATGCAACATGATTCTGGCCAATAATTTGTGAGTGGAAGTCTACTAAAGACCTTCATAAAAAGTCTCCTTGATAAGAGGCAAATTAGAAAGTGCCCTTTTCTTCATCTCAAACAAACAAACAAACAGATGACAACTGGAGCATTAGCAACCATCCTGCAACTATGATGATATAAACGTAGGAAAAATAGTATTTTGTACAATACTATTGGACAAAATGGTTTATTATAAATTACCTTTTTATAGAAGAGATTTAAAATGTTGTCAAATGTCTAAAATGTCAACACACACACATTTTTTTTTTCAGAAATAAAGTTGTCATGCCCAGCTGCATGCTTGTTATTTAAGAAATCTTGCTGAAGAAAATCATGTATCATTCTTAATGCTCAGGACACCAGAGCTAAAATTCCTCTCCTGATGGTCAGTGGGTATGGCTTCTCTGAAGCCCATTTAAGGTTGTTTTTAAAATGCCTCCTCACTTACTCCTTCTTGAATGAGGAGAGTAGCCTAAAAGGACTCATTTAAGTGCTTTCTATCTTGGCAGGGGAAAAAGTAGACCACAATTTTTGTCCCAAGTTTATCATGCCCACAGAGCCTTAGCAAGACTTATCATCAGGACTTAGGCCCAGACTTCCAACTAAATGGGGCAAACCACTATATTTATATCTTTGAACAATTTTCTGTGCACTTCTAAAACGTGTGGTTTCATATATTTACATTTCAAAGTTGTTCTTTAATACAAAAACTTTTGAGACCAAATGAGACTGTTGAAGATACCAAGAATCATGCGGCCAGAAAGGGGCAGGTTTCCAAGAGGGTTAATTAGACCCAAACTGTCCAGGGCCATCTTCAGATCCAAATGGCTGAGGCCAGAAGTTACTTAATCTAAAACAGAGTGAAAACTAGACCTGTTCCTAGATATAACAACTGAGTGCTGTTTTCTGGACCGAATAAAAGAACGGTCAGTGATTGAAGTTGAAGAGATATGGGAGAAACAGAAAGCACTGCAGTTGGTTTTTAAACATATGTAACAAAACTTTTCAACCTTATCCTGAGGATGCTATTATTGGTTAAAACATATGGAGAATGCTTTGTCATTTCCTTCAGAACCTTCAGCAAGTTCTTTAGAATATACTCATGCCTGACCTGTGGGGCGCAGTGGATAAGCCTCGACCTGGAACACTGAGGTCACCAGTTCAAAACACCAGGCTTGCCCAGTCAAGGCACATATGGGAGTTGATACTTCCTGCTCTTCCCCCTCTTCTCTCTCTCTCTCTCTAAAATGAATAAATAAAATATTTTTTAAATTAAATCTTAAAAAAAAAGAATATTTTCAAGAGTGATGACTTTGACAGTTAAAGCTTTCTTTTGTTTTGAGGTGGGTGAGAAGAGTTTAAGGGAAATGATGGGAAGTTGAAGTAGCCAACATTTTTTTAAGTGAGAGATAGACAGGGACAGACAAACAGGAAGGGAGAGAGATGTGAAATATCAATTCTTTGTTGCGGCACTAGTTGTTCATTGATTGCTTTCTCATACATGCCTTGACCAGGGGGCTCCAGCTGAGCCAGTGACCCCTTGTTCAAGCCAGTGACCTTGGGCTCAAGCATTCAACCTTGGGCTTCAAGCCAGGAACCATGGGGTCATGTCTATGGTCCCACGCTCAAGCCAGAGACCCGTGCTCAAGCTGGTGAGCCTGCGCTCAAGCCAGAGACTTTGAGGTTTTAACCCTGGGTCCTTAGCATCCCAAACCAATGCTCTGTCCACTGTGGTACCACCTGGTCAGGTATAGCCAACAATTTTTTGAAAGATAGTCCAGTGAATAAGATTGGTTACTAAATTTGGTGAATGCTGGTTTGCATTCCACACGTTCTGTCAGAAAAGGACATCCATTAGGCAGAAAAATCAGTAAGGATGTAAGTGAATTCAACAACACATCAATCAACTGGATATAACAAACATCTATAGACTATTTCATCCAGCAAGAGCCGACTACACGTTCTTCTCAAGCTCACATGGAACATTCACCAAGATCATCACATTCTGTGCCATAAAAAGACAGTCTCAGTCTGGGGTGATCTTATCCAGAGGATTATGTGCCATTCTCAGCCCTGGGTTTCCTGAAATAGCTTTATAAAATCAGGCAGTCCAGAAAAGGTTGACTAAACCAGTGAGAGCTGGAAACAAGGAGGGCTGTAGTATCTGATACGCTTAATATGAAGAAGAGAAAACTTAAAAGTTACAGAATGGTTAACTGTCTTCAAATATTTGGAATGAGTCAGGAGAAAAGGAGAGAAGAAATGTTGTAGTGCAAGGAAGAACCCTGGCTGCAGATTTAGAGGAAACCAGTTTCATTGTCACATAGAGACTTTCTATCAACTGCACTACCCAGCCCAGGGATGGCCGCCACACCCAGGTGTGACTGACGGGGGACACTCCAGCACCATAAAGGCTGTATAGAAGGCAGGTTACCATTGGCCAGGGAGCCCTGAGAGACAGTCCTGCAATGGAGTCAGGGAATAAACCAGGTGACTTCCAAGAGCCCCTTGCACGGTTAGTTCCCTCTCAAGTGGGGCATGACGGGGTTCTCACATTGATTTTCTCTCAGAGCTCCTATACCACCTCTTTGGGTTTTTAAAAATAAGTGGCCCTGTCTTCTCCCAAAGATGGTTACCTATGAAATTTCCTTTCACCTGCAAACTAACATCTTTTCCTAATTTTCACACTGCCTCACTCCCTAATCCCCATATCTCTTTCTAAAATATAAATACTAAGATAACAGTTAACTCATCAGAGTGCCAGCTTCAGGCACCGTTTGCCTACATTTGTCTCCTTCCTATAATTGTCTCCCTCTGGCTCCTTAGATTCTGAATCTCCTTAATGAGCTGCTGGGTTAAATTGGCCCTTTGCCCAGTGTGGGGTTTCCCCAGTCTAGAAGTGTGAAAAGACGCATTGCAACCTGTGCCACCGGGGAAGTCCCAAGGCCTCTGGAGAGAGCTGAACTGTTTTATTTTAAATATTTAATAGAAGAGAAGCTTGACTAGTGGGTGTGGAAGAGAGGGGAATTTTCAGTTGTGAAATAGTGACTGGCTACTTTTTTCACAGTAAAAGATCATTTGTCTTCATTGCCTCACACATGCACACCTCTTTGATTAATCTGTTCTTTCATCAACTGTCCGATATTCTGGCAGCACCATCAGAAGAGTCAGGTCCTGGGGCACTAGCAGTACAACTAGGTTATACATTAGCATCTGGCCAGGCAGAAAACTTGTGATTGCTTTTCTAAAATATGGAAGAAGTCTTAGGGGCAGGCAATGTCTAAATGTTTACCACCGTACCAAAGGTCTTGAACAAACTTTTGAATGACTTTCATATATGAACATTTCACTGACAAATAAACTTTGGAATAAATATTCTCACTTTCTTTGGATTAAAATTTGATATTCCTCAAGTCACCTTGGTCCTTTTATAATTTTTCATAGTAACATCCTCCTTTAAAAGACCAGAGGTGAAGAAACACCTGGGAGAGTATGTCTAGTAAAGACTCTATCTACTGACAGTCCAAGTGCATGGTGTAATCAAACAGAAACAGCTTGCATGGGTCGCCAGGCATAACTTGTTCTATTGTACTTTGCGTTACTGAACTTCACAGATATTACATTTTTTACAAACTGAAGGTTTGTGACAACCCTGCATTGAACAAGTTTATTGGCATCATTTTTTTCAACGGCATTTGCTCACTTTGTATCTCCATGTAACATTTTTGGTAATTCTAGCAATATTTCAAACTTTTGTACATTCTCATATTTGTTATGATGATCACTGATCTTTGATGTTACTACAGTACAGTAATTATTTGAGGATGCCATAAACTGTACCCATGTAAGGTGGTAAACTAAATTAACAAATGTTGTGAGTTCTGACTGTTCCACCAACTTGCTGTTGCCCATCTCTCTCCCTCTGCTCAGGGCTCCCTATTCCTGACATACAACAATGTTGAAATTCGGTCAGTTAATAACTCTACGATAGCCTCTAAGTGTTCAGTGAAAGGAAGAGTCATACGCTCTCACTTTAAATAAAAATTTATAAATGATTAAGCTTAGTGAGGAAGGCATCTAAAAGCAAAGATAAACTGAAAGCTAGGCCTTTTGCACTAAACGGCCAAGTTGTAAATGAAAATAAAATACTTTTTTAAAAGTTTTTACTAAATTTATTGTATGACATTGGTTAATAAAATTATCCAGGATTGAGGTGCACAATTCTATAACACATCATCTGTATACTGCATTGTGTGTTCACCACCCTAAGTCCAGTCTCCCTCCGTCACCGTCTACCCCCCTCACCCTCCTCTACCTCCCCCAGCCCCATTTACCTCCTGCAATCCCCACATTGCTGTCTGTGTCTATAAATTTTGTTCTTTATTTAATCCCTTCACCTTCTTCAGCCACACCCCAACCCCCATCCCCTCTGACAGCTGTCAGTCTCTTCTCTGTATCTACAAGTCTGTTTCTATTTTGTTTGTTCGTTTACTTTGTTCAGTAGATTCCACATATAAGTGAAATCATATGGTGCTTGTCATTCTCTGACTGGCTTATTTCACTTAATATAATAATCTCCAGGTCCATCCACGCTGTCACTAAAGGTAAGATTTCCTTCTTTTTTACAGCTAAGTAGTATTCCATTGTGTAAAGGTACCACAGCTTTTTTATCCACTCATCTATTGATGGGCACTTGGGCTGCTTCCAAATCTTGGCTATTGTAAATAATGCTGCAATGAACATAGGGGTGCATGTATTCTTTCAAATTAGTGTTTCAGGTTTCTTTGGATATATTTCCAAAAGAGAAACTGCTGAGTCATACAGAAGTTCTATCTTTAATTTTTTGAGGTAACTCCATACTGCTTTCTACAGAGGCTGCACCAGTCTGCATTCCCACCAGCAGTGCACAAGTATTCCCTTTTCTCCACACCCACGCCAGCACTTGTTGTTTTCTAACTTATTGATGATAGCCATTCTTCTAGAATTTTTATTGTTTCAAGTATAATATTTAAGGTTTTAATCCATTTTGAATTTATTCTTGTGAATAGTATAAGTAGGCGGTCTAATTTCACTTTTTGCATCTATCTGTCCAATTTTCCCAATACCATTTATTGAATAGGCTGTCTTTACCTCATTGTATGCTTTTGAATTTTTTGTCAAATACAAATTGACTATAAAGGTGTGGCTTGATTTCTGAGCTCTCCATTTTGTTCCATTGATCTATATGTCTGTTTTTATGCCAGGACCATGCTGTTTTGATTACTATGGTCTTGTAGTATAGTTTGATATCAGGTAGTATGATTCCTCCAACTTTGCTTTTTGTCAAGATTGCTGTTGCCATTTGGGGTCTTTTATGGTTCCATATAAATCTTTGGAATATTTGTCCTAGTTCTGTGAAATACACCATTGGTATCTAGATAGGAATTGAGTTGAATCCATAAATTGCTTTGTGTAGTATGGACATTTTAATGATGTTAATTCTTCCTATCTATGAACATGGTATATGCTTCCACTTATTTGTATCTTCTTCCATTTCTTTCTTTGCTGTCTTATAATTCTCTGAGTAACATTCTTGGTTAAATTTATTTCTAGTTATTTTATTCTTTTTGAAGCAATTATGAATGGGATTGTTTTCTTAATTTCCCCTTCTAATAGTTGATTATTGGTGCATAAAAATGCAACTGGTTTCTGGATATGATTTTGTATCCTGCCACTTTTATATCAGTTCTAGTAGTTTTTTGGTAAAAATCTATAGTATTCTCTATATACAGTATCATGTTGTCTTCAAATAATGACAACTTTACTCCTTCCTTACCATGTGGATGCATTTTATTTCT
Organism: Saccopteryx bilineata; assembly: GCF_036850765.1. Lineage (NCBI taxonomy): Eukaryota > Metazoa > Chordata > Mammalia > Chiroptera > Emballonuridae > Saccopteryx > Saccopteryx bilineata. The sequence goes on from NC_089498.1 coordinate 64,232,752, forward strand.
TCTTGTCTGACTGCTATGGAGAGGACTTCCAAAGCAATGTTGAATAGGAGTGGTGAAAGTGGACATACCCCATCTTTTTACTGATCTTAAGGGGATTGCTTGCAGTTTTTGTGCATTTAGTATAACGTTGGCTGTGGGTTTGTCATATATTGCCTTTATTATGTTGAGGTATGTTCATTCTATTCCCATTTTGGGGAGAGTTTTTATCATAAATAGGTGCTGAATTTTATCAAATGCTTCTTCTGCATCTGTTGATATGATCATGTGATTTTTATCTTTCATTTTATTTATGTTGTGTATCACATTAATTGATTTGCGGGTATTGTGCCAGCCTTGAATCCCTGGAAAAAATCCCACTTGGTCATTGTGTATGGTTTTTTTAATGTATTGCTGAATCCAGTTTTCTAATATTTTGTTAAAGATTTTAGCATATATGTTCATTAGGGATATTGTCGTGTCTTTATCTGGTTTTGAAATTAGAATAGTACTGGTCTCATAAAATGAGCTTGGGAGTCTTTCCTTCCCTTGAATTTTTTTGAAAAGTTTGAGAAAGATAGGTGTTAGTTCTTTTTTGAATGTTTGGTAGAATTCACCTGTGAAACCATATGGTCCAAGACTTTTGTTTGTTGGGAGTTTTTTGTCATTATTATCATTACTGCTTCAATTTTACCCATTGTGATATGTCTATTCTGATTCTTTCATTCTTCCTGATTCAGTTTAGAAAGACTATGTTTTTAGGAACGTATCCTTTTCAGCCAGATTGTCCAATTTGTTGGCCTATAGTTATTTGTAATATTTTCTAACAATCCTTTATATTTCTTTAGTGTCAGTGTTACTTCTCCCTTTAATTTCTGATTTTATTTTAATCCTCTCTCTTTTTTTCTTGATGAGTCTGGTTAAAGATTTGTAAATCTTGTTTAACTTTTCAAAGAACCAGCTCTTGGTTTCATTGTCTTTTGTATTGTTTTTTAGCCTCCATTTTATTTATTTAGGCTCTGATCTTTATTATTTCCTTCCTTCCACTCACTTTGGGCTTTGTTTTTGGTCCTTTTCAAGGTTCTTTAGTTGTAAAGTTAGATTGTTTAAGATTTTTTTTTTTTGTTTCTTGATGTAGGCCTGTAGTGCTATGAATTTCCCTCTTAAGATTGCCTTTGCTGTGTCCCATACATTTTGGATCACTTTCATTTGTTTCAAGGTATCTTTTTTTTTATGTTTTTTTTATTATCATTAAGTGAGAGGCAGGAAGGCAGAGACAGACTCCTGCATATGCCCCAACTGGGATCCACTGAGCAAGCCCCCTACCAGGCAACGCCTTGCCCATCTGGGGCCACTGCCTCATTGCTCGGCAACCAAATTATTTTAGTGCCTGAGGCAAGGCTGTGGAGCCATCCTCAGTGCCCGGGGCCAATTTACTCAAACCTTTTGAGCCATGGCTGTGGGAGAGAGAGAAAGGGAGAGGTGGAGAAGCAGATGGTTGCTTCTCCTGTGTGTCCTGACCGGGAACTGAACCCAGGACTTCCACACACCAGGCTGTTGCTCTACTGCTAAACCAACCAGCCAGGGCTGATTTCTATCTTAATTTCATTGTTAACTCATTCATTGTTTAGAAACATGTTATTTAGCCTCCATGTCTTTGTGTGTTTCTCAGTTTTTTCTCATGATTGATTTCTAGTTTCATACCATTATGGTTAGAAAAAATACTTGATATAATATCATATTTTTAAACTTATTGAGACTTTTTGGGGGTCCCAACTTATGGTCTATACTAGAAAATATTCCATGTGCACTTGAAAAGAATATATAATATATTCTTCTACTTTTGGGGAAAATGATCTAAAGATATCAATTAAATCCAGCTGATCTAGAGTATTATTTAAGGCCACAGTGTCCTTGTTGATTTTCTGTCTGGATGATCTATCCATTGATGTCATGGGGTGCCAAAATCCCCTACTAGACTATATTGCTATTGAACTCCTGCTTTATGTCCATCAAGATTTGCTTTACATATTTAGGTGCTCTATGTTGGGTGCATAAATGTTTACAAGGGTTATATCCTCTTGTTAGATTGCTCCCTTTATCATTATGTAGTGTCCTTCTTTGTCTCAGTACTACAGCCTTTATTTTAAAGTCATTTTGCCAAATATAAGTATTGTTAACCCAGCTTTTCTTTTTCATTTCCAATTGCATGAAATATCTTTTCCCATTTCTCTACTTTTAGTCTGTGTGTAACTTTTGTTCTAACATGAGTCTCTTGTAGACAGCATATATATGAGTTTTGCTGTGTTATCCATTCAGCTACCCTATGTCTTTTGATTTGCGCAGTTAAGCCGTTTACATTTAAAGTGATTATAAGTAGTTACATACTTATTGTCATTTTATTCTTTTAACTATGTTCCTCTTTTTTTCCCTTCTTCTTCATTCCCCAATAATACAAGGTAAATAAAGAATATAGAGAGTGACGTCACGGAAATGGCGCCGTGAGCAGTGCGTCCGACAGCTCTCCCCTAAATCACAACAAATTTATCAACTAGAAACAGAAAAATTTATCCTCGGAGCATTCCGGAGTTCCACACAACCTGATAGCGAAAGGACTGTTATCACTTGAATCTGAGAGACGAGGGTGTGGAGGAATCTACCACAGCGACGTTCTTTCAAACCGCAAGGAAGTGCGCCTGTGTGCTATCAATAAGACCACCCTCAGATGCCGATAAGAAAGAGGAAATCGAATATTATGGATACAAAAGAAAGAGAGGTAACACAAATAGATGTGGAAAAATCTATGGAGAAAAGACTTAACATATTGGAAGCTTTGGAGCTAAATGACAGAGAATTTAAAATAGAAATCTTAAAAATACTCAGAGATATACAAGAAAACACAGAAAGGCAATATAGGGAGATCAGAAAACAACTCAATGAACACAAAGAATATATTACCAAGGAAATTGAAACTATAAAAACAAATCAAACAGAAATGAAAAACTCAATTCACGAGCTGAAAAACAAGGTAACAAGCTTAGCTAACAGAACAGCCCAGATTGAAGATAGGATTAGTGAAATAGAAGACAAACAACTTGAGGCACAACAGAGAGAAGAAGAAAGAGACTCAAAAATAATAAAAAACGAGAAAGCCCTACAGGAATTGTCTGACTCCATCAGAAAGAATAACATAAGAATAATAGGTATATCAGAGGGAGAAGAGAAAGAAAATGGAATGGAGAATATATTCAAACAAATAATAGACGAGAACTTCCCAAGCCTGTGGAAGGAACTAAAGCCTCAAATTCAAGAAGCAAACAGAACATCAAGTTTTCTTAACCCCAACAAACCCACTCCAAGGCACATCATAATAAAGATGACACAAACCAATGACAAAGAAAAAATTCTCAAGGCAGCCAGGGAAAAGAAGAGTACAACATATAAAGGAAGGCCTATTAGATTATCATCAGATTTCTCAGCAGAAACTCTACAAGCTAGAAGAGAGTGGACCCCAATATTTAAAGCCCTGAAAGAGAGGAACTTTCAGCCAAGAATACTATACCCATCAAAGCTATCCTTCAAGTATGAAGGAGATATAAAAACATTCACAAATACAGAAAAGATGAGAGAATTTATCAACAGAAAGCCCCCACTCCAGGAAATACTAAAGGGGGTTTTCCAACCAGATTCAAAGAACAAAAGAAAACAACACCACAAGTAACAGCTCCACCAAGAACACAATAAAACCAAACTTAAACTGTGACAACAAAGGAAAAAAAGGGGGGAGAGGATGGAGATTAACAGTAGCAAAGGATGATGAAGTGCAGAAATAATTATAAGATAGGGTACTACAATGAATATGGTAGGTACCCTTTTCATTACTTAATGGTAACCACCCTTAAAAAAACCACCACAAAAACACTTGACTTAAAAAAGGTAGCAACAGAGGAAAGAAGTATGGAACACAAACAAACAAAAACAAATGATAGAAAAACAAAAAAGAAGAATCAAACTAGATACAAAACTAACAGAAAGCAATTTATAAAATGGCAGTAGGGAACCCACAAGTGTCAATAATTACACTAAATGTAAATGGATTAAACTTACCAATAAAAAGACACAGAGTAGCAGAATGGATTAAAAAAGAAAATCCAACTATATGCTGCCTACAAGAAACACATCTAAGCAACAAGGATAAAAACAAATTCAAAGTGAAAGGCTGGAAAACAATACTCCAAGCAAACAACACCCAAAAAAAAGCAGGCGTAGCAATACTCATATCTAATAATGCTGACTACAAGACAGAAAAAGTACTCAGAGACAAAAATGGTCATTTCATAATGATTAAGGGGAAGTTGAATCAAGAAGACATAACAATCCTTAATATATATGCACCAAACCAAGGAGCACCAAAATATATAAGACAGCTACTTATTGACCTTAAAACAAAAACTAACAAAAATACAATCATACTTGGAGACCTCAATACACCGCTGACGGCTCTAGATCGGTCATCCAAACAGAGAATCAATAAAGATATAGTGGCCTTAAACGAAATACTAGAACACCTGGATATGATAGACATCTACAGGACACTTCATCCCAAAGCGACAGAGTATACATTTTTCTCTAGTGTACATGGAACATTCTCAAGAATTGACCATATGTTGGGCCACAAAGACAATATCAGCAAATTTAGAAAAATTGAAATTGTACCAAGCATATTTTCTGATCATAAAGCCTTGAAACTAGAATTCAACTGCAAAAAAGAGGGGGAAAACCCCACAAAAATGTGGAAACTAAACAACATACTTCTAAAAAATGAATGGGTCAAAGAAGAAATAAGCGCAGAAATCAAAAGATATATACAGACAAATGAAAATGAAAATACGACATATCAGAATCTCTGGGATGCAGAAAAGCAGTAATAAGAGGAAAGTTCATATCACTTCAGGCCTATATGAACAAACAAGAGAGAGCCGAAGTAAACCACTTAACTTCACACCTTAAGGAACTAGAAAAAGAAGAACAAAGACAACCCAAAACCAGCCGAAGAAAGGAGATAATAAAAATCAGAGCAGAAATAAATGAAATAGAGAACAGAAAAACTATAGAAAAAAATTAATAAAACAAGGAGCTGGTTCTTTGAAAAGATCAACAAAATTGACAAACCCTTGGCAAGACTCACCAAGGAAAAAAGGCACAGGACTCAAATAAATAAAATTCAAAATGAAAGAGGAGAGATCACCACAGACATCATAGATATACAAAGAATTATTGTAGAATACTATGAAAAATTATATGCCACCAAATACAACAATCTAGAAGAAATGGATAAATTCCTAGAACAATACAACCTTCCTAGACTGAGTCATGAAGAAGCAGAAAGCCTAAACAGACCAATCAGCAGGGAGGAAATAGAAAAAACTATTAAAAATCTCCCCAAAAATAAAAGTCCAGGCCCAGACGGTTATACTAGTGAATTCTATCAAACATTCAAAGAAGACTTGGTTCCTATTCTACTCAAAGTCTTCCAAAAAATTGAAGAAGAAGCAATACTTCCAAACACATTTTATGAGGCCAACATAACCCTCATACCAAAACCTGGCAAGGATGGCACAAAGAAAGAAAACTACAGACCAATATCTCTAATGAATACAGATGCTAAAATACTAAACAAAATACTGGCAAACCGAATACAACAACATATTAAAAAAATAATACATCATGATCAAGTGGGATTCATCCCAGAATCTCAAGGATGGTTCAACATACATAAAACGGTTAACGTAATACACCATATCAACAAAACAAAGAACAAAAACCACATGATCTTATCAATAGACGCAGAAAAGGCTTTTGATAAAATACAACACAATTTTATGTTTAAGACTCTCAACAAAATGGGTATAGAAGGAAAATATCTCAACATGATAAAGGCCATATATGATAAACCATCAGCCAACATCCTATTAAACGGCATAAAACTGAGGACTTTCTACCTTAAATCAGGAACAAGACAGGGTTGTCCACTCTCTCCACTCTTATTCAACGTGGTGCTAGAAGTTCTGGCCAGAGCAATCAGACAAGACAAAGAAATAAAAGGCATCCATATTGGAAAAGAAGAAGTAAAGCTATCACTTTTTGCTGATGATATGATCCTATACATCGAAAACCCGAAGGACTCCACAAAAAGATTATTAGAAACAATAAACCAATACAGTAAGGTCGCAGGATACAAAATTAACATACAAAAGTCCATAGCCTTTCTATATGCCAACAATGAAATATTAGAAAACGAACTCAAAAAAATAATCCCCTTCACGATTGCAACAAAAAAATAAAATACCTAGGAATAAACATAACAAAGAATGTAAAGGACCTATATAATGAAAATTACAAAGCATTGTTAAGGGAAATCGAAAAAGATACAATGAGATGGAAAAATATTCCTTGTTCTTGGATAGGAAGAATAAATATAATCAAAATGGCCATATTACCCAAAGCAATATACAAATTTAATGCAATTCCCATCAAAATTCCTATGAGATTTTTTAAAGAAATGGAACAAAAAATCATCAGATTTATATGGAACTATAAAAAACCCCGAATAGCCAAAACAATCCTAAGGAAAAAGAATGAAGCTGGGGGTATTACAATACCTGACTTTAAACTATATTATAGGGCCACGATAATCAAAACAGCATGGTATTGGCAAAAAAATAGACACTCAGACCAATGGAACAGAATAGAAAGCCCAGAAATAAAACCACATATATATGGTCAAATAATCTTTGATAAAGGGGCCAACAACACACAATGGAGAAAAGAAAGCCTCTTCAACAAATGGTGTTGGGAAAACTGGAAAGCCACATGCAAAAGAATGAAACTCGACTACAGCCTGTCCCCGTGTACTAAAATTAATTCAAAATGGATCAAAGACCTAAATATAAGACCTGAAACAATAAAGTACATAGAAGAAGAAATAGGTACTAAAATCATGGACCTGGGTTTTAAAGAACATTTTATGAACTTGACTCCAATGGCAAGAGAAGTGAAGGCAAAGATAAATGAATGGGACTACATCAGAATTAAAAGTTTTTGCTCAGCAAGAGAAACTGATATCAAAATAAACAGACAGCCAACTATATGGGAACTGATATTTTCAAACGACAGCTCAGATAAGGGCCTAATATCCAAAATTTACAAAGAACTCATAAAACTCAACAACAAACAAACAAGCAAACCAATAAAAAAATGGGAAGAGGACATGAACAGACACTTCTCCCAGGAAGAGATACAAATGGCCAACAGATATATGAAAAGATGCTCAGCTTCATTAGTTATTAGAGAAATGCAAATCAAAACTACAATGAGATACCACCTCACTCCTGTTAGATTAGCTATTATCAACAAGACGGGTAATAGCAAATGTTGGAGAGGCTGTGGAGAAAAAGGAACCCTCATTCACTGTTGGTGGGACTGTAAAGTAGTACAACCATTAGGGAGGAAAGTATGGTGGTTCCTCAAAAAACTGCAAATAGAACTACCTTATGACCCAGCAATCCCTCTACTGGGTATATACCCCAAAACCTCAGAAACATTGATACGTGAAGACACATGTAGCCCCATGTTCATTGCAGCACTGTTCACAGTGGCCAAGACATGGAAACAACCAAAAAGCCCTTCAATAGAAGACTGGATAAAGAAGATGTGGCACATATACACTATGGAATACTACTCAGCCATAAGAAATGATGACATCAGATCATTTACAGCAAAATGGTGGGATCTTGATAACATTATAAGGAGTGAAATAAGTAAATCAGAAAAAAACAAGAACTACATGATTCCATACATTGGTGGAACATAAAAATGAGACTAAGAGACATGGACAAGAGTGTGGTGGTTACCAAGGGTGGGGGGAGGAGGGAGGACATGGGAGGGAGGGAGGGAGAAAGTTAGGGGGAGGGGGAGGGGCACAGAGAACTAGATAGAGGGTGACGGAGGACAATCTGACTTTGGGCGAGGGGTTTGCAACATAATTTGATGACAAAATAACCTAGACATGTTTTCTTTGAATATATGTACCCTGATTTATTAATGTCATCCCATTACCATTAATAAAAATTTATTAAAAAAAAAAAAAGAAAAAAAAAAAAAAGAATATAAGTAAGAAAGCCTGTTGTCAGAGATCATCTAACCAATTTAAAGAATAAAAACATTCTAAGTACATGCTATTATTAGAGAATTTAACCTACCAGACTATAAATTAAAATCACAAAATGAAATTCTCTATTACTTAATATTTCTGACTAATACTTCATTATGTCATCTTTCTTCTGACAGACACATTCCCCCCACCTTAGGGAGCTGCTACATGTAAGGACCACTTCTTTCTCTTTTTTTTTTCAATCATAGTTTACATTCAACATTATTTTTAGTTTGTACTTGGCACCATAGTTATTATTATTGATTATATTCTCTATGCTTTAATTTACATCCTTGTGACTACATTTTGTAAATACCAATCTGTACTTCTTAATCCCTTCACTTTTTCACACATCTTCCCATCCCCTTCTCCTCTGGCAATAATCAGTCTCTTTATTTCAGTAGCAACTTGGGAAGAATAAAATCAATAACTAAAAGTCTACCAGGTGTGTTGTATGAAAGGAGAGAAGGCTAAAAGTCTACCAGGTGCTTTACTTTGCCCTCTGAGTATCTTTTTCATCACCCTCATTGTATGAAATGGATGCTCCTTTATCTGCCTCTGCCCCACTCCTGAACCCTAAGCAGGGTCCCAAATCTTACATCTGGAAGATTGGTGCTAAATAAATCTATTATCCCACAAACAGTATTTCTTGCTATACTAATGTGAGTTTAACATGCTAAGAGTCACCTGCTAAAGTGTGAACTTTTCTTCACATATAACACATTGCAGTATAAAGTGTACTTTTGTGAAATAAATAATTACAAGCCACATGCCAAAGGCCCAAAATAAAAATAGTTGCATCCACCAGGCCTCCTAAATTCTTTATGATAGACTCAGCTGTACAGTGAAACTATGGCTAAATGGAAAATTCATTTTCATTAATCCTGTTGATTTAGGCATATAATTTTCTTGTTTTAGCTTTAGAGCAAGAAAACTGCACCCTTAACTAAAGTCCACTTTATACATTTAAAATAAAACATGTCAGATAGGGGTTTGTTGCCTATCCCTGGTTTTCAGCTACCGTGCATAGCTGTGAGCTGGTCATGTTAGGGAGAGAGGCTGTAAAAGAGGAGACGCTTGTGGGAAAGTTCAGACAGCATTACCATAGGTTGGAGAGAGTTCCCTTAAGTAAGGCAGACTCCATGGGCTACACAATACACACTTGGCCAAACAGAAAAGTGTGTAACTCTTCCACAGATGCGCAAGTGGGGAAACAGCGGCTGAGCCTTTGCTCCATGTTTTTCGGCCTGCAGTCCTCTGCTCAATCCTTTCCATCAAGTTGCTCCTAATTTTTTTGTGGCAACTTGGGTCAAGCTGCACATGCACTTAAAGGCTTTTTCTAACACATCTGGGGGAGAGTTGACTTTGATGTATTTTGTGAGCCCATACTTGTCTTAATAGGTCATGAGCTCTATACAAATCCCTGTAACCTGCTTCTGTTCTCATTCTGGCCCCTGCATGTCCTGTCTCGAGGTAGATTATAATCTCCCCACCAGCAGGGATGTATGTCCCCTACCGTTTCCCTACAGAGTTTAGTACAGTATACTTTCACAAAATGGTTATGTAATAAAAGCTGGCAGGATGACTTGGCAAATTATATTCTAATAGGATTCTTTCCTGAAAACTAGTGGATTCTTGCATAAGAATCAGAGTTTAGGGAACACTGCAATGTGATAGGCCAAAAAAGGATTACATACATTAGGCTAAGGAGGAAAGGTAAAGATGTGAGAGCAAGGAAGGCCCTGCAGACCAAACAGCACCCTCTCAGAGCCGAGCAGAAGAAAGGGAGCACTGAGCACACGCAGGAGGAGCAAACTCAAGGTCAGGAGAGAACAGTGACACCCGAAGAGAAAGGTGCCCCATATTGAGCCCAGAGTGAGGAAGAGTGGGCTTTTTCTCTCTTTCTGTGTGTGTATGTGTGTGCACATGTGTGTGTACGGGAGCACTGAGATAGAGTAAGGTGGACTAGTGGAAGCAGACCACAGTCACAACATAATCAAATTAACTTGCTAGACACTGAAGGAGAAGCGTGAGGCAAAGGTTCACTGCAAACGGTTTTCTTCTCCCAAATGTAGTTCCCAAACCACGCCAGGTTTGACAATGTGTGGTAACTGAAATCTAGTGCTTCATGTGCTTATTTCCATGGTGATCCTTTTTGGCATTTCACCTCTTTTTTAAAGGTAGAAGGATGAATTAGATAATTGTCTCTAGTTCCAAAGTCTCTCTGGAAACCCAAGTTGTCATGGATGGTCTCAATTCTGCCAGTGTCCACGCCTGGTCACTCTTGGGCAGCCTTCCTAGACCAACTAACCTAATCAAGTACAGGGGCCCAGCTTCCCCGTGGGACCCAAAGCACCAGCAAAAGAGTCAAGACAGAGGGAGCCACTTCCCAGGACCCATTCCAGCTTCAGGTAAAACTTGTCCCCTAGGCAGTAACTCACGTGGAATGACAGTGCTGTCTCAGTGACTGTGTGTGTGCAGCTAGGGTCGGGCATGCTTCTCGAGGTGCAGCCCTTCCCTGGGAAGGGAGGGAAGGAAAGTGACAGTGCCATCACTAATTGCAAATTCTCAGATGGACTGATTTCCTTCACACTTCATTTTAGTGCTTCATACCTGATGCACTGAAATCGAAAATAAGACTTTATCTCCACCCCCTCTCTTTTTATAATAGAATCAAGAAGAGGAAAGAAATTCAGAATCCATTCTTTCATCAGATGGGGAAATTATACATTAAAGCAGCATCTCTGCACCAGATTTTCTTTCCCCCTCAGCAGTGCTGTCCCCACTTCCCCAGAACATTCTCCAATGACCATTTCTTCTCAGAGTGTATCCCAGAATGTGCCCTGCTTGAAAGAGTGCAAAAGGAGTAAGCTCTGGCCCTGGCCGGTTGGCTCAGCGGAAGAGCGTTGGCCTGGCGTGCGGGGGACCCCGGTTCGATTCCCGGCCAAGGCACATAGGAGAAGCGCCCATTTGCTTCTCCACCACCCCCCCTCCTTCCTCTCTGTCTCTCTCTTCCCCTCCCGCAGCCAAGGCTCCATTGGAGCAAAGATGGCCCGGGCGCTAGAGTGGCTCTGGTCCTCGGCAAAGCGAGGAGGGCAGAGCGTAGCCCCTGGTGGGCGTGCCGGGTGGATCCTGGTCGGGCGCATGCGGGAGTCTGTCTGACTGTCTCTCCCCGTTTCCAGCTTCAGAAAAATACAAAAAAAAAAAAAAAAAGGAGTAAGCTCCACAGTCACTAACATGCGTTAAAATTTTCACGGTATCATCACTGGTTTTGCTAAAAATATGTTAATTACATGTAGTCTTTGTCTTCCTCAAGAAACATATAACTCCACATATGAATTCCCTCCCCACCCCTGCCCCCCACAGTGAGGAAATGGCCCAAGTGGCACTGTCCTGGATTCCCACGCTCTGCCCCAACTCTGGGGCTTCAGCCACATTACCATAGGCACCAACCCCAGTAAGATGCATAGCCCGAAGCAGGAGCTTTTCAAGAAACGAACGTGCAGAGGTTCGTTTTTTGCAAATTTCAAAGCAAATATATTTCTATATAGTGTTGTTTTGTAAAATGTTTGTAGGACTTTTTTTGGTCTACGACTTTAGTACTTTACTAGTAATATTATCTAGGGAATTGCTGCAAAATCTATGGCATTTCCAGATAGTAAACAGCCACTTGTTCTGGTCTATGGTATTTTATGATTGTTCTGTTGACAATATCCAATAATTTCCATAATATACACTGTGTGTGTTTAGAGAAGTATAATCTAAGGAGAACTGTATGGCATGATTCTGACTGTCCTGAATGTTTCCAGATAGGTTTACTTAGTTTGGGTCAGCTGTTTTTATACTCAGCCCCTAGATTTCTATTCATCTTTTATGTTCATGATAGTTTACAAATGTAAATAGGGTAGGTAACAATAAAGAATAAGAGGTAATTTGAGTAAAGATCATGTGAAATCAGAATAATTCAAGATCTTCCTAGTTACTATTTCTTCAGAATAATTTAAACTTCTATTCCGTGTTTATCTTGGCTGTAATTACCACCCTGTGTAATCATGAATATCTATTAGAATTGGCAAAGCCATAGTAAATGTCTAGTATTTTTTTAAAAGCCCTTAAAGGGCCTGACCTGTGGTGCCACAGTGGGATAAAGCATCAACCTGGAATGCTGAGCTCACCAGTTTGAAACCCTGGCTTGCCTGGTCAAGGCACATATTGGAGTTGATGCTTCCTGCTCCTTCCTCCTTCTCTCTCTCTCTCTCTCTCTCTTCTCTAAATTGAATAAAATAAAAAAATAATAAAAATAAAAGCCCTTAAGGGGAACAAGGAAACCAAGACTAGAATCATTTTCACAGATCTCTATATTTTAATGAGAAAAATGGCTAATGCAAATTATTAAAAGGTGAACATTCATATGGCCATAAATATTATATTATTGTTACTATTATCAATAATAAAACACTATTACTTACCAATAATAAAAAACTTTACCTGAAAGCTTGTGGGAAAATCTGAGTTGAGACAAGAAAAGTAAAAACATAATGCTGGACTGAAAAAGCCTGGTAAAAGAGACAAGTGTGAAATTGATCACTCAGGTGTACTACTAAGACAACTGCTTATATAATATGCATAAGCCCAAACTAAAAGAAGAGGGACTATTCAGTCCAGTTTGAAGCAAGATACCAAAAAAACCCAAACAACAAGAAGTGTGGTCAATGCAGAATGTTAAACTTATATAGTCTGAAAGAAAGAACTGGTGAAACAAATAAGAAATATTTACTTTGATATTCAATTAGACTTTTTATTTAAAGATTTTATTTATTGATTTGAAAGAGAGGAGAAAGAGAGAGACAGAGAAAAAGACTGGGGGCGGGGGATGGAGCAGGAATAAACTCGTAGTTGCTTCTACGAGTGCCTCGACTGGGCAAGCCCAGGTTCTCAAACCAGTGAACTGAGGTTGACACCTTATCCACTGCACCACCACAGATCAGGCCAGTTGAACTTTTGAAAATAGGTTGAATTAACCACTAGAAAGTATAAGATCAGTACTCAAGGAGTCCATAACTCTACACCAGGGGTAGTCAACCTTTTTATACCTACTGCCCACTTTTGTATCTCTGTTAGAAGTAAAATTTTCTAACCGCCTACTGGTTCCACAGTAATGGTGATTTATAAAGTAGGGAAGTAACTTTACTTTATAAAATTTATAAAGCAGAGTTACAGCAAGTTAAAGCATATAATAATAATTACTTACCAAGTACTTTATGTTTGATTTTCACTGTTTGGCAGAATAAATCTTTATAAAACAACTTACTATAGTTAAATCTATCTTTTTATTTATACTTTGGTCGCTCCATTACCGCCCACCATGAAAGCTGGAACGCCCACTAGTGGGCAGTAGGGACCAGGTTGACTACCACTGCTCTACACAGTGAGTGCTGAAATGTTTACATAAATCAATCAGGCTCTGTCCAGGTCCCTGCAAAGGAGATGCCTGTTGTCTAAATCCAGCTGTGATCTGTGATGTATTTTGGCTCCCTCACTTTAGAAAGAAATCCAGAAATGAAGAGGCAAGTGACATTAAATGGGAGCAAGAAAAATAAACAAAAAAAAAACGTATCCTTAGAGGTTTGTTACAGCACCAATGTTGTGACAGAGTAATCCATACGAAAAGCCAAGCAGATAAAAACCCAGTGAGCATAACTGAATCGTATAGCTATGTGGAAGCTCAGTATGGGGAGCTGCTGAGGGTATTTCTGAAAAAATCCTGGAACCAGTTTCATCATGCTAGCCGTCTGATTTTCATGTTTCCCTATGTTTTAAGAAAGTTCCTTTTAATCATTAGAAATTTTTTGTTAGTTGAATATAAGACTGAACATCTACTTATGAGGGATTGTGAATTTCACTAGCAGGCCATCCCTTATGTTATCCACTGAGTGGTGCTGGAAGGTCCATCGTGTAGGTCTGAAACTGATACGTTAGACAACGAAGGAAAAGCAGGCTCCACACTGCTCAGACCTCCTCCATCAGCATGGGTGTCAGGCTCAGATGTCAGGTAATCTAGTCAATACTTTTCTCGAGTCTATCCTCATTGGGTCTATAATCTTCACACAACATCAGGGTGGTTAACTCTTTCAGGGTCTGGCACAAATTTTCTGGCGGACCAAGAGTAGAGAAACTCTAGTCTAAAGGATCTTTTTAGAGCTTTCTGTCTCCCTTTCATCATTCCTTTTTCCACACCTGGCACTTGCTTCTCATTCAACCACCAACTTTCAATTCCCAAGATAATAGTCTTTTGAGTCCTTTTTCTGAAGGACCTTGTTGTTAAAAAAATAATAAAAAGGCAGGTATATATTAATAACATGCTAGTTTTTAGCTGAAAACTAAAGTTTCAGCTTTAGGGTAAAGGGATGCTCCTCTCAGGAATATCTGCATTTTAAAAGGAAAATAATTCTTAGAGTGCAAACTTCTAATGCTACAGCAGGCCATTTGGGAAAGTGAAGTGGAACGTGAGAACAGGAGTGTTCTTCCAGTGCCCTCCAAAATCACCCCAAACTGGAAGTCAGCTCTGATTTGTTTTATTTCTATTAAGACTGCACTTACTAAGGAGTATCTAGATATCCAAATTCAACACACTACATTTTCCTTATAGTAAAATGATTTTAAAGAAAAAAAGTACCAAGGTCTGATTCTATATCATATCAACCCGGTGACTCTATTCCCCCAGCCTGGGATTTCTGTCAATATCTGGAGATATTTATGGCTGTCACATGGGGCGGGGAGGGTGGCTGTTGGTGCTACTGTCACCTAGTGGATAGAGGCTGGGAATGTTGCTAAGCAGCCTACAATGCAGGGGGGCAGCCCCACAATAAAGAATTAGCCAATACAAAATGTTAGTAGTGCCGAAGCTGAGAAACTCTGCTTTGTATGAACTGTTATGAAGTCAAAATTGGATGATATAAACACTAATGCCAATGAAATCACTATGCCCATGGTAAGAATGAAAACGACCATGATTTGGAAAGATTTACACTATTTTCTTAATATTTCTGATACATATTAATTCTGGCTCTGAATTATTTAAATTACTTTATCAAAACAGTCAATTAAATAAAATGAGACTTTATATAGTTCATGTAAATTACATTGGAAATGAGAGTTTTAATTAAAATTGGCATTACTGAAACTCTAATTGCTAGTTATTACTGGAGAAAAAAAGAAAAAAATATTTCCAAGATCAGCCAGATGGGAAGTCTCAAGATAAGAAATTATAAGCCAATGTTCATATTCCAATCAAAATAAAATTCTGTTTATACAGTTTAATTGTTTAAATAGTGAGCTGTACAGTACTTAAAATTAAACTGCTAAAACTGGCTAATTTTCTAACAAATCTTATTAGATTATTAATAAGTACAACAGCATTTTTATAAGAATGTTATGTTAAGGGCTCTATAAATTCTACTAGAATCAGACTAGTTTCTGATATGGTAAATGATATCTCTTTGTAGATAGATAATCTCCCTGCAGAAACATAAAATATCAATTTTTCAAAGTCCATTTCTGATTGATATACAATGTATTTCCATTTACATGCCCATAACCAGAGCAACACAAATGTCTTCTTAGTAACACAATCATAGGAACGTGCCCGCTGCACCTTCAATAACTTCTCTTTCAAAGCTTAAAGCACTCTCTCCTCCCTTTACCACTCCCTTTTCTTCTTCCTTTTCTCTTCTGCCATTCCCTGTCCCCAAGAAATGGCAGATAAATGGGAAAGACCTGCAGTGGAGGAATGTGAGGAAAACCACAATGATCTTTCAGTCATCCATGAGACTGAAAACTATCTCCAAACAGAAAAAGAAAGCCAAGTGAGGGCTTTCACTAACTGAGATTTATCTCAAGTCAGAAATAAGGCTCTTTCTTTTGAGGGTATTGCTTTTGGTAGATTTATGGAACTATTTATTTCCTTTTATTCAAGTCTGCAGCGAGCCACTGAGAAAGAATTCCAAATTGAGGTACATCTCTTGCTAGTTTCATGGGTTTGCAAATAAAGCAATCATCAAAGTCAAGGAGTGTACACTGTTTTTAAAAGCCCTATTTGTTGGACATAATACAGCAGCAGGATGGCTAGGCATTACTTCACATAATCATTTAATGTTGTACAGTGAATATCAGGTCTCGTGACTTTACCACTTTCTTAGAGTTTCATGATTAAAAAAATGTTGTCAGTGTGAAGACATAAATTGTTCAGTAGAGTTGTTAATGTAAGCAAAGGAACACAAGAGAGAAAAAATAGGTTTGAGCAGCCTAAATTCATTGCTAATTATGCATTCATTATAGGCTGACCAGCGCTAATTATCTAATTAAATTAAAGCTCGGCTGCTTTAGAGGGATTTCTCTGAGCTGCCATGATGGTTGTCGATTACCTCAGTGGGTCCTGTTGAAATGTGTAGTTAACTCCAGGCATATTTTGCTTTTCCAATAGCAATACATGCACTGTTGTTGCATAGTAATTTATGCTTAGAATAAAAAAAATAAAAAGCTTTTTCTTAAAAAATAACACGGAAACTCAGTAATTATGGGGTAAACATTATTTTAAACAAGAGCTCTTGCTCGTTTTGTTCAATGACTTATATTCAGGGAATGTTGATATAATCTGACTTAAGTAGAAACAACACAGACAAAAGAGAAATATGTATACATATCACTAAGTGTTCTCTTCAAGTGTTGATTTTAAAAAATACATTTAAAAAGTGTTTTTTATAATGCTCTGCAGTGTTTTACAGTATTAAATTTTATTATTTCATATAATTACAATTTTTTAATTCACAATGCTTTTTTAAAGCTGGAAGGAAAGTAGTAAGTCATCTAGACTAAATTCTTCACTTCATAAGAAGGGAAGTCAGATTCCAAGTAGTGAAATAACTTCCCCAAAGTCACACAGCAGGTTGTTAGAACCAAGATGGCATCCTCTCAAGTCAATTGTTCTTTTCTTCCTTAATTCCTGCTGTTCCACTTTCAAATTGTACTGTAATTTATTGTGCTTTCTCTAAAATTTATCAATAACAGAGCATCTAGTTAGACAAGATTTTTGGTATGTTGGGGGTTTTGTTTTGTTTTTACCAAAGGTGGCTTTGATTAGCTAGCATCTGACTCCTCTAGGAAACGTATAATACTGTCCCTATTTATTTCAAGTCAGTCAAATATCCCAAGATGTATTGTAAGGTATATGCTCAAGAGAGTGAGTTAAAAAAAAAAAAAAAGATATTACTTGCCTTGTCCAACTGAAAAAAAAATATGATAAACTTATGGTGGATTTTATTAAATTAATCAGTGTTCATGCAATTAAACTACATCCTGCTATTATGTTCCTAAGGAATTTGATCCTAAATTGGTAGACCATTAAAGGTCAAGCAATATTTACTAAGCATCCCTTGAGAAAGGCATTTCCCAAGAGAGTACAATTTCATTCTGAAGAGTTTTGCCCATCATCACTTCCTGTGATCCAGGATACAGGATCCTAGGAGTTCTCTGCAAGAACTCAGAGCTGGAACCTGCCCCTGACCCTTTCACAGTCATTTTTCAGGCAGACATTAGCAACGAACATACAGTTCCTTTCTGCCAAGTTAAAGAAGATGATTTTCCCTTTCACTACCTCTTAAAGATGAACATCAACTGTTTCACCACTTGTGGTTCAAATCTATTAATTAAAATAAATATAAAGTAAAAATCTCTTTCTGCCAAGAGGAAAAGGACAGATGGGAAGTGGAGGAGGTGGAGATGGCTGATGTCTTTGAGAGAAAAAAAGAAATGGAAAGAAAAACAAGAAGCATGAAATTGGGGGATGAAATTAATTAAGAGATTAAAGGATGTTTGGATTTCGTTTACAGTTCAGAACTATTTTGGGTTCTATAATAATTGCACTACTTAAAGGAAAAGAGGAAAATCTCTAATACCAAATTGGTAAGGGAGTGTTAAAATCTTAAATCACCTCTCCAAATGGTAATACCCGGCCTTTGGCAGTGCTTCAGACTGAACAGAGCAAAGCCTTTCTCTCATTCCTGACTTGTGAAAACTACACCTTTCCCCCTACCTCCCTATGCATGCTCCTAATTTTTAATTTCTTCCTCCCTTGCCTTCTACTGACTGAAAAAAGATACTGGCAAGAAAAACAAAAAAGGAATCTATTCAAGTCCTTTTCCATCCCAACCCTACAGGAATGTCTCTAGAATCAGAGTTAAAACAATGTCTACCCGACCTGTGGAGACATAGTGAATAAAGTGTCAACCTGGAACACTATGGTTGCCAGTTCAAAACCCTGGGCTTCCCTGGTCAAAGTACACACAAGAAGCAACTAGGAGTTGATGTTTGCTGCTCCTCCACCCCCACCCCCTGCCTTTCTCTCTCTTTCTCTTCTCTCTAAATCAATGAAATCTTTAAAAAAAAAAAGTCTATAGCTTATATCATACAACACATCTCTGCAATTTTTCGGTGCAATTTGTACATCTAAAGTCTAACCTGATATAAAGCCAGTAGCCAGGGCTATCATCACAGCAGCTTGGCCCATGCAGGCTCGCATTGGATTCGGACAGTCGGTAAAGAAACAATGGAGCCAAAAACTGATGGGCCATCATTTTTAATCCTAGCTTGCACCTGGCGGGCAAGTAAAAACACACACTGGGCTCCAAAACCCACTCACATTCAGTGCTCACAAAGCTACTGACTTATCTGAGTTTCCTAGAATCAAAGGTTTCTAGCTCACCAGACTTATTCTCCTCTGGCTTCTCACTCAACACTCCGCCATCTTGGCTGCTTCTCCTGGCCCCCTCCACGTGGCCTTTCTCTGCTCTCTCCTCTAATGATAATCTCAGGAACCAAGAGAGCAAACTCCCGTTCTGCCCCCCATTTTATAGTGTAGAAATCAAAACCTTTAATCCAATATACAAAATAGGGAAGTCTCTAATACAAAGTCACTTATCTGAGGCATGATGGGATTGTACCACCTCACATCAAAAAGGGTGGGAAAGGCTTAGTCCTAAAACCAAGCCCCAGGCTACAAGGATTCTGCCTGCCCACAGCCCACCCCCAACACACATTAATATCACCTGGACGACGGCTTCCACGTGGGCAGTGCCATCTTTAACAAAGGGAGCATAATACATTTTATCTGCCCAACACCTGAACACTAAACATTCCTGACCTTAGCATATTTAGCTGAACAGCCCATATACCAAAGTGATTTGATTTCAGATAACCACACAAAGTTCAATCAGAGTAGAGTGGAGTTACTTTAAAAGATTTTAGTGGGGCTAGATAGAGCTAAGTCCTCATAAAGAGCTAAGAGAGTTATGGTATAATTTTAGACAAATGATTTAAGAGAAAACCCATGTTTGGTTTTGCTTGAATTGTCCTTATAATTGTCTCCATCATCCAAAATGAGCTAATGAGATACTACAAGGAATCTTAGAGATTGTCTCCCTGAACCATGAAAAAACAGGGATCTAGTGAAGTCAAGAGATTTGCTCAATAACACACAGCTAGTTAGTGGCAAAGCCATGCCTAGAATCAGCTCTTCTGCCATTGCAACTATTTATTTTATCCTTATAACTTGACATTCATTCATGAGATTGGATGAGAAATATATATATATATATGCTTACATTTGGTAAAACTGAAAGCCACAATATAAACCCAAAATATTTCAAATTAGGAGTAAGTCTAAGAGTAAGAAAATTTTTTTATTATTTTATTACCAAATTCTATCCTTAAAAAAAAGGCAGATACAGGAGTAAGGTGGCAAGAGTTATTAGGGGAAAAAAAAGACTTCCTTCCCACTTAAAAAACCAAAGCATTGCCGGCTAGCATTTGAAAATCGCAATACTCTTGTACTTTTATGACTGGGTCCCAGTGTGATCACAGGAGATAGACAAAATGAATTCTAAAGAAAGATTTGAGAAAAAGTCAGATGGTAATCTATGTTGTGAATTAAGGAAAATAAATCCTCATGAGAAGGGCCAGGAGAAGAAGGGTGAAAAACATACATACTAGCCTACCTTCCCAAGATGAAAAGATCATAAAAATGTACAGGTGGAGTTAAGAATATATAAGAATATATATATATTTATTATATATTATACATTTATTTATATAACTGTGCAACAACCTCTACCTCCAAAATATACACACACACACACACACACACACACACTTGCAGGTAAATTCCTTGCAAATGCAGATATTCCTTGTTAAATTCCCAAAGCCTAAAACAGTAGCTGGTATTCAGTGGACACTCACTATTTATCAAATGATAGATTCCACCCATCGTAAACTTTCCCAAATCTTGTTTCTGCCTGTATTTCTAGCACTCACTCACTATCACTTCTGTTTGGTCTGTTCCCTTTTCTGAATTTCTTTAAGTCTTCATTCTGCTTATTGCAACACTGAGGAAAATAGAACAAAAAGCATAAAAGGAAAGATGCTAATGGTCATAGAAACCCACTCAGTCTATGCCAGTGGCAATAAGGCAGAAGGTCAAGTAAAGTGCTTCTTACAGTCAAGGCCCTTAGGATTGATCTCATTTATTAGTACAGCTCTGAAGGGCATCATCAAAAGGAATTATGGAGGGATCCTGTCTGTGGCCTAAAAAAATGTACCACATACCCTATGGATACTCAGCACTCCTTAAAAACTTTAATGTGTCAAAGATTCAGATGCAGTAGGTTGTAGGAATATGCCATGAAGACATGCAGTTAGGAAAACAATTAGAGACAGCAAGGCGCCGTAGGGCAAAAGCCCTGAGCAGACAGAGTCCAAGGCTTCTCTGACCCTGTACTAGAAACAGTATATGCTGGAAACAGCAAAACAGCAGAATAAGATTCAGCAACAAGAAATGTTTAGGTTCTCAGAACAGATATTAGAAGTTAGCATGTTCTTTGTACTTTATTCGCCCCCTGAAAACTTATCTGTTTCCTTGAGTTATTTATACTGGCTAATAAATATCTGAGTAAGGTTGGGGACGGAGCTTCAGTCCTTTGGTCTGCTGACCGGGGTGGTTGCCTCCCCCTGGCCCCTCAGAGCATTTCATCTAGTCTCTGAATAATTCATTGTTGCCTCAACAAGTAGTGCCCACTGTGAGGAATGGGAACCAAACAACAGGTTTGTTACTCAAAGTAGTTCATTGTCACCGAGACAGTAGGTCTCTACATTATCTGGGAATCAGCACTTTCAACAAACACCCCCAGGTGATTTTGATACTGGCAGTCTTTAGAAATCTTGTACTCGTTGGCAAACAGGGAATAGCAAGGGCCTGAGGAATGGTACTATAAGGAAGATGGTTTAACCAATAAAAATCTTTGTTTATCTCTACCATGAAACTGATTCTCAAGACAAGTCAAACTCCATTTTAATTTTTCTTGAATATTATTTAAATTCATAGATCTTTACTGCTTTTAACCATTTTTAAACAATAGCAATAGCTATTATTTTAAGACAACAACATGCTATCATCAGTGTTTTACACCAGTGGTCCCCAACATTTTTTGGGCCACGGACCAGTTTAATGTCAGAAAATATTTTCACGGACCGGCTTTTAGGGTGGGACGGATAAATGTATCACATGACCGAGACAAGCGTCAAGAGTGAGTCTTAAACAGATGTAACAGAGGGAATCTGGTCATTTTTTAAAAATAAAACATCGTTCAGACTTAAATATAAATAAAACAGAAATAATATAAGTTATTTATTCTTTCTCTGCAGACTGGTACCAAATGGCCCATGGACCAGTGCCGGTCTGCGGTCCGGGGGTTGGGGACCACTGTTTTACACATATATCTTATCCTATTTTATAGATAAACTTCAGTTAAATAAGTACAAACAACTATTAAAAAGTGACAGATTCAGAAATCAAACACATCTGTATGTTACTAAAGTCTTTGTTCCATGAAGTCTATACTTGATATCTTAATAGCAGTAAAAACCAATAAATAAAAATCCAGATTTGTAAATGAAGGAAATTTTTCTCTTAACTATCCCTCACTTTAGAAAAAGAATACCTGGGATTTCATTACATGATGAACTTTGACAGTACATTTAAATACCTTAAAAATGGCATTGCAACCTGTTGGGCAAATAAGTTTGTAACACTTGTGTTATTAACTCTTATTAAAAATGGCACTGCCCATGTGGGGTGACTGGTTACCTTCATGCTTAAGAAGGGGTTTGGTTATGCTAATGTGTGCTGGAGGAGGGGGTTGCCCCACCAAAAAGTTTTAAAAGGAGGAGCTAGAAGGCCATTTAGAGAGAAGACCAAGTGGTTGTAGGGGCAAAGGCAGTCAAGAATGGAGGCATGCAAGAGGGGACTGAGACTATTGGGCCTTTGATTCTAGGAAAAACCAGAGAAAGTCAGTGGCTTTGGGAGCCCTGAATGGAAAGGGAAGTGTTTTCCCACTGTGTGTATTTTCTCGCCCGCTGGTTGCGAGCAGGAATAAAAGACGGCCCACCAGTTCTTGGCTCTGTTGTTTCATTACCGTCTGTCCGAATCAAATGCAAACCTGCATGGGCCAGGAGGCTGTGATGGTGGCCACGGCTACTGGCCTACCACAACCTCTGAAAATGATCAATCTTAAAAGTCCTTTTCTAAACCAAATAACCATCCTGTCAATCAAAATCACCTGATATTAAGAACCGATTAACTATTTACAGATGTAGTAGTGGTTCTCAAACTGGGATGATAATCATTTGGGGAACAGCTTAAAATAAAAATTCTAGGCTTCATACCAGTTCTGAATCAGAATTTCTAAGGTGTAACCCCCAAATCTTTACTTCTATACAGCTCCCCATGGGCTTCTGATCAGTAACCAGGACTTGGAAAGACTGGTACCCTAACTCCGGTATTCCACAAGTGAATGAAATGAGGTTCCAAAATGGTAGAGTCCGCCTAAGACAAAGTAGTATAGTAGGCTGGAAAAACAATATCCTCCACATTTGGTGCTTTTAACACCAAATCATGCTGCCATTTTTGGTAAAACTGTCTGTTAAGCTGTTTATTCCCTGCCAATTACTTACTATCCTAGTGCAATTTATTCTCTCATCTGCAAATGAAAAGAGTGTTCACTTCTTAAAAGTTGCTGTGAGGATTAAATAGTATAGTATCGATAAGATAATGAATGCATTTAACAGTGCCCAGCATATACTGAGTGTTCTTTATATAGGTTACATAGCTACCTAAAAAAAAGCATTCCGTTTTTAACTGAAAAGGATTTTTACTGAACCACTCTAATTACAAAATAAACAAGAAGCCCATGTTTAACTTTGGAAGCCCAAAGAAACTTTAAACTCAAGGTAAGCGTTTGCCTATTTCTCGCACACCATTGTATCTTACAGGATGCCTCAGAATCGTCTAATCAATCTCAGTATGGCGACGTAATCTGTATTTTTAAAAAGCATCCTTCTCCCACCCCAACCCCCAGCCAGGTGCTTCTTAGGCAAACCAAGGTTTGATAAATATCACTGTACAGAATCCGTGACCACAGCAAATGGCCTCTCGAGAATCCTCAAAAAAACTACTGTGCTGTGTAACCAGAAAAAGCAACGTCCACAGACCCTGCTGTTGATGCAAACAACAGCTGGGGACAACTGTGCTGAGTCGTCACTGGACCACCACGGACGGCCTCCACCGCCTATGAAACTTTAAAAATTACTAAAGTGCCGTTCCGTAATCCCTGTGGCAGGCAGTGCTGCGTAGGAGGCCACAAGGTGCTAAAAAAATTAGCTGAGCCACTTCTTTCCCAGGAGTGAAGCCAGAGAAAAGTGATCCAGGCTGGCTGAACAGGCCCCAGCGGCGTCAAAAGGTTAACGACCCTCTAAGCCAGTCGCCTGGGATAGCCAAAAGCCTCCAGGGCACAAGCCACCTGCCGGAAGTGCGTCACACCAGCCTGCAGGGGATCCCGGGAGTTGTAGTTAACTGGCTTTTTCTCTTGTGCCCCGATTCGCTTTCTTTCAAATACGCAAACACCTTCCAACTGTAAGGAAGGTCGCTTTGTAACCAAAATATCGAATCCTCCCCTTTTCCAGAGGACAATGGAAATTCCGTCAGAGCTCTTGCGGAATATCAGACTACAAGTCCCAGCATTCTGTGCAAAGCGCTAGGAGCGCCGGGCCACCGTCGTAGGTACTGGCCCCAACAATGGAGCGTCGGGCGTAAGGCAGAGCCTGCCAGCGTCCACAACGCTGGTACCTGCTCCTGGGTCGTGAGTGCCGGGTGTGGGGCGTGCGCGTGCGCATTCGGAGGGGGCGTGAGGTGGGCGCGCCGAGCCGTTGCGGGCGCGTGGCTGCTGAGGTTAGCGGCCGCGGTGCCCCGCGCCCCAAGAGCGGGTAATTGCGGGGCGTCCCGCCTCGCCCGGGGCTGCGCGCAGCTGTGGCGGCCGCCGGGGACCGCAAGGGGCGGAGGAAAGGAGGGGGCAGGCTTCGGCACTCGGAGGAACAGCCGAGCATGCCCCGAGACAACATGGCTTCCCTGATCCAAAGGATCGCCCGCCAGGCGTGCCTCACCTTCCGAGGCAGCGGGGGCGGCCGCAGCGCTTCCGACCGCGGCGCGGTGCCAGGCCCCGAGGCGCCGATGCCGCAGGGCTTCCCAGAGAACCTGAGCAAGCTGAAGAACCTGCTGACCCAGGTCCGCGCTGAGGACCTGAATATCGCCCCGCGCAAGGCCACGCTGCAGCCGTTGTCGCCCAGGATGCCACCCGTTACCTACATGCACATCTACGAGACGGACGGCTTCAGCCTCGGCGTGTTCCTGCTCAAGAACGGCACGTCCATCCCGCTGCATGACCACCCGGGCATGCACGGCATGCTCAAGGTCCTCTACGGCACCGTGCGTATCAGCTGCATGGACAAGCTGGAGGCAAGCGCCGGGCACAAGCAGCGGGCCCCACCGCCAGAGCAGCAGTTCGAGCCACCGCTGCAGGCCCGGGAGCGGGACGCCCTCCGGCCGGGCGTTCTGCGCTCGCGAGCCGAGTACACCGAAGCCAGCGGCCCCTGCGTCCTCACACCGCACCGGGACAACCTGCACCAGATCGATGCTGTGGACGGGCCCGCCGCCTTCCTGGACATCCTGGCCCCGCCCTACGACCCTGACGACGGCCGAGACTGTCACTATTACCGGGTGCTGGAACCCGTCAGGGCCAAGGAGGCCACCGGATCGACCTGTGACCTGCCTCGAGAGGTGTGGCTCTTGGAGACCCCGCAGGCCGATGACTTCTGGTGCGAGGGGGAGCCCTATCCAGGGCCCAAGGTTGTCCCTTGAAGCTACAGGAGCCGGGGAATGTTGGGTCCCCCGGCCGAAAATGTGCCCTACTCAGATCGGGGCCTGGCTGCCAGCGACCTACCACAAGGGCTCTCTCCCTACCCCCAGATCGCCTGGGCATTGGATCTACTGGAGTGGGCTGTAGCCGCTTCCTCCGGAGCTTTGGGAAGCGCGGGCGACTGGACTGCAGCCACCGGGCACGGTTATGGGGGTGGAAGGCTAGGTTGTTTCCTGGCTCTGTCACTGCCACCTGGGTTTTGATTTGGGGGAGGGGAGCAGGAGACTATCTGAAGCGCTTCCATCCTAAAGCCATAATGAAAATATTCTTCCCTCTGTCCTCCACTCTATACAAAATACACTGAAAGATTTTCTTTTCTCCCCTCGCCTCCGCCTTGGGTAAATAGGGTTTGTTTTCCACTTATGTCCCTATGCCCTTTTAGTCCTTGCTGTAGTTTTAACTTGACTGTGCGTGACCCAGTGGTTTGAACTGTTTTTAGTTCAAGTCATTGGTTAAAAACTGGTTTAAAGAGATGAGTTACTGTATCAAGTGAGCTGCCCTGCCAGATTAATTAGTTGTGCAAATAAATCATTTTTCCAGGGTTAGGGAGGGAATCATCTCCGAAACATAACTATACATGTAGAGGACAAGATTGTCTCTTGTCAGTAACCACATCTGGTTTACTCCAGGAGCATTTACTAAGAAATTCACACCTGTGTATCACAGTGACAAACTGTCACATAGACCTTATCTTCCCAATAATTGAGCAGATTTCTTGTTGCAGATTCACCCTAATGCAAAAATTACATTATCCTCAAGTGACTTTTTTAATGGTAGTGTAAGAGGTGGTAGGGTAATTCTGTATTTTATAACCAGAAGATTCAGAGGCGCTGAATCAGTATGCTTCCAAATACCTGAGTGTAAAACATCTCTGGCCAGCTGTTGAATTCCATGTCCCTATTTACTTCCAGTATTTCCCTGCAAAAGTGGAGAAAAATGTTGAAAACTGTTTCAAATTCTCTCAACCCTAATGTTCCAGAGGGCTGGTGGTTCCAACTGTGTTGTTGGTGGCCCTATTCTCAGTACCCTGTCAAACAAGAGAGAGCCATTGCTTGCTTCATCTGGTGTGGTTTTCTATAGGAAGAGAGAAGTCACTGGTGATCAAGGCTACAGAATTGATAACTATACTGCTGGCCCTTTTAGGCCACCAAAACTCGGGCAAAACACTTCCACACAGTTGTGCTATCTGTGACCAGTTTTATTTTTGTCCTTTTAATAGGCTAAGCAACTTGACCTTGTTTACAAATGCATTGACACCATTTGCTTCAGGCCATGGAGCACTATTGTTTTCCCCTTTTTTTCTATTTATAGGATTCCTTTTTACACAAACTTTTAATAAAAACAAACTGTAGAAATAAACACTAAAATTTGCCCAGCTGTCGTCTAAGCCCTCTTGATTGACTTGCCCATGTGGCAATCCAATTCTAATATCTGTAGTAAAGGGAGATTTGCTATTGGTGGAAAGTGTGAACCCTGTAGGAAAACAGTATGTGCCTTTGCCTCTTTATTCATACTGGGTTACAGAGACCCAAAGTGAAGGAATATTTGTTCCAAATTTTTAAATAGAATGAAAAGGCAAGTTCTTGATTTTATTTATTTTTTTTTTAACAAGAAGAGGCTTACTCAAGGTGACGTCCCACAATGTTACAAAGCCTGACACAGGCATTATGCCAAGAATTTTCTCTGGGGACACTAACATTGTTTTATGGTAGCTTCACATTCTGGTGTAGTTATATCTCGGGGACACTTTGAAGCAGTTCTTGGTGCATTCAGTTAGAAAATAAGTTCTGCATATGCAAATGATGATTTTCTTAGAAGAATGTTCACCAAATGGTGGTTTCATAGCACAGTAGAAATGTGTTTGGTTGTCAATCACATACCTACCTGAAAAGGTAGGTTTTGAATTATATTGTAGCCAAAAGTTAATTAACTTATTAAGATTGTGGGTGTTCATGTGTATATTATAATATAACCTGAAGTACATTAAACCTACAAAAAGTCATTCTGGCAATAGGACAATAATAAAGGAAATATTTTTCCCAAAAAACTTTATTATGTAAAGTTCTCAAGTACAAGCAAGTTAAATGAAAAAATTAAGGTGCTTTTCAAAGGAATAACAAATTATTGCAGGCCAAAACAGCAATATTCTATCTCTAGTTAAGTTCAAGACAGTGAAACTTTTGGTTCACTAATAAATTCTGAATAAATTAATGGTGAACATTAATTTATTTTATAATTTAGTGAGCCACTATGAAAAGGATATTTTTCTTACAAAGACAAATGCACAGAAAAACCTTACACCTTTCTGCATAAACTTAGTTATGACTAACTTCATGTGCTGCTATTTCCATGTATTTCTGCAATATAAACTTTTAGTAACAACTGGGGGGAAAATTTGTCTTCCCTACAAAGACTAATGAGCACAATGATACGAATCACTTTTCTGTTGAATAACCTGCAATAATTGCTTCTCATGGGTAACAAGTTGTCTAAATACTTCTAAAGCTTTTTAGTTTTCTGGTTATATCAGTGGCCATTTATATCAGTGGAGAGTATTGTGTGTCTACCGTTTACTTTACGAGAATTGATTTTTTACTAAGCCTAATTTGTGTGGATTGAGTTTATACCAATTGCTGTTTATTAATGAAAATGGTGAACCTATTTTTAAAGTAATATGTTTGTGAACAGGAGTGGTTTCTCTGACCTTTTAACACTAATATTCCTTAACTTCTCCCAAAGTCTCCACCTTTTACTCCTCCTTTTGCATTGTCCTTTGTAAGGGCTCAATCTTGGCATCCCAGGAGGACTCTGTCATCACTTAGCTCTTCCAAATGACTGAATCTTGTGCTATCACTCTACTGCTCATTGAAGAAGCAATATAGCTTTAATTCAGGTTTCTGCCCATTGCTATTCAACTCTAACCTGAGGGCAGTAATGCTCGTGTAACTCTCCTGGTCTGAACTCTGGTCCCCTTAGTGCAAGGAGGCATCTACTGTCAGAGAAAGAAATAATTTGTTAAGCTCCGTATATGTACCGAATCTTCAGATCCAGGAATGTTTACATTTCTGGATTAAAATCTGTACTTGTGGAAAATAAAAGCATGTTTGAAATTGGTTAGAGGTAAATCTTACCTGATTATTGCAAAATAGAGAAGGAAAATATTACATGCTACAATGACTACATTTTAATTATTCTTAAAGGTTAATAATCTATACTGCAAAATTATGTTGTACTAAAAACTGGTGGCCTGCAGATTCTAAAATTTATTTCCTTGAGAGTCAGCTTTGAAACTGTGATTGAAAACATATCTGAAATTATTTAATGTTTAACCATACTATTTTTCTGCAACAAAGTATCTCTTCTATTTAAGGAAAATAAGCTAGTGCAAGAAAACAAAAATACTTGCATCCACAAAGGAGAGAATCGTTGGACATAAATATTTTCTTTTACTATAAAATATGTTTGGACTGGAGGCATTTTAGGCACTTGTGGTGATGCTGACCATTCTTCACATGCATACACACGATACATTGTATTGAACTGTTAAAATATATTACAGCCATTTTTAATATATATACCAAACAATGTGCCTTAATTTCATTAGTAGTTAGGATATTGAAATCAAATATTCTGGTTTATGAATAACTGAAAACCTTATTTAGGTTTAATAGACCTGTTTTTATTTTATTAATTGAAGTTATTGGGATGACATTGGTTTACAAAACTACAGGTTTAGAGGGTACAACTCATCAAAACGCCGTCTGCACACCACATTGTGCACCTTCTTCCACTGAACCATCTCAAATGCATTATGATCTAAATTTATGGAATTACTCTCCAGAAGTATATTTTTAATAAGAATTCCCAGTAGCAGCTGGAACACCAATAATATTATTCAATAAAGCATTGACTATAAGAAGGAACAGACTTGGCTTTATATGCTTTATTTCTTGAGCAAAGTATAAACTGAGAGACTTGTGAAAAGTACCTGAAATGTTTCAAGCCAGAAGTAAAATCTGATTAAAGATTGACCTAACATTGTTGAAATTAAGGAATAAAAGCCACTCTGAAAAAACAATACACTGGTATACTTATACCACTTCAAGCCTAAATCAAGGTAAAAGTGAGTATGTAACTAATTTGACTATCATAAAATGTATGTAATCTTAATCTTCTTTAAAAACCTTTTTTAGTCTGTTGCTTTATAAACAATTGTTTATGTTACCTTAACAGAAGCTGCTCTGAAATTAAAAATTGGCAAGACAATTACAGATCATATAAAACTTAGATATATTTGAATATAATGAAATTTTGGCAGGAGAAGTTTCATTAAAAATATAGTTATCAAAATGTGGAATTGTTTTATATGTGTTTAAAAAGATTGGCCAACCAAGGAAGATAATATGCTGACAAGCTACGAAATAGGATTTTTTAAAAAAATTTTTGAGAGAGGAGCAGGGAGAGACAAGAACATCCAGCTGCTCTTGCATGTGCCCCGACCAGAGAGTCAAACTGGCAACCTCTGTGCCCTGGGGTGACCCTCCAACCAACCGAGCTATCTGGCCAGGGCTTTATTTTATTTATTGATTGATTGATTTTTAGAGAGACAGAGAGGGGAGGGGGAAGGAATTTGTTCCACCCAGTTGTGCATTCATTGGTTGACTCTTGTTATGTGCCCGGACCAGGGATCAAACCTGCAACCTTGTTTCAGGATGAGGCTCTTAACAGACTGAGCTAACCCCGCTAGGCTAAGACATATGAGCAGAATGAAGCCGGTCACTAGAACAATCTGACACTGAAGTTTAGAAATTTTTCTTTAGTAGTGATATAGTTATTCTACATCTTTGAAATTTGGACAGGGAAAAAATAAGAAAAGGGTTTATTACCTCTGTATATTAGATCTCAAATTCTAGTGCTAGTAAGAACAAAAAGTTTCCAGGAGTAGCTGTTGCTCTCTGCTAAGATATAGGCCATCAATTATCGGTCTGGACAAATAGGACAGGGTTTTCAGACGATGACGCTTAAACAGGAGGCACTCCAGTGTGTTGCAGTTGTGTAAGGATACAGAAGCAGTGGAGGAACTTGAAATATTTAGGCCCAATTTTAGAGAAATATAACTTCATAAAGACAGTCATTTGCTTTGTATGATAGACAGCTTTTTTAGGGGTGGTGACTTTATATTTTAAAATCATTCCAAAAGGCTCACAGTAAAATGAAGGATATGGTATACTCTTTAGAACTATTATTATCCAGTACCGTGTAGTACAATATTTATCTATTTTATTCAAGTTGTCTTTGAGATCAAAGGCTGTTGTACACATATCTAATGAGCTGTGTATTTTGGTAATGTTTAGACCCACCACACCTATGGCAGATTAATGATCCTTCTGAACAGGGGGTAATCGGGGAGAGAAATGAGTCCTGGGGTAATTCCTTTGGCAACTCATAAATGCTGTCATCAGCAATGTCTGAATGCATTTTTGATCTGAAGAGGTGATAGTGCTTTTCAAAAAGTTTTCTGTGGTCATGAGACTAATCCAGGAACCTGAAAGTCATTTCCAGCTTGACCACGCCACCACACTTTCCACAAAGCCACATTTCGTCTGAGTTCCTGGCCCTGGTCAGGGTTCTGAAAGCAGTTGCAAATGTGTAGTCTCCGAGTGGGCACTTGTTTGTCAGTATTTATTTTCCGGAGCCCACTCAGGAAAGGAGAGAAGCTATAGGCTGTTATAGAGGACGGAACAATGAGTCAAAACAACGCCTCCCCACTTTTACACTAATGCATTGGGGAAATCCCCAGAATAGTAGGTTTGATTATGAATGGAGATTGCTTTGGGGTGAGGGCTGGTATTGAGAGGCTAGCAAGGAAAACTTGGATATCCTGGCTGGGTCAAAGCATTGAAATCACTGGATGACTACTGAATGCTCACCCAGCAAATATTTCAGAAACGATTTCTTGAGCAAAAATATTGTTGAAAAGTATTTATTTACACTATTGTCATAAACCACTCATTATCTGAACTTCAGTTAGTGGTTTTGTGTTAGAATAAATCATTCATGTTTCCACGACTATTAAGAGCTAATAAACCAAGTTGGCTCCAGTAATATTATTTACATTCTTATCTGCAATTTGACTACAAAGGTAACACTTTTAAGTCACAAAACAGCATACAAAAATATACTTTCTAAAAAAAAATTCCAAATATTAATAGGCAGATATATACAGCCATACTAAACCCAGGGCGTGATTTTTTTTTCTTTATCCATAATAAGGCAACCCATTTACATGCAGACCCTGTAACATCGTCTACATCACACAAGGCACCAAGGACACTTCCAACACAATTGCATGCATCCTAGTTTCAGAGAATATATGTACATCCCCTTTTAAATAAGTTAACCTCTGACTCATTTCAAGAGGTCATAAATGCTTTACTTTTTTTTTTCCCAAAGGTTCAAAACTTGGAGAACAGTGCACATCAAAAATACACAAAATCTGAGTGGATATACACTGCAAAAATAGTCTTTACATTTCTCAAACAACTCAAAAAGGAGCAGATATTGCTAGGTCCCTCCCATCACATTGCACTTCTGTTCTCTGAGTTTATAGTACATATTGCTTAAAGGGTTGAGAGGACTAGATAAGCTTTGATTCACTGTTCTAGGGCCACAGAACGCAGCATAAACACCATGCTTTACTCACTGTACAGCATCCCCCAAATCAGTCCCAAGCCATAAAGTGCACATCAGTTTTGCTTCTGCCTTTGCTGTCCCTACCTGAAGGGATCAGCATCTCCCAACCTACTGTAGAAAACGTCTCAGATCAACTCAGACATTCAGAGTCAAAAAAAGCCTGTAATTGGTCAAAATGGGGGGCGGGAGCAAAACCTAGTCAAACAACCCTTTAAAGCAGGGTTAGGCCTCAGCCCTCTAGAACAGGGACCCCCACCAAACCCCCTTCCAAACCTCCCCGTGACCTTGGGGTGATAACTCACCAAAGAGAGACTAAGGTGGGCTAATGTTTAGGAAGGGCCTGCTTCTAAATGGAAAGAGGGGCAGTGCTGGGTCCACCAAGGCCCTTTGCCCAAGAAGGAGGAAGGATGGTAGTGTTTGCTGTGCAGCTCCAGTGGACCAAGGGGCTCTGGGACCTCTAGGAGCAGGTGTGTCAGCCTGAGTCTGGTCTCAGGGTGTCCTGGTCCTAGAGGAGCAAGTGGCCAGGGACCCTCCACCAATGGAGCTGCTGTTGCTGCTGCACAGGGGCACTCCAGCCTGCGTGCCCCCGGTGCAGGAGGCCGTGGAGGCCACTGGCACGGAGGTGGGGGCACTGCTCTTGCGCTCCTTCTGTCTCAGGTGGATCTTGGTGTGACGCTTCCTCTCATCACTCCTGGCGAACTTGCGGCCGCAGTAGTCACAGGCAAAGGGCTTCTCGCCAGTGTGGGTGCGGATGTGGGTAGTGAGGTGGTCACTACGGCTGAAGTTGCGCATGCAAATCCGACATTGGAAGGGCTTGTGCCCCGTGTGGATGCGGATGTGCCGCGTTAGTTCGTCGGAGCGGGAAAAGCGCCGATCACAGCCTTCTGCTGGGCACGGGTAGGGCCTCTCATGCACTGGCGTCTTGCTGGGCCTGTTGGGGTACTTGCGAGGCCTCAGAATGGGCCGCAGCGGCAGGTGGTGTGGGTTATAGGCAGCGGCAGCAGCTGCTGCTGAGCTGCTGCCAGGCAGCCGGGGTCCCTCGCTGCCTCCACTGGCCCCTGGCCCTGCGGCCCCAGCACTGGGGCCCCCCAGAGTAAAGTTGCGGATGGTAGAGAGTGGAGTGAGTGGAGGGGGAACTCGCAGAGAGTCCAAGGGGCAGGAGAAGGGTTTGCGGTCTGGGCCAGCTGTACCATGCAGGTCTCGCTGGCACTGTGATGGGAAAAATCCAGGATAGTCTGGGATCATGGGAAAGAGACCTGGGTCCGTGGTTGGCTTGGGGGACGGGTAAGAAGGAGGCGGTGGATAGGCCAGAGAGGAAGAGGTGGAAGTGGTGGGTGCTGACAGGAACGCTGAAGGGTCCTGGTAGAGATCTCCTGCACAGCCAGAATAAGGAGGTGGTGGTGGCGGTGGAGAGTAGAGGTGATCCAGGTCAGGCTGGGTCTGGGACATGGTGCACACACCCAGGGGTCCTGTGGCCAGTGGGTTGGGAGAGGCAGAGGTGACGCTAGATGAGGCTGTGGTTGAAGCTGGGGAGGTGACCCCTTGCAGGATGCCTGCACTCACAATATTGATGATGCCTTCTGGGTAGCAGCTGGCACCAGCGTACTGGGGGTCAATGGAGAACTTGCCCATGTAAGTGAAGGTCTGATTTCGGGGTGCAGAGACAGGAGCGAAGCTGCTGGGATATGGGAGATCCAGGGGCCTCTTCTCGCCAGTCATGTCAATGTTGATCATGCCATCTGGGGAGAAGGAAGAATGAAGGTGGAGCAATGAGAATGCAGCCAAGAATCCCTCCTCATCCCCTCTCACCCGGGTCCATTCCCAAGGCCTAGGATCCTAGCAATTTAGAACTGGGTGGGGAAATCGCTGGCCAGAGACAGTAAGAGGCTAGCCCAAGATTTCACAGTGGCAGCCAGTACAGTCTGGGACTCCAACTACCTCCTGGAAAGCAGGATGAGCTACTCCCCCCCTCCACAGCCATCTGTGGCTCCAGTCCCCAATAAAAACACCCAATAATAGAAACAATATTAAAAATTCCCCATCTGCCTGAACTTCTCTCCCTCTCCTTCGCTTGCGGGGTCCACGACTGGGGCACCGGGCAGACAACACCCAGACGATTGCTCCCCGCCGGGGCCGCAAAGGTGGCAGCCCTAGAGGGCAGCCCGAAATGGGGGCCGTGATTTCCCGGCTGCTCCCTATCTCCGGTGCCTTCTCTCCCTCCCTTTCTTGCTGCGCTTCTGCTGTCGGCTGCTGGAGGGAATCCGGCGCTGCGGTGTAAGGAGTGTATAGGTTTCCTTTACCTCCCACCCGTGTCCCACACCCTCGCGTCCTTGCCCCAGCCCAAGGCCAGTGGCAGGGCTTGAAGAAAGGCGTGGGGGGCCGTGGGAGACTACCTTCCACCGCATCGCCAAGAAAACCAGCGGCACCCGTGCCTCCGCAGGCCTTCCTCGGCAACCCAGGAGCCGCTTCCCGCGGCGTCCCGCCCTCCTCCTCCGCCCCCTTCTCTCCTCCTCGCCAACCTTCTCAACTTCGCTAGTCGCGCGCAGGTGGGGGCGCTCCTTAAGGCCGCACCGGTTGGGCGTTCCGAGACTTTCCCCGGGAATGCTCTGCCTGGGAGCGAGCAGCGGACGCTTTCCTCTGGAGCTTCTCCGCCACTCGGCTCTCCAGAAGCGCAGCTATTTTCCAGAGCCCCGAACTTTCTCGTCACTTTGCCCCTACCCCAGGAGAGGGGAGGCCAGGTGCCGCCGGCGGGAGCACCGGCACAAGCCCCCAAAGTCCCATGGTGCCCCTCTTCTACTTTCACCCCTGAGCCCTCCGGAGGCTGGGCGCGCGCGGCGCACGAACGCCGGCTCGCTGGAGACCCAGTACATTTGCCCGCGCGCCAAGCTCCGGCACCCGATCCCTGCTCCCACGGAGCTCCTGCTGCACCCAGTTCCAGTCTTCAACGCCGTTCACCTCGCGCCCCAACCCTCTCCTCCAAGTCCTGCACACATACACCGTACCCCACCCACAACCTTCCACCCACAGCCTCCGAGCTGCGTGGGTCCTGGCCCGCGGAGGGACCGCGCGGCTTACCTCCGGCCACTCCGTTCATCTGGTCAAAGGGGCCTCCCAGTTCGGCATTGGGGAAGATGGTCACCGACGTGGCAGCGAGGTCCTCCACCGGATAGATGTTGTCAGACAGCTGGTGCACAAAACCACTGAGAGTTACTGGGATTTTGTCTACGGCTTTGGCGGTCATCATTTGCTCCTCGCACAAACTGGAGACCCAACTCCCTCTCTACCTGGAGTGTCAGAGAAGCCGTTTTGGAGAGGGATTGGACTTAGCCTAGGTTGATATCTCCTTTTACCCTCCACACTTAAAAGCAGCCACCAAAAAGAGAAAAAAGAAAAAAAAATCCAACAGAAATAAAACTAGCAAACAAGTTGCTGTATTTTTAAGAAAGAAGAAAAATGGCTATTTGCCACTGATTCTCTCCTGTGTTCCGGCTGGGAAGCCAGGAGTTGCTGATGTAGTGTTATTATAACAGTCGGTGTGTCCCCTCGCCGAGCTATTAATCAATTGCTGCTCTCCGGGTTAGATGGAAAGTGTTGCTCTAAGTATTTATGGGCAGGTCCTCAATGCCCGTGACGTCGCTGCCCATATATGGACTGAGGAACAGGGCTGGGCCAGGCGGCTTTTGCCGTCACATGGCCGATTTGCATAGGGGTTCGGCTGCGCGGGCTCCACCGAGCTCGGGACTCGCGGCTTGCAGCCCGAGGGATCCGCTGTGGTCTGGGGCGCGCGGTCGGAGCCGCAGCTCAGGTCCAGGGCAAAGGGCCTGGCGGGGACGGGGCGCGCCGCGGGTCGGGCTCAGGCCAGTAGGGGAGAGCTAGCGGGTCGGGCTGCGGCGCGGCCTCTTGGGGCTGGGAGGAATTCCGGTTCTCCGGGACTTTCCAAAAAAGGCGAAGATCCGGTGCCGGCGGCTCCGCCTCCTCAGCCCTTGTTTGGGAGCCATTCCGGAAAATTAAACTTCGGAAAGAAACCGAGCGGAGCCGAGACACTACAGTCAAACCCCTACTCACTTTCTTGGCAGCTCAAAACCGCAAGCACAAGGAGGCAGCGAAGTAAAAAAAAAAAAAGAAAGAAAAAAAAAACCTTCGTGCATTCACGGAAGCTGACTGCTTTTTTCTGAATTACTTGGTGGAAAGAAGTGGCTGATGATAAGAGTGAATGCGGTGTTGCTTTTTTGGAAAGTCTGTTCTATTTATACAGGAGCAAAAACGGAACAGGTTTTGGGTTGTTTGTTTGTTTAAGTATTCTGGGCACATTGGGGCTGGTGGGGGGGGGGGCGTAAACCCTATGAGGAACAGAATAACTGCACGGAGCTCCGAGAGAAATCCTCTGCGGAGACAACCCCCCTTCCCGCGCTCTCCCTTCCCCCTTCAGCTGCAGCACTGAGCGGTCGCCCTACCGGTGTTTGGGCGGTCAGCTTTGTGGGGGCGTCCAGGTGGAGGCTTGGACATTTACCCTGCCCCGCCATACACACATTCTCTCCCCCCCCCCACCTCCACTTCCTTTACACACACTCCCACCCCCGCTGCCCTCACACACCCACTTTGCACACCTTATGCTACACACCTCCCTGTTGACAGCGAGCCGGTGCGCCAGCCTCGCCAAAAGGGTACCCAACCGGCAGAGCGGAGCCCAGGATTGCTGGACAGAATGCTCTTCGAAGACACCCCTCCTCATCTTACTGCCTGTACGGAACCACTGCCCCGGCAACCCTCGACCCCGGAGAGCCTACGCTCCGGGGGTGCGCCCTGTCTGGACAGAATGCTCTTCGAAGACACCCTTCCTCATTTTACTGCCTGTACGGAACCACTGCCCCGGCAACCCTCGACCCCAGAGAGCCTACACTCCGGGGGTGCGCCCTGTCTGGACAGAATGCTCTTCGAAGTCACCCCTCCTCATCTTACTGCCTGTACGGAACCACTGCCCCGGCAACCCTCGACCCCAGAGAGCCTACACTCCGGGGGCGTGCCCTGTCCGAACACGCTGTACTCCAGAACACATATATTAGAAGGTATATTCTTCCTTGTCCTCGCCAAGAGCCACCTGGGAGAGCCCAGAGAAGTCCTGAGAGCAAACAGCATCGCCGTGCCAGTTTTGAACCACCATCACCCCATACGCGTTTCCCTTTGCGAGGAAAAACAAACAAAAAATCTAGCCTTGATGTAAACCTTTCTGTTTAGTTCCCAAAGCAATTTTTAAAAACTTCAGAAGTACAGACGGCGGGTTTCTGGCTCGCTTACAAGCTCTATTCCTACCTGCCGAAGCACCCCGTCCCACACCGGAGCGCTCCGGACCCCACGGTAGGCTTGTCCCAAGTGTCCAAGCCTGGCGTGTCGCCGCTGCCTGGCACCTTCCCGCCCCAATGCAGGCAAGGCCTGGGATAAAACGCGGGGGCAGCCTCCAGGGCCCGGCCCGGCCCTTTCCTGCCTCGGGTCCGGGACCGCACCAACCTCTTGGGGGCTGGGGCGGGCGAGAGCCACGGCGCCACGCCGTGGAGGAAGCAAGGCGCTGCAGGCGGCACTCCGCCGCTCACCTGCTACCGCAGTGAGCCTCCTTCCTCCCAGCCCCCAGCGCGCCCCCCAGCGCGGAAGTCAGAGCCCTGGGGTACCCGGGCGGCCGGGAGCGGCCTCTACGCCTCCACCTGAGTGCCGCTCTTCCCCCTACCCGCCACGATATCTGTTCTCCCGCGGCCGTCCATATTCCTGACTTCTAACGCCCAGAGAAATTTTTGGGAAAGTTTCTCGCTTGTGCTGCGCGCTCTTTTCCAATTGGAGAGAAAAATGAAAGGAAAAAGGAAGGAAGTCGCAGCAAGGTTAGCACCCTTGTAGGTTCGCCACCCTCGGCAAAAATATGCAGAGTCCCGTTGAGAGAGAGAGAGAGAGAGAGAGAGAGAGAGAGAGAGAGAGAGAGAGAACTGCGCCCTTACCACGTGCGCCAGCCCGCTCCGCCTGCGATCTGGCCGGTCCCGCGGCCCCCGCGCTGACCACCGGCAAGACGACGCCTCGGAGGGGAACCCGACTCGCATCTCCAGCCTTGAGTCCGAAAAAAGAGGGAGGGGGTGACCGAGTTATGCAAATGTGGGTCGTGGCAGCGGGATTCGGGTTACTGCCCCCGCCAGCCTCTGAGGTGAGGCACCCACCGGCGGCAAGCGCGGGCGCTGCGACAGCTAGCGCTTCGCTCCTCTTCATGCACGTGGGCGGGCAGGCGGGCGAGTTGCCGGGGCCGCCCCGCAGCGGGCGCTGCTGCCAACTCCTCCAGCGGCCACCAAGCGCCGCCCTGAGGGGGAGCTTCTGGACGCCCCGAGTGCTCGAGTGAGCAAGGCGCACAGGGCAAGACGTAGGCTGGGGTGGCCCTGGCCAGGGTTAGCCGCGCGGCTTTTGGCTGCTACCCTTCAGAAAGGAGGAGACTGAGTGGGGGTCAAATGGGGGAGTAAGTCCCACCGAGGGGAAGCGGGCTTGCCTGGTTCGTCTGAAATGCAGATTAGAGTATATAGGAGTGACTGACCCTCTGGAACTATTCGGAGCTTTCCAACAACTCACACCTCCCTTACCCTGCATTACGCATCACGTCAAGCTCGCCATGTGCCGGGAGTGGGTTGGGACAGAGGCAACCATCAACCAGCAGCGAGGGTATGCAGACTCCCAGGAGGGTGCCTGGGGCCAGACCTGGGAGGCCTTCCCTGAATCTATCTCCACTGGAAACGGGTCAGTAGATACTCCCTGTTACTATTTTTATTTTTAAGAGTGTAATAGAACAAAGTCTAGGCACACTCATTTCAAGCCAGCTACCTTGAGGACAGGTAATAAATTCAGAAAGCTAAAGTGACTTGCCTAAAGTCACCCAGCTGGTAAGTGGGGGTGTCCAAACTTGCAACCAAGTCTTCTGACTCCAGGTACCCTGCTCTGGTCGCTCTTGGAATCAGGAAAACCCAGTTCCGGAAATGCAGCAGTTCTCTGAGGATTGGAAGACTGGCTTAGCCCCCTAGGGCTTCATCTTTCATCCTTCTCCAACTTCATCTCTTTCCTTTGGCATTTCTGAGGAGAGGAAAGCTGAGATCAGGCCTTTCAAAGGACAAGGTACAAGGGGTTGACACGGACATACAAACACTCACAAACTGTGAAGGAAGAATTAGAATTCTTGGATTCTCTAGAGACCTACTTATAGGCCCTGTAATAAGAGAAGTCGACCTCATAGTATCCTTCTTGGAGGGAAGAGGTGAGAAAAGAAATAGGCAGAGACAGATAAAAACTCCAAATGTATTTACAGAGTAAGATACTGTGCCAGGAAGGGTGTTGGGATGAATGGGCAATGTGGCAGCTGAGCACAGAGATGTAATGTACCATGCTCTCTACTTTTAGGCTTATTTTGATCAAAACCTGAACAAATAAATGCCATTCTTTAAAATAGAGTTGTCAAAAATCCCAAGTAAATGGGGCGCTCCAAGATGTGTCAGGATTATTAAAAGAGTAGCAAATTGATACGAGATTCTGATTTGCTTTGTCGTGATTCCAAAGCCAGAAAGTAAAAAAGGAAGGAAGCCTGGGAGCCCTTTAATAGGCTTGCCCTGGAGAATGGGGGGTTGGAAGAGGGGAAGGAACAGGGAAAACAGCCTGAGGGTCCTGGCTGGCCCTCAGAGGCCCCTTGTGAGTGGTTTTCAGCCCCCTCCTCACACCCTACTCCATCACAGAGACTGAGAATCAAAATCAGCCATGAGGCATGTTACAAATAATTTGTTAACATTTGCATTTGGACTTATTAAGAAACATTTTGAACAGCATTATAGACTATTCCTAGTGTAACATCATTTTCACCCACTTTCATTCTAATACTACTGCTAGAGTGAGAAACAAAGGAATGTCTGAATTCCCCTGAAATGTGGACACACACACAGGGTGTGGATCCACATGCGAATGGTATAGGACAGACATCTCAGTAAGAATCGGGCTAACTGCCAAATCTACCATCTAGCCAAGTCTATTTTAATGGTGCCAGTGTGCTGAGAAAACTGACCAATGGTTCCCTACATTTAGCATCTCACTGTGAATCTGGTAATCCCAGAGGCTATAAACCAAGCATAGATTATGCCAATCAAAATCATTGTAAAGCCTAAGAGAAGCATTTCTTCACACCAATCAAGTGTGCAACAAAGTCATGTTTCGTTGGCACAAAGAATCTGGCCAGGAGGAAATAAGACCTCCTTCGTCTTACTTTGCAGCAGCAGCCAACACTGGCCTAACCAGAGGGGGCTCAGGTTCCCTCCCAGGTGAGCTATCATTAAGTCCACAGATATTTCTTGAGGATCTACTATGTATCAAGAGTTATGCCAAACTCTGGGCATACAGTGGTGCCTAAAACCAGGCCTGGTTCCTGTTCCCGTGGAGCTTGTAGTCAATCACATAAATAGACAGTTGTAAATAATAGCAATGTACAGCCCCAGTGAAGGAAAAGGGCAAAGGACCCAATCGAGTCTAGAAATTTAAGGAAGGCTTCTCTGAGTGGACAGTGATCTGAAAGATGTGCAAGGATTGGGGGAAGGTTGCTGGATAGGGCATCCTAGGGGGAAAGAGCAGGTATGGAAATGCTCCAAGGTGAGAGGAAGCGAAGAGCATGCAATAAAGAAAGTGCAGAGTGGGTGGGAACCTCTAGGCCACCTTCCAAGCCTCGTGCATGCTGGGGCCGAGTGCAGCCAGTGCCGAGAGCCTCTTTGGAGTCGCCCACCCCTCCGAGTAGTTTAACCTCTGCCATGATCTTTTCTGGCTAATGGAAATGACATTATAATTTTCACATATGAAATGTTTTTTACTGTTCAGCTTCTGCACGTGAGTGAGAACATGTCGACAAGGTTGCAGCCAGAAGAGAGAACACACATAGGCTGTTGACATCAGCATTGTGTTTCAGTGACTGTCTCAGGGAAATAACATTCTTTCGCCGTCTATTTCTCAACAAAGAAATGACACTGTGGATTTTGTTCCATTTAAAATGAACAGAGGAGGGAAGTGCAGCTTTCTAGTAGAAACATAGTATGTCGGACCTACAGATCATTTTACTATTGCTGAAAAACTCAAAGGTAAATCAATGTGTCATTTATCGTGATTAAGACAAGGAAAATATCAACCTGGCGTCCAGGTTAATGAGTGATAATCTCTCAGTCTGATCATAAAAGCTTGAAGCAAAATCTCCATTCCAAATGACACCTTTTTATGCCTTTAAATTTTAAATCATTCAACCCCTACATTTAATTTATTAGAAATGAAGTTTCCTATAACTAGGGAATTCCTGGGTTTTTTTTTTTTTTATTTTATTTATTGATTTTTAGAAAGAGGGGAGAGAGAGAGAGAAGGGAGAGGAGCAGGAAGGATCAACTCCCATATGTGCCTTGACCAGGCAAGCCCAAGGTTTCGAACCGGCAACCTCAGTGTTCTAGGTCACGCTTTATCCCACTGCGCCACCACAGGTCAGGCCTATTCCTGGGTTTTTTAACGCACATAACTCCAGCCTGCTTACATCACCACGTTACAAGAAATAATTTTTCTTTTTCCAAAAAAATGTCAGACTTGCCACAGAAGCTTTGCTTTTATGTGTAGAGAAGGATGGGGAAAGTAAGTGCATCCTGTTGTTAGAGCAGTTGTTTTGCAACATGTAAACCAAAAAGGGGGGGAAAAGAAACACACGAACATTTTATATTTCAACTGAGTGATCCTGGTAAGAATGGTCATTCTTTATTGTGTATAAGATGATCAGCTCTGGAGGCTCACGTGACTCAAATTCTAGGTTCTGGGTTCAAGTTCTGACCCAAGACACTACCTGGCTATGGGGTTTTAAATAAATTATGTAACTTCTCTGTGCCTCAGTTTCCTCATCTATAAAGTGGACAAAATGATTCTACCTATCTCCTGGGTATATTGAGGATTAAATATGGTGCTATATGTAAAACATGTAGCACACTGGTACATAGTAAATACTCACTAATTTCTAGCTATTGTTAAATTGTTACTACCATTGCATACCCCCTTTGAAGACAGACACTGGACTGTGTTTTTCTAGCTTCGTTGCTTTATTCCAACCACCTTGAAAGATAGGGCTGTTTATTTCTATTTTACAGGTGAGGGAACTGAGGCTCAGAAAAGACACCGAGCTTTCTCAGATTCACACAGGAAGTTGCAGGGCCAGAATGTGAATTAGTCTCTCAATTGCCAAAATTCACATCATTCACGTACATTATGTGATGCAGAGCAACACATAGCAGATAAAAGCAATAGTAGCAGTACTTAAAATATTAATATATAAAGTATTCGTGATATTTATTTCTGAATTCTGAGTTTCAGCTTCCAAGAATAATGATAATACTTAGGAAGTTCAGGTTTAAGTTGTAAAGAGAAAAAGTAATCCAGAAAACAGTGGCCATTTGAATGTAACTTATAGCAAGCTATAACCTCATAAAAAATGTCATTAAACTTACAAAGCTAATTTTCACAATAATAATCATCTAATTGACAAAGCACCTTTCCCCCCCCCCAGTGATATCAAAATACATAATGATAATACTGCTGTTTTCCAAAGAGTTTTGAAAATGTGGAATAGAAATTTAAAATTTAGCAAGAGTGAGTTAGTGAGTAGCTTGCAAAATCTGGAGACAGTTCTCCATAAGAGACATTCTTAGCCTAAGTCTGACCCATTTAAGGGACCTGCCCGGTGCTGCTGTCTCGCATAAGTCTTATGCTGTTGGTTTTTCAACTCCATTATAAATTCCCTCAAGGCAGGGACCTTGAAGTATGCTCCCTGTCTGTATTTCAACAAGTAGAGTTCTGGATGGGAACCCAATATATGTCTTCTCAGCAGTGAGAAGGAATAAGGCCTAGAGCATCGGAGATTTTTATATGCTGTCTCAGAGATAAAACTGGTGTGCCACAAGAACTTTTAAAACATTCAATACATGATTATTCAGTCAGAGGCACTGATCTCTTTTCCCTTAGATTATCAAATTTAAAAAATGACAATAGCAAACACAACAATAGCCACCCAGTGTGAATGAATCAAAATTATACCTATTTTTTGTCAGATCAGAAAAAAAAAAAAAGATACTTTTCAGTGTGCCACAGAACTTTAGTAATTAGTTTATGGGTGCCATAAAATGAAAAAGTTTGAAAATTGCTGTGCTATCTTGTCAAAGGACTCCTAATTAACAAATTCCACCCAGCCCACAACAGATTACCTCTAATGATCTCTCCAGGAGATGATGGAGTTCAGAACAAAGGCAAGGACCCCAGAAAACATCCTCTGAAAGATTTGTTCTCAGTTACACCCATTTCTGGAGGTTTAAATCATAAAATATTGAGCTGCCATCCTCTGCTCTCAGTGCAGCGAATGCCACTGAGGGGGTGGCAGCCGGCAACGAGGGCCACTGTGGAGACATCTACCCCAAAGCCCTGTTCAGGCCACGCTTCCCTCTTTCCTGACTCTGCCTTCCCACGTATTACTGGTCACAGCTGCAGGACAATGCAAGCAGCTGGAGAATGGAAAGGACTTGGGAAGGAGCCCCAAGACCCTCTTCCCAGTTCTGCCTCTGCCTCTTGGGTTGGTGGTTGATGCAGGAAGAAATCAGCGGTGCTGGAACAAATCGGACATCGCTAAAGTCTTTGGTGGCAGCTTCAGGGACTATTTTTCCCCCATATCTGATGATACGTCTTAACCATATGCCACAAAGTTGTAGAGACATCACATCCTCGCACCCCTGCCCAGAATTTTAAACGGCAGCCAAAAAAGGACACAATGCTTAGAAAAAGAGTTCAATTTTTTACTATTTTGAGTGAGAAAGGTAGTCAGGGCAGCAGGAAAGGATTGGTTAGAGGCAAAATGCCATACCTGGATCTGGCTGCAGCACCAGTGGA
The DNA here is from genome assembly GCF_036850765.1 of Saccopteryx bilineata. Taxonomy (NCBI): domain Eukaryota; kingdom Metazoa; phylum Chordata; class Mammalia; order Chiroptera; family Emballonuridae; genus Saccopteryx; species Saccopteryx bilineata. The sequence goes on from NC_089498.1 coordinate 64,276,933, forward strand.
AAAAGCACTAGATTAGAAATCAGGCTCGTTGGTGTCTTTCCATAGTGATAATGTTCCTAGTAATAATGGCTAATATTTATTGAGCACTTAAGGGCACTAAGCACTCTGCTGACTATGTTGCCTCATCTTTTAGTCTACCAACCACCCCATGAAGCAGATATCATTACTCTTTACACTTATAGATGAGGAAACCGAGTCACCAAAACCCAAGCCACGAACTAATTAAGTGGAAATGCCAAGATGCAAACCCAAGCCGTCCAACTTCATTGCTTGAGTGCCCAGTGCCTTCCCTAGCCTGTGTAACTAGACAAGCCACTTAACCTCTCTGGGCTTCAGTTTCTTCATCTTTGCAGTGGGGCTGGGCATGCTTGCTCAGTTGCCCTTGGCCAGAGTATTGTGGTGAATCAAAGGAAGAGGATTAAGAACGTGTTCTGAAAAGCAGGACACACACTACAAATCTAATTGTCTCCCAGAACAATTGTTTTGGTTTCTGGACCTGCAGTAACAATAGTGGATATAGACTGGGATAGGATAGGGGCGACATTTATGATTCCAGGACAGGGACAAGGCACCAACAATAAAACTGAACTTCTAATCTGTTTGCCTGCTGACCATTCCTAACTGAACTTCTACTCTTGTTTGCCTGCTGACCATTCCTAAGGCCCTTCAAAGTAGCCCCATTTTCCCCCTCACACTGGAGGGTAGTTCAGATCTGTGTACTCCTTTTCATCTGGAGGTGGGGTTGAGAAAGGTGACCCCAGAGGTTTGAGGTTTTTGGAACAAGCCCTTGGCAGGTCTGCTTCTCCTAATGCTAATAACAAGCCTCGACACATGATCACACTCCTTCTTGAATCCTGATAATTAACTAGAATACATGTTTCTGCTCAAGAGTTGTTTTGCCTGAGAGAATATTATGGTTATAATGTAGTCACACTGGTCACAGAACAATTTCAATCAATGCCCTTGTGAGCACATAATCAGAGCCTCACCAGAGATCTGGCAACTCCCAGACTTTTAATACAATTAGTAAGTTTACTTTTTAAAAATATGATTAGTTAGGCAACAACCTGTACAAATTCCAAGAAGGGGGAAACCAGAACGATTTAGATTCTTTTCTCTCTGAATTTTATGAAACAAGACCAAAGACACAACTGAATGACCGTTTTAGTCCCTTCATCTGTTACTCAGAAATCTTAGGGATGGAACGTGCCTTAACAGGACACTTTTTTCCTTGCCTTTCCTGTGTTTCAGGCTTTTCATCACAAAGCTCTCGCATATAATGCCAACCTGAATGGAATGTCACCCTCAGATTGAAAAATGGTAATCTAGAAGCCGTGTGTGTGTGTGTGTGTGTGTGTGTGTGTGTGTGTAAAATGGTTGAACTAGAGTGGACTTGACTCCCTCTGCCCTACACAAATTCCCTGGGTGGTCTGGAAGCCACCACTAGGGCTTATAGAGCAAGCCCACAATATGCTGGGGCTGGGCTAGGTAGATGAACCAGAAAGTAAACAAATACAGGGATGGGCCTTTCTCGCTTCTAAATTTTGGGACAAGCTCATAGTATTCAGTTAATTGATTCAGTGAATATCGACTAAGAATTTACTATACACCAGGTACTGTACTAGGTGCTTGAGATTCAACCACTGAGCAGAACTCCCTGTTTTCATGCAGCCTACAGCCTGAAAATACTTGTAAATTTAATTCCAAGACTCATTTTGTAGTATCTTCCCTTGTCCTCAGCCAAAATCATTTCGAAGCCACCCACACTCAGGTTCAAATCTCTCCTAAGGTAATTAGAGAAAGAGTATCAAACTTGCTCCAGTAATACATTCTGGTGTTCACTACTCCTGTAAGACATTCTTCAGAGATATAAAACATCCTTTTTTTTTATCATGCACTTAATTCTAGTTTTTTTCCTCAGGAGACATAAAAGAAGTTAGTCATAATGTTCTGGGTAAGAACCAGTCACAGGCTGGAATATAGCCTTCAACTGTTTCTGTTTCATGTGGAAAAACCTCAGTTTCTATAGCCTGTCTTTAGAATTTTTGCCATTTGACCCTTCTGCCATCCAAGCCAGCTCTTTGATGAGCTTCCTAATTCCCCACACTTTCCAATGCTGGTAAAGTCTAATAAGACATTTTATGTAGCACTCTACCCTTTCTAAGTCCCTTTTTCACACATTACTTCCTTTGGGACTTGAAATATAACCTCATGACATTGGCAAGGCTACATTCACCTTTCCCACTGCCCACAGCAGCCAAGTGAGACACAGAGAGACCAAGTGACTTACCTAAGGTCACAGAGCTAGGGGAGGCAAAGCTGGCATTCCTAGCCAGGTCTCCCCGTGCTGATGTTGAGAACTCTGTTTGTCTAATGTGAGCCTCAACTACTGGTTGAGATGGCCCAGGCATGTGACTGCTTGTGAAATCCCTCAGACACTTTCATGGCTGGTGGCCAGTTAACATTTAGGTCATGTATCTTCTTCGCCAGGTGAGTGCTACCTCTGTTCTGTATCCCCATGGTTTCATCCCCAATGGGTAAAGACTGAGCATAAAGTTAAACAACTCACCAGACAGATCTGAGCTTTCTATGTCATTGAAATAAATTTGGGGCCACTCGCTCCAGATCCATTCCCTGTAGTCCTCATTTGTCCCATTTCTGCGAGCTTGGCACTGACTCACTGATTACCACTTTCCGGGTATCAGCCTCTGGTGCAATCAGAAGAGATTCTAATCTGTGTGGAGTGGCTTAAGTGTGGTTGGGTCTACCTTACTGGGGTGACCAGCCTGACCAGGGGGAGGAGACCAGTTCATCAGCTTCATCAACAGTGGCCTTGATGGTTTTGTTTTTTTCCGAACTTAGCTAACCTATGCCACAGTCTGCTAAAAGATTATCATGATGGTATTTTTAGGTGAAATATTTTGTGTTTATGGCTCAAATCTGGCCAATTTTAACTTGTTTGTCTCGTGGGTAGCACTGCCCTGATGCATTCTTGCCCAGAGGGTTGCAAGAGGGCTATTAATACAACGGAAGAAGCTGACTTGCAGATCCAGGAACTGACCAGTAACTGTGCTGATCCAACTTCAGATCTGATTCATCAGAATCCTAGTCCTAATAATCTATATTAAAACAATAGCAACAGCAAAGAAAATACCCCTTTAAACAGTTAAATGTGATGGTGAGCTGAGTGCCTAGCACAATTTTTTAAAAATTTACACTCCTTACCACAACCTATATGTGTTCATATGACTGGGTCTTGTCCTCCTCCTCCAACCACAGCTCTTTTCTCTCTCCCCATGTTCCCCATGCTCAGCCACCTCTTAACCTCTCAAGCTCCTTTCCATTTCACAGCCAGTGTGCTCACTACATCCTTTGCTTAGAATGGTTCCTGCCCCAACCCTTTGATCAGCCCATGTTGATGTTTGTTCAGTCCTGCTGCAGACAACTGTTTATGTCCCCTACCCCAAATTTATATGTTGAAACAAAATGCCCAATGTGATGGTATTAAGAGGTGGGTAATCTGGGGGGTGATTAGGACATGAAGGTGGAGCCTTAATGATGGGATTAGTGACTTATAAAAGAGACCCCAGGGATCTCTCTTGCCCTTCTGCCCTGTGAGGACTCAGGGAAAAGACAGCCATTTGTAAACCAGAAAGCAGGTTTTCACCAGACACTGAATCTAATGGTGCTCTGATCATGGATTTCCCAGCCTCCAAATTTGTAAGTAATAAATTTCTATTGTTCATTAACTATACAGTTTATGGTATTCTGTTATAGCAGCCGAAACAAACATCTTATGTAACTCTCAGCACAATCCTTCCCTTCCTGGTCACCTACTCTTCCTTGGTAATACTGTCCATCACTATGCTTGATTTTCTTAAATAAACTAATATGCTTAGTGAATAGAGGCTCCACGAGGGTAAGGACCATACTTGTCTTGACCATCACTGTATGTCCAGTGCCAAGAACAGTGCCGGCAGAGAGAAGTATGCAGTAAGCATTTGTTGAATGAATGGAGTGAAAGAGCAATGATCAGCCAGGTTTGGGGTCCATTGTCTTAGTATGGTCCTTTCCCTCCCTGGGTCCCATTTGCCTCATTTATAAAATAAGGGTTATAGTCTTCGTAACATGTAAGGCCTCATCCAGCTTTGGCAGTCTGTTATTAACTGACCAGAAGACCTGTAGGAAGTCCAAGGTTGCAGCCTCACCATCACCCCAAATCGGACTGTGGTTTTTCTAGGTAAGGAAACAGATTAGTCCCATAGATGGTACCTCCCTCCTCCATGAAGGAAAAAAATCAGGCTCTGAACATTCCTGATAGAAATTGTCCTCCATGAAATGTTTTTAACTGGAACCTATTGCCTTGCTCATGCCAAGGCATTTGCAAACTAATAGAGCCAATCAAATTTCAAAGTTGGGTTAAGTACATCACTACTAATAATAAGTAATACAATAATAAATAAATAAACAATAATATAAGAATAAACTGTCCCTGGCAAGATAGCTCAGTTGGTTAGAGCATCGTTCAGATACACCAACGTTGCCGGTTAGGGCACATGCAAGAATCAACCAATGAATGCGTAAATAAGTAGAACAACAAATCACTGTTTTGCTCTCTCTTTCTTGCTCTCTCTCTTTCCCTTCCTCTCTCTAAAAATCAATTTTAAAAAAGAATAAACTGTTTTTGCACATTCACAACTGAAAACCTACTTTTCCCACCCATATTTATATATGAGTTATGCTTAGAGAGAGACTTACCTGAGTCTGCAGCTACCAAGGTCTCATTTTACTTGTAAGTAAATAATCACCTTTTTTATAAATAAAGGTAATTTATCACTTTTTCAATCTCCAGGTAAGACCTTTGGGTTTCATCAGTTTTTTCAAATGGATGATCTGCTTAAAATGGTATGGAATATGTTGGAAAGGAGATGGTAAATAAAAGCAATACAGAAACTTAATGCAACTTGTATTTTTTGGTCTAAAGCAGTTAAGGGTGCATGTTGTTTTTGAATGAATGTTGTTAAATACCAGTAAATAATTAGAGTACAGAAACTTAAAGCAACTTGTATTTTTTGGTTTAAAGTAGCTAAGGGTATGTGTTGTTTTTGAATGAATGCTGTTAAATACCAGTAAGTAAATACTATTATTATCAACACTTGGCTTTGAATACTCTAATAGCACCCCAGTAGGCCTCTTTAATTTCAATGATGTATTTTAATTTTGACTATAGAAATGAAACTACAGTGTATATAACTTTTAGAAAATCAAGAACAAGTTGAACAAGAATAGGTAAGCTTAATTGGGGTCTGGTTATTTAGAAAACACACACAAAAATCAATAAATGATGTAAAGAGAAAAGCTTGTAAATAAAGAAGTACGGTTTTTATTGTCACGTTCGAATAGAATTAAAAAATGTGTAAATTATAACTGATAGTTATACGAATGTTATCTGTTAGAAGTGGGGTGGGTGGTGAAATGCTGACAAAATAATTCACTAAGTATGTTTGAGACCTACTGAGTGTTAGGTCCTATGCCAGAGGTTACAGGAGTTGGAAGATGAATTAGACAGAGTCCCTGCCTCTTGAGACTAGTAGTAAAAAAGAAAGAGGTAAGGCAAGCTCACAAATAAATGGAATGCATGGAGGACATGGTATTATCAGACACATGTTGCTATGGGTTCCCAAGAAGGGAGAAAACAGTCACAAGTGTGATAGTGGGGGTCAAGTAAAGCAAAACACATGAAGGTTACTTATTTTTCCGATGTAGGTGGATCCATGTCCTTTGTAGGTCAGTACACTGCTTTACCCTACACCTAGTTACAGGGGTGTAGCAGTGGGAGATGGCCAATAAACATTGATAAGAGAAATTGATTGATTGCTACTCAATAAAAGACAAAGGAAACATATTACAAACATAATACCAGCAAATTGGTAAAATTAATGGATCCTGGCACTCAAAGATTGATAAAAAATGTGGCTATGGTAGTTGCAGACCCATAAACATAAGTGCTATACATATTTATAATCTTTAGTTTCCTGGGCAAAGGTTATTAAACCCAGTCAAGAAAGGAGAAATATGCATTTGTGCAGTCTACTCAAGTGAGGGAGGTTGCTTTTAGCAGCCACTGAACTTGCCTTATTTCATCAGAATGCTCTGAGAACTGCAAGTGGGTACGTGCCTTTGTGAGAGGAGAAGGTGACCCCTGAATTGTGTTGACTTGGTCTTATTAATAGTTAATAGAAATAAAAATCAGCCTTATGCATAAGGCCCTCAAAGCCCCAGGACATGGCAGGCCTCTACAGATACCCACCCCAAGCTCTGGTCCCTGAACCCTGTGCAGTTGCTCTCCACATCACCTGACTAGCTTTGGTCTGCACACACTGTATGGACAGCATTACTGAGATCCACAGCCCCTGCTAGAGATGCACTATTATGAACAATCAGACTTCGCATTTTAGTTTGTCTCCTACTGCTTGCATCTCCACAGGGCTCCTGGATGGAATGAGAGCTAAGAACTCACTTGAACTACAGACACTGAGTTTGGAGAGCCAGGGGTAAGCCCATTTCATGACAAGAAGCCCTTTGCATTGGGCTGGGAGACCGGCAATCAGAAATTCAGGAGACACAAGGACTTAGCCCCAAATCTACCACTGCTCTTTATAGAGGTTCTGCCTGAACGAAAGCTGGGAAAATTTAGCAATGAGTCTCATGATAAGACAGGTGACAGGAAGAAAGAAACCTGTCTCTGGCCCTGGCTCTCAAAGTCTCCGTTTGGAGTAAATTTTCAGAATGGAAAATTGACTATTTAAATTTCAATGAATTAAAAGAAAAAGAATGGACGTTTTAGTGGTTCTGTCTCAGTGATTTTTAATTAACTTTCAGAAGTCTACAGCAATCACTGTTACCTGTGATGCTATTATAGATCAAATGTGATGGGCATAGATAAAATTAAATGTTAATTGGCATAATTACTGAGTTAATATTTTAAGATTTATTATCTACATTTCTCTGCTTTTGCCTTATTTTACATTGCAACTCAATACAAAGATTTTAAAAAAGAACTTTCCTTTTATGTCCACTGAGTTATTTTTCACTTTGAGTTCACTAGTTATTAGTCAGAGATGATAATAATAATTTTTCTTAAAGTGCAGGCTGCAGCTGAGAATTTCCAAATTTCAGTGAGTCACCTCTGAAGTAATCAAGTCATTTCTCCCCAAACCTCAGGCTTAGAGTTTCTACCAGGAAGGGATCCAGAATTCCCCATCCTGACACCAAGCATCAGCACCATGATCCCTTCACCCTGCAGCGTGGCTGGCTGTCATTGGGTAGTCCGTGTGAGCTGCTATGGTCCTTGCAATCAGGCCTCGAAGGGGGCCTCTAATTTTCATGTGCCCCTATGTTGACTGTCTTAAACACATCATGCCCCAAATCTATGTTCTCCTGCCAAACAGTGATTAACTATCATTAACTGAAGAGAAAAATCTGTTTTTCAGGAAAAGCCGGAGTAAGGACCTGAACCATGAGGAGATCCAGCTTCTAGGCCAATAAAGTTTGAATCAAGGAATCTCAGTGTGGTTCTGTGTTAGGTCTCTCAAACTTCAGTCATTTTTATTTTATTCTGTACTGTTATTTACTTCGCACTTTTCTTTAAATGATTTATTTAATAAATAAATATATTTTTAAAATAAAACTTTATATTGCTACTGTAATAAAAAATGTAGCATTTGATATAAATAAAAATAAATCATAAGGATAAATATACTAAGGTTTCCAGCCCACACAGTAAAGTGGCAATTGAAGTTCAGCTTCTGGGAGTAAAAAGGATTAAATATGGGGGATAGGAACTGCCTCACTACTTAAAACCAAAGGGTGAGGCAAGCTCTTCACGACCATTTTATATTATGTGTATTAAAATGTTTTTTCTGCTGACCCACTGTCTGAGATTATGGCTGAAAGAAATGTAAAAGATAGACATAGCCTTAACACTGGGACTTCAATCAGCTGACTACTGGATCTGATTTGTGAGTGAAATAATCATAGAAAGAGAGAAAAGAGTAACTGATTAGAAATCTTGGAATAAAAAATATGCTATTGGAAAAAACAAAACAATTTAATAAAATAAAAATCAGGGTTGAAGGTAGTCAAAGAGAGTATTGTTAAGGAAACATATTTTTGAGGAATTCACCAAAATACAACACAGACACAAAAGATGAAAATGAAGTAGAAAAAGAGGAAACAAAATGACAGCAAAAAGTAAGCTCATTGACTCAGTGGTGAGCATTGGCCTGGGATGTGGATGACCCAGGTTTGATTCCCAGTCAGTATACACAGGAGAAACAACCATCTCCTTCTCCCCCCGCCCCTTCCTCCTTTCCTTCTCCTTCTCCTTGTCTCTCTCTCTCTCTTCCCCTCTCGCAGCCATGACTCAATTGGTTGCAACCAATCCTGGGCACTGAGGATGGCTCCCTGGAACCTTCACCACAGGTGCTAAAAATAGCTCAGTTGCAAGCATGGCCCCAGATGAGCAGAGCATTGGTCATACACAGTGGTCACTGAGTGGATCCCGGTGGGGCATATGTGGGAGTCTGTCTCTCTATCTCCCCTCCTCTTACTTGGAAAAAGAAGGGGGGAAAGAAACTAAGTTCATATGAAGGATAAATTGAGACTCTTCAACAAACTTTTATAAATTCCAATAGAAAAGAATGGAAAGAATGATAAAGAAGCATTATATAAAGAGATAATACTTGCAAATTTTAGCGAGATGACCTAAGATAAAAAATATATTGCAGAGCACACTTAGCTCCCAGATCTTGGTTTCTAGTATCATTTGCTAATAAAAGGAACTAAGGCTCCTTAGAGAAGTGGCTGATTCTAGGACTGGAGCAGGAAATATACAAGATGAGCCTGGAGTAACTTTTAGCTCCAGAAAGTAAGAAAAAACAAAAGAAGATATTGATAGAAGTAGAGCAAAGAAACACAGGAGCCAATTGGAAGTGCTTACAAGGGCCCAAAGGCAAAGAACTTAAACAATAAAATAAAGCATTGGGTTTAACCCAAAATATAAAAATACCCATGAGTCTATATTGATATAAATAAATTATTCAATAAAAAATACATATCAGGAGACTAGACAAATCTCCCATGTAGAAAATTTCAAATAATTTATGTAGGTACTCTTCCCTTGAGACAATGGAACATAACTCCTCATTACTTAAGTGCAGGATGCACATACTGATTTCTTTCAAAGAGGGCAGAAAAGGGAAGGAAGAACAGAGTAACTTTAGAGCAAAGAACCCCAATAATCACTACCTTAAGTTAGGTGATAAAGTTAATATAAATAGTGATAAGTCAGACTGGTAGTATGTACCCTTGATATGATGTGACGAGAATGGCAATTTACCTGTTTGATCTTACAAAAAACATATTACTCCAAACTAATTATGAGGAAAACATCAGACAAATCCTGTTTAAGTCACATTCTATAAAATATCTGACCAGTAATCTTCAAAACTATCAAGGTCATCAAAAAAGAGAAGAGGTATGCAACTCAATATAATACCATCTACACACAGATGGTTTTGTAAAAGTTGTATGGTTTTGCAAACCAATGTTATACCAATTAATTCAAATTACAAAAAAAAATGAGAGGAGGAATGTCACAACCAAAAGGAACCTAAGAAGACATATGACTAAATATAATGTGGCATCCTGAAACAGAAAAAAAGGACATTAGGGAAAATTTGAGAAAATCTGAATTAAGTATGGACTTTAGTTAATAATAATGTATTAGTGTTGGTTTATTAATTGGAAATAAGTGAATCATAGTAATTTAAGATATTCATAATATGGGAAATAGGAACTTTATACTATCTTCTAAAAACTTTGTAAATAGAAAACTTTTCTAAAATCAGTAGCTTAAAGTTCAAATGACCAAGTGCAAGGATAAATAAAGACTCCCTGGGATGAAACTGTAGAATATCAAGGATAATGAGACCATCTTGAAAGCAACCAGAGTAAAAATTTCTACAGTTAAGCTATCTAAAGTCACAGTTAAACTTACTTTAATTAGAAGCTACTATGAAGATAACTTTAAAAACAATAGTGGAAATAAAATAATAGTCAACTTAGAATTTTATACCCAGAAAAACCTATCAGAGAAAGAGCAAAATTAACCCATTTTCAACATAAATTTACTATTTACATAACTTAAAAGAGCAATTAAAAGATGCACTGTAAGGAAGACATTTTTGAAGAAAAATTTAGTTGGAAGACCTATACTTGCAGATATCAAGACATCATAAAACTTTAGTGTTTAAAAAAAACACATTGATACTGGTAAAAGGATAGGCAAACATACCATGAAACAGAATAGGACCTAAAAACAGACATACATACGTATGCATTTGTGAATTATGATGAAGGTGTCACTGTACTATGATGGGAAATGATGATCTTTAATCAGAGGTGCTAGATCAATTAGTTATCAAAAGGAACCTTGACATTACTTCACACCATGTACAAAGACCAATTCAAAATGGATCATAAAATTAAATGTAAAAGGTAAAACAATAATGACAACATAAGCAACTTTTTATGATTGTGGGATGCATACAGAATATAGCTCATACAGACACTAACTACCAAAAAAATTATTGATTATTTAGACACCATTAAAGTGAAAAACTTGTTTTTATCAAAGATACATTAAGAGAATGAAAAAGGAAGCTATGTAGGCACAGAGTGGGAGAAGATATTTGTTACAGAAATATAAAAATAAACAACTTATATTCAAAATTCATTTTTTAAAAAACTCCTACAACCTGATTTATAATAAAAATGGTTAAATTCTTGACCAGAAACCTCATAAAAAATTGATGTTTATGGTCAGTAAACATATATTTCAGTATCACTAGTCATCAGGGAAATGCTATTTAAAACTGCAAGATACAACTGCCTATCTACTAAAATAGCTACAATTTTTTAAACGGAAGATAACAAATATTTGTGTAGATGGGGAGCAGCTGGAACTCTTATTTACTCCTAGTGGGAGGTTAAATTGGCTACAACCACTTTGGAAAACTATTTGGTAGTAACTGCTAATGCTGAAGATTTACCTACCAGAAGACTATGCATTTCAACTCCTAGGTATTAAACTGACAGGTATAGGTACATATGTACATCAAAAGACCTGTACTATAATGTACATAGCAGTGTTTTTCATAAGGGCCAAAAACTTGGAAATAATCCAAATGTCCATTAAAAAAAGGATCAAATAAATAAATTAGAGTATATGCAAACAATAAACAACTACCCAGCAATTAAAAACCCTTTGCTATAACGTGGATAAATTTTACTGACATAACGTTGAGTAAAAGAAGACAGACACATATGAATACATGATTAATTGCATGTATATTAATTTCCAAAAACAGCCCAAACTAATATATAATGATTGAGATCAAATAGTGGTGATTTTTTGGTTTGAGGGAAATGACTGGGAGGGGGCATGGCAGAGGTTCCTGAGGTGTTGACAGTGTCCTCGATCTGGGTGGTCAGCACACTCACAGTATAAGGACAGAAATATTGAATAAGCACATATGAGTCAAAACCTGCAGTATCTCTAAATATTTCAAATTCCTAATTAGATGTTAAAAATGATAAGACTGAAAAAATGCAGAATCTAACTAAATACCTTTTATAAGAGTCTACCTGAAAACAGAATCTCTATTATAATCCAACTTAGAGGTAGTAAATGTTGACACTTAATAAATCTGTATTATGAGTACATGAGTATTTTATTATTCTCAATATTCTTATGTATGGTTCAGAAAAATAAAATACATCTATTAATTGGAAACAACAAAATTTCAAATTGAAACTAGATTGTATTGTCTGTTAAAGGCTTTGAACTTGAGGCCGTTTGTTATGAACAAGAATTGGCAAATGCAACTGGCAAAGAGACCATTTCTTTGATGCAAACAAATGCATGGAAAGATAACTTAAGTGACAGGAGCAGAGATAGTGAGACAGACTTGTACATGTGCCCCTATCAGTTTCCATCTGGCAACCCCTATCTGGGGCCAATGCTCAAGTACAGAGCTATTTTTAGTGCCTGAGGCTGATGCACCTCAGTGCTAGGGTCATGCTAGAACCAATCAAGCCACTACCTGTGGGAGAGGAAGTGGGATAGAAGCAGGAGAAAGCAGATGGTCATTTCTTTTGTGTGCAGTGACCAGGAATCAAACCTCAGACATCCATATGCCAGGCCGACACTATCCACAAAGCCACTGGCCAGGGCCTAGAAAGATAATTTAAAAGGAAATACTTTTTTTTTGTTGTTGTTGTATTTTTCTGAAGCTGGAAACAGGGAGGCAGTCAGACAGACTCCCGCATGCGCCCGACCGGGATCCACCCGGCATGCCCACCAGGGGGCGATGCTCTGCCCATCCAGGGCGTCGCTCTGCGCGACCAGAGCCACTCCAGAGCCTGGGGCAGAGGCCAAGGAGCCATCCCCAGCGCCCGGGCCATCTTTGCTCCAATGGAGCCTCGGCTGCAGGAGGGGAAGAGAGAGACAGAGAGGAAGGAGAGGGGGAGGGGTGGAGAAGCAGATGGGCGCCTTTCCTGTGTGCCCTGGCCGGGAATCGAACCCGGGACTTCCGCACACCAGGCCAACGCTCTACCACTGAGCCAACCGGCCAGGGCCAGGAAATACTTTTCTTACTCTGGAGAAATGTTACCATCTAATGTCGTGTTATGCAGAGCATTAGAAGCATCTCACACTAAAGGACCCTGGAGTCATAAGAACCTGAAACCTGATGCTGGTACATATTACCCTGTAAAAATAAGGATTAAATCAATCTTACTTTCTATTACAAGAATCAGAAGAAAGGCTTTTGCGATGTACCTGGAACACGTCAATCCATGTAGACTCCAATTCACAGCAACTGCTAAACAGCTCACTCTTTTTATTATGTTTTATTGTAAGCTCAGAGTTGGAAGTATCTTTTTCATGAATGGTCATTGCCCTACCCCACCTCCAGTCTCTCAGCCAAGAATAGACACAATATGGCTTAAAGACTCAAAGAACAACTGAGTTACCTCAAGCATACTATTTTACATCCCTAGTTCACCCTTTGTAAAATAAGGATAATTTCTTCCTTTTCTACCTTATGGAGTTGATATGAAATTCTCATGACAAATAGATATGAAAAGCTCTAGAAAGTTCAGATTGCCTTTCTAACACAAGAAGTGTTAGTCCTATAAGGAATACCATCAAGGTGCTGTTTAATATGGCAATGTTATTCTGTTTATAAGGAACAGACAAGGATGTTTATTGATGTCTTATTTTTTGCTTCCTCTGAAACATACAATGTTGTTCCAGATAAAAATGACCGCCTTTCTGAACAACCACCTCCTGAGTGAATGAGCCATCTGGTGTGTTCCTTTAGCAGGGGCTTTGTGTCAACTACACTTGTCTATTTTTCTTTTTCTTCCCACTAGACCATAAGCCTCATAAGGACAAGGTCCTGTGTCAGATATGCTGTAGTGTTCCCATCACTACAGCTAGCCCTCCAAAATGGAGCCAGAATTCTGGCAGTTACACTTAGTATGTTGCTCTCAATGCCTGTTTCCTCATTTGTAAAATGCAGTTACTTATGGTGTCTTATTTCTTTGGGTTGTATGTAGTATAGATTAAATGCAGAAACTTATGTAGTATGAGGTAACTTAACACAACGCTTGGCCCTTAGCAGTATGTAGGTGTTAGCTGTTAATATTATTGCTGTTACTGTCACTGTCACATTTAACCCTGAAGGAAAGAAGAGAACTAACATTTATTGAATTCTCATTTGCTGCTCTCTGTGCTCGTAATCTTCATGAGTTGGGATTTATTCCCATTTTGCAGATGAAAAAGGCAAAGCTCAGATAAGTCATTGGCTTATGGTTTGTTACACAGGTACAAAATGGCTGAGTCCAAACATGAATCCAGGTCTGTCTCTACCATACTTAGAGTATTAATGCATATGAAGAGGGACAGGAAGAGGGAAAACCATCCATTCACCTTGGACTGAAGAGGCATCATCTAAGAGAACCCAAAGGTAAATGCAGATTTCTGAGTCTCCTACCCACCTGGATCCCAACTAATTCCAAGTGAACATTAGTTTAATGACTGCAGAAAAACCAGGAGGAAAGTCTGCTAAACTCTATTGAATGCAACATGCCCCATATTTGTTCAACCATAGGACCCTTTATTCAAAGCTCACTTAGTACTGTGTCTCTGAACTAATCTCACATGGAACAAAAATTGGGAAAGGCTCACTCTGCAAAAACCTAAAATTCAACCTGATATTTCCATGGGAAACCTGTGTACTAGGGGCTGGCCATAGTAGCTGAGGGCCCTTTGCAACCCCCAGATGCATATGGCTTACCTTGCAAGGTGTTGAAATTCTTTTTTATAAGTTGTTAATATTGAAAACATTCATATAACAATTCAGATCTCTAGCCTCCCCTAAAATATCACCAGATCTACCAACAAAATGCCAACATTCCCACATAGCAACAGACTAGAGTTCAGACATAGCTGACCTCTTAAACAAGATACATTTAAATGCTTTTCATTTTGCCACAGGCCTCACATGTCTTATTGGTGTCTTTTTGTCAGCTTGGTCTGCTTCATTCATATGTCACTTTCCTGGTCACTTTGGACCTTTGCATTTATGACCCTGATATATTATAAATGCTGGGGGAAAGAATGACCTTATGAGGAAACATTTGGGAAGACTCCCAGCTGACTTATTTACATCTGAACCCTACTCAGAGTGATAGTCTTATCAAGTTTAGTTCAAGATGAAAAATACATAGCAAACATTTACTGAAATCCTGAAATGAGTCAGGTACCCCACCAGGCTCTGGTGAGAAAAAGAGCAACGAGAATATAATAACAACAACAATACACACACATACACACACACGTGTGTGTGTGTATGTGTGTGTACATATATATATATATATATATATCTGTACCATATATCATATATATATGGTACAGATCCCAGGATAATGGGGAAGACAGACAGACAAAAATTGACAACACAGCCCTGGCCGGTTGGCTCAGCGGTAGAGCGTCGGCCTGGTGTGCGGGGGACCCGGGTTTGATTCCCAGCCAGGGCACATAGAAGAAGCACCCATTTGCTTCTCCACCACCCCCCCCTCCTTCCTCTCTGTCTCTCTCTTCCCCTCCCGCAGCCAAGGCTCCATTGGAGCAAAGATGGCCCAGGCGCTGGGGATGGCTCCTTGGCCTCTGCCCCAGGCACTAGAGTGGCTCTGGTCACGGCAGAGCGACGCCCCGGAGGGGCAGAGCATCGCCCCCTGGTGGGCAGAGCGTCACCCCTGGTGGGCGTGCCGGGTGGATCCCGGTCGGGCGCATGTGGGAGTCTGTCTGATTGTCTCTCCCCGTTTCCAGCTTCAGAAAAATACAAAAAAAAAAAAAAAAATTGACAACACAATCTAGCAACTGCCATGAGAATGGCATAGGTAAAGTGTAATAAAGTGGAATCATTCCAGCTTTTCCTAAGGGAAGCCCAAGGAGGCTTCCAAAAGCAATAATAGTTAAGTTGTAACTTGAAGTTCACCAAGTAAAGGAGAAAAGGAAGTGCAATTCAGAACACTGGTGTGATATGTGTGAGACCCATAATGGAGTACATCCCAGCATGTCTGAGAATGTACAGGTTGGTTGGTGAAGTTGGTGGGCTGAGAGTGAAGGGTGGAGGGTTTGGAGACACAAGTAAAAGGTGAGTTAGAGCAAGACTGGCTAGGTCTTTCACTCCATCCTAAAGGATTTGAGCTTCAACCTAGAGACCAATGTTTTTCCATCTCTTTTTAATTAAACACTCCCATTACTTAAATATTTGTGAGTTTGTACCATCAAATAAATGTTATTTATTTATAAATTATATAAATACACTAGCATCATTACTAATACCCAAGGCACAAATATAGATGTAGGATGCCATTCCTATTAAATTAAACATAAATTCATATATCAAATACTCTTTAGAAGCACAAGGTAATTGTTGTGTAAGACATAAGATTGTAAATAGTAATGGAGGATTATATTTAGAAATTATCATTTAGCTACTTTTTTTCTTTTTTCTTTGAGAGAGAGAGAGACAGATAGACTGAAAGGGAGAGAGATGAGAAGCATCACCTTGTAGTTGTGTCACTTTTTAGTTGGTCAGTTATTGCTTATCATACATGCCTTAACCAGGGACTCCTCAAGTGGAGCCAGTGACCCCTTGCTCAAGCCACTGACCTTGGGCTTCAAGCCAGCGACCTTTGGGTTCAAGCCAGCAACCGTGAGATCATGTCTACGATCCCATATTCAAGCAAGCAACACTGCGCTCAAGCTGGCAACCCTGCACTCAAGCTGGCAATCCTGTGCTCAAGTCAATGATTTCTGGGTTTTGAACCTGGGTCCTCAGTGTCCCAGGCCCATGCTTTATCCACTGTGCCACCACCAGTCAGGCTAGCTACTCTTTTCAAATTATAAACAATCAAGGATGTAAAAGCATTTTCAAGATATTAAATTAAGGGCAGTTAATTACTCAAGGGCCATAATTAACACAAATTCTTATTATTAACAATGCCCAGGTTTTTTCAACACTAAACCATATTTTAGGTTAGGAGTTCCCATCTAGACTATAAAAAAATGATCATCTGTTGAACAAAAATAAAAAGACACCTGTTTTCCCTCACAAATTCAATGAAGTCTTTAGTTTCTTAAAGATTTAACAAATAAAATTAAAGATGAGCAATAATAATATAATAGCAAACATTTATTAAGCACTTAAATTTTGCCAGACATTGTTATAAGCAGCCTACATACATTAGTTCATTTAGTTCTCCCACTGTCCTTTGACTTGCTATTATTCTTCTTACCTTACCAGTAGGAAACTCGGACACAGGGATATTAAGTGTCCAAGATCACACAGCTTGTAAGATGGAGTTAGTACATGAACCCAGAAAGTCTAGTACCACAGCCTTTGCTCCTAGCTACTCAATTACAAGAATGCTCATCCAAGAATATTTAAAACATAAGTAATCTAAATATAAATGCCAACACATCACAGCAAATTTCCAATATGGACTAGTATATACCCACAAAAAAAATATGTTTCTTCATAAAAATTTAATGTATAGGAAATATCTATGAAACTACCAAACAAAAAGTTGAAAATAAGTGACATTTATTGAGTGGTTATTATGTTCCAGTTTCATTCTAAATTATCTATAATGGCTTATCTCAGTTACTTATTACACTAACTTTATGAACTATATACTTCATCCCCATTTTACATATGAGAAAAAACTCCCAGAAGTTAAAAATTTGATCATCTTTATACAACTCTGAATTCAAATGCAAGAAGTCTGAGTCCAAAGCAGTGCTCTTAAATAATACTCTAAGCAACTTCCCCTTTATTCTTCTATAAAATTGAATGTAATTATAAGTGTCCATTAATTCATTCATTTAACCAATATTTATCGAGCACCTTATATGATCCAGATACTTCTTAGCAATGGGCTACAACAGTGAACAGGCTTACAAAGTTCCTACGTTATATTCTAATGGGAAATAGACATCAAACCGCTCATTACAATAAAGTTTAACAAGCACTAAGACAAGGAAACTTCCAAGGTGCCTTGGGAACCAGTAGTCTAATTAATTCCCGGTATGACAAATCCCTTCTAAATCCTATTATGTTTATATATCAGACTGGGCAGGGCACAGTTCAGATGATCAATGGGCATGCCAAACATCCACCTCGTGAGAGAAGCAGTCTCTAGTTGTTCCTTATTCAGTGGCTGACATAATGAGCTACCTTGGCCACAGATTAAATTAGGACCTGCAAAAATAGCTTTATTATGAATGGTTGTCATGCTCCTGGTACCATGAGTGAGAGCAAGAAAGAGGGTGTAGGGCAGGGGTCCCCAAACATTTTACACAGGGGGCCAGTTCACGGTCCCTCAGACTGTCAGAGGGCTGGACTATAAAAAAACTATGAACAAATCCCTATGTGCAGTGTGCATATCTTATTTTAAAGTAAAAAAACAAAACGGGAACAAATACAATATTTAAAATAAAGAACAAGTAAATTTAAATCAACAAACTAACCAGTATTTCAATGGGAACTATGGGCCTGCTTTTGGCTAATGAGATGGTCAATGTCCGGTTCCATATTTGTCACTGCTAGCCATAACAAGTGATATGACGCGGTTCCGGAGCCGTGATGTGTGCGTCCCGCATCACTGGAAGTAGTACTGTACGTGAGTGCCGCCGCCACGCTTTGCGGCGCCGCCACATCTTGTGCTCCTCTCACGGACCACCAATGAAAGAGGTGCCCCTTCTGGAAGTGCAGTGGGGGTCGGATAAATGGCCTCAGGGGGCCGCATGCGGCCCACGGGCCGTAGTTTGGGGACCCCTGGTGTAGGAGCTGAGGGTTCACGTAGGGATACTCTAGGAAAAAGGCTTAGAGGAAATACATCAAAATGCTACTTCCAGATAACATGATTAGCTATCACCAGATAGAAGGAGTTAGATGATGTCAGTTGGCTTTTTGCACTTTTGTATATTTCATATTTTCTACATGGATAATGTGTTACATTTGTATTTTTGAGTTTTCTATAGCGTGAATATTTTAAACATGCAGGCTTCAAAACTCCAAACAATTTGTACAATGTCTATAAATTGTAGAAAAGAGAAAATAACCAACTAGAGATTTCTCATTTTTTTGACTACAGGAACCAAAATTCTACATCCTATCATTTTTTTTTCAATTGCACTAAGATACACATATAATTTACCACTTTAACCCTTTTTAAGTGTACAGTTTAGTGATACTGATTATATTAACATTGTTGTGCATCCATCATCGTCATCCATCTCAGACTTTTCTTCTTGTGAAGCTGAAACTCTGTACCCATTAAACAGTAACTCTCTGCTTTCCACCCCCCAGCCCCAAGCAATGACCATTCTACTTTTTGTCTCTATGAATTTGACTACTCTGGGTACCTCCTGTAAGTGGTACCTCTGCAGTATTGGTCCTTTCGTGATTGGCTTATTCATTAGCTAATGTCTTCAAGGTTCATACATATGCAGCCTATGGCAGAATTTCCTTCCCTTTAAAGGCTGAATTATATTCTATTGTATCTCAGTATATGTATATACCACATTTAGTTTACCCATTTACACTTGGGTTGCTTCCACCTCTTGGCTATTGTGAATAATGCTGATATGAACATTGATGTATAAATATATTTTTGGGTCCCTACTTTCGTTTCTTCTGGCTGCATACCAACAGTGGAATTACTAGGTCACATGTTAATTTTATGTTTAATTTTTTTGAGGGACTACATAGGTTTTTTCATAATGATTGTATCACTTTACATTCTCATCAACAGTACACAGGGGTTCTGATTTTGCCACATACTCCCCCTTTTTTTTTTGTTTGCTTGTTTGTTTTTTATTATTATAGCTACCATACCTGGTGTGAGGCAGTCTCTTCTTACGCTTTTGATTTATATTTTCCTGACGATGATCATCTTTTCATGACTTTTATTGGTCATTTGTGTTTTGTTTTTATTTTTTGGAGAATTTCTATTCAAGTCTTTATCCATTTGCTTCTGTTTTTTGGTGTGTGTGTGTGTGTGTGTGTGTGTGTGTGTGTTTTGAGTTGTAGGAGTTCTTTATATATTCTGGATATAACCCCTTATCAGGTATATTATTTGCAAATATCTTTTCCCATTTCATGTTGATGGTGCCTCACATAAACCCTATACTTCCAACAAACTAGACTAATTGTCAAACCCAGAGATGTCCAGTTTTTCCCATCTTCCTACAAAACCCCCTTACTCCATCTCATTAAAACTCTGCCATTTATAGGAGTCCACCTCTTGATCTTCTGTTCTCTCTCCAGGTGGAGGGAATGTCTGGATTCCCAACACCTCACATGGCATCCTAACATCATTATCTCTATGTCGCATATGCCTCCTATTGGAGTTTATTTTGTGTTGGGGGAAGGAGACAATGCCTTCTCTATATTTGAATTCTTAGTCTTTCTTAATATTTGCTGGGGGGTTATTTACTCTGTCTTCTAAAAAACTTTTAAAAATCACACAAGTAATAAAGTAATACATGCTTGTAAAAATTCAACCACCATATATTCTTTCAAATTAGTGTTTTGGGTTTCTTCAGGTATGTTCCCAGAAGTGGAATCGCTGGGTCATAAGGCAGTAACATTTTTCATTTTTTGAGGTAATTTCATACTGCTTTCCACAGTGGCCATGTCAAGCTCTATTTCTACCAACAGTGCATAAAGGTTTCCTTTTTTCCACATCCTCAGCAACACTTGTTTGTTGATTTATTGATGATAGCCATTCTGATAGGTGTGAAGTGTTATCTCATTGTGGTTTTACTGTGCATTTCTCTGATGATTAGTGATAATAAGCATCTTTTCATATGGCCATCTTTATGCACATTATTTATAATACCCAAGAGTTGGAAGTAGCCCTAGTGCCCATCAGTAGATGAGTAGATAAAAATGTTGTGGTACATTTACACAATGCAACACTACTCGGCTATAAAAAAGAAGGAAACCTTACCCTTTGAGATAACATGAATGGACCTGGAGAGTATTATGCTAAGTGAAGTAAGCCAGTCAGAGAAAGACAAGTATCATATAATTTCATTCATGTGTGGAATCTAATGTACAAAATACACTAACAAACAACATAGAAACAGACTCATAGATACACAGAACAAACTGACCGACAGCTGTCAGAGGGGTCAAGGGTGGCAGGGCTAGGTGAAAAAGGTGAAGGGATTAAGCAGAAAATAATCCAACCACCAAAATCTGTGCAGGAAAAACAAAATCCATTCTCTATTCCCATTGTCTTCTTTCTAATTCTTCTAACAGGAAAGATTCATTAATAATTAACTTTGTATTTTTAACTCATTTAGATTTAAATATATATAAATACTTTTTGAATATAATTTAGTTGGTTAAAACACAAATGAAATTACAGTTTACCTATTCTGCTCTGACTTGAGTTTTTCACTTTACAATATATTTTGAAGATCTTCCTATGTCATTACATATAGATCTAACTCATTAGGTTTAATCGTTCCATGATATTTCATTTATGAAGGTACTGTACTGTACTTAACCATTTCCCTTGGAAATCTAATTTTCTTATTTTTTCATAATTAAAATTAATGCTGCAATTAACATCCTTGTGCGTACATCATTATAGTCATTATATGAGTGACCTGATCTATAAAGTAAGGGTAGTCTGTTAGATAAATGTTAAGCACATAAAAAAAAATGTTGATGTTGACAAATTGTCCACTAAAAAGCTAGTACTGACAACAAATATGTGTTGAATAAATAAGTTGCAAATTATAATTCTCTAAAGGCCTTAATCATTCTGATCCAGTGCCCAGCACAGGACCACACACAAATAGTCAACACACATTAACACACATTCCTATTTAGCAACAGTGGTAATCAGTTTTACATATTCCTATGAGTTGAATACAGGATGGGCAATAACTATGTGAAAGCAATCTACAGATCTTAGCTGACTACATGCTTAATATAAGGCAAGAAGAAGCAGCATCTTAAAAAAAAAAAAAAAAAAGCCTGACCTGTGGTGGTGTCAAGCTAGAATGCTGAAGTCCAGGTTCAAAACTCTGGGCTTACCCAGTCAAGGCACATATGAGAAGCAACTATGAGCTGATGCTTTCCACTCCCCCCTCTCTACTGCCTTTCTTTCTCTCTCTCTCTCTCTCTCTCTTCTCTCTAAAATCATTAAATAAAATCTTTTTAAAAACCCCAAAACTTCTTTGGTTACATAAGTAAAAAGATAATTTCCAGATCACAGGGTCAACTAATCAATTCAATTCAACAAACATCTGTCCCATAGATTTGTACAAGTCATACGACATATTTTTTAATTTGGGGTACTAGTCATAAGACAGTCACTGACAACCTGGGGAGTTACTCAGTATGATAAAAGCTCTAATGCCATGTCACAAGAGACAGAATAGAAAAACTGAGATATTTAGCCTTGGGAAGAGTCAAGTTAGGAGCCCATGATAGCCATCTTACACAATTTGAAAGGCTGACACGGGGAAAGAGGAAGCAGACACGCTCTGTGAACCAGCACTAATGGGAGGACTTGTCAAGCAGAGAGATTTCAACCCAGTATGAGCTGACCACTTTCTAACCACTTAGGTCATTCAACAATGAAATGAGCTGTCTCGTGAGGTAATGAGGTTCCCATCACTGAAGAGGTGGCAGAAGAAGGGTGTTATCTTTTAAGGATCTTGCAAAGGCTGTCCTAAAGGGTAAGGCATCTTCAGTGTCCTATAAGCATGGAAGCAACCAGTCTCCTCAGGGCAAAGGAATGAGCTCCTGGTCTGCTTCCCAATTATTCCAGCCCCTCCATCTGCAATGACCTGAAAAGTTCTCTCCTAATATTCTAATTGTGGAGCACAGACCATAGAGTTGATAAGATTGCACTAAGATGTTAGTAGTTGCAAGACCCTCAGGAGGAATGTGATATTATTTTTACAAAAGGTCTGTGGGAAGAGGGCAATCTTTAATCTAGAAAGGTGGAGATAGTGTGCATTGTGGCATTGTAGTGGAGGCCACATCTGAAGGCAAAGAGTAAACTCCTGGTACCCCTATAACTCAATCATAAGCCTGGAGGGGGCCTCCAGTTCCTTTTCTGCTGCACAGGCTCTGGGGGCCAAAGAGACAAGGTGGACATCAACATTGACTGCATCATTTATTTCCAATTTAAGATCCAGCAATAAGAGTGAATAGATATTTGCCAAGAGATGACTATGCTCACCTTCCCTGCCCATCTTCTACTCCAAGATCCAAGGAATTAAAGGGATAAATGGTCCCAAATTTTATACACTTTCTTCTGTCTTCAGATTCATGGCTGCCTGTCCTCTGATCTTGTTTCTTTCAAGAGTTCTCGTGGCTCCTGGGCCAGATTCAGGCCCTCCATCCCTTCACCAGGTAACTCTGCCCACTCCCTGAGGCTCCCACCCACCTCTCGGAGGCCTGTTCCAAGTCTTATGGTGATGTCAGTGGTTTCTGGCTCCCTGCCTGCAGCCCACGCTTTCCTCCACAACAAAAATGCTTCAATTCTTCTGCCTCCATTGCCTTTCAAGTTGTCGGTCTCCAGCCAGCCACAAAGGGCTCTGTTCTCCTGGTGTCTCCTTAGCACAGACTCAAGACTGCCCCAGGGCAAGAGTTGGAGTTGGTTGGGGTGGGTGGGGAGACGCTCAGGGCCTCTCGTATACCCTTTTCACTGAATGTTGAGGAAACTGAGACCCAGAGAGGAAAGAAGGTTCACTCAGGTGATACAGATTCAGTAGTGGAGGGGCAATTGCAACCCGAGTTTCCTCACACGACATCCAGTCTTCCCACCCCATGAGCCTCCATGTGGCAGCTCTGGCTGGGCCTGCTTGACTTGCTTTTTACCTCATATTTTTTAAAATCAAAGTTCCCTCTCTTCCTTTTCCTCCTTTTCTTTCTCCTTGTTTCCTTCTGTCTCTCCTTCCTGGCCCTTCCTCACCTTTTCTCTGTCTCTCATCTCCTCTGTTTCTGTTCTCACCACCTCAGTTCTTCCTCCCTTCTCTTCTCTCTTCTCACCTCTTCTCACCTCTTCCCTTTCTTTCCTCACACTCCTTCTCCCTCTCTCTCTTAAAGGATAAAGAAGAGCTGCTTTCTCACACAAGTCTGGCATCCTCTGCAGTCTGGGGAGGGACACTGAGCAGAACCAGATGAGGAGGACTGAGGAACCCCCCACCTTAGTTAACTAGGTCACATTCCTCCAGGCTTCTCTGTCTGACCCGACACTCTGGGGTAGTCTATCTATTTTCTTTCAGAGGGGTGCAATTTTATTTTTCTTTATTTTTTTCTTGACTGAAAATCTAAGTAGTCAAATCAAATAAAAGAAGGGTGGTTTGGGTGGTTTTCTGCTAATTAAAGTGTTCCCCCTGTTGAATTTTTTCGGAGAGCGAGGAGAGGGGTAACTGAGAGGGAAGGTGGCAGTCACCTGGGAAGGAGCACTCGCTGAAATGCTGATGTTATCTGATGAAGCAGGTCAATGTGTTCTCTTCAAATGCTGTTAACAATGAGAGAAGAGTAGGAGTGCAGGTTTTGCAACCAGATACTTGGATAATGTGTAATAAATAAGGAACACAGATGAGATGGCCTTTTATTTTTCTAATCTCTGCTGTCAGGTTTCACTTATGAAATGGAGGAGAGACAAAGCAGAGATATTTCTTTATGGGGTCCTCAGCACATCCCCTCAGGTGGGCCTGGGGCGGCTTCTCTCTTTGAAGACTCACAGTTTAGACTTGGCTGGGCCACTGGGGTGTTGACGGAGAAACCTCCAAATCCACTAGTGTTGGTCTCATGGAAAGAACATCAGTCAAGGAGTTAGGAGATAGGGCTTCTTCCTCCCAGCACAGCCTCTTCTATTCTGGGTGGTCTTGAGGAGACCATTTTATTTTGCAATGCCTGGATTTTCTCATATCTGGACTGAAGGAATTTAACTAGGTAAGGGGTTTTCAAATGATACTCCATGCATCCAGGGCTCACTACGAACATGTCTCTTGGCTTCTACACACAGAAAAATAGCGCTGCCAAACTTCCAGTGAAACCTGTCTGATGCTTTTATTGGCTTAATATATTAGGTTCCAGGTAAGATTCAGTTTGAAAAATGTTTTCTTAAAGTATGAAAATCAGTAAAGTAAATTATTATTTTTTTCTTATATAGGGGCTGAGGAGACACGTCCAAATATGGTAAGACTGTCCTCTGGGAGTGAAAAGATAAGTCATGTGAGAATGGCTCAGAGCAGAACTATGCAGCATTTCAGAAACACCTGCTCGCTCTCAGACCTGCAGCACTTAACTTTGACCTGACTGAACATATGCAAAGGAAGGTTGGGTTGGCCAAAAGAAAGATCCTTCAAACATGGAAGTACTTGCCTGACCTGTGGTGGCACAGTGGATAAAGCATCAATCTAGAATGCTAAGGTCACCGGTTTGAAACCCTGGGCTTGCCTGGTCAAGGCACATATGGGAGTTGATGCTTCCTGCTCCTCCCCTGCTCCTCTTTCTCTTCTCTCTAAAATGAATAAATAAAATATATATTTTTAAAATATGGAAGCACTGACAAAGGATGTTGGTGGTTGCCAACCAAACACTGCCCTAATGACATGCGTACATGTATCTCTGTGTGTATATATGTGTCTGCTTCTGTCAATTCATAAGGCTATCTTTGTCTGATGGTTTTATATTAGGCATGGTTCAAATACAGCACACATGTCACTTCTTCTTGATCCTGTGCCTGTAGAAGATATTGCTAAACAAATGTTGCTTTTCCACCAAGTCTAGAACTTCATATGTCTTCTCAGCACCCCAGACAGACCTTAACAATCAATAAGAGTTGCTTCTGAAATGAAACCTGCCTTTCATCCCTGCATTTAAACATTTAAATCATATAAGCAACTCTTTCTGTTTAGATCTCTGACTCACCAAGCAACCTTCTGATGATAGCATAGTTTCTCATGGAGGTTACAGAAACCAAATGGACTTTTCTGAAGACAGGATTGTCTAGTCCTCTTGATAGTTATATTTTTCACTAGATTTATATAAGTCTCATTAATTCAGTTATTGATCATCTTTTTTTAAATCAAATTATCTTTCTTTCAATATGATGGTGAATTAGGTATCTTGATATTTTAAAGTCTGAAGACCAAACCCTGGAGTCTGGCAGATCCACCAAGATGACCTCCCACAGTGAAGAGTTATCAGATAACTTACTCATCATATCTGTTTAATAAAATGGCATGCACCTTTGTTCCTTCCGAATTTCTGTAGTGACTCCTAAAGTTACTCTAAACTAGAGATTCATTCTATGACTTAAGAGATATTTGCCACTTGCAAAGTAATTGAGGTCAGAGAACAAGAGCATTTGCCCAGTATTCATGAGACTATATCCAGCCAGCTTGATGAAAAGTGGGTGAGAATGTGGAAGTCTGGAAACAAAGCCACCCCCTTCTGCAACCCTTCTCTGTCAGACCATGCTCAAAAGCTAAAGAAAAGTTCCTATATGCCAGCAACCACAAAGCAGCTAACCATAAATATCTTTTTTTCTTTCCTAATTTCTGAGATCATCTCAGAGTCATCATTAGAAAATAAGAATTAAATGCATACCAAGTGAGCCCCTTCAGCATGTACCGTACATTGGCCAGAGAATCATTTGTCCTTCAATCAGTTTGCCTACTCGACTTTGTCTATTGAGTCCATTAATTGAAGAACCGCAGTAAGGTCAAGGTTGGCTCAGTCTCCAAGTAAGTGAGTTCTGTAGCCACTGTCTACACCCAGGGGCTTGAATAAAAGGGTACACAGTGCCGTTCTTTCTATTCGAAACTTAACTCAGACCTGAGTTCAGCCTACAGCAGGTCTTCCATTTTTACATACGGTCAGCTCCAAAACATATAAGCTTCCTTACGGAAATACATAAATGTTCTAACATATTAGTTTTAGATTTAAACAGTGAGACTATCCCACGTGTTATGGACTGAATTGTGTCCCTACTTTCCACTCCTGAATTCATATATTGAAGTCCTCACTCTCAATCAGAATATGACTCTATTTGAAGATAGAGGTGACCTAATTTAAAGAGAGGCCATTGCAGTGGACCTCAATTCAATCTGACTGGTGTTATAAAAAGAAGAACTTTGAACACACAAAGAGACACCAAGAGGCACACCCACAGAGGAGAGACCAGGTGAGGACACAGGGAGAAGGTAACCATAAAAATCAAACCTACTGCCTGACCTGTGGTGGCGCAGTGGGATAAAGCGTCGACCTGGAAGTGCTGAGGTCGCCGGTTCGAAACCCTGGGCTTGCCTAGTCAAGGCACATATGGGAGTTGATGCTTCCTGCTCCTCCCCCCCTTCTCTCTCTCTGTCTCTTCTCTCTCTGTCTCTCCCTCTCCTCTCTAAAATAAATAAATAAATTTTAAAAAAATTAAAAAAAAAATCAAACCTACTGCCTGACCTGTGGTGGCGCAATGGGATAAAGCATAGACTCGGAACACTGAGGTTGCCGGTTCGAAACCCCAGGCTTGCCTGGTCAAGGCACATATGGGAATTGATGCTTCCTGCTCCTCCCCCTTCTCTCTCTCTCCTTCTTTCCCTCTCTCTCCTCTCTGAAAATTGAATAAAGTCTTAAAAAAAATCAAACCTGCTAACCTTGATCTTGGACTTCTACCCTCCCAAATTGTGAGAAAATAAATTTCTGTTGTTTAAACCACTCTGTCTGTGGTATTTTGTCATGATAGTCCTAGCAAACTAATACAACATCTGCTTCTCTTTCTTATTAAGGTGAGTTATACCAACCAGACAAAAATTCTCAGCTCTCTGGGGTCCCAAACTATGTCTATTGAATGCTCTGGGCACTATCGATCACTCTTAGATTTGACTTTGTTTCTTCTGTGTACAGAAAATGGACTAGAAACCTTAAATTTTCTATTAAGATAAAATCTCTCCTCCATAGCCACACTTCCCTCTTGGAACATGATGGATTGAGAACCTGGCACTTTATAGAAATACCAACTTAGCATTCATCTATTCATCACATAGTGGCCAGAAAAAAATTGAACTCTACTCCAAGCGAGAGTCCCCAAGAAAAGAACCACTTACAATCTCAAGAAAAAAAGTAAGCACCTGACATATAATGGAGAAATATAGCATCTTAAGATCAAGAATCTAAATTTTTTCTTTGGTAAGTATAGGAGAAGACAGAGACCATATTTTGTCCACCTTTGTATCCTTGGCTCTCACTCTGTGACTAGCACAGGCTTTTTGCATAAGGCAACTTTATTTCAGTGTAGCGGGTGAAGAACAACTCCAAGAGAGCCTGGAGGAATGGTCTTGTCTGTTACCAATGTAGATACAATGGTTATTTCAATCAAGCACATGACAGCACACCCACAGTGCCATTCTAAGAGAAGAATCCAAGCTTTTTTGACTGTGGTATCATGTGAATCTTCTTGGAGAAGTGTCTTATTATGAGACTTCACCTGATCAAATTTATCATGCAGCCTAGGTTTATTTGTAATATTGTGCATTCACAACACTGAGATCAAGGTAATACTTTTAAAACATATGAAAATTGTGTCACATCTTTGTGCAAAACCCTGCAATGGCTCCGAACTCCCCATGATCTTCCTTTCCCTCCCTCTTCTCTCTCCAGCTCAGTCTGCTCCAGCTACCCTGGTTTCCTTGTCATTCCTCAAGCCTGGCGCATTCCCACCTTAGAATCTTCACACTAGCTATTCCCTCTCCCCAGACACCTCTTTTCCCGGGTATCTGCTTGGCTAACTCCCTAATTGTTTTCTTTTTTTTTTAATTATTTTTATTTATTTATTCATTTTGGGGGGAGGGAGGGAGGGAGAGAGAGAGAGAGAGAGAGGAGGAGAGGAGCAGGAAGCTTCAACTCCCATATGTGCCTTGACTGGGCAAGCCCAGGGTTTTGAACCAGCGACCTCAGTATTCCAGGTCAACACTTTTATCCACTGCGCCACCACAGGTCAGGACCCTAATTGTTTTCAAGTCTTTGCTAAGATAACATCTCAGCAAGACCCAACCTGAGAACCCACTGCCACCTTCCTACCTCCTAATCTTCCGCTACCCAACTCCTCTTACCAGGATTTACTTTTCCTTTTTTCCACAGCATCTTCTAACAGATTAGATAATTATTTATTATGTGTACTGCTTACTGGTCCTTTTCCCACATAGAATACAGGCCCCATGAATGCAGAGATCATTGTTTGCTTCACTGATGCACCTCAGGCAACTGGAACGGTGCTGGCACAGAGATGTTTAATAAATATTTTTTAATTGAAATAATTGTGTTTTGCATTCAGTCATTTTAATCTAGTCTTGGAAAATACAGAGGTTTATATGTTTTACAAGACTGGGTTAAAATACTAAACCAGTGGTTCTCAAACTTTTTGAAGTCAGGGCACATTTAAAATCCTTCAAATAATTGTAGGCGCACTATATACAAATTTCTGAGAAATATGTTATAATAATTAAGTCAGATATTAAAGAAAAAAAAGATATAAAGTCCAAGCATGCTTTTATGGTAATAAAACTAAATACATCAAAATTAAATTTATTCTGACATTAAAAAACACTTTTATGTTACATTTTTTGAGTTATGCTTTTTAGAAATCATAAAAAAGAGGGGTTAAAAATTTTAAAATGACAAAAAAGTTATCTTTTTATATATACAGATACATTCTTAGTAAGATTTAGTAAATTCGGCAGGTCCCAGGTTGAATGTGTTAAGTTTTTTCATCCTTGTGTTTATGAGAAACATTAGCCTGATGTATCTTAGAGATTTCTTCAATGTTTGGGCATATATTTGAAAGGCAAACTCTCATTTCCTCATCAATACATTGAAGAATTTCTCTCTTTTTACTCTTAATTGTGTTGAGTGCAGAAAACCCCTACAATACATATCATTTTAACTTTACACCAAACAAAGGATAGAAGAAACTTGCCTCCAGTCTTTCTGGGAAACATGGGGGATGGTATAAACAATCCAGCACCACAGCTTTAACAGCCTTTTGCAACCTAATCAGACAAGTGAGGTAGGGCGTTGGGCAGACTGTCAGTTTATAGCCAATTTCCCACACCTCTAAAATCTAAACTCCAAAAACCCTGTTGGTTTTTTGGTCCCCAACAGGCACATATTTCTCTGGAATACCATAGGGTGTACCTGGAAATCTTCTAGGGTGCACCAGTGCACCCTGGCGCACACTTTGAGAACACTGGACTAAACTCAAGTTTTCCCATCAGTCAAAATACAGTAACATCTCTCATGGCTTTACTCTTACACTGTATAGAAATCTAGATGCCACGACTGACTTCTAGTTCTAGACCCCTTGCTAAGATTCCAAGATTTTGTCAGAACACTTCATGGTAAACAGTCCCCTGGTGGACTAACAAAGCAAATGCACCTAATGCTCTGGCCAGTAACCCCAATGTTATCAGTGCCAAAATCACCAACCAATTCAGTGACACTCTGAAAAGTTTAACAAAAAAGTTGTTTAGTATCATAAAGTCAAAACAAATATGAATTTGACAATATTTTCCACCTTCTTACAGTAGTGGGTCTGTGGTAACTCTGACTTATCCAACATGAAGACAAGAGTCAGAACTTTCAGAGTATTTTGAGACCTTTGAAGATTGCATGGACCAATAACTTTCTAACACTAAAGCCAAGACACCTGCTGACCACTAGGCTAATTAAGGATGACAGAATTCCAGCAGACAGAATATCTTAATTTTCCTGGTTGCACCACTCTCTGGTTAATCCCATGGCATCTAATTCTCAGACCAATTGTTTTGCCCAAAGTGAGTGTTATTGATTATGCCTAGGCTGAGATTACAGGCAACTCCTTCATCCCATAGAAAAAGCAATTCTGAATGCAGCAATTCTAGCATGCTGTTATTCTCTGGGGAAATGTAGAGACAGGTCTTCTTGGAACAGAAAACCATCTCTGATAGGTATTTGCATTTTCCCCCCATTGCCTCTCTCTCTCTTTTTTTTTTCACTGAGACAGAGAGAGAATCAGAGAGAGGGACAGACAGACAGGAACAGAGAGAGATGAAAGCATCAATCATTAGTTTTTTGTTGTGACACCTTAGTTGTTCATTGATTGCTTTCTCATATGTGCCTTGACCAGGGGGCTACAGCAGAGTGAGTAACCCCTTGCTCAAACCGGCAACCTTGGGTCCAAGCTGGTGAGCCTTGCTCAAACCAGATGAGCCCACACTCAAGCTGATGACCTTGGGGTCTCGAACCTGGGTTCTCCACACTCCAGTTCAACGCTCTATCCACTGTGCTACTCCCCGGTCAGGCCCCCCACTGCCTCTCTTAATGAGCAACTTTGGACACCCAAAGATGAGCCGCAAGAAGTCAGGTCTGGGGGAGCAAGAGATTTTGTCAGAACACTTCATGGTAAACAGTCCCCTGTTTACCATGAGAAAACAAACCATTCAGCAGACTCTGCCACAGCTGGCTTCCTCTTCACTGTCAAAGGTACTCACACGTTTTCTATGAAGTATATCATTCACTCTTAGAATAAATATGTGCAAGAAGAGAGCATTGCCAGCACTTGGCAAACAGAAAATAATTTCTCTCTCTCTCTCTCCCTCCCCTTTTCTCTCTTCCTTTCTTAAGGAGTCATCACTAAACGATTGCTATTCTAAGCAGAGATACACAAGACCCTCATCTCTGACCTCCAGTAATTCCTCCTTTACCAGATACAAATAACTCCTCTATGAGTTATCACTAAGAGATGTGTGCATAGTGCCTGAGAAGTAGAGAACAGGAGGAGGACATGAGTTAATTCTGCCTGAGGAAGGAGTGTCATCAACAAATACTACCCAGAGTAGGTGTTATTTGAGCTATACTTTAAAATTATGAGGCAAAGTCTGCCAGGCAGAAAAGATATGAAAGACACTTGATTGAAGTGGCCTTTGCAAAAAGCAAACATTGAGTTTTTCCTAGGCTGTGTCCATATGGCATGAAACAATTGGTTAATGAGGGAAGAAGTTAGCCAAAATTATTATTTGACCTTGGGCAGATCAAAAAGGAAGAGCCTTGGACTGATTTTTTTTTCCCACACACGTTGACAGCTGGAGTCAAGTAGAATAAAACGTGATCTGGATAATCCAGTCAAACTCAGAGCAATTCTCTTCGCCCTCCCAACAGTACAATCAAATAGTGGAACATATTTCACCTTCTGCCTTCCATTTCCTGTATGACATGTCTCCAGACAAACAGTGGCAGAAGTGTGAGCTGCAGGAAAGTGTGGTCTCTGGGTCTGATGTCAACTGCAGAGATCCAGGAGCACTGAAGTCACTGGGACCTTTTTTCTCTGTGATATAGATTCCAAGATTCAAAACAAAGGGGCCTTGAGTATATATGAAGTATCTCATCAAATAGGCAGAGAGCTCAAAATGAAAGATACTGTCATTTAGTTCAGTTCTGTAGATCATAGAATCTGAGAAACAGAAGTGACTTCCAACATCATACTAACTTGTGTTTTTATTTTACTCTGAGGAATCTGAGTATCAGAGATTGGAATGAGGTCACACAAAGTTAGTGACAGAGTTAAGACTATAACAAAGTTATTTTTACTTCCATTCAGGAAGCTTCCCTCTACATTCTCGAGGTTTTACTCATACCCCATTTTCACGGAGAAAGAGGAGCTAGTGGGAGTGAATGAAGATAAAACAGCAATATGTAAAAATAATATTCCAGTGGAGTCAGGACACAAGGTAAAAATCTGTCTTAGTCAATTTTATCCTTGAAAATATGTCAATTAGGCCCTGGCTGGTTGGCTCAGTGATAGAGCTTTGAGCCAGTGTGTGGATGTTCTGGGTTCAATTCCTGGTCAAGGCACACAAGAGAAACACCCATCTGCTTCTCCACTCCTCCCCCTCTTGCTTCTCTCCTTCTCTCTCTCTCTCTTCCCCTCCTGCAGCCATGGCTCGATTGGAGTGAGTTGGCCCCCAGGGCGTTGAGGATGGCTCCATGGCCTCTGCCTCAGGCACTAAAAGCTCAGTTGCTGAGCAACGGTGCAATGCCCCTGATGGGCAAAACATCGCCCCCTAATGGGCTTGCTGGGTGGATCCCAGTCCAGCGCATGTGGGAGTCTGCCTCTGCTTTCCCTCCTCTCATTGAATTAAAAAAAAAACTGTCAATTAGACACTATACTGGAGCCGCCCAGACTCCCTCTCTAAAAGTCCCCCTCACCTAGTTTTCCCATCTAGTGTTGGAAAGATATGCTGCTTCTTTAGCTGAGCACAGGTATAGTATTTAGCTTATGACTAAGGGCTGTGCTGAATGAAAAACACATGTCTCGTAAAATCACACCTCGAGTGGGTTAACTTCAGCTGCTGCAGGACCGAAAGCTACAACCCCAGTTCTCCTAACCACACAGGAACCACGTCGTCCTCCTACTTCTCTAGGTGGTTCCACTTCTTGCCCCAGTCAGATTTCACCTTTGCAAAATTTCCTGCAGAACCTCTGTAGAGTCAGCCTTTCCCCTTTCTATGGTCCTCATTACTCACACTTTCAAATTCTGTTTCTAGTACTTCATCAAAGTGTTTAACATATTTCCATATAACCTGAGCGTGTAGAGACATATGTATTTCCAAAGCAACTTCCAAAATAGAGAGAATAAAGAAAAGAGGACAGGAGTCGGAACACCTGGATTCAAATGTGTGTGGCCAGAGCCCAAGTAAGAAACCTATGACATATTCATGAACTCTTCAAGCGCAAGGGACTATGTAGCAAAAGCATGGGCAGGGCTCAGGGGAACCCGCAAAGTCTGATGAAGCACCCTGAGTACAGAAACAACTAGAAGCCTTATCATCTCTGGGTCTGGCGGGACAAGGGGAAGAAATAGCTACTAGAATTAAGAGATGACAGCCTGCAGAGCCCAGCAGGGAGTCTGTTGAGAGAACAAATGCCCCAGTCTCTCTCTCCTCTCACCCACTAAAACAAGGGGAAGCCAGAAGGCAAGAAGACTTGGTCAATGTAGTTCACAGAGCAGGGTGGAAAAGAACAGACAGTGAATCTCAATGGGCAAATAAAGATTATCTAGCAGAGTAGTTGAGTTCAATCCCTTCAGATGAGTCTCCTTACTCTCTGATCCTCAGAAGGTGTATTAGTAAAAATTAGTGGGTTGATTATTAAGCAGTCTCTGTGTTCCTTCCCTGTATGACACTCAATGATGCTATGACTCTAGATAAAATGATACACACATATGGATACTTTTGCTTTCCAGAGGCAGATCTTCTCAATAGACCAGGATACAGTGGCTGCTATAAAATAATTCTTGAAACAGTATGTGGAATTAGAAATTCATGTATATGTAACATAATTCAATGCTTAATAAATTTCTAAGAGAAACAAGCTATTACTATTCATCATTTCTGAGTTTTAAAAGATGTTGCCTTATGTAGTTCTGTTTATTCAACATACTGATATCAGTCCTGAAAAATTATTAAGTTCTCTCTCTCTCTATCTCTTTTTATTTTTAAGTGAGAGGAGGGGAGATAGAGAGACAGACTCCAGCATGTGCTCTGACAGGGATCCACCTGGCAACCCCCATTTAAGGCCGATGCTCAAATCAACTGAGCTATCCTCAGCACCTGGACCAACCAAGCCACTGACTGCAAGAGGGGAAAAAATAGAGAAGGGGGAGAGGGATGGAAATAGAAGCAGATAGTTGCTTCTCATGTGTGCCTTGACTGGGGATCAAACCCGGGATGTCTGCACACCAGGCCAATACTCTATCCACTGAGCAAACTGCCCAGGGCCTCTGGTCTCTTTTATGATGAGACTTCTGCTTGGCCCTTGGTCTCTAAATTACCTCAGTGACCTTATCTGACTTCTGTGAAGCTTCTTTCAATTTTTTGTAAGTAGATATAATTTACCTGTCAAAGTATTCTAGTTTGCTATGGGAGTCAGGAGGCAACCTTTTCCAACAAGTGTTAGCATCCCGAGGTAGCAGAACTCAGATCCCAAGAAACCTTCACATCTCCCAATCAAGGGTCTATTGTGAATGTCCTACTTCCAGAGATGAAGACTGACCATTATAGTTTGTCACATTTATTTCTGTCTTTCAATCAGTCTGTACTTCACGTGTGCTGGCACTGTGCTAGGCACCTTGGAATAGCTATGAGCAAAACAAAACCACTACTTCTAAAGGAAGATGGATAATGATCCAAGAACACATTCAAAATACATAGAAATAAAGGGACATTTACATAAGTTCAATGAAGGACATAATACAGGATACTGGGATAGCATGATGGGGGGAGGGGGCAACCACTTGAGCCAGAATACACAGGTTTAGGATGAGGTCGACTTCATTTTTAATTAATTTTAATGGGGTGACATTGATAAATCAGGGTACATATGTTCAGAGAAAACATCTCCAGGTTATTTTGACATTTGATTATACTGCATTCCCATCACCCAAAGTCCAATTGTCTTCCGTCACCTTCTAACTGGTTTTCTTTGTGCCCCTTCCCTCCCCCAACCCCCTCCCTATCTTTCCCTCCACCCCATAATCTCCACACGCTTGTCCATGTCTCTGAGTCTCATTTTTATGTCCCACCTATGTATGGAATCATATAGTTCTTAGTTTTTTCTGATTTACTTATTTCACTCAGTATAATGTTATCAAGGTCCATCCATGTTGTTGTAAATGATCCAATGTCATCATTTCTTATGGCTGAGTAGTATTTTATAGTATATATGTACCATAGCTTTTTAATCCAATCATCCACTGACAAACACTTGGGCTGTTTCCAGATCTTCGCTATTGTGAACAATGCTGCCATAAACATGGGGGTGCATTTCTTCTTTTGAAGGATGAGGTCGACTTTTGATGTGAAACTTTCACTTCACATATTTTGTTCTATTGTCTTACATAAATATAAAAATATTTACAAAATTCCAAGTCTTAGAATACAGTGATTGAAAGAATCAACTGAGTGATGTTTATTTTAGTATTAAGAAATACAAGACTAAGAACTACAAAAGATGAAGCATCCTAAGTTGAATAATTTATTACAAAATTTGGCATATGTTGAGATAAAATGTCTCGTAGAGGTTATTGTTGTATCCATGGGCCTGGGGGTGATGGGCCAGGGTAGGGAAGCCAGGGACGAAACATCTCTAAGGGAAAGAAAGACAACATGAGAATGTTGAGGGAGAAAGAGGAGCAGAGAAGGAGAAGCTGGATCCTTTGAACATTGAGATGACTATTAGTCCATGTTATGTAAATCTGAAGCTATGTCCAGTACATATTTATAAGTGTGGAGTAATTATCAGGCATAGCAGATTCCTGTGATATGGGATAATAATTACAGTGGTTATATCTGCTGTTGCCTATTGTTCAGAGCTTTTGGAGGTGTGCTTAAAATTGTTTAAACTGTTTTATTTTAGTACTAGAATGATTACCAAGGTGGGGGGGTCAAAGAAAAAAGACATTGAATGAGATATGCAAAAGGAATACTCTGGTATAAAATCAAGTATCAATCCACGTGTAGAATGTTGGTTCTTATTTGGTAATGAGACAAATGTTGAGGCTGAATCTGCTATTGTTTTGTATTTGCAATTTAAGCAAATGGTCATTATCATCCATTAAATCTGGAGCTTCCATGATTCAAGATGAAATAACCCAGAAAGGATGCTCAGAAAAGAAGCAGTAATTCCACATAATGCCACAGAACACAATCATTGCTTCAGATCTGTAGACTGCATCTCAGAGCTCAGTTCCATTAGTATTTGAACTTAAATATTTCCATCAACACAAACCAAAGGTATAGTGTCAAAAATAAAATTGCTTCAAGACCTCAAAAGATTTAACAACAAGAACTGGGTAGAACCTTTACATCTCAGTGATATGACAGCTTCAGCTAACCACAAACATCAAAAAGTTGTCCTTATATTAGTAAGTTATTTTAATGAAATTCCTGGAGAAAATGTAAAAGTTCTTGGACTCAATGTCCTGCCAGGTACAACAAGTGACCAATTAAATGATTATACTTTTTCTGCTCTGGTAGATAAGATGATTAGCATATCACTGATAACATTAATATTAACTTCAGAGATGGAAAATTCTACCAGTTCAAAGGCTTTTTGTCTAGAAACTGATGACTAACTTCATCAAAACATCAATGACAATTGATTCTAACAGTATACTCATATCAGCTCTATAAATAACACATCTGATCATTTTCCAGTTTTTGAGGAAAGTTGTTCTTGTAAAAATATTTTTATATTCATGTATAAATAGACTATGATAATTTGATGATTTAGTCAAAGTGCATCACAAGTAGTATTATATTAAATCAAAGATGCCTGAAACGGATGCCTTTTCTTAGGCAAAAAATATTTCAAATAGTTCATAAGTCTAAAAATAGTAAAAAAAAATTTTAATTGTCTAATTCAAAACATTGGCTCTAGTTTTAAGTATACTATTTTTACTACTTTACATGACTCTCTTTTTTAAAGAAAAGAGGCAAAACCAATTAACACTGGAGATTGTGTGTTTTTCTAGCCACATGCAAAAGTCCTACAAAGTTTTCACTTTCATTTCAAGCTAAGAGAATGAGAAAAAACATCACTAATGGTGGTTTTCACTCCGGTTTAGATCTGATCTGCTGTTCACAGATGAACTGTCTAAATCACAAAACTTCGGCAGAGGTTATTCTGAATAGGGTCAATCACTAATATTGGATTCAGATAGAGAAATTATAAATAAAATTAATTAATAAAAGAAAATATAAATTTTATTTATAATTTCCACAGGAGCCACAACTCTTTCAAAGTGTGGTTCCTTCTTTATCATGCAATGATCTTGCTTAAATTACAATTTAACAAGAACTTCCTAGCCTAATGGGCAAGGAGATAGGGCTTACAAATGAGAAACAACTGATTCTGCAGAAATATTTTTTTGTCCTGTGTACATTACTAGTCCAGCCTTATTTTAAAAGTGTAAATTTATCCTCACCACTGGTGGCTTAATGGAGAGGCAACTTTCAGCAAATAAAAATTTCAGATATTGTGAAACAGCTCTGGTGAGCATTGAAACTACTGTCTCTCTCATAGTAATTCAAATGAAGAACTCAGAGATTTGATGAGAGATATTTAAGAACATTAGCAACATTCACAACTATTGAACAGGCTAGTTTTTCAAAAAATGCAAGAAGAATAATTTGCTATCAGTCTTATTATTAAATAAATGATAAAACTAAAAAAGCAAATATTGTATTAAATTACAATAGTATGTGATTTCCCAAACAAATTATAATTCATTGGAAAAAATGTTTGTTTTCTGAGCTTTATAAAACACAGCAGTCAAGTTTCTTTTCTCTTAATTATTATACTTTATTTGTAGAATTGTTTTAGGTTTACAGAAAACTAAGCATATACCTCCTTTCCCCCTATTCATAGTTTTTCCTATTATTAACAACTTCACTAGTATAGTATATTTGTTATAACTGATAAGTCAATATTGATGCATTATAATTAACTAAAATCTATCCTTTAGGGTTCATTCCATGTGTTGTACAGTTCTATGAGTTTTATCGTACATAGCTTTACCAAATTTTGTATTTGTCTTTATTTAATTTTGTTCTTTTATATAAAAAATTAAGATTAATAAATATATTGTGAAATACAATGTAATGTTTATACTTTGCAAGACTTTTCATATAAATAAATTCTAGGAGAAAAGTCCTTGGTTCCTATTTTTGGTTCAAAATAATAAGACTCTTACAAAGAGTGGACATAGGACAGAGGCTGAGTCGTTCTGGGAAAAGAGACTGTAGAATGTGAAGACAGAAACTACTTTGACCTCAGCCTTGAACACCACAATATCACACATTCTTAATAGTTAGGTCCATGCCTGGCCCTTTAAATGCCCCTCTGACATCAGACAGCCTGGCCATAGAAACTCTGACTGCTCAGCCACCCCCAGCCCATTAGCCTTGCCAGCTCCCATTCCATAGAGGAGAATATGGCACCTCTCCATTTTGCTCCAGGGACCGCCCTCAACTCTGTCTTGTGTTTCTCTCTGCCTATTGCCTTTATGGTTTATGCTCCATACAGATCTCAGCCATTGTCTTTTACCCTGTCGAGATGGAGGAGACACATCTTTGCTCAAGGCATTCACGGGGGCGTTAGTAGCAGGGGGTTCCAAAGTGGTAGCCCATGAGCTGCCCTCAGCCTCTGGATGTGTTCAGTTTTGCAGTACAATGTATGTTTCACAATGCTGTTTGGTTCTTTGTGGGGGGTTTTTGTGACAGAGAAAGAGAGAGAGAGAAACAGACAGGAAGGGAGAGAGATGAGAAGCATCAATTCTTCATTGAGGCACCTTAGTTGTTCATTGATTACTTTCTCATATGTGCCTTGACTGGGGGCTACAGCAGAGAGAGTGACCCCTTGCTCAAGCCAGTAACTTTAGGCTTCAAGCAAGTGATCTTTGAGCTCAAGCTAGCAACCATGGGGTCATGTCTATGATCCAACACTTAAGCCAGCGACCCCAAGTTCAAGCTAGTGAGCCTGTGCTCAAGTCCAATGAGCCAGCATTCAAGCAAGTGACCTCGGGGTTTCAAAACCTCGGTCTTCTGCATCCCAGTCTGATTCTCTATCCATTGTTCCACCGCCTGGTCAGGCTCACATGCTGTTTTAAATTTGAATTTGGTTGCCAACAATTAAGAATTATAAAATTTCACAAAGCACATATCTTAACATCTAGCTTCTCTTTAAAAATCAGATGCAACTCTGCAC
Organism: Saccopteryx bilineata; assembly: GCF_036850765.1. Classification (NCBI taxonomy): domain Eukaryota; kingdom Metazoa; phylum Chordata; class Mammalia; order Chiroptera; family Emballonuridae; genus Saccopteryx; species Saccopteryx bilineata. The sequence goes on from NC_089498.1 coordinate 64,316,415, forward strand.
TCACATTGCTAACAATCAGCTAGAGATGAGTGGCAGGTGCCTTCCTTTGAACAGAGCATCTGCTCCCTAGTTTGACATAGCCTCACCTCTCCCAATTGATGACACTTAAGTCACTTACTTGCATTTATCTACCTGGCCTCTATAGACCATTGAGTTTGCAAACCTTGCAGTAGCTGACTAGTCTTGTGTTCTCAGTGGCCAATTAAGCCCGGCAGAGTCTAATATATAACTCTACACCAAGCCCCACCACTCACCATCTGCTGATGGAAGAAATAAATGTTCTGATATGGCCACTCCTGCCTTTTTGTCCCAAAGAAACCTCCAGGGTCACACTTTTCTTTGTTGTTGTACCCCTTATTTTTAAAAAATCCAACTGGTTCAATGAAAGTTCCCTTTATGGGAAGAGAGCTGCTGAACACCAAGCAAAACTTATGGTGTGGAAGCACTATCTGAGGGTCTCTTGAGCCTGGAGATGACCAAGGTGGACTCACCATTCCTGGACTTGGAGTACTTTAGTCCCTTGGTTTCAAGGATTTCACAAGCTCTCGACTCAACGACCTTGTGTCATTCCTTGCCTTGCAGACTTACTGAAATATAGCAGAAGGTAGCAAGGATTCTTCTCCATTCTGCCCTCCTCATCTTAGGGCTCTCTGACACTTGCTGTCAGCATCACAGGAGCACATGCTCCCTGCCCAGCTGGGTCCACTGGGCCTAGAAGGACCAGCCCACCCTTCCTGTTCTGCCTCCACAATAATAATCAAAGCATTAAAATGATGATTTAAACCATAGTCTTGTTTGTCTCTTATACTTGGTAATTGACTCAAGTTGAAGTTAAAAAGTTGGACCTACAAGCAGGTGCTCACCTGCACCCTGCAGAACGTAGACCTTAGTCAATGTGAAGGAAGATCTTCCTAAGGGGACAAGAAACCCATCAGAAACACCTTTAACATATAGCTTCATGTGAGCACACCCCAGAAGCAGCCTTTAATAGACATGTCTTTGCTAACCTCCATTTTCCCCATGGCAGGAATGATGCCTAACATTTATAGACATTCAGTGAAGATCTGTGGGATAAATGAACAACCCTTGTCTTCTGCAGCCTTACTTGCCCTTGATCCCCGGCTTCTGGTCTTACCGTCAAACTCTGCCTTTGGCATCTTTACACATACAGACTGATTCAAGTCTGACCTCCCAACATTCTGGATCAGACATTTACTTTTCCCTTTGCCATAAATGGTTTATGAATGCTTCTATTTTTAGATTTTTATACCTGTATTTCTTCAGGCAAATAAAAGAGCCTAGAAGGCCAGATGACTTGGTTTCTGGTTCTAGTTCTAACAATGGGTAAGTCCTGAAACCCCTCTCGGGTTTTCATGAAAATGGGTTAGGTGATCCAAGTGTAAGAAATGAGTGGGATATCTCCTAGTTGCCATTTAAGAATGTTAAAAGTTTTGGGAAGTTTTGCAGTGAAGAAAATCTGTTCAATATTGTTTAAATATAGCATTTCCTAACATTCTTTTGATTAAGGAGCCTCACTTCCCTGCCCCCCCCCCACACACATAATATTTATTTAAGATTATGGAATTAGGATTCCAGGAAACAAACATGCTTTTAGAAATGCTAAAGTGGAGACTCTGGAGTCTGTCTGAGGACTAATATTATCTGAATAAGTTTATTTGCATTAAAGTAAATGGCAGGGACACCTCATCACCAAGCAAATGGTGTAAAATGAAGAGAATGATTGGTCTAAGAGCATTCTCTGAAAGAAAACCATAGTGTCCTTCTTTACCAACTTCCTTCTGTTGCTCCTTTTTTACGGGTTATTTATCAGCAATTAATGAGACCAAATGAAGTCAAAGCCTCCACCTTCCTTACAGGGGGAATCTAAGTTGGATTGAGGGTCAGGGTGGAGGAACCAGCTGCAGCTTTTTATCTTTGGTGACAACAAGCAGTTGTGTTCCTTCTGGGACAGTCACCGGGTTCATGAATAGTGCCACAGTCTTTTAAAGCCAGGACTGCTCTTTTGATCTACAAGTTCATATGACTCCACCATGGGCAAGGCCTTCTGTCCATTCTTCCCTCCCCCTTCCTGCGTTTGTCTCCACCCTTGCAAGGGACTAGGCTGCCAGCCAGAATGAAAAGCAGTGAGTTGCCCAATTCAAAGAAATAAAGGAAAACACCCCCCCTTCCCAATTTGATGGTCAATGGCTGTGGGATGAAATAATAAACTTCATTAAGCAAATGCAGCTTTTAGATAAATGAAGAATTATATCTCTAAAGTATTCCTCAAAACTTGTGATGGTTCTACATGGTCAGAGGTTGTTATGCTGCCATGGAGATGGAATTTAAGTATAGAATTTGAGAAACTTTTGCCTGCGTGGTTCTTTTTCCCTGTTCCACCTTGCACTGTGGTATATTTTTTAAAAAAGTAAACTGTAAACTCAAGTTTTGATGCAAGGAATTAAATGAGGAACATGGATACTTTTAAAGAATAACTTATGCATTTATTTAGAATCTATCCATTTTGAGTAATACTGATGTGTATCAGCTTTGCAAAGGCTGCTGGGAAAAACAGGCCTTCTGCCAGCCACAATAGTACAAAGGGGGTGGAGAAGAGGAACTCCATCTCTGGTGTCACCTCTACCAACTGGAACAAGAGCTTTGGTGTTTTCTGACCAAAAACCTCTTTCTTCCTTCCTGTGTCCGGACATTCACTTGGTTCTTTGTAGAGCAAGTTCTGCCCATAAGTAAAAGATGGCCAAGGACATCTCTTTCCCAATAACTAAGATCCTTATTTTCAGGGCAACTTTAGAGGATTCGAGCATCATCTCCAGAAAGAGATGATGTAGCTACCAAGGTGGGCCATCCATTCAAGCATGACTTTCCATTACTTCCCACATATCCTGCTGCACACTTCCTCTCCCTCATTCTGATATAACTCTGTTGGCCTCCTTAATACTGTTCAAACACTGCAGGCATTTATCTAATTCTTTGCACTCACTGTTCCCTCCAGCTGGAATGCTCTTCCCTGAACATACAAATGGCTCACCCTCTCTTTTCTTACAAGTCTTTACTCAAATGTCATTTAGTCAGTGAGGTCATTCTAAATCATCCTATTTAAAATACCAGTTTCCTCACGCAATAGTCCCTACCCACCTCCATCACTCTATGTTTATCTATAGCACTTACCATTGTCTAACACATCTTTTGCTTATTTATTTTATTAATAGTCACTTTTCCTGCTTGAATGTTGGCCCATGAAGGCAAAGATTTTGTCTGCTTTATTTGCTGCTATAATTTTATTAGTAAAATGTCTAGAACAGTGCCTGGCCATCATAGACATTTAATGACTATTTATTGAATGAATGTATTTTTAGCTAACTGCCACCTAACAGAGATTAAGGCCTTCAGATAATGAGCATTAGGACTGTTAAGCTTTGACTTCAACCTTGGTAAACAGCTCCAAGAGGAAAATCACAGGGCTCTGGGCACAGAGTTGGCAAATACAAGGGCAAACGTGCTGCAGATACTCATTTTTCAAGTCACAAGGATGATACCTAGTGGTGTTTTAAGCACTTTCTCAAGTCTTATTTCCTACTGTCTGAGTTTCTTCTCATCACCAGAAAACTACAACCATGTATGTTGTTAACCATTGGCACTCCCGTTCCTATAGGCACAGCCAGTGACAAACAGTTCTACCAGAAAGGAGCCCTGTTTAGATTAGACTCATGCATAGGCGAAGGAGACTCCCAACAGGCTTCATAAACCAGCAGTTCTGCCTCAGTTAGTGGCACTTCTCCTCTCTAGCCTCCACATTAAGGCCATCTTCCAACTCTGTCGGAGCCTCTTTATCCAACTAGTTGCCAGGTGGTGATGATTTTATTTGCAGAATGCCTCTTGCATCCTTTGCCTTTCTCTCAGACTCATCACCACAGCCCTCGTCTGGCCCTCCTTAGTCCTTAACTGACTTTGGCAATAGCTACCCAACTGGTTTCCTATCTCTAGTTTCTTCCTCCTCCATTGCGTGTTCTGAGCAGCTGCCACAAGGAACAAATGTAATGTCACTCTCACTCTTCTTACAAAATGGCTCCCCATTACCTTTGAGACAGATTCTTTCATCTCTCTTCCAGGCTTTCCACCCACTGGCTCCCTAAATAAACCCTCCACCATAGCCTCGTCTACTCATGTCCCCAAGCACTTCTTGTCTCCCAAATAAGACATGTGCTTTCCACTCTTCACATCTTTTTTTTTTTACCTCCTTGCTCTGTCTACCCCCTTTTAACCACTTGCCTGCATTTCCTGTCTGTTGAAATCCTATCCAACATGGCCCATTTGTTGATTCATTCATTAATTCAGCAGTGACTGGGAAAGTTTAAACCTCTCTTTTCCCCAGATCTCCTATGTCAGAAGTGATCTTCCTTCTCTCTCTCCTGTGCATTTATAACACGCTCCCCTGATTAACGTTATTATTTTCACACACATCATTAGTTCTCCAGCCAACCTCTTTGTGTGGTCCTTAAGGGCAGAGACTTTGGTGCCTCTATTTTAGTCCCAGAGCACTTGACATGACAGGTGCCCACACATATTCAAGGATGCCCCTAACAATACATCTCACTGGTCCTCTAAGGGTCACTATAATTGTTCCAAGGCTGTGTTATCGATTATAACTGGTGAGCCATCACCAAGAAATATTTCCCTTCCCCCATCCCCACAGTCAGAGGGCTCAGAGTCCTCAAGGTGGCTAGTTGCTATTCAGAGCTGAATGAGCTAGTAGCCCAGGGTAGAAAATAAATGTTACACAACTTCCTCCAAGATGAATTTTAAAAAGGAAATCATCAGGGTGAGAAAAACAGAGACTTGATTTACCAGTTTAGGCTGTTGGATCAGTTGCATACACGTGATTTATCTCCCTAATGCTCTATGGCACACACCTGGATACCCTGGTCCCTTGTTTGGGGGGCAGGAAGTTTGGTGGCATGTAAAACAAATTGTAAATTAGAGAGGTAGTGTGAAAGAATAAGGATAAGAAGCAAAAAATGGGAGGAGAGAAAGGAGGAAGGAAGGAAGGAAGGAAGGAAGGAAGGAAGGAAGGAAGGAAGGAAGGAAGGAAGGAAGGAAGGAAGGAAAGGAAGAAGGCAGTGTGGGAAAGAAGAAGGGAGGGAGGGAGGGAGGGAGGGAGGGAGGGAGGGAGGGAGGGAGGGAGGGAGGGAGAGAAGGAGGGAAGGAGGAAAGGAAGAAAGGAAGGAAGAAAGGAAGGAAGGAAGGAAAGAAGGAAGGAAGGAAGGAAGGAAGGAAGGAAGGAAGGAAGGAAGGAAGGAAGGAAGGAAGGATTTAGTTTCATCTTGCCAGGCAAGAACATTGTGAAAGGTATTAAGCGGAAGGATGTCTGTAATAGGCCAATGTGTAGCCTCTGCTATTGGGTTTCAGTCTAACCCCCTGGTCAACAAACTGCACTCGCCAGCCACATGTGGCTTGGCTCTTTGGCCCCTTGAGTATGGCTCTTCCACAAAATACCATGTGCGGGCAATACTTCGATAAGAAATGTACCTACCTATATAGTTTAAGTCTAAAAAATTTGGCTCTCAAAAGAAATTTCAATCATTGTACTGTTGATATTTGGCTCTGTTGACTAATGAGTAACCCATCACTATTGCCTACAATTTTCTGGCTGTTTGATGGGTATTCTGCTTTGCCATCAGTACAGTCATCCACATTTACCAGTTTACAGGTCCTATCTTGCTTTGACTATGAATTCTTAGAGGAAGAAGCTTGCCCGTTCTCTGTTTCCTTGGTACTGAGCACAGCGTCTGGCACGTAGTGAGCATTCAAGATATGTGTATTGATGAGGGTACTGTAAAGCTATGTTTCCAAAACTTCAGTTACTAGCATGCCAAAGTTGTGCTCTTTGTTCTAGCCAAGTACCACCACCTGTACAATTATTTGATTCTTTCAATTGACTCATGTTTTTTTTTTTCCTTCTAATTTTGTGCCATCCATTGCAATGATATCTGTGAAATCACACAGATTGATGAGCGGGTTATAGTTTTCCTAACACATATAAAAATAAGTAGATAGCTACTAAACAGTATTCATCCAGGTACCACCTAAATCAGTAGACCTGCAGTGTGCAGATCACTTTTGGGAAGCATTTATTAATCAGGATTTGTTCCCGAAAACTGTCGAAAAATGAAGTGTATCAATTCTACACTTTAGGTCTTTTAGTACAGACCCTGCACATGCTCATCAATGCTGTCTTTCTTTAGAAGAAAGTTAACAGTTTGTTTAAATTTTTTGTGCAGCAATTATTTAATTTGTTGAGTGCCCAAATATTGTAGTTAGGTTGGTTCTGATCTTGTGAGGGCACTTGACCATTTTAGCAATCAGTAATGAAGGCTTTCTCAAATCCTGACTTTCCTTCTCATTCTTCTCCTCACCCAAGTCTTCCCCAAATATGAATCATCTACATGGCAAACAGCTTTAAAACCTTCCACAGGGTAAATAGATGAAGTGCACAAGCGAATAATTCACAAAAGAGGAAATGTAATTAACCAAGAAGGATAAGGAAAAATATAAATTAATCTTACTAGTAATCAAATAAATGCAGATTAAAATTCCACATAATATATCACTTTAAACTTTTTAATATGAGGAAGCTTTAAAGAAATAACACAAGTAAGAGTGCGCAGAAATTGCTACTCTTATACTTTGCATGTGGCTATATGATGTGTAGTAACCGGGGGAACTGGTAAAACATTTCTAGCACCCAGTTTGACAGTGTGAACTAAAGGTTCACAATTGTGATGAGGCCTTCGATCCAGTGGTAATTCTGTTTCTAGAAAACTAGTTTATAGAAAAACATATGAAAAATATTATAGGCATGAACATGTTTGTTATTATGTTATGTGTACTAGTGAAAAGTGAGACAAGACCAAAATACCAACAATGATGATAATGAGCAAAATTAGTAGTCTCTATCCATTCAGTGGATGATCATGAAAACGTTTTATGACATGGCAGAATGCTTTAGGTATAATAGGATATAAAATTTTATAGATAATAATGATAAATTATTTTCTAAAATAGATGCATATAAGAAGAGACTGTGAGAAAAATACCCTTGTTCCTGACAGGGCAGTCTGCATAATGACTAAGCACTATGACATCCAGTTGTCTGTGTTTGCAGCTCAATTTTGCTGCTTATTAGCTTTGTGACCTTGGGCAAGTTACCTAACTTCTCTAAGTCTTAGCTTTTCTCATCTGAGACATGTAATAGCAATATCACCATGCTGTTGCGAGAATTAAGTAAGATAATGTGTGTAAAACATTTTGCACAGGGCTGGCACATGATGGCGCTGACTAAATAGTTGGTTATTCATCATGTAAATATTTGTCAATCATTGACTGTAAGACACCTTAAGTGCTGTTTGGTAAATCATAGGGAAATTTCATCTTTCTGTTTTCTGCTATATGTTTATTTGACCTTTATAAGGGGACACTCCACTGCTCCTGCTCTGCTTGCTCACCCTATCAGCAGGCTACCCTAAGAGTATGCTAATCACGCTTCCTGGCTTTTTCTCTCTCACCCATGACAAACTGAGGGCTTGATCTTGTCGCACCCTTCTTTCAGCATCTTTAGTGGGTCCCCATGTCTTGCAGGATAAAGTCCAACATTTTTAGTCAGGGATTTAAAAAATCTGATCTCAACCTATCATTTTGTGTCATTGCTTGCCATTTGCTCTCTGCACTCTGTTCCAGACACCCTACCTCTCCCATCCCAAACCTGTACAGGACAGCCACTACCAGGACTCTCCATTTTATGCAGCATGACAGCAGTGCCAATAGTTGAGCCCCCTTTAAAATGGTGTTCCTAGGACCGCATGCCAAGAATATGGCCCAGGAATCTGTTTCTTTCATAAGCATCCTGCATGCTTCTGAGAAGAGGTCCAGAGATCCCATCTGAGAAACACACCATTCTCTTTTCTGCCTGGTAAGCCTGTTCTCCTGCCTGGTGGGCACTTCTGCACTCTGCCACACCCGGATGAAAGGCTTGTTATGTTCTTCTGCCTTCCTTGGGCAAAGATGGTCTCCAGTCTCTGTAACCCTGCAGTATGTCATCAAACTTCTACTGTGACTGTCCTTCCCTGGTGCTTTCTTTGCTTCCTTCCTTCTCTCTTCCTCTCCCCCACTGAACCATAAGCCCCTAGATTTCAGGGACTGTTTCTCATTTGCCTTTGTAGCCCCCTATGTGACTTGATAATGGTACATAGTAGACACTTACAGATGTCCATGGGATGTGTTCATGCACTCATCACTGACATTAATTGAGAATGATCGAGTGACTCCATCGGCTATGCTGAGAGCTAGTTCATCTGTAATCACCAAGACTGACCTTGCTGATGCTGACTACTGGCTCTGCTTGTTTACCTCGCAGGCCATGCAGAGCCAGCACACTTTCTCACAAGGACATTTTAGCAGGTAACCCGCAATGATATAGCTATCCAGACACCATGAGGTGGAACATGGATGGTGTGTGAATTTTAGTCTGCAGGAGGTTAATAAACCTTGGGAAATCACACTGCAGACTGGTGAGGAGGGCTGGTTGGTTGTCCAGATCCCAACAGACTCACCATGAACATTTCATTTAAATGCTAAAATGTTATAGTGGTTAATCACATGATCCCTGAAGTCAGACTGTCTTGGTTAGAATTACAATTCCACCCTGTGTGTCTGGACATGTTCTATCACCTCTCTGTGCTTCAGTTTTACAGATGGGGACATCTGTAAAATAGGGTTAATATAGTACTTAACTCAGAGAGTTAATTGAAAAGTAAATGAATGAAAATACATACACTCTTTATAATTACATTTAGTACATAGTAGCTGCTCAATAAAAGGCAGCTATTAAAATTAGATTTCTAAGCTATAACATAGATTCAATACACACTTTAGGTTTAAAGTTTTGCTCTGGCCTTTTTCTCTAACATGTGCTGAGATTCTCTGTAGTAATCTTTGGCTTTGCTTAACTCCAACCTTGGAGACCAGGCTTATTACCTATCAGATTAACTTCAATTCCACAGGATTGCAAAAAAGCATGGTCAAATCAAGCTAATAGAATCTCTAATTTATGTGTTGGAGATAACTTTGAAATTGGAAAAATATGTAAAAAGAAAATGAATGCTATATCTGTAGGGGGAAAGAAACTAAGCATCCCAAAATGATAAGATGAAGACAGACTTTGAGGGAAAAACACTGATGAGAAACAAAGTCTTATTTAGTCAAACTTTCTAGCAATATCTGTAAAAGGTGCCTCCTATCTTTTAGCCCTTGTAGAAAGCCGAGACATACTTCTGCTCTCGGTGTTGAGAGACCATTATGGGCCAAGTGTGGAGCTTAGCACTTTACATAAATTGCGTCTTTTAACACTCACTTGCAATCACTATTTTTCTGGTTTTACAGAGGAGAAATGAAACAGTTACGTTAGAAATAATGGCAAAAAACCAGTTCTGAGATGGCTCCAAAGTCAAGCATTTTATGTTTTACTACACTGCTTCCTTGATGCTGCTAATTATGCCTCTTGTAAACTTTGGAGTGCTGTTTCATAGTCTAGGGATTAATAACAAATATTCACCCAAGGCTAGTTTTCAGTTCTAGCTCTGTGTCCACAAAACCAGTGAGGAGAAAATGCCTTTGAAAAACCCTTGTTGAAAGTCCTAACCCCCAGAACCTCAGAATGTGGCCTTATTGGAAATAGGGTTGTGGCACATATAATTAATTACTCAACTTAAGATAAGGTCATACTGGAGGAAGGTGGACTTTAAATTGAATATGATTGTGTTTTTAGAAGAAGAGAAGAGATACATGCACATGACGGGAGAAGGCCATGGGAGACATTGAGGTGCTATAGCTGCAAACCAAGGAAACAAGAAGTGTCAGTGATTGACAGCCACCACCAGAAGCTAGGAACAGGAGAGGAAGAATTCTACCTTACAGGTTTCAGAGGGAGCATGGGCCTGATAACACCTTGATTTTGAACTTCTAGCTTCCTGAAAACAGTGAGACAAATTTCTGTTGTTTGAAGCAACCCAGTTTGTGAGACTTTGTTATAGCAGCCCTAAGTAACTAATACACGCCCCCTGGAGGTGAGGATCTGTCCTTTCCCTCTCATGAAGATAAAGAGAGGAAGTTCTTTTGTAGGTTTTTACCACTTCAGCCTCTGGAGCTGAGCTGTCTATTCTCACTGTGGTAGTGTAATGGCAATAATGGCAATGACATCATGGCACACACTGTTGGCTCCTTCCAATGGCCATCTTTCCCCACTTTTATAAACAGATCCCTATTTTGTTTAGGGACCCCACATCCTGCACAAGGCCTTTTAGTTCTGCAGTACTCATATGGATTTTATGCGTTTGAAAGAATGCTCTGATTGGACTCTTCAAATCGAATTAGCTTTTTATAGCCCATTATGTTAATGACAATATTTGAAAGCTCAGAAACCTGCCAGGTTTTATCATCCACATGCTAACACCAAATAGGGCTTCTGCATCCTGCCTTGTCAGACTGAAAGGATGGAGTATATGATTCATCCACCGACTCAAAAAATTAATAGGTTTGGTGGCTTGTGTGGCATAATCACCAACACTTACTAACAGGTCCCAACAATAACATCACTGGAAAATTCATGGAGGGGTAAGTAGTCATCTCTCTGTGCTTTCCCTTTTTTACCTTCCCTCAAAACAAACTAGGAGAGAGGCAGCTTTTAAAATGTTTCTTCTTATTCAAATTGAACTGGATTATTTTATTTTTAACTTTTTTTTTTTTTTTTTTACATATGGTATGAGTCCATTTATAAGAAGTTCAAAAATGCTCAAACAGCCCTGGTTGTGTAGCCCAATTGGTTAGAGTGCCATCCAAATACCCATGGTTATGGGTTTGATCCCTGGTCAGGGCATTTCCAAGAACCAATGAATGAATGCATAAATAACTGTAACAACCAATCAATGTTTCTCTTTCTATCTCTCTCGCCTTCTCTACCTTCCTTTCTTTCTCTATAAAATCAAAAAAAAATTTTAAATGAGCAAGCAAGTATATTCTCTTAAAAGTGAGGAGAGAAGTTACCTCTGGTGAAGAAGGAGTAGAGATTAGAAGGGAGAAGGAAGCATAGAGGCTTGGGGGCTGGTAATGTTGTTTTCCTTGAGCTTGGTGCTGGTCACATAGGTGTTTCCATTTTATAATATTTGTTCTATGTGTACTTTTTCTGTATGTTGCATTTCAGTGTTGTTGTTTTTTTAAATAATATTTTGGCTTGTACCAATGCTAATGTTCTTTTTTCCACTTGTTTCTAGTCAAGTTCATTTAAGACTGTTTTTCAACTGCCAGTCCATAGACCAGTCTGCCAGAAATTTCATGCGGTCCATGAAAAAGTTAACCACCTTGGCCTGATCTGTGGTGGCGCAGTGCATAAAGCGTCGACCTGGAAATGCTGAGGTCGCCGGTTCAAAACCTTGGGCTTGCCTGGTCAAGGCACATATGGGAGTTGATGCTTCCAGCTCCTCCCCCCCTTCTCTCTCTCTGTCTCTCCTCTCTCTCTCTCTCTCTCTCTCTCTCTGTCTCTCCCTCTCCTCTCTAAAATGAACAAATAAATAAATAATTATAAAAAAAAAGAAAAGAAAAAGTTAACCACCTTAATGTTGTATGAAGGTTATAGACACAATGAACTTAGTAGAATTCTCTATGCTCGGGGTGATTTTTGCCTTAGCAGTTGTCAAAATAATTCTCCTATTTTCACTGGTCCCCAAGTGAAAGGTTAAAAACCACTGATCTAAAACAACACATCTTGGAAGGCTGACTTAATAATGGATACCAGATCAAGTGATATCAGGGCACAACCTGGACCCCAAGAACAGGTATTGTCCTTTACTAGAATACCCTATCATCCCTCCAACTAACTCTCTGCTTTCTAGAAGTTAACAGCCACTTCCTAAAACATTTTTTAAAAATACTTTCTTCCTAATTTTATTTCTAAAATATGCTTAAAGAAGTCGTTCTGCTCTGGCCGATTGGCTCAGTGGATAGAGCGTCTGCTCAGGGATGTCCTGGGTTTGATTCCCACTCTAAGCACACATGAGAAGCAACCATCTGCTGCTCTTCCCTTCCTCCTGCCCCTTCTCACTCTTCCCCTATTGTAGCCAGTGGCTTGATTGGTTTGAGGGTCAACCCCAGGCACTGATAATAGCTTGGTTGATTTGAGCACAGGGGGTTGCTGGGTAGATCCTGGTTGGGGAGTATAGGGGAGTCTGTCAATCTCCTTTCCTCTCACTGAAAAACAAAAAAGTCTTTCTATTTCACATTAAACCGGGGGTTGGGAACTTATGGCTCGCGAGCCAGATGTGGCTCTTTTTTTTTTTTTTTTTTCTGAAGCTGAAAACGGGGAGAGACAGTCAGACAAACTCCCGCATGCGCCCGACCAGGATCCACCGGCACGCCCACCAGGGGCGACGTTCTGCCCACCAGGGGGCAATGCTCTGTCCCTCCGGGGTGTCGCTCTGTTGCGACCAGAGCCACTCTAGCGCCTGGGGCAGAGGCCAAGGAGCCATCCCCAGCACCCGGGCCATCTCCGCTCCAATGGAGCCTCGGCTGCGGGAGGGGAAGAGAGAGACAGAGAAGAAGGAGAGGGGGAGGGGTGGAGAAGCAGATGGGTGCTTCTCCTGTGTGCTCTGGCCGGAAATCGAACCCAGGACCCCCGAACGCCAGGCCGACGCTCTACCACTGAGCCAACCGGCCAGGGAGATGTGGCTCTTTTGATGGCTGCATCTGGCTTGCAGACAAATCTTTAATAAAAATAATAATAACATTAAAAATATAAAACATTCTCATGTATTACAATCCATTCATTTCCTACCGCTCATGTTCATGGTTGTGGGTGGCTGGAACCAATCACAGCTGTCCTCCGGGACAACACCAAATTTTTATTGGATAATGCGTAACATACACAGGTCGTTATATGGTTCTCACGGAATTACATTTAAAAATATGTGGCTTTCATGGCTCTCTCAGACAGAAAGTTTCCTGACCCCTGCATTAAACGATTTTAGGCCTGTTACACCATGAGCAAGTCTCTTTTAATATGCAACTTAAATCTTACATAATGGCCCTACTTCCCCCCCACCCAGATCACACCTTTATTGCCTTTAGTTGAATTTATAAACTGACCATTTACATGAGCAAGAACATTACTTTTAAAACTGAGAAGTAAACAAATGACAAACTGCTTTTCCATTTGCTCACTTTCTGCATTGGTTTCTGGGGTGTTTACCCAAAACATCTAAAGTTGTTATGAATAAACAAAATACAATTTCGGAGGTACTGTTCATTACACATTATGTCACATGACACTTTAATCTTATTTGAAAAAAACAACAAAACAAAACCCTTAGGAAGTATATTTTCAGACTAATTTCACTTCTGAATATCATTTTGCTCATCTGTGGTGGCCAGGGTAAATCAAATACTTACAGAATAAATTTGCAAAATTTTATCTAAGGCTTTTTCAATTTGTTTTGAGATTTTTGGTCAAAGATCAAAATAAACTGAAATTTTCTCAGTTTTCCCACTGCGGACCTCTTCTATGATAAACATTTACTCATTATCTACTACAGACTAAACTCTGTGGCTGGTTTTAAGTTACTTATGTTATTCAGAGTGTTTATCAACGGTGACAAAAATGGGAAGGGACCCCAAAGAGGCAGGTGGTGAAAACTACTGAAACAGAGAGCTGACAACAGGACCCTGACCCTGACAGAGGAACACTGACTCTTAAAAACAGAGGAGATTTTAAAGACAAAGAGGGGGAGGAAGGAAGGTCATTCCAGGTAAGGCAGCAGCTTAAGAAATGCATCAGAGTAAAGGAAGACAGCAGGGAAATATTGGAATACAACAATTAAACAATGCAGCCAGAGCTTTGGGTGGAAGAGGACATTAAAGAGTTAATATAGTCCTGGGAAGGAGAATGGAAGCAAAATTTTGAAGAGTTTGAACTGAAGGGTTAAAAAGATCTGGGAAGCAAACAGGAGTAAAGAAATAGTGTTACCAGTCTCTGTGCATGCGTGCATGCGTACTGCATGTGTGTGTTAAAATAAATATACAAAACCCGAAATTTACCATTTTAACCACTTTTAAGTGTATAGTTTAGTGGCATTAACTACATCTACATGATTGTGCAACCATCATCACTAGTTGTCTCCAGAATTCTCTGACCTTCCCCACCTGCAACTCCATACCCATTAAACACTGCCTCCCTGTTCTGCCTGTCCCCTGGCAACCGCCATTCTACTTTGGGTCTCTATGATTTCACTACGCTAGGTACCTCACATAGTAGAATCATACAGTATTTGTCCTTTTGTGTCCTTTTATTTCATTTAGCATATTTCAAAATTGTAAAATTTTTAAAAAGAAGGTATCAGGGGCTGGAAGGAGAGAGTAATGAATTAGTGCCTTAACGGGCACAGAGTTTCTGCTTCTAGTGATGAGAATATTTTGAAAATAGATAGTCGTGATGGTTCTACAACGCTGTGAATGCACTTAATGCTATTGAATTGCACTCTTAAAATGGTTAAAATGGTAAACTTCATGATGTATACATAATTTTAATATCTTATTTTTTTAAAAAAAGAGGGTTTGCCTTACCTCAAAGCACCCAAGCGACTCCAAATTCTCTAGTTGAACACATGATACCCATAAAACCACATGGGTGGTTTTCACATTTGTGAATAAATAGAATTCACAAAAATAAATAAAAACAGGTCAAAGAGCACTGTAAGTTAGGAGAAGGTTGGGAAAAGCAGGGCCACTAAATAGGAAATTGCTGCGATAGCCCCAGCATGTCCTGAGTTAGAATGTTAGGGAGAAAAACAGAAGATGGCATACCTGTAGAGGCAGAGAGAACACAGGTACCGAGTGAACACAGCACAAGGCAGAAGGAAAAGTGAATAATGCCAGGCCAGGACCACATCATGACTTCTGTGGGCCCAAGGCACTTTTGCCTTAAAGGGTGTCTGCCCTCATTAAAATAATAATAATAATAATTAATTATATTTTATGATTGCATTAGTATAAGGATAAATATCTGTCCTGTTGATTAAAACATTTTTGTCCAACCCTACTAGACATTTCTCCAGAGAGACATACAGATGGCCAATAGACATATGAAAAGATGCTCAATGTCATTAATCATCAAGGAAATGCAAATTAAAACCACAATGAAATATCACCTCACACCTGTCAGAATGGCTATCATCCATAAATCAACAAACAGGTGTTGCCGAGGATATTGACACAAGGGAACCCTTGTGCACTGTTGGTAGAAATGCAGACTAGTGCAGCCATTGTGGAAACCAGTATGGAGTTACCCCACCCCCCAATTAAAAATGCAACTGCCTTATGATCCAGCAATCCCATTTCTGAGAATGGGATTCTCCCATTTATTTGAAGAAATCCAAAACACGAATTTGAAAGATAATATGCTCCCCTTTGTTTATTACAGCATTATTTACAATAGACAAAATATGGCAGCAACCTAAGTGCCCATCAATAGATGAACTGATAAAGAAGATATAGTACATATATACAATGAAATATTATTCAGTCATAAAAGTGAATAAAATCTTGCCATTTGTGACAACATGGATGCTAAGTGAAATAAGTCAGGCAGACAAAGACAAGTACCAGATGATTTCACTTTATATGTGGAATCTAAAACACACATATAAATAAGCTACCAAACTCATAGATACAGAGAACAAATTGATGATCCGGATTTGAGGGGTGGTGTGGAAAAGGCGACGGGATTAAGAAGTACAAATTTGCGGTTACAAAATAGTCATGGGAATGTAAAAGAGAGTATAAGGAATATAGTCAATAGTATTGTTACGAACTATGTTTGGTGTCAGATGGGTAATAGATTTATCAAAGTGATCCCTTCGCAAGTTATATTGTGTAATCACTGTTGTACACTTGAAACTCATTTAATATTGTATGTCAACTGTAATTTAAAAAATTTTTTAAAAACACTTTTTTGTCCTAAAAGAACTTTTTTTCTTCTGCTCTTAAAAGAAGCCAAAATATTTTTCTGGGCACCCTAGACATACATAGATGGGCCTTTGGCACAGCCTCTTTTGAGTGTCTTGAAGGAGTGGGCGTGGGGCCAGCCCGGCTCAAGAAACTGAGGGTCTCTGGCCTGACCTGTGGTGGCGCAGTGGATAAAGCGTCGACCTGGAAATGCTGAGGTCGCCGGTTCAAAACCCTGGGCTTGCCTGGTCAAGGCACATATGGGAGTTGATGCTTCCAGCTCCTCCCCCCTGTCTCTCTCTCTCTCTGTCTCTCTCTCCTCTCTAAAATGAATAAATAAAATAAAAATTAAAAAAAAAAGAAACTGAGGGTCTCCTACCTAAGACTATTCCCCTTCCTCCCCTTCCCTGCAGCCTCCCTATCTAATTGACTGCTCCAGGTATTGAGAATAAGGAGACCAATCGTCCTCCTTTAGGGAGGACAATCCTTTTGTAAGTTCTGTCCTCCCTTGAAAAGTGTCTGCCTACATGTCCTCCTTTTTGATATTGGAAAACTAATCTGTAAATGTCCATATTCAATCGATGCAGAGTCGATCCATTGTGTGTGATGTGATGTATTTGCATCTAAATGAGTACTTTTTTCTTACTATTATTATTAAAAATTTATAGGCATGTAAGCATAATTATAATATAAAATATTAAAAATGTTTTTATTATGCATTTATCATATTATAGTGTATTATTGCAATGAGTAAAATGTTTCTTTTATTTATAATATTGTTTTCTTCCATTTATTTTTGTCCCCCTTTTCTTTGTAAAAAAATTGGTCACCTTAATTGAGAACTTTGTTACTATGAATATGTGAACTAATGAGGCAAGACATTCAGAGATTATTGGTTTAGAGTTGGGATGGAAACTGTAGATTCCAGAATTGGAACAATTTGAGTCTGAATCACAGCTCCTCCTGCCTGGCTGCATAAATTGGATAAGTGACTTAATCTTTCTAAGCCACAGTTTCTATCTGTCAGTGCGGTTATGAGATCCTAACATCATGGAGGTCTTGTGAGGTTTACATGTGATGAGAAAACAACGAGCTTAGCATGATACCTGATTCGGGGCTGGCAAGTGTGGGCCGTGCTTAGCTCTCCTGACATCTGGCACTTACTCATCACGCTGCTGGCTTGGGATAGACAGGCACAGTCATTTGGAGTTTGTTATCAGGGGGAGGAGACAAGGCCTAAAGACACCTGGAGTGGGGAACACAAAGGGGTGAAGGAGTCCAGAGAGTAACGGAAGAAATGTGAATTGTCTCACACTTGTGCCCAGGACAAGCCCAATTAGCCCACAATCTCCCACCCACACCATCTGGAGTATTACCTCTTCTAAGCACACAAGCTTATGTCACTCCTTACAGACATCCTTAAGATTATCCCCCCTCCCCCAGCAAGTTTTCAGCTCTCTTTAAGTATTGTTTCCTTATGTCTTCTTCCCTTCCCACTCCTGATCCCAACTCTAGACTTGACATTCCTCACATTCTCCTGCCTTTTTTCCCACATGGTTTCTTTTGCCTAAAATGCGTTTTTTGGTGAACTTCTACCCAGCCCCGATGTCTCTTCCTTCTGCAGCTGCCTAGGCAAAATTAATCCCACTATCTCCTATAGAGCCTGCATCACTGTACTGATCATATCACTCTGTCTGATAGTCATTTGTTTAGGTCTCTTCTCCCAGATGGAAGGTGTGTCCAAGAAAGGGGGTGTGGGCTGTGCAGCTCTCATTCACAGGCTACCTCCACCACCAGTTTCCCACCCAACCACGCCTCACATCCCGCATGTGTTGGCAGCTCATGAATAAGGAGAGGAAGTTTTCTTCATTGTTTACTTGGTTTTGGAACCTCTCTTCCCAGACTTGTTTCAATACGGGATGCAGATTTATGTAGCAAGTTAAAGACTCAATAATTAGAAAAGTTCCAATGAGGCATGAAGTAGCAAGAAACCAGTAGAACTGTTTCCAAGATGGGAAAATATAAAGGAGATTAATTTGATGATTACCCCTTGGGTCTTCAGGTGGCTATTCTTAAAGGAATATCAGGTAGAAGGAATCAATGCTACTCCCAAAAGCTTTAGATTCATCTATATGATCAGTACCTAATGGGTATATGGGTGTGAGGGTCTGGAAAGCTATAACCTCCCCTTCCTTGCTTATTTCTCATCAATCTCCCACACCCTCCCCAGATAGCACTTGGCATCTTCCCTTCCCTTCCCTTCCCTTCCCTTCCTTTCCTTCCCTTCCCTTCCCTTCCCTTCCTTTCCTTCTCTTCCCTTCCTTTCCCTTCCTTTCCCCTCCCTTCCCTTCCCTTCTCTTCTCTTCTCCTGCAAGGTCATCCCCCTACTCCCACAGTATCTACTTAACCCTGAGCTCAGCCAAATGAAAACCCTGAGATTGGGAAGAGGCTGTTCCCAGTCCCCAGAGGACTTCTTTCTGTACCTGCTTTCTTCCTGTGGGGGAGGCAAACAGCCAGAAGGTCCTGTCCACTTTGTCGGTGCGCACTTGCTAGTGCCGATAGGGCAGACTCTAGTGCTACTGATTCATCCGCATTACTCTTTCCTCCATTCCCTGGAGCCTGGGACAGAAGCTTTGTGCTGGATGGAGCCACAGAAGGGTTGCGGCATCCTCATTCTCTGCATCACTAGGGCCACTGATGAATGCAGACTGGCTCCTGGCACACATTCCCAGGGAACATGATGAGAGGCCACGGTGGTCCCCATAGCTGAAAGCCCCGCTTCTTCCATTGCCTCTGAAGAGTATTTTGTGAATCCAGTTGGCTGGGAGGCACTCGGTCATCCCAGCAGGATGTTGCTATGGCAAGCAGTAGCCTAGGAAGGTGGTACCCACTCACAAACAGCCCGCTTTGCTCCCGTTGTTCCTGGGGAAGTAGTCGTCCCTACCGTCTCTAGCATCTGCTTGCTCTCTCTGACTCTCATAGCCACCACCCTTGCTCAAAGCCCTGTCTTTACAGCTTGCCCAGGCTCCTGCAATAATCTACCTTCTCCTCACTTAAATTTATCACTCCAGTGCTGCTGAAGAAACCCCCTAATGTACACTCTCCATGAGTCTGTTCACATGAAGCTTAAGAACAGACAAAACACATTCTGGTGACATAATGAAAAGACAGCAATTACCTGAGTGTGTGGACAGAGGCTTCAGGATTAGTGTCCAGGAGGAAACATGAGGGAGACTTCTGGGGTATTTGAAATGCTCTGTATTTCAAGCTATATGTTCATCACATGTATAAAATTCATGGAGCCTTATATTTAAGATTCATGCACTTTAATATGTTAAGCCTCAGTAAGAAAGTGAAACAAAAAAGAGGTAGAATGATGCTGCGTTTATTTGGCAAACATGTTGGAGTGGCTACATTGTGGCAAGGATGCAGGATTAGAACACACTACCCACTCCTCCCTCAGCTTGTCTTCCAGACTTCTCTCCTGTTCTTCTGGGAAACATAACTAGACTATTAACTGACTCCCAAATACATCCCTTTATCACCTCAGGTTCCCCTGGAACTTCATGGGGCCTTGCTCCCATCCCCACCTCTTCCTATTCCCAGTTTCACTTGCTGAAATCCTTCTGCAAGGCTCAAAGAGATGATCAGCTCCTGAGTGAAGTGCTCTCATTCAGGAAAATCTGAATTCTGGGAATTCTGATTCTCCCACCTGACCGTCCCTGGCAGACACAAGCTCCTTGAGGAGACTCCTCCTGCTCCACCTCCGCTCCGCCAGTTCCTGCTGAACTGACAGACCAGGAAAGGAAACTAGAGAACACCTTGAACAGTTTTCCAGCTTGATCTCCGCCCGCTGACCTATTGAAAAGCACACAGACTAAGGTAAGCAAAAGCCTTCCCATCATCGCACCACTACCCTCCCTGCTCTGAGATCGCCACCGTGGTGAGCAGGAGGGGGTTGGCTGCAAAGATTTGTTACGGCAGTCAGTACTCATATATGATCTCCAGAAACCTCATGCAGAAAAAACAACAAAACAACAACAACAACAAAAACCCAACAGGTGGTGAGAGAGGAGAGAAGTCAGGGACATGAGAAAACACAGCCACTGATGAACGGTCCCTCTGGAGATGGGACCTGTCTATTCCTCCCTATGGGGGTCTCTGTGGAGGTCACCTCTATATTCAGAGGAAAGGCCCTTACTGCTTCTGTCTCAGAAGAGAAAGCAGACCCAATTTCTGGGCTTCAAATGGATGAGACCCTGGTACCCAGAAAGCTGTCAGCTCTGATTTGAACTTCCATTACAAAGCATCACTTGAACATGTGACATTGGGTATCAACTTATACACATATGTCACACAAACTATGTAAAAATAAATATATTGATTATCTACCACAGGCAGGGCCTTGCGCTAAAGGGAACAGAGGATTTAGAAAATAGAATTTGTTGTTCCTGCCTCCCACAGAGTTTAAAAGTATTTTTGGCATATGTATGGGATGTTCACTGAAGCATTGTTTATAACAAAAATGAAGAGCAAGCTAAATATCCATCCTGAGGAAAAGGGACAAATAAGATGTGGCACACTGGCTTCCTAGAACACAACAGAGTAATTTAATGGAACTAACTAGGGGTTGTACATGTCAGTGTTAATAGCTCTCAAAAACATATTGAGTGAAAAAGTCAGATTGTAGAATGATAAATATTGTACAATACTATTTATGAAAACACATAGATGATGAAAAAATACTCTGCTTACTCTATATCTATATAACATATCTGCATATAAAGGTGTGTTTTTTAATAGTACTCATCAGCACACACTTTCTTTCTGGAAGAAGGGAAGGAAAAGAATGGACCTAAATCAAAGGAAGCTTTTGCTTTCTCAGTAATTGCACTCATTTTTTAAAAGTAATTACAAAGGCATGGACTAAATACATACGAAGCTAAGTAATGACTTCATCGATAACCGTGACAACAATATAAGCAGCATCATGAGGAAGAATGGATTTATTGTCGGTCAATCAATATCTACGATAATGGCCAGGAGTTTAAAAGAGGAAGAGCTCATTGGGCATTGGGAGCTCTGAGAGGAGCTGAGGAGTTACGACTTCTTCAGTTTTTGGAAAAGAAAATACCATGATGAAGGTGAAGTTTTGTGAAGCTGCCTCTGGCCACATGTATGCAATATAAACGTTTGCATTATGAACATATGTGGTTTTTACTTTTCTCATACTTGTCAGGCCTTCGGAAATTGAAGAATACAGTATTACAGCAGCTAAGCCCTGAAAGGAACTCCAAGTAGGAAAATGAGGGCTGCTTTGGGGTAACCTTTGAGCCAAATGAGCAAGTGATCAGAGACTCCCAGAAATATCTGGGGTCAGCAAAGTATTTTATCAATTTCCTTTGCTTCTCGGGGACTGCGGCTGTGGTGTCTTCCTTTCTGGAACCCCGGTACACATAACAGTGTGTAATGTCATGTTACAGGGAGTCAGTGAATGCTTATTAAATAAATGAGTGAATATTACAGAAAGGTCAAAGAGAATAAGGACCACAAAGAGGTTTATTGCCTGAATGGCTGGTTCTTTAGCTCTCAGGCACATCTCCCCCCTTCTTCATTCTCCCCTCCAGCGGCCATCTGAGTGGCCGCTGATGGAGGGCCATCAGAGTGTGGCTTTCTTGTCTTGTTTCTTGTCTACCCCTATGCCCTAAACCACGGTGTTCTTCTTTAGGATGGAGGTGGGGAGTGGCTGTGAACCTTCAGGAAGACCCAGGATACAGAGGTCAGAAGAGGATAAGGGAAAATGTCAGTTGGAAGGCTGAGCTGAAAAGATGTCACAGGAGTTGTATGGGGGGAGGGATGTGTGTTGGTTGCAGGGTATGGGGGGTGATTCTAAGGTAAAAGGGAGATAGCCTACAGGAAGAGAGGATAAGGCAGGCAGGTGGAAGGACTAAAGCCAAATTTCAGAAATTGGATGTGAAACTGGTTCATTCAGAGGTTTTCCAGTGTGGATCTCAGAACCCCAGGATTTCACCGTCAACCTCCAGGGGTTTTCCAAACAATGATTCTGCTTCTGCCAAGGAGAAAAGATTACAACTGCCAGAGAGACCTGCTCGTCTAGTACCTGTCTCACGTGTTGGGGTTCTGAATAAGGTTTCATTGAAAGGATCGAGACAGGGGTGGGTGGGAGAGGAGGGGGGAGCAAGAGGGATCGTTCTGCTAAAATATTTGAAGAAGCATCGTGTTCAAGATTCTCTCTCTCTTATATAAAATATATTCTAAATAGATTTTTTTTTCTCTCAATGCATGCTTGTGTTGAGTTAGAGACAAGAAAAAAAAAACTCAATCAAAAAACAAATTTATAATGAATGGGACTACATCAGACTAAGAAGTTTTTGCTCAGCAAGAGAAACTGATAACAAAATAAACAGACAGCCAACTAAATGGGAAATGATATTTTCAAACAACAGCTCAGATAAGGGCCTAATATCCAAAATATACAAAGAACTCATAAAACTCAACAACAAACAAACAAACAATCCCATAAAAAAATGGGAAGAGGATATGAACAGACACTTCTCCCAGGAAGAAATACAAATGGCCAACAGATATATGAAAAGATGCTCATCTTCTTTAGCTATTAGAGAAATGCAAATCAAAACAGCAATGAGATACCACCTCACACCTGTTCGATTAGCTATTATTAGCAAGACAGGTAATAGCAAATGTTGGAGAGGCTGTGGAGAAAAAGGAACCCTCATACACTGTTGGTGGGAATGTAAAGTAGTACAACCATTATGGAAGAAAGTATGGTGGTTCCTCAAAAAACTGAAAATAGAACTACCTTATGACCCAGCAATCCCTCTACTGGGTATATACCCCAAAAACTCAGAAACATTGATACGTAAAGACACATGCAGCCCCATGTTTATTGCAGCATTGTTCACAGTGGCCAGGACATGGAAACAACCAAAAAGCCCATCAATAGATGACTGGATAAAGAAGATGTGGCACATATACACTATGGAATACTACTCAGCCATAAGAAATGATGACATCGGAACATTTACAGCAAAATGGTGGGATCTAGATAACATGATACGAAGCGAAATAAGTAAATCAGAAAAAACCAGGAACTGCATTATTCCATACGTAGGTGGGACATAAAAGTGAAACTAAGAGACATTGATAAGAGTGTGGTGGTTGCGGGGGGGAGGGGGGAATGGGAGAGGGAAAGGGGGAGGGGGAGGGGCACAAAGAAAACAAGATAGAAGGTGACAGAGGACAATCTGACTTTGGGTGATGGGTATGCATCATAATTGAACGACAAGATACCCTGGTCTTGTTATCTTTGAATATATGTATCCTGATTTATTGATGTCACCCCATTAAAAAAATAAAATTATTTAAAAAAAAAAAAACAAATTTATTTGGAATTATCATAAATTGCCTACCCCATCCTCTTCTCAGAACTGGGATTATCCACAAAAGGCCAAAATGAAGAGACTCAAAGACCAGGGTAAGGGAAGCAGGAAGGTGTAGATGATTGCTGTTTGGCTTTCGTTGATAATCATTAACACTATCAAGCATTTCTCTTGAGCGCTGCTCAACCCCTGCAATCATAATCTCATTAATTTGCACAGCAGGCTATGAGGCAGGTCCTATTCCCATCCTACCAAGGCTCAGAGAGTTTGAGCAACTTGCCCAGCAACACACCAGATGACGAGCCGAGAGCTGGGCTCTGAATCCAGTCACCCTAACATCCAAGTCCCTGAACTTAAGGCCAGTGCAGCTGTATCTTCCAAAGATACAGCTCCTTCCCTAAGCAGGAGTGGTTGACATAAAATGTGGGTACCTGAAGGGAAAGGTCCTGTGGAAGAGAGAACAACACTACCATTTCTGAGGGAGTTCCATGCTACACAGTCCTCCAAGGAAAATTCCAGAAACCCAGCCTCTGTTGGGGCAGCTGCCTCCCTGAGCCATTGGGTGGGTTGACCATACCTGCAAAGTTCATTCCTTTCTAGATGCCACAATTTTGGAGAACTTAAAGGTATGTCACCTTGAATCAGTGAACAAGATGACAAAGTATCTGGCTAAGCATAAAGAAAAACAAGGACATTTAATTTAAAGAAAAGAAGGTTAGAAGGAAAAGAGGGAGCTATCTTAAACATTTAGAAAACTTCCTTGAGGAAGCGGTATCAAACTTATTGAGTGTAGTTACAGATAGCAGAACTAGGGTCAATGGGAAAGTAAGTGAAAGACAAATTCAAATCAATACTACAAATGATTTTCCTTAGATTGGTTTGAATATGAAATTGGCCACACTAAAGGTAGTGAGTACTATGTCAGAGAAAGCAATCAAGCAAAGATGGAGAATCAGGAATCATGAGTGCTCAGCAGGAACTCATGTTGGATAGAAGATTAAATAACTATCAAAACCTCCTCTGACATGAAGATTCCACAAGTTTATAATTATACGTTTCTTTTTCTTTTCAGAATTTCTCACTGAGCCAAAGACTTAAGAATGAACCCAACGGTCATTCCAACCACTGAGAGCATATCATTTTATAAATTGCTATATTCTACATGTCTGCAAAGGGAGCCCCACCTGTGACAGAGGCCTATACATCTGTCAGCAGGGGCAACATTTTTCACACTAATAGTACAACTCAGAATAAATACCATCTCCATTCGGAAGACAGTCCTTGACAGAAGAGAATTGGCCTGCTTGATTAGGAATATATGTCAGATGCTGATAATAGGGAAATCCTTTTCAGCTGAGCCCGAGAACCTGAACAGTCATAATGAGACCGATTTAATGAGCCTCCTGTTCTACAACAATATTAATTACAACCCTGTCACACAAGGCAGCCAGCTCAAGATAAAAATAGGTAAAATGCACAAGAATTAGATCACACTCAGAATCTTTTCCCCAGATATGAATAGGCCTGCAGTCATATACATATGTCTATAGCAAGCGAACTGATTGAACGCCTCCTTTATGCTGTTTGGAACAAATACTGATACAGAGTCGATCTAAACTGCAGAAATGCTTCTGAAATTTGGGCTTGTCTCTCAGAATGCACTACCCAAATCTGTCTATTGAGACTGATCAGTCTGAACTTGTTGCAACCCTGGAAAAAGAAAGAAATTAAAAGAGCAGCAAAGGCCCCTCTTTTTAAAAATTATTTGTATATTGATTTGAGAGGGAATAAGAAGGAAGGAGAGAAAGAGAGGGAAACATCTGTTTGTTGTTTCACTTATTTATGAACTCTTGGTTGATTCCTGTCTGTGTCCTGACCAGGGATCGAACCCACAGCCTTGGTGGATCAGGATAATGCTCTAACCTACTAAGCTACCCGGCCAGTGTACAAAGGTCCTTCTTGTCAATCAGGTAAGCACACCTCCAAGCCTTTATTTGGTCATGTCTCACAAGTCTCTCCCTTAAAAAAAAAAAAAGAAAGGAATTTGCTCAGGTAGAATTTAAGCTGGAAATTATCATCAATCCAGTTCTATAAATGAGCACTTTCAGACGTCAGGCACTGTTTTAAATGTTAGCTCATGTGATTATCACAAAGGACCTTGTGGTCAGTACTGACTGTGCCCTTTATGGAAGCTCAGAGATGTTAAGCAGTTTGTCCAAGGGTGCACAGCCAGTTCAGTGGAGCCAGGATTCACACCCAGGCGGACTGATTTCAGATCCAGGGAGCTTAACCATGAGACCGCGCTATGCCCTGAGCATTTGCAGGCAGCTCATTCATTCTGCCGGCATTGATGAAGCCCCTGCTATATACCAGGTGCTGTGTTGGATGCTGGGCAGAGATGAGTAAGACACAAACACTATTCAGAGTAGCTAGGCAATTCTTGCAGATTGTAACAAATTGTCCCATTCCCTGAAGGTCAGCAAAGGGCTTCCAGGAATGGTAATGTGTAATAGGGACCTAAAAAGTAAGTAAGGCTTAGGCAGTGAGCGGAGAGGGAAATGGAGGAGGGAGAGGTTACAGAAGGAATGCCTGAGAGCAGGGTGGCAGGCGCAGAGGCACCGTGCGAACACAGGAATTCATAACGCGGCAGACGGGAGCGATTTTCCTGACAGGTAGGACTTCGGAGGAGGAAAACTTGAGCTGGGTCCTTAAAAATAGAGTAAAAGAAGATAGGCAGTGTATATGGTATATGCTTTAAATTCACTGAAATTTTCTCATACTCACATAACCCTCTCACTCTACGTCAGACTGACAGCACATTGCCACATGGACAAAGCACTGACTCCATGAGGTTAATCACCTGCCAATCAAAAGACGCCACAATTGTTCTTCTCTTTTTTCTTATGTTGGTGAGATTTTGATGAAGCAAAGAATAAGGGTGGCTGATGAAGTTGGTGCAGAAGAGGACAAACAGGGAATCCTGAGCCTCAACTCAGGCGGGCTGTGGTTCCCCAGAGTCTGACCTGAAGCAGCTAGAAATAGAGGGAAGAAGAGCCTGTGTCCACATACACCCAGGGGCCATAGGCCTGAAGACTCTCACTGACCCTGGCACTGACCCCAGAGGCCACTGACTTGTGATCTCATGAAATAGTTCATCTCTGCCCCCAGTTCCCCAGCACCAGAGAGTAGGTGGCCCTGCCTGGACCACAGACTTTGCCCATCTCAGTCCTGCCTGCCTCAACAGTGTTTCTCCAGTTTTAGCAATGTTTTGACATCACCTGCAGGACTGGTCAAACCACAGGCCCCACCTCCAGAGTTTCTGATTCAGTAGGTCTGAGAAGATGCCAAAAATCTGCATTTGTAACAGGTTTCGAGGTGATGCTGCTGCTGGTGGTTCCACATTCTGAGAACTCCTGTTCTGCGGTACAAGGCAAGCCATACTTCGCCAGGAAGACTTCTCTCCGCACTCCCATGCTGGCTTTTCTCCCCAGTCCTCCTGCCCACTTAAATTGATACTTATTGCAAAGACAAGCCCACTGTCTCGAGGACAGGCCAGATGGGCAATGGAATTTGAAGAAATTGGATGGGCTCAGAGGCACATGCATTGTGTGACGGCAGATGGAAACTATGGTGAGCTGGAAAATTCAGACGCCAATAAAAGTGGGCAAGTCACTCAGCTCTAGCCAAATTTTGCTGAGTGTCGTTCTTTTTTTTTTTTTTTTTTTGTATTTTTCTGAAACTGGAAAAGGGGAGGCAGTCAGACTGACTCCCGCATGCGCCCGACCGGGACCCACCGGGCACGCCCACCAGGGGGCGATGCTCTGCCCACCAGGGGGCGATGCTCTGCCCATCTGGGGCATTGCTCTGTTGCGACCAGAGCCACTCTAGCTCCTGAGGCAGAGGCCAAGGAGCCATCCCCAGCACCCGGGCCATCTTTTGCTCCAATGGAGCCTTGGCTGCGGGAGGGGAAGAGAGAGACAGAGAGGAAGGAGAGGGGGAGGGGTGGAGAAGCAGATGGGCGCCTCTCCTGTGTGCCCTGGCCGGGAATCGAACCCGGGACTTCCGCATGCCAGGCCAACACTCCACCACTGAGCCAACCCGGCCAGGGCCGATTGTCATTCTAAGTCCAGGATTACCAACTCTTCTATCTTTCAAGAAAAGGCAAAAATCCTGATGTTTATGTAAAATATCTCATTTTTTCAAAGTTGGATTAAGATTTTTAAAAAGAATACCTAATATTTGAGAGTTTGAGCTTGCAGTAAAGTCTTCTGATGATGTGTTCTGCCTGATCACAGCGTGAATGGTTAGAAACATGTTTTAAGGGCCATTTACCTTTGTCATATACTTTCCAAAAACCCATAACCTCAGTCTAATCATGAGATTAGATTGGGGACATTCTGTGGGATACCTGACTAGCATTCAAGACTGCCAAGGTCATGAAAAACAAGGAAAGACTGAGAGACTGATGGACCAGAGAAGCCTGAAAAGACAGAACAACTAAATACAGCGAGGTGTGCTGAATTGGATCCCAAAGCAAAAGGAAGACATTGATGATAAAACGTAAAAATCCAAGCAAAGTCTGGAGTCTAATTAATAGTCATGCACCAGTATCATTAGTTTCTTAGTTTTGACAAATGTTCTGTGGTAATGTGAGATGGGGGGAATTGAATAAGGGGGTATATGAGAATTCTCTATTCCAGCTTTGCAGCTTTTCGGTAAACCTAAAACTATTCTAAAATAAATTTATTTTTTAAAATTAAGTCAGTAAAATATAACTGTTTTTTTAAAGCTAAAAAACAACAACCCACCTATGAGCAAAGTCTGGTCAATGGGCCACTAGTTTTCAGCCTTTGATTAAAAATAAATAAATAAAATAAAGCCTCATATTTCGTGGACTCCTAACTCTAGATGCTTCCTTTGGAATCTCTGTCTTTAATTAAACCTCTTGGTTTTGGGCAGGGCAAGCTGGAATTCCAGCAAGTTCAACTCTCTTGCCCAAGATGTTACAGCAAAGGGAGATCAGCTCCATGTCTCTACCTCGTCCTTTTATCATTGCATCTCATGTCCTCCTTCGGGTACAAAAACAAACACCTACTTCCTCCACCAGACTGCAAGCAATCTGAGGGCATGCTCCATGCACTATTACCTTTGTAGCTCGCATCTCTCACATAAAAGGTATTTAACAAATAGTCCTATTTTTATTAATAATTGAAGAGAAAGGGTTGTTGTTGTTTTTAACTCTTTGGCTCTCCCTCATAGTATTTGGGATATAGCTGTCAAACAATAAACTGTGTCAGTCACTGAACTTCTCTTCTGTAAAGTGAGAGGGTTGGACTCAGCCCTTCCTACCAGACGTGTGGCACAGGAACCAGCAGCACTGGCATCACCTGGAAGCCTGTTAGGAATGCAGACTCTCAGGCCTCAGCCCCACCTCCTAGATCAGAATCTGCACATGGCAAGATTCCCTGAGGTGATTTGTCTACTCATTAAAGGTGGAGAAAGATGGGACTAGTTTTCAAATTTTAGTGTGTGTCATAAATCATCTGGGGGCTCAAAAATGCAGAGACCTAGACCCCAGCACAGAATAGCTGACCAGGAATCTCTGGGCATGGAGGCTAGAACTCCACATTTGTAGTGAGCTCCCAACGGCCTCCCTTTGAGGAATGCTAAACTGCCCGCTCAAATCCACCACCCTCCTGAGCATCATGTTTTCACCTCACCTGCCAGCCTGCTCCCCAAAGCTGCCTGTCTGTTTCCAGATCAGGAGTGGCAGGCTGGTGTGCCGGCAACTTCACTCTCAGGGGTAGAAGGGGGAGCCACGATCTGCAACATTTACATGGTGAAAATACTCCCGTCACAACCAATGTCAAGCACTCAATGTGATGTCACTGAACACGGAATTGGGGAAAGAAGGGCACAATTAGTTCCTGAGAAGGAGTGGGCGCGGCACACCACAGCTGGTTGCCTTTGTTTTATCTGCACCCTAATTCTCAATGGGCCAACCTTAGCTGTGGTTCTTACTGAATGCCAGTTGCGTACTCAGCACTCTACTGAAGGCTGTGGAGGAGAGCAAAGGGGTATAAATGATTAGGCAATCTGATAGCGTGATTAAGCGCTCGGGCTGTAGGACAAGTCTGGTTTCAGATCCAGATCTGCCTCTTACTATAACTGTTTAACCTTACTCAGATGGCTTAACCTGTTTAAGCAAGTTGTTTTATGTAAATAAATATGTGTGTATGTATATATGCATACATATAATATATACATATATGTCATTTCCTAAATCCTAAAAAGGTATATATTCACACCATGCAAACACATAAACTAGACACACACAGACTCAAAAAGCTTTTGCTCTAGTCCCCTGGTTGGCAAACTGCGACTTGCGGGCCACATGCAGCTCTTTGGCCCGTTGAGTGTGGCTCTTCCACAAAATACCAGGTGTAGGCACTACCTCGATAAGGAATGTACCTACCTATATAGTTTAAGTTTAAAAAATTTGGCTCTCAAAAGAAATTTCAATCGTTGTACTGTTGATATTTGGCTCTGTTGACTAATGAGTTTGCTGACCACTGGTCTAGTCCATATAAGGAAATATTAACATATTCTGATATAAAAGTTGGGTGGTAGGTACATGAGTATTTATCTTATTTGTCTTTTAATTTCACATATATGGTATATAATCTTTTGACTGTATTCTTTATTTCACAATAAAAAGGGTAATACTAACCTAAATGAAGTTAGTCACTAATATGTGTCATCTCATTATCTCCCCAATTCATTCAGGTTGCCGTTTTGAAAAGTGAGGTCATGACCCAATGGGAACTTGGCTGAGAATTTGGGATGTCAGCTGGATGCTTGATGAGGCTAAGGGCATCTAATTCTCTTTGTAGCTGTGGGTGCCAAGCTTAAAGAGAAGTGATGGGACCTCATTCAATCAAGGAGGAACTTTGTTCATGTTTCCTGGGGACCTGAGTCAGAAATCCTATTGTTCCCACCACCAGTGAAGACACAGTTAGAATTCAGGGGAAACATGGTGTGTCTATGGCATAACTTAGAAAACACATAGGTCACTTTTCCCCTGCAATGGAAAGGCTTTGAAAAACTGAAATAAGTCACTCGTACTCCTGTCTAGGATGCACAAATGTCCCAACCATCTTCCCCTCTACTAGGTGATGCCTTGTTTCAAGGTGTTGAGTGAGGAGAGAGTGACAGGTGGAAAACAGGCACCTGGCCCTGATTGTCAAGATCATGGCCCTTCTTTGGACCTCAGGTTCTTTCCTAAACCAGCAGGAGAAGTCAGGGGACCTCTCAAGCTTCTTGTAGCTTTAATATTCTTTAATATTTTATGGTGTGGGCCGAGGTAGAGTATTCTGGTGATGTACTCTGTAGAGTATTTTGGCGTATCAGGGAAAGAAAGAAATCAGCACAATTAAATCACATCACTGCCCCCCATCTAGATTTCTTCTGATTTTCCTGCTTTGTTCTTTGTAAGATGATTTTATGTGGGAAAAAAGTAAGGGAAACAATACATTGCACTGAGCTAGGTTAAAAAAAATAAATAATGTTTAAATAATGCCTGCTATATGCCAGGCACCATTTTAAGCTTTATAGTATAAATATATAATATAATATGAGAAAGATACTATTATTGCTATTATCCCCAATTTATAGATGGGTAAACTGAGGCTTGCAGCAATTAAGTTGTTTGTCCAAGGTCACACAGCATGTACTGGCAAAGCCAAGATTATGAACCCAGGTAGTTTGGTGCCAGAATGCATGCCTTCACCACTGTATGTACTGCCTTTAGGGTGTGTTATCCAGATGGTGCCGATAGAGCAGCTGGCCTTTCTTTGAGGAGGTAAAGCTAGGAGATCTTGTTTTACCAACTTAATCAGATTCTAGAAATGGTTCTTTGATTTTGCCTGAAGAGATATTCAAATGTTTACCTAAAATTTGTTTATTTGTCACTTCTAAACAGAGAAGCAATAGGATGATTTTAAAACACAGGACAGATCAGTGCAGAGGACAGCCCACTTAACAGAGGCAGGAAAGCAAGGTTCCAGTTGTTCATCCTCTGACCCAACAAGCTGTGCACCTTGGGGGAGGTGCTTGACCTTTCTGGACCTTAGACTTCTCAATTGTAAGATAAAGAAGTAAAGATGGGTAGTTCAGTTGGTTGGTGTATCATCCCAATACTCCAAGGTTGTGGGTTTGATCCCCAGTCAGGACACATACAAGAATCAACCAAGGAATGCAAAAATAAGTGGAACAACCAACCAATGTTTCTCTCCATCTCTTTCTCCTGTCCTTTCTCTCTCTAAAAATTAATACATTTAAAAACAATACAGTTAAAAAATAAAAAAGGGAAGATAGATTTCAATGGTCCTTTCCTCTCTAGAAAACTTAATAGTCTCTATTCTTCCTTCATCTATACAGGTTGTTGGAGATCAAGAGATAAGGCAAATGACAAGCAAGTTTCAACTGTGCTCTGAAAGCAGACACCAGACATGTAAATTCAGATCCCAGGAATGTGAGAAGAGGCTCTGGCATGGCTCTCTTATTTCAACTAACAACTAATCAATGCAGACACCTCCGCTCATTAAAGCCCCTGTTCATTTTCAGCCTTCATTCATCAGAGACTCTTCCTTCAAATGACCCTCTTTTACCAAAGTTCATCCTAGATCCAGAGAACACAAACAAGGAGGGGTCTTTCTCCCTCCAAAATTCTTCTTCACACTCTACTTTTCACATTTGATGATGGGAAAAACACCTTGAAAATACTCTATACAAACTGTTTGAAAACTTCCAAAGTTTGTGAATCATGACATATCACCAATTTATCTAAAACATGACAAATAGATTTTAAGTTTCTTCACTATACCTCAGTATCTTAAAGAAGAAGGCACACACAAATAATTGTTGATTAGTAATAAACATGTTAATGCAAAGTTCTAATTGCTAGCAAGGAAGAATCCGGCTCATGTATGTGTCAATGACACCTGTTTCCTTCTTGTTTACTCACATACTGCATTTATCCTCAGACAAGGCAGTGAGACCCCACAACATTTACTAAGATTTTCCTGGAACATCCCATGCCCAGATTGCCTCCCACGCACTTTACTAAGGACCCATGAGAAGGACATAGCACACACACCAAAACCTAAAGTATGATGCTTGGGAAACCTGAGTTTAGGACTTGATGAGGGTTTGATGGATTATTTCCCAACCCTCTTACCTATTTTGTTTTGTAACTTCAAGAGGTCAGAGCCAAAGGAGTTGATAAGTAAATGAAAGTGCCTGGGGCAGGGGAGGAAGGACAGAATTGTTAGTAAATTTAGGAAGTCTCAGTACAGTGGCCAGAGATACCTTCTCTGAAGAACCCAGTGTTCTTACTTTGAGGGACACTAGATCTTGATGGCATTGCCACCCAGCCTGGGGAAAACCTGTCTTGTGCAAGCCAGGGGACTTGAATTAATTATCTTAGTCTGTGTCTTTGCAAACATGACTTTGGGCAGAATAGACCAAGGATCTTTTCTATATGATCATTACAGTGGCAAGCATCTATATCACACTTGAACCATGAGTTAATTTGACAATGAAGTCCAATAGGATCTATGCTCAATTACATAAGATTATTGATTAGTCTAAAGAAGATCTATGGTTTAATTATTAATATCACTATCTGAAGGTATTGAGTAACCTAGGACCCCTATTAGGATTTGGGGAAGATGATCTTCACCCTTTCGGAGTCTACACACTCCTCACTTACTCAAAGCAACCATTAGCCTTACAAGGAAAGCACAGCTCCTCACTCAAAAGAATTCTAGCTGGCAATGAGACCTAGCCAAGACTTGGAGGTTTTCAATTCTCAATTTCAATCCTGGATTTTAATTCTGATGAACAGAGAAGTCACATGTTCATTGGCTAAGTTTTCACCATGAGTTGAATATTCTTCCTCTCTTAGAAATAACTACAATAACTGTTGTAATGTCTCCTATTATATTGCATACTACCTTTCAATTTCTCAGACACTTTCCCAAATAATATCTCATTTGGATCAACCAAATTCCAAAGCTATTTATTTTAACTTGGAATTCTGTTCAAAGTTTTCTTCTTTTCAGCCAGTTCTGGAATCCCTCTCTACTTGCCGTTGTCAAGCACCTCGTGGCCTCCCCAAAGAAAGCTACCTGGCTTAAGGGAACAAAGGGTCAGGAGCAGCGCTACCCAGGAGAACCTTGTGCCATGACAAAAATGTTCTACACCTGTGCTGTCCAATAGAGGAGCTGCTAATTCCATAAAGCGACTGAACACTTGAAATCTGGCTAATGTGCCTAAAAAATTGAATATTAACATTTATTTTATTTGAATTAATTTAAATGAAAGGAGCCACAAAGAACTAGTGGTGCTATATTGGACAGAATAGTTCTGGAAAGTTGCCACAGTAAAGGATAGACAAGGTTAAATTGTCAGCTATCATTACTGAACATCCTTTCATTTTCAAATGGTACTGATCTCTATACATGAAACTTTCAATTTTCCACACATAGACATTTAAAGGTTTTTCAGATTTTAAATCAAGCTTCCATATAGTCCACATGGCTTACTGCTGATGTTGTTCTCTCCTCAAATGCAAATATGGCTCAAGACAATGTGCAGCAGTAGCAACTTTATTCTTCTATAGGATTTAGGGACCTTCACATCCCTGCTGGGAGGGCTCCAGCTCTCAGGCTTGTGAATTCCCCACCCTGCACCCACACAGCTCAAGGCTTCTAAAGAGCATCCTTTGTCTCCTTGGCTTGTGTGTCAAGGAGGCAAAGGGTTCTGCTGCATGGCAATTAATCAAATGGCCCACTTCTACCTTTGATCTGGGAGAAAATAGTTTAGATCAAATGAAGAGGAGAAAGTGAGAGACAGCGGCAGAGAGATTGAGGGGTTGGGAGGGGAGAAACTATGCTAGAGAGAGAAGGGGAAAGGTGGAAGGGAAGGGAAAGAGAGAAGCAGTCAGAATGGAATGGATATTTCAGAAGGAGAAAAAGTCCAGCTGTCATTCTCTAGTCTATACTCTTGAAAAAGTCAGATGTCTCCCACCACTGTGGCAAGTCCCTTTTTTTTACCATTGGCCGAATTCAAGCCACCAGACAACCTAACTAAAAATAGAGACTTAATAAAACTTTATTGAGAATAACCTGCTTTGACAATACTTATTAACTTCCTACTCCAAGGTTCCTACATCTACTTTTCACCCAGGTCAGTAAGAGGTGTCCCTAATGGTGGCATTTTGAAAAATCTTAACTAAGAAAGTGCGCTCCAAAAAAAAAAACCACAGTAAGCCTGCAAGTCTCTGAGAGCTCCTATAGGCACTTAAACTTTCTTGATCTTGATTGGAAAAAAACAGAAACAGAAATCAACAATTAACCTCAGAGAAGATAGGAACTAGTAATCAGTTATGATTAAATACAATAGCTTGGTAGCAAGCAACTTCTCAAGCCCTTACAGGGTTTACCTTGAAATGAAGTTCTTTAAACAATGGCTAGGTAGAGGGTAGCCCTGAAAGAGGATGAAAAAAGAAACAACATCATTCTGTTCAAATAAAGACTAGTGAAATATTCAGAAACAGGGTTATGTTGGGATTTGTTTTGCTTTCCTTAAAAAAAAAAAAAGAGTTATAATATGTTCCTTTTGTACATTTTAAAAACATGTTAGGAACACACTGAGCTGATAGATATGAAAAATTATGAATATTCTATTCAATAATTAAGCATGTCTCTTTTCTTGGCCCTTTCCATGACAGCATTTCCTACACAATCCAGTCAAATCCAATTCTTTGATATTTTAAAAAATGGAGATTTCTCTAATTGATTCATAGAGAAAGTTTATTTATCCAAAGGAACTGAGAAAAGTTAGGCCTGGAGATCATTGCAGGAACTTTTGTGATGAGTTTAAATGTTGGCATTTCCAGGGGAAGTTATCGAGCAGTACAACAAAGTCATCTGCAGGTTGTCTAGAGAAGACACTTGATTACACTCAATGGCATAAACATTCAGACACAAACACACTTACCCTCTTCACGGTGTGGGCTTGGCTGGATTTAGGGCAAGGCTATAAATGTTAGAAATGCTCTAAAATTAGAAACCTAACCTTCCTAGGTTCTGTTCACTTTCCCCAACCAAACATTGGAGTGTGGTTATATCCATCACAGGTGAATAGGTCGGTTCCTGACCTATCCCACTCAAACACTCCAGGAAGCTTTTTGAAAAACCACAGAACATCATTCCATGCTTGATTTTGCACTAAGATCTTTCAATGGATTGAACACATAGCACATAAGAGCTGGTATTCCCAGCTCACGGCCCAGCTCCACGCCTGAGGAGGCTGCAGAGGGCATGCCATTCTCATTAGCAGTGCACCATCTCCACGTCTCTTCCTGAAAGTGGCTCACCTTGTTTCAGACAGGAGGATGGGGACAGAGAGGGCAATATCTTGACCATTCCACTTCCTGGGAGCATGCTATTTACAACCCGAGGAAAGATAAAAATAAACGTTAATACATGGTTGGTCTCTAGAAACCTCCAGAAAACCCCTAAAATGTCTTGAAAGGTAAATATTGGTCTTAGACCTGATCTGTTTATACCTGCATTCCTCCAAACATAGACGAAAACCCAATTGCCCTGGATTAGCTCCAGTTCCCCTGGATTACCAATCAGAATTTTAGACATTATGTCATGAGAATGGCTATGGTAAGGAAAGTTTCCAAATTTGGAGGACTCAAAGACTCATTCTACTTCTCTAATTTACAAGTGAAGTGCAAATTCTGGTCCATTGGTGACTTACACAAACTGACAAAATAACATCCCTTTCTGAACAGCTGCCCCATCAGCTCTGGACAGTTGCTAATCTAAAGTGCTAAGTAACAATGAAATGTGGCAAAATCACAAAGACTCACTCTGTCCATTTGACCCAGATGTCACGTTCAGCACTGAGAAAGAATACCTCCTGTCAGAGGTCCACCCACGGCCTTCACTGCAGCCTTGAGGGTGGGGGGAGGGGTGATTGTGCAGGCATGGGGCCCTGTGCTATCCACACCCAAGTTGCTCACACCACAACCATTTTTCTTTTTTTACATTGGACTGGCTAGCTGGTTTCAGGCTTTCAAAAACAAGAGGGGAGAAAAATGATCACTTTTATCAAAAGAAATTCATAATGCTATTTCCAGATACTTCATTTCTTTTGTACTTCATAGCGGCTGTAACAAAAAAATAAAAATAGATAAGAGGAGGGCTGCTCCACTAAGTATGGGAGAAGACGAGGAGAACCACATGTAGGCCAAAAATTGAAGGCACAAAAGTCTTTGTAGTTTGAGGAATACAATTTGTTCTAGAAAAATAATAACACCAAGTGCTAAATCTGTAACAGGCACTGGACATGCATTATTTCATTTACTTCCAATACATATTGTGCCCTGAGAGGGAATGGGGGCATCTTGTTTCCCTTTTACAGTTGAGGAGAGTCAAGCTTTTGCCCAAAGCCACATAGATGGTAACTGAGAAAGGCAGAGTTTACACCCAGGTAATCTGACTCCCAGACCTGGCTCTTAACCATTTGACTCTAACAGCCAAGCAGTGCCTCATGAGGGCTTCTTCCAACCTAGCTGACATCTTCTAAACAGGAGAAATTCTTTTCTATATTATATTTTATCATTACCCCCCATGACATTTTAGGAAGCAAATCTTTCAGATTCTCTTCCCTGGCTTCCCTGCTAAGACAAAGAGTAGGGGTTATCTCAGGGAACATTACGTGGACAAGATATCAGACATCAGTCATGGTGGCTAGCACAGGGTCACCACAAGGACCAAGTCAGGTCAGACGAAGACCAACCACCTTTTTTTATATAAGGTTATTAGTCTGCTCAATCAGGGACATAGTGTACCTAATTTTCAACAAAGTAGTTGGCCAAATCTCTCAGGATATTTTGGTGGACCAGATGGAGAAATGTGGGAAGTGAAGTTGTGACAAGCTGTCCTCCCAAAAGACTACTGATTAATGGATTGATGTCAGTCTCAGACGTTGCTGACCAACATTTCTATCAACAAACCAGGCAGCTTAAAATCCCACAGTCACTCCCATTGCCCTGCTCCTGATACTTATCTCTGCCAGTCTCATCTACACATACCCATGACCTGCTCCATGGGCCATGCTTCCTTTCTGTCTCTGATCCTTGTCTAATATGATTCCCCAGCTTGGAACATGCTTCTCTCTCTAATACTATGTCTTTCACATCACCAATTCGAGATTACCTCACAAGGAAGTTTTCCTCAACCACTGCCCACCAAGACTGGACTAGGTGTTCACTCTTGTACCTCCCTGCCACTGCCACATATACTCACAACATGCCATACTACTTTCATCATAATACTTAATCTTCATAAATGCCATGAGGGAGGGGCTATGTCTATCTTGGTCAAAATATCCAGTAGCATCATTGGCATATAGTAGGTTTTCAATAAATATAATATTTGTGGAATAAATGAATGAATAAAATAAAATCATCTTGGATTAATGACAAAAATCAGAATCTAAAAATGGTGTCTATAATCTGGGAAGTGCAGTAAATTTAACAAAATTAATTTCAACTAGAATAAATATAAAGTAAAACATGGCAGTATAAAAAAAATCACTGATACAAACTAGTAGAAGAATGCATAAATTTACCACCACATGTTGAAAATCTTAGGATTTTTAATTGACAATGAATTGAATGTGATTGGGCTGCCCCCCAAAATTATGTATTTTTAGTCTTTATGTTTAGGAAATAAATTCTGAATGGTCAAACCTCATTGAATATTGTGACAATTTCAGATTCTATATTGCAATATGAAAATGACCAAACAAATGTAAGACTTGAAACCGTAAAAATCCTAGAAGAAAACATAAGTAGTAAAATCTCAGACATTTTCACATAGCAACATTTTTTTCTGATAGTTTCTACAGGCAAAAGAAACAAAAGAAAAAATAAACAAATGGAACTATAACAAACTAAAGTATTTTACATAACAAAGAAACCATAAACAAAATGAAAAGATCACCCACTGAATAGAAGAACATATTTTTCAGTAATACATCAGGTAAGGGGTTAATATCCAAAATTTATAAAGAATTTATACAACTCAACACCAAAAAAACCCCAAACAATCTAATTTTAAAAATGGGCAAAAGACATGAATAGACACTTCTCCAAAGAGGACATTTGACATATGGCCAATAGACATATGAAAAGATGTTCAGTATTATTAATCATCAGAAAATGCAAATTAAAGGCATAATGAGGTATTACCTCGCACCTGTTAGAATGGCTATCATCAATAAATCAACAAACAACCTGTTGGCAAGGATATGGAGAAAAGGAAAACCTCATGCACTATGGATGGGAATGCAAATTGGTACAGCCACTATGGGAAAAACAGTCTGGTGTTTCTCAAAAAAATTAAACATGAAACTACTTTATAACCCAGTGATTCCACTTCTGGGAATATATCCAAAGAAACCCAAAACACTGATTCAAAAGAATATATGCACTCCTATGTTCATTGTAGTGTTGTTTACAGTAGCCAAGATTTGAAAGCAGCCCACGTGGCCATGAGTAGATGAGTGGTTAAAAACACTGTCGTATATTCATACAATGAAATACTACTCTGCTATAAAAAAGGAAGAAAAGCTTATCTTTGGTCACAGCATGAATAGACATGAAGGGTACTATGCTAAGTGAAATAAGCCAGTCAGAGATAGGCAAATACCATAGAATTTAACTTATTTGTAGAATCAAATGAACAAAATAAATAATATAGAAACAGGCTCATAGATATAGAAAACAGACTGACAGCTGTTAGTGGGGAAGGGGTGGGAGGATTGAGTGAAAAAGGTGAAAGGATTAAAGACAGAAACAAAAACCCTCAGAGACACTAACAACAGTCTAGTGATAACAGAGGGAATGGAGGAGAGGGGAGGTAGAAGAGGGTGAAGGGGAGGACAAATGGTGACATAAAGATATTTAACTTGGGTCAAATAAAATATTTTTTAAAGATTGTTCTATCTTGAGACATCAAATTCTTACTAGATTCTCTTTTTTTATTTTCTTTAGAATTTTTCTGTTGTTTTTTCTCTTAATTTGTGTTTACATAACTAACTTTCTGCCTTTTTTCTTTTCTAAAGTAAACTTTTAAGACCACATTTTTTCCTCTATGAGTTTCATGATAGTAGTTTTCAACATGCACGATTTTTAAAGCATCTGGTGCTCAGTATTTTCAAATTTTCAACATGCACAATTATTAATTTTCAACATGAACAATGTTCAGAGCATTTATTCCTCAGTATTTTTAAATTTTATTATAATTTTGACTTGCCCCATGAATTATTTTTGAAATATGTATTTAAATTTCCAAAATATGTTTTTTTAAATGAATACTTTCTTATTAACTTTTAAATAAGTTATTCTGTGGTCACAAAATGAGGTCAGTGTGAAATCAGTCCTTTGAATTTTGTGGAAACATGCTCTGTGGCTTAGTATGTGGTACAGTCTTTTAAATGCCTTCTGTATGCTTAGGAGCAATGTGTATTCTCTATGCTAGGTGCAATACTTTATACATGTCCAATAAAGCAAATTTGTTAACCCTAAAATAAAAAAGATAACCCATGAGACTGAATTTAGAAAAAATAATTAGAATGAAAAGAATAGTAATAGCCAAGTTATACAGCTTGACCAGGCGGTGGCACAGTGGATAGAGTGTCAGACTGGGATGCCGAGGACCCAGGTTTGAGATCCCGAGGTTGCCAGTTTGAGCATGGGCTCATCTGGTTTGAGCATAGCTCACCAGCTTGGACCCAAGGTCGCTGGCTTGAGCAAGGGGTTACTTGGTCTACTGTAGCCCCATGGTCAAGGCACATATGAGAAAGCAATCAATGAACAACTAAGGTGTCACAAAGAAAAACTGACGATTGATGCTTCCCATCTCTCTTTGTTCCTGCCTGTCTGTCCCTATCTGTCTCTCTCTCTGACTCTCTCTCTGTCTCTGTAAAAAAAAATTAAAATAAAAAAAAGCCAAGTTATACAAAGAATGGCCAAAGGACCTTGGTTTGTTCAGTTTAGACAAAAGAAGGCTTAAGTTAACGGCGTGATCACTGTATATGGAAGGCAAATTAGACTTGTTTTGAATTTTTCTTGAAAGTAACATCTGCATCAGTGGTAGAAGCTACAGGTAAGGAGGAGACATTTCTAATTCAATATGTAGAATTAATTGTAATGAGATCAGAGCTACTAAAAAATGATAGGAAGGGGGGATTAGGACGGTCAGGAACATCTTTATTTCTAGAAGTCTTCAGATAAGCAAGTCTTCAACCAAATGCATGTCCACTTGGCAGGGATATTATATGCAAAATTTTAAGAATCAAAATGCAAGTTTAGATTTGGCAACCTCGACAGCGGCCCTTCCAGATAATTCAGGAGAGAATCTGTGCCTCGTGTTGCTGCATTTCGGTGGCATCCTCAAATTCACAGGCTGCAAGCAGCCGTATTGCTCAATCCCACAAACCCTGAGCTATTTTTCTTCTGTGTTGTTTTGTCTTACCTTATGAATTAGAGCTTCAGAAACTAAAAGTTAGGAGATTTAGTTTCTAGTTCCATATCTGCCACTGATTAGCTGTGGGCTCAACTTGTTCATCTGGAAAATAATGAAATTTGAACTAATCAGTTATTTAGTTCTTGCAACATTAAAGTTTCAAGCATTAGTGTTTCTCAGATTTGGTCCTCAGACCACAAGCATCAGAATCACTCAGGAAGCCTGTTTAACATACAGATACTTGGACCCCATCATAAATCTGTGATTGAAACCCCAGAATATAACCTTTTTTAATTTATTGATTTTTAGAGAGAGAAAAAGGAGAGAGAGAGAGAGAAACATTAAATTTTTGTTTTACTTATTCATGCCATTATTGGTTGATTCTTGTACGTTCCCTGACTAGGGGTCGATTGTGCAGCCTCTGCACTTTAGGATGATACTCTAACCAACTGAGCTACCTGGCCAGGGCCCAGAGTGCCATAAAGCACCATAAAGTATTTTATTGCACCATAAAGTACTAACATGCACACTGAAGAATCAGGGAGAACTCAAAGAGAAAGGCTCTGTGCCCTTGAAATCAGAACAGAGAAGCAGAATTTAGGCGCAGAAATGTTAACTTAGTTGCCCACATATCACAGTAAATCAGAATTGTCCCTAAAAGGAAACAATCAGGTTATTTCCTGTTCTCTTTGAGGACCTAAAGACTTCAGTGACGAGATGAGTAGAAAGTTAGAATAGTCTCCAAGACATGTCTAGTGAGGCTGAAGAAGCCCCAACTCCTGTCTGATGAGGAAGGAACAAGAGGCAGCCGTGCACAGTTCAGGCCTCCAGGTTTGCAAGCGCGACAGCAGTTGCGATCACCAGATGGCTGGCGAAAGGGACAAGTGCTGGGTGAGGCCTGTCAACAGCTCTCTCTGTACATATTTATCCCTCTGGAGTGACATGAGTCAGGTTTTGAAAAACTGAGAGAATGGAAAATCAAGGCATGATCTTAATTAACTGAAAACCATCCTAGTCAGACCCAGGAAAGCAAGCCAATCACGTGGGGTGGTCATTGCCTCACAGGAGCACTCAGTATGGAGAAGGACCCCAGAAGAATACTTCCATTCCCTCCTACCTTTTCAAGGTCCCAGAGAGCCATTTTCCCAAATTTGCCATGCGAGCTTGGTTGAAGACCTAGTGAAATTTGAATTGGTAGAGAGGAGTTTTGAAAGACCCTTTGGCTACAGACCCCACATGGTTGTAAGGCGATCACCACTAACAAGTCCACTTTCTTAGACAGGGTGGAGCAAAAGTAGGTTTATAGTTGCTCATGTGGAAAATAATACAATAATTTACAAATATTAATACAAGAATAAACTGCTTCATGTACTCACAACTGTAAACCTACTTTTGCTACACCCGTGTATATTTTCACTGAGGTTTTCCCAACACTGAGAGCCATCAGTGTAAGTTTTCCTTAATCTCTATTTAAAATGCACATGACATCATGATTTCGAAAATTTGGTTTTTGTCCTATAGTTTATTATCCAGGCAAGCACCCTAAAATAACAAATAGTTGCATTGAGTCAGTGGCTTGCATAAGGCTCACCATCTGATATTTAAGCTAAAAAAGCCCAGATGCTGGCACATTCAATATTTATACATTTAGCAACGACTTCAAACTCTCCCCCCCACTCCCTCCCCAGAAGCTAATTTATGAGTGTTCATCATAAATGTAAATATTGCCTAATATAGGGTTTCTAATTCTTCACATGAGACACACTGAAAGAGCTAGGACCATAGATGTGTTCAGGAACATGTCAAGTATTTGGGTCTTGTGCAATCCAAAGCAACTTTTGATGCTCCTCTCCCCATAAAATTATAGAAACAGTTTACTTATAAATCACAGGCACTAGTTAATCACTAAGAAATTACCACACTGAAATCTCTGGCAGCATTTCCTTAAAGGACGCCTCCTACATTTCAGCTCTAAAAGTCACTTAAACGTTTCCACCAAATCAGCTATACAGCAAATAAACTTTAGGAAGATACTGCAACCCAACACAAATATTCTTAATGCTGAAAAGAATAAAGACTAAATCTTGCTTATGAAGAAAGCTAATTTCTTATTCCTATCAGAGAGTCATCAAGAAATACTGCTGGAAAAATAAAAAGTACCTTACCCAGAAACAGTCGAATTAAGCAGATGGATTTTGACAGGACCTGCATAATTAAAGTTTCCACTGCAGCTATTGAAACTCCTGTTCTGAAACCCATTTTGTCAGCCAATGCTAAAAAAAAATGTTTTTTTAGCTCAGGAACATAAAATCCAAATAGTCCCAGGAAAGAAGCTGCCTCTCAGCCTGGACACCTTCAGACACTGCCTTTCAAAGAACAACTCTTTCCCCTGGAAATGGATCTTGTCATTGACATTGTCATGTTAATTGGCCAAATTCAAACACAAGTCATCTCTAGAACCGTCAATGGGAAGACCTTTTGGTAGACTTTTTTAAAACTTTTTCCTAAAGGAAAAGAGATCTGCTAATCACATGTTGACCTGGGCATGTTAGTCCCTAACAATTAAGGACCCAAGACCAAAATGCTTTTGTTAGCTGCTGCTGGCCAAGGAGGCTTCTTTGCACTCTTTATTGAATAGTAAGAAAGGCACCCAGACTTCAAACCTTCATATGATAATATGTGGTTGAAGGTAGTATGAATAAATTGCCACTCACATATAATCCAAAACCTTATATCAACCAACAGGTTTGCTTTTCTTCCAAAGGGAATTGCATTCCAGTCTGTCTGCAAGGAGCAGAAATCTATGTTTAAAGGGGAAGCAGTGAGGGTCCCATGGAAACTGGCTCTTGTGCCATGGGCTTTATACAAAGCAACCCAATGGAGAACACCTGGGGACAGATGCATAAGGCAAAACAATCTTTGATGGATAAAAGGTCCAATTCCCCCAACTCTGTTGTCCCTGCCTACAAAAATAAAGCTAAGTGAACAGCATTCTTAAGATTGGATTTAGATTTTTGAGCCTGAAGATAAGATATTATACTGCTGAAACCAGCACCATTTCTGAGTCATTCCTTTCCTGGCTCTGTAAAGGATCCCTGGCAGAGCCCAGACAAGGATGAGTTGGTTTCTCAAGTTCCATGGAAATCTCTGTAGCTTAAATGCTGTGTCACCATTTACTGGGCAACAAGTTATTTTTGACAGACATTTCCTGATGGTTCAGATCTACTACTGAAGATAAAGCTTTCAAAATGGTTTAAAAAAATAAATGAATGGCACAATTGGAAAGAAAAACAGAAAGATCTGCTCCATTTATGAGGAGTAGATTTTAATTACCTAAAAACATGTAAATGTTAGCTGCAATATAGTCACTGTAAAACTTTTCCCATTCATTTGAAATCTCCAAGCATTTGTTCGGAGGAGTCGTGAAGAGATTCTTTTACCCAACTGGCTGTAGGGACTTGTTAATGGCAAGAGTGCAGCATGTCTCTTTGGTTTAGAATTGAGACTGTTCTGGGCCAT
Source organism: Saccopteryx bilineata (assembly GCF_036850765.1). Classification (NCBI taxonomy): domain Eukaryota; kingdom Metazoa; phylum Chordata; class Mammalia; order Chiroptera; family Emballonuridae; genus Saccopteryx; species Saccopteryx bilineata. Next base: position 64,361,029 of record NC_089498.1, read on the forward strand.
TAGTGTTGTGAAAGAATGTCATGTCTTAGAAACAAAACTGAAAACTAAATCTGTGTGTGCCTGAAAGTGTAAAAGCCCAGGAAATTGACTTTCTATCCAAAAATGAACAAGTAAAATCAAGATCTAATTAAGTGAGTTGGAAGCCAACATCAGCTTAACTTTGGAGTGCTGAGGCTTTGTAACCAGGGCCAAGGTAAGAGGCACTTGGGACATTGCAACCATTTAAGCCTCTTGAGAGGTTGGGCACGTTATAGCACTGCCATCTGGTAGAATTGGAGGCCCAGGAAGGAAGGAGTATAGAAAAGTCTTCAGGGATAAATCTTTCGCCTTTTACTAAAGAAAAGTCTTCAGGGTTTGGGAAGGCCATAGCAGTTGCTTGATTCTGAAGGATTTACTAGTAGACTACATTATATTTTGAGCTGAATATAATATAACTGATGTAGAAATAGAAATATGAATATGGAACTCTACCTTAGGACTGGTTTTATGCATAGCTAGAAAAAAAACAGTAACTCTCAAGCAATGATTCCATTTTAAAAATCATTCTCCCTAGCCCTGGCTAGATAGCTTGGTTGGTTAGAGCACTGTTCTAGTACACAGATTGTGGGTTCAATCCCTGGCCAGGGCACATACAGGAACAGATCTATGTTTCTCTCTCTTTCTCTTTCTTCCTTCTTCTTTCTCTAAAATCAATAAATAAATTTTTAAAAATTACCCTTCTTCATCCAACCACCCTGTGTCCCTACACACACACAGGCACACACACATACGTATACATTTCAGACAAGTAAAATCAGACTGGAGAACTATAGATACAGTTTTGCTCTGAAGTCCACAGAGAACACCTAATCTTATCTGCTTATGTGCTCAAAAGGAAAATCGAAGTTAGAGAATTTTGTATCTTACCCAAAATGCAGGCAAGACTAGAGCACAGGTATGCTAATCCCATACTCCAGTGGTCCCCAACCCTCGGGCTGCGGACCGGTACCTGTCCGTGGGCCATTTGGTACCGGTCCACAGAGATAGAATAAATAACTTACATTATTTCCGTTTTATTTATATTTAAGTCTGAACAATGTTTTATTTTTTAAAAATGACCAGATTCCCTCTGTTACATCTGTCTAAGACTCACTCTTGACGCTTGTCTCAGTCATGTGATACATTGATCCGTCCCACCCTAAAGGTAAAATATTTTCTGTGAAATTTTTCTGTGAAATTTTATCCATGAAAATATTTTCTGACATTAAACCGATCCGTGGCCCAAAAAAGGTTGGGGACCACTGCCGTACTCTATGCACCACTGTAGCTAAAATGTCAAGGGCTTAACCACAGTAATAACAACGGTCCTCCAACCTCTTCACTGATGACAGCACACATGTACACCAGCCAGGCATTTTGGTGACCTAATCTCTCCTTCAACAGGGCTCCCACTCTCACCTGCAGTCTGAGTTTTGTAAGCTGAGAAGCCAAGGGTCTCTCAGCTCATTTCAGCAAAGCCACAGAAACACAAAACTGAGTGGCCTTGGTATGGTAATCAGAGTCCAGTGGGGCTGGACTACCATATGTTTGCAGGAGGAGGGGAAAGACAGCTGGAGATAGATGGAGACGGGAGATATTTTGAGGATAAGGTGCAATGGGTCTTGAGTGTCCTGGTTAGAGTCAGGGACTAAAAAAGGTTAAGAACATTTCTAATGCATGGATGGAACCAGCTTAAAAGCAGAAAACGGATCCATCATGATACTTGTGTTCCTTCTTTCCCTGTTTAATGTGTGGTATCTCACTAGAGTGGATGCTCCTTGAAGGCAGAAATGATGCCTGCCATGTTCAACATCACATCCCAGTGGCTAGCAGAGAGCCTGGCACACACAAGCCCCACAAGGATACCAGTTACTGAGGAATGCAAACACAGCAACCACAAACACCCTTCCACTTGTTACATGAGAGCTCTCTGGGTCAGTTGCCAACATTTATATTTTGGGAAATAAGGATAGCCCAATTGGCTCTTCCTTTGTAGTTTCTCCACCAATTACAAGAATGGCAGGTAGAGTTCTACATTCATATTTCTGTTTCCACCTCAGTTATATGGCACCCGACTCAGAATACAATGTATTCTCCCCATTGTAAACACTTCTGGAACAAGCAACTTCTAGAGCTTTCCCAAGCCCTAGACAATATCAAGAGGATAGAACAATGGCTTAGGAATGATCAAGTTTCTCCTACTGGCTCATTCTGACTCACATATGACCAAGGACAAATCGCTTAACCTCAGCTTGCCTTGTTTTTACTGTATGCAAAATACCGCCAATAACAATACAAGCCTCTCCTTCCCTTGGAGGGATATTCTGAGAATTGGGGAGATGCTATCTTGGAAGTGATTATACAGCTCTTAAGAACTGGGCTTTCAATACAGAAGCTGTGTTGTTCTTAGGTGGTGTTTCAGCAGCTGTTTTCAGCATGAAAGGTAGATATTGTGAGGCCTTGTTGGGAGGAAGAGGAAGCTGTTGCTATGTGTTGATACAATGATACAACAAGCAGGAAGGCAGGCACCTTAATAATGTAATGGTTCTGATTTTATTCATTGAATGACTCCCTCCTCATCTCAAACCACCATCTCCATTATTCTTTATAGATAGGTGTTATTTTCTTTACAACTTCCTGCAGCTGCCAGGACATTTTGATAACAACAAAGTTGGTCCAAGACAGAAATCTATTTTTTCTCTAATTGGATCACAGAACCGAAGGGGAAATGATGCTTCTTAAGGAGTCACCTAGTTCATTCAATTTAATGATCACATAATTTCTGAGTTTTTTCTGTAACAATTCACTACAAAACAAGGCAAATTATCAGTTACTTATAAGAAAACTTGCCCGAAAGTGTAGAGCAGAAAATATGTAGTTCTGACTCTGAGGATTAAAAAGAGGTATTCAGAAGTGGACTATCTAGTCTCAGGAAAGGCAAGTTTCTCAGCAATGAGAATAGGTGTACAAGGTCACAGAAACAAATAACTGAGTGGGACAAGGATGGACATCAGAGTAAGGAATGGGAGCATGGTGTGTTTGGGGGAAGTGTTGGATAGAGTTAGAAATGAAAGGGACTTGAAGGTAATTTGAAAGGGTTTTTGAATGCTTGCTGAGAGGCTGGGAATCCATGTGAATAATGGGAGGCATCACAAATTTTGAGTTGGTCAATAAGATAAAAGCTAAACTTCAGGAACTGTAACTTCTGAATTCTGGGAGATAAGTTCAATCAGGAAAAAAGATGGTGAGATCCATAAATGGCTGAAGATATGAAAGAAGAGAGATGGGGCCAAATCAACCTGGGTTGCCTACGAACTGGATAGAGCTCTGGAAACAGAAGGTAAGATTTTAAAAATGCTATGTCCAGGAGAACTATGGTTTAACTATTTTATTCTGCTTATACTTTCAGCCCAAAGGCTACCTTCCTATGCCAAGACCTGTGACCTAAAGTTGAAGAGCCATCTTATGACTTTTAGCATGAAATTCTTACTTCCACCAGAGCAAGGTCAGGTCCCTTTTCAGATTGGATTATCATAACCGAGCCAGGTCCACGATGTAAAAGTGGGATGGAACAAAAGATAGAAGAAAATAAGAAGAAGGAGGTGGAAAGAGGGGTGAACATCTGCCAATAACAATGTTTCACTCTAGATGTCTTTGTTGACTCTAGGGCTTAAAAAGTCATCTAAAAGAATATCCCCAGTTTCTGCACACTGAAGACAAACAGCTGTTGCTCTTGGCCTCTTCCAGTAAATAACTTATGAGGATTTACTTAGAGCAGAGACTTCTGTAAGCACCATCACACTTTCTCTAACCTCAAAATGCCAATGATGGGAGTTTTTTACTCCAATATTTGAAATTTACTAGTAATCCATTCATTCATTCTGCATGTGGTTTGACTGCTCATTATAAGACTGAAAGTTCCTCAAATGAATTCATTCAACATTCAGCTGTTTGTTATGCACATACCTACAATATAATAAGCCCTGTGCTAAGCAGGACAGAAGCCATAGTTGTGGAGGTAAGAAGCTGGGATGGAGCAAGAAAAACACATCCTGAAACATCTCTCTCCAGTTCTCTCTCCAGCATCGCTACAGTGTCTCCTATTGCAGAGCCCAACTGCAGGCCAGCCAGCAAAGGAGCCTGGGTAACAGGGTCCACAGCCTCCACAACACAGAGCAGAGCAAGGAAGGGGAAAATGGATCCTAAACAGAAGATAGAGCAGATGGAGAATCATCAGGAAGAGTGTGATGGGAAAATATGGTGTAGCCTTCATAAAAAAGGGAGGGAAATTTTCTGATAAAACATATAACATCTAAATATTCTAATAACATAAAATATATAATGTACAATTATGATTAATTCACAAATATATCTATTTTGATTTTATTATACTATTCCAGCTATTATATATATTTAGTGTAGATTGTGCATGTATCATATAATGCTTTTTCATAGGTAGTTAGGTTGAAGGTACATTTGCATGGGCAGTTTTCTGTCCAGCTGGATGGCTGAAGCTGAAAATGAGAGGGAAACTGCCCTTCTTTGTTCTTAATGCCTGTTATCTTCATGTGTCTGGCACTCACAGATGTTTTCAAATGGAAAGCGTTGTAAACTAACTCTATAGGGTGAATACAGTAGACACTTTTTGAGATTTGCAAGGTCCCCTCTCTCTGTAAACAACCTCTGGTTTGCAGGAAGTGGTCCCTCAACAGCCATGTGTATGTGAGGGACAGTGTTGTATTAGAGCAGGTGCCCTTCTTTGCCACCCCTACACACCAAACCCTTTCTTTTGCTTCTCGACTCAGCTCAAGTGTCATCTCTCCTGTGGGACATGACCAGCTCTCCACAATCATGTTCCTCATGTCTTTCCCATGTTCTTCGTGTTATGTCTTATAATGATCTTTACTTGCTTCCTCCTAATGTTTGGCATAGATCATTACAAAAGAAGGCAGTGAATTTGTTATTTAAAATGTACAGGAATGAATGTAGAGACGAAGAACAGACTGACAGCTATCAGCGAGGAGGGGGTTGGGAGTTGGGTGAAAATGGCGAAGGGGTGAAGCAGTACAAGTTGGTGGTTGCAGAATAGCCACAGAGTTGCAGACTGCAGCATGGGGAATACAGTCAATAATGTTGAGATAACAGGGTAGGAGTCAGGTGGGTGCTTGGGGCACTGGGGGAACCAGAGTGCATGTTTTTCTGGCCACTTTGCTGTATATATGAAACTGGTGCAAAATGGTATTGACTGTAAACTGTGGTTGAAAAATAAAACCAAAAACAATGTGCATGAATGGATGAATCATTTAGTGGGTACCAAAATGCTGCCGCTCGACTCACAGGGGTAGTCTTGTCCATTCAGATTCTCTCTTAAATTTTTAGAGTCAGAATCTATCCCACGTTTATAATCTCTTTTCCTTTATAAGGAAACAATGGCAGAGAGAATAAGGGGAGAAAAATGAACTCTATGTTCTTAAACTTCACAACTCCAGTATCTAGATTCAAATGAAATTGAGAATATGGTGAAAGACGCAGGTGAATCAGGATGACATAGAAGTGTAGAGGAATAGAATGCCACTCTTTCCATGAACCAGCAATCGGCAGCAAACCCGGGATTGAACCCAGGGCAGGGACCTTCTCAGCCATGGATACACCTCCTGACCTGGTAGCTACAGAAAAAATGCCAGATGCTACAAAGTCATTTGAGGCCAACAATCCATAGGGAGGTCATTAATCTATAGAGGGGCCATAACAAAATGTGATCCTAGCAAGCTGATGTCAAAAAGGACTCTTAATCTCTTTTTTCACATGCATAAGGAACTGTGCACTGCATGTCAATGAGTTTTCCCTAAGCAGCCAGGCCATTGAAAATCATTTATGTGCTTCTGGGATGTATTTTAATGGCATTAGTCTAAAGGTCAAGCAATGCAAAGAAAGCAGCCAGGAAGCAGGCCAACAGCTCAGCCAGGTAATTGAGCATGCAAAAGCACTCCTCTACCATAAGCATTGGTCACATTTCTGTTTATTTCTCCATGACATGGTGTGAAAACAGTGTTCTTTTATTTTCTTTTCTCTGTTTATGTTAGAAAGCAGCCACCATGATAAGGGTTCTCCTTCTAGAAATAATATTGCTATTGGCAGTAGCTTATCAGCAGAAGTTGGGCTTTCACTCTAGAAAAGAGTCAGGGAGAGTCACGTACTGACTCTCAGAACAAACCTCAAGCGTCACAGTGAAGATTGGAATAAGACTGAGAGTGGAGGCGGAGCCTTAAAAATATGGAAATCCCCAACTTCTAGTTCCAGTTTGGAGACCTGGCAGACCAGATTATTAGGGAAACATTTTCATGATTCTTTGCAATGTCTGCTCACTGAAGCTACAGATAATGACGTCCCTCCATCCATCTGTCTGTCTGTCCATCCACCCCCAAGAGCATATATTTAACACATAAATAATACTGATAATAAATAGTTAGAATTTTATTTATTTCATACTACCTTCCTGGAACTGGGCCTATTGGTTTATATATGTTAGCTCATTCAAAATGCTCCTAAGAAATTGCACTTAATAAAGTCCACCCAAAACTAGCTTCTTAAAGGACCCATATTGAAAGTCTTTAAATATGGTCAGGTCTACGGCCATACCACCCTGAACGCACCCGATCTCGTCTAAATATGGTCAGAAAAGAGAACAGACTTCTGATAATCAATCAAAACTAAAACAAAACAAAACAAAAAACCATGATATGGAAGAAATATTATGTGTATGAATGGTACCTCTCTTCTTGTGGGGACAGACTCAGAGGTCAAAATGAACTTGAGTCATCATTAAATTATCCCAAAGCAGGCACATTAAAGAAGTATCAGCCCAGCCTGAAAAGGTCTAAGTATTGAATGGTCCAGGGAGAAGGCCAGAAATATCCTCATTGACCTGATGATCCAAATTCTAGAAGGAGCTCTGCTGGGGATATTGTTTCTTTCTTTTTCATTCCCGCAATCCATGGCCCACAGCAGGGTGACGGTGCTGGTGGCCAGGGCCCACACAACAGTCTTCTCAAGTCCCTGAAGCTCTTTCCTGAGAACTCCTCCATTGGCATGTACAGTGATTGGGCATGTGGCAGCCAGAAATTTGTGAGGATATTTCTGGAAGTGCCCACTGTCTGCTCTGGGTGCTGCCAGAATCGATCTCAAAGATGACAAAGATACAAGAAGGGTGTGCCTAACTAGCCAGGACATCTTGTCTCTTTGCAACCTTGTTTCCCACACATTCACTCCCTTTTGCAGGGATGCAGGCTTCTGGTGGGCTGACTGTTCTACTGGGACCCTTTGCCCTACCTCCTTCCCTCAATCGGCTACAGAACTAGAAAACAAAACAAAGCAAAAATGCTTGTCATCGGGACAGATGAGACAACGATGTCCTAATCCTACCCAGCTTTCATGTGCAGGGTGAGGAGAGGTGCAGGATGACACACCAGAGGCAGAGAAGTGCCCCCAGGTGAGGCCTGAGCTCCAACAACAGTTTGGTTCTTAAACTGTTGGCACCTCTTTGAGATCAAATGGATGCCGTTCAAAAATGGGGGTTCCCAACAACTAAGAAAGAACTGTGGGCTTTCATTAGTTGTTGCTGAATATTTCCATCCCACTTATTACTGATTATTGCCTATGAAAAAGCCAGATAAAGAAATTTGGCCACCTGAGTGCCTGGGGCTTTTGATCAATAGCAAGCCAACCTATCAGAGGTCGTTTCTGACTGCTCTGCCTGAGACAAAGGTCCTTTGTAAACTAGAACGCCCCAGAGCACGGGCTTGGAGCTGTGTTGATGCAAGCAGAAGGAAGGGGGAGAGAAAAAAGGAAAAGAAAACCTTTTGCTTTTCTCAGCAGAAACTTAGTGTTGAGAGTAGGGACTTTTCAAAGGAAAGGTTGTCTGGGTATGATGAGGGCCATCTTTTAGATTTCCTCCCTGGACGAGTGATACACCTCTGACCAGCCCCACAGACCAGCAGAGCAGGATGTGAATTGCCAAGTAAACTGCTTTGATGTACCTTTCTTATTGTCTTCTCCCAGATCTGGAGAGGTTAAAGGCCTTTTTCTTCCTTCTTTGAGGGAAGTTGAGTAGAGGAGAAGAAAGATGCTGGAGAAGGATCTGTTCAGAATAAACCCAGAACTCCGATGATCATTTTTAGTCTGGAGAAGGAAGGAACATCCTTTTCTAGAACTAGTGCTCACTTAAATAACTTTCTGCAATTTGGGAGTTCTCCACAAATGCAAATCACCCACTTTGTGGCTCTTAACTGTTCTACCTAAACTCTTCTGTTTTTCTTGACTGCATGGACCATCTAGAATAAAAATGGAGCATTCAGGCCAGAGAAGTAGAAATAGGCAAGAGAATTAGAAACCACAAACCCAAACCTTGAGAGTAAAAGCTAAGATAAATTCAACTTTGTCACTTTCTCACATTTATCCTTTTTATTAGTACCTTATGCTTTTTTATAATAATTAGCAATGAGATGAAATGGAAAAGGATTGAGAACTTTTCTATATTGGGGTCATCAATGGAGTAAGAATCTGGAAGCACTGTTCCCAGGCGACTCAGGACCCGGTGGAGAGAAGAACCCCAAATGGAGGAGTAAGGCAGTATTAAACAAGAGAGGAACATGAGCAGGCTGAGTTTGGGGGCCAGCAGGAAGGTAGAAAAGGAGAACACAAGGGGCCAGCCTGGAGGAAACACAACTTCGTGGGCTTCCCAGCAAGCCACCCTGGGTCCCCTGCAAAGGCAGCAAAACAGATCCAAGTGTCATATCTTACTTAGTCACTCAAATCATCAGTCACTGGACTGTTCCCCAGAATGAGTATAAGTCATTTAAAATTTTAATTTTTTTGTTAAAAACTATGACTTTATATTTGTATAGTTTTAAAATTCATGTAGTATAATGAAAATTAATCATCCTCTGCCTCACTTCAACCTCGTCCTCTTGCTCCCCAGAGGCAACCACTTCAGCTCATTCAGAATTTGCCTCACCCAATATGCTCCCAATCCTGTTTCTTCATTTATTAATTTTAAGCCACTCTCTCTCTTTCTCTTCTTGTCCCACCACCACCTCAACCCCCTAGTTTGGGTTTTCATTTTCTGTGGCCTGGATAGTTGTAACAGCTTCCTGAATTATTGTCTTGCCTTTTAGTCCTACATCCATCCCTCCTCCAGATAAATTCTTCTACAGCATGGTTCACTTCTGCAGTGGTTTCTCATTGCTCTCCTGCCTTATAGTTCTGACTTCTTGCCTGGCATTTAAAACCTTCCATTCAACCCTAGTTTCTATCACTTGAATCTCATTGCCCCCAACTAGGAGACTTACTGTTTTCCAAACATACCCCCATGCTTTTAGGTCTTTGCACATGCTGTGCAATCCCTGCAATGCTTCTCCTCCCCATTCTTGCTCTCACCTCCACCATGAAGCCTCCCATGCTCTCCCCAACTTAGCCAGATGCTTCTCAATTCTGAATTATTATAACTTTTTATTACCATATTTCTAAAAAGTTTGTTATATTCCACTTTTTACTATCAATATCTATGGGTCTGTCTTATCTCCCTGACTAGTATAAAAGATCACTGAGGACCAAGGCTTGGTCATTACATATTTCATTCTTCATGAACATGACAAATTACAAAGATTAAGAGTAGTTGAATAAATATTTATTAAGCAAGTGAATAAATGAAGCAAAACTGCATTCTCTTCCCTTGAAGCTACAGATCTTTGAAAAGACCATTTCTAAATGCTTTACTCTCTGGTGAGTATCAGAGATGAGTTTCCATATCCAGCTTCTCTAAAGAGTAGAAGATGAGTCCAACTAAATTCTGTGGCTTGCCAAAAAATGATGTTCTAGTGTTAAGTTCAGTGCCTCCTACTTTTGTGCATGGCTCAGGAGGTCACACTGTTTCCTGATCCAAACACCCTCCTAGGAATAAGGCTTAAATTCAGGGAGACTATAATTCAGAGCTGCCAACACTCACCCAGCTTGCCTCCACTTCACAACTCAGCTCTAACTGCAAAGCAACACTCTCCCCATCTGTAAGTGGAAAAGGAAGTCTCTGTCTATTTTTACAGGAGTGAGGGGGAGGCAAGAGGAAGCATTTCATTTAATTTCTATTTCTTCTCTTGGCCTCTAACTTTCTGGCCAAAGTTTTCTATTTTCAAAGCTCTGTATTATGTAAACATAGAAGGGTCCTTCTCAAAAACAGAAGCAAACTCTGCTCACTTCCAGCCTCCCTTCTGGCATTCTTAGCAGTGCTGCTAAGCATCTTGATCCCATAAAAATATGTCTTTGACTGTGAGTCACTTGTGATGGCCAACCTTGAGTCAATTGATCCATTTACCTGTGTACCAAGATATTTATAATACTCTTTATTTGAAAACTTTCCTAGAGGAAAATGACATCCATGACTTTTTTGTTAGTCCAATTCACACAAAGCCAAGCATATTTTGTCTGACTGGTGGTGATGCAGTGGATAGAGCATTGACCTGGGACACTAAGGTCCCAGGTTTGAAACCCTGAAGTTACTGGCTTGAGCATAGTATTGCCAGCTTGAGCATGGGGTCACTGGCTTAAGCATGGGATCATCAGAATGATCCCATCATTGCTGGCTTGAGCCCAAAGGTTGCTGGCTTGAAGTCCAAGGTCACTGGCCTGAGCAAGGGGTCACAAGCTCAGCTTGAGACTCCTGGTCAAGGCATGTATGAAAAGCAATCACTAAACTACTAAAATGACACAACTCTGGATCACTCTCATCACTCTCCCTTCCTGTCTCTCTCTCTTATATGTGAAAAAAAAAGGAAAAAGAAAGAAAGAAAGAAAGAAAGAAAGAAAGAAAGAAAGAAAGAAAGAAAGGGAAAGAGAGCCAAACAAAGGCTCTCCATTGTTCCATTGAACAAAGCCTGTTAAAGCCAATTCTTAAGGAAGCTTTTTGTAACCCATCCACAATTACACACAAATAAATTCAGGCATAAAACTGGCTCGAGAACTAAATAACTAAATCATCTATATCTTGTTGTATATACTATGTAGCCTGAACTAATTCTAAATGGTAGACCAAATGGTAACAGGGAGGTACCTACTTCCCCTATTAAGGAGCTGTGACAGAAGGTAGATAAACACACAGGTGCAAGCTCCAATGAAGTCTATGTCATTTAAAAAATGGTCCAACATAAACATGCCTTTGAGATTGCTACCAGAGCTGGACAACCTTCATAGCTCTGTATGAAACATAAAGGGCTGGGCCTGTGCCCTGAAGGTCTGAGATCCAAGATTAGAAAGCTCACCTTGATGCAGCAATGAATCAGATGAAATTATAAAATAACAAGAATTATTTTTATTTTTCCTACCTTTCTCCCACATTGCTCTATCCTCAGGAAGAGAATTTCTGGAACCAAGATATTAATCATGTAGATAAAGTATATCAGATGGTTTGAAACTACTCTAGATTCTTAATGTTCCAATCTACCAAGAGTGGTAGTAGATAGCACAGGACTCAGTCTGTTTTCAAACATTGCATTTGTGAATAGAAACAGGCACTTTGGACAGATTCCCAGTTGGTAGATTCAATGAAGAATAACAAAGTCTCAGATTCCCCATTGATTAAATAAAGGAGGTTAGATATTTTCTAAAGTCCCTTTTACCTCTAATATTTTATGATTCTCAACTGTAAAAATGCAAGAATTTGGAATGACCAGTCTCATTTCTCCCATTAAGCTCTGGGTGAATCAAGGGCCAGTATTACATTGCATCATCTCATGTACAGTAATGTATGAATGACATTACACAATGCCTGCTTTTATTAATGGGAACACTCTTCCAGCAATAATGCAATACCCTTTATTTCATTCTGGTCTTCTTTGTTAGTACCCAGCTCAGTTATATTGTCAGGAACTAAAGAATATGACATAGACATTGGAAGCAGGAGAAGTTGAAGAGGGCAGACACATCAGGGAATGACACAAACTAACAGCCCATAGTCTTGTTCTTGCTCACAGTGGACACTTAGTGAATGCCTGGTGACTAAGAGTGAGTAATGTAGAACATTAGTGGACTTGTTAACTGCCTAGAGTCAACACCTTTGCCATTTCCCTGGGGCCAAGTCTTGGAAGGGGTAGAAGGGAGAGAATTCAGATTTAGGGGTACTTTTAGAGACTCCATGTGTTGGAAACTCTCGTTTACTGGTGTTTTATCTCAATTATGTGGGATTGGTTCTCTTTCACTAAGCAGATACATATCGTATTCCTAAGAAGTGTGGCACAGGGAAATTTTGAGTCAAATCTACACAATTGATTCCTGGCTTATGCATCTGTCTTAAGTCCCAGTCAGCTCTCTAACATAGAATGCACTAGAACAAAAATTCGAGTATCCCATCATGCCTCTTTCATGAATGACTCTAAGAAGCAGTCCTTGCTCCCCTTCCTTGGAAACTTCCTGGTCCCAAAAAACTCTCTGTAGACACCACCCTGGCAAAAGGGCACCAACTTTCAGCTCTGAAAGGAGAGAAGGAGCAGTCAACAGCCTTAGACTGTATAACCTTCTTTTTATTCTTGACAAATGTCTCACCTCTCTGAAACTGACCTTGAAAAAGGGGTTGAGTTCAGGATTGTCCTTTATTTTGCCATTGTCTCTGGAAAATACGAGTAGCTAACATACTTCTTATGTGTGATACTTTTCTCATATAATGATGAATCCTCTATAGAACTATTTTCACAAGAGGATTCTCTGAACTGTTTTAGTGGAATTGATTCACTCCTGTTTGCTGGGATCATCCACTCCTATAGTTTCTAAGTGCCGAGTAGCAGGATAAAGTTAAGAGCCAGGGTGGAGCCATGGGACAAAACAAAACCAACTGTCCATATAGAAACTTGGAAAAGAAATAAATTTTTATAATAAGCCACTTGCTATATGGCATAATAAGAATTCTAGGCTAGAATAAGTTTTCTGTCCATTTTGCCCTACTGTCTTTCCATATCATATCAGATTGGTAATGTCAGAAGAAGAGCTAGTTAACATTTATAAAGTGTGACACCTAGCACAGCTCCTTCCTCTGAGGTGGTGACTGATTTCCCTCTGTGCTCGTTCCCCCTTTGTGGATGTTCTTCTCCTCTTGTCAACTCATATTTCACTGTTTTCCCTTTAAGTATATTGAACAGGTTGATACCTCTCATGCCATAAAGGTATGGAGTGCACTTGGCCTTGGACAAGCTTGGAGGACTTTTTCTTTTCAGGGAACTTAAAGCTGACATCTTCCATCCAACCAGTCATTTGTTAGGTGAACCTTTCACATCATTTGCAATTGGAAAGTAACACTGAACCGAAGTCTCTGCTTAGAAGTCCACACAGATCGCCTCATTAAAGATACTTGAATTTCCACATGGCTAGATATTTAAATAATCTCCCAAGAAGTAGAAACATAAGACCTAGAATGACCACTTGTGGGATGAAGCTGAGGTGAAGCATCCAGATGATAAATCCTATAATTTTACAAGTTGCACAGATTCTAAGAAATGCCACAGAAGTGTGTGAAGAAATAGATCCTATAATTAATATTTAAGGTATAAGTTATGATTGCCTTTTGGAGTCCAGGTTATGGGGAGAGAACTGGGTTGGTGTTACCGGTGCTCTCCAGAAGGTTTAGGGTTTCATTGCCATCTTTGAACATTTGGTCTGTTTTGCCCCAAAATAATTTTTGAACTCACCCTTAGGAAACATCAAGTATTCATGATTACCCAAGATCCAAGATATGACCTGGGGACCCAGTGATGGGGCCTGACCATGATATGGAGAAGGTAGTCCAGCCAGCTTGTCTTTAAAGACAGGTGACACATTTGGCAGAGCTGTTTTGGCTTTTGGATGAAAAAATTATTCATTTTTAACATGACCACAAAAGTAAACCACTAAGCCTTCTGGTGTTTCTTCTTTTCAAGGAAGATGAACCGTACTCTTCCTCGCCCGCTGCTCAGGCTCAGCCTCTCTCTGAGCTTATTTTATTGATGTCCTGCACATCCTTCCTGCATCTCTGGGTGAAGTCTGCTGTGGTGAGATGCAGAGACAGAGTCTCATTTGGGGATAAAGACATGCTGTTTCTCTCACTTGATAACAAAATCTAGAAATATGTATGACAAAAAGTAACTTGCTAATAGCAGCATTTTTACATCTTTGCTACAGCTAAATGGACAGAATTAAGATGCTCTGCCCCTGGCCGGTTGGTTCAGCGGTAGAGCCTCGGCCTGGCATGCGGGGGGCTGGGGTTCAATTCCCGGCCAGGGCACATAGGAGAAGTGCCCATTTGCTTCTCCACCATCCCCCTCCTTCCTCTCTGTCTCTCTCTTCCCCTTCTGCAGCCAAGGCTCCATTGGAGCAAAGATGGCCCGGGCGCTGGGGATGGCTCCTTGGCCTCTGCCCCAGGCGCTAGAGTGGCTCTGGTCGCGGCAGAGCATCGCCCCCTGGTGGGCATGCCGGGTGGATCCCGGTCGGGCGCATGCAGGAGTTTCTCTGACTGTCTCTCCCCATTTCCAACTTCAGAAAAATACAAAAAAAAAAAAAAAAAAGATGTTCTGCTTTTGGCCGAATAGCTCAATTGGTTTTGATCCCCAGTCAGATCAATGTTTCTCTCTCTCTCTGTCTTATTCCTCTCTCTCTAAAATCAATCAATATTAATTTAATTAAGAAAAAATGCTCTGCTTTTTGCTAAACAACTTGAGGTGTTCAGAACCAGTGCTTTCTGAGACTACAAAAAGCCAGGGTCCAGACAATGTCCCCTTCCCCACACTACTCTCCTACAGGAGTACTAGCAGGGCAATTAAAAACACCTCTCTCTTCTTCTCCCAAATTTTGAATCAATACAAATATAGACAGTGGGGTCTATCTGTTTTATTAGGGATAAGAGCTAGCCGGGGAGTTGTAAATTAAATATGCAGCCACAATGATTTCTTAACTCATGCCTGAGTCGATCAGAATTACCTAACCAGGCCCTGGTGGAACTAGACAACCTCATGCCTATTTTCAGGCAGATGCAGGTGGCTCACCCCATGGCAGAGGAGGAAATGAGTGTGACCTGAGGACAGACTGTAGTGAGAAATTAGAAAAAGATATACCACGTTCCTACTAATCCAAAGGAACTTGGAGTGTCTATAGTAATATCAGACAAAATATATTTCATATCAAAGAGAATGACCAGGGGTAAAGAATGTCTTACATAATTATGAAGAGGTCAAGTCAACAAGAAGATATAAATAATCCTAAAGATCTCTGTACCTAAAAACAGAGTTCCAAATCCCATGAAACAAAAACCTCATAGAACTGGATGGTAAAATAGACAAATCTACAATTGTAATTAAGGACTATAATTTTCAACTCACAATAATTGATAGAACAAGTACGCCCTGGCCGGTTGGCTCAGCAGTAGAGCGTCGGCCTGGCGTGCGAGGGACCCGGGTTCGATTCCTGGCCAGGGCACAAATGGGAGAAGCACCCATTTGCTTTTCCACCGCCCCCCCTCCTTCCTCTCTGTCTCTCTCTTCCCCTCCCGCAGCCAAGGTTCCATTGGAGCAAAGATGGCCTGGGCGCTGGGGATGGCTCCTTGGCCTCTGCCCCAGGCACTAGAGTGGCTCTGGTCACGGCAGAGCGATGCCCTGGAGGGCAGAGCGTCGCCCCATGGTGGGCGTGCCGGATGGATCCCGGTCGGGCGCATGCGGGAGTCTGTCTGACTGTCTCTCCCCATTTCCAGCTTCAGAAAAATACAAAAAAAAAAAAAAAGAACAAACAGACCAAAAATTAGTAAAGATATAGAACAAGGGTTACCAAAGTACAGGCTTTGTCAAGGTCAGCTCATTATGATTCAAAGCAGCCACGCTTACTTATGTATCATCCCACCACAACTGCAGATTTAAGTAGTTGTGACAGAGACTATATAAGCCACAAAAATTTTAAATTCACTATTGTCCTTTACAGAAAAAGTTTATGAATTTTTAGATCCTAATAATACAAGATTTAACGTTATCAACTAACTTGACATAACTGACAGTTATAGAACACTCCATGATACACTCCAAGAGCACGTGCATTCTTTTCAAGTACACATGTAACTTTTACTAAAATAGACCAGAGTTGGACCATAAAACAAGGCTGAATAAATTTTAAAAAATTCAAGTATACAAAGAATATTCAATTACCATTACCATATGGATTTAAATTAGAAACCATAACAGAAAGATCTCTGGAAGTCCCCAAATATTTGAAAACTAAAGAACTCATTTCAAATATCTCATGAGTCAAAAAAAAAAATTAAAAAAAATTAGAATATATTTTAAACAATATGCAAATAAAAACAGCAACAAAATATGTGGGCTACTGCTCACATAGTACTTCAACGGCCCTGGCCATTTGGCTCAGTGGTAGAACATCAGCTGGGAGTGTGGATGTCCCAGGTTCAATTCCTAGTCAGGGCACACAGGAGAAGTGACCGTCTGCTTCTCCACCCTCCCTCTCTTGCTTCTCTCTCTCGCTCTCTCTCTTTCTCTTTCTCTTTCTCTTTCTCTGTCTCCTTCTCTTTCTCTTTCTCTTTCTGTCTTCCTCTCATGTAGCCATGGCTCAACTGGACTGAGTTGAGCCCTGGCACTGAGGATGGCTCCATGGCCTCTGCCTCAGGTGCTAAGAGCTCAGTTACTGAGCAATGAAGCAATGCCCCAGATGGGCAGAGCATCACTCCCTAGTGGGTTGCCAGGTGGATTCCAGTTGGGGCACATGCTGTAGTCAGTTTCTGTGTCCCCTCCTCTCACTGATTTAAAAAAAAAAAAGTCTTATTAACGACCTCAGGTGTTGTTAAGCAGTTAATTAATTTTATTGATTTTCTCAAAGAACTTTCATTGAGTTTTTTTATTGTTTATGTTTTGTTTTATCTTCTACTTAATGTCTGTTGATTATTATTTCTTTCTGATTAATTTAGGTTCAATTTGTTCTTATTTCTCTCTCTTTAAAAAGGATTGTAAAAGAATATAATGAATAACTTTATGTCTACAACTTCAAGAACTGAAACAAAATGAACAAATTTCTAGAAAGATGCAAACTGCCACAATTTAGTCAAGCAAAGCAATCTGAATATCCCCAAATCAATTAGAAATTAAATTCATAATTTAAAATTTTCCCACAAACAAAGCTCAAACTTCAGCTGGCTTTACTGGTGATTTCTATCAAACATTTAAGAAAGAACTAAAACCAATTCTACATTAGCTCTTCCAGAAAACTGAAGAGGAAGAAATAGTTCTTAACTCATTCTACAAGATTAACATTACTCTAATATCAGAACCAAACAAAAACATTACAAGAAAATAAAACTACAGACAAATATCCTTCATAAACAAAGATGCGAAAATCTTTAAACAAATTTTGAATAAATTCAATATAATGATATATAAAAAAGGTAATACAATGTAATAAGTAGTTTATCCCAGGAATGTGAGGCTGCAAGCAAAAATCAATCCATGTAAACTAAACTGTATAATCATCTCCATAGAAACAGAAAAAGAATTTGACATAATTTAACATGCATTTCTAATAAAATAAAGTAAAAAAAAGTCTGCAAACTAAGATTAGAAGAGAACTTCCCCAATCATATAAAGGGCATTTATAATTATCTATAGCTAACATTATACTGATTGGTGAAGGACTGGGTGCTTTCCCAGTGAAATCGGAACAGGTCAAGGCTGTCTACTTCATTTGTTTATAATATCGTACTGGAGGGTCTAGGCAGCAATAAGGCAAGAAAAAGAAATAAAAGACATCTAGATTGAAAAAGGAATAAAACTGTATTAATTCACAGATGACAATCATGTATATAAAAATCTCATGAAATCTATAAAAGAACTACTAGAACAAAGAAGTTTTGCAAAGTTGTAGAATACAAAATGAATACGCAAAAATCAATTGTATTTCTATAAACTGGAAATGAACAACCAGAAATTGTAATTAACAAAATAATATTATTTGCAACAGCATCAAAAATATTATATGTTTAGGGGTAAGGGTGATAAAAGATGTGTAACACGTGTGCATTTAAAAACTACAATGCTTTTAATTTTTGCCCATTGAGTATGATGTTGGCTGTGGGTTTGTCATAGATGGCCTTTATCATGTTGAGGTACGTTCCCTGTTTGCTCACTTTGCTCAGAGTTTTGATCAGAAATGGGTGCTGGATTTTATCAAATGCTTTTTCTGCATCTATTGACATTATCATGTGGTTTTTCTCCTTCCTTTTGTTTATATAATGAGTCACATTGATTAATTTGCAAATATTGTACCAGCCTTGTTTCCCCAGAATAAATCCCAGTTGATCATGATGTATGATTTTTTTAATGTATTGCTGGATCCAGTTTGCTAATATTTTGTTGAGAATTTTAACATCTCAATTCATCAGGGATATTGGCCTATAATTTTCTTTCTTTGTATTGCCTTTGCCTGGTTTTGGAATGAGAATTATGCTTGCCTCATAAAAGGAGGTTGGAAGTCTTCTCTCCTCTTAAATTTTTTGAAATAGCTTGAGAAAAATAGAAGTTAGTTCTTCTTTGAATATTTGGTAGAATTCACCTATGAAGCCAACTGGTCCAGGGCCTTTGTTTTTTGGGAGTTTTTTTTTTTTTTTTTTTTTTTTTATAATTTTATTTTTTTAATGGGGTGACATCAATAAATCAAGATACATATATTCAAAGATAACAAGTCCAGGTTATCTTGTCGTTCAATTATGTTGCATACCCACCACCCAAAGTCAGATTGTCCTCTGTCACCTTCTATCTTGTTTTCTTTGTGCCCCTCCCACCCCCTATCCCTCTCCCATTCCCCCCTCCCCCCCGTAACCACCACACTCTTATCAATGTCTCTTAGTTTCACTATTATGTCCCACCTACGTATGGAATAATACAGTTCCTGTTTTTTTCTGATTTACTTATTTCGCTTCGTATCATGTTATCAAGATCCCACCATTTTGCTGTAAATGTTCCGATGTCATCATTTCTTATGGCTGAGTAGTATTCCATAGTGTATATGTGCCACATCTTCTTTATCCAGTCATCTATTGATGGGCTTTTTGGTTGTTTCCATGTCCTGGCCACTGTGAACAATGCTGCAATAAACATGGGGCTGCATGTGTCTTTACGTATCAATGTTTCTGAGTTTTGGGGATATATACCCAGTAGAGGGATTGCTGGGTCATAAGGTAGTTCTATTTTCAGTTTTTTGAGGAACCACCATACTTTCTTCCATAATGGTTGTACTACTTTACATTCCCACCAACAGTGTATGAGGGTTCCTTTTTCTCCACAGCCTCTCCAACATTTGCTATTACCTGACTTGCTAATAACAGCTAATCGAACAGGTGTGAGGTGGTATCTCATTGCCGTTTTGATTTGCATTTCTCTAATAGCTAAAGAAGATGAGCATCTTTTCATATATCTGTTGGCCATTTGTATTTCTTCCTGTAAGAAATGTCTATTCATATCCTCTTCCCATTTTTTTATTGGATTGTTTGTTTGTTTGTTGTTGAGTTTTATGAGTTCTTTGTATATTTTGGATATTAGGCCCTTATCTGAGCTGTTGTTTGAAAATATCATTTCCCATTTAGTTGGCTTTCTGTTTATTTTGTTATCAGTTTCCCTTGCTGAGCAAAAACTTCTTAGTCTGATGTAGTCCCATTCATTAATTTTTGCCTTCACTTCTCTTGCCATTGGAGTCAAATTCATAAAATGCTCTTTAAAAACCCAGGTCCATGAGTTGAGTACCTATGTCTTCTTCTATGTACTTAATTGTTTCAGGTCTTATGTTTAGATCTTTGATCCATTTTGAGTTAATTTTTGTACAGGGGGAGAGACTGTAGTCCAGTTTCATTCTTTTGCATGTGGCTTTCCAGTTTTCCCAGCACCATTTATTGAAGAGGCTTTCTTTTCTCCATTGTGTGTTGTTGGCCCCTTTATCAAAAATTATTTGACTATATATATGTGGTTTTATTTCTGGACTTTCTATTCTGTTCCATTGGTCTGAGTGTCTATTTTTCTGCCAATACCATGCTGTTTTGATTGTCGTGGCCCTATAATAGAGTTTGAAGTCAGGTATTGTTATGCCCCCAGCTTCATTCTTTTTCTTTAGGATTGCTTTGGCTATTCGGGGTTTTTTATAGTTCCATATAAATCTGATAATTTTTTGCTCTATTTCTTTAAAAAATGTCATTGGAATTTTGATGGGAATGGCATTAAATTTGTATATTGCTTTGGGTAATATAGCCATCTTGATTATATTTATTCTTCCTAGCCAAGAACAAGGTATATTCTTCCATCTCATTATATCTTTTTCGATTTCCCTTAACAATGGTTTATAGTTTTCATTATATAAGTCCTTTACATTCTTTGTTATGTTTATTCCTAAGTATTTTATTTTTTTTGTTGCAATCGTGAAGGGGATTATTCTTTTGAGTTCCTTCTCAGTTGTTTCATTGTTGGCATATAGAAAGGCTATTGACTTCTGTATGTTAATTTTGTATCCTGCGACCTTACTGTATTGGCTTATTGTTTCTAGTAGTCTTTTTGTGGATTCTTTGGGGTTTTCGATGTATAGGATCATATCATCTGCAAAAAGTGATACCTTTACTTCTTCTTTTCCGATATGGATGCCTTTTATTTCTTTGTCTTGTCTGATTGCTCTGGCTAGAACCTCTAGTACCACATTAAATAAGAGTGGAGAGAGTGGACAACCCTGTCTTGTTCCTGATTTAAGGGGGAAAGTCTTCAGTTTAGTGCCATTTAATATGATGTTAGCTGATGGTTTATCATATATGGCCTTTATCATGTTGAGATATTTTCCTTCTATACCCATTTTGTTGAGAGTCTTAAACATAAAATTGTGTTGTATTTTATCGAAAGCCTTTTCTGCATCTATTGATAAGATCATGTGGTTTTTGTTCTTTGTTTTGTTGATATGGTGTATTACATTAACCGTTTTACGTATGTTGAACCATCCTTGAGATTCTGGGATGAATCCCACTTGATCATGATGTATTATTTTTTTAATATGTTGTTGTATTCGATTTGCTAGTATTTTGTTTAGTATTTTAGCATCTGTATTCATTAGAGATATTGGTCTGTAGTTTTCTTTTTTTGTGCCATCCTTGCCTGGTTTTGGTATGAGGGTTATGTTGGCCTCATAAAATGTGTTTGGAAGTATTGCTTCTTCTTCAATTTTTTGGAAGACTTTGAGTAGAATAGGAACCAAGTCTTCTTTGAATGTTTGATAAAATTCGCTGGTATAGCCATCAGGGCCTGGACTTTTATTTTTGGGGAGGTTTTTAATGGTTTTTTCTATTTCTTCTCTACTGATAGGTCTGTTTAGGCTTTCTGCTTCTTCTTGACTCAGTCTAGGAAGGTTGTATTGTTCTAGGAATTTATCCATTTCTTCTAGGTTGTTGAATTTAGTGGCATAAAGTTTTTCATAGTATTCTACAATAATTCTTTGTATATCTACGGTGTCTGTGGTGATTTCTCCTCTTTCATTTTGTATTTTGTTTATATGAGTTCTTTCTCTTTTTTCCTTGGTAAGTCTTGCCAAGGGTTTGTCAATTTTGTTGATCTTTTCAAAGAACCAGCTCCTTGTTCTATTAATTTTTTCTATAGTTTTTCTGTTCTCTAATTCATTTATTTCTGCTCTGATTTTTATTATCTCCTTTCTTCGGCTGGTTTTGGGTTGTCTTTGTTCTTCTTTTTCTAGTTCCTTAAGGTGGGAAGTTAAGTGGTTCACTTGGGCTCTCTCTTGTTTGTTCATATATGCCTGAAGCGATATGAACTTCCCTCTTATCACTGCTTTTGCTGCATCCCATAGATTCTGATATGTCGTATTGTCATTTTCATTAGTCTGTATATATCTTTTGATCTCTGCACTTATTTCTTCTTTGACCCATTCATTTTTTAAAAGTATGTTGTTTAGTTTCCACATTTTTGTGGGATTTTTTTCCTCTTTTTTGCAGTTGAATTCTAGTTTCAAGGCTTTATGATCAGAAAATATGCTTGGTACAACTTCAATTTTTCTGAATTTGCTGATATTGTTTTTGTGGCCCAACATATGGTCAATTCTTGAGAATGATCCATGTACACTGGAGAAAAATGTATACTCAGTCACTTTGGGATGAAATGTCCTGTAGATGTCTATCATATCCAGGTGCTCTAGTGTTTTGTTTAAGGCCACTATGTCTTTGTTGATTCTCTGTTTGGATGACCGATCTAGAGCCGTCAGCGGTGTATTGAGGTCTCCAAGTATGATTGTATTTTTGTCAGTTTTTGTTTTAAGATCAATAAGTAGCTGTCTTATATATTTTGGTGCTCCTTGGTTTGGTGCATATATATTAAGAATTGTTATGTCTTCTTGATTCAGTGTCCCCTTAGCCATTATGAAATGGCCATTTTTGTCTCTGAGTACTTTTCCTGTCTTGTAGTCAGCATTATCCGATATGAGTATTGCTACACCTGCTTTTTTTTGGATGTTATTTGCTTGGAGTATTGTTTTCCAGCCTTTCACTTTGAATTTGTTTTTATCCTTGTTACTTAGATGAGTTTCCTGTAGGCAGCATACAGTTGGATTTTCTTTTTTAATCCATTCTGCTACTCTGTGCCTTTTTATTGGTGAGTTTAATCCATTTACATTTAGTGTAATTATTGATACTTGTGAGTTCCCTATTGCCATTTTATATCTTGCTTTCTGTTAGTTTTGTGTCTTGTTTGATCCTTCTCTTTCGTTTTTCTATCTTTTGTTTTTATTTGGTTGTATTCCATACATCTTTCCTCTGTTGCTATCTTTTTTATCTCATGTGCTTCTGTGGTGGTTTTTTTCAATGGTGGTTACCTTTGAGTAATGAAAAGGGTCCCTACCCTGTTCATTGTAGCGAACTATTTTGTGAGTACTTTTGCACTCCATCGTCCTTTGCTACTGTTAATCTCCATCTTCTCCCCCTCTTTCTTTTTGTTGTTGTCACAGTTTAAATTTGGTTTTATTGTGTTCTTCTTGGAGCTTTTACTTGTGGCTCTGTTTTTTTTTGTTCTTTGTATCTAATGGAGAACCCCCTTTAGTAATTCCTGGAGTGGGGGTTTTCTGATGATAAATTCCCTCATCTTTTCTGTATCTGTGAATGTTTTTATTTCTCCTTCGTATTTGAAGGATAGCTTTGATGGGTATAGTATTCGTGGCTGAAAGTTCCTCTCTTTCAGGACTTTAAATATTGGGGTCCACTCTCTTCTAGCTTGTAGAGTTTCTGCTGAGAAATCTGATGATAATCTAATGGGCCTTCCTTTATATGTTGTATTCTTCTTTTCCCTGGCTGCCTTGAGAATTTTTTCTTTGTCATTGGTTTGTGTCAATTTCATTATGATATGCCTTGGAGTAGGTTTGTTGGGGTTAAGAAAATTTGGAGTTCTGTTTGCTTCTTGAACTTGAGGCTTTAGTTCTTTCCACAGGCTTGGGAAGTTCTCATCAATTATTTGTTTAAGTATGTTCTCCATTCCATTTTCTCTCTCTTCTCCCTCTGATATACCTATTATTCTTATGTTATTCTTTTTGATGGAGTCAGATAATTCTTGTAGGGCTATCTCATTTTTTTTAATTTTTGAGTCTCTTTCTTCTTCTCTCTGTTGTGCCTCAAGTTGCTTGTCTTCTATTTCACTAATCCTCTCTTCTATCTGACCTGTTCTATTAGCTAAGCTTGTTACTTCGTTTTTCAGCTCGTGAATTGAGTTTTTCATCTCTGTTTGATTTGTTTTTATAGTTTCAATTTCCTTGGACATATATTCTTTGTGTTCATGGAGTTGTTTTCTGATTTCCCTATATTGCCTTTCTGTGTTTTCTTGTATATCTCGGAGGATTTTTAGGATTTCTATCTTGAATTCTCTGTCATTTAGCTCCAAGGTTTCCAATATATTAAATTTTTTCTCCATAGATTTTTCCTCATCTAGCTGTGTTACCTCTCTTTCTTTTGTATCCATGATATTCAATTTTCTCTTCCTTAATGGCATCTGAGGGTGGTTTTGTTGATAGTATTAATGAGATTTAATAAAGAATAAAAAGTTAAAAAAAATAAAAAAATAACAAATCGAAAAGAGTTGTTTTTTTAAAAAAAAATTAATAATGAAATAAAGAAAAATAAAATAAAATAAAAAATTTTTAAAAAAGGAAATTATTCCCCCCCTCTTTTTTTCCTCTCCTCTCCTCTCCCCTCTTTCTTGAGAAAATCTTGTGGTGGACTGTGAGTTATAACAAACAATGCCTGTGATGGAGGGCCTGAATTGGGGAAAAGTAATAAAGGGGCAAAAAAGAGAGAAAGAAAAAAAAAAAAAAGAAGGAAAAAAAATAAAAGAAAAAAGAAAAAAAAAAGAGCGTATGGACCCACAAAAAGCAAATAAGGAAAAAATTTGGGTCAAGAATAAAATGATTTGCTTTTAGGTGTTGGTTTTCTAAGAGTTATGATGAGAGAAATAAGAGGAAAATGGAAAAATGGGGGGACAAATTAAAAACTTACTATTGTATTTAGTGGAACAAGAACTAGATAATATGGAGAGCCAGGGATGGGAGCACTGCTAGTGAGTTAAACAGGTGAAGTAAAAACCCCCCAAAATGCCACAAACATAGGTTTGAGTCCCAGATAAGATAATTTGTTTGTTATTGAGGTTTGAATGAGAGGAGATGTAAAGGAGAAAGGAAGAAACTAATATAGAGGGAGAAAAGAAAGAGAGAGAGAGAAAAAAAGAGGGAACCACTAAAAGAAGAAAAAAGAAAGGAGAGAGAGAGAGAGTTAAGGGTTTTGGAGTGCAACCCTCATAGAGAGAAAGGAAGAGAAGAGAAATGATAATGGGAGATGTAACACTTATGGGTAGTGTAGTTCAAGGAGAGGAGAGAGTAAGACCGGTAGAGAGTTAATCGGCCAAATTGGAGGAGGAAAAAAAAGTATCAAGAATGAAGATAAGAGAAACAAACGAACAAATATAATAAAATGGGATAGGTTATAAAGTCTGCATATTATTCTTGATTTTGAGAGGTTATCTTCTTGCTTTTTCTTTCTCTCCTTCTTCCTGGTCGGTGACTCTGTACCCCGGGTTCTGCCCCTTTGGCACGCTCAGGTAGAGGTTTGCAGTTGATAAGTCTCTATGGCAATGTCATGTATTGTGCTTTATTCTCGTTGGGAGTCGAGGCTCATTAGCATTTATAGGCTCCGACAGTGAGAGAGTCCGTGTTCCTGGAGCCTTTCTCCTAGTCTTTCCTTCCTCAATTAGTAGCCTGATAGTCCAGGTATGGGGTTGCTGCTGCCTCTGCCTGGATAGTAAGAGGCTCAAATTGCTGGCAACTCCCCACTCTATTTCCACTCAGCACAGGGCTCTGGGTAAGGCTCAGTCAGTCAGAGCTGCTAGTATAATCAGGCGGGCTTTCCGCCCACTCGAAGACCTCTGGCTCTGCCACTCTATCCGGTAACACAAGCGGGCGCCCACTTCTGGGGCGCTTGGAGGAAACTCTCACTCACTGTCTGCAACCAGGATATCCGGCCAGCAGTCTCACGCTCTGAGTGAAACCCCCAACCGCAGGGAAAAGTTGCAGCGTTGGAATTGAGTCTCGCTCCGTCCCCGTGTGCGGCTTTTGCAAGGCGCTGGGGCGGCCCGAGATTCCGCTTTGGCCCACACAAAGGCCCCTGACTCTGCCCCTCTCTGCGATAACACGGGCGCGCACTGCCGAGGCACTCGGAGGAATCGCTCACTCCTTATCTGCGCGCGCAAACCAGGATATGAGGCCGGCCGTGGTTCCCTCTGAGTGAAACAGCCTCCAGCATGGAAAATCTCCACCGTTGGGATTAGTTCTCACTCCCTCCCGTGCGTGGCTTTCCCAGGGCGCTGGGGCTGCCCAGAGACTCTGCCCTCAGCCCACAGAAAGGCCTCTGACCCTGCCTCTCCGTGGGGCAACACGGGCACCCACTTCCGCGGCTTAGGAAGAAATCTCTCTTCCACTAACTGCGCACCGACCAGGAGACCGGGTAAAATGGCCGCTCCGCTTGTCTTTCTTTGTTTGGGTTTGGCGCGAGTGTTAGCTTGTATTGCCCGGGTTGCCACAGGATCAGATTTTCCTCGGCTTGGATCTCTGAGCCACAGCCTGGTTCGGCCGTTTTTGCTGCGGGGGCCTGGATCTATTCACCCCCTTTGCCCGCCTCAGTTTCTATATTCACAGTTACCAGAGAAAGCCGCCCTGTTTAGGTTAGTGAGGAAGGCGGAGCATTTCTTACTCCCTATTTCCTTCGGGGTTTGGTTATATATTTAGCCAATTTTTCACTCAATCATACCTTTGGGTGTATTGCGAAGAATCTGGAAGCTCCAAGTATAGGTTTTTCTGTTTCTGGTTGAAGATCTTGTTGAGTTTTGGGGGAGATTTATCGGTATCGCTTCCTACTCCGCCATTACTCTGACGTCATCTCCGGGAGTTTTTTGATAACTGTTTCAATCTCATTTGTCGTAATCAGTCTGTTAAGGTTTTCTGATTCTTCCAAATTGATTTTTGAAAGATTATATGTTTTAAGGAATTTGGAAACTATTATGCTAAGTGAAATGAGCCAGGCAGATAAAGAAAAATATCACATGACATCACTCATTTGAGGAATCTAATGAACAATGTGAACTGAGGAATGGAATAGAGACAGAGGAGGGATCAAAGGGACCAAAGGGAAAGCAAACAGAGGGAAAGGGGGTGAAAGGATGGGATCAGAGAAGGGAAAGAGATTGGTGAAATTATATATACATAACACAGCGTTATAGAGAGCAGGAAAGCAAAACTTGGAGGGGAGGGGGGAGGGCATTGGGTGACAGGGGGCAAGGGGGATGTTGAGGGGAACATGGGGGTGGGGGAATGTATTCGGTGGGACACTTGAATCTATGTAAACACAATAAACTAAAATCAATTAAAAAACTACAATGTATCACTAAGAGAAATTAAAGAAGAAGATGGAGGAATATACCTTGTTCATAGGTCAAAAATTGCAGTGTTGTTGAGATAAGTTTTCCAACATTTTATCTATAAATAAAAAAGAAACATGATAAAAAAAATCAATCAGGATTTTCTGGGGAGCATTTATAAATACAGGGATCTGCTATTTATGAAGCTTTCTACATGATACGTATTATCTAGTCAGGTTTCGGGGCTACAGACCAATTACACTGAAGAATAAATGACATATTAGTCATCTTCTAATATTCCTTGTTCTTGGTTAGGAAGAATAAATATAATCAAGATGGCCATATTACCCAAAGCAATATACAAATTTAATGCAATTCCCATCAAAATTCCAATGACATTTTTTAAAGAAATGGAGCAAAAAATCATCAGATTTATATGGAACTATAAAAAACCCCGAATAGCCAAAGCAATCCTAAAGAAAAAGAATGAAGCTGGGGGCATTACAATACCTGACTTCAAACTATATTATAGGGCCACAACAATCAAAACAGCATGGTATTGGCAGAAAAATAGACACTCAGACCAATGGAACAGAATAGAAAGTCCAGAAATAAAACCACATATATATAGTCAAATAATTTTTGATAAAGGGGCCAACAACACACAATGGAGAAAAGAAAGCCTCTTCAATAAATGGTGCTGGGAAAACTGGAAAGCCACATGCAAAAGAATGAAACTGGACTACCATTTGTCCCCCTGTACTAAAATTAACCCAAAATGGATCAAAGGTCTAAACATAAGACCTGAAACAATAAAGTACATAGAAGAAGACATAGGTACTAAACTCATGGACCTGGGTTTTAAAGAGCATTTTATGAATTTGACTCCAAAGGCAAGAGAAGTGAAGGCAAAAATTAATGAATGGGACTACATCAGACTAAGAAGTTTTTGCTCAGCAAGAGAAACTGATAACAAAATAAACAGACAGCCAACTAAATGGGAAATGATATTTTCAAACAACAGCTCAGATAAGGGCCTAATATCCAAAATATACAAAGAACTCATAAAACTCAACAACAAACAAACAAACAATCCAATAAAAAAGTGGGAAGAGGACATGAACAGACACTTCTCCCAGGAAGAAATACAAATGGCCAACATATATATGAAAAGATGCTCATCTTCTTTAGCTATTAGAGAAATGCAAATCAAAACTGCAATGAGATACCACCTCACACCTGTTAGATTAGCTATTATTAACAAGACAGGTAATAGCAAATGTTGGAGAGGCTGTGGAGAAAAAGGAACCCTCATACACTGTTGGTGGGAATGTAAAGTAGTACAACCATTATGGAAGAAAGTATGGTGGTTCCTCAAAAAACTGCAAATAGAATTACCTTATGACCCAGCAATCCCTCTACTGGGTATATACCCCAAAAATTCAGAAACATTGATACGCAAAGACACATGCAGCCCCATGTTCATCGCAGCATTGTTCACAGTGGCCAGGACATGGAAACAACCAAAAAGCCCATCAATAGATGACTGGATAAAGAAGATGTGGCACATATACACTATGGAATACTACTCAGCCATAAGAAATGATGACATCGGATCATTTACAGCAAAATGGTAGGTTCTTGATAACATTATACGAAGTGAAATAAGTAAATCAGAAAAAACCAGGAACTGCATTATTCCATACGTAGGTGGGACATAAAAGTGAGACTAAGAGACATTGATAAGAGTGTGGTGGTTACGGGGGGAGGGGGGAGAGGAAAAGGGAAAGGGGGAGGGGGAGGGGCACAAAGAAAACTAGATAGAAGGTGACAGAGGACAATCTGACTTTGGGTGATGGGTATGCAACATAAGTGAACGACAAGATAACCTGGACATGTTATCTTTGAATATATGTATCCTGATTTATTGATGTCAGCCCATTAAAAAAATAAAATTATAATTTAAAAAAAAAAGAAATGATGACATCGGATCATTTACAGCAAAATGGTGGGATCTTGATAACATTATACGAAGTGAAATAAGTAAATCAGAAAAAAACAGGAACTGCATTATTCCATACGTAGGTGGGACATAAAAGTGAGACTAAGAGACATTGATAAGAGTGTGGTGGTTACGGGGGGAGGGGGAGGGGCACAAAGAACACTAGATAGAAGGTGAGAGGACAATCTGACTTTGGGTGATGGGTATGCAACATAATTGAATGACAAGATAACATGGACATGTTATCTTTGAATATATGTATCCTGATTTATTGATGTCATCCCATTAAAAAAAATTAAAATAATAAAAATAAAAAAATAGTCATCTTCTGAGAGAAAATGATAAAAGAATGGTAAACATTTAATTGACATTTTATTATAAAATGGTAGTAGTTTAAAAACAAAACAAGTAAACAAAAACAACCTGCAGAGAGAGGGGAAAAGATCAGGGAAGGAAAAACAAGCTTCTCAGTTTTATATTTTAAGATGATATTTAACAAAAGTTAAAGTGGACCTTTTTTTAGAGGCAAATTGTGAATACTTGAATGGACAACGATTTTGTAATGGCAGTAGAACAGTAGAACACTTCCTTCTCATGAAATATCAGGTGAAGAACAGAACAAAAAGCACTACTGTGGCTGATGCTGAGGTGAGGGGGTATCCTGTCTGTTTAATATCCTCTTCACTCCTTGTGGAGGCCCCTAAACATCTGGGAATCACAGGCAACATTCTGAAAACCACTGGCATAACCAAATCCCACAGAGAACCAGATGTTCCCTCCAGTGCCACAGATCTCATCATCCGAAAGCAATGCTCCTGACTCAAGAGCAGCTCTCAGAGTGGTGCCCTTAGAAAAGTCACACTCCATACTCATAGCTGACGATAAAGATTTGTTTCTACTACTGACTTCTACTTCCTACTTCATTTGCTCCTCATGGTTTCTGCTTTTTAAGGACTTTTACTTATAGATTCTTTGTGCTGCTTTTTCCTCATACCTTCCTATTGTCTCTTGTATCTCTTCGTAGTGCTCCCACACAGATGCCCAAATAATCTGAATGTGTTGCCCAGTCATCATTCACTACAATGTGTATTTTGGGGCAGAGTTCTTGTGTCAAGCAATCTTATGGATCACCAGCCAAGTATAGATAACTAAGTATCTTTGAGTCAGGTGCCACTCCTAGAATATTTTAATGGTTCAGGGTAATGAGGTCATTGATATAAAGTATAGTGACCTAGTCACAAGGAACTACTTTAAATTGTTTTTTCAAAAGTGGGTTGTGGGTAGTAGGTTCTCAGATCATCACAACAGTACATTGGGGTATTAAATCAATTGATAAATATAAATTTAAACTATAATATATAATAAATAATCATAATAAAGTTGTAAGTCCAAACTTATTGAGTTTACATTAATAAAATTACTAAATTTGGGTAAAAGGATACAGATGGGATAGAAAGGATAAAAGTGTAATTGTGAGTTTTTAAATGGATAGAGATTTTTCCCATTTTGTCATCTATATAACAGGAATAACTCTTTAAATATGTGTTCATTTAAATAGAAGAATCCCTCTCCACTTATTCCCACTTTTTCTTACATTAAGAAAGTCAAACTATTCTTGAAATTAAGAAAAAAAATTGCAAGCACATTATGAAATATGAAGAATCTTGGGACTAACTGACCACTTCAGTGATTATGAAAACTGTAAACTATCTTAAAAAGCAAATTTTTCACTGTTCTTCATTAAGGTCTGATTACCTCGCCCATTAGCATTTGGCTCTTTTATTATGATGATTGTGAAAGACTGTAGATGTTACCACTAATGGATAAAGAAAGTTAACATGGTTATCTTGATTAACTCATCAATAATCATTTGGAATAATTTTTCTTCATTCAGTGAACAGATCACTCACCTGCCCTGTAATAATTGTGTACATTGAGGTGCAGGAAATTAGCATTAAAATGATCTACCCTGGAGAGTTAGCTTCCACTTGTGAAACCATGAAAAGTTAGTTCAGACTAACATTTGAAGTCTTTATCAAATAGGGGAGAAAAAGAAATGATTTCTTGACCATTTTTTAATAATACTATATATAATAATTACTGTATATAATAATTATATACACAGTCTTTCATCTTTGGGGTCCCGTGCTTATAAATAAACAGCAAGGTTAGAAATGTACAGCATCCTATATCTTCCTTTTTGCTATTTTATTTTTGGTAAGGAAAACACATGAAGAAGCTCTTGTAAAACAATGTAATCATGATTATAAATAGAAAATTGCACAAGGATGCTGTTCTACTCTTCTTCTTCTAAAAAAGAAAAATAAAACAAATGATTGCTTTTCAATTCCTCTTCTTAGCATGAAATTGAGATTTTAAGTGAGTTTTACACCATCTGAGCTTCATGTCTCAGCTACTGCCAGAACAATTTAGAAATGCAAACCTTGATTCTAGAAGGTTTCTTATCGATCACTTGATCTAACCCAGAACAGAAAATTTAGAGACTATGTAATTTACCCAGTCATTTATTCAGTAAAAACAAGATGGGACCTCTCACTCGGATCTTCTACCTTACGTCCAATAATTGCTTCTTTAAAAAACAAGTCATTACCACAAATACTGTGAATCTGGCATAAAGCCAGACATGAAGACTGTATGAAAAGATAGGTAGGGGACATAAGGAGAGACTTTCAGTTGTTTTTTCTTTCCCTCTGTGGCAATCTCTCCTTAAGCAGGCTCAGGAATATATTGATTCTGGCTGGTCTCTCTTCTCTTTCAGGAACTTTCACAATGACTCCAGTTGTTGTCATATCTCATAAAGGCCTTGGCACTTATGAATCTATTTGTTTTTAGGCACAGGTGAGCATGTCAATACTGACTGACATAATCCTATAGGATTTGATTTTTGGTTATGCTCCCAGTCAGTGTTTACTCAGTTGATTAAAGTAAGTGATAACCAGTCCAGAGTCACTAGTGCAGTTCCTCCACAGACAAAGTTTGCAGGGAAATTCCTTTCCATGGTCGCAGACTGAACCTTGAACTCTGACTAGGCATCTCACAAACAAAAGCCCTAGTTTACAATGAGGAAAGGTACAGTTATGGGTCAGTGACTTAACAACTTGTCATTACATGACAATTGACATTGGTTGAGGTTATACTATATATAACCAAATACAGATACCTTTGGGATTTGGGAACTATTAGACAAAATCCATAATGTTGGGCTTTGGGATAAGTGTTGTGCAACAGAAATATAATGCAAGCAACATATGTAATTTTAAATTTGCTAGTAACCACATTAAAAAGGATAAACAAGAAAGGGTAAAATTAATTTTAATAATATGTTTTATTTAACCCAAGTCCAAAATATTATAATTTCAACATAAAAATTACTATCGATATATACAGTGTGTCCGTAAAGTCATGGTGCACTTTTGACCGGTCACAGGAAAGCAACAAAAGATGATAGAAATGTGAAATCTGCACCAAATAAAAGGAAAACCCTCCCAGTTTCTGTAGGATGATGTGGCAGCATGTGCACATGTGCAGATGATGACGTAACTCCGTGTATACAGCGGAGCAACCCACGGCCATCCAGTTAAGATGTGGACAGTACAGAGGAAAGTTCAGTGTGTTCTGTGGCTCGCTAAATTCGAATCCGTGACCAAAGTGCAACGTGAATATTGGCACGTTTATAACGGAGCGCCTCCACATAGGAATAACATTACTCGGTGGGATAAGCAGTTGAAGGAAACCAGCAGTTTGGTGGAAAACCCCGTTTTGGTAGGCCATCAGTCAGTGACAAGTCTGTAGAGGCTATACAGGATAGCTACCTAAGGAGACCTAAAAAAATCTGTGCATGAGCCCACATTGAACTGCACTGAATAGGTATGAAACTGGGAGAGTTTTCCTTTTATTTGGTGCAGATTTCACATTTCTATGGTCTTTTGTTGCTTTCCTGTGACCGGTCAAAGGGCACCATGACTTTACGGACACACTGTATTTTTTCATTATTAAAATTTATTGGGGTGACATTAGTTAATAAGATTATAGAGGTTTCAAGTATATATTTCTATATATGATCTGTATAGTGCACTGTGTGCCCACAACTCAGTCATATATATTCTTTTTTAAAAATTTTTATTAATTTTAATTTATTGTGTTAATATGGATTCAAACGTTCTACTCAATATAACACCCTCACCTCCCACCCCCGTGTCTTCCATTATACCCCATTTGCCCTCCTCCCCCTAATTGCATTCCCCCTTCCCTCTGGGATTTGCTGTCCTGTTATCCATATCTATGTGTTATGCATATATAATTTTACTAATCCTTTCACTTTCTCTGATCCCATCCCCTCATCCTCCTTCCCTCAGACAGCTGTCCCTCTGGTCCCTGTGACCCTGCCTCTGCCTCTATTCCATTACTCAGTTCACTTTGTTCATTAGATTCCACATAAAAGTGAGATCATATGATATTTGTCTTTCTCTGACTGGCTTATTTCACTTACCATGATAATCTCCAGGTCCATCCATGCCATCACAAAAGGTAAGGTTTCCTTCTTTTTCACGGCCATGTAGTATTCCATTGTGTATATGTACCACCGCTTTTTAATCCACTCATCCATTGACAGACTTTGGGCTGATTCCAGATCTTGGCTATTGTAAACAATGCTGCAATAAACATGGGGGTGCATATCTTCTTTTGAATCAGTGATCTGGTATTCTTAGGATATATTCCAAGAAGTGAGATAGCTGGGCAAAACGGCAGTTCCATTTTTAATTTTTTGAGGAAACACCATACTATTGTCCACAGTGGCTGCACAAGTCTGTATTCCCACCAGCAGTGCAGGAGGCTTCCCTTTTTCCACATCCAAACACTTATTGTGTGGAGATTTGTTGGTCAGCGCCATTCTGACAGGTGTGAGGTGTTATCTTATTGTGGTATTTTAATTTGCATTTCTCTTATGATTAGTGACTAAACATTTTTTCATACGCTTATTGGCCATCTGTATGTTCTCTTTGGAGAAGTATCTATTCAGTTCTTTTGCCCATTTTTTAATTGAATTGTTTATCTTCCTGGTGTTGTGTTTTAGAAGTTATAAATTTTGGTTATTAATTCCTTATCAGACATATTGTCGAATATGTTCTCCCATTTGTCTTTTTATTGTTCTTATTGTCTTTAACTGTACAAAAGCTTTTTAGTTTGATATAGTCCCATTTATTTATTTTGTCCTTTATTTCACTTGTCCATGGAGATAAATCAGCAAAAATACTGCTCTGAGAGACAACAAAGAGTTTACCGCCTATGTTTTCTTCCAAGATGTCTGTGGTTTCACGACTTATATTCAAGTCTTTTATCCATTTTGAGTTTATTTTTGTGAATGGTGTAAGTTGGTGGTCTAGTTTCATTTTTTTGCATGTACCTGTCCAATTTTCCCAACACCATTTGTTAGACTGTCTTTCTTCGATTGTATGCTCTTACCTCCTTTGTCAAACATCAATTGACTATAAAGGTGTGGGTTTATTTCTAGGCTCTCTGTTCTGTTCCATTGATCTATATTCCTGTTCTTATGCCAGTACCAAGCTGTTTTGATTACAATGGCCTTGTAGTATAACTTGATATCAGGAAGTGTGATATCTCCCACTTTATTCTTCATTTTCAAGATTTCTGAGGCTGTGTTCTTTTTTGGTTCCATATAAATTTTTGGAATATTTGCTCTATATCTTTGAAGTATGCTATTGGTATTTTAATAGCAATTGCATTGAATTTATAGATTGCTTTGGGTAGTATAGACATTTTAATGATGTTTTTTCTTTCTATCCATGAACACAGTATATGCTTTCACTTTTTGGTATCTTTCTTGATTTCTTTTTTCAATGTCTTATAATTTTCCATGTTTTTACCTCCTTGGCTAAATTTACTTCTAGGTACTTTATTTTTTTGTCATTGTTGCAATAGTAAAGAAAATTGTTCCCTTAATTTCTCTTTCAGACAGTTTATTGTTGGTGTATTAAACTGTCACTGATTTCTAAATGTTAGTTTTATACCCTGCCACCTTGCCAAATTCATTTATCAGGTCTAATAGTTTTTTGATTGAGACTTTAGGGTTTTCCATGCATAGTATTATATCATCAGCAAATAATGATATTTTACTTCTTTTTCAATTTGAATGCCTTTTATTTCTTCTTGTTGTCTAACTGCTGTGACTAGAACTTCCAGAACTATGTTGAATAAGAGTGGTGAAAGGGGGAACCCCTGCCTTGTTCCTATTCTTAAGGGAATTGCTTTTAATTTTTTCCCATTGAGTATGATGTTGGCTGTGGGTTTGTCATAGATGGCCTTTATTATGTTGAGGTATGTTCCCTGTATTCCCACTTTGCTAAGTTTTAATCATAAATGGGTGCTGGATTTTATCAAATGCTTTTTCTGTATTTATTGATATAACCATATGATTTTTACCCCTCCTTTTGTTTGTGATGAATTACATTTATTGATTTGTGAGTACTGTACCAGCCTTGCCTCCCCAGAATAAATCCCACTTGATCATGATGTATGATTTTCTTAATGTATTGTTGGATCCGGTTTGCTAATATTTTGTTGAGAATTTTAGCATCTATGTTCTTCAAGGATATTGGCCTATAGTTTTCTTTCTTTGTTAGCATCTTTACCTGGTTTTGGAATAAGGATAATGTTTGCCTCCTAAAAGGAGCATGGCAGTCTTCCCTCCTCATAAATTTTTTGAAATAGCTTGAAAAGGATAGATGTTAGTTCTTATTTGAATGTTTGGTAAAATTTGCCTGAGAAGCCATCGGTCCAGGACTTTTGTTTGCTGGGAGTTTTTTGATAACTGTTTCTATTTCATTAGTTGTAATCAGTCTGTTTAGGTTTTCTGATTCCTCCAGTTTGAGTTTGGAAGGATTGTATGCCTCTAAGAACTTATCCATTTCGCCTAGGTTGTCCAGTTTTTTGGCAGATAGATCTTCATAGTATCTTCTTACAATCTTTTGTATTTCTGCAGTGTCAGTTGTTACTTCCCCACTTTTGTTTCTAATTTTATTTATTTTTCACTCCTCTCTCTTTTTCTCTTGATGAGTTTGGTTAAAGTTTTGTAAATCTTGTTTACCTTTTCAAAGAACCAGCTTTTTGTTTCATTGATCTTTTGTTTGTTTTTTTAGCCTCTATGTCATTTATTTCCACTCTGATTTTTATTATTTTCTACCTTCTACTCTCTCTGGCCTTTCTTTGTTGTTGTTTTTTCTAGTTCACTTAGATGCAAAGTTGTTTGTTTCAGTTTTTTCTTGCTCCTTAAGTATGAATTTCCCCCTCAGAACTGCTTTTGCTGTATCCCATAAATTTTGAGTTGTTGTATGTTTATTTTCATTTGTTTCAAAGAAATTATTTATTTCTTCCTTGATCTCATTATTAACCCATTTGTTATTTAATAACAGCTATTTAGCCTCCAAGTGTTTGAGTGTTTTTTAGTTTTTCTATTGTACTTGATTTCTACTTTCATGCCATTGTGATCAGAGAAGATGCTTGATATGATTTCAATCTGCTTAAATTTACTGATACTTGTTTTGTGTCCTAACATGTGGTCTATCCTAGAGAATATATCATGAACACTTGAAAAGAATGTATATTCTGCTGCATTGGGATGAAAGGTTCTGAAGACATCAATTAAATCCAGTTGATCTAGTGTGTCATGTAAGCCTGCTGTTTCTTTGTTAATTTTCTGTCTGGCCTGACCAGGTGGTGGCAAAGTGGATAGAGCGTTGGACTGGGATGCCGAAGACCCAGGATCGAGACCCCGAGGTTGCTAGCTTGAGCATGGGTTTATCTGGTTTGAGCAAAAGCTCACCAGCATGGACCCAAGGTCGCTGGCTTGAGCAAAGGGTTACTCGGTCTGCTGAAGACCCACGGTCGAGGCATATATGAGAAAGCAATCAGTGAACAACTAAGGTGTTGCAACGCACAATGAAAAACTAATGATTGATGCTTCTCATCTCTCCGTTCCTGTCTGTCTGTCCCTGTCTATCCCTCTCTCTGACTCTCTTTCTGTCTCTGTAAAAAAAAAAAATTCTGTCTGGAGGATCTGTCCATTGATGTTAGTAGGGTATTACAATCCCCTACTATTATAGTATTGCTATCAGTCTCACCCTTTATGTCAATCAAAATCTGCTTTATATATTTAGCTGCTCCTATATTAGGTGCATAAATATTTACAATGGTTATATCCTCCTGTTGGATTGCTCCCTTTATCATTATGTAGTGACCTTCTTCATCCCTTCTTATAGCCTTTGTTTTAAAGTCTATTTTGTCAGATATAAGTTTTTCTACCCCAGCTTTTTAATTCATTTCTATTTGCATGAAATACTTTTTGCTATCCTTTCACTTTCATTCTATGTATATCTTTTGTTCTGAGGTGGGTCTCTTATAGATAGCATATATACAGGTTTTGTTTTCTTTTTTTAATTATTTTTTTTTATTCATTTTAGAGAAGAGAGACAGAGAGAGAAAGAGAAGGGGGGAGGAGCAGGAAGCATCAACTCCCATATGTGCCTTGACCAGGCAAGCCCAGGGATTTGAACCGGCAACCTCAGCATTTCAGGTTGATGATTGATCCACTGCACCACCACAGGTTAGGCCAGGTTTTGTTTTCTAACTCATGCAGCTACTCTATGTCTTTTGATTGAAGCATTTAATCTATTTACATTTAAGATTATTATTGATATGTACCTATTTATTGCCATTTTATTCTTTAAATCTACAATCCTCTTTTTCTGGATTTTTTTCCTCTTATGTTCTTTTTACAGCAGACCCCTTAACATTTCTTGCAGTACTGGTTTGCTTGTAATTAATTCTTTGAGTCTTATTTTGTCTGGGAAGCTTTTTATTTCTCCCTCAATTTTAAATGATAGCCTCGCTGAATAAAATAGTCTTGGTTGTAGGCACTTGTTTTGCATCAATTTGAATATTTCTTGCCAGTCCTTTCTGGCCTCAAGTGTTTCTGTTGAGAAGTTGGATGTCATCTTTATGGGGGCTCCTCTGCAAATAATTAACTACTTTTCTCTTGCAGCTTTTAGTATTTTTTTTTTATCTCTTAACTTTGACATTTTAATTATGATGTGTCTTAGTGTAGGCCTCTTTTTGATCCTCTTTAATGGGACTCTCTGTGGTTCTTGAACTTGTGTGACTTTTTCCTTCATTAATTTAGGAAATTTTTCAGCTATGATCTCTTCAAACAGGTTCTCTCTTCCTTGTTTGTTCTCTTCTCCTTCAGGAACCTCTATGATGTGGATATTGTTTCTCTTCATGTTGTCACAGAGGTCTCTTAGAGTTTCCTCAGTCTTTCTGTGCCTCTTCTTGTTTCACTGCTCTGCTTCTGTGCTTCTGTTTATCTTGTCCTCCAAATCACTGATTTGATCTTCTGCTTCATCTGGCCTGCTATTGATTCCTTCTGCTGAAGTCTTCATATCTAATATTGTATTTGTCATTTCTGACTTTTTTTTATGATTTTAATGTCCTTTTTGATGCTTGCTATCTCTTTACATAGGTGCTCATTTTGTCCATCCATAGTTGCTCCAAAATCCTTGAGCATCCTAAAAATCATTATTTTAAACTCTGCATCTGATAGTTTGGTTACTTCCATTTCATTTAGTTATTTTTTCTGGGGATTTTCTTGTTGATTCATTTGGGTCACATTTCTTTGTCTGCCCATTTTGTCTGTGTATTAGGTAGTGCTGTCTGACTTTAAATTTTTTGTGGTGTCCTTATGAGAAAGATGAGCTCAGTGGTACTGACCTCCAAACCACCTGTTTTCCTTGTTCTAAGAATGCTTCTTGAGGGTACTATTTTCCCTCTTGTTGTATGTGAGTATTCAATGCAGTTGGTCATTTTGTGGATACAGTTATTCCTTCAGGCTGGTTGGCTCTGATGATCAACCTTGATCATGTATATTACATCCTGTGCAATGTCTGTTCTGTTGGATGTATTTATTCTCACAGTGTCTGGTGTCTGCTAGACTCCTCCTTTGGGCATGCTGCTTGTGTAGCTAGCTGAGTCTAGGGTTCGTGCTGTCTGCCACCCACTACCAGTTGCGTTGGTTCTAGATCTTCTTAGGTTGGTGTCAGGTGCTGTTTGTAACCTGC
Organism: Saccopteryx bilineata; assembly: GCF_036850765.1. Lineage (NCBI taxonomy): Eukaryota > Metazoa > Chordata > Mammalia > Chiroptera > Emballonuridae > Saccopteryx > Saccopteryx bilineata. The sequence goes on from NC_089498.1 coordinate 64,400,175, forward strand.
TGTGGGCTACCTGTCTGCAGCTACTGCTCTTTTCACTATTGTGTCAGCATTTCCTGTGCCTGGGTAGCATGGGAGGGGCCAACTTCTGTATAAAGATCAGCTTCCTCCTTCTTAGACATGACAGCAGCTCCATAAAAGCCCCAAGCTTTGTAAGATTTTCCTTCACTTTTTAGTTGCTCCACCTCCTCTAGTAGCTGCCTGGTCTTCCCACAGAGTCTTCTTTAGAAAGATTGTAATGTGGGCTCAGACTGGCCTCACCCAACCAACTCCTCTACAGGTTGTAAGCTTGTTGGGTTAGGGCAGCTGAGGTTGGGAACACAATGTTAGTGGGACCCCCTACTTCAGAAGTCTCTTGGTCAGGTGCTCAGTATGGGGAATGTGACCCCTACTCCAGAGCCTAACCCCTCAGCCACTGCTGGATACTCAAATTTTATTTCTCCTCAACAAGATAAGCAGTAGGTTCAGATAGACTAAGGCAGACAGTCCCCTTTGCAGAAATTCTTACAGCTGGTGAGACTCTGGTCTCAAAGAAGAAAACTGAGAGAATCCTCTCCTGGTGCTGACTGTGACCCCCAAGAGAGTGGCTAAGCCCTTCGACCAAACCATACAATAGGCTCACTGGGACCCACATTTTAAATGTCCATGCTCCAAGCCTCTGTCCCTTCCCCCTGTGGAATCAAGTCCAGCAGGGCAGGATATCCAGCACCAGGCTGGTTGACTATGAAGCGCAGTGCTGATCACAGAAAGTGGAATTTGCTTCAGCTGGGCCAGATGTGAAGAGACTTTACTTAGGATACACCACTACAAGGGCTATTAGGTCCCGAATGGATGTTCTCCACAGCTGGCTACTGGATGTGCCAGCCCTGGGCCTCCCTAGCAGGAACCCACATAGACCAGTGGGAGATACTCTCCGTGACTGGCCCTCAGCAACCTTCTTTTTTTTTTTTTTTTTTCTTTATTTTTCTGAAGGTGGAAACGGGAAGAGACAGTCAGACAGACTCCTGCATGCGCCCGACCGGGATCCACCCGGCACGCCCACCAGGGGCGACGCTCTGCCCACCAGGGGGCGATGCTCTGCCCCTCCAGGGTGTCACTCTGCTGAGACCAGAGCCACTCTAGCACCTGGGGCAGAGGCCAAGGAGCCATCCCCAGCGCCCGGGCCATCTTTGCTCCAATGAAGCCTTGGCTGTGGGAGGGGAAGAGAGAGACAGAGAGGAAGGAGGGGCAGGGGTGGAGAAGCAAATGGGCGCTTCTCCTATGTGCCCTGGCCGGGAATCGAACCCGGGTCCCCCGCACGCCAGGCTGACGCTCTACCGCTGAGCCAACCAGCCAGGGCAGCAACCTTCTTGAAGATACAAGCAACCCAGAGTTTGTGGCTGCCTCTGCTGGGTCCAGTGTTCATGGAAATACCAAGCTGCACACCTAGGCTGCCTTTTACCCACACTGGGCCTGGGGGAAGGTCCACTTAAAAGGCTCTAGACTCTACTAGAGGTTTTTTCAGAGGCTGAGCCCAACAAGGAGCCACCAAACAGAGGCTGCAGGAGGCAGGACTCAGGAAACCTTGGCCTTTTAAGGAAGGGTGGTGGGCGTGGCTCTGCCCTTCAGCCCCAGGTGTCAATCTGTCCAGACTTTTTTCATAGACTTCAATAGCGTGTGGCCCCAGGAGTTCAGTAGGTGTGGCCTCTTAGACCTAGAGGTGTGGTCTGCCCACACTTTAGACCAGGGGTCCCCAAACTATGGTCCGCAGGCCACATGCAGCCCCGAGGCCATTTATCCGGCCCCCGCTGCATTTCCGGAAGGGGCACCTCTTTCATTGGTGGTCAGTGACAGGAGCATAGTTCCCATTGAAATACTGGTCAGCTTGTTGATTTAAATTTACTTGTTCTTTACTTTAAATATTGTATTTGTTCCCATTTTGTTTTCTTACTTTAAAATAAGATATGTGCAGTGTGCATAAGGATTTGTTCAAAGTTTTTTTATAGTCTGGCCCTCCAATGGTCTGAGGGACAGTGAACTGGCCCCCTGTGTAAAAAGTTTGGGGACCCCTGCTTTAGATAGTTTCTACTCAGTCTCCCATGAAAAAGAATTACCAGTCTTAGACTCAGGAGCATGTGAGGGAAAGCTCCAGCCTCAACACTGGAAAACTGAGTCACTGACATGTCCCCTGCTTTCTGGCTTCTCAGCATGACATAATTTTCATGACTGGGGCAGGAGGGACTCCCAAGGGTTAAGCAGTTGCTTTTACCCAGGTTGATGCTGTTTAGAGGGGACTGCTCCATCCAGAAAGATGACAACTGTAGTATTGAAGAATGACTCAGTGCAGGGGTTCCAGTGGCCATTCCCCACAGTGTTTCTCCCTGGGCCTCCAACTTTTACACTCTCATTATGCAACTCTACCTCTCAACCCTTCCTCCACCAGAGCCCCGGGTTTAAGTGGCTGTGAATGAGATTTTCTGCATGGGCCCTTTAAGATGGAGCCACATCTCCAAGAGTTTCATCTCTTTCTCACATCATAAACCCAGCGCTTTTCACCTCGAAATGCTGTGTGGGCACCTCTTCTAGGCTCTGGGGCTCTAGGTTGGAGCTCTAGACCTGCGGCTAAGGACCCGCATATCTCAGGGTGACCCTCCCCTTAGTGAGAGTCCCTCTAGACCCTCAGCTATTGCTCACTCCTGGGAGCAGGGCAGCCCTTTCTGCATCTCTGCCCTTCCTACCAGTCCCAGTGTGGCTTCTTCTGTGATCCTTGGTTACAGACTCCTTTGTTTTTAGACCAATGTTGGTTTTTCAAGGTGATTGTTCTTAAAGTCAGTTGTAATCAAATTTGGTCCTAGGGGGTGGCAGTTGGAACATCTGCCTACTCCATCACCATCTTGGAATCACTTCCATATATATTTATTTATTCATACTACTTAGTCTTTAAATTTTAGTGTAGATTTTGTATGTGTGTGATAGAGACAGAGAGAGAGACAGAAAGAGGGACAGATAGGGACAGAAAGACAATAAGGGAGAGAGATTAGAAGCATCAGTTCTTCATTGTGGTACCTTAGTTATTCATTGCTTTCTCATATGTGCCTTGACTGGGGGGCTACAGCAGACCAAGTGACCCCTTGCTCAAGCCAGCAACCTTGGGCTCAAGCTGGTGAGCCTTGCTCAAACCAGATGAGCCCATGCTCAAGCTAGCAACATTGGAGTTTTGAACCTGGGTCCTCTGCTTTCCAGTCTGATGCTCTATACACTGTGCCACCATCTGCTCAGGTGACTTTAGTGTAGATTTTATATTTACAGAATATCTCAATGTATGTGCTTGAGAAATACTTTTAGATTTTACAAAATTTACAGTTAAAAAATAGATTCAAAGTTCTAGCCAGGTTGCTCAGTTGATTAGAGCATCATCCCAATATGCTATGGTTGTGGATTCAATCCCTGGGCAGAGTACATACAAGAATCAACCAATGGCCCTGGCCAGTTGGCTCAGCGGTAGAGCATCACCTAGCATGGGGAAGTCCTGGGTTTGATTCTTGGCCAGGGCACACAGGAGAAGCAACCATCTGCTTCTCCACCCCATCCCTTCTCTCCCTCTCTCTCTCTCTCTCTCTTTGTAACTCACAAGCAGGGCTTGAATGGTTCAAGCAAGTTGGCCCCAGGCACTGAGAATGGCCCCATGGCCTCACCTCAGACCTAAAATAACTCAGTTGCCAAGCAATGGAGCAGCAGCCCCAGATGGGCAGAGGGCTTGCAGGGTGGATCCTGGCTGGGACATATGCAGGATCTGTGCACCCCCTCCCTCCTGGCCTCTCACTTAGTTAAAAAAAGAATCAAACAATAAATGCATAAATAAGTGAACAACAAATAATTGTTTCTCTCTCTCTCTCTCTGTTCTTTCCTCTCTCTAAAATCAATCAATAAATTAATTTTAAAAATAGATTTAATAGGAACCCGTTATTCCAAATAAACTTAAAAGTTTTCCAACAACTGAATTAATTATCCAAAATTCAATTTCCTTTAATATTTGCATCCATATTAACAAAACTTGTTCTTTTTCAAAGATTTCCGTTGACTTTGAATCAAAAACATGTCAGCTTCAGAACTACATCTGTACAAGTTAAATAAATTCAGCCTCTTGTGTATCCACTCAAGATTATTTAATATCAAATTTAAAATGTACTTTAAAAATTGAAATATACAGTGACGTCACGGAAATGGCGCCGTGAGCAGCGCGTCCAACAGATCTCCCCAAAATCACAACAAATTTATCAACTAAAACAGAAAAATTTATCCTCGGAGCATTCCGGAGTTCCACACAAACTGAAAGCGAAAGGACTGTTATCACTTGAATCTGAGAGACGAGGGTGTGGAGGAAGCTACCGCAGGGACGTTCATTCAAGCCGCGGAGGGAGTGCGCCTGGGGTGAGCCAGCCCACACTCAGGAGCGGCGAGCAGCCGCCGGCGCGCGCCCGGTCCGGTTGCAGAGCGAGCACCGCTAACGTTCCCAGCAGGCCCGCGCACTGCGATTGAGAGTCCCCAGCCACCGGTGCCCGGAGCACCCCATTTGCGCGCGTGCCCTGGGCATTCCACGCGTCCAGAGCGCCCTACTGGCCCGCACACCCAGGGTGCCCCATTATCCTGCGCCCGGTGCGCCCCAGCCGCCAGCAGCGGGGAGCGGGAGAGGCGCCAGGGCGGTCTTCCCTACTTAGGAGATTCTCTCCGTGGGCGGGGCACCTCACCCAGCCATTCAAGCTAACAATCAAGCGTTGGGGGAGGGGCATGCGCAGGCAGCCTGAAATACCTTCGGGAGCACAGCTGCGACCCAATCACTGAAATTAGCTTAACTCATGAAATCTGCACACCCACGGGTTCTAATTGATAAGATCTAAGTTCAGCGATCCAAGACAAGAGGCGTGATATTTTTTAGTGCCTCTCGCTAAAGGGGCAGGGGCAACTTCTGATTGATAGAGCCTCCATATTCAGGGATAAACGCTAACAAGAGGGACTTGGCAGATAATAAGATCTATACTACACTAGTCGCAAGCAGAGACTAGTGCCTCTTCTTCCCAGCCAAAACAGGCTACAAAGTGTGGAAAGCCTGGGTTGAGAGGTCCAACTGAATGCTAGGCGCTGAACAGTCACCTTGACAACAATTGACTCCCACCCCCGCCTGATTACACTGGAGACCCTGACTGCCAGAGCCTTTCCCAAAGCCTTGCGCTGAGTGGGGATAGAGTGGGGATTTCCCAGCTCTTTGAGCCTCTTACGCCCCAGGCAGAAGCAGTTGCAACCTTATAGCTGGATCACCAGGCTGCTAATTCAGGAAGGGGGGACTAGGAGAGAGACTCCAGGAAAGCAAACTCTCTCATCGTTGGACCCTGCAAACGCCAACAAGCCTTGACTACCAGCAAGACTAAAGCCAATTATATGACATTGCCATAGAATCCCATCAACTGCAAATCCCTACCTAAGTGTGACACAGGGGCAGAGCCTAGGGTACAGAGTCACCGACCAGGAAGAGGGAGAGAAAAGAAAAAGGAAGAAGTTAACCTCTCAAAATCAAGAAAAATCCACAGACTTTACAACTTGTTCCACTAATTTTTGTTGTTGTTGTTGTTTGTTTCTTCTATCTTATTGCCTTTATTTCCTCCACCTCAGTCCTTCTATTCTCTGCCCATCTTATGCTTCCCTTTTCTTGAACTACACTACCCATGAGTGTTACATTTTATTTCTCTTCTTCATCCTCACCCTCCTTTAAGGTTATACTCCAAAACACTTAACTCTCACTCTCTCCTCTTTTGTTTTTTTTTTTGTTTTGCTTTATTTTGTTTTTTTCTCTTCCTTTTTTTTTCTTCCTTTGTTTTTCTCTTTTTCTTATTTTTTCCTTTCTATTCGTTTTTTCTTTTCTCGTTTTACTTTCCTCCCATTTAATCCTAAATCACGAACAAATTAGTTAATTTGGGACTCAAGGCTTTTTTTGGCTTTATTTTTCTTTTTCGCTTTTGTTTTTGTTTTTTTCTTGTTTGTTTGTTTATTTTTGTGGCATTTTGGGTCCTCCCAACCCAAGGTCTCTATTGTATTTAGTCTTCGCTCCACTTAATACAACAGATTTTTACTTATTATTTTTATTTTTTTCTTCTTTATTCTTCTTCTTTTTTCGTCCTTTTTTCTGGTTCCCTCTTATCACTCTCATTATATCTCTTAGTCAAACATCACTTACAAACAAATCATCTTATGCTTGTCGAAGATTTTCCTCCTTTTTTTTTTTTTTTTTTGCATTTAGTAGGTCCTACTCCTTTTTTTTGCCCCTTGAACTCTTCACCCCAAATCAGGCCCTCCATTATAGGCATGATATTTCCCTGAGGAGGGGAGAGGAGGGAAAGAGAAGAAAGAAAAAAGGGGGAAATAATAAATTATTACTGTTGTTTTTTTTGTGGGGTGTTTTACCTTTTTTTTTTTTTTACTTTTTACTCTTTATTAATTCTAATTAGTGCTATCAACAAGACCACCTTCAGATGCCAATAAGAAAGAGGAAATCGAATATTATGGATACAAAAGAAAGAGAGGTAACACAAATAGATGTGGAAAAATCTATGGAGAAAAGACTTAACATATTGGAAGCCTTGGAGCTAAATGACAGAGAATTTAAAATAGAAATCTTAAAAATACTCAGAGATATACAAGAAAACACAGAAAGGCAATTTAGGGAGATCAGAAAACAACTCAATGAACACAAAGAATATATTACCAAGGAAATTGAAACTATAAAAACAAATCAAACAGAAATGAAAAACTCAATTCACGAGCTGAAAAACTAGGTAACAAGCTTAGCTAACAGAACAGCCCATATAGAAGATAGGATTAGTGAAATAGAAGACAAGCAACTTGAGGCACAACAGAGAGAAGAAGAAAGAGACTCAAAAATAATAAAAAATGAGAAAGCCCTACAGGAACTGTCTGATTCCCATCAGAAAGAATAATATAAGAATAATAGGTATATCAGAGGGAGAAGAGAAAGAAAATGGAATGGAGAATATACTCAAACAAATAATAGACGAGAACTTCCCAAGCCTGTGGAAAGAACTAAAGCCTCAAATTCAAGAAGCAAACAGAACACCGAGTTTTCTTAACCCCAACAAACCCACTCCAAGGCACATCATAATAAAGATGACACAAACCAATGACAAAGAAAAAATTCTCAAGGCAGCCAGGGAAAAGAAGAGTACAACATATAAAGGAAGGCCTATTAGATTATCATCAGATTTCTCAGCAGAAACTCTACAAGCTAGAAGAGAGTGGACCCCAATATTTAAAGCCCTGAAAGAGAGGAACTTTCAGCCAAGAATACTATACCCATCAAAGCTATCCTTCAAGTATGAAGGGGATATAAAAACATTCACAAATACAGAAAAGATGAGAGAATTTATCAACAGAAAGCCCCCACTCCAGGAAATACTAAAGGGGGTTTTCCAACCAGATTCAAAGAACAAAAGAAAACATAACCACAAGTAACAGCTCCACCAAGAAAACAATAAAACCAAACTTAAACTGTGACAACAAAGGAAAAAAAGGGGGGAGAGGATGGAGATTAACAGTAGCAAAGGACGATGAAGTGCAGAAATACTCATAAGATAGGGTACTACAATGAATATGGTAGGTACCCTTTTCATTACTTAATGGTAACCACCCTTGAAAAAACCACCACAAAAACACTTGACTTAAAAAAGGTAGCAACAGAGGAAAGAAGTATGGAACACAAACAAACAAAAACAAATGATAGAAAAACAAAAGAGAAGAATCAAACTAGATACAAAACTAACAGAAAGCAATTTATAAAATAGCAGTAGGGAACCCACAAGTGTCAATAATTACACTAAATGTAAATGGATTAAACTTACCAATAAAAAGACACAGAGTAGCAGAATGGATTAAAAAAGAAAATCCAACTGTATGCTGCCTGCAAGAAACTCATCTAAGCAACAAGGATAAAAACAAATTCAAAGTGAAAGGCTGGAAAACAATACTCCAAGCAAACAACACCCAAAAAAAAGCAGGTGTAGCAATACTCATATCTAATAATGCTGACTACAGACAGAAAAAGTACTCAGAGACAAAATGGTCATTTCATAATGATTAAGGGGAAGTTGAATCAAGAAGACATAACAATCCTTAATATATATGCACCAAACCAAGGAGCACCAAAATATATAAGACAGCTACTTATTGACCTTAAAACAAAAACTAACAAAAATACAATCATACTTGGAGACCTCAATACACCGCTGACGGCTCTAGATCGGTCATCCAAACAGAGAATCAATAAAGATATAGTGGCCTTAAACAAAATACTAGAACACTTGGATATGATAGACATCTACAGGACACTTCATCCCAAAGCGACAGAGTATACATTTTTCTCTAGTGTACATGGAACATTCTCAAGAATTGACCATATGTTGGGCCACAAAGACAATATCAGCAAATTTAGAAAAACTGAAATTGTACCAAGCATATTTTCTGATCATAAAGCCTTGAAACTAGAATTCAACTGCAAAAAAGAGGGGGAAAAACCCACAATAATGTGGAAACTAAACAACATACTTCTAAAAAATGAATGGGTCAAAGAAGAAATAAGCGCAGAGATCAAAAGATATATACAGACAAATGAAAATGAAAATACGACATATCAGAATCTCTGGGATGCAGCAAAAGCAGTAATAAGAGGAAAGTTCATATTACTTCAGGCCTATATGAACAAACAGGAGAGAGCCGAAGTAAACCACTTAACTTCACACCTTAAGGAACTAGAAAAAGAAGAACAAAGACAACCCAAAACCAGCCGAAGAAAGGAGATAATAAAAGTCAGAGCAGAAATAAATGAAATAGAGAACAGAAAAACTATAGAAAAAATCAATAAAACAAGGAGCTGGTTCTTTGAAAAGATCAACAAAATTGACAAACCCTTGGCAAGACTCACCAAGGAAAAAAGGCACAGGACTCAAATAAATAGAATCCAAAATGAAAGAGGAGAGATCACCACAGACATCATAGATATACAAAGAATTATTGTAGAATACTATGAAAAATTATATGCCACCAAATACAACAATCTAGAAGAAATGGATAAATTCCTAGAACAATACAACCTTCCTAGACTGAGTCATGAAGAAGCAGAAAGCCTAAACAGACCAATCAGCAGGGAGGAAATAGAAAAAAACTATTAAAAACCTCCCCAAAAATAAAAGTCCAGGCCCTGACGGTTTTACTAGTGAATTCTATCAAACATTCAAAGAAAACTTGGTTCCTATTCTACTCAAAGTCTTCCAAAAAATTGAAGAAGAAGCAATACTTCCAAACACATTTTATGAGGCCAACATAACCCTCATACCAAAACCTGGCAAGGATGGCACAAAGAAAGAAAACTACAGACCAATATCTCTAATGAATACAGATGCTAAAATACTAAACAAAATACTGGCAAACCGAATACAACAACATATTAAAAAGATAATACATCATGATCAAGTGGGATTCATCCCAGAATCTCAAGGATGGTTCAACATACGCAAAACGGTTAACGTAATACACCATATCAACAAAACAAAGAACAAAAACCACATGATCTTATCAATAGACGCAGAAAAGGCTTTTGATAAAATACAACACAATTTTATGTTTAAGACTCTCAACAAAATGGGTATAGAAGGAAAATATCTCAACATGATAAAGGCCATATATGATAAACCATCAGCCAACATCATATTAAACGGCATAAAACTGAAAACCTTAAATCAGGAACAAGACAGGGTTGTCCACTCTCTCCACTCTTATTTAACGTTGTGCTAGAAGTTCTGGCCAGAGCAATCAGACAAGACAAAGAAATAAAAGGCATCCATATCGGGAAAGAAGAAGTAAAGGTATCACTTTTTGCTGATGATATGATCCTATACATCGAAAACCCGAAGGACTCCACAAAAAGATTATTAGAAACAATAAACCAATACAGTAAGGTCGCAGGATACAAAATTAACATACAAAAGTCCATAGCCTTTCTATATGCCAACAATGAAATATTAGAAAACGAACTCAAAAAAATAATCCCCTTCACGATTGCAACAAAAAATATAAAATACCTAGGAATAAACATAACAAAGAATGTAAAGGACCTATATAATGAAAATTAAAAAGAATTGTTAAGGGAAATTGAAAAGGATACAATGAGATGGAAAAATATTCCTTGTTCTTGGATAGGAAGAATAAATATAATCAAAATGGCCATATTACCCAAAGCAATATACAAATTTAATGCAATTCCCATCAAAATTCCTATGAGATTTTTTAAAGAAATGGAACAAAAAATCATCAGATTTATATGGAACTATAAAAAACCCCGAATAGCCAAAACAATCCTAAGGAAAAAGAATGAAGCTGGGGGCATTACAATACCTGACTTAAAACTATATTATAGGGCCACGATAATCAAAACAGCATGGTATTGGCAGAAAAATAGACACTCAGACCAATGGAACAGAATAGAAAGCCCAGAAATAAAACCACATATATATGGTCAAATAATTTTTGATAAAGGGGCCAACAACACACAATGGAGAAAAGAAAGCCTCTTCAACAAATGGTGTTGGGAAAACTGGAAAGCCACATGCAAAAGAATGAAACTCGACTACAGCCTGTCCCCGTGTACTAAAATTAATTCAAAATGGATCAAAGACCTAAATATAAGACCTGAAACAATAAAGTACATAGAAGAAGACATAGGTACTAAAATCATGGACCTGGGTTTTAAAGAACATTTTATGAGCTTGACTCCAATGGCAAGAGAAGAGAAGGCAAAGATAAATGAATGGGACTACATCAGAATAAAAAGTTTTTGCTCAGCAAGAGAAACTGATATCAAAATAAACAGACAGCCAACTAAATGGGAAATGATATTTTCAAACAACAGCTCAGATAAGGGCCTAATATCCAAAATTTACAAAGAACTCATAAAACTCAACAACAAACAAACAAACAATCCAATAAAAAAATGGGAAGAGGAAATGAACAGACACTTCTCCCAGGAAGAGATACAAATGGCCAACAAATATATGAAAAGATACTCAGCTTCATTAGTTATTAGAGAAATGCAAATCAGAACTACAATGAGATACCACCTCACCCCTGTTAGATTAGCTATTATCAACAAGACGGGTAATAGCAAATGTTGGAGAGGCTGTGGAGAAAAAGGAACCCTCATTCACTGTTGGTGGGACTGTAAAGTAGTACAACCATTAGGGAGGAAAGTATGGTGGTTCCTCAAAAAACTGCAAATAGAACTACCTTATGACCCAGCAATCCCTCTACTGGGCATATACCCCAAAACGTCAGAAACATTGATACGTGAAATCACATGTAGCCCCATGTTCATTGCAGCACTGTTCACAGTGGCCAAGACATGGAAACAACCAAAAAGCCCTTCAATAGAAGACTGGATAAAGAAGATGTGGCACATATACACTATGGAATACTACTCAGCCATAAGAAATGATGACATCAGATCATTTACAGCAAAATGGTGGGATTTTGATAACATTATACGGAGTGAAATAAGTAAATCAGAAAAAAACAAGAACTACATGATTCCATACATTGGTGGAACATAAAAACGAGACTAAGAGACATGGACAAGAGTGTGGTGGTTACCAGGGGTGGGGGGAGGGAGGACATGGGAGGGAGGGAGGGAGAGAGTTAGGGGGAGGGGGAGGGGCACAGAGAACTAGATAGAGGGTGGCGGAGGACAATCTGACTTTGGGCGAGGGGTATGCAACATAATTTAATGACAAAATAACCTAGACATGTTTTCTTTGAATATATGTACCCTGATTTATTAATGTCATCCCATTACCATTAATAAAAATTTATTTAAAAAAATTGAAATATAGCTCTAAATTTAGCATTATCAACATGTTCAGTTTTTCCTTATAATAATGACAGCCAGTTTTCATTAAAACATTCCTTATATTGGTTTATATTATTAAAATATGTAAAATCATTATTATTCATTTGTATTATAAAAAAAATTTTTTGCCTGACCAGGTGTGGTACAGTATATAGAGCATCAACCTGAGATACTAAGGACACAGGTTCAAAACCCTGAGGTCACCGGCTTAAGTGCGGGCTCATCCAGCTTGAGTATGGGATCATAGACATGGTCCCATGGTTGCTGGCTAGAGCCCAAACATTGCTGGCTTGAAGACCAAGGTTGCTGGTTTGACCAAGGGATCACTGGCTCGGCTCGGCTTGAAACCTCCCCCTCCCCCCCCCATCAAGGCACATATGAGAAGCAATTAATGAACAATTAAAGTGACAAAACTATGAGTTGATGCTTCTGATCTCTCTCACTTCCTGTCTGTCTCAGTCTCTGTTTTTGTCTCTGTCTCTTTCTCACTAAAAAAAAGTTCTTTTTCAATATAATTGTTCTGTCTAACTAGGTCACAAATAAGTTTCCTTATTCTTTGGACCTTCAAATTTAGCTCAGGGTGAATCAATGAGAAATGTAAATCACATTGCCATTTCTAACTTTGATAATTGAATATTCCTTTTGTTCCAAAAGAAAAACCAGAGTTAACAATACATCTGTCAAGCTCCTCCACAATTCAACCAATAAGCATTAGCAAAGAACACAAGATTGTTAAATTCATTATCTTCTGTTTCTTTCAAGTTATATAAACTGCCAATGATTCATAGCATTTGCACATCTATATTAAAGGGTTATAACAACTATATCCATAACACTTTTATAGACTCTGCCTCAGCAAATTAAACACAAAATATTTTCAATATACATTATATATGTCATATAAGGGAAACATCAGTCTCTTGTCTTAAAATTCCAATAAAGTTGAATTTTTGACCTGACATAGTTAGACTGTCATCCATTGTGGTTCAAGGTAAATTTTTCCAAAATCTAGCTGAGACTCTTCTTGGATAGATGTAAAATACTCAAAAAATATGTACATTATAAGTTTAATATAGGTCACAATTTGACAACATTTCTTTGAAAATGTGGAAGTCTTTTGAAACTAAATATAACTTCAGTATTAATTGGGCAATATCTCTAACATGGTATGACATCTAAAGCGTTCCCAGGTCAACACTTTATCCACTGCACCACCACAGGTCAGGCGACATCTAAAGCTAAAGAAAAATATTTGCAATTTTTCAAATTTTGAATCAATTGATCTTTTATATTGTTAGAAAGGTCATGTTTGGGCAGCTGTTTCGGTGGATTCCAGAGATAGAGTATGATCTCCTTTTTGTAGAAAGTCCTTCCTAGTGGGGCTCTACACTTGCCAAGCACCGCAGTTCTTGGCCACCTTACGCTGTCTCAGGGGTCCCCAAACTTTTTACACAGGGGGCCAGTTCACTGTCCCTCGGACCATTGGAGGGCCGGACTATAAAAAAAACTATGAACAAATCCCTATGCATACTGCACATATCTTATTTTAAAGTAAAAAACAAACAAAAAAACAAACAAACAAACAAAAAAAACAGGAACAAATACAATATTTAAAATAAAGAACAAGTAAATTTAAATCAACAAACTGACCAGTATTTCAATGGGAACTATGGACCTGCTTTTGGCTAATGAGATGGTCAATGTGCTCCTCTCACTGACCACCAATGAAAGAGGTGCCCCTTCCGGAAGTGTGGCGGGGGCCGGATAAATGGCCTCAGGGGGCCGCATGTGGCCCGTGGGCCATAGTTTGGGGACCCCTGCGCTGTCTCCTCCTCACCAGCACCAGGAGAGATCTTCCTTTCTCTAGCTCTCTTTTGTACATAATGACAGACTGATATTATCTTTTCCCATCAGTGGTTTGTCTCATGACTGGAACAAGTTTTCCAAACAGTTCTGTGGTGCGCTTCAGTTGGTTTGCACTGGTTCGGCAGAACCGATACCTAATTTTTTGTTGAGTTTGGTGAACCGATTGTTAAAATGGAACTTGTATTCAGGGTTCTCTCTAAGGTGGGTGCCTGGGCAGCCACCCAGTGTGGATATCACTAACTTACATTCCTAATTTTTTTTAACATTCATCTGCGCAACAGTGTATTCTAAGTGCCCGTAATAATGTTCATTCCGACCTTAGGTGAAAAAAATTGCAAGTGAGGGTGCCAAGAAGCAATATAGAAATATCTTAAATAACAGTTTTATTGTCTTTTCAGATATTATTTAATATTTTTTCATTAATATTTTAAAACTAATAACATCACCTAGTTTTGTGTATCTTTTATTGTTCTTATTTAAGTATTAAATGAATGAAGTAATAAACTACCTTTCAGTATATCAATTTTTATACTTAAAAACAGTCATTAGGGAAGAACAGAATAGATTTTCAAAATGCTGAGGGAGACGAGATAAAGGTGGGCAAAACCAATACTCAAAAACTTTAACTAGGAGCATTGAAACTGGTCTTATGCAGAAATGGTTCTTCCATAGAGCAATTTCAGGGACACGGGAGATGTTCACCTCAAGCACCCTCACACCAGATGCTGACTGCCCAGCTTTTCTAGATAAATAACTTTTCTAAGTTAAAGCTCCAAAGGCTGCTATTAAATTAAAAATGTTAATAGAGAGGGTTAATATATTAGGCTGTTATCAGCTTTTTGTTAGCATTGACTTTATTATTGAATTATTGGATTAGATGGCCAGTCATCTAACTCATTCTGAGGAAGTGAAAACCAGATGGAAGCATTTTGAGGGGAAGGAGAGAGAGGATACTGGATCCAGGGTACTCACAATGGGAGCAGAGGCAGAAAGATAGCTCAGAACCCAGAGCAGAAGGAGAAGCCAAAGCCCAGCCATGCCTGATGAGAAGCCCCGAAAGCAAGGCCATTGGTGGGCAAAGGGAGAAAAGAAAAAGCCTGCCTCGGCCTGCTGAAGGCATTTGGAGTTCACAGGGTGGCTCATTTGCTACCCCAATTAAAGGCATTTTGCTCCTTGTCTTGCCTTGCTGTGGTTTTCCCAGACAGAAGTGGCTTTGTTGCTGGCTAAGCACCGGGTCCTGGAAGCAGCTGTGAGTGTGTGGACTTCCTGGTTGCAGCCTTTCTCCTCTGAATGCCTCGCTGGGACCTCTTGGTCCCGAGCCTTTTATCTCCCGTGTTTCATCTGATTCTCATTGAGTATATTCTATAATTTGCTTTGTCAACTGCCGCTCCCAAGGACTCATTCTCTCTTGATCTTTCACTCTTCAATCCCTTTTTTTGTTCTGTCCAAATGTAATTTTAATTAATTTGTAGCTTAAAAATTTATCAAAGTTCAAAAGTCAAATAGTCTAAAATGTTGATCGCTAAACAGAGCAGTTCCTTTACTCTCCCACTTCATCCACATGTAACTACATCTCTTTTAGCGATTGTTTTCGCAAATTTACCCCATCACTTTGCGTAATATGTATTTATGGTTTCTATTTATATTAAATATAATTGGTTACCTCTTAATTCATCAAATATAGACATTGCCTATAGACTTATTATGGTAAAGAAAGATTTTCACTCTCTCCCACACCTTTTACCTCCTTCATTCACCCAATTAGTTGTATCATAATTTTGGGGTTAATCCATTTTGAGTATCTTAGTTATGATTAAATAAGTATTGTTGGCTGCTAACTCACATGGTATATTATGATTAATTATGTTCTTATGTGATTTCTTTATTTTTTTCATTTGCTTAGTTGAGAAATGTAAACTGCTTCATGAATTTGCATGTCCCTCTTGGGCAAGGGCTATGTTGAGCTTCTTTTCTGTTTTCCAGTTGTGGTAAGTACTTCCAGCTGCTTTGAGTCTTAATGGCTGTTTCCCTTTCTTGCAAAACCCCAGAAGGCTCTATGTCCTACTTGACAAAAATTGCCCCAGATCACGGGATCCTAAGACTTACATATAACTGGTACTCCATGAATATTCCCAATTCCACACCTGTACTTCTCACAGCTGCCCTCAGATGCTGAGAATTGTTTCTCAAAGAAGAAAGGAATCACTGGGATAAATGTTACTAAAATTGGGTCATTCCCTGATTTATCCATCAGGAGTTTATCAGTTTCAAGTAAGTTTCGCTATTCATAACACAACATTTTAAAAACAGTGGATAAAGGTTTCTATTTCTCATGCAACAAAAATTCCACTGGAAGGCATTTCAGAGCTGGCACAGACACTCTAAGTGCCATCATCTCCTATCTTTCCACTCGGCCACCTTTGGTGTGTCTTCACGCTTAATGCTTTGTGTTCCAAGATGGCAGCATTATCACTATAATCACATTTGCAGTCTAGGCAGGAAGAAAGGGAAAAAGTATAGAAGAAAATCTTTACTGGCTTTTATTTGGTTTACTTATTCCATCTCCTTTTGAAGAAAACAATAGTGTTTTCTAAATGCTTTACCAGGTGACTTTCATTTATATCTCATTGGCCAGGATGATGTCACATGGCTACTCCTTTCAGTTACAAGGAAATCTGGGATATATAGTCCTGTTAGGTCAGGTACATTGCCATCCCAAATAGACCTGAAGTCTTATGTGTAGTGTCTCATATGTTCTCATATATAGGTAAGCAATACCAGTACAGCATGGAAATCAGAGGAATGTCAGACTCTATAGAACTAGTAGAATTGGGCCTATTTTTACAAGTGTTACTTTAATACAAGAAGATTTTTAGGCTTTCCTTGTACTACAGGCCTAAATCTAATTTCCCACATATAATCCTATTTGTTATAATGACTTTTTATGTGCTGAGATATAACCAGATAGTCTGTACTAACAGGATTTCTGACAATGATCTTGCAAATATCCTTATCCAAAAAAGTTCAAAATTCATTAGTGCACCTAAACCCTCACATACACAAACATGCAAAAACTTTAAAAAAAAGAAATAGGTAGTGCCAAGCAGTTGAGAATCAAGGAAGTAAAGAACATTTAGTGATAATCAGGATTAATTTTGAGGAAAATGATACTGTTGGGCTTTCACGAAGAATAAACAACTGACACAATGAAACATTTGCAGTATTTTTTTCACCTTATGTGAAGGGAGTTGTTTTCCCAAAAAGATGTGAATATCTGTTACATAAATATTAAATATAATTCTTATAATTACAATGGGGAAGAAACTTTCAAACACTCTATAGTTTAAATTAAATTTATCTCTCTATTTAAACCCCTCTCTAGCTAGAAAAAGGAGCTGTAATTCCTTCAACTTCTAAAAGATTGGAACCTAAGAATGGGTTGAATAAATTGTTTTTGGTGCCATCATGATGCAATACAACTGGCCAGTAGTATTCACTTCAGAAAACAACTTAATAAAAATATGCAAATATTATCAAAAACTTTAAAATTGTCAGAACTGGATAGTTGAAAATAAGGCAATGGATCTCATAGATCTTGGTTGCATTATGCTTTTCATTTAGGTTTGACTGATAGATATTCAGGCGAGAATTCAGTCTTTGTTTTCTGTGAGGCAAGTACACCTGTGTTTTTATCATGCCCCCTTCTCTGGATGCCTTCCCTCTCTTCTCTGCCCAGTTGGAAACCTATCCATTTTTCAAGGCCTCGCCTACAAAGCCTTCCCTGAAACCCTCTGTCCACCCCTCTCTTCTTCCCCATAATCTGACTGAATTTATTATTATTACTTGAGTGTATCATGACTTTATAGCCTAACTAGCTCAACAGGAGTCAATCAGGAATATCTTAAGCAATGCTGAATGTAGTTGCCCTAATCTCTGACATCCATGAGAGATACATTCCCATAACTTCCAGAAGGTCAAAATCGTGAAAGTAGGTTCAGGTCCTGGCTCTCTCCTAACTCTTGTTTGCATTTAGACACATATATGTCTGGACACCACCTATACACTGAAAGAAAACTATGTTTTTGAGTTTTATCTCTTATTTGATGAACTTTTTCACATAAGGAAACAGTGCCTTTAAAGACTTCTACTGACATGGGGGTGAGGGTGATTGCTGGGCTGTCTGCTAAGTTCACAGACCAGCTAAGCAGCCTCCACCACGTGCACACAGAGTTTCTACTTCAGCCAAGTGTCAGAGGGACACATCATGACCCTCCTTGTCATTTCTCACAAGTTAAAGCACAGACATTGGATGGACAGTAATTACTTATTGCTTGCACCTTCTTTAAGGTTCAGGACTCCATGGTTTCAATGAAGTCCTTATTCAAGCATTTGAGCCACTATGAAGCTGTTTTTGAGAAAAGCTATAATGTCTACAGGACTTCTAGTGACTCATTTCCTCAGCTAGAGAGAATGGCCCTTTTCTATCGACACATTACTGTTTAAGACTTTTATGTCTAGAACCCTATCCTTCTCCTCACCATCAAATTTCTAGAAGACTTGTCTACATTCTTCACTTCCAATGCATTTCCCATTCTACTACCTTCTGGCTCCGGCATTCTCAGTCCCATGGAAACTGTTCTAACAAAGGCCAACCATAAACTCCTGCTTGGGAAAGTCACTGCAAACCTTTTCAGGCTTTATTGTATCCGAACTGTTCCCACTGACCATTTCCTCTTTGATGGATGTTTTCTTCCTTTGTTTTCTGGCATATCACTCCCTCCTGGTTCTTGGTCTCATTTGCTGACCCCTGAACCTTCAACCACCTCATGACTATTCCTGTTCTCCAGGGTTCTGTTCTGGGCTCTTTTTACTCCTCACCCTCACATTTCTTCTTATAAACACATTGACTCCTATGGTTTCAACCTACATTATTATAAAACCAGCAAGCATGTATTCTAAATTTTCTTTTCTTTTTTTTAAGTGAGAGGAAGGGTGATAGAGAGACAGACTCCCGCATGTGGTCTGACAGGGATCCACCCAGCAACTGCCATCTGGGGCCGATGCTCAAATCAACCATGCTATCCTCAGCACCTAAGGCCTACACTCAGACCAGTCAAGCCACTGGCTATGAGAGGGAAAGAGAGAGAGAAGGGGAAGAGCGAAGGGAAGAGAAGCAGGTGGTTGCTTCTTATGTGTTCTCTGACCAGGGATCAAACCCAGGACATTTGCATGCTGGGCTGACGCTCTATCCACTGAGCCAACTGACCAGGGCCTAACTTTTCTAACTCCAAATTATTCTACTTTATTTTTTTCTGTAAAAATTGATTTTATTTTTCAATTAAATATGATTTAATTTCTAGAATTTTGAGGGATTTTTACAGTATATAGTCAAATCCATTTGCCTTTGTAGACTGTGACACCATCCTTGTGTACAGATTTTTGGTAATTTGTCTGGATTTAGATATCAACTCCATCACTTACTAGTGTGAGCTTAGGCAATAAATTTTATAATCTCTTTTCACCCCAATTTCCTCATCCTATAAAATAGGGTTAATGATAGTAAGGCCTACTTCATATATGTTCAGAGGAGATTACAGGAACTAAACTATATGCAAAGCACTTGTTAGCTGATATTTTATATGGTCAACTTACTTATACACTAAAGACTTCCACATCTCTCTGAAAGATATATCCTCTTTTGTGAGCATTAAACTACCTGTTTATATAGAAATCCCATAGTTACCTAGTTGCAACATGTCCAACATTGAACTTGTTATTTTTTCCAACAGACCTCCTCCTCAAATCCCTGTTTGCATGAGTAGTATCGTTTATCACTCTCCACCCAGCCATGAAATATCATTGGTGGTTTGAACTACATACCCCCACCCATCTACTTGGGCATGATGCTTCTACCTTCCAAATGTTTTAGATTTTTCTGTTACTACAGTAACTCATCTTCTCTCAACTTGACCCTCACTTTCTCTTCCAATTCAATCTATTTCCAAGACAACAGTCTGATCCCATTATTCCATTGTTTAACAGGCTTTCAAGGTACTCTATTGTCTATAGTACTAGGTAATAGGATTTTCTGCAGTGATGAAAATTTCTATGTCTGCACTCTCAATATGGTTACCACTAGCCGCTATGGTTGTTGAGCACTTTTTCTTTTTTTTTTTTTTGTATTTTTCTGAAGCTGGAAACGGGGAGAGACAGTCAGACAGACTCCCACATGCGCCCGACCAGGATCCACCTGGCACGCCCACCAGGGGCGACGCTCTGTCCACCAGGGGGCGATGCTTTGCCCCTCTGGGGCGTTGCTCTGCCGTGACCAGAGCCACTCTAGCGCCTAGGGCAGAGGCCAAGGAGCCATCCCCAGCGCCCGGGCCATCTTTGCTCCAATGGAGCCTTGGCTGCGGGAGGGGAAGAGAGAGACAGAGAGGAAGGAGGGGGCGGGGGTGGAGAAGCAAATGGGCGCCTCTCCTATGTGCCTTGGCCGGGAATCGAACCTGGGTCCCCCGCACGCCAGGCCGACGCTCTACCACTGAGCCAACCGGCCAGGGCCGGTTGTTGAGCACTTTTAATGTGGCTAGCGCAAGTGAGGAAATGAATTTTAAATTATGTTTAATTATAATTAGTTTAAACATAAACAATCTCATATAACTGGTGGCTCTCATATTGGACAGCACAGATTTAGAGGATAGAGCCCACCCCACCCGACCTAGCAAACTCTACATTCCCCACCCCTAACATGCTATACCCTGACCCCAGTAGTCTACTTATTTTTTGTTGGCTCACCTTGTACTTTGATACCTTCATGCTTTTGAATATGCTGTGCCTTTTGCCTAGAAGGCCTTTCTCACTTTCTCTATCTGATAAACTCCCATTCAGGTTTGCAAACCTCAATCAAATATCACTTACTCTCAGAAACCTTTTCTAACATCACATACAGAGAAACACAGATTTACTATTTTTCCTGTGCTCTCTTGAACTTTGCATTTATTGCTTTTATAATAGTGATTCTACATTACATTTTAACTATTTGTTTGTGTCCTCATAATAAATTATGACCTCATATAGAGGAGTCCTTAGTTCAGTATCTCAGGTTTATTAAACATTTGTTGAATGCAAAAATGAATAAATGAAACACGAAAAACTAAGGCTGATCAATAACTGGATACCTATACTTTGATTTGCTGGGCATTAACAATCTTGTGTTTTTGTCATCTTTAATCACCTTCAGTCTTTGGTAAGAGTCTATCAAAATACTAAGTGAAACAACTGACTTTGAAATAGGTTGGCCAAAGATTTATGCTATTAATTCTGACTCTAGATTCTCAAAGGTCTACTCCTGTACTAAATCAGATTATCAGAAAGGCATACATCTAACTCCCCTTAGTATTTCTACAGTATAGTACTACAATGTGACAATATGCTTTTTTTTCTTTTTCTTTTTTTTTTTTTTAGTTATTACAAGAAATAGTCATGCAGGGACTGAATTTTCAATGAAATTCTATCAAAGACTGTTCATTATGTAGTTCAGTGCTTCTTACAGAAAGACTTCTGTGAGACTCCTTCTGCTAGTACAGTACTAGAAAGATTTTATCCTTTGTAACACGCTTGCACACATCCTTTCATTAGCTAATGACCCTTCATATTTTCCTCTGGCTGCCAAGAAGCTCAGAGTTAAGTTTTGTGCATTGTCATTAGTAATTTAGTAATTTCTTTTTTTAAACCTCAAGGTAATTTTATTCTATAATCTCTGTCATCATTTTTCTATTGGAGGTATGCTATTTGTTGTTAGTGGTCAGATAAGTTTCTGTTATCAAATATTCTTTTAGATATTAGAAATATTAAATAAAGAAAATACATAAAGTTTCCCACTTTAAATTATCCATGTGTACATATACATATTTTCTCTCCAGAAAGCCACTTTCTTAGAGACAGGAACTCACTTTTTCTCATCTGCTGCATCCTCTCTGTGGCTGTCACAGGGTCCTGCACGTAGTCAATGCTCAATAACTAGGTCTTGACTAATGATGTCAAAGCTAATTAATTCAGCTAAAATAAAAGTTTTGTGGTTTAATTCTTTTGCTTTTTCTTCTTTTCCACATGATTGGAGAGGAGAAAGAGAGACAGACTCCTGTGTGAGCTATGACCGGGATCCACCCAACAACTCTCTAGGTGTTGATGCTCTGCTCATCTGGGGCCATGCTTGCAACTGAGCTATTTTTGGTGCTGAGGCAGAGGCTGGAGCCATCCTCAGCAGCTGAGGCTGATGTGCTTGAACCAATCAAGCCATAGCTTTGAGAGGATAAAAGAGAAAAAGAGAGAAAAAGAGAGAAAAGGGGGAGGAGGATGGGTGGAGAAGCAGATGGTCACCTCTCCTATGTGCCCTGACCAGGATATGAACCCAGGACATCTATACATCGGGCTGATGCTCTACCACTGAGCCAGCCAGCTAGGGCTTGTGGTCTACTTCTAATACATTTTTTAAACTACTTGTAAAGCTGAGCTACTGTATTAATAAATCTTTTTTTTAATTTATTTATTTATTTATTTATTTACAGAGAGAAAGAGAGTCAGATAGAAAGATAGATAGGAACAGACAGACAGGAACGGAGAGAGAAGAGAAGCATCAATCATCAGTTTTTCGTTGTGACACCTTAGTTGTTCATTGATAGCTTTCTCATATGTGCCATGACCGCGGGCCTTCAGCAGACCGAGTAACCCCTTGCTTGAGCCAGTGACCTTGGGTCCAAGCTGGTAAGCTTTTTGCTCAAGCCAGATGAGCCCACGCTCAAGCTGGCAACCTTGGGGTCTTGAACCTGGGTCCTCCACATCTCAGTCCAACGCTCTATCCACTGCGCCACCACCTGGTCAGGCAATAAATCTTAAGGTTAAAAACAACACAAAACTGTGTTCACCCTCATTAATAAAGAAATACCAATTAAAATACTAAACTATTGTTCTTAAACTATCTCATTAACAAAGATATTTTTAAATGGTAAGTTACATGCTGGCAGAGATCCTGAAAAATAAAAAGAATTCTAATTATTAAACATGAGAGTGAACAACCTTTCTAGAAGAAAATTTGGCAATATAGGTGAAAAATTACAAAAATGTTTATATTTTTGATACTGCATTTGTATTTTTAAGGATTTTACCCTAAGAAAACAATAAATGTTCAAAAAAACTATGTTCAGGATGTTTTCACACTATAACTTACAATAGTAATAAAATTGGAAGTAACGTAACTGCCAAATAATAGAAGAGTGAAAATTGGCATAAATGTTGCAATTTGGCAACATTTACACACGCACTGTATCTAGCAATCTTTTTTCTAGAAAAATTTACCCCAAAAGAATATGTGAAATGGTTTATATAAAAGAATATCTATTTTAGTATTATTAACATTTTTCAGCTCTAGGGAATTGAATAAGTACAACTCGGAACTTTTATGTGATGAAATACTAGGCAGCTATTAACTTGGTGCTGTAGAAGAAAATGTATTGACCTAGGAAAATGAACACAGTAAATTGTTTAGATACAAATACAGCCTATAAAACAACAGCATTATATGATGACATCATATTTTAAAATAAAAATGACGTTAACATTTAGGTACACCATATGTTTTTTGGTAATTTTCAAATTGTCTGCAATGAACAAGTAGTATTTTTTTTAAATTAGGAACTATCCACGACAAGTATGCATTTATGACTCTTAAAGTCTTATTTTGGAAGCCACGAACAATAAACTGTCAGACTTCTAATGAAAGCTGTTCTTTAAGTGAGGATCATGTGCCTTACACCGTCTGGGCTTAGGCATCTTACAGAAGTTCTACTGAGGCTTAATGAAGTGCACTGCTTAATCATCTGAACCATGTCAGAAAGCCAGGGCTATTGAGGCAGGAAGTTTACGTCAACCCAGGGCCCACACACAGGCCAGAGCCTGTTCTCCATACCTCTGGCCATCACCACCATGAAGTCTGGTATAACATTCATGGTTTCTCCCTCAGAGAGGCTTATAAGCCAGCAAAGTCTTTCCCCAGAAAAGATCCTTACTTCCAGGACTGAGGCAGAGGTTCAAGAGAAAATGGTCTCAACATGTTCTCTGTTTGACTGCTGCCCCCAGTAAATGGGCCTCATCATTACAAAATAATAATAATGCAAAACACAGGGTTTTTGCTTTCTGATCTATTTTGCAAATTGTTATTTAGATTAATTAGTACAAAAAGGTCTGAAAAGATTTAATATTGCTGGCAAAGTCCCGAATCTAATCCCTTATTCAATTTAATTCAATTGGGAAAATATTACTGAGCACCTAATACTGCAGGGAACTAACTATAGTCAAGGATGCAGAGTACACCGAAGGCAAACTGGCTTTCAGTAAGCGTCTGCCAGAAGTCAGGCGCCAATTTTGACTTCATTCATATTCCTGATCCCTGGCATTGTCTCAGTCACTCTGGGCAGAATTGATGGGATTCCTGTTTAACACTGACATGGAAGCACAGGGAAGAAATAGAATTTGCTTAAACCAAGATACTCGGTGGTGGACTTAGATCAGCCTGATCCCAAAACCTATGTTTTCCCCACTGGTTATCAATTTATTAATCAAAGTTTACAAGTTACACATAGTATTTACAAGTTATACACCCAAATATCTTTAAAAAGAAAAAAAAAAAGGGAAATTTCCTATAACCACAGTTTAAACCTTCAAAGGAAGGCAAATAGAAGAGAGCACCTCTTCCAGGGACACTGAGTGAAGTCTTCACAAAAGGGAACAGTGGCCATCAACCAGGTGGCGGAGTTTTGGGGGCATTCTGGCACAATGGCCACATAGATATTCCAGGGGTTCACAATAGCAGGAGCAAAGGCACAGAGGTGGGACCATGGGGCTGTGCTGAAGAAATGGAGAGTGTCCGTGGGGTACCTGGAGGCAATAGGTAAAGACATGGCCGGTATAACAGGCTTAAGCCACGCCACAGGGAGGCCTGAGTTTGTCCCCTAGACACTTTTCGAGCAGAGGAAGAGCACAATCGGAATTGTGCTTCAGAATGTTTACTTAGAAATATTTGGTCCACTTGGTATGCCCCCCTGCGTTTAATTTCATAAGGAAATTTTAATATTTAAATAGCCAATAATGGTCATCTTGAAAGGTCAAGGTTTTTTTTTTCCCCCTTTCTACTTTTTAGTATGTGGATTTCCTCAGGTTCTTAACCACTATGTAAATCTGACCACTTAGGAACTCAACAGTCTGAATCTCGCACATTAGTCTTTCATTACAGACTAGTGTTACTTTCCCATTCATCAGATCACTTCAGTACGGGCAAATGTGGATTCATTGCTAAGATATTTCAATCAGCTCAGCTTGGTTAATGAAGAATATGGATGTTGATGAATGGGTGAGTCCATCGTGTCCCACTTAGGGTCTGTGTCATTGTAACCTTACTGCTCGTTGAAATCAGCTCAAGTGGCTCGATGTTTTATGACAGAAAGCTGGGATAACTGTAAAAATCAATAAAAACTTAATTTGGAAGAAAGAAAAAAATTGTGCATGAAAATAAAGAGCTAGAGAGATGAGTATGGCCTGCTTTCTTTTTTGTTGTAACTCTTCTATGCTGCCTGACAATCAATTCAACTTAATATAACCCCCTGGGAAGCACACTTTCTTCCTAAGCAGGAAAAGTAAAATGTCAGAAATACATGAAAGGCATCTTACATCTGGAAGAGGAGAGACAGGTATGCTTCCAAAAGGAATACCTATGAGTTGAACCCTGAGAATTAAGCAACTGCCACTGCTCATCTATTAACATTTCTTTATTCCCAGCATTAGGAGTGTAGCTTAGGGATGTGTTGAAAACTCCTCACTCAGTATTCTAAAGGAGAGTATGAGCACCAGTGCAGGGAGTGAAAGTCAAGGGACAGTAGAAGGCATAATGATCAGTTCTGATAGACATGAAAAGAAGGACCGGTGTCTTCTCTCCACTCTCTCAACCTCCCTCACGTCCTCTCCTAGGGGGAGCCCTCAGTCCCTAACACCTGAGTTCCCTCACAACCACCTGTTTTGTTTCTCCCCATACAGCTTCACCTAGCAGTAAGCTCCAGGGAAGCTATACACCTGCTCCTCCACCATCCCCAACTCTGTGATGACTTCCTACTTCCTACTGCTCTGCATTTTCAAGCAACTTTTAGAGGAGTACTGTGGACAAGCCTCTGGGGTAAGGTGGGGAACATGACATTGGACAGGTAGGTCCCAGAGCCATTCCTCTACCTCACCCAAAAATAATCGTTTTCATCTGTTTTGTTCACTGAGCTCCCATTTCAGATTTATTAAGAAAAAGCTTTCATCCCCAGGAAAAGTTTGAGAACCACCATTGTACGTCTCTGTAAGCCTGGGTTCATGCTTCTCAGCAGCTGGCCTGCCAGTGTCATCCGTTTTGGTTCCAAACCACTCTCCTGCCTACCACTT
The DNA here is from genome assembly GCF_036850765.1 of Saccopteryx bilineata. Taxonomy (NCBI): domain Eukaryota; kingdom Metazoa; phylum Chordata; class Mammalia; order Chiroptera; family Emballonuridae; genus Saccopteryx; species Saccopteryx bilineata. The sequence goes on from NC_089498.1 coordinate 64,426,450, forward strand.
CTCAACACATTCATCCTGTGTCAACTCCTTCCAGGTCATAAAGAACTCTTCCTTCTCTGACCTCCTTCTTAAAACATCTCTTTGACTCCTACCTATGTCTTGCCTTGCAGTCCTTCCAATGCATCTCTATATGTCTTGTCTGCTAAGGTAGACCAGAGGCTTGAGGTAAGCTGGGGACCCCACTGGCAGAGACATTCAGCACTCTCTCATACATGGGATTCTCATACATGGCTCCCTCCCACTCCCTGCACTGGCTAACACCCTCCTCCACCTTAGCTCAGATGCCCATTCAGAGACTTGAACCCTCTTTTTCTTTCTTTTTTTTTTTTTTGTATTTTTCTGAAGCTGGAAATGGGGAGAGACAGACAGACTCCCGTATGCGCCCGACTGGATCCATCTGGCACGCCCACCAGGGGCGATGCTCTGCCCACCAGGGGGCGATGCTCTGCCCCTCCAGGGCGTCGCTCCGCTGCGACCAGAGCCACTCTAGCGCCTGGGGCAGAGGCCAAGGAGCCATCCCCAGTGCCCGGGCCATCTTTGCCCCCAGAGCCTCGGCTGCGGGAGGGGAAGAGAGAGACAGAGAGGAAGGAGGTGGGGGTGGAGAAGCAAATGGGCGCTTCTCTATGTGCCCTGGCCGGGAATCGAACCCGGGTCCCCCGAATGCCGGGCCAATGCTCTACCGCTGAGCCAACCGGTCAGGGCCTGAACCCTCTTTTTTTTTGTAACTCACTTCCTGCCTCTCTCAATCATTTCCAAGGGTCCCTTCTGTTCTGCCCTTCCACCCCGAGATCTATTGTAATGAACAACTAGTCAGTACTAATCATTCTCTGCTTCCAGCTGTTCTTTGGCTGTTTCAGATGTTACTTTTGTCTCCCCTGATTGAGCTGCAGGTTCATTGTGGCAATGGACTAGGTCTTACACTTCTCCAGAAAGGCAAGTGGCCTGATTGGTGTTTGGCAAACTATGCTTAGAGGTCATTAAATGAGTTCACTTCTCCTTAATTCCAACAGAAGGGAATTTTCTCTGTTTTGAAAGGCCAACCTCACCTTCGTAGTCAATGCTGCAAATAATTGCTATAAAAGTCATGAATGTGTATAGAACAGCGCTGCAGAAGGAGAAGCCATAGCACTATTGATCTCATTCCTGTCTTGGGCAGGTTTTGCACATAGTTATAAATAACAGAAGCATAGTCACACCAGCGAACCTGTGGCAGGGGTGTTTGTAAGAATTCAGGGCAGCACACCAGCAGCAAGCAAAGTGAGCCAAAGCCTTCTCAGAACCAGAGTGCCGAGTAGTAGAGACTGAGACTACCCCAGCATCCACCTTGTAGATCACATAATCTGCATTTCAAGCCAGGGCAGTTCCATTCCCTGCGACCAGAATCTCCCCTTTTCTGTTTCCTCCCAGCTTCTCAGCACCCCTAAAACATCAGAACATCACATGCCTTTTCCCACAGCCTTACATGCTCAGTAACGTTTCTGTTCAACACGGACAACTTCCTATCCCAGATCCCTTCATTCAAATCTTAAGAGAGAGAATTCAATTGGCTCAGGCCTGTCCTGGCTGGATTCTTTTTTTGTCAGGTGCCCAATATTGAAGAAGGAAGAATGTCATCAAACAGGCCGACCTGCAAAATCTAGAGAAAAGAGTCTTACTGAGGAGGCATGATGAGTGGAAAGGACTGGTCTCTCCAGTGACATTTGTCATTACTTGCCACACATTAAAAATGTACCACTGGTCCCTTCAGTGTAACCTCTTCTGTTTTCCAAATATGCCATTTTCTCAAAAAGTACTCCTATTTCAAAATGCAGGGGCGAAAGGAAATCAGACACTGGAACTCACCTGGATTAGACTAAATGTGCATTGTCAACCAGAACTGACACCAGCAGGGTCTGTCTCAAAGAAGCTCCCGTACCAATCCTCTAAAAAAAACCCAATCGGAAGCAAACTCAAACATTGCATCCAAATTGGGATACTCTCAAGCTAATTAAACTTTGCATTTTGTTATTTGTATTTTGAGGCCATTAAGAATGCAATTTCTGGCCTGACCTGTGGTGGCGCAGTGGATAAAGCATCCACCTGGAAATGCTGAGGTCGCCGGTTCGAAACCCTGGGCTTGCCTGGTCAAGGCACATATGGGAGTTGATGCTTCCAGCTCCTCCCCCCTTCTCTCTCTCTGTCTCTTCTTTCTCTGTCTCTCCCTCTTCTCTCTAAAATGAATAAATAAAAAATTTTTTTAAAAAAATGCAATTTCTTCTGGTTCTCTCAATACACACTTGCGTATGTATTCCATGAATATCATGATACTTTGGGATTTTCTTGCTGGACAACACAGTATTTGCTGTTCAATAAAGAATACTTTGAGGCCTAACCTGTGGTGGCACAGTGAATAAAGCATCGACCTGGAAATGCTGAGGTCACCGGTTCGAAACCCTGGGCTTCCCTGGTCAAGGCACATATGGGAGTTGATGCTTCCAGCTCCTCCCCTTCTCTCTCTGTCTCTCTTTCCTTCTCTCTCTCTCTCTCTCTCCTAAAAATGAATAAATAAAATTAAATTAAATATTTTTTTTAAAAAAGAATACTTTGAGATACGAGCTTAATGTTTTAAAACCAGCATAAAATTGGAGATGAAAACTTCCAGGAAGCAGGTTTTTAAATTTTTTTTTTCTGTCAGGTTTTGTTGTTGCCAATCTTATTTTCATCAGAACATATAAGCTAGAAAAAGTTGTCATATTGAAGCATTATTGGCTTATGGTTCTCCATTCTGAAATTTTTTAACATAGAAATTGACCAAAAATAGATGAGAATTCCCACCAGACCTCTAACTAAAACAGTCATGTTGTAAATTTCAGAAACAAGAAACTTCATTAATTCTCCAGGAAAGAATTATAGAGAAACAACTAGCTTTTTATGAACTCAAGGTGTCTAACACCAAAACCAAACTAAACATTTTTGAAACTATTTTACCTTCAGTGATAACAAATTATTGAATTTTCTGCCAAAAGAAAGACTTATAGAAGCTGCAGGACTCAGATTTAACAGAAAACAAATCAGTATTATTGGACATTAATGATTTTTGAGTCTTTGAGATGGATTTGATAGTCGACAACAATGATTCCGTCTTACACTGAATCATGTAGAAAGGAGGAATTTTGAAATTGGCATTTCCCACACAATTTATTGCCTACAACTAAAGGCAAACACTGGTTTTCCCTAGTATCTCTCAACTTTACCTTCACCACTTCTGCAAAAGAGCAGAACTTCCTTAACAAGGTTGGTGTGTGAAATCGGAAGTCTGCTGCAGGGAAGGCGTTCTTCAGATCCTTCCCCTAGCTCTCTTTCTGATACTGTAGGTAGGCTTTGATATATACAGCATTGCCTTTGCTTATATTCTCCCTAATAACCTACTTGCTGCAATATACACACAACTGGATTGTTATTTTTAGCAGACAGACAGGTCCTTTTTTTTCTGATTCTAAAAATAGAGATAACACATTGTCCAAGAATTAATTGCTCCTTCTTCCATGCTCTCCTGGCCAAAGGGTAACTGTTCTAAGATGAGTAACGTAAATTGCCTCATTTACAGAGTAGTGAATCAAACCACAAATGTCTCCCCGGATTATACTCCTTAAGTGAGTGTCCCCGTCATCTCTGTACCTCCCGAGGTCTTTGACCTTGTACCTGCTGGTATCAAGGGACGGCTAGTGGATACTGCAGTGTCCCATCCATCCATCCTAAATAAACAGACAATCCCAAGGGAAACTGCTCTTGGCAAACTCAATCTTAAAACTTTTTTTCTAGCCCACTCCTCTTCACCCTCCGACCTGACTGTATAACCCAAGCCTCTTTCCTTAACAGAAATTCTAGAACTGCCTGTCACTTTGGAGAAGAGCATAGGGCCCCAGGAGGGTCAAGAGAGAAAGAGAAGGAGGAAGAGAGATGGTTAACATTTTTTAGCTTCTTTTTTTTTCTTTTTTTTTTTTTTTTTTTTTTTCCTGAAGCTGGAAACCGGGAGAGACAGTCAGACAGACTCCCGCATGCGCCCGACCGGGATCCACCCGGCACGCCCACCAAGGGCGTCGCTCTGCCTAGACCAGAGCCACTCTAGCGCCTGGGGCAGAGGCCAAGGAGCCATCCCCAGCGCCCGGGCCATCCTTGCTCCAATGGAGCCTTGGCTGCGGGAGGGGAAGAGAGAGACAGAGAGGAAGGGGGGGGGGTGGAGAAGCAAATGGGCGCTTCTCCTATGTGCCCTGGCCGGGAATCAAACCCGGGTCCCCCGCACGCCAGGCTGACACTCTACCACTGAGCCAACCGGCCAGGGCCATTTTTTAGCTTCTTATGCCTGGAATCATGTTAAATTCTTTACATGCCTTATCTTATTGAACCCTATCAGCAATCAAAAAGGGTTTTTTTGTGATTTTTCAGCTGAGAAAATCACAAAGGTTAAGTAACTGTTCAGAGTTACCAGTAAGAAGCAAAGCCAAATGCTTAGAAATTGCTAGAGGACTGAAGAAATGACCTTATCACTAGCCATCACCTTTCCCCTCGCACTTCAGTGGGACAGGTCACCATCATTGCACTCCAGCACCTTTCAGGCACACACGCCCACCTGCCTATCAGATTGGATTAAGTGCTTCAGTGTAGTTAGCCAAGGATACAAAAAATTATTGGAAGTAAGGCAGCCAGAGACAGGAGCAGACACAGCATATCTCAATATAGCTGCTCATGGCTTTGGAAACTGCTAAAGTGGGGATACAGCCAGGTGTTGGAGACAGCATCTACAGAAAGTAAAACCTGACAGAACTGGGAAAAGCCCAGGTTTTGCTACATGACAGCCTTCCATACCCAGGATTTGAGGCAAACTTCCCACTCCAGACAACCTTTCTCTAACAAGCTGTGTGACTGCATCAAGGAAATGCTTACCAATATTGGGGTCCTCTGATACTTGAATCACGTACAGCTTTTGTAAGGCCACCTGCTTCTCCAGAAAGAGAAATCAGCTAGAGAACCACCATGCTCAGGTGTCCCTGAACAATCTCCTGGCCTCCAATTTCCCCAGCTGAGGAAGCCAGCAACCTGTGTACTCAGTAAACCTCAAATAAAATTTTAGTCTAATATTTCCGAAAGTGTGAAACATCACCACTTGTGTCAAAATTTCCTGGTACATTCGTTGGGAAGCTCTTGCCTCACCAAGCCTGGACCTACTAAACTGGAATATCTAGGGTTGGAAGCCAGAAATCAGTATTGTTAACAGGTTTTCAGTGCTGCCCTGGCTCACTTACCTTTCAACGTGCTGTGTGAGAGGGGAATGTTGGGGGGAGGGGGGTAGTGCTCCTGCCCTTGCAATGAGAGTCTCATTTATGTGAGGCTAACTTTCCATTGAAAACATTCAAAACCCATTACTGTTGCAAACTTTTCATTCCAGTGTCTGGCTTTGTAGAAGCCAGGGACCTAAAGTTTCAGCTTTCTTAAAATTGCACTCATTAAACAGCATGTTAATCATGGATCAGGGATTGCACATTATACAACCCATTAAGCTTTTGTATGTTCCTGGAAGACTGCAGATTGTATAAAAATACAAATGATCCAGCGGTTAAAATAATTGGCTATAACGAATAGCAAAATTAATTATGGATGACCACATTGCTTACCCTGTTGACCTGAGTCATTAGCAGATATAATGGATCGGGTAGAAATAAGATGCATTTTGGCTTCTACAAAATGCTCCACTAGTATCCACTGTAGTTCCAGGATCTCATTGCCAACCCAAAGGATAGATATAGGAGACAGTGCACGTGAAGCCAATGATGGTCCTCCAGAGAAAAAGTTAACTATTAATCATGAAAAGAACACAATCTATTATGAGATTCTGAATTTATTATAAAGCAGGAAGAAAATTGTTCACCTTGTTCAATTAAATTAACTCTCCTGTACTACCAAGATGTCTTCTGATTTAGCTCTGCAGTGACTTACTAAATTAGCATTTCCACCAGTGAGTTCTATGAACATCAGCCCTAAGAGATGTTAGGGGATTTAGAAGGGGGTGTAGAGGCAGAGCTTCTAGAACAAATACTTTAGGAAAATTCCACATTCTTGAGCACCTTTTAGAGGTGCAAACTAGCCTGGTACAAGTTCTGAGAGCCTACCAATAGAGAAACTCATGTCAATTCTGAATTAGTCAATGTCCTTGGCTGCAGGATGAATTCTGCCTATCCTAAGAAGAAAAGAAAGTCACAGAGAGGACATGAAGTAGCTCCCAGAATAGATGGAAGGTTGCAGAATCAAGGATGTCAGGCACAGAAAAACACCAAAATTATCTAGCTAGGGTACTACCATGGCTGCCATGAGTCATTTCATCTTTTCCCTTTAACTGTGTGTCATTCCCCCAGATGAACTGTCTGTGGAGGAAGCATTTGAACAGACGAGCCCAGGTACCAGGAAGCTTGTTCTCTGATTCATAGGGGCAGAGAAAATTATCATTACCCCATCAAATTCCTTGGGAAGGAGCAATGAAAACCCTTACTCTAGGACATGCACCTTGAATAGTTTCCCTTTCCCTAGATTCACACACCAATAACAATTTTCCAGCTCAATTACACTTACCCAGAATTTCCCAAAATTATTCTACCACCATTCCTTGACATGCACACTTTTAAAAATGGGGTAAATGATATATACATGATTAACATATATATGAGATATATGATCAATATGTATCATACAAAATTAGTATATCCCATTATTAGCACAGTTAATTTTGAAAGTATACTGTCATTCAGGTTTGCAATAGTATTCTGAACAGGTCACCCTTGTGAAGGAACAGGTTCTGAGGCAAGTCACTAAATATTTCTATTTCCCCAATTTTTTATAATCTACATGAATCCCAAAAGCAGCCTTAATAAGGAGAAATTACCAAGAGGGTACCCTGACATCTCAGGCATGTTGAAAGGAGTCAGTACCCTATGATATCAGTAACAGTGAGAAAGAGGATGCTTTTGTTGTTATTCTCTTCATTAACACAATTAAAATAATCTGTAGGGCACTTTATATTTCACAGGGTGTTTCCACCCACTTTCTTTCACAGCTGATGGTTCTAATACGAGCCCAGGGTTCCCTGAACTCCAACATGTGGAACTACCTTGTCCTTGCTCAGCAGCAGACTGCCTCCTTGAGTCACTGCCTAGAAGTGTCTCGGACCAGGAAATGTTACCAGCACAAAACCATATGCCGGGTCTTATGTGATGCAAACCAAGGGAAAGATGCTACTCTCTGCCCGTAGCATTAATGCATCTGTTGTTTGTGTCTCCAGTTTTCCCACACTTTGCAGTCCAGAGTATTCACAGTCAAATTAATCCCCAGAGAGTCAGTGAGCTCAATGCAGGGGAAATGAGGACCAGTAGGGATGCAGCTGGCCCACACATGACACAGAGAGAGGAGCAAAGCTGAGACTCACAAGCCTGGATGTTAAGACACTCATCCAGCTGCTTATAGCTCCAAGGGGAGAGAGAGGTTCAGAGTATCCGTTCTGCCTTAACAGTGTCCAAAAGAGGCGTAGGCTATGTCAGTCCATGCCTGTTTGCCTTTGCCCAGCCCATGTCAGGCACTAAAAGCCTGACCCTTGCAGGCCCAGTGGTGCCCAACCCAGTGAGCACCCAGTCAGGCAGCACACTAGCTGCTTCTGCCCACCAATAAGCAGGGCCTGGATGGTCCAAACCCATACATTAGGCTAGAGGGCTAACATTGAACCTGACTAGTCAGCCATGTCGTTGCCAGGAAGTTACTACTTCCACTCCAATTTCCTAACTAGATGAAATGTAGGCTCCATGATCCAGGTCGGCAGGGTTGACTTACGTTTCTTATACTTTCTTTTTAATTCAAATAAACCTCTCTAGCAGATAGGATTAGATTTGGCTGCCCCTGATAGAAAACCCATAATAAAGAGGTTTAAAACCAAAAGGTTTGCTTCTTTGTGCTAAATAAGTCCAAAAGCAAGTGGTCCAATATTGATAAAAGTCATCAAGGAACTTCAGAGAAGACAGGACAAAAACTACAATTCTGTACCTCAAGGACTCTCGTGATATAAAAAAAAAAAAAAAAAAGCTGCATCCTCCATATCCATATCCCTTCCAAGTAGTGAGAAGGAAGAAGACGAGGAGGCATGGGACCGTCTCCGGCTATCTACACCTTCTTTAAGAAAACTTTCCAGAACTTGGTCATAATTTTCACTTTATTTCAATGGCTAGAATTTAGACACATTGTCATATATAGCTTCAAGAGAAGCTGGGAAACATAGTTTCATTGTTAGATACGTTGCCACTCCCAATAACATAGGAATTCTATTAGTATATTAGTTAGAATTAAGTTCATACTAACATAGGCAGTCCAGTGCTAGTTTGGGGTTCCACAATTACCAGGGTCTCAGGTTCCCTTAACCTTGTAGTCTACTCTCGTCATCATGCTCCTATACTGCCTTATTCAGTTTGGGCTGCTGTAACAGAATACCATTGGCTGGGTGGCTTAAACCAGTGATTTTCAACCTTTTTTGAGCCACGGCACATTTTTTACATTTACAAAATTCTGGGGCACAACACCTATCAAAATGACACTCTAACACAGTACATATTATACATATAGTTAATAATATAGTTTCTAAATGTATTTATACTCACTTAGTGTGAAACCTGGGCTTGTTTTGATGAACACAAAAGAGATATCCTGACAGGAATGGTAGAAAGACACACACGAAACTCTTCCTCAACAGTTCTCAGTCTCTGTTTTTAGTTTTTATCGCAGTCAAGCTCAGCTCACATAGATATGTAGTTGAAAATGGGAGCAATGTCAAAATAGCTTTGTTGGCCAGAATGGGGAACTCTTTGGCAACAGATAACCAAAAACTGTCCAAAGGAAGATCAGCAAACTTTAGCTTTAAAGTTAGATAACATTGTGATGCATTGTGATGCATTGTATATCACCCTCTGCGGGGGCCTCTTTTAAAAAGAAAAAGGTCAAATATCTATATACACCATCAGGATAGACATAACCAGCTGAGGCTGAGGCTTCATCTATTGGTGGCAACATTTACCTCCTGTCCTGACCAGGATTAGAAATTGGGACCATGGGGAGGAGTAGCAGCTTCAACTACTCCCCGCGGCCACACAATGACAAGTGCGTGGCAGCCTGAGCAGGGACCTTCCTGGGTGTGGATAAGAGGCGGCCTACTATTGGTTCATCGCTAGTGGTCAGGATGAATCCTAGAAGGTGATTGGTCAGTGAGCGTTCCCTGTGCTCCCACTCTTCTTGTCGCTGATAGCTGGAGGGATTGTGAGGGGAATGTTTATGTTGGATGGAGGCTGCTGGCGGCAGGCCGGATAAATAGCCTCCGTGGGCCGTATCCAGCACGCGGGCCGTAGTTTGGGGACCCATGTTTAATTTCCCCACGGCACACCTGACCATGTCTCACGGCACACTAGTGTGCCGTGGCACACTGGTTGAAAAACAGACATTTGTTTCTCACAGTTCTGGAAGCAGGAGAGTCAGGATTTGTTTTTTAATGAAAACTCTTCCTGGCTTGCAGATGGCAGTTATCTCACTGTGTGGTCACATGATCTCTTTCTTATATGTGCACAAAAAGAGCACTGGTTTTTCTCCTCTGCTTAAAGGGACACTAATCCCAGGATGGGGCCCCACACTTGTGAGGTCATCTAAACCTAATTACCTCTCAAAGGCCCAACCATCACATTGGGGGAGGACTTCAACATATGTGTTTGGGAGGAGGGGGAAAAGACATAATATTCAGTTCATAACACACTTCATAGCCTATAATAATTGGTCTGGTTTCAGCCTTCACATCTATAATCTAACTAGTTAGAAGAAGAAATCTTGAAGATTTTCAAGATACTTCTTGAAAGCTCCATGTATCACTCTGCTTGCATCCCACTAGTGACATGGCCACACCTAGTTGAAAGGGAGGCTGAGAAATAAATAGCCAGCTAATCTTTGGGACTTTTAATCCAGGAAGATGGGGAAACCTATAGAAGTATGTATCAATTTCTATCACCATTTGCAAGATAGACAGAATGGATGTCAGATAATTAACATATAATATCTACCATAACCTCCCTAACTGCCCTCAGACACCCACTAATACTGACTTGCTTGGGTCGATAAACTCTATCATAACTGTGATTCTTGGACTAGATCTCTTGAGTCTAATTCCTGTTGTATTGGACTAAATTTTGCCAGTCACTCTTGGGTTTGAAATGATGATGTCACCCTAGAGCTAGCCAATAATTCCATCCTAACTATCCCCTTCCCATTCCTAACCTTGTCTAAGAATTCCCACCTTGTTTTATATTGCAGGCTTAAACAGTTTTAACAAAGAAACAAAGGACTGTTGGCTATTTAGTTTTTTTTTTTTCTCACTCATTTCTCATCATGAAATAGGTTTAGTTTCATGGAAGTACCTCTTTTTACATTGGCTTTTTGACTGAATGAAAGAATGATTGAATGAAGTGTGGTTTTGGCTACCGCTCAACCCCTGAGCATTTTGTATTTGTCTTCTGCATGATGAGGTAGAAAGAAACTCACCAATTTTGGCAAATAAAAATCTCAAGTCCAGCCCACCATCTTAAAATAAAAATAGCCAGTGAACATTTTTTAAATAGGCATACTATGAATATAATGATTTTGTCAAGTTCAGGGAAATTTTACAGAAATTTAGAGGTTAAAAATGTGTGTGCTGGTCTTGTGTGAGGTCAATAGATCTTACACACTAGACGGGAAAGGTTTGAATGCTACCATACGGCACACAAGTTCATATTGCTCTGAATACACACAAGGGTGTGAATACTGACTTCACATTGAGAAAATATGGGCTTGTAGCCCAGCTCTGGCACTTTTTAAACTTTGTGGCTGTAGGCAAGTTTCTTCACCCCAAAGAGTCTTAGATTTTTCTTCTCTCTAATAAAGACACTATCATTGGGTTGTTTGAAGATTACATGACCTCATGTGAGGAGGAAGCTAGCAATACATCTATTCCATAAAAGACAGTAAGTAAAGGTTCTTTCCACCTGAATTTATATAGAGAAAATTTCAGTGCTATATTCGTTATAAACAGTGCACATCATTTTTTAAATGGACTTTTAAAAAAACTCATTCTGAACTTTCCATTTTCAAAAAACAAACTAAGTATTTTTTAAAGCTTTATAGCTAGTGTAGTACTGAAGTACATTGAACTAGTCAGTTACATTTCATTAAAAAATATAAAAGATTATATTGGAAATTATACCCATAAAGTCCATTTAGTTTTACAACTTAATTATATGTAGTAAAACTTTACTGCCACATTTAACAGGTATTAACCTAATTCTTTGTAAACAAAAGCAATATTTGACTGGAAATGAACCATAAGTTGAGAAAAAGAAAGAAAGAACTCCCTTAAAATATTTCCTTAGTGTTCATTTTTCAGAAAGGTCAACTCAGCTAATGCAAGAGTTTGTTTAATGTCTTATTTGTGTTGTCTCAATATTTTTAGTAAAACAAATTTGTTACTATGGTGTTCAATTTCAGCATTACCATGAAACGGGCCAATATCAGAAAGACAAAACCAACTGTGAGTTTTGCAATTACAAATTTTAGTCAATTAGGCCCTGGCCAGTTGGCTCAGTGGTAGAGCATCGGCCTGGCGTGCAGAAGTCCCAGGTTCAATTCCCGGCCAGGGCACACAGGAGAGGCGCCCATCTGCTTCTCCACCCCTACCCCTCTCCTTCCTCTCTGTCTCTCTCTTCCCCTCCCACAGCGAGGCTCCATTGGAGCAAGGGTAGCCCGGGCACTGGGGATGGCTCCTTGGCCTCTGCCCCAGGCACTAGAGTGGCTCTGGTCGCGACAGAGCGACGCCCCGGAGGGGCAGAGCATTGCCCCCTGGTGGGCAGAGCTTCGCCCACCCTGGTGGGCGTGCCGGGTGGATCCCAGTCGGGCGCATGCGGGAGTCTCTCTGACGTCTCTCTCCGTTTCCAGCTTCAGAAAAATACAAAAAAAAAAAAAAATTTTAGTCAATTAAATTTATATGTTGGTTAAAACAATTTTTAAAACTCAGGGGAAGATGAGGATTTGAAATAAATTAATCTCTTATTATATTTGGGAGGATTTGTCACTTTCTTTTATAATAAAACCAGAAAAGAAAATGAATCTATCCAAGTGCTGAAATACATTAAATACATTACTTTTAATCTTAATATACTTCAGCATGAAATATTACTAGAATTTCTACCTTATTTAATGTGTTTCTGTATGAAATAAAATATTCTTTAAAGTTCTCAATAAAAATCCATAAGCTGCCATTAGGTTCTTAAAATATGTCTCAAAAGACATATTTACAACTCATAACTTCAGAAGGTGTCAACATACATATGCATGAGCAATAATACAGACTTCTTGGTGATTATCTGAAATTCAATTTGGCTCTACAGCTATTTATTGGCTAGTGTATAATCACAGATAACAAATTTATATAATGAATGAGATCCACACTTCACAAGATACCATATTAGCATCACCAACTATCATTTGTGGAACTTCTTACTATATATGCAGCCTTATGGAAGGTTCCAAAGATACAAAGACTTATAAGATACAGTCCCTGCTTGAATAACATTTTTACATTATTCTTAATATTGATAATGCCAGCATGTTCTATTTGTATAGTGTTTTTAAATTAACCAGTATCCTTATATCTGTTATTTCACTTAATTATCTTCAATGTTATGTTCAATATCTTTTAAGGTAAGTTGTGTAGCAGATAAAACCATTTCCATTTTATAGATTAAGTAAGCCTCAGTAATTAAGCCACCTGCCCAAAGTCACAAAGCTAGACTGATGGAAGAAGTCAGATGACAATTGTATTTATAACTAAGGATTTTTCTACTCTAATATACCTCTTCAAAATATGTATTTAAGAAGTCCAGACACATTTATAAGATTTATAAAAGACCAATCAGTACGGTAAATGCAAAGGCCAAATATATCTGGACCCCCTCTGCGCAGGCTTCAAGAAGGTAAATCTGAACTGGATATGAAGGATGGTTAAGACACAGGGAAGTAGGGACTAACCAGAAGACATTACAGATAGGATAACTTGATCCCAAACATGCTGCTCAAACTACCATATTCCCTGGAGCACAATAAGCTGAAGGTGACTCATATTTTGTTCACCCTTTACCCTGTAATGCCTAGTATAGGCCTCCTAAGCTTTGTAGAGTGTAAACAACTTACAGCACTTGACCTCTTTTCATAACAGGTCCTCAGTAAATGTCCGATGAATGAGGAGATAAAAGAATGAATACATCAGAATAAACAAAGAGACAAACATTCATTTAAGATTTGGAAAATCTCAAGGACTCAAGGATTTGGAAATCTCATCATATTCTTGAATGAGCTTGTTAATTCATTCATCAGGCATACATTCTTCTTTATATAAATTATATATACATTAGCGGTTCCCAACTAGAAACTATTTTGTTCCCCAGGGGTTATCTGGAAATTTTTTAGGTGTTCCAACTGGGGAAGTACTACTGACATCTAGTAAGAAGCCAGGTATGCTACTAAAGATCCTGCATTTCATAGGACAGCCCCCCCAAAACAAAGAATGACCCATTCCAAAATGTCAGTGGTGTGGAAGTTGTGAAAACTTGCTTTATAATAAGTAACAGTAAAAATTTTGTTTTATTTATGTGGATCAATGTTTCAAACAGTAAACAAATAGATAGATTAATCATTATAAATAATAATAAATAATAATTATAAATTGTAGTAAGTTCCATGGGAAAAAATTGGGAAATACCATGAAAAAAAATTGTTGGGTCATTCTGGATGCCTTATTGCTTCTGACCGGGAAAGGATAACTGGTCAATTCCAGAACACAGCATTCTGGAAAATCTTAGGCTAATTAATTACAAACCCAAACACACCAGAAACCCAAGATAAATTGGGTGCCTTTATCAGAAAAAATTTGGTGTCTAAGACAATTGTTCTATTTTTTTCCCTAACATGTGCATCACTCCCAACAAAAAGAAATGAAAAATAAATAGGATAGAGTTTGAGACTCAATAAGACACCCATTTTCTTTAAAATGTAAAGACAATTTTTAAAAAATATTTGTGTTTTTTTTAAAGGTCTAGGCTCCCTTTCTTGGGGGAGTTAGCCCCTCTCCACTCTTTGTGATTCTGGGTGACTGCTACTCACAGGTCCTCATATCTTCTCCACTGGAGTAGCAATAGAACACAAGCTGGACCAATCAGACTTTCTTCTGGGCACTCAGAAGAAAGGTCAATGAAGCATATTCATTTAATGTTAGATCCTAGAGAACTTCTTTATGCATTTCTACTGCCATGATTCCAAGGGCTGCTGTGACATTGGCTTTCCATTGACCTTGTTATTCACCTATCTTTCATTTTGGGGAGAAACTCTAGCATTCTCCTGATAATTCACCTTCTTTTTCTTGAGTTGGCCATTATTGTCATCTTTGCTTGAACTAAAAATACCCTGATAGTTTGATATTTTGTTTTAGGAAAGTACAGAGGCTCCAAGAGGAAACTAAAAAGAACCAGAGCTTTCTTTTTTCCAATTGCTCACAAATCCTTCCAACCTCAGCACCCATCGTACAACCCTTGAAACTTTCATTGACCATTTCCTTATGGTGTTACCTCTCGATAAATCATTGCCCTGTTTATATAACACGCATTGTCTTTCACTGCTTTTCTAAGACTGTAAGGGTCTATCAAACCAGGACTATACTTAATATTTCTTTCTATCTTTCACACTGACAAGTAAATAATTAAAATTGTTAAATGAATAACTCTAAAAGCCAATTTCCAAGATGCCTCTATTAATTCTCACCTTTTGGTGTTTGTTCTCTTGTATTGTTCTTTTCCACAGTAAAGCAGGCTGACTGTATATATAATAGTATATAATATAAAGAAGAGTTTATAACTTCTAAAGCTGGATCCATAGATGGCATTTGAGTTCCTGCCTTACTCTCTCTTAGATTACTCTGTCTGGGAGAAGTCAACTACTTTATCATGAGGATGCTCTAGTGGCTTTATGGAAGAGTCCACTCAGGACAGAACTAAATCTTCTGCATACATCCAGCACTTACTTGTCATTGTGAGCCATCTCAGAATTGATTTCTCCAGCCCCAGTAAGGCTTCAAATAACTGGTGTTCTAGCCAATACTTTGACCTTAACTTCACAAGCAACCCTGACCCAAGACCACCCAGCTAAGCCACTTTCAAATTTCTTTTTTTATTATTATTAATTTTAATGGGGTGACATTGATCAATCAGGGTACATAGGTTCAGAGAAAACATCTCCAGGTTATTTTGACCTTTGATTATGTTGCATATCCATCACCCAAAGTCAAATTATCTTCTGTCACCTTCTATCTGGTTTTCTTTGTGCCCCTCACCTCCCTCCCTTCTCTCCCTTCCCTCCCTTCCTCCCCCAGTAACTCCCACACTCTCGTCCATATTCCTGAATCTCATTTTTATGTCCTGCATATGTATGGAACCATATAGTTCTTAGTTTTTTCTGATTTACTTATTTCACTCAGTATAATGTTATCAAGGTCCTCCATGTTGTTGTAAATGATCCGATGTCATCATTTCTTATGGCTGAGTAGTACTCAGCCACTTCCAAATTTCTGACACACAGAAATATGAGGTAACAAATTTTGTTGTTGTTTTAAGCCACTAATTTTGGATTTGGTACATAGCAATAGATAACTAACACAATTATTGGTTCCATCCTGGTAGAAACACAAACCCCATCTTTATTTGAATTATAAAAATGAAAGATGAGGGGACAAATTTGTTTTCTTGAAGAAGCAGTTTCTAGAAACAAAGCCACTATAATATATACTACTAAAAAACATTAGGGGATATTTTATCAATTCATTTTTATTTTGAAATATCCCCTAATTCTGCTCACAAAAATTAGAGAATATTTTATAGCTTCATATTCATTTTGAAATATCCTGGATTTTTATGAGCAATATATAATGACTTACTTCCACTTAGAGTATAAAGACCAAAAAAAACAAAACAAAAAACTTGCATATTGTACCAATTGTAACTCTTAGCATATCAAATACTTAATAATAAATATAGTGCCTTTTTAGGTGTTTAGCTAGTAAGAGAAGAAAGGGGTAGATTTCTCATAAAGAAAGGTCTTCTTCTGAAAGAAGTTAGAAAAAAATTAAAAGTGTGATCATCAGATTTTCTGAACCCCAAATTAAAAAATATGGTTGACTTTTTTTTACTTATTTTTTTCAATTACAGTTTACAGTCAATGTTATTTTGTATTAGTTTCAAGTAAACTATCATGTACTTTATACAGTGATCCCCTCGAGTGTTTCCACTACCCATCTGACCCACCTGATACCATACATGGTCATTACAATGTTGTTGACTATATTCCCTATGCTGTACTTTAAATCCTAATGACTATTTTGTAACTACCAATCTGTACTCTTCAACCACTTTGGTTGACTTTTATGAAGACAATGGACTAGAATATTTGAAGCCAAAATAATCCTAGAGAATTCAGAGATAGTGTCTGAAAAAAATAAGTATGGCCTTGGTACCTAAGATTGCATTCCATGCTTAAATCATGCAAAAGACTGCATTTAAACTATGGAAGTAGACAGCTACATTGAAAAAATTTATTCAGAATGTTTTGACTTGTCCTTGAGAACAACTTTAAAAACACCTTGTACCATCCTCAGAAGGCTAACTGTGATTTTAAATTAATACTGACTAGGAAAGGTCTACTAAGTAATGATAAAAAGTATGTGAGTTATATGTGCTTAGAAAATCAAAGTATAGTATTTTTTTTTCTCAGAGTCATGATTTTACCAAACCAAGAAGATCTGAATGTTATGTCTAAATGACTGTTTTTATTGTTTCTTTTTGACAGATAATAAAGCTAAATTTGATTCTATTTAGCAAATTTATCACAAATTAATCCTTATATAGTGATATTAGAGGGTTTAGCATATATGTGCATACAGGGGGTCTTCAGGTTACAACACAGTTCCAATCCTACAATAGTGATGTAACCCAAATTTTGGTGTAAGTTGAAACACACCCTAGCCTAAGTCGCTTACGTATCCTAACACAATTGTAAAACCATAATCTAGAACAAAAATTACAACTAAGCCACAGAAAAAAGGACATAAATATACTATACTGTACACTGTATTGTAGTAATAGAAAAAAATTACCAAAAATGAATATAAAAAAATAATTCTTACCTTTATTCCTGTGGTTGTCTTGCACACTGGAAGGGGCATTGCAAGGTGGGAGAGAGTGACCTATTGAGAGGAGGAAGCTGGAGAGGCAGGAGAACCTGCAGAAGGTGCTGGAGATACTGGGTCAGGTGAATCAGGATCGCCTAAGGAACATGCAAGAGATGCTGGAGATGATTCTACCTGTACTACAGGTGTTTCATCTCGAGAAGCAGCTGATGTAGAGGGAGCAGGATCTGTTGCAGGCCTTTTTAGCATCTTAAATTGTTCCATGCTAGTTTAGAAGGTTGATGACTTCTTCTCTTCCAAAATCTGCCTTTAGTATTGCAAGGCATCCATAACAGCTCTGTAGGCCTTATTGAATCTGTCATCGCTGGGGTCCTCAGCCTGAAATTTTTCCAAGCCATCCTCTACCATAGAAAAACCTTTCACCAAACCCTTAGCAGCAAATCTTTTGGGTTCTGGGATTCCTATCTCTTCCTTTTCAATCAACTGCTTCTCCAGTTGAATGAGGTCCTCAGTACATGTGTCCTCTCCATGTGATGCCAGTAGATCTGTGACATCCATCAGGATGGCTTTCCTCTTCTTTTTTTTTTTAATTTTTAATTTTATTTTATTTATTCATTTTAGAGAGGAGAGAGAAAGAAAGAGAGACAGAGAGGGAGAGAGAGAGGAGAGAGAGACAGAGAGAGAGGGTGGGGAGGAGCTGGAAGCATCAACTCCCATATGTGCCTTGACCAAGCAAGCCCAGGGTTTCGAACTGGCAACCTCAGCATTTCCAGGTCGACGCTTTATCCACTGCGCCACCACAGGTCAGGCCGGCTTTCCTCTTCTTTGAAGCACTACCATCTGAAGACTCTGACTTTCATTTAGAAGCCAAGATAAGGACCAAAAAGTTGCCAATCAACACAAATGGAACACTTTTGCTTTTAATAGTCCAAAATGGCATTGGTAAGCATACTGGGGGACGCCAACTCCCTCAATCAAATGTTGTGTTACTGCATATTCTTTCCCTGTGCACAACCAAACTAGTTTGCCCAAGTTGTCCATAAGTATGATGCTAATAGCATAGCCAAAACACTCACATCTCAATTTTTTAAAGTTTTTCTGGGAGCAAGTGTTATAAACTTGAAACATCGAATGTCGAGACTGCCATAACCTTAGGACCCCTGTATATGTATATATGTGTACATGTGTGTGTTTTGTGTGTATTCGTTTTCATAAAAATTTAATTTACAAAGGACTGTTGCTGCATTCTAACATACATAACTGAGTTTATAAATATAAGATTTGTTTCCTATACTGAGTTCATAAATTTATTCCTGACATTGTCATAAGTCAAAATACTTTCAGAGCTCCTCACATATATATATATATATATATATATATATATATATCCACCACTAAAAATGGTAATGCTTTGATGGTTAGAAAAAGGCAAATAATTTAGTGGTTAAGAACAAGAACTATGGATTCAGTCTTTTTGTGTTCAAACTCTGGCTTTGCCACTTATGAAAAGAGCGATCTTATACAATCACTTAACATAGCTGTGCATTAGTTTTCTCAGCTGAAAAAGAATAATAAAAAAAAGAACCCACCTGTCAAAGTTGTTGTGGGGAATAAATGAAATGGCATTTGTAGAACTCTTAAAACAGTCTCTGGCACATTGTGAGTTCTCAACAAACATTAGTTGTTGAAATTAGTCAGTTAGTTAGCTAGTTAATTAATTAGTTAAGAATGAGAATTATCTCCCCTCCAAAAATAAATCCTCTTAAATGTGTGTGCGATGGTTCCATAATTATAAAACACATTTACTCTCACAAAGAGATTGATACTCTTGGAAGGGAGCAGTAAGTCTTAATTTTTTATTAATAATATTGTTGAATGAATTTAATTGCCTTTCTTTACTTTTATGGTGCTGTTCCATAAGCAAAGATCAACTGAGCAGACAAACCCTTCCAACCAAAAACAATTAGAAAAGCTGGAAAGTATATGCAAAAAAAAAAAAAAAATCCCAACTCTTCTAAAGGCATTGAACAGTGATGAAGGCAGAAAGGACCAGACAGGCCAAGGTCTCAGAAAAAAGGAACAAATTTTGAGATAAGCCCAACTTCTTCTACCTCTTTCCCTGCTCCAGGCATTTGCTGATTTGTTAGTTGGCACACCTTGAGCAGAGAGTCTGAGAACCAAGCAAGAAACTGACAGAGAATTGCTGAGTGGAAATTTTGATAATCTCATAGGACTAAGGGACACAGATATTGAGGTTCATGGCCATCAAGTCATTCAAGATATAGGGACCAAGATTACAGACTGAAAGGAAACATAGAGAAGTGATGAAGAGCTTGGTGTTTGATCCACTCTTCTTGATGAATTGCTGACTCACAGGCTGACTGGACTCAGAGGCAGATTGTTGAACAGAAAGCAGCAGTGAAGAGGCTGAGGAGCTAAACAGAATAAATTACTGGCTCAGGACACTGAGAAGAAAAAAGTGGAGTTCAGCGACACCAAGGAAAAGGGCATCTGGTATTACTTCGGGCTTTTAGATCAGATTCCGGAGGGACAATTTTTTTAGGAGTAGGGGCAATTGGGAAATTGAGTAGTCCTCATGAAAACTAAGACCCAGCCTATAAGCAGCTCAATTCCTAATTCGATTAATGTAACTTACTCTTAAAGTGCCTGCTAGAAACTAAATCTTCCCTGGAGGGGGGGGATTTTTATTAAAAATATTCAGTATTTAATCAAAAGTTATCAAGTACATCAAGAGACAGGACTAGGAGAGAAAAATATATATAGCCAACAAAGTAGACCTCATTGGTGATATAGGATCAATATTATCAAATATGGATTTAAAATGACAGTGATTACTATATTCAGTAGAAGAGAGGTCAGGATGAAGAATTTTTGCAAAGAACATGGATCACCAAAAAATAACAAAATGAAGATTCTAGAACTAAAAATACAGTAAGTGAAATTAAGACTCATCAGATGTCTTAACCATAAAATTACACAAAAATGAATAGAAATGAATAGAATATAAGTGAATGAAAAGATAGGTTGGTATAAAATAACCAGGATGAAAGACAGAAAGGAAAAAGCATAGACTATGCATGAAAGTTTGAGGCACGTAGGACAGAGCAAAAAGTTCTAATAAATGTGTAATTGAATCCTAGACAACGAAGAGAGAATAAGGTGAAAGAAATAAGCTAAGTAGTATTCAGAATTGTCAGAAGACATAGAAGCACTATGAACCCCAAACAGGTTAACATCTAAACCAGCCAATGAAGCCCTATTAAATATATTGTACTAAAACTGCTAAAGGCCAAATACAAACAAAAATTCTCAAAAGCAGCCAGAAAAAAGAAGTCACATTGCTTCAAAGAAACAACAAATGATTGGCAATTGACTTTTCAACAAAACAAAATAAGGTTAGAGGAATAGGAAAAGCTATTATGTAGGGTCTTGTATACCATGTTAAAGATTTTCATTTTCTTTGGGGGAAAAAAATAGGAAGTTGTTAAAAGGCAGAGAGCAGATGCGTGGATTTGTTTTAGTTTTCTTTTTAAGGTGAGTATGAAACTGTTATGAGCCACCATCCAAGAAAGCCTGCCTGCAAAGGAATTCAACAGAGAGAAAATTAAAGCAGGCAGCTGGAGGGGAAACCAACTCTTAAATGCTTAAGCTCCTGGTCCTTGAATCCATTTCACCTGGAGTTTCATAAACCATTAAATTCCTTAACCACAGTTTCTTGGGATTATACAGGAATCCTTGGATGCCAGGTCAAGAATATCTGCAGGCCCTGGCCGGTTGGCTCAGTGGTAGAGCGTCAGCCTGGCGTGCAGGAGTCCTGGGTTCGATTCCCGACCAGGGCACACAGGAGAAACGCCCATCTGCTTCTCCACCCCTCCCCCTCTCCTTCCTCTCTGTCTCTCTCTTCCCCTCCCACAGCCAAGGCTCCACTGGAGCAAAGTTTGCCCAGGCACTGAGGATGGCTCCATAGCCTCTGCCTCAGGCGCTAGAGTGGCTCTGGTTGCAGCAGAGCATCACCCCCTGGTGGGCATGCATGCCAGGTGGATCCCAGTCGGGCGCATGCAGGAGTCTGTCTGACTGCCTCACCACTTCCAGCTTCAGAAAAATACAAAAAGGGGGGGGGGGAAGAATATCTGCTATTGGAGCATAGAGAAAAGTCCTGAACCCAAACCTGGGGAAAGAGGTTCACGGTAGGCTTCCTAAAAGAGGAGAGGGATTCTGGGGTGACTAACAGTAGACACATAGTAGAAGACATGGTGGAAGAAATGTTTCCAGCAGAGGATTATTTCTTGTGAAGGAGGTAGGTCATAGCTCATGTGGAGTTATTTTCCACAGGCCTGGGACAAAGAGTATGGGAAAAGTAGTCATGAAAGGTTTGGCAGGAGGCAATGGCATAGGGATAGGCATGGGAAGAAATCTGGACTTTACACGAGGGCTCTGGAGATTTGAGTGATACAGAAAATATAAGACTAGTGCACCTTTTCAACTGCATATGAAATGAAAGAAGGAAAGGCTCAAACATGAATCCTAGATTCCTGTCTAGGGCAATCTGATGGTTAAGAGCTTACTAGACAAGGAAAACAAAAGGAGGAGCCAGTCTAGGAGTAAAAGAAGTTAGGAGTAAAGTAAAGAAAGAGGATAACTTCAGTTTGGGGATGTAATGATATGAGGCACATCTGTGATTAGAATTATGCTGGGCAACTGAATTGGATGTATTGATCTAGAAATTAGAAGAGAGATCAGAACTAGGGGATAAAGGTGTGAGTGGTCAACATTTGCCTGACGGTGGTTAAAACCTCAACAGCAGGTTGACAGGCCAGATTAGAAGGCCAAAGGGATCATCAGTGAGGGAAAGATGTTCACAAAAGCAACTCAGGAGACATTATTAGAGAAATGAGGAGAACCATGAGAAAAGGAAAGAAGGACAGAATTTAAAGAAGGGAGTCCACACAGAGTCTTCAGGCTTCAGAACTAAAAGTGGTCTGGGCTTCTCCTCAATATTTGCCTCCTGTTCCTTTCTTTGCGTTGGCTGCTAAGAAGTCCAGAGACTTATTATTATATATACATACATCTAGCAACTGCACAGAACTTTAAAATCATTATGTTCATTAACCTTCTCCTTAGTTCTATTTTTCTTATTATTTTCCCCTGATCCTATTCCTTATTTTTTTTATTGTATTTCTTTGTATCACTTTAAAATTTTAAGATGGAAGGAAAATGAGTAAACGAACACATTGCATCTAGAATAAGATCCCAAGCTGGAGGCGTGGCACAGTGCCTCCCACTCGCATTGTCTTGTGTACAGCCAGCCTGTTTCCCTTACTTACCTTACCTGCCTGAGCCCTGCAGGCTTTTAAGTTTGAGACTCTCAGTCTAAACAATTGCTAAGTTCCTTTCCTACTCTAAATTGGATGAATCTGTACTTCTTCAGTGCTGAAATCCCATGAGTTAAGTTACCAAATATTATAGCGAGTAATCAGAATAACAGTTGTTTTTATTAAGTTCCACTACAAACACTGAAACAGTGAACATATGTGATATGCACAGCATTTGAGAAGAAGTGGGTTAGGCTTCAAAAGCAACATGACAGCATTTGCTGCAGATCTATGTTGCTCATCACTGTTAGGTCCAGAGCTAGCGCATATGTTCAATGGGATTTAAAATCAAATGACTGTGTGGCACATCATTAGACCGTGATGTTCAAGGCTAATTCCATGAGTCTCTGCATTAATGGGGCGATGTTCTGTTTGGCTTTATTCTATTAATATTTATAGAATACTCATTACCATAGCAACTAAGTGCTTTCCACAGAGAACTGATCAAATTATTAGGGAGAGGTGAACAGAAGAGGGGAGGACCACTGTAGGAGCTGAAAGGAAGCTTCTAATCTCCCTCTAAATAACCCTTTCCTTCCCCAAGCTGACAAAGTCCTGTTCTCTGGAGCATTTTTTTCATGCATTCCTCCCGAAATCCTGGCGATATCCAGTCTTGGTTCCCTGGAGCACTGCTCCAGGCAATATTGGGCTCATCCTTGGCAAAAAAAAAAAAAAAAAAGAAGAAGAAGAAAAAATCTTAAAATAAAAATAGTCTTCGACCTTGACTTTGCTTTTCTGTGCCCAATTTCCTATTCAAGGAGACAGTAGAGCATATTTTTTCAGAGCCGGGCTTTGAAGTCAGACCATCTGGTTTTGAATTCTAACTCTTCCACGTATTAGCTAAGTCTCCTTTGGCGAGTTACTCAACCTTTCTGACCTTAGGTTTCTCTTCTATGAAATGAGAATACTAAGAGTGCTTACTTCATAGGTTTATTTTATGAAAGTCAAGTGAATTGATAACTATTAAGTACATTAAAGAATCTCTGGTGCATAGTAAATGCTCAATAAATATGAACTGTTATTTCAATGTATTCTTATCTTCTATTTCCAGCCACCAGAACATTCATGCTATTCTGCTCTTACTTGCTTTCGGTGAATGGATAAAGCTTTTTCTCCAAGATCCCTCCTGGAAACCACACAGAGGACTGAGAGGAAGGTGACTCCTATCTGGCCAGATCATCTGACCAGATCAAAAAAAAAAAAATGCCTATGTTTGTGGCAGCATTGTTCACAATAGCGAAGATCTGGAAACAGCCCAAGTGTCCGTCAGAGGACGAATGGATTAAAAAGCTTTGGTACATATATACTATGGAATACTACTCAGCCATAAGAAATGATGACATCGGATCATTTACAATAACATGGATGGACCTTGACAACATTATATGGAGTGAAATAAGTAAATCAGAAAAAAAAAAAAAAACTAAGATGAATCCATACATAGAAGGGACATAAAAATGAGACTCAGAGACATGAACAAGAATGTGATGGCAACAGGGGCGGGAGGTTGGGGGAGGGGGGAGGGGGTGAAGAAGGAGAGAGGGGTTAGGGGAGGGGAGGGGCACAAAGAAAACTAGATAGAAGATGACAGAAGACAATTTAACTTTGGGGGAGGGGTATACAGCACAATCAAATGTCAAAATAATCTAGAGATATTTTCTCTCAACATATGTACCCTGATTTATCAATGTCACTGCATTAAATTTAATAAAAAAAAAAACTGAAAAAAAAATGCCTAAACTTCTACCACCAGAAACACATTTCTTTGTGTAAAACAATTTTTTTGTAAGTATGTTGTAAAGCCAGTATCCACAGCCACCATCAAAGCCGCCTGGCCCATGCAGGTTCGCATTGGATTCAGACAGTCGGTAAAGAAACAACAGATTGGCAAAGTGGTAGAGCGCGGCCTGGCATGCAGGAGTCCCAGGTTTGATTCCCAGCCAGGGCACACAGGAGATGCACCCATCTGCTTCTCCACCCCTCCCCCTCTCCTTCCTCTCTGTCTCTCTCTTCCCCTCCTGCAGCCAAGGCTCCATTGGAGCAAAGTTGGCCCAGGGGGCTGAGGATGGCTCCATGGGCTCTGACTCAGGTGCTAGAATGGCCCTGGTTGCAACAGAGCAATGTCCCAGATGGGCAGAGCATCGCCCCCTGGTGGGCATGCCGGGTGGATCCCGGTCGGGCACATGCAGGAGTCTGTCTGACCACCTCCCTGTTTCCAACTTCAGAAAAAAAAAAAAGAAAGAAAAAAGAAACAACGGAGCCAAAAGCTGGTGGGCCATCATCTCTAATCCTAGCTTGCACCGGCGGGCAAATAAAAACACATACTGGGCTCCAAAACCGACTCATTCAGTGTTCACAAAGCTACTGACTTATCCAAGTTTCCTAGAAGCAAAGGTTTCTAGCTCACCAGACTTATTCACCTCTGTTCCCCATCTCCTTCCTTCTCCTTGCACAAATTCTGCACAAACTGGCTTCTCACTCAACACTCCGCCATCTTGGCTGCTTCTCCTGGCCTCCTCCACATGACCTTTCTCTGCTCTCCTCTCTGCTCTCCTCTCTAATGATAATCTCAGGAACCAAGAGAGCAAGCTCCCCTTCTGCCCCCATTTTATAGTGTAGAAATCAAAACCTTTAATCCAATAATACAAAATAGGGAAGTCTCTAATACAAAGTCACTTATCTGGGGTATGATGGGATTGTACCACCCCACATTAAAAAGGGAGGGAGCCTGACCTGTGGTGGCTCAGTGGATAAAGCGTCGACCTGGAAATGCTGAGGTCGCCGGTTTGAAACCCTGGGCTTGCCTGGTCGAGGCACATATGGGAGTTGATGCTTCCAGCTCCTCCCCCTTCTCTCTCTCTGTCTCTCTCTCCTCTGTCTCTCTCCTCTCTAAAAATGAATAAAAATAAAATTAGTTTAAAAAAAAAAAGGGAGGGAAAGGCTTAGTCCTAAAACCAAGCCCCAGGCTACAAGGATCCTGCCTGCCTACAGCCCGCCCCCAACACACTTTAATATCACCTGGGCGACCAGCCTCCACATAGGCAGCACCATCTTTAACAAAGTGAGCATAATATATTTTATGTGCCCAACATATGTTCTACTAGATTTAACTTTCATAAAAGTAAAGACTGTGCCTCAGTCATTTGTCTCCAAATGTCAAGCCAAATTCACCTCCATATCCCATGCAGACTAAGATGTAAATAAATAACTTGTTGCCTCTCTCTAATGTACTCATGCATACACAAAGAGTTGTGGCAAGCCGATTATTTCAGACTCTGTAACAGGTGGTTGGGCTAACAAAAAAAATGACTGAGGCTTGCCCCTTGCCTTCATGAAAGTTAAATCTAGTAGGAGAAAATAAATACTAAAGAAAATGTTTGGCCTGACCTGTGGTGGCGCAGTGGATAAAGCGTCGACCAGGAAGTGCTGAGGTCGCCGGTTAGAAACCCTGGGCTTGCCTGGTCAAGGCACATATGGGAGTTGATGCTTCCTGCTCCTCCCCCCTTCTCTCTCTCTCTCCTTTCTAAAATGAATAAAAAATAAAAAAAAAGAAAATGTTTTACCCAAAGAGATAATTTCCAGATAGATTAGGCACTCATTCAGAAGGAATGTGGGTAGGACTTTGTGAATTGCTAAACCACACTGTGGCAGTGACCACCAACTCCAGCCCGGGGAAGCCAGACCCTGGCATGGTGTCGGACGGCAGTCCTCCCTTGGAGAGTTTCTGCTGGTGTGGTGTGGCTGTGCTGTCAGTACTACTGACTCACCTCTGCACAATCACAGAGACTATCTCAGACGAAGTCGGAAGCACCAACACCCGAACCTAAGAGTTAAGATTTCAGATAAGCACTCCTGAAACTTAGAAGAGGTTGTTTTAGGATAAATAAAGAGACACATTCTTTTATACTGTGGGTAGTAAATTCTTTACCTCATCTGGAACTTGTTACTGCAAGAACCTACATAAACCAAAATTAAAATTAGGTTCAAGAAGGTTGTGATGAATATATGAATGGAAAGGAACAAACAGGCTCTTGAGGTGAAGTTAAGCAGGTTTCAATTCAGTAAGAATCTACCAAGGGCCTACTGCAATGTACTGACCATGACTTTGGACCCATTCTTAACTTTTTGAAGGTACTATTCTCTTCCACCAAATGCCCACCTCTGCCACAGGAGCTGGGCTGGAGACAGTTTGCTAACCACTGGGTTATTTCCTATACCAAATGCTCTTTATTAGTACGATGTGCTTACCAGATCTTAATAAATGCAGATTCCCTTTCTCCCTCACCCAGACCTTGGAGAATCATTCACCAAGGGGCAATGGTTCAACTCTAGGAGAATAATTGGAAAGCCTAACCTAAGTATAGAAAGAAAAAAAAAAAGAGAAGCCACACCTGATTTAAGTTTTTCTACAGTTTCCGAGCCAAAGTTAAAATACTCTGGCTAGTTCAATGATACATGCTATTTTCACTCTCTTGCATTCAGCAGCTTGGGATCCATGTGTGGGATGGCTTCAGTTACAGACAGAGAAGGTCATCTCCTGGGAGAAGTAATAAGAGGGCCCTTGAGACCCTGTTATCCTTATGTACCCTTTTGCCTCAACTCATTGACAAATGCCCCAAATGAGGCAAAGCTTGGTCACTCTAGGTCAATGATTCTCAAACTTTAGCATGCATCAGAAACACCTGGAGGGCTTGTTAAACTAGATAGCAGGTGTCAAGCCCCCAGACTCTCTGTTTCAGTAGGTCTGTGGTAGAGCCCAAGAATTTGCATTTCTGACAAGTTTCTAAGTGATGCTAACTTTGCCAGTCCAGGGACCACACTTTGGTAACCAAGGCTGTAGGCCATGATGGCCAATCAAAAGCAATCTCCACTTGGGACAGATTACGTTCAAGCTGCTTTAAGCCTCTTACACCTGAGGTTGGGGAAAAGCTTGAAGAGCAGCGTTAGATTGAGGGTGAGGGGCTTGAAGGGCTGGAGGGAACACGGAGGCTTGTGTTCAGTGCTTTGCTATTTTGCCCAGGAGAGGACTTTGGGGCTGCTCCTCCCCACATTGACCCCCACCCCTCACACACACACCTGGCTCCCTTACTCCTGACCCCCCTTCTGCACAAGCCCTTCCTCCACCGCAGGACTCCCAGCCACCTCCCAGGCTGGCAGCTCCCTGTCAAGCAAAGCTGCTCTCAGTCCTGGGGAAACTTGCCTGTCAAGGAGTGACTGGCTGAGGCTATGAATTGCAAATCACTCCAGTACCAGCCCAACCTTCCTGCCCAAGAGGCAGCTGTCCTGGGGGAGGGACTCCTTTTCCACTTTACAGATGCACACACAACACCAGCCACGAGCACCAGCAGGATGCTTCAGGTGGGCACCTACCTGAGAACCCTTCAGAGATGCCTCCTGGGCTTCGAATGCCGCACTCAGCCTGAGGCCAAGAGAGAAAAGAGCCAAGGAAACTTGAGTCACCGGCAAATTGTGGCAAAGAGGAGGGAGGGTGGGGAGGAAGAGATCATCTACCACTTAGAGTAAGTACCAGCCACCCAGATTTGGTTCTGGAATCTTGACATGTTTAGTCTCTTTTATCCACATGTCAATTGAAATAAACTTCACATTAGGATAGGATGAATACAATAAATAAATCCAAAGCAGTGTCCAGGATCTCTGAATTTGGCCAAAGAAGTAAGACAATAATGAGTAATTCTCTCTGAGCCCACTCATCCTGCTCACATTGATCAACTGAGAAGTGAAGAAGGGTCATGTACACTCACACTCATACTCTTTCTCTCTCTCCATGGAAGGACTTTCTTTCCTTGTTCTGGAAACCCCTCCTGCTCACTGAGAAATCACACGCATAGCAATTGGTGGAGAGACTGGTCAGGCTGGAAGCAGGCTGACATTCCCTGCTCCTCTCCACCCTCCCTGCTTCTCTTCCTTTCCTCCACCACCCAGAGACTTCTCTGGTTGCACTTGCCCACTACAAATAAGGCACCCTGTATGGCCAGGAGCCCCCATCGTGGCCATTCACATGCAGGTTCGCATTAGATTCAGACAGACGGTAATGAAACAATGGAGCCAAGCACTGGTGGGGCATTAGCTTTAATCCTAGCTTGCACCCAGAGGCAAGTAAAAACACACACTGGGCTCCAAAACCCACTCATTCAGTGCTCACAAAGCTACTGACTTATCCAAGTTTTCCTAGGATCAAAAGTTTCTACCTCACCAGCCTTATTCACCTCTGTTCCCCATCTCCTTCTCTATGCACAAACTGGCTTCTCCCTCAGCACTCCACCATCTTGGCTGCTTCTCCTGGACTCCTCCATGTGGCCTTCTCTCTGCTCTCCTCTCTAATGCTAATCTCAGGAACCAAGAGAGAGCAAGCTCCCGGTCTGCCACACTTTATAGCATAGAAACCAAAATCTTTAATCCAATACACAAACAAGGAAGTCTCTGATACAAAGTCACTTATCTGAGGCATAATGGGATTCCTCATAAGAGTGCACCACCCTACAGCAAAAAGGGTGAGAAAGGCTTAGTCCCAAAACTAAACCCCAAGCTACAAGGATCCTGCCTGCCTATAGCCCACCCCCAACACACATTAATATAATCACGCCCATCCCAAGCAAGAAAGGCAACCAATACCATCACCTGGGCGATGGGCTTCCACATAGGCAGGGCCATCTTTAACAAAGTGAGCATAATATATTTTATCTGCCCAACAATCCACCCCTATGCTCACTTTACTACCCACAATCTACACCACCGGCATCCCTGTGCAAGGAGATTAAGCACATTACACAAATTACAAATACATGACAAATCATACAATTTCAACAATTACATAGGTACGTTTCACCAGTCTCTGAGCACTTTGCCAAAAATGCAAAATGTCTTCTGTCTTCTTTTCTAGCCATGGGAAAAGCTTCCTGGGGCAGGGGAGTGCCTCCAGCAAAGCTGCTCCCCACCCCCATCAGGGTATTTCACATTGTCCAAAATCCGTAAGTCCATCCAACAAAGGAGCCAATGCCCACTCCGGTCATAGTCTAGGAATCAGTCCAAGCACATGGGGCCTCAGGCACACCCCTCATCCCTGCCGTCCTGGCAGGTCTTACACTGTCCCAAAGAGGAGCATATGGCAATGGTAGTCAGCATTTCCATCTCTGCTCCAGAGAGCAGGATGGCACCCACCTCTATGTCCCAAAATCACAGACCTACCAGGAGCGTAGTAAGTACTCCTTGCTGCCCTTCCCTTGCTGCTGGGCTCTCTCCTTCTGGAGACTGCAGATCGCAACTCCAGCCCAATTCTCCTCATCCTCCAAAGAGGAACTGAAAACACCAGCTCCCACTGCCGGACTTGAACCCTGGGCGACAGCCGCCTTCTGCTCTGTGGGCCTTGTAGCCCCAGCTCCAGCCTCAGCCTCAGCCTCAGCCCCAGCCTCCTGCTGCTGCTGGCTCTCCACAACATCCAGGGCAATCTGCAACTCACACACCTGTGATTCCTTCTCCAGCGGCTCCTCCATTTCCAGGTGAATCTCCCAAAACTGGTCAGCCTCCTCCGGTACCTGCTCCAGCTCCAGGGTCAGCATCTCTTTCTCCTACATTTGCTCCAGCTCCTTCCACTGCTTGGTTTGCAGGTCCTGGGCAGCCTCTTCCAGAGAGCTCTTGGTTTCCTCATGCATGTCTGTAAAACTCAGCCAGCTTACGGTCCCCAAAAGGACAGCCATGGGGAACCATAACAGCAGCCAGTCCTCTACTCCACGGCTCAAAGGTGGTGGTGGCTCCATACCAAATTCCAAATCCTGCCACAGACTACACCAAGTGTATGTCCAGGCCGCCATCATGGCCATTCACATGCAGGTTTGCATTAGATTCAGACAGATGCTAATGAAACAATGGAGCCAAGCACTGGTGGGCCATTAGCTTTAATCCTAGCTTGCACCTGGTGGGCAAGTAAAAACACACACTGTGCTCCAAAACCCACTCATTCAGTGCTCACAAAGCTACTGACTTATCCGAGTTTTCCTAGGATCAAAGGTTTCTACCTCACCAGCCTTATTCACCTCTGTTCCCCATGTCCTTCCTTCTCCCTGCACAAACTCTGCACAAACTGGCTTCTCCCTCAGCACTCCACCATCTTGGCTGCTTCTCCTGGCTTCCTCCATGTGGCCTTTCCCCTGCTCTCCTCTCTAATGCTAATCTCAAAAACTGAGAGAGCAAGCTCCCTGTCTGCCCTACTTTATAGCATAGAAACCAAAACATTTAATCCAATATACAAATAAGGAAGTCTCTGATACAAAGTCACTTATCTCAGGCATAGTGAGATTCCTTATAAGAGTGCACCACCCTACAGCAAAAAGGGTAGGAAAGGCTTAGTCCCAAAACCAAGCCCCAGGCTACCCCTAACACTCATTAATATAATCACAACCATCCCAAGCAAGAAGGGCAACCAATACCATCACCTGGGTGACAGGCTTCCACGTGGGCAGCGCCATCTTTAACAAAGTGAGCATAATACATTTTATCTGCCCAACACATCCCCTTTCTGTAGAGCCTGAGACCCTTTGAAAATCCTACAGGGTGTCCATCTTTCTCAACAATTTTTTTTTAATGGAAGCAGTCATCTCTAAACCGTGTAACTAATACCTGCATTGTCAGAAATATTATTTTCAAAATAAATAATACAAAAGAGTAATACTGCACAAAGTTAAATAACAACAGCATCTATCTTTGTAGCTGTCAAAGGTAAAACTGTTTGATATGTTTCTCCAGTGAGAGTCATTGCTGATAAGCCATCAGATATCTCACCTTCCAGGGAGTATTTTTAGACACTTAAATTGGCATGTACATGCATCTTAGTGCTCTAAATTTAAAATAGAAAATTAAGGGTAAGAGTGTAAGCAAGTTGAGATTCCAAATGTGCTGTAAGGAAAAGAGTTTCTCTCAAGAACACTTTTAAAAGACCCACTTTAATGTTCTTTGCACAATTAAATTTACTTCCCAGGTTTATAAAATTGAACTGTGTTTCTGAAAAAAAAAAAAAAAAAAAAAAAAAAAGAAAGAAAGAAAGGAATTCACAATCTTCTCCTACTTAAGACAAAGCCCCAGCAGCAAGCCATTATCACTTCTCACTGTTCGGAGAGGAACCACCTGCAGGAATATTCCCCTTTCTGTCGGCTCCCAGCAGAACCTTCCAAATGATGATTAATCACTGAATAAACGGCGGAATTGACAACAGCATAATGACAAAGAGAAAGCAGAGACGGGCCTAAACAGTGGGCGCATGTGGCCCAGCCGCAGTGGGTGGAAGGGCCAAAGAAGATGGATGACCCTGTAAGAGCTTGACACTTGAGTATCTTGTCTTTTACAAGGAGGAGGGGGTCACTTCTGCCAGATTCAACAAATGGGGCAGCACGCATCAAGTGGATGTGTTTCCTATGGCTGTCAGAAGCAAGGAGAAACGTCTTAAAAATTAAGCTAATAAGCTTAAATTGACATCCTAAGCTCAGACGGTAACAGAAATAAGAGATACTACCAATGACAGTCTAATACATTATTGGGGAAGGCATTAAAAAGGTTTTACTGATTATAGCCTCAGATTACCCTAACCATGTCCCTACTAATTTGAAAAATGATGAATCACTAAGTTCAAACAGGGCTCAGAAGAGTCAATTATACTAAAGAGTGGTATCAAAAGCTCGTATTTTCTACACGAAGGAATAAAACATGTTATGCCTAATAACAAACAGAAATGAGACCAATTACCCACTCTCAGTTGACCAAGTCATTAGCTATAAGAATGTTTCTCTAATTTTTCAATATTTCTTTTCAGAATATGTGCTCCCTGCCCCAAGGATTCCTACTAGCTAAAGTGTATTAGCATGAAAAAGATCTGCAGTAAATGAAATACTGGTTTGCAGCTGGCTTAATACCCTTCAGATACAGATACCATCATCAGCTTTCAGAACTTCCATGCTCAAATGAAAAGAGCAGCCCTGGCCGGTTGGCTCAGCGGTAGAGCGTCGGCCTGGCATGTGGGGGACCCGGGTTCGATTCCCGGCCAGGGCACATAGGAGGAGCACCCATTTGCTTCTCCACCCCCACCCCTCCTTCCTCTCTGTCTCTCTCTTCCCCTCCCGCAGCCAAGGCTCCATTGGAGCAAAGATGACCCGGGCGCTGGGGATGGCTCCTTGGCCTCTGCCCCAGGCGCTAGAGTGGCTCTGGTCGCGGCAGAGCATCGCCCCCTGGTGGGCAGAGCGTCGCCCCTGGTGGGCGTGCCAGGTGGATCCTGGTCAGGCATATGCGGGAGTCTGTCTGACTGTCTCTCCCCGTTTCCAGCTTCAGAAAAATATAAAATAAAATAAGAAAAGAGCAGTTACTGGTCAGATTCACCATCTCTCAGGCCTCATTAACACTATCATCTTCCTCATCGTGTACATCTTCACCTTCACCAGTTTTTTGTTTTTTCTGTAACACAGAGAACTTTAAATTCTTGAGAGTTTCAAGCAAAAAGAGTTATATCTTTCTATTGGTCCTAACTTAACAGATACCCCAGTCAGTGCCCCCTTCTGCATAACACAGCACTCTTTGATACTTGTCAATTCTGTCTTGTGCCACGGGTCTCTTTCCACTTTAATGTATAGCAACAGAAAGTACTTCACTGGCTATGACATCATGAGTCAAGATTACCTGTGTTTCTAGCTACATTTTTTCTACATTATGTCTTATTCTCAACCACACCTAGAACAATGTTTTGCATCTTGTAGGTACTCAGCAAGTATCTGTTAAGTGACTTTATTTTGGGGTTCCTTTTACTAGAGGCAACCAACAGCAGGTCTTATATATGAGATCTTCAAAATCCTTCCCAAAGGGAGTTCTCCGGCATGCTAAGTTACATTAAGACCTGAGTAAGCAATCACCTTGAAATAACAGAGGAATCTAGGAATGGATGATTGTAAGTGGACCTTGAAACAGTCGGTGAGCAACCCCTTTCTCATAATTTACACATATTGCATTAAGAAATAATTTTTCCCACCAAAGTTTAATCTCTATCATCCTCCAATGAGTTAAAAATTTTAATTTCATGTTCAAAATTTAGCTTCGCATTTGGTCTTTGGTCTGGCTTTCAAGCCTCTACCCGGTGATGACCCCTTTCACCACAGGGCCTGCGTAACTAACCCTTGCCCTCAGCATACACACACACACACACATCATCCCACACTCACCATGCTCAGTCCTATCTTTGCCTTTGCCCTTCAACAGGCCTACTCTCCTTCTTCTCTCCTATTCAGACCTCCTCATTCTTCTCGCACCCCACCACTCTTCTCTGGAAACCCATCTCTTCTAAAAATCTCACAGTCTTGCATCAGGTGCTCCATAGGGCTATAACCAATCACAGCCAGTATGAGAGAACAAGGGTCTTCAAGCCATTTCTTTTTTTCTTCCTTTTTTTTTAGTGTTCATGTGTGTGTGTGAGGGGGGGGGCAGGAAGAGAGAGAGATAAGAAGCATCAACTCATAGTTATGGTACCTTAGTTGTTCATTGATTACTTTCTCATATGTGCCTTGACATTGGGGGTAGGGGCTTGGCATCCAGCCAAGCCAGTGACTCCTTGCTCAAGCCAGCAAACTTTGGGCTCAAGCCAGTGACCATGGGGTCATGTCTATGATCCCACACTCAAGCGGGTGACCACACGCTCAAGCTGGTGAGCCCGCACTCAAGCCAGTGAGTGACCTCAGGGTCTGGAACTTGGGTCGTCAGCATTCCAGGTCAATGTTCTACCCACTGAGCTACCACCTGGTCAGGTCAAAACCATTTTTTAGTTCTCTGAAACAGGGGTGAAGATGTATACCTTAGAGCATTATTGAAAAAAAATTAAATGAAACAATGTGTGAGAAATGTCTGGCTCAGATCCTGCAAAGACTATGTCATTTATTTCTAATCCTCAGTATATAACCTCAAACCTGACGCATAATAGTAAACACTTACTTAAAAGTGAGCAGACAGAGAAGTAAAAAATACATGCATACACGATTCAAACTTTTTAACTCAGTAAACTGTGATAGTTTTGGTTTTCTTATTTTTATCTTTTATATTTAAATTAATCTTTCATCATTTGTTACTTCCCATATCTACCCAACAGACAAGTCAAACATTAGACATTAATGAGCAGCAGAAACTAAACATGTAAACCCAGTGTTCCCAGGTCGATGCTTTATCCACTGCGTCACCAGAGATCAGGCTGTAAACCTATTCTAATGTAGAGTTGCAATTCCCCTTCTCTCCTCTTCACCGACCCCCCCCCCCCCACAGCCCCAAAATGAATCCCGAGGGAGCCCGGGGAAGCTCCTGTGCTCGCAGGTGTGAGTTTGCTGAAGACAAGAAAGCACGAGGCTCCCCTTCACTGAGCTCCTTCCTCTCTGTTGGGAAGATGGGGGTTCAAATTCAGCTGAGGACACAGAAGTCCCCTGGAAGCATCTTAAGGCAATAAGTACTTTGGGTCAAATAGAAACTAATTTATCAAGTAAAAACACCATAGAGGCCCTGACAGGTTGGCTCAGCGGTAGAGCGTCGGCCTGGCGTGCGGGGGACCTGGGTTCAATTCCCGGCCAGGGCACATAGGAGAAGCGCCCATTTGCTTCTCCACCCCCCCCCCTTCCTCTCTGTCTCTCTCTTCCTCTCCCGCAGCCGAGGCTCCATTGGAGCAAAGATGGCCCGGGCGCTGGGGATGGCTCCTTGGCCTCTGCCCCAGGCGCTAGAGTGGCTCTGGTCCCGGCAGAGCGACGCCCCGGAGGGGCAGAGCATCACCCCCTGGTGGGCAGAGCATCGCCCCTGGTGGGCGTGCCGGGTGGATCCTGGTAGGGCGCATGTGGGAGTCTGACTGTCTCTCCCCGTTTCCAGCTTCAGAAAAATACAAAAAAAAAAAAAAAAAACACCATAGAAATTACTAAGTCATAGGTAAATAAAACACAGAGAAAAACTACGTACAAAAACAGAAAAATAAAAGAATAACATGAGATCGGGGTTTTTTCCATCTTTTTTATTTTTGCTTTTTAAATTTATTGGGTTGACATGGTTCTCCAAACTATACATTTTTCAAATATACAACTCAATATAACACTATCCACAGCCCTCATCATGCCCCCTGCCTAGGAGATAGCTTTAATTTGATGGATTTGGGGAACTCCTAGTGGGATTTGTTTGTTTTGTATATGTACGTTTTTTGCTATTTTTTGTTTGTTTTTTCCTAACAATCATTTATTTTTTATTTTTTATTTTTCTCTGAAGTGAGAAACGGGGAGGCAGAGAGACAGACTCCTGCATGCTCCTCACCGGGATCCACCTGGCATGCCCACCAGGGGATGATGCTCTGCCCATCTGGGGCGTTGCTGCATTGCAACCAGAGCCATTCTAGCACCTGAGGCAGAGGCCATGGAGTCATCCTCAGTGCCTGGAGCCAACTTTGCTCCAGTGGAGCCTTGGCTGTGGGAGGGGAAGAGAGAGACAGAGAGAAAGGAGAGGGGGAAGGGTGGAGAAGCAGATGGGCGCTTCTCCTGTGTGCCCTGATCAGGAATCGAACCCTGGACTTCCACATGCCAGGCTGACGCTCTACCACTGAGCCAACTGGCCAAGGCCACAATCATATTTTTACTCACTAATCTTTGTTGTAGTTAACTAGTAACTACAAAAATAAAATACGTTGATAAATTTAAGTTCTTGGAAGAAAATAAAAAATAAATTTAAAAAAAGATGTTTATTACTAGAAAACGCTTTTTGTCACATATCTTTCTTGATTTTTTACTTTTGGGTTTCATATCCAGGAATACACAAAATATAACCACTTGTAAACAAACCAAATTGCACAAAATATATCTTTTGTTCCTAAACTAAGTGAGTTTAAATTTATAAACGGTGCTTTTAACAAGTGTAACATCAATAACTATTTTCTACAATTCTTTAATCCTCTTCTCTCCCTATCTCTAAAAAATAGATTTATTTGCCCACTGTTTCAAATGTTTTAATAATTTTTATATAGCTGGAGAAGAAAGTTCAGCATATAAAGTTTTGCACCACTGATTATTAGCACTTGTTAGATATTTGGATTTGATCCTGCACATAGTATGTGCTCAATAAAATTTACTTGGTTATACTTAAATGTTCAGTGAAAGAAGAAAAAATGCTACTTTTGTGTTGTCATCATGGTGTTTCAATGTCTGACGCTCTCTAGGCAAAGACCTCACTCCAGACTGTCTGCGAGTAATCTAGGAGTAAAGTAGGAGCAGACTAGGCCTTCTCACAGAAGGCCCACGCCTCCAGAATGTTCTTCCCATCCTGGTCAGACACAGACTGAAATGTGTGAGTCTATCTGCTCAGTCAGGCATTTTTCCTGAAGCCTGTGGGTGGACTGGGATCAGAGATTAAAGTGGTGGCAAGTCTTTATCTATTACAACTACAGAGTAGTCTACCCAAGCCATCCATTTATAGGGACAAGAGATGCTCTTGAAACTGCAAAGAACAACATTAGCATTTTATTTCCTCTCCCAACTATCTGTCTATGGTCATTGTGCTCACTTTGACCCAATCAGGGCACAGAAACAGTTTCCTGGCCTAGGGGACAAAATGTGAGGTGGCTCACCTCCCAGGCCAGGCTGGACACATCCAGACAGTATGGTCCAGTGACCTAAGCAATGGGCTGGAAATTCCAGACTGATTATGCTCTTTCCAGCATCAAACTTGCTGTGTGATGCCAGGTGAAGCACCTACATTCTCTGGACCTCTACTTGCTTTGTTTGCTGCACCAGGGGAAGTGGATGCTATGAGATAACATGCAATTAACAACCTTTGTCAGCCTTGGCTTCCTCATCTCTAAAGCAGGAATGACTAGTGCCTTCATTGCCTCACAGGATCAATGTAAGGTGAAAATGCACATAAAACTCCAGTAATGTTTACAGTGCTGAATTGGTTCTTCCTCGTGCCATTATTAGTAACAACAGGGTAAATCTGGGACTCAAATCCAGGTTTGCTGACTCCCATTCCAGGGCCCTAGAAAAGCTAAACAAACTAAATTTCCTTTTCTTTCCATGAACATAAAACAAACCCTGAATCCAATGGATGTGGTTTTTTGACACAAACTTTCCTGCAAAGGCTGGAGTATATGCTATTGTTGGTGAAGTCCAGAAAATCCTGAAGCTAGCACTTCCTTAGGGGCATCGTGGTAGTTCTTAAGTGGAAACCAAGAAAAGGTGATGCAACATTTTTATTTAAAGCCATAGTCAAAGTGAACCACACTTGTCTTTTAAGTTCTCAAATGTATAGAAAGTTTGACTTGAGGATTAGACACAGAATGGTAAGGCTGCTTCCTTCCATGCTGAATCACACTTGGCCCTCCCTCATTATATCCCTAGTTAATTCTTCAGTAATTGAGGAGCTATGGTCTTTGCAAATGTCACAGTTTTACCGCAGTGTATTTACTTCTGAGTGGATTAGCATGAATGTGTTGATTGTATTGGATTGCCAATTTTGTGGGAGTGATTTGAAAGCCTTCAGAATAAACTGTTATTTAATTTAGGGAAATTGGGAAGGAAAAATGGCAGCGTTTTATGTTTTTCTCCCTTTGGTTCATATTTGCACGAAATCCTCATAACCAAAGGCAGCTGGAATCCCGAGTATAATGATAACATTGGTGGTGAGAGGTTTGGACCTGGCTGGGAACGGGGGCTTGTGTGGGAGGCAATTTTCCATGCAGATGTAAAGCATAAGAAACATTTATTCGTAGAAATTACATATAAAGATTAGGGGGAAACGGCTTATTTTTTAGGTACCTTGTTCACAATATAAACCAAAAGTATTTGGCTAACTTTGTCTTCATGTAAAGATGGTCCTCCTCATACTTGCAGACATTGGTCATTCTGTAGGACATTTTTGTCATTCATGATCTAGAAGAAACCTTTGTTTGAGGTAATAACACAATTAGATTGTTCATACAAATCAGTTAACTCAGAACTGACTAAAATAAGTCTCTCTTTTTTTCTGACTCACTACTGGAACAGTAGTGAGGCCAGTACAAAGAGAATGCTGAGTTCCCACACACAGGCACTGCTAACTATCAATGCCTCCTGTGCGCTAACATCACTGGAGACCAAACCTAAGATATTGGTCTTCTCTCCTCCTCGGCATCTACGTATCTTTTCTCCTTGTTCCGCTGCCCTCTGTAGTCTCCTGAGCTTATTACTAACCATCTTTATTATCACGAGTGCGCTTTATGTGACAAACTCCTACCATGTGCGCAGCAACACAGAGACACGAAGCCTGGCAGCCAACCTTGCCCTACCGCCCAGCAGGTGCACTCTGGTCACACTCTATCCGGGAAGCCTGGATTCCAATAGATCGCCCCCAAAGAGCAGGACATCGCGGCTGGCTAAGACAAAGAGCTTATCAAGATGTGATGAACAGAATCTAAATAGCAAGAATGCCCATTGTTATGTTTGTTTCCTTTTTCTGAAAAGAAATTAGAAAAACACAATGAAAGTATGCTATAATAGAAGAAGTATCTAGCTGTGCTCACTTCAGTGGCACAATACTAAAAAAAAAAAGTACTGGGCTGAGAAACTAGAAACTTCATTGGCAAACCCGAGACTGCAACTAACAAAGTCAGAGAGTTTGATCAAGTCACTAATCTCTCTGGTTCTCAGTTTTCAATCTGAAAAATGAGTGGATTGGACTAGATCTATAAACTTTATCAGCTTTTTAACCTCTATGATTTCTATTTTTATAATGTTCATTTTTTATAACTCTTTTTCTTATTCTATACGCAATATATGGTCATCATGTAGCTATAGCAAATAAACAACAAAGAGCAAAATTAAAATCACCAATTGTCTTATTACCCCCAAACAACTAGGCTTACAAATATATTACATACGTAGTTATTTGAAGGTATACCAAAGTGACCTTATCCCAAATAGACTGAAATATACTAAGCATTGAAAGTATTTTAAATCAAGCTGATACCAATGTATTTTTCCCAAACAGTAATACCAAGTTTCTTTCTTATTCCCAGAGCACGTTGACCCATTGTGTTTCACTTTCTCCATCGATTGCTGCTAGCCTGGATATGAACTAATGGGATGGCAATTCCCTGGCCATCAGAGAAAGTACAGAACCTTGAGAAAATACTCAGAGGAGCCGTGGTGATCATTTGGAACTACCCTCTCACTTTACAGATGAGAACGTTGGTCCTAAAAGAGAGTCAAAGTAATATGTCAAACATCATAAGGTCACTAGATATCAGGGACAGGGCTAGAACAAAGTCCTGCTACCCCTGTTCTAAAACCATTTGCAGCCCTGGCTTGGTGGTTCAGTGGATATAACCATTTGTACTCTCTTATTGTTCTTAAAGGTTTTTCTGGGTTGTTTGTCTGTTTAATTATTTAAGCAACAGGGTTGAAAATTTTTTTTTCTAATTGGACTTTGGTTAATAAGAAAACTTGATTTAACCAATTTTCCTGGTTAATAGAGATCTCACCTTACTATACTCCAACCTCATAACCAGCCACTAGCAGGCTGTAGGCTAAGCTGCCTTG
This sequence comes from Saccopteryx bilineata, assembly GCF_036850765.1. Classification (NCBI taxonomy): domain Eukaryota; kingdom Metazoa; phylum Chordata; class Mammalia; order Chiroptera; family Emballonuridae; genus Saccopteryx; species Saccopteryx bilineata. The sequence goes on from NC_089498.1 coordinate 64,466,721, forward strand.
AAAAGAAGAATGAGTCATGGTGGTAAATTGGGCTCAGCAGAAAAAGTGCATGAGCACACTGTGTTCATACTGCCCCTCGCGGTGTATTAGACAAGCTATAGAAGCTTCATTTCCTTTTAATTCATTGGATTTTCTTGAGCCAAATGACAGGACATTACTACACATACCTTTATAAAAGGGATGTCAAAAAACAATATCAGATATTTAATAAATTTTGTTGACCAATTGTGTTTTCTATAATCAAAGGTGCTGTTTTTTCTGGTGTTCTTGTTTAAGAATGAGATGGGGAAATAACACCCACCCACGCCTATCTCACACAGAGGCCAGGAGAGCAGGAGACACAATGGAGATCCTTGGCAGCAAAGTACTGTGTGTCTTCAGATCTCATTTATATTAACCATTAAGCCAAAGTTCCTGAGAGGCTGCTTCTTCGTTGTTGAGAACAATGAGGCTTATACTCAACCTATAAATGTCCTCATTCCCCACATCACTCCACCTAATACTTAAAACTCTCTACCTGCAACCCTCCACCCAGTTTGCTTTCCTAGGTCATACTTGATCCTGGTCAAAGTCATTTCAAAAGTACATAGTACAGTTATCTTTGTTTTCTCTTGCTGTTTTTCCTACCCCAGCTCATGGGAAGAATATAAGACTTTCTCAAAGACAAGGTAGGGTAGAAGCTTTCTTGCTTTGGATAAAACCTTCTGGATGATTCAGATATGCCCACCACCTTCTAATTCCTAAATGAAAATTCCTAAGTCTAATGCAGTGGAAGAAAGTGTCATCCAGAGATTGGAGATGGTATGTCGTGAGTTTTATCACAGGCTGAAGGGAAAAGATGGGCAGTCTCTTTCAGATTTTAACTCTGACAACCCTTTCTTTCCTACTAGGCTCCTATGTTGTCAACCATGACATTTTCTCTTTATTCACAGTATATATTGATACCTTCCTACAGAATCAGTAGAGTGCTTTACACATAGAAGTTGCTTAATAGATATATGAATTAACTAATTACTCCCAAACATTTTTCTCTTGCTACTCTTTACTTGGTTTTTACCACTTATCTGGACCAAAGGTTATTTAGCAGGTCTCAAACTTGAGCATACATCAGAATCACTTGGAAGGTTTGTTAAAGAGATTGCTGGACCCCACGCTTAGGGTTTCTCATTTCATAGGTCCGGGGTGTAGCCTGATCATTTGTATTTCTAACAAGTTCCCAGGTGATGCTGGTGCTGCTGGGTCAAGAAGGGCACTGAGAGAACCACTGGTCTATCTTACCCAAGTACTGCATGGGGCCTTGTCTTTTTTAAAAAGATTGGTTTCAGCCATTTAAGGACTCTATGCATACTTACCACTATGCCTGGACGTATCCTTTTTATTTTTCCTTTTTATTAAATTTATTGGGATGACACCGGTTCACAAAATTATACAGGTTTCAGGCATACAATTCCACAACACATCATCTGTACACAGCATTGTGTGTTCACCCCTCAAGTCAAGTCCCCTCCCATCACCATTTATTCCCCTTACCCTCCTTCAGCTCCCCCTCTCATTCCTCGCCATCACCACACTGTTGTCTGTATCCATGAGCTTTATCTCTATTTTTTTTGTCCTTTCTTGCTCAATACATCCACCACCCTTACCCAGCCATCCCCCACCCCAGACAGCTGTCAGCCTGTTTATTAGTTCATTGTGTTCATTAGATTTCACATGTGAGTAAATTTGATGGTACTTGCCTTTCTCTGACTGGCTTATTTCATTTAGTATAATGCTCTCCAGGTCCATCCATGCTGCTGCAAAACTTAAGATTTCTTTCTTTTTTACAGCCAAGTAGTATTCCATTGTGTAAATTTACCACAGCTTTTTTGTCCATGGACCCTTGGGCTGCTTCCAAATCTTGGCTATTGTAAATAATGCTGCAATGAACATAGGGGTGTATATACTCTTTTGAATTAGAGTTTCCAGTTTCTTTGAATAAATTTCCAGAAGTGGAATCTCTGGGTCACAGAGATGTTTAATTTTTTGAAGTAACTCCATACGCTTTCCACAGTGGCTGCACCAATCTGCATTCTCATGAACAGTGCATGAGAATTCCCTTTTCTCCACACCCTCACCATCACTTGGTTGTTTGTTGATTTATTGCTGATAACCATTCTGACAAGTGTGAGGTGATAGCTCATTGTGGTTTTAACGTGCATTTCTCTAATCATTAGTGACATTGAGCATCTTTTCATATGTCTATTGGCCATCTGTATGCCTTCTTGAAAAAAGTGCCACCTTGGCTGGTTGGCTCAGCAGTACAGCATTTGCACGGCATGTGGAAGTCCTGGGTTCAATTCCTGTCCAGGGCACACAGGAGAAGCACCCATCTGCTTCTCCACCCTTCCCCCTCTTCTTCCTCTCTATCTCTCTCTTCCCCTCCCACAGCCAAGGCTCTATTGGAGCAAAGTTGACCCGGGTGCTGAGAATAGCTTCATGACCTCCGCCTCAGCTGCTAGAATGGCTCTGGTCTCATCAGAGCAACATCCCAGATAGGCAGAGTATTGCCCCCTGGTGGGTATGCCAGGTGGATCCCAATCAGGCGCATGCGGGAGTCTATCTCCCTGCTTCTAACTTTGGAAAAATACAAAAAAAAAAAGAAAAAGAAAAAGTGCTTATTCAGGTCCTTTGCTCATTTTTTAATTAGATTTGGATTGTTTTTCTTTTCTTTTCTTTTCTTTTGGTGTTAAATCTTTTTTTTAGTTTTTCCGTTTATTTGAGAGACAGAGGAAGAGGAAGGATGAGGGAAAGAGAGAGAGAAAGAAGCATCATCTCATTTTTCCACTTAGTTGTTTCATTTAGTTGTGCAATCATTGATTGCTTTCTCATGTATGCCTTGACTGGGGATCGAACCAATGACCTCAGCACAGAAACAACACTCTATCTACTGAGCCATCTGGCCAGGGCATTGGTGTTGAGTTTAATAAATTCTTTATACATTTTGAATATTAACTTCTTACTAATGTGTCATTGGCAAATATGTTCTCCCGTCTAGTGTCTCTTCATTTGGTTTATAGTTTCCTTTGCTGCGCAAAAACTTTTTAGTTTCACGTAGTCCCATTTGTTTTTCTTTTGTTTCCCTTGCCTGAGGATATGTCAGAAAAGAATATTGCAATGAGAAATGTCCAAGATTTTACTGCCTATGTTTTCTTCTATGATTTTTATGGTTTCCAGTCTAACATTTAAGCCTTCAATCCATTTGAGTTTATTTTGTGTATGATGTAAGAAAGTGGTCTACTTTCATTTTTTTTATGTATCCATCAAATTTTTCCAACACCATTTCTTAAATAAAAAAATCCCTTACTGTATGTTTTTGCCTCCTTTGTCAAATATTAATTGACTATAAGAGCATGGGTTTATTTCTGGGAATTCTATTCTGTTCTATTGATCTATGTGTCTCTTTTTATGCCAGTACCATGCTGTTTTGGTTACTATTGCCATATAGGATAATTTGATATCAGGTAGCATGATTCCTCCAACTTTGTTCTTCTTTTTTTTTTTTAACAAGGAGCTATTCCTGCTCTTTATTTTTCTTTTTTAAGATTTTTCTTTATTCATTCTAGAGTGAGGGGGGAGAGAGAGAGAGAGAAGAGGAGGAGAAACAGGAAGCATCAACTCCCGTATGTGTCTTGACCAGGCAAACCCAGGGTTTTTGAACCAGTAACCTCAGCATTTCAGGTCAACACTTTATCCACTGCGCCACCACAGGTCAGGCCAACTTTGTTCTTGTTTCTAAAGATTGCTATGACTATTCAGGGTCTTTAGTGGTTCTGCATAAATTTGTTTTAATTTTTATTTATTTATTTTAGTGACAGAGGAAGGGAGGGGAAGAGAGAGAGAAAAAAACAGGAACATAAATCTGTTCCTGTATGTGCTCTGATGGAGGAATCAATCCAGCAACCTCTGCACTTTCAGAGGGATGCTCTAATCAACCAAGCTATCCAGCTAGAGAACCCATATACATTTTTAGAACATTTGTTTTAGTTCTGTAAAGTATGCCATCAGTATCTTGATAGGAATTGCATTGAATCTATAGCTTGCTTTAGGTAGTAGTATGGACATTCTAATAATGTTAATTATTCCTATCCATGAACTCAGTACCATATTTCCCCATGTATAAAATGCTCCCATGTATAAAACACACCTTAATTTTGGGGCCCCCAATTTTTTTTAATTGTTTACATAACGCTATTGAACTCAAGTTTTATTCATCACTAAACAATGAGCGCAAAGACAAGCGTGAAAAAAGCAGAAAATGCAAGTAAAAAAAACTACAACCACTTTATAAGACGCAACTCGTTTTTAGACCCTAAATTTTTCAAAAAAAGGTGGATCTTCTACATTGGAAAATACGGTATAGTTTCCACTTATTTGTATTTTCTTCAATTTCTTTCTTCAGTGTTTTATAATTTTCCAAGTACAGTCTTTTTCATTCTTGGTTAAATTTATTCCTAGTATTTTATTCTTTTTTGAAGCGATTGTGAATAAGATTGTTTCCTTAGTTTCTATTTCTGATAGTTCATTATTGGTTTATAAAAATGCAACTGATTTCTGGATATATATTTTGTATCCTGCTGCTTCATTAAATTTATTTATCAGTCTAATAGTTTCTCTGTGGAATCTTCAGAGTTTTCCATATACCCTATCATGTCATCTGCAAATAATGACAGTATTTCTTCTTTCTTTCTAATTTGGATGCCTTTGATTTCTTCTTTTTGTCTTATTGCTGTGGCTTTTTTTTTTTTTTTTTTTTTACAGAGACAGAGAGAGAGTTAGAGAGAGGGATAGATAGGGACAGACAGACAGGAACGGAAAGAGAAGAAAAGCATCAATCATCAGTTTTTTGTTATGACACCTTAGTTGTTCATTGATTGATTTCTCATATGTGTCTTGACCATGGGGCTACAGCAGAACACGTAACCCTTTGCTCGAGCCAGTGACCTTGTGTCCAAGCTGGTGAGCTTTTTGCTCAAACCAGATGAGCCCGCGCTCAAGCTGGCGACCTCGGGGTCTTGAACCTGGGTCCTTGCATCCCAGTCCAATGCTCTATCCACTGCACTACCGCCTGGTCAGGCATAGAACTTTCAATATTATGTTGAATACAAATAATGAAAGTAGACGTCCTTATCTAGTTCCTGATCTTAATAGAAACACTTTTAATTTTTGTTCTTGAGTATGATGTTGGTTATGTATTTATTATATATGGCCTTTATTGTGTTGAGGTATGTTTCTTCTATTCCCACTTTGGTGAGAGTTTTTATCATAAATGGGTGCCGGATTTTATCAAATGCTTTTTCTGCATCTACTGATATGATTGTGCAGTTTTTCTTTTTCATTTTTGTTTATGTGGTATGTCATGTTTATTGACTTGCAGATAGTGTACCAACTTTACAACCTTGGAAAAAATTCTACTTGAACATGGTCCATGATCATTTTAATGTATTGCTGGACCCAGTTTGCTAATATTTTGTTGAAGATTTTAGCATCTATGTTCATGAGAAATTTTGGTCTATAATATTCTTTCTTTGCAGTGTCTTTGGAATTAGGATAATTCAGGCCTTGTAAAGTGAGCTTGGGACTCTTGCCTTCTCTTTAATTTTTTGGAATAGTTTGAGAAGGATCAATGGTATTTCTTCTATGAATGTTTGGTAAAATTTACCTGTGAAGCCATCTGGTCCAAAACTTTGTTGGGAATTTTTTGATTACTTCTTCAATTTTATTAGTTGTAATTTGTTTAAAATTCTCTGATTCTTCCTGATTCAGTTTTGAAGCTTGTATGTTTCTAGAATTTATTCATTTCTTTCAGATTGTCCAATTTGTTGGCACATAATTGTTCATAATATTTTCTTAGAATTCTTTGTATTTCTTTGGTGTCACTTGTTACTTCTCCTCTTTCATCTTTGATTTTATTTATTTCTGTCCCTTCTCTTTTTTCTTGATGAGTCTGGTTAAAGATTTGTTCATCTTATTTACCTTTTCAAAGAATCAGCTCTTGGTTTCATTGATCTTTTGTATTTTTTTTAGACTCCATTTCATTTATTTCTGCTCTGGTCTTTATTATTTCCTTCTTTCTACTCATTTAAACTCATTTTTGTCCATTTTCAAGTTCCTTTAAGTATAATGTTAGATTGTTTGAGATTTGTCTTGTTTCCCAAGAAAGTCCTGTACTGCTATGAATTCCCCCCCCCCGCCCCCTTAAGACTGCTTTTGCTGTGTCTCATACACTTTGGGTTGTTGTATTCTCATTTTCATTTGTTTCAAGATATCTTTTATTTGTTCCTTGATCTCACTGTTAACCCATTCATTGTTTAGTAACATGTTATTTAGCCTCTATGTCTTTGTATGTTTTTCAGTTTTTCTTCTTCCATTATGGTTAGAGTTTCATACTATTATGGTTAGAGAAGATATTTGATATGATTTCAATTTTATTAAACTTATTGAGACCTTTTGGTGTCCTAACATGTGGTCTAGCTTAGAAAATGTCCCGTGTACATTTGAAAGAATGAATATTCTGTGCTTTGTGGTGATGTTCTAAAGATATCTAATCCATCTGATCTAGTGTATCATTTAAGACTGGTGTTTCCTTGTTGATTTTCTGTTTAGAAGCTATACCCATTGATGTCAATGGGGTGTTAAAATCCCCTATCATGACTATATTACCGTCAATCTCTCCCTTTATGTGCTTAGACATGTTCTTAATCTTTGGTCTGATTTGCTTACCAGTTTTCATAAGCAACATTTTCATGGTAATCTGCAACACTGATCATATATGTGTGTATATGATCTCTGATGCACACATATATGTGTATTAAACTTTCTATGAAGGAATAAATCTAATTTAGAATATTTCTTCTCATTTATACTATTATTCTCTCCTATACATACAAATGATGTTTGTTAAGAGCGCCTTATGTCTTAGTCCCCACCCAAAAGAAATTAACACTAGCACTATATTTTTGTTGAATACTAATGTTCAATAATATTAATTTAAAAGAATTATAAAATATTAAATTGTAATAAGCCACAAATATACATAAAACCACCAGTCCATTTTAAGATAAAGAAGCTAAAGCCCACAAAATTGTGAAGTTTCCAAGATTTTACTATTAAGTTGTAGCACACCCAAGACTAGAATTCAGCTCTCCTTTCTTCCAGTTCTGTTTTGAAGCCTACTATGATGCCACTTTGGGCACTGTGTGTGAGTCTATTATTGTGTAACTTTGTGTGGAATTATCGAAATGTCTATTTCTTCTCTTTTTTTCAAATTTACCTTTATCTGTGAAAGTCTTCCAACAGTTAATAATTCCTCCAATGATTAATTTTACAAAGGTCTAGAGTTTCTTTAAAAATATACAGTTGCAATAAAGATACTATCTAGTACCATAAATAACTCATTGTTCTCAGGTACTGTGCTAAGTACTTAATATAAAATACTCTTTTACTCTTAGAATGAACTCTTGAGGTAAGCATGATCTTTAATTTTCAAACATAAAAATTGAGATACAAAAGGTTACTAGCCCACATCACTAGGATACTATTTTCTGAATCTTCAACTAAACAATGAGCTTCATAAGCACAAGGACTGTATGTATTTAATTACTATTTTCAATCCAGTGCATAGATCATAGAAGAACTCAATTAATATATGTTTAGTGAATGAATCAATAAATTCAAATCTCTTAATATTTTTTATCTTACCTACTGCTTCTGCATGATATAATAAAAGCTTGAATTACCTTGAAATTATGGAAGAACATGTTCCCTTACATGGAAAAATCTATAGTTTATTGTTACTGCCTTAAAATTTGTACACTTCCAAAATTTTTCCAGCTTTTTTAGCCTAATAGGGTCCCCATAGAAGCTTATGTTTGCAGAGTGCCTTTTAGTTATTTACAATTAATTGTCTCAGTGGTAAATGTGAATCATGGTCTCATCATTCCAATTCGACAGAGGGGAAACACATAACCAAGTCACATCCAAGGTCAAAGTCAAATGAATGGAGAAGTCAAGCATGAAACCAGTGACCCTGGCCCTGAATCTACTTAGTTATGCCTCTGGCTTCTGGTCTCTTCCAAGATTTCTACATAGTTCCAAACTCCTCACTTTGCCAGATGTTTACCACATCTCTCAAGTGGAAGCAAGCCCTTTCAATTACGATCACTAGGGGAAACCCACCCTACTTCTCTGAAGGAGAAATGGCTGAACCAGTTTGTCTAAAATAAGAACTGACATGATTCTTTGTCTGAATTCTGAGCTGTTCTGACAGCATTTTCTTGTTGGCTAAGGTCCCACCAGTAATGAACTGGAATATAAAAACAAAGATTGTTCTCATGTTGTTTCCCAACCAAAGAGGGCTAAACACTGGCTGAGCACTGAAATGTCTGCCTGTTTATCTGAGTCTTGAGTCTGACTTTTTTCTACCTACATACTCTGTCAAGTTCCCACCAGTATGCACACACAGGAAAACCACTTCCATGTCTGCCCAAGAGCATGAGAAAATAAGCTAATTTCTAGTCATTTAACAATTTCAGCCCTGATACCTCCAGATTTTGTTTTCTCTTGAGGGGGTAAATGAGCAGCTGAAAATAAAACAGATAAAAATTGCACTTATAATGTCAGTGCTATGACTTGTCCTTATTCCCAATTGCATAATTCAATTTCATGTCTATACAAGCATTGTAATAGTGCCACATTTGTGTAGTTCCTTTTAAATTTTCATAGTCTCATTAACTAAAGAATTGAGGAACATAAAAGGTGAGAGTAAATAGGTCATACAAAAACAAAAACATAGCTCAAGATTTGCATATTTACTTAGATTTACCATTAAGGTATATCTCAAATTACTCCAAACCAGCTACTATGGATCTGATCTACAAAGCAACTAGTAAAGGTCTACCTGCAGCAGTTTTTTCAGGTTTTCCAGTGCCTTCAGAATTGGAGACAGCAAACCTCAAACCTGAAAGTATTTCCCTGGAGAGATTTTCAGGTTAAACTGGGAACCACAAATAATTAGAGCAAGCTAACTTATAGACAGTAGCTGCTTTGGCAAATTTACCACAAGGGCATTCCTTGGCATACTTGGCGAGTTGGCTTCCAGGCAAAAGAGGCCAGAGGAAGAATCTTCATTTGCACATCAGTGTCTTTCCAGTCTCCTCCTTGCACTTTCTTCCCTAACCTCCACCTACAAAATACAGAAGACCCACAAAATTATAGCCCTGATTGCTTCAAAATGGTTAAGGAATCACAATCAACTCAAATATCTAATGGGGTGGGGAGAGCATTTAGGCTAATATTTTACACTTTGTGCTTCTCTAGTTTAGCTGATTTCTTTTCTTTCCCCATTGAATCAAGGACAAAGTTTAAGTTAGGACAAGGCCTCAAAATTCAGTCATTTGCAGAAGAAAGGTATATAGCACCAACACCTGAAGCAGACGGGGTGAAAGAAACACACTTCCTACTCAATCTAGCATTATTTTCTCACTTTTAATGGTAACATGGATATAAGAAATTGATACTTTTTTTACTTTAACTCTGCTACATGAAAATAACATTCCAGCCCTGGCCAGTTGGCTCAGTGGTAGAGCGTCGGCCTGGCGTGCAAAAGTCCCGGGTTCAATTCCCGGCCAGGGCACACAGGAGAAGCGCCCATCTGCTTCTCCACCCCTCCCCCTCTCCTTCCTCTCTGTCTCTCTCTTCCCTTCCCGCAGCGAGGCTCCATTGGAGCAAAGATGGCCCGGGCGCTGTGGATGGCTCCTTGTCCTCTGCCCCAGGCGCTAGAGTGGCTCTGGTCGCAGCAGAGCATCGCCCCCTGGTGGGCAGAGCGTCGCCCCTGGTGGGCATGCCGGGTGGATCCTGGTCGGGCGCATGCAGGAGTCTGTCTGACTGTCTCTCCCCGTTTCCAGCTTCAGAAAAATACAAAAAAAAAAAAAGAAAATAACATTCCAAGGGCAGTGATAAATGGCAACTGACACTAAGCCGGTGTTGGTGGTAGGACCGCGATCAGGAGCACAGTATTCCATCCCAAAGCGGCAGCCATTGCACACCTCCAGCCCGCTGCGGACATGCTGGATGGAATTCAGGGCCCAGGGTTGCCACTGTTTGATACTTCAAGAGAAGCCGGAAATTGGTACTTTCTCATGTTTGCAACTTAGTCTGTTTTTGTTGTTATTGTTGTTTTTGTTTTTTTAAGAAACACTGTTCCAAGTAACACTGAGCTTAAAAATCAATAAAACAAAAAACCTATGTGCAATTTCTATGTTTAGGTCTTGAGATCATGGTTACCTGGTGTCCTTAGCTTTTACTTCCCATGAATCTCCGCTTCACCTGCTCAACTGTCATCTTTCATGCACGGCTCTCCACCTGCAAACCTCACTTTTGGGTAAATCTAATTTCAGCACAAAACTTCGGGATCAGCAAAGATGGTATTTGCTTACCTCTTTTCTTCCTATGTGATATCAGCACTTAGTAGGACATATATTTTGAGTCATTTTCACTCTATTGTGACAATTGGTGTGCCCTTATCTAAATGCAGTCTCTTACCATGAATAGTACTTTTCTGTTTAAAGAAAAAAATCTGTCTCTGTGAAGAGTCACATCTGTGGACGTGAGAGTAAGCAGTGCCAATTGGCCTACACAGAGCTGAACCCCAGACACACAAGATCAAGTCAACTAAACAGTGAGAGCAAAGACTATTTCATAACAGTAATACTGAAACTTAAAAGTCTGAGGATCATTCAGTGTTAGACATGGAAAAACCCTTTGACATAGTTTACTTCAATCCATTCATTTTACATCTGAAGGAATTGGAGCCTAAAGAGATTCAGTGTTAATGAAGGTCAATACCAGAAATTAGGAAACTGGAACTAGGACCCAAGTCTACAATTTCTATGTTCGATGTGGTTTTGTTATTACCTATTAGCTATTCTAACAATACTATCACTTGACTGTGCAATTTATTCACCAAGTTAAAAATGAGTAAAAAGAAGCCTACCTTTTGTCAGCCCTACTCATAGATTTTGGTCTCTATTCTCAGCTGGTAGGGTGGCATATCATATAGCTCCATAGCTCCAGGGACAACAAACTACCATGTTGTTAAATTATTTTTTAATTTGTGTTTATTTAGCAAAGGATCAGGGCTTTCTATTAACTGCATTACTCCTTGCTCTGTGATTAGCAGGGTCTATAGTGTTACACAGAAGAGCAGAACACAAATTAACAAAACACCTCATGACACCTCTGTATACATTTTTCCTTAAAGTTGCTCACTATCAGAAAAAGACAGTATCTCACTCTCAGAAATACATAATTCAATATTTCTTACAGGCAGACTCTACGTGGAATGTGGGAATGGTTCTTTGCAGTCATTATTTCCAGACCTCGGGATTCTGATGTAGATTTGGTCCCCAAGTATCTCAAAGATTCTACCCCAGAATTCCTATAGCAGGACAGTGTGGTGGTATAGGGAAAAAAGCAGAGGGACCCCAGTCGGAAAGAGCAGGGGCAATAAGTATGTCTGCTCTGAGATTTGATTCTCTCATCTGTGAAGTGACAAGATTGAACGGGATGGCTCCATGAGTCACCTTCTAGTTTCAACATCTGCTGTTTCTTCTACCACCACTAATAGAGATTGGCTTGAGGTTTTCAGATGAAAACACACACTTACACAATGAACATCTTTACGGCTAACGTTGTGTAGGGTGAGTTGCTTAAGTGGTCAAGAATGTATCTCAACGTGACATATTAGGCTTTGTTATTGTTGCTGTGGCTGCTGCATGTTTCAATACCTTTTGATATTGTCTTTAAATTCCGGATACTGGTTTACAAACTTTTAACTTGTTAAAACTACACATACATTTAAGACTTTTTTTTAACCTTTCTCTTTTAGAAGACAGGGAAGTAAGAGGGAAGGAAACACTTGCAATTTTTTGGCTTTTATCTTAACAAGGAAACCCTTGACTTTTTTTTTTCTTTGACGTTTTTCCAAAACAAACTCCCCAAAGTACAAAAGGAAATTGTAGTAGAAACACAAAAAAGTCCATACACTGCATTTCCACCCATCCTCTCAACATTTCTCCATCTTAAGATGCTTCTTTAACAATGAGTTGAAGATTGATGCTTTTTGGGATAATGAAGCATGGAACTACCTTAAAGACATACAGTTCTTTTTCAGCTCCTTCTCGGCATGGGCCAGGATATCGGAGAAAATCAGCAGATTTCCGAGTGTTAATGTTCAACCAGGTACAGTGATGAGTATAAAGCACAGAAGACAAGACAGATTCGTTTGACAGATCCACCACTGCAGACTATTGAAGTTGGCATGTACTAGCCTTGTATGTTGCCTTGTCTAATTAGCTGCTGAGCTGTCCCCTGGCTCCTTGCTCCTGATGGAAACTTAGCGGGGAAACTCCTGTCACCAGGCATGATGAAGTAGCACTTGATTGTGCTACAAGATGTCCTGTGGCTGCAGTCCAGACTGTTAACAACTAATCATCAACTTTGCAGATTCCAACACCAGGGCTTGTCTACCAGGGAAAGAGCTTTGCAAAAGTCAGCATGAATGATCTGTAGCTGCAGAAAGAATATAAGGAATTGCTTTGTTTATACATATTTTTAAAGGACTGGCTACAATAGACAGCACCACGAGTGGACCTGAGAAACAAGTCATTTTCAAGTCAACACACTTCACAGTATCATCATAAGAAGGGAAAAGGACAACCATTTACTATCTGCATATGGCCAGGTTCATCACCAGCTTCAGTTTAAATTTTAGTTACCTTATGATCATATAACTCTTCAGTTAGCTTCTTACTTTCTTCCCTTAGGTAGGAATTTGTCTCCCAGTTGCATCAAAAAGATGCAACTCTGTGCTTTTTGGACAAATTACTTGTCCTTTGTGAATTACGGTTTTCTCATCTGTAAACTGTCTTATGGGGTTGTTATGACTTTTAGAATGCTTAGAGCAATACCTGACACGTAGTAAGTGCTCATTAATTTTAGCTGCTGCTATTTATTTTTTACGGTTGTTAAACCCATCATTCTAAAAGTAAATGTGATAAAAGACTACCTGTTGATAACATTATCTTTTCAGAGTAGATTCCAAAGTTAACTACCGGTTTCTAATGATAATTGTGCATATATTTCAAATCCTCTTTAGAGGGTTCTAATAATATGTTGTTAAGTCTTCCCAAGCAGCTTTCTCAGGTGGCTACAGGAGGAGCAGGCTGTCTCTCTCTCTGTTGGTTAGCATTATCACACCTCAATGATGAAAAGGACCATTCCAAGCAGTGTTTTCAAGCACTAAGGCATAGGCTCATTATGGGTAAAAAAAACACCTGAGTGTTCACAGTTAAAATGTTAGATGTCTGTCACTAACACACAATTATAAATAATTCCAGAAGAATTACCCCTTGTTACAATGCAACTTTTAGCTCAAAAAACAGAAATAGAGCATGTAAGATTTGAACAGGGACAGGACCAAATCTGGCCCGATCCACCCCAGCTCCTATTTTCAAATGGGAAATACAGAGAAATGACTCATTCATTTGTGTCAAAGCCAGATTTCACACACACACACACACACACAGAGAGAGAGAGAGAGAGAGAGAGAGAGAGAGAGAGACGATCTGAATCAAGGGCTCACATCTTCTGGAACCACAGGATGAGTTTCCCCTTTGGATATGCTCAGAGGGGGTCAACCCAAGTCAGCTATTTAACTAGCTGAGGTTCCAACTGAGGGTTTCCTCTAGTGTATCTGTTTCTGAAGATGACTTCCTAAAATAGAGGGTATTATGAGAGAGCAAGTGTTACTTCATAGATCAATATACTAGTTAAAAATAAGCATTTCTAGCTTTTTTTAAAAAAAAAGCCATATATATATATGTGAAAAGACACTCAAAACAGAGTTTAAGTGAAAAAATGAGTTACAGAACAGTTCATAGAATACCTATAACACAATCCATAGAGGTATGTGTGTACATAGTGCATGGAAAAAAGCCTGGGAAGATATGCACCAAATTGTTAGCAACCCTCTGAGGAAGGGAATGAGGTTTAGGGAACCATAATACATAGACGGTAGGACACTTTTATTTTTCAGTCTACCTACTTCAGCAATGTTCATATGTTTTACGGCAATAATTTTTTCATAGTAAGTATTACTTTTGTAATTATAAACTTGTTTAATGTATTTCAATATATTAGCTATTTCTATCATCATCTAAAGCACCCCCAAAGCTAAAAGCTTTAGCAAAATCTATTATAACAAAGGGAAACATTTGGCATTAAAGTTACTTAATGTGTCTGTTTTCAAACCAAGGCAGACTGTAGTAAAAGTGCATCTTTGCTGTGGGCCAGTAATAATATATAAATCTTGATTCGACTATTAATGGTGTCAATGAATACAAATACTCTTAGAATATTGATTAAGCTTCTAAAGCATTTTAAGAACAGTATATAAAAATAGAATCATGTCAATATACTGTGGGGTTATTTTATGAATGCACATGAAACATCTCTAATTTGTGCTAATTAATTATATTATTTTTAGAATTAATAATAAAATCATGCTTTCCTCTCAGGAAATTCCATCAGAAATGAATTTTAATTCCTTACAACTTTATTCCCCAAATGCTATGGTTAGTACAAACACCAGCAACAAAATAAAAATCAAATAATATTAACCCTTCTTAGCAAAAATTATCTTCTAATAATATAGAAGATATTTACTTTTCTCTAGGAAATGGTAAAGAATGTCACATGAAGAAATATTTATTGGATAGTCCTTACATTTGAATGTCAGTTTTAAAGTTCTTAACTTTTAGTTCAATTTTTTTTTCTGTAAATCAGTAATAAAAAATCTAAACTATTGTGTTGCTTATGTAGGAAAATCATCAGAAAACATGACTGAACCTCTGCTTGCCCTAATAATGACTAGGTAGCCATCATTTTTAAAAACAATGTCACAAAAGCTATTTCGATGCTGTCATGCTTAAGAATAATTAGTTTCCATCAAAGCAACAGATTATCTGTTCATGTTGTCCACTGGGTCATTACAATGAACAACCAATACAGATAAATGATATCTAATCTTTTCTGCTCTTCTATTGGGCTGATGGATGGTTATAACATCTCCAATATTATAAGGCAGAAAAATTATGCTGACATTTAGAAGCAAAAGCACAGAAAGATAAAACTAAGTACAAAGCATGCCTAACACTATTGGGGAAGAAAGAAATATCTAAAGACAAATAGAACTGAAAACAGAATTGCAATTAGGCCAAAGGAGAGTTATGAGAGAGAATGCCTATACCTTGTGGGTGGCAGGCAGTTCAATTAATTATATAACAAGAAGGGGGAACCCGAGCATTTCTGTAAGACACATTATTAAAAGGAATATTGACTTAAGCATCTTTTAAATTTTATGCCCTAAAAGAAGACAAAAGGGTTTCCCTAGTATTGATCTGCTCCTGAATCAGGTTGACTTTAAGGGATCGTATAATGAGAAATGGTTGAGCAGCAAATGAGACTAAGAAAGAAATGCAATTACTTACAACTCACATTTACCAGGTTCAATAGATTAGAGCTTTTCCATATTGCTTTGAGTTCATGTTGGATTTGTCAGGTAGAGTTGACAAAGACACGTTTAGCTTGCCCTAAATATGGAAAAGCAACTGGGGACTGTCCCTTGGGTGCACTTCATTATCATTTATAGAAAAACTATGAAATGAGGAGGGCTTAGAATGAGAATCAAGACACAAGACAAAAGCCATCTTCAGGCGATTTTTTTCAGAAATTTAGAAAATATATAGCATTGTCGCTGTTTTTGCCTTACAGAGTGTTGATTTCACTCTCTAAGCAGAAATAAGGAAATTCTTTAGCTCAGTGAGTGTTAATACGAATAAGCTGCACTTAGAAAATTCTGCTCAGTGTCATCATCTGAAAATTAGCATTTTCCCAAGAATACATTATTTTTTTCCACTAAAAAAACAAACAAACAAAAAAACCCCAACAGAACAAAACTATGGTCTCTCTAAATGCAATGAACAATTACAGATTGGACTTTGGAACAGAAAAAGGAGGTTTGTAGGAAAACAGAAAATGCAAATAAAGTCTGAACTTTAGTTAATAGTATTATATTAATCAATGATAAAAATCTTGGTTTAGATAAATATACCATGGTTATGGAAGATGTCAATATTAAAGGAAGTTGAGAGATATACAGAAACATTCTGAACCATCTTTGTATCTCTTCTATAAATCTAAAAATGTCCCAAAACATAAAGCAAAACAAATATGCTCCCAAGCACCAGCCCCCTAACTGCCATCACTTCGCAGTATTAGTAGCAAGTGAGCGATGCTTGTTGGGCTTACTCACAATGGTGTCATTGTGGTCCACTGGCAAGACTTCATAGCAAGATAGAAGAGTTGTTTAAAAACATCCTAAAGTTTGTGAGTGTTCTTCCTTAACACATACACACTCACACACACACACACATACACATACACAAGAAGAAAAAGGAAACAATGAAATGGCAGGTATACAATTTTGTTTAAACCAGTGATTCTCAGCTGGGGCTGATTTTGCCCACTCCCACCTGAGAACATATGGCAATGTCTACAGATACTTTTTTGGTGTCACACTGAGAAGTACTACCCGAATCTGGTACATTGAGTCCACGGATAATGCTAACTAAATATCCCACAATGCACAGCAAAGCACAAAAAAATATCCTGCTCAAAATATCAACAATGCAAAGGTTGAGAAATTCTGCTTCAAGTAATTAAAATTCAAAAGCTAAATGAATAAGAAGAAATCAGACTAAAGAAAAGCTGTTTAAAGTCCTCCCTTTAAAGGAATCAGTAGGTCCTGGCTGGTTAGCTCAGCGGATAGAGCGTCAGCCTGGCATGCAGAAGTCCAGGTTCAATCCCTGGTCATGGCACCCAATATAGGGACCATATGCTTCTCTTTTCCTCTCTCTTCCCCTCTCATAGCCAGTGGCTCGGTAGGTTCGAGTGTTGGCCGCCAACTCAGTGCTTAGATGGGAGTCGCCGGTGGATCCTGGTCGGGGCACATGCAGGAGTCTGTATCTCTCTCTCCCCTCGTCTCATTTTAAATAAATAAATAAACAGACAAACAAGTAAAATAAAATAATACAGTAAAGGTGGGAGAGGTTTTAAGCAATGAGTACACAGAATGCCCACACACAACTTCTCCAAGCAGGACAGTCCACTGACAGCGTCTCTATTCCTGGAATCCCCACCTCTCTTCTTGAGATTTATCCAGATTGACTCTCCTTATTTTGCAACTTAGCTCAAGTCAGACCTTGGGATTATTTTATAACCGTACTGCCTTAAGATTGATTGGTTTCCCCAGCAGCTTTCCCTTTTCCAAGTTATAGCTTCTCCTAAGGATTATGTTTGATAATGTTTATAACCCATTTAACCCTCTAGCTGGCCCATGGTAAATATTATTTTAACATGTTACATATTGCTACTAACTACCATATTTCATTGATTCTGAGAGGCCATCAGTGGTAAGACACACTATTATTTTTACATACTAATAAAAATAAAAAGATGCTGTCAATATTAAATAAGTCATTATCAATTATTAGATGCATCCCAATAATACAGGCACAAAACATGAAGTTTTTGGTTTTAGGTGCAATGACACAGTTTTACACACACACATCACCCCTGTTGGTACTATATTTACTTACTATATATATTATATATTATATATTATATATTATATATTATATATATTGCTATTATTGCATGGAAATATATCTCCAGCAGCAGTTGAAAATCTCTTTAAAAGTCCATATTTCTTGTATGTCTTTGTTCATTCTCAGCACCAAGATCAACATGCATAGCACCAGAATCAGTATGGGAAAAATAGAAAAGATAATAGCACTTTGCATGCCATACACCCATGCTACATTACATATTCCTGTAAGTATTTCGTAATCCGAAGAACACTATGAGATAGCACTCTCATTATTCCCATTTAGTAGACAAAGAAAGCAAGGTAATGAATGTGCCCAAGATCCGCAGCTGGTGAATGGCAGAACCTCAGATTACCCAGTCCTTTGCATTGTAAAGGCCAGACTCCCAACTTCTAAGCTGCTCTGCCCTCACAAACCTTATAAATAGCTGAGAGCTATAAAGGGCAGGTTTA
The DNA here is from genome assembly GCF_036850765.1 of Saccopteryx bilineata. Classification (NCBI taxonomy): domain Eukaryota; kingdom Metazoa; phylum Chordata; class Mammalia; order Chiroptera; family Emballonuridae; genus Saccopteryx; species Saccopteryx bilineata. Next base: position 64,484,935 of record NC_089498.1, read on the forward strand.
GGATGGGAGGGAGTGACAGCATTATGCTTCTTGGTCACACTCCACATGCACTCTACTTTTACGATAAGTACTATCATCTTCCAAAACAGGGACATTAGCAGTAGCAACCAAAAATTAAATAAAAAAATGTCTGTCTCCAACTTGAAGCCACTAGAGGGCCAGTATTAAGAACCCTCAACCACCAACCAAGAACATCTAACAAATACGCTTTGAATGTGATGATGACTTTGGTGCCCCAGAGGAGTAGTTTCTTTTCAGGTTTGCCCTAATATGAAAATTTGTGGCACTTTTTGGGTTAAAAGATAACAAAGTTTTAGTTTTAAAATCGTCAACAAGCGAGCACATCAATATTAAGAGATTTCCATTTTAAAAAGCACAAAAAAATTTACCTCCCTAACCCGTTCTAAATTCTAATGTCATAATTTTACTTTCATAGGCTTGTTCATTTTATATGCTTGTGTAGATGGGTCGGTCATTCACATTCTGATTTCTCACAGGATCAACTTTCTATATCAACCATCTCAACTATTATCTTAATGTCAACATAATATTTCCTCATACATTAGCTATAATGTTAAAATTTCCATAATGTTAAATATTTAGTTTATACTTTGTTTGTTTGTTTTAATTGAATTTCTTCCCCTATTGAAAATAACGGGCCCTGGCCGGTTGGCTCAGAGGTAGAGCGTCGGCCTGGCGTACAGGGGACGCGGGTTCGATTCCCGGTCAGGGCACATAGGAGAAGCGCCCATTTGCTTCTCCACCCCCCTCCTTCCTCTCTGTCTCTCTCTTCCCCTACCGCAGCCAAGGCTCCATTGGAGCAAAGATGGCCCGGGCGCTGGGGATGGCTCCTTGGCCTCTGCCCCAGGCGCTAGAGTGGCTCTGGTTGCGGCAGAGCGACACTCGGAGGGGCAGAGCATCGCCCCCTGGTGGGCAGAGCGTCACCCCTGGTGGGCGTGCCGGGTGGATCCTGGTCGGGCGCAAGCGGGAGTCTGTCTGACTGTCTCTCCCCGTTTCCAGCTTCAGAAAAATACAAAAATAAAAGATAAAAAATAAATAACACCATAATGGGTGAGCAATGGAGACAGGGAAACATTTTACTTCTGTGAAATTTTTCACTTAAGATTCATCTCTAAGTTTGAGATAATTGAGTCAAAGGATTGAAAATCTTTTTTTTTTTTTTTAATTTTTCTGTAGTTGGAAACTGGGAGGCAGTCAGACAGACTCCCGCATGCGCCCAACGGGGATTCACCCAACATGTCCACCCAGGGGGCAATGCTCTGCCCATCTGGGGCGTTGCTCTGTTGCAACCAGAGCCATTCTAGCACCTGAGGCAGAGGCCACAGAGCCTTCCCCAGCGTCCGGGCCAACTTTGCTCCAATGGAGCCTTGGCTGTGGGAGGGGAAGAGAGAGACAGAGAGGAAGGAGAAGGGGAGGGGTGGAGAAGCAGATGGGCGTTTCTCCTGTGTGCCTTGGCCGGGAATCGAACCTGGGACTCCTGCACGCCAGGCCGACGCTCTACCACTGAGCCAACCGGCCAGGGCCAGATTAAAAATCTTTATGACATGATTTCTTTAGCTCAATAGTATAAAACAGAGATGCATTATACTATTTCTTTGTCCTGAGAAAAGGGGGGGGGGTGAAATAAAAAACAAAATAATGATAGCTAGCATTAACACAATACCTTATACTTCTCAAAGTGCTTTCACAAATGAAATAAAATGTTATACCTCCAAGCTGTGAGGACCTGACTTTCTCAGGGACACAATTACTGATGGAACTTATCAATAACTGAAGTGCATTCAAGAAAGAATATTACAAAATCAACCAATGTTTGTTACATTAAGAGATGAAATAATGTCTGTCAGGGGGAAAAGAGATGCCTTTAAATTCTTCAAGTGAAATATTGATCTGATTGACCATAGATGTGCTAAAGGCATAATTACATCTGTCATGTAAATACCACTTAGTTCATAAAGTATTGAATAGAAACAGTAATTGTTTTTCTGTTAATGAGGCTGCACACTATGCTTTCAGAGTGATTCATTTATTATTTAGTTTATTTCTGAATGCTGGTTCATCAGCAGTCAGATAAATTGAATGAATTACCACCACCACCACCCTCCAAAGTCAGGCTCCTGTCCAAAATATGCAATGGAGTTCTCCCCAAAAACCAAAACCACACAATTCTTTGAGTCATAAGAAAGCCAAACTATACTGAAACTCACAAGTTACTATTTCCCTTAACTTGGTTTTCATAATATAACCCAGAACTTAAAATCTTCCCAATAAAAGCTTTTTTTGTTGTTAAATACGGTTATAAAATTAACCAAAGAAAATTGTAAATCATACATGAATAGGATATTACCACATCTATTTCCAGGCAAGATCTACAAGGTGACACATTACGGTGGAAGAGCCACCAGAATAACAGGATCCCCATTGTGGGTTTGCAATGATCCCACAAATGGACAATGAGTCTTCTCTGTAATGCCCATGGAGTGTTCCCTCATACTCTGAATGCTGCTTACAGGTTTTCAGAGGGGCCTTGCGCTTATCCCTCTGTGCCTTTACAAGTATTAGTCTATCTACTTAAAATAACTACTCCTATCAAAACTTGGAAGCAAGCAAGATGTCCTTCAGCAGGTGAATGGCTAAATAAAGTATGGTTCATTCAGCAATAGAATATTATTTAGTGCTAATATAGAAATGAGCTATCAAGGAAAAGAAATGGAGAAACCTTAAATGCATATTACTAAGAAGCCAATCTGAAAAGGCCACATACTGTATGATCCCAACTATACATGAGGTTCTGGAAAACTATGGAGACAGTAAAAGGATTGGTGGTTGCCAAGGGCTGAGGTGTGGGGGTTGGGAGAAAGGAAGACTAGGCAGAACAGAGGATTTTTAAGACAGTAAAAATACTCTGTATGATACTCTAATGATAGATACATGTTTTTCTACATTTGTTCTACCCCATCAAATGTAAGTGCAGTTTCATCAATTATAACAAATTCACCTCTCTAGTGGGGGGGGGGGATGAGAGTGGGAGGGGTTAATGTGTGTGGGGTCAGAGTAAATAGGAAATCTCGGAACATTCCACTCAATTTACAACCTCATTCCTTCATCTAGATAACTACTACCTGTTTTTAAAGATGCAGCTCAGGGCCATCTCTGAGCACGATTGCATTTGCCCACTTTCTCATGCCCTCCCCCCTGCCAGCACTTGGGGGCAAAGGCTTTGTTTTATTCATCTTTGCACAAGCATACAGTAGAAGCTCGGTAAATGTTGGCTGAATAAAGTGTAACCAGTTCAGATCTTGTGAAGAAAATACCTCTTTGGCTTTTATAATAGCAAACATACAGAGGTGCTCTAGAAAAAGAAAACAAACAAAAACAGAAACCTGCCTAGAAGACCACCTGGCATGCTATCATATTCCACATGTCCTGCAGGATTGTTTCAGCCATATATGCTGTGTTAAAATCCAAGCACCCTGCCTGACCAGGCGGTGGCGCAGTGAATAGAGTGTAGCACTGGGACACAGGTGACCCAGGTTCGAAACCTGGAGGTTACCGGCTTGAGCACGGTTTCATCTGGTTTGAACAATGCTCACCAACTTGAGCCCAAGGTCGCTGGATTGAGCAAGGGGTCACTTGGTCTGCTGTAGCCCCCTGGTCAAGGCACATATGAGAAAGCAATCAATGAACAGCTAAGGTGCTGCAACAAAGAATTGATGCTTCTCATCTCTCACTCCTGTCTGTCTGTCCCTGTCTCTCACTCTGTCTCTGTCACAAAAAAAAAAAAAAAATCCAAGCACCCTTCAATAGTTAAAAAAGAAAAAAAGCCTCTATGAATCCTGCTTTTACATCAAGCCCCATAGAGATTAAGAGGGAGAAGAAATCAAAGCTCTTGTTGAAGCCAGGTGAAAAGTGCATTCAAAGAGCTCCCCCTGCCTTGTTTGCTGCCCACACAGCGCAGACGTGGACAAAGTGCTGGATTGCAGAGAATGCCTCACCAGGTTCCAGTCACAGAGAGAAAAGAAACTCCCTTGGCTCCAATTTTCATAGTCACAAAACAAAACCCGACTTTGCAGTCATAAAAGACATATACATGTAGGAGCATAAGAACCTGCGAGCTGGGTTGGCACAGCGGCATCCTCCTAATGCAGGGGTTGAAATGAGTAATTTGCAGCTAGGAGGTGGTGCTTGTGAAAAGCACCAGCTCTAGCTTTCCTCCTGCTCCTCCAGATAATAGATTTTTACATGCCTCCAGTTTGTGGCAGTTCAGCCTACACAGAAGCAAATAACCAGTTCCTGAAAAAGAGCTTTCTGGGTGGCACACAGGTGAGGACAGTCTAGCTGTATTAAGGCAAGCAACAGAGAATTAATTTCTTATCACTGCCTCTATTATTAATGATCTTTTCTGCCCAAAACCTTTATCACCTCACCCCCTCAAAGGACACCATTGTGAAGAGGAATTTGGGATAAAATTAGCCATCTCCTTTTCATTCTCTAACAATGGCCCTTTTTTTTGCAGGTTATTGCAAGGCTTCAAAGTAGTATTGTGAAGTGTGCAGGCGAGAGCCTGGCACAGAGAAGGTGCAGTAGCAGATGTGTGAGAAAGACGGGAGACAGGACTTATCACCACTGAGCTGGGGTGGGGTGCTGGCAGGTAGACCATTGGGTTCAGGCCTCCATTCCATAAGGACCTACAGTTTAGACTTCTGAAGTCATCTCCAAGTAAGATTACACATAAAATTTACAAAAATAGATCAGGAAATGCAAAGAAGTTTCTTTACTAGCCTTAAAATTTTGCTTTATGACTGGATCACATCACCTCTATTGCTCTTTTTTAAATAAATCCTAAAATTGTCTTATGGTGGACATAGTACATTATATTGTGTATTTCTATTTTAAAAGTATTGATTTACTAAGTATAAAATTTTATGACATGAAAATGTAAAAGCATTTATGAAATTCTCTTATGATATATGAGGTCCAGACTGGTGAAGTATGGATTTGGGGTCTTTCTTGGGAAAGATTAGCAAAATGCACAATCAGTAATCTATCGGTGCTGTCCCATAGAAACATAATACAAGCCATAAATGTGAGCAACACATGGTGATTTTAAATTTCTCCATAGTCACACTTTAAAGAGTAAAAAGATACAAGGGAAATTAATTTTAAAAATTTTGTTAATCCAATAGATTTAAGATATTATTTCATAATGCAATCAATATAAAATTATTAAGGAAAATTTTTTTAACCAAATATGGTGTGTACTTGATACCTACAGTACATCTTCATTTGGATCAGCTACATTTAAGTGCTCGGTAGCTAAACATGACTAATGACTATCATGTGGGACAGCACAGATCTGAAAGTCACATTCTGCAGAGTCTTCCCTTCAGGTTTGTTTGGATAGAGTGACATCTGGGCACTTGCCATTTTAATGGTTAACGGTGGTATTTATAAGAAGCAGATTTTTAAAAATATAAGAGAAGGCAACTGACACCTAGTGGACCTGAACTGAACATTTTCAGCCAGAAAATACACTAAATAAAAATTTATTATTTAACAAAAATTTAAGAACTATATATATAATCTTTTGGCATTCCTGATAGCTATGTCTTCCTCTATTGAAAATGCTGTGTGATTATTTCTGCGACAAGAAACCGACTTTGAAAAAAAAAAAAAAAAAGAAACCTTATTGGGTAGCTCAGTTGGTTAGAGTGGTGTCCTGATACACCAAGACTGTGGGTTCCATCCCTGAGGGTTCAATCCCCAGTCAGGGCACTTATAAAAATCAACCAATGAATACATAAATAAGTAGAACAAATCGATGTTTCTCCTTCTCTCTCCCTCTCTCTCTCCCTATTTCTCAATACCTCTCTTTCTCTAAAAAAAAAAAAAAAAAAAAAAAAGGAAAGAAAAAGTCAATAAATAAGAAAAAACACAGAGATTCTGAACTGATTGTAACTGCAGTATGTACCAGATAAATAAAATTCTGTGAACAAATTACAATGTCCTTCATCAGAAGGAACCTTGGACTTGGAATCCTTACCCTGATTTCATGAAAGCAATTGATTTCTATCAGTCTCAAATATTAAGTTTCTCCATCAAAGTTTGTTGGGGTGGGGGAATTTCTAGTGGATGGTAAAGAGATAGCAAACCATTGACAAAATGATCTCTTGACTAAGTAAAAGAAGTCAGACTCAAAAACTACATACTATATATTTCTTTTTATAAGATATTCTAGAAAAAATAAAACTATAGGGACAGAAAAATTAAATCAGTGGTTGCCAGCGGTTGGCGTTAGAGCTAGGGATGAGGAAGGGAATTGATTGCAAAGGGACACAAAGGAACTTTTTAGAGTGAAGGAACTATGTAATCCATAACTTGATTGTGACCAGGTGGTGGTGCAGTGGATAGAGCGTCAGACTGGGATGCCAAAGACCAGGGTTCAAAACCCCAAGGTTGCTTGAGCGTGGGCTCACCTGGCTTGAGCACAGGCTCACCAGCTTGAGTGCAGGGTCACTGGCTTGAACGTGGAATCATAGACATGATCCCAAGGTCACTGGCTTGAGCCTAAGGTCAATGGTTTGAGCAAGGGGTCACTTGCTCTGCTGGAACCCCCTAGTCAAAGCACATATGAGAAAACAATCAATGAACAACTAAGATACCACAATAAAGAATTGATGCTTCTCATCCATCTCCCTTCCCTGTCTGTTGCTATCTGTCTCTCTTTCTGTCTCTCTCTGTCTCTGTCACAAAAAGGTGAGTTTATTGTCAGTAAATTATACTAGAATATACCTGACCTCATAAAAATGACCATTCTAAGTCCCCTTTGTCTCTGACTGCTACAGTTCATGGGAATATTATCTCTCGGGCACAATATGTGAGATGTAATTTGGGTATTCAAACTATCATCACTTAATTTTTAAACTGTGCAGTGAGCACCAGTGGGATTTTTTGCTCCAAAGTACATCTCCTTCCAGCTTGGCAGTCCGATCCTATTTTATTTTGGAGAACTACTCTTCCATTGCATGCTATTTTTTTTTTTTTTTGTATTTTTCTGAAGCTGGAAACGGGGAGAGACAGTCAGACTCCCGCATGCGCCCGACCGGGATCCACCCGGCACGCCTACCAGGGGCGACGCTCTGCCCACCAGGGGGCGATGCTCTGCCCCTCCGGGGTGTCGCGCTGCCGCAACCAGAGCCACTCTAGCGCCTGGGGCAGAGGCCAAGGAGCCATCCCCAGCGCCCGGGCCATCTTTGCTCCAATGGAGCCTTGGCTGCGGGAGGGGAAGAGAGAGACAGAGAGGAAGGAGGGGGTGAGGGTGGAGAAGCAAATGGACGCTTCTCCTATGTGCCCTGGCCGGGAATTGAACCCGGGTCCCCCACACGCCAGGCCAACGCTCTACTGCTGAGCCAATCGGCCAGGGCCATTGCATGCTATTTTGATGAGACTGTCAGTCTAATCATTTCCTGCTGAAGAAATGGACATGTGACCCAGTTTTGCCAACAGACATACTTTTCTAAGACTTTGAATCATTAGCATAAAGGAAGGAATGATATCCTTAAAAGAAATGTGAATTGGTTTCTGTCACTTAAGCCTTCAAAGCAGTCCTGGATTCTGTCTTCTTGCATTCTGTTACCTAGCTCAACCCTTAATTTCTGTATCAGAAACTATATAATATCTCATCCAATACCATATTTAAGCCTTCTGGCTTGCCCTTCTATACTATTAAGGCTGGAAATTGAGACTACACTTCCCTGATTCCTTGCAACTAGGGTTCATATGTGACTGGGTTCACCAAGCACACGTACCTGCAAAAGATTTGGAAGACAGTTGTGAGCTACTTGAGGTGTTGGCCTCACTCAGGAGATAAGGTCATCTGAGGCAACCTGGGTAAAAGTTGTGTTGATGACATCCAAAAAATCTGACTTGTGCATCTAATCATTCAATAAATATTATCTGTGCACCAAATATTATATTAAAACCCAAGGATATAAAGATGACAGAAACAGTATTGGTACCATGTAAAAGTTCACGGCCTGGTACTATCACTTTGGAAAATTATTTGTCATTATTTACTAAGCTACTAAAGCTAAACATATTCCTATATTATGACCCACCACATCTATGTTTATATATGTCCCTAAGAGAAATGAGAGCAGGTATATACCCAAAGAAATGTACAGAAATGTCTGTGGTGGCTTTTTCATAATAGTGAAAAATTAGAAAAAGCCAAAATATGCATTAACAGTAGAATAAATAAAGTATATTTCGGATATTCATATAATGAAATGCTATACAGCAATAACAGGAAGAAACTATTGCCAAACTCAACCACATGAATGAATCTCAAAGATTTAATGTTGGGAAAAAGAAGCCAGACATAAAAGAGTATATTCAATATGATTCCATTTATATTACATTCAAGAACAAGCCATAATCCAAGATGGCAACAGAGTAGGTAGACATTCCAACTGTCACCTCCCAAGACCAAATTGAATTACAACATATTTAAGAACAATCATCTTGAAAAAACAACTCTGGACTAAACAAAGAGGACTTTATAACCAAGGATCACCAAAGAAGCCACACGGAGACTGGAGACTCAGTAGAAACTGTATGGACTGTGGGTAGACCATACCTCTGAGGCTCAGAGGCCAAACCCACCAGACTCCTAGGGCCACATCCTATTGAGGTCTGTGAAAAAAGCCTGGACAGACTAACACCTGGGGCCGAGGGGTAGAGCCACACACATCACCCTTCCTAATCTCTGAATTGCCGCAGGCTCTAGACTCTACCAGAGGTTTTTTCAGTAGCTGAGTCCAAAAGGCAGCCAGCAGACAAGAGCCTGCGGGAGGTTGGACTCAGGAAACCTTGGCCTTTTAAACAGACCTTCCTCTAGGCCCAGTGTGGATATAAAGCCAGTCTAGGTGTGCAGCTTGGTATTTCCATGAGCACCTGGGCCCAGCAGAGCCAGCTACAAACTCTGGATTGCTTGAAGCTCCAAGAAGGTTGCTGAGGGCCAGTCACAGGTAGTGTCTCCTACTGGTCTGTGCTAGGTTCCCTCTAGGGAAGCCCAGGGTTGGTATATCTAGTGGCCAGCTGCGGAGAGAATCGGTTCAGCTCATGTACATAGGATAGGGTGGAACTTCACAGTCAGCCAGCCTGTATGCTGGATAACCTGCCCTGCTGAGCTAGATTTCACCATGAGGAGGGAGAGGAGCTTGGAGCATAGACGTTTAAACTGTAGGTTCCTCTGAGCCTATTATTGGGTCTGGTCAAGGGGCTTAGCCACTTTGGGGGGGGGCACAGTCAGCCCCAGGAGAGGACTCTCTCAGTCTTCCTCTCTGAGACCAGGGTCTCATCAACTGTAAAAACTTCTGTAGAGGGGACTTTTGGCCCCACTCAATCTGAACCTGCTGCTCACCTTGTTGGGGAAAAATAAGATTTAAGTATTCAGCAGTGGCTGAGGGATTAGACTCTGGAGTAAGGGCCACATTCCTCATACTGAGCTCCTGACCAAGAGATCGCTAAGTAGGTGCAGAGGAAGATTAAGATTCGTAGAGGCCCTGGACACAGAAGAAAATATTGAGCCTGTTACAAAAAAAAAAAGAGAGAGAGAGAGAGAGAGAAAGACAGAGAAAATAAAAAATACATGTTAAGCATATTTTTAAATAAATAAAAAATATTGTGTACTATTAATGTTAAAATTGCACATATAAAACCAAACTTGGTGTTATTAGAAGAAGTGTAAATTGGGGGTTTGCAGGGCCCTTCAGAAGCCAGGGCCCATGGCATGTGCTTGGTGCACCTGCCATTAAATTCACCACTGAGTAGGGGGTCCCACTAACATTGTATTTCCAACCTCAGCTGTTCTAACCCAACGAGCTTGCAACCTGTAGAGGGGTTGATTGGGTGAGACCAGTCTGAGCCTACACTACAGTATTTCTAAAGAAGACTCTGTTGGAAGACTAGGCAGCTACAAGAAGAGGTGGAACAGCAGAAAAGTAAAGGCAAATCTTACAGAGCTTGGGGCTTTTATGGAGCTGCTCTCATCTCTAAGCAAGAGAAAGCTGATCTTTATACTCAGGTTGGCACCTCTAACACTACTCAGGCACAGAAAACGCTGACACAAACAGTGAAAAAAGCAATAGCTGCAGACAGGTAGCCCACAGCAAGGTGACAAAAAACACCTGACACCAACCTAAGAAGATCTAGAACCAATACAACTGGTAGTGGGTGGAAGACAGCACCAACCTTAGACTAAGCTAGCTACACAAGCAGCACACCCAAAGTAGGAGTCTAGCAAACACCAGACACTGTGGAGAATAAACACACCAAACAGGATAAACATTGCACAGTGTGTAATACAAATGATCAAGGTTGACCTTAGAACCAGCCAGCCTGAAGGGATAACCATACACACAAAAGAACCAACTGCAGGCCCTGGCCGGTTGGCTCAGTGGTAGAGCGTTGGCCTGGCGTGCAGAAGTTCCGGGTTCGATTCCTGGCCAGGGCACACAGGAGAAGCGCCCATCTGCTTCTCAACCCCTCCCCCTCTCCTTCCTCTCTGTCTCTCTCTTCCCCTCCCGCAGCGAGGCTCCATTGGAGCAAAGATGGCCTGGGCGCTGGGGATGGCTCCTTGGCCTCTGCCCCAGGCGCTAGAGTGGCTCTGGTCGTGACAGAGCGACGCCCCGGATGGGCAGAGCATCGCCCCCTGGTGGGCAGAGCCTCGCCCCTGGTGGGCGTACCAGGTGGATCCCAGTCAGGCGCATGCGGGAGTCTGTCTGACTATCTCTCCCCGTTTCCAGCGTCGGAAAAAAAAAATACAAAAAAAAAAAAAAAAAGAACCAACTGCATTAAATACTGAATACAACAGGTGGGAAAATAGTAACGTCAAGAACATTCCTAGAGCAAGGAAAACAGGTGGACTGGAGGTCAGTACCACCAAGCTCATCTTCCTCATAAAGACACCACTACAAATTGCAAAGTCAGACAGCACTACCTAATACACAGACAAAATGGGCAGACAGAAAAATGTGACCCAAATGAATCAACAAGAGAAATCCCCAGAAAAAAAACTAAATAAAATGGAAATAAACAAATTACCAAATGCAGAGTTTAAAATAATAATTTTTTAGGATGCTCAAGGATATGATAGCAACAAGGATGGCCATAATGAGTACCTAAATAAAGATATAGCAAACATCAAAAAGGACATTGAAATCATAAAAAAAAAACCCAGCTAGAAATGACAAATACAATATCAGAAATGAAGACTGCACTAGAAAAGGAATTAGCAGCAGACTGGATGAAGCAGAGAATTGAATCAGCAATTTAGAAGACAAGATAAACAGAAGCACAGAATCAGAGCAGCAAAACAAAAAGAGGCTCAAAAAGACTAAGAATACTCTAAGAAACCTCTGTGACAAAATGAAGAGAAACAACATCCACATCACAGGGGTTCCTGAAGGAGAAGAGAACAAACAAGGGATAGAGAACCTGTTGAAGAAATCATAGCTAAAAAATTTCCTAAATTGATGAAGGAAAATGTCACACAAGTTCAAGTAGCACAGAGAGTTCCATTAAAGAGGAACCCATAGAGGCCTACACCAAGACGCATCATAATTAAGTTGTCAAGTTAAGAGACAAAGGATGAATACTAAAAGCTGCAAGAGAAAAGTAGTTAATTACCTACAGAGGAGCTCCCATAAGAATAATACCTGACTTCTCAACAGAAACATTTGAGGCAAGAAGGAATTGGCAAGAAATATTCAAAGTGATGCAAAACAAAAACCTACAACCAAGACTACTTTATCCAGCAAGGCTATCATTTAAAATTGAAGGAAAAATAAAAAGATTCCCAGAAAAAAAAACCTCAAGGAATTCATTACAATCAAACCAGTAAAACAAGAAATGTTAAGAGGCTTGCCTTAAAAGCACAAAGGAAAAAAAATTGAGATAAAGAAGATTGTAGATATAAAGAATAAAATGAAAATAAATAAGTACATATCAATAATAAAATTAAATGTAAATGAATTAAATGTTTCAATCAAAAGACATAGGGTAGCTGCATGGATAAGAAAACAGGACCTGTAAAATATGCTGTCAACAAAAGACACACCTCCAAACAAAAGAAGCACATAAACTGAAAGTGAAGGGATGAAAAAAAGTATTTCATGCAAATGGAAATAAAAATAAAGCTGGGCCTGTCCAGGTGGTGGCGCAGTAGATAGAGCATTGGACTGGGATGCGAAGGACCCAGGTTTGAGACCCCGAGGTCACCAGCTTGAGTGCAGGCTCATCTGGTTTGAACAAAGCTCACCAGCTTGAACCCAAGGTCGCTGGCTCGAGCAAGGGGTTACTCAGTCTGCTGAAGGCCCACGTTCAAGGCACATAAAAGAAAGCAATCGATGAACAACTAAGGTGTTGCAACAAAAAACTAATGATTGATGCTTCTCATCTCTCTCCATTTCTGTCTGTCTGTCCCTATCTGTCCCTCTCTCTGACTCTCTCTGTCTCTGTAAAAAAATAAAATAAAATAAAAAAATAAAGCTGGGGTAGCAATACATATATCTGACAAAATAGCCTTTAAGACAAAGGGATAAAGAAGGTCACTACATGGTGATAAAGGGAGTAATCCAACAAAAGGATATAACCATTGTAAATATTTATCCACCTAATATAGGAGTGACCAAATATATAAAGCAGATTTTGATGGACATAAAGGACGAGATTGACAGCAATACTATAATAGTATTTTAATACCCCACTAACATCAATGGGCAGATCCTCCAGACAGAAAACTAACAAAGAAACAGCAGGCTTAAATGACACACTAAATCAACTGGATTTAATTGATATCTTCAGAATCTTCCACCATGCTGCAGAATATACATTCTTTTCAAGTGCTCATGATACATTCTCTAGGATAGACCAAATGTTAGGACACAAATTAAGTCTCAATAAATTTAAAAACATTAAAATCATAGCAAGGAGAGAGAAGACAAGATGGTGATGGAATAGGGGTACATATGAACTTCCACCTCCCAGAACCAAAATGGATTACAAATTAATTTTAAGAACCATCATCTGAAAATACCAACTTTGGACTAAACTAAGAGGACTCTTCAATCAAGGAACACTGAAGAAGCCACACTGAGACTGGTAGGAAAAGCAGAAATGCAGAGAGGGCTGCCCAGCTCCCCGGAGGGAACGGCAGCTGGGAGAGACTTGCGAGGCAGGAAGTGAGTTTAGCAGAGAGGGGGAGGGTCCTGAGTCCTAGGAACAAAGCCCCAGCCTGCAGCCCCAGAGCCTAGAAGAGGCGTATGAACACTATTTAGCTGGAAACAAGGCAGGATACTGTTTGTGAGAAAGAGACTGATTTCTCAGACCCAGGATTCTTCATAAAGGGACCGCGCAGAAAACTTCTCTCACAACCACTCACCCGGGGCTCCAGGGGATGGGGAGAGAGAAGAGGGCCAGAGTAGCAGGAAGAGAGTGTAATCTAGGAGGCACAGGGAGAAACATTTTGAGAGATAGCCACCCTAACCTCTGGAATGAGTCACTCCTCAAATCTGAAATGAATATTTCCTCTGGAAACAGCAATACCAGCAAAGGGAAGCAGGACACCAGCCAAACAAGCTCTCCCGCAGCACTCAGAGCAGAGTCGCTTAGAATGAGGGAGCTTTCAGGTCTACAGTAGTGAGTCTTAGGGTCTGAGCTGCAGTGCCCACACCCCACATGCCTGAGGGCTCGCCAGAGAATGGGTGGCGGCAGGACACAGAAGCACGGTTTTGTCAGCAAGGGCAGAAGCCGGCTGGTCACCACTGAGGCCCAGGTGTGAGCTCAGTGTTGCCCAGCTGGGGAGGAGGGGATGTGCAAAAGTGGTCAAGCCCAGCTGTGGGCCGCCTACAATCCACCCTGCAGGGGAAGGGTGGGAACCCTGGAAGGAGTGGAAACCTGCCCTTCAGCAAGGGCGCAGGAGCACAGCCTTGCCCTGCCCGTGGTACTGAGGCTTGTGGCCTGACTTGGGATCTGGCTCCTCCTGTAGGGGTGGAGCCAAAAGCCCAGAATAGGTGAAGTCCCACTACTGAGCGTGGGCACACAGTCCCACCTGGCCAGTAGGGCCAAGGCTTGCAGCTGTCCCACAAGCGAGCTCCTCCTGCAAGGGTGGGGCGAAAACCCAAAATCAGGCGGAGACCCACAGCTGAGCAAATGTGCTCACCCCTGCCTTCAGGGCCAAGCATAACACCAACCACAGGGGCAGGGTGAAGGCCAAGGCCACCAAGGCTTATACACCTGAGCACGTGATCACAGCCACTCCCGTGAAGTAGAGGCAAAAACCACAGCACAGCCCCAGTGGGCAGGCACTGGCAACAACCATACCCGAACACCCTACGCAGCAACAGCAGAGGGTATGGCAGGCCTGCAGACAGACCACACCTAGAGAATGCAGAGGCCACACCCAGGGGACTCAAGTGGCCAAAAATCTTTTACCTAGACAAAATGAGAAAGCAGAGAAATGCAACACAAATGAATCAAGAGAAATCCCCAGAAAAGGACCTGAATGAGTCAGATATAACCAAATTACCAGATGCAGAGTTTAAAATAATGATTGTTAGGATGCTCTAAGATATTAGAACAACAATAAATGGCCATTAAAAACACCTAAATAAAGAGATAGCAAATATAAAAAAGGACGTTGAAATAATAAAAAAGAATCAGTCAGAAATGACAAATACAATATCAGAAATGAAGAACACAATGGAAGGAATTAAAAGCAGAATGGATGAAGCAGAGAATCAGATCAGCAAGTTAGAGGAGAAGATAAATGAAGGTACGGAAGAAGAGCAGAAAAAAGAAAAGAGACTCAAAAAGTTTGAGGAAACTCTAAGAGAGCTCTGTGACAACATGAACAGAAATAATATCTGCATCATAGGGGTTCCTGAAGAAGAAGAGAAAGAACAAGGGATAGAGACTTTGTTCAAACATATCATAGCTGAAAACTTCCCTCAATTAAGGCAGGAAAACATCTCAGAAGTTCAAGAAGCACAGAGAACTCCATTAAAGAGAAACCAAAAAAAATCTACACCAAGACACATCATAATTAAAATACCAAAGCTAAGTGATAAAGAGAAAATATTAAAAACTGTTAGAGAAAAAAAGACTATCACCTACAAAGGAGCCTCCATAAGGATGACTTCCAACTTCTCAATAGAAACACTTGAGGCCAGAAGGGAATGGCAAGAAATATTCAAAATAATGCAGAACAAGAGCCTACAACCAAGACTACTTTATCCAGCAAGGCTATCGTTTAAAATTGAAGGAGAAATAAAAAGCTTTCCAGACAAAAAAAAAACTCAAGGAATTCACTGCAACCTAACAAGGCTGCAAGAAATGCTAAGGGGCCTGTTGTAAAAAGATCAAAGGAGGGATGACGTCAGAGTAATGGCGGAGTAGGAAGCGATACCGATAAATCTCCCCCAAAACTCAACAAGATCTTCAACCAGAAACAGAAAAACCTATACTTGGAGCTTCCAGATTCTTTGCAATACACCCAAAGGTATGATTGAGTGAAAAATTGGCTAAATATATAACCAAACCCCGAAGGAAATAGGGAGTAAGAAATGCTCCGCCTTCCTCACTAACCTAAACAGGGCGGCTTTCTCTGGTAACTGTGAATATAGAAACTGAGGCGGGCAAAGGGGGTGAATAGATTCAGGCCCCCGCAGCAAAAACGGCCGAACCAGGCTGTGGCTCAGAGATCCAAGCCGAGGAAAATCTGATCCTGTGGCAACCCGGGCAATACAAGCTAACACTCGCGCCAAACCCAAACAAAGAAAGACAAGCGGAGCGGCCATTTTACCTGGTCTCCTGGTCGGTGCGCAGTTAGTGGAAGAGAGATTTCTTCCTAAGCCGCGGAAGTGGGTGCCCGTGTTGCCCCACGGAGAGGCAGGGTCAGAGGCCTTTCGGTGGGCTGAGGGCAGAGTCTCTGGGCAGCCCCAGCGCCCTGGGAAAGCCACGCACGAGAGGGAGTGAGAACTAATCCCAACGGTGGAGATTTTCCGTGCTGGAGGCTGTTTCACTCAGAGGGAACCACGGCCGGCCTCATATCCTGGTGTGCGCGCGCAGATAAGGAGTGAGCGATTCCTCCGAGTGCCTCGGCAGTGCGCGCCCGTGTTATCGCAGAGAGGGGCAGAGTCAGGGGCCTTTGTGTGGGCCAAAGCGGAATCTCGGGCCGCCCCAGCGCCTTGCAAAAGCCGCACACGGGGACGGAGCGAGACTCAATTCCAACGCTGCAAATTTTCCCTGCGGTTGGGGGTTTCACTCAGAGCGTGAGACTGCTGGCCGGATATCCTGGTTGCAGACAGTGAGTGAGAGTTTCCTCCAAGCGCCCCGGAAGTGGGCGCCCGCTTGTGCTACCGGATAGAGTGGCAGAGCCAGAGGTCTTCGAGTGGGCGGAAAGCCCGCCTGATTATGCTAGCAGCTCTGACTGACTGAGCCTTACCCAGAGCCCTGTGCTGAGTGGAAATAGAGTGGGGAGTTGCCAGCAATTTGAGCCTCTTACTATCCAGGCAGAGGCAGCAGCAACCCCATACCTGGACTATCAGGCTACTAATTGAGGAAGGAAAGACTAGGAGAAAGGCTCCAGGAACACGGACTCTCTCACTGTCGGAGCCTATAAATGCTAATGAGCCTCGACTCCCAACGAGAATAAAGCACAATACATGACATTGCCATAGAGACTTATCAACTGCAAACCTCTACCTGAGCGTGCCAAAGGGGCAGAACCCGGGGTACAGAGTCACCGACCAGGAAGAGGGAGAGAAAAGAAAAAGCAAGAAGATAACTTCTCAAAATCAAGAATAATCTGCAGACTTTATAACCTATCCCATTTTATTATATTTGTTCGTTTGTTTCTCTTATCTTCATTCTTGAGACTTTTTTTTCCTCCTCCAATTTGGCCGATTAACTCTCTACCGGTCTTACTCTCTCCTCTCCTTGAACTACACTACCCATAAGTGTTACATCTCCCATTATCATTTCTCTTCTCTTCCTTTCTCTCTATGAGGGTTGCACTCCAAAACCCTTAACTCTCTCTCTCTCTCTCCTTTCTTTTTTCTTCTTTTAGTGGTTCCCTCTTTTTTTCTCTCTCTCTCTTTCTTTTCTCCCTCTATATTAGTTTCTTCCTTTCTCCTTTACATCTCCTCTCATTCAAACCTAAATAACAAACAAATTATCTTATCTGGGACTCAAACCTATGTTTGTGGCATTTTGGGGGGTTTTTACTTCACCTTTTTAACTCACTAGCAGTGCTCCCATCCCTGGCTCTCCATATTATCTAGTTCTTGTTCCACTAAATACAATAGTAAGTTTTTAATTTGTCCCCCCATTTTTCCATTTTCCTCTTATTCCTCTCATCATAACTCTTAGAAAACCAACACCTAAAAGCAAATCATTTTATTCTTGACCCAAATTTTTTCCTTATTTGCTTTTTGTGGGTCCATACGCTCTTTTTTTTTTCTTTTTTCTTTTATTTTTTTTCCTTTTTTTTTTTTTTTTTTTTTCTTTCTCTCTTCTTTGCCCCTTTATTACTTTTCCCCAATTCAGGCCCTCCATCACAGGCATTGTTTGTTATAACTCACAGTCCACCACAAGATTTTCTCAAGAAAGAGGGGAGAGGAGAGGAGAGGAAAAAAAGAGTGGAGGAATAATTTCCTTTTTAAAAAATTTTTATTTTATTTTATTTTTCTTTATTTCATTTTTAATTTTTTTTAAAAAAAAAACAACTCTTTTCGATTTGTTATTTTTTTATTTTTTTTAACTTTTTATTCTTTATTAAATCTCATTAATACTATCAACAAAACCACCCTCAGATGCCATTAAGGAAGAGAAAATCGAATATCATGGATACAAAAGAAAGAGAGGTAACACAGCTAGATGAGGAAAAATCTATGGAGAAAAAATTTAATATATTGGAAACCTTGGAGCTAAATGACAGAGAATTCAAGATAGAAATCCTAAAAATCCTCCGAGATATTCAAGAAAACACAGAAAGGCAATATAGGGAAATCAGAAAACAACTCCATGAACACAAAGAATATATGTCCAAGGAAATTGAAACTATAAAAACAAATCAAACAGAGATGAAAAACTCAATTCACGAGCTGAAAAACGAAGTAACAAGCTTAGCTAATAGAACAGGTCAGATAGAAGAGAGGATTAGTGAAATAGAAGACAAGCAACTTGAGGCACAACAGAGAGAAGAAGAAAGAGACTCAAAAATTAAAAAAAATGAGATAGCCCTACAAGAATTATCTGACTCCATCAAAAAGAATAACATAAGAATAATAGGTATATCAGAGGGAGAAGAGAGAGAAAATGGAATGGAGAACATACTTAAACAAATAATTGATGAGAACTTCCCAAGCCTGTGGAAAGAACTAAAGCCTCAAGTTCAAGAAGCAAACAGAACTCCAAGTTTTCTTAACCCCAACAAACCTACTCCAAGGCATATCATAATGAAATTGACACAAACCAACAGCAAAGAAAAAATTCTCAAGGCAGCCAGGGAAAAGAAGAATACAACATATAAAGGAAGGCCCATTAGATTATCATCAGATTTCTCAGCAGAAACTCTACAAGCTAGAAGAGAGTGGACCCCAATATTTAAAGTCCTGAAAGAGAGGAACTTTCAGCCACGAATACTATACCCATCAAAGCTATCCTTCAAATACGAAGGAGAAATAAAAACATTCACAGATACAGAAAAGATGAGGGAATTTATCATCAGAAAACCCCCACTCCAGGAATTACTAAAGGGGGTTCTCCAATCAGATACAAAGAACAAAAAAAAACAGAGCCACAAGTAAAAGCTCCAAGAAGAACACAATAAAACCAAATTTAAACTGTGACAACAACAAAAAGAAAGAGGGGGAGAAGACGGAGATTAACAGTAGCAAAGGACGATGGAGTGCAAAAGTACTCACAAAATAGTTCGCTACAATGAACAGGGTAGGGACCCTTTTCATTACTCAAAGGTAACCACCATTGAAAAAACCACCACAGAAGCACATGAGATAAAAAAGATAGCAACAGAGGAAAGATGTATGGAATACAACCAAATAAAAACAAAAGATAGAAAAACGAAAGAGAAGGATCAAACAAGACACAAAACTAACAGAAAGCAAGATATAAAATGGCAATAGGGAACTCACAAGTATCAATAATTACACTAAATGTAAATGGATTAAACTCACCAATAAAAAGGCACAGAGTAGCAGAATGGATTAAAAAAGAAAATCCAACTGTATGCTGCTTACAGGAAACTCATCTAAGTAACAAGGATAAAAACAAATTCAAAGTGAAAGGCTGGAAAACAATACTCCAAGCAAATAACATCCAAAAAAAAGCAGGTGTAGCAATACTCATATCGGATAATGCTGACTACAAGACAGGAAAAGTACTTAGAGACAAAAATGGCCATTTCATAATGGCTAAGGGGACACTGAATCAAGAAGACATAACAATCCTTAATATATATGCACCAAACCAAGGAGCACCAAAATATATAAGACAGTTACTTATTGATCTTAAAACAAAAACTGACAAAAATACAATCATACTTGGAGACCTCAATACACCGCTGACGGCTCTAGATCGGTCATCCAAACAGAGAATCAACAAAGACATAGTGGCCTTAAACAAAACACTAGAGCACCTGGATATGATAGACATCTACAGGACATTTCATCCCAAAGTGACTGAGTATACATTTTTCTCCAGTGTACATGGATCATTCTCAAGAATTGACCATATGTTGGGCCACAAAAACAATATCAGCAAATTCAGAAAAATTGAAGTTGTACCAAGCATATTTTCTGATCATAAAGCCTTGAAACTAGAATTCAACTGCAAAAAAGAGGAAAAAAATCCCACAAAAATGTGGAAACTAAACAACATACTTTTAAAAAATGAATGGGTCAAAGAAGAAATAAGTGCAGAGATCAAAAGATATATACAGACTAATGAAAATGACAATACGACATATCAGAATCTATGGGATGCAGCAAAAGCAGTGATAAGAGGGAAGTTCATATCGCTTCAGGCATATATGAACAAACAAGAGAGAGCCCAAGTGAACCACTTAACTTCCCACCTTAAGGAACTAGAAAAAGAAGAACAAAGACAACCCAAAACCAGCCGAAGAAAGGAGATAATAAAAATCAGAGCAGAAATAAATGAATTAGAGAACAGAAAAACTATAGAAAAAATTAATAGAACAAGGAGCTGGTTCTTTGAAAAGATCAACAAAATTGACAAACCCTTGGCAAGACTTACCAAGGAAAAAAGAGAAAGAACTCATATAAACAAAATCCAAAATGAAAGAGGAGAAATCACCACGGACACCGTAGATATACAAAGAATTATTGTAGAATACTATGAAAAACTTTATGCCACTAAATTCAACAACCTAGAAGAAATGGATAAATTCCTAGAAAAATACAACCTTCCTAGACTGAGTCAAGAAGAAGCAGAAAGCCTAAACAGACCTATCAGTAGAGAAGAAATAGAAAAAAACATTAAAAACCTCCCCAAAAATAAAAGTCCAGGCCCTGACGGCTATACCAGCGAATTTTATCAAACATTCAAAGAAGACTTGGTTCCTATTCTACTCAAAGTCTTCCAAAAAATTGAAGAAGAAGCAATACTTCCAAACACATTTTATGAGGCCAACATAACCCTCATACCAAAACCAGGCAAGGATGGCACAAAAAAAGAAAACTACAGACCAATATCTCTAATGAATACAGATGCTAAAATACTAAACAAAATACTAGCAAATCGAATACAACAACATATTAAAAAAATAATACATCATGATCAAGTGGGATTCATCCCAGAATCTCAAGGATGGTTCAACATACGTAAAACGGTTAATGTAATACACCATATCAACAAAACAAAGAACAAAAACCACATGATCTTATCAATAGACGCAGAAAAGGCTTTCGATAAAATACAACACAATTTTATGTTTAAGACTCTCAACAAAATGGGTATAGAAGGAAAATATCTCAACATGATAAAGGCCATATATGATAAACCATCAGCTAACATCATATTAAATGGCACTAAACTGAAGGCTTTCCCCCTTAAATCAGGAACAAGACAGGGTTGTCCACTCTCTCCACTCTTATTTAATGTGGTACTAGAGGTTCTCGCCACAGCAATCAGACAAGACAAAGAAATAAAAGGCATCCATATCGGAAAAGAAGAAGTAAAGGTATCACTTTTTGCAGATGATATGATCCTATACATCGAAAACCCCAAAGAATCCACAAAAAGACTACTAGAAACAATAAGCCAATACAGTAAGGTCGCAGGATACAAAATTAACATACAGAAGTCAATAGCCTTTCTATATGCCAACAATGAAACAACTGAGAAGGAACTCAAAAGAATAATCCCCTTCACGATTGCAACAAAAAAAATAAAATACTTAGGAATAAACATAACAAAGAATGTAAAGGACTTATATAATGAAAACTATAAACCATTGTTAAGGGAAATCGAAAAAGATATAATGAGATGGAAGAATATACCTTGTTCTTGGCTAGGAAGAATAAATATAATCAAGATGGCTATATTACCCAAAGCAATATACAAATTTAATGCAATTCCCATCAAAATTCCAATGACATTTTTTAAAGAAATAGAGCAAAAAATCATCAGATTTATATGGAACTATAAAAAACCCCGAATAGCCAAAGCAATCCTAAAGAAAAAGAATGAAGCTGGGGGCATAACAATACCTGACTTCAAACTCTATTATAGGGCCACGACAATCAAAACAGCATGGTATTGGCAGAAAAATAGACACTCAGACCAATGGAACAGAATAGAAAGTCCAGAAATAAAACCACATATATATAGTCAAATAATTTTTGATAAAGGGGCCAACAACACACAATGGAGAAAAGAAAGCCTCTTCAATAAATGGTGCTGGGAAAACTGGAAAGCCACATGCAAAAGAATGAAACTGGACTACAGTCTCTCCCCCTGTACAAAAATTAACTCAAAATGGATCAAAGATCTAAACATAAGACCTGAAACAATTAAGTACATAGAAGAAGACATAGGTACTCAACTCATGGACCTGGGTTTTAAAGAGCATTTTATGAATTTGACTCCAATGGCAAGAGAAGTGAAGGCAAAAATTAATGAATGGGACTACATCAGACTAAGAAGTTTTTGCTCAGCAAGGGAAACTGATAACAAAATAAACAGAAAGCCAACTAAATGGGAAATGATATTTTCAAACAACAGCTCAGATAAGGGCCTAATATCCAAAATATACAAAGAACTCATAAAACTCAACAACAAACAAACAAACAATCCAATAAAAAAATGGGAAGAGGATATGAACAGACACTTCTCACAGGAAGAAATACAAATGGCCAACAGATATATGAAAAGATGCTCATCTTCTTTAGCTATTAGAGAAATGCAAATCAAAACGGCAATGAGATACCACCTCACACCTGTTCGATTAGCTGTTATTAGCAAGTCAAGTAATAGCAAATGTTGGAGAGGCTGTGGAGAAAAAGGAACCCTCATACACTGTTGGTGGGAATGTAAAGTAGTACAACCATTATGGAAGAAAGTATGGTGGTTCCTCAAAAAACTGAAAATAGAACTACCTTATGACCCAGCAATCCCTCTACTGGGTATATATCCCCAAAACTCAGAAACATTGATACGTAAAGACACATGCAGCCCCATGTTTATTGCAGCATTGTTCACAGTGGCCAGGACATGGAAACAACCAAAAAGCCCATCAATAGATGACTGGATAAAGAAGATGTGGCACATATACACTATGGAATACTACTCAGCCATAAGAAACGATGACATCGGATCATTTACAGCAAAATGGTGGGATCTTGATAACATGATACGAAGCGAAATAAGTAAATCAGAAAAAAACAGCAACTGTATTATTCCATACATAGGTGGGACATAATAGTGAAACTAAGAGACATTGATAAGAGTGTGGTGGTTATGGGGGGGAGGGGGGGAATGGGAGAGGGATAGGGGGTGGGAGGGGCACAAAGAAAACAAGATAGAAGGTGACAGAGGACAATCTGACTTTGGGTGGTGGGTATGCAACATAATTGAACGACAAGATAACCTGGACTTGTTATCTTTGAATATATGTATCCTGATTTATTGATGTCACCCCATTAAAAAAATAAAATTATAAAAAAAAAAAAAAAAAAAAAAAAAAAAAAAAGATCAAAGGAGAAAAAGAATATAGCAAAAGAGGAATACAGTTTTAAAAAATAAAATAGCAATAAATAATTACATATCAATAATAACCTTAAATGGATTAAATGATCTGATCAAAAGACATAGAGTAGCTGCGTGGATAAGAAAACAGGACCCATACATATGCTGTCTATAAGAGACACACCTTAAAACAAAAGATGCACATAGACTGAAGATAAAAGGATGGAAAAAAATATTTCATGCAAATGAAAATGAAAAAAAATCTGGGGTAGCAATACTTATATCAGACAAAATGGACTTCAAAACAAAGACTATAGTAAGAGATAGAGAAGGTCACTACATAATAATAAAGGGAGAAATCCAACAGGAAGATATAACCATTATAAATATCTACGTACCTATATTCTATGCTAATATAGGAGCACCTAAATATATAAAGCAGACTTTGATGGATTTAAAGGGTGAGATCAACAGCAATACTATAATAATAGGGGATTACAATACGCAACTAACATCACTAGATAGATCCTCAAGAAAGAAAATTAACAAAGAAACAGCAGACTTAAAGGACATACAAGATCAACTCAATTTAATAGATATCTTCAGAACCTTTCACCCTAAAGCAGCAGAATATACATTCTTTTCAAGTGTTCATGATACATTCTCTAGGATAGACCACATGTTAGAACACAAAAATGGTCTCAACAAATTTAAGAAGATTGAAATCATGTCGAGCACTTTCTCTGATCACAATAGCATTAAACTAGAAATTAACAACAGAAAAACTAAAAAAATTCTCAAACAATTGGAAATCAAATAGCATGTTATTAAATAATGAATGGGTTAACAATGAGATCAAAGAAGAAATTAAAAAATTCCTAGAAACGAACAATAACGAGCATATATCAACTCAAAATTTATGGGGCACAGCAAAAGCAGTCCTGAGAGGGAAGTTCATAGCATTACAGGCATACCTCAAGAAGCTAGAAAAAGCTCAAATAAACTTGACCCTGCATCTAAAAGAACTAGAAAAAGAACAGCAAGTAAAACCCAGAGCTAATAGAAGGAAGGAAATAATAAAGATCAGAACAAAAATAAATGACATTGAGGCTAAAGAAACAATACAGAGGATCAATGAAACCAGAAGTTGGTTCTTTGAAAAGGTAAACAAGATCAATGAACCTTTAACCAGACTCACCAAGGAGAAAGAGAGAGAGAGGATGCAAATAAAATTATAAATGAGAGTGGAGAAATAACAACTGACACAACAGAAATACAAAATATTGTAAGAAAATACTATGAAGAACTGTATGCCAAAAAACTAGACAACCTAGATGAAATGGACAAATTTTTGAAACATAATCCTCCAAAAATTAATCTGGAAGAATCAGAAAACCTAAACAGACCAATTACAACAAAGGAGATTGAAACAGCTATCAAAAAACTGCCAAGAAAGAAAAGTCCTGGACCTGATGGCTTCACAAGTGAATTCTACCAAATATTTAAAGAAGAACTAACTCCTATCCTTCTCAAGCTATTTCAAAAAATTCAAGAGGAAGGAAGACTTCCAAGCTCCTATTATGGGATGAGTATAATTCTGATTTCAAAACCAGGCAAAGACAACACAAAGAAAGAAAATTATAGGCCAATATCCCTGATGAATTTCTATGCTAAAATCCTCAACAAAATATTAGCAAACCAGATCCAGTAATATATGAAAAAAATCATAGACCATGATCAAGTGGGATTTATTTTTGGGAGGCAAGGCTGGTACAATATTCTCAAATCAATCAATGTGATTCATCACATAAAAAAAAGGAAGGAGAAAAACCACATGATAATTTCAATAGTTGCAGAAAAAGCATTTGATAAAATCCAGCACCCATTCATGATCAAAACTCTCAGCAAAGTGGGAATACAGGGAACATACCTCAACATGATAAAGGTCATCTATGACAAACCCACAGCCAACATCATACTCAATGGGCAAAAATTAAAAGCAATCTCCTTAAGATCAAGAACAAGACAGGGTGCCCCCTTTCACCTCTCTTATTCAACATAGTTCTGTATATCCTAGCCACAGGAATCAGACAAGAAAAAGAAAAAAAAGGCATCCAAATTGGAAAAGAAGAAGTAAAACTATCATTATTTGCAGATGATATGATATTGTATATAGAAAACCCTAAAGTCTCAGTCAAAAAACTGCTGGACCTGATAAATGAATTCAGCAAGGTGGCAGAATATAAAATTAATACTCAGAAATCAGAGGCATTTTTATACACTAACATTGAACTGTCAGAAAGTGAAATTAAGGAAGCAATCCCCTTCACTATTACAACCAAAAAAATAAAGTACCTAGGCATAAATTTAACCAGGGAGATTAAAGACTTGTACTTGGAAAATTATAAAACATTGATAAAAGAAATCAGGGAAGATACAAACAAGTGGAAGCATATACCATGCTCATGGTTAGGAAGAATAAACATCATTAAAATGTCTATATTACCCAAAGCAATTTATAAATTCAATGCAATACCAATGAAAATACCAATGACTTACTTCAAAGATATAGAACACATATTCCAAAAATTTATATGGAACCAAAAGAGAACACGAATAGCCTCAGCAATCTTGAAAAGGAAGAATAAAGTGGGAGGTATCACACTTCTGGATATCAAGTTATACTATAAGGCCATTGTACTCAAAACAGCCTGGTACTGGCATAAGAACAGGCATATAGAGCAATGGAACAGAACAGATAACCCAGAAATAAACCCACACTTTTATGAACAACTGATATTTGACAAAGGAGGTAAGAGCATACATTGGAGTAAAGACAGCCTCTTCAACAAATGGTGTTGGGAAAAATGGACAGCTACCAGCAAAAAAATGAAACTAGACCACCAATTTACACCATTCACAAAAAGAAACTCAAAATGGATAAAAGACTTAAATGTAAGCCATAAAACCATAAGCATCTTAGAAGAAAACATAGGCAGTAAGCTCTCTGACATCTCTCGCAGTTATATATTGCCGATTTATCTCCACGGGCAAGTGAAATAAAAGACAAGATAAACAAATGGAACTATATCAAACTAAAAAGCTTCTGCACAGCTAAAGACAATAAGAACAGAATAAAAAGACAAACTACACAATGGGAGAATATATTTGACAATACATCTGATAAGGGGTTAATAACCAAAATTTATAAAGAACTTGTAAAACTCAATACCAGGAAGACAAACAATCCAATCAAAAAATGGGCTGAAGAAATGAATAAACACTTCTCCAAAGAGGACATACAGATGGCCAATAGGCATATGAAAAAATGCTCAACATCACTAATCATTAGAGAAATGCAAATTAAAACCACAAGAAGATATCATCTCACACCAGTCAGAATGGTGCTCATCAACAAAACAACACAATGTAATTGCTGGCAAGGATGTGGAGGAAAGGAAACCCTCCTGCACTGCTGGTGGGAATGCAGACTGGTGCAGCCACTGTGGAAAACAGTATGGAGATTCCTCAAGAAATTAAAAATCGAACTGCCCTTTGACCCATCTATACCACTTTTAGAAATATACCCCAAGAACACCATAGCACTGTTTCAAAAGGAGAAATGCACCCCCATATTTATGGAAGCATTGTTCACAATAGCGAAGATCTGGAAACAGCCTGAGTTCCATCAATGGATGAGGGGATTAAAAAGCTTTGGTACATGTATACTATGGAATACTACTCAGCCATAAAAAATGATGACATTGGATCATTTACAACAACATTTCGCTCCATTATACTGAGCGAAATAAGTAAATCAGAAAAAAACTTAGAACTATATAATTCCATACATAGGTGGGACATAAAAATGATACTCAGAGACATGAACAAGAGTGTGGGGGTTATAGGGTGGGGGGGACGAGAGGGAGGGGTTTGGGGGAGGGGAGGAGCACAAAGAAAACCAGTTAGAAGGTGACGGAAGACAATTGGACTTTGGGTATGGGAATGCAGCATAATCAAATGTCAAAATAACCTAGAGATGTTTTCTCTGAACATATGTACCCTGATTTATCAATGTCACCCCGTTAAAATTAATTAAAAATAAATAAATAAAATTTAAAATAACCACCATAAAAATCATATCAAGCATCTTCTCTGATCACAATGGCATGAAACTAGAACTCAACTACAATAGAAAAACTAAAAAACATTCAAACATTTTGAGGCTAAATAACATGCTATTAAATACCAAATGGGTTAACAGTGAGATCAAGGAAGAAATAAAAAAATTCCTTGAAACAAATGAAAATGAACATGCAACAACTCAAAATCTATGGGACACAGCAAAAGCAGTCCTGAGAGGGAAGTTCATAGCATTACAGGCATACATTAGAAATCAAGAAAAAGCTCAAATAAACAACTTAATCATGCATCTAAAAGAACTAAAAAAAGAACAAGTAAAGCCCAGAGGAAGTAGAAGGAGGGAAATAATTAAGATCAAAGGGAAAATAAATGACATAGAGTGTTAAAATAATATACAAATGACCAATAAAACCAAGGACTGATTCTTTGAAAAGGTAAACAAAATTGATGAACCTTTAACCAGACTCATCAAGAACAAAAGAGAGAGTACTCAAATAAATAAAATTAGAAATAAAAGTGAAGAAGTAACAACTGACACTGCATAAATACAAAGGAAAATCTATATGACAAAAAATTAGACAATCTAGGTGAAATGGATAAATTCCTAAAAACATACAATCTTCCAAAACTCAATCTTGAAGAATTAGAAAACTTAAAAGGACCAATTACAACAAATGAAATTGAAAAAGTTGTCCAAACTCCCAGCAAATAAAAGTCCAGGACTGGATGGCTTCACAGGCAAATTATATCAAACCTTCAAAGAAGAACTAATGTCTATCCTTCTCAAACACTTCAAAAAATTCAAGAGGAGGGAAGACTTCTAAACTCATTTTATGAAGCAAGCATTATCTTCATTCCAAAACCAGGAAAATACACTACAAAGAAAGAAAACTATAGGCCAGTATCCCTGATGAATATAGATGCTAAAATTCTCAACAAAATATTAGCAAACTGGATCCAGAAATACATCAAAAAGCTCATACATCATGATCAAGTGGAATTTATTCCTGGGAGGTGAGGCTGATACAACATTTGCAAATAAGTAAATGTAATTCATCATGTAAACAAAAGAAAGGATAAATATTACATGTTTATATCAATAGATGCAGAAAAAGCATTAGATAAAATTAGCACCCATTTATGACCAAAACACTCAGCAAAGTGAGAATACAGGGAACATACCTCAATGTGATAAAGACTATCTATTACAAACCCACAGCCAACATCATACTCAATGGGAAAAAATTAAAAGCAATCCCCTTAAAATCAGGAACAAGGCAGGGGTGCCCCCTTTCACCACTCTTATTTAACATTGTTGTAGAAGTCCTAGCCACAACAATCAGACAAAAAAAAGAAATAAGGGGCATTCAAATTGGAAAATAAGAAGTAAAACTATCATTATTTGCTGATGACATAATACTGTACATAGAAAACCCTAAAGTCTCATCAAAAAAAACTACTACACCTGATAAATTCAGGAAGGTGGCAGGATATAAAATTAATATTCAGAAATCTGTGCCATTTTATACACAAACAATAAACTGTCTGAAAGAGAAATTAAGGAAACAATCCCCTTCACTATTGCAAGAAAAAGAATCAAGTACCTAGATATAAATTTAATCAAGGAAGTAAAAGATTTGTACTCAGAAAATTATAAGGCATTGAAAACAGAAATCAAGAAAGATACAAACAAGTGAAAGCATATACTGTGTTCATGGATAGGAAGAATAAACATCATTAAAATGTCTATACTACCCAAAGCAATCTATAAATTCAGTGCAATAGCTATTAAAGTACCTATGGCATACTTCAAAGATATAGAACAAATATTCCAAAAACTTATATGGAACCAAAAAAGAACATGAATAGCCTCAAAAATCTTGAAAATAAAGAATAAAGTGGGAGGTATCACACTTCTTGATATCAATTTATACTACAAGACCATTGTAATCAAAAGAGCTTGGTATTGGCATAAGAACAGGCATAAGATCAATGGAACAGAACAGAGAACTCAGAAATAAACCCACGCTTTTATGGTCATTTGATATTTGACAAAGGAGGTAAGAGCATACAATGGAGTATAGACAATCTAATAAATGGTGTTGGGAAAATTGGGAGGTACATGCAAATAAATGAAACTAGACCACCAACTTGCACCATTCACAAAAATAAACTCAAAATGGATAAAAGACAAATATAAGTTGCGAAACCATAAACATCTTGGAAGATAACATAGGCAATAAACTTTCCAATATCTCTCATAGGAATATTTTTGATGATTTATCTCCATGGGCAAGTGAAATTAAGACCAGGATGAACAAATGAGACTATATCAAACTAAAAAGCTTTTGTACAGCAAAAGACAGCATGAACAAAATAAAAAGACAACCCACGCAATGGGAAAACATATTTGCCAATACATCTGATAAGGGATTAGTAACCAAAATTTATTAAAAAAACTTTTAAAACTCAACACCAGGAGGTAAACAATCCAATTAAAAAATGGATAAGGAACTGAATAGATACTTCTCCAAAGAGGACATACAGATGGCCAATAGGCATATGAAAAGATGTTCAATGTCACTAATCATCAGAGAAATGGAAATTAAAACCACAATGAGATACCACCTCACACCTGTCAGCTTGAGACTTGTTTGGAGGTTCTAGTAGGAGAGCACAGCTACTCGTGTACCCTTGACCGAAGAACAGTCCTCTCCTCTATCGGGGAAGGTCGTCCTCTTTGACCGAGCATGCAGCTTTGGGTGGGATGCACCTAGAGTGGTGAGAGAGGACGGGGACACCCACCTAGCCAGCCAGATCAGCCGAATCAACCCTGGCAATCAATGGGGTGACAGATGTCACAGCCAGATTGCCCTCACATCCGCCTCACACCTGTCAGAATGACACTCATTAACAAATCAACACACAGTAAGTGCTGTTGAGGGTGTGGAGAAAAGGGAACCCTCCTGCACTGCTGGTGGGAATGCAGACTGGTGCAGCCACTGTGGAAAACAGTATAGAGTTTCTTCAAAAAATTAAAAATGGAACTGCTTTTTGACTCAGCTATTCCACTTTTAGGAATATATCCTAAGAATACCAAATCACTGATTCAAAAGGTGATATGCACCCCATGTTTATGGCAGCATTGTTTACAATAGCCAAGATCTGGAAACAGCCCAAATGTCTGATAGTGGACAAGTAGATAAAAAAGTAGTGATACATATACACAATGGAATCCTACATGGCCATGAAAATTAAGGAAATCTTTTTTTTTTTTTTTTTTTTTTTTTCTGAAGCTGGAAATGGGGAGAGACAGTCAGACAGACTCCCGCATGCGCCCGACCGGGATCCACCCGGCACGCCCACCAGGGGCGACGCTCTGCCCACCAGGGGGCGATAATCTGCCCATCCTGGGCGTCGCCATGTTGCGACCAGAGCCACTCTAGCGCCTGGGGCAGAGGCCACAGAGCCATCCCCAGCGCCCGGGCCATCTTTGCTCCAATGGAGCCTTGGCTGCGGGAGGGGAAGAGAGAGACAGAGAGGAAAGCGCGGCGGAGGGGTGGAGAAGCAAATGGGCGCTTCTCCTGTGTGCCCTGGCCGGGAATCGAACCCGGGTCCTCCGCACGCTAGGCCGATGCTCTACCGCTGAGCCAACCGGCCAGGGCCTTAAGGAAATCTTACCGTTTGCAATGGCACAGACAGACTTGGAGATTGTTATTCTAAGTGAAATAAGCCAGGCAAAAAAAGAAAATTATCATGGAATTTCACTTATATGTGGAATCTAATGAACAAAGTGAACCTAGGAATGAAATAGAGGCAGAGGCAGAGTCACAGAGAGCAGAGGGACAGCTGTCAGAGGGGAGGTGGATGAGAGGATGGGATCAGAGAAAGTGAAGGGATTAGTGAAATTATATATGCATAACACATAGATACAGATAACAGGACAGCAAATCCCAGAGGGATCAGGAGGAGGAAGTTAAGGGGAGGGGAACAAAGAGGGTGTAATGAGTGACATGAGGGCGGGGGGGTGTGAGGGTGTTATATCGAGTGGGACATTTGAATATATGTTAACACAATAAATTAAAATTAATAAAAATTTAAAAATAATTAAAATTTTAAAAAAAAGAACAAGCCAAATAAATCTATTGTGATAGAAGTCAGAAGAGTAGTTAGTTACCTCTGGGAGTGGAGTATTGACTATGAAGAGGCCCAAAAGTGCCTTTGGGAGTGCAGGTTGGGGGGGCAGAAATGATCTGTATCTTTATCTGAGTCGAAAATTTAAAAATCATTAAGTTGTACATTAAACATTAGTGCATTTTAGGTATGTTATGCATCAACCAAAATGGGAAAAAAGAAATTTCAAAAGCTTACTGCCTACCTAAACAACCAAGTGACATTTAGAAAACTCTAAATGTAGGTGATAAGTGCTATGAGAGAGGGACAAATAGATTCTTTGGAGCTACAGAGAAGGAAGCAATAATTTCTCACTGGAATAGATGTGGTGATAACATTCAAAGAAGATGGCTTGGAGCTAGACTGTGAAGGGCCTTGAATACCAAGAAATAAAAATGTTTTTCTCAAAATCATCATCCAACCTGACCAGTGGTAGCACAGGAGACAGAGAGTTGACCTGGGACACTGACTTCCCAAGTTCGAAACCCCAAAGTGGCTGGCTTGAGAGCAGACTAATCTAGCCTGAGCATGGGGTCACCTGCTTGAGCGCAGTATCATCAACATGATCCAAAGGTCGGTGACTTGAGCCCAAAGGTCACTGGTTTGAAGCCCAAGATTTCTAGCTTGAGCCCAAGGTTGCTGCTTTGAGCAAGGGATCACTGGCTCAGCTTAAGCCCTCCCGTCAAGGCATTTAAGAGAAGCAATCAATGAACAACTAAAGTGAAGCAACTACAAGTTGATGCTTCTTATCTCTCTCCCTTCCTGTCTCTCTTCCTTTCTCTCTCTCTCTCTCTCTCTCTCTCTCTCAAAAATAAAAATAAATAAAAACCAAAATCATTATCCACCTTTCTTTTGATACAAAAAGCTCATTTTCTTTAAAAGAAGAAAAAATAATTGTATTCCCAATTTAGTTCTTGCTGACTTTTATAGAATGCAATGTCCTTCTAGAAATTATTAAAGTCTCTTATATCCAAACTGCCAATGAAAAAAATAATTTTTAAAATTTTTAATTAAAAAATACAAAAACAACTACCTAGAATTTTGGGGATCTCACAAGCACATAATTTATTTACTCTAATTTGCAATATGATGCTTAATCTAGCTTTGCTTTTTTGGTTTTTCAAATTAAAGTTTCCTTAAAGCAACCCTACATGTTGAGAACCAAAAGAAAATAGGATTTTATTTACCATTATTGGAAATCTCTCAACCTTACTACTCAACTTTTAAGTGTGTATTATGTAATATCCAAACTCAGCTTAATATCAGATGGATTTAGATATTGACCTTTTAAAATGTGACAGTATAATTATAAATAAAATTAATGTGCTCCTTAATGAGTAGCAAGTAGGTTTTAGGCTTTTTTTATGTTTGTCCTATATTTTGAAGAATATACTTCCAAGTTCAGGGCATTTTCCCCTTTATTTCAATCAGATATATGCTTCATTTAAAGACTATCAATCTGTTTTCAATAAGATGTGGCATAAGTAAATACACATATTTTAGTGGTGCTATCTTTCCAGTCACAGGAATATCTACAGCATTTGGATTGCACAGTATTATTCCAAGTTGTTTCTCATCCTGGGACTGATGGAAGGGACACTTGCCAACCTGATTCTGCAGAAATGAAGGAACGTTGCAAAACCCAACACGGTAGTTAACAATACAGTATCATATACTTAACATTTGCTGACAGATTAGATCTTAAATGTTCTTACCACAAAAATAAAAAGGTAACTATGTGAGATCATGGAAATGTTAACTAAACTTATTGTGGTGATCATTTCATAATATATATGTATATCAAATCTTTATGTTATGCATATTAAATTTACAATGTTGTCAGTTATATCTCAATAATGCTGAGGGCAGGGGAACCAATACAGAAGACTTGTCTATAATATAAACAAACAACATGTACAGTTGTTAACAGAAAGGGTAGGGCAGGAAGGGGAAGAAAATATAATTTTGCAATAGGTATTTTTAAAAACTATTTATGTTTATACAAGAACTCTAGGTTTCCAAATTGCCATCAAATTGGCATCATTCCACAATGGAATTGTGAAACAGATCAAATGCCATTTCAACAAATATAATCTATTTATTAAATAGAAAATTCCAGCTAATGTTTCACAGAGACAACAATAAAACATCCAGCAACAGAAAATAATTTAAGCAGCCCTTTGGAGCTTATTCAGTCATTCAACTCTTCATTCAATGAGTAACCATTGCATAATTATTATGTGTCAAGCATTGTACTAGGAACTGAGGAAACAAGCAATAATATATACTACTTTTTCTTGAGACTCTTACAATACAGCGAGGGAGAGAGGCATAAATGAATAATTACAGCTATGAGTAAATAGTTCCTTAAAGGCATGCACAGGGTATAGAAGTGCAGTGGGCACCACATCTATCTCTGCTGGAATATCAACAAAGGAAGTGATTCTTGATTTTATTCTTTAAAGATGGAGAGGAGTTTGAAATAGGAAGGGAGGCACAGAGGAAGAATGACAAGAGATAAAGTTGGAGAACTAGGCTGGAACCAGGTCCTGAAGGGCTGTATGTACCTTCCTGAGGACTGTGGAATTAGTTCTGTAAGCAATAGGGACCCAAGGAAGACTATTTATATTGGGAGTAAAGTCAAATTGGTATTTCCCGAAGGATCACTCTTGCACTAGTGCAGATGATGGATGATGTGAGCTGAAATTGGAGGCAGGAAAACCAAGTATGAGGTTGTAATAATTGCCTGGACAAGAACCATGAAGACAATAACGGAAGGAATGGAAAAGTGGGGACAGTTTTGAGAACTATTTGGAATTAATAGTAATCAAGACTGTGACATATTGACTATTTTAGAGAGAAGGACATCTCCAAAATGTCTTGTAAATCTTCAACTTGATTGACTCAGGGGATGATGATATCATTAAAGGAAATAAAAACATAGGAGGAGGTGCCATGTGGAGAAAAGGTAAATTTGGTTCAACAACCAAATGAACATGAGTTGACTGCAGGATTCACAGAGGGAGCTCCAGCAGGCAGTTGAAAATGTAAAGCTAGAGTGATATTGGTATTATTTTGGTTTTTCTTCTTACAAAGGAAAAAAAAACCCTGGAAGTATAATCCTTGGTGTCTTTTAGAATAACTTCTTGATAAACTACTGTTCCCTTCTTCCTGGGACTTTTTATCAAACTATATAATTTGTTTAAAAGGGTGGAGATATTCAATGCTTCTCAGAACTGTCAGCTCAAGGCCAAGTCTTCATAATTCCATACAAAATTATTCATATTTTTTCAAAGGAAAAGGCGATGAGAAATGAGATAATATATTAAAGGAAATCAAATAAATTTACAATAAAAGATCATTAGGAAATGAAATCTTGTCAGCTTGGATGAATGGTCTCCATTATTACATTTAAGTTAGACTAAATTACTGTCCATGTATCTATTAAAGCATTTATAAGTGTCGAAAATCGAGACGTTAAGATCTCAACTGTAGGTGTAAAATCAAAGGGATTTTGATAAGTTTAAACAATCTTTTATTGTGGAGGAAAAAAACTGAAAGTAATATAAATGTCACAAGGAAGTTTTTATAATTCCTTCTCTAGAACACTGTCAATGATTCAGGAGTTTTAAAAAATGTTGGACACTATTTATACAATTAAGCAGGACAATTAAATTATCTTAGTTCCAAATAAGTAATTATGAGATTTTTTATTTGGCAAAATCGTAGATTCCTTTTCTTAAAGAACTAAGAGGAAGCTGATGAGATAAATTCAACTTGAATACATAAAAACAATCTGCATTCTCTCCCCCCCTGCCCCCCCCCTGGTCTGGCAGAAAAATTAAGTCATTATTGCTCTGATTAAAATGAAACTCCCTTAGCTAGAGTGTCTAACCGGATATCTTTTTTTTATATATATAAATAAATTTTTATTTTAATGGGGTGACATCAACAAATCAGGGTGCACATATTCAAAGAAAACATCTCCAGGTTATCTTATCATTTAGTTCTGTTGCATACCCATCCCCCAAAGAGAGATTGCCCTCCGTCACCCTCTATCCAGTTTTCTCTGTACCCCTCCTCCTCCCCTTCCTCCTCTCCCTCCTTCCCTCCCCCCACCCCCTGTAACCACCACACTCCTGTCCATGTCTCTTAGTCTCGCTTCCATGTCCCACCAATGTATGGAATCCTGCAGTTCTTGTCTTTTTCTGATTCGCCATTTCACTACGCATAATTCTAACTGGATATCTTAATTAAGCAAGTAAACAGATAGTTTACTCTTTCATTTATAAGAGGCTCTGCTAGGAAATTTGCCGGGAGTGTCTCTGAATGGCTGTCTTTTCTAATAGGATACAAGAGAGAAAAAATTCTTCCTCTCTCTTCCTTTGGGTACTGTCATGCAAGGATGTGATGCCTGGATCCGCAGCAGCCATCTTGAAAACATGAGGAGCAAAGATCAGAAAGTCAAAACACTGATCATTGCACAATTGAAATATAAAAAGAGCATGGATCTTTGATGGCATTCAAAACCACTAAATTAATCCTGGAACTCCTCTGCTCCTGGACTTTTTGATAAGTCAGTTAATCATGAATGTATTTCTTGTTGTTGTTATTGTTGTGTAAACCACTTTTAGGATAATGAAAGCATACTATGTGATAAAATGACTTTACGTGATCTATGCACCTGCAGAAAATTGAACAAAACTTACTAAGACTACTGTCCACTCTACAATGTCTTGCCAAATGCACATATATACTGATAACTCAAATACATTTGATAAGATAAACAAAAACACATTTTTATCAAATAAATTGTTAGTACTGGGTGAAAATTAAGAGACATTAGAATTATTTCCTCTTAGCCCTGGCCAGTTGGCTCAGTGGTAGGGCATCAGTCTAGCATGTGGAAGTCCCGGGTTCAATTCCCAGTCAGGGCACAGAGGAGAAGCAACCATTTGTTTCTCTACCCCTCCCCCTCCCCTCTCTTTCTCTTCTCCCACAGACATGGTTCAAATACTTTGAGCAACTTGCCCTCAGACACTGAGGATGGCACCATAGCCTCGCCTCAGGCACTAAAATAACTCGGTTGCCAAGCAATGGAGAAGGAGCCCCAGATGAGCAGAGCATCGTAGGTAGGGGGCTTGCTGAGTGAATCCTGGTCAAGATGTATGCAAGGGGCCTGGCCGGTTGGCTCAATGGTAGAGCGTCGGCCTGGCATGCAGGAGAACTGGGTTTGATTTCCGGCCAGGGCACACAGGAGAAGCGCCCATCTGCTTCTCCACCCCTCCCCCTCTCCTTCCTCTCTGTCTCTCTCTTCCCCTACCGCAGCGAGGCTCCATTGGAGCAAAGATGGCCCAGGCGCTGGGGATGGCTCTGTGGCCTCCGCCTCAGGCACTAGAATGGCTCTGGATGCAACAGAGCAACGCCCCAGAGGGGCAAAGCATCGCCCCTGGTGGGCGTGCCAAGTGGATCCCGGTCGGGCGCACCGGGTGGATCCCGGTCGGGCGCATGCGGAGTCTGTCTGACTGCCTCCCCGTTTCCAGCTTCGGAAAAATGAAAAAAAAAAAAATGTATGCAAGAGTCTGTCTCTCTGCCTTCCTTTCTTTCACTGAATTTAAAAAAAATTATTATTCCTTCATAGGAGAAGTCTTTTAGGTGTAATAGATATTTTATTAGAAAAATTATTGATATGAGAATGAACTTATACCACCACTATTCCTGAAACCTTATAAGAAGTTTCCCAATTACCCATTATGCTATTATTAACTATTATCCAGATGACCCCTCCCTGTTTTTGCCCCAAGTCCTTGATCCTTATAAACTCATTTTTTCTTAAATATTAAAAAAGAAAGTTATATATATATAGGTTTTGAAACTGAGTGATGGATAACCAAGATCTTATTGCTATTTTTTAGTATTTTTCAAAATTTCTATAATGAAAACAACTTTGCCACAATCTTTCAGTTCCATATTTTGGAAAGTTTAGTAGTGCCCTCCTCTCAACTCACATGGTCATCAATATTCTGCTCCTACTTGGTCTCACGAGAGAGTCTTGTTTCTTGTGTCTAATATCATACCAAATATTGGATAAGGCTCTTTTTGCCTTAACTTCCCAAAGTCACTTCTAACACAAGGTTACTAGCTATAGCCTAGTTTGTTTGTTTTTTAAGTGAGAGTCGGTGGAGATACAGAGACAGACTCCTACATGTGCCCCAATCTGGATCCACCCAGCATCCCCCATCTGGGGCTGATGCTCTACCCAACTATATAGCCAATGCTTGCAACTAAGCTATTTTTAGCACTTGAGGTGGAAGCTCAAGGGAGCTATCCTCAGCGCCTGGGGCCAATGTGCTCAAATCAATCAAGCTATGGCTATGAAAGGGGAAAAGAAAGAGAGATAGAGAGAGAGAAAGGGAAGAAGGAGGGGGGAGAAGCGGATGGTTGCCTCTACTGTGTGCCTAGACCAGAAATTGAACCTGGGACTTCCACATACTGCGCTGACACTCTACCGCTGAGCCAACTGGCCAGGGCCCCACCTACTTTTAATAAAGGTTTGGGACTAGACACTTTAACAGTAATGTTATGCATCCTTGTTTTTAAATTCTCTTGACTTTAATTATCCTTTCCTGTCATTAATCATCCTTTCTCTTTGGGCCATGCTCCCAATAGGCTTCTGGGCCCTCTCTCTCACCAAAATGCTTCACAGCTCCCTCCCTATGGATTTCCCTCTCCAGGCCCCTTATTTCCCTCTTTCCTGGAAAACTCAAAAATTCTCTCACCTATCGAGCACAACATATTATCATGCTCTTTGTCTCACATTCTCCTTAAAGAACATCTTGAATCACCTTTTCAAATCAAAGATGCCCATCAAGTTATTTTTTAAAATATTAAAAAAAAAATCTGGCCTGACCTGTGGTGGCGCAGTGGGATAAAGCGTCGACCTGGAACACTGAGGTCGCTGGTTCGAAACCTTGGGCTTGCCTGGTCAAGGCACATATGGGAGTTGATGCTTCCTGCTCCTCCCCCTTCTCTCTCTGTCTCTCTCTCTCACTCCTCTCTCTCTAAAAAATCAATAAATAAAATATTTTTTTAAAAAATCTATCTTCTGTGAGATGAACTATGACATTGCCCTTATAAATTAAAAAGAAGCAAATACAGTTAGTGTTTATAAATAGCAATATTTTTCTCCCCACCATGCCAGAATGTTAACACTATGTAGCCAATGCAACAGGAGATTAACATGGGACAATTTTTGCATAAGACTTAATGGCCAATAAGTGCCAAAGTTTGTGGCATTCCAAATTGAAAGCTAGACCACCTAGGAAGGAGTTTCCAAAGGGACAGCTAAAAACAGTCTGTGGACCCCTAACCCAATACCCTCCTATGGCTATAAAAGAATTGAAGTTTGCAAAGTAGGAGAGAAGTTAATTGGAGAGAGTTACTGATGCCTGTGCACTCTCTCCCTCTCTCAGTGGGAGAGAAGATGAAGAAAATTGTGCCTCAGTTAAGTCATGGGAACCACTCAAAAAGCCCAATGTGTCTCCTGAAGATTAAGAAGCAAAAGAACTGTGTCGTTGCATTGGAAGAAAACTACGTCCACCAATGACAGAGCAAAAATGCATGAGTGCTTGTTGCAGATCAGATGAAATCAAGTGGGTGGGGCTCATCCCTGTGGCTGAGTTGAGTCTTGTCCAAGAGGACTTTCTCAAAGAATACAATAACAAGCACCACAGGAAGTCCAGGAGTTGAGAAAGGAATTCTGAGTGACCAGCCAGAAAAGTGGACTTTCTCATGCCAAGAGAACTGTAGACAGAGGTCCTCAGCATTAATATTTTATGAGGAACTCATGAAAAATCAAATGGGGGGGGGGCTATATTGAGAGTATTACATACCCAGCAGGCACCTTAACCAAATTACATGTGTGCCAATCATTAGAAATGGTTCACAAACCTCACTTTTTTCCTGTTCCTTAGTTTACCCTGGAAGATCCATGAACAATCAAGTGAGTGGGAGAGCAAAGAAAAAGAACAAGGTAGAGATAAGTGGAAGAATCCAACCACATTTCACTTCCCCAGATACAAGCTTGGTGACCTGAAGAAGACCTATGCTACGAGGAGAGGAGAGCCTTCAACTTTGAATGAGGCTCTGTGTGTTGATTATTACACTGCTGGGCAAATTGATTATTGAAATGAGCCTTCTGCCCTGTCCGGTTGGCTCAGTGGTAGAGCGTTGGCCTGGCGTGCAGAAGTCCCTGGTTTGATTCCTGGCCAGGGCACACAGGAGAAGCGCCCATTTGCTTCTCCACCCCTCCCTCTCTCCTTCCTCTCTGTCTCTCTCTTCCCCTCCCGCAGCCGAGACTCTGTTGGAGCAAAGATGGCCCAGGCGCTGGGGATGGCTCCTTGGCCTCTGCCCCAGGCGCTAGAGTGACTCTGGTTGCGGCAGAGCGACACCCCAGAGGGGCAGAGCATCGCCCCCTGGTGAGCAGAGCGTCGCCCCCTGGTGGGCGTGCCGGGTGGATCCCGGTGGGACGCATGCGCGAGTCTGTCTGACTGTCTCTGCCAGTTTCTAGCTTCAGAAAAATAAAAATAAAATAAAATAAATAAAATAAAAGAAATGAGCCTGTTCTTGTGACCTAATATTATTAACTGTCGGGCAGATAAAATATATTATGCTCACTTTGCTAAAGATGGTGCTGCCTACGTAGAAGCCCATCGCCCAGGTGATATTAATGTGTGTTGGGGGCGGGCTGTGGGTAGGCAGGATTCTGTACCCTGGGATTTGGTTTTAGGACAGCCTTTCCCACCCTTTTTGATGTGGGGTGGTACAATCCCATCATGCCCCAGATAAGTGACTTTGTATTAGAGAATTCCCTATTTTGTATATTGGATTAAAGGTTTTGATTTCTACACTATAGAATGGGGGCAGAACAGGAGCTTGCTCTCTTGGTTCCTGAGATTAGCATTAGAGGAGAGAGCAGAGAAAGGAGAGCAGAGAAAGGCCACATGGAGGAGACCAGGAGAAGCAGCCAAGATGGTGGAATGCTGAGTGAGAAGCCAGTTTGTGCAGAGTTTGTGCAAGGAGAAAGGAGATGGGGAACAGAAGTGAATAAAGTCTAGTGAGCTAGAAACCTTTGATTCTAAGAAACTCGGATAAGTCAGTAGCTTTGTGAGCACTGAATAAGTGGGTTTTAGAGCCCAGTGTGTGTTTTTACTTGTCCACCGGGGACAAGCTAGGATTAAAGATGATGGCCCATCAGCTTTTGGCTCCGTTGTTTTTTTTTACTGATTGTCCAAATCCAATGCAAACCTGCATGTGAATGGCCACAATGGCGGCTCCTGGCTTTACATTAACCCTTTGAGTAGTGAGTTTTTTTCATGCTTGCTGACCCCTGGGAGTGAGTTGTTTATTTTTCCAAAAAATAAAATTAGTTCCAGTTAGCTTTATTAACTTAAAATCATGTTTGTTTGATAATCAATTAATGGAAACAAGAAGAACACACATTTGCCTTTTTTAAATGTTGCCTTATACATTTTTAAAATAAATCGATCGTACTCTGGATGGTCAGGAGGCACGAGGATGTACATGAACGTTCACACTACTTAAAGGGTTAAAATACTTTTATTCTCTGAGATTGATAATAAGAGTTATGGGATCTACTTAACAGTAGTGTTTGTCACACCACTCCACAGAGTATCAAAGCTGCATGTTGTAATCTAAGGATTAATCTAAGATCAGGCAAGAGTTTATAGGATTTGACAAACACACACAAAAAACCAAAGCTCAGCAAATTAGGAAGAATGATAAAAAAAAATAATTGAATTTGGCCTAAAGGAAAAGTTCTATTTTGCAAATATTGTTAGTTATTTGTTTTTTGTTTGTTCGTTTGTTTTGGTTGTTAATGTTGGTTTTTAGGTGTGGTTGTTATTCTCTTTTATTCAGTGCTGTAGTTCCGTTACTCAGAACAGTGCCTGGCACATAATAGATGCTTAGTAAATGGCTATTAAGTGTAGTGGGGTTCAATTTCATATTTAATAGACTCAAGTAAATTTTATAAAATTTAGTTTTTATTTTAAAATGCATGCAATATAGCTAGTGAATAAGATTATCAGACATTTACAAATAAAATTTATCTCATGTTGAAACTGTGTTTTTTAAACTTCTTAAAACGGGTAGACTTAGCCACTGTAAATGCATCTAAGTATTCACTTGTACACACATGGCTGGTGGAAAATTTGAAAATTAATAAGAACAATCAAAATTACCAAAAACATCTTTAAGTTAAAGAAATGATTAAAACTGTCATGTAATGAATGATTTTATAATTAACTTTCTGACATAAAAATGTGATTACTGTTGTTCTAAATAGAACAAATAAAAAGAACTAGATATTACTAATGTAGCAGACTTTTTACACTGAGGGGGAAAAAGTGTATCTAGAAAATACAAATATTAATGATTTTTCAATTTTTGGATTCTAATTACGGTATGTAATTTTGACCACCCTCTCCTCTGCAGACAACTAGAAAAGCTGAACAATAATGAAAAAAGACTGCTTAAAAGCAGTTAAGAGCTAATAAGGATGTAAAAGTATATGCTTTGTTGAAGAAAAGTATAAATTGGTAAAAAACAAAAAAAGTATGGATAAAACAAAAACAAAATTTGTTCTTAAACAAATTTAATCTTGGTAAAATTTGGTATGGTTTTAGTTTTTATCTGAATATGTATTTTATTTGATTTGGTTCTACATAGTAAGCGTACTTATAAATACTTTATCTTGCATCTTCTTTTTAGGTTTTACTGAATAATATCATGAACAGTTTCCCACAGCTACATAATCTCCCATCATATGGTCATATCATAATTTATTTAACCATTTATTGATGAACATTAGACTTCTCTTAACTTTTGCTATAATATACAGTATATTGTTTCAGCATCCATAATTCTGGAGTGCTTCTTTGATTATTAAAATAGATTAAATTCCCAGAAGTTAAATAACTGGGTTAAGGGCATGAAAACAATAAATCTGGTATATGTTATAAAATTTCCCTCCAGAAGAATAATACTAACATAAACTACCTTTCAGCATTTTCTGAGCATGCTTTTCTTGTCGCTTTGCCAACACTGAGTGTCAACTGTTTCATTGTTCTCAATTAATTGTAAATAATAATGTTCATTAATTATTTATCAAGTGTCTATCTAAGTACACTGGCAAGCAAAAACAGGCCTAGTCTCTGATCTCTTAGAGTGTATAATTTGTTATAAGATATAAATATTGAACAAATAATTACTCAAATTGAAATATAATTATAAACTAAGATAAATGCACAAAAGGAAATTAATAGGTTACTATGACAGTGGTTTGAGATAAGGCTCAAGACATAAATGAGGATGACATGACTGGATTTGAATTTCTGAAAGTACCATCTTGTTGCAATGTAGAGAATGGATTATTGGACAGTCAGACTGGATCAGGGGAGACCAGTTAATTGGTTATTGTAAGAAAGAGAAAATGGTAGGCCCAACTAGATTACAATAGGAAGTTGAGAAATATATCACTAATATTTTAATCTGAACATGTTGATTATTAGCAAGATTGAATGCTTTTCCACGTGTATGTTTATTTATTTATTCATTTTTAGAGAGGAGAGAGAGAGACAGAGAGGGAGAGAGAGGAGAGAGAGGCAGATAAAGAGAATGGGGGGAGGAGCTGGAAGCATCATCTCCCATATGTGCCTTGACCATCCATGTGTGTGTTTATAGGCATTTTAGGTTTTGTGTCTGTATGTGAAGAGAGGAACCAGTCAGCATGAAGATGCCGGGGCCAGCGAGAACTCTGTTCTTGTTTTTTGCTCATTTTGAGTTAAAATCTTAAGCATTTTCTTGATTGATTTGTGAAAGTCCTTTATTGGTGATTGTAACTTCATCATAATATTCTAAACAACCAAAGAAAAACTAGAGGCTTAAACTGAAAGCACCTTTTCTCCTGTCTGGACCTGCAGATGTGCTGCTGGTACAGGTCTCCTCTGCATCTCTCCTTCTGGGACCAGAGCTGTTTCTGGAATACTTATGCCATGGACAGTTGTCAGAAGCACAAGAGGGCAAACTAAACTATGCAAATGTATTTAAAGCCTTTGTTTGTTTTTTCATATTTGCTTCCTATTAACCAAAGCAAGTCAGGTAGCCAATCTTAGTATCATTAGAACCAGAATGTTTATTCCACCTGTGTTTTTTTTTTTTTGTTGTTGTTGTTTTTACAGAGACAGAGAGAGAGTCAGAGAGAGGGATAGACAGGGACAGACAGACAGGAAGGGAGAGAGATGAGAAGCATCAATCATCAGTTTTTTGTTGCGACACCTTGGTTATTCATTGATTGCTTTCTGATATGTGCCTTGACCGTGGGGCTACAGCAGACCAAGTAACCCCTTCCTCAAGCCAGCAACCTTGGGTCCAAGCTGGTGACCTTTGCTCAAACCAGATGAGCCCGCGCTCAAGCTGGCAACCTCAGGGTCTTGAACCCGGGTCCTCTGCATCCCAGTTCGACGCTCTATCCACTGTGCCACCGCCTGGTCAGGCTCCACCTGTTTTACTTGGAGGTTCTCCCAAGTCACATGGCTAGGTGGATAATGTGTAATCCTATTATAGGTAGGAACTGG
This sequence comes from Saccopteryx bilineata, assembly GCF_036850765.1. Classification (NCBI taxonomy): domain Eukaryota; kingdom Metazoa; phylum Chordata; class Mammalia; order Chiroptera; family Emballonuridae; genus Saccopteryx; species Saccopteryx bilineata. The sequence goes on from NC_089498.1 coordinate 64,529,220, forward strand.
GAACCACCACATGATCTACCAAAAAGATATTTGTCATTAGCTCTTTATATGTATGTATCAATATTTTTCCACAGGATTTTGCTTGTCACCAATTCTCTTCTCTTAAGTGAGAAGTGGGGAGAGACAGACCCTTGCATGCACCCCAACTGGGGTCCACCCAGCAAACCCCCTATGGGGAGATGCTCTGTCCATTTGAGGTATTGCTCCATTGCTCAGCAATCAAGCTATTTTAGTGCCTGAGGTGAGGTCATGGAGCCATCCTCAGTGCCTGGGGCAAATTGCTCCAACCCAGGCATGGTTATAGGAGGGGCCAATTGCTCCAACCCAGCCATGGTTATGGGAGAAGATTGGAAAGATAGTGAGAAAGAAGGGATGGGTGGAAGGGTGGAGAAGCAGATGGTCACCTCTCCTGTGTGCCCTGACTGGAAATCAAACTTGGGACATCCACATGCCAGGCCAACACTCTACCACTGAGTCAACCTGTCAAGGCCTGTCATCAATTTTTATGGTGTTTTCAGTTTTATGTAATCAAAATTATAGATGTGCCCTTTGCATTTTTTGCACTACTGGTAGGTTTGAAAATCTTTATCGATTCTAAGTTCAAGTAAATATTTGCTTAAATATTTTTCTAATAGTTTTTATCATTTCATTTCTACACATAGCTATCTCATCTACCTGAAATTTACTTGAGGCAAATCATGTGAGGTGATGATCTAATTTATTTCTCCCAAATAATAAATTGCCTAAAAATATTCTAGTGAAAATTTCTGGGCATAATATGAAGAAAACTACCTTGCTAAAAGCTCTCAATGAAACAAAGTTTAAATTAATAAATACGTGTGACATGTTCCTGGCTAAGAAAGTTAAATATTGAGGTTAAATATCAAGTTGTGAATACCTAACCCAATAAAAATTCCAACAGGATTTTTTTTTACCTGAGAGCAAAAATAGTAATTGTCCAGAAGAGTAAACAAATAAGAATAAGACATGGTAAACTAAATATTTAAATTATGGTTTTCAAATAGGCATCAAGAATAGAGAGACCAATAGAATAAAAAAGGTTGTCAATCTAAAAATAAAAGGCTTTTCAAGTGGGAAATAATATGCATTTATTTGATATCAAAAGAATAGCTATTCAGGAAATCACTGATTCAGGCAAAAACCAAGATAGTGTTTTGATTAGGAGACAAAAGCAAAAGATATTTATAAGAAAAGGAAGAGGAACAACTACATCAATAGAAGAACGACATCTCTATTGGTGCAGATAACATAACATAGTAATACTAATTCTAAACAATTGCTTTAATTTTCAGTCTGGTAACCACCAGTACTGTAGTCATAATATCTGCTTTCCTGTTATCTTTGCAAACAGTTCTTTGAGACGTGATGTTGCTTTAGGCCCAGTCCAAAAGTTATTTTGCACAGTTTTAACATTCCAAAAGTTTGAGGCATAAGAGGTACAAGGCAGTTTCTCGGGGATGGCAGGTCGGACTTCATAATAACGTGGCTTCATTTATTATTTTTTGACATTTTTGCCCAAGATTTTTTCTTGAAAATGTTGTTGATAAATTATTGGAAAGCAGCATTGATCAGCTATTAAAAGTTAGTTCTCAGCCCTGGCCAGTTGGCTCAGTGGTAGAGCGTCGGCCTGGCGTGCAGAAGTCCTGGGTTCGATTCCCGGCCAGGGCACACAGGAGAGGCGCCCATCTGCTTCTCCACCCCTCCCCCTGTCCTTCCTCTCTGTCTCTCTCTTCCCCTCCCGCAGCCAAGGCTCCATTGGAGCAAAAGATGGCCCGGGCGCTGGGGATGGCTCCTTGACCTCTGCCCCAGGCGCTAGAGTGGCTCTGGTCGCGACAGAGCGACGCCCGGATGGGCAGAGCATAGCCCCCTGGTGGGTGTGCCGGGTGGATCCCGGTGGGGCGCATGCGGGAGTCTGTCTGACTGCCTCCCCGTTTCCAGCTTCAGAAAAATACAAAAAAAAAAAAAAAAAAAAGTTAGTTCTCCATTGGCTGGTGACTCCTTTGGAGTGTGACATGCCATTGTCAATCAAGAAGGCTCACTCCTGGAATGTCTATCCCCCATAGGGGGGATGTGGTTTTAGGAGTCTTAAGACACATTTGAGCAACAAGAACATCAGACCAGAGGAAAGTTTACCATCATGTTTCTTTAAGGACAAATGCCTTCTGTAGTTTTTTAAAGATTTTCAAATGAAGTCTTCTAGGCCTTAGTGATCATTTCAAAATGTTAAGACACCATTATAAGAATGGTGTCTTTATACCATCAAGCTATTTTTCTGCCAAAATATCAGAGTAAAATAATAAAAAATGAGAATTTGTAATAGCAAAAGTTTTTATAATAACAAACAAAATGCTAAGTTCAATTTAAAGAATCTGAACCAGCAGGCATTCAGCTGAAGATATTAAAGAACCTTGAGGTGTCAGTGGGCACTGTATTTAATCATTTGGTTTGTGCCCGGATTTTATCTAGTTCTATCTCTATTTCATCGAGGTGTTTTATTCAAGTACAATAAGAGTATTAACGACAGAACTTTTCCTTGTTCAGTTAGGTATGGTCAAGAGCAATTCTATTGTCCAATATACCTTATGCAAAGGAATTTAAAGATTTTCCTTGATTGGCTGTTGCTATTGCAGTCATTCCGATACCTGTCCAGGAAAAAAATATATATTCTTTTAGATCTGGTACCTTTACTGGGGTTGACATCAATAGGCATTAAGCATCCTTGACTGTGTATAAATTTTTGCACATTTTGACCTGAGAAGTAGGTTTAAAGATGTTGCCCAATGTTGAATTATCTTTCCAGTTAGAAATTAGAAAGGAAAAGGAAATAACTAGTAAATTGAGTACTTGATCTTTTATATTATTTTTGAGATAGGAAGGAATTAAAGTAAGAGAGAAAAAAGTGTGAAGGTGTAGACTACACAGGCCTGGTCTGGAATCTTAGGTTTAGCTGTCCATTTACAGATGTCGTCTGCTTTATTACCTAGTAATTTTTAACTTTAAATTCTCTGTTGGTTGAACAGTACAGTTAGGTACAAGAGCTTTCTTTAAAGTAGGAAATATGAATCCAGGAGTCAACACTTTTAAATTTGGCCACCCATGGATTAGTTAAAAGTACCTGAAATTCCACCCCGGCCAGATAGCTCAGTTGGTTAAAGCATGAGCCCAATACACAAGGCTGAGTGTTTGATCCCCAGTCATGCCACATACAAGAGTAAACCAATGATTATGTGAATAGCTAAAACAACAAATCAATGTTTCTCTCCTTCTCTCTCCTTTCCTCTCTCTCTAAAATAAAGGGAAAGAAAAGAATTTTAAAAGAGTACCTGAAATTCTGGAAAGATCAGGTAGGAAGGAAAAGATAAATGTTTTAATTTTGTTTACAGAGGTATACTTTACCAAATTGCTATAGATCATAGCTTAGGAGGAAAATAATTTCTTATATCTGGAAAACAAAGATAAAAACCAATATTTTATACAAAAAGTCCTAAAAATCATAATCATTCTTCTCAGTCATTTTGTCCCATGTTATTAATTCTCATTGATCTTGATCTTTCTATTAGCAGTCCTATGAATCTGGTTTTTCCTTAAAGTTCTATAAGTCTTTACCCAGTTCAGTGTTAAGGTTTTAATATAATTTCTTTGAAGATGAAATATATTTGTAGGAACATTTTTCTGCCAAAACATCAGAGTAAAATAATAATTGTCTGTGAATGATAAAAGATTCAAAATTGCCATGGTTAGTGATCTGGTGAGAGTTTGTATACACATATATGAATAATGAAATTGGCCTAGTTATTTATTCTAATCTTAGTTAGCTTGACCATATATAAAATTATTTTCTCAAGATCCCTCTTTCATAAAACTTCTACAAACCCTCTGCAACATATACAAAACTAAATAAAAGGTATATGTATAACACAGGAGATAAATTAAACTAACAGGGGGAAGAATTTATTTTTAATAAAATGAAATAAAATATAAGTATATTTATAGAAATTATTTGGTTAATAAATATTGCTAGTTATTCACCTGATAAATCTATAGTTTTCTGCAAATTCTCTGGTTTATAATTGGGAGTGCCCTTATCTGTAAGGTGCTAACCCTGAGTCTTGAAGAGAAAAGATAAATACCAGCTGCCAGTCTTTTGGTTGTACAACAAGAAAGCACAGACAATAAGAACCCTTTTTCTAAACTGATTCCATCAATGCTTTGTCCCTGAAGTCACAAAGTATCTTGCCAGTAAAAGACTGCCTTTTAAAGTTCTCTTAGCCTGACCAGGTGGAGGCGCAATGAATAGAGCATCAGACTGGGACGCAGAAGACCCAGGTTTGAAACCCTGAGGTAGCTGGTTTAAACACAGGTTCACTAGCTTGAGCATGGGGTCGCTGGCTTAAAGCCCAAGGTTTCTGGCTTGAGCAAGGATCACTTGCTCTGCTGTAGCCCCTGGTCAAGGCACATATGAGAAAGCAATCAATGAACAACTAAGGTGCCGCAAGAAAGACTTGATGCTTCTTATCTCTCTCCCTTCCTGTCTCTCTGTCCCTATCTGTCCCTCTCTGTGTCTCTGTCACAAAAAAATATAAATAAATAAAAGTAAAGTTCTTTTAATATTGAACAATGCTCCTGGCCACCCAAAACCTCATGAGATTAATATTGAAGGCATCAGAGTTATCTACTTGACCCTAACTTCAACATCTCTAATTCAACCTCTAGATTAGGGCATCATGAGGGCCTTTAAGGCTCATTATATATGTACTCTGCAGAGAGAATTGTCAATGCTATGGAAAGGGCCAAGATAAAAAGGACATTGTTAAAATATGGAAGAATTATACACTGAAGATACCATCACTGTTATAGAAAAATCCATGAAAGCCATCAGGTCCAAAGTAATAAATTTCTGTTAAGGAAAAGTTTGTCCAATGTTGTACATGATCTCACAAGATTTACAACAGAACCAAATCAAAGAAGTCATGAAAAATATTGTGGATACAGAAAAATATGGTGGGGGTAAAGAGTTTCAAGATATGAATCTTGGAGAAAAGCTAATAGTCACAACACCAGAAGACTTAACAGAAGATAACTTGGTGGAAATGAGTGCTTCTGACCCAGTGCTAGACAACGTAGAAGAGATAGAAGACACAGTGCCAGAAAACAAATTGACCTTAGACAGTCTGGCAGAAGGGTTCTAATTATCCAAAGCTACCTTAAAAGAAAAAAGAAAAAGAAAAGAAATTTAGAAAGAAGAAAAAAACTGCCTTTGACTTCTTCTATGACATGGACCCTTCTATGATAACGGTTAGAGAAACTAAAGCAAACAGCAGAAGAACATACAGAATTTAAATACAGCTAGTGCTTGGCTTACAATCACGATTGGTTCCAACAGACTGGTCGTAACATGATTTGGTCGTAAGTTGAGTAGGCTATATGTACAGTACTGTGAAATGATGTTATAAAAATCTTTAAGACATATTTTATCTTAATTTTCTTTCATTATTGTTGTATATCATAATTTTCTTTATTCATTTAATGCCATTTGTATCATCTCTACACCATTTTGTTTCTTATTTTTACATTCATCAGGTTTAAGTAAAACACTGCATTACCAGTACAACTGGTTTAATATTTGCAAAGACAATTTCCTCTTGGTAGACATCTTGGGAGGGGTTTGATGAAAAATATCCAAGACACAAAACACAAATTGCTGTACTGAGTCTGGGATAACAGTTGAAATGGTGCACGTGGAGATGGTAGTGCTGCCGGAAGCTGGTCCGCACTGTCATACGCCCAGCTGGGCAACACTTGAGCTGCCAGACACGAAGCAGTCGTGGTTAGCGATTATGGTCATAAGTTGCATAGGTCATAAGTCAATCGATATTTGTATCTTCTCATAGTTATTGTTAAAACTAGCTAGCAAGCCATAGTCTTGGAGAAAATATTTGTACCACATTTATCTGGCTAATAAATTGTATCCAAAACAGGTGAATAATTCTTACAACTCAATAATAATAATAATAATAATAGGAAGCCAAACACTTGAAGAAACACATAAACTAGTACTCAACATTATTACTAATCAGCAAAATATAAATTAAACTACAATAAGAAGCCACAACATATGGCTAAAATAAAAGAAATTAATAACAACAAATGTTAGAATTTGGAACAACTACAATTCTCCATACCTTCCACCCAATATTTGTTGAATATACTAGACAAAGACTTTAAATCTACTATTTCAAATATATTCAAGGCCTAAAGGTAATCATGTCTAAAAAGCTAAAGGTAAGTTAATTCTTTGGAATAATAATGATATCTGACTAAATAGAAAATATTAATAAAAATATAGAAATTATTAAAAATGAACCAAATAGAAATTCTAGAGTTAAAAAGTATAATAACTAAAATGAAAATTTCATTAGAAGAACTCTAAAAAAATGGCAGTGAGGTCCCTGGCTAGAGGCTGAGTGGATAGAATGTCAGCCCGGCATATGGCCATCCATGGTTTGATCCCCATTCAGGGCACAAAGGAGAAGCTACCATCTGCTTCTCTCCTCCTTCCTCATTCTATTCCCTCTCTCATCCCGTCCCACAACCAGTGGCTTAATTTGCTCAAGCGTGATCCCAGGCATTGAGAATAGCTTGGTTGTTCCAAGTGTGTCAACCTTAGGTGCTAAAAATAGCTTGGTGCTTGACCATCAACCCCAAATGGGGTTACAGGATGGATCCTGGTTGGGGCACATACAGGAATCTGTCTCTCTATCTCCCCTCCTCTCACCTAAAAGAAATTTAATGAGACTATAAATGGTTCCACTACTGTGGAAAACAGTTTGACAGTTTCTCAAAAACTTAAAACATAGAATTACCATATTACCCAGCAATTCTACCCCTAGGTATATACCTGATAGAATTGAAACATACATTTACAAAAAAAAGGATATATACTAATGTTCATAAAAGTATTATTCATAATAGCCAAATAGTTGGAAAATCCCAATATCCATCTGCTGATAAATGGAAAAACAAATGAGATATTTCCATATAATGGAATATTATTCAGTCATAAAAAGAAATGAAGCACTGATACCTAAGAAAATACGACGAACCTTTAAAACATTATAGTATGTGAAAGAAGCCAAACACAAAAGAACAAATATTGTATAATTCCATTTATATAAATTATCCTGAATAGGTAAATCCATAGAGACAAAAACAAAATTAGTGTTTGCCAGGGGGAACTGGAGTGACTGCTAAGAGGTCAGGGGTTTCTTTTGGAGATGATAGAAATTATCTAGAATTAGATAATGGTGAGATTACACTACCTTGTCAATACTCTAAAACTACTGAATTTAACTTTAAAATGGTGAATTTATATGAGTTATCTCAATAAAAAAATTGCAAAGCAAAAAAGAAGATTTAAACTAAATAGACATTTATTTTTATCACACTGAAAAATCTTGAGGTATAAAGAGCTACAGGGCTGCTTTATACTGTCTTCAATGGCCCTTCACGCTAACATCTCTAGGCAGAGACTCATCCTCTTAGTTGATGGTGGCATCTTATTTCTAGGTAATGTAATGGAGAAAATTTCAAAAAAGGGACAAAGAACCCATATAAATTGTTTTTTTTTTTAAGTCAGAAAACGGGAAGAGAGACAGACTCCCACATGCTCCCCAACCAGGATCCACCTGGCAACCCCTGTCTGGGGCTAAAGTTCAAATCAACTGAGCTAATTCTCAGCATCCAGGGCTGACGTTCGAACCAATAAAGCCACTGGCTATGAGAGAGGAAGAGAGAGAGAAGGGGAAGAAGAAAGGGAAGAGAAGGAGATGGTCACTTTTCATTTGTGCTCTGACTAGGGATTGAACATGGGACATCTACATGACAAGACGATGCTCTATCCACTGAGCCAACCAGCCAGGGCCATAAATTGTTTCTTAAGCAAACTTCCCAGAATTTGTTACATGACATGTTCACTTATATCCCATTGACTTGAATGTAGCCATATGGCTCCCTCCAGAAGAAGAGAGGTGAGAAAATGTAGTTTTTTTCTAATATAAGCAGCTGTGTAACTAGCTAAAATAAACAAATAAATATCTGTTAATTTTACTATTGTGAAAGAGTAGAAGAATAGATAATTAAGAAAAACTAGTAGGCCCTGGCCGGTTGGCTCAGCGGTAGAGCGTCGGCCTGGTGTGTGGGGGACCAGGGTTCGATTCCCGGCCAGGGCACATAGGAGAAGCGACCATTTGCTTCTCCACCCCCCACCCCCTCCTTCCTCTCTGTCTCTCTCTTCCCCTCCCGCAGCCAAGGCTCCATTGGAGCAAAGATGGCCCGGGCGTTGGGGATGACTCCTTGGCCTCTGCCCCAGGCGCTAGAGTGGCTCTGGTCGCAAAAGAGCGATGCCCTGGAGGGGCAGAGCATCGCCCCCTGGTGGGCAGAGCGTCGCCCCTGGTGGGCATGCCGGGTGGATCCCGGTCGGGCGCATGCGGGAGTCTGATTGTCTCTCCCCGTTTCCAGCTTCAGAAAAATACCAAAAAAAAAGAAAAACTAGTAGACTCTGCTGCATCAGGCAAACGGTGTATAATATGGGTCATGAAGACAAATCTGAAGACAACAGCTATCAGTAAGCCTAGGTATCCAGTCCAGATTTGAGAAAATGTAAGAAAGATCCATGAGAGATAGCTTTAAGGGGGAAAAAAGTGGAACTGAGAGATAATATAGTATTTTTTTTTCTACAGAGACAGAAAGAGAGTCAGAGAGAGGGATAGACAAGGACAGACAGACAGGAACGGAGAGATGAGAAGCATCAATCATTAGTTTTTCATTGCGCATTGCAACACCTTAGTTGTTCATTGATTGCTTTCTCATATGTGCCTTGACCGTGGGCCTTCAGCAGACCGAGTAACCCCTTGCTGGAGCCAGCAACTTTGGGCTCAAGCTGGTGAGCTTTTGCTCAAACCAGATGAGCCCTCACTCAAGCTGGCGACCTCGGGGTCTCAAACCTGGGTCTTCCTTATCCCAGTCCGATGCTCTATCTACTGCGCCACTGCCCAGTCAGGCTATTCTTTTAACCTCATCTAAAAGTATTTTATAGATCTAGTGGAGAGTTTTGTTTTGTTGTGTTTTGTTTTGTTTGTTTAGCAAGAAAGAGAGAGAAAGGGAGAGATGAGAAGCATCAGCTTGTAGTTGTGAAACTACAGTTGTTCATTGATTGCTTCTCATATGTGCCTTGACCAGGGTGCTCAGGCTGAGCAGTAACCCCTTGCTTAAGTCAACAACCTTTGGGCTCAAGCCAGTGATCCTGGGTTTTAAGCCAACGACCATGGGATCATGTCAATGATTCTAGGCTCAAGCCAGTGACCCCATGTTCAAGACAGATGAGCCTGCACTCAAGTCAGCCACCTCAGACTTTTGAACCTGAGACTCAGTGTCCCAAGTCAATGCTCTATCCACTGCACCACCACCAGTCAAGCTAGGAGAGTTTTTAAAAGAATTAGTGATAGATTTTTTTATAAAACCAAATATATTTTTAAAGTATTCCTATTCTAGAAATAATAAAACAAAATTGTATTTACCCTATTCCAGGAATAATAAAATAAAATTGTATTTACAAAGGGAAATGCCATAAATGGTACCTTTCATGTGTTATTTACATAGTTATAAAAATCCAAATCCAAAAATATATATATAGATGTAACAAAAACTGATGTGTTTATATTAGGAGGAATAGAGACAAGGAACTGTGAAAGAGTACTAATTCTTCCATTTTGTTTAATTCGAAGTCAATAAATACTTTCTAAAGTTGAAAATCAAGAAATAACAGCATAATAATATTAATAAATATGAAAGAAAATAACAAGAAACAGCTAACTAACTGAAAATTATTGTTTAAATGGGAAGGGATGGAGAACAGGTGTTTTATGTTATAAGCCTTCAACTTTTAAATGCGTATAAATGTTTATTTAAATGTATAAATATATAAGCATTTTGATTATTTTTTATTTATATAGCTTCTGCTTTTTCAGTTAACACTTTGTAAACTTTAATGTAAATTATAATAATAGCAATAATGTATTATGGCTTATATACCAAACCTGAATTTTCTTTAAAATATTTTCCTCCTCTATCTAAATTGCCTGGCATCAGAATGAGATCTAGAGAGTTAGCTTTATCCCAGACAGAAGTGTTGGCAGAGGCCATCATTCCTTTTCTGAGCCCTTCCCTCACACAGCTGGTAGGCAGGTACCATATGAGTCTCCATCAGCCTGGCTATCACTGTTTGTCCCACCCTGATGATTCTGACACCCCACCCCACCAACTTGCATGCCCATCTAAACTGTTCCATTGGCTTTTCCATATGAATGGCCTGTCTTGGCTCATACTTTAGATTTTCCTAAAATCTTTCAAAGAAGCAACATCTGACTTGTGCATGCCCTGTCCATTTTATTAAGTGGTGCCAGGACCTTCAGTAGTGGCAAGCAATCTTGGTTGAAAGATTAGTCTATCCTGGGTATCACCAAACCCAGCACAAGTAGCAGACATCTGTAGATCACTTTGTAGTTCATGCCAGCAGCCAGGCAGAACACACTTAGCAACTGATCTTGGCCTGCACCACCCAGGAGGTACCAGAGTCAGTACACCCAGTGGACAGCTTCAGACCACGTCTAAGTACCACCTAACCATCTCCACAAGCGACACACTCAAGGAGAAGAATTAGCAGGCACCAGAGCCATGCTTGAAGTGAGCTCTGCTTCATGGGATGAGCCCCCGCACAGCTGATTTTCCATAATGGTTACAATCATTTCTTGCAGCCAATGGGCCTGGGGGTGAATCCCAGCCAATAATGTGACAACAGCAATCAAGGCTTAGCTATAAGAAAGTGTAACAGTCCACATGATAGACACACCTGGCATGCCCAGCTCTGGTGAATGAGGAGGCTGTGCCACTGGGCCCTATGGGACACCTACTATATTAGGCTGCTCTTCTAAGCCCTGGAAATACAGCAGCTCTACCTCATACATAGAAACAAGTACAGGAAAGCTGATGAAATGAGGAAACAAAGAAATATGTCCCAAATGAAAGAACAAGCAAAATCTCCAGAAAAAAAACTAAATAATATAGAGGCAAGCAGATTTCAAAACACCAATTATAAAAATGTTCAATGAATTTAGGGGAAGAGTAAAGGAACTTAGAATTTCAACAGTATAACAAAGGACATGAAAATCATAAATAAATAAAAAACAGGCAGCCTGACCAGGTGGTGGCGCAGTAGATAGAGCATAGGACTGGGATGCCGAGGACCCAGGTTTGAGACCCCGAGGTGGCCAGCTTGAGCATGGGCTCATCTGGTTTGAGCAAAAGCTCACTAGCTTGGACCCAAGATCACTGGCTCAAGCAAGGGGTTACTCAGTCTGCTGATAGGCCCGTGGTCAAGGCACATATGAGAAAGCAATCAATGAACAACTAAGGTGTTGCAATGTGCAATGAAAAACTAATGATTGATGCTTCTCATCTCTCCGTTCCTGCCTGTCTATCCCTCTCTCTGACTCTCTCTCTCTGTCTCTGTTAAAAAAAAAAAAAAAAAAAAAAAGGCAGACAGAAATGAAGGATACACTAACTGAAATGAAGAATAATTTATAGGGAATCAACAAGAGAGGAGATGAAACTGAGAATCAAAACAGTGATTTGGTCATCAGATTTATATGGAACTATAAAAAACCCCGAATAGCCAAAGCAATCCTAAAGAAAAAGAATGAAGCTGGGGGCATAACAATACCTGACTTCAAACTCTATTATAGGGCCACGACAATCAAAACAGCATGGTATTGGCAGAAAAATAGACACTCAGACCAATGGAACAGAATAGAAAGTCCAGAAATAAAACCACATATATATAGTCAAATAATTTTTGATAAAGGGGCCAACAACACACAATGGAGAAAAGAAAGCCTCTTCAATAAATGGTGCTGGGAAAACTGGAAAGCCACATGCAAAAGAATGAAACTGGACTACAGTCTCTCCCCCTGTACAAAAATTAACTCAAAATGGATCAAAGATCTAAACATAAGACCTGAAACAATTAAGTACATAGAAGAAGACATAGGTACTCAACTCATGGACCTGGGTTTTAAAGAGCATTTTATGAATTTGACTCCAATGGCAAGAGAAGTGAAGGCAAAAATTAATGAATGGGACTACATCAGACTAAGAAGTTTTTGCTCAGCAAGAGAAACTGATAACAAAATAAACAGAAAGCCAACTAAATGGGAAATGATATTTTCAAACAACAGCTCAGATAAGGGCCTAATATCCAAAATATACAAAGAACTCATAAAACTCAACAACAAACAAACAAACAATCCAATAAAAAAATGGGAAGAGGATATGAATAGACACTTCTCCCAGGAAGAAATACAAATGGCCAACAGATATATGAAAAGATGCTCATCTTCTTTAGCTATTAGAGAAATGCAAATCAAAACGGCAATGAGATACCACCTCACACCTGTTCGATTAGCTGTTATTAGCAAGACAGGTAATAGCAAGTGTTGGAGAGGCTGTGGAGAAAAAGGAACCCTCATACACTGTTGGTGGGAATGTAAAGTAGTACAACCATTATGGAAGAAAGTATGGTGGTTCCTCAAAAAACTGCAAATAGAACTACCTTATGACCCAGCAATCCCTCTACTGGGTATATATCCCCAAAACTCAGAAATATTGATACGTAAAGACACATGCAGCCCCATATTTATTGCAGCATTGTTCACAGTGGCCAGGACATGGAAACAACCAAAAAGCCCATCAATAGATGACTGGATAAAGAAGATGTGGCACATATACACTATGGAATACTACTCAGCCATAAGAAATGATGACATTGGAACATTTACAGCAAAATGGTGGGATCTTGATAACATGATACGAAGCGAAATAAGTAAATCAGAAAAAACCAGGAATTGTATTATTCCATACGTAGGTGGGACATAATAGTGAAACTAAGAGACATTGATAAGAGTGTGGTGGTTACGGGGGGGAGGGGGGAATGGGAGAGGGATAGGGGGTGGGGAGGGGCACAAAGAAAACAAGATAGAAGGTGACAGAGGACAATCTGACTTTGGGTGGTGGGTATGCAACATAATTGAACAACAAGATAACCTGGACTTGTTATCTTTGAATATATGTATCCTGATTTATTGATGTTACCCCATTAAAAAAATAAAATTATTAATAAAAAAAAACAAAAAAAAAACAACAGTGATTTGGAATATAAAAAAGCAAAAAACAGCAAATCAGAGCAGTAAAAAGAAAAAAAGGAATCCAAAAAAATGAGGATAGTGTAAGGAGCTGCTGAGATAACTTCAAGTACACCAGCATTTGCATTGTGGGGATACCAGAAGGAGAAGAGAGAGAACAAGAAATTAAAAATCTATTTGAAAAAAATAATGGCTTAAAACATCTTTAATCTGGTAAAGGAAATTAACATACAAGTCCAGGAAGCACAGAGTCCCAAACTAGATGAACCCAAAGAGGTCCATAGTAATTATGACACATCATAATTAAAATGCCTAAGGTTAAAGACAAAGAAGAATTTTTTTAAAACTCCAAGAGAAAAGCAGTTAGTTACCTACAAGGGAGCTCCCATAAAAGTGTCAGCTGATTTCTCAACAGAAGCTTTTTGCAGTCCAGTTGAGAGTAGTAAGAAATATTCAAAGTGCTAAAAAGTAAAGACCTGCAACCAAGATTACCGAGCAAAGCTATCATTTACAATTGAAGGACATATAAAGAGCTCCCAGACAAGTAAAAAGCTGAAGGAGTTCATCACCACCAAAACAGTATTACATGAAATGATAAAGCGTATTCCTTAGAAAAAAAAGAAAAAAGAAATAAAAAGGTGAACAATACAGTGACAATAAATATATATCTATCAATAATTGACTCTAAAAAAAAACAAAATAAAGCAAAATAGAAACAGACTCATAGATACAGAGAAGATTTCAATGGTTACCAGATGGGAGGGGGGTTGGGACAATGCGTGGAAAAGGTAAAGAGATTAAGTAGTACAAATTGGTAGTTACAGAAAAGTCATGGGGATGTAAATTACAGCATAGGGAACCTAGTCAGTGATAGTCTAGTAACTATGTATGGTGTCAGATGGATATAAGATTTATAAGGATAATCGCTTAATAAGTCTAATCACTGCAATGTATACTTGAAACTAATAATAATATATGACAACTGTAATTGAAAAATAAAAATGATTTAAATAGTTAAAATTTTTTAAGAAAAAAAGAAAAAAAATCATTAAAAAAAGTTTTCCTCCTCCAACTATTAAAATCTTTCAAGGTCTCAAATAATAACCTTAGCTATTCAGAAGAACCTTTATTTAATGTTTTTATTTCCTTTACTATCTTAAAGTTACCATTCTATTTTTTTTTAGGTGTCTTCCTTAACTATTGTCTCAAGTTAAAATTTTCCATTGAATCAAACTCTATGAATAATTCATAACAGCTAAATAAATGGGATTAGTGCTTCTAGCTTTCAGAGTCTGCAAATGTCATCGCTGGAGAAGATGTAGTTTTCCATTGCCAGTCCCCCAGGAATAACAATCCCAAACTCACAGCCAGCAGGTTTTCAAGCTCCTTGATCCAATAGTTTTAATATATGTAGGTCATGTCATCAAACAGGATGTCACCTCTCTCATCATGTTATCTGGCTTCTTCCACGTCCCAGTGCTTGCCCTGTCATCACCTAACCTACATAACTTTATTTTCAACAGCTATGGCCCTAGAGTCTCAGATGCTTTGTAAAAACAGCCTCATTATCTGTAGTGTTGTAACAGCAGTAAGAAACTGAATGACATTCAATTAAAATGATATTAGCAGCTCAGGAGTGATTTTGTTTAATTTACTCCTACTCAGATGTAAAAACATTAGTGACTTTTTTAATTGGACCTCATAATGTCTAACTCCTACTCGAATGCAATGAAATTAAAGACTTTGGTGCCTAAATACCGCTTAATTTACTCCTACCCATCCATAATGACATTAAAGATGCTTTAGGGTAGATATTGTTTCCAATCAATTTTATTCAAAAGAAATATGAGCTCACAGGTACCATTATTAAGCATATAATAAAATCACACAAGAAATATAGCTTTACAATTGGGGATAGGGTGGTTTCCAGTAATATTAAAAAGTAATCATTTCCACTTTAATGCAAGGATATTAAAAAGTAATATCTTAAATACAAGATTTTGTAAACTTTTTGATTGTTTAAACAAATATGTGCATCACAGCCTGTTAAAGAAATGAAGATTGTTACGTATAAATTTGAAGTGAATTTTATTCAGGTATAGTATGTAATTGGCTAATGCCTGATTTTTTTTTTAATGTACCTTAAACATGGCTTAGAGAAAAGCATTTTTAAAAATTAATATTAAAACAATTTTAGGCCCCAGATGGATAACTCAGTTAGTTAAAACATTGTCCCTATTCAAAAAAGTTGCAGATTCCATCCCCTACAGAGCACATATAAGAATCGACCAATGAATGTATAAATAAGTAGAACAAATTGATGTTTCTCTCTCTCTCTCTAAAATTAATAAATAAAATTAAAAATAATATTTTTTAAAATTATTTTCCCACCATCAGTTTAAAAAAGATGTTTTTAAATGTTTATTTTCCTAAAATGGCTATTTTTAAACACAACAGAATTTTGAATCTGTATGTACTTGGGACAGAGTAAATATTCAATAAATAGTTGTGGAGAGAAGGAATAAAAACTATTATCAATAGACTGACCAGGCTGTGGTGCAGTGATAAAGCACTGTCCTGGAACACTGAGGACCCAGGTTTGAAACCCCAAGGTCACCGTCTTGAGCACGGGCTCACCAGCTTGAGTGTGGGGTTGCCAGCATAAGTGGGGGATTATAGACATGATCCCATGGTCACTGGCTCAAAGCCCAAGGTCACTGGCTTGAGCAAGGGGTCATTGGCTCAGCTGGAGCCCCCCAGTCAAGATGCATATGAGAAAGCATTCAATGAACAAAATGCCACAACTACAAGTTGATGCTTCTCATCTCTCTCCTTTCCTGTCTGTCTCTCTCTTACTAAAAACAAAAAACAAAAACAAAAAATGCTATTATCAATAATAATAGCTAATATTTATAAAGTTCCTACTATGTGCTAGACATTGTTTTGAACACTTTAAATGTATTAACATATAATGCTTTGAGTTAAGTAATATTAAGTAATATGATAAAAATAATAAAATGATGGATGGTTCTGTTAACATTCTTTGGGCTGCATTTAGTTTGGGAAGTCTTTTAAGCACTTATAAATTCTTGTCCCACAATTCTCCCTCATAAAATTAATTAGAAAAACTATAAGGTAAAATTAGAAAGTGAGCTGCGGGTCCACAAACACCCATATACTCATACACACATACGTGAACTATTTCAGCCTAGAAATGCAGTTTTCTTTATTTAGATATTTTAAAATAATTTTTCAAGATGTATCTTTTAAAAAAATTGATGATGTTTTAAAAGATCTAACACTAATAATATTGGTGTGCCTAGAATGTGTCCTGGTCACAGTTTCAGGTCATGCTCACAGATACTCAAAAAATAAGAGGATAAGACGTTTTAGTCTCTTCCAGTAGTACTGCTCTGGCTGAAAAGCACGGATCCTCCCCTTCCCAGACAGGTAGGCGGGGCCTAAGGATAAGAAGTGTTTTAATAGTAGACATCAGGGCAGTTATGTAACTGCTGCTTGTTGATTGTTTGATCTTAGGCATGATGTTTATTCTTTAAGCCTCAGTTTTCTTATCTATCCATGAGAATAATAAGTTCCATTGTTTTCCCCCAAAATACTACTCACTTCATATTTCCATTAGGTGAATATCACTCAATGTATTTGCAATTTTTTAATCCAGACTCTTAAGAGTCATCCTAGATTGATTGATATCTTTCTCTCTCTTCCCACATCAAATGAATCACCAAATCTATTTTATCTTCTAAGTACTGTATTACTCATTCAGAGACTCCTAGTTGCAATGTGACACAGTAGATATCTATGATAATAGAAGAAATACATGAACATTCATTCACCTAATATTTATGGAACCCCAGGTTTTTGCCATGAGGCACTAGGCTGCCAGAGATGCAAAGGTGATAATATTTTGACTCAAGGAGCTTCCTGCTCAATGAGAGAGATAAACGGTAAAATCCTGTTTCTAATGTTTTATGGTAAGTGCTTTACAGCACATGGGAATATGGTTATACCTTAGCTGCATGTAACAGAAAACCCAACTACAATGATTACACCAAATATAGGTTTATCAGAATGGCAAGCATTTTAAAATGAAAGCTTTGATGGAACCACTGTAATCTGAAATCTAGATAGTAAATACTACTTTTCCTTTATTTTAATGTCTGAATTCTAGACATCAGTCTTCTGATGAATATTTCCACAATTCTAGATTGTTTCTCTCATGATTTTTACCACTGAGCAACAAATCTCTTCCTCAGTCGACAAAGGTCTAATTACTCCTCAAACCACACCCTTGCAAGAGGATTTCACTCAATTCATATCACTCATACTCTCCAAAATTTATGGGAATCCAACAACCCATTTTCACACAAACCAAAAAACAGACTGAAGACTGAAACAATGTTCTTTACACAGGTGAAAATGTAGGTTGTGGGGAAGATACAACAACAACAACAAAAATCCAAAAAAATGATGATTAGGAAAAATCAAGAATATTAGTTGTGAGTTTTTTAAGAGTAATTAATTATTATTTTTAAAAAGACCACGACTAAATGTGTCAACATGAAATACTGACTGAGCTTGACATATCATTTTCAGTGATATACCTGATATAATTCTGTAAGTCCATTTCTTACACATTAGTTTCATTTTTGTCTATTTAATTTTTCACAGCTGTTGTTCAAATTTAATAGTAACACTACAACTACTACAGAGAATGTGTTTCCCTGTGCCCAGAGAGACAAAACAATAATACTAATCAGAAGACGAAGAAGAAGTTAGTAGTAGTAATAAATCACCAGAACAGTAGGAACAGTATTGGTCCAGATCCTGACTCATTCACTATTTTGCTACCACCGAAACTCCCTGGAAAGTTCATCTAGAATGATTTCTGGGAGCTCCCAAGAAGATCACACAAGCTCTTGGGCCAAGGGTTGGGGATCACCTGCCATTTCCCTCCTTTTATGAACTGAATGTTTTTGCCCCCCAAAATTCATGTTGAAGCACTAATCCCCAATATGACAGTATTCGGAGATAGGGACTTTAGGAAGGAGGCAACTGGGTTTAGATGGTGTCATGAGAGTGGGCCCTCCATGATGAGATTGGTGCTCTTATATCATAGAAAAGTGAGACCAAATCTCCCTTTCTCTCTCTGCTTCTAACATGCGAGAAGTTGGTCTACAAACCATGACAAGGGTTCCCACTGGGAACTAAATCTGCTGGCACCTCGATCTAGACTTCCAGAAACGTGAGAAATAAATGTCTAAGCTGTCTGCAGTGTTTGCTATAGCAGCCTGAACCAAGTAACACACCTATTCTCTTACTCCAGCTCCCTGTGGTCATGGGCGGGGCTCCTGAAAACCCCAAAGACCCAACTGAGAGCTGCTGTCTCTACTATAGATGGGGATACTAACGCTCCTGAAGTCAGGGTCATACTCTGTCACAGGAATCCTATAGCAGGGCTCTCAGTCAGACCAGGAGGATATTTTTCAGACTTCGTAGTTACTTCTGAATTACAGTCCCTCTCCCTGGGCGTCAGGCACAAGTCCATACAGGCCAGGCCAAAGGACATACTGCCTTGTCTCACTCTGCTCAGATAGAATTTAGTATATCTCTCACTGTTGTGTACCCAGAACTATCCAAACACTGTATAAAAGTCCTCAATATGGTAAGTGTGGGAATACATGAACGCACCAGCATTCATTTTAGAAGGGCCCTCCTTTCTTTCTTAGGAGATTTCTTGGTGCCTCATGAAAGTATCTTCTTAGTAGGAAATTATTTCTGGGTAGGAGGATGTGTATTACCCCATTTCCCAGATGGAAAAACTGAGATGCAGAAAGTTTTAGTAACTTGCCTAGCCTAGGCAGGAGTCCCTCTACCCCACCATGTTTACTAAGAGCCTCACTAAGGTTTTGTTTCTCTTTGTCTAATACAAGTAATGTTTCTTTCCTTAAAAGCTTTTTAGCTTAGTATTTACTCAGGAAAATAGCAGTGGAGGAAGGGATAGGTGGAAGTGGGGAGACTGGAAGATGATTAACAAATAAATTTAAGATGAAAAAAAAACAACAGTTTTTGAAAGTCTATGACCACACTTCTTCCAAAGAATGCCCAAGGGCACTTGAGCCCTTTACTTCTCCTTAAAATAAGAAGAGTGTGAGCCTTGTAAAATTTCCCACACTGCCTGACCCAACAAACTTTTGCAAGGAGAAAGGAACTCTCTATTTGCTTTCAGTTTGATTTGTATACTCCTGCTCTGAATGTTCAATTGTCAGGCAGAATCCTGGGGTGTATAAGTCTATAATTACGCTGCACAGTCAAAACCAAACGTGTCGGATTTGGGGTTAGAATCTGTTTTATTATAATCCTCAATTTGTATTCAAATAGTTTAAACTTTGAATTTCTAATGCTTTGTGGAAATATTAATTTTATATTCCCAAATCTGTTCTCATTTAAAGTGTTTAAAATGAGAAAATTTAAATATTTTATTTTACAGTTTTGTAAATTACTTTTCTATGTGATACAAACAACTACATTTTAAGATTAGCTTCAACAAATATTTTAATGGGTATATTTCTCCATGAATAATAAAGATATGGCACTTGTATAAATACCAGCCGTTCAAGAATTCCAGGAGAAAATAGAAGCAGCCTTACCAGTGAGTTCTGCTTCCCTTTTATTAACAGAGCCATTTGCGACAACAGGGATGGATATTCCTGAGAATATCAAGCTAAACAAAATAAGTCATACAGAAATATTCAAGAACCACATGCTATCGCTTATATGTGGTATATAAAATTGAAAGCAACAAATGAAACAGACAAAAATCACAGACAGCCTAACTTGTGGTGGCGCAGTGGATAAAATGTCAACCTGGAATGCAGAGGTCGCCAGCTCAAAACCCCAGGCTTGCCTGGTCAAGACACATACAACAAGCAATCAATGAACAACTGAAGTGGAGTACCATATTCCCCCATGTATAAGATGCACTTATTTTTGAAAATTTGAGGTTCTAAAAACTGGGTGCATCTTATACAGTGGTTATAGATTTTTTTACTTACATTTCCTGCTTTTTTGCAATTGTTTTTGTGCTCATTGTTGAAGACAGTGATTTGTCATCAGACACAGATGAGGACAAGCTAATGGATGGAAGTTTTGACAGTGATGAAGAGTTGTATAAATTTTATGATGAATAAAACTTGAGTTCAATAACTTTATGTAATACTTTTTTTTTTTTTTTTCTGAAGCTGGAAACGGGGGAGAGACAGTCAGACAGACTCCTGCATGCGCCCAACCGGGATCCACCCGGGCACGCCCACCAGGGGCGACGCTCTGCCCACCAGGGGGCGATGCTCTGCCCACCAGGGGGCGATGCTCTGCCCCTCTGGGGCATCGCTCTGCCGCGACCAGAGCCACTCCAGCACCTGGGGCAGAGACCAAGGAGCCATCCCCAGCGCCCGGGCCATCCTCGCTCCAATGGAACACCGGCTGCGGGAGGGGAAGAGAGAGACAGAGAGGAAGGAGGGGGTGGGGGTGGAGAAGCAAATGGGCACCTCCCCTATTACCGGCCAGGGCCTATGTAATACTTGTTTTTCAAAATTTGAGCTCCATGCCCTGGCCGGTTGGCTCAGTGGTAGAGCATCGGCCTGGCCTGCAGAAGTCCCGGGTTCGATTCCCGGCCAGGGCACACAGGAGAAGCGCCCATCTGCTTCTCCACCCCTCCCCCTCTCCTTCCTCTCTGTCTCTCTCTTTCCCTCCCGCAGCCGAGGCTCCATTGGAGCAAAGATGGCCGGGGCGCTGGGGATGGCTCCTTGGCCTCTGCCCCAGGCGCTGTAGTGGTTCTGGTCGCAACAGAGCGAGGCCCCGGAGGGGCAGAGCATCGCCCCCTGATGGGCAGAGCGTCGCCCCCTGGTGGGCATGCCGGGTGGATCCCGGTCGGGCGCATGTGGGAGTCTGTCTGACTGTCTCTCCCCGTTTTCAGCTTCAAAAAAATACAGAAAAGAAAAAAAAAAAAAGAAAGAAAAAAATTTGAGCTCCAAAATTAAGGTGCATCTTATATATCTTATACATGAGGAAATACAGTAACTATGAGTTGATACTTCTCCCCCATGCCTCCTCTCTGTCTAAAAATCAACAAATAAAATCTTTTTTTAAATTTTGTGGACATACAATAGTACGGTGGTTACCAAAGGGAAGGGGGTTCGGAGAGTAGTACAGGGTAAAGGGGGTCAAATATAAGGTGACGAAAGAAGACTTGCCTTTGAGTGGTGGGCACACAATGCAATACACAGATGATGTATCATAGAATTGTACATTTGAAATGCACATAATGTTATCCCAATAAATTTAATTTTTTTTAAAGTTTCATATTTATACTGTCAAATGAAGTCCTATGCTGTGTTGGGTTTAAGGAGAATGCTTTGGTCAGAGAGTTTAAAAAGAAATCTTCTAGATAGGTGTCATCCTTAGGAGTTACCGCTTGTATGCAAAAGATATACACATAAAGGGACAGGAAAGTTTATGTCAGCCAAGCAATGGCATCTGTTAGGCTGGAAATCAGGCTTTCTGACTCTTTGACCTATGCTAAGGGGACAAAATTTAGTTACTATTCTGGCATGCAAAGACATTATGTCGATCTATATGATAAATATAATATATATCATAGGTCTTCAGTAACTATGAAAGACTATGAAAGTCTTATTTTCACAGTCGCCCATTTGAAGTTGTTGTAGGTCATTGGCCTTTGGCCTCTTACTGTGGGTCTTCAGAGTCCTCCCACGCCCTCACTTCCTTTCTTTTCATCTCCTTCCTTCTTGAAGGTCAAAACCCTCATCTTTGAAGACCATCACTGGCACTGTGCTACAGGGAACCTCCGACTTCCAAATGTAGAGAGAGGCCAGAAGGGAGCAGCCAGAAGGCAGAAGACAGTCCGCACTGCTTAAGTTAAGTTAGGAAGGCAAATGGGAGATCACCTGTCTGGACTCTTTGGAGTCCTGGAGATAAAGCAACCAGCAAACAGTTCTTACACTTTTGTGGCAATTATATTCCCTTCATAACACAGTCATCTCTGCATGTTGTAGTCTGTGAGTTCCCTAGGGGAAGGCACTGGAGCATTTGAACCATTGTTCTCCCACATCGCCAAGCCCAAGACCATATCCATAAATAGTAATGAAAAGTTGATAAATTGGGGTTTGCAGTTTGTTTACAAACATACCACCTGATCAGTAACCTGTGATTTAGCAAAAGGATCTGTATTAAGTGCTGAGAAAAAAAATATTTTAATTTACAGATTTAAAAGCTAACTAGTTGTGAAGTAATATGTTGATTATTATAAGGTGAGAATTTTTTTATTAATGTGCTTTGCAAATCAAGGAAAGTGTCGGTTTTCTAAATAATTAGAATATTTTTATGATCACTTCTGAGAAAACTGTAATTAAAAAGCAAGGGGAAGGAAGGGATGAATATATGCCTTTTTAAATACTTTTTAGAAATAGGCAGGTAGCCCTGGGTGGGTGGTTCAGTGGGTAGAGCTTAGTCTCTGAGTGCAAGGTTGCAGGTTCGATACCTGGTCAGGGCACATGCAAGAAGTAATCAGTGAGTGCACAATTAAATGGAACAACTAAGTGGAACAACAAGATGTTGTTTCTCTCTCTCCCCCCCTTCCTTCTCTCTCCCTCCCTCTCTCTCTCTCAAATCAATGAAACAATTTTAAAAAGAAAAGAATAGGTTATTTATATACATGTGAACGATTTAGAGGATTGGGTATTAAAAAGTAAAAACTAATCATTAATCCTCATCAAATTCTACAAGTCTGTGTGATGTCATGAAAAGTAGAATTCTGTGCAAAAATGAACAAGAGTGGTTTATCTGAAAATAGGACTCTTAGAAGAGAAGAATTTTTTATAGTCTTACTTACATGATGATCCTGCGACAAGGGCGATTAGACAGAATTTCTCATAAAAATCAATTAGTGTCGAAATTTGTTTTATTTTAAGCTGTTAGCTTCAAATATTTATAACCTCGATGGTGATTAGTTTCCACACCAAGGAGTTCACAATTATGACCAACATAATCCGGTCTGGAGCAGGATTCTCAGACTTTAATATGAATCTATGTGGCCTAGGATCCTGCTGAAATGCAGACGCTGGCCCGACCTGTAGTGGCGCAGTGGATAAAGTGTCCACCTGGAATCCTGAGTTTACTGGTTCGAAACTCCGGACTTGCCCGATCAAGGCACATATGAGAGGCAACTATTGAGAGCTGATGCTTCCTGTCTGAGATTCCTCATTTCTCACAAACACCCAGGTGAAATCCACACTCGTCCAGCAACCACACTGAGAAGCAAAGCCCTAGGGCACAAAATACTTTCTACGGGACTTGACATGCTGATCAGTGGTGTTCAGGGACTAACGAACTGCAGGGCCAGGCAGCTCCTAGTGATGGTCATTTCCCAGTTCACCATATCAGGATGAGAGGGCCACGAACCCTCCAGTGGCCTTGTCATTTTGAAGCTGTCGATCCTGGCAGACACACTGACAGAAGAAAGCCAGAATCCAGAGATAAATCAAAGTTTAGGAGGTAAAAATACTGTGAATAGGAACACAGAGGCAATAGAGACACCAGAAGACCGAAGATGTCTATTTTAAAGGCCAAGAGAAATAAATAAATGCAAGTAGGTAAAATGGAGTATTTCTTAAACTAATCCTGTGTTCTTTAGATTTCCATGGGGGCATTAATTTTATGTGCAGTTTGGCTTATTTCTCTTGCGAATAGACAGCCTTTTAATAGGACTCCAGCTGGGTTAGACAATGTTGAAGTAATCTGGGCAGTACAAAATATTTATATAGGTTCCAGGAAATCATTGGGGCCAGTTGTTTTTTCAGAAATTAAGCTTTTCGAATTTTGTGCATATACTGTATGCTACTTAACATCCCTAACAGGGTCTGGGGAAAACCACCCCATAATCAAACCCATTAATATTCTGCAGCAAAGCATATGAACATTCAATCACACCAAATGGGGAAAATTAAGGAATCTAAAGTCTCACATTCTTTCAGGACAGATTTTGTTGCCAAATGATATGTAGATGGGTTTGAAGATTTTAGAACTACAGTTTAAGGGAATGTGGACATCTTTACTACCCCTCAGCATCCTATTTGTGGTGTTCAATATTCTCAGAAAGGCAGTATCTTTTTCAATTCTCCTTCCCTTCTTAAAATAATCTTCTTAATCTCTTCTTAATTATACTACGGTGTAAGTGACTAATAGCCAGCTCAGTTATATTTGCACTTCAACAGAAATACACCATTATGTTTTGAGGTAAAATTTCAGGCATTAACTAATAATTAATTTTATCTAAAAAGTTAACATTCAGGAGATTCTAATTAAATGTGAAAGGATTAAATGATTCAATTCAATAGAATAAATTTTACCTAACCAAAAGTTGTTCCCTGCCTTTGGCTTAATTGACTTTGATATAACCTTTTTTTAAGTTACTGTACTATACACTTCCATAGGGCTCTACAGTTTTAAAAGTGCTTTTATAATCATTATCTCATTTCATGTGTATTAATCTCTTTTTTCAGTTGAGGAAACAGGTTCAAAGAAGTGACTTGTCCAAAGTCACAGAGTTGAGAAGTAACTGGAAACTGGACCCAGAGCTTTGATGAAATTAGTTCATTTCTATAAAATATTGGTCATAAAATAAGGTGGCTATGTTTGTTTGCAAATGTGAACTTCAATGATGAGGATTCACTGTGGAAATAGTAAAAGACATAAGAGAGAAACTGCATGTGTTCTGTACTAGAATGATTCCATCTTATCTGATAACAGCTAATAGACCAACTTTGAGTAAACGGTCAGCCTGATATTCCTCGAGGTGTTGTTACCATCTCCTTGATTTCTAATAGTCACAAGGTCCTGGACTCTGGATCCCCAGACCAAATTTGCTTGCTTCACATTTATTTTAACTATCTGACACAGCAGGAAGTCTGAGGTGTCATGGAAATGGCACAAGATCAATTCTACCAACATTCATTGCGCACACTGCTTAGCTAACAATAGGCACTCAATAAATGTTAAATGAGTGAATATATGCCTATAATTACAAGATTCCTTCCTGTCATTTTTACTGAGTCAATAACTCCCCTCCCTCTACTGCCTCAGAAGATACAACATTCCCTAAAACAAATGTGTGAATCAAAGCGTGGGAGGAAGGTTAATTTGCTTCAAAGAATGAATCGAGGAGTTGTTTTAAAAAATAATGCCACCATCTCTATGGGAAAAGCTTCAAGAGAAATATAGAGTGTGTACACAAGCAAAATGGAAGCTACAACATACTGTATATTTATCTTCTCTGTGAAATGACTTACCACTCACATTTTACTTTCTCTGAAAGGCTCCCTTGACTACACCAGTTGCAGTCCTCTTTTATACCTCATGCAGCATATTATAGTAAAATTTTGCCAGACTGCATACCTCACTCTCAGTAACGTATTCTTTTTTATGTTTCACTTAACAAAAGGTGTCCATGAATCAGCTCGAAATCTCAGTTCATATTTAGATGACGCATTTTCTTCAATGAACAACAGTCCACAGTTACTAATGCCAAACAGGAAGGGTGCATCTGTGAAAAACAAGCCTCCTAAACTGGAAGAATGAATAATGATGATGTGTGGGTTGTGCTTTCTATACAGCGAACTCTGGGAAGACCTTTCTGTGAACAGCCATCTGATCACAATTGAAGAGGCTTTGTCCTACTCACCTCCCACACCCTTTGTATCAGCAGCTCCACAGGGGTAAGGGCGATTGGTGGTAAAGTTTCCTTGGTCATTAGAAACTCAGGTATCAATTCAAAATATTGGGCTAGAGAGTCTTTTTCTCATCACTTTAGTTTTTAGCATTAAGTAAATCCAAAGATGAGTGTTTTCTTCAGGGATATAGAAGTTGTTTTCACTTTGTGTTTCAAATTCCCAGTAAAAGCCTCTAGATAATGAACTAGATACTTAACTAGAATACTACTGTTTTTACTATAGAAATGTTTTAATAAATATGGGCATCTCCATTTTTATTCAGCATAAATTTCTATCATTTTGAAAAATGTCTAAGTTTGCTTCTAGTTTGGATAGTGTGTGTGCACATGTGGTGTGTGGTGTGTGTGCATGTGTGTCTGTGTAACTGTGTATGTGTCTGTTTTTAAATAAGCTCTCTGTTCAGTAAAATAATAAGATTTGAGTTTGGTTAAGGAGTCAGCAAATTATCATATGATTTTTTGCAGTTTTTGATTCATGGTAACATTTATAACTAACTTTCTTTAGTATATAGATCTTTCTCTGTAACTGTCATAAAATTGCCATAATAATAAAACCCCTCCTTTCCATATGGAATTCCATTAACAGTTTAGCTATTTCATCCATCATGAGAAGAGTTTGCTACTGAGGAAGAAGCTAACAGTATTAACCCTGGAACCTCCCACCTCCTCCCCCCATTCCCAAACTCAATTAAACCAGCATCATACCAAGACACACACAAAAAAACTGCCGCCTATTTACATAACACAATGATCAAGTAATAAATCAACATTAATCATGAATGTTGCAACAAGTCACTGAAAATGATGTTTGACCTCACCGTGGACCCGGTTCATCCATCCATGAACAGTATTCATTTCCAACCGGGAGCAACTTCCCACTCCCAAGGACAGGGTCAAGCATTTCGGATATATACAACAGGCAGGTTTGATCTTTCCTTCCGATACCACTTTCCTTTTTTCCTAACTCTATTACCTCCTTATTCTGAATTAATTTTATCTTAGAAGTTATTCCAATTCCAGCACCCCAAGAAGCCAATTGTCTGTCTTCTTTAAAGCTCTTCTTAACACCTACTTTCTTATGGTGCATCCTCTAAAGGTGGAATTTAGCTACACTGAATATCATAGTCCTAGGCTCCCTGATTCCACCTACAATTAGTCTGTATGAACATTTAAAGGAAAAATTAAAGTTAAATTTTTTGGTTAGTTTCTTGGTAGTGTTTTATGTGTTAACAATTCTTTAGGAAAAGGTCTTCAAATCCTTTATACTCTTAGCTGCATGATATCACCTCTGTCTGTTGTCCTATATTCTTGTCTTCCCCTGTAAGTCTCCAGTTATAAAACTACTCCTATTCAAGTTTGGTCAAACAACAGCGGTCACACCCTAGGGCTCAGAATGAAGTCATAGTTCCACATGCAGTGCCCTAAGGCAATCTCTATCACATCACACTTTTTAGTATATGTGAACTAGATAAAGGCAGGTTTGAATTTCCCTTCTTCCAAAAAATGCTTTTTCAAGCCTCTGAGCCTTTGCATATGCTACTCATTTTTTCTACAATCACCTACCTTTATTTCTCACCCACATTCAATCCTCATATTTATATCTGGGAGACTGTTACTTATACCTCCTGTCTCCACTCAAGACAGCTGCAGTCTCTGAAAAGCCTTCCCAGACACCCTAGGCTGACTCTAACACTCTGTTATCTGTATCACAGGCTCGGTTCAGACTCCATTTTGAAGCCTATCCCTGCTTGCAGTTGTGTAAGCTTCTGTTCATCATGAGATTGTGAGCTACTAGGAAACAGAGACAGTATCATTTCACTTTTGTTGTTAGGGACTTAGCCCAGTGCCTGTTATGAGAAATATTTGATAAAAAAAAATGTAATGAATGAATGAGTGAAGTGCAATTTGACAGAAGTTTTAAAAGGGAACAAGTACAAAGATGTTTCAATAATCAACATTCTTTGGTTAAGTCAAAATTAATCTATCTTGCATTTGACTTAAATTTTTATTATATTCAATTATTTTTCCAAATGCATACCTCTCCTTAACAAATTTGATGAACAGAGCAGGTAGGTGTGTTTATACACTTGTTGGTGTTATATTAGTTAGTCAATTAAAATGTCAGTATTAAAA
This sequence comes from Saccopteryx bilineata, assembly GCF_036850765.1. Lineage (NCBI taxonomy): Eukaryota > Metazoa > Chordata > Mammalia > Chiroptera > Emballonuridae > Saccopteryx > Saccopteryx bilineata. Next base: position 64,557,450 of record NC_089498.1, read on the forward strand.
GAAATAAGTTGTGACTAATTCAATGCTTTAATAAGAAAAAAGAAATTTTGCACACAAAAACCAGCCTGTGTCAAGCATAAATTATTCATCATCATACTGATTACCTGCTACCATCAATGGCATAAAAGTTGAAAATTATAGAAATATTATATGACATTTTAATTAGTACTTTACACAGCCCTATGCTAAATATGTGCCATTTCCCCCGTGACAAACTGATTGAATAACTTAGATAATGTTTTAACACTCATTATTATACAAAAAAATTAGAATAAACTATGAACTATTCTGTCAACTTGTGATTCAATGGAACAATGTATGTATATCTTTCATAGTTATTAATATTTAGTGTCTTTAAACAAATTAAAAAATCAAGCTTAACAAAGGTTAAAAATATCTGATGATACATAGATGATTGTAAAAGTAATATATATTAATGAAGCTTTGTATGACGGACTTTTTTTCTTTTTTGGTTAATCACTCACAGAATTATGTCAAACATATATCAAGATTTTGGCTCCTTTTTCATCCAACCTCCCAGCATTTCATTACCATAGTTACCTGATTAATGGATGCAATAATATATATGGCATGATATGATATGTTCACATTAAATTTTAATCAAATATTACTAAATTCAGAAAACATTAAGTAAATCATGACTGATGAGGCAATATTGCTGTACTGTCATATTGATGACTCTCAAACTTCACTACTGAGAGTAACAGATTAAACACAAGAAGTGAATTTTATGAGGAAATATAAGGATCTCAACTTCCACAGTTGTGTTTTGTTAATTACTTTTCAGTCACCAGAGGAGACATTAGATCCATCAAGTCTACCAGTGTCACAGACCCTGTAATTCCCTTTCTCAGTTTCAAAACTTACATTTGCATTAAAAGATGGGTCCATTCATTATCTTTGGGGATTTGTTGTTTCTTAATCACAGTTTTTAACTAAAAGTTGTTCTACTTCCATGAGTTATCTCAAACAGTCAAAATAATAGAAACAGAAAGTACAATGGCGGTTCCCAGGGGTAGGATGAGGGGGAAATGAGGAGTTGTTCATTGGGTATAGAACAACTATAATCATATGTTTTACACGATTAAAACTCCTGAAGATCTATTGCACAACAGTTTGCATGCACCTAACACTATTGAACTGTGCACTTGAAAATGGTTCAGATGGTAAAATTAATGTTATATACTTCTTAACACAATTTTTTTTTAAAGTCACTGCATTTTAAATAGAATTTAGAACAGTGTTGGGTTCTTCAGTCTTGCTGAGAAGGAAAAGAGAAATGAGAACTGCCATTTGTTGGGTGATGGATGCAAAGAGAAGGATCCACTGTGTGGAGCAGCAGCAGCCTCACCTGGGGCTTGGAATTCAGGTGAGCAGGCAGCTCCTTGGAGCAATCTTGACATATCTATCATACTCCAACTCTTTTGTGTGTTTGTGTGTGCCCAGATTAACTAAAAAGAGACAGTAAAACACTGGACACTTTATATATGATATCTTGTTTAACCTCACAGCAAGACCACAACATGGGAATCCTGGGGGTCATGTGAGTAAGACAGTCGGGTTCTAATAGTGGTATTCTTCTTATTTACAGTAGAGATTTCCAGCCTTCTTCCATGTCCTATTCTCCCCATGTTCCTGGTCTCCTAGGGGAAATCACATGCCAGTCCTTCTTGCACTGAACAGGGTCATATGACCCAACAAGTCACTTTGGGGCTATGCCAGTGAGACACCCCTGTGCTACTCTCCAGGTGTTTTTTCTCTGCTGTGACAACTCTGGCATTGAAGTCACAAGATTGGATGTCTGAGTCCCCTTCGGAGGGAAGATATCCCCACCTAAACTGCACAGGCTCTGTGTGAGGGTGAAGTAAATTAGTATGGGGTAAGCCTCTGCGACTTTGAAGACTCATGTTACTTCAAGATTGCCTATGACACCGCTGTAGACTTGAAATAAAGTGGTGAGGGTTAGTGCTATAAGTAGGAAGTATTGGTCTGTACGATAATCAAAATTCTTTTCTTCCCTTAGCCTCATAGACTGAAATCCATGTTTTACAACTACCAAGCCTCCTAATTACTTGACTTCTACATCTCCTCTTCTTTCTTCTCCTTCTCCTTCTTAATTTTATAAGAACAAAGTCTTCAGCCTCATGTCAGAACAATCTAGAATCAAATCAGTTTAAATCTCTTCCCACTGACACAGGATAATGTATTTTTTTTCTAGGTAACCTGACTGTAGATTGAACCCACAATCTTGATATATCTGGATGATGTTCCAAACAACTGGGCCACCTGGGCAGGGCCAGGATAATGTTCTTGACCGAGGAGGTCCTACCCTCCAAGACCAACATAACCTATTCCAGTTTTCCTCAAATGTGTTACTGCAAATAATTTTAGGTGTTTCAAAACTTGGCACTTTTTATTTTTATTTTCATACTCTTTATATTTTTGGCATTTACATGTTATTTGAAAGTATTTTAGAAAACATCAAATTGGTGACTTCATGGATATCATTGCTTAGGACGAGGCTAAAGGAGATATTTGTGTCTCAAAAATCGGTAGATGTTTTTAGAAATTCATCAGTATACAACAAGGCTGCCTGTGCACTGGTATGGCGAAAATCATGAACTGAGAAAATGCTGCCGCCTGGTGCCCTGACCCATGGTGGGAACCTTCCCCACATAGGGTTAGTGCCATTCATGCTCAGTGGCCAGCTATGCCACCTCCCTGCCAACCTTTGGACAGAAAGAATACACCCAGTGGTGTTTCCCCACACCATGGGTCAGGTAGGCACATCATTCTTGCCCAAAGTTTTACTCCTAACCTCAGTCAGCAGTCAATGAAAGTGCAAGAGGCCACCAGACAGGGGTGTGATGAGTGTTTAAGAGCTAATCGCAGTCTCCTTCCTTTCTTATTGGAACCCAAAATGTCATTGTTGGCAGCAGACCTCGTTGTTCAGTTCATGCCACAAAGGCCCCAGCTGCTCTTAGCTGGCAGGAGGAAGAAATAGAAAGGTGGAATGCAGGCAGGGGTGGAGCCTCTCTTGCTCAAACATTGCTGTCATGTTTAGCCTGGGTCCCTGCCAGGTTTTTGGGAGGGGGCAAGTCATCCAACTGGGTGCAGTCTCAGCACCTGGGTTCTCTGGTAAAAGGTGGTGTAAAAATGCAGAGATAGGCAGATTGATCCAACCTCCCACGTGCCTGGGGTTCAGCACAAACTAAATACAAGAGTAGCCTGCACCGATCAGAACTCCAAAAAGACTGCTTTAATGTTAGCATCACTGCTGTAGCATCATTGTCTGTGCTATACTATGTTCAGGTAAAGGCTCCGCCTTGCCATTTCTTGCTTTCCCCCATCCTTGCTTTTTCTGCATCCTTCTGCCTTTAGTTTGACCCGAGGTAATTCGCAGTTCATTGTGGTTCTTATCTCCAGCAGAGGGAGTTGCAGGGTTCCCACCACCTTGGGCACGTTGCTTCCTCCCTCAGCTGGCAGACTGTCACGAAACACCAGGCTGAATCTTGGCTCCATCTCCTTTCTCCTGGTCTGTCAACAACAATTCCACAAACTCTCTTTTCTGTGGCCCTAAATCAGATAGCAGGCCCAAAATGCAGAGGAAGGAACGGAATCATGGGGGTGGAAAACTGATTTCTTCTCCTCAGACACAGACCTGGTCCAGGGCATGGAAAACAGGGCCACTTACCTCAGCTTTGGGGCGGGATGTGGGAAAGAAGGTGACAGTGTCCTACACCACCTGCGTGACATGGGCCAGTATTAGCTGCCATCACTTGTGAAAACCATCTGTGAGCCAGAAGAGTGCACGAGAAATTTAAAAATAAATATATAAAAGCAAAAGACACAGCAGGGACAAGAGAAGTTTTTCTAAAGGGATTTTCTGGGAACAGAAAAATATAAATAAATAAAAGCACAACATATATGTGTTAGACTCCTTCAAAGCCCAAAGCTATTGGTGGGGAAGGAAGCTATGTAAGCAAGGAAATTTTGAATTTATAGATGAATTAGATGTTGAGGTGAAGAATATGTGGCCCAACACAGGGGAATAAAGAAATAGAGAAGTAAGATAAAGAACTGGAATGCTGAATTAGTTTAGACAACTGATGGAAAGCCCCTGGAATGGGCATACCCTCTCCAGAGCAAGTGCTCCAGCCTGCCGCTGCACAAACTCCTGCGCAGGCCCTGGGGACTCAGCCAGCACCCTGCGCACCAGGCAGGAGCTGTCATGGGACAAGGGCTGAGTCTCCTGCCGTCTCAGACTGCACAGCAAAGCCTGTGTTGGAAGAGGGCAGCCAACAGAACGTGGGCCGCCAGGCTGAGAAGCACCGGCAGAGCCACGGCTTCTCCTTGGCTTTGTACCTCAGTGACACACGCTTAGTCCCCACCTGCAGTTGGGGTCACAAGGCAGGTTATCTGAGTTAACTAATAATAATCCTGCACTAACCAGAGCTATTATTGTATTGGGTGCCAATCTATTCTATTTCTAAAGCACAATTACTCTGTTAATGAATCTACAGTAGCATCTTTGCAACTTTAACGTTTTGTTTTTGAATTGAGAGAAGGGGCAATAGTGAGACAGACTGCCACATGCACCCCACAACCCCTATCTAGGGGCAATGTTTGGACCAACCAAGCTGTCCTCTGAACCCAAGGCCCATGTTCATTGAGCCACTGGCTGCAGGAGGGGAAGAAGCAGAAAAGGGAGAAAGAGAGGAGAGAAGCAGATGGTCACTTCTCCTATGTGCCTTGACCAAGAATGAAACTCAGGGAATCCATCCATATGCCAGGCTGACATTATCCACTGAGCCAATTGACCAGGGAGCAACTTGAACTTTTAAATGAACTGAATCCAGAGCCTAGGCATCCAAGACTTACTTACTTACTTACTTACTTACTTATTTACTTACTTACTTACTTATTTACTTACTTACTTATTTACTTACTTACTTACTTTATTTATTTATTTATTTATTTATTTATTTATTTATTTATTTGGCAATTGTGGCTTGATAAGTACAAATAGCCTTCGATCTGTGAATCCTGCCTAAAGTGGTGGGAAAGGAAGAGTTGTCAGGCATAGCAGCACATAAGGGAATCCCTTTTGTTTAAGAAATGCTTCTTCAAAGGAATTGGCATCCTTGATTCCCTTTGAGGACACGGCTGTGTGGGAGGCTCTCTGGGTCTCCCTACAATGACAAAACTGAGGAGCTTGTCTAGGGTCGGTGCTTCCCTCAAAATGCACAGGCTAGGCAAAAACTATAGACACAAAGCATGCACAGAGAAGAAGCCAGTGCTGAGCAGAGTGTGGGCTGAAGAATCCTGCCTCCTAAGGAGGTGCCAGTCAAATGACGCTGGCTCCTCATGTGTGTCAAAGGCAGTGTTAGGCAGGTAAACAGCAATTAAGCATCTCCCTCCTACTCACAAATTCCATGCTGGAAATGCTGGTTTTGCAGGAGCCTCTTCCACTATTGGGTCCATTCATATCCAAGCTCTTTTTAAGAAGGAAACAAATAAGCTTTTACTCCATCAGGCACTATTTCAGAATGTTTTTAATGGTAACCACAGGAAACCTGTAACTTTTTCCTTTTATGCCCTGGAATTTAATCACTTACACTTGCTTTATTTTGTTTTCTATAAAATAAAATGAAAAGTCAACTATCCAATAGTAAGCACAGAATCAGTGTATAGTGACTAAATATTTATTATAAGAAATCTTAATTGAGCAGGAACTCACTTGAGCAGGACATATGTCCCCCTAAGTTTTTCATTACTATCTAACACAGCTGTGTTCAGAAATATAAAACCAAAGTATTCTCATTTGGACAAAGTATGAAACTATATAAAATACCACAAATGAATAAATTATATGAGACAATATCAAACAAATTAAGACTGTATATATAATTTAAAACAATTTTATCAAGCAAATTACTACAATATATGCAATTAAAACTGTGATCAATTTCAAGTGGTAGTGATGTGAGGGAAGAAACAAAGAATTTGAGTAACCATGGAAGGCTTTGTCAGTGAAAAATGAGCAATAAGGAATGGCTGATGTTGTATGATTATTATATAGGTTTTGCTGTCTAGCTTAGCCTTAAAATATAATGCAAATAATAGTTTCACTGAGTGAAAGATGGACCCAGACTTGATAAGTGGTTCATCAACACATGCCACTTAAAATGCAAATAGTTGATACCTGCGTCATTCAATGATATTACCCAATATTATGACCTGTGGGAAAATATAGCTTTGCTTATGTAGGCTCCTATTTCAGATAATGTTATTTCTTATCACAGTAAGACAAAATAGTAAACAATATTCTCTCCTAACTTCACCAGGAGTAATAATTGCATTTTTATGTAAGCCAGCTATGCTCTAGGATTATCTATGAAGGAGGGAAGAAAGAAGGAACAGTGAAGACTAGTGATACAATTCAATGAAACAAATTGTGGTTTGTCTGGGGTTTTACTCTACAACCTGCCGGGAAGTGAGTGGAGATGTCATTGGCAGGTGCTTTATCTTGGATGAAGGCTTTTCTGCAAGCTGGGTAAATCAGGGCAGTGCCAGCCTTATATGTAGGAAGAAGGGCAACCACCTACATGGCATGATTTGAGGTATACTACAAGGCCCTCTGGCCGTAAAATCACTCTACCACTAGCTTGCAACAGCCAGTATTCTCCTCAATCAACCAGTATTAATCATTAAGTATAACACATATGTAATAAATACTAACATTTATTCTATGCCAAATAGTAGCTGAGCACAACAGCAAATATGAGATATTGTTCTTGACTTTAAAATTGAACAATTAAGTAAGAGACAAAAATAAAGTAGATGAGATCATATCAAATACATTAAGACAATATATAATTAAAATTTTGTGATAAACTTTCAAGTCTTATAACATTAAGAGAAAGCAGAAAGAACTGGAGCCACTGTAGATGGCTTTGTCAATGAATGAGTGAACAAATCGGGGAGAAGGTCTAGAGCAGTGGTCCCCAACTCCCAGGTCGCAGACCGGTACCTGTCCATGGGCCATTTGGTACTGGTCCACAGAGAAAGAATAAATAACTTACATTATTTTCGTTTTATTTATATTTAAGTCTGAATGATGTTTCATTTTTTAAAAATGACCAGATTCCCTCTGTTACATCCATCTAAGACTCACTTTTGATGCTTGTCTCAGTCACGTGATATATTTATCCATCCCACCCTAAAGGCCGGTCTGTGAAAATATTTTCTGACATTAAACCAGTCCATGGCCCAAAAAAGGTTGGGAACTACTGGTCTAGAATGATAGCGTGGATTAGAAGAGGATGAGAGGTGAAAAAGTGCACCTGACCTGTCGTGGCACAGTAGATCAAGTGTCGACCTGGAATGTTGAGGTCACTGGTTCAAAACCCTGGGTTTGCCCAGTTAAGGCACATATGAAAGTTGATGCTTCCTGCTTTTCCCCCCTTCTCTCTTTATCTCTCTCTGTCTCTTTTCTCTAGAATGAATAAATAAATTTTTTTAAAAAATTTTTTAAGTTTATAAAAAATTGCAATGGCACAGGGACAGAAGTAAAGGGGGGTTTTCTTGGGAAAATGGACATGTCTGATTAAAAGAGTGCATTAAAGGCAGTACTGGAAAATAACCAAATAGAGCAGGGTCAGATGATCGGAAGCTCTCCTTTCTGGTATAATTCCCACCTTTACAATTTTTTTCCTTTTGTGAAGACTAAGAAATGAAACCTCTGCTCCAGTTATATTTTAAATCATTACTCTATTTCCTTCACAAGATTGATCACGGGCTTTTATTATCTTATTTTCAGTTCATTTACTTTTGTACTTACTTATGTTACTATTTAAGATCCATCTCCAGGCCCTGGCCGGTTGGCTCAGCGGTAGAGCATCGGCCTGGTGTGCGGGGGGACCTGGGTTCGATTCCCGGCCAGGGCACACAGGAGAAGCGCCTATTTGCTTCTCCACCCCCCTCCTTCCTCTCTGTCTCCCTCTTCCCCTCTCGCAGCCAAGGCTCCATTGGAGCAAAGATGGCCCGGGCGCTGGGGATGGCTCCTTGGCCTCTGCCCCAGGTGCTAGAGTGGCTCTGGTCACAACAGAGCAACGCCCCGGAAGGGCAGAGCATCGCCCCCTGGTGGGCAGAGCATCGCCCCTGGTGGGCGTGCCGGGTGGATCCCGGTCGGGCGCATGCGGGAGTCTGGCTGACTGTCTCTCCCCATTTCCAGCTTCAGAAAAATACAAAAAAAAAAAAAAAAAAAAAAAAAAAGATCCATCTCCAGCTTGGCAAATATAATGTGCTCAGTAAATAAATAATGAATTAATCAATCAATGAATAAAAAACTGTTCCTACAAAACACGTGGTGGAAATGAGTGAGGTGCTTTGTAGCTCTCTTTCACTTTCTCAAATTCACTTGAGTACTTTGTGTTTCTCTTGAAGGCAGAAGGAACCCAGTTCTGAAGAATCCAAAAGAATTCTTTCTAAAGAGTATGGGAGAGGGATCTTCAATATCAAGTCAAGTCTTGTGAAATTTAAGAATGGATGAGTGCCACACCAGAGAACGCTGTCCCTCAGTGGTGGTGTAAAGACAAGCAGGTAACTGGGGACTCGGAGGCAGAAACAGCGTTGGAAACCCAGGAAAGAGTAGAATTAAGAAATACTGTAAGGCCCTGGCGGGTTGGCTCAGTAGTACAGCGTCGGCCTGGTGTGCGGGGAACCCGGGTTCGATTCCCGGCCAGGGTACATAGGAGAAGCGCCCATTTGCTTCTCCACCCCCTCCCCTCCTTCCTCTCTGTCTCTCTCTTCCCCTCCCGCAGCCAAGGCTCCATTGGAGCAAAGATGGCCCGGGCACTGGGGATGGCTCCTTGGCCTCTGCCCCAGGCGCTAGAGTGGCTCTGGTCCCGGCAAAGCGATGCCCCGGAGGGGCAGAGCATCCGCCCCCTGGTGGGCAGAGCTTCGCCCCTGGTGGGCGTGCCGGGTGGATCCCGGTGGAGCGCATGCGGGAGTCTGTCTGACTGTCTCTCCCCGTTTCCAGCTGCAGAAAAATACAAAAAAAAAAAAAAGAAGTACTGTAAGAAGAAAAAAAGAGGTGTGTGCACAGAAGGGAGTGAACATCAAAAGAAGAGACTATTTCTAGGTTCTTCCTTGTACTGAGTCTAAAACGGTCAGATCAGAACAGCTGTGATCCTGGCCTAGTGTCTCATAGCAACTCGGACAGTAGCTAGGGAATCAGAAGTTATATAAGCACAGTATGGTCAAAAGACTTGAGGAGTTATTGATAAAAGTCTGGAGGAGGGGCCTCTGTGAAGGGAATAATCACTCCAAGAATGCCCTTTAATTAGGCAATTGCAAAACTAACTCAGTAATTGATATAGTTGTCTCTTCATTCATAAGATGACTTCATCGTAGGAGCTGAAAGGGTATTGGGGATACTTTTAATCAGCTATTAACCTTCAGAGAGGTTTTTTTCCCTGGGTATTTTAAACTAAAGTTAATCTTTTCTCATTTTAAAAGTGCAGGAAGTTAAAACTACAGAATAATGGAGTAGTCTCTTGTTTTCAAGATATTCTTCCATGACCCAAACTGAAAAACCTGGCTTAGACCGAGGTGCGTGCCTATCTAAGTACAGTTCTAAAACTGGTGTGCAGACCAGACCCAGTGGGCTCTGTTCTCATAACCACCTTCAAGTACCAGTTCCTCTCACCGCAGGTTCCTGGCTTCCTTCTTGCCTCAGCCCCTTCTTGTCCTCTTTCGGGCCCACGTCATAATGGAAATCACATTGAAGGGCACTGAGTCACAGAGGACAGGAAGCTTAAAATCCCACCCTGTCCTGCATGGTACAGGGCAACTGGCCACTTTGTTTTTATTTTTTGTTTTCGTTTTTGTTTTCTTTCTAATTCATACTGCTTATCCCACTCAATCTACTTCCAATTTTTATGGATCATATGAGATCAAGTGTTACAGATTTATAAAGTCCTTCATGTTGAAAGAACAATATTTTTCCAAGGTTTCTCCTTTTTTGTGTGTGGTTTTATTCTATAAAAAGGGTGTAAAAAATGCCTCTGCCTTATTCTTTATAGTATTACATAACAAGTTTTTCAAATATAACTGTTATCTGTGTGTGGAGCAATATATGAAAGGTTGGAAAAAACCACTTTGCAAATGCGTAAATGTGTGGATAGTGTCGAGTTATGGTTCTCATTGGGGAAGACAGAATATACGAATATGATATGAGAGAAAACCAGAAAAAAGAGAGGTACTGGAATTGGAGGTATTGGTGTGAACTATGATGTCTAAAATATGTATGTGTATATGTATGTATATATTCATATCTGTGTGCACATATATTATAAATATGTGTCTATCTGTTTGTACTTGCATCTATACATGTATGTATTTCTTAGCACTAATACACTAAAAGGGCTAAGAGGCAAAGATCTCCCAGAAGCAATGAGCACAACTAGATGTTGGTCTCTAATCCCATTCCTCACTAAAAGAAACCAGGTGTTCTCAAAGAAATATCTGATTCTAGGGACAGGGGAAGATAATTTTTTTAAAAGCCTCTAATATTTTGCTGTGCCAGAAAGTAAGAGAGTGCTCAAACATGCAGAGGGTATATTACACATACACAGGGGCCAGCTTGAATGGGCTTCTCCTGAACAAATCTGGGACATATGAGCATCAGTGTCCCAGCATCAATCATAAATTATAAACCATTTGATAAATAGGAATTCATACCCTGACCAGGCAGCGGCGCAGTGGGTAGAGCATTGGCCTGGGATGCAAAGGGCCCAGGTTTGAAACCCCGAGGTCACTGGTTTGAGCGCAGGCTCACCAGTTTGAGCGCAGGGTCGCTGTTTTGAGCATGGGATCATAGACATGATCCCATGGTCGCTGGCTTAAGCCTGAGGTCGCTGGCTTGAGCAAAGGGTCACTGGCTCGGCTATAGCCCTCCACCCCAGCCAAGGTACATCTGATAAAGCAATCAATGAACAATTAAGGTGCTTCAACGAAGAATTGATGCTTCTCATCTCTCGCCCTTCCTGTCTGTCTGTCCTTATCTGTCTCTCTCTCTGTCTCTCTCACTGTCTCTGTCTCTCTCACAAAAAAATTAATAGGAATTCATAAATAGATGATGATGGTGATTATAATGATAGATAGATAGATAGATAGATGATAGATAGATGATAGTTATATATTGATAGATAGATGATAGATGGATAGATAGATAGATAGATAGATAGATAAAAAATGAGTTCTCTTGCATCTATGCAAAGGGCTAAATACTAGCAGATACAAAGGTGGTGCTGGAGTTAGAAAATTATCATTTTACAACTATCATGGTTAAATTTCATCTAAGAAGGAATTGTCAGTGAATGGTAAATCTTAGAAAATTTTTTGATGAAATGCATAGTCCTATTAGTTGCAAGAGAGAGAAAAAGTAATTAAATAATGGGAAAATCAGGCTATGCCTTAAACAGGGTATCAAAAATTAGTATCAGGCCTGACCTGTGGTGGCGCAGTGGGATAAAGCGTCAACCAGGAACACTGAGGTCGCCGGTTCGAAACCTTGGGCTTGCCTGGTCAAGGCACATATGGGAGTTGATGCTTCCTGCTCCTCCCCCTTCTCTCTCTCTCTGTCTCTCTCTCACACTCCTCTCTCTCTAAAAAAAATCAATAAATAAAATATTTTTTTAAAAAAATAGTTGTCTTAAAAAAAAATTAGTATCACCAACAAGAGGCAGACGGATATTATGTACTTCTGGATGTGATGTTCTGAGAGGACACATCGCCTATGCAGTAATCTTGTTGAGAATGTACAACCTCAATCTAATTACAAGGACATTTCAGACAAACACAGAATACAAATGTTACATTTATTTTAAAAAGGGGGGAGTAACTGAGGGGAGGTAGGATAAGGTATAGGAGGATAAACACTGATAGAAGGATACTTGACTAGGGGTAGTAAACACACAATACAATACACCAGGGGTCAGAAAAATTTTTTGGCTGAGATAGCCATGAATGCCACATATTTTCAATGTAATTCCATGAGAGCCATACACGACCCATGTATGTTAGGCATTATCCAATAAAAACTTGGTGTTGTTCCGGAGGATAGCTATGATTGGCTCCAGCCACCCGCAACCATGAACATGAGTGGTAGGAAATGAATGGATTGTAATACATGAGAATGTTTTACATTTTTAATGTTATTATTTTTTTATTAAAGAGTTGTCTGCGAGCCAGATGCAGCCACCAAAAGAGCCACGTCTGGCTCGCAAGCCATAGGTTCCCAACCCCTGCTATATACAGATGATGCATTATAGCATTATACACCTGAAACCAGTATAATTTACTTAACCAATGTCACCTCAATAGATTTTCTTAAAAAGAAAATAAAAAAGATTTTAAAAAGAGAGAGAAAGAAACCAAAAAAGGAAAGAGGGGAGCAAGCCACATATATTTTTAAAAGTCAATGTCATAAAAGACAAGGAAAGGCTGTAGGGTTTGCTCCAGATAAAAGGAGGCTAGAGAGACATGGCAACTCCACACAATACCTAAAGGTAGACTGGGAACACAGGAGAGGGGAAATACTATAAAAGGACATCTCTAGATTACTGAAAAAATTAAACTATGGATAGTAGATGAGAAAAAAAGCCTTGTATCAATGTAAACTTAAGAAATAAATGACTATATTGCCATCATTCTTAGGAAATATACACTGAAGAATTTAGGTATAAAGGGCCATGATGTTTGCAACTTATTCTTAAACAGTTTAGAAAAAAAATCAGAGAGAGAGGGAAAGAGAGAGAGAGTTGTTAGTTCAAAGAGCAGAAATGACAAAGCAAATGGCATAAATGTCGAAAACAATAGGTTAATCTGAATAAAAGGTCTAGAAGTGTTTCTTTTTAAAATATGTTGTATTTCCTTTTTATTGAATAAGGTGACATTAGTTAATAAAAGTATATAGGTTTCAGGTGTACAATTCTATAATTCATCATCTGTATATTGTATTATGTGTTCATCACCCACGTTGGAAGTGTTTCTTGTAATTATTTTTACTTTTGGATCTTTCTTATTAGTTTGAAACTGTTTCCAAATAAAAAGTTTTTTTAAAATGTTTTGATATTCTGTAGCTCTAAGAACATAGGAATAGAAGAAAATGATTTCATAGGATGCTTTATTGTTATCTTTTCATTATAATTGCAAATTAAATGTGTTGCTTACTTATTTGAATGTAAAAACTTACTTGAAAAATAATTGAAGATATATTATTTGAAAGTGACATTTTTAGATACTGCAAACCTCTGCTGGATCATCAATATATCAACATCCTGGACTAAGTGTCATGAAGCCTTGAAGACATAGTCAATAGATTGGCAAAGAAAGAAAAAGAAAAGAAACTTAGCCCAATGTACATTCACCGCACTCACATTTATCACTGTCAAATCTCAGATTCTGTCCCCTCTGCAAACTCTTCCCCTTAGGTTTAGAGAGCAACACTATATTACCACCTGATGTATTTTTGGAATTCTCCCCAACCCGAACCTGTAATAAGGAAAACAGATTACAGTTTGGGTTTATAGCCTGACAACCTAAGCTCACTGCAGAATTTGCTTGAACTCTGTCTCTTGTGCCAACCTTAATTTGCATAATATAGACTAGATTCACATTTTCCAATAACTAAACCTTTCATTTCTAACAGTACCCTCCCAAGATATGTTCTTGCTTTTGCCCCTAAGGGTATTTTGTGTGGTTTTTGTTTTGGCTTGTTTTGTTTTGTTTTACAATTTCATTTAAACCACTTACATTAGGAGAAAGTTTCCTTGAGTAGTCATATTGTAAAAATAAAAGGTCATTTTTCCCTAAAATGAATGTGAAATGTGGTTTAAATGTTTAGAGAAGATGAATGTGAAAGGTTGTTTTTTTTTTTACGTTTAAAAGTATTTATTTGCACAAAAGACAGGCGTGGACTCCAGAATACTTCATCCTAGATGATCAAAGTGCCCTAAAGAAGCGATTGCAGAACTCGTTCTTTCAACCTGAATTCTGTGTCTGTAGACCCACGAGCACTAACATCCCCGTGAATGCTGGTCACTGAAGACACCTAGAGGACTGATTCAGAAACTACATGGAAACAGGACAGCAAGTGCTCAAGGCTCGCTGGATCCTATGGCTGCCTCTTCATTTAAGGAGTATTGATTCAGAAAGCCAAGTGGGAGGAGGGGAACAGAAATGGGAAACAGGCCTTTGGTCCTGACAACTGGGAAACTGGATCCTCAGCACACACAGGAAGGGCTTCACATGATGCTTTATGTGCTACTTTAGCACCACAAGAGAAAGTTCTGTGATATTCCTGTTGTTAATAGGTAAGAATGCTGTCATTGGCTAAAAAAGAAAACTGAATTTCACTTATATGTGGAATCTAAAGAACAAAATAAATAAACAAGCAAAACTGAAACTGACTCATAGATACAGAGAAGGTTGCCAGAGGAGAGGGAGTTTGGGGAGAGGGATGGTGAAAAAGGAGAAGGGATTAAGAAATACATATTGGTAGTGACAGTCATGGGATTGGCAAGTGCAGTATAGGAAATACAGTGAAGAATATTGCAATAACTAAGTGTGGTGCCAGGTGGGGACTTGAATTATCAGGGCAATCACTTTGCAAATTATGTAATTGCCTAACTGTGATGTTGTATACCCGAAATTAATATAAAATAATATTGAATCTCAACTGCAATTGAAAAATAAAATTTTAACTCTGGCCAGGTAGCTCAGTTGGTTAAAGAATTATCTCCAATGCCAAGGTTGCAGATTCGATTTCTGGTTAGGGCACATGCAGGGATCAACCAATGAATGCATAAGCGGAACAACAAATTTGTTTCTCTTTCTCCCTCTCTCTTCTTCTTTCTGTCTAAAATCAATCAATAAGTTAAAAGTAAATAAAAATTTATAAAAAGCAAAAAGAAACATTTTTTAAATAAGAAGAAGAAAAAATCATTGAGAACCTTCATTGTGGTTGATAGCAGTGAACAAAGGCAGAAAATTTTTGGCTGCCTTTGCTCTGATGTTTTATTTGCTTTCCTATTACTCAGTGCTACTTGCACTTATGGATTGTGTAAACTTAAAAAGTTATTTTAAGGTGATTTAAAGTTCCCCTTTTGCTTACCAAAATCCCCCGGCTTTGTTTGCCTTATGGTAAGAAGGAGAGATCATCCATCTCAACCTCGTTGGCCCATCGACCTCCTGGTATTCTTTCCAGCCGTAGCGGGCTGGTGGAGACAGTGTTTTACTGCTTTAGGAACCTGGATCTGGACCTCTGGCGTGGGCACAACACGCAGTTACAGCAAATGTACAAAGCTGTCAAAATACAGCTACAACTAAAATAATACAATTACTGTTTTTAACACAAAATTCCATGGCCCTGAAAGAAGTTTACAGATTTCAAACAATAGTTATTACAAGAATGCAGGCTATGTCCAAAACTCTTTTATAACATAACTTAACCAGCCCCCCCCCCACCATGGGGTATCAAGTTATCTTATGAGAAATTTTCCTTTTCCTTTGTTATGAAGGGATTAGACTATATATTGATTAAGGGTATTACTTCAGGAACATCTGTTTTATGGATTCAATTATTGATTACAACACTTGAGCTTTTTGTCTGAATTTTTTCTTCTCTTTTTTGGAGAGATAGGGAACAGGGGACAAGAAGACGCTGCTTACCAGTGTCTGGAAGTACTTAATAATGAACTCAAACATGAGGCTGCATTTTTTCTCTAGACAGGGTGTGGTTGGACAAAGACTTAGAACTAGGGGAAATGTGCATTTGGCAATATTCAATTTTTTTTTAAGGAGGAAGCCAATTAATAAATTTGTCAGTTACACCAAAGTCAGGAGAAACAGTTGTTAACACATGTGGGGGGGGGCATTATTGTTCAATCTTGCTTAAGCATCTACATGGAATGGGAAGAATTAAATTTATTTATTTATTTTTTCCTTCTTTTTCCAAGCAAGAGGAGAAAGATAGGTTCCCGTACATGCCCTGACCGGGATCCACCCGGCAACCCCTGTCTGGGGCCATGCTCTGCCTGTCTGGGGCCATGCTTGCAACTGAGCTATTTTTAACACGTTCAACAGCCCGTGCTGATGAGCTGGAACCAATCCTGCCATGGCTGCAGGAGGGAAAAAGAGAGCGAGAAGGGAGAGTGGTGGAGAAGCAGATAGTCGCTTCTTCTGTGTGACTGCAAGTCAAACCCGGGACATCCGGGGCAGAATTAAATTATGTGAATAATTGTGATGTCCTTACTTAATGTGTTTCAGTCTGGGGCTTGAATACAATTTAACTGAATCCGTGTTTAAAAAATAAGAACAATAAAATGTTTTGGGATTTATAATTAAGAGCAAATGCTGTTAAGAAATTTTGAATCAAGTGAAATCAAATGACCATTTCAGGAATATTTAATATGAAAACATCGATTCAGAAGATTCATAAAGGTAGAAGAAACAAAGGCCTATTTAAAAGACATAAACTAATCAACTTTTTCTTTCTTAGGGATTTGAACCAGTGATTTCAATGTTACAGGTTGATATTTTATCTCCTGTGCCACCACAGGTCAGGCCAAATTATGTTATAAAAATTTCCTTAACAAACTCCTGTTCCTTAACAAACCAATGTCTTGTCTCAGAAGCACCCAATATTATCAGTTTTTTAAATGTTTTTTGTTTTACACAGAGACACTTTTCCCTTGTCTTTTGCACCTGCATGAGCATTCTAAACATCATATTCTGTACCTTGTTTTTTTCAACTAATATATCTTTGAAAACATAAAATAATGCACAGAGCTCTCATTCCTGTTTATGGCTATATAGTATTCCTTTGTGTAGACATATCATTTATTCAATGAGCCTTGGAGTGAAATTCTATGTCAAATGACATATATATGCATCTGCAATTTTGTAGCAACTGCCAAAGTCCCCCAAAGAAGTTATGTCATTTATATTATACCATCATTGTACAAAAGGTTTTATGACCCTTTCCAACATACAGACTTTTTAAAAATACCACCTTTTTCTCTGAGCCTGAATGTGATAACTTTCTAGGCTTTCCCTATTATCAGACTAGTCTACAAAAATCCCACTGCATTTCAACATCAATCCTGTGCTGCCGTCTGTCAGTGTCTTCACCCATCCCTGGAACCCACAAAAGTAGCATTCACTCTATCTCTCTGCCCTGGTTCATTTCATTTCTTTTGTTGGAATGTCTTTTCCCATCGACACCAATCCTCCAACCTAGCACCTTTCAAAGCAAGTTCTACCTTCACTCCCTCCAAGAAACCCTGCTCAGTTATCTGGCCCTTACTAACCTCTTCTAAGAGCATCCCAACAGGTGTGCCATAAAGGAATTACAGGACAGTGGAGCAATCAGTCTCCCTCCGCTCTTAGGACGGCAGGGTCTCGGGTGAGAGTCCCTGGACTGGTCTTTCTGGCCAGGTCTGTATTGTCAGACCACAGAGTTGATACACAATTATCGTTTTCTATGCATGCCACGACATGAAAAATAAAGGAAAGGTTTCTAAGTTTTCCAAATACTTACTGGGATTTGTCTTCATTTGTTTGTACTTGAATATAGCAGTTGAGTTTTACTCAGTGATCTACTGGGAAAAAAAAATTTTTTTTAAATAGTATTGACTAAGACTTCCAATTCTATGTTGAATAGTTGTTGGTGAGGTTTAAAGATGGGGAAACTGAGACCCAGAATGATGAGTAACTTGCCCAAGGTCACACGGAGGAGGAGGAGTAAAACTCCAGCCTGGATCAAAGGTGAGAGCACATCATGACCGAAGATTAGGATTAATTCCATCCTGTGCACCAAGGTGCGAAATATCACTGCAAATCTACCCGATTCTGAGGCCTCCATGACTGACCACCATACACACTGTTCCAGTGAAGGCTTGCTGACAGACTGATGGGGGTCTTCTGATCCAAGAAAACGATCTTACCCCATGCTTCAATGACAAATTAACTGCCACGGGACATCGGGCACTGTTACACGGTCCTTAGCTCCCCACTGCTGAATCTCTAAACCGTCCAGTATCTGCATCCATCCTTGTCTCATTCCTTTGTATTGCAATCAAAGGAACAGGGCCTGTCCTCCTCTCTGAGACCCAGTGTCCAGAACCCAAAACCTCCCTTCCTTTGCACTATTCCCTTTCCTCTGTCTTCCCCTCTCCCTCACAGTGAACAGAATCCAGATTTCACATCTTTTTTTTTTAATTGTTCTTTGACACCCTCCTCCTCCCATCACTGTACTCTCTGAACTCTGTTTCCCCTCATAGCTAAGGGTCTCCACACCCAGCCCATGTCAGCGGGCTGGGGAAAGCTCTTCTGTTCCCCTTGATCTCAGTAAGGGTCCTGCACTCCCACAGGTGCTCTATCCCTGGGTCTTTAATTGTTTTATTTTATTTCTTATGGTACATGTTATAACTTTTAGAATATACATATTTGTGCAGTTCCCATGTATAAAAAACAACTAGATGTGTACCCATGAAAAGAAAAAAAAGCACTTACCATAGTACCATAGAGAACTATGGGAACACAGCAGTTGATCATTAATACTGTCTGGGAGATGTGATTTGCTTTAGGTTTCTTTTTTTCTTCCGCAATCATTTCTGTTTTTAGCCATGCTTAATCATTAGTAAATACTAGCATTGTTTTCTTTCCCTTCCACTATTGCCATAAATAAACACTCCAATTGGATAATTTTTTACTTCCTGAACATTCCTGAGGCTTTGTAGCCGCCACCTCCTCCTTAGGCAACCTCTTGGACAATCAGGAAGATTCTCCAACCCCTCCACCAAGCATGAGGGAAATGGACTAAGCTCTAAAAGTATCAGCACACATTGCAGAGGCAGAAATGGAAAACACACCAGAGATGGCGCCCTTGTTACAGGCCCCAGTGGCTTCAGCTGCAGACAAACTTTGGCGGGGCTGGTGTCAGCTGGGTTGGCAGCTGAGCCTTAGTAGAAAAAGACGCCGCCACCTGACCAGGTGGTGGCACAGTGGATAGAGCGTCGGACTGGGATGCGGAAGGACCCAGGTTCAGACCCCAAAGTCACCAGCTTGAGCGCGGGCTCATTTGGCTTGAGCAAAGAGCTCACCGGCTTGGACCCAAGGTCGCTGGCTCCAGCAGGGGGTTACTCGGTCTGCTGAAGGGCCCACGGTCAAGGCACATGTGAGAAAGCAATCAATGAACAACTAAGAAGTCGCAACTCGCAACGAGAAACTGATGATTGATGCTTCTCATCTCTCTTCGTTCCTGTCTGTCTGTCCCTGTCTATCTCTGCCTCTGTAAAAAAAAAAAAGAAAGAAAGAAAAAGAAAAAGACACCGCGCACCAGAGCCTTAATACTTGAGGTTAGCTGCTGTGGTAGAGATCTTACTGGTCAGCACTGCTTTTTGTAAATATCTCAAAAGTGAGTCAGTATAAGAAAAGGGGGAGTGACATTAGAGAAACAGCACCATGAGAGGTGCTTCCGATATCTCCTCCTAAAATTTCAACAAATTCAACAACTAAAGACAGAGAAAAAAAATCTCAGAAGCATCTGAAATATACACACACCAGACAAAGGTATGATTGGGTGAAAAGGTGGCTGAATATATAACCCACTCTGAAGGAAGTAAGACAGAGAACGGAGTATTCCACTTTCCTCACTGATCTGAGGAAGGGCCTCATTCATCTGGAACTGAGAGAAACGGAGGATGTGGGGCAGAGGAAGGAAGCTGGGCTAGGGCAGATGGTCAAGCAGACGAGAGAGCGCGCTGGCTCAGCCTGAGATCACTGCGATCACAAGGCTAATGCAGGCGGCAGGCTCCCACCAAGGTTGCCGGAGCAGGTCGCCACGAAGGCCAGTGCTGGAGCGACTTTGGGCTTTGGGCACTCCTGGGTCCGTTATCATGGGCAGTGTGTGAGTGGCTCCACCTGGCACCTCTGGCATGGGCGCTCGCTTTCACCATTGAGGTTGTCAGTGGTAGACTTCTGCATGGGCTGTAGCCAGCATTTCTGTGTGGTCCTGGCTCCCCGACCAACAGCACAGGAAGTGCACAAGAGCCAGGATCCCTAAGCCTGGACCTGTCCAGGCAGGGCACCTCCGCAAGCCAGTACAGGTCTCAAAGAGTATTCCTGCATTTCCAACACTGACTGAGATTACAGGCATTGTGCGCCTAAGTGGGCGGGAGCAGACTTCCGTGTGCACTGTGGAAGTCGTGGGGCCTGGGCATGCTTGTAGCTTGCTGCAGGCTACCATACAGAGTATAAGGGAAAAGCCTGTGGAGATTAGACCCGTGGAGCACTGAGGCATATTAGACATGCCCAGGGGCCCTTAAAAAGATGCCTGATCAGCAATCAGCTCCCAGCCCTGCCTGCTTTTGCTGGAAGCTCTGGTTGGCACAGCCTTACTCAAAACTGTGCTTTGAGCAGTGCTGGAGGAAGGACCTGGCTGCTCTTAGAGCCTCTTGCTCTGCAAACAGTGGCTGGGGCAACCTCACAGCTAAGTCCCCAGGCTGCTAGCTCAGGAGGAAGACATGAGGCTAGGGACCTGGAAAACTGGGTCTCCCATTGTCCGAGCCTGCAAACTCTAACAAGCCCCACCTACCAATGGGACTGAGGCCTAATCTACATCATTAACATAGCAACACAACAGCAAATCTCTACTCAAGAGCCCCACAGGGGCAAAACCTGTAGTACAGTACAACCTGCTGAAAAAAAAAAAAAGAAGCTACCTCTCAAAACCAAGAAAAAAAACCCATATTTTTATAACTTCTTCTTCCTTTTTATTAATTTTTTTTCACTTAGGTCATTTTATCTTCTTCCCGTTTTATTCTTTCCTTTTCCTTTTGAACTTCATTATCCATAGTAGTTACACTTCATTCTTGTTTTTTTATGAGGGTTACATTTCAAAAACCTTAACTTTTTTTCTTGGTTACATTTCAAAAACCTTAACTTTTTTTCTTCTTTTCTCTTATTTTTCTTTTTCTCTCATTCAATACTCATTTATCAACAAATTATTTTATTCTGGATTCATATTTTTCTTTGTGGCATTTTGGTTGTTTTTTACTTTATTTTTTATCTCTTTGTCCCTCAATTCTGGCTCCCCGTTCTCTGTAGATTTTGTTCCACTTATTATAATAGAATTATCATTTTTTCACTGTATCTTTTCAATTTTTATTTTATTTTTTAATTATCTCTTATAAGTATTCTTAACAATACCACTCTCAAATACCATTAAGGAAAAAGAAATAAAATATCATGAATACAAAAGACAGAAATAGGCTCAGATAGATGATAAAAATATCTAGAAAAAAATTTTAACTGCTTGGAAACCTTGGAGTTAAATGACAGAGAATTAAAAATTGAAGTCCTGCCCTGGCCAGTTGGCTCAGCGGTAGAGCGTCGGCCTAGCGTGCAGAGGACCCAGGTTCAATTCCCGGCCAGGGCACACAGGAGAAGCGCCCATTTGCTTCTCCACCCCTCCGCCGCGCCTTCCTCTCTGTCTCTCTCTTCCCCTCCCGCAGCCAAGGCTCCATTGGAGCAAAGATGGCCCGGGCGCTGGGGATGGCTCTGTGGCCTCTGCCTCAGGCGCTAGAGTGGCTCTGGTCGCAACATGGCCACGCCCAGGATGGGCAGAGCATCGCCCCCTGGTGGGCAGAGCGTCGCCCCTGGTGGGCGTGCCGGGTGGATCCCGGTCGGGCGCATGCGGGAGTCTGTCTGACTGTCTCTCCCTGTTTCCAGCATTAGAAAAATGCAAAAAAAAAAAAAAAAATTGAAGTCCTAAAAATACTCAGGGAAATATAAGAAAGCATGAAAGACAATTTAGAGAGCTCAAAAAACATTCAATGAACAAAAAGAATACATCACCAAGGAAATAGAAACTATAAAAAGGAATCAGAGATGAAAAACTCAATACATGAACTGAAAAATGAGGAACAGGCTAGATAGAGGAGAGAATTAGTGACATAGAAAGACAACTAGAGACACTACAGAGAGAAGAGAAGAAAGACTCACAAATTATTTTAAAAATGAGAAAGGCCTACAGGAATTGTCTGACTCCATCAGAAAGAGCAACATAAGAATAATGGGTATATCAGAAGAAGAGAGAAAAAATAAAATAGAGAACATATTAAAACAAATAATAGATGAAAACTTCCCAAGCCTGTGGAAAGAATTAGAGCCTTGAATCCAAGAAGCAGACAGAACACTGAGTTACCTTAATCCAAACATACCTATTCCAAGACACATCCTAATGAAATGATCACAAACCAATGACAAAGAAAAAACCCTCAAGGCAGCCAGGAAAAGGAAGAATACAACATATAATGGGAAGCGCATTAGGCTATCATCAGATTTCTCAGCAGAAACTCTACAAGCCAAAGAGAGTGAACCCCAATATTTAAAGTACTGAAAGAGAGTAACTTCCAGCCAATAATACTATATCCATCAAAGCTATCCTTCAAATATGAAGGGAAAATAAAAACATTCACAGATACAGAAAAGATGAGGAAATTTAGCACCAGAAAACCCCCACTTCAGGAAATACTAAAAGGGGTTATATGACCAGATACAAAGAACAAAACAAAACAAAATTACAAGTAAAAGCTCCAACAAGATCACAATAAAAACAGGATTAATCTGTGACAACAAAAACAAAAAAGGGGAGAGGACAAAGTAGTAAAGGAGGATGAAGTGCGGAAGCACTCATGAGATAATGCACTACAGTGAACATGATATGTATCCTTTTTATTACCTAATGGTAACCACCCCTGAAAAAACCACTACAGAAACACATGGCTTAAAAAAAGAAGTAACAGAGGAAAGAAGTATGGAATACAACCAAACAAAAACAAATGACAGAAAAACAAAAGAAAAGAATTAAACAAGATACAGAGCAATCAGAAAACAATATATAAAATGGCAATAGGAAAGACTCAAGTGTCAATAATTACACTAAATGTAAATGGATTGACTCACCAATAAAAAAATACGGAGTAGCAGAATGGATCAGAAATGAAAATCCAACTGTATGCTGCTTTTAGGAAACACATCTAAGCTACAAGGATAAAAACAAATTCAAAGTGAAAGGTTGGAAAATGATTCTCCAAGCAAATAACATCCAAAGAAAAGCAGGTGTAGCCATACTCATATCTAACAATGCTGACAATAAGACATCAAAGGAAATAAGAGACAAAGATGGTCATTTCATAATGATAAAGGGGACACTAAATCAAGAAAACATAACACTTCTTAATACAGTGTGTCCATAAAGTCATGGTGCACTTTTGACAGGTCACAGGAAAGCAACAAAAGATGACAGAAATGTGAAATCTGCACCAAATAAAAGGAAAACTCTCCCAGTTTCATACCTATTCAGTGCATTTTGATGTGGGCTCATGCAAAGATTTTTTAGGTCTCCTTAGGTAGCTATTCTGTATAGCCTCTACAGACTCGTCACTGACTGATGGCCTACCAGAATGGGCTTTCTCCACTAAACTGCCGGTTTCCTTCAACTGCTTATCCCACTGAGTAATGTTATTCCTATGTGGTGGCACTTCATTATAAACGTGCCGATATTCATGTTGTGCTTTGGTCACAAATTTGAATTTAGCGAGAACACACTGAACTTTCCTCTGTACCGTCCACATCTCGACTGGCATGGCTGTGGACTGCTCCGCTATATACACGGTGTTACATCATCATCTGTGCATGTGCACATGCTGCCACATCATCCTACAGAAACTGGGAGGGTTTTCCTTTTAATTGGTGCAGATTTCACATTTCTATGGTCTTTTGTTGTTTTTCTGTGATCAGTCAAAAGTGCACCATGAAGCCCTGGCCAGTTGGCTCAGTGGTAGAGCATTGGCCTGGTGTGCAGGAGTCCCAGGTTTGATTCCCGGCTAGGGCACACAGGAGAAGCGCCCATCTGCTTCTCCACCCTTCCCCCTCTCCTTCTTCTCTGTCTCTCTCTTCCCCTCCTGCAGCCAGGGCTCCATTGGAGCAAGGTTGGCCCGGGTACTGAGGATGGCTCTGTGGCCTCTGCCTCAGGCACTAGAATGGCTCTGGTTGCAACAGAGCAACGCCCCAGATGGGCAGAGCATCGCCCCCTAGTGGGCATGCCGGGTGGATCCCGGTTGGGTGCATGCGGGAATCTGTCTTACTGCATCCCCATTTCCAGCTTCGGAAAAATACAAAAAAAAAAAATGTGCACCATGACTTTACAGACACAATATATATATATATATATATATATATATATATATATATATATATATATGCGCCAAACCAAGGAGCACCAAATTATATAAGACATCTACTAATTGATCTAAAAATTAAAATCCGACAAAAATACAATCATACTTGGAGACCTCAATACACCACTGATGGCTCTAGATCATTCATCCAAACAGAAAATCAATATAGAAATATTGGCTTTAAATGAAACACTAGAACAATTGGATAGAATAGACATCTACAGGACATTTCATCCAAAATGCCAGAGTATACATATTTTCTCCAGTGTACATAAAACATTCTCAAGAACTGACCATATGGGAAGACAAGATGGTGATGGAGTAGGCAGACATACCAACACCCACCTCCCAGAACCAAAGTGGATGACAAACTAATTTTAAGAACTATCATCTGGAAAAACCAACGTTGGACTAAACTAAGAGGACTCTTCAACCAAGGAACACTGAAGAAGCCACACCGAGACTGGTAGGAAAAGCGGAAACGTGGAGAGGGCTGCCTAGTTCCCTAGAGCGAACGTCAGCGGGAGAGACTAGCGTGGCGGGAAGTGAATTTAGCAGAGAAGGGAGGGTCCTGAATCCCGGGAACAAAGCCCCAGCCTGCAGCCTCACAACCTAGAAGAGGTGAATAGACAGTATTTAGCTGTAAACAAGTCAGGATACTGTTTGTGAGAAAGAGTCTGATTTCTCAGACCCAGGATTCTTCTTAAAGGGACCACGCAGAACACCTTTCTCACAACCACTCACTGGGGGTTCCGTGGGAAAAGGAGAGAGGAGAGGACCGGAGTAGCAGGAAGAGCATGTAATCTAGGAGGCACAGGGAGAATCATTTTGGGAGACAGCCACCCTAACCCCTGGGATGAGTCACTCCCCAAATCTGAAGTGAATATTTCCCCTGGAAACAGCAATACCAGCAAAGGGAAGCAGGACGCCAGCCAGACAAGCTCTCCTGCAGCACTCAGAGAAGAGTCGCTTAGAAGGAAGGAAACTTCAGGTCTACAGTAGTGAGTCTTAGGGTCTAAGCTGCAGCACCCGCACCCCACATGGCTGAGGGCTCGCTGGAGGACGGGCAGTGGCAGGTCGCGGAAGTGTGGTTCTGTCGGCAGAGGTGGAAGCCGGCTGGCTGCCACTGGGTTCAGGGGTGAGCTCAGTCTTGCCCAGCTGAGGAGGAGTAGGCATGCAAAAACGGCCAAGCCCAGCTGCCAGCAGCCTGTAATCCAGCCTGCAGGAGAAAGGTGGGAACTGCGGAAGGGGTGGAGACCAGCCCTTGAGCAAGGGTGCAGGAGCACTGCCTTGCCCTGCCTGAGGAACCAAGACTTCAGGCCTGACTTGGGAGCTGGCTCCTCCCACGGGGGTGAAGCCAAAATCCCAGAACAGGCAGAGTCCCACTACTGAGCATGGGCACGCAGTCCCACCTGGCCTGTGGAGCCAAGGCTAGCAGCCATTCCACCAGCAGACTCCTCCTGCAAGGAAAGGGCAACGCCTAGGAACAGGTGGAGACCCACAGCTAAGCAAAGGTGCTTGCCACTGCGCTCAGGGCAAAGCATAATGCCATCTACAAGGGCGGGGCAAAGGCCAAGGCCACCAAAGCTTGTACAACTGAGCACATGATCACAGCCACTCCCATGAAGGAGAGGTGGAAACCACAGCAACAGCCCCAGTGGGCAGGACTGGCAACGCCCAAACCCAAAAGTCCTATGCAGCAACAGAAGAGGGGGTGGCGGGCCTGCAGACAGACCATACCTGGGGAACAGAGGCCATACCCAGTGGACTACAGTGGCCAAAACCTTCCTTTACACAGAGAAAGTACGAAGGCAGAGAAATGCCACACAAATGAACCAAGAGAAATCCCCAGAAAAGGACCTGAATGAATCAGATATAACCAAATTACCAGATGCAGAGTTTAAAATAATGATTGTTAGGATGCTCAAAGATATTAGAACAACAATAGATGGTCATTATGAACACCTAAATAAAGATATAGCAAATATGAAAAAGGACATTGAAATAATAAAAAACAGTCAGAAATGACAAATACAATATCTGAAATAAAGAACACAATGGAAGGAATTAAAAGGAGGATGGATGAAGCGGAGAATCGAATCAGCGAGTTAGAGGACACAATCAATAAAATCACGGAAGCAGAGCAGAAAAAAGAGAAGAGACTCAAAAAGTCTGAGAAAACACTAAGAGAGCTCTGTGACAACAAGAAGAGAAATAACATTCATATCATAGGGATTCCTGAAGAAGAAGAAAAAGAACAAGGGATAGAGACTTTGTTCAAGCATATCATAGCTGAAAACTTCCCTCAATTAAGGCAGGAAAACATCTCACATGTTCAAGAAGCACAGAGATCTCCATTAAAAAGAAACCCAAAGAAATCAACACCAACACAAATCATAATTAAAATACCAAAGCTAAGTGATAAAGAGAAAATATTAAAAGCTGCTAGAGAAAAAAAAAAGACTATCCACCTACAAAGAAGCCCCCATAAGGATGACTTCTGATTTTCAACAGAAACACTTGAGGCCAGAAGAGAATGGCAAGAAATATTCAAAGTAATGCAGAACAAGAGCCTACAACCAAGACTACTTTCTCCAGCAAGACTATCATTTAAAATTGAAGGAAAAATAAAAAGCTTTCCAGACAAAAAAAACTCAAGGAATTCACTACAACAAAACCAAGGCTGCAAGAAATGCTAAGGGACCTGTTCTAAATAGATCAAAGGAGAAAAAGAATATAGCAAAAAACAAATACAGTTTTAGCAATAAACAATTACATATCAATAATAACCTTAAATGTAAATGGATTAAATGATTCTATCAGAAGACATAGAGTAGCTGCGTGGATAAGAAAACAGGACCCATACATATGCTGTCTACAAGAGACACACCTTAAATCAAAAGATGCACATAGACTGAAGATAAAAGGATGGAAAAAAATATTTTACGCAAATGGAAATGAATAGAAAGCTGGGGTAGCAATACTTATATCAGACAAAATGGACTTTAAAACAAAGACTATAGTAAGAGATAAAAAAGGTCACTACATAATGATAAAGGGAGCAATCCAACAGGAAGATATAACCGTTAAAAATATCTACACACCTAATATAGGAGCACCTAACTATATAAAGCAGACTTTGATGGATTTAAAGGGCGAGATCAACAGCAATACTATAATAGTGGGGGATTTCAATACGCCACTAACATCACTAGATAGATCCTCAAGAAAGAAAATTAACAAAGAAACAGGATACTTAAAGAACATACTAGATTAACTCGATTTAATAGATATCTTCAGACCCTTTCACCCTAAAACAGCAGAATATACATTCTTTTCAAGTGCTCATGGTACATTCTCTAGAATAGACCACATGTTAGGGCACAAAAGTGGTCTCAACAAATTTAAGAAGATTGAAATCATATCGAGCACTTTCTCTGATCACAATGGCATTAAACTAGAAATTAACCACAACAGAAAAACTGAAAAGTACTCAAACACTTGGAAACTAAATAGCATGTTATTAAATGACAAATGGGTAAACAATGAGATCAAAGAAGAAATTAAAAATTTCTAGAAACAAACAATAATGAGCATACATCAACTCAAAATTTATGGGACACAGCAAAGTCCTGCAAGGGACGTTCATAGCATTACAGGCATACCTCAAGAAGCTAGAAAAAGCTCAAATAAACAGCTACATCTAAAAGAACTAGAAAACACAGCAAGTAAAGCCCAGAGCAAGTAGAAGGAAGGAAATAATAAAGATCAGAGCAGAAATAAATGACATAGAGGCTAAAGAAACAATACAGAGGATCAATGAAACCAGGAGCTAGTTCTTTGATAAGGTTAACAAGATCGATGAACCTTTAACAACTCACCAAGAAAAAAAGAGAGAGGACTCAAATAAATAAAATCAGAAACAAGAGTGGAGAAATAACAACTGACACAACAGAAATACAAAATATTGTAAGAAAATACTATGAAGAACTGTACGCCAAAAAACTAGACAACCTAGATGAAATGGACAAATTCATTGAAACATATAATCTTCCAAAAATTAATCTGGAAGAATCAAAAAACCTAAACAGAACAATTACAACAAATGAAATTGAAAGAATTATCAAAAAACTACCAAGAAAGAAAAGTCCTGGGCCTGATGGCTTCACAAGTGAATTCTACCAAATATTCAAAGAAGAACTAACTCCTATCCTTCTCAACCTATTTCAAAAAATTCAAGAGGAAGGAAGGCTTCCAAGCTCCTTTTATGAGGCGAGCATAATTCTGATTCCAAAACGAGGCAAAGACAACACACAGAAAGAATATTATAGGCCAATATCCCTGATGAATTTACATGCTAAAATCCTCAACAAAATATTAGCAAATCGAATCCAGTAATATATAAAAAAAAATCACCCTGGCCGGTTGGCTCAGCGGTAGAGCGTCAGCCTAGCATGCGGAGGACCCGGGTTCAATTCCCGGCCAGGGCACACAGGAGAAGCGCCCATTTGCTTCTCCACCCCTCCGCTGCGCTTTCCTCTCTGTCTCTCTCTTCCCCTCCTGCAGCCAAGGCTCCATTGGAGCAAAGATGGCCCCGGCGCCGGGGATGGCTCTGTGGCCTCTGCCTCAGGCGCTAGAGTGGCTCTGGTCACAACATGGCGACGCCCAGGATAGGCAGAGCATCCACCCTGGTGGGCAGAGTGTCGCCCCATGGTGGGCGTGCTGGGTGGATCCTGGTCAGGCGCATGCGGGAGTCTGTCTGGCTGTCTTTCCCTGTTTCCAGCTTCAGAAAAAAGAAAAAAAAAAATCATACACCATGATCAAATGGGATTTATTCTTGGGAGGCAAGCTGGTACAATATTCACAAATCAATCAATGTGATTCATCACATAAACAAAAGGAAGGAGAAAAATCACATGATAATTTCAATAGATGCAGAAAAAGCATTTGACAAAATCCAGCACCCATTCATGATCAAAACTCTCAGCAAAGTGGGAATACAGGGAACATACCTCAACATGATAAAGGCCATCTATGACAAACCCACAGCCAACATCATACTCAATGGGCAAAAATTAAAAGCAATTCCCTTAAGAGCAATTCAGGAACAAGGCAGGGTGCCCCCTTTCACCACTCTTATTCAACATAGTTCTGGAAGTCCTAGCCACAGCAATCAGACAAGAAAAAGAAATAAAAGGCATCCAAATTGGAAAAGAAGAAGTAAAACTATCATTATCTGCAGATGATATGATATTGTATATAGAAAACCCTAAAGTTGCAGTCAAAAAACTACTAGACCTGATAAATGAATTCAGCAAGGTGGCAGGATATAAAATCAATACTCAGAAATCAGAGACATTTTTATACACTAACAATGAACTGTCAGAAAAAGAAATTAAGGAATCAATCCCCTTTACCATTGTAACCAAAAAAATAAAGTACCTAGGAATAAATTTAACCAGGGAAATTAAAGACTTAAACTCAGAAAATTATAAAACATTGATAAAAGAAATCAGGGAAGATACAAACAAGTGGAGGCATATACCATGCTCATGGTTAGGAAGAATAAACATCATTAAAATGTCTATATTACCCAAAGCAATTTATAAATTTAATGCAATACTGATTAAAATACCAATGACTTACTACAAAGATATAGAACACATATTCCAAAAATTTATATGGAACCAAAAGAGAACACAAATAGCCTAAGCAATCTTGAAAAGGAAGAATAAAGTCGGAGATATCACACTTCTGAATATCAAGTTATACTATAAGGCCATTGTACTCAAAACAGCCTGGTACTGGCATATGAACAGGCATATAGAGCAATGGAACATTCTGAGAACCCAGAAATTAACCCACACTTTTATGGACAACTGATATTTGACAAAGGAGGTAAGAGCATACAATGGAGTAAAGACAGCCTCTTCAAAAAATGGTGTTGGAGGCCCTGACCGGTTGGCTCAGCAGTAGAGCGTCGGCCTGGCGTGCGAGGGACCCGGGTTCAATTCCCGGCCAGGGCACATAGGAGAAGCGCCCATTTGCTTCTCCACCCCCCCTCCTTCCTCTCTGTCTCTCTCTTCCCCTCCCACAGCCAAGGCTCCATTGGAGCAAAGATGGCCCGGGCGCTGGGGATGGCTCCTTGGCCTCTGCCCCAAGTGCTAGAGCGGCTCTGGTCACGGCAGAGCGACGCCCCAGAGGGGCAGAGCATTGCCCCCTGGTGGGCAGAGCGTAGCCCCTGGTGGGCGTGCTGGGAGGATCCTGGTCGGGCGCATGTGGGTGTCTGTCTGACTGTCTCTCCCGTTTCCAGCTTCAGAAAAATACAAAAAAAAAAATGGTGTTGGAAAAATTGGACAGCTACGTGCAAAAAAATGAAACTAGACCACCAACTTACACCATTCACAAAAATAAATTCAAAATGGATAAAAGACTAAAATGTGAGCTGTGAAACCATAAGCATCTTAGAAGAAAACAGAGGCAGTAAGCTCTCCGACATCTCTCGCAACAATATATTTGCTGATTTGTCTCCACAGGCAAGTGAAATAAAAGGATAAAGAAATGGGACTTTATCAAACTAAAAAGCTTCTGCACAGCTAAAGACAATAAGAACAGAATAAAAAGACAAACTAC
Organism: Saccopteryx bilineata; assembly: GCF_036850765.1. NCBI lineage: Eukaryota > Metazoa > Chordata > Mammalia > Chiroptera > Emballonuridae > Saccopteryx > Saccopteryx bilineata. The sequence goes on from NC_089498.1 coordinate 64,588,418, forward strand.
ACAATGGGAGAATATATTTGACAATGCATCTGATAAGGGGTTAATAACCAAAATTTATAAAGAATTTGTAAAACTTAATACCAGGAAGACAAACAATCCAATCCAAAATTGGGCAAAAGAAATAAATAGACACTTCTCCAAAGAGGACATACAGATGGCCTATAGGCATATGAAAAAATGCTCAACATCACTAATGATTAGAGAAATGCAAATAAAACCACAATGAGATATCACCTCACACCAGTCAGAATAGCGCTCATCAACAAAACAACACAGAATAAGTGCTGGAGAGGATGTGGAGAAAAGGGAACCCTCCTGCACTGCTGGTGGGAATGCAGACTGGTGCAGCCACTGTGGAAAACAGTATGGAGATTCCTCAAGAAATTAAAAATCAAACTGCCCTTTGACCCAGCTATACCACTGTTAGGAATATACCCCAAGAACACCATAGCACTGTTTGAAAAGAGATGCACCTCCATGTTTATGGCAGCATTGTTCACAATAGCAAAGATCTGGAAACAGCCCAAGTGTCCATCAGTGGACGAGTAGATTAAAAAGCTTTGGTACATATATACTATGGAATACTTCTCAGCCATAAGAAATGATAACATCAGATCTTTTACAACAACATGGATGGACCTTGATAACATTATACTGAGCGAAATAACTAAATCAGAAAAAACTAAGAACTATACGATTCCATACATAGGTGGGACATAAAAATGAGACTCAGATACATAGACAACAGTGTTGGGGTTTCAGGATGGGGGGTAGAAGAGGGAGGGGGTTGGGGAGGGGAGGAGTACAAAGAAAACTGGTTAGAAGGTGACAGAAGACAATTTTATCAATGTCATCTCATTAAAATTAATCAAACAAAAAAAGAATTTGTGTCACGGCTAATTCAGGCAGTTAGAAGAATATTATAAGGATTCTAATTCTGCTTCCCAGGCCACATCCTGCAAAAGGGGCCCCAAGAAAATTGGTGATTTGGCTCCTCTGATTTTGCCAATTGGATTTTAAAAAAAATAGGTCAGGAATGCCCTGAAATGGAACTAACAATTCATGGGCATAAATTTAAAGGACTTTTAGATACTGGAGCTGATGTATCTGTTATTGCTAAGCTACATTGGCCTCCTTCCTGCCCCACTCATGCAGCAGCCACAGAATTGCAAGGTATAGGGCAGAGTAAATCTCCTCAACAAAGTTCTAGTTTTCTACATTGGGAAGATTAAGAAGGTCATTCTGGATTTTTGAAACCTTATGTGCTCCCTGGATGGCCAATCGGTGGGGTAGAGATGTTTTGAAAAATATGGGAGCATTGCTTGTCAGTCCTAATGGTTTAGTCAGTACTCAGATGCTTGATCGGTGATTTTTTCCCACTAAGGGACTAGGGAAAGAACAGCAAGGAATTCTCACCCCCATAAAGTGGCACCCAATACCAGAAGGTGTGTATTAGGATATCAAAATTTAGCATAGGGGCCTTGGTAGCTCCTGCTACCCCAATAATGCATTGTGCAGACCCAATTACTTGTAAGTCAGATAATCCTGTATGGGTAGACCAATGGCCCCTTTCTCAGGAGAAACTTAGGGCAGCTGCTCAATTGGTACAAGAGCAGCTACAGCTTGGGCACATTGAACCATCTAATAGCCCATGCGAATACACTTCCATATTTTTGATCTTGTTGCCTCCTGGATTATCAAGGGGCATAGGTGACCCTTAGAGTTTTATAGTTTTGAGCCCTCAAAATTATTGTGTTCCTTTTTCTCAAAGGATCAACAACAATGGCACTGGGAAAACTTCCACTAAATGGCAAATCGCTTTTGCAATTCAATGGACAACTTTATACTGAAACTGTCAACTTTAAAATCAGCTCAAAGACTAGAATTATATGCCATTATCATCGGCTTTTTCAGCATTGCCATATTCCTCCTTTAATCTGTATATATACAGACAGCAAATATTTACTTATGGTGTTTCCACTATAAAGACTGCTGTCTTAGGACAAATGCTGATGAACTATTTCAGCAGTTCCTCCTTCTTCAAAGACTTGTATGTCAACATAGAGTTCCATGTTTTATAGGACATACTTGAGCTCACTCCATGCTCTCTGGAGCTTTAGCACAAGGGAATGCCCTTGTTGATCAAACTACCCAAAAGAAAATTATTTGGAGCAACCATGATAGATCAAGCAATTCAGTCTCATACTACTCATCACCAGAACGCTGCAGCCCTGTGTAAACAGTTTCAACTTTCTCAGGAAGCAGCATGGCAGATTGGGAAATCCTGTCCAAGGGGTCCTATACTACAATCTGTCCCTTCATTTCAGTCAACCTCAAGGACCCTTACCAGGAAAACTTTGGCAAATGGATGTTACTCATATACCTTCATTTGGCACACAGTCCTATGTCCACATTACAGTGGATACCTATTCTGGATTTATAGTAACCTCTGTCAGAACAGGAGAGGCTGCTAAGCATGTTATAGCTCATTATCTGTATGCATTTTTCTATTATTGGATTTCCTAAACTGGTTAAACTGACAATGATCCTGCATATGTAGCAAAAGCCTTTACTGTATTTGTCAAACCTTTCAATTATGGGTATTTCTTACAATCTTTAAAGTCAAGGTATTATTAAAGTGTACCCAGCAAATATTTTAAGGTCAATTTAAAAAAATTTAAAAGGGGGGAGTCATATCCTGGAACTCCTACGGGTATACCATATCATGCTTTTTATTTAAAAAATTTTTAATTTCTTTTGAATGCTGATGAACAGGAAATGCCAAATCTTTCTCTCCTGCAAACTTCTACCTTCTTTTATTTGATCCAGCTAACAACACTGTTTTGTCTTTTTCCAAATAGCTCCAGATATACAGAAAAGGTTTATATAGGCGGATGGGGATCCTCAAACCCCTCAGCGAGATCTTCTGAGCATGGCTTTTAAGATACCAAAAGGCAGAAAAAGCCCAAATACCAGCTTTTAGGATACACCCTTAAAGGCTCAAACGCCCCAAAGGGGTCTCATAGGATACCATCTGGGTCCTGCTTCAATAATGGAAAGGAAGGTCATTGAGCTAAAGCCTGCCAGACTTACATGCCTTTGCTGTGAGAAAAAAGAGACACTGGAAGGTAGGCTTCCCCCTCACTCCTCTAAGGGAGGGTTCAGTCTCTTCCAGCCCTGCTCCAGCCACCTATGACCTAACCTTGCCCAGAATGCTGGGGTTTGCCACTGAAGGCTGAAAGTTCCCAGGGCCATCGGCCCCATCTACGACACTGTGGATGAGCCTAGAGTATCTCTTCCAAGAAGTAGGTAAACTGATCTCATTTGCACAAGGGCCACTTAACTATGTCTTGCCTAAATAGTCAGGTGTCAGGTTTTTTATTCTTCCCTTGAAGATCTCTGTTGTGGGTGTTGATAGTCCTATTTTCTGCTGCTTTGTTTAATATATAGTGTTTCCTTTATTCCTCCTACCTCAATACCCCACTCATATTTCAGGCTAGGACCTACTCCTAATTTAGAGCTCTCTTTCCCTTTTTTGCCAACTTCTATTATGAATATACCTTTGCCGCCCAGCTTAGTGTATCCCAAGGTTCTCTTTACCATGCCACAGTCGCAGAGCTCCAGGGAAAGCAACCTGGTCTCATCTCTCCAGGCAGAGGAGAACAGAAGCTCCATCTCCACACACACTGCAGATGGCTTTTCCAGTCTACCTGAATCATTATGAGCTAGAAGCAGTAGTCATTGGGACTGGACATGAGCAACAAAGTATAGAATTCTGACAACAATTCCAGTGCCATGCGGACTTTTCCTTGATGTGGACTTTTCTTGGACTCCTGCTCCTTGTGACAGCTCCTAACAGACTGAACTGGGGTTGGGTTGCATTTGCAGGAATTTGGAATGGTGATGGTGCCAACTTGGACTTGGTGAACATGTTAAGGACACTACTCTTTTGTGGATTCTTGCTGTATTGGCCAAGAGTTTGCTTAAAGGCTTTAATCACTGTAAAAAAAAAATAGAAGACTGGATAAAGAAGATGTGGCACATATACACCATGGTATACTATTCAGCCATAAGAAATGATGACATCGGATCATTTACAACAAAATGGTGGGATCTTGATAACATTATACGGAGTGAAATAAGTAAATCAGAAAAAACCAAGAACTGCAGGATTCCATACATTGGTGGGACATAAAAACATGACTAAGAGACATGGACAAGAGTGTGGTGGTTATGGGGGGGGGCGGGAGGTGGGAGAGGGGTAGGGGGAAGGGCACAAAGAAAACTAGATAGAAGGTGATGGAGGACAAGCTGACTTTGGGTGATGGGTATGCAACATAAGATGACCTGGACATGTTTTCTTTGAATATATGTACCCTGATTTATTGATGTCACCCCATTAAAATTAATAAAAATTTATTTATTAAAAAAAAAGAATTGACCATATCTCGGGCCACAAAACTAACATCAACAAATCAGAAAGATTGAAATTATATCAAGCATATTCTCTTACCATAAAGCTTTGAAACTAGAATTCAACTGCATACAAGAAGTAAACAAACCCACAAAAATGTGGAAATTAAACAACATACTTTTAAAAAATGAATGGGTCAAAGAAGAAATAAAAGCAGAAATCAAAGGATACATACAGACAAATGAAAATGACAATACGACATATTAGAATCTCTGGGATGTTGCAAAAGCAGTAATAAGAAAGAAGTTCTTATCACTGCAGGCTTATATGAACAAACAAGAGAGAGCCAAAGTAAACAACTTACATCACATCTTACATAACTAAAAGAAAAAGAACAAAGACAACCCAAAGCCAGCAGAAGAAAGAAAATAATAAAAAATCAGAGCAGAAATAAATGAAATAGAGAACAGAAATACTATAGAAAAATTAATGAAACAAGGAGCTGGTTCTTTGAAAAGATCAACAAAGTTGACAAACCCTTGGCAAAATTCACTAAGGAAAAAAGAGAAAGGACTCATATAAACAAAATCCAAAATGAAAGCAGAGACATCAACACAGATATCATAGATATACAAAGAATTATTGTAGAATAATATGGAAAACTATATGCCACCAAATTTAACAATCTAGAAGAAATAGATAAATTCCTAGAACAGTACAATCTTCCTAGACTGAGTCATGAAGTAGATAGCCTAAACAGACCCATAAGCATGGAGGAAATAGAAACAACTATCAAAAACCTCCCAAAAAATAAAAGTCCAGGGCCAGACAGCTATATAGTACTAGTGAATTTTATCAAACATTCAAAAAACTTGGTTCTTATTCTACTCAAAGTCTTCCAAAATATTGAAGAAGAAAATATACTTCCAAACACATTTTATGAGACCAACATAACCCTCATACCAAAACCTAGCAAGGACAACACAAATAAAGAAAACTACAGACCAATATCTCTAATGAATACAGATGCCAAAATCCCAAACAAAATACTAGCAAATTGAATACAACAACACATTAAAAAACTAATTCATCATGATCAAGTGGGATTCATTCTGGAATCACAAGGATGGTTCAACATACATAAAACAGTTAACATAATACACTATATCAACAAAACAAAGAACAAAAACCATATGATCCTATCAATAGATACAGAAAAGGCATTCGATAAAATACAACGTCATTTTATGTTTAAAACACTCAACAAAATAGGTATAGAAGAAAAATATCTCAACGTAATAAAGGTCATTTATGACAAATCATCAACTAACATCACATTAAATGGCAAAAAAATGAGGACTTTTCCTTTAAAATCAAGAACAAGACAAGGCTGCCCACTCTCTCCACTCTTATTCAGCATAGTTCTGGAATTTCTAGCCAGAGCAATCAGACAAGAAAAAGAAATAAAAGGCATTTATATTCGGAAAGAAGAAATAAAGGCTTTACTTTTTGCAGATGATGTGATCGTGTACGTTGAAAACCCCAAAGACTCCACAAAAAGACTATTAGAGAAACAATAAACCAGCCTGACCAGGCAGTGGCACAGTGGATAGAGCATCAAACTGGGATTCGGAAGACCCAGATTCGAGACCCTGAGGTCACCAGCTTAAGCACAGGCTCATCTGGCTTGAGCAAAAAGCTCACCAGCTTGAGCCCAAGGTCGCTGGCTAAAGCAAGGGGTTACTTGGTCTGCTGAAGGCCCACGGTCAAGGCACATATGAGAAAAAACTGAGGTGTCGCAACAAAAAACTGATGATTGATACTTCTCATCTCTCTCCATTCCTGTCTGTCTGTCCCTATCTATCCCTCTCTCTGACTCTCTGTCCTTATAAAAAAAAATTTTTTTTAAATAAACAATAAACCAATACAATAAGGTCACAGGATACAAAATTAATATACAGAAGTCTATAGCCTTCCTATATGCCAACAATGAAACATTAGAAAACAAACTCAAAAAAAATAATTCCTTGTATGGTTGCAACAAAAAAAATAAAATATCTAGGAATAACCATAACAAAGAAAGTAAAGGACCTATATCATGAAAACTACAAAACATTGTTAAGGAAAATCAAAAAAGATACTTTTCTTGGATAGGAAGAATAAATATAGTCAAAATGACCATATTACCCAAAGCAATAAACAAATTTAATGCAATTCCCATCAATATTCCAAAGTCATTTTTTAAAGAAATGGAACAAAATATCATCAGGTTTATATGGAACCATAAAAAAGCCCAAATTGCCAAAGTAATCCTAAGGCAAAAGTATGATGCTGGGGGCATTACAATACCTGACTTCAAATAGTATTATAGAGCCACGATAATCAAAACAGCATGGTATTGGCAGAAAAATAGACACTCAGACCAATGGAACAGAATAGAGAGCCCAGAAATAAAACCACATATATATGGTCAAATTATCTTTGATAAAGGAGCCAACAATACACAATGGAGAAAAGAAAACCTCTTCAATAAATGGTGCTGGGAAAACTGGAGAGCCACATGCAAAAGAATGAAACTCGACTACAGCCTGTCCCCTTGTACTAAAATTAATTCAAAATGGATCAAAGACCTAAATATAAGACCTGAAACAATAAATTACATAGAAAAAAAACATAGGTACTAAACTCATGGACCTTGGTTACAAAGAGCACTTTATAAATTTGACTTCAAAGTCAAGGGAAGTGAAGGCAAAGATAAATGAATGGGACTACATCAGACTAAGAAGCTTTGCACAGCAAAAAAAAAAAAAAAAAACTGATAACAAAACAGACAGCCAACTAAATGGGAGATGATATTTTCAAACAATAGCTCAGATAAGGGCCTAATATCCAAAATGTGCAAAGAGCTCACAAAACTCAACAAGAAACAAGCAAACAATCCAACAAAAAAATGGAAAGAGGACATGAACAGACACTTCTTCCAGGAAGAAATATAAATGGCCAATAGATATATGAAAAGATGCTCATCTTCACTAGCTATTAGAGAAATGCAAATCAAAACTACAAGATACCACCTCACTCCTGTTAGATTAGCTATTATCAACAAGACAGGTAATAACAAGTGTTGGAAAGGCTGTGGAGAAAAAAGGAACCCTCATTCACTGTTGGTGGGAATATAAAGTAGTACAACCATTATGAAAGAAAGTATGGTGGTTCCTCAAAAAATTAAGAATAGAACTACCATATGACCCAGCAATCCTTCTACTGGGTATATACCCCCAAAACTCAAAAACATTGGTATGTAAAGACACATGCACCCCCATGTTCATTGCAGCATTGTTCACAGTGGCCAAGACATGGAAACAACCAAAAAGCCCTTCAATAGATGATTGGATAAAGAAGATGTGGTACATATATACTGCAGAGTACTACTCAGCCATAAGAAATGACATAGAATCATTTATGACAACATGGATGGACCTTGATAACATTACACTGAGTGAAATAAGTAAATCTGAAAAAACTAAGAACTGAATGATTCCATACATAGGTGGGACACAAAATTGAAACTCATGGACATGGACAAGAGTGGGGTGGTTACCAGGGGGAGGGGAAGCGAGGAGTAGGAGGGGGTGGGGAAAGGGAGGGGCATAAAGAAAACCAAATAAAAGGTGACAGAAGACAATTTGACTTTGGGTGATGGGTATACAACATAATCAAATGTCAAAATGATTTGGAGATGTTTTCTCTGAATCTATGTACTCTAATTGATCAATGTTATCCCATTAAAATTAATTTTCCAAATAAAATTTTAAAAAAGAGCCTGACCAGGCAGTGGCGCAGTGGATAGAGCGCTGGACTGGGATGCAGAAGATCCAGGTTCAAGACCCCGAGGTTGCCAGCTTGAGCGCGGGCTCATCTGGTGTGAGCCAAAAGCTCACCAGCTTGGACCCAAGGTTGCTCACTCGAGCAAGGGGTTACTTGGTCTGCTGAAGGCCCACAGTCAAGGCACATATGAGAAAGCAATCAATGAACAACTAAGGTGTTGCAACAAAAAACTGATGATTGATACTTCTCATCTCTTTCCATTCCTGTCTGTCCGTCCCTATCTATCCCTCTCTCTGACTCTCACTCTGTCTCTGAAATAAATAAATAAAAATTTTAAAAAAAATTAAAAAAAGAAAAGGAGAGACTTTTATAATAGTTCATCTTTCTATACAGTTTACTATATGTCAAACATCACACATATAATTCATTTTAAGCCTCACAATTCTAATAGGAAAATTTTTTATTATCATCTTAGTTTTAATTGGAGAAATTAAGGCACAGGAAGACTAAATTACTTGCCCAAGGTCACATAGCTCAATAGCAGAACTGGAATATGGGCTTACCTGGTCTGAAGTCCATTTAGGAAGCATTACAATGTTATCAGTTCTCTGTCAGCATGTGCTGTTGGCATAGTTGTGCCTTTGGCCTTGGCTGTGCCTAGAGACATCATCACAGAGACCTTAAGATGAAAACTGACAGGAGAATTAAAATAGGGACTCCACTAGTTCATACAAACATCTTGTGTCAATAAAAAATGTCCCCTCTAGGAGAATCACATGTGGAATCTGATGAACAAAAGTAGTGATCAAATAAAATGGAAATAAGCTCATAGATACAGAGGGCAGAATGGTGGTTGCCAAAGGGGAGAGCGTTGGGGACGGGTGGAAAAGGTAAAGGGAATAAGAAGTACAAATTGGCAGTTACAAAATAGTCATGGGGTTGTAGAGTACCACATAGGAATGTAGTCAATAATATTGTGATAAGTGTGTAAGCTGCCATGTGGGTACTGGAAATACTGGAAAGGGGGAGAACACTTCGTAAAGTGTGTGATTGTTTAACCACAATGATGTATACCTAAAGCCAATACAAAATAATATTAAAAGTAAACTGTAATTGAATTTTTTTTTAAAAAAAAGAGAGAATAAAAGAAAGAGTACTTCTCCAGAAGGAAGTCTATGCTAGGGCATAAGGTTTGGCTAGTAAAGCAAGGGCTGGATTTCAACTCTCACAGGATCCCTCAGCTGGGGGCCCTTGACATTCACAACTACATGTGGTGGTTCCAAATAAAGGACAAGAGAAAGAGACAACGTAATTATCATGTAGCTCAATACTGTGTTTATATAACTGTATTTACAGATTATGTCAAAGATCTAGATGAATTAAAACAAAGTCATGTGTTTTCAATCTGTACCTTGATTGCCCTATCAGCCTATAAACTCAAGAAAAGATCCAAGTTAGTTTTGATGCTCAAATGGCCATAATTCTAAATACACCCTTCCAGTCCTGTTCAAGCAGAACTTACCTGCCTCCAACACAAGTAAGTTCTAGAAAGCCCCAAAGGAAAGCCTTAAATGTGCCTACAACCCAGATGGTAGTTCTAAGTACCACATGGTGTTCCATTACCTCCTACTCCAGCTCCCACTTGTCAACATTACTGGCTTCTCCTAACATGACAAGAAGCTTTGCTAAGATTTTTTTGGAAGCCAAGAAAGCTTCCAGTCCTCAGAGCACCAGAGAAACACGGGGAGCAGAGCAGAGCGTGGGAGAATGATCTCCCCAATTCCACACCACATCTTCTTACCTGAGCCTCAAACAGCTCTGAGTGCATCCAGAATCTTCCAAAAAAAGGTCCCCACACGCAGGATCTCAGTAAGCCCTTCTGTCAGTTTCACATCTTTACTTCTTAAACTAGAAGGACTCAAATCCAGTTTGAGGGGCTGAATCAGAAATAGACACTATCACCATCTTCTCCATTTCATTCATTCATCCATTCGTCCATTTAATTAATATTGACTAAGGCCTACTCGGTGCCTGACACTGTTCTAAGCACCAAGGATAAAACACTCAATAAGCCAGATAAGGTCACTACTTTCACAGCACTTGCATTCTTAAGTAAGTAAGCAGACAATAATAAAATCAATTAATTATCAAGAAGTGGCCCTGGCCAGTTTTCTCAGTGGTAGAGCATCGACCTGGCATGTGGAAGTCCCAGGTTCGATTCTTGGTCAGGGCACACAGGAGAAGCTCCCATCTGCTTCTCCACCTTTACTCCTCTCCTTTCTCTCTGTCTCTCTCTTCCCCTCCCGCAGCCAAGGCTCCTTTGGAGCAAAGTTGGCCCAGGTGCTGAGGATGACTCCATGGCCTTCACCTCAGGTACTAGAATGGTTCCAGTTGCAACAGAGCAATGCCACCGATGAGCGGAGCATCGCCCCCTAGTGGGCATGCCAGGTGGATCCCAATCAGGCACATACGGAGTCTGTCTCTCTGCCTCCCCGTTTCTCACTTCAGAAAAACACAAAAAAAGAAGAAGAAGAAGAGGAAGAAGAAGCTATTAGCTAGTGGCGATTGTCATGATAAAAAGACAGCAAGTTAAAAAAATAACAATACAAAATTAAAGGCCTAGTAGAGTGTCAGCCTGGCGTGTGGATGTCCCGGGTTTGATTTCCAGTCAGGGCACACAGGAGAAGCAACCATCTGCTTATTTCTCTCTCTTTCTCTCTCTCTCTCTCACACACCCCCTCCCACAGCCATGGCTCAGTTGGTTTGAGCGTATGGGCTGAAGCACTGAGGATGGCTCTATGGAACCTTCTCCTCAGGCACTAAAACTAGCTTGGTTGCAAGCATGGGTCCAGACGGAGGTTGCCAAGTGGATGCTGGTCAGAACATATGCAGGAATCTGTCTCTCTATCTCCCCTCCTCTCACTTGCAAAAGAAAAAAAATATATTAAAAAGTTTAAAATAAATTTAATGTTTATTTTATTGATTTTAGAGAGAGGAAGGGAGAGAGCGAGAGAGACAGAAACATCAATCCATCTTTGTATATGCCCTGAACAGAGATTGAAGTGGCAAGCTCTGCGCTGCAAGACGATGCTAACCAACAGAGCTATCTGGCCACCGCTAAAAAAAAATGTTTTAAAAGATAAGGTGAAATGATAGCTAGAGACTAGGGAACTACCTTGTTTTTATTTAGTTTAAATTATTTATTTATGTTGGGCAGATAAAATATATTATGCTCACTTTGTAAAAGATGGCCTGTCCACATGGAAGCCTGTCACCCAGGTGATATTAGCTGCCCTGCTTGCTTGTAATGGGCGTGATTATATTAATGTGTGTTGGGGGCAGGCTGTGGGCAGGTAGGATCCTTGTAACCTGGGGCTTGGTTTTAGGACTAAGCCTTTCCCATCCTTTTTGATGTGAGGTGGTGCAACCGCCATTTTCTGGAGCACTTTCTCAAGCTGTTGAGACTTTGCTTCCTAGCAAAGTTGGGTTTGGCTCAAATAAACTCATAAAAAATTATTTCAGGTTCTAAAATTTCTTACATTGCCATTGGTTGATTCTTGTATGTACCCCAACGGGTTATTGAACCTGCAACCTTGGCAAAAGGGGGTGTGTTGGGCAGATAAAATATATTATGCTCACTTTGTTAAAGATGGCACTGCCCATGTGGAGGCCGTTGCCCAGGTGATGCTAATGTGTGTCTCTGTGGGTTGTGGGCAGGCAGGATTCTTGTAGCCTGGGGCTTGGTTTTGGGATTAAGCCTTTCCCACCCTTTTTGATGTGGGGTGGTGCAATCCCATCATGCCCCAGATAAGTGACTTTGTATTAAAGACTTCCCTATTTGTATATTGGATTAAAGGTTTTGATTTCTACACTATAAAGTGGGGGCAGAACGGGAGCTTGTGCTCTTAGTTCCTGAGATTATCATTAGAGGAGAGAGCAGAGAGGAGAGCAGAGAAAGGCCACGTGGAGGAGGCCAGAAGAAGCAGCCAAGATGGCGGAGTGTTGAGTAAGAAACCAGTTTGTGCAGAGTTTGTGCAGGGAGAAGGAAGGAGATGGGGAACAGAGGTGAATAAAGTCTGGTGAGCTAGAAACCTTTGATTCTAGGAAACTCGGATAAGTCAGTAGCTTTGTGAGCAGTAAATGTGAGTGGGTTTTGGAGCCCAGTGTGTGTTTTTACTTGCCCGCCAGGTGCAAGCTAGGATTAAAAATGATGGCCCACCAATTTTTGGCTCCGTTGTTTCTTTGCTGACTGTCCGAATCCATTGCGAACCTGCATGGGCCAGGCTGCTGTGATGGTGGCCCTGGCTACTGGCTTTACAGGGTGATACTCTAATCAACTGAACTACCCAGCCACGGCCTAATTACTAAGTTTTATTTTACTTTTGCATAAGGATGTGGAAAAAAATGTAAAAGTACAAATGCAACTTATCTAAAAACTTATTAAAGATTAATCAAAATAATGGAAAAGGTGTACAAAATTAAGCTTCTCTGCCTTTTGGCTAAGATCAACTGTAGAATCAAATAAACTAAATATAGAGTCTATACTAGATGTGACAACTGCTGATAAGATGGTCTATTGTATTCTACATTAGCAAAAGAAACACTTGTGAACAATTTTTAACTTTTCACTAACTAAAAAACATCTATTTGTGACTTTATTCTGAGGAAGGAAGGTGTTGGTCAAATAAGTTTGTAAATATGATGTATATGTTTGCTTGCTTCGGGTGTGGGAGACAGGCTGTAAGCTGACAAAGTCATTATAGCCTAAGGCTTAATGACTCTCCCTTCTAATACTAAGGTCTTCTCAAAACTAAGCTTTTCCCCACACGCCTTGACTGTTGCATGATAGGGGGTGGTGCACTCTTATGAGGAATCCCATTTATGCCTCAGATAAGTGGCTTTGTATCAGAGACTTTCTTATTTGTATATTGGCTTAAAGGCTTTAATTTTTCACACTATTAAATGAGACAGACCAGGGGCTGCTATCAGTATTGCAGGGGCCTCCCTGATCCCTTGCCCTCCATGGGAAAAGCAGGTTTTCTGCTTTTCCCTTGGCTTCTCTTGGGGCTTGCCTGTCTTGGTGAGACACCAATAAACAGAATGGCTCACCATCCTCTGACTCTGCCATTTCTTTACCATCTGCCCAAATTCAATGAGAACCTGCATGTGAATGGCCACGATGGTGGCCCCTGGCCATACAGAGGGGCAGGCTCCCTCTTCCCTGAGAAGGAAGAGACAAAAAGAATACAAGGGAAAGGAGCCAGCAGGGGTAACTGAGTCAGCCAGTGATAAATTAACTATATCCCATAGTTACAATACAAAGCAAGGACAGCAGGATCTGTATGTAACTATGACCAGTGATCTAGAAACTCCTCCCCTCTTTGCTGACCCCACTGAAACTCTCTCCCCTCTCCTTGAGTCCTGGGAAACCTTAAACAAAGAGATCACATTCCCACTGCTTAGATACTGTAAAGGTATATAACCTGTAAGGAAATCAGGGAGCCTGTGTTTTGGAGCTATAATCCTCAAGTGCTCCGCCGGCTTTAATAAATCCTATTTCCTTTATCAAGTTGTCTGGGCGTTTTCATCCTCCTTTGATTTCTGCAATATATGGTGCATTGGCAGGGAACCAAGGAGGAAAGATGCCCTCAATTGGCAGGCTTCAGGCACCCCATTGGGGAGCCCCCAAGCTGCCCTGCAGATGCACCTGCTGAGTGTACACCAGGGATTTCCTCGTGTGGACGCCTCTGTAAGATGGAGGGGGGATCCCCTTCCCTGGTCCCAGCAAGGACCAGACAATGAAGGAACGAGGAATCGAGGATGTGTCAGAGCCATGGTAAGGAAAACCGATCAAAGAAAGCTAGCTAGGGTCCTGCCCCACTGGGAAGAAAGGAAGCCCGATCACCCTCTGGAGAGTCACTAACCGCCTTCCATAGGTTAGGAGCAGTGACTGTGCACTCTTCACAGGTGTGGGGAGTGGTCCCCACAGGAGTGTTGACTGACTCATTACCCTCCACAGGTTGTGAGGAATGGGCCCCACGGGTTAAGAGTGGTGACTCGTAACCCTCCACTGGTGTGTAGGAGGTTGTGTGAAAGAGAGTGAGTGCGGAGTGAATGAGATGGACACCAGGGAGGAGTTCCAACTCCTTCCCACAGGGCTGAAGTGAGTGTTGGGTCCCGAACCGCGGTTCTGTAGGGCACTTGTATGGCTATGAGGCAGAATTGTGTGCTGATGGTTTATATCATCCTGTTATAAAGCCAAGAGGGTCTGCCATCTCCACGAGGGAAGTGGCTGGTGATGGACTGAAACGAGTGGTGTCCCTTCCAAGTTTCCCCTCTCCTTCCCTCATTCCTTCTTGTGGTGTGACTATTGTCTGTTGTAGGAGGTATGAGAGGTTCACAGGGAAAACCCACTCCTCTAGCCACGATGGTCAAGAATTTTAAGAAAAAGGCCTGACCAGGTGGTGGCGCAGTGGATAGAGCGTCGGACTGGGATGCAGAGGACCCAGGTTCGAGATCCGGAGGTCGCCAGTTTGAGCGCGGGCTCATCTGGTTTGAGCAAAAGCTCGCCAGCTTGAACCCAGGGTCGCTGGCTCCAGCAAGGGGTTACTCAGTCTGCTGAAGGCCCGCGGTCAAGGCACATACCTGTCAGATTAGCTATTATTAACAAGACAGGTAATAGCAAATGTTGGAGAGGCTGTGGAGAAAAAGGAACCCTCATACATTGTTGGTGGGAATGTAAAGTAGTACAACCATTATGGAAGAAAGTATGGTGGTTCCTCAAAAAACTGAAAATAGAACTACCTTATGACCCAGCAATCCCTCTACTGGGTATATACCCCCAAAACTCAGAAACATTGATACGTAAAGACACATGCAGCCCCATGTTCATTGCAGCATTGTTCACAGTGGCCAGGACATGGAAACAACCAAAAAGCCCATCAATAGACGACTGGATAAAGAAGATGTGGCACATATACACTATGGAATACTACTCAGCCATAAGAAATGATGACATCGGATCATTTACAGCAAAATGGTGGGATCTTGATAACATTATACAAAGTGAAATAAGTAAATCAGAAAAAAACAGGAACTGCATTATTCCATACGTAGGTGGGACATAAAAGTGAAACTAAGAGACATTGATAAGAGTGTGGTGGTTATAGGGGGAGGGGGGAAAGGGAGAGGGAAAGGGGGAGGGGGGAAAGGGAGAGGGAAAGGGGGAGGGGGAGGGGCACAAAGAAAACTAGATAGAAGGTGACAGAGGACAATCTGACTTTGGGTGATGGGTATGCAACATAATTGAAAGACAAGATAACCTGGACTTGTTGATCTTTGAATATATGTAACCTGATTTATTGATGTCGCCCCATTAAAAAAATAAAATTATAATTAAAAAAAAAAAAGAGAAGGCAATCAATGAACAACTAAGGTGTTGCAACGCACAATGAAAAACAAATGATTGATGCTTCTCATCTCGCCGTTTCTGTCTGTCCCTGTCTATCCCTCTCTCTGAATCACTGTCTCTGTAAAAAAAAAAAAAAAAGAATTTTAAGAAAAAGTTCTCAGGGGATTACAGGGTTACTCTGTCCCCAGGGAAATTGAGGAATAGCCTGCTTTTGGGGTAGAATGGCCGACAGAAGAAAGCTTAGATAAATCTGTTGTACAGAAGGTGTGGCAGGCAGTCACTAGAGATCCAGGCCACCCCCACCAGTTTCCCCACATAGACACTTGGCTTACACTAGTTTTGCACCCACCTACTTGGCTTAGAGGTCAGACTTCTACAGTATTGGTAGCTAAGGCAGAGAAGTGTTCCACCAGACCCAGAGAGCTACTGCAGCAGCCAAAGCCAGAAATTTTAACCCCTAGTGAACCAGAAAAACAAACAAACAAAAAACAAACAAACTCTGGCTCCTCCACCTTACATGCTGGCGAGGCTCTACCTATCCATACCTGACCCTCTGTCCACCCCAGAGACTGCACTAACTCAGGCCCATCATCACCAGATTTATCAGGTCCCAGCACAAGCTCGCCCAAGCCTGAGCTGGAGGTGACTCCCACTGCATCGCCAGAACCAGGCCCAGGCTCTCCTCCCCTAGCTGGGAGGTTACAACTGGTGCCTAAGCCTAGGCTTGTTCTAACTCTAACCGTTCCCAGAGAGGAGGGGTAGAGGGTTTTTGCTACCACGTATGGGAAGCCACCAAGCTAGAAACTAATTCAGAAATATCCCAAAGTCTGGGCTGAAGAGACTCCCCTCTGGGCTGGCAATAAACCAAGTGCCAGTGCAGAGTTAAAACCTGGGGCACCTCCTTTTAGCCAGAAACAATACCTAATTCCTAGGGAGGCCTTGGAAGAAATCCAGGTGCATTTACAAAGGCTCAAGGAGCACAGCAGTATTATCCTGTGCCAGTCACCCTGGAATACTCCTTTGCTCCTTGTCAGAAAACCGGAACCAATGTTTATTGGTCAGTATAGGACTTGAGGGTTGTAAATGAGGCAGCAGTGACTCTGCACCCGACAGTACTCCTCCCTGCTCAAGTCTCAGGGTTCACTTGCTTGGACTTAAAAGATGCCTTCTTTAGTATAAGACTGGCTCCTGAAAGCCGGAAGCTGTTTGCCTTCCAATGGAAGGACTCGACTATAGGGGCAAAGGTGCAGTACACCTGGACTAGGCTCCAGCAAGGGTTGAAGAACTCCCCTACCATCTATGGGAGGCCCTCGCTCAGGACCTCTAGAGGTTTACAGTATAGGACATAGAATGTGTCCTCTTTCAGTACATGAATGACCTGCTGCTGGGTCATGAGACTCTCCAAGGATGTGCTCGAGGAACAGACCAGCTTCTATGCCATCTAGAGAAGAATAGATACAAGGTCTTGAAGAAGAAAGCCCAGATCTGCCAAAGGCAAGTAAAATTCTCAGGATTCATTCTCCAGCAGGGGGAAAGGAGGTTAGGAGTAGAATGGAAACAGGTTATTCAGAACATCTCAGTCCTCACCACGAGGAGACAAGTTAGAGAGTTCCTAAATGCAGTAGGATTCTGCCGTTTATGAATCCCCAACTTTGCAGTACTGGCCAAACTGCTCTATGAAGTCACAAAGGGAGGAGAAAAAGAGCCCATGGACTGGGGGCCAGAACAGGACTGAGCCTTTTACTCTCCTAAAAAGGAATTACAAGTCGCCTCAGTGCTAGGTCTTCCTAACCTAGCTAAACTTTTTGTGCTGTATGTCTCGGAAAGGAGCAAGACTGCAGTGGGTATACTAACCCAGGACTTGGGATCATGGCCTAGACCAGTAGCCTAGGTCTCCAAACAGCTAGACAGGGTTGCAAAGGGCTGGCCACTATGTTTGAGAGCCTCAGCAGCCACAGCAATGTTGATACAAGAGTCAGACAGATTGCCTGACCAGGTGGTGGCACAGTGGATAGAGCGTCGGACTGGGATGCGGAAGGACCCAGGTTCGAGACCCCGAGGTCGCCAGCTTGAGCGCGGGCTCATCTGGCTTGAGCAAAGAGCTCACCAGCTTGGACCCAAGGTCGCTGGCTCCAGCAGGGGGTTACTCGGTCTGCTGAAGGCCCACGGTCAAGGCACATGTGAGAAAGCAATCAATGAACAACTAAGAAGTCGCAACACGCAACGAGAAACTGATGATTGATGCTTCTCATCTCTCTCCGTTCCTGTCTGTCTGTCCCTGTCTATCTCTGCCTCTGTTAAAAAAACAAACAAACAAAAAAAAAAAGAGTCAGACAGACTAACTTTGGGACAAGACCTAAAGATTAGGGTGCCACATGCAGTAGTGACTCTGATGAATGCCAAAGGACATCACTGGCTCACTAATGCCCACCTCACTAAGTACCAGAGCTTATTATGTGAAAACCCAAGACTAGTAATAGAGGTGTGTACCACTCTAAATCCAGTGACACTGCTCCCAGTGAATGAGGGAAAGCCACAGCACAATTGCATACAAGTGTTTGATGCAGTATACTCCAGCCAGCCAGACTTACTAATCAACCCCTAAGAGAGCCCAACTGGGAGCTGTATGTAGACGGAAGCAGCTCCGTCAATTCAATGGGAGAAAGGCAGGCGGGTTATGCAGTAGTGACTCTAACAGAGACTACAGAGACATGGCCTCTACCCCAACGCACTTCTGCTCAGCTGGCAGAACTGATTGCCCTGACTTGAGCCTTAGAGCTCAGTGAAAGGAAAAGAGTGAATATCTCTACAGATTCCCATTTTGCCTCTCTCACTCTCCAAGTACATGGGGCAATTTACAAAGAGAGAGGACTCTTAACTGCTGGGGGCAAAGATCGTAAATATCCAGGAGAAATCCTCTAGCTGCTGGAAGCAGTCTGGAAGCCAAAACAAGTAGCAGTGATCCAGTGCCAAGGACCCAGGAGGGAGGAAAGGTAGAAGCCCAGGGAAATGCCAGAGCAGACGCAGAGGCAAAGAGGGCTTCTTCCCTGCCCTACCACAAGGGTACTATAGCCCCTCTCATCCCTTAGGCCCCGGAACTTGTACCCAGATATTCTGAGGGAGAGAAATGTAGACAAAGAAAAAAGGGGCCAAAGAATTAGAGGACGGCTGGCTACAACTGCCAGATGGTAGACATGTCGTTCCTCACCTGTTGGAGCCAGCAGTAGCCCAGGCTTTGCATGCCACACATCTGGGACAGGAAAAGACATAAAAACTGCTAGGGAGATATTTTTATATCCCTCTCTTGGCAACCCCAGCCAAGAAAGTTAGCCTGTGCTGCTCAACCTGCCCTCAGAATAATGTGAAACAAAGACCTTCAGTACTCCCCAGTATTCAGTCCTATGAGGCAGCCCCCTTTGAGGATATACACTTGGACTTCACCGAGATGCCCAAAAGTCAAGGTTACCAGTACTTGTTGGTGTTAGTATACACCTACTCAGGATGGGTGGAAGCCTACCCCACTTAGACTGAAAAGGCTAGAGAAGTAACAAGGGTGTTGCTCAGAGAAGTAATTCCAAGGTTTGAACTGCCACTTCGGATAGGTTCCGACAACGGACCAGCCTTTGTGGCTAAGGTTGTGCAAGGAACAGTTCAAGCGTTGGACATCACCTGGAAGCTTCACGTGGCATACAGACCTCAGAGCTTGGGAAAGGTGGAACGCATGAATAGGACTCTGAAGTTAGGGCTTAGTAAATTATGTCAGGGAACAGGTCTTAAATAGGCACAAGCTTTGCCTCTAATATTGTTTAAGGCTCAGTGCATCCCCTCCAAGAATACCAGGTATTCACCTTATGAAGTATTATACAATATTTGTCAGGGACTCCTTAAAAATTAGGAGAAACAGAACTACATAGGCAATTAAAAGCTTTTGGCAAGGTAGCCAGTACCATATCAGAGTGGGTTCGTTCAGTTTATTTGCCCCTATCCATTCTTTTTCCCCAGGAGAACAGGTGTGGGTCAAGGATTAGAATCCAGCTCCCCTCTGACCCAGGTGGAAGAGACCCTACACTATGATCCTGACCACTCCCACTGCTGCCAAGGTAGAAGGCATACCCTCCTGGATTCGCCACAGCCAGCTGAAGCCTGTGGCCCCAACAGAGACACCTTTATAGACGGCAGAGACTAACCTTGCCAACTAACCTTGTAAGTTGACCCTGAGAAGGACAACATGCCCTGCTCCAGACACAAACTGGGAGCTGGCTGGTCCACGAATAACTGAAGCCTGAGGAATCTTGCCATAGGGTTCCTTATAATTGGACTCTGGGGAGGGAAGGGAACTAGGGCAGAGGACTGTGAACTGTGTATCCATGTAACCAAGGAAAGCCAAAAGGTCTCCACCATGTTGTTTTTCTATAGCTTCTATGAGTGTAAGGGAACTCAGAAAGGGACCTGTACCTATAAATAGTCTCAATATTCAGTATGTGACCCAGGAAACAAACAGCCTTATGTCTGTTATGATCTTACACAACAATATTTCAAGTAAAAATAGCAGCAGGAGGATAGGGGAAATAGATAGAAGGACCAACAATAGCCCAGATCAAAGTTAAAGGAAACCCCAGTAGCCTTTTTGGAAGATGGTTCTCAACCATTAGTAGATTTAAAACCCTAATAGTGGCCTGACCTGTGGTGGCACAGTGGGATAAAGCGTCGACCTGGAACACTGAGGTCACCGGTTCGAAACCTTGGGCTTGCCTGGTCAAGGCACATATGGGAGTTGATACTTCCTGCTCCTCCCCCTTCTCTCTCTCTCTCTATCTCTCTCTCACACTCCTCTCTCTCTAAAAAATCAATAAATAAAATATTTTTAAAAAAAAACCTAATAGCAGCAGTCTTACTACTAAGAATTTGCTTAATAGGTCCGTGTTTGTTGCCACTATTAATAAACAGCATAAGGACCATGATATGGGCCACAGTACAGCAACAAACACCAGCCCATGTATAAAGAATATAAGACTCCAGTATAAAAGAAATTCTGAAGTCTCAAAGGGGAGAATGAGGAATGAGGGGCAGGCCCCTTCTTCCCTGAGAAGGAAGAAATGAAAAGAATACAAGGGGCCTGACCAGGCGGTGGCACAGTGGATAGAGCATCAGACTGGGATGCGGAAGGACCCAGGTTCAAGACTCTGAGGTCGCCAGCTTGAGTGTGGGCTCATCTGGTTTGAGCAAGGCCCACCAGCTTGGACCCAAGGTCGCTGGCTCCAGCAAGGGGTTGCTCGGTCTGCTGGAGGCCCGCGGTCAAGGCACATGTGAGAAAGCAATCAATGAACAACTAAGGTGTTGCAATGCGCAATGAAAAACTAATGAATGATACTTCTTATCTTTCAGAAGATGGCAGCGGAGTAGGCGGACGCACAGACGCCCAGCTCTCAACACCAAACTGGAATACAAATCAATTTAGAAAAAATCAGCATGAAAAACCAACACTGAACTGCAAGAACAGCTCTCAAAAACCAAGGAGCAAAGAGGAAGACACAATAATCCTGGTAAGGAGTGCCTGAATCTCCTCTGCTTACAGGAACGGAAGGGGGGGGTGAGGCTGAGAGCCCAGAGAGGATTTCACAGAGGAAAAAGAGCAGAAGCTACTGCTAACAGCCACTTACCTGGCGACCAGGGAGCAAGGTGGGTTGAAAAGACCAGCTTATCTCCCAAGTGGAAAGGACAGGAAGAGGGACAGACTGTGAGGGGCTAAGGTATGCAAGAAACGAAATAAAAAAGCTGACTCATTCGTGCTGGAGGCGGCCATAGCTGGGGGAGGGACTGAACCTTTCACAAAACAGAGCTGAAGTGCTTCCGGATCAGAGATCTCCGGACATCTATCCAGCTCCAATCAGCGCAACAAGACACAGCTGAAAACAAGAAGTGGGGAGTAGGGGCAGTAACTCAGGTCTCCATGGAGATCTGAGATACACCTCCCCCTACTGAAGCTGAGAAAAAACCCTGCCCCCAGTGAGATTATTTGGTGGAAGAGACCTTCAGCATCTCAGGTTACACCCACAGCATTCCTGGATACAGTTTCAAGGAAGCCCCCTGCTGAGATCAGTTAACAAGACTATCACCTGTTAAGAAAACAAACAAATCAAGACTTCAAAGCTGCCCAAATCCGAAAGTGGATTACAAATAATAGCTGATACCAACCCACAAAGACCTAAAAATAACACAACTGAAAACTGGAGGCAGACAACACCAAGCCTAGACTCAACCAACTCTACAAATAAAAAAAAAAAGAAAATGAGAAGACAAAGGAGTGCAATCCAAATGAAACCACAAGAGACACCTTCGAGAGATGAACTGAGTGATATGGAAATAATCAAACTTCCAGATGCGGAGTTCAAAATAATGATTGTAAGAATGCTTAGGGATCTTAGAACAACAATGGAGGGACAGTTTGAAAACCTAAACAAAGAAATAGCAAGTATAAAAAAGAATCAGTTGGAGACGACAAATACAATATCAGAAATAAAGACCACAATGGAAGGA
Source organism: Saccopteryx bilineata (assembly GCF_036850765.1). Lineage (NCBI taxonomy): Eukaryota > Metazoa > Chordata > Mammalia > Chiroptera > Emballonuridae > Saccopteryx > Saccopteryx bilineata. The sequence goes on from NC_089498.1 coordinate 64,610,608, forward strand.
ATTAAAAACAGGATAGATATAGCAGAGGATCGAATCAGCGAGTTAGAGGATAACTGGAATGAAGGCATGAAAGCAGAGAAGAAAAGAGAAAAAAGACTCAAAAAGTCAGAGGAAACTCTTAGAGAGCTCTGTGACAACATGAAGAGAAATAACATCCGCATCATAGGGGTTCCTGAAGAAGAAGAAAAAGAACAAGGGATAGAGACTTTGTTTAATCATATCATAGCTGAAAACTTCCCTCAATTAATGCAAGAGAAACTCTCACAAATCCAAGAAGCACAGAGGACTCCATTAAAGAGAAACCCAAAGAAACCTACACCAAGACATATCATAATTAAAATACCAAAGCTAAGCGATAAAGAGAAAATATTAAAAGCTGCAAGAGAAAAAAAAGTTATCACCTACAAAGGAGTCCCCATAAGGATGACATCTGACTTCTCAACAGAAACACTTGAGGCCAGAAGGGAATGGCAAGAAATATTCAAAGTAATGCAGAACAAGAACCTACAACCAAGACTACTTTATCCAGCAAGGCTATCATTTAAAATCGAAGGAGAAATAAAAAGCTTCCCAGACAAAAAACAACTCAAGGAATTCATTACAACCAAACCAATGCTGCAGGAAATATTAAGGGGCCTGGCGTAAACAGATAAAGTGGGAAAAGAATACAGAAAAAAAAAAAGGAATACACCTTTAAAGAAGAAAATGGCAATAAACAACTACATATCAATAATAACCTTAAATGTAAATGGATTAAATGATCCAATCAAAAGACATAGGGTAGCTGCGTGGATAAGAAAACAGGACCCATACATATGTTGTCTACAAGAGACACACCTTAGAACAAAAGACACACACAGATTGAAGGTAAAAGGATGGAAAAAAACGTTTCATGCAAACGGAAATGAAAAAAAAGCTGGGGTAGCAATACTTATATCAGACAAATTGGACTTTAAAACAAAGGATATAGTAAGAGATAAAGAAGGCCACTACATAATGATAAAGGGAGTAATCCAACAGGAAGATATAACTATTATAAATATCTATGCACCTAATATAGGAGCACCCAAATATATAAAACAGACTTTGATGGATTTAAAGGGCAAGATCCACAGCAATACTATAATAGTAGGGGATTTCAATACCCCACTAACATCACTAGATAGATCCTCAAGAAAGAAAATTAACAAAGAAACAGCAGACTTATTGGAAACACTAGATCAACTCGATTTAATAGGTATCTTCAGAACCTTTCACCCTAAAGCAGCAGAATATACATTCTTTTCAAGTGCTCATGGTACATTCTCTAGGATAGACCACATGTTAGGGCACAAAAGTGCTCTCAACAAATTTAAGAAGACTGAAATCATATCAAGCACTTTCTCCGATCACAACGGCATGAAACTAGAAATGAATCACAGCAGAAAAGCTCAAAAATACTCAAACACATGGAAACTAAATAGCAGGGTGTTAAATAATGAATGGATTAAGAATGAGATCAAAGAAGAAATAAAAAATTCCTAGAAACGAATGACAATGAGCATACAACAACTCAAAATTTATGAGACACAGCGAAAGCAGTGCTGAGAGGGAAGTTCATAGCACTACAGGCACACTTTCAGAAGCTAGAAAAAGCTCAAATAAACAACTTAACCCTGCATCTAAAAGAATTAGAAAAAGAACAGCAAGTAAAGCCCAAATGTAGTAGAAGGAAGGAAATAATAAAGATCAGAGCAGAAATAAATGACATAGAGGCTAAAGAAACAATACAGAGGATCAATGAAACTAGCAGCTGGTTCTTTGAAAAGGTAAACAAGATTGATGAACCTTTAAGTAGACTCACCAAGAAAAAGAGAGAGAGGACTCAAATAAATGACATAGAGGCTAAAGAAACAATACAGAGGATCAATGAAACTAGCAGCTGGTTCTTTGAAAAGGTAAACAAGATTGATGAACCTTTAAGTAGACTCACCAAGAAAAAGAGAGAGAGGACTCAAATAAATAAAATTAGAAATGAGAGAGGAGAAATAACAACTGACACAACAGAAATACAAAATATTGTAAGAAAATACTATGAAGAACTGTATGCCAAAAAACTAGACAACCTAGATGAAATGGACAAATTCCTTGAAACATACAATCTTCCAAAAATCAATCTGGAAGAATCACAAAACCTAAACAGACTGATTACACCAAATGAGATCGAAACAGTTATCAAAAAACTCCCAACAAAGAAAAGTCCGGGGCCCGATGGCTTCACAACGGAATTCTACCAAATATTCAAAGAAGAACTAACTCCTATCCTTCTCAAACTATTTCAAAAAATTCAAGAGGAAGGAAGACTTCCAAGCTCCTTTTATGAGGCGAGCATAATTCTGATTCCAAAACCAGGCAAAGACAACACAAAGAAAGAAAATTATAGGCCAATATCTCTGATGAATATAGATGCTAAAATCCTCAACAAAATATTAGCAAACTGGATCCAACAATATATGGAAAAAATCATACACCATGATCAAGTGGGATTTATTCTGGGGAGGCAAGGCTGGTACAATATTCGTAAATCAATCAATGTGATTCATCACATAAACAAAAAGAAGGAGAAAAACCATATGATAATTTCAATAGATGCAGAAAAAGCATTTGATAAAATCCAGCACCCATTCATGATCAAAACTCTCAGCAAAGTGGGAATACAGGGAACATACCTCAACATGATAAAAGCCATCTATGAGAAACCCACAGCCAACATCATACTCAATGGGCAAAAATTTAAAGCAATCCCCTTAAGATCAGGAACAAGGCAGGGGTGCCCCCTTTCACCACTCTTATTTAACATAGTCCTGGAAGTCCTAGCCACAGCAATCAGACAAGAAGAAGAAATAAAAGGCATTCAAGTTGGAAAAGAAGAAGTAAAACTATTATTTGCAGATGATATAATATTGTATATAGAAAACCCTAAAGTCTCAGTCAAAAAACTACTGGACCTGATAAATAAATTCAGCAAAGTGGCAGGATATAAAATCAATACTCAGAAATCAGAAGCATTTTTATACACCAACCATGAACAGTCAGGAAGAGTAATTAAGGAAACAATCCCCTTCACAATTACAACCAAAAAAATAAAGTACCTAGGAGTAAACTACACCAAGGAGACTAAAGACTTGTACTCGGAAAATTACAAAACATTGATAAAAGAAATCAAGGAAGATACAAACAAGTGGAAGCATATACCGTGCTCATGGTTAGGAAGAATAAACATCATTAAAATGTCTATATTACCCAAAGCAATTTATAAATTCAATGCAATACCAATTAAAATACCAATGACATACTTCAAAGATATAGAACACATATTCCAAAAATTTATATGGAACCAAAAAAGGACACGAATAGCCTCAGCAATCTTAAAAAAGAAGAATAAAGTGGGAGGTATCACACTTCCTGATATCAAGTTATACTACAAGGCCATTGTACTCAAAACAGCCTGGTACTGGCATAAGAGCAGGCACATAGATCAATGGAACAAAACAGAGAACCCAGAAATAAACCCACAGTTCTATGGACAACTGATATTTGACAAAGGAGGTAAGGAAATACAATGGAGTAAAGACAGCCTCTTTAACAAATGGTGTTGGGAAAATTGGACAGCTACCTGCAAAAAAATGAAACTAGATCACCAGCTTACACCACTCACAAAAATAAACTCAAAATGGATAAAAGACTTGAATGTAGGCCGTGAAACCATAAGCATCTTAGAAGAAAACATAGGCAGTAAGCTCTCCGACATCTCTCGGAGCACTATATTTGCTGATTTATCTCCACAGGGAAGTGAAATAAAAGACAGGATAAACAAATGGGACTATATCAAACTAAAAAGCTTTTGCACAGCTAAAGACAACAAGAACAGAATAAAAAGACAAAATACACAATGGGAGAACATATTTGACAATACGTCTGATAAGGGGTTAATAACCAAAATTTATAAAGAACTTGTAAAACTCAACACCAGGAAGACAAACAACCCAATCCAAAAATGGGCAAAAGAGATGAATAGACACTTCTCCAAAGAGGACATACAGATGGCCAATAGGCATATGAAAAAATGCTCAACATCACTAATCATTAGAGAAATGCAAATTAAAACCACAATGAGATATCACCTTACACCAGTCAGAATGGCGCTTATCAACAAAACAACACAGAATAAGTGCTGGCGAGGATGTGGAGAAAAGGGAACCCTCCTGCTGGTGGGAATGCAGACTGGTGCAGCCACTGTGGAAAACAGTATGGAGATTCCTCAAAAAACTGAAAATCGAATTGCCTTTTGACCCAGCTATCCCACTTTTAGGAATATACCCCAAGGACACCATAGAACGGCTCAAAAAGGAGAAATGCACCCGCATGTTTGTGGCAGCATTGTTCACAATAGCGAAGATCTGGAAACAGCCAAAGTGTCCATCAGAGGACGAGTGGATTAAAAAACTTTGGTACATATATACTATGGAATACTACTCAGCCATAAGAAATGATGACATCGGATCATTTACAATAACATGGATGGACCTTGACAACATTATACGGAGTGAAATAAGTAAATCAGAAAAAAAACTAAGATGAATCCATACATAGAAGGGACATAAAAATGAGACTCAGAGACATGAACAAGAATGTGATGGCAACAGGGGCGGGGGGTTGGGGGAGGGGGGATGGGGTGAAGAAGGAGAGAGGGGTTAGGGGAGGGGAGGGGCACAAAGAAAACCAGATAGAAGGTGACAGAAGACAATTTAACTTTGCTGGAAGGATATACAGCACAATCAAATGTCAAAATAATCTAGAGATATTTTCTCTCAACATATGTACCCTGATTTATCAATGTCACTGCATTAAATTTAATTTAAAAAAATCAAAAAAAAAAAAAACTAATGAATGATGCTTCTTATCTCTCTCCGTTCCTGTCTGTCTGTCCCTATCTATCCCTCTCTCTGACTCTCTCTCTGTCTCTGTAAAAAATAAATAAGTAAATAAATAAATAAATAATTTTTTTTAAAAATAATTTTATTTTTTTAATGGGGTGACATCAATAAATCAGGATACATATATTCAAAGATAACAAGTCCAGGTTGTTTTGTCGTTCAATTATGTTGCATACCCACCACCCAAAGTCAGATTGTCCTCTGTCACCTTCTATCTTGTTTTCTTTGTGCCCCTCCCCACCCCCTTTCCCTCTCCCATTCCCCCCTCCCCCCCGTAACCACCACACTCTTATCAATGTCTCTTAGTTTCACTATTATGTCCCACCTACGTATAACAACCAAAAAGCCCTTATATAGATGATTGGATAAAGAATATGTGGCACATATACACTATGGAATACTACTCAGCCATAAGAAATGATGACATCGGAACATTTACAGCAAAATGGTGGGATCTTGATAACATGATACGAAGCAAAATAAGTAAATAAATAAAATTTTTAATAAAAGAATACAAGGGAAAAGAAGCAGCAGAAGTAACTGAGTCAGCCAGTGATAAATTATATCCTATAGTTACAATACAAAACAAGAATAGCAGAATCTGTATGTAACTATGGCCAGTGATCTAGAAACTCCTTCCCCTTTGCAGACCCCACTGAAACTTTCTCTACCTTCTCCTTGAGTCCTGGGAAACCTTAAACAAAGAAATCACACGCCCATTGCTTAGATACTGTAAAGGTGTATAACTTGTAAGAAAATCAACTTTGGGGAGTCTGTGTTTTGGAGCTATAAACCCAACATGACCAATCATCCTCCTTTAGGGAGGACAGTCCTTCTTCTTTTTTAAGTTCTGTCCTCCCTCGAAAAGTGTCCTCCTACATGTCCTCCTTTTTGATACTGGAAGACTAATCTGTAAATGTCTGTATTCAATTGATGCAGAGTCGATCCATAGCTTGTGATGTGACGTATCTGTATTTGACATGACGATTTATCAAGGATCAGTACAGTGCAGCAAGAGCGATTATGAGACGTGTGCGCTCCACATGGGAGACCTTAAGAGAGCGCGTGATGTACCGAGTGCACAAATGGCTTTGTGTACTTCTTACTGAAACACGACATGGCACATACGACATTGTATAATAGATTCACGATTATTTCTTTCTCAGTAAATATTCAATCATAGACAAGTAAGCACAATTCACATTTTATTAATTCATTATCTATTTAATAATAATTTCCAAATACGTATCATTTTATTTACAAGTATTTTCCCAAAATTTGAGTTTTAAAGTGGAAATCTAACCTCAAACCATACCTATTAATAACGCATTTTAATTAAATAGTTGCATAAAACAGACATTTTTAATTAGGAAATGATAAATATACCTGAATATCACTCCAAATTAGTGGTTTTGTTTGACATTTAGTTTTACTAAATGAGTACTTTTTTCTTATAATTATTATTAAAAATTAATAGGCATGTAAGCATAATTACAATATAAAATATTGCTAATGTTTTCATTATGCATTTATCATATTATAGTGTATTATTGTTGCAATCAATAAAATGTTTCTTTTATTTATGATCTTATTTTATTCAATTTATTTTTGTCCTTTTCACTATAAAAGAGTTGGTCACCTTAATAAACCCCAAGTGTTCCGCCAGCTTTAATAAATCCTACTTCCTCATCAAATTGTCTGGGCACTTTGTCCTCCTTTGATTCTTGCAATAATTCAACAATTACAATCTTTCACTGAACAGCATTCATGATCAATTATTCAATTATACAACTGTTAAGAAAGGTGAGGTCAAAGGACTACAAGTGTTTGTGAACAACAACAACAAAGAGGCTCTGTAATAAATCTAGCAAGTTCAATGACTGAAAGTAACCTCATAGGATGATCTGATCATAAATTCCTAACTGAGCAGGTCGTGGTGGTTAGTCATGCCCTAGGGATGGTCATTTCTCATGTGTACCCTGACCAGGGATCAAATCTGGGATGTCTGCCCACTGGGATGATGCTGTACCCACTAAGCAAACTGGCCAGGGCCAACATAAAAACTTTTACTATGATAAATAAATAAAAATTAAAAAAAAAAGAATACAAGGGAATATAAGGACACTGCTGATAATTGATTGAGTGTTGTCAATTTGAAAAAACATTTAAGCCCTGGCCAAGTTGCTTGGTTGGTTAGAGCGTTGTCCTGATACATCAAGATTGTGATCTCTTTCTCTCTCTCTCTCTCTCTCTCTCTTTCTCTCTCCCTTACCATCTCCCTTCCTTTCTCTCTAAAAACTAATAATAATAAAAAAATTTTAAAACTTTTAAGATAACTTCTACAAACAGAAGAAAATTTAAAATGCCCTTGTATCCTATAGCTTATCAAGCAAACTTAGTGGTTAAAAATTATAATTTTTGAAGGTAAAATAAATTTTTATAAATTATTAATAATAATAATCTAAAATTTGATCAACAATGCTAGTGCAATTTAGAGAAAATGTGGAAAAAAGGAAACCTTCATGCACTGTTGGTGGGAATGCAAACTGGTGCAGCCACTGTAAAAAACAGTATGGAGATTCCTCAAGAAATTAAAAATTGAACTGCCTTTTGACCCAGCTATCCCACTGTTAGGAAAATACCCCAAGAACACCATAGCACTGTTTGAGAAGAAGAAATGCACCCCCATGTTTATGGCAGCATTATTCACAATAGCGAAGATCTGGAAACAGCCCAAGTGTCCGTCAGTGGACGAGTGGATTAAAAAAAGCTTTGGTACATATATACTATCGAATACTACTCAGCCATAAGAAATGATGACATCGGATCATTTACAACAACATGGATGGACCTTGATAACATTATACGGAGTGAAATAAGTAAATCAGAAAAAACTAAGAACTGTATGATTCCATACAGAGGTGGGACATAAAAATGAGACTCAGGGACATGGGCAAGAGTGTGGGGATACGGGGGGGGGGGGGGAATAGGGAGAGGGTTGGTGGAGGGGAGGGGCACAAAGAAAACCAGTTAGAAGGTGACAGAAGACAATTGGACTTTAGGTGATGGGAATGCAGCATAATCAAATGTCAAAATAACATAGAGATGTTTTCTCTGAACATCTGGGTACATATTGATAAATATGTACCCTGATTTATCAATGTCACCCCATTAAAATTAATTAAAAAATTATTATTGATAATCTAAAAATTTGATCAACAATGCTAGTGCAATTTAGAGAAAATGTGGAAAAAAGGAAACCCTCATGCACTGTTGGTGGGAATGCAGATTGGTGTACCCACTGTGAAAAGCAGTGTGGAGTTACTTTAAAAAATTAAAAATGGAACTCTGTTATGACCCAGTTATTCCAATTCTGGGAATTTATCCAAAGAAACCTGAAACTAATTCTAAAGAATATATGCACCCCTATGTTCATTGCAGTGTTATTTACAACAGCCAAGATTTGGAAGCAGCCCAAGAGCCCATTAGTAGGTGAATGGACAAAAAAGCTGTGGTACATTTACACAGTGGAATATTATGCAGGCATAAAAAGGGAAATCTTACCTTTTGTGACACCATTGATGAACTTGGAGAGTATTATGCTAAGTAAAGAAAGCTAGTGAGAGAAAGACAAGTACTGTATGATTTCACTTATGTCACTAACTTCGCTAATGAACTAGAACTAACAAACAAAATAGACACAGACTCATAGAGGAGTCTGACAGCTGTTGAGAGGTGGGGGCTTAGTGGGGGGATGTGGCAGAATTGAGCAAAAAAGAAAAAACTCACAGACATGGACAATAATTTGGTGCTTGTTGTGAGGAGGGGGACTTGGGGGAAGTAGAGAAGGGCAAGGGGGGATAAATATTGATGAATGGAAACTGGACTTGGGGTGGCAAACATAATATAGTGTATTGATGATATGTTGTAGAATTGTGCACCAGAAACTGTATAATTTTGTTAGTCAGTGTCACCCCAATAAATTCATTAAACATAAAAAAAACCCAAAATACAAAAAAAATGCTAGAGCAAAGATTGAATTCTTTGTATTCAAGCCACAGACAGTTATATTATAAATCTACACTCATATAAACAATCAATGTGAAGCCAAAATATGTAAGGGGAAAAAAGCTATTATAAGGTTAATTTCTTTTTATTCTACACAAATATTCACTTTGCTCTTAGTTTTGTTCTCATAATTTTGCATCTTTTTTTTTTGTATCCAAAGTGCATTTATTGGGCTAGTTATCCACACATCTCGATTCAGCGTGCTTTTAGCACTGCTTCTTTCTGAAGGAACATCATTCTGTAAGCCTTGCTTTTCCTTCTGTGGGCTGACGGAAGAGTGAAGTAGCCCATACACAAAACTATCTTTTGTGCACGGTGAAAGACGGTGTGATTTTATAGCACCCTGGGCAGTTCACATCCATGAAGTAGGAATTGATGCCCTGCACCAGGCACTTCTTCCCATGTTCCTCTTTCCCCCTTCTTTAGAGAAACGAAGAAGACTCTTACTGAGAAGCATGTTGCCGTGGGGAAGTCATCACCATCAGAAAGACCATAATTTTGCATCTTTAACTCAAAGCAGATTCCTTCCAAATGGTAAAACCCTCAGGTTCCACAAAGTACATACCTGCCCCACAGCTTTGGTTTCCAGGACTTGATTGCTCTGGTTTCCTTCCTAAATTCCTCCCTCCTCCTCTACTCAGTTTCTAAGACGTGTTGTGCCCCAGGCCCTGGGCTGGGGCTCCATGCATACTTGTTCCCCAGTACTTTCATCTGGCTGACTTTCATACAGCACTTATATGCCAGTGCTATATAGGTGTGTAACCCAACCTTTCCTTCCCTTTGAACTCCAGATGGCCTATTTGCCTATTTGGCGCTTTAGATGTCTAAATTGGCCTCTCTAATAGAACATATTCAAAACAGAACTGTTAACACACACTACAGCAAATCAACAAAAACTATTTCTCATTCAGATTTACCAGCACAGGAAATGACACCAACAATCACCCAGTGGCTCGTGTCAAAAACACCAGGGGTGCCTGACCAAGTGGTGGCGCAGTGGATAGAGTGTTGGACTGGGGTGCAGAGGACCCAGGTTCGAAACCCTGAAGTCACAGGCTTGAGCGCAGACTCACAAACTTGAGCGCGGGGTTGCAGGCTTGAGCATGGGATCATAGGCAAGACCCCATGGTTGCTGGCTTGAGCCCAAAGGTTGCTGGTTTGAGCAAGGGGTCACTTGCTCTGCTGTAGTCCCCCGGTCAAGGCATATATGAGAAAGTAATCAGTGAACAACTACAGTGCTGCAACAAAGAATTGATGCTTCTCATCTCTCTCCCAATCTGTCTGTACCTGTCTGTCCCACTTTCTGTCTCCTTCTCTCTGTCATTATTCTTGATTTCTTCACCCTCACTCATCAATTCCAATCCATTACCAGGTCCTATTGATGCTTCCCCAGACCTACTCATGAAGCCCGCCATTGCTCTCCATCTTTGCTGCTAACGTTCTAGGCCAACCCACCACTTTCTCCTAAACACCTGATAAACGTCTCCCAGCCTCGCCTTTCATGGTCCATTCTCCACAGACACAGCAGCTAACCAAAGTTAAATAATGACCTTCTCTTGGCTTAACACTCCTTAACAAGCCTATGTTACACTATTAATAAAGTCCAAATCTTTGCTTTGGCTTGTAAGGCCTTATGTGATTTGTCCCTGTCCACCCTTGCAAAGCCATCATTCACTATACTGCTCACTCAACACATTCTAATCCCACTAGTCTTTCTGCTCCTTGAATCTTCTAGCTTGTTATATTACTATAATGAGAATGGATCGGGTCTTCCTTCTGCCTGGAATGATTTTTTCCCCCATGGCTCAATTCTTTTTGTCACTCTGTTCTTATATTAAAGAGTAGCTCCTTAACAAGCCCTCTCTTAATTACTTATTCTAGTGCGTCTTCATGGTCATGGCACCAATCTTTGGGGGTACTTAAGAAATGTATGGGCAGAACACCAACCCCTAGTGGGCTTGCCGGGTGGATCCCCAGTCGGGGCACATGTGGGAGTCTGTCTCTCCCTTCCCTCTTCTCACTGAAAAAAAAAAGTATGCGAACTTCTTTGTCAAAATGATGGACTGGTATTAAATGATGGGGTGAGAGGGGATGCTGGGGATGCCAGATGTCTAGCAGTATACAGTAGAGTCCTCCTAATGAAGGGTCGATCTACATGCTGCATGATTTTGAATGTTCCACTGGAGAGCCCTATAGGGAAATAAACCTGTTTATACCAAAACTTACTTCATAGTCCTATAGATATCTACTGGCTAAGTACTTTTTACCTAGTTTTAACATCCATTGATATTTCTAGGGATGCCATTACCATTTAAATTAATGAGAGATAATCATTTGTCTTATTTGAAGCATCACCCAAAGTTGTTCCCTATTTAGATAAATCATTTTACAAAAGACAACACCACTGGTGGTATTTGAATCACTTGCAACATTTCTATAATCAGTGGACATTATGGTTATTGCGTTCATGATGACTCAATGTATAGAAGCAAACATCTGATGGCCTGCCTCATTATGTTTTAAAGTATAGTCATGCTTAGTCATTTACATATTGAAATGTATATTTTATAAGTTACTCCTCATATGTCTCCTCTTTATTGCAGTTAGGAACATATATATAATGTGTAAGGTAGACTGTATCATCCAGGAACTTTATTTTAAAACCATAAATGCTGTTATATTTGTTTTAAATAGAGGTTATTGGGTTTGATAGAATTAAAAATACTGAGTTAATCTAAGTAGCTCTGAAGACAAATGCAATATAATTTCTCTTATATATGGAATCTAAAGAACAATACAAATAAAACAGAAACAGACCCATAGATACAAAGAACAGATTGATGTTGACAAATGAAATTGCAGCACCTGAACACACCTCTCACCTTTTGTACCAGCACTTGTAGCACAAGTCTGTTTCTCATTGCGGCAGGCAGCCCAACCAGCATTTCAGTTACAATTGTTCAATCTAAGACAATGTCTGGGCATGCATACGTTTGTTTTCTACTTTATCAAATGGGGATACTTAACAGTGATACCAGAGTATCATCTTTATGAACCATTTATTTCACATCATGTTCATAAAATTGGAGACAAGATAGAGCATTATCTCTTATGGGCAGGAACCTTGTCTATAAACTGCACCTAGAGCAGTGACTGTCATGGGAGAGGATGAATATAGCAAAATGAAAACAGATGAGTGTAGTGCAAAGTTCACAGAATCGTAACAAAACACACAGACTTTAATGAAATATCAGGTTTTGTCTAGGCCGGTGTTTCCCAACATGGGGCCCACGCCCCACAGGGGGGCAATTAGATAGTTAAGGGGGGCAATTTGAAAATGGACTCGACACGACTTTAACTCTTTCACCCCGGGCCATTTAAATGCAATGCTAGATATTGGTGCCAAATTTAACAAAAAATGCAATTCTTAAATAATTGCAGTAAATAATTATTAAGTATAATTTCGTTTGACGAGACCAAAATAGCAACTGGGTGATTGACGTTGTCAAGTAAACCCCGTCCTGGGTTCACCGCGGAGCGTGCCATCTGCCGCGGGGAACCCCGGACATTTTAAAAACTCGCTAAACAACGCAGTTATTCTCACCTAATTGGCCCATCGCAACTTCTGTAGTGTTTCACATCAGTCAGTTGGTGTTAATTTGAAATAAGTGTCAGTCAAAACTGTTGTAAAAGCTCGTTGATTTAATAAATATACATATATATATTGTATAGATATAATTGGTAAGTATTTGATTTGATTTTTATCAATATTAAACTCTTTATTAAGTACTTCTTGCATCGGGGCTAGAAAGCACTAATATTTTATAAATATTATTGGGGCTATAATAGTGCATGCACAACAATTTTAATTTTAGAAGCATAACTTTCCAGAAAATTTTGTCAAGTGGAAAAAATATAGATACCTTTTGATTTGCGGTGGTAGTGTAGTAAATGTGTTATATACATTTAAATAAATATGAATTTTTAGTATACGTTTACTCTATGTCACATTGAATATATTTTAACACATATTTTAATATTAGTTTTTAATTGATCTTATTTTTATTTCTTATAGCCCATAGTAAAATGAGTGGTGCAAGCAAGAAAAAAACTCGTCAATATTCAGAGGAATATTTAAAATTTGGGTTCATACCCACTGTTCACGATGAGCAGATTCCTTTTTGTCTTTTATGCCAGCAATGCTTGACCAATGAATCAATGAAACGAGGTCGTCTTGAGGCACATTTGAAGGCAAAACATAGTGCTCATATTAATTCAGATTTGAGTTACTTTAAAACTTAAAAGAAAAATTTTGAAAAAAGAACATTAAAGTCTCTATTTACTGCTCATACTTCAACTAATAATCGTGTTCTTGAGGCTAGTTATCAAATTTCTTTATTCATCGCTAAAACTGGAGAAAATCACACTATAGGAGAGAATTTAATAAAACCATCAATAACAGCGTTTCTTAAAACGGTTCTTGAAAAAGATGACAAAGATGTAAAAGCTATGCCACTCAGTGACAATACTGTTAGCAGAAGAATAGACGAAATGAGTGAGGATATTGAAAAACAACTTATTGAAAAGCTGAAAACAAGAAAATTATCCTTGCAAATGGATGAATCAACTTTGAGAGACAGTGAGGCAGTATTGATAACTTACGTAAGATATATTGATAAAGGACATTTTGCTGAAGAAATGTTGTTCTGTAAAAGATTAGAAAGCACCACTACCTCCAAAGATATATATAATAAGCTAAAAAACTACTTAGATGTCAATGATATACCAATGAAAAATATAACATCTTGTGCTGCAGATGGTGCTCCCAATATGATGGGCAAGAAAAATGGCTGCTTAAAATTGATGAAAGATGCGAATCCAGAAATGATTCTTGTGCGTTTTGTTATTCATAGGGAAAACTTGGTAGCTAAAAACATCTCGCCTGTTCTGAATGAAGTATTACATACAGTAATAAAGTGTGTTAATGCTATTAAAGCTAGTGCCAAATGTGGGCGTCTTTTCAAGCTATTTTGTGAAGAACAAAATGAAGACCATGTGAGACTTTTACTTCATACTGAAGTAAGATGGCTATCTAAAGGAAACTGTTTGAGAAGATTTATGGAACTGTTTGATACTCTTAGTGATTTTTTAAGCGACAAACCTGAAATGAAGTATCTGTTAACAATAGATGGTAAAGCATTTATGAGTTATTTAGCCGATATCTTTGAAAAACTAAATATATTAAATAAGCAACTTCAAGAAACAAATAAAACTCTTGTCAATGCAAAAGCAAAGATATTTGGTTTCATTACCAATATTGAGTTATGTCAGAAACATATTAACAACAAAAACTTTAAACAGTTTCATTGGCTCCAAAAATGTGAAGTAACTGATACCATTTTACTTGTTATTGTCAATCATTTGAATATTCTATCGGCTGATTTAAAAGAAAGATTTTCTGATTTAAAACAAATTGATTTCCCAACATGGATGATGCAGCCAATGTTAGTGGATTTGTCTGATATATCAAATATGCAGTATCAAGAAGAACTCGCAGAATTGCAAAATGATGAGTCATTTAAAGCTTTATTTAATATCAAAGGAGCAATGGCATGGCTTTGTGAGGAAACAGAAATCAAATACCCAAATTCAACCAAATGTGCAAGAAAACTATTGCTACCGTTTCCATCTTCATTTTTAGCTGAATGTGGATTTAGTGCTGTAAATAATTTACTGGTAAAAAAAAGAAATCGGCTGGATATAACACAATGTGGAGACTTGAGACTAAAGCTAACCAAATTGGAACCTAATATAAAATCTCTGTGCAGCAAGCATCAAGCGCAAGGATCACATTAAATTAAAATAATAAATTAATATAGAAAAATCTGTATTAAAATTATTTGGAATTTAAATTTCTGTTTTTCATTATATGTTTTGAAATTTTACTTACTGTGTTTTGTTAACAATTTCATAGTGATTTCTTCCTAGAACCTATCATTTATGTTTATTAAGTGAACAAATCAATTTTTTAATGTTAAAAATTATGTATGTTACATAGGGGGGGACATAAAAATTTTAGAAAGGTTAAGGTGGGGCATGGCACAAAAAAGGTTGGGAAACACTGGTCTAGGCTGTTTTAGGTTACGTGGGCTGAAAAATGTGGTAAGCTGTGATAGGGTTGCAGGCGAGGGTCATGATTCCCTTCACCCTTAAGTAGACAAAAGGACATTAAAAACTGAACATTCCAGATCACCTGTCCCCAGGCATCCTGACTGACTCACCTGGGTGTGGAAGGTCCCCTATCTTACTTATGGTAATCCTCCCCCGCCCTGGCCTGTAAGGACTACAGCACCCACCCTCAAATCCTCTATTTAACCCTGCCTGTTAGAGAACCATTTGTTGATTTCTGCCATAAGCGTCAGACCTGGTTGCTGAGCTTCACCTTAAAAGTCAGCCCGGCAGATGACCCCCTAATAAACTTTTCTTATCCTGAATTCGAGTGTCCTCCTTCAGCTGACCTTACAAGCTGAAAGCATGGGTTGCCCCCTGAAGAACTTAGGTAAGAAATAGAGGGATCCTGGGGTCCTGGGTGAAAAAGGTAAAGCATTTAAGAAATACAATTGAGCCTGACCAGGTCGTAGCACAGGGAATAGAACGCTGAACTGGGATGCGGAGGACCCAGGTTCGAGAACCCGAGGTCTCCAGCTTAAGCGCGGGCTCATCTGGCTTGAGCAAAAAACTCATCAGCTTGAGCCCAAGGTGGCTGGTTCGAGCAAGGGGTTACTTAGTCTGCTGAAGGCCCACAGTCAAGGCACATATGAGAAAGCAATCAATGAACAACTAAGGTGTCGCAACAAAAACTAATGATTGATGCTTCTCATCTCCTTTCCTTAATACAGAGACAAAAAGGGGTTACATGAAATTGATTGGATTGGTGATAGATTAGAGAGGTGGGAGAAAGCAAGGTGGGGAAGTCTCTGGAGTTGAGTAAAAGTACTGAAACTTCTTTCACATAGGCAGGAATAAGATAATTCATAGTTAATTAACATGATAACAATAACAATAAGGGGATTTGTGATTCCTGCCTTGGTGGGACACCTGCCCTGAGAGTCAGGCAGGTAAGGATTACCTGCATGTTATCAGGTACAATATTGTAGATGCAAAAGACAACAGACAGGCTAGATTAAGATAAGCATTGCCTGACCAGGCAGTGGTGCAGTGGATAGAGCATTGGACTGGGATGCAGAGGACCCAGGTTCAAGACCCTGAGGTCACCAGCTTGAGCGCAGGCTCATCTTTTTTGAGCAAAAGCTCACCAGCTTGGACCCAAGGTCGCTGGCTCGAGTAAAGGGTTACTCCATCTGCTGAAGGCCCACGGTCAAGGCAAATATGAGGGAGTAATCAATGAACAACTAAGGTGTCGCAATGCACAACAAAAAACTAATGATTGATGCTTCTCATCTCTCCGTTCCTGTCTGTCTGTCCCTGTCTATCCCTCTCTCTGACTCTCTCTCTGTCTCTGTAAAAAAAAAAGAAAAAAAAAGATAAGCATTGATCTTTGTTAGAGAAAAATACTTCCTCTAGGACATGACTACCACCATAGAACACTTTTAGTTAGAACTTTTCATTTCAACCATCCTATGTGCTTACTTCAGGTCTCTGAATCTGTAAGGCCACCATGCAGGCTTTCCCTGAGCTTGTTTGGTTCAGCATATGGCCCCTTTTTCATCCACAAATGCATAAATAAGTGAAACAACAAGTCAGTGTTTCTCTTTCTTACTCACTCTCTCCTTATTCTTCTCGCTCTAAAAAAAACTAATAAGTAGTTAAATGATATTGTTGGGCAGATAAAATATATTATGCTCACTTTGTTAAAGATGGCGCTGCCCACACAGAAGCCATCGCCCAGGTGATATTAATGTGTGTTGGGGGCAGGCTGTGGGCAGGCAGGATCCTTGTAGCCTGGGGCTTGGTTTTGGGATTAAGCCTTTCCCACACTTTTTGATGTGGGGTGGTACAATCCAATTATGCCCCAGATAAGTGACTGTATCAGAGACTTCCCTATTTTGTATATTGGATTAAAGGTTTTTATTTCTACACTATAAAATGAGGGCAGAACAGGAGCTTGCTCTTTCGGTTCCTGAGATTAGCATTAGAGGAGAGAGCAGAGAGAGGCCACGTGGAGGAGGCCAGGAGAAGCAGCCAAGATGGCGGAGTGTTGAGTGAGAAGCCAGTTTGTGCAGAGTTTGTGCAGGGAGAAGGAAGGAGATGGGGAACAGAGGTGAATAAGTCTGGTAAGCTAGAAACCTTTGATTCTAGGAAACTCGGATAAGTGCTTTGTGAGCACTGAATGTGAATGGGTTTTGGAGCCCAGTGTGTGTTTTTACATGCCCGCTGGGTGCAAGCTAGGATTAAAGATGATGGCCCATCAGTTTTTGGCTCCGTTGTTTCTTTACTGACTGTCCGAATCCAATGCGAACCTGCATGGGCCAGGCTGCTGTGATAGTGGCCCTGGCTACTGGTTTTACAGATATCTACAAAATTACCTTTGTTTGAAGAACATTTCAATTTTTTACTGTGACCTCTGAAGCCGTTTTTATTTAAAAATTTAAGAGTGTGTGTAAAGCCAATAGCCGCAACCACCATCACAGCCACCTGGCCCATGCAGGTTTGCATTTGGTTTGGACGGACAGTAATGAAACAACGGAGCCAAGAACTGGTGGGCCATTAGCTTTAATCCTAGCTTGCACCTGGTGGGCAAGAAATACACACAGTGGTCAAATACTTCCCTTTCCATTCAAGACTCCCAAAGCCACTAACTTATCCGAGTTTCCTAGAATCAAAGGTCTCTACCTCACCACCCTTATTCACCTCTGTGCCTCATCTCCCTCTCTCTGCACAAACTCTGCATAGACTGACTTCTCCTTCAGCACTCCGCCATCTTGGCTGCTTCTCCTCTTCTCCACGTGGCCTTTCTCTGCTCCCTCTGCAATGTTAATTTCAGGAACCGAAGAGAGAGCAAACCCTGGTTTGACCCATTTTATAGTGTAGAAATCAAAACCTTTAATCTAATACACAAACAAGGAAGTCTCTGATACAAAGTCACTTATCTGAGGCATAATGAGATTTCTGATGAAAGTGCACCACCCCACATTATGCAACAATCAAGGGTGTGGGGAAAAGCTTACTCTTAAAACTAAGCCTTAGGCTATAATGACCCTGCCTGCTTACAGCCTGTCCCCCACATCCAATGCAAACTATTAGTGAGCAAACATATATATCATATTTACAAACTTATTTGACCGACAGTGTGATAATGTACCAAAGAATGGTAAAAGTTAGTATTGGCAATGCCATTTTAAAGAGGAAAAGTCAGGTTTCTTGCCCCTCCTTTCTTTAGAGAATGGAGGGAGAAGGATGTGGGAGCTTCCTGGCTTATAAGGATGACTGGGTCATTTAGTTTAACTATAGTTCTCTGAAGGAATAAAAGTTATCTGAAGAACTTCCTTTCCCTTTTTTTTTTTAATTTTTTAAAATTATTTATTCATTTTAGAGAGGGGAGGAGAGAGAGAGAGAGAGAGAAGGGGGAGGAGCAAGAAGCATCAACTCCCATATGTGCCTTGACCAGGCAAGCCAGGGTTTTGAATCCTTTCCCTTTCAATAAGAGACAATATTTACATAGCCTACACTGATTTTAACTCTTCCTTCCTGGAGTCCTGAGGGTGACATATACCTCTAGACAAAGGAATGGGAGGTAGACACTAAAAGATTTGTGAATGTCTTTAATATGTAAAATGATATTCACTATTGTGTTATCTTGTAAGTTTTTTTTTGTTTGTTTGTTTTTTGTTTTTTTGTATTTTTCTGAAGCTGGAAACGGGGAGGCAGTCAGACAGACTCCCGCATGCGCCCGACCAGGATCCACCCAGCATGCCTACCAGAGGGCAATGCTCTGCCCATCTGGGGCATTGCTCTGTTGCAACCAGAGCCATGAGCCATTCTAGCTCCTGAGGCAGAGGCCATAGAGCCATCCTCAGCGCCCGGGCCAACTTTTGCTCCAATGGAGCCTTGGCTGAGGGAGGGGAAGAGAGAGACAGAGAGGAAGGAGAGGGGGAGGGGTGGAGAAGCAGATAGGCGCTTCTCCTGTGTGCCCTGGCCGGAAATCGAACCCTGGACTCCTGCACGCCAGGCCAGCGCTCTACCACTGAGCCAACTCGGCCGGGGCCATAAGTTTTAATATGTAGGAATGTATTTTATAGATCCTATAGACAAACGTTGTAAGCTTATTAATGATTGATTATTGTGTCATGTTCCCCTTTCTTTTCCTCCAACCTATATGTGATCAAGTCTATATAACTAGCTTCAGGGCTATTTTTCACACACATGATTTGAGTTAGCTATACCTTGTATAAGTCATATGTAGTTAGCTTATTAATAAATCTTCTCCTAAAAATTCTTCTGTATCCTGCCTTGGCGTGTCTACATAAACCCGCAGAATTAAGGTACGCTACTTTACAACAAAAGTTGCTGGCCTGTGGTGGCACAGTGGATAGAGTGCTGACCTGGAATGTTGGAGTCACCAGTTTGAAACCCTGGGCTTGCCTGGTCAAGGCAAATACAACAAGCAACCAATGAACAGCTAGAGCATAGCAGCTACTTCTCATCAGCCCCCTCCCCCCCCACACACACACAGACACCTTCTCTGTAAAGATGTATAGCCAGAAGCCACAGCCACCATCACAGCCACCTGGCCCATGCAGGTTCGCATTTGATTCAGACAGATGGTAATGAAACAATGGAGCCAAGAACTGGTGGGCCATTAGCTTTAATCCTAGTTCACACCCAGCAGGCAAGAAATACACACAGTAGAAAACACTTCCCTTCCCATTCAGGGCTCCCAAAGCCACTGACTTATCCGAGTTTCTTAGAATCAAAGGTTTCTACTTCACCAGCTTTTTTCACTTCTGTTCCCCATCTCCTTCTCTTTGCACAAACTCTGCATAAACTGGCTTCTCCTTCAGCACTCTGCTATATTGACTGCTTCTCCTCTCCTCCATGTGGCCATTCTGTGCTCTCCTCCAGCAGGGGCTGCTCTGCCCCATTTTATAGTGTCGAAATCAAAACCTTTAAGCCAATCTACAAATAAGAAAACCTCTGATACAAAGTCACTTATCCGAGGCATAAATGGGATTCCTCATAAGAGTGCACCACCTCCTATCATGCAACAATCAAGGGGAAAAGCTTAGTCTTAAAACTAATCCTTAGGCTATAAGGACCCTGCCTGCTTACAGCCTGTTCCCCACATCCAATGCAAACTATAAGCAAGCAAACATATATATTGTTTGTCAAATAAGTTTGTAAATTGATATATATGTTTGCTCACTTATATAGTGTGTCCGTAAAGTCATGGTGCACTTTTGACCGGTCACAGGAAAGCAACAGAAGATGATAGAAATGTGAAATCTAGCCTTGGCCGGTTGGTAGAGTGTCGGCCTCCGTGCAGGAGTCCCGGGTTCAATTCCCAGCCAGAGAACACAGGAGAAGCGCCCATCTGCTTCTCCATCCCTCCCCCTCTCCTTCCTCTCTGTCTCTCTCTTCCCTTCCCGCAGCCAAGGCTCCACAGGAGTAAAGTTGTCCCGGGCGCTGAGGATGGCTCTATGGCCTCTGCCTCAGGCGCTAGAATGGCCCTGGTTGCAACAGAGCAACGCCCCAGATGGGCAAAGCATCGCCCCCTGGTGGGCATGCCGGGTGGATACTGGTCCGGCACATGCGGGAGTCTGTCTGACTGCCTCCCTGTTTCCAACTTCAGAAAAATACAAAAAAAAAAAAGAGAAAGAAAAGAAATGTGAAATCTGCACCAAATAAAAGGAAAACTCTCCCCGTTTCATACCTATTCAGTACAGTTCAGTGTGGGCTCACGCACAGATTTTTTTAGGGCTCCTTAGGTAGCTATCCCGTATAGCCTTTATAGACTCGTCACTGACTGATGGCATACCAGAACAGGGTTTCTCCACCAAAGTGCCAGTTTCCTTCAACTGCTTATCCCATCAAGTAATGTTATTCCTATGTGGTGGGCACTTCATTATAAATGCGCCTATATTCATGTTGCACTTTGGTCATGGGTTCGAATTTAGTGAGCCACAGAACACACTGAACTTTCCTCTGTACCGCCCACATCTTGACTGGCATGGCCGTGGGCTGCTCTGCTGTATACATGGTGTTACATCATCATCTGTACATGCGCACATGCTGCCACATCATCCTACAGAAACTGGGAGGGTTTTCCTTTTATTTGGTGCAGATTTCACATTTCTATCATCTTTTGTTACTTTCCTGTGACCAGTCAAAAGTGCACCATGACTTTACGAACACAATGTAGTTTGCATTGTGTGTGAAGAACAAGCTTGGGTGCAGATCGCTGGCTTGAGCGTGGGATCATAGACGTGTCCCCATGGTTGCTGGCCTGAGGCTTAGTTTTACAACTAAGCTTTTCCCCACACCCTTGACTATTGCATGATGTGGGTGGTGCACTCTCATAAGGAATCCCATTATGCCTCAGATAAGTGACTTTGTATCAGAGACTTCCTTGTTTGTATATTGGATTAAAAGGTTTTGATTTCTATACTATAAAGTATATACTATATACTTGCTCTCTCTTGGTTCCTGCTATCACCATTGCAGGGGCCTCCCTGATCCCTTGCCCTGCATGGGAAAAGCAGGTTGTCTTCTCTTGTGGTTTGCCTATCTTGGTGAGACACCAATAAACAGGATGGTCCTCCATCCTCTGACTCCGCCATTTCTACCATTTCTTTACCATCTGCCCGAATCCAATGGGAACCTGCATGTGAATGGCCACCATTGCGGCTCCTGGCCATACATACATCATATTTGCAAACTTATTTGACCCACAAAAGTCAATAAATAAAATTTAAAAAATAAAAAAGACTGACAAGAAAAAAAAACCTTACTGGCATTTCAAAACAATTAGAAAGTTTTCCTATTTATTTTTCTAGAGGTTGGCTATAAGGCCAGTAGCCACGGCCACCATCACAGCTGCCTGGCCCATGTAGGTTCTCATTAGATTCGGACAGATGGTAATGAAACAACAAAGCCAAGAACTGGTGGGCCATTAGCTTTAATCCTAGCTTGCACCTGGTGAGCAAGAAATACACACAGTGGGAAGATACTTCCTTTTCCATTCAAGGCTCCCAAAGCCACTGACTCATCCGAGTTTCATAGATTCAAAGGTTTCTAACCTCACCAGTCTCATTCACCTCTGTTCCCATCTCCATCTCTCTGCACAAACTGGCTTCTCCTTCAGCACCCCACCATCTAGGCCAGGGGTCTCAAACTTGCGGCCCGCGGGCCACATGCAGCTCGCCGAACAATTTTGTGCGGCCCGCAGACTAATCCACGAAGTTCAAGAAAAGTGTTGCGTAACAGTTGCCTTTTGTAGACCTAGTGCGGCCCGCTGAACGGCTGTGATCTTGCTCTGTGGCCCACATGCTGAGTTGAGTTTGAGACCCCTGACTAGGCTGCTTCTTCTCTCCTCCACATGGCCTTACTCTGCTCTCCTACAGCATGGGCTCCTCCTAGAATGTAATTGTAAGGTCGGTGGATAATGGGGGATGGTCATGTGGGGAACTCAGGCCCTCCCGGGAACTTTGGCTAGGACCGCCCACAACCAAGCACACCAAAAGAAACTTCCCAGGAGCCCTTTGGAAAAGAGCAACACCTTCGTCAGCCCAGTGAGATTTCACCACGTCATATTAGCTCTACCACCCTAGGGACCCTTTAAATATCTCCCACGCAGGTCACACCTTACGACTTCCTTGGCCTCTATATTTCCTTGGGGCCAGGGAACCTTGTTGGGCGGGATGCATGCTCTGTACTCAATAAAGCCTTTTATTATTCCACACTTTGTGGCTCTGGCCCCTTCCTTCCTTCTTGGTGAGGAAAAATACCTTACAGTAATCACTCTTCTCTCGGAACAACGTGATCTCTCTTCCTTTTAAAACCTTTTGGAGGCCCTGGCCGGTTGGCTCAGCGGTAGAGCGTCGGCCTAGCGTGCGGAGGACCCGGGTTCGATTCCCGGCCAGGGCACATAGGAGAAGCGCCCATTTGCTTCTCCACCCCTCCGCCGCGCCTTCCTCTCTGTCTCTCTCTTCCCCTCCCGCAGCCAAGGCTCCATTGGAGCAAAGATGGCCCGGGCGCTGGGCATGGCTCTGTGGCCTCTGCCCCAGGCGCTAGAGTGGCTCTGGTCGCAACATGGCGACACCCAGGAGGGTCGCAACATGGCGACGCCCAGGATGGGCAGAGCACCCCCCCCTGGTGGGCAGAGCATCGCCCCCTGGTGGGCGTGCCGGGTGGATCCCGGTCGGGCGCATGCGGGAGTCTGTCTGACTGTCTCTCCCTGTTTCCAGCTTCAGAAAAATGCAAAAAAAAAAAAAAAAACCTTTTGGTGCTAAAGTCCTCCCCCAACACATATTAACATAATCACACCTATCCCAAGCAATCACCTGGGCTACAGGCTTCACGTGGGCAGCACCATCTTTAACAAAGTGAGCATAATATATTTTATCTGCCCAACATTGGCCTAGCGAACTTTTACTGGACTTAATATGTATTTCAAGTAAACATGGCTATATGGTCAGTGACCACCACTGTTGTGGTCATGCAAGTTCTCATTGGATTCAGGCAGACAGTAAAGTAACAGTAGAGCCAAGAAATGGTGGGCCATTTCATTTATTATTAAAGTCTCTTACCAGCAGACGAGCAAACAGGTAGGGAAGACCGCTCCCTCTCATTCAGAGTTCCCAAAGCCCTGATGCATTCTCCGGTTCCACAACTATAAAGCCAGAAGCCAGGGCCAGGACCACCATCAAAGCAGCCGCCTGGCCTATGCAGGTTCGCATTGGATTCGGACAGTTGGTAAAGAAACAATGGAGCCAAAAACTGATAGGCCATTGTTGGGCAGATAAAATATATTATGCTCACTTTGTTAAAAATAGGCGCTGCCCACATGAAGCCATTGCCCAGGTGATATTAATGTGTGTTGAGAATTGTTGTAGCCTGAGGCTTGGTTTTGGGATTAAGCCTGCCCCACCCTTTTTGGTGTGAGGTGGTACAATCCTATCATGCCTCAGAGAAGTGACTTTGTATTAGAGACTTCCCTATTATGTATATTGGATTAAGGGTTTGGATTTCTACACTATAAAATGGAGGCAGAACGGGTTCTTGGTTCCTGGGAGATTATCATTAGAAGAGAGAGCAGAGGAGAGCAGAGAAAGGCCACGTGGAGGAGGCCAGGAGAAGCAGCCAAGATGGCGGAGTGCTGAGTGAGATGCCAGTTTGTGCAGAGTTTGTATCTGGGATAAGGAAGGAGATGGGGAACAGAGGTGAATAAGTCTGGTGAGCTAGAAACTTTTGATTCTAGGAAACTCAGATAAATCAGTAGCTTTGTGAGCACTGAATGTGACTGGGTTTTGGAGCCCAGTGTGTATTTTTACTTGCCCGCCGGGTGCAAGCTAGAATTAAAGACTATGGCCCATCAGTTTTTGGCTCCACTGTTTCTTTACCGACTGTCCGAATCCAATGTGAACCTGCATGGGCCGGGCTGCTGTGATGGTAGCCCTGGCCATGGCTCCTGGCTTTACAGCCATTTTCTTTAATTCTAGCTTGCATCCAGTGGGCAAGTAAAAATACTTACTGGGCTCCAAAACCCACTCACATTCAGTGCTCACAAAGCCACTGACTTATCCGAGTTTCCTAGAATCAAAGGTTTCTAGCTCACCAGCCTTATTCTCCTCAGTTCCCCATCTCCTTCCTTATCCCAGATACAAACTCTGCACAAACTGGCATCTCACTCAGCACTCCGCCATCTTGGCTGCTTCTTCTGGCCACATGGCCTCTTTCTGCTCTCTGCTCTGCTCCCTCTGCTCTCTCATGCTAATCATTCCAGGAACCAACAGAGCAAGCTCTCGTTCTGCCCCCATTTTATATTGTAGCTTCACAACCTCTAATCCAATATACAAAATAGGGAAGTCTCTAATACAAAGTCACTTCTCTGAGGCATGATTGGATTGTACCACCCCACATCAAAAAGGGTGGGAAAGGCTTAATCCCAAAACCAAGCCCCAGGCTACAAGGATTCTCAACACACATTAATATCACCTGGGCGACGGCCTCACGTGGGCAGCGCCATTTTTAACAAAGTGAGCATAATACATTTTATCTGCCCAACAATTACACACCAAAGCTTTATTGTCTAGCTTGGCCAAGCGGCGGCAACTCCAACAGAAATCTAAGGGAGAGCGCGGCTGGCCCTTTGTTCTACCTATTTTTTATAGTTTTGCAAGTGGGAAGTACAGAAGCAAAATTGCAATTAGGTGTTTTTTATCATTATTGCTTATAGTCATATGTCCTTTAACATAATAGGACCATGTTCAATTTGCAAGCCATACATCATTTTGGAGAAGACAAAATTTACAAGTCAACACAATGGTAGAAAGATGTCTCTTTACATATTAAAAGGCATTTCTAAATTCTCTAATGTTTATCCGCCATCTCTGTCCAGAGTCACACACATTAACCACATGCATTCACATAGAAGAGGTAGTTTCTGTGGGGACAAATACCCGCAAATGGCTCATTGCTATAAGAAAAGGTTTATTTTGGCTTTTCTCTTCCTGCACCTGGCTAGCCATTCACCCCTTTCCCCACAGGTGTGGTGGAGTGTCTGGGAATCCATGTTTTCCTTCCCTTTGCATTTAAAATACTATGCCAATCACACAGTACAGAGACTATTCCCACAATTTGTCTGCGCACCTTAACCCAAATTAATAAAATGTTCTCCAAGCCTCTTAAAATATTAATATTAATTCTGCAGCTTTTGGTACTTTACAACACCTGCGGGTGAGGTGGCACAGTGGCTCCTCAGTTAAGATAATGTGCTCTCCTGAAGATGGTCACACTGTGGGCCCAGCATGCTTCGCTGTGCACCTCTGCCAGGATGGTCACACTCTAGAAGAAAAGGTCTGAAAGGCAGGTCATGCATTACAAGGAGAGGTCTGAAAAGAGGCATTCCACAAGTCTGTTAACCTAGGTGCTCAAAAACAATGGGCTGAACTTGCTTAAAGCAAAGATAAACTTTTTACTAAATGAAAGGCAGAAACTGTGGGCTGAACCAAAAACACATGATTATTGTGTTCCAAAATGAAAGTTTATTTTAAAAACGCCTGTGTGCATGTGGGGCGTCTCAGCTCAGCACGGTGGGAGGAATGGGGCAGAGGTTATATGGGCAAAGGCAGTTGCAAGATCACTTCTTCTGGCCTGACCAGACGGAGGCACAGTGGATAGAGAGTTGGGCTGGGATGCGGAGGACCCAGGCTCGAAATCCCAAAGTCGCTGGTTTGAGCGCAGGCTCATCCAACTTGAGCACAGGCCACAGCTTGGGTGCAGATCGCTGGCTTGAGCATGGGATCATAGACGTGTCCCCATGGTTGCTGGCTTGAGCCCAAAAGTCACTAGCTTGAGAAAGGGGTCAGTTGCTCTGCTATAGACCCCCCCCCCCATCCTCCACCCCCATCAAGGCACATATGGGAAAGCAATCAATGAACAACTAAGGTGCCGCAACAAAGACTTGATGCTTCTCATCTCTCTTTTTTCCTGACTGTCTGTCCCTATCTGTCCCTCTCTCTGACGCTTTCTGTCTCTGTCAAAAGAAATATTTTTTTAAAAAGATCACTTCTTCTGTTTGCAGTTGGGAGTTGACGCCACAGTTCCTCAAAATTGTCTGCACCCTTATCTAATAATTGTCCCTTATCAGCATCCAGCTTCAGTGGAGATCTGAGCCAGATTACTGAGTAGTCAAGTGTTTCTTTCTCCTTCAGGCCTGCATTGTTCTTCAGAAAAATGATGGCTGAGTCGCCATTATTTATCACTAAAGAAGCTATATGCTTGGGGGGTGATTACCCACTCTGATCTGTCCAGTTTGGAATTTATGATTAGATCACCATGTCAGGTTGCTGTCCATAGAACCCCTTTACTGTCCACATCCATGGACTCCCTTATGTACTTCCCAATATTTTAGTACTAACAGAAGACAAAAGGACTTAGGGCATGAGACACACTGTAGACACTGGGGATTCTTTGAGCTGTTTGGAAAGAACCTGAGTTTCTTCAGACATGGAGTTTAGAAATGCTGCTTTGGAAATATTTTGACAGTAGTTCTTGCCCAAGGTGAAGCTGGTAAAGAATAGGGAGATCACAGGTAAGTTCTTTTTTATTTTAATTTTTAAAAATTGATTGATTTTAGAGAGAGGAGAAGCGAGAGAGAGAAACATCAATTTATTATTCCACTTATTTATGCATTCATTGATCAATTCTTGTACATGCCCAGGAATCAAACCCATATTGATTTGCATATCAAAATGACACTAACCCACTGAGTTACCTGGCCAAGGTCCCAGGTAATTACGTTTTATAAAGTGCTTAGTATGTCATGTTCATTCAGTGCATAACAAAATAAGATAATCAAGTAGTTCTAAAGTGCTCCTTAAGAATGATAGACAAGTCCAAGCCTCTTGATATTAAATGATGAAGACATGTTAAAAACTTGTCTAAAATTGGGGCATAGTTTAAATAGTCACATGTAACAAATTGAATCATAACATTCAGAATATAATCAAAGATTTACAAAACAAATTAATTCATAGTGTGCTACAAGCATAGCATCCAGGAAGGAGATACACATTTCAAGTTATATGATACATGCCTTCTGTTCTCAGTCTTGTCTGTTTCTATAAGGTGTATTTGGAGATAAGTATAAAAGTTTACATTCCAAACCCTGAATGCTCTATTTCTGCCTAGCCATGTTCTGGAGATGCTTTGATTATTGCTAGTTGCTAAGAACAAATCTCCTTTAACTACTGCTAAATGGAAAATAACAAAACAAAATTGCTCAAGTTACTAATTTTGCTAGAGTTACAAAACTAAATCCCTTCAATTGTTTTTGAGAATTTATAGAACATTTTTTAGTTTGATACTGAATACTAATTTTATCATAGTTTGTGTACAATAAGTTTGAGAAAATCATTTTTTAAAGTCTGAAGTTCAAATAAAATAATGTTTCAATTACTTATTTACAAGTAATATTGACCATGAAGGACTATGACTGATACAGTATTCCCTGCTCTGAGGATCTTTAGCATACCATAGGTACCTCTGGGAATATACACATTCTGGTTTGAAATGTCTTAACATGAAAGTACAGGTGTAGGCTGTTAAATACATTTCTTAGCTTCATTTAATTGTTTAATGTAATTCAACTATATTAAAATTATTCACTTGTTTAAGAATTTATGATACTCTACTTCTCAAAAGTATTAGATGAGCCTCACTGGGGATAGTAGATGTAATTAAGACTGCATCTAGGGTCAAATACTTTGCACTTGGATTAAGATGATACTTATCTATTCAACAACACTCTCATTCATAAAACAACTAAATTTATAGTTAGTGTGTTTTTAAAGTTAAAGGCATCTTTTATTCATTATAAAGTGGAAAATGGGAAAAGATTGGCACTCTCCTTCAGGACCAGAAATGACTCAGCAGGAAGATGAGTCACCATAACTGTTAAAGTATTTCTAAAGCAATACAACTAACACCTGACTGATAGCAATTGTAAGTAAGAGATAGTAAGTGGGAAAATTAGAACAGTAGGCACTCATGTACCCATCACTTTACTTAGATACATAATAATAATTTCCTACACTGTTGTGACCCTTGTATATACCTATCACAACTCCGACCTTCCCACCCTAGAGACAGCCCTGGTCCTAAACCTTGAGTTTATTATTCCTTGCTTCTTATCCCCAAATATGCACCTGAAACAACACATTATTTGTTCTTGTTTATGACTTTGCCAATAAATGGCACTATATCACGTGTATTCTTTTGTGGCTTGGTTTTTAAATCAACCTTAGTTGAAATTCATCCATAAATTCCATAATGTATATGGCAAAGATGCAAGAATGAGCATTGTATGTCCTAGTGCAACTAAAGCAATGTATTTTTAAGTAGCGAAAGATCTATGAGAGATAAATGAGCAACATGAATAGGTGACAATTAGAAAAAAATCTGTCATTGACAGGGTAGGGTACTAGGTTGATTCCTGAAGGTTTCTGAGAAGTGTAGTAAAACTGAAAGTCATTCTTAAAGAAAATTAAACATAACAGCAATTTATTAGTTAGAAATCTGTACTATTATCAAGTCATTTCTATAAATCCTAAGACAAACAATTCAATCAAAAAAGGGGCACAAGAAATGAATAGACACTTCTCCAAAGAGGACATACAGATGGCTAATAGGCAGATGAAAAAATGTTCAACATCACTAATCATTAGAGAAATGCAAATTAAAACCACAATGAGATATCACCTCACACCAGTCAGAATGGCGCTCATCAACAAAACAACACAGAATAAGTGTTGGCAAGGATGTGGAGAAAAGGGAACCCTCCTGCATTGCTGGTGGGAATGCAGACTGGTGCAGCCACTGTGGAAAACAGTATGGAGATTCCTCAAAAAATTAAAAATCAAACTGCATTTTGACCTAGCCATCCCACTTTTAGAAATATATCCTAAGAACACCAAATCACTGATTCAAAAGAAGAAATGCACCCCCATGTTTATGGCAGCATTGTTCAAAATAGCCAAGATCGGGAAACAGCCCAGTGTCTGTCAGTGGACGAGTAGATTAAAAAGCAGTGGTACATATAGACAATGAAATAGTATAGGGCCATGAGAAAGAAGGAAATCTTACCTTTTGCAACAACATGGATGGACCTGGAAACTATTATGTTAAGTGAAATAAGCCAGGCAGAGAATGAAAAATACCATATGACCTCACTCATTTGAGGAATCCAATGAACAATGTGAACTGAGGAATGGAATAGAGACAGAGGCGAGATCAAAGGGAACAGAGGGAAAGCAGACAAAGGGAAAGGGGATAAGAAATGGGATCAGAGAAAGGAAAAGAGATTGGTGAAATTATTTATACATAACATAGCGTTATAGAGAGCAGAAAAGCAAATCCTGGAGGGAAGGAGGGAGGAGGTTGGGGGGAAGGGGGGCAATGGGGATGTTGAGGGCAGTATGGGGGTGGGGGGATGTATTCAGTGGGACACTTGAATCTATGTAAACACAATAAATTAAAATTAATTTTTAAAAAAATTTTAAAAAATATAAAAGAAAACTAAAGGTCCTTTCCACATGAGTCTAGAGAGCAAAGCAGACTACCTTGGAAGGCCTTGGAAGTCATGATAGAATCTCAGGCAGAAAGGAAGCCAATGGAATGCTGTAAGCAGAAGAATGTCATAACCAAATTTATATGGACACTTTGGCTGTAGTGTGGAGAGTGAACTGAAAGATAATAACACTGGAAATAGAAAGACAAGTTAGGAGGTTGTTACAGTAAAATAGGCAAGATAGCAGTGGGAATTGAGGTGAGTATACAAAATTGAAAAATCCTCAGGACATAGAATTGGCAGGACCTGCCAATGGACTAGGAAACAAGGAACAAACTGAGGATGCTGTTGAGGTTTCTGAGTAAATAGCTGAGAAGTTAATGCCATGCCCTGAGAGAGGGAACAAAGAAGCGGATGGTCAGGGTAGGGAAGGATGATGAGTTTAATTTTTAATATATCAAGTTCTAGATTTATGAGTCATATAAATAAAAATATTCACAGCCTTAATAGCAAGCTATTCAATCTCTTCTTTAGAGATGAAAAAAAAAAAAGCTGAAGTTTCAAGAGGTTGATTAAAGTGGGATACTCACCCAGGTTTATCTGACTCTAAGAGCTAGGTATTTTCCATTATACTCCACAAAATTTTACCCCAAACTATGTGTCAGATATATTTCAGAATTTTCTAGATTTAAAATTTTATTTATAGATTACTTTTTAGAGAGAGAAAGGAAGAGTGAGGGAGGAAATCATTGATTTCTTGTTCCAGTTATTTAGGCATGCATTGGTAGATTCTTGTATGTGCTCTGTGGAACCTTGGAGTATCAGGACAATGCTCTAAGAAGAAGAACGTGTTGGTCAGTGTGTCAAATATTACTGTGAAATGAAGGGTGAGATAAAGAAAAGTTATTAGACTTGGAGGTCAAGAAGTTCATAGTGATATATTCAGGAGCATATTCATCACTAATATAAAGTAATGGGAGCACAAGTCAACATTTTTTTTTTATTCTTTTTTTTTTTTTTTTCTTAGAGAGGAGAGGGAGAGACAGAGAGAGGAGAGACAGAGAGAGAAGTGGGGGAGGAGCTGGAAGCATCAACTCCCATATATGCCTTGACCAGGCAAGCCCAGGGTTTCGAACTGGCGACCTCAGCATTTCCAGGTCTACGCTTTACCCAGTGCACCACCACAGGTCAGGCACAAGTCAACATTTAAGGAGTTAAAAAATAAGATAGCCTGACCAGGTGGTGGCACAGTGGATAGAGCATTGGACTGGGATATGGAGGGCCCAGGTTGGAGACCTCGAGGTCACCAACTTGAGCGCGGGCTCATCTGGTTTGAGCAAGGCTCACCAGCTTGAGCCCAAGGTCATTGTCTTGAGCAAGGGGTCACTTGGTCTGCTGTAGCCACCCAGGTCAAGGCACATATGAAAAATCAATGAACAACTAAGGAGCCGCAACAAAGAATTAATGTTTCTCATCTCTCTCCCTTCCTGTCTGTCCCTATCTGTCCCTTTCTCTGTCTCTCTGTCTCTGCCACAAAAAAATAATAAAATAGATAGATAGATAGATAGATAGATAGATAGATAGATAGATAGATAGATAGAGTACATAGAAGTAGAGGGTAAAAATGAAGACAAAAAAATAGAAATTATTGCCAACAATTTGGAGCAAGTGCAATTTTCTTTTTATTTTTTTTTATTTATTCATTTTACAGAGGAGAGGGAGAGACAGAGACAGAGAGAGAAAGAGAGGAGAGACAGAGAGAGAGAAGGGGAGGAGGAGCTGGAAGCATCAACTCCCATAGTGCCTTGACCAGGCAAGCCCAGGGTTTTGAACCGGCGACCTCAGCATTTCCAGGTTGACGCTTTATCCACTGCGCCACCACAGGTCGCAATTTTCTTTCACTGCTTGTGGTAGTACAAATTGGCATAAGCTTTTTGGAAAACTGGAAGTATCTACAAAAACTGAACATATGCATAACACATGACCCATTAATTCTAGTCCTAGATATATGTTCAGCAGAAATGCATGCATACATGCTGCAAAACAAACATGTACAAGAATGTTCGTATTAGCATTGTTTTGGAGTAGTTCTGGATTCATTGGTTTTCATTATGGTGTAAATAAATTAGTTACAAATAATTAAAAAGTGTTATGCATGGCCTACTGAGAAAAGTGGATCATAAACCAAGAATTATAATTAATTCAAATCTGTACTCTGAGGTCCATAAGAAAAGGGGAGAGGTCTAAGTTGTTAATGAGATGCTTGATTATGTATACCTCCTTCCAAGCAGACTGATGACAAAAGCAAAGGATACACACATCTTTCCAAGCACACTGATGATAGAAGCAATAGAAGGATGACTCATGGGGTGACCTTGAGATGGAAACCATGTGACTGCATGTGCAATGGAGAAAGCCCGGGCTCCCACTAAGAATCTGCCATGCCAGCCGGGGACTGCCCTCTTCTAGATTTGTTTCACAGACTTTTATCTTGCTTAAGCCATTTTTATTTTGAATTTTTATTATATGTAGGAAAATGAAACTCATAACAAATAAATTTCTATTAAATTCCCCATTCGATTTAATCTTGTCAAGGTTGGTTCCTGCCATTTGCAACAAAAAAGTACCAACTAAAATATATGGCAGAGAATTTGTGGTTATAAAGTCAAAAATTGCTATTCTGCATTTTACTTTTAAGGCTTATTGAAAGTGAATTTGTGAGAAAAGTATATTTAATATTATATTTATATCCAGTGGTTTTTAAAAACCATAAAATCAATGGTTTAAAATGGAATGGAGGAGGAGACAACTGGTCTTTTCCACAAGTAAATTTCATTTAAAAAAACAAAAAGACAGGATTTATCTAGGTTAAAAGCAAATTAAGAGAATTTAAGAGACAGCAATTCCATGTAAGGTGTGGACTGATTAGTTCTTGATTTGCTTTAAATTTGGCAGTTTGGAGACAGTTGGGGAAATTGACTATGGTATAGGTTGATGTTTAAGAATTAGTGTCAATTTATGTACAACTAAGGTAGTGTACTAAAGTGGAAAAAATATTTTGAGTGAATACCAAAGTAATTAAAAGGAAATAAAATATTTATAATTTACTTAAAAATTTTTAGCAAACAAATAGATAGAGATAATATGGCAAAATGTAAATAACTATTAACTACAAGGTATAGCCTGACCTGTGGTGGCACAGTGGATAAAGCGTTGACCTGGAACACTGAGGTCACCGGTTCAAAACCCTGGGCTTGCCTGGTCAAGGCATATATGGGAGCTGATGCTTCCTGCTCCTCCCTCCTTTCTTTCTCTCTCTCTCTCTCTCTCTCATTCTAACTCTCTCTCCTCTCTAAAATGAATAAATGAATAAAAAAAATTTTTTTAAATACAAGGTATATATATATGGAAGTTTACTATACTCTCTACTTTTGATGCATTTGGAATTTTTCATAAAAAGAGGTACAAAAATGCATTTGTACAAAAAATGGGTTTTTTTTTGTTTTTTGTTTTTTTACAGAGACAGAGAGAGAGTCAGAGAGAGGGATAGACAGGGACAGACAGACAGGAATGGAGAGATGAGAAGCATCAATCATTAGTTTTTTGTTGCACATTGCAACACCTTAATTGTTCATTGATTGCTTTCTCATACGTGCCTTGACCGCAGGCCTTCAGCAGACCGAGTAACCCCTTGCTTGAGCCAGCAAGCTTGGGCCCACGCTGGTGAGCTTTTTGCTCAAACCAGATGAGCCCTCGCTCAAGCTGGCAACCTCGGGGTCTCGAACCTGGGTTTTCCGCATCCCAGTCTGATGCTCTATCCCCTGCGCCACCGCCCGGTCAGGCCAAAAAATGTTTTAATTGTTTATACAATTACAAAATAAATTTCTTGTAAAATGCAGCCACTAATTATGATTAAATCAAGTAAGGTATTTGCTCCGTGGTAATTGGAGAATCCAAGAGAGTTCTGTAAATTATTTCAATTTTGTGACCAAAAATTCTCCAATTGGTTTTTGCCCAGCTGCTTTGCTCCCTTTCCACAAAAGCTGAATTGGAAAAGAAGAATGTGACGATGATGGTAGACAAGCTGTAATAGATTCAGAGTCCAGAGGACTTCAGAACTGGTGAGGGAAAATTCAGCGTGGAGTAACCCAAGTGTCTGGCCAAAGCTGAAGTCTGGCCAGCCTCCATGTATGCTGTGAAAATTCTTTGGCTGCAGTCTTGATGTTGTAACATCTGAGGTTGCATCATTCTCCCCACAGTTGCTTCTGGACCAAATGTCAACAGTATGTGATATAAACATGTCAAGGTGTCTGTCATATTCTGTTTCTCCTTCCTACCTCCTTACCTCCTTTACTTCCCACCCCCACCCCAAGAGCTTTCCAGTTCCCTGAAAGGTAGAGAAGTTATAAAGGCTTGTGACAAAACTACCTCAGAAGTAAAGAGTACAGTGAAAGTAAAAAGTAGAGTCCATTAATATTAGTATTCTTATTATTTTCTGTGTTCCTCTCCCCCCTTGATTTGAGAGTGGGGGTGGGGGGGGAGGAGAGAGACAGGAGCATCAGCTTGCTGTTCTGCTTAGTGGTTCCGTTTAGTTGTGCACTCATTGATTGCTTCTTGCACTGTGCACCTTGGTGCACCAGAGTGACACTTTATCCACTGAGCCATGCAGCCAAGAATTTCTGTGCTGTTTTGCTACTCCTTTTCCTGAAGCCCTAACATGGCTTCAGAGGACTGTCAATCAATGGTCTCTTGTGCCTGTGTTGCTAGATGGAATGGCAGCAGGGGACATGGAACACAGAGGGACTGAATAAATTAATAAATTAGTAATGGATTTAAGAATCTTGGCAACTGTGGAAAATGTTTTCTTAAAAGGATACTAGAAGCAAATCTCTCCAGCAAATTTAAGAAAGAACAGTCTCTGTACTTCTGCTTTATAACTTCAATCATTTCTTCCCTACTAAGTAGAATCTACATTTATTTAAGGGTAATCAAATCGTATCACCTTCCAATATCTCACAATTCCCTCAATCCCTTTCCAATATGTGACCACTCTGTTTGAAATAAAGTCTAGATAGGCTAGCATTTTGTATTAAAGAGTCAGAGCAATAGATAAGAAGATTTGATTAGGTATGTCTCAGTGTTCTGAAACATCTGGAAAGAAAACATAGGTGAAAAAGTGTTTTCCTCACACCTGACCTAATGCAGATCAACAGGTAGGTTATTTTAAATTTTTTAATTTATGAATGTTTAGAGAGAGATAGAGGAAGGGGGGCAGAGAGAGAAAAAGAAACATTGATTTTGTTGTTCCATTTATTTATGCATTCCTTTGTTGATTCTTGTTTGTGCCCTGATTGGGGATTGAACCCACAACTTTGGCATATCGAGACAATGCTCTAACCAGCTGAGCTACTGGGTTAGGGCAGTGAGTTATTTTTATAGCTGGAAGCAGGCAGCCTTGCTGGTGCACCGCAGATATAAGGTTCAAAGGCATTTGGGATTCTGGAGAGTGCTCCTCTGCTTCCTCATTTGTGAAACACTAACCTAATAGAAAGTTGGTTGAATCCTTGACTTTCTGCCTTTATTTGACTAACTTTTCCCAGGTGTCAGCTTACTGGATAAGAAACCTGCCCTGAAATTCTACTTCCTTGGCCTCCCCTCTGCTGAGCTTTGTTGAATAGAACCTGACTCTTGCCTAACTTGGCTCTCTTCATCCTGGCTCATGCTGAAGCAACTGGACAGCTTGGCTCAGAGTCCAAGGATTCGAGCCTGCGACCTAATGCCAACTGCACCCCCCTCTCCAACCCCCAACTCTGTGCTCACCCAGTCTGGTTTGTGAATAGTTCTTGGCAAATCCCCCAGAAGAGAACAGAGCCACTAACAATAGCAACTCCCTTTTTAGTATGAAGCTCTTGATACTTAGGACTATGAACTTAGGAAAACCCAAAATAACCTATGTAATTACAGTGGGTTACCCTAACAGTCTATTTTTGCTATTACCAACATAAGAGTCACTCCAGTTGATATTTAGCTGCTTGTAGTGGAAAGAGTACTGGGCTTATAGCCAGACAGACCTAGATTCAAGACCTAGCGTGGTTATTTACTAATTTTATGACACTGGGCAAGTCACTGATTTGAGCCTGTTGAAATTGAATGAGCAGATGTACATGTAAGTGCTTGGAAACCTGTCAAGTTTTATACAAAGTTGAATCACTGCTATTGGGAAATGAGAATAATTAAAAGTTTTAGAAAAAGTAGAAATTTAAATCTTCAAGAAACACTTAAAATAAACCTGAAGCAAGATGGTGCTTCATCTCTGTTCAACACCATGTGAAGTCTTAAAAACAAATGACTAGAACTGTAGTTTTCTTTTCAAGTTAAAGGCTGTCTTCCCTCTTGTTCATGATGAAATTGAATGGGGAAGAATTTAGTGGTTTCTTTCATGTTGTTAAAAAGAAAAGTCACAGGCTAAAATGATCCCATGATACCAAATCTATATTTAATACCTAATCTAATTGGAGTTTCAGCCTCTCCTAAGAGTGCAATTTTAAGTTGGTCAGTCTGTAATTTCTTGGTCCACCCAAGTGAGGTAATCTGTAGGCTGGGACCCTTCAGCCTTCCTATAAGACAGTGGTTCTCAAAGTGCGTGCCAGGGAACACTGGTGCACCCTAGAAGATTTCCAGGTGTGCCCTATGGTATTCCAGAGAAATATGTGCCTGTAGGGGACCAAAAAACCAACAGGGGTTTTGGAGTTTAGATTTTGGGGGGACAGAGGTGTGGGGAATTGGCTGTAAGCTGACAGTCTGCCCAACCCCCACCTCACTTGCCTGATTAGGTTGCAAAAGGCTGTTAAGCTGTCATGCTGGATTGTTTACACTATCCCCATGTTTCCCGGAAAGACTGGAAGTAAGTTTCTTCTATCCTTTGTTTGGTGTAAAGTTAAGATGATATGTATGGTTGGGGTTTTCTGCACTTGGTAAAATTCTTGGGTTGCCTTGGAAACATGATCAAAGATCTCGTTGATTTGCTAATGGCCCACTTTGCCCTATAAATAAAGCAAGATGTGGTTTTGGGGCACACTTTGTTCTTGCCAGCAGCAATTACAGGGCCCTCCCAACCTCGTATTTTCTTAATTCAGTGTTTTTTCTTTTTTTTCTTTTTTTTTTAATTTTTCCGAAGCTGAAAACAGGGAGGCAGTCAGACAGACTCCCGCATGTGCCCGACTGTGATCCACCTGGCATGCCCACCAGGGGGCGATGTTCTGCCCCTCTGGGGCGTCGCTCTGTTGCATCCAGAGCCATTCTAGCACCTGAGGCAGAGGCCACAGAGCCATCCCCAGCGCCCGGGCCATCTTTGCTCCAATGGAGCCTCAGCTGCAGGAGGGGAAGAGAGAGACAGAGAGAAAGGAGAGGGGAGGGGTGGAGAAGCAGATGGGCAGCGTATTTTCTTAATTCCTCATATTTTCTTAATTCTGCACTGTTCCCACTCAGGACCTGGAATTACTAGCTGCGCTGGTTCGCAGCATGTGCCCAGATATCAAAATAAATATAGTTACTCTATTATACCATTTCATTATGGAAATACTGCTTTTTGTTAACACATCATTATTATATTATTTTTATATTTATTATTGACACATCATTATGCTATTTTTAGATAAATACACCCAAATAAAATGGATAGAGTTCTCAAAGAGAAGTGTGATATTGAAAAATCCGATTCTGGAAGTGAGCAGAAGTTAAGTGTAAATAAAATAGGACTTGAAGGCTGATGGGCAGAATTTAATTTATAGTATTTTCCATCACTTAACACTGAATAGTATGATTGGATTAGAAACCCATTCATGGAAGCTTCAAGTGATTTTGGTTTAACATTAACAGAAGAAGAAGAACTGGCAGCTATATCCACTGATCATGGATTGATGATTAAACATAAGGAATTGTCTCTTGAAGTGTTTTGTATTTCTATAAAAGAAAAATATGTGGCAATATCTAAAAAAGCTTTGAACATTTTACTACAATTTTCAACATCCTATTTATTAGAATTAGGATTTTCTACCCTCAACACAATTAAGAGTAAAAAGAGAGGAATTCTTCAATGTGTTGATGAAGAAATGAGAGTTTGCATTTCAAATATATGCCTAAATATTGAAGAAATCACTAGGACATATCAGACTCATGTTTCTCATAAACACAAGAATAAAAAAACAATACATTTGCGCTGGGACTTGCCAAATTTACTAAATCTTACTAAGAATGTATTTATATATATAAAAAGATAACATTTTTTGTCATTTTTTTATTTTTTAACCCCTCTTTTTTACAAATTCTTCTTTTTGGGGGGTAGAGACAGAGAGCGTCAGAAGGAGGGACAGATAGGGACAGACAGACAGTAAGAGAGAGAGATGAGAAACACCAATTCTTTATTGCAGCTCCTTAGTTGTTCATTGATTGATTTCTTATATGTGCCTTGAGGGGGGGGGGGCTACAGCAGACCGAGTAACCCCTTGCTCAAGCCAGCGACCTTGCGTCCAAGCTGGTGAGCCTTGCTCAAACCAGATGAGCCCACACTCAAGCTGGCTACCTTGGGGTCTCAAACCCGGGTCCTCCACATCTCACTCTGACACTCCATCCACTGTGCCACCGCCTGGTCAGGCTCTTTTTTAAGAATTCTAAAAAGCATAACTCAAAAAATGTAATAGAAAAATGTTTTTTAATGTCAGAATAAATTTAATTTTGTCATATTTATTTCATTAATTACCATAAAAGCACACTGGGACTTTATATTTTTTCTTGAATATTTGACTTATTATAACATATTTCTCAGAAATTTGTATATAGTGCGCCTACAGTTATTTGTAGGATTTTAAATGCACCCTGACTTCAAGAAGTTTGAGAACCACTGCTCTAAGAGAAAGTGCACTTGCCTGACTTAATTCACTCTTAATTTCCTAGTCCTACCCTTTTTCTGCCTGTAAAAACCTTTCATTCTGTACAATTCCTATGAGTACCGTTCTATTTGCGAGATGAGATGCTGCATGATTCATGAATCACTTAATAAAGCCAATTAGATCTTCAAATTTATTTGGCTGAATTTTGTTTTTCAAAAATATCAAGGAATGGTATGACAGGAAGGCAAGTCCTCATATAGTAAGTACAGGAAAGAGGGTCATCTGCTTATATTCTGATGGTTTCCTCAGCAGGTAGGCCATTGTTTTTTTCCCTTAAATTTTTCTTTTATGTATAGTGAAATAGGTTGGCTCTTTAAACTTAGTCATGTTTTTGTCCCATATCACTCTTGTGCATACACAGAAAGGGAAACATAATAAAAGAACTTGGTTAAAGTTTTCCTAAGGCAATAGAACATCATCACAACTGACACCTGGCTGACAGCAACTGTAAGGTCACCTGATCTCAGAGATGGTAAAATAGGGAAAATTGCAACAGAAGCACCTTACCCACCACTCTGCTTAGTTACAGAACAATGCCTCATATTGTTGTGGTCCTTCATACATACTTCCCATCACATCTGGAAGTACCCTTCAAGGGCATACATGAAGCACCTGCCACAACCACTTTAACACCCACTGTGGACATGGTGATGGTTGTGCCATGATCATGCTGGTTTTTCTCCCTCTTGGGCCCTTACTGTCTGCTCCTGACTTTGCAGTGTTGATCAGTTTTTGCCCTTCAGATTTGGTTGCTGCCATGTGCCCCACACTGCTGTTGCTATCACCCCTGTTGTTTTTCCTGTTACTGCAGCTTTAGTGGGCCCTGTAGGTTTCCTGACTATAAAAGGAAATGTGCTGGGAAGTCTATAAATACAACATGTATAGGAGGTACATTGGAAGCCCCTTCCCACAGCATTATCAGAGGAGGGACCCCAGACACCTCAGGGACTATGTGAAGATTCCTGATGCTGACCTGATTCTGATTCCTTTCTCCCTGGAGCTCCTGAACTGAAGATGAGAAAAACAATAGAAGTAGAGAAGGCAGAAAAGGAGACCAGCAGAGTGCTTACTTTTCTTCCTGTAGCTGAGGACACCAGGGACTTATAACTAGACAAACTTTTGAGGTCACCAATCCAGCTCTCACTTGCTTCAGGAATCCCCTCTACAGAACCTCTGTCAAATGAGCTCTACTTTTACTTAAACTGTTCCAGAAATAGGGAAAGCACTGTTAAAATGTCCCCAGTGAACATCCTCATGAACCTCCCCTCTCCTTTTCTCTTAACCAAG
The DNA here is from genome assembly GCF_036850765.1 of Saccopteryx bilineata. NCBI lineage: Eukaryota > Metazoa > Chordata > Mammalia > Chiroptera > Emballonuridae > Saccopteryx > Saccopteryx bilineata. The sequence continues at coordinate 64,651,134 of NC_089498.1, forward strand.
ACAGAGAGAGAGACAGACAAGAAGGGAGAAAGATGAGAAGCATCAACTCATAGTTGTGTCACTTTAATTGTTCATTGATTGTCTCTCATAGGTGCCTTGACAGGGGCTCCAGCTGTGCCAGTGACCCCTTGTTCAAATCAGCAACCTTGGGGGCTCAAGTCGGCGACCTTGGGCTTTAAGCCAGTGACATTTGTGTTCAAGCCAGCGACCATGGGATCATATCTATGATCCTGTGCTCAAGCTGGTGAGCCCACACTCAAGCTGGATGAGCCTGCACTCAAGCCAGATGAACCTGCACTCAAGACAGCAATCTCAGTATTTTGAACCTGGGTCCTCAGTGTTCCAGGTCGCCGCTCTGTCCACTGTACTACCATCGGTGAGGCCTCATATACCTTTATTTTCTATACTTGTGCTAGTATTTCTGTAGGGATTTCTCAGTCAGGTCATGCACATTTTACACTTTGATAGCAGAGAACAGATTGTGCAGGTGTTCACCCACTCATGTTATAGTAGTTTATACAAACTCAAGTCATGGCAGTCTTGGAAAGAAAGATTCAAATAAGAACTTTCTAACTATTAAAAATGGGCCCTGGCTGGTGCTACAGTCACTGAGTGCACTACTAAACAAAACGAGCTGATGCTTTTATCTCTCTCTCTCTCCCTTTCTCTGTCTCTCAAAAAAATAAAAATTAAAAATAAAAGATAACAATACCCAGCTTTAATAAACGTACTCTCAAAAAAGAAAACAGATAATAACAGCGGTTCTTTCTACGAAGCGTGCCTGTGCCTTTCCCCACCTCCTTCTTTCCCCAGGGTGTTCTTGTGCTCATTCTCTCTCTCTCTCTCTCTCTCTCTCTCTCTCTCTCTCTCTCCCCCTCCCCCTAAGTGCCAAGGACCCTTTTTTGCTGTAACGTGTTTTCTGAGCTTATTTCCCCCTTATAACTCATTTCTACTTCTGTGACTTTCTAAATAAACTTTGTCTTATAGTTTAAATTTTGGTTCTGAATTCTTTCTTAGCCAGAACTCAAGTACCAAGGTTGCTGAACCAAGATCTGGTGCAAAAGAAAAAAAGAAATAGAAATAAAAAAAATAGATCACAACAAATAACTTTAATTGGAGTAGTAAGTGTTCAAGAAGAGATTGGACACGATGCTATAGATGAGTATGAGATTGTATGCTAATATCTAAGGAATGTATGAAATTGAGCCTCATGGTCTACTAGGAGCCTCTCCAATATGGCAAGTCCCTCAGTAGTGGCCCAGTTAGGTTTAGATTCTTTCACATAGAAGGCATTTTCAAGGTGAGCCTCAGAGACCACTAGGACAAGTTTTTAATGTTCTCCCAAAACTCCCTGGCTCTATCTTGCTGAGTCACAGCAGAGACTTTGCTGGATTTTTCTCATCTCTGATTAAATAATAGGCAAGTCCACTGAGCCTCAGCTGGGATAGCCTGTTGCTTTCTGTAACCCTCCACTGATGGTCTCAGGAGACGAATGGGCTGGTCCCAATAGGCAAAAAAGTCTTCCATGTATCTGAAGGGATACAAGTAAGTAGAAAAATAACCACCCTGGATAGATAGCTTGGTTGGTTAGAGCATCATCCTGAAGTGCACAGGTTGCCCGTTCAATTCCCTCTCAGGGAACATAAGAAACAGATTGATGTTACTCTCTCTCTCTCTCTCTCTCTCTCTCTCTCTCACACACACACACACACACACACACACACACACACTTTCTCTCTAAAATCAATAATCTGAACATTTTTTTTAAATAGTAAAAAATATTTTTAAAATGAGAGAAATAACCAGTGGCAAGCTTCAGGTCTAGCTGCTGTTTCCTAAACTTCAAGGGAAGCAGCCTGGATAACCCTAAAGTCTTCGTATGGCTGTATCCTGTTCCTTTGATGACCTAGCCATGTTTGGTATGCATACTATTATAGCCTGTGGCTGGTCAGGTCAACAGCATGACAACAAATGGCAGAGAACAGGGCTGGCAGATGTAAAGTCTGTACATTTGGACATGATTGTGTACACCTATCATGTCTCCTCTTTTGCTGACCTGAATGAAGTCACTTTCAAATACTGGTGTATGGATGAATAAATCACATTATCCTTCTTTATCTAGTTTTCATTTGTTTGTTTGTTTTTAAAGAGTACTTTATTTATTTATTTATTTATTTATCTATTTACAGAGACAGAGCGAGAGTCAGAGACAGGGATAGATAGGGACAGACAGACAGACAGGAACACAGAGAGATGAAAAGCATCAATTATCAGTTTTTTTGTTGTGGCACTTTAGTTGTTCATTGATTGCTTTCTCAATTGTGCCTTGACCATGGGGCTACAGCAGACTGAGTAACCCCTTGCTCAAGTCAGCAACCTTGGGTCCAAGCTGGTGAGCTTTGCTCAAACTAGATGAGCCTGAGCTCAAGCTGGTGACCTCGGGGTCTTGAACCTGGGTCCTCCGCATCCCAGTCCGACGCTTTATCCACTGCGCCACCGCCTGGTCAGGCTTTATCCAGTTTTCACTAAAGTTCCCCTTCTTAGAGGTATTAAGCATGCCCACTGCACAGACAGCCACTGTGGATTGAGCAGTGTGATGACATGAATCTACTACTCATGTTTATAGTTTATCAAGAAAGTTTTGTCTCTGAAATTTACCCTTGAAGGGGTCTGTAATAGTTTTCTTTGCCACTTACCAGAGAACCACAAACATAGTGGCTTAAAACAACACACATTTATTATTATCTCATAATTTCTTATCTTTTTTTTTAGGTAAGAGGAGAGAAGACAGTGAGGCAGACTCCTGCAATCACCCCAACTGGGATCAACCCAGCAACTTCCATCTGGGGCCAATGCTCGAGTACTAAGCTATTTTTACCATCTGAGGCTGATGCACTCCAAGGGAGCTATCCTTAGTGCCAGGGTCACACTGGAACCAATAAAGCCCCTGACGATGGGAGAGGTAAAGGGAGAGAAGGAGGAGGCGGAGGGGAGGAGAAGCAGATGGTTGCTTCTCCTGTGTGCCCTGACCTGGAATTGAACCTGGTACATCCATATGCCAAACCGATGCTCAATCTGCCAGTGCTCTATCCACTGAGCCACTGTCCATGGCCAATCTCACAATTTCTATGGGAGTATAAACTCATGGTACCTCTATTACATCTCCCTGTTCCCTTCAGAGCATAAATCAATTATTTTTTTATTGTCAGTGAATTCCTTGACATTATGTGGTTTGGCATATAATTGTTAAATGCATCTGGTATTATATTTGGCTATTTGTGGTCCACATTATTTTCTTTATTAGTTTGTCAACAACTTGAGGGCAGAGCCATGACTCATCATGTCTGTCTGGGTGGAAGTGGTCTAGTCCAGGGCATGGTTTAGCATTTCTAAAATCTGATTTAAAAAAACAACAACCAGGCCCCGGCCAAGTAGCTCAGCTGGTTAGAGTGTTGTTGGATATGCCAAGGTGGTGGGTTCCATTCCTGGTCAGGGCATATACAAGAATAAACCAATAAATGTATAAATAAAGCTGAACAAGTCAATATTTCTTTCTCTCCCTTCCTTTCTCTCTAAAATAAATTTTAAAAAAATTTTAAGCTACTCGGTGCAAAAATAAATGTGGGAATGCGTTAGTAAAAGAGTTTAGCAAAGCAGAGTGAATTTAGGAAAAGCGAGGCTGGAAGCCAACAGCCACTAAGATCCAACAAGGCTAAATAAACCTCCTCAGCTGATGTCAGAAAAGACTTCAAAAAGCTTAAGATAAACTTCTCGCGAGAGGAAAGACAATCGCCGAGAAAGTGTAGACAGCTCGTGACACGCCTTCCCTGAGCCCCACCCACAACCCGTCCTCACTCCCACCTTGAACCACCGCATGTGACGTCATGACGCGTGCGTGCCCGCGGCGCAGGGGGCGGGCCCGCGGCGCCGGAGGAGGAAGTGGAGCGGTTGTTGCTCCCTCTGCCCCCTCGGCTGGCTCCCGGGGCGCAGAGTGGAGCCGCGGTCTCCGTCGCTGCTTTGCGCTTCCCTGCTCTCCTCCTCCATGTGCTTCGGCGCCTTCTCTCCCCTTCCTCAGGCCGCCTCTCACTCTGGGGTCTATGGAAGTAATGGAAGGACCCCTCAACCTGGTGAGTGACCCACGAAGGGTCGCGTTTGCCCTCGGGCTCCTGTACTTCAAGAGTCGGGTGTGGTGCCCTTGGTGCCGCCGACCCTCGAGGCCTGGAGGCGGGTTGGCGGGGGTGGTCCTAAAGGCTGGGGGCGCGGGCGGACGTGGCCCCATGGCTCGGGGCCAGCAGTCCCAGGCGTTGACCCCCTGGGATCCCAGAGAAGCTCCCGAGTCCGTTTCCCGCCGCCCCCGGGCGCCCCCTGCCACAGGGCCCCGAGTGAGGGGCTCCTGCCGCCGGGCTGCCAAGACTTCTTCAGGCCTGAGGAAATGCCTCCAAGCGCCACGTAAACACCTCCCCGCAGCTTGGAGAGGCACTGAAACCGGTCAGGGCAGAAATAGTGTGTAATACTGGCTTTAACTTCTAACACAGGGTCTGAAGTCTGAGCCTCCCCACTTTGGAGACATGCTATAATACCCCTTATCACCCCATTTTCCCTTCATCCATTTGTTATCTGCATTCACATACATAAACTTAAAGATTTCCTTCTCGAATAAGTTGGAGAGCCCAGAAATAGACGGGGCAGCCCTGTTAGGTCAGTTTCATCACTTAGGTATCATGAAAATACGGTAGATGTTTGCCTTCCTCAGAAGAAGTGCTAATAGGCCATTTATTTTTAGGCATTTCAGGTGTTGCGATTTAAGCAATAAGGAGAAACGCTCTCTTTTCTGACTGGCCAGTGCATCTTCTGGTTTCCCAGAGAGATCACCTATTTTGGATACAAAAGTCATAATACTTAAGGGTGCAGACAAACAGTAGGAACTTTTAAGAGACACAAGTTTGAAATTCACTTGCAATGGTGGACATCGGAGAATTAGTTTCTCCTTTTGGAACGCTGAGCCCTGGAGTGGTGGAAGAGCCTTGGGCTGGATTTAAACCATTCTGCAGAGAATGTTGGTATACTGGAGCTAGACCGCTTGAATTTGAACGCAGGCATTGCCAAATAAAAGCTGTGTGACTTTGGGCAGATGTGTTGAACATCTCTGTTGATATTTTTGTGAGGCTTAAAGTAACAAGTAGGTGTAAAGAAAGGGCTTAGAACAGTATCTGATACTCAGTACAGTGTAAGAATTAACTTATAATAACCAAAACAAACCCTTAATTTAAAATCTCACTTGTAAACTAAGGGTTTGGGGCTTGCTGAACTGGAAAGGCATAAGATTCCAGGACCTAAAACTCTGGTTCCCAAACGAACTGGTGGCAGGTTAGCTACTCAGAGAAGCGCCTCCCAGTTTTATTAAGTTGAGCCCTTCCCCCATTGGTAAGAGTTGTTTACACTTAAAAAGAATTGGACTAGATTTGTGAGTTTTTTAAAAACCAGAGAAGTGTCTTGCACTTTTCTTGTTTTTATGGTGACATATCATTTACAGTGAAATATAATGGATGACTCAAAGTTGAAACTTAACAGGAGTATTATTAGAAATAACCATCAGTTTACAAAGGGCTCCAAAGTTCAAGTGTCCTTGCAAAATGACCATTGGTTTACTTCCAGTTAGCTTTATTTGGCTGCCGGCTGCAGCATAATTCCAGCCAACTCCCATTGGTGTGTGGTATTTTACGAGAGAACTGGAACAGGGTGAGTTATAGATGAAGCAGAAGAATCACCAGCTTAGGAAAATTTAGCTAAATGGTGGTAATAGCATTATCTTTCTATAGAGGAGAATTTTGAATCTAGTCATGTTAAGCAGTCTAGCATATGTCTCTAATCCAGCCATAAAATTTGTGGGCAACTATTAGAAATTTGGCATCTTGAATTCTTAAACCGTTTGAGATTTGAAAGGTATAAGCTGTTTATTGGAAGATAACAGTGGAACAGAGATTAACATTTACTTGTATCATTTTGACTGTGCTGTTAAGTACAAATGACAGGCCTCTGAATTTGCTGTCACTCAGTTTTACAAGACAGGTTTTATTTTTGTTTTTTTGACAGTCTCATTCTTTTTTGTGAGCAGGTACCTACCTTAGTATTCAGTTGACTCAACATGAAGAATAATTCTCAATGCAATGATTTAATGAGTGCCTTTGAAAATCTCAGTAGTATATACAAGCTTTTTCTAATGACGGAGTACAGTACAAATTTATTGTATAAGGACTATTACAGTACATAGATCTATAATCATTTGTTCTCAGAGTATCCATGGAATTTAGGAAGAACTGCTTCCCTGTTTTACAGCTAAATAAGCCTAGGCTGAGAAATTAATTAGACCAGTGACTCAAATGCATTATGGACCACAACTTATTTTGATATCATGACCTTTCTTGCATGCTTCTTCAATAATGTACTCATCATTTTCATTTCAATATGGCCCTTATCGATATTGAACTATATATTCTGTGTCAACATTTATTTAGTGCCTCTGCTCTAGTATTGATCCTTTTATATTAAGTTTGCAATAAGGGCCTATAGGCTTATTTATTTACTGTGAGTTTTTAGAATATGGAAGAGAACGAGTTGAAAATAGTCATTTTAATATATGATACAGATATTGTGTTATATATAGTTCTCTGGGTTTTTTAAGTTGGTCAGAAAAAATAAAATAAACTATTTCCATCGAGGGAAAAATATCTAGCCTTTGCACTCTGAATAAGTATTGCTTCACAGTCTTTTTCTGTCAATTTTTTTTTTCATTTTTTAATGTCAGTTTTTAATGTGGAAAATTATAACCAGTGTATATTTAGGGATTTCTTTCCCTACATATAATTTTGGCATTGTGAGTGCTGGAAGCAGATGTCAAAACTTGTGAGATAATTTCTTGTTCTTTGGTTTGTTGGCTGCCTATTTAGGAAGTGATGTCAGACCTTAATTTATACATGACTATTGCTCATGCTTTGCTTACCTACTCTGCACACTCAAAAGACAGGGTCCATGTGACTGCTGGCCACAATTGTACTCTATGTGTTTGGCTCATAAGAGTGCTGAGAATATGTTTGTTGAGTAACTGAGCTTTCCTCTAGAGTAGTCAGTTCTCATATAAGAAAGGAATCAGATATGGTCCAAAGAATGGCCTTGTACATACGTGGAATCTTTGTAATTATTCCATGTTAATTATATTGGCATTAAAATCTTTAAGTCAAAGAACCCAAAACAAAACAATAAAAAACCTAAAAGCTGTTTGAACGTCTTCCTTGTGCCCTGGAGAGTTCAAGGAAAATTCATCCCGTGTCACAAGCTAGGTGGGGCTAATGGAGGCACCCTGGGGAAAGGTGGTAGAGCACTAAAATCTTTCAGACAAGTAGTGAGTGCTAGGTTTGGTATCAGACACTTTATATAAATATATGTTGTTTATTTTGTTTTTAAGTACTATATGAGATATTCCCCATTTTATAGATGAAGACATTAAAATGCAGAGTAAGTGATGATAGTGGGATTTGAAAGCAAGATTCTAAATAAAATACTGACTTTTAAAAAAAGATTTTTATTGACTTTAGAGAAAGGAGGTAGAGAGAGAGAGAGAGAACGGGGGAGGAGGTGGTAGAGGGGAGTGGGAAGCATCAACTCATAGTAGTTGCTTCTCCTATGTGCCTTGACTGAGCAAGCCCAGGGTTTGAACTGGTGACCTCAGGACCTGATCCACTGCGTCACCACAGGTCAGGCGTATATTGATCGCCCATTTGTTTTGACTGATTCACAGTGAGATTTTTTTTATGTAATGACCAGTGTACGCATACATATGTGTATATTACTGCAGAGCTCGTACATAATGCAGGTGCTTCCTGGAATTGTGTAAAATGTAAGGACTCTCATAATCTCACCCAAAACAAAACACAAAACTGAAACTTTTTGCACTGCACCACCAGAGGTCAGGCAAAACTGGATCTTTTTATATGATACCATGTATGTGCATATATATACGTGTGGGGGGTGCTGTATTTAATATACTCTAATTGGATTTGGGGGGGGAATGCTGTTGTAACCTACTAAATTGATTTTTACAACTTACTAGTGTGTTATATCTTGTAATTTGTCTTCACAGCAGATAGTGTTGGTTATGGAAAAAAGCAAGCTAAACTGGAAACTTGGAGAAGAAAAAAAGATGCAGTACAGCTGTGTGGGGGGAAAAATTAATTCTTAGACTTAAAATCAAAAGCAGGTCTTCCTGGGTTTTGACACCAAAAAACAGGTCTTTTTTTTTTTTTTTTAAAGAGGGGGAGACAGGAAGGGAGAGAGGGGAGAAGCATCAACTCATAATTGCGGTACCTTAGTTATTCATTGATTGCTTTCTTTTTTTATTATTTATTTATTTATTTTTTTTTCTGAAGCTGGAAACAGGGAGAGACAATCAGACAGACTCCCGCATACGCCCGACTGGGATCCACCCGGCACGCCCACCATGGGGGCGATGCTCTGCCCACCAGGAGGCGATGCTCTGCCCATCCTGGGCGTCGCCATGTTGCGACCAGAGCCACTCTAGCACCTGAGGCAGAGGCCACAGAGCCATCCCCAGCGCTCGGGCCATCTTTGCTCCAATGGAGCCTTGGCTGCGGGAGGGGAAGAGAGAGACAGAGAGGAAAGCCAGGCGGAGGGGTGGAGAAGCAGATGGGCGCTTCTCCTGTGTGCCCTGGCCGGGAATCGGACCCGGGTCCTCCGCACGCTAGGCCGACGCTCTACCGCTGAGCCAACCGGCCAGGGCCTCATTGATTGCTTTCTTATATATGCTCTTTTGGTGGGGGAAGGGGCTCCAGCCAAGCCAGTAACCCCTTGCTCAAGCCATCGACATTGAGTTTGAGGCCTGTAACCTTTCAAGCCAGTGACCATGGGGTCATGTTTATGATTCCACAGTCAAATTGGTGAGTCTGCTCTCAAGCAGGTGACCTAGGGGTTTCGAACTTGGGTCCTTGGCGTTCCAGGCCCATGCTCTATCCACTGGGCTACTGCCTGGTCAGGTCCTAGACTTTTTTTTAAAACACTTGAGCAGTTATCTTAAGTGTAATTGTATTACGTTAGTTAGATGATAAGTTCAGTACTTACTGTTAGGAAATGCTGCTTGCCTGTGGGATACTCATAGTGAATTGATTGGGTAATGGGGAGAGGATGAGATTTCTCCTTCTCCACTGAAGACCCTACCACATGGTTCAGGAGTACAGTAGATTTCCCTCTGCCACCTCTTGGTATTGTTTGTTATGGCATTCCTTTTCTTCACATCTTTACATACTGTTTTCCCCAGGGATGCAGAAATAAATGAAAAGTAATAGAAGGTAGTACTGTTTTTCTTTAGGAAAGATACAATATTGATATTGAACCTGTATTTTAAACAGTTAGCATGTAGAGGTAGAATGTATTTTTTGGTGAGGGCTGTCACTTAGCAATCTTGCTGTAGTTAGGATAATTTATTGGAATCAAAAGAAAGGTGCAGGAAGGGCAGGGCTACAAGGTAGGTGGGTCTGAGAACATATGGGACTCAGGAGATAATCAGATTCTTCCTTTCTGCCTCTTTAGGCTTGAATTTTTTACTCCTTTCTGCAGACCTGCATTTTCTACCTAGCTAACTCCTGAATGTTGCATTAGTTAAAACCACGTAAAACTTTCATGACATACTCTGTACTCCTAAATTTGAAAATTTGATGGAACAGATTCTTTAGGTGTCCAGGGGACAAGGTAATATAAGAATTTGTCAACTCCCACAGGAATATATCTGTTATCTAAGAAAAGCAGTTCACAGGAGTGGGCCATGTGAAAATTGCTGGTTTTTTCTGAGGAGTATTCAGCAAGGGAGAAATTTTTATAGGATACATAGAGTAAGACATTACTAAATATAAAGCTGTTTTACTTTTTATGAAAATTTTAGAACATTTTGTGGTATCACGCCTTCATTTTAACTTGAGGGATTAGGAAAATTCTGGTTAAAATGTCCTAGAGACTGGATGGATTAAATAGTGAAGAAAGTGAACCAGTGATTGACTCTCTCTCCCCTTCTCCTTCCCTCTGTGTGTGTGCACATATGTAGTTATTTTAGATTTTGTTAGAGTTTTATTTTCATATTTTCTCTGAAGTACAGTAATGTTCTGTTGGCATTACCAATCTTGGGTTTTGTTACCAACCCCCAACGAATCCTCTCCCATCCTTCCATCCAACTAACCATTCATTCATCTATCCATCCATCCATCCATTCATTTATTTAACCAACAAATGTGTGTAAATACTGTGTATCAGGTGCTGTTCTGGACTCCCAAGAATTTGGGGTCACCTGCAGTGAGTAGGAGAAATTTATAGAACTTTCACCTCATGTCTTTAGTTCTCTTTTCATCTGTTGTGTCTGTCCTCTTTCTCTGTTTTCTTAAACATTTTAAGCATAGACCTGACCAGGCGGTGGCGCAGTGGACAGAGCATCAGACTGAGATGCAGAGGACCCAGGTTCAAAACCTCGAGGTTGCCAGCCTGAGTGCAGTCTCATCTGGCTTGAGTGTGGGCTCACCAGCTTGAGTGTGGGATCATAGACTTGACCCCATGGGTACTGGCTTGAACCCAAAGTCACTGGCTTGAACAAGGGGTCCCTTGCTCTGTTATAGCCCCCCAGTCAAGGCACATATGAGAAAGCAATCAATGAACAACAAGGTGCTGCAATAAAGAATTGATGCTTCTCCCCTCTTTCCCTTCTTGTCTGTCTTTCTCTCTGTCTCTCTCTCTCTCCATCTTTGTTACAACACAAGACATTTTAAGCATAGTTTTTTGTTTATTTCAGTTTCTTGATGTTAATTATAATATACTGATAATCCCTGGGTCTGTTTCTAATGTTCTTTCTTCTTTTTTTAATTTTATTTTTATTTTTTTGTTTTTTATTGATTTTAGAAAGAGAGAAACATCAGTTTGTTGTCCCACTTATTTATGCATTCATTGGTTGGTTCTTGTATGTGCCCTGTCTAGGGATCAAACCCACAACCTGGACATACTGGGACAATGTTCTAACCAACTGAGCTACCCAGCCAGGACCAATTCTTTTCTCTTTATCAGTTACTTTTACCTTCTGCACATGCCTAGTAACTTTATGTCAGATATTGTGGATGATATGTTGTAAAGATTCTGAATTTGTTATCTTCCTCTAAAGAATAAAATTTTTCTGGCTGGCAGTTAAAATACTAGTACAGGGGTCGGGAACCTATGGCTCGCGAGCCAGATGTGGCTCTTTTGATGGCTGCATCTGGCTCGCATACAAATATTTAATTAAAAAATATATATCATTCAAAATATAAAACATTCTCATATATTACAATCCATTCATTTCCTCCCGCTCATGTTCATGGTTGCGGGTGGCTGGAGCCAATCACAGCTGTCCTCCGGGACAACACCAAATTTTTATTGGATAATGTGTAACGTACACGGGTCATTGTAAGGTCAGGAAGTAAACTTCCCTCATTTTAATCAAGTAGTCAGCTAGCTAATTGCAGAAACCCTTTTGTGTGTGTATGTGTGTGTGTGTCAGAGACAGAGAGAGGAACAGATAGGGACAAACAGACAGGAAGGGAGAGAGATGAGAAACATCAATTCTTCGTTGCGGCTCCTTAGTTCATTGATTGATTTCTCATATGTGCCTTGACGAGGGCTACAGAAGACTGAGTGACTCCTTGCTTGAGCCAGTGACTTTGGGCTCAAGCTGGTGAGCCTTGCTCAAACCAGATAATCAAGCTCGCAAGCTCAGGGTCTTGAACCTGGGTCCTCCACATCCCAGTCCAACGCTCTACCCACTGCGCCACCGCCTGGTCAGGCCAGAAACCCTTTTGACAAAGAAGATGGCTAAAAGAAAAAAGGATGAGGAGTATTGTACTCTTCAGCAGGAATGGACAGAGGAATTTGCTTTTGTGGAGAGAGCAGGTTCTGCAGTGTGTCTAATATGCAATGATAAAATTGCATCAATGAAACGGTCAAATATAAAGCGGCACTTCGACACACGCCATACTACATTTGCATCAAAATATCCAGAGGGGGACACCAGGAAGAAAGCATGTAAAAGAGCTACTGTGCAGAGTGCAAGCTAGTCAGCAGCAACTTCGTGTTTGGACCCAACAAGGTGACTGGAATTTGACTGCTTTTTGGATAAAGACAAGATAATCAAACAAATAAAAGACATGCCTCTGTCAGCAAGAATTGTTCACGATCATACCATCGTGATGGCAAATCAAATTGAGGCAACACAAGTGAAGGACATAAATGCAGCACCATTCTTTTCTCTCGCTTTGGATGAGTCAACAGACGTAAGCCATATGTCCCAGTTCAGCATGATTGCAAGGTATGCTGTCGGTGACACACTACGTGAAGAAAGTCTTGCTGTTTTGCCTATGAAAGAGACAACAAGAGGGGAGGATTTATTCAAGTCTTTCACTGAGTTCGCTAAAGAAAAAAGTCTACCGATGGATAACCTTATTTCAGTGTGTTCTGATGGTGCTCCGTGCATGGTGGGGAAAAAAGGATTCATAGTGCTTCTTCATGAACATGAAAAGAGACCCATCCTAAGTTTTCACTGCATCTTACATCAGGAGGCGCTTTGTGCTTGGATGTGTGGCAAGCAGCTTGGTGAGGTGATGTCGCTGGTCATTCGGGTGGTTAACTTTATTGTTGCCCGAGCTTTAAATGATCGCCAGTTTAAAACACTGCTGGATGAAGTTGGGAATTATTATCCTGGTCTGCTTCTGCACAGCAGTGTGCATTGGTTGTCAAGAGGGAAGGTGCTCAGCCGTTTTGCGGCTGGTCTGAGCGAAATCTGGACTTTTCTTGAAATGAAAAATGAGCATCCTGAGTTAGCTGACACTGAGTGGCTCCTGAAGTTCTACTCTCATGAACATGACTGAACATCTGAACCGGCTCAATGTGAAAATGCAAGGTGTTGGAAATACAGTCTTATCCCTTCAACAAGCAGTGTTTACATTTGAAAACAAGCCGGAACTCTTCATCGGGGACATTGAAACAGGTCGTTTACTACACTTTGAAGAACTGGGAGAGTTTAAAGGTGCATGCACAGCAAGTGACCCTGCTCCACATCTTGATCTCCAGCAGCTAGGGGGCTTCACATCTAATCTCCTGCAGTCATTCAAAGTGCGCTTTGGAGAATTTCGTGAGCATACTCGTCTTTTTAAGTTCATCACCCATCCACACGAGTGTGCAGTGGACAGCGTCGACCTGAGTTACATCCCCGGTGTCTTCGTCAGAAATTTTGAGGTACAAGCTGCTGACCTGAAGGCCTCAGACGTGTGGGTGAATAATTTCAAGTCACTGAATGAAGATTTGGAAAGACTTGCACGACAGCAAGCAGAGTTGGTGAGCAAACACAAGTGGGGAGAAATGAAAAAACTTCAACCCGCGGACCAGCTGATTGTCTAAACTTGGAACGCACTTTCCATCACATACCACACACTACAGCATGTGAGTATTGCTGTACTGACAATGTTTGGCTCTACGTATGCATGTGAGCAGTCTTTCTCACATCTAAAAAACGTTAAGACCAACCTACGATCACATTTAACGGATGGAAGTCTCAATGCCTGCATGAAGCTTAACCTCACCATGAATCAACCAGACTACAAAGCTATCAGCAAAACCATGCAGCACCAGAAGTCGCATTAATGGTAAGAAGTACTTTATTTATCATTGGTTAGCAACAGCATAACAACGTTATTAAAAATCAGACACTTATTGTACTTTAAAAGTGTTGGTCTTACATAAAATGCACACATTCACTTGTATTTAGTGTTAAACATATTGTATGGCTCTCATGGAATTACATTTTAAAATATGTGGCGTTCATGGCTCTCTCAGCCAAAAAGGTTCCCGACCCCTGTACTAGTAGGTCAACCTGACCAGGTGGTGGCACAGTGGATAGAGCGTTGGCCTGGGACTCTTCGAGGACCCAGGTTTGAAACCCCAAGGTCACCAGCTTGAGCGTGGGGTCGCCAGTTTGAACGTGGCATTATAGACATGACCCCATGGTCACTGGCTTGAAGCCCAAGGTTGCTGGCTTGAGCAACGGGTCACTGGCTCAGCTGGAGGGCCCCCTCCCCCCATAAAGGCACTTATGAGAAAGCAATCGATGAACAACTAAGGTGCCGCAACTGTGGGTTGATACTTCTCATCTCTCTCCCTTCCTGTCTGTCTCTATCCCTCTCATTAAAAATAAAATAAAATACTGGTAAGTCACCTTGATCCAATCTAGGTTTAATTTTAGATTTTATTAGGGTGAGTCTATTTTAGTATTACCCATAATTCCTTAACTGTGTTCCTTATTCTGAGGGCTGGCCTTTCTGGGGTCTCAGGTGAAAGTGCCTGGTTTTCGCCAAAGTTACTGGACTCTTGGCCCAAACTATAACCTGTCTCCCCAGCACTCTGTGGCTTTTGAAATCTCTGTTCAGAGCGTCTGCTTGGCCTCCTGGAGTTGTACCCTGTTCTCATGCAGCTTAGGATGTCGTCTAAGATCTGAGATTTTTTTAATTGAATTTATTGAGGTGACATGGGTTAATAAAATAATATAGGTTTCAGGGGTGCAGTTTTATAATATATCATCTCTGTATTGTACTGTGTGTTCACTACCCCAAGTTTCTTCCCATCACCATTTATTTCCCCTTCTCAGAAGATTTTTTCATGTGTGATTTTAAGGTGTCTCTACTGCAGTTCTTCCAGTCTCCATCTCCTCTGTCCAATGAGACACTGCCTTCTGCTTGGGTTTTATTTTCTTGCGGTCCATTTTGGAAAATGCCTCAGAAAGAACGTTAGGGTGAATGTGGGTCTTATAACTTGTACGTTTCCCTTTTCTTGGAAACGTAACCTGTCAGTTTTTGTTCACTGTCTGTTAATTGTGGTTCTTTATTTTGTCCAGCTTCATAGATTTTTACAGCTGAAGAGTAGGCATTGCCACCTGCCCCATCATAGGAGGATCAGAAGTCCTGATTTCCATCAGAATTTCCAAGAGTTTGTCAGAACAAAATTAAATCAGATTATTGTAAACTCTGCGTGTCAGAAAGTACTTTAATATGAGAGTATGGTGTCATTATATATAATATTTAATATTCAGTGATATCACAACACTATGCAGTTTGGCCAGTCACTTTCCCTGTTTAAACATTGACTCCAAATAGAATTTGAGGTAGTTTAGAATAGAAGACAGAGATGCCCAATATTATTATTATAATATCTATTGCTATATAACAAATTATTTCAAACTTCAGCAGCTTAAAACAATGCACACTTGTTATCTCAGAGTTTCTGTGTGTAAGGAACAAGGACATGGTTTAGCCCAGGGGTCCCCAAACTACAGCCCGGGGGCCGCATGCGGCCCCCTGAGGCCATTTATCCGCCCCCCCCTCCCCCGCACTTCTGGAAGGGGCACCTCTTTCATTGGTGGTCAGTGAGAGGAGCATAGTTCCCATTGAAATACTGGTCAGTTTGTTGATTTAAATTTACTTGTTCTTTATTTTAAATATTGTATTTGTTCCCGTTTTTTTTTACTTTAAAATAAGATATGTGCAGTGTGCATAGGGATTTGTTCATAGTTTTTTTTATAGTCCGGCCCTCCAACGGTCTGAGGGACAGCGAACTGGCCCCCTGTGTAAAAAGTTTGGGGACCCCTGGTTTAACGGGATCCTTTTTCTCAGGTCTCTCACAAAGTCGCAGTCAAGGTGTCAGCTGGGGCTACAGTCCCACTTGAAGGCTTCACTGGGGCAGGAGCTGCTTCTAAGCTCACTCATTGGTTTGATAGCAGGATTCAGTTCCTTGAGCACTTTTGGACTGAGGATTTTAGTTTTTTGATGGCTGTAGGCAGGCCACCCTTGTTTCCTTCCATTCCTGCCCTTTTTTTAGAGCAGGTTATATTATGACCATTGGCATCATTGAAGTGAGCAAAGAAGGGAGTGCTACCAAGATGGAAGTGACAATCTTTTGTAACCTAATCACAGAAGTGACATCTTATCACCTCTGCTGTATTCTGTTTGTTAGATAGAAGTCATCGGGTCCAGCCCACATTTGAGGAAGGGGAATTACCTAAGCATGTGACGACCAGGAGACGTTGGGAGTCATATCAGAATCTGTTTACCACAGTTGTTGATAGAGAAACAAAGAAAATAGGCACAAAACCCCCAAAGATATCAAGAAAATTGGTACCTTTGTACAGTGGAGTACTATGTGGCTGTAAAAGAAGGAAGTTTTACCTTTTGCAGCAGCATGGATGGACCTAGAGAGCATTATGCTAAGTAAAATAAGCCAGTCAGAGAAGACAAGTGCAATATGATTTCACTTTTATGTGGAATAAACTGAACTAACAAAACAAAAATAGCCATAGATACAGAGAACAGAGTGACAGCTGTCAGAGGGGATGGGAGTTGGGCGGCTAGTGGAAAAGGTGTAGGGATTAAGGAAAGAAAAAATCTTACCGACACAGCAGTGTGGGGACTGCAGAAGGTAACGGGGTGCATGGAGGTGGAGGAAGGTAGAGAGGGGTAGCTGATGATGGAGGGAGATTTGACTTGGGGTAGAGAACACACAGTGCAGTACACAGGTGATGTATTTCAGAACTGTGCATCCGAAACCTATAATTTTTTTTAACCAATATCACCCCAATAATTCAATTAAAAAATAAAAGAATAAGCCATGTAAACCAGTATATAAGCATCCCCCCAAAATTTCAAAGCATTATCTGGCTTTTTCTGCATAGGTATTTTAATGTCAGATAATATACAATACAGATTTTACTTTTTTAATTTTGCAGAAATGCTCTAAAGTAACTATTAAAATAATTGAATTGTATAAGTGATGTTTAATAAATATGCAAAATTTAGCATGACCATGTGGTAGCACAGTGGATAGAGCGTCAGACTGGGACGCAGAGGACCCAGGTTCGAAACCCCGAGGTCACAGGCTTGAGCACAGGCTCATCTGGCTTGAGCTTGGGCTCACTGGCTTGAGCATGGGGTCTCTGGGTCTCTGGCTTGAGTGTGGGATCATAGACATGACCCCATGGTCAGTAGCTTGAGCCCAGAGGTTGCTGGCTTGAGCAAGAGGTCTCTGGCTTGAGCAAGGGGTCACTTGTTCTGCTGTAGCGCCCCCCCCCTCCGTAAAGGCATGTATAAGAAAGCAATCAGTGAACAACTAAGATGCCGTAACAAAGAATTAATGCTTCTCATCTCTCGCACTTCCTGTCTGTCCCTCTCTGACTCTCTGTCTGTGTCAGAAAAAGAAAAAGTCCTGGCTATATAGTTCAGTTGGTTAGAGTGTCATCCCCATACATCAAGGTTGTAGGTTTGATCCTCGGTTAGAGTACATATGAGGATCAACCAATGAATGCATAAATAAGTGCATTTATAAGAAAAATAAATCTATGTTTTTCTCTGTTTTCCTCACTCTCTAAAACTCAAAAAAGAAATGTGTTGGCGAGGATGTGGAGGAACGGGAACCCTTGTGCAATATAGGTGGGAATGTAGATGAGTGCAGCCACTATGGAAACAGTATGGAGATTCCTCAAAAACTAAAACTAGAACTATCATGTGATCCAGCAATTCCACTTCAGGGTATTTGAATAATGTTGAAACATTAACTCCAGTAGATACATGCATGACCACTTCCCATGTTCATTGCAGCATTATTTACAGTAGTAAAAATATTAAAAGAATCTAAGTGTCTATTAACAGGTCAATGGATAAATATGTGTGTGAGTGTAGAATGAAATATTACTCAGCCACAAAAAGTGAAATTTTGCCATTTGCAGCAACATGGATGGACTTCGATGGCACTCTTCTAAGTGAAGTAAGTTAAACAGAGAAAGACATAACATGCTCGCACTTCCATGTGGAATCTAAACAAAAATAAGAAAAAACCCTCAGGCCCATGGGTACAGAGAACAGAGGCAGGGAGTTGGGGAGTGGACAAAATGGATGAAGAGTGTTCAGAAGGTACAGATTTGCAGTTACAGAATGAGTGATGGGGATGTAAAGTACAGCATGGTAACTATCGTTAATAGTATTAAATTGCATATTTGAAATTTTTGACGAAATCTCACACTGTTCCATTCCGTTCTGCCCAGGGTGTGAATCGTCTCTTCAGTATATCCACACTGTACAGTCATGCACTGCTTAATGATGGGGATAGGTTCTGAGAAGTGTGTCATTAGGCACTTTCACTGTTGTGCTATCATCCTAGAATGTATGATGGTATGACCCAGTGGTTTGAATTGCCAGTCCACCAAAAATTTTGTGCCAGTCTGCAAGAGAGTTAACCACCCTGATGTTGTATGAAGATTGTAGAGTCATTGGGTCTATGCTGTTCATACAACATCATGATGGATACCTTTTTTGTGTACTGGTCCAGTGGTTGAAAACCACTGGTATAGCCTACTACTGTAATTTATGTGCTATATGTTTATATGACTGGCAGTGCAATAGTTTTGTTTATACCAGCATTTACCACCAAGTCATGAGTAATACATTGCACTGTGGCATCACTAGGTGATAAGAATTTTTCAGCTCCATTATAATCTTTTGAGACCACTGTTGTATGTATAATCTGCCCTTGACCAAATGATGTTATGCAGCACATGACTGATAATTTTTATCAATCAGTTTGTTAATGTGGTGTATCACATTGATTGATTTGTGTATATTGAGCCACCTTTGCATCCTGACGATAAATCCTACTTGATCATGGTATATGATCCTTTAAAAAAAATATTAGAGAGTAGGGGGGAAAGAGAGAGAGGTGAGAAGCATCAACTTATGTTACATCACTTTAGTTGTTCATTTTGCCTTGAATGGAAGTGGGGCTCAAGCCACATCAGTGCCCTCTTGCTCAAACCAGCCACCTTGGGCTTCAAGCTAGCAATCATAGGATCATGTTGATCCCCCGCTCAAGCCAGTTAACCCTGTGCTCAAGCTGGCGAGCCTACAGTTAAGCCCACACTCAGGCCAGCGCCCTCGGAGTTTCAAACCTGGAACCTCAGTGTCCTAGGTCAATGCTCTATCCCCTGCAGCACCACCATTCAGGCAGTCTATAGTCTTTTTAATGTGTTCCTGTATTTGGTTTACTGATACTTGCTAAGTTTTGGATCTATGTTCATTAGGGATATTGGCCTGTAGTTTTCTTTCCTTGTGATGTCATTGTCTGGTTTTGGTATCCGGATGATGCTGGCCTTGTAAAATGAATTTGGAAGTATTCCCTTCTCTCCTGTTTTTGGTTATTTGTTTGTTGTTTCTTTTTGAAAGAGTTTGAAAAAGACTGGTATTTTTTGTGTGTGTGTGACAGAGAGAGGGACAGATATGCAGGAAGGGAGAGAGATGAGAAGCATCACTTCTTTGTTGCAGCTCCTTACTTGTTCATTGGTTGCTTTCTCATGTGCTTTGACTGGGAGGCTACAGCAGAACAGGTGACCCCTTGCTCAAGCCAGTGACCTTGGGCACAAGCCAATGATCATGGGGTCATGTTTATGATCCCACACTCAAGCCAGCAACCCACGTTCAAGCTGGTGAGCCTGTGCTCAAGCCAGATGAGACCACACTCAAACCAGTGAACTCAGGGCTTCAAACCTGGGTCCTCTGTGTACCAGTTCAACGCTCTATCTACTGTGTCACTGTCTGGTCAGGATAGATTGATAATCTTCTTGGAATGTTTGGTAGAATTCAAACAGTGAAGTCTGATTCTGGAATTTGGGGAGGTTTTTTTGGTTACTGATTTAACCCTTTGAGTAGTACAAATGTTCATGTACGTCTTCGTGCGTCCTGACCATCCAGAGTACGATCGATTGATTGTACATGTTCATCTTTAAACTTTGAGCTGGAGCATGCACGCCTCCCTTTCAGAAGCATTGTAGCATGTGCTGCCATCTAGCCTGGAGGCTGGTGAGCCCAGTTATCACTATAAAGTATCTCTGAAGAGTGCTACCACCTGTTCCATAATACTAGTAACTATGTTCAGCCTTGAGTATGTGCATACCATATGTAGCTGCTGTAGTTCTGTTGACAGAACTTACTGCATTTACAGCTGGTTTTTGTCATTTTATAAATTATTATTGTTGTTCTAATACCACAATATTCAGGATCTTACATGGTTAAATTGTTTTTATAATTTTTTGCTTTTTCCTCAACATATACATCATTCATTCGTCTAAATTTTTCAGCTCTTTCCCAGGAGAGATGTTGAGACATAATCAGGCAGGAAGGCTAGCTCTGGAGATGTTCATAATATCTTGACAGCCTTCGTCTTTCAGGGCGTCACTTCTCAAATCCAGCCCCTGCAACAGCCTCAAAGGATAAGCCACAATGAAAATGCTTCGTATGTCAGCATATTACAAGAAGGCAGCGTAAACAGGGGCAGAAGGGTGACGTGCATTGAATGTAACAAACCACTTTGCCTACATCCATGTTTTGAGGAGTACTACAGTTTGAAATTTTTTTTTTGAAAAATTTTTAAACGTAAGGAATAAATAAAAATACTATAAATTTTCCTAAGAATATCATTATGTGCAAGTACATATTTGAGATTCTGCTAATAACAATACTTCTTTATTTACAGATGAGAGGTATGCAAGAATTGCATGAGATAACAAAAGTTTTTATTTTAAAAATGTGTAAGGCAACATTAAAAAAGGCAAATGTACTTCTTGTTTTCATAAATTGGTTATCAAACAAACATGATTTTAAGTTAATAAGCTGTAACTGGAACTAATTTCATTTTTTGGAAAAAAAAAATTCACTCCCAGGGGTCAGCAAGCATGAAGAAAACTCACTACTCAAAGGGTTCATCTCCTTACAGTCTGTTTAGAACTATTTCTTCATGATCCAGTCTTGAAAGTTTATATGTTTCTAGGGATTTATTCATTTCTTATAGTCCAATTGATTGGAGTATAATTATTTGTAGTAGTCTATAATCTTTTGTATTTTTGTATTGTCAGTTGTAATGTTTTCTCTTTCATTTCTGATTTTGAGTTCTCTTTTATTCTTGATGAATCTAGCTAAGGGTCTGTCAGTTTTGTTAAATTTTTTTTATTTTTCTGAAGCTGGAAACGGGGAGAGACAGTCAGACAGACTCCCGCATGCGCCCAACCGGGATCCACCCCACATGCCCCCACCAGGGGGCGATGCTCTGCCCCACTGGGGCGTCGCTCTGCCGCGACCAGAGCCACTCTAGCGCCTGGGGCAGAGGCCAAGGAGCCATCCCCAGCGCCCGGGCCATCTTTGCTCCAATGGAGCCTTGGCTGCGGGAGGGGAAGAGAGAGACAGAGAGGAAGGGAGGGGGTGGAGAAGCAAATGGGCGCCTCTCCTTATGTGCCCTGGCCGGGAATCAAACCTGGGTCCCCCGCACGCCAGGCCAACGCTCTACCACTGAGCCAACCGGCCAGGGCCTTTGTTAATATTTTTGAAGACCCAGCTCTTAGTTTTATTGATCTTTTCTATTGTCTTTCTAGTCTCTATTTCATTTATTTTTCTCTAGTATTTTCTTTCTTAAACTAACTTTAAGTTTTGTTCATTTTCTGCTTCCTTGAGGTGTAAAGCTAAATTGTTATGTTTTAGATTTTTCTTGTTTCTTTGAGGTAAGCATTTATCACTGAATTTCCCTCTTAGAGCAGCTTTTGCTGATCCCATAAGTTTTGCTATATTTCCATTTTTCTTTGTCTCAAATTATATGTTGATTTCTCTGTTGACTCATTACTTGCTCAGCAGCATGTTGTTTAATCTTCACATATTTGTGAATTTTCCAGTTTTTTTGTAATTGATTTCATACCATTGTGGTTGTAAAAGGTGCTTAGTTATTATGATTTCCATCTTAAATTTGTTGGCTTGTGTTGAGACCTAACATTATCTAATGTATATGGAGAATGTTCCATGTTTACTTGAGAACAATGAATATTTTATTGCTTTTGTATGAAATGTTTTGTGTATATGTTAAGTCTGGTCTAACATGTAATTTAAGGCCTATGTTTCCTTATTGATTTTCTATCTGTTGATCTATTCATTGATACAAGTGGGGTATTAAAGTCCGTTTGGATCTGATAATATTTGCTTTATATTTTTAGTGCTCCTGTATTTGAAGTTCTTAAAGGGTCTTACATTTCTTTTCCTGTTCTAACAGTGTCCTGATAAATATGATACTTGAAGGAGAAAATAAATAAAATTCAAGCTCTATTTGTTTAGGTTAGTACACAAAATAGATATATTCTTGGCTTAAACATTATTTGAGTTGTTAACAAAATCACTCATGAAGACCTGGAGTGTTTTGTATCTTTTTTGAAATTGAGTTAATTTGCCATAAAATCTTAGCACATCTTGAATTACTTGGCAAAGAAGAAGTATATTTTCAGAATTACAAAATATCAGTGCCCAGACTTTTAGAAGCCTAAGCAACATTCTCATTTTAGTTGCTTCTTGCTCCTATTTGATTTTGATTTACCAAAGAATGTATTTATGGATTTAGTACTTTTAATGGCTGTAATGCTACCAAGAACAGTAGAAATCAATTTTAATATTAAAGATAAATCTTTATAGGTTTTTTAAAAATAAGAATTACTACCAAAAGAAATTTCTTAACAACATCTTCAGTTTAAAAAGGAGGGGCTCCAGCCATGCCAGTGCCCCTTGCTCAAGCTAGCAACTTGTGGGCTCACCCCAGCAACCATTGGATCATGTCGATGATCCCACGCTCAGACCTGTGACCCCACACTCAAGCTGGTGACCTCGAGGTTTAGAATTACCTCAGCATCCCAGGTCAATCTTCTGTCTGCTGCACCACCACCTATCAGGCTATTTATTGTAAACTTTTTGATGGCAGGTGCCTCCAATGCTTTTAATGTCTTTTAACTAGACTGCTCACAAAAATTGGGGAATATTTAAAAAAAGAATATGAAGATACAAAATATCACCTAATCTTTGTGAGGAGTGTAGTTTAATTTTCATAACACTCATTTTAGAGATGAGAAAACTGAAAGTTAATTATATGTCTAATAAGTGTTCAAGCTGAGATCAGATGCTAGGCTATTAAGCTCTATCCAGAGTCTGTACTTTCTGGTTGTCTAACAGGAACATAGTGGGAAATTTGTCTTTTAATAGGGGATTTGATGTGTTGCCCAATAGTGCAGAGTAGGTGTGTGTTTTTAACTGAGATGTAACTCCTAAATTGGCAGAATGATCAGAGACTGAGCATTACATGGGGACGTTTAAAGGGGAGTCAGGAAAGCCATGAGGTCCTATTATCACACTTGAGAACTTTTTGTTTCATTGGTGAAACCATTCTGTTATTGTGGAGCTTGAAGTTTAATTGGGAGCTTTACAAATATAGAACAAAGTAGAAGGGAATTAACGTCTTCAAAGACAGAGATGATAAAAGCATAATATTAGAGTGAAGTAACCTCAGAGAGCAGTTCATCTCTGCATCTCAAAGTGTGTTCAGTAGCCCTCAGCCTCATTCAATTTTGGTAGAATCTAAGGCCTACTACAGACCTACTGAATAAGAGTTGGCATTTTAACCATATTCCCAGGTGATTTGTATTCCATTAAAACTTGAAATGCACAGATCCATCATTTTACAGGGGAGAAAGACCCTGAAGGATGAACTAACAGGTGGTTTAGTGGGTGGTTCAGGAAGGTTAAAGAAGATTCACCCCTTTTAGTCCTATTTTTTTCTTTTTCTTTTTTAAGTGAGAGGAGGGGAGATAGGCTCCCACATGTTCCCCGACTGGGATCCACCCAACAACCCCTGTCTCAGTCTGATGCTCTAGTCAGCCGAGCTATCCTCAGTGCCAGAGGCCAACGCTCAGACTAGCCAAGTTATCCTCAGCGCCTGGGGCTGACACTCAGCCAGTAGAGCCACTGGCTGCAGAGGGAATGCAAGAGAGAAGGGGGAGAGGGAGGGGAAGAGAAGCAGATCGTGTGTATCCTGACTAGGGATTGAACCCAGGATTTCTGCACGCCAGGCTGATGCTCTATCCACTGAGCAAACTGGCCAGAGCCCCTTTTAGTCCTTTTTTTCCCTACCTAGAACCTTTTTGATTGAGTGCCACTTGCTTTAACTATGTATACAATCTGAACACATTCCTTAGAGAAATTGTGTTGATCATAACTTAGCTTCCTTCATCATGTACAATCTCTTCCCAAAAGATCTATCATTTCTGGTCACTGTTACGGTACTGCTGTGTTCAGGGCATAGTTTTTGCTCAGTCCAAGACTCTATAGTTAAAATTATTTTAAGAATCTAGTCATTTATTGTTACTCATTATTATTTTCGGGAGTAAATTAGAGAACAAGTTTGTTTAATTACTTCTTGAAGAATAAAAACCCTCTGAAACCATTGAAAGGGGATGATTTTGTTTTTATGTGTTGCTTGTTTCTCCTTGACAAAAATAGAAGTGGGGAAAGTATAACAGTATGCATTGCTGGAAGTGCTATTTTCTACTTTTTTCTTCACCTCTGTTTTACATAGAACATGATTTTTAAACATGCCTAGAATATTTCTAATCTCAGTTGCAAAAGTGATTTTCTGAAGTATTGTTTTGAGGCATCAGTGGCACATATTTTTGAAGAGTATGCTAGAGTAATCGCATAACTACCTGACCAGATTCGCTTTTTCCTTTTTTTTTTTTAGTTTAGGTGAAGTGCACATAAAATTTTCTCTATTATATTGAAGTGTCCAGTTCAGTAGTGTTAAGTATGCTCACATTGCTGTGAAACGGATCTTGAGAACTTGGTCATTTTGGACACCTGTTAAACAACAACCTCACTTTCCTCTTCCATAGCCCCTGGCAGCCACCATTCTACTTTCTGCTTCTGAGGTTGACTACTTTAGGTATTTCCTATAAGCAGGATTATACCGTATTTGTCTTTTTGTCACTGGTTTATTTTATATTTCATTATTAGCTTGATGCCTTTAGAGTTCGTCCATGCTGTAGCATGGCATGTGTCAATTTCCGTCCCTTTTTTTTTTTTTTTTTTTTTGTATTTTTCTGAAGCTGAAATGGGGAGAGACAGTCAGACAGACTCCCGCATGTGCCCGACCGGGATCCACCCGGCACGCCCACCAGGGGCGACGCTCTACCCACCAGGGGGTGATGCTCTGCCCCTCCGGGGCGTCGCTCTGCCGCGACCAGAGCCACTCTAGCGCCTGGGGCAGAGGCCAAGGAGCCATCCCCAGCACCCGGGCCATCTTTACTCCAATGGAGCCTTGGCTGTGGGAGGGGAAGAGAGAGACAGAGAGGAAGGGGGGGGTGGAGAAGCAAATGGGTGCTTCTCCTATGTGCTCTGGCCGGGAATCGAACCCAGGTCCCCCACATGCCAGGCCGACGCTCTACCGCTGAGCCAACCGGCCAGGGCCAATTTCCGTCCCTTTTTTAAGGCTGAATAATATTCCATTTTTTGTATATACCACATTTTGTTCAGTCATTTATCTATTGATGGACATTTGGGTGGCTTCCACCTTTTGACTATTGTGAATGCTACTATGAACATGGGTGTGCAGTGCGTTTTACTTTTATTTTTAAGAAGGTTTGCTAAATCATTTGTGAGTTTGTTAGTGAGAAAAACACTGTAGTAGCTAGAGGACTTCAGTTGATTATCTTTCTCCTTGACTGCTGTTTAACTTTAAGATACAACCAATATGAGTCTGTTGGATCTCTTAAAAGAGAGGGAAACACATTTACAAAGTTGTAATAATTCTTAAAGTATAACAGATGTAAGGACACAGATGACAACTCATGTAATCCATTTACCTTTACATTTAGGGACACTTGAGTCATTTGCTTTCAGAACTTTCAGTTTGTCTTATTGTTTTGGTGAGTTGTACCAAAAAAATTTCCACTGTATTATTAATTTCTCAACTGTGCAATGTAAAAATTTTCTATTTTAAAAACATAAATAGTAATGTTGCCCTGGCCGGTTTGCTCAGTGGAGAGCATCAGCCTGGTGTGTGGATGTCCTGGGTTTGATTCCCAGCCAGGGCACACAGGAGAAGCACCCATCTGCTTCTCCACCCCTCTCCTTCTCCTTTCTCTCTGTCTCTCTCTTCCCCTCCCACAGCCAAGGCTCCATTGGAGTGGAGTTGGCCCGGACGATCAGGATGGCTCCATAGCCTCTCTCTGCCTCAGGCTCTAGAATGGCTCTGGTTACAACCAGAGCAATGCCCAGATGGGCGGAGTGTCACCTTCTGGTGGGCATGCGCAGTTGGATCCCAGTAGGGCACATGCGGGAGTCTGCTCTCTGCCTCCCCACTTCTCACTTCAGAAAAATACAAAAAAAACCAACAACACATAAATAGTAATGTTAATGTTGAGAGGAAAGAATGAGTTGATACAAGAGAAGCTTGGATTTCACTGTGTAATAAGTAATTTCCTGAATATAATTTTTTACGTATACAAACTAGTGAAAGCGCCTACAAAATAACTTGTTTTGAAAGGATTATTAAAATCAAGAAAATGCATATTTTGAGTAACAATCTATGATTGTAACCCTTGGTTAATCTCTGAAGGATGGAAGAATGTGGATCACTGAAGGAGTTAGTGCCTGTTGTTAACCTTGATGGTTTATTAGTAGAGTTGAAAGAAGTGGCCCATCTTTTCAAGGTGCTGCTATATAGTTCAAGAAGCTACCTTTTAGATTTCCCATTACAGATATAGCTGTAAATGGTTCCATGTGTGGCAACAAACAGCATTGTTTATCTTCTTAAAAGGTTTTTTTTAATCATGTCTTTTTATCATCCAGAGGACTTAGAAATGTTTGTCTTCTAGGCTCATCAACAGAGCAGACGAGCAGATCGTTTATTAGCTGCAGGGAAATACGAAGAGGCTATTTCTTGTCACAAAAAGGCTACAGGTGAGTACTCTTTTTGAGAAATACTGAGTCTAAAACTGTAGGACAATTTCTTTTCTTCAGTATCTCTCAACACTTTATTTAGAATGAAAGTCATAGAAGTAATGATGTGGTGTTGCCTTGCATAATACAAACAGGATGACCCTGCCAACTCACTGGAATATCAGCTTGCATTATTTTTTGAGTGTGTCAAATTTCCCAGCTTCCCCTAAGTATTCTTTCTAAACCATGAAAATTGCACATGCCATATTGGTAGCTGATTCCTGGATACAGCTTTCTGAGACCCAAGATCCCTAAAGACAGAAGTGATTGCAAAAAGTCTGCCAGTACATACTTAGTTACTATAGTAAAGGAGTCTAAAGTCCATTTTGAGTTCTGAAGGTAATAACTAGTTTAATTCATCCGGAATGGGTAGCCACCTTTCTTAGAGCATGCTCCCGGCTTTGTGCTAGAGGAGGGCGCTTTCCTTTCCCTCCAGGCCAGCATGATGACCAAACGATGTTCTTTCCTGGCAGTCTGCCCCTCCGTACTACCTACTGTGAATATACAGACCACAGAGTCGACACTGGTTTGGATAAATCCTCTTACGTCGGGGAGCTTTGCCTATAAATCAATGATTTTTAGAGAAAATTTCTGAAGAATTAGTGTTGCCACTGAAGTGTACCCTATAGAGCTGAGCACATAGTATATACCCCATAAATCTTTGTGAACTTTTATGGTTAGTTTTATGGGGGTTTGTACAACATTAGACTTGGTAGCTAGTGCTATTTATATCTTTCATAAACCTATTTTATTATGAATTGAATTGTTAAATTTGTAGTCACTGTGAAGAAAAGAATGTACTGTATGCTATTTAAGAAAACCATGTTGTGGATGAAGGCCACAGTGAAATAACATCTTTCATTAAATAACCCAGAGTGGTCATGGCTACACATCTATAACATACGGTAAGATGAGTATTTGTTATGCATTGAGCAGTAGGATATTCTGAATGTATAAAAGGGAGAAAAGTTATTTTCTTTGTTATTTTAGAGACAGGAAGGGAGAGAGATGAGAAGCATCAGCTCATAGTTATTGCATTTTAGTTCTAAATTCATTGATTGCTTTCTCACATATATGCCTTGACTGGGGGCTCCAGCTGAGCCAGTGACCCCTTGCTCAAGCCAGTGACCTTGGGCTTCAGGCCAGCGACTAGCAACCCCACGCTCAAGCTGATGAACCTGCGCTTACACCGGATGAGCCTGCCCTCAAGCTGGCGACCTCGGTGTTTCAGACCTGGGACCTCAGCGTCCCAGGTTAATACTCTGTCCACTGCGCCACCACAGGTCAGGCAGAAAAACTTTTTCATTCCTAACCTATATCCCTGTTTTTATTTGAAGACTTAAAACTAATATTGGGCTTTTAATGCCTCCACCCCCCTGCCCTTGTACATAAATTCTGTGACATTCTCAGGAGTAGAAAAGATAAAGCCAGCCTGTTGGATCCCATTAGCTTTAAATATGGAGGTAGACCATATTTGGCTCCCAACTGAGCCAATTGGGAGTTTATACTTGGTTAAAAATAGTCTTGTGTTGCATTTGAGAGTGGAGTGGTGAATGTAATGCCAGTTTGGAAACTGACGTTAGAATAAGCTCAGTGATTTCTAAATTGACAGCTAGGGCTCGTAACAGTGGTATTTGGGGAGGTGTGGATGTAGATGTATTTTGAGAGGAAGGAATTTAGTGTTTGGAAATCATTTTAGAGATCTGACAGGGAAAAGTTCATCGGAGAAAGACTTATAGGAAGGGGAGCATGAAACGAGAGGTCTTAGGGGAAAAGAAGAGACATCGTGTTAATCTGTCAGAGATCAGAGGAGAGTCTGAGACTAAAAATCTACCTCAAGATTACAGAGCTAACGACCATAGCCTGTATACTTTATAGAGTTTTAATAGTGTTTATTTTGTAAATGAATTGAAATAAAGAAGTTACTTGATTTTTCTTTCCTTTTGAGGAAAGGTAGGATCTACTTTTGAGGTGGACATGGCTGGCTTAGATAAAATGAGCGTATGAGTATTCATTTGACAGATAAACTGAGATGCCAAACCCCAGGAAGGAAAAAGCTGTCTAAATCTTCAGGCAGGAAGTGGGGTGGAGATGTTCACATTTTACTATTTAATATGAAAAAAGGAAAGGTTATGAGGCCACAAACTCCCAAGTATTCAGTATTGTCAGAAAAATCTATTGCTTTAAACCCTTGATTAACAGTTGTAACTGGATTGGTGTAATTCTTCCTTATCAGTCTTCTGCAGTCCGTTCCCTAAGTGAATAGTATTTCTTTCACAAACAACAGAAAGAGCAAAAGCTTAAATGGGAAGTTGATAATAGCGACTGACAATGCTTAGAACGCAAAATGAACATTTCAGATGAGCAGTTCTCAGAGTACAGTGTTTCTGTGTATTTGGTTGAAAACAAGTCTTGACCTGACCTTCCCATTAGACTGTGGTGACGTGAAAATGATTCAGAGAGATTAGTCTTTGTCATTCAGAGGCAGTATTTTGCTATGTGTGTCCAAATAGACTGTACAATTTGTACTTTGGTACCAGATTCACAATAGAATAATAAATGATGTTATTATTTTAAGAAGTGATAGGTTCTTCAGATTTTCTTAGTTCCTTTTTCCCATCATTTGCTTAATATTTACTTTATTTGAACCAGATTGTTAGATTTTTGTAACATAAGCATTTCGTTCCTAAATTTCTCCCATGGTGGAGTATTTTCTTCTTTTGTGACCCTGGAGCAAATCTGTGACCATGCAGTCAGATTAAAACCTTTTGTTTCTTTTAAAATAACTTTTAAGGCCTAGATTTTAAATTAAAATCTTGGAAATACTTTAAGTGACCGTGTGACTCCTGTTGAATTCTTTGTGCTTTGGCAGCTCAGTGTCCCCAAGGACACCCAATATCCTCTTCTGTCTTGTTATAGTTTTAAGGTTCTACAAGGGAGGTATTTCAGTTTTTGTTTTTATTTTTTTGTTTTTTGTGTGTATGTGACAGAGAAGGAGAGATAGATAGAGACACAGATAGGGACAGACAGGAAGGGAGAGAGATGAGAAGCATCAATTTTTCATTGCACATCCTTAGTCTCCTTAGGTGTTCATTGATTGCTTTCTCATATATTCCCTGACCGGAGGGGCTACAGCAGAGCAAGTGACCCCTTGCTCAAGCCAGTGATCCCACATTCAAGTCGCTGAGCCTGTGCTCAAACTGGTGAGCCCGCACTCAAACAGGTGACCTTGGGGCTTTGAACCTGGGTCCTCTGCATCCCAGTTCAATGCTGTTTCCACTGCGCCACCGTCTGGTCAGGCAAGGGAGGTATGTCAGTTGTTTTAAGTTTGTTTTTGCCAGATTGTTCCATTTGTTAAGGAAGTGGACGTAAAGCAAACTGTAGTTCAGACAAGGAGACATAATAGGAGGGATGTCTAGGAAAATTCATCCACACTGTCAGAACAATATAGATAAAATGTCTCAACAGAGTTAAACATGAACAAAAGGGAAAGAAATAGTCTGTATGCAGTTATACAGAATTAATAGAGAGTTACAAAACAAAAACATTGAGGGAAAAAGGTAAGTGTGGCTGGAGCAAAAACTTTGTAACCAGCTCTGCATTGTGTTGAGGGAGGGAGCTTCCAGTTAAGCTGAATCTTAAAGACTGTGGTAGAACTGGGCAGACAGCAGTTCTAAGTCAGGGACTCGGAAAATCATTACATACTTGAATTAGTGCTATACAGAACGCATTGCCTTGGAGTATGTGCAAAAAGGGAACAATGCAGAGACGAGAGATGCTGGAAAGTGTATAGTAAGCAAGGGAAAAAATGGAGCTCGAGTATGATCTATTATTAATAATACTTTTGTTTATATCTCATCTTGTTCCACACAAGATATAGAAGGCCTTAGAGAAGAATACAACAAAATATAAAATTAATTAAAAATGAATAGATGGAATCCATAGAAAGATAAAATGGGAAAGGACTAGAAGTTTAGTTTGCACAATACACCCTGGGTTCTTGCATATTTGACAGGAGCACTTGGCCCTAAGTTTTATTAGCAGTCAGCTCAAAGAGGAATATTGTGGAAATTTACAGTGACTATTTAAATTCAAACAAATTAAGTAACCCAAAAACTGATCTTAAGATCAAAGAGAAGTTGACTAAGTTGCTGACCATTTGTGGTGTTCATCAGTGACACTATATTCTGTTTTGACAGCTTGCTTACAACTAATGTCAACAAGTTCTTAGGGCTTTAACGCCCTCACTTCTAGCAGGCTGTTGGCAAAGCTCAGAAGCAAGTCAGTGAAAGTTCTGTAGGAGTCCTAAAGGGTAGTCCAGGTTTTCATATGGGTAAAAAGTAATGGATAATCATCTTTTGGTATTTTTGAGAGACTAACGAGTAATAGCATTTTGAAAGATTCTTATTAAGTTTTAACCCTCCCTAATCCCGTTTTTTTTTTTTTAGACAATTAAATTTGACAAGGTGACATTGGTCAATTAGAGTACATAGATTTAGAGAAAACATCTCCACATTGTTTGGGCAGTCGATTATCTAATCCTGTTTTCTGATTAAGCCATCTTTACTTTTAATTGTGGAATCTACAGGGGTTTTAAAGAACAAACTCCTTTGAAATACCTACATTTGATTACCACTGACCTCCTTTTAAATTACTATCCTGTTCTTTTCAGGAACAGGATAACTTTGTAACAGAGTTCCTGCAAGGTCATTTCTCTCTGCTGTGTGAGGAGTATTGAAACACAGGAAGAGTTTTATGAAGTGATCTGTTAATTACAAAATGATGACACTTGTATATTAACGTGCCTCTTTTTTTTAAACCAGCATATCTTTCTGAAGCCATGAAGCTGACACAATCTGAGCAGGTGAGACATTTTCTTAACATCTGCAATAACGGTTAGAAGGATTTTCTTGCCTGACCTGTGGTGGTGCAGTGGATGGAGCGTCAACCTGGGATGCTGAGGTCATTGGTTCGAGCCCCAGGCTTGCCCAGTCAAGACACATATGATTGAGTTGATGCTCCCTGTTCCTCTCCCCTTTCTCTCTCTCTCTCTTCTCTCTAAAATCAATAAATAAAATCTTTAAAAAAAAAAAGGATTTTCTTGTGAGGACTTGAATTGTATATAAAATAAAGCATTGTGCCCCTCTTGAAACAGTCAAAATACAGGGTGGAAAATAATAAAACAATAAGTAGTAATACAAGAATATTTCATGTACTCATAATTGTAAACCTACTTGGCTCTACCCTGTATATAAAAAGGGCAAAAGTAGAGTTCTTTAGAAAAGAAATTAAACTGAACGAATGAACTGCTGTTGATGTACCAGACGTGGTCTGCGGAAATCTGTCCCTTTTTTTCTAGTGGTTACTTGTAGATCTCAGCCTGCCACATGTGTCCCAGAGCCCCCTCTTAGGCCTTTCCTGATCAGTAAGGAACTCCCAGTAAGTAAGCAGACCGGGACAAGGGGAAACCACTCGGCCTTCTCTTTGCTTCTTTCTCAAAGATTATTTAAATCTGAACTTACCTTTTCCTGAATTCCTGACCAGTTCTGGGGTTTTTTAATTTGTTTCACCAATGGCTTTCTTTTTCTTTTTTTTAAGATTTATTTATTCACTTTTAGAGAGAGGATAGTGAGAGATAAAACGGGGGAGGAGTGGGAAACATCTGGTCTTTGCTTCTCATATGTGCCTCGACCAGGTAAGCGCGGGGCTTCGAACCAGCCAGGACCTCAGCATTCCAGGTCGACGCTTTATCCACTGCGCCACCACAGGTCAGGCTCACCAATGACTGAATTGTCTTCTGTGTTTGGGGAGGGCCTTCCTGGGTTTTTAAATACATTTATTCAGAGATAAATCTTGATCCATAGATGACGCTCGGATCATGTGAGTGGCAGCTACATAGGAGGTGCACGGTGACTGCTTGTCTGATTGGATTAAGAGGCCCTTTCTGTGAGGGGACGCCAGTGGCAGGGAAAGCAGCAGTTCCGCAGACTTCTGTTACACGCATTTGCCCTTGACTGTAGAACTGCCTGTGTTTGCCACCTAATATACACTGCTCACAAAAATTAGGGGATATTTCAAAATTAATATGAAGCGATAAAAAGAAGCATTTGATTTTTTTTATTAAACAAGGACATCAGAAAAGCAAGCGGCAAGTCAAAGAAAGTTTGCTTATGCAAATGAGATGCAAAACCAACTTTTATTTCACTGGTGAAAATGCACTGTACAAAAGGCTGAAAGTACTGGAGTAGCTGCACGTTCCCCGACCCTCTAATTTTTGTGAGCAGTGTAGATGTGCATTGAGTATTCTGAACTCCCTGTCAATGGAAAGACTTTTTAGGTCGTTGTAGAGTTGATGTCTGAAGAGGAACTTTTCTGATTTTAAGGAGCATCAATGGCATTGTAGGTGGTTAAGGCACATTTAATTACGGTCTGATTCAGTATGTTGATTTGGAATAGGACTTCTGACTTCTGGAATGAATGGTGTTTTGTTTATATTCATGTGCCAACATAAAAATGTTAGCGTACCTAGAAAGTAATTTTGAAAACACTTTTGAGGTTCAGTTGAATTGCAAACATAGTATATACATTTTAAGTGTTACTGGGTTATTCAGAAAGGAGGATCTTGGAATGGCATTTGCTGGGCAATACTAAAGAGACTTAAAATGTTAAATTGTACCTTCCTTTCTGTGTGACAGGCTCATTTGTCACTGGAACTGCAAAGGGATAGCCACATGAAACAGCTCCTCCTCATTCAGGAGAGGTGGAAGAGGGCGAAGCGGGAGGAGCGGCTGCGGGCGCAGCAGAGCGCAGACAGGGACGCCAGCCAGCTGCCGGTGCCGCACAGGCCCTCCGCCGAGGAGGCCGAGGGCCAGAGCCTCCTCCTCTCCCAGAAGTACAGCCCCTCCGTGGAGAAGCGCCTGCCTGAAGTTCCGGGTATCTTTGACAGGGATCCAGACACACTGTTATTTATACTGCAACAGAAGAGTGAGCCAACAGAACCGTGCATTGGAAGCAAAGCCCCAAAAGATGATAAAACAATTATAGAGGAGCAGGCAACCAAAATTGTAGATTTGAAGAGGCATGTGGAATTCCTTGTGGCTGAAAATGAAAGATTAAGGAAAGAAAATAAACAACTAAAGGCTGAAAAGGCCAGACTTCTAAAAGGCCCACTAGATAAAGAGCTAGATGTAGATGCTGATTTTGTAGAAAAGTCAGAGTTATGGAGCCTGCCGCCACATTCAGAAACTGCCACAGCCTCTTCAACCTGGCAGAAGTTTGCAGGAAATACTGGGAAAGCCAAGGATATTCCAATACCCAATCTTCCTCCCTTGGATTTTCCATCTCCAGAACTTCCCCTTATGGAACTCTCAGAGGATATTCTCAAAGGACTTATGAATAATTAACATGGAAGGCCATAGAAGAGGTGAGAAGAGGAAATACTACAGTTAATCCAGAAGGAAGAGAAAAGGGAAAACCACGAGCAAGGGTGGCCCTGGAGATGCCTCATCGTCTGGCGGGCTGTGGAGAAGGGGCGTTGCCAGGACTCGGGGAAACAGTCACTGTGAAATAGGTCGCATATCTGATTTACTGACTCAAGCTAATGATTCCAGACTTGGCAGACACTGAACTCTCGGAGGTTCACTTTCTCCTGATACAAACCAAATGGCTACCTGGAATAATTTTTTTCAGCAACAATTATTTTTCTTATCTTCAGGGTTAAATGCATAAAAGTATGTTATGTGTAGTTAATCTAAAATGCCATAAAGGATAATGCAAAACCTAAATAATATGGCGACCTGCGGGGCTGCCTTGTATTGGAAAACTGCTTCCTATCATGCATTGGCTGTGTGCATTTGTTCTGCACAGTTTTGTTTAATGAGGTTTGTCAGCCACAGCTTTCCAGGTGAGACTCTGTGCCACTCTCTGTACTACTCATAACATAACGATAACCTCAAGACTATCAGGAGAAATAGTTAAATTCCCATTTTATGAAGAACCAAATTATTAGTTATGCTTTTTTAAAAAAATGACCAGTTTACATAATTAATCAGGGTGCATTTTAAGTTCTAACTTTTTTTGTTTATGGTGTAATGCATCATTTGAAAATACTAAGGAAATGTCCTTTTGTTTTTAATGATGCAGGAGTGGAAGTAATGCTAGTTGGCAGTACTTGATTGTAAGAAATCAATAAAGTAATTGTGTTTTATACCTTTGTTGAATGTGGTTGGTACTTCAAAGCAAAGCATGGCCCCAGTGCGCCGGTGACCCTGGGTTCGACCCCACTGGGTGGGGCGTGGACAAGAGGCAATCAGTGAGTGCCCAGCTAAGTGAGACAATGAGTGATGCTTCTCTCTCTCCCCCTTCCTTGCTCTCTCAGATCAGTGGAAAATTTAAAAAATGTTTTGTATGGTTTTAATGTTGTGAATTTTGAATATGGATTTGAAGAGATTCTGTCAAATGATTATTTTGGTATGTTCAAGTTTTACTTCAGTGTTCTGTAGCCCATTTCCCCTCTAAGCGTGAGAGAACGAAGAATTTCCTAAGGTCTGAATGTTTTCCCAGCCATTTTCTTGCCCGAGCACACATGGACACGCAGCTGCTGTCCCCGGGCACCTGCACCCAGCCCCAGCTGAGCACAGTGGTCGGGAAGCACACTGGGCACCTTCTGCAGAGTCGGGCAGTGTTCAGGATGGGGCCGTGAGAGGAGAATAGAAGGGACACACAGCTGGTGTGAGCCATTGGGTGTGTTTCAAGCTTAGAATTAGTTTATTGTGTGGAATTGTGTGAGTGACAGAAATGGAGGAAGACATGCGGCCTCCCCGGAGGCAATGGGGGACACCGGGTCCGAGGGTGCAGGGCTGGGCTCACGTGCGTAGTGACGAAACTAGCGGAAGTAGGATGGGATGAAGTGGCCATGAAGGGGTCACATTTTTTCTTACGTCATCTTGCTACAGATGAACCTAAAATAAATTAGCTCCTAAAAATGTCTTAAAAGAGTTCCACTCTTAAAAGTTAAAGTAATTTGTCCATCTCAGTATTTAATATTTTGCTTGCCTTACCTTTTAAAACTTCAGATTTAACTTTGTGCCAAAAATAAACTATTAGCCCAGCCATATCTATTTTAAAGATAAGCTTTGATAAGTTTTGACACAAATACTTAAAAATAACATTCCTTTTCTGCCGCGGCCTTTCGTTCCTCCCCCACTCAGCCTTCTCATTACTGTTAGCAGTTTGACACAGATTTTGACGGGACGCTGTTCTATGCATTTCCACTACAAATGAAAATGAAATGAACTCATCTTTTTTGTTGTCTTTGAAGCTCTTTACACTATTTAGTACTCTTTGTTATATCTGGTTTTTAGGTTCTGTGCTTGAGTCTGTCAATGGAACGTACATGCCTTTTGATCCAGATGACCTGGTATCTTTGCAGCGTCCTGGCACTATGTCTTCACAGAGTAGATACTTAGAACAAAAGCACCTGTTTTAGCCTGACCAGGTGGTGGCACAGTGGATAGAGAGTCTGACTGGGACGTGGAGGACCCAGGTTCGAGACCCCGAGGTCGCCAGCTTGAGCCCAAGGTCGCTGGCTCGAGCAAGGGGTTACTCGCTCTGCTGCAACCCCACAGTCAAGGCACATATGAGAAATCAATCAGTGAACAACTAAGGAGCCACAACGAAGAATTGATGTTTTTCATCTCTTTCTGTCTGTCCCTCTCTCTGACTCTGTCTCTGACACAAACAAAACAAAACAAAAACACCTGTTTTATTCAATTATAGGACCTAGCCTCTGGGCACGTGGCCCCATCTCCTGTTTGGGGTTTTTAGGAGCTCTGTGTTTTCTCTGTCTAGTTTGCGGCACTGAAAGGAGTTTACAAATAGCTTGCTTCCACCAAATAATGCATAATGCGTGTACAGAAGTTGAGCAGGTCTTGTCTTTCCTTGCTCAGTGGTGGCCTCTTGCTACCGAGATGACTAGCTGGGTGTAGGGAACACAGCTGTGTTAGGTTTGCTCACTTGCACTTTGCATGATCACTGTGTGTGCACTTGGCAGAGCCACGAGGCTACAGGTACTTGCCCTCAGGGTGGGTTGCTTGCCCGCCCCTGTGAGAAGCGGTTGCCCTGCCTGTGTGCTCGCCTGCTGTTGCAAGAGTCTAATAAATGGGAATGGCCTAACACTGCCAGCTCCACGGTTCCTCTACCATCTGCCCGAGTCCAGGATGCTTGGCCTCGGCCACCAGCCTTACACTGGGCATTAAAAAAGACAGGAAAGCCTAGTCCCGAGTTCTTATTTTCACCTTTTCACAAAATGAAGAACATTTCTTTCAGAATGTAAGTAGTATGTGGTAACAATTTTAGCTCTGCTGCTGTGGTAGCCACAAGTAATCCATACTTCCTCAAAACCATGCTTCAGAGAATAGGGAAGCAGAAGAAGGTATTTTCAAAACATCTTTCAAAGCCATTGTCCTTGTTCTATCAAGGTTATTGAAATAATAAAAATATTTTGTCTCTAGGTGAGTCAATTCAGAAAGTTAAGTACATTATCTTCCTGCTTTTAACACTTTCTAGGTACTTTTTTATTTTAATGTATTTTGAATGTCATAATTTTTAGGGCCTTTAAGACCCATTTTACAAAGAAACAAATTGAGGCTCAGAGGTTCCGAGTTCTGTGAAGTTTTATACCAGACTGGGAGCTGAGCCAAGAGTAGAGAGGTCTGACTCGCCGTCCTATGCTGTTTTTACTGGGCCACAGTGGGGCTGAATCGTCTTGTTTTCCAGCTGTGGCCCAGGGACCTAGTCGTTCATAATGCTCCGCAGACACACATTACCACTACACCTCAGCCACTCTGATTCCCAAGACGTATGAGATCACCTAGTGAAAGTGAGTTCATCCTTACACTCAACATTTTCTGTGGTATCCCTTTCTGTTTGTGGGGAGTTATTAAAGTTTTGTTTTAAAAGATGAATACTGGCCCTGGCTGGTTTGCTCAATGGTAGTGTTGACCTGGCATGTGGATGTCCTGGGTTCGATTCCTGGTCAGGGCACACAGGAAAAGCAATCATCTGCTTCTCCCCCCTTTCCCTCTTCTTTCTCTGTCTGTCTGTCTCTCTCTCTCTCTCTCTTGCTTCCTCTCCCACAGCCATGGCTTGATTTGTTCAATTGGTTCAAGTGCACTAAGGATGACTCTATGGAGCCTCCACCTTAGGCACTAAAAATAGCTCTGTTGCGAGCATGGCTCCAGATGGGCAGAGCATTGTTAAGAGATGGAGGTTGCTGGGTAGATTCTGGTCAGAGCACATGCTAGAGCCTGTCTCTCTATCTCCCTTCCTCACTTGGAAAAGAAGAAAAAAGATGAATACTATTGTGAGGCCTTCTGCCATAGGGTGTTTATAACTTGTTTGATTTGTCAAGACATGAACTGGAATTAATAACAACAGCTATTGAATCATTCTAGACCAGTAGGCTATATATGTAAAAATCAAAACTGATCTTTATCATATTTTTGTCATAATCCCAGTCTAGTCTGTTTGGAGACCTGTGGGAATAAGTGGCATGGCTGGTTTAAAAAAGTTTTTTAAAAAAGTATTTTGTGCCTGACCTGTGGTGGCGCAGTGGATAAAGCGTCGACCTGGAAATGCTGAGGTCGCCGGTTCGAAACCCTGGGCTTGCCTGGTCAAGGCACATGTGAGAGTTGATGCTTCCAGCTCCTACCCCTTTCTCTCTCTCTGTCTCTCTCTCCTCTCTAAAAATGAATAAATAAAATAAAATAAAATAAAAAAGTATTTTGTTCCAGCAGGAGTCATGTACTTTGGAGGCATGGCTGATGAACAGTGCCATCTAGTGGATGGTGAGGAACTTTTCTTGGGCCAGAAGGTTGGGTGGCTGCAGAGTTCAAAAATCCCTAGTTGGTCACTAATATTTAAATACTCCAGCATTTACTCTAGTAAACGTTCTCATTTTCAAGAGTGGTTTATACCAGTGTTTTTCAACCAGTGTGCCATGAGACATGGTCAGGTGTGCTGTGGGGAAATTAAACATGGGTCCCCAAACTACGGCCCGCGGAGGCGATTTATCCAGCCAGCCACCTCCATCCAAACATAAACATTCCCCTCACAATCCCTCCAGCTATCAGCGACGGGAAGAGTGGAGGCGCAGGTAACGTTCACTGACCAATCACCTTCTAGGATTCATCCAGACCACTAGCAATGAACCAATAGTAGGCCGCCTCTCATCCACTCCCCGCTTGGGCTGTTGCGCACTTGTCATTGTGTGGCCGCGGCGAGTAGTTGAAGCTGCTACTCCTCCCCATGGTCCCGATTTCTAATCCTGGTCAGGACAGGAGGTAAATGTTGCCACCAATAGATGAAGCCTCAGCCTCAGCTGCTTATGTCTATCCTGATGGTGTATATAGATAATTTGACCCTTTTCTTTTTAAAAGAGGCCCCCGCAGAGGGTGATATACAATGCATCACAATGTTATCTAACTTTAAAGCTAAAGTTTGCTGATCTTCCTTTGGACAGTTTTTGGTTATCTGTTGTGAAGGAGTTCCCCATTCTGGCCAACAAAGCTATTTTGACATTGCTCCCGTTTTCAACCACATATCTATGTGAGCTGAGCTTCTCAAGCTTGACTGCGATAAAAACTAAAAACAGATTGAGAACTGTTGAGGAAGAGCTTCATGTGTGTCTTTCTACCATTCCTGCCAGGATATCCCTTTTGTGTTCATCAAAACAGGCCCAGGTTTCACACTGAGTATAAATACATTTAGAAGCTATATTATTAACTATATGTATAATATGTACTGTGTTAGAGTGTCATTTTGTGTCATTTTGGTAGGTGGTGTGCCCCAGGATTTTGTAAATATAAAAAATGTGCCGCGGCTCAAAAAAGGTTGAAAATCGGCCCTGGCCGGTTGGCTCAGCGGTAGAGCGTCGGCCTGGCATGCGGGGGACCCGGGTTCGATTCCCGGTCAGGGCACATAGGAGAAGCACCCATTTGCTGCTTCACCCCCCCTCCTTCCTCTCTGTCTCTCTCTTCCCCTCCCACAGCCAAGGCTCCATTGGAGCAAAGATGGCCCGGGCGCTGGGGATGGCTCCTTGGCCTCTACCCCAGGCGCTAGAGTGGCTCTGGTCACAGCAGAGCAACGCCCCGGAGGGGCAGAGCATCGCCCCCTGGTGGGCAGAGCGTCGCCCCTGGTGGGCGTGCTGGGTGGATCCCGGTCGGGCGCATGCGGGAGTCTGTCTGACTGTCTCTCCCCGTTTCCAGCTTCAGAAAAATACAAAAAAAAAAGGTTGAAAATCACTGGTTTATACACATGTATAAGCAAAACAGTTTTAAATCAATGCAATCCGAATACAGGCGCTATATTATTTAATGAACCACCATTATCTGCCAGTAACACTGAAGGAATAACGGGGATGAGAGGTTGAGGAAACGGGGCTAGGGAGAGAACAGCATGAACAAAGGCATGGGGTCAATTGGAGAGGAGGAATTATAAGCCTGGTCAGAATCCTGGAAAGACATGAAATTTGGGGGAGGCTCATGTGGATTGTCTTATTACCATTTCCTAAAAGTGAGGCCAGGTTCAGGTAGTGATCCTGAGGAGTGGAAAAGTACCTAGTATATGATGTGAAGGTTAGAATTGCTTACTAGCCAAAAGGGTCCCAGTGAATATGGTCCCTGTTTTGGTGGTTCTTGGCTTACTTCTCTATACTAGATATTATATGGAAAAAGAGGGTAGAGTACTCCTGGTGTGATAAGACAAAAGGTGAAAGAAGCGAGGATACCAATGGGAGTCCAGGTGTATGGAAAGACAAAGGAGGTTAGAATATTAGGGAGTAGGACATAATGGAGGGACTAAAGCTTCATAGGGGTTCCCAAAGGGATAGTTTCTAGAGAAAGGGGAGGAAGGGACGCTTTCTTAGAAAGAGGTTCTTGATTTGACAACCTTTATGCTCCCTTGAGGTCAGTTCCCCAAATAAAGATCTTGCTACTGAGAGTGCTAGGAAGTTCCAGAGCCTCTGTTGCCACCAACAGATCTTTTGTTGGCTTTAGATTATTCATTTTCCACTTCACATGAGGAAATGGCTGTTCAGGGAGGGTCTTGGCTATTTGAAACAGATGTTAACTACTGCCACAAAATCCTTTAGTTTCAGTGTTAAAACTAAAATATCAATGGAGGCAGCGAGAATTGGGGCAATAGCGTCATAGGCCAGTTTTCATCTTTAGGTAGTTAAATACCAAAACTTGGGTGTTATAAATTCTAGAAAGACCTTTGTTTTTCTCTTTAAAGATACTTCAGGCCCTGGCCGGTTGGCTCAGTGGCAGAGCAGAGCATCAGCCTGGCGTGTGGAAGTCCTGAGTTTGATTCCCGGCCAGGGCACACAGGAGAAGTGACTGTTTTCCACTCTTCCCCTTCTACTTTCTCTCTCTCTCTCTCTCCTCCCACAGCCAAGGCTCCATTGGAGCAAAGTTGGCCTGGGCGCTGAGGAAGGCTCCATGGCCTCTGCCTCAGGTGCTAGAATGGCTCTGGTTACAATGGAGCAACATCCCAGATGGGCAAAGAGAATGACTCCCGCATGTGCCCTTTAGTGGGCATGCCTGGTGGATCTCGGTCGGGCACATGCGGGAGTCATTCTCTTTGCCTTCCCGCTTCTCACTTCAGAAAAAAAAAAAGTAAAGACACTTGAGGTATCCCTTGGATTTTTGAAACATTAGAAGACTGGCAACAGGATGCATAGGCTCACTGTTCAAGACTTTCCTTGATTTGGACTTCTCTTTGGCTCAATTTCTCAACCCATTTTAAATGTTTGAATAACAATGTTAGTTTAAATAAGCAATGTACCAGTTTTTATATACTACATGATCTCTGCTCTGTGAGGTGGAAAAAATACATAGAAAAGATTTGTGGGAAGTACACCACTAACAGTGGTCACTTCTGGGTGGGGAAACTACAGGTGCCTCCTTTTATCCCCAATTTTTTATTCTTAATGGTACTCAAATATCTCAATAAATCAGGGGAAAAAAATAAAGCAATAAAACTCCTGAGGTGTTTAAATATTAAAAACAGTTTGAGGTTGATTCAATCAGTGGTCATCTCTGTCTACCTTTTAATAAACTGTTCTTCCCAAAAAATTTAGTTGACAGTAGTGGCTCCTACCTCACTGAGCCCGCAAAAAACATGTTAAACACTAGAAACAGTAGTTATGAGGAGGAGTCAACATCTGACTTGAAATTTTAATGAACTGCCTTTGATTGGAAAGATGTAAATGGAATACTTAGAACAAAACGTGGGATCCAAGCTAAGCATGTATGAAAGTAGACTGTGGTATACTAATATGTCCTATGTACTTACTCAAAAGTTCCACTAACCAGGGGTGAGCAGCAATTTCCCATGACTGTATAGGCCAGTAGTCGTAGCTGTTGAGGCCATTCACAAGCAGGTTCCCATTGAATTTGGACAGATGATAAAGAAACAGTGGAGCCAAAAAATGGCGGGTCATTCCTTTATTAAAATCTTGCACTGGACGACGAGCAACACACAGGGAAAATACTTCCCTCTTTATTTAGATTTCACAAAGTCCTGACACATTATCCAGTTCCACAACCTGGAAAATCTTCTCCAGTTCCTCCTAGAATCAAAGGCCTCCACCAGACTAAGGCCTAGTTTATGTCATCACCATAGCGACACAATAGCAAATCTCTGCCTAAGAGTGCCAAAGGGGCAGAACCTGGGTACAGCGCCACCAGCCAAAAAGAGAAAGAACGAAAAAGGAAGAAGATAACTTCTCAAAACCAGGAAAAATCCACAGTCTTTATAACTTTTTCCATTTTTTTCTTGTATTTTTTATCTTTTTCTTTCCTTCCACCTTGGTCGTTTTACCCTCTTTCTGTTTTATTCTTTTCTTTTCATTTTGAACATTATTACCCATAGGAGTTACATTTTCCATTCTTTTTTTTTTTTCTATGAGTGTTACATTCCAAAAAACTCAATTATTTTTTCTCTCTCTCTTTCTGTTTCATCTTTCCTCTATCACCTTTTCTCTCATTCAAATCTCACCCACAAACAAATTATTTTATTCTGGATTCAAATTTTTTCTTTCTGGCATTTTGTGTGCTTTTTACTTTGCATTTTATCTCTTTAGCATTTCCCTCAACTCCAGCTCTCCATTCTATAGTTTTTGTGCCACTTAATACAATAGAATTTTCATTTTTCACTGTATTTTTCTTTTTTCTTTTCTCTTACACTATTTCTCTCATTTGACCATCATTTACAAATTATTTTTAATCCAAATTTTTTCCTTGTGGCATTTTGTGGGTTCTTGCCTTGTTTTTGCCTTTGTCACTCCCACCGAACCCAGGCCTTCTAGTCTATGTATTTTTGTTCCACTTAGCACAATAGAATTTTTAGTTTTTCACTGCATTTTCTCAAAAATTTTTTTATCAACTCTTATTAGTGTTATTAACAATACCACTCTCAAATGCTATTAAAGAAAAAGAATTCAAATATCATGGATACAAAAGACAGTGATGTAGCTCAGATAAATGAGGAAAAATCTATAGAAAAAATTTCAATAGCTTAGAAACCTTGAAGTTAAATGACAAAGAATTTAAAATTGAAGTCCTAAAAATACTCAGGGATATACAAAAAAGCAAAGAAAGGCAATTTAGGGAGCTCAAAAAACAATTCAATGAACAGAAAGAATACTTCACCAAGGAAATTGAAACTATGAAAACAAACAGAGATGAAAAACTCAATTCATGAACTGAAAAAAGAGGTAACAAGCTTAGCTAATAGAACAGTCCAGATAGAGGAGAGAATTAGTGACATAGAAGACAGGCAACTATAGGTACTACAGAGAGAAGAGGAGAGAGACTCACGAATTTAATAAAATGAGATAGCCCTACAGGAATTGTCTGACTCCATCAGAAAGAGCAACATAAGAATAATGGGTATATCAGAAGGAGAAGAGAGAGAAAATGGAGAACATATTCAAACAAATAATAGACGAAAACATCCCAAG
The DNA here is from genome assembly GCF_036850765.1 of Saccopteryx bilineata. NCBI lineage: Eukaryota > Metazoa > Chordata > Mammalia > Chiroptera > Emballonuridae > Saccopteryx > Saccopteryx bilineata. The sequence goes on from NC_089498.1 coordinate 64,695,114, forward strand.
CCTGTGGAAAGAACTAAAGCCTTGAATTCAAGAAGCAAACAGAACACCGAGTTATCTTAACCCTAACAAACCTACTCCAAGGCACATCATAATGAAATTGGCACAAACCAATGACAAAGAAAAAATTCTCAAGGCAGCCAGGAAAAAGAAGAATACAATATATAAAGGAAGGCCTATTAGATTATCAACAGATATCAAAGCAGAAAGTCTACAAGCTAGAAGACAGTGGACCCCAATATTTAAAGTTCCAAAAGGGAGAAACTTCCAGCCAAGAATACTATACCCATCACAGTTATCCTTCAAATATGAAGGAGAAATAAAAACATTCACAGATACAGAAAAGATGAGGGAATTTATCACCAGAAAACCCCCACTTCAGGAAATACTAAAGGGGGTTTTCCGACCAGACACAAAGAACAAAACAACAAAACTACAAGTAAAAGCTCCATCAAGATAGCAATAAAAACAAGATTAATCAGTGACAAAGAAACAAAAAAGGGGAGAGGACAAAGATTAACAGTAGCAAAGGAGGATGGAGTGCAGAAGCACTCATGAGATAATATACTACAATGAACATGGTATGTATGCTTTCCATTACTTAATGGTAACCACCCCTGAAAAAAACCAACACATAAGTACATGGCTTGAAAAAAAGGAGTAACAGAGAAAAGAAGTATGGATTACAACCAAACAAAAACAAATGATAGAAAAATAAAAGAGAACCAAATAAGATACAAAACTATCAGAAAGCAATTATAAAATGGCAATAGGAAACCCTCAAATGTCAATAATTACACTAAATGTAAATGGATTGAACTCACCAATAAAAAGACACAGTAGCAGAATGGATTAAAAAAGAAAATCCAGCCTGACCAGGCGGTAGCGCAGTGGATAGAGCATTGGACTGGGATGTGGAAGGACCCAGGTTCGAGACCCCGAGGTCGCCAGCTTGAGCGCGGGCTCATCTGGTTTGAGCAAAAAGCTCACCAGCTTTGACACAGGGTCGCTGGCTCCAGCAAGGGGTTACTCACTCTGCTGAAAGCCCACGGTCAAGGCACATATGAGAAAGCAATCAATGAACAACTAAGGAGTAGCAACGCTCAATAAAAAACTAATGATTGATGCTTCTCATCTCTCCGTTCCTATCTGTCTATCCCTCTCTCTGACTCTCTGTCTCTGTAAAAAAATAAAAATAAAAATAAAAAAAGGGTCCAGACCCTTTAAAAAAAAAAAAAAAAGAAAAAAAAGAAAATCTGCCTGACCTGTGGTGGCGCAGTGGATAAAGCGTCGACCTGGAAATGCTGAGGTCACCAGTTCAAAACCCTGGGCTTGCCTGGTCAAGGCACATATGGGAGTTGATGCTTCCTGCTCCTCCCCCCTTCTCTCTCTCTCTCTCTCTCCTCTCTCTCCTTTCTAAAAAAAAAAAAAAAAAAAAAAGAATAAAAAATATAATAAAAAAAATAAATTAAAAAAAAAAGAAAATCCAACTGTATGCTGCTTACAAGAAACACATCTAAGCTACAAGGATAAAAACAAATTCAAAGTGAAAGGTTGGAAAACAATACTCTAAGCAAATAACATCCAAAAAAAAGCAGGTGTAGCAATACTCATATCTAACAATGCTGACTACAAGACAGCAAAGGTAATCAGAGACAAAAAACGGTCATTTCATAATGATAAAGGGGACATTGAATCAAGAAGACATAACACTTCTTAATATATATGCACCAAAAACCAAGGAGCACCAAAATATATAAGGCAGTTACTGACTGACCTAAAAACAAAAACCGACAAAAATGCAATCATACTTGGAGATCTCAATACACTACTGATGGCTCTAAATCATTCATCCAAACAGAAAATCAATATAGAAATATTGGCCTTAAATGAAACACTAGAACAGTTGGATATGATAGACATCTACAGGACATTTCATCCCAAAGGGCCAGAGTATACATTTTTCTCCAGCATACATGGAATATTCTCATGAATTGACCATATGTTGGGCCACAAAAATAACATCAACAAATTCAGAAAGATTGAAATTATACCAAGCATATTTTCTGATTATAAAGCCTTGAAACTAGAATTCAACTGCAAAAAAGAGGGGGAAAAACCCACAAAAATGTGGAAACTAAACAACATACTTTTAAAAAATGAGTGGGTCAAAGAAAAATAAGCGCTGACATCAAAAGATACATACAGACAAATGAAAATAACAATACAACATATCAGAATCTCTGGGATGCAGCAAAAGCAGTAATAAAAGGGAAGTTCATATCACTACGGGCCTATATGAACAAACAAGAGAGAGCCCAAGTAAACCACTTAACTTCACATCTTAAGGAACTAGAAAAAGAAGAACAAAAACAACCCAAAACCAGCAGAAGAAAGGAAATAATAAAAATCAGAGCAGAAATAAATGAAGTAGAGAACAGAAAAACTATAGTAAAAATTAATAAAACAAGGAGCTGGTTCTTTGAAAAGATCAACAAAATTGACAAACCCTTGGCAAGACTCACCAAGAAAAAAAGAGAAAGGACTCATATAAACAAAATCCAAAATGAAAGAGGAGAAATCACCACAGATATCATAGATATACAAAGAATTATTGTAGAATACTAGGAAAAACTACATGCTACCAAATTCAACAATCCAGAAGAAATGGATAAATTCTTAGAACAATTCAATCTTCCTAGACTGAGTCATGAAGAAGCAGAAAGCCTAAACAGACCCATAAGCAAGGAGGAAATAGAAACAACTATTAAAAACCTCTCCAAAAATAAAAGTCCAGGGCCAGATGGCTATACTAGTGAATTCTATCAAACATTCAAAGAAGTATTGGTTCCTATTCTACTCAAAGTCTTCAAAAAAAATTAAAGAAGAAGTAATACTACCAAACACATTTTATGAGGCCAACATAACCCTCAAACCAAAACCTGGCGAGGACAACACAAAAAAAGAAAACTACAGACCAATATCTCTAATAAATACAGATGCTAAAATACTAAACAAAATACTAGCAAATTGAATAAAACAACAAGTGGGATTCATCCCAGAATCACAAGAATGGTTGAACATACGTAAAACAGTTAACTTAATATACCATATCAGCAAAACAAAGAACAAAAACCATATGACCTTATCAATAGATGCAGAAAAGGCATTCGATAAAATACATCATTTTATGTTTAAAACACTTAACAAAATGGGTATAGAAGGAAAATATCTCAACATAATAAAGGCCATCTATGATAAACCATCAGCTAACATCATCATATTAAATGGCATAAAACTGAGGACTTTTCCCCTAAAATCAGGAACAAGACAAGGTTGTCCACTCTCTCCACTCTTATTCAACGTAGTGCTGGAAGTTCTAGCCAGAACAATCAGACAAGAGAAAGAAATAAAAAGCATTCATATTGGGAAAGAAGAAGTAAAGGTTTCACTTTTTGTAGATGATATGATCCTGTACATTGAAAACCCCAAAGTCTCCACTAAAGACTACTTGAAACAATAAACCAATACAGTAAGGTCACAGGATACAAAATTAATATACAAAAGTCCATTGCCTTTCTATATGCCAACAATGAAACATCAGAAAACGAGCTAAAAAAAAGACAATCCCCTTCATGGTTGCAACAACAAATAAAATACTTAGGCATAAACATAACAAAGAATGTAAAGAACCTATATAATGAAAACTACAAGGCATTGTTAAGGGAAATCAAAAAAGATATAATGAAATGGAAAAATATTCCTTGTTCTTGGATAGGAAGAATAAATATAGTCAAAATGACTATATTACCCGAAGTGATATACAAATTTAATGCAATTCCCATCAAAATTCCAATGTCTTTTTAAAAGAACTGGAACAAATAAATCATCAGGTTTATATGGAACTATAAAAACCCCCAAATAGCCAGAGCAATCCTAAGGAAAAAGAACGAAGCTGGGGGCATTACAATACCTGACTTCAAACTATATTATAGGGCCACGACAATCAAAACAGCATGGTATTGGCAGAAAAATAGACACTCAGACCAATGGAACAGAATAGAAAGCCCAGAAATAAAACAACATGTATATGGTCAAATAATTTTTGATAAAGGGGCCAACAACACATAATGGAGAAAAGAAAGCCTCTTCAACAAATGGTGCTGGGAAAACTGAAAACCACATGTAAAAGAATGAAACTCGACTACAGTTTGTCCCCTTGTACAAAAATTAATTCAAAATGAATCAAAGACCTCAATATAAGACCTGAAACAATAAATTACATAGAAAAAAAACAGGTACTAAACTCATGGACCTTGGATACAAAAAGCACTTTATGAATTTGACTCCAAAGGCAAGGGAAGTGAAGGCAATGATAAACGAATGGGATCACATCAGACTAAGAAGTTTTTGCACAGCAAAAGAAACTGACAAAACAAACAGCCAACTAAATGGGAGATGATATTTTCAAACAACAGCACAGATGAGGGCCTAATATCCAAAATATAGAAAGACTCATAAAACTCAACAAGAAACAAGCAAACAATCCAATTAAAAAAATGGGAAGAGGACATGAACAGACACCTCTCCCAGGAAGGAATACAAATGGCCAACAGATATATGAAAAGATGCTCATCTTCACTAGCTATTAGAGAAATGCAAATCAAAACTACAATGAGATACCACCTCACACCTGTTAGATTAGCTATTATCAACAAGACAGGTAATAGCAAGTGTTGGAGAGGCTGTGGAGAAAAAGGAACCCTCTTCCACTGCTGGTGGGAATGTAAAGTAGTACAACCACTATGGAAGAAAGTATGGTGGTTTCTCAAAAAATTAAAAATAGCCTGACCAGGCGGTGGTGCAGTGGATAGAGTGTCGGACTGGGATGCGGAGGACCCAGGTTCAAGATCCCAAGGTCACCAGCTTGAGCGTGGGCTCATCTGGTTTGAGCAAGGCTCACTAGCTTGAGCCCAAGGTTGCTGGCTTGAGCAAGGGGCACTCGATCTGCTGTAGCCCCCCAGTCAAGGCACATATGAGAAATCAATCAATGGACAACTAAGGAACTGCAATAAAGAATTGATGTTTCTCATCTCTCTCCCTTCCTGTCTGTCCCTCTCTCTGACTCTGTCTCTGCCACAATAAATAAATAAATAAATAAATAAATTAATTAATTAATTAAAAAAAATTAAAAATAGAACTACCATATGACCCAGCAATCCCTCTACTGGGAATATACCCCTATAATTCAAAAACACTGGTACATAAAGACACATGCACCTCCATGTTCATTGCAGCATTGTTCACAGTGGCCAAGACATGGAAACAACCAAAAAGCCCTTCAATAGATGATTGGATAAAGAAGATGTGGTACATATATACTGCAGAGTACTACTCAGCCATAAGAAATGATTAGATAGAATCATTTACGATGACATGGATAGGTCTTGATATCTTGATAACATTATACTGAGTGAAATAAGTCAGAAAAACTAAGAACTATATAATTCCATACATAGGTGGGACATAAAAATGAGAGTCAGGAATGTGGACAAGAGTATGGTGGTTACTGGGGGTGGGGAGGGGAAGGGAGGGAGTGGGGGGAGAGGAGGGGCACAAAGAAACCAGATAGAAGGTGACTGGAAGACTATATGACTTTGGGTGATGGGTATGCAACATAATCAAATCTCAAAATAACCTGGAGATGTTTTCTCTGAACCTATGTACCCTGATTGATTAATGTCACCCCATTAAAATTAACTTTAAAAAATGATCCCGCCTGACCTGTGGTGGCGCAGTGGATAAAGCATCAACCTGGAAACACTGAGGTTGCCGGTTCAAAACCCTGGCTTGCCTGATCAAGGCACATATGGGAGTTGATGCTTCCTGCTCCTCCCCCTTCTCTCTCTCTCTCTCTTTCCCCCCCCTCCTCTCTAAAATGAATAAATAAATAAGAAATTAAAAAAAATATATATATATATATATAAATGGTCCCCACTAGTCTCAGTGGAGCTCACAAAAGCCACTCACCTCTGGTTCCCCACCTGTACACCTTCTCTTTCTCTGCACAAACTGGCTTCTTCTTTAGGACCCTGTATTCTCTCTGCTTTCATTCTGCAAACATAGCTTCTCTCTCATTTCTTCTTCAAAACTTTTCTGGCACAAAAACCTCTCCTCCATCAAACATTCACAAAACAATTACCTTCCCAAGCAGGAAGGTAATTTGCAATTTCACAGAGCACAATTACCTGGCGCTGCCCAACCCCTAATGCAAACTATAAGTGAACAAACATAAAAATCATATTTTACTAACTTATTTGACCAACAATGATTACAATTTCTAGAGTTTGTACATTTTTTTTTCTTTTTTTCCAAATGACAAGAGATAGACTCCCTCATGTGCCCCAACCGGGACCCACCCAGCAACTCCTGATAGTTGCCAATGCTCTGCCCATCTGGGGCCATGCTCACAGTGGAGCTATTTTTACTGCCTGAGGCAGAGGCTCCATGGAGCCATCCTCAGCACCCAGGACTGACATGCTCAAACCAATCAAGCCATGGCTGCGGGTATAGAAGAGAGTGAGAGAAGTGAGGGAGGTAGAAGCAGATGGTGACTTCTCCTATGTGCCCTGACTGGAAATCAAACCCAGAACATCCACAAGCTGGGCCAATGCTCCACCACTGAGCCAACTGGCCAAGGGCAAAGTTGTACATTTTAAAGGAGCTTAATTGCTACTTTTATTTCCCCTATGGGAGGAAATATGAGATGATGGATCAAGTCTCATGATAACCAATTCAATAGATGTGCCAAAGTTTTAATATCTTAGAATTTGTTTCTGAAATCCTATGGCTTCATTGGCTTTAGAAAGCTTGCATTTATTTATTTATTTAATTTTAGAGAGGAGAGAGATATAAGGAGGGGATTGAGCAGGAAGCTTCAACTCCCATATGTGCCTTGACAAGGCAGGTCCAGGGTTTTGAACCAGTAACCTCAGTATTCCAGGTCAATGCTTTATCCACTGCGCCACCACAGGTCAGGCCTTTAGAAAGTTTTGATTTGAAGAATCTCTTGTATAGTTCAGCTGTAACAGTTGTTTTGAAAATTAGATTTATCCCAACATGATTAATATACAGGGAACAATTTCAGCAAAAGAATTTTTGTTTGTGGCCCTACTGGTGGCTCAGTTGACAGAGTGTTGGCTGGTGTTGGGGCCTCCCTGGTTCAATTCCTAGTCAGGGCACAAGAGAGGCGACCATCTGCTTCTCCCCCCTTCCTCTCTCCCTTCTCTCCCTCTTCTCTTACAGCCAGTGGCTCAATTGGTATGAGCATGGCCTCAGGCACTGAAGATGGCTCCATTAAAGCACATCAGCCTCAGGTGCTAAAAATAGCTCAGTAGTCAAGCATTGGCCAAGACAGAGTTGCTGGGTAGATCCCAGTCAGGGCACATATGGGAGTCTGCCCCACTATCTCCCCTCCTCACACCTAAAATTTAAAAAAGGGGGAAAAAAAAGAATTTTCTTTTGCTTGGAGGGGGGCGATTTTGTCTGAAAGAAAAAGTTAATGCAGAAAATACACCACCTGAACATTTATGGTGGAATTGAACCATCATCTATATCTGATGTTAATATTTTCTAATTTCAGATTACACTCTTTCCACCACTTCACAGTCTTAGTCACAAGCAGCAACCCTTCTAATGCACACTTCCAAAGCGAACTTCCTGTCTTTCTCCAAGAGAAGTGCCATATTTATTTGTAATGTTAATCTATTTCTTAAATATTTAACATGTAAAACCACTACTGTTCTATTTTTTAAAATATGTCACTGATAAAGCTTTTAAATATTAGGCCCTATTCCCATTTGTCTCCCTTAAGTACTGTGGTGTTTATTGGACTCTGCATAATGCAGTGATTTTTAGAAACTACTATAATAGAATTCTTTCTCCTTTCCCAAAAGGTCATAGGTGGGCCTTTTCCTTTTATATCTGGAAAAAGTTTGCTAACAAAATATTAAAAGATTCTGTTCAATGTAATTGGAGTCTGCAAAAAGTTATAAGATTATAGTTATTATAATTATATAATAATTATAGTTATTAAAATTTTTAGTGAGGAGTTTCCATATGTGGCTACCCATTTCCAAAAACCTAGGACAAAATAAATATATGAGGTTTACTAAAATTTCAGTTGCACCTCAGGCTATCACAGTGTCCCTACATGTTTGATGTAAGAATAATTTGTACTCTTTTTTTTTTTTTTTTTCATTTTTCTGAAGCTGGAAACAGGGAGAGACAGTCAGACAGACTCCCGCATGCGCCCGACCGGGATCCACCCGGCACGCCCACCAGGGGCGACGCTCTGCCCACCAGGGGGCGATGCTCTGCCCATCCTGGGCGTCGCCATGTTGCGACCAGAGCCACTCTAGCACCTGGGGCAGAGGCCACAGAGCCATCCCCAGCGCCCGGGCCATCTTTGCTCCAATGGAGCCTTGGCTGCGGGAGGGGAAGAGAAAGACAGAGAGGGAAAGCGCGGCGGAGGGGTGGAGAAGCAAATGGGCGCTTCTCCTGTGTGCCCTGGCCGGGAATCAAACCCTGGTCCTCCGCACGCTAGGCCGACGCTCTACCGCTGAGCCAACCGGCCAGGGCTGTACTCTTTAATTATAGAATATAATATGCCTAAGACATATCCTGGAGGTCATCAATTGCATGTGATCCTTGACAGGGCTGTCTACTTGACATTTACTCCCCTTTCATAATGGCAGTTCCAGAAGCAGCTCCTCCCCCTCTGCTCCTCTAGAACAGGAGTTGCAGAGTGAATTATTTTGTAAGTCACTTTTAAAAAGTATGTCCAAAGTCTCAAGCAGCTAATGTGTCAATGGAAGGCAATTTAAATATGTCCACAACATTTGATGTCCCATTTTCCTGTCCCTTGAAGGGTTGTGCAAATAGTGCCTTCTCTCTGCAGTCTTCCCTAAACCCACGCAATATGCATTACACTTTCTCCATGCACTTTGTGTGTACTAGTACATAGTATTTAGCATTGACAGCACAATGCTGAGATTTCTGAGGGAAATATTATCAATGCCAAACACATAATAAATGCCGACTAAATTGTAAAAAGAGAATTCTGTCCTATAATGATATCCCATACAATAACTCTCATGCTTTGCAGGGACCTTGTGGCTGGGGGCAGTAATCCATGTGTGCCCTTTTATCGTGAATTCCTTCTCCTTACTAAACCAGTATGACCTATGCTGGTCCTGTGCTGTTTTTCCTCCCTACTCCGCAATGGCTTGAAAGGGCCCGTAAGTCAGTTACCATCCTCACTAGGCTGGCAGGGAACTCTCCTGACTCTCAGGAAAGGAGTCAATCCCCACTCCATTTTGCTCTTATTTGTTCACTGACCCAGGTATTCAAATCTTTCATCATCTGTCAAGTCTGGGGTCATAGTCTAGGGGGCAGGAAAGCAGTGTTGTCTCATTTGTCCTCAGAGTACCTCCTCTATTTTATTTTACTGGAGGCACAGAGAGGTTAAGCCTCAACTCAAGGTCACACAGCAAGGAAGTGGCAGAGTCAGTGAATCAAGATGAATAAATGAAGTCTTGGAGTAGGTGAAGGTTGAACAAGCACTGCTAAGCCTCCTTATAAACACTAGGATTATATAATTCTTTCTTGTTTCATGCTAAGTGTGCAGCTTCTGTGACTTTGTTATCATTCAATCGACTCACACAAATCTCCCTCTTGCCTCCAGTAATGGTCACAGGTATGATACTATGTCTCTTATTCAGAAAGAGAAGACCTCTTCTACTTCCTCCCAGGGGCAGCTTCCCCACCATGCAGTGGTATTCCAATGGTCAAAACTGTCCCCAGGGCCAGTCCATTTGTTTTCCTTGTTTGGATGCTTGTTCTTATACAGACATCAGTTTCATGGATACAGTCCTATAGCACATGGGTCATTTTGGTTTAGTTCAATTTGTTCCCTGTCATAGGTTGAGAGAGAAAAGTAACAGTAGGTCTTCTGTTAGAACCAATTCTTCAAACCACTGTGAAAGGAATGGTTTTCATTTGAAACTTCTATTAGGTGGTGGTGTACCACCTCGCTGCCTTCTAATCTCCTTTCATTTTAATTTCCTTTTTTGGCTAAGTATTAAGATTGTGCTTTAGACACAACCAGGAATACTTCTCACAAAGACATTCTTTTTTTTCTTTTTTTGTGTGACAGAGACAGAGAAGACAGAGTCAGAGAGAGGGACAGATAGGGACAGACAGACAGGAATGGAGAGAGATAACAAGCATCAATTCTTTGTTGTGGTACCTTAGTTGTTCATTGACTGCTTTCTTGTATGTGCCTTGACAGTGGGGCTACAACAGACTGAGTGACCCCTTGTTCAAGCCAGTGACCTTGGGTCCAAGCTGGTGAGCCTTGCTCAAACCAGATGAGCCCGCGCTCAAGCCAGTGACCTTGAGGTCTTGCACCTGGGTCCTCCGTGCCCCAGTCTGACGCTCTATCCACTGAGCCACTGCCTGGTCAGGCTCACAAAGACATTCTTGTTTGTGGCAGCTAATATGTTTCACAATCAATGGTTTATTAATCAAACTCTCCACAAGGTGGTAGGGTTAATAATTTTTTTTTTTTTTTTTTTACAGAGGCAGAGATAGACAGGGACAGACAGGAACGGAGAGAGATGAGAAGCATCAATCATCAGTTTCTCGTTGCGCATTGCGACTTCTTAGTTGTTCATTGACTGCTTTCTCACATGTGCCTTGACCGCGGGCCCTCAGCAGACTGAGCAACCCCCTGCTGGAGCCAGGGACCTTGGGTCCAAGCCGGTGAGCTCTTTGCTCAAGCCAGATGAGCCCGCGCCCAAGCTGGCGACCTCGGGGTCTTGAACCTGGGTCCTTCCGCATCCCAGTCCGATGCTCTATCCACTGCGCCACCACGTGGTCAGGCGGGTTAATAATGTTTTAAAGAAGCAAGAACAAATCTTTCCATTGTGAAGATGTTAATTATTAAAAGGGAATTTTCCAGCCCTGGCCAGCTTGCTCAGTGGATAGTGTCAGCCTGGCATGCGGACAGCCAGGGTTCAATCCCCTGTCAGGGCACACAGAAGTGACTGTTTCTCTTCCCCTCCCTCTCCTCCTTCTCTCCTTCTTCCCCTCTCACAGCCAGTGGCCCAACTGTTTTTGAACTTTGGCCAGGGCACTGAGGATAGCTCAACTGATTTGAGCATCAGCCCCAGGATCTACCAGAGGGTTGCAGGGTCTGGTTGGGGTACATATGGTAGTCTATCTCCCCTCCTCTCACTTTAAAGAAATAAATAAAAGGGAATTTTTCAATGTTGCAGCAGCAACTCACTAGTCATTTTTCTTGTTTCAAGTGCCCAAGAGGCACTTGCCTAGGAGCCGAATAGATTTTCATGTCGGAGGACAGCCTTCCTGCACAGGGTCCTGTCTCCGACCTCCTGGCAGGCTCACGGTCCTTCCCGATCCCCAGGCACTGTGGGCTGTACCAGTTCCACTTATGCCGACAAGCCAAAGGATGAGTCCTTGTAATCAAGGACTAAATCGTCTAAAAACCCAGCCAAGTTATTGTGGCTAAATAAACCACCCGAGACGGCGAATCAGGTAAAAGGCTTGGATCCCTAGCCTTTGGGAGGATAAGGCTATTTGGGAAACCGTGTGCAGAGAAATCAAGACCTCCTTCAAAAAGGCTGTTAGGAGAACTTGAGTCCATTTGCTACGCCCATTGGGTGGCACAGCACACAGCCTCGTTGGGCTTGGGGGCAGATACCCGGTGTGACATGATTCACATCTGCAGCTCCTGGGGGCTGCCCCTCCCTCCCAAGTTCCCCGAACCTAGGGACACAGGATGATCCTGGCAGTTACACTGCCTGTTGCTGAGTGAGACCTCAGGCTTTGGGCAGAATGTAGCAGTTATGAATTGTGGCTCTGCCACTTTCCCAGTTTATGAGACCTCAGACAAGTGGCTTAACTTGTCTCAGTTTCCACATCTGTAAAACGGGATTAGAAAAAAGGCACAGTGACTTTATAGGGCTGTTGTAAAGACTTGGAATTTAACATTATTAATTAAAGCAATGAGAAACTGACAAGGAGAGCGTGCATCTGGCCCAGCCACAGTGGAGGGGCCGATGGGGCCTGGGCACTTGGGGACCCAGAGACAGCCCATCACGTAGCCTCCTCAGTTCAGCTCTTGGGGTTTTCTAGAAAATCCAACCAAAATTATTTTCTTTGAAACCCTACTCAAGAATGCACACAGCAACCTCTCTGCTGGTTGACTGTTAACCAATTTACCCTTCAAAAAATGTGGAAGCTGGATTTCCTGTGCCCCAACTTCCTGTGGGTTTCTTCTTTTATAACTCCTATCATGTCTTTGTTTCTTGATTTTGATGCCATGTTGTAACTGAGCCCTCTCCTGTGAGGAATTTAAATGCAAAATAACTACCGTATTTTTCGCTCCATAAGACACACCTAGGGTTTTAAGGAGGAAAATAAGAAAAAAAATATTCTGAACCAAATGGTGTTAAAATATTTAATAAAATACCATATTTTTTGCTCCATAAGATGCACGGGCATTTTTCTCAGGAAAAAGTGCGTCTTATGGAGCAAAAATATATGGTAAATAGCAGGAAATCACCGAGCTAACTGTGTTATTTGCTGACAGTTCCTTTCTGGAGGTGCCACTGTGCTCTGCCTACCTGGGTCTCATCAGCAGAACCTTACTTAGGGTCCTCCCTAACTTTCCCCTGGGTGATGGGACCCTCCAGGTCTGCTACTGGTTCCGGTTTGTCAGTACCCACTTTATACGAGCTGTAAATGTAGCTGTGGTTGTCTTACATTATGTGGGGTTATCTTCTGTTGTTACATTGTTATTACATTCTCTCGTGTTGCATTATGTGATGTTGTGATATGTAATGTTCCTTGTTATGATGATCAAGTTTTGGCTCCCTAAACTGACTCTAGGATCTAATTAGGAGGCAAGGACTTAGACACGTCTCCCTGTGTCACTGTATCAGACTAAGCCAAACAGGTGGAGACTGCGGGGTGAGGTGGAGACAGAGAGAGTCGGGAGGAAGGACAGGGCGCCCCCGGTCAGAGGCCAGAATCTGCCCTTTCGCAGGCACCGGCCCTGGGCTGACCAGGTCACTCACTGAAGTTCAGCACAACTCAAGGTGTTGGGGCTCTGAGGTGAGCAGAGGATGACGAGGGGGTTGGCCATGCTGGTGACAGTGCGAACTTATTCCTAACCCGGGATGACCCCTTCACAGGAATGCAGTTTAAGGCACACAGCTCCGGGTGGACAGAGGTGGTGTGACCTTGCGTAAGTTACTTCATGTGCACCACGAGGAGGCCCCTCCACCCCAGGGCAGCACAGAGAGGAGTTGACTTGAGGGCCAGAGGGCTTGGGCTACAGATGCCAATGGCTGCGAGTGCAGAGGTTGCTGTTTCAGATGGTGTCTTAGCTCTCAGACTGCCGGGAATTCCCTGAGTATACCTCCTCTATTTTAAAACGGACTCTGGCTCTGACCCCCACACACAACATGCATCCTTGGCATACCCTTCCTTGACGCCAGGCAAGGTCTTTTTCACAGATCCGACACAGGAAAAATAGGCAATCCTCCAGTCCTGGCTGCAGCTGGTTGGCTGATTTACAGAGAACTGACTGAACAGCCGAAGTCAGCTGTGAAAATCTCCCGTCAAGAAATGAATTCACTCTATGCAGCCAGTGACCCAGAGCTTGCCAACATTTCATTTTTGTTAGAAAGTCACCGCTTTTATTAAAAGAGCCAGATTGAGGTCTGTGAGAGCCCAGGTACTATATACTCCTCAGTTTCTGTCCCTTCCACACGGTTTCAAGGCTTAACTATCAAGGTGTCACAGCTTTTATAAGAAGGAAAAGTCTGAGACAAACCTGCTCGCATAGATCTTGGTATTTGGCCACTTGCCATACTCCCGACTCAGAGTGCATAGGATACTGAGTTGTAGAATGCTAATTAAATCATTCTTTTTCCTCCCATGGCTGACAATCCTCATCTGGTCCGGAAGAGCATCTGTGATGTTGGCATTTATAAATAGAACATTCTGAATCCATGTTTATTTTATGTGCACACACACAGCCCAGTGTGGCTATCAGAGCACTGCTGAAGCTCACTCATCTTGCTCAGGTATCATTAAACCCGTATTCCAGCTACAAAAAGTAAGTAACAGGAAACTACACAAAAGACATGCAGGTGCTATGATCCCAAAATGTGTCGCAGACATGTACTTGGACACACATAATTAACCAGAAAAGGGAATTCATATTCAGGATAATGACATTACATTAAAATGGGAGGGACTGAAATATTTAGCACAAGTTCCCCTTTATAGTCTTCTTTACCTTGAGGTTCTCTGAATTATTCTACACATTTAATACTGTCACTGCCTGGAGGAAATGGACACACTCAGATGTTTTCATCCTTGAGGAGCATCTGAGTTAATCTCAAGGATCGATGGACCAAGTTAAATGGCCAGAGGAATCGCTCCATTAGGGATCTCCCAGCCTTCTAAGAGTTGCCACATATTTTTAACGATGTGAGCATTATGGTCTTCTTCCCCCACCGCCATCTTACCAAGAGTTAGGTGACTAGCATGGAATTCAGACCTTGGATAGAATATTCTCATTAGATGAGTTTGCTTTAAAAGCCACTGCCACGCCTGATCCATCTTGGCTTCCACTATTCTGCAGGGGTTGTAGTATGGGTGGGTCATGCAACAGCAAGAGAAGCAAAAACCTTTTGGAAGAAAATTACTTTAGATTTTTGGTAGATCTCAGGGGACCAGCAAGAGATCATCTACCACAAAATTAATATGTTGGGCTTGAAATTAATTTCACGTCATAATTAAATCAGATGTGACCTATGAAAGCATTAAGCAAAAAATGCCATTTAATGAGTTGAGGCACATTTTGAAACATGGTATCACCAGGTCAAACAGTGGTACATTTCTCAAACACTGGTGAGAGCTGGAGGGGTAGGGGCTGCCCAAGGTGCGCCCATGTACAGTCCTTCCTGCTCCTCTCCTGCTTCGCCTGCTCACTGGCTGTAGGAAACGGTAATAGATGCCGTTTTAGAGATCAAACCCAAAGCCACCCAGAGAGAAGTGAAAAAGGTTTATAGCAAATTGGCTCTCAAAGTACCATCCTAAGAACCCAAGCAAGTTAAACAGATTTCTCAAGCTCAGGAAATGTTTTCTGGTGCAATGAAGAGAGAATTATATGACAAAAGAGGAGACAGTTAAAAGGGGGAGTAGCACGAACATCTTTGATACGTTTTTTGAAAGAGGTACAAATGTTGTGTGTCAGCTCCCAGTAATCTTAAATTTATACAATGGTGCAACCAGAAAACTAGCTCTGCAAAAGAACATGACTTGGAAATGTGAAGACGCAGGTGGTAAGAAAGGAGGAGTGCCCGTCCCTCACCGCACAGGCCTGGACTGGCTCAGCACATCCAGTCCGTGTGCGACTGCCAGGGTCACGGCAGCGGGGCAGCCCTGAAGAGAAGATATAAAAGCTCCAATGGAAGGATGACAGTTCAACAGGAGTTTCTAAAAGTTCATACTGACAATCGCAAAAGATGGTGAGATTATGTGGTTAAGGAGACCAAGAGTAAGGACTGGAGCTGAGGGATATCACTATTTTATATCAGAACCATGCTGTTTTTACTCGACCAGATGACCTTTTTATATCTACGGATATACAGCCAGTTGAAGCACCATGTGGCTTCCCAAAGTCAGTATCATCTCTTGACAACCAAACTGAATTACTGCCTCACCCAGGTCAGCCTGTCAAGTATGGAGATACCTAGTCTGAGCTAAGGGAAGGCATGACGATTGATTGTGGAGCAGATGAAAAGGGTTGTATAACCAACAAATTTAAACTTTCCTAATCATGATAAACATTCTTTACTGAAAGAATTCCAAGAGAAAGTAGAAGAGACTGATGATAACGGACCAACTAGAACTGGTGGACTTTGATCCAAATCAGGAAAGGCTGTATCGCTACTTCCTCTGCCTTTGTCAGGTGATACCCTGTAACTGAGTGCAGCTACGTACACGCAGCAGCTTAGACAGAAAGGCTAGGAATATGTATTGATTTCAATGTATGCACCTTAATTGTTAAGCTATGAAAATAAAACTGTATTTAACTAGCAGTCAAGAACTTAATTTGTAGAGGCCTGACCTGTGGCGGCGAAGTGGATCAAGCATCGACCTGGAACGCTGAGGTCTCCAGTTCAAATCCCTGGGCTTGCCTGGTCAAAGCACAAATGGGAGTTGATCCTTCCTGCTCCTCCCCCCTTCTCTCTCTCTCTCTTCTCTAAAATGAATAAAAATTATTAAAAAACAAAAAACTTAATTTGTAGAGAAGTATTGATCTGTATGGTTGTATTAAGTGGGATTCACTGTGATGCTTCTGCCAGTTATTCTATTGCCTCAATTGTTGAAAACAGCCTGCTGTATAATTTAGCCTGTAGCACTTATCATAATGTATTGCTTCTTGAGGGCTTGCAGCACTTCTTTAGGTATATTATAGGCTTACTTTAAACCATTTAACTTGTACTCCAAAATGACTGTAAATATGTTGGTAGTATAGCAAATTATGACAAATAGCTTTAATTGTATGTCTAAAAGTCACGTTTACAGCTTAAATGTGGGTATCAGAGTTCAGGTATTCTTAAAGTATGAATGTACAGTGGTACCTTAAGATACGAATTTAATTCGTTCTGTAACCAAGCTCCTAAATCAGCCAACTCATGTATCAAACTGCTGATACTGGACCTGTGCGCCAACTAGCGGCAGCTTCCCGAATCACGACTCGTATCTTGGAATTTTGCTTGGATCTCAAACAAAAATACGGACTGAGTCACAGCTCGTGTCTTAAAAAAAAAAAGGTATGTTGGTCTGTTCATATCATCATTAAGGTACCACAGTATCCTTAATATATGGGTAACAGCCTGACCAGGTGGTGGCACAGTGGATAGAACATAGGACTAGGATGTGGAGAATCCAGGTTCAAGCCCAATGTCTCTGGCTCGAGCAAGGGCTTACTCGGTCTGCTGTAGCCCCCCAGTCAATATGAGAAAGCAATCAATGAACAACTAAGGTGTCGCAACAAAGAATTGATGCTTCTCAACTCTCTCCCTTTCTGTTTGTCCCTATCTGTCCCTCTATCCGTTAAATAAATAAAAAAATATTATGGATAACAAAGAAAAACAGTTTAAAACTTACAAAAGAAGGTTCATGTTATCATTTGAACCATTCCTCAGCCCAGTTTCCCCCCATAGCCAAGAAGTGGTCATCCATACCCCATCACCCTTCTACCAGGTGGGGCATCAATGTGAAATGTAACTGCTCACATTCCTGGCTGCTCCTTGCCTGGAGTAGAGGATCTAAAAGATGGAGGACATAACAGGATAAAAACTAAGCAACCTGCAAGGTTACAATGCAGGCCTTCCACTTTTTTTCTTTTAAAGTATTTGTTTTCTAGATAAGAAGAAAAAACTGTCCCCTCAATATTCCACAGGTGCCAGTGGAGGGCTTAATATTTCCAGTAAAATTCAAATAGTTAGGACTATGTCCCCTCAAGCAACTAAGTGATTAATAGTCACCTATTAAAATCAAGACTCCAAATTAAAGCAACTTATCAAGGTCACACAGTAAGTAGCAGAATTCTATTCAGTTCAGATGGATTGACTTCAGGCTCTTCCTTCCCACTGGCTTCCCTCCCGCCCCCACCCCCGACATTGGCAGCTATGTCTGCTGTGAAGACTTATTTGAAATTGCATACTTTCATAATCATAGCTTTTAAAATTCATGTATGGGATCCTTTTTCAATTAAACGTGTTCATAAATAACAGATGATGGAGTTACTTGTATTCCTTTCTTTTCAGTACGGCGAACAGGACAAGGAAGCTGAGACTTACCTGTTATGGTCCATAAAGTCTGAAGAAAGCTGAAAAAAGCTTTACAAGCATAAAAGACACGGAGGAAATGTTTCAGAAAAGAATATAATCACAGGAAAATGCTGGTAGTCACCTTGATGATGAAGAAGCAAGCCAATTTTTGATAAAGTCCTTTTAATGGAAAATGTAAAACCCTTTTCAACTTCAATGTACAAAGCCATATGTAACACTTGCACTTAACAAATAAAAGCAAGCCAATGTTTTAAAAAAATACATCATTAAATGTATATATGTATATATTTACATAGCATATTAAGTTTAATATTTAGCTTTAAAAGTTCACATAAATTTTACCAAAATGAGACAATTTTAAATAAATTACACCTTTTGAAAATGTTTAATTGTACAGTCAATAGCTTCAACAAAATATTGAAGTGTCTGTATTTAGTATCTGCTTTATATACTTTCTATTTTACAATTTTTACAATTATTTGGCAGTAATTTTCTGATTATGACATGAACGCTGTGCGACTCAGCAATCCCCAATGCAGGCAACAGCTGGTGGTTGTGTCCTATTCTCACAGTAACTGTCTCAACGTAGTGAAAAATATCAGTTATTTTAGTAAACTGTACAAGGTCACATTTACACTCGATCAACAATATAGCATAGAATTTTGTACTTTTTTTCCAAAAATAAATACATCATTTAAATCTGGCCTTTTCACAAACATCATTTACATTATAATACAAAAGCAGCTATGCAGTACTGCTTTTTAAATGTAGCTTGTTTTAATAACTACCATTGATTCATAGGAGCTGTGACTTATGCTATACTGCTGTGGTGTCAGTAACAAGCAATTACTACAAAGAGAATTTCTTGGCACTGATGGTTTTATGAAGCTTAAGTCAGTGTGCATACATATCGCTCAAGAGGAATCCCGCTTCAGTGGTCTAACCAGAGCAAAATGGACACCTAATTTTCTCCCATATCCTCCGTTTCGTCTGCATGCACTTTCAAAGCTCTCACCATTTCTTTGACTGCATGATACAAGATGTTTTTAACCTGAAAGAGATGTTGACATTTACACTCACTTCAGCTGGAGATACACAAATGAAAACTGCTCTACTTTAAAAAAAATTTTAATAGAAAGCCAAACCAAGAAAAATAAATCTCCCATTCAAGTATTAACCTGGCCCAACCCTACTTATCTTCCGAGACCAGAAGAGATCAAGCATGTTTAGGGTGGTATGGCCATAGAAAAGAAAAATAAATGTCAAAGTAAAAAAATGTTAAACCAAAAGTTAAAATAAGAGCCACTAAAAGTTATATAATTAAGTATGAATTGGTGTTACTTTTTGGTTGTTATCCTAATGTGACAAACTTGGACACGACTGCCTAAGCTGTCACTACGCACGTGCCGTATTTCTTAATATAAAAAAGCCTGCAGAAAAGGAAAGAGAAAACTCATTTCTTACCTGTAGTTTATCATCGTAATTGATTTCATCCTTCAAAAGTCTCAGTTCCTGTGTTAAATGAAATGACTGTACAAGATGTTCTGGAGACACAAAATCTTCGGTTACCTGTATACAGCTGTGAAAGTTCTGCACCTATTCTCAAAACAAAAACAGGAAATACAAAATTTAGGGGATGAGGACAAAAAAAAGCAAAGGTGCCTATTAAGAGACAATTCACTAGAGACCTTACTTTCTCCAAAACATCAAATCTATTTCAAAGCAGAATACCATACTTTATGAGCAAGTTATATCACTGAAAAGCTTCAGGTAAAGCAACTTTGTAAATGGAACATTTTTTAGATTTTATTAATTCATTTTTAGAGAGAGAGAGAAAGAGAGAGAGAGAGAGAGAGAAGGGAGGCAGAGCAGGAAGCATAATTCCCATATGTGCCTTGACTAGGCAAGCCTGGGGTTCCCAACCAGTGACCTCAGCATTCAGGTTGACACTTTACCTACTGCGCCACCCACAGGTCAGGTGTAAACAAAACATTTTTAAATGAAAAGTTTCCAGGAATCCTTCAGAGAGGCTGATAATCAGATCCTAACTCATCAATTTTGTTAAGGTAGATTTTCTTTTTGGTGTTACTTAAAAAACAAAAGAAAAAACCAAACCAAAACAAACTAACTGAGAAGTAATTTGTTTTACCAATCAGTGCAATCAATCCGGATGTTTGTTGTTGCTCCTTTGGATTTTGGCCTTTTGGCCACTTCACTGTTAAATTTTAGACCAGAGAGTAGATTAAAAAAAAGGAAATGAAACTTAGTTGATTTGTGAGGAACTGGGATGGAAACTGTAGTTCCAGACAGAGCTACTGACCACAAGAGTTTAAAATTATGCTAGGATTTTGTTTGTTTTCTTTCAAATCAAAGACATTTTTCTTTCTTCTTCTTAAAATTTTCTTTAAAAAATTAAATTTAATAGGGTGACATTGACCAATAAGAGTATATAGGTTTCAGGCAAACAACAAAGATACTTTTCAATGTCCTGTGGCATCCATACTTTTCAGTTGTTGCCTCCTCTCTAGACTGAATGGTTTTCACAGGAAGCTGATAAATGTCTTCTGTTATTTGCTCAACATGTACAAACTGACTGCACACATTTTACAGAACTCCTTTCTATTAATAATGATCAGCATGACAGAGAAAGGACCAAGCGGACCCAATCTCAATTTTGTGATGTTTCTAGATTGTCTTCTAGTGATATTAAAAGATATAAAATTCCTGGGAAAGGAGAAATAAAAACTAAGCCCTTAAATTTATTCCAATTCTTTTAAAGTATAAAAATAAATTTAATTGGGAGGAATGAGAAAAGGAAGAGACTGGGGAAAATTCAACATAAATCAGTCAGCAGGCACCTAGCCCCTATGATACCCCCTGTCTAAAAGATGCTTTCCAGTCCTGCATCAACTCAAGCATATTAGCCTAGTCTTCAATTGTCCTGTCTCTGTCTTTCAATTATTTAAACATGCCCAGGGAATTAAGTTCTTTAAAAGTTCGAGGATGTACATTTTTAGCACATCTAGTGCTATTGTTTTTATAATTTCTCTCTTCTTTGGTATTGCAGTTTGGTTTATACATCACTTTCCTTTAGATCTGTATGCACATTTAGACAGTCGACTTAGAAGCCTGTGTCTGGTAAGTCCAACACTTGGGCTCCCTTAGAGACAGCGTCTTTACACACTGTCCCCCCCGCAAATGGGCCATACTTTTTTCTCTTTCTGTGTATGCTACTTAACTTTTTTTTTGAAAACTGGACATCTGAACATTATGAAATGGTAACTGGAAATCTGATTCTCCCCCTGTCTCAGGCTTTGCTGCTGTTGATTGCTGAGGGCTACAGCCATCCATTTGTTCTGTGACTTTTCCAAACTAGATATTTTCACAAAGACTGTATTTCCTGTTGGGTGTGATAACTGAAGTCTGTTCTGTTATCACAGTGGTCTGCCAGTGACCTGCCAGTGATATCCTTAAACACTAAAAACCAACTGCCCTTTTTCTTCATTAACAAGTCCCCTAGTTGAGTTCTGAAAAAGTTGATTTTGTCAGTCTTTCCCAGTTTATGGTTCCCTTAAAATCACTTTTCGAACAGTGACTTTTATTAGTGCTTATAAGATTCTATGTTTCTTAATAACCTCAATCTCATTTATTTTGCTTCAAGACTTAAGAGTTAGTTTGAAGAGGCAAGGTTTAGTTTTAAAGTGGAACACATCTGAACTTCCCATTTCACTTAACTCTTTCTTTAGCCATCTTTGGAGTCATTTATGTGTCACTTCCTTGATAGACTGTCTCATTCATATTCGTCTTAAAGGATCAGTTGTAATCAGAAACAGATGTTAAGAAAATATAACTTTTCTGTTCATAGTAGGAAGATTATTATCTTGACGACACTGTGATTGTCATATATACACAGAGACTTGTGAAGAGTTAAGAAGAAAAAGATTTTGCCAAGTACTTTTAATCATACTGAATGACCTAACACAATCACTTAAAAGCTGATGCTAAGAATTCATCTTAACACCCCAGCACAGACTGAACCCTGTTTCTTAAGTTTGGCTACTCAAAGGGCTTGCTGATGACAAAAACAAAGAACAGAATGCAGCTTCTTTCCTAACACTGCTGGTCCCTGTCATGCAGTGTCATTATGATGGAAACAGTTCTTTTCTAAGTATCTTGGGTTTGCAAGGCCATCCTATTTGTGTGATTTTCAAAGTGTGGTTCCAGGAGAAAACATCAGTATCCCCTGAGAACTTAGAAATGTGTATTTCAGGTCCCTCTTCAGACCCACTGAGTCAGAAGTTCTGGGGTTGGTGTCCAGCAATCTGCTTTATTGAGACCTCTAGGAATTCTGATGTATGCTAAACTGTGAGAATTAAACTGAACTGTAAGTAAGTAGTACTGACTTCGAGTTTGGGATTAGGTTAAGGACTGGCCATAGCCACTGAAGTGTTGGAGTCATCAATTAAAAGTTGTCAGGACCGCACTGGCTGGATGGCTCAGTGGTAGAGCGTCGGCCTGGCGTGCAGGGTTCGATTCCCGGCCAGGGCACACAGGAGAAGCGCCCATCTGCTTCTCCACCCCTCCCCTTCTCCTTCCTCTCTGTCTCTCTCTTCCCCTCCCACAGCCAAGGCTCCATTGGAGCAAAGATGGCCTGGGTGCTGGGGATGGCTCCTCGGCCTCTGCCCCAGGCGCTAGAGTGGCTCTGGTTGCAACAGAGCGACGCCCCGGAGGGGCAGAGCATTGCCCCCTGGTGGGCGTGCCGGTTGGATCCTGGTTGGGCGCATGTGGGGGCCTGTCTGACTGTCTCTCCCCGTTTCTGGCTTCAGAAAAATACAGAGAGAGAGAAAAAAAAAGTTGTCAGGACCGCCTGACCAGGCAGTAGCATAGTGGATAGAGCATTGGACTGAGATGCAGAGGACCCAGGTTCAAGACCCCGAGGTCACCAGCTTGAGTGTGGGCTCATCTGGTTTGAGCAAAGCTCACCAGCTTGGACCTAAGGTTGCTGGCTCAAGCAAGGGGTTACTTGGTCTGCTGAAGGCCCACGGTCAAGGCACATATGAGAAAGCAATCAATGAACTAAGGTCTCGCAACGAAAAACTGATGATTGATGCTTCTTATCTCTCTCCATTCCTGTCTGTCCCTGTCTATCCCTCTCTCTGTCCCTGTTTAAAAAAAAAGTTGTCAAGACCTCTGAGGACTGTATAAATTTATAAATAATAATGCATTCAAATCTGAAATAATATTGTGAACAGAGTTCTTACTTCCTTTTAATTCTCTCTCAAAACCACATTACCACCACTTGGTGAGTCATGGACAACACCTTTTCAATGGAGTACAAATAACTGTGCTGTCAGTATCAAATCACATAAGGAAGGTAGACATTCTTCTTACAGCTAAATATATGCCAAATATGCAGCACAGAAAGTCTTTCCATCTTAGAACATTCATCAATTTAGTGGCAAAGCTTAGAACAAAGTTTGCCAGTCCCGCTCACACATGCTGGCTACCTCAGCCTATTTAAGTATAACACTTTTTTTTTAAGAGAGACAGGAAGGGAGAGAGATGAGAAGCATTAACTCGTAGTTGCGTCACTTTAGTTGTTCATTGATTGCTTATCCTACAAGTCTTGACTGGGGGGTTCAAGCCGAGTCAGTGATCCCTTGATCAAACCAGTGACCTTGGGCTCCAAACCTTGGGATAATGTTAATGATCTCATGCTCCAATCTTGGGGTTTCAAACCTGGGACCTCAGCATCCCAGGTCGATGCCCTATACACTGCACCACCACTGGTTAGGCTTAAGTATAACACCTTTTTATCACAGATGAAATTTGCTCTCTATAATCAAAATAAAATTTCTACTTATCTCAAACCTTGTTTTCTATATGCGTACGTGTACAGTCATAATTGGAAGTTAGATTAATTTTCTGAAGTAGCCAAAGACATAGAGGAAGAGGCCAAAACCTGCATGTGTATACAAGGAGCACAACACACACACACACACACACACACACACACACACACACACACACACACACTATGGAAAGTCATAATTTTGTTTTCAGCTATATTTCTGTAAAAAATATGTTGTGTGAGAACATATTTCCAGACCCTCAGGCCTCATAATATTTAAGTGCATTATCGGGGATGGTAGCGAGCAGTAGGAAAAAAGACACACCCCAGAAATCCCCATACTTGTGAAGCTTATATTCCAATGGCAGTTTAAAAGCCAATCAACAATGGCCTGACCAAGCGGTGGCGCAGTGGATAGAGTACTGGACACAGAGGACCCAGTTTCAAAACCCCGAGGTTCCCACCTTGAGCCCCAGGTCACTGGCTTGAGCAAGAGGTCACTCGCTCTGCTGTAGCCCCTCAGTCAAGGCACATATGAGAAAGCAGTCAATGAACAACTAAGGTGCCAAAACGAAGAACTGATGTTTATCTCCTCTCCCTTCCTGTCTGTCTGTCCCTTTCTGTCCTCTCTGACTCTGTCAAAAAAAATCCAATCAACAGCGAATGTAAATTATGAAGCATGTTAGAAGGCAAATGACAGCAATGTAGAAAAACAATGACAGAAAGTTGGAGGACAAAATCTGCAGTTTTAACTAGGGTATCACTGAGAAGGTGACATTTGATCAAAGCCTTAAAGAATGCAAAGAAGCCAGTCTTAACAGATATCTGGGAGGAAAAGAACTTCAGGGAAAGCCCTGGCTGGGTAGTCCAGATACACCAAGGTTGTGCGTTTGATCCTTCATCAAGAAACATACAAAAATCAACCAATGAATGTACAAATTAGTGGAAGAACAAATCAATGTTTCTCTTCTTTAAATTAATAAAGAAATTAAAAAAAATTTTTAGGCAAAAGAATATGTAAGTACAGTGGCCTTGGAGTGGGAACATGCTTGGTGTATGTGAAAAGCACAGACAGCACAAGGTGGCACAAGAGGAGGGGGAGGAAAGCAGGGGGAGGGGCAGGCAGTGAGGGTGTGCGTGTGCGAGTGCCTGTGTGTGCACGCACAAGGACACAAGTACGAATTGTTTAGGGTCCTGTGAGGCTTTGAGCAAAGTGATATGTGAACTAAAGTTTTTAACAGGAT
This sequence comes from Saccopteryx bilineata, assembly GCF_036850765.1. Taxonomy (NCBI): domain Eukaryota; kingdom Metazoa; phylum Chordata; class Mammalia; order Chiroptera; family Emballonuridae; genus Saccopteryx; species Saccopteryx bilineata. Next base: position 64,720,169 of record NC_089498.1, read on the forward strand.
AACCCTTGCCTCTTTTGAGAGAAAATGGTTTTTCTCCTCTCACCCTCCAAGAAAGGAGAAGCAGCAGAGAGACGTACATGTACGAAATCTCTCACCAGGGAGAGTGAGAGTTGCCTCTGGAGGAGAGATGTGGGGGCAAAGGTGAGAAAAAGATTAAATTTTCACTGTGAACTCTTTTTTAATGTTTGAATTAAAAAAAGAACAATCTTTTTCAACAAGCAGTACTGGAACAACTGAATGTCCATATGCAAAAAAATTGAACCTTGACCCGTAATTTGCACTGTATACAAAAATTAATTGAAAATAGACTAGACCTAAATGTAAGAATAACTATAAAACCTTTAAAAGAAAATGAAAAGAAACTGATAACAAAACAAAAAGGCAGACAACCAAATGGGAGATGATATTCACAAACAACAGCTCCAATAAAGGTTTAATATCCATAATATAGAAAGAACTCATAAAGCTCAGCAATAAACAAATGAACAACTCAATTAAAAAATGGGGAGGACTGGAACAGACACTTCTCTCCCAAAAAGACATACAAATGGCCAACAGACATATGAAAAGATGCTCATCCTCACCAGCTATTAGAGAAATATAAATCAAAACTACCATGAGATATAACTTCACACCTGTTAGATTGGCTGTTATCAACAAGACAGGTAATCAAGTGTTAGAGAGGCTGTGGAGAAAAAGGAACCCTCATTCACTGCTGGTGGGAATGTAAACTGGTACAGCCATTATAGAAACAGTATGGTGGTTCCTCCAAAAATTAAGAATAGAATTACCATACGACCGAGGAATCCCTCTACTGGGTATCTACCCCAAAACTTTGAAAACAGTGGTACGTAAAGACACATAAACCCCACGTTTATAGCATTATCCACGGTGGCCAAATCATAGAAACAACTGAAAGTGTCCATCGATAGAGTAATGGATAAAGATGTGGTACATATATACAATGGAATACTACTCAGCCATAAGAAATAATGATATATTGCCATTTATGACATTATACTGAGTAAAATAAGTAAATCAGAAAAAGCTAAGAACGAAATGATTTCACACATAAGTGAGACATAAAACTCAGATTCACAGACATAAATAAAAGTTATGTCATTACTAGAGGGTTGGGAGTACAGAGAGACAAATGTGCGGTGATGGAAAATGATTTGACTTTGGGTGATGGGCACACAATGCAATCAACAGTTCAAATGTTACTAGAGATGTTGACCTGAAACCTATGTACTCTTATTGATCAATGTCACCCCATTAAATTTCTAAATTAAAAAAAAATATATAAGAGAAAATCTTTGTGATCTGAGCTAGGTAAAAAATTTACAGACACAATAAAAATATTACACATTAAAAAATCAACAAATATCAAAACTTAAAAACCCTTTGGAAGACACTATTAGGATAAATCACACATTGGAAGAATATACTTGGAAAGCGCATAACAGATAAAGAGTTTATGAGTAGAAAAAGAACACTCAAAACTCAGAAGAGCCTGACTTGTGGTGGCGCAGTGGATAAAGCGTCAACCTGGAAACACTGAGGTTGCCGGTTCGAAACCCTGGGCTTGCCTGGTCAAGGCGAATATGGGAGTTGATGCTTCCTGCTCCTCCCCCCTTCTCTCTCTCTCTCTCTCTCTCTCTCTCTCTCTCTCTCTCTCTCCTCTCTATAAATGAATAAAAAAAAAAAAAAACTCAGAAGAAAACCCAATTATAAAAATAGGCAAAATATTTGAACACATATTTACCAAAATAGATATAGATGGCAAATAAGTACATGAACAGATATTCAATATATTTAGTTATTAAGAAAATGTAAATTAAAACCACAATGAGATACCAATGCACACTTATTCAAATGCTTAAAACCAAACTGACAAGTAGAGGAAACTTAACTCACATATACTGCTCTGGGGAATAAAAAATGGTACAACCGTATTGGAGAACTGCCCAGCAGTGTCTTATAAGTTAATCACACATTTATCATAGTAACAGGCAAACCCACTACTCAGTATTTACCCAACTGAAATGAAAACCTATGCAAATACAAAATCCTTATGTGAATGTTTATAGTAGCTTTCTTTACTATTGCCCCAAACTGGAAACAACTTAAATGTCTTCAATTGGTGAATAAAAACTAAAACAACACAGTGGTCCATTTATATAACAAACAACTATATTCAGCAATAAAAAGACATAATCACTGATACACACAATATGGATGAAACTCAAATGCATTGTGCTGAATGATTCAAAGGCTAATTATTATGATTCCAGACATGACATTCTTGTACAGGTAGAACTATAGAGACAGAAAACAGGTTAAGTGGTTGTAGGAAAGTCAGATGGGAGGAGAGGTTGACTCAAAAGGTACAGGAGGAAATTTCTTAACTGATGGAAGTGTTCTATATTTTTTATTATTATTTTTTTATTAAATTTAATGCAGTGACATTGATAAATCAGGGTACATATGTTGAGAGAAAATATCTCTAGATTATTTTGACATTTGATAGTGCTGTATACCCCTCCCCCAAAGTTAAATTGTCTTCTGTCACCTTCTATCTGGTTTTCTTTGTGCCCCTCCCCTCCCCTAACCCCTCTCTCCTTCTTCACCCCCTCCCCCCTCCCCCAACCTCCCGCTCCTGTTGCCATCACATTCTTGTTCATGTCTCTGAGTCTCATTTTTATGTCCCTTCTATGTATGGATTCATCTTAGTTTTTTTTTTTTCTGATTTACTTATTTCACTCCGTATAATGTTGTCAAGGTCTATCCATGTTATTGTAAATGATCCGATGTCATCATTTCTTATGGTTGAGTAGTATTCCATAGTATGTATGTACCAAAGCCTTTTAATCCACTCGTCCTCTGACGGACACTTGGGCTGTTTCCAGATCTTCGCTATTGTGAGCAATGCTGCCACAAACATGCGGGTGCATTTCTCCTTTTCGAGCCGTTCTATGGTGTCCTTGGGGTATATTCCTAAAAGTGGGATAGCTGGGTCAAAAGGCAGTTCGATTTTCAGATTTTTGAGGAATCTCCATACTATTTTCCACAGTGGCTGCACCAGTCTGCATTGCCACCAGCAGTGCAGGAGGGTTCCCTTTTCTCCACATCCTCGCCAGCACATATCCTGTGTTGTTTTGTTGATAAGCGCCATTCTGACTGGTGTGAGGAGATAATCTCATTGTGGTTTTAATTTGCATTTCTCTAATGATTAGTGATGTTGAGCATTTTTTCATATGCCTATTGGCCATCTGTATGTCCTCTTTGGAGAAGTGTCTATTCATCTCTTTTGCCCATTTTTGGATTGGGTTGTTTGTCTTCCTGGTGTTGAGTTTTACAAGTTCATTATAAATTTTGGTTATTAACCCCTTATCAGACGTATTGTCAAATATGTTCTCCCATTGTGTATTTTGTCTTTTTATTCTGTTCTTGTTGTCTTTAGCTGTGCAAAAGCTTTTTAGTTTGATATAGTCCCATTTGTTTATCCTGTCTTTTATTTCACTTCCCCGTGGAGATAAATCAGCAAATATAGTGCTCTGAGAGATGTCAGAGAGCTTACTGCCTATGTTTTCTTCTAAGATGCTTATGGTTTCACGGCCTACATTTAAGTCTTTTATCCATTTTGAGTTTATTTTTGTGAGTGGTGTAAGCTGGTGATCTAGTTTCATTTTTTTGCAAGTAGCTGTCCAATTTTCCCAACACCATTTGTTAAAGAGGCTGTCTTTACTCCATTGTATTTCCTTACCTCCTTTGTCAAATATCAGTTGTCCATAGAACTGTGGGTTTATTTCTGGGTTTTCTGTTTTGTTCCATTGATCTATATGTCTGTTCTTATGACAGTACCAGGCTGTTTTGAGTACAACGGCCTTATAGTATAACTTGATATCAGGAAGTGTGATACCTCCCACTTTATTCTTCTTTTTTAAGATTGCTGAGGCTATTCGAGTCCTCTTTTGGTTCCATATAAATTTTTGGAATATGTGTTCTATATCTTTGAAGTATGTCATTGGTATTTTAATTGGTATTGCATTGAATTTATAGATTGCTTTGGGTAATATAGATATTTTAATGATGTTTATTCTTCCTAACCATGAGCACGGTATATGCTTCCACTTGTTTGTATCTTCCTTGATTTCTTTTATCAATGCTTTGTAATTTTCCGAGTACAAGTCTTTAGTCTCCTTAGTGTAGTTTACTCCTAGGTACTTTATTTTTTTGGTTGCAATTGTGAAGGGGATTGTTTCCTTAATTTCTCTTTCTGACTGTTCATTGTTGGTGTATAAAAATGCTTCTGATTTCTGAGTATTCATTTTATATCCTGCCACTTTGCTGAATTCATTTATCAGGTCCAGTAGTTTTTTGACTGAGACTTTAGGGTTTTCTATATACAATATCATATCATCTGCAAATAATAGTTTTACTTCTTCTTTTCCAACTTGAATGCCTTTTATTTCTTCTTCTTGTCTGATTGCTGTGGCTAGGACTTCCAGGACTATGTTAAATAAGAGTGGTGAAAGGGGCACCCCTGCCTTGTTCCTGATCTTAAGGGGATTGCTTTAAATTTTTGCCCATTGAGTATGATGTTGGCTGTGGGTTTCTCATAGATGGCTTTTATCATATTGAGGTATGTTCCCTGTATTCCCACTTTGCTGAGAGTTTTGATCATGAATGGGTGCTGGATTTTATCAAATGCTTTTTCTGCATCTATTGAAATTATCATATGGTTTTTCTCCTTTTTGTTTATGTGATGAATCACATTGATTGATTTACGAATATTGTACCAGCCTTGCCTCCCCAGAATAAATCCCACTTGATCATGTTGTATGATTTTTTCCATATATTGTTGGATCCGGTTTGCTAATATTTTGTTGAGGATTTTAGCATCTATATTCATCAGAGATATTGGCCTATAATTTTCTTTCTTTGTGTTGTCTTTGCCTCGTTTTGGAATCAGAATTATGCTCGCCTCATAAAAGGAGCTTGGAAGTCTTCCTTCCTCTTGAATTTTTTGAAATAGTTTGAGAAGGATAGGAGTTAGGTCTTCTTTGAATATTTGGTAGAATTCCGTTGTGAAGCCATCGGGCCCCGGACTTTTCTTTGTTGGGAGTTTTTTGATAACTGTTTCGATCTCATTTGGTGTAATCAGTCTGTTTAGGTTTTCTGATTCTTCCAGATTGATTTTTGGAAGATTGTATGTTTCAAGGAATTTGTCCATTTCATCTAGGTTGTCTAGTTTTTTGGCATACAGTTCTTCATAGTATTTTCTTACAATATTTTGTATTTCTGTTGTGTCAGTTGTTATTTCTCCTCTCTCATTTCTAATTTTATTTATTTGAGTCCTCTCTCTCTTTTTCTTGGTGAGTCTACTTAAAGGTTCATCAATCTTGTTTACCTTTTCAAAGAACCAGCTCCTAGTTTCATTGATCCTCTGTATTGTTTCTTTAGCCTCTATGTCATTTATTTCTGCTCTGATCTTTATTATTTCCTTCCTTCTACTACATTTGGGCTTTACTTGCTGTTCTTTTTCTAATTCTTTTAGATGCAGGGTTAAGTTGTTTATTTAAGCTTTTTCTAGCTTCTGAAAATGTGCCTGTAGTGCTATGAACTTCCCTCTCAGCACTGCTTTCGCTGTGTCCCATAAATTTTGAGTTGTTGTATGCTCATTGTCATTCTTTTCTAGGAATTTTTTTATTTCTTCTTTGATCTCATTCTTAATCCATTCATTATTTACCACCCTGCTATTTAGTTTCCATGTGTTTGAGAATTTTTGAGCTTTTCTGCTGTGATTCATTTCTAGTTTCATGCCCTTGTGATCGGAGAAAGTGCTTGATATGATTTCAGTCTTCTTAAATTTGTTGAGAGCACTTTTGTGCCCTAACATGTGGTCTATCCTAGAGAATGTACCATGAGCGCTTGAAAAGAATGTATATTCTGCTGCTTTAGGGTGAAAGGATCTGAAGATATCTATTAAATTGAGTTGATCTAGTGTTTCCAATAAGTTTGCTGTTTCTTTGTTAATTTTCTTTCTTGAGGATCTATCTAGTGATGTTAGTGGGGTATTGAAATCCCCTACTATTATAGTATTGCTGTGGATCTCGCCCTTTAAATCCATCAAAGTCTGTTTTATATATTTGGGTGCTCCTATATTAGGTGCATAGATATTTATAATAGTTATGTATGGGTCCTGTTTTCTTATCCACGCAGCTACCCTATGTCTTTTGATTGGATCATTTAATCCATTTACATTTAAGGTTATTATTGATATGTAGTTGTTTATTGCCATTTTCTTCTTTAAAGGTGTATTCCTTTTTTTGCTATATTCTTTTCCAACTTTGATCTGTTTACAACAGGCCCCTTAACATTTCTTGCAGCGTTGGTTTGGTAAATTCCTTGAGTTGTTTTTTGTCTGGGAAGCTTTTTATTTCTCCTTCGATTTTAAACGATAGCCTTGCTGGATAAAGTAGTCTTGGTTGTAGGTTCTTGTTCTGCATTACTTTGAATATTTCTTGCCATTCCCTTCTGGCCTCAAGTGTTTCTGTTGAGAAATCGGATGTCATTCTTATGGGGGCTCCTTTGTAGGTCATAACTTTTTTTTCTCTTGCAGCTTTTAATATTTTCTCTTTATCACTTAGCTTTGGTATTTTAATTATGATGTGTCTTGGTGTAGGTTTCTTTGGGTTTCTCTTTAATGGAGTTCTCTGTGCTTCTTGGACTTGTGAGAGTGTCTCTTGCATTAATTTAGGGAAGTTTTCAGTTATGATATGTTTGAACAAAGTCTCTATCCCTTGTTCTTTTTCTTCTTCTTCAGGAACCCCTATGATGTGGATGTTATTGCTCTTCATGTTGTCACAGAGCTCTCTAAGTGTTTCCTCTGACTTTTTGAATCTCTTTTCTCTTTTCTTCTCTGCTTTCATGCCTTCATTCCAGTTGTCCTCCAACTTGCTGATTCGATCCTCAGCTGTATCCATCCTGTTTTTAATTCCTTCCATTGTGGTCTTCATTTCTGATATTGTATTTGTCATTTCTGACTGATTCTTTTTTAATATTTCAATATCCTTTTTTATACTTGCTATTTCTTTATTTAGGTTTTCAAACTGCCCCTCCATTGTTGTTCTAAGATCCCTAAGCATCCTTACAATCATTATTTTGAACTCTGCATCTGGAAGTTTGATTATTTCCATATCACTCAGCTCATCTCTTAAAGGTGTCTCTTGTGGTTTCATTTGGGTTGCACTCCTTTGTCTTCTGATAATGGTGTTTTATTTGTAGAGTTGGTTGAGTCTAGGCTTGGTATTGTCTGCCTCCAGTTTTCAGTTGTGTTATTTCTAGGTCTTCTTGGGTTGGTATCGGCTATTATTTGTAATCCACTTTCGAATTTGGGCAGCTTTGAAGTCTTGATTTTTTTGTTTTCTTAACAGGTGATAGTCTTGTTAACTGATCTCAGCAGGGGGCTTTCTTGAAACTGTAACCAGGAATGCTGTGGGTGTAACCTGAGATGCTGAAGGTCTCTTCCACCAACTAATCTCACTGGGGGCAGGGTTTTTTCTCAGCTTCAGTAGGGGGAGGTGTATCTCAGATCTCCATGGAGACCTGAGTTACTGCCCCTCCTCCCCACTTCTTGTTTTCAGCTGTGTCTTGTTGCGCTGATTGGAGCTGGAGAGATGTCTGGAGATCTCTGATCCGGAAGCACTTCAGCTCTGTTTTGTGAAAGGTTCAGTCCCTCCCCCAGGTATGGCCGCCTCCAGCACGAATGAGTCAGCCTTTTTATTTCGTTTCTTGCATACCTTAGCCCCTCACAGTCTGTCCCTCTCCTTGTCCTTTCCACTTGGGAGATAAGCTGGTCTTTTCAACCCACCTTGCTCCCTGGTCGCCAGGTAAGTGGCTGTGAGCAGTAGTTTCTGCTCTTTTCCTCTGTGAAATCCTCTCTAGGCTCTCAGCCTCCCCCCCCCCCCCCCGCCGTTCCTGTAAGCAGAGGAGATTCAGGCACTCCTTACTAGGATTATTGTGGCTTCCTCTTTGCTCCTTGGTTTTTGAGAGCTGTTCTTGCAGTTCAGTGTTGGTTTTTCATGCTGATTTTTCCTAAATTGATTTGTATTCCAGTTTGGTGTTGAGAGCTGGACGTCTGTGCGTCCGCCTACTCTGCTGCCATCTTCAAAAGCTGTAGTGTTCTATATTTTAATTATGTTACCTATTTATGTCAAAACTTACAGAACTATACACTAAAAAGTATATGCAAAGTGTATCCCCCCAAAAAGAAAAAAAGACAAATAACCATCTAGTTCAACAATTGAAAAAATAGATACTGGATAAGTTGAATGTGTAAGAATTTTTAAGAAAACTTTTATTATCAAAGAATTATTCTTATTTATAGGAAGATTTACTGTACTCCTTTGAGGCCTTTTTCTGTTAAGATACAGTTAGCCATTTTCTGAAGAGAGGCAACAAGACAAAAAAGTTGTGAGGTGAATCCCAATTAAACCTAAATCATAAATGATGCAACATGTCTGAGCTGATCACGTAACTCCATGGGAAAACAAAAAAACAAAACAATTTAACATAAATAATACATCAATTTATTAATATACTTTCCTAGGAAGTTGATGTAGAGAAAAGGATATATGTGCTATCATAAATTTGAGAAAGAAGAATGATAAATCTAACCCTGAAACTCACATCTTAAAAACTAAACAATCATAGCCTGACAAGGTGGTGGTACAGTAGATACAGCATCGGCCTGGGATGCTGAGGACCCAGGTTCAAAACCCCAAGGTCACCGGCTTGAATACAGGCTCATCTGGCTTAAGCAGGGGGTCACTGGCTTTGCTGAACCTCCTCATCAAGACATATATCAGAAAGCAATCAATGAACAACTAAGAAGCAGCGATGAAGAACTGATGCTTCTCATCTCTCTCCCTTCCTGTCTGTCCTTATCTGTCTCTCTCACAAAAAACAAACAAATGAACAAACAAACAAAAGAAAACCCCACATGATTACATTAATTTTTGCAGGAAAAGAATTTGACAAACTTTAACATCCACTCACAGTAAAAACTCTCAGCAAACCAAGAATAAAAGGAAACTTCTTCAACTTGGTAAAAGACAGCTATAAAATAAATTCAGCCAATACCATACTCAATGGTGAAAGATCAAATGCTTTTTTCCTAAGCTTAGGACAAAAATAGTATATCCATTTTCACCATGCAAATGTCCTTCAACTAATGAATGGATAATCAAGCCATGGTATATTCATATAAGAAAATACTACTCAGCAATAAAAGAACAAACTATTGATACAATTTGAATGAATCTTGAAGACCTTATGTTAAGTGAAAATAAAAAAAGCTGATTTCAAATGTTTACATACTGCATTATTCCATTTATTTGACATTCTCATAAAGACAAAAGTACTGGAAGACAGATCAGATGCTGCCATGGGCTGCAAGTGACAGAAGGAAGACTGCAAAGGTGGAGCAACTGTTGTTTTATTGAGATGACAGAACTATTCTGTATGGTGGTGATGAGTCTATACATGTGTTGAAATTCATAGATACATACACCAAAAGAAAAAAGAATCTCTGAGGAATCATTACAAAAAAATTCCTATGTCATAATGAGAAGTTATTCAAGGATCTGCTGTGTCTCTTTTTCCCTCTAAGTCTTAAAAATTAGATTTTAATCCAGTAAATCAGAGACAATAAAAAAAATGGAATATGGTGGACATTTAAGTACGTTACATTACCTGATGAAGTGCTCCTGCTGGTAAGACAATGGCATCACCAAGGAACTGAATAAGAGTACAGGTTCTGACTCCATATTCCTCGAGCAGTCTCTGGCGGAGCTTTTTGTTCACATACCAACTTTGATCACGTATTGGATCATGTTCAGGTAGAATTTCAAGGCCTTGTTCATTTGAAATCTGAAATAAGAGTCAAAATTAAAATATACACCCTAATTTAAGTAAGGGAAATGGTAACTCCTGTTCTGCTAAATTTCACTTTTCTTTACAATAAGTCTTTTGTTCTCAAAATATTAAGGAATGCTTGAGCTTAAGTTAGAGAAAATATTCTACAACAATCTGAAAGGCCAAAGATATCAAAACATTGCACACTGAGATGCTGTTAATTAAGCAAATGATACTCCCTTTTCATCTTCTTCTCCTTCCATTGTGAAGTTTACATCCATTTGGTTTCCTCCTTGTTTCAAAAGTATTATGCAGAAATGAGGAAAAGCTTAATTTAGAAGCTTTTTTCTAGAAGTTAATACCATTCATATGTATGGACTTCATAAGTACTTCTTGATCCTGCTCTTCTTTTAAGGTAGGTACTGTTTAAGATTAATACCTTTATACTACTAACCTTCTAATCCTTAACAAGTCAATGTCGAGGGACCACTTACTAATCAAGTCTGCTTTCAAAAATCATAATTTATTATATTTTAAATTAAAATACTGCTAAGTACTCTGGGATAAGATAGTAGGTACAGGGCTATAGCCCCTTACACTGACCAGAGATCTTAAGTCCATTCAGAAAGAAAATGAAATATTTTAAGAAAAGCAGCAATGATAGTTCCTAAAAGAAATCCCTACAATTATAGAAACTATTTGGGCCCTGGCTGGCTGGCTCAGTGGTAGAGCGTTGATCCGGCATGTGGATGTCCCAGGTCTGATTCCTGGGTCAGGGCACACAGGAGAAGCAACCATCTACTTCAGGGGTCCCCAAACTACGGCCCGCGGGCCGCATGTGGCCCCCTGAGGCCATTTATCCGGCCCCTGCCGCGGAGCATAGTTCCCACTGAAATACTGGTCAGTTTGTTGATTTACATTTACTTGTTCTTTATTTTAAATATTGTATTTGTTCCTGTTTCATCTTTTTTACTTTAAAATAAGATATGTGCAGTGTGAATAGGGATTTGTTCAGTTTTTTTTTATAGTTCAGCCCTCCAAAGTTCTGAGGGACAGTGAACTGGCCCCCTGTGTAAAAAGTTTGGGGACCCCTGATCTACTTACCCCTTCTTCCCTCCCCATTCTCTCTCTCTCTCTCTATTCCCCTCCTGCAGCCATGGCTGAACTGGTTTGAGTGCATTGGCCCCAGGTGCTGAGGATGGCTCTCTGGAGCCTCCACCTCAGGCGTTGAAAATAGCTTGATTGCGAGCATGGCCCCAGATGGGCAGAGCATCGGCCCCAGACGGGTTGCTGGGTGGGTCCTAGTTGGGGCCTATGCGGGAATCTGGCTATCTATCTCCCTTCCTTTTACTTGGAAAAGAAGAAAAAAGAAAAAAAATGAAAAGAAAAATTGAATAAAGGGTTTTAATCAATTATTTCAGATGAATGTTTAACATTCATCCAGAGTGTCTAACAAATACAGGTACAATTACTCAAATATTCAGTCTATTCAAATAAGTATCACAGAGCAATCAGATGTGATAAAGCAGTACCCCTGAGGTCAACAACAAACAACAGCATAGGTCAACACAAAAATAATCAATAATTTAAAAAATAATAAAGATCCTACATTGTTTAGATGTTTCTGAGAAACATTACTTTTTATATCTCATAGTTCTCAATCACTACTTTTCACTAAGGCTAACATCTGACTCATCTACAGATTAGTTCTTCACTGTAAGGGGTTGGGGGAAGAGCACTAGCAACCGAGAAGAAATGGCCATTCAAAATGCTCAACATGAAATGAGCTTTAAAAGGAACAAAGTGAATGGAGCATCTGACTTCTTACAACAAAGAAAATCCCATTCTTTGAAGTAAAAATTATTTCATGGTCTTAATTGAATGCCCAATAAAGTTACATTAAAAATTAGTCCTTGTTCAAGGTGAAGAGATAAACCATTTGCAACCTAAATTATACCTTTTGAAGAAATTCTCGTATCTTATCAACATCTTTTCCAGAATAAATATGCCACAGAGCACCAGGTATTTCACTTGAGTCCTTTAATCGTTTCCTTAAAATGTCATCCAAATCTTCCTCTTCAAATTTCTTGAGTATTCCTGAAATACAAGACAGTATTTTCAACTGGGTCAGTAAAAAGTACCAGCAGAAAGCTAAGTCTCCTAAAATTGATCAAGAGGTAGTGTAGTGCCTGATTGGACTGGGACTCTTAAAAAGGAAATAAACCCAATTATATATCAAAACTGTTTTAACGACAAGAGTAGAGAACATTAACCCTATGTAACTGGGAACAGAGATTTGTTTTCTGCAAACCAAGGAATAGGAGATAAACTCCTTAGTAAGACATGTAAGGATCATAACCTCTACTTTACATCTGAGCAAACAGATTCATTGAGGTGTATGAATTTGTTCATTATGACTAATGAATGGTTGAGCAAAATATCTTCTGGTTCCTGGGTGATCTCACATATTATTGGTTAATCTGTAATCAAATGCAAATGCCCTATGTGCTACCATTTTGAGAAAATGTCAGATCATTCTTCTAAAATGAGTAAAAAACTGTATGTGTAATACATGTATAGACACACATGAGGTCATGTCTATGATCCCACATGCAAGCCAACAACCCTGAGCTCAAGCTAGCAACCTTGGAATTTCAAACCTGGGTCCTCTGCGTCCCAGGCCAACACTCTATCCACTGCACTACTGCCTGGTCAGGTGATAAAAAAAGTTTTTGATATATCTACTTTAAATTTTACTGCTCTATAAATTTTAAAAAAGGAAACACTTTCTTAGGAAGAGAAAGTTTACTTTCTTTAATGAAGAACTCTACATGGAGAAGGCAATCTGAATTACATTTTGAAGGGTAAATACAAGAATTTTCAAGAAAAGAGATAGGAGAGCCATTGTAGATGGAGTAAAAAGCGTGTACTTAAGTAGACCAGTATTTTCTGGTGTGTTTTAGGCATTATTAATTGTAGCTCTAAAGCATTCCTTTATTTGTGACGACTGATTAAAAACTGGCAAAAACTTTAGATAAAAGCCAAAAAATTAATGTTAATATTAACATTTAGAAATTAAAATATTAAGACCAAAAATTATGCTACAAATGAGGAATGGGGGGTATGCAGAAACAAAGATGAGTAAGAAGGTTCCAACATTTAAGGAGATGAAAGAAGGGTAGAGAAAAGCAGGAATAACATCTGTATTGCAGAGTAGGTACAATAGGGGAGGATGTGAATAAAGTATAATGAAGTACAAGAGCGAAAATTAACCCTGTGGCATCACAAGCTCTGAATCTCAACCACAGGCTACAGTCCTATGTTAGAACTGGGACCACAAAGTAAGTGTCACTAACTCTTAAATCCTTGGGCGTGGGGAAGACAAAAAATTGGTATCTATTATAATCAACAACAAAGGGAGCTGAGCAAGAATGTAAATGTACGTTTCCATAGTTTTGGGAGAATTTAGGATAGGCATATTATAAGAAGCTGTCAAACAGGTATACAGAAAAGTTGAGTGAATACTATAATGAAACCCCATGTCCTCAGTACCTAGCCCCTAAACTGTATTCTGGGCTCCAGATGTAGAAACAGTGATCTAAGTGATGGTTGGAAGTCTCATCCACTTCATGGGAAATGCATGTAAAATAGAAAAAATAGAAAATAAAGTCTGTAACTCTACAAAAATCTCGTTACTCCATTAGGAATCAGAAACCAAGGAGTAGTGTCACAGGGGCTAAGGCCAGTATCTGAAGATGACATTGTGATTAACAGTGCCATTTATGAAAGCAATCATTGAATTATCCAGTTATGAGAGCCATAGTGAAAGTAATTTCAGTGGGATGGCAGGTAGTCAACCTGTATTCACTTGAAATGGAAAAGGGTGATGAGATAAAGCAAATAATTTTTTACAACAGTCGGAACAACAGGACGGTGGCCTAAGAAGATAGGTTTTAAGGAGGTTTTCTTTTGAAAAAAAAAAAGGGAATACTAGTCCACACTCTGAAGAAAAGAAGCCAGTGGAGAGTGAAAATTTAAAGGCCTATGTTTGTAAACAAGGGTAAAATAGAACAAAGTTTCAGAAAGAAATCCAGAAAATTAATCTAAAACCTAGACACTGGATGGAAATGTTATCTAGATAAAAAACAAGGCCCCATCTCTATGATAAGGTAGGAGAAAGAGTTGCGAGGACCTAGTTTCTAGTCTTCAATAAATGTTTTTAAGTAAGTTTAACAGTCTATATTCATTAACAAAATATTTAATGATAGGAAAGAAGCAAATAAAGATATCCATTTTAAAAATTATAATTTGTTAGGTATTTTAATAGGTAAATTAATTAATCTTCAAGTAATAAAGAGTCAAATATCCCTAATATTCACTTTGAAATATTTTTTTGGTCAACTCACAGGTTGTCATTCTGGATAATAGTGTGTGTGGTTATTCAACTATAATCCCAAACACCACTGTTTTATAAGTTTCTTTACCTGCTTTTGAGAGAATGCCATTTCCTTTTGCTATGCCGACATAGACTAGAATATTTACAACATCAGAAACTTCAACATGGAGGTTTGTTGTTCCTATATCATGATCTTTAGCAGCAGCTACACCTGTGTATGAAAAATAATTTACTTGACCGACTATTTTACATTTCCTAGATCAGCTCTGAGGGAAATTTAATTGTAACTTGTGTTTCGGAACCATTGTTCCAAAACCTGCCCCCAAAAGCTAGAATCCATGAACTGTCTCAAAAAAACCAATCAATAGAAAATATAAATATTTTGCAAGAAATTAGCATGTACTTAACTATACATTGGCTATTAATTCCTAATATACTGCTTGATTTAAAAAATATTTCAATGGATTATTAAAATAATATTAGTAGAATCTAAGAATTATTAGACAACTTTACTTTAGATAGTAGTTAAAATTTCAAAGAATTCCAAATCGATAGAAATGCACATAAATGCCTACCATAAGCACTGCACAATCTGGGTCCTAGGTCAGGGCGTACAAAAAATCCTGGTAAATGAGAGGCCAAATTGAATTTTCCTTCTGGGTTACAATATTCTGGCAATGGCAGGCTTTTAAAAAGATCTTCATATCTGAAAAATAACATTGGATTCTTCTGAATAAAAACTTACATTTTTAAGTGCTTTCAAATATATCATTTTCAAGTTGTTCAAAACATAAGACAACCTTTCCTTAAGGCCTTTGATTGGGTAACAGTTTCTGTGACTTCAAAGTTTAGATGAATGCATAACACATGGGCAAACAAAGAACAGAGGTGACCCTAAAACTGCAACGCTGCCTATTTATGACTAATTAAAAGCACTATGAATAGGGAAGTACCAACATTTAGTTTTGTTTTTGTTATTTTTAATCAAGGAAGAAAATGCCTAGAGGCCGCATGTTTGTTTGTTCTATACCCTACTTTCGAGTATAATCTCAGCTCAACTTCAAAAAGCTAAAGAAAAACAAACAAAACCAACCAAGTTTCAAAAGATATATATACCTTGCTGGCATCATTGTCTTGAATTCTTCTCCTGAAGGGCAATCTTTCAACTTTAAAACAACTGTTTCTCCACTTTTCGTTTTTTGCCGTTCTATAAAGATGGAAGTTAATTACTGAAAAGGTAATCTCTGCCTTTTTATTTTCAATAATGTTTGGAGAGGAAGAAATGTAAAGTAAATGAATAATTCAACTGTTGCACAGTAGTCATTTAATGACTGCTTATATATTGGCTTTTCTTCTTTTAGAGAGAAAGAGATCATTGATTTGTTGTTCCACTTACTTATGCATTCATTGGCTGATTCTCCTATGTGCCCTGACAAGGGATCGAATCTTGGCATTCAAGAATGATACTCGAACCAGCTGAGCAACCCAGCCAGTAACATTGGCTTTTATTTCTTATATACTTAGGTAATTTTATGAGTTTTGTTCCTTATGCACATAAATTCTTTTCAAAAATTTCATCCTGGCCAGTCGGCACAGTGGTAGAGTGGTGAGCCGGCATGTGGACGTCCTGGGTTTGATTCCCAGTCAAGGTACACAGGAGAAGCAACCATCTGCTTCTCCACCCTCCCTCTTTCTCCCCCCCCCCCCCCCGCCATTTGTAGCCATGGCTCGACTGGAACGAGTTGGGCCCCCAGGTGACTGGATTGAGGATGGCTCCATAGCCTCCACCTCAGGCACTAAGAAGAGCTGGGTTGTTAAGCAACAGAGCAACATCCCAGATAGGCAGAGCATTGGCACAAGGTGAGAGTTGCCAGGTGGAGCCTGGTCAGAGTGCATGTGGAAGTCTGTCTCTTTCTCTCCCCTCCTCTCACTTAGAAAAAGAAGAAAAAACATTTTCTACAATTGTTAGTACAATTATTTTTAATTTTCAAAGTGTTTTACATAAATTTCATAATTCAGTTCTCAAAGGCTTATGGGGTTTCCAAAAAAATATTCCCCATGTGATATAAGTAAGCATGGTTGTTTATGGCCAAAGGAAATTAGGTGTGGAGATATGAACAGGATCCAGCCCCGTACTTCCCTGACTTATGATGGATGGTTTGACTAAACAATTTTTCAATGGTGTTCTACCACTACACTCCACATTCAATAGAAACTATTTCTAATTTTGAGTTTTCATCTTTCCCTGTGCTAGCTACGTGGTACAACACTCTTACAGTATGTTTATTTTGCTGAAAGTATGTAAGCTATAAGACCATTCAAGGCATGCTAGGCTAAAGCTATGATGTTTTGTAGAGTAGATGAATCAAATGCACTTTTGACATGATAATGTCAAATTATGAGTTTACCAGGTTGTAATCCAATCATAAGTTGAGAAACATCTGTACTGGTTTCTTTTTATTAGACAACAAAGTAATAAAGAAGTTTAAAAGATTAAAAAATCTGTAAAGCTGTATTTACAATTACTGTTTCGAAGGGATATATTTAACAAAACAGTTAAACAGACAAAAAAAACAACATACTTGAGACTTCTTCAAAACCATCCCAGAACTCCTTAACATTAGCATTTGAAATAATGCTGTCTTTGCAGTTCAGGAGATCAGCTTGGTGGTCTCCAAAATCAAGACTAATTGATTCTGCCTTCCATAAGCTCATGTTCATTTTCTTATGTACACCAGAAACCACTGCAGGCTTATAAGTAGACAAATAAATAAAAATAAGAGTTAACAAATTTTGACACTTTAAAATTTTGATTTTACATGCACATACAACAAATGTTAAGTTTCAGTACTAATGACAAATTGTGAGAATAAAAGGCTATCAATAACAGTTCCTGATCTGAAAATATGTTCATAATATTGTCAAAAAGAAAAGGTGATAAGAGAGTGCCAAGTAGAGGACACTGCCATTTTTGAAAATAAAAACGTGTAGCCATTTTCAGGAAAGTCTGAGAGGTTAAAGTAAAAATTGCATTGCTAGACAGTATAAATATGAATTGTTCTGATTGCTTTATTTACAAATTAATTTTAATAGAACGTAACCAACTAATTTATCTGTACATATGTAATATAGATATTAAGATTTTAAAGTATAAATATAAAGTCCTTGAGATTAAGTTTATATACATTCTGAGTTTGTATCACTTAAAACACAGAGAAACTTTTTTATCTACACAAATATTATGATAAATAAAAACATTAAATAACTAGGCATAACAAGATTAAACAAGCCTAATAACTATTCCTAAAAGTGACTCTCTCCTTTGAAATCATATGAATTTAAAATCTCTCCAGGCTCTCTAAAAACCAACAACTGAAGATTTATAGCTTTTAAAACTCCAATGCTGAAGCAAAATACATCTCTTCAGCATTTAATTGTATTAAGTATTGTAAGCAATCTAGAGATAAAGTATACAGGACGTGAAATACTACATCATTATATATGGGCTTGGCATCCACAGATTCTGAAAGGAATCCTGCATGGGTACCAAAGGACCAATGCATATATAATGCAAGGGCGTGTGTTTTTTCTGGGGAGAGAAAAATTAAGGTTTCATCAGATATTGAAAAGGATTAGTGATTTATAAAAAAGATTAAGAACTATACTGAAACAGCTCTTACTCATTTTTATATCCTTAATGGCCAGCACAAAGACTGGATTTTATTAGGTGCTTCATAACTATCTGATAAATAAAGAAAGTGAAACAAAATAGCAAGAATGTTTTCTAGAAAGCAAAGAAAAAACTGAACATGATAATCTTAAATTATGTAAATTCTTAATCTTGTTCATAATTTGTGCATAATGTAGTAAACTGCCATCTGAAATGTATTTATCAAGAGTTACATCGAAACAGGTTAAATAGAAAATCATTTTTATTTGAGCAGAATTAAATGACAGAGTTTATCTTTTAGCTGGATGAACCAATTTAAGAATAAAAATCTAGGAGCAAACATAAAAGGTAAAGACAGCTAGAGTTTTATCAGTTCAAGATAAATGCTTCTAGTATTAAAACTTTAATAGCAAATATAAAATTTAACTCAACTAAAATAGAAATGTAAAAAAAAAAAGGGGGTACCAAACTTTGTAAATACATGGCTTTATAAAGTCTGTTGACTGACAAAAAGAAAACACAAAAAACACTCACTTCTTTCCTGTTAATTCATATAAATCTGGCCAAAAATAAGAATTCAGAAAAATCATTCTGGTAATCTTTTGATATCTTACTTCCATTCCAAATGTGTTAAGTACTATCTCCTTCCCCCTTTCTTTCTATTCTTAATGAAGACAAACACTTTGCCTATTCAACTAGCTTCAGTTCCTCTAAGAGTGTACTCAAATCAGCTTAAAATACTCACTTGTCCATGTTTCCAACATTCTTGGAAAAGCTTCCAATTATTAGTATTTTTATAATCCTTAAGCCAAAGAATATGCTTCTCACAGATCCAAGAATGTGGTATATCACTGTACAATTTGTTTTCATTCATGGAGAGTTTTTTGCTTTCTTTAGGTTCTTCTTTAATCTCTGGTTTTACATTTATTTTAGAGGCTTTATTTGGTGGAATTTTGTTTTCAACAACTGAAGCAATTATGTCATCAAGAATGTTAGGCATAGTCCTTCCACTTTTACCACTCTATTAGGGAAAAAATTGTATTTTGAGAAGGAAAAAATGTATAATTTTTAAACTTTCATTCTGATTTACTATTAACATAGCAAAAAACACAAACAATTAACTTGCCTTCAAGAATATGTTATTATGTCAGTGGATCTGGGTCGAGTCCCTACACTGTTCCTGAGAGTTGAGAACCAGAATTTTGGTGGTCTCTGGGTGGCCACATCTGCAGAATCTAGAATTGTGGCCTTCCTACATTTCATATTGTTTTAGGACTGGGACACGGGCACAGACAGGTGGAATCTCCTATATACTTTTTCATAGCCAATAAATTGTATGCCTATAGATACAATTATCTGTTCATATTTTTCTCTGAAAAATAATTAAAGCAAAAATTGATTTCTAAATATTTTATTTTAAGTAACAAAATATTTACTTCCATGTCCCTTGCCCCAGATATATAATTTTCAAATTCGGAAGCAGTATGTTAGGTCTCTTCTGGCATCAAAATACCCCTCCTCAAACCTTACTCACCTTGGAAAAAACAAAATCTACAGCTTTCAAGTTATGAGTTATAATGCAAGTAGGAACATGCCTAGTAATTTGGATTATTTGATTTGATCTGCCTCTAATTTACTGTGTAGTTCAAAGCTGAATCTCCAAGTCATCTAAACTGAAGGCCCATATGAAAGCCAAAAATCTGGCATCTCACTCACTGGGGTTCCCATTGAATATACAGGTGCGAAGGCAATGCCAGCATCGGTAGAACCCACACGTAGCTTGCCAGCTGTTGTGGTCAGTAAATCCCGTAAGGTTGAGCCTTGTTCATTATTCTGGGACACAGGAGGTGATGTTCTACTGTTTGGAGAATCAGGATTGTCTTGTTCACTCTCTTCTTTAATTTGCTTTTCAAGGGCAAGTTCTTTATTTTCTGAAATAAAGCATTTTACAAAATTCAAATAAATTTAAACATGCTGCTACAGTACAGACAAAACTGGCACTCTGTATTTTATAGTGAGAGGTAAAAACTATAGCACTAGTGACTTATTCACCTGAACACACACCAGAGGATGGGATAGATCCTTCAAAATGGAGTCAAACAGTTTGAATATGAAAAGGCCTTCCTCAATATCTTAGACATGTAGCTGAGTTTATACCTGCCACAAATAAAAATGCTATAGCTAAGACAGGAAGACAGAATATGTGAGTAACAAATCTATTGCTCTGGTGGCTTTACTGATATGCTCATCCAGAAATGATTCTGCAACTAATCTTGATGCAATCACAGGGAGGCGAGTTCCTAATAAGAAAAGACAAAGGTTTTACTGAACCTAAGCCATAATTCAAGCAAAGACAAAAAGCGAAGTACTTTATGTGAGTAGTACAATAATGTATAATAATAGTACAGTGTTGGTTATATTATAATACTCTATATTATACAGTTGACCCTTGAACACAGGAATAAGGTGTGCAGAGCTTGCATACAGTAAAAAACTCATGTATAACTTTTGAATCCCTCAAAACTTGTTCCTTTTTAAAAACAGTTTTCTTGAATTCTTTGGGGTGACACTGGTTAATTCAATTTTACAGGTTTTCGGCGCATAAGTCTACAACACATCATCTGTAAAAATATGTCCCTTCATATCTGTGGAGGACTCGTTTCAGCACCCTCCCCCAGCCCTATCTATGGATACCAAAATCTGTGGATGCTCAAGTTCCCTATATAAGCTGGTGCAAATCAATGTAGACAGTCGGCCCTCTGCAGCTGTAGGCTCCCAACAATGAAAAATAAATAGTACAGGTGTTTCTTGGGGGAAAGAAATCAACAAATAAGTGTACCTACACAACTCAAATCCATGCTGTTTAAGGGTCACTGTATATGTAGATAATTAATTACATGTACCTGTCTTTTCCTCTCTGGATTTCTGCTCTGCCAGATCTGCTAAGCAGTGCAGTGGTGATTGGGCCTCTGGAGGAGTGAACTTGCTGCCTGTGCTTACATCGCTCCCTGGACTGCCGCCACCATTGCCCTCACACTTCTGAGGGGTGTTCTGCTGCGGAGACTCAGGCATGCACAGAGAAATTTTACTACTGTGATTAAGGACATTCTGTAAAACCTAAATGGGTAGAACAATCGTATTTTAAAAATAGTATCTCTTCAATTAATCAGTGTTAAAAAGTAGTAGTCATTTCTACAGTAACACAGAAACAATGTAAAAATATCTTAAATTGGGTATCAATTATCAAAACTGATTAATTCAATCATACATTTTATTTGAACAATTAGAAATTTATACTTACTTGAGACACACCATTCATTGTAGGAAAATTACCAACTTGTACATTCTGTTTGTTAGTACAATGACAATGGGATTTAATACCATATTTTTCTCTAAGATTGTGCATCACATCTAGAAGATCTGTCAAAACTACAAAATATAATAGTGGTTAATAAAAAGGTTACAACTAGTTCTAGACTATAAAATGTTTTTCTTATGCCTTTTGACTTTTCCTTTTTTTTCTTCATTCCTTCCATCCAGTACAGGTTTGAACATTAAACCAAATTAATATTCTCCACTCTCTAACCCTTATTATTAAAAATTCAGTGTTCAAAAAGAGTAAAATAACCTTTCATCATAAATCTAATAAACTTTTCCATTACTTCTAAAGGTTCTGCTACAGTTTTCTTAGTTACAGGGCTGGGTTTGTTAGCTTTATTACATGGAGGATTCTATGAACTGAACAAGAACAATTTAAGATTAGATAAACATTGCCTTTCTATTTCATTATATTCCTACATATATACAAATAATCTGGAGCAACCAAGCACTATTCCACTCAATAACATATATTTATACTTACCAGAACCAGGTATAATTTGAGTTGGCATTAAGTGTTTGTGATCATGAGGCTGTCCCTTTACACACTTTATCCAAGCATATAGTTCTTTATCTGTAAGATTATAACATATGTGCTTTTATATCAGTCAGGACTGTACAATGATAAAAGTGGATTGCTTGTATATATACAGCTTAAAAATGATCCAAAATGCCAAGGGTAGAATTTAAATGCATGGTTCTTTAAAAAAATAAGACAATTCCACTATTCTAAGAATTTTATAAAAACAGACACAAAACTGATGTTAGCCTTTTTAAAAATGACCATCCTTTATTACGATTAACGTATTAGTTACCTCATCCTTCACTGTCTCATTCTAGCTTCTTTATAGCTAATCTTTGATCTTTTTCTCTGTGCCAAACATGGCTTTTGCCCAATCTTAGTACATTAGACTGATATAAATTTGACACTGTTGGTAACTAATTTTCATTTTAAGCTTCAAAGACATGCAGAGAAACGGTCATGAGACACTTGAAAAGCCACCACTTTCTAGTAGTAGGAGAATAAAAACTCTGATGTCCCATATTACAGTGTGCCAGAAAGTAAGCTAGAGAGACAACAGTAATCAACCAGTTAATAGCTGTGGACCAACTAACAGACTGTTCATCCTGAATGTATCTTGGAGCTTTGAATCAACTCTGCACTGATCACCAGCTGCCATCACATCT
The DNA here is from genome assembly GCF_036850765.1 of Saccopteryx bilineata. Taxonomy (NCBI): domain Eukaryota; kingdom Metazoa; phylum Chordata; class Mammalia; order Chiroptera; family Emballonuridae; genus Saccopteryx; species Saccopteryx bilineata. The sequence goes on from NC_089498.1 coordinate 64,742,722, forward strand.
GGCTTATGCATGAACTTACAGAACTGCTGCTGGTGACCAATCAAAAGTAGTAAATAGCCCTGGCCAGTTGGCTCAGTGGTAGAGCATTGGCCTGGCGTGCAGGAGTCCCGGGTTCGATTCCCAGCCAGGGCACAAAGGAGAAGTGCCCATCTGCTTCTCCACCCCTCCCCCTCTCCTTCCTCTCTGTCTCTCTTTTCTCCTCCCCAGCCAAGGCTCCATTGGAGCAAAGTTGGCCTGGGCACTGAGGATGGCTCCATGGCCTCTGCCTCAGGCGCTAGAATGGCTCTGGTTGCAACAGAGCAATGCCCCAGATGAGCAGAGCATCGCCCCCTGGTGGGCATGCCGGGTAGATCCCGGTCAGGCACATACGGGAGTCTGTCTGACTGCCTCCCCGTTTCCAACTTCAGAAAAGAAAAAAAAAAGTAGTAAATATTTCTTCCTTATAGACTGTGCACCTACCCTAAACTGTCCTATCCCTCTTATCTGTAGCCAATGTAAATACTTTCAAAACAACTTTTATCTTTCTTCCCCAAAATACAACATATAAAAGAGCCCTTCAACTCCAGGACGGTAGATATCTTTATCATTTCTATCTAGCCCAGCTAGATAGCCTATTGGCCAGACTGCATGGCCCAGGACCTGGTCTTTTTCTAGCTAGCATTTGGTGAAAGATACCGTTTCTTTCAGAAAAGTTTTTGGTCATGAAAGTTTTTCTTAAATTTTAAAAATATTTTATTGATTTTTAGAGAGGGGAGTGGAGGGGTAAGGGAGGAACGGGAAGCACCAACTCATAGTTGCTTCCCATATGTGCTTTAACCGGGTAAGCCTGGGGTTTGAAACCAGTGAACACAGCATTCCAGGGTCAATGCTTTACCCCTGTGCCACCACAGGTCAGGCTGAAAGCTTTGTGTAACAATAATATTTAACTGCTACTACTGCCTTCAAATAAATTCAATAAATTCAATAAAACAAGGTTCCATACTTGGAGTTGTAAACATATTAAGGCATGACATGCAGCCCATCATACACAAGAAAACTATTTAAATCTTGAGCTTAAGGGGATCTTCTCTATAAATTTAATGACAAAGGCAGCTACTTATGACGTGGCTTTAAGAACGTCCATGAATATCACAAAGCTCATTAAATTCCACATAACAAAATCTAGAACCATTATTACATGAAGTCTCACACTAAATATAATCCAGTCTAAAATTTTTAAAAAAGCTTTTTGACTTTCTCCTCCAAAGTCTATATAGTAACTTGTAAATGTTTTCTAACTGCTTATACATATTTTAGATACTTATTAACACCACATAAAGTTATAACTTAAGTGAATTTATTACAATATTTAACAGTGAAATAAGTAAACAGGTAACAGAATATAACTCAAGGCATAGAGATTATACTCAAAAAATGATATGGTAACTAACACTATACTTTTAAAATTAATACTCTATTCTTGCTCAAAAAAGGATTCAGGCTTACACATATGACATAATATAGCAAAATATAATAAACTAAAATTTCTTTTAATTTTGGTAAAGAACAATCAAAATAGGAAACTAGAAAAATATAAAATGCATGTCATGAAGTTTTATAGGACTGCAGATACTTCTATCAACTGAAAATATCCAAATATATTTTTATGGTTTTGAAGAATTTAATTTCCTAAAATGCATTCCTCATTATGATTTCACATTTTACTCATATAATCTTTTTCATATCACAGAACCACCAAACAATAGACATTGGGACATGCTTCCCCACGTGCTAAGGTCTCTTTGTTAAGTGACGGGTATATAAGAAAAAAGATGAGAGACAATAAGGCTTAGTAATTCTATCAGCAGAAAAGATACTGATGGCTAAATCATGGTTCATCTACCTGGTACACTACTATGAAAAAGAGCTGCCTGAAACAAATTCTATCTCTAAACATGGCTTTACCTCTAATACGATACTTCCACAATTTGAATCCTCTCTTTTCATTCAAAACTTACCCCAAATAACAGTATTTTCAAGGTGACCAGAATTAGGTAGCTACTTCCAAAATTGACTTGGGTAACTTTTCTAAAAGACTTTTAGAGGAACCCTCATACACTGTTGGTGGGAATGTAAAGTAGTACAACCATTATGGAAGAAAGTATGGTGGTTCCTCAAAAAACTGAAAATAGAACTACCTTATGACCCAGCAATCCCTCTACTGGGTATATACCCCCAAAACTCAGAAACATTGATACGTAAAGACACATGCAGCCCCATGTTCATTGCAGCATTGTTCACAGTGGCCAGGACATGGAAACAACCAAAAAGCCCGTCAATAGACGACTGGATAAAGAAGATGTGGCACATATACACTATGGAATACTACTCAGCCATAAGAAACGATGACATCGGATCATTTACAGCAAAATGGTGGGATCTTGGTAACATTATACGAAGTGAAATAAGTAAATCAGAAAAAACCAGGAACTGCATTATTCCATACGTAGGTGGGACATAAAAGTGAAACTAAGAGACATTGATAAGAGTGTGGTGGTTACGGGGGGAGGGGGGAAAGGGAGAGGGAAAGGGGGAGGGGAAGGGGCACAAAGAAAACTAGATAGAAGGTGACAGAGGACAATCTGACTTTGGGTGATGGGTATGCAACATAATTGAAAGACAAGATAACCTAGACTTGTTGATCTTTGAATATATGTAACCTGATTTATTTTTGTCGCCCCATTAAAAAAATAAAATTATAATAAAAAAAAAAGACTTTTAGTATGAATAAAGTATAATCAGTTATTTCCTTTTTAAATTTTATATTATTTCCAGCTGTTAACATGCAGAACACTGTTTTTGTGCCATTTTATTTATCTAAAAATTAGAAATAATAATTTCAAAGGCTGTTTTCGTATGAAGATTTCCTCTTCATTCTGTAAAAACTAGGGAATAAAAAGTGGCAGCATATTCTTGAACAGGATGGTTTAAACTTTAAGGACCAGTATTTAGAAAACTCAATTCACACTAGAAGGTGTTCCATTGTGACTTATGCAAAGCCCTAATAAATTGGGCTACATTAAGAAACTATTTGCTTGAAATGAGGGAATGAGGGTAAATCTACTAATCACGTTAAACAGATGCAGTTTTATTGTAAAAAATCTGGCCATTAATTGGTTACTCCTTTCAAAAACTTCCTTAATGTACACTATTAAGGAAAGTAAGAAAAATGCCCATATATATTTAATTTTCCAGATGAGTAATTCTAGGGAAAATGAACAGAATAAAAAAATTAAATTTATATAAAGCTATAAACCAACCTCTAGAACTCTTCCTTTCCTTTGCTTTATAACAATCTAAGCAGACCACAAATCCACATTTTTGGCAGACCCAGTGCATGTTAAACAGTGTTGCTTCACACGCATCACACATCTCTCGGACTCCTCTCACTGCTCTTTTCCAGGCAATTTTGGCTGAAATACAGAGAAATAAAAATTTAAGGGCGAACGTACTCATTTTCATGCTACTTTTGCTAAAACACACAGAAACAAAAGTGCAAATAAAGGGAAATCAAGAACTTTGAAGGATAAGATCAATAGCAGTTTTCTTGAAATAAGTAGCAATTCCCTTCAGAAAAGATTTATCTAATTGAAGGGTTCTCAATCTTGACACTTCTTGACATTTTGGACTACAAAATCCTCCGTTATGCAAGACGACTTGATGTATCATAGGATGTTTAGTGGCATCTATGACCTCTATCCATTAAATGCTAGTACTCTACCTACATTTTTCAGATACTGAACCAAAATGTCTCCACTTATTGCCAAATGTCCTCTGGGGGACAAACCACTCATTTAAAGGAAATAAAGAGGCCCTGGCCGGTTGGCTCAGTGGTAGAGCATTGGCTCGGTATGTGGATGTTCCAGGTTTGATTCCTGGTCAGGTCACACAGGGAAAACACCCATCTGCTTCTCCACCCCTCCCCCTTTCACTTCTTTTTCTCACCCCCCCACTTGCAGCCATGGCTCGCTCAACTGGAGCAAGTTGGCTACGGAAGCTGAGGATGGCTCCATGGCCTCTGCTTCAGGCACTAAGAGCATGGTTGCTCTGTCTCTCTGCCTCCCTTCCTCTCACTGAATAAAAAAATAAAAAATAAATAAAAAATAAAAGAAAAAAAAGGAAGCAAAGAAAAAGATAATCTTTAGAACCCATAATGTTTTAGGTATTTTGCAGAGGTAAACACTTTCTAAATAAATCTATGAGGTAGTTAACACTCCTGTTTTATAGCAGACAGTGAAGGAAGGAGTAAAGTTAAGATTCAAATCTACATCAAACTCTAAAGACCATGATAAACCAAAGAGATTGAAAACTTAAATAACTCGGGATGTATTATACTTTTTATAAGGCAAATGCTGAAATTTCACAATCTTGCATTCAAAGTCTTTGTCACATTAAACCATGTTATATGCCCTGGCTGGTTGGCTCAGCGGTAGAGCGTCGACCTGGCGTGCGGGGGACCCGGGTTCGATTCCCAGCCAGGGCACACAGGAGAGGCGCCCATTTGCTTCTCCACCCCCGCCCCCTCCTTCCTCTCGTCTCTCTCTTCCCCTCCCACAGCCGGGGCTCCATTGGAGCGGTGATGGCCCGGGTGCTGGGGATGACTCCTTGGCCTCTGCCCCAGGCGCTGGGGTGGCTCTGGTCAGGGTGGAGCGATGCCCCGGAGGGGCAGAGCATCGCCCCTGGTGGGCGTGCCGGGTGGATCCAGGTCGGGCGCATGCGGGAGTCTGTCTGACTATCTCTCCCCGTTTCCAGCTTCAGAAAAATACAAAATAAATAAATAAATAAATAAAAATAAATAAATAAATAAACATGTTATAATGGCAGAAATAGCAAGACACTACTGTGATTTCATGAACTGCTAATCCATTCAGTTCAACCTCAACTGGAAAATAGCCTTTACCGTAAGTACATATAGGTGCATTTGAATATAATAAAAAGTATTATTATCAAAATTAAGTCAACAAGCCTAGGTAGGATTATGGACTTCTTCCAGATTAATCATACTTCAAATTTTTTAAATGAAATTCATAAAAATACATGTTCTAAGTATTTAACTTCCTTACCATCCTTTTTCACCCAGGACAAAGCTGTTTTTTCAGATGTTACTAACTGACAGAACTTATCACCTATTATATCCAAGATGTATTTTGAAGTTTCTATGTCTAGTTCATCATCTTCATAATTTTCGTGGGTCCATAAACTCATAGCTTCATCATCATATTGGTCAGGAGAAGAAAAACCATCTATTCTGACCACTCCATTTTTACTAAATGACAATCTGAAACATTACAACATAAAAGCATTAGATACCAAGAAAGAAGTCCAGATAAGTTTTGAATTTATAATTTATATTTTTACATTAAATATAAATTATATTTACAATTGAAAAACAAGAAAACACGATAGTCCATATATACACACATTTCAATTATTAATTATTTTTACCAACTTAGATGACTACCACAGTGTACACAAAGGGCAACGATAAGCAGGACCAATTAACAAGACCTGACTAGGGGGTGACACAGTGGATAGAGTGGCAACTGGAACGCTGAGGTCCCACGTTTGAAACCCTGAGGCTGCTGACTTGAGTACCAGATCACTGACATGATCCCATGGTCACTGGTTCACCTGGAGCCCCGCCATGCCCCCGCCCCAGTCAAGGCACGTATGAAAAACAATCAATGAACTAAGGTGCCACAACTATGAGTTGATGTTTCTCCTCTCTCCCCCCTTCCTGTCTCTCAGAAGAAAAACAAAAACAAAAAGCAGACATGAGATTTTCCCCTATCACTTATAAACTCTAATCAAATGAAAACTATGTGTAAGTATTTAACACATAGTTTGAAAGTATGAAAACACAATTTAAAATGTCAGCCAAATGCTTCCTAGAATAGAGGAATGCTGTTATTACTTTATACATACTATAATCTAAATGAAGAACCACAAAAGTTGAGAAAAACCTACTTTTGCCTCACTCTGCACATTTTTTCCATTATTAAAATGACACTTTATTTTGATTTAGAGTAAGAAGAATGAAACTCTTAGTAGGTTTATTAGGAAAAAATTAGTTTATTGCCTTTTAGCTTCTGATACCCAATTACCGTAACGTAGTACAGGTAAGTTTAGAGTTAAGTAGAAGTGGCTACTACTCAATTATCTTTGTTAATTACTCTTACTCTGAAACAGGGGATACTGAAAATTAATTACAAGTCATTCTGTACTTTTTACTCCTTTTTTGCATACCTTTCTTACCTCACCCTTTTCCTTTTTAAAAAACCAAATACCGCCTTGGCCGGTTGGCTCAGTGGTAGAGCGTCGGCCTGGCGTGCAGAAGTCCCGGGTTCGATTCCCGGCCAGGGCACACAGGAGAAGCGTCCATCTGCTTCTCCACCCCTCCCCCTCTCCTTCCTCTCTGTCTCTTTCTTCCCCTCCCGCAGCTGAGGCTCCATTGGAGCAAAGATGGCCCGGGCACTGGGGATGGCTCCTTGGCCTCTGCCCCAGGCACTGGAGTGGCTCGAGTGGCTCTGGTTGCAACAGAGCGACGTCCCGAAGGGACAGAGCATCGCCCCCTGGTAGGCGTGCCGGGTGGATCCCGGTCCAGCGCATGCGGAAGCCTGTCTGACTGTCTCTCCCCGTTTCCAGCTTCAGAAAAATACAAAAAAAAAAAAAAAAAAAAAAAAAAAAAAACCCAAAAACAAAAACAAAAAACCAAATACCTCCCTTTGTTATAGTATTTCAGCTTGATGTTATTTTATATCTACCTGAACATGTCTTTCCTTCAAACTTTTCTAAGATTTCCTTATCTCTTCAAACCACTCTAAATCAGTTCCTTTTGATTCTTGTCCTCTATAACTATTCGGGGGGGAGGGGGGGACACGACTATTGGTTAAAGACTGTGAAGTAAAGAAGTAAAACGTGTATTCCTATAAATACATAAAAATACTAAAAATACTGAGCCACTAGTATGGTGTATTTGCCAAAGCAAAGTATCTTCTAACTTCTTAGGAAGAAAATGATGCTTGTTAGGAAAATAACTGCAGCTAACATTAACAGAGCATTTCATATGTGCTTGGTACTATACTAATGACTCAGAGTTCTTTATATGATTTAATTTTCATGAAACCCCTTTGTGATAGGAACTATTGTTATTCACATTATGCAGACACGTGAGGTTTAGCTGCAGTCCTACCACAATTAATTCATACAGGAAAAAAACAAGAGCTGGGACTAAAACCCAGGAATGACTGATTCTAGGATCTGAGACATCAGTCTCTATTGGCTGAGTTACCCAGTTATTCTTTAGTTGAACTCTTTCAAGTCTACCTAGAAGATTTAGAATTAAAGTATAATTTGGTAAAAATATTATAGTTATATATAGTATATATATTTAGTTATATAGTAATATATAATATTATAGACTGATAGTAACTGTAAGCTGTTTTTATATTTACTACAAAACCTGTGAAATGTGACACGGTACTAACAATTCCTTTCTGCCATTTTATAACATTATTATAGGTACACATGTATAACAAAATAAAAGTATGGGTATTAAAATGTAATATACTGACTTTAAAGTCTACATTATTTACGTAGATTTATAGATTGTGAGTGTTAGCTAATGGACAGATATAAATGCAAATCCGTTTTGGCCAAATGTATATAAATGTTTTAAAAATCTTTATATCAAGCAAACTGCTATTTCCTATCATTTTCCAGGAAAAAATACTAAAAGTTTCTCATTACAGAAGAATAAATCTCTTAGTAGAGAAAGGTCATATGAATACACATAGCAATGTAAAAATGAATTTCGTCCAATAATTAAGCTATTGTTAAATTTAGCACTAAAAAAGTTTAATATTCTTTGTTTCAAAAGGGTTCTTCAGAAAGACTGCATAATGCCCAATATTCAATAAACATACCTGCTTGCCCCCAATTACATATTTTCTCACTTACCGTCTAAAGTAGTAAAACCTACAAAATACTGGCGAGTGGGTTGGTTCTTCTTCTTTTTTGCTCCGAATAAGTCTACACTCTCGGCACTTTTGCAAATTAGGCCCTATCTCACAGCAGGAGTCATCCTGTAAGAAGGATTCCCCAGTTTGCTTCAGCTTCTTGACTTTACGCCAATCTTTTAATACTGAACGAGGGATGCCAGCTGTAAAACGAGTAGGAAAGTATTAGCAAAAAAATATGTTTTCAGAAAAAATTACACTGCTTAAAGGAAAACTCAGGTCAATTATACAATTGTGAAAATATATAAAGATTGAAGAAAAGATGCAGAGATTATAGTTTTAGGTACTCATTAATAACTAAGTCTACAGCAGAATTTGACTTTTCGTTCTCCTAACCAAATGAATTCTTCTGCCATAACTGTAAATGCAGAGCTGAGTAAACCTAGCTGACTCAAATCTTTACATATATTCTTATTTATGCAATAGCAAGCATGAGAATCATTCTTTTTCTTCTATGTAAAACTAAAATATAGCCCTGTTACACAATTTGGTATATGTAGGAGGAAGCTCTTTCAAGATCTACAAGAAGAATCTAAAGACTAAACGTTAATACATTCAGAAACAACAGGCTAGTTTCAAATCCTTAACTTTTGCCTGACCAAGCGGTGGCGCAGTGGATAGAGCACTGGACTGGGATGCAGAAGACCCAGGTTCGAGACCCTGAGATCGCCAGTTTGAGCACAGGCTCATCTGGCTTGAGCAAGGGGTTACTCGGCCTTCTGAAGGCCCACAGTCAAGGCACATATGAGAAAGCAATCAATGAACAACTAAGGTGTCGCAAGGAAAAACTGGTGATTGATGCTTCTCATCTCTCTCCGTTCCTGTCTGTCTGTCTGTCCCTATCTATCCCTCTCTCTGACTCTCTCTGTCCCTGGGGGAAAAAAAATCCTTAACTTTTGAAATAATCTGATTCTTGAAGGTAAGTGTGGCATATTAAATTAAGAAAGTGGTGATTTTATAACACCTATGTTTAGTAGAGGAGCTGTTGTTCCTCTTAATATCCCTCCTCTTATTATAGTGTCCTCCACTTGATATCAACATATCTGATGAAAGCAGTATCTTTTAGAGAAATGAATTTGATAGGAAAAAAGCCAACATTAACCTGGATATCTTTTTACATGACAGAAAGATAAAATGGGCACCAGTACTCTAATCATATTACAGTATATATCACTGCTCCATCACTTTTATTAACTTAAACTTAATTATTGTAGTAACTCTGGCTCAAGCAATTAGCCATCTATAAAGCAGAAAGAACTCTAATATACATAAATGAAAGTTTGCCTATTTTTACAAATCTATTAATTAAAAAACAACCTATGTTGGGATAGGCAATATTTGGCCCCCGTTTTTCCTTCTTTTCCAAATGAGAGGGGAGATAGACTCCCACATGCGCCCCGACCGAGGATCCACCCCCCCCATCTGGGGCCATACTTGCAACCAGACTATTTTTAGTGCCTGAGGCAGAAGATCCACTGAGCCATCCTTAGTGCCTGGGGCTGATGTGCTCGAACCAATTGAACTAGGGCTACAGTAGGAGAAGAAAGAGAGAGAAAGAGAGAAGGGGGAGGAGGGACGGAGAAGCAGATGGTTGCTTCTCCTGTGTGCCCTGACTGGAACTTAAACCTGGGACATCCACATGCCAAGCTGATGCTCTACCACTGAACCAACTAGTCAGGGCCTTTTGTGACTTACAAATGTGTTTATTCTGCCCATACTAATGTATCCACACATCAGACATGAGATTTACTGTTTGCTATTTCTAGCATGTTGAAAGAATAAATTTTATTTCCTACCCTTGTGTTTTCTAATCATGTTCATTTTGTGGATCAGAGGCAGTGCAACCATTCGGAAACTATATATTTCTTGCAGAAGCTTGTCGTAGAACTTGCTGAGCTACCACTATCACTTACCTGTTGACAGTGTATGCAGTACAATTACCTGCAAGATCATACATCTTAAGACAGGAAATATTATGTTTAAACTCCAGGGTGGCCCATTTAAAATCAGCTCATTTTAAGTACTTCTAGGATTGCTGACTGGTTCTTTACAATTACAAGTTCTCCCCTCTAAAGTCTCTAACTTAAGGCGAGAAGCCACTTGACTTAATCCACTAGAGAAAAACATATGTGTGCACACACACCACTTATGGTATAAAATGTTTCCAGAAGGCATGTGCAAAAAAATTATTTTCTCCTATAGGCTATACAAAAAATTCAGAGCTTTTAGAAGTCAGAATGAACAATAGAAATGGCACAATTACTGCCTACCACTTACTCACTTTAATTTTTTACACTAGAAAAAACAAAATCTATTTCTATTTTGACTGAAAAACAACTATTACCCAATATTTACATTCCAAATAATGAAACAGTTCAAAGAGTATGGATAACCATACCATTGTGAACAATTTAAATAGTATTATAATTTAAAAAACACATTTCAACGCAAATCTCAATTCTGTGACACAAAATAGACACTAAGAGCTTTGGCTTTTTTTTTTTTTTTAAATGAATGAATTACAAAGACATGAAGATCCAGGTTATACGAAACGTTTTTGATATTACAATTTTGTTTCTAAATAGACCACAAGACTGTAGCTAACTCCTTTTTATAAATTTTAGTGAAAGTATTTGTATAAACTTTATCTTTCAATTCTTTATGTCTACTTTACTGACATTTAAAATCTAGAAGTTTGAGATTAAGATAGTCAACAAAAAATACCTAACTCAATGGATATTCCTATTTCCTTTATATTCTAAGAACCTTTTCAATCTTTTTTTTTTTTCCTGAAGCTGGAAACGGGGAGAGACATTCAGACAGACTCCCGCATGCGCCCGACCGGGATCCACCTGGCACGCCCACCAGGGGGCGATGCTCTGCCCTTCCAGGGCATCGCTCTGCCGCTACCAGAGCCACTCTAGTGCCTGGGGCAGAGGCCCAGGAGCCATCCCCAGTGCCCGGGCCATCTTTGCTCCAATGGAGCCTTGGCTGCGGGAGGGGAAGAGAGAGAGAGGAAGGAGGGGGGCGGGTGGAGAAGCAAATGGGCGCTTCTCCTATGTGCCCTGGCCAGGAATCGAACCAGGGTCCCCCGCACGCCAGGCCAATGCTCTACCGCTGAGCCAACCGGCCAGGGCCTTCCATCTTCTCAATTTACTAGCACATCCTTAAACAGCTAGTCTAGCAACTGAAAACTAGAAAGAAAAAAACAGAGACTAATACATGTTAACCTTTAATCTCCAATATGCTATCATGCTAAAAATATTTTTTGAGACAGAGAAATTAACTCTGATTATAGTTAAATGACTGGTTTTGTAGATCCCGGGGAATGGCAGATTTATTTCAGTTTATAGGCAATTTTATAAAATAATATAAAAAATAAGCTACAGAAAAGTAGCCAACTTTTAATCATCAATTATAAAAAGCAGCAGATAAAGCACAGTCTATTATACCTGGCTTTAGAATGTACTAAGAAACACACTATTGTATGTGCATTTATGTACATAATTATACATGTATAATAAGTGTATGCCTTCATATTACATTCTCTAAATGCAGATCTGACTCACTTTTTTGACTATGACTGATTACAACCTCAATAAACATTAGAAAGAGAAAGGCTATATTTAATCCATGAGATATATCATCTACTCAGGTTGCGAAATTAGATTTATAAATTTCCAATTTAGAGAACTTTTCTAGACAGTCCAGAATAACAGCAAGGCAACTCTGCCCTTCATTAAAGGATGGCATTTAATATCACTTAATATTATTTTGGTCTTGGGAATAAAGGGCACTTTAGTCTTGATGATGTATTTTTTTTAATTTATTCATTTTCTAGGAGAGAGAGAGAGAGAGAGAGAGAGAGAGAGAGAGGAGAGAGAGAGAGAAGGGGGGAGGAGCAGGAAGCATCAACTTCCATATGTGTCTTGACCAGGTAAAAAAGCCCAGGGTTTTGAATTCACGACCTCAGTGTTCCAGGCTGATGCTTTATTCACTGCGCCACCACAGGTCAGGCCTCGATGACATTAGTATTAAGTAGGGGAGATTTCACTAAGCATAACTATAACTGGGGGGGGGGGGGGGGGGAGAATACTGATTCTAGTTGTTGTCTTAGAATTCTTACATGGGAAACATGTCATTCAATCTCAAAATAAAAACAGAATATACACTCCATTAAGAGTTAATTTTAGCCTGACTGGTGGTGATGCGGTGGAAAGAGCATCGACTTGGGACCCTGAGGTCCCAGGTTCAAAACCAAGGTTGCCAGCTTGAGTGCGGGATCATCAACATGATCATATGGCTTCTGGCTTGAGCAAGGGGTCACTGGCTGGGCTTGAGCTGCCTCCTGCCTTACAGGCACATAGGAGAAATAATCAATGAACAAATAAAGCGATGCAACTACGAGTTGATGCTTTATGTCTCTCCTTAAAAAAGTTAATTTTATAAATTTAATTTCATAAAAGTTTTCTAAGTGTTAAAAACTTGAATGTTCCTTTGTTTTTTGTAAGTTTAACTCAAGTATTTAAATATCCAACACCAAAGAAAATGTTATGTGAAGGAAGAGGAATAATATCGACCACACTAAAGCCCTGAGGGATTCTTTGGGGGAAGAAAGAACACAGGTGAAAGAAAGGCCACGCCACAGAATCCAGTACTCAGATAAATGGCACACATCCTTTGTTGTCAATCTCCCTTACTTCTCACTAGATTTGCATTTCAGTCTCTCAGCCTCTCTCTCTCTATTTTAGCTTCTTTTTCCTTTGTTCTTTCTCTTTCTGACTGTCCTTTTCTATGATTACATCCTGTTTTTCTTTCCTTTGCTTTTACCTCATTGCCACTCAGGTATGTGGGAAGAGATCTTCTAGTGAAAAGGCCCAATAAGAGCCTTCAAGCATCCAAATGCCTGTGAAAGAATTTCTTCAATGTCCACATTGTCAGATATTTCAAATATTGTATGTAGGTGAATACTCAAACATAATGAAACTATTAAGTGCTTTTTCCATTGTGCAACATACCTAAAAATAAGCAAACTGATAAAAACTACTTACATACATAGTAAAAATATATAAAAATACTTTATAGTGAATGTTACTGGCAAGTACATTTACTTTGCCCTGTTGTAGCAACAAATGAAATATAAATATCAGTTTTGAAACTTTTACTTGTTATACTTATTCTTCCTGAATATATAAATAAACACAGAAACCGAAACTACCCTCACCCCTACTTATATTTAACTTTTATTTGTTGTTAAGGACTGCTTCAATTATTAGCATTATAAAATGGAAGGTACCGTATTTCCCCATGTATAAGACACGCCTTAATTTTGGGGTGCGAAATTTGGGGGGAAAAATGCATCACATAAAGTTATTGAACTCAAGTTGATCATAAAATTCATACAACTCCTTATCCATGTGAAAAAACAGGAAATACAAGTAAAAAATACCTACAACCACTGTATAAGACACACTCAGTTCTTATACCCTAAATTTTTCCCAAAAGGATGCATCTTATACATGGGGAAATACAGTACTTTCAATAAGCCTTTAAAAATTGATTTTGGACAGAAAGGGGGAGGGGCCTGGGGAAGGGAGGGAGGAAGGAAGGCAAAGAGGAAAGAGAGAGAAACATCAATTTGTTGTTCTACTTATTTAAGCATTCATTGGTTGATTCTTATTTGTGCTCTGAATGGGATTGAACCAGCAATCTTGACATACAGGGGCGATGCTCTAACCAACTGACCTACCAGGCCAGGGATAACAAGCTTTTAATTTTGTCACCAGTGAGGGAAGGGTGAGTAAGAGGCCATATCCACGCTCCTCTAAAGTAATTCTCTTCTAAATATGTAACTTAAAGGAAGTATATATGAATTGATTTCTTTTTCAACTATATCATGTTATATGTAAATACCTAGTATTAGAAATCCACTTTTGGTGTGGCAGCTATAACTACCTTTTGACAGTTCTTACAAATGTCCAAAATCTGAATAACTACTAAATTACATAGTAATTTTTTTTTTTTTTTTGCCAATATAAGTGCAAGGTAAAACAATCTAGGAGTCTTTTAAAAATGGAGAGAAACATCTTTCATGTCCTCTCATAGCATACTTGTGAAATAAAGAAATGAGGTCAGTGAGCACATACATTATGCTAGGGCATACAAATAAAATCAAGATGTCTTCAAGCTCACTAGTCTTTAGCAAACCACCCCCCATTATTCTAAAAACAGACAACTGTTTTACCTGAGATAAATTTACTTACCACTATTACTGTTGCTCTGCAACTTCAATTTACTTTTTTCTTTGGCACTCCTGCTGAGAACCCCATTGGGTTTTAAATCTTCCTCTGTTTCACCTTTTCTCTTCTGCAAATCATTCTGCTTCTTTTTGTAAGTTGGCTTAGGTTGCCTTTTAGTCCTTTGCTCTGACTTGCTTTCACTTTCATCTGAGTCTCCACTTTCAGAACCAGATTCGTAAGTTCTTTTGGCTTTTCTCCTATTGACTTTATCATCTTTTACATATTTATCAACTATGATCTTACTATCGACACTATTTTGTATATCATTAGATGTAGAAGCTATTAAGTTAACAGAACATGGCTTAATAATTTCTGAAATGGAATTCCCTGAATTTTCCATTTTATTAACATTTTTATCTTCTTCTGAATGTCTAGTAAGCCAGGCTTTTTTTAGTTTAGTATGGTAGTTTGGTTGACTAGTCTGGGATGCTTGCCCACTTCCTACAGAGTTTGCTTTGTTTATTGTACTACAGACTACAGTGCTATCCAAAAGAAGGGAGGCTGAAGATGTCTGATTTTTCACAGCATTAGTCTCAGTCTCACTAACATTACTACTTCTATACTGAGCTGCAGCCAATGCTGCCTTGTGCTTTTTTAAATGAATAAAATCAGTTGTGCCTGAGAACCCAGGATTGGGCTGAACAGCACTTCCTGTCTTACTACTGGCTGTTATAACTGGAGCTGTGGTGCTGACCCTGCATTCTTGTGTTTGAGCCACTGAATGACTGATACTTTTCGAAGAGGTACAATCTAAGGATTTAGAGGGCAAAACAGTATTTGATAAAGAATATACTATTTCAGAACCACCCCAGCTGGAAACAATGGTGGTAGTGGCAGCAGATGTGAATATATCCATTTTGGTGTTACACACTGCATTTACAGCAGACACAACTGAACTGGGAACACCACCCTGTGAGACTGACTGAAAGTTTTTTGCAGATTTTATGTGAGCACTCTCTGAATTCACACTTGACAGAATTATTCTTCCAATTTCTCCAGTTTCTGCTGGTTTGAGGCAATCTGTTTGAGCTGCCTCAGCTGAACATCTTTCAGTAACTCGATCCTTGAATGCTAACTGCGTTGCTGGCACATTGTCAAGTTTTGTACTAGAAGGTGGACGTACAATGACAGATGCCATAGCAGCCTGTGACTTTCCACTGCTTTTCTCTACATGCCATTCAGCTTTCTCTTTGCTGAGGTTATTAGATTTCCACATTTCTGTCAAACTCTGTTCAGAAGAACTCTTAAAATTTGCCTGAGATTCTTTTGGCTCAGGAATTAGAGTTGGAGGCTTTTGTGATTCTTGGACTTTCCCACCAGCATTTACAGGCATCACTGGAGTTAAAGTTGGAGGAGAAAGGCTACTATAGCTGCTTTCCTTTCTTTCCAGGCTGTGATGAATTGGTGGATGAAATACTGGTGCTCTATGTAAAGCAGGCATACTCCGGAGCGTATTTGTAGAAGAAACTGTCAAATGGGTAGGACTCCTACAATCATTTCTGAAGGTTGTTACTGAGTGAGAAGCAATTTGATGGGAAAGATGTTCTGGTATTTTACCTATTAAACCTTCACTTTCTGGTTGGTGTTTAATCAAAGGTGGAGGCTTTGAAAGAGATGATATAAATGAAGTCAGAGTTTGAGGATTAGCGGCAGCTACAAGGGTATTATTCTGTTTTTCAGTGTAAATGCTTGAAACCTCTTTGGATGGGTATGACCTTGGTGGTTCGTTGACCACACTATTAGACAATGTAGTGAAATAGTTACTTTGGGGCAAACTCTGAGGCACCGAGTGCTTCATTTTATAAAGATCTGATACTGAACATTCCACATCTTTATCTTGTTTGATGGCATGGCTTTTAGGGCTAGAAGATGACAATGCTACTCTAGAATAATTCTCTCTCTCACATTCAAGCCCCTTGATTTTAGTTGTAAATGGAGCAACATCAATACTTTCCTGAAGAATTCGGCGATGCTCCTCCTTGTATTTGTTTAATCTTTCTCCAGTCTCCTGAGGTGGTCTCTGCAACGGATTCATCACAGGATCCACAAAATGCCTATGCAAGTGACCATCCTTTCCAGTCTGTGACCTATTTAGATCCAAGTCATTTTTTGCTGATGTGGATGCAACTGAACGTAATGGTTCAATAAAAGCTTTCCTCTCTAATTCTCTGTAAAAAAGAAATACACACAGGTATAGTGTCAATAGGCACTACTTTTATTGGGGTGATCACTTCGTAAGTTATATAAATGTCTATTCACTAGATTGTCCAACCTGAAACTAATATAATACTGCATGAAAACTGATTAAAAAATTATTTTAAAAAATACATAAAGGTTTCTATAATCACTTTTTCCTGTATGATACAAAGATAGCTTCTATGCAGTATCATTCTATTATGAAAGTAAAAAATGACTTTGCATGTACTCTAATATTATCGTGTAAATTAGAAGGTATGTCAAAACATAAAGAATAGTATTTATTTAAAGCCTATTTTTTTAAAGATACTATTAACTTAAAATTACCTGCTTAGAATGTGAATCAAGAAAAACTAGAAAAGACAAGGCATTTGTAAGTTTTAATCACTAGTGAACTTACTCTTTATGATGATCTATTAAACTTTTTGACAGTGGTGGACTGGAATGCGTTGTAATTTTGAGAGACCGATGAGGCTCTGCACTGGAAGGTCTGACAGGAATGTGACTGAGTAATCCAATACCATCCGCTGAGGTCACAGGGGTGGGTTGATGTAACCAAGAGCTGGGAGAATTCTATTTAAAAAAATAAAATCACACTTCAGTTACTAGAAAAAGCTAAAAATAGTATCACAGTAGGATTTAAATAACAGTATATTTATGAAACATGTGGCTTTTCCTGAATGCATCTTTTAAGAAATATTCAGACAATAAGTCAAGAACATAATTATATAGATATTTCTATAAGTGAAAAGTAACTAGCATCAAAATAGTAATTTCCAGAAATTTATTATTTATCTTATTGAACGCGGGTTTTGAAATCATTGCCATTAATGTATAATTAAAATATAGCTTAAATGACTGCCTAAGATTCTATCATCAAAAGAATATACATTTCTAGTAAAATAACTCATAATGTTATTCCTAAAATACATTTCACCATGAACAGAAATTACAATCAAGTTCATCTGCCAATTTTGTCATGAAAAATAGTAGGCTTTTTCAATGTAACCATTTACTTAGAATTGACAGGAAATTACATTTTCAAGTACTCCGTTTCACTATAAACACTGTTGGGCCATTCAACTTGAAAGTGTGGAGGTGTAACAAAATTGTATTTTTATATGTCAATATGCTGCCTTTCTGATATTGAGTATTAGGTGACACTGATCTGTAACTGTTAGAAATAACTTCAGTGTGTGTACTAAGTATTAGCCTCCATGTTTATAAAGATATAAAATGTGTTTTTAACTGGTCATAAACTTGTTAAATTAAAACAAGCATAACAAATTTTCATTTATTATGTAAAGCATTTTGAGTGAAAGTGATGATGTCTTAAACCTAGTATTGTAAGTTAAAGTGAAAAAACATTGATAATTTTTAATGTTATTAGTTACTTAGATCTGTTTTCCAGGTTTGGAAGTAATGAAAGAAGAAGACTCAAAAATATTTGCCAGCTCTTGGCTGCCAGGAGTTCCTGTAGCCTGTCTTTGTTCAGTATCAGTTGCAGAGACATTCATGACACTCGAGAGTAAAGGGTAAGGATAAAAGTGTGGATCATCAGGGCTGCTTTCAATTCTAGCAAAGAGTATAGTGATGTGATTAGTGACTCTTCACGGACTTCAACTATGTAATGTACACATTCTAGAAAGAGTCTACCTGCTTTAAGTTCAATGGCACCATCAAGAATGATAATGTGAAACTTATGATCGGTGTTAAGCACCATTCTTCCAGAACTGAGAATCTGCCTACGTCAAACATATGGATGCTGAAGAATCAATTGTCTAGCTACCTCACAGGTGAATTAATTAAAGGACAAACCTCATATGGAACTAGGAGAAAAAAGGAGTTGATGTTTGTAATGGGAATAAAGCACAAAAAATGTACTTCAAAACTGTTAGAACTCTATTTTGCAACATCAGCCTTGATACCCTTTACCACCAAAGTCAATTATCAAAACCTGGGAATTAAGAAAGGACTCACAACCAGTCTGTTATCATTGCTGCCCAGAATATAAACAGCATCTCTGACAAACTTTACTTTTGGCACGAGGAATACCATACTTGCATCTACTGGCACTAATCTGGCTCTACATAAGCAGTATTATCCCTTAAGTAAAGGAGGCAGTGCCTGACCAGGTGTTGGCGCAGTGGATAAGAGCGTCCAACTGGGACACAAAGAACCCAGGTTTAAAGCTACTTGAGCGCAGGCTCATCAGGCTCATCAGGCTTGAGTGCAGGGCTGCTGGCTTGAGTGTATCATAGACATGACCCGATGGTCACTAGCTTGAGTCCAAAGGTCGCTAGCTTGAAGCCCAAGGTCACTGGCTTGAGCAAGGGGTCGCTGACTCGGCTGGAGCCCCCTGGTCAAGGCACATATGAGAAAGCACTCAATGAACAACTAAGGTGCTGCAATGAAGAACTGATGCTTTCATGTTCTAGAGATCTGTTGAACAATAATGCAAATCTGCTTAAAAGAACTTTATACTTAAAAATGGTTAGGATAGTAAATTTAATGTTAAGTGTGTTGTTGTTGTTTTTAACCATAAATAATGGCCCTGGCCAGTTGGCTCAGTGGCTAGAGTGTTGGCCTGACTTACGGACATACCACTTTGATTTCTGGTTAGGGCACAAAGGAGAAGGAATCATTGGCTTCTTGCACCCTTCCACAGCCAGTGGCTCGATTGGTTTGAGCACTGGCTCCAAGTGATGATGATAGCTTGGTTGGTCCCAGTGCACCAGCCTCAGGTGATAAGAATAATTCAGTTGATTCAAGCATCAGCCCCAGACCAGGGTGGCTGAGTGGATCCTGGTTCGGGTACATGCAGGAATCTATCTATCTCCACTCCTCTCACCTACTTAAGCCACCCCCCCAATAAAACCCCTAAGTAGGTAGGCAGGTAGATAGAAGTTAAAAACATTCTGGAGTATTGCTGAGGAGCACCCTAGGCTGCCCCAAGGACTGAGATGTATCCTGATGTAAAAAGGGATACCCTTTCCCCCATTTTTCATATCGGGGCTGGTAATGCCCTCAACAATTTCTTAACAATGAAAATTAATTTGGCTAGAGACACTACATAGTCCATGAAGGAATAAGAGCATTATACCTTCAACTGTACTCTATTAGATAGAAAGAATCTAAGCTTCAACATTACTGCCAAATATTTGGGACTCTCTAACCTTGGTTCCCTTAAGAGAACAAGGGATCAGAGTTAGAGCTTGCAATATATCATCAATATAATATATCTAGCTGGGGAATATAATAACTTGTCTTTTGAGAAAAATTTAAGGAGCTTGACCAGGCGGTGGTGCAGTGGATAGAGCGTCGGACTAGGATGCAGAGGACCCAGGTTCGAGACCCCGAGGTTGCCAGCTTGAGTACGGGCTGATCTGGTTTGAGCAAAAGCCCACCAACTTGAACCCAAGGTCGCAGGCTCCAGCAAGGGCTACTCGGTCTGCTGAAGGCCCGCAGTCAAGGCACATATGAGAAAGCAATCAATGAACAACTAAAGTGTTCCAGCGCGCAATGAAAAACTAATGATTGATGCTTCTCATCTCTCCGTTCCTGTCTGTCTGTCCCTGTCTATCCCTCTCTCTGACTCACTCTCTGTCTCTGTAAAAAATTAAAAAAAAAAAAAAAAGAATAATTTAAGGAGAGACAAGATGGCGCTGGAGTAGGCGGACGTACCAACATCTACCTCCCAGAACCAAAGTGGATTACAAACTAATTTTAAGAACTATCATCTGGAAAAACCAACTTTGGACTAAACTAAGAGGACTCTTCAACCAAGGAACACTGAAGAAGCCACACTGAGACTGGTAGGAAAAGTGGAAACGCAGAGAGGGCTGCCCAGCTTTGCCCGTGCAACCCAGGCTTGTGGTCTGACTTGGGAGCCAGCTCCTCCCGTGGGGGTGGAGTCAAAAGCCCAGAACAGGCGGAGTTCCGCTACTGAGCTGAGAGTGGGAGAGCAGTCCTGCCCGGCTGGTCGAGCCAAGGCTAGCAGCCGTTCCACAAGCGGGATCGAGCATAACGTCATACATGGGAGCGGGGCAAAGGCCAAGGCCACCAAGGCTTGTACACTCGAGCACGTGATCACAGCCACTCCCATGAAGAGAAAATGAAGAGGCAGAGAAATGCAACACAAATGAACCAAGAGAAATCCCCAGAAAAGGACCTAAATGAATCAGATATAACCAAATTACCAGATGCAGAATTTAAAATAATGATTGTTAGGATGCTCAAAGATATTAGAACAACAATAGATGGTCATTACAAAAACCTAAATAGATAGCAAATATAAAAAAGGACATTAAAATAATAAAAAAAGAATCAGTCAGAAATGACATATACAATATCTGAAATAAAGAATACAATGGAAGGAATTAAAAGCAGGATGGATGAAGCAGAGAATCGAATCAGCGAGTTAGAAGACACGATAAATAAAGGCACGGAACCAGAGCAGAAAAAAGAAAAGAGACTCAAAAAGTCTGAGGAAACTCTAAGAGAGCTCTGTGACAACATGAAGAGAAAAAATATCCGCATCATAGGAGTTCCTGAAGAAGAAGAGAAAGAACAAGGGATAGAGACTTTGTTCAAGCATATCATAGCTGAAAACTTCCCTCAATTAAGGCAGGAAAACATCTCACATGTTCAGGACATACAGAGAACTTCACTAAGGAGAAACCCAAAGAAATCCACACCAAGACACATCATAATTAAAATACCAAAGGTAAGTGATAAAGAGAAAATATTAAAAGCTGCTAGAGAAAAAAAGACTATCACCTACAAAGGAGCCCCCATAAGGATGACTTCTGACTTCTCAACAGAAACACTTGAGGCCAGAAGGGAATGGCAAGAAATATTCAAAGTAATGCAGAACAAGAGCCTACAACCAAGACTACTTTATCCAGCAAGGCTATCATTATAATTGAAGGAGAAAAATAAAACGTTACAGACAAAAAAAAAAAAAAAAACCTCAAGGAATTCACTGCAACAAAACCAAGGCTGCAAGAAATGCTAAGGGACCTGTTGTAAACAGATGAAAGGAGAAAAAGAATATAGCAAAAGAGGAACACAGTTTTAAAGAATAAAATGGCAATAAACAATTACATATCAATAATAACCTTAAATGTTAATGGATTAAATGATCCGATCAAAAGATAAAGAGTAGCTACAT
Source organism: Saccopteryx bilineata (assembly GCF_036850765.1). Taxonomy (NCBI): domain Eukaryota; kingdom Metazoa; phylum Chordata; class Mammalia; order Chiroptera; family Emballonuridae; genus Saccopteryx; species Saccopteryx bilineata. The sequence continues at coordinate 64,764,447 of NC_089498.1, forward strand.
GGATAAGAAAACAGGACCCATATATATGCTGTCTACAAGAGACACACCTTAAATCAAAAGATGCACACAGACTGAAGATAAAAGGCTGGAAAAAAATATTTCACGCAAATGGAAATGAAAAAAAAAAGCTGGGGTAGCAATACTTATATCAGCCAAAATGGACTTTAAAACAAAGACCATAGTTAGAGATAAAGAAAGTCATTACATAATGATAAAGGGAGCAATCCAAAACGAAGGTATAACCGTTATAAATATCTACGCATCTAATATAGGAGCACCTAAATATATAAAGCAGATTTTGATGGACTTAAAAGGGCTAGATCAACAGCAATACTATAGTAATAGGGGATTTCAATACCCCACTAACATCACTAGATAGATCCTCAAGGAAGAAAATTAACAAAGAAACAGCAGACTTAAAGAACATACTAGTTCAACTCGATTTAATATCTTCAGAACCTTTTACCCTAAAACAGCAGAATATACATTCTTTTCAAGCGCTCATGGTGCATTCTCTAGAATAGACCACATGTTAGGGCAAAAAGCGGTCTCAACAAATTTAAGATTGAAATTATATCGAGCACTTTCTCTGATCACAATGGCATTAAATTAGAAACCAACCACAACAGAAAAACTGAAAAACACTCAAACATTTGGAAACTAAATAGCATGTTATTAAATAACGGATGGGTTAACAATGAGATCAAAGAAAAATTTAAAAATTCTTAGAAACAAACGATAATGAGTATACATCAACTCAAAATTTATGGGACACAGCAAAAGCAGTCCTGACAGGGAAGTTTATAGCATTATAGGCATACCTCAAGAAGCTAGAAAAAGCTCAAATAATCAACTTGACCCTACATCTAAAAGAACTAGAAAAAGAACAGCAAGTAAAGCCCAGAGCTAATAGAAGGAAGGAAGTAATAAAGATCAGAGCAGAAATAAATGACATAGAAGCTAAAGAAACAATACAGAGGATCAATGAAACTAGGAGCTGGTTCTTTGAAAAGGTAAACAAGGTCGATGAACCTTTAGCCATACTCACCAAGAAAAAAACAGAGAAGACTCAAATAAAATTAGAAACAAGAGTGGAGAAATAACAACTGACACAACAGAAATACAAAATATTCTAAGAAAATACTATGAAGAACTGTACACCAAAAAACTAGACAACCTAGATGACATGGACAAATTCCTTGAAACATATAATCTTCCAAAAATCAATCTGGAAGAATCAGAAAACCTAAACAGACCAATTACAACAAATGAAACAGCTATCAAAAAACTCCTAAAAAAAAAAAAGTCCTGGGCCTGATGGCTTCACAACGGAATTCTACCAAATATTCAAAGAAGAACTAACTCCTATCCTTCTCAAGCTATTTCAAAAAATTCAAGAGGAAGGAAGACTTCCAAACTCCTTTTATGAAGCGAGCATAATTCTGATTCCAAAACCAGGCAAAGACAACACAAAGAAAAAAAATTATAGGTCAATATCCCTGATGAATTTAGATTCAAAAATCCTCAACAAAATATTAGCAAACTGGATCCAGCAATATATGAAAAAAATTACACACTATGATCATGATCAAATGGGATTTATTCTTGGGAGGCAAGGCTGGTACAATATTCGCAAATCAATCAATGTGATTCATCACATAAACAAAAGGAAGGAGAAAAACCACATGATAATTTCAATAGATGCAGAAAAAGCATTTGATAAAATCCAGCACCCATTCATGATCAAAACTCTCAGCAAAGTGGGAATACAGGGAACATACCTCAACATGATAAAGGCCATCTATGAGAAACCCACAGCCAACATCATACTCAATGGGTAAAAATTAAAAGCAATCCCCTAAAGTTCAGGAACAAGGCAGGGGTGCCCCTTTCACCACCCTTACTCAACATAGTTCTGGAAATCCTAGCCACAGCAATCAGACAAGAAAAAGAAATAAAAGGCATCCAAATTGGAAAAGAAGAAGTAAAACTATCATTATCTGCAGATGATATGATATTGTATATAGAAAACCCAAAGTCTCAGTCAAAAAACTACTAGACCTGATAAATGAATTCGGCAAGCTGGCAGGATATAAAATCAATACTCAGAAATCAGAGGCATTTTTATACACTAAAAATGAACTGTCAGAAACAGAAATCAAGGAATCAATCCCCTTTACCATTGCAACCAAAAAAAAATAAAGTACTTAGGAATAAATTTAACCAGGGAGATTAAAGACTTGTACTCGAAAAATTATAAAACATTGATAAAAGAAATCAGGGAAGATACGAACAAGTGGAGGCATATACCATGCTCATGGTTAGGAAGAATAAACATCATTAAAATGTCTATATTACCCAAAGTAATTTATAAATTCAATGCAATACTGATTAAAATACCAATGACTTACTTCAAAGATATAGAACACATATTCCAAAAATTTATATGGAATCAAAAGAGAACGCAAATAGCCTCGGCAATCTTGAAAAGGAAGAATAAAGCGGGAGGTATCACACTTCCGGATATCAAGTTATATTATAAGGTCATTGTACTCAAAACAGCATGGTACTGACATAAGAACAGGCATATAGATCAATGGAACAGAACTGAGAACCCAGAAATAAACCCATACTTTTATCAACAACTGATATTTGACAAAGGAGTCAAGACAGCCTCTTCAACAAATGGTGTTGGGAAAATTGGACAGCTACCTGCAAAAAAATGAAACTAGAGTACCAATTTACACCACTCACAAAAATAAATTCAAAATGGATAAAAGACTTAAATGTAAGCCGTGAAACCATAAGCATCTTAGAAGAAAACATAGGCAGTAAGATCTCTGACATCTCTCGCAGCAATATATTTGCTGATTTGTCTCCACAGGCAAGTGAAATAAAAGACAGGATAAACAAATGGGACTTTATCAAACTAAAAAGCTTCTGCACAGCTAAAGACAATAAGAACAGAATAAAAAGACAAAATACACAATGGGAGAATATATTTGACAATACATCTGATAAGGGGTTAATAATCAAAATTTATAAAATACTTGTAAAACTTAATAGCAGGAAGACAAAAAATCCAATCCAAAAATGGGCAAAAGAAATGAATAGACACTTCTCCAAAGAGGACACACAGATGGCCAATAGGCATATGAAAAAATGCTCAACATCACTAATGATTAGAGAAATGTAAATTAAAACCACAATGAGATATCACCTCACACCAGTCAGAATGGCGCTCATCAATAAAACAACACAGAATAAGTGCTGGCGAGGGTGTGGAGAGAAGGGAACCCTCCTGCACTGCTGTTGGGAATGCAGACTGGTGCAGCCACTGTGGAAAACAGTATGGAGATTCCTCAAGAAATTAAAAATCGAACTGCCTTTTGACCCAGCTATACCACTGTTAGGAATATACCCCAAAAACACCATAGCACTGTTTGAAAAGAAGAAATGCACCCCCATGTTTATGGCAGCATTGTTCACAATAGCAAAGATCTGGAAACAGCCCAAGTGTCCGTCAGAGGACGAATGGATTAAAAAGCTTTGGTATATACTATGGAATACTACTCAGCCATAAGAAATGATGACATCGGATCTTTTACAACAACATAGATGGGCCTTGATAACATTATACTGAGCGAAATAAGTAAATCAGAAAAACCTAAGAACTATATGATTCCATACATAGGTGAGACATAAAAATGAGACTCAGAGACATGGACAACAGTGTTGGGGTTACAGGGTGGGGGGGAGGAGAGGGAGGAGGTTGGGGGAGGGGAGGGGCACAAAGAAAACCAGTTAGAAGGTGACAGAAGACAATTTTATCAATGTCACCCCATCAAAATTAATAATAAAAAAAAAGAATGTGTCTCACAGCTAATTCAGACAGTTAGAAGAATAGTATAAGGATGCTAAATCTGCTTCTCAGGCCACATCCTGCAAAAGGGGCCCCAAGAAAATTGGTGATTTGACTCCTCTGATTTTGCCAATTGGATTAAAAAAAATAGGTCAGGAACGCCCTGAAATGGAACTAACAATACATGAGCATAAATTTAAAGGACTTTTAGATACTGGAGCCGATGTATCTGTTATTGCTAAGCTACATTGGCCTCCTTCCTGGCCCACTCATGCAGCAGCCACAGAATTACAAGGTATAGGGCAGAGTAAATCCCCTCAACAAAGTTCTAGTTTTCTACATTGGGAAGATTAAGAAGGTCATTAAGGATTTTTTTAAGCCTTACGTGCTCCCTGGATGGCCAATTAATTTGTGAGGTAGAGAAGTTTTGAAAAATATGGGAGTGTTGGTTGTCAGTCCTAATGGTTTAGTCAGTACTCAGATGCTTGATCGGGGATTTTTGCCCACCAAGAGTCTAGGGAAAGAACGGCGAGGAATTCTCACCCCTATAGAAATGGCACCCAATACCAGAAGGTGTGGATTAGGATATCAAAATTTAGCATAGGGGCCTTGGTAGCTCCTGCTACCTCAATAATGCATTGTGCAGACCCAATTACTTGAAAATCAGATAATCCTGTATGGGGAGACCAATGGCCCCTCTCTCAGGAGAAACTTAGGGCAGCTGCTCAATTGGTACAAGAGCAGCTACAGTTTGGGCACACTGAACCATCTAATAGCCCATGGAATATACTTCCATATTTTGATCTTGTTGCCTCCTGGATTATCAATGGGCATAGGCGACCCTTACAGTTTATAGGTTTTGAGCCCCAAAATTATTGTTGTTCCTTTTTTCAAAGGATCAACAACAACGGCTCTGGGAAACTCCCACTAAATGGCAAATTGCTCTTGCAAATCAATGGACAACTTTATACTGAAACTGTCAACTTAAAATCAGATCAAAGTTTAGAATTATACGCCATTATCATGCTTTTCAGCATTTGCCATATTCCCCCTTTAATCTATATACAGACAGCAAATATTTACTTATGATGTTTCCACTATAAAGACTGCTGTCTTAGGGACAAATGCTGATGAACTATTTCAGCAGTTCCTCCTTCTTCAAAGACTTCTATGTTAACATAGAGCTCCATGTTTCATAGGGCATACTCTAGCTCATTCCAAGCTCCCTGGAGCTTTAGGCACAAGGGAATGCCCTTTTTATTTTTATTTTCTTTTCTTTTTGTATTTTTCTGAAGTTGGAAATGGGGAGGCAGTCAGACAGACTCCCACATGCGCCTGACCGGGATCCACCCGGCACGCCTACCAGGGGGGAATGCTCTGCCCATCTGGGGTGTTGCTCTGTTGCAACCAGAGCCATTCTAGCACCTGAGGCAGAGGCCACTGGGCTACCTTAGCACCCGGGGTGGCTTTGCTCTGGTGGAGCCTTGCCTGCGGGAGGGGAAGAGAGAGACAGAGAGGAAGGAGAGGGGGAGGGGTGGAGAGGCAGATGGGCGCTTCTTCTGTGTGCTATGGCCGGGAATCGAACCCACCCGGGAATCCTGCACACCAGGCCGATGCTCTACCACTGAGACAACCGGCCAGGGCCTAGGAATGCCCTTGTTGATCAAGCTACCCAAAAGAAAATTATTTGGAGCAACCATGACGGATCGAGCAATTCAGTCACATACTATTCATCACCAGAACGCTGCAGCCGGGTGTAAACAGTTTCAACTTTCCCAGGAAGCAGCACAGCAGATTGGGAAATCCTGTCCAAGGGGTCCTATACTACAATCTGCCCCTTCAGTTGGAGTTAACCCTCAAGGACCCCTACCAGGACAACTTTGGCAAATGGATGTTACTCATATACCTTCATTTGGCAAAGAGTCCTATGTCCACATTACAGTGGATACATATTTTGGATTTATAGTAACCTCTGTCAGAACAGGAGAGGCTGATAAGCATGTTATAGCTCATTGTCTGTATGCATTGTTCTATTATTGGACTTCCTAAACTGGCTAAACTGAAAAGCCTCCCGCATATGAAACAAAAGCATTTACTATATTTTGTCATGCTTACAATCTTTAAAGTTAAGGTATTATTAAAGTGTACCCAGCAAATATTTTAAGGTCAATTAAAAAAATTTTTTTAAAGGGGTAGTTATATCCTGGAACTCCTACGGGTCTACCATATCATGCTTTTTACTTAAAAAAAATTTCAATTTCTTTTGAATGCTGATGAACAGGGGACGCCAAATTTTTTTCGCCTGCTAACTACTACCTTCTTTATTTGACCCAGCTAATAACACTGTTTTGTCTTTTTCCAAATAGCTGCAGATATATGGAAAAGATTTATATAGGCGCATGGGGATCCTCAAACCCCTCAGCAAGATCTTCTGAGCATGGCTTTTAAGATACTTAGAGGCAGAAAAAGCCCAATAGAGATCAGGGGAACTACCAGCTTTTAGGATACACCCATAAAGGCTCCAATGCCCCAAAGGGGTCTCATAGTATGCCATCTGGGTCCTGCTTCAATAGCAGAAAGGAAGGTCATTGAGCTAAAGCCTGCCAGACTTACATGCCTCTGCTGTGAGAAAACAGGGACACTGGAAGGTAGGCTTCCCCCTCACTCCTCTAAGGGAGGGTTCAGTCTCTTCCAGCCCTGCTCCAGCCACCTGTGACCTAACTTTGCCCAGAATGCTGGGGTTTGCCACTGAAAGCTGAATGGGCCCAGGGCCGTCAGCCCCATCTACCACACTGTGAACGAGCTTAGGGTATTTCTTCCAAGAAGCAGGTAAACTGATCTCATTTGCACAAGGGCCACTTAACTATGTCTTGCCTGAATACTCAGGTTTTTTTTTTTCTTCCCTCGAAGATCTCTTGGGCGGGTGTTGATAGTCCTATTTTCTGCTGCTTTGTTTAATATATAGTGTTTCCTTTTTTCCTCCTACCTCAATGCCCCACTCATATTTCAGGCTGGGACCTACTCTTAATTTAGAGCTCTCCTTCCCCCTTTTGTCAACTTCTATTATGAATCTACCTTTGCCACCCAGTTTAGTGTATCCCAAGGTTCTCTTTACCATGCCACAGTCGCAGAGCTCTAGGGAAAAGCAACCTGGTCTCATGTCTCCAGGCAGAGGAGAAGCTCCATATCCACGCATGCTGCAAATGGCTTCTTCAGTCTACCTGAATCATTACCAGCTAGAAGCAGTGGTCATTGGGACTTGGACATGAGCTGCAAAGTATAGAATGGTGACAACAATTCCAGTGCCATGAGGACTTTTCCTGGATGTGGACTTTTCCTGGACTCCTGCTCCTTGTGACAGCTCCTAACAGACTGAACTGGGGTTGGGTTGCATTTTTCAGGGATTTGGCATAGTGTTGGGGCCAACTTGGACTTGGTGAACATGTTAAGGACACTACTCTTTTATGGATTCTTGCTGTATTGGCCAAGAGTTTGCTTAAAGGCTTTAATCACTGTAAAAAAAAAAAATAGAAGTCTAGATAAAGAAGATGTGGCACATATACATCATGGTATACTATTCAGCCATAAGAAATGATGACATCGGATCACTTACAACAGAATGGTGGGATCTTGATAACATTATACAGAGTGAAATAAGTAAATCAGAAAAAAACAAGAACTGCAGGATTCCATACACTGGTGGGACATAAAAACGAGACTAAGAGACATGGAGAAGAGTGTGGTAGTTATGGGGGGCGGGGGGAGGGAGGGAAGGAGGGGGGGAAGGGGAGCGGTACAAAGAAAACTAGATAGAAGGTGATGGAGGACAATCTCTCTTTGGGTGATGGGTATGCAACAGAACTGAATGACAAGATAACTTGGACATGTTTTCTTATAATATATGTACCCTGATTTATTGATGTCACCCCATTAAAATAAAAATTTATTTATTAAAAAAAAGAATAATTTGATAACATACGTATATCAAAAGCCTTAAAATTTTCTGTAATTTTGAATCAGAAACTTCACTTCTAGAAATTTAGCTGAACAAAAATAATTATGCATATGTACCATAATTAGTTATAAAGATATTCTTCATAATAGGTATATTAGGAACAATGTAAGAAGTTTTACTGTAAATTTTTTTTTTTTTGTATTTTTCTGAATTTGAAATGGAAAGGCAGTCAGACTCCCACAGGTGCCCGAACGGGATCCACAGGGCATGCCCACCAGGGGGCAATGCTCTGCCCATCTGGGGCGTTGCTGTGTTGCAATCAGAGCCATTCTAGCGCCTGAGGCAGAGGCCATGGAGCCATCCTCAGAGCCCAGGCCAACTTTGCTCCAATGGAGCCCTGGCTGTGGGAGGGGAAGAGAGAGACAGAGGGGAAGGAGAGGGGGAGGGGTGGAGAAGTAGATAGGCGCTTCTTCTGTGTGCTCTGGCCGGGAATCGAACCCGGGACTCCTGCATGCCAGGCCAACGCTCTACCACTGAGCCAACCGGCCAGGGCCTGTAAATTGATTTTTAAAAAGATAAGCAGGCTTCTGAGATTTTAGATTCCACAGTTCCCAAATTACTATAATTGGAAAAGTTTCATTATAATTGGAAAAATTATTGTCTGAAAATTTTAATGCATTTTAAAGAAATCTAAAATATTAAAAAGATATTGAAAAGGCACTTATAAATTTGTAGATATAATATATATATATATATTGATAATGTGGTTAGCTACAACAGAACTTACCCTCCTTAATGAAGATTCAGCATTAACTGCATTTTCTGGGTGAACCCACTTAGAAGAAGGTAGACCAAGTCCTGAGTATGCATGTGTTCCATTTGGATATTGCCAAATAATTGGATAAAGACCAAGCTGACTGTATGAAGCAGAAGGATGGGCTTGTCCAAGAAGATGAGATGACTGGTGCTGTAACAGCTGTTGCTGTTGCTGGCGTGCTAGTGCTAAGTGGCTTAGGCTGCTGGCATGAGCAGTTTCTAGTCGTGGGTGGCCACCAAGTAAGGAGGCAGGAGGCACTCCAGGTAACACAGCAGGAAGTAAATGAGGGTGATGAACAGAATGATGTGGACCACTAGTCAGAGGGTGAGTGTTAATGGTAGGCAATGGAGTTTGACTGGATGATCCGGCCAGTAAGTGGGCTGCAGGAGGTAAGGAAGGATGATGGGTGCCTGGATTTAAACAGGTTCTATGGGATGAAGAATGAAGAGGAAAAGGATGCTGGTTTAAGAAAGGTGAAATGTGATTAGCTCCTGTTTCTGACCCAATAAGTGCAGGATCTCTGTAAACAGTGAAATGCTCATTTTTATCAATGATAAGAGGGCTCTTTGTAGTTTCCAATGTACTGCTCCTAGTAGGAACCGGATGAAAACCGCATCTTGATAACTCATGTTCTATTTTATTTGCCAGTCTTCTTTCACAGGCAACATGGCTATTGACGTACGTGGCCTTAGATTTCACGGATTCAGGAGAATGGGTCATTTTAGGTTTGACCACTTCAGGTGAGGGATTGGATTTTGTCTTGTGCCCATCTACTGAAGCATTAAATTTAGATTTTAGAATCTCTGGGGGTGGGCTTCGCTTACGCAGCTTCTCTTCCATCGTCGAAACCAGACTTACAGAAGATGTGTAAGAGGCATACTGATTTTTCTCTTTTTCCACATTCAGATGATCATTTCCTGAAGGAACATCCTTAACATTTGATTGGGTTAAATCTACTTTAACAACATCATTGACCCAGCTCTGATCAGAATCTTGTTTTGCTGTTTCCAAATATTTTGCATTTGCAGTTGAATGTTTTGAATCACTAACATTAGGATCCATTTTCTGAAGTGTCTGAAGGCCAAAGGTATTTGAGGTTTCCTGAGCCACCTTTTCAGAATTAGTATCATTTGTAATATCAATAACACATTTTGGTGTGGGTGGTCTGGATACAAACTGTTCCTTCGGTGATAATTCCACTGTGTGTGTTTTTTCTGTATTTTCCTGAAGGAGTAAATCATTAGGATTATGATCAGAAAGCGTGGCTTGTTCTGATGAATGAATAATCATTTTTTCTTGAAGCTTAGAGTCAACAAACTTCTGCTTCTCTGCTTCTTCATGGTTTTTATCTTGTATTTGATCCCAGGGAGGCTGGGTACCTACTACTGTCTCTTCTCCTATCTTCTCATTATTTTGAGATTTTCCTTCTTCTCCATTAATCTTAGAAGTGTTTTTATTTTTCAACTCATTCTCTGGTTTCTGCTCTAAGAAATTATTTATTGTTCTCTTATTTGAATTTTCTGAGTCACTGCTCTCAGAAAAGTCTGAAACATTGTCGGTTCGTAGTCTTTTCATATTTAGTTTCTTTTCATCCTCCTCAGGTTTCCTTCTTTTATTCACCAACTGTCTGTTTTTCCCTTTAGGATTTTCTGCAAGATTAAAAAAAAAAAGTTTTATATTTCATATCAATATTAAATAATTTTAAATGTATTTCTTCTCATATCCTTTAAAAAGAAAAAAGCGAGGCCTACCTCCTCGTCCTATATAATCATATTTTTCCTCCTTCATCTTTTCTTCATCTGGTATACTACTATCTGAGCCCTTCCTCTTATCTGAACGAGTATTTCTTTGTTGCTGGTGTGTATTTTGTTTTGGTACAGCAGCTTGGGAGTTCATTGCTGGTCTGGGACTATTTGCCTGGGCACGTGTATAATGACCCTAAAAAAGAACCAATTAACAAGATTTGTTTACTACCTGATTTTAAGTAACCTACGGAAAAAATTTTTGTAATAATCCAGAACTAACAACATACATACGTGAACAGCGTTGCTATTTTGACTGGCACGAGACCTTCGCCGTGATGTAATGCCAATATTTTCACCTTTTAACAAAGAGTGAACAACATCATCTAGAAAGGTCATTTGAACCATAGAAGGGTCGACATTCTGTGGTTCTAGTACCTAATCCATGACACAAAATAAGCATAAAAATTAAATCCAATCAGCTAGCCAATGTTATACTAGGTACACAATCACTACCGAGTACAAATGTCTAGAAATTAGTTTGGGATCCTTAGATCCTGCCATATTACAATAATTCAATTTTGACCATCATAGATAAAATTACTTTTTATAACTTTCTTCTGAAACCCACTGTTATATCTGCTAACTAAAAGTTAAAAATATATCTATTGGAAGTATACCTTATAAAACAAGGATAAAAATTAATGAGTATAATGCCAGGCCATAAAATGTATTTTAAAAATAAGAAATCATTAAAAAGCAAAACAGCTATAAAACTAGGAAGGTAGAGATTAAGAAAAAGGACAAAAATCATGTAAATGAACATCACTAATAATTTATAAAGAAAGAACTATTTTAAAAATTAAAGGCAATTTTTTTCTTAACTGAGTGGTAAAGTTTATCACCTTTTGAGGAAAAAATGCCATTAAATAATGTATTTAGTATTTTGACTAAATTTTAACCAAAGCATCAGAATGTTTATAAAAGGACACTCATTTATTCAGATACTCTCCACAACTCACACAGGTAGAATGGTGTAAATACCTATTTTTTTTTTTCAGGAAAAAACTAGAGGCTTACAAGATTTAAAATCAAGACTTTCAGACTGTTATTTAAAATTCCACTTGAAATTTGTCCTTAACACTCACCATAAAATTTAAGGGATCACACCAACTCCAAAATTTGATGTGAAAAGAACTACAATGTTCATTAAAGTTTTCATTAATAAAAAGAAAACATTTGGGAAATATTTTTATTACTGGAGGGACAGGAAGCTGACTTTATGAAAAATTTAGCTGATCTAGGATTGAAAAAAACAAAACAAATCATTCAAAAGAACCTGACATTTCTATTTCAGAGACTGATTTTATCAGTGTTGAAATAAATTTGGCATCATTATCTCCCTGTGACCTCAAGACACCTCTGTGTAATACCAGTATATTTAAACTTATTAGGATTATATGACTAAAAAAATAATAAAGGTAAAAAACAGTATCAACCTGTTGATCCACTTTTGGGGCGACAAGGACTTTGATTTATAAACATCTCTTTCCACAAATGTTAGTTGGACTATTTACCTGATCATTCATAACGATCATGGTGCGAGTGAAGAGATCATGATGAGTAATTATGCCAGTAAACCACTGGGTGGCAGAGTCTTGTCTATATACTCTCACTCTGTATCCATTTAAGGAATAAGGACCTAAAAATAAATAAATAAATGAAACCATTAGTACGAAACAGTTTTCTTAAATTGAGACATTTTCATCAAAAAATAAAAAAGTCTTTTAGGTGAAACACTAATTATGTTACTGATTAGTAACAGAATCCTTGAATATTAGTTTTCAAAAAATATAATATATTAGAAGACAAGTGAATAAATATACAGTAGAGACAGATCATTCTGAAGTGATCATCAAACACATTCTACTAGATACAAATACTTCCTAACTCAATGGAAATAAATAAGTCAGAGAGATTCTCTCCAGGACCACAAGTTAATAAGAGGATAGTACAAAATGTCAAGTTATAGTGGTCTAGAAAGTAGAAAGGTTACAAAGCTACTTAACAAGATTGGGGTACATGACCATACAGCTAAAATGGAAAGGTAATTTGGAACTTGATGCTTGAGTCTTCTAGTTGCCAAACTTTACCATGAGCAACTACAAATTTTAATTCCTCTGTGACAGCTAGGAAAAACTGACAAGTCTTAAAACATGTAGAAATTGTCAAGTGAATTTATAAATATGACACTAAAATGCTTTATTAATATGGTATACTTTTGAATTAAACTTACTTTTAAAAAAAGTATCCGCACATAGATATGCCATGTCTATATATAAATATGGCTATTAAAACAAAAGTCACTCCACAGAAGAATATACACCTAATGAAGGCAAAATTTCTCCAATTAACAGGTACTAAAATGGTATCAAATACTTGAAAAGTTAGAACTGGAGCAGGGTGGGGGAACTGAGGGAGAAGGCTGCATGTATGATAGTGCACCTTAATGATATTACACAGTAACAATTTACAAAATGTTTTTCAAAACTTACAAGTGTTTATTTAATCTTCTCCAAATCTTAGGTACTATTTCCCAGTTATAAAAATTAAGAAGGTGAGGTTGATAGGTTAAATAAATTGATAAGTCAAAGAACTTAGGACTGAATTTATTTTTTTTGAGTCCTGGGTCACTGTTTTCTTCTACAGTTATAAAACATTTATTTAACATACCAATTAATGGTTTAATATTTACCAGTTTTAAAAAACTTTACGCCAACATCAACCTAAAATATAAATCAAGTAACAGATCTGTAGAAAGTATTCTGTAAGACTTGTAAATTAAATATAAGGTCTACTGAAAAGTTCTGTGCGTTTTTGGAATAAAACAAAATACAAATTTTTCTTACTGTCAATAAACTTTATTAAATAATATAATTGCCATTATTATTAATGATTCCTTGCCAGCATGAGGGCAATTTGTATATCCCATTATTGAAAAATGTTTTATCTTCTGATGCGAAAAATTGAACCAGTGCTTGTTTGATATCGTCTTCATTTTTGAATTTTTTGCCCTTCAAAAAATTTTGTAAGGACATAAACAAGTGATACTTGGAGGGTGCTAAGTCCGCGGAATATGGTGGATGCGACAGACATGCTTCTGTAGCATTTCTTCCTTGTTGAAATTCGTAAAAATTACAGTGGCGTAAATGAACTTTATCAGTAGCCATGGGTACACTATCGCTTCACACATAAGACTAACGTGAATCAACTTTGTTTTAGTTAATTTGCTATGTCAGTATGTATACATTAAGTGATAAAAATAGAGAGGCACACATGCGCCAAATAAACATGTGCTTATGTGTCGAAACTTGTGATAGAAACGGACAGAACTTTCCGGTAGACCTTATACATTCCTAGCCATAATCAAGTATATGAACTCCATAATCTTTTCTTAACCTTAACACTCCAAATTATTTTCTGAACGTAATATAGAAAAAGCTTATAGAATAACTCCAAATAATGACCAATTTTCAATACCCATTAGCACACAACCTTAACGACTTATTCCCACAACCAACTTGGAGTCAGCCTCATGTAATTCTTCATAAAATGGAGAGAAACTATACTGCCTTAATATTTTACCTGTGAGAATATGATAAAGAAAGTTATTAAAATATATCAGCCTGTTTTTTCCTATAAAGAAATGAAAGAAAAGGAAGGGGGAAAAAAAACATAAGAGCCAATCAATCTGTGGACATTTCAGGATCCCCTGATTTATCATCAATCAATCCTATTAAAAATAATTTATAACATTTATGAGACAATAAATGTTGTCTACTAAATAAATGACATTTAGTATCTAGTTTTTAGTATTAAGGAACTATTAATTTTCAGCATAACAAGGGAATGTTAGCTTTAAAAACAGAATGTAGCAGTCAGAAATTTGATAAAAGTAAATGGGATTATGGATGCGATGGGATCCACCGTGGTGTTCTAGTAGCTGGGACTTGGATATAGGTACACAAAAATTCACCGAAATATTGTATTTTTGTGTATGTTTCAAATTCTCCATATTAAAACTTTTAAAAGTATTTTAAGAATTCAGTAAGTAGATAAACTTCTGTCATACCCATATAAATAAAAACACCTGAAACTTTGTGATTATCTCTATTAATGCTTAAATGGCATGGAAGTTGAGGGTTGAGTTAAATATGGAAATTTAACAATAAAATTCCTTTTTATAAACATTCAACATAATATCAATAATTCATGCCACAATGTCCCAGTTTCAATTCAATTTCACAAAAAGCTTAATTACATTTACATAATGATTTTACTGACAAAAAAATTCACTAAGAATAATAAACCTCACTGTTTTCAAAGTCACGTGTTGTAGACAAACTCTGTAACTTAAACAAACAAACAAACAAAACACCAAGACTAGTAGTGTGGTAAATGCTGAGGAAGGCAAACTGAAATAGGCCACTTTTATCAGATACCAACAGTATTCTTCAAAGGAAATCAATTGTGGCTTTGGGCAACCCTCTATTGCAAACAACGCTTCCTTTTCCAGGAAGGACACACCTAAAGCATTCTGTAAATATAGAAAATTTTCCTATCAACAAAACATCTGTGTGGCTATAATTTCATGCCAGGCAGTTAGTTCAAATTAGTTAATAAACTAACTGGCAAAGTTATCAACTTCCTATTAAAATTATTATGATTTTCTATTATTTTCCCAGGACTGCATAGAACTCAAAATATTAGACTGGTCTCCCTATTTATACAGCACATACTTGAAACAACCAGACCAAACATGAAAAAATGTCCAGTTTAAAAAAAAAAAGCACACAAAGAAACACAAAAGAATACTTCAAAATAATTACCTTGCATAAAAATCTCCTGAACCTTTTGTTCCTTTACCCAGATTTTCACTTCTTCGTGAAGTTGTGGGTTGTCCCTGAGAACTGGGTTTAGGCTGTCTATGTCGTCCTAGAATTACAGATTAAAAGAAAGGTCCATGTTACACTACTACTATAACATTAATGTTGCTGATTTTCCATCCTATATGTTCTAAGGACTGAAGAAAACTCCTTGAACTAGATGTATGCAAAAATATAACTTCTTAAAGTTATATAGTTCATTAGTAAATTATATAATAATAGAGCACAAACTTTTAATCCAAGGTAGAATTTGCTCCTTGACAAGTGTCTTAAAGACAAAACCGGAAATGTACTCCTGTGTTTTTAACTTCAAGTATGGCCTTACACAGGTCACCTTTCTAAAGATTTTCACTGTTAGAAACAAATCTACAAATGAAATAGCTTCAGATCATCTAAGGTTGGCAACAAAATAATCAAGTTGAATATTTTTGTGACAATATAAATATGCATTTATATTATATGGGAAGTTACCTTCTTCCCATAATACCTAAAATGTTAGTTTTCTTTTTTTCTTATGTACAGGTAGTTGTTTATGTCTGTTTGATTAGAGCTCTGGGTTCCCTCTTATTGTAGCTTTGATTCAGCTACTCTAGTGTGCGCTTTGTGTTGGCCTGTACTTGTATACCTACAGCCCATGATTGCCTCTCCCTGGCAATCACCACATTTGTTGTCTGTGCCCATTAGTTTTTTCTTGCCTCCCCCCCCCCTTTTACTTAATCCCTCCACCCCTCTCCAGCATCCCTTTTAAATTAAAGTTGTCAGCAAAGGCATTAAATTAATCAGTGGATCACATTTCTAGTTCTTCAAATCCAGCATAAATAGCAATTTGTAATGGGCAAGGGTCAGAGACTCCTCTGGAACAATGCAGTTAAAGCAACAGCATTGTGAGAAGACCACCTAATGGGGGTCTAACAATGGAAGAGACAATTGTATAATTTGTCTCTCTCCAGATGTCTGGATTTGTTTGTATGGCAAATTCAATATGGTACAAAAGACATCCAATAATCAAGGTAATTCAGGGTATTGGTCAGACTGTGCTGCAGCTTCACAGGATGACACAATGCAAACGAGTCTGGAGTACAGATTGGGAAAGATTTCCCCATACTATCTGACATGCATGACATAATTTTAAATAAGTTTGGAACCACAGTTCCTTAGAAATATTGTCTGTTCCTATTTCATAAAGGCAATCAAGTGCCTAGCACTCCTTTCTTGAGAACATGGCCTATCGCTTCAGCATGTTTTCTAACAGCCTCTAAAACATCGTTACAAACATAGGCCTTGTCATGGCTTACGCAAATAACAAAAAATTGTCCCCTGGCCCAAGGTTACTCCTTTAACACCTTAATCTTCAAGTGCCAGTACTTCTGAGCAAGATGCTTTTATAGTCCACAACTTTTGCCTCATTCCTTCTCCAGCTGATCCTGCCCCATGTATACAAGTTTCTTCTTCAGGTAGTC
Organism: Saccopteryx bilineata; assembly: GCF_036850765.1. Classification (NCBI taxonomy): domain Eukaryota; kingdom Metazoa; phylum Chordata; class Mammalia; order Chiroptera; family Emballonuridae; genus Saccopteryx; species Saccopteryx bilineata. The sequence goes on from NC_089498.1 coordinate 64,781,229, forward strand.
CCTCCAATGACTGGTGAGGAGCATAAAACTTGTCTTGTATGATGACTGTAGTGTATCTAGGAATTAGATTTCCGAGTATGTACCACTGTCCACATCCTGGGAAAATGTCCAGCTCTAAGCACAAGGTATACTGGACTTCTGGCCAAAAGCAGTTGCACCATGATGAGTAGCCTAGGTTAATCACAAATTCATCTTGTGATGATTCAACTTTAGAAAGTTCTGCTATTGATTGATTGAGTCTGGTGGAAATATGGTCATAGAATGGAGTCTGTATTAACGTTATCACATGCTCTTTGATGTTCATGTTGGCAATAACTTGGTAAACTCAGTGATTAAGAGACTGAACACTAAAGTAGCATCATTTTCTCTTAAGTTCCTTTTCTTTCTGTACAAGGACAGCAATGCACATTTCTAAATTCACCGCCTCTCTACAAAAAGGAGTAAGAAAGGGACATCTAGAAACCTATCTACTAAGGCTTTGTCTAATCTCTTAAGTCCACAAGATGCAAGGTGTCATACTGCTTGCACTTGTCTTTATATGCTGCTTTGCTGTATTTTTAAGTCCAGTGTTTGACATGATTCAATTATTAATTTTTCTGAGACTAGATCATTGATGTCAAATGGCTCTAATGCTATACCAAATGTCACATTGTGGAACTTAATCATGTCAAATATGAGGCAACATCTCCACTGATTTGTAATGAGACAGGCTGGAAGGTAAAATCTTACATGGTGGCCAAGATCCATGATTATGAATATACCCTCTAATGTATTCTGCTACACACATGGTAGCCATATTCCATAAGTGACTGTACAGATCCTTTTTCTGCTTTCTAATATTAATAAACTTCTCTGTGGCTACAGTTTCCCTATCAATTTCAGGGAAAAAGTATACTTTTATTCACTGAACAGATCTCAAGTGCAACAGTTGGCAATGTTGTCAACAGTCTAAACTTTGAAGTTTTTTAATTTATTAACAGCAGGCAGAGTGACATCTTTAAAGTCTAAAGGCAAAGAAGGACTGTGATGAGCTCTCTTACAGCATAGTCTTGACAAAATGGTAATAAAGACTTAATTCCATCAAAGTAGTCATTGGTTGTCAGTGCTGCTGAAGCACTGTCTGTCCATTCAAGCAGTTTAACTAGGGTGGGATAGGTAAAAGTCAAATTCCTATGTATGAAATCACTTATGAAACCTGGTATGAGTAAGTTCATATGAGATTTGACTGTATCAGAAAAAGCTAGGGACACTCTTATCTGGAGTCCTGTGACCAGACTGGTACTTAGGACTGAATAAAATCAGGATCTAATTCATCTAGTCTCACTCTATCAAAGTTTTTGGTATGACTGAAGTTCACTTTATGACTTCTTGCACCCTGATGTGCTTTTCTATAGTTTTCATAACTTCTAGACATAAAAGGCAGTTCTTTATAGCTTGCATTCTAATTGCCTTAAAATCTACGTCACATCGCCATGCCCTTGCTTTGTTTGCCCATGTTCCTGCAGCTAAAGAAGAGATGGTATGATGGGACAACTGAGTCTATGACTGAGATAAACCATAAAAACTCTGTAATAGAACATAGATGGAACAAGGTTAATATTATTTATTCTTCTGATTGTTCTGTAGTGGTAACCAAGTTTGACTAGTGAGTTTAGGCAATGGAATCTCAGTGCACAATAGTGGCAACTTGAGTGCTTGATCACTTTTATTGATTTGGTCACTAGCATCTGTGGTTCCCTTATTGTCTGTGGTGAGGGTGTTTAAATGACAAAAGTCACTATCTACTATTTTGATTTAAATATCATTACTTCTGTTCCACTCAAACTCATTGGACCAGTAATTTCACTGCTAAAAGTTTTATTTTTTAAGCCAGTGCAAAGCATTCATGCAATTAAAATTACATTACTGATGGTATTATCCTTGTAACAGGGTGGAACTAGACACAGAAACAACTGGTTCTCTCATTGGAGATGTGAATCACAGTTACATGATTTCCCACAATCTGTTGGTCCTTCGCTGCACTCTCTGACAGTCTCTTCTCTCTCTCTCTCTCAAAGCACCTCTGCCGCTTCTGCATTTGAAATCAGTAGCAGGAGCCCTAGAGTAGAGCTGGGAAAAACAACAAAGCAGCACTGTCAATCGGTGGCCATTTTAAAAATGGACCGGAAGATCATGGAAACCAGTGAAGAGGAGTTAAATGAAGGTAGTTATATCTGGTAAATAAAAATAATTTGGCAATTTATAAAAGCCAAAATTGGCTGAAGACTACAAAGGAACCCCTAATTAAGCAGGTTAGCTATACTTCACTCTTTTGTTCTAAAATTTATCTAAGTAAGCTTTTCCTTCTCATTTCATTGCTGCTTTTAGGGACTACTCTAAATTTTTGAAATAATATTGTGGGATACTCTGATACTTCATTAGTACCTAGTGAACACTGACAGGTGAAGTAAAGGCCTTTAAAGTTATTAAATATGCTCCTTGGAAAAAATACAGTAGTGCAAGTTTATAGCAGAGAAAAATACTGTAGTGAAAAATACAGTGTGTCCATAAAGTCATGGTGCACTTTTGACCGGTCACAGGAAAGCAACAAAAGACGACAGAAATGTGAAATCTGCACCAAGTAAAAGGAAAACCCTCCCAGTTTCTGTAGGATGATGTGGCAGCATGTGCAGATGATGACGTAACACTGTGTATACAGCGGAGCAGCCCAGAGCCATGCCAGTCGAGATGTGGACGGTACAGAGGAAAGTTCAGTGTGTTCTGTGGCTCGCTAAATTTGAATTCGTGACCAAAGTGCAACGTGAATATTGGCGCATTTATAACGAAGCGCCACCACATAGGAATAATATTACTTGGTGGGATAAGCAGTTGAAGGAAACCGGCAGTTTGGTGGAGAAACCCCGTTCTGGTAGGTCATCAGTCAGTGATGAGTTTGTAGAGGCTATGCGGGATAGCTACCTAAGGAGCCCTAAAAAATATGTGCGTGACCCCACATTGAACTGCACTGAATAGGTATGAAACTGGGAGAGTTTTCCTTTTATTTGGTGCAGATTTCACATTTCTATCATCTTTGGTTGCTTCCCTGTGACCAGTCAAAAGTGCACCATGACTTTACGGACACACTGTATTACACAGCACTGACCAGGCGGTGGTGCAGTGGATAGAGTATTGGCCTGAGATACTGAGGACCCAGTTTTGAAACCCCAAGGTTGTCAGCTTGAGTGGGGCTCACAGGGTTGAGCAACAGTTCATTGGCTCAGCTGGAGCCCCCTGGACAAGGCACATATGAGAAACTAATAATGAACAACTAAGGTGCTGCAACTGTGAGCTAATGTTTCTCATCTCTCTCTCTGCCTGTCTCTCTCCACATCCACACACACACACACAAAAAGGTAGATAAAGTCTGTCATTTAAAAAAAAAGGCTTTGTGCCTGACCGTGTGGTGGCGCAGTGGGTGGAGCGTCAGACTGGGATGCGGAGGACCCAGGTTCGAGACCCCGAGGTCGCCAGCTTGAGTGCGGGCTCATCTGGTTTGAGCAAAAAGCTTACCAGCTTCAACTCAAGGTCGCTGGCTCAAGCAAGGGTTGCTTAGTCTGCTGAGGACCCGCGGTCAAGGCACATATGAGAAAGCAATCAATGAACAACTAAGGTGTTGCAATGCGCAACGAAAAACTAATGATTGATGCTTCTCATCTCTCCGTTCCTGTCTGTCTGTCTCTGTCTATCCCTCTCTCTGACTCTTTCTGTCTCTGTAAGTAAGTAAATAAATAAAAACATTTAAAAAAAGGCTTTCTAGCAAATCCTTTTCTGCAACCCACCACCCCAATAATGTACTGCACATTTAGTTAACCTCATCATTTTTAGAAAGAGAAAATTGTCTGGCTGGTGGTGGCACGCAATGGACAGACTGTCAACTTTGAACACTGAGGTCCCCAGTTTAAGACCTTGAGGTCACTGGCTTGGCCCTGGCTTGGCCCTGGCTGTGTCAAGGCACATATGAGAATCAACTGAAGTGAAGCAGCTACAAGTTTATGCTTCTCATCTCTCTCTACAAAAAACAAAACAAAACCCAGAAAATACCATGGAAAGTTCAGACTCAAACCCTCTTGATGCACATCAGGCGACAGTCTATGACAGACAAAACACAGGAAATCTTCTATTTCCCATGGAAAACCATTATCATTTCCAGACAGTTTTGACAGCTATCCAGTTCTTTTAAAACCTTTTTTAAAATTGATTTCATTGAGAAAAGAGGGGGGGATGAAGGAGAGCGAAAGAGGGGGAAAAAGGGAAAGAGAGAGAGACAGGAACATCGATCTGTTCCTATATGTACTCTGATGAGGAATCAAACCAGCAACCTTTGCACTACCAGACAATGCTTTATAACCAACCAAGCTAACCGAGGAGGGCTTAAAATCTTTCTTACTTTAACTTCCATACACAGACCCAAGCTTAACTCCTTAAGAGTCAAACACAATGTAATCGCTTTCCTAACCTGACAGTCCTTCAAACATTTGAATTCTGATTTTATGTATCGGTAGACTTGAGACTTCTCTAGTCTAAACACCCACTTTTATTATAAATACTCTTCTCACTGTTGTTTTAAGACATTTAACCGGCAAGAAGAAGATGAGTGCTTATGAGGAAAACCACACAATCACATGGGTGTCACTGCTGACTGATACACAGCTTACTATGGTCGAATACTCCCAAGCCTTTATATTTTGGGGGTAATAGGATATAAACTGCTATTACAGCAGCAATACCAATACTTTGTAGATAGGTACAAGGTATGAACTATAACACCAGTTCCCTGGATTGAAATTTTTTAACTTAAAACTAGTGGAATATATTTATATTTTATTTATTCAACAGGTTAAAATAATAGGCTATATTTCTCAGATCATTAAGATACCATTATCTTCTTAACAATGCCTCATTTGGTTTTTAGTAAAAAAAAGCGTACCATTAAAAACTGATAAGTTGACTCTATTTACTGAAATGACCTTATATGAGTTCAGATTTGTATTTATCAATTTTTTAATCTATAAAACAGTTAGTAATATCTGCTTCTTTCCATCTTAATGTTTTTATAATATTAAAAAAAAATACCAAAACCAGTTTTTTAAAAACATCCTGTTCTTAATTATCCATGGTACTGGATGAAATGAATCACTAAATTAAAACACATGAAAACCATCCCAATACACTACCTGGTTATGACAGTCATATTACTAAAGTCATCCCTTATGTATGTATGGTACTCTGAAAGTTACAGGTATTTCCATTAAATATAGTCAGTATTCCCACTGTGAGCCTTTTAAAGAAGTTCACAGAAGGAAAAACAATCAGTTCTTGTAGCTAACAAATAGCCAAATGAAGTTTTCTCCCCTATTTATTGACCTGAACAATTCTGTGAGTGCAAAAATGAGATAAAAGGGCACTTTCACAGAGCTGAGAAACTAAGGATCTGTATTAAAAATGCTATAAACATTCACTATCTTTCACACAATGCAACTGACTAACAACTTCAGGTGTGCCACAGAGTTTGAGATTAAAGTAACTGCACAGTATTTCACTTTTCAGTAACTGCAGCAGTTAACTACACAATTTATTTATTTGCGTGTTTGCTTGTTTGTTTATAAGTGAGAGAAGGGGAGAAAAGTGAGACAGACTTTCACATGCACCCCACCGTGGATCCACCTGGCAACCTGTCTGGGGCTGATGCTCGAATCAACTGAATTATATGTTTTAGCACCTGAGGCTGATGCTTGGGCCAACTGAGCTACCCTCAGTGCCCAGGGCCAACACTGAAAACAATGGAGCCACTGGCTGTGAAAGGGGAAAAGAAGTAGATGGTTGCTTCCTCTTGTGTGCCCAGATTGGGGATCGAACCCGGGAAGTCCATACACTGAGCTACAGCTCTATCCACTCAGACAGTTGTCCAGGGCCAAATTATTTTTATTTAGAATAAGTAAAATGTGTTTCTTAGTTTTCCAAAATCAACTAGATAGCAAATAAATAGCATCTTCTATAAATGTCCTCTCCTCTATATACTCTATCCAATGTATTACGCTGCTATTTATAATCTCCAGCAATGGAGGTTACAATTGTAAATGACTAAAGGGAAAAAAGGCAGTTCAGCAAGATCTGCTTTACTAGAAACTCATACAGAAAACATGAAAAAGTTCTAAACACCTTAAATGAAATTATAGACTATCCTGTTCACTTGTGTGCAATGAAGATGGTTTAGCTCTAGCTGAATATTAGTGGGGTCCCTTAACATAAATAATAACAAAGCTAACGTGACTGTGCATTTTTCATGTTTTTAATATAATCCATTTGCAGAGCATCATCACTTAATTATAAAAATTTCATAGAATAATATATTACATTGTGTACTATCCAGAAGCTTCTACAAACATAGGTTCCTAGAGCTAAATATTTTATCCTTTTCATAAAATGAGAGCTGTAAATATAAATGGAGCTTTGAGTTACATTCACAGTGGTGGTTTATAGGATTATATATATATGAGGTACAAATTTATAAAATCTCCAGTTATAAATTGAGATTGAAACCTGAGTATTTTCTCCATGAGAAGGCAAATTTACCTATCTCTCTGTATGGAGAAATGAAATCAATGATCTCCTTGATACTGTTTCCTAAGGATCACAGATAGTGATTAAAAAAAACCCCAAAACAACACAAAACAAAAACAAACAACAACAAAAAGAGAAAGCCAAAAACAGTGCAGGGGAAGACCCAATCCAGGAGACAAATATAGTGACTGTATGACACTTTAAAAAATACGATTGGGGTTGGAGAGAAAGGAAATGTTACCACCACATCCTGCCACAAAATTGTCTTCATACACTACTGGGAGAAATGATTAATAGTTTTCAAATTATTTTATCTGATATTTTCTATTACATAGATTAATGCTATGTTATTTATAAAAATGTTTCTAACATAATTCTGAATGTAAAGTCAATTTTGTTGACTTGAATTCTTCACAACACATTACAGTATATGATAAAACCTAAAAATTTCCAGATTTATATCACTGTTAATATTTTAAGTTTTAGGTAGAATTTTAAATTATTATAATTACTTAGAACTACTTAATTCCCTGCATATAAACCAAACAATATTTTAGAGTCAACAGTGTTATAGGTTAAATATATTCACACTAAAAAAAAACCCCAAAACATGTAAGACATTAATGTATAACAATCAGAATTAAGTTGGTAAACAGGATTCATTCATTCATTGCAATTCTTATTTTGGGTGGCTTTTTTTTTTTAAAGAAGAAAACTGACTTTAAAAAGCCTTATTTTTTAAAAAGCAAGTTTTAGAAGGAATGACCTGTTACAAATATCTTGGGGAGCCTTAACAAGTTCTTGTAAAAACACAATAAAAGCCATTTACTGGTTGTGGAAATCAGTGAGCAAGCCAGAGGTCAGCAGCAAAACTTGAGGTAGGGTCTATGCTTTGGATTACAAACCCACAGAACAAGAAGACTAGTTTTACTTATATATTATACATATATATTTATTCATCTTAAAGACTTACTTTTATACTGTTTATTCCAATAATCATCTTGTCAATATTTTACTATAAAATGAAGGCACCAAAGTTCTAGAACAGCGATTTTCAAACTATTTTCATCTCATGGCATACATAATCTAATTAGTAAAATTCTACAATACACACACACACACACACACTCTAGATTTTTTGCTAATCTGACAAAAAATAATAGGTATAATTATGATTCATTTTCCCTGGATGGCCGTTGTATTAGCTATTGTCACCTTTTTATTTGACAATCTATAGAAAAGAGGTCTGTCTGCCTGGTCTGTGGTGGCACAGTGAATAAACTGATGAACTGGAACACTGTGGTTGCCGGTTTGAAGCCCAGGGCTTGCCTGGTCAAGGAATGTATGAGAAAAAAATCAATGAACAACTATGAGTTGATACTTCTTGCTCCCTCTCCCTTCTCTCTCCTTTCTCTGTAAAGTCAAGGAATAAAATCTTTAAAAAAAAAAAAAAAGGTCAGTGCCCCTGACAAAATAATCACATATTGAATGTTTTAAAACAATTCTTGTGGCCTGACCAGGCGGTGGCGCAGTAGATACAGCGTGTAGGACTGGGATGTGGAGGATCCAGGTTTGAGACCCCAAGGTTGCCAGCTTGAGTGTGGGCTCATCTGGTATGATCAAAGCTTACCAGCTTGGACCCAAGGTCGCTGGCTTGAGCAAGGGGTTACTTGGTCTGCTGTAGCCTCACAGTCAAAGCACATATGAGAAAGCAATCAATGAACAACTAAGGCAGGGGTCCTCAAACTTTTTACACAGGGGACCAATTCACTGTCCCTCAGACCGTTCGAGGGCCGGACTATAAAAAAAACTATGAACAAATCCCTATGCACACTGCACATATCTTATTTAAAGTAAAAAAACAAAAGGGGAACAAATACAATATTTAAAATAAAGAACAAGTAAGTTTAAATCAACAAAAAGACCAGTATTTCAGTGGAACTATGCTCCTCTCACTGACCACCAATGAAAGAGGTGCCCCTTCCGGATAAACGGCCTCAGGGGGCTGCATGCGACCCATGGACCGTAGTTTGGGGACCCCTGAACTAAGGTGTCATAACGAAAAACTGTTAATTGATGCTTCTCATTTCTCTCCGTTCCTATCTGTCTGTCCCTATCTATCCCTCTCTCTGACTCTCTGTATCTGTAAAAAACAAACAAATAAAAACCCCCAAAAAACTCCCCACAATTCTTGTGGCATACCAGCTGAAAATCACTGTTCTAGAATAATGTCCCCTTTTCTGACGTTGATTTAAAAAACCTGCCAATAGTTCTAAATTGTTTTATTTACCATATCTCATGGCTCCTAGTTTCAGAAAAGCAATTTTATAAAGCACATGAATGTTAAAAAATAAAATTATACTGGGCCCTTTGCAATTACAACAATTTACCTTAATCTATAAAAATAAAAATAGGAAAATATTAGTTAAGAATTCATTTCAGAATTACTGTAACTAAAACCCTATAGCTTGATCCCAGAGTATTAACTCATAGTATTGAGTATGAGTAATCCATCAACCTCAAATATAGGCCCTGGCAGGGTAGGCTAAGTGGATAATAGAGCATTGGTCTGGCATATGGACATCCAGGGTTTGATTCCTGGTCAGGGCACACAAGAGAAGTGACCATCTGCTTCTCTCTCCCTTCATCTCCCCATCCCACAGCTCAATTGGTTCAAGTGTTGGCTTCGGGAACTCAGAACAGCTTGGTTGGCCCGAGCTGTTTCCAGCATAGGCCTTAGACAGAGGTTGCTGGGTGGGGTGCATGTGGGAGTCTATCTCACTATCTCCCCTTCTCTCACTTAAAATAAAAATCTACTCCGAAGCTTAGCAACTGGCCATTACATATCCATTCAAATATTTAAGGAATCTCTCCGTGAAACTTCCATTTGGTATTACTTGACATTATTTATGTATATTTTAAGTAACATACAAAATAGCTGATACAAAGTTAAGCTCAAACAATATATTCTGAGAGTGATCAACACATTTTCTATGTAAGGGGACGGGGGACAGAAAGTAAATATTTTAGGGCTGTGCAGGCAATATTCTACTACTCTCATTTTAGCATAAAACGGAGGCAGAGATCAACATATAAAAACATGTGGCCTGACCAGGCGGTGGCGCAGTGGATAGAGAATTGGACTGAGATGCAGAGGACCCAGATTCAAAACCCTCAAGGTCACTGGCTTGAGCGCAAGCTCACCAGCTTAAGCACGGATCACTTGCTGTGCTGGAGTCCCCAGTCAAGGCACATATGAGAAAGCAATCAATGAACAGCTAAGGTGCCACAACGAAGAACTGATGTTTCTTATCTCTCTACCTTCCTTTCTGTCTGTCGCTATCTGTCCTTCTCTCTGTCTCTCTCACTAAAAACAATCTCTCTCACAAAACTTGATTTAAATTTCATATACTTTCAACATGGCATAAAATATTAATTTGAAGTTTTTCTCCAACAGCTTCATTCTAAGCTTACAAGCAGTAAAAATTAGATACCGAGTCAGATTTGACATCAGATCAAAACAATTATTAAATATGGAAAAAAAATAATTCCAACCTGGCCTGTGGTGGCATAGTGGATAGCATGCCAACCTGGAGCACTGCGGTTGCTGGCTCAAAGCCCGGGCCTTGCCAGGTTGGGACACATACAGTGAACAGCTAGAGTGAAGCAACTATTTCTTGTCCCTACCCTCACCCTTTCTCTCTCTGTAGAATCAGTAAATAAAAGCTTTCAAGACAAAGAAAAAATAAAACACACCTGACCAGGTGGTAGCGCAGTGGATAGAGAATCGGACTGCGATGCAGAGGACCCAGGTTCGAAAACCTGAAGTCAACAGCTTGAGACCTGGCTTATCTGGTTTGAGCAAGGCTCACCAGCTTGTGCCCAAGGTCACTGGCTCGAGCAAGGGGTCACTCAGTCTGCAGTAGCCCCCCCCCTCTCCGGTCAAGGCACATATGAGAAAGCAATCAATGAACAACTAAGGTGCTGCAATGAAGAATTGATGCTTCTCATGTCTCTCCCTTCCTGTCTATCCCTATCTGTTCCTCTCTCTGTCTGTCTCTCTCTCTCTCTCTCACACACACACACACACACACACACACACACACACAAAGAAAATAATTTTGCATTCATATAAAATGCCTGGATGGAGCCTGACCTGTGCTGGCACAGTAGATAAAGCGTTGACCTGGAATGCTGAGGTCATTGGTTCGAAATCCTAGGCTTGCCTGGTCAAGGCACATATGGGAAACAACTATGAGTTGATGCTTCCCACTCTACTGTCTTTCTCTGTCTCTATCCTCTCCCTAAAATCAATGCATAAAAGAATAAAAAACGATGTCATTCATCACCAACGACCGCTACAAAGTTGAGGGGTTCCCTACTATCTACTTCGTACCCAGTGGGGACAAAAAGAACCCAGTTAAGTTTGAGGATGGAAACAGAGATCTGGAACATTTGAGCAAGTTTGTAGAAGAACATGCCACAACACCGAGCAGAACCAGGGAAGAGCTGTAAGCTCTGAGGTCTGCACGGGCAGGAGGACCAGACGCGGCGGCTTCCGGCAGCCCCGGTCATCTTCCAGAGGCACCAGTCAGCACAAAGGCAGTGTCTGCAATTTTTTGGTTTTGTTTGTTTTAATTTTTTTATACTCTGGTTTTTTACCTCACGCTCTGAGTACTGACTAGATATGAATAACCCAGTAGATAGTCCAGATTTTTACAGAGGATAAATCTATTTTTATCATTATTTGGGGTTTGATTTTTTTTTTAACCCTCCGCATTCTTTAATATATTTCTTAAAACCAGATAAGTTGAATCTCTTCTGTGTGAATTATGTTTTTTAATTTAAAAATTTAGCCTGACCAGGCCATGGCGCAGTAGATAGAGTGTCAGACTGGGATATGGAGGACCCAGGTTCGAGACCCCGAGGTCGCCAGCTTGAGCGCAGGCTCATCTGGTTTGAGCAAGGGTTCACTTGGTCTGCTGTAGCCCCCTGGTCAAGGCACATATGAGAAATCAATCAATGAACAACTAAGGAACTGCAACGAAGAATTGATGTTTCTCATCTCTCTCCATTCCTGTCTGTCCCTATCTGTCCCTCTCTGACTCTCTCTCTCTCTCTCTCTGCCACAAAAAAAAAAAAAAAAATTAAAAACGATGTCATTAAAAAAAAAAGTGCCTGGATGGAAATTTGTCAAGTTTTTAATGATAGGTATCTCTCATGGTGAAGAGTTATGGTAAATATTCTTTTTCTTTTATTTTCTGTATTTTTTTATAAAGAGTATTTTAATAAACAAATAATTCAAAGATCAAGAAAAAAAGGATAAAATTTTACTAAATCTTTCCAAAAAGATTACATTTGGACAATTATTCGCTATATCCTCTGTGCTCTTTCACAGCCTTGAAGATATTCCTATATTCATGTATCATTACAATTTTCTGTCTTTTTCCTTGACTACACCAAGCATCTTGAGGTACTTAATTCTTATTTACCTTTTTATTTCAATTGCCTACAATTTATTAAGCAGGTAATCAATAAGTCAATAAAATGTTATTGGCTGAATCAGGTTATTTTACAAAGGCATTCAAAAACACTTTCTTAAAAACTAAACTAAAATTCAACAGCTCCAAACTGAAAAGAATATATTATAATTAGCATATTAGAATATTGTCTTTTATACAAAAATGTTTGTGCACATCAAAATATCACCCAAAATAATGTAAGAGCTAAAGGCAAAAATGTCAAAAAACAAGAAACACAAAACAAAAACAAAATCTTTAAAAAAATTTAAAAGTACTGTCTCACCATTATTAAAGAAGTCAAAATTTAAATATATTTCAGCTTTTTGGTGATCAGATCGGGAAACTTAAAAAATTTATAATAGCAGCCTGACCAGGCAGTGGTGCAGTGGATAGAGCATCAGCCGGGGATGCTGAGGACCCAGGTGCGAAACCCCAAAGTTGCTGGCTTGAGCACGGGCGGGCTGATCGACTTGGCTGAAGAACCCTCCCGCCCTCGTCAAGGCACACATGAGAAAGCAATCAACAAACGCCTAAGCTGCCGCAACTATGAGTTGATGCTTCTCATCTCTCCATCTCTCACTAAAAAAATAAATAAAAAATTATGATATCAATGCTGGCACAGCATATTAAAGCATATTCAAACAATTACTGGGAGAGAAAAATACTTTTGTGAAAGGCATGTGACTGCACAGCCTATCCTGAAACAATGGATATTTCTGTAACCCAAATTAGCTCACAAGGACTTGGAAAAATAGGTGAATGATGTCATATAGCACAGAAGTAATGTTGGTTCATATGCCATTTCTTTTTTTGTGCTATCTAGCATGAATAGCTGAACACTAAATATACAAATAAAGCTGAATACAGTAATAGGCATTACTAACCCAGACATTCTACTTTGTTCTTAGTTTAATGTAACTGCAGGCTGACTTAGATGTTCATATTGAATAGACTGCTCCATTTTTTTTTTAGGTAAGAGGAAAGTAGATGGTGAAAGCAGACTTCGGCATTCACCTTGACTGCGATCCATCTGGCAACCCCATTTTGAACTGATGCTCCAGTACTGAGCTATTTTTAGTGCCTGAGGCTGAAGTGCTCCAAGGCAGCTATCCTCAGTGTCTGAGGCCACACCCGAACCAATGGAGCCACTCACTGGCTGTGGGAGAGGAAAAAGGGAGAGAAGGGGGGGGGATGGGAGAAGCAGATGGTTGCTTCTCCGGTGTGCTCTGAGACCAGAAATTGAACCTGGGACATCCATACACCAAGCCAAAACTCTATAAACTGAGCCAATGGCCAGGCCCTAGACTGTTCCAATCTTATTTTAATTTGCATTTGACTTCCTAATTCAATCTCAATTCTTCCATAAACATTCTTAATATCAAGCAACTTTCATCCCTTTTTTAAAGGTAAAGTACTATATAATATATAGTTAACTCTACTAGAAACACATCTTTTTAAAGTCTACTAGTATTTTTACAGTATTATTACTCTTTGTTAGAACTTTTGTTAAAATTTACATAAGCTTTGAATGATCTACTCTGATACTATTTTTCTCACCATCCTTGTCAATGTAGTATTTAGAAGAGGTTTTCACATATAGTATAGCTATGTATGTCTTCCAACAATTAACTTGGGAGGAATCCAAGGAAATAATAACAAAGCACAAGGTACACACAAGGCTCTATGTTTCTTAAAATAGAAAAAAGGGTTTCTTTTAGTCACTCATACACCCTCCAATAGAATACAGAGCTAGTAAAAATGATTATGTAGACACACTGACTGATATGGAAGATGAAATGATATAAGGAAAGAAAAACATTACAGAATGACAGTAAAATGTTTCATATTACTAATTTCTTTTGTTATATATTAAAGATCCATCTGACCTGGCCTGTGGTGGCACAGTGGGTAGAGAATCGACCTGGAATGCTGAGATCACCAGTTCAAAACCCTGGGCTTGTCTGGTCAAGGGACATAAGACAACCAATCAATGAACAACTAAAGTGAAGCAATTATAAATTGATAGTTCATGCCCTCACCCAATCTCCTCTCTCTGTAAAATCAATGAATAAAATCTTAAAATAAAGAAAAAGAAAAGATCTACTTGAAGAAGCATACACCTGAAAATATTCTTTGCATTCTCGTATTATTCTTTACAATACTGACTTTATATAATTTTATAAAAATCATTAAAACCGGAGTCAAAGGCTTACAAAAAGAGTGGGTTATTCAGTGCAATTCTATTAATGTCATTGATTATATCAAATATGATTCAACTTATTGTTTTTTTGTTTTGTTTTGGGATTTACTTATTTATTCATTTTAGAGGAGACAGAGAAAGAGGGGGAGGAGCAGGAAATATCAACTCCTATATGTGCCTTGACCAGGCAAGCCCAGAGTTTTGAACTGGCAACCTCAGCATTCCAGGTTAATGCTTGATCCACTGCACCACCACAGGTCAGGCTCAAATGATTGTCTAATAAAAAAAAAAATCTGCCTGACCAGGCGGTGGCGCAGTGGATAGAGCGTTGGACTGGGATGCAGAGGACCCGGGTTCGAGACCCTGAGGTCGCCAGCTTGAGTGTGGGCTCATCTGGTTTGAGGAAAAAGCCCACCAGCTTGAACCCAAGGTCACTGGCTCCAGCAAGGGGTTACTCGGTCTGCTGAAGGCCCGTGGTCAAGGCACATATGAGAAAGCAAATAATGAACAACTAAGGTGTTGCAATGTGCAATGAAAAACTAATAATTGATGCTTCTCATCTCTCTCCGTTCCTGTCTGTCTGTCCCTGTCTATCCCTCTCTCTGACTCACTCTCTGTCTCTGTAAGAAAAAAAAAAAAAAAAATCTGTTACTGCCTGACCAGGTGGTGGCGCAGTGGATAGTGTCAGCCTGAGATGCATAGTACCCAAGTTTGAAACCCCGAGGTCTCCGGCTTGAGTGGGGGGTGGGGGCTCATCTGATTTGAGCACAGCTCAGCAGCTTGAACCCAAGTTTGCTGGTCTGAGCAGCGGGTCTCTCAGTCTGCTATAGCGACCCCCCCCCAAGGCACATATGAGAAAGCAATGAACTAAGGTGCTACAACAAAGAATTGATGCTTCTCATCTCTCTCCCTTCCTGTCTGTCTGTCCCCATCTGTTCCTCTTTCTGTCTCTCTCTCTGTCACAAAAAACAACAAAAACAAAACATGTCCTGTTACATCAAATCATAATAGGATTATGTATCTTTATTTGTTCATTTATAAGTAATGTTAAATTAAAAAGTCTATTATTTTTATTATATTAATTAGAAATAATTACAATTTGAGTTTCTGTGCTAATATCCCTACTGAACCAACCTTTCAAAAAATGTTCTCTTGAATACACTTTATGCAGACCTATAATATTTCTGCATTTTTAATATATAGCTTGCTAAGTGTCATTGGTATAAGCTCTTCTCTCACAGAGCAAAAATCAAAACAATTAAGTAAAACTTTTAAAACTACTTGAAGCAAAATATGTTTCCTTCTAAAGCCACGTCAATTTTCTTTGTGATTAATTTAAATATAGTTTTGAACTTTTTATGGCAGTTCAAGAGTCTGGAAGGCAATTTTTCTTTCAAGTTATTTATCTTCATGGTTTTTACAGAGTTGAGTCATCATGAGTTCCACCTATTGAGTCACCTGCTTATAGCATCTGCCAACCACAATTTACTCACTGCAGCTTCCTCAAACTTACAACTGAACAAACTCAGGAAGGCCTGGGAACTGTTCAATGTTTTCCAAAGTAGCAACTGAAAATATTCTTTCAGAACAGCCAAAGTTAAAAAAAATAAAACAACTCCCTTGCCTTGGATGAGCTCTCCAACTATGGCAGTCTCACCCTACCTTCTAAAAGTTTCTTCTCTGCTGGGGGGAGAGGAGGTTCAACCTAAGAGAGAAATAAAATTATATGCTTACATGTTTTTTTTTGTAAAGTATCCTACTAAAAAAAAAATTCCTGCCCTGGCTGGATAGCTTGGTTGGTTATAGCACTGCTCCAAAGCACAGAGAGGTTGCTGGTTCGATCACCAGTCAGGGCACATACAGGAACAGATTGATGTTCCTGTCTTTCTCTCTCCCTACCCCTCTCTATAATCAATAAATAAAAACTTAAAAAAAATTCCTAGGTCAGAACACATACTAAAAACTAGAGTATACATATAATTGTGTTAATAACTATTCTAAGAGTTAACATTTAAAATATTTTTCAAATATAAAATGCAAAGGATATATAAGTTCAAAATTAATACTACACCAAATAATTTTAGGGCTATTTTCATTATTTTTGGTGTATTACCATAACTTGTAAACTTGAAGAACTATTTATACCATATTTCACCTTCCACAGAAAGAATTAATACAATCTTGTACAAACTGAAATAATCAACAAGTTCTGTAACTTGACATACTTGGATCTGCTAAATGACTTGTCTTTTTATCATATGACCCCTATTTAAGACTATCTGTTCCCTTTATTATGGTTCTATTTTGAGCAAATGCAAATACATGGGAAATGTATTAAGTTACTCATAAAAAGTAGGGAGTTCTTTTTTAAAAAAAGGAGGGAGTTAAAATTACAACTCCTAAGTATCATAATACAAGAACAACTTAATTACCTAATACTGTTAAGGAAGATAGTAGGCAGGATATATGTACTTCACAATGATTTCCAGTCACTGTTTTGCTATTCCTAACAGGATGATAGTTTAACTTACCTAGAACAGCAATTTTCAACTTTATTTTTTTCACGGCACACACAAACTAATTACTAAAATTCTGCAGCACAGCAAAAAATATATTTTTGCCAACCTAACCGAAAAAAATAGGTTTAATTTTTTCTTTTTACTGAATTTATTGGGGTGACACTGTTTAACAATATTACACAGGTTTCAGGAGCACAATTCCACAACATACCTTCTGTGCACTGCATTGTGTGTTCATCTCCCCAAGTCCAGTCTGCTTCCATTACCATTTATCCCCCATACCCTCTGCAACTTCTCCCCACCCCCCCAACAGGTATAACCACACCAGACAGCTACTGTTGTCATTTTTTTGTTTGACGATCTAAGTAAAAAGATCAGTGTCTTTGATTAAATGTCAGCTATTGCACACTTTAAAAATTCTTGCCACATACCAGTTGAAAATAGCTGATCTAGACCATCTAATTAGAAAAAAGGCAAAGAACATAAACTGAATGTGGTACATTAATTAAATGCTTAATATAGTTTCTGTCTACAAAAAAATTGTTTTAAGATAACATAGAAATCAGAAAATTGATCAAAACCCTACCAACTCAAAATACAAATATTTCTAGAGTTCCTTCACTAAATAACATACTAAACACCATTTAAGTTTTTCATCAATACTCATGGTCATCACTGATCGCTATATTATGATACAATCATAATTACTTATAGATGTTAAGGGTTGCTGCCTCTATACCAAACTGTCCCAGAAGACAAAGTTTGAGTTGCAACCATTTTTAGTTTTGTTTTTTGTTTGTAACCTTTAGTGCTGTCAGCTCCCTTTAGTGTTGGCTTCTCATATGCTATGGTAGAAGAAATCAGATTAGACAGCTTATTAAAATTATGTCTGAAATAGTCTCTGGGACTAAGAGGCTCTCCTCTTATGAGTAATATATTTATATATTAGGAAAACACTTCATTTAACAAGATATCAATTACTGTGCCAAGAAGCTGGCAATACATTTAAGAGTTTCTGCTCTTGAGGATCTTACAGCCTGTTGGAACAGACTAACACAAATTAATGCAATACAGATTAGATATTTTTACGTAGGATATGCCTTCTCAATGTCATCTACTGTGACCACCCTATTTAGTACTCTAACCTGCCCCTCCGCTCTCCATTCCTAATTGCTTTTGCTTTGCTTTCCTTTTCCCTTCTGTCCTAGCAGTAAACTGCCTATCATACTGTATCATTTACTTACTATACTTATTATCTACTATGTCTCCTCTAGAATTTAAGCTCCAAGGAGGGAGGAATATTTTAACAGTGCGTGGCACAGAGAAACAGCTGTTAAATGAATAATAGTACAGCAGGGAGGTCTGGACTGGAGTTACAGATTCAGAAGATAGGGTTTTAAATGAAAGTAAAAAGTACTAGAAACATGACACTGCTTAAGGTAAATAGTAAAATGAAGATACCAAAAGGAAAAAGACTGAAAAACCAGCTAATATTAGAACTGAAGAGAAGTAACAGCCAGCAAAAATATAAAGAGTATGGGAAACCTGAATAGAAATGTCATAGAAGCAGTAAGGATAAAGAATTCCCAAGACTGGAAGTGGAGGTAGAAGCCAGGATGCAATAATTGGAAGATGTTATTGAGAGGTAAGAAAATTTAGATATAAAATACAAAAACATAAGATCATATTTCTAATAAATCTGGCTGTGAAGGTTAAAAAGTAAAGAAAAGGAATAAATAGAGGCAATGAGATAACTTTTTTATTTTATAATGCTAACAAATGAGTTTATTTACATAATAAAAAAGAAAAAACAACAAACAATAAAGCATCGTGACCAAAGCAAGGTATCTGTGAAGATGGATTCCCAACTACAAGGACAAGGATAAAAGCCTTTTAAAACACAAGGCAGAGAGAGAAACACTTTCAAGATTATAAAACAAAAAACTGAGTGGCTGTAATCCACTAGTGATATTACCTAAAGATTAAAAACAAAAACTGCAACAAAAAACTTAGACTGTTTTAAGCAATTATACTGTTGGTAGTAATGTTAGTGTTGTTATTAGAAGTCTGATATCCCATAAAGCAAATTAGTAAACATGACATTGTAATTCTTTCATTCTGATGCTGCTGAGAACTTGTAACTTTTAGGACATAATTACTGTAAATAATTAGAACTGACTATATCTACTTTTAAAATTTATGCACACAGAAACATATAGAGATGAAATAATAGAATTAGTAGGATCTGCTTTAAAATACATGAGCCTGACCAGGTGGTGGCGCAGTGGATAGTGTCGGACTGGGACTCAGAGGACCCAGGTTTGAGACCCTGAGGTTGCCAGCTTGAGTGCAGGCTCAACTGGTTTGAACAAGGCTCACCAGCTTAAGCCCAAGGTGGCTGGCTCGAGCAAGGAGTCACTTGCTCTGCTGTAGCCCCCCCTCCCCCAATCAAGGGACATATGTAATTGTGAAAGCTGGATGATAAAGGTACATGAGAATTCGTTTTTTCTTTTATGTCTTAAAATGTGTGTGGGAGGAAAACGTCCATCACATCACTCTTCTGCTCAAAACCTTACTAAGGCATCCACTCTGATCTTAATCAGAACAAAACACAGAATTTATACTAGCTCACAAAGCCCTGCCTATCCACCATTATCACCTTAATTGCAGTTTTCACTAATCTCCATATAGATATCCCTTGCTATTCTTGGAATGCTGTCATTTTAGGGCCTTTCCATTTTTCTGTCCCAGCTAATACTTCCAGTCAAGTTTTTTTTTTTACTTTTCTCTATTACACTATGGTCTTCTAATATATAAAAATAGCTACTTTGATTGCTGTCTGTCTAGTCTTACTATAAGGTAAGCTATACAAAGGCAGGTTTTTTTGTTTCATTCATGACTGTACCTTAAGTACCTAGAAATTGTACCCAGGACATCACAGATGCTCAATAAACATCTGTAAAGTCGAATTAGTCATAGAAAAAAGGGATATATCTGAAACAAGAAAAAAGGAGGTAAAGAAAGGTGTAAAAATAGGTGAGAGGACAGGAAGTTAAGGGGGTTCCTGCTTGTAACCGCAATTTCCTTTGTGCTGCAAGAGAAAGATCATCTACTAAGAGAAAAGGAGGAAATTGAGTAGAGAGAATTTGGAATTAACTCCTTTAAGGAAATGGAAACTCAAAAGGAGCATAGAAAATGATGCCAACTGGTACCAAAGTCCATGCTGAGTTTGGAGACAATACAATGACACCAAAATACATGGGTGTAATTTTCTCCTGCAGTGTCAGTCAATCATTTTGAGTAATGCTTTCCAAAAGAATTTTCTGCAAAGATGAAAATGTTATACATATCTGCACTGTTTCACATATGGTAGTGATGACTGAGGAATTGAAGTTTTAAATTTATTGGTACCTAATTTAAATTTAAATAGCCACAGAACTAGTGGTTATTAATAACAGGCAGTGCATTTTAAGCTGTAAAAGGAGAGAAAATAACCTGATCTGTGGTGGCTCAGTGGATAACATTAACCTGGAATGCTGAGATCGCTGGTTCAAATCAAGGCACATAAGAGAAAGCAACTACTACTACAAGTTGATGCTTCCAACTCCTCATCTCCCACTTTTTCTTTCTCCTCTAAAACTCAATAAAAGAATCTATTTTTTAATAAAAGGGGAGAAAATAGGCCTGACCTGTGGTGGCGCAGTGGATAAAGCGTCGACCTGGAAATGTGAGGTCGCCAGTTTGAAACCCTGGGCTTGCCTGGTCAAGGCACATATGGGAGTTGATGCTTCCAGCTCCTCCCCCCTGTCTCTCTCTCCTCTCTCTCTGTCTCTCTCTCTCTCCTTTCTAAAATGAATAAATAAAAATTAAAAAAACAAACAAACAACTTAGCCTTAAAAAAAAAGGGGGGGGGAGAAAATAAATAGTAGTACTTTTCAAACATAAGAACTTTAAAGGTAGATTTGACAGAAAGACAAAGGTGTGAGTTTAAGGTGCTGGTAAGAATGGGTGTGTAAGGCCAGGAGCAGTGGCCATCACAGCAGCCACCAGGCAAGTGCAGGTGCAGGTTCCCATTAGATTCAGACAGACGGTAAAGAAAACTGCGGAGCCAAAAACTGGTGGGCCATTCCTTTATTCTAGCCTTGCACCCAGCAGGTGAGTAAGAATACACAGGGCTCCAAAACCCACTCTTTTAGAGCTCACAAAGCTCATGACACATCCAGGTTTTCCTAGAATCAGAGGCCCCCACCAGCTCAGTCACCTCTGGTTCCCCATCTGCACACTTTCTCCCTCCTCATCTCTGCACAAACTGGCTTCTCCTTCAGTACCCTGCCATCCTGGCTTCCTTCTCTGAAAAAAATGGCTTCTTTCTCTTCTTCCCTTCTTGCTCACAAACTTTTCTTGGCACAAAAACCCCTCCCCCAGCAACATTAGCACAACAAAGCCCCTTTCCAAGCAGGAAGGTAATCAGTAGTTTCACCTGGCAGTGCCATTCACGTGGGCAGCAGCCATTTTTAACAATAAAACAATAAAAGTGAGCAAACCCAGAAAATACAGATTTTACAAACTCATTTTGCCCAACAGGGTGAAATAACAATCTACAGGGGAGGTACCTTGGCTGGAAAAAACAAACAAACAAAAAATAAGAGAATGTAGGAAATCCATCAATTATGTGACCCACTAGTGAGGTGGCAAACGCTGTAAATGACATCTAGTTTATCTGCTCACAGTTTAAACAATTACTTCTAATGGGCTTCTTTCTCGGAAGTATACGTAACATGAACCAATAAAATTTATCTGACCAGATCTATTTATTTTTCTCAACTCCTACCATATCCATTCTCTTTTATCAAAAAACTTTTATAGGGTATAAAGTTCTTTCATATATATTATCTCACAGACAATGGCAACACTACCATGAAGCAGATATTACATACCTAATTTTATAAATGAAAAGTAAAGAAATGTTAAGTGATTATATGCCTTGTCCAAAATTTCAGAGAGCAAGCAGCAGAGTTGGACTCGGCATCTCAGTTCAAGTTAGCCTGTTGTTCTACTCCCAAATTCTGATACCTTTTAAGAGATAGAAACTTTTGTCTTCCCCCAAAGAGACAAAATTTCCTAAGACACATTTTACATATTTGTATGCATAGATATGACTATATATTCTAAAAAAGAATCTCAATAAAATTTGGTAACTTATTCTTTAACTCTTGGTGCCAATTTTGGTTCTTTTCTCTTTTTAAATTTTATTTATTTGTAAATTATTTTATTTTAATTATATTAGCATAAATCAGACACTCTGAATGAAGTTCTTGGGAGTACTGAGGCAGAAATTAAGAGTTACTCAAGTTGTGCCATCATCCAAATTAAATTCATAAAAGATTTAGTAAGTATAAATGTTTGTTTACATATATTTGTGGAACAAGACAGTATAGAAAAGAGATACTTTGGGAGGTTCAAATCAATAAAAACAACTAGTACTTTAGCTTTCTTTATAGTATTGGTAGTGAGCATCATTAACTACACATACTTGGCCAGAGCAGAGCCTTACAGTTCTTCAAAACACAACATGCCAGTCAGATGCTACCAATTGCAGGCTTGCCTGATATAACATATATACAATAAACATTAAGAAAAAGCCTCAACAGGCCTGGCCTGCGGTGGCGCAGTGGATAGAGCATTGACCTGCAACACTGAAGTGGCCGGTTCGAAAGCCTGGGCTTGCCTGGTCAAGGCACATATGAGAGTTGATGCTTCTTGCTCCTCCCCCACCCCTTCTCTCTTTCTCTCTTCTCAAAAATGATGAAGTCTTAAAAATTTTTTAAATAAGAAAAGAAAAAGCCTCAACAATAGGCTTTGTTAAGCACTTAAAGAAATTGTTAGTATGTGATAGAACGTAATTCTTTGAAAACAGGAGATGTGTGAGTCTTTAAACAAAAACATACCTTCTCTAAAAGACAAACCTGCCTGACCAGGCGGTGGCGCAGTGGATAAAGCTTCGGACTGGGATGCGGAAGACCCAGGTTCAAGACCCCTAGGTCGCCAACTTGAGCGTGGGCTCATCTGGTTTGAGCAAAAATTCACCAGCTTGGACCCAAGGTCGCTGGCTCGAGCAAGGGGTTACTTGGTCTGCTGAAGGCCCGCGGTCAGGGCATGTATGAGAAAGCAATCAATGAACAACTAAGGTGTCAATGTGCAACGAAAAACTAATGATTGATGCTTTTCATCTCTCCGTTCCTGTCTTTCTGTCTGTCCCTAACTATCCCTCACTCTGACTCTCTCTCTGTCTCTGTAAATAAATAAAATAAAATAAATAAAAGACAAGTCTATGACTATTAATTTATACAACAGGAGTTATATTCCAAAGACTGATCAGAATTTTTCAATAGTTAAGCAGAATAGTATACTATAATATGAATTGTATTTAGTTAATAATCATTTTGCTAAATTATGCAGTTGTAGAAAAATGAAATAAAGTGGTACCCCAAGTAATTAAAACTGTGATACCAGCATAAGGACAAACATATAAGATTAACAAAATAGCTTAGAAATAAATTGACGAATAAATGGTCAACTGATTTTCAACAGGGTTGCCAAAACTATTTAGTAAGGACAAATCTTTTCAACATATGGTGTTGGAAACTTGAACATCCACATGGAAAAGTTGGACCCTTACTTTATAATATTAAAAATTAATTAAAAATGGGTCAGAAGCTTAAACATATATAAGAACTAAAACTCTTAGGCAGAATTTTTAATGACGCTGAAGTTGGTAATAATTTCTCAGCTATGACACCAAAAGCACAGGCAACAAAAGAAAAAATAGGTAAACTGCACTTCATCAAAATTAAAAAGTTTATACATCAAAAAATATTAAGAAAGAAAACCCAAAGAACAGGAAAAAATATCTGCAAAGCATCTAATAAGACATTAGTAAAACTCAGTAATACCACCAACAAAAACAATTAAAAAATGCACAAAACATTCACACCCATTAGGTTGGCTATTGTTAAGAAAATGAGTTACAAGTATTCTTAGATATGGAGAAACTGAAACCCTTGTTGGTGGGAATGTAAAATGGTGCAGATACTGTAGAAAAGAGTTTGGCTCTTCCTCAGAAAGTAAAATGCAAATTTCCAAATGCTCCAGCAATTTCGTTCTTGGGAGTATACCCACAGAATTAAGAGGTGATACTCAAATATGTTAATCTGTATAACTAACTATGTTCCCACTGACCTTGTTCATAATAGTTAAAATGGGGAAACAATCCAAATGCCCATCAATAGATGAATAAACAAAATGTGGTATATCCATACGATGGAATGTTATTCAGCCATAAAATGAAATTCAGACATACTATAACATGGGTTAAACTTAAAAGATGTTATAAGTGAAATAAGCGAATAAAAATAAAAAGTATACTTGTAATATCTATATTTTATAGATAATCTACTGTGGTATCTAGAATACAGAAAGAAGGTATAGACCAAGAAAACAGACCAAAGGTAACCAGGAGCTGGGGTGGGCAGGAGGATATTGAGAAATGGGGAGTTACTGTTTAACAAATACAGAGTTTCTGACTTGGATGATGAAAAAGCTCTAGAAATGCATATTGATGATGGTTGCACAACACTGTGAATGTACATACTTAAAATCAATGAATTGATACTTAAATGGCTAAAATGATGTTTATTGTTTCTTTTTAACAAATTATTCACTACTCTATGAGGTTGACACCACTTATGTGGCTAACTCAACTAAAAATGCTCCTTTTCATCACCATTCCAACCTTTGCAGGAAAGGTATAGTAAGGGTTTCTGCAAAGGGACCATCCAATACACATTCTGCTTATTCATTTGATTTCATGTACTTAACCAGTCCTGTTATCCTAGTGGTTTAGCTAATTTGTTAATTCTGAGATAATTTAGGAGTCACTTACTCTAAAAATACAGACATCCCCCCTTTGTCATCTCTCCCACAACCAGGGTAGATTTTTTATACTTCCATGGGGTCTGCTACTTGACTGCATTTTGCTTATATTTATTTATTTTTATTTTTTTGACAGACAGAGAGAGAGTCAGAGAGAGGGATAGGTAAGGACAGAGATGAGAAGCATCAATTCTTTGTTGTGGCACTTTAGCTGTTCATTGATTGCTTTTTCATAGGTGACTTGACTGGGGGGGGGGGGCTACAGCAGAAGCGAGTGACCCCTTGCTCAAACCAGATGAACCCGCACTCAAGCTGGCAACCTCAGGGTTTTGAACCTAAGTCCTCTGCGTCCCACTCTGATGCTCTATTCACTGCGCCACTGCCTAGTCAGGTGCAGTGAATATATATATATATATATATATATATATATAGAGAGAGAGAGAGAGAGAGAGAGAGAGATTTTATTTATTTATCTTTAGAGAGAGGAGAATGAGAGTGAGAATGAGAGTGAGAGAGAGAGAGAGATAGAGAAGAGGGGGAGGGGCAGGAAGCACCAACTCCCATATGTGCCTTGACTAGGCAAGCCCAGAGTTTCAAACTAGCAACCTAAGTGTTCCAGGTCGGCACTTTACCCACTGCACCACCACAGGCAGGTCAGGCTTTATATTTTTCTATGTGTGTTCCCTCATTGGATTATAAGCCCTATGAAGGCAGGGTATTTGTCTTCCTGAATATAAAGCAGGAGGCTCTAACACAGCGGTTCTCAACCTGTGGGTCACTACTCCGGCAGGGGTCGCCTAAAGCCATCGGAAAATACATATTTATTATACAATACATTTTTAAATAATATATGTATTTCCGATGGCTTTAGGCGACCCCTGTGTTTTGGTCGTTTGGTCACGACCCACAGGTTGAGAACTGCTGCTCTAACATATCTGAGTAACAGTCCCAGTCTTTATTATTCATTGATTAAGAGCTAATGTTGTTTTGTCTTTTTAGTCTGAAGCCTAGGAAGACTCAGATTTCAGAGATAATATTTTTGGCAAGAGGCTGAAAGGGCTTCATTTTAACATATTTTTCAATTTTAACTTTGAGCAAATCAAGCGACTTCGACACCCACTCTGCTCACAAAAATTAGGGGATCAGGGGACGTGCAGATACTGTAGTACTTTCAGCCTTTTGTATAGTGCATTTTCACCAATAAAATAAAAGTTGGTTTTGTATCTCATTTGCATAATCAAACAACTATCTTTGACTTGTCATTTGCTTTTCTGGTATTCTTGTTTAATAAAAAAAATCAAATGCTTTTTTTAATTACTTCATATTCATTTTGAAATATCCTCTAATTTTTGTGAGCAGTATATATGCACAAGAGAAAAAACTTGGAAACTGAGAAAATAAGGAGAGTGCAAAACATCTTCATTTGTTTGGATTCCCTGCCTAGGGAACAAATGAGTTTGAAATGATACACAGATTTGGAGTATAGCTTGATGCCAGTGTTTGAAAACTCTAGAGTAATTGTAAAGGTAATAAAATTAAGGAAAAATCAATCTTATATTTAGGAAATAATACTTCAATTCTACAAAAAACAAAGTGCCAAACAAAAGAACGGTGTACAAATAAGAGACACTTTCTATTTGATGTCTCACAAAGGCAGGGTGGTATAGTAGAAATAATATCTTGCATCCTAAAGGTTTTGGTTCAAGTTCTATTTAGGTTACCACTAACTGTGTGAATTTAGATGCCCAATCACAACTTCCCTAAATCTCACTTTTTTTGCCTACAAAAATCGCTATAATATATTCTCTCTCCATACCACATATTTCTTCCTTTTCCTTTGAAAGCTTTCCATTCCCCTTACCCTATCGCTACCCTTACTAAGAAACAAAAATATTAGATCTAAAAGATGGGGGGGCAGGGAGGAGGCAGGTGGGAGAATGAACACTGACACACAAAAGTCACATGGAAACTATTATGAGAAGCAAAACTTATGAGTAAGCAGAAGAAACCTATCTGCAGAAAGGAGATTGAGGAAGAGGGTAAGAAGAAATAGCATATGTGACTTGAGTTCCTGACTTTCTAGTTCCTAATTCCACTTCAAAAGGTTCAGTTGTATATTCTTGCTATGGATGCTCATGATATTACCTGTTAAATCTTTATAATATCCCACACATCCCTTTTTCATTTAATATAATTTAAGTGGTTTCTATTTCTGTTACCTATTCATTTGTATGTTAGACTTCTCAGAGATTTGTGTGATTTAAATAAATTAATACACCCTTAAAAGCATTTCACAAAATTAAGATAACACAATCTGTTTTCCTCATAAGGCTAACAGAAAAATTAACTAAAATAATGCACATGAAAATACTTTGAAAACTGTTCAATTTTACAAATGTAAAATGTTAAAACTGGGAGATAAAATTTTAATTCTGAAATTTTAAAGAATATAGCTGTGCTTTCGTAAAAATTTCCAATTGGGCAGAAGGAATAAGTAAATAATATTAACCTATTTTGACTGGCAGAAATCAGAAAATCTTTCCTAATGGTAATAGATGATGGCTTAGAATATTTGGAATCTGATGCCTACAACATAATTTCAAACACTTTAAATTCATAACAGCAGGCACAAAAAAATTAAAGAGACTGGCAGATTTTTCAGCATACGATCTTAACAGATTTGGTACCAGTAGAGAACTATTGCAGACTGTGACTTATGAATGTTTTTAATCTGAATATTGCAGAACAGTTCATACTTGGGCCAAATTTCAGTCAAAATAACATGTTCCTGGACTCCATGGATACACTTTCAACACAAGTTTTGCAACCAATCTTTACAAATGAAGAACTCCCCTTTCTAATGGCAGCAGATATGCATTTGGGATAAATCAACATACCTAAATTTATGGGACCTTAATAAGCATTTCATAACTTTTAAATTATGGCTATATAAAAATCAAGCAGGTGGGAGATAAAAGGAATACTTAAACAGAGTGCAGGGCAAAATTACTGAATATTAAAACATGATGTGCCAACTTGAAATTTTAAAAAAGTCTACTTAAAATAAGAAAGTATAATGACTGTTTTAGCTACTGGTTCCCCTTTTCTTACAATCCATTATACTTTTTAGGCTTCAGCTTGATCCCACTATTGCAAGCTGTCACTTTTGACTCAAAATGGAATAAAGCCAAGTACTCCTCAATAGTAGCTTCCTGCTCTGGCCTCATCTAGACCACCCCCAGGCCAATACCTCCCCACAGATGCTGATCCTACCAAGCCAATCAATAATCCACCAGCAGTCAGTTCACTGCTATGGCTATGATCCTCTATTTTTTACACTCTTGGCACAGTGTATATCATCCTACAACCTCACAGTTCTTGTTTTAAATGACTTTCCCGCAATAGGCATCTCTAAATTTCAATCATATGCTAATATAAACGTAAAGTGAAATAAAGGGAGATGCATAGAAAACTCAGGGACTAATTGAGAATGTGCTCAACTTCTGTCAAAATACAAATAAGAAACATATATAGAAAAGTACAGAAACAACAGCTCTCACTAAGTACTATTAATTCAAACAATCCTGTTATTACAATTTTGCATAATTATGATCTGCATTGACACTGCTTAACTTCAACAGTTCTCTCTCTTGATATGAACCTGTATTTAGGTTGAATGTCTCTTATTCCAGAGACTAACATAATTAGCTAGGGATTTAACCTGATTAGGTTAACACTGGTCAGAAATGATTGTTTTTCCACTTTGAGCAAGTTCACAGAATTATGGTTCTAAGTGTTCTAAACTCCCCTGAAACTTCAAAGGTCACCTGGTTCAACTCTTCTTCAATGCTTAGAGGACTTCCAAACTTGTATTACTCACCCGCATGGTCTTCTTAACTCAAAACCTAACCAATCCCCTCTTCCCAAAAAGAACCAATTCTGTAACTTTCTTGAATATCACACCTTTTAAAATATTTTATAACTATCAGCAGCAAGTGAACCTTATGCCCTTCCCTTTGGAAAAAAAGGTGTGTATTGTGGAAGTATTATAATACTACATCAGGGTTCTATATCTTTTAAATATATATAATTTTCTTAAAATAATAGTTTAAGAAGTCACCATAAAATCTTATCCAAATACACTTTTTTTTTTGACAGAGTCAGAAAGAGGGATAGATAGGGACAGACAGACAGGAAGGGAGAGAGATGAGAAGCATCAATTCTTCATTGTGGCACCTTAGTTGTTCATTGATTGCTTTCTCATATGTGTCTTGACTGGAGGGTACAGTAGAGCAAGTGACCCCTTGCTCAAGCCAGCGACCTTGGGCTCAAGCTGGTGACCTCAAGGTCTCGAACCTGGGTCCTCTGCATCCCAGTCCAATGCTCTATCCACTGTGCCACCACATGGTCAGGCTAAATACACTTCTTAAAAAGGGGTAGCAAGAACACATGTTTTGCTTTATATTGACCATAGCTTTGTACTGACAGTGATAAAGTTTATCTAGCACCAACTGCAGTAAGAAAAGAGTTCCAGAGAAGACAAGACAGGTTGTTAAAAGTAAAAATGGCAGGTGGTGGCAGAGTCATGTTCAACGGTTGAGGCATATAGTAGGAAGAGTTTAAATATCTACCAAAAAGGTTTAAGATACCATCTATAAAAAAGGTAAATTTTGAACAAGTCTAGCTCTTCAATATATCATTTTATTTATTCTTCATAACTCTTAGGGAGATAGTACCATTGGTTATCTTATAGATGAGGAAACCGTTTATTTAGAATGCTTTGGGCTTTCCCAATGTCACAAACTAACAAATGGCAAAACTAGAATTTGAAACAACAGCTGCATGAATTGACTTCAAAATTCATGCCCTTAAGAATTATGCTAGACTGATGATTCTGTAAGACAAAAGACTGTAGTAAAGACCCAATGAATTAGCTGCTCCTGGTATATTATAAGATAAATGCCACTATTATGTAAAAAAATTTGTTAGTCTCTTGCTTCAAAAATTCCAATGATTTATATGGTCTACCATAAAAGCCACTTAGTAACTGTAATTAGCAATCATTTCCCTCTTATTTGACCCCAGAATAATTATTTATCTAGTATAATGTCTAATATTCAAAATCAAAATCTCTTTTCTAGCAAGGCTGATATTATACTTTCCCCTAAATCTACCTCCTCTCATCAATAACCACGCTGTCTCTTCTGCCAAGTATTTGCCTTAGCCTCCCTTTCATTTCCATCTCCATTCAAATGAATCTCATTCAAGTTTACCTTCTCTTCTCGAGACTTCTTTAATCATTTCGATCTTTACAGACTTCTTTCTTTGCATTCCTAAAGTCTTTACTATGTATTTGATTGACTCTTTACATCAAGATATTTCAAGGACAGGCCTGACCTGTGGTGGCGCAGTGGATAAAGCGTCGACCTGGAAATGCTGAGGTCGCCGGTTTGAAACCCTGGGCTTGCCTGGTCAAGGCACATATGGGAGTTGATGCTTCCAGCTCCTCCCCCCCTTCTCTCTGTCTCTCTCTCTGTCTCTCTCTCTCTCTGTCTGTCTCTCCCTCTCCTCTCTAAAATGAATAAATAAAAATAAATAAATAAAAAAAAAAAGATATTTCAAGGACATTGTTTCTATATAAGTTCCTGTCAGTGATTATAATAAATTCCTTGAACAGCAAAATCTTATACTTTTATTTTCTTTATTTTTTTTTATTTATTTTTTTGTGGCAGAGACAGAGTCAGAGAGAGGGACAAACAGGGACAGACACACAGGAAGGTAGAGAGATGAGAAACACCAATTCTTCGTTGCAGTTCCTTAGTTGTTCATTGATTGATTTCTCATATGTGCCTTGACTGGGGGGCTACAGCAGACTGAGTGACCCCTTGCTCGAGCCAGTGACCTTGGGTCCAAGCTGGTGGTGAGCCTTGCTCAAACCCGATGAGCCCGCGCTCAAGCTAGTGACCTCGGGGTCTCGAACCTGGGTCTTCCACATCCCAATCCGACGCTCTATCCACTACGCCACCGCCTGGTCAGGCAAAATCTTATACTTTTATCAACTTTTAAAAATCATTAAGCACTTAAGCAGGATGTTGTAAATGGGAAAACCACACAATTTAAATAGCTGTTAAATAAATAAAGTCAGTTGGGGCCTGACCTATGGTGGCGCAGTGGATAAAGTGTAGACCTGGAAATGCTGAGGTCACCGGTTCGAAACCCTGGGCTTGCCTGGTCAAGACACATATGGGAGTTGATGCTTCCAGCTCCTCCCCCCTGTCTCTCTCTCTCTCCTCTCTAAAATGAACAAATAAAATAAAAATTAAAAATAAATAAATAAACTATTAAAAAAAAAAGTCAGTTTGGGATGTTTCCAAGGCCAGACATTGAAAAATTTTAAGGGTAAGTCAAAGGGAAAGGAAGTAGAGCCTAAGCAGAAAATTTCCATTTAAAGACTTCCTTTTGGGGGAAGAATCAATGGAGTCAACAGTTAGTAGAAAGCCAAGAGCTCTCTAGCCCTTCCTTCTCTGCTCAGGGCCTGCTTCTTCTATCACTAGAAAATGCAGATGTTCTCATTTAAGGCAGTACGGGGGTGTGGCTGTGTTCCACTCCCAGATCCTAACAGATGTGCTTCCAGTGTTATAAATTCCTACAAAACATCTCTCATATCAAGTTGAATCATCTTTACAAAAACAAAAAAACAAAACAATACCTAATTTTTATCTTTAAAAAAATATAGTTTGCTGGGCAATTTCTGGAAGTCAATTTATTCTTTTCCCTTAATTAATGGGGGAGTAGCAATTTGATACCAAAAAGAACACAAGTCAGACACTTAAAAATTCTGGGACAGAAACATTCACATAACTGTACTAATAAATTCTGGACCACGTCAAATTCCCAATTCCTCCAAAAGAATGTTAGTTTTAAAAGGCTCAAAAGTGGCCTGACCTGTGGTGGCACAGTGGAGAAAGCGTAAACCTGGAAATGCTGAGGTCGCTGGTTCGAAACCCTGGGTTTGCCTGGTCAAGGCACATATGGGAGTTGATGCTTCCAGCTCTTCCCCCCTTCTGTCTTCTCTCTCCTCTCTCTCCCTTTCTGTCTCTCTCTCCTCTCTAAAAATGAATAAATTTTTTTAAAAAATTTTTAAAAAGGCTCAAATGTGATGTATCTGTTTCTACAAACTGAAGTGCGAATGAAGAAAAAGTCTTTTTTCTACCCACCAAAACAATACTAACACGAAGTTCTGTTTATTTCCTTCTGTAAACTATTAGCAGTATCATCTTAGTACCGCAGGGAATAAATCTTATAAGACAAATTATCACCAACAAGATTTTTAAACTTTTATTAGTGGCTTCCTTATGTCAAATATTTAATTCAAAATATAACATTTGGCTAGTAACAATGAAACAACCAGTTAATTGTTTACCTTGGCTGATTGAGGGCTACATTTTACCTCGCTTTATCTCATCTTGGTTGTGAAGCCATTTCAAACTCCACAGGACAATAACAAAAATTTAGAAGGAAAAAATTACATCTCTCTGCTATACTCCACTCCCTAAACTATTGATAACCTATTCCAGGCAATCAATTGAGCTATTTTTAGTAAACCATATATGTTGAGTAAACACTATATTAGCTTAGAAATATTCTGAAACCAC
This sequence comes from Saccopteryx bilineata, assembly GCF_036850765.1. Taxonomy (NCBI): domain Eukaryota; kingdom Metazoa; phylum Chordata; class Mammalia; order Chiroptera; family Emballonuridae; genus Saccopteryx; species Saccopteryx bilineata. Next base: position 64,813,657 of record NC_089498.1, read on the forward strand.
AGCCAATAAATTTATACACTTGACAGAAAAATAGAGGATCAAAGTGAACTCAAACTGACAAATGAGCTTTCTCATTGGAGGACTTACAGAATGATAGATATACAGATCTGATACAGTTCAGACACATACAGAGCCTCTCTGTTAAACTCTTCAGGCAAAAAATTTAGTCCAGGTAATAAGAAAATAGGTTTGCTCCACCCATTCCTTTTCCCTTCAAAAGGCAATTCAAAGCACAATAGTACTATATCTAATGTTTAGTTAAAGTAGTTCACTGTCTATGTTCTATGATGATAGACACTGTAGTATTAACAGTCTTATCTCTAAAATTTTATCAGTTTATTATGACCCAGAACTTCAAACAGGATCATTCCTTCAGGTCTAGTAGGATACTACCTTATTTTAATGAAAATGTCTCACTACAATGAATTTTTAAAATACAGTAAGAAACATAAAGTAGAATTTTGAACTTTATTCTGCTTCAAATTTCTAATGGCTCTAAACTAGTGTACTTTGTATTATCCTTCTATTACCTTTAGAAGCAAAGAGCATTGTGAGCCATGGAAAACACAGAACTAATAATGCAGACTAACCCAGATGAATTGAAATCAGTCAAGTACAATTTTCAGGTAAAAAATAATTTTTTCTATATTCTCTATGAAGCAATCAACCTGAAAACTTGTAGGTGTGCACAGCCAGAAGCCATAATACAGAACAAGATGATTTCAAAATCATGCTAAAAGTTCAATGTTCGTATTTCATTATGAAACTTTTTATATATAGGAATTTGATCAAAATTTTAAATTCTAATGAAAAGAGTTTTTAAAACTTGTGTAATCACCCTCCAAAGAAAAGCAACAATACTAAAGAAATCAGAACTCAAACAATGACAGAAAACAAACCCAAAACTATAAAAAGCAGTTTGTAGAATCAATTATTTCTTTCTTCCTTCTTCCCAGCCAGCTAAAAGACAGTAGCCATCTGCAGAGCTCCTTCTTACTTCCTCTTTCTTTTCCCTGACCACTTTACTTCAAAGAAAATTAACTGTAACCAAGCTAGATCAGGAAATCTAAAAGGCGGAAGGAAGCAGAAACTCATTTGTGTGCACAAGGAATGAAAAAATAGAATTAACAATACTATGGTATGTTGTCTCAATTGCCTAATTAATATGTATCCGTTATATTGTCTAATATGTTTGTTTGATCTTTCTCTTTATTCAATTTTCCAAAATATCAAAAATTATAATTTATGACGGCTGCCTTGTGATCCAACTATATGTTACCTAAAAACTGACTATATCAGGGGTAGTCAACCTTTTTTATACCTACCGCCCACTTTTGTATCTGTTAGTAGTAAAATTTTCTAACCGCCCACCGGTTCCACAGTAATAGTGATTTATAAAGTAGGGAAGTCAATTTACTTTATAAAATTTATAAAGCAGAGTTACAGCAAGTTAAAGCATAGAATAACAATTACTTATCAAGTACTTTATGTCGGATTTTTGCTAAGTTTGGCAGAATAAATCTTTATAAAAGAACTTACTATAGTTAAATCTATCTTTTTATTTATGCTCTGCTAGCACCCACCATGAAAGCTGGAACGCCCACTAGTGGGCGGTAGGGACCATATTGACTACCACTGGACTATATTAACTAACTTAATACATGCCATCTGATATTCAATGTATTGACATCATTCAGAAAGATAAGTGTAGGACTCAAGCCAGTGACCTAAAAGTGAAAGTATCTGTATTAATTCCAAGTCATCTGTTTCCTAATCATTACCTTACAATGTTATCATTTTGATATATTAAAAAATAGGACTGTGTAACTATAAAGGAAGCGAAAGGTAACAAATTGCTATGGAATAAAATGTTAAGAACTCAAGCTGAGCCTGACCTGTGGCGGCGCAGTGGATAAAGCATCAACCTGGAATGCTGAAGTTGCAGGTTCGAAACCCTGGGCTTGCCGGGTCAAGGCATATACAAGAAGCAAGTTGATGCTTCCTGTTCCTCCCCCCCCATCCTTTCTCTCTCTCTCTCCTCTCTCTAAAATCAATAAATTAAAAAAATATTAAAAAAAAAAGAACTCAGCAGAAAGAGGGTAGGTGGAAATTCCTACTACAAAACCATTTAATTAGATTCGCAACAAAGCATCATTCGTGAAAATTTTAAAACAATACTTATGTGTTCTCATCATTATATATAAAGTCATTTCTAGACTTTTCCTCATCACATCTAATAAGTCTGTCTGTAAAGGACAATTAACACCAAGATTCAGAAAAAAAATTGTTTCATGAAATTTAAAGAAGGAAAGCAGAGAAACCATAAATAAATAAAAAAAAAAGGAGAAACCAAAAAATTGTTCAATTTTCCCCAACCCTTTAGTTACATAGGGGTTACCCTAAAGTCAAGATATGTCAAGACACTAGTTACAAAATCTATGCCAGTAACAGCTGCCATGTTTAAGATGCCAAGGAATTTAATGCACTGTTTGGACAACTGGTTAGAGAAAAGCATTCTGGGATAAAGCTACTCATATAATTATATTAATTCTAAAATTGTTTCCTTTACCTAGAATGTGTGTCTACATTTAACTAATTTAACTGTATGTTTTTTAAAAACTAGACTGAGCCATCTTAGATCTCTGGAGTGAATTTTCATTCAAAACATTACAGCAGGAGTCTATTATATACATTGTAGACCATCTACTACTTCTAAAACTGACAAGAAATTCTAAAGAACTACAAATTTACATAATTCCTGAAACATAAATGGTTAAAATGTCAAGTGAATCACTTTACCTCTGGAAGATATAGTATCCTTGTAGATCAGAGGTCGACTTACTTATACTAGGGGAGCAATATAAGTAGCTTAATAACAAAGATAATCATACAATTGATCAAAACAAATAAGACTTGCTCTTGTGCCTTTATTTTTAAAATGATAAAGTTATCAGAATCTAAAACAGATTAAAAATGTAAAAAAAAAACCCACAAACTTATGAAATGTTAGCATATTCTTTCAATCATTATAATTTTTAATTATACATGCTGTAGAGTATTAAGCCACCTGGCAAAAGGGTTTATTTTTTAAAGTAATTTCTACATAAAGATTTCACTTCTCTAAATCAAATCCAAGCTGAAACTTAGAGTGCTTGCTAATAAACAGCTACAGATTTAAATATTAAGAATTGGAAGGTTCCTTTGATTTTACCTACACTTGCTTAATCTAACTCCTACCAAAAAAAATAAAACAAATTATAGGTAAAGCACACAGTAAGCTAAATAGCATTCACAATTAAAAACAAAACAAAATAAACCCCAAGGGGAACATCTCTACTATTAAACTGGGACTTGCTATAAATTTTTGATTACACACAAAGAGCAAAAGCTAAAGGACAAAAATTAGGTCATTTAATGAAACAAACAAAAATAATGTGGAAAGACCAAAGTACAACTACATAGACTTTAAAATAGGATAAAACATTTAACTGAGAACAATCCCATTTTGGTAGATCTCATAAAAGAGGCAAATAACTAATTCCCTAAGTATTATAATTCCACACACAACAAATCCCTGCTCATTAACTCAAGCTCATGCTCTTTCCATAGAAACAATGCCTCTATATTTTATTATAGAAAAACAGAAACTATTCTGAATGAAACAGCAGTACTGCCTTTTGGCTCCATTAAAAACCAAAAAAGGTCAAACTAGTTCACTTATCCCTTCTTTCAATGCAATTAATATATTATTATAAACTTAAAACTAAAAAGAAACTTAAAAAATATATAGATTTAATTTCATCTAAAATCCAAATGTACAAAAAAACCCTGCAATTTTTACTTCTACCTTAAAAAAATTATAATGGATATTCATTAGGATTTTTAAAAAGCATTAAGCTTAATGACTTTTGATGAGTTTCTTCACAATTTAAATCTAGAAGCCTACTAGAAAATGTTTTTCTTGCCTGACCTGTGGTGGCACAGTGGATAAAGCATCGACCTGGAAATGCTGACAGGTCGCCGGTTCAAAACCCTGGGCTTGCCTGGTCAAGGCACATATGGGAGTTGATGCTTCCAGCTCCTCCCCCCTTCTCTCTCTCTGTTTCTTTCTCTCCCTCTCTCTCTCCTCTCCAAAAATGAATAAATAAAATTAAAAAAAAAAAATGTTTTTCCAATTAAAACGTATTTGTATTTTAATTGCAACAAGTAGGAACTAAATTTTAGAAACTGTCCTATTCAATTAATGACATTCTAAATAAATATGCCCACTTAAACAGAAAATGAACTACTATTATACTAAACTGACGTGTGCATATAATAAACACTAATCTCATTTAATTACATTAATTCATCCAATTTTTAACTTTTGGAGCTGGAGACAAAGATAATATATACTAATGTCTAACCAGTTATTTTCTAACAATGAACATTACTTAGAATAGCAGGGACTTGATTTTGCTCGTTGTGTATTCCCAGTGACAGAATGCCGCCTGCCTCACAGTGTATTCTCGGTATATATTGACTGATTGAATAAATGAATTATTTACCCTATAATCAAAATTCATTCAATACACTGGGTTCCTTGAACACCTACATATTTTGAGGGAATTATTTAAAAGAATATCTGAATATCAGTTAAGTTTAATGAATAGTTAACCTTTAAATGAAACCTAAAATTTCTTACCTGGTAGGGCTGAAAGGCACTATCTTCAGGTAAAAAATCCAGTTGTTTATCTACAAGGAATTCTACTGCAGTGATTGAACTGGGTATACTTCTTTCAACCAGAGGTTTGAAAATCTGGTAAGAGAAAAAAAATATTCTAATGGTTATATTTTCTGAGTTTTACCCTAAAAGAATGAACAGCATATATAAATACAATGTAATACTGTCATTATCATAATGGTTTTAGGACACCAATTAATATTAGTTTTCATATTATAATCTAGGGTAATGCTTTTATCTATACAATATATTTTGTATTTATTAAAAAGCAATAAAGTAGATTTTGTAAATGATGAAAAAATTATATTAAGCTCCACTTTATTTTTTAAGGGATATAATATACATGTATATAAAAAATGTCTGCTAAGATTAAAGAAAGAGAAGCTGCTTGTGAAAAAGTAAACTGGGTAGAACATATTTACCCTCACTCTTTTTTAAAAACTTTATTATTCTTTATAAAACAGTAATTACAATTTACATTCGTAATTTTTTTCCCTAGCTCACTCATGTCAAGGATTTTCAATGATCTAGATGCATCTGGTCTTTTAACTCCGCCCCCTCTACTACACCCACACCCCCGCCCCCGCCCCGTCAGTCCGTACCTACCCCAAGCACAAATAAAAATCCAGCTGCTTCAGTTAAGAGCTGCATGGGGGAGGGGAGCAGGAAAAGAAGAGGGTGGTAAGGAGTACAGGTATTACACAAAACCCACCTTTCAGTCAAGTCCTTATAGCCACTACTTTAAAAAAAAGGGGGGGAGAGCTTCCAACTTCATTTGATTATTTTAAAGATTCATCTTTTACATAAAGGATTTCACTCATACATTGAGGGGGGTTGAGGTAGTGAGGAAGGCAGGATAGGAAGAGGAAGGAAATAAAGGTATTATGCATACATTTTTTTTAAAAATGACTATCACACTCACTTTCCAAGTGGAAACATTGTAAATAGAAACTAAGTGTCTTATATCCAGGATACTGTTCTAAAACTTAAAAATGAAAACAAAATTCTACCACAAAATAGTGCCTTTATTATAAAAAGAATCTAAGTTTGAAAAATGAAATTAACCAACTCAGTTTTTAAGTTACTTACATTAAATTAAATCTTTCTTGTCACAAAACAACTCGTGTGACCCTTTGTATGTAAACCAAAGCTTTTGTCACAGACAGTGTAAATCCCCAGGAGATCCAAAAGCCATCCTATTTCCCCCTTCTGACTTAAATCTAACATCATGCTAATCACGATAACCACTCTGAGGAAAAATTTCAAGATCCTTATTTCAGAATGGCTCTTAAGGAGTTAATTTCTTTATTTATGAGACTCCTTTTAAAAGCTTTCAATTCAATTCACTGAGGAGTCTCTATAATACTTAGCAAAAAACATGAGAACAAACATTTAAAGCATGCCTTATTTCTACACTATCCACTCTGTGAACCTTTAATATCCTTTTTTCTAAATTAAAACATGAAAAGAATTCTTACATTCCCATTTAACTGTTTAGTATTTATGACTAAAAAATTGAATCACAGTTAAGGTCCTCCCATGTTCCAGGCCTAACCTTTTAAGTATCTATACTATGTATATATCAAAAGTATTTTATTTGGGTTAGAAATTAATTTTCAAAACAGACATTCTCTCATTATTTAGCTATCTCCTGCTACTAACTGCTGCCATCTAATATTTTCATTTACCAAGATAAAAAACCCTAAAGTTATCATTTCAGAAATGACTAAAAGTTTTTAACACAAAAGCATTTTATGTAGACTCTAAAATGTGTATATGATTGATTGACATGAAATATAGAACACTTTCATATTTTTTGTCTGTTTAGATTTTAGTCAACTAGAAAACACTGGCACCTTCTGCAGAACTTTTAATCTTTGAACTTTATCAAATGCTCTATTTCTTTTCAAACAGTACCATGTCAGGTCAACTCATGAAGGTTAAAAAAAAAGTCCACAAAAGGTATTATCTAAATGACTAAAGATACAATTCAATTAAGTAGGATTTAAAAAAAAAGTGAACTCCTTCTGAGTGCCTCTTTCTTACGCAAATAATACAGGTGGTTTGCATTTCCTATGAAACCTAGTTATTTTATAGTAAGAAAAACATTCTTGTGAAGAATCACAGAAGTCTGCTTTTTAAGGTACGTCAAGGTTTCAAAGGGTCTATTATTGTATTTCAATAGGCCAACTTAAAATTTAAATTTGTTATGAAAAAAAGTTTACTTTCTAAACCAAAATTGAAAGTAACTTCTCATTTTTAGATAGAATTGATAGAATTTAACCAGAAATGTTAAATGACTAGTTTTACAATGTATTTCTGATATGAATAGTTTACAATCTTGTACAAATGGAGGTCAAAAGTATACTATGCTGCTTAAATAGCAAATAGGGGCACAACTTGCAAATTTTAAGTGTGCAATTCTATTTAAACTACAAATATCACCAAACACCGATATTTTTATAGAACTTGTTAAAGAAATACTTCATATATACTAAATAAAAAACCCTGAAAATGTGACTGTTCCAACTTACAGAAAAATTACAGACAATATATAAAGCTAAGTAGTTAAAATAATGATTTTTTAAAGTGGCAAATGTATCTGTTACTAATTTTTATATCCAAGTCAAACATTTTAAAAACCTTATTAGCTTAAAAAGAAAACAAATGTTTAAATAAAAGTGAATCCTACCGCTTTTATGACTGATCTAAATATTTCAAGGGTATAGGTGCAGTGGAATGTAAAGAAACTAGAACTCATGCATAACTAAGTAATTCAATACTCTAAAGATATATCATTCTATGAGGAACTTCCATAACCTAAGGGGAAGCAATGAGTTACCATCTGATGAAAGTCACAGTATAATGACCCTAATAAAAGAAAAAAAACACCCTATTATTCCAATTGATAAAAGCCTTCGAAAATTCAAGTGAAATTAATTTAAAATTAAATATTCACAGTTAAAATACTTTTTCAATTTTATCATTGAATTAAGTTCTTTTAAAGTCCTTTGTCAGTGTTAACCATACTTTAAAAATAGTCTACAGCCAAAATAAATGAGCTGAGAGCCTGCATTTCTAGTAGGGCCTACCACGCTATAGGAAGAATGCTTAGAACAACTGTATCCTGTTTGGGGCTCCATGCTGCACCACATTCCATTCACATGAGAAAGAGGCAAACAAATGAGCCCTTCTTGAAAAAAATTTTTTTAAATAAATCAGCTATAGCTCTTGAACATAACTCAGCTGCTCAAACCATGTTAAAGCTCACCATTTAATACTTAACTGAAAATTCATGGAGTTTATGCCTGCAGTTTGAGTTTCTAACAATCTCCGGTTAACATTTAACAATTTCTTTTCCAAGTAAAAAACTCGGCCCCAGTAACTACAAAAATCTGATATAAATCTCACTAAAGGAAAATACTGAAGCAGAAAACAAGCTAAGCAACAGTTTAGAAGTCAAAGGTGGGGGGGGGGGTACTGTAGTGACTTGAAAGAACAAAGTCCAAATTCCCACCCAAGCAGGTCTATTGAAAAACACGATACTGTTAGAAAACAAGCTGGGGGTGGGGATGTGAATACACCACACACAAAAACCCTCAGAAAACAAGTACTCACCGCTCACTTAAAAAATTATATTCTAAAAACTATAATCTGAAACATTTCTCCTGTAAACAATTAAAATCTAGTTTTAATTTTTTTACAGTTATGAAATTACCCACACAATAAACCTCTTTCTAAACAAATGAAATTAAAAATTCTTAAAACTAAGAGCACTAAGGCTAGATCTATAAAAGGCAGTGACCTTAATTCCTAAAATCGAGAAGCAAAACCAAATGTAAATTAAGACAAAAGAAAAAGGAAGCAGAAAAATACAAACCGTACTTTGTTCTTGAGAATTTTAAAGTATCTGTAAATCTCAGAAATCCACGACTCAGCTTTAAAGGTCAAGAAGTATAGCTGACATTTCCATTTTGTTCTTGAGCAGTATTTTTTATCTAGCCTAAATACTATTTTAGTCTTCAAAAATCACAGGCAAATGGCTCTCAAAGCAAGCGTTTCTGAGATCACTTGCAGCGTCGTCATTGTATCAGAAGAAAAGCCAAGACCACAAAACGAAGCAGAGGCTGTAACCTAACAAGTCTCCGACGAGCAAATGACGATTTTCTGTCTGCTCTGGCTCACCCCTGGCAGTGATGAGGATTACAACTCGCTCTTTGTCATCAGCAGTGTGGTGTTAACGACTAAGAAATCCTGCAGCTGAAGCACTACTGAATCCTCCGATCTGGGTCAGGATAATTTCTCCCGAGGTCGCTTACATAACCAGTAAGATACTCCAAATAGAGAGAACAGCCATCCATTAGCTTGAGAAAAGCCTTTCCCACTGTACTCTGCGTGGAAACAAACCGCAGTAGCTTCCAACAGTGCAGACACCCAAATGAGAACGACTACTTGGCTTAGGGCACACTGAGAGAAGGGAAGAGGCGGTGCTCTGTAAACTGTAACTAATCCCCATCACAGGTGCTGATGGAGTCACTTCCAGCACGAGTCACATTACTGGTGATTACTCATTTGGCTGCGGCCATAGAGACTGGCTCATAATTTTAACAACAGACAAAGACAGACTAGTGGCTAGACCGAAAGCTCAAGTTTACTGTCTCCTTCATAAAGCAAATGCAAATATAAAGTTTTTGCCTTCCAGATTTACCCAGATGAGAAAGTGCAGAAAACACATAGTATATAAATATCTCTCAAGTTGGCAAAAATGAAGCATATCTTTAAGTCATCAAAAAATACTTTCATTGTTTTCAAGTAAAGGATATTTTAGTATAATCATTTCTCCTTTAAAATATACTGACATAAACAACCTTGAGGGGGGCAGTTTAAAACATTGTTAGGAGTTAGTCTAAATGAAATCAAATGACAACAATCTCAGAGGCACTTTACTCAAAAGAAAAACTGGTAACATTAATTTTGGCAGATTTTAAAAAATACTCTTGAAACATTTTCATTCTTTATAAACACAATTTAATATAATATGCAGTTATAAAAACCTGCAATTTGAAAGCATAAAATATATATTTCTGATGTGTTATTAAGTATATGTTCTCCAAACTGGAGTTATATTGTTCAGTGTGGTAGCCACTAGCCACACATAGCTATTGAGCACCAGAAATGTGATTAATCTGAATTGAGATGTTTGCTGTATATGTAATACACTAGCTAAATATGAAAAAAGAGTTTCAGATACCTGCCAAGTGTAAGAAAACATGCACTTATTTTTTAATGATGTATGTGAATGGTCTTTTATTATAAATTTGGTCCAATGTAGCTTTCTCAATTCAATAAAAAATTCACATTGATTTTTTTATACCACATACACAACCAATACACCAAATCTTGTTAAGAGAAAAACTTCCAGCCCCTAGTCTTGTCAGTTTCATTTTCAAGAAAAACGTCAGGTTAACTACTGAAATGATATTTCCAATTTCGTTATAATAGACTTGCACTTATAAAAATGTTGATCAATTCTTTTTTTGTTATAAAAATAAAATATATGAATAACGATTGTTCTAAGAATGTTAGTAATATATAGCTTTAGAACATTGATGGTGCTAATATACAAAACTTTAGAACAAGGTATTTTTTGAAATAATGAATCAACTAAATATTAAATCATTCAACAACCAAAGAAGCCATTCATAATTAAATCACTTAATAACAATTGATGACTATAAAATACATACAGAAATAAAATAATTCACAATATTTAAGCCCTGGCCGGATAGCTCAGTTGATTGAAGCATCATCTTGAAGAACAGAGGTTGCCGGTTCAGTCCCCGGTCAGGGCACATACAGGAACAGATAGATGTTCCTGTCTCTCTCTCCCTCTCTCCCTTCCTCTCTCTCTCTAAAATTAATACAATAGGCCCTGGCTGGTTGGCTCAGCGGTAGAGCGTCGGCCTGGCGTGCAGGGGACCCAGGTTCGATTCCCGGCCAGGGCACATAGGAGAAGCGCCCATTTGCTTCTCCACCCCCCCCCTCCTCTCTGTCTCTCTCTTCCCCTCCCGCAGCCAAGGCTCCATTGGAGCAAAGATGGCCCAGACACTGGGGATGGCTCCTTGGCCTCTGCCCCAGGCCCTAGAGTGGCTCTGGTAGCAGCAGAGCTACGCCCTGGAGGGGCAGAACATCGCCCCTGGTGGGCGTGCCGAGTGGATCCCGGTTGGGAGCATGCGGGAGTCTGTCTGACTATCTCTCCCCGTTTCCAGCTTCAGAAAAATACAAAAAAAATAAAAATAAAATTAATACAATAAACATTAAAAAAAAATGGCAGCCTTACTCTGAGGCCCAAACAACAAAGAAACATAAAATGTTTGATGCAGGTTATTTTATTATAAACTATCAAATTTTAAATACATTTCAGCCTGACCTGTGGTGGTGCAGTGGGTAGAATGTCAACCTGGAACCCTGAGGTTGCCGGTTCAAAACCCTGGGCTTGCAAGGCACATATGGGAGTTGATGCTTTCCACTCCTCCCCCTGCCCTTCTCTCTTTCTCTCTCTCTCTCTCCCCTCTATAAAATGAATAAATAAAATCTTTAAAAATTTTTTTAAATACATTTCATACTATATTTCTACCATTTTTGTATATTAGAGAGTGAGTTTAACAATTCACAGGATTCCTCTTACCATCTCACATAAATTCAGGTTTGACTATGTATAATATCAATTTATAAAACAGCCATCTTTGTTCCTCAAGTATGTCCTACCAGTTCCCTACAGAACCAAACAGCACATAGAACTACAGTTAGCGAACAGTAATTGCCATATTAATAAGTCCTATTGACATAGAATATACTACTTTTTATAAGATCAAAATAAACATCAATAGTTTTTTCAGTATTGAAAAAACATTTATTCTAATTTCATACATCAGGACTCTATTAAAATGAAATGCTTCTCCATTACTATAAAGAAATACTATATAGTCAATTCTCAATACAAATAAAGGTACACAGAAGGTGCAACTACTTGAAAATCACAAATATCTTTTTAATATTTACGTTGAACTTGAGATATTTTTATAAATATATGGATGTGTTTGTTCCTATAGTCTGATAAATTTCTAACACAAAAATAGTGAGCTAACATAAATATAGAGAACCCACTTGGCAACAAGCGTTAAGTTTCTCAGCTATTGCTTCAAGTGTCTTAATTCGCTCCTTTTCTTACAACTCATTAGAGGTGATAGATACCATGGTTCAGACAATAAAAAGCATTAATTCAAAGAGAACAGCATTCAGTCATTTAAATTGATTGTCCTTATGGTTTATATGTACCTTCCTTAATGGATTAAGGGAGAAAGTTGAAGAGTTACTGTTCATTTTTCTTTTCTTTCTTATTCTTTAGTTGGGGGAAGGGAGGAGCAGAGTATCTTTTCAGACAGCTAAACCAGGCTAGAGGAAGAGGAAACTACTCTAGTTACTGCCCAGAAATACACATCTCTGACTTCCTTCCTTTTTAGCTGGTTTCTAGGTTACAAGCTGAATAAATAAACAGAGGTGAGAAAGTAAACAGAGGCTAAAAGGAAGGCAACATTGTATGACTATCTGAAGAAAATCTGTTTCTTCCAATAATGTAAGAACCTTACATATGCAAATAAGAGGTAAAATAAATGAGCATTTTGGTTCCATTTATTTTGGGCCTTAAAAGAAATGTTTTCATCTTTATAGATATAGAAGCTTTAATAAATGAGTAGATTTCTCCAGTTACAGACTTTACAATAAACCAAAACCCTCTAACTTCAATGGCCTAATACTGGACATATATTTTTGGATGAAAGGACAGAAAAGAAAAAGATGAATAGTAGTTAAGAGGACTTCAACTTGATATGGTCATATAGGAAGATATTTTTCAATATACCCTATTATACTAGAAATCTATGAAAGTATATACTCATGTATATACTTTCTGAATAGTGGTAATAACCAAAGGATTAACTTTTTCACATTAATGAATCCATGAAGTTCTTCCAGATACTACCAAGGTTGTATAATAGTGTCATATCTTTCATAGACTATGAGTTATACAAAGATTTCCACATAATAGAAACGAAGGTGACCAATCATCCTCCTTTAGGGCGGACAGTACTTCTTTTGTAAGTTCCGTCCTCCCTTGAAAAGTGTCCTACATGTCCTCCTTTTCAATACTGAAGACTAATCTGTAAATGTCCGTATTTGATCGATGCAGAGTCAATCCATTGCGTGTGATGTGATGTATTTGTATTTGACATGACGATTCGTCAAGGATCAGTACTGTGCAACGAGACCCAATTATGAGACGCATGCGCTCCACACAAGAGACCTTGAGAGAGATATGCCGAGAACACCAATGCCTTTGTTTACTTCTTACTGAAACACGGCATGGCACATACGACATTGTAGACTCATGATTATTTCTTTCTCAGTGAATATTCAATCATAGACAGGTAGCACAATTAACGTTTTATTAATTTATTATCTATTTAATAATTTCCAAATATGTACAATTTTATTTACAAGTATTTTCCCGAATTTCGAGTTTTAACGTGGAAATCTAACCTCAAACCATATCTATTAACGCATTTTGATTAAATAGTTACATAAAACAGACGTTTTTTAAATTAGAAAATGATAAACACACCAGAATATCACTCCAAATTAGTGGTTTTGTTTGATATTTAGTTTTACTAAATGAGTACCTTTTTCTTACAATTATTATTAAAAATAGGCATGTAAGCATATTTACAATATAAAATATTACAAATGCTTTTATTAATGCATTTATCATATTATAATGTATTATTGTTGCAATTAATAAAATGTTTCTTTTATTTACAATCTTGTTTTTTTGTTTTTTTTTACAGGGACAGAGAGAGTCAGAGAGAGGGATAGACAGACAGAATGAAGAGAGATGAGAAGCATTAATCATCAGTTTTTCGTTGCGACACCTTAGTTGTTCATTGATTGCTTTCTCATATGTGCCTTGACCGTGGGCCTTCAGCAGACTGAGTAACCCCTTGCTCGAGCCTGCAACCTTAGGTCCAAGCTGGTGAGCTTTCGCTCAAACCAGATGAGCCTGCGCTCAAGCTGGTGACCTCGGGGTCTCGAACCTGGGTCCTTCCACATCCCAGTCTGACGCTCTATCCACTGAGCCACCGCCTGGTCAGGCACAATCTTTTTTTTTTTTTTAAAGATTTTATTTATTCATTTTAGAGAAGGGGGGAGAAGGAGAGAGAAAGAGAGAGAAGGGGGAGGAGCAGGAAGCATCAACTCCCATATGTGCCTTGACTGGCCAAGCCCAGGGTTTTGAACCGGCAACCTCAGTGTTCCAGGTCGACGCTTTATTCACTGCGCCACCACAGGTCAGGCCACAATCTTGTTTTCTTCAATTTATTTTTGTCCTCCTTTTCACTGTCAAAAAGTTGGTCACCTTAAAGAAACGTAATTTTACTAATTTTAAAACTCGACCTCCCTATGGGATGGCTTTATGTGCAAAAAGCACTGTACTTGGCCCCGCAGATGCAAAGGTGAGGTAAAGACAAATTCCTACCCTCGTACACTTTACAGACTTATAGAAGGAAACAGACATTAGTAGAAAAATCATACATATAAAAAATTACAATCCTGTTAACAACTCAATTAATAATTGAAGAACTATGGCTCCTTTTCTTTCTTTACTATATCCTTGATGACTGTATTGGTCATCAGAAGAGGAGAGTGTAAAAGAATGTGTCCATTTTTTTTTTAACTTTGTAAGATATAGGTAATTGATTTTAATGATATTCAGCTTAGCTTTAAAAAATACACTGTAGAAGCCCCGGCCGATTGGCTCAGTAGTAGAGCATCAGCCCAGTGTGTGGAAGTCCAAGGTTTGGTTCCCAGTCAGGGTACATAGAAGTGACTATCTGCTCCATGCCCTCTCCTCTCCCTTCTCTCTCTCTCCCTCCACCTTGCCTTCTCATCTCCTCCCATAACCATGGCTCAACTGGTTTGAGTGCATCAGCCCAGGCACTGAGGATGGCTCCATGTACTTGGCTCAGGTACTAAAATAGCTCAGTTACTGAGCAACAGAACAGGAGCCTCAGATAGGCAGAGCATCCCCTGGTAGGGGGCTTGCAGGGTGGATCCCAGTAGAAGTGCATTTAGAATTCGGTATCTCTGCCTCCCTGCTTCTCACTTAATAAAAAATAAAATCACCGTTGAGATTACTAAAACAATATAACCGCCTGACCTGTGGTGGCGCAGTGGATAAAGCGTCGACCTGGAAATGCTGAGGTCGCCGGTTCGAAACCCTAGGCTTGCCTGGTCAAGGCACATATGGGAGTTGATGCTTCTAGCTCCTCCCCCCCTTCTTTCTCTCTCTGTCTCTCCTCTCTCTCTCTCTCTCTCTCTCTCTCTCTCTCTCTGTCTCTCCCTCTCCTCTCTAAAACGAATAAGTAAAAAAATAAAAAAACAACAATATAACACATTCTATGTAAATAGTCTTTGCATTTTTTAATAAGCACATTTTTTTCATTCTAGACATTTCTGAATATAATACAGCAAGTATTCTAACTTTATTTTTAATTTTTTTAGATTTTAGTTATTGATTTTTGAAGGGAGAGGCATGGAGGTGGGGGGGAGAGAGAGGTGGAGAAAAAGCGGTTAGCTTCCTATATGTGCCTTGACCTGGTGTACATCCAGGGGCTGCTGCCATTATTATGGCCATTCGTATGCAGGTTCTCATTAAATTCTAGCAGAAAGTAAAGAAACGGCAGAGTCTGAGGATGGTGGGCCATTCTGTTTATTGGTGTCTAACCAAGACAGGCAAGTCACAAGAAAAGCCAAGTTCTGCTTTGCCCATGGAGGGCCAGGGATCAGGAAGGAGAGAAAAAAAACCAAATCTTCCTGCACCTCTGGGTGCTGGGAACAGAATCTCCCTTCCGGTAAACATTAGCAAGACAATGGCCCCTCCCAATCAGGAAGGGGACCTGCAGCCTCACAGAGCACTATATCTGGCATTGCCCAGCCCCCAATGCATACTATAAGCGAGCAAATACATACATCATATTTACAAACTTATTTGACCAACACCTGGCAAGCCCAGGAACCTGAGCCGGCGACCTCAGTGTACCACTGCAGAACCACAGGTCAGGCAGATGTACTCTAAATTCAGAACAGTTCCATGAGTGTCTCATCTCTATGAGTTCACTTTCAGAATCTCCCTGACTCATCCTCTTCCCCTCCAATATTATGAGATTTCACTCACTTTACTTTATATATAACTTTGCAAGTGTGTGCTATTAAGTTAACTGATTTTTCTGTGTACAAATAATTACTAACAACCATATTTTCAGGTCACAAATTTATTACCTGTATTTTATGTTCTTACTAGGACACAGTCAAATTTATATCCAGTCACTACATAAAGCCAAATATAACTAGCATTAAATATTTAACCATCTTTTGTCAATTATTCACACTTCTTTGAAAACCTCAAAATTCATGAATGTAGTAATCATGCTTGATGATTTAGTTTGATTCCCTTGCTCATATATAATATTCTGAATATTTAGTATTTTTCCTTTAAATCTGTCAATAGTAAATATGGAATTTTTATATAAACTAGTCCATGCTTCAATATTACTTGCTAAATATTTCAAAAAGGTTTTAGAACTAGACAAGTCAATTTTATGAAAAAACAAAATCGAGAATGAGGAAGGAAGGGAGGGAGAGAGGGAGGGAGGGAAGGAGGTAAAACCAATGATAGTGAACTAGCCCTATTAAATATTACAACATATTCTCAATGTTCCAGTTACTACAAACAGTGTGACCTTGGAGTATGAATTACAAGTTATCAATGGACAGTTTAGAAAGTCCCAAAATCGTATCACATGAGCAAGGGAATTTAGTGTAAGGTTAAAGCTATTTTTAAATCAGAGAAAAAAAAAAAGGAGAAGAAAATTAAAAAAAAAGAAAACAGGCTGTTAAAAATAGATTTGCAACTTTAAAAAATAAAAATAAAATAATAGATTTGCAACTTTAGAGATTAGTAGTCTCATTTTTACAAGAGGAAGGGATGAATCCTCAGAGATTGTGACTTTTCTTGTCAAAAACTGTTTATAGAAGCCCTGATATTAGAACCTTGATTTCCTCATTCATAGCTGAGTAATTTTTACATTGTAAGATGGCGTGAAAGAACTATATTGTTTTCATGCTTGTTGGCATGAAGTAACAAAGACCAAGTGTTTTGCCATCTGCTGAGTAAAACTTTAAACTTTGAACTTAAAATGGAGGAAAATAAAACTCGTCTTGAAGAAATTGAAAAATCGTATCTTATGTGACCAGGCGGTGGCGCAGTGGAGAGAGCATCAACCTGGGATGCAGAGGACCCAGGTTCGAAACCCTAAGGTCACTGGCTTGAGTGTGGGCTCACCAGTTTGAGTGTGGAGTCGCCAGCTTGATCACGGGATCATACACATTGTAAGGTCGGTGAATGGAGGATGGTCCGTGGGAAATCAGACCCGCCCACTTTGGCTAGGACCTCCCACAATCAAGCCCACCAAAGGAAGCTTCCCAGGAACCATTTGGAAAGAAGCGATCATCTGCCAGCCAGTGAAATTTCACCACGTCATAGTAGCTCCACTTCCCTAGAGGGACCCTTTAAATATCTCCCACACGGTCTAATCCGTGCAACTTCCCTAGCCTCCATCTCCTCCATCTTTCTTTCCTCGGGGTCAGGGAACCTTGCCGGGTGGGATATGTGCTCTGTACTCAATAAAGCCGTTTATTATTCCACACTTTGCGGCTCCAGCCCTGTTCCTTCCTTATCGGCGGGGAAAAATACCTTACACACACAACCCCATGATTGCTAGCTTGAGCCCCAAGATCACTGGCTTGAAGCCGAATATTGCTGGCTTGAGCAAGGGCTTAGCTGGAGCCCCCTACCCCACCCCGCCACTCATCAAGGCACATATGAGAAAGCAATCAATGAACTAAGGTACAGCAATGAAGAATAATGCTGCTCCCCTCTCTCCTTTCCTGTCTGTCTGTTCCTATCTGTCCCTCTCTCTGTTTCTCTTGCTAAAAATCTATCAATCAATAATCATATCTTAATGAGGAAAAGAGGTAGAACATAATAAATTTATATATACTTTAATAATATGCTTTACTGACAGTTATGTTACCTTTCAGAAAGAAGAAACAAGTAGAATTAGGAAAAGAAAGCAACTCAGATAAAGTGGTTTTTAAAATTATGTTCAGAAAAAGAACACTTGGGAAGATAATAAACACTAATAGTTAGCCCTGGCTGCATAGCTTGGTTGGTTAGAGTATTGTCCCAAAGGGTAGAGGTTGCCGGCTCAATCCCCAGTCGGCACATACAGGAACAGATCGATGTTCCTCTCTCCCATCCTCTCTCACTCAAATCAATAAATAATTTTATTTTATTTTTTTGGTGACAGAGACAGAAACAGAGAGAGGGACCGACAGGGACAGACAAACAGGAAGGAAGAGAGAAGAGAAACATCAAGTCTTCATTGCGGCACCTTAGCTGTTCATTGATTGCTTTCTTATATGTGCCTTGACAGAGCAGCAAGGGGTACAGCAGACCGAGTGACCCTTTGCTTAAGCCAGTGACCTTAGGCTCACATCAGCAACCTTGGGCTTCAAGCCAGTGACTCTTGTACTCAAGGTGCTGAACCTGTGCTCAGCTCAAGCAAGCAACCTCAAGGTTTTGAACCTGGGTCCTATGTGTCCCAGTTAGACGCTCTATCCACTGTGCCACCACCTGGTCAGGCAATAAATACAATTTTTTTAAAAAGATAAAAAAATACTAGTTAAAAGGAAAGTTTCATTTAATTCCTATTTTGTTACTGTTAAGTTCTCTCAAGAAAAAATACTTTTAATATGGAAACTGTAAACTAAAAATTAAAGATAAACTAAACCATAACAGGTAAAGAATCCTTTTTGTTTTAAAAAACAGAATTAATTTTCCTTACAAATAACAAACTGCATTAAAGATATTAAGAAACCCATCATTTTAACCAAGAAGGCAACCAGTTAACGATGTAACTGTACTTTTAGCCTTTTTTTCTCAACTATTTTTGTTACTAGGTTTTAAGAGACATCCAACTTATTATTTTTTGTGATGGGGGGGGGCACAGACAGACTGAAAGGGAGAGAGATGAGAAGCATCAATTCTTCGTTGCAGCACCTTAGTTTCTTATTGATTGCTTTCTCGTACGTGCCTTGACCGGAGGGCTACAGCAGACTGAGTGACCCCTTGCTCAAGCCATCGACCTTGGGTTCAAGCTGGTGAGCTTTGCTCAAACTAGATAAGCCTGCACTCAAGCTGGTGACCTTGGAGTTTCAAACCTGGGTCCTCTGTGTCCCAGTCCGATGCTCTACCTACTGCACCACCGCCTGCTCAGGCAAGATACATCCAACTTATAAGTCACTCGTTTTACTTAGTACTCTTTTTTTCATGTTATAGCATAGCCATCATTTTAAATGGCTACCTAATACTTAGTCAAGTAAATGTGCATTAAGTTTTATTGCATATTGTCTTAGTGTAGGATATTTAAGGCCTTTCACTTTCCCAATATCTTAAAAAAAATAGGAAAATCTTCATGCCCTTATTAAACAACTAAAAATCAATCCAAGTTTAGATGACTTAAATAATTTACATGTTAGAGTATTAAGCTGATATAAATTCAGAGCCATTATTGGTAGTCTTTGGGAAAAAACATGACATTAACAAGATATTAGAGATAGGCATCTATTAATACTTATAAAGGAAAAAGGAGCAAGTTACAAACTACATGCTAGTAAACTAAAATTCCAACAAAATCTAAAATGAATTAATAGAATCGTGAAACAAACAAAAAAGAAAACAGTGATCATAAGGGCCAAATACCCTTGTATACTTGTTGAAAGTAACTTAT
Organism: Saccopteryx bilineata; assembly: GCF_036850765.1. Lineage (NCBI taxonomy): Eukaryota > Metazoa > Chordata > Mammalia > Chiroptera > Emballonuridae > Saccopteryx > Saccopteryx bilineata. The sequence continues at coordinate 64,833,343 of NC_089498.1, forward strand.
CTTTTAGAAAAATACACGTTACGTGGTAAATCCAAGATGGCAATGAAGTACATGGAAATTACACTCACTTCCTTCCAGGATTAAAGAGGAATTACAGCTAAATTATAGAACAATCAACCTGAATAACCAACTGAAGACTAATTGGATTTACACATCCAAGGATATACAAAAAAATTCACCTGGAACTGAGAGGAAGGTGGAGATGTGAAAAGGGCTGGCCCCACATCTACATATAGCAGATGAGAATCCATAGCAGTATCTCAGCTGCAATGGTCCCCCCTGAAGAGTAAAAAGATCTAAACGGCACATGGGTTACCATGCCTGGACAACCAATGCCAGGAAAAGGAGCCCACATAATATCTGGCTGTGAAAATCAGCAGGAATTATGCCCACTAGTGTAAAACATGAGACTGTTAGAAATCCAGTCACCCTCATAAAGGGCCAGCACACAAAATTTTATGGCCACTCACCCTGAATACTGGCAGAGAGAAGGCAGCTCAGAGCAGACTATGGTCATAGAGGGGGAGGCTGGGTCATATGGCTTCATAGGGAGGGCTGGAGGGACAGCCACCAATGTCCTTGTACTGAGTCCTCCTCCACACCACAAAGTGATGTCATCTTTTCTGGATCAAGTATCCCCCTTCACATACAGAGCATCAGCCTAAGGAGATGTTGTTGGTCAAATAAGTTTGTAAACATGATATATATGTTTGCTCACTTATAGTTTGCATTGAGTATGAAGGACAGGCTGGAAGCAGGCAGGGTCCTTATAGCCTAAGGCTTAGTTTTAAGACTATGCCTTTCTCACCCTTTTAATAATGGGATCGTTTCAAGGCTAGGCTTTTCCCCACAACCTTGCTGTTGCATGATGTGGGGTGGTGCACTCTCATGAAGAATCTCATCATGCCTCAGGTAAGTGACTTTGTATCAGAGACTTCCTTGTTTGTATATTGCATTAAAGGTTTTGATTTCTACACTACAAAATGAGGCAGACCAGGGTTTGCTCTCTCTTAGGTTCCTGAAATTAGCATTGCAGGGAGAGCAGAGAAAGGTCACGTGGAGGAGAGGTAAAGCAGCCAAGAAGGCGGGCTGCTAAAGGAGAAGCCAGTTTGTGCAGACGTTGTGCAGAGAGAAGGAGATGGGAACAGAGATGAATAAGGCTGGTGAGGTAGAAACCTTTGATTCTAGGAAACTTGGATAAGTCAGTGGCTTTGGGAGCCCTGAATGGAAAGGGAAGTGTTTTCCCACTGTTTCTATTTCTTGCCTGCGGGTGCAAGCTAGAATTAAAGCTAATGGCCCACCAGTTCTTGCCTCCCTTGTTTCATTACCGTCTGTCCGAATCAAATGCGAACCTGCATTGGCCAGGCGGCTATGATGGTGGCCATGGCTACTGGCCATACAGATGTACTGGCCCCACCCTTCTGAATGCCTATGGTCTCGGCCTGACAAGCTCACACCCCGCAGACCAATCAGCTACCCGAAGCCAGCCTGGCTGTGCAATGCAGTCTTTCTTGAAGGCTTTTCATGAGGTATGGGCAAACTCAGGGGGTGTCAGACACACAGGGAGAGACTGAGTTATGTAGCTCTGGGTTGAGAACCATTTTTCCTGGCATAACCCAACCAGCACCACTGTTCCTGTGCAGAGCCGTCCCTCAACTCAACCAAATCCTAATCTGCTTTAGCCTGATAAATTCTACTGGCATCACCCTGATCACTCCCTGAGACTCCATCCAAATGCAAAAGGTCCACAGGCCTTAGGAAGGTTGTGGCAGCCTTGGTGAACCTTAAAACTTTTGCTGAGTGTCTTCAGACCCAGCATTGGTGCCAAGTATGAATCTGTATCAATCTGGTAAACATTACCTGCCCCAACCTCACACAATTCACATACATTACACTAAAATGTTTTTTGCACAGCAAGTGAAATCATGAACAAAACAAAAAGATAACTCACTGAATGGGAGTATTTGCCCAAAATACATATGATAAGGGGTTAATAACCAAAATTTATAAAAAATTCCTATAACTCAATACCATGAAAAAAATCCAATTAAAAAACAGGCAGAGAACCTGAATAAATAATTCTCTGAAGAGGACATAAAGCTGACCAGTAGACATCTGATATGATGCTTACCACCACTAATCATCAAAGAAATGTAAATTAAAACTACAATGAGATATCACCTCACACTTGTCAAAATGGTTACCATCAGTAAATCAACAAACAACAAGTAAGTGTTGGTAAGGATGTTGACACAAGGGAACCCTAGTGCACTGTTGGTGGGAATGCAGATTGGTACAGCTACTATGGAAAACAGTCTGAGATTCCTTTAAAAATAAAAATAAAACTGCATTGTGACCCAGTAATTTTATTTATGGGTGTGTGTGTGTGTGTGTGTGTGTGTGTGTGTATATATATATATATTTGTTTTTTGACAGAGAGAGTCAGAGAAAGGGACAGATAGGGACAGACAGACAGGAAGGAAGAGAGATGAGAAGCATCAGTTCTTCGTTGAGGCATCTTAGCTGTTCTCTGACTGCTTTCTCATATGTACCCTAAGGGGCTACAACAGAGCGAGTGACCCCTTGCTCAAGCCAGCGACCTTGGGCTCAAGCCAGCGACTTCTGAGCTCAAGCTAGCAACCATAGGGACACGTCTATGATCCCATGCTCAATCCAGCAACCTCATGCTCAAGCTGGTGATCCCGTGCTCAAGCTGGATGAGCCCACGCTCAAGCCTGCGACCTGGGGTTTCAAACCTGGGTCCTCTGCATCCCAGTCCAACACTCAATCTACTGTGCCACTGCCTGGTCAGGCATATATCTGAAGAAACCCAGAAGATTAATTTGAAAGAATATACGTATCCCTATGTTGATTGCAGCATTACTTACAATAGCCAAGATACAGAAGCAACCCTAGTGCCCATTAATAGATGAGTAGATAAATAAGATCTGATACATATATACAATGAAATGTTATCCGGCCATTAAAAAAAGATTGAAATCTTCTCATTTGAGACAGCATGAATGGAACTATAGGGTATTATGCTAAGTGAAATAAGGCAATCAGAGCCCTGGCTGGATAGCTCAGTTGGTTAGAGAGTCATCCGTCAAGGTTGCAGGTTAGATCCCAGATCAGGGAACATACAAGAGGCAGACAGTGAATGCACAACTAGGTGGAGCAGCAAACTAATCTCTCTCTCTCTTTTTTTTTTTGTATTTTTCAGAAGTTGGAAACAGGGAGGCAGTCAGACAGAGGCCCGCATGCGCCTGACAGGGATCCACCCAGCACAACCACCAGGGGGCAATGCTCTGCCCATCTGGGGCATTGCTCTGTTGCAACCAGAGCCATTCTAGCGCTAGAGGCAGAGGCCACAGAGCCATCCTCAGTGCCCGGGCCAACTTTGCTCCAATGGAGCCTTGTAATCTCTCTCTAAAACCAATCAATCATTAAAAAAATAAAAGTAATCTTGTAAAAAATAAGTCAATCAGAGAAAGATACATACTTATGATTTCACTTATATGTAGACTCTAAAGAACAAAATAAACGGACAAAGTAGAAACAGACTCAAAAGAGAACAGACTGATGATTGCCAGAGGAGTTGGGTATGGAGAGTGAAGGACTGGGTGAAAAAGGTAAAGATATTAAGAAGTACAGGTTGAGCCTGACCAGGTGGTGGTGCAGTGGATAGAGCGTTGGACTGGGATGCCGAGGACCCAGGTTCGAGACCTCGAGGTCGCCAGCTTGACCACGGGCTCGTCTGGTTTGAGCAAAAGCCCACCAGCTTGAACCCAAGGTCGCTGGCTCCAGCAAGGGGTTACTTGGTCTGCTGAAGGCCCGTGGTCAAAGCACATATGAGAAAGCAATCAATGAACAACTATGGTGTCACAATGCACAACAAAAAACTAATGATTGATGCTTCTCATCTCTCTGTTCCCATCTGTCTATCCCTTTCTCTGACTCTCTGTCTCTGTCAAAAAAAAAAAGTACAGGTTGATAGTTACAAAAAAGTAACAGAGATATAAAATAGAACATAGAGAATATAGTCAATAATATTATCACAATGTATGGTGCCAGGTTGTTTTCTGGAAATACTGTGAGGAACATGTGAAACATGGATTGTCTAGCTACTATGCCTGATACCTGAAGCTAACACAGAATAATATTAAATGTAAGTTGTAACTAAAAATCAAATTTAAACATAAATAAAAAATAAAAAGGTTACTTTTATCAGAAAAATCTGTGATATATAAGTAAATGTAATTTGGGCTGGATAACAATTCTTGATTCACTTGTGGCTGGTAAAGAGTACTGAATAAAAGTACTGTTTTCAATCTATAACATGCTATCTCTTCACCTTTGTTCTCACACATTACAACTTAAAAACCAACTTAACTTGCTAATCAACAAATAAAAGAATGATTGAAAATATCTTACAAAAAATACAACCAGGACCTAGTTTTTAAATTGATTAAGAAAAACTAGAGCGTGACCAGTGGTGGCGCAGTGAATAGAGCAGGGGTCGGGAACCTTTTAGGCTGAGAGAGCCATGAATGCCACATATTTTAAAATGTAATTCCATGAGAGCCATACAATATGTTTAACACTAAATACAAGAAAATGTGTGCATTTTATGTAAGATCAACACTTTTAAAGTACAATAAGTCTCTGAATTCTTTTTAATAACGTTGTTATGCTGTTGCTAACCAATGATGAATAAAGTACTTCTTACCATTAATGAGACTTCTGGTGTTGCATAGTTTTGCTGATAGCTTTGTAGTCTGGTTGATATGTGGTGAGGTTAAGCTTCATGCAGGTGTTGAGACTTCCATCCGATCACAGGTTGGTCTTAACATTCTTTAGATGTGAGAAAGACTGCTCACATGCATACATAGAGCCAAACATTGTCAGTACAGCAATACTCACACGCTGCAGTGTGTGGTATGTGACGGGAAGCGTGTTCCAAGTTTTGAAAATCAGCTGGTCTGCAGGTTGAAATTTTTTCATTTCTCCCCACTTGTGTTTGCTCACCAATTCTGCTTGCTGTCATGCAAGTCTTTCCAAATCTTCATTCAGTGACTTGGACTTATTCACCCACATGTCTGAGGCCTTCAGGTCAGCAGCTTGTAGCTCAAAATCTCTGACGGAGACACCGGAGATGTAACTCAGGTCGGCGCTGTCCACTGCACACTCGTGTGGATGGGTGATTAACTTGAAAAGACGAATGTGCTCACGAAAGAACGCTTTGAATGACTGTAGATTAAATGTGAAGCCTGCTAGCTGCTGGAGATCAAGATGTTGAGCAAGGTCACTTGCTATGCATGCACCTTTAAACTCTCCCAGTTTTTCAAAATGTAGTAAATGACCTGTTTCAATGTCCATGATGAAGAATTCCAGCTTGTTTTCAAATGCAAACACTGCTTGTTGAAGGGATAAGGCTGTATTTCCAATGCCTTGCATTTTCACATTGAGCTGGTTCAGACGTTCAGTCATGTCCACGAGATAGTAGAACTTCAGAAGCCACTCAGTGTTAGCTAACTGAGGATGCTTGACATTTTTCATTTCAAGAAAAGTCCGGATTTTGCTTAGACAAGCCACGAAACGGCTGAGCACCTTCCCTCTTGACAACCAATGCACATTGCTGTGCAGAAGCAGACCAGGATAATAATTCCCAACTTCATCCAGCAGTGTTTTAAACTGGCGATCATTTAAAGCTCAGGCAACAATAAAGTTGACCACCTGAATGACTAGCGACATCATCTCACCAAGCTGCTTGCCACACATCTGAGCACAAAGTGCCTCCTGATGTAGGATGCAGTGAAAACTTAGGTTGGGTCTCTTTTCATGTTCATGAAGAAGTGCTACGAATCCTCTGTTTTCCCCACTATGCATGGAGCACCATCAGTACACATCGAAATAAGTTTATCCATTGGTAGATTTTTTTCTTTAGCAAAGTCAGTGAAAGACTTGAATAAATCCTCCCCTCTTGTTGTCTCTTTCAGAGGCAAAACAGCAAGACTTTCCTCATGTAGTGTGTCACCGAAAGGCATACCTTGCAATCACGCTGAACTGGGATAAATGGCTTACGTCTGTTGACTCATCCAAAGCGAGATAAAAGAATGGTGCTGCATTTATGTCCTTCACTTGTGTTGCCTCAATTTGATTTGCCATCATGATGGTACGATCATGAACAATTCTTGCTGACAGAGGCATGTCTTTTATTAATTTAATTATCTTGTTTTTATCCGAATAGTTGTCAAAAGGTTCATTGGCAACATCAAGCATAAATGTTTTGGCATACTCCCCATCTGTGAATGGCTTTCCGTTTCTCACAATCGCTAAAGCACCAGCAAAGCTAGCCGAATTCCAGTCACCTTGTTGGGTCCAAACACGGAGTTGCTGCTGACTAGCTTGCACTCTGCACAGTAGCTTTGACATGCTTTCTTCCTGTTGTCCCCAGCTGGATATTTTGATGCAAATGTAGTACGGCGTGTGTCGAAGTGCCGCTTTATATTTGACTGTTTCATCAATGCAATTTTATCATTGCATATTACACACACTGTAGAACCTGCTCTCTCCACAAAGGCGAATTCCTCTGTCCATTCCTGCTGAAAAGTACGATACTCTTCATCCTTTTTTATTTTAGCCATCTTCTTTGTCAAAAGGGTTTCTGCAATTAGCTAGCTGACTACTTGATTAAAAGAAGGGAATTTTACTTCCTGACCTCACAATGACCCGTGTACGTTACACATTATCTAATAAAAATCTGGTGTTGTCCCGGAGGACAGCTGTAATTGGCTCCAGCCACCCGCAACCATGAACATGAGTGATAGGTAATGAATGGATTGTAATACCTGAGAATGTTTTATATATATATATTTTGTTTGTTTGTTTGTTTGTTTTTTGTGGGGTTTTTTGGTATTTTTCTGAAGCTGGAAACGGGGAGAGACAATCAGACTACCGCATGCGCCCGACCGGGATCCACTTGGCACGCCCACCAGGGGCGAAGCTCTGCCCACCAGGGGGCAATGCTCTGCCCCTCCGGGACATCGCTCTGTTGCGACCAGAGCCACTCTAGCGCCTGGGGCAGAGGCCAAGGAGCCATCCCCAGCGCCCAGGCCATCTTTGCTCCAATGGAGCCTCGCTGTGGGAGGGGAAGAGAGAGACAGAGAGGAAGGAGAGGGGGAGGGGTGGAGAAGCAGATGGGCGCTTCTCCTGTGTGCCCTGGCCGGGAATCAAACCCGGGACTTCTGCACGCCAGGCCGACGCTCTACCACTGAGCCAACCGGCCAGGGCCAGAATGTTTTATATTTTTAACATCATTTTTTTTATTAAAGATTTGTCCTCGAGCCAGATGCAGCCATCAAAAGGGCCACATCTAGCTCACGAGCCATAGGTTCCCGACCACTGGAAGAGTGTCGAGCTGGGACTCTGAGATCCCAGGTTCAAAACCCTGAGGTCACAGGCTTGAACACAGGCTCATCCAGCTTGAGTGTGGGGTCACTGGCTTGAGTATGGGACCATTGATATGATCCTATGGTCCCTGGCTTGAGCCCAAAGGTTGTTGGCTTAAGCAAGGGGTCGTTGGCTTGGCTGCCCTCCCTGTCAGTCAAGGCCCAAAAGAGAAGCAATCAATGAACAACTAAAATGTCACAACTATGAGTTGATGTTTCTCATCTCTCCCTTTTCCTGTCTGTCTCTGTCTCTTGCTTAAGAAACAGAACAAAATTTAAAAAATTGGAATAAGAATTAACCCCTAACCTAGACAGTGAAAAAATTACACGTGATTTTTAGGTTTAAAAAAATCAACTACAGCTATACCAGACAGTGGTGCAGCGGGTAGAGTGTTGAACTGGGACGCAAAGAACCCAAGTTTGAAACCCCGAGGTCATCAGCTTGAGCATGAGGTTGCTGGCTTGAGCATGGGATCAGATACATGAATGACCCCATGGTCACTGGCTTGAGCTCAAAGGTCATTGGCTTGAAGTCCAATGTTACTGGCATGAACCCAAGGTCACCAGCTTGAGCAAGAGGTCACTCACTTTGCTGTAGCCCCCTGATCAAGGCATATATGAGAAAGCAATCAATGAACATCTAAGGAGCCACAGCAAAGAATTTATGCTTCTCATCTCTCTCCTTTCTTGTCTGCTGTCCCTATCTGTCCCTCGCTCTGTCTCTCTCACAAAAATAAATAAATTACGTAGTATAATGTAAAGGACCTCTAGCTTCCTAGAAATTAATGTAAAAGAATCTTAGAGGATTTTGACATGGAATATAAGTTATGTACTTAAAAGGGGGGTGTTAAATTTTGACACAGAGTTCTAATACCAGGGTAGGTAAAAGAGTCTTTATAGTTTGCATTGTTCATACCATCTCTGAATATCTTGTTCAATTTGGGGCATCATAATATAAGAGAAACAATTATAAATTAAATGTGTCAAAGAAGTTTAAAAATCATGAATTATTAGGATCACTAGAAAAAGTAAATTACATCTTACCTGGAAATGAGGAGAAGGACAAACAATAGATATGTACTATTATATAAAAAGTTGGGAAATTTGGAAAGGAAAAACCTTACAAATAAAATTTCCAGGAAGGCCAATTTTCGCTCAGCACAAAGAATAAATATAATTTCTAATAATTAAACATTACTAAACCAAGCAGAGTTATTCATGAAGTAGTGAGCTTCCAGCTTCCAATAACTAGAAGCTATTATTACAAAGAATCTGGATGAAAACGAACTTGACAAGTCTGTCATTGAAGGATCCCATTTCTGATTTTGGCAAGAGGTGGTTTATTAAAATTCTTTCCAATTCTAAGACTCTAATACGGTCTCTTTAAATCACTTGAGGTTTAAGAGCAAGATTAAATCAAACTTTTCATAAACACTGCTATGATTTTTGCATATATGAAAGCCTAAAAAAAGTACTGCTGAATGTTCATGTATTTCACAAAATGGGGCAGAATTAAAAGTAAAACATAGTATCTCCTACTTCAGAATAAATTAAATTAACCAAGGCTTGTACCACTTGGCAGAAATAAAATCACTTGAGAGACTTCTGTAGCAAGGGATTACTATAATCCACAGATCCTTTATCTCTTCCAATGGAAAATAAAACAAACAACCAAATGTAATTTTGTGGGAATTTTTTTTTTTTTTGTGGCAGAGATAGAGAGTCAGAGAGAGGGAAAGATAGGGACAGACAGGAAGGGAGAAAGATGAAAAACATCAATTCTTCGTTGCAGCTCCTTAGCTGTTCATTGATTGATTTCTCATATGTGCCTTGACCGGGGGCTACAGCAGACCGAGTGACCCCTTGCTCAAGCCAGCGACCTTGGGCTCAAGCTGGTGAACCTTGCTCAAACCAATGAGAGTGCACTCAAGCTGGTGACCTTGGGGTCTCGAACCTGGGTTCTCCACATCCCAGTTCAATGCTCTATCCACTGCGCCACCGCCTGGTCAGGCAGGAATAAAATTTCTTAAAAATTAATTCAACCCAGTCAGAAATAAAAGACATGTATTAAAATGGTTATAATCACAAAATCACAAAAGAAATTCAAAGTTAACCTAAAGTCTTGAGGCCTGTCAACTATATCATACCTAGAGAATAGAATTCATGCCCTTATGTTTGCATATGAATGTTTTCCTAGTCTTATTTTTTGTTCTAAAATTAATTTTAAAATGTATTTTCTAATTTTTCTTAATCATTACACTATTTTACTTTTGTAAAGTTGAATAGAATATCTATTACTTTTACTGGTTTTGTTCATTTCCATCTGGCAAACATCTGTTTCTTGTGCAGCACAAGTCAACAAGGCTCTACAATTATTTTCCCATTACCTCCTTGTTTGTCAAAAACTCTGATGATGTCAGCAACAATCTAGAAACTGAATTTTTCAACTAACAAGGGGAAGACATAATTTCTATTCAGTATGATACAGTAGCTATTTTGGTTATCTTAAAAATACTTTTTTAGGTGATGATCATGTATGCTAAGTAGTATTTAACTTCAAAGTATGGTAAGGTAGTAGCAAGGTTATAGAAGTTTCAACCATATTTTTCTTTAAGTACCAATAATTTATGACAACATTTTGACAGCTATAAAATATCAAAGTACTGCTGCTGCCCCAAATAAAAGAAATACAATGGAAGAAAGAACTTATACAGACTTTTGCACTAAAGTGCTTTATTTCAATTGAAAAATTTTTTTCATTTAAAATAAACTTATGCCTGACCTGTGGTGGCGCAGTGGATAAAGCATCAACCTGGAAATGCTGAGGTCACCGGTTCGAAACCCTGGGCTTGCCTGGTCAAGGCACATATGGGAGTTGATGCTTCCAGCTCCTCCCCCCTTCTGTCTCTCCTCTCTCTCTCTCTGTCCCTCTCTTTGTCTCTCCCTCTCCTCTCTATAATGAATAAAAAAAAAAAAACAAAATAAAATAAAATAAAATAAACTTATTTTCCAACTTCTAATGTGCTGTAGGACAATTGAAAGTTATATTTAAAAAAAAAGTACAGAAAAAATGAACACTCATAATCTAATTTCAGGTCAATAACCAGTAATTTAATTTTAATATACTTCCTTTAAACAAAGTCCCTCCCCTCTGAAGCTCTATGCTTTCTTAATTCAGGACAGTTCCTGTTTCACTTAGGACAACTCCCCTGAAAGGGACTAGGCAACAAAAGTGCAAGATTAACTGGGAAAGTAAGAAACTGAGGCTCATTAATGATTCCCAGAAGGCTTACTTAAATTTATCTCTTTAGAAAGAGGAAGGTTGACAATCCGACTCTTCATGGATAATAAAGATTCCTTCCAGGGTCTTAGTTTCCTCCAAAGTTTCAGATAGCCTGTAAGCAGTCTGGGCAAATAAACTTTGGGACTCCTGTGGAATTAGTAGTGTTTTATAGCTCTTGAAACAGTTGTTTTTTCTTTGGGGTTCTAAAAGCTTCTCTACATTGACCACTTGACCACCTGTTTTAGGAGCTTTTTAAACTAGAACAAGTTTTCCTTATTCTTAAGATCATCTTTCCAACGCCTGACACATTTAGGTCAAACTATATTTTGTTTTAACTTGAAGTATATTCTAGTTGGTTTTGAAAAACATGAGCACTAACAGTTACATTATATTTGGGTAAAAAATATATATATCAAACTATTAAAAACAGTCATGAGCCTGACCAGGCGGTGGCGCAGTGGATAGAGCGTCGGACTGGGATGCGGAAGTACCCAGGTTCGAGACTCCGAGGTCCCGCGCGGGCTCATCTGGCTTGAGCAAAGAGCTCGCCAGCTTGGACCCAAGGTCGCTGGCTCCAGCAAGGGGTTACTCGGTCTGCTGAAGGCCCACGGTCAAGGCACATGTGAGAAAGCAATCAATGAACAACTAAGAAGTCGCCACGCACAACGAGAAACTGATGATTGATGCTTCTCATCTCTCTCTGTTCCTGTCTGTCTGTCCCTGTCTATCTCTGCCTCTGTAAAAAAAAAAAAAAAAAAAAAAAAAAAATAGTCATGAAACTATGCCTTTTTCTACTGATAGGAAAAAATGCTACATAAAGAAGCAACTGTTTATGAAACAGGATTATCAATGGGTCAACTAACAATGCCTGTGTACTCTCCACCACCACTTCCTTTGCCAGGAAGGAGGGAGTTTTCTTAACTATTCTCTTACAGTGGTAAACTAGATTGAGCTTTGTTATGCTTCATCATGTTTATTACTATCCTATACTAATTGGTGAAGAATTCTGAAAGGCATACTTTGCTTCTAGAACTCAATGCTGAAGGCACAGAGTGATGTTAGCCAATCCTAGAACAGTAGTCCTCAAAGGATAGACCCTTACGCAGTATCATCAATACCAAAGACTAGTTAAAATGTAATTTCTTAGGCTTCACCTCAGACTACTTGAAGCAGAGATTCTGGGGTAGATATCTGTATTTTAACACGTCCTTGGGTTTGAAAATCCAGTGGTTGTCAAGTTTGAGAACTAGCACCTTATATATTAAGTGTTCTTATTCTTAAACTTTTTGGGGTCAAGAAACTCTCAGAGTCTAATGAAAGCTATAACTCCCAAAGTATGACATGCATAATTTTGCACCATAATTTCAAGAGTCTCCAAGACCTCTGCAGCATCTTTTAAGAATATACATTTCTGCCCTGGCCAATTGGCTCAGTGACAGAGCACTGGCCTGGTATGTGGGAATGCCGGGTTCAATTCTCAGTCAGGGCACACAGGAGAAGCGACCATCTACTTCTCCACTCCTCCCCATCCTGTCCCTCTCCTCCGTCTTTCTCTGCCTCTCCCCCACTCCCACAGCCATGGCTGGAATGGTTTGAGAAAGTTAGCCCCAGGCACTGAGGATGGCTCGATGGCCTTGCCTTAGGAGCTAAAATAGCTCAGTTGCTGAGCAACAGAGCAGTAGACCCAGATGGGCAGAGCACCCCCGTAGGGGGCTTGCTGAGTGGATCCAGGTCAGGGATTATGCAGGAGTCTGTCTTTCTGCCTTTTCCCCTTCACTTAATTAAAAAAAATAAAAAAAAAGGAATATGCATTTCTAAGCTTTGAAACTGAATCAAAAACTTTCAAGAACGTGGCACTGTATTGTAAATATTTTAATACTCCATTAAAAAAAATATCTTCCCTGCTGTTTTAACATCCCCACAAACTGGCTGTAAGCACTCTGCCCAGATGACCAGGTAGAGAAGGAGAGAAGGGTTGGCCCCTGCTATAAGTTCTCCGTCCTGTAACACCAATAAAATCCCCTTGTTTTTTTCTTGTGTATTCCAACCAGACCCCCCAAAAGCCCCAGGGTCTTTGTGTTCTCTCTTAGCTCCACACCTGGTTGGTTGAACCTGCTTACATGGGGCATGCAGTGACTTTAACTCTGTATGACCCATGAATGTAATGACCTTTGTTTTCATGTACTTCTCTTGTGTCTTCTCCTGACAATCACATAAAAAACACAGGACAGGCCCAGGAATACTTAGTTTCAAACTGATATCTGAGTTATATCTGAGGTTCAGTAAACTTTGGGAACTATGAATCTTAGTTCAGAACACATGGCCTAGAGCAGCGGTTCTCAACCTGTGGGTTGCGACCCTGGCGGGGGTCATGACCCACAGGTTGAGAACCGCTGGCCTAGAGTGACTATATATCAGAACAGAGTGGCACAGTCCAGGTCTTAAATACTCTCTAAACAGATCAGTTTCCTTGTTACTTTGCTAACTCAACTTCCTACAACCTCAGGAAGCACAGAACCTTGAAATAGTTTACCAATATCTTACACTGGAGAACTGCTCATTCTCAGTGAAGGAATATTTGAACCATGTAGGGATCAATTTCACATATCAGATTTTCAAATTCAAATAACCTAGAGCTAGCAGAGGATAAGCTCTCTGGTACAATGCAGAGAGATACCTATTTAAATAAGCCTTGACTTCATAAAAATATGAAGTTAAAGCAGCAGTGTCAGAAATGGCAATGATGCTTCCTTAGACTACATGGAAAGAGAGCACAGAGCAAATAAACCAATATAATTATAAAGGTAGTTTCCTCTTGATGCTTAAAAAAGATAAGGATTCCAATCATTGTTGTCCCTATTTTCTACTTATAGTAGGAGGAACAAAAAGGAAGTTCCTCAAGAAAAGCCATGAAGAGCCAAAAGTATGGTTAATCATTCAACTAAAGATTTCAAACTGATTAAAATTGCCTGTGAAGCAGCAAAAATTTCCCAAGTCACATGAACTATGAACTCAGAATGAGTTGGTCAAGATTGTGACCTAAGGAGGTAAAGGCCCCAAATTACACCATAGACACTTTTCTATCAAGCATGATCAATTGTAGCAATTCATTTTTTTTCTTAACATCTAGAAAGTATACATAAAGTTTTAATTTAAGATGCTCATCTTTAGAAAAATATATTCAAGTTACTCATTGAAATATAAAGCATAAAACATTCAATAGCAGTGAATCAAGCATTCAAAGTACATACTTTACTAACTAGAAGTTCATGGCATTATTCATTTAGCTAGCAAACACTTATGAAGCACTTACACACTGCACATGGTATCATATACAAGAAAGTAAGAATTATCAATATTTTGTTTTCACTGGAATCTCTAGGTAACAAAAAAACTAACTGCTCTTGTACAATGAAATTTAACAAGAATAAATCTTCAGTATGTAGTTCAGGTTCCAAAAAGCCACTAACTACTTAAGTATGGTGCAACCCACACTCCTATCCCATCCCTCACAGACACACATTACTACAATATGTGGCAAAACTTGCTTGGCAGCTTTTGATGCAAAAAAAAAAAGTGTTAAGTAGTTTTATTCATTCTACAAATAATTACAATGTATTATTAAGCATTGTACCAGAGATTTTAGATGATATAAAGAGGAAACTGAATAGCAATTCACTATAAAGCAAGAATATACTGTGGTGTGAATGCTAAAACTGCTATTACAGAGTGTCCAAATATGTTAAGTAACAGTCCCAATATATTGAGATCATTTCAAATGAAAATTAAAGGCATCTCATTGAGAAAGTCACAGACATTAGAATATACACAAAAGGCCCTGACCTATTGGCTCAGAGGTAGAGTGTCGATCCAGCATGTGGAAGTTCTGGGTTTGATTTCTGGTCAGGGCACACAGGAGAAGTGACCATCTGCTTCTCCCCCATTCTCCTCTCCTCTCCTTCCTCTCTCTCGCTTCCCCTCCCACAGTCATGGCTCATTGGTTCGAGTGCATAGACCCCAAGTGCATAGACCCCGGATGCTGAGGATGGCTCGATGGAGCCTCCACCACAGATGCTAAAACTAGCTCAGTTGCAAGCATGGCCCAAGACAGGGGTTGGCGGGTGGATCCTAGTTGGGGTGCATGCAGGAGTCTGTCTCGGTATCTCCCTCTTCCTTATAAAGTAGTAATATCTAACAAAGAAAACATTCACATAGAGGGTATATTATTTACAAAGAGCAACAACAATAAGAGAAGTTGCAGGCACTTTCTAATCTGTCATAGCTTTGATTTGAAAAGATATATGTTTTGAAATTTTAAATCATACTCACAAACAGCAATAGTTTTCATTATTTACCAAAAAAGTATTAAGCTAAAATCACTGTTATGTAAAAATTTTACTTATGGGAAGGAAGTATTGTATATGACATAAGAGCTGTAAATATGTGCTTGTTATATTTTTTGATAATATCTACTTCTGTTTTAGATAACAAGAAATGGGATGAATGGAACTCATGATATAGTTAGTATTAATAGCAAGCATCTTGCACAGTATATTAGTCACAGAAAGAATAAAAGGGATAAGAGATCATATAGGAACACCAAGTAAATGTAATTTATTCATTAAGCTCAGATCATGTCAACTATATATTAATAACTATGTCACCCCTAAAATGTTCATTTATTGGTGACACCCCTTATGGCCTCAGGTGTTCTCTGCCAGAAATGTCAAAGATAATATGCATAGTGCTCAGCAAGTCTTTGGTGAGTTATACTTGTGACCAGACTTACTTCTTCAAAAGTAAGGATGTATTCACTCCAGGCCCCTTCCCTGAGCTGAGTTCCCAGGCTCACATTCAACTTTAGTCCATATACATAGTTATCAGCAGTGAAGGCTGTATGGCACAGACAGGACAAAAGAACTTGGTAAGACTCATAATTTAGTATTATGATACTTTCATCCCAATATGCCTTATCCTGAGTGTGTTCATATCTTCTTCCTTTTTACTTTTGAAATAGACTTTATTTCTTAGAGCAGTTTTTAAAAAAAAAAATTTTCCATTGATGTGAGACAGACAGAGAGAGAGAGAGAGAGAGAGAGAGAATCATCAATTCATTGTTCCACTTAAATTCCTTCATTTAGTTGTGCACTCATTGATTGCTTCTCGTACATGCCCTTGCCTGACCAGGGATTGAACCTGCAACCGTAATGTGCTGGGATGACACTCTATCCATTGACCCAGCTGGCCAGAGCCCTCAGAGCAGTTTTAATTGAATGAAAAACAGAGTTCTCATGCATCCTCTGCTTCCACACAGGCACAACCTAAAACATTATTAACATCCTGAAACAGAGTAATACATTTGATATAATCAATGAACCTTCGCTGACACATCACTATCACTCAAAATGCAAGGTTGCTGTACATTCTGTGGGTTTGGAAACATGTAACCACCATTATAATATCATGCAGAACAGTTTCACTGCTCTAAAAATTCTTTGTGCTCTCCCTATTCACCCTTTCCTTTCCTAACCACTGATCTTTTACAGTCTCCACAGTTCTGCCTATTCCAGAGTGTCATTAGATAAAATTTTACAGTATGTGGCCTTTTCAGATTGGCCTCTTTCATTTAGTAATATATGCATTTAAGGTTCTATGAGTTTTTACGGCTTCATAGCTCATTTCTTTCTGGTGCTTAATTATCCACTGTTTGAATGTACCACAGCTTATTTATCCATTCACCTATTAAAAGACATCTTGGCTGCTTCCAAGTTTTGGTAACTACAAATAAAGGCTCTATAAACATCCATGTGCAGGTTTCTGTATGAAAAAAAAGTTTTCAATTTATTTGGGTAAATACTGAGGAGTATGATTGCTGGATTGTATGACATAAGTTAGCTTTGTAAGAAACTAAGCTATCATCCAAAATGGTTGTTCTAGCTGCACTGAATGAGAGATCCTGTTGCTCCATATCATCTTCAGCATTTGGTGTTATTAGTGTTTTGGACTTTTTATCATTCTGTAACCAAACAAAAAGAGGGTTCATCCACTTGGCAACATTAGAATCACACACTGAATACCAAGAATTTGCAGTGGAGAAATTAGGGTGGCTGTATTGTTACTGCAGCACAAGGAGAACAGAAAAACTATTGCTCAAAAGCCCAAATTCCCAACTGCTTACTGACACTTGGTTTTAAAGGGTAAAATTGGGGGTAGGGCTGTACAATGCGTAATCAGATTGTGGGTAACTTCTGATTGGTTGGAGCTGGAGTTACAAAGAGTTATTTTAATATTTCTGGTCACACTGCCTGACCTGTGGTGGCACAGTGGATAAAGTGTCGACCTGGAACGCTGAGGTCACAGGTTCAAAATCCTGGGCTTGTCTGGTCAAAGCATATACGGAAGTTGCTTCCGGCTCCCTCCTCTCTAAAAATGAATAAATTAAAAAAAATAAGATTTCTGGTCACTAATCCTCTGGCGCCACCTAGTTTGGGGTTTATGTGAATGTGGTAAGCAGTTTTCTATCTTGTGTGTGTGTATGGGGCAGGGGAGAGAGTTCAGAATCCTGTAAAAATAACTCAAGTACACACAATATATTATTTATTATTCCAGAAGAAAAATTATTACTCCAAGACACCAATTTAAGTTTGAAAAAGTTGATTAGGTAAATGTAAGGAAAAAGGACTTGGGTCTGGTTCTTACTAGTGAGAATCTGTGTGTGTGTGTGTGTGTGTGTGTGTGTGTGTGTGGCAGTGCTTGGCCAAAAAGAGATTCTGGCTCAGTTTCAATTCTAGTTGATATGTTGTGGCATCTCTTTGTTTAAATTTGAAATTTTCTAATGACATTTGATGCTGAACATCCTTTCATATGCATATTTTCCATCTATACATCTTTGGTGAAATATCTGTTCAGGTTTTTTGTCCATTTTTTAATCAGTTGTTTTCTTACAGTTGAGTTTTAAAAGTTCTTTGTATATTTTGAACGAGTCTTTATTCAGATGTCTTTATCTATGTGAGAGAGAGGGACAGACAGGGACAGATAGACAGGAAGGGAGAGAGATGAAAAGCATTAACTCATAGTTGCGATACCTTTCTCATATGTACCCTGACTGGGGGATTCCAGATGAGACAGTGACCCCTTGCTCAAGCCAGTGACCTTGGGCTCAAACCAACAACATTGGGTGTCAAGCCAGAGACCTTTGTACTCAAGCCAGCAACCATGGGGTAATATCTACAAGCCCACACTCAGGTTGGCAACCCTGTACTCAAGCTGGTGAGCCCGAACTCAATGCAGTGACTTCAGAGAATCGAACCTGGGTCCTCAGCATCTTAAGTCGATGCTTTATCCACTGTGCCACCACCCTGTCAGGCTCTTTTCTCTTTTTGAACAATGGCAGCAATGATATGGCTTATAAATTAGGATAATGAGCAGTGACTTGCTTTACATGAATAGTGACTAATGCTACTGGATGATTTGCATATTTACTATAGTTAAATGTATATACAGTATTGATAAGTTAAATCCTGTTGCAGTTAAGTTTCAAAAGACTACAAATTCCTTAATTCTAAAGTAAATAGTATTGCAGCTGATAGTAAAGTTTGTGGGCTACCGGCTGGTTTTTTTATTTCCCTGAAGTGAGAAGCAGGGAGGCAGAGAGACAGACTCCCACATGCACCCAACCGGGATCCATCTGGCATGTCCATTAGGGGGCAATGCTCCATTGCAACTGGAGCAATTCTAGCGCCTGAGGTGGATACTATGGTACTGTTTGATTTTTTAAAAATTTTTAAATAGTATTAACTATGATAAGATATTACATGAATATAAAATCACATGTCACAAATATTTAAAATTGTATTGTTTTAGAAATGTCATTTATTATTCAAAAACATAATTATAGGGCAAAAAATGCAACAAAATTAAAAAGTTATAATCATGAATATGAACAAAAATATTTAAAAGAAAAGATTAATGACAGATGCACAAAATCAAACATGGACAATGTAACTTTTCAAAGAAAGAGATACTAAATGGTATAATAATTTGAAAATATGTAAAAGCAGGTTTAGGCCAACAGTGGGAAAATACCCTTTAAAAAGGTCTACACTACAGGCAGGAATTATACTGCTGGGGAACTCTAAAAACTTATGAAAATTTCTGAAAACACTGGAAAACATTTAAAACTGGTTAAGAAAAAGCTCCTGAAGTTACACTATGGGGAAGGGGTCTATACTGGCAAGATACAAACCAAATGATCTAATATGACTTGTCTATTCCTAACTTGTATGATTCCTATGGTGCTTATTTATAAAAAAAAAATTAACATTCATACTTAGAATTAATTTTTGCAATAAGAAGACAAAAATGAATAAATGAGCAATGGGGGCTATAGAAGTTCATGTTACCTCTTGACCAGGTAGGTGGTGGCGCAGTGGATAGTGAATTGCCCTGGGACACTGTGGACACAGGTTTGAACCCTGGAAGCTATAGGCTTGAGCACAGACTCACCAGCTTGAGTGCTGGGTTGCCGGCTTGAGCATGGGATCATAGAAATGGCCCCATGGTCACTGGCTTGAGCACAAAGGTTACTGGCTAAGCTGGAACCCCCTGGTTGAGGCACATATGAGAAAGCAATCAATGAACAATTAAAGTACCACAACTATGAGTTGATGCTTCTCATCTCTCTCCCTTCCTGCCTGTCTCTCTCTGTCACTAAAAAAAAAAGAAAAGTTTATGTTACTGAGCTCATATAAAGGTATTGACAAAGTTAAGAATACTATTTAACTATAGGATTATTTGCGAGTACTAGTATTTAGTTAAAAAAATATCAGATCAGATTTACAACTTTTACTACCCTTTTCCCTATAATAGAGACTGCTTTAAAAACTAATCTTTTAGCCTGACCAGGCAGTGGTGCAGTGGACAGAGCATCAACCTGGGATGGTGAGGACCCAGGTTCGAAACCCAGAGGTTGCCAGCTTGAGTGCAGGCTCACTAGCTTGAGTGTGGGATCATAGATAATACCGCCTGGTCACTGGCTTGAGCCCAAACGTCACTGGCTTGAAGCCTAAGGTTGCTGGCTTGAGCCCAAGGTTGCTGGCTTGAGCAAGGGGTCACTGGCTCTGCTGTAGCCCCCTAGTCTTGAACAACTTAGGTGCCACAATGAAGAATTGATGCTTCTCATCTCTCTCCCTTCCTGTCTGTCTGTACCTATCTCTCCTTCTCTCTGTTCTCTTGCTCTGTCTCTGTCACACACACACACACACACACACACACACACACAAAATTATTGTCTCATAGTTCTAAAAGCAAGAAGTCTGAAATCAAGGTATCTGCAAAGTCAGGCAGGCTACCTCTAAAACCTGTAAGGGAGTCCATTCCTTGGCTCTTTCTAGCTTCTGGTGGTTTGCTGGCAATCTTTGCATTTCTTGGTTTATAGCAGCAGCATCACTCTAATCCCTGCCTCTGTAATCTCTGTGAATCTATGTCCCTTTTCTTTCTTTTGATAAGAACACTAATCGTCCTGATTTAGGAACCACCTTAATAACCTCATCCTAACTTGATTACAACTGCAAAGTCCCTATTTCCAACTAGGTCACATCATAGGAAGCAGGGGTTAGGGCTTCAAAATATCTTTTAGAGGAAGCATATTTAACCCAAAACATTATTTTCAAATATCTATATATTTGAAGTGTTCTCTCCATCTCACTTAAAGACAGAATGACGTATTTGTTCTATCTTTTAAAATCATTCATCAATAATTTATACATTTAATTAACATAATTAGAGACATTCTATACTGTGTGGGACAAAAGTAGGTCTACAGTTGTTTGTATAGAAAATAACACTATAATTAATTAATAATACAATAATAAACTGTTTCATGTATTCATAACTGTAAATCTACCTTTGCACTGCCATGTATAAGGTCAAGAACCATTCATTCCAGAAGCTATGCAATAAATAAAATGATACTTGAATTAATATATCTGTAAGCATTAAAAATGAATTTATTACTACAGTATATTGGCAAGTTCATTTAAAAACGAATATGGCCCTGGCCAGTGACTCAGTGGATAGAGTGTCGGCTGGGCATATGAACATCCCAGGTTCAATTCCTGGTCAGGGCATATATGAGAAGAGATCATTTACTTCTATTCCCCTCCCTCTCACCCTTCTTTCTCTCTTCCCCTCTTGCAGCCAGTGGCTTGATGAAGCATGGCCCGGATCTCTGAGGATAGCTTGGTTGGTCTGACAGTGTCAGCCTCAGGCACTAAAAATAACTCAGTAATGAATCACTGGCCCCAGAAGAGGTTTATCAGGTGGATCCCAGTCAGGGCTGATGTGGGAGTCTGCCTCACTATCTCCTCTCCTCTAACCTAAAACAAACAAACAAACAAAAAAAATGAATATGTCATAACAGAAAAGAGCTCACCTGTTTCAAATGTCCTATAAATATCTGCCTTGTAATTGCTGCCAATAATTTTTGTATAAAACATTGTTAATTTATAGCCTTCTCTTCAGCAAAAATATAAAAATAAAATGATCTGCAGTTAACCAAATAATATCAATGCCTATGAATTCCAAGCTGTACACTAATCCCTTTATCCTGTGTTCACATTTCAAGAATGTCAGCAAAACCATCTATGCAAGAAACAAAGAAAGCCTGACTAGGTGGTGGCGCAGTGGATAGAGTGTAGGACTGGGACGCGGAGGACCCAGGTTTGAGGTCCCGAGGTAGCCAGCTTGAACGTGGGCTCATCTGGTTTGAGCAAGGCTCACCAGCTTGAATCCAAGGTCGCTGGCTCGAGCTAGGGGTCAGTTGGTCTGCTGTAGCCCCCCCCAAGGCACATATGAGAAAGCAATCAATGAATATTAATTAAGTCACACAATGCCTTAAAAACTGTTCTGGCCCTGGCCGGTTGGCTCAGCGGTAGAGCGTCGGCCTGGCTTGCGGGGGACCCGGGTTCGATTCCCAGCCAGGGCACACAGGAGAAGCGCCCATTTGCTTCTCCACCCCCACCCCCTCCTTCCTCTCTGTCTCTCTCTTCCCCTCCCGCAGCCAAGGCTCCATTGGAGCAAAGATGGCCTGGGCACTGGGGATGGCTCCTTGGCCTCTGCCCCAGGCGCTAGAGTGGCTCTGGTTGCGGCAGAGCGACCCCCCGGAGGGGCAGAGCATCGCCCCCTGGTGGGCAGAGCGTTGCCCCTGGTGGGCGTGCCGGGTGGATCCCGGTCGGGCGCATGCGGGAGTCTGTCTGACTGTCTCTCCCCATTTCCAGCTTCAGAAAAATACAAAAAAAACCAAACAAACAAAAAACTGTTCTGCTTATATCTACTTATGGTGGCAATAATAGACTATTCATGCAGAGTTAATTCTGCCTTTATCATTCAGTTTTTGTTTTTTTTTTAAATTTTTTTTAAATTTTATTTATTCATTTTAGAGAGGAGAGAGAGAGGGGGAGACAGAGAGAGAGAGACAGGGGGGAGGAGCTGGAAGCATCATCTCCCATATATGCCTTAAGCCCAGGGTTTCGAACCGGCGACCTCAGCATTTCCAGGTCGACGCTTTACCCACTGCGCCACCACAGGTCAGGCTATCATTCAGTTTTTGAAAAAAATAATAACTTCATGGATAAACACTTGCGCTGTAAAGCTATAAATAAAAGCAAGGGAACAATAACACAAAAGTCATGACACTAGTTACCTATTTTGGAGTGGGGAAGGAAGAAAAGCAACTGGGGAAGAGAAACACTGACAAATACTGGTCAGGTTCTACTTTTTAACCTGAATGGCAGCTAAAACAGGTCATTTTATTATGTCAATTCATATAAAATAAAATATATAAACATGTTTTATACATGGAATAATTTTTATAGGGCATTTTACAATTTTAAAAATAGGCTTATATATCCTAAACTAGAGACTACAGGAATCATATAAGTAAAAATCTTTTCTTTTTTTTTTTTTTGTATTTTTCTGAAGCTGGAAACGGGGAGAGACAGTCAGACAGACTCCCGCATGCGACCGACCGGGATCCACCCAGCATGCCCACCAGGGGCGCGACGCTCTGCCCACCAGGGGCGACGCTCTGCCCACCAGGGGGCGATGCTCTGCCCCTCCGGGGCGTCGCTCTGCCGAGACCAGAGCCACTCTAGCGCCTGGGGCAGAGGCCAAGGAGCCATCCCCAGCGCCCGGGCCATCTTTGCTCCAATGGAGCCTTGGCTGCGGGAGGGGAAGACAGAGACAGAGAGGAAGGAGGGGGGTGAAGAAGCAAATGGGCGCTTCTCCTATGTGCCCTGGCCGGGAATCGAATCCGGGTCCCCTGCATGCCAGGCCGACGCTCTACCGCTGAGCCAACCGGCCAGGGCCAGTAAAAGTCTTTTCTATTAAATTCATCTAGAAGTGCTCGAGACTGGCTTTTCCCAACAAGGCAAAGACTGTTCTATGAATGTAATTCATGATATTAGCATATTAAAGGACAAAAAATTTATCTCATTAAATGCAGAAAAGCATTTGATAAAAATCAAATAATTATTTATGAACAACAGAAAAAACCCTTTAAGCAATATTAAAAAATCCCAATACATTCCTTAACCTAGTAATTGGTATCCATGTAAAATCTAGAGCAAATAGCACTTCTTATGGTAAAATATTAGAGCTGAGATTTCCAGCTATAATGCTTTCATCGATAACAGGATAGAGTCCCTGGTTTTGATCTATTCAGTCTTTGAAGTGGGTGGACAGAGCCTAAGGTAATGAGAACCCCAATTACAAGAAGCTGCCTTAGTTTACTTCAATGTACTATACAAATGTTTTACTTTATATGTATGCCATAACATGAACGATGTTGAGAAGGCAGTGGTGACTCATAATAATTATGCATTTATAATTCTGAAAGCCATCACAAATCTTTTCCTCATAGAGATCAGTATTCCCTACCATCAAGAATGATACAATTATGTCAGGTATAAATAGCATAAGGATACTTGTTATGATTGCATCCAACAGTGACTGACCTTTTAGGTTTTAGTCAACATATTAAACAAGCAAAAAAAAAAAAAAAAAAAAAAAAAAAAAATCTGGAAAAAAACCCCTAAAAAGTATAAGCATAAGAAGAACAAAATTATCATTAACCAAAAAGTCCAGCATAATTTATTTTCTATTGTTTTTTTTTTTTTTAAGTGGGAGGAGGAGAGATAGTGAGACAGACTCCTGCATGCGCCTCGACCAGGATCCACCCAGCAATCTCCCCCTGGGGCCCCAATGGAATCAACCGAGCTATTTTTAGCACCTGAGGCTGACCCACTCAGCCTAACCGCACCATCCTCAGCACTAGGGCGGATGCTTGAACCAATCGAGTCACTGGCTGTGGGAGGTGAAGAAAAAGAAAAGGGGCAGGGAGAAGCAGGTCATTTCTCATGTGTGCCCTGATCGGGAATCAAACCCAGGACATCCATATGCTCAGCCGATTCTCGATACACTGAGCAAACCAGCCAGGGCACCACAATATTATTATATTCTTTAAAACGTACTTTTCATTCCCAGGACTGTTTTGTAAATATCAATTGGTACTTCTTAATTCCTTTACCTTTTCCATCAACCCACACTACACCCTTTTGAAGTGGCAACTATTGTATCAGCTTGTTCTTCTTATCTAAGAGTTTGTTTCCGTTTTTGTATGTTCATTTATTTATTTTTTTTAGATTCCACATATAACTACAATTATATGACATTTGACTTTCTCTAATTTATTTTACTTAGCACAATTCCTTCTAGGTCCATCCATGTTGTCACAAATGGTAGGATTTCATTCTTTTTTATGGCTGACTAATATACCGTTGTACATATATACCACATCTTCTTTATCAAATTGTCTCTCAATAAACATTTAGGTTGCTTTTATATCTTGGCTATTGTAAATAATGCTGCTATGAATACAAAAATGCATACATCTTTTTGAATTAGTGCTTTGAATTTCTTTGAAGAAATATCCAGAAGTAGCCTAGCCAGTGGTGGTGCAGTGGATAAAGCCTCGACCTGCAATGCTAAGGTCACTGGTTCAAATCCTTGGGCTTGCCTGGTCAAGGCACATATGACAATCAACCAATGAACAACTAAAGTGAAGCAACTATGAGCTGATACTTCTCGCTCCCCACCCCCATCTCCTCTCTCTGTAAAACCAATAAGTAAAATCTTAAAAAAACCCAAACAAACCCAGAAGTATGATTGCTTCACATGGCAGTTCTATTTTTAATTTTTTGAGGAACTTCATGTCATTTTCCATAGTGGCTGCACCAATTTACATTATTTTTTCCTTGTCTTCGGGATCAAGTATTTATTTTCACTAATGACCTCATTACATCTCTTACTACTTTCAGTAGTTGTTCTAGGGTTTACAATAAGCATAATTAACTTACTACAGTTTACCTTCAAACGATATACTACTAAGTGTCAAGGGTTCCCTTTTCTCCATATCCTCACCAGCATTTGTTGTTTCTTGATTTATTGATGATAGCTATTCTGACAAGGGACAGGTGATTTTTTTCATTGTAGTTTTAATTTGCACTTTCTGATGACTGTGCACCCATTCATATGTCTTTTGTCCTTCTTCAAATCAATTGAGCTATTTTTAGCACCTAAGGCTGACACTTGGACCTACTGAGCCAACCTCAGCACCCAGGGCCAACGCTGAACCAATCAAGTCACTGGCTGTGGGAGAGGAAGAGGGACAGTACGGAGAGAGGGAGTGGAAGAGAAGCAGATGGTTGCTTCTCTTGTGTGCCCTGATTGGAATCAAACCAGGATGTCCATATGTCTGGCTGATGCTCAATCCAATGAGCCAACCAGCCAGGGCTGGGAATATTTTTATTACTGTATTGATTTCATTAGTTATCAGTCTGTTCAAATTTTGCTTCTTTCTTGATTCAATCTTAGCAGATTTCTAGAAATATCCATTTCTTCCAGGTTGTCCAATTTGGTGGCATATAATTCTAATCCTTTGTAATTCTAAATTCAAAACTTTCATTTAGTTGTTCCTTCTTTTTTCATTTTATTTTATTTCATTCCTCCCTTTTTTTCTTTATTAGTCTGGTTAAATATTTATCAATTTTGTTTAATATTTATCTTTTCAAAGAGCCAGTTCTTTCACTGATTTTAGATACTGTTTTCAATTTCTGCTCTGATCTTTATTATTCCCCTCCTTCTATACATTTTGGGCTTTATTTGTTCTCTTTCTAGTCCCTTTATTTATAATGATAGACTATTTAGGAGTTTTCATGTTCTTGAGGTATGCCTGTATTGTTATGAATTTCCCTCTTAGCTTTGGCTGTGTCCCATAGATTTTGGGGTTATTGAACCTTCATTTATGGTCTCAAGATATCTTTTTATTTATTTCTTGATCTCATTGTTAATCCATTTATTGTTTAGTAGTATGTTATTTGGCCTCCATGTGTTTGTACATTTCTCAGTTTTCTTCTTGTGATTTCTATTTTTATACAATGGTAACTGCAGAAGATTCTTGATATTATTTCAATCTTCTTAAATTAAAGAGACTTGTATTGTGGTCTAACATATGCTCTATTCAATTTGTGTGTGTGTGTGTGTGTGTGTGTGTGTGTGTTAAAGACAGAGAGGGATAGATAGAAACAGACAGAAAGGGAGAGAGATGAGAAGCATCAATTCTCCATTGTGGCACCTTAGTTGTTCATTGATTGCTTTCTCATATGTGCCTTGACTAGAGGGCTACAGCAGACCGAGTGACCCCGTGCTCGAGCCAGCAACCTTGGGTCTAAGCTGGTGAGCTTTGCTCAAACCAGATAAGCCCGCGCCCAAGCTGGTGACCTCGGGGTCTCGAATCTGGGTCTTCCACATCCCAGCCCGATGCTCTATCAACTGCACCACTGCCTGGTCAGCCCACAATGGATTCTTTAAAACTTAAAATATATAAAACATAAGTTGTAATTTTTATATTATTTTTCCATTTTACCAGTACCCATCATATTACACTGTATCAATCTACTTTAATAGCAGATCTAAAAATCACATAAAGAGCAGCAATGACTATGAAAAGATCTTGGTTTTATCTGTAACTGTGCTACACACATTATTAGCACTATACCCTTGACTATATCAATCACAACCTCTAGCAGCCTGTACAGTAATATAAGAGAAATTTGGAAAATAAATAATGGTACTGAACATTCTTATCTTCCCAATATCAATTGAAAAGGATTTAATATTTTACTATTAAATATGTTAACAGTTGAAGATTTTGTATAGATGCTCTTATAAGAGTAAGAAATGTTCCCTTTATTCCTAAATTGCTGAATAAAAATATCACACATAAACAGGTATTGAATTTTATAAAAATATTTTTTTTATTTTTTGAGTACACAGATTTTCTTCTGTTAATAAATTACAGTTTTCAAATAGTAATCCATCTTTAAACATCTGAAATATACCCATCTGTTCATGTTACATTGTATTTTTTATATGTCATTAGATTCTATTAGCTAAATTCTTTTCATAATTTTGCATCCATGTGAAAGCTGTATACTGGTCTACAATTTTCCTTTCCTATAATATCTTATTCCTATTTTGCTATTCCCTGGAGGGTTTGTGGTAATCCTTCGCTCAAAAAAATTTTGGCCGTGGCTGGTTGGTTCAGTGGTAGAGCATTGGCCCAGGGTGCTGATGTCTTGGGTTTGATCCCAGGTCAGGGCACACCTAACAAGCCACCATCTGCTTCTCTTCCGCTCTCACAGCCAATGGCTCGGTTGATTTGAGCATCGGCCCCAGATTGGGGTTGCCGGATGGATCCTAGTCAGGGCACATATAGGATAGTCTGTCTCTCTGTGTTCCCTCCGCTCACTTAAAAATTTTTATTTTATTTTAAACTTATTGAGAGAGGGAGGGAGGAAGAGGGGGAAAGACACACACACACACACACACACACACACACACACACAGAGAGAGAGAGAGAGAAGAGAGAAAAGGAAGGATCTGTTCATTGTTTCATCCACCTATGCCATGGGTCGGAAAAAACGGTTCGCGAGCCAGATGGGGCTATTTTGATGGCTGCATCTGGCTCACAGACAGATCTTTAATAAAAAAAAAATAACGTTAAAAAATATAAAACATTCTCATGTATTAAAATCCTTTCATTTCCTACCACTCATGTTCATGGTTGCAGGTGGCTGGAGCCAATCACAGCTGTTCTCCGGGACAACACCAAATTTTTATTGGATAATGCATAAATGTACACGGGTCGTTGTATGGCTCTCACAGAATTACATTTTAAAATATAAGGCGTTCATGACTCTCTCAGCCAAAAAGGTTCCCGACCTCTGACCTATGCATTCATTGGTTGATCTCTGAATGTGCCTTGCTAGGAACCACACCCCCAACTGGGCACACCAAAACGATGTTCCAATCAACCAAGCCACCCCAGCTAGGGACTATTTTTCCTTAAATATGTAGAAAAATCCACCATTATAGCCATTATAAAATGGAAAGATTTGTGAACTGAATTTCAAAATAAAGGATTATTTAAATTTTCCATTTCATTTAGAATATTTTTAACATCTAATTTTTTAAAAATTGGCCATTTCATCTAAATTTTCAAGTTATATTGGCATTAAGTTTCATATACAGCTTTTTTAATAACTAATAATAACCAATTTTTGTCTTTTAGATATTTTGTACATTTCCTGTTTTACTTCTATTTTTATTCTATCCTTCATTTTATATTCACTGGATTTATTAATTTGCTGTTTTCTTGCATCTTTAATAGAAACTGACTTTCAACATTCTTAGCCAAAATACAGGGTGGGGGGAAAAGTAGGTTTATAGTTGTAAGCAAAACAGTTTATTCTTGTGTTATTATTTATTAATTATTGTATTATAGTCCATAAAAACTGTAAACGTACTTTTGCCATACCCTGTATAAATTCAGAGCTATAAATTTCCTTCTAAGCAAGCTATTTTCAACTGGTGTGCCACAAGAATGTTTAAAACAAGCAACACCTGACTTATTTAGTCAGTGGCAATGACCTGTTCTTCCTTAGATTGTCAAATAAAAAAATGACAATAGCCAACACAATAGCTGTCTGGAATGAATGAATAAAAATTATACCACATGAGACCTTATATGGCAAAATGTTAAGACACTTTTTGGGCCTGACTTGTGGTGGCGCAGTGGATAAAAGTGTCAACCTGCAACGCTGGTTCGAAGCCCTGGGCTTGCCTGGTCAAGGCACATGTAGGAGTCGATGCTTCCTGCTCTCCCCCTCCCTTTCTCTTTCCTCTCTAAAATAAATTTAAAAAATAATACAATTTTTGATTCAAAACAAAAAATATCCAGCTCTAATAATATTGAATAAACCAAAAGATGGTAAATATAGGGTGGGCAAAAGTAGGTTTATAGCTGTTTGTATAGAAAATAAAATAATTAACATAATAATACAATAAATGATGTCTTTTGCATACTCACAACTATAAACCTATTTTTGCCCCAAGCTGTATGTATATTGAGGAAAATAAAGCTTTAAAAAAGACTGAGCAAATGGAAATAAGCAAAGAATGCTCAAAAAATTTTAAATTTCACTGAATGGTTTTTATTAATAGGCAAGATAAAACAGAAGAGAAGAATTATGAACTGAGGATATATTCAAATAAGTTGTCCAAAATGTAGCTAAGAATGACAAAGTATTAATTGACAGGAAGACAATAAGAGAAAAAGAACAAAATTAGAAGCTCTGAGATGAAATCTGAGTTCGAGGAGAGTATAGACAGGTAAGGGAGTAAAATAAGTTCACTGAATATATTAGAAAAGAAACACCCCAGAATAATGAGCTAAATATTCAATTTAATATCTAAGAACAAAGAAAATAAACTCATGGCATCACAATAATAATAAAACATAAGATCAAAAGGAAAGAGGAAATAAATTACAATGGAAAGTATAAATAAAGCCAAAAAACTTGGTCCTTTGGAAATGACTGATAACAATGACAAACTATGACAAAGTAAATCAAGGTGGGGTGGGGAATAAGTTCCAATGAACAACATTTGGAAACAAAATGCTTATTACAGACTTTAGGTCTTACAAACATGCAAAAAAGAATATTATCAACAACCTTACGCAAATAAGTTTTTAAAATAAACTCAACTTTGTAGAGAAATACCACTCACTAATGTAAAAATAAAAACCTTGCCTGACCTGTGGTGGTGCAGTGGATAAAGTGTCAACCTGGAAACGCTGAGGTCGCCAGTTCAAAGCCCTAGGCTTGCCTGACCTGTGGTGGCACAGTGGATAAAGCGTCGACCTGGAAATGCTGAGGTCGCCGGTTCGAAACCCTGGGCTTGCCTGGCCAAGGCACATATGGGAGTTGATGCTTCCAGCTCCTCCCCCCTCCTCTCTCTCTCCCTCTTTATCTCTCTCTCTCCCTCTCTCTCTCCTCTCTAAAAATTAATAAATAAAATAAAATAAAATAAAAATTAAAAAGAAAAAAACTAGCAAAAAAAAAAAAAAAAAAAAAAAACACCCCTAGGCTTGCCTGGTCAAGGCACATGTGGGAGTTGATGCTTTCTGCTCCTCCCCCCTTCTCTCTCTCCCCTTCCAAAAATGAATAAAGGCTTATAAAAGTAAAAAAACAAAACAAAACCCCAAAACCTTAATATTCCCACAGATATTAATAATTGAATCAGTGGGTAATCATCGGCCCTCCCCCCACCAGGCTGAGACAGCTTTACAGTTAAGTTCTACTATGTTTTCAAGGAACCTGAAATTACAATCTCAAAAATATCTTCCAGAGTAAAAAGGGAGAATATTTCATAGCTCATCTTATGAGTCTTGCATAACCTTCAGATCAAAAGCAAACAATGTATAAGAAAATATTGCAGGCCAATCTCATTTAGGAATACAGATTCAAAAAATTCTGAAGATGCTTATTAACAATCTAAGATCAGCAATATATATATTTTGTTTTTTAATTATTTTTAAGTTGGGGGAGGGTAGAGACAGACTCTTGCATGTGCCCCTACTAGGATCCGCCCCACTACAAGGCGATGCTCTGCCCATCTGGGGCAGCTGCTCTGTTGCTCAGCAACCGAGCTATTTCAACACCTTAGGCTAGGCCATTGAGCAATCTTGAGTCCCCGAGGCCAACTTGCTCCAACTGAGCCATGGCTGAAGAAGGGAGAGGGAGGGAAAGAGAGAGAGAGAAAGAGAGAGAGAGAGAAGGGGGAGGAGTGGAGAAGCAGATGTTCACTTCTCCTGTGTGCCCTGACCAGGAATCAAACCCTGGACTTTCAGACACTGGGTCTGAGCCAACCGGCCAGGGCCTCCAAGACCAGCAATATATAAAAGGTAATTCATTAGAACTTGATAGATATGTGTATTTCCAAACTGCCCTCTTGATGTTCTACTTATCTGTCAGACCTCACCCTTATTGGACTATCGCCCCTGAGACAGAGGAATTCCAAGAAGCTGACAAGCCGCCCCAAGGAAGGGCTCCGGACACACCAGGACTTTTGCCTCGGTATCCCCTCAGGCTCTCCCAAACATTGTGTAACTCGCCCCTAGTCTGTAACCAGTGCTCTTCTCCCTGGGAGAAGTGCCCAGCAGGGTTCCTTTCTTCCTTTCTTTTTTTTTTTTTTTTTTAATAAATTTTTATTAATGGTAATGGGATGACATTAATAAATCAGGGTACATATATTCAAAGAAAACATGTCTAGGTTATTTTGTCATTAAATTATGTTGCGTACCCCTCGCCCAAAGTCAGATTGTCCTCCGCCACCCTCTATCTAGTTCTCTGTGCCCCTCCCCCTCCCCCTAACTCTCTCCCTCCCTCCCTCCCATGTCCTCCCTCCCCCCACCCCTGGTAACCACCACACTCTTGTCCATGTCTCTTAGTCTCATTTTTATGTTCCACCAATGTATGGAATCATGTAGTTCTTGTTTTTTTCTGATTTACTTATTTCACTCCTTATAATGTTATCAAGATCCCACCATTTTGCTGTAAATGATCTGATGTCATCATTTCTTATGGCTGAATAGTATTCCATAGTGTATATGTGCCACATCTTTTTTATCCAGTCTTCTATTGAAGGGCTTTTTGGTTGTTTCCATGTCTTGGCCACTGTAAACAGTGCTGCAATGAACATGGGGCTACATGTGTCTTCACGTATCAATGTTTCTGAGGTTTTGGGGTATATACCCAGTAGAGGGATTGCTGGGTCATAAGGTAGTTCTATTTGCAGTTTTTTGAGGAACCACCATACTTTCCTCCATAATGGTTGTACTACTTTACAGTCCCACCAACAGTGATTACTCTAGTCTTTCAGACTCCCATGGATTCCAACATTTGGTGCGGAAACCCGGGACAGGGTATTGATTGCCTGGACGATCCCTCTTTGCCATCCAAACTTACAACCAGGGAAGCAATGGGCAGTGGCAGCTCGTCCCGGGCTTACTCCCTGATTCTGTTTGGACGTGTAATTGTAGGTCCACTGACCGGCAGTCTAACCCTGTCCTAAACCCCTGCTGGACCAGAAAGGTAAGGAGTTTCTCCCTTCCCCTTCCCCGGTTGGCCTCCAAATTTCTCTCTAAAAACACCCCTTCCTGGTTGGACGGTTTTGACTTTGGACCCCATATCTATGGGTGGTCTGCCTCTACTCCTTTATGGACTTCTACGAAAGTCTAGGCACACCTAGCCAGGCCCCTCTCCTACGTCCCGGGATCTCAGTCTTGGGGTGACGACCTCCTGTCTGAGACTCTCTTTCTATGGAGATTTTCTCCTCTTGGAACTGTGACTGAAGGCGGAGACGCCCCCTTCTCTCACCAGTCTCCTCTACTGTGGGCTCCTCTCAGTCCAAATTGTCCAGCCAGGCTCCCCTTGGAACACGGGCTCCTCCCAACCTCAGGCCTAAGAGACTATTCCTCTACTCCTTCAGGACTCACTCTACTCTCTGAGGTTCACAGTTTGGGAGGTTTCTACTCAGAGTGGCTAGTTTCTAGACTTCCTTAACAGTCTAGGCACCTAGCCAGGTTGCTTTCTACTACCATTATAATATCCTAAGAGATCTTGACAATTTCTGCCACTGGACAGGGAGGGCATCAGAGATTCCTTACATGTGGGCTTTTCTTCTCCCTTCTCTCCTGTCCTTAATTACTGTGCCTTCTGTTCTACACGCAGGCCGTTTTTGGCCAAAGAAACTTCACCTAAAACCTTCGCTCCTAATCTCTCCTCCGCAGACTCCCAACTCTCTCTCTCCTGCCTGACCCCTAAGGGCATCCCTCTCTCGGGACCCCTCTTTGGTCCCTCTGTAAATCTCTTCAACTTGAGTCTCTCCCCTCCAAGAGCTCCCTCCCTTCACAGAAACCTGTTTCTCATTCACCTGCAAATACCACTCTCTCTTTCTCCTCCCCTGCTGGCCAGGGGCTTCTCCCTTCTCCACTGTGTTTTCATCCCCTTCCCCCTCTTTAGAAACTGTGGTTCTGGCTGCGGTGCCTGTCTCTTCTCCAACAACTCCTCCCTCCTTACAAACTGTGACTGTGCCTCTAATCTTCTCCTCCTCTTACAGATTCTGACCCTCCTTCTTTCCATCCAGCTGCTCACACTGTCCATCCGTCTGCTTTCTCTCTTCCTCCCCTCTATGCTGGCAACTCCCTGTCATCTCGAAAAAGTTAAATAAACAGAATTTGTATATTAAGCTATGTTGAGTAAGTAATCCGTTTTGTCTCTTTGTCAGAAAATATCTCTAGTATAATTTGAATTGAAACAAGTAAAGTGTGCTCATTTAAATTCCTTAATTCATAACTTTTATGTAAAGTTTTTGTTTAATGTGTAACTATGTCTGTTTCTAAGGCCTTAAACCAATAATTACCCACCTCTTAAACCAGGCTTACTCATCCCCATGGAGTCTTCCTGCAATACTTCCCAACCTTTCTGTTCAAAAAACCTTCAGGGGCTTATCGCCTTGTACAAGCCTTACACCTAATCAATGAGGCAGTAATTCCCCTCCATCCAATAGTCCCTAATCTCTACAGGTCCTAGACCTCAAGAATGCCTTCTTTACCATTCTTTTACACCAGGGGTCCCCAAACTACGGCCTGCAGGCTGCATGTGGCCCCCTGAGGCCACTTATCCGGCCCTTCTGGAAGGGGCACTTCTTTCATTGGTGGTCAGTGAGAGGAGCATAGTTCCCATTGAAATACTGGTCAGTTTGTTGATTTAAATTTACTTGTTCTTTATTTTAAATATTATATTTGTTCCCGTTTTTATTTTTTACTTTAAAATAAGATATGTGCAGTGTGCATAGGGATTTGTTCATAGTTTTTTTTATAGTCTGGCCCTCCAATGGTCGGAGGGACAGTGAACTGGCCCCCTGTGTAAAAAGTTTGGGGACCCCTGTTTTACACCCTCTTACTTTCTGTTTACCTTTATCTGGACACTAATGCAGCCCAGCAATTTACGTGGACTGTCTTACCCCAGGGGATCAAAAACAGCCCACACCTGTTTGGCAGGCACTAGCTCAGGATTTAGCAGCATGCAATCTCAAAACTAGTACTCTCTTGCCTGACCTGTGGTGGTGCAGTGGATAAAGCATCGACCTGGAAATGCTGAGGTCGCCGGTTCGAAACCCTGGGCTTGCCTGGTCAAGGCACATATGGGAGTTGATGCTTCCAGCTCCTCCTCCCTCTCTCTCTCTATCTCTCCTCTCTCTCTCTCTCTCTCTGCCTCTCCATCTCCTCTCTAAAAAATGAATAAATTTGGAAAAAAAAAAAACAAGAACAACTAGTACTCTCTTACAATATGTAAATAATTTACTCCTCTGCAGCCCCTCCCTGCCTGCCTCAAGGAGACACACCACCACCCTTCTTAACTTACTCGCTGTGAAGAGATATCGTGTCTTCTCTGCTAAGGCTCAACTTCATTCTCAATCAGTAGTCTATCGGGGTATTGCCTTAACCTTAGGAGCCACTGAGCCATTTCACCCGCAGGTATTGTCAAGTACCAAAGGCTACAGAATTAATATTAATATTTTAGGAGGCTTGGAGAACACTTTATTAATTTGGATTAAGGTGTGCAGAGAAATTGTAAGAATAGTCTCTGTACTGTGTGATTGGCATAACCAGGATGGCCTTGGCATTGTATTGTAAATGCAAGGGGAGGAAAACATGGATTCCCAGACATTCCACCACATCTGTGGGGAAAGGGGTGAATGGCTAGCCAGGTGCAGGAAGAGAAAAGCCAAAATAAACCTTTTCTTATAGCAATGAGCCATTTGCGGGCATTTGTCCCCACCGAAACTACCTCTCCTATGTAAATGCGTGTGTGACTCTGGACAGAGAGATAGCAGATAAACACTAGATAATATAGGAATGCCTTTAATATGTAAAGAGACATCTTTCTACCATTGTGTTGGCTTGTAAATTTTGTTTTCTCCAAAATGATGTATGGCTTGCAAATTGAATGTGGTCCTATCATGTTAAAGGACATATGACTATAACCAATAGCAGTAAGGGGCTCCTAATTGCAATTTTTGCTTCTGTACTTCCCACTTAAAAAACTATAAAAACTAAGTAGAACAAAGGGCCGGCGCGCTCTCTGTCAGATTTCTGTCGGAATTCCCGCCGCTTGGCCAAGCTAGACAATAAAGCTTTAATGTGTAAACAATGGACCTTGCTCCTGTCTTCCATATTTCGGGTCCCTCCGAATTTGGATTAACATAACCCCCACCACTTGAGGTCTCAACCTAGATCAAACTCAGATCCTCCGCAGTCTCCAACCACCTACCACCACAAATCAAATCCTTTCTCTCCTCAGTCTAATAGGCTTCTTAAACACTGGATTCCCAATTTTGCTCTCTTAGTCAAGCCCCTCAGTGAGATCTGAGCATGGCTTTTAAGGTCTATAATGGCCAAGGAAGTAACAGAAAAGGCAAATAAGGCCCAAAAGAAGTCGGGAAATACCAGCTTTTGGCATATGCTCTTAAAGGCTCCAGCGCTCTAAAGGGCTTCATAGGATTCTATCAGGCCCTGCTCCAGAGTGGAAAGAAAGGTCATTGAACTGAAGCCTGCCAGGCTTCCCAGCCCCATCAAGGGACACACTTGTGTTGTGGAAAGAGGGACATGAGAAGGTAAGCTGCCTCCTTGTTCCATGGAGGGAGGGTTCAGTCTCTTCTAGCCCTGCTCCAGCTACCTGTGACCCGACCTGGCCCAGCTTACTGGGAATTGCCACTGAAGGCCCAAGGACATTGTTGGGCTCACTTTGTTAACGATGGCACTGCTCACGTGGAGGCCGTTGCCCAGGTGATATTAATGTGTGTCTCTGTGGGCTGTGGGCAGGCAGAATCCTTGTAGCCTGGGGCTTGGTTTTGGGATTAAGCCTTTTCCACCCTTTTTGATGTGGGGCGGTATAATCCAATCATGCCTCAGAGAAGTGACTTTGTATTAGAGACGTCCCTATTTTGTATATTGGATTAAAGGTTATGAAGCTACACTATAAAATGGGGGCAGAACAGGAGCTTGCTCCTTTGGTTCCTGAAATTAGAGGAGAGAGCAGAGAGGAGAGCAGAAAGAGGCCATGTGGCCAGGAGAAGCAGCCAAGATGGCGGAGTGTTGAGTGAGAAGCCAGTTTGTGCAGGGAGAAGGAAGGAGATGGGGAACAGAGGTGAATAAGGTCTGGTGAGCTAGAAACCTTTGATTTTAGGAAACTCGGATAAGTCAGTAGCTTTGTGAGCACTGAATGTGAGTGGGTTTTGGAGCCCAGTGTGTGTTTTTATTTGCCCGCGGGTGCAAGCTAGGATTAAAGATGATGGCCCATCAGCTTTTGGATCCCTTGTTTCTTTACCGACTGTCCGAATCCAATGCGAACCTGCATGGGCCAGGCTGCTGTGATGGTAGCCCTGGCTACTGGGCTTTACAGACATCGTTCACGAACCTAAGGTATTTCTTCCTAGTAGCAGATAAACTGATCTAATTTCTTGTAAACACAAGGGCCATCTACTATGCTTGCCTGAATATTTAAGTTTTATTTATCCCTCGAAGATCTCTACTGTGGGTATTGAGAGTCTGAGTTTGTTACTTTATTTAATGTATAATATCTCCTTTATTCCTCTTGGCTCAATGCCCCATGCCTATTGTAGGCTGGGACCTGCTGCTAATTCCAGCTAGAAGCAGTGGTCACTAGGACTTAAATTCTAACTGCAAAGTGTAGAAATGTAACCACTCTTTCCCTAAGTACTTGCAGGATCTACAGGTTACTCAGCAAACTGTTCCAAGGACTATCCAAGGGGCGCTTCCAGCACTACATCACTCAAGGACTAACTCTCACGTGGACAGGTCCACACACCGTGATCCTGACAACTCCCACTGCTGCTAAGGGCGGCTCTTTCCTCCACCCTGACCATCTGGAGCTCAGAAACAGAGAAAGGAGACTGACCCCTTGTCCTTCTATTCTCTATTCACCTCTCAACCTGCCTCACCCAATCAGGGGTTTTCTACTCATATGGGACCAACACCTATATGTGTCTCCTTACTTATTGGACAGAAACCTGTACCCTAATCTATCTCACCCCACGAGCCTCTTTCAATTCCTAGTACATTACCTGTCAATCTAAGGACCAAAAGAGCTATACAGGTAATTTCTCTTCTTGTTACTTTAAACATTTTTATAAAAGTAGGTCTAGGGACAGGGGGACTGGCCACACTACCCTGTCTTTTCCCCCCCCTCTCTCTCTCTCTGAAGCCTAGCAAATTTGTGTGTTTTTTTTTAAATTTATTTATTTATTTTATTTATTCATTTTTTTTTAGAGAGAGGAAAGGGAGAGACAGACAGAGAGAGAGAGAGAGAGAGGAGAGACAGAGAGAGAGAAGGGGGGAGGAGCTGGAAGCATCAACTCCCATATGTGCCTTGACCAGGCAAGCCCAGGGTTTCGAACTGGCGACCTCAGCATTTCCAGGTCGACGCTTTATCCACTGCGCCACCACAGGTCAGGCAGCCTAGCAAATTTGTAAACATGGAATCAGTGGTTTCACACAAACTGGGAGTCTTGACTATTACCTTTCATTGGTCCACTCACTCTCCTATTTATTTTTCTAAATATCAAATAGGTAGCGATGACATCAGGAAGAAGCCGCCCCTCAGCCCGGGAAGTTCCCTCTTGAATGTTCTCCAAATCCCCTTCCTTTTAAACCACACATACTCAGTCCTTCTAAAATTTACACCAACAGGTTCCCTGTCTCTAAAAATCTCCACATATCCTCCCATTCGAGAGGAACCAGACCAGCACGTCTCATGAGGCTCATCCAGGAGACCACGTATCACCATGTAACTGTCTTGGCACTCGCAGCAAGCAACTAACAATTATTACCTCGCAAATTTTTTTTTTTTACTTTCTCACTCAGGTTTTCGGAGACATCGCCTGGTTCAGACCTCACAGCATGGAAATTGATGACCTCCTTAACTGGATGAGGGACTTGGCTTGGCAAGGTTCCCTTCTTGAGTTCTCTCCAGAAGAAGCAATAATTTTCCAATTTTTTCTCCTGTTTCTCCTCATCACCCCTCACCGTATATTATAAAATTAATAACTGCCTTTCTTTTATATGTAACCACAGAGTTGAGAAATGATAGATATGTGTATTCCAAACTGCCCTCTTGATGTTCTGCTTATCTGTCAAACCTCACCCTTACTGGACTATCACCCCTGAGACAGAGAAATTCCAAGAAGCTGACAAGCTGCCCCGAAGAGGGGCTCCAGACATACCAGAACTTTTGCCTCAGTATCCCCTCAGGCTCTCCCAAACACTGTATAACTCGCCCTTAGTCTGTAACCAGTGCTCTTCTCCCTGGGAGAAGTGCCCGGCAGGGTTCCTTTCTTCCTTTCAATAAAGCCTGTTACTCTGGTCTTTCAGACTCCCATGGATTCCAACAGAATTATTTTGGGATAATGCAAGAAATCTAGGGATGATTACTATTAAAAAAAAACTTTATAAATGTCAATATGTTAAAGAAGTAGGGAAAAGTAACATCATCAACAGATCAACTATTCTATAAAATTCAGCACTTTTTTATGATAAAAGGAATCATTCAAAAGAGAACTTTTATGATAAAAACTATCGGTAACAAAAACTCATAATCATATCAGTTCAATACTTGAATGGCAGTCCAAGTGAGGGAAGTAAAACAGTGAAATAATTTTCTTAAAAAATTTCAATATTTTCAGATAATATAGCCTCTATGTTAAAAACTCCAATTAAAAGAAAATCCTGGAAAAGTAAAAATTTAATTTCATTTAAAATTAAAACTTGCAGCCTGACCTGTGGTGGCGCAGTGGATAAAGCGTCGACCTGGAAATGCTGAGCTCGCCGGTTCAAGACCCTGGGCTTGCCTGGTCAAGGCACATATGGGAGTTGATGCTTCCAGCTCCTCCCCCCTTCTCTCTCTGTCTCTCCTCTCTCTCCCTCTCGGTCTCTCTCTCTCTCTCTCCTCTCTAAAAAAAAAAAAAAAAAAAAAAAAAGAATTAAAAAAATTTTCTTAAAAAATTTCATTATTTTCAGATAATATAGCCTCTATGTTAAAAACTCCAATTAAAAGAAAATCCTGGAAAAGTAAAAATTTAATTTCATTTAAAATTAAAACTTGCAGCCTGACCAGTGGTGGTGCAGTATATAGATCATCGATTTGGGACACAGGTCCAGGGTTCAAAACCCCAAGATTGCTGGCTTGAGCAAGGGCTTATCCAGTTTGAGTGCAGGCTCAAGCGTGTGATCATAGACAGGATCCCATGGGTGCTAGCTTGAGCCCAAAGATCATTCACTGACTTGGCTGGAGCCTCCCTATCCCCACCCTTGCCTCAAGGTATGTATGAGAAGCAATCAGAGGATAACTAAAGTGCCATGACTACAAATTGATGCTTCTCATCTCTCTCCCTTCCTGTCTCTGTATCTCACTAAAAAAAATAAATTAATTAAATTAACAATTACATCTAGCTAACAGAAAATAAAACTTTGTAAAAAGCATTATAAAGTAACTACGAAAAACATGAACAGAAGAAATGGAAGCCTATTATGCATAAAATTACTGAAAGACGTTAAAGAACATAAGTACAAAAATAGCATAGTTTTGAATAAGAATATCAATAAAGATGTAACTAAACTGATAAAATTGCAATTAAAAACATCAACAGCAATGTAAGGCCAGGATCCGCCATGGTGGCCATTCACATGCAGGATCCCACTGGATTCGGGCAAACGGTAAAGAAATGGCGGAGTCGGAGGATGGTGGGCCATCCTACTTATTGGTGTCTCACCAAGACAGGCAAACCACAAAAGAAGACAAGGGAAAAGCAGAAAACCAGCTTTTCCCATGAAGGGCAAGGGATCAGGGAAGCCCCTGCAATCGTGATAGCAGGAACTGTGTGTGCCAGCTCCTGGTCTGTCCCACTTTATAGTGTAGAAAACCAAAATCCCTTAATCCAATATACAAACAAGGAAGTCTCTGATACAGTCACTTATCTGAGGCATAATTGGATTCTTCATGAGAGTGCACCACCCAGATCATACAATCAGTCAAGGGGATAAGCTTAGTCTTAAAACTAAACCTTAGGCTACAATGACCCTGCCTGCCTACAGCCCGTCCCCCACACCCAATACAAATCACAAGCGAGCAAACATATATATCATATTTACAAACCCATTTGACCAACAAGCAATTACTGCGAAATTTGACCAGGTAATCTGCTTTTTTTTTTTTTTTTTTTTAAAGAAGAAGGGTTTTTTTAAAATTTATTTATTTATTTATTTATTTTTTACAGAGACAGAGAGTGAGTCAGAGAGAGGGATAGACAGGGACAGACAGGAATGGAGAGAGATGAGAAGCATCAATCATTAGTTTTTCATTGCACGTTGCAACACCTTAGTTGTTCATTGATTGCTTTCTCATATGTGCCTTGACCGCGGGCCTTCAGCAGACCGAGTAACTCCTTGCTGGAGCCAGCGACCCTGGGTTCAAGCTGGTGGGCTTTTCCTCAAACCAGATGAGTCCGCACTCAAGCTGGCGACCTCGGGGTCTCGAACCCGGGTCCTCTGCATCGCAGTCCGACGCTCTATCCACTGCGCCACCGCTTGGTCAGGCGGTAATCTGCTATTAAACCCTGGTATGTTGTGTCCTGGAATGTCACTTTGGTTCAATCTTCAATTTCTTGAAAATATATACTTATTTTAAAGTTGGAGTCTTTTTTTTTCTATTTTTCTGAAGTAAGAAGCAGGAAGTCATAGAGACAGACTTCCACATGCACCGGACCGGGATCCACCCATCATGCCCACTAGGGGGCGATGCTCTGCCCATCTGGGACTTTACTCCACTGAAACCAGAGTCATTCTAGCACCTGAGATGAAGGCCACAGAGCCATCCTCAGCGCCCGGGCCAACTTTGCTCCAATGGAGCCTTGGCTGTGGGAGGGAAACAGAGAAACAGAGAGAAAAGAGAAAGTGAAGGGTGGAGAAGCAGATGGGAGCT
Source organism: Saccopteryx bilineata (assembly GCF_036850765.1). Taxonomy (NCBI): domain Eukaryota; kingdom Metazoa; phylum Chordata; class Mammalia; order Chiroptera; family Emballonuridae; genus Saccopteryx; species Saccopteryx bilineata. Next base: position 64,874,598 of record NC_089498.1, read on the forward strand.
TCTCCTGTGTGCCCTGGCCGGGAATCGAACCTGGGACATCCACACGCTGGGTCAACACTCTACCGCTGAGCCAACCAGCCAGGGCTCAGTTAGTCTTTTTTTTTTTTTTTTTTTCTTGCTTTCTTTTTTTTTTTTTTTTTTTTTTTTTAAGATTTCTTTCTTTTTTTTTTTTTTTATTCATTTTAGAGAGGAGAGAGAAAGGGAGAGACAGAGACAGAGAGGGAGAGAGAGACAGAGAGAGAAGGTAGGGAGGAGCTGGAAGCATCAACTCCCATATGTGCCTTGACCAGGCAAGCCCAGGGTTTTGAACCGGCGACCTCAGCATTTCCAGGTCAACGCTTTATCCACTGCGCCACCACAGGTCCAGTTAGTCTTTTTTAAAAAAAAAACTTTTTACTTTAATAAAATCAGAATTATGTACAGCACAATGCAGTGCTAGCATTGAAACTAATACAATAAGCAATTACTAAAGCTACAGTAACTTGAGGTTTAATCCTTACTACAGTTGGAGCCTTAATTATCCCATTATGTTGATCCTCTGTTCACCTCTTTCTTCTATATATTGTTTTACTTGATTTTCCTTTCCTTTTTACTTTATTTATTTATTTAATTTATTTTTAGAAAGAAAAGAGAGAGAGCAGGGGTGGGGGTGGGGAACAGGAAGCATCAACTTATAGTTGCTTCTCATATGTGCCATTACTGGGCAAGCCTGGGGTCTCGAACTGGAGACCTCAGCATCCCAGGTGGATGCTTTAACCACTGTTTCACTACGAGTCAGTTTACCTGTCTTTTGACCAAGTGTTGCCCTGTATTCTTTTAGGCTAAATATAGATCTAATTGGTTTTGATTGTCAGGTATTATATGTGAGAAATTTAAGAGATTAACTTGAGGCTTTTGGTAATATTATCTTCTTGGAAGCAAACTAACATTTGCTTTTAACAAGTAGTTTAAAGCAAAAGTAATAGTTAATTTCAGGTCATATTAATCTAATCAGTGATTGACATGATTCAAAGTTGGGCTTTAATCCCTATAAAGTACGGTCTATTCCAGTACAGCAATTAGGGCAGTCTTTCTTAAATTGTGGTAGATTTTTGCTCACCAGGGCACATTTGGCAATATATGGTGACATTTTTGACTGCCACATGGGCGTGAGGAATTGGTACTGGCATCTACTGAATATTGGTACTGGCCAGGGATGTTGCTAAACATCCTTCAATGTACAGGATAGTTTCCCATATCAAAGAATACCTAGTCCAAAGTGTCAACAGTCCTAAAATTGAGAAACCTTGATTTAGATTATAGGCTCTTGAGGTTTTAACATAAAAATCAAACAGGTTTAGCAAACAGCGCTCTCCTTGGTGGTCCAGAACCTCCAATTTTTGTCTCCCTAGTAGTCAGTCTATCCAGCAAGTGTGACAAAACAACTGCTTAGCTTCTCAACTTCTCAGTGGCCTTTTCTGGAATCAGCACCATTAGGAGAAAAAAGGGCCTCAAATGTTAAGTCTCGATACAGTGGCTTTACTTTTTTCCACAGAGCTCTGGTGCTGTAATTTATTATTATTAATTTTTTTTTTTTTTGTATTTTTCTGAAGCTGGAAACGGGGAGAGACAGTCAGACAGACTCTCGCATGGACCGGGATCCACCCGGCACGCCCACCAGGAGCGATGCTCTGCCCACCAGGGGGCAATGCTCTGCCCCTCCGGGGTGTCGCTCTGCCATGACCAGAGCCACTCCAGCGCCTGGAGCAGAGGCCAAGGAGCCATCCCCAGTGCCCAGGCCATCTTTGCTCCAATGGAGCCTTGGCTGCGGGAGGGGAAGAGAGAGACAGAGAGGAAGGAGGGGGGGGTGGGGAAGCAAATGGGCGCTTCTCCTATGTGCCCTGGCTGGGAATCGAACCCGGGTCCCCCGCATGCCAGGTCGATGCTCTACCGCTGAGCCAACCGGCTAGGGCCTGGTGCTATAATTTTTTGCAGCTTTGAAGACTATCAGATGCCTTAAAAATAAATTATTTATTTTGATTTTGATTCAGTTTTATCAGTTGTTCTCAGTAGTAAAGTTGGTTCAAATTATCTTTTCTACTTGACAAGACTGTAAGTGTATATGGGAAACAAAAAGACAAGTAGCAGAGCAATATTCTTGAAAAACAACATGGAGGGCCTGCCCTACCAGATTTATCAGGTCACACTATAAAGCCATAATAGTGAACAACAGGAGGGAGAAAAATAATAAACAAAAAATTAAAATAATAAGCAAAAAACCATAAAGAACTAGAAACAAAACAAAACACTAGAACAAATGAAGTATTAGTACTTTTTTTTAATTTTTTTTTAATTTATTCATTTTTAGAGAGAGGAGAGAAAGGGGGCAGGAGCAGGAAGCATCAACTCCCACTATGCCCTGACCAGGCAAGCCAGGGGTTTTGAACCAGCGACCTCAGCATTTCAGGCTGACACTTTACCCACTGCGCCACCACAGGCCAGGCGAAGTATTAGTACTTAAAGTGATATACAGTGGAACCTTGATATACGAACAGACAAACATACAAAAAAAATTTTTTTAAGATACTGAGCTGCGGTTCTGTCTGTATTTTTGTTTGAGATCCAAGCGAAATTCCGAGATACAAGTCGTGATTCAGGAAGCTGCCTCCAGTTGGTGCGTTGGCGCAGGGGTCCAGTATCGGCAGCACAACACCAGCATGTTGTTCTTTCTCACATGTTACCCACAGAATCAAGTTGAATCTTGTGCGCTGTACTCGTTCTTACAACATTTTTGCATTTTTTACTGACTTTGCTTGTGTGCTATCATGGGGCTGAAGAAAGTGAGTGTAAAGGACAGTGGTGAGAAGAAGAAGAGAATGATGTCGACAGATGTAAAGCAAGAAATAATAGAAAAACATGAGCGTGGTGTATGAGTGATTGAACTGGCAAGGCTGTATGACTGCAATACATTTACAACGTGTACCATTCTTTAACAAAAGGATGCCATCAAAAGTGCAAATCCAGCTAAAGGAACTACAACTCTGTTCCAATTAAGGACAAATATCCATGAAGAAATGGAGAAGCTTCTGCTGGTGTGGGTGAAAGAGAAAGAACTGGCAGGAGATACAGTGACAGAAGCTGTAATATGCAAAAAGGCATGTATTATTTACGGCGACTTGAAGAGGAAAGAACCATCAACCTCAAAAGAGGTAGCAGAAGATACGTTTAAGGCCAAGTTATGGCTGGTTTGAAAATTTCGAGATCTGGCATCCACTCGGTGGTGAGGCAGGTGAAGCTGCGAGTGCTGACGTTAAGGCAGCTGAGGAGTAGATCACACGTTTTGCTGCGCTTATCGCAAAGGAAGGCTACATTCCCCAACAAGTTTTCAACTGTGACGAAACAGGATTATTTTGGAGAAAAATGCCCCAGAGGACTTCCACCACTGCAGAGGAGAAGAAGCTGCCAGGCCATAAACCCATGAAGGACCGTCTAACCCAGGGGTCCCCAAACTTTTTACACAGGGGGCCAGTTCACTGTCCCTCAGATCGTTGGAGGGCCGGACTATAAAAAAAACTATGAACAAAATCCCTAGGCACACTGCACATATCTTATTTTAAAGTAAAAAAACAAAACGGGAACAAATACAATATTTAAAATAAAGAACAAGTAAATTTAAATCAACAAACTGACCAGTATTTCAATGGGAACTATGCTCCTCTCACTGACCACCAATGAAAGAGGTGCCCCTTCCAGAAGTGCAGCGGGGGGCCGGATAAATGGCCTCAGGGGGCTGCATGTGGCCCGCGGGCCGTAGTTTGGGGACCCCTGGTCTAACCCTTGCATTGTGTGCAAATACTAGCGGTGACTGTAAAAGTAAAGCCACTGCTAGTGCATCATTCCGAAAATCCTTGAGCCTTTATTTAAGACTCACAAGATTTTTAAAGAAAAACTGCAGGTTATGTGGTGCACCAATGCGAGGGCATGGGTTATGTGGCAGTTTTTTATTGAATGGGTAAATCTCGTCTTTGGTCCTACAGTGAAGAAATATCTTCAAGAAAATAAACTCCCGATGAAAACATTACTAATCCTTGAAAATGCTCCAGCCCACCCACCTGGTCTTGAAGATGACATTCTCAATGAGTTCAAGTTTGTGAAAGACCTCTACCTCCCACCCAACATGACTTTAATCTTGCAACCTTGGTCATTTCCATTTGCAAAGGTCATTTCCAACTTTAAAAAGCTTTACACAAAGCAGTTGTTGCACCGCTGCTTTGAGGTGACTGAGAATACAATTCTAACCCTTAGAGAGTTTTGGAAAGATCACTACAACACTGTGATATGTCTACGCATTATTGACTTGGCATGGCAAGAGGTTACAAGAAGAACCTTGAACTCGGCATGGAAAAAGTTATGCCCTGATGTTGTTGCAGACAGGGACTTCAAAGGATTCGAACCAGAGACCGAGACCGAGGTAGAACTGTTGGAGGAGATTGTGTCCCTCGGAAAGTTGATCGGTCTGGAGGTAGATGAGGGTGAGATGTAAAGGAGCTCATTGAGGAACATGAGGAGGAACTCTCAATTGAGGAGTTGAAAGAGCTACAGATGATGCAACATTTGGAGCTTCTGCAAGAGATTAGTAGTGAGAAGGAAGTAGAGTCGGAGGAAGTGATTTCTACAAGTGAAATTAAAGACATGCTGGCAATGTGGGAGCAGCTTTCAAGTTTCATTGAAAAGAAACACCCAGAAAAAGTTTCAACTGGTCATGCTTCAGCACTTTTTAATGACACTTGTTTGTCACATTCTGTAACATTTTAAAAGGCAGGCAAAGCCAACCTCTTTGGATAGATTTTTATTCAGAAGCCCTGCAAGTGAAAATGCTGAAAGTGTAGCCAAAAAGGCAAAAACTGATGATGATTAAATGAAAAATATGTAATATTAAGCTTAGGTTCAGTTTAAAGTTAAGAAAGTACATTTTTTAACAATTAAGTTTTTGTGGTTTCATTTTAAGTAAAGAAAGTAGAGTTTTAGTGTTTTTTTTGTTTGTTATGTATTTTTCTGAAGCTGGAAACGGGGAGAGACAGACAGACTCCCGCATGCGCCCGACCGGGATCCACCCGGCACGCTCACCAGGGGGCGATGCTCTGCTCACCAGGGGCGATGCTCTGCCCCTCCGGGGCATCTCTGTGTTGCGACCAGAGCCACTCTAGTGCCTGGGGCAGAGGCCAAGGAGCCATCCCCAGCGCCTGGGCCATCTTTGCTCCAATGGAGCCTCGCTGCGGGAGGGGAAGAGAGAGACAGAGAGAAAGGAGAGGGGGAGGGGTGTTGAAGCAGATGGGCGCTTTTCCTGTGTGCCCTGGCCGGGAATCGAACCCGGGACTTCTGCACGCCAGGCTGACGCTCTACCACTGAGCCAACCGGCCAGGGCCGAGTTTTAGTTTTGTTTAAAGAAAATACAGTTTTAGTTTACATTTAGTGTTCAGAAAGTGCAGTTTTAGTTTACATGTCTACAGTGCCTGCATCCTTTCCTCCCTCCCTCCTCCTCCACCATTCACCTCCTTTAGCCACACTCGTCTGTCTCCAAGGTGAGAATACAGTACTAAATAACTTTTTCTTTTATTTCATATATTTTGTTATTCATTGGTAAAGTATACATGTGTGTTTCTTAATTAAAAACATGTCTTTTGCCTGACCAGGCGGTGGCGCAGTGAATAGAGCGTTGGACTAGGATGCAGAAGACTCAGGTTCGAGACCCCAAGGTTGCCAGCTTGAGCGAGGGCTCATCTGGTTTGAACAAAAGCTCACCAGCTTGAGCCCAAGGTCGCTGGTTCGAGCAAGGGGTTAGTCTGCTGAAGGCCTGCGATCAAGGCACATATAAGAAAGCAATCAATGAACAATTAAGGTGTTGCAACGCGCAATGAAAAACTAATGATTGATGCTTCTCATTTCTCCGTTCCTGTCTGTCTGTCCCTGTCTATCCCTCTCTCTGACTCTGTCTCTGTAAAAAAAAAAAAAAAAAAAAAAAAAAAGTCTTTTTTCATTATTTAGGATGCTTTGGGGATGTTTCACAGGGCTGGAACGGATTAAATCCATTTCAGTTACTTTAAATGGGAGAAATTTGTTTGATATACGAGTTGACTGATTTATGAGCTCGGTTACAGAACAAATTAAACTTGTATCTCAAGGTACCACTGTATTACAATAGAAATATGAAGGGGAAAAGCATACAAAAGAAAAACTCTCCAAATAAGTTAAATATATACAGGGTAGGGCACAAGTAGTTGTACAGTTGTATGTGAAGCACAGAGTTTATTCTTACATTATTAATTATTGTATTATTTTCCATAAAAACAATTGTAAACCTACTTGTGCCATATCCAGTATGGAAACAAGTGACAAAACAAATAAAGATTGGCATGAAAAGGAGAAGCTCTTTCTTGCTGAGACAAGTAATTACCAAAATGGAAAATGAAATAAAGTTTTAGGCCCTGGCTGGTTGGCTCAGCGGTAGAGCGTCTGCCCAATGTGTGGAAGTCTTGGGTTCAATTTCCAGCCAGGGCACACAGGAGAGGCGCCCATCTGCTTCTCCACCCTTCCCCCTCTCCTTTCTCTCTCTCTCTCTCTATTCTCCTCCCGCAGCCAAGGCTCCACTGGAGCAAAGTTGGCCTAGAAGCTGAGGATGGTTCCATGGCCTCCACCTCAGGTGCTAGAACGGCTCTAGCCGCAACAGGGCAATGCCCCAGATGGGCAGAACATAGCCCCCTAGTGGGCATGCCAGGTGGATCCCAGTCAGGTGCATGCGGGAGTCTGTCTGTCTGCCTCTCCCCAATTCTCACTTCAGAAAAATACCCCCCATCCCAAAAAAGAAGTTTTAGTACTACTTTACAGCATATACAATCACTTCCAGGTAGAGTAATGAATAAAACTGTATGGCAGTAAAAAAACAAAGATAATCCAACTGCAAAAGGGGCAAAAGACATGGAGAAACAGTTTACTGAAGAGGATACATAGATGGCAAATAAGCACGTGAAAAGATGTTCAATATCATTAGCCATCAGAACAATATAAACTAAAATCACAGTGAGATATTATTTCATCATACCAGAATGACTAATTTAAAAAAATAGTGATGATATTAACTTCTAGCAAGACTGTAAAGAAACTCGGTCATTCATACATTACTACTGATAAGAATGTAAAACGGTTTATCCACTCTGGGAAAGATTATGGCAGCTTCTTATAAAAGTTGCCATACAACACAGCAATTGCACTCAAGCATTTATCCCAGAAAGAAAGATAACCTATGTAACACAAAAAACAATATGTCAATGTTCACAGCACCTTTATTTATAATAGCAAAATAACTAACAACAACCCAAATGTCCTCCAACAGTGAATAATTAAACTGTGGTACATCCATGCCATTGGAATATAATTACTCAACAATAAAAAGGAACACACTACCGATGCTCACAACCTGAATGAAACTTAGGGAATTATGCTGAGTGGAAAAGCCAAGATTAAAAGGTTAAATACAGTATGATTCCATGATGGAAAATCAGTGGTGGTCAGGAGTTGGGAGAAAAAGTGAGCATGGTAACAAAAAGGCAGCAAGACAGATACTTGCTATGGATTTGTTCTGTATCTTGATTGTGGTGGTGGTCACATATAATCTACAGTGATGAAATCGCGTATAATACAATACACATATATACACATGCACACACAAAGAATACATGTAAAACTGGTGAAATCTGAAGAAAGTTGGCAACTGTATCAATGTCAGTTTCCTGGCTATGATATTATACAATAGCTGTAGAAGATGTTTCAATTAGGGGAGACTAGGTACCTTGCTGGGTTTCCCTGGGTCAACCTCTTTCCCTCTCTGGGTCTCAGTCTCCTCATCTGTACGTGGACCCTGATTCCTCTGGTTTCTTCTAGCCCTGCACATACAGAGGTGTTCTTTTCTAAGCCAGCGGTTCTCAACCTGTGGGTCGCGACCCACAGGTTGAGAACCACTGTTCTAAGCCAAGTGTGAAAAAATTCATCTTAGAATACAGATGTACTACAAGAATTCCACTAGAAAGAAAGGCAGAAATGGAACAAACCCAGGAACCTAGTCTATGTCCCCAAATTCCTGTCAGACTGCTCACGGCAGAGTAGCATTCATGTGGCTCCAAAGACCATTCAATAATGTGAATGAAAATCAATGAGAAAAATAAAAAAAATGTTTATGTGAAGTTCTAAAACATGCAGAATGAAACATTATTTAATGATATATCAGAGGTGGCAAAAAAATACGCACTTAGTTGAAGAACAGTAGCAGCTGCAATGGAAAGGGGTATATTTGCACTGGTGATACTATATTTCATGAGACAGATAAATGGTCCAAATACTATAAGAAACAATAAACCAATACAGTCCAGTCGTAGGATACAAAATCAATATACAAAAGTCCACTGCTTTTGTATATGCCAATGATGAAACTTCGGAAAATGAACTAAAAAAATTTTTTTTACAATTGCAACAACCAAAAAGTACCTAGGAATAAACTTAACAAAGGATATGAAGGACCTATACACTGAAAACTACAAAACATTATTGAAAGAAATTAAAAACGACACAATGAAATGAAAAAATTATCCATGTTCATGCATTGAAAGAATCAACGTACAAATTAAATGCAATCCCCATCAAAATCCCAATGTCATTTTTTAAAGAAATAGAACAAAAAATTACCAGGTTTGTATGGAACCATAAAAAACCCCAAATAGCCAAAGCAATTCTGAGGAAAAAGAATGAAGCTAGAGGTATCACACTACCTGACTTCAAGTTGTACTATAGAGCCATGATAATCAAAAGAGCATGGTATTGGCAGAAAACAGACATACAGACCAACAGAACAGAATTGAGTGCCTAGAAATAAATATGTATAAATCATCTTTGACAAAGGAGCCAAAAACACATGACGGAGTAAAGAAAGCTTCTTCCATAAACAGTGCTGGGAAAATTGGAAAGCCACATACAAAAGAACGAAACTTGACTACAGTTTGTCCCCCTGCACAAAAATTAATTCAAAATGGATCAAAGACCTAAATATAAGACCTGAAACTATAAATTACACAGAAGAAAACATAGGTACTAAACTCATGGACCTTGGTCATAGAGAACAATTTATGAATTTGACCCCAGAGGCAAGGGAAGTAAAGGCAACAATAAATGAATGGGACTATATCAAACTAAAAAGCTACTGAATAACAAAAGAAACTGACAACAGAACAGGCAGCCAACTAAATGGGAAATGATATTGGCAAATAACAGCTTCTATAAGGAGTTAATATTCAAAATATATAAAGAACTCAAAGCTCAGTAACAAGCAAACAAGCCAATTAAATAAATAGGGAAAGGACCTTTCAAGACACTTCTCCCAGGAAGAAATACAAAGGCCAACAGATACATGAAAAGATGTTCATTTTCACTAGCTATTAGAGAAATGCAAATCAAAAACTACAATGAGATACCACCTCACACCTGTTAGATTGGCTATTATCAACAAGACAGGTGATAACAAGTGCTGGAGAGGCTGTGGAGAAAAAGGAACCCTCATCCACTGTTGGTAGAAATGTATAGTTGTACAACCATTATGGAAGAAAGTATGGTGGTTCCACAAAAAAATTAAGAATAGAACTATCATATGACCCAGCAATCCTTTCTACTGAGTATCTACCCCCCAAAATTGAAAACATTGGTACGTAAAGACACGTGCACCCGATGTTCATTGCAGCATTATTCACAGTGCCCAAGACATGGAAACAACCAAAGTGTCCCTCAATAGAGGATTGGATAAAAAAATCTGGTACATATGTACAATGGAACACTACTCCACCATAAGAAATGGTGACATTTATGACAACATGAATGAACCTTGAGTACATTATACTGACTAAAATAAGTAAATCAGAAAAAGCTAAGAACTGTATGATTTCACACATAGGTGGGACATAAAACTGAGACTTATGGACATAGATAAAAGTGAAGTGGTTACCAGGGGTAAGGGAACATGGGGGAAGGGTAAGGGGATGTGGGGAGTTGGGATGAGGAGGGGGTGAAGGGAGTCAAGAGGGACAAATATAAGGTACAGAAAATGATTTGACTTTGGGTGATGGGTGTACAACATAACCAACAGTTCAAATGCTATTGAAATGTTCACCTGAAACCTATGTACTCTTATTATCAATGTCACCCTGTTAAAGTTAATTTTCTAAATAAAATTTAAAAAGAGGTACTGAGGTGTTCTTATTTTTTAAACCAAACAAAGAATTCTTAAATTTTCATTTATGAAAGACACAATTAATATGGCCTTAAGGGTCAGGGTGGGGGGAGAGACCATGAAATGGAAATGATTAGCCTTGTGAAATAACAGTGCAACAAAAATAGCTCAAAGAAACCAGTATTTTCTGACCTCCCCAGACACTTTTCTATAGCTTTATATTTAAGATTACTACCATGTCTGAAATCAATATATTTTTGCTTTGGTCTGATAACCCAGAACAGGGGTGGTCTGATGCAGCCATGCAATTATCTATTGTTAGCTGGCTCTTACGAAAACCTGCTATAATTTTGCGTTTTCCTAAATAGGAAGAGAAGGCACCAAAAGAAACTGTCAGATTCAACATTTCTATTATGTTTAAGTTCGCATTTGCTCAATTCCACATTAAAGTTTCCTTTAAATCAGTGGTTCACAAACCTAACTGCACATCAAAATCATCAGTATAGTGTTTAACCTGATGCTCAGTTCTAGTGTCATTTTAAATTACTTAAATCAGAACCTTTGGGGGTTGGGCCCAGGCATGAATGTCTGAGGATATTTTTATAAATAAATTTTATTTTAAGATAATCGTTTTCATTCCTTTACATGTTGTCTGTAGTTGCAACAGAGACCATGTGGCCAGTAAAGCCTATAATATTTACCTGGCCCTATACTGAAAATGTTTTTCAAACCAATTGCATGCACTAGGGCAGCACATATATCTCAGAAAATTTCATGATGTAAGCAACTATATACTAGTTTTTTCTTATATTGTTTTCTCAACTTTTTCTCACTCTTAGACATAAGATTAAAAACAGTGAGTGATGAAGAAATACTGCTCTAATTAAACTTACTAAGAAATAAGGCTTGCTTTTTTTCTTTTTTTTAGCTTTCCTTGAGGGAACAAATAATAATGGATACAAATAATAATATTTAACAAGTTCTTGATTTCTCTTGCAGCACAACAGCTTAACTTGCCTGCTTTTAAGTGCACCTTTGTACTGTCAACTCAGTAGATGGACAATATCCTTAAGGGCAATAATGGTACCTGCAGAGAAATGACAACTTTGTCTCATATTTGCAAGTCCTTCTCTCATCAGTCCTAGGTTAGACCCTGTCCAGCCATGCAGGGGTGTTGGTTTATGAGTGCTACAGCAGTGGGCATAATGAATCATTTACCAAGTGGACATAAAGACACACCAAACAAAGTAACTTTAATAATTGACTTGGATGGCTAGCAACTAGGAAGTGGATTTTAGAGAGATACTCAAGGTTGAAAAGGTATTTTTTAACCATTTTTTGTAGATTATGAAAAGGTAGGGTTTTGCTCCCTCTTCAAGTCTACTCCTTCCACATAGTTATATCCAAAAAAGCACTTTTCCCACTTCCCTACACATCTCCCCATTAAAACAAAAACAAGGATTTATGTCTCACTCCTCAATACATGTAAAATTTATACAAAAATATCTTCTATGAAAATGATTTGGAATCTGTACACTTAATACCTAGCAGCTCTCTTGAGATATGAATCCCATCCTTTGAGTTGTGGGGGGTCTTATTTTCTCCAAATAAATTTAACAAAAGAAAGAAAGAAGGGAGGTGCAGCCATGCCTAGATTGGCTCAAGCTCATCGGCCCTGGGCCCTGAGGATGGCTCCAGAGCCTCAGCTTCAGGGGCTAAAAATAGCTCAATTGTGGAGCAACAGTCCAAAAGGGCGAGCATTGCCCTTAGGGGGCTTGCCAGGAGAATCCCAGTAGGGCCACATGCAGGATTCTGTCTCTCTGCCTTCCCTCCTCTCACTTAATAAAAATAAAAAGAGAGAGACAAAGAGAAAAAGAGAGAGAGAGAGAAGAGAGGAAGGGAAGGAAGGAGGGAGGGAGGGAGGGAGGGAGGGAGGGAGGGAGGGAGGGAGGGAAAAAAAGAAGAAAGATCTGCATATATAAAGGATGAAAAGGTAGTAGAGGAATGAAGTAAAAGCATTCCAGGCTGATTTAATGATTGGAATAGAAGCAGAGTTAAATAATATATAAGAAATTGTGTGACCTGTGGCGGCAAAGAGGATGAAGTGTCGACCTGCAATGCTGAGGTCTCCAGTTCTAAATCCCAGGTTTGCTGGGTCAAGACACATATGAGAACCAAGTTAATGGTTCCTGCCCTTCTTTATTCTTCCTCTCTCTCCCCTCCCCTAAAGTCAATGAATAAAATCTTTTAAAAAAAAGTATATGAAAATTATAATTTTTAACTTAAGTAAAATATAGACTGATGATGTACAACTGCCAAGGTTGGTTGGTGACTTCATTAGTCTTTCTATTGTCATTAATAGAGCATAAACATATATATATATATAAATATAAGCATAACAAATTTGGTCAATATATATCATTTACATCACTGTTCCACTCCAATTAATATCTTAATTTGAATGGAAAATCTAAAATCGTTAAGATATTTAAAAGAAAATAGGGAAAAAACCTTTGTGACCAAGGGTTAAGCAAAGCATTCTTAGATATGACACCAAAATCTGATGGGGGGGCACCTGATAAACTGTATTTCCCCCAAATTAAAAACTGTTGCTACTGCCCTGGCTGGTTGGCTCAGCAGTAGAGCGTCGGCCTGGCGTGCGGGGGACCCGGGTTCGATTCCCAGCCAGGGCACATAGGAGAAGCGCCCATTTGCTTCTCCACGCCCCCCCCCCCTTCCTCTCTGTCTCTCTCTTCCCCTCCCGCAGCCAAGGCTCCATAGGAGCAAAGATGGCTCGGGCGCTGGGGATGGCTCCTTGGCCTCTGCCCCAGGCGCTAGAGTGGCTCTGGTCTCGGCAGAGCAATGCCCCGGAGGGGCAGAGCATCGTCCCCTGGTGGGCAGAGCTTCACCCCTGGTGGGCGTGCCGGGTGGATCCCGGTGGGGTGCATGCGGGAGTCTGTCTGACTGTCTCGCCCCGTTTCCAGTTTCAGAAAAATACAAAAAAAAAAACAAACAAAAAAAACTGTTGCTACTGATTTGGAGAAGATATTTTGCAAGTAACATCTGAAAAAGGACTTATATCCAAAGTTATTTAAAAAAAAATAAATCTCAATTCAATAAAAATTTTATTTTTCTTTTTTCGTTTTCCCTATTTTCCAAGTGAGAGGAAGGGAGATGGAAAGACAGACTTCTGCATGTGCCCTGACCAGGATCCACCCGGCAGCCCCCATCTGGGGCCATACTTGTAACCCCTATCTGGGGCCATGCTTGTAATGCCTGAGGTGGAGGCTCCACGGAGCCATCCTCAGCACACAGGACCAATGCACTTGAACCAACTGAGCCATAGCTGTGGGAGGGGAGGACAGAGAGAAAGAGAGAAGGGGAAGAGAGAGAGAAAAAGAGAAGGGAAAGGAGGGGTAGAAATACAGATGGTCACTTCTCCTTTGTGCTCTAACTGGAAATCAAACCCGGGACATCCACATGCCGGGCCAATGCTCTACCACTGAGACAAATGGCCAGAGTAAAAAACAATTTTTAAATGAACAAATGATTTGCCTGACCATGTAGTAGCACAATGGTTAGAGTATCAACCTATTATACTGAGGACCCAGGTTTGAACCCCCGAGGTTGCCAGCTTAAGCCTGGCTTGAGCATGAGCTCAACAGCTTCAGCATGGGGTCGCTGGCTTGAGAATGAGATCATAGACAAGACCCCATGGTCGCTGACTTGAACCCAAAGGTTGCTGGATTGAAGCCCAAGGCCGCTGGCTTGAGCAAGGGGAAACTGGTTCAGCCGGAGAACCCCAGGTCAAGGCACATATGAGAAAGCAATCAATGAACAATTAAAGTGCCACCAATATGAGTTGATGCTTCTCATCTCTCTCTTCCTGTCCGTCCCTGTCTTTCTCTCTCTTAAAAACAAATAAAAATAAACAAATAATTTGAACAGAGACTTCTCCATAGAAAATAGAAAGTAAATAAGCTCACTGAATAGACTACAACGCCCATTACAACAAATGAAAAACAAATTAAACCATAATGGTATAATACTACTACAGACTTAATAGGGTGTCTTAAATGAACCAAAAACCAACTCTTACAATACCAAGCGAGGATAAAGAGCAACTCAAAATTCTCAAATATCTCATGTGGGAATTCAACATGGGAGTGCTACTGTGGACAACAATTTGTCAGGTATTTACAAAATTAAACATTACCTTACTATATGACCTAGTAATCTTCCTCTGAGGTATCTATCTGTCCAAATGAAATAAAAATTTATATTCATACAAAAACATATATATCAATTTTTAGGAACATTATTCATAATTACCCTATACTAGAAACAATTAAAGTTATCTTTCAATGGGTGAATGTATAGACAAACTGAAATATACCCATTCAATGGAATACTCTTCATTAATAAATGCAGCTACTGTAATTACTGATGTATGAAATAGCATGGCTGAATCTCAAAAGAATAATGCTAAATGAAAGAAGCCAGCCTCAAAAAATTGCATTTATATGACATTCAGAAAAAACACAAAAACTATTAACAAAGGACAAGGGGTCAGTAGTAGAAAAAACCTGACTACAAGGGGCAGCAAGGACATTCCTGAGAGTGAAAGAACCATTCTATGTCCTCATTGTGTTAGTGGTTACATGAGTCTATGAATTTGTCAAAACATATTAAACTATATGTAAAAAAAAAGAATTTTACTATATATGTTTTAAAAATACTTTTTCCCCCTCAGAAGTTATACTCAGGTATTTGTAAAAGTAAAGCTATTTACTTTTATATAAAGGGGATAGGAAAGAAGTACATACAGAATAAAAAGAAATGGATCCAAATCTTAGTGGCAGTTATTTTGGTGAAATATTAAGTATGACTTATTTTACTCCTTACAACTTTCTGTATCTTTCAATAATCCTAAATTGGACTTTTATTTGTTTTATAATCAGGAAATTAATGCCATTTAAAAAAGTAGGATTAGCTAGTTACCTCTTATAAAGTTTCTTTAAGTAGCTGACATACAAGTAAAAAAAGCCATGAAAAGAAAAAAATAAAAGAGAAATCAAATGAAGATGAGACACTAAAGCCTGTGATCAATAATAGTCTATTCGTATTTCCTTCTACTTTGCTACTATTTTTAACTTTAAAGTATCACAGAATATATAATCCCTTCTCCTTCAAACCATAATTTAGCTCAATTAAAATACCATTTTAAAAACTAGTTAGCCTGGCCTATGGTGACGCAGTGCATAGAGCATTGACCTGGAATGCTGAAGTCCTTGGTTCAAAGCCTCGTGCTTGCCTTAAGGCACATATGGGAAGCAACTATGAGTTGATACTTCCTACTCTTTGATATATGAATTTACTAGAAATTCCAACTGCCCTTTGATTGTCTCACCTGGCTGCCTGACCTCACCCTTACTTACTGGATAATCGCCCCTGAGGCAGAAGAGTTCCAGAAAAGCTGATCAACCTCTCAAGGAGAAGTGTTCCAGGAAGCAGAAACCGTAAAACCGTAAAAGGGAACATACCAGAACTTTTGACTCAGTACCCCCTCAGGCTCTCCCAAACCCTATAAAATTTGACTCATAGTCTGTAACTGGTGCTCTTCTCCCCCTGAGAAGTGCCCAGCAGGGTTCCTTTCTTCCTTTCAATAAAACCTGTTACTCTGGTCTTTTCGGACTCCCATTCCAACACTCTTTCCCTATCTATCTCTCTTCCTTCTAAAATCAACTAAAAAAAAAAAAACTAGTTAAAAATCACCTGCTAGTGAAAACATTAGTTTTAGGAAAAAGAGGGATTCCAAAAATTTTAGGATTGCAGACCAATTGTATTTTCACACCAAAAGTAAAGTTGACCCCTGAAAGGTAACATTTTCAATAAAATTTTACAATTCTACAGTATGGAATAAAGGGAACAAATAAAAACTGTATTTTTATACAAGTATATAACTATTATTCAATCTCTGATTTAAGTATTTTTCATAAACAAACATTCAATCAAAAATAAAAGAAATGTTTTCTTAATTGTCACTAAGAAAGTCATAGAGGTCAGACAGTAAACAGATGCTTGAAAAAACATTTTTATAGACTATACATTCAAATGGCTCTCAAAATATGTAAAATATATAGAACAATATACATAGAAAATTTCATCTCTTTTATCCCCCTTATCTGTATCTATCCTCCAAACAAAGACTCCAATCTGAAACATGCAATAAAGGTAACCACAATTACTGGTTTCTTATGTATCCTTGTCAAGTTCATTTATGTGTCTATAAGTAGATACAAACATGTATATATTTTACTCACCTATTTTAAACTCTTCACAAAAAGTATAAAACTATAAGTAGAACTCGACATCTTTATATCACTTAATGAGATATATTTAATTATTAAAATGAATAATATAAGGTTAAATAAAAGTCCTATAATAAAATGTTACACATATATTCACAGATTTAGGTTTCAAGGCTGTCAGCAACACTGATGTAAACTGTATTAAGAACATGTTGGCCCTGGCCAGTTGGCTCAGTGGTAGAGCGTCGGCCTGGCGTGCAGAAGTCCCGGGTTCGATTCCCGGCCAGGGCACACAGGAGAAGCGCCCATCTGCCTCTCCACCCCTCCCCCTCTCCTTCCTCTCTGTCTCTTTCTTCCCCTCCCGCAGCCAAGGCTCCATTGGAGCAAGGATGGCCCGGGCCCTAAGGATGGCTCCTTGGCCTCTGCCCCAGGTGCTAGAGTGGCTCTGGTCACAACAGAGCGACGCCCCAGAGGAGCAGAGCATTGCCCCCTGGTGGGCATGCCGGGTGGATCCTGGTGGGGCGCATGCGGGAGTCTGTCTGACTGTCTCTCCCTGTTTCCAGCTTCAGAAAAATACAAAAAAAAAACAAAAAACATGTTAATGATTTATATAAATGTAAATGAGAAACAAGACTTACTGGGAGTTAGCTAAGGTTGCTTGCCTATCTCCAGTAAAATATTAATCTCAATGAGATCCCAAACTCCTTTTTCAAATGACAATCCCAAAGTTTAACCTGCCTATAATTAATTAGCAAGTGAACAAATTACCTAATTTAAATCAAGGACCTCCATTTTCAGCACAGCAGCTATACTTAGGTGAAGTGGTTAAAAAAACATACAAGTAAATAGAGAAAATATATTTCAACACCACATCAATTCTCACCCCCTGTGGCATAAAGAAGCAGAAGAAAGTCCTAGGAACACCCAAATAAGAAATTCCAGAAACTGCCATGGAATTTTTCTTGTGTGCAAATTTGATCATAGAATGGAAACAAAAAACATTCTATTCTCTAAGGTACAACAAAGCCTGAAATCTTGTCACCTTCAACTTTATGACTTCTTGTAAAAATATTTTTCAATAAGGAAACTATATTTGTTAATTTGAGCCCAAGGCATCTGCCCTGAAATTAGCATATTAAAAACAAATATTTTCAAAAAAAAACCAACAAAAAAAACAACAAATATTTTGAGTTTTACCAAAATAAATATTAAGATCTAAAACCTATTATTAGTCATTTTTAAGCAAAGCAAATTAAGCATTGCTTACCAATGATAACAATGTTAAGAAAACATTAAAAATGTCATCAGCCTGACCAGGTGGTGGCGCAGTGGATAGAGCGTCGGACTGGGATGCAGAAGGACCCAGGTTCGAGACCCCGAGGTCGCCAGCTTGAGCGCAGACTCATCTGGTTTGAGCAAACAGCTCACCAGCTTGGACCCAAGGTTGCTGGCTCCAGCAGGGGGTTACTCGGACTGCTGAAGGCCCACGGTCAAGGCACATGTGAGAAAGCAATCAATGAACAACTAAGAAGTCGCAACGCACAACGAGAAACTAATGATTGATGCTTCTCATCTCTCTCCGTTCCTGTCTGTCTGTCCCTGTCTATCTCTGCCTCTGAAAAAAAATAAAAATAAAAAGATTTCCTTCTTTAAAAAAAAAAAAAAAAATGTCATCAAAGTATCAAAAAGTCTTGGCAGTTGAGCAAGACATTCTAAGCACATATCATTTGATCAGGCATGAGAATTCCTAAGTGTCATTTACTCAGACCATGAGACTATAAAGATGTACTAGCTGTTTGAACTAACTAAGATTAGCAGAGAGCTAACAGCATGACTAACAAAAAACTTTATATACTACATAGGTATCACGTTATTTCTTAAAACAGTTCAATGAGTCAGGATAGCCTACGCTTGAATCCCATTACCTACTAGTCACATGCTGCAGATCTATATGCGAGCTGATTACCTCATAAACTTAAGCTACCTCATCTGCAAAATGTAGATGATATGGATGTTGTTAGTTGTAAAGACTTAAGTAGATGACACAAAGGTGGTTCACAGAGCACCTGGTATGGAGCAAAAAGTTATCAATAATGTTTTTGTGTTTTCATATACTATATGTCAATGATGTTCAAAGATGCTCTAGTACTAGGAAAAGAGAAATACAAATATTAATAAAACACCATCAGTTCCTGTCCTGAAGAAACGTAGAGAAGGCAGGCAATGATAACTCAAGGATTCATGTAATGCTGAATTAAAAAAAACAAAACTGTTATACTTACAAAGAGGATTCTCTGATTGCAACCAATAGAATTCTTGAAATGAAAGTAGTGTATGAATTATTCTGGATTTGTAAAAATTTAAAAAGCAGAGATAGATAAAAGGTTTTATAGGTGAAGAATAAACATAACAAAAGAATGGATGTGTAGCCCTGGCCGAGTTTGGTTGGTAGAGCATAGTCCCAAAGTGCAGTGGTTGCTGGTTTGATTCCAGGTCAGGGCACTACAGGAACAGATTAATGTTCCTATCTCTCTCTCTCTACCTCCTCCTTCCTCTCTTGCTGAAAGAAAGAAAGAAAGAAAGAAAGAAAGAAAGAAAGAAAGAAAGAAAGAAAGAAAGAAAGAAAGAAAGAAAGAAGTATAAAACCTTATAGTATTTCTGGAAGAGCTGAAAATAAGCAGTTAGGTATAGATAGAATATAGCATTGTGGGAGGTACAGGGTAAGGATAATAAATTTAGTAATATCCTAAATTCACTAAAATAATAATTCACATATTTCAGGCAGTAAAAATTAAGGTATATAGGAGCCTCTAAATAAAAGTATTATTTAACAGTTTAGTGTTTGTTCTTTTAGGTTTTAAATTTATTTTGTTGATTTTTAGAGAGGGAGAAACAAAAACATCAGTCTGCTCCTGTGCGAGCCCTGACCAGGGATGGAACCTAAACCCCTGCGTATCAGGTCAGTGCTCTCGTCACCTGAACCTCTGGCCAGGGCCAGTGTCGAGTTTAAAACCTTTGACATTCTATTGAATGTGGGCAAACTTGAGCTGAAGTTCATAAAGGTTTGGGGAAAACAATTACAGAATGCAAGAATTTGCTCAAAGCCAGTGTACTAACAAGGCTTACTCCTCAATACCCTGAAACTACAAAAGGCTAACTCACCACATGTTGAGATTAAGAAGAAAAATATAATTCCTCACCCCTGCCTTTTTATATACTTTTGTGTGTCTCCAAAGAAAATTGGGTTGGTATGGAGCAAATATAGCTTTAAAAAAAAGTCTTGAGAGTTGTAACCACAAACCAGCCCTCATATGGACACATCAGTGGTTCTCAAAGTGTGCACCAGGGTGCACTGGTGTGCCCTAGAAGATTTCCAGGTGCGCCCTGTGGTATTTCAGAGAAATATGTGCCTGTTGGGGACCAAAAAACCAACAGGGGTTTTGGAGTCTAGATTTCTGGGGGACAGAGGTGTGGGGAATTGGCTATAAGCTGACAGTTTGCCCAACCCCTCACCTCACTTGTCTGATTAGGTTGCAAAAGGCTGTTAAACAGCTGTGGTGCTGGATTGTTTACACTACCCCTCATGTTCTCTGGAAAGACTGGAGGCAAGTTTCTTCTATCCTTTGTTTGGTGTAAAATTAAGATGATATGTATGGTAGGGGTTTTCTGCACTCAACACAAGAGTAAAAAGAGAGGAATTCTTCAATGTATTGACAAAGAAATGAGAGTTTGCCTTTCAAATATATGCCCAAACACTGAAGAAATTGCTAGGACACATCAGGCCCATGTTTCTCATAAACATAAGAATGAAAAAACTTAACACATTCATGCCGGGACTTGCTGAATTTACTAAATCTTACTGAGAATATATCTATATATATATAAAAATAACTTTTTTATCATTTTATTTTTTAACCCCTTTTTTATGAATTCTAAAAAGCATAACTCAAAAAATGTAAAAAAAGTTTTTTAATGTCAGAATATTTTAATTTTGTCATATTTTGTTTAATTACCATAAAAGCATGCTTGGACTTTGTATTTTTTTCTTGAATATTTGACTTATTATATTGAATAATATATTTCTCAGAAATTTGTATATAGTGTGCCTACAATTATTTGTAGGATTTTAAATGCACTCTGACTTCAAAAAGTTTGAGAACCTCTGGGATACATTCTCATCACCTTAGTGATACAAAAACTTCCAAACGTTTAACTTAAAGGGGCCTTAAGACCACCATGATGGTGCCATCCCACATATATGCCAGACTCAACAGCAACTCCTCTATGGAGAAATCTACCTTCATTCTAGGCCTCAATATATTCTCATAAAACTCCCCAACCATCTCAGCCTGGAAAAGGTATGTGTGGGAGGAAAAGTAAAAATTAATTAAACACAAGAAAACAAAGTAACGTAATAGAACCAGCTGAGACAGTAAACAGGACAAAATTTAGAAATGACAACTGACAGATGCAGATTACCACAGCATAATTATAAATATTATATGTTTAAAGAAATAAAAGACAATTTTAAACTGAGGAAAAAAGATTTTTTAAAGTGGGTAAGCAGAATTGGAAAAGAACCAAATAGAACTTGTAGGTATAAAAAAAAAGAGAGTTGAATGAAATTTTTTGGAAAAGCAATGGGTGGATAAAAGCTTATTTGATACCACAGAAAAAAACAGGTAAACTGGAAGTCAGGTCATGAGAACTACAACACAGAAACCAAGCAATAAAACAGTAAAAAACATACAGATATGTAAGAGAATGTGAGGAAGCTCACCTTAAATCTAATTCAGAGTTCCACTAATTGAGGACAGGAGGTCCAACACTAAACAAAAACAACCATAAGCCAATTTCCATGGGACACGCAGTTTACTTAAAAAGGCTGACATATATCTAATAATCACACAAAACATACCTAATGAAATTAGTAAAATTTTAGACAATGGGTTTTGAGAACTTCTCCACAAAGACATTAAATAATTTGAGATATGAATCAAGTTAAGTAGGCAAGTGTTCTAAGCAAATAGTACAAAGGCCTAATGAGGCAGCAGAAAATAAGGTATATTTTTATTTTTAAAAGACTTTCTTTATTCATTTGAGAGAGAAAAGGGGGAGGTGCAGGAAGCATCAACTCCCAAAATATGGTATTTTTTTAGAACTCAAAGAAAATGATAGGGATGGGCTATGAAGAACAATGGGGCACAAGGGGGCAGAGGTGGTTCTTTTTTTTTTTTTTTAATTATTTGTTTATTTTTTTAACAGAGACAGAGAGAGTCAGAGAGAGGGATAGACAGGGACAGACAGACAGGAATGGAGAGATGAGAAGCATCAATCATTAGTTTTTTGTTGTGCGTTGCGACACCTTAGTTGTTCATTGATTGCTTTCTCATAATGTGCCTTGACCGCGGGCCTTCAGCAGACCGAATAACCCCTTGCTGGAGCCAGCGATCTTGGGTCCAAGCTGGTGAGCTTTTGCTCTAACCAGATGAGCCTGCGCTCATCTGGTCTCGAGCCTGGGTCCTTCCACATCCCAGTCCGACGCTCCATCCGCTGTGCCACCGCCTGGTCAGGCCAGAGGTGGTTCTTAACACTCTAAGAGCAAGATCATGTAGTCTGTTAATCCGATAATTTGGATTTCCTAAAATTAATGAGAAAACACTGAAGAACGTTAAGTAAAAAAGATGAAAAATTAAATATTCATTTAGAAAACATATTCACAATAATTGACTGCCTCTTTTTGGTAACCAAAGAACATTGGGAATTCTTCTTAAATCCATTAGCAAATTAATCTTTTCACAGTAATCATAACTACAACAAGTGACTTAAGAAGATCATTATAAATCTATTCTCCCAGCAATGGAGCATGTCCCTCATGTCACTAAGTGAAAGATGAGAGAAAGGTAATTGTCAGGTACCTTTCTATTGAATATTTTCTTGTATGACAATGAAAATAAAATTTTACATTTTTAATATGCTTGACTTAAAACCCTTCACAATTTTTTCACTATTTTGACATCTTTGCTCTCTATTTTTAAATTACCGATTGTATTACTGCTCACAAAAATTAGGGGATCAGGGAACGTGCAGATACTGCAGTACTTTCAGCCTTTTGTATGGTGCACTTTCAACAATGAAATAAAAGTTGATTTTGCATCTCATCTGCATAATCAAATAACTATCTTGTCATTTGCTTTGGTGATGTTCTTGTTCGATAGAAAATATCAAGTGCTTTTTTTATCACTTCATATTCATTTTGAAATATCCTCTTAATTTTTGTGAGCAGTATATATTATTTACTGTGTTTAGCTGTATATTCTAAATAACTATTTCTCCATTTTAACCTATTACACTTTTAGTTTTAATATATTTTTAAATCTCTGGACTGTATAATATTATGTTACACCTGACCTGTGGTGGTACAGTGGATAAAGCTTCAACCTGGAATTCTGAGGTCGCCAGTTCAAAACCTCACGCTTGCCTGGTCAAGGTACATACAAGATGCAACTAGTATAAGTTGTTGCTTCCTTCACCTTCCCCCCACCCCCTTTCTCTCTCTCTCTCCTCTCTCTAAAATCAATAAATAAAAAAAATTGTTTTTTGGTATTTTTTCTTAAGTGAGAAGCTGGGAGGCAGAGACAGACTTCCGTATGTGCCTGACAGGGATCCAGCAAGACCACTAGGGGCAATGCTCTGCCTATCTGGGACCATTGCTCTGTTGCAATTGGAGCCATTTTAGCACCTGAGGTGAGGCCATGGTGCCATGCTCAGTGCCCAGGCCAAGTTGCTGCAGTGGAACCATGGCTGTGGGCGGGGAAGAGAGACAGAGAGAGAAAAGAGAGGAGGAAAGGGTGGAGAAGCAGATGGTCATTTGTCCTGTAGACCCTGACTGGGAATTGAACACGGGACATCCACACACCGGGCCGATGCTCTACCACTGAGCCAACAACTAGCCAGGGCCAATAAATAAAATGTTTAAACAAAAATATAGTAATATTATGTTTCTATTTCATTTATACAACTGAGATGAGCATGCTAATCATTTTTATATAAACTTGTATGTTCTACTTCTAGTTTTAAAAATAAGTACACTTTTAGTTACCTTTCACATTTAATTTTATTTTATTTTATTATTATTATTTTTTGTAATTTTCTGAAGCTGGAAACGGGGAGAGACAGTCAGACAGACTCCCGCATGCGCCCGACCGGGATCCACCCGGCACGCCCACCAGGGGCGACGCTCTGCCCACCAGGGGGCGATGCTCTGCCCCTCCGGGGCGTCGCTCTGCCGCGACCAGAGCCACTCTAGCGCCTGGGGCAGAGGCCAAGGAGCCATCCCCAGCGCCCGGGCCATCTTTGCTCCAATGGAGCCTTGGCTGCGGGAGGGGAAGAGAGAGACAGAGAGGAAGGGGGGGGGGGCGGGGGTGGAGAAGCAAACGGGCGCTTCTCCTATGTGCCCTGGCCGGGAATCGAACCCAGGTCCCCCGCATGCCAGGCCGATGCTCTACCGCTGAGCCAACCGGCCAGGGCCTACTTTTATTTTTTTACATTTACTTTATCTTTATTTTTCAGAGTATTTTCTATGCAAATTTTAAATTTCTTAATCTATTTTATGATTTCTTATTCTTTTAGCTATTTGTATTAATCAATAACCTTTATTCATTTTTAAAGTTCTAATCTAATTATAAATATCTTTCAGCATTTTGAGAAAAATGGATTTTGTTAAAAGAAAAACAAAAGCAAGTATTTCTCTAATTTATCTCACATGTGTTGACCTATATTTACCTTTTTATTTTAAAATAACACTGGGAAAAAATTTTTTTTTTCATTTTCTGTTGCATAAGGTTTAAGAACTTTTTCTATATATTTCTGCATCGCTGATTCCAAATCTGAAATCCATTTTTTGGTGCATGCTCTAGATTTTATGCAATTTTAATTTCTTTTTGTTACAGTTAATGGCATGCATTGGTTTTTAAATTGGAGTTAAAGGGCAACGACTCTTGGATTGAACATAACCACAAGGCAATTAATGTTTTACAAACATCACTTTTACATAATTGTAGTTGTTTTTAAATGTAAAAAATTATCTGATTAAAACACCCTCTTATTTTGTTTTAAGATTGAATCATGGCTTCTTTGAGTAAGCGTAAATGTAAGGATAGTCTTAACACCTTCTGTTATTTATGGGGCCATTGCTCTGTTGCAACCAGAGCCATTTTAGCACCTGAGGCGAGGCCATGGTGGTGCCATGCTCAGTGCCCAGGTGTGGACAAGGCCCACCGGGGGTGAGGATGACGGAGACACAGAGACCGGACTCCGGAGACCAGGTTCAGTGATGCAGATCTGCTTTATTCAGGAAGTAAGCTAGCTTATATACACAGGTTCAGCCTATAGGGTGTTACAACATGTTCTTCAAAGCCAATGGCTAAAAAGATCAGGGAGCTGCTTGGTTGGCGCTGAGTTACTTCCTCACAGTGGGCAAGCTCCTTCCTGGGTGTGCCAGGAGGGTTTCAGGTGCTGGAGTGTTCTCACAGCATTGCATCAGCCACAGCTTCTAGGAATGTGCTCTGCGCTCTACCTACACTCAGGCCAAGTTGCTCTGTTACTTGCTCTGTTACAACAACATATTCTATTATATATGTGGCTGTTATACACTTCAACGTCAAAGGCACAATATTTCATCATTTGTGACACGTGCATATATTGCCTATTTTCAAGTTCCCCTTGGCGATCAAGACAAGAATTGGGCTCCTCATATTGTGTGCCATAATTGTGAGGAAATGCTTTGTGACTGGACAAAAGGAAAACACAGAGGAATGCTTTGGTATTCCCATGGTTTGGTGTGAACCTAAAAACCACAGCAGTGACTTATTTCTGTCTGATCCATACAAAGGACATTGGCAAGAAAAAACGGCATATGATCGCATATCCTAATATTCCCTCAGCAATATGACCTATCCCAAACTGAGACACTCCCGGTTCCAGTTCTCAATGGTTTTTTTCTTCTAAGGATGAGGAAAGTGAACATGGTGATCAAGTGTATTTTGATAAGATGCATAAGGAAATGGTTGTAGAATCTGAAAGGTCTGATGATGATGATGATGATGATGATGCCGCCGCCGCCAAGCAGTCATTAACCCCTCAGCAGTTTAGCCAACCCGAATTGAATGACTTGTAAGAATGACATAAAAATTGTTCTCAACTTTCTGAAGTATGAGGAGCATAACTGGATCATTTGTGTGGATCTTAGAATGGTAAATTTCCTGCTAGGACAACAGAGAGGTATCACGAAGTATCCTTATTTCTGTGTTTCAGCCGAGCTCGGGAGAAACACTGGACACAGAAGGAGTGGCTGAAACATGAAACTCTGGAAGTAGGGATGCAAAATATTGTGAATGAACCTGTAGTTAATTGAGACAGGATCATTTTTCCTCCACTTCACATCAAACTTGGCTTAATGAAGCAGTTTGTTCAGGCTTTGAATAGAGAAAGTGAATGCTTTCAACATATGATTTCTGCTTTTCCTGCCTTGTCTTTTGAAAAGATAAAAGCAAGTGTACTCAGTTCTAGTTTAAAAAAAAAAAAAAAAAAAAGCAGGTGTATTCGATGGACCTCAAATTCGAACCCTCATACTTGATGAAGAATTTGCCAGGAAGATGAATAAGGAGGAGGAAGCAGTATGGCAGTCTTTTGTGGCAGTTACAGAGAACTTTCTTGGCAACAAAAAAGCAGAAAATGATGAACTTCTGGTTCAAAGAATGCTGTTGGCTTTCTGTGACATTGGATGTAACATGAGTGTTAAGATTCACTTCCTGAACAGTCACCTTGATAAGTTTCCCGAAAATCTTGGAGCTGTTAGTAATGAGCAGACTACACAAACGTAAGAGCTACAAATGCAAATTTTTGTCTGAATAGTATTTAAATGTTTTGTGCAAATTTTATGATTAAAATAAGTTTTAACATGTTCTATTTTGAAATTTTAGACAAATTCTGATGCAATCATATCTTTTAGTGTATTAGTGTATTTACTGCATTATATAAATTATTATATTTTCACAAAGATGATGCCCAAGAAGACATTCTACTTCATTATGTTAAACTAAATGTTAAAAATAAGAATTCCTTGTACTCCAATGAGGGAAGGAAGGAAAAAAGTTACAGGAACTTTAAACAGTACACAGCAGTACTACATTAGAGTAACAAAAGGATTGTAAAAGATTTCATCCAAATCCATGCATATCACAACATATTACTGACCATTACACTTCTAGATTACAACAAAGAAAATAAATTTTATCTGCACATAACAACATATGCCATAGATTTCCTGGCATTACTCAACAAAATGTGGGAGATAGGGAAATTTAAAATGCTAAAAATATTTCTAAATCTGTAATTATTTCTTGACCAGTGAAAAGTTAGACCTCCTTTCTTCACTATGAAAGTGCATTACTTTGATATGCTTTACCTCCAAACCCTACCCGAAGGATAGAAAAGAACTCGGAAATCATTCTTATAGTCTTTGGAATCCCTAAGGGAGCCCCAAGATTAGCACAGTCAACTTTGGACTTACTCAGTTTAAAACATATTAATTACAATGGTTTGGATAGGTATCTTTCATGGTCCATATATTTACTTCAACTTTTCAACCATAAGATATTAAAATCACTTTTTTTTTAAGTGAGAGGAGGCGAGATAGTGAGACAGACTCTTATATGCACTCTGACTGGGATCCACCCAGCAACTCCTGTCTGGGGTCCATGCTCAAATCAACTGAGCTAACCTCAGTGTCCGGGCTGACTCTTGAAGCAATCTAGCCACTGGCTTCGAGAGGGGAGGAGAAATAAAAGGGGGAAGGAGAGAAGAGAAGTAAATGGTTGCTTCTCTTGTGTCCCCTGACCAGGAATCAAACTCAGAACATTCATATACCGGGCCGATGCTCTATCCACTGAGTCAATCCCATTTAACTCACAAAACAGGACATGCATAAGTTCTCTATTTAGTTTTATTAATTAGTTAATTTGTTTTAAATTTATTGATTTTAGTGAGGGAAAGGGAGGGAGGGAGGGAGAGAGAGACACAGAAACATCAGTATGTTCCTGTATGTGCCCTGATCGGTAATCGAACCCACAACCTTTGCATTTGAGGACAATGCTCTAACCAATCAAGCTATTTGGGCCAGGGTTCTATTTAGTTTTAAAACAAGATTTTTGGAAAATATTTACATGTTTACCAAGAAGGGAGGAAGGAAAGTACATGGAAAGAGAATGAGAGAAAATTATTGTAACCTTATATAATTAACAATTATTTCAACTTTTTCAATACATAGTTGCTTCAGTCCTCAGTAAGTTACTTAACTATACCAGGTATCAGCTCACTCATCTGGAAAATAGGGATGAAGAAAGTATCTATCCCAAAGGGATGATATAAAACACTAAATGGCTGAAACTTGGTAAGCCTTCAAAAATTAAATAATGGTATACTACTCAGATTATTTATCACATGTAATAAAATAAAACTTAAAACATGGCATTTTTTCAAGCAATAAGTATAAATATACTTTAAAAAGTATCAAAAGATCTGATCTGTATTTATTTTTCACAGAACTCTTTGCAATTAAATAATAGTGTTGTCAGAAAGCAAGGACCATATTGTGGGATACACAGTAGTTGAATAAAAGAAATTGTCATGCAAAACATGTATAATGCTGTTCATTGATTGCTTTCTCATATGTGCCTTGACTCCAGCAGATCCAGTGACCTTGTGCTCAAGCCAGCCACCTTGGGCTTTAAACCAGCGACTTCTGGGTTCAAGCCAGCGACCACTGGGTTATATTATCCCATGCTAAAGCTGGCGAACCCGGTTATTTGTAACCACTTATAAATTAAAAGAGAAAAGTATATATATAGTAAAAGAGAAGCTCCTTATGTAAGGAAGCATTTGCATACCTGGTCAATATAACTCAACACTAAAGCAGGACACGCCCATATCCCACTCTAGCTGAAAAGTAATTCTCAAATTAGGACATGTGGTAAATATGGTAACCATGTTTCGAGAAAAAAAAAATCAACACTTTTTACAGGGCCGTTATGGAACTGCAGCCATACTCTGATCAGTTACTAGAGGTAAAAGTTACCAAGGGAATTCAGAATCAACTCCTAGTAGTTGATTCATTGGATACAGAAAGAAATGCAGTTTTTAAGATAAGCCAAACATAAAATCTCTTGATGATTGTTATTTATAATAGCTAAAAAGAAAGTAAGGGAGAGAGTTGGGGCAGATCCTGATGCTGGACAATACTTGAGTTTTGGCCACCCACTGACAGTCACTATCCATTTATCCGCTTCTATAGGGGAAAGTTATGCTAAAATAGCAGATACAGACTTGGAAGAGAATGGGGAAACTTTAGAAAGAGAAGAGACAAGACACTTCGTTTTGGTTGGGTATAAATAACCATTAAGAAATGAGACAGACCCTGGCCAGTTGTCTCTGGTAGAGTATCAACCCAGAGTGTGGAAGTGCTGGATTTTATTCCACAGGAGAAACGACCATCTGCTTCTCCTCCCCGCCCCCTCCCCATTTCTCTCTCGCTTCCCCTCCTGCAGCCATGGCTCAATTGGTTCAAGCAAACTAGCCAAAACGCTTAGGCCACATCAGGTGCTAAAAATAGCCTGGTTGCAAGCATGGGCCCCAAATGGGCAGAGCATCAGCCCCATACGGGAGTCATTGGGTGGATGCCGGTTGAGGTGCATGTGGGAGGAGTCTATCTTCCCTCCTCTCACTTAAATTTAAATAAATAAATAAATAAATAAAGGGATAAATGGAGCAAACTTTGATAGTGTCAAAACAAAGATCTTATTGCAGCACTCAGAGGTCAGAGGCAAGACCCTGCTGGGATCCCACCATTCAAGGGCCCAAACAAGCCTGCTTTAATCGCACTAGTTTAGGGAAGTCTTAAAACCAGGAAGCAAAGATGACTGTGAGAAACCTAACCACAAATTGCCTGAGATGATGTTTCCACAAACTAATTAAGATATGGACTGATGAGAAGGCCTGGGTTCCCGCACTAAATAAGTGCTAGTTGGAGTCCAAAGATCACATGAATATAAGTGGATAAAACAGAGTAGAAAAAAAATGTTTCCAAGACTCCTTCCTTGCACAGGAGCTTAATGCACTATGTAAATCTATTGTTGAAATCTTTAAAAAAAATTTTTTTTTAAGTTTTATTTATTTATTTATTTATTTTACAGAGACAGAGAGAGAGTCAGAGAGAGGGATAGACAGAGACAGACAGACAGGAATGGAGAGAGATGAGAAGCATCAAACATTAGTTTTTCATTGTGCGTTGCAACACCATAGTTGTTCATTGATAGCTTTCTCACATGTGCCTTGACCGCGGGCCTTCAGCAGACTGAGCAACCCCTTGCTGGAGCCAGCGACCATGGGTCCAAGCTGGTGAGCCTTGCTCAAATCAGATGAGCCCGCACTCAAGCTGGCGACCTTTAGATCTCAAACCTGGGTCCTTCTGCATCCCAGTCTGATGCTCTATCCACTGCGCCACCGCCTGGACAGGCTATTGTTGAAATCTTAAAGAGGCTACAGTTAGACTGAGGAGATACAGGAATGCAAGGGTTGATAAAATTAAGGTAATAATATTAAATGAAAATTGTAATATTTGAACAGACTTTATATATAAAGTAGTTGTAGCTCCTCTACCTGAATTCTGAAGACATTTATTTTGTCTAACTGGGGAAGCTTTCTCCCACTCAGTATTATAAAACATTAGGCATATAAGCCATCTTAAGGAAAATATTGATTGGACATACTAAATGAGAACCAATGAGAATGCTCTACATCACACAAGTTAATTTGAAACAGTATAAAAAAGAAGCTGGATAAATTCTTTGTACAATAGCCCTATAAACTGGATTTGAAAACATAGTATCCTTTGATACTGCACTTATTTTTCAGCCTACAGTACTGTAGAATACTATTTGCTATTCAGGCATTTGACTTATTTGGCTATTGACTAGTGCTATACAACTTTTGGAAGAATAAAAAAAAAAAAAAGGTGGTTTCTCATGGGTTTAAAGAAGTAGGTATAAAAAAAAAAAAAAGAAGTAGGTATTACATGGTGAGTCTGAAACACCCTGAAAAACACTTCCATCCTAAAATAAGGCAGGCTATGGGAGGCCTTACGTCACATTCTAAATTACATCTAGGTGTGACTGTGACTCATCTAGAATTAGTCAGAATTTTGGAGTAAAAAAGATGTATCCTAGCTGTATTTCATTACTACACAATGTATATAACATTGGTATATAATGGTAATACATGCATGGTGGATTAAACACATTAGACAGACAAAATAGAAAAGGGATTTAGGGGAGATTGGTGCTCGTCTAGACATTGTGGGACAAACTAAATTCACTTTTAATGAGGAGTCACATTCAGAAGAAAAAGATTTATAAACTATGATGAGCAAATTAGAGGGAGTTATTTTTTCAGGAGAAAAGCAAGGGATAGTAATTAGCCTATCAAGATAATGAAGTTTTAGAGAAATGGGTCAGGCAGATTCAACAAATAAATAATGCCATGCTAGATAATACTAGAAACTAGTATTGGAAAATGACTTGTACTCTGACCCAAAAGGGCCTCTTGACTATTTTAATACATATGGAGATCAAAGTAGCCATGGTACCATGCCACTCTATCTTAGCTGCTAAGGCTCAAGAGGCATACCTATGGGAATTTTATGGACCTCCAAAAATATGTAAGTTTGTTGAAGGCACTTACAATTTACATTGATGCACTATGACTGCCACTGCCCTCATGACTGGTCAAAATAAGACAAACCCTACTGCAAGAAAAATATAACTATTCTGAATACCCTCTGTGCTCTCCATGTAGGAGAGAGGGGGGTCCTACTATATAATAGCACATAATGGAAAACAGTCTTATAACAAGCTTATGAACTTAGGGTGAATGTTTTGTTCTAAACTGACTTGGAACCCAGAAATAACCAAATAAAGGCTGACTGTGATTAAACCTGTCCATAATAATATCTGGTATATGGGTAAGACTTAATTCTGTTGAGAACGCATAGCAAATTCCTCTGCAATGCTAAATGATGTGTTCATTAATGAAACTAAATTGTGTCATGACCATACTGCCATATGGCATAACAATGGCACTGTTGGTAAGATTCAATAACCTTATATAAATAAGTTGTCAAAAAAAAATACTGATGTTGATAATCACATGTATCAGGAGAGACTGAGTTAAATCAAGCCTTCTTGAGATGTAATACTGACAGAAAAAAAATGACTTGAGGAAGAACTAGAGGTAGCTAACCATCAACCAATTTTTATACTAAACAGTTTTGTACAAATTTATCGTAAGGTAAAAACAGTGATAGATCATGGGGGAAAGAATAACTAAATTAGTACTAGATCATGAAAATGTATGGAATGCCTTTATAAATCAGAATAGCTGCTTCTTTAAATCTATCCCTATTCCACTCTGGCTCCTCCAAATGTTGGGCATATTCATACTGTTGCTACTGCTATGACATACAAACACTATAAAAATGTAAATGTTCATATATAAACATAATCATTTTGCTATAAGACAGTAACAGACCATAGGCCTGTATAGTAAAGAAGCAACCTACTAAAAGAGATGCAAAGGCCTAGACTGCAGGTACTAGGAGGTGATCTCTAGGCCCCTGCAATGTCCTGCTTGATAAAGAGCGTCTTTGCTACCCTGGAGTTGGCTACCACACGGCCTAATAATGTGATTTATGATGCGTACTTTGGGCATTTCAGTATCAGTTTCATCCTCCAGAGGAGGTGATAACTAAAAATATTAGTCAGATTTATGGGAGGAAATAGAAACTAAAGCTCAGGTGTGCAGATAGTATATGACTGCACTCCAATAAAAACTGCACAGCAAAGGCTGGAATTAGGGAGTGAGCCTCTCTGGTTGGCAATATTCAGTGTAATATCACACATTGTGGCTAGAAAGACATATTGCCTCTGAGTTCATGGTCCGTGTGTACATCTTATGCAGAAGGTACTCTGTGCCCTGTATATCTCTTCCCTTGGCTGATTTTATTTTGCTTCCTCTTTCTGCAGTAAACCATAGCATCAGTATCACAGTTTCCAGTGAGTTTTATGAATCCTAACAAATCTAACCGGAGAGTGGGTTTGGAAAAACCTCAAACTTGCAAGTAGTGTCAGAGAGCACAGTCATAAGGATTCTTATAAAAAGGTCCAGTCTATTGCAGTGCTATCTTGAGGTTTTCCTTTATATTTTTGTTGCTTATCCTTTACAACAACTCCATATGGTAAGTACTACTATTATGAAGACAGTGAGACTGCCTCTGAACCTATGCACAGATGACATGTAAATCTACAAGCAAACAGAACTAAAAACAAACCTTAAAATTTTTTCATTGTTTTACTCTTTTATTTTTATTGAAGATTTTAATTCTTTGTATTACTAAGGACATATTAAAATGTTATATTAACAAACATAAAAAGTAGCTGTCAAAATGTATTAATGAAAGCCTAAAATAATCTAACCAAATTCACTTGAAAAAATTATTTCCAAAATAAAAAGTATGATATAAAGAAAGTTATTACATTAAGATTTCCAATTTCTTGGGAAATAATAGTTGTTTTTATTAAAGACTAATTATAGCCAGGTATAATCTCACCATTCTAAAAGAATGACTTCAATTACTTTATAATACTAATTACATGATTTTTATATTGCTATAATCAAAATTTGTGCTTTTTACTTGAATTTTACCAGTCCACATTTCTCTAAAGTATTAATAATTATAATTTTTAAAGCTGCAAATCTCAGAATATTAATTTAACAACATCCATAAGTTGTTGGCCATCAGAGTTGTTTCCCTTTATTTTCTTCCTTAGTAGGACTATAATGAACATCTTTTTCTATGTAACATTACGCCTTTCATTTTTGTATCTGCAATCATAGCATACTGACTGCTTCATTTAGGTGTCTGATAAACATTAACTGAATAGAATAGAATTTTTATTTTTGTTTTGTAAGAATAATTTCCTACAAGTAGAATTAATGAATCAAGGTGTATGAACTTCTTAATGGTTCTTATGACATAATACTTTCCAAAAATATCATGTCATTTTTGACTCACAAGAAATGAAATGTGTACTCATTCTTTCTCAGTATTAGAGTGTATCATTTAAATAGTTTAATACTTTCTATATATAATTTGACCTCATCAAGTGCTTTCCCTTGAAGAAAAGTAATAATTATAGCAGTATATTGTCTTTACTACCATTTCACTAATGATCAAAAAACTAATTCTAATTCTGGAAATTCAATTAAAAATACATAAAAACTATTCAAAATTCAATTCATAGTTGGGATATGGCACGTCTTCCATTTTAGTAAAATTTGGTTGAGGTCATAATGTAAATAAAAAGTATGGCAATATAATAGCCAGACATAAAGGCAATTTTGTCCCAAAGAGCACTGAATTCTATTCTACTTTGAGAAGGTTTATTTCAGAACAGAGAGCATATTGAGACAATAAAAGATATAAATTCTCTATTTCTATATCCTTAAAAACATCCATTTGGATAATTTTACATTTTCCCTATGACAATTCAAGGAACTACATTTGTATCTGATTAGAATGAGGCTATCTATTATAAGTATTTTTCTTATTAGTTTTGATTACTTGCCATGTTTAAAATTGGTAACTTACATACTTTTACTATAACTGGCTGTTTATGCTTTCCTGTCCTTTTTTCTTAGCATCAAGTAATAGCTGGGAAACCAGCTATAATTCCCAGTAGGATTCTTTTTCACCAGCTGGGGTAGAGTAAATTTATCACTTTTAAAATAAGCAATAAATCACTATCTAAGATAGGTAAGGCACTGTGCTCCACTCCCAGGAATGATACAAAAATTACTAATATATTATTACTGTCCTCAAAGAACTTACAATCTAGTAGGGAAAGACAGACATACAAACAAATAAGAATCATACAGAGTAGAACGTGCTAGTTGTTAAAACAAAGGTACAAAGTTCTACAGCAGCAAAGGATGGTGAAATTAATTTTGGTTAGGATGATCTGGAAGATGGGCCAGCAGAAAAGTTGTAGAAAAGTCTGCCCCTTAGAAAATGCAGCAGTGTTATAGCCCAGCTAGGTTAGAGTCGTAAGCCCCACTCCCCACAGAAAGATTTCCTAAAGGAGATGGAGCCAGGCCCCTAACTCAGGTAGGCAGGTGATTCCTTGATTTCAATTCTGAGTGCCAACACTTTCTTCCCCTGGTGCAGAAAACATGATTTCATGAATATTTTACTTTATTAAAAAATAAATAATTTTTTTTTTTTTTTGGTATTTTTCTGAAGCTGGAAACGGGGAGAGACACTCAGACAGACTCCCGCATGCGCCCGACCGGGATCCACCCGGCAGGCCCACCAGGGGGCAACGCTCTGCCCACCAGGGGGCGATGCTCTGCCCCTCCGGGGTCACTCTGTCACGACCAGAGCCACTCTAGCGCCTGGGGCAGAGGCCAAGAAGCCATCCCCAGCGCCCGGGCTATCTTTGCTCCAATGGAGCCTCGCTGCGGGGAGGGGAAGAGAGAGACAGAGAGGAAAGGGGGAGGAGTGGAGAAGCAGATGGGCGTCTCTCCTCTGTGCCCTGGCCGGGAATCAAACCCGGGATTTCTGCACGCCAGGCCGAAGCTCTACCACTGAGCCAACCGGCCAGGGCAAAAATAAAATTTTTAACAGTGTAGTAAGTAATTTACATAAAAGTGTAAGTTACCCAAGGCCTCATCAGAATGGCCTCAGGTGGTGCGCTGATCACATAGGACTAAACAAACACACAAAGGACAGACACCACTTCAGCATGTTGTATGTGTGGTGCTCCAATCATGTTCTGTTACTGATAGCCTGGGAAGAAAAATGAAGACACAATGCTGGAGAAGTAACCTCTGTATTATACTATCCCATGTTTTGTTAAAGTTTTCATTTTTAAATTTGAAATATAAATTTTAGGTTAATGAGGTAACAGGATTTTTTTGTCTTGTCATGATTTCAAGAACCAGCAAGTATACTGTCAGTTTTTACGATCTTTTAAAATAAAAATAAGACAATATAATTGAATCAATATGTAATATTTAACAGATACCACAAGGTGTGAAACTACTAGAAAGAGGATAATACAAACATATGCTTAAGCACAAAAGAACATAAAAGCAAGTATCACACATGGATTTAGAAACATTAAATTTGTAGAGAAGAGTATTTGTTTCTACTGTATTTCATCCTATTTCTATCTCCTATAGATTCCTAAAATTTCTCAAATTTACAGATATTTTGTTTTGCTATATGAATTTTAAATTGTGGAATTTCATAACTGCTTCTTGTAGATATCCTTATGTAAGCCTCATTTTAATGAACTCACAGAAAAATAGATTATCAGTCATGTACTACACGTAAGTAAATGTTTACTGTCTTATGAAACTTAATACAATTATTTTCTAAAGATCACCAATCTTACTTCAATTATTAATTCAATTAATTTTTATCACCTCTTAAAACAAAGAAAGAAAACGGAAAGAAAAAAGACACAACTTGATAGTCTGAATTAAGGAATATATCCCATTATATAGATTTTCTTTAAATATAAACATACACTTCAAAAAGACTTGCTATAATAAGATTAGCTGAGCAAACCATGAAACAAATACAAGGGAAATAAGGTTATAATAGCTGCCATAACATAAAAATAAGCAATTGAAAAAAAAATTCACAAAAATGCAAGTTTCTAATAAATACAAAAAATGTTCATTATGTAAAAAAATGAAAATTCAAATAGTATTTTTAAATAAATCAGTCAACATAAAAATGATATAATATTCAATTCTGCATTCCTTAAATTTAAAAATCTTTCTTTTGCATGTTCTTGGGTTTTAAAACAAGATGATATGAAAATAAGTAACCAATGCTTGCTTACAGGGGATGGAGGCAAGGGGAGCTGGGGAGTTAGGGTTGGGGTGAGATAAATACATTCATATCCTGAATGGAGACAATGGCGACAGTAAGTATGTTTAAATTGTGAGAATCAGGAGATTTTTTTTTTATATATATTTTTCTGAAGTGAGAAGCGGGAGGCAGAGAGAGACACACTCTGGCATGCGCCCAACTAGGATCCACCCAGCATGCCTACTAGGGGGCAAGGTTCTGCCCATCTGAGCTGTTGCTCACTTGCAACTGGAACCATTCTAGCACCTGAGGTATTGAATAGAAACCATGGAGCAATCCTCCACACCTGAGCCAACTTTGCTCCAATGGAGCCTTGGCTGCGGGAGGGGAAGCGAGAGAGAGAGAAAGAGAGAGAGAGAGAGAGAGAGAGAAAGGGAAGAGGAGGAAGGGTGGAGAAGCAAATGGGCGCTTTTCCTGTGTGCACTGGAGAAGCAAATGGAGCACCTTTCTAATGACTGAGCAGCCATTTCAATATACACTTTCTTTTTGGTGGTTTTCTTTCATTATCCATTCTTTCTTACTGTGTTTTTTAAAAACTAGTTTTGTTTTCTAGAGGTGAGTAGTCAGAATTTAATAATTTATATTGAAAACATTATCATGAACTTTTAATTCTATTCTGCATTGCATATATTTTGGTAAAACATTTTCTTAAAAATACAGCCAATCATTTTCCCCTTAGTTTTTGCATATATTATGCTTATATGAGTAAGTAAATTCAGTTAATGGGCAACTATTCTCTCAGTACACGTTATTCAACTCAGATTACTAAGGACCAAAAAATATTGTGTGGTTATCTTTGAAATTTAGCTCTATTTTTCTCTTATAAAGATTCACTATTTTAGCCCTGGCCGGTTGGCTCAGTGGTAGAGCGTCGGACTGGCGTGCAGGAGTCCTGGGTTTGATTCCTGGCCAGGGCACACAGGAGAAGCGCCCATCTGCTTCTCCACCCCTCCCCCTCTCCTTCCTCTCTGTCTCTCTCTTCCCCTCCTGCAGCCAAGGCTCCATTGGAGCAAAGTTGGCCCAGTCGCTGAGGATAGCTCTATGACCTCTGCCTCAGGTGCTAGAATGGCTCTGGGTGCAACAGAGCAATGCCCCAAAGGGCAGAGCATCGTGGGCCCATGCTCTACCACTGAGCCAACCAGTCATGACAAGAATTCAGGAGATTTTTAAGATTTCTGTTGTTTTTTAAGTTCATACCATCTGACCAGTAATTCTAAATTTTAAAAATAATCTGAGCCCTGACCAGGTAGCTTGGTTGGTTAGCATCATCTTGAAGCACAAAGGTTGCTGGTTTAACCCCTGGTCAGAGCACATACAGGAACAGATAAATGTTTCTGTCTCTCTTTCATTCTCTCCCTTCCTCTTTCTAAAATCAATAGATCAATCAATCAATCTATTTAAAAAACATAATCTGAGATGCAAAGATTTATTTATCACATTTACCACTGTTATTTATAATCAGAGAAATATTAGAAACCACAATACAAAATACT
Organism: Saccopteryx bilineata; assembly: GCF_036850765.1. Lineage (NCBI taxonomy): Eukaryota > Metazoa > Chordata > Mammalia > Chiroptera > Emballonuridae > Saccopteryx > Saccopteryx bilineata. The sequence goes on from NC_089498.1 coordinate 64,912,701, forward strand.
AAGAAAATGGCCTAGGACATAATCAAATATGCAATCATTAAAAGTTGTTAGTTGGGCCCTGGCCGGTTGGCTCAGCGGTAGAGCATAGGCCTAGCATGCGGAGGACCCGGGTTCGATTCCCGGCCAGGGCACACAGGAGAAGCGCCCATTTGCTTCTCCACCCTTCCGCCGTGCCTTCCTCTCGGTCTCTCTCTTCCCCTCCCGCAGCCAAGGCTCCATTGGAGCAAAGATGGCCCGGGCGCTGGGGATGGCTGGCTCTGTGGCCTCTGCCTCAGGCGCTAGAGTGGCTCTGGTCACAACATGGTGACGCCCAGGATGGGCAGAGCATCGCCCCCTGGTGGGCAGAGTGTCGCCCCATGGTGGGCGTGCCGGGTGGATCCCGGCCGGGCGCATGCGGGAGTCTGTCTGACTGTCTCTCCCTGTTTCCAGCTTCAGAAAAATGCAAAAAAAAAAAAAAAAAAAGTTGTTAGTTGGGCCCGGTGCGCTGGCTCAGTAGTAGAACATTGGCCCAGCGTGTGGATGTCCTGGGTTGGATTTCCGGTCAGGGCACCGAGGAGAAGCACCCATCTGCTTCTACCCCTCACGTGCTCCTTTCTTCTCCTACTGCAGCCATGGCTTGATTGGTTCAAACACAAAGGCCTGGGTGCTGAGGATGGGTCCGTGGAGCCTCTGCCTTAGGCACTAAAAATAGCTTGGCTAGGAGTATTAGATGGGCAGAGCATTGGCACTAGACGGGAGCTGCCAGATGGATCCTAGTCAGGGCACATGTGGGAGTCTCTCTATCTCCCCTACTCTCACGGGGAAATTCTTTTTAAAAAGTTGTTAAGCCTGACCTGTGGTGGCACAGTGGATAAAGCATCGACCTGGAAATGCTGAGGTCCCGGGTTCGAAACCCTGGGCTTGCCTGGTTAAGGCACATATAAGAGTTGATACTTCCAGCTCCTCCCCCCTTCTCTCTCTGTCTCTCCCTCTCCTCTCTAAAATGAATAAATTAAAAAAATAATAAATAAATAAAAAAGTTGGTAAGTTATTACCTGTGAGGAAAAATATAGACCACAAAACATTAAGGATCTATAATTTCAATGCAGTTTTACCTAAAATGATGATTAAAAAAACTCAGTTTTTTTTATCATGCTGCTTTGCTTCATTTGTTAGCTCTCATATTTATTTGTATGTGTGTATATGCCTGTATCTTTAGGGCTTTCTATATATAAGGTCATTTCATCTGCAAACAAATAATTTACTTCTCCTTCCCAATTTAAATGCCCCTTCTTTTTCTTGTCTAACTAGAAATTCCAATATTATCCTGAATAGAATAGTATCCTTGTCTTATTCATCTTATTTGAAAAGCTTCCAGTCTCTCACAATTGAGTATGATGTTAACTAAGCAGAAGGATACAAAATCAACACACAAATCAGTTGCATATTTATTTATTTATTTTTTAAATTAATTTTAATGGGGTGACACTGACAAATCAGGGTACATATGTTCAGAGAAAACATCTCTAGGTTATTTTGACATTTGATTATACTGCATTCCCATCACCCAAAGTCCAATTGTCTTCTGTAACCTTCTAACTGGTTTTCTTTGTGACCCTCCCTTCCCCAACCCCCACCCTCACCTCCCTCCTCCCTGTAACCCCCACACCCCTGTCCATGTCTCTGAGTCTCATTTTTATGTCCCACCTATGTATGGAATCATATAGTTCTTAGTGTTTTCTGATTTACTTATTTTGTTCAGTATAATGTTATCAAGGTCCATCCATGTTGTTGTAAATGATCCGATGTCATCATTTCTTATGGCTGAGTAGTATTCCATAGTATACATTTACCAAGGTTTTTTAATCCACTCGTCCACTGACGGACACTTGGGCTGTTTCCAGATCTTCACTATTGTGAACAATGCTGCCATAAACCTGGGGGTGCATTTCTTCTTTTCAAACAGTGCTATGGTGTTCTTGGAGTATATTCCTAAAAGTGGTATAGCTGGGTCATAAGGCAGTTCCATTATTAATTTCTTGAGGAATCTCCATACTGTTTTCCACAGTGGCTGCACCAGTTTGCATTCCCACCAGCAGTGCAGGAGGGTTCCCTTTTCATCACATCCTCACCAGCACTTATTCTGTGTTGTTTGGCTGATGAACGCCATTCTGGCTGGTGTGAGGTGATATCTCATTGTGGTTTTAATTTGCATTTCTCTAATGATTAGTAATGTTAAGCATTTTTTCATATGCCTATTGTCCATCTGTACGTCCTCCTTGGAGAAGTGTCTATTCATTTCTTCCGCTCATTTTTGATTGGATTGTTTGTCTTCCTGGTATTGAGTTTTACAAGTTCTTTATAAATTTTGGTTATTAACCCCTTATCAGACGTATTGTCAAATATATTCTCCCATTGTGTAGTTTGTCTTTTTATTCTATTCTTATTGTCTTTAGCTGTGTAGAAGCTTTTTAGTTTGGTATAGTCTCATTTGTTTATCCTGTCTTTTATTTCACTTGCCCGTGGAGATAAATCGGCACATATATTGCTGCAAGAGATGTCAAAGCTTACAGCCTATGTTTTCTTCTAAGATGCTTATGGTTTTACGGCTTACATTTGAGTCTTTTATCCTTTTTGAGTTTATTTTTGTGAATGGTGTAAGTTGGTGGTCTAGTTTCATTTTTTTTGCAGGTAGCTGTCCAATTTTCCCAACACCATTAGTTGAAGAGGCTGTCTTTACTGCAATGTATGCTCTTACCTCCTTTCTCAAATATCAGTTGTCCATAAAAGTGTGGGTTTATTTCTGGGTTCTCTGTTCTGTTCCATTGATCTATATGCCTGTTCTTATGCCAGTACCAGGATGTTGTGAGTACAATGGCCTTATAGTATAACTTGATATCCGGAAGAGTGATACCTCCCACTTTATTCTTCCTTTTCAAGATTGCTGCGGCTATTCGAGTTCTCTTTTGGTTCCATATAAATTTTTGGAATATGTGTTCTAAATCTTTGAAGTAAATCATTGGTATTTTAATCGCTATTGCATTGAATTTGTAAATTGCTTTGGGTAATAAGACGTTTTAATGATGTTTATTCTTCCTTACCATGAACATGGTATATGCTTCCACTTGTTTGTATCTTCCCTGATATCTTTTATCAATGTTTTATAATTTACCAAGTACAAGTCTTTAATCTCCCTGGTTAAATTTATTCCTAGGTACTTTTTTTTTTGTTTTGGTTGCAATGGTAAAGGGGACTGTTTCCTTAATTTCTCTTTCTGACAGTTCATTGTTAGTGTATAAAAATGCCTCTGATATCTGAGTATTAATTTTATATCCTGCCACCTTGCTGAATTCATTTATCAGGTCCAGTAGTTTTTTGACTGAGACTTCAGGGTTTTCTATATAGAATATTATATCATCTGCAAATAATGATAGTTTTACTTCTTCTTTTCCAATTTGGATGCCTTTTATTTCTTTTTCTTGCTGTGGCTAGGACTTCCAGAACTATGTTGAATAAGAGTGGTGAAAGGGGGCACCCCTGCCTTGTTCCTGATCTTAAGGGGATTGCTTTTAATTTTTGCCCATTGAGTATGATGTTGGCTGTGGGTTTCTCATAGATGGCTTTTATCATGTTGAGGTATGTTCCCTGTATTCCCACTTTGTTGAGAGTTTTGATCATGAATGGGTGCTGGATTTTATCAAATGCTTTTTCTGCATCTATTGAAATTATCATGTGGTTTTTCTTCTTCCTTTTGTTTATGTGATGAATCACATTGATTGATTTGCGAATACTGTACCAGCCTTGCCTCCCAAGAATAAATCCCACTTGATCATGGTGTATGATTTTTTTCATATATTGCTGGATCTGGTTTGCTAATATTTTGTTGAGGATTTTAGCATCTAAATTCATCAGGGATATTGGCCTATAATTTTTTTTCTTTGTGTTGTCTTTGCCTGGTTTTGGAATCTGAATTATGCTTGCCTTATAAAAGGAGCTTGGAAGTCTTCCTTCCTCTTGAATTTTTTGAAATAGTTTGAGAAGTATATGAGTTAGCTCTCCTTTGAATATTTGGTAGAATTCACTTGTGAAGCCATCAGGCCCAGGACTTTTCTTTTTTGGGAGTTTTTTTGATAACTGTTTCAATCTCATTTGTTGTAATTGGTCTGTTTAGGTTTTCTGATTATTCCAGATTCATTTTTGGAAGATTATATATTTCAAGGAATTTGTCCATTTCATGTAGGTTGTCTAGTTTTTTGGCATACAGTTCTTCATAGTATTTTCTTACAATATTTTGTATTTCTGTTGTATCAGTTGTTATTTCTCCACTCTCGTTTCTAATTTTATTTATTTGAGTCCTCCCTCTTTTTTTCTTGGTGAGTCTGGTTAAAGGTTCATTGATCTTGTTTACCTTTTCAAAGAACCAGCTCCTGGTTTCATTGATCCTCTGTATTGTTTCTTTAGCCTCTATGTCATTTATTTCTGCTCTAATCTTTATTATTTCCTTCCTTCTACTAGCTCTGGGCTTTACTTGCTGTTCTTTTTCTAGTTCTTTTAGATGCAGGGTCAAGTTGCTTATTTGAGCTTTTTCTAGCTTCTTGAGGTATGCCTGTAATGTTATAAACTTCCTCTCAGGACTGCTTTTGCTGTGTTCCATAAATTTTCAGTTGATGTATGCTCATTATCGTTCATTTCTAGGAATTTTTAAATTTCTTCTTTGATCTCATTGTTTACCCATTTGTTATTTAATAACATGCTATTTAGTTTCCAAGTGTTTGAGTATTTTTCAGTTTTTCTGTTGTGGTTGATTCCTAGTTTCATGCCACTGTGGTCAGAGAAAGTGCTCGATATGATTTCAATCTTCTTAAATTTGTTGAGACCGCTTTTGTGCCCTAACATGTGGTCTATTCTAGAGCATGTACCATGAGCACTTGAAAAGAATGTACATTCTGCTGTTTTAAGGTGAAAGGTTCTGAAGATATCTATTAAACTGAGTTGATATAGTATGTTCTTTAAGTCTGCTGTTTGTTAATTTTCTTTCTTGAGGATCTATCTAGTGATGTTAGTGGGGTATTGAAATCCCCTACTATTATAGTATTGCTGTTGATCTCGCCCTTTAAATCCATCAAAGTCTGCTTTATATATTTAGGTGCTCCAATATTAGGTGCGTATTTATAACAGTTATATCTTCCTGATGGATTGCTTCCTTTATTATTATATAGTGACCTACTTTATCTCTTACCAAGTCCATTTTGTCTGATATAAGTATTGCTACCCCAGCTTTTTTTTCATTTCTATTTGCGTGAAATATTTTTTCCATCCTTTTATCTTCAGACTATGTGCATCTTTTGTTTTAAGGTGTGTCTCCTGTAGACAGCATATGTATGGGTCCTACTTTCTTATCCACGCAGCTACCCTATGTCTTTTGATTGGATCATTTATTCCATTTACATTTAAGGTTATTATTGATATGTAATTGTTCATTGCCATTTTATTCTTTAAAACTGTATTCCTCTTTTGCTACATTCTTTTTCTCCTTTGATTGTTTACAACAGGCCCATTAGCATTTCTTGCAGCCTTGGTTTGGTTATAGTGAATTCCTTGTTGTTGTTGTTTTGTCTGGAAAGCGTTTTGTTTCTCCTTCAATTTTAAACGATAGCCTTGCTGGATAAAGTAGTCTTGGTTGTAGGCCTTTCTTCTGCATTACTTTGAATATTTCTTGCCATTCCCTTCTGGCCTCAAGTGTTTCTGTTGAGAAGTCAGAAGTTATCCTTATGGGGGCTCCTTTGTAGGTGATAGTCTTTTTTTCTCTAGCAGCTTTTAATATTTTCTCTTTATCACTTACCTTTGGTATTTTAATTATGATGTGTCTTGGTGTAGATTTCTTTCGGTTTCTCTTTAATGGAGTTTTCTGTGCTTCTTGAACTTGTGAGATGTTTTCCTGACTTAATTGAGGGAAGTTTCAAGCTATGATATGTTTGAAGAAATTCTCTATCCCTTGTGCTTTCTCTTCTTCTTCAGGAACCCCTATGATGTGGATGTTATTTCTCTTTATTTTGGCACAGAGCTCCCTTAGAGTTTCCTCAGAATTTTTTTAAATTTTTATTTATTTTATTTATTTATTCAGTTTTAGAGAGGAGAGGGAGAGAGAGAGAGAGAGAGAGAGAGAAGGGGGGAGGAGCTGGAAGCATCAACCCCCATATGTGCCTTGACCAGGCAAGCCCAGGGTTTTGAACCAGCGACCTCAGCATTTCCAGGTCGACGCTTTATCCACTGTGCCACCACAGGTCAGGCTCCTCAGAATTTTTGAGTCTCTTTTTTTTTTCTGCTCTGCTTCCATGCCTTCATTTATCTTGTCCTCTAACTCGCTGATTTGATTCTCAGCTTCATCCATCCTGCTTTTAATTCCTTCCATTGTGTTCCTCATTTCTGATATTGTATTTGTCATTTCTGACTGATTCTTTTTTATTATTTCAATGTCCTTTTTTATATTTGCTATCTATTTAGGTGTTCGTAATGACCATCTATTATTTTTCTAATATCTTTGGGTATCCTAACAATCGTTATTTTAAACTCTGCATCTGGTAATTTGGTTATATCTGACTCCTTCAGGTCCTTTACTGGGGATTTCTCTTGATTCCTTTGTGTTGCATTTCTCTGCCTTCTCTTTCTGTCTGTGTAAAAAACAGTTTTGGCCACTGGAGTCCATTGGGTGTGGCCTCTGTGTTCCGTAGGTGTGGTCTGTTTGCAGGCCCGGCACCCCCTCTGCTGCTGCTGCCTAGGGCATTCAGGTATGGGCGTTGCGGTGCCTGTCCACGGGGGCTGTTGCTGTGGTCTCGGCCTCTCCTTCATGAGAGTGATTGTGATCACGTGCTCAGGTGTACAAGCCTAGGTGGCCTTGGCCTTTGCCCCGCCCCTGCAGGTGGCTTATGCTCGGTCCTGAGGGCAGGGGTGAGCACCTTTGCTCAGCTGCAGTCTCCACCTGTTTCCAGGCTTTTGCCCCACCCTTGCAGGAGGAGCCCGCTCATGGGACAGCTGCAAGCCTTGGCTCTACAGGACGGGCGGGACAGCGTGCCCACGCTCAGTAGCAGGACTCTGCCTGTTCTGGGCTTTTGGTTCTACCCCCGTGGAAGAGCCAGCTACTGTGTCAGGCCACAAGCCTCGTTTCCGCAGGCGGACAAGGCTGTGCTCCTGCGCCCTTGCTCAAGGGTGGGTCTCCACTCCTTCCAGGGCTCCTGCCCTTCCCCCGCAGGCTGGATTACAGACGGCCCGAGCCTGGGCTTGACCACTTTTGCATGTCCCCTCCTTTCCAGCCAGGCAAGACTGAGCTCACACCTGAGCCCCAGTGGTGGCCAGCCGGCTTCTGCCCTTGCCGACATAACTGCACTTCCGTGTTCTGCCACCGCCCGCCCTCGGGCGAGCCCTCAGTCGTGTGGGTGGTGGCGCTGCAGCTCAGACCCTAAGACTCAGTATTGTAGTCCCAAAAGCTCCCTCCTTCTAAGCGACTCTGCTCTGAGTCCTGCAGGAGATCTTGTTTGGCTGGTGTCCTGCTTCCCTTTGCTGGTATTGCTGTTTCCAGGGGAAATAATTGCTTCAGATTTGGGGAGTGACTCATCCCAGGGGTTAGGGTGGCTATCCCTCAAAATGTTTCTCCCTGTGCCTCCTAGATTACACTCTCTTCCTGCTACTCCGGTCCTCTCCTCTCTCCCCGGCCCCCTGGAGCCCCGGGTGAGTGGCTGTGAGAGAAGTTTTCTGTGTGGTCCCTTTAAGAAGAATCCTGGGTCTGAGAAATCAGTCTCTTTCTCACAAACTTGTTTCCTGCTAAATACTGACCATACACCTCTTCTAGATTCTGGGGCTGCAGGTTGGGGCTTTGTTTCTGGGACTCAGGACCCTCCCCTCTCTGTTAAACTCACTTCCCGTCATGTGAGTCTCTCCCGGCTGCTGTTTGCTCCAGGGAGCTGGGCAGCCCTCTCCGCGTTTCCGCTTTTCCTACCAATCTCATTGTGCCTTCTTCAGTGTTCCTTGGTTAAAGAGTCCTCTTAGTTTAGTCCAAAGTTGGTTTTCCAGATGATGGTTCTTAAAATGTTTGTAATCCACTTTGGTTCTGGGAGGTGGAAGTTGGTAAGTCTACCTACTCCACTGCCATCTTGTCTCTCTTTGTCAGAACTCTTTTAATCTTATTTTATTTATTTATTTATTTTTTACAGAGACAGAGAGTGAGTCAGAGAGAGGGATAGACAGGGACAGACAGACAGGAACGGAGAGAGATGAGAAGCATCAATCATTAGTTTTTCATTGCGTGTTGCAACACCTTAGTTGTTCATGATTGCCTTCTCATATGTGCCTTGACCATGGGCCTTCAGCAGACCAAGTAACCCCTTGCTCAAGCCAGTGACCTTGGGCTCAAGTTGGTGAACCTTGCTCAAACCAGATGAGCCTGAGCTCAAGCTGGTGATCTCAGGGTCTTGAACCTGGGTCCTCTGCATCCCAGTCTGACGCTCTATCCACTGCGCCACTGCCTGGTCAGGCGCCCGTTGCATATTTACAAACTATCCAAAAATAAAATTAACAATACGATTCCATTTATAATAACATCTAAAGGAATAAATACTTAGGAATTAAATAAGGAGGTGAAAGATGTATACTGAAAACTACAAAACCCTGCTTAAAGAATTTAAAGAAGACATAAATAAAAGATATCCTGTGTTTATGAATTAGAAAACTTAATATTGTTAATATGACAATACTACCTAAGTGATTTACAGAGTCAATTGAAACCCTACAAAATCTGAACATTTCTTGCAGAAAGAGAAAAATTCTGAAACTCGTGGAATTTTAAGAGGCACTAAACAGCCAAAACAATCTTGAAAAAGAACAAAGTAGGGGGACTCATACTTCTTGATTTCAAAACTTACTATAAAACTACAGTAAGCAAAATGAGACAGGTGTAAAGACTAATGAAACGGAACAGAGAGCCCAGAAATAAATTCTTACATACATGTTCATATAATTTTTGCCAAGGTTGCCAAGACATTCAATGGAGAAAGGACAGTGTTTTCTTCAACAAATGGTGCTGGAAAAACTGGATAACCCAAGCAAACAAAATAAGTTGGACCATTACCTAAAACCATAAACAAAAATTAACTGAAAATGGATCAAAGGCCTACACTTAATATTGAAAACAATAAAACTCTAAAAGAAAACATACGACAAAAGCTGAATTTGGCAATCATCCTTGGATATAATACCAAAGGCACAAATTAACAAAAGAAAAACCAGACAAATTAAATTTCATAAAAATTTTAAATATTTGTGCATCAAAAAATTCTGTCAACAGTAAAAAGAGGCAACTCACAGAATGGAAGAAAATATTTGCAGATTGTATCTGATAAGGGGTTAATATAGAGAGAACTATTAAAACTCAGTAATATAAAAACAAAATACCCAATTCAAAAATGAGCAATGGATCTGAATACACATTTCTCCAAAGAAGATATACAAATGGCCAATCAGCATATGAGAAAATGTTCAACATCACCAATCATAAGGGAAATGCAAATCAAAACCAAAGACATACAATCTCACTCCATTAGGATGGCTATTATAAAAAACTAAAATAAACAAGTGCTGTTGAGAATGTAAAACAGAACTTCTGTGGAAAACAGTATGAAAATTTCTCAAAAAATTAAAAGTAAAATTACCACATGATGCAGCAATCCACTTCTGTGTTTACACCTAGAAGAGAACTGAAAGCATTTATCTAAAAAAAGATATGCACTCTCATGTGCACAGCTGTACTGTTCGAATAGCCAAGAGGTGGAACAAATGCACACATGCACTGTGCTCTATACACCTACGAATGGAGTGCTGCTCAGCCTTATAAAGGAAGGAAATCCTGACAGGCTACAACATGGCTGAATCTCGCAGGTATTACATTAAGCGAAATAAGCCTGTCACGAAAAGAAAATGTATGATTCCATTTATATGAGTTACTCAAAGCAGTAAAAATCATAAAGAAAGTAAAACGGAGGCTGCCAGAGGCTGAGAAAAAGCAAGATGGGATAAGTACAGAATTTCAGTTTTGCAAGATGGAAGAAGTTCTATAGATAGATGGTTCTACAACAATATACATGTACTTAATGCCACTAAACTTTATGCTTAAAAATGATTAAAATGGAAAATTTTATGTTAAGCATATTTTAGCACAATAATTTTTTTAAAATCTGTGGTAAAAAAAAGAGAAATATATTTTATAAAAAATATGTCGAAGTAAGTAAGTAAGGCTATTTGGTGGTAAAAACAGAGTGAATATGATTTCTCTACTTTATATCATTTTCTAAATTTTTTACACGTACATTTTGTGTGCACATTAAGAAAAAATAAGCTGAAATTTAAAGAGGTTTAGTGATTATTTAAGTAGTTTTGTGAGATTAAAAGGTTTTCAACAAATTTCTCAAATTATGAGAAAAATTAAACAGTATTTCCTACAGAAATTTTCTCCAAAATACATAATTTATGAATATACATTAGGAATTTGCCTTGATTTTAACTGTCTCTAAGAAAGGGCAAAGGTTTTCTAAAGTTACATTTATTCATTAACTATGATACTGAAGCATACTTTTTTGGTATTACTGGCCTTATTGCTTCCTGCTTTTGAGACATTTTCATGCAAAATTTGCATAAATGTCATAATTACAGGTTTTAACCACTTTTTGAGTTAAGATTTATAAAGTAAAAAAGCATGCTAGTCATGATTTAAAAACTACATATGAACAAATTCAACACACTCCTTTAACAAGTAATTTTTAAAGCCAATATGGATCAAATTACCTTTATTTTGCTAACGTATTCAAAGTATCCTACCCAAACCATAACTTATGAATATCATCTTTCATCTTTCCATATTATTCTTTTAAAAATGCCATTAATTCAATTCACTTCATTTCCTCTCTCCTGTATTTCTTTTTAACCATTTATCTCATCATACTTTTAAAAGGTTAACTGAAAAAGAAAATTTATAAATACTATAATTATTAGCAAGTAAAACTATCTTTGTAAATAATAAATTTATGTTTGAAAAGTCTGAAAGTAACTACCCTAAAAATATTTACACCAAATGCCTGAAATAATGTTTCAATGGTTTTTAAGATATTTCTTTAATATTAATGTAAGAAAATTATGTTATTCAAACATATATTGCATACCTACTAGATACTAAATACTGCCAGAAAACAGGGATAACAATGGTTAAACAGATACGGCTTTTTTCCTAATACAATTAATTATCTTATTAGTTAGCATGTTTATTTAATAAAACTGCTCATGGAGAATTTATTGTAATTATTGTATTTTCTTAAATGAAAAATTTCCTGATAAGTAATTTTACCTATTATCTGAACATACAGTTTCACATTAAATATCTGCTATTATCCACAATCCAAGAAAAATTATGTGCTATTAAATGCATTATAAAAAGTATCATCTTGCCCTGGCCGGTTGGCTCAGTGGTAGAGCGTCAGCCTGGCGTGCAGAAGTCCCGGGTTCGATTCCCAGCCAGGGCACACAAGAGAAGCGCCCATCTGCTTCTCCACCCCTCCCCCTCTCCTTCCTCTCTGTCTCTCTCTTCCCCTCCCGCAGCCGAGGCTCCATTGGAGCAAAGATGGCCCGGGCACTGGGGATGGCTCCTTGGCCTCTGCCCCAGGCGATAGAGTGGCTCTGGTCGCAACAGAGTGACGCCCCGGAGGGGCAGAGCATCGCCCCCTGGTGGGCAGAGCGTCGCCCCCTGGGGGGCGTGCCAGGTGGATCCCGGTCGGGCGCATGCGGGAGTCTGTCTGACTCTCTCTCCCCGTTTCCAGCTTCAGAAAAATACAAAAAAAAAAAAAAAAAAAGTATCATCTTACCATTTACCTATAAAGTCTCACTTGGCAAAGTTGATCCATAGTGCACACAAACCAGTCAACTTATCTTTTAGTATCCTTTAATCCAGTTTTTGTTTCCCTTAATGAACAGAATAAAGTAATAGTGAATTAAATATGCTGAAAGAGTACTAATAAAAAGAGCTAAAGCCTTTGCCTTCTTTTTTCCTCTTTCAACATGCTGGCCTCAGCAAAAAAAGAATTAAAAGAGGAAGACTATGTCCCCAACTGATTTTCTGGCTGAGGATGAAAGGACTGGTGGAGGAAGCACCTCCAACCCCAAACTAGTCAGTTGGGCTCATGAAACATAAACTTAGGAGGAGATATTTCAACCAGTTGGCACAGTAATAATGAAGATGTGCACAAAGCAACTCCAATTAACTGTTCCATCCTGCTCACTGCTCAACAGGCTGCTCAGGAACCCAATATTGACAGGAGCCATCATCCCAAATCACCACCCTACACTGCTTTTTCTAGGGCACCTGGCCTATGATGTGACAGAAGAATGCATTAAGGCATTTTTTAGGGGATTAAATATCAGCACAGTCTGTTTACCAAGTGAACCCAGCAATTCAAAGAGGTTAAGAGGTTTTGGTTATGCTGAGTTTGAGGACCTGGATTCCTTGTTCAATGCCCTGAACCTCAATGAAGAGTCTCTAGGTAATAGTAGCAATTGAGTGGACATTGCTGGTCAAGGACAGGATAAAGATAGTTTGGCTGAGATGGAAATCAAGATTCTGACAAAACAGATACAGATTGGAGGGCGCATCCTGCTACAGACCGCTTTGATGATTACCTACCACAAGAAGTGACGACAGCTTTGGAGACATGTACGAGATCATTATGATTCAGAATAATACTGTGATGGGTATCGGAACAGTCATCATTAGGGCCCATGTCAGGATATGGATCAATATGACAGAAGCAGCACAGAGTATGATTCCAGAATAGGCAGTGGCAGAAGAGCATTTGCTAGTGGGTATGGTAGAGATGATGACTACAGAGGAGGCAGGGACCACTATGAAGACAGATATAGCAGACATGATTACTCTCAGGACGATTATAGCTGTGATAATAGGGGTCCCTCCCAAAGACCCAAACTATATCTAAAGCTTTGAAGCACTCCTAAGGAGATGATTACTCTGATGGCACCATCCAGTCCAACTGAGCAGTCTCTATTTTTGGAGGGGCAAAGCCTGTTAACACAGCTACTAGAGAAAGAGAAGTAGAGGGGTGCCTACAAAGAAACAGGAGTAATTTCAGTATTAGTTGAATGAGCAAAAACTACAATGGTGGCCTAGAGAGACACATCCAAGCTGGCGAAGTGAATAAATTCAGGAACAGGAATGGGAATGGTTAAGGAGAATGAGTGAGAAGTCTCTAGAAAATGAAACATTCAGTAAGGAGTAAGACTGCCACTCTAACTTCTAAGTTTCCAAAACCTGAAGAGTTTCCAAAGGTAATGCCAGCTCTTCCACCAAAGGGAATGCTTGGATAAAGCAAAGTTCATTATAACCCCTCCTGCTCTATCTCAGAGCTCAGACACAGAGCAGCACTCCCCTAGAAGTGGTGGGGAAAAAGTAGTTCCAGCTCAACCTTCTTAGGAAGGACCAGCAAGGAAAGCAGATAAAAATAAAGTGCATGGGGTAAGTGTCCCAAAAGTTCAAAGTGGGAACTCCAGCTATGGTCCAGGAGATGGGAAGAACAAAAGACCACTGGAAGGAGTCAGATAGGATAGATGCAAAAAGGATCAAAACTCTCAATCTGCATCTTATTAAAAGAAACTGAGATGACAAAGAGGGAGACCTCTATATCCTGTGCTTTCTCTGAGTCTCTCTCCATCTTGAAACATCTGAGAGCAAATCAAACCTCTAACCAGACAAGACAAAATAAAACTCTCCATCTCCTGGAGAACTTTCTTAACTTTTTTTTTAAAGACAACAAAAGAGAAAATGTTATTATTTTGCATGCTGCTGCAGCCTTTAAACCAGGGGTACTCAACTTTTTTATACCTACTGCTCGCCTTTGTATCTGTTAGTAGTAAAATTTTCTAACCACCCACCAGTTCCACAGTAATGATGATTTATAAAGTAGGGAAGTAACTTTACTTTATAAAATTTATAAAGCAGAGTTACAGCAAGTTAAAGCATAGAATAATAATTACCAAGTACTTTATGTCGGATTTTCGCTAAGTTTGGCAGAATAAATCTTTACAACTTACTATAGTTAAATCTATCTTTTTATTTATACTTTGGTTGCTCCGCTACCACCCACCATGAAAGCTGGAATGCCCACTAGTGGGTGGTAGGCACCAGATTGATTACCACTGCTTCAAACTATTGAACTAACTGGAGAACTGTCATTATGGCCAGCAAAAAAGAGATGTCTTTTAACATAAAAGTTGTTGTGCATTTTTATGACACATGCAGTTGCCTGTGTGATTGGTGCCTAGGGGCCTCCATTTAGCAAAATGGCAATGAGTGATGTAATTTCTAAAATCTGCTTGGGCAGTTAAGTAGGAAAGGTATGAGAAAGACTGTGAGATTTCAAACTATAATTCTTATTACCCTAATGTGGTATATATGAATTCTCAAATATAACCTGAATAAATTCTCCATCCTTGGAAAGGTTAAAAAAAAAAAAAGACACATAAAGCAGTTTAGCAAAATGAAAGCAGTATTTTGAAATTTCTGCCAGATATTTCAGAGCCTCTTCAGGAATATTAATCTATAGTCAACAAGATAAATCTGAACTTATATTCAGTTACTGTTCTTTTAAAACAAACAGAAAGAGATCTTACCAACGCAGGCCACTGAATCTGTTTGCTCTTTGATCCCTGAGTCTGGCTAGGGTTGTTCCTTCTAGCCCAGATTAAGTGGTATTCCACCAAGAAGACTGAAAAATCTTCATAAACTCTAATCCACTCTCGTTTATCCCATTCAAGATCATCAAATTCCACATATACCTATTGAAAAGAAAACATAAAACTCCATCAGCAATACAGAGTATATCTTAAAATATGTATAAGCCATAGTTTCATAATTAGAAAGACATTAACAAATTATTCAAATTAACATTTCTCTTAAAATCATTATTTAAGTAACCTATTTCTAAACATATTATTACCCCTTCTTATTGTATGATAAGAATAGAGCCTGACCAGGTGGTAGCTCAGTGAATAGAGCATTGGACTGGGATACAGAGAACCCAGGTTCGAAATCCCGAGGTTGCCGACTTGAGCGTGGGCTCATCAAGCTTGAGCACGGGGTCACTGGCTTGAGTGTGCGATCATAGATATGACACCATGGTCAGCCCAAAGGTTGCTGGCTTGAAGCTCAAGGTCACTGGCTTGAGCAAGGGGTCACTCAGTCTGCTGTAACCCTCGGTCAAGGCACATGTGAGAAAGCAATCAATGAACAACTAAGGAGACTAAAAAATCGCAATGAATAACTGATGCTTTTCATCTCTCTCCCTTCCTGTCTGTCTGCCATTATCTGTCTCTCTCTCTGTCTCTCTCTGTCACACACACACACACACAAAGAATATAAACTATAAATTTATTAAGAAAAGCAATTTACAATGATGGTCAGTACAGACTGACTAGTATCTATACTAAAGACACACTAAAGCACTATGTAGATACAGATGATTCTAGAAGCAGAGATTAGAAAACGTTTTCTATAAAGGACCAAATAGTAAATATTTTAGGCTTTTCAAACTGAAAGTCTTTGTCATAACTACTTTCTTCTACTGCTTCTGTAGTATGAAAGCAGTCATAGACACTATGTAAACAAATGAGTTTGGCTATGTTCCAATAAAACTTTAATACAAAGACAGGCAGCAGTGCAAGGATAGTTCAAAGCATAAAAATCAAGCAATACAATATACCACATTAACAGAATGAAGGACAAAAACATAATGATCTTAACTGACACAGAAAAAATATTTGACAAATACAACACTTTAAAAATAGATTTTATTTATTCATTTTAGAGAGGGAAGAGAAAGAGAGAGAGAGAAGGGAGGGCAAGAAGCATCAATTGCCATGTGCCTTGACCAGGCAAGCCCAAAGTTTTGAACCAGAAACCTCAGTGATCCAGGTCAATGCTTTATCCACTGCACCACCACAGGCCTGGCCCAACTCTTTCACAATTTAAAAAAAAACCAATAGAAGGAATAAAAGAAACTACTTCAACATAATAAAAATCATATTGAAAAACCCATAGGTAATATCATACTTGATTAAAAACTGAAAGCTTTTCCTCTAAACTAAGTAACAAGACAAAGATGTTATACTTGGAAAACCAAAGCTGACTCTTCTATAACTCATGTAATCATACTGCTCCTTGTCCTCCACTTTCATTCACTTTCTAAAATCATCTTTTCATAGATCTATCTTCACTACTAGATTACAAATTACATCGAAGACAGTTTTGTTCCTACCTTTTTCTTCCACCCATCTTTTGGCTCTCTTCTATCTAAACCAGTGGTAGTCAACCTGGTCCCTACTGCCCACTAGTGGGTGTTCCAGCTTTCATGGTGGGCGGTAGCGGAGCAACCAAAGTATAAATAAAAAGATAGATTTAACTATAGTAAGTTGTTTTATAAAGATTTATTCTGCCAAACTTAGCGAAAATCCGACATAAAGTAATTGGTAATTATTATATGGGTTAACTTGCTGTAACTCTGCTTTATAAATTTTATAAAGTAAAGTTACTTCCCTACTTTATAAACCATTACTGTGGAACCGGTGAGCAGTTAGAAAATTTTACTACTAACAGATACAAAAGTAGGCGGTAGGTATAAAAAGGTTGACTACCCTTGATCTAAACTATCAGTTTCCACTTTTTTAAATACTGTTTGTTCTGGTCTCTGTCAAATTCTTCAGGATGTGTATAACCCCTACTGGCTTTGACTTTCTTTATAAGCAGTTATTTTCTACACAGTTTATATCAGGGGTCTCAAACTCGGGGCCCGCCGGCCGCATGCGGCCCGCCCACCAATTTTATGCGGCCGCAGACTGGCCCGCAGATTAATCCACAAAGTCTGATTAGTCTGCGGGCGGCACAAAATTGGTGGGCGGGCCGCATGGCCGCGAGTTTGAGACCCCTGGTTTATATTATTCTATGATCAAATATTGCCTTATATTCATCAAATAAAATACCTTTAAATTACGGGTGCAAATTCATTAAGGGTAGAGCTGTTATAGTGTCCAGTACAGAGCTCTAATGCACAAAGTTTTTAATAAATATTAAGTAGTTTCTGATTCCTGCTATCATGGACTTTTAAATATGGATACAAACTAATAAAATATAGGATTGATTTTGAAGTCATACTGCTGCCCACTACGAAGTTAGTTAGATGTGCTTATCTATTAGAACTGGTAAAGACAGGAATACACTGCTCATGGAGTTACCATCTCTTTCTAGTTATTCACAAAATCAGAGGAGGAGCTTAAGTCAAGGAACCAGACTGTTGGTTTCTTCTAAAAATGCACCCTTAGGGGTTGAGATGGGGTCTATCTGGTGTTACGCAAAGGTTTCAAGCTATACCAATTTCTTCACTACTTAGTTTTGTAAGATTCTGACATTTAATTATTAAGTTGTAGTATAAATGGGCTTTTGGAAACTCCAGAAAACTGAAGAAGAGACTGTTCTGGAAAACCTGAGCACTCTCTTTGCTTTGTCCTCATGAACAATTATAATATGGTCCTGTTGATAAAATAATTCAGTCAAGAACCTCAAAAGCCTAGGTTTGTAAACATTTCTCTACTCTAAAGAACATAAATTCAATGTAAATTCTTCAAATAAAGACCTTATATAAAATTAAAGTTTTTAGCATAAAATTAACTTTCTAAAAGCACTGCTTATCTAGCATAGGCAGTGCATGCTGCTTGTGCTAGCTCCCTTGTAAGCGCCATGGAAAGGATGCAAAGGGTCCAGGATAGACACCTATGTACACAGATAGAGGAACACTGACTTTATGGGGAATTTCCAATTTTATAGAAAATGGAAGCAAATATGCTGTTTATTGGGGGAAGCTATTATCTCATCCCCTTTGCAGCTCACTGTAAACACAACTGAAAAATAGCCCAAGTAAAGAGCATTCAAGGTTTTGCATTCTTATCATATCTAAACAAGAACATGCAAGGATACTTGGTGCCTGTACTATACCAATATAGAATTAACTATACCAAAACAGGTAAGATTTTGTATCTCGGCTAACTGAATCAGTAACTAATCTAGCTTTACAGTGTATACATGAGGTGAAGTTTAGGGAGGTGTAGTTTCTTTCCATAAATATGCAAACCTACACAAAGTACTGAATATATTTATTTGGCTGTTTAATTATACATTACTTTATATTAACTCCCTCCTCATTCGCCTCTGTTGGGTCCTTCTATCTTCTTACTTCCTATCTTACTAACTAAAATACAAGATCCTTGAGGGCAAGGGTTGTATGACTTCATCATTTTTCACATCTCTAATGGCTGGCTCAATACTAAATTAAATCACTCAATAAATATTTCTGAATACAATATTCAGAATGTTCATGCAAAACATATCACAAATACAAATAAATGACTAATTGAAATAAAAAAAGAAAAGGTCCTAAATATAACATAAATACAGTTGCTCTATTAACTAATTAACCAATGTGTTCATAATTATGGGGGGGGAAAGGAAGATTTCCCTCACTAAGCACTTCTGATTGCAAATGAGAGTCAATCATTATAAATATTGGGAATTCATAAATAAGAGATACACATAAAGAGTTATCAGCCATGAATATTATGGAACCATGGATACCACTGGGGTATGATGTGAGAACATGGCTAAACAAAATAATCATTAATTATTTTCCAGTGAACATGTGGTAAATACTTTTTTTAGCCTAAGATATTAGAACAATAAATTCTAATAATTAGTTAAGACTATCACATTTTTTTAAGTGAGCGGAGGGGAGATAAAGAGAGACTCCTGCATGCACCCCAATGGGGATCCACCAGAAAACCCCGTCTTGGGCCATATAGTCCAACAATTCTACTCCTAGATATATATCCCAAATAAATGAAAACAGGAAGTCAAGAGATAAGTGTATGCCAGTTTTCAACATTCATAATTCATAATTGCCAAAAGGTGAAAACAACCCAAGTGTTCAACATGAAGGAATAAATGAAATATGGTATATACATGTAATGTAATGTTAACCATAAAAAGTAACCAAGTTCTGATACATGTTACAACATAGACCAACCTTAAAAACATTGTTAAGGTAATCCAGAAAGAAAGGGATAATAACTGTATGATTCCATTTATATGAAATATCTAGAATAGGCAAATTTATAGAGACAGAAAGTAGATTTAGAAGTCACCAAAGGAAGCTGGGGAACAGGGTACTTAATAGGTGTTATTGCTTAAAGGGTAAAATGTTTCTGTTTGAGATGATAAAATTGTTTTGGGAATAGATAGTGCTGTTGGTTGTTGGAATGTAATTAATGTCACTCATTTGTATACTTAAAATGATTAAAGAAGCAAATTTTATGTTATATATTACCATACACAAAAAAAGTTTAAGTTGAATTTTAATTTAATTTTGTCTGTACTGCATAGTCTGATTAATGATATGAATGGCAAGTAAATGTACTTGTTTAACTTGTTAGAATGAACTTTCCTCTTCTGGATGGATGCTGGTTATCTACTTAAAAATACATAGTTCTACCATATGACCCAGCAATCCCTCTACTGGGTATATACCCCCAAAGTAAAAAACAGTGGTACATAAAGACACATGCAGCCCCATGTTCACTGCAGCATTGTTCACAGTGGCCAAGACATGGAAACAACCAAAAAGCCCTTCAATAGAAGATTGGATAAAGAAGATGTGGTACATATATACTATGGAATACTACTCAGCTATAAGAAATGATGACATCGGATCATTTACAACAACATGGATGGACCTTGTTAACATTATACTGAGTGAAATAGGTAAATCAGAAAAAACTAAGAACTGTATGATTCCATACATAGGTGGGACACAAAATTGAGACTCATGGATATGGATAAGTTTGCAGTGGTTACCAGGGGGAGGGGAAGGGAGGAAAAGAAGGGGGTGGAGGGAGGGGAGAGGCATAAAGAAAACCAAATAAAAAGTGACGGAGGACAATTTGACTTTGGGTGATGGGTATATAACATAAACAAATGTCAAAATGATCTGGAGGTGTTTTCTCTGAATCTATGTACTCTAATTGATCAATGTCACCCTGTTAAAATTGTCTAAAGAAAAAAAGATACAGCCTGACCAGGCAGTGGCGCAGTAGATAGAGCATCGGACTGTGATGCCGAGGACCCAGGTTCGAGATCCGGAGCATCCCAGCTTGAGTACGGGCTCATCGAGTTTGAGCAACCAGCTTGGACCCAAGGTCGCTGGCTCGAGCAAGGGGTTCCTTGGTCTGCTGAAGGCCCGCGGTCAAGGCACATGTGAGAAAGCAATCAATGAACAACTAAGGTGTTGCAATGTGCAATGAAAAACTAATGATTGATAGTTCTCATCTCTCCGTTCCTGTCTGTCTGTCCCTGCCTATCCCTCTCTCTGACTCTCTCTGTCTCTGTAAACAAAAACAAAAACAAAAAAAGAGAGAAAAAAGAAAAAAAGATACATAGTTCTTATTGCCCTTTGCTCTCCAGAGAGAATACTGTGGAGGTACTGTCTTCAGAGAGGATACTTTCTTACACTGAGTGAAAATGTCCAGCAGAGCAAATCTCTCAACTTTTAATATCTAGTAACTTGTCAGGGCACACAAGAGAAGCAACTATCTGCTTAACTCCCCCCTCCTGCTCCACCTTCTCTCTTTCTTCCCCTCCTGCATCCAGTGTCTCAACTGGTTTTAGCATCACCCCAGGCACTGAGTATAGCTCAGCAGGACCGAGTGCCTCAGCTTCAGGCACTAAAAATAGCTCAGTACTCGAGCATTGGCCCCAGATATGGTTGCTGAATGGATCCCGGTCAGGGCACATGCGAGAGTCTGCCTCACTATCTCCCTCCTCTCACTTAAAAAAATAAATAAAATAACAATACATAAATAAAAATGTCCAAGTTCAGAGTTCTATATTTTGGGGATTTTTTTAGTAGCACTACTGAAAAAACTTGCAAAAATTTGAATGATTAAAAAAGAGAAAAACGATCAGTTCAGTTCTTTTTTAGCCTAAGGAAGCTTGACAGAGACCCCAACCATTTCTAGACATTTTAAAAGATGAGGAAGAGAGCAGTAGCTTGACTAAGCAAAGACAGATAAACTATCCAGGAACACAAATTCTGAGAATGCTAGTAAAGCATGGAACGAATCAATGAAAGTAGCTTTTCTATGAATTAAGAGAAAACAGATTCCTTTGAGTAGTTCACAAATCTGAAAGCATGAGAATGTAAAGGAGGGGGACAGCAACTAAAAATGTAAGCAAGAAAAATGTAACTTAAATGTAAAGTTATGAATATCACAAATGCTTGTTAATAAATCCCAAACATAATTTAGAAAAAGTCTTCAATTTTGATTTTGGCTTTTTGAGGCATTGATTAAAAACTGTATTAAGAGTATTGTTTTTAGGCCTGACCTGTGGTGGCGCAGTGGATAAAGCGTCGGCCTGGAATGCTGAGGTCGCCGGTTCAAAACCCTGGGCTTGCCTGGTCAAGGCACATATGGGAGTTGATGCTTCCTGCTCCTCCCCCTGTTCTCTCTCTATCTCTCCCTTTCTCTCTCTCCCCTTTCTCTCTAATAAAAATGAATAAATTAAAAAAAAATCTAAAAAAGTAAATAAGTAAGAGTATTGTTTTTATAGAAAAGAGGTCAGATTCAGATGCTCCCATATTAGTCATTCCAATTCCTAGTAATAATTTTTAAATTAGGTAGGGAATCTTACTAGACATGAACATCAATCATCTTCTAAGCATATGTTAACTTTTTCTTTTTTTTCCTCTAGCAGTTAGCTTACCACCCCCTGAAATTCAGTTCAGTAGCTCCAACATTTTGAAAATTTAGGCTGGCATTCTCCTACTTTGAACTTAACTCAATAGGAAAACTATTAATTACTACATCTTTTCTGTCCCATTATTGCTATAGACTCCTGATTCAGTGATTCCTTTCACATTTTTTTGTCCCAACTCGTAGAGGCTTTGTTCCCTCTTTCTTCAAAAAGAATTAGAGAAGAATGACACAGAAAGAAGTGTTTCTGACATTCTCTATTTAAAGGTAAAGTGTATAATCCCAAGGAAACAATGGTACAGGTACAGAAGATTAAAAGTAAAAGAATTATAATTTATAATAATTCTATAACATGTGATTTTAGTATTACAGTTCACTTATTCTATGGGATCAATGTGCTTAAATAGGCTGATCTGAGGATATAAGCAATATTTTTTTTTAGAAATTAAATTTAATGGGGTGACATTGATCAAGAAGAGTACATAGGTTTCAGTTAAACATCTCTATAGCATTTGAACTGTTGATTATATTGTGTGCCTATCACCCAAAGTCAAATCATTTTCTGTCACTGTGTATTTGTCCTTCTTTACTCCCTTCCTACCCATTCCCATTCTTGCGGAAACCACTTCACTTTTATCTGTGTCCATGAGACTCGTTTTATATCCCACGATGGGTGAAATCCTATAGTTAGTTCTTAGTTTTTTTCTGATTTATTTATTTCACTTCATATAATATTCTCAAGGTCCACCCATGTTGTCGTAAATGGCAATATATCATCATTTCTTAAGGCTGAGTAGTATTCCATCATACATATGTACCACATCTACTTTATCCAATCCTCTATCGAGGGACACTTCAGCTGTTTCTATGTCATGGCCAGCGAGAATAATTAAAATGATATTTCTATGAGGAAAAAATCCCCACAATTTGTATTCAGTAAAAAGTAACTGACTTGACAACTTAATTGTGAAAAGTATCTACTCCCATTAAAAAAAGTTCAATGTGCCTGACTACTGGTGTCGCAGTGAATATACTGTCGACCCAGAATGCTGGCCCTGGTTTGAGCAAGAGCTCACTGGCTTGAGCACAGGGACACTGGCTTGAGTGTAGGATCATCTACATGATCCCAAGATTGCTGGCTTGAGCCCAAAGGTCACTCGCCTGAAGTCAAAGGTCTCTTGCTTGAACAAGGGGTCACTGGCTCAGCTTGAATCCACTGGTCAAGGAACATATAGGAGGCAATCAATGAACAACTAAAGTGAAGCAATGACAAGCTGATTCTTCTCATCTCTCTCCCTTCCCATCTCTGACTCTCAAAAAAATAAAATCAGTAAGAACTTACTATCCTTTAAAAAATTTTTTCTTAATCAATGTGTACCTTATAATACCCATCACTGAATTACCCTATTTATAGAATCTGAAAGAGTAGTTTACCTGGCTTCTTTAAGAAATTCAGTCAGGAAAGTAAAATTACCAAATACTTACAAATTTTAGAGACTGGTATTTGAACACAAAAAATAAATGTACATAAGCTGATAACATCTGACTTTAACTTAGAAGTGAGGTTTTAAACAGTTTGTCCATGAACATTCTTGACAGAGTGAAGAAATAATACTAGCCTGACAGGGCAGTGGCACAGTAGATAGAGCATCAGACTGGGATGCAGAGGGCCCACGTTTGAAACCCTAAAGTCACCAGCTTGAGCACAGCTCATCTGGCTAGAGTACAGGCTCACCAACTTGAGTGCGGGGGTCAGTGGCTTGAGTGTGGGATCATAGACATGACCTCATGGTCGTTGGCTTGAGCCCAAAGGTGCTGGCTTGAGCCCAAAGGTCGCTGGTTTGAGCAAGGAGTCACTGGCTTGGCTGTAGCCCCCTGGTCAAGGCACATATGAGAAAGCAGTCAATGAACAACTAAGGTACTGTAGTAAAGAACTGATGCTTCTCATCTCTCTCCTTCCTGTCTATTCCTATCTGTTCCTCTCTGTCTCTCTCTCTCTTGCTAAAAGGAAAAAAAAGAAAAGGGAAATAATCCTAATACCAAATATTGGTACTTTTGATGTTATTTAATTTCTTAATATCTAGGATATGTTTTTGATCTCTAGACCTCTTTCTACATACACAGAAATCATTTATAGACTGCTTTACAATGATTTGTTTTCATGTGATAAATATATATTACTGTATTTTATTCAAATACATTAATACTGTGACTATAAAATATAAATACCCAGTTCCTATTTTGATATATTATTTAAAATGTTCTTATAAAATCTTTATGCAATCATTCACATACACATGCTTCAGATGCTTGAAATAGTATGCATGTCTATATGTCAGCCATAATTCTAGATTCAAGAAAATATTGAATTGAATTATAATTTGTACCATCTATAATTTTAAGATGCTAACATATAGTTTGGATGTAGACATTCAAAAATGGTAAATCAGTGTATTGAGTGGGATAATAAAAATACATGCAAAGTATGTTTTAGTACAGGGGTCCCCAAACTTTTTACACAGGTGACCAGTACACTGTCCCTCAGACCATTGGAGGGCCAGACTATAAAAAAAACTATGAACAAATCCCTATGCACACTGCACATATCTTATTTTAAAGTAAAAAAACAAAACAGGAACAAATACAATATTTAAAGTAAAGAACAAGTAAATTTAAATCAATAAACTGACCAGTATTTCAATGGAAACTACAGGCCTGTTTTTGGCTAATGAGATGGTCAATGTCCGGTTCCACATTTGTCACTGCTAGATGTAACAAGTGATGTGATGTGCTTCCGGAGCCGTGAGGCATGCATCCCACGTCTCTGGAAGTAGTA
The DNA here is from genome assembly GCF_036850765.1 of Saccopteryx bilineata. Taxonomy (NCBI): domain Eukaryota; kingdom Metazoa; phylum Chordata; class Mammalia; order Chiroptera; family Emballonuridae; genus Saccopteryx; species Saccopteryx bilineata. Next base: position 64,937,410 of record NC_089498.1, read on the forward strand.
CTGTATGTGAGCGATGCCATGCTTTGCGTCTCTCACTGACCACCAATGAAAGTGGTACTCCTTCCGGAAGTGTGGCGGGCCGGATAAATGGCCTCAGGGGGCCGCATGTGGCCCGCGGGCCATAGTTTGGGGACCCCTGTTTTAGTAGTTAAGAGGAGAAATTAAACTAATTTAGTCTTAATAAATTAGGGATATCTACATAAGGTGAGTGGTATTTAAATAGAAAAAACAGGATTTCACAAATGGACAAAGAAGCAGCATGCAAGTAAAAGGAAATACTATTTTACAGGCATGAAAATAAAGCACATTCAGAGAATATTCCAATTTACTCAGAGTAATGGTTGTCTGGGTTCAAGTTATATGAAATAAAATGTTATATAAGAAAAATATAGAGAAAGAATTTCATCGGAAAGAAATCAAAACATGTAAAATTTTAAAACTTAAAAACTACCAGAGGAAAAGAAACAAATGAACACAATTGAGAAGAAAAAGAAAGTATAACCCCAACAGAAGGTATTATACCAAACAATCAAGAGGGAAGGTTTCATATGAACAGGCACACTAATATCTTCAAAGGCTGCAGACAAATCAATAAAACTGATGGACTGAACAACTGAGATGCCATAAACTGTAATATATGACTCACAAAAATTATGGATATTTCAAAATAAATATGAAGCAATAAAAAAGAAGCATTTGATTTTTTTATTAAATAAGAACACCAGAAAAGCAAACGACAAGTCAAAGAAAGTTGTAGGATTATGCAAATGAGATGCAAAACCAACTTTTATTTTATTGGTGAAAGTGCACCATATAAAAGGCTGAAAGTACTGGAGTATCAGCATATTCCCTGATCCCCTAATTTTTGTGAGCAGTTTATTATAAAAATCAGTGCAAAGTGTGTACTAAGAAGAGTGAACATATCTACTTACGTCCTCTGCGTTAGCATGATTTGGAAATATGGCAAATCAAAAAAGAATCAATTGCTTCTTTTTCTGTATAAATAATAATAAAAAAACCCTGTGACTTTCCTTCCACTGTATATTACAGAAACTATACTGTGTTCTTGTTCATAAACCCTGTGATCTTTCATTAATTGAGCCCCAGAGATCTCGTAATAGGAAGTTAGGTGAGTGACGTCACGAAGATGGCGCCGTGAGCAGCGCGTCCGACAGATCTCCCCAAAATCTCAACAAATTTGTCAACTAGAAACAGAAAAATTTATCTTCGGAGCATCCTAGAGTTCCACACACACACTGAAAGCAAAAGGACTGTTGCTGAGGAGGGAATACGCCTGTGGTGAGTCAACCCACAGGTGCAGCTGCCCGCGCCGCGTCCCGGGGAGTGCCGGCAACCACCAGCGTGCTCTGAGAAGCCGCACGCCCCCCCCACTTGCCGCATCCCGGGGAGTGCCCACAACCGCCGGCGTGCTCTGAGAGGCCACGCGCCCCCCCCAACCGAGTCCCGGGGAGTGCCGGCAACCACCCGCGTGCTCTGAGAGGCCGCGCCCCCCCCCCCAGCCGCGTCCCGGGGAGTGCCGGCAACCTCCGGCGTGCTCTGAGAAGCCGCGCGAGCGCCCCGAGTGGCCACATCCCACATCCGTGCCGGCAACCACCGGAGTGCTCTGAGAAGCAGTGCCCGCCCTGAGCCCCCACGTCCGTGCCGGCAACCACCCGCGTGCTCTGAGAAGCCACGCGCGCCGAGCCCCCGTGTCCCGGAGAGTGCCGGCAACCACCGGCGTGCTCTGAGCGCGCGCCCCGAGCCACGTCCCGGGGAGTGCCGGCAACCACCGGCGTGCTCTGAGAAGCCGCGGGCCCCGTGCCATAGTCTGGGAGGGGCGCCAAACCTGTCTTTCCTAGTCAGGAGATTCTCTCCGTGGACGGGGCACCTCACCCAGCCATTCGAGCTAACAATCAAGCGTTGGGCGAGGGGCGCGTAGGCAGCCTGAAATACTCTCTGGAGCACAGCTGCGGATCCAATCACTGAAATTAGCTTAACCCACGAAATCTACGCACCAACGGGGATCTAATTGATAAGACCTCTCCCAGTTCAGTGATCCAAGACAAGAGGCATAATATTTTTCAGTGCCTTTCGCTAAAGGGGCGGGGGCAATATCTGATTGACAGAGCCTCCATATTCAGGGATATACCTAACAAGAGGGACTTGGCAGATATTAAGATCTATATAGCAAGCAGCGAATAGTGCATCTTCTTTCCAGCCAAAACAGGCTACAAAGTGTGGAAAGCCTGGGTTGAGTGGTCCAACTGAATGGTAGGCGCTGAACAGTCACCTTGACAACAATTGACTCCCAGCCCCACCTGACTACACTGGAGGCTCTGACTGCCAGAGCCTTACCCAGAGCCTTGGGCTGAGTGAGGATAGAGTGGGAATTTCCCAGCTCTTTGAGCCTCTTACTCCCCAGACAGAAGCAGTGGCAGCCTCATAGCTGGATCACCAGGCTGCTATTTCAGAAAGGGGAGACTAGGGGAGAAACTCCAGGAAAGCAAACTCTCTCTCATTGTTGGACTCTACAAACGCCAACAAGCCTTGACTACCAGCGAGACTAAAGCCAATTATATGACATTGCCATAGAATACCATCAACTGCAAATCCCTACCTAAGCGTGACACAGGGGCAGAACCTGGGGTACAGAGTCACCGACCAGGAAGAGGGAGAGAAAAGAAAAAGGAAGAAGTTAACCTCTCAATATCAAGAAAAATCCACAGACTTTATAACTTGTTCCACTAATTCTTTGTTGTTGTTTCTCTCTTCTTTCTTATTGCCTTTATTTGTATTTCCTCCATCTCGGTCCTTTTATTCTCTGCCCATCTTATGCTACACTTTTCTTGAACTACACTACCCATGAGTGTTACATTTTATTTCTTTTCTTCATCCTTACTCTCCCTTAGGGTTACACTCCAAAACCCTTAACTCTCACTCTCTCCCCTTTTGATTTCTTTTTGTTCTTTTTTGTTTTTTTCCCCTTTCCTTTTTTTCTTCCTTCGTTTCTCTCTTTTTCTTATTTTTTCCTTTCTATTCGATCCTTCTTTTCTCCTTTTACTTTTCCTCTCATTTAATCCTCAATCACGAACAAATTATTTAATTTGGGACTCAAGTTTTTTTTTTGTTTTTGTTGTTTGTTCTTTTTTTTTTTTTTCTTTTATTTTCTGCTTTTGTTTTTGGTTTTCCATTGTTTGTTTGTTTTTGTGGCATTTTGGGTACTTTTTACATTGCTTTTTAACTCACTAGCATTCCTCCCAACCCAAAGTCTCCATTGTATTTAGTCTTCACTCCACTTAATACAACAGATTTTTACTTATTATTTTTATTTTTTTCTTCTTTAAATATTATTTTTTCTCTCCTTTTTTCAGTTTCCCTCTTATCCCTCTCACTATATCTCTTAGTCGACCATCACTTACAAGCAAATCATTTTATGCTTGTCTAAGATATCCTCCTTTTTTTTTTTTTTTTTTGCATTTAGTAGGTCCCTACTCCCTTTTTTGCCCCTTGAACTCTTCACCCCAAATCAGGCCCTCTGTTATAGGCAGTTTTTGTCCCATTTAGCATAATATAATTCACAGGTCATCACAATATTTACCTAAAGAGGTGAGAGGAGGGGAGGAGAAGAAAGGAAAAAGGGGAAAATAATAAATCATTACTTTTTTTGAGTGTGGAGTGTTTTCCTTTTTTTTTTCCCCCCTTTTTATTCTTTATTAATTCTAATTAACAATATCAACAAGACCACCTTCAGATGCCAATAAGAAAAAGGAAATCGAATATTATGGATACAAAAGATAGAGAGGTAACACAAATAGATGTGGAAAGATCTATGGAGAAAAGATTTAACATACTGGAAGCCTTGGAGCCAAATGACAGAGAATTTAAAATAGAAATCTTAAAAATACTCAGAGATATACAAGAAAACACAGAAAGGCAATTTAGGGAAATCAGAAAACAACTCAACGATCACAAAGAATATATTACCAAGGAAATTGAAACTATAAAAACAAATCAAACAGAAATGAAAAACTCAATTCACGAACTGAAAAACGAGATAACAAGCTTAGCTAATAGAACAGCCCAGATAGAAGATAGGATTAGTGAAATAGAAGACAAGCAACTTGAGGCACAACAGAGAGAAGAAGAAAGAGACTCAAAAATAATAAAAAACGAGAAAGCCCTACAGGAATTGTCTGACTCCATCAGAAAGAATAACATAAGAATAATAGGTATATCAGAGGGAGAAGAGAAAGAAAATGGAATGGAGAATATACTCAAACAAACAATAGATGAGAACTTCCCAAGCCTGTGGAAAGAACTAAAGCCTCAAATTCAAGAAGCAAACAGAACACCGAGTTTTCTTAACCCCAACAAACCCACTCCAAGGCACATCATAATGAAGATGACACAAAACAATGACAAAGAAAAAATTCTCAAGGCAGCCAGGGAAAAGAAGAATACAACATATAAAGGAAGACCTATTAGATTATCATCAGACTTCTCAGCAGAAACTCTACAAGCTAGAAGAGAGTGGACCCCAATATTCAAAGCCCTGAAAGAGAGAAACTTTCAGCCAAGAATAGTATACCCATCAAAGCTATCCTTCAAGTACGAAGGAGATATAAAAATATTCACAAATACAGAAAAGATGAGAGAATTTATCATCAGAAAGCCCCCACTCCAGGAAATACTAAAGGGGGTTTTCCAACCAGATTCAAAGAACAAAAGAAAACAAAACCACAAGTAACAGCTCCACCAAGAAAACAATAAAACCAAACTTAAACTGTGACAACAAAAGAAAAAAAGGGGGAGAAAGGATGAAGATTAACAGTAGCAAAGGACGATGAAGCGCAGAAATACTCATAAGAAAGGGTACTACAATGAATATGGTAGGTACCCTTTTCATTATTTAATGGTAACCACCCTTGAAAAAACCACCACAAAAACACTTGACTTAAAAAAGGTAGCAACAGAAGAAAGAAGTATGGAATACAAACAAACAAAAACAAATGATAGAAAAACAAAAGAGAAGAATCAAACAAGATACAAAACTAACAGAAAGCAATTTATAAAATGGCAACAGGGAACCCACAAGTGTCAATAATTACACTAAATGTAAATGGATTAAACTTACCAATAAAAAGACACAGAGTAGCAGAATGGATTAAAAAAGAAAATCCAACTGTATGCTGCCTACAAGAAACTCATCTAAGCAACAAGGATAAAAACAAATTCAAAGTGAAAGGCTGGAAAACAATACTCCAAGCAAACAACACCCCAAAAAAAGCAGGTGTAGCAATACTCATATCTGATAATGCTGACTATAAGACAAAAAAAGTACTCAGAGACAAAAATGGTCATTTCATAATGATTAAGGGGACACTGAATCAAGAAGACATAACAATCCTTAATATATATGCACCAAACCAAGGAGCACCAAAATATATAAGACAGCTACTTATTGACCTTAAAACAAAAACTGACAAAAATACAATCATACTTGGAGACCTCAATACACCGCTGACGGCTCTAGATCGGTCATCCAAACAGAGAATCAATAAAGATATAGTGGCCTTAAACGAAATACTACAACACCTGGATATGATAGACATCTACAGGACACTTCATCCCAAAGCAACAGAGTATACATTTTTCTCTAGTGTACATGGAACATTCTCAAGAATTGACCATATGTTGGGCCACAAAGACAATTTCAGCAAATTTAGAAAAATTGAAATTGTACCAAGCATATTTTCTGATCATAAAGCCTTGAAACTAGAATTCAACTGTAAAAAAGAGGAGGAAAAACCCACAAAATTATGGAAACTAAACAACATACTTCTAAAAAATGAATGGGTCAAAGAAGAAATAAGTGCAGAGATCAAAAGATATATACAGACAAATGAAAATGAAAATACGACATATCAGAATCTCTGGGATGCAGCAAAAGCAGTAATAAGAGGAAAGTTCATATCACTTCAGGCCTATATGAACAAACAAGAGAGAGCCGAAGTAAACCACTTAACTTCACACCTTAAGGAGCTAGAAAAAGAAGAACAAAGACAACCCAAAACCAGTCGAAGAAAGGAGATAATAAAAATCAGAGCAGAAATAAACGAAATAGAGAACAGAAAGACTATAGAAAAAATCAATAAAACAAGGAGCTGGTTCTTTGAAAAGATCAACAAAATCGACAAACCCTTGGCAAGACTCACCAAGGAAAAAAGACACAGGACTCAAATAAATAAAATCCAAAATGAAAGAGAAATCACCACAAACATCATAGATATACAAAGAATTATTGTAGAATATTATGAAAAACTATATGCCACCAAATACAACAATCTAGAAGAAATGGATAAATTCCTAGAACAATACAACCTTCCTAAACTGAGTCATGAAGAAGCAGAAAACCTAAACAGACCAATCAGCAGGGAGGAAATAGAAAAAACTATTAAAAACCTCCCCAAAAATAAAAGTCCAGGCCCAGACGGTTATACTAGTGAATTCTATCAAACATTCAAAGAAGACTTGGTTCCTATTCTACTCAAAGTCTTCCAAAAAATTGAAGAAGAAGCAATACTTCCAAACACATTTTATGAGGCCAACATAACCCTCATACCAAAACCAGGCAAGGATGGCACAAAGAAAGAAAACTACAGACCAATATCTCTAATGAATACAGATGCTAAAATACTAAACAAAATACTGGCAAATCGAATACAACAATATATTAAAAAAATAATACATCATGATCAAGTGGGATTCATCCCAGAATCTCAAGGATGGTTCAACATACGTAAAACGGTTAACGTAATACACCATATCAACAAAACAAAGAACAAAAACCACATGATCTTATCAATAGACGCAGAAAAGGCTTTTGATAAAATACAACACAATTTTATGTTTAAGACTCTCAACAAAATGGGTATAGAAGGAAAATATCTCAACATGATAAAGGCCATATATGATAAACCATCAGCCAACATCATATTAAATGGCGTAAAACTGAGGACTTTCCACCTTAAATCAGGAACAAGACAGGGTTGTCCACTCTCTCCACTCTTATTTAACGTGGTGCTAGAAGTTCTGGCCAGAGCAATCAGACAAGACAAAGAAATAAAAGGCATCCATATCGGAAAAGAAGAAGTAAAGGTATCACTTTTTGCTGATGATATGATCCTATACATCGAAAACCCAAAGGACTCCACAAAAAAATTACTAGAAACAATAAACCAATACAGTAAGGTCGCAGGATACAAAATCAACATACAAAAGTCCATAGCCTTTCTATATGCCAACAATGAAATATTAGAAAACGAACTCAAAAAAATAATCCCCTTCACGATTGCAACAAAAAAAATAAAATACCTAGGAATAAACATAACAAAGAATGTAAAGGACCTATATAACGAAAACTACAAGACATTGCTAAGAGAAATAGAAAAAGACACAATGAGATGGAAAAATATTCCTTGTTCTTGGATAGGAAGAATAAATATAATTAAAATGGCCATATTACCCAAAGTAATATATAAATTTAATGCAATTCCCATCAAAATTCCTATGACATTTTTTAAAGAAATGGAACAAAAAAATCATAAGATTTATATGGAACTATAAAAAACCCCGAATAGCTAAAGCAATCCTAAGGAAAAAGAATGAAGCTGGGGGCATTACAATACCTGACTTTAAACTATATTATAGGGCCACAATAATCAAAACTGTATGGTACTGGCGGAAAAATAGACACTCAGACCAATGGAACAGAATAGAAAGCCCAGAAATAAAACCACATATATATGGTCAAATAATCTTTGATAAGGGGGCCAACAACGCAAAATGGAGAAAAGAAAGCCTCTTCAACAAATGGTGTTGGGAAAACTGGAAAGCCACATGCAAAAGAATGAAACTCGACTACAGCCTGTCCCCGTGTACTAAAATTAATTCAAAATGGATCAAAGACCTAAATATAAGATCTGAAACAATAAAGTACATAGAAGAAGACATAGGTACTAAACTCATGGACCTGGGTTTTAAAGAACATTTTATGAACTTGACTCCAATGGCAAGAGAAGTGAAGGCAAAGATAAATGAATGGGACTACATCAGAATAAAAAGTTTTTGCTCAGCAAGAGAAACCGATACCAAAATAAACAGACAGCCAACTAAATGGGAACTGATATTTTCAAACAATAGCTCAGATAAGGGCCTAATATCCAAAATTTACAAAGAACTCATAAAACTCAACAACAAACAAACAAACAATCCAATAAAAAAATGGGAAGAGGACATGAACAGACACTTCTCCCAGGAAGAAATACAAATGGCCAACAGATATATGAAAAGATGCTCAGCTTCATTAGTTATTAGAGAAATGCAAATCAAAACTACAATGAGATACCACCTCACCCCTGTTAGATTAGCTATTATCAACAAGACGGGTAATAGCAAGTGTTGGAGAGGCTGCGGAGAAAAAGGAACCCTCATACACTGTTGGTGGGAATGTAAAGTAGTACAACCATTATGGAGGAAAGTATGGTGGTTCCTCAAAAAACTGAAAATAGAACTACCTTATGACCCAGCAATCCCTCTACTGGGTATATACCCCAAAACCTCAGAATCATTGATACGTAAAGACACATGTAGCCCTATGTTCATTGCAGCACTGTTCACAGTGGCCAAGACATGGAAACAACCAAAAAGTCCTTCAATAGAAGACTGGATAAAGAAGATGTGGCACATATACACTATGGAATACTACTCAGCCATAAGAAATGATGACATCAGATCATTTACAGCAAAATGGTGGGATCTTGATAACATCATACGGAGTGAAATAAGTAAATCAGAAAAAAAACAAGAACTACATGATTCCATACATTGGTGGAATATAAAAACGAGACTAAGAGACATGGACAAGAGAGTGGTGGTTACCAGGGGTGGGGGGAGGGAGGATGCAGGAGGAAGGGAGGGAGAGAGTTAGGGGGAGGGGGAGGGGCACAGAGAAAACTAGACAGAGGGTGACGGAGGACAATCTGACTCTGGGTGAGGGGTATGCAACATAATTTAATGACAAGATAACCTAGACATGTTTTCTTTGAATATATGTACCCTGAAATATTAATGTCATCCCATTAACATTAATAAAAATTTATTTAAAAAAAAAAAAAAAAAAAAAAAAGGAAGTTAGGTAATCCATTAGCTATCAGACACAACTCAAAATTATCACTAAAATTCTTCTTTAATGATTTGGTGTGCCATTTATAGTCTTTTCAAAGAGTGGTCACAGGTAAAAACTATTTCTTTGAATCTTTACAGAAAAAAATCAAGTACACTATTTGTTACTTATTTTCACATTAAAATTTACTTCTGATTTTATACTGCTCACAAAAATTAGGGGATATTTTATAGTTTCATATGAAGCTATACTTTTTTTGTTTTGTACTTTTTTCTATTTTTATTAAATTATTGGAATGATATTGGTTAATAAAATTATATAGGTTTCAGGTGTACAATTCTATATGTCTTCTATATATTTTATTGTATGTTCATCACCCCTAGCCAAATCTTGTTCCATCACTATTTCCCCCTTTACCCTCTAACTCCCCCCAACCCATTTTCTCTTGTAATCACCATACTGCTATCTGTGTCTAACTTTTTTTTTTTTGCTGAATCCCTTCACGTTTTCCACCCAACCCCACAATCCCACCCTGATAGTTGTCAGTATCTTCAACTCCTTCCATTTAACTTCTGTAACAGATTTCTTGAAAAATTGCCACAGAAACAAAGACTTGATAGAACACTGTAAGTAGTAGTAAATGCCCTCTTTAAAGATTTTACTTATTGATTTTAGAGAGAATAGAGAGAGAGTGGGGTGGACTGAGAAATATCAATTCATAATTGCTTCACTTTAGCTGTTCATTGATTGCCTGTCATGTGCCTTGACCAGGTAAACCGAGGGTTTCAACCCGATAACCTCAGTATTCCAGGTCAATGCTTTATCCACTGCGCCTCCACAGGCCAGGCATAAATGCTCTTTATTTATATTTATTTATAAAGAACTTACTTAGCATTGAAGATTGATATTAGTAAAATTAAATTACACTTGTATTTCTTGATCTGTGTATGTTAATAACACACTTAATTATTTGGGTTAAAAAAACATGCTACTTATTTAATGAAGAAAACTAAGTACTAGAATAAAGTGTATTTCCTGAGGCAGAAACAAATACATTTGAGAGAAAATGTCTTGAGTTCTAAATATAGTATTTGTATGTAGGCAAAGGTACTGCTATGTATCTGAAATAGCATAGAACTAAAAACAGGCCAAACTCCTACTCAGCCAAGTAAAATGTTACAAATTCCAGCAAACACACTGTACCCAAAGGAAAATTTTATCATCTTTAGTCAGAGCTTATTGGCACTACTATACAGATAACAATAACAAACTACACTATCTGGTTTCCAACTCTAAAGCAGACTATAAAAGCAAAATAGAGAGAGAGCCTCTGAGGACAGACTTTCACAGCACTCTAGGAACTACAAAAATGTTCCCAAAACTGTAGCAAATATTTTATCCTTAGGAATCAAAACTGGTCTTAAATTAGTATCACTGTATTATAATTCAATATTAAAAGGACATATGATTAGTTGAAAAGTAATATATGCAAACGGTTAACAAAAAAACCTTTCTCACCCTGGCCGGCTGGCTAAGTGGTAGAGCATTGGCCCAGTGTGTCTCTAGTTCGATTGCCAGCCAGGGCACACAGGAGAAATGCCCATCTGCTTCTCCACTCTTCCCCTCTCCTTTCTGTCTTCCTCTCCCCCCCAGACAAGGTTCCATTGGAGCAAAGTTGGCCTGGGCACTGGGAATGGCTCCATGGCCTCCGCCTCAGGTACTAGAACGGCTCCGGCCTGCAAGGGAGCAATGCCCCAGATGGGCAGAGCATTGCCCCCTAGCGGGCATGCCTGGTGGATCCCGGTTAGGTGCATGCAGGAGTCTTGTCTCTCCACCTCCCTGCTCCCCACTTCAGAAAAATACAAAAAAACAACAAAAAACCCTTCCTCATACACTTCCATAGCAACATATACCGTCTTTGCACCATGTGACACAAACGAAGTATATTGTATATAGTATTTAAAGTGTGTCTCTCCTCCTAGTTTGGAATAATGAGTGACACAGGAAAACTCTAAACCAGGGATCCCCAAACTACGGCCCGCGGGTCACATGTGGCCCACTGAGGCCATTTATCCGGCCCCCGCCGCACTTCCGGAAGGGGCACCTCTTTCATTGGTGGTCAGTGAGAGGAGCATAGTTCCCATTAAAATACTGGTCAGTTTGTTGATTTAAATTTACTTGTTCTTTATTTTAAATATTGTATTTGTTCCTTTTTTTTTTTTTTACTTTAAAATAAAGTATGTGCAGTATGCATAGAGATTTGTTCATAATTTTTTTTATAGTCTGGCCCTCCAACAGTCTGAGGGACAGTGAACTGGCCCCCAGTGTAAAAAGTTTGGGGACCCCTGCTCTAAACTGATATATAGAATAGACAAAGGTGATGCAGAAATATATTTTAGAAAACTCTCATGGAAAAGACTAATGTATATGATGACATATAACATTTACATACCAGCTTTATTAATAATTGCCAAAATTTGGAAGCAAGAAAATATCTCTAACAGAGAACAGATAAACAAGTTGAGCTATCCACACAACAAAATATTATTCAATGATAGAAAGAAATGGGCTACCTAGACTGTCGAGCCATGATAATACATAAAGACACCTTAAATGTATATTGCTAAGTCGAAGAAATTATTTTGAAAACTACTTACTATACGATGCCAACCATATAACATTCTGGAAGAAGTAAGACTACAGAGACAATAAAAAGATCAAAAGTTGCCACTGCTTTGTTGGACAGAAGAGTGCATAATTGAAACACAGGGATATTTCTTGGACAATATACAATATATCAATTTTTTTATGATACTGAAATGGCAGATATATGACATGCATTTGTCAAAACCTATAAAAACTATATAATATAAAAAGTGAATACTAATGTAAATTTTTACTTTAGTTCATAACAATATATTACATCAATTGTAACAAATTACCACAGTAATACAAGATATTAAAATAAGGAAAATAGTGGAGGGGGGTTGAGAGTGATAGGGTATACAGAAACTGTTTTCATTCAACTTTGCTGTGAACCTAAAACTGCTCTAAAAGAATAAATAAATCTTATTTATTTAAAAACTAAAATATATTATTTTTAATTGGCTGTGATATAACACATAATGCATTCATTCAAAATAATCAGAGAAAGCAATAGTCCCCTTGAGCTAAAATGAGATTTTAGTATCCCAAGGGGTATATAATCAGCTCATACATTAAGGGGAGAAAAGAGGATGGAAAATAACTTCAGAGCAGGGGACTATATGTAGTTCAGTGCCCAGCATAATGCACATTTACATAAAATAAGGAACAAATACCACAACCCTGGAGAATCCAAGGAATGCAAGGGATAAACAAATCATTAAGATTCAACAAATTCATAAGAAAACCTATCTCTAACCACAATACACTTGATGGAGAACGAGAAATATAATCATAAACTTACTGCCTTGTTAGTGAAGCCAAAAATTCATTTAGGGGAAAATAAATTGTATTTACATTTTAACAAAGATTCACAAATGAATTTTCTAGCCCTATTAGAGGGTCTAAAGCGAAATCCCTGGAAATAAGCAAAGATGTGTTCTACATTTTCATCTCTTCTTCATAGGTTATCCTCTTTATGTTCACAGAAAACATTTATACACAGAACTCTCTATTGTGAAAATATGTGAAAGATAATCTGACAGACCAGCAAATGTGAATGGTTTCAGACTCAATTCAAGATAAAAAAAAAAACCCTAAGGTTTAAGGAAGTCCAAATCTTTCCAAGTTGAGCATGAAGGCTCTGTGGTTTAACTGTCTTATAACAGAGCAAATGTGGTTGAAACACCTTAAAGTAGCTATGCAATGTCCCTTAGTAGTCACACGTTATTATTGAACATAGGTATAACATCAGCGAAGTACACAACAGGAATAATATTCCTATGCATAAAGTAATTTTTAAAATATAAAGTGCCTAACTAAAATAGTAGATCCTAGTTTTCAATTAAAAGAAAAAAGACTTGGAATCTCATAATTTTCTCTCTGAAGTAGAAAAATAAACATTTTATTTTATATCTCAAAATGAATGCTCAATCCTACTAGAAATGTACTTATTCAGATAATGGACATTCTGGTACAATAAAAAAAAACTTGTTAGTTTAATTATAATATCAGCTGACTTAACTGCTTAAGTGCTACTGATATCTCAAAGGTAGGTGGCTAAAATTTCTTTTCCCAATGGTCTACATTGGCACTGTCTTCTTTTTTTTTTGTTTTTTTTTGTTGTTGTTATTTTTCTGAAGCTGGAAACGGGGATAGACAGTCAGACAGACTCCCGCATGCGCCTGACCGAGATCCACCCGGCACGCCCACCAGGGGCGACACTCTGCCCACCAGGGGGCGATGCTCTGCCCCTCGGGGGGGGGGTTGCTCTGCCATGACCAGAGCCACTCTAGTGCCTGGGGCAGAGGCCAAAGGCCAAGGAGCCATCCCCAGCACCCGGGCCATCTTTGCTCCAATGGAGCCTTGGCTGCGGGAGGGGAAGAGAGAGACAGAGAAGAAGGAAGGGGGGGTGGAGAAGCAAATGGGCGCTTCTCCTATGTGACCTGGCCGGGAATCGAACCCGGGTCCCCCACACGCCAGGCCGACGCTCTCCACTGAGCCAACCGGCCAGGGCCGGCACTGTCTTCTGATCTCAGGTTGGTAGAAAAAATCTCTAGTGAACACTCCAAACAAAAATTCTGATATTGAACACTGTGTTACCTTGCTGGAAGAATAGAAGTACTGTAAAGAAAAACTGATTAACTTTTAGTAATATACTTGTATAGATTTTTGACAGTGAATAAAATCAGTTGCTTAATTCTGATGATTTATTAAAAAATTCAATTGAGTGTTTTAAAATTTTGACGCTGGTATTTAGCATATCTTGGGTTAAAAAAAAACAATTATAGGCCCTGGCCGGTTGGCTCAGCGGTAGAGCGTCGGCCTGGCGTGCGGGGGACCCGGGTTCAATTCCCGGCCAGGGCACATAGAAGCGCCCATTTGCTTCTCCACCCCCCACTCCTTCCTGTCTCTCTCTTCCCCTCCCGCAGCAAGGCTCCATTGGAGCAAAGATGGCCCGGGCGCTGGGGATGGCTCCTTGGCCTCTGCCCCAGGCGCTAGAGTGGCTCTGGTCATGGCAGAGCGACGCCCTGAAGGGGCAAAGCATCGCCCTCTGGTGGGCAGAGAGTCGCCCCTGGTGGGCGTGCTGGGTGGATCCCGGTGGGGTACATGCGGGAGTCTGTCTGACTGTCTCTCCCCGTTTCCAGCTTCAGAAAAATACAAAAAAAAAAAAAAAAAGGTAAAAAAAACCCAATTATAGTATTATGCCCAGTTTAAAGGTTTACCCTAAAACTAATGCCTAGAACTGGTTTGAAATAGTCATATGCATATTCTCCTTACATTTAAGAAAATCCTAAGTAATAAAGCCAACAAACAGCCTGCCCAGGTGGAGATGCAGTGGATAGAGCACTGGCCTGGGACGCTGAGGACCCAGGTTTGAAACCCTGAGGTTGCCAGCTTGAGCATGGGCTCACTAGCTTGAACATGGGGTCACTGGCTTGAGCGTGGGATCATAGACATGACCCCATGGTCGCTGGCTTGAGCCCAAAGGTCGCTGGCTTGAGCAAGGGGTCACTGGCTTGGCTGTAGCCTCTGCTCTCCCCCTACTCCACCTCCCGGTCAAGGCACATATGAGAAAGCAATCAATGAGTAACTAAGATGCCAAAATGAAGAACTGATGCTTCTCATTTCCTTTCCTGTCTGCCTGTCCATTCTCTCTCTTTCTTTAAAAAAAAAAAAGAGTGGTGAAAAAACAAAAACAGGAAAATAATTATATAAAAAAGCAATGAATATGTACCTATCAATAATCACTTGAAATGTAAATGGATTAAATGCTCCAATCAAGATAAACAGGGCAGCCTGACCTGTGGTGGTGCAGTGTATAGAGCACTGACCTGGAATACTGAGGTCACCTGTTCAAAACTCCGGGCTTGCCTGGTCAAGGCACATCTCTTTTTCTCTCTGTGTCAACAATAAAAAATAAAAATCTTAAAAAAATATATAAAGAATGCCTGACCAGTGGTGGCACGATGGATAGAGAGCATCAACCTGAGATGCTGAGGTCCTAGGTTCGAAACTCTGAGCTCATGGCTTGAGTGTGGGATCATCATCATGATCCCATACTCACTGGCTTAAGCAAGGGATTAACGGCTCAGTGCAAGCACCCAGTCAAGGCACATAAGAGAAGCAATCAATGAACAATGAAAGTGTCTGAACTGTGAGTTGATACTTCCCATCTCTCTCTCCTTCTCCCTCTGCTAAAAGAGAAAATGTAATAAAATAAAGAAATTGCCTGACCTGTGGTGGCGCAGTGGATAAAGTGTCAACCTGGAACTCTGAGGTCACCAGTTCAAAACCCTGGGCTTGCCTGGTCAAGGCACATATGGGAGTTGAAGCTTCCTGCTCCTCCCCCCCTTCTCTCTCTCTCTCTCTCTCTGTCTCTCCTCCCTCTAAAATGAATAAATAAATAAATGATAAATAAAATAAATTTAAAAAATACAAAGGTTAGCTGAATGGATAAGAAAATAAGATGCATATATATGCTGTCTATAAGAGATCCACCTCAGAATGAAAGAAACACATAGACTAAAAGTAAAGAGATGGAAAAAGATATTTCATGCAAATGAAAATGAAAAGAAAAAAAGCTGAGGTAGCAAAACGTGTAGCAAACAAAATAGACCTTAAAACAAAAGCTACAGTAAGATAAAGAAAAACACTACAGTAATGATAAAGGAATCAACCAAACAAGAGAATACATAGCCCTTGAATACATTTATCCAACCAACAGAGGAGCACCTAAATATATAAAGCAAAATTAAATACTTAAAGCAAAACTCACCACTATTATTCAGTATAATTCTGGAAGTCCTACCCAGAGTAATCTGGCAAGAGAAAGAAATAGAAGGCATCCAAATTGAAAAGGAAGAAATAGAAATGTGACATTTACAGATGACATGATTCTGTATATAGAAAACCCTAAATACTCCAGCAAAAACTATTAGAAACAATAAACAAGTACAGTAAAGTTGCATGATACAAGATCAATGTACAAAAACACACTACTTTACTATATACTAAAAAAGAAACTTCAGGAAAAAAAAAGAAAAACATAATTCCTTTTGCAATTGCAACCAAAAGAATAAAATACCTAGGAGTAGACTTAACAAAGGATGTGGAAAACCTATGTATTGAAAACTATAAAGCATTGTTAAAGGAGATTAAAAAAGACACAATCAAATGGAAAAATATTTAATGTTTATGGACTGGAAGAATCAGCAATGTTAAAATTGCCATGCTTCCCAAAGAAATATACAGATTTAACATAATCCCCATCAAAACCCCAGTGCAACAGAACAAAAAATCATCAGATTTGTATAGAACAAAAAAAACACACCCCAACACCCCTCAACAGTTAAAGCAGTCCAGAATGGAGAAAATGAAGCCAGAGGTACCATTACCTGACCTCAAATTATACTAGAACTACACTGATCAAAATAGTATGGTATTGGCAGAAAAACAGACACACTGACCAACAGGACAAAACTGAGATCCTAGAAATAAAACCACATGTATTGAATATATAGGCAAATAATTTTTGACAAAGGAGTGAAAAACATGCATTGGAAAAAAGAAAGCCTCTTCAATAACTGGTACTGGGAAAACTGTAAAGCCATATGCAAAGAAATGAACCTATAGTACAGTTGGTCCCCATGTACAACAATTAACTCAAAATATATCAAAGACCTAAATATAAAATCTGAAACATAAACACACACAAAAAATATAGGGCCCTGACCAGCTAGTTCAGCAGTAGAGCATTGGCCCAGCGTATGGAAGTCCCAGGTTCTATTCCTAGCTAGGGCACTCAGGAGAAGCACCCATCTGCTTCTCCACCCTCCCCCTTTCCTTCCTCTCTCTCTCTTCCCCTCCGGCAGCCAAGGCTCCAGTGGAGTAAAGTTGGCCCGGGTGCTGAGGATGGCTCCATGGCCTCTGCCTCAGGTGCTAAAATGGCTCCGGTTGCAATGAAGCACTGCCCCTTGGTGGGCATGCGGGGTGGATCCTGGTTGGGCACATACGGGAGTCTGTCTCTCTGCCTCTCTGCTTTTCATTTCAGAAAAATACAAAAACAAAACAGCAACATAGGTACAAAACTTACAGACCTTGGTTGTAAAAAACATTTTATAAATTTGACCCCAAAGGCAAAGGAAGTAAAGGCAAAAATAAATGAATGGGCCTCACCAGGCAGTGATGCAGTGAATAAGAGCATCAGCCTGGGATGCTGAGGACCCAGGTTCGAGACCTGAAGGTCGCCACTTGAGCGTGGGGTCTCCGGCTTGAGCATGGGATCATAGACGTGACCTCATAGTCCCTGGCTTGAGCTGAAAGGTCGCTGACTTGAAACCCAAGGTTGCTGGATTGAGCCAAAGTCACCAGCTTGAGTAAGAGGCCACTGCTCCGGTGGAGCCCCCTGATCAAAGCACATATGAGAAAGCAATCAATGAACAACTAAGGTGCCACAATGTAAAGTGCCTAATGCTTCTCATTTCTCTCCTTTCCTTTTTGTTTGTCTCTATCTGTATCCCCCTCTCTCTCACTTAAAAAATAAATAAATAAATAGGACTATATCAAACTAAAAAGCTTCTCCACACCAAAAGACACAGACAAGAATACTCATATAACTCAACACCAAACAAACAATCCAATTAAAAAATGGGCACACCTGGCCAGTTAGCTCAGTGGTAGAGCGTCAGCTCTGCCTGTGGATGTCCCAGGTTCAATTACTGGTCAGGGCACAGAGGAGAAGCATGCACATGCTTTTCCACCCCTCTCCCTTTTGCTTCTCTCTCTCTCTCTCTTCCCCTCTGCATCCATAACTCAATTGGAGCAAGTTGGCCCCAGGTGCTGAGGATGGCTCATTGGCCTTTGCCTCAGGTGCTAAGAAGAGCTTTGGTTACTGAGCAACAGAGCAATGCCTCAGATGGGCAGAGCACTGCCCTCTAGTGGGGCAGTGGTCAAATGGATGCCAGTCGGGGTGCATGCAGGAGTCTGTCTCTGCCTACCCTCATCTCGCTGAATTAAAAAAAAGGGGGGGGGGAGATGGGTAGAGGACCTGAGCGACACCTCTCCCAAGAGAATATACAAATGGAAAACATATTGATATATATGAAAAGATGCTCAACTCCACTAGCTATTAAGGAAATGTAAGTCAAAACTTCAGTGAGATACCACCTCACACCTGTTAAACTGGCTATTATGAACAAGACAAGTAATTACAAGTGTAAGAGAGGTGGAGAAAAGGGAACACTCACTGTTAGGAATGTTGATTGGTACAGCCACTGAAAAAGTCTGGTAGTTCCTCAAAAAATTAAGAATAGAGTTACCATATGACCTAGCAATTCCTTTACTTGATATCTAACTAAAAAACTTGAAAACCTTTGTTCACAGACATATACACCCCCATCTTCACTGCAGATTAATCCACAGTGGCCAAGACGTGGAGACAGCCAAAGTGTCCTTTGATAGAGGATTAGATAAAGAAGATGTGGTACATACACACAATGAAATACTACTCGACCTAAGAAAAGATTAAATATTGCCATTTGCAATAACAATATGGATGGATCTTGAGAATATTATGCAAAAAGAAATAAGGCAGTCAGAAAAACAAAGAACCATATGATTTCACCCATAGGAGGGATACAATGTAGAAACTCACAGCCAACAGTATACTAGTTACCTGAGGGAAGGGGGTAGAGGGTGCTAAGGGGTAAAGGGGGCCAAGTATATGATGATGGAAAATGATTTGATTTTGGGTGGTGGCACACAATGCAATATACAGATCATAGATCATGAAAATGTATACCTGAAACCTATATGACCCTATTAATCAGTGTCACCCCATAAATTTAATTAAAAAAAAAACTTGATAGACATAAAGAGCTCACCATAATAGAATCATAGTAGGGGGTTTTAACACCCCATTGACATTATTGAATGTATCTTCCAGATAGAAAATGAACAAGGAAACAGCAGTCTTAAATGCCACACTAGATCACAGGTGGATTTAATTGGTATCTTCAGATCAGTTCACCACAAAGCAGCAAAATATACATTCTTTTCAAGTGTACATGAAACATTTTCAAGGAGAGATCACATGTTAGGACACAAAATAAGTCTCAATAATTTTAAGAAGATTAAAATCACATCAAGCATCTTCTCTGATCACCAAGGTATGAAATGAGAAGTCAATTACAGAAAAAAAACAACAACTTTAAAACAAACAAACATGTGGAGCCCAAATGATACACTACTAAACAATGAATGTGCTAACAATGAATTCAGGGAAGAAATCAAGATACCTTGAGCCCTGGCTGTTTGGCTCAGTGGTACAGCGTTGGCCTGACATATGGAAGTCCTGGGTTTGATTTCCAGTCAGGGCACACAGTAGAAGCACCCATCTGCTTCTCCACTCTTCCCCCTCTCCTTCCTCTCTGTCTCTCTCTTTCCCTCCCGCAGCCAAGACTCCAGTGGAGCAAAGTTGGCCTAGGCACTGAGGATGACTCTATGGCCTCTGCCTCAGGTGCCAGAATGGCTCTAGCCCCAACTGAACAATGCCCCAGATGGGCAGAGCATCGCCCCCCAGTGGGCATGGATCCTGGTCGGGCGCATGCAGGAGTCTGTCTGCCTGCCTCCCTGTTTCTAGCTTTGGAAAAAAATAAGTAAATAAATAAATAAGAGGATACCTTGACATAAATGAAAATACAACAACCCTAAATCTATGGAACACAATAAAAACAATTCCAAGAAAATTCATAGCATTACAGGCCTACCTCAAGAAACAAGAAAAATCTCAAGTACACATTATAACCTTACACTTAAAGAAACTAAAAAAAAAAAAAAAGATTAATCAAACCAAAAAGTAGTTCTTTGAAAAATTAAACAAGATCAATAAACCTATAACCAGACTCATCAAGAAGAAATAAAGAACAAAATAAAATCAGAGATTAAAGAGAACTGACACCACAGAATTATAAAGAATTATAAGAAAATATTTCAAACAACTATATGTGAACAAATTAAACAATATAGAATATATGGATAAATCCCTAGAAACATACAATCTCCCAACACTAAATAAAAAAGAAACAGAAAAATCTGAACAGACCAATTAGAAATAATAAAATTGAAGCAGTAATCAAAAAACCTTCAGCCCTGGCTGGATAGCTTGGTTGGTTGCAGTGGTCGACAAACTTATTTGTCAACAGAGCCAAATATCAACAGTATAAGGACTGAAACTTCTTTTGAGAGCCAAATTTTTAAAACTTAAACTATATAGGTAGGTACATTCCTTATCAAGGTAGGCCGCACGTGGCTCGCGAGCCGCAGTTTGCCGAAGCTGAAAGGTTGTCAGTTTGATCCCTGGTCAGAGCACATGCTGTGAACAGATCAATGTTCCTGTCCCTTTCCCTCTCTCCTTTCCTCCCTCACTAAAATCAATAAATAAACATTTAAAAATTAAAAACAAAAAAACAAAAAACCTCCCAACAAACAAAAGTCCTAGACAGAGGAATTTTACCAAACATACAAGAACACCTATCCTTATCAAACTATTACAAAAGAAAAAAAAAATAGAAAAGATTCCCAAATTCATTTTACAAAGCCAGCATTATCCTAATTCCAAATCCAGATAAAGACACTACAAAGAAAATTAAATTACAGACTAGCATTCCTAATAAACATAGACACAGCCTTCAACAAAAAATCAGCAAACTGAATACAGCAATACATTGAAAAGATCATACACCATGATCAAATAAGATTTATTCCTATGATGCAAGGTTGGTTTAATAGCTGCAAATCAATTAACATAATACAGCACATAAATAAAGTAAAGAATAAAAAGCATATGACCGTATCAAGATAGGTACATAAATAGAATTTGACAAAATTCAGCATCCATTTATGATTTAAAAAATAACCCTCGGCCCTGGCCGGTTGGCTCAGTGGTAGAGCGTCGGCCTGGCGTGCGGAAGTCCCGGGTTCGATTCCCGGCCAGGGCACACAGGAGAGGCACCCATCTGCTTCTCCACCCCTCCCCCTCTCCTTCCTCTCTGTCTCTCTCTTCCCCTCCTGCAGCCGAGGCTCCACTGGAGCAAAAGATGGCCCAGGCGCTGGGATGGCTCCTTGGCCTTTGCCCTAGGCGCTAAAGTGGCTCTGGTTGTGACAGAGCAATGCCCCGGATGGGCAGAGCATCACCCCCTGGTGGGCGTGCCGGGTGGATCCAGGTAGGGCGCATGCGGGAGTCTGTCTGACTGCCTCCCCATTTCCAGCTTCAGAAAAATACAAAAAACAAACAAACAAACAAAAAACCCCTCAGCAAAGTGGCAATAGAAGGAATGTATCTCAACATAATAAATCCAGATACAATAAATTCACAGCTAACAGTAATGATCAATGGAAGAAATTAAAAACATTTACGCCTTAAGATCAGGAAGACAGGGGTGTCCACTTTCACCACCCTTATTCAACATAATAGTGGAAGTCTGTTAATCACAGCAATTGAAGACAAGAAAAGTAAGAGGCATCCAAATTGGAAAGAAAGAAGTAAAACTGTCACTATTTGCACATGACATGATACTGTATCTAGAGGACCCTAAAGATTCCACCAAAAAACTTACTGGAAGTGATAAATAAATTCAGTAAAGTAGCATACAAAATAAATATCCAGAAATCAGTTGTCTTCTATACACAAAACAATAAACTATCAGAAAGGGAAACTAAGTAAACAATTCCATTTACAATTACATTAATGAAATACCTAAGAATAAATACAATCAAGGAGGTAAAAGATCTAAGAAAATTATAAGACACTGAAGAAAGAAACTGAAAATATAAATAAAAGGAAACATATACTGTGTTCATGGATAGGAAAAATAAACATTGTTAAAATGTCCATGCTACCCAAAGCAATCTATAGATTCAATTCAATTCCTATCAAAATACTGCTTGACCAAATGGTGGTGCAGTGGATAGAGCATTGCATAGAGCATCAGACTAGGACACAGAGGACCCAGGTTCAAAACCCCAAGGTCACCAGCTTGAACGCAGGCTCATCCTGCTTGAGCATGGGCTCACAGCCTTAGCGTGGGGGGTCACTGGCCTGAGCATGAGATCATAGACATGACCCCATGGTCACTGACTTGAGCACAAAGGTCGATGGTTTGAGCCCAAGGTTGCTAGCTTGAGCAAGAGGTCATTCACTCTGCTGTAGCCCCCTCCCCTCAAGGCACATATGAGAAAGCAATCAAAGAACAACTAAGGTGCCACAACGAAGAACTTCTCTCTCTCCCTTCCTGTCTGTCCCTGTCATTCTCTCTGAATCTGTCAAAAAAAAAACAAACCCCAACACAAATGTCATACTTCACAGAACTAGAATAAATAATTGAAAAACTTATATAAAAGCACAATGGACCCCTAATAGCTACAGCAATATTGAGAAGGAAGAACAAAGTGGCAGATATCACACTACCTGACATCAAACAATATTACCAGGCTATTGTAATCAAAACAGCACAGTACTGGCATAAAAACAGACAGATATATCAATGAAATAAAACAGAGCCCAGAAATAAATCAGTGCCTATACGGTCAGTTAATATCTGGCCTATGGGCCCTGGCCGGTTGGCTCAGCGGTAGAGCGTCGGCCTGGCGTGCAGAAGTCCCGAGTTCGATTCCCGGCCAGGGCACACAGGAGAAGCGCCCATCTGCTTCTCCACCACTCCCCCTCTCCTTCCTCTCTGTCTTTCTCTTCCCCTCCCGCAGCCGAGGCTCCACTGGAGCATAGATGGCCCGGGCGCTGGGGATGGCTCCTCGGCCTCTGCCCCATGTGCTAGATTGGCTCTGGTCGCAACAGAGCGACACCCCGGAGGGGCAGAGGATCGCCCCCTGGTGGGCAGAGTGTCGCCCCCCTAGTGGGCGTGCCGGGTGGATCCCGGTCGGGCGCATGCAGAAGTCTTTCTGTCTCTCCCCGTTTCCGGCTTCAGAAAAATACAGAAAAAAAAAAAATCTGACCTATGGAAGCAAGAACATATAATGAACATCTATTCAATAAGTGTTGTTGGAAAAATTGGGCAAATACATGCAAAAACACAAAAATAGACCACCCTCTTATAGCATATACAAAAATAAACTCAAAATGGATTGAAGACTTAAATATAGGACTCAAAACCCTAAAACTCCTAGAAGAAAACATGAATAAAATCACAAATATTTCTCTTAATATTTTTTCTGATCTCCTCAGATAAGGAAAACAAAAGGAATAAAGAACTGAGACTACATCAAACTAAAAAGGTTTTGTTCAGCAAAGGAAACCCATCAACAAATCGAAGACAACCCAATGAATAAAAAATATATTACCCAATGATACATTTGATGAGGAGTTAATATCCAAAATTTATAAAGAACGCATACAACTAAACACCAAAAAACCTAAAACAATACAATTAAAAAATTGCAAAGGACCTGAATTGGCACTTTTTCAGAGGACCTACAGATGGCCAACAGACATATGAGAAGATACTCAATTTCACTAACCATCAGAGAAATGCAAATTAAACCACAATTAGGTATCACCTCACAGCTGTCAGAAAATCTATCATCAATAAATCAACAAACAACATGTGTTGGTGAGTATGTGGAGAGAAGGGAACCCTTGTGCAATGTTGGTGTGAATACAGTTTGGTGGAGCCACTATGGAAAACAGTATAGAGGTTCCTTAAAATATTAAAAACAGCGGCCTTGGCCGGTTGGCTCAGTGGTAGAGCGTCAGCCTGGCGTGCAGAAGTCCCGGGTTCGATTTCCGGCCAGGGCACACAGGAGAAGCGCCCATCTGCTTCTCCACCCCTTCCCCTCTCCTTTCTCTCTGTCTCTCTCTTCCCCTCCTGCAGCCAAGGCTCCATTGGAGCAAAGATGACCCGGGCGCTGGGGGTGGCTCCTTGGCCTCTACCCCAGGCACTAGAGTGGCTCTGGTCGCAACAGAGCTACGCCCCGGAGGGGCAGAGCATCGCCCCCTGGTGGGCAGAGCGTCGCCCCTTGGTGGGCGTGCAGGGTGGATCCCGGTCGGCGCATGGGGGAGTCTGTCTGACTGTCTCTCCCTGTTTCTAGCTTCAGAAAAATACAAAAAAAAAAAAAATTAAAAACAGCAATTCCACTTCTGAGTATATATCCAATAAAACCCAAAACATTAATTCAAAAGAATATATGCACTCTTCTGTTCACTGCAGCATTATTTACAGTAGCCAAACTATGGAAGCAACTCAAGTACCCATCAATTATAGATGAGTGGATAAAAAAGCAGTGATATATATATACTGCTCAAAGCAAATGACAAGTCAAAGAAAGTTGTTTGATTATGAAAATGAGATGCAAAAACCAACGTTTATTTCATTGGTGAAAATGCACTATACAAAAGGCTGAAAGTACTGGAGTATCTGCACATTTCCTGATCCCCTAACTTTTGTGAACAGTATATATATACACAATGGAATATTACTCAGCCATAAAAGCTAGTGAAACCTTACCATTTGCAACAGGATAGATGGACCTAGTAGGTATTATGCTAAGTGAATAAATCAGTCACAGAAAGACAAATTCCACGACTTCACTTACATGTGTAAAGAATAATATAAATGAACACACAAAACAGAAATAGACTCATAGGTACATAGGCACAAAGGACAGACTGATGGTTGCATGTAAAGAACAGCATAGGAAATATAGTCAATAATACTGTAATAACTATGTATGGTGCCAGGTGGGTACTGAAAATAATACTTTATAAACTATTTCTAAACCATATGATTGTCTAAACACTATGCTATGCACTTGAAAATAATATAAAATAATATTTAATATAAACTGTAATTGAAAAAAAAATTTTAAGGAAATAAAGAGGATAGATGATACATGGGAGTCCTTTATGGGTATAACCAAGGCCTTATACATGACATAGACACAGAAAAGTACATGACCGACTACTTTCATTTCTGGGCTTCAAATTATTTGTATCACAGTCATTTCTAAACTAAGAAATAATGAAAAATTGTTTATTTTTATTAGGTTATCATGGTTTTAGTACAATAAGTATGCCTCCAAGTTTTCTAAATTTCTTAATCACTGATTTTCATCTTTTCTATACTTCTATTTCTCTGGCCCATATCATCTTCCAGAAATCTTTAACAATCTATTTTAATTCTGGCACTACTTTCAATGTCTACCAATCATTCATCATTCAGCAAATACCACTCTGTATACTGCTGTCACACTTCTTTTTCAACTTAACCTCAACATTCTATAGTCTCTTATCAGGTCTCTAAACTTCCTGGCTTCAAGATGCATTTCTAAAATCTTATAAAAAATAAAATAAAATAAAGATAAAAAATAAAATTTTATCACTGGCCAGGAATCAAAAGTCTCTCCTAGGTTCTCTTGCAATTCACTTAAGACTCTATCAAATCTATCACTTGGCACTCCACACTGAAACTATCTGTGCCCTCAACTAAATTTTCAGTTAAATGTACTGATCCAATTTAAAGCTTAAGAAATGAAGAACAGAACTGACATGGTCTAATGTGGTGGGGAAATGGATTCACTAGTATAATTCCTTCTGAGTCATGCCTAAAAAGTACTTATTACCATTAAGACTTTACCTAATCCTACTATAAAGGCTAGTTCCCTCTTGCGAATAAAAGTAAAAATTTTAAAATATTGAGATGAATTGGCCCTGGCAGGGTAACTCAGAGCATCATTCCAATATGCCAAGGTTGCAGGTTTGGTCCTCAGTCAGGGCACATACAAGAAGCAAGCAATAAATGCACAACTAAGTGAACAACAATCAATATATTTTTCTCTCTCTGCCTTCCTCTCTCTCTCTGAAATCAATAAATTAAATTAAAAAATAAAATGAGATAAAAATACATAAAATATTACCCTCATCTCAAAAAGAAATGTGCATCTTTGAGACCTTATGAGTCAACCACGAATTCTTTCTATTGACCCAGTTCTCAGCAGAGACTGATATCTGACTAAAGCTGAAACTAAGCAACAGATCTCAGAAACCTCAGAGAAGCACCTTGATTTCTGGAGTCTTGGATAGAAATAACATATATAATGCTGCACAACCCTGGTCCTAGTTAAAACAATTATTGCTATTTTAAGATAAAAAGTAGAGACAACAAGGAGAAATCTATCAAAATGTGTTTAGGACATCTATGTGAAAATTGCAAAACACTGATCAAAGAGACTGTAGGTCTAAACAAATGGACAGGTACACTATGTTCATGAATCAAAAGACAATAAATATTGTTAAGAAATAAATTCTTTCCCAAACTGACCTGCAGACTCAATGCAATTCCAGTAAAAACCCTAGCAGGATTTTTGCAGACCCTATAAAATTTACATAGGAAGGGAAGAGATACAGAATAGCCCAAGGAATTTTGAAAAAGAATACAGTTGGCTGACTTACACTGTTTGATTTCAAGCCTCACTATAAAGGTATAGTACTCAAAGAGATTGTAGTATTGCCAAAATTGTAGACACAACACAAATCAATGTAGAAAATAAAATCCAAAACCAGATCCATACAGAACTGACAACTGATTGTTGACAAATGTACAAATGCAATTCAAAGATCATATTTTCAACAAATGATGCTGGAATAACTGGACACCCATATGCCAAAAAAAAAAGAGAAAATTTCAATCCATACTTCATACCACATAAAAATATTAAACTCAAGAAGGTTATAGACTTAAAATAGAAAAGGTAAAACTTTTTGAAGAAAACAAAATCTTTCTGACTTTGTGCTCCAAATTCTTAGAAATGACTTCAAATGCACAAACCATAAAAAAATGTAATAAATTAGATGTCATCAAAATTAAAAATTCTTGCTCTATGAAAGACAATGTTGAGAAAATAAAAAAAGCCACAGACTTAAAACAACATTTACAAATCATGTTATTTGACAAGGAAAACTTGTAAGCAAATATATAAAAAGAACTTCCAAAATTCAATGAAAAGAAAAAATATGAAAAAGATCTGAATAGATATTTCACCAGAGAAGATATACATATTTCAAATAAGCACATGAAAAGGTATTTAAAATCATGTCATTAGAAAAATTATATTAAAAACACAATGAGATACCATTACATCCTAACAGAAAGACTAAAATTTCAGCCATGTAAAAAGATAACTTGTATCTTTATGCAAAAACTTATATATGAATGTTTATAGCAGTTTCACTTTTAATAAACATAAGCTAGAAACAATACAAATGGTGAATGGATAAACACACTACAGTATATCAATAGAATGAAATGCTTCTCAGCAATTAAAAGAAACAAACTATTAATACATGCAATGATATGGATCAATCTCAAATGCTTTAGGATTCTATTTATATCATATTCAGGAAAAGACAAACCAAGCAGGACTGAGAATTGATTTTGTCCAGGGTTATGAGGTGGAGGGATGGAGGGATTTGAAGGTTGGACTACAAAGAAGTGGTAGCAAAGGGAAATTCTGTAGTGGAGTGATTGAACTGTTTTATGTGTGGACTGTGGTAATGGTTACATAATTATGCATTCATCCAAATTCACAGAACTTTTATGCCCTCCATAAATGTTACTCTATTAAAAAACAATAACCTGTAAAGTAGAGAATTTAACTGAAAAGGTATAGAAAAAGAAATGAGCAAGATGAAAACTCATGCTACTCCCATTTCCCAAATGCAATGATGCATTATACTACAAGGATTCATGTACCTTTTGGGCTAAAGGAAAAAGAATGAGATGGCAATCTCAAAGGCTATATCCTAATATGCTGGTGGGCTAAAAAAAAAATTGCAATTACACTACATTATCATGGCACAGGTTGATTCCAAGGTCCTTTTTCCTTAAGAAAAAGTAACAGCCCTGTTAATGAGACTGACCTAGCCAATACCAGTCTTTCCTTTTTTTTGCTTTGAAAAGGTAAATGTAGGAGTAGAGGTAGGGGTGAAGAAAGCACTATGGGAACACTGACAATGTGAGATTAAACTAACATTCTCTTTTTCTCTCTTTCCACTCTCAATGCCATATAATTGGCATTAACAGAAGAACAAGCTCTAAAATGAAAAGGACATAAATCTTTTGTTTCAGAAAGTATAGGATATAGAATCTTATTTATAAGCTTGCAGTCTGTTTCCAGGGAGCTCTTGGAAAGAATATTCCAAGTTCAGAGAAGAAAAATTAATGATACCTTTTCCTGATAAGCACAAGGGGGCACTGGAGCACAGAATATTAGGTATGTCTTGTGATTCACCTAAGGACTTTCCCTAGGTTCAGGAAGGGGGGGGGCAGTGGGAAGAAAGCAACAGTTGATATACATACTATATCTCAGATTCACAGAAAATTCTACTTTCTCTTGAAAAAATATTTTTATAAGACAATTTAAATGTATGCATTATTTTTTTCAACAATCAAACTTATGGAACATATTCTTCCTTCTAACAAACCCTATTAATAGAATTATTTTGCTCTCGATTCTTATTAGGACAACTTCAAATGAAACTGCTATTATTTACTAACCTCACTTTTCAATCAATGGCTCTTTACCACAATGAAAGCTACAAATACTTATATTCATAAATAATTCTTCAACTATTTAGTATGCTAGGTTACTGATTTTGATTTTAAATATATGAAAAGCTATTTGGAGAAATCTAATTGTCCGTTTCTTTTGAACTTTTTTATCATAGAAACAATAACATAATGTGTGCCCATCATCTAGTTTCAACAATTTTCACCTCATGGCAAATCTTGTTTAAACAAAAAATTAATTCTGATTATGCATTATCAGTCAACATTCAAGTTCCCCACGATGGTCTTTTTATCTTTTCAGTTTGTTTAAATTAAGATCCAAGTTAAGTTCCACATTTTGCAACCAGTTGACATGATTCTTACATTCCTTTTTTAAAAAAATGTTTTTGAAGACTTTATTCATTTTAGACAGGAGAGAGAGAGAGAGAGAGAGAAGGGGGGAGGAGCAGGAAGCATCAACTCCCATATGTGCCTTGACCAGGCAAGCCCAGGGATTTGAACCAGCAACTTCAACATTCTAGGTTGACACTTTATCCACTGCACCACCACATATCAGGCCTTACATTTCTTTTTATCTACAGGTTCTACACTCTCTCTTTTCCTTCTGAAACTTTTCTATTAAAAAAAAATCAAGTCTACTCAAAGTCACGAAAATCAAGGACCTATAACCAAGATTACTCTGCCCAGCCAAGTTATCATTTAGGATGGAAAGACATATAAAGAGCTTATCAGACCAAAAAAGAAAAAAAAAAGCTAAAGGAGTTCATCAGTACCAAACCAGTATTACAAGAAACGTTAAAGGCTCTTCTTTAAGAAAAAGAAAAAAAAAGATTAAAAGAATGAATAAATTAATAAAGAAATATCTATCAACAATTATTTCAAATGCAAATGGATTAAATGCTCCAATGAAAAGATATACAGGGGATCCTGGTTGGGGCACATGCAGGAGTCTATCTCACCTCCTCTCACAGGGGGAAAAAAAGGATAAATTGGTAGTTACAGAATAGTCATGGGAATGGATACACACACATTCCCATGACTATTCTGTAACTACCAATTTATGTTTCACCTATGTATGGAATCATACAGTTCTTAGTTTTTTTTGATTTACTTATTTCGCTCAGTATAATGTTATCAAGGTCCATCCACGTTGTAAAGCAGGGGTCCCCAAACTACGGCCCGCGGGCCACATGCGGACCCCTGAGTCCATTTATCCGGCCCCTGCTGCACTTCCGGAAGGGGCACCTCTTTCATTGGTGGTCAGTGAGAGGAGCATAGTTCCCATTGAAATACTGGTCAGTTTGTTGATTTAAATTTACTTGCTCTTATTTTAAATATTGTATTTGCTCCCATTTTATTTTTTTACTTTAAAATAAGATTTGTGCAGTGTGCATAGGGATTTGTTCATAGTTGTTTTTTATAGTCCGGCCCTCCAACGGTCTGAGGGACAGTGAACTGGCCCCCTGTGTAAAAAGTTTGGGGACCCCTGTTAAAGGATCCGATGTCATCATTTCTTATGGCTGAGTAGTATTCCATAGTATATATATATGTACCAAAGCTTTTTAATCCATTCGTCCACTGACGGAGACTTGGGCTGTTTCCAGATCTTTGCTATTGTGAACAATGCTGCCATAAAAATGGAGGTGCATTTCTTCTTTTCAAACAGTGCTACGGTGTTCTTGAGTATATTCCTGGGTCATAAGGCAGTTCCATTTTTAATTTCTTCAGGAATCTCCATACTGTTTTCCACAGTGGCTGCACCAGTCTGCATTCCCACCAGCAGTGCAGGAGGGTTCCCTTTTCTCCACATCCTCGCCAACACTTATTCTGTGTTGTTTTGTTGATGAGCGCCATTCTGACTGGTGTGAGATGATATCTCATTGTGGTTTTAATTTGCATTTCTCTAATGATTAGTGATGTTGAGCATTTTTTCATATGCCTATTGGCATCTGTATGTCCTCTTTGGAGAAGTGTCTATTCATTTCTTTCACCCATTTTTTGATTGGATTTTTTGTCTTCCTGGTATTTTTACAAGTTCTTTATAAATTTTGGTTATTAACCCCTTATCAGACGTATTGTCAAATATATTCTCCCATTGTATAGTTTGTCTTTTTATTGTTCTTATTGTCTTTAGTTGTGCAGAAGAATTTTAGTTTGATATAGTCTCATTTGTTTATCCTGTCTTTTATTTCACTTGCCCGTGGAGATAAATCGGCAAATATTCAATACATTGCTGCAGGAGATGTCAGAGAGTTTACTGCCTATGTTTTCTTCTAAGATGCTTATGGTTTTACGGCTTACATTTAAGTCTTTTATCCATTTTGAGTTTATTTTTGTGAATGGTGTAAGTTGGTGGCCTAGTTTCATTTTTTTGCAGGTAGCTGTCCAATTTTCCCAACACCATTTGTTGAAGAGGCTCTCTTTACTCCAATTATGCTCTTATCTCCTTTGTCAAATATCAGTTGTCCATAAAAGTGTGGGTTTATTTCTGGGTTCTCAGTTCTGTTCCATTTACCTATATGCCTGTTCTTATGCCAGTACCAGGCTGTTTTGAGTACAATGGCCTTATAGTATAACTTGATATCCAGAAATGTGATACCTCCCACTTTATTCTTCCTTTTCAAGATTGCTGAGGCTATTCGTGTTCTCTTTTGGTTCCATATAAATTTTTGGAATATGTGTTCTATATCTTTGTAGTAAGTCTTTGGTATTTTAATCGGTATTGCATTGAATTTATAAATTGCTTTGGGTAATATAGATATTTTAATGATGTTTATTCTTCCTTACCATGAGCATGGTATATGCTTCCACTTGTTTGTATCCTCCCTGATTTCTTTTATCAATGTTTTATAATTTACCAAGTACAAGTCTTTAATCTCCCTGGTTAAATTTATTCCTAGGTACTTTTTTGGGGGGTTGCAATGGTAAAGGGGATTGCTTCCTTAATTTCTCTGACAGGTCATTGTTAGTGTATAAAAATGCCTCTGATATCTGAATATTAATTTTATATCCTGCCACCTTGCTGAATTAATTTATCAGGTCTAGTAGTTTTTTGACTGAGACTTTAGGGTTTTCTATATACAATATCATATCATCTGCAAATAATGATACTTCTTCTTTTCCAATTTGGATGCATTTTATTTCTTTTCCTTGTTTGATTGCTGTGGCTAGGACTTCCAGAACTAAAAAGAGGGTATTTAAAAGTACTGTCCTTTAAAATTAACTTTCCCCCATCTCCACACAGAGGAGAAAAGGCTGTCTCCCTCTCTTAAAAATAACATCTGAGGTACAACTTTCAAGAAACTAATGAAAATAAAACGAATGGATTACAAAATACTAATAACGTAGAATCCTTAATTTGACAAAGTCTAATAATCAACCCCCATTAAAATAACCAATGAGAAAGAAGTAACTGGATAGATTAAAAAAGCACTTTTATTAACATTTTTTGTTAAAATATACTTTCCTTCTCTCTTTATCTTTTTAAAAATCTGTCTTGTCCTCTATATTCAACAAATAAATAAAATTGTGACTGTCTATATAAAACTCATCTGAAAAAATGTTTTAGGAATATCTTAGTGACTTCTCGTCAGGATAAGAAAAGTAGATGTGATAATTCTAAGATTTCAGGACTTAATTCTGTCATGTTGCTCCACAGTATAAAGTAGCTTTTCAGAGCCCCGGCTGTAAACTGGAAGAATCTCTGTATCTACCTATAGTCATGTAGTGACCTCACTGTAAATTAGACTTCTGCTATATTCTCACCATTCAATTTACATTTTAGGAATATAATGGGTACAGTTTAGCGTCTTCCATTTGTTGTGGAATAAGATATTAAAACCTCAAAAAGGATATCAAATCATCCCCTTTACTTTCAAACCTTCTATGAGTGTCCTATAGGACTAGATTAACTCTTAATTTACGCTTGTTGACAAGGCTCTAAAGATCGGATTTCTGCACTCTTCTGGTCCTGGTACAAGCCCTCATCCCTTACTCTACAGATGGGTTCCATGATTTTCTTCCTGTTCCTGAAACATAATGTGCTCATTCTGCTCTCATGGTAAAAGAGAAGCATAAAATTTGATTGCAATAATTAAAAATAAAAATAAAATGTTTGAAATGCCCAGAGAAAGGGAGAAGGAAAGACAGCTATCTCTGAAGACCTTTTCTTTAAAAAAAAAAAAAAAAAAAGGTCACTGTCAGAGACCCACGTAAAGTGTCGCCAGGAAACCAAACAGATTGCTCCAGGATAACATAAGTTGTTCTACTATTCTCAAATGTACATTACTTGCCTGACTAGTGGCAGCACAGTGGATAGAGCATCCACCTGGGACGCTGAGGTCCCAAGCTCTAAACCCCAAGCTCACCAGCTTAAGTGTGCGCTCAGTCAGCTTGAGTGCAGGCTTGCCAGCATGAGTGTAAAATCATCAACATGATCCCATGTCTGCTGGCTGGAGCAAGAGATCACTGGCTCAGCTGGAGTCCCCCAGTCAAGGTACTTTTGAGAAGTGATCAATGAATAGCTAAAATGCTGCAACTATAAGTGGATACTTCTCATCCCCTCTCTTCCTTCCTCTTATCTCTCTTTCTCTCTCTCAAAAAAAAAGTTCATTACTTATTCAAGCTGTATTCACTTTTTAAACCTCATAAATATGCTTCAAAGTAGATTCTAAACAAGTATCAATTTAGCAAGACCAACAATGAATAGAGTACTGAGAATTATCACTTATTATCTAAGACACTGAAGGTCTTAAATTCAGAAAATAAGTATAGAATAGTATTCAATACTCTGTATAATTATCTTCCAGGTCATGTACTACAGTACAATGAGCAAATTTTCTGGAGTTAGAATGCTGAGACCATGAATGATATAATTTTTTGAGCCTCAGTATTCAAATTAGAGGTATAAATAAAATAGAGGTAATTAATACTTCAGAGGATTGTTGTAGAAATTAAACATGGTAATATAAGAAAAGGACCCAGTAAAGTAACTGACACATGTTGACTTCACT
Organism: Saccopteryx bilineata; assembly: GCF_036850765.1. NCBI lineage: Eukaryota > Metazoa > Chordata > Mammalia > Chiroptera > Emballonuridae > Saccopteryx > Saccopteryx bilineata. Next base: position 64,971,327 of record NC_089498.1, read on the forward strand.
TTCTTTTTTTCCTTGATGTAAAAAGTATGATGCACTTCACATAAAGGGAAAATATCTGGCTAGAGATTTGTAAATACAATCAAGATTGCATTGTATTAAAATGTTATAAAGAGGAAGAAAAAATAAAATGCAATTATTCAGAAAAACAAATTTAATTTAGAAAAAACCATCAGACAAATCGGTCATTCCCATTCTAAAATGAAAAAGGGGGGGGAGAACGAGAACAAACATACTAATATTTTTAATCTTGTTTTTTTTTATAATCCACATGTAAACCATACTAGCTTTTAAGGTATATTTACTATTTTAACATAAAAAAGTTAAAATTATCTTCACATAAAAAAATGAAATTTGCTATTGTAATATAGCAACAAGTCTGTATAACTTATTTTTCAAAAACACATAAAGAAGAATAACTGAGTAGCAGAGATACAAGGCATCCAGAAATTCATGAACCCAAGAGTGATAACATGATAATTCGGAAAGGAGAATAATCAGAAGCCGTAATATTTATAAATACACAATAAAAATTGGTCATATGGAGAACATTAAATTTTAAAGTGACAATGATCCAGTTATATAGCAGTGAAAAGAAATGTCAACCTATGTTAGCAATTGTTTTAAGTCCATCTTTTAAGAAAATTCAACCCAAGAGTATGTGTCATTGCTATTGTATTTACCAGCTGTAACAGATAAGAATCAATATGATACACTTGCTCTGGGGAGATGTAAATCATATTTCAAAAGAATTGCAATACTTAGATAGCATGTATATTTTCTCAATTCATTTATAACATCTGAATTCTTTCAGTACAACCCTATAATATGGATACTAGGTACACTTTATAGGTGAAAACTCAAGATCCAGAAAGATTGATTTATTCAACATAGGTAACATTTAGCAGAGCCAGAACTCAAACCTGAGTCTACTTTTATTAATACCACTTACCGTTCAAAAAGAAAATACTATTCAATAAAGTAAACGGGAAACCAAGAAAGCAAAAGTTAGTTTTTAATTACCATATTTTTCGCTCCATAAGAGGCACGGGCATTTCTCCTTCCACTTTTGGAGGAAAAAAGTGCGTCTTATGGAGCGAAAAATACGGTACATAGATGTAGATAATTCTAATAAGAAATAAGAGGAGATATTCCCATTGAATGTATGGAATCTATTTATTTATTTATTTATTTATTTATTTATTGTGACAGAGGCAGAGAGAAAGAGAGAGAGACAGACAGGAAGGGAGAGAGATGAGAAGCATCAATTTTTGGTTGCACACCTTAGTTGTTCATTGATTGCTTTCTCATATGTGCCTTGACCAAAGGAGCTACAGCAGAGCAAGTGGCCCCTTGTTCAATCAAGCCAGTGACCTTGAGCTCAAGCCAGCAACCTTGGGCTTCAAGCCAGTGACCCAGGGTCATGTCTATGATCCCACATTCAAGCCAGCAACCCCGCGCTCAAGCTGGTGAGCCTGTGCTCAAGCCAGATGAGCCCACACTCAAGTTGGCGACCTTGGGGTTTTGAACCTATGTCTTCTGCATCCCAATTTGACACTCTATTCACTGCACAGCCACCTGGTCAGGTGGACTATAATAATAAAAGTAATATCTTATCAATATTTTATTTCCAAGGACCTGATACACTTTAGGAGATTAGTAAATGTGAGTTGAATAAATAAAGGTGATAAGTGAGTGAAACAATATGGCTAGTTTTCTGATGTAAGATTTTAAAAGGACATATGGAACAAGGGAAACATAACTAACAATGTTTATAAATTAATATCAGAAACCTTCTAAAAATATTTTCAGAATAAACTAAACTTTATAAATAATACAAAAGAAAACCAAACAAGTCCATTGGCTGCATAAATGTAAGAGGATGAACTAAGAAGAAACAAGAATATTGCATGGGAAAGATGATGTAATGTTAACAGATGCAGAGAGAATAAAGAACTACTCACACCTCCTCTTTTGCATCCATCTTCTCCACCAAGGAGAATTGAGTAGAAAACTGGAAAAGGTAGAAGAAACATAGTTATAAAGTAAATGAAGTTGAAATGAAAAAAGAAGACAGTAAGAGAATACCCAGACACTTTTAAATTAGTTTTTACTACAAAGCCTAAATAATCACAGGACCAAACTAGGCATGCACCTCTAATTTAATCCGTAAAGCATCGTAAGAAAGGAAAACAGTTTCTAAAATGCACTGATTCTGGAAATGGAGAAAACAATTTTTAAGCAAGTTATGTATCAAAGAAATGGTTTAAAAGGCTCTAGACAAACCATTTATGTTGATCTATATCAAAAGTACAAAAAGAACTATTTGCAAGATGACTTGTAAGCATTACAAAAGAAAAGTTACACCAAGAGCAAGTTTTATATCACTATAACTAGTCTAACTTCTTTATCAAGTTTATTCTTTTTAGGTAGGCTACTGCAATTAATACACTAATTTTTTTTTTTTTAGTTATGAAATTGTGGGAAAAAATCCTGAAAATATATTTAGGAACATAGAAAAAATATATGCTCATTAATGATTCAGCATACTAGGTACTCATAGCTGGGTAAACAACCATAATTTACAGAAAGTTAACCAAGACCTAAAGTAAAACTGATTGAATCTCTTCAAAATTAACCCACAGGGCTCTAACCTCATACTTTAATCAAAGATCCAGAAAGACTCAACAGGACTCCATGTTAACAGAATAATTTAACCTGTTGAATAAGATGAAGATTCTAAAAGATTTCAACAAACTGGAAAATGGGCAGAAAAAACAATACTAAAATAAAAGCAATAGCAGTATAGCTGACTTCATGCAATAAAACAAGTTAAGCTAAATAAAGTTAGATTTTGGCAAAGCTGGTAAACACTCCAATTTACAACAGAGAAGCTCCAAAGGTTCAAAAATTGGTTGAGGGCAAGGAGGACTAATAGGAAAAATGAGATTAGGCTTTTTAAGCAGCAGCTAAATTCATAAATCTCTCCTTGGCTCTAGCCTCACAAGTGCCCCTCCACTTTGGCAGAAAAGGTGTTTTCCCCCCTTAGAAAAGGTTATCAGAGCGTCTCTGGATCAAGAAGTATATTAAAGAAAGTTCAATGCAGACATTACTACTGAAACAGAAGGATTAAGTGAAAGTTGACATAATGAAATATGTTGAGAATCAACACTCTCCCTCACTCCCAATCTATTTTTACTTCAATGGGTATAACTTTGAAAGCCAGGGAAAAGACCAGTGGATTTCTCTGGGAAACCCGACCAGTTTAAGATAAAAGACACCTATTCACAGACATTATGTGTTACTAGGTAGCTAACTTTTTGACAATGGAAAGGAGGACAAAAATAAATTGAAGAAAATATCATAAATAAAAGAAACATTTTATTCATTGCAACAATACACTGTAATATGATAAATGAATAAAAACATTTGTAAAATTTTATATTGTAACTATGCTTACATGCTTATTAATTTTTAATAATATAAATAATTGTAAGAAATAAGTACTCATTTAGATACAAATTCGTCACATCACACCAATGGATCAACTCTGCGTCGATCAAATACAGGCATTTACAGATTAGTCTCCCAATATCAAAAAGGAGGACATGTAGGAGGACACTTTTCCAGGGAGGATGGAACTTACAGAAGAAAGACTGTCCTCCCTAAAGGAGGACGACTGGTCACCTTAGTGTTACCCAAGGAAATGGCCTGATCCTTAAACATATAAGACTACAGGCAGCAAAACCCACCCACATGCTCAGAAAACCTTCCCCACGTGCTTTTAAATATAAGTAGTCAGAATCTTCAAATATTCCCTATAAGGAAAACATCAAATATAAAACAGTTACTAAAGAAAACACAGAGAGAAAAAGTGACTTTGACCTGTGGTGCCACAGAGGATAAAGGTCGACACAGAACGGTGAGGTTGAAGGTTGGAAACCTCAGGCTTGCCCCTAGATCAGGCACATATGAGAAGCAACTACGAGAAAAAATGACTTCCAAGAAAACTAGACTCTAAGAGAGACAAAAAAATACCAAAAACCTAATAATATTCTCAGTAAGATAAGAGAAACAATCAAAATACAGAAATAGGAGGCTATCAAAAATTAACCATTTGGAAAATAAAATGTTTTACAAAATTAAACTTTAATAGCAGAAACAAAAAAAATACAACAGGTTTAGAATATAAAGTAAAAAAAAAATTCACCATTAGCTACAATAAAAGGAATCTAAAAGAAAATAAATAAAAAGAGGACCAGCATAGTCCCATTCCTCAATACAAAAGATCCAGAAAAGATAAAATAAATTTAAAATGAGAGAATTAAAGAAACAATTCAGCCTGGCCTGTGGTGGCGCAGTGGATAAAGCGTCGACCTGGAAATGCTGAGGTTGCCGGTTCGAAACCCTGGGCTTGCCTGGTCAAGGCACATATGGGAGTTGATGCTTCCAGCTGCTCCCCCCCTTCTCTCTCTCTGTCTCTCCTCTCTCTCTCTCTCTCTCTCTCTCTGTCCCTCTCCTCTCTAAAAATAAATAAATAAAAAAATTTTTAAAAAAAGAAACAATTCAGAAAGTCCCCAGAACCTAAACTCAAAGTTCCCTACATCTACAAATGTCATTATGAAATTTCTAAGCTCAAACAAAAGAGAAGATCCCACATGCTTCTTTCATATGAAAGATCAAAAAGCAGAATGGCACGATTTTTCAAAAGGAACACCACGGAGATGACGTCAGAGTAATGGCGGAGTAGGAAGCGAAACCAATAAATCTCCCCCAAAACTCAACAAGATCTTCAACCAGAAACAGAAAAACCTATACTTGGAGCTTCCAGATTCTTCGCAATACACCCAAAGGTATGATTGAGTGAAAAATTGGCTAAATATATAACCAAACCCCGAAGGAAATAGGGAGTAAGAAATGCTCCGCCTTCCTCACTAACCTAAACAGGGCGGCTTTTTCTGGTAACTGTGAATTTAGAAACTGAGGCGGGCAAAGGGGGTGAATAGATCCAGGCCACCGCAGCAAAAACGGCCGAACCAGGCTGTGGCTCAGAGATCCAAGCCGAGGAAAATCTGATCCTGTGGCAACCCGGGCAATACAAGCTAACACTCGCGCCAAACCCAAACAAAGAAAGACAAGCGGAGCGGCCATTTTACCCGGTCTCCTGGTCGGTGCGCAGTTAGTGGAAGAGAGATTTCTTCCTAAGCCGCGGAAGTGGGTGCCCGTGTTGCCCCACGGAGAGGCAGGGTCAGAGGCCTTTCTGTGGGCTGAGGGCAGAGTCTCTGGGCAGCCCCAGCGCCCTGGGAAAGCCACGCACGGGAGGGAGTGAGAACTAATCCCAACGGTGGAGATTTTCCGTGCTGGAGGCTGTTTCACTCAGAGGGAAACGCGGCCGGCCTCATATCCTGGTGTGCGCGCGCAGATAAGGAGTGAGCGATTCCTCCGAGTGCCTCGGCAGTGCGCGCCCGTGTTATCGCACAGAGGGGCAGAGTCAGGGGCCTTTGTGTGGGCCAAAGTGGAATCTCGGGCCGCCCCAGCGCCTTGCAAAAGCCGCACACGGGGACGGAGCGAGACTCAATTCCAACGCTGCAACTTTTCCCTGCGGTTGGGGGTTTCACTCAGAGCGTGAGACTGCTGGCCGGATATCCTGGTTGCAGACAGTGAGTGAGAGTTTCCTCCAAGCGCCCCGGAAGTGGGCGCCCGCTTGTGTTACCGGATAGAGTGGCAGAGCCAGAGGTCTTCGAGTGGGCGGAAAGCCCGCCTGATTATGCTAGCAGCTCTGACTGACTGAGCCTTACCCAGAGCCCTGTGCTGAGTGGAAATAGAGTGGGGAGTTGCCAGCAATTTGAGCCTCTTACTATCCAGGCAGAGGCAGCAGCAACCCCATACCTGGACTATCAGGCTACTAATTGAGGAAGGAAAGACTAGGAGAAAGGCTCCAGGAACACGGACTCTCTCGCTGTCGGAGCCTATAAATGCTAATGAGCCTCGACTCCCAACGAGAATAAAGCACAATACATGACATTGCCATAGAGACTTATCAACTGCAAACCTCTACCTGAGCGTGCCAAAGGGGAAGAACCCGGGGTACAGAGTCACCGACCAGGAAGAGGGAGAGAAAAGAAAAAGCAAGAAGATAACCTCTCAAAATCAAGAATAATCTGCAGACTTTATAACCTATCCCATTTTATTATATTTGTTCGTTTGTTTCTCTTATCTTCATTCTTGAGACTTTTTTTTCCTCCTCCAATTTGGCCGCTTAACTCTCTACCGGTCTTACTCTCTCCTCTCCCTGAACTACACTACCCATAAGTGTTACATCTCCCATTATCATTTCTCTTCTCTTCCTTTCTCTCTATGAGGGTTGCACTCCAAAACCCTTAACTCTCTCTCTCTCTCTCCTTTCTTTTTTCTTCTTTTAGTGGTTCCCTCTTTTTTTCTCTCTCTCTCTTTCTTTTCTCCCTCTATATTAGTTTCTTCCTTTCTCCTTTACATCTCCTCTCATTCAAACCTCAATAACAAACAAATTATCTTATCTGGGACTCAAACCTATGTTTGTGGCATTTTGGGGGGTTTTTACTTCACCTTTTTAACTCACTAGCAGTGCTCCCATCCCTGGCTCTCCATATTATCTAGTTCTTGTTCCACTAAATACAATAGTAATTTTTTAATTTGTCCCCCCATTTTTCCATTTTCCTCTTATTCCTCTCATCATAACTCTTAGAAAACCAACACCTAAAAGCAAATCATTTTATTCTTGACCCAAATTTTTTCCTTATTTGCTTTTTGTGGGTCCATACGCTCTTTTTTTTTTTCTTTATTCTTTTTTTTTTTTTTTTTTTTCTTTCTCTCTTTTTTGCCCCTTTATTACTTTTCCCCAATTCAGGCCCTCCATCACAGGCATTGTTTGTTATAACTCACAGTCCACCACAAGATTTTCTCAAGAAAGAGGGGAGAGGAGAGGAGAGGAAAAAAAGAGGGGGGGAATAATTTCCTTTTTTAAAAAATTTTTATTTTATTTTATTTTTCTTTATTTCATTATTAATTTTTTTTAAAAAAAAACAACTCTTTTCGATTTGTTATTTTTTTATTTTTTTTTAACTTTTTATTCTTTATTAAATCTCATTAATACTATCAACAAAACCACCCTCAGATGCCATTAAGGAAGAGAAAATCGAATATCATGGATACAAAAGAAAGAGAGGTAACACAGCTAGATGAGGAAAAATCTATGGAGAAAAAATTTAATATATTGGAAACCTTGGAGCTAAATGACAGAGAATTCAAGATAGAAATCCTAAAAATCCTCCGAGATATACAAGAAAACACAGAAAGGCAATATAGGGAGCTCAGAAAACAACTCCATGAACACAAAGAATATATGTCCAAGGAAATTGAAACTATAAAAACAAATCAAACAGAGATGAAAAACTCAATTCACGAGCTGAAAAACGAAGTAACAAGCTTAGCTAATAGAACAGGTCAGATAGAAGAGAGGATTAGTGAAATAGAAGACAAGCAACTTGAGGCACAACAGAGAGAAGAAGAAAGAGACTCAAAAATTAAAAAAAAATGAGATAGCCCTACAAGAATTATCTGACTCCATCAAAAAGAATAACATAAGAATAATAGGTATATCAGAGGGAGAAGAGAGAGAAAATGGAATGGAGAACATACTTAAACAAATAATTGATGAGAACTTCCCAAGCCTGTGGAAAGAACTAAAGCCTCAAGTTCAAGAAGCAAACAGAACTCCAAGTTTTCTTAACCCCAACAAACCCACTCCAAGGCATATCATAATGAAATTGACACAAACCAACAGCAAAGAAAAAATTCTCAAGGCAGCCAGGGAAAAGAAGAATACAACATATAAAGGAAGGCCCATTAGATTATCATCAGATTTCTCAGCAGAAACTCTACAAGCTAGAAGAGAGTGGACCCCAATATTTAAAGTCCTGAAAGAGAGGAACTTTCAGCCACGAATACTATACCCATCAAAGCTATCCTTCAAATACGAAGGAGAAATAAAAACATTCACAGATACAGAAAAGATGAGGGAATTTATCATCAGAAAACCCCCACTCCAGGAATTACTAAAGGGGGTTCTCCAATCAGATACAAAGAACAAAAAAAAACATAGCCACAAGTAAAAGCTCCAAGAAGAACACAATAAAACCAAATTTAAACTGTGACAACAACAAAAAGAAAGAGGGGGAGAAGACGGAGATTAACAGTAGCAAAGGACGATGGAGTGCAAAAGTACTCACAAAATAGTTTGCTACAATGAACAGGGTAGGGACCCTTTTCATTACTCAAAGGTAACCACCATTGAAAAAACCACCACAGAAGCACATGAGATAAAAAAGATAGCAACAGAGGAAAGATGTATGGAATACAACCAAATAAAAACAAAAGATAGAAAAACGAAAGAGAAGGATCAAACAAGACACAAAACTAACAGAAAGCAAGATATAAAATGGCAATAGGGAACTCACAAGTATCAATAATTACACTAAATGTAAACAGATTAAACTCACCAATAAAAAGGCACAGAGTAGCAGAATGGATTAAAAAAGAAAATCCAACTGTATGCTGCCTACAGGAAACTCATCTAAGTAACAAGGATAAAAACAAATTCAAAGTGAAAGGCTGGAAAACAATACTCCAAGCAAATAACATCCAAAAAAAAGCAGGTGTAGCAATACTCATATCGGATAATGCTGACTACAAGACAGGAAAAGTACTTAGAGACAAAAATGGCCATTTCATAATGGCTAAGGGGACATTGAATCAAGACGACATAACAATTCTTAATATATATGCACCAAACCAAGGAGCACCAAAATATATAAGACAGCTACTTATTGATCTTAAAACAAAAACTGACAAAAATACAATCATACTTGGAGACCTCAATACACCGCTGACGGCTCTAGATCGGTCATCCAAACAGAGAATCAACAAAGACATAGTGGCCTTAAACAAAACACTAGAGCACCTGGATATGATAGACATCTACAGGACATTTCATCCCAAAGTGACTGAGTATACATTTTTCTCCAGTGTACATGGATCATTCTCAAGAATTGACCATATGTTGGGCCACAAAAACAATATCAGCAAATTCAGAAAAATTGAAGTTGTACCAAGCATATTTTCTGATCATAAAGCCTTGAAACTAGAATTCAACTGCAAAAAAGAGGAAAAAAATCCCACAAAAATGTGGAAACTAAACAACATACTTTTAAAAAATGAATGGGTCAAAGAAGAAATAAGTGCAGAGATCAAAAGATATATACAGACTAATGAAAATGACAATACGACATATCAGAATCTATGGGATGCAGGAAAAGCAGTGATAAGAGGGAAGTTCATATCGCTTCAGGCATATATGAACAAACAAGAGAGAGCCCAAGTGAACCACTTAACTTCCCACCTTAAGGAACTAGAAAAAGAAGAACAAAGACAACCCAAAACCAGCCGAAGAAAGGAGATAATAAAAATCAGAGCAGAAATAAATGAATTAGAGAACAGAAAAACTATAGAAAAAATTAATAGAACAAGGAGCTGGTTCTTTGAAAAGATCAACAAAATTGACAAACCCTTGGCAAGACTTACCAAGGAAAAAAGAGAAAGAACTCATATAAACAAAATCCAAAATGAAAGAGGAGAAATCACCACGGACACCGTAGATATACAAAGAATTATTGTAGAATACTATGAAAAACTTTATGCCACTAAATTCAACAACCTAGAAGAAATGGATAAATTCCTAGAAAAATACAACCTTCCTAGACTGAGTCAAGAAGAAGCAGAAAGCCTAAACAGACCTATCAGTAGAGAAGAAATAGAAAAAACCATTAAAAACCTCCCCAAAAATAAAAGTCCAGGCCCTGACGGCTATACCAGCGAATTTTATCAAACATTCAAAGAAGACTTGGTTCCTATTCTACTCAAAGTCTTCCAAAAAATTGAAGAAGAAGCAATACTTCCAAACACATTTTATGAGGCCAACATAACCCTCATACCAAAACCAGGCAAGGATGGCACAAAAAAAGAAAACTACAGACCAATATCTCTAATGAATACAGATGCTAAAATACTAAACAAAATACTAGCAAATCGAATACAACAACATATTAAAAAAATAATACATCATGATCAAGTAGGATTCATCCCAGAATCTCAAGGATGGTTCAACATACGTAAAACGGTTAACGTAATACACCATATCAACAAAACAAAGAACAAAAACCACATGATCTTATCAATAGACGCAGAAAAGGCTTTCGATAAAATACAACACAATTTTATGTTTAAGACTCTCAACAAAATGGGTATAGAAGGAAAATATCTCAACATGATAAAGGCCATATATGATAAACCATCAGCTAACATCATATTAAATGGCACTAAACTGAAGGCTTTCCCCCTTAAATCAGGAACAAGACAGGGTTGTCCACTCTCTCCACTCTTATTTAATGTGGTACTAGAGGTTCTAGCCAGAGCAATCAGACAAGACAAAGAAATAAAAGGCATCCATATCGGAAAAGAAGAAGTAAAGGTATCACTTTTTGCAGATGATATGATCCTATACATCGAAAACCCCAAAGAATCCACAAAAAGACTACTAGAAACAATAAGCCAATACAGTAAGGTCGCAGGATACAAAATTAACATACAGAAGTCAATAGCCTTTCTATATGCCAACAATGAAACAACTGAGAAGGAACTCAAAAGAATAATCCCCTTCACGATTGCAACAAAAAAAATAAAATACTTAGGAATAAACATAACAAAGAATGTAAAGGACTTATATAATGAAAACTATAAACCATTGTTAAGGGAAATCGAAAAAGATATAATGAGATGGAAGAATATACCTTGTTCTTGGCTAGGAAGAATAAATATAATCAAGATGGCTATATTACTCAAAGCAATATACAAATTTAATGCAATTCCCATCAAAATTCCAATGACATTTTTTAAAGAAATAGAGCAAAAAATCATCAGATTTATATGGAACTATAAAAAACCCCGAATAGCCAAAGCAATCCTAAAGAAAAAGAATGAAGCTGGGGGCATAACAATACCTGACTTCAAACTCTATTATAGGGCCACGACAATCAAAACAGCATGGTATTGGCAGAAAAATAGACACTCAGACCAATGGAACAGAATAGAAAGTCCAGAAATAAAACCACATATATATAGTCAAATAATTTTTGATAAAGGGGCCAACAACACACAATGGAGAAAAGAAAGCCTCTTCAATAAATGGTGCTGGGAAAACTGGAAAGCCACATGCAAAAGAATGAAACTGGACTACAGTCTCTCTCCCTGTACAAAAATCAACTCAAAATGGATCAAAGATCTAAACATAAGACCTGAAACAATTAAGTACATAGAAGAAGACATAGGTACTCAACTCATGGACCTGGGTTTTAAAGAGCATTTTATGAATTTGACTCCAATGGCAAGAGAAGTGAAGGCAAAAATTAATGAATGGGACTACATCAGACTAAGAAGTTTTTGCTCAGCAAGGGAAACTGATAATAAAATAAACAGAAAGCCAACTAAATGGGAAATGATATTTTCAAACAACAGCTCAGATAAGGGCCTAATATCCAAAATATACAAAGAACTCATAAAACTCAACAACAAACAAACAAACAATCCAATAAAAAAATGGGAAGAGGATATGAATAGACACTTCTCCCAGGAAGAAATACAAATGGCCAACAGATATATGAAAAGATGCTCATCTTCTTTAGCTATTAGAGAAATGCAAATCAAAACGGCAATGAGATACCACCTCACACCTGTTCGATTAGCTGTTATTAGCAAGTCAGGTAATAGCAAATGTTGGAGAGGCTGTGGAGAAAAAGGAACCCTCATACACTGTTGGTGGGAATGTAAAGTAGTACAACCATTATGGAAGAAAGTATGGTGGTTCCTCAAAAAACTGAAAATAGAACTACCTTATGACCCAGCAATCCCTCTACTGGGTATATATCCCAAAAACTCAGAAACATTGATACGTAAAGACACATGCAGCCCCATGTTTATTGCAGCATTGTTCACAGTGGCCAGGACATGGAAACAACCAAAAAGCCCATCAATAGATGACTGGATAAAGAAGATGTGGCACATATACACTATGGAATACTACTCAGCCATAAGAAATGATGACATCGGAACATTTACAGCAAAATGGTGGGATCTTGATAACATGATACGAAGCGAAATAAGTAAATCAGAAAAAAACAGGAACTGTATTATTCCATACGTAAGTGGGACATAATAGTGAAACTAAGAGACATTGATAAGAGTGTGGTGGTTACGGGGGGAGGGGGGAATGGGAGAGGGATAGGGGGTGGGAGGGGCACAAAGAAAACAAGATAGAAGGTGACAGAGGACAATCTGACTTTGGGTGGTGGGTATGCAACATAATTGAACGACAAGATAACCTGGACTTGTTATCTTTGAATATATGTATCCTGATTTATTGATGTCACCCCATTAAAAAAATAAAATTATTAAATAAAAAAAAAAAAAAAAGGAACACCACAATCAGGTAGACATTAGATACTTTCAAAATTCTCGAGAAAAATCATTTCCAATCTCTAACCCAGATTTTTTCTATATCCAGTTAGATATATCAAGTTTGAGGGAAGAATAGATACTTTCAGATGAATAAGCATCAAAAAATGTCCACAAAGTTGTTCTTTTTTAAAGAAATTACTGGAGGCACCTGACATGTGGTGGCACAGTGGATAAAGTTCTGACCCTCAAATGCTGAGGTCACTAGTTTGAAACCCTGGGCTTAACCTAGTTAAGGCATGTATGGGAGTTCATTTATCCTGCTCCTCCTCCTTAACCCTCTCTCTTTTTCCTCTCTAAAATGAATAAAGTCTTAAAAATTATCTTTTTTAAAAAAGAAATTACTGGAGGCTATATTTTCATCAATAATACAAGAGAATAAACCAAAGCATGAAATCCAGGAGAAAGGTCTATGAAAATGGCAAGGGAATCACCAGGATGATGGCAAAACAAGACCACAAGAGGTCTAGCATATCCAGATAAAAAAGCACCAGGAAAGATCACATAAAGAAGATAAAACTGACAGCATACCTGATATACATACTTGAGTGTCTTAAGGTAATTCTTCATAATTTGGGGAGTATGTGATTAAATCTATGACAAGTACACAGAAAACCAAAGGGAGAAAATGCAAGACAATTATTAACTCCAAAAATATTAAAATATTTTCCAAAAAAATTAAGTCACCATATACAAAAAGGCAACCAAAAATACTGTTTATATAGTCATGATAATATAAAACATCAGGTATCTATCTAACTAAAACTGAAACTATATTGTTAAGTATATATGATGGAATGTCAGTTTATATAGCTTTTACATTTTTATCTACCTTTGATATTTTGGAAACATATATTTTTTTAATTTAGTGGGATAGAGAAAGAGATATGAAGGGAGAGAGATGAGAAGCATTAACTCGTAGTTGTGTCATTTTAGTTGTTTATTGTTTCTCATACATGCCTAGACAGGAGGGGGGTGACTCAGGCTGAGCCAGTGACCCCTTGCTCAAGCCAGAGACCTTGGGGTTTTGAACCTGGGAATTCAGAGACCCAGGTCTATGCTCTATCCACCGTGCACCAGCCATCACTGGTCAGGCTGGAAACATAATTTTTAAATGTCTGTTTTTATGTTCAATCTTTTCTATTATGCATTAATTTCAGAAATCATTAACATTTAATAAGTATCATTAACATTTCAAAAGCATAGTAAATGCAACTCATAACTGAAACCTTGTTACATACAAAAACACCATGGACAGACAGTTCTAAGAGGATGAAACCATATAACCATATCTGGTATGCTTAGCAAAATAGTACCTAGAACATAGTATGTCCCCAATAAACATTATTTGAATAAATGAATAGCTCACACAAAAAACTTTGTATAGGAATATAGTCATATGCAAGATTATGTGAAATTGATTTGTATTTATAATAAACCACTCCAAACATTGTGGTAGAATTAAAATTAATATTAAAAATTTTTTTAACCTCTGGCAACATTCCAAGGTCTCACAGCCTCTTCGTAAATACCTGGAAGCACTGTCAAGTATCTATCTGAGAAACCAATGCGTAGTAAGCCCTAAGCATTCCTAATTTAAAATACTTAAACCATTTAAAAATGAGCCCCAATCATTTCACCTATGCACAAATGTAATCACATGTACTTTATAGCTTCTGTAAAGAGAAAATTACTAGGTAAATGAAGTTAAACAAAAAATATCCACAGTTCAACCTAACCGTGGATTTCTCCTAAATCAACACATCTTTACATCATTTTTTTAAAAATCTCAACTTAGTCTCACATAAGCTAACATTTTTAATGAAAGTCTAATACTCGTGAAAGAAATAAAAAGTGAAGAGGTATGAAACTGATAGTTATTTGTGAATGTAGGGACCACTGTAAATGATACCAAGGGCCATATGAAGAACTAGAGACATGTTTCATAAGAATTCAACGGCACAAATTTAGTTAATGACATAGGCAGGACTAGAAATCAGTACTCCTAACTTTTAATAATTTTCCAATATATCCTCTGACCTTCTTTCAATTAGTACCTTCTTTTTAAAGATAAAAAATATACTGGGCCTAAACCATTAGTTTTATATAAGTTTTTATTATCAATTATTTTTATTTCATTACAAAACTCTGGCTAATATATATTTTTATAATACTTGCCCCAAAGTACTTTTTGCCATATATTACTTTGTTTTAGGCCTCAAAGAACTAAAGTGTTCTAGTGGAGAAAAGTGAATGAGAACAAGCCATGTCTTTCAATGTGAATCAACTCCAAGCATTTTCAAGTCCTTAAAATAGTCAACTTTCAGCCAGGCAGGGCAGAGAGTTTAATCACATAAAACCACTTGTTCATGACCCTGGCCACTTGGCTCAGTGGTAAAGCATCATCCCAGTGTGTGGATGTCCCAGGTTTGACTTCTGGTCAGGGCAAACAGGAGAAGCACGCCCACCTGCTTCTCTACCCCTCCCTCTCTCTCTTCTCCTCCCCTGTACATCCATGGCTTGATCGGCATCAGACCCTAGAGCTGGGGATGGGGTTGAGGATGGCTCCATGGCCTCATCAGGTGCTAAAAATTGGCTCCAGCTGCAATAGAGCAAGGGCCTCAGATAGGCAGAGTATTGGGCTTGCTGGGTGGATCCAGGTAGGTACGGGTGCATGCGGGAGTCTGTCTCTGTGCCCCCACTCTCACTAATTAAAAAGAAACAAACAAACCCTGGCCGGTTGGCTCAGCGGTAGAGCGTCGGCCTAGCGTGCGGAGGACCCGGGTTCGATTCCCAGCCAGGGCACACAGGAGAAGCGCCCATTTGCTTCTCCACCCCTCCGCCGCGCTTTCCTCTCTGTCTCTCTCTTCACCTCCCGCAGCCAAGGCTCCATTGGAGCAAAGATGGCCCGGGCGCTGGGGATGGCTCTGTGGCCTCTGCCTCAGGTGCTAGAGTGGCTCTGGTCGCAAAATGGCGACGCCCAGGATGGGCAGAGCATCGCCCCCTGGTGGGCAGAGCATCGCCCTTGGTGGGCGTGCCGGGTGGATCCCGGTCGGGCGCATGTGGGAGTCTGTCTGACTGTCTCTCCCTGTTTCCAGCTTCAGAAAAATTAAAAAAAAAAAAAAAAAAGAAACCAACAACAACAAAAAAACCCCACCATTCGCTGTGGAACTCATGGAGAAAAATAAGTAAATACCATTATTAATCTCATGTTCCATTTAAAAAAGATTAAGGTATCAAAATAAAAGGGATTTTTTTAACCGCCTGCTCAGATCAGTCCATATTTTTAGTTTGTTTGCTTAAAATGTGGATCTCTCCTTTAACATTTAGATTCGAGGGACTTCTAATTGCCTTTTATTTTTATCAGATTATCTAATCATTAAAATTATCTTCATATTAATTAACCATTTTAATGTCTTAACAGTGTTCCATTGCAAGGGTATACTAAAATATTTGATTCCTTAAGATATACAGGTTTAAATTTCTTGACTTTCAAATTCTGGGGAAGTACTTGTAACAACCATTTCCTACTTTTAAAATATCCCCCTTTCAGGTTTTCATAAGTCTGGATTCTCCTGATTCCTCACCTGCAACTTTTATAATCTCATTTCCTATCTCTACTTGTAAAGGTGCATTTCTACTCAAGGTCTGTTGTCCCAAAATTCTACCAATTCAGTCCTGCAGAGAAATCACTCTCATATTGCTTAAACTATTATCTTTGTCACTTCCTAAAGTCTTGTATGAAGCAGGTGCTCAAAATATGTTGAAATAATGATAATGACTCCATGATTTGTATCTCTAGATACATCCATATCCAACCTTCCCTTGTTTATTCTCAATGATACAGTTCCATCTTCATCTTAAAAAACGTACAAAACAGCCCTGGCCGGTTGGCTCAGCGGTAGAGCATTGGCCTGGCGTGCGGGGGGACCCGGGTTCGATTCCCGGCCAGGGCACATGGGGAGAAGCGCCCATTTGCTTCTCCACCCCCTCCCTCCTTCATCTCTGACTCTCTCTTCTCCTCCCGCAGCCAAGGCTCCATTGGAGCAAAGATGGCCCAAGCGCTGGGGATGGCTCCTTGGCCTCTGCCCCAGGCGCTAGAGTGGCTCTGGTCGCGGCAGAGTTACACTGCGGAGGGGCAGAGCATCGCCCCCTGGTGGGCACAGCGTCGCCCCTGGTGGGCATGCCGGGTGGATCCCTGTCGGGCACATGCGGGAGTCTGTCTGACTGTCTCTCCCCGTTTCCAGCTTCAGAAAAATACAAAAAAAAAAAAAAATGTACAAAACATATCTTTCCCTAATGAATCCTCTTTCTCATATTCCTTAAGCACCATAAAGAATATTTCCAGTCTTTCTGCTGCAATCCTGCGGAATTTTTCTCCCTAATCACATTTCCCTTCACTTACATTTCAGTCAGCTTCACAGGCCCTACTTCATTCATCAGTCCTCATTATTGTAAACTACCTTTCACTGCCAATATTCCAGCCTAGCTCTTACCTACCTTTTGAGATATAGTAAAACAGTGCTGAAAAGGAGCAGTCAACATTCAAATATTGTTCCACAACTTAATAGTTGTGTGAACTTGAGAAATTAACATTCTTACACTTCATTTTCCTTATCTGCACAAAGGTGTTAATACTAGTATCTATCTTATATGGTTTTTGTGAGGATGAAATGAATTAACATATATAAAAAATTCAATACAGAGCCTCACATATAGTAAGCTCTACACAAGCCTAAACTATTATTTTTATGTTTTTGGGTTGGAGTTTTTGTTGTTGGGGGGGGGGGGGTTGGCGAGAGAGACAGACAGACAGGGAGAGAGATGATAAGCATCCATTCGTAGTTGTGGTCCTTTTACTTGTTCATTGATTGCTTCTCATATGTGAACTGACCGGGTGGCTTCCAGCCAAGCCAGCAACCATGGATGGGGTCATGTCTATAATCCCAAACTCAACCTGGCAGCCCAGTGCTCAAGCTGGTGACCTCGGGGTTTTGAATCTGGGTCCTCAGCATCCCAGGTTGATGCTAAATCCTCTGCACAGCTGCCTGATCTGGCAGTCCTAAATGTTGCAACCCTTTGAGTAGAGAGTTTTTCTCACGCTCGCAGACCCCCAGGAGTGAGTTTTATTTCAAAAAATGAAATTAGTTCCAGTTCCAGTTTTATTAAAATCATGTTTGTTTGATAACCAATTTATAAAAACAAGAACACACATTTGCCTTTCTTTAATGTTGCCTTATACATTTTTTAAATTAAATCAATCATACTCTGGATGGTCAGGAGGCATGAGGATGTACATGAATGTTCATACTACTCAAAGGGTTAAACTATTCTCTGCCTCCAATCACTTTTTTCTCCAGCTTACCACTACTGATGAAATAATTTTCATAGAACACTTTCATCATATCATTTTATTAATGTAAAACATGAAGACTACCTTCTGAATGAAGATCAAGTTTCTAAGTCTCACATTTATAGCTCTCCATTACCTAGTCTAGAAGTCAGCAAAATATAGCCCATATGTCAGTCACATGATTTTTGTATATAATCTTTCATTGAAACACAGCCACCCTCATTAATTTATGAATTTTCCATAGATGCTTTTTCATTCTGATATCAGATTTGAGCAACTGTGGCATAGTCTATATAGCAGGGGTCGGGAACCTTTTTGGCTGAGAGAGCCATGAATGTCACATATTTTAAAATGTAATTCTGTGAGAGCCATACAATATGTTTAAAATTAAATACAAATAAATGTGTGCATTTTATGTAAGACCAACATTTTAAAGTAGACTAAGTCTCTGAATTCTTTTTAATAACGTTGTTATACTGTAGCTAACCAATGATGAATAAAGTACTTTTTACCATTAGGGCGACTTCTGGTGCTGCACGGTTTTGCTGATGGCTTTGTAGTCTGGTGGATATATGATGAGGTTAAGCTTCATACAGGCGTTGGGATTTGCATATGTTAAACGTGATCACCAGATGTGACAAAGACTGCTCACATGCATACGTAAAGCCAAACATTGTCAGTACAGCAATACGCACACGTTGCAGTGTATAGTATGTGACGGCATTCCAAGTTTTGACAATCAGCTGGTCCATGGGTTGAAATTTTTTAATTTCTCCCCACTGTGTTTGCTCGCCAACTCTGCTTGCTGTCGTGCAAGTCTTTCCAAATCTTCATTCAGTGACTTGAACTTATTCACCCACATGTTGGAGGCCTTCAGGTCAGCAGCTTGTAGCTCAAAATCTGACGGAGACACCAGGGATGTAACTCAGGTCAGCGCGGTCTAGTGTACACTCGTGTGGATGGGTGATGAACTTAAAAAGACGAGTATGCTCATGAAATTCTCCAAAGCGCGCTTTGAATGACTGCAGGAGATTAGATGTGAAGCCCACTAGCTTCTGGAGATCAAGATGTTGAGCAGGGTCACTTGCTGTGCATGCATCTTTAAACTCTCCCAGTTTTTCAAAGTGTAGTAAACTACCTGTTTCAATGTCAGCGATGAAGAGTTCCAGCTTGTTTTCAAATGCAAACACTGCTTGTTGAGGGATAAGACTGTATTTCCAACACCTTGCATTTTCACATTGAGCTGGTTCAGATGTTCAGTCATGTCCACGAGATAGTAGAGCTTCAGGAGCCACTCAGTGTTAGCTAACTCAGGATGCTTGACATTTTTCATTTCAGGAAAAGTCCGGATTTCGCTCAGACAAGCCGCAAAATGGCTGAGCACCTTCCCTCTTGACAATCAACGCACATTGCTGTGCAGAAGTAGACCAAGATAATTATTTCCAACTTCATCCAGCAGTGTTTTAAACTGGCGATCATTTAAAGCTCACGCAACAATAAAGTTGACCACCTGAATGACCAGCTACATCACCTCACCAAGCTGCTCACCACACATCTGAACACAAAGCGCCTCCTAATGTAGGATGCAGGGAATACTTACGATGGGTCTCTTTTCATGTTCACGAAGAAGCGCTACAAATCCTCTGTTTTTCCCCACCATGCACGAAGCACCATCAGTACATCGAAATAAGTTTATACATTGGTAGATTTTTTTCTTTAGCAAAGTCAGTGAAAGACTTGAATAAATCCTCCCCTCTTGTTGTCTCTTTCAGAGGCAAAACAGCAAGACTTTCCTCACGTAGTGTGTCACCGACAGCATACCTTGCAATCACGCTGAACTGGGATAAATGGCTTACGTCTGTTGACTCATCCAAAGCGAGAGAAAAGAATGGTGCTGAATTTATGTCCTTCACTTGTGTTGCCTCAATTTGATTTGCCATCATGATGGTATGATCACGAACAGTTCTTGCTGACAGAGGCATGTCTTTTATTTGTTTATCTTGTCTTTATCCAAAAAGTTGTCAAAGAGTTCACTGGCAACATCAAGCATGAGTGTTTTGGCATACTCCACATCTGTGAATGGCTTTCCGTTCCTCAAAATTGCTAAAGCACCAGCAAAGCTAGCCGAATTCCAGTCACCTTGTTGGGTCCAAACATGGAGTTGCTGCTGACTAGCTTACACTCTGCACGGTAGCTCTTGACATGCTTTCTTCCTGCTGTTCCCCTCTGGATATTTCGATGCAAATGTAGTATGGCATGTGTTGAAGTGCCACTTTATATTTGACCGTTTCATCGATGCAATTTTATCATTGCATATTAGACACACTGCAGAACCTGCTCTCTCCACAAAGGTGAATTCCTCTGTCCATTCCTGCTGAAAAGTACGATACTCCTCATCTTTTTTATTTTAGCCATCTTCTTTGTCAAAAGGGTTTCTGCAATTAGCTAGCTGACTACTTGATTAAAAGGAGAGAAGTTTACTTCCTGACATCACAAAGACCCGTGTACGTTACGCATTATCCAATAAAAATTTGGTGTTGTCCCGGAGGACAGCTGTGATTGGCTCCAGCCACCCGCAACCATGAACATGAGCGGTAGGAAATGAATGGATTGTAATACATGAGAATGTTTTATATTTTTGTTATTATTTTTTTTATTAAAGAGTTGTCTGCGAGCCAGATGCAGCCATCAAAAGAGCCACATCTGGCTCGCGAGCCATAGGTTCCCGACCCCTGGTCTATACGCTCACAAAACATAAAATGTTTACTATTCAGTTCTTATAGAAAATGTTTGCTGATCCCCGACCTATTCAGGTCTCTTATCTGTACTATTCCCTATATATATATGGCATGTCTAAAATAAAACATCTTTTTTTTGGTATACTTGCTCCTCTCAAATTCCCTGTATTACTAACAGTTAACAAATACTTATTGAATACTTATTACATGCACTGTTCTAGTAACTGGGAAGACAGCAGGGGAGAAAAAGAAAGCCCCAACTCTCATATAGCATATTTGCTTTTGCAGGGCAAGAAATCAAAAATAAGAAATCATACACATCAGCATCTATTAACTGGTGAGATAGAATGACAGTAGACTGGGGTGCTATTTTAAATATTATGGCCTTTCTAATAAGGCAACATTTGAATAGAGTCCTGAATTAGTGAACCACAAGAATACTTTGGGGAAATGCAATCCAGGAACAGAAGAAACTCAACCCTATGGATGTCACTTTAAAATTACACCCTGCGTGCCTCACTCGCCTCACTCTAATCTCAAATCCTGCTGTCAATGACTTACATCCAGAATATATAAAAACCTCAGACCTTCTACTAATCAAAAAAGAAAAAGTCCAATTTTTTTAAATGGGCTCAAGATTTAATCAGGCACTTCAACAAAAAGGATATATATTAAAATAGCCAATAAGCATATTAAATGATACTATCAATGAAATGTAAATTAAAATTATACTAAGAACTAATTAAGTAATATCAAAATACATACATACACAAACCTGCCTTAGTTTTGTTCCTTCTGAATCTAAAAACTAGAGATTAATTTGTTGAAAATTATTCTGGGGATTTAAAGAAAAAAACCATCTTTGGATAGGTATAATGACTAGTACTCCAAATCCTTAATTATGAAACTTTGTTACTATGATTAGACAATTACTTCATCCTACATAAGAACATTGACAAACCAAGGTTGTTTTCCACAGAAACGTGACCACATAGCTTTCAGAAAGCATACTTTTGGCGGTGGTGCAGTGGACAGAGCAGAGCCTCGGACTGGGACGCGGAGGACCTAGGTTCGAAACCCCGAGTTTGCTGGCTTGAGCACGGGCTCATTTAGTTTGAGCAAGACTCACCAGCTCAAGCCCAAGGTTGCTGGCTTCAGCAAGGGGTCACTCCATCTGCTGTAGCCCACCCTCCGCCCTGGTCAAGACACATATGAGAAAGCAATCAATGAAAAACTAAGGTGCTGCAATTAAGAACTGATGCTTCTCATCTTCTGTCTGTCCCTATCTGTCCCTCCTTCTGTCCCTTTCCATCTCCGTCACCCAAAAAAAAAAAAAAAAAAAAAAAGGCATACTTTTGGACGAGGATTATCTCATGCTGGATCAGAAGCAAACAGGAAAATTTAAAGATGGCTAAATAATTTTCATGCTCAATTTTTAAAGGTCATTGCTGAATTTTGCACACAAAATTCTCACTTCATAGGTACCTTGCAATTCAATTTAAATTTATAAAGAGTTTTGAATTTCTAATTTGTAACAGGGAAAGGTGTTAAAGAATAATATTTCCATATCCTTATATGTAGAAGGCAATTCTAGAGCTTAATGTTTTAATATTTTTAAAAAGTCATTATTTTTAATATAGAAATAAGTTAATATCCAAGAATGATATTAGAAAAATGAGTGGGAGTGACGTCACGGAAATGGCGCCATGAGAAGCGCGTCCGACAGCTCTCCCCTAAATCACAACAAATTTATCAACTAGAAACAGAAAAATTTATCCTCGGAGCATTCCGGAGTTCCACACAAACTGAAAGCAAAAGGACTGTTATCACTTGAATCTGAGAGACGAGGGTGTGGAGGAAGCTACCGCAGTGACGCTCATTCAAGCCGCCAGGGAGTGCGCCTGCGGTGAGTCAGCCCATATACTTGGGAACCGCGAGCCGCTGCGAGCGGCCGATCTCGAGCCACCGCAAGCCCCCGCGAGCTGCCGGGAACCCCCGCGAACGGCCACCGCGAGCTGCCGGGAGCCCCCACGAACCGCCACCGCGAGCGGCCGCCACGAGCGGCTGCACGCGCGCCCGGTCCGGTTGAGCACCGCTGACGTTCACGGCGGCCTGCACACTGCGAGTGGGGATCACTGGCCACCGGTGCCCAGAGCGCCCCAATCGCGCGCGTGCCTTGGGCATTCCACGCGCCCAGGGTGCCCTACTGGCCCGCACACCCAGGGGGCTCCATTATCCTGCGCCTGGTGCGGTCCAGCCGCGAGCAGCGGGGCGAGCGGGAGAGGCTTGGGAGATTCTCTCTGTGGGCGGGGCACCTCACCCAGCCATTCAAGCTAACAATCAAGCGTTGGGGGAGGGGCGCATGCAGGCAGCCTAAAATACCTTCGGAAACACAGCTGCGACCCAATCACTGAAATTAGCTTAACCCATAAAATCTCCGCACCCTCGGTTCTAATTGATAAAATCTCTCTCAGTTCAGCGATCCAAGACAAGAGGCGTGATATTTTTTAGTGCCTCTCGCTAAAGGGGCGGGGGCAACTTCTGATTGATAGAGCCTCCATATTCAGGGATAAACGTTAACAAGAAGGACTTGGCAGATAATAAGGTCTATACTACACTAGTCATAAGCAGAGACTAGTGCCTCTTCTTCCCTGCAAAAACAGGCTACAAAGTGTGGAAAGCCTGGGTTGAGAGGTCCAACTAAATGATAGGCGCTGAACAGTCACTTTGACAACAATTGACTCCCACCCCCGCCTGATTACACTGGAGGCCCTGACTCTCAGAGCCTTTCCCAAAGCCTTGCACTGAGTGGGGATAGAGTGGGGATTTCCCAGCTCTTTGAGCCTCTTACTCCCCAGGCAGAAGCAGTTGCAGCCTTATAGCTGGATCACCAGGCTGCTAATTCAGAAAGGGGGGACTAGGAGAGAGAATCCAGGAAAGCAAACTGCCTCATCGTTGGACCCTGCAAACGCCAACAAGCCTTTACTTCCAGCAAGACTAAAGCCAATTATATGACATTGCCATAGAATCCCATCAACTGCAAATCCCTACCTAAGAGTGACACAGGGGCAGAGCCTGGGGTACAGAGTCACTGACCAGGAAGAGGGAGAGAAAAGAAAAAGGAAGAAGTTAACCTCTCAAAATCAAGAAAAACCCACAGACTTTACAACTTGATCCACTAATTTTCTTTTGTTGTTGTTGTTGTTGTTGTCTGTTTCTTCTATCTTTTTGCCTTTATTTCCTCCACCTCGGTCCTTCTATTCTCTGCCCATCTTATGCTTCCCCTTTCTTGAACTACACTACCCATGAGTGTTGCATTTTATTTTTCTTCTTCATCCTCACCCTCCTTTAAGGTTATACTCCAAAACACTTAACTCTCACTCTCTCCTCTTTTGTTTTTTTTTTGTCTTGCTTTATTTTGTTTTTTTCTCCTCCTATTTTATTTCTTCCTTCGTTTTTCTCTTTTTCTTATTTTTTCCTTTCTATTCGTTTATTCTTTTCTCATTTTACTTTCCTCCCATATAATCCTCAATCACAAACAAATTAGTTAATTTGGGACTCAAGGCTTTTTTTTGGCTTTATTTCTCTTTTTTGCTTTTGTTTTTATTTTTTTTTTCTCTTGTTTGTTTATTTTTGTGGCATTTTGGATCCTACCAACCCAAGGTCTCCATTGTATTTAGTCTTCGCTCCACTTAATACAACAGATATTTACTTATTATTTTTATTTTTTCTTCTTTATTATTCTTTTTTGGTCCTTTTTTCTGATTCCCTCTTATCCCTCTCATTATATCTCTTAGTTGACCATCACTTACAAGCAAATCTTATGCTTGTCTAAGATTTTCTTCCTTTTTTTTTTTTTTTTTTGCATTTAGTAGGTCCCTACTCTCTTTTTTTGCCCCTTGAACTCTTCACCCCAAATCAGGCCCTCCATTATAGGAACGATATTTCCCTGAGGAGGGGAGAGGAGGGAAAGAGAAGAGAGAAAAAAAGGGGGAAATAATAAATTATTACTGTTTTTTTTTGTGGGGTGTTTTACCCTTTTTTTTTTTTTCTTTTTACTCTTTATTAATTCTAATTAGTGCTATCAATAAGACCACCCTCAGATGCCGATAAGAAAGAGGAAATCGAATATTATGGATACAAAAGAAAGAGAGGTAACACAAATAGATGTGGAAAAATCTACGGAGAAAAGACTTAACATATTGGAAGCCTTGGAGCTAAATGACAGAGAATTTAAAATAGAAATCTTAAAAATACTCAGAGATATACAAGAAAACACAGAAAGGCAATATAGGGAGATCAGAAAACAACTCAATGAACACAAAGAATACATTACCAAGGAAATTGAAACTATAAAAACAAATCAAACAGAAATGAAAAACTCAATTCACGAGCTGAAAAACGAGGTAACAAGCTTAGCTAACAGAACAGCCCAGATTGAAGATAGGATTAGTGAAATAGAAGACAAACAACTTGAGGCACAACAGAGAAAAGAAGAAAGAGACTCAAAAATAATAAAAAATGAGAAAGCCCTACAGGAATTGTCTGACTCCATCAGAAAGAATAACGTAAGAATAATAGGTATATCAGAGGGAGAAGAGAAAGAAAATGGAATGGAGAATATACTCAAACAAATAATAGACGAGAACTTCCCAAGCCTGTGGAAGGAACTAAAGCCTCAAATTCAAGAAGCAAACAGAACACCGAGTTTTCTTAACCCCAACAAACCCACTCCAAGGCACATCATAATAAAGATGACACAAACCAATGACAAAGAAAAAATTCTCAAGGCAGCCAGGGAAAAGAAGAGTACAACATATAAAGGAAGGCCTATTAGATTATCATCAGATTTCTCAGCAGAAACTCTACAAGCTAGAAAAGAGTGGACCCCAATATTTAAAGCCCTGAAAGAGAGGAACTTTCAGCCAAGAATACTATACCCATCAAAGCTATCCTTCAAGTATGAAGGAGATATAAAAACATTCACAAATACAGAAAAGATGAGAGAATTTATCAACAGAAAGCCCCCACTCCAGGAAATACGAAGGGGGGTTTTCCAACCAGATTCAAAGAACAAAAGAAAACAACACCACAAGTAACAGCTCCACCAAGAACACAATAAAACCAAACTTAAACTGTGACAACAAAGGAAAAAAAGGGGGGAGAGGATGGAGATTAACAGTAGCAAAGGATGATGAAGTGCAGAAATACTTATAAGATAGGGTACTACAATGAATATGGTAGGTACCCTTTTCATTACTTAATGGTAACCACTCTCAAAAAAACCACCACAAAAACACTTGACTTAAAAAAGGTAGCAACAGAGGAAAGAAGTATGGAACACAAACAAACAAAAACAAATGATAGAAAAACAAAAGAGAAGAATCAAACTAGATACAAAACTAACAGAAAACAATTTATAAAATGGCAGTAGGGAACCCACAAGTGTCAATAATTACACTAAATGTAAATGGATTAAACTTACCAATAAAAAGACACAGAGTAGCAGAATGGATTAAAAAAGAAAATCCAACTATATGCTGCCTACAAGAAACACATCTAAGCAACAAGGATAAAAACAAATTCAAAGTGAAAGGCTGGAAAACAATACTCCAAGCAAACAACACCCAAAAAAAAGCAGGTGTGGCAATACTCATATCTAATAATGCTGACTACAAGACAGAAAAAGTACTCAGAGACAAAAATGGTCATTTCATAATGATTAAGGGGACGCTGAATCAAGAAGACATAACAATCCTTAATATATATGCACCAAACCAAGGAGCACCAAAATATATAAGACAGCTACTTATTGACCTTAAAACAAAAACTAACAAAAATACAATCATACTTGGAGACCTCAATACACCGCTGACGGCTCTAGATCGGTCATCCAAACAGAGAATCAATAAAGATATAGTGGCCTTAAACGAAATACTAGAACACCTGGATATGATAGACATCTACAGGACACTTCATCCCAAAGCGACAGAGTATACATTTTTCTCTAGTGTACATGGAACATTCTCAAGAATTGACCATATGTTGGGCCACAAAGACAATATCAGCAAATTTAGAAAAATTGAAATTGTACCAAGCATATTTTCTGATCATAAAGCCTTGAAACTAGAATTCAACTGCAAAAAAGAGGGGGAAAAACCCACAAAAATGTGGAAACTAAACAACATACTTCTAAAAAATGAATGGGTCAAAGAAGAAATAAGTGCAGAAATCAAAAGATATATACAGACAAATGAAAATGAAAATACGACATATCAGAATCTCTGGGATGCAGCAAAAGCAGTAATAAGAGGAAAGTTCATATCACTTCAGGCCTATATGAACAAACAAGAGAGAGCCGAAGTAAACCACTTAACTTCACACCTTAAGGAACTAGAAAAAGAAGAACAAAGACAACCCAAAACCAGCCGAAGAAAGGAGATAATAAAAATCAGAGCAGAAATAAATGAAATAGAGAACAGAAAAGTATAGAAAAAATCAATAAAACAAGGAGCTGGTTTTTTGAAAAGATCAACAAAATTGACAAACCCTTGGCAAGACTCACCAAGGAAAAAAGACACAGAACTCAAATAAATAAAATCCAAAATGAAAGAGGAGAGATCACCACAGACATCATAGAAATACAAAGAATTATTGTAGAATACTATGAAAAATTATATGCCACCAAATACAACAATCTAGAAGAAATGGATAAATTCCTAGAACAATACAACCTTCCTCGACTGAGTCATGAAGAAGCAGAAAGCCTAAACAGACCAATCAGCAGGGAGGAAATAGAAAAAACTATTAAAAATCTCCCCAAAAATAAAAGTCCAGGCCCAGACGGTTATACTAGTGAATTCTATCAAACATTCAAAGAAGACTTCGTTCCTATTCTACTCAGTCTTCCAAAAAATTGAAGAAGAAGCAATACTTCCAAACACATTTTATGAGGCCAACATAACCCTCATACCAAAACCTGGCAAGGATGGCACAAAGAAAGAAAACTACAGACCAATATCTCTAATGAATACAGATGCTAAAATACTAAACAAAATACTGGCAAACCGAATACAACAACATATTAAAAAAATAATACATCATGATCAAGTGGGATTCATCCCAGAATCTCAAGGATGGTTCAACATACGCAAAACGGTTAACGTAATACACCATATCAACAAAACAAAGAACAAAAACCACATGATCTTATCAATAGATGCAGAAAAGGCTTTTGATAAAATACAACACAATTTTATGTTTAAGACTCTCAACAAAATGGGTATAGAAGGAAAATATCTCAACATGATAAAGGCCATATATGATAAACCATCAGCCAACATCCTATTAAACGGCATAAAACTGAGGACTTTCTACCTTAAATCAGGAACAAGACAGGGTTGTCCACTCTCTCCACTCTTATTCAACGTGGTGCTAGAAGTTCTGGCCAGAGCAATCAGACAAGACAAAGAAATAAAAGGCATCCATATCGGAAAAGAAGAAGTAAAGCTATCACTTTTTGCTGATGATATGATCCTATACATCGAAAACCCGAAGGACTCCACAAAAAGATTATTAGAAACAATAAACCAATACAGTAAGGTCGCAGGATACAAAATTAACATACAAAAGTCCATAGCCTTTCTATATGCCAACAATGAAATATTAGAAAACGAACTCAAAAAAATAATCCCCTTCACGATTGCAACAAAAAAAATAAAATACCTAGGAATAAACATAACAAAGAACGTAAAGGACCTATATAATGAAAATTACAAAGCATTGTTAAGGGAAATCGAAAAAGATACAATGAGATGGAAAAATATTCCTTGTTCTTAGATAGGAAGAATAAATATAATCAAAATGGCCATATTACCCAAAGCAATATACAAATTTAATGCAATTCCCATCAAAATCCCTATGAGATTTTTTAAAGAAATGGAACAAAAAATCATCAGATTTATATGGAACTATAAAAACCCCGAATAGCCAAAACAATCCTAAGGAAAAAGAATGAAGCTGGGGGCATTACAATACCTGACTTTAAACTATATTATAGGGCCACGATAATCAAAACAGCATGGTATTGGCAAAAAAATAGACACTCAGACCAATGGAACAGAATAGAAAGCCCAGAAATAAAACCACATATATATGGTCAAATAATCTTTGATAAAGGGGCCAACAACACACAATGGAGAAAAGAAAGCCTCTTCAACAAATGGTGTTGGGAAAACTGGAAAGCCACATGCAAAAGAATGAAACTCGACTACAGCCTGTCCCCCCCCCCCGTGTACTAAAATTAATTCAAAATGGATCAAAGACCTAAATATAAGACCTGAAACAATAAAGTACATAGAAGAAGACATAGGTACTAAAATCATGGACCTGGGTTTTAAAGAACATTTTATGAACTTGACTCCAATGGCAAGAGAAGTGAAGGCAAAGATAAATGAATGGGACTACATCAGAATAAAAAGTTTTTGCTCAGCAAGAGAAACTGATATCAAAATAAACAGACAGCCAACTATATGGGAACTGATATTTTCAAACGACAGCTCAGATAAGGGCCTAATATCCAAAATTTACAAAGAACTCATAAAACTCAACAACAAACAAACAAGCAATCCAATAAAAAAATGGGAAGAGGACATGAACAGACACTTCTCCCAGGAAGAGATACAAATGGCCAACAGATATATGAAAAGATGCTCAGCTTCATTAGTTATTAGAGAAATGCAAATCAAAACTACAATGAGATACCACCTCACTCCTGTTAGATTAGCTATTATCAACAAGACGGGTAATAGCAAATGTTGGAGAGGCTGTGGAGAAAAAGGAACCCTCATTCACTGTTGGTGGGACTGTAAAGTAGTACAACCATTATGGAGGAAAGTATGGTGGTTCCTCAAAAAACTGCAAATAGAACTACCTTATGACCCAGCAATCCCTCTACTGGGTATATACCCCAAAACCTCAGAAACATTGATACGTGAAGACACATGTAGCCCCATGTTCATTGCAGCACTGTTCACAGTGGCCAAGACATGGAAACAACCAAAAGGCCCTTCAATAGAAGACTGGATAAAGAAGATGTGGCACATATACACTATGGAATACTACTCAGCCATAAGAAATGATGACATCAGATCATTTACAGCAAAATGGTGGGATCTTGATAACATTATAAGGAGTGAAATAAGCAAATCAGAAAAAAACAAGAAATACATGATTCCATACATTGGTGGAACATAAAAATGAGACTAAGAGACATGGACAAGAGTGTGGTGGTTACCAAGGGTGGGGGGGGAGGGAGGATTGGGAGGAAGGGAGGGAGAGAGTTAGGGGGAGGGGGAGGGGCACAGAGAACTAGATAGAGGGTGACGGAGGACAATCTGACTTTGGGCGAGGGGTTTGCAACATAATTTGATGACAAAATAACCTAGACATGTTTTCTTTGAATATATGTACCCTGATTTATTAATGTCATCCCATTACCATTAATAAAAATTTATTAAAAAAAAAAAAAAAAAAAGAAAAATGAGTGCACATTTTAGATGTATTTACATTAATTAGGTCATATTCTCTGGCCCATCAGCCTAGATATGTTTATTTACTAATCATGGTTCTGTTAGTACACATTCTGTCAGCACTTTTGCCAAATATTTCAGAACAAGTAGAATTTAATTTAAACATGCAACAAATTTTTTAATGTAACCAAATGAATCATCTAATTCCAATGGGCATCCAGTTTGGTACTGACATCACTTACCAGTAATAAATTTACGAAGTAGCACAATTATCATTTTCACATACCAAAAATGAATGAAATGACAACTGTAACTGAATTTGTAAATTTTTTTTAAATTAAAAAATCATTGAACTCCTATCTGACAGTAAGACTCTAGGAAGTAGTTCTCCAGGTTGTAACTCTATTTAGAATCTGTTCATCTGTTTCCTTAATTTGTCCATAGGTAAAAAAAATATCAAAATTTAAAAGTCTGAGTTTCAAAAGAATGTATTAGGATGTGTTTTAGGTCGATTTGTTTGAATGCAATTTTCTGTACTACTGTTTTTGTTTTAAGCAATTTTTAAAAACTTTATTAACATTTGTTTGCAAATACTTCTGTGATGAATCAATTAAAATTCATTTCAATAATTGAAAAGAAATTACAAGTACTATTATACATTGTTGAGAATGGCTAAAATTTCCAAGTGAATACAGCTTTATTCAAAGGTCGAAACCTGGGAACAAACCAAATGGGCATCATTTGGAGAACATCTAGTGGTATAATCATACAATAAAATATTACATGGCAATAAAAAATAAACTTCTATTAGAACCGATAACTTGATGAATATATTATCTCCCTATTAATAGATCAAAACACTTGGTAGCTTAAAACTTTAATAGCAATTTATTCTCTAACATTTGTAAACTACAAGAGTCCAAAATCAAGGTTTTGTCCCCCATGGTCATGCTCCCTCTAAAGCAGTGATTCTCTAACTTTTTAAAGTCGGGACACATTTAAAATCCTACAAATAACTGTAGGCGCACTATATACAAATTTCTGAGAAATATGTTATAATAATTAAGTCAAATATTCAAGAAAAAAAATATAAAGTCCAAGCGTGCTTTTATGGTAATTAAACGAAATAAATATGACAAAATTAAATTTATTCTGACATTAAAAAACATTTTTATGTTACATTTTTTTGAGTTATGCTTTTTAGAATTTGTAAAAAAGAAGGGTTAAAAAGTAAAAAAAAATGACAAAAAGGTTAATCTTTATATATATATATAGATAGATAGATACATTCTTAGTAAGATTTAGGAAATTCGGCAGGTCCCGGCACAAATGTGTTAAGTTTTTTCATTCTTGTGTTTATGATAAACATGAGCCTGATGTGTCCCAGTGATTTCTTCAATGTTTGGGCATATATGTGAAAGGTAAACTCTCATTTCCTCATCAATACATTGAAGAATTCCTCTTTTTACTCTTAATGTGTTGAGTGCAGAAAACTCCCACCATACATATCATCTTATCTTTACACCAAACAAAGGATAGAAGAAACTTGCCTCCAGTCTCTCCCGGGAACATGGGGGGTAGTGTGAAAAATCCAGCACCACAGCATAACAACGTTTTGCAACCTAATCAGGCAAGTGAGGTGGGAGGTTGGGCAGACTGTCATCTTACAGCCAATTCCCCATACCTTTGCCCCCAAAAATCTAAACTCCAAAACCTCTGTTGGTTTTCTGGTCCCCGACAGGAACATATTTCTCTGAAATACCATAGGGTGCACCTGGAAATCATCTAGGGTGCACCAGAGTGCCCTGGCGCACACTTTGAGAACCACTGTTCTCAAGGCAAAGAACGGATTCTCTTATAGAGCTTTCAGAGGGAGGGTGGCCCTGGCAAAACCTTGATTTCATATTTTTGGCCTCCCGTACTATAAAATAATAAATTTGTTTGTTTTAAGCCACCAAGTCTGTGCCGATTTGTTATGGAAGCGCTAAAAAACTAATACTATGAATTTTATAGTTTTTATATAGAATTTAAAAAATCACTGCATGATTTCATTTATGTGAAGTTCAACAACGGGCAAATCGCATTTAAGGTGACAGAATTCAGATTAGTAGAAAAGAAGAGCAGTATAGATTGAAGGGGTACTAGGGAAAGCATTGTGTGTTGGAAACATTCTTTGTTTTGACTTGGGTGATTGTTGATAATCAGAAAACAGGTTAAAGATAAGCACTGTTCAATATTTCGATGTGACAGAATTGTTTGGACTTTAATAGGTCTGATCCTGAATGCCAAACTAGGTCATTTGATTTGTGTTTCACCATCTTAAATATAATATCAATGATTAAATAAATTTATCTCTTTAAAAAGCATTTAAAAATATGACATTTTGTAGCTTAATATGTGTTGATTTTTAAGAATGGGTTTCCTTAGCAGAGTGCTACAAAACAGAGACACAATCTCATATTGTAGAAAAAATCTTTTTATTGTTCAACTTATTTATTCATTGGTTGATTCTTGTATGTGCCTTGACTGGGGAATTGAACCCACAACTTTAGCATATTGGGACAGTGCTCCAACCAGCTAAGCTACCCAGCCACAGCCTAGAAAAACTGTATATAAACAGTGGCAACTAATGGGAAGGGGGAAATCTTAAGATTCATTTAGAAAACAGTTGGCTAAAATTTCTGGTGAGAAAAAGACCCTTCAGAGCTGCCTTATGCTGAACTTTTTTTCAGCTTTGCAAGGACATAAGAAAAGGTATCAAGAGATGAGGTAATGCTAGAGCACTGGCAGTCAACTTGGTCCCTACCGCCCACTAGTGGGCATTCCAGCTTTCATGGTGGGCAGTAGTGGAGCAACCAAAGTATAAATAAAAAGATAGATTTAACTACAGTAAGTTGTTTTATAAAGATTTATTTTGCCAAACTGAGCGAATATCCGACATAAAGTCTTGGTAATTATTATTATATGCTTTAACTTGCTGTAAATCTGCTTTATATTGTAAATTTTATAAAGTAAAGTTACTTCCCTACTTTATAAATCACCATTACTGTAGAACCAGTGGGTGGTTAGAAAATTTTACTACTAACAGAGATCCAAAAGTGGGCGGTAGGTATAAAAAGGTTGACTACCCCATGCTAGAGGCTCAGTATGCTTGTGTGCCTGCATACAGACGAGTTCATGTCTGATATAAAATATGCCAGAAAATCTAGACTGACCAGGTGGGGGCACAGTGGATAGAGATTCGGCTTGGGACACTGAGGACCCAGGTTCGAAACCCTGAGGCCGCCGGCTTGAGCGCAGGGTTGCCATCTTGACCATGGAATCATAGACATGACCCCACGATTGCTGGGTTGAAGCCCAAGGTCACTGGCTTGAGCAAGGGGTCACTGTCTTGAAGGGAGCCCCTCAATCAAGGCACATATAAGAAAGCAATCAATGAACGATTAAGGTGTCACAACAAAGAACTGATGCTTCTCATCTCTCTCCCTTCCTGTCTGTCTCTGGAAGAAAAAAAAGAGAGAGAGGGGGGGGGGGGAAGAGAAACAGAGAGAGAGGAAGAGAGAGAAATAAATCTAAATAAAGTAATTTTTAAAACCTTAGCAAACATTTAAACTTTTCTCCCTCATATTATTAGCTGAATAGAAGGCAGTCACAAATTTTTATAAGAAAATCAAAGGATTTCAGAATTACAAACACTGATAAATCCCAGGATCAATAAAGAAAAATAAAAGATTGAATGAGTCTTTGCAAATCTGAAAAAATCACAGTAAAGAGTTACCAATAAATATTGAAAGGCTGAAAAGAATACACTTATACAAATATATTTGGATTTCTTAAAATGTGAACTGAATACTAAATATTCTAAAATAACTAATAATTTAGAAAACTTATAAAAAATAAGCCAGTTACTTAAAGATATGAGAGAACAGGATTCTAGAAAATGAAATGCATGACAGGAAAGAACTGGGTATAATTTGCAACTGAAAGATCAACAATGCTTGAGTAAAGAGGAGACTGACACTATTAATTCTTCTTTAAATGTTTGGTAAATTTACTAACAAAAACATCTGAGATCCTGGATTTTTCTTTGTTAACTGGTTTTTGATTATTGGTTCAACCGCCTTAGTTATAGCTTCCTTTGGATTTATTTTTATTTCATGTAAATCAATTAAGTACTTTGGTGATTTACTGACATATTACTCATAGTATTTATTTATAATCCTTTTTATTTCTATATTTGAAATAATATTGCTTCTATACTTATGATTTTTGTTTTTTGAATTTTTCCTTTTTTCTTAGTGCAAGTAAAGGTTTGTCAATTTTATTGATCTTACAATAAACTAGTATTGTGGTTTTATCCAAAAAAACCAAAACTATCTACATAACTTTCTCAGTGATTAGTTTTGATTTTTTTTCACTTTAAAAAGCATACTTGGGCTGGTTTTAGCTCAGCGGTTCCTTTCAGTCAAGTTCACTTGCTATTCATTCTCACTTCAAGACCCACAAGTGCCCCTTCAAGAGAGGGACAGATAGGGACAGACAGGAAGGGAGAGAGATGAGAAGCATCAATTCTTTGTTGCAGCTCATTAGTCTCCTTAGTTGTTCATTGATTGCTTTCTCATATGTGCCTTGACTGGAGGGCTACAGCAGAGTGAGTGATCCCCTGCTCAAGCCAGCAACCTTTGGGCTCAAGCCAGCGATCATGGAGTCATATCTATGATTCCACACTCAAACTAGTAACCCCATGCTCAAGCTGGTGAGTCGGTACTCAAGCTGGATGAGCCCATGCTCAAGCCAGCGACCTCAGGATTTTGAACCTGGGTCCTCTGTGTCCCAGTCCAATGCTCTATCCACTGCGCCACTGCCTGGTCAGGCTAGAACTCCATTTTAAAAAGGAGTGAATTTAACAGTATGAGTATGAGTAAGAACGTGGTTACTTACCTAATCTCACTTAAGAACATAATTTTCTTTCATATAAAGTGACTTCACTAAAACTTTAGTGTCAGTATGTAATATCACAGGTATTACAGAGATCAGATACACTTTATTAGAATACTACCTAAAAATTTTAGAGCCCTGTTCAAACATACATTTTTCAAAGCCACTGGTTTGCTAAATTACGTAACCTTTCCCACCTAATAAAACTTTATATACGAGTTTTATCAGAAAGCATCAATATGAAAGGTTACTATAATATGAGATTATTACTGATGAATAATTACATATATTGTTTTCTTTTAGCCTTTAAATACAAGCATATGAAACTGGCTTTCACTTGTAGTACAATCAATATTGGTCATTAGTTTTGTTCATGTAAATTCAGCAAAACTATAACATAACTGTTTGATTTTTAAAATTTTGTTTTAACATACTCTTGCAACCCCTCATGGCTTTAAAAAACCACCTTTTTCCTCTTTAAAGTAATAAATAAATGCATACCAACACAAGTCATAATCCTTTATTTAAAAGAACAAATTCAATATATAAGCCTATGCGATACATAATTATTACAAAACATAAAATGGAACTATATAAGATTATATTCTTTCAACCTTCCTTAAAATAAAACCTTTTAAAAAAACTCCACACCTGACACAATGGAGAGCAACTGCAATGCACCTGTAGAAAAAAATCCAGTCTCGCAACCAACTCCTGACTTGTATTATCAATTCATCACTTGATTCTCAAATATTAAGGCACTCACTCCCCCCTTCCTGTACAATCAGTAAAGTTAAAGAAAACAGAGCTTAGAGTGTACTTCCACAACTACACAGCTGGATCTCTTAAATCCTCTAAAAATTACTGTCCTTCAGAGAACAGGCTTTACCACATATTCATACAGCATCCTGCTCCTAGCTAGGATTTCCAGATAGGATAACTTCTCTGTTATATACTTAAAAACTACAAAAAAGTCTTTATTTCTAAAAATATACTTCAATTAAATAAGAACACTAAAATAAATATAATACCTGTAATGTTTAATCTGCAGAAGGAAAAATACTACCAAGGCAAAAAAACCCATATATCAACCCTTAATGACAAGTTCATAGGCAAAAATATTTTAAATAACAAAGTATTAGTCAATAATCAGGATTTTCTTAGGGTTTTTTTTTTTAAATAAAAAAACATTTAAAAATTACCTGAACTATAATCCATGATTTGGGGAAAATACCTCATTTTGTCAATATTTTTCAAAGTGTTCTTAATATTTTAGAAAGCTTCTGATATTATGAAAAACAGTTTAAAATTTCTTTGGCATGTTACTAAACCACTAAAAGCCTGTCAAATAACAAGGAGAAAACTGTCTAGTTGGCTGATCATGCTGCGCTGGCAATTTCTCAAACATCTGCTAAAGGTCAGATTTCCATTGCATGGAACCAATCAATGGAACTACACAATTCTCCTACTGCTATAAAGAAGCTGAACAAAGAAGACTATTTTATATAAGTAATGACACATAACCTTAATTTAGTAATAAATTGCAGTGAAGTCTTTCGTTTCTCTTCATAGAATTTATACATGTGAAATACGATCATAAAATTATATTTGCATTTTATTCTATAATGTTTATTACATTAATGTTTATACATATAAAAACTCTTCCACTTGGTAAAAATACATAATAATCTAATTTCACACTCCAAAAAAGTGTATCTTCAAATGAAATTTTAAGGGTAATTTTAATAAATATTTACAGGCATAATTTTTTAAGTATGAAAACTATAATGGAAGGTCACTTAATTCAGTGAGAGTAATTCATTTTCCAACTAATTCACATTAGTAGATGACTGAGTTAGTTTATAAGATATACTGTTAAAACTAAACTTGTTATAGGAACACTCAGATTTTTCTATGATCATAGAGACTATTGTCATATACTCTGAAAAAAGTTTTGACCCAAATCATCTTAAATACATTCCACACTCTACATCACTGGGAACTTGATCAAATACTAAAACAAATAATGAAACACAACAGTTTACCAACGAATTATAATTAAATATTATATGAAGCATGTTTCATTCCAGTACACATTTAGATTAGGTACTACTTTATTGGGTCTTACATTTCTTAAGCAGAAAAATTAAAACTAAATTTAAAAGTTAGAATACTCTTCTCGCTGCGCGTTGCGACTTCTTAGTTGTTCATTGATTGCTTTCTCACATGTGCCTTGACCGTGGGCCTTCAGCAGACCGAGTAACCCCCTGCTGGAGCCAGCGACCTTGGGTCCAAAGCTGGTGAGCTCTTTGCTCAAGCCAGATGAGCCCACGCTCAAGCTGGTGAGCTCGGGGTCTCGAACCTGGGTCCTTCCACATCCCAGTCCGACACTCTATCCACTGTGCCACCACCTGGTCAGGCTCTGTCAGTTTTTTGATGAACATATTAGTATAGCTATAAAGTGATGATAAGTATAAAAAATATGCCATTTTATACAAGCCTCCCAATTATGAAGAGTTTTAAATCTTATACTAAAACATGTTGCAAAATTTAAATGATCAAGTAACTAATTGAAGCTTTTAAAAAAGAGGTTAATGTCAACATTTTCATGTAACAGGAATCTTCTCTTATTTAAAAATATTAAAGGTACTATAAAATAGATCATAAACCCTATCTGTGATGCCATATACTAACTTCCATCATATTATAGATGTAAACTGTTTCCTTCCAAACAATGAAACACAGAGAACTTACTTCTAATGACACCATCAGTGTTTCAAACAATCCAATCCTTCAGCAAGACAACTGAAAGAAGCCACGTATTGTCAAGTTAGAACCACATCATTTTCCTGTGTAACACAAATTTTTATTTTTCAATGAACCAAACCATTTAAATTATAATTTTGCTCTAATAATCTTCATTATAGGCTAAAAAAACCCAACATTGGGACTATGTTAAATATTTTCCAAGATGATTACCATCACAGAAAGGTAGTAAGTTCCTACGTAATGCTGATGCTACTGGTCTGAGACCACACTTTGAAAATTACCATGCTGATATCACTGATGACAGGCATCCTGACAAAATATGAAATCTAACCAGCAAACAATTTTCAATTACTCACCCTTTAACAGTTAAGCACAAATTGTTGTTTGTCATTTTCCACATCAA
This sequence comes from Saccopteryx bilineata, assembly GCF_036850765.1. Classification (NCBI taxonomy): domain Eukaryota; kingdom Metazoa; phylum Chordata; class Mammalia; order Chiroptera; family Emballonuridae; genus Saccopteryx; species Saccopteryx bilineata. Next base: position 65,009,658 of record NC_089498.1, read on the forward strand.
TAGCATAACATACAAATTAGGTGTAGTATTAAAGGTTTACAAGGATTTAAGCCATTAGACTTTTATTTTTCTTTGACAACACAAGGGAAAGTGTGTCTAAGTAATTTTTTATTTTTAGAGAAATAAAAAGTGTGTGTGGTGGGGAGACAGAGAGGAACATTGATCTGTTCCTATATGTGCCCTGACAGAGAATTGAACCAGCAAACCCTACTCATCGGAATGATGCTCTAACCAACCAAGCTTTCTGGCCAGGATTATGTAATATTTTTTAAAGCAATGCTAAAACCACTCAATATTTTCTATGTACTTATGTATCAGAAACTGCCAGGTGCCGAATTACAAATAAAAGCTACCATCTACCTAAAGGACATATGTAAACAAATACAGAGGGTCCCCTACCTACCACGACTTATGTGACTTTATGATGGTGCAAAAATGAACACATTCAGTAAAACCTGTAGTTATTGGGTTTTTAATTTGGGTTTTTAAAAGCCAATGACTAGCAAGATAGAGACCCAAGAACCCAAAGAGAAAAAAACGCAAAGATAAATAAACGGAACACTGTCAAATACTGTGCCATGATGTTGAAAGGCCAAGAATTACACTTACGTGGTGGCCTCCCCAGGATAGATCTAACAAAGTCAACCAATGTGCTATAAAAAAATTAAAGGTGGGGAGAGAAAAATACCTCAAAGGACTAGAGAGAGACATTCCCAAAGCTTGAAAGAGCCTGAACCAAGTCAGTTACTCTTCCCAACAGTTAAGAGTGATTGACCTAACTCACAGGGCATCCAGAAAGTAAAGTACTCAGAAGGGATTGTTAACAGAAAATAATTGGTCTTTGACTAAAACTTGCTCTGGTTGGACCTTAAAAATCTTTAAAAAAATAGGACCTACCCCCAAATTAAACAATTTTTAAATAGCTTGACTGCATCTCATAAAAAACTCCAATATTTATAGAAATACAAAAGATCCAATACATGACAAGGAAATATTAACAGTTTCTCGCATACGATAGGGTTTTTTTCTTTTTTTTTTTTTTTTCTTTTTTTTTTTCATTTTTCTGAAGCTGGAAACAGGGAGAGACAGTCAGACAGACTCCCGCATGTGCCCGACCGGGATCCACCCGGCACGCCCACCAGGGGCGACGCTCTGCCCACCAGGGGGCGATGCTCTGCCCATCCTGGGCATCGCCATGTTGCGACCAGAGCCACTCTAGCGCCTGAGGCAGAGGCCACAGAGCCATCCCCAGCGCCCGGGCCATCTTTGCTCCAATGGAGCCTCGGCTGCGGGAGGGGAGGAGAGAGACAGAGAGGAAAGTGCGGCGGAGGGGAGGAGAAGCAAATGGGCGCTTCTCCTGTGTGCCCTGGCCGGAATCGAACCCGGGTCCTCCGCACGCTAGGCCGACGCTCTACCGCTGAGCCAACCGGCCAGGGCCGCATACGATAGGTTTTTAAAAACAATTCGACAAAGAGATTTAAATAACTAATGATTATATTCCACATGCTCAAAAAGTTAAAAGATCAAACACTGTAAGAATAGACCTGAAAGATATATTTAAGATTTTATTTATTCATTGGGGGGAGGAGAAAGAGGGAGGAACAGGAAACATCAACTCCCATATGTGCCTTGACCAGGCAAGCTCAGGAGTTTCGAACTAGCGACCTCAGCGTTCCACACTTGATCCACTGCACCACCACAGGTCAGACCCCTCAAAATATTTAAGATAACATACTCAAAATAAAACACTGGATGGGACTGAGAGTACATGAGGTATTAAATATTTTTAAAAATTAGTGAAATTGAAGATCAAGCAAATGGACTGATATCAAATTAATGTAGAGAAAAAAAAGACCCCAAAAAATGAAAAGAGCATCACTGAGTTGTGGGACAATTGAAAGCTGAACAACATATGTATCGTTAAGATTTCCTGAAGGAGAATGCTAAAGGAAAAAATATAATATTAAACACTAAGGACCAAATTTTACTAATTTGATGAAAACTAAACTTGCAGATCAATGAATCTCAATTAAACTTAAACTCAAGAAACCTGAAGAAAATGACACCAAAGTCAATCATATAATCAAACTGCTTAAAGCCCCTAGTAAAGAAAAAAAAATCTCATAAATAGACCAAAAAGAAGACAAGCTATGTACAAAGTTTGTCTTCTGAAACACTGAAGGAAGACAATGCATCAACAACGTTAAAGTACTTTAAACAAAGTAACTGCCAGCTGAGAATTCTGCATCAGGTCAAGTACAATATATATGTATTTAAAAGGTGAAAAAATATTTTCACAGATGTACAGAAGCTGAAATAATTCATTTCAAACAGACTTGGCTCTACAAAAAATATTAAAGAAAGTCCTTAAGGCAGAAGAAAATATCAGATAGAAAACTGCATTTAGACAAAGGAATAAAAAGCTTGGAAATGGCAATTTTGTAGGTAAATATAAAAATAAACAACTCTTCATACTAGTTAAATATCTATACAAGATTACTGACAAGTTTAAAGAAATAATAATTATAGTGGGTTTATACTGTACATAGAAACAAAAAATATTTAGAAAAAGGGGAATTGGATGTATATGGTATTAAGGTTTTTCAATTACACATGAAGTGATAAAATTTCATTTGGTACACTGTGCTATGTTAACAACATAGAGTACAACCATAAAGCAGCCACTCAATAATACAACCAAAGAATTTATACTTAATAAGAAACCAAAGGAAGTAAATGTAATCATGACAAATAATTCAAAAGAAGGCAGAACAAAGAGAAAAAGAGAATAGAGAACAGAGGAGAAAATTAAAAACTAGCAAGATGGTAGATATTTAATTTTTGTAAAGCAGTATGTATGTACTAGAGTGCTATTCACAATAGCAAGAAGTGAAAATACAACCAGCCATATATATCTCCATCATAATGAATGGATAAATAAAATGTGGTATATGCATGCAGTACAGTACTATTTAGCCATAAAAATAATAAAATTATGATACCTGTTACCACATGAATGAATATTAAAAACATGCTAAGTGAAATAAGCCAAAGAGAAAATGACAAATACTGTATGCTTCCACTGATATAAAGTATCTAAAATAGGGAAATTCTTAGACACAGATTAGAGGCCATGGCAGGGACAAGTTGTAGCAGGGAGGAATGAAAGTTATTGTTAAACAGATAAAGAGTATCTGTTTTGGTAATAAAATGAATTTACACTGCTCACAAACATTAGAGGATATTTCAAAATTAATATGAAGCTATAAAATATTCCCTAATGTTTGTGAGCAGTGTAAAAACAGAGAGGAATGTTGATTGTTGCACAACCCTGAATGTAATTAATGCCATTAAAATGAACACTTAAAAAATGGTTAAAATAGCATAATTTATGTTCTATGTATCTTACCAGAATAAAATTAACATTACCAAGCAATTGAACTCACTGACTTACAAAATACTCTACTCAGCAAAGTGAAATATGCATTCTTTTTGAGTAGACTTCAAACAATTACCAAAATAAACCAAATTCCAGGCCATAAAACAAACAATATAAATTATTAAAATTCAAATCATAAAAAGTATGGCTCTGATCACAATTTGAAACTAAAAATACCTCAAAAATTCCCAAAAGAAATTTAAAAAGTATCCTGAGGTTTAAAAGAGAAATTAAAAAATTATTTTAAGCAAAACTTAAAGATGCAGAGATTTCCCATTATTCCATGTCCCCAAAACATTCATAGCCCCTCTCCCTCCATTATCACCATCACCACATTTTACAAATGATAAACCTATAATCACATATTGTAAGCACCCAAAGTAATAATTTACACTACAATTCACTCTTGTTGTTGTATATTCTAAGGGTCTGGATAAATATTTAATGAATGACATGCATTCATCAATACAGTACCATACAGAGTATGTATTTTCATTGACCTTAAAAATCCTGTGTTCTGGCCCTGGCCGGTTGGCTCAGTGGTAGAGCGTTGGCCTGGTGTGCAGGAGTCCGGGGTTCGATTCCCGGCCAGGGCACACAGGAGAAGTGCCCATCTGCTTCTCCACCCCTCCCCTTCTCCTTCCTCTCTGTCTCTCTCTTCCCCTCCCACAGCCAAGGCTCCACTGGAGCAAAGTTGGCCCGTGCGCTGAGGATGGCTCTGTGGCCTCTGCCTCAGGCGCTAGAATGGCTCTGGTTGCAACAGAGCGATGCCCCAGATGGGCAGAGCATCGCCCCCTGGTGGGCATGCTGGGTGGATCCTGGTCGGGCACATGCGGGGGGTCTGTCTGACTGCCTCCCCCCGTTTCCAACATCAGAAAAATACAAAAAGAAAAAAAAAATCCTGTGTTCCATCAATTTATCCAACCTTTGGCAACCACTGACCTTACCATTCCCATAGTTTTGCTTTTTCTAATAGGTCACACAGAATGATATAGTATGTACCATTTTCAGATTGGCTTCTTTCACTTAGTAATATGTATGATCAGAAAACAGACTTCTGATATTTGGAAGACAGGGACCTTTTATCTGCTCTAGTTTCTCCTAGCTCATCCATGTCTTACTGTGCCTTGATAACACATTTTTTGATACACTACATAATATTCCATTATCAAAAAAGTATTTTGAACTATATGCAAATGAAAATACAACTCATCCAAATCTGTGATAAGAAACTAAAACAGTAATTAGAATGAAAATTTACACCTCTAAATGGATATACTACAAAAAAAAAAAAAAGGAAACGCCACAAACCAAGGATTTCTACTTTTACCTTTAAAAATTACAGAAAGAAAACTGAATAGAAAACAGAAAAATAAAGAAGTATCAATGAAACCAGAAGCTGCTAGTTGAGAAAAATTAATAAAAGTGTAAGTCTATAGTTACATTAATCAGCAAAAACAGAGAACAAATTAAGAATACCAGGAATGTGAATGGTAGCATCACTACAGATTCTATAGCGATAAAGGGAAAGCGGAGAATATTATCAACAACTTCAAAGACAATTCAGCAACTTGAATGAAAGGATAAAAATCCTTAAACAATACAAACAAAAAGCCCACTAAAAATTAACAGCATAAATAAAATTATATTTATTAAAGAAAGTATAGTACATTTTTAAAAAGTCAATACATTATACTTCACCAAGAATAGTAATTTGCCTGACCTGTGGTGGCGCAGTGGATAAAGCATCGACCTGGAAACACTGAGGTCGCTGGTTCGAAACCCTGAGCTTGCCTGGTCAAGGCACATATGGGAGTTGATGCTTCCTGCTCCTCCCCCCCTTCTCTCTCTCTCTCTCTTCTCACTCTATAATGAATAAAGTCTTAAAAAAAAAAAAAAAAAAGAATAGTAATTTTTCCTCTTCAAATAACATGAAAGGATAAACAAATGACTGGGAGAAAAGTATTACTTGCAAAACATATTATGATCACAGACTATATATAAAATCTCAAAACTTAATAATAATAATAAGCAGCAGCAGCAGCAGCTATCCTCACCACTCCATGTGTGTCCCTCCTGAAACTGCACTCAGTTGAAGAGGACAAACTTACCCTATAAACTGGCCTGTTCGAGTACATAAAATGATGCCCCAAATCAGTTAACAGGTAGGCAAAGGACTAATTAAAATTCCAATGAGAGGATTCTAGAAAGGCAGAATAGAAAGCACCAGGAATCTACAACTGCACTGGCACAGTCTATCTCTTTTAAAACTGCAGAGTCTAGTGAAGGCTTGCAACTTCCATGGAAACATTTAGGCTACAAATTGGGTTAATTTCAGTCAATTTCAGCTCTTAACACCTTAGCAGCTAAACATTACCTAGCCCCCAAGAGGTGGCAAGCATCTGTGCACATGTATCCGGAGCAGCCTGCACAGACCCAGCAGAAGGTATAATAAGCAAAAAGGATGCTGTTTTCCAAATACCAGAAATCTATGCTCTGATCACTACTTGATGCTGCTGATCAGAGAAGAGTAGACTGACAGGCGGACAGCCATTGGTCCACTACTGCAAGATCCTAATCCTAGGGCTAAGGCGACTACCTGGGTATCTAAAGGGCCAGAACCCTTCCAACCACCCCTTAACTTTTTCCTTTTCCTTTTTTTGGTGATTTATCAGGTGATAAAGGGAAGGGGGATGGGAGTTATTCTTTAGGAATACAGAGTTTCAGTTTTACAAGATGTAAAGAATTATGAAGATGGATGACAATGATGGTTGTGCAACATTATAAATACATTTAATACTGCGTACACACTTAAAATGGTTAAGATAGTAAATTTTATGTTATGCGTATTTTAGTACAATGAAAAAATTTGAAAAATAATCTCAATGAGATACCTCTACCCACCGATATGAATATCTAAAATGAAAAAGTATATGCCATACACCATACACAAAAGTACATTTAAAATAGATTAAAGCTTTAATGTTAGACTCAAACCATGAACAGTCTAGAAGAAAACATAGACAGTAAAATCTGACATTTCTCATAGCAATATTTTTTCTATATGTCACCTTAGACACAAGAAATAAAAGAAAAAATAAATAAAATAGACTACATGAAACTAAAAAGCTTTTTTTTTTTGTATTTTTCTGAAGTTGGAAACAGGGAGGCAGTCAGACAGACTCCCGCATGCGCCCACCAGGGGGCTATGATCTGCCCATCTGGGGCATCGCTCTGTTGCAACCAGAGCCATTCTATCATCTGAGGCAGAGGCCACAGAGCCATCCTCAGCGCTCGGGCCAACTTTGCTCCAATGGAGCCTTGGCTGCGGGAGGGGAAGAGAGAGACAGAGAGGAAGGAGAGGGGGAGGGGTGGAAAAGCATATGGGCACTTCTCCTGTGTGCCCTGGCCAGGAATCGAACCCGGGACTCCTGCACGCCAGGCCGACGCTTTACCACTGAGCCAACTGGCCAAGGCACTAAAAAGCTTTTATACAGCAAAGGAAACCATCAACCAAATGAAAAGACAATCCACTGAATGAGAGAACATATATATATTAACCAATATATCTGATAAAGGCTTAATATCCAAAATTTACAAGGAACATACAAAAGTCAAAGCCAAAAAATAAAACAAACTATTCAATAAGAACTGGGCAGAGGACCTGAATAGACATTTCTCCAAAAAAGACACACAGATGGCCAATAAACATTTTAAAAAATGCTCAAAATCACTGTCAGAGAATGCAAATTAAAACCACAATTAGATTATCACCTCACATCTGTCAGAATGGGTATTATGAATAAATCAACAAGCAATGGTTGGAAAGGTTGTGGAAAAAAAGGAACCCTTGTGCACTGTTGGTGGGAATGCAGATTAGTACAGCCAATGGGAAAAGCAGTTATATAGTGTTACTCCAAAAAATTAAAAATGGAAATGCCTTATGACCCAGCAATCCCACTTCAGGAAATATATCCAAAGAAATTCATAGCACTAATTTGAAAGAATATATGTACCTCAATGTTCATTACAGCATTATTGACAATAGCCAAGATTTTGAAGCAGTCCAAGTACCTGTCAGTAGATGAGTGGATAAAAAAGCTGTGGTACACCTACACAATGAAATACTACTCAGCTGTAAAAAAGAATCTTCTATTTTGCAACAGCATGAATGGACTTGGAGATTATTACACTGAGTGAAATAAGCCAGTCAGAGAAAACCAAGTACATGATTTCACTTATATGTGGAATCTAATGAACAAATAAACTAACAAACAAAACAGAAACAGACTGATTGATACCAAAAACAGACTGACAGCTGTCAGAGTGGAGGATGGTTAGAAGGCTGGGTGGAAAAGGTATAGGAATTAAGCAAAGGAAAAAAAATTATAAACACAGACAAGAGATGAGACTGCAAGGGGGAAATGGATGGGGGGAAGTTGAGGAGGATAGATGGGGTGATAGATGGTAATGAAGAGAGATTTGACTAAGGGTGGTGACAATACAATGCAATACACAGATTATGTGTTGTGGTATTGTGCACCTGAAACCTGTACAATTTTATTAACCGATGTCACCCCAACAAATAAATAAATAAATAAATAAATAAATAAAAAGATTGTACCAGATGCTGATATGTGGAAAAATTGGAACTCTCGTGCACAACTGACACCTATGATGTTAGTGCATAGAAAGTACAGCACTTCCTTAAAAAGTTGAATATAATTACATTATAACCCTGACGTTCTACTGCTAGTTATTTTTGAGAATGAAAGTACATTTTCATAGCACTTTTTTTAGTATGTTTTTTGTTTTGGCGAGATAGAGAGAAAGAGAAAGAGGGAGTGACAAACAGGGACAGACAGGAAGGGAGAGAGATGAGAAGCACCAACTTGTTGTGGCCCTTCAGTTGTTCATTGATTGCTTTCTCATATGTGCCTTGACTGGGGGGCTCCAGCTGGGCCAGTGACCCTTGCTCAAGCCAGCAACCTTGGGCTAAAGCCAGTGACCATGGGGTCATGTTTATGATCCCATGCTAAAGCTGGCGACTCCATGCTCAAGATAGTGAGCTCATGCTCAAGCTGGATGAGCCTGCACTCAAGCCAGCAACCTCACGGTTTCGAACCTGGGTTCTCAGTGTCCCAGGTTGATGCTACATCCACTGTGCCAACTTGTCAGGCATTTTCATAGCACATTTATTTATAATAACCAAAAACAGGAAACAACCTTGTTGTCCCACCAACAGATAAATGGATAAACAAATTATGACATAGCCATTTGATAGAATACTACTCAGCCATAAAAGAAATAAACTCTCGATACATCCAACAGTATGAAAGTATTGCCAATTAATTATGCTGAGCAAAAGAAGCCAGACAAATATAGAACATATGATATGATTAGACTGCATTTTCCAGAATTCTGTATAGATATTATCTGTAATAACAAAAAGCAGATGAGTGTTGGCTAAGATTGGGGGGGAGGGGGTTGGGAGGGTTGTTGCAAAGAGATTCCAAAAAAAAATTTCCAAATTAGGAGATGGGTTTAATTTATTAATTATGCTTATTTTACATATGTTTATACAGTTGACCCCTGAACAATCCAGGGTCAGCTGCATTGTTGGGGTGCCATCAAGCCCTCCCAACATGATCAAAATTTCATGTATAACTTTTGAGTCCCCAAAAACTTAAGCTGTTCCTCAGTATCCAAGGGGGTATGGGAGACTGGTTCCAGCACTCCCAGCAGATATCAGAATCAGTGAATGCTGCAGTCCCCTATATAAAATGTAGTAGTCAGTGTCCACATCCAAAGACTCACAACTGCAGACTGAAAACAGCACAGGTATTTATTGAAAAAAGAAAACATAAGTATATATAAGTGGGCCTAAGCAGTTGAAACTATGTTGTTCAAGGGTCAACTGTATATACCATTTAAAAATGTGTAGTTTATTGCATGTCAGTTATACCTCAATAAAGCTCCTTCCACTAGAAGTATAAATTCCTTTAGAATGGGTTTACTTTTTTTCTTTTTCTTTTTCCAAGTGAGAGGAGGGGAGATACCATAGAGAGACAGACTATCACATGTGCCCCGACCAGGATCTGCCTGGCAACCTCCGTCTGGGGCCAATGCTCTCAACTGAGCTAGCTATTCTTAGCACCTGAGGGGAAGCTTCACAGAGCCATCTTTAGCGCCTAGGGCTGATTGCATTCAAACCAATTGAGATACGCTGTAGGAGGAGAAGAGAGAGAGAGGCAGAGAGAGAGAGAAGGGAGGGGTGAAGAAGCAGATGGTCACTTCTACTGTGTGCCCTGATCAGGAATTAAACCCAGGACATCCACATGCTGGGCCAACACACTACCACTGAGCAAACTGGCCAGGGCCTAGAGTGTGTTTACTTTTTAAATTTTGGATTAGTTTACAATGCCAATCACATACTAGATACTTGATATTTATTCATTCAACAAATATGTACTGAAATCCAATGCATAACGAATGAAAAGTTTTCCTATTTCCTTTATATGCATATTAAAGTTCTTTTTTTTTTACTTTATTAGCTTTTTTACTATAAGAGTAGCTCAAAGAATTTCAAAAAATTCTAGGATATTGCATTGTATTTTTAATTAATTAAACAAATAGCTATTAGCTACTAAGCAGTATTCTAGATGCTAATACAGGAGTTATCAAAATAGCAAAAACCCATTTTATCATACTTAATTTAGTAAAAAAAATAAGTAAAATGTTTAGTCTGATAGAAATCAAAGACAGTGTAAGTAGAGCAGGACAGGAGACACAAATGTTCAAATAAGATGGCTGAGGAAGAAAACAGTGAACAACAAGCATTTGAACACACCTACCTAGGGGAATGAGTCATGTGGTTATCTTCAGAGGAGCATTTTAGGCAAAGAAACAAGTGCAATATTCAAGAAATAGAAATGAGGCCCATAGGGCTGAAAAGAACACAAAAATTAGGGGATGAGGGAACGTGCAGATACTCCAGTACTTTCAGCCTTTTGTACAGTGCATTTTCACCAGTAAAGTTGGTTTTGCATCTCATTTGCATAATCAAACAACTTTCTTTGACTTCTCGTTTGCTTTTCTGATGTTATTGTTTAACCAAAAAAACCCCAAATGCTTCTTTTTTTAATTGCTTCATATTCATTTTGAAATATCCCCTAATTTTGTGAGCAGTATATATTAGAGACTAACAAATAAGGTCAAGTGGGCTGATGGGGAGCAGCATATAATGTAGAGCCTCTCAGGCCATTTAAGTCCTTCAGGTCTTACTTGAATCAGTTTAGATGCCTTTGGAAGCATTAATCCTGAGAGTGACATGATCTGGATACTTGCTGTCAGCACTTTATATATTAAGAAGAAATATAGTTAGACTAATTAGGTACCTACAGGGATTAGTTACATGCTACTGGAAAATCTAGGCAAAAGATGACAATGGCTTGGACTAGAGTCGCGACCCACAGGTTGAGAACTGCTGGACTAGAGGGATAGCAACAGGAGAGAGATTCTGGATGTATTTTGAATGTAGAAGCAAAAAGACTTTGCTGACAGTTTGGATCTGAGCCATGAAAGAAAGCAGTCTTAAGAGACTTGAACTGGAAAGATGGAGCTGCCATTTACTGGATAGTGAAAATTCAGAGCAATGCAGGTTTAGGGGGATGGTAATGGGGTCAGTTATGGACGTCTTAATTTTGAGATGCCCATTAGACATCTGAATGAAGGCAATGAATGGGCTGTTTCATTATAAGTCTGGGGTTTAAAAGAAAGGCCCAGACTGAGATATAAATGTGAGAATTACCAGCATACAGATGGCATTTAAGGTTAGAGGAACAGATTTGATGACCAAGGACAAGATTATAGACATATAAAAGAAAAGAGGTCCAAGAAAGCCATTTAAAAGGCTGTAGAAATGAAAAATCAATAAAGGAGACTTTAAAGGAGAGGAGAAAAAGGTAGGAGGAAAAATCAGGTAAGGAAAATGTCCTAGAAGCAAAGTGAACAAAATATTTGAAGAAAGAGAAGATGATTAACCATATTAAATGTGCTGATAGGTCAAGATAAAAACTAGGAAATGACATTTCATTTTAAAAGAAACAGGTCATTAGTAACCTTGATCACAGTAATTTCCCTGGAGTAATGGGGCAAATGCCTGCTAGAGTGGGTTCAAGAGATTAACACGAGTCAAGAAACCGGGAATAGTTTTAATAACATCAAACATCTTACACATCAAGGGCCAAAGATACAAGAGACTACTTTTTTTTACAATGCAGGGATTCCAATTTCCTTCTGATCACCAAGAAATTCCTTCCTTTACAACATAGTTTTTATTATTATTATATGTATGTTTCAGGTTATTTGTAGGGTATTGGTGTAACTCCGGAGACAAAATATTTATAAGCATTCTATAAACACAGAAAAACCATATACAATCAACAATCGACTTTAAAATAAAAATCAACCTACCCCAAAGACTAAAATAAAAACAGGGCACTCTAAGTGTAAATAGTCACATCCTTAACAAGCATGTTTCTCAAGCTTGAACCTTACACAAGAGCCTCCCACATCACAAAAATACTCAAAGGTTTACTTACAGCCTCCCTGACCTCATCTCAGTTCTTCCCCATGTTCCCATATTATTTCTTCTAAGCTTCTCAGAAACCTTTTTACCAGAGTAAGAAGCAGTTTATGGGATCTGTAAGACTTTGAAACAGAGGAAGAAAAAAGTCTAATTTTAAAGGGTACAAGATGGTAGGGAATACAGATATCCTCTCCACTTTTTCCCTATAATTAAATTTAACATGTTTCTGACCTCTTCATTTCTTCTGCACCAGTAAGAGAGCAGTTGAAGTTCACTGAATCTGTACATTTTCCCTCTCACATTCAGGACACTCTAACTATAACATAAATCTTAATATTCCAAATTATTTTAAAGGACAGAAGTAATAAAGGTAATAGCTTATAATCCAAAGAGATTAACTTTATTTTCTATAGCTCTGTGGCATTAACACAGCAACTAAAAGAGTCAGCAGTGTAAGAGCACTGTCCATCTAATCCTTATGTACCAGGTATAAGGAAAAGGTAAAAGGGGGGAAACTGATTGCTTTAGTTAAATAAAAAGAAGATCACATGGAAGATATTAAGAATTTTTTTCAAGTAAATTCTTCCTTTTCTTTTAACTTTTTTATTTTGTTTTGTTTTGTTTGTTTTTTTTATTATTTTTTAAATTTTATTTATTCATTTTAGAAAGGAGAGAGAGAGAGAAGAGAGAGACAGAGAGAGAGAAAGGGGAGGAGCAGGAAGCATCAACTCCCATATGTGCCTTGACCAGGCAAGCCCAGGGTTTCGAACCGGAAACCTCAGCATTTCCAGGTCGACACTTTATCCACTGCGCCACCACAGGTCAGGCCAAAAATTAAGTATTTTTAAATGTGTCCATTGATAGTTAATTTTGTCATACTCAAAACTGTTTAAAAAAACAAGACAAAAACTTCCTTGGAACAAAGCCTAAATAAAAGTGTTCTTGAAACCTGGATTATTTCTTTTCTGTCCTGTATTAAAAAAACATAGAATGATAAAAAAAAAGAAAGACTAGCCACTAAATTAGTACATAATGTACATACCTTCACCCACTTTGTGTTTCTGTAATTTAGCAAAACTAAAAATTTTCCTCATACCTATTAAAATTTCACAATTGTCTCAGTCAAGACCCGGAATGTATAACCGTTTGTTGTTTAAAACGGTTGTATTTTGATCTACTATTTTTAAAATGCTGCCAAGATTCAAAATATTTCTCTAAAATGTAACAGGTGAGAAATAATTTGAGAATGTACTCTTATTACAGAGGAGATGAAAAAGAGGCTCAACTAAGCTATCCATAAAAGACTGTAATTTTATGCCATCTATATAGAATTTTGAAAAATTCAGAGGTTAAAAAACTCATACCTTAGGAAATAATTTAAATATATTTTAAGATTTTATAAATTCTGAGATGTATTTCTTATACACAATAAATAACCATCATCAAAATATCCATATATTTATTTATATTTTTGGATATAAAAAATTATGTTACAATTTTCCTTAAAGATAAACTGCTACATCTAAAAGTAAAGCTCTATAAAATATACTGCTTACAAAAATTAGGGATATTTCAAAATGAATACGAAGTGATAGAATATCCCCTAATTTTTGTGAGCAGTATAAATTTATATTTCCACTGATCATAATTATAAAAGGAAATAACACCTATAACAGTCTATTGAAAACTTTAGATAAGATTTTATATGCTAGTAACTATCAATTTTACTTTTTCTTTATGACATTTTTCTTATATATAATCTCTACTGTAACTTTGTTAAACCCATTAATGAAAAGAACTAGTAAACAAGTACATAAGCTGAAAATATACACTGCAAAAGGAAGGGGGCATTATTTTTAGTCAAATAACTGTGTTTGGGTAAACAAACCAGTAATTTATAAAGGCATGAATTAATGACTCAGGTTATATCTACATACATTTGAAAATCAAAATATGCGGTGTATAAAATAAACCTAACCAAAAAGACAAGACCAGCATGAAGAAAATTATTGCAGAACTTAAAGAAAATCTTGGGGAATAACTGGAGTGATATTCCAAGTTATTTGAAGTGCAGACTCAATAATGAAAAGATGTTAATTCTTCCCAAATGTATCTATAAAACTGTATTTAATTTCAAGGAAAATTACTCCATGATATTTATGAAAGAAGAAAAAATGGAGTTACAAAATTTTTAAAATTAAAAACAATAAAAATATACATATAGTCAAGTGGAGTTTACACCAGGAATGTAAAAATGCCTCAACATACAAAAATCAATGTAATATGCCACATTAATAGAATAAAGGGCAAGGGCAGAGGACACATGATCATGTCAATTGATGCAGAAAAAGCATTTGAAAAAATTCAATATCCTTTCATAATAAACACACATGAAAACCTAGGAATAGAAGGAAATTACCTCACTATACTAAAGACCATATATTAAAATTCACAGCTGACATCATACTCAATGGTAAAACACTGCAAGCTTTTTCTCTAAGAATTTCCTAAAAAAGAAAACAATTCCATTTACAAAAGCATAAAAAAATATTAACCAAAAAAGCAAAAGACATACAATGAAACAACTAGCTGAAAAAATTAAATACAAGTACAAGGTCATCCAGTGTTCATAAATTGAAAAATGTAATTTTTCCCTTTTCACTGAATTCATTGGGGTGACACTGGTTAATAAAATTATACTGGTCTCAGGTACACATAATGCAAGTGTTCAGGTTCGATATATACCACTTCAGCTATACACTGTATTGTGTGGTCACCACCACAAGTCAAGTTTCTGTCCATCACCATTTACTCTTCTCCTCCACCTCCCCTAACTTTCCTCCCCCTGGAAGTGGAAAATGTTAACATTGTTGAGATATCAATACAACTTAAAGGAACCAACAAATCCAATACAATTTATATCAAAAGCCCAATGACATTATTTACAAAAATAAAAAAATCAATTCTAAAATTCAGATGGAATCTCAAGAGAATCCAAATAGCCAAAAGGATCTTGAAAAAGAACAACAGAGTTGGAGGACACACACTTCCTGATTTCAAATATAGTACAAATCTAAAGCAATCAAAACAGTGTGGTACTGGAATACAGACACACAGAGACCAACAGAATAGAATAGAATAAAGTAGAACCCAGAAATAAATCCTCACATATATACTGTCAAATGACTTTTCCCCAAGGAGGCCAAGGCCATGGAAAAAGGATAGACTTCAACAAATGCTGCTGGGAAAACTGGATACTCAAATGTAAAGAATGAAGGTGAATGCTTATCTTACATTATATACAAAAATGGATCAGAAACTAAACACAAGAGTTACAACTAGAAACAAAACATAGAACACATAAGTTTCATAACACTGAGTTTGGCAATAATTTCTTGGACACAACACAAAAACACAGGCAACACAAGGAAAAAAAGAAAAATTGACTATACCAATATAAAAACTGTATACCGGCCTTGGCCAGTTTGCTCAGTGGATAGAGAGTTCGCACAGTGCGTGGATGTCCTGGGTTCAATTCCCAGTCAGGGCACACATGAGTAGTTAACATCTGCTTCTCTTCTCCTCCCTCTCCTCCTTGTATTTCTCTTTCCCTATCACAGCCTGCCTCAATTGGTTCCAGTGTGGGCCCCAGGCACTGAGGACAGCTCAGCTGGTCTGAGCATCGGCCTCAGGCTCTGAGGATAGCTCGGTTGATTTGAGCATCAGCCCCAGACGGGGGTCCCCAGGTGGATCCCGGTTCTGTTGCATGTGGGAGTCTGTTTCTGTATCTGCCCTCCTCTCACTTAGAAAAAAAATTTAAAATAAGTAAAAATATATTGCTCACAAAAACTAGGGGATATTTCAAAATGACTATGAAGTGATTTAAAAAAGCATTTGATTTTTTTTATTAAAGAACATCAAAAAAGCAAACGACAAGTTAAAGAAAGTTGTTCAATTATGCAAATGAGATGCAAAATCAACTTTTATTTCATTGGTGAAAATGCACTATACTAAAGGCTGGAAGTAATGGCGTATCTGCATGTTCCCTCAGTCCCTAATTTCTGTGAACAGTTTAAAAAGCTTCTGTATACCAAAAACACTATTGACACTATGAAAAAATAAACCATAGAATGGGAAAGTAATTGCAAATTGTCTGATAAAGGATTAATTATCCAAAATACATTAAGAACTCAACAACAAAAAACAACTTAACTTTAAAATGGGCAAAGGATTTAAATAAACATTTCTCCAAAGAAAATAAACAAATGACCAATAAGCACATAAAGAAACACCAATTAAAATCACACTTCACACCTATTAGGACAGCTATTCAGAAAACGTGCATGTGCACAAACACATACCCCATAAAATAGGAAGTGCTGTATATAGAATGTGCAAAACTAGAACAACTCCGCATTCCTGATGGTAACGTAAAATGATGAAGCCACTGAGAAAAACAGTGTGGTGGGTCCTCAAAACACTAAACATAAGATGATCATATGAACCAGCAATTCCACTTCAAGAGAAGTGAAATTATAAAACTGAAAGATTATTTGTAGATCAATGTTCATAGAAGCATTACTCAACAAAAACCAAAAAGTAGAACCTGACTTGCCAAGTGTCCCCACAGATAGACAAAATGTGGTATGTATATGCAAGAGTATTATTTGGACATAAAGTATTATTTGGTTATGATACACAGATGAACTTTAAAAATATTATACTAAATTACATAAACCAGACAGTAAAAAACAAATATTGCATGACTCCATTTATATGAAATGTAAGCAAATTCAGAGACACAAAGTAGATGACCAAAGGCTAGGAAATAGGGAATGATAAATAATACTCAGTATTATTTACTGAGTACAGATTTTCTTTGGGGGATGACAAGTTCTGATGATGAATAGTGGTAATGGCTGCACAAGAATGTGAATGTACTTAGTATCAATAAAAGGTTAAAATAAAAAACTTTATGTATATTTTATCACAATAAAAAAGTCTTAAAAAACCTAAATGCAAGAATGTTCAATATGTTTTTGAAAATCAAAAGTAATAAACAGAGCTTTGCCTTGCCTATTATTAAAGTCTATAAAACTGTGATTATTAAAGTATACTGGTCTGGTATTACAAGAAACAATGTGGCAAGTGGCACCCCCAGAGAGAAATTCCAGCAAGCATCAGATCCTGCTGGGAACAACTCTGCCTAGAACAGCAGCCCCTGCACAGCAACTCATACACAGTGACTGAGGTTCATCCTTAGAGTCAGACCACCTGCAGGATTAGCTCCACCCAAGAAAGGGCGAACAACATTCACGTCTCAACTACCAGGAAGGTGCACATAACCCAGAAGAAACATTCCTGGAGCATGGAGCTAAGGTGTTCTGGAAAATTATGCCATTGTCCCAACAAGACATTTTCACCATAAAGCTATCATAACAAGTTTGGGACTCATAAAAGATCAACCTAATACACAAAGACAAAATGGTGAGAAAAAGAAAATATGCCCCAGATGAAAGAATATGAGAAATCCCCAGAAAAATGAAATGAAATGGAAGCAACAACCTGACCTGTGGCGGCACAGTGGATAAAGCGTTGACCTGAAATGCTGAGGTGGCCAGTTCGAAACCCCAGGCTTGCCTGGTCAAGGCACATATGGGAGTTGATGCTTCCTGCTCCTCCCCCCCCCCCACCCCTCTCTCTTTCTCTCCCTTCTTCCCCTCTAAAATGATAAGAATAAAAATAAGTTTAAAAAAAGAAATGGAAGCAACCAAAATACCAGATGTAGCATTTAAAACAATGGTTATAAAGATGCTCAAGGACCTTAGGGAAAAAATGGATGATCTCAGTGAGAACTTGAAGATATAGTAGGCATTACAAAGGACATAAAAGCCCTGGCCAGATAGTTCAGTTGGTTGGAGCGTCGTCTGGAAGTACAAAGGTTGCCGGTTTGATCCCTGGTCAGGGCACATACAAGAACAACTCAATGTTCCTCTCTCTCTGTCCCTCCCTACCTCTCTTACTTAAAACAATAAATAAATAAATAAATAAATAAATAAATAGGACATGGAAACCATAAAAAAGAACCATTTAGAAATGACAAATACAATAGAAGGAATCAGCAGCAAGTTAGATGAAGCAGAGGAATGAATCAGCAAATTCAAGGACAAGATAACAATAAGCACCCAAGCAGAGCATCAAAAGGAAAAGAGAATTTTTAAAAATGAGGAAGTCTAAGGGATCTCTAGGACAACATCAAGCATAACACCCACATCACAATGGTACCAAAAGGAGAAGAGAGTGAGCAATAAGAGAACTTGCTTGAAAAGTGGCTGGAAAATTCTCTAACCTGAAGAAGGAAAAAGTCATACAAGTTCAGGAAGCACAGACAGTCCCAATCAAGATGAACCCATAGAGACCCAAAGGGAGAAAAAGCAATTACCATATCTTTCACTCCATAAGACGCACTTATCACCCTCCCCCCCCCAAAAAAAGGAGGGGATAGTGCCCGTGCATCTTATGGAGCAAAAAACACAGTACTTTATTAAATATTCTAACAAACCATTTGGTTCAGTATATATTTTTTTCTTATTTTCCTCCTAAAAACCCTAGGTGTGTCTTATGGTAAGGTGTGCCTTATGAAGCAAAAAATATGGTAATTACCTACAAAGGAACTTTCAGCTGCTTTCTCAACAGAAACACGTCAGGTCAAAAGGGACAGGCTTGAAATATTCAAAGTGATGAAAAACAAGAACCCACAATCAAGACCACTCTATTCATCAAGGCTCCATTTAAAATAGAAGGAAAAATAAAGAGCTTCCTAAACAAATAAACAGCTAAAGGAGTTCATTAAGAACAAATAAGTATTGGCCCTGGCCGGTTGGCTCAGTGGTAGAGCATTGGCCTGGCATGCGGAAGTCCCGGGTTCGATTCCCGGCCAGGGCACACAGGAGAAGCGCCCATCTGCTTCTCCACCCCTCCCCCTCTCCTTCCTCTCTGTCTCTCTCTTCCCCTCCCGCAGCCAAGGCTCCACTGGAGCAAAGATGGCCCGGGCGCTGGGGATGGCTCCTTGGCCTCTGCCCCAGGTGCTAGAGTGGCTCTGGTCGCAACAGAGCGAAGCCCCGGAAGGGCAGAGCATCGCCCCCTGGTGGGTGTGCTGTGTGGATCCCAGTCGGGCACATGCAGGAGTCTGTCTGACTGCCTCCCCGTTTCCAGCTTCAGAAAAATACAAAAAAAAACCAAAACACCAAAAACAAAAAACAAAAAAAGAACAAAGCAGTATTGCAAGAAATGTTAAAGAGCCTGATTTAAAAAGAAGGAAAAAAAATTGAGAGAAAGGAACATAAGTATAAAGGATAAAATGATAATAAATAAAAATCTATCAATAGAGATTAAAAAACAATACAAAAGATGGATGAAACCAAGAGCTGGTTCCTTACAAAGAAGATAAAAAAAAAAACAATGAGAGAGAGAGAGGACCCAAATAAATAAGAAATGAAAGAGAAATAACAACTAACACCACAGAAATATAGCCTGACCGGGCGGTGGCACAGTGGATACAGCGTCGAACTGGAATGCGGAGGACCCAGGTTCGAGACCCCAAGGTCGCCAGTTTGAGCGCGGGCTCATCTGGTGTGAGCAAAGCTCACCAGCTTGGACCCAAGGTCGCTGGCTTGAGCAAGGGGTTACTCGGTCTGCTGAAGGCCCACGGTCAAGGCACATGAGAAAGCAATCAATGAACAACTAAGGTGTCACAACAAAAAACTGATGACTGATGCTTCTCACCTCTCTCCGTTCCTGTCTATCTGTCCCTCTCTATCCCTCTCTCTGACTCTCGCTGTCTCTGGAAAAAAAACCCAAAACCACCACAGAAATATAAAGGATTATAAGAAAATACTACGAGCAACTATATGCCAACAAACTAAACAATTTGGGTAAAAATGGATCAATTCCTAGAAACATAAAATCTTCCAAAAATGAATCAGAAAGAAAAAGAAAACCTATGCAACTATAAAATTGAAGCTGTAAAACAAACAAAGAAAAAACAAACAAAATCCCAGCAAACAAAAGAAATCTGGAACCAGATGACTTCACAGGTAAATTTTAAAAAACATTCAAAGAAAAATTAATATCCATTCCTCTCAAACTATTCCAAAAAATTCAAGAGGAGTGAAGACTCAAGTTCTTTTTAGGAGGCTAGTATTATTCTAATTCTAAAATCAGGTGAAGACTAAACAAAAAAAAGAAAAGAAAAAAAAAAAAGAAAAAATTATAAACTAATATCCCTGATGGACATAGATGCTAAAATCCTCAACAGAATATTAGCAAACAGGATCAAATACCATGATTAAAAAGATCAAATACCATGATCAAGTGGGATTTATTCTGAAGAATAAAAATCACATGATCATAGGCCCTGGCCGGTTGGCTCAGTAGTAGAGCATCGGCCTGGTATGCAGGAGTCACAGGTTCGATTCCTGGCCAGGGCACACAGGAGAAGCCCCCATCTGTTTCTTCACCCCAGCCCCTCTCCTTCTTCTCTGTCTCTCTCTTCCCCTCCCGCAGCCAAGGCTCCATTGGAGCAAAGATGGCCTGGGCGCTGGGGATGGCTCTATGGCCTCTGCCTCAGGCGCTAGACTGGCTCTGGTCGCAACAGAGCGACGCCCCGGATGGGCAGAGCATCGCCCCCTGGTGAGTGTGCTGAGTGGTTCCCGTGCGGGAGTCTGTCTGACTGCCTCCCCGTTTCCAGCCTCAGAAAAATACCAAAAAAAAAAAAAAAAAAAAATCACATGATCATATCAACAGATGCAGTAAAAACATTTGATATAATCCAGCACCCAATTATGACAAAAACTCTCAGTAAAGTTAGAATAGGGAGAACATACCTCAACTTAATAAAAGCCTTATATGATAAATCCACAACCATCATCATACTCAATGGGCAAAAAATAAAGTGTTTCCCTTAAGACTGAAAACAGGGTGTCCTCTTTCACCACTCTTATTCAGTATAATACTGGAAGTATTAGCCACAGTAACTAGACAAGAAAAAAAGAAAGGCATAAAAACTGGGAAGCAGGAAGTAAAATAGTCATTCAGATGATATAATATTGTACACAGAAAACCGTAAAGACTTCACCAAAAAACTACTAAATCTAAGAAATGAATTCAGCAAAGTAGTAGAATACAAAATTAATATTCAGAAATTGGTGGAACTTTTATACATGAGTAACAAACTACCAGAAAGAGAAATTATGGGAACTATCCCATTTACTATTGCAAAACACACACACACACACAAACAAGGAGCTAGCTAGGAATAAATTTAACAAAAAAACCACGCCTGTCCTAGGAAACTTAGAGGATATTAAAGAAAGAAATTGAGGATGATACATATAAGTGGAAGCATATACTGTGTTCATGGATTGGAAGAATTAACATCATTAAAATGTCCATATTACCCAAAGCAATCTATATAAATTCAACACAATCCCTATTGAACTTCCAATGGCATAGTTCAGAGATCTAGAACAAATATTCTAAAAATTTATATGGACCCCAAAAAGACCACAAATAGCCTCAACAATCTTGAGAAAGAAGAACAAAGCTGGAGGTATTCAAATTACCTGATATCAAACTATACTACAACACCACTGCAATCAAAACAGCCAGTTACTGGCATAAGAGGCATACAGATGAAACAGAACAGGGAACGCAGAAATACTCATGCCTTTATGGTTAATTAATATCTGACAAAGGAGGCAAGAGCATACAATGGAGTAAAGACAATTTCTTCAATAAATGGTACTGGGAAAATTGCAGATACATGCAAAAAAAACAAAAACAAAAAAGAAACTAGACCACCAACAACTTGTATCATATACAACAGTAGACTCACATTTACAATGGTTATATCCTCTTGTTGGATTGCTCCCTTCATTATGTAGTGACCCTCTTTGTCCCTTTCTATAGCCTTTGTTTTAAAGGCTATTTTGTCAGATGTAAGTGTTGCTACCCCAGCATTTTTTTATTTCCATTTGCATGAAACATTTTTTTCCATCCCTTCACTTTCAGTCTACATTTAACTTTTGTTCTGAGGTGGGTCTCTTTTAGACAGAATAATTATGAGTCCTGTTTTCTTATTCATGCAGCTACCTATGTCTTTTGATTGGAGCATTTAATCCATTTATATTTAAAATTATTATTGATATGTACTTATTGTCATTTTATCCTTTAGATTTAAAATATTCTTTCTCTCGATTTCTTCTTTCCTTTGCTCTTTTTCTAACAGGCCCTTTAACATTTCTTGCAGAACTGGTTTGGTTGTAATGAACTCCTTGAGTCTTTTTTTGTCTGGGAAGCTCTTTATTTCTCCTTCAATTTTACATGAGAGCTTTGCTAAAAAGAGCAGTCTTCTTGTTTTGCATCACTTTGAATATTTCTTATCTTCTTTTTAACTTGAAGTTTTTTTTAGGAAGTCAGATGTCATCTTTATTGGGGCTTCTCTGTAGGAAATTATTTTTCTCTTGCAGCTTTTCGTATTCTTTCTTTGTCTCTTAACTTTGGCATTTTAATTATGATGTGTCTTGGTGTGGGCCTCCTTGAGTTCCTCTTTAATGTGATTCTTTGTGTTTCTTCAACTTGTGTTATCTTTTCCTTCAGCAGTTAAGGGAAGTTTTCATCTATGATTTCTTCA
This sequence comes from Saccopteryx bilineata, assembly GCF_036850765.1. Classification (NCBI taxonomy): domain Eukaryota; kingdom Metazoa; phylum Chordata; class Mammalia; order Chiroptera; family Emballonuridae; genus Saccopteryx; species Saccopteryx bilineata. The sequence continues at coordinate 65,032,380 of NC_089498.1, forward strand.
AAAAGGTTCTCTATCCCTTGTTCATTCTCTTCTCCTTCAGGAACTCCGACGATGTGGATGTTGTTTCTCTTCATGTTGTCACAGATGTCTCTTAAAGTTTCCTCAGTTCTTTTGGACCTCTTTTCTTTTTTGCTACTCTGCTTCTGTGCTTACATTTATCTTGTCGTCTAACTCAGTGATTCGACCCTGCACTTCATCTAGCATGCTGTTGATTCCTTCTAATGTACTCTTAATTTCTCATATTGTCTTTGTCATTTGTTTTTTTTAAAATAATTTCAATGTCCTTTATAATGCTTACTATCTCCTTAAGTTTTAATTTGATCATCAATTGTTGCTCTAAGATTTTTTTTTCGTTGTTGCTTTAAGATTCTTGAGCATCCTAATAACCATTATTTTAAATTGTGTCTGGTAGTTTGATTACTTCCATTTTCATTTAGTTCTTTCTCTGGGGATTGCTCTTGGTGATTCATTTGGTTCATATTCTTTGCCCATTTTGTCTGTATATTAAGTAGGTCTGCTCTGACTTTCAAATTTTTTGTGGCATCTTTATGAGGAAGATGGGCGAAGTGTTACTGACCTCTGGGCCACCTGAGTTCCTTGCTCTAGGAATGCTTCTTGAGGGTTATATTTACTCTTCTGTTATATGTGAGTCTTGAATACAGTTGGTCCTTTCGTAGGTGGGGTTATCCCTTCAGACTGGCTGGCTCTAAGGGTCATCACTGATTACGTGTATTAGATACTGTGTCATATCTGTCCTGTGGGGTGTACTTATTCTCCTCAGTGTCTGGCGCCTGCTAGACTCCTCTAGACATGCCACTTGTGTAGCTAGTTGAGTTTAGCACTGGTGTGGTCTGCTACTCACTACTGGTTGTGTTGGTCCTGGGTACTCTTGGGAGGCTTTGGGTATGGACTGGCATTAGCAGTTGTTTATAACACACCATGGGTTATCTGTCTGGGGCTATTGTTGTGTTCACTGTTTGTTTCTGTGTTTTCTGTACATGGGTTGTGTCAGAGGGGCCAATCTGTGTGTAAGAATCAGATTTTTCCTGCTCAGAGATGACAGCAGCTCTGTAAAAGGGTCCAACATCGTAAGATTTGCTTCCACTTTTCAGTTGTTTCACCTCCTCTTGCAGCTTCCTGATCTTTCTACAGAGTCTTCTGTAGAAGGACTATAGTTTGGACTCAGACTGGACTCACATCACCAATCCATCTACAGGTTGAAAACTTGGTAGGTCAAGGCAGCTGAGGTTCAGAATAAAACATTAGTGAGATCTCCCTACTTTAGGGGTCGCTTGGTCAGGAGCTCAGTACAGGGAAAGTAGCCCTTACTCCAGAGCCTAATTCCTCAGACACTGCTGGATACTCCAATTCTATTTCTACCCAGCAAGGTGAGCAGCAGGTTCAGACTGGGTGGGACTAAGAGTCCCTCTGCAGAAGTTCTTCCAGCTACAGAGCCCATTCTCAGAGAAGAAGACCAAGGAAGAACTATCCTGGGGCTGACTGTGTCCCACCGGAAAGTGGCCAAGTCCCTCCTACAGGTCTAACAATAGGCTCCAGGGAAACCACACCTTAAATGACTGTGCTTCAAGCCTCTCTTACTTGTCATTGTGGAACCTAGCCCAATTGGGCAGTGTATTTGGGACCTAGGCCAGGCCAACTGTGAAGCTCCACCCTGTCCACTGTGTGCATGAGCCACTGTGCAGTTGCTGACCACAGAAAGTGGAGCTACGCTCAGCTTAGCTCAGTGTCCAACAAGCCCTCCCTTCAGACACACCACCACCAAGGGTCGTTAGGTCTTAAACTGATGCTCTCCACAGTTGGCCACTGGATGTGCTAGCTCTGGGCCTCTCTGGAGGAATCCTTGTGCAAATCAGTACAGGACCCTGCCCATGACTGGCCCTCAGTAACCTTCTTGGAGCCACAAGCAAACTAGAGGTTGTGGCTGCCTCTGTTGGGCCCAGGTGCACATGCAAATGCCAGGCCACAGACCTACACTGGCTTTTACCAACACTGGGCCTGGGGAAAGGTCAGCAAAAACCCAAGGTTTGCTGAGTGCTGCCTGCTGCTGCCTATCTCTGGCTGCTTGTTGTGCTTGGCCAGTAGGGGGGAAAATCCTCTGGTAAAGTCTAGAGCCTGGGACAATTCAAGAATTAGGAAGGGTGGTGGGTGTGGCTCCTGCCCCTCAACTCCAGGTGTCAGTCTGACCTGACTTTTTCTACAGACCTCAGTGGAGTGTGGCCACTTGAATTCCAGTGAGAGTGTCCTCTGAGACCCAGAGATGTGGTCTGCCCACAGTCTGGAAAGTTTCCGCTAAATTTCCTGTGAGGCGGAGCACCAGACATAGACTCGAGAAGAGTGTGAGGAAAGCTCCACCCTCAGTGCCAGAAAACTGAGTCACTGACGTGCCCCGTTTCTTGGCTGACTTCTCAGAGTGGCCAAGTCTTCATGGCATGGGCAAGAGGTCTTCCTGAGGGCAGGGCAGTTGCCTTCCCCCAGGTTGCTGACGCTCAGAGCAATTGCTCCACCCATAGAATATGGCAGTGATTTTCAAACATTTTGAAGTTAGGGCACATTTAAAATCCTACAAATAATTTTAGGCGTACTATATACAAATTTCTGAGAAATATGTTATAATAATTAAGTCAAATATTCAAGAAAAACATATATAAAGTCCAAGCGTGCTTTTATGGTAATTAAAATAAATATGACAAAATTAAATTTATTCTGACATTAAAAAACATTTTTATGTTACATTTTTTGAGTTATGCTTTATAGAATTAGTAAAAAAGGGGGGTTAAAAAATAAAAAAACAACAAAAACATCTTTTTATATATACAGATACATTCTTAATGAGATTTAGTAAATTCAGCAAGTCCCGGCACAAATATGTTAAGTTTATTCATTCTTGTGTTTATGAGAAACTTGAGCCTGATGTGTCCTAATGATTTCTTCAATGTTTGGGCATATATTTGAAAGGCCAACTCTCATTTTGTCAATACATTGAAGAATCCCTCTCTTTTTACTCTTAATTGTGTTGAGTGCAGAAAACCCCCACCATACATATCATCTTAACTTTACACCAAACAAAGGATAGAAGAAACTTGCCTCCAGTCTTTCCAGAGAACATGGGTGGTAGTGTAAACAATCTAGCATCAGAGCTTAACAGCCTTTTGCAACCTAATCAGGTAAGTGAGGTGAGGGGTTGGGCAGACTGTCAGCTTATAGCCAATTTCCCCACACCTCTGTCCCCCAAAAATCGAAACTCCAAAAACCTTGTTGGTTTTTTGGTCCCCAACAGGCACATATTTCTCTGGAATACCATAGGACACATGTGGAAATCTTCTAAGGTGCACCAGTGTGTCCTGGCGCACACTTTGAGAACTACTGGAATATGGCGACAGTGGTATTGAAGAATGATTCAGCACAGGGGATCCGGTGGCTGTCCCCCACCATGTCTCTATTTGAGCCACCAATTTCATACTTTCCTCACACAACTCTAGTCCTCTCAGCCCTCTCTCCACCAGAGCCCCAGGTAAGTGGCTGTGAATGAGATTTTCTGTGCTGGCCCTTTAAGATGGATACTACATCTCTGAGAGCTCCTGTCTCTTTCTTACAGACAGAAACCTCGCCTCTTTTCACTTCCAGATGCTATGTAGGTGCTAGGCTCTGGTGCTCTAGGCTGGGGTGCCCAGCCTGGGGCTATGACCCTCACCTGTCAGGGCAACCTTCCCAGCAGTGAGAGTCCCTTCGGATCCTCAGCCGCCACTCGCTTCTGGGAGTAGGGCAGCCCTGTTCACGTCTCTGCCCTTCCTACCAGTCTCAATGTGGCTTCTTCTGTGACTCCTTGGTTATGGACTCATCTTCTTTTAATCTAAAGTTAATTTTTCAAGGCGATTGTTCTTAAATTTAGTTGTAATTTAATATGATCCTAGAGGAGGCAGTTGGAACATCCACCTACTCCATCACCATCTTAGAGTCTCATCAGTATTTATTTTTTTTAATTTATATTTTTATTGTACTATTTATTTATTTATTTATTTATTTATTTAATTTTTTCATTTTTCCGAAGCTGGAAACGGGGAGGCAGTCAGACAGACTCCCGCATGTGCCCAACCGGGACCCACCGGGCATGCCCACCAGGGGGCGACGCTCTGCCCACCAGGGGGCGATGATCTGCCCCTCCAGGGCATTGCTCTGTTGCGACCAGAGCCACTGTAGTGCCTGGGGCAGAGGCCGAGGAGCCATCCCCAGCGCCCGGGCCATCTTTGCTCCAGTGGAGCCTCGGCTGCGGGAGGGGAAGAGAGAAACAGAGAGGAAGGAGAGGGGGAGGGGTGGAGAAGCAAATGGGCGCCTCTCCTGTGTGCCCTGGCCGGGAATCAAACCTGGGACTCCTGCACGCCAGGCCGACGCTCTACCGCTGAGCTAACTGGCCAGGGCTTCAGTATTTATTTTTAAGTAACAATTTCTCATCCTAAATCCTTCCAACAAGATGTGTTTTGGAGTTCAAAATTTAGCCTGAGCTACGCTGGCATAGTGGACAAAGCGTCGACCTAGAACACTGATGTCGCTGGTTTGAAACCCTGGGCTTACATGATCAAGGCACATACAGGAGTTGATGTTTCCTGCTCCTCTCCCCTTCTCTTTCTCTCTCCTTTCTAAAATGAATAAATAAATAATTTACTGGATGTTATAAAGTCATGCTCTGGTTTCTCTTCAGATAGTATAAATCTTTTGCCTTTTAAACTGAGCATATATTATGGTACTTGAGTATAGTAACACAGTATATATATTGTTATGTATATTGTATGTAACAGCATAATTATTGTATATAAATCTATGGAGTTTAGATATGTATCCCCAAATTAAGTACATTAATATTTCTTGTACAAAACAAGAATATATTCAGTTAATAGCTTCTACTAAAAAAAAAAAAAGTTCACTCAGGTATTCTAGATGAATTATTTAAAACATTTTATGTCAAGGTTGCAGGTTTAATCCCTAGTCAGGGCAGATATGAGAATCAACCAATGAATGCATAAATAAGTGGAGCAACAAATCAATGTCCCCCCTTTCTCTCTCTAAAGTCAATTTTAAAAAATAAAAACATTTTGTTGTTACCAGAATTGCAGATAAGGAATATTGCACCTACAGTATTGATCTGGTCAATACTGACACAAAGTAAAAACATATGACATTTATGGTATGTAACATAAAAAGTAAAAGTTTGCATTTCTTGTTAATTTCCAAAATACTAATGATACCTCTCTCATAATTTTTTTTTTTTTTTTTTTTTACAGAGACAGAGAGAGAAAGTCAGAGAGAGGGACAAATAGGAACAGACAGGTAGGAACAAAGAGAGATGAGAAGCATCAATCATCAGTTTTTCGTTGCGACACCTTAGTTGTTCACTGCTTGTTGTATGTGCCTTGACTGGCCAAGCCCAGGGTTTTGAACCAGCAACGTCAGCAGTCCAGGTCAACATTCTATCCACTGTGTCACCACAGGTCAGGCTATGCCAATCTCTCTTGATTGACTTGTGAGTACTAGCCCACCCTTTAGTCAAACTATACCATGAATAATGGATAGTGCGGGAGCAACCACTAAGGTACACAATACCATAAAACAAAAAAAGATTAAAAATTAAGAGTAAACAGTAATAAAAAAGATGGTTGGTATGGATTAAAGTATTCAAGAAATTTATAATATTCATTCATTTATTTATCCTTCAATAAACATTTACTAAACATCTAAGAAAATATTACGTATTTTCTAAATACACAAAAAGAAAAGAAAAGGAGTATGGGTTTGAATGCTGAATATATTCTTTGTACATAAGTTGAAACTGTCAAAATGTAACATAATAAAACTATAAACATAGAGAAATGGCCTATATTCTTTCACTTACATTAAAACATCTAGGCATTTTTACTTTTAAATATGATTACATCCCTATATAAAGGTAAGAACAGAATTCTCATGCTAAAATGCCTTTAATCCAATTACACTGATGGAAGAAAAAAGTTCTCTATTTTAAATTAATGGAATGAAAATATGAGCCAGAATTATGACAAGATCAAAAGAAAGAAAAAATACCTCCTTTATTTAATTTTACAGTTCATACCATTTATTGGGTGATTACTTTTTAAAACCTGGTAATGGTCACAACTGCAGAAATTATGTGCCATAGCTACAATTTACAAACTCATTTTCTTGCACCTTAGTCTTTAAGACTATAACAGCAAATTTAAGAAAGGGTAAAAAAACAATTTACTTAAATCAAACAAAAAAGTCTTTCTATCTGCCAGCTAAACCAGTTTTCTCCACGGACAACTTATCCAGCTCATACTGAGCAATAAAGTAAAAATCATTCCCTCATTCATTCATTAAACATTTTGTAAATAAACCATAAATCAGCATTATCAATACTGCAAGACCAAGTTATAAATTTCAGAATTACCTAAAAAATTATCCTAACAAAACTTTTATATAAGGAACTCAAATGTTATTAACTCAATATGAAACTTCAATGAAGAGACAGCTGAGCATAAAAGTATAGAACTAAAAATGGAGAAATAATTCCCTTATAAGTAAATCAATCATAATCACTTTAAATTTCCTAAACATAAATATTTTATTTATATTTAAGACATAGATCTGAAAAATAACTTTTATCAGGTATACAGTTTAAGATCTGCATGCCATGTTTAGCTAACCCTCACTAAATGACAAGAAAATTCCCCAATACACAAGTAAATTTATGTGTTTGAAGGCAATTCTTTTTTTTTTATAATTTTTATTTTATTTTATTTATTCTTTTTTTTTTTTTTTTTAGAGGAGAGAGAGAGAGGGAGAGAGAGGAGAGAGAGACAGAGAGAGAGAAGGGGGGAGGAGCTGGAAGCATCAACTCCCATATGTGCCTTGACCAGGCAAGCCCAGGGTTTCGAACCAGCAACCTCAGCATTTCCAGGTCGATGCTTTATCCACTGCGCCACCACAGGTCAGGCGTAAATTTATGTGTTTGGTCTATGAAACACAATGGAAGTTTTTGTTCCTTTTGGTTATTAAAATAAAAAACATTAAAAGAAATCCTCGCAATGCTGCAATCACCCTAAGCACCAAGGGAAGGTGGGTGGGTAAATACTGGATAGATAATAAATGGCTAATAGTTTATGAAAGGTAAGTTAAAAAAGAACAAATCAATTTTTGCTCTTTAATAAGTATGACAATATAATTCGATATTATACAATAGTACTTCTACACTTCCAGGTTTGCTTTTATAATACTATCAATCTTCCAGAGAAGTTCCTCAAAAAATAAACATGTTCAACATGTATATCAAGGCAAAAACCTCCTTAAGTGATGGGGAAAAAAAAAAAAAATTCAACATGATGAGGTCTCACAATATATTTTAGGTATTTTTCAACTTCTTCAATAATTTGGTCATCCCAAATAAAAAGGATTGAGATAAAGTATTCTGTTGGTTAATGTAATTCCAATAGATAACCTAGATTTTCAAGTCATATTCTTTAAAAAGTCACAAACAAAATAGGTGAAATCCAAAAATATTTTAGTAGAAATTTTACATTCAGTTCATTTACTTGAGAGATCAGATAGTGATATCACTTTTGACTAGCATGAAAAAAATACAATTAATTTTAGCTTTGGCTTACTTGTGTCAAATCTTATGTGATCTTACTGTAAAAGAATATTTTTGTTACTATGTTGTGGTGGGCAGAATAATGCCATCTCAAAATTGCTCCTGTCCGAATACATGAAACCTGTTACTATGTGACATTATATGGCAAAAGGAAATTAAGATTCAGATGTAGTTACAGTTGTTAATTAGCAGTTGGGGAGATTATCCTAGATTATCTGGGTTGGCCCAATATAATCACCAGCACATTACAAATAAAAAGAGAAGCAGGAAGAGTCAGAGGAAGATATATGCCTAGAGAAGCACAGAGAGATACAACAACGTTGCTGAATTTTTTTTTTTAATATTTTATTTATTGATTTTTTTTAGAGAGAGAGGAGTGAGAGAGAGAGAGAAGGGGGAGGAGCAGGAAGCTTCAATTCCTATATGTGTCTTTACCGGGCAAGCCCAAGGTTTCGAACTGGCGACCTCAGTGTTCCAGGTCGACGCTTTATCCCACTGCGCCACCACAGGTCAGGCCCGTTGCTGGATTTTAAGAAGGAAAAAGGTCCATGAGCCAAGTAATGTGGACTGCTTTTAATAGCAAAATATGGAAAGGGAAAAAAAAGGGGGGGTTCCTTTTTTCTTTAAGATTTTATTTATGGATTTTAGAGAACAAGAGACAGGGGGGCAGGGGAGGAGCAGGAAGTATCAACTTGTAGTAGTTGCTTCTCACATGTGTCTTGACCTTGTAGGCTGGGGTCTGGAATCAACAACCTCAGCATTCCAGGTTGTTGCTTTATTCACCGTGTCACCATAGGTCAGGTGAAAAGAACATACAGTAGTTCTGCCACACCTTGATTTTAGCCCACTGAGACCCATACCTGACTTGTAATCTCCAGAACTGTAAAATAATCAATTTGTATTTTTTAAACTACCACGATTGTGTTAGTTAATAGCAGTGATAGAAAAAAAATTAATGCACATGGCTAATTCCTTGTACATATGGCCAAAAATAACTGATTTAACTTTTGAGACCAAGTATTCCCTTGACTTTCAAGGGAATTATCTTTCCCTTTCAAGTTTTGAGTTACCCTTCCAGATATGTGCCATAACTATGTACAGCCAAGATTTCTAATAAATGTGCTGATGCTAAACTGTTCCAAGTTTCATTGATTTAGGATATATAAATGTAAAACAAAACATGAATATATGAGTAACTAACACTGTAAATGCTAGGCTTAAAAAACTCAGATTGCATTATAATAATAAAATTTTCAAATAAAGACAAAACTGTGAAAGGTTCACATAGTTATGATTCAAAACACAATTTTCTTTCTTTTGGAGGTAATATTTGCATATAGTGAATGTACATATATTAAATGTATAATTCAGTAAGTTTGACATATGTATACACCCCTGCGACCAAAATCAGGATATAAAACATTTCGATCACATGAGAAAACTCTTTGTATTTTCCTGTCAATCCCCATCATTATATTTAAATTTTTAAATATCTAGCTTAATACCTTGCCTCTTACAAACATGATATATGTAAGTCCTTCTTTATATCATTTAAATTTCCATGTAAAAAAGTAATTGTTTTTAATGTACTTAACTTTGATAACTGTTATCAATAATATTCATAATTTAAAACTGTACTTCCTGATTTTCATGTATCCACTAAAATAAAATACCGTGGAAAACACAAAATAGCATTCCATGTTTGTCTTGAAATATTAAATTGCTCAACTATAAACCAACTAGCTTTATAGCTGATTTAATTTAATATCAGAGTAAAAGGAAAAATAAACTGAGAATACGCCTTTTTCACAAACAAATAAAAAGTTACTGAATTGCCACAATTATAGAATAATCATGATCAAATTTCTTTTCAAGGAAGATTCTTTCTCTTGTTTTCAGCGAGAATAACCCAACAAAATTTTTCAAAATTACTTCTACACTGCTTATTTCCTATCAGAAATACCTATTAGCAAAACAAACGTGTTTTGTGACATCAAATCAACATTAATGCATGCTGCATGACACCATATTGTCGACTATAATCATGAAACAGGGGTTTACAAAAACACATGAAAATTCCTGCAAAAAATACTAAAATAGGTATGTATATGTATAGATAAATATTAAAGTGAATTTTATGAACCTGCACATATATATATATATAAAAAGTAAAAAATATTCCCATTTTAAATTTTCAGTGCAAATTAAATATCCCAGAGAACACTTACCAATAAATTTCATGGATTATATATTCTTAAAATAACCTTGAGAAGCTTAGTCAATGTCTTTTGCCTGTGCTCTGTCCCCTGACCACTAACCTGTCCCCCAGTCAATAAGTGCTTGGAACACTGGGCATCCGGAAATTGTACACATTCCTACACTACTAAAAGAAAATACTGGCAGTGTCATATGTAAGGAAAAGAAAAGAAAGGACAAAGGTTCAGCTGGGCACTTAACATTTTAATTTACAATATTTTTAGCTTCATTTAAAGTAGTATTAAAATCCTGGAAAGGATGACTGTTAAAGCACTATTCACTTCTAACAAAAATCATAATACTATGGAGAGAAAAAAAAAACACGAAAGGAATAAAAGGATGGAAGGAAGGGAGGGGTTCATTTTTAGGACTCTCCAAACCAAAAGTTTTCATTATTATCGTTTGCAGTTTGAAATCCAAGTATCTGCTGCGGAAAGAGGATGAATCTGGGTACCACTGCCTCAGCCTTTGCCTCAAAACACACTTCAATCCGAGGACTGTCTCTCTTCATTTCTCTCTCTCCTTCAGCAACCTTACAGATAAATTTCAAGTCTTTAACCTCTATACTACTAAGATTTTTGCAAGAAAATAGATGCTGGTGAAGCTGGACCCCTACTAACATGAGGGACTGCCCGTCCCTCCAGCCTTGCTGAGGGGCAGTCACAGCCGACTCTCCCCGGACAACGGCCTGAACAAGCGGGCCGGGCAGACCCTGGGGAGAGGAGAGTCCCGCTCCGTTGCTGCTCGCTCCCCTCCGGGAAGCCACTTGCGGGGAGGCGGAGACGCAGTCAAGAGATTTTGGGCAAATCCGCTGTGAATTCGTAAGAGGGGCGTGACTGCCAGTCTGCCAGGCTGAGCAAGGTGCCAGAGCTAACCCCTCAAGGTGCGGCTGCGAAGAAGTAGGGGCGTGGGCGCGGGACGAGAGCAGGAGAGCGGGACCGGCGCCGTCTCTTACCGCCAGGTCCGGATCGCGGCAGTCCCTGTGGGACGCAGCTCGGATGACCCCCGCTCGCCAGCCCCGCCAGCTGCGTCCGCTCCCCACGGGCTCCGGCTCTTCCCCGACGCTGCCGGCCACGCACAGGAACCGCTTCCCCACCAGCTCCGGCCGCGTCTCCACCGCCATAGCCGACCCTGCCAAAGCTGCCGCTGCCTTCCTCACAGCTAGGGAACCAACGAACCTGCTCCTACCGGCCACCCATGCGGAGAAGAGCGACCTGAGAACAGAGGCAGCCCCGAGAGCGAGCGCAGACTCAGGGCGCACCGGACGCTCTGCCCAAAACGGTAGAGTGATCTCGGTCTCGCAGTCAACACTCTTCTATATCCCCCGTCTAGCGGCCTTTGGCTGCCGCCCCCCAGAAAACAAAAACCTGACAGAAAGCCCCACACCGCTGCCGGAGTCCCCCAGACCCTGCCGTGGCCAGTACTACTCCGCCTCCCCATCGGCCAGCAAGGCGAGGGCGCTGCGTCTCCTTCCGCGGCAGGGCGGAGAGGAGGGAGCCGCGGAAGAGGGTCCCAGGAACCACCGCAGACGCAAAGTAGTGCCCCTCGGTTGCACGGCTGCTGCAGCACCAGCCAGCGTAAGAAGTCAAGAGAGGGGCACGAGCGGGGAATGCTGTCCTGCAGGAACACTATCAAGAGCAGTTATATCCATCTTTCCACTCGTTACTTCATAAGTGAGGTGAGGCGAAAGTGTGTCGGTTTCCTCCCTGGGTCACAAAATTCCAGGTTAAACGCCGCAGGTCCATTGCGATGGCTTTTAGAACACAAGGTAGCCGCATTACAGACGAGGTAACCGAATTCTGCCTTAACAGTTCTACAGTGCCAGCAGCAAAGCATAGCAACACTTTCAACTGAAAACTAAGCCCACAGAACTCAAGTCACTGCAGACCAGTCCATGGCTTTAAATGAAAGTGAAGAAAACACTGTCATCCTATCTATCATTCTTCCCGTTTGTGGCGATAGTAGTTTTGTGTTTGAGCTATTTCAGAGATTTACACTTCGATACTACTTTGTTGTAAAAACGCTGAACGAGGCTTAGAACAAGGCTTGTTGAGGGCTTTCGTCAATATCCTTAAAATTCACAGTCTGTCTTGCACCAATTTGAGTACTTTTATTACAGTACCAGTACATAATCTCAAACCCAATGGTCAGATAATAAAAACAGGGAGAGCCTCAGGATTTAGTTATCATGGAAAGAAGAGGATTTTGGCCAATCACAGGTCAGAAAAATAAATTATATTTACTTCCTGTCCAGTCACAACAAGATTTTGTAACCCATACAGATACAGATCTCAAAGTTGGAACAATTTCTCCTTTTTCGATCCAACCCTGGAATCCTCCTTGTAAATCAAACCTTACAGATTGAGATTTCAGACATACTCTACAGTGTTTTTAAAGGGTAGTTTTGAAAATCCCAGTTTTTCTCAGGACCACTAAATGATTATAATCAACTATAAAAACCTAGCTGAATAAAAACTCTAAATTTTAGTTTCTTAGAGATTTTCCTAAACCTCTACTTCAAAAAAAGAAAAGTTACCTTCTTAAAGGAGTTTACACTAATGGTCTGAATGTTTAAAATAAATGTAAGGCTTTTTGTCTGTTTTCTTAGAAAACTCAAGCTGAGCTGTTTTAAGTAGAAAAAAACATTGGTACTGCTAATAGGTTAGAAACCAAAATTACAAGGACATAGATTTTAATCATGATGGTTTATTTTTGCTAATCTAAGGATGAAATGCAGAATTGCAATATATCAGTAAAGGAAAGCTCTTTCCACAATGTATACTGGCAAGCTGAGAGAAAAATTTAATTCTACGTGTGCATTTTTATTTCCAGGTCTACTCTTCTAGCATCTAGTGTATAACAGAAAGTCATCTTGAAAACTACAGACTTACATTTATAAAACCTCAATTTGGATTAAAAAGCCAGTAAAATAACCTGGTGAAAATAACTGAACATATGAAAAAAGGAAAGACAGAATAAGAAGATCTATACTCAAATACCAAGTTATCAATGACTTACTTTGTGATCTTGGGCATAACACAATTGTTAGAATGGAAATTGCCTGCTTCCCAATCTAAGTGATATTCCAGGAGAGCAAGTGAGAAATGTAAAAATGAAAAATGTAAAAATGTAAAAGTGAAAAAAGAGATCCAAGTAATACTATCATTACATAAACCCATTCACTAACATATTTTTAGAGTACATGCTGTCAGGTGGCCTTACATATAACTTCTAACTGATTTCAACTTTATAGACAAACTCCTCTAAATGGACCCCTTAGGAACCATCAGTACATGTTGAAAGCTATATTTTTAAGTGCTCTGAAAAGCATGTAAATCAACTACCTCTATTAAAATATTTCAAGTGCAAAACCAAAGATTTCATAAAGCTTTCATAAGGATTTCATATCCTCACATTTTTAACCAAATGTTTTATATTCTTAGTACTATATTCAAAATAGTATTTTATATTTTATGAATCCCTTAACTACAGCCAGTGACTAGAGTATAATGGAAAAAATGCTAATTTGGGAATATCTTTTTATTGGAGAAACTTGAAATGCATTTTTTTAAATTTAGACTTTAAAGGCCTTAAATTTTTTTTTTTTTTTTTTGCTGGCATTTTTGCTTTGTTTCAGGAAGTACTTATATTATTTTACTTTTGCCAGCAAATCATGAATGAAATTAAAATAAATTTTAAAATCAAATTTTAAACTTTGAAATATTTGTTCAATCAGTTCCTTTATATTCTTTGCTTTCATTGAGACCCTCAGAAAATGACAGTATAATAAATGTAAAGAAAAGTTATAGTATTTTTCATTATGTAATAAATAAGCAAAAAAAAGTGACAGAAGTATTTAAAATGACAAAGTTTACTTATAGAAGCTGAAAAATTAGAAATATAGACTAGATCTTCTATTCCTTCCATACTCATATGTAAATATCTACATTAAATATATATATAGTGGTACCTTGAAATACGAATTTAATTCTTTCTATAACTGAGCTCGTACGTCAGTCAACTCATATATCAAACTGCTGGTACTGGACCTGTGCGCCAACGTGCCAACTAGCGGTAGCTTCTCGAATCACGACTCGTATCTCGGAATTTTGCTCGGATCTCGAACAAAATTATGGACCCAGTAACAGCTCGTATCTTAAAAAATTTGTATGTTGGTCTGTTCGTATCTCAAGGTACCACTGTATATGCACATCATGAAAATATGTATAATCTGTATAAAAGATACATTGGGTGACCATTTTGTTTTTTTAAATTCACAAAAATTTATCATAAAAACTCTTTGCTTTATTTTTTTTAAATCTGACTTATAAGCCAACAAGGTGGTGGTGCAGTTGACAGATGTTGACCTGGGACACTGAGGACGCAGGTTCAAAACTCGAGATAATCCAGCTTAAGCAGACTCACCAGTTTCAGTATGGCATCATAGACATGACACCATAGTCTCTGGCTTGAGCCCAAAGGTCGCTAGCTTGAAGCCCAAGGTCGCTATATGGGAAAGCAATCAATGAACAACTAAAGTGCCACAACTACAAGATGATGCTTCTCATCTCTCTCCTTTCCCGTCTGTCTCTGTCTCTCTCTTTTACTCTCGCTAAAAAAATTTTTAGAAATTTTAAAAATTAAAGAACTGACTTATAAAGAAAAAAATAACTGCAATGATAAGAACCATAATTATTCATTTTTTATCAATAATTAGTTTTCATAAAGTTTAGCCTACCAGTCACTTTTTGACATCGTATAATTATACAGTAGAAAGGGCCAATTATCCGCTGTCATACATAATAATATTTTGTATCATCAGAGGTGTCTGTTTTAAACATCATAAATAAAACACAAATAGATTTTTTTTAAAGTTTAGTGCATATATCTTGTATTACTAGCCACCAGTTATGAACACTTACTATTTGTCGGACACTATGCTAGCTATTTCAACACATGTAATCTCACTTTATTTTAAAAATGAAGAAAATGAAGCTTAAAGAAGTCTAGTTACTTGCTAAGAATACACATTAAAGAACTAGGATTCAAAACCAGGCCTTATGATTTCAAAGACCCCTGATACAATGCTAAAAGGTCACTTAAAAGAAACATGAAGGTCAGTCACCTGTTTCTTCCTCCTTATTAACCTGTTTCTTCCTCATTAACAGACTGTTCATGAGTGATTTGTTTATTTAGCACTTACTAAGTGTCTCAGATCCTGCAAGGTCCTTGATATAAGGCCTCTATCCTTGAGAAGCTCACTGTTTATCTGGAAACATAGATAATAGAAATGCCTTGGTTTGTTTATTGAAGGATGTGTCAACAAAATAACACACAAGATAATACAGTGTATTTTAACAAATAATGTCAAGTCTATTAAGACTTTTATTAATTATCAAATGCAAAGACTGGATTGGGCTATGAGGTCTTAGAAAATATATTTATATATGGGTACATTTACAAACTGTGGAAGCCCAGTATTAAAATAAAGGAAGCCAGGAATTTCAAATGAGTTATGCAAGTGGAAGACCAAGAATAGGATGGAAATAAATGTTACCATGTTTATTTTTAAACCTTAAATAATTTTTATTTGTATAATTCCCTAAGCACTTAAACTGAATTCCTCGATTTCATTCATGATAATAATATGTAATGCAAATGTTACTTCCTCAAGGAAGCCATCTCTGATTTCTAATTATGGATTTTCAAACCATTTCCTATTTGTCTTATCACAATTGTAATCATGCCATTTATTGCACAATTGATTATTTTATATTTATCTCCCTTGGTAGAATATAAGTTCCATAAAAGGAAGACCAATGCATCTTGTTCTTAACTATACTCCCAGCATTTACTGAGCCTTATAAAAAGCACTCAATAAATGTTATTGAATTCATTAATGAAGGAATATAGCAAAATAAACCTCTTCTTAAATCCAACCCAACTAAGAGGAAATTATTTAGAATCTCTAAACTAAGAGTCCTAAATAGATTTCATGTTTTTCCTACAGGGTTATTCATCACTTTCAAAATAATGTCTTATATATAATACATTATCTCATTTCATCATGGAGGTACAATGTAAAGCCTTCATAAAACTTGAGCTTCACCAGAAAAGTAAGATTGTTCCTGGGAATAACTTCTAAAGAACACATAGAAAGAGTTACAATTCACAAGAAAAACACTCATTTTGTTACCAAACTACCAATTTATGCAAACCCTAAAATGATCCTATGAGTATCTATCCAAGACACCAGTCTATTCTTAGTATTCTAAAGAGAACTATTATACTTCAAATAATGTCTCTGATGGAGCCAACATACAAATATAACTTTCTGACCTTAATGATGCCATGTGGAATGAACAAGAGAGATGGATGGATGGATGGATGGATGGATGGATGGATGGGAGGGAGGAAAAGAGGAAGGTAAAGAAGGGAAGGAAGGAAAGGAAGGAAAGGAGAAAAGAAGCAATCTCTATTGGCCTTGTTAATTGTATATACTCTCAACATTTGTTACCCCATTTCCAATTTAAATTCTAGTACACAAGGACCTACCACTTCTTTTCAACTTCTATTAAAAATGGAACTACTAATCTGATTTTTAATAAAATATTAAATATTAGAAGAATGCTCATAACATTGGTTATCTCCTAACCTGTTGAGGGAGAAGCTACAAGAAACAAAAGAAATAGAAGGTTGCCATTGAGCATTCAGGAAGAGTCTTCTCAGTATGTCCCCACAGCACTTTTTGTATATTCATTATCCCTCTCATAAGTGCTTCAACTATTAACTACTATTAAAACATACAAGATGGCAGTTTGCACTTGTGTCTTCAACTGTTACATTAGGTCCTTGACTTATAAAAAAGTTAAATTCCGCCTGAGCAGGCGGTGGCGCAATGGATAGAGCGTTGGACTGGGATGCCGAGGACCCAGGTTCGAGACCCCGAGGGCACCAGCTTGAGCAAAGGGTCATCTGGTTTGAGCAAAAGCTCACCAATTTGGACCCAAGGTCGCTGGCTCGAGCAAGGGGTTACTTGGTCTGCTGAAGGCCCACAGTCAAGACACATATGAGAAAGCAATCAATGAACAACTAAGGTGTCACTGTGCAACGAAAAACTAATGATTGATGCTTCTCATCTCTCCTTTCCTGTCTGTCCCTGTCTCTCTCTCTGTAAAAAAAAAAAAAAAAAAAATCCTAAAAAATTACATTCTCATTCATCTCATAAGCTTTCACTATTGCTATGTTAGTTGCAGCAGAGCTATAAGTCATAAAAATTCTATTAATACCCATGAAAGTTAAGAAAAAGAGCTTCTATATTTGTACTTAAAAGCTATAAATGAGGTAGTGTCAAAGTAAAATCTACGCTAAAAAGTAATACATACTGATTTAAAATCTCAGCATGCTAAGTATACTCCATTGAAGTTCTTCCCCACAGATGAAGCTTGATTCTGTACAAGGAAATTTACAAGCAAGAGCACACAGTTTCTGAGGCACAAATCTTAAATTAATGGAATCTGGCTTCAAAGAACAAAACCAAAACAAAATAAGACCCAGCAGAGAAATATGGGGAATCGTCATTCTTTTTCTTGGCACATTTTAGAAAAAGCTACGAGTCAATAAATGAGATTTATAACATTCTACAAAATATAAATATGTATTAAAAATAAATTATTCCAGATAAAGGAAAGCACTGTCTTCTGGCTCCACATGTGCTTCACTAACTAGACACAATTTATTCAATTTAAGAAAGTGTATAAGATAGAGCTCTAATTCCAAGGCATATGTTCACAGAGGTTCAGTATTTTTCCTTTAAAAATCACACTTGGCCCTGGCCGGTTGGCTCAGCGGTAGAGTGTCAGCCTGGCGTGCAGGAGTCCCTGATTCGATTCCCAGCCAGGGCACACAGGAGAAGCGCCCATCTGCTTCTCCACCCCTCCCCCTGTCCTTCCTCTCTGTCTCTCTTCCCCTCCTGCAGCAGAGGCTCCATTGGAGCAAAGATGGTCCAGGCTCTGGGGATGGCTCTGTGGTCCCTGCCTTAGGCGCTAGAATGGCTCTGGATGCAAAAGAGCAAAGCCCCAGAGGGGCAGAACATCGCCCCCTGGTGGGCATGCCGGGTGGATCCCGGTCGGGCGCATGCGGGAGTCTGTCGGACTGCCTCCCCGTTTCCAGCTTCGGAAAAATGAAAAAAAAAAAAAAAATCACACTTGACACATATGAAATCCAGACTTCAAAAAAAAAAAAAAAGACTTTAACTACAAACTTAAAATTCAAATCAGCACCCCCAAAACATTCTGCTACTCTAGTGCACATTTTGATAGTATCTAAGATTAAACTGCCAAGAGAAATACTCAGAAGACTAACCAATTTTGCTTGTGACAAAATTCACAAACACTTAGGTTAAAACTGGTCAATCCCCATTCCACAGAGTCATTTACAAATGGATGTTTTAAGATATGTATCCCAAATGTAACAAACTAGAAATTAACAATCACATTTGTAGTGTAATGAAAAAGCAGGAATACAGGAAGTCTAGATAATTTTTACCACTAACTACTGCCTACTTTGGGCAAACCACTTTTATAACTCCAGTAATAACATAGATATAAAATATAAAGGGTACCTGACCTGTGGTGGTACAGTGGATAAAGCATTGGCCTGGAATGCTGAGGTCACTGGTTCAAAACTCCAGGCTTGCCTGGTCAAGGTACATATGGGAGCTGATGTTTCCTGCTCCTCCCTCTGTTCATTCTCTCTCTCTCTCTCTCTCTCTCTCTCTCTCTCTCTCTCTTTCTCTCTCTCCTCCCCACATCTCTAAAATGAATAAAATTTTAAAACAATAAAATAAAATTTAAAGGCTGATATAATCCTTAAAGTTCCTAAAAGCTTGCTTCTAAGACTTCTGAGTAATTTATCAAATAGCAAAACATATTCTCCTATCACACAATGGGTTCAAATTGGAAAAATGTAAAAGGATACACAAAAGTAATCTGTTCAGGAAAAGATATGGTTTTAGCCAGAAAGATTCTATCTCAAAGGACTCACAGATGTACATCTCAATCATTAACACATACAATTCCAATCATACAGACCAAAGGACTTCCCAATTAAATACCATTACAGAATGGTCTCTTTGCCCTGCTCTCCAAATTGGCTCTTAAAACTAGCATATTAAAATAATATATCAGAACTAACTTCAGATGAAGAAGTTTTTGACATTCTATGCATTACAAATAACCTTTGTATTTGAAACTTTTACCTTGCATGCCTTTACATTTTTGTTTATAGTGGCTAACAATCCTTTTTTCCAGTATTCCAATTACAAAATTATCTTAAAGTCAACTGTTTCACATGCTTTTATATCTAAATTTACATGGATGCTTCTTTCTCCCACTTGCAATTTGTTTTTGATACAAGTTTTAAATTTTTATATAGTCAATATGCTAATAAGTATATTTGTTTCAGCCTTGTCATGCTTAGATAATATGTAGGTATTCTGTATTTTCTCCTAATAGATAAGACTTTTATAATTCCTTCAAGATTAGATGATAATACCTACCCCTGAAGTAAGGACCAGAAATCATCCCAGCTCCAAACAATAAAGGTCTACTACCACTGGGGGCTGGCAGGAGGTTAAATAGAGCCTACCCTAAGATAAATGACCTAGGAGCAAAGATAAGGCCCCGTGCCCACCACTAAAAGGCAAACCAGTTCCCACTAATAAGTAACAGCACTCTACTTTGCAGTAAATCTATGCCCACCTTAAGCACAAGGTGATGATAGAAATATTTAAAATTGATGATGAAAGGAAGATAACTAAGAGTCAACAAAAAGACATAAACCCTGATCAATTCCAGGCAAGACTGATTCAACCTCCCAAACTAACACCTTAGCAAAACACAAGTCATACCTATTTCTTGGCATAAATACTAAATATTTCAATCTCTACTCTCTTGCAAATGATGGCTGGCATTCAATCAAACATGAGGGTGACTTCCCTGGTCACCATGGCATGTTGGGGCTACCATTACACTCAACATCATTAGTTATTAGGGAAATGGCAAGTAAAACTACAATGAAATACTAAAACACCTATGAGAATGGCTGAAATTAAAAGTAAAATAAAACTGGTAATACCAAATATTGAGAGAGATAAGGAGTTCTCATACAGTGGTAGTTGGGAGGGGTACAAAATGGTACTGTCACTTTGTAAAAACAGTTTGGTAGTTTTTAATAAAGTTATACAGTTTTCATATAATCCAACAATCCCACTTTTAGTAAAATAAAAATTTATGTGTACACAAAACCCTGTTGTTACAGTAATATGTTATAGTAATTAAATATATAGAAATATAGAAAAATATGGAAGATATATAGAAATAAGTTAGGATATAATATTAAAAGCCATTAAGGCAAATGAATAAGGCTATGGCCATCTAGATAGGAACTAATCTAGTATGTACAGGTATGATAGGCAGACCGTGCCTTTCACACATGGCCCAGTTAGTGTGTGTGAAATTATGTATAGAGAAAAAATGGTTTGATGTGATAACTCTGTAGGTTAACATAAACAAGAAAGTTCCCTAGGAACACCTTAAAAGTGGCTTGATATGACATTTCGATAGATTAACATAAAATGGGCTCCCTGCTAGGAACTCCCAGAAAGGTGGTTTGATGTGATAATCATGTAGATTAACACCTGTTAGAGAGCAGTAGGCCAGAAAAGGTACTAAAGCTAAGGGCCCCCCAGCCCTGCTGTGGTAGTAGCCCAGACTCCAACATTGAACATGGACTGTCTCCACTCCACTCTAAGGACAACCGAGAGGAGCACGCCAACGGGGCCCCCTTAAGCTGTACCCAGGAACGCCAAAAGGATTTGGGAGTAATAAACTGCCTGTGTGATTCTTGCAACTAGCTTGTGTATCGGTGTGTCTTTCCTCAGGTGGCAATTGGTCTCAGTACTGGTAAGTAGAATCCTCAAAGCCACCTTAAGAATAGTCTCGAAGAGGCCCACCAGCCCTGTCATTAAGCGGGAGTGTCCCACTGGACAGGGAAGTCAAATCCAGGACACTTGTACTCAAATATTTCTGGAAGTTTTACATGTAATTGCCAAAAGCTGGAAACAACCAGCCTAACAGGAACGAACAAACTTTGCAATGCTACTCAACAGTAAAATAAGAACTATGTATCGATGCCTGCAACAATATGGATGAACCTTTAAAGTTCAGAGGTCCCCAATACAACCTTCAGCTTCAGTGAGTCACCAGAACCCCCAAACTCAAAAGAGCCATTTTACTCATGGTCATAGTGTATTACAGCAAAAGATTAAAATGGAGAAAGAGGCATAGGGCAGGATCCAGAAGACATCAAGCTTCCAGTGGAGTTGTGCAGACATACTGAACTTCTCCCAGCAAGAATGTGTGACAACATGCATGGAGTACTGACAACCAGAGAAGCTCACCTGAGGGCTGGTTCCAGCATTTTTATCCAGAGTCTGAAATGTAGGTGAGGCTGACCTTACTCTCCAGCTCCCAATTGGTCAAGCTGGTATCACATGGCTCATGACCTCTACTATACTCCCAGCCACATTGTCAGTACATGCAAACTAGGGTGGCCAAAGGACCCCAAGTAAACAAAGATACTCCTATCAAGCCAGATATTCCAAGGGGTTAGAGGTTACCTCCCAGGAACTGTGGAAGGGCCAAATCGTAGGCAGCTGAGTTACCCATTCTCAAAATAACACTCTGACACCAAATGTGAGAATTTTCTTCATCATACCAACTAATTCTCCAACTCTCCAGAAACCAACTAGGTGTCCTACAATTCATTTTAATTCTGACACTACTAGTCAGTCAGCATCAAAGAGCTTAGACTTTTGGGATCAGTCCCACAAGACTGCCCTCATTTTAGATGCCAATCACATGTTACCATTCTTCTTACTTTATTACAAGGTCAGGGAATTCCACTACCCCTATCTTCTCTTAGGTTCATTAATTTGCTCGAATGGTTAAAAACTCTAGAGAACACTTTATTGATTATTACTAAGTTTAATTATTATAAAGGGCACATATGAATAGCCAGATGAAAGATACATAGGGCGAAGTCCAGATGAGTAGTGACATAGGAGCTTCTGTCTCCACAGAGTTGGTGTGTGTCACCTTCTCATTAAATGGGAGTGTCCGTCAACTCTGAAGCTCTCCAATCCCCACTGTTTAAGGGTTTTTAATGTAGGTTCTATTACATGGTAATGACTGATTAAATCATTGGCTATGGGTGACTGAACTCAATTCCCAGCTCCTCTCACAACCTTGGAGGTCCAGGAGTGGGGCTGAAAATTCCAACCCTCTTTGGTTCCTCTGGCAACCAGCCCTCATCCAAGCTATCTATGGACCCACCAAGAGTTACCTCATTAGTATTTATATAAGCTTAGGTATGGTTGAAAAAGGCTTGTTGTGAATAACAAAAAATACTCCTTTAAGGACACTATAAGGCTTTAGGAGGGTCTGTGCCAGTAACTGGGGACAAAGACTAAATATTTATTTTATTATGTCACAGGAATCTATTCCTTTGCTGCAAAACCTCAAAGGCATTATATTAAGAGAAAGCAACCAAACCAAACCAGCTACTAAGTATATGACTACTTTTATAATGACATTCTAGAAAATGCAAAACTACAGAGACAAAAAATAGATCAGTGATTGTCAAGGTCTGGAGTGTGGGGGAGGTCTTGACTACCAATGGGCACAAGATAAATATTTATATCTTGACTCTGATAGAAGTTACCCAAATACATGTGCTTATCAAAACTCACAAAAATATACACAGAATGATTTTTACTGTTTGTGAATTATACTTTGATTTACCTGATTAAGACAATCAATAGTATAGATACATTCACCTGAAGCAATTTCATCCCTTAAAAATAGCAAATATAAAGATTCTGTAAGCAACAAGACAAACGCCTTGGCTAAGTGAAAAGCAATGAAAAATTGTGTCTCTGCTGTATAGGTACTTTATAAAAATTATGGATGCACACAGCCAAAGGAAAACATTTGATTCACTGGCTAGCAGAATTATAGGTGACTATTTTTTCTCTTGTAGTTCAAGTTCCATTAATATTGTCTGTATAACAAGCAAAATAAGCTAAATTTTTTATAATAAATGATATTGTCATATTGGTAGCTAGAATTCTAAGATAACCTCCAATGACCCAAACCCTTGATGTGAGTGGGACTCTCAACTTGTTCTTAATGAATGGAATATAATAAAGGTGATGAAATATCACTCCCATGGTTATAGTGTTTTTTTCTGTGTGTGTGTGGGGGGGGAGGTGAAAAGATTTTGCAAATGTAATTAAGGTCCCTAATTCATTGGCAATAAACTAATTAAATGGGAAATTTTCCTACCTGATAGCGTGAGTCCTTTAAAAGAGGGTCTACAGGTCAGAGACTTTCCTTTGGTCTTGAAAAAGCAAGCTGCTCTTTCCTTTTAGCAAAAGGAAATACATTCAGCCAACAACCATGTGAACCTGGAGGAAGACCCAGAGCTTCAATGACACCTCAGCCCTGGCCAACACTCTGATTTGCAGCCTTGAGAGACCTTGAGCAGAGGACTCAGTTTAAACCTTGCCCAGACTACTGATTCATGGATATTGTGAGATAATAAACCTGTGTTGTTTTAAGATGCTAACTGTTGCAATTTGCAATTTGTTACACAGCAACAAAAGACTGATCCAGTAATCAAAAGTATTCTCTGGAGAACTCTTGGCTTTACTCAGGAGTACTCACTTTGCTCATCTCACATTAGAGGAAATGCCCTGTTTTCGTTAGCATTCCAGTGTTTTGTTTTGTTTTAATTTTTTATTTAATTAATTGTGTTTACATAGATTCTAAGGTCACCCCGAATGCATCCCCTCTCCCCCCAGTTCCCCTCAACATCTCCCTTGCCCCCCTTCATACAGCGCCCTCCCCCTTTCCCTTCAGGTTTATCCCATCCTATCATCCCCTTTCTCTCTGTCCTCTTTTCCTCTGGTCCCTTTGATCCCTCCTCTGTCTCAATTCCGTTCCTCAGTTCTCATTATTCCTTGGATCCCTCAAACGAGTGAGGTCATATGATATTTTTCTTTCTCTGCCTGGCTTATTTCACTCAACATAATAGTTTCCAGGTCCCTCCATATTGTTGCAAAAGGTAGTATTTCCTTCTTTTTCATAGCCCCATAGTATTCCATTGTATATATGTACCAGAGCTTTTTAATCCACTCGTCTACTGATGGACACTTAGGCTGTTTCCAGATCTTCGCTATTGTGAACAATGCTGCCATAAACATGGGAGTGCATTTCTTTTTTTCAGTTGGTGATATGGTGTCCTTGGAATATATTGCTGAATTATCTCCACAGGCAAATGAAATAAAAGACAGGATGAACAAATAGGACTATATCAAACTAAAAAGCTTTTGCACAGCTAAAGACAATATGAACAGAATAAAAAGTCAAACCACACAATGGGAGAACATATTCGACAATACGTCTGATAAGCGGTTAATAACCAAAATTTATAAAGAACTTGTAAAACTCAACACCAGGAAGACAAACAATCCAATCAAAAAATAGAAAAAAGAACTGAACAGACACTTCTCCAAAGAGGACATACAGATGGCCAAAAGACAAATGAAAAAATGTTCAACATCACTAATCATTAGAGAAATGCAAATTAAAACCACAATGAGGCTCTGGCCGGTTGGCTCAGCGGTAGAGCGTTGGCCTGGCGTGCAGAAGTCCCGGGTTCGATTCCCGGTCAGGGCACATAGGAGAAGCACCCATTTGCTTCTCCACCCCCCACCCCCCACCCTTCCTCTCTGTCTCTCTCTTCCCCTCCCGCAGCCAAGGCTCCATTGGAGCAAAGATAGCCCGGGCGCTGGGGATGGCTCCTTGGCCTCTACCCCAGGCACTAGAGTGGCTCTGGTCACGGCAGAGCGACACCCCGGAGGGGCAGAGCATCACCCCTGGTGGGTGTGCCGGGTGGATCCCGGTCGGGCGCATGCGGGAGTCTGTCTGACTGTCTCTCCCCGTTTCCAGCTTCAGAAAAATACAAAAAAAAAAAAAAAAACCAAGAAAAAAAAAACTACAATGAGATACCACCTCACACCGCTCATTAACAAAACAACACATGGTAGATGCTGGTGAGGATGTGGAGAAAAGGGAACCCTCCTGCACTGCTGGTGGGAATGCAGACTGGTCCAGCGTGGAAAACAGCATGGAGATTCCTCAAAAAATCAGAAATGAAACTGCCCTTTGACTCAGCCATCCCACTTATAGGAATATACCCCAAGGACACCATATTACCGACTGAAAAAAAAAAAATACACCCTCATGTTTATGGCAGCATTGTTCACAATAGGGAAGATCTGGAAACAGCCCAAGTATCCGTCAGTGGATGAGTGGATTAAAAAGCTGTGGTACATATATACAATGGAATACTATGGGGCTATGAAAAAGAAGGGATTATTACCTTTTGCAACAATATGAAGGGACCTGGAAACTATTATGTTGAGTGAAATAAGCCAGGCAAAGAAAAATATCATATGACCTCACTCATTTGAGGAAACCAATGAACAATGTGAACTAAGGAACGGAATTGAGACAGAGGAGGGATCAAAGGGACCAGAGGAAAAGAGGACAGAGGGAAAGAGGATGATAGGATGGGGTAAACCTGAAGGGAAGGGGGGAGGGCGCTGTAGGGAGAGGGACAAGGAGATATTGAAGGGATTAGGAGGGAGGGGGGATGCATTCAGGGTGACCCTAGAATCTATGTAAACAATTAATTAAATAAATAAAACAAACAAAAAAACAAATGATGTTGGGAAAATTGGTTAGGTACATGGAAAAAAAAATGAAACTAGACCACCATCTTACACCATTCACAAAAATAAACTGAAAATGGATAAAAAACTCAAATGTAAATCATGAAATATTTCTACACTCAAATGTAGATGCATAAACATCTTGGAAGAAAAAACAAAGGCAGCAAACTCTCCAACATCTCTTGCAGCAATTTATTTGCTGATTTATCTCCATGGGCAAGTGAAATAAAGGACAGGATGAACAAATGGGACTATATCAAACTAAAAAGCTTTTGCACAGCTAAAGACAATGTGAATAAAATAAGACAAACCACACAATGGGAGAACATATTCGACAATATGTCTGATAATGGTTTAATAACCAAAATTTATAAAGAACTTCTAAAACTCACCATCAGGAAGATAAATAATCCAATTAAAAAATGGAAAAAAGAACTGAACAGACACTTCTCCAAAGAGGACATACAGATGGCCAATAGATAGATGAAAAAATGTTCAACATCACTAATCATTAGAAAAATGCAAATTAAAACCAAAATGAGCCTAATCAGACAGTGGCACAGTGGATAGAGCGTCAGACTAGGATGCTGAAGACCCAGGTTTGAGACCCCGAGGTTGCCAGCTTGAGAGCAGGCTTATCTGGTTTGAGCAAAAGCTCACCAGCTTGAACCCAAGGTCGCTGGCTCCAGCAAGGGGTTACTCAGTCTGCTGAAGGCCCGCGGTCAAGGCACATATGAGAAAGCAATCAATGAACAACTAAGGTGTTGCAACACGCAATGAAAAACTAATAATTGATGCTTCTCATCTCTCTCCATTCCTGTCTGTCTGTCCCTGTCTATCTCTCTCATTCTGACTCACTGTCTCTGTAAAAAAAGTAATAAATTAAAAAAAATTTTTTTAAAAACCCACAATAAGATACCACCTCACACCTGTCAGAATGATGCTCATTAACAAAACAACACACAATCAGTGCTGGCGAGGATGTAGAGAAAAGGGAACTCCCTGCATTGCTGTTGGGAATGCAGACTGGAGCAGCCACTGTGGAAAAGTTTGGCGATTCCTCAAAAAATTAAAAATGGAACTACCTTTTGACTTAGCTATCCCACTTTTAGAAATATATCCTAAGAATACCAAATCAGTGATCCAAAAGAAAAAACACACTCCCACGTTTATTGCAGCATTGCTTACAATAGCCAAGATGTGGAAACAGCCCAAGTGTCCGTCAGTGGACGAGTGGATTAAAAAGCGGTGGTACATATACACAATGAAATAATACATGGCCGTGAAAAAGAAGAAAATCTTATCTTTTGCGACAACATGGATGGACCTGGAAACTATTATGTTAAGTGAAATAAGCCAGGCATAGAAAGAAATATAAGAACTCACTCATTTGAGGAATCTAATGAACAGTGTGAACTGAGGAAGAGAATAGAGGCAGAAGCAGGATGAAAGGGAGCAGAGGGACAGCAGTCATAGGGAAAGGGGATGAGAGGATGGGATCAGAGAAGGGAAAGAGATTAGTGAAATTATATATACACAACACAGCATTATAGAAAGCAGGACAGCAAATCCTGGAGGGAAGGGGGGAAGGTGTTGGGGGGAGTAAGGTGGGTGTTGAGGGGAACATGGGGGTGTGTGGGGGATAAATTTGGTGGGACACTTGAATCTAAGTAAACACAATAAATTAAAATCAATAAAAATTTTTAAAAAAAGATTCAGAAAAAAATGTAATAAAATAGTTAAACCTATGTTTTTAAAAGCTTCTAGACAATTTACAATGTATAGGTATTAAATATGACAAAAGACCACTGTCTAATTATTCTAGTAAAATATTTTTTAGCATTCCACAAAATAGTTTAAAGAGTTCATGCTACTTTGGAAAATTTAATTCAACTTAGTCATTTTACCAGTAGGCCAATGATTATTATGTGACATTAACCAAAAAGATAAAACAAATAAGAAAATTAACAGTTATATAGAAATATACCCATTACAAAATCCATTTTAAAATATCTTTAATTTTAAGTGTATCTTAACCATATTAAGTAAAGCATCGTATTCAACTGAGACAAGGGACAAATAAAGCCGTCTCTTTTTATTTGTACCTGAATCCTGAGTCTCTCCTAATAAAAAGGTTAGATAAAAACTAATCAAATAAAATCAGTTTCCTAAAGTGTTTTCAATGTCATGGTAGCAAAAGAAATTTTGCAAAAATTTTAGTAATAACATGGAGGATAAAATTCAGAACAAAACTGCCTAGAAGTCCTAAAAAACATTAGCTTAATATTCCACTTTTCTTAACTATTTCTCAAATAACATTTTCATAAGCAGTCTCATACTGGGCAAAAGAAAAGGATATGCTTATTCTGTTGGATAAAAAATATTTTGTATCGTCTTTTTATATATATTTCTTATTCCTCTGTCTCAGTGATTTTCCCTCTTACTATTTCTATTCTATTTCCTGTTTTTCAGTTTTTACCTCTTTATACCTTCCTTTCACAAAATAAAATTTACGAAGTTAAAAATAAATAAGCTTAACACTCTAATTATGAGAAACCATAAACTACGCAAACAAATAAAGAGTAAACTGAAAGAAACTAAAGCCAAATAATGTCTTCTCTGAAACCCGTTGAATTTAAGGAAGTTCAGAACTGAAAATTTTAAGTTTTTAATAAATAGTTGGCTTCCTGACCAACCTGAAAGGGATAGTGTGGCCTCAGCCTCAGGGAATGAACTGTGAATGTGATCAGGTAGCACTAGTAGTCTACAAGGCAAGACACATGACCCCAGAAAGTTACTGAAGAAAGCAGAGGGTCCCTCTCAGACCCTCGTTTTTGCTTTCTACAGTCCAAGTGCACTTTTCCACGCTGCATTCTTCCAAAGTGCTGAGTTGCCTTCAACCTCTGAGCCCTGCACATTCTGCGCCCTTTGTTGGAATGAAATGCACTTTCCTATTTTCAATCTTTACGCCTCAGCTAAATCACTGCCTCTTCAAAAAAGGCCCTCCTGGACATCCTCACCTAATATGGCCTCCGTTATTCTTCCTCGCCCATTTCCTTTTTAGCACTTAGCACAATCTATAATTATTTACTAGCTTATATTTGTCTCATTAACAAGAATGGAAGCTTTATAAGGGCAGAGACCTTGTCTTATTTAATGATCAATTTCCATAAGGAGGTATTACTAAACACAATAATGATGGCAATAACAGCTAATATTTACTGAGCACTTATCATCTGAAAGACACTCCTACTGAGTGATTTACAGATAAAGTACTTAGTAACCAACCATAGAAATAAGAAAACTGAGATACTGAGCAGTTAACTCACCTCATCCAATGGTGACAGAACTTAGTCTCTACAGAACAGCCCCAAAAGTTGGCAGAGAATATACTCATTAGATGGAGAAAACTGGAGCCACTCTGTCCTAACTACTCTACTTCCATCTCTTATCTTTCTCATCTTGCTTTACAATTACAGTTCCTCTTTTTTTTTTTTTTTTTTTTGGTATTTTTCTGAAGCTGGAAACGGGGAGAGACAGTCAGACAGACTCCCGCATGTGCCTGACCGGGATCCACTCGGCACGCCCACCAGGGGCAATGCTCTGCCCCTCCAGGGCATCTCTGTCGCTACCAGAGCCACTCTAGCGCCTGGGGCAGAGGCCAAGGAGCCATCCCCAGCGCCAGGGCCATCTTTGCTCCAATGGAGCCTTGGCTGCGGGAGGGGAAGAGAGAGACAGAGAGGAAGGAGAGGGGGAGGGGTGGAGAAGCAGATTGGCGCTTCTCCTGTGTGCCCTGGCGGAGAATCGAACCCGGGACTCCTGCACGCCAGGCCGACGCTCTACCACTGAGCCAACTGGCCAGGGCCTACAGCTCCTCTTTTTCATGACCACCTTTCCCTTTTTCTTCCCCTCACAATTATTTTTAATTACAAATCTTTTTCTCCACTCCACTCAATCTGATTCAAAAGGATTTCATAATGTACTTTGATATTTATTTTTAATTTTAATATATAGTAATTAGTATTCACTAAAATATTACACAAAGACCTACAATTTTACTTTTTAATACGAAGGAATCTGCACCTACACTCTTGACACTCCTTTTTCTTGCATAGTGACTCTTACACAGCAGTCAACTTGGTTATGATCTATTTAAAATTTTTAAAAATGAGAAAAGAACTTCATTTTCTTTTTTTTTTTAATTTTATTAATTTGACTAGGGTGACATCAATAAATCAGGGTACATATGTTCAAAGAAAACATGTCCAGGTTATCTTATCAATCAATCATGTTGCTTACCCATCACCCAAAGTCAGATTGTCCTCTGTCACCTCTATCTAGTTTTCTTTGTGCCCCTCCCCCTCCCCCCTTTCCCTCTCCCTATCCCAACCCCTGTAACCACCACACTCTTAGCAATGTCTCTTAGTCTCGCTTTTATATCCCACCTACATATAGAATAATGCAGTTTCTGGTTTTTTCTGATTTACTTATTTCACTTCGTATAATGTTATCAAGATCCCACCATTTTGCTGTAAATGATCTGATGTCATCATTTCTTATGGCTGAGTAGTATTCCATAGTGTATATGTGCCACATCTTTATCCAGTCATCTACTGACGGGCTTTTTGGTTGTTTCCATGTCCTGGCCACTGTGAACAATGCTGCAATGAACATGGGGCTGGCTGCATGTGTCTTTACAGATCAATGTTTCTGAGTTTTGAAGGTATATACCCAGTAGAGGGATTGCTGGTCATTTTCTTTCCTCTCCTTTCTCTTGGTTTCCTAAGAAGGTAGATATAAATATAAATATTGCCCAAGCTTATCTGTACCATAAAGAGCCCCTTCTTTACTTGTATCTAAAAACTTGGGAGTACAAAACTTAAATTTATATGTTGGTATCACTCCATTTCACACTGTTACTACAGAATCCTTCACAGTTGTTCCCAAGTCCACAGGGGAAAAAGCAGGTTTGGGCTTCCAATTCTTTCCAGACAAATAAGGAAACTTTCAGAGTGCTTTTTAAGCAGCTGAATCAGATAACCACCACAAAACTTCTATGGAAGTCCCAAGAGAAAGGTTTCTTGCTACCACAAAAGAGAGTTCATTATAAACTAAAATAAAAAGTCCAACCTAACAAAAATTTCTTGCCCTTATAGAGTTTATTTTTAAATAACACATTCAGTAATTATCACTTTTTTAAAAAAGGCAAGTTGAACATTCAAATAAAAAGTTTCCTTCTGATATAAACAAAGTCTGACAAAATTAATAACAAGGGAAGTTTTTATCTACAATAAAAATTTAAAATATTGTTTTTGAAAAGTTAAAAAAAATGTAGTAAACACAAATAACACTGGCAAGCAAAATTTTTATTGCATCCACAAAAACACTTGTTCTTACCCAATTCGAGTGTGTTGATCTCAAATTTAACATTAGTTTTTCTCTGTAAGCTACAGTTTTTTTGCAATTCAAGATTTTAGGTTTTCATCTTATTGTAAAATTTTCAACATTTAGTTTAACATAATGAAGTAGAATGTCTTCTTAGGCATCAGCTTTGTGAAAATATAATTTATATAAAATACACTAGAAGATATGATTGCATCAGAATATGTCTACAACTTCAAAATAGAACATGTTTAAACACTTATTTTAATCAAAATTTGTGCAAAACTTATTTAAATTCTATTCAGGCAAAAATTTCTGTTTGTATCTCTTGCATTTGTGTACTTGTTGAGGACAATCTTGTTTGATGGTCATCTGCTCATCACTAACAGCTCCAAGATTTTTGGGAAACTTATCAAGGTGACTGACTGTTCATGAAGTGAATCTTAACGTTCATGTTACATCCAATGTCGCGGAAAGCCAACAGCATCCTTTGAACCAGAAGTTCATAGTTTTCTGCTTTTTTGTTGCAAGGAAGTTCTTTGTAACCGCCACAAAAGACGGCCATGCTGCTTTCTCCTCCTTATTCATCTTCCTCACAAAGTCTTAGTCACGTATGAAGGTTCGATTTTGAGGTCCATCAAATACACCTGCTTTTTTATCTTCTCAAAAGACAAGGCAGGAAAAACAGAAATAATATGTTGAAAGCATTCACTTTCTCTATTCAAAGCCTGAACAAACTGTTTCATTAAGCCAAGGCTGATGTAAAGTGGGGAAAAATGATCCTGTCTCGATTAACTACAAGTTCATTCACAATATTTTGCATCCCTACTTCCAGAGCTTCACGTTTCAGCCACTCCTTCTGTGTCCAGTGTTTCTCCTGAGCTCGGCTGTCCCACAAACACAGAAAGCAAGGATACTTTGTGAAACCTCTCTGTTGTTCTAGCAGGAAATTTACCATTTTAAGATCCACACAAATGATCCAGTTATGCTCCTCATACTTCAGAAAGTCGAGGACAATTTATATGTCATTATAATCTTCTCGCAGATGAGTTGAATAACCAATTGGACCCGCTGCATAAACATTACCATTGTGTAGGAGAACACATTTCAGGCTCCGTTTAGAGCTGTCAAGAAATAGCCACCATTCTGTTGGAGTGTAAGTGGTAACATCTAGCTGGCTGAGAAGACTATTGATATCATGACAGTAAACAAAGTGTTTGTCTTTGGAAAAAAAAGTCCACAAAAATTTGTTCACACTTCCTGAATTGGGATACTTTAGCTGACCGGTGAAGTACATTCTTTTCTTGAAGCCTGGAGGCTAATAACTCAACTGCTTTCTTTGATAGGCCCAAATCTCTTACTAAGTCATTCAATTCAGGTTGGCTAAACTGCTGAGGGTTAATGACTGCTTGGCATCAGAAGAAGACCTTTCAGATTCTACAACCATCTCCTGATGCATCTTATCAAAATACACTTGATCACCATGTTCACTTTTTTTGTCCGTAGAAGAAATAAAACATTGAAAACTTGAACCGGGAGTGTCTCAGAGTGTGGGATATAGGTAGTATTGCTGAAGGAATATTAGTATATGCAATCATATGCTGTTTTTTCTTGCCGATGCCCTTTGTATGGGTCAGACAGAAATAACAGTCACTGCTGTGGTCCTTAGGTTCATGCCAAACCATGGGAATACCAAAAGGCATTCTTTTGCATTTTCCTTTTGTCCAGTCACAAAGTGTTTCCTCACAATTATTACACACAATATGAGTGTTCTTGTCTTGAAAGCCAAGGGGAACTTGAAAATAGGCAATATATGCACGGGTCACAAATGATGAAAGATTGCGCCTTTGAAGCTGAAGCGTGTAACAGCCACATATATAAGAGAAGGTGTCAGGACTATTCTTACCTTTACACATACTGGAAGAAGCCATGATTCAATCTTAAAACAAAATAAGAGGGTGTTTTTATCAGATAATTTTTTTTACATTTAGAAACAACTACAATTATGTAAAAGTGATGTTTGTAAAACATTAATTGCCTTGTGGTTATGTTCAATCCGAGAGTAAAAACCAATGCATACCATTAACTGTAACAAAAAGAAATAAAAATTGCATAAAAACTAGAGCATGCACCAAAAAACGGATTTCAGATTTGGAATCAGCAATGCAGAAATATATAGAAACAGTTCTAAAACCTCATGCAACAGAAAAAGAAAAAAAAATTGTTACCCAGTGAATCATTACAAGCGTAAGAAACAAAATTACACTTTTATACACCAAGCTCAAAGTAGTAGCAAGTCCAAAATGGGGGAAGGGGTGGAGGAGGATCATAGCAACTGAAAAGTATTCAGACAAACAACCCACCACAGTTTTATCTGAATAACCCCAGTATTAACTAAAGTCTTCTTCACATTATTTTAGCTGTGAGATTTTAAAATATGAGTCTAGGTAACAGCTGCATTTCTAGGGAAGTGCCAAATGTCTAAGTGTCAAATGTCTCTAATGTGCTTTCTGTTCCCTTTATTCCAAAAGCTGAGTTCAAGTGTTATTACTTTAAAGGAGCCTTCCTTGATGCCACCTTTCCTCTATATAAAATGAGCCTCCTATAAGCTTCCATATCAAAGCCAAATAGTATTTATAACACCGTGATTTAGTTATTAACAAAGACAGGAATCACGTTTTTTATCTGCTTCTCCAAGTGCCAAGCACAGTGCCTATGCATTTAAAATATATATATACGTATTTCCTGGAGCTGTTCACTGAGAAACTAAGTAGCTATGAGTACTTATGCCATGTAAATTAGTTTCTAAAACCAAGGTTCTTCAAGCAAACAGCTGACTCCAGGTCTGGCTCAGGACATTTACAAGATGATCCTGGATGTACTGTCATAGCAAAAACAAGGACCACGAAGGTCATATCAAGAGAATAAGAGCTAACTTGAGGAGCCTTTCTCTAGCCAACTTAACCATCAATAAGTAATGAACTAAAACATCAAATATTTTAAATTCCTGAATTCATTACAAAAAAACTATAATTATTTTACCATCCTTGAAGAGTCCTAAAGAACCAACTCATTTGTTTCTTTTTTTTTTTTTTATTTAGAAAATTAACTTTAACGGGGTGACATTGATCAGTAAGAGTAAAAAGGTTTCAGGTGAACATTTCTATAGCATTTGAACTGTTGATTATGTTGTATACCCATCACCCAAAGTCAAATAATTTTCTATCACCTTGTATTTGTATCTTTTTGTACCCTTCCCCCAGTCACTTAAGTCCCCTTCCCCAAACTCATTTGTTTCAAAATTGTGAAATAAAAGATCATTTATCCTTCCTTTCCTATGTAAATTTTACCTCAGAGTAACAAATAATCATCAAGGAAAATTTTCTCTTATTTAAAAATGGTGGTTCTGGGCACTGGCTCAGTGGATAGAGCATCGGCCCAGCATATGGGCGTCCTGGGTTTGTTCGATTTTCAGTCAGGGTACACAGGAGAAACAGCCATCTGCTTCTCCCCTCTTCCCCCTTCTCTCTCTTTCCCACCCATAGCCAGTGGCTCAACTGGTTGCAACATGGCCCTGGGCACTGAGTATAGCTCCACTGGAGCACATCAGCTGCACGCACTAAAAACAGCTCAGTGCTTGAGCACTGGCCCAAGATGCGGTTGCTGGGTGGATCCAGTTGTAGCTCATGAGGGAGTCTGCCTCACTATCTCCCCTGCCCTCACCTTAAAAAAATTTTTTTTAGTTATAAAATATCAGAAAGAATTAAAATGGTATTGTGCTTTCAATTAAATTCTACTTGTTCACTATATATAATCATATATAGGAAAACCATTAACTTTTGTGTATTAACTTCATGTCCTGCAACTTATATAATCCAGGAGTTTTATTGTTGATTCTTTGGGATAGTCTATATGGATGGTCATACAAAAATAAAACTGTAAACAAAGACAGTTTTATTTCTTCCTTCCCAATCAACATAATTTATTTTTCTTTCCCTGTCTTATTGCATTGGCTAGAATTTCCAGTATGATGTTACAAAGCAATGGTGGGCCTGACCAGGCGGTGGCACAGTGGATAGAGCGTCGGACTGGGATGAGGAAAGACCCAGGTTCGAGACCCCTAGGTCTCCAGCTTGAGCACAGGCTCATCTGGTTTGAGCAAGGCTCACCAGCTTGAGCCCAAGGTTGCTGGCTCAAGCAAGGGGTCACTTGGTCTACTGTAGCCCCGGTGGTCAAGGCACATATGAGAAATCAATCAATGAACAACTAAGGAACTGCAACGAAGAACTGATGTTTCTCATCTCTCTCCCTTCCTGTCTGTCTGTCCCTATCTGTCCCTCTCTCTGTCTCTGCCAAAAATAAAATTAAAAAATTAAAAAAAAAAAAAAAGCAATGTTGGGACATCCTTGCATTATTCTTGATCTTGGCAAGAAAGTTTCTAGTTTCTTACCATTAAGTATAATGTTAGCTGCATGTTCTTTTTTTTTTTTTTAACTTTTTTTTTGTGTGTGACAGAGAGAAAGAGAGACAGGGACAGATAGGGACAGACAGACAGGAAGGAAGAAGATGAGAAGCATCAATTCTTCATTGCGGCATCTTAGCTGTTTGTTGATTACTTTCTCATAGTATGTGCCTTAACCAAGGGACTACAGCAGAGCAAGTGACCCCTTGCTCAAGCCAGCAACCTTGGGCTCACGTCTATGATCCCACACTCAAGCCAGCGACCTGGCGTTCAATCTGGTGAGCCTGTAATCAAGCCAGATGAGACCGCACTCAAGCCCGTGACTTCAGGGTTTTGAACCTGGGTCCTCTGTGTCCCAGTCTGATGCTCTATTCATTGCGCTACCTGGTCAAGCTGTAGATGTTCTTTATTAAGTTGAGAGAGTTCCCATCTCTATTCCTCATTTACTGAGAGGTTTTTATTATGATTATTATTATTAACTATATTATTACTATTGTGAATGGCTATTAGATTTTGTTAAATTTTTTTTGCATCTGTTGATATAATCATGTGGTTTTTCTTCTTTAGCCTACTGATGTGATGGATTACATTAACTCATTTTCAAATTCTGAACCAGCCTTGCCTACCTGGGATAAATCCCACTTGGTCATGACATATTATTTTCATACATTATTGGATTTAATTGGTTAATACTTTGTTGAAGATTTTTTCATCCATGTCATGAAAAATATTGATCTGCAGTTCTCTTACCAGGGTAACGCTGATTTCATATAATGATATGGAAGAGATCTGCTTCTATCTTCTGGAAGAGATTGTAGAGGTATGATATAATCTATTCCTTAAATATTTGGTAGAATTCACCAATGAATCCATCTGGGCCTGGTGCTTTCAGTTTTGAAAGTCTTTTTTATTCAATTTCTTTTATATCAATATACATATAGGTTACTCATATTTAGATTGTCTTTCTTCTTGTTTTAGCAAGATGTGACTTTCAAGGATTTGACCCATTTCATCTAGGTTATCAAACGTGTGGGCATAGCAACTTTTATAATATTCCTTTATTATCCTTTTAACATCCATGGAATCTGTAGTGATGTCCTCTCTTTCATATACCATAGTAGCAATTTGTGTCTTCTTTCTGGTTTTCTTAGCCTGCCTGGAGACTAAGGTCTTTGATATTTTCAAAGAACCATCTTTTGAATTTATTGATTTTTCTCCATTGATTTCCTACTTTCAATATACTTGATATCTGCTCTAATTCTTATTTCTTTTCATATGCTTACTATGGATTTATTATGGTTTTTGTCTAGTTATGGGCATATTTGAAGAGAGGCTCAAATTGGTTTTCTTCCATCCTTCAGGTAGAAGGCTAGGGCTGGCTGGTGTTGAGTATTTTCCTTCCTCTAGGCTGTGGTAAAATAGTTTCTCCTGTGGGCCCACCTTGTTAAAAAAGTAGAATACTCAGATATACTTAAAAATGGTTACTCATCTCCAACTCCCACCTAAAACCTCAGGAGATTTTTGTGACATTATCTGTGAGTAGCTGGTAGACTTCCTTGAGGAAAAACTCACAAAAGTGTGGGAGACCCCTTACTGAATTTTCTTGCAGTTTTTAACTCTCAGAGTTGTCTACTCTAAGCCTCCAGATTCATCAATTACAGTCTAGATTTTCCTACCCTAAAATTGGTTTCTGCTCTAGGAAGTTGTGATTCTCTGCCTGTCTCTCCAGTTTGGGGGGCAGCAGTTTACACTGTGATGTCACTTCTCTGAAGGATCTAAGAAGAGTTGTTGATTTTTTTAGTTTGTTCAGCTTTTTACTTGTTAAAAACAAAGTGGTAATTCCTAAGCTCCTTCTTATGGAAAGTTCTATATCTAAGTTTTGAGATGTATTTTTAATTAAAGGGTTTTATGAGTGCTTTGTATATTGAAACTTTTTTGTTTGTTTAATTCAGTGAAAAGAAGGGAGACAGAGACAGACTCCAGCATGTGCCTCGACAGGGAGGGGACAATGCTCTGCCCATCTGGGACATTGCTCCAATGCTCCAACGGAGCTTTTCTTAGCACCTGAGGTGGAGGCCATGGAGCCATCCTCAGCGCCCAGAGCCAACTAGCTCCAATCAAGCCATGGCTGCAGGAGAGGTGGAGAGAGAGAAAAAAAAAAAGAGAGAAAGAGAGAGAGAGAGAGAGAGAGAGAGAAATGAGGGGGGAGGGGCAGAGAAGCAGATGGGCGCTTCCTCCTGTGTGCCCTGACCAGAAGTCGAACCAGGGACATCCACACCAGGGCCAATGCTCTACCACTGAGCCAATCGGCCAGGGCTTGTGAATACACACAAACTATTAACCCTTTGTCTAGTTTTATAAATATTTATTCCAGTTAGTCATCTGTCTTGAAATCTTATTTATATTGTTTTTGGAGGCATAGGAATTTTAAATTCCTATGTAATAAGTCTACAAAATTTGCCTTTTGGGTTTTTTATTTTTATGGCATGCCTTGAAAGGCCTTTCCACTACCAAGATTACCTTCACCTATGTTTTCTTTTTGTACTTCTATGGCATTTTTAGTTTCTCCATTTACATGTCCTGTTCACCAGAAATTATTTTTCTTTGGTTTTAATTAAATAGCTGTCTGTCCAAATATTTACTAATATTTACATCATGTTCCAACTGATGTAAAATTCTACCTTTATCTTAAACTAAATACCTATGTATTAAGTTTTTTCGAGACATTATTCTGGCAAAACAAACAAAAAACGCTGGTTACACTGATACCTTCTGAAGGGAACTGGATAGCTGAAGACAAGTGATAAAAGACAACAAACTTTATTGTTTACACTTTTGAATTTTATTCCATGTGCTCTGAAAAATTTTAAAACTGATTTTAGAGAGACAGAGGGGAAGTGAGGGAGGAAAACAGGGCAAGAGAGAGAAAAGAAGAGACGAAGAGGTGGAAACGGGGAGATAGGCAGAGGGGGAGATGGCAGAGGGGGAGAGGAAGAGGAAGACAGAAGAAGACAGAGAGCAAGAGAAAAACATCATTATTCCACTCATCCCTGTAATCACTGGTTGATGCTTGCATGTGCCCTGACTGGGTATTGAACCTACAACCCTGGCATATTGGGACCATGCTCTAACCCACTGAGCTACCAGGACAGAGCCCCATGTGCTTTGAATTACCACTCAAAAAATCAATAAAAAAATGTTAAAGTTCTGCTTATTAGACGTGATGGAATTATATATTGCAGCTTTCTGCAAATTACACCATAACCCCAAATGCACCTGAATAATACCTACACTCATAGATCTACCTTTATTTTATTTTTTTGAGAAAGGCTGGGAGAGACAGACAGGAACCACCAAGCGCTTCTGTATGTGCCCTAACCAGGGAATCAAACCAGCAACTTCCACACTCTGGGACGACATTTCAACCAACCAAGCTATCCTGCCAAGGCTTAATTTTTTTTTTTTAATAGACAGAAAGAGAAAGGGAAAGAAACAAGAGGGGAAAAGGAAGCATTCATTTGTTGTTCCACTCAGTCATTCATTCATTGGTTGCTTCCCATGTGTGCCCAGACAGGGATCAAACCACAACCCAGTTGTTTCCAGACCATACTCTTAACCACTGAGCAAACCTGCCAGGGCTACCTTCATTTTAAAACTGGGAACACAAATAGTGCAAGTGCTTTAAATATGTCTTGAATTAGATATTTCTACATCATTTAACATAATCAAACACAAAACCATTTTTTACTCTGAAAGGAAAAAAATAACTTTTAAATCCATAATTGTTATAAGTCAAGTTATTACCTTAAATCTATAAGAACTTCAGATATGCTTGATTCCTTACTATATGTGGTCCATAGACCCAGCTGTAACAGATGCATTTTGCTTTCTTCATTGTCAGCTAGTAACTATTAATATTTAATTGGGAATTTAATCTTTCTATTCTACTACAATCTGATTATTGTATTTTCAGTATTATTTCTTTATAATTTAATTTCAATGTCAGATGCCAAATGTGACCTGTGTTGTAACCATAATACCATAATATTTGCTTATGGCCAGATAGAAGAAATATCCATCTACCAGCAAATGAAAAAAGAACAGGTCTTATCTTTTAAATCGTCCTCTTTAAGATCTTCGCCCTCACACTATTTTCTAAACAATTAAAGGTAGACTATTTAGTAATTTTAGTCTTTCTCCAATAAAAAATATTTTCTAGCACTTGAAAATACTCCTCCAACGAAAATGGGAAGGTAACCTAGTATTTAGTTACATTAGCACATTCATTAATAATGACATAGATTAGATATTTATCTCTGTGCCCTATAATTCTGCTCTCACTCCCTGCTCTTATGTACTTCCACACTCTCTTTTCCTAATAAATAAACTCCTTTAACATGTAGCAGATATATATTCCACATATTCCTTAAGAACACTAAATGAAGATGTAGAAAATAAAGCATTTCTTTTAATAGACTCTAAATACTCTAGGTTTTAAAACCCTTTGCATTTGATATATATAACATTATCATCTCCATTTAACAGGAAAGAAATTAACTTGCCAAACATTGTGTTACTGAAACTAGGTCTCCTACCAGACTGTCTTTTGCCCTAAATATGCTACTTCCCACCATGATTCAACTCAATACCCAAAGAAAACTGACTTTGCATAACACAATGAAGCACTTCATAGCTTAACAAGTGAATTCTAGTGGTGCGTGTATACATATATAAATTTAGTATATAAAATTTTTTTTTTTAATTTTATTGATTTTTAGGAAGAGAAAACGGGAGAGAAACATCAATTTGTTGCTCCACTTATTCCTGCCATTACTGGCTGACTCTTGTATGTGCTGACCTGGGACTGAACCTGCAACCTCAGCATGCTGGGATAACGCTCTACCCAACTGATACCCGGCCAGGGACTAAAATTTAGTATTTAAACAAATAATTTTCTATCTTCTATACATGAAATGATCCCAAGTATGCCAAATAAGACCACACTTTAAAAGCTTCTGGGCAGCAGGTAATATGTTTCTTTTTGTCCCATTAACTCTAGAGCAATGCCTTATACCAGGGGTCCCTAAACTACGGCCCGCGGGCCACATGCAGCCCCCTAAGGCCATTTGTCCGGCCCCCGCCACATTTCTGGAAGGGGCACCTCTTTCATTGGTGGTCAGTGAGAGGAGCACATTGACCATCTCATTAGCCAAAAGCAGGCCCATAGTTCCCATTGAAATACTGGTCAGTTTGTTGATTTAAATTTACTTGTTCTTTATTTTAAATATTGTATTTGTTCCCATTTTGTTTTTTTTACTTTAAAATAAGATATGTGCCGTGTGCATAGGGATTTGTTCATAGTTTTCTTTATAGTTCGGCCCTCCAACAGTCTGAGGGACAGTGAACTGGCCCCCTGTGTAAAAAGTTTGGGGACCCCTGCCTTATACCATGAAGCACTTATTTATTTTTTTATTTATTTATTCATTTTTAGAGAGGAGAGGGAGAGAGACAGAGAGGGGGGGAGAGAGAGAGAGAGAGAGAGAGAGAGAGAGAGAGAGAAGGGGGGGAGGAGCTAGAAGCATCAACTCCCATATGTGCCTTGACCAGGCAAGCCCAGGGTTTCGAACCGGCGACCTCAGCATTTCCAGGCCGACGCTTTATCCTCTGCGCCACCACAGGTCAGGCCAT
This sequence comes from Saccopteryx bilineata, assembly GCF_036850765.1. Classification (NCBI taxonomy): domain Eukaryota; kingdom Metazoa; phylum Chordata; class Mammalia; order Chiroptera; family Emballonuridae; genus Saccopteryx; species Saccopteryx bilineata. The sequence goes on from NC_089498.1 coordinate 65,073,684, forward strand.
GAAGCACTTATTTAATGGCCATCTACAAGTAGATCTCAACTATCCAAGGTACAGCCCAATACACAAAGATTAGAAACACTACTAAAATCTAAGCACTTTCCATGACAGATTCTGCATCAGGTGAAGTTACTCTTAATTTAGACCAACAATAACCATATCACACTTGATGTTCCCCCCCTCCATAAAATATTTTCCAACTTCTGCTTTGTCACCCTAAAATGAAATTACTAATATTCTTTCAGACAACTTCAAACAAATCTATATATCCTAAATAAAATATAAATGGAGGAGGAAAATGAAAATAACTTATAATAGTATGTATTTCAATATTAATCCTGAAACAAAACTGGAGGAGATATAAATGTAATTAGTAGCTACATGTGACGGCTACAAATGCAGTTGTTGTGATACAATTTTCCAAAACTGTCAACAACTCTTGGTCAATTGTGAAGAAAACAAATCTTCCTTTCACACATCAGTTGCATGCAGAAATAAACAATGCAAAATTCAGTCTCAGTTAAAACCATAAGAGTATATAAAATGGAGGTTCTAGGTTCAAATAATTACAAATAGTACACAAATGTCAGGCAGGAAATCCCTAACCCATGGAAGACATTATGACATTCTTTGTTCAGGACAGCCCACAAGCTGCAAAAAAGTAAAGCATTCCTGGACCTTACCCATCAATTGCTAGTGGTTAGCCCCTGTCATGCCACCCAAAAAACAAGCAAACACAATAGAGACCAGAAAATAAAACAAATTAAAACGGGCAAAAAAACTTTAAAAAAAAGCTTCCTAACTTCCCCCTAGAGGGCACTCTCTATTTGGACCCACTGTGTTAGACAGAATTCAATCATCACAGTATAATTTAAAGAATGCTTAGAAAGCATGGACTAGAGTTCCAGTTCTGTTACCTATGAGCTATGTGGTCGCCGGCAATGAGCTATCTAAACCTGTTCCCAGTGTATCAAAAGGGAATAAACACTACCTAGGCTTCTGGGGTAAGAGGCTGACTCAACAACATAACAACATGGGTGTGAGAGAGCATTTGGTTTCCAACACAATGTGAAGAGGCTCTTCCAGACTGAGAGCAGCGAAAAGTAACATGAATGTGGAGGATGCTGAAAATATAATAAGCATACAAAATGAAATTTTAACAAGCAGCATCCTAGGGACATTTAAAAGAGCAGCAGAAGTTCTACATATCTCAACTACCCCTGAAGGCATTACTGTATTACAGTGCAGTGAAATAATTAATATTCAGGATGACCCCCAAATTAAGAAGACAAAGACTCACATCTTTAAGAGGCCTCCACTGTATATGGCTGAAATTTTGCAGTTGTAATACTCCAGAAAATGACTATCTAATATTATTCAAACTTTTATTGGGCAATTACCATATTCTAGGTAACGGGAAAATACAAAATACCTAATATACCATACCCATCTCAAACATTTTACTGCACAGTAGATCAGACACCAGTAAAACATAACCATAATATAAAACAGACTGACACAAACATTAAATAAAAATTCAAGTACTAAATTATGGAAATCTAGAAAAAATTATGAATAATTCTCACTGAGGAAAATCAAGGTCATCCTTATGGCGTAGAACACTGGAACAAACAAGGATTCCAGAATGGGGAACAAATCATCAAAAGAAAAAAATTTAGTCTAGGCAAAGTTACTGAGCATGAAAATACAACTTGGCTCAGTAAAGAGAGGTAGGAAAAAAGATTGGTAGTGGGGCAGGCACTAAAAATTAAGGCTGCAAAAACATTTCAGGCCTAACCAGGCGGTGGCGCAGTGGATAGAGTGTCAGACTGGGATGTAAAGAACCCAGGTTCGAAACCCCAAAGTCGCCAGCTTGAGCACAGGCTCATCTAGTTTGAGCAAAGCTCACCAGCTTGGACACAAGGTCACTGGCTCAAGCAAGGGGTTACTTGGTCTGCTGAAGCCCCCCAGACAAGGCACATGAGAAAGCAATCAATGAACAACTAAGGTATCGTAATGAAAAACTAATGATTGATGCTTCTCATCTCTCTTTGTTCCTGTCTTTCTGTCCCTATCTGGCTCTCTCTCTGTCTCTGTAAACAAACAAACAAAAAAAACATTTCAGGACCTGTTCATGAAGGGATTTGAATGCCATTCAAACGAGTTTTACTGTGCAAGAGTTTTCCAAAAAACTGATGCTTATGTGGCACACTTAATCCCCCAAAATGCTGAATAATGGCCAAAAATAAGAAATGCAAATTTTCATCAACAAGACCCCTAAAATTAAAATACATTTTTTAAGTGAAAGGAGTGGAGATAGTGAGACAGACTTCCTAAAGAGTAGAAAACAGCTTCTGAATTCATTTCTTAAACAAAGTATTACTGAATCTATTATACCTGGGAACTTTAAAGAACTCAGGATAATCTTAATCTTATGGGTGTTCCTGATTTTCTTCCAAGCAAGTCTGAGAACTTCCTGAACATGTTTGTTAGCATTGCCTCATGTCACCTCTAAAAGTCAAGAGGTACGCTACAGTATTATTAGGTTTTTTACTATGGGGAAACTGAGAATAAATTACAGTACGGTCACAAATAAGCTATTACATTTTCTTGGACTTTATAATTAAAGACTCGAGGCCCACATATCATCCATTCTTCATACCATATGAATACTAGAATTACCTATCTTTTTAACAGGAAAAAAAGAGAGCAAGTGAGCAAAAAAGAGAGAGAGAGAGAGACTAAACTTTTAATCGTTCTGTCAATTTGGTACTGCCAGCAAAGATTTGAAATTCTACCTCCTGAATTATGCATCCGCAAAAACTATAAAGTGTAACCAGTAATCCAAACTCACAAAAAATGGCAAGTTGGATAGGTTAGGAATCCTAGGCCCAGTTTTGAGTATCTGGCAGGCTCAAATATGTACAGTATCTGTAAAACAGGCTTTGCTGATGCTGTGATGGAAAGGTGCCCTAAGAGGCCCAGAACTGCGTTTTCAATACTACATCTACTGCTTGCTGCAAACAGGAAACCCAAAGCTTTCTCCCTCTGCCCCTCCCTGCATTGCACCACGAACCACCGCGAGAATCCTGGAGGCCATAAGGCCTCTGCAAGTATCCTCTTGACATTTCCCTTAAAATGCGGTACTTCAAGGATGCCCAGCGCGCCGGGCCGCAGTGAAGTGAGGGCACCCGATGTGGCTACACACATCTCAAAATCTTGCTTCTCCAGAATAAACGGCCTGGTCCAGGTGATTCGATCTGACCTAAGAGTTACTATTTTGTTTTTCACACACGCATAGACAACTACCGTCAGGTCCCCTTCCTCAGCCTCCCGCCACAACCCCCTCCGCGCCAGGTGGACGTCCCAAGGACTTGAGAAGAAGGAAGAGAGGGGTGAAGCGTAGGGTCCGGACCGCGAGACCGTCCCGCCGGGGCCAGGGTCAGGGTCCCGCCTGCCCAGACCCGGGAGCCCGGCGATCCAGAGCCGGCCTCCGCCAACGCGCCGCCGCCGCCGCCACCGCCGCCTATCAGCGGAGCGCAGGGGCGGGGCCGGCTGGCTCCGCGACGGATCGGCCGGCGGGCGGAGACGGGAAGGGACGGGCGGGGGACCTGCCGCCTCGCAACTCCGGCCGCCGCGCGCGCACACACCGGGCCCGGCTCCCGAGGGCACCAGCGCGGCCCCGGGAAGCGCAAGGAGCCGGCGAGCGCGCGGCCTGCAGTTGGCGGCCTGGTCCGCCCTGCTCGGCGCCCACCCGCCTTGGAGGTGGGGTCCAAGCCTCGGGGAAGATGGTGTCCTGGATGATCTCCCGAGCCGTGGTGTAAGTGCCGCTCACGGCTCACCGTAGCCCACGCGAGGCCCAAGGGAGGTGTGGGGAAGGCTCGGGCCTAGTCGGGGGTGGGCTGGCCCGGCGTCGGGCCTGCCCGGGGGTGGGGGACCCTCGGCCTTCTCACCCTAGTCCGCGTCGCTGCGAGGCTCCCTGCGGCGGGCGAGGGTCCCGCGGCTGCGGTCCGGCTGCGTGCGGCTCAGCGGCCCTGCTCCCGCGGCGCTGGGCGAGCAGACGCGCAGGGCAGGCGGTGCGCGCTCCCCGCTCCCTCTCCCCGCGCTGCGCGGCACCGCCCTGCGGGCCCGGGAGGAGCGTGCCTTGCGGCGGCGCCCTGCGCAGGCTCCGCAGACGCTGAGCACGGCGGCGCCGCGATCCTCCGGGGATGCAGCGACCGCACTGAATCTTTGTATCCCGCGGCTGGTGCGTTGCGGTGTCTCTCTCCCCGGCTGATTGCCTTTCGGTCACGTGTGGTAGGAGGAGAGATTTGTCTACAAACCCTCCACCGCTCCCAGCTCAGATCCCTGGGAAGGGTCCCAGTTGCCCCGTGATTTACAGTTTACCGAGAAAGAAGCTCAATGTTGAATAACACCACCTGCCCGCTCTCCTAGATTCCAAACTTTGGTGATTTGGGCGGAAATATTTGCTAAGTGATTGAGAGGCTGCAGGTGCCTTTGGTCTTTGTTCAAATTGTCGGTTCATTTCCTGTGTTCTTACCAACAAGTACTACAAATCCATAAAGGAAATTACTTGAGTTGTGTATACCCTATAAAGGGATTTGACTGCAATTTAAACTGTTTACCTCCCATCGTTTCCACCCCCCCTCTTTAAAAAAAAGCCACAAACAATGGCATAGTTAGAGCCTGAGACCGCTGGATTCATTATTCATGATACCCGTAGGAGTAATATTATCTCAGGATCTTTCTGATCTTGAGGCTGCTGGCTTCTCTGATTAGCTTTAGAATGGGGGTGAGGAGGTAGGGGGACATTACCAGATACTTAATTTTGTTTCTAACTAGGGAGAAAGCTAAATTTTCTGTGAATTTTGGGTTTATTTTGTTTGGAATTGAATTAATAGATTAGCAGCGGTTTCGGGCAGATTTGCTATATAGCATTAAGTTTTTGTCACTTGAATGTTGTAATGCAGTTTGTCCTTCACTGGTACAGTTTCTAGTTTTAAAATTTCAGAGCTTCCTGTGTTCATCTCAAGAAATAAAAGCATACCACGGGTGTTCTCAGGGGGTTTTTCAATTTTGGGGCGTCTCTAAGTGTCATTTACATGAATGGTTTTCAACCTTTTTACACTTGGGGACTGGTGAAAACAAAATTATTTCGGGGACTGATAAGGCAGAAATCATACTGAGCTTAAGTGAATTAGACCAAAATCATTGTGTCTATAATCTTCATATCACATCAGGGTGGTTAACCCCTTCTTGGACCCTTCTGGCAGACCAGTCTGCAGGATGGGGTTGAAAAACATTGATTTACATAATACAGGCATACTTTTTTTTACCTAGTAGATGCCTATCAAGTGTTGTGTCGGCACCTAGAAAATCAAGTGCCCCATTAAGAAACTGTACTTTTTTTTTTTAACTCTCTGGGTTTGACTACTAGTTCTTTAACTGATAAAAAAAAAAAAATGTGAGACAATTTATTTCATTTGTGTAACTCAAATCATATTTTTGGTTTTTGTCATTGACTATGATTTTTTTTCTAGGTGCTCCCTATAACACAAAGGTTAGTAACACAGAATTGATCTTAATGGAACTGCCAGTTTAGGTACACTGTACCTGCAGTACAGATCCAAATGTCAGGTCTTTTAAGAATTACACCCATTAATTGAATGACAAGATAATCTGGACATGTTATCTTTGAATATATGTATCCTGATTTATTGATGTCGCCCATTAAAAAAATAAAATTATTTTAAAAAAAAGAATTACACCCTTATACCCTGTCTGGATAGCTCAGTTGGTTAGGACATCGTCTCAAAGTATAGAGGTTGCCGGTTCAATCCCTGGTAAGGGCACATACAAGAAAAGATCACTGTCTTTCTCCTCTCTCTCGTTCTCTCTCTAAAATCAATAAAACATTTAAAAATAAATTACACCCTTTGCTATTGGGGTTAGACAAGGGAGGGATTATATCTGCTTAGAGAATCAGAAAAAGAGATTACATTTGAGATGGACCTTGAAAGACAGGCTGAATTTAGACAACCAAAGATGGGAAAGAAAAGGATTCCAGATAAAGGCATCACTGTGAGCCAAAGCACAGAGGAGGGAAAGCCCAGATTAGTTACAAAGGACTTGAGGGACTTGGGAGAGAGAAAACTGGAAATCTAGGTAGCCTGAGTTTTGTTTTCAAGGAATTTCAGGAAGAGCTGATAGATTTTATTAGGAAATAATGGAAGATTCTGTCCCTTGTTGTATGAGGGGGTTGTACTTGCAGAAACACTGAAGACTTAGAGGGCTCCCTAACTGAAGAGAAGAGTCTATAGCTTGTGATGCTAAAGGCTATAGAATACAAGCTGTGAAGCAAAAAAAAAAAAGGGGGGGGCAAAAAATGTGAGAGAGGGAAGGTCATGGAAGTGTATTTATGAAGTGTCAGGAAATGTACTTAATGTGCCATTGAACCAGTAGCATGTTAGAAAGGGCACTTGTTAGGTAACAGAAGCATCATCATATTGTGCTTCTTTGCTTCTCAGTTTCTCTATGTCTATGCGCTGAATGTTTTCTGTTCCTTTGATTCTATTATGAGGACACAAAAGATCAATCTCAGGATCTATCCGAACCTGTAAACCTTTTTTATACCAGGAGATAGAATCCACTGGAACAGCCAGCTATTCCTGAGCCTAAAGAAAATTCAGACAGTTCTTTCAACTTGAACCTCTGGTGGCATGCACAAGAAACACACCAAACCTTTTAACCAGAGGTCCCTGTGTGCATGAGCACTTTCTCCCCAGACCTTTTGGCAGACCATTGCCAGGAAGAGCACTGGCTTTAGAATCACCTATTTAATAGTTGTGTGGTCCTAGGAAACATACTACACCAATCTGAGCTTCAGTGTTTTTTTTATAATATTTACCTCCTTAAAAATGTTAGATTAAATTAGTTTTCCTAAAACATACCAAATGAGGTTCTTTGAATTTGTTTTACATTTAAAACATAATACATAGATTTCTTTTAATGGAAAGGTAAGAAGATCTAGAAAGAAATATCATTGGACTGTAATTGTGAAACCTGGAATTTATTACTAGAGTTGGTTATATTAACCAGCTGAATGCCTGCATCAGTCTCTTACTGATTATAGACCTCAGTTTCTGTCTCCATAAAGGATCTGATCTGGTCATCTCCAAACTCTTTTGCACAGCTCTAGCATTCTGTGGTAGTAGGAGAGGATTTTTCATTCAAATCAACTTTTTAACTTTATAGGCAAGATTCAAAGGTTAGTTGGCGATTATTAAGGTTATAATAACCTGACATTACCAAATAACATTACATTCATACATGATGCTCATACCTTACCTTTTGAAACATGATTTATAGAATTTGAAGGAAATTCTACTTTTCTAATTTTTCTTAATTTGTGTATATAATATAGCATCATGGTTAAGATCAGGACTAAAGACAGATTGCCTGAATTAAAATATCAGCTCTACTATTTATTGGCTATAACATACCCCTAGAACTAAATGCAGTTGTATACATAATGTCCATACTCCAGCTTCGTGCTATAGTAGATATTCAATAAATATTAGTACTTATTATCAGAAAAAGGAAGAATATTCTCTGCAACATTCCTAGCAAACTGAATGTTTAAATTATTTTCAACTAGCATTTGTTTTTCAATCTCTGTATTAAGAGGCAGTTGTAATTAGAGTAGGGTAAAAAAGTTATCTATTATTTTTTATTATACCATAAGCATTTTCTGTGTTGCTCTGAAATCTTCTATTTGATCAGGCCAGTGTTCATTAATTTTCTTTTTAGATAACTTCTAATATTTTATTATAACCCTCTGAGTAGTATGAACGTTCATGTACATCCTCGTGCCTCCTGACCATTCAGAGTACAATTGTACATGAGCAATGGTAAACATTAAAAAAGGCAAATGTATGTTCTTCTTGTTTCCATAAATTGGTTATCAAACAGACATGATTTTAAGTTAATAAAACTATAACTGGAACTAATTTCATTTTCTGAAAAACAACTCACTCCGTGGGTCAGTGACCATGAAAAATATTCACTACTCAAAGGGATAAGTCATGCCTCAATGTAATTATAACGCTAAAATGTACATCATTTATGCATACCTTTTTTTTACACATTACCTTAAGATAAATACCCAAGGAGTATATCTGAGACAAAGGTTACGAACACTTTTTAAAAAATTTTTTTTACTTATTTATTCATTTTTAGAGAGAAGAGAGAAAGAGGAGAGAGAGGGGGGAGGAGCAGGAAGCATCAACTCCTATATATGCCCTGACTGGGCTATCCCAGGGTTTTGAACTGGTGACCTCAGCATTCCAGGTTGAAGCTTTACCCACTGCACCACCACAGATCAGGCCTATGAACACTTTTTGACAATTGATATGAATTGCCAAATTGCTTTCCAAAAGGACATTAGTATTTTACATTGTCACCAATAATGTATGAGTAGTATCTTCATCACAGTGTAGCTAGATTTGGGGGGGAGGGGTGATTTTTTTATACTTTCCTAATAAGTGTAATGGATCTCATTGTTTTCTTTTGCATTTGAGTTATTAGCAGGGTTAATATTTGTCCTAATATTTATTAATTATATCTCCCATGGTGCAAATAGTCTATATGTACTTCACACATTTCTCTCTTGATTACTTGATAATTTACTTGTTGGATCACCTTACATAATAAATTAACCTTAAGTCATATGTGATGCAAATATATTTTCCAATCTATCAATAATTAGACTTCTCTTCAGATATTTTTTTTAGTTGTATAGAGTTACTCTTAATACATTTCAACATGTTTATTTTTTACTTTGTGATTTTTCACTTCTAAATATAAACTATTACTGCATATATTTGATAAGTACTACAGTGCTTTCTCATAGAATTGGATGAATTTAGAGATTTCCTTTTTCATACATCATTATTTCCCTTTTTACACTAGTATCAATTTTTATTTTTGTTTTATGATTTTATTATCTGGCAGTACCAGTAAAACCTCAGTCCTCTTTCTTTAATTGATTCTTTTCAATTATATATAATGGGTGCCTTTAGAGTCTAAATTACATACCTTAAAAACCATACTCCAGCAATTTCCCCCCTTACTTCAGCATCATCTGTTTTTTCTCTGCCAGATCTTTCTTGTCAGCATTCAAACATGCTATTTCTCCCATCTTAAAAAAACAAAAACTTATCCTATTATACATTCCATCTCTTTACACCATTTCTGACCCACTCTTTAAAGCAAAAAGCTCACAAAAGAACAGTTTATAAACTTTCCACCTCCTTTTTCACAGGTCACTCTCAATGCATACCATTGAGGCTTGGCCCCCAACCGCTTCATTGAAATTGCCCTTTGCTAGGTCAGCAGTGACCTCCACATGGCCAAACTGGTCCTCATCTGACTTAGCAGCTTCTGATACAGCTGCTTATTCTCTCCTTGAAGCACTTTGCCTGGCCTTTTTTTTTCCTTCATAACTCACAGGCTACTCCCTTCTCCGTTTCCCTTGCCACATTCCCCTGACCGATGCCCAACTTCTTAAGAGTTGGTTAGTCCAGGTCTCAGTGCTTCGATTTTTTTTCTATCTACACTCCTCTGCGAACTCTTATTACTTTACACCTCCAATCCAGAGTTCAGCTGAATTCATGATCCTATATATTTTCAACTGCCTACTTACTTAGAACTTTTGCCTACTGGCTTCAACTCTACTTGGAAGCATCTGACAGTCATCTTGAACTTAAGATATCCAAAACTGGCCCTGGCCGGTTGGCTCAGCGGTAGAGCGTCGGCCTAGCGTGCGGAGGACCCGGGTTCGATTCCCGGCCAGGGCACACAGGAGAAGCGCCCATTTGCTTCTCCACCCCTCCGCCGCGCTTTCCTCTCTGTCTCTCTCTTCCCCTCCCGCAGCCAAGGCTCCATTGGAGCAAAGATGGCCCGGGCGCTGGGGATGGCTCTGTGGCCTCTGCCTCAGGCGCTAGAGTGGCTCTGGTCGCAATATGGCGACGCCCAGGATGGGCAGAGCATCGCCCCCTGGTGGGCAGAGCGTCGCCCCTGGTGGGCGTGCCGGGTGGATCCCGGTCGGGCGCATGTGGGAGTCTGTCTGACTGTCTCTCCCTGTTTCCAGCTTCAGAAAAATGGAAAAAAAAAAAAAAAAAAAAAAGATATCCAAAACTGAGATCCTCAGTTATTTTCCCCATCAGGCTCTTCCTGCGGCCTGCCTCTCTGCTCAGTTAATTACAACTGAGACCTTCCAATAGCTCAGGTCAAAACCCTTGGAATTATCTGATTCCTCTTTTTATCTCATTCCCTGTCCTATAGTAAATCTGTTGACTTCACCTTCAAAGTGTACCCAGGATAGACCCACTTCTCACCACCTTTACTTTACATTACTATAATCAAAGCCAGAACATCTCTTAATAGTGTCATATTACTGTCATAGTAGTGTCCTACTTCTACCCTTTGTTTGTGTGTGTCTGTTAAGAGTGTGATAGAATTAAAGAAAAACATCTTGAGTAATTTTTAAATCTTTTTGGAAGTTTGAGAGCAGTCACAATTTATAAGTGATATAATTAATTCTTCCTTTATATGTGCTTTAAGTATTTTTGAATAACTGAAATCTCACTGATGGCTAAAATATTTTTCAGTTAGGTTAAGGTACATTTTATCTTTATTTACCAGTTTTAATGAAATCCTTTATGTAAATATTTATATCTTAAATGTTCATGAGTTGTATCTAAGAATAGTGTACTTACTGAAATTGCTGTTAGACAATGAGAAATAAGATAGATAGGAGAAAGGATGTTTTCAAAGAAACGGAAAAAGTTAAAATCTTAAAAATAAAATAATGTGTTATGAATGTGCTACATTCATAACAGAAATGAGGCATCTTTTCTGTCTTCCTTCGCTAAGACAGAAGACACATCCTAAACTATTGGGTCTTGTTATCAATGCACAGGCCAGAACGTCCAACAAGATTCCTTTATTAGCCTTCTTTTCATAAACAACTTGCTTTTGTTCACTTTTTGTTATTGCTGCTATTTTAACTATTTCTTTTTTCTACTGGATTTTTGAACCCTTTTAGGATGGAGAATTTTATATTTTTTCCTTTAGTATAGATTTATATTCAAGTAAATGGTATATTACAATAATAATAGCATAAATGGATAATTCAGATATCTTAAATATGATAGTACTGTTTCAATTGTCACATGCAAAAAGATTACTGCTGAATCTGTTAACAAAACATGAACTTATTTTTATGTTATTGATTATAAATTTGTATTAAACTTCCCCTTTCATACATTTTTTAGGTTAAATGAAAGGTTAAAGATACAAATTTTTCTGTTATAAATGTCTTTATGTGTACAAAACTATTTTTTTAAGCAAGTGACAGACAGAAAGGGAAAGGGATAAGAAGCATGAACTCATAATTATGTCACTTTAGTTGTTCACTGATTGCTTCTCATAGGGGCCTTGACCCAGAGGGCTCCAGCCAAGCCAGTGACCCCTTGCTCAAAGCAGCGGCATTGGGCTTCAAGCCAATGACCCCTCACTCAAGCCAGTGACCTTGGGTTTTGAACCTGAGTCCTCAGCATCCCAGATCTATGCTCCATCACTAGTCAGGCCACAAAACTATCTTTTAAGGGCTTAAGTATACCTGTTACTAACATAAATTTACCAGCTGCGGTCATGTTAAATTTATAAATTTGATATGAAACTTATAAACGTTAAAATTTTTTATTAAATTTATAAATTTTATATAAATTTATAAATGTTAAATTTATAAAGGCCACTATGACTGAAAATTAAGACAGATATACTCATGAAGATACTGTGAACAGGGAAAACAGTAACAGTTGGGATGGAATTATTGAACTGTGGCTAAAGATTATTTTAAGTTAAGAGCTGACTAGCTAATATTAGTATTAGAGAGCCATTTATAATAGTATTCAAAGTATTTTTAATTTAATTTGAAGATTCTTTATGTCAGGGTTTCTTAATGTAGCACTATTGATATTTTGGACTGGATAATTCTTTCTTGGGGGTGAGGGAGGGACTATTCTGTGCACTGTAGGATGTTTAACAGCATCTCTTCACTTGAAAAATGCCAGCGGCACCCCTGCCCCTAGTTACGACAGTCAGAAATATTTTCAGATATTGCTGTATGTCGCCTAGTGTGCAGAATTGCACTTAGCACGTAGTGGTTGAAAATCACTGTGCTAAGTGAAAAGGGAAGAAAAAAATATATATGGGAGGGAATGATCCTGAATCTGTGCTCTTCAGTATGGTAGCCACCAGTGACATGTGGCTATTTAAATGTATATTAGGTAAATATAAAGTTAACTTCCTCAGTCACACTAGCCACATTTCAAGTTCAGTAGTCATCCTAGTTTAGTGGTTAGGTTATTGGACAGTGCAGAAATAGAACATTTCCATCACTGAAGAAAGTGCTGTCGGGGCAATCACTTACAAAATATACAGTGTGTCCGTAAAGTCATGGTGCACTTTTGACCAGTCACAGGAAAGCAACAAAAGACGATAGAAATGTGAAATCTGCACCAAATAAAAGGAAAACCCTCCCAGTTTCTGTAGGATGATGTGACAGCATGTGCGCATGCACAGATGATGACGTAACACCATGTATACAGCGGAGCAGCCCACAGCCATGCTAGTCAAAATGTGGACGGTACAGAGGAAAGTTCAGTATGTTCTTGGCTCACTAAATTCGAATCCGTGACCAAAGTGCAATGTGAATATCGGCGCAGTTATAACGAAGCGCCACCACATAGGAATAACATTACTCGGTGGGATAAGCAGTTGAAGGAAACCGGCAGTTTGGTGGAGAAACCCCGTTCTGGTAGGCCATCAGTCAGTGACGAGTCTGTAGAGGCTATACGGGATAGCTACCTAAGGAGCCCTAAGAAATCTGTGCATGAGCCCACATCGAACTGCACTGAATAGGTATAAAATTGGGAGAGTTTTCCTTTTATTTGGTGCAGATTTCACATTTCTATAATCTTTTGTTGCTTTCCTGTGACCGGTCAAAAGTGCACCATGACTTGACGGACACGCTGTACAATGTGCTCAGTGTATCCATCAGAAAATGGCTTAGTTGTTTACTATTTGCTCCTTCTGTATACTTTATGGCAGAAATTATAGGCTATAATGGTACTTGGAAATTCATGAGTCTCAAAATATCTCTTGCTTAAAAATTATGTAAAATACTGTTTCTGTCAATCTGTCAAATTTTTTAGACAAAATTAATTTCTATTTTATTATTTACAGAGAATTTCCCATAATTGATGACAATTATTGATTCCCTACACTTTGAAAATAATTTTTATAAGCACATATTCTGCACATCAGCACTTATCGTTTTTATTTTCTGAATTTATAAATGAAATGTGATTTACAAGTTATAATTTCCTAGTCCTGGAAGTTAAGATATTAAAATTTGAATACATAGCAAGGTTACCAGTATATTGCTTTCCTTGCTATTAGCAGTGTCGTCAACTCTGCAGAACAACTACCAAGGAGATCGTGAAAGTGAAACTCATAGGAAAAGTCTAAACGTAATAGGTTTGTACTGGCCAATGATTCAAAACATAATTTCAAGATATATTTAAATATATTATTGCTAGAGCATTAATATTTTCCAGTAATGATATGTTCATTTTAGAAAAGAATTATTCTCACCCATAAATAAAACCAAATATTCTGCTTCAGAAAATTTTCTTAACCTTTATCATGTCACATATCTGAAAAATGTATTAGTTTGCTGGTATAACAAAGTACCACAGACTGGGTGGCTTAAGCTACATTTCTAGAGGCTAGAAGTCCAAGGTGAATATGTTGGCGGGGTTGGTTCTTTTTGAGGACTGTGAGAAAGAATGTGTTCCATGTGTCTCTGCTGGTGGTTTGCTGGCCACCCGTGCATTACTTGGCCTATAGATGCATCACCCTTATGTCTGACTTCTTACACATGGAATTCTCCCTTTCTGTTTGTGTCCAAATTTCCCATTTTTATAGGACACAGGTTGCATTGAATTAAGCCCCCCCACCCCCAATTACCTCATTTTTACTGGATTACCTCTGTAAAGATCTTATTTCCAAATAAGATCACATTCTGAGGTAGTAGAGATTAGGGCTTTAACATATCTCCCTCCCAACATGTCTTTTTTTGGAGACACAATCCAATCTCTTTTACATATCCTGAGGAAAACTAATAGATTCCAAGGAATGGTTTTAGGGATTGAATTAGAAAATGAGAAAAAAGACTAACAAAATAGCTGTCAATATAATTTGAATTATCAAGTGGGGAGAGGGGCACAGATTTTTCCATTGTGGTGAAATGAACAACTAGAGCAATAGGTAGATGTTATAGGGAAGACAACTTTATTCAGTAGATACTGGAAAACTTTCTAACACCTAGAGGTGTTCAACAATGAGACAGACAACCTCATGAGAGCAGTGTGTTTTCTGTCACTGAAGGAATGAAAGGGAGAGTAGAACCCTATGTGAGGATCTTGACATTTATTGCTTGTGTGCTTCCTATGGAGAAGCATAGATAAATTACTGTGAATATGTTGTATTTAATAAGATATTTAAATAAGTAAATACATTAACCTTGCATGATGTAAATATCAGCAATAATTAATAAATGACATTATTTGACATTTTATAAAAACCACTCTTTTATCATCAAACTTTAATCACTAATCTTAGGACTCAAAATTTGTAATACAATTTCACCAAAACTGTAAAGTAGATAATCTGACTTACTATTTTCCTTGTTTAACATTTAAGGCCTATAGGAACAATGAGCAATAGACATTCTTGAGTGTTGACTTAAAGAAAGGAAAGATATGGGAATAGAAGAAAACAAACTTGGTGATATTTGCCTAATGGGTATCATGATTGCCTTGTTCGGTTCTCCATTGCTTTGTGCCTGTGGTCTTGTTTTCTGTTGGACACACCAACCAATTTCACTATAACTAAAATCAGTAAAACATAGGTGGAAAATCATGTTAAGAGTAATACATATGATGAAAAAACACCTTGATTATCTTGAATGACTGACAAGTATAAAGGAAATGCTGAAAATGATATAATCTCTAACCTAAAAATAATGGCCTAGATGCATATTAAATATGTGATAAGAGGAACTGTGTTAGGAAGCAAAACATTTAGTTTCTTCCTTTGAAAAATTCATTGCTGCTCCCCCACATCAAAGTGTGTCATCACTGCCTCTTGTCCTCTCTTTTATGCTTTCTATACTTTTTTGTCTAGTTTTACTCTTTTTTTCTTTACTTCAATAAAGGCCAGAAGAGAATAGTATAGTCTGTCATGTGCAGGGATACAATAATTCAAAAGGTTATAAATATAATCTGTAGTTTCCAATAGAGAAGAAGGAGGCTAAAGAGGTATAAAAGACCTCTTTATCAATAAGACAATGGCAAAGAACAAGGAAGGAAGATTTCCTTATTACATCTCAAGATTTATTATAATGTTGTAGTAATTAAGACAATGTAGTATTAGTGCAGTGCTTGACAATAGATTTAATAGAACACAATTAAGAAGAATAAAGGGGGCAGTAAGTGGGGAACAAATGGACAAAAGTAGTGGTAGAAGTGGGTTCATATATATCAGTCATGACAATAAATATAAAAAGACCACATTCTTCTGTTAAGAGACTAACACTGAAAATAAAAACTAATGAAAGTTATATATCATGATTGAAAGATCAAAGATCTTACTAAATATATTAATACATAATTTGTATTAATAGATTAATATTAGTTGATGATTATCAGTTCTTCCCAAATAGATCTATTAATTCAGTGGAATTCCAAAAAGATTTTTGTTGTTTTGGCTGTCAAGGAACCTGAAAGGCTATCTGTAGTTCATAGGAAAGAGCAAAAGCTCAGAAATCAATAAGACAGTGGCAAAGAACAAGGAAAGAAGATTTCCTTATTACATCTCAAGATTTATTATAATGTTGTAGTAATTAATTAAGACAATGTAGTATTAGTGCAGTGCTTGACAATAGATTTAATAGAACACAATCTAGAATCCAGAAAATAGTCTGGGTATATATGGAAATCTGATATGACAGAAGTAGTATTCAGAACCAGTGCAAAGGATGGGTAATTTAATAAATAGTGTTCTCAACACTTGGTTATCTCTCAGACAATAAAGAATGAAATTACATCCTTACTTCACAGCAAGCTCAAAAATAAACAGTAAGTGGATTACCTGCCTACGTGTGAAAATGAAAACGTTTAAACTTTTAGAAGAAAATATAGAACATCATTATGATTATGATTGGGTAGGGAAGAATTTTTCAGACCCTGCAATAAATCACAGAGCAAATGATTGATAAATTTAGTCTAAAGTACATCTAATGCTCATTCTGTATCAAGAATTATTCTAAGCACTTTTATTTTTTTATTTTTTGTGACAGAGAGAGGGACGGATAGGGACAGACAGACAGAAAGGGAGAGAGATGAGAAGCATCAATTGTTTTGTAGTGCCTTAGTTGTTCATTGATTACTTTCTCATATGTGCCTTGACCGGGGGGCTACAGCAGAGCGAGTGACCCCTTGCTCAAGCCAGCGACCTTGGGCTCATGCTTGTGAGCCTTGCTCAAACCAGGTGAGCCCATGCTCAAGCCAGTGGCCTCGGAGTTTCAAATCTGCGTCTTCCGCATCCCAGTCTGATGCTCCATCCACTGCGCCAGTTTGCCTGGTCAGGCTAATAAGCACTTTTAAACTAATTTGTTTGTATCTCACAACAGCCCTAATAATACAGGTTCTGCTGTTATCCCATTTGCCATTGAGAAACACAAAGCTTAGAGATCTGAAATAACTTTCCCAGCCAAGATAGTCACACAACTTACTAAATAGCAGAACTGTCAGTCTAGCTGTAGAACCAGACCAATATGTTATAACCCTGTGTTATAATTTATACTTATTTTTTACATTTTAAATTAGCTTTCTTAAGATAGAATTTATACACAATCATTTTAATGAGTTTTGTCAAATGTATACACTCAGATATCAATCACCATTCCTACCAGGGTTTACTTTACGTTCTCAACAGTGGTAGTTGAATATCCATTTCTACCACATTCACCATCCCTGACAATAATTTTATCTTTGCTGATCTATATGAAAATACCTAATTATTTTAAATATCACTTTCAAGCTATAAAAATTTAAAAAAAAACTATTTAGAAACTCATATTGCTTTTATTCTCTATTCCTCAATAGAAGGGGAGTAGAGACTGGGCAGGAGGGTGTGTGGAGGAAGCCGGCACTGGAACTGTTGCCCAATGAGGGCAAGAAATGCAGACAGTTTTGTAATATATATAACTAACCATGTAAGATACGCAGAAGATAAAAAAATTCTTTAAACTCAATTTAAAAATAATGCTCTGAAGAAAAATGGTCAGATGAACCAGACATCTCCTAGACAAGGAAACCAATGAATACGACATACACAAAACTCAGTATAATGTTTCCAGGAAAATGTAAATTAAGACTACATTGAAATTCTATTTCACACCTTCTAGATTTCAAAAATTTTAAAGTCTGAAAATACCAAATGTTGATAAGTATGTGTAGAGCAACAGGGTCTTTCTTTTTTATGCCTGTAGGAGAATAAGATGCTACAACTGCTTTACAAAACAATTTAGCTCTGACTTGTAGTTGTTCATTTTTCTTACACTTAATAATCCAGCAGTTTCACGACTAGGTAGAATTAGGCACATGCACCAGGAGACATTTGCATGGTATTTATAGGAAAGTTGTTTTGTTTGTTTTTTGCTTTTGTTTTGTTTTTTTTTGTTGTTTTTTTTAGTGAGAGGACGGGAGACAGAAACAGACTCCCACATGCACCCTGACAGGGATCCACCTGGCAAACCCAATAGGGGGCGATGCTCTGCCCATGTGGGGCCCTTGTTCTGTTACAACCGGAGCCATTTTTTTTAGTGCCTGAGGTGGAGGCCATGAAGTCCTCAGCACCCTGGGCCAACTCACTCCAATCCAGCCATGGCTGCAGGAGGGGAGGAGAAGTGAGAGAGGGAGGGCTGGAGAAGCAGATGGGCACTTCTCCCGTGCTCCCTGGCCAGAATAGAACCCAGGACATCCACACGCCAGGCAGACACTATACCACTAAGCCAGCCAGCCCAGGGCTAGGAAAGTTCGTAAAGCAAAAATCTACTGAGAATACTAATTTACGTGAAGAAGAGAATGGGTAAATAAATGTTGTATATTTCCATAATGGAGTAAAACTGAATGTGATACAACTTAGAAGCATCAACATGGATAAATGATAGGAAAATTGTACTGTTTTCTAAAAAAAGCAAGCAGGATATGATTGCATTTACTGTGATGCCATTTTAAAAGCCCCAGTGGTCTGGCTTTTAGCTCAGTGGTTCCTTCGAGTCAAGTTTGCTTGTTAACCCTTTAGTAGTGAGTTTTTTTCATGCTCACTGACCACCGAGAGTGAAGTGTTTTGTTTTTTTGTTTTTTTTCAAAAAATGAAATTAGTTCCAGTTCCAGTTTTATTAATTTAAAATCATGTTTGTTTGATAACCAATTTATGGAAACAATAAGAACATACATTTACTGCTTTGGCTTTTACTACTCCAGCTCAAAGTTTAAAGACGTACATGTACGATCGTACTCTGGATGGTCAGGAGGCACGAGGACATACATGAGCGTTCATACTACTCAAAGGGTTAAAGGCCCCAGCATAGGTTAAACTAAACAATATGTAATTTAGAGATATATACATATATGGAAAATCAGTTTTCCAAAAAAGAAAAGAGAATGATAAACAAGTTTTAGTTTGGGGTTTAGCTGTGAAGGAATGCCATTGCAGAGGAAAGGGTTCTGAAATAATGGTATTGATGATATTCTACTTAGAAGTTGGATGACTGACACACTTCATTGTGTTTCACAATAAGAAGGAGGATGCATTGTATTTTCTTTATATCAACTGTTACAGTAAAAAAATGCTTAACACTTGCAGTGAGTCAGGACCAAGATATCTACAGTAACTAAAGGGACAAGCTAAAACAACAGGGAGCAGATAGCAACAGAAAGGAGACGCTGCCCTGTCCCAGCCCATATGCTTCCTGCTGGTGTAGAGGCCAGTTTTAGTGCTTAGCCAGGCCCCAGATGGACGGCGGAAGGGGCTGCACCTGTCATGGATATGTGAACAGAAGGCCAGAACCTCTTGTGAAATCACCAGGCAGTCTTCTCTCTAGTCCCTTCTTTTTCTCAGAACTGGTATTAGTTCAATAAAAAATAACTTATTTACCCAAAGATCTTTGAGGTTTTAGAAGTAGATACCTAGATTGGCCACTTAAAAACTTTCTTTCTTTTTTTTCCTACTTATTTTCAGATAATGGTAGTTTTCTTGTATATCTGTCTGATATGTGGAGTATTTCTATAAAAAGTAACTCAGTAACTTATGTATTCTTTTTTTTCTTTTTTAATTGATTGATTTTAGAGAGACAGAGAGAGGAAGGGGGAAAGAAAGAGAAGTACTCATTTGTTATTCCCCTTAGTTGTGCATTCATTGGTAACTTCTAGTATGTGCCCTGATGGGGGATCCAACCTACAACTTTGTCATTTTGGGACGATGTTTTAACCAACTGAGCTAACTCATCAAGGTCTCTGCTTTGTACTCTTAAATAATGTTGTTTGTCCATTTTGATAGTTTAGCTGGTCAAAACTGTTACATTGCTTGAAATTCCCAAATGCCTAGATAAGAATAATTTAACTTTTAGGTTACATGTTTCAAAGCAATTCCCCACTATTGCAAAGGAGGTGACATTATTCCTAGAATCTGGGATGAGTTTGAATCAACAATGGGAGATAATGTCTAATATTAACATTTATGCTAACGTGTAGCTCTGATTCCTCATGCACACTGAGCATCATTTATACAAGAGGAGGAAAATGGAAAATATTAAATAGAGAGTTTTGTGTTTTCCATGTGGCCAGCATAGTTGTGGTGATTGCTTAAGACATCTGTCACCCACTGATGGCCAGGATTTATTTGGCCTGTTAGGCTGTCCCTTGCTCCCTTGTCATTCCATGTACTGAGCTTACTTAGTAGAGAGGAACATTCAGGGCCTCACAGCACCTCTGGAACATGATTGTGAGACATTAACTAGATTTCCAGTTCTGTCTATAGAGATTTCTAATTTGAGAAAAACAAAAGAATCGTAGCTTAGAAATGGGCTCTGAATCCAGTGACCAGTTTATTCCTTTTACTCCTAGCCAGATTCTTGTTTGTATTATTGTATTGTTTGTCAGTCTTATGTTTTGCTAACCTTTAATTCCTCAAACTAATCTGAAAACTTTCAAATAAATGGACAAAATTTCCTAACCTTTTTTGCCCATTATAAAAGAATTTTGGCCTGACCAGGCGGTGGCGCAGTGGATAGAGCGTCAGACTGGGATGTGGAGGACCCAGGTTCGAGACCCTGAGGTCGCCAGCTTGAGTGCGGGCTCATCTGGTTTGAGCAAAGCTCACCAGCTTGTACCCAAGGTCACTGGCTTGAGCAAGGGGTTACTCAGTCTGCTGTAGCCCCACGGTCAAGGCACATATGAAAAAGCAATCAATGAGCAACTAAGGTGTCACAACAAAAAACTAATGATTGATGCTTCTCATCTCTCTTCGTTCCTGTCTGTCCCTATCTGTCCCTCTCTCTGACTCTCTCTCTCTGTCTCTGTGTAAAAAAAAAAGAATGAAAATTTGTATGATGGAGTACTCTAAAATTACAGCTTTGAACCAGAAAAGCAGTTCTATATATTGCCTTACAAATATTAAAGATTAATGCTACTGTGTAATTTGAGAAATACGGTTGATAAAGTAGTAACTTTCACCTTTTAAAAATCTTAATACAATTATTTTCACTATAACTGAGCACATAATAAATTAAGAGTATTTTCATAGAGATACTTGGGTGTCTTCATTTAGAATAAGAGTTCACAAAACACTATACGGTATTTAAAAGCTTTTAAACACCTTTCCCAGACCCCATTCCCGAAGACTCTGACTGAGTTGATGGACACCCTTATTTTTACAAGCTCCCCAAGTGATTGGAATGCACAGCCAGGTAGGAAACCATTACACTAGGTTAGGAGATAGAAAACCTGGTCGTGATTTTTTTGAGAAATAGTAGTGTCACAATAATATCACAGAATTGAGCTTCCAAATATTGCTACCATTTTCAAACAGAAAAACAAAAATTGTAAAATATCTTTGTTTGGTTTTCAGTGATTGATGGTCATAAACAAGGATATCTGAGTACCTAGAAAATATTTGAACCTTAGCAATAAGCAACATGAGTGATCTTTTAAGAAGCAGTCTTTTTAGACAAACTTGGTTGGTCTTTTTAGATTTAAGTGCAGAAATCTTACAGGAAGTAATGTCTGGATTTTATCACAACATGCTCTGTAGTACTTCATGAAATTCAACTTGGAAATGCATTTCATATTCCAGCTAGCATGTGAACATAGTCTAGCAAATGGCAAAATACCACATTTGTCAGGTTGGCTGACTAGCACATTTGCAGCAGTACACATTTATGCTGCCTTAAAAAAAGATCATATGTAAAACTTGTCAGAATGAAGTTTCATGTTTATTTTTAGTGGAATTCATCAGTTATTCCAGGCCTTTAAAAGTATCCATATATTAATATTCTATATCAGAGTGTTATACATCTTGGTTTAAAAATCATAGTTAATGAAAATCTTGTGGGGGATAGGAGGAAGTAGAAGGGTAAATCACAGAGACAGAGAGAGTCAGAGAGAGGGACAGACAGACAGGAAGGGAAAGAGATGAGAAGCATCAATTCTTCGTTGCAGCTCCTTAGTTGTTCATTGATGGCTTTATCGTATGTGCCTTAACGGAGGGGAGGAGGCTACAGCAGAACGAGTGACCCCTTGCTCAAGCCAGCAACCTTGGGCTCAAGCCAGTGACCATGGGGTCATGTCTATGATCCCACTCTCAAGCCAGTGACCCCGCACTCAAGCTGGTGAGCCCGCCCTCAAGCCAGCAACCTTAGGGTTTTGAACCTGTGTTCTCTGCATCCAGGTCCAGTGCTCTATCCACTGCGCCACTGACTGGTCAGGTCAAATCATATCTTTAATAGTAAAAAGATATGTAGTCTAGAGTTCAAACACCAGCTTTTCATAATCCTTTTCTTAAAATTAAAGGATTAATTTAGGCTCTGACATTTCTACTGTTTTAAGTAAAATTTTATTTAGTCCTTCAGTTTTACTTGTCATCTGTTAAATTTAATAATGTGTAATTTAGAATTTTTATTTTAAATTTCATATATTTTTAGATCTCATTTTTATGTACTTTTTCTGTCAATCTTTGCTTTGTACTGATAATATGGGAAGAGATTTTTAGACCTGATTATTATTATTTTTTTAATTTTCTTTTTTTTTCTTTTTATTATAATTTTATTTTTTTTAATGGGGCGACATCAATAAATCAGGTTACATATATTCAAAGATCAACAAGTCCAGGTTATCTTGTCTTTTAATTATGTTTCATGCCCATCACCCAAAGTCAGATTGTCCTCTGTCACCTTCTATCTAGTTTTCTTTGTGCCCCTCCCCCTACCACTTTCCCTCTCCCGTTCCCCCCTCCCCCCCATAACCACCACACTCTTATCAATGTCTCTTAGTTTCACTTTTATGTCCCACCTACGTATGGAATAATGCAGTTCCTGTTTTTTTCTGATTTACTTATTTCACTTCGTATAATGTTATCAAGATCCCACCATTTTGCTGTAAATGTTCTGATGTCATCATTTCTTATGGCTGAGTAGTATTCCATAGTGTATATGTGCCACATCTTCTTTATCCAGTCATCTATTGACGGGCTTTTTAGTTGTTTCCATGTCCTGGCCACTGTGAACAATGCTGCAATGAACATGGGGCTGCATGTGTCTTTCCATATCAATGTTTCTGAGTTTTGGGGTATATACCCAGTAGAGGGATTGCTGGGTCATAAGGTTTCAGTTTTTTGAGGAACCACCATACTTTCTTCCATAATGGTTGTACTACTTTACATTCCCACCAACAATGTATGAGGGTTCCTTTTTCTCCACAGCCTCCCCAACATTTGCTATTACCTGTCTTGTTAATAATAGCTAATCGAACAGGTGTGAGGTGGTATCTCATTGCAGTTTTGATTTGCATTTCTCTAATAACTAAAGAAGATGAGCATCTTTTCATATATCTGTTGGCCATTTGTACTTCCTCCTGGGAGAAGTGTCTGTTCATGTCCTCTTCCCATTTTTTTATTGGATTGTTTGTTTGTTTGTTGTTGAGTTTTATAAGTTCTTTGTATATTTTGGATATTAGGCCCTTATCTGAGCTGTTGTTTGAAAATATCATTTCCCATTTAGTTGGCTTTCTGTTTATTTTGTTATCATCAGTTTCTAAACTCTTGCTGAGCAAAAACTTCTTAGTCTGATGTAGTCCCATTCATTAATTTTTGCCTTCACTTCTCTTGCCATTGGAGTCAATAGACCTGATTATTTGTGGTCAATAGATCTGGGGCTAAGTTTTAAATTTCTACTTTGTTCTTTTTGGTAATGTTTCCATAATAAATACAAATCATTTCTACTAAAAACATTTATTCTTTAAACTAAGCATGTTGTTTTTAAAGTAAATAAAATATTTACATGAAAGACTAGTTTTAATACAATTTCCCTCAGAAACATAAATGCCATCTTTTTATAGTCTCAACTCTTAATACCAGTCATGACTGAAATCCTTAAGCACTGGTC
Organism: Saccopteryx bilineata; assembly: GCF_036850765.1. Classification (NCBI taxonomy): domain Eukaryota; kingdom Metazoa; phylum Chordata; class Mammalia; order Chiroptera; family Emballonuridae; genus Saccopteryx; species Saccopteryx bilineata. Next base: position 65,097,535 of record NC_089498.1, read on the forward strand.
TTAGAATAGCTACTGTGTCTACAAAACAAACTGAAATACTAGCACATATGTGTAACCTTACAATTTTAACTTTTGGATGTCTCTTTTCTGGTGGTTCAAATGATTCTAAATTTGCTATAGAACCCTAGGGTTTGCTTACTAAGTAGAATTCATTGTTAACAGTAAGGTAAAAGTGAGACATTGTACAAAGCAAAATAAATTTTCCTTATATTCTATATTAGAATAGACACAAAGTGGTACCATTTACACTTCTGTAAAGCAGTATTTATTAGCTAGAGAAGTACAACCATCTACCAGTAGACAGCTTAACAGAAATTGGTCTTTATTCTAATGTATTTATTCTATACAGAGAAGTGGGTTTTTTTGTTTTGTTTGGTTTGGTTGGGTTTTTTTCAGAGAAGTGTTTTTAAGGCTAATAAACTCTCCAGTTATAGTGGGAAAAGAACTGAGTACTTTTTTATTTAAAGTTAAACTGGTAGCATTTTACATGAAGTGTAATTTCTTTAGAATCTCATAATAAAGATGTCTCAACAAAACATAGACGATATTTTTTCCTTCAATTTCCAATTTCTTCTTTATTTAGCTTTGAGATTATTTTTATAGACTTACAACTTTATGGATTAACATTTATTTCAGTTTTTGTGCATAAGGTCAAAACATCAGCATATTTTTTTTTGTATTTTTCTTAAGTGAGAAGGGGGAGGGAGCAGACAGACTCCCACAGGTGCCCAACCAAGATCCACCTGGCCTGACCACCAGGGGGCGATGCTCGGCCCATCTAGAGCGTTGCTCCACTGCAACCAGAGAGCCATTGTAGCGCCTGAAGCAGAGGCCATGGAGCCATCCTCAGCATGACACTAAAAGAGTTGCAACCCTTTTATTAAAAATGTTATTAGAGGCCCTGGTAGGTTGCCTCAATGGTAGAGCATTGGCCTGGCTTGTGGATGTCCCAGGTTCAATTCTGGACAGGGCACACAAAAGACTATCTGCTTCTCTACCTCTCCCCCTCTCCCTTCTCTCTCAGCTCTCTTTCTCTCTCCCCTCTTCCCCTCCTGCAGCCATGGCTCAGTAGGTTTCAGTGAGTTGGGCTGGGTTGCTAGGATAGATCCAGAGCTTTTGCCTCAGGCACTAAAAAATGGCTCTGTTGCTGAACAACGGAGCAAAGGCTCCAGATGGATAGAGCATCACCCCCTTCTGGGCTTGCCGGTGGATCTCAGTTGAGGTGCATGCAGGAGTCTGTCTCTCTGCCTCCCCTCCTCTCACTTTAAAAAAAAAAGTTATTAAAATATATTAAATGAAAAATGAGTCAAAATAGACTTCTGAAATGTCTTCATTTGTTTTGTTTTGTTTTGTTTTGTTTTATATGTTAATATTATCTAGACACCAACTCGTGGACCTTAAGTAGGGTCACTCTAAAAGTGTGACTGAGTCTAATAGCTTATTAACCCTAACTTAGGTAAGACTTCAGTCTCTCGGAGTGCAATCAAGGCTACAGGTGCCACACATTCAGGCAGAGTCACTACATGTAGCCCTGCAGCCTTCTTCCTTTAGCACTTCCCTGAGCCACTGATGCCACCTTCCTCTGCTTCGTCATGTCTGCCAGTGCACCCCTGCCACTCAACAGGCAGTAGTCATTCACCCCTGACTTCCACGTCCTCAGGAGTCTGTTCTCACTGCCACCAAGGTCACTTGGTGTTTTTAGTTTGCTGCTTTCAGTTGTCTGTTGCTGCATGACCAACCATGCCAAAACTTAGTGGCTTAAAATTTTTTCATGATATCCCATGACTTTGTTATATGTGAAAAGGGACATTGACTTTCTTTAATATTTCTAATGTTATAGTCTCGTGGCAAGCTTTTATTGTTTGGAATTATTTTAAAGCAATGTCATACATTAGAAGGATTCTGGTACATTAAAATTTTCTCCTGTGCTAGTAGACCTAAAATCTTAAATATGGTTATGGAATAACAAAATTTGCAAATATCTTTAAATATTTAACTTATGACAGTTTTTCCCCCTCTCTTTCTTATAAACTGACTCAAGTTCTATGTTGATTTGATTAACTTGCCTCTATTTGGTCAATAAGAAAGTAAAACTGATTGTAAGTGAAGAAGAAAATAGGAAATTTGTCAGTTCTTAGATGCTCATGACTCATACTGGAAAATGTAGCTAACTTTTAGCTTTTTAAAACAGTTGATTTGATTGTTAAAGAGTACACTTCTTAGGAAATAGTCTTTTAAACATTTGGGTAAAGAAGAACTATGTTTTCTAAATGATTTTTTTCCCCCCGGAGTAACAAGTGTAAACACGCAATTTATGATAATACTGTTTCTAACAAATAATACTCGGAAGAGTATTCATTTTTTTAATCTTATGTCTCTGTAGTTGGGGTGTGTGTGTTTAAAAAGAAATTGTTGGAATTTGTCCAACTTCTCTGTTATGTCTCTTCCCTGAGGTAAGTTGTATGGTATTTAAAGTATAGGTCAGTGTGTTGCTATGGATACTGAAAAAAACAAGGAAAACAAATAAAAAGTAAATCTTTGACCATCAACCAATAAGAAAAACATTCTATGAAAAGAATTTTTTTAATGAAGCAAATATGTTTTAATCAAGTTGAGAGTAGATGCTCTTCACAAAATCAGCATGGATTTGAAATAAGGAAAACAACCCTTGATCCAAATGAATATGACACTGGCAATACGGTTGTCTTTATAGGTATCAACATACCTAAACATTGAAACTTCTGCTCCTGAAGGAAATTAGACTTCTGTTACTGCTCTTTGGATGTTATGGTTTAATAAATCATGATAAAAAGATATTTTGTGTGTCATATTGAAAATTAAAGTTGCTGATACATGTTTAATTAATTAAGCAGTGATTATACTTAACCCACCAGAAAAAAAAAATTATTGCTGCCATAATTTTCTAATCCTAAAATGGCCATTGCAATTTTTTTAAAGGCCAAAAAAGAAAATCATAGAATTGTCAGATTGAATATTTAGCATTTTGTCAGTTTCTTTTGTCACTTTTTCATTTTCTGCTCTCTACTTAGGCTATATTTGTATATTAGATTATGCATACAAAAGATTCCACCCTGCCTTTCTCTGTAGTTTTTTATTTTATTCTTGCTACAAATATTTATTGAGCACCTACTGTGTGTCTAGGCCTTGGAGTTGCAGAGCTCAACTTGGCACAGTTTTTGCCATGACGGAGTACCCAACACATAGCAGGTGGGAAAGTCAGTGAACATCATACTGTGAGCAGTGATACTAGCTAATATACATACTTGGATTGTGTGTCATCACGTGCCTGACATTGTTATGTGGTGTAACTCACTTAATGCTCACAGCAAGTTAGTCACTATGTATTATTATTGCTTCTTAAAGAAAAGCATACGGGCATGGAGGGTTAATGACTTGCCCAAAGTCACTGCTAGTAGTGTAACATCAAGTAACAGAGGCTAATTAAGGTTGGTTAAGGCCCCGGACGCAGAAGAAAATATTAGACCCCTTACATTAAAAAAAAGTGTAAAGTTAGGGTTTTGCAGGACCCTTCAGAAGTTCGGGGCCCACGGTGAGCGCTTGGTGTGCCTGCTGATAAATCTGCCTCTGTGTATGAACAAAATTCTTTGAGACCAGAGGAAAAGGGTTCCTAACCAAGGGAGGCAAGGAAATCTTCTAAGAGAATAATTGCCTGTCAACTCCCTCTGTGAAGTTATCCTCCTTGAGAAAAGGCCCCAGTCAGAGGGGGGAAACATGCCAAGGCATAGAGACAAAATTACATGACTCTTGGGAAGCAGGAAGTAGTTCAATGTCATTGGAACACAAAGTTGCAAAAAGTGAGATTAGAGAAGTCAGAAGAGCTAGGTCTAACCTTACATAGCCTAATGAGTTGTTTCTTTATTGAGAAAGCAGGAAAGAACGGATGAAAGATTTTAAGTAATGATAGTAACAGGGGACCTGGGGAAAATAATGAGAGAGAGAGTCTCGTAAAAAAATAAGGGTCAGAATTAAGGCTGAGGTAACTTTGAGACAAGGGGACAGATATGAGAGCGATTTAGGGGGTGAATTTGACAAAATTTGGTGTGTGGATGTGAGGAGGAGGAAGGAATTTCACAAGTCTCAGATTACTGGAACTGGAAGCCTCACCTTTTTGTGAGATGAAAAACATGAGAGGAAGAACAGGTTTAGAGAGAGAAAGGAATGCTATTCTTGAAACAGCAACTGCAAAGTGTTGCAATAAGAAGGGTGGTCAGAGCACTTCAAATAGGGAAGGAGCACAGGTGTAAATAAGACGTTATTGGTAGCATTCTTTTTTTTTAAGATTTTATTTATCGCCTGACCTGTGGTGGCACAGTGGATAAAGCATCCACCTGGAATGCTGAGGTTGCTGGTTCAAAACCCTGGGCCTGCCCGGTCAAGGCATATATGGGAGTTGATGCTTCCTGCTCCCCCCCCCCCCTTCTTTCTTTCTCTCTTCTCTTTTTCTTTTTTTTTTTTTTTTTCTTTTTAGTTTTTTTTTTTTTCTGAAGCTGGAAACGGTGAGAGACAGACTCCCGCATGCGCCCGACTGGGATCCACCCAGCACGCCCACCAGGGGCGAAGCTCTGCCCACCAGGGGCGATGCTCTGCCCCTCCGGGGCGTCGCTCCAAGGAGCCATCCCCAGCGCCCAGGCCATCTTTGCTCCAATGGAGCCTCGGCTGCGGGAGGGGAAGAGAGAGAGAGGAAGGAGGGGGGGTGGGGGGGGTGGAGAAGCAAATGGGCGCTTCTCCTATGTGCCCTGGCCGGAAATCGAACCTGGGTCCCCCGCACGCCAGGCCGACGCTCTACCGCTGAGCCAACAGGCCAGGGCCAACTCTCTCTCTTCTCTAAAATGAATAAATAAAAATTTAAAAAATAAAATATAAATAAATTTAAAAAAAACTTATTGATTGATTTTACACAGAGAGGACAGGGAGAGGGGCGATGTATAGTTGCTTCACTTTAGTTATTCATTGCTTTCCTGCTGTATGTGCCTTGCCCAGGCAAGCTCAGGGTTTCAAACCAGCAACCTCAGCATTTCGGGTCAAACGCTCTATCCACTGCACCACCACAGGCCAGGTGGCAACATTCTTTTAATTTGGGTATTGGTTTCACATGTATTCTTAGACTTCATAATTTGCACATATATTTTATATATATTCTCTAATATGAATCAAATATTACACATTAAATTTAGAAAGTAACGTCTGGTAAAACTGCTATAAGAAAAAAATACCCTAATACTTTGGGATTTTTAGAAAACATTCAAATATCCTTGTATGTGTGTGCATTTAGTTAAATGCCATTAAAGCAAAGACCATTTTATATTCATAGTCCTTTCTCCACACATTAAAAATAAAAAATAAAAAACAAAACAACTAGGGGAAGCAATGGCCAGCAGAAGAGGCTATCATCTGCTGCTCTGTGGTAATTCTCATGTGTCAGATTAATCGCCACACTACCTTATTTTTCACAAAGGAGACAGAATTGGCTCTTTGAAAAAAAATGAAACTTTGCTTTTTGCCCTGGCCGGTTGGCTCAGCGGTAGAGCGTCGGCCTAGCATGCGGAGGACCCGGGTTCGATTCCTGGCCAGGGCACATAGGAGAAGCGCCCATTTGCTTTTCCACCCCTCCGCCGCGCTTTCCTCTCTGTCTCTCTCTTCCCCTCCCGCAGCCGAGGCTCCATTGGAGCAAAGATGGCCCGGGCGCTGGGGATGGCTCTGTGGCCTCTGCCCCAGGCGCTAGAGTGGCTCTGGTCGCAATATGGCGACGCCCAGGATGGGCAGAGCATCGCCCCCTGGGGGGCAGAGCACCGCCCCTGGTGGGCGTGCCGGGTGGATCCCGGTCGGGCGCATGCGGGAGTCTGTCTGACTGTCTCTCCCTGTTTCCAGCTTCAGAAAAATGAAAAGTAAAAAAAAAGAAAAAAAAAAAAAAGATGTTACCTACAGGTATATCCTGCCCTGAATGGCAGTTATTGATTGTCATAGGAGAAAGGATTTCATTAAGTGGACACTGAGATCCAAGGTAACCAGTGTGTAGCACAGACTAGAAGTGATAAGGATGGAAAAGCATCTGTGTTTAGAATGCTCCAGTGAGCAATCAGCACTCTCCTGAGATGACCTTTTGCTGTTGCTAGGAACTCATTTTTGTTTCTGGAGTGGGTGGCAACATTATATAATGCTGAACCACATTTCCACCCTCTTTATATATCTTCGGGGAAAGAATTAGAGCTTTCTCATTTTTTAAATTGATTTAGTAAGGAAGGGAGAGAGAGAGATGGGAACATCAGTCTGTTCCCTGTATACTGTATGCCCTGACCGGGGATCTGATTGAGCTCTCAACCTCCATGCTTCCAGACGATGCTCCAACCAACGAAACTATCCAGCCCGGGCTAAATTTTCATGAATAGAAATTGAGATTGTTCAAATATGGCCTAAAATTTTAATGGTTATACTGTTTCAAGGAAAGATATTACATTACATTTCAGTCCTAATTACTATGTCTCCTAAACAAGGTCATTTTTTTTTATTCAGCCACAAGACTGCTATCACCCAGAAAAATATATAACATTGATAAGATATTAATACCTAAATAACTTTTCATATTCAAATTGCCCAAGTTGACTTAATAATGCCTATGTAGATGCCCTGTTGTTGTTTGGTTTTTTTTCCGTTGATTTGAGAGATGGGGGTGGGGAGAGAGAGAAGCATCAACTCTTTGTTCCACTTAGTCATTCCATTTTTTTTTTTTAGTTGTGCACTCATAGATTTCTTCTTCCACATGCACTGACCAGGGATGGATCCTGAGACCACAGTGTGCCTGAACAATGCTTTATCCACTGAGCCACTTGCCCAGGGCTGCACTATTGTTTGTTTTGGTTTGGTTTTTTGTTTGTTTTTAGTGAAGGGGAGAGAAACAGGGACAGACAGGAAGGGAAAGAGATGAGAAGCATCAACTTAAAGTTGCACTACTTTAGTTATTCATTGATTGCTTTCTACATATGTCTTGACTCAGGGGCTCCAGCTGAGCCAGTGAACCCTTGCTCAAGCCAGGGACCTTTGGGCTCAAGCCAGTGACCTTGAGGTCATGTCTATAATCCCACACTCAAGCCGACAACCCCGTGCTCAAGCTAGTAAATCTGCATTCAAGCTGGATGAGCTCGCACTCAATCCAGCGACCTCGGAGTTTCAAACCTGGGTCTTTAGTGTCCCAGGTTGATGTTCTATCCACTGCACCACTGCCTGGTGAGGCTACTCTGTTGTTTTTAATACAGAATTCAATCAAGGATCACATGTTGCATTTAATTGTCATTTCTCTTCAGTTTCCTCAACATAGAACAGTCCTCTATGATGAGGAATTTTAACACTGCTTTCTTTTTAAATGATAGATCAAATGCTGTTTATTTAATTACTTTTTTTTTTTTTTTTTTAAGAAGAAAAGCAGCAAAGTCAAAATTGGTGGAGATTATACTCTTTCTCAAGAGTGGAAATGGAGTCATCCAAAATTTCTTTTCATGAAACAATCATTGATGTATCCTAAGAGACAGAGAGGCTTGGTAGTGCCAACCAGACAGCATGCTGGTTTTGTGCTGCTATAAATACAATGTAAGAATTCAATTAGATAGTGGTATAGTCTGGTGGCACGTGTTTGCTTTGTTTTTCTTTTGGTGTGTTACCCAAGAGAGTGTGAAGTTCTCATCTCTGATTGTCTTGGACAAAGAAAGCATTTAGACTTAATCAGTTGAGCCTCTCAAGAGAAGAGAACATAGAGAATATTTTTAAATGCTTATACAATGTTTAATTTTTTATGTTCCGGTTGGGGTTTTGTTGTTGTTGTTGTTGTTTGTTTTTTTGTAATTTAATTCCTCCTTTTGTTTGTTTGCTATACAAAATAAGGCCAAGCCTTCTTTTGACCTCATTAATGAAAGACAGTAACATGCAGGGTGCCTATGAATAAAGGGAGCTTTCTCAACATAAAGAGGGAAATTGTTCTACCTCTAGGGAGTGGCTTGAGAAATTTTACTGAGTTGCAGATACTTGGAGGTGCTACAATAAGATTTGAACGAATGAAATGGAGGAAGTGGTTTAATAAATATGGAAATAGAATGTTTTGATTTCTAAATCATCACAAATTTAGTTTTAATTAAAAAAACTATGGTGAGTTCAGGCTTGATCTCAAATGCTAGAAGACATAGTACATAGTACTTGGCATATAGTATGCCATCACTGATCCTGTTTATCTGTGATGGAGAGGAAATTGAAAGATGATTGGAAAGCAGAATATTAAATTCACCTTAGGTTTGGTGCAGCCTCGTAAAGAGTTGTGCCCTTCTGTGAAGTAACTGGCTTGAATTGCACAGTAGATATGAATGTACAGTGCAAAGATGACAGCAGTTTTAGACCTGACCTCAATTCAGGGAAGTTCACTTCATGATCATGTGATACTGAATTGCACAGAACAGGTTAGAATCCGTGTTTGTTGTTTTTCTTACTCATTTTTTTATTTGTGTAGAGGTGAATGTATTTTTAAAAAGGAAATTTTCTCAACATTTTCAGAAGTGGTTTGCATGTGATTTTTCTTCTTAGAGTTGAGTTCTCATTATCTTCAATGTTGATGGGGCTAATGGTAAATTCTGATTTTAACAAATCTTGTTCTGAAGGGGCGAAATTGATAGATACGTGAATTCCAAACTGCCCTCTTGCTGTTCCGCTTATCTGTCAGACCTCACCCTTACTGGACTATCGCCCCTGAGACAAAGGAATTCCAAAAAGTTGACAACCCGCCCCAAGGAGGGGCTCTGGACATACCAGGACTTTTGGTTCAACACCCACATGCTCGAAGCCCCCCAAGGAGGAGCATTCCGGACATACCAGGACTTTTGCCTCAGTATCCCCTCAGGCTCTCCCAAACACTATATAACTAGTCTGTAACTGGTGCTCTTCTCCCCCAGGAGAAGTGCCCGGCAGGGTTCCTTTCTTTCTTTCAATAAAGCCTGTTACTCTGGTCTTTCAGACTCCCGTGGATTCTAACAGAAATAAAGAAAACAGTTCCTCTGAGTTAAGAATTAATTACTCAGGAGGCAAGGATTAGTCAGATGATATAAGTAATATAAGCCCATCAAATATAGCTACCTGACCAGTTTGATAGGATATTATGAGCATGTTGATTGAAGCAGTAGATATTCCTGTGTAGACTTTGTACACTATCAAAATGGGTCTCAGATATCTTTTTACTATATATGACAGTAGTATATTGGCAGGTTATAATTACTCTGATAATTTCTCAATAATGACTTCAAATACTAATATTGGATCTGTGTGTTATCAGTTATACATTGTACAAAGTACAATACTTTTTGTTGTTGTTGTTTTTCTATACCAAAAAGAGCACAGGTCTTTTTTTAAATTTTTTATTGATTTTAATTTATTGTGCTTACATGGATTCAAGTGTCCCACTGAATATATCTCCCTACCCTCACCCCAGTGTTCACCTTGATACCCCCTTTGACCCCTTCCCCCTTTCCTTCAGGATTTCCTGTCCTGCTCTCCCTCTCCATAATCCTGTGTTATGTATATATAATTTCATTAATCTTTCTCCCTTCTCTGATCCCATCCTCTCCTCCCCTTCTCCTCTGACTGCTTTCACTCTGCTCCCTGTGACTCCATCTCTGCCTCTATTCCATTCCTCAGTTCACATTGTTCATTGGATTCCTCATATGAGTGAAGTCATACGATATTTTTCTTTCTCTGCCTGGCTTATTTCACTGAGCATAATAGTCTCCAGGTCCATCCATGTTAACACAAAAGGTAAGATTTCCTTCTTTTCACAGCCATGTAGTATTCCATTGTGTATATGTACCACAGCTTTTTAATCCACTCATCCAATGATAGACACTTGGGCTGTTTCCAGATCTTGGTTATTGTAAACAATGCTGCCATAAACATGGGGGTGCATTTCACCTTTTGAAACATTGATGTGGTGTTTTTAGGATATATTCCTAAAAGTGGGATGGCTGGGTCAAAAGACATTTCCTTTTTTTTTTTTTTTTTTGGAATCTCCATACTGTTTCCCACAGTGGCTGCACCAGTCTGCATTCCCACCACCAGTGCAGAAGAGTTCCCTTTTCTCCACATCCTCGTCAGCACTTATTATGTGATGTTTTGTTAATGAGTACCATTCTGACAGGTGTGAGGTGTTATCTCATGGTTTTAATTTGCATTTCTCTAATGATTAGTGATGTTGAACTTTTTTTTTTTTTTTTGTATTTTTCCAAAGCCAGAAACGGGGAGGCAGTCAGACAGACTCCCAAATGCGCCTGACCGGGATCCACCCAGCACGCCCACCAGGGGGCGATGCTCTGCCCATCTTGGGTGTTGCACTGTTGCGACCAGAGCCACTCTAGCGCCTGAGGCAAAGGCCACAGAGCCATCCTCAGCGCCCGGGCCAACTTTGCTCCAATGGAGCCTCGGCTGCGGGAGGGGAAGAGCGAGACAGAGAGGAAGGAGAAGGGGAGGGGTGGAGAAGCAGATGGGTGCTTCTCCTGTGTGCCCTGGCCGGGAATCGAACTCAGGACTCCTGCACGCCAGGCCAACGCTCTACCACTGAGCCAACCGGCCAGGGCGATGTTGAACATTTTTTCATCTGCCTATTGGCCATCTGTATGTCCTCTTTGGAGAAATGTCTATTCATTTCTTTTGCCCACTTTTTGATTGGGTCGTTTACTTTGCTGATGTTGAGTTTTAAAAGTGCTTTATAAATTTTGGTTATTAACCCCTTATCTGACTTATTGTCGAATATGTTCTCCCATTGTGTGGTTTGTTTTTTTAATTTCTTCATATTGTCTTTAGCTGTGCAAAAGCTTTTTAGCTTGATACAGTCCTATTAATTCATCCTGTCCTTTATTTCACTTGTGCGTGGAGACAAATCAGCAAATATATTGCTGCGAGAGATGTCAGAGAGCTTATTGCCTATGTTTTCTTCCAAGATGATTATGGTTTCAGTACTTACATTTAAATCTTTTATCCATTTTGTGTTTATTTTTGTACATGGTGTAAATAGGTGGTCTAGTTTCATTTTCTTGCAAGTACCGATCCAATTTTTCCAACACCATTTGTTAAAGGATCTGTCTTTATTCCATTGTACTCTTACCTCCTTTGTCAAATATCAATTGTCCAAACTAGGTGTGGGTTTATTTCTGGGTTCTCTGTTCTGTTCAATTGCTCTCTATGTTCTTATGCCAGTACCAAGCTATTTTGAGTACAATTGCCTTGTAGTATAACTTGATATCAGGAAGTGTGATACCTCCCACTTTATTCTTCTTTTTCAAGAGTGCCGAGGCTATTCGTGTTCTTTTTTGGTTCCATATAAATTTTTGGAATATTTGTTCTATATCTTTGAAGAATGCCATTGGCATTTTAATAGGAATCACATTGAATTTATAGATTGCTTTGGGTAATATAGATATTTTAATGATGTTTATTCTTCCTTACCATGAGCACGGTATATGCTTCCATTTGTTTGTATCTTCCCTGATTTCTTTTATCAATGTTTTATAATTTTCTGAGTACAAGTCTTTAACCTCCTTGGTTAAATTTACTTCTAGGTGCTTTATTTTTTCTGTTGTGAAGGGGATTGTTTTCTTAATTTCTCTTTCAGACAGATCATTTTTGTTATATAAAATGCCACTGATTTCTGAATATTAATTTTATATCCTGCCACCTTGCTGAATTCATTTATGAGGTCCAGTACTTTTTTGACTGAGACTTTAGGGTTTTCTATGTACAGTAGTATCATGTCATCAACAAATAATGATAGTTTTACAATTCTTCTCCCCCAGTTTGGATGCCTTTTATTTTTTCTTCTTGTCCGATTGCTGTGACTAGGACTTCCAGAACTATGTTGAATAAGAGTGGTGAAAGGGGGCATCCCTGCCTTGTTCTTGATATTTTGAGAATTGCTTTTAACTTTTGTTCATGGAGTATGATGTTGGCTGTGGGTTTGTCATAGATGGCCTTTATCATGTTGAGGTATGTTCCCTGTATTCCCACTTTGCTGAGAGTTTTGATCATGAATGGGTGCTAGATTTTATCAAATGCTTTTTCTGCGTCTATTGATATTATTTTGTGATTTTTCTCCTTCCTTTTGTTTTTATGTGATAAATCACATTGATTGTTTTGCAAATATTGTACCAGCCTTGCCTCCCCAGAATAAATCCCACTTCATCATGGTGTATGATTTTTTTCATGTATTCCTGGATTCAGTTTGCTAATATTTTGTTGAGAATTTTAGCATCTAAGTTCATCAGGGATATTGGCCTATAGTTTTCTTTCTTTGTAGTGTCTTTACCATGTTTTGGAATGAGGATAATGCTTGCCTCATTAAAGGAGCTTGGAAATCTTCCTTCCTCTTGAATTTTTTGAAATAGCTTGAGAAGGATAGGAGTTAGTTTTTCTTTGAATATGGTAAAATTTGCCTGTGAAGACATCTAGCCCTGGACTTTTGTTTGTTGGGAGGTTTTTGATAACTGTTTCAATCTCATTTGATGTAATTGATCTATTTAAGTTTTCTTATTCTTTCAGATTGATTTTTGAAAGATTATAAGTTTCGAAGAATTTGTCCATTTCACTTAGGTTGTCTAATTTTTTGGCATACAGTCCTCCAAAGTATTTTTTACAATCCTTTGTATTTCTGCTGTGTCAATTGTTACTTCTCCACTCTCATTTCTAATTTTATTTGAGTCCTCTCTCTTTTTTTCTTGGTTAGTCTGGTTAAAGGTTCATCAATCTTGTTTACCTTTTCAAAGAACCAGTCCTTGGTTTTATTGATCCTCTGTATTATTCTTTTAGCCTCTATGTCATTTATTTCCTCTCTGATCTTTATTATTTTTTTCTTTCTACTTCCTCGGGGTTTTGTTTGTGGTTTTTTTCTAGTTCTTTTAGAAATAGGGTTAAGTTGTTTATTTGGGCTTTTTCTAGTTTCTTAAGGTATGCCTGTAATGCTATGAACTTCCCTCTCTGGACTGCTTTTGTTGCATTCCATAAATTTTGAGTTCTTGTTCGTTCATTTTCATTTGTTTCAAGGAAATTTTTTATTTCCTGTTTGATCTCATTGTTAATCTATTCATTATTTAATAACATGCTCTTTAGTCTCCGAGTGTTTGAATGTTTTTAAGTTTTTCTATTGTGGTTGATTTATTGTTTCATGCCATTGTGATCAGAGAAGATGTTTGATATGATTTCAGTCTTCTTAAATTTATTGAGACTCATTTTGTGTCCTAGCGTGTGGTCTATCCAAGAGAATGTACCATAAGCATTTGAAAAAAATTTATATTCCGCCACTTTAGGGTGAAAAGTTCTGAAAATATCTTAAATCCAGTTGATCTAGTGTATCCTTTAAGGCTGCTGTTTCTTTGTTAATTTTCTTTCTTGAGGATCTATCTATTGATGTTAGTGGTGTATTAAAATTCCCTACTATTATAGTATTGCTGTTGATTTCGCCCTTTATGTCCATAAAAATCTACTTTATAAATTTAGGTCCTCCTATATTAGGCGCATAGATATTTATAATGGTTATATCTTTCCGTCGGTTTGCTCCCTTTATCATTATATAGTGACCTTCTTATCCCTTTGTTTTAAAGTCTATTTTGTCAGATATAAGTATTGCTACTCCAGCTTTTTTTTCATCTCCATTTGCGTGAAATAGTTTTCTCCATCACTTCACTTTCAGTCTGTGTGTCTCTTGTTTTGTGTGGGTCTGTTGTAGACAGCATATATATGGGTCCTGTTTCCTTATCCATGCAGGTACCCTATGTCTTTTGATTATAACATTTAATCCATTTATATTTAAGGTCATTATTGATATATAGTTGTTTGTTGCCGTTTTATTCTTTAAATCTACATTCTTCATTATCTAGATTTTTTTTTTCTTCTCTTTAGAACAGACCACTTAACATTTCTTGCAGCATTGGTTTGATTGTAATGAATTCCTTGAGTTGTTTTTTTGTTTGTTTGTTTGTTTTTGTTTTGTCTGTGAAGCTTTTTATTTCTCCTTTAATTTTAAATGATAGCCTTGCTGGAAATAAAGTCTTGGTTGTATGCTCTTGTTTTGCATTACTTTGAATATTTCTTGCCATTCCCTTCTGGCCTTTAGTGTTTCTGTTGAGAAGTCAGATGTCATCAATATGGGGGCTCGTCTTGTAGGTATTGACTGCTTTTCTCTTGCAGCTTTTAGTATTCTTTCTTTATCCTTTAATTTTGGCATTTTAATTATAATGTGTCTTGGTGTAGATCTCTTTGGGTTCCTATTTAATGGGACTCTGTGCTTTTTTAATTTATGTGACTTTTTCCTTCATCAATTTAGGGAAGTTTTCAGGCATAATTTCTTCTATGAGCTTCTTTATTTCCTGTTCTTTCTCTTCTTCAGGAACCCCTATGATGCGGATGTTATTTCTCTTCATGTTGTCACAGAGCTCTCAGAGTTTCTTCAGACTTTTTGAGCCTCTTTCCTTTTTGCTCTTCTGCTTCCGTGCTTTTGTTTATCTTGTCCTCTAAATTGCTGATTCTATCCTCTGCTTCATCCAGCCTGCTTTTAATTCCTTCGAGTGTAGTCTTCATTTCTGATATTGTATTTGTCATTTCTGTCTCATTCATTTTTATGATTTCAGTGTACTTTTTGATGTTTGCTATCTCTTTATTTAGGTGCTCATTATGTCCATCCATTGTTGCTCTAAAATCCTTGAGCATCCTAACCATCATTATTTTAAAATCTGCATTCAGCCTGACCTGTGGTGGCGCAGTGGATAAAGCGTCGACCTGGAAATGCTGAGGTCGCCGGTTCGAAACCCTGGGCTTGCCTGGTCAAGGCACATATGGGAGTTGATGCTTCCAGCTCCTCCCCCCTATCTCTCTCTCCTCTCTGTCTCTCTCTGTCTCTCTCTCTCTCCTCTCTAAAAAAAAATGAATAAATAAATAAAAAATAAAAAAAATCTGCATTCAATATCTTGGTTATTTCCATCTCATTCAGTTCTTTTTCTGGGGATTTCTCTTGTTGATTCATTTGGATTGCATTTCTCTGTCTTCTTATTTTGTCTGTGTATAGACTCCTCCTTTGGTTGTGTTGTTTGTGGAGCTAGCTGAGTCTAGGGTTGGTATTGTCAGCCTCCAATTTCCAGTTGTGTTGTTTCTAGATCTTCTTGGGGTTGGCCCCAGCTGCTGTTTATAATCCACTGTGGGCTACTTGTCTGCTGTCACTGTTCTTTTTGCTATTTGTGTGAGCGTTTTCTATGTCTTACCTGGGTCATTTCTGTGGAGCCCTTCCTTAAGATACTACTCTAACAAGGGTTGTTAGGTCCTGAACTGATGCTCTCCATCTCTGGCCTCTGGATGTGCCCACCCTGAACCTCCTGGCCAGAGCCTGGCATGGGTCAATGGGGATCACTGCCTATGATTGGCCCTTATCAACCTTTTTGGAGCTATAGGCAACCCAGATCTTCTGGCTATCTCCACTCCAGCCCAGGTGCTGTTGTAAATATCAGCTGCACTCCTAGGCTACTTTGTATCTACTCTTGGCCTTGGGGGAAGTTTGTTTAAAAATTCAAGTTTCCCTGAGTCATGCTTTCTGCCACCTCTTATTACTTGCTACTTGTTAGGCTCAGAATTGTAATTCAGAGATTAGGTACAGTATTGGATGTGGCTTGCCTCAGTTGTCATTCTATCCAGACTTTTTTTTTGTTGCTATTTTTAATTTTTCTTCAGCCCCCAGAAGGGTGTGCCCACAGGAGTCCAGTGGGTATGGTCACTGTGTTCCCTGTGTGTGGTCTGTCTGCCTGCCCACTGTCACTGCTGCTGCCCCCTTGCAGGTTTGGCTTTGGTGCTGCGGGCGCTGGCCCGCTGCTACAGCTTCTGCCTCCGCAGGTGGGCTTGCGCACAGGCATGCTTGGGTCGTAGTCGTGGCTGCCCCAGCCTTCCCCGCCACAGGCGAGCTTGCTCCTGTCGCTCGGATTGGCGCAAGCCTCCCGCCCTGCAGCAAGCACTCAGCAGCATTGGGGTCGGTGTAGCTCAGACTTTAGCACTCACTACCTGTGTCCCTGATGTGCTCCCTGCTTCTAAGCTCCTCTTTACTCTGACTAGAGCAGGAGAGAGAGCCTCCGGATGGCGGAGTTATTTCTTCCCTTTGCTGGTGTTGCTGCCCCAGGAAAAAGGTCACTTTAGATTTGGGGAGTGACTCAGCCCAGGGGTTAGGGTGGCTGTCCCTCAAAGTGTCTCTCCCTGTGCCTCCGAGATTACACTCTCTTCTGGCAACTCCAGTCCCCTCAGCGCTCCCGCTCCTGGAGCCCTGGGTAAATGGCTATGAATGAGTTTTTTCTTCACGGTCCTTTTAAGACGGAGGCTGGGTCTGAGAGTTCTGTCTCCTCGCAGATAGTGTCCTGGCTTTTTTCTTAGCTAAATACTGTCCGTACGCCTCTTCTATGCTCTGGGGCTCTAGACTGAGGCTCTGGTCCCAGCGCTGAGAACCCACAACCCTCCAGGCAGCCCACTCTGCCGCGAGAGTCCTTCCGGGCCACCACTCACTCCTGGGAACGGGGCAGCCCTTTCCGCGTCTCCACCTTTCCTGCCAGTCTGTGTGGTTTCTTCAGTGGTCCTTGGTTATAGAATCCTCTTAGTTTAGTCCAAAGTTCGTTTTTCAAGATGATTGTTCTTAAAATTAAGTTGTAATTCACTTTGGTTCTGGTAGGTGGGAGTTGGAACGTCTGCCTGCTCCATCGCCATCTTGCCACAAAAGTACACTGGTCTTGAAATGAGAAGTTCTGTGTTTATTATGTTTTGGCTTTAACACTTGCTGGTTGCCTAATTCATAAGATTCTTAATTTCTCTGAACCTTAAACCTTTATTATCTATAAAGATAGAACTATACTACACCCCTCATCTGTGAGTTTCTTCTTTGTAGTAATCAGAATGGAAAAAGTACACCTGGGCAATGCTATAGTTTTGGAGGACTATCATCTTTTAGCTATGTGAGCCATTTCTGGAACTCTGCTTATAGGATACGGTGTTACTTGAGTGCTTCAAAGGTTTACAGCCCTTGGTTTCATAGTGTACTCTATTTTGAGTTCAGCATTTTTTAAGCACTTTTTTTTTATTTGGGTCTATCTACCACATAGTAAGCCCTCGTGGTGGAGAGTGAAGGGTGACTGAGGAGAGAGTGAAGGGATGATGAAGTACATTATGATTTGCTATGGATTGTTATTTTTCCCTTAGTTTTATCTTAGCTTTCCTTCTAGAGTAGGTATTAGAACCTCTGGACTAAATCTAATTTTTTTTGATTGCTTGATTTTAGAGAGAGAGAGGAAGGGAGAAAGAGAGCAAGAGACAGGAACATTGATCTCTTCCTGTATGTACCTTGACCAAAGGTCGAACTGGTGGCACCTTTGCACTTGGGCTGACACTGAATTGAGCTCTCCAGCCAGGGCATGGAGTAAATTGAGAAGTTTAGCTCTGACAACGTGAAAATTCCAAACTTCATAGCTCCTGATGACTATAATTAAAACATGTATAAAGTCTTTCACAGTAATTATTCCTGTCTTCTTCTCTCCTTGGCAATTTTAAAATTGTATCATTGGTTATAGAAATCAGAATTTGGGGTTTTTCTCATGGGTGGGACTTTTTGCTGCTGTATGCAATTTTCATATTTTTCTCTAAGGCCACTTAAATTGTTTTACTGAATAGGAATTCTCTACGAGTAGAACTTCTTAGCAACAAATCTCTTTTTCTTGAGATTGTGTAAGACAAGTTACATATTATTTTGACAGTGATCATGCATGAACGTTTGATGCATCATGGCTGTTTAACCAGTGGCACAGTGATTCATGGAGGAGGAATGTACAAAGGTGCGTTCGTTCTCACTGGACCTGGCACCAGTTGTAATCATTTGGTCTTAACACAAAGTCATTTTCAAAGATTTATTAAATGTTGTCACTTGAGTTTACCTGTCTTTTCCCTATGATCTCTTACATTTACTGTATTTTAATGTCTAAGTAAGGCTAGAGTTTGGTAAAAGTCAAGACAACTATAGTCATTTTTCACATTACTTTAAAAATCCTATTAAGATAAAACCAGTTTACCATACTAACAGCGTATTGTTTAAACATAGTCAATTTTAATCAAAGCATAACATTGTCACACCTTAGTTTGTTGAATATGCACAATTCAGAAATTTGAATTCTCAAGCCTCACTTCCAAAAATTCTCATTCTCAGTTGATTCATTCTTTTTTCTATTTTTATTTATTATTATTTTTTTTTAGGGAGAGACAGGAAGGGAGAGAGACGAGAAGCATCAGCTTGTAGTTGCATGATTTTAGTAGCTCAGTGACTGCTTCTCATGTGTGCTTTGATGGGGGGGCTCCAGCTAAGCCACTGACTACTTGCTCAAGCCAGTGACCTTGGGCTTCAAGCAGGTGACCTTGGGCTTCAAGCAGGTGACCTTGGGCTCGAGCCGGTGACCTTGGGCTTCAAGCCAGTGACCTTTGTACTCAAGCTAGCAACCTGGTGCTCAAGCTAATGAGCCTGTGCTCAAGCCAGATAAGCCTGTACTGAAGCCAGGGACTTTGGGGTTTTTGAACCTGGGACCTTAGCATCCCAGGTTCATGCTCTATCAACTGCATCATCACTGGTCAGGCATTAGTTTATTCATATACACAGACAGAACTACTGTGTATAAGAATGAGAGCTACTTAACCATTTATAGAGGATGCTTTTCAAATAGTTCGCAAGGGCTTAGGATTTCTCAGAGGATTCTATAATAAATGAAATTCAGTTCTCTAAGGACTTAATTTCATTGCTCTCTTATTAATGTGCATTTCTCTCACTCATTGAGGTTCCTAAGAAAGATTTTCTCTAAAGGAAAAATACTGCTTTGAAAAAAGTTGCCCTGGCCAGATAGCTCAGTTGGTTGGAGCATTGTCTTGAAGCAAAGAGGTTGCCAGTTCAATCCCTGGTCAGGGAGCATACAGGAACAGCTTGATGTTCCTCTCTCTCTCTCTCTCTCTCTCTCTCTTCCTCTTTCACTAAAATTAATAAAGAAAACTTTTTTATAAAAGAAAAAAGTCAGAAAACTATTGTTATTCGGTAATTTCTAAGATTGCTATTATTTAAGATTCTGACTAGATAGATAGATAGATGTATAATTTTTTTTAACTGAGAGGAGGGGAAATAGAGAGACAAACTCTTGCATGAGTCTCAACCAGAATCCACCTGGCAAACCTCTGTCTAGGGCCGACACTCGAATCAGCCAAGCTAACCTCAGCACATGAAAGTGATGTGCTCAGATCAACCAAGCTATCCTCAGTGCCTTGGACTGACACTCGAACCAATTGAGCCACTGGCTACAAGAGGGGAAGAAAGGGAAGAGGTAGGAGAAGAAAAGCAGATGTATGCTTCTCATGTGTGCCCTAACCAGGAATCAAACTCAAGATGTGCGCATGCAAGGCTGACACTATCCACTGAGAGCCAACTGGCCAGGGCAAATTATATTTTTAAAATTCATTAGAGCCTATATTAATATTACAGATCTGATATTCAAACAGAATTGAACTATATTATAGGACAGAAATCTTTTGCCCTCATTGTCTTTTTTTATCTTGCTGAAAGCCCTTTTATAAACTTGGTTGCCATAATCTAGCCTTCTTTATTTTACTAAATTCTCTGAATTCCCTCAGTACATAGTATTTCATTGTCCTCCTGATAGAAACATACTGTAGTTTTCCTTGGCTAAAAACAAATAGGCATTGGTACCTGTAATGCTTAACAGCCTGGAGGAAAGGGGACTGATTCATATCATTTGCTAATTTCCATGATGTAATTACTCCCTGCAATAAGCTTATTTCAAGCTACCAATGTTATGTCACTGAATGTAGAGCTGGGAAGAGATCCACATAGCATACTAGTATTTATTTCTACAGATAGTATAGATGTGAATAACTTTAAAAGTATAGCAAATATATGGTAAAATAACTAGAAATAAAATAATTAGGAAATGATGAGGTTTTGAGTTTTTGTTGTTTTTGTTATTACGCCTTTCTCTGTTTAAATTATTTTACTATAAGATAACCAAGAAAGAGTTTCCATGCTTATCATGGGGAAATAGATTGTTTCAAAATAGGAGAATAATTTTACTTTTCATTTTATACCTTATTCTGTTGTTAAATTTATGAGCAACAATAACAACAAAAGAATGGTATTAAAGAAGAAGCTTGCTGGGTAATTTTGATGTGTGGCAAAGTTGGGGAACTACTGGTAGTTTCTAGTTACAGCTACCTAAACTAAAAAATTATTTTCTTGGTTCTCTGGGGCCTTAGAGCTGAATTTTGTGCTTGACTGCAATGACTACTACATTTAACTATCTATACTTTGTCATATTCTTTGAAATTATTTGAGAAAACTTTTGTCAAATGTATATGTTAAAATATAAAAAAATCCACCAGATTTAAGACTAGAAAAATAGTAATCAAAGTAAATAATCAAACTGGCAAATGCAAGGGTAAATATGCCAATCTTAAGGCCCACCATATTTGATATGATAGAACAACGGATTTTGCCTGTAAGCTTTCCGGCAATCCGATAGAAGGGCACCATTTTCTCAAAGCTAAGCTTTTAATTGTACTAAATTCCAAAATAAATCTCACACATAAAATTCCATACACACTGCTCACAAAAATTAGGGGATATTTTAAAACGAATATGAAGCAATAAAAAAAAGCATTTGATTATTTTTTATTAAACAAGAACATCAGAAAAGCAAAGGACAAGTCAAAGAAACTTGTTCGATTATGCAAATGAATGCAAAACCAACTTTTAATACCATTGGTTAAAATGCACTATACAAAAGGCTGAAAGTACTGGAGTATTTGCACATTCCCTGATCATGAAAGTGCACATTCTTCAATTTCCCAGCCTTTGCAATGCCCCTGCAACACAATTTTCCTGAATGCAAAGCCTGGAGAGCCATAGGACCTCTTGAGGGTGGTCAAACACAGACGACAGTGGCAATAGCACTTGGAACATCCCAAAGCGTGATTAGCAGACTGTGGAATCACTTTCAAGAGAATGGCACAGTACGAAGAAGACGCAGGCAGGGTCACCCTTCTGCCACAACAGCAAGAGATGACTGCTACTTGACCTTATTGTCAAGAAGGAACAGGTGCAGGAATGCAACAGAGCTGCGGGGACAGTTTCTTGCTGCCACTAGATGATGGATATGCACCCAGACCATATGAAATCAGCTCCACTGTATTGGACTGCATGCCCGGCTACCGATGGTATGCATTTCGTTATCTGCTGAACACCAAAGAACCCGTAGAAGGTGGACTGATGAGCATCGTCATTGGATCCATGATGAGTGGTCAACTGTCCTCTTCTCTGACAAGTCAAAGTTCAGTCTGCAGCCTGACAATCATTGTGTCCTGATCTGGCATAAACAAGGAACACAGGAGAATCCATGTTTCATGTGAGAAAGGGACTCCTTTCTTGTTCTTTGGTGGTGGTGGAATCATGGTGTGGGCTGGCATTAGCATTGGTAGTCATACCGACATCCATGTGATCAGAAACAGATCATTGACTGCTGTCAGATAATCGAGATGGGGTCCTGCACCCTATAGTGGTACCCTGTGCTGGAGCAGTTGGAAACAACTTGCTTTTCATGGGTGATAGTGCAAGGCCCCACTGTGTGCATCTCGCCAACAACATGCTTCAGGTGGCAGGAATCGAACACATGGACTGGCCTTCATGTTTTCCATACCTGAATCCCATTGAACATGCTTAGGATACACTGGGAAGACATCTGGCAAATGCCTCCCACAACACTTCTTAAGCTGGAAGTTGCCCTGGAGCAAGAGTGGCAGAGGATCCCACAAGAACTGCTGGACAATCTGAACATGTCCGTGCCCCATCGCTGTCCATGTGTTTTGGCAGTCTTGGGTGACCATACACCCTACTGAACAGTCAAGGTGTGGCACTCTCGTCCAGTTTGACATGCTTCTGTTCACCCCCACAAATATGTCACTTGCTGCTCAATCGCAATAATTGAGTTTGCATCTCACTTGCATCATCGAACGTTTTTTGACTTGTCATTTGCTTTTCTGATGTTCCTGTTTAATAAAAATAAAATCAAATGCTTCTTTTTTTTAATTGCTTCATATTCATTTTGAAATATTCCCTAATTTTTGTGAGCAGTTTATTATGGAAAGTACTTAATATTCTTTCTACCTCATATAAATTGTGGATAAATTGTTACTAGTAATCATAGGAAGATTGTCATAGCATTACAATAGCAGACATGTCAGAAATTATTGGAATAACTTGTATATATGAGGGAATATTACACTATTTGGTTGTTAAATGATGTTCTTAAAGAACATTTAAAGATACAAGAAAATAATTATAACATTGAATGAAAGGGCAGGATAAAAATCTACATGCTCTAAAACGTCAAATATTTATGCTTACATTATGTTATGAAATTTTATATTTTGAAAATATTGTCTTTAAACTATGTTTTAAAATAATGTTTTAGAAACATTTTCTAAAACTGGAAAAGATAGTACCAAAATGTTAAGAATGGACACTTAATAATTCTTAAAGTAATTGATAGGTTTAGGGGGATTTATTATAGTAATACTATTCATTTCTACCTATTTTCATTTTTCATAATACTTTTTCTTAAAGGAATGACAAAAATAGATTTAAAAAGTTTAAATTTTTGGATATAGTGCTTTTAACTTGTTTAAATGTGAATTAACTCTTGATCAGTTGTGTTGTTAAACTATTAATGCTTTTTTAAATGTTTTAAAGCATTTGAGAGATTATGTCACTCTTGCAAAAAGTTCAGTAAAAATTGTAATTAATACATAAATATGTGTGGAGTAACCTTTATCAAAAAAGAAAGATGGTTCATTCAGTAATGGAATTACTAGTTATTTATATTGACTTTTTTATACTTTCTACATCTTCTAAAAATTCTATTGTAAAAGCTGTTTTTAGGTTCTTAATTACAAAAAGAAGCTAATATCAATTTTTTGTGGAATTATTATAACTTATGATTAAATGACATTCTAATATTGAGAGTGCTCTTAGTAGTGACTTCTGAGATTTGCCTTTAAGTATGTTATTTATTATTCTCTTAAACAGTTTTGGTGAAGCATGCATTGTATCTGAACATATGTCTATAAAATAGCTAATTCCAAAAATAGGTATTTTCCATTTATGAAAAATGATACAAGGACCATTTCCAGTACTACATTCCCTTAAATTTTATTTTCTTTTTTAAGTAGTATAAGTTTTTCGATATAGCCAGTGTTCATATAGGCAACTTGACCTTCATGGAAGGGAAGGGTGTTATGAGTATTTTGGCAGAGTTCTCCCTCATTAGTCAAAAATAAGACTAAGAGGAAATGAGTAACTATTTCTTCCTGCCTTTATAGCTGAAACAATATTCAAATTTATAGGTGCATTTTATTTGTAGGAAATAAATCCCTTTATAAATCCTAAGTTTATCTTGTAGGTGGCCTTCTAAAATAAACTTTTATTTTATACACTGTGTTCATATTTTGGCTTTATGCCTGACCACCCAGATTACAAACATCTACAGTAGGATCCAATATTAAAGAAAATAAATAGAAAAAAAGACTATAAGTTATTACAGATGTTAGTAATATTCAGTAATATTCACAATGCAGCAGTAATAAGTTATAATATTAAGAATGAGGGTTCTTAAAAATGGTCCCACTATTCAGTAAGACATTTAATCTTCCCCATATTCCAAGTGAAATACATTTTTGTTTTCTACTCTTACAAAAGTTAGATAGTAGGGATATTGTGTTTATTCTTTGGACTGGTTCTATTCAATACAAAAGTTAAAAATTAAAGGCACAGCACCTATATCCATAGTGTCAACTAGAACCAAATCCTTATTGTAAGTACCTATTTTGGAAGTCAGTTATGTCCTTTAAAAAATACATAAAATGATCTAAAGTAGAATATGCTATGGGCAAAATGACTAATCCTGACAAATTTTAAAGTTCAAAAAAATAAGTTAGAAGTCTATGAAGGACTTTTGGATTGGAGGGAGTGAATGAATTAAGCAAGGAGGGAAAAAAGCAGAGAGGGAAAGATGAGGGTGGAAGGCATTGCAGGCAAGAAGCATTATTGGGAAAACAGCTGTGATAGGCTTGCTCACTTGCACTTTGCATGATTAGTGTGTGAGCATATGGCAGAGCCACGTATGCCTAGCCTATGTAAGGCTGCAGGTGCTTTCATTCAGGGTGTGGTATTTAGTGGATCGTTTGCCTACCACTGTATGGGGCCGTTTTGTTGTTCATTTGCCTGCTGCCATGAGAAGTGGTTTTCCCCTGCCTGTTTGCTCATCTGTTGTTGGAAGAACCTATTAAATGGAATGGCCCAATGCTTTCCAGCTCCATAATTCCTCTATCTGCATGAATCCATTGTGAACCTGCCTGGCACCAGCCACAGGCATTATATCTGGCGTAGTCGGTAGGATTCAGTTCAGACTGGTGTGGAGCCACCAACACCTGTGAAGGGTGGAACAGAGGAGTGACTATTCTTGAGCTTGTAGTTCCCTGTGGTTACCCTGTTGGGGACCATGAGCTGAATGTTTTTTATAACCTAGTGAGCAGAAACTGAAAGCTCTGTGCAAGAGGCTACCTGAGTGAGTCTAAGATCTCCAGTGTGAGCTTGAGACTGAGAACCAACAATGGCTTGAACTGCAACAGTTACTGCAGAAGGGGGCCAACTGCTTGCAAGAGCTTCAGTGTGAAATGCAGGTTGAACACCAACAATGCCTGGAACTGGAACGGTCTCTAGAAAAGGAATTGGGGGTTCAAGAGTTTCAGTTTGCCCTAGAAGCTGAATGCTGGCACTGGCAGTTGTTAGAGAAACAACTACAGGTTCAAGAGCTCCATTTCAGCTTCAGGTCGAGAGCCGGCAGCCACAAGAGCCAAAGTGGTCACTGAAGAAAGAGCTGCATTCATGCTGGTGGAGTAGCTTTGAGTCCGTGGTAGCAGGCATTTCCAACTTCTCTTCTGAGAAGGAAGAGGTTCAGCTGAAACTGCCATTGGCAGACTTAGAGCTCAGCAGGTGGTCACCCAGAAGGTAAAAACACAATAGCCAAAAGAGCCTCAGGGGCAGGCACAGCCCCCTGCACAAGTAGTTAAGCACTCTGTGGTCCGGCCCTACAACCCAGAAAGAGTTGATGGAGTTAAGGGTGAAATTCAGGCAGAAACCCATCAAGTCCCTGGCAGTGTAGTTGCTGCAGTTGTGAGACATACAGGTGGATGGCATCATGCTCTCCGGAACAGAGATGGAGAAATTAACCGCTATTACTATGCACTTCTCCCTGAGGCAGCATCTTGAGAATTGCCATGACAACCCAGGAAACCATACAGCTATGTTAGGCTTACTCACTGGTAAGCCAGCTGCAAGCACTTCGCATGATTAGTGCATGAGCTCATGGCAGAAAGCCACATGTGTATCCCTCTGAAAAGCTGTGGGTGCTTTCCCTTGGTGGTGATTCTCCCAGATCGCTGTCCTGCCACTGCAAGGTGTGGTACCTGATTCCCTCAGCTGCCACTGTGAGGGGCAGTTTTCCTGATCCTTTGCCCTCCACTGTGAAAAGTGGTTTTCCTTTGCTTATTTGCTCACCTGTGCTATGAGTCGCCAATATGTCAGTAATGGCCCAATGCTTTCCAGCTCCACAGTTCCTCTACTGTCAGCTCAAATTGAATGTGAACCTGCCTGGCTTCAACCACCAGCATTACACATTCCCTGTTAGAGTTGGTGATGGCTGACATTCGAATGGTCTGGCAGAATGAATGCTGAAGAGTTGCCGGAGGCAGTGAGTCAATGGCAGTCATATACTGAGCTACAGCAGGTTCTCTGGGAACTAAGTATGAGGCTGCTTTCAACCTGAGACCAATTCCAGTACAGGGGCCTCCTACAGTTAACTTGACCAGTACTCCTTTAAACTGTCAAAGGCTAGCCCTGGCTGGGAGCTCAGCATTAGAGCACCAACCCAATACACCACAGTTGTGGTTGCGGCCCCCGCCCCCACCCCCAGCCTCTGGTCAGGCAGGGCACGATCCCTGGACAGGGCACATACAAGAATCAACAAATGAATGCATGGATAAATGAAACAACAAATTAATATTTCTCTCTTTCTCTAAAAAATGAATAAATAAAAAAATTTATAAATCATCTTAAGAAACTGTTACAGTCAAGAGGAGCTAAGGAGTCAAGAAACAATTTAATATGCAATTCTGGATGAGATCTTGGGACAGGAAAAATAATACTAGGTGAAAACTAAAAGTCTGAATAAAGTATGGACTTTTAATAAAAATTAATATTAGTTTATAATACTAATGCTAGATGTTAGTAATAGGGGAAACTTGTTGCAGAGTATATGAGGACTATGCTATCTTTTCAACTTTTCTATAAAATTTGAAACTATTTGAAAATAAAAGGTTCTTTTTTAAAAACAGAAGAAAAAAGACAAGTAGACAAAATAGCTCACACCCAGGTATCAAAAAGGCCAGTTAACACTTAAAAGAAATTCATACTTACTGGTGCTCAGAAATGCACACTAAAAAACATCTATGAGATTTTATTTTTTTTATTTAACTGGTAAACGTTTTTTTAAGTAATGATACCCATGATTGACAATGTAGAGGAATATAAAGTGGAACTGCCTCTCTGGAGGGGATTTTAGTAATAGGTAAAAATGTGTGTATTCTTTGAAGCAACATCACAACCAGGAAGTGAATAATCAATATCCACAGAAATGTTTTTCACAGTATTATATACAATAGTCAAAACCTAGAGATTAAACAAACACTGATAAATATGGGATTGTTTAAACAATGTAGAATATAATGATGATGTTAAGGACAATACATAGAATAATACTTGAGGACAAAAAATTCCATGATGTATTATGTGAAACTGCACTTGTAAACCATATATAGTCTGTGTTATGCCATTTCTGCATCTGTTCTTTCATTATATGTATATATGTACACAACTCTTGGATCTGGGATTTGGTGAAATAATCTTAACAGATGGCATTAAAATAAGTCCTATTTGTGATTTAGTCATTTTATAAATATTTAAATAGAATTATTTGAATGTGTATTATAATAAATATATCATGTATTGTTTCCTAACACTGTCACTGTAATTAGAAATGAAGGACCACTTTTTCATTGTCACAGATGGTGTGTGTGCATGTTATATTTAAGGTATACTACACGTGGATAGAAGTAGGATTTTGCATACAATAAAGTTTTGTGTATGGTTATCTGACTAGTAGGGTTAGCATGATTTTTAATTTTTTTTTTTTGCAGTTTTCTACATTTTCCAAATGTTATTCAAGGAACCACAGAATATTTTTTTTGTAATGAGAAAAAAATGTTTAAATGGCAAGTTTTTTTAAATACTTTTTTTATGAAACTATATCTGGAATATTGAAATTATTTTTTTGTAAGAAAAACAGGGTATTTTCCTTTTGCTGTTCTGAGTGATTTAGTTGTACACAAATTTGCCTTCATACAAGTTTTACACTGTCATGTGTTTCCCATGTACTTTCTGCTTTTGTTAGGTGATCTCTTCATGAGCTGTTAAAAGCATTATTTGATTAGTCTTCTCATACTTTTTACTTTTAGGCTGGTGTTTGGAATGCTGTATCCTGCATATTATTCATACAAAGCTGTGAAAACAAAAAACGTGAAGGAATATGTAAGTATAGTTTTATGAGTAATTATTTTAGTTTAATGTACCCATTATAAACAAGACTAGAAAACTCATTTTGGAAGCTGGTATAATCTTTTGGGTTAAAAAATGTGATATAAATGCAAAGTACTGACGTTAGTCTTTTTTTAAACTAATTTTTAATAAAATTCCAAAGTGGAGTGTTGAAAACAATGTACCATTTAAATAAGTATGATTTCCAGATGAGTAATTGGATATCTCTTACTCATGTAGTCCGTAAAGTCCAGTATAATAAGAGGTTAGGGATTGTCTGGTTTTTTTAGTCATAAATTTATAGGTACCCTGAGAATATATCTCTTCAGCCCCAAAGCCATTTCCTTCTTTCATAGGTGTTCTGTCACTTTCTAATTGATTTAAATATGCAGATCCTTTATCACTGCTGACATTGTAATCACAGTCTGCTTTTTGTTTGTATGGGTTTAACTATTCTGGATATTTCATATTAATGGAATCATATGGGACCTTTTATGTCTGGCTTCTTTCATTTAGCCTGTTTTCAAAATCCATCCACATAGTAGCATGCTTTTATCAGTATTTCATTCCTTTTGTGGCTGAATAGTATTCCACTGTATGTATATACAACATTGTTTCTCCATTCATTTATTGGTAGACATTTGGATTATTTATACCTTTTGACTATTATGAATAGTGTCACTATAAACATTCATGTACAAAGATGTGAGTACCTGTTTTCCGTTTTTGAGGCTATATATCCATGGTTCTTAGTACGGGTAGCCTGGTCATCCAACTGATCACATGGTCAGCAATCAAATGGTGATTCTTTATTCTATTTGTTCAGGGTGGATATGAAACCTTTATAACTAATCCATTTCATTGAACTTTTATAGTTGTTTTTTCTCCTCTATATAAAACTAATCTTTGAAGTGGAATATATACAAATCAATCAGAATGGTAGACTATATCTAGTATAGGAAGAGAAATTGCTTAGTTGAGCTCTGAAATTTTTCTGTCCTTTATTATATAGCTCATAAATCTAGGACTGGTGAAGAAGTCTTAAGAGATGGAACCACGTTAAGTCCTAGTAATTTAAAGTAATTATATAAACTTTTTTTAAGTGAGAGGAGGGGAGATAGAGAGGTAGACTCCCCCACCTGCGGCCTGCTCAGGATCCACCCTAGCAGCCCCCATCTGGGGCCAATGCTCGAATCAACCAAGCTATCCTCAGTGCCCAGGGCCAATGCTTGAACCAGTCAAGCCACTGGCTTTGAGAGGGGGAAGAGAGAAAGAAGAGGGAGATGGTGGGAAAGAGAAGCAGATACTTACTTTTCATGTGTGCCTTGACCAGGAATTGAACCTGGATGTCTGTATGCTAGGCCGAAACTTTATCCGCTGAGCCAACCAGCCAGGGCTACAAATGTTTTTGAAGAGACATATTTTAATATATGTTATAGGAAATGCTTTAAGTATTGTTTTATAGTACTGGCATACATTCGTTTTAGAAACAGGATTCCATTAACAGGACATCTCAAGCTACCTGTGGTAAAGGACCAGTTTTGATTTTTGTTTTTAATTTCCAATAAGTCATAGACTAATATTTTGTAAAATAAAGTGAAAAACTAATCACTATTAAAATGACATGAGAACCCAAAAACATGAAATACAACCCATACATTTTTATTACTGGATTCAGTAGATATGAAATTATCATTTTTTATTTTTTATTTAAAATTTAGTTTAATAGGGTGACATTGATCACTAAGAGCACATAGGTTACAGGCGAATATATCTATAGCATTTGAACGGTTGATTTTATTGTGTGCTCATCACCCAAAGTCAAATCCTTTTCCGTCACTGTATATTTGTTCCTCTTTACTTCTCTCCCTGCCACCCCCTCCCCATGGTACTATCAATTTTCTTTTTTAATTTAAAGTAATACCTCACAGTCTTGCACTAATTTATAAATGACACTTTTTCCTGCTGTGTAATATTTTAATCTAATTGAAGTTTTCTATTAAAAGATAAAGAGTTCTTAATTTCTAAACACCATGAAAATATGAATTAAGATGGTATTACACTCCTACTGGCTAGTACTTAAGTGTACTTGCCAGTATATTCCTTCTTATTTGGAATGTTTGTGGTACCGTTATTAAACAAGATCTTTTTCTGAATCTAATTATCTGTACAAGTGAAGTACAGGGTGATATGTTTCTCAATTTGGGTCCATTTCACCCATAAAGTATTATAAACCCAGGATATGAAATAAGTGGTGTGGCTTTGCGTGTGTATCTTTGTGTAAATGTATGTCTGTGCTTAGGGTATTCTCCTGTCTTGCTTCACAAATCTGGGTGATTTTGTTGGAGAAAAAAGTTAAGTACAAATTGAAAATGAAGTGTAGATGAGAAGCTCAAATAATATGAGGGTATTATCAGCAGGCGTACAAATATCATCCCCTAATACAATGTAAGAAAATAACAATAAGAAACCATGGCTGGTGTCGCAGTGGATAGAGCATCCTCCCAGAAGGCAGAGCTTACTGTTTCGATCCTGTGGGTAGCATCCAGCTCCCAAGGGCACTGGCTCAAGCTCTGGTCAGGGCACATATGAGAACCAATCAGTGGGTACACAGCTAAGTAGAACAATGAGTTGTTGCCTGTCCCATTCCTCCTCCTCCTTCCCCTCCCCTCTCTGTCTCTCTCTCCCTCCCCCCCTTCCCCATAATTGAAGATAAACTACGGAAGTAGAAAGGCAGGTGGTTGGAATTGGTTTGATAATTACATGGTAATCAATGCTCCTTTACAAATAAAATTAGAGTTAAATCAAGTACTGATTGAAACAGGAAAGGCAGGGCATATACCTTTAACAAAGAAGTATAATACAACCCTGAAGACTTCCTGGTGACCAAGTTGTATTGCATCAAGGCTGCTAGAAAGACTAAGCTGCAATGTCATATTAGAATTACATCTTACCTTTACATAGTTCCCTGCCAATTTCAAAACACTTTTGTATGTTATTGTTTCCAGTTGCTTCTTAACAAATTACCACTTCCTGGCTTAAATTAACACAACTTGATTTTCTTACAGTCCTATAGGTCAGAAATCTGAAATGGATCCATAGGGCCGCATTCCTTCAGGAGATTCTAATGGGAAATGTTGACTTACCTTTCTAGCTTATACAGGCTGCTCACAGTCCTTGGATTATGACTCTAGTCGTCCACCTTCAAAGTGAGAAATGTTAGACTGAGTCTTTCTCACACTGTATCTCTCTGGTTCTCTCTTC
This sequence comes from Saccopteryx bilineata, assembly GCF_036850765.1. NCBI lineage: Eukaryota > Metazoa > Chordata > Mammalia > Chiroptera > Emballonuridae > Saccopteryx > Saccopteryx bilineata. The sequence goes on from NC_089498.1 coordinate 65,128,619, forward strand.
GCCTCCTCCTTCTACGTTTAAGGACCCTCGAGATTACAGTGGGCTCACTTGAGTAAGCCAGGATCCTCTTCCTATTTCAAGGTCACTTGATTAGCAATCTGAATTCCATCAGCAACCTGATTTCTCCTTTACCGTATAACCTAACATTCACACATTTCAGGGTAGGACGTGGACCTCACTGAGGGAGGGGACACTACTTTGCATACAACAGTGCCTCACAGGTCCTCACTACAACTCTATAAAGTAGGTGGGGAAAATATTCCAATATTATAGGCTCAGAGGAGTGAATTAACTTGCTGAGGGTCACATGGATCATTAAAGAAGGAATAGATATCTTCTGTTTCTAATATTTTATGCTTTCTCTTCTATCATGCCACCTTTAGAAAAGTAGGTGAGCTTTTGCAGCAGCATGGATGGACCTGGAGACAATTATGATAAGTCAGTCAGAGAAAGACAAATACTATATGATTTCACTCAAATGTGGAATCTAATGAACTTACAAGTAAAATAGAAACAGATTCATACAGAGAGAGCAGACTGGCAGCTGTGGGGCAGTGGCAGAGGGGGCCATCGGTGGGGAGGGGGAGGGGTCGAGCAAGAAAGGACAAAAGGGGAAAGAACTCAGGGACATGGACCAACAGGGTGGTGATCGCTGGGGGGTAGGAAGTGGAGGAAGGTATAAAGCGGATAAATGGTGATGGGCAAAGATTTGACTTGGGTTGTAGAATTGGGTACCTGAAACCTGTACAATTATGTTAACCAGTATCACCCCAATAAATTCAATTTAAAAAAAAGATAAATAGGTGAGGAGCCAGGCTTCAGAAAAAAAGCTGAAATAGCTTTCACAATCAGCCAGTGAATGTGTTTCTGATTAATTCCAAAGTAGCTTCAGGAACCACAACTATATGGATATTTTCCAAGGAGGGCAGTGAGGCAGTTTAACCAGTTCTAGAGCAGGACCCATATGCATCTAAATCAACTGTGATCAAAATAGTTGAAAATGAAATTAGAAAATTTTGAAAGTTCTGTAAAGTCTTGACAATTCTTTAAGTATTTCCAACCTAAATTTACTTCTGACAAAAATTTTGAATATTATTTTCTTGTTGAGTTTCACCTAAACTTATTTAATTTAACCTTTGATTATAATAATTTTTATCAAAACTGTTGTCATAAAGTTTTCCTGTATGCTAATCCCATCCAAATTTGCTTTGTCTTACAGTTCTTTAGTAAAATTAACCTTCTTCAAATTTCCTTGTTTATAAATATATAAACAATATATATTTAGAGAGAGAGAGAGAGAGAGAGACAGACAGACAGGAAGGAAGATACGAGAATCATCAACTCGTAGTTGCAGCATCTTCAGTTGTTCATTGATTGCTTTCTCATATGTACTTTGACGAGGGGGCTCCAGCTGAGCCAGTGACCCCTTGCTCAAGCCAGTGACCTTGGGCTCAAGTCAGCAAACTTTGGACTCAAGCCAGAGACCATGGGGTCATATCTCTGGTCCCAGCCTCAAGTTCCTCAGCATCCCAAGCCAATGCTTTATCCACTGTGCTGCTACCACGTAGCCAGGCTCTTTGTTATTTTTGATAGCTTATACTCTCTGCTATTATATACTGCTCACGAAAATTAAGGGATATTCCAAAATGAATATGAAGCGATAAAAGGAAGCATTTGATTTTTTTTATTAAACAAGAACATCAGAAAAGCAAATGACAAGTCAAAGAAAGTTGTAAGATTATGTAAATGAGATGCAAAACCAACTTTTATTTCAGTGGTGAAAATGCGCTATACAAAAGGCTGAAAGTACTGGAGTAGCTGCACATGCCCTCTTCCCCTACTTTTTGTGAGCAGTGTATTATTTATTTGATTTTGTTTGTCTTCTCCACTTTAGAGTTTGTTGTTTTGTTAATTGCTCTGTTCCCATACCTAGAACAGTACATGGTATATGGCAAGGTACTCAGTATTTTTTGAATGAATAAATAAGAAAAAAGAAGAAGACTTGACTTTTAAAACTATTTCAAATACTAAATTGTGTTTACAAGAGCATGTACATTTCTAAAGTGGCCTGGTCTAGTTTCTCAGCTTTGAGTCTGCTGGATTAAGGAGCATACAGCCCAATCTGGTTTATCCCAAAGCCCACTTTTTAAATTTCACTGATAACTACTTTAAAATTATTTTTAGAGGACAAATATTTTTTTTATTAATTTACTTCTTTCCACTCTAACTACGACCATTCCCTGTAAGCCTCCAAATAGTAGATTGCACCTGATAAAACAGATGCTGTGTTCAAATCAAAATACATGGAAAGTGCTGTGTATTTTGGCAACCTTCCTTTCTTCCTTTGCCTATTTTTAAAAGAGAGCTTTCCTAGGCTATAATTTCCTGTATAGTGTGGCTGATATGGCCTACTTAGTCTTTGAATCTTGCAGTAATTGAAATGTAAACTTACTGAAGAATTAGTATGGTTTTGCACATTTTTTTCAAGCTTATACCATCTTACGACTTGAAAATAGAGTATTTAGTTCCAAGTGGTATGTAATTGCTGCACCTTTTCTAGGAAACCAGTGTTTTTATTCTAAGAATTGTGAAGCAAGTGGCAATGAAAAGATTGTCTAACAGCACATAAAAATCAAAATCAGACATTTGGTCCTGAGATTTACTGTGAGCAAGAAGAAAGAACAGGGAGAACTCTGGTAGATTACTCTTTTAAAGGTCTAGAAAGTCCTCTAAAACCTTGTTGACTTGGGTTTAAAAAGTGACCTAATTTTTGACTTGAGTATTTCAGTGATATGAACATGAATCAACATACCACAATCTGGTTCTTGTCAATTGTAAAATCTGAAGTTGCTTATTAGTCTTAAGGTGGAGATGGAAGGGGTGAAAATACACTGAAGAACTTTTCTTTGTTGTCAAGAAGTGTTTCCCAGGAATCTTTTCATATTTTGGATTTAAATTTTTCATTTGCTTCAAGGGTTTAATAATATAGGAACTATAAAGATTAACCCATTGATTAAGGTGGGATTTTAACATTTTTTTAAAATTAGTTTTTTCGGGTCATACACTTATCTGTTTATTTTCCAATCTGATGTACTTTTAATTTAAGTGAGAGGAAGGGAGATAGAGAGACAGAATGCTGCAGGCACCCGAACAGGATCCACCCAGCCACCCTCATTTGGGGCCACTTACAACCCAGCTATATATTTTAGTGCCTGAGGCAGAGGCTCGACAGAGCCATCCTCAGTGCCCATGGCTGATGTGCTCAAATCAATCAAGCCATGGCTGCTGGAGGAGAAGAGAGAGAGAAAGTGGGGAGGGGAGGAGAAGCAGATAGTCATCTCTACTGTGTGCCCTGACTGGTAATTGAACCCAGGACTTCTACATGCTGGATCAATGCTCTACCACCGAGCCAACTGGCCAGGGCCCAATCTGATGTTTTTTTAATTTAGTTTTTATTTTTATCAAGATTGTATTTATGGTATTAAAATCAAACCATTTTTCGAAGCTTGTTATAGAAAACAACAGTTCCCTATATTCCCCTTATCTCTAGAGGCAACTATATACTTTCAACTCTTTTATCTGAATACTTTAGTTTATATATTTTTATATCTAATTAACATGCTTATACTGTTGCTATTTCTCAATTTTTCAAATGGACATCATCAGTTGACTTAATTCTATTAAAAATAATTGAGTAGTTATCCAGTATAACACTACACTATCTACATGCATTTTCCCTGTTCGTATGTCATCACAGTGTAACTTGGGTTGGATCACTATTCAATCTGGGTGTTGTTCCATTGCTCAACAGTCAAACTCTTCTTAGCACCTGAGGTGGAGGCCATGGATCCATCCTCAGCGCCTAGGGTCATCTTGCTCCAATCAAGCCATGGCTGCAGGAGGGGAAGAGAGAGAGAAAGAGAGAGAGAGAGGCGAGAGAGGAAGGGGTGGAGAAGCAGATGGATGCTTTTACTATGTGTCCTGACCAGGAATTGAACTTGGGACATCCACGTGCCAGGCCAGTCCGTGCTCAATCACTGAGCTCACTGGCCATGGCAAGTCCTTTCTTATTTTCTTTTTGTTTGTTTGTTTTTTTAAGGTGAGAAGAGGGAATATAGTGAGGCAGAATCCAACATGCTCCCCGACCAAGATCCACCCAGCAACACCATCTGGGGCCAATGCTCCAGTACCAAGCTATTTTTAGTGCCTGAGGCTGATGCACTCCAACAAGCTATCCTCAGCACTATGCTCGAATCAGTCAAGGTGCTAGTTATGAAAGGGGGAGAGGGAGGAGGAGAGAAGCAGATGGTCACTTCTCCTGTGTGCCCTGACTGGAAATCAAACCTGAGATGTCCATACACTGGGCTGACACTATATCCACTGAGCCACCAGTCAGGGCCCTCTGAGTCTTATCTGTTCTTTTAAGAACACCAGTCGTTAGATTAAGGGCTCACCGAACCCCAGTATGACCACATCTTAACTAATTACATCTTCAATGTCCCTGTGACCAAAGGAAATCATATTCTGAGGTACTGGGGGTTAGAACTTTTTATTAGTCTGCTTGCATGGCCATAAAATACCATGCTCTCAGTAGCTTGAACAACCCAAATATATTTTCTCACAGTTCTGTAGGCTGGAAGTCCCAGATCAGGGTTAATTTTTGATGAGGTCTCTTTTTCCTTATAGACAAGCATCTTCTCTCTATATCCTCACATGGCCTTTCTCTGCATTCATGAGGAGAGAGATCTCTGGTATTTCTTCTTCTTCTTATAAGGATGCCAGTTCTCTGGAATTTTAGCCTCAGCCTTATGATCTCACTTAATTTTAACCACCTCCTTAAAGCCCCTACCTCCAAATACAGTCACCTTGGGAGTTAGGGCTTCAACATATGAATCAGGAGGAACACAATTCAGTCCATAACAGACTTCAGCATATCTTTCTGGGAAACACAATTCAATTTATAACAACCATTTCCTTGGATAATGATCAATGTGTATGTGCATATGTGTGTGTGTGTATATATGTAATTATTTTCTCTTGTGCCAGTCATATGCTTCAGAGAAGACTTCCATTCTGAAAGATAATTGGTTGCTGCATTCTGGTGGGAGAATAAGGGTTAGATTCTATAATACCGGTGGCCGAGGCCAGGCAGGTTCATGTTGAAGTTGGAAGAATGGTAGAGGAAGTGTGGAGCCAGAAAGCATAGGATCATTTCCATTTATTAAATTGTACCAATGGCAGGGGAGCAAACAGGTAGGGGAAAACTGCTTCTCACAGCAGCAGGCTAACTAACAGCAAAACAGCCCCTCACAGTGGTGGGCAAGTGATTCCAGCCCTGAGGGAAAGTACCTATGGCCTTATGTAGGCAATAAACACGTGTCTCTGCCACGTGTTCACGCAGTAATCATGCAAAGTGCAAGCAAGCAAGCCTAACACAGCTGTTTTCCCAACACTCCACTCCTTTCTTCTGAGATGGTCCCTGTGCAGAGTGAGGTACATTACATAAACAGGGACTACAGCAACGGCACAAGCTTTACCAAAATGACAATAATTACAAAGGTGCCCTTCATGGTGATGTCTCCCTGAGCACTCAAGAAATAATACACTTCTATCTTAGGTAGCCAGGTGCTGGCTGCCCAGGGAGTTAACTAGAAGCCACCTCTGCCCCCTACACCACAGTGCCAACAAGACCACCCATCCTAGGTGGGGGGCCTGTACAGTCCCGGGCCAAGTCCATTGAAGAAAGTGACTTTGTATGTGTCTCTGCACCTGGACGGGAGCAATTGCGCAGTGCAGAAGGACCTCCACAGGTGCTGCCCCCCCCAACCAGGGTCTTTGATACTGTTCACAAGCAGCATGCCCACCAGCAAAGGAGGCAGTACCTTCCTCTTATTGCAGTCCTTGCTTCAAGAGTCCATTATACTGCTCAATGATCAGTCCATGATAGGTAGCCCAGCTATCTGTGCGAATCACTCAAGGTGAAGGTCCATTACAGGCAACTAGCCAAACAGCTTTTTGATAAATGGACTTCAGCACCTTTCCATAAGCACTCTGTCCATTGCCACAAGCCCCACCCAAACCCAGCAGAGGTCCAAGTTCACAAGGCCTGGTGGGGTCAAATACATTCAAGGCTTGTGCACTCTGACATTTATCTTAGCTGCTATAATCTTGCAGGTATGCAGCATGAACACTAGCCATTTTCTCAGCAGCTTCTGGGGCCACAGCTTTCTGCTTTTTCAGTGGCTGGAACCTCTGTTCTGGCTTAAGCTGCCACCAAAGCTCTAACAGGACTCTATTAGACCTGCCATTTAATTACTCCCTATCTGCCCTGGCCACAATTATACTTACCCACATCTATGTTAAGGTAAGTTAGTTGGGGTGGATAGCACACCCTCCCAGCTCTATGATTTTGTGCTGCCTCCACCTCCCCCAAATTTGCCACCATCTGTGTAACAGTGTTAATAGACTGCCCCACATAGAGGCTCAAGAATGCCACTAGTGACCCCAAAAGGGTTGACAAGGCACTACAGAGAGTAAGGTCCCTCATGCCTGCTGTAAATACTTCCTCATCTGGCCCATGGGACCTCAGGTTGAAAGTAGCATTCTTCATAGCTAGTTCCCAGAAGATGTATTACAGCTCAGTATATGACTGCCACAGACTCACTGCCCTTGGAACCTCCAGCATTTTGCCACAGTGTACAAATGGCAGTCATCACCTATTCTAATAGGATGTTGTTTCCTGGGTTGTCATGGCAGTCTGAAGATGCTGCCTCAAAGAGGAGTGCATAGTAATGGCAGCTAATTTCTCCATCTCTGTTCCGAAGAGCATGATGCCATTTACCTTTACGTCCCACAGCCACATTAACCAAGCTGCCAGGGGTTCAATGGGTTTCTGCCTGAATTTTGCCCCAACTCCATCAACTCTGTCTGGGTGTAGGCCAGACCACAGAGTGCTCAACTACTTGTGGAAGGGGCTGTGCCTGCCCCTGAGGCACTTTTGACTGTTTACCTTCTGGTGACCACCGGCTGGGCTTTGAGTCTGCTGATGGCAGTTTCAGCCCAAACCTCCTCCTCATCCTCAGAGGAGGAGTCAGAAATGCCTGCTACCGCCAACAGAGTCACTTCACCAGCACAAATGCAGCTTTGACTTCAGCGATGGCTTTGGCTCTTGTGGCTGCCTGCTCTTGGACTGAAGCTGAAACTGTAGCTTTTGAACCCACAGTTGTGTCTCTAACAACTGCTGCCAGCATTTGGTTTCTAGTGCAAACTGGATCTCTCAAACCCACAATTCCTCCTCAAGCGACCATTTCAATTCCAGGAGCCATTGATGTTCAGCCTGCATTTCAAACTGAAGGTCCCAAAAGCTGTCAGCCTCTTTCTCCAGAAATCATTCCAGTTCAAGCTGTCATTTGTTCTCAGCCTGTAGCCTGAACTGGAGTTCTTGAATTTGCAGCTCTTTCTCCAGTGACTGTGTTAGCACGTGCTATTGTTGCTCAGCCTGCAGCTCTTCCTGGAGATTTTGACCTCGCGCAGCCTCTCGCAGAGCATTTTTTATTTCTTCCTACAGAGCTGTAAAAAACACCCAGACCCCAGTCCCCAACAGGATAGCCACAGGGAACCATATGCTCAAGAATGGCCAGGGTGCTGGTGGCTTTATACCAGTCTGATCCAAAACCTGCTCACAGTGCCAGATGTAATGCCAGTGGCCAAGGCCAGAAAGGTTCACACTGGATTCGGCTAGACAGTAGAGGAATTGCAGAGCCAGAAAGCATTGGGCCATTCCTGTTTATTAGATTCTTGAATTGGTAGATGAGTAAACAGGTAGGGGAAAACCACTTCTCATGGCAGCAGGCAAATCAAAAATGGCCCCTTGCAGTAGCAAACAAGCAAGCCGTGCTCAGAGGAAAAGTACCTGTAGCCTTATGTAGGCCACAGACACATCTCTGCCATGTGCTCATACCCTAATCATGCAAAGTGCAAGTGAGCAAGCCTAACACAGTTGTTTGCCCAGGAGGGTCGCTCAGTATTCAATTTAATCCCTGTAACATTCACTTAATCCCTGGTAACCCTACTCTAAACTGTGCCAGAGATAGGCAAATCCAAAGAACCTCTGATTCAGTCTTTCCACAGAATAAGCCTCAGGGCTCTGCCAGGGAAAACATGGGCACCACCAGATAGCTAAAGTGGGAGGGCACGTAAGGCCTACCCACTCGCTAAACAGACTGACAGCCATGCTCTATAACTTTTGCCCTTTTTGCCAAGAATTGTGCCAATTCTTGAGCTTTTTCAGAGCTTTGCAATGAAAGTTGGGTTGCTTCTCAGTTTTTCCAACTATTGACTAATAATTCCGTTTTCTCAGGCCTCCTATATCGGTTATTGAGTAATCCACTTCCTTCCTGTCTCCAAAAATTAGATGCTCTCTTCTTTTCTATGTTCTTCAGAATTTGGGTCTTTTTTAAAAATCACTTTACTGTTGTTTAAATGTGATTTGTGGTAAGGATGCAATTAAATGTGTATATTTAGTCTACCATTTTACCCAGATATCTAAATTGACCTTGTTAGTGGATTACTATGGTTGAATTATACTGTGATATTAAGTAAGACTTAGTTTATCTTGATCTTCACTGACATACAGTGAATACATGTGTATCTTGTCTTGAGTTATAATTGTAAATCAGGTTTTGATAAAATCACAATTTTCACTTGGAACTGTTAAATAAAATCACTTGAGACAGTTTGTTATTCTTTAATGGGACAGTTGATTATTCTTTAATGAAGTAAATCTACTTATATTTACTTAAAGTAGGTGATAAGTATTTGTAAACTTAATTTTTGATGTGTCAAATTTACTTATTTTATATGTAATACATATCAGTATGTAATTTTGCTGCTGAAATAATTTATGGTATTATTATTAAGTGACATATACCCTATGTTATGTTTTCTTTTTTAAAATTTTTTGATTGATTTTATCAAGAGAGGCATGGAGAGAGAGAGATAGGAACATTGATCTCTTCCTGCATGTGCTCTGATTAGGGATCGAACCTGCAACCTCTGTGTTTTGGATGATGCTCAAACCAGTTGAGCCATTGAGCCAGGACTTCCTTATGTTTCCTTTTCTTTTTTTCCTACTTTTTCAAGTAAGAGGAGGGGAGATAGACAGACTCCTGCATGTGCCCCAACTGGGTTCCACCAGCAACCCCTGTCTGGGACTGATGGTCTGCCCATCTGGGACCATTGCTCACAACTGAGCTATTTTTAGCATCTGAGGTGGAGGCTCCTCGGAACCATCTTTAGTGCCTGGGGCCAACTCGCTCCAATCAACCATGGCTGCAGGAGGTGAAGAGAGAATGAGAGAGAAGGTGGAAGAAAAAGATGGTCGCTTCTCCTGTGTGCCCTGACTGGGAATCAAACCAGGGACATCCACATGCCTGGCCAACGCTCTACCACAGAGCCAAACCAGCCAAGGCCTTACCTTATGTTTTCTAAACACATTTCTTCAAGAACATCTCAGGAAGTGTTCATGAAAACAAGTGTTAGATTTGAATAAGGTTATATAATTGGGGAGTTTTAAAAGAATGCCTAACACAGTTTCTTCTAAAAGTTTAGTATGTGAATTATAGTACCACTTTATCTTTATGAAGTAAATTGGAAACATTCCCACAATTTTCATGCCAATATGTAGCTGACCAACCACAGCTGCCTTGTCCTTTTCTAGCTTCCAATGCAAATATTTTGGAAAACCAACACAAAGGAAAAATTCTCACGGTAACGTTTAAACTTACGAAGCAAAGTCAGGCATTTGCTTATATCTAGGAAAATTTTTACCAACTGTAGTGCCAATGGAAATAGATTTTTAAAAACAGGGACAGAAACCGTTGTTTCCATTAAAGGAAATGTTAAGTAATAAATTGGAGGGAGGCCTAGCCACCTTCACCCTAATCCCTAGTGATGGAACAGCTTAAAAATCATAAAAGTTACAGCATCCAAAAAACTCAGTTGCCACCACCCTCCCTGCCGGGAGAGCTGTGTTAACAGGCAGCCAGCGTTCTGCCTCCGCTCTCTTTTCAGAAACCATAAGCGCAATACTTTGAAGAAAATTCTCAATCAGTTCAAAAAGGGACAAATTTTCTCTTGAATACAAGAGAAAATATAAAAATGATATACAGTACTTGATGAATTAAAAAATTAAGTGACAACAATGCGTATTAGTTTAGATTCTTGAGTATATTAGCTTTATAAGCCTTTATTTTAAAAAAGCAAGGAAAAAATTAAGCATTCAACTCATAAAACAAGAAAAATATTGAAATTAAAGGAATTTGTAATGAAAATAGGCTGAATAAAGCAGTAAAAAAGCAGAAATAAAAATATTAAAAAAATAGAACTAAAATGGCTAAGAGATGGTCCCTTGAACAAGTTTAATCAGATACACACTTGAAATCACTAAAATAGGGAGAAAAGTAGAAAAAAGTTTTGACAAAATAATAAGGGGTTAGGCAAGCAGTGTTAATTTCACAGTAAATTTTAAACTACCTAAATTTTTTTATTTAAATATAGAATGTTTTCTAATAATATGAGATATACCAGGTCTTTTTCCTTTTCAGCTAAAGGTTCCATTATTTATGCAGAGAAATCTCCGCTTTTACATGATTCCAGGATCTACCTTTGGAATGTTCAGATATATATATATCCTCTTTCCATTATGTAATTTTAGGAATATAGTGCTTTACCAGCCACAGCTCTAATAATCAGATGTCAGCCAGACTGCCATCACACTGTGAAAGGATCTCTGTTTCTGAAGATTTTAGCTAAGTAAGAAAAATAAAATCTTTCCCAAAACTTCATTTAACTTTAAAAGCTCATGAGATGTGCCTGACCAGTTGTGGCACAGTGGATTGAACGTCAACCTGGGACACTGGGGGCCCAGTTTGAACCCCCAGGCCGCCATCTGGAGTGCGAGTTGGCCAGCCGGAGTGCTGGTCTGGTGTGAGTGCAGGCGTGCCAGCTTGAACATGGGGGTCTCCAGCTTGAGCACAGAACCAGCAGCTTGAGCGACTCACTGGAATCAAAGCCCAAAGGTCGCTGGCTAGAAGCCCAAAGTTACTGGCTTGAGCCCAAGGTTGCTGGCTTGAGCAAGGGGTCACTAGCTAGGTTTGAGCCCTCCTCACACCCCACTTTTCATGCCCCACCTTCCACCCCCACACGCACAAGGCATATATGGGAAGCAATCAGTTAGCTAAAATGAAGCTACTGCCAGCTAATATTTATCTCTCTCCCTTCCTGTCTCTCTCTCAAAAAAAAAATTTTTTAAGTAAAAAATATAAAGCTTTTGAGATGTTACATCAGAAATATAATAGAGCCCTAGCCAGATAGCTCACTTGGTTAGAGCATTGTCCTGATACACCAAGGTTGTGAGTTCAATCCTCAGTCAGGGTACATGCAAAAAACAACCAGAGAATACATAAATAAGTGGAGCAACAAATTGATTTTTCTGTCTCTGTCTCCCTAAAAATCTTCTCTCTCTCTCTAAAACTAGTAACAACAAAACTATTTTTAATGTAATAGAATTATGAAAAAGTGAAGTTCTTTTTAGAAGCTACAAAAAACTTTTAATATTGAATTGTATCAGACCTTCTCTCTTTAATACCAATAAATAAAAATTTTTTAAAAGAAATGTAATAGAATTATAAGAAGGTGAAGTTCTTTTCAAAAGCTATAAAAGTTTAAAACATTGAATTACATAAATATGAAATTCTGTTGGCTGTTAGAATAAATATAGATTTATTTCCTAAAAAATAAAAACCATAAATCCAATCTCTTCTCAGAGGCGGATTTAATGGTGGGCGCATCGGGCACATTCCCTGGGCCCCGACTTCTGAAGGGCCCCACAAAACCCCAACTTTACACTTTTTTCTAATGTAATGGGCCCAATATTTTTTTCTGCGCCCAAGGCCTCAACCAACCTTAATCTGACTGTCTCTACTGCTAAAATGAAAAATATCTTCAAAAGGTTTTTAAAAGTCACAGGAATAGATTGAGAAGAGTGGTTTTATTTTAAATATTACATTACCTTCCAAAAGTTTCCAACAGGTGTCTTTTAAATGAAGATTTCACACTGCAGTTTTATTATGCTAATCAGAAAAGGCCCACATTGTGCTTTTTAAATATAACTTTATGTATGCAGATGGACACTAAAAAACAAATAGTTTGTTTTAGTAACATCTGTAATTAAATGGATTTATTAGCACCTGGCCAGGTGGTGGCACAGTGGATAGAACATGAGACTAGGACACAGAGGACCCAGGTTTGAAACCCCGAGATCTCAGACGTGAGCGTGGGCTCATCCAGCTTGAGTACTGGCACAGCAGTTTGAGCAGGGGTTTGCTGGCTTGAAGCCCAGGGTCACTGGCTTTAGCCCAAAGTTGCTGGCTTGGCCAAGGGGTCACTTGCTCTGTTGTAGCCCCCGGTCAAGACAAATATTGAGAAAGCAGTCAATGAACAACTAAGGAGCTGCAACGAAGAATTGATGAATTGATGCTTCTCATCTCTCTCCCTTCCTGTCTGTCTGTCCCTATCTCTCTCTCTCTCTCTCTCTCTCTCTCTCTCTCTCTCATTGTCTTTGTCTCTGCCACAAAAATAAATAAATAAATAAACTAAGCAACTTGGAATATATTATAAAAAATAATATTTTAACAAAATTAACCACATGATACAATTGGGGGGTTAGGATATTGAGTTATACTTTATCCTAATTCCCTATTGTAGGGCTCTCCATATGCAAAGTCTCTACATCAGTGCAGTTTCTCCTAGGATCATCCATCTTTCTTTCTGCACCTTTCTCCAGCCTTTTGCTCCTTTCCGTGTGTTCACCCAGGGCCTTCCCATTGTCCTACACTATGGCTCTCAACCAGCCCTTCCTTCCCCTAAGTATCCTGTGTTTTATCACTGTGTCTCACTGCATTCACCCAAATGTGAACCTCAGTTTTCTATGTGAGGTTGATTGCACATGTTTTTGAAGGAAAGTAACTTGATAATACAGGCTTATTTCAATCATGACTGGGATTGATTCTTCCTGGAGTTTTTTTCCTATCAATCTTTGCTTCTCAAGAAGACTGTTTTCTCATGTGGTATAACAGCTGATTCTTAACTATCTTAATGATTATTGAATGTTTAAAGTAGGCTATCAAGCCTATAATGTAAAGCTTCAATATGGAGAGTGGTGCATAGAGACTAGTATCTTAGCTAGAGAATGAAATTTTACATTTACTGTGTTCGTCATATAATCTTACCAGTCACCTGGAGAAAGAAGCATACCTTTTGGTGGCTGGGCTCATTTACTTGTGGAAATAGCAAGGTGAAATTGACTATGTGATGATAGATGGGGAGCCAGGGAGACCTCGGTGCCTAAGAAGTGGTTCCAGCTCTTGGAAATGCCTCAAGTAGGAAACAAAATAGGCCAAGACTTTGGGGGGAAGGAGGTATGGTGACAATTTAGCATGGAAATTTGATGACCACTGAGATATCCATTCAGCCCAGTTTGCTCCTCTCTGTCAGGTAGACTCTACCGTGCTCAAATCTGGAGAAATGTCATATGGTGTTATGAGAAGGGAACTGTGCCTCTTATAAATAATTATTACCCCATATAAATCAGTAGAACTTTAAAAACACAAAAAGTGAACATCTAGGAATTTTTCTCAAGAAGCTTGAAACACTATTTTGAAAGAATATATGCATACCGATGTTCATTGCAGCGTTATTTACAAATAGCCAAGATTTGGAAGCAGCCCATTAGTGGATGAGTGGATAAAAAAACTGTGTTACATATACACAATGGAATACTACTCAGCCACAAAAAAAGAAGGAAATCTTGCATTTTACGACAGCATGGATGGACATGGAGAGCATTATGCTAAGTGAAATAAGTCAGTCAGAGAAAGATAAGTACCATATGATTTCACTTATTTGTGGAATCCAATGAACAAAATAAACTTACAGACAAAATAGAAATAGACTTATAGATACAGAGAAGACTGACAGCTTTCATAGGAGAGGGATTAAGAGGCTGGGTGAAAAAGGTGAAGGAACTAAACAAAGAAATAAAAACTCATAGACACAGACAATAGTATGGTGATTACCAAAGGGAAAGGGGGGTGGGGGTTGTAGAAGAGAGTAAAGGGGGATAAGTGATGGAAGGGGACTTGACTCGGGTGGTGAACACACAAGATAGTATACAGGTGATATATTATAGAATTGTACACCTGAAACCTATAGAATTTTATTAACCAGTGTCACCCCAATAAATTTAATTTAATTAATTTTTTTTTTTTTTTCATTTTTCCAAAGCTGGAAACAGGGAGGCAGTCAGACAGACTCTCGCATGCATCCAACCGGGATCCACCCGGCATGCCCACCAGGGGGCGATGCTCTGCCCCTCTGGGGCGTCGCTCTGTTGCGTCCAGAGCCATTCTAGCGCCTGAGGCAGAGGCCACAGAGCCATCCCCAGCGCCTGGGCCATCTTTGTTCCAGTGGAGCCTCGCTGCGGGAGGGGAAGAGAGAGACAGAGAGGATGGAGAGGGGGAGGGGTGGAGAAGCAAATGGGCGCCTCTCCTGTGTGCCCTGGCCGGGAATCGAACCTGGGACTCCTGCATGCCAGGCCGACACTCTTACCGCTGAGCCAACCGGCCAGGGCCATAAATTTAATTTTAAAAAAATGTTAAGCCCAGGCCAGCTAGCTAGCTCAACGGTAGAGCATCAGTCTGGCATGTGGAAGTCCCGGGTTCGATTCCCAGCCAGGGCACACAGGAGAAGCGCCTATCTGCTTCTCCACCCCTCCCCCTCTCCTTCCTCTCTGTCTCTCTCTTTCCCTCCCGCAGCCAAGGCTCCATTGGAGCAAAGTGGCCCGGGCGCTGAGGATGGCTCCATGGCCTCCACCTCAGGTGCTAGAATGACTCCGTTGCAATGGAGCAACGCCCCAGATGGGCAGAGCATCGCCCCCTGGTGGGCATGCCGGGTGGATCCCGGTCAGGCGCATGAGGGAGTCTATCTGCCTCCCCACTTCTCACTTCAGAAAAATATTTTAAAAAGTGAAATGCAAATACTCAGCCAGTGTGGATGGAGAGAGTTATTTTGGTCCAAGAGTTCACTTCTTTCTAAATCCTCCTCCTGGCAACAGTGCCCATAAACAGTTCCTGCTTTTTACATTTTCTTTTCAACACTTCTTTTAAATTAATTACCTCTAGTTTTTAAACATTTTTGCACTTTTTCCTTCTCTCAGGTTCTTCAGACTACCACGGTCAGGGGATGAGATACATGGGGCTTCTGTGACTCAGGGGTACTGGGGAAGACCAAGGCAAAAGTTATGACTATATTTCTAGTTGCATTCTGCCTGTTTTTAACACCAAATACATCTATTATAACATGGGGCTTTCGCCTTCAAAACAGCAGAATATTTTGTGAGGTCTTTGGCAGTGTTACCTGGAAACTGCAGGTAAACCATGTTCCTGTAAGTTCATCATCTGAAAATTAACTCTCAAATATTTGAGTCCTAAGGAGCTGTATGTAGAAAGTTAAGAACTTCTTCTTTTTTTTTTTTTTTTTTTCTGAAGCCGGAAATGGGGAGGCAGTCAAACAGACTCCCGCATGCACCCGACCGGGATCCATCCGGCATGCCCACCAGGGGGCGATGCTCTGCCCCTCTGGGGCGTCGCTCTGCTGCAACCAGAGCCATTCCAGCGCCTGAGGCAGAGGCCATAGAACCATCCTCAGCACCCAGGCCATCTTTTGCTCCAGTGGAGCCTCGGCTGCGGGAGGGGAAGAGAGAGACAGAGAGGAAGGAGAGAGGGAGGGGTGGAGAAGCAGATGGGCGCCTCTCCTGTGTGCCCTGGCCGGTAATCGAACCCTGGACTCCCGCACACCAGGCCGATGCTCCACTACTGAGCCAACTGGCCAGGGCCAAGAAATTCTTAAATGGGGCAGTGGAGGAAGAAATCCCCCAAAGTTGAAGAAGGCCAAATCAATCCCAGCCTAACTTATTCACCCCAAGCACTTGCTCCATCTTTTAAAAAAATTTTTTTCAACTGTGGTCTCTATTCACTTCAGATTGAACTTCAACTGGTTTATTTTCAAGCATGCTTCTCTAACTTGGCACAAGTCTGGGAAAAATCCCATAACTGAGCCATCTGGGTTGGATAAAAGAATTTTTCTGTTTGATTTCTCACATTTTTTTCCTTTTTGTTTTTTATGGGGGAAAAATCATTATGAAGTAACCAAATTATTGTATAATGTTAATGGAACAGGATAAATATTTTTAACTCTGTACCATTTTTAAAGAATTCTGTATTAGAAGATCTCTCTGTTTTCTCCAAAACATGGTGTGGAATGAATGTTTGGAGTGAACTGACTTGAGTAAATAACTAATAATGGTCAAAAAATAATGTTCTCTTTGGGTGGCCTGAAATTCATCAGTGTTTATTTCTCTTCAGATTCAGCAAAGATTTTTTTTCTCAGTGAAGCATATTTTAGCATTTTATGCTCTGTATTTATTTAGTTTGTTTATAATTGAAACCATTATGCATATGTAATTTCTCATTTTTGTCTTAGAGACCAACTAATTGCTTTTTGATTAAAAGAATCTGAAATTAAGAAATATTGGAAAATTGTTTAATCTCCCTCTGATAACTTTCAAAACAACTATAACAAAATAGGCTGTTCAATGTAATAAGCCACTGTTCGCAGTCCAGAGTTTGAATCTTGCATCAGTTCTACCCTAAAACTAAGAAACTGTTAAGTAAAAGTCCATGTTTGTTTTACTAAGCTCAGGGTTCTAGGTCCCAAGAACATGATGTTAAAGACAATTTTGGTCTCTATCCATTGTTACAGTTAAAGGGCAGAGATGTTATCTAAACCATCACACAGATAAGACCTTTGGAAGGGTGTGGGTAGTTAGGGAAGGTAGTTTATTCATACAAAACAAATGAATGCTATATAATAAAATATTAGTAGTTATATATTGGATCAAACATTGTGCTGATAAAAACCTATTCATACCCTTTTTTTACTTTTATTAATCCCAGTCATGAAAGTTACAGATTAGGAATGCATTGACCTCAGAGTTTATGATGATTTCTTGTCAAAGGGCTTTATTAGTGATAAGCCCTAAGTAATATTTATCAAATTAATATGTCACATAATTTTCTTTTAATCATGCAAGTATAATTTAATACAGTTATGTCATTTTAACACAGTGGTCCCCAACCCCTGGGCCACGGACCAGTACCGGTCCATGGGCCATTTCGTACGGGTCCGCAGAGAAAGAATAAATAACTTACATTATTTCCGTTTTATTTATATTTAAGTCTGAACAAAGTTTTATATTTTAAAAATGACCAGAGTCCCTCTGTTACATTTGTCTAAGACTCACTCTTGACACTTGTCTCGGTCACGTGATACATTTACCCATCCCACCCTAAAGGCCGGTCCGTGAAAATATTTTCTGACATTAAACCAGTCCGTGGCCCAAAAAAGGTTGGGGACCACTGATTTAACATATATGATTGTTGATATTGCTATTATACTATCACACTGGGCCCTGGCCGGTGGCTTAGTGGATAGAGCCCAGTGTATGGACCTCCCAGGTTTGATTCCTGGTCAGGGCACACAGGAGAAGCAACCATCTGCTTCTCTCCCCTGCCCTTCTCTCCCTCTTCCTGACCTGCAGCCTGTGGCTCAGTTGGTTCAAGGATTACCCTGGGCACTAAGGATAGCTCTGTTGGAATGCATCAGCCTCAGGCACTAAAAATGGCTAGTACTGGAGCATTGGCCACAAATGGGTTGCCACCCTGGATCCCAGTCAGGCTGCATGTGGGAGCCTCACTATCTCCCCTCCTCTCACCTAAAGAAAACCACCCTGGTCATAATATGGAAAGAATAAGTTATGTACACTTGAAAGCTATACTGTAATAAATACAATTTTTTAAAAAAGAAAATTTTAGCAAAGAAAAAAGAGAAAGTTATATAAAGATACAATTTAAGAAAAATACTTTTTAATGAATATGCCACTACTACTGTTATCCTTGACTCTTACAATCTACAACAACATACCTCCCACCAGAACACAGATTCCCCTATATATTTGGGTCCTATGTATTGCTTTCAATTTCTTTTCTTTCCCTCATTTTTAATTTAGAAATTAAATTTAGTGGGGCAACATTGATCAATAAGAGTGCATTGGTTTTAGGTGAACATCTCCATGGCATTTGAACTGTTGATTGAATTGTGTGCCCATCACCCAAAGTGAACTCATTTTCTGTGATGGAAATGTTGAAGATTGTATTACAGTTATGGTTTACTTTTGTTTGCTTATTTGTTTGAGGGTCTAAATCAGTTTTGTAAAAATTGTCTAAGAACTTATTTTGTTGAAAAATGGTAAGAGATCATGAAATTGAGGCCAACTGGGTAGGTGATGCAAATCTATTAAATGGACTGTGGTCTTTTGAGAGTAAATTTAGCCTATGGGTATATTCATTTTATAGTATTCTCTCAGGCTTAAAATATCCTCTAATTCCTTTGAGAGAGTAAAGCTAAGAACACCATCTTGTAACTCTCTGGGTTTCTGAAATGCAAAGACTTTATGAAAGCACTATGAATTTTTGAGTAATAATAAAACAAGTGCTGGCTTGTTACGTAAGATAATCTCATCTATGCAGTATATAAACTGGAATATAATTTTAAAAACTATGGTTTTATATCACAGATGACTCCATAATCATCAAAAGAACTTGCCTGATTATGAATGTATTTTTTTAGAAAATAAGTCAATTTTGATATTTAAATGATTTTAAGATTCCATTTAAGAATCTTTTCTTCATAGTAAATTAAATTTATAATAAAGCATTCATCATATATTTCTAGTTTCAAAAAATATAGTAGCAATGTCACCCCATTAAAATTAATTTTAAAAAATATATAGTAGCTAAGTATTTTAAGATTAAAATATACAACCATTGTATTATAACTACTTTCAAAAGCAGTTTATTGTCAAATAATTAGAAAATATGGAAATTACAGTCTTGCTTGTACTTTAGTCTAGTTCATTAATTCTTTTTTTTTCCCAGTAATTCTAATAAATATTTCTGAGCATCTGTTTTGTGCCAGATGCCATAATAGGCATTAGTTACATTCTGGAGGATGAAAACAAAGTGAACAGAATAGACTATCAGACAACTTTTTCGTGTAGTCTTTACACTGACTTTTATGTTCTTCAGTCTTTGGATATCTTGGTTTCCTACTCATAATATATTTATTTTAAACTTTAAATGTACCATATTTTTCGCTCCATAAAATGCACTTTTTTCCCCAAAATGTGGAGGGGAAAATGCCCGTGAATCTTACAGAGTAAACGTTAGTTTTTTTTAGCTGCTGCAGGGCGCTGCACCAGTAAACATATGTAGAATGAATGCCAGCGGGAGCATAATCATACCCGCCACAGCATCGTGCGGAACCCCAGCATCTGCTGAGTGACCTCCTGGTTCCAGTTTCCACAGTTGCATGCAGCGCAGGAGGGAAGGAGAGCGACGTTGTGTGGACACATTCATCTGGCATCATTGAAGGCAGATGTGGGAGGCACGCTGCAGCTGTTGGAGCTCCGTGTGAAGTGCTGACGTCAGTTACTGCCCTATTAGTGCTTAACCAATTTAGAGCACATATTAGTGAAACCACACACACACAAAAAAAAGTTAAAGTAATGAAGACTCATCTAGCTGTAATTCCTGGGGGTCTTAACCAGCCAGTTGCAACCTCTCGACGTTTCCATCAACAAACTATTTAAAGTCTTAATGCAACAAGAGTGGAATAAATGGACAGCTGCTGGTAATCATGATCTGACACCAACTGAGCAAATGAAGAGACCCACTATCACTCAAGTTTGTGAATGGGTGAAAACATCATGGCAGTCAGTGAAGAATGAAACCGTGGTACGGTCATTCAAAAAATGTGGCATTAACAATGCCTTAGATGACACTGAAGATGGTATCGTATATGAAAATAGTGAAGAAAGTGATACCAGTGATTGTGAGCAACTGAGCTTCTTAAATCCTACACTGGCGATGATGAGTTCCTGGGGTTCCCTGACAACTGGAAGAGTATTTGAACATTAAAGTCTCTTCTCATTTGTTAATAACTGTGCTAATGGTTGTTAATAGTGCTGTTGAGTTTACATTGTTGAAATATTATTGTGGTATATTTTATTAAATATTTTAACACACCATTTGGTTCAGAATAATCTTATCAAAATACAGTTGATCACCATGTTCACTTTCTTTGTCCTTAGAAGAAATAAAACCATTGAAAACTGGAACCAGGAGTGTCTCAGAGTGTGGGATAGGTCGTATTGCTGAAGGAATATTAGGATATGCGATCATATGCAATTTTTTCTTGCTGATGCCTTTTGTATGGATCAGACAGAAATAACAGTCACTGCTGTGGTCCTTAGGTTAACGCCAAACCATGGGAATACCAAAAGGCATTCCTTTGTGTTTTCCTTTTGTCCAGTCATGAAGCATTTCCTCAAAATTATGACACATAATGTGAAGAGCCCAATTCTTGTCTTGATTGCCAAGGGGAACTTGAAAATAAGCAATATATGCACGTGTCACAAATGATGAAATATTGTACCTTTGACGTTGAAGTGTGTAACAGCCACATATATAACAGAAGGTGTCAGGACTATTCTTACATTTACACCTACTCGAAGAAGCCATAATTCAATCTTAAGACAAAATAAGAGGGTGTTTTTATCAGATAATAATTTTTTACATTTAAAAACAACTACAATTATGTAAAAGTGATGTTTGTAAAACACTAATTGCCTTGTGGTTATATTCAATCCAAGAGTTATTGCCCTTTAACTCCAATTTAAAAACCACTGCATGCCATTAACTGTAACAAAAAGAAATTAAAATTGCCTAAAAACTAGAGCATGCACCAAAAAATGGATTTCAGATTTGGAATCAGCAATGCAGAAATATATAGAAACAGCTCTAAAACCTCATCATGCAACAGAAAATGAAAAAAATTTTTGTTCCCCAGTGTAATTTGAACCCCTGGTAAAACATGCCATCCTTGAAGATGTAAAATGCTCTCTTTTTGCCTGATGCTACCTTTTATCCCCCTCCTTTTTTTCTCTTTAAACCAGATCCCTTAAAATACTAGTATATATTGGCCTATAATATCTTCACCTCCTATCTGCTGTCTAATCTTTTCCACTCCCAACAAAATAGAGTATACTGAGCTAGGCACAGGCCCATATTCAGTCAACAATTCATAGACACCAGGCACAGAGGATTCAGCACTGCACAAAATAAAAGTCTTTGCCCTCTTAGAGTTTACATTCTAGTAGGGAAAGGTGAAAGAGGGAGTAAATATTTGTTAGATGTGTCTATGATATGTGCTAAAGAGAAAAATATGTCAGGATAAGGGAGTTAGGAAGATACTGGTATTTTAAGGAGAGTAGTCAGGAAAGGCATTTCTGATAATTATTTGAGCAGAGACCTGAAGCAAATGAGAAAACTGTTCACATGGAGAAGAGCATTTCAGGCACAGACAGCATGTACTAAGGCCCTGAGGCAGGAGCGTATCCACACATACAAAGGACAGTGGAAGGACCAGTGTGGCTGGAGCAGCACAGGGGAAGGAAGAGGAGTGCCAGATGAAACCAGAGAGGCAGACTGTGCCAGAGCCGTAGGGCCTTCTAAGGTTCTGATGGAGCCTTCAAAGGAGTTTGAACAAAGGAATGACATAATGTGGCCTGTGTTTTAAGGAGACAACTGACTGCTCTATGCATAATAGACCCAAAGAAGCAGAGTAATCAGCAATGGGAATCATCCTGACAGGAGATTATAGACACCTGGGCTGGGGAGGTATCTGTGGAAGTGATGAGAAATGACTCCATTCTAGGTATATTTCAAAGAGCTGACAGGGTGAGTAGTGCTGAGACCTTCTATCCTTCCAGTGGAGTTTCCCCTCCACAATTCCACATCTCTTTTCCTTCCTTATGGCCCAGGAGGCTGATCCATTCAATCTACATCATCTCTGGTTTCCCTTTGGGTTTGGCCCATGAGAGGCTCCTGCAGAAACCATGAAGGCAGGATGAGCATGAGGCCACAGTATTCTCCTAACTTACTTCCCCCGCTGGTTTGTTGTGACTGTCTACCTGAGGCTGCAGCCCTATAGTTGCCCTGTCTGGATTCCAGAACATCTTCCCTTCCCCTCTCCCACCTCCTTCACACCTATGGGTTTTGCCAGTTCCTGCTCTTGCTAGCTCAAGAGTGAGCCACTGTCATTTATTGATTTCCCTCAACCTTGCCCACAACTTTATAAATAGCCCCTTTAGTAAGCTGTCCTTCAATTCTTGTGATCTTGACTCATATTGGAGGTAGAGCATCTAATGTGAAAATAACAACTTTTTTTAAAATCAGTCAATTACTCCTTTTTTCTTCCCTGTGAGATGTTAAATCCTTGCAAGTTCCTGGGATCAAAGAGCCCCCCCTTTTTTTTAAGTGAGAGGAGAGATAGAGACAGACTTTCTCCTGCATGCACCCCAACTGGGATCCACCTGGCAATCTCCATCTAGGGCCGATGCTCAAGTCAACTGAGCTATCCTCCCCGGGCCAACTCGGACCAATCAAGCCACTGGCTATGAGAGAGGGAGAGGGAGGGGAAGAGAAGCAGATGATTGCTTCTCATGTGTGCCTTGACCAGGAATGGAACCCGGGATATCCGCATGCCAGGCTAACACTCTTTTCACTGAACCAACTGGCCAGGGCTCCAAGAGACTTTTGAGAAAAAGTTGGGTACAGCCTGGCCTGTGGTGGTGCAGTGGATAAAGCATCAACCTGGAACACTGAGGTCGCAGATTCGTAACTCCAGGCTTGCCTGGCCAAGGCATATATAGGAGTTGATCCTTCCTGCTCCTTCCCCCCTTCTGTCTCCCCTCTCTGTCTTTTCTCTCTCCTCTCTCCTCTCTAAAATGATTAAATAAAATAAAAAGTTTGGGTACAACTTTCTTATTATTCATTGTCCTTGTGAAGATTAGTAAACAGTTTGAAGATTAGTGAACAGTTTGTTGGTTTTACCAATTGTTTTTGAAGTGGAAAGAATCACTATTCACAGTTTTTCAATTACATAGAATTTTACCAATAAAGATGATGCCAGTAATCTTTTTTCCAGTAACTTAAAAGATGGGTTGTAATTTATTCAAGTTAACTGTTAAGTGACTTTTATTTGCATGACATTTTAATAGTGTTTATTTCCATTATATTTAGTTGCATACATTTGTATCAGTATGATTGTTTTTCTACCAATATTTCTGTTTTAGTACTGCATTTTGTTATTGATGTTTTCTGTAGTCTAAAGAATATTTTATTTTCAAATATGTTTAATTGTATTTATAATTTGGTATCTTTTGCTCTCCCTCCCTCCTCCCTTTCTCCTTCCCCCCCTCCCTTCCTCTCCCCCTCTTTCCCTTGACTTCTTTCTGTTTTTCCTTTGGGCAAAACCTTAAACAGTGTGCTGAGCAGCCTTAAGATATAGTTTTAAAGAAAACTTTGCTGAGTAATCATTAGGTATAAAATCCCAACCAAATACATTAATGAGAAAAAGAAGTAATAGCTTTTTAAGGTTAACCTTTTTGTGGTTGCTCCCATGAATAAAACACACCCAGGAATTTATTTATTACCAGATTCAAGTAAATTTGAGGTCCACATTTCTATAAGGAGAACAACAATTTCATAAGGTTAAGAGAGCATATTGTCAAAGAAGTTACTCATTAAAGATAAATTAAAATCATGGAGTTTTACTTATGTAAAATTGTAGCCAACCCTCCAGGAAAATTCCCAGGAATACTGCATTGATTGGATGGTTTGGTTGATGTCTTAGAACTAAAAAGGCACATCCTTCTTTTCTCTTTTTTTATTTTTATTTTTGAAATGACTAAATATTCTCACAACCTAACCAAATATGTGTTTTGCTTTTTTGGAGATAAACATTATATACTTTAAAACATTTATTTTGTGGGTTTTAAAATTAACTCGATAATTTTACTTGAAAATTGAATAAGCCATTGCTCTACTGAAGCCAGGGCGTTTCTGAAATGTGTGGGATGTATAGCAGCTCTAACCCACCTGTGAACTAGTCTGTCAGGGCGTATCACCAGTTACTGCCTGTCAGTCCCTTACACCGTTACTCAAGTCTATTAATAGGCAAATTATGACTCTCCTTAGAGTATTATTTTTTGTTATTTTCTATTTGGAAGGTCACAATCATAATGATGGTTGTGAAATCATAAAATAGTGACTGTGAAATAATGAAAAATGACAAGCATTGACTTAAATAATTCTATTTTTCCAAAAATTTCCTAAACTTTCTGTGAGAGATACAATTTAATTTAAGTCTACACTTTTCCTGGGAAAGATGATGATAATGTCCTCTGATATCTCTGTGCTGGGTACAAGAGAGGGAGAGAGAACTGAACAGAATTGACCCAGAGACCATCATCTTTTGGCTGTTTACTCATGGTGGAAGGGGAGAGAGCTCTCTGGAGGCCCTTTTAAAAAGACACTACTTCTCGAGGGCTCTACCGTTACGACCTAATCACCTCCCAATAGACATTTGGAATTAGGGTTTTAATATATGAATTTTGGTGGGACACATTCAGTCCTATTGCAACCACCATTGCAATAATGGAATAGACGAAAGAAAAGAATGTGTGAGAAGCAACAGGCTTATATGTAGGGGAAGAAGGAGACACTAACCTTAAACTCAAAGTGAGTGACTAATATTGTGGATATAACAAATCCAGGATGGTTCTTGGGTTTCTGAAAAGTTTCTATATATGGAGAAAATAAGAATGCAAAATTTTAAAAACTAAAACAGATTAAATGTGGTCAGGCCATATTATACTATATTATTTATATAACAATTAAATAGCTAATAGTCTTTCAAAAGAAGGTTATAGATAAGAATAAGATCTTTTAAAGCACTTTCCTTTACTTAAGAAAACTCTATTCTGTTTTTCCAATTCTTTTTTTTTTTTTTTTATAAATAAATTTTTATTTTAATGGGGTGACATCAATAAATGAGGGTACATACATTCAAAGAAAACATTTCCAGGTTATCTTGTTATTTAGTTCTGTTGCATACCCATCACCCGAAGAGAGATCGTCCTCCGCCACCTTCCATCCATTTCAGTGTACCTATATTACATTTTATGAGACCTAGAGATTTGTTATTCTTTGATTCTTGTATCTCAGGACGGTTGATGTACTGATCTGAAGAACTTAGACATGAAACCTGTTAAAAATTAAACCGTCATCTTCTGCGTTGGATCTAACATACTCTATATTTAGAAATAAATGTATGTGAGTTGTACATAATTATTCAGTTACAATGAATTTTACTCTATGACTTTATAAGTATTTTTATTATTTCCAGGTTCGATGGATGATGTACTGGATTGTTTTTGCTCTCTATACTGTGATTGAAACAGTAGCAGATCAAACAGTTGCTTGGTAAGTTCTAGTATTGAGAATGAACCAGACTAGATAGTGTCGTTATCAGATGTCCTGAGTGCTTATCCTGCTTTTGCTGTTAACTAAGTAAATTCTACTGTTACCTAATTAGCCAGTGTCTCATTTTCTTTATCTTGTTTCCCCCTAAGAACATTACTTTGCTTATAGTCCTTCTCAAATAAAGGCAGCTCAGCACATATTTAAAGCGGACGGTTTTCCGAGTTTTGACGTGTGTGTGCTCATAAGAAACATGGCCACCATCAACAGAATGGGTATACTCGTCACCCCACACCTTTCCCACTGGCCCTTTGCGACCATCTGTCCACACCGCCTGCTCACTGCCTCACTGGGCAGCCACCGCCTTCTGTTCCTGCCCTTCAGGTTGCATTTCATGGCTATCTGTAAAAATGGAATCGTGCCATCATCCCTTCCTTCTCTTCTGGCCTGTTTCACTTAGTAAAGTTATTTGGAGGTCCTTCCGCGTCACTGTGTGTGTGAATAGATAGTTCGCTTCTTTTTGCTGCTTTGTAGTGGTCCAGAGCGTGGATACCGCAGCTTGGTCATGAATTCAACTTCTTGGTGGGACACATGAGTGGTTCACAGTCTGGGCTATTATTACAAATAAAGCTGCTGTGAACATTCACACGTAGGGTGTGGTGTGAACCCGTTCCGTTCCTTGTGGGTGAAGAGCTAGCAGTTAGAATGTCTGGATGATGTCGTTGCTACACATTTGATATTTTTTTATGGAATGGTGAAACTTTTTTTCCAATGTGGTTATACCATTTTGCTTCTGAGTTTCATCCACCTGCTCCATGTTCCTGCCATGTGTTGGTAAGCTGCCTTCTTGATTACCTTCACCCAGATTGGGTGTGAAGTGGTATCTAGGAGATTTTAACTTGCATTTCCCTAATGACTACGGAGGCTAAGAATCTTTTCATGTGCTTATGTGTATATATGCAAATAAATACTTCTATGGTGAAGTACCCACAATTGCTTTACTGAGTTGTTTCTTGGTTTTCTTGCTTTTTTTTAAGTGAGAGGAGGAGACATAGTGAAACAGACTCCCACATTCACCTCACCTGGGATCCATCTGGCAACCCTTGTCTGGGCCAGATGCTCGATCAACTGAGTTGTCTTCAGTGCCTAAGGCCAATGCTCAGGCCAGTCGA
Organism: Saccopteryx bilineata; assembly: GCF_036850765.1. Classification (NCBI taxonomy): domain Eukaryota; kingdom Metazoa; phylum Chordata; class Mammalia; order Chiroptera; family Emballonuridae; genus Saccopteryx; species Saccopteryx bilineata. The sequence goes on from NC_089498.1 coordinate 65,155,350, forward strand.
GTCACTGGCTGTGGGAGAAGAAGAGGGAAAGAGCCAGGAAGGGGAACGGAAGCAGTTGGTTGCTTCTGTGTGCCCTGACTGGGAATCAAACCCAGGAAGTCCATACACCAGGCTGACACTCTATCCACTCAACTACCTTCCAGGGCCAGGATTGAGTCTTCTGACCTATGGACTCTATCTTTCCACTTAGGTCTTATTTAATTTTTCTGAGCAATATTTTATAGTTTTCAGAATACGAGCCTTTCTCATTTTTTGCCATATGGATTATATTTTGGTACAGTATTATGTTAAACGGTCTTTTCCCCATGTACCCCTCCTTGCTCATCTCCCCACATCTCACAGTCACTTGGAATAGAGAAATTGGTTGTCATTATCTTTTGACACCCCCGGCATCTGGTTTTAGTTTTCCCTCCCCATCCTTGAAACTCTCATCTACATTCAAACTGGGTGACATCCAAAGGGGACACCCATAGACCACCAGCTCCTTGATGCTCTATTCTAAACCTCTGAGACAAAATTAAAGCATGTTTATATCCTTGAGGATTTAACATTTTGCTGAGGAGCAAATACTTAATGTAACTTGAATCTCCATGTACTATACCTCAGTAGTGCATTTTCATCTAAACCTTGCCATCATGTTGAAAATTCCTCCTTTCAAAATCTATAAACTCACTACCTTGCCAGTATCTTCAGCTGTCCTTGCTGCACAAACCTTCAGCCTAAATACCCCAATTGCTCGTCTTTACTTCTTTGCCAGGCTACTAAAGGAGCTGAAGAAGGTCAGTTGCCCATATAGATATTAATTTGAACTTTACTATTCCTTATACTTGCTTTTTTGGTCAGTTGCTACTCTCATTCCCTCTTGTATCTGTTTTAGGCATTTGCTGTTCTGTCCTTAAACTGTCTTTCTGGCTTTGCTGTTTCCATATTCTCACAGCACATTAGGTCACATTGGATTGCTAGAGAAAAAACAAGTCATCAAACTTTTTTTTTTTAAGTAGGAGGAGGGGAGATAGTGAGACAGAGTCCCACATACGTCCCAGCTGGGATGCACCCAGGAACCCCCATCTGGAGCCAATGCTCAAATCAACCCAGCTATTTTTAGCATCTGACCTAATCCTCAGCGCCAAGCACAATGCTCCAACCAATAGAGCCACTGGCTTTGGGAGGGGAAGAGGGAAGACAAGGGGGAGAGAGAATGGGAGAGAAGCAGATGGTCTCTTCTCTTGTGTGCCCTGACCAGGAATCGAACCCAGGACGTCCATATGCCGAGCTGATGCTCTGTCCATTGAGCCAACCCTCCAGGGCCAAAGTCATCAAACTTAAATGTTCTTAACATCCTGACCTTATTTGTGAACTTCTCTATACTGTAGCTTCATTCCTCTTTCTCTTCCTTTTTCTGTCCCAAAACTCATTCATTTACCTATTAATTTTTTGTTATAGGTGTTTGGGAGAGGGTTTTCTGTTTGTTTTTAAATGACAGAACACAGATTCCAGATTATGTTAGGTCTCTTAAATGTCAAAGTTCTCTTTTTAAAGACTTCTCATTTTTTTTTATTGCAAATACAGCATACATTATTTAAAAATGGACAGCGCGGGGAATGATGACCACAAACTGAAAATTCAGAGATTCCTCTGTTATTGCACCATCATAAAGACTTTTTGTAGACTACGTAATCATCAGTCAATGTTTCTGACTTTGACCGTCCGCCTCTTCAGAAATGTCTACAGTTTTTAGTTATCGTGTACTATAATGCTTCTTTGACACATGAAGTTGATCCCTTGCTGTGGCAAGAAACAACTTTAGAAGCATAATAAGTTAGAAAACAAACATTTATCTTGCTCAAACTACATCAGGGCAAATCATGGCTGTTGCTTTGCTGGGCTTGACTATTTTAAGTGTCCTTTCTTTTTGGGATCGAGGCTGAAGAAGCACTTGTCAGGCAGAAAACATGTTTAAAGCAAGAGGTTGGGGGTGTAGGCTTGAGGAAATCAAAGGTCATGGTCATTTAACGCTTCTCCTTGCATGTGACATGTCACATACTCTGTTTGCAAAAGCAGGTCACATGGTTAAACCCACAGTCATTGCTTGGGGAACTGTACTCAGCCTATAGCAGGGGTCAGGAACCTATGGCTCACGAGCCAGATGTGGCTCTTTTGATGGCTGTATCTGGCTCGCAGACAATTCTTTAATAATAAAAAAAAAAATGTTAAAAATATAAAACTGCCCTGGCAGGTTGGCTCAGCGGTAGAGCGTCGGCCTAGCGTGCGGAGGACCCGGGTTCGATTCCCAGCCAGGGCACACAGGAGAAGCGCCCATTTGCTTCTCCACCCCTCCACCGCGCTTTCCTCTCTGTCTCTCTCTTCCCCTCCTGCAGCCAAGGCTCCATTGGAGCAAAGATGGCCCGGGCGCTGGGGATGGCTCTGTGGCCTCTGCCTCAGGCGCTAGAGTGGCTCTGGTCGCAACATGGCGACGCCCAGGATGGGCAGAGTATCGCCCCCTGGTGGGCAGAGCGTCGCCCCAAGGTGGGCGTGCCGGGTGGATCCCGGTCGGGCGCATGCCGGAGTCTGTCTGTCTCCTTGTTTCCAGCTTCAGAAAAATGAAAAAAAAAAAAAAAAAAAAAAAAAAAAAAATATATATATATATATATATATATAAATATATATATATATAAAAAACAGCCTGACCTATGGTGGCGCAGTGGATAAAGCATCGACCTGGAAATGCTGAGGTCGCCAGTTCAAAACCCTGGGCTTGCCTGGTCAAGGCACATATGGGAGTTCATGCTTCTAGCTCCTCCCCCCCCTTCTCTCTCTCTGTCTCTCCTCTCTCTCTCTCTGTCTCTCCCTCTCCTCTCTAAAATGAATAAATAAAAAATTTAAAAAATAAAAAATTTAAAAAAATAAAAATAAAAATATAAAACATTCTCATGTATTACAATCCATTCATTTCCTATTGCTCATGTTCATGGTTGTGGGTGGCTGGAGCCAATCACAGCTGTCCTCCGGGACCACACCAAATTTTTATTGGATAATGCATAACGTACACAGGTCGTTGTATGGCTCTCATGGAATTACATTTTAAAATATGTGGCGTTCATGGCTCTCTAAGCCAGAAAGGTTCCCGACCCCTGGCCTATAGGGAAGGCCCTGCAAAGTCCTATGACAAAGGGCATGGGTTAAATCTAACCCTAATTTTCAGTCTACCACAATGGTAATTCCATTTTTTTGCAAGTGAACTGTTTAGGCCTACAAAGTGCTGGAATACTGGCCAAATGAGATGGGAAGGGAAGTCCTTTAGGAGTTCTAGAATGAGATATATGTATGGGGTGACATCGTGTACTTGGAGCATATAAATGTGAGTCCTGATTATTGGAGGTGCGTCAGGTGCTGCCATGGCAGGTGGGCCCTGCAGACAGTGGGTGTACTGAACTGCCCTGGTTAAATGCTGTCAGTGCCCTCTCTGAACTGCATTCAGCTGACAGCTTCTCTGCTCTTGCTTAAACTGAAGAATCTTGCCTAGAAGGTGTGAATCTCTGAGGGGATCAGGTGCTTTCGTAAACTGATCTATATTTAACGAAATTAATTTGTCAATTCAAATATAGTTGTTTATTGATCTCTGACGTTTACATGTGAAAACATAGTGACCAAACTTTTTTAAATGTTTTTTTGGTATTTGCTCACTGTCTGTAGTTTATTTTGACAGGCATTTTTTTTTTTTCCAAATTTTTTCTTGTTAGGTTCCCCCTGTACTATGAACTTAAGATTGCTTTTGTCATATGGCTGCTCTCTCCCTATACCAAAGGAGCAAGTTTAATATATAGAAAATTCCTTCACCCACTTCTTTCTTCAAAGGAAAGGGTAAGATATATAAATTATTTCCACAAACCACTGTTACAAATGTGTATCATCACATGCTTTATGCTATAAAATTTGTGACATGATTATATTGTGGGGGAAGTCCTATTTTGGGGCCTCTGAACACTATACATATATAAAATTAATATCTATGTGTTTGGGTTTTTTTCCAGGAGATTGATGATTATATTGTACAAGCAAAGGAACGAGGCTATGAGACAATGGTAAACTTTGGGCGACAAGGTTTAAACTTAGCAGCTACTGCTGCTGTTACTGCAGCAGTAAAGGTAATTCTTTATTTACATTTTTTACCCAATGGCCCATTACATTGATGGATAAAGTAGGGTGGCTTTTTATTTCAGATCATTATAAAATGTTCACAAAATTTTACTTTTTTATTTTTGTAATACTGGAAAGAACAAATAGATAATTTTAGAAGCATTTCTACACATTTTCTATAACTAAATATTTTGAAACTCTTAATTGACCACAAAATGAGAACTACTTAATAAATAAAACATACTGGAAATGTCGTTTTGTCAAACCTTTCCTACTTTATAACCTTGAATAATTTGAGTAAATCGCTTTAGTAAAGATGACCTTTCTTTCTTTCTCTGTCTTTGTTGCTCTCTCTCTCGGTGGCAATATCTTGGTAGGATTTCTGGCTTACTTCTCCACCCCTACTTCAACCAATTTGAGGTAACTGATTATTCAAAATAAGGCATGAAAAAATTCTGTTCTTTAAATGTGAGATTTTACTTAGCCAATACTAATGTCATGTGTTGTGTTCTGCAAGCCAAGTTATCAAGTGAATGCCTTCTGTGAAAACTTGCATTGTGGCTTTTGGATTTCTTTGCATGTAGTAATTAGTGTGGTTTATTTTAAATGTGATAGCATAATTGACTTAGGTGTGTAGTATATGGAAAGAAAACAGCTTTCAGACCCTAAAAGTGCTGAGTGTGATTCTCTAAATAATCATCTGCAATTTACTTAACTTCTTTCTTAGTTGCTTCATGTGTAAAATGGGGATAATATACCTATCTGTGAAAGCACATATAAAAGCACAGTGCTTCCCAAAATATAGGAGGAGCCCAATAAACATTAATAGCATATGTCTAGCTCAATTCAATGGAAAATTTGAGTTTGTTGCTATTAAGTTGAGACGAATGAGTATTCTGGCTTTTAATTTAGGCTTTTTCAACTCAGTTATCTCAATCTAAAACAGAAATGCTATGGAAATTAATATTCTAGTTAAGTGGTGATTTTATATAATAGCAGTGGTGAAGGGATGTAAAATGTCAAATGGAACTTCTAAAATGAGCCTCCTCTTTTCAGAGTGATCTTTGGCTCAAGTATCACAATTAATATGCTCAAGAAGATAAAATATTGATATTGTATACTGAAAGTGTTACACTGAAGATTAAGTAGAAACATTAACTATACAGCCTTATACATGTAAGACAAGCCTGTTATTAATGATTATTATTAGCACTTTAGTATAGTTTGCCTATTATTGACTTTTTGAAGGCTTTTTGTTAGTATAGATATAAACAAATACTAAAATAGCAATATTTTCAGCTTGTTTAAGGAATATTTTCCACTTTAGAATAAATCCATTTGCTTTGTATTTCTTGCTTAATGAAAATGTTTTTCTGATTTCCGTATGTACTAAAAAATATCACCCAGGAGATCCAACATTGAACAACTAGGAATGCTACTCAGAGACCGTACATCCAGTTATTGGAGAAATAATACAATAATATTGCTTGGAACTGAAGGACTTGAATCTCCGTATTGAAAGGGCCCAGAAAATACCCAGCACAATGAATGAAAAAAAGGCTGACTCTAAGCAGATTAAGCAAGGTTATTGGAATATTCCAAAACACCAGAGATAAGGAATTCTTAAGAATTCCAAGTAAAAAAGTATGCCACATTCAAATTTCAAATGACCTACAATCAGAAAGGCATTAATTTCTTGTGCATGCACACGTGATAGAGAGAGAGATAGGGTACGGAGGAGAGGAAGGGAAAGAGATGAGAAGGTCAGCTTGTAGTTCTGTCACTTAGTTGTTCATTGATTGCTTCTCACATGTGCCTTGACTGGGGCTCAAGCCAAGCCAGTGTCCCCTTGCTCAAGCCAGCAACCCCACGCTCAAACTGGTGACCTCAGGGTTTTGAACCTGGGACCTCAACGTCCCAGGTTGATGCTCTGTCCACTGTGCCACCACTGGTCAGGCAGAAAGGCATTAATTTCTAACTAGTAACAAAAGAAGCTTGAAGGAAGACTAATATACCATACATGATACCATAACAATTTTCACCCTCAAATTCTTCAACAGTCACGTGTCAGCTTAAAATACCTCTTTTATTTTTTTTAATTTTAGGCATGCATATTCACAAAATTTACCTCTTCTGCATCCTATGTCAGGGGTAGATATGCTTTGCCTAAATTAGGGAATAATCCATTATAAAGGAAAACTATGGGGCCTGGGAAGTAGGGTATCCAACACAGAAGGGAGGTGATGAAAATTCCCAGAGTGAGTACTGCAGAGCAAGTCCAGGGGACAGCCAGCCAAAATTGGGTATGATGGAAAAACGTTGCCAGGACAGCTGTCCCTGGGAAAAGTTCGGATATGAGAGTATATGATAGGTTCAATCCTGTGCAAGGATGATACTTACTTAAATCATTCAGCATGTGCTAATGAGAAGACACACACTTTAGATGACAGATACTATAATGCAGCTGCACCTCAGCCCTGAGCACCACGAACTATGTACCGGAGGTAATGTAAAGAAGGAAAGCATTGGACCACTAAGCAAGTGAATAAGAAGAAAGGAATATTCTGACCAGTGGTGGTACAGTGGATAGTGCATCGACCTGGAAACTGAGTTCCCAGGTTCAAAACCCCAAGATAAGCCTGTGCTTGACTGGCTCACCAGCTTGTACACGGAGTCGCGGACTTGAGCGTAGGATCATCAGCATAATCTCATGGTCACTGTCTTGAGCCCAAAGGTGGGTGGCTTGAGCAAGGGGTCCCTAGCTCAGCTGGAGTCCCCTAGTCAAGGCACATATGAGAAGCAATCAATAAACAACTGAAGTGCCACAACTAAAGTGCTACTATAATGTTGATGCTTCTCATCTCTCTTCCTACCTGTCTCTCTCTCTCTCTCTCTCTCTCTCTCTCTCAAAGAAAGAAAAAAAAAGGATAATTGTAACTCTGGCAAAAGTCAAAATATACTGTATAAGAAAGGAAATATAATAATGAAGCATGACTCATTTCAGCAGTGAAGAGCATTTACATCATAGTCATGACATACTGTCAACTGACAACTGTGATTCTGTTCTTGGAACAATGAAGAGAAAAGAAAAGAAGGTAGAAGAATAGTTATGTAAATCCTCATCTGCCATAAGGGAGAGTAGAGGGTGTTAACTGGTTGCCTGCAAGGTATGGGTGGGGGGATGGAGAGGGGAAGGGGACTAAGGGCTTGTTGCTTTCTTTTGTTATAAAATCTCGTGTTCTTTGCCTGACCTGTGGTGGTGCAGTGGATGAAGCCTCTACCTGGAATGCTGAGGTCACCTTTTGGAAACTCTGGGCTTGCCCAGTCAAGGCACATATGAGAATCAACTACTACAAGTTGATGCTTCTCTCCCCCCCCCCTTTTTTTCTCTCCTCTCTCTAATATCAGTGAATAAAATCTTTAAAAATCTAGGGCTATTTGACTTTATGAAGTCCATATACTTATATACATGCCAAATAAGATGCTTTCTGAATTTTTTCATATTTAAAGGCATCTGTCAAAAAAATAGAATAAAAGCATCTGTCAACCTGATTCTGTGGTGAAAAACTAAAAATTAAACTTCAACTTCAAAAATTGTTTAGAAAATATAGTCATTTTAGAACATTGTTTTGGGAAACACAGAAGCATTCAAATCTCACTTGTTTCTCGTGTTTGTGACTATTTTGTGGGGTGTTTGTTTTATTTTGGTTTCGGTTTACTACTTCTAGACTCTGTGTAGGGAATCCCTCCTCCTTGTTTTTAGTTTATACTTTTCTGCCGTCAGTATTTAGTACCCTGCATATTTATTCATCACTTATTTACATATATTTAACACCTACTATATAGCAGGTGCTGGGGATGCAGCAGTGAAGGAGATGGATACAGCCCCTGCTTCCAGGCCGTGTCTGTATTCACTCCCTGAAAACTTTCTCATGTCCTTGGTTGCTAAGACCCTCCCCTTGCCCATAATTATCAAAGTAAGCATTATCTCACAGGAATACCGTTCTGTAGAAAGGCTATAAAAGCAATCCTATACCTATATTTCTCTGTCGTGTGTGTGTGTGTGTGTGTGTGTGTGTGTGTGTGTGGTTCATTGTTTGTTTTTATTTATATATTGAAAACAAAACTGCCTCCTCCCTTCAAAGGCAGGAAACAGAAAGTATAAAAATCATCTAAGTTACTCTACTGCAAAACACTTACCCCATAATCTGAATTCCTTATGGAGCTTTCCTTCTTGTTTGTGATGTCATAATCCTTTTGTAATCAGGATCACTGTACATGAAGTAACCCTTGCCATTCTCAGCATGAGCACAGGAAGGTTGACTTCAAGCATCCTGGATTTTATTCATTAGAAGTAGTCATTAAATATGCTCAATATAATGTAATGGTAACACTGTTTGCCTCCAGTTGTACTGTGCCTATTTTAAAATAGGTGAAATTAATTTCATCTCTGGAGATGTCAAATCAATTTTAGTATATGTGCTGCCAAAGTGAGCACGGGAGATGTCAAATCAGAGATGGATAGTGTGATGGAAGAATCATTGAACCAGACACTTCATACCAAGGAATAAATTGAAACTGAAATTGGAAATAGGTCAAGTTTGAGGAGTAACTGCAGAAAAGCCAGTAGTGAGATTTGAGAATTATTTAAAATTTTTATAATATATAGTTTGTTAAAAATATCTTCCAGGCTAAAAATATTTGGACTCTTGATCTTGGTGTGACCTTTAAATATTGGTAATGACCCTGACTACATTTACCAGGTTGAATCTCCTGAGCATGTTAAAGAAGAAAATAGGAATCTAATCAGAACATTTATTACACTGTAAAGCAATTTTCTGAAAATGTTTCTCAGTTCTGTGACCTCATTACCAGGCATCTGTTCACAAGGTCATTGTGCAAGTATATTTTGGCTGAGCAAAGCATAAACATATGAAGGACCTTCAAGGATTTTGCTGAGGATATTCAGCATTCCATAGCTTTTCACATGAGAAATGCAGGTGGCTTTTGTACAGATGAATAACACTACTGCTGGATGAAGGACAAGTTAATAGGACTGTTAGTCTCTAATTGACGTTAAGTGTTTGTGATTAGGTCAGAGATTCTGACATCTTTCTTTCTTAGTGGCTTTCTGTTTGTGAAAAATTTGAGGATATTTAGCTAATTATTTGCAATTAAAAAGAAAAAACAGTTGTTTAGACAATGGGGGGAAAAAAAGTCATACTATTTCCCTATCAGCTAGGAAGCAGAATGTTATAATCAACATGGAATTCTATAGCAATCAAACTATCTGCATTTTTTTTAAGTGACAGTAGGGGAAATACAGAGACAGACTCCCACATGCGCCCGACGGGGACCAACCAGCAATCCTTGTCTTGAGCCAATGCTCTGCCCATCTGGGGCCACTGGCTCACTGAGCTGTTTTTGGGTCCTGAGGCTGAGGCTGAGGCTTGGAGGCTCGATAGCATCCTCAGCACTTGGGCCAAAGTGCTTAAACCAAACTGAGCCATGGCTGCAGGAGGAGAACAGAGGGAGAGAGGGGAGGGAGACGGGTGGAGAAGTAGATGCTCACTTCTCTTGTGTGCCCTGACCAGGAATCGAACCAGGACATCCACACATGGGGTCAATGCTCTACCACTGACCCTACTGGCCAGGGCTCTATCTGCCTTTTTAGTCCATGAATTAGCCATGGGGTTTTGGACAAGTCATCTGCACTGATCTGATTATTAATTTTCTTACCTGTAAAACAAGGAATGAAACTTGACTTCTAAAAACCCTTATATCTCTAAGAGCAGTTCTCAATAGGGTTAATTTCTGCCTTCTGAAGGACATTTGGCGATGTCTAGAGACATATTGGGTTGTCACAACTGAGGGAGGTGTTGCTACTACTGGCATTGAGGGGTTAGAGGCCAGGGCTGCTGCTTCATATCTTAAATGCACAGGGCAGTTTCCCTACAACAAAAATTTATCCAGCACAGAATAACAACGCTGAGGCTGAGAAAGTATGATGCTCTAAAACATATGATGAGTCCAAAAAGCTAAAAGGATATATAAATATGTTTAGGTAGTTTTGGTGGTAGATTATGTATAATTTTTCTTCTGTATATTTTTCTCTAAGTAATCTTTGATAAATGTGTATTGTTTCATCTTAAAACCACTAAAATATATTACTCACTTAATACAAATGCCATCAATTCTATTCTAGACTTGATCGGATTAATTGTTGAAAGTTCATAGGGAAAAGAGATTTCCCTAAAAACTGTGTCCTGGCATTATCTGCAATTATAATGTAACATGTCAAGTGTCAACAGAAATAACCCTTAATGGCTATTTATTATTGAACAGTATAGTAGGAATTGTTCTGTAAAAGATTGTTTATGTGCTTATAAGCTTATAAAGCAGGCGTCCCCAAACTACAGCCCGCTGGCCGCATGCGGGCCCCCTGAGGCCATTTATCCGGCCCCCGCCGCACTTTCTGAAGGGGCACCTCTTTCGTTGATGGTCAGTAAGAGGAGCACTGTATGTGGTGGCCCTCCAACAGTCTGAGGGACAGTGAACTGGCCCCCTGTGTAAAACGTTTGGGAACCCCTGTATATAAAGCATTACTTATTATGATTTTAAATTCTTAATTAAAACATAAAGATAATAGATTGAACGTTTTATACAAAGATGCTAAAGGCATAGTAAATTACCCTTATTTAACACAAAATATAATTTTATTGTGATATTTAATCAGGAGAATGAACTTATTTCAACAAAGGCAGATTTGGGTTTAAAAATCTTAGAATTAGTCATACATCATAGATAAGAGTGCAGTGGTTACCAGGGATGGGGGGGTTTGGTTGGGGGAAGGGTATAAAGAGGGACAAATATAAGATGACGGAGGATGATTTGTCTTTGGGTGATGGGTATACAACATAATTAACTGTCCAAATGATGTGGAGATGTTTATTCAAAATCTGTATACTCTTGTTGATCAGTGTCACCGTGTTAAATTTAATTTTCTAAATAAAAAATAAAAAGAATTAGTCATACATGAAGGGTCTGTTTTTACAAATGCCAACAGTGTAACTGGATACTTGAGTAGACGTTCAGATGTCCTCCTGCCGTTGGAGGTAAATGAGCACTGTGTGAGGACAGCTGAGAAAGCTTGTTCTTAGCTGAAGAATTCTTCCCAGAGCTTCACTGTGATAGATCTGGACCTAGCCCTTCAGCCAGCCAGCCCCTATGGTGTTCTCAGTTTCTTTTTTTCTTTTTTAATAATTTTATTTTTTTAATGGGGTGACATCAATAAATCAGGATACATATATTCAAAGATAACAAGTCCAGGTTATTTTGTCGTTCAATTATGTTGCATACCCACCACCCAAAGTCAGATTGTCCTCTGTCACCTTCTATCTTGTTTTCTTTGTGCCCCTCCCCACCCCCTATCCCTCTCCCATTCCCCCCTCCCCCCGTAACCACCACACTCTTATCAATGTCTCTTAGTTTCACTATTATGTCCCACCTACGTATGGAATAATACAGTTCCTGTTTTTTTCTGATTTACTTATTTCGCTTCGTATCATGTTATCAAGATCCCACCATTTTGCTGTAAATGTTCCGATGTCATCATTTCTTATGGCTGAGTAGTATTCCATAGTGTATATGTGCCACATCTTCTTTATCCAGTCATCTATTGATGAGCTTTTTGGTTGTTTCCATGTCCTGGCCACTGTGAACAATGCTGCAATAAACATGGGGCTGCATGTGTCTTTACGTATCAATGTTTCTGAGTTTTTGGGATATATACCCAGTAGAGGGATTGCTGGGTCATAAGGTAGTTCTATTTTCAGTTTTTTGAGGAACCACCATACTTTCTTCCATAATGGTTGTACTACTTTACATTCCCACCAACAGTGTATGAGGGTTCCTTTTTCTCCACAGCCTCTCCAACATTTGCTATTACCTGACTAGCTAATAACAGCTAATCGAACAGGTGTGAGGTGGTATCTCATTGCCGTTTTGATTTGCATTTCTCTAATAGCTAAAGAAGATGAGCATCTTTTCATATATCTGTTGGCCATTTGTATTTCTTCCTGGGAGAAGTGTCTGTTCATATCCTCTTCCCATTTTTTTATTGGATTGTTTGTTTGTTTGTTGTTGAGTTTTATGAGTTCTTTGTATATTTTGGATATTAGGCCCTTATCTGAGCTGTTGTTTGAAAAAATCATTTCCCATTTAGTTGGCTTTCTGTTTATTTTCTTATCAGTTTCTCTTGCTGAGCAAAAACTTCTTAGTCTGATGTAGTCCCATTCATTAATTTTTGCCTTCACTTCTCTTGCCATTGGAGTCAAATTCATAAAATGCTCCTTAAAACCCAGGTCCCTGAGTTGAGTACCTATGTCTTCTTCTATGTACTTAATTGTTTCAGGTCTTATGTTTAGATCTTTGATCCATTTTGAGTTAATTTTTGTACAGGGGGAGAGATTGTAGTCCAGTTTCATTCTTTTGCATGTGGCTTTCCAGTTTTCCCAGCACCATTTATTGAAGAGGCTTTCTTTTCTCCATTGTGTGTTGTTGGCCCCTTTATCAAAAATTATTTGACTATATATATGTGGTTTTATTTCTGGACTTTCTATTCTGTTCCATTGGTCTGAGTGTCTATTTTTCTGCCAATACCATGCTGTTTTGATTGTTGTGGCCCTATAATAGAGTTTGAAGTCAGGTATTGTAATGTCCCCAGCTTCATTCTTTTTCTTTAGGATTGCTTTGGCTATTCGGGGTTTTTTATAGTTCCATATAAATCTGATGATTTTTTGCTCTATTTCTTTAAAAAATGTCATTGGAAGTTTGATGGGAATTGCATTAAATTTGTATATTGCTTTGGGTAATATAGCCATCTTGATTATATTTATTCTTCCTAACCAAGAACAAGGAATATTCTTCCATCTCATTATATCTTTCTCAATTTCTCTTAACAATGGTTTATAGTTTTCATTATATAAGTCCTTTACATTCTTTGTTATGTTTATTCCTAAGTATTTTATTTTTTTTTGTTGCAATCGTGAAGGGGATTATTCTTTTGAGTTCCTTCTCAGTTGTTTCATTGTTTGCATATAGAAAGGCTATTAACTTCTGTATGTTAATTTTGTATCCTGCAACTTTACTGTATTGGCTTATTGTTTCTAGTAGTCTTTTTGTGGATTCTTTGGGGTTTTCGATGTATAGGATCATATCATCTGCAAAAAGTGATACCTTTACTTCTTCTTTTCCGATATGGATGCCTTTTATTTCTTTGTCTTGTCTGATTGCTCTGGCTAGAACCTCTAGTACCACATTAAATAAGAGTGGAGAGAGTGGACAACCCTGTCTTGTTCCTGATTTAAGGGGGAAAGCCTTCAGTTTAGTGCCATTTAATATGATGTTAGCTGATGGTTTATCATATATGGCCTTTATCATGTTGAGATATTTTCCTTCTATACCCATTTTGTTGAGAGTCTTAAACATAAAATTGTGTTGTATTTTATCGAAAGCCTTTTCTGCGTCTATTGATAAGATCATGTGGTTTTTGTTCTTTGTTTTGTTGATATGGTGTATTACGTTAACCGTTTTACGTATGTTGAACCATCCTTGAGATTCTGGAATGAATCCCACTTGATCATGATGTATTATTTTTTTAATATGTTGTTGTATTCGATTTGCTAGTATTTTGTTTAGTATTTTAGCATCTGTATTCATTAGAGATATTGGTCTGTAGTTTTCTTTTTTTGTGCCATCCTTGCCTGGTTTTGGTATGAGGGTTATGTTGGCCTCATAAAATGTGTTTGGAAGTATTGCTTCTTCTTCAATTTTTTGGAAGACTGAGTAGAATAGGAACCAAGTCTTCTTTGAATGTTTGATAAAACTCGCTGGTATAGCCGTCAGGGCCTGGACTTTTATTTTTGGGGAGGTTTTTAATGGTTTTTTCTATTTCTTCTCTACTGATAGGTCTGTTTAGGCTTTCTGCTTCTTCTTGACTCAGTCTAGGAAGGTTGTATTTTTCTAGGAATTTATCCATTTCTTCTAGGTTGTTGAATTTAGTGGCATAAAGTTTTTCATAGTATTCTACAATAATTCTTTGTATATCTACGGTGTCTGTGGTGATTTCTCCTCTTTCATTTTGGATTTTGTTTATATGAGTTCTTTCTCTTTTTTCCTTGGTAAGTCTTGCCAAGGGTTTGTCAATTTTGTTGATCTTTTCAAAGAACCAGCTCCTTGTTCTATTAATTTTTTCTATAGTTTTTCTGTTCTCTAATTCATTTATTTCTGCTCTGATTTTTATTATCTCCTTTCTTTGGCTGGTTTTGGGTTGTCTTTGTTCTTCTTTTTCTAGTTCCTTAAGGTGTGAAGTTAAGTGGTTCACTTGGGCTCTCTCTTGTTTGTTCATATATGCCTGAAGTGATATGAACTTCCCTCTTATCACTGCTTTTGCTGCATCCCATAGATTCTGATATGTCGTATTGTCATTTTCATTAGTCTGTATATATCTTTTGATCTCTGCACTTATTTCTTCTTTGACTCATTCATTTTTTAAAAGTATGTTGTTTAGTTTCCACATTTTTGTGGGATTTTTTTCCTCTTTTTTGCAGTTGAATTCTAGTTTCAAGGCTTTATGATCAGAAAATATGCTTGGTACAACTTCAATTTTTCTGAATTTGCTGATGTTTTTATGGCCCAACATATGGTCAATTCTTGAGAATGATCCATGTACACTGGAGAAAAATGTATACTCAGTCACTTTGGGATGAAATGTCCTGTAGATGTCTATCATATCCAGGTGCTCTAGTGTTTTGTTTAAGGCCACTATGTCTTTGTTGATTCTCTGTTTGGATGACCGATCTAGAGCCGTCAGCGGTGTATTGAGGTCTCCAAGTATGATTGTATTTTTGTCAGTTTTTGTTTTAAGATCGATAAGTAGCTGTCTTATATATTTTGGTGTTCCTTGGTTTGGTGCATATATATTAAGAATTGTTATGTCTTCTTGATTCAGTGTCCCCTTAGCCATTATGAAATGGCCATTTTTGTCTCTGAGTACTTTTCCTGTCTTGTAGTCAGCATTATCTGATATGAGTATTGCTACACCTGCTTTTTTTGGATGTTATTTGCTTGGAGTATTGTTTTCCAGCCTTTCACTTTGAATTTGTTTTTATCCTTGTTACTTAGATGAGTTTCCTGTAGGCAGCATACAGTTGGATTTTCTTTTTTAATCCATTCTGCTACTCTGTGCCTTTTTATTGGTGAGTTTAATCTGTTTACATTTAGTGTAATTATTGATACTTGTGAGTTCCCTATTGCCATTTTATATCTTGCTTTCTGTTAGTTTTGTGTCTTGTTTGATCCTTCTCTTTCGTTTTTCTATCTTTTGTTTTTATTTGGTTGTATTCCATACATCTTTCCTCTGTTGCTATCTTTTTTATCTCATGTGCTTCTGTGGTGGTTTTTTCAATGGTGGTTACCTTTGAGTAATGAAAAGGGTCCCTGCCCTGTTCATTGTAGCGAACTATTTTGTGAGTACTTTTGCACTCCATCGTCCTTTGCTACTGTTAATCTCCATCTTCTCCCCCTCTTTCTTTTTGTTATTGTCACAGTTTAAATTTGGTTTTATTGTGTTCTTCTTGGAGCTTTTACTTGTGGCTCTGTTTTTTTTTGTTCTTTGTATCTGATTGGAGAACCCCCTTTAGTAATTCCTGGAGTGGGGTTTTTCTGATGATAAATTCCCTCATCTTTTCTGTATCTGTGAATGTTTTTATTTCTCCTTCGTATTTGAAGGATAGCTTTGATGGGTATAGTATTCGTGGCTGAAAGTTCCTCTCTTTCAGGACTTTAAATATTGGGGTCCACTCTCTTCTAGCTTGTAGACTTTCTGCTGAGAAATCTGATGATAATCTAATGGGCCTTCCTTTATATGTTGTATTCTTCTTTTCCCTGGCTGCCTTGAGAATTTTTTCTTTGCTGTTGGTTTGTGTCAATTTCATTATGATATGCCTTGGAGTAGGTTTGTTGGGGTTAAGAAAACTTGGAGTTCTGTTTGCTTCTTGAACTTGAGGCTTTAGTTCTTTCCACAGGCTTGGGAAGTTCTCATCTATTATTTGTTTGAGTATGTTCTCCATTCCATTTTCTCTCTCTTCTCCCTCTGATATACCTATTATTCTTATGTTATTCTTTTTGATGGAGTCAGATAATTCTTGTAGGGCTATCTCATTTTTTTTAATTTTTGAGTCTCTTTCTTCTTCTCTCTGTTGTGCCTCAAGTTGCTTGTCTTCTATTTCACTAATCCTTTCTTCTATCTGACCTGTTCTATTAGCTAAGCTTGTTACTTCGTTTTTCAGCTCGTGAATTGAGTTTTTCATCTCTGTTTGATTTGTTTTTATAGTTTCAATTTCCTTGGACATATATTCTTTGTGTTCATTGAGTTGTTTTCTGAGCTCCCTAAATTGCCTTTCTGTGTTTTCTTGTATATCTTGGAGGATTTTTAGGATTTCTATCTTGAATTCTCTGTCATTTAGCTCCAAGGTTTCCAATATATTAAATTTTTTCTCCATAGATTTTTCCTCATCTAGCTGTGTTACCTCTCTTTCTTTTGTATCCATGATATTCGATTTTCTCTTCCTTAATGGCATCTGAGGGTGGTTTTGTTGATAGTATTAATGAGATTTAATAAAGAATAAAAAGTTAAAAAATAATAAAAAAATAAAAAATCGAAGAGTTTTTTTTAAAAAAATTAATAATGAAATAAAGAAAAATAAAATTAAATTAAAATTTAAAAAAAAAGGAAATTATTCCCCCCCTCCTTTTTTCCTCTCCTCTCCTCTCCCCTCTTTCTTGAGAAAATCTTGTGGTGAACTGTGAATTATAACAAACAATGCCTGTGATGGAGGGCCTGAATTGGGGAAAAGTAATAAAGGGGCAAAAAAAAAAGAAAAAAGAAAAAAAAGAGCGTATGGACCCACAGAAAACAAATAAGGAAAAAATTTGGGTGAAGAATAAAATGATTTGCTTTTAGGTGTTGGTTGTCTAAGAGTTATGAGAGGAATAAGAGGAAAACGGAAAAATGGGGGGACAAATTAAAAAATTACTATTGTATTTAGTGGAACAAGAACTAGATAATATGGAGAGCCAGGGATGAGAGCACTGCTAGTGAGTTAAAAAGGTGAAGTAAAAAACCCCCAAAATGCCACAAACATAAGTTTGAGTCCCAGATAAGATAATTTGTTTGTTATTGAGGTTTGAATGAGAGGAGATGTAAAGGAGAAAGGAAGAAACTAATATAGAGGGAGAAAAGAAAGAGAGAGAGAAAAAAAAAGAGGGAACCACTAAAAGAAGAAAAAAGAAAGGAGAGAGAGAGAGAGTTAAGGGTTTTAGAGTGCAACCCTCATAGAGAGAAAGGAAGAGAAGAGAAAAGATAATGGGTGATGTAACACTTATGGGTAGTGTAGTTCAAGGAGAGGAGAGAGTAAGACCGGTAAAGAGTTAATCGGCCAAATTGGAGGAGGAAAAAAAAGTATCAAGAATGAAGATAAGAGAAACAAATGAACAAATATAATAGAATGGGATAGGTTATAAAGTCTGCAGATTATTCTTGATTTTGAGAGGTTATCTTCTTGCTTTTTCTTTTCTCTCCCTCTTCCTGGTCAGTGACTCTGTACCCCAGGTTCTGCCCCTTTGGCACGCTCAGGTAGAGGTTTGCAGCTGATAATTCTCTATGGCAATGTCATGTAGTGTGCTTTAGTCTCGTTGACAGTCGAAGCTCATTAGCATTTATAGGCTCCGACAGTGAGAGAGTCCGTGTTCCTGGAGCCTTTCTCCTAGTCTTTCCTTCCTCAATTAGTAGCCTGATAATCCAGCTATGGGGTTGCTGCTGCCTCTCGCTGGATAGTAAGAGGCTCAAAGAGCTGGCAACTCCCCACTCTATTTCCACTCAGCACAGGGCTCTGGGTAAGGCTCAGTCAGTCAGAGCTGCTAGCATAATCAGGCGGGCTTTCCGCCCACTCAAAGACCTCTGGCTCTGCCACTCTGTCCGGTAACACAAGCGGGCGCCCACTTCCGGGGCGCTTGGAGGAAACTCTCACTCACTGTCTGCGACCAGGATATCCGGCCAGCAGTCTCACGCTCTGAGTGAAACCCCCAACCGCAGGGAAAAGTTGCAGCGTTGGAATTGAGTCTCGCTCCGTCCCCGTGCGCGGCTTTTGCAAGGCACTGGGGCGGCCCGAGATTCCGCTTTGGCCCACACAAAGGCCCCTGACTCTGCCCCTCTGTGCGATAACACGGGCGCGCACTGCCGAGGCACTCGGAGGAATCGCTCACTCCTTATCTGCGCGCGCAAACCAGGATATGAGGCCGGCCGCGTTTCCCTCTGAGTGAAACACCCTCCAGCACGGAAAATCTCCACCGTTGGAATTAGTTCTCACTCCCTCCAGTGCATGGCTTTCCCAGGGCGCTGGGGCTGCCCAGAGACTCTGCCCTCGGCCCACAGAAAGGCCTCTGACCCTGCCTCTTCATGGAGCAACACGGGCACCCACTCCCGGGGCCTAGGAAGAAATTCTCGCCCACTAACTGCGCACCGACCAGGAGACCGGGTAAAATGGCCGCTCCGCTTGTCTTTCTTTGTTTGGGTTTGGCGCGAGTGTTAGCTTGTATTGCCCGGGTTGCCACAGGATCAGATTTTCCTCGGCTTGGATCTCCGTGCCACAGCCTGGTTCGGCCATTTGTGTCGCAGTCTGGATCTATTCACCCCCTTTGCCCGCCTCAGTTTCTATATTCACAGTTACCAGAGAAAGCCGCCCTGTTTAGGTTAGTGAGGAAGGTGGAGCATTTCTTACTCCCTATTTCCTTCGGGGTTTGGTTATATATTTAGCCAATTTTTCACTCAATCATACCTTTGGGTGTATTGCGAAGCATCTGGAAGCTCCAAGTATAGGTTTTTCTGTTTCTGGTTGAAGATCTTGTTGAGTTTTGGGGGAGATTTATCAGTATCGCTTCCTACCCCGCCATTACTCTGATGTCATCCCCTCAGTTTCTTATATGGATGTTCTGGGCCCATCCAAATTCAAACCCTGACAACAATGAGCCACTGAAGGGTTTAAGAACAGTTCTGCTAATGATGATCAGTCTTAATGTAAAATAGTCTACAGAATACTTCTTAATTACTTTGACTTTTACATTTTCTGTTACTTTCTCTTTGACTTTTAGGATCAATTTTAACATACACAGTATACATACAGTTCTGCAGAAAATAGGATATAAAATACTGGGATATAGAATACCCTTATGGATGGTAACTCTCTTTATCAACTAAGGCTGCTGTCCCACACATTTTCCTCCTCACCTAGAACCTTTCTTCGTTTTTCTTGTACTTTTGGCTTAATTTATATAAACCAAATAGAAAATAAACACCAAAGCATTATTACTTTGAAGAAAACCTCAATACCTTCTAATATTGTTGTTGACAAATGACAATAATGTCCTGTCTGTGTCCTCAAAATAGAGAAGGTTTTTCTTTTAATTAACAGAGTGTAAGGGATTAGATATAGGAAAAATTAGTGGGAAATGAATCATAAATTTTTATTATGCATTTCTTTACAATTAAAACTTCACTATATAATCCATGACTGATTTTGCAATATTAAAGAAATTGTTACCCTGGACAGATAGTTCAGTTGGTTAGGGCATCATTCAGAAGCACAGTGGTTGCCAGTTTGATTCCCATTCAGGGCACACACAGGAATAGCTCAATGATCCTGTCTGTCTGTCTGTCTCTCTCTCTCTCTCTCTCTCTACCTCCCCCTCCCTCCCTTCTTCTCTCACTGAAATCAGTAAGTAAGCCTGACCAGTGGTGGCACAGTGGATAGAGCATAGACCTGGGATGCTGAGAACCCAGGTTCGAAACCCTGAAGTCACCAGCTTGAGTGTGGGATCATCTGGCTTGAGCACTGGCTTACCAGCTTGAGCATGAGGTCATAGACATGACCCATGGTGGCTAACTTGAGCCCAAAAGTCACTGACTTGAAGCTCAAGGTCACTGGCTTCAACAAGCAGTCACTGGCTCATCTGGAGCCTCCCACTCAAGGCACGTATGAAAAGCAATCAATGAACAACTAAAAGTGTCACAACTATGAATTGATGCGTCTCATCTCTCTCCCTTGTCTCCCTTTCACTCTTTCTAAAAATAAATTGTTGAAAAAAAGAAAAAATCACCCATTCCATATGACTAAACATTAGACATTATTCATTTTGGCATATTTTCTGTCTACTCCTAACCATACTGTATACCCGTAATCATATTATACATATGATTTAGAATTCTGAGGTAGAAGGAAGTATTTTCACCTATTTTATTTCAAACATAATTTTTTTAATTTTAATTTCTTGTGTTTACATAGACTCTAGTGTCCCCCCCCAAATACATCCTCCCCTTCCCCTTGCTCCCCACTGTATCCCCCTTGTCCCCCTCCTTCCTTCCCTCCAGGATTTGCTTTTCTGCTCTCATCCCATCCTGTCATCCCCTTTCCCTCTGTCCGCTTTTCCTCTGGATCCTCTGATCCCACCTCTGTCTCTATTCTGTTCCTCAGTTCATATTGTTTGTCGGATTCCTCAAATGAGTGAGGTCATATGGTATTTTTCATTCTCTACCTGGCTTATTTCACTTAACATAATAGTTTCCAGGTCCATCTATGTTGTCACAAAAGGTAATATTTCCTTCTTTTTCATGGCCCCATAGTATTCCATTGTGTATATGTATCACAGCTTTTTAATCCACTCATCTACTGATGAACACTTGGGTTGTTTCCAGATCTTGGTTATTGTAAACAATGCTACCATAAATATGGAGGTACATTTCTCCTTTTGAATCATTGATGTGGTGTTCTTGGTATATATTCCTAAAAGTGGGATGGCTGGGTCAAAAGGTAGTTCAATTTTTAATTTTTTTAGGTATCTCCATACTGTTTTCCACAGTGGCTGCACCAGTCTGCATTCCCACCAGCAGTGCAGGAGGGTTCCCTTTTCTCCTCATTCTCACCAGCACTTATTCTGTGTTGTTTTGTTGATGAGCGCCATTCTGACTGGTATGAGGTGATATCTCATTGTGGTTTTAATCTGCATTTCTGTAATGATTAGTGATGCTGAACATTTTTTCATCTGCCTATTGGCCATCTGTATATCCTCTTTGGAGAAGTGTCTATTCATTTCTTTTGCCCATTTTTTTATTGGATTTTTTATCTTCCTGGTGTTGAGTTTTACAAATTCTTTATATAAATTTTGGTTATTAACCCTTATTCAGACATATTGTCGAATATGTTCTCCCATTGTGTAGTTTGTCTTTTTATTCTGTTCATATTGTCTTCAGCTGTGCAAAAGCTTTTTAGTTTGATACAGACCCATTTGTTTATCCTGTCCTTTATTTCCCTTGCCCGTGGAGATAAATCAGCAAATATATTGCTGCGAGAGATGTCAGAGAGCTTATTGCCTATGTTTTCCTCTAGGATGCTTATGGTTTAACAATTTACATGTAAGTCTTTTATCCATTTTGAATTTATTTTTGTGAATGGTGTAAGTTGGTGATCTAGTTTTATTTTTTTGCAGGTAGCTATCTAATTTTCTCAACACCATTTGTTAAATAGCCTGTCTTTACTCCATTGTATGCTCTTACCTCCTTTGTCAAATATCAGTTGTTCACTTCTGGGTTCTCTGTTCTGTTCCATTGACCTATATGCCTGTTCTTATGCCAGTACCAGGCTGTTTTGAGTACAATGGCCTTGTAGTATAACTTGACATCAGGAAGTGTGATACCACCCACTTTATTATTCTTTTTCAAGATTGCTGAGGCTGTTCCTGTTCTTTTCTGGTTCCATATGAATTTTTGGAATATTTGTTATATCTTTGAAGAATGTCATTGGTATTTTAATAGGAATTACATTGAATTTATAAATTGCTTGGGTAATATGGACATTTTAATGATGTTTATTTTTCCTAACCATGAGCACGGTATATGATTCCACTTGTTTGTATCTTCTTTGATTTCTTCTATCAATATTTTATAATTTTCTGAGTACAAATCTTTTAACCTCCTTGGTTAAATTTACTCCTAGGTACTTTATTATTTTTGTTGCAATAGTGAAGGGGATTGTTTTTTTAATTTCTCTTTCAGACAGATCATTGCTGGTGTATAAAATTGCCTCTGATTTCTGAGTATTAATTTTATATGCTGCCACCTTGCTGAATTCATTTATCAGGTCCAGTAGTGTTTTGACTGCAACTTTAGGGTTTTCTAAGTACAGCATCATATCATCAGCAAATAATGATAGTTTTACTTCTTTTCCAATTTGGATGCCTTTTATTTCTTCTTCTTATCTGATTGCTGCAGCTAGGACTTTCAGAACTATGTTGAATAGAAATGGTAAAAGGGGGCACCCCTGCCTTGTTCCTAATCTTAAGGGGATTGCTTTCAACTTTTGTCCATTGAGTATGATGTTGGCTGTGGGTTTGTCATAGATGGCCTTTATCGTGTTGAGGTATGTTCCCTATGTTCCCACTTTGCTGAGAGTTTTGATCATAAATGGGAGCTGGATTTTATCAAATGCTTTTTCTGCATCTATTGATATTATCATGTGATTTTTCTTCTTCCTTTTGTTTATGTGATGAATCACATTGATTGATTTGCAAATATTGTACCGGCCTTGCCTCCCCAGGATAAATCCCACTTCATCATGATGTATGATTTTTTAATGTATTGCTGGATCTAGTTTGCTAATATTTTGTTGAGAATTATAGCATTTAATTTCATCAGGGATATTGGCCTATACTTTTCTTTCTTTGTGTTGTTTTTGCTTGTTTTTGGAATCAAAATTATGCTCACCTTATAAAAAGAGCTTGGAAGTTTTCCCTCCTCTTGAATTTTTTGAAATAGCTTGAGAAGGATAGGAGTTAGTTCTCCATTGAATATTTGGTAGAATTCTCCTGTGAAGCCATCTGGCCCAGGGCTTTTGTTTGTTGGGAGTTTGTTGATAACTGTTTTGATGTCCTTTGTTGTAATCAGTCTATTTAGATTTTCAGATTGGTTTTTGAAAAATTATATTTTTCAAGGAATTTGTCCATTTTTCTAGGTTGTCTAATTTTCTGGCATACAGTTTTTCATAGTATTTTCTTACAATCCTTTGTATTTCTGTTGTGTTTGTTGTTACTTCTCCACTCTCATTTCTAATTTTATTTATTTGAGTCTTCTCTTTTTTCTTGGTGAGTCTGGCTATGGGTTCATCGATCTTGTTTACCTTTTCAAAGAATCAACTCTTGGTTTCATTGATTCTCTGTATTTTTTTTTAGTCTCTATTTCATTTATTTCCACTCTGATCTTTATTATTTCCTTCCTTCTACTACCTTTGGACTTTACTTGCTGTTCTTTTTCTAGTTCTTTTAGTTGCAGGGTAAGTTGTTTATTTGAGCTTTTCCTAGCTTCTTAAGGAATGCCTGTAATGCTATGAACTTCCCTCTCAGGACTGCTTTTGCTGTATACCACAGATTTTGAGTTGTTGTAAGCTCGTTTTCATTTGTTTCAAGGAAATTTTTTATTTCTTCCTTGACCTCATTGTTGACCCATTCATTATTTAATAACATGTTTAGTTTCCAAGTGTTTGAGTGATTTTCAGTTTTTCTATTGTAGTTGATTTCTAGTTTCATGCTATTGTGGTTAGAGAAGATATGATTTCAATCTTCTTAGATTTGTTGATACTCGTTTTATGCCCCAGTATATGGTCTATCCTAGAGAATGTACCATGTGCACTTGAGAAGAATGTATTCTGCTGCTTTAGGGTGAAAGATTCTGAAGATATCTATTAAATCGAGTTGATCTAGTGTGTCCCTTAATTCTGCTGTTTCTTTGTTAATTTTCTTTCTTGAGGATCTATCCAGTGATGTTAGTGCGGTATTGCTGTTTATCTCGCCCTTTAGTCCATCAAAGTTTGCTTTATATATTTAGATGCTCCTATTTAGGTGCATAGATATTTATAATGGTTATCTCTGCCTTTTGGATTGCTCCCTTTTTCATTATGTATTGAGCTTCTTTATCCCTTACTATAGTCTTTGTTTTAAAGTCTATTTTGTTAGTAATAGGAATTGCTACCCAGCTTTTTTTTTTTCACTTCCATTTGCATGAAATATTTTTTCCATTCTTTTACTTTCAGTCTATGTGTATCTTTTGTTTTGAGGTGTGTCTCTTGTAGCCAGCATATGTATAGGTCCTGTTTTCTTATCCATTCAGCTACCATATGTCTTTTGATTGGAGCATTTAATCCATTTACATTTAAGGTTGTTATTATTGATATGTAGTTGTTTATTGATATCTTTTTCCTTGAATCTACATTCTTCTTTTACTAGATTTTTCCCCCCTGCTTTGTTCTATCTACAGCAGGCTCCTTTACATTTCTTGCAGCATTGCTTTGGTTGTAATGAATTCCTTGAGTTTTTTTGTCTGGGAAGCTTTTTATTTCTCTTTCAATTTTAAACAGTAGCATTGCTGGATAAAGAAGTCTTGGTTGTAGGTTCTTGTTCTGCATTACTTTGAATATTTCTTGCTATTCCCTCCTGGCCCCAAGTATTTCTGTGGAAAAGTTGGATGGCATCATTATGGGGGTCCTTTGTAGGTGATTGACTGTTTTTCTCTTGCAGTTTTTAGTATTCTTTATCTCTTAGCTTTGGTATTTTGATTATGATGTGTCTTGGTGTAGGTCTCTTTGGGTTCTTTTTTAATGGGGTTCTCTCTGCTGCTTGAACCAGTATGACTTTTTACTGCATCAATTTAAGGAAAATTTTAGCTATAATTTCTTCAATCAGGTTCTCTATTTTTTTTTCTTTCTCTTCTTGTTCAGGAACCCCTATTATGCAGATATTGTTTCTCTTCATGTTGTCACAGAGCTCTCTTAGAGTTTCCTCAGGCTTTTTGATCCTCTTTTCTTTTTGTTGTTCTGCTTTCGTGCTTTCGCTTACCTTGTTCTCTAAGTCACTGATTCGATTCTCTGCTTCATTCAGCCTGCTTTTAATTCCTTCTAGTGTAATCTTCATTTCTGATATTTTGTTTGTCATTTCTGTCTGGTTCTACTTTACAGTTTTTATGTCCTTTTTGATGCTTACAGTTTTTTTATTTAAGTGTACATTAAGTCCATCCATTGTAGCTTTGAGATCCTTAAGCATCCTGACAATCATTATTTTATACTCTGCATTCAGTAATTTGATTACTTCCATTTCATCCAGATCTTTTTCTGGGGATTTTTCTTATTGATTCACATGACTTAAGTTTCTCTGTCTTCCCATTGTTTCTGTGTGTGGCTTGCAAGCTTGTTCCAGTTATGGTCTCCTTACCTAGTAGAGCCGCTTTAAAGTCTTGTTTTGTCTGTTTTCAGTTTACTTAATTCAGCAGTGGGCTTGTTTACTGATCTCCACGGAGGGGGCTTATTTGAAACTGTATCCAGGAACGCAGTGGGTGTGACCTCTGATAATTTGAAGGCAGGTTCTCCCAGCTGCTCTCCAGGGGTGAGGGCCACTCTCATTTTCAGTAGGGGGAGGTGTATCTCAGATCTCCCTGGAGTCTTGAGTTACTGCCGCTTTGCCCCACTTCCTATTTTCAGCTGTGTTTTTAGTGCTTATTGGAGCTGGAGAGCTTTTTGGAGGTGGGTCACCTGGAATCACTTTAGGCTTGTGCTGTGTGGAGAGACCAACCCCTCCCCCAGCTATGGCCACCTCTGCACTGGATGAGTCAGCTTCTCAGGTCATCCCAGGCATTCCTCTACCTGTCATTGGCTGTCTTGCTCTCCCCACTTTCCTCGTGGAAGACAAGCCAGCCTTCTCAGCCCTTCTTGCCCCCAGGGTCCCAAGCAAGTGGCTGTGAGTGATATTTTCTGCTCTGTCCCTTTAAGGCACCCCCGCCACTTCCCACAAACGGAACTTTGCTCTTCTCCCCTCTCAGTGCTCTCCATCTGTCTCCTCCAGTCCCTGTATTTCTAGGCTGGGTCTCCGGTTCTGAGATTGAGGGCCCCCATCTCTCAGGGTCTCTCTCCTTATAATGAGAGCCCTTCTGGACTCTAAGCCTCAGCCTCTCCTTGCTCCTGGAAGCAGGGGAGCCCCCCACCATGCCCCCACACTCCCTACCAGGATTGGTGTGGATTCTTCTTTGCTCGTTGGTTTTTGAGACCTGCTCTTTTAGTCCAAAGTTGGTTTTTCATGATGATTGTTCTTAAATTAATTTGTAATCCAGATTGGTGGTGTGAGCTGGGAGTCTGAGCATCTGTCTACTCTGCTGCCATCTTGGAATCCCTCAAACATAATTTTTTTTTTTTACAGGGACAGAGAGAGTCAGAGAGAGGGATAAATAGGGACAGACAAACAGGAATGGAGAGATGAGAAGCATCAATCATCAGTTTTTTGTTGTGACACTTTAGTTCATTGATTGCTTTCTCATATGTGCCTTGACAGCAGGCTTTCAGCAGACCAAGTAACCCCTTGCTCAGGCGAGCGACCTTGGGTCCAAGCTGGTGAGCTTTTTGCTCAAGCTAGATGAGCCCATGCTCAAGCTGGCGACCTCAGAGTCTGAACCTGTGTCCTCAGCATCCCAGTTCGACGTTCTATCCACTGTGCCACCACCTGGTCAGGCCATAATTCTTTATTAATGGACTTTTTATGCTAATGATATAAGAATTGGAGGGAATAAGTCTGTATTTAGGTGTGATTATTTTATAATTATACCTCTCCTAGGATACTTAAAATTTATATATTTTTAAATTTATATATTTTTAAGTTCACAATACTGCATTAATTTTCTCTTTCCATAGTAGCTCTATTCTGGGCCCATAAGAAAATATAGAGTGGAAAAATCTGATTTTTGAGGTGATAATGACTGTTGAAGTGTTGGGGGTTCTCAAAGAGGGTACACAGCCTTTTTTGGCTTTTTCTGGCCTTTCTTGAAATCTTGAGGAGATAATACTTAGGGTTATAGGGTTAGTTACTCAAGAGCTATATTAAAATCTATGCTGTAAATAGATCACTGAAATAAATCTCTGATGAACAGTATAATCTACCCATGTAGGTACCCATGACCATACCTATAGTTTACTACTGAACCCTTGAATATAGATGCCAGTGTTTACATTTCAAACAAGCTGCTGTTTATGGAGAACTCAAGAAATCAAGAGTCTTGAAAAAGAAGAAGCATTAAAAAGAGTATAATTATTAACTGTTCAATGTCAGTACCATACCAGGTACATTAGGAGAACAGAATAAGCCTAAGATTTATCCGTTTCATCTAGTTTCTTAAAATCTTTTTCTGGAAGCAAAATATACACGGCATAACTATAGAACTAACAATAATTTATGAGGTATACCTGTAATAATCAGGTGATTATACTCAAAGATACCAAAATTCATCAATGATATGAAACTAGACTGACGATGGCATTTTGAGTCATTTGCATTCTGAGGTGTACTTGCTTGTGTAGGAGGGTTTGTTTGAGAGTCACTGCTTGCCTTGGAAATGGGACCCACATCCACTAGAGGGTATCATGGATATGCATGTCATTTATCACTTGTTTAGCAGTAGGTAAAATGTCAAGAACTTCTGAGGGCACAGAAATACAAAGTAGGATAAAGAAAATGACAGTTCTGAGAAAACAAGACATCTGCTTCAGATGAGCATGGTCACTTCTGTTTAATATGTGTCTGAAGTCTCTGTCACCCATCTGCTCAATAAGTAAATGATATCTGATAAAAATGAAAAAAGTATAATGAATTAAACCATGCTAAGAATGTTTAAAGATACATGGAAACTAGTTATTTTTTATTGAGGATATGGACGCTTTAATTTAATAATTTTTTTTCACAATTCAAAAACATATGGTAAAACTACAAAACTTAAGTTGGGTAAGTTGTTTGGTTTCAACATAATATATCAGTAACTCAGAGTAGCTGATAAGACCTTTTTTCTCAATGTAAAATACTTGTTAACAGTAACATTGTTTGTAGTGCTGTAGGCTTTGAAATTTAGAGATAAACCAGTATGGACAAATTTCTAACATAATTTTATAACTAGAGTCAGTCATAAATTGACATGTGTGAGAAAGAGAAATAAGTATAAAAGAACACTAAAAGAATATTTTTAATCCATCACTAAGTAAGAAATGAAGCCCTGGCCGGTTGGCTCAGCGGTAGAGCGTCGGCCTAGCGTGCGGAGGACCCGGGTTCGATTCCCGGCCAGGGCACACAGGAGAAGCGCCCATTTGCTTCTCCACCCCTCTGCCGCGCTTTCCCTCTCTGTCTCTCTCTTCCCCTCCCGCAGCCAAGGCTCCATTGGAGCAAAGATGGCCCGGGCGCTGGGGATGGCTCTGTGGCCTCTGCCCCAGGCGCTAGAGTGGCTCTGGTCGCAACATGGCGACACCCAGGAAGGGCAGAGCATCGCCCCTGGTGGGCGTGCCGGGTGGATCCCGGTTGGGCGCATGCGGGAGTCTGTCTGACTGTCTCTCCCTGTTTCCAGCTTCAGAAAAATGAAAAAAAAAAAAAAAAAAGAAATGAATCACCTATGTCAGTGGTCCCCAACCTTTTTTGAGCCACGGACCGGTTTAATGTCAGAAAATATTTTCACAGACCGGCCTCTAGGGTGGGACGGATAAATGCACAAAATAAAATTATGCGACCGGCGTAAAAACTTTGGTATTTTTAAATATAATTGTCGAACTTACGAGACAAGCGTCAAGAGTAAGTCTTAGACAGATGTAACAGAGGGAATCTGGTCATTTTTTAAAAATAAAACATCGTTCAGACTTAAATATAAATAAAATGGAAATAATGTAAGTTATTTATTCTTTCTCTGCGGACCAGTACCAAATGGCCCACGGACAGGTACCAGTCCGCGGCCCGGCGGTTG
The DNA here is from genome assembly GCF_036850765.1 of Saccopteryx bilineata. Taxonomy (NCBI): domain Eukaryota; kingdom Metazoa; phylum Chordata; class Mammalia; order Chiroptera; family Emballonuridae; genus Saccopteryx; species Saccopteryx bilineata. The sequence continues at coordinate 65,184,406 of NC_089498.1, forward strand.
GGGACCACTGACCTATGTGCTGTGCAAATTTTCAAAGTGAATACATTTAGAAATTATTTTTCTCTCTCTACAAAGCTTTATACTTTAAAGGAAAACCTACTTAGGGCCAAAAGGTTCAGAAATGTCCCTTTCAGAGCTGTGCCATGATGTAATCATTGAACTTTCTTCAGTGATGGAAATGTCCTTTATCTGTATTTGATAATACAGTAGCCACATGTGACTATTGAGCATGTGAAATATGGCTAGTGCAATGAAGGACTAGATTTTTAGTTTAAGTTTGGTCAATTTGAATTTAAATATCCGCATGTGTTCAGTGTCTTCCATATTGTTAAGATGACAAAGTCAAATTGTATAGTAGTAGATATGCTTTGCCAGATAGTGAATTCATCTAGTGTCATTTTGTATCCAAGATTCTTAGGCTCTTAAATTTTTTTTACCTTGTTCTGGTTAGAGACATTACCACTTCTGACTTAGTTTAGCTTAAAACAGTATCTTTCTTTAAAAGGTTCTTCTAAATCATAAACTTAATTTCCAAGTGCTAGTTTTAAAAGAGCAAAATTGTGGGTTCTATTTATACTGAGGGTAAGCTCATCACACATTTTTTATACTTTAAAGTTAAATATAAAGCTGAAGTGTTTGGGGGGTGGAATGTATTGATATCTACAATTCACTTTGAAATGCATTAAAAGTTGTGTAATGGATGGATAAATGATAGATATGTAATAAAGCAAAATGTAAATGATATGTGGGGGTGTGTTCACTGTCAATTCTTTAATAATAAAATGAATAAGCTTCATGATAAAATGTTGGGGGAAATGTTCAATATAAGCATGTAAAATATTTTAAAGTGTATTTTTTTCTTGGATCTGTCACTTCTCTGTTAAATAGAGCCAGGGGGCAATAACAGAGCGATTACGGAGTTTCAGTATGCACGATCTAACCGTTATCCAAGGGGATGAGCACGTGGGACAAAGACCGTACCAACCTCTGCCAGAACCAAAAAGGAAAAGTAAGCCAGCCTCCAGTGAATCAACAGGTAAGCTTTTTTGTTTCAATTTATCATTCTTTCACTATTGGGGTTTTTTGAGTCAAGATGGGTAGTAAAATAATTCCTGGTAACTCTGACTTTGGGTAGACAAAATATACTTTTAAGCTTATATTTTTTTTAGTTTTACGCTTAACTGTAGTTAGTGCATGACTTTTGTTGACTCTGGAGATAGTCCAACTAAGAGAGGACAGTAGTCTTTTGTGATGCCATATAATTTTAGAAGCATGGGTGTGGTTACCACTACTTCCCCACCACCAACACTAGTTCTGATCTGTCACCAGAACTCTTTCTCCTTAAATTATGGTGACATCTGAGGAGTTTCATAGCTAAATATTCTTTACTGTAAGTGCTGTGAACAAATAAGGATATTGACTCACAAGATAGAAAGTTTTAAGTAGGTGACAAAAGATGACTCAATTTGAAAATAGGATTACTCCAATGGAAAATATGTTGTAGGAACATGTATTTCTAGTTCAAGAACTAACTTGTAGGCATATTCTAAAGTATATCATGAACATGTCATAGTTGATATATCCTAAGCTTTACTTTAAAAATGTTATTTCATACATAGATTAAAAGACATAGTTCCTTAGTCTTGTTATCACATATTTTAAAAAGTCTTAGTTCAAGACTCAGTTGAGAACTAAGATCTTAAGGACTTGTCTTATTAATATATTATTAAGTCCCTAAAAATACAGGATTACTTGATTGTTTTTTTTAAAATGAAGGTTGATTAAAAATCACCCTTTTAATTAAGACCAGTTTGAAAAATAAGATAACAGTCTCTTCTTATAAAGGAAAAAGAGTGAACTTTCTTCTAAGTTCTCCCTAGAGTGAATAATTTTACAAAGTTGGTGGCTATTATCTAAGAGGTAGTAATTAAGCATTGGCCATTGATTAAGGTAGTAATATCTTTTAAGAGTAAGGAACCATTGAACTTTGAACCATCATCCTTAATAAATAATTAAAAGTAGTTTCTAATATAGACATTTTCTTAATATACACCTTAAAATTAAGTATACTGATTTTGATTATGGGATCAGCTGTAATGTTTAGCTGACTGGGACAAGTTATCTGAGTCCTTTATCAGCAATTTATTCAGAATTATACCTTAGAACTATTTAAGAATTATATTCTAATTATTTAAATGAAACAGGAATATATGTAGGAAAATCTGACACTATTTTTTTGGCATTCTTCTATTTAAAATGATGTGACTAAGATATTTTAAGATAATGAGGTCCTGGTCCTGGCCCTGGCCAGTTTGCTCAGTGGTAGAGCGTCGGCCTGGCATGCAAGAGTCCCAGGTTCGATTCCCGGCCAGGGCACACAGGAGAAGCACCCATCTGCTTCTCCACCCCTCCTTCCTCCTTCCTCTTTGTCTCTCTTTTCCCCTCCTGCAGCCGAAGCTCCATTGGAGCAAAGTTGGCCCGGGCGCTAAGGATGACTCCATGGCCTCTGCCTCAGGCGCTAGAATGGCTCTGGTTGCAACAGAGCAACGCCCCAGATGGGCAGAGCATCGACCCCTGGTGGGCATGCCGGGTCGATCCCGGTCGGGCGCACGCAGGATCTGACTGCCGCCCCATTTCCAACTTCAGAAAAATACAAAAAAAAAAAAAAAAGATAATGAGGTCCTATTTAGTTCTTTTGTTAAAGTTCAAATCATGAAATTGAAATAACCAAAGACTGCCTTATAAAATGGGAAGTGGTTAGCAGTACAAGAAAGGTATTTTGTTGTTAGGAAATTAAAATTTTACTATGCATTACTTTGCCCATCTTTCCTACAGAATAGTATATATTCTGAGGTTTCATCCCTAAAAAAAAAAATTTAACCAGAACTTTCTCTTAACAATATTTTTAATAAAATAGTATGGTTTCAGGAGAGGACTAGTTGAAAAGTAGATGGCAATAGATAAACTAGAAAGATGTGAGTCCAGATATCTATGGAAATTCATCAAATGAGAAAGGTAGCCTTTGAAACTGATGGGACAAAGGCAAAGTAAAAAGTGGTGTTAGGAAAACTGCTATGCTTAGAAGGTGGAATGGGGAATAAAGTTACACCTCCACCTCAATTCTTTGGTCAAAATAAATTCTTAAAAGATTAAAGCAGAAATGTAAGAAATTAAACAATATAGTAGGAAATTCCAGTGTATATTTTAATATTCCTAGTATAGATCAAACTTCTTAAGCGTGACACCAAAACCATAGAGACACAATGGATAGGTGAAATAGCTCGGTTGCCAAGTAATGGAGCAGCAGCCCCAGATGGGCAGAGCTTCGCCCTGTAGAAGGCTGCCAGGTGGATCCCAGTCGAGGTGCATGTGGAAGGCTGTCTCTTGTCTCCCCACCTCTCAATTAAAAAAAAAAGAATACTTAATTATTTTTCAAAAGAGAGAGTGCTGTTGTTTTGCTTCTTTTTTTTTTTTTTTTTTTTTTTTTTTTTCTTTCATTTTTCTGAAGCTGGAAACAGGGAGAGACAGTCAGACAGACTCCCGCATGCGCCCGACCGGGATCCACCCGGCACGCCCACTAGGGGCGACGCTCTGCCCACCAGGGGGCGATGCTCTGCCCATCCTGGGCGTCGCCATGTTGCGACCAGAGCCACTCTAGCGCCTGGGGCAGAGGCCACAGAGCCATCCCCAGCGCCCGGGCCATCTTTGCTCCAATGGAGCCTTGGCTGCGGGAGGGGACGAGAGAGACAGAGAGGAAAGCGCGGCGGAGGGGTGGAGAAGCAAATGGGCGCTTCTCCTGTGTGCCCTGGCCGGGAATCGAACCCGGGTCCTCCGCACGCTAGGCCGACGCTCTACCGCTGAGCCAACCGGCCAGGGCCTGTTTTGCTTCTAATGTTGAGTAATAGGTTGAAATTTTAAAAAAATCATTATAATTCTACTACTCAAAGCACTGTTGATAGTTTAGTATTATCCTACCAGAAGCTATACTATGTATCTACATTTTTAATGGAATATTAAAAATATTTACAATACAGCGCCTCATTCTCAAAAATTTTTGATTCAGTGGATCATCAGTGTTAAAGCTTAGAAATGCATATTTCTTTTTTTTTTAAAGTGAAGGGGGGTAGGCAGAAAGACTCCTGCATACTCCCCAACCCAGATTCACCCAGCAAGCTGCCCATCTGGGTCCACTGCTTTGTTGCTCAGCAACTGAGCTATTTTAGCTATTTTAGCGCCTGAGGCGAGGCCATGGAGCCATCCTTGGCACCTGGCACCATCTTGCTTGAACCATTGAAGCCATGGCTGAGGGAAGGAAAGAGAGAGAGAGAAAGTGAGGGGGGGGAGGGGTGGAGAAGCAAATGATCCCTTCTCCTGTGTGCCCTGACCGGGAATCAAACCTGGGACTTCCACATGCTGGGCTGATGCTCTACTGCTGAGCCAACCAAGTATTCATTTTTTAATCATTGGTTTTTTTTTTCTATTTCATTTACTTCCAAAATTCATCCAGAAAAAGAATTGATTAGTTGTTTTTGTTTGCTTTTTATTTAGTGAGAGGAGGGGAGGCAGAGACAGACTCCTATATGTTGCTGACTGGGAGCCCCCTGGCAAGCCCACTGGAGGGCAGTGCTCTGCCCATCTAGGGCATTGTCCCATTGCAACTGAAGCTGTTTTTTTAGCACCTGAGGCAGAGGCCATGAGCCATCCTCAGCGCCCAGGGCCAACTCGCTGTAATCGAGCCTTGGCTGCAGGAGGGGAGGAGAAGAGGGGGAAGAGAGAGAAGCGAGAGGGGGAGGAGTGGAAAAGCAGATGGGTGCTTCTCCTGTGTGCCTTGACTGGGAATCAAACCCGGGACATCCACACGCTGGGCCAGTGCTCTATCTACCACTTAGCCAACTGGCCAGAGCCAAAAATTGATTAGTTTTTCAGTATGAGTATTACATTCACATTTCAGAGTCTGTTTACTGGTTCATGTGATCAGTACCTTTACCTTAGAAGTTCTGATTGATTGTTCATACAAGCAAACTCTAATGTATGGAAAAGTAGGTCCCTTTTGAAAGTTCATAATGGCCTTCTCTGAGCAGTTTGAGGTTAGCTGATCAAGAGAGGTCTTTCTGCTTTGATGAAATTATTCAAATCTGCATGTTGTCCGTATGAGAAAAAAAGAACTCTCTCCAAATGCTTTCTTGTAAGAAAACGATGCTTTGAACATGATGTTCACATTCCTTGAAGACACATCACATTTTGATAAATGGAGATATTTTAAAGAAACTGCTGCTCCCATATTAGTTTTCAGTGGTTCGATATTCAGTTTCAATACCAGTGCATAAAGAGATTTTTTGTTTGTTTGTTTGGTTTATGTGCTTTGCATATTTATTAAATCCTTAAGATGACTATGAAGGTTAAGTATTTTATCCTTTTTTTGTAGATGAATAAACTGAGGCTTGAGGAGATTAAATTACTTAAAATTTACATACTCAGGGACAGAAATTAGGTATCCATAATTGCTAAGCTAATTTTTACTCTTTTCTTGTTCATTTATAAAGAGGTTACAGTTGGGCTGGAATCATGAATTCAAATAATTTGAGCAGGAAGGGGCCTTAGAAATGTTTAGTCAAAGATGGCAAATAGGTGACATGCCTACACTCTGCTCCCATGCCCATGGTGGCAGACGTGGCCAATGGACTGTGGCACTTCCCCACACTGGCCCGGAATCCCACTTCACACAGTGCCCCCAACAGCCTGCTCAGAGTTGGCATTGACTTAGAAACCAGTGCATCATCTCATCTACCTTACCACCTTACTGCCTTACCAGATAAGAAAGCAGGCCTAGAGAAAGGCATGACTCACTCTGGATCTCACAGCTACTAGATGGCAAAAGACTCATTTCTCCTCCCAGGGGTCCAGGACGCCTTCTACCACAATAGCTAAAGCCCCTTCCAAGTCAGACTTCAATGACTCTGCACTTACATTAATCCATGGAAACTGTTTAGAACGGTGCCTGGTACCTGCTAAGTACTGATCAATATTTACTATTATTATTATAATAAAAGAAAACATACCAACTCTTTTAAGATGTACAAACTGAATAAAACCAGGTCAGTTGGCAGAAGGATCTGCTAGTTTTCCAAAATGGCTACAGAGCTGTGGGCTGAAACTAGCCAAACAGCTGCAGCCTCAGGCCCAGGGCCAGCAACACAGGCTCTTCGTTCTTTGGTCCCAGGCACCGCGCCTCGGGAATGTGCACGGAAGGCTCCGTACTGAGGGCTCTCTCCAGCCTAGACTAATGATGTAACACAGCGGATCCTAAGTGTCGCCTTTGTATGGCACCAGCAGAATCCCACCAGCTTTACCTCACCCATGCTTGGCAGACCCATAAACCATTCAGTTCCTGCTCTCTTTGCCATCCAGATTTGAGTTTCTCTCATAATCTCAGGTCTGCCTCTTCTCTTCTGAAGACTTTTAATTACATATATAACATTGACTAACATTTCCATCACTCACAGCAGAATTTTCATAATACTCATTTCCAGGTATTAAGTGCAATAGAAATTGCTTATTTCAGTGAGGTTATTTGTCTTGACTCCTCTCTTTTGGACACAGGGATTGGTTTACTAAATTGCTAAGTTATATTTAATCACTTCACTTCCCAAATTTGGCTACTTTCTCTGTCCTTACTCCTTGGACTTTGTCATTTCTAACCTATCATACTGCAGTAACACTCACACACACACACACACACACACCCCGCTTTCAAGTCTCGTCCACTTCTGATTCATTCTCCAAAGTGCAAGGAGAAGCTTTTAAAGAACCCAGATCTAATTGTGTCACCGTTGTTTAACATGCTTCAGTTGTGTGTCCCCCACCTCCTGCCCCTGCCTCTTGCTCTCTGATAACTCAATTGCGTGTGGTATATTAGCTCCCCGGCCTTGTTCCCACTCCATCATGTGCTAGCTATATAGAATCACAAGCCTTTCAAGATTTAGTTTAGTCACCACCTCCTACAAGAAGCCTTCTTTCACAACGCCCTTTCCCCCGCCCCCATGCTGAGCAAATGCTCTCACTGTATGCCCCCATAGCACCTTGTCCTTATCTTCTATTTATGGCACCTCTTAAAGGACTGTAATGCCCAATAGAATATTTTTCCCCTATTGGGTAGAAAATGACAATTTTGTCTTTCTCATCATTTTATCCCCATGATTTAACACACTGCTTCACACACAGTAGAATTTTTAAAATACCATATTTCCCCAGGTATAAGATGCTCCCATGTATAAGACGCACCTTAATTTTGGGGCTCAAAATTTGAAAAAAAAATGTATTACATAAAGTTATTGAACTCATGTTTTATTCATTATAAAATTCATACAACTCATCATTCTCCAGACTCCCATGCATTAGCTTGTCCTCATCTGTGTCTGATGATGGATCACTATCTTCATATATTGCTTCATCCTCATTTCCATCTATGGCATTTGAAATGCCACACTTCTTAAATGACTTGACCACCACTGTATAAGCCGCACCCAGTTTTTAGACCCCAATTTTTTCAGAAAAGGGTGCATCTTATACATGGGGAAATACCGTGTTTTTAGAAGAAAGAATAAAGTCATCACTTTTCCTAAAACCATAATTAGAAAGCTAGTAATATATTTTTTCAGAGAAATGAAACAAAGAATAAGATTTATAGGCCCTGGCCGGTTGGCTCAGCGGTAGAGCGTCGGCCTGGCGTGCGGGGGACCCGGGTTCCATTCCCGGCCAGGGCACATGGGAGAAGCGCCCATTTGCTTTTCCACCCCCCACCCCTCCTTCCTCTCTTCCTCTCTTCCTCTCTTCCTCTCTGTCTCTCTCTTCCCCTTCCGCAGCCAAGGCTCCATTGGAGCAAAGATGGCCGGGGCGCTGGGGATGGCTCCTTGGCCTCTGCCCCAGGCGCTAGAGTGGCTCTGGTCGTGGCAGAGCGATGCCCCGGAGGGGCAGAGCATCGCCCCCTGGTGGGCAGAGCTTCGCCCCTGGTGGGCGTGCCGGGTGGATCCCGTCGGGCACATGCGGAAGTCTGTCTGACTGTCTCTCCCCGTTTCCAGCTTCAGAAAAGAGAAAAAAAAAAAAAAGATTTATATATAATCATCTTTTAGATGAAATTCTAATTCCTAATAATATAAAACAAGAGTCAATTAAAATAACAAAGGCCATACATTTTTGAACTATGGTCTTACGCTTCATCTGTAGTCTCAGAGAAATTTCTGGTCAGAACCACTGCCTTTCTGACTTAATCTTGATTCCTCACTCTCTGCATTACCTTAGTTTTATTGGATTGGGATCAGAAGATTAAGCAGGAGCAATAGAGGAAAAATCTAGAAATGACAACCTAAAAACATTTTTTCTGGTTTACTGTCCCCAATTGTAAAATAAATAAAATTTTGTTAAAATAAAACTTTGGCAAATTAAAGAAAAAGGAGAACTGAACTTAAAATCACCTAAAAGCCCACTTCCAAGAGATGTCATGTTTTCATTTTTGTTTTTGCTTTGTTTCTATATGTACATGTTTTCCCTACTTAATATTACATCAGGAGCCTTTTCCCAGGACTGTTAGCCCCTCCCCCACCACACACCACACTGGCCTCCTCAAGGTTCTTCAGAGTCATGCGTCCCCTGCCCTAGCGCCTTCACACATGAGTCTCTTCTCTCTAGACCAGACTTCCTTGGACTGCTGCAGGAAAACAAAGCTGCTGGCCTCAATGATTACTGATGCTACTCCCAAATCCTTCCTAATTTCTAACCCAAAAGTCTGGAAGTATAAAATCATACTAGCTTCATATACTAAGATGTTTATCTTATTATGAGCCTGAGAAGTTTCTTAATAACCCTCTGTGTTTGCTTAGTGAGTCTCAAGTTACACGTGTCCTGCGGAAGAGCAGATTAATGAACATTGATGTAGTATATTATTATTAGCATGCAAGAAGTCTGTCTCTTGTCCCCTTATGATCCAGGAAAACCTGCTACTTTTTACTCACCTTAAGATTTAGGTATTTATGACCCTGGCCGCTGGCTCAGTGAATAGAGCGTCGGCCTGGCATGCAATATCCCGTGTTCAATCCCTGGTCCAGGCTCACATGAGAAACAACCATCTGCTTCTCTTCCCCTCCATCTCCCACTTCCCTCTCTCTGCCCCTCTTGCAGCCAGTGGCTCGACTGGTTCGAGAAGCAGCCTCAGGTGCTGAGGATAGTTTGGCTGGTCCAAGCATCAGCCTCAGACGGGGGTTGCCTGGTGGATCCTAGTCAGGGCGCATGCCAGAGTCTGTCTCTCTATCTCCCCTCTCACTTTAAAAAAAAAAAAAAAAAAGGCCCTGGCCGGTTGGCTCAGTGGTAGAGTGTCAGCCTGGCGTGCAGAAGTCCCAGGTTCGATTCCCGGCCAGGGCACACAGGAGAAGCGCCCATCTGCTTCTCCACCCCTCCCCATCTCTTTACTGTCTCTCTCTTCCCCTCCCGAAGCCGAGGCTCCATTGGAGCAAAGATGGCCCGGGCGCTGGGGATGGCTCCTCGGCCTCTGCCCCAGGCGCTAGAGTGGCTCTGGTCACAACAGAGCGACGCCCCCTGGTGGGCAGAGCGTCGCCCCCTGGTGGGCGTGCCGGGTCGATCCTGGTCGGGCGCATGCGGGAGTCTGTCTCTCCTGGTTTCTAGCTTCAGAAAAATACACACACACACACAAAAATAGACATTTATTTTTCTTTTTAATAGGATAATTTGAAGTTTAATGGGGCCTTGTAACCTCACCTGTCTTTATAATCTACCTAGTATTCTGGTTGCCTTAGACTTGGGCTCCTCTTTTGCTCATCCAAGCAGTGTAATCCCTAGACCAGTAGATTAAGCATCACCTTGGAACTTGATAGAAATGAAGAATCTGAGTTCACCTCAGGCCCATAAATCTGTATATTAATTTACAAGTTCTCCAGGTGACTTTAATAATCTGCTAAATTTGAGAACGTCTGCTTCAGGAATAGGAACGTTCTTGTCCCTAAATCCCAGTGTCAGGATGCTGTCAGACTTCGTGCCAGTAATCAGCCTGACCGCTTGGATGTTTGCATATTTGCTAATGTTAAGTAAGTCTTTGTGGCTACACACAGCAGCCTATTAGCGCACACGCCCAATCTCTTACCGCTCTGCTTCATGCTGCCTCTTTTCTTTGACTAACAATTCTCATCATAGCCTGTGGTATTTCTAATTATTGCAGCCTGTCGGCTGGGTTTTATCCAGCAGCTGTAACAGTGTTGATTTAACATCTCTATCACCTGCCCCAGGTAAACTTGTCCAAAATCCAGCCCCTTAGGATCTTATGTGACTCCTTAAATTTACCCTATCATTCCCAATCTTCACAAAAGGTTTGACACATAGGAGAGTACCCTTAATTCCTAATTAAAGTCTAAGATACAAATGACAGACTAAAACACATAATTGCTTAGGTTATTTAGAATTTATGAAAAGGATTAAGGGTGGGGGGAGAAAAGAAAGGAAAGGATTATGGGTGAGAAGAGACTTCACTATATATTTATATTTTTTGATTTTTGAACAAGATAAATATGTTACCTACTCAAAAATAACTATTATTATTCTGAAAAATGCATAGGAAAAAGGAATGGTCAGGGAAAACTTCCTGGAAGAAATAGATTGTGAGCTTCATGCAAAGATCAGTGATGAAGGATGGGGAGCACATTCCAGATGAGAACGGGAATAATGGAGGCTCCGCAGAGAACTGCAGAGTGAGGAGGAGGTGCTGAGTGGTATCTTTTTACCAAAACATGCTCGTTTTGACAACTCATTTAGGTTATGGAATTCCACTGAAAGACGGAGGTGAGAAAACAGATGAAGAAGCAGATGGGCCATATTCAGATGATGAGATGTTAACACACAAAGGACTTCGAAGATCACAAAGCATGAAGTCAGTGAAAACCGTGAAAGGCCGCAAAGAGGTTAGTCAGTTACAGAATTGTTTTCCTAATGATTAACATTAAAGGAGTTCTCTGCTGCATTATCACTCAGGATATTAATGTTCCATAAGTGAAGGATGGGAGTGGTAGGGCCGCAGTTATATTTAAAATTCTTTATTAAGATCAGATATATTAGGACCTCTGGAAATTTAGAAAATTGTAAATTCCTAGTCTTCCACTATATGTAAAAAATGGTATTCTCACATACCAAATGATATGGTTGTCATGAACACCCACTGCCAGCCCTATGCATAAGCAAAGAAAACAATTAACAAAGTTAACTACATAGCTTTGCTTTGAACCAGCCCTACATAAGGATTACATAGTAAAAGTTTCTCTATAGTTATATATTGTCTTTGTGTCCAGAAAGCAGTGGAGGATTCTGGGAAATGGCCTCAGATTACTATTAGCAATGTACCAAGCAAAGCATAAGTAGTAGTTAAGTTAGTGTTTTGTTATTAGCGATGATAATCTGCAGCATAGAACCAACTACATTTTTAGTATATAAACTGTTGCCTTTTGAATGCACACTTACAGGTTAATTGATTCTTTCTACCAGAAAAGTTAAATTATTGTGATTATGAACTATTAAATCTTATATAATTTGAAAAAATAATCATCTGATTTGTAATAACAACACATTTCTCTCCTCAGGTGCGGTATGGGTCACTAAAATACAGAGTGAAGAAGAGGCCACAGGTGTATTTTTAGTCATTTACATGTCAGGTAGCCCAAAACAGATTATGCTAATGTATCAACTTTTTTCCCTAACATTATCAATTCAGGATTTACACATTAAAATAATTCATTAAATTGTGGCAGTGATAGGGTTTACTTGCATCAATTTAAATACTTTTTATTTAACAGTTACTTTCCAGTCTTGACTACTAAAGGTAGTTATGCAAAGTGTGTATGTGTATATATATATATATATACATGTCTATATATATCAGAAATAACAAAATTGTGTTATCTGCTTTCAAATTTATCAACAACTCGAGTGTCTGGGATATAAGAGGAAGCACAAACCCACAGTATACTTGAAAAGAGTCTTCTTATGGTTTAAGATATATCAGCCTTTGTGGTGGTGTATTGTTTACCTCTGCTTATGTTATAGCTATTACATGAGGATGTAATTAAGTAGACCTCTGATCCAGCAGTGATAGCACAAGGGCATAATGAGAAAAGTCTATTTTGTATATTCTTTAAATTTTTACTTTTTAATACTTTATAGTTTTTCCACCATCAGCTGAAGGTTTTCAAAACAGATATTTGAAAACCAGGTATCCACACAGCACTTTTATTCCTGACTAGTTTTGCACACTTGAAACTTGTTTACTTATTTTATGACTGTACATTTTAAGTTTTATTGACACTATCATTATTATTTGTTATATTCTGACATGTCAAATTTATGCCTTGAATTACATCATCTCTTTTCCTGTGGGTTTCATTTGTTAAATCTGCTTGATTTTAATAGTATAAAAATGTAGCTAATTGTTTAGTTCTAGGTATTTTTAATTATCTTCTTTATAACTAAGAAATTATTTTAATCATTAACCAATTTTTCTGTATTTAGCTGTACATTGTAGTGGAACTCAGCTGTTTTTATTAACATTGGTTACAGTCTCAGATTTTAAAAGTGGTGGCTTTTATGAAATAGAGTCAGAGACCAAGGATAGCACTTAGGTCTCTTCTGATTCATGAAAATGTCTAACAGCCAATACATGCACAAGCTTGGCATTTATACCTGCTGCTGATTTATAGATCTGGCATTAAATAGGATCATTTGAATTACTTTTTTTCTGGCTGAAATAATTTTCTGAAGATAGTTGCCAATGCAAAATACAGATGTTGTTAATCTCACATATTAGAAACTATTAAAAAATTATCATTTTTAAAATTCAAGATATTTTTGAGTTACTGGACTCTGAGGCATTTTTAGATTAGCTATGCATTATGGACTCTAAGTCAGTATATTTTTGGTGATGGTTTTAGCATTCAGTAATGAAATCTGTATAAGTATACTTGTTCAGGTAATTTACTTGACAATTCTAATTGTTTGTCCAAAAGAAAAAACAGAGAGATTTGTAAGATCTTTGACTTTTCCACCTTTTAAAAACTGAAGCTAGCTGACAGTATATATTCAGGACCTCCTCAGTGTGTCAGCAGAGAACAGATGTTTACTCAGGAGTACCTTAGTATAATTCAGACATTTCTCTTTATACAAAACTTAAAATATTTTCTAGATTAGCTCACATTCTTGATACAGAACACCAAGTAAAAATTCATTCACCACCTTTTCTCTCAAAGTTTATTTCTATGAATATTTTCATCTACTTTACCTTTACTGATTTCTAGCCTCTTAGTTTTTGTTTCGAAAGCCTCTTTAATTTGTGTTAAAAATTCCTATGAGTTCTGATAATAAAGTTTTGGAAGAGTTTTATTTATATTGTATAGTCCTAGACTTATCAACATAAATGCTACACCATGCTTTTCTTTCCTGGGCAAAGCCAGTGTTATCTCAAATTGCCTTACAAGGTCATGTGAATGACTTTGTATCAAAAACATTACCTATGGGGGCTGATTTGCACTATTTTATCATTTCCAAGTCTAATCTCATTGTATACCTATTCTATAATCAGATTAAATTTTCACTTTTCTAAATTGGAGGAATTTTGTATCCCTCTACATTTCTAGAATCAAAATGTTTAATCAAAGACAACACTAGTTTCTAAGAGGTAATTCAAAGAGGTCTGTTTCGTTGTATCTCTTCACACTTACAGTGCTTTCTCTGATATATTACTGGTTGCATCCTTTTATACAGTGATATCATTTTGCTGTTCTGTCATTTCCTATCTCTCCTTTACTTACACTTATTAAATTTTGCCTTTCTCTTATGTGTTTTAGCATCCCCTTTTCTTTGACTTTTATATAATAAGCTTCTACATTTTAGTTTCTTCTAAAGTAGAGCTGGTCATTTTTTTCTTTCTCTGCTTTTAAGTCGACTTTTAGAAATGGTAACTTTATCCCTAGACCACAGTGCCTTGCTTTCCCACACCACCACTTGGTGAATGGGCATTAGATGCTGCAGAAGCCTATTTAGGGCACTATTTTGGTAACTGTTAAAGTTTATCCAGAAATTTTAGTCATTTTATCATATAAGCACTCAACTTGTTCATTAGTATTATTTCCATAGTTTAGAAGTAAGAATCAATCTATTCTTTAGTTTACCATATTTTTTCTGGTATAAAAAATGAGCCAGAAATAAACTTGATTGCTAAGTAATTAATTATGTAAACCTACCTAGACCCTCTATAAGATTTTCTCTACACTCTGTACTACTATATATATGTGGATTTGGCTAGAAACTGATACTGCCAACATTGCTAATTATAAATATATACTTGACTACGCAAATTGATGGAACAAAATTATTAAAGTGTTTCAGGGAACTTAATCCATATGTCACCACCAAAGATTTCTACAGTGTTATAAAAAGTATGTAAATATTCCAAATTTCTGTATGACAGTGGTTAGGCATATATATTTTCTTCTTTTTTTTAATGCTTCTGGAATGCTTGAACTTTGAACTTTTGTGTTGTTAAAAATAATACAAAATTATTTTATCTTTAAAACCAATAATTTTTATTTTTGATTGGAATGGACTAAATTCTTATTTTTATTTTACCAGGAAAATTAAGGGGTTAATATGTATTGAAAAGCAGTTTCCTGTTTTCTCCTATGTGGGCTGACAGATTTGTAAGGCTAGTAGGTAAATTTTGAGAAGATCACTGTTAGTGTGGTATGCAGTGTATATTTCTTAATAAACATTTAAGAGTAAAGTTTTCTAAAAGGAAAATACAGCTTTTTCTTCTAAATGTTTTTAAGGTATAATCTTGTAAGGTATCCTAACAGATTTAATGTATATTGTTTAAACACTGACCATGAATTAACTTTTTTTTCTTCTAAAACCTTTTAAATCTATGTACTTTAACAGTTATGAGAAAGTAGTTTTGCAAACTCTTTGTAAAGCCTATCTTTAGACCTAATATAGGGATAATTTTATAAATTTTTTTTTGAAAACTTTAAAATAAACCTGTTTTATTAGTGACAACTTGTATTTCTTTTCTTGTGTCAGAGTACATATGTTGGGTTCCATGAATTGATAATTATTTATTATTAAGTATGTTTTGATTAAATAATAGACAACATATGCACACACTTAAGATTACAAATCACAGAGTAATTTATAAAAATTGTATGCATTCTAGAATGCTCATCCAGAGGATTAAAAGAAACACTGAATTGTTAAATTTGGATGTTGGAAAGGGAAGATAAGAAAAAACAATTAGTAGAGAAACCCCAGCCATCATTTTGTATTGGTTAGGTGTCTCAGACATAAAATATAACACAAAACACAGTCTTGTGTATCCTGGGAATGTTCTGAGGTTCCGTCTGTTGTAAAATCAGTCATACGTTTGTTTGCCTCGTTTAAGTTTTAGAGAGAAATCCCATGTTTAAAAGTTTCTTTGTGTTACTTCATTACGATATATAATGTGTGATAAATTATTTCCAAATGGAATTATATTTTCACTTTTATTAGGGGGTACATCCTTGTGATGATCCAAAAAAGTTAGAAGTTTAAATAAAAATTCTAAATAAACATGGATATATGAACTACGGCATTTTTCCCCCTCAGTGTTTTATTCTTTCTTTAAGTCACTGGTTCACTGTTCTTGAGAAAGAGATTCATGGGACAAAAATCATGTCAGAGCCATAGTTCCCTGAAAAACTTTCTGTCCTTTTACCTACCTACAGTATTCTAGCCTTGAAACACTCTCCTTATGGTCTAGTTTTGGTAATGTTTTTGGGTTTTTTTGTTTTGTTTTGTTTTCATTTTTCCGAAGCTGAAAACGGGGAGGCAGTCAGACAGACTCCCGCATGTGCCCGACCGGGATCCACCAGGCACGCCCACCAGGGGCGACGCTCCGCCCCTCTGGGGCGTTGCTCTGTTGCATCCAGAGCCACTCTAGCGCCTGAGGCAGAGGCCACAGAGCCATCCCCAGCGCCTGGGCCATCCCCACTCCAATGGAGCCTTGGCTGCAGAAGGGGAAGAGAGAGACGGAGAGGGAGAGGGGGAGGGGTGGAGAAGCAGATGGGTGCCTCTCCTGTGTGCCCTGGCCGGGAATCGAACCCGGGACTTCTGCACGCCAGGCCAACGCTCTACCGTTGAGCCAACTGGCCAGGGCCCTGGTAATGGTTTTTGTTTTGTTTGTGTGTGTGTGTGTTTTTTTTGTTTGGTTTTTTTTTTTTAGATGAAAGTAGGGTAGATAATGAGGCAGAATCCTGCATGTGCCCTGGACCAGGATTCACCAGCAACCCCACCAGGGGCAATGCTGGAGTACCAAGCTATTTTTAGCACCTGAGGCTGATGCACTCCAATGGAGCTATCCTTAGCACCTGGGGCCACACTGAAACCAACAGAGCCCCTGGCTGCAGGGGAGGGAAAGGGAAAGAAGGGGAAGGGGGGAGAAGCAGATGATCACTTCTCCTGTGTGCCCTGACCAGAAATCGAATGAGGACGCTCATATGCTGGGCCGACACTCTATTCACTGAGCCACCGGCCTGGCTGCCGTTCACTTGCCAGGCAATCCCAGACTGAGAGCAAGTGTAAGGAGAAACATGCCCTGGCTGATAGCTCGGTTGCTTAGAGTGTCCTCCTGAAATACAGAGGTTGCTGGTTGGTCCCTGTTCAGGACACATAGGAACAGATCAGTGCTCCTGTTTCTCTCTCTCTCTCTCTCTCTCTCTCTCTCCCTTCCTCTCTGGCTAAATCAATAATTTTTTTGTTTTAATTAAAAATAAGTAGAAAGAAAAAGGAAGGTAGGATATTTAGGCTTTATGTGCAAGTCAAATTAGCATAAAAAAATTTTTTTTTCATTCAAAAACTATCCTTGCCTGACCTGTGGTGGTGCAGTGGATGAAGCATCGACCCGGAATGCTGAGGTCGCCAGTTCAAAACCCTGTACTTGCCTGGTCAAGGCGCATATGGGAGTTGATGCTTCCTGCTCCTCCCCCCTTTCTCTCTCTCTCTCTCTCTCTCTGTCTCTCTCCCCTCTCTAAAATGAATAAATAATCTTTAAAAAAAAACTATCCTTGAGTGCCCATTGTATAACAGTAGCACTTATATTTCTGCACAATGCCTCTATACAAGTAGGATAGCATAACAATTTAAGGAAAATAATCCTTTAATAAAAACAAATTTACTTTTACCAAATGTTTGGATTATTTTAGTATTACTAATACTTGGATTTCTTCTTGATTACTGAATAATTTATTTGGTTTCTCTTGGAGATTTTTTTTTTAATCCTTGGATTTCTTCTTTTTCTTACATCTTACATCCAGTACATTAGTTAAGTACTTTTTGGCTTTCTCCAAGATATATCTTGAATTTGGCCATTAAATTCATCTCTCTCCAACTTTCCTTATTTAAGCCATCATCATCTCTCATCTGGAGTACTCAGGGTATTACTTATACGTACGGCAGAATTTCTTCAAACCTTACTACATTCTTTGTAGCCTTGCAGATTTTTCAAGTTGACTTTTAACCTTGAGACCCACAGAATTGTCAGTTTCTTATCTTTTCAACTGGTATCTTTGGGAAATACAAAAAGAAGGGTGTTGTTGTGAGTCGGGGCGCAGAGAGAGAGATCAGCAGACAGAATTATCAAGGACTAGCAAAGGACCACCGCTCGCTCAGGCAAATGGCCCTGAGTTCATGCAGTGTCTTAATTTTATTCACAAGACTTCAAAAAGCTTGTTTACTGAGAAATTGGCATAACATCAAGAGTAACTTTTACTTAAAGATACATAGAGTGCACCTGCAAGATAGCTTAGTAACAACATAATATCAGAAGGCATTAATTGCTCTTGCTTCTATGGATCCCACAACATTCCTCTCCTTATCTTAAACCTTAAGGGATAATCTTGGAAGGTACAGAAATTTTATGAGAATGTTTTACTGAGAAAAGCCCAGCAACTGCCTTCAGTCACATAGACTTGTTTTAGTGACTCACCTTCAAGTCACAAAACAACTTTCTTGGCAAAACATTCTTTTCTTGTTGGCTCTGTTCCTATCCAAGGCCATGCAATGGGTTATTCCGCTACAGAAGGGAGGTAAAAAGCAAGAGCTGATGGTTTTGTATATCGTCCTTGGAAAATAACTTTTTCTCTTCCAACCATTGCTGAATGCTGAAATTTGGTAAAGGTGAGAGGAAGTGATGAAACCAGGTTAGAGCATCTCACTGAATGATGTGTTTTGACATGATGCCATCTCAAAGTACTGGGAAACAGTTTGGGTTATTATATGTGGAGATTATTTTCCTCCTTTGGAATGTTAGGCCCAATTTAAGTTTCTCTGAATTTGAGTGCTACAACAGATTGTGGTAGTGCCAGGAGTCAATAGTAGGTATCTGTCTTCTTGGACACTGTGACTTTAAGCAAAATGGTATCTAACATGAATTTCACCATAGACTAATTGATAGAAACAAGAGTTAAGTTTCTATGACATATTTTTGGTCACAAAAACATCTTAATTACAAACTTCTAAATAAAGACACAAGATGCTTCTAATATTAAACATTGAAATAAATGTGAGGTAACCTGACCTGTGGTGGTGCAATGGATAGATCATCGACCTGGAACTCTGAGGTCTGGTTGGAAACCCTAGGTTGGCCTGGTTTAGGCACATACGAGTAGCAACCACTATGAGTTGATGTTTCCTGCTCTTCCCCCCTTTCTTCTCTCCCAGTCAAAAAACAAAATCTAAAAAATAAATAAATGCAAACTTTATGTACACTTAAAGATTAATAATAAGATAATTCTTTTCTGACCTGCTGGTTCCAGTTCACAGTCTACAGGTGGCTGGAGCCTCACCTGGCAGCTCAGTGAAAGGTGAGAACCAGTTTTGGATAGGACGCCCTTCCATCGCAGGGCCGCTCACACCCACACCCACTGGGAAAACTTATACATGCCTTTTTATCTCAGGTGCACGGCATTGGGAAGTGGGGGAAACCAGAGTTGGCAAGAAAACCCATGCAGACATGGTGCGAGAGTGCCAACTCCACAGGGACAGTGGCCTCCCCAAGAATTTATTTTTTCCCCCATTGAAGTTATAAAAAGTTGAAGAAAATGTTATTTGAGGAGCTACTATATAGTCTTGCATTGTTGAATAACATGGATATGTATCAAGCAACGCCTCACGCGATTTCATCATTTTGTGAACATCATAGAGCATACTTACACCAACCTAGGTGAGTATGGGCTACTACACAACTAGGCTAGATGGTATACACGAGAGAAAGATGCAATCGAGATGCTGGAAGCACAGGGTGTGTGGGGATGCTGCTGCTATAACATGACATACCATTTGACAGCAAACTTTGTAAGTAGAAAGAGTACAGCCTAAAATCATAGTGTAATATAATAAAGACATAAACCAGTAACAGTTGCTTATCATTTTCAAGTATTATGTACTGTACATAATTAAACATGCTATGTATTTATACAACTGGCTATGCCATCACTAGGAATTTTCAGCTCCACTATACTCTCATGGAACACCTTTGTACATGGGTCCAGCATTGACCAAATGTCCTAATGGGGCACATGTATACATATATTGGCTCATTCAATTGTGGAGGCTGGCAAATCCCAAATCTGCAGAACAGGACAGCTGACTGGAGACCAAGAGAGTTGTTGCAGCTCCAGTTGGAAGGGTTCTGTGGGCAGAATTCCCCCTTACCAAGTTAATTAGGCCCATCCACTTTCTGAAACGTCATGTGCTTTACTCAAATCTACTGATTTAAATGTTAATCTCATCCAAAAATAACCTTTACAGTAACATCAAGACTAACATTTGACCAAGTATCAGTGCCGTGGCCTACCTAGTTGACACATAAAATTAACCATTGCATTCTTCTTAAAATTAAGTTTGGAAGAAAACTACCCTAAAACATAAAGTTGTTTTGACATAGGAAACACCCCTTTTACTAAGAGGCTTAAAAGGCATTTTATGATTTAGGCCAAGCGTTCAGAGAGATTTTGTAAATATGATTTTTTATATATGAGTGTGATTTACACCAGCTCAAGATGGCCAATCACATTCCTGCTTAGGAAGGGCTGTTATATTGTAAATAGAGAGGTTTTTGTACTAGAAGGTTTTGAATGGAAGGAGGAAGGAGACTGGGACCCCCTTCCTTTCCCACACCTGTGAGGAAGAAGGTAAACAGCCAGGATGCAGGAGGGGAAGGGAGATTTGAGTAGCCCTTTCCTTTCCCCCCCTCTTTCTCCTTAATAGGCAATTTACAAATGCTTATCCTCTGACATCGTGTAAGTCCCCTCCCATCCTGAAATCGTGTGATTGACATATGTACCTCCAGACCAGTGGTAGTTACTGGTCCCTACTGCCCACTAGTGGGCATTCCAGCTTTCATGGTGGGCGGTAATGGAGCAACCAAAGTATAAATAAAAAGATTTAACTATAGTAAGTTGTTTTATAAAGATTTATTCTGCCAAACTTAGCAAAAATCCAACATAAAGTACTTGGTAAGTAATTATTATTATAAGCTTTAACTTGCTGCAACTCTGCTTTATAAATTTTATAAAGTAAAGTTACTTCCCTACTTTATAAATCACCATTACTGTGGAACCAGTGGGCAGTTAGAAAATTTTATTACTAACAGAGATACAAAAGTGGGTGGTAGGTATAAAAAAGTTGACTACCGCTTCTCTAGACAAAGGAATCACAAGATCCATGTGTGTGAACTTGTATTCTGTAAAGGGTATATAAGATGTAAGAAATCTAACTTCAGGGAGTATGTGTCTTTGGAGCTACTGACCCCACGTGCTCCGCTGGTTTTTATTAATAAATTATCTTTTCCCTTACAGTTATCTGAGTGTCAATCCTCCATTGGGTTGCTTTCCTGCTAGAGTTTGGCTAATTTAGTGTGTAGAAATTACAAATCGTGGATATTATTGGTTTATCTTATAAAGAAAGGGAATGTGGTGACACATGGTTTATTTGGAAAAGGAAGAATTAGATAGATCTTATAAGGCTTGTGATGCCCCTTGTATTTGGTTGTGGTAATAAGTATTTCTGTATCAGCTGGTTTTCACACTTTGGAAAGAGGTATCATCCCTCTTTTATGGACAGAGAAAACAAGACCCAGCCATGACAATTTTGCATTTAGACTCTATGTTGTTAGTCCCATTACATTTGGTTATCTTGGCAACCACAGAATACTTAAGCAGCTAACACAGAAATGATTGTTACCATACATGTATTATACAAAAATCTTCATATGATTTATTAGAAGATTAAATAGAGTTAAGTTTTTTTTAAGTCATTTTAAGTTAATAATAGATTTGGTTCCAGGAGTAGCTTCAGTAAGGAAAGGATGCTTTTAAAATAAATAGGAAAACTAAAGACAATTTATTATCGATTATTGGTTAAGACAAACGGAGACTTGAAGAGAGGATGTAGCTTAAATAGGAGTACGCTCTCAGGAAGGGCTTTCCTTCCTTCCTCTCCTTCCCACCGGCATTTGCTCCATAGCTTCCTCCCTTCAACCACACCTTGTAAAACCCTTTTACGTACTCTGCTGACAACAAGAATTTTCATGTGTTATTCCATACTGGGTTTTAACTAATAAAACATACAAAAAGGCCAAATGCCTTTTTACAGAGAAGATGAACTTTATTCAGCCTTTAAGTTGAAAGCAAGTCAGGATATATAGCGGCAACAGTTTCCACATGTTCTAGGAAAGTGGAACTGTATTGTTTATAGTTTACAACGTGTGTAAAATTAAAGCTTGCAGGGGACTCCCAGGGAGGTAAATTAGACAAAAAAGACTCGGGAACTCGATTTCACTATATTCTGAGAAGATGCCTTTACAAAAAAAAAAAAAAATTGTTAAGATATTTAAGACTATGCAATGTACAAAAGAGGTTGTGGTCTTTACCATGCAGTAACAAAAGTAACAAATTGTAAAATTAGAAAAGATTATGAAGGAGGGGGGGAAAATACTGACCTTTGAAACTTTAACAGAAAAATAGGGTTTCAGTAAAGCAGGGAAACATAAAATTGTCATGAAAAGGATGTATCTTCCAAAGTACAAAGTCAAGTTACATGAGATCTAGCTGATATTTGACCTGACAGTCTCAAAGCACATTAGACTGCAGCAAGTAATTGCTTCCTCATTTAGAATAGACAATGAGTTCTCTCTGCAAGCTGCTGTCCTCTAAATAGATTGTATAGAGTAATTGAAACAAGTTAGACTGGGAAGTGGAGTGACCCATTCCTCAAAGTGTGAGAGCAGAGCTATGGTAACCATAACCTCTTAAGCCTGGCCTTCATCCTGTTCCTATTTAGGGAATCCGCAGGGCAGCCAGCGTGAAGTGCAGTCTGCACTTCGCCAGCTTTATTGTTTAGACTTAAAGGGAAGGTCATTTGCCCTCTTTGACAGAGAGGTTTATGGGCTCCCTCTAATTAGCAACACTCTCCACCAGACAGGCTGTTGGCCATCTTCCAAGAACGGGGTTTAGTAGCGGCCACTGATGAAGGAGAAAACAAGGTTATTCACCCTGTGACTGCAGTTCTTGGCACAAGTTCTCTTTACACTAAGACACGTTTTCCTTTTGTTACAATTTGCCTTTGGAATTCTGAGTAGGGCGTTAAGGGAGGTAAATGCAACTTAAATTTAGTAGTATAAGCAATCCATGTTATCCTCAACTTTTAATTATTCTAGAGCCCCACGGTTCAACGTCAATTTTGTTTCATGGGTTTTTTTAAGGCAACATGTTCAGATTGTTGCTTTCAAATGCAAATGTTTGAGCACAAGCCCACACAACCTTAGCAAAGGAAGTTTAATTTGCAACCTATATAAAATAACGACAGTTGTATGTTAGGACACTTATAAATCCTAACGTAAAATGTGATTGGGTTACCTAGTACCCGAGTGTTAAAAGGGTACTGGGAATATATTTGGCTCTTCCTTTCTGTCAGTTCCGTAGGAGGGTAGGTTATGCTGACAGAAATGCTTTTTGGTTGATTTAAACCAGATGCTCCAACTATTTCTGTCTCATTTACCGGCGCAGCGGCACTGAAAAGGGCAATACTGCCCCCCTCGGCCATCCGCCAACTGCAGGCGCAGGAGCTTCCTCTCTACCTCGGACATAAGAACCTTTCAAGTCATCATTATTTTTCCAGGCACATTCCAAGGGGGTTGAGTCACAGGGTTCACTTGGCTTTTCTCCCGTCTTGAACTGCCTGCCCGTACCGGGTGGAATACGACCTCCAGCTTCAAAAAAGGAATCCATAACCGGTCAAAGAGCGCCGTAGGGCAAGCCTCAAATACAGATACAACCCTACTGTAACTTTTTCCCACACCTAGGGTCCCACGGCCACGACTAGAGTCGCATGGTCAAAACATAGGAGTTTTCCTGTAGGGCTGAAGAGCTGCTCTTCCTGTAGAGCTGTAGTATTTTCCCTGCTGGCTAGCTTCAAGGACTGCTCAGAGGCGAGGCGGGAGCTGGGTTGGAAACTTTTCGTTTAGCCTGGGCGTCCGGGAGCGCTGGGAGGCCAAGGCGGGGTACCCTAGGGAAGATCCGCCGGCTTTTAAGTCAGCTCTGAGGGAACCTCCTAGCCCCTCCCACGCCCCCGCTCAGCCTCGCAGGCTTCCAGGCCATGGGCGGGGGAGCGCGCCCATGTGGCCGCCCGGAAGCCACATCTGGAACGCTAACCCCGCACCCAGATGTTTAAAGGGCCAGGAGAGTCTAAGAACCCGAAGGGTGAGGCGATCACGGCTTTGGCTCCTCTCTGCAACCCACAGCATAAGTCTAGACTGTGGAGACAGGATGGACCAGCTGGGACGGGATTTGGAGGGCGCGTGGTGGTGGGGGGGGGGGGGGTAGGGGGAGGCAAGAGGTGTTAAAGTGCTGGAACCTAGCTGGGGATTGGGGGAGGAGTCTTGAGATGGTAGAGAAAGACTAGGTATGGAACCGGGAGGGGTTGGGGAGAGGGTTGGGTGCGGGGGATGGGGGGAGGTTTGGTGCGGGGGCGGGGGTGCAAGGTCCCAAAAGTGCTTCGCCCCGCCTGTTCGCACCACTTGAGTTCGTCTCACTTTGTGGGATTTTACAACTGCAATCCCAGGAAAATGGGGGTGGGGTAGGGGCGGAGGATAAACGGGCACGTTTCAGGGCGAGGAAGAGGCGCGCTGATCTAGCCAGGGCTTGAGGGCGGCATTTCCCCTCCTCGAGGTCTGTTACTGCGCCAAGGAGCAATTCGCACCTGCGTTCCCCGCACCTTCTTGGGAACGCGAAGGTCGTCATCCCCGACGGGGGTTTGCTTGTTTTGCCGTCTCTGCTCACTCTATCCTTAACGTGGAGAGGGAGGAGCAAAATCTGCCCCGTAGACTTTCTCCAAAACTTGAGCTTGTCAAAGTCTGCGAAGCGGGGGCGGGCGCGCTCCTGGGACTTTTGTTTGCCAGCAGGAGTTCGACATCTTGCTAAGCAACCGTGTTTGGCAAGGAATACGAGCTCTGTTTTCGAAGAGCCTGCGTCTATTGAATACTCCTATCCGAACAAATCGTTTACACTTGATTTATTTAACCGGAGTGTGTTCTTATTTAAAAGTTGTCCTTCACCCAAGTTGTCCTCAGATTTTCATCTAAGGGTGTCAACACTAGGTCATTACGCAAATGTTTTGTGGCAATTTGGAGAACTAGAGGGGAAAAATATCTTTAAAGAAAAAAAAAAACATAACCAACCGGAAAATGTTAAAAGATGTTTATTCTTTTTCATCTGACAGCCCCAGTCATCACAAACTCTCCACCAAAAATAAGGAACTCTATTTACAGCTTTCTTCAATTTACCGGAAATCTCCTCTTTAGGGGCAAAGTGCATGGAATGGGCTTTAACCCCCTCCCCCTTAGTCACCAGCTGAAACTGAGCAACCTTTAGTGTTTCCTCTCCCAAAGACTGCTGGGCTTCATTGAGAACACTCAAAAGAACACAGGGTATTCAGTGTGGGGGTATAGTATCCAAATAATAGCTCTTCTAGGGCTTATGTCTGTGATCTGTGGCAAGTTACTCTACCTCTTGGTGCCTGGTGCCTCAGTGTCACCATTTTAAAGTGTACCTGTACCATTTGATCGGTGATGTCCCAGTGGATAGAGCTATCAACCTGGGCTGCTGAGGTCCCAGGTTCAAAACCCTGAGGTCGCCAGCTTGAATCTGGAATCAACAACATGATCCCATGGTCACTGGCTTGAGCCTAATGTTGCTGGCTTGAGCAAGGGGTCACTGGTTCGGCTGGAATGCCCCCTCCATGTGCTATTCCCGCCCTCGTCAAGGCGCATTTGCTGCAACTATGAGTTGATGCTTCTCATCTCTCTCCTTTCTGTCCCTCTGTCCTTCCCTCCCTCTCTTCCTTTGTCTCTCTCACTAACAATAAATTTTAAAAATTAAAATGTACCTATACCAGTGGCAAGTGGTGGTGTAAGGATTAAGGATTAACAAGATAGTGTAAATTAAATAAGTGCTTAACACAAAGCCCAGTGCACTGTTAATGAGAGTAATATTAACAAGAGGCTCTGTTTATCACTAAAATAAAAGTTGTGGACATGAGCAGCTGGAAAAAACAGCCTCCAGCGTTCATCTCTTTAAGAGGATGAGTTGTTATATCTGTGGAACAAGTAAAACCTGCAACTCGGGTCACATCTCCAAATCGATACCCTGATAGTTTTCAGTCTAATTTGAGGATAAAATGATAATGATGTATATAGGCTTTCCTCATAGTGTAACTTTTTTTTATATAAAATGAATTTGACTTCTGAGTTTCCCATTATAACCAGTTCCCAGAGAAGATTACTCTTCTTTGAGCAAGTTTCACGATGGTGATGATGATAATGAATCAACAGATGTATGCAAAAAACATTTCTATTTTTAGCCCCTCTTTCTTATTCAGCACATCTTCTTTCTTTGCTAATTATAGAGAAATCTGATTAGAGCAGCCTCTGTAGCAATGTAGCAAATGAAAATGTGGAACTTAGAAATCATTTAGAATTCACATAAGGCCCAGGCTGGTTGTCTCAGGGGTAGAGTGTCAGCCCAGCGTGTGGATGTCCCAGGTTCAATTCCTGATCAGGCACACAGGAGAAGTGTCCAGCACCTTCTTCACCCCTCCCCTCTCACATCTCTTTCTCTCTCTCTCCCCCTATACTCCTGCAGCATGGCTTGATTGGAGCGGGTTGGCCCCGGGTGCTGAGGATGGCTCCATGGCCTCTGCCTCAAGTGCTAAGAAGAACTCAGTTGTTGAGCAACAGAGCAACATCCCAGCTGGGCAAAGCATCACCCCCTAGTGGGCTTGCTGGGTGGATCCTGGTTGGGGGGCATGCAGGAGTCTGTCTCTACTTCCCATCGTCTCACTAAATAAAAATATTTTTTAATTAAAAAAAAAGAATGTTCATAAAATATAATTCAGAAAATGTCAAGGCTATTGGGTACACAAGGCAGCTGCTGAACTTTTTTATAAGTCTAATACTCTCCAGACTCAGTTTCCTCTATTTATTTATTTAAGAGTGAGAGAATCGTCAATTTGTTGTTCCACTTATTTATGCATTCATTGGTTGAGTCTTGTATGTGCCCTGACCAGGAATCAACCCACATCCTTAGCATATATGGGCAATGCTCTGACTGAGCTACCCCAGCAGGGAAGTTTCCTACACTTTAAAGTGAAGGGGTTATGCTGGCTTTTCTTTTCTTCACTAACACTTTTTGGTTTCTAAAGGTTTCTGTGACCAGCTGGTATTTTCTGTGTATAGCAGGGCCTGCAGGGGTAAGAAAGGGACTTTGAGAAGCTTTGGGCTTGAGAATGATCATCATTGGGTGTGATGAGGGTTACCACAGCTCAGACTAGTGCTGAACTACAGTTGACTCCTGGACAATGTCAGGGTTAGTGGCATAACCCTTCCCCCCAGATAGAAAATCTGTTTATAACTTTTGACTCTGCAGTTGTCCCTTCACATATGCATATTTGACAAATCAACCTCAGATTAAAAACAGTATTTCTGAACCCAGGTTGGGAATGCAAAAATCCTGTTTTCATGAGGGGTTGGTTGAATCTATAGAGACAAACCCCGCCAAGAGGAAGGACCCACTGTATTTATAGAAAAAAACCTGTGTGTAAGTGGACCTATGTTGTTCAAAACCGTGTTGTGCAAAGGTCAACTGTATAAAGCAAGGTAATAAATACCAGGTAAATGCTAACATATTTCTATGCATACAAACATAGCCATAGCATATACATTGGTATATATACTTTAAATATAGAAGGTATATTTTTATTTATATATAGTATATCCACAGCATGGATTTTTATAAACACAAATGTCCCTTTTTTGGTAAGTTTTTCCACCACCTGCATAAAAGGTAAAATTTTCTTCCTCTGAGCATGATTGATCTGACTTTTCAGCAGAAGGTCCTGAACAGATGGTGTCCATGATTCTGACTGGATGAGATAAGTGTGCTCTCTTGTGGGCATCCTGCCATGTTAACTGGAAAGTCCCCCAAGAGAGAAGGAAAAAGATGGTGGGTGGCCCTTATGGTCTGGGCCCTAATTCCATTTTACTTTAAAATGTCTCCCAATGCAATTTCCCCTCATCATCTTTCCTGAGAAATATTTCCTAAATAATAACGCAACTCCCACCTTCCCATCACCTGAGATTCCTCTCCCTCACACTCCACATCCAACCTATCAGCCACTCCTGTCCACTCTGATTTATAGATGTAGGTATAAATGTGGATATAGATATGTCACAAACCCACCCCCTCTTACTACCTTCTACACTAGCAACTAGTCCAAGCATCATCTTTTTTTGCCAAACCAACTGTAAGATCGATGGATAATGGGGGAAGGCCACGTGAGGAACTCAGACCCGGGGAACTTTGGCTAGGGCCGCCCACAACCAAGTGCGCCAAAAGAAACTTCCCAGAGGTCCTTGGGAAAAGAGCAACTGTCCGTCAGCCAGTGAGATTTCACCACATCATGTTAGCTCGCCCACCCTAGAGGACGAGCTAATATTCCTCACGTGGCTTAATCCGTGCAACTCCTCTGGCCTCTGTTTCCCAGGACCAGAGGACCTTATCGGGCAGGAGGCACTGTACTAAATAAAGCCTTCGCTATTCCACACTTTGCAGCTATGGCCTCTTCCTTCCTTCTCGGCAGGGAAAAATACCTTACATTGTGGGGACTTAAGAACACAGTGGAGAAGGGAGGGGCCCCTGGCCAGCAGGGGAGGAGAAAGAGAGACTGATGTTTGCAAGTGAATGAGAAACAGGATCCTGTGATGGGAGAGGGTTTTCTGGAGGGAAGAGACTTGAGCAGAAGAGGTCCGCAGATGTACCATAGAGGGATCCAGAGAGAGGGGCACCCCTGGGGGTCAGGCTGGAGGGGGAGAGAGTTGGGAGTCCGTGGAGAAGGAAAGATTAGGAACGGAGGTTTTAAGTGAGGTTTCTCTGGCCAAAAAAAAAAAGGCCTGCATGTAGAACAGGCGACACAGAGATTAAGGACAAGTGCGCGAATAATGAGAAACCCTGTATGTAAGGGATCTCCAATCAGTTCCCAGCTTTTTTGGTGATAGTTAAATTGGTGAGGGTGTTAAAACCAAAAGTCCCTTCAGGAGGCTACCTGGTCCGATTATCCAGTGGGTTCTGTGACCTGGCCACAGCAGAGAATAAGAACAGTTTTCTCTTCTTTAGGGAGGGAGAGATTTCGGATAAGGCAACTCCTGGAGTGTTTTGGATTAGGTTTAGATTCCTGTGCCCCCACGGCCACCCTCAGTCCTCGGAGTGGACAGAGATGAGAATTGGCATCCCAAAACTCAAACTCTGGCCATGGACAGATAGGGAAAGTGGATGTGCTGGAGACGTCTCTACAGGCACACATGCACTCAGACGGAAAGAGGTCCTGATGTAGCTATGGTTTCGGACAGGGAATCTTAGCAGAAAGAACTGAGGGGAAGGCTGGAGGCAGGGGACTTACCGCACCATGTGCCGAAGTGGGTGGAAGGTGGGAGATCCTGGTTCTTTCTCGGAGGAGAAGGGAAGTGGAGTGGTCCTTGTGGACTTCAACTCCTCCCGTGTTTCGGCACCAAAATGTAAGGTATTTTTCCCTGCCAAGAAGGAAGGAAGGGGCGTAGTTACGAAGTGTGGAATAGCAAAGGCTTTATTTAGTACAGCGCATCCCACCCGATGAGGTCCTCTGGTCCCAGGGGACAGAGGCCAGAGGAGTCTCACAGATTAAACCATGTGAGGGATATTCAAAGGGGTCCTCTAAGGTGGGCAAGCTAATATGACATGGTGAAATCTCACTGGCTGACAGACGGTCGCTCTTTTCCCAAGGATCTCTGGGAAGTTTCTTTTGGGGTGCTTGGTTGGGCAGCCCTAGACCAAGTTCCCGGGTCTGAGTTCCTCAAGTGGCCTTCCCCCATTATCCACCGATCTTACACCTACTGCAGTAACCTCCTAATTATTCTTCCTTCTTCCACTCCTTCACATTTCATTTTATTCTCTATACAGCAGCCAAAGTCATCCTTTAAAAGATAAATAAAATGTGCTTCATACTCAAAATCCTCTAGTAGCCTCCCACCAGCACTGGGAGTAAAATCTGCACTCCTAACCTTGGCGTCTATGATGATTTGACTCCTATCTAATTCTCTCACCTTATCCTCTGCCACTTTCTTCCTGGCTAACTGTCCTCAAATAAATGTTAAACAGACTCATTTTTTAGGGTCTTTGCATTCGCTTTTTGCTCTGCCTTCAACCCCCAGATCTTCTCATGGCTTTTCCTTAAATCATGCAGGTCTCTGCCCAAATGTCACCTCATAAAGGACCCCTGATCATCCCATCTAAATATATAGATGCAACTTAGCCACAGCCATTCTTCTAATCAATGGCTCTGGTTTATTATTATATCTCTTATCAAATCTTTTAATATTTTACTTAATTACAGTATTATCTCACCTCTAGACTGTAGGCTCTATGAGGGTAAGGGTGTGGTAGATCTTGTTCAACAAAACATCTCCAGTCTAAAAACAGTGCTTGTCTTATAAAAGGCACATAATAAGTTGCTTAATGAATGGATGAAAAGAATCTCCACTGGAAAAAACCATGGGGGGAAAAAGGTTTTCCTCAGTAAAAAGACAAGACAATTTTAGCTTTAAGAGCTTATCCCTGATTGGCTTCTGTTCCAAGATGGATCTTGGCTTTTGGAAAGAAGTTTAATCCTACATGCATATAAATATGTGAATTAAACTACATTCACTCAGTTGGAGAGGGGGTAGGGGGAGAGAGAAATGGAAAGATAGAAAACAATGTAAATAATGTGATAATTCTGTTTACCATTTTACTCAGAAAATGTATGTACTGAAATAAACACGAAATGGGAGACATGAACCTGCTGTCTTCAGCTAGGCATTTAACGATGCTGATTGTCTGAGCAGCATGGCTCGAAAATGTCAGGCAGTTGGGAAATGAATTTGAATTCTCACAATTCACCACAATTGTGTGTGACCTTGGCAAGTTACTCACCCCTCCAGGACCTCAGTTTCCTCTTCTGTGAAAAGGGGTAATAATAATGCCTCTTTAATAGGATGTTATAAAGATTGTAAAGTTCTCAAAACAGTGTCTGAAACAGAGTAGGCTATGTGTATTTTTTAAGAAAACATTTTAAATATTTGACTGTACTTGATTTTTTCCTTTCTCAGTGATTTTTATCACCCAAGATACTGCTTCATTGTGATTGGCAATGGAGTTTTCATTATGGTTTTAGA
Organism: Saccopteryx bilineata; assembly: GCF_036850765.1. Lineage (NCBI taxonomy): Eukaryota > Metazoa > Chordata > Mammalia > Chiroptera > Emballonuridae > Saccopteryx > Saccopteryx bilineata. Next base: position 65,215,277 of record NC_089498.1, read on the forward strand.
CCAGTAGTTTTAGTTTTGGCACCAAGTACAATAATTATTTTACAGCTATTTCTATTCAAACATCTACACTTAGCCATAAATTCAGTTTTGGCCGAAGTATTCCTAACTTTGCAAAAAAGAAATTGTTCCTTCAGGAAATCACCCACGCTATTATAGTTGAACAAAAGATGTTCTTGACATTTTAGTGTTATAAGTTTTTCTTGGCCAGCTTTTCTATAACATAGCATTGTTATTTGGTAGTTGAATGTCAGTCAGCTCTATAGAAAAATAAATATCACTGCTTTTCCTAAACCTGTGTGTGAAATCATCCCTGAACCAGGGTAATTGAGCCAGATAATCTCTGGAAGTCTCTTTAGCTCTCTTTTTCTATGGTTGTCATAAAAAAATAAAATAAAATAATATAAGAAAGAAATAAAGAGTGAGAAAGGAAGGAAGGGGAGAAAGAGAGACAGAGAAAGAGAGAGAGAAAAAGAAAGAGAAGAAAGAAAAGTAAAAAATGAGAGTCTCAGAACTTAGCACTATGTTAACTGTGTCTGGTTGTTCTGTGAATCATGGACAATTGAGATGGTTTAAACTCCACTGTATTATCTGGATCAGACTAAGTTCACATCAAGATCAAGAATAAAATTGTTTGAGCTGTAGACACTTCTGACTCCTCATCTACACTCAACATTTCACTACTCTTTCCAGGGTCCACTCATTCATACATATGTGCATCAGAATCTCTTAAGAACTGGAAACTTCCTTGTTTAATTTTTGTTACAATCTCGTTGAACTCACTTTACATATGATACATTAATAAATATGCCTGTATAGTACCACCCTTCATGCATCCATTTCTTCAATAAATATTGCCTGAGGGCTGATAGTATGTGCCAGGAATTGTGCTAGTGCTAGTTACTTGGTTGTCCAACTTATAAACTGAGGATTCATCTTAAACACACCCCTGCCTCTTGCTCCCCACACATTAGATCAACCACAGAACTGGTGCCAACACTACCTTCTAAATATCCCTTTAGCTTTTTTCCTCCTCAACACTCATGCTCCCTGTCACTACATCGGTAAAGATGGGTTAAGCCCAGCTGTGATAGAAAGCAGAGCATGAAGCACTCTGTTTAGGAACAGCCCAAAATGGTGAGATGAGAGTGGAGGATGGGGGAGAGACTGAGGCAAGGGAAGGTGTGACTCAGTGAGATGCACTGTGCCACATTTGTACTGTGACACAACAAATCACTTAGCAGTCATGGCACTTCTCTGAAAGGGTTACAAGTAAGAACTACATCTCGGAATAGTAAACAACATAGAGAAAGGAGGAGCAATATATCTGCTGACATCTCTCTTGGCTCCATTTGTTATTGGTAAATGTTTTTCTCATAGAGAGATAAATACCTCCACACATCTTGGTTGTAATACATGGCCACTTGGTGGATCTCAGGAAGGCATCCCATGTCCTAAGGATGATACTTCATACAACTTCACAAGTAAAGCAGCAACTTGGCACTAATGAATCTCTGACCTAGAGAGAGCGAAGGAGGAAGCAATCAGGGGATGTGAGAAAGAACACTAGGTTTGTGTCTCAATAGAAACAAATACTTCATAGTTTTTCCTTCAGAATCTTATAACTGCCTAAGTGGACTTTGCTCCACTAACTCTCTTCTAATCCAGTTTTTATGCTGTACTTAAAGTAATCTTTCAACTCAAATATTTCGCTAGCTTTCCTTAAACTCTCTAATAAGATCCCATCCTTAACCATGGCATGTCAGGCTCCCTGCTCTCTGCTTCTTTGCTTTTCAGACTTCAAGTGAAAGAGAATTTTGACCAATGCACTAGATGATCATTCTTCTCAAGCTCCTTGGTAGCATTTACTGTTTTTTTCTCTGACTCAAAAATTAATACACATTATAGAAAATTTGAAAACTACAAAAATACAGAAAAGGAAATAAAAATCAATTACCTTGAGGAGAAGACTCTTGTTAACATTTTGGAGTACATTCTAGCCATATTTTTTTCTATTCCTATATATGCATTTCCTTTAAATCTCAGAGGTATATATTAAATAAAATTTGTGCTTCAAGAATTACAGCACTGAAGTTTATATTTAACCAAAAATACATGTCAAGACCACCCAAATGGTTCAATTTGATAACATGCACTTTACTACAAGTGTTCTTTAAAAAAAAATTTTATTGAACTTATTTGTGTGACATTGGTTAGTAAAATTATACAGGCTTCAGGTGCACAATTCTACAACACATCATCTGTATTGTTGCATTGTGTGTTCTTCATCCCAAGTCAAGTCTCCCTCCATCACCATGTTTTCTTTGTTTTGATTTATTTCCTTAACTGTTACTTAAATATGCATTGAAAATATATGTTTACATTTCAGAAATATAGCACATTAAAAACATAAAGCACATGTAAACATAACCCTTTTTAAAATATATTTCCCTTTTCTAAATAAAATAGCTTAAAATAAACTTAATAGGTAATCTAAAAATCATAAATGCATCTATTAGCTTTTGCTTTACTATATATTAGGAGAGATAATTTAAGGCAATTATAATAAGCTGCTGTTCACATCATGGCTTAAAACTAAATATAAAATTTGCTCTATATTAAGGACTTGACAAAAAATTATTTTATGATTCTATAAATATAAATATAAGAGTTTTACTCTTTTTAATGTAAATAAATTGACACATCACAAATGTGTCACAAATTACTATTTTCTCCCAATTTGCCAAGTATGGACTATTCATAATATTTGGCAAAATTGCTGTGTATTAAAAAATGTAATAACGTCAAGATTTTAAAAACAGCTGAGAAAGTGATCTTTATTTTTTATTTATTGATTTTTTTAGAGAGAGAAAGAAGGTAAGGAAAAAGTAGGAAGCATCAACTCTAGTAGTTTCTTCTCATATGTGCCTTGACTGGGCAAGCCCAGAGTTTTGAATCAGCAAACTCAGCTCTCCACAATGACACTTTATCCACTGAATCACCACAGGTCAGGAGAGAGAAAGTGATCTCTAAAAATCATTGTCTGAGATACCACCTCACACCTGTTCGATTAGCTGTTATTAGCAAGTCAGGTAAAAGCAAATGTTGGAGAGGCTGTGGAGAAAAAGGAACCCTCATACACTGTTGGTGGGAATGTAAAGTAGTACAACCATTATGGAAGAAAGTATGGTGGTTCCTCAAAAAACTGAAAATAGAACTACCTTATGACCCAGCAATCCCTCTACTGGGTATATATCCCAAAAACTCAGAAACATTGATACGTAAAGACACATGCAGCCCCATGTTTATTGCAGCATTGTTCACAGTGGCCAGGACATGGAAACAACCAAAAAGCCCATCAATAGATGACTGGATAAAGAAGATGTGGCACATGTATACTATGGGATACTACTCAGCCATAAGAAATGATGACATTGGATCATTTACAACAAAATGGTTGGATCTTGATAACATTATACGGAGTGAAATAAGTAAATCAGAAAAAAACAAGAACTGCATGATTCCATACATAGGTGGAACATAAAAACGAGTCTAAGAGACATGGACAAGAGTGTGGTGGTTATGGGGGGGGGGAGAGGGAAGGAGAGGGGGAGGGGCACAAAGAAAACTAGATAGAAGGTGACGGAGGACAATCTGACTTTGGGTGATGGGTATGCAACATAATTGAATGACAAGATAACCTGGACATGTTTTCTTTGAACATATGTACCCTGATTAATGGATGTCACCCCATTAAAATTAATAAAAATTTTAAAAAATAAATAAAAATAAAAATTATTGTCAGCTCTGGCTGCTGGCTCACTGGATAGACCATTAGCCTGGCATATGGACGTTCCCAGTTCAATTCCCAGTCAGGGCACACAGGAGAAGTGACCATGTGTTTCTCCCCCGTTCCTTTCCCCCTTCTTCCTCTCCCATAGCCAGTGGCTCGATTGATTTGAGTGTGGCTCTGGATGCTGAGGATAGCTCTGTTGAAGCACATAGGCCTCAGGTGCTAAAAATAACTTGGTACACAAGCATAGGCCCTACCTAGATGGGATTGCGGGGCAGATTCCAGTCGGGATGCATGTGGGAGTTTGCCTCACTATCTCCTCTCCTCTCACCTAAAAAGAAAAAAAAATCATTGTCTTATTAAAATTGCATCAGCATATTAAACAAAAATAAAGCTACTGAATGGAGACTACTCATATATTCATTTAAGTTTTAAAAGTCTGAAATTCAAGGAACAGTGAAATTAGGTTAAATCCATATGATATGACTACTATGAAAACCTTTGCATCAGGGTTCTATCAGACAAACAGAATCTATACTATTTTAATTTCTCTACAAAATTTTTGATCCACTACTTCAGTTAGATAAAGCTTTTGGTGTGCAAATAACTCCACATAAATATGATGTTAGAAAGGCATAGTTATAATTCTGGATATTAGAGCATTTAATTATTTAGGTTTTTTTTAATGATGAAGTCGTTATTGCTTGAGAAAATATTAACACAATTATAAATGAAAGACATCTTTTGTCTAATGATTTATTAGAGGACTACTTATTGTTTATTAAACAGACAGTCAAATTATTTACTTAATACAATTGAAAAAAAAACCCCTGCATGTTGGCCATGTTTCATTTTATACATTACATTATTCTCTTAGGCCTTCAATTAAAGGGCATAAATTATACAAAGCAAAACATAACATTCTCAACAAATATTCTAATTATATTTAAATGATTCAAACTAAACATAAGTAATTATTTTTAAAATCTAAGTCTTCAGAAGTTTACTTTTAAAAACAATACATAATCTGATTCACATTAACCAATTTAATTTATTCTTAAACTAAGTTTTCTTAGTTATAAAAGCAGATTATAAATATTTTCCCTATGCTCTTACATAAAACAAGCATCTGAAGTACATACTGAATCTATGTCAGTATTCACAAAGACTGAAAGTCTATCAACTTTCAGCCCAATGTAAAGTAAAACCATAATTATGCATAAACAAAATTAGAGCTTATAATGGAAATATCACAAGTCATAACTTTTTTATTTATAATGAATGGTTCTGCTAAACTTCCCATGAGCTATGGCAAATGGCAAAATTTGATAGAGTTTCTAGAAAACTAACGCGATCAGAGTTATAAATAAGGAATACATTGTCTACGAGAACATAGCAAGGCCAGAGCATGACTACTGTTGAAAGTGAATAGGAGCTAAAGTAAACATCTCTGAAATGTAGAACATAAGCAGAACACAAACCAAAACATAAGTCTCTTTTTTTTTTTTTTTTTTTTTACAGAGACAGAGTCAGAGAAAGGGATAGATAGGGACAGGCAGACAGGAACAGAGAGAGATGAGAAGCATCAATCATTAGTTTTTTTCTTTCGTTGTGACACCTTAGTTGTTCATTGATTGCTTTCTCATATGTGCCTTGACTGTGGGCCTTCAGCACACTGAGTAACCCCTTGCTGGAGCCAGCTACCTTGGGTCCAAGCTGGTGAGCTTTGCTCAAACCAGATGAGCCCACGCTCAAGCTGGCGACCTCGGGGTCTCGAACCTGGGTCCTCCGCATCCCAGTCCAACGCTCTATCCACAGCGCCACTGCCCAGTCAGGCCAAAACATAAGTCTCTTTATACTTATTTATTAATCTATGTTTTTAGTAATTATTTGTAAAAGGAAAAACATTCATTTCTACATGGCAATAGGCAGTGATTTTTCCTACCACCCTGACTACTGTGCAGTTTTCAAACCCTCTTTTAAACTGGCATTATCTCATTAAGAGTTCTCCCTGGAGTCAGCTTGTCATATTTTCAGCAGGCTTTATTGCTTTGATGGTCGCGCCAAGTTCCTTCCTCCTCTTCCCAGCCTGGGGGCTTCTGCCAGCCTGCCCCTATCCTCAGTGTCTGGCCTCCCCTGGCTGGAAAAGGAGGAGGAGGAAATGCTTAAAATTGCCTGTTTTCCATCAGCCACTGCAGGGCTTGGGAAACGGGGCTCATTTCTGCCAATGCTAGTAGCTAGGCCATTCTTACTTCTAAGCTACACAGTGCTAATGTAGTTTCTCCTATCTTGCAGCTTCCCTCTGTCTGTTTCCAGAGGAAGCAGCCACCAGCCTGAAGGCTTTCGGTCTCACCTGAACCTAACTATTGGTGTGTTTCTATCACCCTCCACACAGACTTCACCCCAAAACAGGTAAAGTGTGGACTCCAGCATCCAACCTCCCTCCCTAATCTCTTCCTTTCATCTCTCCTTTCCCTCCTTAAACTGACACTTTTCTTAAACTTTCTCTTTTCTGGCTGGAAGGCACTGCTCTTACATTACATCCTACTGTGTAAGCTGACATTTGCCTTTTCTCTTCCATAATGGCAGAATGGGTACAGAGGAACACAATTTATGAGAGAAATGAAAAAAAAACATCAGTTCAGTATTTTCTAGATAATCCTCCTTATGCCATGATAAATGATATCCAGTTTCGCTGGTAACTTTCTTATCTGTGATCTCACTATCATCATTTTACAAAGTGCTGGTTGAGTATTCAGAAAACAGACCCTAAGATGGAGATTTGCAGGCAAGAAGATTCTCAGGGGCGAGTGCTCTTAGGATAGGCATCTGCGAGGAAGTGAAGAAAACAGGACTGAGCAGAGAGAGGCTGAAGCAAGATGCTATATAACAGAAGGTTCAGCCAATCTCATAAAGAGCCCTGGAATTAGGATAGCCCTTCATATTTTTCCTAAACTGAGGCAAGAGGGCCTGTCCTTGATAGGCCTGCATTGACAGTCAATGATTATGAATTGCTTCCTGGGAAGGGGATATGACCTTGGATAAGGCAGCTGCTTTCAATTGCAAGCAATTCTCTAGAGCAGCAATTTTCAACCAGTGTGCCTTAAGAATTTTTAAAATATGCAATAACTGACTATTTAATCAGGGTCACTGACCTCTTTTCCTTTAGACTGTCAAGTTACAAAGTGACAACAGCCAACACAACAATAGCTGTCTGATGTGAATGAATCAAAGTTATACCTACTTTTTTCCTGTCAGATCAGCAAAAAATATATTTTTTTGTTGTGCTACAGAATTTTAGTAATTAGTTTATTAAGTGCTCTAGTCCTGAAGAGGGGATTGGGAGTGCATCACAGCATCCACTGTTTTTAACCAAGAATAAACTTGCTTCCTACCTGCTATCCATATTTTATGCATGGGAACATGGGACACAGGGAGAGTAATTAGATCAAGCTGCTAGAGAAAATAACTGACTTAGATATTTTATTTCATTTGGCTTGCAAAATAATTCTATCAGGTATTTCTTGTTAACACCCCTTTACAGACAAACCCACTGAAATTGGCAAAGTTTAAATGCTTCCTCCAAGTATTTAAAGTTAGCAAAATGTAAAACAAGATTCAGAAGATCTAACTCCAAGTCTGTGCTTTTTGTGTTTCACACACTGACCTGATCTGGTTAAAATCTCTTGGAGTACAGGGATTTCAGGAATGGAAGAGACTTCAGAAAAGAGTCCAACCCACTCATTTCTCAGCAATGTCAAGTAACTTGGTAAATAGTTCAAGGAAATGAGGCTGGTGAATAACCTCTCTCAGTCTCAGTTTTCTTATCTGTTAAATGGGATGAGCTGCCCTCCTCCAGAGTGCTTTTAAGATTCAAATGTGATAACAGATGCAAAATAAAATTGAAACTGATTAAAATGGTACAAGATTGTCAATTTCTATCCATTTAAACATTACATTGTGGGTAAGAAGGGACTCCCAGCTGTTAACGGCCCAGTCAGACTAGTACAGCAGAGTGTAACCTTTTAAATTTTGGGGATGCTTGCACAGAAAATGAGTTCATGATTTAACACATCAGATTCCTGTTAAAAGTAGACACATTTCCAGAAAAACAAAATTAAAAACAAACAACAAAAAAAGAAAACACTGTTGGGAAAACATCTGTGCTAGGCTTGCTCACTTGAACTTTGCATGATTAGTGTGTGAGCACTTGACAGAGCCACATGTGTGTAATTTACACAAGGCTATGGGTACTTTCCTTCACTGCAGTTTTTGTGGATTGCTGACCTGCCACCATTAGGTACAGGTTGATTTCCCGCCCCTGCAAGGGGCTGTTTTCCTGTTCGTTCACCTGCTGCCATGAGAAGCAGTGTCCTCCTGCCTGTTTGCTTGCCCACCAGTGTGGGAATCTAATACACAGATATGGCCCAACACTATCTGTGGGAGAGAAACTCCACAGTCTCTCTACCGTCTGCCCAAATCCAGTGTGAACTTACCTGGCCTCAGCCACTGGCATTACATCTGGATAGTGGGCAGGATTCGGATCAGATCAGTATTGAGCTACTAACACCCCTGAAGGGTGGAGTAGAGGGGTGGCCATTCTCGAACATGTGGTTCCCTTTGACTATCCTGTTGGAGGCCATGGGCCGGGTGTTTGTTACAGTCCTGTGAGAATAGACCAAAAATTCTTTCTCTGCAAGAGGCTCTGTGAGGTCAAAAGCTCCATGATGAGCTGCAGGCTGAGCACTGATAGCAGCAGGCACTGAAACAGTTGCTGCAAGTTCCCAGAGCTCCAGTGAGATCTAGAAGCTGAACAGTAGCAATGGCAGTTGTGAGAGAAACAGCTCCAGGTTCAAGAGCTCCAGTTTCAGCCTCAGGCTGAGAGCTGGCAGCCAAAGAGCCAAGGCAGTCACTGAAGAAGGAGCTGCATTTGTGCTGGCAGAGGGACTCTGAGTCAGCAGTAGCAGGCATGTCCAACTCCTTCTTCTCTGAGGAGCAGGAGGAGGTTCTTGCTGAAACTGCCATCAGCAGACTTGGAGCTCGGTCAGTGGTCACCCAGAAGGTAAAAACCCAGCAGCCCCAAATGCTCAAGGACAGGCATAACCCCTTCCACAAATAGTTGAGCACTCTGTAGTCCAGGCCTACACCCAGACAGAATTGATGGAGTTAGGGGCAAAATTCAGGCAGAAAACCAGTGAGTCCCTTACAGCTTGGTTGCTGCACTTGTGGGACATAAGGGTGGATGGCATCATGCTCTCCAGAACAGAGATGGAGAAATTAGCCACCATTACCATCCACTCTTCTCTGAGGCAGCCTCTTCATAACTGCCATAACAATCCAGGAAACCATATCCAATTAGAATGGGTGATAGGGGTCATTTGTATGGTCTGGCAAATTACTGGAGACTTGCCAGGGGCTGTGAGTCAGTGATAGACATATACTGAGCTGAAGCAGGTCCTCTGGGAACTAGGTATGAGTAATGCTTTCAACCTGAGGTCCTGTGGGCCAGATGAGGATGTATTTATGACAGGGGTAGGGACCTTATTCTCTGTACTGCCCCTTTGTTGGGTCACTAGTGGCTGTCTTGAGCCCCTGTGTGGGGCAGACCTTCAACACTGTCACACAGACAGTAGCAGATTTGGGGGAAGTGGAGGCAGCATGGAACCATAAAGCTGTATGGGCTGCTGCCTGTGCTGCCCCCCTGACTAACAAGAGAAATGGGCCTGGAAAGGTTACCTGAACACAGATGTGGGTAGATTTGAATGCAGCCAGGGAAAATAAGGAGAAATTAGATAGCCAATCTATACAACTGCACAATTACTTGTTGGAGCTGGTGGAGAGGAGGATCCCCAAGACCTGTTGTTCCAGTTTGATTAGGGGAAGGCCAAGGGACCTGTATAATGGGAACAGGTGGGGGCCAGAGGCCCCATGTGAAATTGGCAATCCACTGGTCCCCTTCTAATGTGTAGCAGGTGTTTGTTTTAGAAGATAATAGGTACCTTTGCAACAGCTAAGAGAACTATCAAGGTGGCACAATCCTTGGATATGTTTGACCCTGCTAGGCCCTGTGAGCTTGCTGAGGGGTTTGGATGCAACTTATGACAACAAACAGAATGCTATGGTAAGACACTGAGGTCTGTTATCAAAGAGCTGTATGGCTAGTTGTCTGTAATGGACTTTTCACCTTGGGTGATTTGCATAGACAGCTGAACTGTTTATTGTGGACTGATCATTAAGCAGTGTAAAAAATGGATTCTTAAAGCAGGTGCTGCGACAAGAGGGGGGGGCAGCAGCTCCTTTGCTGGATGGACACACTGCTTGTGTACAGCACTACAGAAGACCTTGATCCAGGGGGCCATGGCACTTGTGGAGGCCCTTCTGCACCAGAAAGCTGCTCCCATTCATTTGCAGATATGCACCAAGGACACTTTACTCAAGCTAGGCTTTGGGTAGTAGAGCAGTATTCCCCTGCCTGCCCTAACAGCCCTTCTTAAAGGTCAGTGGGTTCAATGGACATGACCCAAGACTGTACAATCCCCCCACCTATGATGGATGGCCTTGTTGGCACTGCGGTAAGGGGCTAAAGGTGGGCCTCCAATTAACTCCCTGAGTAACTGGCACTTGGCAGCTTAAGGTGAAAGTGTGTTATCCTTTGGGTGCTCAGGGAGATGTCACTGTGAAGAGCATCTTTGTAATTATTGTCATTTTTGGTATAGCTTGTGCTGTTGCTATAGTCTCTGTTTATGTAATGTACCTTGCTCTGAACAGGGACCATTGCAGAAGATATCTGTCATGTAAATTGTGAGAAGAGCAAACCTAAAGGGGTGGAGTGTTGAGAAAGTAGTTGTGTTAGGCTTGCGTGCTTGCATCTTGAATGATTAGTGTGTGAGCATGTGGCAGCGCCACATGTGGGTAGCCTATATAAGGCTATGGGTACTTTCTCTCAGCACAGTCTTTGTGCATCTCTGACTTGCCACTATTAGGGGCCATTTTCCTGTTTGTTTGCCTGCTGCCATGAGAAGTGGTTTTTCCCTACCTGTTTGCTCGCCCACCATTGTGAGAATCTAATAAACAGGAATAGCCCAAAGCTTTCCAGCTCTGCAGTTCCTCTACTGTCTGTCTGAATCCAATGTGAACCTGCCTGGCCTTGGCCACCAGCATTACGCTTAATTTCTGGCAGATTTTGATTAGGAGTTACATCCTAGGAAGTACTTGCTGTAAATAATTCTGACTGATACTGAGAATTCAAAATCATCTAACTTCCTATTCTCAGATAAATAGCTCAGCCTTGTCTGCTTTGATGTAAAGGAAACATCAGAGTTCTTTCCTCTGAATTTTGGAATGACTTGTGATATAAAAACAAGAGATCCAATATATTTTTGTGCTTTATTTTGTCGTGCAGGATGAGTTCTTAAAATTCCACGATTTAACAAATCTAGGTTATGTAACTTCTTTATGTACAAATAATCACAACTGCTCCTATATCAGTTCCTTAGCATGGAGCTTCATCATCAATCCTCAGAATTCCAAGTTGTTGTGTCATTTAAAGGCAAGTAGGAATAGCCAGCAATGGGGAAGATCAACTGCAGTGTTTATATTATTGTTTTTATTATTTAATATTGTTTTTATTATATAATACTGTTTATATTATTTCAAGCACTCATGCGTGAAAAACTCTTCTATCTGATATCTCAGTTCTGCCAGAGCCATCATGCCATGGCTATACCTTATGTCAAAGGATTTAAGTGGATGCTGAGAAGGCTAAATATCTGACTCCCCGTCATCAAATTCCAACTCTAATCTCCTGTTGAATGGCTAATAGATATCATCAATATGTTATGTCTAAAACAGAACTCTTAGTATACAGTCCTCTAATGCTCAAAGCCTGTTCCTCTCAATCTTAATGATACCCACCAACACCAACCAATCACGAGTTCAGGCAAATGACTTAAAGGATGTCCTTCACTCCTCCTTTTCTTCAACTCTTAAATCTAATACATTAGTGCATTTTATTAATTCTCCTCCAAAATCTAACCCAAACTCTACCACTTTTTTTCCATGTCTGTCACCATTATTACCACTATTACAATCACAACCTTAAACTAAGTCACAACTGTCTTTACTTGAACAAAGGAAGGGTCTTCTAACTGAGGATCTCATTTTACTCTTAGAGTTCTCTCCTTTCCATTTTTCATTCAATAAGCAGTGTGGTGTCCTCAGAAACCAGCAAACGGCACCAAGTCACTGAGTACATGAGATGTGAGTATCAGTGAGAGAGACTGACTACTTTCCAGTTTTAACCAAAGAGGCTAAACAAAATGCCACCAATATCTGCTTCATCTTTTTTTTTGTGCTCTCATTTAGACCCGGAAGGGAGTATGTATACTTATTCTGTTTAGTTTGGATCACTGTAGTGCAAATCTGTGAGCTTAGAAAACTGAAGCAGATATAATTATAGTTTACACATTACAATATTCATCACGACTGTTGTTGACCTACAGTTAACAGTGTGTGGTGAGAAGACATGCATGGATATATTTTGCAGTCCATCAACCCTTTAAACAAAGTCAACCTTAATCCCCCAGGTGATAGAAACCACTGGTGGAATGAGGGGTGAAGATGGGTGTGAGAATCAATCTGTGGCACTATAAGTAAAAAAGAAAGACAAGTTCTGAGTGTGTATGACAAATAAAGAAACCTCATGAAAATGATGATAAATGTAGATCTTTAGTCAGACATAAATGGAGTGTTCTTTTTAAAAAGTATTTAGGGCCATCTCAGTTTATACTTATTGTTTTGGGGGGTATAATGCTAGAGGTCATCTTGACCAAGACAAAAGTCATACGAGTCATGAGAACCTCATTAACTATGTTCCTTACAGAGGAAGAATCAGATAAAAGTAACTAAGAGAGGAACCTAAAGTCTTTTGGTGAAATATGCATTTCTCGTGCTTTTCTTATCTCTTTATTTGGAGATCAAAAAAGATATTGATGGTTTAATTATTTCTGCAGGGATTATATATACAATTAGAAATTATATTTTTCATATAACTAAAAATATGAGAAATATTCTTTATCAATGAAAAGTTCTGAAGTTTGGACCAGCTCTTTGGCTATATTAATAATGAAACTTCCGTCAGGTGGAATAAACTTAAACCAATTTCACACTAAATGATTCATAAGACTGTTTTTACATTTTTTTCTCTCCAAATTTTGAATTTCCCTCCTTGAGTGCTAAGAAAGGCCATTAAAATTGTTACCAAAGATTAATCCAAATCAGAGTATGATTCATGGTTGCTGAAAATACTTATTTTTCTGTCTGTGATCTATTTATATTTATTCACTGACTTATGTAAAAATATGTGGTACAGTTTACTTTTTAAATGGCCTTTTAATTTTTAATGTATATTCTGGTATAACAAAATGAAGAGATTATTATTTACCATAAACCAGTAATGATGCCAATCTCCAAAGCTAAATCAACATCAGAGATTTTCATTCCTAGTTTCAAAATACTGTGAATATTATCTAGAACTATATACATCCAGATATAAAATTCTAAAACTAACATGCTAATTTTTAAAAAGACTTCCAAAATACTTTGATTTCGCTTGAATCTTGAGCTCTTTAACACACGTTTCAAAGAAGCAACAGAGTCTCTAATTCAAATAAATAGTAATGTTATTTGAATCTGTCAATATATTTAGACATCACAGAACCACACAATGAAGAAGCAGCCCCATTTATTGCTCTTTGGCCTTAGTTGATACAATTAGGAAATTTAAAAGAAGACCCAAAGAATCAAAAGGCTAGTTCCTTTCAGCCCTAGTTTTGTCACTTTCCCACTGGGTGGCCTCTACATATTACAACACACTGACCACCCTTGAGTTTCTTTTTGTCCTTTCAAAACAGAAAGAATACCACCGACTTCCTGCTGTTGGTCTGAAACTTAAGTGAGATAATGAATATGAAAGCACACTGTACTGTACAAATATAAGACATTCTTAAAGTCTTGAAGTGAGGATGAATATTTTGGGATAGATACTACCTATTAAATAAAATATATCACTATATTTTAAAAGCAAACACATACTTGAAACTATCTTTTCAGCCTTTAAATTTTAGGGTAAGCATTAATGAATGAACTCTTCAAAAAATTATAGAAGAAAAATATGATTCAAAAATTCAAGCAAAAGAGATATGTTAGGACAGATTAGAGAATATAATGAAATTTATACAATAAATGGAGGGCAATTTATTGGACAGAAATAGAAATTGATTCTCAATATGGAAATCAAAAAAGTGTCTGAGCATTCCATGAATTGTTAAATCTTGGAATGTTTTAATATATGAAAGAAAAACTGACAACCAGTTTTGATATTGGCTTGATTTTTTAAGAGCTTTGAAATTACTTTTTTATATTTTGATTAGTACTTATGATATGCATAAAACAGTCTGCAAACACCCTGAGTACTTTCCTTACTCAGTGCAGGTAACGAATCACCTTGACTTAATAAACAAAGATCTCTACTACCTAGCTGTACGGCCACGGCTACCAGACCTTTTTTTTTTTTTTTTTTTTTTTTTTTTGCATTCTATAGCTTTTGCTCTACCTCATTCAACACTATGTTTGTGCTAGGAAGAAACCATATCTTTCCAGATTGTTCCAAGCAAGGTTTTTATTTCTCCCACTCAATATACTTTCCTCTCATTCCAGTATTGTTTCACATGTGCTTTATGTGTTATCACAGGTGTGGTTATGTTGACAGATAACATAAACTGATAGCAATCATCAAAGGATCCACATTCCCAAACTTGTATCTGCATGAAAGACTGGTTAATAAGTGTACATTCATATGTTTTAAGTTAAAATAAAATGTTTAATATATGTATCTTTTTTTAAACTGTGACCCTTTACTTTAAATGAATTTTTATTGTTAACTAAGCTACTACCAGTCCTGATTGTGTTAAAAAAAAAAAAGGCTGCCGGCTGACCAGGTGGTGGCGCAGTGGATAGAGCGTCAGACTGGGATGCAGAGGACCCAGGTTTGAGACCCCGAGATCGCCAGCTTGAGCGCGGGTTCATCTGGTTTGAGCAAAGCTCACCAGCTTGGACCCAAGGTTGCTGACTCGAGCAAGGGGTTACTCGGTCTGCTGCAGCCCCACGGTCAAGGCACATATGAGAAAGCAATCAATAAACAACCAAGGTGTCGTAACGAAAAACTGATGATTGATGCTTCTCATCTCTCTTCGTTCCTTACTGCCTGTCCCTATCCATTCCTCTCTCTGACTCTCCGTCACTGTAAAAAAGAAAAAGAAAAAAAAAGGCTGCCTTGTATTTCTCTGGAGGACAGAACTAGAAATCTCTATCAATCTTAGAGACAGATAGATGCTGGCTCAGTATAGATGGAAATTTCCAATGATCCTAGAACTGTCCAAAAAATAATTTCTTAGTTGATAATCCTATAACTGGAAAGTTCTCTTCAGATAATAAATATTTGTTATGTGCATGCACTCACCCACACACCCATTCATTGACCTAGTCATAAAAAATATAGTGAGCACTAACTGCATGCTCAATATGTATCTGACACAATGGAGGATTTTGTGATGAGATCCACAGGAGGTATAAATTCATGGAGCTTAGTCTAGAAGACTCAAGTTTGGATGGTGGAGAGGATGGGGCAAGGAAGGGGCTGAATACAATAACCTGATTTTCTACTCAAAGTATAAAGTTCCACCTGGGTACAGAATTTTTGTCCCACTTTAATAAAAACCTACAATTAACAACATCCCAAGGTGATCTTGTATTTGAAACACACTGTTCTAGATTTCTTTCTAACCTCGACATTATATGTTTCTATGACTCTACATCCTTCTGTGCCAATAATGAAAGATACTGGGCAAGTCAGTGATTGTATAAGGGTCAGAGCCATGGAGTAGATTTCTAATATGGGGCCACATTTTTAGGATGTTTCCTTGATCTAGACCTAAGTTTCCAGACCAGTCTGGAAAACTCTTTTTCCTAGATTGTTCTATTGACAGCCTCTATTCTACAACTCTATTTTCCTTCTCTATAGCAGCATCTTCTTGATTTCACAACTAGTCGAAGGTTGAATCAAGCCAGTAAGAATTTTTATTTATACTTGAGTCATTCCAATGTTGATAGCTCTCTGATATTTCACATGTATTGTAGAAAACCTGTATTTTTCTTAATAAAAGATAAAATCAGCCCTGGCCATTTGGCTCAGAGGTAGAAAGTCGACCCGGCGTGTGGAAGTCCTGTGTTGGATTCCTGGCCAGGCCACACAGGAGAGGCACCCATCTGCCTCTCCACCCTCCCCCCTCTCCTTTCTCTCTATCTCTCTCTTCTCCTCCTGCAGCCAAGGCTCCATTGGAGCAAAGCTGGCCCGGGCACTGAGGATGGCTCCATGGCCTCTGCCTCAGGCACTAGAATGGCTCTGGTTGCAACAGAGCAATGCCCCAGATGGGCAGAGCATCACCCCCTTCTGGACATGCTGGGTGGATCCCGGTAGGGTGCATTCAGGAGTCTGTCTCTCTGTCTTCCTGCTTCTCACTTCAGAAAAATCCTCCCCCCAAAAAGATAAAGTCAAATACACACACACACACACACACACACACACACACACACACACACTAAACATACATCAGATTGGGTTATTTTCTACTTGAACATACCATTTCTCAAGCCTCATGCTACTGTCTTCCTTGTCCTTCATGCTATTACCTGCCCTTCTGTCAAGTTACTAGAGCTTTTTTTCTGCATTAAGATCCTTGAATATATATTTCTCTCTGCATAGATAATTCTTTCCATGGCTTTCAATGAGACAGTCTTTTCATCACTGAGGTCTCTGCTCAGGTGTCACATTTTCTGCAAGGATTTTCTTGATCTCCTTCTCTACAGAAGGTCACTTTATTATTCTGTCTCACAGTCCCATGCTTACTTTCTATATTGTACTTCATTAATAATCTCCATTATTTTATTAGGTTTTGACTTGTTTATTGTCCCTTTTCCCCTCTGTGAGGGCAGAGACCCTGTCTTATTTTCCATTGCATAATGCCATACTTATAATAGACTTACAATAAATATTTGTGAAGTGAATTCATGAATATAGTGAAATCACTTTTTTATTTGAAAGTTTCATTTGCTTCAGTAAAGTTATGGACAATTATTACCATTTGCAGAAAAGTTTCACAAATGTGAAATTTTAGATTCAATCTTTGATTGTAAAAGTAAGGTAATTAAAGAAAAGAATGAAGGTATTAGCCCGACTAAGAGGTGGTGCGGTAGATAGAGCATCAACCTGGGACCCTGAGGACCCAGGTTCGAAACCCCAAGATCACCAGGTTGAGCGCGGGGTCACTGGCTTGAGCTTGGGATCATAGACATGACCCCATGGTCACTGGCTTGATCCCAAATGTCACTGACTTGAACCTAAGGTTGCTGGCTTGAAAAAGTGGTCACTGGCTCAGCTGGATCCCTCCAGTCAAGGCAGCTATGAGAAAACAATCAATGAACAACTAAGGTGCCACAACTATGAGTTGATGCTTCTCATTTCTCTCCCTTCTTGTCTGTCCTTCTCTCTCTTTCTCTTTCTCTCTCTGTCTCTGTCTTTCTCGCTAAAAAAAAAAAAAAAGGAATGAAGGTGATTCTCTTTTTCAGGACTGGAATGTCTGTTTCATCAACTGTAACCTTGATATTACTATAGGTATTTTGTAAAGCTGGCTTTTCCGTAAGTAAATGACATCATTTTAGTAATTTTTTTTTCTTTTTAAATCTCTAGAAGTGCTATTAATTAAACACAAAGTGTATAAAATGAGCCTGATGTCACCTTGTGCTTTGCTGGTTTCCTGACTGGAAAGTTCACCCTTGGCTCATGATCATATTCATTTGGCAGAATGTCCACTTATTTGATGGCTGAGGCGTCAACATGTTCCTTTTCTTGGTTAAATTAATTTCCCTTCCCCAGAAATACAATATAAATTGAACTAATATGTCAAATAAACCTGCAGATACTGTTCCTTCTAATTCTCCAAATGCTACCTGCTATGTCTGAGGAATAGTGAGTAACAATGGGGAGACTAACATCAAATATAAGCTCAGTGAGTTGATCAGCCTGATACTTGGCTGGCAGAGCTCATCTTTCTTCCTTCCTTCCTCACTAAGTTATAGGTTTTATGAGGATGAAGATGTCTTCTTCCTTTGTAATTATGCATACATATATGTTAACTGCTTGATTCATATATAGTATTACTAATTAGGCACTATGAAGTGGTTTGGACTTCAGAATACAAACTTAAATAGATGTAAACACAATTTGCTTAACCTGAAAAAAAAAACCAACTCCCACATGCTTCATTGAGCAATATGAAGTAAAGCATAATAATTGCAACTGATATGATATTGTTGAGTGCATACTATATGCTAGGACTTCCTGTATATGATTCACATATAGTATCTTATTTAATACTCTGTTATAGCACGCCAGCCATTTAAATATATGTGGAAGAACTAATGTAGAGAATGGGCCATTATAAAGTTTAAAGTGTACAATGTGATGATTTGATACTTGTATATGTTGGAATATCTTTACCACAATAAGGTTAGTTAGCATATACTTTACCTCACTTAATTACTAATTTGCTGTCATGGTGAAAACTTTAAAGCATTTTATAGCATTTCTAAAGTAGTTAATACAGTACTTCTAACTATAGTCCCCATGCTGTACATTATACTCCCAGAAAACTGGAAGTTTATACCCTTTGACTGACATTTCCCCCACTCCTCAGCCCCTTGCAACCACCATTCCATTCTGTTTCTGAGTTCAACGTTTTTTGATTTCACATATAAGTGAGATCATACAACTTTGTCTTTTCTCTGATTTATTTCACTTTGCATAATGCCCTCAAGTTTCATCTGTAATAGTAAATGACCGAATATCCTTTTTTTTTATGGCTTAAAAACACTCCATTGTATTTTTTTCTGTTGATAACACTTAGAATGTCTCCATGTCTTGGCTATTGTGAACAATGCTGCAATAAAAATGAGAACGCAGATATCTTTTTAAGATAGTGATTTCATCTTCTTTGGCTAGATATCCAGAAGTAGGATTGTTGGATCATATGGTAGTTCTATTTTTCATTTTTTGAAGAACGTTTTTACTGTTTCCTGTAATGGCTACACCAGTCTGTATTCCTTCCAGCTGTGCTTCAGGGTTCCCTCTCCTCCACGTGTCAGCGTTTGTTATCTCTTCTCTTAGCCAGGCTTAGACTGTGGTTTATGTGATTCCAGAGTCCAGTCTTAACAAATAGCTTATAAGCTGCCTATAATGTTTAAGTTTCTGATAATTGATTATCATTTTTAAATTATTCCCCAAAAGTAAATTTACTTAAAGAATAAAATCAAGAAAATATTTGAAGAACATTATGATGAAAATCTAGGTTCATGGGTTATAACCAGCACCTGTCATAAATGAGATGAACCTTGGGAAGTTACTTAACTTCTATCCTCAATGAGGTAATTGGATAGGAAAATTTATGATTTCATTCTAAGACTCTTACAAACAACTTTAGCAGAAAATAAAAAGATCATCTTGTGATTTATCTATACACGTATGTATGTTTTTTACTTCTTATAAACACTATTTAGATGCTATCTTATGTTTGCTTAATAATTGTAATTTTCTAAACCATTACATTCAGAGAGTAGTAATTTAGAATAAATTATCATAAAAGAAATATTTTACAAGTGTACCTGTTATTCTTTTTCACTTGTATCAATTATAAATAATAGTTCAGTATTATTAAAAAGCTAGACAACTAATCTAGGTCAGGAGTTTTTAACTTGATTGCACATTAGAAATACTTGCATAGGGATAGTGGCTTTAATAGCTGGGGTTTCTAACTGCTTGTCTAGAATAGATCAGCATTTTTCAACTGGTATGCCGCGAGAATTTTTAAAACATGCAACAACTGACTATTTAGTCAGGGCACTGACCTCTTTTCCCTTAGATTGTCAAATAAAAAATGACAATAAGCAACATATAACATAACAATAGCCATTTGGTGTGAATGAATTAAAATTCTACCTTTTTTTTAGTCAGATCAGCAAAAATATATTTTTTGGTGTACTGTGGAATTTTAGTAATTAGTTTATGTGTGCCATGAGCTGAAAAACATGAAAATCACAGACTAGATCATTGCTTTGTGCACTAAGTTTTCTAATCATTGCTCAACAGCTTTTTTATGAGCCAACTAATTCAGTAATACAGGGATCTAATGGACCATAAATTCTTAATCCAAAAACAATATTTTCTCACTCTAATAGTATGATTTGGGTTCATAGGGTTTTTTTTTAATCAGCAATTTCAAGTCAGTTATTACAGTTCATTTTTGTCTTTAAGTCCTTAATAATTATAAAAGTAGAATGGTTCCATATCTAAAAACTTGAATTTTTTAAAATATGTTTTTCTGAAGTGAGAAGCAGGGAGGAAGACAGACAGACTCCCGCATACGCCCAACTGAGATCCGCCCGGCATGCCCACTAGGGGAAGATGCTCTGCCCATCTGGGCCGTTGCTCCATGCGACCAGAGCCATTCTAGCACCTGAGGCAGAGGCCATAAGCCCATCCTTAGCGCCCGGGCCAACTTTGCTCCAATGGAGCCTTGGCTGCGGAAGGGGAAGAGAGAGACAAAGAGAAAGGAGAGGGGGAAGGGTGGAGAAGCAGATGGGTGCTTCTCCTGTGTCCTCTGGCTGGGAATCCAACGTAGGACTTCCACATGTCCGGCCAATGCTCTATTGTTGAGCCAACTGGCCAGGGCCAAAACTTGAAATTTTTTTTTTTTTTGTATTTCTCTGAAGCTAGAAACGGGGAGAGACAGTCAGACAGACTCCCGCATGCGCCCAACCGGGATCCACCCAGCACGCACACCAGAGGGCGACGCTCTGCCCACCAGGGGGCGATGCTCTGCCCCTCCGGGGCGTCGCTCTGTTGCAAACAGAGCCACTCTAGTGTCTGGGGCAGAGGCCAAGGAGCCATCCCCTGTGCCCGGGCCATCTTTGCTCCAGTGGAGCCTTGGCTGCAGGAGGGGAAGAGAGAGACAGAGAGGAAGGAGAGGGGGAGGGGTGGAGAAGCAGATGGGCACTTCTCCTGTGTGCCCTGGCCGGGAATCGAACCCGGGACTTCTGCACACCAGGCCGACGCTCCACCACTGAGCCAACAGGCCAGGGCCAAAACTTGAAATTTTTTAATGTGGAAGACGAACATATGGCTATCTGAAAAAAATGTTGTGGGTTGGCCGTTTTTTTTGTTTGTTTGTTTGTTTTTGTGACAGAGACAGAGAGGGACAGATAGGGACAGGCAGGAAGGAAGAGAGATGAGAAGCATCAATTCTTGGTTGCAGCTCCTTAGTCTCCTTAGTTGTTCATTGATTGATTTCTCATATGTGCCTTGACCAGGTGGCAATAGCAGAGCAAGTGACCCCTTGTTCAAGCCAGCCACCTTGGGTTCAAGATGGTGAGCTGTGCTCAAACCAGATGAGCTTATGCTCAAGCCGGCGACCTCGGGGTCTCAAACCTGGGTCCTTTGTGTCCCAGTCCGATGCTCTATCTACTTTGCCACCACCTGGTCAGGCTGGGTTGGCAATTTGAGTTTTGAAGTTCCCTTTTGAGTTTTAATAAGTTGGCTTATTTTTAAATCTATATTTTAAAAATAAAACAATGATATAACTTTATATTTTTCTTCCAAAATCTTCAACAATTCTTAAATGTCATCAGTTATTTCCAGACTGAAATATTCCCTGAGGTTTTCATCAACTCATTTCCAGAAAATTCAGTAATAAAACTTTAATTTATATTTACTGATAATGAAAATCTCTTATTACAAAAGGACTCTAAAAGTCATAGTGAAAGATATCCACTTTTAGGTCAGACTCAACTCTTTGGATGGCTGATTAAAGGAATTATCTCAAATTCCACAGTCAAAACATTGAAACAGACTTGGTTGCAATTTCTTTATTTACTTAGCCATCTGGTCTCAGGTGGTAGAGAAAAGAAGCTTATTATATAATACAGAGATGAACCTGTAGTTCATTGTACCAATATATTTACTAGGCTTATTCAAGACTTACCTTGATGCCCAAGGAGGCCCAGTATCTGGTCAGACTGCAGAGCCTGTGGCCCTGGGCCACTAGCAGGGCCAATCTCAGAACCATCCAGTGAGGTATCTTTTCTTTAGGGAATGGATATCAGGGAAAAGGCTCCCCTAAACCTTCCACCTGCCAGAATACATGAAGACACTCTCAGCAGGAGCCATAACACCCAAGCCTGGCACAGTGTCCTTTATATTTATTTATCTGTGCAACTCAAGGCCAAGATGGAGTCTGAGAAAGGAATGGGAAAGACAGGTGTACCCAGTATTACATAAGGTCTTTCTGCTTATTTGTCTCCCTTGATATCTTATTTGTAACCCAACTGTGAACAATAAGATTAAATATAAATGGAACATTCCTTCCTTAGAGAATGAGATGGTGTCATTCAATTGTGATTATTCTTAGGTTGATATACTTTTTTGGGGGTGGGGGGCTTTGTGCTAACCCACCATTTTATTCTGATTTGCCTGTGTTGAGACCTGGACTTCAAAGTGTCTCGATGAGAGGCAGCAAAAGAAAAGACTCCTCATGGTTCAGGATTTTCTTATGTAACTTAATGGTCTTTTCATGGTCAATTTTATTCTCCACTTGAATCTGAGGTAGGCTCTGATTAGAAAGCTGATCAAAACCCCAGCAATCCCTCTTCCTTGTATCTACCAGAAAAATGTAATAACATCTATTTTCAAAGATACATCCCTATGCTCATTGCAGCACTA
This sequence comes from Saccopteryx bilineata, assembly GCF_036850765.1. Taxonomy (NCBI): domain Eukaryota; kingdom Metazoa; phylum Chordata; class Mammalia; order Chiroptera; family Emballonuridae; genus Saccopteryx; species Saccopteryx bilineata. The sequence goes on from NC_089498.1 coordinate 65,237,953, forward strand.
TGCACAGTGGTCAAGACATGGAAACAACCAAAGTGTCCCTCAGAAGATGACTGGATAAAAAAGATGTGGCACATATATACAGTGGAATACTATTCAACCACAGGGGAAAAGATGAAATACTGACAATTGCGATAACATGATGGCTCTTGAGACTATCATGTTAAGCGAAATAAGATAGATAAAGTCAAGAACCACATGATTTCACTCATATATGATATAAAACTGAAACTCATAGACACAGAAAACAGTATGGTGGTCACCAGAGGGAAGAGGAGGTGGGGAGAAGGTAGTAAAGGATAAAAGGGGTCAAATATAATGGAAAGAGATTGACTTTGGGCGTGGTAAACACACAATTCAGTATACAAATGATGTATCATAAAATTGTACACTTGAAACCTGCATAATTTTATTAGCCAATGTTACCCCAATAACTTTAATTTTTAAAAAGTCTAAAAAAAAACCCCAAACACCCAGAATGGTGAAAAACCACTTCTAGAACTATGAGAGTACTTTTGTTAAATGAGAAACATCTTTACTGAAGGTCAATGGAGGGTCAACTGAAAGAAGGCTGAGGAAGAGGTCTCCTCCGCATTGAAAATTACAATATAATGACAACAGCTACTGTTGACTTTGTTGAAATGCTGATAATGAATTTATTTCTTGTAATACTTACAGACATTGTATTGAATTCATATACATGTATTTGCCTACCTGTAGGTGTAAGATAATGTGATTACCCTTTCTATATTCAGAAGAACTGAACCTGATCTTTAAATGTATACAAAAATTTTGTACTGAATTCGTAATCAAAAGACTTCTAAATATTCTGTTCACTGAATTAGTTTTGTTTCACACATCGATTTTTTTAACACTTTACACTTTCCTTGTATTTTTTCTTTTAGAATCACACACTTTAAAGAGATAAGAAGGCCAACATATTTTTTAAATGATTGATTTAATCTGATTTCTTAAGGTTTCTGAAGAGCTTACTTTTTATTTATTTATTTTTAAAGATTTTTATTTATTCATTTTACAGAGGAGAAAGAGGAGGGGGGAGGAGCAGGAAGCATCAACTCCCATATGTGCCTTGACCAGGCAAGCCCAGGGTTTTGAACTGGCGACCTCAGCATTTCCAGGTCAATGCCCTATCCACTGTGCCACTACCTGTCAGGCAAGAGCTTTCTTTTTAAACATGCATTTAAGACTTTGCACACTTTTTCCTTCACAATTGTATCCTTTCTAGCAAGAACAACGTCATGAATATTTGTAATACTAGCAGTAATTTTTAGCTCAATGGCTTACACATAATAAGCTTAAAATAAATATTTACTGGTTGATTGATTTTATGTTACATTTGGGATACAATCTATAATAATGAGTTTTCACACTTCCAGACTCCATCAAACTTTTTTTTTTTTTTTTTTTTTTTGCGACAGTGATAGAGAGAAAGACAGATAAGGACAGACAGGAAAGGAGAGAGATGAGAAGCATCAGTTCTTCATTGCGGCTCCTTAGTTGTTCATTGATTGCTTTCTTATATGTGCCTTGACCTGAGGGGTAGGGGCTACAACAGAGCTAGTGACCCCTTGCTCAAGCCAGCAATCTTAGGCTTCAAGCCAGCGACCTTTGGGCTCAAGCCAGCAACCATGGGGCCATGTCTATGATCCCATGTTTAAGCCAGCAACCCTGCGCTCAAGCTGGTGAGCCTGTGCTCAAGCCAGAGCCTCGGAGTTTTGAACCTGAGTCCCAGTCTGATGCTCTGTCCACTGTGCCACTGTCTGGTCAGGCAAAATAAGATAGGCTATGAGTTTAAGATTTTTGAAACTGAGTGATGGGTCAAAGGATTCATTAAAATGTTCAATTATACAAAGTTATTATTATTTTTTTTTTAGTATTTAACTCTCTGAATCCTAGTGCAGAGCTCTTTCCATCAATCCATTAAATTGGTCATGGATAAAAGAAAGCAAAATTCTAGAATTTCTTACATTTTTTTTATTTTGAAACATGTTCCCAAAACAAGGAACAAAGATAGTGGTTAAAAATGTTAGCTCTTGGAGTTCATGAACTGTTTTCTCATCTGACTTTGCCAAGAACTTCCTTTGGCAAGATTAGATTTTTTTTTTGTCTTCATTTGGTCACTTTCCAGAAATGGTCAAGGTCAAGGTTCACATTATGCCTTCTCTGCAGCAGTTCCAGCTGAGGAAGACTCCAACATTTGCATCAAGATGGTGCATAATATGAAGTTTTTTTTAGAAGAAAAATCACTTTTAAATAACTAATATTAATATAATGCATTACATGACAAATGTAAAATGAAAAACCTTCACAGAGGAAGAAAATGCTTTATATCAAAGGTTGTCACTGATCAAAGCTTTGTAACGCTATATTATTGGCTCAAAATAGCAGGACTGTTTTTCACTTTAATCTTACGGTTGGAGTCCTCTATAACTATTCCTTTTTCTTTTCATAACTTTTCTTTTTTGCTTGTTTGAAATATAATATTAATAGTTAATATTTCTACACTGGTTTTAATCTATGGTTTACATTAATTTCTTGTGTAAAGGGCTGCTCTTACTTAAATTTCAAGATGTTTTTCAAAGCCAGTATCCATAGATAGCTTTGCAAACAAAAAAAAAAGATTATTTGATATTAAATAATATATATTTCATTATTTGTCTGTCTTGCCCCAGAAATAGGTGAGGTGGTAAAGTAAGGGGAATCAACTTTCTTTTTTACCCAACTAGCATCAGTTGTTTTCAGGTCCAGGCATCTAGTTGAGAGTCATCTTAGCATTCTCAGTTGCTTATGTAACAACTAGATAATATCCTTCTGTACAATGATCCTCCATACTAATCCTCTGCAATGCATTTGGACAGACATGCTTTTTCAACCACAAACATATGTTTCTTTCTTATAGCTGTAAGTTATTTTGTCCAGATACACTTACTCATCTGTTTCATATATACAAGCTGGGGCAAAAATAAGTTTACAATTGTGAGTATACAAAACACAGGGTTTATTTTTGTGTTATTATTTATTAATTATTGTATTATTTTTCACAAGAACAACTGCAAACCGACCGTTGGCCCACCTTGTAGATACTCTCCCTTAGTGTAAACTTCAAAATGCTACCATGCTGTTGACATTTTTTTTAAATAAAGAGAAAATTACAGGCTGGGTTATTATAAAACAGAACTATGACATATTCTATAAGAGGGAAGAGAAAGATGAGGGAGAGAGTTAAAAGCAAAATGAACACACCAGAAAGTTTTGAAGCTTCCACAACTTGCAGAAATGAATGGTGAATCACAGGTTGAAGTTCTTGCTCTGGAATATTGAGAAGATAACATTAATCTATAAGATTTTTTTATTAGACAGAGAGAGGGACAGATAGGGACAGACAGACAGGAAGAGAGAGAGATGAGAAGCATCAATTCTTCATTGCGGCTCCTTAGTTGTTCATTGATTGTTTTCTCATATGTGTCTTGATGGGGGGGGGGCGCTACAGCAGAGCGAGTACCCCTTGCTCAAGCCAGCGACCTTTGGGCTCAAACCAGCGACCATGGGGTCATGTCTATGATCCCATGCTCAAGCCAGCAACCCTGTACTCAAGCTGGTGAGCCCGCACTCAAGTCGGATTTCAAACCTGGGTCCTTTGCATCCCAGGCTGATGCTCTGTCCACTGTGCCACTGCCTGGTCAGGCTAATCCATAAGATATTTTTTGGGTGTATTTTTTGTATTTTTTCTGAAGTTGGAAACGGGAGGCAGTCAGACAGACTCCTGCATGTGCCTGACCGGGATCCACCTGGCACACCCACCAGGGGGCGATGCTCTGCCCATCCGAGGCGTCGCTCTGTTGTAATCAGAGCCACTCTAGCGCCTGGGGCAGAGGCCATGGAACCATCCCCAGCGCTCGGGCCAACTTTGCTCCGATGGAGCCTTGGCTGTGGGAGGGGAAGAGAGAGACAGAGAGGAAGGAGAGGGGAAGGGGTGGAGAAGCAGATGGGCGCCTCTCCTGTGTGCCCTGGCTGGGAATCAAACCCAGGACTTCTGCTCTCCAGGCCGATGCTCTACCACTGAGCCAACCGGCCAGGGCCTAATCCATAAAATTTTAAATAGGTCCTAGGACTCTCTTTCTGTGAAACCCCTCAGATATGTCTGTTCCTGATGATACAATGACCATACTTTGAGAAATGTAGATGGGGTGACATCAGATGTCAAGTAACATACTAAGATGCCCTAAAAAAAGTGTTACTTTGTATCAATACAAAGTCACTCAAAAGAGCTTTATGACAGATTGGCCTTTGCTATCTGAAAATATTGTCAGGATTTTTTTTTCTTCAAAGATTTTATTTATTCTTTATAGAGGGAAGAGAGAGAGAGAGAGAGAGAGAGAGAGAGAGAGAGAAGGGGGGAGGAGCAGGAAGCATCAACTCCCATATGTGCCTTGACCAGGCAAGTCCAGGGTTTTGAACCTGCAACCTCAGCATTTCCAGGTTGACGCTTTATCCACTGCGCCACCACAGGTCAGGCTATTCTCAGGATTTTGATGCTTGCTCCTTTTTTGCTTTTTGAATCTCTTTCTTCATTGACTCTTGGCCTTGGCTTGGGACTTCTGAGCCATGACTCATATCTTTTGTTATGTGTCCTTAGCTTTGCCTCTCAGTGTCTATTTCTGTCCTCACGTTGTGCTAGAAAATCATCCAAAGTTCCAGGTCACTGAGGTGTGTGGTAAAATTACCCCAATAACTAGTTCTATTCCTCTTCCAGGCACAACTGACACAATATTTCTCAATTGCCTTGTTAGAAGGAGCCGTGAAATTAATTCTGGCTAATAAAATATGAGCAGAAGTGACATAAGTGAAACTACCCAGTCTACCTTACCTTTCACCACTTCTTCCTGGCTACATGTTCTGGAAGGTGCAACTTGAAGCTCATGGAGCTTTAATCTGCTTGAGTACATCCTTCAGTGACTTTGTGGAACAGTTTTTGCTGATTCACATGGAGCATGTAATGTGAGCAAGAGGTAAACTTTAGTTGGGTTAATCCACTGAGATTTGGGGGTGGTTTGTTATCACAGAAAAACCAAGTCTATTCTGACTGATATAAAGTGAAATCATACTTGATTGAAATTTCCCCTAGGCCACCTCTGTCCTCGCTTGTTTAGTTGATGGCTGCTGATTGCCTTAGCGATCAGTTCATATTGAGGCCGGTAATATAATCAGTTGTCTTTATTTAGCAATAATGGTTGAGGGCACCTAATAAAATATATTTCGGTAAACATATCTTTAGTTGAAACAGAAATGTTTATGGAAATCTCTTCCCGAACAATTTGACTATGAGCTTTTGGAAACTGACTAGCAAAGAGCTGATGAATTATTGAGCATTTATCTTTTAATATATTTCGAACATCCAGCTTTGAGATCAAACACCCATCATTTGCACTAACTTTAATCGGGACAGAATTTTCTACATTTCTTCTGGGTGTTTGCTATTGTGGAGGCACACTGACAATGTATCTTGTAAGTTCAGAAAAACATTACAAACTGTCCTGATAAAATATGTTAAAATGACTGAGTCACATATTTTTTCATTTAATCTCCTCTGGAGGTAGTATGACGTTGGGGGCAGTCACACTATGAAGAGGCTTTTAGGTTTGACTTTTGTAGCTTTGTATTCTGTATGTCCTCTTTAAAAACTTACATTGTCCATATAAGGCAGGTTAGGTTGTTTAGACTGTCCTTGTTTTGCCTTTGTAAAGTTTAAATCATGCAGAAGGAAGGATGGCCTCTAAACAAATTCTGCTGGAGTGACTGTGTCTGATTCTTGGACCAGAACAAGATGCAAACTGGCAGTTTTCTTGTTTCCTACACTCCTCCCCTCAATTCCAAATGGTCAGTTATTTTTGAAAGTTTTTGTTTGTTTTGATTTTGTGCCTCATTGTATCCACTTCTAGTCTGGCTGACTTTCTCAGCTCTGATCCAGTTTAGTTTAACACTGTTTACTCTCTTTCAGAGCCATCTTGGGAGATTGGTATTTTAATTAAGAACGTATTGATTTTAGATACTAGAAGATGTTATTTGACCCAAAAATGTCTTTCCATTCTAAACCTTCTCAACAGACTTCTTACTGAGCCTTAATCTCCACCTATAAATGATGGCAACCTATTTTGAGCATATTTACATTGTTGAATGTAGTTTTTCTTATAACATTCAATTAACACATTTTGTACACTTTTGCTAAAATATTCTCCTCACTGTAGTTTGCTAGTTTTTCCCCTTTTCTAAATTTTAGTTCATTTATACCTCCAAAAACATCTTTAGCATAATATGGCACATTCAAGATAAAGAGAGGGTACTTACCTTTGAATATAACAGTTATTAACAACTTTTATTACTGTTTATTAAGATAACTTGGGGTAAATGTAATTATTTATTAAGTTGCTGATTTGTGATCTGTCAGGGTTGTCTTTCACAAGTATCTCTTCCTTCTTAATATTTTAAAGGAGATAATTTTACCCCAATATAAAAATGGAGAAAAATGCATGAATGATTATGTGATTGATTAAATAAGGGGGGGAAAAGCTCATATTGTCTTGAGTTGGGTTCACCAGCCCAGAAAATTCTGAGGTAAGGATTCAAGTTCAAGTAGTTTGTTTAAGGGATGATCCTAGAAAATGCTAATAGGAAGTGAAGAAGTGACAGAGAAGGGTAGGAAGCCAACAAATGGGGAGTTATCAGGCCATTTCCTTCATGGGCAACTGAGGATCTCTATGGATGTGAAACATTTCCCAGAGTTATCCCACTTAAGGGGTGCAATAGGAGTATTTACCTCTCATCTTAGTTGCCGTTCCTGGGGTTATTAATTCCCTAGCACTTTCAACTTTCCTTGCATAGCTTACAATTGCTAGACAACCAAAGAAATACCCATAGCAGTGATGTAGGCGCTCGAGGCTGTAGAGGTGGATACAGAAGGACATAAGGTTTGTCAGTGTCTGCTAATCATATGAAGAGATAATCAGTCTCACAAGGAATCAAATATATGCAAATTAAAACAATAAAATACATTTTGACAAATTAGAGTAGAAAAGCTATTTATTTATTTATTTTGAGGAGGAGAGAGATGAAAAGTATCAACTTATAGTTGTTTCACTTTTGTTGTTTTATTGATTGCTTTTCATATGTGCTTTGACTAGGGACTCAAGCCAATCCAATGACCCCTTGCTCAAGCCAGTGACCTTGGGGTCATATCGACGATCCTGTGCTCAAGCTGCCAACCCCACGCTCAAACCCAAGAGCCCATGCTCTAGTCAGCAACATTGGGGTTTTAGCCCAGGGTCCTCAGCATCTTGGGCCGATGCTCAGTCCACTGCAACACCAGTGGTCAGGCTTGCTTTTTTCCCCCCACAAAGTGGAGGATGTTGGAAGAAAACATATACTATTGCTAAGATAAACATTAGTACAATCTTTCTGTCTGTAAAGGCCATATGGAATATGAATCAAAAGCCTTAAAAATGTGCTTCTCTTTGATCCAGGAACACTGCTTCTAATAATGTCTTCTGAGAGGATAATTAGATTAGTATGCTGTGTTCATTGAATCACTGATTATAAAAGTGAAATGATCAGAACAATCTAATGTGAAACACCATTCAGCAAATAACTTTAGTATTTAACTACATAATAACTACATAGAAGAAAGTAATTTTTAAAAATCTGTTTAAAATTTATTTATTGATTTTAGAGAGAGATGAAGAGGGAGAAAAGAAACATCAATTTCTCCCTCTATGTGCCCTGACCAGGGATCAAACCCATAACCTTTGTCTATCCAGACAATGCTCTAACCAACGAACTATCTGGCCAGGGAAGAAGAGGGTGATTTTTATTAATAAAACAGAAAGGTTAGATTAGAATATCATGCAGTAATTGTAATTGAAGGGCAACAGAATATGCCACACTAAAATATGACTCAGAGTTTAGGACATGCCACTTCAAAAGATTTGGTGTACTGATTATTTTGAGCTGTAGGCACTTGAAAAACAGAAAATTTGGGGAAGGGCTGTCTCTGAATCCCCCTATGTGCTTAAAGACAGATCCTCCCAAAAGAACTCAATTGTCATAAAAAATATCTCTTCCCCACAAGTTTCATCAACCAGGGAAGATTAATGTATCACAGGACAGGAGACTAGAAGTCAACACCACACCCAGAAAAACATTGTCACAAACTATCATATTTACCATGTATTCTTCAAGGGTCCATCGATCTTTTCTAAAAATAATTTACTGTCCCCTAAGAGGCCTACATTCCTCCTTCCTTTCTCTATTAATATGATATTTAGGCTATGAATTCAAAGCCACCCCAGAAAGCTACACGTTTCCCCCTGTGTATCTCCCATGTATGCACGAAGTACACATTAATAACTTTTGTTTGTTTCTCTCTCATTAATCTGTCTTTTATTACTGGGGTCTTAGCCAAAAACTCTGAAGAGTAGGGAAAAATTACTTTTCCTCTTGCAGAATGAATGGACATGACTACAGGCGACAACATGAATGAAATCTCAAATTATATTGACCAAAAAAAGCCAGACACTAAAAAGTACATACTATGACTATATAAAATTTATTTGTGAAAGATGTTTATCACAATTTTTTAATTAAAAAATTTAAATGTCTAATAATAAATAATTGATAAATCTCTCATTCCTCTGGAATACCATGTAGCCATTTGAACTAATGAAGCAGAAATGATTACCTGAAAATATACTTTTAATGTTTTTTTAAATTGATTTTGAGAGAGAGAGTAAGGGAGAGAAAAAGACAGAAACATCACTCTGTTCTTGTATGTGCGCTGCCCTGACTGGGATTGAACTGGTAACCTCTGTGCTTCAGGACAATGCTCTAATTAACTAAACTATCTCATCAGGGCTTTTTTATTTTTTTTAAACTTACTGATTTTACAGAGAAAGAAGATTGGGAAATGAGAAGTATCAACTTATAGTTGCTTCACTTTAGTTGTTCATCGATTACTTGTCATGTGTGCTTTGACTGGGCAAGCCCAGGGTTTCGAACCAGCAACCTCAGTGTTCCAGGTTGACGCTCTATCCACTGCACTGCCATGACCAGTTTTTTATTTTTTTAAAAGATTTTATTTACTGATTTTAAAAGGAGAGAAAGGATAGGGTTGGGGAAGAATAGAAAGCATCAACTGGCTTCTCATATGTGCCTTGACGGGCAAGCCCAGGGTCTCAAATCAGCAAACTCAGCATTCCAGGTCAATGCTTTATCCACTGCACCACAACAGGTCAGGCTCTTATAAAATACTGATAAGTGTTCAAATCAGATACTCCTATTTTTAAAAAATATGTTTGGGTATGTTGCGTGCATATAAAAAAATCTTGGATGGATGAATATAAGAATGTTAAAAATAGCTGTTGTGGCCCCGGCCGGTTGGCTCAGTGGTAGAGCGTCGGCCTGGCGTGCGGAAGTCCCGGGTTTGATTCCCAGCCAGGGCACACAGGAGAGGTGCCCATCTGCTTCTCCACCCCTCCCCTTCTCCTTCCTCTCTGTCTCTCTCTTCCCCTCCCGCAGCCAAGATTCCATTGGAGCAAAAGATGGCCCGGGTGCTGGGGATGGCTCCTTGGCCTCTGCCCCAGGCGCTAGAGTGGCTCTGGTCGCGACAGAGCTACGCCCCGGATGGGCAGAGCATTGCCCCCTGGTGTGCGTGCCTGGTGGATCCCGGTTGGGCGCATGTGGGAGTCTGTCTGACTGCCTCCCTGTTTCCAGCTTCAGAAAAAAAAAATAATAATAATAATAAAAAAATAAAAATAAGAAAATAGCTGTTGTTCATTGGTAGTAACACAGGTTTAAAAACTTTTTAAAATATATTTTTGTAATTTCACACTTATAATGGTATTGTACATTACAGTTATTATAAAGTACAAAATTAATGTTATTTGTAAAAGTGAACACACACAGCCTGAGCAGGTAGTGATATAGTGGATAGATCATCGACCTGGGATGCTGAGGACCCAGGTTCAAAACCCTGAGGTTGCTGGATTGAGTATGAGATCATAGACATGACCCCATGGTTGCTAGTTTGAGCCTAAGGGTTGTTGGCTTGAAGCCTAAAGTTGCTGGCTTGAGCCCAAGGTCGCTGGCTTGAGCAAGGAATCACATATGAGAAGTAATCAATGAACAACTAAAGTGACACAACTACGTGCTGATGCTTCTCATCTTGCGCACTTTCTGTCTCTCTCTCTGTCTCTCTCTCCCTCACACATGCTTAAAAAAAAGTATCCACACACATATATAGTTTATGAAATTATCATATAAAGTCCACTTAGGATATAGTAAATGATACATTAAAAATGCCAGTTATGCCTGACCAGGCGGTGGCGCAGTGGATAGAGCGTTGGACTGCAATGCAGAAGACCCAGGTTCGAGATCCCAAGGTCGCCAGCTTGAGCGCGGGCTCATCTGGTTTGAGCAAAGCTCACCAGCTCGGACCCAAGGTCGTGGCTTGAGCAAGGGGTTACTTGGTCTGCTGTAGCCCCACGGTCAAAGCACATATGAGAAAGCAATCAATGAACAACTAAGGTGTCGCAACGAAAAACTGATGATTGATGCTTCTCATCTCTCTCTGTTCCTGTCTGTCTGTCCTTATCTATCCCTCTCTCTGACTCTCACTCTGTCTCTGTAAAAAAAAAAAAAAGAAAAAAAGAAAAAAAAGCCAGTTATGTAAAATAAATGTAGAATAGTAATTCACTGTGAAAGCTACTTGGGTGAGCTGAAAAGTATAAGATATAGATCAAACTAATCTGAAAGAAGAGTTTTTTTGTGTGTGTAAAATTAAAATCAAATTATTCTTTTCTAGAAAAATGCCCCATAACACTATCTCTTTTCTGTATTCATGAGTATGGGTCATAATAATTTTGTCTTGAATAGAGTTATAGCTCATATAATTTTACAACTTGGAGAAAAAACTTATAGCAGAAACCAGAATTAGAATAACCAGAATTAGGATAACCAGAATTAGAAACCAGAGTCATGTATAAAAGTTTGTGTAAATCCTGTAGCTAGAAATGTGAAACAGCAACTGAGGGTACATTTTCTAATAAGATCAAAAGGCTGTGGAAACAATGATGACCAAAATGTTATGACACTTTATGGCTCCAAATCATGGTCACATACATTATCTAATTTGTTTCTCACCAAAATCTGTTTAGGTTAGTACATTATTACTAACCTTGCATCACAAAGCCCCTGAAACCTAATAAGCTTTACCTGTTTTTTTGTTTGTTTGTTTGTTTTTTTACACCTTAGCTAAAATAACATGCATCTTAGGAATCAGAGATTTTCTGGTTCTTCAGCTGATTCTTTTCTTCCAGTACTGTGCACTGGATTCAGTCTCAAGGCCTGCTCTCGTCCCAAGTTCCATTAGACGGAGTATGTATAAACCCACGTTTTCTCATTCGGTAAAATTAGAATAGTAATGTATATAGATCAGAGCAGTTGTTTCCAAACTATAGTGTGTATCAGAATCATTTGGAGGGCTTATTTTTTGTTTTAATTAAGATATAATCGACATACAACACTGTGTAAGTTTAAGGTTACAATATGTTGATCTGATAATTAGAGTGTTTGTTAAAGCACAGATAGTTGAATCCCAGTCCCAGTTTCTGAATTAGTTGGTCTAGGGTGGGGTGTGAGAATGTAAATTTCTAACAAGTTCTCAGGTGATACTGCTGCTGCTGATCCAGCGACCACTCCCTGACAATCACTGCTTTAGGATCTATTAACTATTACTTTTACTGAGAGTTGGTTACATTTATCTGTCAATGGCATTCTAACTACAATTTAGATTATAAATTGTTTATATGTGTCTCTCTGTGTGTGTGTATATATATATATATTATATATATAATATTTATATAAAATATGTACTTGAGGTAATTTCTTCAGGTATTTTATGTTATTTTTAACTGTCAGGTTTCTCTCAAATAATTCAAGTCTTTGCTATGTTGTACCCTTGTGTGAATTTATGAATAATATCTCTAATATGAAAATCACTGGGGGTATTAATTTTGGGTAAGAGTAGTGTTTATAGATAGCATTGTTTATTAAACAAATGTATGCTAAAGACCAGCTTTCATTATATGAAAATAGTATCTGAGCTGCCCACTTAAAATTTCACCTCACATCCTGTCAGAATTGCTACTTACCAGATTCTCTATGTCACGAGTGAGAGATGAAGTATTACTGTTTTGGAAATGAAAAGCCAATGAAGTATGTGCTGCTTATTTGTCCCTCACCTTTTCTATAGCTACACTTGGAACTTAAAATAATTGTACAACCTTCCCCTGCTAGAAGAACTCTCAGGATCTGGGTCACAGACACAGTCCCCAGGAGAGAAGTGGAACTAAAAAGGGCTATATAAGAGCTACGATTTATCAAGCACCTACGTGACTGGCGCTGTGCTAAGTTACTAGGTGACTAAGACCCAGCCCTTAAGAAACTGATCATTTAGACAAGTAATCAGAAAATTATGATACTTGTGGGATAAGACATGATGCCTTCTGCCTGTTAATCTCACAGTTCAAAGTAGAATTGACTTTTGTTGTTCCTAAGTACACCTTGATCAAGCTTCAAGAGAGAATCTTATTTTAACAAGTTAAAAACAGTCATTTTTTTTAATCCATGCGTTTCATTAAGTTTTGTATCTTTTAAGCATTTACCTTTTCCAGATTAAAAGTAATCTTTTTATATCTTTAAATATAAAAATAAACAATAGTACATTCTAATCTTAAACAGTGCTAACTGGGCTTTACCAACTAGATATAAAATCTTTCTTTTTCCCTGTGCTCAAGCTAGTGAGCCCATGCTCAAGCCTGATGGGCCGCACTCAAGCTGCTGCACCCCCCCCCCCCCGAACCACCCCAGTCAAGGCACATACGAGAAAGCAATCAATGAACAACTAAGGTGCCACAACAGAGAACTGATGCTTCTCATCTCTCTCCCTGCCTGTCTGTCTGTCCCTATCTGTCCCTCTCTCTGTCTCTGTCACACAAAAAACTTTCTTCTTTTTTAAAAAATTAAATTTAATGGGGTGACATTGATCCACAAGAACACCTAGGTTTTAGATAAATATCTCTATAGCATTTGAACTGTTCATTGTGTGCCCATTATCCAAAGTCAAATAATTTTCCATCACCATATATTTGGCCCTCTTTACTCCCCTTTCCCTACCGTCTTCTTCTGTTAACCACGTCATTTTTGTCTATGCCCATGAGTCTCAGTTGTTTTTTGGTTTTTTTTTTTTGTATTTTTCTGAAGTTAGAAGTGGGAGACAGACTCCTGCATGCGCTCAACGGGGATCCACCTGGCATGTCCACCAGGGGGCGATGTACTGCTCATCTGGGGCGTTGATCTCTTGCAGCAGGAGCCATCCTATTGCCTGAGATGGAGGCCATGGAGGCATCCTCAACACCGGGGCCAACTTTGCTCCAATGGAGCCTTGGCTGCGAGAGGGGAAGAGAGAGATAGAGAGGAAGGAGAGGGGGAAGGGTGGAGAAGCAGATGGGCGCTTCTCTTGTGTGCCCTGACCAGGAATTGAACTGGGGACTTTCACACGCCAGACGGATGCTCTAACTGCTGAGCCAACCAGCCAGGGCAGCAGTTTTTTGGGTCTTTTAAAAAGATTTTATTTATTGATTTTACAGAGGAGGAAGGTGTTAAGTGAGCAGTATCAACTCATAGTTGCTTCACTTTTAGTTCTACATTGATTGCTTGTTGTATGTGCCTTAACTGGGCAAGCCCAGAGTTTTGAACTGGTGACCTTAGCATTCCAGGTTGATGCTCTATCCACTATGCCACTATAAGCCATGCCCATGAGTCTCAGTTTTCTATTCCACCTATGTTAGATATAAAATCTAAGAATCCCTGGCTGGTGGTTCAGTGGTAAGGCATCTGCCTGGCGTGTGGATGTCCTGGGTTTGACTTCTGATCAGGGCACACAGGAGAAGCGTCCACCTGCTTCTTCATCCCCCCCCTCACGTGTCTCTCTCTCTCTCTCTCTCTTCCCCTTCCTTCCTACAGCCATGCCTTGATTGGAGCAAGTTGGCCCGGGGCACTGAAGATGGGTCCCAGACCTCTGCCTCAGGTAGTAAGAAAAATTCTGTTGCTAAGCAATGGAGCAACCGCCCCAGATGGGCAGAGCATCGTCCCCTAGTGGGCTTGCCAGGTTCATCCCGGTCTGGGCACATGAGAGAGTGTGTCTCTCTGCCTCCTTTCCTCTCAACAAATAAAAAAAAAGTAAAAAAAATAAATCTTAAGATTGATATTTTTTTGTCTTTTGAAGCCGTTGATCCTACTGATAAGTGAAACTGACTGTTGAGGTTCAGTGGTTAGCCTCAAGCTAAGTGTCTGCAGGCCCAGGCCCCACGATATTTCACATTTAGATCAAGGACTAGAAACTTCTGATGTTTAGCCTTTTACTTTGAAAGAGAATCAGGAGAGAACGTCCTGATCCTTAGAGAGTTCTATAGGCTCTTTTTTGACAATGGGATCTACTTACTACCTAATATGCCTTATTTATTTATAATCATGGAGACTATTTTGCTATTTGAGTGTTCTGTTATTTCATTTTTACAATGACACATACTCTTTGTTTAGCTTCATTTTTTTCTCTCATAGGGCTTTGGTTTGAAATAGCTTTGGAGGGGATTTCATGTCTTGTAGCTATATAATTTAGAACTGCCCTTTCATTTCTCATAGTAATTTTTAGCTTAATATGCTAATCAAAGCTGTCTCATTTATTTCCTCTTCTTATTTCTCTGTTATCACATGACTTTTTTTCCCCTTTTATTTGAACAAAGAACCAAGCAAAAGTCTCACAAAAACCATATTATTTGGAACAATTAAAATAATAAAAATGTTAAGACAATATGGTATTTATTTATGGAATTTCTGTATTAAAATCATACCTTGAATTTATGTCACAACTGTTGCAAATATTTATCTTATTATTATTCTCAGGAAGGAGAAACATTTATTACAATCTCAAATGAATGACTTATCCAGAGTTTCAAAGTTAGTGAGCAGCAGAGGAGAGACAAAGTCTCCTTTCTTTTTTTTTTTTTTACTTTTTTTTTTTTTTTTTTTATCCTTCTGAAGCTGGAAATGGGGAGAGACAGTCAGACAGACTCCTGCATGCGCCCGACCGGGATCCACCCGGCACGCACACCAGGGGCGACGCTCTGCCCCTCCGGGGGGTCGCTCTGCTGCGACCAGAGCCACTCTAGCGCCTGGGGCAGAGGCCAAGGAGCCATCCCCAGCGCCCGGGCCATCATTGCTCCAATGGAGCCTTGGCTGTGGGAGGGGAAGAGAGAGACAGAGAGGAAGGAGGGGGTGGGGGTGGAGAAGCAAATGGGCGCTTCTCCTGTGTGCTCTGGCCGGGAATCGAACCCGGGTCCCCCGCACGCCAGGCCGACGCTCTACCACTGAGCCAACGGGCCAGGGCCAAAGTCTCCTTTCTTGATTCTCATCCTAGGTGGTATTCTTTGTAGTAGATTTTGTTGCTCTTATTGGGAGAATATGCTTTTATAATATAATAATAGCCATTTAAAAGAAACATGGGTTATAACATTGGTTATAGATTAGGTTTTATTCTTTGCAGAAGCTTTATAGAAGTTTTCTCTAACAATTTCAAATGGATTTTCACTTTATTTGTAGGTTTATTTAGAAAATTATAGGTGCCGTGAAATTCTATGTGGTGTCAGGTTATAGCATCATGATTGGTCCATCTTGGCATATGTACCAATTACCTCTGAAGTTTTGTCCTCCATACGTTTTTTAGGTTATTGAAATATTCACATAGAGCAAACCAAAATTGTATGTATCTCCCCAGGAGTTTATTATGTTTTAAAAAAACAAGGTGTTATGCTCTGGCTGGTAGCTTGGTTGGTTAAAATGTTGTCCTCGAAGCACAGAGGATGCTAGTTCTATTCCCGCCAGGGCGCACATAAAAAACAGATCTATGTTGCTCTCACTCTCACTTTCTCTCTCTTCCTCTCTTTCTAGTATCAATCACTAAAAAATTAGAAACACTAAATAAATAAAAAATAAACAAGGGGTTGTGTGGAAAATTTGAACATGACGTAACATGGGGCATTCAAAGTATGGAAAAGTGGTTTACTGAGGTTGACTATGGGAGTTTTGCAGGGTTTGACTGTAAAAGAAAACAAATGAATTTCTTGAGATAAATGAAATACTGTATATCTTAACTGGGGCAAGGGTACCTGGGTATATATGTTTGTCAAAAATCATTATCAGCCTATATACACAGAAAATTTTACATATTGTATAAAAATTATAACTCAAGTTGATTTGAAACGAAAAATACTCATATCATTATTATAACTCATACACTAAAGTTATTTTTCACAAGATGACTCTTTCATAGAGGATCCAAATTAGTTTCAATATGTTGCCCAGCAGTAAAATAGGGAAAACTTTCAGGGGTTAATAAAAAGTAGGTAAAGGAAACTGTTCTAGCAATTGCTATGAAGTGATTCTCAGTCAAGCAGGGGTTTAGTGTGCTGACTCCAGATTTAGGCTGTGAGGATTTGAATGTAATTTAGCCGAATGAACTTGGGAGAGTTACTTAATTTCTGAGCACACCAATTTGCTCATGTATAAAACAGGGGTGAAAATGGTATCCATGTTGTAGTGTATGCAAAGATTAAATGAGACAACATGTGTAAAGAACATAGACTGTAGAAAAGGCTTCATAACTACTAGCTTTTATTTCTGGTGTCACTCCTTACAGAAACATGGAGATCCAGAAGAGGACCAACGCAGGCAAGAGCCAGTCTGTGTAGATAGACATCTGTTTTTTCCCTGGTTTTTGTTTTTCCTTCATCATACGCATGAGGCTCTCATGAAAGAAGTATTGTTTTCCATTTCTGGGACAAGGATGAAGATTGGGAATATTGAGCTGAACTTGAGAGACTTGACTAAAAGTAAGCACAAGGCTGAGTTCTACAACATTCTCAACTCGTCCGAATGGATTTGAGAAGAAGGTGAATTTAACGGAAGGCATCTGCTCTCCCACCGTTTGCTCTCCTGTCTTCACCACAGCGGGTAGCTCTGCGCCAGACTAGACAGGTAAAAATAAAGCCCTGCCAGATGCTCACATTTCAAATCACAAGTCAAGAATCTGTGAGTCATTTTGGATTCTGTTTTCAGTTTTCAGCATTATATCTATCTTTAAGCTACCCAATATTTAAGATCTCTTAACAAAATCAGTAGAAAACGGTGTGTATTTGAGTATAGTGTTGCTGCTGCTAATTTTTAAAATGTGTCTGAGGAATGGAATCTTGCTTTGTTTGACTTATTTGCTTTTTTCTCAAGCATTTACAATTCTGTTTATATTCTTGAAGGGAAAGTAAGTAGATTTCTAAAATTTTCTCTGGAAAAAAAAAGGATAGTAAGTAAGAACATTTTGGAAGATTCATTCATTCAGAAATATTTTCCCATTCACTCGGGGTGTGTGTGTGTGTGTGTGTGTGTGTGTGTGTGTGTGTGTGTGTGTGTGTTAGACATTTTATGGAGTTATTTGACAGAATGTTAAAACTCTGGGATATGAAAACTATCTGAGTGCTTTGAAAACTCTGGCTGAGTATTCAGTTTTTGAAGTCTTAAAATTAATGCACAATTACCTTATAAGCTATTGTGCATGTTAGTTTGCAAAGGAAAAAAGGCAAGAAACTAACTTTGCTTAAATGGAATGAACTTTCATAATTGAATCTATTTTTGAGGTATGAGCTTCCTGAATCCCTAAGATGACTGTGTTCCTAAGATCACGTGGAAAAACAGAGGGGATGTTGTAACACATCACTCGTGAGAATGGAAATGTAAGTCTGAGTATAAAATTGAAGGCATCCGTAGGAACAATGAAAACATGTGACTTAACATCTAGTGCTCCAAAGCAAGTGAGGCACTCAGGTCTTTCTTGGCAAAATGTATCAAATATATATCTCTCTTTAGTTAAGTGATAATGTGCAGGAAAAAGCCTGAACTATGTAGTTCAGATTAATTGACTGTGAGAAACTAAGATTTTTCCATTTTGTCTCGTATTTAAGAATAAAATTTTCACATTAAAATATCTAGTTGGTTGATTGTTTCAAGCAATGTATATAATTTTAAGTTCATATTGATTATGGAGTGATTGGTGTAACCTATAAGAAATTCAAATGATTTGATTGTTATAAGTAGGAAAAAAACAAAAGAATTACTAAATAGTTGGGCAAACAGTTTATTCTACTATGAAAAAAAACACTAGACTGAGGTCTTTGGATATTTAGCAAAAGAACTTTGACCCACAATGAGGAAGTTTTACTGATAATTCTAATTTGCTAGTAATGTTCATAAAGAAATCACATCAACTTTCTGGACAGTTTTTTCTTCTTGAAAAGAATGGGGAGAGAGTTGTACTACATATTCTCAAGTTCTATAATTCTGTCCTATCTTAACTTAGATGAGATTTTTAAGATCTCTATGTATAGAGAGGGAAGATGATGCCTTTCTTTAAACTTTATGACTTTAGTGTTATTTCTTAAACTTTTCATTAATAAATTATATGATACTTATTATAGACAAAAAATATGAAGTTAAACAGTAGTTATATTATCATATAAACTGGCAGGTAAAGATGGTGACTTAAATACACACATATAATTTCGATCTTTTTGGAACTCCCACTTAAATTACACATAGTTTAAGCAGAAGCCAGGAGACAGTAGAGAAAAAACCTCAAAATTCTGAAGGAAATGATCTCTCAACTAGAATTTTATATTCAGTCAAACTATTGAGTCAAGGCAAGACATTTTCATACTCAAAACATTTATCTCCCCAAAATAATTTCTTAGGAAGTTGTGGGATGATATGTCTCACCAAAATGAAAAAATGAAGAAAGAGAAAAACATAGGATACAAAAAAATAAAACAATCAAGATATACAATTTAGGAAGGATGAAAGGACTCCTCAGGATGATGGTGAAGGGAGTTCCCAGGATGACAATTGGACATCAAGCTTAAAGTCCAGGTTGGAGCAGTGTGACTCAGAAGCATATGTCATTGCCATTTCTACCTAAGAATGTCTGGGTGAGCCTTGCCCTATCCTTATCTATTGATATATGTGGCTTTCTTGGGTCTTGTGCAGGTGAGGTTACATCTCTTCTTGTCCTGCTTGGATTAGCTGAGGACACTCATTTACCCCTACATGCATTCTGCTTGGACCTGTTCTTGAGAGCTGGAGGTTAGCCAAGCTGCGATTAGAAACATCAAATACAGAAAATATTCCTAACTGATATCTATTACTTGGCCCATGCTATGCCAATGTCCCAGTTGTGGTAATAGAAAGCCTGCTGTGACCCAGAATTATATTGTAAGCATCCTGATATAAATTGCTCTTTTCCATATAACATTGTTTTTGTGCAATTAGTCTATGTATACATTTATCTCTACTTCATTTCTTTTCATAACCATATAGTAGGCTATTGCTTGACTATGACTTATTAGTTGGCTCTTTTATTGTTTGGATTTTTAGTTTATTTATTTTGTTGTTACAAACAATGCTTCTATAAATATTTTTGCACATCTCTCTGTGAACATGGAAAAGTTTTTATCTGGTATTTACTTAAACAGGAATTGCTGGATTATGACATTTGTTCATAACTTGATGGATATTCCTCAATTTTCCCTAGTAATTTTTACCAATTTTACTCCCAGTAGCAATGTATCAAAGTTTTTCCTAGTCCTGGCCTGGTATCTCAGTTGGTCAGAGCATTCACCTAACATGCCAAGGTTACAAGTTTGATTCCTGATCAGGGCACATACAAGAATCAACCAATGAATGAATAAGTAAGTAGAACAACATATTAATGTTTCTCTCTCTTTCCTCCTTCTATCTATAAAAATTAATTTAAAAAATTTTTTTTAAAAGTTTCTTCTGTTCTCCATTTTCACCAATGCTTGGGCTTACCAGACTTATTAAAGTATGCTAATTAAATAATTAAATGTGTGTAAAATGTTTTCTCATTATGATTTTCATTTTCATTAACAAGTGACCAATGAGGCTGAATATCTTATAGTGTTTATTAACTATTCAGGTTTCCTGATTTATGACTTACCTGTTCATATCTTTTGTTCATTTTTTATATTTGAATATTCACCTTTCCCCCTAGATTTGAGAAGTAATTTATATATTCTGAATAATAATCCTTTGATTATAGATGTAAGCATCTTTACCCAGAGTGTGGCCTATCTCTTCATTTTTATTATAGTGTCATATTTTTTGTAAACATAAAAAAAAAATGTAGCCTGACCGGGTAGTGGCGCAGTGGATAGAGCGTCGGACTGGGATGTGGAGGACTCAGGTTTGAGACCCTGAGGTCGCCAGCTTGAGCGCGGGCTCATCTGGTTTGAGCAAAGCTTACCAGCTTGGACCCAAGGTCACTGGCTTGAGCAAGGGGTTGCTTGGTCTGCTGTAGCCCCACGGTCAAGGCACATATTAGAAAGCAATCAATGAACAACTAAAGTGCCACAATGAAAAACTGATGATTGATGCTTCTCATCTCTCTGTGTTCCTGTCTGTCCCTATCTATCCCTCTCTCTGACTCTTGCTCTGTCTCTGTAGGAAAAAAAAAGTATAATAAACACAAACAGCTTGACTAGGTCATAATGCAGTGGATAGAGCATCAACCTGGGATACTGAGGACCCAGGTTTGAAACCCCAAGGTCACTGGCTTGAGCATGGACTTATCTGGCTTGAGTGTGGGCTCACCAGCTTGAGCGTGGGGTTTCTGGCTTGAGTGTGGGATCATAGACATGACTCCATGGTTGCTGGCTTGAACCCAAAGGTCGCTGGCTTAAGCTCAAGCTCACTGACTTGAGCAAGGGATCACTGGCTCAGCTGGAGCACTGCACCCCCCCCCTCAAGGCACATATGAAAAAGCAATCAATGAACAATTAGGTTGCCACAACAAAGAATTGATGCTTTTATCTCTCTTCTTGTCTGTCCCTCTCTCTGTCTCTCTCTCGCTAAAAAACAAAACAAAACAAAACCCACAAGGTACACAAAATTTACAGATATAGTTCAATAACTTTTTTACAAATAAATATATCTATATAAGTATATTATGTATATTCTAAAGCATTTTAAAAGTGTGTTGAATTAACAAATCTTTTTCATTATGGTTTGTGATTTTGTGATTTAAGAAATCCTTCCCTATCTCAATCAGAAATACATTCTCTTTTTTCTTTTTCTAAAAATTTTAAAGTTTTACTTTTCTACATTTCATGGACTTGAAATCTTTGTGTGTGTTCCATAGGTCTCTGTTGAGCTTTGCACCATACTCAATCTTAATTATTGTAACTTTATCATAAAATTTAATATTGGGTAGAGCAAAAATTGCTCCATGGTTTGTACCATAAGCTCCCAGTTGGTCATTGAAGTATGAGATCACTTAAATGATTGTGCTCAGATTAGTAAGGGAGAAACTGCACTAGACTCGTGGTAACAGACTCTGCCCTCAGTTCTGTCTCTTTTGTGTATGTATCCTTTTGAACAGGCCACACTTCTGTCTAGCTTCTTCAACTTGTTCATCTTAAAACATGTTAATTTGAATGTCTTCCATAAGGTCCCTTCCAACTCAGAAAATCCAAGCTCCATCAGACTCATTAGGCCATATTTCCAACAACTCACCCACTGTGCCCAATGAGGAAGCAGGATGTTATGAAATTCACCTTTGAGAATGAGTATATCCAAACCCTGACTTTTTTATTTTGTGTTTGAGGACAAAACTGGATTATCAATTTCTTTTCCTTTTAAAGTCTTCTCAGATCTTGTTAACTGTCTAAGCTCAGAAGAGAAACAACTGTCATCAATTTCTCATAAATTTCTCGTCAGTAGAGTTTGTACTTCTAAAACTTCGTCTACACAGGGATTTTAGTTGGCCTCATTGGGACCGTAAAAATACCTCTTCCTTTTTCAGAATGGATTATTTTGAGAAGTTATATAAATGAAAATCAGCATGTAGTTTTATCTTGGTCAGTTTGAATTAGAACCACCAGAAGAATGTTCCTGCTTTTATAAAGTAATTTTGTTCCATAGTGACATGTCATAAGTAGTATATCTTATTTTAAGAGCTATATTAAGTCATTTACATTTATGAAATAACTACTTAATTGGAGGGTAAATGTAATTAATTATTCACAGTATTGAAGACAAAGTTTTTTAAATGAGGATTCTATAGACTTCCTTTAAAATGTTATTTATTAGAAAATATTGGAAATATGGCAAGGCAGGTACAAAGTCAGGATTTTCTGAGTTGGAAGCCATCTTATGGAGCCAAATCTTCATGTTTTAAGATGAGAAAGCTAAAGTCCAGACTTGCCCCAAAATTCAAATTAGCAGACCCCTTCTGCTCTAACTCTTCTAGATTAATTGAGATTTATCTATGAACTTTCCTCATATTATTAAGTTTTAATGTTAAACATACATTTAAGGCAGTGGTGGGATTCAGCTGGTTTGTACCAGTTTGGCAGAACTGATACCTAATTTTTTGTTGAGTTCAGCGACTGGTTGTTAAAATGGGACTTGTAATCAGGGTTCTCCCTAAGGTGAACACCTGGGCAGCTGCCCAATGTGGAAATCACAAATTTACATTCCTTACTCTTTTTTAATGTTCATCTGTACAACAGCGTATTCTAAGCATCCGTAGTAATGTTCATTCCATCCATAGGTGAAGAAAATTGCAAGTGAGAATGCCAATCAAGAAGCAATATGGAAATATCTTAAATAACAGTTTCTTATTTTTTGTCAGGTATTATTTAATATTTTTTCATTAATATTTTAAAACTCTTTTATAATATAATCTAGTTTTGTATAAATCTTTTATTGTTTTTATATAAGTATTAAATACATGAAATAATAAACTACCTTTTGGTATATTATTCTTTTTATACTTAAAATAGTCATTGGGGCAGAGAACTGGTTGTTGTTAAATTATTTGAATCCTACCAGTGATTTAAGGGAAAATCTAGGTTTTATGGAGTCTAAAATAATTCAATTTGGGAGGGCCTTTAAAAAAAAGGACACAAAATTACAAATATAAAATTAAGTATAGCCCTGACTGGGTACTAGAATATTGTCTTAATACACCAAGACTGCAGGTTTGATCCCTGGTCAGAGCACATGCATGAATCAACCAATGAATGCATAAATACGTGGAACAACAAATTGATGTTTCTCTCTCTCTCTTTTCTCCTATCTCGCTAAAATCAATCAATAAAAAAATTTTAAAAATTAAGTATGAAAGAAAATGTTTATTTAGAAAAGAAAATTGCCACAACAAATTGGTGAAGATTTAGATATTCCAGTGCCTTTCTTCTAAGATCTCTTTCCTCAGTCTACCAGAAAGACATAGTCACATGTCTTCCAAGCACAGCCTGCCTGCCATCCCTTCCCCACTGAGAATTCTGGAAGTCTCAGGAGCAGCCAGTATTTGTGGTTTCATCAGCTTCATGGTAAACCTACTTCTGCAAACATCATTCACATTATTTCATTAATGTTAAGAAGCAGTGCAGGAGATGACGTCAGAGTAATGGCGGGGTAGGAAGCGCTACCGATAAATCTCCCCCAAAACTCAACAAGATCTTCAACCAGAAACAGAAAAACCTATACTTGGAGCTTCCAGATGCTTCGCAATACACCCAAAGGTATGATTGAGTGAAAAATTGTCTAAATATATAACCAAACCCCGAAGGAAATAGGGAGTAAGAAATGCTCCGCCTTCCTCACTAACCTAAACAGGGCGGCTTTCTCTGGTAACTGTGAATATAGAAACTGAGGCGGGCAAAGGGGGTGAATAGATCCAGGCCGCCGCGGCACAAACGGCCGAACCAGGCTGTGGCACGGATATCCAAGCCGAGGAAAATCTGATCCTGTGGCAACCCGGGCAATACAAGCTAACACTCGCGCCAAACCCAAACAAAGAAAGAAGCAGTACAATACAGAAAATCAAGTCATCTATACTTTATTTTTATGTCATAGCAAAAGACTGAAAGCACATATGTTATCTATGTAATGGAACACATGGAAGTTAGCTAAAAATAAGGAGAAATGATTCATTTTATTTTTGTCTTTTACATGCTAGACTCTCCCTCGTTTTCAGATGAGGAAACAGAGGCTCATAGAAGTAAAGCAAGATGTCCAAGGAGATACAGCTATTTGTATTTTATCACTCCAGCCTCCCACGAATGATTCCAAAAATGACTCTGCTCAAATGCTCTGGAGGGGCCCAGTGCAGAAGATGCAAAATGACAAATAAGGCCTTTTCCTGATGGTGGAGCTCAGAAGCACAAAACATTTCCTCAAAGATATCAGGCTCATGTCCCTTTGCAAGCCTTCTGAACAAAAATAACAAACCACACAGCCGGTTGGAGGTAGAGTTTGGGTTTTTTCCCAACATTTTAGTTTTAAATACATTACATAACTGCAGCCTGCTATGTACCAACATACACTGATTTCAATATATTTCTTCGTAGCCTCGTCATTTTATCCTTTTTATCACTTAGTAGATTATAGTAACATATCCAGAACTTACAATTTCTACAATAGAGCAAATTGAATTGATCTGAACAGCCGCTTCAATACTTGTGTGCTGAAAAATACTCAGTTTTAAAATATTATATTTTATATACCTGGCAGATAGGTTAAGTGCCCTGGAGCTTGCTGTTCGAAAGTTGAGAGAACCAGTCTTGATTTTGCCCCTGCTATTAACTGCTCTTCAGCAACTTGATGATTTGTCTCCTTTGGATGCAGGCCACAAAATTCTTAACCTCTTTCAATGTAGGGTATTTGGCTATGAAATGAAAGTGTTAGATTGAGAACTCTGAATCAGTCAATGATTTAAATTTTTTTTTTTTTTTACTGAGAACTGATATATAAGAATGTTTATTCTAGTATTATTCCTAGGAATGGGGTGGTGGTGGGGTCAGTTAGAAA
Organism: Saccopteryx bilineata; assembly: GCF_036850765.1. Taxonomy (NCBI): domain Eukaryota; kingdom Metazoa; phylum Chordata; class Mammalia; order Chiroptera; family Emballonuridae; genus Saccopteryx; species Saccopteryx bilineata. The sequence continues at coordinate 65,263,015 of NC_089498.1, forward strand.
TAACCGAGGAAACCTACTGGGCGAATGTTTAAGTAATTTGTATTGCATTATTACCATGGGATATTACTCAGTTATTACAAGCACCAACATAGATATACATACAGTAGTGCATATAGATCTCAAAAGTAGTATATAGTAAAAAGGTAGTAAAAATCACTTCTATAGCATAATACAAGTTATGTAAATTATTAATATTTATTTTAACACAAAACAACAGTATGCATTTTACAAAGATAAATGGATATTCAAATATATCAGGTGCCACAGCTGGAGCTGGTGTTGGGCATGGAGATGAAGGAAGGAAAGGTATGCTGGTGGGAAGAAGGGGTTTGCATGGACCAGTGATTCTGGGATGCGGGACAATAAAAGATATGATTAACTCAATCCCATGCACACAGGAAGTTCTGTAATAGTCACTTGCTTAGGAAAGACTATGTGTTGTAAGAGCCAATGTCAAAAATATTGACTGAGAGCAAAATAGTATGAAATATAAAGTAACAAATATAGGAAGTATAAACCTCATAGAAATTTAAAATTACTGATAAAGTAAGGAGAGATGAATTTAAGGAAACAATCAGAAATTATATATTAAAATCAGGTCCTCAATTCACATGTGTAAATGTGGGTCTAATCTGGGTCTTGAAGAATTTACAGGAAATCCACATGTGATGATAACAAAAAGTTAACTGCTCTCAGTCTAAAACACTCACCAGCTTCATTGTTTCTGTTCTCTTTCCTTCCTTTAGCCAGATTATTTTTGGCTCTACCATCTCTGGCTTGTTTCTATAGCCAGTACTAGGCTTCCTCTTCCTTTGGCTGCCATCTTGGCATGTACATTACTGATATTTCTTTTAAAGAAGTAAATAGTTCTTGTTTTGACCACACCCAATGTTATCTCTCTCTCTCTCTCTCTCTCTCTCTCTCTCACACACACACACACACACACACACACCTACTCCTAGAATATTGAGTAAAGCCAACCCTACAATCAGTGTCTTAGGAGTTAAATTTAATACAAGGGTAAAAGAAGTGGTATAAACATGATAATGTTAACAAAAATGTCCCAGAGAATTCCAAGATGTTATTTATTCTATTTAAAAAAAAGAGATTACTGGCCCTGGCCGGTTGGCTCAGCGGTAGAGCGTCGGCCTGGTGTGCGGGGGACCCGGGTTCGATTCCCGGCCAGGGCACATAGGAGAAGCGCCCATTTGCTTCTCCACCCCCCCCCCCCTTCCTCTCTGTCTCTCTTCCCCTCCCGCAGCCAAGGCTCCATTGGAGCAAAGATGGCCCGGGCGCTGGGGTGGCTCCTTGGCCTCTGCCCCAGGCGCTAGAGTGGCTCTGGTCGCGGCAGAGCGACGCCCCAGAGGGGCAGAGCATCGCCCCCTGGTGGGCAGAGCGTTGCCCCTGGTGGGCGTGCCGGGTGGATCCCGGCCGGGCGCAAGCGGGAGTCTGTCTGACTGTCTCTCCCCGTTTCCAGCTTCAGAAAAATACAAAAAAAAAAAAAAAAAAAAAAAAAGAGATTACTAGGATCAAAACCTCTTTCTTATTCTTTATTGTAGTCTCCATTCCTATAGCCTAAATCTAAGTATTCAAATTATGCTAATAAATATGATAAGTTTACTATTTTATCTAGAAAAAAAGATTCTGATCATTATAAATCCCATTACCAGGTGGCGATTGGGTTTTAAGTCCCCTGTAATATTTTTTGTGACCACAATTTAATGGTTTCTCTCCTTTGGCTGTGCATTTTGCCTTGGTATTTAGAGACTCTGTACAATAAGCAAATTATAATATAGAGGTTCAAGATAATATTTGTTGCTTAGAATGGAAAGAATTTGAAATATGTCATTGTTATTTTATTTATCCATCATTAGCAGGGAATGAGAAAGTTCAGGTTAATGAATTTCCTAGATACTCCATGTTTTTATTTTTAAAGGCCAAATATTTTATTATAATCTATGATGTTAATATTACTATTACAGTCCTTGGAAGAAAATACATTAAATTTTTACTTCTTGGCTTTATTTCACAGAATACGTTGGTTATCTAGTCTACATTTGTGGAGGTGTTCGTCATGAACATGGAAAAGTAGCTATGCTTGCTGTACAGTGGTGTGGTGTGGTGGTTAAACAAGTGGGCCCAGGAGCTAGACCATTGGGGCTGCATCTTGGTTCTGCCAATTATGAATTTTATGGACATGGGCAACTTATTTAACCTCTGTGTACTTTATAGAGTTATTATGAGGATTTAATGAGGTAATATTTGTAGAACACTTAGAATAGTGCCTGTCACATAAGAAGCACTCTTTCTGTGTTTATTATATAAAAATAAATACACTTCAGCAAATGTTATTGAGGAGAAATGTGACAATGTGGATATCAACTCATTAGAATCATGTCTAAAATTAAGTTGTATAGCTTGAAGATCTTTATCATAATTATGCAGATGGCCTTTAGTTCTTGGATGAAGAGACAGCTATTTTAACTTGCTCAGAAATTGTCCTTTTTCTTCCAATCTTCAGTTGTGTTCTGAATAACGGGGTTCAACTGCTAGGTGTTCTCTGGTTATTTTGTAAATATATTCTGCATTGAATATCACAGTTCTTTACTCTTTCCTCCTTGTATATACAGATGCGTACATAAAGTAGCAATCATTTTGCGATAGGTGGGGCTAAGGGGAAGAAGAATGGATAGATAGCATGGTGTATGATGGCTAGACAATCTCCTCTGTGCTCTGCTCTCTAATGCTAACTTCAGAGAATTACCATAGATCCTTGACAAGCAAGGTTTCTTAAAAGTTTTTTTAACCTAATTCGTGTCTTTTCTACATAAAAGTAGGTACAAAGCTATTAATAACTCATGTAAGTCATCGTTTAGATTGACTCTCCTCCTCTCCCTTCACTCTCCGTCTTAAAAAATGCCCAACAAACGCTCCCAACCCAGCTCCTAAGCAACCCGTGCTGTGGTGCTGTGATTTTTGGGGGGTGCTCCCAGGACCCCGCCGGGGTCGTGCAGCTGCGGCTGGGGCGCTGGCGCTGGTCCTGTGGGCTGGGTCTCCTGGGCTACACTTTCTCCACCACTAACTTCACCTCCACCCTGATGCAGCCCCAGAAGTGTGAGTGCCCCTAGGCGGTGCGCATTGTCAAGGGTTTTACTGCAACCTGGCCCGGGTGCTGGCCGACCTGACCCCTTAGGTCAGTGGTCCCCAACCTTTTTGGGGCCACTGACCGGTTTAATGTCAGAAAATATTTTCACGGACTGGCCTTTAGGGTGGGACAGATAAATGTATCACGTGACTGAGACAAGCATCAAGAGTGAGTCTTAGACGGATGTAACAGAGGGAATCTGGTCATTTTTAAAAAATGAAACATCGTTCAGACTTAAATATAAATAAAATGGAAATAATGTAAGTTATTTATTCTTTCTCTGCAGACAGGTATAAAATGGCCCACGGACCAGTGCGCGGCCCGGTGGTTGGAGACCACTGCCTTAGGTGATAACCTCCTCCTCATCAGCAGTCAGCTGGCCTCTCTCAATCCAATCTCAGCGGAAGCGGCCTGGAGGGGGTGCACTGCGCTCTCTTGACCTCAGTCACAGCTTGCTGGCCTATCTCAGCCCCTTGGCTTTTCCCCTGCTGCCCCTGAGGCCCTGGTGGGACTGATCCTGAACCACACTGTACCCGCTGCAGATGAGAGGCAGAAACGGAGCTTCGAGCGTATGGTGGCTGCTGCCCCCTGAGCCTGCCAGCTGCTGCGCAAGCTCAGCTACCTGGAGCTGACCCTCAGCCGCTTTCTCTACCTACCCCAGGACAGCTGGCCCGACTCCTTGGTCTCAGGCACCTGAGCAACAATTTGCTGGTGAGCCTGACTTCTGTCCTTCCGCAGCTTGACACATCTAGAAAGCCACCACCTGGAGAAGAACTCTCTCTAGGTCCTTCGCAGTGGTGTCCTGGCAGAGTTGCAAGGCCTGCCCCAGATCAGGGTCTTCCTGGACAGCAATCGCTGGGTCCGCAACTGCCACATGGCAGATATGGTGGCCTGGCTCATGGAGACAGAAGTAGTGAGTGGCAAAGCCATGCTCACCTGGGCAGTTCCGGAAAAAATGAGGATGAGGTTTTCCTGGAACTCAAGAGCTTCGACCTGGACTGTGACCTTATCCTCCCTCTATCTCTGCAGACTTATTATGTCCTGATAGGCACTACCGTCCTACTGGTTTCGTATTTGAACAGTAAGGAGATAAGTAAGTGGATTCATAACATCAGAGATGCCTGCAGGGATCACATGCAAGGGTATCATTACAGATACGAAACCAAGGCAGACCCCAGGTTAACAAACCTCAGCCCTAATTCGGATGTCTGAGAAACATTCAAGGACAGGACAAAGACAACTTTGCATGAGGTATATAGACTTAATCAAACTTTGTTTTAGGCTGCTATACCTCCATCCTCCACTGCAGACACCACTGACTTTGACCGAAAGCAGTGAAGGGAATTCGCTCTGATCATGTAAAGTGTTTTTTGGGGGTTTTTTTAGACTTTTTTTGTATTTTTTTTTGAAGCTGGAAACGGGAGAGACAGTCAGACAGACTCCCGCATGCGCCCGACCGGGATTCACCCGGCACGCCCATCAGGGGCGATGCTTTGCCCACCAGGGGGCGATGCTCTACCCCTCTGGGGCGTCGCTCTGCCGCGACCAGAGCCACTCCAGCACCTGGGGCAGAGGCCAAGGAGCCATCCCCAGTGCCCGGGCCATCTTTGCTCCAATGGAGCTTCGCTGCGGGAGGGGAAGAGAGAGACAGAGAGGAAGGAGAGGGGGAGGGGTGGAGAGGCAGGTGGGCGCCTCTCCTGTGTGCCCTGGCCGGGAATCGAACCCGGGACTTCTGCACGCCAGGCTGACGCTCTACCACTGAGCCAACCGGCCAGGGCATGTAAAGTGTTTTGGTGTGGTCTGTTAACGTAAGAGAATGAATAGGTGCGTCATAGTCTTTTGTCCTTATCCTTTTCTTGAAACTCAACACCTGTGAAGGCGTTCCTCAAGTTTCTGCATGAACATGAACTCATGGCTGTTTCTCTTAGTACAATCTGAAGTGTAATAAGTGTACTAACACAGATTGCATTCAATGAAAGCTGTCTCAATCTTTTTGAGAAAAATACTCATCAGTTTTATTCTCATGTACCTAAATGAAGAAAAAGATTGCATTGCATCAACTGGCTTTAGACCTTAGTAAGCTCTTCAAAGTACCTCTGTAGTGAGAGCAGGCTTACATTTTACTGTCTGGGTGTTGTAAAAAATAACTTGCAGCTTCAGATAATTTTTTTGATAAAAATATTACTTTTTTGATTGGCATTTATGTGCAACTATACAGAAGTTGTTCTATAAACTGCATCATCAAGATCCAACAGGCTAAATTGTTTATAAAAATATTCAATAGATTTCTTAAAAGAATATTTTAAAATGCCCAACAATCAAAAATAACCAACCAACCAACCATGCATCCTTTTGGAATTATTCTTGAGTTTGTAGTGAATGGAAAAAGTAAACCAAAGAGCAACCTTGAAGGTAAACAAGAGGATTTTAATTTAAGGTATGATTGTAAAATTTTACAGTTGGAAGGGTCTATAAAGATCATTTATTTTGATTTCTTGATTTTCAGATGAGCATACTGAGACCAGGAAAAGTTAAGTGACCTGACAAAAATCACAAACCCAGAACTTGACATTTTAAATGCTGATGGGGTTATAAAGTTTCTTTTTGTCATATTTACTATGGGCTCTGAGAGATAACATAGGTTGTACTAATTTGTTTATTTCAGTTGCAAATGATTTTAAAAAATAACCCGCCAAAACCTAGCCTAATAATTTTTAAAAAGGGAAAAATTATTAGTTCTCATAATTAAGAAGGCTAGGGGAGATTTAGCTTCAGGCATCCCATTGATCCAGGACCTCAGATAATGTGAACACACCCATTGTCTTCACCAGGGGTCCCCAAACTACGGCCCCCGGGCCGCATGCGGCCCCCTGAGGCCATTTATCCGGCCCCCACCGCACTTCCAGAAGAGGAACCTCTTTCATTGGTGGTCAGTGAGAGGAGCATAGTTCCCATTGAAATACTGGTCAGTTTGTTGATTTAAATTTACTTGTTCTTTATTTTAAATATTGTATTTGTTCCCGTTTTGTTTTTTTACTTTAAAATAAGATATGTGCAGTGTGCATAGGGATTTGTTCATAGTTTTTTTTTATAGTCTGGCCCTCCAACGGTCTGAGGGACAGTGAACTGGCCCCCTGTGTAAAAAGTTTGGGGACCCCTGGTCTTCACCATGGATTTACTGCACTCTGTTATTCTCAGGCAGATTCTGAGAATCAGTTTCATATTTGAAAGATGGTGGGAGCAGCTCCAGACTACTATATCCTCTCAGATTCGAGTTTAGTAAGAAAGAGCCAGGGGTTCCAGAAATAGGTTCATATCATCCTATTGGCTCTGACTGGGACTGCCATCTACAAAGCAGTCACAGAGGCCAGGAGAAATGTGAGACATTGATGGCTCAGGCTTAGATCACATACAGTAAGAATCAGTACACAAATGATCTGAAAAAAGTTAAACACATATGTGTCATTTATTATGTTCTAAAAAACAATTATACAGCACGTACTCTGCCAGGTTGTTCCAAGGACTTTACAACTATCAACCTATTTAATTATCTTAACAACCCAATGAGATAGGTACTATTACTATCCTATTTTAGAAAGGAGAAAATCAAGTCACAGACAGGTTGAGAAACGTGCCCAAGATTGTAGTTGGTAGTCTACAGAACAGCCACAGTTACACCAGAGGCAATCTCATTCTAGAATACCTGCTTTTCCGTTGGATGCACCCAGTAATTTAATTATTTCTTTCTATCTAGTATAGCAGTCTTTTTACTACAACAGTTTACTAAGCCAAGACTATTTTTATTCCTTCTTGTCATAAGGAGGCTGATTACCAGAAAGGGTAATTTGTCTATAGAAGTTGGGTATGCAGGGCCTGACCTAAGCGGTAGATCCAGTTCAGTGGAGGTAATAGCTAGTTCTCAGTGTCCTGGGCTTCCTTTTTAAAGAGCTTTTGGGCCCTTGTAGAATGTGTTCTCTTGCACATTACATTTGCTAATTCTGGGAACTGAGAAGATTTGCCAATAAGTTTCTTGGAGATGGATGACTTTTTAAATGTCAAATGCAACACTGAGCTGTTAAGTTGTGCTGTTTAAAATGTCAGGAAAAAGCATTATTTTTGCAGACAGAGCTCCAGTGTGGTCTGATTTCAAGTTTCTGAAATGACTCCTGTCTTTTGAGAAGACATCCATCTTTTTTGAGAAGAATCCTTCTTTTTTTATTTTGAAATGTTGCTGTTGTTTTGTCCAGAGAAAAGAGGTCTACGAGGCAGTTCTGGCACAGAGAAATAGTTTAACCTTTATGGTGCTTCCACCCCCTCCTAGCCTAGTGTTCCCAGAAACTCCATGGCCAACTAGCCACTGTCCTCCCTCCTCCCACCTTCCTCTTCCCTCTTCCCCCAATAGCAGAACTCTAGAGTGATGTTTCTTCCAGAATCCTTTTACTACTATGTTGCTTTAAACCATTTCTTTGTAGAGCATAGCAGAGAAGAGTAGCATAGAAACTTTTTTCTTAAGAAAATACTTTATTTGAAGGATTTGGAGAGGAGCAAGTACCAAATAATGACCTGTCCCAGTGAAGAGGTAGAGCTTTGAGGCTCTTTTTTTTTTTAATTAAGTGACAGGCAAGGAGGCAGGAAGGCAGAGAGACAAGCTCTCACATGTGCGCTGACCAGGATCCACCTGGCAAGCCCCCTAAAGAGGGGTGCTCTGCCCATCTGGGTCTAGCTGCTCTGTTGCTCAGCAACCAAGCTGTTTCAGTGCCTGAGGCAAGGCCATGAAGCCATCCTCAGTGCCCTGGGTCAAATTGCTTCAACCATTCAAGCCATGGCTGAGAGAAGGGATGGGAGAGATAGAGAGGAAAGAGAGAGAGAGAGAGAGAGAGAGAGAGAGAGAGAGAGAGAAGGAGAAGGGAGGAGGAGAAGCAGATGGTTGCTTCTCCTGTGTGCCTTGATCGGGAATTGAACCTGGGACTTCCACACACTGGACCTACACTCTACCACTAAGCCAACCAGCCAGGGCTGGGCCTTGAGGCTTTTGGGTCTATTTTAAAAATGATACCTGTCATTTTTATTTAGGTATTGTTCCATAATTAGGAACCTGAATTAAATCACCAAAAAGTAACCCAAGTTTGATTGATATATGTGGAAGTGGGTGAGAAAGGTCTACGAACCCCTCTTGTTGAAGGTGGAATAAGATCGGGAGCATTAGAACTGCCCCTGTGGTCTGTAAGCCTCCAGCCTTACAGAGCACAATTTTAGATAGATGGCCCTTCCCCGCTTGCTTCCTCTTTCATCATGACCCAGTTTGATCATCTCAAATTGTTAGGTTGGAGGAGATGACTCTCAATCCGTCTCTGTATCTGAAATTATATGGTAAGGTCTACCACATAATTTACAGGAAACACAATTAATTTGGGGTGGGGGAGGGAAAGGAGGGGTTATCTCTATCTTAAGAGTGTAGGAGACTGCCATCTTGTGTCTTACCAAGTCTCAGGAGTATATTATTTTACATGTTTTATATTGTCACATTTATGAAGCACTTTGATTAGAGTGAGCAACATGACATAGAACTCAAAGCACTGCATTGCGTGTCAAAAGGCCCCATTTTCAGCCTGAACTTAGAGCCACATTAGCTAGGTGACATTGAACAAATCAACAGCTTTCTGATATTTTTATCTCTCTCATGAAATGAGGAAATAAAGGAGAATTTTAAAGAAAATTAAAAATATCTGCTTTTGGCCCTGGCCGGTTGGCTCAGTAGTAGAGCGTCGGCCTGGCGTGCAGGAGTCCGGGGCTCAATTCCAGGCCAGGGCACATAGGAGAAGCGCCCATCTGCTTCTCTACCCCTCCCCCCTCCTTCCTCTCTGTCTCTCTATTCCCCTCCCGCAGCCAAGGCTCCATTGGAGCAAAGTTGACCCGGGCAATGAGGATGGCTCTGTGGCCTCTGCCTCAGGCACTAGAATGGCTCTGGATGCAACAGAGTGATGCCCCAGAGGGGCAGAGCATCGCCCCCTGGTGGGCGTGCCGGGTGGATCCCAGTCGGGCGCATGCGGGAGTCTATCTGACTGCTTCCCCATTTCCAACCTCCGAGGAATACAAAAAAAGAAAAAGAAAAAGAAAAAGAAAAAGAAAAAAAAATCTGCTTTCTACTTGAGGAATGGAATCTATATTTATGAAATCAGATTTTTAAAAAATATTATTTTTTTATCTCCACAGTCTTGAAAATTTCTAAGAATATTTGCCCCTATGTAACATAAGAAAACTGAGATACAGAGAGATATATAGCTCACCTAACACCAAACTCCAAGAGAGCTCCTTTTCTCTTGTGTGATACTTTGTTGATGAGTCACTGACCTACATACATCTCACAGGCAGTACTGGCTCTTCCACGCTGGGAGCAGCACAGTAAAATTAGTGGGTTTGAACAGCTCGGTTCTCAGATTGCTCAGTTGGGAGCTGATATTTAGAATGATGGCTTAAAAACAATTCTGACCAAGCAAAGCATTAGTCAGCTTGGGAAAAACTTTATGGCTTGGGAGGAACATCTCAGGCAAGGAGGGGTAACAGTATATTCTATTCATTCCAGGAGGACCATTTGCACTGTCAGTCAGGGAATAATTTGTTTTGGACCCATTCAGAGAAAAGGGAAGCAGTGAGGGAAAGCGAACCAGACTGGGAGTTAGAAGACTTCACTTCTAGTCCAACTCTGACAAATAGTACAAGACAAAGTACGTATCCTTTCTGACCTTAACTTCTTTATCTATGAAATGGGAGGATAGGACTAGATGGTCTCCAAACTAGTAAGCTCAGACTTTACCAGATTCTTTCTCAAAGTACAAACTTTCTCCTGTGTCAGAGCAATGATTCAGAGGCTTCTCCTTAATTTTCAAAACAAGTCCTAAAGGATCAGAAGGATCTCTCTCTTCCTGGTACCCCTCTCCCCTGGCTCTGTGTTCTTTTTAGCTTGTAAGTAACCTTATCGAGTCCTGATTTGTATTATTGAAGGTGATAAAAGTTTCCCTTTTTTTTTGTGGTGGGTACTACTGTTCCAAGTCATTCATTTTAAGGTCTCTTATAGCACTATATACCTAGTGAGAGCTGCCTTGCCTTTGGTTTTTTTGGGTTTTTTTGTATTTTTCCGAAGTTGGAAATGGGGAGGCAGTCAGACAGACTCTCCCGCATGTGCCCAACTGGGATCCACCCGGCACGCCCACCAGGGGGCGATGCTCTGCCCTTCTTAGGGCGCTCTGCTGCAATCAAAGCCATTCTAGCGCCTGAGGCAGAGGCCACAGAGCCATCCTCAGCGCCCGGGCAATGGAGCCTTGGCTGCGGGAGGGGAAGAGAAAGAGAGAGGAAGGAGAGAGGGAGGGGTGGAGAAGCAGATGGGTGCCTCTCCTGTGTGCCCTGGCCCGGAATCCAACCCGGGACTCCTGCACACCACACTGACACTCTACCACTGAGCCAACTGGCCAGGGCTTGCCTTGCTTTTTGTTCAGTAGAATTGCATATCCAAGAAATTGCTCAATATTTCAAGTATTACTCTTAAATTTGAATGCTAATTCTTTAATAATTTCTTGTGTAACTTTCATGGGATGTTACTGATATGTAAAAATAGAATTCTATCCTTTAAATGTACAATTATTGGTTAACTATAACCTTTTTTTTTTTTTTTCATTTTCCGAAGCTGGAAACGGGGAGGCAGTCAGACAGACTCCCGCATGCGCCCGACCGGTATCCACCCGGCATGCCCACCAGAGGGCGATGCTCTGCCCATCTTGGGGCGTTGCTCTGCCGCAATCAGAGCCATTCTAGCACCTGAGGCAGAGGCCACAGAGCCATCCTCAGCACCCGGGCAAACTTTGCTCCAATGGAGCCTTGGCTGCGGGAGGGGAAGAGAGAGACAGAGAGGAAGGAGAGAGGGAGGGGTGGAGAAGTAGATGGGCGCTTCTCCTGTGTGCCCTGGCCGGGAATTGAACCTGGGACTTCTGCATGCCAGGTCGACGCTCTACCACTGAGCCAACCGGCCAGGGCCAACCTTTTTTTTCATTAAGGGAACGGCAACTTATATGTGTATACAATTACCTGTGCATATGAGTTAATATATGCATATACATTTTTCCTGTGCCATTATATATTTTATTGACTTAAAGAACTGAACAATTTATACATATATGCTGGTGCTCTAGTTGCAACTATCTCCTAGTTCTTTCTACTGTTTGCTTCTTATGAAGCCATCATACAGAGCTTTAAAGCTGAGAAGGTCCTTTGGGGTCATCTGTGATCCAACCTCTTAATTTACAGTTGAGAAAACTAAGGCCCAGGGAGGTTAAGGTGTCACTACCAAAGGACTGTCACAGCCAAAGGAAAGCTAGAACTGATGGGTCCTGCTTTCCAGTCCGATGATTGTTTCCCTGCTACAGCACAGTAATATTTTTAGTCATATAACATAATACCCTTATAGATTCATACAAATATAAACAGAAAAATTTATGTTGTGCTTACACTGTGTTATAGATAGACATAGAAATTTGGGTATAAATTTCCCTCATAAATGTCTCAGAAATGTGCATCTTAATGAATATTATTCATTGGTTGAAGAAAATATTGCTAGGTAAGTAGAAGATACGTGTCCTGTTTCTTTAGAAGCCTACTTCATGGCGTGCCAAGGGAATAACGTAGAAGTGCTGGTTAATAATTTATAGTATGCATTCATCTCGAGTCGTCTTTGACTAAAATATTAATTCTCCATTGATCATCATTTGCTTTCTGCCCAGGCAATACACAATGTGCAGATAGTATGATGAAAGGGTTTATTTCCTAGACTCATCAGGGTCCCCTGTGCTCTGCCAGTAATTTACTGACTTTATTTATTTGTGGTAATGAGCACACCCTGTAGAGGATGCCAGCTGCCAGGATTGTCTTGGGTGCTTTTTTTCTACATCAGGACAATGTCAAAAGCACAGCTGCTTTTCTGCTTTAGTATTTGCAGCATGTGCCTGCATTTTAAATACATTTTTAATGGAACAATGCGGGTGAATATAGAATATAGAAAGTCTCAGCCGAATTTCTATTAATAAAGTGAGTTTATTTAAATATTTATTAAGAAAGGTTTGGGAGGGTTGTGTGTACATGTTCTGAAAAACAACAGATTCTAAAAGATAGGACAAAGACTTGGTTTAGTGATTTAGAACTTTATAATTGTATAATGTTTATAGTTTTTATATATAGATGCATTTAATATAAGCATACATTTTGTATGTGTATGTATAATTTTTCATAAATTATCATTCAAGAGCTAGAAGCAACTTAGTATGTAAGCCATCCTTTACTACATGTGTTAAAAGAGAGAAACTTATTGTATTTTGATTTGCAAAAAGGAAGTCAATCTGCAAAACTTCTTTGTTTTCTGTGAAATGCAGTTTTGAATTTTTGTCTGAGAATGTTCTTTCAAATATGGGCATTTCAACTAAACTGTGAAGATTTGAGGGTAACCTAATTAAGGAGGAACTAGCCCTTCGGTTACTTCCTCATCTGGCCACTTGATCCTTCCCTTTTAGTCCTTGTTCCATGGTAGAGATTGAATGCATTCCTATCGACCAAAGGGCCCGATGAGCTGGTCCTTTTACCCTTCTTTCTGATTTTCATCTCTGCCTTTCTCTTTTTTTTTCAAATATAAACATTTTTACTTTTATCTTCTCTTACTACCTCTTTAAATTTTCTGTTATTTTACATAAACTCAAGAATATCAAGAACTCTTGACAAACCCAAGTTTGTGGGCTGAGCTGTGTGTGCATTACATACTTGTAGCTTCTCATAGATGATGAGCCAGTGATATGACAATTGTGGGACACTTGGTTGCTGATAACACACTTTGAAGACAATTGATTGATTCCTGTTATAATTGCTCCTACTCAGCTGGTGGCCTGGCTTTTCCAGAAGCTCCATGAGATAGATTTTTCTCTTTGGACAGGTGTTTATGCAATTTCTGCATATTGAGGGGGAAAAGACTTAGTAATTGTGTTCTACTCTTGAATATTGTAACTGTACTACTTGGCAAGTCATCGCTTTCTTTTTCTTTTCTTTTCACAGAGACGGAGAGAGAGTCAGAGAGAGGGATAGATAGGGACAGACAGGAACGGAGAGAGATGAGAAGCATCAATCATTAGTTTTTTGTTGTGACACTTTAGTTGTTCATTGATTGCTTTCTCATATGTGCCATGACCGTGGGCCTTCAGCAGACTGAGTAACCCCTTGCTTAAGCCAGTGACCTTGGGTCCAAGCTGGTGAGCTTTGCTCAAACCAAATGAGCCCGCACTCAAGCTGGCGACCTCAGGGTCTCGAACCTGGGTCCTCTGTATTCCAGTCCGACGCTCTATCCACTGCGCCACATCCTGGTCAGGCGCAAGTCATCATTTTCATATATCAGATATATATATCTCAAGATCTAGCAAGGAAATGAGAAACCACTTTAAGTATTTACAAGAGAAGAAATTAAATACAGGAATTGTTTTCACAGGTGATAGAGAAGCTAGAAGCAAAACAGGGGTTTATCAACAGAAAGCAAAGTGAAGGAGGCAGAGTTACAGGTAAGGTCCCAGGAGCCAAGGTCAGCTACCAGTCACTGGAACTGTGACAGCCTTATCCAGCAGGAGCCAAAGCCAGAGAGGAGGCCCACCAGTCACCTGAGAAGTCATCCTAGGGGGAGGGAGCTGTGGCCTCAGGTTTCTTCCCCCACCCCCATCTCCTCTACCATCCTATGCCAGTGCCTCCCGTTGTCCAATCACAGAGGACAGAAAGTGACACTGGAGCTCAGGAAAAGCAACAGCAGAGATCAGCTCTGCCTTACCCACAATGCAGACCAGAGTAGGATGGAGAGGGTGGGCACAACAGGAGGGAAAGGATGGATTATATAATGAATGGGTTGAGGACACTCACATAAAAGTCACCACTTAAACCTAACTGAGCTCTCTTGATCCCCAATACTGGCAAAATCTCATGTGGTTTAGGAATCCGAGGGGTCAGGAACCACAGACACTGAAGGTTGTCCAGAGCATGCCTGTGGCTCTTGAGTATCTGTCTAAGCTCTCTTCTCTTTGGGACTTTCTGGTTTTTCTCTTCCCACTCTCCCCTCACCACTACTTCCTTGCTTAAACTTTCCCTGAGGTCACTGGCCAGAATTATGTAGGTTTTCTGGGGGAAAACCTTTACTCTTCTTCAGCTGGCTCCCAGCCTTGGTTTAGGGTTACAATGATTAAGTCAAGAATGATGTCTGCAGAAGAGTTGCTCAAACCTAATAGGGGGATCAGGCCTTCACCCAACACCTGCACAGAAGGTTAACTCTGAGTGCTGTGGAGGGTTCTTTACACCATGTAACATCTCACGTTGTCATATATTTGAATCATTTTCAATATCTTTGCAGTCCCAACAAAATGTAGATTTCTTGAGAATAAAGACTTCCCTGTAGAACCTTATATCCCAGAACACAGTGCCACTCAAATCCTAGTTACTGGTAAGCCAATGTTTTTTTGTTTGTTTGTTTTTTACAGAGACAGAGTCAGAGAGAGGGATAGATAGGGACAGACAGACAGGAACGAAGAGAGATGAGAAGCATCAATCATTAGTTTTTTGTTGCGACACATTAGTTGTTTATTGATTGCTTTCTTATATGTGCCTTGACCGTGGGGCTGTAGCAGACTGAATAACCCCTTGCTTGAGCCAGCGACCTTGGGTCTAAGCTGGTGAGCTTTGCTCAAACTAGATGAGATGAGCCCGCGCTCAAGCTGGTGACCTTGGGGTCTCGAACCTGGGTCCTCTGCATCCCAGTCCGACGCTCTATCCACTACGCCACCGCCTGGTCAGGTGGTAAGCCAATGTTTTTGATTGAAAAAAAAGATTTCTGGATGGGGAAAAATAAGCTCTAGTTTCTGAGGTTTTGGGTAAGTTATATTAAGTCTCTGAGACTCATTTTAATGTTTTTAAGGCAGAATTTTGAAGAAAGAACTGCTTTTACGATCTGTGTTCAATCATATTAGGAGTAACTGGAGGGAGGGACAGCATCCTGCACACTGTCTTATACAAATAAGATGCTCAAAATATGTTTAAAAAAGAAAGGTCTGATTAAAACATTTTTAGTTTATTGATTTTTTAAATATTTATTTTATTGATTTTAGTGAAAGGAAGGGAGAGAGAGGGAAAGACAGGGTTGGGCAAATAAGTTTGTGATCTGTATTTTCTGGTTTCGCTCACTTTGTCAAAGATGGTCGCTGCTCACGTGGTGATGCTCTCACAAGACACAGCTAATTGCCTTTCATGCTTGGGAAGGGGCTTGGTTATGCTAATGTGTGCTGGGGGAGGACTTTTGCACCAAACAGTTTTAAAAGGAGGAGCTAGGAGGCCATTTTGGGGGAGAGACCACGTTGTTGCAGAGAGGAGGAGACCACGTTGTTCCAGGGGAGAGAGGCCACGTGGTTGGAGGAGAGGAGGCAGTCAAGATGTCCGGGTGCTGAAGGAGAAGCCAGTTTGTGCAGAGAGGTGAAGGGAGATGGGGAACCAGAGGGGATAAGACTAGTGGAGGCCTTTGATTCTAGGAAAACTTGGATGTGTCAGTAGCTTTATGAACGCTGAATGAGTGGCTTTTGGAGCCCAGTATGTTTGTGTTTACTCACTTGCCGAGTGTGAGCTAGCAATAAAGGTAATGGCCCACCAGTTCTTGGCTTTGTTGATTCATTATAATCTGTCCGGATTAAATGCAAACCTGCAAGGGCCAGGTGGCTGTGGTGATGGCTGTGGCTACTGGCTTTACAGACAGGAACATCAATCTGTTCCTGTATGTGCCCTGACCAGGGATTGAACCAGCAACACCTGCACTTCGGGATGATGCTCTAAACCAGCCAAGGTATCAGGCCAGGGCCTGACTGAAAAATTGAAAGCAAGATTAGCCAAACTGCAATGTGGACAAGCTTTTAAAATATTTACATTCTTTTAAAAATTTCTATTAAAAAATAAATATATATTTAGGGGAAATTTCAAAATGAATATGAAATGATAAAATATCCCCTAATTTTTGTGAGCAGTATATATATATAGTAGTAATGAGGTCAGGAATCACTTATCAGGAATTACAAACTGAAATGCCTATTAGGAATCAAGCAAGTAATGAAAAATGAACCTGGTTAAAACAAAAGAGAATAGTGGGGACTATGGAGAACTGGAGATTATTGGAGAAAACTTTGAATGTTCTCTCCACATTTATTAGCTAATATTCTGTCCTAGCCAATTGTCATATGGAAGAATGATAACTATATTGTCAAAATATCTAGATATGTGTGTGAAATCCCTATATATTTGTGGCTAGATTCGCTACATAAGGTATTCTACTAAATACAGTGCATACATCAAAAAATAATTCATTATAGACTTCCAGGTGTTAACAATATTTATAATTCCTAATAAAGTACTTATTTATCATGCTTTGAGAATTAGCTCATGATTTTGGAGCCCTAATTTTCTCCATCTTCCTTTCCAATTTTAACTGGAATACTTTATCAGTACAACTTTCTGTTGTACTTGGTTTAGTTGCAGAGGTAACCACAAGGCAGAAAAGAGTGCTTTTAGCTAATTGTTGAATTTTGAATTTCTGTTGACAAAAGTACTGAGTAGCTGCTTTTTCAGATTATCTTCTACAATAAACATTTTAAAAAACCCACATGAATGATAACAGATCTTCAATCAATGAATACATTATCAAGAAATGTGCTTACTATATAAAGGCTGTAAAGATTATAGATATGCTTGTGTTTAGAGGTGATCAGCTCAGATCAGTACAACACACTGTTGGCAAGGTCGGGCTTGTGAGTTCTTGTGGCCAAACAACCAGTTAGTTTCATACACAGAAATCCTCTGTGTTCCAGAACAGAGTAATGGCTCAAGCAGAGCCACTTGAGTTTCATAAGACCCATTTCAATTTGCAGTTGATTTGATGTTATTTGATGTGGAAGGGAGCTAATAAAGGTACAAAATGAGTCATTTTCCAGCATGATATAACTAGAATTGGTTCTTGGCCCAGAAAGACATGAGTCAGTTTAGTCCTGACTCAGTTCCCAGTCTGATGCACTGTGACTCACTTCCCTATGTGATGTCATGTTTGTTCCTTGTTCGGTTTGACCTCCTTGCTGTTTTATTGCATTAAGGTTGATTTTTTAAAGAATAAAATGAGAATATTGTAGAAAAATATGAAATACTCCAACAAATACATAACCAGACTAATAAAAAAAGACTTGATTTTCTCACGAGCCTGAAGGAGTAATTAAGCTTTAAAGGCTTGTATTGTTCCCATTTATGAGGATTGTTAATTTCCAAATAGCCTAGCTATTAGCCAACATTTGATTGAAAACATTTTGCATGTAAAAAAAGAAAAATTGGTATAACAACAATTCACTTATTTGGTAGATATATTTATAAAAGTCAGCTGCATTTGAAAAAACCTAACAATAGATGGTCAGATTAAAGAGGATGCATGGATTGATCTTTATAAAAAGATACATTAATTTATGTACATAAAATAAACCAAAAAATGAAACATTTACTATGAAAACAATGAATATTTTTAGGATATGTAGAATTTTTAGAAATATTATAAAATTGTTTTTAAAATCTTATGTCAAGTCCTGATCTGTGGTGGCACAATGGGTAAAGCATTGACCTGGAATATTGAGGTTGCCGGTTCAAAATCCCGGGCTTGCCTAGTCAAGGCACATATGGGAGTTGATGCTTCCTGATCCTCCCCTTTTCTCTCTATTTCCTATCTCTAAAATGAATAAATAAAATCTAAAAAAATCCAAAACAAAACAAAAAGTTGATAAAATCTTATGTCTATTGTAAATGAAGTTCAGTGTTTATGGCTATGTTGAATATTAAGTTTGGAAGCTTGGAGAGAAACAACTGAAGTATCTCAGACACTCTATGTTGAAAAGGATTAACTTTGGTGTTTTCCCCAAATCAGACCAAACCCTTTTACCCTCAGTAGATAATTATCCTGAGAAAGTCATCTTGGATGAATCATCTCTGTCAGAGGGACTAGCTGCATAATTCCTGCTAAGAGAACTCTTCTGAGGTTGGGGCTGCCTCAGAGACCACTTTGTTTGTTCTTCAACTTCTTTACTCATAGCCCATCATAACAATGTTTTTATCTATCTTGTAGATGAATGCCTTTCAAAGTTTTATATTCGTACGACTCACTAGGGGATCTTGTTAAAACTCAGATTCTGATCCCATAGAACTGGGGTACTACTTAAGAGTTTACATTTATAGTAAGCTCTTTGGTGATGCCAATAAAGCCAATCCATACACCACCTTTTCAGTAGCAAGACTGTAGGAAAGGTGCTTGGCTGCTTAACTATTATCCATTTCCTCCTCCCCCTTTTCTTTTTTTAAAATTTTTATTTATTTATTTATTCATTTTAGAGAGGAGAGAGAGAGGGGGAGAGAGAGACACAGGGGGGAGGAGCTGGAAGCATCAACTCCCATATGTGCCTTGACCAGGCAAGCCCAGGGTTTTGAACCGGCAAGCTCAGCATTTCCAGGTCGACGCTTTATCCACTGCACCACCACAGGTCAGGCCGGCTCCTCCTCCCCCTTTTCTAATAACAGAGGTCTTTATATAAATATTCACTCCTATCCATACACAGATTATGTGCTTTGGGGGAACCTGAACATACTCCCAGCTCTCGTGACAGGGGTACCAACTGGCTTAAACCAATCAGTCTTTTTTTAAAGATTTTAATCATTTTAGAGAGGAGAGAGAGAGAGAGAGAGAGAGAGAGCAAGAAGCATCAACTCCCATATGTGCCTTGACCAGGCAAGCCAAGCCAGGGTTTTGAACCAGTAACCTCAGTGTTCCAGGTTGACACTTTATCCATTGTGCCACCACAGGTCAGGCAAACCAATCAGTCTTTCAATGCTATTTCAACTGAATCTTGAACAGTAGCTGACAGGTAGCAGGTACTCAACAAATATTTGTTGAGTGAATATTGAATTGATGTGAGCATAGATATGTGACATAAGCTTATCTAATTAAGATGAATTTCAGGACACTGGCTTGAACTGTTGATCTGGAAGCTTGTTCTGCCATTGGATGTGAATATTTAAGGCTTGACTAGCAGTATTCCTACAGCTATTAAGGGAGTCTGCCTTAGAATAAAGCTGATATGGGGAAGGCAGACCAAAGAGATAGAAAGAAATGCACTATTGATAACTTTATCAAAACAAAAAAAATTTTTAATTGATTTTAGAGAGGAAGGGAGAGAGAGAGAGATTGATTTGTTGGTCCACTTATTCATGCATTTATTGGTTGATTCCTTTATGTTCCTTGACTGGGGATTGAACCCACAAACTTGGGACACTGAGATGATGCTCCAACCAACAGAAATATTGGCTAGGGCAAATCCCCTTCAATTTTAAAGCCAGTTTTAGTTGGATTTTTTCTTACAACATAAATAATCATAATTGACAATGGCAAAATGTTTATTCTATTCTACGGACAGCCTATTTTGGTGCAATGTGGGTACCTTCATGGGTCACTGTGGTCAGAAAACTCCAGGGTGAGAAGGGCATTTTACAACATCCTGTGGTATGGATTTAGAAACAGGCTTTATTCAAGAAATTTACAAAGAAAGTGTCAGCAGGAAGAGCAGAAATCTGCGATCTCAACTTCTCATTGATCCAAGGAAAGGCATCTATTGGGATATGGATATATGTTCCAGGAGAAGCGCCCTGACTCCTCATTGCTTTCCATATGGGAGTGAGAGAACAACTTATCAGTGGGGAAATAAACAGATACTGGGCCACCAGGGAGCCTAAGTTAGGTGTTAGATGTTCTCAAGAGTTAGTTATCCAGGAAAGCCAGTTTTGCAGTTCCCGGAGATTTGAGGCCTGCAGAGATATCAGTAGCTTGTTTGGCTTGTGGGTGGAGTAGGGGGTGGGAAGCCACCAGTCCTGTAGGAAGTTGTTTAGGAAGCCCATTCTCTGGGAGAATAGGGAGGCTCCTGCTCCGATTGGCCTGTCCAGGTCACCTAAAGTGACCTCGAGTCACTTCTAGACAATTTTGCTTGTTAAGCACATTAACTTAAACCCTTGACCTAGCCAGTCCTTTAAAATCCTTCCCATGCTTTCTCACTGCCTTCAGGATAAAGTCCAAGGAGTTTGTTTTCCAAAACCGGCACCATCTGTTCTAACCTTACTCTTTAGTCTTATGTCACCCCCTACATGTTAGCACAAACTCCAGCTCTACCTGACAACGTGCTATGCTTCAAGCATTTCATATATCATCACTTCTCAGGGACTGGAAGACTCCTGTACCATGCCTCTTCCTGGAATGCATCTTGCTGAACTCTGCTCACTAAATTTCCTCATGATCAAAGCCAGCTCTTCCTTTAAATTTCAGCTCAACTATGACTCTCTCTGGGAAACATTCCCAGATCTTTAATCCCCATACCTAGCACAATTAATCATTGCTTCTTTGGAGTTCTCCTAGCACTGGGTTCACACTGCTAGTTACACTTATCACCTTGTTAAGCAACATATCCATGGCCTCCCCCGGATTACCAGGTCCCCTGAGCATAGAGATCTTGTGTTATTTGTCTTCAAAGTTTAAGCCCTACTGGGCTGCTCTCCACGGGACTGATCCCGCTGGCCCCACTGTGGGATCCTGCCCTTTATTCTCCTCAGGGAGCATGCCAGAAAGCCAAAATTCACTGAGAAGTTGTACAGGCCTTTCCCTGGTGATGAAAGAATCTAAAAATGGAGGAAGTGCAGGCCATCCGAACGCTGGACTTTGTACCCAAGCTGGAGAGGACCTAACAAGTTTGGGAGAGAGCATTCGAAAGATGGGAAGCTTCACTTTTCAAACAAATTTCCAAAAGGTCCATGGGATCACAGAAGGTGATCTAGTATATAAAACAAGCAGTATAATATTTTTAAAATAAGTATTTTCCCCTTTTTTGACCTTTTCTTAATATGATTGTACTGCTATTAACTTTATTATGAAAGCCTAATATCCAAGATACTAGGAAACACTCCCAGAAACAGCTGTGAATGTGGTTATCAATTTGCCCCCAACATTAGGGCACAGAGGGCAGGATTTCTATTTCAGCAGCCGTGGCCTTGTTCTCATTAGAGTACTAATGACAGGCACTTATATTAGACCACACAGAGTTAAGGGAAATAGTTGGTTCCTTCATTTTCATTAGGTCAATGAACTTCAGAGAAGAGTTGCAACTATACACCTTATCCTCTATGGATTTTTAGAACGACAGTGTAATGTCCAGAATGATAAGAACCAGCAGGTCTCATGGTTTTTCTGCATATTTATTCAGTCACCTCAGGACACACCTAAAAGCAGGCTGATGCCAAAGTACACGGGCCATTGGGTGTGAGCCTGCCGGAAGCAGAGACGAGGAGGCCCTAATGGAGCAGTTGGCACGAGGACAGTCTGCAGGCCCAGTCTGGCCTGCAGAGCAGCTGCACATGTTCCTGGGACCAGAGCCAGCTGGTGGCTCATGGCAACGGTTTCTGGGTCCTGGCTGCATCCCAAGACCAGCCCAAGAGCCTTAGCCCTGACCTGGCAGTGGCTTTGTTCTGGCTCTAAGCTGAAGTTTGACTCCCTGAGCCAGAAGGTGAAGACAGGCCCTGACCCAGGCCCTCGTCTGGGCCTGACAGGCAGCCTGCTGTGGGTGGGGCTAGGGGCCGGTGGGAAGGGCCAGTCCTCCAGGGTTAACCAGGGTCACCCTCAGGACTTGTGTCGAGTTCCTGCCCTCTCTGGGGCTCCAGGGGGGCACTTCAGTGTTGTTACAGTGCACTGGGATCTGAATTGGTATAGAGATCACAAGGAATGGAGCAGAAGTTTTGGGGAGACCCCCCCCCCCGCCCCGAACCTGACCAATTTAGGAATACTCAGAGGCAGCTCAAGGATGGGATTTCAAAACTAGCCTTGGTATTGCAAGAGTGTCACCGAAAACCAGTGTCTACTGAACAGGATATCAAGAAACCCACAAAATTCTCAAAATAAAAGGGATTTTATTTAATCTCTGTTAGAACCTTTCACAGACATTCTGAGTTAAAAAAAAAAATCAATGCTTTCAGTCTCCTTCAAGTGTGGCTAAAACATCTTTAGAATATTTTAGTATCTATTGATCGGAATGGGCAATCTAGGTAAAAGCAGAGTGCTTGCTGTGCAAATAAAGCTTCCGGACGAGTCCCCGGTCGGGCTTCCTCCCTGAGCAGATTGCCATCCCAAGCCCCTTCCAGGTGGAACTCTAAAATCTGCTGTAAAATATAGTCTTTATTTGCATGCCTCCCCCCATAATGTTTCAGTCTAATTCTCCCAGATTAAGAGAAACACAATAAAGGGAATTTTTTTTTTCAGTGCTTCCCTTTTCACAAACTCTTTTTTTGGAAACCACAGCCTCGGATCCCAGCAGAGGTTCCTAGGGGGCTTTAAGAACATCAATCAGTTTCGCAGCTGGAGGCTGAGGCTTTCCTCAGGGAAGACTTTTTACATAAAACAGATTGTACTTTGTCCTTGCCAGGGCAGACAAAGGTTTAAATTAAATATGCAGCAAGCTGCAGTTGGCTGCTTGCCACAGCCTGTGGGGTGGGGGTAGGGAGTTGGGAAAGGAAGACAGTGTCCCTACTCTCCTTCCTTTCTCTGTAGTTTTCTCTGTAGTTGTCTCTGCTTCCTGTTTCTGTTTTTCCAGTAGAAAGAGCCTGGAGTCACTTAGCCTCCTGGGACCTCAGTTTCCTCTCCTATGCAATGAAGAGTTTCAGATGATCTGTGAAGGTCTCTCCCCATATAATTTAACTTTCTAAATTATTTCCAAATTCAGCTGCACGGAGTTCTGATAAATGCCCTAAGCATCATCTATATGAATAATGGATGCTCACTGTTCCCGGGGTGACTGGCTCCTTTTCCCACAGACCCCAGGGTCCAGAGAGGCCTGGGGAGTGGCAAATGACCACATCTCTCAGTCTTAGGGACTAATAGTGGTAGAAATGGTCATGAATTGAAGAGAATGAGCCCTCAAAAGAGGGGCAGGCTCTGCCCAACTCAGCCCAAGCCAGTGTTCTCCCTTGGGAATATGGTTCAATGAGATGCCAGTTCTTTTTTTAATATGAAAGTTCTAAATTTTTAAATATTGGCAGCTTATTAAAAAAACAACAATGATCTTGTGGCTCCCATATAATAGACAAGTAGGTCTGAGAATTGAATTCAACTGGAAGAGGGTCAGCTTGCCAGGTTCATGGACCTTAAGAAGTTTTGCCCCCTATCCCACAGAGCTGTTAAAAGTGTGTTGTAACCTATGGCAAAGTACTTTAGACTTGAACAGTAGAACCTTAATAGGTTGTTCAATCAGATTTTTCAATATTTAGAAATATTCTACTAGAAGTTAAGTTTCTTTCTTTCTTTCTTTTTTTTTTTTTTTTTGTATTTTTCTGAAGCTGGAAACGGGGAGAGTCAGATAGATTCCCGCATGCGCCCTACTGGGATCCACCCGGCACGCCCACCAGGGGCGAAGCTCTGCCCACCAGGGGGCGATGCTCTGCCCCGACCAGAGCCACTCTAGCGCCTGGGGCAGCAGTGCGGGAGGGGAAGAGAGAGAGAGAGAGGAAGGGGGGGAGTGGAGAAGCAAATGGGCGCTTCTCCTTATGTGCCCTGGCCGGGAATCGAACCCGGGTCTCCCGCACGCCAGGCCGACGCTCTACCGCTGAGCCAACTGGCCAGGGCCTGAAGTGAAGTTTCAAGAAAATAACTTTAGCCATATATAGGTTCTCGATCAACTGTTGGATTGGGAGTTAATAGTTTTGTTCTTCTATTGGTTCAAAATAATTTCTAATATAAATTTTTTTTTTTTTTTTTTACAGAGACAGAGAGTCAGGGAGAGGGATAGTTAGGGACAGACAGACAGAAACAAAGAGAGATGAAAAGCATCAATCATTAGTTTTTTGTTCCGACACCTTAGTTGTACATTGATTGTTTTCTCATATGTGCCTTGACCGCGGGCCTTCAGCAGACCAACTAACCCCTTGCTTAAGCCATTGACCTTGGGTCCAAGCTGGTGAGCTTTGCTCAAACCAGATGAGCCCATGCTCAAGCTGGCGACCTCAGTGTCTTGAACCTGGGTCCTCTGCATCCCAGTCCAATGCTCTATATCCACAGTGCCACTGCCTGGTCAGGCTCTAATATTAATCTTTTCTTTTTTTTTTTTTCATTTTTCTGAAGCTGGAAACAGGGAGAGACAGTCAGACAGACTCCCGCATGCGCCCGACCAGGATCCACCTGGCACGCCCACCAGGGGCGACGCTCTGCCCACCAGGGGGCGATGCTCTGCCCATCCTGGGCGTCGCCATATTGCGACCAGAGCCACTCTAGCGCCTGGGGCAGAGGCCACAGAGCCATCCCCAGCGCCCAGGCCATCTTTGCTCCAATGGAGCCTTGGCTGCGGGAGGGGAAGAGAGAGACAGAGAGGAAAGTGCGGCGGAGGGGTGGAGAAGCAAATGGGCGCTTCTCCTGTGTGCCCTGGCCAGGAATCGAACCCGGGTCCTCCGCACGCTAGGCCGACGCTCTACTGCTGAGCCAACCGGCCAGGGCTAATATTAATCTTGATGTTAAATTTGATTTCATGCTATAAGCCTTTTGGGAAAAGTAAGCTATAATGTACTATGTATTTAAATTTCAAAATTCCATTTTGCATTCTGTAATAATGGTGACGTTTTATGTTATTATTAGCATATAAATGGAAAATATTTTAGTACATAATTAAATATTAAAGATTTACATAATATGTTGATATGCATTTTAGCTAATATTTCTGCTAGATACATGTGCATTCTACAACGCTACATTACAATATTAAGTCCACAAAAGACAAGCAACTGGAGAGAAGTTTTGTTCTCTTTATACAAAAATATTAGGCATAGTATTTTTATCTTGAGAGAAAAAATAAAGTGGAAGTGAAATTTAATCCTTGAAAACATTCACTTTAGAGGCTAGGTTACTTCTTTTGCTATTTTAGCTGTATAAGAAATGCTAATTTCAATATAAGGAATGTATATGACATATTATAATTGTTCTAAATTTATTCAAATGATGTACAAGTAACAAAGAGGCACAGATAACGTATTGGGAAGATTAAATGATTTCTATCTTAAAATGCCTTAATTTTACAAGTAAAATAATTGAAGTGTTACCTAAATATAAAAGCATTTCCTTTTACATGGATAGATAATAATTCTCTATTTTCAGGTTTCTTTCCTTGATCTTATTAAATTAAAAAAAATACTTTATTTTTCTCTTTTCCTTTAGAGTTTGTTTCATTTTCTTCTTCTGTATTTAAGCTTTTTATCTAATGTATATAGTAAGTTTATTGGATTTGATTAATTTATAGTTTCTGACTTATAATTTAAAAATATACAGTAGTACCTTGAGATACAAATTTAATTCGTTCTATAACCGGGCTCATAAGTCAGTCAACTCGTATATCAAACTGCCGATACTGGACCAATGCGCCAACTTGCCAACTAGTGGCAGCTTCCCAAATCACGACTTGTATCTCGGAATTTTGCTCGGATCTCGAACAAAAATACGAACCGAGTCGCAGCTCTCGTATCTTAAAAAATTCGTATGTTGGTCTGTTTGTATCTCAAGGTACCACTGTATTTTACGTTGTTAAGCTTTCACTTATAAAACATATTGAAGAATACAGGTAAATAGTTTCCCTATATGCAGGGCACTGTGTGAACTTTTTACCAAATGAGATGAAACAGGCACAATCAAAATGGACCCGGCCAGGGTCAGGACAAACATCGGCTGTAAACCACTGTTCCAGGCTTACTGGTTCTTCTTAGCAACAAGTTGCTACTGTGCCATTATTATCACTAGGATAATTACAGAATGGAAAACACTGGAACATTTGGTTATTACTTGGGATAACCACCCACTAACTTCCACAATAGACCAACTCTGAAATCAAAAGGGCTTTTACATAACAAAAATTTATTTCTTGCTCACACAAAATGATGTAGTCAGTCAACAAGCGTTCTCTTCCACTCAGAGACCCCGGGTTTTTACATCTTGTGATGTTGCCATAGTAACCCATGTCTTCCAAAGTCATTGCACAAGGGATGAAAGAGTTGGAGGAGTCCCACTGGATCCACTGATCAGTGACATTTCTGCTCACCTTTCACAGGCCAGAACTAGACACACGTCACCAGCCTAACTGTACAAAAGAGTAGCAAATGAAGGGGAGCACATCAGTTGGCGACTCTACAGCCCAAGTACAAATAGTGATTTCTATCTCACATCACACATTTATTTAACTGATGGTGCTGCTGACTCATGGCCTGATTCTATGACCTTCGCTTCTCTAATCAGCTCTATCATACTCTCTCCAATCTATTTTTGGATCAGATGTACAGGAAGAACAATCTGATTAGCTTGTTTATCATCTCTGTCTGTTTGAGCAGAGGCTTCGCTGAAAGTCATCTGAACCACACCGGCCAGTCTAGACCGACTGCTTGATTATGTGACCACACCTGCTTTAGCCATCTGTGGAAAGGTGTTTTGGAAAAAACTACATTGGAATTTGAAGATAAAATAAAAAAATACAAGGTATGGCAAAAGTAGGTTTATAGTTATATGTGAAACAGTTTATTCATGTATTGTTATTTATAAATTATTGTATTATTTTTCATATGAACAACTGTAAACCTACTTTTTCCCCACCCTGTAAATTTAGCAGAATTATTTTGAACAGTAAAAACTTAAAAACATATCTAATGATGTCTTCATTGTTGTTAAATTGTTACAATATCATAATAATTACAAAAACAAAATTTGTCAAGGTTTTGTAAAAGAACTACAGCTTAATTTTTTCAAGCCATCCAAGTAATATTAAGTAAGAGTAGTTGTCATGTCATCTTACAAATTAAGGTGCACAAAAATGTAATTATCTTCATTTTTTTTCAGTAGCTGAATTTAATTTCTATTATGTCTCCATTCCATTGAGTAGAAAAACCTAATTTTGTTAAATTTCAGGCCCCTAAATATGTGTCCAAGTTTGCATCTAAGATTCAAGGGGTTTTGTAGTATCACAGTAGTCAAAGGAGTATAATCCTACCCTCTGTGTACATCACTCCTGCCTTTCATGAATTACTGATTGTGGTAGAGATCATCACTTGTCCACAGGTAACTGATTTTTCTTTTTTGAGTCGAAAAACCACCTTATTTTTATCTGGGCACAAGACTGCCCACCAAATGACTAGATTTCCTAGGCTTTCCTGAAGCTAGGTATAGACGTGTGCCTAAGTGCTGGCCAATGTGTGGCAAATGCTTATAAATATGTCAACTTCTGGGTCATGCCCTTAAGGGATGTCTTCTGGCCGTAAGCTATCTACATTCCTTTTTCTCTTTATTCTAGGCTAAATGAAGATATGGTAATGTTTCTGTGAAGGCATGAATGCAATATTCTGGGGAGCAGCGGAGCAATAAGACAGAAGAAACCTGGGCTCCTGGATAACCTTGTGGAGAAGAACAACTCTAGCTCCCAGGATGATTTCTATAACGCTAAACTTCTATGTGATAGAACTGAGTGTACTTTATTTTTCCTTAAGTCAGAAGCGGGGAGGCAGAAAGACAGACTCCCACATGCGCCTCAACTAGGATCCACCTGGCATGCCCCCTATGGGGCGATGCTTTGCCCATTTGGAGCTGTTGCTCTGTTGCTTAGTAACTGAACTATTTTAGAACTTAAGGCAGGCCATGGGGCCATCCTCAATGCCTGGGGCCAACTTGCTTTAACCAAGCCGTGGCTGCAGGAGGGGAAGAGAAAGAGTGGGAGAGAAGAGAGGGAGGGGTGGAGAAGCAGATGGATGCTTCTCTTGTGTGCCCTGACTGGGAATCGAACCCAGGACTTCTACACGCCAGGGTGATACTCTACCACTGAGCCAACTGGCCAAAGCCTTGAGTGTTCTATCTTAAGATTGTTATTTTGGTCTCTGAAAGCAGCCGAACCAGTATCTTAAAGGGTACCGCTACTTTCTGAGGTAACTTCTGCTGTGTCCTTCTTCATTTCTGATTGCCAAGAGTCTTCTGTCTGTGTCTCTCCTTACTTGCTCATGTTTCTCTGTGTGCTGTAATATTCTAATGTTTACTCCCCAAATGCATTTTAAGAAGCTCTGCTTCTGTTTGTCTTGCATTCCTAGCATCATTCTGCTGCCATCACGGCACTTTGAAATTTGGGGAACTCTGTGGGACTTTTATCGAAGCATCTGCCTAGACATACCATGCAGATTTTCTATCTACTTCTGTACAGCTGAACACAAGAATCTAGAGAGTTCTACAGCTGTTAGATGCCACCTAGACAAAAGGTAGGATATTATGCTCTAGAATCCCCAAACATATCTGGGCATTCTGTTTTTCCTCCCTCTGACCAGAGGGCTCAGATTAAGATCAGACTCAAGGTCCTTTCTCAAGAGCCCAGATCTCCTTACTCTTCCTTATCAGACAAATCCTGTTGAGTCTTGAGAGCAGAGGAAGCTCTGTTCTGACACATCAGGTTTTCCTTCTAAGCCTTTTGACTTAATACCTGGGCCTACACTTTAAAAATAATTGTTTTCTGGATTCTCTGATGTCATTGATTCTCTGAGGCAGTGAAAGCAGACCACCTCATAAGAGGGAGGGTAGCGATAACTAGAATAATGTAGGTAGTTGGAAGTGTCTCTTTATATTTCAATATTTCATTTGTCATTTAACTAGCAGCCAATATTGCCAAACACTTGCCTTCTAGGAGTTTCTTCAGTCAATAAATAAGAATTACTGTCATAGTGCAGTGGAAAGTTCACTGGATTGAGATTTAGGTTTGTGTTCTAGTTTTAGTTTTTGCGTCTTTTTTGGAAGCAGAGCTTCTATGTCAATAGTAAAGTACAATTCCAAGTGTTTGTCTTTTTTACCTCTGGACTTTGATTCTGTTGACTTTGTAACATTGGGAAGCTGACCTAGATTTCATGCTTCAATTTTCAGTCTGTATTCCCATAGCATTTTGTATTTCAGATACAGAGAATATATTGTGGAATAATAATAATAGTTAATATTTAAATAGCATTTCTAAAGTGCCAAGTATAATTCCTAGTGCTTTACATATACTAATTCATTTGTGACTCATTTATTAGGTAGATACGGATATGTAATCCAAAGTAAAGCTAAGATTTAAATCTACACAATCTGGCCTGAAGGTCTGTGCTCTTAATCATTAAGCTGAACAATCTCTTTTCACCTCATATTTCCCTGTTTAAGCATATTGCAAATAATTATTGATCTCAGGACTTAAAAATCATGACAGATATAACAAATAATTATTTGAGATACAGAGTTCATATTAGCACATGAAGTTACACATGTATATGTTTATATATACTTGTATTTACTCTCTAGCTTAATATATAAGTAAACATGTTATATATATATATTTTTATTTAGAAATTAAATTTAATCGGGTGACATTGATCAATAAGAGCATATAGGTTTCAGGTAAACATCTCTATAGCATTCAAACCGTTGATTGTGTTGTGTGTCCATCACCCAAAGTCAACTCATTTTATGTCACCATATATTTGTCCCTCTTTACTCCCCTCCCTGCTGTAACCACTTGACTTTTATCTATGTCCATCAGTCTGTCTTACATCCCATCTATGTATAAAATCATATAATTCTTAGCTTTTTCTGATTTACTTATTTTACTCAGTATAATATTCTCAAGGTCCATCCAGGTTGTTGTAAATGGCAATATGTCATCATTTCTTATGGCTGAGTAGTATTCCATTGTATATATGTACCACATCTTCTTTATCTAATCCTCTATCGAGGGACACTTTGGTTCTTTCCATGTCTTGGCCACTGTGAATAACGCTGTGATGAATATGGGTGTGTATGCGTCTTTATATACCAATGCTTTTGAGTTTTGAGGGTAGATTTCTTGTAGAGGGATTGCTGGGTCATATGGTAATTCTAGTTTTAATTTTTTAAGGAATCACTATACTGTCTTCCATAATGACTGTACCAGTTTATATTCTCACCAGCAGTGAGTGAGGATTCCTTCTTCTCCACAGCTTCCCTAACACTTGTTATCACCTGTCTTGTTGATAATAGCTAATCTAACAGGTGTGAGGTGGTATCTCATTGTAGTTTTGATTTGCATTTCTCTAATAGCTAGCAAAGATGAGCATCTTTTCAGATATCTATTTGTTGTTTGTATGTCTTCATGGGAGAAGTGTTTATTCAGTCTATTATTTCTCTAATAAGAGGAAATAATTTGAAGGAAATAAATGAGAAATAAATTGTAATTATTGGAATACTTTTCTAGTTTAATGATTTATTAGTACCATCTTTCAAATTTACTTTCAAAAGTAAATTATCGCTCAACTCAGCCTAAATTATCCCAAATTTCACATATGCTGAAGAATAACTGAATGGATACTCATATTAGTTATTTAAATTATTAAGCTATTAATTTTTATAAAGTGAAAAATAAATACATTTACTTTATTTAAATTGCTTCCTTTTAAAATGTGTTTAGATTAGGAATTAATACAAGCAACTCAGTTTTAGTTCCAACTTAGAAGAAACAATTCAATATTAACTAATAAGTAAGGGTTTCCTTAGGTTTTTTTGAGTTTTGTTCATTAAAAGTATTTGTATCTGGGCCAAACTGTGTAACTGAAATATAATCACATAATAAAACTTTATCCCCATCTAGTGTCAGTAAAGATCATTGCAATACAGTACCTTTTTTTTCCCTCTTTTTTGTCTTTCTTCCTTGGGCAGCTTCCTTCTATATCTGTGTTGATATTAACCAGCACTTCCAGGTAGTACTATTTGATTCCTTTACCAGCAATCATTAATTCTGTAGAATATTATATAATATTTTGATTTCAGAGAAATTCTTTTTATGACATTTATCACTTCCAAGCATGGTTGATTTTATGGGAGTGTAGACTACAAGAATTTTCATCAAAATTAGAGACAGTGTCTAAATCCTTGTAATGTGCTGATCTCTAAATTTACCTTGACATTAGTTTCAGGATGTTAAACATGGAAAAATATTCATAATACCCTGCTCACAAAAACTAGGGGATGAGGGAACGTCCAGTACTTTCCGTCTTTTGTATAGTACATTTCACCAATGAAATAAAAGTTGGTTTTGCATCTCATTAGCATAAACAACTTTCTTTGACTTGTTTCCTTTTCTGATGTTCCTGTTTAATAAAAAAAATCAAATGCTTTTGTTTATCGCTTCATATTCATTTTGAAATATCCTCTAATTTTTGTGAGCAGTATATATATTTAAATTATTATGAACTATTTTAGACATTCAGAAGAATATCAAGAATAATAATATATTTAGGTAGCAACTCCCCATAGTAGTTATCTATTGTTATATAACAAATTGCCTCAAAATGTAGTAGCTTAAACAGCAAACATTTATTATCTTACAGTTTGTAAAGGCCAGGAATCAAGGAGTGGTAGAGCTGGGAAGTTTCAGTTCAGGGTCTTTCATGAGGTTGTGGGCAAGCTGTAGGCTAAAGCTACAGTCATATCAAATCCCAGTGGGGGCTGTTGAATCTGTTCCAAGCTCATTCATGTTATTGGCAGGTTTCATTTTCTTGTTGGTTGCTGGCCAGAGGCTCAGTTCTTCTACAAGTAAGCCTCTTCATTGGACTTGCTTCCTCCCAGAGCAAGAGAGAAAAGGGGACCATGATGAAGAGAGAGACACGGGGCGGGGGGCGGGGGGGAAGAGGAGAGGGAAGCTACAGTTGTTTTTTAGAACCTAATCTCAGATATAACTTTTCAGTTCTACCATGTTAGTGGTCACACAACTGGTACCATGTGGCAGGGACTACACAAGGCTGTGAATAACTGGAGAATGCAGTAACAGGAGCCATCTTGAAGTCTGGCTACCACACCCACCATCTGGCTTTACAAAATAGTAGCATTTTGTACCATTTGTGTAACTGCCTCAGAGAATGAGTTTAGTCCAGGGCTTAACTTACAGATATACAAATGGGAAACAACTTTTTTTCCAAAATGGCATTCTACCACCCTGTGCTAAATCTCTTTTCCTCGCTGTGATAGACGTCTCTGGTACATCTTACAGCTTTTTATTCACATTTAGCTGTTAAAAGAGTCCCATTTCCAGATATGAAAAAGCTTATATGCAACTTACATCTTATGCTCTTAATTCTTCTTACTTCCGACTCAGTAAGAAGGAAGGAGATCGACCTTCTTTCAATAATTTTTCTGACTCTTTCTTGCCTCTTACCTGCTTTCTAACTATTCTAGCATAGAGTCCTGCATATGGATTAAAGAGAAGCAAAAAACTTTGTACTGTATTTCGTAGTGTTATATAAAGTCATCTCTTGGCTAATGTTGGCTGGCCTTCATTCCCTTTAAGCATCCAAGAACAGGTGTATCAGGTGAGCATGGAGATTATTTGAACCTATGAATGGGACTTCATACTGTTCAAGTCATTCTCCAGTCAGTTGCTTGAAGTTTGTTCTCAGCTTTTGCCCACATCTTCGAGGCTTCATCCTACATGGCCTCTTCTTGCCGGGGATCCTTGGCCTCAGGAAGCAGTGGTCCTGGATGTCAGGGTTTCTTTAAGATGGCACATGCCTAGCCTATCTTTTACATCCCTGAAGGTCTTTTTTGTCAGTGGGAAAACATCATGTATTATTTTCCTGCCAAAAGCTTACCCATCTAATCAGTCCTCTCTCTCTACCCGATAACTGTATGCTGCTCCCACCAGTCTCCTGCCTTTGGAATTCTCTAGATTGTCTCTAGAAAAACTTGACTTAAATCCAGGCTGAAGGCAATTGATAAGGCTCCAACAACAATAACTATGTCTCAATTTCAATGATATTAAAAAGTGAAAATATAAACATCACAGAAACAACAAAATTGCTTCCCTGGGGAAGAACAGATCAACGCCTTAGCATTAAGCCTTTAGGCTTCAAAAACTATATCTAGGTAGAAAACAAAAGTATACAATAATGTTAGAAGAAAATGTAAATTATTGGAGAGGTTCCTCCATTTACTCATATGTCCACATTAAAAGTATAGTACACACGTTAGCAAAAGGTCACATCCTCATACATCTCAATGACATCATGGCTAGCCCAAGCTTATCGAAATCAGGAGCTTAATGTTTTTCACCACAATAACCCCATTCCTAGCATAGTTCCAGGTGTAGAGTATGTGTGTTAGTTTGCTGGGACTGCCATAACAAGATACCACAGACTGGGTGGCTTAAACACCAGAAATTTATTTTCCCATAGCTCTGGAGGTCAGAAGTCAAAGATCAAGGTGCCAGCGAGGTCGGTTTCTGGTGAGACCTTTCTTCCTGACATAAATGTCTGCCTTCTTACTATGTCCTCACATGGCCTTTCTTCTGTGTGTGCACGGAGAAAGAGAGCTCTAGTTTCTTTTCTTATAAGGACACTACACCTATTGGAGCTTGACCTTACTTAGCTCTAATTGTCTCCTTAAAGGGCCTTATCTCTAAAACAGTCACATTAGAGGTTAGGTTTTCCTCATATGAATTTTGCGTGGGAGTCAGGGAGACATAATTTAGTCCCTAAGAGCATAGCTTCAATATATATTTATTAAATTAACATCATAATTTAGTCCCTAAGAGCATAGCTTCAATATATATTTATTAAATTAACATCATTATAACCAGTGTGCAGCAGGAATTTTTAAAACATGCAATACTTGACTAGTCAGGGCACTGACCTTTTTCCCTAGATTGTCTAATGACAACAGCCAACACAATAGCCACCTGGTGTGAATGCCCTATCTTTAACCATAAATATATAGATCATGAAATAAGGTAGTGTCTTATTGGACATATCGCATAATAAGGTTGCACCAATTGGTTTATTCTTGGTATCAGAAATCCTTATATTCAAGTATAGGCACCTGACTCTTTTTTTTAATAAATAAATTTTTATTTTAATGAGGTGACATCAATAAATCAGGGTACATATATTCAAAGAAAACATGTCCAGGTTATCTTGTCATTCAATTCTGTTGCATACCCATCACCCAAAGTCAGATTGTCCTCCATCACCTTCTATCTAGTTTTCTTTGTGCCCCTTCCCCACCCCCTCCTCCTCTCCCTCCTTCCCTCCCCCTGCCCCTTGTAACCACCACACTCTTGTCCATGTCTCTTAGTCTCATTTTTATGTCCCACCGATGTATGGAATCCTGCAGTTCTTGTTTTTTTCTGATTTACTTATTTCACTCTGTATAATGTTATCAAGATCCCACCATTTTGTTGTGATCCCATGTCATCATTTCTTATGGCTGAGTAGTATACCATGGTGTATATGTAGGCACCTGACTTTTAAAAAGTCACTCTGGAGTAAAAAGAATAGGGAATTACTATTACTATTATATTTTTGTAAACCAATCAAAACTATACATATTTTCTTTGTCAGATTGGCCAAAGATATATTTTTTGGTGTGCCACAGGCTTTTAGTAATTAGTTTATGTAAAATGTTAAAAATCTCTGCCTTAACATACTCTGGAGCTGACCTTTTAGGCTCTCTATTATCTATATGAGTTTGATATTTTCTTTCCTTTGTAGCTCCCTCTGAAGAAATTGATACCCTAGTCTTCTAGGTGTTCCCTATATTTAATAATGTTGGGATATACAATGTACTTTCTAGAATGGTCAAAATGAAAAGATAGAAATACATGGCAAGTGTTGGCAAGGATGTGGGGCAACAGGAGAACTCACATGCTGTTGGTGGGGCCATAAGTTGGTAAAACATTTGGCAAACTCTTTGGCAGCATATCAAAGCCAAGCACATGCATACCCTATGACTAAAAAGTCTACCACTTGGTATTTATCCAACAGAAATACATCCATATGTTCACCAAAAGACAAAGACAAAAATGTTCAGAGCAGTACTATGCATAGTATTCCCAAACTAGAAATTACCTAAAGGCCCACCCAAAATAAATGAACCTGATCAGTGGTGGTGTAGTGGATAGAGAGTTAACCTAGGATGCTGAGGTCCCAGGTTCAAAACTCCGAGGTAGCCGGCTTGAGCGCAGGATTGTCAACACGATCCCAAAGTTGCTGGCTTGAGCCCGAAGGTCACTGGCTTGTACAAGGGGTAACTTGCTTGGCTTGATGCCCCCTGATCAAGGCACATATGAGAGGCAGTCAATAAACAGCTAAGATGATGCAACTGTGAGTTGATGCTTCTCATCCTTCTTCCTTCCTGCCTCTCGGTCCAAAAAAAAAAAAAAGAGTAAGTAATAAATTTGTGGTAGTCAATCAGTGAAAGCTTATACAGCAATGAAAAGAAATGATCTACATCTACATGCCACTATATGTATGAATCTTCAAAATATAATGGCAAGTGAAACAATGATGTAGAGTGTGAGGGGCGGTGGAAATAGTTCACCCCAGGTATAGACAATACGACTGTGCATTGACTGTAGAGAATAAATGATAAAACTGAGTAAATAATAAACAATAGGAATAAAAGACTAAAAATCAGTTTATCAAATTTATTATCACCGTGTGCTACTATTTTAAACAATATTCCTTCCAACTGGGGCAGATCATTCCTTCCCACCTCCCCAGTGCACTTCACCATCACTGGAGTGAAGAAGCCTGCCACAAAGACACAGATGCTATACGATTTCATATACATAAAGTCCAAATACAGGCAAAACTGATCTATGCTGTTAATGGTTCGGATAGTTTTTTTAAACTCTTTGAGGTGGTGACTAGAATGGAGCACAAAGGGACTCTAAAGCAGGTGTGGCCAACAGTTTTTGCCCCTGGGGCCAGATTAGAAAAAACTTTTTTCACTGGCTGGATGAAATATTAAAATTAAAAAATGTTAAATACAAAAACGATTCATTTAAATAAACAAAATTTTATTATATAATTTGTTTATGAATAAATGTGAGTGAAAAAAATTTTAATATACAATATTATTTTAATAAAAATATAATTACATACTGTATAAATATCCAAACTGTATCTCAATCAATTAAAACAATATTTAATTAATAGAATGAGCTTGAAGGGGTTCTATTGCAAATGAAACAATTATTTCGTTTTACAAAGAGCCTGGACACGTTTTCAGTTATCAACTGCACCTATTGTCTATGCAACAATGCCACTTGATTCAGCACACTTGACCACAAAAATAATGAATTGTTTGACCTTGGGTGCACACTGGCAAACTCCGCCTAAAAGAACGTGGGTTTCACATCGCCGCTAATCCTCGAACAGTTCATATCGAGTGCAGATGAGTACAAAAGTTGTAAGTCTTTTAATGGAATTAAAAAAAAAAAAAAGTATCGCAAATCCATGCGACCAATTATTGGAAGTTAACCCTAGATTAGTCACACGTGGAATTCTTTTCCGTGTATCACTATCTTCTTAAATATCTTGATTTCCAATAATCAAAGACGCTTCCGCTTCTGAGTAAAGATATTAAAGTATCTGAGAATATTAAAAATTTAATCGTGGGCTGCATAAACTCATTACGTGGGCCAGATCTGGCCTGTGGACCGTATGTTGGCCATGCCTGCTCTAGGGGCTAGAAATGTCCTGGGTGTTGACTATAAGGGCACCTTCAATTTGCAAAAATTCCCTGAATTATACTCTTATGTGTACACTTCTCTATATATTATATTTCAATAAAAACTTTTTGAAAAAGCTAGACTGTATTTTTAAAAATTAGGTGTACTTAAGAATTATCATTTTGTCCAGGAATGTATTTCTGGCTTGATTTGGCAGGGAATGTTGCTGTCTGCTTTGAAGGAAATTTCCATCATGATCACTGACCAGCCTATAACTAATACTTTCAACATCAGCTTCTAAAAGCTTAGCAGAGACATTTATTGAGTGATGGCCACATGGGAGAGGTACTAAGCTCTAATGATAAGATAGAGGAAATGCTTCTTTTGCTAAGAAAAACTGACTTATAAAGCAGTTGAACTGCTTGGAACTTAATCACATAAAACAAGACATTTATCTTTAAACACAGATGGTGGATGACTTGTAACATCTCTCCTTTGTTATTTCTGTGGGGTGTGAATTCTTTTTGAGGTCACTAACTTCGAAGAAGAGGAACAGCAGTAGAGCAGGGAAGAATCAGAGTGTGTTGATGGAGTAGACAGATGCCAAAAGAGGAAGCTGAGGAAAAGCAAGAGAGAGAAGACATTGCTCCTTCTATCCCTATCAAGCAGAGTAGTTCAAGATTAAACAGAACCAAATCATCACTCGTTATCACTGAACAGCAGAAAGAACATCTCTTTACTCCACCAGAGTAGAAAGGATGTCACTTCAGGATAAAGGGCTCATCTTTAAACTGTGTAAGTTTAACTTTATGAAACATCCATTCTTTTTAAAAAATTTTATTTATTTATTTTAGAGAGAGGGGAGAGAGAGAGAGAGAGAAGGCAGAAAGCAGAAAGCATCAACTTCCATATGTGCCTTGACCAGGTAAATCCAGGTTTCAAACCGGCAACCTCAGCGTTCCAGGCTGACACTTTTACCTACTGCGCCACCACAGGTTAGACTGAAAAATCCATTCTTTATACTTACCTTCTATAGTCTCCTGTGAACTGGTTAAATGTCATCACTGTCCAGTGTTTGAGTGGGCTCTCTGCTCCAGCTCAGGGGTTGGCCATTTTTTTTTCTGTAAAGGATGAGATGATACATATTTGGGGTCCACTGGCACATTCTGCCACAATCACTTAATTCTGCATTTAGTGATGGACAATATGCAAATGAATGGGTGTGGTTGTATGCCATAAAACATTTGGCCACTAAAATTTGAATTTTCTATGACTTCTTGGGTCCCAAACATTATTATTATTTTGATTTCCTCTCCTTATAACAATAGCTTAGGATTCTATTTAAAGCAAGTATCATACATGTTGAAAGTAAAAAATTAGTTAAATTTAAGAAAAGATTTTTTTAAAATAAAACATTTCTAAAAACAGTTATATGGAAGGTAGAAATTATAGCAGGAGCCCAGTTCCTTTCTACAGCTGGAAACTATTGAGCAGGCTTGTATGGCATTCCCAGACTCTCACTTTTGTGCCTCTTCAAACTGCTGTTCTTTAAGTATCCATTCAATATCTCTCCAGCCAGGAAAGGTCAAATACTCTCTGTGGGAGAGAGAGGCAGAACCAGGCCCCTCAGCCTCTTTGCTGTTATCAAGAGCACTTTCACTCTAGCTTCAAACTTGATCACCCCTCCCAACAAGTCAAACTCAGTGTAACTAGGCTCCCTCTAGCAGACAGTTTAGCAACCATATTTACACATCCCTGAAGGATCTTACTAACCATGCCCAAGTGACTAACATATTTCTCCCACTCATACTCCACACTCGTGAAAGACATTTTGGTAAATGCAACGTTCTTTATCTGGTTACATTTCCTGCACTTAGTGCTCACTTACCTCTTAACCCAGCTCAGTGTGCAGCATTCAGGTTGCCAGTGGGTTTTTGCAAAAGGAAAATTAAATCCTGGGTTTCTTGGTGAGGAGAATGCAGTGTTTCAGATTTAGTCTTCTGTTCCAGCGTCCAGAAAGAGGGATCTCAGGTAGACATGAAGATGTTTCAGAAGATGGTCTGTGAGGTCTTGGGATAAACAGCGTTTTGGATGATAAAGAGGGACGCTGGATTGGGCGAGAGGGGCATTACTTGCACTCCTGTATAGGCCTCCTGTGCCTGAGATCTTGGAGGGTGGGCACGAAGGAATGAGCCACTCTGTCTGAAGGGGAAGGGACTGACAATGAGGGCCAGAGGTGGGGCAAGCTACCCCTGGGCAACTTGTTGGTGAAGAAGGTCTAGGTAGTAACACTCACCGAAGAGCCTGTCCACTGGGAACACACCAGGAATCGCTGGTGTGGAGAGTTGTGTGGATGTTAGAATTAGGAACACGGACTTTGGTGTCAGATGCTGTGTCTTTTACTAATAACCTTGGGCTACTTCTTCATCTAGAAATAGAGATGATAATACCTACTACATAAGATTGTTGAAAAGATTAAGTGAAATAATATGTGTAAAACATGTGGTGATAGTAAAATATCAGAAAGAGACATGAGTCAGTAACATATGAGATATTCCTGGCAATGTGTCCCCATTCGAATCTATAAAAAGTGGTCTGGCATTTAGACACATGAGTCACGTATGTTTCTATGTGTCTTGGGTGGCCATGGAATTAAATTATTTTTTCCCTATAAAAACCACATCTCTTTAATAGAAAACTACAGCAAACACCATGCAGTATGTGGAAAGGACCGCTTATTTATTATCACTACATGTCAAAAACCATCTGGACCATTTTCTTGTAGCAGATGTTTGCCCAATTAACTTTGGACTCAGAGAATTCATGTAGAGTATTTCTGTTAGCACAATGCATGCAACTAAGGCAGATGTAGATACATTTTTCAAAACAACATTAAGCCATATTAGAGTCAGGTGAAAAAACCATGGTGACTGCACATACTCTTAGAATTTGGAGTACTCAGGAAATGTCAATGAATTATCTCTTAATTTAAAATAAATTTATTTAGAAATGATCTGAAATTTAGAAGAGCTTAACTGGCCATGCATTTTTGAAAAACAATTTATATAGTTTAGGGTGACTGTAATGAGCATGATACTGTGATTTATAATAAGAAATTATATTTGGTCTTTTTTCTCTCCTTCCTGGTACAGAGATCCTGAAACCTTTGAGATTTTTTTTTTTTCCTGTCACAGAGTGATAAAGTTGTCTTTTGTGAATGAGATGACTTTTGGAAATTTCCTAAGGAGGGGGACTAGCTGCCAGTGGAGCCACCCTGTGAGTAGAGGGTTGGAACTTTCAGCACTCCTCCCCTCCCCCTTTCCCAGGAGGGGAGAGGCACTGCAGATTGGCTTTAATCATCCATGGCCAATGATTTAATCAATCATGTGTTTGTAATGAAGCCTCCACAGAAAACCAAGGGATGTGGTTTTGGAGAGCTTTCGGACTGGTGAACATGGGGAGATTTGGAGAGCATGGAAGTTCCATGTCCCTTCCCACCTAGCTTGTCCTATGTATATCTCCTCCATCTGGCTGTTCTTGATTCAATTCATTTAGAATAAATCGGTAATAGAGTAAATCAAAAGTTTCTCTGAGTTCTGTGAGCCATCCTAGCAAATTAATCAAATCCAAAAGTGGGGGCACTGGAACCTCTAGTTGGTCAGAAGCACAGGTGACAACCTGGATTTCGACTAGCATCTGAAGGTGGGGCCAATCTTGTAGAACTGAGCCCTGA
Organism: Saccopteryx bilineata; assembly: GCF_036850765.1. Lineage (NCBI taxonomy): Eukaryota > Metazoa > Chordata > Mammalia > Chiroptera > Emballonuridae > Saccopteryx > Saccopteryx bilineata. The sequence goes on from NC_089498.1 coordinate 65,303,549, forward strand.
ATTTACGGGGTTGATACTATCTTGAGGTAGATAGTGTCAGAATTAAGTTGAATTGTAGGCCACCCAGCTGGTGTCAAAACTGCTTGGTATTGTTACCAGCATTGGGATCTTGGGGTTTCTCAGACGGAAATGAAGAGGAAACCCAGAGACATTTCCAGATGGATTTTATTAAGCTGATCTCGGTGCACAATGGAGGCAGCACAGAGGACAGAAAGGCCCTCTTGACTGACGCGGGGGCTGGCCCTGCTCAGCTGCTTTAACATGCTGAGAACAAAGCAGGCTTGAGTGAAAAGGCGGGCTTTTTGAAAAGGTGGGCTTGGGAAGGGCTGGGGGCGGGGGAGTAGAATTTTTCCATGTTAGGGTGGCCTTAATTCACCCTTCTGTCTGGTTGCTTGGCAACTATCTCGGGTTGTACCTGCGCTGTGGGGGCAAGACTGTTGCTCACCCCAGGAAAATCACATAGCTGCCAAATCTTGACTGACTGTGTGGAACAGTGGTTTATATCTTCTGCTCACCTGCTCTTAACGTGGTTCCTGGCCACCTAGTATTTTTTCACTGGGGGTCCAAATCCCTATATTACCTCATTTCGGGGGGAAAATCTCCAAACAATTTGGAAGTGGGTGCAGAATATTATTAAGAAATAGTTATGTGGCCTCTGAGTCAGGCTCTGACCTTCTGATTAGGGAGAGGGGGCGGGGCGGGTAGGAGACTCATGGTTGCCAGGGCCCGGCCGGCTTCCCCAGATTCTCGCGTGCCCTCGCGTCAGGCCGAGGAGGGGCGCTGCACACCTGCGCTGCTCACATTGGAGGCGCTGTGCGGCTGTGAGCCTGACTGCGAGGAACCCAGGACCTGTATCCAGGCCGTTTTGGTCTGAAAAAGTCAGTTGTAAGGACCATTCTCTCCCCAACCCCAGTTGGAGCAAGGATATGACTACTCCTTGACCAGTTCATGAAGGAATGTGAAGATGGCTCCTGGACACATTTGCCTTCATACAATTATAAACAAACACAAAGGCGTCAAGACTTCACAGTTTTATTCATGCTTATTTCCCTACAGTCTGAACGCTTATAGAAGGAGAAAAAAAAAATGTCACAGGCCTGGATCTTCACTAGAAACTTTGAGAATGGCCTAGGTTTTGAATATGTAATGTTCTATAATGATGTTGAAAAAAGAATAGTTTGCTTGCTTCCAGGAGCTCCTCACCTCACAGGAGCACCCAGATTCCCCCACAGAGGTGCCATTGCAACTACGACTTGATGCTACTGTTGGTGTGTTTGTGATTCTAGTTGGGGGAATTAATTGTCACGACTGCCAATCTCAATTCAACATCAGTTTTAAAGGACCTATCCTCGTTTGTTCTGTTGTGATTAATAGCCAACTTGATAAAATTAGAGGAAGGAATGTGTTTATTTCCTGTAATATTTTAAATATTGATGAAAAGACCTTATACTCATAGACAACAAGCTTGTTTATAGAGATGGATCCTGGAAAAAGAACGTGTGACATATAAGAGCTTCTGGTGAGTTCTACACGGCTCTGCGTAAGTCTCTTCTTCCTCCAGAAGAGGTTGTGGTGGGTCTTTGGTCCTGCTCTGCTCGCCCACTGTTGAGCCCCCTGTAGGGTGAAACCTGCTAACACTGCCTTTCTCAATACTTTTCTAAATTCAACTCCAGGAGCTGTTTCCATCCTCTAAACTTTTAAACTCAGAAATACCTCCTCTGAGAGTTCTAAACTATAATGAATATTTTGTAGCTAAATTCTTGAAAATGCTCATTATAATTTCCTTGAGGTAAGTTAGGATTAACGGCGCAATGGGAATTGCAAATTAAAAGAAAATGCCCATTTTAAGGCATCTCATTAATGTTAACAAATATGGAAATATTGTACTTCCCTTTAGAAGTCTGAGCTCTTGGAGAAGGCTGCCCAAGTTCCCGCTGATGTCCATGACTAACTCAGATCTTGGCACCGTATGTATCTTTCTAAACTTCGGCTTCTTTATTGGCCACAGTGGAACTGCCACCATGTAATGCTGATGGGCAAGGCCAGGCAGGTCCACATTGGAATCTGGCAGATGGTAGAGAAACTATGGAGCTGGAAAGCATTGGGCCATTCCTTTTAACAAAGTCTCACAATGGCAGACAAAGCACAGGCAGGGGAAACCTCGTCTTAGGCAAACAAACAGCAAAATGGTCCCTCACCGGGGCGGGCAGGCAATCAGCAATCCCCAAACTCCTCTGAGCTCGAGCAATCATAGACTTATATAGGCCATACACACGTGGTGTAGCCACGCACTCATGTACCAATCAGGCAAAGGGGTTGCATCCGGTAACCCCGCAAGCAAGCCTAACACAGCTGCCCCACACACCAGATCCAGGTGACCAAAGACAGGCAGCAGCCATGTAACTGGGACGCACCAGATGCATGTAAAAGCTCCTCTGGGAGATGGCGCTCTGGAATGTGAAGATGGTGCCCACTGACTGGAGCAAGGCAGAGGACAAGGTGTTGAGATGGGACCCACCAGTCTCTGTCCCCAGAGGGAACCACAGCAAACCTCCATATATGTATCAAACCAGATGCCTGCTCCTCCGGTTGAAGCTCTAAGACAAGCAAACAAGCGTCTGTCTCCCACACAAAATTTTGGCACCCCTGACTCAGCCACTTTTGCGCAGGATCCTGGGGCAAGTAAGTCCAAGCCCAAGGCCTTCCAGAACTTTTTCTGGATAGTCTTGTGGGTCTAGTGGACCGGGACCCCTGTTACTTTCCAAAACTAAATGTTTCGGGGGCTTCTCTCTCAGATGCCTGTCTTAAAAGTTTGGGTTTCCGATGTGGGTTTCAAATGCTTTGGACCTCAGGGAAAGCTTTCTGTTTTGAGTTTTCTGCTGACTGTGGGTGAGTGACTGCACCAGGGATGGGTTTTCAGTGAGACTGTCCCAGCCCCTTCTCTCCCCTTGCATGTGGGCCTTCTCTTACTGGCCCAATGAGGAGTTGCTCAGACAGTTTTTAGGTGTTTTTTTTTTTTTTTTCAGAGGAAGCTGACCATATATAGCTGTAGATTCCATATTGTCTGTGGGATGAGTTCAAGATTTTCTTATGTTGCCATCTTGAGCCAGAACCTGGTTTTTAAAATACAAGTACTTAATCATGTATTTTAAAACAGAGTCTAAATCAGAGTAAATCAATATTTCCATCTTTCTCTTGAGCAAGACCAGTAGTTTTATAATGTTATAACTTCCTTCAAATATTCCTCTCATTATTTGCCTTCAAGCAGTTTTTCCATCTTCTGTGCTATTTTTATTTATTCATTTTACTTACTAGATCAGGGTTTATTTCATTATTTTTTATGATGTATTTTATTTTTCACTGTTATTTTATCTAGTAATTTAATTATATTTTATCTTTTAATGCCAAAATGTTATTATCATTATTTTTTAAAACATAGACTTTAGGCCCTGCCTGGTGGCTCAGTGGATAGAGTGTTGGCCAAGTGTATGTACGTCCTACATTCGATCCCTGGTCAGGGCACATATGAGAAGCGACCATCTGCTTCTCTCCCTCTTTTTCTCCCCCTTCTCTCCCTCTTCCCCTCCTGCAGACAGTGGCTTAATTGGTTTGAACATCAGCCCTGGGTGCTGAGGATAGCTTGGTTGGTCACAGTGAGTCAGCCTCAAGTGCTAAAAATAGCTCGGTACTCCAGCATTGGCCTTATACTGGGGTTTCTGGGTGGATCCCTGTCAGGCTGCATGCAGTAGTCTGCCTCACTATCTCGAGACCCTTCTCTCACCTAGAAACAAACAAACACACGCAAAAAACCCCATACACTTTAGTATAGAAGGTCCCCATACCCCCCCAACCCCTGTACTCACACTCATTATTTTTATAATTCAGTTCTTATTTAAATTTACCAAAAATGTGTTCTGGCTTGTTGTATGTATGAATCCCATACATTCCTTCTGAACTTATTTCAATTCATGTGAAGTAAACCTCAATTATAATTTCTAGAAATGCAAAATAAATGTACTTATGGTTTTTCAGGCGGGAAAAGTTCTTGTTGGGTCTATGGACTGACTTAGTTACTAGAATTCCCCCCTTCCCTCATATTTTTATGAGTGAGCTCATCGTCACGGACACTGTCTCTTTTGAGAGGCCCGTGCATGCCTGGGTTGGGAGGCTTCCCGTGGAATGGGTTTTTGTTTGCCTCTGTCCACATGCTCATGAGTTCCAAAAGAGTGTTTACTTTAAATACTTTTAGACTTACAGAAGAGTTGCAAAAAATAGGACAGGAAGTTGCCATATACCTTCACCCAGCTTTCTGTATTTCTGCAGCCCTTAGGTAGCCTACATCTAGCCTTTAGCAATTTTGTTAAAATTTTGAGCTAAAGTATTCCTAATGGCTCATCTGGTATCCTGAGGTGTCTGTCCCAGCTCAGCAAAGGCCTGGGTCCTGTTTCTTGCTGTGGATGCCTGTCTTTCTTAGATTTTAGGTTATTTGTTGGCTCTGTGGCCTCAACTTTCTGATGGGTTCATGGAAAGTTGTTAACTTGTAGTTTGCCTAGCTTGTTCCTTGTTGTAAGTGTGGGAGTGATGCTTTCCAACTCTCTATATCTCATCTAGTGGGATTTCCTTTCATAACTGAACTGTTAACTGTGAGGGAAAGGGCTGTGTTGCTCTCACTTCCTTGCTACATAGCAGTTAGCACAGTCAAGTCCTGTGCTCATAGCAGGTGAAAGTCAATTTTGAAATGCATTTGTTTTGAGCACTTTATAAGAAATGTATTTTTCCCTCAGTTGGACAAGAAAGATTTTATTACTTTATACTTGATCAAGCACTTCTTTTAGTTTTTGGCTCATTGGTAGACTACAATGCATTTGGCATATTGATTATAAATTTGAGTAAATTTTCCTTTGTTCTTTGATTTTTAGTTTATCGTAGAATCGAGTTGCTGGACGAGCACAAAGCTAAGTGCTTCATCCAGGCCTGGTATTCATATCTGTGAGGCAGAAGCTACTGGCGAGCACAATGAAGCATTCTGCACATATGTTTTTCTCTTTTGCCTCTGTGGTGAGACATTTTCCTAGCTGTGCTTCGGATTTTTCCCATTCCAGTTTTGAAACTTCCACATGGAGTTTAGCCACTTGTTGAAGTGCTCTTAAGCTCTCTGCTTACCATCAGGGTCAGCTTCGGCTACAAGATCTTAGATATCTTTTTGTTTTTCTGAGTCTGGGTTTACAATCTTTCTGGTTTCTTTGCCTATATCCTTTCCCAGTATTTTATGGTTGATGGTATAGGCTTTTCCTTTCAACAGTTCTCTGTCCTTAGGGAAGCACCTCATCTTGTCTGTTCCATGGTTTTTTGATTTTGACTTTATTGCTCTCCAGCTGTGCTATTACAGTGTGAATCATAGTGCTCCAGAGCATGGGCCATTTTTCTTCAGTTTTGCCTGTTTCTCATCTTCCTCTGTCTTGACTTTGCCTCAGACATAGTTTTTAATTGAGCAGAAATTTTCTCATTATTCTGTTTCTTTAGTTTCTGGGTTCAGTCTGTCTGTTTAAAATAAAGTCAATTTTGTCTATCCCTCCCACCCCACCCCAATTTGGCAATGTTGACGTTGCCACCACTCTTGACAGCTTCTATCCAGTATGTCATTACTCAGCCTTGGAAGTAATTTTAAAATGTTGTATGCCCTGACTGAAGAACACTGTGTTACCAATGTCCTGAGGGTGGTACATTTGAAGGTGGGGATGACCTGAAGAAGAATTTGTGATATTTGTACAATGCCTTACAGTTTACAAGGGACCTTTAAATATGTGGTCTTGTTTAATGCCTGCAATAAGCCCAGGAGGTTGCTAAGGCATTATAATTCTGTTTAAAGTAAAAAAACCTTGACGATCATAAAGTTAAATGTCTTCCCAATGTTGACTAGGTCGAAAGTGATGGAGCCAGGATTTGAACTTATGTTCTACCAGTGCTCTTTATATTATAGGATCTTATCTTTTTAATACCATTGAAATTTCAGGTTGGATGTATAGGTAGCTTTCAGACACAGATGTATCTAATTTAAACGTTGCCAGGACCTGGTCGTTCCCTCTCTTGGCTCTGTCTTCCTGAGTTGACTTTCCCTTTATCCAAGCTCTTCTCCCCTTCCAGGGCAGGGGGGCTTCCAGGAGCTCCAGGCTAATATCCTCCAATCCAGAGACAAGGAGAACATACCTTTCCTGCGGAAGTACAGAGACTGTTTCACACCGTCTCTAGTTGGGTTATGTCGTTACCTCTTACCAAGAACTGTGGTCAGAAGGTTGTGATACTCTGAATGGACAGGCCTGACTCCTGAGTCACGTGACCGCTCCTGGAGTCAGATGAGCAATCATCTGGCTCAAATAATGTGGCAGAAGGGTGGGAGGAAAGTAGTTCCCCAGTAGAGAACTGAGGAATTGTTACCAGATAAGACAGGAGATGTCCCCTCTGCTGGGTGTTTCCATCTGCCCCGTAGATCCACTCACCACCCTGCTGTCTGCCTCAGAAGTCAAAGTTGAATGAATTTCCATTGATGGGATTCTTTCCTTCAAGCTTCCAACTGTGTTTGGCCAGTGGAGAGTTCTGACAGAGATTAGAGTCAAAGAGAAGAATGACAGAGGTGTATTTGTTCCAGCAGCTCCTTTCCCGTGAGGCTACCATTTGTAACAAGGTCACAGCTCCCATCAGGCAGCACTTTTTACTTGGCTTGTCCTATTTCTGTGTTCAACTAACTGCTCTCCTTGTCCCTCCAGGCCTAGAGCGGTACTACACCTGGGGTCTTGCACAGTCCCATTTAGTTTCCCTACATTCATCCCTTTATTAAACTGCTCTCAAGGTACCGACTTGAGTGTGCCGACTCTTTCCTGCAGGACCTGATTGATTGACCTCTCTCGGCAAGAAAGTAGAAACCCAGTCCACATAGCTTGAAGAACGTTTCGGAGGATCTGTGGTGTTAGGCTAGGGGTTGAGAAGATTTAAGTGGGATGTGACAACTGTGCTCAAGATGGTGTAACTGTAAATGGTGGCCGCAGGGAAGGGGGAGCAGCACAGCTTTGCGTGGTTTCACTTAAATCAGCATCATTAAAGGTTTCTCACAACTGGTGTATCTAAAAGTGAGCTGAACCGCCTGGAAGGTACTGAGCTCACCAGTACTGATGATATTCAACTGGACTTCTCTAGTTACATTCACTTTTCAGGGTTTTCTCTTCCTTTTGTGAGGAGGTTCTTTCATCAGATAGTGGACCGACTGACCCACGGAGTCCTTTTCTACACTGTACTCGTGCAGACTATCTTTATTTCCTCTCTCCTGTGGGGACCCACGCTTTCTCACTGCCTGGCAGGCCTTTGGGTGTTGAGACCAGGTTTTTTGTGAGTGTGCCCTCTGGGGTCTGAAGTCTTTATCTTGATTTGCATTGAGACCCTGGGTCAGTGGTTCCTTGGCTCTCCATCGTTTTGACTCCTGAGACAGACAGCAGCAGGGTGGCAAGTAGATCTGTCAGGAATCAGAAACAGTGAGCCGTGCTTTGCTATCTTGTTAGTTACATGTTGAAGGCACTAAGGGACCTCACCTGTGCTGTTGCCATCACAAACCAGTAAGTGCCCCAAAGTAGAAGGCATGGGGAAGCAATCATTAAAGGTACCATGTTTCATAAAAGAAATCAGCTATTAGTTCTAGAGTAGTAAAATTACATTAGCAATAAGAATTGACTGTACAATAACCATTGGGACTAATTCAAAAATCTCTGAAATGATGTTGATATTTTCATTATTTCATATAATTCTGCATTTAAAAATTTGAGTTAAAAAAAATTTCAGGGTTTTATAGCTTCAATCAAGAACTTCTGCCTGAACCCTAATTCGCTCAGAAGGAATTCCTTAGAGACAAATTCTACCCTGCAGGTTGTTATGGACTTGCTGTATTACCTGGGCCTGGTTTCTAGTGACAGACACTGATCTGGCCAATTTAATTTAGAAAGGAATTTACAGGAGTGAGGGAAAAGCTGAAGAACCAGGTTTGGAAAGGATGATTTGCAGAGCAGCAGGAATCAAGAGTCTTGAAAAGGCACTGCTGCACGTGCAAATCAATTCTCAATATTCTGTCCATGAGTCATTATACCTAAGATGTGAAATTGTGGGAGAAGAGATCCTAATGGGCCGTTCGGGTCCAAGGCCCATCTTCGGTTGGAGGAGGGCGGGGCACCTTGACTGAAAGTCCTACCAAAACTGTACCCTCTGGGAGAGGTAGCATCCCTGCATGTTGGAAAACAGAAACCCCAATCCACACCAACTCTTATGGTAGTTGAAGAATTACCATATAAAAATGGAGATTGGAACAGGTATCACAGTAGTTCTGAGATGGTATAGCCTATCCTAGAAAACTGAATTATAGTTAATGTGGGAAACGTACTGACTCATAGACATGTGCTTAAGTAATCTCCATTGAGAGAAATAACATTATTTCAAAGGATTATGATTCCATTGTTTGTCTCACATAGTGGTTTTAGGATTTTCCTGGGGGTAATGAGATATTTTCCAGCACAGTATAGGTCTAGAGCAGGAGCCAACAAACTTTTCCTGTAAAGGGCCACCTAGTAAGTATTTTAGATTTTACTGACCACAGTCTCAATTGTAGCTACTTAACTCTGCCATTGCAATATGTAAACAGTCACAGACAATATGAACAAAATGGGTGCAACTGTTTTGCGATAAACTTTACAGTCAGTGATAAGATTTTGGCCCAGCGGCTGTTCTTTGCTGAGCCATGAAATATTTTGTTATTATGGTAGTTTGGTGGAGCCCAGTCAAGACCAGTGATTTCAAGGTCAGTGTGAGTAAAGTTTATGCAGTAGCTGAGTCTTTGAGTACAAGGGATGGATCCTGGAAGACATGATACTTCTGGTACAGAGGAAAGCACAGGAAATTTATCAATATATGGGATCGCCTGAATTCATGTCCTGCCTGGCTCATCCACTCTATAACTTAGGGCAGGCTGTTAGACCTTTCTGAGTCTCTGTTCCTCATCTTAAAATGGAGACTATAGTTAGAACACCCCTTATATTTATTTTTTATATGAGAAAAATAGAGAGCAGGGGGTTTGACACAGAGTACTTACTGAATGCTCTGTTTTCTCTCTCCCCCTTTCCTAAAGTTAAATGGAAAGCATAAATTACTTAATAAAGGCATGATTGAAAGATCACTTACAATTTACCTAACTCATGAAATGTTTGAAAAAAAGCTGATGCCATCTCTCAGACAATTATCAGAACCATAGAGTGACAGGGGCAAGAGGTAGTGGGTGGAAGGATGAAGATGACTTGGGTCCCATGTCTTCTGTACATTCCTCTCTCCTGCCTGGCTTCTCCTCCACGCTGGGCGGACTTCCTTCGAGGGGTTGGGTGGTTCTGAAGTAGATTAACAAGCAGGGGTTTCTGTGGAGGGGACTTTAAATAAGGCTTCTGGGTTAACAGTTTAGAAACTTGGGAATCTTCAGCTTAGCAACATGGTAATGTCTTTACATGTCTGAGGAGCTGAGCATGTGGAAGGACTGGAGGCTTTATACTGGGTGGCCCCATAGGACAGAGGTAGAACCAAAGGGAATAGAAGCCATGGGCCATCAAAAAGTGACAGGGACAGCCTGGGGTAATGGTGAGTTTCCTGTTGCTGAGATATTGAAGCAGAGGTTTTTGAGGATGTTAGACCCTTCCAACTCATGAATCTTTTTTGAGCCTGTAGAAATTCAGAAGAAACAGGTCAGGGCATGAGGTGTTCCTGATGACCAGTTGTCCCAAAACGTTAACAATGGTCCACTTCTGCCAGGGTCAGGTGCTTCTTCATGATTAAAGATGAATTAATATGCCCTTTTTGGGAAGGATAACAATAAATAATATTTATTGAACTTGTAGAATATGCCAGAAACTCATATATGTTCTTCAAATGTTTTACTTTATTTTTTTCTCATAATGGCTTTAAGGGGTATGTGCTCATTATGTATGTCATTTTATAGATGAGTGAGCTGCGGTCAAAGAAGGTTATTTATGGTGCATAAGACACAGATAATAAATGATGCCAAAATTGGAAAATGAATATTCTAACTCCAGAGCCCACACTCTTAATTCCAATTTTATTTAAAATTAAATAATTAAGGGAGTGAGGCCTTTCTAGCACAATTTTGCTTTATTAGGTGCTCCTAATGTTTAAAACACTAACATAAATCTACATTTAAAAAATTATATTTTAGGAACTATGAAAATTTAATGGAGACAAATGACCACACTCAGTAAAATTAAATAGAGATGCATTAGGTGCTGGCATTCAGTTGGTGGTGGCCCTCTTGGAGCAGGAAGCTTTTGGCTTTAGTTCTGGCTGTGATAGCCACTTATCTGCGTTATAACTTTCAGTTGAAGTATCCATGGAGTGTCTACTGCAGACTGCTTTTTGAATAGGCCTCACAAAAAAGTGACCCATCCTGGTAACTTGTGTATGGAGGAGGGACACAGGGAAGAAAGGGAAGGTACCAGCAAGTTCGAAAGGAGCCCCAAGGCATATATGCAGTTGGGTAAAAAAAAAAAAAATGTTATTTTGACATTTGGCCTTAGGAGGGAATGGTCTTTGTTTAGGAAAATTGCTTAATCAGCCCTCTGGTATGTAAGGTGAAAGCTGGAAGGAATGATCTGGAAGATAGCATCTTGGACAGCTGTTCAGGCTGTTTGGTTTGACTCTCAAACGATGTGGTGATTTCAGTTGACATTACGTTGCACATACCATCTTTTCCCCAGGAGCAGGGCAGATTATCCAGCTTACTTGGCTGACTTCTTACACACTAGGCTGTGTATTTGGGCTTTGCCACTGAAGGTTGCTCTAGAGATGTTAATTTTAACTCAATTTTCCTTGGATGTAAATGTTGAAAGGCTGAGGAGGGGGTGGCTGACACTGATTTGCTATACGCCTGGAAACATTTTAGATATGTGATTCAAGAGGAAAAAAACCTCACAGAGAACACAGTCGGGGCTTCTGTCATGGAAAACACAGTTCCCAACCAACCAGGGGTGGTGCTAGCCTGGCTCGGAACCCTGTGTCTTGGAAAAGGCGGCCCTGTGTCTTGGAAAAGGCGTAGTCTCTCTCAGTTGTGGTTTCCCATCTGCAAAATAAGGGTGGTTGGACTGAATGATCTCAGATAACCCTTCATGCTATAAATTTTGAGTCTTCAATATTTCTTCATATTGAAGAATTTATATGTTTTTTTATTCTCTTCTATTTTTAGAGGCGATAATTTGTCCAAGAAAAGTGGTGATATAATTCCAGGAAAAAAAATCAATGTGTTTTCTGAATCTTTTTTTTAAAAATGTGAATTCCATATGTCTGTGTGTTTCTTGCTCCCTCTTCTGTCCATGATGGTGTAATTGTTGATATTTGCTGTCTCTTCTATTTTGTTGAGGTGAAATTCAAATAACAAAAAAATTAACACTTTTCAAGTGTACAATTTAGTGTCATTTAGTATATTCACAATGTTTAGAAAAGACCATCTTTATCTAGTGTATTATATGTAATCTCTACCACATAAAATCTGATACTTATCAACTAGTTTCTCTCCATTCTGTCCTCCCCTCAGCCCCTGGCAATCACCAGTCTGCTCTCTGGCTCTATCGATTTACCTTTTCCTGATATTTCATATCAATGGAATTACACAATATGTGACCTCTTACTTAGCATAATGTTTCCAGGTCCGTCCACATTGTAGGATGTGTCAATACTTCATTCTTTTTTATGCTGAATAATATTCCATTCCATTCCATTGTGTGTGTGTGTGTGTGTGTGTGTGTGTACAGCAATTTGTCTATCCATTTATCTGTTGATTGTGAGTAGTGCTGCTGTGACATGTGTGTTTCAGTATTTATTTTAGTACCTGTTTTTAGCTTTTTTGGGTCTATACCTAGGAGTGGAATTGCTATGGAAATTCTGTTTAACTGTTTAGAAACTGCACAGTGGCGACACCATTTTATATTTCCACCAGCAAGTGTGAGGGTTCTGATTTCTCTGCATGCTCCCCAACACTAGTTACTTTCCACTTTTTGAAAAACTGTCTAAGTGACATCTCACTGTGGTTTTGATTCTTACTTTTAAGAGGTCACAAGGTATCTTTCACACTCCAACCACCTGACCCAGCACAAGAGCTAGTAAACATAAATACTTCGGTAAAATTCATTTGTTCCACCAATCTGATCTTACTTCCAGTTTTGTTTACCTGGCCACTTACTTTCATGCCTGTCTCAACCCTGCTCTAGGGTATGATGTGCTTTTGTGTGAAAATCTTTTACTGACTCTTTGCTCATCCTTAAAATACTTTTTAAAAATCACATGCAGACCTGTGGTGGCACAGTGGATAAAACGTCAACCTGGAAATGCTGAGGTTGCCAGTTCAAAACCCTGGGCTTGCCTGGTCAAGGCACATATGGGAGTTGATGCTTCCTGCTCCTCCCCCCTTCTCTCTCTCTCTCTCCCCTCTCTATAATGAATAATAAAAAAAAAATTAAAAAAAAATCACATGCAAAAAGATGATATGAAAGCCAAGAGGAGGGAACTATTTTGGTTTTGGTGATCACTCACTGTAAGATACAGGGTTCTTCTCTCTAAGGAAAGTTCTAAGTGTGGTAGTTAACTACTGGTCCTAAGTGAAGCTGGTTGCGCCACCCACATTTTCTTGGACAGGCATGTCCTGGAGAGCTGCATCCACGTTTTAGTCACTTGCTTTCTTCTAGGGGACCTGGAAGCTGGTTTGTGTTCCAAACTAAATGGTAGTCTTGATCCTCATCCACCTGAAGAACTGCTACTTCTGCAGGGAATGCATTTGGATTTCTAACTCTAGAGGTTACATACATCTCAAGGGAACTTCACTCAGGTGGTTCATCTGGCTCAGAAAGAGGTGACCACGACTTTCACTTCTGAATTCCAGACTTCAGCATAACATTGTCAGTGAGGGCTGGCAGGCCAGCAGATGGCCAGGGTTAGCAGGGGTTAGTTGCTTCCCATTGCCATTTGAGTGGCCTTTTTAGTCAGTAGTTTCTTCTCTTTCCTCATATTACCTCTTGCCAATCAGTCAAGGCAAAGGTCAACATTTTATATGAACAGAGCAGTTTTGAAAAATGTGAAAGGGAGGTTCTCCAGCTTTTGAGATTAATGAGATTTGCCCACTCTATATTACAAAATTTAGCATTATTTAAAACTTGGAACTAAGACAAAAATATAGGTAATAGTCCTATTATCTATAGTGTAGAGTAACTGAACAGACCCACCCATGTAGTATTTAGGCAGGAAGATATATTTTGTTCAACCCACTCATTACTGTTTATTAAAGTTTCCAGACTTAGTGAAGTTACATGTTAATGTTTAGATTTGGCAAATAATTTCTAAGTGATAGAAAATATAACTCCAAAGGTTATGGCTTATTTCTGCGGGTCATTAGCCATTTTCCCCCATTCTTTTTCCAAGTGAAAGGAGGGGAGATAGAGAGGCAGACTCCCCCATACACCCTGACTGGGATCCACCCAGCAACCCCTGTCTGGTCAGAAGCTCTGCCCAATCTGGGGCCATGCTTACAACTGAGCTATTTTTAGTGCCTGAGGCTGAGGCTCCACTGAGCCATCCTCAGTACTCGGGATTGATGTGCTTGAACCAATCCAGCCATGGCTGTGGGAGGGGAAGAGAGAGAGAAAAAGAGAGAGAAGGGAAGAGGGAGAGGTGGAGAAGCAGATGGTTGCTTCTCCTGTGTGCCCTGACTGGGAATCGAACCAGGATATCCACATGCTGGGCTGATGCTCTACCACTGAGCAAACCAGGCAGGGCCATTAGCCAGTGTTGTATTTAACTGAGTGTTCTTGTTCTAATGTTGTTACAAATACGAAAATCTAGATCTTGAAAACCCTCTTTCAGTGAGTTTACTGTCTTATTTGTTACTTGAGTAATTAACAAATTGAATAACATCTTTGACAAATGTATGAGAGTCACATTTTTAACCTCCTGAAAACTATACTTTGACAAGGGTTTTAGATTACTTTACTGGGTTTCCCCCCATCTGTGAAGGGATTACATTCTGTGGGGACTGTCGTCATATGCCTTCCTAGGCAAGATGATCATGATCCATTTGCTGGCTCTAGCTGAGTGCTGCAGATTTTGGGGGGACATCTGGCTCATTTAATTTTTAATCTGTGACTGGAGTATTTTGAAGCCTTGACTTCCACTGCCAATATTAATTCTTCCCAATACTTAGTAGTTTTGAGACTTCTGCTTCAGGCTTCTCTGTGCTCTTTTAGCTCTTCAGGATCTTTCTGTTCACAACCCAAGCAGCCAGCTGATGGGTCTTTCATGCCCAACTACTGTTTATCCTCCTCTCCCGAGTGTGAGACTTCTGTGCTTAGGGTTTCTACAAGCTGCATTTTTGAGCCACTCTTGCTACCTGTTGAAACTATTTTTCTGTTTGTGAAGCCGAGGAGGAAACTCTGGGGCAGAATTTTTCACAAGAGCAATTTGTGAGTTTTAAAGTAAAAACTATCTTCAGACTGATTTGTGTCTTTTCTAGGCTTTGGGGGTGAGTGAGCCTGTGAGCTGAATTATATCCCTACTTTACTTAAAAATAACACTTCCTGTCATCAGTTCTTCCGGCTGTTTGATCTTTCAGTTACTCATTAGCAACTTGGGCTGTTCTATTTTTCCCTCCTATGTTATCTCTTCCCACAGTTCAAACCAGAATTTTCTGGAATGTGGGCTCGTTTTCATATTCCTTGTTCTCCTCCCATTCCTCAAAGGGCCCCTCAGGATTTGTTTATTTCATCTTTTCTATGCTTCTTGGATAGAATGGCCTCTTGAGATCCAGATCATCCTTTCCAGATTTAGGCTCAGGAAATGTCATTTGTAGAGCTGCTTTCTTAACTTTCTATTCTTCTCTATTCTGGTATTGGTTTCTCTCTGATGTCTTATTGCTCTAGCTTCTGGTATTCCATTATAGGTTGGGGTCAAACAGCTGAGAAACTGGCTCTACATCTAGAGGTCCTGCCTGTGCTGAGGTAAGCTCAGCTCTTTTCTCCAGCCATATATGCATATTGGTATCACTCTGGGAGGATGCAATGTTCTCAGTTGTCTGCATTTGGGTAAAAGGTCTTACAAGGACTGCTCTGGTCCAATCTTGTTAGAGACTAACAGAGGCAGCAACTTCACCTTTATTTCTCAGTCATTAGAATCTTTGTAATATGCTTTTAGAGGAACAGGGCACTGTTGTTGTGTTTTTTGCCTTTTCAGGAACACTTTCACACTGTGTTGTGGAGTGTGATGACTATAAGCTGACAAAATCCCCCACAATGCCTAGAATAGTTGCAAAGGGATGTCATTCAATCTGTGCTTGGTGAATAAATGAATGACTCAAATAAGTGACATTTATTTTGGCACTTGGGTTTCACTTTGGTTCGGGCGCTGATTGGTTTACATATACCATTTCCGTGGATCTAGCTTTGTAAGTCTTTCATTATTTAAAAGTTATTGTAATATAAATTTAAGAAATTTCACATAAAATATGAATGCTGATATAATGGAGATCCATTAAAACCTGGGTCTTTCTATTTTTTAACTTCTGCAAAACACAATTCCCATCTATATTGAAAACATTCCAGAAAAACATGACAGGTCTATTAGGCACATGTCAGACGAGGACTGTATTAATAATTCAGCCAGGATTTGTGGTTGTACCAGTGGAGAGAGGTCAGCTATGGAGTTTTGATGTTGCAGTCCTAACTAAAGTCTAATTAATTAAACTGTTTGGTTACTTAATATATATATAAAAAAGAATAGACTCTTTCATCATAGACTGATTGCATACTGAGAACCAGCACTTCCTTTTTGGACTTAGACTGAAGAAATATTATTTAATCTTTAAGACTTCTTTCTTCCTTTCAACTTCTCTCAATTCTTTTTTTCAAGCTGTTGTTGATGAGACCTAGGTTTTTCCAAATGGGACAACTTGAACCATAAAAGAATTCATTCTCAAATTAAATATATGTGAAGAGTGAACAGCCCTGGAATGTATTTTGGTGATAAACCATCAAGCCAGGAGAGAAAGGGAAGCAGTTGGCTGTAAATTCTGTATCAAATCTACATTGATTTAGCATTCTTCTCTATACATATGTCACCATCCTGTTTTAATGGAGAAAAAACCCAAACATTTTTAAGGATGCATTTTTTTGGACTAAGATTTAGTCTTAAAATAAGATCATGCACAGTATTTGTGCAAACAAATTTGAAAAATTTAAAAAGTGAAATTAGGCTCAAATCTTTTATGCACTGGAGTGATGTGTACAAGTAATTACAATGGAAAGATTTCTCTCATCATCTTTCAGTGCAAGCAGGAGATGAGAAGAGAATAAGTTTGGAGAGATTGAATGAATAACATTTTTATGAAAGCTTTATCAAACTCTGCTTCTTTCTTTCTTTCTTTCTTTCTTTCTTTCTTTCTTTCTTTCTTTCTTTCTTTCTTTCTTTCTTTCTTTTTTAGAGAGAGAGAGAGGGACAGACAGGAAGGGAGAGAGATGAAAAGAATCAACTTGTAGTTATGGCACCTTAGTTGTTCATTGATTGCTTTCTCATATATGTCTTGACTGGGGGGGCTCCAGCCAAGCCAGGGACCCCTTTCTCAAGCCAGCGACCTTGGGCTCAAGCTAGTGACCTTGGGCTTCAAGCCAGTGACCATGGGATCATGTCTATGAGCCCACGCTCAAAGTGTATGAGTCCTGCTCAAGCCAGATGAGCCCACACTCAAGCCAGTGACCTCGTAGTTTTGAACTTGGGTCCTCAGCATTCCAGATTGATGCTCCATCAACTGTACCACCACTTGGTCAGGTGAAACTCTGCATCTTTCAATTTGGACACTAATGTACTTGAAAAAAGAAGGAAGAATATATATAAAAAGAAAAGATAGAACAAAATGTTACTCATAGTGTGCTGAAGAGCCTTAGAGGTTATTTTGTCCAATCTTTTTATTTCACAAAAAGGAAACTGGTACTTAGAGAGGTTGAGTGACTTACCCAATGTCACCCAGTGACTTGATGGCACATTCTGGTGTTGATTCTAGTCTTCTCTTTAATAAACCAATATTTCTGTGTTGTTGAGTCCTGGCTGCTGTTAATCTAATGCAGGCCAATTTGAAGGTTTGAGACAATCCAAAATCCTCCAACTGAGAAGTAAGAAC
The DNA here is from genome assembly GCF_036850765.1 of Saccopteryx bilineata. Taxonomy (NCBI): domain Eukaryota; kingdom Metazoa; phylum Chordata; class Mammalia; order Chiroptera; family Emballonuridae; genus Saccopteryx; species Saccopteryx bilineata. Next base: position 65,320,788 of record NC_089498.1, read on the forward strand.
TGCAGAGTAATTTACAATTTCATGACCTTGCTGTGCAATTGTGGTGTTCATAGCTCATTTTATTTTATTTTTTGCTCATTTTATTTAAAATATGTTAGTCTCTAATGGATAATTTTATGACAGATTTATATTTTAAAGTTTTTGCATTAGCCCTTTGGAAAGGATTAGAAGCTCCCAAGGACATTCCAGATATTTTGGTTAGGTTTTTGCTGTAATTAAAAATTTGGGGCTTACCCTGGCCAGTTGACTCAGTGGATAGAGCATCAACCCAGCATGCAGATGTTCCAGGTTTGATCCCCCTGTCAGGGCACACATGAGAAATGACCATCTGCTTCTCTTCCTCTCTCTCTCTTCCTTCTCTATCTCTTCTCCTCTCACAGACAGTGGCTTGATCAGTTTGAGCATTGACCCCAGATAGGGGGTTGCTGGGTAGATCTTGTTCAGGGCCCAGGTGGAAGTCTATCTCTCTATCTCCCCTCCTCTCAGTTAAAAAAATAAGATAAAATAATTTGGGGCTCTATTGTGCATTCAGATCCACATGAAGCAAGGATACTACTCCACTCTTTTGGTAGCTGAGAATATGGACATTTATTTTATTATCCTGGCACCGGTCTTTGTGAGTATATATCTGATCAATAAACATTATTGCATTTAATCAGAAGAAAGAGAGAGAGAGAGAGGGACAAGGAAGAGAGGGGCAGACAGACAGGAAGGGAGAGATTAGAAGCATCAATTTGTAGTTGTAGCATGTTAATTTTTCATTGACTGCTTTCTTAAATGTGCCTTGATGGAGGTGAAGGTGGGGTGGAGATCTAGTGGAACCACTGACCCCTTGCTCAAGCTAGTGACCTTGGGCTCAAGCCAGTGACCATGGGGTTATGTCTATAATCCCATGCTCAAACCTGTGAGCCCACGCTCAAGATGGTGGCATTGGGGTTTCAAACCTGGAACCTAAGCTTCCCAGGTCAACGCTCTAGCCATTGCGCCACTTCTGGTCAGGTTAGAGACTTACCGGTTTGACCTGGTAAATCTAACCATTTCTTGCCTAAATGTATTTTGCCTTTCTCTTTTGGTTAACTGAATAGATTCCCTTTTCCCTGTTTTCTTGATCATTGTCAAATTTTACTATTTGATTTTTAAACAAGCAGGAATTTTCTGTATGACTTATTACCACTCTGAAGCTTAATGATTTTTTTATTGCTCTCTAAAATATAGCATAAAATTTACTATTTTAACCAATTTTGAATGTACAATTATCTGGCATTAAATACATTCACAATTCATACAATGTTGTGCAACAATCACCACTAATCAGTTCCCAAACTTTTGTATCATACCAGAAAGAAACTCTGTACCCATTAAATAGCAATTTCCCATCTCCTTTTCCCCCCAGTCCTTGGTAACCTCGATTCTACTTTCTGTGTCTTAGATTTTGATTATTCTAGGTACTTTGCATAAGTGCGATTATGCACTATTTGTCTCTTTGTGTCTGGCTTATTTCACTTAGAACAGTGTTTTTAAGGTTCATCCTTGTAGCATGTTTCAGAATTTTATTTCTTTTTAAGGCGAATAATAATCAGTTGTATGTAGACACCACATTTTTAAAATCTACTTATATGTTGATGGACATTTTGGCTTGTTTCTACCTTTGGCTATTGAGCATAATGCTGCTAGAAATGTTGACTATCTGTGTGAGTCCCTGCTTTTGGTTCTTTTGGGTACATACCTAGAAGTGAAATTGCTGGGTCATGTGATTAATCTATATTAACATTTTGTAGACTTTCCAAACCATTGTACATTTCTAAAAACAATGCACAAGGGTTCCAATTTCTCCATATCTTCAAAAATTCTTGCTATTTTTTATTTTTTGGATGATAGCCATTCTAATGGGTATGAGGTGATATCTCATTATAATTTTAATTGACATTTCACTAATGACTAGTGATTGTGATTATCTTTTCATGTGCTTGTCAACCATTTATATATTGTTTTTGAAGAAATATCTAAGTCCCTTGACCATTTTTTTGATCAGGTTATTCAAAAAAAATTATTGAATTATAGGAGTTCTTTATGCATTTTCAATATTATCTCTTATCAGGTATAATAATTTGCAAATATTTTCTTTCATGCTATGTGTTGTTTTTCACTCTCTTGATAGTGTCCTTTGATGCACAGAAGTTTTTAATTTTGTTGAAGTCCTGTTTATTGTTTTGTTGTTGTTACTGTTGCCTGTGTGAGGCTTACTGCATTTCGAGTGTCAAGCAGGCTGGTGATTGTGTCAGAACTGTGAGGTACGGATGTGCAGTGATTGTGATGCCTTTGCTTCCACATCTGATATCATCAGTATAGAAACCCTGGGCTCTGCTTCCCCATTGAGTGCTGCTTAGTACATGGCAGAAGAAGAACAGGCCATTCTCAATCAATAACCCAGTCAGTCATGCCACTGTGCAAATATCAGTGTGGGTCTGGCTGAGTGTAAGACAAAGCTGAGGCGATAACTGCAGCTTTGGGGCCAATACTCGCATCTAAATCCTGGCTCCATTATTTTTTAGCTATGCGAACCCAGTCAAATTACTCATTTCTCTGTGCCTCCATTTCCTCATAGGTAACATGGGGATAGGATTGCTAAAAGTATTTATGAGTTACTACTCATAAAGTTTTTGAAATAGTGCTTGGCATATTGTAAGCACATAACAAATGTTCTTCTGAGGATATAATGGATTCAAATATGCCAAGCGCTGAGAGCAGTACCTGCTGCAACCAGTATTATTCCTAGCTCATGATGTTCACATGGCAAAGGTCTAAAAAAGTTTTAAAGAAAGAGTGAAGACCAAACAACATATTCCAATGGGCCAAGTTCAGCTCAAGACTGCCAGTTTTCAATGCCTGACATGAGACCAGAGAATTTTGTCAAGCCTCCTGGTCAGAATTTACTTCTAAGGGTGCTTCCTTTGGCTTTATTGGAACCTTGGAATCTAATTGCACCTCTCGCCTTCCCTCTCTCTCGCTTGCATTCTTACCTGAATATTGCTTCTGCCTCTACTTTAAACTTTGCTTCTAGTAAATTATTTAATTATAAAATGTGGGGATCTTCTACTATCTTTCCCCTCACTTTGGCCAGACCCTGTACTGACTTCCTCTTCCAGATTCTTGGGTTCAACAGATATAGCTTTGGACCTATGTCCCAGGCCTGATCTGATCACAGGTTGGTCTTAACAGACATTTCTATGGACCCAGGAGATTCAAATCCGGTCATTCTCCCGGTGCCACATGCTAACCCCGGGTCTTAAGAAGCATAACTGCATCTTAATAGGCCCAGGAAAAAAAATGAAGGCTCAACATGAAAACTCTAGAAAAATTAAGATCTGGAAGCTACTTCACTGCTTCTACTCATTGGTTTCACAAACTTCTTTTATTTCTTTACCTGTGCTGTTTCTTGAAGGAATTATCATTACTGCTTTTATAAGTTTAATCACTTAATTAAATAACACATTGTGATATTTGGTCAAATAGATTGAGGGTTTTTGTTTTTGTATGTTTGTGTTATCCATTTGTTTATTCATTCAAAGCACACACACACACACATATATATATCTGATAAGGACCAAGATTATAAAGATGAAGATATATGATTTTGCTTCCCAATAGTGAACAATTTAGTGTTATATGACTATTTTCTCAGTCTGAATTCAATAAAACACTTGGGAATTGATAAATTAGGTAATAGCTACTATTTATTGAGCACTTTAAGTTGCAAATGAATGAAACATAACTCAAACTGGCAGCACTGGCTTTAGGTGTTAAAACGATATCATTAAGGTGATTGGACCCTTGTCTCTGTGTTTCTCAATTCTTACTATTTCCCTTGGCTTCATTTTCAGGCACTTTATTCTCCAAGTGGTGGCAAGCCCAAAGATAGGCCCCAGCAGCTACTGCATACATGGTCCTTACGCTTGTGACCCCAGAGTCTCCCAGTCTCCATGGTTTTGGTCTCATAGTGGGATACTGATTGATCCTGTTGGACATGTGCCCACCTCTTGGACCAACCCCTATAGTGAGTGCAATAACTTGTCAGATCCAGATCACATGCCCATTCTCATGACTTCACACACAAAAGGGGTTTATGTATAGAGATTTACAGATGTCTGCCTCAGGCACTTTCCATTAATGACTGGAAAGATACATTTAAAATCTGGAGATGAAAATAACCCCAAATATGCTTGTTAATTTAAAACTAGTTTAGATGACCTCAAGTTCATCTACTAGTCTTCAATTCTATTGGAGTTGTTTTATATAAAGTTAATAGTAATTATTAAGTATGTGGTGACATTAAAGTTAAGATCCACCATGAGCTCTAGCAGCCCAGCCTCTGAGGTGAGGTTGACCTAGGAATTGGCTTTTTCATAACACAGGACACAGTGACTCACTGCAGTTCTACTCCCCATGTGCTGGGGCATAACCTGACGGAAGAGTAGTCAGTAATTTCATGAGATCTGGGTTTTTAGTATCAATCTGATACAAAATGTGTGGTGCTTAGTTTCTTTTTTTTTTTTTTCCATTTTTCTGAAGCTGGAAACAGGGAGAGACAGTCAGACAGACTCCCGCATGCGCCCGACCGGGATCCACCCGGCACGCCCACCAGGGGCGACGCTCTGCCCACCAGGGGGCGATGCTCTGCCCATCCTGGGCATCGCCATATTGCGACCAGAGCCACTCTAGCGCCTGAGGCAGAGGCCACAGAGCCATCCCCAGCGCCCGGGCCATCTTTGCTCCAATGGAGCCTTGGCTGCGGGAGGGGAAGAGAGAGACAGAGAGGAAAGCGCGGCGGAGGGGTGGAGAAGCAAATGGGCGCTTCTCCTGTGTGCCCTGGCCGGGAATCGAACCCGGGTCCTCCGCACGCTAGGCCGACGCTCTACCGCTGAGCCAACCGGCCAGGGCTGGTGCTTAGTTTCTTACAGAGCAAATACAACTATGATTTGTTTTAATGTATTATATTTCACATTAAATCATGTTCAGCTCAGTTAGAAAACTAAAAATGGCTTTAGACTTTTTACTGTGAATATAAAAATGATAAATGGTTGTTGTAAACCATTCAAGAAATATAGAGAAGTATACAAAAGAAAGAAAAATTGCTTCAAATTCTGTCATTCAGTGACAAATACTGTTAGCGTTTTGATAACTATCCTTCTGAATAGCTTTCTGAATGTTTCTCTATGTATATAAATTATTATATGTATAAAAAGGAAAGAATAAATGCTTCATTTTCTTTTTTTGTGAAAGAGACAGAGAGAGGGACAGATAGGGACAGACAAACAGGAAGGAAGAGAGATGAGAAGCATCAGTTCTTCATTGTACCTCCTCAGTTGTTCATTGATTGCTTTCTCATATGTGCCTTGATGGGGGGGGGTAGCTACAGTAGAGCAAGTGACCCCTTGCTCAAGCTGGCGACCTTTGACTTCAAGACAGTGACCTTTGGGCTCAAGCGAGCAACCATGGGGTCATGTCTATGATCCTGCGCTCAAGCTGGTGAGTCTCCGCTCAAGCCGGATGAGCCTGTGCTCAAGCCAGTAACCTTGGGGTTTCGAACCTGGGTCCTCCATGTCCCAGTCTGATGCTCTATCCACTGCACCAACACCTGGTCAGGCTATGCTTTATTTTCTCAAGTGACTTTTGGAGTTCTTTGAAATGCTCATATGAGCTAGTGAGCATTTTCCATATTAACCTCTGGAAAAATGAAAAGAGTATTTTTCTACATATTTATCCATCTGTACATTTTCCCTGTAGAAGCTGCTGTTGGACTTATTTATCAGTCTGTTTTTTGAATTTCTTGATTTCTGCTCTTTTCTATATTGTCTTTCTTGTTTAAGGTTTTAATGTTCTTTTTTAACTTCTTGGTTAAATTATTAGTCATACATTATGGCAACCGAAATTGAGTCATTTTCTGACCCTCCTTTGACCACTAGAAGAAACTTGAGAGTTCTTAACTAAATAAACATCTTTCTGTTTGTTAACTCTTAACTTGGAGTAAAGAGGCAATGAGAGAGGCTAGTGGCCTTCTTACATAGCCAGCTCTAACAGATGGTATTGCCATTTGCTTTTGTTTTGAAAATTAAAGGCAAATAACTATATCATCTGGGATGAGCTCAGTTAAATTTAAGAATGGAAAAAACCAACTTGGGTTTTTCTGCTAGATAAAGATGTAACAGTGCACTCTAAATGTCACCACTAAAGGAAATGTTACCCTCTGCATGAACTTCAGCAGTGTGGACTCACCTGGCAGGCTTAGCATTTAGTATGAATTGTGGACTACAGGGCCTGATGTTCTTAATAAAGTTTGGTGATTTCTCTGACCTATTAAAAGAGGAAGTTTCTGGAAACCATATTTCCTGTGTTGATTTACTGAGTGTGACTAGTCTATGCAGGTCCCACAGCCTCCAGCACAAAGGCTGCCCTTCTAGGGGCCCATGAGCTCAGCCTGGAGTCAGATAGAATCTGTACTCATCCACTAATGGGCTCTATAATCTTGGTCAAGTCTCTAATCTCTTTAAGACTTAATCTCCTCTCCAATAAAGTTAGCTAATGCATTGAGTATGGGGTTGATTTAAAAAATATTTAGTGGGGGAATTACCACTCAGACGAGGCACAAGCCATGAAACTAGAGAGGACTCCTAAGGATCTCCATTTGTGCTTTTAAATTCTGGAGGAAGCGAACACGGAGGGTCCTCAGGGTGGAGCTTGGATGATCAGGGCTGTAGGGACTTCCTGCGGGTGCTCAGCTGTTAGGTGATGAATATGATAGCACTTGAGTATTTTACTAGCTAGTATCAGTCTGGAGGAGAGCACTTACCACAGTGTATGGCATACAGGAAGCATTCAATAAATATACTGTAAGTCATTGCTCCTGTTATTATTTTAAAATTATGAACATTGTGATGATGGTAATGATGACGATACATATCCCTGACCACAGCTTTTGCTCTCATTGTTATCCAGCCTGAAGGATGGTTAGGAGTATAAACAAATGTGGTCCTCCTAGCACAGCTCTTTTTTGTCAGTGACATTTCCTGTGCAGTCTTCTGTTCTTATTGTGATCCTCCTTACCTCCATTTTAGCTCTTTGTCTCAGAACAGAGGCAGATTAAGGTTGATTGAGGCCCCATGTGCAGCTCTGCAGGGCCTATGCAGTGTAGTAGAAAAAAAGTGTAAAGTTGGGTTTTTTCAGGGCCCTTCAGAAGTCAGGGCCCAGGGCACACGCCCGGTGCACCCGCTGTTAAATCTGCTTCTGTCTAAGGATCACTTTTCTAATTGACAGGTACCACATGAATCAACTCATGAATACTCAATATCTCTGATGTGCTCAGTACTATGTGAGCCTGCTGAGTCTGGTAATTGTTTTCAGGGTCCTGAAATATCTCTTTGATGGCCTCTCTCAAGTTGTTTCAAAACCCTCCAAGGCTTCTCATGAACTCTAGATTCCCCATCAGATTTTCCAACCCTATCTTCTGGCACTCTTCACATTACAGAACATCTCGCTAGACAGAGAAGTCCTAGTCCCACATTCTGTAGTAATAGGACTCTTCCCTCTTAGGTAACTTCCTACTTCCCTATTGTTCTGTTTTGTCCACATGGCATATCCTTCCTCCTTCTTCACCAGCTTTGTATCCTCATGTTTCCTAAAACTGCCATGAAAGTTTTTGATCTTTGTTCATCCTAGTTCTCTATAAAATGCTTTCTCCTCTGCCCCTTTGCTCATTCATGTCTCCCTTTTCTCTAACTACCCCAATCTTGTGATTACATCCTTACTAGAATTTTTCTGGCCCTAGCTATCTATACCATTGATTTGATATCTTCTCTTACCGTATGTATAGTTCTGTATTTTTAAAAACTTGGGTCCTACGCAATTTCCATAATTCTGTCATAGGCTCCTAAAGGATGTTTTGACTCCATAGTAAGAATTCAGTAAATAGTTGTGGATAGCAGGGTTCATGAGACTTTTGCTAGTTCTGCATAGGGGAATCACAGGTCCAATGCAAGGAGGCAAGGGAGATTTTGTGGTGATGTACAGACTGGGTAGAATTAAAGATGTGAAAAGCAAATGGCCAATTACGGGCCTGTTGAGATCATTCATGCCAGCACTGGGAATAAGGAGGCTGGAACAACTCTGAGATATATCAGTAAGAAAAAATGAGCAGGATTATAGGACACATTCCGTTCAAGGAATAAAGAGGAGACTCAGAAATACTGAGGTTTCTTGTCTGTAGGAAATTGAAAGAATGGTAGATAACTGAGGAAAATTTGGATGCAGAGATATTTTTGATTTATGCATGTTAAATTTGATAGGACTCAGGGACAAGTGAGAACTGAAGAATAGAGTTAAAAGTGATAAGCTTGATATTGGGTAAGGCATTAAAATAAATAATTAATAAAAAAAGACGATATAAAATGAAGAGTAGAAGACTATGAACTGAGCCCAGGATCACTCCAAGGACTGACCAGCCACTGAGGAGAGAGAAGAGGCTGAAAGCAGACGTGGGAAGAGGCTGAATCTAGAAAAACCAACAGACAGAGTGTGGGAAAGATTGGTCTGACTGTGTTGGTACTTGTGGAGGGTAAAAAGTAGCAGACTGAGGTGTAGCAGAACAGGACCTGGGATGGGAAAGAGATAAAGCTATTGTGGGGAGGTGCTTTAGTAGGGTGGGAGCCAACCTGTAAGAAATTGGTGGATAAGAACTAGAAGAATCTGATTTAGACCATAGTCTGAGCTGGCTATTGCTGATAAAAGAGAAACTGTATGAGAGCGGGGAGGGATATCTTATGGAACTGGGGGTTAGGTTCTACAGACAGGCTCTATGAGAGTCTGGGGTAGGGACTGGATAGCCATCACCCTACTTTATTCTTTACTCTTTCCACAGAATGACTTTTTAAAAATCATGGTAAAATTGACATAATATAATTATATATTAGTTTCAGGTATACAACATAATGATTTGATATTTGTATATTTTGTGAAATAAATAAAAGACAAATTAAGTTAACATTAATTTCTATACATGGCTACATTTTTTTTTTTTTCATTTTTCTGAAGCTGGAAACAGGGAGAGACAGTCAGACAGACTCCCGCATGCGCCCGACCGGGATCCACCTGGCACGCCCACCAGGGGCAACGCTCTGCCCACCAGGGGGCGATGCTCTGCCCATCCTGGGCATCGCCATTTTGCGACCAGAGCCACTCTAGCGCCTGGGGCAGAGGCCAGAGAGCCATCCGCAGCGCCCGGGCCATCCTTGCTCCAATGGAGCCTTGGCTGCGGGAGGGGAAGAGAGAGACAGAGAGGAAAGCGCGGCGGAGGGGTGGAGAAGCAAATGGGCGCTTCTCCTGTGTGCCCTGGCCGGGAATCGAACCCGGGTCCTCCGCACGCTAGGCCGACGCTCTACTCCTGAGCCAACCGGCCAGGGCCAACATGGCTACATTTTTTTCTTGTAATAAGGAGTTTTAAGATTTACTCTTAGCATCTTTTAAATATGCAATACAGTATTATTAACTATGGCTACACCATGCTGTACATTACATCAACGGGACTTACTTTATAAAAGGAAGTTTGTATCCTTTGTCTATTCTGTCTACCCCCACCCCCACTACCAATCTGTTCTCTCTATCTATGAGCTTGGTTTTGCTTTGTTTTATTTATATTCCACATGTAAGTAAGATCATACGATATTTATCTTTCTCTATCTGACTTCACTCAGTGGAATGCCTTCAAGTTCTATCCATGTCACCACAGATGTCAAGATTTCATTCTTTTTAATGGCTGAATAGTGTTTCATTGTATATATATCACATCTGTTTTAAATTTTTTAATTAAATTCATTGGGGTGACATTAGTTCATAACATTATATAAGTTTCAGGTGTACAATTTTATAACACATCATCTGTATATTGCATTGTGTGCTCACAGCCCAAGTCCAGTCTCCTTCTGTCACCATATATTTGTTCCTTTTACCTTCTTCAGTCTCTCCCACACCAGTCCCATCTGGTAGCCACCATATTTGTTGTCTGTGCCTATGAGTTTGTTTGTTTTGTTTGTTCACTTATTGCTTTCTGTTTTATAACCCACATATAAGTGAAATCACATAGTTCTTGTCCTTTCCCATCCATCTGGCTTATTTTACTGAGCATGATACTCTCAAGATCCATCCTTCTGTTGCAAATGGCAATATGTCACCATTTCTTATGGCTGAGTAGTATTACCTGGTGTATATGTGCCACATATTCTTTATCCATTTATCCACTGATGAACACTTAGGTTGTTTCCATATCTTTGTTGTTGTAGATAATACTGCAATTAACTTGTGAGTGGATATATCTTTTTATTAAAATAATTATTTATTGAGTTTTTTAGAGAGAGAAAGAGAGTGAGTCAAGGGGGGGAGGGAAGAGTGGGAACCAACAACTTGTGGTTGCTTCCTGTATGGGTCTTGACTGGGCAAGCCCAGGGTTTTGAACTGGGGACCTCAGCATTCCAGTCAATGCTTTATTCACTGTACTACCACAGGTCAGGCTGAACATAACTTTTGAATTAGTGTTTTTGTTTTCTTCAGGTAGATATACCCAGAAGTGGAATTGCTTGATCGTATGGTTGTACTACTTTTAGTTTTTTGAGGAAACTCCATACTGTTTTCCATAGTGGCTGCACTCATTTACATTACCAAAAATAGTGTACAATGGTTTCCTTTCCTCAGGCTCCTTGCCAACACTAGTTATTTCTTGTCTTTTTAATAATAGCCATTCTAACAAGTCTATTAGGTGATATGTTATTGTGGTTTTGATTTGCATTTCCCTGATGATTAATGACGTTGATTTATACATCCGATTTCTGTCTGTATGTCTTCTTTGGAAAAATGTCTGTTTAGATCCTCTGACCATTTTTTAAATTGGATTTTCTTTTGCATTTGAGTTGCTAATATTTATATAATAGATATATGATTTGAAAATATTTTCTCTCATTCAGTTGGTTGTTGATGATTTTCTTTTAGTGTCTCCACAGAATGGCTTTAAGTGCATTGGTGTGTGCATAAACAAAGCTATCCACTCTACAGCTCCTGATCTGAATGTTCTCAGTTCAAGTCATGAGCTCAGACTTAATTTCAATTACCCCAACTTCTGAGGAGAGAATCTGATTACCTTATCATGGATCAGGTGTTCACCCCTGGTAGAATGAGCTGTGGCCAGGCCAAAGTGTCTTAAAATAAAAATGAGGATTCTGGAGTTTGGCTGATGTGTAAGAGGCAGTTCTCAGGACAAAGGATGTTTACTACTACTGAATATCAGATACCAGAAGGAAGAGCAGATGAAGACTGGCAGAAGGGAAACAGTGTCAAATATATATGTTTACGGTGGAAAAAATGCAAATGTTAAAGGCAGGAGAGATGGGATCCTTACAGAGAGACAGCTTAAAAACAAGGTAATTGGAAGCCCAGAGAAAGAAAGATTGTATGGAATCTAGTAAACAAGTAGAGGAGTTCACTTCTAGAAGAGAGGAAAGTTCTACTCTGGCTCTAGAGAGAAGAAAAAACAGTGATATGGTGATGTGAAGAAAAGGGAAAGTAAAAGGCACCTATTAGATGTCTGTGATAGAATACTGTCACTTTGAAAATGTCTCTATCCTGGTCCTCAGAAACTGGGATGCTGCTGCATTATGTGGCAAAAGGGACTTTGCCGATGTGATTAAGGATCTTGAAATGGGGAGATTATCCTGGATTACCTGGGTGGGCCTAGTTTAGTTACAAGGGTCCTTATGAGAGGGAGATAGGAGTGTCAGAGTCAGAAAGCAGAGTTTGGAGGTGGGGAGGCAAGAGAGGGATAGGGAATGGAGAGAGAGATTTTGAAGATTTATGCTGCTGGTTTTGAAGATGGAGGAAGGGGCCATAACCCAAGGAATGTGGTTGGCCTCCAGAAGCTGGAGAAGGCAGGGAAACACTGTCTCCTATCGAGCCTCCAGATGGAAACAGCCCTTCTACCACCTTGATTTTAGGAATTCTGACTTCCATAACTGCGATAACAAATATGTTTTTAAAGCTGCTAAATTTTTGGTATTTGTTACAGCATAGTAGGAAACTAAAACAATCTCTCAACCGTTTCTGCCAAGTATGGGACATCCTTTACTAAATGGTTATGTATGGGAAATAGAGAGGAGGGTGCACTGACTGGAGGATGGCTGGACTAAGCATAGGGGCTGATAAAGAGTCAATGAGGGTCCTGAGTAGGGACAGGCCATAGGATTTGTGTAACAACAGTAGCAGTAATAAGTGCTAAAACTTACTGAGGGTTCATTTTATGCCAAGCACAGATGTAAGTGCTTTACACAAATGATCTCATTTAATACTTTCAATTACTCCCTATAGTAGGTGCTATTAGTCTTATTTACTCATGAGACAACTGAGGCACAGGAAGGTTAAGTAACTTGCCTACTGTTACAGGGAGTAATATCAGTGCCAGGACTTTAACCCAGGAAATCTGGTTCTGAGGTCTACACCCAAGCTCTACTATGCCAAGTATGAGGTGGGTCTATTCTTTGCATGTCATTTCTGAATGGGTATGCCTGGAATCAGATAAATGCCTGTCTCTGGCTGTTACCTGAGTCCAGCAAGTGAGCTTGCAGTCCATTGTGGGTGTCAGAGCACAACCAGAGTTTAGTTCTTTTTGCTTCTCTCTCCTTTTTGACATTCCCTTCTCTCACTCCTGCATAAGCTGCTGTGATTCTCTCTTCTCCTGAGCATCTGTTTCTACAGCTTTTCTTTGAAGAGACAAATAATAAAAGCAAATTAATAGCAAAGTTTTTCTAAATGTTAAACTTAAAAATAGAATAGAATGGGTTATACGTTCTCCTTGAGTTAGGGTAAACACCTAATAAATGCGAATGACCTTCCAGTGGAAGGCTGTATGGTTAACTTGGACTGCCAAAACAAATGACCTATTAACCCTTTGATTAGTGAGTTTTTTTCATGCTTGTTGACCCCTGGGAGTGAGTTATTTTTCAAAAATTAAATTAGTTCCAGCTATTGTTTTATTAATTTAAAATCATGTTTGTATAATTGAATGACAAGATAAGCTGGACATGTTGTCTTTGAATATATGTATCCTGATTTATTGATGTCGCCCCATTAAAAAAATAAAATTATTAAAAAAAAATAAAATCATGTTTGATAACTAATTTATAGAAACAAGAAGAACATACATTTGCCTTTTTATATTTTTTTGGTAGTATTTTTCCGAAGTGAGAAGCAGGAGGGGGGTTAGGGAGGGAGACGGATCGACAGACTCCGGTATGTGCCCAACCGGGGATCCATCCAGCATGCCCACCAGGGGGCGATGCTCGGCCCTTCTGGGGCGTTGCTCTGCTGCAATCAGAGCTATTGTAGCACCTGAGGCGGAGGCCATGGAGCCATCCTCAGTGCCTGGGCCAACTTTGCTCCAATGGAGCCTTGGCTGTGGGAGGGGAAGAGAGAGATAAAGGAGAGAAGGAGGGGTGGAGAAGCAGATGGGCGCTTCTCCTGTGTGCCCTGACCAGGAATCAAACCTGGGACTTCCACAAGCCAGGCCGACGCTCTACCACTGAGCCAACCAGCCAAGGTTTTTATTTAATGTTGCCTTACATATTTTTAAAATAAATCCATCGTACTCTGGATGGTCAGGAGGCACGAGGACATACATGAACATTTGTACTACTCAAAGGGTTAATGGTGGTTTAAAAACACACGCATTTAATTTTTCACAATTCTGAAGGCTAGGAAGTCCAAGACTGAGGTGCTGGAAGATTTGTTTCTTGGTGAGGGCCCTCTTCCTGGCTAGTAGGTGACTGCTTTCTCCCTGTGTCTTCACCTGGGGGTTGGGGGAAGAGAGCATTCTGGTCTTTCTTTTTTTTTTATATATGAACACTAATCCTGTATGGGGACCCTACCTTCATGATCTTGCCTAAACCTAATTATCCCCCCTCCAAGGGTCCCATCTTCAAAAACTATCTCATTGGGAGTGAGAGCATCAAAATATTAATTTTGGGAGGGAGACACAAAACATTCAGTCTATAACAAAGACATATTTAATAACTGGGAATGAGCTCCTATACTCTACTCTAAGTGGCTTCAGAGTTGAAGTTGCATAGCATCACCTAGACTGGTATTCAAGTTTAGTAAATTCAGCAATGTAGAAACCAAATGAAGACTGTTGAAAGGATTTTCCAGTCCACTTTTTTGGTGCTATTTTCAATTCTCTTCCCCTAAAATTTTCACAGAGAAGGTTATTTGAACCTTGAAAATCAAGAGCTTGATAGCTATTGACAAAAAATAAAACAGACACTTTGATGCATTATGCATGCTGAGAAAAGTAATATTTAATTGTACTCTACAAGCACGCATTGCACTCCTATTTTATTTTTCTTTTTTTAGCGAGAGAGAGAGGGACAGATAGGGACTGACAGGAAGGGAGAGAGATAACAAGCATCAGTTCTTTGTTGCAGCACCCTAATTGTTCATTGATTACTTTCTCATATGTGCCTTGACCAGGGGGCTCCAGCTCAGCTAGTGACCCAGGTGTGAATCCTGCTTAACCTTTGGGCTCAAACCAGTGACCTTTGGCTTCAAGCCAGTGACCTTTGGGTTCAAGCCAGTGATCATGGGGTCATGTCTTGTGACCCCATGCTCATGCTAGCAATCCTGAGCTCAAGCTGGTGAACCCGTGCTCAAGCTGGATGAGCCTGCACTCAAACCAGTGACCCAGGGGATTCACACCTGGGTCCTCTGCGTCCCAGGGCGATGCTCTATCCACTGTGCCACCACCTCATCAGGCACACTCCTATTGTATTCTTAGAGCAATGCTAGACCCTGTAGGGAGTACAGAGAATGAGCATGACTTCTCTGGTTTCAAGGAGTCCTTTTAATAGAAGCTTTAATTAAAAAGGCCTAAAGTTAAACACTCATTTATCTCTTGAAAACCTGGAAGACATATCTTTGGATACACCATGATTCCAACATAGAACAGCACGATGAGTTTGTGTTAATGAGGTGGCATGGAGTTGTTGTTATGGTCTGAGCTCTGCACTCTCAACACCCCAGTTTGAGTCAGGCTCCATTGCTTACAAATGTCATGAATCCAGGCATGTTGAGTTCATGTTTCTATGAGGTTTCTCATCATATTAATGGGCCTAAACCATAGAATTTGTATGAGGATTAATGAAATCATCTGTGTTAAGCGCTTATAATAGAGCTTTAAGAAAGCATTCAATAAATTTAGTGTCATTATTATAGTCAAGAAGGAATGATGCCACAAATATAGGTAGTTCTTGGGCTTAGAAACTCCTTGATATACTTATTATTTAATTATTCTTCAAGCTCCTTCATTACTAGCTATCAAGGTTGTCAGACTTAGCAAAATGTCCTGTAAAAATAGAGGTCACCCACTTAAATTTGAATTTCAGATAAGCAATAAATACTTTTTAGTATAAGTATGTCCCAAATATTTCATGGGTCAAAATTACACTAAACATTAATTAGTGTTTATCTAAAATAAAATTCATCTGGGAACTCTGTATTTTATCTGGTAACCCTATGTCTGTTTCCTCATTTGTTAAATGGGTGATTAAATGGGTTATTATGTATAAAACACTTAGAACAGTGACTGATTTATAGCAAGTACTCTGTGAATTATTATAATAATTGTTATTATTTTAGATAGAGATTGTACTTGGTTAATGCCACGTTGCTGGTGGTAAGGCCATAATCTGGAGGAGTCTAGAGACATTTTTTAAAAAACAGATATTCACAGTTACTGCATTTAGCATTTCATTTGGTATTATCTTTAGAATATAACCTTAAAAATGAAATCCAAGGAGACTCCTCATGATAGCCCCTTTGGCTTTAATGATTTTTACTCTCCCATAAAATCTTTTGACAGGATTGACAACCATCATGGGAAATTCAGTTTTCTCTATTTTTCTAGTATTGCCCTCTAAAGCTGTGCTGACCTGGAGTTGAAACTGAAATGAAATTGCCCAGTTTCCTCTTTTTGTACAAGTTTCAAAAAGCTTGTCTGAAGAGTTTTAAGAAGGTTTAACTGGTTCAGAACTGTTTCTTGAATAGAGGCCTTTGGGGCTCAGAATGTTTTAGATGAGAGCTTCTTAGCTGAGTTGCAGATCTAATGTGGGAGATGTTCATTTATTAATTTAATCTATGTATTATAAATTTTTAAAAGGTATTTGCCATCATTTTTTTTCTTTTTTGGTATTTTTCTGAAGTGAAAAGCAGGGAGGCAGAGAGAGAGAGACTCCCACATGTGCCTGACCGGGATTCACCCAGCATGCCCACCAGGGGGCGATGCTCCACTCATCTGGATATTGTTCCTTTGCCAGGAACAATGGAGCCATTCTAGAGCCTGAAGTGGAGGCATGGAGCCATCCTCAGCACCCAGGCCAACTTTTTTGCTCTAATGGAGCCTTGGCTGCGGGAGGGGAAGAGAGAGATAAAGGAGAGGGGGAAGGGTGGAGAAGCAGATGGGTGCTTCTTCTGTGTGCCCTGGCCGGGAACTGAACCCAGGACATCTACACGCC
Source organism: Saccopteryx bilineata (assembly GCF_036850765.1). Taxonomy (NCBI): domain Eukaryota; kingdom Metazoa; phylum Chordata; class Mammalia; order Chiroptera; family Emballonuridae; genus Saccopteryx; species Saccopteryx bilineata. The sequence goes on from NC_089498.1 coordinate 65,337,383, forward strand.
AGGCCGATGCTCTACCACTGAGCCAACCAGCCAAGGCCCATTTTTTTTTCCTATCAGAGTCCTTTATATTATTAAAGTCAATGACTACTCAAATCTTTGATTGAGAAAATAGGTCATCTAAAATTATTTCTCTTTCACTTGAAGTATCCCTCCAACTCCTTCTCCTCCCCAAACTTCACTTGTCAAAGTTCTACTTATATTTCTAGATTTTAATAAATTCCACTTCCTTGAGACCTTTTCCAGGTTCTGACAAAATGAATCTTGATGAGAACATTTATCACCATCCATCTTCAGAGATGGGTATACTCTCCTACAGGGGAGGGGCAGATACCATCTGTAATTTATTTTTGAATTTCTTATGATGCCTTATAGGTAGTAGACTGCTCAATATTTGGGGTACTGACTGAAAATATGAGTATTTGATAGGACTTCAATGTCACTTCAAACTCCTCATGTTTTAACCTTTGCAAACCAATCTGAAAGAGTTGCTTTCAATTTAATAGGTAAAATTCAAATGTGGAAAAATAGAGATTTTCAAAATGTCTAAATCATTTAGTGTCTATATTCTCAGGTTCTAACAGATAAAATAGATTGGAGTGTGAATAATTCACAGTAGACATAGGAAATAAATGGTTTCATAGAAATTCTCTGATTTAGTAGGAAGAGGACTCCCTTTCCTCCCCTCAGGGGGAGAAGGATGCTATCTATGGTGCGGACAGGGCTAGCTGGTCTTAAGGCTCCAAGCTATGTTAAAGGATTGGACTGCTCATCTGGGTGGGTGTTTTGCATTTACCCCACTTGCTTTGCCTCTCCCACCCACTTACTGCCCTGCCTGTGCCCAGGAGTCTGACCCTTTCAGATTGTATCTCCTTTGTTCACCTGTTGACTGCCTTCTAGGTGGTTTGGTTAACAGAAGGCACTAATAGGACAGGAAAAAGGGGTTAGGGATATTATTTTCCTGTTTCTACCCTGTTTTCACATTGCATCCCTGGCAGCAGCTGGGTTACTCCACAGTGGTGATGCCTCCTGGACTCCTTTTCCATAACTAGTTTAGCTCTCCCAGGTCCTACAGGAGATAACAGTTTCTCCCTTTGGCTAGTCTCTACGTACCTCACCACCAGTTTCCTAAACCTTGCCTTTATTTCTGTGGCAAGTCCTTTCATTAATCTTTCTTTATTTGAAACATCTGAAGTACATTTTCTTTTTTGTTGCCAATTGTTAACAGCTACTCCATCCAAAGCAAAGGCTTAAAAAAAGCTTAAAGCCGCCCTGGCTGGTTGGCTCAGCGGTAGAGCGTCGGCCTAGCGTGCGGAGGACCCGGGTTCGATTCCCGACCAGGGCACACAGGAGAAGCGCCCATTTGCTTCTCCACCCCTCCGCCACGCTTTCCTCTCTGTCTCTCTCTTCCCCTCCCGCAGCCAAGGCTCCATTGGAGCAGAGATGGCCCGGGCGCTGGGCATGGCTCTGTGGCCTCTGCCTCAGGTGCTAGAGTGGCTCTGGTCGCAATATGGCGACGCCCAGGATGGGCAGAGCATCGCCCCCTGGGGGGCAGAGCACCGCCCCTGGTGGGCGTGCCGGGTGGATCCCGGTCGGGCGCATGCGGGAGTCTCTCTGACTGTCTCTCCCTGTTTCCAGCTTCAGAAAAATGAAAAAAAAAAAGCTTAAAGCCTTTTAAGCAAAGACTTAACAATCTTGGTAAGTCTTTCTAAGGTGCCTACTATGCCCCAAATCTTTCCTTAGGAATTGGCAGCAGAGGCAGTACAAAGGAAAAGAAAACATGGTCTCTGTCTTAAGTTAATCACAGTCTAGTGCTGTGATCACTAAAGAAATTTTTAGGTTCTTGGAAGAAAATTTCTCTGTGGAATATAAGAAATAAGTTTGATGTATATATGGATAATAATATGCAGAATAGAGAACAATTCTGATGGGTGAGGGGGAATTTGTTAACACAGAGATGTTGTGTATAGGATGCTCACTCTTCTTTGTTTTTGGCCTATATTACCTAACTAAAATTTAGTTTTGTGCTGCTATATAATATTAGCAAAGTTAATATTATTTAAAAATCCTTTAAATCTAATGAAAGAAAAACTCAAGATTCAAAACTAATCTTAAAGACAGTAGGCATTATTCTTTCATAAAGCAGACAAATGCTCAAAATTAGTTTTTTTTTTTTTTTGAAGACAAGTGACTATCAGGTATACTTATTTAGGAGAGTCAAAAAAGCTAAACATGCTTTCCTGACCTGCGGTGGCATAGTAGATAAAGCATTGAACTGGAACGCTGAGGCTGACAGTTTGAAACCCTGGGCTTGCCTGGTCAAGGTACATATGGAAGTTGATGCTTCCTGCTCCTCTCCCCTTCTCTCTCTCTCCTCTCTAAACTGAATACATAAAATATATATTTTTAAAATAGCTAAACTTGCTTAACTTTTGATTTAAAGTTGTTTTAAAATAATAAGAGGCCCTGGCTGGTTGGCTCAGCGGTAGAGCGTCGGCCTGGCATGCAGGAGTCCCAGTTTCGATTCCCAGCCAGGGCACACAGGAGAAGTGCCCATCTGCTTCTCCACCCCTCCCCCTCTCCTTCCTCTCTGTCTCTCTCTTCCCCTCCCACAGCCAAGGCTCCATTGGAGCAAAGTTTGCCCGGGCACTGAGGATGGCTCTGTGGCCTCTGCCTCAGGTGCTAAAATGGCTCTGGATGCAACAGAGCGATGCCCCAGATGGGCAGAGCATCGCTCCCTGGTGGGCATGCTGGGTGGATCCCGGTCGGGCGCATGCGGGAGTCTGTCTGACTGCCTCCCTGTTTCCAGCTTTGGAAAAATAAAAAAAATAAAATAAAATAATAAGAAAGTGATTGCTTTGCAAAATAAACTCATGGAATAGAGAGAGCATTTTGAAAAAATAATTGAATTCTTATTTATTATTAACTAATTTTGTGACCAAAAATTAATGTAACTTTTTTGTTTATTGATTTTTATAGAGAGGAAAGGGGATGGAGAAAGAAAAAAGAGGGAGAAGCGGAAAGCATCACCTCGTAGTAGTTGCTTCCTGTATGTGCCTTGACCAGGCAAGCTCAGGTTTTTAAAATGGCAACCACTGCAGACAGTGAGTGAGAGTTTCCTCCAAGCGCCCCCCAGAAGTGGGCGCCCGCTTGTGTTACCGGATAGAGTGGCAGAGCCAGAGGTCTTCGAGTGGGCGGAAAGCCCGCCTGATTATGCTAGCAGCTCTGACTGACTGAGCCTTACCCAGAGCCCTGTGCTGAGTGGAAATAGAGTGGGGAGTTGCCAGCAATTTGAGCCTCTTACTATCCAGGCAGAGGCAGCAGCAACCCCATACCTGGACTATCAGGCTACTAATTGAGGAAGGAAAGACTAGGAGAAAGGCTCCAGGAACACGGACTCTCTCACTGTCGGAGCCTATAAATGCTAATGAGCCACGACTCCCGACGAGAATAAAGCACAATACATGACATTGCCATAGAGACTTATCAACTGCAAACCTCTACCTGAGTGTGCCAAAGGGGCAGAACCCGGGGTACAGAGTCACCGACCAGGAAGAGGGAGAGAAAAGAAAAAGCAAGAAGATAACCTCTCAAAATCAAGAATAATCTGCAGACTTTATAACCTATCCCATTTTATTATATTTGTTCGTTTGTTTCTCTTATCTTCATTCTTGAGACTTTTTTTTCCTCCTCCAATTTGGCCGATTAACTCTCTACCGGTCTTACTCTCTCCTCTCCTTGAACTACACTACCCATAAGTGTTACATCTCCCATTATCATTTCTCTTCTCTTCCTTTCTCTCTATGAGGGTTGCACTCCAAAACCCTTAACTCTCTCTCTCTCTCTCCTTTCTTTTTTCTTCTTTTAGTGGTTCCCTCTTTTTTTCTCTCTCTCTCTTTCTTTTCTCCCTCTATATTAGTTTCTTCCTTTCTCCTTTACATCTCCTCTCATTCAAACCTCAATAACAAACAAATTATCTTATCTGGGACTCAAACCTATGTTTGTGGCATTTTGGGGGGTTTTTACTTCACCTTTTTAACTCACTAGCAGTGCTCCCATCCCTGGCTCTCCATATTATCTAGTTCTTGTTCCACTAAATACAATAGTAAGTTTTTAATTTGTCCCCCCATTTTTCCATTTTCCTCTTATTCCTCTCATCATAACTCTTAGAAAACCAACACCTAAAAGCAAATCATTTTATTCTTGACCCAAATTTTTTCCTAAATAGCTTTTTGTGGGTCCATACGCTCTTTTTTTTTTTCTTTTTTTTTTTTCCTTTTTTTTTTTTTCTTTCTTTCTCTCTTTTTTGCCCCTTTATTACTTTTCCCCAATTCAGGCCCTCCATCACAGGCATTGTTTGTTATAACTCACAGTCCACCACAAGATTTTCTCAAGAAAGAGGGGAGAGGAGAGGAGAGGAAAAAAAGAGGGGGGGAATAATTTCCTTTTTTAAAAAATTTTTATTTTATTTTATTTTTCTTTATTTCATTATTAATTTTTTTTAAAAAAAAACAACTCTTTTCGATTTGTTATTTTTTTATTTTTTTTTAACTTTTTATTCTTTATTAAATCTCATTAATACTATCAACAAAACCACCCTCAGATGCCATTAAGAAAGAGAAAATCGAATATCATGGATACAAAAGAAAGAGAGGTAACACAGCTAGATGAGGAAAAATCTATGGAGAAAAAATTTAATATATTGGAAACCTTGGAGCTAAATGACAGAGAATTCAAGATAGAAATCCTAAAAATCCTCCGAGATATACAAGAAAACACAGAAAGGCAATATAGGGAGATCAGAAAACAACTCCATGAACACAAAGAATATATGTCCAAGGAAATTGAAACTATAAAAACAAATCAAACAGAGATGAAAAACTCAATTCACGAGCTGAAAAACGAAGTAACAAGCTTAGCTAATAGAACAGGTCAGATAGAAGAGAGGATTAGTGAAATAGAAGACAAGCAACTTGAGGCACAACAGAGAGAAGAAGAAAGAGACTCAAAAATTAAAAAAAATGAGATAGCCCTACAAGAATTATCTGACTCCATCAAAAAGAATAACATAAGAATAATAGGTATATCAGAGGGAGAAGAGAGAGAAAATGGAATGGAGAACATACTTAAACAAATAATTGATGAGAACTTCCCAAGCCTGTGGAAAGAACTAAAGCCTCAAGTTCAAGAAGCAAACAGAACTCCAAGTTTTCTTAACCCCAACAAACCTACTCCAAGGCATATCATAATGAAATTGACACAAACCAACAGCAAAGAAAAAATTCTCAAGGCAGCCAGGGAAAAGAAGAATACAACATATAAAGGAAGGCCCATTAGATTATCATCAGATTTCTCAGCAGAAACTCTACAAGCTAGAAGAGAGTGGACCCCAATATTTAAAGTCCTGAAAGAGAGGAACTTTCAGCCACGAATACTATACCCATCAAAGCTATCCTTCAAATACGAAGGAGAAATAAAAACATTCACAGATACAGAAAAGATGAGGGAATTTATCATCAGAAAACCCCCACTCCAGGAATTACTAAAGGGGGTTCTCCAATCAGATACAAAGAACAAAAAAAAAACAGAGCCACAAGTAAAAGCTCCAAGAAGAACACAATAAAACCAAATTTAAACTGTGACAACAACAAAAAGAAAGAGGGGGAGAAGACGGAGATTAACAGTAGCAAAGGACGATGGAGTGCAAAAGTACTCACAAAATAGTTCGCTACAATGAACAGGGTAGGGACCCTTTTCATTACTCAAAGGTAACCACCATTGAAAAAACCACCACAGAAGCACATGAGATAAAAAAGATAGCAACAGAGGAAAGATGTATGGAATACAACCAAATAAAAACAAAAGATAGAAAAACGAAAGAGAAGGATCAAACAAGACACAAAACTAACAGAAAGCAAGATATAAAATGGCAATAGGGAACTCACAAGTATCAATAATTACACTAAATGTAAATGGATTAAACTCACCAATAAAAAGGCACAGAGTAGCAGAATGGATTAAAAAAGAAAATCCAACTGTATGCTGCCTACAGGAAACTCATCTAAGTAACAAGGATAAAAACAAATTCAAAGTGAAAGGCTGGAAAACAATACTCCAAGCAAATAACATCCAAAAAAAAGCAGGTGTAGCAATACTCATATCGGATAATGCTGGCTACAACACAGGAAAAGTACTCAGAGACAAAAATGGCCATTTCATACTGGCTAAGGGGACACTGAATCAAGAAGACATAACAATTCTTAATATATATGCACCAAACCAAGGAGCACCAAAATATATAAGACAGCTACTTATTGATCTTAAAACAAAAACTGACAAAAATACAATCATACTTGGAGACCTCAATACACCGCTGACGGCTCTAGATCGGTCATCCAAACAGAGAATCAACAAAGACATAGTGGCCTTAAACAAAACACTAGAGCACCTGGATATGATAGACATCTACAGGACATTTCATCCCAAAGTGACAGAGTATACATTTTTCTCCAGTGTACATGGATCATTCTCAAGAATTGACCATATGTTGGGCCACAAAAACAATATCAGCAAATTCAGAAAAATTGAAGTTGTACCAAGCATATTTTCTGATCATAAAGCCTTGAAACTAGAATTCAACTGCAAAAAAGAGGAAAAAAATCCCACAAAAATGTGGAAACTAAACAACATACTTTTAAAAAATGAATGGGTCAAAGAAGAAATAAGTGCAGAGATCAAAAGATATATACAGACTAATGAAAATGACAATACGACATATCAGAATCTATGGGATGCAGCAAAAGCAGTGATAAGAGGGAAGTTCATATCGCTTCAGGCATATATGAACAAACAAGAGAGAGCCCAAGTGAACCACTTAACTTCCCACCTTAAGGAACTAGAAAAAGAAGAACAAAGACAACCCAAAACCAGCCGAAGAAAGGAGATAATAAAAATCAGAGCAGAAATAAATGAATTAGAGAACAGAAAAACTATAGAAAAAATTAATGGAACAAGGAGCTGGTTCTTTGAAAAGATCAACAAAATTGACAAACCCTTGGCAAGACTTACCAAGGAAAAAAGAGAAAGAACTCATATAAACAAAATCCAAAATGAAAAAGGAGAAATCACCACGGACACCGTAGATATACAAAGAATTATTGTAGAATACTATGAAAAACTTTATGCCACTAAATTCAACAACCTAGAAGAAATGGATAAATTCCTAGAACAATACAACCTTCCTAGACTGAGTCAAGAAGAAGCAGAAAGCCTAAACAGACCTATCAGTAGAGAAGAAATAGAAAAAACCATTAAAAACCTCCCCAAAAATAAAAGTCCAGGCCCTGACGGCTATACCAGCGAATTTTATCAAACATTCAAAGAAGACTTGGTTCCTATTCTACTCAAAGTCTTCCAAAAAATTGAAGAAGAAGCAATACTTCCAAACACATTTTATGAGGCCAACATAACCCTCATACCAAAACCAGGCAAGGATGGCACAAAAAAAGAAAACTACAGACCAATATCTCTAATGAATACAGATGCTAAAATACTAAACAAAATACTAGCAAATCGAATACAACAACATATTAAAAAAATAATACATCATGATCAAGTGGGATTCATCCCAGAATCTCAAGGATGGTTCAACATACGTAAAACGGTTAATGTAATACACCATATCAACAAAACAAAGAACAAAAACCACATGATCTTATCAATAGACGCAGAAAAGGCTTTCGATAAAATACAACACAATTTTATGTTTAAGACTCTCAACAAAATGGGTATAGAAGGAAAATATCTCAACATGATAAAGGCCATATATGATAAACCATCAGCTAACATCATATTAAATGGCACTAAACTGAAGGCTTTCCCCCTTAAATCAGGAACAAGACAGGGTTGTCCACTGTCTCCACTCTTATTTAATGTGGTACTAGAGGTTCTAGCCAGAGCAATCAGACAAGACAAAGAAATAAAAGGCATCCATATCGGAAAAGAAGAAGTAAAGGTATCACTTTTTGCAGATGATATGATCCTATACATCGAAAACCCCAAAGAATCCACAAAAAGACTACTAGAAACAATAAGCCAATACAGTAAGGTCGCAGGATACAAAATTAACATACAGAAGTCAATAGCCTTTCTATATGCCAACAATGAAACAACTGAGAAGGAACTCAAAAGAATAATCCCCTTCACGATTGCAACAAAAAAAATAAAATACTTAGGAATAAACATAACAAAGAATGTAAAGGACTTATATAATGAAAACTATACACCATTGTTAAGGGAAATCGAAAAAGATATAATGAGATGGAAGAATATACCTTGTTCTTGGCTAGGAAGAATAAATATAATCAAGATGGCTATATTACCCAAAGCAATATACAAATTTAATGCAATTCCCATCAAAATTCCAATGACATTTTTTAAAGAAATAGAGCAAAAAATCATCAGATTTATATGGAACTATAAAAAACCCCGAATAGCCAAAGCAATCCTAAAGAAAAAGAATGAAGCTGGGGGCATAACAATACCTGACTTCAAACTCTATTATAGGGCCACGACAATCAAAACAGCATGGTATTGGCAGAAAAATAGACACTCAGACCAATGGAACAGAATAGAAAGTCCAGAAATAAAACCACATATATCTAGTCAAATAATTTTTGATAAAGGGGCCAACAACACACAATGGAGAAAAGAAAGCCTCTTCAATAAATGGTGCTGGGAAAACTGGAAAGCCACATGCAAAAGAATGAAACTGGACTACAGTCTCTCTCCCTGTACAAAAATTAACTCAAAATGGATCAAAGATCTAAACATAAGACCTGAAACAATTAAGTACATAGAAGAAGACATAGGTACTCAACTCATGGACCTGGGTTTTAAAGAGCATTTTATGAATTTGACTCCAATGGCAAGAGAAGTGAAGGCAAAAATTAATGAATGGGACTACATCAGACTAAGAAGTTTTTGCTCAGCAAGAGAAACTGATAACAAAATAAACAGAAAGCCAACTAAATGGGAAATGATATTTTCAAACAACAGCTCAGATAAGGGCCTAATATCCAAAATATACAAAGAACTCATAAAACTCAACAACAAACAAACAAACAATCCAATAAAAAAATGGGAAGAGGATATGAATAGACACTTCTCCCAGGAAGAAATACAAATGGCCAACAGATATATGAAAAGATGCTCATCTTCTTTAGCTATTAGAGAAATGCAAATCAAAACGGCAATGAGATACCACCTCACACCTGTTCGATTAGCTGTTATTAGCAAGTCAGGTAATAGCAAATGTTGGAGAGGTTGTGGAGAAAAAGGAACCCTCATACACTGTTGGTGGGAATGTAAAGTAGTACAACCATTATGGAAGAAAGTATGGTGGTTCCTCAAAAAACTGAAAATAGAACTACCTTATGACCCAGCAATCCCTCTACTGGGTATATATCCCCAAAACTCAGAAACATTGATACGTAAAGACACATGCAGCCCCATGTTTATTGCAGCATTGTTCACAGTGGCCAGGACATGGAAACAACCGAAAAGCCCATCAATAGATGACTGGATAAAGAAGATGTGGCACATATACACTATGGAATACTACTCAGCCATAAGAAATGATGACATCGGAACATTTACAGCAAAATGGTGGGATCTTGATAACATGATACGAAGCGAAATAAGTAAATCAGAAAAAACCAGGAACTGTATTATTCCATACGTAGGTGGGACATAATAGTGAAACTAAGAGACATTGATAAGAGTGTGGTGGTTACGGGGGGGAGGGGGGAATGGGAGAGGGATAGGGGGTGGGAGGGGCACAAAGAAAACAAGATAGAAGGTGACAGAGGACAATCTGACTTTGGGTGGTGGGTATGCAACATAATTGAAAGACAAGATAACCTGGACTTGTTATCTTTGAATATATGTATCCTGATTTATTGATGTCACCCCATTTAAAAAATAAAATTATAAAATTAAAAAAAAAAAAAAAAAAAAAAAATGGCAACCACAACGTTCCAGGCCAACGCTTTACTGCTGTATCCACTGTGCTACCACAGGCCATGCTGAAATTAATGTAATTTTTACCAATGAAAAATTTTCACATCTGCACACTTAAACTTAGAAACAAAAGTTTCTAACTTGTATACTAACCTTTTTTTCTTTTTAATTAATTTATTGGGATGATACTGGTTAACAAAATTATACAGGTTTCAAGTGCATAATTCCCCAAATATCATCTGTGTACTGTATTGTGTGTTTACCACCCCAAGTCAAATCTCCTTCCATCACCATTTATCACCCTTCTACCCTCCTTCACCCCTAATCTTTTAAATGAAGAACTTTAGAAAATGTTGAGACCACTTGTTAAAAATACATATTGTGGCCCTGGCCGGTTGGCTCAGCGGTAGAGCGTCGGCCTAGCGTGCAGAGGACCCGGGTTCGATTCCCGGCCAGGGCACACAGGAGAAGCGCCCATTTGCTTCTCCACCCCTCTGCTGTGCTTTCCTCTCTGTCTCTCTCTTCCCCTCCCGCAGCCAAGGCTCCATTGGAGCAAAGATGGCCCGGGCGCTGGGGATGGCTCTGTGGCCTCTGCCTCAGGCGCTAGAGTGGCTCTGGTCGCAATATGGCGACGCCCAGGATGGGCAGAGCATTGCCCCCTGGTGGGCAGAGCTTCGCCCCTGGTGGGCGTGCCGGGTGAATCCTGGGTCGGGCGCATGCGGGAGTCTGTCTGACTGTCTCTCCCCGTTTCTAGCTTCAGAAAAATGAAAAAAAACAAAAAACATATTGTATCATTTTCCAATTAGTTTAGAGATAACTTCAAGAAGATGAAAATTTGAGGGCTTTGGGTCAAGATATACTTGCCTCCTCCCATGATTACATCATAAATACAAGTAAAGTATAGAACAAGCATCACTGAGAACCACATAAAGTCTGGATGACTGGAAGTCATATAACTAAGGATATAAAGAAGAGGACACATTGAGACTAGTAGTGTGGCAGAGACATGGAATAGAGTGGTCCCACACCCACAGTGGTGGCCAGAGATCAGGAGGGATATCTCCACTGCAGAGGTCCCCCATGAGGAGCAGTGGGTCCTAACCCCACACCAGGCTTCCCAGCTCAGGAATACAGTGCTGGGATAAGAAGCCCCAATAAGTTCTGGCTGTCAAAATGAATGAGATTATGGCTAAGTGAGATAAAGGGCTGCTGGAGTCCCACGCATTCCTCTTAAAGGGCTTGTGCAGTGACTTCCTGACAGACTCACTTGCTCTTAGCTCCAGTTCTGGGACAACATCTAGAAAAGTCAGGGAGCCTGGCCAGGTGGTGATGCAGTGGATCGAGCATCCACTTGGGATGCTGAGGGCATAGGTTCAAAACCCTGAGGTTGCTGGCATGAGCACGGGTCATCAGCTTGAGTGTGATGTCACTAGCTTGAGTGTAAGATCACAGACATGACCCCATGGTTACTGGCTTGAAGGCCAAGGTTGCTGGCTTGTGCCTGAGCTCTCTAGCTTGTGCGGGGGTTACTGGCTAGCTGGAGCCCTCAGGTCAGGGCACATATGAGAGAGTAGTCAGTGGGCAACTAAGGTGCCACAACTGTGAGTTGGTGCTTCTTATTTCTTTCCTTTACTGTCTGTCTATCCTTCTCTCTCTCTCTCTCTCTCTCTCTCTCTCTCTCTCTCTCTCTCTCTCACACACACACACACACACACAAAAGAAAAGCTAGGGTATATGGGGAGGAACTGAATCATCTGGCTTCAAGGAGAGGGCTGGACAGACAATTTTCTCCCAGATAGAAGTGCTTGTAGAGGCCATGTTCCTTTGCTGAGCCCTCCTACTGCCAGCACTTGTGGGCACCATACCTAAGTCTCCATTGACCTGGCTAAAACTGTTTGCCTCATCTTGGTGATTCCCTGAGATCCTGCTCCACCCACTTGGTGGGCCAACCCATGTCACTTTCAGTGGCTTTTCCATACAAATGGTGTTTCTTGGCCTATGTTGTGTACTTTCCTAAAAATCTTTCAAAAATTAAAAAACCCAAGCAGGTATCCATCTGTCCTTGACATACATGTCCCATACATTTTATTAGGCATCCCCAAGCTATTACTAGTGGCAGTGGTTTCAATTTTCACCTTAGCCTCTCCCAGGAACCTCCAAGCCCAGCAAAAGTGAGAACAATCTGCAGATCAACTTGTAGCTCATATCAAGTGGCCCTAGGTGGGACACAGGCAGTGGTTGACCTTAGCCAGTACTATAGCCTCTCTGAAGAGGCCCTAGAACCAATACACCTAGTGGCCAGCTTCAGATCATACCAGAGCAACACCCAACCACCTCCATAGGCAACACACCCAAGGGGAAGACTCAATGGGCACCAGAACCCCACTGAAGAAAATTCTGCTTCATGGGGTCAAACCCTGCACAAGAGCTCCTCCAGTATAGTCATTGCCAGTCTTCACAACCAATCAACTTAAGATCAGTCCCTCCCATTGATGTGCCAACAACAATCAAGACTCAAGTACAACAGGAGGGTGCATATGTCCTACACAAGGAACATACCTATAGTACCTGGCTCAGATAACTAGAAAGACTGTGTCACTGGGCACCTACCACATTAGGCCATCCTACCAAGACTGGGAGATGTAGCTGTTCTACCTAATACATAGAAACAAATACAGGGAGGCAGCCTAAACATGTCCCAAATGAAAGAACAGACCAAAACTCCAGAAAAAGAACTAAATAATGGCCAATAGACATATAAAAAGATGCTCAACATCACCAACCATCAGAGAAATAAAAATTAAAACCACAATGAGATGTCACTCCACACCTGTCAGAATGGTAATCATCAACAAACAGTATCAATAAACAACAAATGTTGGTGAGGATATGGAGTAATGGGAACTCTCATGCACTGTTGATGGGAATGCAGACTGGTCCAGCCATTGTGGAAAGCAGTATGGAGTTACCTCAAAACATTCAAACTGGAACTGCCTTATGATCCAGAGATTCTACTTCTGGAAATTTATTTGCAGAAACCCAAACCACCAATTCAAAAGAATATATATACCCTCATGTTTATTACAGCATTATTTACAATAGCCAAGATTTTGAAGCACCCCAAGTATTCATCAGTAGGACTGGATAAAAAACCTGTCGTACATTTACACAAAGAAATACTACTCGGACACAATAAAGAAGGAAATCTTACCCTTTGCAACAGCATAGGTGGAAATAAACCAGTCAGAGAAAGACAAATACCATATGATTTCACTCATATGTGGAATTTAATCAACAAAAAGAATTAACAACTAAAATAGAGCAGATTCATAGATAGAAGTCTGACAGCTGTCAGGGGTGGGGGCTGGAGGGTGTGGAGGGATTGAACAGAAAAACAAAAAAGAAAGGGAAGAGAAAAAAACTTATGGACAAGGGGACAAGGACAACAGTGTAGTGATTGCTGGGGGCTAGGGGCGGGGGAAGGTAGAAGAGGGTACGTGGATTAAATGGTAATGGACAGAGACGTGACTTAGGGTGTTGAACACACATTATAGTGTACAGAATTGTGCACCTGAAATCTGTATCATTTTGTTAACCAGTGTCACCCCAATAAATTCAAGAATGAAAAAAAAGAACTAAACAAAACAGACAATCTACTAGAAACAAAGTTCAAAACACAGATTTTAAGAATTCTTAGTGATCTCAGTAAGCTCTTCAACAGAGGTAGAAAACATAAGAATGGAGATAGTGTAAAGCCAGTAGACACAGCCAGGGCCACCATCACAGCAGCCCGGCCCATGTTGGTTCTCATTGGATTCGGACAGTCAGTAAAGAAACAACGGAGCCACAAACTGGTGGGCCATAGTCTTTAATTCTAGCTTGCACTCGGCGGGCAAGTAAAAATACACACTGGGCTCCAAAACCCACTCACATTCAGTGCTCACAAAGCTACTGACTTATCCGAGTTTCTTAGAATCAAAGGTTTCTAGCTCACCAGCCTTATTCTCCTCAGTTCCCCATCTCCTTCCTTATTCCAGATACAAACTCTACACAAACTGGCATCTCACTCAGCACTCCGCCATCTTGGCTGCTTTTCCTGGCCTACTTCACGTGGCCTCCTTCTGCTCTCTGCTCTGCTCTCTCCTCTAATGATAATCTCAGGAACCAAGAGCGCAAACTCTCGTTCTGCCCCCATTTTATATTGTAGCTTCACAATCTCTAATCCAATATACAAAATAGGGAAGTCTCCAATACAAAGTCACTTCTCTGAGGCATGATTGGATTGTACTACCCCACATCAAAAAGGGTGGGAAAGGCCCAATCCCAAAACCAAGCCCCAGGCTACAAGGATTCCCAACACACATTAATATCACCTGGGCCACGGCCTCACGTGGGCAGCACCATTTTCAACAAAATGAGCGTTATACATTTTATCTGCCCAACAGATAGGAAACAAAAAAGAACAAGTAAAAAATGAAGATTACAATAACTAAAATAAATATATTACAGAGAATCAACAGTAGTAAGAGATGCAGAGGATTGAAACTAATTTAAAAGATAAGATAGCAGAAAACATCTAATTAGAACAGCAAAAGAAAAAAAGAATACAAAAGAAATGAGGATATCTTTAAGGAGCCTCTGGGACAATTTCAAGCATGCCAACATTCCCTACATAGGGATATCAGAGGGATAATTGAAAACCTATTTGAAGAAATGACAAGAGAACTTCCCTAGTCTAGTGAAAGAAATAGATATATGAGCCCAGAAAACAAGAGTCCCAAACAAGAGAACCGGAAGAGGCCCACACCAAGACACATCATAATTAATATGCCAAAGGTTAAAGACAAATAGAATCTTAAAAGCAGCAAGAGAATAGCAGTGAGTTACCTACAAGGGAGCTCCCATAAGACTGTTACTGATTTCTCAACAGAAACATTTTAGGCCAGAAGGAATAGGCATGAAACATTCAAAGTGATTTGAAGCAAGGACCTACAAACAAGATTATTCTACTCAGCAAGGCTGTCATTTAGAATTGGAGAGATAAAGAGCTTCACAGATAAGAAAAAGCTGAAGTTCATCACCACCACACCTGTAAAACAAGAAATATTAAAGGGAATTCTCTGAAGAGAAGAAGAAAAAGATAAAAAAAAACATGAATAATAAAATGGCAATATTGACCTATCTACCAATAATCATTTTAAGTATAAATGGTTTAAATGCTATAATCAAAATACATGGCATGGCTTAATGGATAAGAAAACAAGTCCTTTGTATATTCTGCCTACAAGATACTCACTCCAATTTGAAAGACACACACAGACTGAAAGTAAAGGATTGAAGAAAGATATTTAATGGAAAGGAAAAAAAAAAGCTGAGGTAGTGTAAAGCCAGAAGCCATGGCCAGGGCCACTATCACAGCAGCCCAGCTCATGCAGGTTCACATTGGATTTGGACAGTCGGTAAAGAAACAATGGAGCCAAAAACTGATGGGCCGTTTTCTTTAATTCTAGCTTGCACCCGGCGGGCAAGTAAAAACACACACTGGGCTCCAAAACCCAATCACATTCAGTGCTCACAAAGCCACTGACTTACCCGAATTTCCTAGAATCAAAGGTTTCTAGCTCACCAGCCTTATTCTCCTCAGTTCCCCATCTCCTTCCTTATCCCAGATACAAACTCTGTACAAACTGGCATCTCACTCAGCACTCCGCCATCTTGGCTGCTTTTCCTGGCCTCCTCCACGTGGCCTCCTTCCACTGCTGGCTCTGCTCTCTCATGCTAACCTCAGGAACCAAGAGGGCAAACTCCCGCTCCGTCCCCATTTTATATTGTAGCTTCACAACCTCTAATCCAATATACAAAATAGAGAAGTCTCTAATACAAAGTCACTTCTCTGAGGCATGATTGGATTGTACCACCGCACATCAAAAAGGGTGGGAAAGGCCCAATCCCAAAACCAAGCCCCAGGCTACAAGGATTCTCAACACACATTAATATCACCTGGGCGACAGCCTCCATCTTTAACAAAGTGAGCATAATACATTTTATCTGCCCAACAGGTAGCAATATTATACCAGACAAAATAGACTTTAAAATATAGGCTATAACAAAGGACAAAGAAGGACCCAGCAAATACGCTTTTGGTATTTAACTAAAGAAACTCAAACCTGATCAGGCAGTGGTACAGTGGATAGAGATAACAGTGGACCCAGGTTCGAAACCCTCAGGTTGCCATCTTGAGCATGGGCTCATCCAGCTTGAGCATGGGGTCATTGGCTTGAGCATGGGATCATGGACATGACCCATGGTCACTGGCTTGAGCCCAAATGTTGCTGGCTTGAGCCCAAGGTCACTGGCTTGAACAAGAGATCCCTCATTCTGCTGTAGCTCCCAGCCAAGGCACATATAAGAACACAAATCAGTGAACACCTAAGATGCTGCAATGAAGAATTGATGCTTCTCATCTCTCTCTTTTTCTGTCTATCTGTCCTTATCTGTTTCTCTCTCTGTCTCTGTCATGCACACAAAAAAACACCCCAAAACACTAATTCAAAAAGACATGTGCATTCATAAGTTCACTTCAGCATTATTTACAATAGCTAAATATGGGAGCAACCTAGGTGTCCATCAGTAGATGAGTAGATAAAGAAGTGGTTCACATAGACAATGAAATATTATTCAGCCATAAAAAAATGAAACGTTAGCATCTGCAACAACATGGATGGACCTAGAGGGTATTATACTAAGTGAAATAAGTCAAAGATAAATACCATATGATTTTACTCATATGTGGAAGCTAAAAACTAAGTTACAAACAAACCAAACAGAAACAAACTCATAGATATATAATGATTGCCAGATAGGAAGGGAGTTAGGGAGATGGGTAGAAAAAGGGAAGGGATTAAGAAGTGCAAATTGGTAGTTACAAAATAATCATGAAGATGTAAAGTATTGCATAGGGAATATAGTCAATAATATTATAGTATCTATATATGGTGTTGGGTGGGTACTAACTAAATTTATAGGGGTGATTACTTCATAAGTTTTATAGATGTTTAATAATTATGTTATATACCTGAAACTAATATAACATTGCATGTCAAATGTAATTAAAAAATAAAAAGATACTGAATTGACAAAAAGGATGAAAATTTATTTTAAAAAAAATCTCAAAAAAGATATTTTTCAAGTTTGATGCATGAAATTGAAAACTGAGTATAATGGTTCAGTAAGTATAGCCAATGACACACTTCCATTTGACTTGATGAATTTTGTGAGTTATTTTTTTCCAGATGTGACAGATATTAAAATCAAATATTAAAATTAACTGAACCTAGAACCAGAGTGTCACTTGCTTTATCACTAAAAATTTTACTGAGTTTCAATAACGAAGCATATATAATCTCACTAAATAATATTAAATGTTTTATTGTTTAATTTTATTATGTAATTACTTACTTTAATTACTACTGACTTAAGATGTTAGTAATGGTTAACGAATCTTGCCATTACTAAATAAATAAAAGTTATTTGAAAAGTATTATTTATAATACCTTTTATCATTTAAATATTTCTTTATTCTGTATATGTTTTATGTATGTTACCCCATGTAATTGGAGTTGGAAAGATCTTAATTGGAGTTCTTTTAGCCTAGCCCTGTCACTTCGGAAATGAAGAAATGGAGGCAGGAGTGGTTAGAATACATGTCTTGAACCAGAACCAAGGTTGGCCAGTTCCCAGGACAGAGGCTTTATCTCCACGTCACACTTTCTCTAGTCTGTAGTATAATAGGAACAGTAAAGTTCAGATTTCACTTTTTTTGTCTTATAATTGGCAGCCTATTGCTGGTGCACAGTGGTGAGTCCGTGATTGGGGAAAAATAAGAATTTTCCAAACCTCCAGAAAGCATGGCTTTGTGATGACAGCTCATTCAATGCTGTTGTTTTTGGAAGTACAATAAAGTCTAGGCTGAGACCATGAACTGGATCTGAAACTGAGGATTTGTGTCACAGTCTACATATTCCCCATGCAATGCCAGTTATTCATTCCTTCCACTCAGACAACAACAAGCAACGAAACCCCAGACAGGGAGCAGTGTGAATAAAAGCCCTGACCAAGAAGAGAAAGAGGACAGTGACTCCCATGCAGAAGCATTCACTTCCTGACGAGAGACCCAGCTCTGTTGTGTGTTCTTTGGGGGCTGGTAACTTGGGTGAGAAAAGAGTAACTGGGGCATTGATGTTTTCTTTCTTGTTCGAGAAGGCAAAAGTTCATTAACTGGGAAAAACAGCCACAACTCCCAGGAAGGCATTTCCAACAAATAAAGTGCCTATGCTTGGAGAGGAAAAATCAGAGTCAGATGCATGCTTTAGGAATGGGCTGCAGTTCTATTCTAATGCTTCTCAAAAGTAGTCCCTGGGCCACTGAGTCTGTGGTGTTTAAAATCCTTGGGGGCAGTACAATGGGAGAGACTAACTCTAGACCTTCCTCTGCCACATGCTAGTTGGTCATGTGATTGAAAGGGATGGAGCTGGCATCTTCCTCTGCTGCAGGCCTTCCTTGTAGGGGTATGGAAAACTGTAAAATAGATACATTGTAAATAATGATAATTATAGTATGAAATATTTCACAGAGAAGGTATAGAGAATACAGTGAACATCAGTGCATTCATTTCTCAGCATAATTAGTAAAATGTAAAACCCTAATTGCATTTCTCGCTTTGTCGCTTACTCCCCGGTAACCACAATCCGGTACTGGTGCCTATGTTCCATGGATGTCTTTATTATTTTTACTAAAAATGATGGATAGAATATTGTTTGAATGTTTTTTAAAATTTTATTTAGAAAATTAAATTAAACAGGATAATATTGATCAATAAAAATATATAGGTTTCAGGTAAACATTTCTATAGTATTTGAACTATTGATTATGTTGCATACCCATCATCAAAAGTCAAATCATTTTCTGTCACTGTATATTTGTCCCTCTTTACACCCTTTCCCTCTCCTCTCCCCCATAACACACTCTATGGTATTATTTTATAACTTTTTTTTTCTTCAAAATTATGTCTGTGAGTTTTATCCTTGTTGGTTTGTGTAACTCTGGTTTGTATCATTTTTATAACTATTTTACTCATTTTCTTGATAATAAATATTTAGGTTGTTTTGGGTTTGTTTTCTATAATTATTGCTGTAACTGAAGTAATTTTGGCATGCCTCCATTCTTTAAATTTCTAAAATAAAGTCAAAGCACCTTTAAGTGCCTTTAAGATGATTATAGGCTCCCACATATGGAGGCCAAACTCACACTGGGGTTTTCTGGGTCTCAAACTAAGGCTCATTACAGTACCTTATGCTGTGAAAGCTCTTTATAAGTTCAGAAGACTTTCACCAATTTGAAGTGTAGCATCATCATTGCTAAAAAATACATTTGCAGTAGCTCAAAACCCACTTATTCTGCTTATCTTTCAAATAAGGTTTTATATTTCACAGCTGAAATTTCCCAAACCAAAGTCTTGCAAAACAAATTCAATATTCAATTTTTTATCCTGAGGTTAAAAATAGTTCCTTGCAAAAACCTTGGCATTTGCTGCCTGGTCAATGTGGCTTTTTAGTGAGTTTCTCTATAGTCAAGATTTCCATGGATTTTTTTTTTTTAGTTGAGTTTTTCCAACTATAAAATTAGTACAAGATTGTTATATAAGGATTTGGAAACTGTAAATGCAGAAAGAAGAAAACTTACCCAGAAATAAGCACTGTTATCATTTTGGCACATTTCTTTCCAATTTATTTTTCCAATATGTTTATATAGCTGGGCTTGTGTTATTGATCCGGTTTTGTATCCTGCATTTTCCACTTAACATTCTAATGTAAGCTTTCCCTCTATGGACTACTAGTGGCTAAAAATTTACCCAGAATGGAAATCTGTGTCTCCAAGAAAGCTTATTCTCAGAAAGGAAAAAATCCTGTTCTTCACAAGGTTACAGAAAAAACATCCCTTTGGCGGTTTAGGCTGTCCCTGAGTAACTGTTTATTAAATGTGCAAGTAAACTTCTGTTCTCTGTCCTAGCTTGCTGTCTATAAAGATAACGACTAGAGTAAATAAAGTATGTAGAATATATGTGATTATACATACATTTATATGTCACATGTATATGTAGATGTGTGAATAAATATTTGTATGTTCATATGTTTGAATTTATATACATGCACACATGCTAACACACAGAGATACCCCTTTAGGGGAGGAATTGCAATAAGAAAAACAAAAAGTATTTTACTATTATTTTATATTTTGTCAAGAGTCACCTTGTCTTTATTCTGACTCTATGTTATGATCTTAATTTTAGGATTCTTCCAGGGCAGGGGTGAGATAATTATTATTATTATTTCTTTTCTTTTTTTTTTTTTTTTCATTTTTCTGAAGCTGGAAACAGGGAGAGACAGTCAGACAGACTCCCGCATGCGCCCGACCGGGATCCACCCGGCACGCCCACCAGGGGCGACGCTCTGCCCACCAGGGGGCGATGCTCTGCCCATCCTGGGCGTCGCCATGTTGCGACCAGAGCCACTCTAGAGATAATTATTATTAATGACAGCTTATAGTCCAGATTAATTTGTTGTTGGAGGAACTAATATTCTATTCCAAGTGTTCTTCATCAGTTTAACAAGACAACCTGTAACAATGGACTGTTTCATTTATGGTGAAGTTAATTAAATCTAAACAGATTTGAATTTACAATACAACTAATTAAAAGTAATTGGCCTGACCTGTGGTGGTGCAGTGGATAAAGTGTCGACCTGGAAATGCTGAGGTCGCCGGTTCGAAACCCTGGGCTTGCCTGGTCAAGGCACATATGGGAGTTGATGCTTCCAGCTCCTCCCCCCTTCTCTCTCTCTCTCTGTCTCTCCCTCCTCTCTGTCTCTCTCTCTCTCTCCCTCTCTCTCTCCTCTCTAAAAATGAATAAATAAAAAAAAAATTTAAAAAAAAAGTAATTAAGGAACACTAGGTTTGTAGTATGCATAGAACAACTAGCTTTGAAACCAGAATCTAGTTTTCTTACATTTAATGAACATGTTTCTAGGGCAAATAGGAATCAAGTAAAAAAAAATAGGCCAAGGAAAATATAAAAAAATCCATCGTCAACTTTTTAAAAAAAGTTACATTATAGAATATTGCCTAATATTTTAATTCATAAAGTATATAAGGGGATGAATTTCCCCAGGCTAGGTATAAAAATCAGAGGAGCCAATTAGCTGTGAAGTTATGAAATATGTTATTTTTTGAAGTGTTGAAATGCTTTTGAAAGCCATAGTGAAGAATACTTGTTGTAAGGTAGCTAAATCCACGATCCGCAGGTGTCAGTAGAGGCATATAGTTCAAATAAGTTTTTGAAAAGTTTTATTAAATGAGGAAATTTATTAAATATGCCGGCCGCATATGGCTGACACAGGGCAACAGACCCAAATTGTGCAGCCCCCAAAACAGTTCAGGGGCTGTTTATATACTCCTAATTATACATGGGAGGGGAGAAAACGTGACATCACAGCATAAGTTTATACCTTTGTTTAGAGATACATACATTAATTACTTGCTTTCAGGAGGGGAGGGGTGGTTTCCATGGGAACAGAATGTCTGCAAATGATCCATTAACCTAAGAAAAGATTTAATTCTTTTCTCCCTACACCTGTCTAGCCATTGACCCTTCCCCCATACCTATGGGGGAAGATCAGGGAATCCAAGTCTCCTTCTTCTTTCTGCATTTACAACACAATGCCATCTTGGTCTTATGCTAATCACACAAGCATAGAAATTACACTCACAAAATCTTTCTGCACGCCTCATCCAAATTAATAAAATGCTCTTTAAATTTCCTAAAATATTAATATTAATTCTGTAGCTTTTGGCACTTTATAACATACTGAGATGTGTTCTCCAATTTACTGGAATTCACTATAGTTTCTTTCTTTGACTCCAGAGTGGATAACAACTACACCTCTGTTGCCACAGAGAAAGTGGAAAACATTTCTTGATTCCAGGCTAGGATCCTGTGTAGTTGCCTGACAGGCTGGTCCAGCAAGAATCATTCTTGCTGAAAACCCCTGGGTGACTAGCTCGGTCTGTCTCTGGGTTGTTTTATAGGGGTGAGCTGGGAGGTACAGCAATTTTTATTTTCTGACCCAGGGTTCTGCCTGGCTCATGATTGGGACTATTTGATGAAAGAGAAGTCACATTGGTAGTTATTCCATTTGGGTGTTTGTCCTAAGAAAACCCAAGTTCAGTGGCTGTTACAAGAGGCAACGAGAACCCTATTCTAACCAGCCTTGGCAACCAGCTCCTCTCATGTTGCTAACCAGATCCAGTCCTGAGTGAGAATAGTGGGGGATTAGGAAATACAGGGAGAAAAAGGATGGGATCGGGAGGACTTCTGCAGGCTGATGACCTACCAAAGCCCAGGCACCCACAAATAACTTTATTTTAAGATGCAGAGAACAAACCAGCTTGCCGCTTGGATATTCCCACGAACTTTAGCAAGGAGGTGGGGACTTCAGCAAGGAAGTTATGCATGACATCTTAACTAGCAATTCCTCTAACAAAGGGTAAGAGAAAAGAAATATAGATTACTTTTAGCAACTCAATCAAGCAAGGAATATAGGGGAGGGCTGTGAGGACTTTGTCAATTTACAGCCTGCCCCCACATGCTCAGGTTTTGAACAGCTTCATTCAGTTTCAACATAACAGTACTCTTAGGCTAGAATTGGGAGCGTCTTGCTTCCTGCCCTGGGACTTCTGTGCCTTTGAGAACCTGCTTGACACTGAGTGGTTGTAACAGAAGAATGGTGGGAGTTAATGCCCTATGAAGCAACCGTTGACCAATGCTGCTGTGAGCTGATAGACAAAGGCTTCTTTTCCCATTTCCTGGTGGAAAGCCTGGAGATACAGTTGATATGATGATTGGGCATCCAGTAGAGTATAGTTTTGGCCAACTTGGTATCACATTCTTTTAGTAATCTGAGTCATGTCCTGTTTTACTCTCCTGTTACTCACTTCTGAACCCTGGGATTTCATTATCAAACAAACTACTTGAATGTAAACCATTATATCTAGCTCTGTGTTGGGCAGATAAAATATATTGTGCTCACTTTGTTAAAGATGGCGCTGCCCACGGGGAAGCGTTGCCCAGGTGATATTAATATGTGTTGGGGACGGGCTGTGGGCAGGCAGGCTCCTTGTAGCCTGAGGCTTGGTTTTAGGACTAAGCCTTTCCACCCTTTTTGATGTGGGATGATACAATCCAATCATGCCTCAGAGAAGTTACTTTGTATTAGAGATTTCCCTATTTTGTATATTGGATTAAAGGTTTTGATTTCTACACTATAAAATGGGGGCAGAACAGGAGCTTGCTCTCTTGGTTCCTGAGATTATCATTAGAGGAGAGAGCAGAGAGGAGAGCAGAGTAAGGCCACGTGGAGGAGGCCAGGAGAAACAGCCAAGATGACGGAGTGTTGAGTGAGAAGCCAGTTGGTGCAGAGTTTGTGCAGGGAGAAGGAAGGAGATGGGGAACAGAGGTGAATAAGTCTGGTGAGCTAGAAACCTTTGATTCTAGGAAACTCGCATAAGTCAGTAGCTTTGTGAGCACTGAATGTGAGTGGGTTTTGGAGCCCAGTGTGTGTTTTTACTTGCCCTCCGGGTGCAAGCTAGGATTAAAGATGATGGCCCACCAGTTCTTGGCTCCATTGTTTCTTTACCGACTGTTCAAATCCAATGCGAACCTGCATGGGCCAGGCGGCTGTGGTAGTGGCCATGGCTACTGGCTTTACACTCTGTTTTAGGGATCACTCAGGTAAGACATGTTAAGTAAGCTTGGGAGCAGTGGAGGATGATGGGTTTATGAAGAGGAATAAAAAACCTGGATGATATTAACCAATGTCACCCCAATAAGTTTAATAATAATAATAATACCATGGATGAGAGGCAAGCTGATGAGTTTAGTTTGAGTTATACTGAGTTTGAGGCAGCAGATGTGAGTCTGGTCACGGAAAGTTGTTAGCATATCAATGATATTGCTAGTCAGAGCTTTTCTGAGGTTAGAATCCAGGCTTCTTAGCTTCACACTTTAGCTACTGATACATACAATGAGGTTTTTTTAGGTTTTTATTTCTCCAAAGGCAGCAGTCTATATTAGTTATCTATTGTGGCATAACAAATTACCCCTAAACTTAGAAACTTTAAAACAACAAACATTTATGATCTTGCACGGTGTCTGAGGGTTAGGAATTCAGAAATGACTCAGGCTGGGTGTTTCTGGCTCAGAATCACTCGGGAGGTTGCAGTCAAGCTGTTGGCTGGGGCTGCTGCCTATGAAAAGTTGAGAGGTCTGCTTCCAGCTCACTTATGCTGCTATTCAAAGGAGTTTCAGTTCCTCACCACATGGGCCTCTCTATAAGACTGTTCAAGACTGTTCACAACCTGGATTCCCACAGACTGAGTGATCTGAGACAGAGGTATTGATAAAGACAGCGTTCACAGGCCAGAAAGACCACCCAAAAGCCATAGTTTTAAAAAAATGAAACTTAGGAGGTACTTACTATAACTTCTGCCATATCCTGTTGATCACACAGACAACCTGGGTATAATCTGTGAGGAAGACTACACAAGAGTATGAATATGGGATGGAGGGATCGTTAGAGGTCATCTTGGAGCATGGCAACCACACACTCTTATATTTGCTTCTTTTAAATAGCCATTTTATCATAAAGTAAAGTATGCACATAGTAGAACAAAAATATCAAAGACTTCAGTAAAATTTAAATGAAGAGTAAATCGCTTTCCAGTGTCTTACTATCAGGTCCAATCCTCATAGGTAATCACTATTAACTGTTTTTCTTTTCTTCCTACTGTTTAAAAATGTGTTTAATAATTATAAATAGTATTCTTTAATTTATTAATGTGTCAGAGACTTTATTCCTTTAATATTGCCTTTTCTATTACCCTCCTACCTCCCAAATGTGTTAGTTATGTAATTTTTTGTTTTGTTTTGTTTTTTGCATTTTTCTGAAGCTAGAAACAGGGAGAGACAGTCAGACAGACTCCCGCATGCGCCCGACCGGGATCCACCCGGCACGCCCACCAGGGGGCGACGCTCTGCCCATCCTGGGCGTCGCCATGTTGCGACCCTCCTGGGTGTCGCCATGTTGCGACCAGAGCCACTCTAGCGCCTGGGGCAGAGGCCACAGAGCCATCCCCAGCGCCCGGGCCATCCTTGCTCCAATGGAGCCTTGGCTGCGGGCGGGGAAGAGAGAGACAGAGAGGAAGGCGTGGCGGAGGGGTGGAGAAGCAAATGGGCGCTTCTCCTGTGAGCCCTGGCCGGGAATTGAACCCGGGTCTTCCACACGCTAGGCCGACGCTCTACCGCTGAGCCAACCGGCCAGGGCGTTATGTAATTATTTTTAATTCTTCTTCTGGTTGCCTTAGTAGTTTAAAGCATACACTTACTTACTTAACATCTGTTTTTGATTCATCATTTATAAACATTATCTCCTGACTTCACTAGCTGAGAACTTAGTAACAACACTTTCTTTTACCTGCTCTCCACATTTCTGACTTCTATATTATTTGTCACTTATCTCATTCCTTTAATCTTATGGAAGTTAGTAATTTTACAGTCTGTTCTTCAGGTATACTTACTTTTTATTCCTTGACTAAAGATTGGCTCTAAAATTTAAAGCCACCTTTGATCTCTCTACTCTCCTCCATTTGCTTGCTGGTACAATGGCTGATCAGCTGATGGAAGAACAGATTGCTGAATTCAAGGTAGCTTTCTCCCTATTTGACAAAGATAGGAGTGGCACCATCACAACAGATAAACTTGACACTGTCATGAGGTCACTGGATCAGAACCCAACAGAAGTTAAATTGCAGGATATGATCAATGAAGTGGATGCTGAAAGTAAGGGCACCATTGACTTCCCAGAATTTTTACTATGATGAATAGAAAAATGAAAGATACAGTAAAGAAGAAATCCACGGGGTATTTTTAGTCTTTGACAAGGATGGTGTTAGGCAAGTAGCCAGGGCCACCACCTGACCCATGCAGGTTCGCATTGGATTCGGACAGTCGGTAAAGAAACAACGGAGCCAAAAACTGGTAGGCCATCATCTTTAATCCTAGCTTGCATCCGGCAGGTAAGTAAAAACACACACTGGGCTCCAAAACCCACTCATTCAGCACTCACAAAGCTACTGACTTATTCGAGTTTCCTAGAATCAAAGGTTTCTAGCTCACCAGACTTATTCACCTCTGTTCCGCATCTCCTTCCTTCTCCCTGCACAAACTCTGCACAAACTGGCTTTTCCTTCAGCACTCCACCATCTTGGCTGCTTCTCCTGGCCTCCTCCACGTGGCCTTTCTCTGTTCTCCTCTTTAATGCTAATCTCAGGAACTGAGAGAGCAAGCTTCCGGTCTGCCCCACTTTATAGTATAGAAATCAAAACCTTTAATCCAATATACAAAATAGGGAAGTCTCTAATACAAAGTCACTTATCTGAGGCATGATAGGATTGCACCACCCTACATCAAAAAGAGTGGGAAAGGCTTAGTCCCAAAACCAAGCCCCAGGCTACAAGGATTCTGCCTGCCCACAGCCCACCCCAACACACATTAATACCACCTAGGCGATGGGCTTCCACTTAGGCAGCGCCATCTTTAACCAAGTGAGCATAATATATTTTATCTGCCCAACAGATGGCAATGGTTATGTCTCTATGGCAGACCTATGTCATGTTTTGACATATTTAGGAGAAAAACTAACAGATGGAGTAGTAGATGAAATGATCAGAGAAGCAGATATCAATGGAGATGAATGTCAACAGTGAAGAATCATACAGATGATGACTGCAAAATAAAGTCCTACTTTCAACTCCTTTTCCCTCTCTTGAAGAATGAAATTCTTAATTTTCAACTTACATCTTGCAAAAATAATCATTTACTTATTCTGTTTCTATATAGCAAAACTGAATATCAAAAGTATCTGTCCATATACACAAAAATCTGCATATACTGGCTGGTGGTCTTGTCTCTTAAAGACCAAGCTACACATTAGTTTTACAACATAAATACTCTACTAACTTAATGATAGGAAGCTCTTAGTGGCCTCCTTGCAGTTCTGTTTGCTAGTGAATAAAACACTGTTTTGTCTGGTCAGTTTTTCATGCATGCAGCTTGACAGTTGAACATAGTTAAGCATTTATATTAAAAACAAAAAATGAAAAAACAAATTCAAAACCTATTCAAATGGTTTTTAGTTCAGTTTGTTAGTATAAATTGTCATAGATGGTTTACTGAAAGCAAACACATTTAAAACTGGTTTAGCTGAGCATGTGCGTGGAAAAACGGGCAAAGGAAAAGCTGTCTAGCTGTAGCCCCACTAGCACTTCCATGTGCCTCAATCCATGGTGACAGTGACACACCCTGGTGGCACGCCCCTGTGTATTGGTTTAGTGTGGTCTGCATTGTACTAGAGGGAAATGGGTGTCAGGCTGTCACCATTCACACAATTTTTAAAGAACTTTTACCAAAGGAGCATTTTTAGACTCTTTTTAAAACCTTCTGAATTATGACTCAGAGCCAACAGAGGTAGGCTGTGGCCATGGACTTCAGCATATCTATCAACATTGCTGTTTAAGAAATTATAATATATGTCCAGTCCAAGTTGTAAATGTTAATCTTTTTATTTATTTTTTCTAATAAAAAGACCATTGTTGGTCAAATAAGTTTGTAAATATGATATATATGTTTGCTCGCTTGTGACTTATATTGGGTGTGGGGGACAGGCTATAAGCAGGCCAGGTTGTTGTAGCCTGAGGTTTGGTTTTGGGACTAAGCTTTTCCCCACACCCTTGACTGATTGTATGATCTGGGTGGTGCACTCTCGTGAGGAATCCAATTATGCCTTGGATAAGTGACTTTGTGTCGGAGACTTCTTGTTTGTATGTTGGATTAAGGGATTTTGGTTTTCTACACTATAAAGTGGGACAGACCAGGAGCTGGCTCTCTCAGTTCCTGCTATCAAGATTGCAGGGGCTTCCCTGATCCCTTGCCCTTCATGGGAAGAGCTGGTTTTCTGCTTTTCCCTTGTCTTCTTTTGTGGTTTGCCTGTCTTGGTGAGACACCAATAAATAGGATGGCCCACCATCCTCCGACTCCGCCGTTTCTTTACCATCTGCCCAAATCCAATGGGAACCTGCATGGGCCAGGCGGCTGCTTTGAT
This sequence comes from Saccopteryx bilineata, assembly GCF_036850765.1. NCBI lineage: Eukaryota > Metazoa > Chordata > Mammalia > Chiroptera > Emballonuridae > Saccopteryx > Saccopteryx bilineata. The sequence goes on from NC_089498.1 coordinate 65,365,669, forward strand.
AGTGACAGCCATGGCTCCTGGCCTTACAACCATTAACTTAAAAAAATTGAGAGTGATATTTCAGATGCAGAAGTTTCACCTGAGGAGCAAGAGACCCTGGGTTCCATTGCTGGAAGAGAACTCCCCATAACTTCTGGTGGTTAAAATGAGCAAAGATTATGGCTGAACAGGATGAAGGGCTGCTGGAATTCCAGGCATTCCTCTTAAAGGGCTTTTGCTCAGACTCACTCACTGACAGATTCACTTTCTCTGAGCTCCAGTGCTGGGGAACTAGCTCAATATATTTTGTGGGACATAAAGCACCAGGGACATAAGGAGAGGAACTGAATTGTCTGGCTTCAGAGCAAGTGCTAGAGGGGCAGCTTTCTCCCAGACAGAAGTGCTGGCAGAAGCCATTGTGCCTTTGCTGAGTTATCTCCCTGCTGGAGTAGAGAGGCACCATATCTGAGTCTCCATCAACCTTTTTCCTCAGCCCTGGTGATTCCCTGGAGCCCCACCCTACTCACCTTGTGAGCCCAACCAAGCTGCTTTCAGTGGCTTTTCTATGTCTCTTGAAGTTCCTTTTACTTCTGTAATTCTAAAGTTATCATTCATTATTTATTACTTTAAATATTTTATTGCATTGGGATAAACATTTCTCCCTGAGGATAGAAATATGTTAGGGTTAATCTGCAACCTAAAAGTATATAAAGATATTAATCATGTATAATTAAGACCTAGGGTTTTATGGAAATGACAGTGAATTTTGCCACAAAAGAATAATGAGCTTTGCTCTCATGGCAACAATATACAGGATTGGGCAAAAGGAGGTTTACAGTTGTTTATATGGAAAACAATACAATAATTAATATACAAGAATAAACTGCATTTTGTATACTCACAAATTTAAGTCTACTTTTGCCCCACACTGTATTCTGTGGGACATTTCTTTAAAGGAAGTAAAGATTGTGCTTGAATATAGTTTTATTACCATTGCAATTAATTATGTATTTATTATATGTTTGAAACTGTTGGTCAAATAAGTTTTTAAGTATGATATATATGTTTGCTTGCTTATAGTTTGCATTGGGTGTGGGGCACAGGCTGTAAACAGGCAAGGTTGTTATAGCTTAAGGCTTAGTTTTAAGACAGCCTTTCCCACCCTTTTGAGGAATCCCATTATGCCTCAGATAAGTGACTTTGTATCAGAGACTTCTTTGTTTGTATATTGGATTTAAGGTTTTGATTTCTACACTATAAAATGGGGCAGAGGAGCCCATGCAAAAGAGGAGAGCAGGGAAAGGCCATGTGGAGGAGAGGAGAAGCAGCCAAGATGGTGGAGTGCTGAAGGAGAAGCCAGTTTGTGCAGAGTTTGTGTGGAGAGAAGGAGATGGGAACAGAGATGAATAAGGCTGGTGAGGAAGAAACCTTTGATCCTAGGAAAACTTGGAAAAGTCAGTGGCTTTGGGAACCCTGAATGGAAAGGGAAGTGTTTTCCCACTGTGTATATTTCTTGCCTGCTGGGTACAAGCTAGGATTAAAGCTAATGACCCACCAGTTCTTGGCTCTGTTGTTTCATTACCATCTGTCCGAAAAAAATGCGAACCTGCACGGGCCAGGCAGCTGTGATGGTGGCCCTGGCTACTGGCTTTACAGAAACTAAAAGTGCTCCTATTGAAGAGTGAAGGTATAGACCCCAGAGGACCAGAAAATCAAAGAACAGTCTGGACAGGGGCACTTAGGGAGAGGGGACCGTGTAGTCAGTGAATCTTTACTGTTCAGATGACTTGGGCCACTTGAGGTTTGCTTGGCCGTCAATGTCCCTGCGTGAATCCCAGGAGTGCCTCATCAAGAAGCCTGTGAGGAATCACATCCCACCTGTACCTCTTTCTTTTTGGGACACTTGAAACTCTCATCATAATCCTATTCCAATTAATGTTCATTTGGTTTGTGTTTGAAGTACAATCAGTTCCCATAAAATCTTTTAGCTTTCCTTTAAGTCATTTGAAAAGTTTGTACATAGGAGAGGAAAACTAAAAATTTTGTCTCAAGATCAATTTTACAATTTAAAAAAAGTTTTGTTTTTGAAAGTTATGTTTTAGTACCAAGTATAGCTTCAATTTTTTTAATGTAAGATAAAGCCAAAACTAGAATTTGTGATTCGGGCATTCACTAAATGCAAAACTTTCCTGAGACAGAAAGCAAATGTATAAGTCAAGGGGAAGCCATAGGAGTATTTTCACCAGTGTGGTTGGCCATAGAAAAACATCTGAAGGTCAAATAGATTTTGTGTATACTTGGATAAATTATTTAGTCTCTTTGCAACTCAGTTTTACCAGGTTAAAGGGCACACTTAGAGTGAGCATGCTACAGTGTCTGTTCAGTATCCTTTTTATTTTTTCTTATTGACATTTTTTTAAAGAGCAGTTTTAGGTTCACAGCAAAATTGAGGGGGATATATAAAGATTTTTCCTATCTCCCCTGGCCCCACACATGCATGGCCTCCCCCATTATCAACATGGCTCAACGGAATACTTGTCACACCTGGTGACCCTACACTGACACATCATAATCATCCAAAGTCCATAGTTTACATTGTGCCTCACTCACAGTGTTGTGGATTCTATGAATTTGGACAAATGCATTATGACATGTGTCCATCATTATCACGTTCATCCAGAGCATTTTCAGCACTCTCAAAATCCTCTGTGCTCTAACTATACACATTTCAATTGGTCTGATGCCTTTTGGAAACCACTGACCTTTTTACTGTCTCCATAGTTTTATCTTTTCCAGTATATTGTGTAGTAGTTGGAATCATAGTCTTTTCAGATTGGCTTCTTTCACATAGTAATATGCATTTAAGTTTCCTTTATGTATTTTTGTGGCTTAATAACATTTTTTTCTAATGCTGAACAATATTCCATCATTTGATGTAGAACATTTTATTTATCTATTATCCTGATGAACACATCTTGTATGTTTTCTAGTTTTAGAAATTATGAATAGGCCCTGGCCGGTTGGCTCAGCGGTAGAGCGTCGGCCTGGTGTGCGGGGGACCCGGGTTCGATTCCCGGCCAGGGCACATAGGAGAAGCGCCCATTTGCTCCCCCCCCCCTCCTTCCTCTCTGTCTCTCTCTTCCCCTCCTGCAGCCAAGGCTCCATTGGAGCAAAGATGGCCCGGGCGCTGGGGATGGCTCCTTGGCCTCTGCCTCCGGTGCTAGAGTGGCTCTGGTCGCGGCAGAGCGACGCCCCAGAGGGGCGGAGCATCGCCCCCTGGTGGGCAGAGCATTGCCCCTGGTGGGCGTGCCGGGTGGATCCCGGTCAGGCGCATGCGGGAGTCTGTCTGACTGTCTCTCCCCGTTTCCAGCTTCAGAAAAATACAAAAGAAAAAGAAAAAGAAATTATGAATAAAGCTACTATAAATGTCTGTATATAGGTTTTCAGTGGCATAAGTTTTCAACTCCTTTGGATAAATACCAAACATGATTATTGCTGGATTGTATGTTAAGAATATGTCTAATATTGTAAGACACTGACAAAGTGTGGTAAAAATTTCAAACTGGTATCACAAAGAGCAGAATCAATATGCCTTCTTAATAGGAAAGAATGAGAGTGCCTGTTGCTCCACATCCTTGTCAGCATTTGGTAATGTCAATGTGTGGGTTTTGGCCATTCTCATAGGTGGATAGTGGCATCTCCTTATTGTATTATTTTGAATTACCCTGATGACACATGATGCGGAACCTTTAAAAAAACATTGAAATTTATTATATTTTCTTAAAACCAAATATAAGACACCTTAAAATGTAAAATGAAAATATATAGAAGAAAACAAAGAGAAAACTAGAAAGAAAAAAAAAAGATGGGAAAGAAAGAATGGTGAGGGAGCGGAGTAAGAAAGACCCTCCATAGCTTGAACTGAGTGAGGTTCCAGAGCCAATTTGCCCTTCAGGGATGCTACCACCCGTACAAACTCAGGGTCCTCTGCAAAAGCAAGTGCAGATGCAGGTGAAGGTTCTCATTTTAGAGGTTTTGGGCCCAGTGCCAGCTCAGGATCTTCTGCAAAAGCCAATGCAGGTGCAGGGGATAGACTCCATTCAGAATTTCTGGATCCAGTGCCATTCCCATGTCCCTTACAGGAGATGCTGCGTCCAGTGTCATCTCTGTGTTCCTTCCAGGATCCAAGCAGGTGTGTGTGATTGTTCTCCTGGTGGACGTGGTCAGTCCTGTTTCAGCTTTGATCCATTTTGGGTTAGTTTTTTTGAATGGTGTCAAATAGCTGTCCAGTTTCTTTCTTTTGCATGTGGCTTTCCAATTTTCTCAGCACCTTTTGTGAAAAGGCTTTTTTCTCCATTGTATGTTTTTAGCTCACTTGTAAAAAGTTATTTGCTTATATATAAATGTGGGTTAATTTCTGTGCTCTCAATTGTAATCCCTTGATCTGTGTGTCTGTTTTTCTGCCAGTACCATGCTATTATGATTGTTGTTGCTTTGTGGTATACATATGAAGTCATGGGGTATGATAACCTCTGAGTTCTTTTTTTCTTTCTTTCAGGATTGCTTTGGTTATTTGGGGTCTTTTGTGATTCCATACAAATCTGATAGTTTTTTTTGTTTTATTTATTTTGGGATTTTGATGAGTATTACATTAAGTTTATATATTGCTTTGGGTAATATGGCCATTTTAACTATATTGATTCTTCCAATCCATGAATACAGAACAGCTCTTCATTTCTTTTTGTCTTCTTTAATTTCTTTTAATAATGTCTTGCAGTTTTCAAGGTAGAGAATAGGGCAAAAGTAGGTTTAGAGTTGTGAATATATAAAACACGGTTTATTCTTGTATTATTATTTATTAATTATTGTATTATTTTCTTAAACTGGCAGGATCAGATAATAAAAATACACACAATACCTGTTGACAATAAAATTTAGTATTCATTTTTTGAACATATCTTATGTAGACTTATAAATGAGTAAAACATACTTCTGCACCAGTTTCAAAAGATCGGGTTAATATGAGATGGTTGATGATGGGATTCATTTTCTCTTTTCTTTAAGAGCCTAAAATAAAACCAGGGCTAACTGTCACATAGCTTCAGTAGTAGAGCTTTTGATATCTTAATCATTTCATAGCCTCCTTCACAGCCAGTCAGGTGTGGTTCCCAGGCAGAAGAGGGAATGAGAGATGAGTTTTAGGGGCACAGACACAGTGTTCTAACAAGGAGGTATGTGGGGACCTCTCAGTAAATTGTAAACTAAGAAAAAGTAGATAAAGTATGGCTACACTTTCCCCTACCCCAAATCCATTTTCTCACTTTTTGCCTTAATTCATTTCACACCCATCCAACACACAAACATCCAGCAGCCTATAAAAAGTAGTACTGTAACAAATTATAAGGGCTTGTCTAGAAATAATGGGGCCCTAACAGTCTGGATTTGTAGAGAAGAGGAACTCACTAAGAGATCAAATGGCTAGTGAACTGCTTTCTTCTGGGGAGCAGGGAGTGGGAATCAATAGCAAAGAACATAGAAACTTTGGTTTCAAATGGGTTGATGTTAATATGCCTCTGGGTTATATCTGAAGATTGAAACAGAGAAGCAGTCTTTTCACATCAAATAGCCATGATTCTGGGTGGTCCATTCTATTGAAGCTAAGGACCTCTGCTAACCCATGTATTGTCAAGGACAGAGCTGAGTTTCAAAGACTTGGCAAGGACTCAGCATCTTAGTTGTTCCAAAATATTTTAATGGTGCACCTCTATCTAAAAACAAAGTTAGTACTTCCCTCAATATGTATGAATTCAGTTTTTTGTTTATTTTTATTAATTTTTAAAATTAAATTTTATATTTTTATTTAGAAATTAAATTTAATGGAGTGACATTGATCAATAAGAGTGCATAGGTTTCAGATGAACATCTCTGTAGCATTTGAACTGTTGATTGTGTTGTGTGCCCATCACCCAAAGTCAAATCAATTTCTGTCACTGTATATTTGTCCCTCTTTACTCCCCTTCCCACACCTCTTTGTAACCAATTCAATTCATTTTATCTATGTCTATGAGTCTCAGTTTTACATCACACCTATGTGTGAAATCATATAGTTCTTTACCTTTTCTGATTTACTTATTTCACTCAGTATAATGTTTTCAAGGTCCATTCATGTTGTCGTAGATGGCACTATGTCATCATTTCTTATGGCTGAGTAGTGTTCCATTGTATATATGTACATCTTATTTATTTAATCCTCTATCGAAAGATATTTTGATTGTTTCCATGTCTAGGCAGCTGTGAATAATGCTGAGATAAACATGAGGGTGCATGTGTCTTTGTGTATCAATGTTTTTGAGTTTTTGGGTTAGATACCTTGAAGAAGGATTGCTAGGTCATATGGTAATTCTATTCTAAATTTTTTGAGGAACCACCATTACTGTCTTTCATAATGGCTGTACCAGTTTACATTCCCACCAGCAGTGGATGAGGGTTCCTTTTTCTCCACAGCCTCTCCAACACTTGTTCTTACCTGTCTTGTTGATAATAGCCAGTCTAACAGGAGTGAGGTTCTATCTTCTTATAGTTTAGATTTGCATTTCTCTAATAGCCAGTGAAAATGAGCATCTTTTCATATATCTGTTGACCATTTGTAAGTGTTCTTGGGAGAAATGTCTGTTCAGGTCCTCTCCCCATTTTTTGATTAGATTGTTTGCTTATTTGTTGTTGAGCTTTGTGAGTTCTTTATATATTTTATCCCAAATATATTACTCCTTATCAGAGCTGTTGTTTGTGAATATTTTCTCCCATTCAGTGTGCTGTCTTTTTGTTTTGTTGTCAGTTTCTTTTGCTGTACAGAAGCTTTTTAGTTTGATATAGTCCCATTTGTTTATTTTTACCTTTACTTTTCTTGCCTTTGAGGTCAAATTCATAAATTGTTCTCTGTGGCCAAGGTTCATGAGTTTAGTACTTATGTTTTCTTCTATGTATAAAATTTATAGTTTCAGGTTTTATATTTAGGACTTTGGTCTATTTTGAATTAATTTTTGTGCAGGGAGACAAACTGTAGTCAATTTGCATTCTTTACATGTGGCTTTTCAATTTTTCCAGCACTATTTATTGAAGAAGTTTTCTTTTCTACATTGTGTTTTGGCTCCTTTGTCAAAAATTATTTGTCCATATATATGCGGTTTTATTTCTGGGCTCTTGATTCTGTTCTATTGGTCTGTAAATTTGTTTTTCTGCCAATACCATGCTATTTTGATGGCTCTGTGGTATAATTTGAAGTCAGGTAGTATGAGACCCCTGGCTCTATTCTTTTTTCTCAGGATTGCTTTTGCTATTCATGGTTTTTTATGATTTCATACAAATTTGGTGATGTTTTGTTCTATTTCTCTTGAAAAATGACATTGAAATTTTAATGAGGATTGCATTAAATTTGTATATTACTTTGGGTAATATAGCCATTTTAACTATATTGATTTTTCTGACCCATGAACATGGAATATTTTTCCATTTCATTGTGTCTTTTAAAATTTCTTTTAATAATGTTTTGTAGTTCTCAGTATATAGGTCTTTCATATTCTTTGTTAAGTTTATTCCTAGGTATTTTATTATTTATTTTGTTGCAATTGTAAAAGGAATGATTTTTTTTCAATTCATTTTCTGAAGTTTCATCATTGGTGTATAGAAAAGCAGTAGACTTTTGTATATTGATTTTGTATCTTGTGACTTTATTGTATTTGTTTATTATTTCTAATAGATTTTCAGTGGAGTCTTTAGGTTTTCATCTGCAAAAATGATACCTTTACTTCTTTCCCAATATGAATGTCTTTTAATCTTTTCTCTTGCCTGATTACTACTCTAAGACTTTCAGTTCTATGCTGAATAAGAGTGGAGAGAGGAGAGTGGGCAGCCTTGTGTTCTTCCTGATTTAGAGAAAATGCTTTCAGTTTTTCATCATTTAGTATGATATTGGCTAATTGTCATATATGGCCTTTATTATGTTGAGGTACTTTTCTTCTATACCCATTTTATTGAGTGTTTTAAACATAAATGGATGTTGTATCTTATCGAATGTCTTTTGTTCATTTGTTGATAGGATCATATGGTTTTTGTCCTTTGTTTTGTTGATGTGGTTTATTACATTGATCTATTTGTGTATGTTGAATCATTCTTGTGCTCCTGGAATGTATCCCACTTGATCATGATGTATTTTTTTTAAATGTATTGTTGTATTCAATTTGCTAGTATTTTGTTTAGGATTTTTGCATCTGTATTCATTAGAGATATTGGTCTGTAGTTTTCTTTTTTTGTATTGTTTTTGCCAGGTTTTGACATCAGGTATACAGTATGTTGACCTCATAAAATGTATTAGGGAGTATTGCTTCTTCTTTCATTTTCTGGAAGACTTTGAGAAGGATAGGTACCAAGTCTTCTTTGAATGTTTAGTAGTATTCCACTAGTGTAGTCATCTGGTCCTGGACTTTTATTTTTGGGGAGGTTTTTTATATTTATTTTTTATTTTTTTTAAATTTTTCCAAAGTTGGAAACGGGGCAGCAGTCAGACAGACTCCCGCATGTGCCTGACCAGGATCCACCTGGCATGCCCACCAGAGGGCGATGCTCTGCCCATCTTGGGGCGTTGCTCTGCCGCAATCAGAGCCATTCTAGCACCTGAGGCAGAGGCCACAGAGCCATCCTCAGCACCCGGGCAAACTTTGCTCCAATGGAGCCTTGGCTGCGGGAGGGGAAGAGAGAGACAGAGAGGAAGGAGAGAGGGAGGGGTGGAGAAGTAGATGGGCGCTTCTCCTGTGTGCCCTGGCCGGGAATTGAACCTGGGACTTCTGCATGCCAGGTCGACGCTCTACCACTGAGCCAACCAGCCAGGGCCTGGGGAGGTTTTTGATAGTTGTTTCTATTTCCTCGCTGCTTATAGGTTTATTTACGTTTTCCACTTCTTTGTGACTTAGGCTAAGAAGACTATGTAGGTCTAGGTGTTAGGTCGCCAAAGGAAGAACGCACAGGGCCTGATGAGATTTATAAGAAATTTGTTTATGCATCTGTGAACAGATGGGCTGAGTCCCTAGTGGCTTATTATCAAGAGGGTGAAAAGCTTCATCCTATATAGGACGGAGTTCAGCTGCATTTTTTTGCTGCAGGGAGAAAACTTGTTATCTGTAGCAGTTAAACAACGGGAGAGGGAGGGTAGTGCTAAGTAACTGAATGTTCAGATAAGGGAAGGAGGGATGACTAACTGGAAGGATGTCCCAGGGTTGGGTGGAGGTAAGATATCAATCAGGATTGCTCAGGTAGAGAGTTACGAGAATTACCCTGGTGCTGGGTCACCTAAAGTTCAGCCTGGCTAGGTACGGCTTTGGGTAGGGGGCCCTGTATCCAAACCTAACACTAGGAGAGTATTCATTACTTCTAGATTGTAATTTGGTGTCATACATGTCATAATATTCAAGTATGATCCTTTGTATAACTATGTCTGTGGTAATCTCTTTCATTTTGGATTTTGTTTATATGAGTCATTTCTCTTTTTTCATTAGTAAATCTAGCCAGGGGTCTATCAATTTTATTGATCTTTTTAAAGAACAAGCTCATTGTTGCATTAATTTTTTGCATATATTTTTTTGTTTTCTATTTCATTTAGTTCTGCTCTAATTTTTACTATTTTCTTTCTTCTGCTGACTTTGGGTTGCCTTTGTTCTTCTTTTTCTAGTTCTTTAAGATGTGATGGTAGGTTGCTTACTAGGGATCTCTCTTGTTTTTTTATATAAGTCTGTACTTGCACCACATCGCAGATATTTTGATGTTTTCTCATTCTCATTTATCTGTATATATCTTTTGATCTCTGCTTTTATTTCTTCTTTGACCCAGTCATTTTTTAGGAGTATTTCATTTAATATTCACATTTTTGTGGGTTTCTTTCTTTATGAAGTTAAATTCTAATTTCAAAGCCTTATGATCAAAGAATTTGCTTGGTATAATTTCATTCTTCTTGAATTTGTTGAGATTAGTTTTGTGGCCCAACATATGGTTTATCCTTGAGAATGTTCCATGCACATTGGAAAAAAAATGTATAATCTGATGTTCTGGGGTGAAATATTTTGTACATGTCTGTTATATCCATTTGGTCTAGTGCCCTGGTTGGCAAACTGTGGCTCGTGAGCCACATGCGGCTCTTTGGCCCCCTGAGTGTGGCTCTTCAACAAAATACCACATGTGGGCACTACCTCGATAAGGAATGTACCTACCTATATAGTTTAAGTTTAAGAAATTTGGCTCTCAAAAGAAATTTCACTTGTATTGTTGATATTTGGCTCTGTTGACTAATGAGTTTGCCAACCACTGGTAGTGTGTTGTTATAGGCTGATATTTCTTTATTGATTTTGTATTTGGATGATCTATCTCAAGTGTCAATGGTATGTTGAGTTCTCCAAATATGACTTTCTTTTTTCTATCTCTCTTTTTGGTTCTGTTAGTAGATATCTTACATAGTATTTTGGTGCTCCCTGATTTGGTGCATATATATTAAGAAGTGTGATATCTTCCTGATATAATGTACCCTTTACCATTATGAAATGTCCATCTTTCTCTCTTGTTACCTTTGTTTTCTTGAAGTCAGTGTTGTCAGATATAAGTATGGCTACACTAGTTTTTCTTTGGGTATTATTTGCTTACAGAATCATTTTCCAACCTTTCACTTTGAGTCTACCTTTTTTTTTTTTTTTTAATTCAGTGAGAGGAGAAGAGGCAGAGAAAGAGACTCCCATATACTCCCCAACCAGGACCCACCCAACAAATTCACTGGGGGTGATGCTCTGCCCATTTGGGGTGTTACTCTGTTGCTTAGCAACTGACCTTTTCTTAGCACTTGAGGTGGAGGCTGTGGAGCCATCGTAGTGCCCAGGGCCAACTTGCTTTAATTTAATTGAGCCCTGGCTTCAGGAGGGGAAGAAAGAGAGAGAGAGAGAGAGAGAGAGAGAGAGAGAGAGAGAGAAAGGAGAAGGGGAGGGGTGGAGAAGCAGATGGACACTTCTCCCATGTGCCCTGACCAAGAATCGAACCCAGGACATCCACACACCAGGCCAACCCTCTACCACTAAGCCAACTGGCCAGGACCTGAATCTACTTTTGTCCCTGCAGTTTAGATGTGTCTCCTGAATGCAGCATATGGTTGGGTTTTGCTTTTTGATCCAATCTGCTACTCTGTGCCTCTGTGGTGAGTTCAGTCCATTTACATTTAAAGTAATTATGGACACATGAGAATTTCCTATAGCCAACTTATGTTTTGTTTTCTATTAGCTCATTGTCTCCTTTAGTTATTTTCCGTTGTATTTCTGTCAGTTGTTTTTGTTTCATGGTGGTACCTTGTGATTTTTTCCTCTGTTTCTTCTTATTTTATTTTATTATTTTTTTTATAAATAAATTTTTATTAATGTTAATGGGGTGACATCAATAAATCAGGGTATATATATTCAAGGAAAACATGTCCAGGTTATCTTGTCATTCAATTATGTTGTATACCCATCACCCCAAAGTCAGAATGTCCTCCGTCACCCTCTATCTAGTTTTCTTTGTGCCCCTCCCCCTTCCCCTCTCCCTCCTCCCCTTCCACGCCCCCCCTTCCCCCCACCCTTGGTAACCACCACACTCTTGTCCATGTCTCTTAGTCTCATTTTTATGCCTCACCAATGTATGGAATCATGTAGGTCTTGGTTTTTTCTGATTTACTTATTTCACTCTGTATAATGTTATCAAGATCCCACCATTTTGTTGCAATTGATCCGATGTCATAATTTTTTATGGCTGAGTAGTATTCCATAGTATATATGTGCCACATATTCTTTATCCAGTCTTCTATTGAAGGGATTTTTGATTGTTTCCATGTCTTGGCCACTGTGAACAATGCTGCAATGAACATGGGTCTGCATGTGTCTTTACGTATCAATGTTTCTGAGTTTTGGGGGTATATACCCAGTAGAGGGATTGCTGGGTCATAAGGTAGTTCTATTTGCAGTTTTTTGAAGAACCACCATACTTTCTTCCATAATGGTTGTACTACTTTACATTCCCACTAACAGTGAAGGAGGGTTCCTTTTTCTCCACAGCCTCTCTAACACTTGCTATTACCTGTCTTGTTGATAATAGCTAATCTAACAGGTGTGAGGTGGTATCTCATTGGAGTTTTGATTTGCATTTCTCTAATAACTAAAGAAGATGAGCATCTTTTCATATATTTGTTGGCCATTTGTATTTCTTCCTGGGAGAAGTGTCTGTTCATGTCCTCTTCCCATTTTTTTATTGGATTGTTTGTTTGTTTGTTGTTGAGTTTTATGAGTTCTTTGTATATTTTGGATATTAGGCCATTATCTGAGCTGTTGTTTGAAAATATCATTTCCCATTTAGTTGGCTGTCTGTTTATTTTGTTATCAGTTTCTCTTGCTGAGCAAAAACTTCTTAGTCTGATGTAGTCCCATTTATTAATTTTTGCCTTCACTTCTCTTGCCTTTGGAGTCAAATTCATAAAATGCTCTTTAAAACCCAGGTCCATGAGTTGAGTACCTATGTCTTCTTCTATGTACTTAATAGTTTCAGGTCTTATGTTTAGGTCTTTGATTCATTTTGAGTTAATTTTAGTACAGGGGGACAAACTGTAGTCCAGTTTCATTCTTTTGCATGTGGCTTTCCAGTTTTCCCAGCACGATTTATTGAAGAGGCATTCTTTTCTCCATTGTGTGTAGTTGGCCCCTTTATCAAAAATAATTTGACTATATATATATGGTTTTATTTCTGGGTTTTCTATTCTGTTCCATTGGTCTGAGTGTCTATTTTTCTGCCAATACCATGCTGTTTTGATTGTCGTGGCCCTACAATATAGTTTGAAGTCAGGTATTGTAATGCCCCCAGCTTCATTCTTTTTCTTTAGGATTGCTTTGGCTATTTGGGGTTTTTTATACTTCCATATAAATCTGATGATTTTTTGCTCCATTTCTTTAAAAAATGTCATTGGAATTTTGATAGGAATTGCATTAAATTGGTATATTGCTTTGGGTAATATGGCCATCTTGATTATATTTAATCTTCCTAACCAAGAACAAGGAATATTCTTCCATCTCATTATATCTTTTTCGATTTCCCTTAACAATGGTGTATAGTTTTCATTATGTAAGTCCTTTACATTCTTTGTTATGTTTATTCCTAGGTACTTTATTTTTTTTGTTGCAATTGTGAAGGGGATTATTCTTTTGAGTTTGTTCTCAAATGTTTCATTGTTGGCATATAGAAAGGCTATTGACTTCTGTATGTTAATTTTGTATCCTGTGACCTTACTGTATTGGCTTATTGTTTCTAGTAGTCTTTTTGTGGATTCTTTGGGGTTTTCGATGTATAGGATCATATCATCTGCAAAAAGTGATACCTTTACTTCTTCTTTTCCGATATGGGTGCCTTTTATTTCTTTGTGTTGTCTGATTGCTTGGGCTAGAATTTCTACTAGCACATTAAATAAGAGTGGAGAGAGTGGACAACCCTGTCTTGTTCCTGATTTAAGGTGGAAAGTCCTCAGTTTTATGCCATTTAATATGATGTTGGCTGATAGTTTATCCTATATGGCCTTTATTATGTTAAAATATTTTCCTTCTATACCCATTTTGTTGAGTGTCTTAAACATAAAGTTATGTTGTATTTTATTGAATGCCTTTTCTGCATCTATTGATAAGATCATGTGGGTTTTGTTCTTTGTTTTGTTGATATGATGTATTACGTTAATCGTTTTACGTATGTTGAACTATCCTTGAGATTCTGGGATGAATCCCACTTGATCATGATGTATTATTTTTTTAATATGTTGTTGTATTCGATTTGCTAGTATTTTGTTTAGTATTTTAGCATTTGTATTCATTAGAGATATTGGTGTGTAGTTTTCTTTTTTTCTGCTGTCCTTGCCAGGCTTCGGTATGAGGGTTATGTTGGCCTCATAAAATGTGTTTAGAAGTATTGCTTTTTCTTCAATTTTTTGGAAGACTTTGAGTAAAATAGGAACCAAGACTTCTTTGAATGAATGATAGAATTCACTAGTATAACTGTCTGGGCCTGGACTTTTATTTTTGGGGAGGTTTTTAATAGTTTTTTCTATTTCCTTCTTGCTCATTGGTCTGTTTAGGCTTTCTGCTTCTTCTTGACTCAGTCTAGGAAGGTTGTATTGTTCTAGGAATTTATCCATTTCTTCTAGATTTTTGAATTTGGTGGCATATAGTTTTTCATAGTATTCTACAATAATTCTTTGTATATCTGTGATGTCTGTGGTGATTTCTCCTCTTTCATTTTGGATTTTGTTTATATGAGAACTTTCTCTTTTTTCCTTAGTGAGTCTTGCCAAGGGTTTGTCTATTTTGTTGATCTTTTAAAAGAACTAGCTCCTCGTTTTATTAATTTTTTCCATAGTTCTGTTCCTTATTTCATTTATTTCTGCTCTGATTTTTATTATTTCCTTTCTTCAGCTGGTTTTGGGTTATCTTTGTTTTTCTTTTTCTAGTTCCTTAAGGTGTGAAGTTAAGTGGTTCACTTGGGCTCTCTCTTGTTTGTTCCTATAGGCATGAAGTGATATGAACTTCCCTGTTATTACTGCTTTTGCTGCATCCCAGAGGTTCTGATATGTCGTATTGTCATTTTCATTTGTCTGTATATATCTTTTGATCTCTGTGCTTATTTCTTCTTTGACCCATTCATTTTTTAAAAGTATGTTGTTTAGTTTCCACATTTTTGTGGGTTTTTTTTCCTCTTTTTTGCAGTTGAATTCTAGTTTCAAGGCTTTATGATCAGAAAATATGCTTGGTACAATTTCAATTTTTCTGAATTTGCTGATATTGTTTTTGTGTCCCAACATATGGTCAATTCTTGAGAATGTTCCATGTACACTAGAGAAAAATGTATACTCTGTCGCTTTGGGATGAAGTGTCCTGTAGATGTCTATCATATCCAGGTGCTCTAGTGTTTCGTTTAAGGCCAACATATCTTTATTGATTCTCTGTTTGGATGAACGATCTAGAGCTGTCAGCGGTGTATTGAGGTCTCCAAGTATGATTGTATTTTTGTCAGTTTTTGTTTTTATGTCAATAAGTAGCTGTCTTATATATTTTGGTGCTCCTTGGTTTGGTGCATATACATTAAGAATTGTTATGTCGTCTTGATTCAGTGTCCCCTTAATCATTATGAAATGACCATTTTTGTCTCTGATTACTTTTGCTGTTTTGTAGTCAGCATTATTATTAATAGAAATGAGTATTACTACACCTACTTTTTTTGGATGTAATTTGCTTGGAGTATTGTTTTCCAGCCTTTCACTTTGAATTTGTTTTTATCCTTGTTGCTTAGATGTGTTTCTTGTAGACATCATACAGCTGGATTTTTTTTAATCCATTCTGCTACTCTGTGTCTTTTTATTGGTGAGTTTAATCCACTTACATTTAGTGTAATTATTGACACTTGTGGGTTTCCTATTGTCATTTTATAAATTGCTTTCTGTTGGTTTTGTATCTTGTTTGATTCTTCTCTTTTGTTATTCTATCATTTGTTTTTGTTTGGTTTTAATCCATACTTCTTTTCTCTGTTGCTACCTTATTTAAGTCATGTGCTTCTGTGGTGGTTTTTTCAGGGGTGGTTACCATTAAGTAATGAAAAGGGTACCTACCATATTCATTGTAGTACACTATCTTATGAGTGCTTCTGCATTCCATCGTCCTTTGCTACTGTTAATCTCCGTCCTCTCCCCCCCCTTTTTTATCTTTGTTGTCACAGTTTAAATTTGGTTTTATTGTGTTCTTGGTGGAGCTTTTACTTGTGTTTTTTTGTTTTTTTCTTTGTATCTGGTTGGACAACCCTCTTTAGTCATTCCTGGAGTGGGGGTTTTCTGATGATAAATTCCCTCATCTTTTCTGTATCTGTGAATGTTTTTATTTCTCCTTCATATTTGAAGGATAGTTTTGATGGGTATAGTATTCTTGGCTGAAAGTTCCTCTCTTTCAGGACTTTAAATATTGGGGTCCACTCTCTTCTAGCTTGTAGAGTTTCTGCTGAGAAATTCGATGATAATCTAATAGGCTTTCCTTTATATGTTGTATTCTTCTTTTCCCTGGCTGCCTTGAGAATTCTTTCTTTGTCATTGGTTTGTGCCAATTTCATTATGATATGCCTTGGAGTAGGTTTGTTTGGGTTAAGAAAACTCAATATTCTGTTTGCTTCTTGAATTTGAGGCTTTTGTTCTTTCCACAGGCTTGGGAAGTTCTCATCTATTATTTGTTTGAATATGTTCTCCATTCCATTTTCTCTGTCTTTGCCTTCTGATATACCTATTACTCTTATGTTAGTCTTTTTGATGGAGTCAGACAATTCCTGTAGGGCTTTCTCATTTTTTTAAAAAATTTTTGAGTCTCTATCTCTTCTCTCTGTTGTGCCTCAATTTGCTTGTCTTCTATGTCACTAATCCTACCTTCTATCTGGCCTGTTCTATTGCTAAGCTTGTTACCTCATTTTTCAGTTCATGAATTGAGTTTTTCATCTCTGTTTGATTTGTTTTTATAGACTTGGTAATATAGTCTTTGTGTTTGCTGAGTTGTTTTTTGAGCTCCTTAATTGCCTTTCTGTGTTTTCTTGTATATCTCTGAGTATTTTTAGGATACCTATTTTAAATTCTCTGTCATTTAGCTCCAAGTTTTCAAATATATTAAATTTTTTCTCCATAGATTTTTCCTCATCTATCTGTGCTACATCTCTGTCTTTTATATCCATAATAATCTATTTTATTTTCCTTAATGGCATCTGAGGGTGGTTTTGTTAATAGCACTAATGAGAATTAATAAAGAATAAAAAGTAAAAAAATAAAAAAATATTAGTATTATTTTTTCTCTTTTCCCTTCCTCTTTCAGAAAATACCATGATAAGCTGTGAATTATATTGTGCTAAATGGAACAAAAACTACTTATAATGGAGGGCCTGTGTTGGGGAGAAGTGATAAAGTGGCAATAAAGGTGGTAGGGACCCATAAAATGCAAAAACAGAAAAAATTTGGATCAAGAATAAAACGATTTGCTTGTAAGTGTTGGTTGACTGAGAGATATAATGAGAGGGATAAGAGGGAAACAAGAGAAAGAAAAAAAGTTACTATTCTATTAAGTGGAACGAAAACTAGATAGAATGGAGAGCCGGGGTTGGGGGGAATGCTAATGAGTTAAAAAGCAAAATAAAAGCACTCAAAATGCTACAAAGAAAAAATTTGAGTCCCAAATAAAATAATTTGTTTGTGAGTGAGGATTTCATGTGAGGAAAAGTAAAGGAGAAAAGAAGAAACTAATAGAGAGGCATAAAAATGAAAAAGGGGGTAAAAAAGAAAAAAGAAAAAAAAAAGAGAGAGAGAGAGTTAAGGGTTTTGTAATGTAACCCTCATAGAGAGAAAGGAAGAAGAAAAGAAAGAAAATGGGAAATGTAACACTTATGGGTAATGTAGTTGAAGATGAGAAAAGAACAAGAGGCGCAGAGAATAAAAGGACCAAGGTGGAAGAAAAAAAAGAAAAAAGACAAGAAGATGAAAGAAACAAAAAAAAGTGGAAAAAGTTATAAAGTCTGTGGATTTTTCTTGATTTTGAGAGGTTACCTTCTTCCTTTTTCTTTACTCTCCCTCTTCCTGGTTGGTGGCTATGTTCCCAGGCTCTGCCCCTGTGGCATGCTTAGGTAGAGATTTGTAGTTGATGAGTCTCTATGGTGATGTCATATATTAGGCTTCAGTCTTGTTGGTAGTCAGGGTTTTTTAGCATTTGCAGTTTCCAACAATGAGAGAGTCTGTTTTCCTGGAGCCTCTCTCCTAGTCTCTCCTTTCTGAATTAGCAGCCTCATGATCCAGCTATGATGTTGCCGCTACCTCTGCCTTGAGAGTAAGAGGCTCAAAGAGCTGGCAAATCCCCACTCTATCCCTACTCAGTGCAGGGCTCTGGGTAAGGCTCTGTCAGTCAGGCAATGTAATCAATCAGGCAGGGCTGGGAGCCAATCTCAAGGTGCCTTCCTATGAGCCTCCAGGCATGTCCAGTATGCCTCAGCACTCTGTGGGATCACTCTCCCCAGGTTTTTTGCACTTTGTAACCTGTTTTGGCTGGGAAGAAGATGCCCTAGTTGCTGCCTGCAGAATAAGAGGTCTTAAATGTTGCCAAGTCCCTCTATTTAATGTACAGCCCTGAGTATGAAAGCTCTGCCAATCAGAGCCACCAGCTTAATCAGGTAGGGGGGCATGTTGACTTCTGTTCAGTTTCCCAGGTATATCTAGTTAAATTTGCCTTAGTGTTCCATGGTATTGCTTTCTGCAGGCTTTTTCCTTGTTAAAAAGCCCACTGCCTAGCCTGTCTAACTTCTTCAGTGTTCTCTGAGGTTTGTTCCATGGGAATGTGATTTTACCCTGTATCTGCTGACAGGAAGTTGCCCCTGCCCCTACATACATAGCAAGAGGTACTAAAAAAATCATGCCTCTTGTCTTAGATCACTGAACTGAGAGAGATTTTGTCAGTTAGAGCCGCATAAGTCAGTTGGGAGGTGAGCAGACTGTGGGTTAAGCTAATTTCAGAGATTAGATCAGCAGATCTGCTCCTGAGACAGACTGCAAGCTGCTTGTGTGCCCCTCCCCCTAGCACTTCCATATTTTTTCTTTCCCAGGATGTTAGCCTGAATGGCTGGGTGAGGTACCCCACCTGCCTGGAGAAGTTCCGGTGTAGGGAAGTTCGCTTTTGCACACTCCCCGCTCGCTGCTGTTTGGGGTGCAGGGACCACACCGAGACTCTGGTCACAGCCCACGCAGAGGCCTCTGACCCTGCCCCTCTGTCCAGGAACATGGGTGCCCACTCCTGGGGTGCTAGGAGGAACCTCTCACACACTATCCGCGCTCTCCAACCAGGATATAGGGGCTAATGGCGGCTGCTGCTCACCTGCCTTGCCGGATCCGGCGCAGGTGTTAGCTCATGTGGGCTGAGTTGCCGCAGGCACACTCTCTCCTCGGTTTGTATGTCTGTGCCGCAGCCTGGCTCACCCTAAGCCCTCTATCTCAGTACCAAGTGAAAGCAGCCTTTGCTCAGATTAGTGAGGAAGGCGGAGTGTTCCTTTATCCCTCTTATTTCCTACAGAGTTGATTATATATTTAGTCAATTTTTTGCTCAATCATACCTTCATGTTCAGTGTATGGGACTTCCAGATGCTCCAAGGATAGATTTTTCTGTCACTGGTTGAAGAACTTGTTGAAATTTTGGGGAGAGGTATTGGGAGCGCTCCTCACGGCGCCATTTCTCTGATGTCACACTTGAGAGTTTGCTTTTAAGATGGACTCAGTATAGATTTTAATGTAGATTAAGAAACAGTCCTCTTCAATCTATTTCAAAGGTGAATGACTCCTACAAGTCTTCTATCAGAAACTACTCATTAGATTCATGTGTACCAGAAGCTTTATCAGTGATGTTTGGGGGTAGAAAGAGTTTATTTCTGTTTTATATTTTCTTTTTCCTCTTCTAACATTTGAATGAATGGTGATAGGTGGAGTTGCAGACACCAGCTCTCTCCTCCTTCAGGGTTACATTCAGAGAAGGAGAGTGTTCTCTCTGCAGAACCCTCTTCTTTAAAAGGTCATAGCTCCTTCTTTTGAGGGAGAAGAAACAAGAAAGAAACAAAATAACACAAGCATTCTTCATAATTGTTTATAATTGGATATATGTAAAATGATAAATATATATATTTGTCTCTGCCCCAAGTTTCTGACAGAGAACTTCTAAAACCCTTTTATATAGGGGTATTAGGACAATCTTTTGTTCTAACATTTTGTTGTTGACCCCAGTTACTGACATAGTGCTCCTAAATTTCTTTGAATTTTCTAGGTGATAGTGTGGTTGGTGGAAATGGGACTTTTTCATGTGATCACAAGGAAAGCATTACAGAGCCCCACATATGGGTGGATATGGTGTAGTGGTAAGATTTATTGAAGGAGAAAACATAAAGAGCTGTCTTAGGTTCAGTTCCATTGTCTCATCTTTGTTAGTCCCATTGTGAAAGAAGTCCAACCTTGTTTCCATCAGGCTCAGAATGAAACCAGTGTCCAAAAATTCTGTGCCATGCCGAAGTTTAGTCCAGTTTAGTCTCTATCTTTTTTCACATAAAATAGTCTCTGGTTGCAGCTGAGCTTAGACTGGTGTTGTGCTGATGTACCCAGTCTCAGGTTTGGAGCCTACATTTGGAATCCATGAGGCTGCTATCAAGAAAGAATGTGTGAATGAATGGGGCAAGTATGTGTCAGAGAGCGAGAGAGCAAGAGAGAGAGCAAGCGAGAGAGAGAGCACTAGAGCTAGATAGAATAGCTAGAAAGTGAGAGCTTTGTTAGGTTCTGATTACTATCTTGGGCTTGGGAAGGACCAGACACCCTTTCAAACTAACCAATCAACCCCAATCTTTTGTGGGTTTCTGTTGGGTCCTTTCCTTAACAAATACATTTTCTAGATCTTGTGGGGTTCTTTGTCCCCTATCCAATCTGATCCTTTCCCCAAGCAAGGCTCTGCCCCTTATGGTCACCATCTTAGTTCTTACTGTGCATGTCTTAAATTGGAAACACCTCTTGTGGTTGTCTTGACTTCTACTGGGCATATACTCTGTAGTGGAATTTTTCCTGCTATTTTTATTCCTCCCTTGGTAATGACCAGTAACAATCCTTTCTTCCCCCTACCTGCCTACTTCAGGGACTAGGTCCCAAGGGCAGAAAATGTGGAGGTCCCCTGGGAAACCTATGCAGCTGTAGCTTCCTAATGAAGCAGGCTTTTTAATGTCTGATTCCCTTTGCCCCTTTCCTTTACTAATATCTACCTACCTATGCTAACAATAGCAGTGTCTTTGTTCTTATAAGGTGACTCTGTCACCTGGATGGGAACTCGTCACCTGAAAGACAAAAATATAATTAGAAGAAGCTTGGGATTTTTAGCCCCACCGTCCATTCACAAGAGAAGTGGGAGGGGCTGGAACTGCAGTTAATAATTAATCATGTCTACCATCATGAAGCTTCTATAAAAATCCCAGTGTTCGATTTGGGAGATGACGTCAGAGTAATGACGCAGTAGGAAGCAATACCGATAAATCTCCCCCAAAACTCAACAAGATCTTCAACCAGAAACAGAAAAACCTATCCTTGGAGCCTCCAGATATTTTGCAATACACCCGAAGGTATGGTCGAGCAAAAAATTGGCTATATATATAATCAAACCTCGAAGGAAATAGGGAGTAAGAAATGCTCCGCCTTCCTCACTAACTTAAATAGGGCTGCTTTCACTGGGAACTGAGAATATAAAAACTAAGGCGGGCAAAGTGGGTGAATAGATCCAGGCTGCGGCACAAACGGCCAAACCAGGCTGTGGCACGGAGATCCAAGCCTAGGAAAAACTGTGCCTGTGGCAACCCAGTCAATACAAGCTAACATTCGCACCAAACCCAGACAAACAAAGACAAGCAGGGCAGCCATTTTCCCCAATCTCCTGGTCAGCGCGCAGATAGTGGGAGATTCCTTCGAAAGCCCTGGGAGTGGGTGCCCGTGTTATCTCACATAGAGGCAGAGTCAGAGGCCTCTGTGTGGGCCCAAAGCGGAATCTCGGGCCACCCCAGTGCCCTTGAAAAGCTGCACACGGGGAGGGAGTGAGAGCCAATTCCAACGCTGGAACTTTTCCGTGCGGGCGGGGGTTTCACTCAGAATGTGAGACTGCCGGCCTGATATCCTGGTCTGCGCACAGATAGTGAGCAAGAGTTTCCTCCAAGTGCCCCGGGAGTAGGTGCCCACCCGTGTTACCGGACAGAGTGGCAGAGCCAGAGGTCTTTGAGTGGGCGGAAGCCCCACTTGATTATGCTAGCAGCTCTGACTGACTGAGCCTTACCTAGAGCCCTGTGCTGAGTGGGAATAGAGTGAGGAGTTGCCAGCTCTTTGAGCCTCTTACTATCCAGGCAGAGGCAGCAGCAACCCCATAGCTGGATTATCAGGCTACTAATTGAGGAAGGAAAGACTAGGAGAGAGGCTCCAGGAACATGGACTCTCTCACTGTCGGAGCCTATAAATGCAAATGAGCCTCGACTGCCAACAAGACTGAAGCACAATACATGACATCACCATAGAGACTTATCAACTGCAAATCTCTACCTGAGCATGTCAAAGGGGCAGAACCTGGGGTACAGAGTCACTGACCAGGAAGAGGAAGAGGAAAGAAAAAGCAAGAAGATAACCTCTCAAAATCAAGAATAATCCGCAGACTTTATAACCTATCCCATTTTATTATATTTGTTCATTTGTTTCTCTTATCTTCATTCTTGATTTTTTTTCCTCCTCTAATTTGGTCATTTAACTCTCTGTCAGTCTTGCTCTCTCCTCTCCTTCAACTACACTACCCATAAGTGTTACATCTCCCATTATCTTTTCTTTCCTCTTCCTTTCTCTCTATGAGGGTTGCATTCCAAAACCCTTAACTCTCTCTCTCCTCCTTTTTCTTTTTTCTTCTTTTAGTGGTACCCTCTTTCTCTCTCTCTCTCTCTCTCTTTCTTTTCTCCCTCTATATTAGTTTCTTCCTTTCTCCTTTACATCTCCTCTCATTCAAACCTCAATAACGCAGCGGTAGAGCATCGGCCAGGCGTGCAGGAGTCCGGGGTTCA
This sequence comes from Saccopteryx bilineata, assembly GCF_036850765.1. Taxonomy (NCBI): domain Eukaryota; kingdom Metazoa; phylum Chordata; class Mammalia; order Chiroptera; family Emballonuridae; genus Saccopteryx; species Saccopteryx bilineata. The sequence continues at coordinate 65,388,349 of NC_089498.1, forward strand.
ATTCGTGGCTAGGGCACACAGGAGAAGCGCCCATCTGCTTCTTCACCCCTCCCCCTCTCCTTCCTCTCTGTCTCCCTCTTCCCCTCCCACAGCTGAGACTTTATTGGAGCAAAGATGGCCTGGGCGCTGGGGATGGCTCTGTGGCCTCTGCCTCAGGCGCTAGAATGGCTCTGGATGCAACAGAGCGACGCCCCAGAGGAGCAGAACATCACCCCGTGGTGGGCATGTTGGGTGGATCTCAGTCGGGTGCATGCGGGAGTCTGTCTGACTGCCTCCCTGTTTCCAGCCTTGGAAAAATGAAAAAAAAACAAAACCTCAATAACGAACAAATTATCTTATCTGAGATCAAACTTATGTTCTTGGCATTTTGGGGTTTTTTTTACTTCACCTTTTTAACTCACTAGCAGTGCTCCCATCCCTGGCTCTCCATTTTATCTAGTTCTTGTTCCACTAAATACAATAGTAATTTTTTAATTTGTCCCCCCATTTTCCTGTTTCCCTCTTATTCCTCTCATCATAACTCTTAGTTAACCAACACCTAAAAGAAAATCATTTTATTCTTGACCCAAATTCTTTCCTCATTTGCTTTTTGTGGGGTCCATACCCCCCTTTCTTTTTCTTTTTCTTTCTTTTTTTTGCCCTTTATTACTTCTCCCCAATTCAGGCCCTCCATTACAGGCATTGTTTGTTCTATTTAGTACAATATAATTCACAGTTCACCACAAGATTTTCTCAAGAAAGAGGGGAACAGAGTGGAGAGGAAAAAAGGAGGGGGGGGGAATAATTTCTTTTTTTAAAATTTTTGTTTTATTTTATTTTTCTTTAATTATTAATTTTTTTTAAAAAACAACTCTTTTTGATTTTTTTAACTTTTTATTCTTTATTAAATATCATTAATACTATCAACAAAACCACCCTCAGATGCCATTAAGGAAGAGAAAATCAAATATCATGGATACAAAAGAAAGAGAGGTAACACAGATAGATGAGGAAAAAATCTATGGAGAAAAAATTTAATATATTGGAACCCTTGTAGTTAAATGACAGAAAATTTAAAATAGAAATCCTAAAAATACTCAGAGATATACAAGAGAACACAGAAAGGCAATTTAGGGAGCTCAGAAAACAATTCAGTGAACACAAAGAATATATTTCCAAGGAAATTAAAACTATAAAAACAAATCAAACAGAGATGAAAAACTCAATTCATGAGCTGAAAAACGAGGTAACAAGCTTAGCTAATAGAACAGGCCAGATAGAAGGTAGAATTAGAAAAATAGAAGATAAGCAACTTGAGGCACAACAGAGAGAAGAAGAAAGAGACTCAAAAATTAAAAAAAATGAGATAGCCTTACAGGAATTATCTGACTCCATCAAAAAGACTAACATAAGAATAATAGGTATATCAGAGGGAGAAGAGAGAGAAAATGGAATGGAGAACATATTCAAACAAATAATAGATGAGAACTTCCCAAGCCTGTGGAAAGAACTAAAGCCTCAAATTCAAGAAGGAAACAGAACATCGAGTTTTCTTAACCCCAACAAACCTACTCCAAGGCACATCATAATGAAATTGGCACAAACCAATGACAAAGAAAAAATTCTCAAGGCAGCCAGGGAAAAGAAGAATACAACATATAAAGGAAGGCCCATTAGATTATCATCCGATTTCTCAACAGAAACTCTACAAGCTAGAAGAGAGTGGACCCCAATATTTAAAGTCCTGAAAGAGAGGAACTTTCAGCCACAAATACTATACCCATCAAAGCTATCCTTCAAATATGAAGGAGAAATAAAAACATTCACAGATACAGAAAAGATGAGGGAATTTATCATCAGAAGACCCCCACTTCAGGAATTACTAAAGGGGGTTCTCCAATCAGATACAAAGAACAACAACAACAACAAAAAAACAAAGCCACAGGTAAAGCTCCACCAAGAACACAATAAAACCAAATTTAAACTGTGACAACAAAAAGAAAGGGGGGGGGAGAGGATGGAGATTAACAGTAGCAAAGGACGATGGAGTGTAAAAGTACTCACAAAATAGTGCACTACAATGAAAAGGGTAGAAACCCTTTTGATTACTTAATGGTAACCACCATTGAAAAAACCACCACAGAAGCACATGTTTAAAAAAAGATAGCAACAGAGGAAAGATGTATGGAATACAACCAAATAAAAACAAAAGATAGAAAAACGAAAGAGAAGGATCAAACAAGACACAAAACTAACAGAAAGCAATCTATAGAATGGCAATAGGGAAATCACAAGTGTCAATAATTACACTAAATGTAAACGGATTAAACTCACCAATAAAAAGGCACAGAGTAGCAGAATGGATTAAAAAAGAAAATCCAACTGTATGCTGCCTATAAGAAACTCATCTAAGTAACAAGGATAAAAACAAATTCAAAGTGAAAGGCTGGAAAACAATGCTCGAAGCAAATAACATCCAAAAAAAAGCAGGCGTAGCAATACTCATATCTGATAATGCTGACTACAAGACAGCAAAAGTACTCGGAGATAAAAATGGCCATTTCATAATGGCTAAGGGGACACTGAATCAAGAAGACATAACAATTCTTAATATATATGCACCAAACCAAGGAGCACCAAAATATATAAGACAGCTACTTATTGACCTTAAAGCAAAAACTGACAAAAATACAATCATACTTAGAGACCTCAAGCAACACTGATGGCTCTAGATCGGTCATCCAAACAGAGAATCAACAAAAATATAGTGGCCTTAAACAAAACACTAGAACACCTGGATATGATAGACATCTACAGGACATTTCACCCCAAAGTGACTGAGTATACATTTTTCTCCAGTGTACATGGATCATTCTCAAGAATGGACCATATGTTGGGCCACAAAACAACATCAGCAAATTCAGAAAAATCGATGTTGTACCAAGCATATTTTCTGATCATAAAGCCTTGAAACTAGAATTCAACTGCAAAACAGAGGCAAAAAATCCCACAAAAATGTGGAAACTAAACAACATACTTTTAAAAAATGAATGGGTCAAAGAAGAAATAAGTGCAGAGATCAAAAGATATATACAGACAAATGAAAATGACAATACGACATATCAGAATCTATGGGATGCAGCAAAAGCAGTGATAAGAGGGAAGTTCATATCACTTCAGGCATATATGAACAAACAAGAGAGAGCCCAAGTGAACCACTTAACTTCACACCTTAAGGAACTAGAAAAAGAAGAACAAAGACAACCCAAAACCAGCCGAAGAAAGGAAATAATAAAAATCAGAGCAGAAATAAATGAAATAGAGAACAGAAAAACTATAGAAAAAATTAATAGAACAAGGAGCTGGTTCTTTGAAAAGATCAATAAAATTGACAAACCCTTGGCAAGACTTACCAAGGAAAAAAGAGAAAGAACTCATATAAACAAAATCCAAAATGAAAGAGGAGAAATCACCACGGACACTGTAGATATACAAAGAATTATTGTAGAATACTATGAAAAACTTTATGCCACTAAATTCAAAAACCTAGAAGAAATGGACAAATTCCTAGAACAATACAACCTTCCTAGACTGAGTCAAGAAGAAACAGAAAGCCTAAACAGACCTATTAGTAGAGAAGAAATAGAAAAAACCATTAAAACCTCCCCAAAAATAAAAGTCCAGGCCCAGATGGCTATACCAGTGAATTTTATCAAACATTCAAAGAAGACTTGGTTTCTATTTTACTGAAAGTCTTCCAAAAAATTGAAGAAGAAGCAATACTTCCAAACATTTTTTGAGTCCAACATAACCCTCATACCATAACCAGGCAAGGATGGCACAAAAAAAGAAAACTACAGACCAATATCTCTAATGAATACCGATGCTAAAATACTAAACACAATACTAACAAATCGAATACAACAACATATTAAAAAAAAATACATCATGATCAAGTGGGATTCATCTCAGAATCTTAAGGATGGTTGAACATACATAAAACGGTTAACGTAATACACCATATCAACAAAACAAAGAACAAAAACCACATGATCCTATCAATAGACGCAGAAAAGGCTTTTGATAAAATACAACACAATTTTATGTTTAAGACACTCAACAAAATGGGTATAGAAGGAAAATATCTCAACATGATAAAGGCCATATATGATAAACAATCAGCCAACATCATATTAAATGGCACAAAACTGAAGGCTTTCCCCCTTAAATCAGGAACAAGACAGGGTTGTCCACTCTCTCCACTCTTATTTAATGTGCTAGTAGAAATTCTAGCCTGAGCAATCAGACAAGACAAAGAAATAAAAGTCATCTATATTGAAAAAGAAGAAGTAAAGGTATCACTTTTTGCAGATGATATGATCCTATACATCGAAAACCCCAAAGAATCCACAAAAAGACTACTAGAAACAATAAGCAATACAGTAAAGTTGCAGGATACAAAATTAACATACAGAAGTCAATAGCCTTTCTATATGCCAACAATGAAACATTTGAGAACAAACTCAAAAGAATAATCCCCTTCACAATTGCAACAACAAAAATAAAATCCTTAGGAATAAACATAACAAAGAATGTAAAGGACTTACATAATGAAAACTATACACCATTGTTAAGGGAAATCGAAAAAGATATAATGAGATGGAAGAATATTCCTTGTTCTTGGTTAGGAAGAATAAATATAATCAAGATGGCCATATTACCCAAAGCAATATACAAATTTAATGCAATTCCTATCAAAATTCCAATGACATTTTTTAAAGAAATGGAGCAAAAAATCATCAGATTTATATGGAAGTATAAAAAACCCCAAATAGCCAAAGCAATCCTAAAGAAAAAGAATGAAGCTGGGGGCATTACAATACCTGACTTCAAACTATATTGTAGGGCCACGACAATCAAACAGCATGGTATTGGCAGAAAAATAGACACTCAGACCAATGGAACAGAATAGAAAACCCAGAAATAAAACTACGTATATATAGTCAAATCAGTTTTGATAAAGGGGCCAACAACACACAATGGAGAAAAGAAAGCCTCTTCAATAAATCGTGCTGGGAAAACTGGAAAGCCACATGCAAAAGAATGAAACTGGACTACAGTTTGTCCCCCTGTACTAAAATTAACTCAAAATGAATCAAAGACCTAAACATAAGACCTGAAACTATTAAGTACATAGAAGAAGACATAGGTACTCAACTCATGGACCTGGGTTTTAAAGAGCATTTTATGAATTTGACTCCAAAGGCAAGAGAAGTGAAGGCAAAAATTAATGAATGGGACTACATCAGACTAAGAAGTTTTTGCTCAGCAAGAGAAACTGATAACAAAATAAACAGACAGCCAACTAAATGGGAAATGATATTTTCAAACAACAGCTCAGATAAGGGCCTAATATCCAAAATATACAAAGAACTCATAAAACTCAACAACAAACAAACAAACAATCCAATAAAAAAATGGGAAGAGGACATGAACAGACACTTCTCCCAGGAAGAAATACAAATGGCCAACAAATATATGAAAAGATGCTCATCTTCTTTAGTTATTAGAGAAATGCAAATCAAAACTCCAATGAGATACCACCTTACACCTGTTAGATTAGCTATTATTAACAAGACAGGTAATAGCAAATGTTGGAGAGGCTGTGGAGAAAAAGGAACCCTCCTTTTCTGTTGGTGGGAATGTAAAGTAGTACAACCATTATGGAAGAAAGTATGGTGGTTCCTCAAAAAACTGAAAATAGAACTACCTTATGACCCAGCAATCCCTCTACTGGGTATATACCCCCAAAACTCAGAAACATTGATACGTAAAGACACATGCAGACCCATGTTCATTGCAGCATTGTTCACAGTGGCCAGGTCATGGAAACAACCAAAAAGCCTGTCAATAGATGACTGGATAAAGAAGATGTGGCACATATATACTATGGAATACTACTCAGCCATAAGAAATGATGACATCGGAACATTTACAGCAAAATGATGGGATCTTGATAACATTATACGAAGTGAAATAAGTAAATCAGAAAAAACCAGGAACTGCATTATTCCATACGTAGGTGAGACATAAAAGTGAGACTAAGAGACATTGATAAGAGTGTGGTGGTTACGGGGGGAAAGGGGAGAGGAAGAGGGAAAGGGGGAGGGGGAGGGGCACAAAAAATACTAGATAGAAGGTGACAGAAGACAATGTGACTTTGGGTGATGGGTATGCAACATAATTGAACAAGATAACCTGGACATGTTAGCTTTGAATATATGTATCCTGATTTATTGATGTCGCCTTATTAAAAAAATAAAATTATTAAAAAAAAAATCCCAGTGTTAATTAGGTTCAGGGAGCTTCCAGGTTGGTGAACACATTCACAAACTGGGAGAATGGTATAACTGAACTTCATGGGGACAGAAGCCCCTGTGCTTGGGAACTTTTCAGTCTTTCCTCCTTGTACCTCTTCATCTATCTGTTCATCTGTTTCCTTTATGACATTTCTTTGTTATAAGATAAACTGTTGAACACAAGTGTTTCCTTGAGTTCTGAGCTGTTCTAGCAAATGATGGGATCTAAGGTGGGGGAATCATGTGAACCTTAATCTTGAATCCAAATCAATAGAAGTTGTGGGTAACCTGGGGGACCTACCACTTGTGATTGGCATCTGAGTTGGGGGGTAGTTTTGTGAGACTTTGTCCTTAATCTGTGGAGTCTGTACTAACACTGATTAGTATCAGAATTAAATTGAATTGTAAGATACCTAACTGGTGTTTCAGAATTGCCTGATATGTGGAAAACCCAGACATCAAGAATCAAAATTATTATCAGTGTGGTAGTAAACACAGGGAGAGGCGTCTTTCCCACATAATGTGTGATTGTTCTATTCTAACTTGTGTTTTCTGAAGAGTTTGAATATTGAATCAAATGTTTCCTTTGGAAGAAGTGATTATAAGATGTGTTGAATGTCATTGTTCCCATCTTTTTATCCGTTCTCAAGGAATATGATTTCTTACTTGAATTTCTCTTTTTTATATAGCAAAATATATAAATAAGTAAAAATCATATAAGACTTACTTCCACCCCCCAACTACCTGTGACTAAAAGGCCATATTTCATAAATATAAATATAGTTTTAAATCTTGGTTAGAAATCATGCTTTTCTTCTTTCTAGTAAAATAGTTGACACTTTTGCTACAACAAAGAAGCAAATAATTAAACCCAAATGAGAGTTTACCCAATAAAATATTTTTTTACCAATAAAACATTTTTTAAAACAAAATTTTTATTAAAATTATTTTTTGTGGCCCTGGCTGTTTGGTTCAGTGGATAAAGCCTAGGCCTGGTGTGCAGACGTCCCGAGTTCAATCTCTGATCAGGGCACACATGAGAAGCGACCATCTACTTCTATGTCCCTCGCTCTCTCCCTTTTCTCTCTCTTCCCCTCTGTGCAGCCAATGGCTTGATTGGTTTGAGCATTGGCCTCAAGTACTGAGGATAGCTCGGTTGATTCGAGCATCAGCCCCAGGTTGGGGTTGCTGGGTGGATTACGGTCAGGGCACATGCAGAATTTGGTCTCTCTATCTTCCCTCTTCTCACTTAAAAAAATCTTGTGTCTAATTTTGTTTTTTAATTAAAACTTTATATTTCAATTACAGTTCTCATTCAATAATATTTTGTATCAATTTCAGGTGTATAGCACAGTTGTTAGACAATTATATACAAAGTGCTCTCCTTGATATTCCTAGTACCCATCTGGTACCATATGTAATTATTAAAATATCATTGACTATATACAATATATTTCCTATGCTGTCCCTGTGACTATTCTGTAACTACAGATCAAGAAAAAAAATTTTAAAACAGGCTCAAAAATAAAAATAATTTTGTTTTTTTGATTGAGAGACAGAGAGAGAGAGAGACAGAGAGACAAGCAGGGACAGTCAGACAGAAAGGGAGAGAGATGAGAAGCATCAACTTGTTGCAGCACTTTCGTTGTTCATTAATTGCTTTCTCACATGTGCCTTAACCAGGAGACTCCATTCAAACCAGTGACCCCTTGCTCAAGCCAGCGACCTCAGCTCAAGCTGGTGAGACTGAACTCAAATCAAATGAGCCTGCACTCAAGCCAGCATCCTTGTGGTTTCAAACCTGGGTCTTCAGTGTCCCAGACTGACACTCTATCACTGCCTCACCCTGGTCAGGCTTCTGGTAACTCTATTCTTAATTTATCAAAGAACCTTCATACTGTTTTCCATAGTGGCTGTACCCAGTGGTGGGATTCATTGGGTTTGCACTGCTTTGGAAGAACTGATACCCAATATTTTGTTGAGTTCTGTGAACCGGTTGTTAAAATGGTATTTGTAATCAGGGTTTTCTCTAAGATGGGTGCCTGTGCAGCTAATCAATGTGGAAATCACAAATTTACATTTATTACTTTTTTTAATGTTCATCTGCACAACAGCATATTCTAAGCACCTGCAGTAATGTTCATTCTGTCCATAGGTGAAAAAAAATTGCAAGTGAGGATGCCAATCAAGAAGCAATATGGAAATATCTAAACAGTTTTATTGTTTTTTTGTGCCAGGTTTCATTTAACATTTTTTCATTAATATTATAATTAAAAAAAATTTTTTTTTACAGAGACAGAGAGAGAGAGTCAGAGAGAGGAATAGATAGGGACAGACAGACAGGAACAGAGAGAGATGAGAAGCATCATCATCAGTTTTTCATTGCGACAGCTTAGTTGTTCATTGATTACTTTCTCATATGTGCCTTGACTGTGGGCCTTCAGCAGACCAAGTAACCCCTTGCTCAAGCCAACAACCTTGGATCCAAGCTGGTGAGCTTTGCTCAAACCAGATGAGCCTGCGGTCAAGCTGGCAACCTCAGGGTCTCGAACCTGGGTCTTCCGCATCCCAGTCCGATGCTCTATCCACTGTACCACTGCCTGGTCAGGCTTTTCATTAATATTTTAAAACTCTTATAATCTAGTTTTTTGTACCTCTTTTATTGTTCTTATTTAAATATTAAATGCATGAAAAATAAACTACCTTTCAGTAGATCATTTTTTATACATAAAATGGCCATTAGGGTAGAGAACTGGTTGTTAAATTATTTGAATTCCACCACTAGCTGTACCTATTTACATTCCACTAATAGTGTATGAGTATACCTTTTATTCCAAATCCTCTCTAATACATTTTAGTTTTTGTCTGTTGATTATAGCTATTCTAACAGGTGTGAGGTGGTATCTCACTATAGTTTTGATTTGCATTTCACTTATAGCTAGTGAAATTGTGCCTCTTTTTATATATCTGTTGGCCATTTGTGTGTCTCTTTCAGAAAAGTGTTAAGTGTCTGTTCAAGTCTTCTGCCCATTTAAAAAATAGAATTATTATTTTTATTGTTGAATTATATAAAATTTTTATATATTTTGAATATTATTGGAGGTGTTATTTGTAAATATTATTCCCAATTTGATTGGTTGCCTTTATGTTTTATTGATGATTTCTTTAGATATGCAGTACCATTTATTTTTACCGTTAAATTTCTTTGCTTTTGAAGTCACATTTATAAAATTTCCTCTAAGAACAAGGTCTATAAGTTTAGTTTATGTTTTCTTTTATGCATGTTATTACTTCATGTCTTATTTTTAGATCTTTGATCCATTCTAAGTAAATGTTTTTGGTATAGTGTGAAAGAGCAGTCTAGTTTCATTGTTTTGCACAAGACTTTTTAAATTTTTTAATACTATTTATTGAAGAGGCTTTCTCTTCTCTATTGTATTTTCTGGCTCCTCTGTTGATAATTATTTATCTATAGAACCCTGTGCACTCTGTTCAAATGAAGATTGGTACAGCCATTTTAGAGAACAATATGAGGGTTCCTCAAAAAATTGAAAATGGAACTTGTCTATGACCCAGCAATTCTACTTTTGAATATTTATCTGAAAGACACTAAAACAATAGAAAGAATATATTCACCCCTATGTTTATTGCAGTGTTGTTTACAATTGCAAAGATGTGGAAGCAATCCCAATGCCCACCAATAGATGATTGGATAAAAAAAACTGGTACATATACACAGTGGAATATTACTTGGCCATAAAAAATGAAACCTTACCATTTGCAATAGCATGGATGAACCTAGAGTGTATTATGCTAAATGAAATAAGAATAAGACTAATACCATATATTTCATTTATATGCGGAATCTAAAAAAGAGACCAAACAAAAATATAAATCTGAAACAGAATCACAGATACAGAAAACTGACCAATGGTTGCCAGAGGGGAGAGGGGGTGGGGGATGGGTGATAAAGGTAAAGGGATTAAGAAGTACAAATGGGTAGTTACATAATAGACAAAGGGATGTAAAGTACAACATGAGGAATATAATCAGTGATACTGTGGTGACTAAGTATGGTGTCAGGTAGGAGCTTGGGATGATAATAAGGCAATTTGTAGGGTATGTGGTTGTCTGACCACTAAACTGTAAGCTGTATACCTAAAATTGTTACAAAGTAGTATTATATGTAAACTGTAATTAAAAAAAATAATAAATGTTGGTCAAATAAGTTTGTAAATATGATATATATGTTTGCTCGCTTGTGACTTATATTGGGTGTGGGGGACAGGCTATAAGCAGGCCAGGTCGTTGTAGCCTAAGGTTTGGTTTTGGGACTAAGCTTTTCCCCACACCCTTGACTGATTGTATGATCTGGGTGGTGCACTCTCATGAGGAATCCAATTATGCCTTGGATAAGTGACTTTGTATCAGAGACTTCCTTGTTTGTATATTGGATTAAGGGATTTTGGTTTTCTACACTATAAAGTGGGACAGACCAGGAGCTTGGACACACAGTTCCTGCTATCACAATTGCAGAGGCTTCCCTGATCCCTTGCCCTTCATGGGAAGAGCTGGTTTTCTGCTTTTCCCTTGTCTTCTTTTGTGGTTTGCCTGTCTTGGTGAGACACCAATAAATAGGATGGCCCCCCATTCTCTGACTCCGCCATTTCTTTATTGTCTGCCCGAATCCAATGGGAACCTGCATGTGAATGGCCACGATGGCGGCTCCTGGCCTTACAATAAAGAAAATTAGTTTCTCATATACATGTGAGTGAATTTCTGGGATCTGTTTTGTTCCATTGGTCCATATGTCTGGTTTTCTGCCAATACAATACTGTTTTGGTTATTGTGGCCCTGTAGTTTAATTTGAAGTCAGGGAGTGTATATCCCTAGCTTTGTTCTTTTTTTTTTTTTTCAGGATTGCTTTGGTTCTTAAGGGTCTTTAGTGGTTTCAGACAGATTGATGAATTTTTAAAAAAAAATCTTTTATTTATTTATTTATTTATTTATTTATTTATTTTTATTCATTTTAGAGAGGAGAGGGAGAGACAGAGGGAGAGAGAGAGAGAAAAGGGGGGAGGAGCAGGAAGCATCAACTCCCATATGTACCTTGACCAGGCAAGCCCAGGGTTTCAAACCGGTGACCTCAGCATTTCCAGGTCAATGCTTTATCCACTGTGCCACCACAGGTCAGGCCAGATTTGATAATTTTTCTGTTTCTATTTCTTTAAATAATTACATAGGGATATTTTCTGGGATTTCATTAAGTCTGTATATTGCTTTGGGTAATATGGTCATTTTAACTATGTTGAGTGTTCAAATCCATGAACACAAGGTAGTCTTTTTTTGTGTCTTCTTCAAATTCTTCTAATAATGTCATAGTTGTCTGTGTAAAGGTCCTTCACATCCTTTGTTAAATTTACTTCTAGATTTTTTTTTTTGTATTTTTTTCTGAAGCTAGAAACCGGAAGAGACAGTCAGACAGACTCCCACATGTGCCGGACCGGGATCCACTCAGCACGCCCACCAGGGGGCGATGCTCTGCTCACCAGAGGGCAATGCTCTGCCCCTCCTGGGCATCACTCTGTTGTGACCAGAGCCACTCGAGCGCCTGGGGCAGAGGCCAAGGAGCCATCCCCAGCGCCGGGGCCATCTTTGCTCCAATGGAGCCTCGGCTGCGGGAGGGGAAGAGAAAGACAGAGAGGAAGAAGAGAGGGGGAGGGGTAGAGAAGCAGATGGGCGCTTCTCCTGAGTGCCCTGGCCGGGAATCGAACCCGGGACTTCTGCACATCAGGCCAATGCTCTACCATTGAGCCAACCGGCCAGAGGCTACTTCTAGATATTTTATTCTTTTTATTGTAATTGCAAAATAGAAATTGATTTTTCCCTGAAATTTCATTGTTATTATATAGAAATGCAATGGAGTTTTGTACATTGACTTTGTATTCTGCAACTTTACTGTTTGCTTATTGTTTCTAATAGCTTTTTGTAGGAGTCTTTAAGATTTTCTTTATAAAAAATTAGGTCATCTGTAAAATGTGAGAATTTACTTTTTCATTCCCAATGTGGATGCCTTTTATTTTTTTCTCTTGCCTGATTGCTCTGACTAGTACTATACTGAATAATGGTGAGAGTAGGTACCCTTGTTTTGTTACTGATTTTAGAGGAAAAGCTTTCAGTTTTTCACCAAGTGTGATATTAGTTGGGGGTTTGCCATATATGACTATGTTGAAGTGCTTTCCTTCTATACCCATTTTATTGAGTGTTTTAATCATAAATGGATGTTGTATTTTGTCAAATGTTTTATTTAATCTATTGATGTGATATTATTTTTTATCCTTTATTTTGTTAAAGGGGTGTAACACATTGATCAATTTGATTTTGTTAAACCATCCTTGTGCCTCTGAAATGAACTCCACTCAATTATGATGTATCATTTAAAAAATGTATTGCTGTACTTGATTTGCTGGTATTTTGTTTTGGATTTTTGCATCTATAATATATTCATCAGAGCTATTGGTCTGTAATTTTCTTTTATTGTGTAGTCCTTGACAGGTTTTTGTATCAGAATAATGTTGCCCTCATAAAATGGCTTAGGAAATATTGTTTCTTCTTCAGCTCTTTTGAAGAGTTTGAGAATAGGTATTAAATTATCTTTGAACCTTTGGTAGAATTTACTAGTAAGCTATCTAGTCCTGGATTTTACTTTTTGGGAGGTTTTTGATGGCTGTTTCAATTTCCTTATTGATAAGTTTATTTAGATTTTCTACTTCTTCATGCTCCAGGATAGGAAGATTTATATTTTAGAATTTATTTATTTCTTGTAGGATCAAATTTGGTGGTATAGAGCCTTTGATAGTATTCCTGTATTTCTGTGGTGTCTAAGTTCTCCACTTTTATTTATGATTTTGTTTTGAGTTTTTTCTTTTTTTCTTACTGAGTCTACCTGGAGTTTTGTCATTTTTATTAATCTTTTTAATGAACCAGCTGTTTGTTGCTTTAATTTTTTTCTATTATCTTTTTGTTCTCTACTTTGTTTACCTGTGCACTTATTTTTATTATTATTTCTTCTACTGACTTTGGTCTTTGTTTTTATTTTTCTAGTTCTTTAAGGTAAAATGTTAAGTTGTTAATCTGAGATTTTTCTTGTTTCATGAGTAAGGTCTATAATGATATACACTTTATTTCTTTTATTGTATCCAAGAAATATTGAAATGTATTTTCATTCTTGTTTTTCTTTGTATCTTTTGATCTCTTATTTCTTCTTTGACCCAGTCATTGGTTAAATAACATGTTATTTAATATCCACATATTTGTGGTTTTCCCATATGTGGTTTCACTATATGTGGTTGGAGGATATGTTTGGTATGATTCCAATCTTCTTAAACTTGTTGAAATCAGTTATGTGTCCCAACATATGGTCTATTCTTAAAAATGTTCCATGTACACTAGAGAAGAATGTAATCTGGTGTTCTAGGGTGAAAAACTCAGTAAATACTGATTAACATTGGGTCTAAGTGTCATTTAAAGTGATATTTTGTTTTTGATTTTCTGTTTGGATGACCTGTTTATAGCTGTCAATGGAGTATTTTGGTTCCTTACTATAATTGTTTTTGTCAGTTTCTCTCTTTAGTTATGTTAGTATAGTTGCTTATATATTTTGATTCTCCAAAACATGTCTTCTTGATGTATTGTCCCCCTTATCATTATAAAATGTTCATATCTGTCTTTTGTTACATTATTTTATTTTGAAATTTATTTTGTCAGATATAAGTAAGGCTACTCCCACTCTTCTCTGGATGCAATTTGCTTAGAGTATTTTTTTTTTTTGGAATATCACTTTCTGCTTCTTCACTTTGAGTCTATTGTTGTCTTTTCAGCTAAAATATGTTTTCTAAAGGGAGCATATAGTTGTATTTTTTGTTTTTGATCCAATTTGCTACTCTGTGCTTTTAATTTGTAAGTTCAGTCCATTTATATTTAGGGTGATTATTGATATATGGGGGTTTTATAGCTATTTTATCTTTTGTTTTCTGGTAGCTCTGAGTGGCCATTGTTTCTTTCCCTTGTGTTTTTGTCTGTTATTTTAGTTTGATGGTAATTTATGATTTGTTCCTGTTTTGTCTTTTTTACAATATATTACATGTTTCAGTTGTAGATTATTTTTGTGATTGAAATTAGGTTTATGAAAAAATGTTTTATACAATAGTCTTTTTTCTTCTGATTGCATCTTATCTCCATTTACTTGTGCAAGTTTAGTCCTTTCCACTTCTCCTTCGTGTTTTTGTTGTTACAAATTATTTCTCTTTATGATGTGAGTTCAATTTTATATTGCAGTAGCTATTGTATTCTTTAAACAATTTTTAAATATCTTTTAACCTTTATGTTATATTTAAGTGTTTAATACCCTATTCAAATGTTACAATACCCTGAACAAGGGTTGTAATTTCCTGCTTCTGTCTGTTAGTCATCTTGCTTATAGTTTTATATATTTTCTTTTGTCTTTTTGTTTCAGGTAGAAAAACACCTTTCAGTATTTCCTGTAATGCAGGTATTTTGGTGGTAAATTCCTTTAGCTTCTGTATGTTTGGTAATATCTTTATTTCTCCCTCATATCTAAAGGATAACTTTGTTGGATACATTATTTTTGGCTAGTGATTTCTTTCTTTCAATAATTTGAATATTGGATTCCACTTTCTTCTAGCTTCTAGAATCTCTGCTGAAAAATATGATGATTATCTAATGGGATTTTCTTTATAGCAACTGTCTTCTTTTCTCTGACTGCCTTGAGAATTCTTTCTTTGTCATTAAATTTCGATATTTTTAGTACAATATGCCTTGGAGAAGCTATTTTTAAATTGAGATAATTACGTGTTCTGTTAACTTTTTGGAGATCTAGATCCAGTTCTTTTTATAGATTTGGAAAATTCTCATTTATTATTTGTTTGAATAGGCTCTCAGTTCCTTTCTCCTGCTCTTCTCCTTCTGGTATATACAGTATTCTCGTATTGCTTTTTTCAAATAGTTCTTATAGTTCTTTCATTTTTTTCACTCTCAACTTTTTTTCTTCTACCATCTAAGTCATTTCTAGATTTATACCTCTTGTATCACTAATTCTTCCATCTGGTCTAATCTATTTTCTATGTTCTCTAGTTCATTCTTAATCTCTTTTATTGAGTTCTTCAGCTCCAGATTTTTTTTGAAAATAGTTTCAATCTCTTTGGAGAATAAAAACCAGGTTTGTAAGAATTTGACACTTTACTGTTTTATAGGTTGATAAGTAGAGATCTTTCTTTTGTTTTTTAGTAGGTGATACTGAAGTATAAGTTTTTATTTTCTCTTACCCACACTGCTGGAGCTTCTAGGATCTTTTTGGGGGCAGTTTCTCCCTGGCCTTGGAAACTCCTCCTGAAAGAGGTGCATGTCTCCTTTATGACCCAGTATCTTGGGACATTACTCCCATGGATTGGATGGTGGGCTATTGATCTTCTGTGTGTCCCTGATGCTGCCTTCTTGTTGCTATAAGCTACCAGAAGCGCTGCTCTTAGTTTACTCAGCTGTCTCTACCAGACTGTGCCTCCATGGGGTGGGGGGTGGGTGGATAGAGGAAAGCAGGCTTCTGTGTCTGTGGTTCTGCTCGTCCTCAAGAGATTAGCTGCAATGAGTACAAACCATTTAGGTGAAAAAAATTTTCCCCAGTCCTTTTACAAACTGCCAAATGAGGATTTTACTGCTGGGCGGGCCACAGGGGGGTGGAGTGGGCAGATTTTCCCATCTGTAGAATCATTTTCCTGGTACTGGTGGACTTTGGAGTGCTGGGATTTTCATTTACTTTTTCTTTTTTCTTTCTTTTACAGCATTTCTGTGCCCCTGACTCTGGGCACAGTTTCAATGTGGGCCAGCCATTCAGGCCCAATTGCTGTCACTAACCCGCTGGTCTGGTCTGTCAGTGAGGGCTGTACCTCACCCTTCAATTGTCCTCTTGAGCTGCAGCAAGTACTGGGCTGTGTGTGGCTTCTATCTCTGTCCTTCTTCTCCATCCTGTCTTCGCTGTTCACTCAGATATGCCCACCTTTAGATAGCTCAATGCACCAATGTCTCAGATGTGTTTGCATGTTGAGTAGGGAATCTTTTGTTGAATTGTAGCTGTTCAATTTGTAATTTCTTTTTTTTTTTTGTATTTTTCTGAAGCTGGAAACGGGGAGAGAAAGTCAGACTCCCGCATGCACCCGACCGGGATCCACCCGGCACACCCACCAGGGGTGACGCTCTGCCCACCAGGGGGCGATGCTCTGCCCCTCTGGGGCGTCGCTCTGCCACAACCAGAGCCACTCTAGCACCTGGGGCAGAGGCCAAGGAGCCATCCCCAGCGCCCGGGCCATCTTTGCTCCAATGGAGCCTTGGCTGCGGGAGGGGAAGAGAGAGACAGAGAGGAAGGAGGGGGTGGGGGTGGAGAAGCAAATGGGTGCTTCTCCTATGTGCCCTGGCCGGGAATCGAACCCGGTTCCCCTGCACGCCAGGCCGATGCTCTACCACTGAGCCAACTGGCCAGGGCTCAATTTGTAATTTCAAGGGGAGAAACCTGGAGATTTTTTCAGGCCACTGTGCTGCTAATGTTGCTTTTTGCAGCATCTTTACACATACTTATTTGCCATCTTAATATCTTTGATGTAGTGTCTACTAAGGTCTTTGATGTATTTTCTTTTTTTATTTAATTTAAAAAAATTACTGATTTTTAGAAAGAGAGAGAGAGAGAGAGAGAGAGAGAGATTTGTTTCTTTCACTTATTTATACATTCCTTGGTTGATTCTTGTATGTGCCCTGACTAGGGAATCAAACCTGCAACCTTGACATATTATAGTGTTTTCAACTGCTGGGACCAGTGCTGGTCTGCCAGAAATTTTGTGCTGGTCCTTGAAAGAGTTAACCATCCTGATGTAATGTGAAAATTATAGACCCAATGGGTTAAGAAACCTCTGTGTTATGGGATGACGCTCTAACCAACTGAGCAACCTGGTCAAAACTTGTGTTTTTATAAGTGGGTTGTTTACTTTTCTCCTTCTTTTTTTTCTTTTAAGTGAGAGGAGATGGGATAGTAAGACAGACACCTACATGCACCCCGACCAGGATCTACCTGGCAACCCCTGTCTGGAGCTGATGCTCAAATCAACCAAGCTCTCCTCAGTGCCTGGGGCTGACGCTTTAACCAACTGAGCCACTGGCTGCAAGAGGGGCAGGGGGAGAGAAGGGGGAAGAGGAGGGGGAGAGAAGCAGATGGTCACTGCTCCTGTGTGCCCTGACTCAGAATTGAACCCAGGATGTTCATATGCCAAGCCAATGCCCTATTCACTGAGCAAACCAGCCAGGGCCTTGTCTTTTTATTCTTTTGGCAGTGTTTTTTCATAGAGAAGTTTAAATTTTAATGAAGTCCAGCTTATCAATTATTTCTTTCATGGATAGTACTTTTGGTGTTGTATCTAAAATATCTTCACCATACCCAAGGTTATCTAGGCTTTCTCTTGTGTTATCCTCTAGGAGTTTTATAGTTTTGTGCTTCATATTTGTTCTGTAATCCACTTTAAGTTAATTATTGTGAAGGGTATGAGGTCTGTGCCTAGACTGATATTTCTTGCATGTGAGTATGCAGTTGATCCAGCACTATGTGTTGAAAAGATCATCTTTGCTGCATTGTATTATCTTTGCTTTTATGTCAAAGATCGGTTGACTGTATTTATGTGGGTCTATTTCTGGTCCTATTATTCTATTCTTTTTTTTTTCTCCTGTAAGTTCCTCTCCTCTATTCTGTTGTTTACCCAGTGGAGTTGGCTTTATTTATGCTACTGAGTATGCTGTCTGGCTTCCATGTCAGTGTTTAGATATACGTAATTTATGTTATAAGGAATCATCACTTGGGACTTACAAGTTTCACCGGAATTTATAGTCCTTGACAGAATACAAGTGGCATGGTTGTACTTCTTAATAAACAAATATTCTAATAGGACAAAATATCTTTGAGAACATCTTGCTTCTACTCCTTTTCCCCAAATTTTTCTATTTTATTTTATTTATTTATTTATTATAGAGAGGGGAGAGAGAGAGAGAAGGGGGGGGGAGCAGGAAGCATCAACTCCCATATGTGCCTTGACCAGGCAAGCCCAGGGTTTTGAACCGGCAATCTCAGTATTTCCAGGTTGACGCTTTATCCACTGCACCACCACAGGTCAGGCACCCCCCCCCAAATCTTTCTAAATTATATTTAGCAGATAAGGGTTTTTCAGGAATTCTTAAAGTGCCACACAGACTCTATCTGTTTCCTTTTCTTTCGCTGCCTCTCTATTTCTTTCTGTATTTTGTCTTCATCTGTTTTAATTCTTGTCCAGAATTTAGAGTAATAGTTCCCTTATGAAACACTTCTGTATGTGGATTTATTTTTATAAATTTTTCCTGAACTTTGAGTTCACATTTTTTTTGTTCAATGCTCTCTGAACATTTAATTGGCCTCCTGCCCCTCCAAAGGGTGCCCTACTTCTGCTGCCTTTAAAACCTCAGAACATTGGTATCAAGCTCAGACACCACTTTATCACCCACAGTCCTGCAGGAGGTGGTCTTTCAGATAGATTGTATACAGTTGTTGTTTTGGACATCACTAAGATTGAAGTCTTCCCGTTCTTCCAGCAGGCAGGGAATTAGGTGGTGATCTCAGCCCCCAGCTTGCTTTGATGTTCATCAGAACCTCATACTCCTGGGTCTGGCACTGCCCCTCTGCCCTGGTTGTGGCTGGTTCTGACTTCAGGTGCAGCAGAATCCTGTTGAGCTATTCCATCTGGTTGGCATAGCACATCTCCACCTCCTTCAGACTGTCCTCCAAACTGGTCTTCAGATTTCTCATTGAGTCCAGGTTGATCTCCAGTGACTTGGCTGTATGACTCAGCTCTGTGAGTGTCATCTCAGCACCTCCTATCACAGTAGTTGGCGAGGTGACTACTCTGGTGCTCAACTCAATCTGCAATCTGCTGGCACTAGTACTTGTATAGATCTTGGTTCTTCTGAGCAAGTTTGTCATACTGGGCCCAGATATCCACCATGATCTCTCAAAGGTCCTGAGATTTGGGGGCATTCAATGCCATGGTCAGCCCA
This sequence comes from Saccopteryx bilineata, assembly GCF_036850765.1. Classification (NCBI taxonomy): domain Eukaryota; kingdom Metazoa; phylum Chordata; class Mammalia; order Chiroptera; family Emballonuridae; genus Saccopteryx; species Saccopteryx bilineata. Next base: position 65,407,824 of record NC_089498.1, read on the forward strand.
TAGTTGACAATCTAGTTTTGTAGACCAATACTTCCTTCTTGTGGTTCTTCATGAAGAGCAGCTGCTCCTTGAGACTTTCAATTTCTGTCTCCAGCTGCAGCTGAATGATACTAGTGTCATCAGTGACTTTTCAGAGACCATTGATGTCACTCTCCACAGACTGGCACATGGCCAATTTTGTGTCATACTTGACTCTGAAGTCATCAGCTGCAAGATGGGCATTGTCAATCTGCAGAATGATGCAGACATTCCTCACAGAACTTGCAAAGACTTTAGCCCTCAGGTCCTTAATGGTTTTGAAATAATGCTTTCATTCTCTGACCTGGGGTACCTTCTTCTCCAGGTGTTCCTGAATTTTGTTCTCCACTTTCTGATTATTAGCCTCTAGGCTTCTCACCTTTTCCAGGCAAGAGGCCAGGTGGTCATTAAGGCATTGCATAGTCTCCTCACTCTGGATTCCCTTTATACCTGTGAGACCTCCAGTCATCTCTGCAGCCAGGCCCCGGACCCCTAGGTGTTTCATATGCTGGTGGAGTGGGACATGGAAATACAGGAGCTGTAGCCCCAGGGACTGCATGGAGGTTGGTTGTACCACTGGCTGGCAGGCCTGGTGGCTGGGTGACCTCACAGAGTCCATGGTCTGGTAGTTTGTGGAGAAGCTGGAGCAGGTGCTAAAACTCATGTTTTTTCAGGAAGGAAAATGAGAAGCCCAGAGTCAGGTTCAAGCAGCAGTCTCAGTTCACATTTTAAATAAGCTACAGTTAGCATTCATATGAATTTTCAGTAACACTTGATGGAGATAATTTTTAAAAGACATGCCTGGGAGTTGGGAATATAAATGGAGGGAAATCAGGTGGCAAAGCAGGAACAAGATTTTTTGCAGTACACTCCTGGGCAAGAGTCAAGAAGCTGAGCCAAGGTACACCTGAGCCAGATGGCAGCACTCCTGCCTGTGAGCAGGAGGAGGGAGCCTGGTCAGGTGAGAGAAACTGCTGGAGCCAGGGCCCAAGGCACTGCAAACTTCTGGTGTGTTTCCAGCCCAGAAGTATCATGGAGGCATTAAGGCTGTACAACCCAGATAGATGGAAAATCTGAGAAATACCAATTTAATTATAGGGTAAGCTAAAAAAATTATAGAAAGTTTACTCAAAGATTTTTCATCTCAAGTTTCAGAAAACTATGGAGATTGTTAGTGGCCTTCTCAATACTAGTCTTAAAAAAATCCTTACTAAAAAGAACCTTCTCTTTGATTAGGGAGACAATATACTATCTGAGAACTGCATTATCTAGCCTCCTTTGCAGTTAGAGGTGGACATGTGACTAATTCTATCCAGTGGATACAGGTGGAAGTTGTGGAGTGGGGCTATATGGAAAGTACCTTCAAAAGGGGGTTAACTCAGCCTTCAAGTTGCTTTTGCTTTTCCTTCTTCCTATCTGAAAGAGTTGTGGTCACTGGAGCTATTGTGGTCAATTTGTAAATGTGATACCTTGAGGTTAGAAGATATGTGCTAAAGATTGTGGAGAAAAAGATAGGAGGCCAGGACACTGATGAAGCCACTATATCATCCAAGGAATACTTTCTTTTCCTTCCTTCCTTTTCTTTTCTTTTCTTTTCTTTTCTTTTCTTTTCTTTTCTTTCTTTCTTTCTTTCTTTCTTTCTTTCTTTCTTTCTTTCTTTCTTTCTTTCTTTCTTTCTTTCCATGTAAGAACAGTCGGGTCATTGTCACAGATGAATATAATTTCTAATGGTCAGAGATTCTTCATCTCTTAGGCCATGTTGAGACATGGAAAGGAGACACATCCTCACTCTGTGTCAGAAAATTATAAAGGCGTTTAACCTTGAAGAAAGGACCAGATATAGAAAAAGTCAATCTTTTATTTCAGATTAAAACTCTATTTTTCTTGCAGATTCCAAAAAATAAAAAATTCTTGTAAGAAAAAATCCAAACAAAACTAAAATGTGCAGAATGAAAAGTGAGACTATCTAGAGTAACCATTATTAATTGGGTTTTGTGTTTTTCAAAAAATTTCCCTCTTTGCATATACACACATAAAAAATTTAAAATTTTTTCTTGAGACCAGAAGATGGCAACAGAGTAGGCAGATGTTCCAACTCTCAAGTTTGAAAAACCAACTTTGGACTAAACTAAGAGGAATCTATAACCAAGGAACACCGAAAAAGCCACACTGAGACTGGTAGGAAGGGCAGAGATGTAGAAAGGGCTGCCCTGCTCCCTGGAGTGAGCAGCAGCCCAGAGGGACTCTCACGGTGGGGTGGGTTGCCCTCAGAGTTGTGGGTCCTCAGTCCCAGGACTGGAGACCCAGCCTAGAGCCCCAGAGACTAGAAGAGGCGTATGGACAGTATTTAGCTGAGAGAGAGCTGGGTTACTGTTTGCGAGAAAGAGACAGAACCCTCAGACCCAGGCTCCATCTTAAAGGGATGGTGCAGAAAACCTTGTTCACAGCCATTGACCCAGGGCTTTGATGGCAGAGGAGAGCTGAAAGAACTGGAATTGTGAGAGGAGAGTGTAAACTTGGAAACCCAGGAAGAGACACTGTGGGGGATGGCCACTGGAACCCCTGTGCTGAGTCATTCTCCAATAATAAAGTGGCTATTTTTTTTTCTGGGAAAAGCAACCCCAACAAAGGGAAGCAATTACCATGCCCACTGGAGGCTCTCCCGCTCCAGTCAGAGTAAAGAGTTGCTCAGAAGCAGGGGGCATGTCAGAGACACAGGTTTTGAGTGCTGAGGTCTGAGCTACACCCCCACCCCCCACTGCTGAGTGCTCGCTGGAGAACAGGTGGGCCCAAAGGAGGTGGTGGCAGCAGCGTTCACATTAGTGTCTGCATGCATGTGGGGGCTGCTGTGGCAGTGGAGGTGGCAGCAGCAGTGGTGGGGTGCTGGTGGACAGACTAAGCCTCTGCATCTTGGAGCCCACACCTACTGGACCACACCCTTCTGAGGGCTGAAAAAAAAGTCTGGGTAGAATCACATCTGAGGGTAAGGGGCAAGCCATATCTACTACCCTTCCTAATTTCTGAACTATCATGCTGAGCACAACAAGCAGCCAGAAGTAAGAGGTGGCAGAAAGCAGGACTCAGGGGAACTTGAACTATTAAATGAACTTTACCCAGGCCAGGAGTAGATAAAAGCCAGCCTAGGAGTGCAGCTGATATTTACTATGGAACCTGAGCCCAGCAGAGGAAGCCACAAATTTTGGATCGCTAGTAGCTCCAAGAAGGTTGCTAAGGGCCAGTCATAGGCAGTGACTCCTACTGGTCTGAACCAGGTTCCTACCAGGGAGGTCCAGGGCTGGCACATTGAGTGGCCAGACACAGAGAGTATAAGTTTAGGATCTAACAACCCTTATTAGAGTGGTATCTTAAGGAAGTGCTCCTCACACCTGACCCAACTAAGGCACAAAAAACGCTGACACAAATAGCAAAAAAAACCCAGTAGCTGCAGACAAGTAGACCACAACAGGTTACAAACAACAGCTGATGCCAACACAAGATCTAGAAACAACACAACTGGAAGCTTTAGGCAGACAACACCAACCCTAGACTCAGCAAGCTACACAAACAGAACATCCAAAGGAGGAGTCTATACACAGACAAAATGAGAATACAGAGAAATACAATCCAAATGAATCAACATGTGAAATCCCAGAAAAAGAACTGAATGAGATGGAAGTAACCAAACAGATGCAGAGTTTAAAACAATGATTTTCAAGATGCTCAAGGATCTTAGAGAAACAATGGATGGACATAATGAGCACCTAAATAAGGAGATATCAAGCATTAAAAAGAACATTGAGATCATAAAAAAGAATCAGTCAGAAATGACAAATACAATATCAGAAATGACGACTGCCCTAGAAGGAATTAACATCAGGGTGGATGAAGCAGGGGACTGAATTAGCAATTTAGAGGGCAAGATAAACAAAAGCACAAAAGCAGAGCAGCAAAAGGAAAAAGGCTTAAAAAGTCAGAGGAAACTCTAAGAGAGCTCTGTGACAACATGCAAAGAACAACATCCACATCAAAGGGGTTCCTGAAGGAGAAGAAAAAGAACAAGGGACAGAGAACCTGTTTGAAGAAATTATAGCTAAAAACTTCCTAAATTGATGAAGAAAAAAGTCACACAAGTTCAAGAAGCACAGAAAGTTCCATTAAAGAGGAACGCAAGGAGGCATACACCAAGACACATCATAATTGTCAAACTTAAGAGACAAAACAAAAATACTAAAAGCTGCAAGAGAAAAGCAGTTAATTACCTTCAGAGGAGCCCCATAAGGATGACATCTGACTAACTTCTCAACAGAAACACTTGAGGCCAGAAGGGATTGGCAAGAAATACTAAAAGTGATGCAAAACAAGAATCTACAACCAAGACTTTTTTATCCAGCAAGGTTATCATTTAAAATTAAAGGAGAAATAAAAAGCTTCCTAGACAAAAACAAAACAAAACTACTGAAGGAATTTATTACAACCAAATCAATACTACAAGAAATGTTAAGGGGCCTAATGTAAACAGAACAATGGGGAAAAAATCTAGATATAGGGTAGCTACATGGATAAGAAAACAGAACTCATACATATGCTGTCTACAAGAGACCCACATCAAAACAAAAGATACACATAGACTGAAAGTGAAGGAATGGAAAAAAATATTTCATGTAAATGGAAATAAAAAAAAAGCTGGGTTAGCAATACTTATATCTGACAAAATAGACTTTTAAACAAAAGCTATAGTAAGGGATAAAGGTCACTACATAATGATAAAGGGAGCAATCCAACAGGAAAATATAACCATTGTAAATATCTATGTGTCTAATATAGGAGCACCTAAATATATAAAGCAGATTTTGATGGACATAAAGGGTGAGATTAATAGCAATACTATAATAGTAGGGGACTTTAATACCCCAGTAACATCAAGGGATAGATTCTCCAGAGAGAAAATTAACAAAGAAACAGCGGCCTTACATGACACACTAGATCAACTGGATTAAATAGATATCTTCAGAAACTTTCATACCAAAGCAGCAGAATATACATTCTTTTCAAGTGCTCATGGTACATTTTCTAGGATAGACCACATAGTAGGACACAAAACGAGTCTCAATAAATTTAAGAAGATTGAAATTATATCAAACATTTTCTCTGATCACAATGGCACGAAACTAGAAATCAGCTACAATAGAAAAACTAAAAAACATTCAGACACTTGGAGGCTAAATAGAATGTTATTAAATAATGAATGGGTTAACAATGAGATCAAAGAGGAAATAAAGGTCCAGGCCGGTTGGCTCAGTGGTAGAGCATCGACCTGGTGTGCAGGAGTCCTGGGTTTGATTCCAGCCAGGGCACACAGGAGAAGCGCCCATCTGCTTCTCCACTTCACCCCCTCTCCTTCCTCTCTGTCTCTCTCTTCCCCTCCCGCAGCCAAGGCTCCATTGGAGCAGAGTTGGCCCGGGTGCTGAGGATGGCTCTATGGCCTCTACCTCAGGTGCTAGAATGGCTCTGGATGCAGCAGAGCAATGCCCCAGATTGACAGAGCATCACCCCCTGGTGGGCATGCCGGGTGGATCCCGGTCAGGTGCATGCGGGAGTCTGTCTGACTGCCTCTCCATTTCCAACTTCAGAAAAATACACACACACACAAAGAGGAAATAAAAAATTTCCTTGAAACAAATGAAAATGAACATAAAGGACTCAAGATCTATGGAACATGGTAAAAGCAGTACCGAGAGGGAAGTTCATAGCATCACAGGCATACCTTAAGAAGCTAGAAAAAGCTCAAATAAACAACTTAACCCTGCATCTAAAAGAACTAGAAAAAGAACAGCAAGTAAAACCCAGAGGTAGTAGAAGAAAGGAAATAATAAAGATCAGAGCAGAAATAAATGACATAGAGGCTAAAGAAACAATACAGAGGATCACTGAAACAAGGAGCTAGTTCTTTGAAAAGGTAAACAAGATTGATAACCTTTAACCAGACTCACCAAGAAAAAAAAAGAGGACTCAAATAAATAAAATTAGAAATGAGAGTGGAGATAAACAACTGACACAACAGAAATACAAAGGATTGTAGAAAAATACTATGAAGAACTATATGCCAAAAAATCAGACAACCTAGATGAAATGGAGAAATTCCTTGAAACAAATATTTTAAAAATCAATTGAGAAAAATCAAAAAACCTAAACAGACCGATTACAACAAATGAGGTTGAAACAGTTATCAAAAAACTCCCAATAAACAAAAGCCCAGGGCTCGATGGCTTCACAAGTGAATTCTACCAACTAAACAAAGAAGAACTAACTCCTATCCTTCTGAAGCTATTTCAAAAAATTCAAGAGAAAGGAACACTTCCAAGCTCCTTTTATGAGGGAAGCATAATTCTGATTCCAAAACCAGGCAAAGACAACATAAAGAAAGAAAAATATAGGCCAATATCTATGATGAATCTAGATGCTATAATTCTCAACAAAATATTACCCAATCAGATCCAGAAATATATGAAAAAATTCATACATCATGATCAAGTGGGATTATTCTGGGGAGGCAAGGCTGGTACAATATTATCAAATAATTCAGTGTGATTCATCACATAAACAAAAGGAAGGAGAAAAACCACATGATAATTTCAATAGATATAGAAAAAGCATTTGTTAAAATCCAGCACCCATTCATGATCAAAACTTTCAGCAAAGTGGAAATACAGGGACCATACCTCAACATGATAAAGGTCATCTATGACAAACTCACAGCCAACATCATATTCAATGGGCAAAAATTAAAAGCAATCTGCTTAAGATCAGGAACAAGGCAGGGGTGCCCCCTTTCACCACTCTTATTCAACATAGTCCTGGAAGTCCTAGCCACAGCAATCAGACAAGAAGAAGAAATAAAAGGCATCCAAATTGGAAAAGAAGAAGTAAAACTATCATTATTTGCAGATGATATGATATTGTATATAGAAAATCCTAAAGTCTCAGTCAAAAAACTACTGGACCTGATAAGTGAATTCAGCAAGGTGGCAGGATATAGAATTAATACTCAGAAATCAGAGGCATTTTTATACACAAACATGAACTGTCAGAAAGAGAAATTAAGGAAACAATCTTCTTCACTATTGCAACCAAAAAAAATAAAGTACCTAGGAATAAATTTAACCAAGGAGATTAAAGACTTGTACTTGGAAAATTATGAAACATTGATAAAAGAAATAATGGAAGATACAAACACATGGAAGCATATACCGTGTTCATGGTTAGAAAGAATAAACATCATTAAAATGTCTATATTACCCAAAGAATTTATAAATTCAATGCGATTCCTATTAAAATACCAATGACATACTTCAAAGATACCGAACACATATTCCAAAAATTTATATGGAACCAAAACAGAACACGAATAGCCTCAGCAATCTTGAAAAGGAAAAATAAAGTGGGAGGTATCACATTTCCTGATATCAAGTTATACTACAAGGCCATTGTACTCAAAACATCTTGGTACTGTCATAAGAACAGGTATATAGATCAATGGAACAGAACAGAGAACCCAGAAATAAACCTGCACCTTATGGACAACTGATATTTGACAAAGGAGTAAGAGCATACAATGGAGTAAAGACAGCCTCTTCAACTAATGGTGTGGGGAAATTGGACAGCTACCTGCAAAAAAAGAGTGAAACTAGACCACCAACTTACACCATTCACAAAAATAAACTCAAAATGGATAAAAGACTTAAATGTAAGCCATGAAGCCATTAGCATCATAGAAGAAAACATAGGCAGTAAGCTCTCTGACATCTTTTGCAGCAATATATTTGCTGATTTATCTCCACGGGCAAGTACAATAAAAGATAGGATAAGTAAATGGGACTATATCAAACTAAAAAGCTTTTGCACAGCTAAAGACAATAAAAACAGAATAAAAAGACAAACTGCACAATGGGAGAACATATTTGACAATATGTCTGATAAGGGGTTAATAACCAAAATTTATAAAGAACTTGTAAAACTTAACACCAGGGCCTGACCTGTGGTGGCGCAGTGGATAAAGCATCAACCTGGAAACTCTGAGGTTGCCAGTTCAAAACCCTGGGCTTGCGTGGTGAAGGCACATATGGGAGTTGATGCTCCTTGCTCCTCCCCCTTTTCTCTATCTCTCTCTCCCTCTCCCCTCTCTATAATGAATAAATAAAATCTTTAAAAAAATGGATTAAAACTCAACACCAGGAAGATAAACAATCCAATCAAGAAATGAGCAAAGGAAATGAATAGACACTTCTCCAAAGAGGACATACAGATGGCCAATAGGCATATGAAAAAATGCTCAACATCACTACTCATTAGAGAAATGCAAATTAAAACCACAATGAGATATCACCTCACACCAGACAGAATGGTGTTCATCAACAAAACAACACAGAATAAGTGCTGGCGAGGATGAGGAGAAAAGGCAACCCTCCTGCACTGCTGGTAGGAATGTAGACTGGTGCAGCCACTGTGAAAAACAGTATGGAGATTCCTCAAGAAATTAAAAATGGAACTGCCTTTTGACCCAGTTATGCCACTTTTAGGAATATACCCCAAGAACACCATAGCACTGTTTGAAAAGAAGAAATGCACCCCTATGTTTATGGCAGCATTGTTCACAATAGCAAAGATCTGGAAACAACCCAAGTGTCCATCAGTGGACAGTGGATTAAAAAGCTTTGGTACATATATACGATGGAATACTATGGGGCCATGTAAAAGAAGGGAATCTTACCTTTTGTGACAATATGGATGGACATAGAAACTATTATGTTAAGTGAAATAAGCCAGGCAGAAAAAGAAAAATATCATATGACCTCACTCATTTGAGTAATCCAATGAACAATGTGAACTGAGGAATGGAATTGAGACACAAGAGAGATCAAAGGTGTGGACAAGTCCTGCTGGGTGTGAGGACGACGGAGACGCAAAGACCCAACTCCGTGGACCAGGTTCAGTGACGCAGATCCACTTTATTCAGGAAGTAAGCTAGCTTATATACATGGGTTCAGCCAATAGGATGTTACAGCATGTTCTTCATAGCCAATGGCTGAAAAGATCAGGGAGTTGCATGGTTGGCGCTAAGTCACTTCCTTATAGCAGGCGAGCTTCCTTCATGGGTATGCCCAGGAGGCTTCTGGGAGCTGGAGTGTTCTCACAGCATTGCATCAGCCACAGCTTCTAGGAATGTGCTCTGCACTCCACCCACATTTCTTCCTTCTCTCTTAATTAAGGCCAATTTGACTTGATGAATGACAGCTTGCTGTTGTTGTAGCTTCTGAATGCTACACATTATGTAATCGAACCCTAGTAGAACTATAACAACTATAATACCTATTATACTATATGCTAATAGATTAGCTGGATTAAACAATGAGGCAAGCTTCTGTAATGTTTGACTAGTTAGGAAATAGAACAAGGGTCTTAAACAGGGGATTTTTCGTAGGGGTCGGGATGTCATTTCCCTCCCATTGTGTTACAGAGACCTCTAGGTGCCATTAAACACAGTTTCATTTTGATCGTAAAAAATGGACATAGGTTCACGCACACCCCCTTCCCACAAAGGTCCCAGTGTCCAAACACGGAACGGATGGCTTGCCATAGGCTGCGTACTGCATATGGTTGCAAGGCACATTACACAAATTATAACAACATAGCAAATCATACAATTTCAACAATTACTAAGGTACATTTTATCAGTCTCTGAGCACTTTGCCAAAAGCACAAAATGTCCTCGGCCTTCTTTCTAGCCACGGGAAAAGCTTCCCGGGGCAGGGGCAGGGCCTCCAGCAAAGCCGCCCCTCACCCCCATCAGGGTATTTTACAATGTCCAAAATCCATGTCCATCCAACAAAGGAGCCAGTGCTCACTCGAGTCGTAGTCCAGGAAATCAGTCCATGCACATGAGGCCTCAGCCACCCCCCTCATCCCTGCTGTCCTGGCAGGTCTTACACTGTCCCAAGGAGGAGCACGTGGCAATGACAGTCAGCATTTCCATCTCTGCTCTGGAGAGCGTGATGGCATTCACCCCTATATCCCAAAATGTCAGTGAACCCACCAGCGGCTTAGCAGGCACTCCCTGCCATTCCAGTGGCTACTCGGTGATGCAAGCCTGGCTTCCGTTCATCCTCCCGTCGCAGCTGCCGCCGTTTGCCTTCTGGAGTCTATGAATTGCAACTCTGGCCCAATTCTCCTCATTTCCAAAGATGAACTGAAAACACCAGCTCATGCTGCCGGGCTCGAGCCCTGGGCTGCCGCCTGTGCTTGGGAGTCAGCGGTTACTATAGCACAAATAAGCAAGAACAGAGCACCAGGGCCTGGGGGCCCATCAGGAGCAATTCTCTGGACCTGCCCCGCCAAAGCCTCCACATCCCCCCAGGTGATGGGGCATGCATGCCGGCTACAAGGTCTTCTTCTGGAGCACTGAGGACCTCTTCCCTTCAGGCGTAGTTAGTGTGGAGAAGGCCAGGGCTGTGGCTTTGGACGGGTGAAGACTGAACCATTTAGTGGATGCCCAAGAAACCCTGTCAAGCAGGTTGGGGGGTTCCTGGGATCCAAACTGGCTGAAAAACACAAGCATAACCTCTCCCTTGTGTTAGAAGAGGGTGTGATCCCCACCACTGTGCTGTGGCTGAGTCCTCCCAGCATCATTTCAGAGAAAGGGGCGGGGGAGATAGAGACACAGAGATACAGAAAAATAGACAAGACAGATAGACAGAAAGAAAAAAGACACATGGGGGCCTACAGGCTGGACCATGGGTCTACAGCAGGAACACGTGTTGGAGAAATGGCATCTGAGAGGCTGGGGTGGGGCACTGAGCCCCTGCAGGGAATGCGGAAGTAGCGACTTCTCTGGCAGCAGAGCTGATGGCGCAGTTAGCAATTCAGTTGGTTTCGTTTCTGCGTGCTCAACCGCGATTTTGACAAACTCAGAGGCTAAACTACTTTCCTTCTCAGTGAAGGGGGGCAAATAGGGAGGTAGGGGCTCCTCTAAAGAGGAGTGGCCTGTAGGACATTAGGGACCAGTGGAGGGTCCCCAGCAGGAGCACCAGTCAAGCAGGCGTGTATCACTAGCAGGGCAGGAATGAGTCCGAGAGGGAAAGTTTGTCCCTCATGTACTTCAGGTGAACGAACACACTGGAAAGCTCGGGCCCAAGTACCGGGATCCCGAAGAGGCGTGTTCTCAATCCAGGGATTGAAACCAGAGAGAATTTCCCAGTAAGAACAGAGATCCTTTCTACTAACTTTAATTCACCTACTCTGCAATAGGGCATGCAGGGCTCAAGCCTGTGGGGCTCGAGAGTGGGGGAGGTTTCCCATTGCAGAGGGTCACTCACCCATCCCTTGGATGCCGGTTAAGTCTCTGCCCCACATTGGGTGCCAGTTGTGGACAAGTCCTGCTGGGGGTGAGGATGACAGAGACGCAAAGACCCGACTCCGAGGACCAGGTTCAGTGACGCAGATCCATTTTATTCAGGAAGCAAGCTAGCTTATATACATGGGTACAGCTAATAGGATGTTATAGTGTGTCCTTCTTAGCCAATGGCTGAAAAGATCAGGGAGTTGCATGGTTGGCGCTAAGTCACTTCCTTATAGCAGGCGAGCTTCCCTCCTGGGTATGCCCAGGAGGCTTCTGGGAGCTGGAGTATTCTCACAGCATTGCATCAGCCACAGCTTCTAGGAATGTGCTCTGTGCTCCACTCACACAAAGGGACCAGAGGAGAAGAGAACAGAGGGAAAGGGGATGATAGGATGGGATAAACCTGAAGGGAAGGGGGAGCACTATGAGGATGGGGGAAGGGAGATATTGAGGGGAATACAGGGGAAGGGATGCATTTGGGGCAACACTAGAATCTATGTAAACACAATAAATTAAAATCAATTTAAAAAGATGTGATATATATATATATATATATATATGAATACTACTCAGCCATAAGCAATGATGACATAGTGACATTTATGACAACATGGATGGACCTTGAGAACATTATACTGAGTGAAATAAGTAAATCAGAAAAAGCTAAGAACTGTATGATTTCACACATACGTGGGATATAAAACTAAGATGCATAGACATCAATAAAAGTAAAGTGGTTACCAGGGGCAAGGAGACCGGGGGTAAGATGTAAGGGAGGGGAATGGGGGAGGCGGGAAGAATATAAAGAGGGACAAATATAATATGATGAAAAATGAGAACATAAAAAGGAAAAGTCAAAAACTCCCAACAAACAAAAGTTCGGGGCCAGATGGCTTCACAGGCAAATTCTACCAAATATTCAATGAAGAACTCACATCCTTCTCAAGCTATTTCAAAAAATTCAAGAGGAAGGTGACTTTCAAACTTCTTTTATGAAGCAAGCATAACCCTCATTCCAAAACCAGCTAAAGACACTACAAAGAAAGAATGCTATAGGCCAATATCCCTCATGAACCTAGATGCTAAAATTCTCAACAAAATATTAGCAAATCAAATGCAGCAATACATGAAAAAAATTATATCTCATGATCAGGTGGGATTTATTCTGGGGAGGCAAGGCTGGTACAATATTTGCAAATCAATCAATGTGATTCATCACAGAAACAAAAGGAAGGATAAAAATCACATGATAATATCAATAGATGCAGAAAGAACATTCGATAAAACCCAGCTCCCATTTATGATCAAAATTCTCAGCAAAATGGGAATACAGGAAACATACTTCAACATAATAAAAGCCATCTATGATAAACTTGTGGCCAACATCATACTTAATGGGAAAAATTAAAAGCTATCCTGTTAAGATTAGGAACAAGGCAGGGGTGCCCTCTTTCACCACTCTTATTCAACACAGTACTGGAAGTTCTAGTCACAGCAATCAGACAAGAAGAAGAAATAAAAGGCATCCAAATTGGAAAAGAAGAAATAAAACTATTATTATCTGCTGATGACATAATACTGTACATAGAAAACCCTAAAATCTCAGTCAGAAAATTACTAGACCTGATAAATGAATTTGGCAAGGCAGCAGGATATAAAATTAATATTTAGAAATCAGTGGCATTTTTATCCATCAAAAATAAACTCTCTGAAGGAGAAATTACAGAAACAATCCCCTTCACTATTGCAACAACAACAAAAAAATATCTAGGAGTAAATTTAACCAAGGAGGTAAAAGACTTGTACTCAGAAGATTATAAGACATTGATAGAAGAAATCAAGGAGGATACAAACTAGTGGAAGCATATTCCGTGTTCATGGATAGGAAGAATAAACATCATTAAAATGTCTATACTACCCAAAGCAGTCTGTGAATTCAATGCAATTCCTATTAAAATAGCAATGGCATACTTCAAAGATATAGAACAAATATTCTAAAAATTTATATGGAACCAAAAAAAGAACACGAATAGCCTCAGCAATCTTGAAAAGGAAGAACAAAGTGGGAGGTATCCTACTTCCTGATATCAAGTTATACTACAAGGCCATTGTACTCAAAACAGCTTGGTACTGGCATAAGAACAGGCATATAGATCAATGGAACAGAACAGAAAACCCAGAAATAAACCCACACCCTATAGACAATTGATATTTGACAAAGGAGGTAAGAGCATACAATGGAGTAAAGACAGTCTCTTTAACAAATGGTGTTGGGAAAATTGGTTAGGTACATGTAAAAAAAATGAAACTAGACCACCAACTTACACGATTCACAAAAATAAACTGAAAATGGATAAAAGACTCAAATGTATGTTGTGAAACCATAAACATCTTGGAAGAAAATATAGAAAGTAAAGTCTCTGACATCTCTCTTAGCAACATCTTTGCTGACTTATCTCCATGGGCAAGTGAAATAAAGGACAAGATGAATGGACTAGATCAAGCTAAAAAGCTTTTGCACAGTAAAGGACGATATGAATAAAATAAAAAGACAACCCATACAATGGGAGAACATATTTGCCAATATGTCTGATAAAGGGTTAATAACAAAAATTTATAAAGAACTTCTAAAACTCAACACCAGGAAGGTAAATAATCTAATTTAAAAATGGGAAAAAGAACTGAACACTTTTCCAAAGAGGAAATACAGATGGCCAATAGGCAGATGAAAAATGTTCAACATTACTAATCATTAGAGAAATGCAAATTAACCACAATGAGATACCACCTCACACCTGTCAGAATGACACTCATTAACAAAACAGCACACAATAAGTGCTGACGAGGGTGTGGAGAAAAGGGAACCCTCCTGCACTGCTGGTGAGAATGCAGACTGGTACAGCCGCTGTGGAGAACTGTATGAGGTTTCCTCAAAAAATGGCCTTTTGACCTGCTATCCCACTTTTAGGAATATATCCTAAGATCACCAAATCACTGATTCAAAAGAAGATATGCACCCCATGTTTATTTCAACATTGTTTACAATAGCCAAGATCTGGAGACAGCCTGAGTGTCTGTCAGTGGATGAGTGAATTAAAAAGCAGTGGTACATATACACAATGGAATACTATGCAGCCATGAAAAAGAAGGAAATCTTACCTTTTGCGACAGCATGGATGGACCTGGAGACTATTATACTAAGTGAAATAAGGCAGGCAGAGAAAGACAAATATATGATCTCACTTATATGTGGAATCTAATGAACAAAGTGAACTGAGGAAAAAAATAAAGGCAGAGGAGAGATCACAGGGACTAGAGGGGCAGCTGTTGGAGGGAAGGGGGATGAGGGGATGGGATCAGAGAAGGTAAAGGCATTCATGAAATTATATATACACAATACAGAGATATAATAGTGAGACAGCCAATCCTAGAGGGAAAAGGGGAGGGTGTTGAGGGGATGGGGGCATGGGGGGTTTGGAGGGACATGGGGGTGGGGTGTTAGGGAGTTGTATTTGGTGGAACACTTGAATTTATGTAAATACAGTAAGTTAAAATTAATAATAAAAAATAATTTTTTTTGACATTCATGTTTTCTACAAGGAAAACAAATAAGCATCCTGGGGGAAATCCTGATATTGAAAAAAGATTATAACCCTAAATAAATAAAATTAACTTTCAGTAACTACTGTCACTATTTTTACATATGAAATATCATTAACAATCTCATTTTCCTAAGTGATTATTTCAAATCACTGTACCCTGATCCCCTCCCTCCCATTTCCTATAGATCTTGCACCATTCATTAGTCTCTCTCCCCTGAATCTTCGCCCTCTCTTCTGTTATTCCATTCAACATATATAAATGTTTAACTCTCCTTTGCCTATAGGTATGAACAAAAAACTTTCCCCAATTCTTATGTCTACTACTAACTACTGCTCTGCCTATCACAGCATCACACTTGAGAGTGTAGTCTACATTTGTAGTCTTCCTCCCTTTCATGGATGTAAGGTATTTTTCCCCGTCGAGAAGGAAGGAAGAGGGCTGGAGCCACAAAGTGTGGAATAATAAACGGCTTTATTGAGTACAGAGGTTCCCTGGCCCCGAGGAGAGAAAGATGGAGAAAATAGAGGTGCAAAATGGAGGCTAGGGAAGTTGCACGGATTAAACCGCGTGGGAAATATTTAAAGGGTCCCTCTAGGGAAGTGGAGCTACTATGACATGGTAAAATTTCACTGGCTGGCGGACGATCGCTTCTTTCCAAATGGTTCCTGGGAAGTTTCCTTTGGCGGGCTTGATTGTGGGCGGTCCTAGCCAAAGTGGGCGGGTCTGAGTTCCTACATGACCATCCCTCCATCCACCAACCTTACATTCTGACCTTTTGTGTTAAATAGGAAAAGGGTGCCGTTTATTCGTCTGGCTACTTCCTGCTGAATAGGGGCGTCGTGGGGAGGGGGAGATCAGAAGGTGGTGGCTGTGACTGGAGAAACTTTGCAGATGCGGTCCTGTAAGGATTTAAAAAAAGAGAGAGGAGTAATAGGGGATTTTGCAGGGTCCAGCCTTTTGGTGAGCTGGAGATGGATGGAGTCCAGTGGTTCCGACTGCCAGAGGTCCTATAAGGAGGCAAGCTTGAGGCAAAACTGCATGTCAGGAGTGGCATAAAAGGGGTCCCATCCATTCCCACAACCGAAACCTGTGAGGGAACTAGAGGTCCAGAGTATGAAGGCAAAAACAGAGAAGGCAGCCCCCATATCCACAAGAAATGAGATGGACTGACTTACCCACTTGTTGCAGAACCCTGGGTTCTCCGAGTCCAGGCCGTATTCTAGGAGTTTGAGCGATGCACCCACCTGGCTGGATTGGCCTTCCATTTGGGCGGCTTGTCCTCCACATAGAGGTGCTGAGGAAAAAACCTGTTGCCCAAAGGGGCACTCACTCTGCCAGTGACTGGGCTGCTTGCAGTCAGGGCAGGGCTCAGTGGGCAGCCGCTGGCAGGGGCCCTGCTGGGACCAGTGGTCCTGCTTGCCACACTTAAAGCAAGCTGCTGGTGGCTCTGCTAGTCTCAGGGTTGCCACAAGAGTTTGGGCTTGGAGCGTTACCTTCTGCTGCATGGGGGCCTGGCGAACAGGCCTGTTTCTACTAGTTGGGACTGTTAAAAACTTTAAATGCCATGTTCACAGGTTCCGGATAGGGGCTTGAGGGTTTGGGAATAAGGGGGGGGGCTCGTGCAGAGCCCGGCACCCAGATCCTGCAGGAAACACAGGAGCCAAAGGCAAGACAGGGCAGGAACTTCCTGTAAGAAAATTGGGGTTGGACGTCCTGAAAACTGGTGTAAGAGCCAATGCCAGGCTGAGAAAAGCCTGATGGAGGAGGGACTAGAGAACACAGTGAAGGGAGGGGCCCCTGGCCAGCAGGGGAGGAGAAAAAGACGGTAGTAGATGGCGAATAAGAAACAGGTTTTTGTGAAGGGAGAGGAGGAGGCTCTCAGAGGAAAGAGAGGTCCGCAGAGGGACCAGAGAAAAGTCCTGAGAGAGGGAGAAAGAGAGAGAAAGAGAGAGGGAGAGAGGCGCCCTCAGGGGTCAGGCAGGAGGGAAAGAGAGTTGGGAGTCCACGGAGAAGGAAAGATTAGGAGTAGAGGTTTTAGGTAAGGTTTCTCTGGCCAGAAAAAGGCCCGTACGGTGGAACAGGCAGCACAGAGATTAAGGACAGGTGCGCAAATAATTACAAGCCGTGAATGTAAGAGATCTCCAATCAGTTCCCAACTTTTTTGGCGATAGTTAAATTGGTGAGGGTGTTAAAACCGAAAGTCCCTTCAGGAGGCTAATTGAGTGGGTTCTGTGGCCTGGCCACAGCGGAGAAGAAGAACAGTTTCTTCTTCCTTAGGGAGGGAAATTCCTGTGCCCTCACAGCTGCCCTCAGTTCTCGGAGTGGTCAGACCTGAGCATTAGCGTCCTAAAATCTCAATGTCCAGCCACAGATGAAAGTGGATGTGCTTGGGAGGTCTCCACAAGCACAGGCTCACTCGGACGGACGGACGGATGGAAAAGACTTCCCTGACGTAGCTACGGTTTCGGACAGGGAGTCTTGGAAAGAACTGAGAGGAAGGCAGAGGCAGGGGACTTACCGCACCATGCGCCAAAGTGGGTTGGAGCTCGGAGATCCTGGTTCTTTCTCCTGGTTCTTTCTCGGAGGGGAGGAGAAAGGAGTGGTCCTTGTGGACTTCTAACTCCTTCCAGGTTTTTGGCACCAAAAATGTAAGGTATTTTTTCCCGCTGAGAAAGAAGGAAGAGGGCCGGAGCCACAAAGTGTGGAATAATAAACGGCTTTATTGAGTACAGAGTGCACACCCCACCCGGCAAGGTTCCCTGGCCCCAAGGAAAGAAAGAGAAATGGAGGTACAAGATGGAGGCTAGGGAAGTTGCACGGATTAAACCACGTGGGAGATACTTAAAGGGTCCCTCTAGGGAAGTGGAGCTACTATGACGTGGTAAAATTTCACTGGCTGGCGGATGATCGCTTCTTTCCAAATGGTTCCTGGGAAGTTTCTTTTGGCGGGCTTGATTGTGGGTGGTCCTAGCCAAAGTGGGCGGGTCTGAGTTCCTACGTGATCATCCTTCCATCCACCGACCTTACAATGGAAATCTAGCTTTAGTCTCCATCATTTTAATAATTTCCTAAGTGATTCTTTTGGTGAATATTATCTTGCTTTCATTTTATCATTATATGTTTCTGCTGGCTACTGCCTCCTTAAATCATTCTCCCTTTTTACTCACAACAACACCACATACTTTGTCTTTTATTTCACCACTCTATCTCTTTAAGGTATTCTTAGGTTCTAATTTTAAAAAATTCTTACTGCTTTTTAGCCCCCAAATTTGTCAGGCCACAAATGGCTTCCTGGCCTGAAGAAAGAATGGTGTGTGGATGGGTAGATAGTTTGAAGCTGTATTTGCACAGAACTTTAGCTATTCTTGAGAAAACACCAATTGTTATATGAAAGACTGGGGTTGTGGTTTAAGTGAGAGTAAAGGGGTCAAAGGGTCTCACCCTTAGTATCATTATTGGATACCAACTCTATTTTCGTAGTTTAGTAGCTATGAGCTGTTGACAATAAAATATATTGGGATAGTAAAAATCAACCCAGAACTAAGGAAGTAAGCATATGTCTAGAGCTGAGTGAGTAAACATGAGCCCTGCTAATAAAAAGACTGATAAGAGACACATTTATAGAACTCACTGCAAAATCCACAAAGAACATTGTTTTCCCAAGGTCACACTGTATCTGTAAAATGCTGTAACAATGCTTTCTTCTGGGTGATTATGGCTTCTATACCAATCACTCCCAAACCCCTTTCTGTTCTTTCTGCCTCCTGAACAAAGACTACTTAGATGTATAAAATTACTACTGTGCTCACTTCATGACTGCTTCAAATTCTAAAAAGATCCCCATTTCTCCTAATTCTCCCCAAAAGATTATTAAGCCCCTTCCTATTTCTCTGACCTATATGCCCAAGATTTCCCATGATGTATGTTTTCCATTGTTGCAGAGGGTTTACATAACTTTGCTGAACTACCTTTGTATACATGGCGATTTACTGATTGGCTTTATTGCTCTAGTTCTCATGTAGTTCTTATTCCTGATACATATTCCAACTACTTACCAAACATCTCCACTTGTGTGTTTTACAAATGACTTGAATAAAATATGTCCAAAATTGAATCCATCATTTCTTTTACAAATCTGCTTGCTTCTTCTTTCTCTTCTCTCAAATATTGAGTCCATTATCTATCCAGTTATTTATATATCCAGGTTTTTTTGTGTGTGAGTGTGTGTGACAGAGACAGAGAAAGAGATAGAGGGACAGATATGCAGGGAGAGAGATGAGAAGCATCAATTCTTTGTTGCAGCATCTTAGTTGTTCATTGATTGCTCTCTCATATGTGCCTTGAGGTGTGGGGGGGTCTACAGCAGACCAAGTGACCTCTTGCTCAAGCCAGTGACCTTGGGCTTCAAGCCAGCAACCATGGGGTCATGTCTATGATCCCACGCTCAAGCCAGAGACCCTGGGCTCAAGCTAGTGAGCCTGCACTCAAGCCGGATGACCCCGTGCTCAAGCCGGCAACCTCGGGGTTTTGAACCTGGGTCTTCTGCATCCCAGTCTGATGCTCTATCCACTGCACCACCACCTGGTCAGGCTCTATTCATTTTTTTAAAACTAAAAATTTTGAATCATTCTAGACTCTTTTCTCATTTTCCTTTCACTCATTATCACTGTTCTGTTAGGTATAGCCCATAAAGATTTCTCAAATATGTCTTTGTTCTCCATTTTCATCATTTATGAGATTAGCTACTCATAATTATAGACTAGGTTTCCACCATTTCACACCTATAGCCCATTCCCCCCATTTCCAGTATTATATCTTCAAGAACTAAGGGCCTGATATACGTGAGTAGTTTTTGTTAAATACATAAAATAGTCATTAAGCTCTCTAGCCATGTGGGTTAAAATATTCCCACTGTATATTGAAGGTTAGGGTCTTACTAATGTTAGTCACACAAGAAGAAATGTAACTTTAAATTAGAAACAAATAAATAAAAAGATGGAATGCCTCAATAGCCAGCTAAGAGGAATCTGCTTACAATTTTTTTACCCATGAATGTTTTGAGAGTCTACTGGGAGTAGTGAGTTGTAATTTTTTTTTAAACCAGAATTGAAGCTAGACATACTTGTCAATTTTCAGTCTCCAATGCAGGCACCGCAGATGGTGTGTGTGTAGTAGAGTAGGATCTGTGAGACTCAGGTGTAAGCCGTCTAAGGAAATATCTGAAATCTGAAGGTGATAAGCCAGACTGGCTATTATTCTATTCTTTTTATTCTACCTTGGAATAAAATAAATTCTCTTCAAGGGTTCCCATATAAACTTCTGTGTCTAGGGTTTAAGAAAAAAGATTTATATTTATTTCTGAATTAAACTATAAAGGGGTTCTTAGTACCTGGGAAGAAGGAATAGAGAGTTTCCCAACACTACTTGGTTGTCTTAGGAGATTTTATTTCCAGAGTTAAATCTTGAAAAATTTGGATTTTGCTAAATTAAAATTGAAGAAGTCTCTGATTAAAATCTTTCAGTGAACCCCTTTGCTTTTCATCAGGATAAAGGGAGTTCATAGCCTAGCTTATAAGGACTTTAATATCCTACTTTCATTCTACTCTCTTCCATTTTCTGACACCTGTGTTACACAAGTGCGTGTGTGTGTGCTTGCATGCACACACACAGATACATGCACACACACACTCAGCCATCTTAAAAATAGTGAGGTTTTATAAGACGATGCTTCCTTCTCTCTCTGCCTAATTTTTTCCAATTTCACTGTTGTTATTTTTATTTTTTCTTATTGTCTTGCGCATGGTGGGAAACATATCTACTAATAGCTTGAGGGCAATACACTTTATAACTTCTATTTTCAGAAACGGACTAATTTTCTTACTTTAAGTTAAAGCAGTGAGAGACAATATTTTTGCTTGTTTTGGTTTGGGTCACATGTCCACTCAGAAGCAATCAACTCTACTGAGAGGCATGAGATCAAGTAGAACGTGGTATAGCCCACCTGAACCACATGGTAGAGTAGAGGAGGTAGCATTATTCACATGTTGGTGGAAAGTTACTATTTCACAGGAAGGGCAGGATTTTAGACAAGCAATAATATGGGCTCTCTATTCTCTTCTGCTTTGTGAAATAAGACTTGTTTTCTTGACTTGTGCGCTTTAAACCTAGCATAGGGCCTGGTATCTAATATAACTAACAGATGCTTTTGCTAATAAAGTAAATGTTTTATCACAAAAGGAGCACTCTGAAGAGGACCAGAGAAGGGAAGAGAAGTACCAGAAAGAGTTTCAGTTATTGTTCTGAGGCATGAATGTCCATCACCTGTTTGAGGGGGCAGTGAATAGATAAGGCTCATTATAAGGGTGATTCTTTCTGATGCTCCTTTTTGTGGCCAACTGTATACAATGAATTGAGAAATCAGAGGGCTCTTTGCAGATCAGATTATTTCTTTAGCTTCAGTTTTCAATTTTCCAGTATATTAGGTTATCTGGTAGTTACTGATCAATTATATTCAATAGAACATCTGTATTTCAGTTGTCCATCCCTTGCCTTTAGGCCATATTCTTAATTTTTCTTAACACTTTACTCAGCAATTATTTAATAAGTGCTATACAATAGCAAACTATTGTTCATGTTTTCATGGTGTATTTTTAAAAACATCTCATGTGGTTAATACTAAGTTTTATAGACTAGTCCATACTGGTGTGCTTCTATCTTGCAAGATCTAGAAGGTTAATTTTAAGTTGGATAGATTTTTTTCAGTTCCCATTTAATAAGTTCAATGGACTTTTTAAACTTTATGTTTTTTGGTTTCTGCGGGTTCATGCTGAGTTAAAAGAAATTTCAAGTCACCATTCATTCAACCATTTTACTTTTCCATTTTTATTCAATGTAGCAGAAAAAGTGCAGAATTGTTCAATCATAAAAATCTGAAACATCAAAGGTTTGGTATTCATGGTTTGAATTTCACAATATTAGCAGAAACTCTTCCCTAAATGAAAGTGGTTCAGAATGGGCTCCCTAAAAATGTAGTAATGAAATCTTGTTTGCCTGTATTCAAGCAATTGTTATATTCCATTTATAATTTTATGTTCAACATTTCAAATTAGTAGTTAAAAGATGGTTTAGGTGTATCATCATTTTTCAGTGTTTATCTTTGCTGAAAAGAAAGATGAGGACTTCCTACAAGTTGAAATATACAATGAAAACAATTTCCTTCAGGAAATAGCTCCCAGAGGCCATTGAGATGAGGATAATGAAGATAAGGAAAAGCTTTTGGAGAAGGGGCTCTGCATTATAAATGCTTTTAAGTAAGAGAATAAACAGAGAAGACCAGCGACTTTACCCTTTGTGCTGGGTTGTCTGTCGTCAACTCGGAATCAGTTTCAAACCTCTTGTATGATCTTCCATTTCATTTTTTTTAGAGCAGACAACCGGTTTTCCAGAATCCTCTTCCCTTTTCTAACCCTGAAGCCCGGTTAGAGTCTGCCGATGAGAGGAGACTGGAAGGTGGGAGCAGAGAGGCCAGGATTCTTTGAGGAGGTGTTGAAGGCTGATGAAGATGTGAAGTGTGAAGCAGCTTCTCAGTGAGCTTCTTTAACACTTTCAACTCCGTGCTAAAGGCTCAAACTTTTAGCAATGAATTTTGTTTCACTCCCCCACTCTTTGAGCTATATCTTATTCCTTATATTCAACCCTCCATACTTGGAGTGTATAGAGTGGCTCCTGTTTTCTAACCTTGATCTTAATATTACCTTCATGCTAGTTACTTCAATTTTGTTTGAATGTGAGGCTTCCTCACTTCCCAAACATTTGCCCACATGGGTGTTACAGTTCTCCAGGATGAGGGCAGAATTTAGAAGAGGTTTAAGAGCCAATATCTAAAGCTGCTCATCAAAGTGGAAGGGTTACTGGAGGAAATAGGATTTTTCCATGATATCACAGAACAAGCATTTCCAGGATACAGGTGTAGGAGAATTTGAGGTATAGTGGCAATATTTATCGGAGTGAAAATAAGGGACTGTCCCCAGCTACGCTGATGTCTCATCCAGGACCAGGTGGCTCAGCAATGTCTTGCTGTAGAAGTAGTCTCTGGGGCTGCAGGCCTGCTCTTGTCCTCCCAGGCCCAGGAGAAGGGTCAGGACCCAGAGGTGGTGTGCCATTAGCCTGGCACCTGAGGCTCCAATAGTCCAGTATAAAGTCTGCTCCTCTCTGGCCTACTATTGGT
Organism: Saccopteryx bilineata; assembly: GCF_036850765.1. Lineage (NCBI taxonomy): Eukaryota > Metazoa > Chordata > Mammalia > Chiroptera > Emballonuridae > Saccopteryx > Saccopteryx bilineata. The sequence continues at coordinate 65,431,064 of NC_089498.1, forward strand.
GCTGTGGTTTTGGAGGCACAGCTGCTAAAGAGAGAGAGCACATGGGTGCTACCCAGATGGGCCTTTGTTAAGCTTTGATTATACAGTGTGTCCGTAAAGTCATGGCGCACTTTTGACTGGTCACAGGAAAGCAACTTAAGACGATAGAAATGTGAAATCTGCACCAAATCAAAGGAAAACTCTCCCAGTTTCATACATATTCAGTGCAGTTCGATGTGGGCTCATGCACAGATTTTTTAGGGCTCCTTAGGTAGCTATCCCGTATAGCCTCTACAGACTCGTCACTGACTAATGGCCTACCAGAACGGGGTTTTTCCACCAAACTGCTGGTTTCCTTCAACTGCTTATCCCACTGAGTAATGTTATTCCTATGTGGTGGAGCTTCATTATAAACGCGCCGATATTCACATTGCATTTTGTTCACAGATTCGAATTTAGCGAGCCACAGAACACACTGAACTTTCCTCTGTACTGTCCATATCTCGACTGGCATGGCCGTGGGCTGCTCCGCTGTATACACGGTATTACATCATCATCTGCGCATGCGCACATGCTGCCACATTATCCTACAGAAACTGGGGTGGGGGGGTTCTTTTATTTGGTGCAGATTTCACATTTCTATTATATTTTATTGCTTTCTTGTGACCGGTCAAAAGTGCACCATGACTTTACGGACACACTGTATTTCCTTAGCTTTGGGAAAGGTAAACTTTCTTTCAAACTATTCAATCTACTCCTAATTCTTCACGGACTGTGCAGGGCCTTCCCCTGTCCACTCTCTTTCCTGAGGTTTTCAGGGTTTTGTGCCCTTATCCTATCTGCTCCTTTTCTCAGGTTAAAATCTTCCCATTTATGGGCATCATTTTAGCTCCTACTGCACATGAACAGACCAAGTGAACAGACCAGTTGTTCCCCAGAGAGACTAGAAAGCCTGTATTTCCTGCCTACTTGGAGATTAATGTCCCTTTGGTGGAGATGTGGCTGCCCCATGGGTTGTTGAGAAAGCTACCATCTCCAGACTTAATTAAGCTTAGCCAGTTTTCTCTCTTGTCTTTTGTTAGTACCTAACTAGGTACCTACATTAACAGAAGGATGATCAGGACATTGAAAGATGGCAGCCTGAGGAGAACCAGAGGGTGGTGAGGGGCTGTAAAGAAAATATATATGTCTCTATATGGTGAGGGACTTCTGAGCAAAGAGACCTGAGGTCTGGGTCAAAGGACAAATCTTGGTATTTACAGAGTGATTAGATAGTAAGAGACTCTCCTGGGAGGCTTACCTCACCTAAAGTGCTTACATTTCAAAATAGAAATAAAACTCCAGGACCATGGAGATATCCCAGGGATTATGAACTTGAAGACGCTTGGCTTTCTCCTGGACACATTTATATATACTCCAAAGGGTCAGAACTCAGGATCCTTCTCTTCCCAAGGAGAATTTGTTTATCTTAGGGAGAAAAGTTTTCTTTCTCGCAGGAGGAGAGGGAGCACAACTATTCTCCTTTTGACAGGCTCCCAGACTGATAAATTCTGGGTTCTTTGCTACACAACAGATTCTAGTACATGTAACATGACATCAGGTTCTCATTGCATAGCCCTAGGAGGGACGAACTGATTATTGCTGTAAATAATAATAACCCTACTCTAAGAATCTTGTGTCTACTTTCAGAATAATATGAATGAATACAGACTCCAAAGGTTTAACAGGTGCTAGAATCAGATGGTTTGAACCTCAAAGGTGGTGGTGGGAGATTTTGAAGTACAAATAAGAATGACCTGGAGAAAGCCGAGGCTTATCCTAGTGATTGTGGAACTTGATGCGGATGAGCAGCATCCTCCTTGGGCTGTGAGAGAATTTTGTACAGTCACCCTCAGCTTCACTGGAAGAGTTCTTATTGAATAAGAACTTCAGGTTTCAAATAAAATTTAACCTCACATCTATGCGGAGGCAGTATGAATAGTGGTAATGATTATGTAATTTGGGTTACAAATGCAACTCCACTCATTGTTTATTTAGGCAATATTTATTGAGCATTTATTATGTACAAAATCGTTCTGCTAGGTGCTGAGGGATGACCTCTGCCTTCAGGAAGTTTACAGTCTAATACAAGAACCAGACAGAATATAAGCAAACAGAAGAGTGAGTATATACTTACAAACTGTGATGAAGGAATAGAATAGGGTGTTATGAGAAGAGATAAAGAAAGATGACCAGCCAGTGGTGGTGCAGTGGATAAAGCATTGACTTGGAATGCTGAGGTCACTATTGTGAAATACTGGGCTTGTCCAATCAAGGCACATAAACTATGAGTTGATGCATCCTGCTCCTTCCCCCTTTCTTACTCTCTCTCCTCTCTCTAACAATCAATAAATAAAATCTTAAAAAAAGAAAAAAGGATAACCAACTTAAGATTGGGTGGCTAGGGAAGGCTTCTCTGAGAAAGTGATAGCTGAGCTAAGATCTGAAGGATGGGAAGGAACTGGGCACATGAGGAGGACAAGTATGAGCTTCCCAGGTGGAACAACTAGCACTTACTAGCTGGATATGAATGCAGCCCTTCAGAGGTGTGTTTGAGTGAGGCATTTAAAATTGGGGTAGTTCTACACTGGCTTCTTGGCTCTGTTTCTCCATCTTTGTAAATGGAATTATGATACCCACTTCCCAGGCAAGAAGCTCTGCTGTCCAAGTGAGGTTTATCTAATAATGACCATCTTCCTCCAACTTGGTGATCCAGATAAACTCTTTTCTTTATCTGAAACCAAGTGAACGTGTCTCAGTAGGAGAGTATACTGTTAGGAAAGTTTGTTTGGAGGTAAGGGAAAGTGGCCACAGACGAGTCCTATGCCATACAAGACCTTGGTTTCTGGTAATGCCCTCTTCCTTTAGAAGGAAATTTTGAGGATAGACTTTTCAGCCTCAGTGCAAATGTCATTAAGAGAATTTCAGGAGGATGGAGGCTTTTCTTTGGGTCTCTTATCACACAGATGACCATCAATTTCACTTGTGCCTAAGTCTGCTTGGACTTGGGCTTCTGGGGCTATATCTCCTTTGACATGTCTGACTTCCAGGCAAGTAGGTAGGCAAGCATAGTTTGGGGAGGCTTGAAATAGGAAAGGGGAAACTAGGGAAGACAGAGAAGGAGTGGAATAATGAAAGTTTCTTCATCTCTATATTTCTAGAACTCTTCTACCCACAAGAATGCTGTGAGTACATTTCTTTTCCTCACAATGAGGCAGCATGGACTGGGATTAGGGACAAAGGCAATTAATTTTAAGAGTCTGAAATCAGAGGGATTCCTGCTATGATGTAAAAACAGATGGATCAGGAAGCAACTTGGTATTTGTAACCGCTTCTCAACTGTGATATTATAAGCTGTACCTTATCGGAGTCACACGTCCCTGGGAAGTCTACTTGTTTCCTGTTTTGCTTAGATAAATACTATCCCCAAAGATTATGATAGAATTCATAAATCTAATTTTGAAAAGATTAGACACTGGCTGTTATGATTTCATGGTGGATGGGTATTTGGATGAAGTAAGTCTTAGCAGAGGGAATGGGAAGCAATGAAAACTCCCCAGGCTAAAATCATTCATTTACTGAATACTTATGGAAAGGAAAACAAAAAGCTTCACTAGATACACCTTACATTCTCTTTGGTAGTTTCCCCCTTTGTTTCTTCCCCTTATCTTGACCTGAATTCTTGGAAATAGAAATACATCACCTGTAAATTTGTAATTCACTGCCCAGAAGGCTTTAAAGTTTTCCACCTCTTTAGAAAAAGAAACTGATCACCCCCCTCCTATATTCATTCTATCTTGGTGTCTGCCATTGCCGAAGGAAGTTAGAGAAGACTGGGTAAAGACTGGATAGGAAGTCACATTGTGTGTGGATGAGAGTCTATCACTAGTCATAACTCAGTCTGAATATTTTAAGTGACTTGGTGATTACTTATTCCCATTTTTCTCTCAGATGTAACCAATGGCTCATTCTTCTGTGCTCCCATCAAACTTAGTCTATCAATCATTCAGTAAATATTTACTAAGTCCTAACCATATGCCACTAATGTGCTAATTATACCGTGGTGAAGGAAAGACACAGTCTCTCTTATCCCTTCCCCTTTCTCCTTATAATCTAGTAAAGCAGGCAAAAAACCCAAAACAACAACAACAACAACAAACAATTATAAAAAATGATGGGTTTCATAGTAGAGGAAATATAATATGGCTAGTGTAACATATAACAAAGATGAATAACCTAGTTTGGGGAGTCATAGAAAGAAGTGATGTTTAAATTGAAACCAGAAAATAAGAAAGTGATGGTTAGAACAAGGAAAGGGATGTGTGTGTCAGGTACATGGAATAGTTTGGGGAAAGAAAGGATGAGAAGCAGACTTATAAATGAAATGATTGCACTCACAGTTTAGAGCCCCCCTATGTTAAATCTGGGATGGAGCACACTTAATATTGCAAGAAAGAACATGAGAAGCTATGTTGAATGTCCACATCTCTTTCTGCTTTACTTATTTCCAGACCAGAAAATGGTTCTGGTGTTGTTGCAGAATTCCAAAGAAACCACAGTGAGGACCAGATGGAGCAGACATAGCCTTTATTACATACAGGGGCAGCACCAATGGCAGTCGGTCTGTGGAGTTGAGGTTTAATAGCTAAGTGCTAGGTGGGTCCTCAAGTGAAACTTCTTGTCTGTGTGCAAGCAAGCAGGTGAGCAGGGGGTAGGGGAGGTATACATGCCTTTATCGTCTTTCCTTGTTGCATATCTGGTGACTCATTTCCATTGTTCTTAGTAAAACCTTAGTTATAGTTTTACTACCCTTTATCTCATGGCTTGTGGTTGTGGTTAGGATCATGACCATGGCACCATGTAGCTGGGGGAGGGGGGTCATGTCCAGCATTGACCCTATACCTATGCCTTGTGATTAGTTGTGTCCTTGCAATTAGTGATGTTTGATACTGAGTAAGATCTCTGATTCTTGTGAATCTGACTTGACAATATAATAAGGTAGCCATGAGAGTGCCTTGCTCATCTCTCCTGCTGTGGGGAGAAGAGTTGACTGATTGCCTCAGTTTCCCTTCTTATGAACCCTCCTCTGTCTTGATACCTAAGCCACACCTCCCTAAACTGTTCCCAGGTAAGACTAAGCACAGTGAAACTACTGATGAAGGCCATTCCCACAGGATGCATAGCTTCTCTTGTGGGCATCTTTGGCTGAAAAGCTTCCCACTGGCCTGGCTGAGACTTTCTTGGCATTGCACTGCTGTTCGAGAGTTTTATCCCCAATCCTCCCTCTACCTATCCTTTTACAGATACTAGAACTGCATCATGATCTGAAAGCTCTCCCTGCCACTAGGGGAGCCAGCTAAGGGTGAGGAGACTATAGAATGGATAGAGGAGGAGGGCAAAGATGAGTATGAGTATGGTCCGAGGTCAGCTACAGTGATGGCAGTTGTAATTCATCTCTAATCTCCCTTTCAGTTTCTCCCCAGGAGCGGAGGTTCGTGGGGACCATAGAGGAGCTGCTCCTCAAACCTGCATGGAGAAGTAAACCCATCAGATGTAATCTGTGGACTCTGGTGACCATCAAAATGCACCACTCAAATCTCCTGCAGTGAGGGGAGAAGAGTGGACTGATGGCCCCGCTGTCCCACCTCTCATTCACAACTGAGTGTGTATCCAGGCTACACACCCTCTGGTCTTATCCCAGCCAGCCACTGAACCCAGTGGGATTACTGGTACAGGCTCGGCCCTGAGGGATGTGGGACTCCTCTAATGTTTATCATTGCCTTAAGGAGTGCCCATCAGCCTGGCTGAGACTTTCTTAGATTTGCCCTGTAGCTTGAAATTCTTCCTACCCATCCTTTTTCTTCTCATCCTTTCAGAGGTATCAAACCAGCACTGCAGTCTGAAGTCTCCCTGCCTATTCCTGCTTCCTTAGTCGTATCCTTCATAGGATATTTCCCCCAATATATCTCTTGCATGTCTCCTCCCTTCTTGGATCTGCTTCTCTGAAGGCCTGAACTAACAAACAAAATGTTTGTGGAACATAAAGAAGTAGATACAATATACTCAATAGTGGAAACGAAGGAGGACTGGGTCAAGAAGACCAGACAGGAAAAGGGATTTATCTGCTATGTAAAGCCTTTTGGACACTGTTCTCAGGAAAGCCACTGAAAGATTTTCAACACATGAGTGGCTGGTTTTAGAAACATTGCTATTGTTGCAGGGTGGTGAATGAGTTGGAAGGGAGTAAGATGGGAAGCATATGCCTGTTGATTGCAGTTACCCCCACAAGCAATGATGAGGGCCTGGGTAGCAGCAGTTCATCATAGCAACTCTGCAGAGGTGGATCAAGGTCAGTTGAGGCACCTGGTGTAGAAGAAAATATTGGGCTCTTTACATTAGAAAAAAGTATAAACTTGGGGTTCTGCAGGGCCTGTCAGAAGTCGGGGCCCGGGGCACGCGCCTTGTGCCCCAGCCGTAAATCTTCCTCTGCAACTCTGTCTTCGGAGAGTGTGAAAATCCAAAGGCCATATTCTCAACAAATGTTTACCAAGAATATGTTTTTTGGTTTCTCTAGATAAAAATATATTCTAACATTCTTTATCTTTTTGTGTTTGCATGTTTGCTGAAAATCAATCGCTCTTCTCATACTGAGCTGTCAGCCTAGGCTGTGAGGCATTTTAGTAAATTATCCACAATAACTGCTCTTTGCAATTCTGATGAACTTTCCCACAGGATCTGTACTGTTTGGTACCAGCTTTGAGGAGAAAAACAGCTATTACTTTCCATCTTAAAAGACAATTTCAGTTTTGCTCTGTCAGGTATTTCCAGAAGCAATTTATTTGTATATTCAGCCATTCCTTTTAGTTTAAATGACAAAATAGATATTAAAATGGCAAGAAGAACGATTTGGTAAGAAAATTTATTAAAATGGCATTTATCCTAGTAACATATAATACTTTTGAATACCTTTTTTTTTTTTTTTTTTTGATCAAGTGAGAGGCAGGGAGGCAGAGACAGACTCCTGCATGCACCCTACCGGGTTCCACCCAGCAACCTCCATTTGGGGCTGATGCTCTGCCCATCTGGGGCTGCTGCTCCATTGCTCCACAACTGAGCTATTTTAGCTCCTGAGACGAGGCCATGGAGCCATTCTCAGCACCCAAGGCCAACTTGCTCATTTGAACCATTGCTGAAAGAGAAGACCAGAGAGAGAAATAAAGAGAGAGAGAGAGAGAGAGAGAGAGAGAGAGAGAGACATGCAAAAGGGGAGGGGGAGAGGTGGAGAAGCAACTGTGTGGCCCGACTGGGAATCAAACCCGGGACTTCTACACACTGGGCCAACACTCTACTGATGAACAAACTGGCCAGAGCCCATTTTGAATACTTATACAAGCACAATAATGAGATTTAAAAAATTATATGATATCACATCATATAATCTATGATAGTCTATCTACCTACCTATTCCTTTAAAAATGTGCAGGAGCTTCTGTGATTAGTAATATTTACATTCATTTAAAAGTCTTGAAAATCTTATTGTGGGAAGCCAATGGAAATTTTTCTCATTAAAAAATGGGGGCTGCCACCCTGGCTGGTTGGCTCAGTGGTAGAGTGTTGGCCTGGCGCGTGGAAGTCCCGGGTTCAATTCTCAGTCAGGGCACACAGGAGAAGTGCCCATCTGCTTCTCCACCCTTCCCCTTCTCCTTCCTCTCTGTCTCTCTCTTCCCCTCCTGCAGCCAAGGCTCCATTGGAGCAAAGTTGGCCCGGGCAATGAGGACAAATCCATGGCCTCCACCTCAGGCACTAGAATGACTCCGGCCACAACAGAGCAACGCCCCAGATGAGCAGAGCATTGCCCCCTGGTAGGCATGCCAGGTGGATCCCATTCAGGCACATGTGGGAGTCTGTCTGATTGCCTCCCTGCTTCTAACTTTGGAAAACAACAACAAACAAACAAAAAAATGGGGGCTGCCTGACCTATGGTGATGCAGTGGATAAAGCATCAACCTGGAATGCTGAGGTCGCTAGTTTGAAAACCTGGGCTTGCCTGGTCAAGACACATACATTGAAGCAACTATTATGAGTTGATTCTTCCTGCTCCCCCCCCATTTCTCTCTCTCTCTCCTCTTTCTAAAATCAATAAACAAAATTTAAAAAATTGGTGCTAATTTAAAATCTCAGCATTCAGTGATTAAGAATACTGGTTCTAAACTCATAATTTTTCCCCTTTATCTTGCACTTGATTACTTTCTCCCAAAATTATACTCACTTCCATATCGCGAGCCACTTCCTGTTGTTTAGAAGTAAGTCCAGAGTAGCTCTCATTGTCTGCTCCATATCTGTTGGTGAGGTTTAAGTCCAGTAGTCTGCTTCCATTGTTTATCCTACCTCTAAGGAATTGAAATTGTCACAGTACATGGCAAGAATTTATTGGAATCTGCTTTTATCAGATTTTGACTTCAGGCAGAAAGTAGACTTGTATTCTGTCTTGTTTTGCTCACTGTGGCATCAAGTGCTTTAATTTTGCTTCCCTAGATTCGCTTTTAAATATAAGAACAGGGCTACATTCTTCTGTGTCCCAGTGATGCTCTAGGCAGTGCTGAATAAAACAGAGCATGTTATTTCTCTTTGTACTTAGAATGGTTTTACCTGACTTAGGAATTATTCATATTTCATAGAGTCATAATATGTTAGAAATGGAAGAGATCTTAGAGTTTATTTTAGTCAATTTCCCATTTCTGGTTGATAAATCAAGCTCAGAGATATCACATGGTTTACCTTCAAGGTCACAATTGTATTAGTGAATTGTTTTCATCTGGACAGGCTTAAATCTTAGTGGTGTATAAGAAAAAATAAGGGTTTATTATTTACTCACATCATAGTCTATGTAGGTCTTTTGGAATGGGGTTGGTGTGTTTCATGCAGTCATTTGGAGACTCTGTGGTTTCACCACCTCAGGGACTGGATCCCCTACCTCTAGCCATCAGTCAAGGAAAGAGAGAGACAGTAAAGAAAAGGGACACTTGCTCTCAAGTCCCTTAGATTCAAAGTGACAAATCACTTCCATTCATAAGTCTTCGGTGAGAATTAGCAATGTGGCCCGATCTAGATGCAAAGGAGGCTGGAAAATGTAGTTTAGCTGTGCATCCAGGAAAAGAAAAAGGTGTGAACATCTAGCCAGTCTTGCCATACTCCTCCTTCCATATAGCAGTGGCTTTCTTTTTCTTTTTCTTTTTTTAAGTGAGAGGAGGGTAGATAGTGAGACAGACTCCTTCAGACACCCCGACCGGAATCCACCCAGCAACCCCTGTCTGGGGCCTATGTTCAAATCAACTGAGCTATTTTTAATGCCTGAAGCTGACCTGCTCTGACCAGCCAAGCTATCCCCAGTGCCCAGAGAGATGCTTGAATGAATCAACCCATTGGCTAGCAGTCCTTTTCAAACTGTATCCCAGCAGCATCAGTATCACCTGAAAACTTATTAGAAATGCAAATTCTCAGGCCCCCTGCATACCTTGAGAATCAGAAACTCTGGGTGATTCTTGTGATTTTGATGGATGCTATAGTTTAAGAACCATTGGCATATCTTATTAAACATAAGTCAGTAGTTCTCAACCCTGGCTACACATTAGAAACACCCAGGGAAACTTAAAACAAAATAAATAAAACAAAATTGCCTGGACCCCATCATGATCAATTAAATTAGAATATCTAGAAGGGGACCCAAGAATTGCAATTTTAGAATAGAAGTTCCTCATTAATGACATGCATGTCAATTCCCTTAAGATTATCAGCATTGCTTTCTTGTCACCCCTGGCCAAGGTCATCCATGTCAACTTTGGCATTGTGGAGGGACTCATGACCACAGGCCATGCCATCACTGCCACCCAGACGAGTCTGGATGGCCTTTCTGGGAAGCTGTGGCATGACATCATCCCTGCTTCTACTGGCACTGCCAAGGCTGTGGGCCAGGTCATCACTGGGCTGAATGGGAAACTCACTGGCATGGCCTTCCATGCCCCACCTCCAATGTGTCAGTCGTGGATCTGACTTGCTGCCTGGAAAAAGTCTACAAATACAATGACATCAAGAAAGTGGTGCAGCAGGCATCAGAGGGCCCTCTCAAGGGCATCCTGGGCTGCACTGAGGACTGGGTTGTCTCCTATGACTTTAACAGTGACACCCACCCCACCACCTTTGATGCCGGGGCTGGCATTGCTCTCAGTGACTGCTTTGTCAAGCTCATTTCTTTTTTTCTTATTTTTAAATGATTTTATTTATTCATTTTAGAGAGAGAGAGAGAGAGAGAGAGAGAGAGAGAGAAAGGGGGGAGGAGCAGAAAGCATCAACTCCCATATGTGCCTTGGCCAGACAAGTGTAGGGTTTCGAACTGGCGACCTCAGCATTCCAGGTCAACACCCCATCCACTGTGCCATCACAGGTCAGGCCACAAACTCATTTCTTTATGAAAATGAATTTGGCTACAGCAACAGGGTGTTGGACCTTATGGTTCACGTGGCCTCCAAGGAGTAAGAACCACTGGACCACCAGTGCTAGCAAGAGGAAGTTTTTGTTGCTGGGAAGTCCTTGCCCCAGATCAATCCCCCAACATACTGAGAATACCCTGACCTCCATGGTTCCATCCTAGACCCCATGAAGAATAGGGGGTCTTCCCCTTAGGGAGCCTTTCCTTGTTATGAACCATCAATAAAGTTCAGTGTACAAAAACAAACAAACAAACCCAAACCAAAAGCAAAATGTTTCTGGTTATTTTATGTATGGCCATGGTCAGGAACTATTATTCTGGATGATAAAAACTACAGGTTCTATTTCTTTTACTGTATAGTGTAGCAGGCAGCTTGTGTAACTTTGGGTAAGTCAGTTGACTTCTCTCAACTTCTGTTTTTCTCATTAGTAAAATGGGGCATAATCCTAGAACCCACTGTACCGAGCTTGACAATATAAGAAATTGTGTTTATAAAGTGCTCATATAGCAGCTGGCACACAGTCAGTGCTCATGCATAAAAAATAAAATTTTTATCACTTTTGATTGCTTTGTTGAAGGAACTATAGAGGAAAAATAGAGTTGCTAAAGCAGTCAGGAAAGTATTCATGTTTATGTTTCATTACATTTGTAGGTTCACTCTTTCTCTCTCATCTTTCCCCCCTAAATAAAAAAATTTAAGACTTGGATTGGGAATTATTCACCATTTGGGACTATCCATATTATTCTTTTCTTTCAGTGTCTCTGTTCCCATTGTTTCCTATTTGACTTGTTTCAAAGACTGAATTTGGGCAGGATATTGATCTAGCATGTTAAATGAAAACAAGGGGGTGGGTTCTTAGAGACCACATGCTCTTGGTTGGAAGGTGGACATTAGGGAGATCTGGTCATTATCTGTGACACCTCTATTGTGTCTGAAAAAAAATGTAGACATGCTTGTCTCTCTGTATTTGCTGTGCTTCTAGAGTAGAGAAAATAAATCATATGTCAAGTGGTTGCAGAGATTTTTGTTATTTTACATGCAGTTTGCTGATAATGGTGAAATTTTAATATAGTCTGGCTTACCTAAAAACGTTCTCAGGAAGTTTATCCATACACTGTGGCCTTCTGGAGATATAGCTTAATCCTGTAGAATTTTAAGTAAAATAGCTCGTTGACAGGGCAAAATAGCTAGCTTATTTGCCCTTATCTTAATGGAATTAAGATGAGAGTCTATCTCTACTAACAACTAAATGGCCTATTTTTGCAAGATTACCTAAAATTCTAGATAAAAACTTATACTGTTTAGTGAAACTCTCTTCAACTTGTGCTTGTTTTTTTTTTTTTTAAACTTTTTTTTTTAAATTTTATTTATTCATTTTAGAGAGGAGAGAGAAAGGGAGAGAGAGAGACAGAGAGGAGAGAGAGACAGAGAGAGAAGGTGGGGGAGGAGCTGGAAGCATCAACTCCCATATGTGCCTTGACCAGGCAAGCCCAGGTTTCGAACCGGCGACCTCAGCATTTCCAGGTTGACGCTTTATCCACTGCGCCACCACAGGTCAGGCCAACTTGTGCTTGAAGTAACTGCTCTTCAAAAAAATGCTTTGGATGACACTTGTGATGGCTTAAACCTGGAAACAAGACAGAAACTGGTAATACATTTAATAGAGAGTAGATGAATCATATTAGGGTTAATATTCTGACAGCAAAACACTCACACTTAAACTTCTGAATGGATACAGATGGTTCAGTCTATTCAGACATCCAAGCAAGATTGAATTTAGGATCCTGGTAGGATACTGGTTTGTGAGAAGCATAATTTTCAAGTAATCACAAAGCTGAGTGTTGACAGCTTTGAGTTCAAATTTCATATCCCCTCTATAATATTACATAAATCCCTCAATATCTCTCTGGTTTTGTTTTACTACCTGTAAACTGTTTCACCGTGGTTCTCTCACACGTACCTCATTGTAGTTTTCACTCAAATACTTTGTACAAATATTGATCGACTTAAGACCTATGCAACTTAAAGACCATTCTACTTTATGACCACAATCGCTAGCTACGACTGCTCCGCATCTGGCAGCGCAAGCGTTGCCCAGCTGGGCCTACGACAGTGCGGACCAGCTTCCGGCAGCACTACCACCTCCGCATGCACCATTTCAACTGTTATCTCAGACTCGGTACAGCAATTTGTATTTTGTGTCTTGGATATTTTTCATCAAACCCCTCCCAAGATGTCTACCAAGAGGCTTTTAATATTGTCTTTGCAAATATTAAACAAGTTGTACTGGTAATGCAGTGTTTTACTTAAACCTGACGAATGTAAAAATAAGAAACAAAATGGTGTAGAGATGATACAAATGGCATAAAATGAACAAAGAAAATTATGATATATAACAATAATGAAAGAAAATTATGATAAAATATTACTTAAAGATTTTTATAACATCATTTCACAGTACTGTACATATAGCCTACTCAACTTACGACCAAATTGTGTCACGAGCGGTCTGTCGGAACCAATCGTGGTCGTAAGTCGAGCACTAGCTGTATTTCAAGGGTTAGGAAAGAATTAAAAAATATTTCAGGCCAAATTATAGTCATTCAGTATGCACATAATTTTTCCTTACAAAATTCTTTGCTCTCTGTGCCTATTACAAAAATGAGAATGTCTTAAACCAATTAGGTACTGGAGACAGTGCGAAGTGTGAGTTCAGGGTAAGCTGGAAATTAAGTTCCGTATGAAGTCAGACATGAGTGTTGTTATTTACTTAGCTTTGATCATTTCTGTGAGCAAGGAAAGAGGTCTCACTTTTTCAGAAAGCCATTTTACTCTGTGGGTTCGTTATTTTGGCTGACAAATGGAGAGGCAAATTGACAGTGTCAACCAACCTAGGAATACCATGTATTCAATATGTCTACCACTGTAGGGAGCTAGGATTTTGTCAATGAGTATTATGTCTATTTAGCTTTAATTCTCAGGTTTCCAACTTAAGAAACCTAGCAAAATTCTATTTCTCTCAATGAAAAAAGCCTTTTAAGACCTAGGGAAGTTCACGGTTGGCACTGGCTGTTCCCAGAGGGCCTGATGAGACTGTGTTAAACTGTTGTCAGGGGACAATGGGGAAATTCTTTCATCATCAGCAAATATCGAGTCAGCATGGACTAGGACTCAGGGGTCCCCAAACTTTTTACACAGGGGGCCAGTTCACTGTCCCTCAGACCGTTGGAGGGCCGGACTATAAAAAAAACTATGAACAAATCCCTATGCACACTGCACATATCTTATTTTAAAGTAAAAAAACAAAACAGGAACAAATCCAATATTTAAAATAAAGAACAAGTAAATTTAAATCAACAAACTGACCAGTATTTCAATGGGAACTATGCTCCTCTCACTGACCACCAATGAAAGAGGTGCCCCTTTCGGAAGTGCGGCGGAGGCTGGATAAATAGCCTCAGGGGGCCGCATGCGGCCCACGGGCCGTAGTTTGGGGACCCCTGGACTAGGTGAAGGTCAGGAAGCCAGGCAGTGGGGATGCACAGTATGTACGGCATCTTAGAGAGAAAACATAGCACTGCAGTGGGGGGCTGTGCTTTGGGAGCCAGGGCTAGAAGGGAATGCAGGCTCAGCATACAACATATTTACAACTTTGGCCAACTGATGTAACTTCCTAAGTCTGAATGAGCTCACCTGTAAGATGGGAGCATGATCACCTTGTTGTAAGGGTTACATTGGGTGACATGTTTCAAATATTTGGCAATGTCAAGGCCGGGCATGTAGCATGTGCTCTGCCTTCTTCTCAGGCAGCCCTCCTACTGGTCTTTTTTTTCCTTTCATTTTGACCCCATATGTAAATAAAAATGTGTTGACAGCTTTTCAGACTCTCTCTCTAATATTATATGTACAAATCACTCAATTTCTTGTGGTCCTTTTTTTTTTGTGTGTGTGTTTACTACTACCTGTAAAATGTGATTCACCGTGTTTCTCTCACACATATCTCATTGTAGTTCTCTCTCCAGTATTTCGTATGTCAATTAAAGATCCCTGGTGCTCATTCCTCTTAGGAAGGATTTTGAATTGTCATTTACATTTTACTATAATTTCAAGTCACTGACCTCCCTCTCCCTCTGCACATAGCAGGAGTCCTAGCTTGGGTTTAGATGCAGCCCATGTAAGGTGGGAGCCCCATGTGAGTCAATTGCATGAGATTCTTCCCAATAGAACTGATCCCAAAAGGAGTTAGAAATGAGATGACCAGATTTGGGTCAAGGGCAGTATCCAGGAGCAGAGGAGAGAGCTGATTCTGAGTATAGCGCTTAATTAACCCCATAAGGTTGGTACTGTGCCACTTAGTGTCCTGGCCCACTACCCTTGGACAAACCTGAGGTCTGAGGAGACTGCTACCAGGCACTGTGAATAAAATTCCTGTTGGTGTTGGCAGCAATGAGAGATGACAATTTCAGTGCAAACATTAGCATTGTTGGCATAAGGCATTGTGTGCCTCAGACCAAATGATATTGGACCTCTGCAGCAGTGGTGGCATCCTTTTGCAAGATCTGGTGGTAGTGTTTTTGGTGGCTGCAGAAAATTAAAGATCAAATGTTTTTTTTTGCCACCTGTTAGTCAAATAAGTTGTAAAATATGATTTTTATGTTTGCTCTCGTATAGTTTGCATTGGGGGCTGGGTGGTGCCAGGTATATATGGTCTGTGAAATTACAAATTACCTTCCTGCTTGGGAAGGGCCATTGTTTCAGGTATATATGGTCTGTGAAATTACAAATTACCTTCCTGCTTGGGAAGGACTATTGTTTTGCTAACGTTTGCTGGAGGAGAGGTTTTCATGCCAGAAAGTTTTGAAGAAAGAGAGAGCAGAAGGAGAAGGAGAAGAAGAACAAAAAAGAAGCCATGTTTTGCAGGGAGAGCAGAGAGAATGCAGAGTGCTGAAGAAGAAGCCTTGTTGGCAGAGAGGGAGAAGGTGTGCAGATGAGAACCAGAGGTGAGGCACTTTTGCGAGCTCCACTGAGACTGGTGGGGCCTTTGATTCTAGGAGAAACCGGAGAAGATTCTCCTGGTTGTGGAACTGGAGGGAAGTGTTTTCTCTGTGTGTTTGCTCATTGGCCAGTGTGAGACTTTAATAAAGAAATGGCCCACCATTTTTTGGCTCAACTGTTTCTTTACCATCTGTCCGAATTCAATGGGGACCTGAACCTGCATGTGAATGGCCATGAGGGCCACGACTACTGGCCATTCACTACCCATCTTATCAAAAAGTGGAGTATATTTCTCTATCCTTGAGTCTCCATTGGTCCCATGACTTACCTGACCAATGCAGTGTGGGAGAAATGATGCTGTATAGCTGCAGAGGCTGGGCTTCAGGAGCTCTGCAGTGTTTCACTTCACTGCTTAGGACACTCTGGCAATCCAGTCCCAGGCTGTGAGAAAGCCCAAGCATCCCCATGGAAAAGTAGACTGAGGCTACTTGCTAACACTTAGTACCAGTTGCCAGCCACGAGTGGGGCTATTTTGGACTGAGTCATCCCAAGATCTCAAACGACATCATGTGAAGCAGAAGAATCACTTGATCAACCCTTGAAATGAAGCCATGAAAATTTGGGGAGATTTATAGATTACCAAACAGTGACTATTTTAAGTACAGGAAATAGTGCCCAAGCGCTATAATAGAAAATGAGAAGAATAGCAAACCCCATGGAATGGTCAATAGGACTAGTTAAGATAGCACACTGTAGAGGCCCTGAATAGGAAAATAAAATAGAGACAGAGTCCAGTGCCCTGAGGCGAAGGCCACAGTGGCTTTACTGACAAAAATACTGAACACAGTACTGTGCTGAATGCAGCACGGTAGGGATATAATTAGCAATTCTGATTAATCAATAGGTGGGGTCATTTGACCTACTTCTCTTGCCCTTTAATCTGATCTAAAGAAGTTCCCCTTCCTGACTTTCCCATTCTCTTCTGTGCTTCCTGACTCCCTCATTCTTGTCTCTACTTCTATTTGTGTGTATCAATAAACACCCATAAGGACTGGAAGTCAGGGTTGTCTCATGAAACCTGTATAGGGGATTGTGAGGCAGTCTCCCTTAGGTACCTCAATGCATGCTGTTGGGCAGATAAAATATATTATACTCACTTTGTTAAAGATGGCGCTGCCCACATGGAGGCCAGTTGCCCAGGTGATATTAATGTGTGTTGGGGGCGGGCTGTGGGCAGGCAGGATCCTTTTAGCCTGGGGCTTGGTTTTAGGACTAAGCCTTTCCCACCCTTTTTGATGTAGGGCGGTACAATCCAATTATGCCTCAGATAAGTGACTTTGTATTAGAGACTTCCCTATTTTGTATATTGGATTAAAGGTTTGGATTTCTACACTATAAAATGGGGGCAGAACGGGAGCTTGCTCTCTTGGTTCCTGAGAAAGCATGAGAGGAGAGCAGAGAAAGGCCACGTGGAGGAGGCCAGGAGAAGCAGCCAAGATGGCGGAGTGTTGAGTGAGAGGCCAGTTTGTGCAGAGAGAAGGAAGGAGATGGGAAACAGAGATGAATAAGTCTGGTGAGCTAGAAACCATTGATTCTAGGAAACTCGGATAAGTCAGTAGCTTTGTGAGCACTGATTAAGTGGGTTTTGGAGCCCAGTGTGTGTTTTTACTTGCCCGCCGGGTGCAAGCTAGGATTAAAGATGATGGCCCATCAGTTTGTGGCTCCATTGTTTCTTTACCGACTGAACGAATCCAATGCGAACCTGCATGGGCCAGGCTGCTGTGATGGTGGCCTTGGCTGCTGGCTTAACACATGCCATGTGGTCTCCGAGCAGTCATTGTCTCTGTCACACCACACCACACTTGAGATGCCTTCTATAGTTTCAGAACTATAAGAAACTTTTTTTTGGTGGTGTGGGGGAATGGAATCCTTATTTATAAGAAAGCGGTAGTAGTACCAGTCTCTTAGGATTGTGGTACAGATTAAGTGGGATAATGTATGTGCAGTAATTAGTGCAAACTTTAACATAGTCTCAGTAAACAGTAGCCATTAATTGTTACCCTCATCTTATCTGAAGTTAGCCCACTAATTTGCCACTCAACAGAAAATAGCCACATTAATTGTGTATACATCATATTCCACAGTTGGGTAAAAACTCTAAAGGGTAGACACTATAGTTTATATTTCTTTATGTGATGTAAGCTATGTGTTGGTTGACTGGCTTGACATAGGGTAGACTCTTTTAGGATTCTAGTCTCACATTAGGTTCATGTGCCAATATGTAACCTTAGCTAAATTTCTAAAGCTGAAAAATAAAAATCAATTAAAATTTGAGTAACATGGGCGCTTATAAGAAGGATACATGGATGTCTCCTGTGTGTATTTCAGATAGCACCATAAATCCAAGTGCTCTGTTGTCAAGCAGACTTGTTTGTTTACTGTCCTTAGCTGAATCGTTACATACCTACCATGAGCTCCAGGTTGCTATCTCTGGAGACACGCACTGCTTTGTTCAGTCAAGGTCAGCTATCAATATGGAGCTATAGTTACTGGCAGAAAATCCTCATCAGGCCTTTTGGAGCTGGATCCTCATAAGTTGCCATGAAGCTATGTGATAATATAGATGACTGGCCCTTTAAGCCAATTACCTATTGATATCACCTATGCTATAAATGTAAGCATTCAGGTTTTCTTAGCCAATCAGCTGATTGTGTTCCCAGCATTGTTCTTCTATCAGTCAGCTGGGATGGAGGTATGTAGTTTTGGTTTATTATGGAGCCAACAGAGGTGTGTGTGTGTGTGTGTGTGTGTGTGAATGGCAAGTGTTAAACATGATAGGGCTCTATGACCAATACAACCCATTCTAGTTTCTTTATAATCTTGACACTGATATCTATTATATCTATTTATAGAAGATTAAATTCCATGTGTGTGGGCAGCAAGCATTTTATCATTTTTCAGGAGGAACAATAAGTGGTTTTAAACATTAGTTAGACCAAGTAAAGTCTCCTTCAACTCCAACAAATTCTATTCTTCACCAGGGATTTCTGCTCTGAAAAGAACAAAAGGACTTAGTAAACAGTTTATCCAAATAGAGTATGTGAAATGATTAGCTGTGGCTCTTGACAACACATGATGGAAAGGAGTAAATTATATTAAAGAATTAAGCTAAAAATCCTCCCTTGAATTTAGATATTGTTCCTTTTCCAGGAGCTTAAAGCAGGGTTGACTTCATAAACTTTTTTTTTTCTGTGACAGACAGAGAGACAGAAAGAGGGACAGATAGGGACAGACAAGCAGGAAAGGAGAGAGATGAAAAGCATCAATTCTTCATTGTGGCTCCTTAGTCTCCTTAGTTGTTCATTGATTGCTTTCTCATATGTTCCTTGACCTGGGGCTACAGCAGAGTGAGTGACCCCAGCGACCTTGGGCTTTAAGCCAGTGACCTATGATCCCACGCTCAAGCCAGCGACCCCATGCTTACGCTGGTAAACTCCAACTCAAGCCAGATGAGCCCACACTCAAGCCGGCAACCTTAGGGTTTGGAACCTGGGTCATCCACATCCCAGTCTGACACTCTATCCACTGCGCCACTGCCTGGTCAGGCTGACTTTATAAAATTAATAATTATTTATGTGGTGTGATTTTGTAAACACTAAGAGATTTTCTACCCCACTATAGTTTCTTTACTGAAATGATACAGGCTTTAAAATTCCACCAGTAGAGAGGTTTGTTCTTTTAGGTTAAATATTACCTTCTTTTTTTTCTTTGTATTTTTCTGAAGTTGGAAACGGGGAGGCAGTCAGACAGACTCCCGCATGTGCCCGACCGTGATCCACCGGAAGCCCACCAGAAGGTGATGCTCTGCCCATCTGGGGTGTTGCTCTGTTGCAACCAGGGCCATTCTAGTGCCTGAGGCAGAGGCCATGGAGCCATCCTGAGCGCCCTGGCCAACTTTGCTCCAATGGAGCCTTGGCTGCGGGAGGGGAAGAGAGAGACAGAGAGGAAGGAGAGGGGGAGGAGTGGAGAAGCAGATGGGTGCTTCTCCTGTGTGCCCTGGCCAGGAATCGAACCCGGTACTCCTGCACACCAGGCCGATGCTCTACCACTGAGCCAACCGGCCAGGGCCAAATATTACCTTCTTAACTAGTCTTCTTTGTTAAAAGTAGATAATTCAGTGCATCACATGTTTTTTTTAAAGTATTTTATTTATTGATTTTTAGAGAGAGAGAGAGAGAGAGAGAGAGAGAAGTGGGAGGAGCAGGAAGCATCAACTCCCATATGTGCCTTGACCAGGCAAGCCCAGGGTTTCTAACCGGCAACCTCAGTGTTCCAGGTTGACGCTTTATCCCACTGCGCCACCACAGGTCAGGCTTCACATGTTTTTTTTATATATTATTTTATTCAGCATTTCCCCCATGATGACATGTGTGTGTTTTTGTTTTAGTAGCAGGGTTAGTGCTGTAGACCACTGTATAAAATTTTTCACAGGGCTTTATTTTTAGTCAAGGCTTTTTTTGTGTGTGTGTGTGGGGGTTATAGCCTTAGAATTATTTTTTTAAAATCATTTTTAATTGATTTTAATTTATTGTGTTTACATAGATTCTAGTGTTGCTCCAATGCATCCCCCCTCCACCATATTCTCCTCAACATCTCCCTTGCCCCCTCCCTATAACACCCTACTTCCTTCCCTTCAGGTTTATCCCATCCTATTATCCACTTTTCCTCTGTTCTCTTTTCCTCTGGTCCCTTTGATCTCTCCTCAGTTCACACTGTTCATTGGATTCCTCAAATGAATGAGGTCATATGATATTTTTCTTTTTCTGCCTGGCTTACTTCACTTAACATAATAGTTTCCATGTCCATCCATGTTGTTGCAAAAGGTAAGATTTCCTTTCTTTTTATGGCCCCATAGTATTTGATTGTCTATAT
This sequence comes from Saccopteryx bilineata, assembly GCF_036850765.1. NCBI lineage: Eukaryota > Metazoa > Chordata > Mammalia > Chiroptera > Emballonuridae > Saccopteryx > Saccopteryx bilineata. The sequence goes on from NC_089498.1 coordinate 65,451,496, forward strand.
GTACCACAGCTTTTTTATCCACTCGTCCACTGATGGACACTTGGGCTGTTTCCAGATCTTTGCTGTTGTGAACAATGCTGCCATAAACATGGGGGTGCATTTCTCCTTTTGAAACAATGCTATGGTGTTCTTGGGGTATATTCCTAACAGTGGCATAGCTGGGTCAAAAGGCAGTTAGATTTTTTATTTTTTGAGGAATCTCCATACTGTTTTCCACGGTGGCTGCAACATTCTGCATTCCCAACAGCAGTGCAGGAGGGTTCCCTTTTTTCCATATTCTCGCCAGCACTTATTCTGTGTTGTTTTGTTGATGAGCGCCATTCTGACTGGTGTGAGGTGATATCTCATTGTGGTTTTAATTTGCATTTCTCTAATGAGTAGTGATGTTGAACATTTTTTCATATGCCTATTGGCCATCTGTATGTCCTCTTTGGAGAAGTGTCTATCATTTCTTTTGCCCATTTTTTGATTAGATTGTTTATCTTCCTGGTGTTGAGATTTACAAGTTCTTTATAAATTTTGGTTATTAACCCCTTATCAGACGTATTGTTGAATATGTTCTCCCATTGTATAGTTTGTCTTTTTATTCTGTTTTTATTGTCTTTAGCTGTACAAAAGCTTTTTAGTTTGATATAGTCCCATTTGTTTATCCTGTCTTTTATTTCCCTTGCTTGTAGAGATACTTAGAATTCTTGATATAGAGAATTTATTTCAGTGATCATATTTTAAAACCCAGGTAAGGATTCTGATTGGTCTATCTGTTATCATGTGCCCACCTCAGGGGCCAATCACTGTGACCATGGAATTAAAGACTGGAGATCAGTCAACTTAGGCTACATGCTTCAGAGACCCTGAAAGTGAGGTAGAGTGGCACACTGAGATTGGGAGCCTCACCTGAAGCACATGGGGTCAGGGGAGAGAGTTCCTCAGATAGCAAGGAGGTTGCTGTCTTTGCTAGAAAAGGGAGAACTGGAAAAGTCCTGAGAGGACAAAATTATTAACAGCCAGACTCTTTGACTCAAAAGCATCTCCAGATTTTTTGTTGTCAAACAATTTATTTTAACCTGAAGGGAATAGGCAGTTCATGGGGATTACATGTTTGAAATACTTGTATTTCTGAAGAGGGAATGATTCTGAAACTGCCTTTCTGTGATCGAGGTGAAAAAAATCAACACCAAACAGATGCACTTGGACACATGATGCTATCACATAAATGTATATCATTTGTGAATGTGCTAATCACGACAGTAAGATGTTTCACAATTATGCATCAAAAAGGTATTTTATTTTTCTTAATTAAAAAATTATTGATTTTAGAAAGAGAGGGGAAGGAGTAGAGAGAGAAAGAGAGAGCCAGTGAGAGAGAGAGAGAGAGAGAGAGAGAGAGAAATATAGATTTGCTATTCAACTTATTTATGCAGTCATTGGTTGATTCTTATATGTTCTGACCTGGGATCAAACCTGAGACCTTGTTGTATCGGGATAAGGCTCCAACCAACTGAGCTACCCAATCTGGGTCCAAAGGGGTATTTGCCTCCAAATGGATGAGGCTGGTTGGTGGGGGGAAAAACCAGATATTTCAATGGCTGCTGCCCTTTCAAAGGGCTACAATGCATAAACAGATATACAATATTGTGAGGGAGTCAATTAGGAAAAAATATCTAAAAAGGCTCCTTGGACAATAATGAAAAAAAAAGTTGAGAAACACTGTTCAACCTCCAAGCAGCTGAATGTATCTTAGGAAGATGTGAACCAGCATGAAACAGATGCTTTGAAACTTGTGATCAGAGATGCAACAGGATTTGTTCAAATAGGGCATGGATTTGAGTCCAGTGCACTTTCTGACTGTTTGGAAATGGAGAAGTAACTTAGCCTTTCTGCGTCTTAGTCTAATAGTGACCCTTTGCAGTCAGGCCTTCCCTGAACTGCTGGCCCCAAGCCACCATTGATCTGCTTTATGTTACTACAGTTAGAGAATTAGAAATTTCCTAGAAATAGAATCATATAGTATGCAGTCTTTTGTCTGACTTCTCTTTCTCGTCATGGTCTGAGATTCCATATTGTTGCTTGTATTGACATTTCATTCCTTTTTATTGCAAAGTTGTATTCCACTTGTCATTTGATGGGCATTTGAGTTATTTTCAGTCTGGGCTGGAAAGCATTATGAAGAATGCCACTGTGAACATTTGTGTATGAGTCTTCATGTGGGATATTTTCCTAAACATTTTTTAATATTTTTTGATTCTTGCTGCCAGATATGGGTGGATACCATATACACTGTTTGGTTAATACACACATAAACTACATCATGAAAAACAAGACATAAAAGGCAAGAAAAAACCAATTAGATAAATTTGATAAATTATTTTTGAAATGCTGAAGATTTTACAAGTATTTATTGCTACAAGTGGCATCTTTCAAAAAATATTTGAAGTTTACACAAAGGTATGTGAAACTGAAAAAGGTGCCCCAAAACATACAAAATAATCTTAATAGTAGTAAAATACTATAAAATTAATGCTTAATTATGTAAAGTACAAAATTAGATTCAAAGTGATTTTGAAAAATTTGTTGTAAGAATCTTAAATTATAATCCCTAATTTAGAATTTTATTTTATTTTAATTTTTTTATTTTATTTTATTTTTTGTATTTTTCTGAAGCTAGAAACTGGGAGAGACAGTCAGACAGACTCCCGCATGCGCCCAACTGGGATCCACCCGGCACGCCCACCAGAGGGCGATGCTCCGCCCACCAGGGGGCAATGCTCTGCCCCTCTGGGGCGTTGCTCTGCTGCCACCAGAGCCACTCTAGCGCCTGGGGCAGAGGCCAAGGAGCCATCCCCAGCGCCTGGGTCATCTTTGCTCCAATGGAGCCTCGGCTGCGGGAGGGGAAGAGAGAGACAGAGAGGAAGGAGAGGGGGAGGAGTGGAGAAGCATATGGGCGCTTTTCCTGTGTACCCTGGCCGGGAATCGAACCCAGGACTTCTACACGCCAGGCCGACACTCTACCACTGAGCCATCCGGCCAGGGCAAAAAAATTATTAGGAAATTGATCATTAGGTAAATAGATTTTATGGTAAACAAATTTTAGGCAAATTCACTTCAGGCAAATCTCACTGTTAATGGAAAGGAATTTGGACAACTTAATGGACATAGATGGCAAAAGGAGAGGCTGAAACTGGATTGATTCTAACTTCTCTTGTGGGATGCCAGGTGCATAGCAGTGTCATTCAAGGGCCTGGGAATCCAGGAATGAAGGAGACTTTACGACGGACAGATAATGAGTTCAGGTTTAGTTGGGCTGAGTTTGAGCTGCTTGGGAGACATCCAGGTAGAGGTGTCCAGTAGGCAAATTTATGGAGCTCAGGGAAGAAATCTGGCTTGGAGGTGTGTATGAAGCCACTAGCCCACAGGTGTTCAGACATATGTGACTGCATGGGAAATCTTGCTGGGGCTGTCGGAGCTGTGTAGAAGAATTCTCATTTCAGTGAGGCTTTCCCTCTGACCTTGCCTTCAGGAAGCTCTTCTAGATGTTCTCATCCCCAGACATGTCCACATGGCAGGTGCATGTGGCTTTGGCTCACACATGTGTGTCTGGGGTAATTCTAAGAATGGTATAGCTTCATATCTCTGTTCTTTTACACTGGGTCCATGTCTGAATTCTATGACTAATACAGGCTGGTGTGTGTTAGAAGCCATAAAGAAAAACTGAAAAGACTCTCTGACAACCACGTAAGAATTGCTGTTTTTGGAGCTTGTCGCACAGAGTGTAACATAAAAAAGAAAAGGAGGGTGTGGCAGAAGCCTTTGGTGACCATGTCACCTGCCCACTGCTCACCTCTGGTTTCAGCCATGGCTGTGGCTGATGGGTCTGGTGAACTCAGACTCACCTTGTCATTATTCCGATGTCTGCTGCAAAGCCTTCTCTGATTCTGCAGAAGCCTCCTTTGTCTCTGTGCAGCTGCAGCCCAGAGCCGCAGAGGAGCCAACTCAGTGGTTGCGGGGAGTCCGCTGTCCTTCCTCCAGGTGGGCTGCTTTGCGGGGTGTGTGCTTCCTAAGGGCCCTGGGTGAACCAACCAGGCTTTGTTTCTTACAAAGTGACCTGGATCCTTAAACTTTCGTTTCTTCCTTCCTTGTCTTACTCTCTCATTCTTTCAGTCTAGATTCCTGGAGCACCTCCTAAATAAATCACCCGCACCCCAGTCCCTGCCTCAGGCTCTGCTTTTGGGAATGTCCCCTACAATGACTAGCTTTGCTTACTCTCCAACAGAACTCAGGTGCCTCCCACCAGCCTTGACTGAGGGAAGAAATGGTGGTGCCCACTAGAAACAGCAGGGTGCCCATGGATGCAGCAACACCTGGCCAAAAGAGGCCAGGTGGTCAAGGTGGAGGTGGCAGTTGAGGTCAACAGTGGCAAGACTGTGGGCTGGATGTGTTCATGACAAGTGTGAGTCAGCCCTGGGAAACTCCAAAAGTACCTGGTAACAACTTTGCCAGAGTCTGGGAATACACACTCTCAGGGATGGGTAAGAGCCAGAGAAACATAAATTATGGCAAGATTTGGAATTGTCAGAATTCCAAATCTTGTGTGGTTATGAAGGCAATGACCAAGGACAATAAGTAAAATTTCCTAGGAATAGTGTAGTGGTTCTTAACATTTGGTGTACATTAGGGTTACATGAGAATCTTTTAAAAATATAGTTGTCTGCCCTGGCTGGTTGGCTCAGTGGTAGAGTGTCGTCCTGGTGTGCAGGAGTCCCAGGTTTGATTCCCGGCCAGGGCACACAGGAGAAGCGCCCATCTGCTTCTCCACCCCTCCCCCCTCCTTCCTCTCTGTCTCTCTCTTCCCCTCCCGCAGCCGAGGCTCCATTGGAACAAAAGATGGCCCGGGCGCTGGGGATGGCTCCATAGCCTCTGCCTCAGGCGCTAGGCATGCAGGGTGGATCCCGGTCGGGCGCATGCGGGAGTCTGTCTGACTGCCTCCCCGTTTCCAGCTTCAGAAAAAAAAAAAAATACAGTTGTCTCCAAATTAAACTCTCTAGGGGATTGGCTATGTGTATTTTCAAAGATTTCCCAGTTGATTCTATGCTCAATAAAGTTTGAGGATCTCTGATCAACAGGGGGACAAAGAAAAGCCAGGGAGAGTAATCTGAGGGAACATTAACATTTAAGATGCGGGCAGAAAAAATGAGCCTGCAGAAGAAAATGAAGGTAAGAAGGAGCAGTCAGAAAGGAGATGGATAGGTCCGTGAGGGAGAGTTGGGTAGTGACATTGGTGTGTTCACTTTCTGGGGAACAACAGGAGTGGCTGTCAGCTCACCACAGATTAGGGAGTGAATGAAGAGGGAGAAGTACAAGAGGGCACTGCATCACTTTCACATGGCTCGCTGATCAGATCTCGCCTCCCACCAAATCATAACCACCTGTAGAACAGCATCTGTGATGGTGCGTATAAAACCTGGGGGTCAGACGGTCCTTCAGCACCAGGAAGGCCATGGTTGTACCACCTCTAGAGAAAGAACCCATGAGAATCTCTAGTAGAGAAAAATCTCCAAGAAATTAAGAAGAACAAACAAAAATCAAACATTTTAATATAGAAGGTGCAAAGAGTGGTATTGTGTTTTGAAAAACTTGAAACAAAAGTTGTCTAAATAACACTCCATCCCCTCACGGAGGGCTTGCAGGCTCTCAGTTCCTGGCACCATGCCCCACAGGAGGCTGTGTGCTGTCTGGGAAGGAAAAACTCCTTTCCGAGCATCTGCTGGGTCGCACTTGTCATGCACTGTGGCACTGTGTCCTTTAGATGGCGATAAATCTCTATCTTTTGAGCCTCCCTTCAGGCTTCAGGTCCCTCCGTCAGTTGCTTCCTGGTAGAGAAAAATGAGAGGCATTTCTTCACAATTGACTGGAAGCTGCTGAGAAAGCTCTTCCTTGCCTTTTAGTTCCTGAAAGACCTTGGAACACTGGCGAGAGTCCAGTGTTTGTCATACTGAAATCTAAGTGGGGAAGGAGCTGCTGTATTTGTGTACCCTGGAGCCAGGATGTGTTGGTAGGAAATGCAGAGCTCCCAGGATGGCTTTCCTGCTTCTTTCTCCTCCTGTGCCCAATAGTTCTTCCCTTCTTAACAGGAGCATGGTGTTCACTCCACCACATGGTAGGTAACACAAATGGGAGCCAATATTTCTGCATTGTTTTTTTCCTGTTATCCATGGACCAAGTGCTTAGAAATCTTATTCAACCCTTCCAAGCCAGTTCTATTATTATTCTGTTATTTATATGGGTGAAATGCTTGGCTAAAGTCAGTCAGGAATTAGTGTTACAGCTGCGATTTGATCACTCTATTGCCTCAAGGACAACGTCTAAAGGCACCCTCAAACCTCTGGAAATGGAGCCCTGAGGTGGGGTCAGGGATCAGTGTCTGTAGGGAAAGCGGCTTAGGGCACTGGGCTCAGGATGTCTGAAGGGAACACGAGGGCACCCTGGTGAGGAGGAAAGTGTTTCAAAGAGAGTCAAGGTAAGTGCAGGAGCCAAGGCGAGGTGGATGTTCTTCTCAGCGCTGCCAGGGTCCAGCTCCACCTGGGATTTGGGACTGGATATAATGGTGGTTATGTAATACCACCCAATACATTAAGACTTTTTAGTTTGGTAAAGAAAAAAAAATACTTTGAGCCATTTATGTGTACTATTTCATGTTGTCTCTCACATGAAAACATTCAGGTATTATTATCTCTTTTACAAATGGGGAAACTGAGGCTCCATGTGGGTAAGTAATGTCACAAAGGTCTCTCAGAAAGTCAGTGGCAGAGCTTGCTGTTACTCTGGTCCTCTCAACCACTCTCTTAGACAGACTCCTCCTTAGCTGGTTCATTAGCTGGGCGGGTCAGCCTCCCCGAAGCAGAAGCAGAGGCATGGAGACTGGAGACAGGGGTGGGGGTGGGCGTGGGAGGTGAAGGTGGGTGGGGGGTGACCTTTGCTGGAAGTCTGAAATCATAGGCTCCTCTCTGCCTATCCAGAGCAGGCATGATGCAAGCTGCAAGGACGTGAAGCGTAAAAGCCAACTGCTGAAAACCTTAGAACTGCTGGACCTGAACAAATGACAGCACTTCGGCTCCCTGGCTGTGGCTGTGGGAGAGACTGCAGGCGGGGAGGCAGGTCCTGTACATCTTGAATGAAATCCTGAGCTCAGCTACCTGCTTCTAGTTCTCTGCCTGGTTATATGGCTAATGTTAACTCTATTGGAACTTTATTCACCAGAATTATTTACTAGTATCTTTAATACCCATGACACACCTCGATTGCAGCAGGGCGTGTAGGGGTAGATGGGACGGCTCAATCCTGGTGATCAGTGGGGTGACTGACATCGCAGCCCCATTGCCTCCCCCCTTGGACGCCCACAGTGTTCTTCCTGTATTATCACCATTCAGCCTCCGAATGCTGTCAATAGCTATTTTCCCTTTCCTCCAAGGACCCCTAAGTGCTTTGCATGTGTTCTTCCTATTGAAAGATGGGAGCTTGGTGCTATACCTTATCCCCATTTATGAGATGGATGACCTGGAGAACATATTGAAAGCGAGCTGTGCCTCCACACAGCAGCTTTCTTCCATATACCATGTTTCTCTCAAGAAGTGTAAGAACCTACAGCATATAGAAGCCTTCTTTATGGAAATACAGAGGAAAACATTTTGAACATCCACCTTTAGCAGCACTGTATTTTTCTACTTAACATTAATCTTTTGGTTCATTTGTATTCTTTATTAGAAACACATGCCCACACTAGTAAAGAAACAAAATTAAAATCTAGTCAATCATAAATATGAGATGATTGTCTAAACATTTTTTTAAATCTAATTCATTTTATCCAAATATCTTTTTTTCTGCATCTTAGCTTGATTTTTCCTTTCCACATACTTATAAGAAAAATTTGTTTCTTCAACCTATCAACTAACATTTATTAAGCTCATTTTATTCAAGGCTCTGTGGGGGATACAGGTTTGCATGTATTTTCCCTCGATAAAGAGCTTGCAATCTATTTGGGAATAAACCTGCCTATCCATGGTAATGTCACTTGAGAGTCATTGCTTCTATTGCTAAATGTGACAAAGAGAGGCACAGACTGGTCTTCTGGACCTTCACAGGACAGAAAAGCTCCATGAGTGGGCTGTGCAGAGATGGCTTCAGGGAGGGGCAGCCCTCATCCATCCATTCAACACCTATTTGTTGCGCCGACTGCTGAGCAGCTTGCTTGGACTATGGTGATGGATTAGAAAAGCTCTTTGAAGAACTACATATGGAGGGGAACCAGTAGCCTACTGTAATACAGGCTAAGGTGACTGGGGAAGACAAGCAGTTTCTGTAGTAAGTGTGTCCTAGGGGGAGAAAAAGGAGGCAAGTGAGGCTGAAATCCAGCCTCTAACCTCTCCTTAGGGGTGCCCAGAAATGTGAGTATGACAGGGACTTTTGTCACCAGAGGGGGTGCCTTTTTGCAAATCTTGGCAAGGTGCCTTATGTACAAGTGGCTACCTTGAGTGTGATCTTTCTTTTCTTTCTTTAACACAAGGGAGAGACAGAGAGAGAGAGAGAGAGAGAGAGAGAGAGAGAGAGAAAGAGAAAGAGACACACATACACACAAAGATAGACAGGAAGGGAGAGAGATGAGAAGCATGAACTCATAGCTGTGGCACCTTAGTTGTTCATTGATTGCTTTCTCATAGGTGCCTTAATTGGAGGGCTCCAGCTGAGCCAGTGACATTGGGCTCAAGCCAGTGACCTTGGGCTTCACATTAGTGACCTTTGGGCTCAAGCCAGCAACCATGGGATCATGTCTACAATCCTATGCTCAAGCCAGTAACTCCATGCTCAAACTGGTAAATCAGTGCTCAAGCCAGATAAATCCATGCTCAAGCCAGTGAGCCCAGGGTTTTGAACCTGGGTCCTCAGCATTCCAGGTTGATGCTCTATCCATTGTACCACCACCTGGTCAGACAACTTTTTTTCTATTTTTAAACTCATTGTTTAATTTACATATAATAAAATTCACTCCTATTGGTGTATAGTTTTATGAGTTCTGGCAAATTCATTGAGTTGTGTAATCACCACCACAATCATGGCACAGAAGTGTCCCATCATTCTTCTAAAAAAATTCCTCCTACTTCTTGGTAGTCAAGCTCTCTCTTATCCCTAGCCCCTGGAAGGCACTGATCTGGTCTCTGCTCCTATAGTTTGTCTTTTCCAGAACGTCAGGTAAATGAGATCACACAGATTGTAGCCTTTTGTGCCTGGCCTCTTTCACTGGCATAATGCATTTGTGATTCATTCATATTGTTGCATATATTGATTGTTCCTTTTCATTGCTGAGTAATAGTCTGTTGAATGGATGCACTGCAATCTGTTTATTCATTCCAAAGTTGAGGGACATTCTAGTTGTTTCCAGTTTTTGGTGATTATGCATTAAGCTACTATGAGCATTTGTATACTTTTTTTTGTGAACATAGGTTTTTAAATTTCCTTTGGATAATTATCTAGGAGTGGGATTGCTGGGTGTTATAGTGGGTATGTATTTAACATATATATATTTAAATATATATGTATTAAATAAATATAGATATATATTTGACTTAAAGATAAGATAAAACTAAGATGAAATTCATAATTATTTTCTTCCAGCCTATAACTTGTCCTCCTTTCCTAGTTGTGTCTTTCTCAGAGTAAACATTTAAAAATTTGGTAGTCTGGCCCAGGATGGTTGGCTTAGTAGATAGAGCTTAGGCCCAGCATGCAGATGTCCTGGGTTCTATCCCCGGTCAGGGCACATATGAGAAGCGACTATCTGCTTCTCTTCTCCTCTCCTCCCTTTCTCTCTCTTCCCCTCTCACAGCAAGTGGCTTGATTGGTTCAAGTGTCAGCCCTGGGCACTGAGGATAGCTCAGTTGATTCAAGCATCGGCTCCAGCAGCAGTTGCCAGGTGGATCCTGATCATGGTGCATGCATGCAAGAGTCTGTTTATCTCCCCTCCTCTCACTTGAAAAAATTTTTTTGATAGTCTAATTTTTTTTCTTCCATTGATTGCACTTTTGGTGTCATATCTCAGAACTTTTTGTCTAACTTAAGGTTATAAAAAATTTTCTCCTATGTATTCTTTCAGAAGTTTTATATTTAGGTCTAGTATCCATTTTGAATTAATTTTTATATATAGTTCAAGGTATGATTTTTTTGTTGTTGTTGCAGAAGAATGTGTAATTGTTTCAGCACCATTTGTTGAAAAACTATCCTTTCTTTGTTAAATTGCTTTGGTCTTTTTGTTAAAATAAATTGGCCATGTTTATGTAGGTATATTTCTAGGTTTCTCTTCTGTTCCAAGGCGAGAGGGGAAAATGGAGAACAGGTTTAGATTCACACAAGTACCTATAAAGAGGGTGGTGTCAGACCCGGACTGAGTGAGCTGCTCCCTCTGGCAGGTGATTGGGCAGCTGGGACTGGGTCTGCTTTCTCTAAAGAAGCCAAATTCCCTGTTTTAGAGATGAAGACAACGCAATGCTTGAATGACAAGAGAACACCTGGATGTGTTAATTTTCCTCATCCTGAAGACATGCTTAAACACCCTCTTCTGATCAACACTTTCAGCCTACCTTCAGGACCAAATCCACACTTCCCTTGACCTGACCTTGGCTTGGGATGCACTATACCGTCTCTCACATTATGTTCCAGCCTCACTGTGAATTCTACAACTTCCCCACCCACATCCCTCTTGCCCTCCAGCTTTTTCGTGTGATGTTCCCAAAGCCTGAAATGACCTGTAATGTCCAGCCTGACTCACTCTTAGCCAATACAGTCCTCAGCTAAAAGGTGACGTCCCTTGGAAAGTCTCCAAACACCCTGACCCCTCCCACATCATCCTCTCTCACATGCTCCCCTTCCACTCTGTGTCTATTCCTGTCATCTTTAGACTTAGCACACCCACCTGACCTGCGGTGGCGCAGTGGATAAAGTGCTGACCTGGATCGCTGAGGTCACTGGTTCAAAACCCCGGGCTTGACTGGTCAAGGCACATATGGGAGTTGATGCTTCCTGCTCCTCCCTCCTTCTCTCTTTCTCTCTTTCTCCTCTCTCTCTAAAAATGAATAAATAAATCTAAAAAAAAGAAAAGAAGAAGGCGTTAGCACACTTATATTGGAGAAAGGATAGAAACAAAGATCAATGGAACAGAAGAGAAACCTAGAAATATACCTACATTGGCTCTGTAACGAGGCCTTGGTGAGTTGCAGTGCACTTCCTGGAACAGACCTGCAGGTGGCAGCCAAACCAAGGCTCACCCCGCTGAAGCTGCTAGTTCTCGGCTTTCAATTCAGAGCAGCTCTAATAGTGCAGTAATTTGCATAATAGTGCAGTGTCTGCATAATAACAGGCTTGTTTTTAAATCCCCCCCAACCCTGGGAATAATATTCTCTGAGTCTTTTGGAATCAAATCTGCCAAATGGTGTGTAACACGTTTCCCAATCATTTGGGCCACGTTCTCCCTTCTGAAAGGGTGTTGGCTTTAGCGGGACTGTTTTCTGCCGCTGTGGATCATTGAGAAGATGGTTCTGATCTGCTCTGGTAAGCTGAAGAGATAGCCACGCACGTGGCATGAAGTGAAATAAGGACAAATGCAGGCGACACCGGAGGCAGGCAAGTAGAGACAAAAGAAAGGCTGAGAGGTCTGGGTGGTAAACTGGGTGCCCATCTGGCTAGCATTATTCTTCAGGCACACCTCAAACAGATTAGCCTCTGTTTTAAAAATCGTCTTTTCCCACTGCGCCTGACTTCCAAAATTCTGCCATGGAGGTCAAACCTTTTCACAGAATACAATTGTTACTTTCTCAGGGAAGTCATCTCCCAACCATTCTCCCTCTCTCCCGTCTCCAGGCCATACACTCACTCAGAGCAATGTGCAACTCTCCTTTGTGGTACTGTTCACAGTGTGTAATTGTACGACTCTGTGATAGTATACGGGGTGGGCAAAAGTAGGGTTACATGTGAGTGTGCACAAAACATAGGTTATTCTTGTATTATATTGATTAATTATTGTATTATTTTCCATATGAACAACTGTAAACCTACTTTTGTCCACCCCTATATTTAACATCTCCATCCTTTACCAGATGGTAAACCCCATGAAGGCAAGGATAGTTTTGGTTTGACTAACTCTATACCCCACAGACCTGGCATAGCTTCTGGCACATCTATGGCACAATTATTATTATTTTTTTTAAATTTTTATTTATTTATTCATCTTACAGAGGAGAGGGAGAGACAGAGAGAGATAGAGAGAGAGAGAGAGAGAGAGGATAGACAGAGAGAGAGAAGGGGGGAGGAGCTGGAAGCATCAACTCCTATATGTGCCTTGACCAGACAAGCCCAGGGTTTCGAACCGGCGACCTCAGCATTTCCAGGTCGACGCTTTATCCACTGCACCACCACAGGTCTATGGCTCAATTATTTGTTGAGTAATTCCATGATTATGTAAACAGAGAGGAAGTATAGTATAGAGGCAGGAGTCAAGTGGATCTGTCACTTGTCCACTGTGTGTACTTGTATATGTTGCTTAAGCCCTCCAAATTTCAGGGGTTCTTTTCATCTATAAAATAGAGAAAATAATGCCTATTTTGCAGGGTGTTCATGAGTATAAATTAAGAAAAATCTATGCAAAGTGTTTAGCACAGTGCTTGAAACTCAGTGCTCAAATATGGTACTTCCATTTTTATGGAGGAGCCTTCATATACAATTTGAGAATTCATGAGGAGATGAGATGACTAACATGAGAGATTGTCTTAAAGTTTTGATAGAGGGAGGAAGGGAAAATTGTTGGAGATGATGTTGCTGCTACTATAGCTGCTGAAATGAGCAACTCAGAAGTCCTAAAACTGTTAGAGTATTCTGCTCCAGGGTGTTGGGTGGGAAAATACTGCTCTGAGTCAGAATAAATAAGAAATTGACTAGGTGAAGCCATATCCTAGCTTTAAAAAGGAATGCAGTTGGATCATTGATATAAGTATCAATGATGTAGGCTGAGCAAAAACAATTAGACATTGAAGTTCCAAAAAACCCATTTGAAAAGAACAGTATTCAGTGCTGCTTTGCATAGTGGAAGAGTGGTGTGGTTCAAGGAAGACACAGATGAGAAGGGTGAGGAGTTGGCTGTTCTTTTCCTGAAAAATGCTTTCAAACTGCTGCATACATGCTTTATATTACTTTAAAAGCATATCTTTTAAAAGTGCTTTTAAATATTAGGGATATTCATAAGAGCTAAAAAGTAGAAACAATTCAAATGTCCATCAACCAATGAATGGATAAACAAAATGTGGTATATCCATATAATGGTATATTATTCAGGCATATAAAGAAATGCAATACTGATACATGCCATAATATGGATGAACCTTGAAAACATTATGCTAAGCCAGACACAAGTGGACAAACACTGTATGATTCTACTTACCGTGCTTGCCATGTATAAGACACACCTTTTTCTGAAAAAATTTGAGCTCTAAAAACTGGGTGTGTCTTATACAGTGGTTGTGGATGTTTTTTACTTGCATTTCTTGCTTTTTTGCACTTATTTTAGTGCTCATTGTTGAAGCAGTGATTCGTCATTAGACACAGATGAGGACAAGCTAATGGATGGGGAGTTTTGACAAGTGATGAGGAGTTGTATGAATTTTATGATGAATAAAATTTGAGTTCAATAATTTTATATAATACATTTTTTTTTTCAAATTTTAGGCCCCAAAATTAAGATGCGTCTTATACATGGTAGCGTCTTATACATGGGGAAATACGGTATCTGAAGTGCCTGGAATAGTCAGTCAGGTTTATAGAGACAGAAAGTAGAATAGTGGTTGCCTATGGCTGGGGATGGGGAACGGGGAGTGACTGCTAATGGATATGAGTGTCTTTTTGAGGTGATGAGCATATTCTAAAATTAGATTGTGGTGACAGTTTTACAACTCTATGAATATACTGAAAACCATTAAAGCATACACTTTAAATGGGTGAACTGTATGCTATATGAATTGCATCGCAGTAAAGATATTGAAAAATATTAGTGATAGATCAGTGGTTCTGAATCCTGGTTGCACATTTCAATTGGTTGAGAAGGCTAAAAATACCAATTCCTGAGCTGCGTCCTGCAACCAATTAAATAAGAATATCTGATTAGATGGGGGTTGGGGGGTGCATGGCCCTGGGCATTTGTGAAGCCAGAGTTGAGAGTTTCTAGATTGGATGATTGAGAGAGTACATTTTGATTTTTCTACCTCTGGAGGGCCTACTATGGACAAAGAATGGGCACTCAACTTGTTGTTTTTATAAATCTGTGCCTGTAAGGTGATTTCTGTTTAGTTTTGCCTGGAGGCAGAAGAATGGCTGGACTATGTGGCCTTACTAGGACCCTTCCCATTTAACGATTTTGTGATTAAATTTATCTGTTGCGAATGTGATAAAAAGAGACAAGCATTTGTTCTCGTAATGTCTGGAGCTTTAGTACAACTAGAAATGTTCTGTTCATTTAAATTTACTAAACAGTGATAATGACAGGGTAATAATGTGAACATTGTTATGCCAAAATTGTACTCCCTACTTTGAGAAATTAAAATGATTAAGGTTCAGGAAGAAAGTTTTGTTTCATTACTATAGTCATCACTATTAATATCATGATTAGAAGCAATTAATTGTTTATTTATTCTCCATGCTGGAGGGGGCAAGTCAGACCTGTCTTGTTAGGCCGACCCCTGCATTTTCTGAAGAAGAGTAATAAATGAATGTTCCTGTGACGATCCTTATGAAAGCTGGCCAGGAACTGTTTAAATTGCAGTATGTTTTTAAAGAACAGAAGGACCACTGATATCTTAAATTTGCAGTGTAAGAAATAACATTGGAAACTTCAAAAATTAACATATTAGAATAAAAAATGTCTTTCTATTACACTGGATTTTTATTTTTTTAATTAATTAATTTATTTTTTTTGTATTTTTCTGAAGCTGGAAATGGGGAGAGACAGTCAGACAGACTCCCTCATGCACCCGACCGGGATCCACCCGGCATGCCCACCAGGGGCGACACTCTGCCCACCAGGGGGCGATGCTCTGCCCCTCCGGGGCGTCGCTCTGCCGCGACCAGAACCACTCCAGCGCCTGGGGCAGAGGCCAAGGAGCCATCCCCAGCGCCCGGGCTATTTTTGCTCCAATGGAGCCTTGGCTGCGGGAGGGGAAGAGAGAGACAGAGGAAGGAGGGGGTGGTGGTGGAGAAGCAAATGGGCGCTTCTCCTATGTGCCCTGGCTGGGAATCGAACCCGGGTCCCCCACACTCCAGGCCGACGCTCTACCGCTGAGCCAACTGGCCAAGGCCTACACTGGATTTTTAGAAGGGCAAGTGTAGTAGCATGAATGGAGGAAGAAGAGATAAAGGAAAATTACAGTTACTGAGCTTCTACTATGAATCAGACACAACACTTTGCTTTGTACACAGTACATCATTTTGTTCTATTTCTGGTCACCTTTTTAGATAAGCCTTGTTTTTTGTTTTTTTGCAGATAAGGAAATGAGGCCAGGAAGGCCACTTCTTTTGCCCCAGACCCAAGCTTGTAAGTGGAGGTCCTGACCTAGCTGCTTGTAACTCTGCCAGCCTGTCACTCTGAAGAAAGGCCAGATTGTCTCTATTTGACAGCTCTGTATAGGAAGGAGCACTGAACATTAGATGACCCAATTTCAAATTTGGTGTGGTCCTGGGCAAGTCACAACCTCTGCGTCCCAGTCTCCTGAGCTATAACTGAGGGTGAGAACATTTGCCTCGTGAGATTGTTAAGCGGTAAATGAGTTAATGTAGGTGAAACTTGGCACAGCATAGGTGGAACATTGCAAATGTCAAGCCAGCAATTTCTACTTTGGGTTTCTCAGCTGTGGAGTAGCTTGCTTTGAAGAGGTGACTCATTGTGGTAAAATTCACAGCCTCACATTAACCACCTTCTTTGAAAACTGTTTACACCAGGGTCAGGCATGAAAGCCTAGGTTGCAAAAGTCTTTCGATGGGATCTGTCTGTCTGGGCAGGTATTTTGGTTTCCAAAGGAATTATTTTCTTGCCTTTAGTTTTCAGTCTATAAACCAGGAGGAATATATTGAGCACCGGCTCTGTGCTAGGTGCTCTGGGAAATCGGTGTCTTTAAGGATGTTCACATGCAGTTGCAGAGGGCAAAGCAAATATACTGCTCACAAATATATGAAGCAATATATTTATTGTTTCATATTCATTTTTAAATATCCCCTAATTTTTGTGAGCAGTATATATGTGAAACAAAAGTACCAAAAGAGATGCTGTTCATTTAGAATAAATAACACACTCACCTACGGGAAATTCAGAAGTGCTACAGCATATGTGGTGGAAAATCAGTCCCCCTTCCACCCGGCCCTGCTTGCTCTGGTTTTTGTTCCCTCTACTCAGTTTCTTCAGACTTTCTGGAGAGAGTCTTTCTATACGCAAACATACAGGTCTATATAGCATCTTCCCTTTTATAAAAGTATAAGATGAGACATACTATAATACTGTTCTGCATTCTGCATTTTAAAATTCATGCTAGAGCTCAGATACTGTGCTGTTTGGGTGCATATTGATCTCCCTCATTCTCTCTAATGGAATTCCTTTGTACGAATGTACCACACTTTATTTAATGGCCCTGTATCAGTGGTCTTTTAGGTTGTTTCCAGGCTTTTGCTCCCTGAACAATGCTGCAATAAATTCTCCTGACAAAGAGCCATAATTAAGGGCTAAATTGTGTGGTTCAGGTTGTAAGTGATTCCTTTGCAGCATGGGTGCTGATGGCGTTGGGGTGGGACAGTCTTTTGTCCTGCGGGACTGTTGTGCCCACTGCATGAGTTTTTGGCCCTTCGTCTCCTTCCCCCAAATGCCAGTCTGCTCACATTGTGACAACCAAAAAAAATGCCTGCCCCCATTTCTAAATGCCCCCTGGGGGACGCAATTGTCCAAAGTTGGAACTGTCCCAAATGTAGGGAGTTAAGTTAGAGGCTTGGGGAAGTGAGGAAGAGGAGCATCTAAACAGAACTTTGAGGACTGGCACAGACATTTTGGGGACAACCTGAGGAAAAACAGCAAAAGCAGAGTCACTTTACTGAGAGATTTCCCTTTTCTCTTTGCATCTACTTGCTTATGCCCTGAGAAACATGCATTGTTTGCAAAGGTGTTTTGCATGCATTCCTTAGTCTCTAGTGAGGGTGCTGAGGTCACTCCTGGGTCCTTGCTTCAGCTTCTCCTTCCAGGCTGTCACAATGGCCCTGGGTCTGCAGGGCCCTCCAGACATAGGAGTGGAGGTGCTGGCCTGGGTCCCGGGAGGAGCAATGGCACAGCTGGAATGAGCCACCAACCAGTCTGTTGACATTATGCAATGTTTGAATTTTCACTCTGCCACTGCTGTGCCAGGGAATCATAAACTCCCAGGAAATCAGAGCTGCAAGGGACTTTTAATATCACCTATCACCTCTTGATTAGGGAGAAGGAGTCGGGTTAATGTTCACATCAATTAGACGCAAAAGAGCCTGCAGGCAAGGGGTGTTAGAGGCTGAGAGAGGAGACTGTGATGGACTCCAGGCCAAAGGAAAAGGATTAAAACCAGTGATTTTCTAACTGAGTTTTACATAAAAAGTACTTGACAAATGAAAACAATGTAGATTCCTAGGCTCCCCCATAGACTGAAGGAATTAGATTTTCTAGGACCAGGGTCTGAGAATCTGTATTTTTATTATGATCCTCAGGTGATTCTTTTTTTAGGTGAGAGGAGGGGAGATAGTGAGACAGACTCCTGCATGTGCCCCAACTGGGATCCATCCACCCAGCAACCCCCATCTGGGGCTGATGCTTGAATCAACTGAGCTATTTTTAGCATATGAGGCTGACATGCTGGGATCAACTGAGCTATCCTCAGTGCCTGGGGCCAACGCTCAAACCAGTCAAACCACTGGCTGTGGGAGGAGAAGAGAAAGAGAAGAGGGCAGGGTGAGAGAACCAGATGGTCGCTTCTCTTGTGTGCCCTGACTGGTAATTGAACCTGGGACTTCCATATGTGGGCCGACATTCTATATACTGAGACAACCCTCCAGGGCCATGATCCTGAGGATTTCACTCCCAGTAGTAGGCAGACAATCAAAGCTTGGGACGCTCTGATTCAAATAGACTCCAATCCAATAATTCCCACACCACAGATACGAGTCTTGGAGGAGCCTGAAGTGCTGCTTTTCTGGTTGTGCTGTTGGTAAAGGGAGCAGATGATAGCTAGGTGGTTAATTATATTGGTGTTTATTCATTCTGAAATGATTACAAAGTAATTAGAAGTCAGATTAAGTTTGATGCTCACTGACCTTTAAAGGCTTGCCTTCAAACAACTGAAAAAATATATAAGAGAGAAAAGGAGAAAGAATGAAAAAGGAAATGTCTCTTTCAAAGGTTAATCAGAACAAAACAGCATGATAAGCTGGATTCTCTAGCTTGCAAAAGAAGGGCTTTATTTGGCATTAAAGATGAGAGTTAGGAAGTGGATGAGAGGTCATCACTTCTGGGTGGTTATTTTTCTGGATTGGGAATGCGAAAGCAAACTTCTTAGAAATAAGAATTCTCCTGAGGATGAGCCTGGAGTAGAACTGATGTTTTGAGAAAAGATGAATACTTCTTCCTAGACCTGAGTCTTCCCTGGCTTGCCTAGCAGTTTTTAATTTTTTGCCTGTCTTACTGGCAAGATTTTTAAAAAAGATCTTATTTATTCATTTTAGAAAGGAGAGAGAGAGAGAGAGAGAAGTGGGGAGGAGCAGGAAGCATCAACTCCCATATGTGCCTTGACCAGACAAGTGCAGGGTTTTGAACCGGCGACCTCAGCATTCCAGGTCAGTGCTTTATCCACTGCGCCACCACAGGTCAGGCACTGGGAAGATTTTTTTAATTGTACATTCAGAGCCCTTGCTCCATGTGGACACATAATCAAACTGGAGCCTAGTCTATTCTCACTTCAGTGCCTAGGGATTATCACCCTACCTACTATCAGAAGATGGCGCTAAGTCTTCCAGCATCCACAGAGCAGCTTTCTCCCTACCTAGGGCTGTGCATTTGTGATTCTTTCTTGTCAATGGGATAGGCTGATGAGCTATGTAAATGTTAAAAAGACAACTTTTCTGTGTTTCCTTTTTGCCCTTCCAGGTTCATTTCCACCCTGCTCTGAGCCCTGAGAGGCTCAATCCTATGCACGGCATTCCTTGGGCTTCCTTGACAGCTGACTTCCTACCGGGTTCAGGCAGTAGGAGTCTCTTCTTTGCTTGGTTGCTAGCCTTGTCCCTAGGGATGGCGTCCATGCTCCATGACTAAATCCTGCTCTACATAGTTGCATGATCACCCTGGGCACTCACTGAACTTCCCTTGCCTCACTTTCTCCTGGTGATAAAGTGGGTGATGGGTCCTCCTGTTGGTAGTCTCTGGATACTTTATCCCCCCCTTGGTGTTACCCTGGTCTCTGAGCACCTCAGTACATAATCCCTTTAAGAAAGTATCTTCAGCCTCTCCAGGTGGTGGCGCAGTGGATAGAGCATGGGACTGAGATGTGGAGAACCCAGGTTCGAGACCCTGAGGTTGCCAGCTTGAGTGCGGGCTCATCTGGTTTGAGCAAGGCTCACCAGCTTAGACCGAAGGTTGCTGGCTTGAGCAAGGGGTTGGTCTGTTGTAGCCCCCTGGTCAAGGCACATATGAGAAAGCAATCAATGAACAACTAAGGCGCTGCAATGAAAAACTGATGATTGATGCTTCTCATCTCTCTCTGTTCCTGTCTGTCTGTCCCTGTCTATCCCTCTCTCTGACTCTCTCTCTGTCCCTGTAAAAAAAAAAAAGAAAGTATCTTCAGTTGAACACCTTGAGAGAATATCTATTTTTATCCAAGTCCCTGCCTCATCTTTATAAAGGTATCAAGTGGGGAAACAAACCTTCTTCTGCCAATCTGGGGGTAGTTGTGAGGATAATGTGAGATCCCATGGTGTGTGTGCTTCAGAAGTGAAAGCATTCAACTTCAGGGGGCATCCTAGGCGCTGCTGTGATGGCTGTCAGCGAGGTCTGAGACATCGTCATAATCCTAACACATTTTAGACAGTTTTCACTATTTGATATTTGCACAGGAAGTACTTGATTAATTCAGGGAGCAGAACATGAAGAATGATGACAAGACTGTCTACCTACTTTCAAGTATACAGATTCACCATGTTTCTGGAAGACACAAGAATGTCTAGTTTTATTGTTTTTGTTATTAATGAAAATTCCTTCCAGATCTGGTAACAGATTGAGGTATGGCTCTAGTTTTCAGAGTTGTATTAAGTTTTTGTTTCTGTCTGGGTTCCACAGCTGTTTCTTTGAAAGTTAGAAGTTATGTTCGGGGTTCTGGCAAGATTTCATTTTAACCTAAAAATCCTTGAAAGCATAAGGGTGAGGGAGGTAGAGAATGGACTGCCTATTTAAACAGAGCAATCACAAAAGCATTTGAGCAGAGATCTGAATGACATGAGGGAGAAAAACTGGCAAACATCTGGGAAAGGGCATTCCTGGTAGAGGGAACAGCAAGAGCAAAGGCTGAGAGAAGAGAATGTGCTAGAGAAACAGCAAGGACATCCATGAGACTGGAGAGGAATGGGTGAAGCTTAGAAGTAAGAGCCTAAATCAGAGGGAGAACTAGGGGCAAGATCTGGAAGGATTCCATATGCCATCAGAAGGGCTCTGACTGGTCCTTACAATGATGGGAGACCGTGGAGGGTTTGATGTAGAGGAATGACATGATCAAACTTTTATTTAAAAGGCTCTTTGGTTGTGTGTGGAAAATTCTCTGAAGGGGAGAAGAGTAGAGTGAGGGTGATTAGTTAGAAGGCTTTTGAGGGTAATTTGGGGATAAACAGTGGTGGCTTGGACTAAGGCTGTTGCTGTGGAGGTCATGAAAAATAGTTGGATTCTTTCTGGGTGTATGTTGAAGGCAGAGGTGGCAGATTTTAATCATGGATTTGATGCAGGGTATGAAAGAGAGGAGTTAAGGGTAATTCTGGGTTTTGCCCTCAGTCATGGTGGTTAAAGGATAAATAAATGAATGTCTAGTTAGGGCAGTAGGACTCAACCTGGGGCAATTTTGCTCCTCATAGGACATTTGGCAATATATGGACATAGTTTTGTTTATCACAACTGGGTAGGGGTGTATATATTACAGAAATCTAGTAGGCAGAAGCCAGGGATGCTGCTACATCTCCTGCAATATACAGTGCAGCCTTCCCACAGTAAAGAATTATCTGGCCCCAAATATCAATAGTGCTGAGGCTAAGAAACTGGGAGTTAGGGAGGTCACTGCTTTTTCTTTTCTCAGCCTCTTTCTTCGCTTTGTTCTCCCCCCTCCAGATGAATTCCTTTTCTGCTTCTTTTACAAGTCAGGAAATGATTGGCCCCTGCTCTGCTCCCCCAAAATGTGACCTTTAAGCCTCCACATCTAAATTCAACTCACTATACATAGTTTCCTTGTCCGAATTTCACTTTTTCAGGAAGAAGAATTTCATTGGCTCAGAGTTATCCCTGTTTCAATCGGGCATGCCAGAAGGTGGGCTCAAGTGGCTCCCTGTCCATTTAACAAAGACAGCAGAAAAGATATTCTGGGAAAGAGCGAGGGTTAGACCAAAAATTTAACTGGAGTGTCAGTCAGTTGTATGAACTGAAAGGATTCAACCTAAAGATCGGACTCCTGGGGGCCCTGCTTAGCCCATAGAATTGTCCTGGCTTCTGCAATTTTAGCTCAGTTCTTTATAACTAGCAGAAGAGGGAACCCGTGGAACAACAGGGAGGGCTACGGATCTCCTGGGCATATTCAGAATCCAGATCCCCGCAGAGTTGAGCATAAAGAGAAGGCTGCTTGCTGTGTTTTTCCTTTCCCCTTTTAATTGAATTTGATTCCAGCATATCTTCAGAGGAAATCATCTGCAGCAGCAAACACTCATAGCTAGTGACTGGCATGAAAAATAATAGTGGAGAGAGAGCATGGAATGCAATGTACGTTTATTGCGACATACGGCTCTCCTCCTGGAATTTCATTGACTATATTACCCGGGTAGGAGCTCGCTTTCAGAAAGAAAGGGGTATTCTGCAGATGGCAGCATATTGAAATCATTGTCAAAAAGAGGAGAGATTGTATCAGTCTCATATAGAATCAAATGTTCACTTAAGAATTAGTCTGAGATTATTTTTCCATGAAGTCACGAACGTTTTAATTTTCCCAGCCTGCTGTTCCACATGACTAATGTATGTCTCACAGAGTGATGTCTCTGAGAGCCCCAAAACTATCATAGGAACAGAATGATGATGAGGAGAAGTGGGCTGATCAGGCCCAGGCAAGTGCTGGCCAACTCCTGGTGTAGGCAAAGCAGGAGACCCTGGTGACCAGCATGTTTCCTTTGCTGCTCCTGCCCATTGGAAGTACTTGTATTCCTTAGATATTTTTGGCAAGGCTTTGAAAATCCCTGTAGGAGAGCAGATAATCATTTAATAACTTAACCACAAGAGGCCATTTGCACTTTAAAAACTTTTTATTAATACATAATTTACAACACAATGTCCTCATTTAAAATGTCTAATTCGCCTGACCAGGTGGTGGCACAGTGGATAGAGCGTCCGACTGGGATGCAGAACGACCCAGGTTCGAGACCCCGAGGTCGCCAGCTTGAGCGCGGGCTCATCTGGCTTGAGCAAAAAGCTCACCAGCTTGGACCCAAGGTCGCTGGCTCCAGCAAGGGGTTACTTGGTCTGCTGAAGGCCCGCGGTCAAGGCACATATGAGAAAGCAATCAATGAACAACTAAAAAGTTGCAATGCACAACGAAAAACTAATGATTGATGCTTCTCATCTCTCTCTCCGTTCCTGTCTGTCTGTCTCTGTCTATCTCTGCCTATGTAAAAAAAAAAAAAAAAAAAAAAGTCTAATTCGTTGGTTTTTAGTATATTGCTCACAAAAATTAGGGGATATTTCAAAATGAATATGAAGTGATAAAAAAAGAAGCATTATTGATTGTTTTTTTAATTAAACAAGAACATCAGAAAAGCAAAGGACAAGTCAAACAAAGTTGTTCAATTATGCAAATGAGATGCAAAACCAACTTTTATTTCATTGGTGAAAATGCACTATATAAAAGGCTGAGTGAAATACAGCTAGTACTCGACTTACGACCATGATTGGTTCTGACAGACTGGTCGTAACATGATTTGGTCATAAGTTGAGTAGGCTATATGTACAGTACTGTGAAATGATGTTATAAAAATCTTTAAGTCATATTTTATCATAATTTTCTTTCATTATTGTTATATATCATAATTTTTTGTGTTCATTTTATGCCATTTGTATCATCTCTACACCATTTTGTTTCTTATTTTTACATTTGTCAGGTTTAAGTAAAACACTGCATTACCGGTACAACTGGTTTAATATTTACAAAACATACAAAATTACAAAATACAGGTGCATACAAAAATACAAAATACAGGTGTAAAAAATACCATAGGAAACATTTTCCCAATTGCAAAACATATCAAAATATATAAACATGTATGAAACATTTTATTGGCCGCTGGTGCTTGGCTGCGGATCATTGATGTCGTCATCTGAGGCAGCAGTTGGGGTTATCAGAGTTGGTTTTTTCATAAACATGTGTGATCACATTCGCTTTCTTTCCTCCTTCGTACTTGTTCATTGATTGCTTTCTCATATGTGCCTTGACCAGGGGGTTACAGCAGAGCGAGTGGCCC
Organism: Saccopteryx bilineata; assembly: GCF_036850765.1. Taxonomy (NCBI): domain Eukaryota; kingdom Metazoa; phylum Chordata; class Mammalia; order Chiroptera; family Emballonuridae; genus Saccopteryx; species Saccopteryx bilineata. The sequence continues at coordinate 65,475,328 of NC_089498.1, forward strand.
CTTGCTTAAGCCAGTGACCTTGGGCTCAAACCAGTGACCATAGGGCCATGTCTATGATCCCATGCTTAAGCCAGCGCCCCTGCACTCAAGCCGGTGAACCTATGCTCAAGTTGGATGAGCCTGGGCTCATTTTCGTGTCGAGATCGATGGTCTTTCTTTCCTTCTTGGCAGGCTGAGAGGTAGACAAAGACAATTTCTTCTTGGTAGACATCTTGGGAGGGGTTTGATGAAAAATATTCAAGACACAAAACACAAATTGCTGTACCAAGTCTGGGATAACAGTTGAAATGGTGCATGCGGAGATGGTAGTGCTGACGGAAGCTGGTCTGCACTGTCGTAGGCCCAGCTGGGCAACTCTTGCTCTGCCAGACGCGGAGCAGTCATGGCTAGCAATTGTGGTTGTATCATCGAATGGTTGTAAATTGCAAAAGTCATAAGTTGATCAATATCTGTAAGTAAATCAGAAAAAGCTAAGAACTGGATGATTCCATACATAGGTTGGACACAAAATTGAGACTCGTGGGGGGGAAAAAGAAATTGAGACCCGTGGACATAAATAGAAGTGCAGTGGTTAGTAGGGAGAGGAAGAAGGGGGGAGAGGGAGAGTGATGGGAGAGTAGGAGGGACATAAAGAGGGACAAATATAAAGTGATGAAGGATGATTTGACTTTGGGTGATGGCTATACAACACAATGAACTATCTTAATGCTATGGAGATATTTGTCCAGAATCTATGTGCTCTAGTTGACCAATGTCAGCCTGTTAAATTTAATCGTCTAAATAAAAAATTAAACAAAAAAAGGCTGAAAGTATCTGCATGTTCCCTGATCCCCTAATTTTTGTGAGCAGTGTATATTCACAGAATTATGTGTTTATCACCACAGTACATGTTAGAACATTTTCATTAACCTCAAAAGAAAACCTGTTCTTCTTCTTCCAAACTCCAGGGCTAGGCAACTAGACTTTCTGTCTCTAGATATTTGCCTCTTTGGAAAATTTCATGTAAACGGTGTCATGCAATATCTAATGTTTTGTGTCTGGATTCTTTTATTTAGCATACTGCTTTCACGGTTCATCCATTGGTGATTGATTCTTTTTTATGGGTAAATAATATTCTGATGTATTGGTCTAACACATTTTGTTGATCCATTTATCAATGATGGATGTTTGGGTTGATTCCAGTTTCTGGCTCTTATGGATAATGCTGCTGTAAACATTCATGCATAGGCCATTTATACTTTAGCACTAATAGGTCCACCTCAAAGAGACAATTGCTCTAGAAGTCTGCTGTGGTCAACCCTCTACCCTCTTTGTTCTTTATCCCTGTCCCAGTTATTCCTTCTGTTATCATAGCATCTTGTACATCTTTCCATTAGCAGTACATGTTGCTTTCTAGTGTGATGGTTTTCCGATCTCACTTGTCCCCTCTGTGAAACTAAGGGCCGTGTTGTATTCATTTTTTTTTTTTATCCCAGCACTTAATAATATTAAGTTTACAAGTAGTTCTATTTTTTAAGTAGCTGCTGGATTTTCAGGTATGGCCTTTAAAACAATAGTTTTTATATCTTAGTCTTTTTTATGTTCAATTTTTTGTTAAAGCATGGTTGGCATACATATTAGTTTCTGTTGTACAACACAGTGAATCAGCATTTATGTATCTTATCATGTGATCACCACACTGAGTCTGGAAACTGTCACCGTGCGAAGTTGTTACACTACTATTGACTGTATTTCACTTCCCGTTTTTGCCCATTTCTCTCCTCAGCTCCCTTCTGGCACCCATCGCTTTGTTCTTTGTCTCCATGAATCTGGTTTTGCATTGTTTTGTTTGTATAATCTTCCTTTTGAAAGGAATTTTAGAACCTTAATTTGTCTTAAAATGCCACATCTTTTTCTTTAGTCTCCATGGGTCATTTTTGGCCATGGCCAAACCCAAAGGTGGCTGGAAGTTTTCTGTACTGGTCATTCATGGGGAACCAGAGGGAGGCACCAAGGAGGTTTGGTAAATCAGATATTTTTGACTTATCTTTATGATATAAATTTTCTTTTTGCGTCTCTCCTTTTATTATTTTTCCTGTTTGAGCTCTGAAGGCAGGGGAAACGCCTAACGGGGATGCTGATTTAGTGAAGGACTGGGTAGGTGAAGGACAGTCATGATGAAAGTACGAGGCTATCGTCAGAGGGGCGGCTTCATGGGCCTGGCAGAGGACAACACTGCTGTTGGTGACACAGTTCAGCCTTCCCTTGAGTATCTGCTCAGCCAGACCTGCCACCTTTTGTGTGTGTGTGTGTGTGTTTTTAATAGGAAATGATCAGATCTTCCTTTAGGACCTCATGGGTCTGTGTGCTCAACATGGCTTTTGAAGATGATGTGACCCCTTACAGCTGACTGATGAAGGTCAAAGCGACTGGGCCGAGTTCTCTGACAGGCTGGCTTCATGACTGTCCTGGCTCGGGCCGCCACCCCTCACTCTTAGCTCGCTGTGTCTTCCTCAGTGTTCCCAAGTCCTTACAATGGTGGGAGACCCTGGTAGGTTTAGAGTAGAGGAGTGACATGGTCAGACTTTCATTTAAAAAGCTCTTTGGCTGCTGTGTGGAAAGTGCTTGAAGGGGGCAAGAACAGAGAGAAAGTGACCAGTTAGGATGCTTTTGGTAATTTGGGGAGAGATGGTGGTGACTTGGACTAGAGATGTTGTAGTGGAAGTCATGAAAAACGGCTGTTTCTGGGTATAGCTGAAGGCAGAGGTGGCTGATTTTAATCATGGATTGGGTGCAGGGTATGAAAAACAGGAGTTGAGGATGACTTTTGATTTTGCTCTGAGTAATGGTGGTTGAAAGACAAATAAATGAATGTTTAGTTAGGGCAGTAGTTCTCACTCCTATGCACCCTATCATAGCCCTTACCTTCTGTTTTGAGATTGTTTGCTGGACTGTGGCCTCACTAGACTCCATGGTTCTGAACAATCAAGATTTCGTTTCATCTTTGTATTCACATGCCACACACAGTGTAGGCACTCTGCAGTAACTGTTTCTGAGTGGCCACCCCCTGGCATCCCATTAGGCCTTGCCAAGAATACAAGTAGAAGAGGGAAGGGCCCATGCATGTGGGAAACAAATATCTATGAGCATAGAATGAGGCTGGAGACTTTGGTACATTTTTGCTTAGAGAGGGGCAATCCTAGAGTTAAAATTTTTGTTCTGGTGAGCTTGTCTAAATGGCCTTTTCTGCCTTCTATTTGGATGGTAGCTCTCCATCAGCTCTTGGGAAGCTAGACCTTTGTATATGGTTTCTGGGATGATTTCCAGCTGTGAACTTTTGAAAAGCCTGTAGCTTCAAAATCATTTTCCTCTTCTGATCTGGAATTGCCTCAGATTGTTGAAAGCACCTTAAAAGACCTGTTTGTCTTCACCTGAATAATAAATCCCTGGGCATGTATTACGTTTGGCATTTTTTTCCAAGTTCTTTTAAAGAATTCTTTCATGGGACCCTCAGAGCCCCATGGAGCTGAGACCACATGTTATTCTTCTATCATCCTGAATACTAACACGATGATGCTGCCTACCTAGTAGGTGCTCATACATCTACCTTCAGTGGGTATATGGCAAAATGCTGCTTTTCTGTTTCTGTAAGCAAAGCAATGTGAATTAGAGAGGCAATAGCTATTTAGTGCCAAATACAGATTTTCTTTATCACCATCCCATTCATCTCTAATCACTTTGCTGATGAATCATGTTGATGACACATGACTACTTTAGATAGTTCTGTATTCTGGTAATGCATTCCTATCTTTTGTTTGTACTCACTCTAAGAGTTTCCTTGGCCTTCCTATTCTGTTGCCTGTCCTTTGAGAATGAACAGCCAGGTAATCAAATCAGTGAGGCATCTCTATAAAACAAAACAGAAACCCAAAACAAATGACGGTGATGTTTATCTGTGGGATTTTAGAGAATCCAACCACAGAGGTGCTAACACACTGAATAACATCGAATTTTAAGGCTCAGAAGCCCCATCATTCTATTCCATAGCAGCACTGAGGGGGCATTTCAAGTGCATGGAACACTAGAAATGACTGATGTGGATTTTTATCTCTCCTTTAAGTACTCACTAGTGATATCATTCACCCTGCAGTTAATCAAATCCTCATTGGGGGGTTGTGCCATCTCTGCTGATGTATGCTTAACTTCAATGCCCCTGAAGACTGTAAGCCTTGGGGGGGTCATGTCTTCTATGTCTATCCAACTCTCACAGTGCCTGTCATCTGCTGGCATCCAAAGAAGAGCTGATGTTGAATATTTATATAAACTGGATATTTTCATCTGAATATTTTACTTTTAACTCAAACTCAGTATAAATGAAAATAAGTCCCCTCTTTATTTCAAAAGGATTTAAGTCTGCTCACATGGATGTCCATATGGTAAGATGACATAAATTAGAGAAGGTAGGGAAAATAAGAAAAACAAGGGTAGGGATGTAAAGTGGAGCCCCCTGAGGTGCCTGTGCTCCTGGTGAACTGCAGAGCTGGCTTCATGAGACTGAAGAAAACCTGGCTGCTTACATAGTTCATGGTCCACATGTTTAGAGCCAGCCGGCTTCTCAGGGGAAGCATCACCCCTGGGCCCTACGGGCCTGAAGGAGTTTCTTGAAAGCTGTCCATGAGATTTGCATGCTGGTCTGGGCTCTCCAAGGGGTAGATTTTCAAGTGTAGACAGTAATGAATGGACAGATTGTAGAGCTTTCAACCAATCTTTTACAAATTTTATTTCTCACAACTGAGCTTTTGTTCAAATTCAGTTTATTTTTAAGAGAACATATCCATCTTGTTCCTAAACTTACTCTCTCTGCGGCTTTGCTTTTTCTGAAAGAGAACTATAATCACACAGCCACATAAGTCTGTATAATTATAGGTGTACAGGACTCCTTTGCTTGTTTCTTCCTCCACCCAATCAGCCATCAAAGTCTGTTTGTTCCTTTCTTCCTTTCTTCTCTCTCCCTCCTTCCTCCCTCCTTTCTCCTTTCCTTCTTCTCGTCCTCACTCGGTACCAGGCTAACTATGCATATAAAGGCATGATATTAAATACATGTAACAATTGGCAAGGGGACTGACCAATCAGAAAGAATATTAGCTTTGGCATGGGAGCAAACTTCTCAAAGCTTACTCTTGTGGCAGACATAAACTCTTCAGTTGCTAGATTGGGGAGGGAGGTAGTTTTGGGGAGTTCCAGGAGAGAGCTGGGAGATAGGGTAGTCATGAGGCTGAGTGGGTGGTGGTTTGAGAATAAGGAGCTACTTACAAGCATAGAAGTGTTTCAATATTTTAATAGCTGATATAGCTGCACTGGTGGATGTTGGTGTGTATCAACCCTAGGTAAATGGGGTCACAGGAATGACTCAGCCATGGTTCCTGCCCTAAAAAACAGTGGAGCTCACTACCTTCAGAATGTGTTCCAGAAACATCTTTTTTCTCTTTCTTTCTGTTGCTATCACTGAGGTTCGGACCCTCAATGTCTCAGGCTTCACTGATTATAACTATCTCTCAACTGATGTTTCTGAATTTTAATTTCCTTCCTCTTTATTTTCCTTCTTTCCAATGTTTCAAGTATGTCTTGCCAGAGATAATTCCCTAAAATACCACCTTAACACTTCAAAACTGGCAATAGTTTTTCTCTTCTTTCTAGAGTAATATTCACACTTGGTAGGTGGGTTTTGAGGCTTTCTATTTTGTACCTCTACCACTGTGTGAAGGAATATGGTGTCACGGAAGGACAAGCCACAGTCCTCCCTGTCCTTAAGTAGCTTAAAATGGGCAGTGAAGATAGGAATAAATTTATATAGTAAAAGTGGATGTGGGAAACACGTAGGTGATCTCTCGATAAGCTGAGAACGGTGGATGCCCAGGCACAGGCCTCTGATTTCTAGGTGGTTGAGCCGGGGATGAACGAGAAGGGGTTTGATAATATCAAAATGGAACCTGTTATACATTTTGGAGATGCAAACCAAGGGAGCAAAGCTTTTTCAAAGTTTAAGCCCCCTGAGTAAGTTCCAAACAGCAGTGAAAGTATGTTTGAGGTTCACTTTTCATATATCTGACCTTTCTCAGAATTATATCCTCAACTCTCCATGCATAGCTGGCAGTTCTGGGCCAGACCGGAGTCACAGGACAAGCCCTGGGGGGAGTGTCCAAGGTTCTTTCTCCGACATGTTCTTTAAGAGAAAGCTGGGCTCTAGTAGTCCCTGGGCTTAGGCCAAGAGAAATAGCTCCTACCTACCACATACTGAGAACCTACCATGACTTCACTTGGGTACGGCAAGTTAGTCATTTTCATACACAGTCTCATTTAATCTTTACCATTGCCTTGTAAGGTAGGTGCTAAAAGTAAGCAGAGGCCCGAAGGCTAATTTATTCCATATCACCCACTGGGTAAAGCCTATCCTCATGATTGTAGGGCTACCAGAATCTAGGCTCTTCGTATTCTATTCTTCTGCTCTTCTAAAGCTAATACTTCCTGGGAGGGTTGGCAGGACAAGGATTGCAAATGTCCTTCGTCTGATACATTGAAAATGAGATTTTTTTAAGTCCCTAAACCCCACTGCTATATCCCCTTATTGACAGAGGCTGTTGATTCTTTATCTTCCCTCAGGAACAAAGTTACCCTCCTTCCTAGACAGGAGTGGCTTTATCTCACAATTGAGTGGCCACACCAAGAATGTCCACCTCAATCATGTACCCCTACATTAACTTCAGTGCCTCTTTTGGTTTTAGGCAGCGAAGGTCCTTTTAGAGCAGGGGTCCCCAAACTTTTTACACAGGGGGCCAGTTCTCTGTCCCTCAGACCATTGGAAGGCCGGAGTATAAAAAAAACTATGAACAAATCCCTATGCACACTGCACATATCTTATTTTTAAGTAAAAAACCAAAACGGGAACAAATACAATATTTAAAATAAAGAACAAGTAAATTTAAATCAACAAACTGACCAGTATTTCAATGGGAACTATGCTCCTCTCACCGACCACCAATGAAACAGGTGCCCCTTCCAGAAGTGCGGTGGGGGCCGGATAAATGGCCTCAGGGGGCCGCATGTGGCCCGTGGGCCGTAGTTTGGGGACCCCTGATCTAGAGAGTGCCTTATGCTCTTACTTGCCGATATCGCCACTGTTAGTCTATGCTTGCTTCAGTCATTTATGCTACTTCTCTTTTTCTTCCCTGTTTCATGCCTGGAGATATCACTGATGAAATCCCTGCTGTTCAGCTGGATTGGCCAATGGGAGATAGAGGCAGGAAGTCAGATGGCAGGAGGAAAATGAGTCAGGATACTGACTTTCCTGGTTCTCTCCTTGCTAGTTGGCTGTGGTTGGCTGCATGCTTTCCTGAAGGCTGCAGTTCCTGTCAGAAGGCCTTTGCCTCACAACTTCTCTTTCTGTTGTGTGCTGAGAACTACTCCCTTTTCCCCTGGGCTTAAGTTGTAATAGGCTCAGATGTTAATAGCTTCCAGCTGTTGCTGTTGCCCATGTTGGTTCTTAATCATTGCCCAGCATTTATAAACAGTTTGAGTGAGCCTCAGCTTCCCATCTGCAAAATTAGGATATCAGTTGTGGTCACAAAGTATACAAGCTCCTAGCACAGTGTCTGGGCATGCAGTAGGGGCTCAATAAATGCTAGTTTCCTTAAGAGCTTATGTTTTCTTAAGGAAAACAAACCAGAAGAATACAGTAAAGAGTAAAGCAAATTAGCTCCTGGCCAGTTGGCTCAGCGGTAGAGCGGTGGCCCAGTGTGTTGATGTCCCGGGTTTGATTCCCAATCAGGAAACACAGGAAAAGCAATAGTCTGCTTTTCCACTCTCCCGTCCCCCCCCCCCCCCTCTCTTTCTCTCTCTTCTCCTTGCACAGTATGGCTTGATTGGTTCTAGCGTTTTGGCCTTGGGTGCTGAGGATGGCTCCATGGAGCCTTAGGCACTAAAAAATAACTCAGTTGTGATCAGGGACCCAGATGGGCAGAGCATTGGCCCCAGTCAGGAGCTGCTGGGTGGATCCCAGTGGGGGCGCATGTGGAAGTCTGTTTTTCTATTTCCCCTCCTCTCACCTGGAAAAGAAAAAAAAGAGTAAGCAAATTAGAGTAGTAGTTTAAGGATTATTAGAAAAGACAGCTTTGTGAAATAACTTGTAGGTAACATGAGCAGGATCTGGATGTATGGGATAAGGGAGAAAGAAGGATTATGGATAAATTTCAATATTTTGCTTGGGTTATTGAGGGCATAGTTGCATCACTAACAGAGATAGAAGATTCAGAATGATTTTTCAGATTAGAGGATGATGAGTTCTATTAGGACAAGCAAAAATTTAGATGTCTGTGTGATGACCAGTGACAGTGCTAAGTAGGAGTTTGGCTGGGAGGTACTGGAAAGGGGTCTGCATAAGAGAGGAACATTGGAGAGTCATCATTTTACAGGGGACTAATTTCAAAAGTCAAAGACTGCTGTGTGCCATGGGCTTGTTGGGGACACAATGTGCCCTAACGGTAAAGGGCTTAGCATGGAAATCAAGAGACCTTACTCCTAGACTGGCTTTGCCACTCACTTACCTGCTGTTCAACCTTGGAGACATTACTTAACTGTGCTGACGTGTTTTCTTAGCAAATGTAAAATGAAGAAGTTGGACTTGGTGATATCTATGATGCTATAGGACTTGCAGTCCAATTGGGAGGGAAACCAGAAAATAAGCAGAGATTCTGGATTATTATTTTTGGGTTTTTTTTTGTGTGTGTGTGTGACAGAGACAGAGAGAGACAGAGAGAGGGACAGATGGGGACAGACAGACAGGAAGGGAGAGAGATGAGAAGCATCAATACTTTGTTGCGGCACCTTAGTTGTTCATTGATTGCTTTTAAGCAGAGATTAATAATTGTATTTTTGAGTGTATATGCATGAAAGTCCCAGAGAGCCCTGGTCTTCCAATTAGTGGTTATTATTTAGTGAAGAGAAGGTACTGAAAAATTGTCTAAGGCCCAGTTTCATGGAACTATAATCATCATAATAAAAATAAACAACATTGATTAAGTGTTTACTGTGTACAAGGTCCTCTTCCGTGGGCTTCACAAGAATCAGCCTTCAGTGCTCACCACAGCTCTATAAAGTGGGGCTGATCAAGAGCCACTGTTCATAGATAAGGAAGTGAGGCGGTACAAAGGTTAAGCCTTTCAGGCAAAGTCGGAAGGTGGTGAAGATTCAAACCTAAATGGCTTTAGAGCCTAAGCATTTAATCACAAATATTCACAGGGAAAACTGTGAGCTTGGGAAATAAGAGTCAGTGGCATACACACTGAAACTAGTAATGGTTTTAGGTCATTACTGGTAAAGATTTACATTAACTGAATATTGAGACAGGCAGGGTCAGGAAACAGACTTGTCAGTTATGATATATTTACCCGTTGTAGAAATTTTGGTTGTTGACTACATTTGTAGGACTAAAATATACTCTTAATCAGAGCCATTTTTGGTAAAAATTTTTGAAAATTACATGTGAACACACACTATATATAATGCACTCGTATGCATTAATATATACTGATTTAGTCTTTTGTGCACCTTACTGCCTTGGACTCCTGTTATTGTCAGTGACAATGCAGACGGATGAAGACAGATGAAACTTATCCTTGTGAGTATTGTGAGGGTACTGTTGAGGTTATTGGTTATTTACATTCTATGATGCCCTTTCTTTGAGGACTCCCCAGGTAAAAAAGCCTCTTATGGTCTTGTTAACATTAATTATAATTCCTAAAGCAGTCACGTTAGTTTTTATAGAGACCCTATAAAACAGCAAAAGATCAAGTTTTTCTTGTCACCTTGGGCTCTTGAAAGTTTAAGAGCCATATCTGTGTTATAGGGCAGCATTCGTCCTTATGTAATTTTAATTTTATTCCTGGCCCCACTTTATGATCCTCTGTTTGCTTTTTTCTTTTTTCACCTGCTTTTATTTCATGACATCTTACTGCAACTTATGTTACCCTAGCCAGAAACAAGGCATAATTTAAATAATATAAGCGTGCATGTACACCCGCTCACATAAGCTCATTTACACACACAGAGCATTCTCGACTCCCCAGGAGGCCGTGCTGGCTTGCCAGCACAGGGACTGTTAAGGTTCTATTGCTACTCACCACACTTGCTGATTACAAGGAGGTCATCAAAAAGGAACTGATAATTAAGAGGGTTATCACAACCATCAATTTATAATACCTTTGACGAGTGTTGGTTGTACTTAACGACTCACTGAAGATCAAGTCACACTGCCTTTCAGCAGTAATAAGAGCTTAATAAGCATTAATATGATGATAACAATGTGTATACAATTATCCTCATAATGATCACAATTTGGTTCAGGCAGGAGGCAAAATAGTCCGACTGGGCTTGCTTGACTGTGATGGGAGGTGGAAGGGCAGAGGCTGGTAGAGGGGATGAAAAGGCTGGTAGAGTCAGAAAGTGTCAAACAAATGAGCTTAAGAGACGTGGAGCTGGGGGGTGGTGAGAGTGTATGTGTGGAATTGAAGGATGTTGCAGTGGGAGTCGGGTTCAGAGTGGAGAGTGAAGGAGGCCTTACACTAGAGTGTGTAAGAGTATGGGCACTTGAGTCAGATTGTAGGCTCTGTTGCTTAGTATCTTTGTGACCTTGGGCAAGTCACTTGATTTCTATGTGTCTCAGTTTCCTCATCTGGAAAAGTGTGGTCAAAAAGTACCTACCCCATGAGGTTGTGGAGGTGTTAAATAACATAATTCATGGATAGTGCTTTGGTCAGTGCTTGGTGCATTGTGGGTGTCTAATAACTGCTAGTGCTTATACTGCTGCTGCTATGCCTCAGTACAGAGAATGCCAACGTTCTTATCTCAGGCTTCCAAGGAGATTGTGCAGTGCTTTGAAAGTGGGAAAGTAATTGTGGGAGCCACCTTATGTTATTTAAGCAGCACACAGATTATTATTGGTACTATGTGTTATATATCATATGTTTCATTTGATATTTCATTATATATTGTGTTTTTACCATCTCATCTCTATATATTGCTTTACATCACATGTAAGACTAGATGGAACATCTACGTGGTAAGGTTCAATAAATACTCATTGAGTTGAATTGAGTGGCATACTTAATATTTTGGGATAATAAAAAAATTAGTGAGTTTGAAATTTTAAATGAAAATACCAGCAATGATAATAACCATAAGATGGTGTAGGTTTTTTTTTTTTTACCTGTCTAAAATTTTCACAAACATTGCTTTTCATAAACCCTGTGAGGTAGACAACATGCTACAATAAGCCCCATTTTGCAGATGAGGAAACATGGTTGAGGGCTTCAATCTTGTGCTAATAGGTGATAAGCTTGAATAAGAACAGAAGTCTTTGGACACTCACAACATAGAAACTTTTTCATACTGCTTTGATGTTAGGAAGCCTGAGATCAGTGATTAACTGATTATTAACTTTCATGGAGTTTCTCGCCTTCACCTGTGGTGAGAAAGGGGTTACAAACTCAGATTTCCCCTGGGTAGGAGAAGGTGGCATGCACGTACCAGAAAGCTGAGATGAAGAAAGGGGAGCGAACTGAAGCAACTGCAGATCCAGGCCCCACCTGAAGGGGGCAGATGCTAATCAGCTCTAGCTGATGATTGGCAAGTAGGAAACAAGCTGAGTGACCAATATGATTTTTTTCAAGAAAAGTCCCAAATTTGTTTTTTAATGCGAGTCTCCCAATTTTAGCATTGTAATAAATACAAATTTACAGGAAAGAAGTTGCAAATGTCAAATTTAAAAAAATGTGTGGGCCAAATCAGGCCCAGGCTGCCAGTTTGCCATCTTGATGTCAGATGCTTTTCATGGTTCTTTTCAGCTCTAAGATGCAATGAAAAACACCAACAGTTTCCTGCCGAAAAGTGGGAAATCATTTATCTCCACTCATCCTGGAGACTCACCATCTCTGTTTCCATTAGAGAATGTTCACTGGTGCCAGAGGACGGTGCCACCCCACGCCTCCAGGTTCTCCCTGATGCAGAGGAGATGGAATTGCTCTGCCACCGTGAGTGACAGAGGTCGATGCAAGGGAGAGAGAGCAGACCTGGGTTTAATTATGTAAATCTATGGCTGCGCTTTAATAAGGCACTGCAATAAAACTGTCATAACTGCCAAGTTTGGGAAATAGGACGAGCAAGGTTTGTATTCCTGGCACTATATTTGGGAAGAAAAAAAGGAAGAAAAATGCAGATGAGCTGGTTTGTTTTTGAAAACCTTCAGAAAGACGTCAGGAATTCCTGAGCTTCTCGCTCCTGCCAAGCAGCATTTGCAGAGACAACTAGGGCTGAAACCCCAACAGCCCACACAGAACTCCTTGGGAAAGAAGAAAGCCGAAGTTTCAAGGTTGATGTTTTATAATGAGATCTCAGAGAGAGTGAGCTTTCTGTCATCACCTGCCAACTATTCAAACTAGTCAGTCCTCCCGCTCTTTTTCTTTTTTCTTTTTGCCTCTCAACCTTGCTTCTGCTGCTTGTTTTCAGAATGTGACAGAAGGTGACAGGGGCTTGGTGGTGGTGAGATCGGTAGGTACTGGATATTTTTTCCCCATCCTGTAGTGTGGGCTGGAGTATTGCTAGCCTTATTTTAACCATCAAAAAACGTTTCCTTGTTTGTTTTTAATAAATTTCAGTACATGAAACAATTTTCATCTTAGTATTATAAGGCTAGAATTTTCATGTCCAGAGTTCTGTTGGTCACAGACAACAGAGGTCCTCGCTAAAGAGCCAAAGGGACCCATAGGAGAGGAGTTCCCAGACTAGACGTTTTGTGCTGATTGGATGGCCTGAGATTTTACCAGGTTAGACCTTTTCTCAATGCAGAAAAATGAAAGGGTAATCCACTCTCTCAATTCTTCATCAAATAACCAAATAACTTGCATGGTAAAAAAGAAAAGAGGAGTGACAGGAAGGAAGGAGGGTTGGGGAGTGATGGGGAGAGAGAGAGAGAGAGAGAGAGAGAGAGAGAGAGAGAGAGGGAGAGGGAGAGATTATAGATGAAAAGAGTCTTCTGAGCCACATCAATCAATGAAATGTTTATGGACCTCATCTGAACCCTAAATTAAACAAACTATTAAAAATTTATATACCAATTAGAGAAATATTAGGGAATTATTATTAAAGTTTTTATGTGTCACAATGATATTCTGGTTCTGTTTGTTTTTAAAAGAGCTTTTATGTTTTAGAGGTTCATGCTGAAATGTTTATGGATGTGATGATATCATGTGGGATTTTTTGAAAGGTAATCTGGGAAGGGAAGAGAGCAGTGGTGGGCTATAGCTAGCTTGTACTCATTGGCAAGAGCTGACTGTTAACTTCTCAGGAATTTTGTGAGCTTGTCGGTAAACAGTCATTATTGAAAATTAATTCTGTACACTGACAATGAAATAAACTATATTGTTAAAGAGGTAATAAATACTCAAAACTTACAGCTTCTTAGTGGTTTACTACAATCACGGTTACAATCACTTTTGAGATTGCTCTACCATTATTTCTGTATGGTGGGAACCCTGCATGACCACGTGCTCCTGCACATCTCCTCCCAAAATTGATTCAGTTCTCTCATGTTGATAAGTGGAAATAGGTCAGAGAAATCCAAAAGGACTCCAAGTCAGGGATTCCTCTGGAAGAACCCGTTGTTATGCCCTAACCTCCACACCACCTGAGAAGTGGGAAGGGGCTTGGATGAAACAAGGTTGCTCATAAATTGATAATTGTTTCGAAGTGGAGAGAAAGAAATGTGGGGGTTCAAAACATTATTTTCTCTGTTCTTATTCATGTTAAAATTGCCTATACTGAAAAATTTAAAGAAATATGCTGGTTCAAGCCCTTTGAAGATCTGAGGTTGTAGGGCTGAGGAATCAGATAGATAATGATGACCCTGTGGTGATCATGGAGGACATTGATTTCAAGGCCAGGGGACGTGCATTCCTTGACCAGCTCTGCTCCTGATGAGCTTTGTAACTTGAGGAAGTCATGGTCTCTGTGTCTCATTCCTAAAACATAGTTTGTATTTAATAAATGTTTGTGGCATTCATGACTATCAGGTGAGTGCAAAGGTGAGTTGCAAGTATAGGTGAGATTATGGAAACATTAAAGAAGAATTGCAAAACAAGAAAATTATCCTTCACTGCTAATTTCCATTTATTCTAGATTAATACCTCTGAGTGACTATCTCCTAGAACCATCATGGTGAACCTTTTTATAAAAACTGACCACTTTTGCAGTGCTGGTCAACCTGGCCCCTCCCGCCCACTAGTGGGCGGTCCAGCTTGCATGGTGGGCCAATCGTGGCGCCATTTGGTTGCTCTGCTACCGCCCACCATGAAAGCTGGAACACCCACTAGTGGGCAGGAGGGGCCAGGTTGACCAGCACTGCAAAAGTGGGCGGTTTTTATAAAAAGGTTCGCCATCACAGTCCTAGAAGCTTTTTCTCTGGAGTCATTTTAGCCTCCTGGCTCATGATGATGGAACCTTCTTGAGAAAGAATTATTTATGATTACAGAAGTAGTCATAGCATAGAACAGTGGTTTGCAAAATGTGCCCCAGGGCACACTGGTGTGCCCTAGAAGATTTCCAGGTGTGCCTGATAGTATTCCAGAGAACTATGTGCCCTTTGGGGACCAAAAAACCAACAGGGTTTTTGGAGTTTAGAGTTTTGGGGGACAGAGGTATGGGGAATTGGCTGTAAACTGACAGTCTGCCCAATCCCCCACACCCCCACTTGCCTGATTAGGTTGCAAAAGGCTTTTAAGCTGTGGTGCTGGATTGTTTACACTACCCCCCATGTTGCCTGGAAAGACTGGAGGCGAGTTTCTTCTATCCTTTGTTTGGTGTAAAGTTAAGATGATATGTATGGTGGGGTTTGGGATTGACAATTAAACATAAAGAATTGTCTCTTGAAGCCTTTTGGATTTCTATTAAAGAAGAATATGTGGCAATATCTAAAAAAGCTTTGAACATTTTACTACAATTTTCAACATCCTATTTATGTGAATTAGGATTTTCTACCCTCAACACAGGAGTAAAAAGAGAAGAATTCTTCAATATATTGATGAGGAAATGAGAGTTTGCCTTTTAAATATATGATATGTCCAAACATTGAAGAAATCACTAGGACACATCAGGCTCATGTTTCTCATAAACACAAGAATGAAAAAACACATTCACTCCGGTACCTGCCAAATTTAGTAAATCTTACTAAGAATGTATTTATATATATATAAAGATAACTTTTTTGTCATTTTTAATTTTTTATCCCTCTTTTTTTGTGAATTTTAAAAGCATAACTAAAAAATGTAACATAAAAATGTTTTTTAATGTCTGAATAAATTTATTTTTGTTGTATTTATTTCATTTAATTACCATAAAAGCACGCTTGGACTTTATATATATTTTTAAATATTTGACTTAATTATTTCTCAGAAATTTGTATATAGTGTGCTTACAATTATTTGTAGGATTTTTTTTTTTTTGTATTTTTCTGAAGCTGGAAACGGGGAGAGACAGTCAGACTCCCGCATGCGCCCGACCGGGATCCACCCGGCATGCCCACCAGGGGCGACGCTCTGCCCACCCGGGGGCGATGCTCTGCCCCTCCGGGGCATCGCTATGCTGCAACCAGAGCCACTCTAGCGCCTGGGGCAGAGGCCAAGGAGCCATCCCCAGTGCCCGGGCCATCTTTGCTCCAATGGAGCCTTGGCTGTGGGAGGGGAAGAGAGAGACAGAGAGGAAGGAGGGGTGGCGGGTGGAGAAGCAAATGGGTGCTTCTCCTATGTGCCCTGGCCGGGAATCGAACCCGGGTCCCCCGCACGCCAGGCCGACGCTCTACTGCTGAGCCAACCGACCAGGGCCTATTTGTAGGATTTTAAATGTGCCCCAACTACAAAATGTTTGATAACCACTGGCATAGAAGTTAAAAGCACAGACTTTATTTTTTAATTTTTTTATTAAGTGAGAGGTGGGACAACAGAAAGGCAGAGAGATAGACTCCTGCATGCGCCTGGACTGGGATTCACCCCACAAGCCCACTAGGGGGCAATGCTCTGCCCATCTGGGGCTTTGCTCCATTGCTCAGAAGGGAGCCATCTTAGCACTTGAGGTGAGGCCATGGAGCCATCCTCAGTGCCAGAGACCAAATTGCTCAAACCATTTGAGCCATGGTTGTGGGAGGAGAGGGGGTAGAGAAAGAGAGAGAAAGAGAAAGAGAGAGAGAGAGAGAGAGAGACAGACAGACAGACAGACAGAAAGGAGGGAGAGAGGTGGAGAAGCAGATGATTGCTTCTCCTGTGTGCCCTGACTGGGAATTGCACCGGAACTTCCACATGCTGAGCTAAGACTTGGCCACTGAGCCAACTGGCCAGGGCCTGTGCAAGATTCTAAAAAGTGGACACAACCCAAATCTTCAATCATACAACTGATTATTATTTGGCCTTAAAAAGGAGTGGAAGTGCTGGCATACACTGGCATATCTATGCTACAACATAGATAAAAACCTGTAGAGCACTATACTAAGTGAAAGAACCGGTCACATACAAAGACTATATTGTATGATTTCATTTACATAAAATGTCCAGAATTGGCAAATCTATGGAGACAGAAAGAAGACCAGTGATTGCTTTGGGTTGGGGGATGGGAGGATGGGAAAATAACAGCTAAGGAGATGTGAGGTTTCTTTTTGGGATGATGAAACTATCCTAAAATTGATGGGTGCATAACTCTGTGACTATTCTAAAACCATAGACTTGTATATTTTAAGTGTGTGAACCGTGTGTTATATGAATCTCAATAAATCTGTCAAAAGAAAAACCAAAACAAAACCCCAAAAGACCCAGGCTGCCTGGGTTCAAATCCTGGCTCAGTTCACTTACCAGCTGTGGGGCCTGGCACAAACTGATAACAATTTTCTGCTTATTTTGCCATCCCTATAATAGGTAAAAAGATGAGACCTCAGCATAAAGATGATATTTCATGGATTTCTATGAAGATTTAATTTTCACATAGACTACATCAAAATTCCTGTAGTGAGCCCTATTTGTGGAAAGAAGAAATAAATATTAGCTAGAGAGGAAGAATTGTTAGAGGGGAAGAATTGTCTCTGCTATGGATGAAAGGAAGAAAGCTCATCTGATGTTTGTTTTTCACTATTGAACCCCGGTGGGGAAGTGAAAATGTAACCAAACAGCTTCAGGTAATATCAGTTGTAGTTAGTTGAATAATGGCCTCCAAAAGATATGCCCATATTTTCAGTTCCTGCTCACCCACCTGTGAATGTGATCTCTGTGGAAGTGGTCTTTGCATATGTAATTAAGTTAAAGATTTTGAGATAGTTTATTTTGGATAATCCTGAGGTCTTTAATCCAATGACATGTGTCCTTATAAGAGAAAAACTGGGAGAGATTAGACACATAGAGGAGAAAGCCATATGAAGACTGAATCAGAGATTAAAGTTATGCAGCCTCAAACCTGGAACTACCAGAAGCTGGAAGAGCCAAGAAGGACTGTCCCCCAGAGCCTTCAGAAGGAGTATGGCCCAGCTGATACCTTGATTTAGAATTTTGGGCCTCTACACTATGAGAGAATAAATTTCTGTTATTCTATGCCTCCAAGTTTATGGCACTTGAACAAATGAATACACCGGTGAAAAGTTATACTTCCTTAAATGGTTTTTATAACATATTCCTCTCTTGCTATGCATATCAAAGACATTTTTCATCCAGAAAGTTAAGTTCTTCTTTATAAACCCAACCTGCTCTTCTTGTCTCCCAATAGCTATGTCAGCCCTGTGCCCTCCTGGTTTAGGAGGCCTTGAACCCAGCAAATCTGAGCCCTTCTTCACTCTGAGCTCAAGCTCTACCAGGGGTCCCCGAACTTTTTACACAGAGGGCCAGTTCACTGTCCCTCAGACCGTTGGAGGGCCGCCACATACAGTGCTCCTCTCACTGACCACCAATGAAAGAGGTGGCCCTTCCGGAAGTGCGGTGGGGGGGCCGGATAAATGGCCTCAGGGGGCTGCATGTGGCCCGCGGGCCGTAGTTTGGGGACGCCTGCCTATGCGCTGTGCTTGTTGCTTTCTTGCTCCTCTAAAGTATTTTCTGTTGGTGTTGCACAACTTCCTATGTGCTTACATGCTATCGTTTAGAGTTTTCTGATTGGATTGTGTATAATAATCTCTACAACGAGGCATTTAAGTTTTGCAGTACAATGAATCTTATAGTTCTTTAGATTTTACCACAGTACCTAGCATAGTGTTAGACACATAGTAGTAAAATAACTCAAGGCAATTTATCTTCCTGCCTTCTTTCCTGATCCCCATTTCTATCCCCCTCTATTTTCAGAGCTAGATCACTTTCCCAATTGGGGGGGGGGAAGGTATTAGGGATAAATGTGGCTAGATTCTTTTTCTCAAGGACAGGCTCCTAGAAATAATACTTTCTTCTATTGCCAACTTTTGCTTTACTCAGCTAGCTCTCTTGAATCCTCCAATAAGGATGACAAGGATAGTATATTGGGTTTCTTGTTACCTAAAATTCTTTCTTTGTAGATAAACAGCTTGTTAGGATGGGCATGTTGGACAGAACAGATCAATGGTATGAAACTGAGAATTTCTCAGAATGTCATCTGTTGTCTCTGAGCTCAGGAGCAAGACTGTGGCTCTTTGTAGATGTGTGAGAAAGGGTATTGGACTCGGAATGAAGAAGCTCAGACTCCAGGCCTGGGCTGGTCATTGCACGCTGTGACTTAAAATACTGGAGTTGAACTGAATGATCTCTAAGGCTCTGTTCTATTTGACTATCCTATAATTTTGGATCCCATTCTTATTCATCTGAGCACAGTATGTCTAATAGGCTGTGTCAGTCAGGAGCCAGACAGGGAACAGAAAGTACACTAGGGTATTTCAACAGAGGGAGTTTGACACAGGGCCTTGGGCCAACAGGTGTTGGTGGGCTGAAATAGTAGCAGAGAACTCTGAGGTAATCCAGAGTTGATAACTGCAGGAAGCAGCTACCACTAATATGTAACAAAGGAAGGATGTTGGAGTTCCCAGAACCTAGAAACAGAATTGGAGTGCCTTTGGGCTCAGCTATCTGAGGAGGGCACTATGCTTTGCTGATGCTATTACTTTAGAAGATTAGAGGAGAGGCCTTGCAGAGCTGGAACTCAGATTTCTGATGAGGAGGCTCTAGCATGTCTAATGGGGCATAATGAGGCTGTTTTAGAAGTGACAAAAGTAGGTGGAGTCTGGAGGTGCAAGGTCATTGATGGGGTGATAGTACTGGTAGTGGCAAGCACTCTTCTCTCCCTCGCCTTCAGGCTCCCTCTAGAGCCCATGGAAGAGAATCTGACATGGAACCTGTTGTCAAAGGAGAAGGGTAGTTTTCAGAATCCCGGTCTCGACATCAAAAGGCAGAACATAGAAAGACAAATTTGGAGCTAAGACACTAGCTTAATAATCAGCATATCTATTCTATTTCTATTTATTAAAGAAACTTTTTTTTTTTTGTATCTTTCTGAAGCTGGAAACGGGGAGAGACAGTCAGACAGACTCCCGCATGCACCCGACCGGGATCCACCCGGCACGCCCACCAGGGGCGACACTCTGCCCACCAGGGGGTGATGCTTTGCCCCTCCGGGGCCTCGCCATGTTGCGACCACAGCCACTCTAGCGCCTGAGGCAGAGGCCACAGAGCCATCCCCAGCGCCCAGGCCATCTTTGCTCCAATGGAGCCTTGGCTGCGGGAGGGGAAGAGAGAGACAGAGAGGAAGGAGGGGGTGGGGGTGGAGAAGCAAATGGGTGCTTCTCCTATGTGCCCTGGCCGGGAATCAAACCTGGGTCCCCCTCACGCCAGGCCGACGCTCTACCGCTGAGCCAACCGGCCAGGGCTAAAGAAACTTTTAAAATGGAATTTATTGGGTGACATTGGTTAGTAAAATTATATAGGTTTTAAGTATACAATTCTATAGTACATCACTGTATACTGTGTATTCACCACCTATTTTATTTTTGCTTTATATATTTTATATTTACTTATAGGTGTTCAATATACACAGCACACAAAAATTAGGGGATCAGAGAACATGTAGATACTCCAGTACTTTCGGCCTTTGTACAGTGCATTTTCACCAATAAAATAAAAGTTGGTTTTGCATCTCATTTGCAAAATGGAACAACTCTCTGCCTGACCTGTGGTGGCGCAGTGGATAAAGCGTCAACCTGGAAACACTGAGGTTGCCGGTTCAAAACCCTGGGCTTGCCTAGTCAAGGCACATATGGGGAGTTGATGCTTCCTGCTCCTCCCCCCTTCTCTCTCTCTCTCCCCTCTCTATAATAAATAAATAAAATCTTAAAAAAAAAGAAAAAAAATTGAACAATTTTCTTTGACTTGCCGTTTGCTTATCTGATGTTCTTGTTTAATAAAAAAATCAAATGTTTTTTATTTATCACTTCATATTCATTTTGAAATATCCCTTAATTTTTATAAGCAGTATATCTGTGCTGGAAAATTATGTTCTTGCAGCAGCAACTTTATAGTCTTTTTGGGTGCAAGAATTCAAGGAGATTCACCTACTCAAAAACTGAATATTTGATAAGAGTAATAGGTGATATGATGGTGAAAGAGAAGATGTGCAGAGACGGAGGGAATGACAGGACTGTTTCCTGTCTGGCTGGATCAAATAAACAGAACTCTTATAATAGTGTGACTTACACAGTGTGAGGCTCGCTCAATTTTGGACTTTATAAATAGATTTTGGTTGTGCAAGTGCTTAACTCTAGAATAAGAGATTCTTACCAAATGGAAGATCTGCTTTGGCCCTAAGGATGGTGACTCCAGCAGAGTTTATAATGTTGGGCTCCTGTTGCAGAACTCAAGTTGCCCCAGATTCCTGTCTTGGTTATTCAATCAAACACTAATCGAGATATGGCTGTGAGAGGATTTTGCTGATGTGATTAAGATTATGGTAGGGAGATTGTCCTGGATTATCCAGGTAAATCCAATCCAATCACATACCTCTACAAAGCAGAGAAATTACTCTGGCTAGAGGCAGAGAGATGAGGCAGAAGACAAAGAGACTGGGTAGAGGAGGCAGAAGGGAGAGGCCAGAGATATTCTAAGTGTGTGAGGAAGACTTGACCCATTGTTGTTGGCTTTGAGGCTGAAAGTAATGGGCAAAAAGTCAAAGAATGTGGGCAGGCCCGACACCCTGAGAATGACCCCCCAGCCAATAGCCAGCAAGGAAACTGAGATCTCAGTCTTACAACTGCAAGGAACTGAATTTAGCCACTAACCTGAATGAACTTGGAAGTGGATTCATCCCCAGGGCCTCAGTAAGTATCGCTGCCCTGCTGACACCTTGATTCTGGCATTATGAAAGCAGAGAACCAGCTGAGCTACCCTGCGCCTTGATTTCTGACCTGTGTTTTTGAGTCACTGAATTTGTGGTAATTTGTTACCACAGCAATAGAGAACAAATACAGTATCCAAACAGTGCCCCAGGGAAATCTCTATTATTGTTTTTTTCCTAGTAGCTCTCTCCAACTGCCTGGTCATTGTTCCTGGAGGCTGCCACTGGGGGCTGTCCTGACCTATTTCAATTCCTATGGTGGCTCCACAGAATGGAAATTTTTTTTTAAATTTTAACTTACTGTGTTTACGTAGATTCTAGTGTCCCCCTGAATGTATCCCCCCTCCCTCGTGTTCCTCACAACATATTTTGGAGACTCTCCTTCCACTACCCTGTGGAACAGTTCAGAGAGAACTTGACGGTTTTCTCTATGTATTGTCGATATAATCAAGAGGCAATCCGTCTGTCACAACAACAGGAATGGTAGAAATTGGGATGGATAACTGATGTAAATGTTGAAGGCAGAGTTGGACTGAATCGAAGAATTTGAACTCCCTTTTTTTCTCTCCCCCTTAATCATGCTAAGTTTTCATATCTCAGGGGACCCATTGCTTTTATTTGCCATCAAAATGGGGAGGTTGTATGATCAAATTGCAGATGTAATTGTTAAGCCAAATTTAACTGTCACGGGTTCAAACAAGGCTTTTCTTTGTTGATTGGAGTTCAGTTTACTCAACAAGCAGACCATATTCCTGTGATCCCATCTAGATAATGGGCAAAGGTGTATTGAGGAAGAATTAGTCCTGTTTTTAAAAAGCCTCTTTGGAAGAGAGTCTGGGTGTCAAGCTGTATCTGGTTTTTTTTGCCTTATTGTTTACAGAGAGGCTGTTATTACAGTGTGTTTTTGGTCTTGGACAACAGCTGTTTCATTAAGTGATTTCAGTGATGTGGACACCGAGGGGTTAGATGAGCTGTCAAGCATTTCATACCACAGAAAATGGAAAGCTCTTATTGTTTTCTTTATTTCTCATCGATAAATTCAATTACACATTGTTCACAACCCTCGAGGCAGAACATTTCAAGGTTTTATTGTACTCTCCTAGTTGTTAGCCTGCTGATCTTTGGCCCTAAGTCTTGTTTCTCATGTTAGTGTTTGTCATTCCTTAGGAGTGGTTCTATTACTTTCCAATGGAGCTTTCTAAGCACCTCTTCACATTTTTTGAGTGTACAGCAATGTTATCACCTCTTCCTCCCATTGACATATTTGATTTTATAGTACCATGCCAAAGGAAATATGCTTTTCCTCTTTGCTTATTAGTAAGATCTCCTTTTTATGTAATGCTCTTTTCAGAGTGTGCTTCATAGCATTTTCATTGTATTAGATGATTCATTCTACCATGCATGACATTTTGATAGGGGCTTACTGTAGGTTCGGGCCTCATTTTTAAAATTAATTTTTAATTTATTGTGTTTACATGGATTCAAGTGTCCCACTGAATATAATTTCCTCACTCCCCTCCTCCTAACTCCCTCCCCCCTTCCCTCTAGGATTTGCTGTCCTGTTATCTATATCTCTGTGTTATGTATATATAGTTTCACTAATCCCTTTACCTTCTCTGATCCCATCCTCTCATTCCCCTTCCCTCTGACAGCTGTCCCTCTGGTCCCTGTGACGTCTCTGCTCTATTCCATTCCTCAGTTCACTTTGTTCATTAGATTCCATATATATGTGAGATCATATGATATTTTTTTTTCTTTGCCTGGCTTATTTCACTTAGCATAGTAATCACCAGGTCCACCCATGCTATCACAAAAGGTAAGATTTCCTTCTTTTTCACAGCCATGTCATATTCCATTGTGTATATGTTCCACAGCTTTTTCATCCACTCGTCCACTGATGGACACTTGGGCTGTTTCCAGTTCTGGGCTATTGTAAACAATGTTGCAATAAACATGGAGTGCATTTCTTCTTTTGAATCAGTGATTTGGTATTCTTAGGATATATTCCCAAAAGTGGGACAGCTGAGTCAAAAGGCAGTCCCATTTTTAATTTTTTGAGGAAACCTCATATAGTTCTCCACAGTGGCTGCACAAGTCTTCATTCACATCAGCAGTGCAGGAGGGTTCCCTTTTTTCCACACCCTTGCCAGCACTTATTGTGTGTTGTTTTGTTCATGAATGCCGTTCTGACAGGTGTGAGGTTGTATCTCATTGTGGTTTTAATTTGCATTTCTCTGATGATTAATTTTTTCATATTCCTACTGGCCATCTGTAAGTCCTCTTTGGAGAAGTGTCTATTCAGTTCTTTTGCTCATTTTTTAAATTGGATTGTTTACCCTCCTGGTGTTGAGTTTTAGAAGTTCTTTATAAATTTTGGTTATTAACCACTTATCAGATGTATTAGCGAATATGTTCTTCCATTGTGTAGGTTGTCTTTTTATTTTGTTCATGGTGTCCTTTGCTGTACAAAAGCTTTTTAGCTCGATCTAGTCCCATTTGTTCATCCTGTCCTTTATTTCACTTACCTGTGGAGATAAATCAGCAAAAATATTGCTACGAGAGATATTGGAGAATTTACTGCCTATATTTTCTTCCAAGATGTTTATGGTTTTATGACTTACATTTAAGTCTTTAATCCATTTTGAGTTTATTTTTTTGAATCGTGTAAGTTGGTGGTCTAGTTTTATTTTTTTGCAGGTAGCTGTCCAATTTTCCCAACACCATTTATTAAAGAGACTGTCTTTACTCCATTGTATGCTCTTACTTCCTTTGTCAATATCAATTGACCATAAAGGCGTGGGTTTATTTCTGGGTTCTGTTTTGTTCCATTGATCTGTATGCCTGTTCTTATGCCAGTACCAAGCTGTTTTGATTACAATGGCCTAGTTTATTCTTCATTTTCAAGATTGCTGAGGCTATTCGTGTTCTTTTTTGGTTTCATATAATTTTTTAGAATATTTGTTCTATATCTTTGAAGTATGTCATTGGTATTTTAATAGAAATTGCATTGAATCTGTAGATTGCTTTGGATAATATAGACATTTTAATGATGTTTATTCTTCCTATCCATGAACACAGTATATGCTTCCACTTGTTTGTATCTTCCTTGATTTCTTTTATCAATGTCTTATAATTTTTCAAGTATAAGTCCTTTACCTCCTTGGTTAAATTTACTCCTAGGTATTTTATTTTATTTTATCTTTGCAATAGTGAAGGGGATTGTTTCCTTAATTTCTCTTTCAGACAGTTTATTGTTGGTGTATAAAAATGCCACTGATTTCTGAATATTAACTTTATATCTTGCCACCTTGCCAAATTCATTTATCAGATCTAGTAGTTTTTTGACTGAGACTAGGGTTTTCTATGTACAGTATCATGTCATCAGCAAATAATGATAGTTTTACATTTTCTTTTCCAATTTGGATGCCTTTTATTTCTTCTTGTCTGATTGCTGTGGCTAGGACCTCCAGAACTATGTTAAATAAGAGTGGTAAAAGGGGGCATCCCTGCCTTATTCCTGATCTTAAGGGGATTGCTTTTAATTTTTGCCCATTGAGTATGATGTTGGCCATGGGTTTGTCATAGATGGCCTTTATTATGTTGAGGTATGTTCCCTGTATTCCCACTTCGCTGAGAGTTTTAATCATAAATGGGTGCTGGATTTTATCAAATGCTTTTTCTGCATCTATTGATATTCTCATGTGATTTTCTTCATCCTTTTGTTTATGTGATGAATCACATTGATTGATTTGCAAATATTGTACTAGTCTTGCCTCCCCAGAATAAATCCCACTTGATAATGATGTATGATTTTTTCTCATGTATTGCTAGATCTGGTTTGCTAATATTTTGTTGAGAATTTTAGCATCTAAGTTCATCAGGGATATTGCTCTATAGTTTTTTTTTGTTTGTAGTGTCTTTACCTGGTTTTGGAATAAGGATAATGCTTGCCTCATTAAAGGAGCTTGGAAGTCTTCCCTCCTCTTGAATTTTTTGAAATAGCTTGAGAAGAATAAGTGTTAGTTCTTCTTTTAATATTTGGTAAAATTCACCTGTGAAGCTATCTGGTCCATGACTTTTGTTTGCTGAGAGTTTTTTGTTAACTTGTCCATTTCACTTGTTGTAATTGGTCTGTTTAGATTTTCTGATTCTTTCAGATTGAGTTTTGGAAGATTATATGTTTCTAGGAATTTATCCATTTCGCCTATCAGGGGTCTCAAACTCAACTCAGCATGTGGGCTGCAGAGCAAGATCACAGCCGTTCGGCGGGCCGCACTAGGTCTACAAAAGGCAACTATTACGCAACACTTTTCTCACTGCAGTTGAAAACAAACAAACAAAAAAATCAGTACAACAAGCACAATCATACATGCAGTTTACTCAGTGTCACAAAACGACCAGAAACTGTAGTTCGCATCACAACTGCTGTTAACTAAGCTAATATCTAGCTAGGATGCTAGAGAAATGAAAAATACAAGTAGGCCCCTAGGCTTACTTAATTTTATCCAAAATATTTTGAACTTCGTGGATTAGTCTGCGGGCCGCAAAAAATTGTTCGGCGGGCCACATGTGGCCCGCGGGCCACGAGTTTGAGACCCCTGGCCTAGGTTGTCCAATTTTTTGGCATACGGATCTTCATAGTATTTTCTTACAATCCTTTGTATTTCTGTGGTGTCAGTTGTTACTTCTCCACTTTCATTTCTAATTTTATTTATTTGAGTTCTCTCTCTTTTTTTCTTGATGACTCTTGTTAAAGGTTCATCAATCTTGTTTCCCTTTTCAACAAACTAGCTCTTGGTTTCATTGATCTTTTGTATTGTTTCTTTAGCCTCTGTGTCATTTATTTCCACTCTGATTTTTATTATTTCCTTTCTTCTACTTCCTCTGGGCTTTATTTGTTATTCTTTTTTCTAGGTCTTTTAGATGCAGGGTTAAGTTGTTTATTTGAGCTTTTCCTTGCTACTTAAAGTATGCTTGTAATGCTCTGAACTTCCCTCTCAGGACTGCTTTTGCTGTGTCCCATAAATTTTGAGTTGTTCTATGTTCATTTTCTTTTGTTTCAAGGAAATTTTTGATTTCTTCCTTGATCTCATTGTTAACCCATTCATTATTTAATAACATGCTATTTAGCCTTCAAGTGTTTGAATGGTTTTCAGTTTTTCTATTGTAGTTGATTTCTGGTTTCATGCCTCAGGCCCCATTTTGAAAGAAGTGCTGCCTATTTGGTCATCTTTTGCTGGGCTCAGACACTTGACTGTGTGCAAGCTGAGATCTCTCAGGTCAAGTATCTCTTTTTAAAAGTACTTGAGGAGTTCTTTTAGCTTAGGACTTTATGCAAAAGATAAAAGAGTTAGTGAGAATGACTTTGTGGAATAAGCTGATATGAAAAATATAATTATAAGAGCAATAATCTACATGGAGCTAACAAGTTCTTCTCTCCTAAGATCAGATAAAGTGTGGTTCAAAGCTATCTCTCCTATTCTTATGTTTTTTCATGTTATTGTAGGAATCTTTGGTTCTGGCTTCTATCCCTGAAGAATTCTTATTATTCTTTAACTTGGGTCTGATGTTGGTTTTTTACTTTGACAAAGATGTGAGACTCAGGTGATTTCCTTGCTACACCCCCCCCCCCCCCACACACACACACACCATCATCTATTCAGTCATCTCATCCAGGGTCTTTGCATGTGGCATCCTTTACTGAGGGTTTGGGCAGATAAGGAGAGGGTTTGGATGACAGCACTGGAAACAACTTCAAATTGTGTGTTAGACATTTTAGTGCATGAAAGTTCTCTAGTGTTCTTGGCATGTTATTCAGTCTTCCTTCTTTCTTCTATCTTGCTTCCTCATTTTTCTTCTCTGTTTACTTCTTCTTCATTTCTAATGTAGAACAGTTTATTAGTCATGTTTGTTGCTGTGTATCCTCTGCTAGCATCATACTATTACCATTCTAGACTGTACAGTTCTTTGTTGTGGGGCTTGTCTTGTGCATTGTAGGATGTTTAGTAGTATCCCTGACCTCTAATCACCAGAGGCCAGTAACACTATCCCCCCAACTCTCACTCCTATCCCTGGCTCAGCAACCAAAAATGTCTCCAGACATTGTAAATGTCCCTGGAAGGAAACCTACCCTGTCTGAAACCATAGTCTGTGTCCCAGAGTTTCACATTTCACTTCATTGCCTTGTTCTGCAAAAAGCTCTTCTTGCTCCTGAACAGAATGCTAAGACCAGTTATTAAGATACCTTTTTTTATCCTCCTCCTTAAGCAATACTTATTGATGAACACTATGTACTAGATACTGTGCTAAGCATTTTACATACATTATATTATTTAACTACATGCAGTTATCAAGTAACTTCAAGCATCCACATATGCACACATGTATTCTTAACTGTATACATTATATGTACATGAATATGTTTATATATGCACATACATATCTGTAAACCAGATGTCTGAAATCCTCCGGCCTTATGGAAACACTCTTTCTTGTGACAGAATAGTTTAATTGGCTTAAATAAACCCTGTCCCAAGTATGGTGGCTCTGAGGATGCCTGAGGCAGGGCATAGATCTCCTGAGTTGGTCCCCAGTGTAACCTGCTTTTATATGGTCACCCCGAATTTAATTAAAGCTCCTGGATTTTGTGGGCACTACTCTGCTTTGCTTTTGGCTGGACACTACCCCCCACACTTTGTAATTTCTAAGAGTAAAACAAACACAATGTTGTTTGTTTAGTGAATAGTAGACTTTTTTTTTTTGAGGGTTTGGGAATAATGAAAAAGAAACACTGCTCCAGGGAGATTATGGAAGAACTTGAAATTAAATATAACACATCACTCATTTTAAATGTCTCTTGGACACACTTTTGGCTGGGAATTTCTCACTGGTTTCCTTTGTCCTTAGTTGTGAATGTCCTCCCATGTTGCCAGTCTTTCTTTCTTTCTTTCTTTCTTTCTTTCTTTCTTTCTTTCTTTCTTTCTTTCTTTCTTTCTTTCTTTCCTCTTTCCTTCTTTGTTTCTTTCATTTTATTTTTATATATGTATTTATTAGCAAGAGAGACAGAGATAGAGACAGATAGGCACAGACAGGAAGGAAAGAGATGAGAAGCATCAATTTTTCATTGCAACACCTTAGTTGTTCATTGATTGCTTTCTCATAAGTGCCTTGACCAGGGGGGCTACAGCAGAGTGAGTGACCCCTTACTCAAGCCAACAACTTTAGGCTCAAGCCAGTTACTATGGTGTCATGTCTATGAGCCTGCGCTCAAGCCGGTGACCTTGGGGTTTCAAACGTGGGCCCTTTGCATCCCAGTCCAATGCTCTATCCACTGCGCCACTACCTGGTCAGGAACCTAGCCTTTTTTTTTTTTTTTATCCTTCTCCTTTTTCCCCACCTGCCAGTCCCAAGTAATGAGTTACCTAACATCCTGAGCATTCTGTGCCAGTTCTTGTCTCCCACTGGTCCACTTGGAGTACACTGAACTGGTTTCTTCTTTGTATCAGAGCTCATACCCTAACTATAGATAATACTGGCTTGTTCTGTCTTTGGTTGCTCAGTATCAGATGTTGAAACATATTGTCTTCCTCTCCTGTGTTTCTCTTGCTCTACCTGGTTTTTTCTACTGCATTCCTTCCTCTGCAGGAATCCAGGTGGAGGTGCCTGCACTGGAGGGAGGTGCTGGCACTGGTGGAGGTACAGCTGGGAACTGCTCACCTGCCAGGTGCTTCTCGATGATGTGGTTTAGCCACAGCTGCAGGACGACAGGCTGGGCTTGAAGGAGCTTTATAGACCCCCTTGGATTTTGGGTGGGAAGAGAACAACATTAAAAAAGACTTTTTTTTTATAAGTCAAAAGCTATTATTCAATTATTATTTTCCTGTCACAGTATCCGATATTCCAGCAGAGGTTGTACTGTAAACATTCGTGCTCATTTACAACAACCTTGGGTGGTAGAAGGAACAAATCATAGTATCATAACTTCACAGAACAAAAGAAGAGACAGCAGAACATAGTGTATCTTGCAATATTCATTTTTTTTAAATTCCCCCTTCCTCTACACTCTCTCAGCATCTTGCTTGTTTCTCAGTAAGCTGCATATTTAATTTCATCTATAGTTAATCAGTTTTAGTTTATAGATAAGGAAACTGACTCCTAGGACAGTTAAGTAATTTGACTAAAAGAAAGTGATGGAATAAGAAGAAACATTTTAAAAAGTGTGCAAAAGCTTTTTAGTTATTATTTCTAATGTCCTCCTGTAATATTTAAAGGAGAGTGTTAACAATTAGATTAAATTAGATAGGGGTTTAACAAGCATTTAATATAGCACTGATGTTGAGGCAGGTACTTGAAAATGCTTGTCAAAGGGATGAATGAATTGTCTACTATTTTCATGGGTACGATACAAAGTAGAATTTTTCTAGATGTGAAAAGCAAAGCTCAGAGAGGGGAATGACTTGCCCAATATCCCACAGCTAGGAATCAGCTGAACCAGGTTTTTTTTTTAAATAAAATTTTTATTTTTTTATTTTTTTTACAGAGACAGAGAGAGTCAGAGGGATAGACAGGGACAGAGAGACAGGAATGGAGACAGATGAGAAGCATCAATCATTAGTTTTTCGTTGCGCATTGCGGCTTCTTAGTTGTTCATTGATTGCTTTCGCATATGTGCCTTGACCGTGAGCCTTTAGCAGACTGAGTAACCCCTTGCTGGAGCCAGCGACCCTGGGTCCAAGCTGGTGAGATTTTGCTCAAGCCAGATGAGCCCGTGCTCAAGCTGGCGACCTCGGGGTCTTGAACCTGGGCCCTTCCACATCCCAGTCCAATGCTCTATCCACTGCGCCACCGCCTGGTCAGGCTGAACCAGGTTTTGAATGCAAATGTTTGACTTCAAAACCTTTAACTCCTGATATACTGCCATATCTGCTTCCTGCATCAGTTATTTAAGGAGGTGCATGCCTCACAGACATTTGTTAATTAGATAGGGCTGCTGTATAGACATAGCTCACTTAGTTGTCATCCTAGTACTGACACCTGTGTGATATAGTCTAGGTGAAATTTTGGAAATGACATAATATCTAGGAGAATGTGCATGTATGTGTTCTGAAGACTAAATAACTTTTGTGGTAGCTTCCAAGATGTCCCCAGTGATCCCTGCCTCCTGAAATTCACATTCTGTGGAGACCCCTTATTTGTTGTACTGGGAGCCCGTCTATGTGGACGAGACCATGGGGCAGATGTGATGGTGTTTCGTTACGGAGACCAAGCAGACTAAGACCTATGTCCTCTTCAGGAAGAGGTTTCAGAGAAGTAAGTGCAGCTTCTGCCTTAGGCACTTTCCTCGGGCCTGCGCTGGGAAGGTCTCACCAGTGCCTGATTCAGTTCTAACCCGGCCACCTCTCTTACTTCACCTCATATTCCGCTTCCCCATGCTCTTTCTTTCTCAGATCTCTGGGGCAAGTTGGTAGCCATGTTATGAACAGCCTTATGAACAGGACTAGATGGCTAGGAATTGAGGCCTGCAAAAACTGTGTGAGGAATTTGATGTGAATCCTTTATCTCCAGTTGTGCCTAGAGATGCCTGAAGCCCTTGACTACAGTTGGAAGAAATCTTGTGATACTCCTTAAGCCAGAATCACTCAGTGAAACCATGGTCAGATTCCCAACAAAGCAATTTAGCTCTTCCTAGCCCTTCTTAACTCACTGTAGGATCCGCTTGCATACAAGACGGGGCTTTTGACTACTCACTCCTCATTTCTTTCTTTTACCAGATCCTTCCTCCTTAAGGGGCCATTGTGCTTTTTCAATAATAGCTGTTCTGACGGAAATGGTGCCGTGAGCAGCGCGTCCGACAGATCTCCCCAAAATCACAACAAATTTATCAACTAGAAACAGAAAAATTTATCCTCGGAGCATTCCGGAGTTCCACACAAACTGAAAGCAAAAGGACTGTTATCACTTGAATTTGAGAAACGAGGGTGTAGAGGAAGCTACCGCAGGGACGTTCATTCAAGCTGTGGAGGGAGTGCGCCTGTGCCTGTGGTGAGTCAGCCCACACTCGGGAGCGGCGAGTAGCCGCTGGCGCGCGCCCGGTCTGGTTGCAGAGCGAGTACCGCCCACACTCGGGAGCCACGGAGGGAGTGCGCCTGCGGTGAGTCGGCCCACACTCGGGAGCGGCGAGCAGCCGCTGGCGCGCGCCCGATCCAGTTGCAGAGCGAGCACCGCTAACGTTCCCAGCAGCCCGCGTACTGCGAGTGAGAGACCCCAGCCACCGGTGCCCAGAGCACCCCATTCGTGTGCGTGCCCTGGGCAATCCACGAGCCCAGAGCGCCCTACTGGCCCACACACCTAGGGTGCCCCATTATCCTGTGCCCGGTGCGCCCCAGCCGCCAGCAGCGGGGCGAGCGGGAGAGGCGCCAAGGCGGTCTTCCCTACTTGGGAGATTCTCTCCATAGGCGGGGCACCTCACCCAGCCATTCAAGCTAACAATCAAGCCTTGGGGGAGGGGCGCTCAGGCAGCCTGAAATACCTTCGGGAGCACAGCTGCGGCCCCAATCACTGAAATTAGTTTAACCCATGAAATCTGCGCACCCACGGGTTCTAATTAATAAGATCTCTCCCAGTTCAGTGATCCAAGACAAGAGGCGTGATATTTTTTAGAGCCTCTCGCTAAAGGGGCGGGGGCAACTTCTGATTGATAGAGCCTCCATATTCAGGGATATACCTAACAAGAGGGACTTGGCAGATAATAAGATCTATACTACACGAGTCGCAAGCAGAGACTAGTGCCTCTTCTTCCCAGCCAAAACAGGCTACAAAGTGTGGAAAGCCTGGGTTGAGTGGTCCAACTGAATGCTAGGCGCTGAACAGTCACCTTGACAACAATTGACTCCCACCCCTGCCTGATTACACTGGAGGCTCTGACTGCCAGAGCCTTTCCCAAAGCCTTGCGCTGAGTGGGGATAGAGTGGGGATTTCCCAGCTCTTTGAGCCTCTTACTCCCCAGGCAGAAGCAGTTGCAGCCTTATAGCTGGATCACCAGGCTGCTAATTCAGGAAGGGGGGACTAGGAGAGAGACTTCAGGAAAGCAAACTCTCTCATCGTTGGACCCTGCAAATGCCAACAAGCCTTGACTACCAGCAAGACTAAAGCCAATTATATGACATTGCCATAGAATCCCATCAACTGCAAATCCCTACCTAAGTGTGACACAGGGGCAGAGCCTGGGGTACAGAGTCACCGACCAGGAAGAGGGAGAGAAAAGAAAAAGGAAGAAGTTAACCTCTCAAAATCAAGAAAAATCCACAGACTTTACAACTTGTTCCACTAATTTTTTTTTTGTTGTTGTTTGTTTCTTCTATCTTATTGCCTTTATTATTATTATTTCTATTTCCTCCACCTTGGTCCTTCTATTCTCTGCCCATCTTATGCTTCCCTTTTCTTTCTTTCTTTTTTTTTTTTTTTTAGGAAGGAGAGGGAGAGACAGAGAGAGAGAGAGAGAGAGAGGAGAGACAGAGAGAAAAGGTGGGGAGGAGCTGGAAAGCATCAACTCCCATATGTGCCTTGACCAGGCAAGCCCAGGGTTTCGAACCAGCGACCTCAGCATTTCCAGGTCGACGCTTTATCCACTGCGCCACCACAGGTCAGGCGCTTCCCTTTTCTTGAACTACACTACCCATGAGTGTTACATTTTACTTCTCTTCTTCATCCTCACCCTCCTTTAAAGTTATACTCCAAAACACTTAACTCTCACTCTCTCCTCTTTTTTTTTTTTTTTTTTTGCTTTATTTTGTTTTTTTCTCTTCCTTTTTTTTCTCCCTTCATTTTTCTCTTTTTCTTATTTTTTCCTTTCTATTCGTTTTTTCTTTTCTCGTTTTACTTTCCTCCCATTTAATCCTCAATCACAAACAAATTAGTTAATTTGGGACTCAAGGTTTTTTTTGGCTTTATTTTTCTTTTTTGCTTTTGTTTTTGTTTTTTTCTTGTTTGTTTGTTTATTTTTGTGGCATTTTGGGTACTTTTTACCTTGCTTTTTAACTCACTAGCATTCCTCCCAACCCAAGGTCTCCATTGTATTTGGTCTTCGCTCCACTTAATACAACAGATTTTTACTTATTATTTTTATTTTTTTCTTCTTTATTATTCTTTTTTTTCCTCCTTTTTTCTGGTTCCCTCTTATCCCTCTCATTATATCTCTTAGTCGACCATCACTTACAAGCAAATCATCTTATGCTTGTCTAAGATTTTCTTCCTTTTTTTTTTTTATTGAATTTAGTAGGTCCCTACTCCCTTTTTTTGCCCCTTGAACTCTTCACCCCAAATCAGGCCCTCCATTATAGGCAGTTTTTGTTCCGTTTAGCATAATATAATTCACAGGTCATCACGATATTTCCCTGAGGAGGGGAGAGGAGGGAAAGAGAAGAAAGAAAAAAGGGGGAAATAATAAATTATTACTGTTTTTTTTTTTGTGGGGTGTTTTACCTTTTTTTTTTTTTACTTTTTACTCTTTATTAATTCTAATTAGTGCTATCAACAAGACCACCCTCAGATGCCAATAAGAAAGAGGAAATCGAATATTATGGATACAAAAGAAAGAGAGTTAACACAAATAGATGTGGAAAAATCTATGGAGAAAAGACTTAACATATTGGAAGCCTTGGAGCTAAATGACAGAGAATTTAAAATAGAAATCTTAAAAATACTCAGAGATATACAAGAAAACACAGAAAGGCAATACAGGGAGATCAGAAAACAACTCAAGGAACACAAAGAATATATTACCAAGGAAATTGAAACTATAAAAACAAGTCAAACAGAAATGAAAAACTCAATTCACGAGCTGAAAAACGAGGTAACAAGCTTAGCTAACAGAACAGCCCAGATTGAAGATAGGATTAGTGAAATAGAAGACAAACAACTTGAGGCACAACAGAGAGAAGAAGAAAGAGACTCAAAAATAATAAAAAACGAGAAAGCCCTACAGGAATTGTCTGACTCCATCAGAAAGAATAACATAAGAATAATAGGTATATCAGAGGGAGAAGAGAAAGAAAATGGAATGGAGAATATACTCAAACAAATAATAGACAAGAACTTCCCAAGCCTATGGAAAGAACTAAAGCCTCAAATTCAAGAAGCAAACAGAACACCGAGTTTTCTTAACCCCAACAAACCCACTCCAAGGCACATCATAATAAAGATGACACAAACCAATGACAAAGAAAAAATTCTCAAGGCAGCCAGGGAAAAGAAGAGTACAACATATAAAGGAAGGCCTATTAGATTATCATCAGATTTCTCAGCAGAAACTCTACAAGCTAGAAGAGAGTGGACCCCAATATTTAAAGCCCTGAAAGAGAGGAACTTTCAGCCAAGAATACTATACCCATCAAAGCTATCCTTCAAGTATGAAGGAGATATAAAAACATTCACAAATACAGAAAAGATGAGAGAATTTATCATCAGAAAGCCCCCACTCCAGGAAATACTAAAGGGGGTTTTCCAACCAGATTCAAAGAACAAAAGAAAACATAACCACAAGTAACAGCTCCACCAAGAACACAATAAAACCAAACTTAAACTGTGACAACAAAGGAAAAAAAGGGGGGAGAGGATGGAGATTAACAGTAGCAAAGGACGATGAAGTGCAGAAATACTCACAAGAAAGGGTACTACAATGAATATGGTAGGTACCCTTTTCATTACTTAATGGTAACCACCCTTGAAAAAACCACCACAAAAACACTTGACTTAAAAAAGGTAGCAACAGAGGAAAGAAGTATGGAACACAAACAAACAAAAACAAATGATAGAAAAACAAAAGAGAAGAATCAAACAAGATACAAAACTAACAGAAAGCAATTTATAAAATGGCAGTAGGGAACCCACAAGTGTCAATAACTACACTAAATGTAAATGGATTAAATTTACCAATAAAAAGACAGAGAGTAGCAGAATGGATTAAAAAAGAAAATCCAACTATATGCTGCCTACAAGAAACACATCTAAGCAACAAGGATAAAAACAAATTCAAAGTGAAAGGCTAGAAAACAATACTCCAAGCAAACAACACCCCCAAAAAAGCAGGTGTAGCAATACTCATATCTAATAATGCTGACTACAAGACAGAAAAAGTACTCAGAGACAAAAATGGTCATTTCATAATGATTAAGGGGAAGTTGAATCAAGAAGACATAACAATCCTTAATATATATGCACCAAACCAAGGAGCACCAAAATATATAAGACAGCTACTTACTGACCTTAAAACAAAAACTAACAAAAATACAATCATACTTGGAGACCTCAATACACCGCTGACGGCTCTAGATCGGTCATCCAAACAGAGAATCAACAAAGACATAGTGGCCTTAAACAAAACAC
Source organism: Saccopteryx bilineata (assembly GCF_036850765.1). Taxonomy (NCBI): domain Eukaryota; kingdom Metazoa; phylum Chordata; class Mammalia; order Chiroptera; family Emballonuridae; genus Saccopteryx; species Saccopteryx bilineata. The sequence continues at coordinate 65,511,106 of NC_089498.1, forward strand.
TAGAGCACCTGGATATGATAGACATCTACAGGACATTTCATCCCAAAGTGACTGAGTATACATTTTTCTCCAGTGTACATGGATCATTCTCAAGAATTGACCATATGTTGGGCCACAAAAACAATATCAGCAAATTCAGAAAAATTGAAGTTGTACCAAGCATATTTTCTGATCATAAAGCCTTGAAACTAGAATTCAACTGCAAAAAAGATGGGGAAAAACCCAGAAAAATGTGGAAACTAAACAACATACTTCTAAAAAATGAATGGGTCAAAGAAGAAATAAGCGCAGAGATCAAAAGATATATACAGACAAATGAAAATGAAAATACGACATATCAGAATCTCTGGGATGCAGCAAAAGCAGTAATAAGAGGAAAGTTCATATCACTTCAGGCCTATATGAACAAACAAGAGAGAGCCGAAGTAAACCACTTAACTTCACACCTTAAGGAACTAGAAAAAGAAGAACAAAGACAACCCAAAACCAGCCGAAGAAAGGAGATAATAAAAATCAGAGCAGAAATAAATGAAATAGAGAACAGAAAAACTATAAAAAAATCAATAAAACAAGGAGCTGGTTCTTTGAAAAGATCAACAAAATTGACAAACCCTTGGCAAGACTCACCAAGGAAAAAAGGCACAGGACTCAAATAAATAAAATCCAAAATGAAAGAGGAGAGATCACCACAGACATCATAGATATACAAAGAATTATTGTAGAATACTATGAAAAATTATATGCCACCAAATACAACAATCTAGAAGAAATGGATCAATTCCTAGAACAATACAACCTTCCTAGACTGAGTCATGAAGAAGCAGAAAGCCTAAACAGACCAATCAGCAGGGAGGAAATAGAAAAAACTATTAAAAACCTCCCCAAAAATAAAAGTCCAGGCCCAGACGGTTATACTAGTGAATTCTATCAAACATTCAAAGAAGACTTGGTTCCTATTCTACTCAAAGTCTTCCAAAAAATTAAAGAAGAAGCAATACTTCCAAACACATTTTATGAGGCCAACATAACCCTCATACCAAAACCTGGCAAGGATGGCACAAAGAAAGAAAACTACAGACCAATATCTCTAATGAATACAGATGCTAAAATACTAAACAAAATACTGGCAAACTGAATACAACAACATATTAAAAAAATAATACATCATGATCAAGTGGGATTCATCCCAGAATCTCAAGGATGGTTCAACATACGCAAAACGGTTAACGTAATACACCATATCAACAAAACAAAGAACAAAAACCACATGATCTTATCAATAGATGCAGAAAAGGCTTTTGATAAAATACAACACAATTTTATGTTTAAGACTCTCAACAAAATGGGTATAGAAGGAAAATATCTCAACATGATAAAGGCCATATATGATAAACCATCAGCCAACATCCTATTAAACGGCATAAAACTGAGGACTTTCTACCTTAAATCAGGAACAAGACAGGGTTGTCCACTCTCTCCACTCTTATTTAACGTGGTGCTAGAAGTTCTGGCCAGAGCAATCAGACACGACAAAGAAATAAAAGGCATCCATATCTGAAAAGAAGAAGTAAAGGTATCACTTTTTGCAGAGGATATGATCCTATACATCGAAAACCCAAAGGACTCCACAAAAAGATTATTAGAAACAATAAACCAATACAGTAAGGTCGCAGGATACAAAATTAACATACAAAAGTCCATAGCCTTTCTATACGCCAACAATGAAATATTAGAAAATGAACTCAAAAAAATAATCCCCTTCACGATTGCAACAAAAAAAATTAAATACCTAGGAATAAACATAACAAAGAATGTAAAGGACCTTTATAATGAAAATTACAAAGCATTGTTAAGGGAAATCGAAAAAGATACAATGAGATGGAAAAATAGTCTTTGTTCTTGGATAGGAAGAATAAATATAATTAAAATGGCCATATTACCCAAAGCAATATACAAATTTAATGCAATTCCCATCAAAATCCCTATGAGATTTTTTAAAGAAATGGAACAAAAAATCATCAGATTTATATGGAACTATAAAAAACCCCGAATAGCCAAAACAATCCTAAGGAAAAAGAATGAAGCTGGGGGCATTACAATACCTGACTTTAAACTATATTATAGGGCCACGATAATCAAAACAGCATGGTATTGGCAGAAAAATAGACACTCAGACCAATGGAACAGAATAGAAAGCCCAGAAATAAAACCACATATATATGGTCAAATAATCTTTGATAAAGGGGCCAACAACACACAATGGAGAAAAGAAAGCCTCTTCAACAAATGGTGTTGGGAAAACTGGAAAGCCACATGCAAAAGAATGAAACTCGACCACAGCCTGTCCCCGTGTACTAAAATTAATTCAAAATGGGTCAAAGACCTAAATATAAGACCTGAAACAATAAAGTACATAGAAGAAGACATAGGTACTAAACTCATGGACCTGGGTTTTAAAGAACATTTTATGAACTTGACTCCAATGGCAAGAGAAGTGAAGGCAAAGATAAATGAATGGGACTACATCAGAATAAAAAGTTTTTGCTCAGCAAGAGAAACTGATATCAAAATAAACAGACAGCCAACTAAGAGGGAAATGATATTTTCAAACAACAGCTCAGATAAGGGCCTAATATCCAAAATTTACAAAGAACTCATAAAACTCAACAACAAACAAACAAACAATCCAATAAGAAAATGGGAAGAAGACATGAACAGACACTTCTCCCAGGAAGAGATACAAATGGCCAACAGATATATGAAAAGATGCTCAGATTCATTAGTTATTAGAGAAATGCAAATCAAAACTACAATGAGATACCACCTCACCCCTGTTAGATTAGCTATTATCAACAAGACGGGTAATAGCAAATGTTGGAGAGGCTGTGGAGAAAAAGGAACCCTCATTCACTGTTGGTGGGACTGTAAAGTAGTACAACCATTATGGAGGAAAGTATGGTGGTTCCTCAAAAAACTGCAAATAGAACTACCTTATGACCCAGCAATCCCTCTACTGGGTATATACCCCAAAACCTCAGAAACATTGATACGTGAAGACACATGTAGCCCCATGTTCATTGCAGCACTGTTCACAGTGGCCAAGACATGGAAACAACCAAAAAGCCCTTCAATAGAAGACTGGATAAAGAAGATGTGGCACATATACACTATGGAATACTACTCAGCCATAAGAAATGATGACATCAGATCATTTACAGCAAAATGGTGGGAACTTGATAACATTATACGGAGTGAAATAAGTAAATCAGAAAAAAACAAGAACTACATGATTCCATACATTGGTGGAACATAAAAACGAGACTAAGAGACATGGACAAGAGTGTGGTGGTTACCAGGGGTGGGGGGAGGGAGGACATGGGAGGGAGGGAGGGAGAGAGTTAGGGGGAGGGGGAGGGGCACAGAGAACTAGATAGAGGGTGGCGGAGGACAATCTGACTTTGGGTGAAGGGTATGCAACATAATTTAATGACAAAATAACCAAGACATGTTTTCTTTGGATATATGTACCCTGATTTATTAATGTCATCCTATTACCATTAATAAAAATTTATTTAAAAAAAATAATAATAGCTGTTCTCCCCTGTGCTGACTTGATGGGAATTTGTGAACACCCCAAATGTAGAGACAAAGCTCTCGTTACCTAAATTTTATATTTGTTTGGCTGAATGAAACACATCAATATCCCACATAAAAATATCCTTCAGATGCAATAAGGAGACATGATGGTTAATTTTATGAGTCAATGTGACTGGCTCACAGGCGGCCCAGATAGCTGGTGATACATATTTCTGGGTATGTCAGTGAGGGTCTTTCTAGAAAATATTAGCATTAAATCTGAATAAAGCAAATCCACCCTCACTAGTGTGGATGGGTACCATCCTATCCATTGCATAATACAAAAAGGCAGAGAAAGCACAAATTTTCTCTCTCTGCTTGACAGACATCCATCTTCTCCTGGCTCTGAGGTCTTCACACTTGAACCAGTGCTCACATCATTTCCTTCCCTGGTTCTTAGGCCTTTGAGTTTAGACTGAAACTATACTACCTGCTTTCCTGGACCTTCAGCTTGCAAATGGCAGATCTTGGGACTTCTCAGCCTCCACATTATGTGAGCCAATCCCTTAAAATAAGTCTCTTGCTATATATTTATCTATATCCTATTGGTTCTGTTTCTCTGGAGAAACATGAATAATACAACATGTTTATGAGGGGGTGGATGGTGCCCTGTGTGTACCATGGTGTTTGATGGAGGCTGGTGCTTGAGAACTGGCAGACTGGGCCCCAGTTTCAGTCCTGACTCTACTTTGAACTAGCTCTATGACTTTGATCAAGTCCTGCTAACTTTCTGCCTCATTTCTCATCTGTAATAGGGAAATGAGGTTATTATGAGGATGGACTGAGATAATAAATGGAACAATGCATTGGAAAGTACAAAGGGTAATACAAATTCTGTGTAGAATTAATCAGGGTTCTGGTTATTATGACTGTGTTAAATAATCCATCACATGATGGATTGTTTTAAGTGGGAATAAGGGATCTCCCCTCCCCCAATATGAGTGGATTTGCTTTATAGAGTGGAAATGATTCATCATCATCATCAGGTTAGGTTCTGATGGGTGTGCCATTGATTGATGTATTTTTTCATTCAACAAATGTTTACTGTGTGCTTACCATATACTTAGACACTGTTTTAGGCTCTTGGGACACCTAAGCAAACACAACAGACATGGAACAATTTGTGATGGGTGAGGGGCTGGGCTGTGGCCTTTCTTGCCTGAGATGGCTGTGCTTAGAGCTGAGGGAGAGTGGCTGAGAACTTCAGTATGCCTGAGGTTGATCCTCTGAATCCTATTTGTAGGCATTGTACTTGAAGAGGAAGCTGGGCTGTAAAGCCAAGGGATTCAATAACAAAGGGGGAGACAATGAGTGAGGGGTGCAAGGGTACCTAAGGAAGGCAAGATCCTGAGCCAGAGGAAAAAGTGGCAGGAGAATTTTGGACAGTTCAGTAGTCCCAGAGAACAGGGGACCCTAGTTTAAAAAAAGTGGGAAAATGAGTAGTCAAAGCCCTTGATGTACAAAGGTGGACCTGTTAGTGAGTTGAGGGGTAGGGATAGCAAGGGTTGAATTGCTCTTCATGAGAGAATTAGAAGAAAAAGGAGTTTTTTGGGGGGGCAGACCAATTTAGCAGGAGTGAGAGGATCACCAAGAGGAGATGGGTATCAAGCTGAATGGTGGACTGAGCTACAGTACAGAGAGCTATTTACCTGGCTACTTGCAATGCAATTCTTTATGCAATGGGAATTGCAGATATGTATAGAGTGAAGGAATGCCAGAATCTGAGCATATCTATTGGCAGAAAGGTGTTGAATTGACTGGAGAAATGAGAGGCGAAAGGGTTTATATGGGGGAGAAAAAGGCGTTGACAATTCCCTCTCTATTCAGAGGAACATGGCGTTTCCTAATTGGTATGTGAAGTGGTTCTCAATCCTGGTTGCACATTAGATTCCTCTGGAAAATATTTAAAAGTTTATTGATTCTTAGGACCCACCCCAGACTCATTTAATCAGAATCTCTGAGCTCTGGACATCAGTCTTTCTTTTTTTTTTCCTCTGAAGAAAACACTACTCAGTAAGAAAATTTATTTATTGATTTTAGAGAGAGAGAGAGGGATGGAGGAGAGAGAGAGAGAGAGAGAAACATTGACTTGTTGTTCCACTTCTGCAGTCATTGGTTGATTCTTTTATGTGCCCTGTCCAGAGATTGAACCTGCAACCTTGGCTATCAGGACAATGGCCTAACCAACTGAGCTACCTGCCAGGGTGCCTGTTAGTAATTTTGAGAGAGTTGAGAACTAATGCTATATGGCAATGGAAAAACTAAGCTGTGTTCTCATCGTTGTTGCCATATGTTCATAAATATTTAAAAGGAGAAACACAGCAGTGTAGGCTTGACAAGTAAGCTTTTGATTCTTAACTAGATTGTAGTGGATCCTCTCAGAATAAAAGAAAAATGGTTGATAGACACTTATGACAGCATTTGATGCTGGTCCTTCAGTTTATGAAGGTGGAGGTAGGAGCACGGGATTAAGTGTGAAATCTCTGCCGTGGGCTCTGCCTGACTGGTCCACTTTCCAGCCAGGTTTAACCCTTGTTCACACTTACTAGTTGTGTGACTGATTGTAAATGGCTTAACCTCACTTTGCTTCAATTTACTTTTGGCACATGGGAAATATTTAATTAATGTTAACTCTTATTGCTAGTGATCCTGAAGAAACCCAAAGGCTGATATGTTATAGACTAGAAAGCCCGGCGGTCATATGAAATGACCGCTGTTCTAGATATTATAAGTTGTAATTAAAATGATTTGTGCAAAGGTGTCTGCTAATTCAAACTGAATTACCCAGGGCAGGCGGCGAGGACGCCCCTTTGCTTACTGCCCCATGGGGTTTCCCCCTTTTACTTGCTTAATTGCTTAAAGTAGAGTGCAGTGAAGGAAACCACTGGCGGTACATTTCTTAAGAGCCACCGCTAGCTCAATAAATAAAGGTGATTTAAATAATAAAATGTTAATTCACATGTCAAAGATCTCTTTGTACACAACATTTCTTGTGTAGATCTTTCCATCATTTTTAAGCTCGCCTTGCAGAGGACCATCAATTATTTTTAATTTTACGTCCGTTCTTTCACGAACTCTTGAACAGGCAACATAAAGTTGACTGTGTCCAAATGCAGGCTCAGGTAAAAAAATGCCAACATGCTTAAGCGTTTGGCCCTGAGACTTATTGATGGTCATAGCAAAGGCAAGTTTTACAGGAAATTGTCTACGTCTCAATTGAAACGGCAACCCTGTTTGAGATGGAGCCAAATCAATTCTTGGAATGACATGTATTTCACCTTTAGAGGAGCCAGTCAAAGACTTAGCTATTATGACATTATTTTTCAATTGGAGAACCTCTAGTCTTGTACCATTGTGAAGACCCCTTCTGGTGTTAAGATTTCTTAACAGCATAATAATTACTCCAATCTTTAACCTCAATTTGTGAGGTGGCATGCCAGAAGGTGGGACTATTTGAATGCTGTGGCAACTTCACCCCATTGGCTAGTACAGTTACGCAAGCAACCAATAAGCTATCGGCGACAAACAGACACTTAAGCTGCATATAATAAAGATATGCTTTTTTGGGTTACTTCTGATAAGTATTCTAGTTAGTTAGGCTCATGATAGATGCTGGTTGACCAGCAAAGACCCAGTTGATTTCAGAAAACAATTCTAAACCACATTTGTGGATTTTCTAGGAGGGTCTTGGTTTTCATCAGAATTTTGGAGATCATCTCAGTACATCGGAAGGATGCCAATACACAAAAAGAAAAATGTTTCATTATATACTAAAAAATCATCTTCACATTGTGCCCAAAATCTCAGGTCCATGAGAAACATTTTTTAGAGACTTACAGATGACCATCAGGGTAAATTCCTCAAGGAGATTTTCAAAAGTGACTCTTGCATATCCTTTAATAGGAAGGGCTTTCTAGTTAAAGGGATTGAATTCAGTTGGCCATTCTTCTCTTGCTTAGCCTACAGGAAAGGGTCAGGGTATACAGGCATCTTTTTGGAGGGTGGCAAGGGGAGTCCTATGGCTTAGAACATCATTTTTTCCACCTGTATTCTTTTGACTTCCAGCTGGCCTTTAGATAAATTCTTTGTTCTTCTAAGCAAAAAACATTTTGATGAGAAAAGGAACCCCCCACTACTGGTATTCATTTTCTCTCAGAAAATGGTTTTGATGTTTTGATCTGGACTTGTGGCTTTGTGTCTTGCTGCTGGATCCATCTCTTTGGAAGTTTTGGATTTAATTGGTTGGTTTACCTTAAGCATATAATTAGATTTGTTGCTTTTCATCCCAGTATCTAACAACCAAAATTTCAAAATTCTTTTCTGGTTTTCAAGAAGGAGATGTGAATCAGTGTAATGTAGAATGGACTGAACTTGAAGTAAACTTGGGACCACCCTGAAGCATGAGGTGAAGAATTTTCTCCCTTTGAGTATTTATACTGTGAGCCTCTGGGAGGCAGGGACTGTATTTTATAGGCTGTATTTTCAATGCCTGCCTAGTATGGGTGCCTGAACTTGGCAAATGCTTAATATATATATATATATATATATATATATATATATATATATATAGCCTCAAACTGCTTTTGGTTTAAATATCAAACCTGCTGCTGTAGAGAATGCAAGGGGCTGTGTTTTTGGGACCTAGCTTCTGGGCCAGAGGTAGGAATCCTCAGAGGATGAGCCACTATCTAAGAGGAAGTTTAGTCCAATCCCTGTTCAAAGGCTTCTAAGTTAGGTAAGAATAAAGACCGCCAAATAGGAGACATGATCTTTTAATTAAAGCTTTTAGGCTAGAAAGAGCCCAAAGTTGTTACCTCTCGCAATCAAGCCAGATTGAATTTATGACAGCTGAGACACATAAGATGTGGCTGTACCTGTTTACATTGGTATCATCTTTGCCTTAATATATGAGTTCCCCGGTGTGCAAAATCCTGTAATCTTTCTGCTTGCTTTTCAACGAAAACATTGACTTTCTTCCAAATGGAAGCATGTAGTAGTGAGTAGACACATTCCTCCTTCTCCCAAACCCAGCTAAGTCACTTAAATTTTCTCCCCTCTTCTCTTTTTCCCTCTCTCTGACTTTCCCTTTTCTGTTTCTAAAGTAGTGCACCAGAGTTTAATTGCTCAGTGCCTTGCTAAGTGTTTGAATTCTCTCGGGGGCACTTACGTGTTCCCTAGTGCAGGGCCAAATCTGGATGAGTTTCAAGCAAGTGGATAATGTGGGTTGGCAGGAAATAAGAGAGGACTTTTACTCTTTGGAGGTGCCAGGGTAGCATCACTGTCAGATCAGCAAATTTGAATAATCCTGGAGCATTGGAGCGTGGACAGTGCCTTGCCTAAGCTGTGAATAATATTGCAGAATCAATGATAATTCCTAAAGCCCTAGGAATTTCCAAAGAACTTAAAAATCACTCTGCCAGGCATTCTTAAGAAAAAAGCTAAAGATTTACAGAAATTACAATAGAAATGTGGGGATAATGGACAATGATCATATTCATTTTATGTAAGGTGGCAATATTGCTAGTGTTACCGCCATCACTGCGGTCACTACCACTACTAGCTGAAAATTACTGAGGACTTCCTGTGTTCTGGGCACTGAGTACACTACTTTATATGCATTCCCTCAATTCACATTTATTAGTTCACATCAGTCTTATGAGGTAGATGTTATTATGACTTTTAGTCTACACTTGAGGAAGCAGATGTTTAGAGACATGAAATGAGGATCTTAGGATCTCTAGCCATGAAGTGCTGGAACTGAGACTTAAATCCATGCATCCATTCTCAAAGCTCATATTCTTAACTAATATACTAGTTATCAATATAGTTACTGTAAAAAATATAATAGACTCAATGTTGGATAATAAATCATTTTCCTTATTATATGAGTGTATGTGGTATGTATGTGTATGTGTGTTTTTGCTGGACTGTGCTGGTGACAAAGTAAGTTATAGAAATGGACAAAGCTATTAACCTGAGCTTGGAAAGGCAAGATGCATCAGTAGGGATTAAAGATGCCTTTCTCCTCTCTCCTGAGAATGGATTGTAAATGTGGTGTCCCTGAATCAGAAAAATCAAATCTGAAGGGGAGAATGTTAGAATGTTAGAGGGTTAAAGACATTTGATTCAAGGAAAGTGGTTCTGGCATTTGCCCTTGATTATAGCAGATGTTTAGTTAGATTGTGGTCACGTAGTAAGAGACAAGGTGGTTCTCACTTTGTGGAAGCTGGAAACTAGAAGTGAACACATGTCAGACAAACTAGAGGCACAGGCTAATTAATCATGAAGGTGGCTCGCTGAGCATTAAAAAAAATGTATTAACTATATTATTTGTGTTTTATATCTATACTGTTTATTTTTACTTACCTTTTCTATTTTTCCTTCTTTAAGAAAAATTATTCTTGAAAATGTCAATTTATATCAGTTCTGCTGAGAAAAAATAGTTTAGGCTAAGAAAAACCCAACAGGGGAGGCATTGAACCCTGGGAACTGGAGTAGTAGTTTTTGATTAAAATGAGGGTAATGCAAGGGGAAGGGAAATTGCAGAGGGAATGTGGAAGCAATTGCTGGTGTAAGTGCTCTTCTCTGCTACTGAATTTCCTCTACAGAGTCTACTTAGGTTAGTTAGCATTTGTAGGATTTTTGTTTGATTCTTTCAGGCACAAATCTTTACTCAGATTAAAACAGAAGCCTGACCTGTGGTGGCACAGTGGATGGAACATCGACCTGGAAATGCTGGGGTTGCCGGTTCGAAACCCTGGGCTTGCCTGGTTAAGGCACATGTGGGAGTTGATGCTTCCAGCTCCTCCCCCCTGCCTCTCTCCCCTCTCTCTCTCCTCTCTCAAATGAATAAAAAACAAAAAACAAAACACAGAAATTTTAAAGTCAATTGAATCACCTTGTTCAATAAAGGGAAAAGAAAATGAAGATAAATTAACTTGTTAAATAAATGAAAATATAGAAAAACTTAAACATGAATCTTATAAATAATAAATTTTATATTATATTATTTATTAATAAATTAATAATTTTAAACTTCACTATTTCTTGTTCTAAGATCTGCTATCACAAGTGATTTGTTGCCAATAATATAGGAAAGAAGTTTGTAAGAGCTGTATTAATATTTTAATATATAAGTTAGAGTAAAATTAAAGTTGTATTAGTCAGGATACGATAGGTTTTGTGTAGTAACAAACAATCCCAAAGTGTCAGTTGCTTGAAGCAATAGAGTTTTATCTTGTTTTTGCTGTGTGTCTGTTGTAGGTAATCAGGGGGCTCTGCTCCAGATTATTAACACTCAAGGGTGAATATTGATGGAATCTTATCATATGGGATGTTTCTTGTCACTATGACAGGCAGAAAAAGTAATCAAATTAATCATTGGCTTTTAAATTTAGAGAAGAGACACATCAGTTATTTGTCTGTGTCACATTTAATTGTCTAAAATAAGACATAGAGACTGAACCTAACTAGAAGAAGGAGGGAAAAGTGAGATCCCCCCATGTGCATAGGAGAAAAATCAGGATATAGGGGAATATACAGATGACTACCATAGAGGTAAATCCTTTTTCTACTCTGATTCTCCTTCCCTTGTATTCTGTGAGGATCGTGAGGGTGGGGAGATGAGGCCCACAGGTAGGAACTCTGCCTAACCCATAGGCTTTCTACTGTTGCACAGCCCATGGTGGGGTCTGTGTACATGCACATCAATCACCCTTTGTGTCTGCTATGGGGACCCAGGCTGTGAACTCTTGCCTCAGATAAGGCAGGGAGGCTCAGTTGTTGTCTCCAGCTGCTGCAGTTTGGAAGATCCCCAACTTGTTCAGTGGGTGAGAGGAGCGAGAATAGGAGGGCCCTCTAACACAGAGCGCCTGGCAGCCCTTCTAGTACTAATGTAGGCTTCTAGCAGTAATATTCTAAACCTTTCCTCTGAAGATATTTCCCAGCCTCATCTTAGCTACCCAGCTAAAACTGGTGCTGGAATAGCTTATTTTGCAATTAACTTTCTCTCTGCACTCTTTCTTAATAGTTAACATTTACTGAGCACTCATTGTGCCAGCCACTGTTGTAAGCATTGGATATGTATTACTCATTTAATCCTCATAACAACCCAGGGAGGTGGGTACTGTTATATCCCCTCTTCCAGCAGAGGCACAGAGGGCTTAAGGACCGTGCTAGTAAGTAGGGGGGATTGAATTCCATTCCAGGCAGTCTGGCTTCAGAGCCCACTGTATAGCCTCTTGGCTACTGGTGCAGTATAATATGTATTTGGAGAAAATGAGCTCCAAGTAAATGTGGATATAAATAATAAAATGCTCAGTGATGCCGATAGCAGCCAACAGAGATTCTCAGGCACCAAAATCCTCGTACTATTACACTCTCTATTTAAATCAATAGGACAAAGCTAATACAGATGTACCGATGAAGGCCTAGCAGACACCTTCATCTTCACAGACCTAAGGCAGAGCAAATTTACATGGTGAATGTTAATAAAGCCACTGCCACAACCAGCAGATGACAGGTAGATAAATTGAAGAAATATCTGCGTTTTAAGAGACACACATTTTGAAAGACTTAAACTTATTACCATGTGCATACAGGATGAGGCTTATAGAATCCCTATAGGAAATCATTATTATAAAAATAAACTTAAAAGTTTCTTAGAGCAAATGGAGGCTGTCTAGGAATCAATGCTACATGAGAACATTCAATGGTGTGCTATGAAATGTTTAATAATTGATTCTCTAGGGGGAAAAATCCTATTTGTAATGGTTGCCAATTTCTGTAGTGTAAATATTCTCACAACTTCAATTTCAAATTACCAATTTGATATAACTGAATGCAGAGTTGGAAAGAGATACTAAACATTGGCGTCTGCAAGTGAGTAATAGCTGGTTTTAGCACACCAGTAACATTAGGTGGGAGAAAGTTCAGATACATATGTAAAAAAAGTGTCATATTTGAAATAGTTTAACTGAAATGAATATACCATCACATCAGAGCTGTAACTGAAGAACATATTAATTATTTTTATGTCTAATATCAGTGAAACACATTCTTTTCAGACACATCCTGATAAATCTTTTTGTGCTACTCTTTGGGCTTGTTCCCTGGAAAAGTTACTGAAACTGCCAGGAAGCTACCAAGTTCAAGAATTTCAGCTCTGAAAGAGAAAGACTAAGATGTGAGACCTGGGACTCAGGAGTCCTGAGTGCTGCCCATGGCTTTGCTGGTGAGTGCCTGTGATCTGGGCATGTCACTTATTTGAAGTGAGGATACTCTTTTAGACCCTTTTGGTGCTGACAGTTAATGGTTTTAAGTCCAGTTAAAGTGGATGGTGAGAAGGGGAAGAGCATAAGGTAAATGAGTGGAAAGGGGGCAGAAAATGGAGAAATAGGAAGAAAAAAAAAAGATTGCATCAGGTTGCTGGGAGGGAGAGATGTAATTGAGAGAAGAGTGGAAAAAATAACATTGATTGAGAACCTACCAGAGGAGCACTTTGTTTATGCTAATTTAATTTCTATACCAACTTCATGAGATTACTGTCTACTTTTTTACTCTTGAGGAAAATGAGCCCCAATGAAGAATTATTTACCCAAAGTCACACTACTAGTGAGTGGCTGAGCTGGAGATCCAATAAAGGTCTGAACAGCTGTAATTCCTATGCTCTTTGCACCAGGCAGTGCTGCCTGAATGGGCAGGAGGTTTGAGAGGATTGTTAGAGTAGGATTGCTCTCAGAAAAGCATTTGGGCTGTGACTCTTAAGATTTAGTCTTTTGACATGTTTGTTGATTCTCTTTGCTTCTCTTTACTTGCTCAAATCTTTAAATCTTAGGAGGCTCCAGGCTGAGCAGGTTGACTAAAGCAGCCCACTAAGATATAAGTGACCTGCTGGGATGATGCATCCGTCCCCAAAGCACTGAGCCCTGTTATTGGCTAGCTTTGGCTCTGGAAGGAGGTTGCCCTTTGGATCTTCCTGAGGGAACAGTGGCAGAACGTGGGTATCTGCTGGGCTGAAATGTAAACATCAAGGCTAGTAATGACAGAAGAAAGAGAGGAAGAGGGAGAGATGAAGATGTTGAAATAATGGGCAGAGTTTTTGTTGCCTAGTAAAGACTTCTCCATCAGAACACTGATGCTGTTTCTGGCTTAAAATCAAAATCTGAATCAGACATCTGCTTTAATAAATGAGAAAATATTGATTAAAAAGTACAGATTCTCAGGGCCCTGGCCGGTTGGCTCAGCGGTAGAGCGTCGGCCTGGCGTGCGTGGATCCGGGTTTGATTCCTGGCCAGGGCACATAGGAGAAGCGCCCATTTGCTTCTCCACCTCCCCCTCCTTCCTCTCTGTCTCTCTTCCCCTCCCGCAGCCAAGGCTCCATTGGAGCAAAGATGGCCCAGGCACTGGGGATGGCTCATTGGCCTCTGCCCCAGGCACTAGAGTGGCTCTGGTCATGGCAAAGCGACGCCCCGGAGGGGCAGAGCATCACCCCCTGGTGGGCAGAGCATCGCCCCCTGGTGGGCGTGCCAGGTGGATCCCGGTCGGGCGCATGCGGGAGTCTGTCTGACTGTCTCTCCCCATTTCCAGCTTCAGAAAAATACAACCCCCCCCCAAAAAAAAAGTACAGATTCTCTCAGCTCCCCACCTCTGGAATCTCACTGTTTTAATAGCACAAATCAATACTCTCCTGTGAAGGTTTACATTCTGATTTGTGATATAGGACCGGCACAGGGTCCAATAAGAGCTGCCTTCAGGGCAGAGCCAAAGCATTCGGCAGAGAAGCTGCAATGGGGCACTGGCTCAAGAGAAGTACATATACCACTCAGGCAGGTTTTACTTGGGCATAGAGCCCTGGGTCAGAGCTCTAGGCAGCTTCACAGGGGACCTCCTCCCATGGACTGACCAGGAAGGGATCAGATTCCATGCACGGGCTGTCTTCATTGTATTGTAAATACAAGGATAAGTGTATCCTTCTGTTATGTAGAGTAAATGCCATGAATTTGAATTACAGGCGTCACCCTGAGTGTATTTGCAGTTGGGTGATTTACAACACTTAGCCTAGTTCTGCCTTTTTCAGGAGTGAGGAGGTCTGAATCACTCCTGGTACTGGATGTGTACACATCTCCTGTGTTCTTGCTCACTGAAATTCAAGATTAAGTATTTTCTTGGGCTGAAGAATAAGCACACATTTTAGAAACAAACAGATCTGTGTTCAAATCCTACATCCATTACCCATTAGCTGTGTGACTCTGAGGAAGTTATTTAACCTTGCTGAGCCTGTTTTTATGGCTGTAAAATATAGATAACAGTGGATTTGGATTTTTATCTCCTAGGATTGTTGCAAGGACTCAATGGGATCCAGGGAAGATGTTTAGTGGACTGCCTAGTATATAGTAAGCACTCCATACATTGAGTGCTATAATGTCCTAATAATTCTCTTAGGTTACTAAAGCACTAGTTGGAATGTGAATAAATGAGGAAATAAGTATTACTCTAACTAACTGACTATTTTATTTCTCATCCACCTTCTATTTCTGATTCTGGACCAAGTCAGTCATTAACTAGCTTCAGGAAGACCTCCCTGTCTCTTCATTTTTCATCACCAAAAGTTTAGAACGATGTCCCAGGATATCAGCTCTGTATCAGCTGTGTGACTTCAGGGACAGATGCTTGTGCTTTCTGGGCCTTAGTTTTCTTTTCTTTTCTTTTTGTATTTTTCTGAAGCTGGAAACGGGGAGAGACAGTCAGACTCCCGCATGCCCACCAGGGGGCGACGCTCTGCCCACCAGGGGGCAATGCTCTGCCCCTCTGGGGCGTCGCTCTGCTGTGACCAGAGCCACTCTAGCGCCTGGGGCAGAGGCCAAGGAGCCATCCCCAGCGCCCGGGCCATCTTTGCTCCAATGGAGCCTTGGCTGTGGGAGGGGAAGAGAGAGACAGAGAGGAAGGAGAGGGGGAGGGGTGGAGAAGCAGATGGGCGCCTCTCCTGTGTGCCCTGGCCGGGAATCGAACCCAGGACTTCTGCACGCCAGGCTGACGCTCTACCACTGAGCTAACCGGCCAGGGCCTGGGCCTTAGTTTTCTTATGTTTATAGTAAGTGTGTGTGTGTGTGTGTGTGGGTCATCCATAAGGCCCCACTAGTGGGGATATTTCTGTATGGGTTTTTTTTTTTTTGATGTTCTGTTTCCGGGCTCTGTGTCTTTCCTCTCAATGTCTGCTTAAGACTTGAAGAACTGCTCTGTTCTTTCCACAGTCTTCTCTTTCTCTAGGATGGGTCCTTCCCTGCCAGCTCTGTCCTGCTTCCATTCCTTTCCAGGTTCCATTACTTGGCACTCACTGACCTTTCATGTCTGAGTGATTCTTTTTCTGTTTGGTGTCCTCTGGTCTCCGCTTTACCCTCCGTAAACTCTGCTGTGGTATTTACCTATACGAGGGAGTAAGTGAACATAAATAGTATACATGTTGTGCTAGTAAATGAGGTAAACAGAGTGTTTTGCAGATGTTAAACCAAATCCTTCTCTCTAGGCTGCTTGTTAAATTCTGCATAACATCTTTCAATGCAGACCAAAGGAAGAAATTCCTCAGATGCCAGTTATCAGAATTAGGTGTTTTAAAAAATAAACAAGCAAGCAAATGCAGGGTCACTATGGATTATTTAGCTGATGTCTCTTTTTGCTTGGGTAGGTGGAAATCTGAAAGCCAGATTTTATAGTGTTTGAAATAAGATTTCATGGCAGGCATTTTGTCTTAATCTCTACCCTAAATTCATTTAACTTTCCTGTAATTTATTTTTCTCTCATTCAGAGTCATCTGTTGAAACTGAGGACACTTCTAGAGAAAAAAGTAGTTCTTACTCTTAAAATTTTCATATAACAGTAATAACCACAAAAGGGAATATTTATTGAGTGCTTACTCCGAACCAGGCAGTTCCTCTATATTATCTTGTTTTCTTCACAATAACCCAAAAGGTATGCACTATTAGTCTTACTTTACAGACAAAAAACCAAGATTTAAGAAGTTAAGGAACTTTCTAAAGTCACATAGCTTTGGTCTTGGGAATATATAGAGCCAGGTGTGTCTAACTCCAGAGCCCATGCACTAAGTCCAATGACTTAGAACTGTCAGTACAAGGTCTTGGAATTTATAAGAATTCTTATTAAGAGGCCATGCAATGATAATATAGCTGAGATTTGTTTCATGTTAATCAAGGCAGTGGGGAAAGCAGGTGTGTGAATGCATAAAATAATAAGGTGACCAATCATCCTCCTTTAGAGAGGACAGTCCTTCTTTTGTAAGTTCCGTCCTTCCTCGAAAAGTGTCCTCCTACGTGTCCTTCTTTTTGATATTGGAAGACTAATCCGTAAATGTCTGTATTCGATCGATGCAGAGTCAATCCATTGCCTGTGATGTGACGTATTTGTACTTGACATGATGATTTGTCAAGGATCAGTACAGTGTGGTGAGACGTGATTATGAGATGCGTGCGCTCTGCACGGGAAACCTTGAGAGAGTGTGTGATATACCGAGCGCACAAATGGCTTTGTGTACTTCTTACTGAAACATGACACAACATTGTAGACTCATAATTATTTCTTTCTCAGTGAATATTCAATCATAGACAGGTAAGCACAATTCATGTTTTATTAATTCATTATTTATTTAATAACTTCCAAATACATGTAATTTTATTTACAAGTATTTTCCTGAAATTTGAGTTTTAAAGTGGAAATCTAACCTTAAACCATCTCTATTAACAACGCATTTTGATTAAATAGTTGCATAAAACATACATTTTTAATTAGAAAATGATAAATACACCTGAATTATCACTCAAATTAGTGGTTTTGTTTGATATTTAGTTTTGTTAATTTATCTTCTGGAAAACTCACCTACCATGATGTAACATTTTCAGTTCCTAATGTGCTTCATCATTCGTGTAGCTCTATATTTTATTTTTAATTTTAAATTTCATTTAAGAGATGGAAAAATAAAAAAAAAGAAAATGCTATTTCAATGATAAATTGAAAAAGGAATTTCCATTCCTCATATCAAAGAAAGATACCATTGTTTTCTGCAGTATTTGTAGCAGAGAAATTTGTATTGCAGTTGGGGGCAGAGCAGCGATAATGAAACACTTGACCATCAACAAACATAAGCAATCATTAGATGCATCAGCTTCCAGTTGTACAGTAACAAGTGTTTTTAAAACTTCAAATTATTCTGAAGATGAAAAACAGTTGGCTGCAATGGAAGGAACATTTGCATTTCATACCATAGTTCACAATCAAAATTTTTGTAGCATGGATTGCACAACAAAATTATTGAAAAAGTTTTACAATGCAAAATTTTCATGTGCCAGGACAAAATGCAAGGCTATTTTGAAATCAGTATTTAAAAATTACTGTGACAAAATACTTACAGAGGACTCAGAAACTGCAGCATTTGTAACGATTTTATCTGATGCATCAAATCATAATGAAATTAAATTGTATCCAATAATAGTAAGATATTTTAATGTTAGCAAGGGCATTCAAGTAAAAATTTTAAATTTAGAATCCATTGAGGGTGAAATTTCTGAAATTTTGTCAAACCATCTATACAGAGTAATAAATGAAGACAATTTGAAATCCAAAGTTGTTGCACTAACGGCTGATAATACAAATACAAATCTTAATGGGCAATGATGCAAAGGAGTGAGTAATGTGTATGTAAAATTACAAGAGCTCCTCCAAAAGAAAATACTAGGAATAGGTTGTAATGCACGTATTTTGTCAAATGCAATCAACACAGCATCATGTGCCATGCCAACTGATGTAGAAGTAATAATAACTACCATTTATTTGCATTTTAGTCACTTTACCATTTGTGTTGCTACTTTAAAACAATTTTGTGAAGAAGCAAATGTTGAATACAAAAAACTTTTAGGATATTCAAAAGTTAGTTGGCTTGCTCTAACACGTGCTATAGAGTGTGTTCTACAATTATTTGAACCTCTGTCATATTTTTTAAGTTTAAACAAATGTCTTAAAATCCTGGAATCGGTTTTCAGTAATAAAATATCTGAGATATTAATGTATTTTGTATATAATCAAGCATCTATTTTTCACAAAATGATTCAAAAGATTGAAGGTGAATACATTAGTTAGTCTTATTTTGAATGACTTTATCCTTCTATATAAATCTCATTTTGAAGAAAAATTTCTTCTTTTAATTATAAAAAGAATATTGTCAGACTTAAAGGAATCAAATCCAGGCATAACAGCAAAGTTTATTGAAGAAGTGCAGAATTTTTACCAGACATGTTTTCAATATATTGAAGAATGGTCTGAAACAAACATCACAGGAAACAACAGTTTTCAATGGTGTTTTTTTACTTCATCGCAAGTATATTGGACAGATATTGAATCTTTTCTTGAGTTCTAAGGAAATGCCAGACATCAAAATAGATGAGAACTGTCTCTTCGAAGAAATTAGAAGACTGAATGTATATTTAAATGCTGAAAAATTAATAGAATGGGAAAATGAACATGTCAAAATTGATAAAAGATGGGTGGAAGTATTCGGCCATTTCAAAAATGAATATATTCCATGTGAAAATTTGTTTATTCTTGTTCAATTTACATTGTGCTGCCCTGGAACTAATGCAGCAGTTGAGAGAGTTTTTTCAATTGCTAATGATTTTTGGACAAGTGAGAAATCGAGATTGAATGTTGATACTCCTGCTGCAGCACTTGACGTAAAATTCAATATGAGGGATATTTCCAATATATTGTTACAAGATGATACATTGACAAAAAAATTCATTCAATGGAATGAATATTTATATACTTTTTTTTACAATTATTATTAAAAATTAATAGGCATGTAAGCATAATTACAATATAAAATATTACAAATGTTTTTATTATGCATTTATCATATTATAGTGTATTATTATTGTGATGAATAAAATGTTTCTTTTATTTACTGATAAGAACAGATACTACACATGATCTTAGCCAAAAGGCCGAGAAGCGATTCTTTTATTTACAATATTGTTTTCTTCAATTTATTTTTGTCCTCCTTTTCATTGTAAAAATGTTGGTCACCTTAAAAATAAGCATGGCCACATACTGAGTCTTTGTGAAGCTGGGAGATGGTGCATGAAGGTCATGATATTCTTCTTCTTACTTTTGTTAATGTTTGAAATTTTATATAATAGAAGAAAGATTGGCAAATGAATATGTAGTTATGTATTTTAACTTATAATAGACTTCTAAGGTTTGACAAAAAGGAATTTCAGATATTCACGTATGACCTTTTGACACCCCGTGCCTCTAGTCTAACTGCGCCAGCTAAAACTTTGCTCTCAGCAGAGAATAGTGAGTTACAAGGGTGGTTGCCAGTCACTTGTTTTTGCCTTGTCTTTTAAAGATGATGACTGTATTTGCCTTTTTCAAATATTCTGCTGTTTCTTCTGGTTTCCATGTATGTAGATAGTTAGCCTCTGCCCTTTCTATCTGAAAACTTCAGCAGATTTTCCTGTTCCTCACAGTTTGGCAATGCAGTGTCTAAGGAACACACAGAATACTCTAAAACAGCGCTTCTCAACCTGTGGGTCGTGACCCTGGCAGGGGTCGAACCTCCAAAACACAGGGGTCGCCCATGGCGCCCCGCCGGGGTTGCGACCCACAGGTTGAGAACCGCTGCTCTAAAATATGAGACAAAGAGCAGGGGGCATTAAATGAGATGGATTTAAAGAGTCAAGACAAACAGTGGATTATTTAGAGACCAGAAACCAACAGGAAAGTGGGAACTGAAGGAGGAAGCAGAGACATCAATGAAGCTATTGAAAGGGGAAAGAGCCCAGGTACATCATAAAAGATAAAAATGTGGGCATTTATATCTTCATTAAGGAACTTATTAATTAGAGTTGAGTTGTTAACTGGTTTATAGTTCCCTGGGACTAGGACAAGCTTCTAGGAGGAGCCGAGGCAGAGACTGGCCAGTCTGGATAATTCCCATGGTTTGTCTTGGGGTTTGCTCCATTCCTACAGAAAACTTAAAATCTGGCAGCCAGGTGAATAAGCCTGGGTTATTCTATCCAGCAGGCAGGACAAACTCCTAGGCTTCTGGCCAGTTGTTCAAGTGACTCCTCCTTTCTTTAATTGGAAGTGAGAGAAAAGCTGAGTAGTCTTACTTAGCAATAGCCCAGGGCCTCTGAGAGCTCTTTTTCTGATGTGTGGAATGTTCTCTCACAGACCCTGTGTATCTAAACCACAGTGGTGCACCAGGCACCATGCCCCTCTGGTCCCAGTAGCAAAGAGTGAAATGGTCTATGTGACAGTTGTAGTATGTCCTCTTGCTCTGATCCAACATTTCTTTTTTCTGACTTTTGACTATGTATCTTGTTCATGATCCCACACTTATCCATTGGGCTTGGTGATTTTATTTTCATTGGATCTTGATTCTTCAGTTCTCCTTTAAGGAGAAAAAAACACCAAAGAACAGACCAGAGATGGCCAGGCAAGTAATGTCAGTGTGGGAAGATGATGGAGAAAAAATGATAAAAGCAAAGGTGTGTTTTGAAATGGAGTGCGCATATCCTACCTAAAGACAATCAAATCACAGGTTCTAAACAAACTCTGGCCTGGACAAACAAAATATACCAGTGGGTAGATTTGTCCTGTGAGTCTGCAGTTTGGCACTTCTAAAACTGCCACTTTCGGGAGCTTCCCTGTGTTTTCATTTGGGTCTACATAGTTCTAGGGTGAGGTTGTGGGTGGTGTGTCTGTTGTTCAGATATGGGTAGGGAGTTTCTTATGATGAAGGTGCACGGATCTCTTCTCTCATTCCCAATGCTGATAAACCCCTAGTGCCTATCCAAGACAGTGCATTTCTTGCTATGCTGACCTTATCCTCACCTGCACAGAAGACAAACCACGTCATTAGTGCCCTCCCTATGTCCACATTACACTCCCTTGGTTGTAAGGTGCCTTGGTAACTTCTGGACTCTAGAAAGTAGCTACGTGTACTAATCTACACTAAAGTGTTACTGGCTTAATGTTGTAATTGTTTTGGGAGTTGTTTCTATAGTTTATGAAAAAGTTAGGCTTAATCCAAAGGAATACTTTTTTTTATATAAATAAATTTTTATTAATGTTAATGGGGTGACATAAATAAATCAGGGTACATATATTCAAAGAAAACATGTCCAGGTTATCTTGTCATTCAATTATGTTGCATACCTATCACCCAAAGTCAGATTGTCCTCCGTCACCTTCTATCTAGTTTTCTTTGTGCCCCTTCCCCTCCCCTTCCCCCCCCCCCCATAACCACCACACTCTTGTCCATGTCTCTTAGTCTCGTTTTTATGTCCCACCAATGTATGGAATCATGTAGTTCTTGTTTTTTTCTGAAAGGAATACTTTCTAATCATAAATTTACATATATTTTAATACTAGGATAGTGAGTATATTTTCAGAAGTTTATAGAAGTCATATGGTAAATTCTGTTGATTGCTTTACTCAACCTCTATTTTTACTTAACCCTTTTTGTGGAGAGTTTAGAAAACTAAAAACTACATTTCCAATAGCTCTTCCAGTTAGATGTACCCGTGCCAACACACGGAAGGGGAGAAGGAGGTGGAGGCCATTTTCTTGCCCTTTGTGTTGTTTCTGCTTTGCAAGCAAGAAGGCACAAATGGGAGTTGTTTCTGCATCAGTATTCCAGTGTCTAAACTCCAGCTTCCCGAGTACTGAGAGCCAGTGATGGCTGCAGTGTTTTCCTGATCCCGCTTCTTGATTCTTGGGCTTCTGCCACAGGGATATGATTATGTATTTATATCTCCAGGGGCAGCCTCAGAGTGGGTCAGTTTTGTGTTATTTTGGGAGTTATTCCTGATGGCCCACCTTAGAACCTGCTCTAATAGCAGTTCTGTAAACTTTGAATTCCCTGCATTCAATCCCTTCCTGGTAGCAATACCTAGAGTGCTTTATATCTTCTGTGTTGAACCTTAACTGCTAGATCCTTTAAGTGGTTTATATTAAACTTATTCATGAACCTAGTCCTATTCCTAGCATCTGAATTCTGTTTGTCATGAAAAATCCAGACAATGCAAGAGAGAAGACCATGCAAGTGTGAGGACTAAGTGCCACACTGTGGCATGGGCATGAGTCTAATCAGTAATTAGTTTTTACCAGACTAGGTATTTCCTGGTCTGAATGTCACCAATGCTTGATGGAGGGCTTAGGTCACTGGAGATTGGAGTGGCCGCCTAGGTTCATTTTTTTTTTTTTTTAGATTTTATTTATTTATTGTTTTAGACTCTTGGTGCTTGTGGGGAAGTGGCTGTGTTAGGCTTGCTCGCTGGTTTACCAGCTGTAAGCACGTTGCCTGATTAGTGCGTGAGCACGTGACAGTGCCACGTGTATATGGTTTCTGTAAGGCTATGGGCGCCTTATCTCGGTGGCGATTCTCCCAGATCGCTCTCCTGCCACGCACGGCAAGGTGCAGTTTTCCTGCTCCCTTGCCCTTTACTGCAAAAAGCAGGCTTTCCTTTGTTTATTAGCCCCTTTCCTTTTTTGTTTATTTGCTCGCCTGTCTTTGCAAGCCTCCAATAAACAGCTATGGCCTGGCGCTTCCCAGGTCCACAGTTCCTCTTCTGTCTGCCCGAATTCAGTGTGGACCTGCTTGGCCTCAACCCCAGCATCACAGTACTAAAGGGCAGATGAGGGCAGCTTAAGTGGGTGGTGAGTATGTGCCTGTCTGTTGCCTTGGCCTTCCTTAATTTTTGAGATAGATCAGTGAGAATAATGTACTCATCTTTTCTATTGGGGAATGCAGTTTGGTGTGAGAATAATTGAATCGGTAATGGGAAGGAGGAAGTGTTGTTTTGTGCTGAAATATTCATTTCTTTCATAACTGTTGAGTAAATGTAGCCATTAGTGTATGCATACAATATTCCTTAATCCTCTGAGCATTCCAGCAGCAGGTAGGCACTTCCTGCTGAGAAACAGATTTTAGTGAGATGAGCATTTTTAAAAGGAGCATGAGTCTGTTCACCATCTGGGGAGGCAAGAATTAGTCTTCTGTGTTTAGCATGAATTCACATGGCTTCAGGAGGGGGGAGCAGTGACTTTGCTCTCAAGTTTGGCTGCCTTCTGAGTTCAATGTTCTTTGTAGCAGCTGCAGCTGAGATTACTCCCAAATGACAGGTTAAAGGTAGAGCATCACAGGAAGTGGGGGATGCCTCTGAGGGCTTTCAGACAAGGATAGTCATAGGTGGCATGAGTTTTGGTACCAAAGTCATCATTTTTCCCAAGATCTCCCAATAATCATTTTTAGTTTTCTGTAGAAATTACTTCTTAAATGTTTGCTTTATAACAAATGGCTTTGCCTCATTGTAATGCCGGTGGCTGAGGCCAGGCAGGTTCACTTTGGATTTGGGCAGATGGTAGAGAAACTATGGAGTCGGAAAGGGTTGGGTCATTTCTTTTAATAAAGTCTCACCACCATGGACAAGCACAGACTCAGGGAAACCACCGCTCAGGCAAACAATCTGCAAAATGGCCCCTCAGAGTGGTGGGCAGGCAATTCGTGCACCCACAATCACCCTGAGCGCAAGCACCCATAGTTTTAGGTAGGCCACACACCCATGGCACTGCCAGGTGCTCACACACTTAGTCAGGCAAAGGGCTTGCAGCTGGTAAACCAGCGAGCAAGCCTGACACAGCTGCCCCGCACTCATACAGAGAAAATGTCCCTACACTCTCCATACGTTCATTTGTCAGAATTTCATTTAACAATAACTCATGTAAATGTGCACCAAATATGAACTCAATTCTTATAGTGACCTATGGATGTAGGTGTTATTATTTTTCCTATTTTATACATGGAAAACCAAGGAACAAAGAGATCAAAGAATTTACCCATGTTTACGCAGCTAGCATACGAGGACTCAAAACCATGTAGTAGCTCCAGAGTTGCTACTTGAAACCACCATACCGCAGACTGCTCACCTCCCCCTTCCTCATCTCAGGATACATGCCAGCTCGCCTCTTCTCAAGGCCAGGGATACTGCATTTTGTACAGATTGTTTACTCCTAGGGGAGCCCAGTCAAGGGCTTAGGGCAGTGGTCCTCAAATTTTTTGAAGTCGGGGCACATTTAAAATCCTACAAATAATTGTAGGTGCACTATATACAAATTTCTGAAAAATATGTTATAATAATTAAGTCAAATATTAAAGAAAAAATATAAAGTCCAAGCGTGCTTTTATGGTAATTAAACAAAATAAATATGATGAAATTAAATTTATTCTGACATTAGAAAAAATTTTATGTTACATTTTTTGAGTTATGCTTTTTAGAATTCATAAAAAAGAGGGGTTAAAAATTAAAAAATGATGGAGTGACGTCACGGAAATGGCGCCGTGAGCAGCGCGTCCGACAGATCTCCCCAAAATCTCAACAAATTTATCAACTAGAAACAGAGAAATTTATCCTCGGAGCATTCCGGAGTTCCACACACACACTGAAAGCAAAAGGACTGTTGCTGAGGAGAGAGTACACCTGTGATGAGTCAACCCACACGTGCAGCTGCCCGCCCACACTCGAGGACGGCAGCCTGGGCCCTGGCGGCCGCCCCAGCATACCCTGAGAAACCGCGCGCGCGCCCCGTGCCACGGTCCCCGGCCACTGGCGTGCGGAGAAACCCACTGGCGTGCTGAGAAACCGCGCTCGCGCCCCGTGCTGCGGTCCCCGTCCACTGGCGTGCTGAGAAACCGCGCGCGCCCCCCACCCTCAGCCGCGGTCAGGAGGGGCGCCAAGGCTGTCTTTCCTAGTCAGGAGATTCTCTCTGTGGGCGGGGCACCTCACCCAGCCATTCAAGCTAACAATCAAGCGCTGGGGGGAGGGGCGCGCAGACAGCCTGAAATACTTTCTGGAGCACAGCTGCGGATCCAATCACTGAAATTAGCTTAACCCACGAAATCTACGCACCCACGGGGCTCTAATTGATAAGATCTCTCCCAGTTCAGTGATCCAAGACAAGAGGCGTGATATTTTTCAGTGCCTTTCGCTAAAGGGGCGGGGGCAACTTCTGATTGACAGAGCCTCCATATTCAGGGATATACCTAACAAGAGGGACTTGGCAGATATTAAGATCCATAAAGCAAACAGCGACTAGTGCTTCTTCTTCCCAGCCAAAACAGGCTACCAAGTGTGGAAAGCCTGGGTTGAGTGGTCCAACTGAATGATAGGCGCTGAACAGTCACCTTGACAACAATTGACTCCCAGCCCCACCTGATTACGCTGGAGGCTCTGACTGCCAGAGCCTTACCCAGAGCCTTGCGTTGAGTGAGGATAGAGTGGGGATTTCCCAGCTCTTTGAGCCTCTTACACCCCAGACAGAAGCAGTGGCAGCCTCATAGCTGGATCACCAGGCTGCTAATTCAGGAAGGGGAGACTAGGAAAGAGACTCCAGGAAAGCAAACTCTCTCATTGTTGGACTTTGCAAACGCCAACAAGCCTTGACTACCAGCGAGACTAAAGCCAATTATATGACATTGCCATAGAATACCATCAACTGCAAATTCCTACCTAAGAGTGACACAGGGGCAGAACCTGGGGTACAGAGTCACCGATCAGGAAGAGGGGGAGAAAAGAAAAAAGGAAGAAGTTAACCTCTCAAAATCAAGAAAAATCCACAGACTTTATAACTTGTTCCACTAATTCTTTGTTGTTGTTGTTTCTTTCTTCTATCTTATTGCCTTTATTATTATTTCTATTTCTTCCACCTCGGTCCTTCTACTCTCTGCCCATCTTATGCTACCCTTTTCTTGAACTACACTACCCATGAGTGTTACATTTTATTTCTTTTCTTCATCCTAACTCTCCTTTAGGGTTACACTCCAAAACCCTTAACTCTCACTCTCTCCCCTTTTGTTTTTTTTTCCTTTCCTTTTTTTTCTTCCTTCGTTTATCTCTTACTCTTATTTTTTCCTTTCTATTCATTTCTTCTTTTCTCCTTTTACTTTTCCTCCCACTTAAGCCTCAATCACGAACAAATTATTTAATTTGGGACTCAAGTTTTTGTGGGTTTTTTTTTGTTGTTGTTGTTCTTTTTTTTTTCTTCTGCTTTTGTTCTTGGTTTTCCTCTATTTGTTTGTTTTTGTGGCATTTTGGGCACTTTTTACATTGCTTTTTAACTCACTAGCATTCCTCACAACCCAAAGTCTCCATTGTATTTAGTCTTCGCTCCACTTAATACAACAGATTTTTACTTATTATTTTTATTTTTCTTTTTTTCTTTTTTAATTATTGTTTTTTCTCTCCTTTTTTCTGTTTCCCTCTCATCCCTCTCATTATATCTCTTAGTCGACCATTACTTACAAGCAAATCATTTTATGCTTGTCTAAGATTTTCTCCCCCCCCCTTTTTTTTGTATTTAGTAGGTCCCTACTCCCTTTTTTGCCCCTTGAACTCTTCACCCCAAATTAGGCCCTCCATTATAGGCAGTTTTTGTTCCATTTAGCATAATATAATTCACAGGTCACCACGATATTTCCCTAAGGAGGTGAGAGGAGGGGAAGAAAAGAAAGAAAAAAGGGGGAAATAATAAATTATTACTTTTTTTTGTGGAGTGTTTTCCTTTTTTCTTTTTTCTTTTTATTTTTTATTAATTCCAATTAACACTATCATCAAGACCACCTTCAGATGCCAATAAGAAAAAGGAAATCGAACATTATGGATACAAAAGACAGAGAGGTAACACAAATAGATGTGGAAAAATCTATGGAGAAAAGATTTAACATATTGGATGCCTTGGAGCCAAATGACAGAGAATTTAAAATAGAAATCTTAAAAATACTCAGAGATATACAAGAAAACACAGAAAGGCAATTTAGGGAAATCAGAAAACAACTCAACGATCACAAAGAATATATTACCAAGGAAATTGAAACTATAAAAACAAATCAAACAGAAATGAAAAACTCAATTCAAGAGCTGAAAAATGAGGTAACAAGCTTAGCTAATAGAACAGCCCAGATAGAAGACAGGATCAGTGAAATAGAAGACAAGCAACTTGAGGCACAACAGAGAGAAGAAGAAAGAGACTCAAAAATAATAAAAAACAAGAAAGCCCTACAGGAATTGTCTGACTCCATCAGAAAGAATAACATAAGAATAATAGGTATATCAGAGGGAGAAGAGAAAGAAAATGCAATGGAGAATATACTCAAACAAATAATAGATGAGAATTTCCCAAGCCTGTGGAAAGAATTAAAGCCTCAAATTCAAGAAGCAAACAGAACACCAAGTTTTCTTAACAACAACAAACCCATTCCAAGGCACATCATAATGAAGATGACACAAACCAATGACAAAGAAAAAATTCTCAAGGCAGCCAGGGAAAAGAAGAATACAATATATAAAGGAAGGCCTATTAGATTATCATCAGATTTCTCAGCAGAAACTCTACAAGCTAGAAGAGAGTGGACCCCAATATTTAAAGCCCTGAAAGAGAGGAACTTTCAGCCAAGAATACTATACCCATCAAAGCTATCCTTCAAGTACGAAGGAGATATAAAAATATTCACAAATACAGAAAAGATGAGAGAATTTATCATCAGAAAGCCCCCACTCCAGGAAATACTAAAGGGGGTTTTCCAACCAGATTCAAAGAACAAAAGAAAACATAACCACAAGTAACAGTTCCACCAAGAAAACAATAAAACCAAACTTAAACTGTGACAACAAAAGAAAAAAAAAAGGGGGGGAGAAAGGATGAAGATTAACAGTAGCAAGGGACGATGAAGCGCAGAAATACTCACAAGAAAGGGTACTACAATGAATATGGTAGGTACCCTTTTCATTACTTAATGGTAACCACCCTTGAAAAAACCACCACAAAAACACTTGACTTAAAAAAGGTAGCAACAGAGGAAAGGAGTATGGAATACAAACAAACAAAAACAAACGATAGAAAAACAAAAGAGAAGAATCAAACAAGATACAAAACTAACAGAAAGCAATTTATAAAATGGCAATAGGGAACCCACAAGTGTCAATAATTACACTAAATGTAAATGGATTAAACTTACCAATAAAAAGACACAGAGTAGCAGAATGGATTAAAAAAGAAAATCCAACTATATGCTGCCTACAAGAAACTCATTTAAGCAACAAGGATAAAAACAAATTCAAAGTGAAAGGCTGGAAAACAATACTCCAAGCAAACAACACCCAAAAAAAAGCAGGTGTAGCAATACTCATATCTAATAATGCTGACTACAAGACAGAAAAAGTACTCAGAGACAAAAATCGCCATTTCATAATGATTAAGGGGACACTGAATCAAGAAGACATAACAATCCTTAATATATATGCACCAAACCAAGGAGCACCAAAATATATAAGACAGCTACTTATTGACCTTAAAACAAAAACTGACAAAAATACAATCATACTTGGAGACCTCAATACATCGCTGACGGCTCTAAATCGGTCATCCAAACAGAGAATCAATAAAGATATAGTGGCCTTAAATGAAATACTAGAACAACTGGATATGATAGACATCTACAGGACACTTCATCCCAAAGCGACAGAGTATACATTTTTCTCTAGTGTACATGGAACATTCTCAAGAATTGACCATATGTTGGGCCACAAAGACAATATCAGCAAATTTAAAAAAATTGAAATTGTGCCAAGCATATTCTCTGATCATAAAGCCTTGAAACTGGAATTCAACTGTAAAAAAAAGGGGGAAAACCCCACAAAATTGTGGAAACTAAACAACATACTTCTAAAAAATGAATGGGTCAAAGAAGAAATAAGTGCAGAGATCAAAAGATATATACAGACAAATGAAAATGAAAATACGACATATCAGAATCTCTGGGATGCAGCAAAAGCAGTAATAAGAGGAAAGTTCATATCACTTCAGGCCTATATGAACAAACAAGAGAGAGCCGAAGTAAACCACTTAACTTCACACCTTACGGAACTAGAAAAAGAAGAACAAAGACAACCCAAAACCAGCCGAAGAAAGGAGATAATAAAAATCAGAGCAGAAATAAACAAAATAGAGAACAGAAAAACTATAGAAAAAATCAATAAAACAAGGAGCTGGTTCTTTGAAAAGATCAACAAACTCGACAAACCCTTGGCAAGACTCACCAAGGAAAAAAGACACAGGACTCAAATAAATAAAATCCAAAATGAAAGAGGAGAGATCACCACAGACATCATAGAAATACAAAGAATTATTGTAGAATACTATGAAAAACTATATGCCACCAAATACAATAATCTAGAAGAAATGGATAAATTCCTAGAACAATACAACCTTCCTAGACTGAGTCATGAAGAAGCAGAAAGCCTAAACAGACCAATCAGCAGGGAGGAAATAGAAAAAACTATTAAAAACCTCCCCAAAAATAAAAGTCCAGGCCCAGACGGTTATACTAGTGAATTCTATCAAACATTCAAAGAAGACTTGGTTCCTATTCTACTCAAAGTCTTCCAAAAAATTGAAGAAGAAGCAATACTTCCAAGCACATTTTATGAGGCCAACATAACCCTCATACCAAAACCTGGCAAGGATGGCACAAAGAAAGAAAACTACAGACCAATATCTCTAATGAATACAGATGCTAAAATACTAAACAAAATACTGGCAAATCGAATACAACAACATATTAAAAAAATAATACATCATGATCAAGTGGGATTCATCCCAGAATCTCAAGGATGGTTCAACATACGTAAAACAGTTAACGTAATACACCATATCAACAAAACAAAGAACAAAAACCACATGATCTTATCAATAGATGCAGAAAAGGCTTTCGATAAAACACAACACAATTTTATGTTTAAGACTCTCAACAAAATGGGTATAGAAGGAAAATATCTCAACATAATAAAGGCCATATATGATAAACCATCAGCCAACATCATATTAAATGGCGTAAAACTGAGGACTTTCCCCCTTAAATCAGGAACACGACAGGGGTGTCCACTCTCTCCACTCTTATTTAACGTGGTGCTAGAAGTTTTGGCCAGAGCAATCAGACAAGACAAAGAAATAAAAGGCACCCATATCAGAAAAGAAGAAGTAAAGGTATCACTTTTTGCTGATGATATGATCCTATACATCGAAAACCCAAAGGATTCCACAAAAAGATTACTAGAAACAATAAACCAATACAGTAAGGTCGCAGGATACAAAATTAACATACAGAAGTCCATAGCCTTTCTATATGCCA
Organism: Saccopteryx bilineata; assembly: GCF_036850765.1. Taxonomy (NCBI): domain Eukaryota; kingdom Metazoa; phylum Chordata; class Mammalia; order Chiroptera; family Emballonuridae; genus Saccopteryx; species Saccopteryx bilineata. The sequence continues at coordinate 65,541,995 of NC_089498.1, forward strand.
ACAATGAAATATTAGAAAATGAACTCAAAAAAATAATCCCCTTCACGATTGCAACAAAAAAAATAAAATACCTAGGAATAATCATAACAAAGAATGTAAAGGACCGACATAAAGAAAACTACAAGGCATTGCTAAGAGAAATAGAAAAAGACACAATGAGATGGAAAAATATTCCTTGTTCTTGGATAGGAAGAATAAATATAATTAAAATGGCCATATTACCCAAAGTAATATATAAATTTAATGCAATTCCCATCAAAATTCCTATGACATTTTTTAAAGAAATGGAACAAAAAATCATCAGATTTATATGGAAGTATAAAAAACCCCGAATAGCCAAAGCAATCCTAAGGAAAAAGAATGAAGCTGGGGGCATTACAATACCTGACTTTAAACTATATTATAGGGCCACAATAATCAAAACTGCATGGTATTGGCAGAAAAATAGACACTCAGACCAATGGAACAGAATAGAAAGCCCAGAAATAAAACCACATATATATGTTCAAATAATCTTTGATAAAGGGGCCAACAACACAAAATGGAGAAAAGAAAGCCTCTTCAACAAATGGTGTTGGGAAAACTGGAAAGCCACATGCAAAAGAATGAAACTCGACTACCACCTGTCCCCGTGTACTAAAATTAATTCAAAATGGATCAAATACCTAAATATAAGATCTGAAACAATAAAGTACATAGAAGAAGACATAGGTACTAAACTCATGGATCTGGGTTTTAAAGAACATTTTATGAACTTGACTCCAATGGCAAGAGAAGTGAAGGCAAAGATAAATGAATGGGACTACATCAGAATAAAAAGTTTTTGCTCAGCAAGAGAAACTGATATAAAAATAAACAGACAGCCAACTAAATGGGAACTGATATTTTCAAACGACAGCTCAGACAAGGTCCTAATATCCAAAATTTACAAAGAACTCATAAAACTCAACAACAAACAAACAATCCAATAAAAAAATGGGAAGAGGACATGAACAGACACTTCTCCTAGGAAGAAATACAAATGGCCAACAGATATATGAAAAGATGCTCAGCTTCATTAGTTATTAGAGAAATGCAGATCAAGACTACAATGAGATACCACCTCACCCCTGTTAGATTAGCTATTATCAACAAGACGGGTAATAACAAATGTTGGAGAGGCTGTGGAGAAAAAGGAACCTTCATACACTGTTGGTGGGAATGTAAAGTAGTACAACCATTATGGAGGAAAGTATGGTGGTTCCTCAAAAAACTGCAAATAGAACTACCTTATGACCCAGCAATCCCTCTACTGGGTATATACCCCAAAATCTCAGAATCATTGATACGTAAAGACACATGTAGCCCCATGTTCATAGCAGCACTGTTCACAGTGGCCAAGACATGGAAACAAGCAAAAAGCCCTTCAATAGAAGATTGGATAAAGAAGATGTGGCACATATACACTATGGAATACTACTCAGCCATAAGAAATGATGACATTAGATCATTTATAGCAAAATGGTGGGATCTTGATAACATTATACGGAGTGAAATAAGTAAATCAGAAAAAAACAAGAACTACATGATTCCATACATTGGTGGAACATAAAAACGAGACTAAGAGACATGGACAAGAGTGTGGTGGTTACCAGGGGTGGGGGGAGGGAGGATGCAGGAGGGAGGGAGGGAGAGATTTAGGGGGAGGGGGAGGGGCACAGAGAAAACTAGTTAGAGGGTGACAGAGGACAATCTGACTCTGGGCGAGGGGTATGCAACATAATTTAATGAGAAGATAACCTAGACATGTTTTCTTTGAATATATGTACCCTGAATTATTAATGTCATCCCATTAACATTAATAAAAATTTATTAAAAAAAAATTAAAAAATGACAAAAAGTTATCTTTTTATATATATAGATACATTCTTAGTAAGATTTAGTAAATTCAGCAGGTCCTGGTGTAAATTTGTTAAGTTTTTTCATTCTTGTGTTTATGAGAAACATGAGCCTGATATGTCCTAGCAATTTTTTCAATGTTTGGGCCTATATTTGAAAGGCAAACTCTTATTTCCTCATCAAAAACATTGAAGAATTTCTCTCTTTTTACTCTTAATTGTGTTGAGTGCAGAAAACCCCCACCATACATATCATCTTAACTTGACACCAAACAAAGGATAGAAGAAACTTGCCTTCAGTCTTTCCTGGGAACATGGGGGTAGTGTAAACAATCCAGCACCACAGCTTAACAGCCTTTTGCAACCTAATCAGGCAAGTGAGGTGGGAGATTGGGCAGACTTTCAGCTTACAGCCAATTCTCCATACCTCTGTCCCCTCAAAATCTAAACTCCAAAAACCCTGTTGGTTTTTTGGCCCCCAACTGGCACATATTTCTCTGGAATACCATAGGGTGCACCTGGAAATCTTCTAGGGCACACCAGTGCACCCTGGTGCACACTTTGAGAACCACTGGCTTAGGGGCTAACGTTAGTCTAGCCTCTGTTCAAACTGTGTGATGTGGTGTGCTGCAACCACCCAGAGGCAGAGGATTCTGTCTTTGGTTTAAACTGAAGTGCTGTATGGGATTGCATGATCTCATTCTGATGCTCCATCCACTCCCTGGATCCCACTCTTTCATGTCTCTTCCAACTCCTATAGGTTTAATGATTTCCTGAGCATGGGCAAGAGTTTGATATGATGAATAACATGAAACTATACTTTTTAAATATCTTGTCATTAATACATAAAAGCCTTTAGTATACTTGAGGGCACTTCTAGTTTCTCTTTTCTATATGATAGGACCAATATTTAAGTTTTCTCAGCCCTGGTCAGGTAGCTCAGTTGGTTAGAGTATCATCCCAATATGTCAAGGATGTAGGTTCAATCTCTGGTTAGGCACAAGAATCAACCAAGGAATACAGAAATAAGTGGAATAACAAACTGATGTTTTTCTCTCTCTCTCATCTCTCTGAAATCAATCAGTCAATAAAAAAACTATAAGCACTTTTATTATCTTCATAGCCTTTTCCTGGGAGTCTTTTGAAATACTCTAGGTCTTTCTTAATTATAAAACTGCTCAAGAATGAAAAGCAAAATCACCATAAAAGTTAAACTGAAATATTAATTAAACTATGGGACCCAACTGCCTTTTGTAGCATTGTTTCTATGGGAAAGTTATTCTGAGTTTCATTTCAGGATGCCTGGAGAGTTTTTGCCTCTAACCTAAGGGGTTGAGAATGTAAAGCCACTCATGCTGACATGAGGTGGTGGCTATTTCTATGACTTGGTCATCTGCAGCCAGATATTCATACTTTGCTATACCTCTTCCGACTGGCTTCCCAAATCTGCACTTGCCATCCTGCAGTTCATTCTTAACATAGGCAGCCAGACTGGGCCTTTCAACTCTAAGTGTGATACGACCCTTCTCTTCTTAAAATCCTTGAAAGGCTTCTAATTGCTATTAGGGTCAAATCCTTAACATAGCCTCTGAAATGCTCTGGCCCCCGTCCAGCTCTTAGTGCATGTTGATCTGCTCTCACCCCTGTCACTGTTCTTCAGCTGCACGGCTTCTTTGAGTTATAAAGTGGTAGGCTCTCTCCCACTGGAGTTTCTTCATATGTGCTTTTCCATTTACCTAACCTCTTTTATCCCGTTCTCCTCACCTGGCGAACTGCAACTGGTCCTGCAGATCTTCAACTTAGATGTGATTTTCTCAGGAAAAAATTTTTTTGTACTAAACACATCATGTAGTTTTTCTTTAGAGCACTTGTTGCAGGTTCAAATGAAATGTATTTAATGTCTCACCCTGACTAGACTCTACTATCAGGACATGTCTGTGATCGACTTATCTTTTTTTCTGGCACCTAAAGAGTGTTGAATAAATAAATGAATGAGTGAATTAATGAATGAACTAACCAGATTTAACCCAATTATGTGATTGTTTCTTTCCCCTGCCTAGACTTCAGATTTCCTGCAGGCAGCAGCATTATCTTTACTCATTTTTATAGGCCCTAAATTGTCTAGTCTAGGGTTTTGCAGTTGTGAGCCTCAATAAAGTATTGCTGGTTAATTAATTGACCTGCCAAGCTCAGATGACTTAGTTAAGGTGTGGAAAAGTAAGGAAAAGGTTAGGATAAATTATATTGGGCCATTTTGATGAAAGTGCAGTCTGTTGTTTCAAAATACAGTGATATACTGGCCCCTGCTTTTGTCTAGTGATCAAGAAATTAGTGTATTATACCCTGTATTGAGCCCTTTATTTTCAACCTGATTGCTTAAGTGATTATTTTTGTCTTCACTAAAAGTATTTAGTTAGCACAGGTAAAGGTGTTTGACCTGGATCAGAAACAGCTGTCAATTTTATTTACTCTTGTTTCTGAGAGTAATTGGCATTTTTCATCAATTTGTTGAGATGCCAAGGACCACCTGTAACAGGCTTACCTTCTCCTATTGCATACTGCTTTGTTACGCTTCACAGATGTTGTGGGTTTTTTTTTACCAATCGAAGGCAAAAACCTCCACCAGCAAAAAGGTTATGATTCATTTCATTGTGATACAGGCCGTGTCTGGGTTATGGACAAGATGGATTCTATAGGTTTGTTCTTAAATTGAATTTATATGTAAGTTGGAACAGGTACATTTACTTATTAAATGCACCTTAGATATTTGTCTTAGCATAGTGTTTATTTTTATCTTTCTGTGCATATAAATATTTACATATTTTCAAACACAACCTTAAATACTCTTGGATGATGCAGAAGATGATGGATTTATTGGAGAGGATGAGACTGGTGTTAGAGTCAGGGTTTGATTCTGCTGCTGGAGTTAGTTTCTTGAAGTAGGCATCAGGGAGGTTTGCACAGAGCTTTTCTTTCTCTCATCATAAATGGTTCTGTAGCATCTCAGGCCGTCGGAAACTGTACGGTAAACTTTGGTTAACCTCTCTGTATCAGGATCTTGCTCCTGTAACTTTGCCATTTCTGCTTCAGTGAGAGAAAAGCATTTTCTTTTGTAGAAAATGTTCTTAGCTCTAGAGTTTCTAGGTCCCCATTTTCTTCCTTAAATGCTATCATCTACCGCTCTAGTCCCATAAGGTCTTCATTGGTTTGTTCTTTGCACTTGGCATCGAGTAACTCTATAATATCCCATTTTCACTGATGTAAACTGAGGTTGATTAATAATAGCCCTTACAGCACCCTGTTTGTAATATAAGTTGTATGTAAGTCAGATGTTTGTAACTCAGGGACTTATTGGACTTGCCTTACTGCGGTGGTCTGGAACCAGCCCCACAGTATCTCCCAGGTATGCCTGTACTTTCCAAGCCCTTTCACATGTGTTTATCTCATGTGTTTCTTTTCCAATCATTGACTAATCTACTGCTAAAGAATCTTTGGCTCATAGAGGTCAAATGACTTAGTAAGGTCATATGGCTAGTTAATGAGTCAAACTGGGTAGTATATTTTATAGGACTCTTCAGGTTGTAAGGGACAAAAACTCAGTTTAAACTAGAGACTAGCTTTAGAGAAAATAAATATATTGCAGCCTTTGGAGTTGTTTAAAGGATGAATAAAAGAAAGAATTAGAGCAGCAGGTCAACTCTGTAGCCTTTCAGAAGTAGAACCAGAAGCCTGGAGCCTGCAGGAATTTCTTGGTCCTTCTCACATCTGCTTCTTTTGGGGGTACTAACACCATCAGGTCAAGCTTCCCTATGTAGTGGACATAATTTTCAGTAGGGCTGCTATATATGGTGTGCAGTGTGCAATTATGCTTCATTTAAGGGTCACAAATCATACTTCAGACATCAAAGATTTGTGTTTATTATGGCAAATTTCCAGCAGAGGGCACTAAGTGTCTTTTCTAACAAAAATCAGCAACTGATTTGAGGAGGAGGTACATTTTCTATTTGCACAAAGGTGCCTTGGTGAGTCCTGGGGATCTTGTCTTCCAGGAGCTCTGAGGTTATGCTCTTCTTAATTACAATTAAAGAAGAAAGAGAAACCTTCCCTGCAGGCTCCAGCAGAGAGAACCTAGACAATAACTTCGATGAATCTGGCTTATGTCCCATCTTGTATCAATTTCTATGGCTGGGGTAAGTTTCCATGATTGTCCTCTCAGACATGACAGTCCTCCCCATGACTGCCTAATGTGTTTACATCTAAACAGACTCTTGTTCCTATAGGAAAACTCCCAACCTTTGCCTACGTAATACAATGAATCCGCATGTAATCACAAACATATTCTGTCCTCCTTTAAGATAAATATTCCAAAGTATCACCAAATGCTGTATCCACTAAAAAGTTCAGGGTCTTTGGGAGAAATGCATTTCTCTTAGATCAGATATGGAACCTCAAGATTCTGAAACCTGGGGGCATGGGGACTACCATTTCCAACCCATCCAAGATACAGCAATACAGGAAAAAAAAGAGTAGCTACAATAAGAATTCCTGTTTGGAAAAGAGGAAAAAGGATAAACAACATAAGTGGGACAACTCCAGAGAATATACCATACTGCGCTCAGTAAGACCAGTAGGAATGTCCATTTTTGACTCACTCTCTTGGCTACCATTAGGTACTTGGCATTCTGTCACCAGAAGGCTTTGCCTTCACCACTTCCTTCCATGGTCACAGTAGATAGGGACGCAACCCAGTGGAAGGCTGTATTTTTTCAGAAGCCAAGTTGCTATCATGGTTAGAAGAATCTGGGAATTGCCTTAGAGATGGAGCAATTACAGGCTTCTAATTCAGGACTTTCTCCAGCAAAGCACTTTTTAAAAAGAGGTAATCGGATGTCAATATTCAGTTCATTTTGATGAGCTCTGTTAACTTCTAACCAACCAGAAATCTTGTTGAGTCATAATATTTGACTCTGGACCCTGTCTTTGAAAGTTATGTCTTCTAGAAACATAACCTATAGGGCTTTGTCCATCCTCCTTCTCTTGGTTGCTGCCTCAGGACAACTGAAGCAATAGGCTAAATTGGTAAAACAGAGCTGACTGACCTCTTGCCCCAGGTTACATTCCAATTATTTGCACTTCATGATGAGAAAACTTCTTACTATTTTTTAAAGGGGGAAGTGCATAGCAAGAGCTGTTCAGGGGTCTCAAACTCGCGGCCGTGTGGCCCGCCGACCAATTTTGTGCGGCCCGCAGACTAATCAAACTTCGTGGATTAATCTGCGGGCCAGTCTGCGGGCCGCACAAAATTGGTGGGCGAGCCCATGCGGCCCGCGGGCCGCGAGTTTGAGATCCCTGGTCTAGATAGTCAGGATTTCCCCATTTCTAGGTTACTCCTGGGCATATGCTCTCCTTGTCTGTAAAATAACTTCACCATAGGACAGAAAACTCATCTGTAACAGTTTTGCCTGGTTTTCTGACCCTTAGCAGCTTTGGATCACTACGTATAGACAGAAAGAGTCTTTACTTTAACAACACTATGTATGTACTTATTTCCTATCCATTTTAAGACATGCCACTGTAAATTCAGGCTTATTTTTCTTTTAAAGGACCTGACTGGAGGCCAAAAGAAGTATCCAGCATGCACTTACTTCTTCATATTTTTCTACCATGCCACCAAAATGTTATCATGGCCAAGATACAGATAAGGACTTCTACCTTCCCAGTGGGAGGGCTGTGATTCCCACTGTCTCTACCTCATATCAGGTAAACCCATTTTTGTCTTAAGTTTGTCATTCCTATTACTCCACTTCTTGACACTAGTTTCTGTATTAGTAATCCATTGTATTGCTGGTGGTAAACATTCAAGTATATTCAAGTGTAACTAGGTTAAGGAAAAAAGGGGGACGGTGGAATTATTGGAAGGATCCTTGGTAGCTTAAATAAGAGTTACAGGGAGAGGCAGCCTTGGAAACTTCTATGACTAGAACTGGGGAATTACTCTCTGTATCCATCTCCTATTCTAGATTCTCTCTCTATGTTGGCTTCATTTGCCCAGACTCTTCCACATGGCTGTAGGAAGCTGTGGGTCAGGTCCTTACACCTTACAATCAAAGCACAAAGAAAACTCTTCCCTTTTTGTTCCAGCAAAAAATACTGGGGAAGGGCTCCAATTAGCCTGGCTGGGACCATTCATTGAGGTTTTGGGGTGGGCTGGCAACTAACTCACTGGCCTACTTTTCAGGTATTGGGAACTCCGATAGCCTCTATGTACTATCGTGATAAGTTGCTGAATTCTTGGTAGTATCTTGTTTGTATTTATAGATGGTCTAAATTAAGCACCCAAATAGTTTTGAAACTCTTAACTGAGGAAACCAATGGTATTCTTTTAATCTTTTAATAAAGACCATTATCCATAATTCTCAGAGACAACCAACTTTCCTTTAAAGATAGTACTGCCAATTTTTCTTCCTGATGCCAGACCTTCAGCTTCGGAAAAACAGTCACGTTCTGCCCAAATTATGCTTTTGATGAATGCGGTCCCTGGATATTCAGCTGGGACAGTGATCTACAGAGACAGCAATTGAAATGGCCAATAACAGGAGCCACTAAATCACGCCTGAGTGCAGGTGTGTGATTAACAGCAGGTGCTGAAGTTGTCAGAGCTGGCAAATTGGAGTCTTCCTCTCTCTTCACCTTAGCGATGCGTTAGGTTTCCCTGGAACAGAAATTTCTGCAGAAAAATAAACTTGATCACGAACAGCTGCTCACTGGATACTCAGAACAGACTGCTTTGCAGTGGGAGTTACTTTTTAAAGGCACATTTTCTGTTTTTCTGACGTGACTGTGAACTCTTTCATATCAGGGTCTAGAATTTATACTTCTTCATGTACCCTCTCTTCCTGGAAGTATTTTGTGTGCACAGAGTTGAGCCAGAGTTCAAGGGTCCCAGTGAATGTTGGGACATTGGTACCACTGTCTTTAAAAAGTGTATAGAAAAGGCTCTTCAGTCTCAGGTGGGATAAGCACTGATCTTGGAGCCAGAAAACATCTGGGTTCTGGTTCTCTTTCTTGACCTGACAAACTTTTGAGCAAGAATGTGTATTAAATCAACAAGCATTTGACTGAGTGACTATTTTGTGTGAAGACTTGTGAGTAACAGTGAACTTAATAATGTCCTTTCCTTCAGGGAGCTTACAAGTGGTGGGAGGATACAAGTACAAACAAAACAATAAGAAAGATAATTTAGCTGATCAGAAGACCAATGAAGAAAGGGTGATTTGACAGAGGCTAACTGGGGAAGGCCTTTAGGGTAGGAAGGAAAAGGGTGAGATGGATGGGAGTTAGAAATGCAGGTTCTGCAATAAGACATACCTGAGTTTGTACCTCAGCCTCCTCCTCTTACCATCTGCATGTGCTAAGGAGAGAGAGTTACATAACCTCTCCAAGTCTCAGTTTACCTTATCAGGTTGTTGCCAAGATTAAAAAATATATACAAAGTGCATAATAAATGCTTGTTATGATATATTCTGGCTATTATCTTCAGGGTTGGGGCAAAATAATTTTGAATGTTTTCTAGAAAGTTCTAAATTTCTATGATTTTTGTGGCCCATTTTTCTTTCTTTCTTAAAAGAGAAAAGAAAGGAAATCTTTCCAGTCACCTTCCAGGTTCCAAAGGTTTTCAGTGAAATAGAAGATGGGTAATTGTTGTTTCTACTTAACTTTGTAGTCTTCAAGCTGAATGTCTTTAAATAGAAAGAAGCAGCAATAAATTTAGCTAAGTTCAAAATCCATTACCTAGAGTCCTAGAGATATGGTTAATATCTCCCAACTTCAAGGGTAATTGTCTTTTTAACAACAAACCTGGCTAAAGAAAGACTTGGTTGATTAAAATAAATTCCAAACCAACAATTACTCTTAATTTGCTTCATGGCAGATGGTCCCAGGTGTGAATGTGATAAGCCAAATGATTGGTGGGATGAGCAGAATGGATTTCCATTTCTCTGTATTTACATGTAAACAAATTAGAATGGATGGTTTCAGAGACCCTAGAGTGCACATCCCCACCAGTGGTGTGGCTAAGATGGCCAGTACCAGTGTTCTGCAAGGCAGGAGCACATTGTAGAAAACCTCTAGTCCAAGAGCAGATACTATATGTTCTACTGGTGACCCTGCTACTTCATTATAGTGTGAATCTGTGCATCCCTTAGCCCTACCTTCTCACAAACATTTTAGACATTCTCTATTTATGTATGTTGTCTAGGCTGAAATCTCTGTCTTATAAAATCTCTTCTTTGGTTTCAAAGCAGTATCCCCAGAAGAGTTTTGCTTAAACATTTATGGAAGAAAGAGCTTGTAAGAGAATTTTTTGGGGGGAGGGGGACAGAGTCAGAGAGAGATAGAGAGAGGGACAGATAGGGACAGACAGGAAGAGAAAGAGATGAGAAGCATCAATTCTTCATTGTGGCACCTCAGTTGTTCATTGATTGTTTTCTCATATAGGCTTGATGGGGAATGGGGAGGGGGGGTGACAGCAGACTGAGTGACGCCTTGCTCAAGCTGGAGAATGATCTTGGGCCCAAGCTGTTGAGCCTTGCTCAAACCAGATGAGCCTGCGCTCAAGCCAGCGACCTCAGGGTTTCAAACCTGGGCCCCTCTGCGTCCCAGTCTGATGCTGTATTCACTGCGCCACCACCTGGTCAGGAGAGTACTAATCTTGCTGATCAATATAGTGCAGTTGTAAGTTAAAGGTACCAGCCACCCACCTTTGTTATGTATTGGAGTTATTGCCAATTGAGAACAACCTGGGCATTATGGGTTTGAAATGCAGCTTTATTAATTGCCCAATAATTATCCCTCCCCTCATGTGGACCTGATGTATTTGACTGAACTACGCTGAAGGACAGAACTTAGATCAGATGCTCAGATGGGGTTTTTTCGTTCCCTCCCTCTTCACTGAATTCAGAGCAGCTGGATGAAGGTTAGAGCTGGTGTGATTTACTCACCCTATCACTGGCATGAAGCTGGGGAATGGCACATCTCACTGGCAGGGACAGTTCCTGGTGGCCAACTGCACAGTGACAAAGAGGAAAGGATTGGGGCGTCTAGGGCTGAGAAGGAAAGAGAGATTTTCTGCTCCCGCTCCTGGGCCAGCAGCTAGTTCATGCGGTGTCTGTGAAGATCCCTGTCTATACCATGAGAAGAGCTGCTCTTGGCAAACTCTCTGTCCCCCCTCCCCATTTTCAGGTTTGTTTTCTTTTTACATAGTTATATCTCCATTAGTCCAAGTTCTTAGAAGCCACACACTTTGGGATCCTAACCGTGCAGTCTCCTCCAATGCACCCACCCCACAATCTGTTTCCTCAGCCTGCTGGCTCATCTCAGGAGCTGCTTTCTTCTCTGCTGCTTGTGTTTGATTATGCCCTAACTCCCCCTCCCCACAATAATCTTAGATGCTGTAACACAAAGTTGTAATTTATATAAAAATTTCAGTTAATTGCTCTTGGCCGTGGTTATCTTTCATAGCTAGATATCTTTCATAGTTATCCTTACCTGGATCTCTGACAAACTGAATCGTATTGACTCCAAAATCCTTTGAGGAACAAGAAAAACCTTTCTTCTCTCAATATGACAGTGTCTAATTTAGTGTAAGAGTGATGATTGAAGAAGGTACTGGGGATGTTTAGTGTATAAAAGAGGAACTATCTCAGGGAATATATCTACTTTTTAACATATAAATATCTGTTTCTAAAATGTATTATTTGTAGAGGGTTTGTTCTTTTTTACCCAAAGTATATAACTGGGAGGTTTTCATACACTGATTTGCAGATGTGGAAATTCTTCATCTGGGGAATAAACTGCCTTAGCTTCCTGCCTCTGATGATGTGTAAGCAGAGGCTGATGGGTGACCTGCTGCAATGCTCTGGGATGTCTCCTGGGTGGGGAGCAAGGTCAGTTTAATGACTTCTAGGGTTTTTTCCTGTGCTGAGATCTCATGGTGCTTCACTGCCTTCTGTCTGCTACCCATTGTCTCTACTGCTCAAGGTGTGGAGAAGCATTTGAAGAAAAAGACGAGAAACATCAGACTTCTACAGTTGCCGATTTCTTAGCTTTGTTACAGGCAAAACAGCTCCTGGAAGCCTTGACCGTGAGATATTAGAAGAAGCTTGTAAAGGAACTGATAAACTAAGGAGTATTGTTTTAATTTTCAAAAGGTATCTTAAGATTGAAAGATTTTCAGAAAATTCATGCTGGCCTACAACATAGTCTGCGTAATTCTTAAAAAAAAAAACATTTTAAATGGAACTTATTGGAGTGACATTGATTAATAAAATTATACACGTTTCAGGTGTATATTCTAGATACAATTCTAGATACATCATCTACATATTGCATTGTGTGCTCACCACCCACAGACACGTCTCCTGCCGGCATCATTGATCCCCTGTCATCCTCTTCTACTTCCCTCCCCCGTCCTCTGCCCTTTTCCTCTGGAATCACAATAGTCTGACTACAGTTCTCTAGTTCTTAATACCTGCTGCAATTTTTAAATAAACTTTTTTTTTTTTTTGGTATTTTTCTGAAGCTGGAAATGGGGAGAGACAGTCAGACAGACTCCCGCATGCGCCCGACCGGGATTCACCCGGCACGCCCACCAGGGGCAATGCTCTGCCCACCAGGGGGCGATGCTCTGCCCCTCCAGGGCCTCGCTCTGCCGTGACCAGAGCCACTCTAGCGCCTGGGGCAGAGGCCAAGGAGCCATCCCCAGCACCGGGGCCATCTTTGCTCCAATGGAGCCTTTGGCTGTGGGAGGGTAAGAGAGAGACATAGAGGAAGGAGGGGGGGGTGGAGAAGCAAATGGGCGCTTCTCCTATGTGCCCCGGCCAGGAATCGAACCCGAGTCCCCTGCACGCCAGGCTAACGCTCTACCGCTGAGCCAACCGGCGAGGGCCTAAATAAACTTTTAATAACTCAAGTGTATAGACAGGAACGGGCCCAGGTCTTGTGTATAGCTGGATGGGCTATCACCAAGTGAACACGGTTATATAATCACCATGTAGATGAAGAAATATATTCTGCCAGGAACAGAACTGTACCCTGAAAACCTTCCACCTGTGCTTTTTCCCGGTCTTCATCCCACCATTTCTCTCCAAAGGCAATCATAGCCTGATTTCTAATATTATGGGTAGGTGTTGCTTGTTTTTTAGTTTTATATATTGTATTTACACCAGCAGCATGTAAGCATTCCAGTTGCCACGTTCCTGTTGCTTCATATTCTTTCCAACACTTTGTAGTACCATGTATTTTTACTTTAGCCATATTGGTGGGTGTGTAGTAATGTGATCAAGATTTTTTTTTGTTTGCTTTTTTTTTTTTTTTTTTGGTGAGAGAAAGAGAGAGAGATGAGAAACATCAACTTGTGGCTTTGGCACCTTAGTTGTTTATTGATTGCTTCTTGTATGTGCTTTGACTGGGGGGTTCCAGCCATTCCTGTGACCAGCAACCTTGGTCTTCAAGCTAGTGACCTTTGGGCTCAAGCCAGTGACCATGGGATCATGTTGATGATCACATACTCAAGCTGGTGACCTCAGGGTTTCCAACCTGGAACCTCAGTGTCCCAGGTCAATGCTCTATCTACTACATCACAACTGGTCAGGTTGATATCACCCAGTTTTTAAAGTTGCATTTGAAGTGAAATTGAACGCCTTTACTCCTATTTGTTGGCAATTTTTAAATTGCCTATCCTCCTTTTTAAAACAACCTGCTTATGTCTTTTTCTGGATTGTCTGCTCTTTCCTGTTTGGCATGCAGACATTCTTTACATATGCTATATATGAGTTTTTTGTTGTTATATATTTTAAAAAATATTTTTTTACCGTGTTTTTTATTTCACTCTTTTGATGGCATATCTTAATGAAAAGAAGTTCTTAATTTTAATATAGCCCAATTATCAATCCATTCCTTTAGATACTTTTTGTATATTATTTCAGACATCTTTTTCTAACCCAGGGTTATGAAACAATATCTTATGTATCATCTATCACTGTCATTTTACTTTTATACTTAGATCTAAAATCCACCTGGAGTTAATTTTTGTCTGTGATATAAGATAGGGGTCAAGTCCCCCTTATTTCCCCAAGGATATCCAAGCTGCCTAGGAATGAGCCTTCCTAGCAATGCAAGATCACACTATCCAGCCAAAAGCCAGCTATCTCTGCATCCTTCAGAGTAGTTTATACCAAAAGGGGGAACTGTGGATTAAAAAAGGGGTTCTATGGAAAGTAACCTCACAGGGTGATCTGAACATAAATTTCTAACTAGGCAGGTCATGGTGGGTAGTCATGCCCCAGGCTTATTATTTCTTTAGTGCAAGGTTTTAAGCCAGTGCTGGTCAGTTTCTGTGCATCTAGGTTGACACATGTTTGTTATAGCAGAAATAATACTCCTTGAAGGGGGTATTAACCCTCAGGAAAGCACATAATTTTGTTACCTGTCCTGTAATCCAATCCTCACCTTGCTTCATCGAATCTTATGTCCCCTCCTTAATTTCAAATGTGTAAAAGAAGCTGCAAAATTGTTATTCTGCCAAGCATTTATGATCTTGCTCCTTGGCTCAAATAAACTCTCAGAAAAAATCTCAAAAAAAAAAAAATTCAATTGGCTCGTCACCATTATTGAAAAGAAAAAAATTTCCCCACTGCTGTGCAGTCCCAGCCTTGATATAAAATAATTGTCCATAAAACTGTGGGACTTCTCTGGACTTTCTGTTCTGTTCCAGCGGTCTTTTGTCTATTATGTCTTAATTGCTATAGCTTTATAAGACTATTTTTGGCCAAAGGGCATTTATTAAATGCAAAGGCATTTCCACATAAAATTTTGAATTAGTTATCAATTTCTGTAATTTAAACACTAACCGCTGGGATTTAGAGAAAATGGTTAAATCATTAACTTGTCTAATCTATATAGAGGTCTTAATATTTTTATTAGATTTATTCTTTGGTTTGTAAGTGTATTTTTTTCTAAAGCCATTTTCAAGGACCTTAATGACTTAAATGTCTTTAAGACTTGTAACATGGCTTTACTATTGCCAGCTTTCCCTAAGTTTCTGCAGAAACACATTCAGGTAAGCAGATTCATTGGCTGTCCTAAGTTTTCTTTTTAAATGCATGTATCACTTAAAATATTATTTTCTATTTATTTGCTTGTACATAAAATTATTATAGTGATTAATTTTTAGTGCAATATAGTCTCTTTTAATTGATTTATTGGGGTGACACTGGTTAACGAAATTTAGGTGCACAATGCTACAACACATCATCTGTGCACTGCCTTGTATGTTCACCACCCCAAGTCAAGTCTCTGTCCGTCCCCATTTATCCCCTGTGCCCTCCTCCACCTCTTCCGACTCCCTCTAACTAAGACAGTCACCACACTGTTGTCTTTGTCCACGAGTTCTTTTCTTTTATTCTCCCTCTTCTTTATTTTTTTATTTATTCATTTCTAGAGAACAGAGAGAGAGAGAGAGAGAGACAGAGAGAGAGAGAGAGAGAGAGAGAGAGAGAGAGAAAGGGAGGAGGAGCTGGAAGCATCAATTCCCATATGTGTCTTGACCAGACAAGTGCATGGTTTTGAACTGGTGACCTCAGCATTCCAAGTCAATGCTTTATCCACTGTGCCACCCCAGGTCAGGGCCTATTCTCCCTCTTTTGCTCAATCTCTTCACCCCCATCACCCAGCAAATCTTCCCCCTTCAACAGCTTTCAGCCTGCTATCTATGAGTTTGTTTCTGTGCTTGCTAGTTCATTTTGTTCATTAGATTCCACATATGAGTAAAATCATAAGGTACTTCTCATTCTCTGACTGGCTTATTTCACTTAGCGTAATGCTCTCCAGGTCCAGCCATGCTGTTACAAAGTGTAAAGCCAGTAGCCACAGCCACCATCACAGCCGCTTGGTCCATCTGTGCAGGTTTGCATTTGATTCAGACAGACGGTAATGAAACAATAGAGCCAAAAACTGGTGGGCCATTACCTTTAATCCTAGCTTGCACCCAGTGGGTGAGAAAATACACACAGTGGGAAAACACTTCCCTTTCCATTCAGGGCTCCCAAAGCCACTGACTTATCTGAGTATTCCTAAAATCAAAGGTTTCTACCTCACCAGCCTTATTCACCTGTTTCCCATCACCTTCTCTCTGCACAAACTCTGCATAAACTGGCTTCTCCTTCAGCACTCTGCCATCTTGACTGCCTCTCCTCTGCAATGCTGATGGCAGGATCTGAGAGTTAGAGCCCCCGGTCTGCTTCATTTTATAGGGTAGAAATTAAAGCCTTTAAGCCAATATACAAATAAGAAAGTCTCTGATACAAAGCCACTTATCTGAGGCATAAATGGGATTCCTCATAAGAGTGTACCACCCCATTTTATGCAACAGTCAAGGGTGTGGGGAAAAGCTTAGTTTTGAGAAGATCTTAGTATTAGAAGGATGTTGAAAAGATCTCAGTATTAAAAGGGTGGGAAAAGCTTAGTCTTAAAACTAAACCTTAGGCTATAAGGACCTTGCGAGCTTACAGCCTGTCTCCCACACCTAATGCAAACTATAAGTGAGCAAACGTATATATCATATTTACAAACTTATTTGACTAACACAAAGGATAAGATTTCCTTCCTTTTTATGGCTGTCTAGTATTCAGTTATGTAAACGTATCACAGCTTTTTTATACACTTGTGTATTGATGGGCACTTGGGCTGCTTCCAGATCTTGGCTATTGCACATAACACTGCACTGAACATGGAAGTATATATATTATTTCAAATTAGTGGTTTGGGTTTCTTTGAATAAATTCCCAGAAATTCCATTTCTGGGTCATAGGCAGTTCAATTTTTTTTTTTTTTTTGTATTTTTCTGAAGCTGGAAACGGGAAGAGACAGTCAGACAGACTCCCACGTGCGCCCGACCGGGATCCACCCTGCATGCCCACCAGGGGCAACGCTCTGCCCACCAGGGGGTGATGCTCTACCCCTTCGGGGCGTCGCTCTGCCGTGACCAGAGCCACTCTAGCACCTGGGGCAGGGGCCAAGGAGCCATCCCCAGCGCCCGGGCCATCTTTGCTCCAATGGAGCCTTGGCTGCGGGAGGGGAGGAGAGAGACAGAGAGGAAGGGGGGAGTGTGGAGAAGCAAATGGGCGCTTCTCCTATGTGCCCTGGCCGGGAATCGAACCCGGGTCCCCCGCATGCCAGGCCGACGCTCTACTGCTGAGCCAACCGGCCAGGGCCCCATTTTTATTTTTTTGAAGTAACTCCATACTGCTTTCACAGTGGTGGCACCAATCCGCACTCCCACCAACAGTGCATTTTCTCCACATCCTCAATAACATTTATTGTTTGTTGATTTATTGATGATTCTGATAGGTGGTATCTCATTGTGGTGTTAATTTGTATCTCTCTGATGATTAGTGATGTTGAGCATCTTTTCATATGTTTATTGGCCACTTGTATGTCTTCTTTTGCTGTGTAAAGCTATTTAGTTTGATGCTGTCCCATTTGTTTATTTTTTCTTTTGTTTCCCTTTCCTGAGGAGATATATCAGAAAAAATATTGCTATGAAAATTGTTTGAAATTTTACTGCCTGTATTTTTGCCTAGAATTTTATAGTTTCAAGTCTAATATTCAAATCTTTAATCCATTTTTAGTTTATTTTTGTGTATGGTATAAGAAGGTGGTCTAGTTTCAAATTTTTTCATGTATTTGTCCAATTTTCATAATACCATTTATTGATTAGACTATCTTTACCTCCTTTGTCATGCTTTTTTCTGCATTTCCTTTTTATCTTAGAAACTGCCTAAATTTTGTTATGAATTACAAAAATTATATATAAATTCTTGTCTTCTTCTCCTTTTTTATTCTTTTGCTTTTTTTTTCCTGCTGAAATATCTACTACAATGTTAAATATAAGCAATGTTAAAGGCCTTTTTTTTAACATTCCCAATCTTAGAGGGAAAAGCTTCAACATTTCGCCATTAAATGTGAATGTTTACAGTAGACCTTTTGTTTGTTTCTTTCTTTTGTAACTTCTTTGTATTAAATTAAGGAAATTCTATTTCTTGTTTGCTAATTTTTTTTACCATAAATAATGTTGAATTTTGTCAAATGATGTTTTCTCTAATTCTGTTGAGATAATTATTAAATTTTCCGGCCCTGGCTGGTTGGCTCAGCAGTAGAGCGTCGGCCTGGCGTTCGGAGAACCCGGGTTCGATTCCTGGCCAGGACACATAGGAGAAGCGCCCATTTGCTTCTCCACCCCCCCCTCCTTCCTCTCTGTCTCTCTCTTCCCCTCCTGCAGCCAAGGCTCCATTGGAGCAAAGATGGCCCGGGCGCTGGGGATGGCTCCTTGGCTTCTGCCCCAGGCGCTAGAGTGGCTCTGGTCGCGGCAGAGCGACGCCCGCTGGTGGGCAGAGCTTCACCCCTGGTGGGCGTGCCAGGTAGATGGATCCCGGTCCGGCGCATGCTGGAGTCTGACTGTCTCTCCCCGTTTCCAGCTTCAGAAAAATACCAAAAAAAAAAAAAAAATTTTTTTTTTCTCCATTATCCTGTTAATATGATGAGTTATATTGTACTTTTGTAATAAGTGCATATTGATCACAATGTATTCTTTCTATGCTAATAGATTTGGTTTGGATTCATGAATGATCTACATTAAAAAGTTGCTAAAACACTTTTGTAAAAATATGGGCTTCTGAATGGGCTTGAAGACCATTTTTCTTCCCTCTTAGATGGATTTGATATTTTTTCTGTAGTTATACTTGGTCAGACATCACTCTATTTGTATATAAGTAATATATTCTTTTTTTGGGGGGGTGGAGAGCTCACTATATTTTTAACTTATTTTCTCTGAAGAACTTTATTTTCTACTAGAGCCAGAAAGTAGGATTTGTGTATATTGTACCTGGCTAGAAATTATAGAAATAATACTTTATTCTTCATCAACTGGGAAGGTTACTTGCTGTCTATGTTTTGTTATGTTCCCTAACTAATATAAATTAGTAATTTAAGAAATTTAACAGTTTTAGGGGGCTTTTTATTCCATCATCTGATTTGATCCTCACAACTTTGTGAAATATGTAGGCCTAATGTTATTGTTAATAAGAAAGCCTCATAATGGCAGGTAAATGGTTTTAAAATCTTTCTCTCCCCCCCTCCCCTTTTTATTTCCCCTAACCAAGGTTCAACATGAATATCAGCTTCTAAAGGTTTTTGACTGAGACTATTGGTGCTTTGAATGATTTTCTCCTGTATGCTATATTTATGATGGTTCCCTTGAGAGGGACCCAGTATTCATAGGTCCACAATTTACGTAGAATGCTTAATGCTAGACCCTGAGAGAATACACAAGAATTTAAAGTATTTTGAGACTGTGGGACCTGGTTAGATACAATAACTTTTTAATTGTTGTTTGGGATTATGGATTGTCAAGCTCTGCAAAGCTCAACACACTCTACCCCTTTGTTTTCTTCACAGGGCATGTGGCTTGGCTATGATTATGGGAAAGGGGATTAGGGTGGAAACTTGAGGAGATAATATAAAATTAGGACATAAAATCTTTGTGACAGTTTCCCTTTCTAGGTGCTGTTTAGAACAGAATTTAGCACACTTCTGTGGCACCCAGCCAGATAGATAGCTTGATGTCAGTGAAGTTCCCTAACATCCTATGAGCCAGAACATTCTCAGCCTTTTCCAGCTACCCTGGACCCTAAGGGCATGTAGACTATTAAAGGAGCGTGAGACAGGCCAGTAAGCCAGGACAAGTGAAATAGGGAAACTGAGACAGATAGTTAAAGGGCCAAGCACTGTATAGCCATCTAGCCACAAAATCCTAACTTCCCTAACCAAGGACACTTACTTAAGAGTAAATGGTTTACACTTCTCCTCCAAACCAGAGAGTAAATAGCTTAAATCATCCTACTCAGGGAGATATGTAGATAGCCAAGATCCAGTTAGTGCCATTTGTGCCAACCACACCCAAGGATGGATGAAGTTAAGGGAATAAATTTCATTTTGTTGCAATAGCATAGGTCTGATGAACATTCTACTGTGATCCTCCCCTGAGACCTCTCTTAAAGTCCAAGGCTTTAAAACCCTCAAGACAAAGAACCTAGGGTGCGCGCTCCCTCTCGGGCATCTCCTAAACTGTAAGGGTCCCCAGGGAACTTGCAACCAAGGAAGCAATGGGCAGTCACAACTTGCCTGCACTAACCCCCTGAACCTGTCCCCACGACCCCTTTCCTCTGACTCTCCAGTGAGCCAAAGCAGCCCGCCGAGGCTCTCCTGTTGCTGCTTCTGTCTGAAGCCCTTCCTTGTTTCACTGTCCCCAGCTTTAATAAAGACGCTCTAAAAACAAAACAAAACATACAAAACAAAAACCCTCTTTTAATTTTCTCTCTAGTCTTTATTATCCACTTGTTAAGTTGATGTGCTTTCAAAATGATAACCCTTTCGACAAGCTAAAAGCAATTAAAATGTAATGAATGTGGGATTTGTTAGAAAATCTTAAACTTTGAAAAATCATAGTGGTAATAATTATTGGACTATTCACAGACTTCTATTTTGATGCTGTGGTTGTGGTATAAATTGTTTTTATCTTGATTTTACTCTGGGGCTTTCAAACTAGATTTTGCTGGACTCAGCTTTGATTTAATGCTTGTATGCATTACAGGTGTTAGAAAAATATCCCATTTGCCCAAAAGTCTTTGGAGCCCCAGCAAACTAATTAAAACTATGCAGTTAAGTAAATGCATTTTCGATTATCAGTAATACAGTGCATTTTCTAAGCACCAAGTTTGCTCAGGTCTTGAAGAAAAAACCCAACCTGTCATACAGTGTTTGACATTCACTCTAAGTGTACCATGGATCTACATGTTTCAGTATCTTTTTATTGCAAAGACTATGGATTAGTTCAGATGGCTAGAGAAAGGTATTAAAGGATCTGAGGACATGGGTTTGAATGGTGAGTGGACAACTAATTTCCTTTGTCTATTGTATACCCCATGTATAAGACGCACCCTTTTTCAAAAAATTTGGCGTCTAAAAACAATGGTTGTAGATTTTTTTACTTGCATTTCCTGCTTTTTCGTGTTTGTTTTTGTGCTCATTGTTGAAGATAGTGATTCGTCATCAGACACAGATAAGGACAAGCTAATTGGTGGGAGTTTTGACAGTGATGAGAAGTTGTATGAATTTTATGATGAATAAAACTTGAGTCTAATAACTTTATGTAATACATTTTTTTCCTAATTTTAGGCCACAAAATTAAGGTGTGTCCTATACATGGGGCCTCTTATACATAGGGAAATACACTATTTCATGACTACAATCACTCTGACATGAATGAATCTGTCAATTGTTACTAAATTCCTAGCATTATCACACAGAAATGTTTGATATGGTTTTATAATTTAGTTTTATGTTCTTTAGTTACTATTCAAGCAAAAGTGTGGATGGGCCTTTGCAAATGTATCTGTAAATTTAGGGAAAACATTTCCATGCTCACTGCACTAGATGGTAACTCTCCATATCGAAAGGGATCGGGAGGCAGCTGTTTGAATCCCTGCTTTGTCACCGATTAAAAAATAGGGCAAAAACTTTCTGAGCCTAGATTTTCTAATCTGTAAAATGGGTTAATAACAACCATCCAATTTATCATCTAGGTTTGTGGTGAAGGTCAAAATAAAAATTGTAAATGTTCATATTCTTGATCAGAATTCTAATGATAGACATAGTTTTAATCTTATGTCTTTCATGTTGTTTAATATACATTTGGTGATTGTTCTTAAGCTTAAAGTGATATTTAATTATACTTATAAATTAGTGAATGATCAGAGACTAAGGTCTGGTTTGGGAAGCAAAGTGAGATGACAAGTAATACCTCTGGAAATGATGCCTATACTGGTTCTAGAAGTGGGATTATTAAAAGAGTCCATATTTGCATTAACATAGTACCAGCATCTCCCTTATGTTAACCTGGAGATTAAAACCAACTAATAATCTCCAAACATTTTGTATCTAATAATATTAATATTAACTTTATTTCTTTTTTTTTTTTTTTACAAAGACAGTGAGAGAGTCAGAGAGAGAGACAGATAGAGACAGACAGACAGAAAAGGAGAAAAATGAGAAGCATCAGTTTTTCATTGCAGCACCTTAGTTGTTCACTGATTGCTTCTCATATGTGCCTTGATGAGGGGGTGAGGGGGGATACAGTAGAGTGAGTGACCCCTTGCTCAAGCCAGCAACTTTGGACTCAAACTAGTGACCTTTGGGCTTAAGCCAGCGACCATGGGGTCATGTCTATGATCCCATGCTCAAGCCAGTGACCCCATCTCAAGTTGGTGAGCCTGTGCTCAAACTGGATAAGCCCGTGTTCAAGCTGGCGACCTAAAGGTTTTGAACCTGGATCCTCTCCATCACAATCCAATGCTCTACCCACTGCGCCACTGCATGGTCAGGCTAATAATATAAACTTTCTTAAAAAACTGCGATTTTTTTGTCATCAGATCTCTTTTCTCATAACATCAGAGGACCAACATACAGAGATTTGAAACTCTCTTTTTTCCCTAGTTCTTTCTACCTGCTGAAGCTTTATCTAATAGTGATTGACCAAGGAGAAAGCAGCAGGAGAGAGAATAAAAAGAACCAAAAAAGCCTGAGTTTTTTTTTACCAACAATATAGCTGATTATTCATTTATTTGTTTATCAATTTGTTGTTGCTGGCTCATTTGTTCATTCATTTATTCATTCAGAATTGAATGAGGACCTGTTGTGGACCCAGTCATGTGTTAGCTGCTTCATTTACAAAAAAGAGCATCTCAGTCTTGAATCAAATGAGAGAAATCAATTTGTAAGTAAATGTTCCTTGCATTCTTTAGTTCACAACAACTTTAACTCCCATTTTACCCTGTCTTATTGCAGTTGATGTTTTTTATTTCTCAACTTTAGTTCCCATCATTTCTGATAACAAAGTAGCATATATCCTTTAGGAAGCTGTCCTTATATATATAACCTTCAGTCATGTAGCTTGGGGGGGCGGACCTCTGGGGCTCTGGCATCAGACTGATTTAAGGCGACCTCACTTTCCCACTAAGGAGTGGGAATGTAATTCAAGCAGAATCAATGAGACATTGATAAAACATAAGCAGACTTTTTCTGAAGCTTTTGAGAAAGAGAACTTTATTTGTCTTCCTCTGGAAGGTATGAGAAGAGGGTATGAGGTTTTGAGTGGTTCTTGCCTTTTTGCTAACAAGATGAGCATGGCTGGATGTGCTGGTGGAGTCAAAATAAAACCAACACCACGGAAGGAATATAAGAGAGAATGAATCAGGTACTGGTGCTAATGTTTGGATGCTGAATCAAGCCTCACTGAAGCAACTTTATCTATAGTATTTCACTTACATCGGCCACTAAATTGTCATTAGTTTTTTATTTAGCAATTAAATTTAGTAGGGTGACATTGATTAATAATGGTACATAGATTTCAGGTGAACATCTCCATAGCATCTGAACTGTTGATTGTGTTGTGTGCCCATCACCCAAAATCATATAATTTTCCAACACTGTATATTTGTCCCTCTTTACTCCCCTTCCCCCCGACTCTCCTTCCCATGGAAACTGCTTAATTTTTATCTGTGCCCATGAGTCCCCATCTTATATCCCACCCCTGAGGGGCATATATTTGTTTCTCTTTACTTACCTCCTCCCAGTCCTTCTCCCCCTGGTAACCACTTTACTTTTAACTATGTCCACAAGTCTTTGTTTTATATCCCACCTATGTGAGGAATCATATAGCTCTTAGCTTTTTCTGATTTACTTATTTTACTTAGTATAGTGTTCTCAAGGTCCATCCATGTTGTAGTAAATGACAATACATCATCATTTCTTATGGCTGAGTAGTATTCCATTGTATATATGTACCATATTTTTATTCTTTTTTAATAATTTTTTTTAATGGAGCGACATCAATAAATCAGGATACATATATTCAAAGATAACAAGTCCAGGTTTTCTTGTCGTTCAATTATGTTGCATACCCAACACCCAAAGTCACATTGTCCTCTGTCACCTTCTATCTATTTTTCTTTGTGCCCTTCCCCCTCCCCCTTTCCCTCTCCTTCTCCCCCCTCTCCCCATAACCACCACACTCTTATCAATGTCTTTTAGTCTCACTTTTATGTCCTACCTACGTATGGAATAATGCAGTTCCTGTTTTTTTCTGATTTACTTATTTCACTTCATATAATGTTATCAAGATCCCACCATTTTGCTGTAAATGATCCGATGTCATCATTTCTTATGGCTGAGTAGTATTCCATAGTGTATATGTGCCACATCTTCTTTATCCAGTCATCTATTGACAGGCTTTTTGGTTGTTTCCATGTCCTGGCCACCGTGAACAATGCTGCAATAAACATGAGGCTGCATGTGTCTTTACGTATCAATGTTTCTGAGTTTTTGGGGTATATACCCAGTAGAGGGATTGCTGGGTCATAAGGTATTTCTATTTTCAGTTTTTTGAGGAACCACCATACTTTCTTCCATAATGGTTGTACTACTTTACATTCCCACCAACAGTGAATGAGGGTTCCTTTTTCTCCGCAGCCTCTCCAACATTTGCTATTACCTGTCTTGTTGATAATAGCTAATCTAACAGGTGTGAGGTGGTATCTCATTGCCGTTTTGATTTGCATTTCTCTAATAACTAAAGAAGATGAGCATCTTTTCATATATCTGTTGGCCATTTGTATTTCTTCCTGGGAGAAGTGTCTGTTCATGTCCTCTTCCCATTTTTTTTTATTGGATTGTTTGTTTGTTTGTTGTTGAGTTTTATGAGTTCTTTGTATATTTTGGATATTAGGCCCTTATCTGAGCTGTTGTTTGAAAATATCATTTCCCATTTAGTTGGCTTTCTGTTTATTTTGTTATCAGTTTCTCTTGCTGAGCAAAAACTTCTTAGTCTGGTGTAGTCCCATTCATTAATTTTTGCCTTCAATTCTCTTGCCATTGGAGTCAAATTCATAAAATGCTCTTTAAAACCCAGGTCCATGAGTTTAGTACGTATGTCTTCTTCTATGTACTTTATTGTTTCAGGTCTTATGTTTAAATCTTTGATCCATTTTGAGTTAATTTTAGTACAGGGGGACAAACTGTAGTCCAGTTTCATTCTTTTGCATGTGGCTTTCCAGTTTTCCCAGCACCATTTATTGAAGAGGCTTTTTCTCCATTGTGTGTTTGTTGGCCCCTTTATCAAAAATTATTTGACTATATATATGTGGTTTTATTTCTGGGTTTTCTATTCTGTTCCATTGGTCTGAGTGTCTATTTTTCTGCCAATACCATGCTGTTTTGATTGTCATGGCCCTATAATATAGTTTGAAGTCAGGTATTGTAATGCCCCCAGCTTCATTCTTTTTCTTTAGGATTGCTTTGACTATTCGAGGTTTTTTATAGTTCCATATAAATCTGATGATTTTTTGCTCCATTTCTTTAAAAAATGTCATTGGAATTTTGATGGGAATTGCATTAAATTTGTATATTGCTTTGGGTAATATGGCCATCTTGATTATATTTATTCTTCCTAACCAAGAACAAGTAATATTCTTCCATCTCATTATATCTTTTTTGATTTCCCTTAACAATGGTTTATAGTTTTCATTATATAAGTCCTTTACATTCTTTGTTATGTTTATTCCTAAGTATTTTATTTTTTTTGTTGCAATCGTGAAGGGGATTATTCTTTTGAGTTCGTTCTCAAATGTTTCATTGTTGGCATATAGAAAGGCTATTGACTTCTGTATGTTAATTTTGTATCCTGTGATCTTAGTGTATTGGCTTATTGTTTCTAGTAGTCTTTTTGTGGATTCTTTGGGGTTTTCGATGTATAGGATCATATCCTCTGCAAAAAGTGATACCTTTACTTCTTCTTTTCTGATATGGATGCCTTTTATTTCTTTGTCTTGTCTGATTGCTCGGGCTAGAACCTCTAGTACCACATTAAATAAGAGTGGAGAGAGTGGACACCCCTGTCTTGTTCCTGATTTAAGGGGGAAAGCCTTCAGTTTTGTGCCATTTAATATAATGTTAGCTGATGGTTTATCATATATGGCCTTTATCATGTTGAGATATTTTCCTTCTATACCCATTTTGTTGAGAGTCTTAAACATAAAATTGTGTTGTATTTTATCGAAAGCCTTTTCTGCATCTATTGATAGGTTCATGTGGTTTTTGTTCTTTGTTTTGTTGATATGGTGTATTACTTAACTGTTTTACGTATGTTGAACCATCCTTGAGATTCTGGGATGAATCCCACTTGATCATGATGTATTATTTTTTTAATATTTTGTTGTATTCAATTTGCTAGTATTTTGTTTATTATTTTAGCATCTGTATTCATTAGAGATATTGGTCTGTAGTTTTCTTTTTTTGTGCCAACCTTGCCTGGTTTTGGTATGAGGGTTATGTTGGCCTCATAAAATGTGTTTGGAAGTATTGCTTCTTCTTCAATTTTTTGGAAGACTTTCAGTAGAATAGGAACCAAGTCTTCTTTGAATGTTTGATAAAATTTGTTGTTATAGCCACCTCGGCCTGGACTTTTATTTTTTGGGAGGTTTTTAATGGTTTTTCTATTTCTTCTCTACCAATAGGTCTGTTTAGGCTTTCTGCTTCTTCTTGACTCAGTCTAGGAAGGTTGTATTGTTCTAGGAATTTATCCATTTCTTCTAGGTTGTTGAATTTAGTGGCATAAAGTTTTTCATAGTATTCTACAATAATTCTTTGTATATCTATGGTGTCCATGGTGATTTTTCCTCTTTCATTTTGGATTTTGTTTATATGAGTTCTTTTTCTTTTTTCCTTGATAAGTCTTGCCAAGGGTTTGTCAATTTTGTTGATCTTTGCAAAGAACCAGCTCCTTGTTCTCTTAATTTTTTCTATAGTTTTTCTGTTCTCTATTTCATTTATTTCTGCTCTGATTTTTATTCTTCGGCTGGTTTTGGGTTGTCTTTGTTCTTCTCTTTCTAGTTCCTTAAGGTGTGAAATTAAGTGGTTCATTTGGGCTCTCTCTTGTTTGTTCATATATGCCTGAAGTGATATGAACTTCCCTCTTATCACTGCTTTTGCTGCATCCCATAGATTCTGATATGTCGTATTGTCATTTTCATTTGTCTGTATATATCTTTTGATCTCTGCACTTATTTCTTCTTTGACCCATTCATTTTTTTAAAAATATGTTGTTTAGTTTCCACATTTTTGTGGGATTTTTTTTCCTCTTTTTTTGCAGTTGAATTCTAGTTTCAAGGCGTTATGATCAGAAAATATGCTTGGTATAACTTCAATTTTTCTGAATTTGCTGATGTTGTTTTTGTGGCCCAACATAGGTCAATTTTGAGAATGATCCATGTACACTGGAGAAAAAAGTATACTCAGTCACTTTAGGATGAAATGTCCTGTAGATGTCTATCATATCCAGGTGCTCTAGTGTATTGTTTAAGGCCACTATATCTTTGTTGATTCTCTGTTTGGATGACCAATCTAGAGCCGTCAGCGGTGTATTGAGGTCTCCAAGTATGATTGTATTTTTGTCAGTTTTTGTTTTGAGGTCAATAAGTAGCTTTCTTATGTATTTTGGTGCTCCTTGGTTTGGTGCATATATATTAAGAATTGTTATGTCTTCTTGATTCAGTGTCCCCTTAGCCATTACGAAATGGCCATTTTTGTCTCTGAGTACTTTTGCTGTCTTGTAGTCAGCATTATTAGATATGAGTATTGCTACGCCTGCTTTTTTTTGGATGTTATTTGCTTGGAGTATTGTTTTCCAGCCTTTCACTTTGAATTTGTTTTTATCCTTGTTACTTCGATGAGTTTCTTGTAGGCAGCATACAGTTGGATTTTCTTTTTTAATCCATTCTGCTACTCTGTGCCTTTTTATTGGTGAGTTTAATTCGTTTACATTTAGTGTAATTATTGACACTTGTGAGTTCCCTATTGGCATTTTATAGATTGCTTTCTGTTAGTTTTGTGTCTTGTTTGATCCTTCTCTGTCATTTTTGTATCTTTTGTTTTTATTTGGTTGTATTCCATACATCTTTCCTCTGTTGCTATCTTTTTTAAATCATGTGCTTCTGTGGTGGTTTTTTCAATGGTGGTTACCTTTAAGTAATGAAAAGGGTTCCTACCCTGTTCATTGTAGTGCACTATTTTGTGAGTACTTTTGCACTCCATCGTCCTTTGATACTGTTAATCTCCATCCTCTCCCCCCCTTTCTTTTTATTGTTGTCACAGTTTAAATTTGGTTTTATTGTGTTCTTGGTGGAGCTTTACCTGTGGCTTTGTTTTTCTTTGTATCTGATTGGAGAACCCCCTTTAGTAATTCCTGGAGTGGGGGTTTTCTGATGATAAATTCCCTCATCTTTTCTGTATCTGTGAATGTTTTTATTTCTCCTTCATATTTGAAGGATAGCTTTGATGGGTATAGTATTCGTGGCTGAAAGTTCCTCTCTTTCAGGACTTTAAATATTGGGGTCCACTCTCTTCTAGCTTGTAGAGTTTCTGCTGAGAAATCTGATGATAATCTAATGGGTCTTCCTTTATATGTTGTATTCTTCTTTTTCCTGGCTGCCTTGAGAATTTTTTCTTTGCCGTTGGTTTGTGCCTATTTCATTACAATGTGCTTTGGAGTAGGTTTGTTGGGGTTAAGAAAACTTGGAGTTCTGTTTGCTTCTTGAATTTTTTGGCTTTAGTTCTTTCCACAGGCTTGGGAAGTTCTCATCTATTATTTGTTTGAGTATGTTCTCCATTCCATTTTCTCTCTCTTCTCCCTCTAATATACCTATTATTCTTATGTTATTCTTTTTGATGGAGTCAGATAATTCCTGTAGGGCTATCTCATTTTTTTTAATTTTTGAGTCTCTTTCTTTCTCTCTCTGTTGTACCTCTATTTGCTTGTCTTCTATTTCATTAATCCTACCTTCTATCTGGCCTGTTCTATTAGCTAAGCTTGTTACCTCATTTTTCTGCTTGTGAATTGTTTTTCATCTCTGTTTGATTTGTTTTTATAGTTTCAATTTCCTTGGACATATATTCTTTGTGTTCATTGAGTTGTTTTCTGAGCTCCCTAAATTGCCTTTCTCTGTTTTCTTGTATACCTCTGAGTATTTTTAGGATTTCTATTTTAAATTTTCTGTCGTTTAACTCCATGGTTTCCAATATATTAAATTTTTCTCCATAGATTTTTCCTCATCTATCTGTTACCTCTCTTTCTTTTGTATCCATGATATTCGATTTTCTCTTCCTTAATGGCATCTGAGGGTGGTTTTGTTGATAGTATTAATGAGATTTAATAAAGAATAAAAAGTTAAAAAAATTGAAAAGAGGTTTTTTAAAATTAAGAATTAAATAAAGAAAAATAAAATAAAATAAAAATTAAAAAAAAGAAAATTATTCCCTCCCCTCCTTTTTTCCTCTCCTCTTTTCTCCCCTCTTTCTTGAGAAAATCTTGTGGTGAACTGTGAATTATATTGTACTAAATAGAACAAACAATTCCAGTAATGGAGGGCCTGAATTGGGAAGAAGTAATAAAGGGGCAAAAAAAAAAAAAAAAGAAAAAAAGAAAAAAAAAGGGGGTATGGACCCACAAAAAGCAAATGAGGAAAAAATTTGGATCAAGAATAAAATGATTTGCTTTTAGGTGTTGGTTGCCTAAGAGTTATGATGATAGGAATAAGAGGGAAACAGGAAAATGGGTGGACAATTGAAAAAATTACTATTGTATTTAGTGGAACAAGAACTAGATAAAACGGAGAGCTAGGGATGGGAGCACTGCTAGTGAGTTAAAAAGGTGAAGTAAAAACCCCCCAAAATGCCACAAACATAAGTTTGACTCCCAGATAAGATAATTTGTTCATTATTGAGGCTTGAATGAGAGGAGACATAAAGGAGAAAGGAAGAAACTAATATAGAGGGAGAAAAGAAAGAGAGAGAAAAAAGAGGGAACCACTAAAAGAAGAAAAAAGAAAAAAGAGGAGAGAGAGAGAGAGTTAAGGGTTTTGGAGTGCAACCCTCATAGAGAGAAAGGAAGAAGAAAGAAAAGATAATGGGAGATGTAACACTTATGGGTAGTGTAGTTCAAGGAGAGGAGAGAGTAAGACCGACAGAGAGTTAAACGACCAAATTGGAGGAGGAAAAAAAAAATCAAGAATGAAGATAAAAGAAACAAATGAACAGATATAATAAAATGGGATAAGTTATAAAGTCTGCGGATTATTCTTGATTTTGAGAGGTTATCTTCTTGGTTTTTGTTTTCTCTCCCTCTTTCTGGTCGGTGACTCTGTACCCCAGGTTCTGCCCCTTTGGCACGCTCAGGTAGAGATTTGCAGTTGATAAGTCTCTATGGCGATGTCATGTATTGTGCTTCAGTCTCGTTGGCAGTCGAGGCTCATTAGCATTTATAGGCTCTGCCAGTGAGAGAGTCCGTGTTCCTGGAGCCTCTCTCCTAGTCTTTCCTTCCTCAATTAGTAACCTGATAATCCAGCTATGGGGTTGCTGCTGCCTTTACCTGGATAGTAAGAGGCTCAAAGAGCTGGCAACTCCCCACTCTATTCCCACTCAGCACAGGGCTCTGGGTAAGGCTCAGTCAGTCAGAGCTGCTAGCATAATCAGGCGGGGCTTCTGCCCACTCAAAGACCTCTGGCTCTGCCACTCTGTCCGGTAACACGGTTGGGCGCCCACTCCTGGGGTGCTTGGAGGAAACTCTCGCTCACTATCTGTGCACAGACCAGGATATCAGACCGGCAGTCTCACACTCTGAGTGAAACCCCCGCCCGCATGGAAAAGTTCCAGCGTTGGAATTGGCTTTCGCTCCCTCCCCGTGCACGGCTTTTTCAGAGCGCTGGGGTGGCCCGGAGATTCAGCTTTCAGCCCACACAAAGGTCCCTGACTCTGCCTCTCTGTGGGATAACATGGGCGCCCACTGCCGAGGCACTCGGAGGAAACTCTCGCTCACTATCTGCGTGCGCAGACCAGGATATCAGTCAGGCAGTCTCACACTCTGAGTGAAACCCCCACCCGCACGGAAAAGTTTCAGCGTTGGAATTGGCTCTCGCTTCCTCCCCATGCGTGGCTTTTTCAGGGTGCTGGGGTGGCCCAGAGATTCCGCTTTTGGCCCACACAAAGGCCTCTGACTCTGCCCCTCTGTGGGATAACACGGGTGCCCACTGCTGAGGCACTCGGAGGAATCTCTTGCCCACTCTTCATGTGCACCGACAAGGATATCAGGCTAGTCACCTCTCACTTTGAGTGAACCTCCCACCCACATGGAAAAGTTGCAGCGTTGGAATTGGCTCTCACTCCCTCCCTGTGCACAGCTTTTTCAGGGGGCTGGGGAGGCCTGGAGATTCTGCTTTCAGCCCACACAAAGGCCTCTGACTCTGCCTCTCTGTGGGGTAACACGGGCGCCCACTCCTGGGGCTTTCGAAGGAATCTCTTGCCCACTATCTGCATGCACCGACAAGGAGATCGGGGAAAGTGGCTGCCCCGCTTGTCTTTCTTTGTCTGGGTTTGGTGCGAGTGTTAGCTTGTATTGACTGGGTTGCCACAGGCACAGTTTTTCCTTGGCTTGGATCTCCATGCCACAGCCTGGTTCGGCCGTTTGTGCCGCAGCCTGGATCTATTCACCCCCTTTGCCCACCTTAGTTTCTGTATTCTCAATTTCCAGTGAAAGCAGCCCTATTTAGGTTAGTGAAGAAGGCAGAGCATTTCTTACTCCCTATTTCCTTTGGGGTTTGATTATATATTTAGCCAATATTTTGCTCGACCATACCTTTGGGTGTATTGCAAAACATCTGGAGGCTCCAAGGATAGGTTTTTCTGTTTCTGGTTGAAGATCTTGTTGAATTTTGGGGGAGATTTATCAGTATTGCTTTCTACCGCACCATTACTCTGGCGTCATCCAGCCACATCTTTTTTATCCAATCCTCTATTGAAGGACACTTTGGTTGTTTTTATGTCTTGGCCACTGTGAATAATGCTGTGATAAACATGCATGTGTCTTATGTACTGTTTTTGAGTTGTTTGGGTAGGTAGAAATCCAGTAGAGGAATTTCTGGGTCATATGGTAGTTCTATTTTTAATTTTTTGAGGAACCACCATACGTTCTTCCATAATGGCTGTACCAGTGTGCATTCCCTCTAGCGGTGAATGAGGCTTCCTTGTTCTCCACAGCCTTTTCAACACATTACCTGTCTTGTTGATAACAGCCAATCTAACAGGTATGATGTGATATCTCATTGTAGTTTTGATTTACATTTCTCTAGTAACTAGTGAAGATGACCATCTTTTCATATATCTGTTGGCTATTTTTATGTCTTCTTGAGAGAAGTGTCTGTTCAGGTCCTCTCCACATTTTTTAATTGAATTGTTTGCTTGTTGTTTGCTGAGCATTGAGAGTTCTTTATATGTTTTGAATATTAACCCCTTATTGGAGTTGTTATTTGTAAATATAATTTCCCCTTTGGTTGGCTGTCTATTTGTTTTGTTGTCAATATCTTTTGCTGTGCAGAAGCTTCTTATTTGAAATGGTCTTGTTCATTTAATTTTGCCTTTACTTCCTTTGGGGTCAAATCCATGAAATGTTCTCTACAGCTAAGGTCTATAAGTTTAGTAACTATGTTTTCTTCTATGTAATTTGTTGTTTCAGATTTTATATTTAGAACTTTGATTCATTTTGAATTAATTTTTGTACCTGGAAACATTCTTCTGCATGTGGCTTTTCAATGTTCCCAATACCATTTTTTGAAGAGGCTCTCTTTTCTCCATTGTTTGTTTTTGGCTCTTTTGTCAAAGATTATTTCTTTCTATATATATATATGGTTTTATTTCTGAGCTCTCGATTCTGTTACATTGGTCTATATGTCTGTTCTTCTGCCAATACCATGCTGTTTTGATTATTGTGGCTCTGTAGTATAATTTATAGTTAGTGTGATACCTCTGGCTCCATTCTTTTTTTGTCAGGATTGCTTTTGCTATTTGAGGTCTTTTATAATTCCATACAAATCTGGTGATTTTTTTGTTCTATGTCTTTTAAAAAATGACAGTGGGATTTTAGGGGATTGCATTAAATATGTATATGGCCATTGCTTTGGGTATATGGCCATTGTAACTGTGTTGATACTTCCAATCGTGAATATGAAATATTTTTTTCATATGTTGTGTCTTTTTCAATTTCTTTTTTCTTTCTGTTTAAAAAAAATTTTTTTTTGAGAGGGACAGACAGAAAGGGAGAGAGATGAGAACCATCCACTTCTTGTGCAGCACTTTTAGTTGTTCATTGTTTGCTTTGCTTTGTCATTTGTGCCTTGACTGGGGGGCTCCAGCTGAGCCAGTGACCTCTTGCTCAGGCTAGTGACCTTGCGCTTCAAGCCAGCTACCTTTGTGTTTAAGCCATCAACGATAGGGTCATGTCTATAATCCCATGCTTAAGCTGGTGACCCTGCGCTCAAGCTGGTAAGCCCATGCTCAAGCTGAATGAGCCCATGCTAAGGTGGGCAACCTTGGGGTTTTGAACCTAGGTCTTCAGTATCCCAGGTCAACGTTCTTTCCACTGCACCACCGCCTAGTCAGGCTCAGTTCTTTTAATAATGCCTTGTAGTTTTCAGTATACTGTATAGTTCATTCACATCCTTTGTTAAGTTTCTTTCTAGGTATTTTATTTTTTGTTGTATTGAAAAAGAAATTGTGGTTTTTTAAAATCCATTTTCTGAAGTTTCTTTGTTGGCATATAGGAAAACAATAGACTTTTGTATATTGATTTTATATTCTGTGACTTTACTGTATTTGTTTATTGTTGCTAATATGTTTTCAGTATAGTCTTTAGGGTTTTCTATATTCAGGATCATGTTATCTGTAAAAAGTGATAACTTTATTTTTCTTTCCTAATATGAATGCCTTTTATTTCTTTTTCTTGCTAGATTGCTCTGGGTAGGACTTCCAGTACTATGTTGAATAAGAGTGGGAAGAGTGGGCATTCTTGTCTTGTTCCTGATTTTAGAGGAAAAGCTTTCAGTTTTTCACCATTTAGTATGATACTGTCTAAGGATTTGTCATATATGGACTTTATTATATTGAGGTACTTTCCTTCTATGCCCATTTTATTGAGTTTTTAAAATATAACTTGATGTTGTATCTTATTCAATGCCTTTTCTACATCTATTGATAGGATCATATAATATTTGTTCTTAGTTTTGTTGATGTGGTGTATTACATTGATCAATTTACATATATTGAACCTTCATTGTCCTCCTGGAATAAATCCCACTTGACAGTGATGTATTATTTTTTTAAATGTGTTGTTGTATTCGATTTGCTAGTATTTTGTTTAGGATTTTTGCATCTGTATTTATTAGAGACACTGGTCTGCAGTTTTCTTATTTTGTGTTGTCCTTGCCAGGTTTTGGTATCAAGATTATGTTGGCCTTATAAAATATGTTAGGGATTATTTCTTCTTCAATTCTTTGGAAGACTTTTAGAAGAATAAGTACTAAATCTTGGAATGTTTGGTAGAATTTACTAGTACAGCCATCTGGTCCTTGACTTTTATTTTTGGGGAGGTTTTGATAGTTGTTTCTATATCCTCCTTGCTTATAGGACTATTTAGGTTTCCTACTTCTCGTGACTCAGACTAGGACAATTGTATAGTTCTAGGAATTTATCTATTTATTCTAGATTGATGAATTTGATGGTATATAATCTTCCATAGTATTCTAGTATGATCCTTTGTATATCTTTGATGTCTATGGTACTTTCTCCTCTTTCACTTCTGATTTCGTTTATATTAGTCATTTTTCTTATTTTCCTTAATGAGTCTAGCCAAGGGTTTGTAAATTTTATTGATCTTTTCAAAGTACCAGCTCTTTGTTGTATTAATGTTTTTCTATAGTTTTTTTTCTATTTTATTTAGTTCTGCTCTAATTTTTACTATTTTTTTCTTCTACTGACTTTGAGTTGCCTTTGTTCTTCTTTGTCTAGTTTTTTAAGATGTGATGTTAGGTTATTTACTTGGGATCTCTCTTGTTTCTTGATATAAGCTTGTAAAATAGAAATTTTCCTTTTATTACTGCTTTTGCTGCATCTCAGAAGTTATGATATGTTGTTTTATCATTTTAGTTTGTCTGTATATATCTTTTGATCTCTGCTTTTATTACTTTTTGACACAGTAATTTTTTTAGAAGGATGTTTAATTTCCACATGGCTGTGGGTTTCTTTACTTTCTTTATGCAGTTAAATTCTAATTCTAAATCCTTATGGTCAGAGAATATGCTTAGTATAATTTCAATCTTCTTGAATTTGTTGAGATAAGTTTTGTGGCCCAACATATGATCTATTCTTGAGAATGTTCCATGTACACTGGGAAAGAATGTATAATCTGATGCTCTGAGATGAAATGTTCTGTAAATATCTATTATATCCATTTGGTCTAGTGTGCCATTTAAGGCCAAACTTCTTTATTGATTTTCTGCTTAGATGATCTGTCTAAAGCTGTAAATGTTGTGTTGAAATCTCCAAATATGATTGTGTTTTTTTCTTTCTCTCTTTTTTGCTCTGATAGTAGATGTCGTGTATTTTGGTGCTCCTTGATTTGGTACATATATATTAAGAAGTATGTCTTCTTGATATAGTGTCCCCTTTACCATTATGAAATGTTCATCATTGTTTTTTTGTTACCTTTGTTGTCTTGAAGTCCACATTGTTAGATATAAGTATGGCTACAGCTGCTTTTCTTTGGGTATTATTTGTTTGCAGAATCATTTTCCAACCTTTCACTTTGAGTCTACTTTTGTCCCTGCAGCTTAGATGTGTCTCCTGAATACAGCATATGGTTGAGTTTTACTTTTTGATTCTATCTGCTACACTGTGCCTCTGTATTGATAAACTCAGTCCATTTACATTTAGGGTAATTATTGATGCTTGAGGATTTCATATTACTATTTTATGTTTTGTTTTCTGGTAGCTCTGTGTCTCCTTTGGTTCTTTTCTTTTGTGTTTCTGTCAGTTGTTTTGTTTGGTTGTATTCCATGCTTCTTTCCTCTATTTCTCCTTTTTATAAGCTATGTCTTTCTTTTTTTTTTTTGTGGGTGGTTACTATTAGGGTTTTTTTTTTTTTTGTATTTTTCTGAAGCTGGAAATGGGGAGGCAGTCAGACAGACTCCCGCATGCGCCCTACCGGGATCCACCCGGCACGCCCACCAGGGGGCGATGCTCTGCCCATCCGGGGCATCGCTCTGTTGTGACCAGAGCCACTCTAGCGCCTGGGGCAGAGGCCAAGGAGCCATCCTCAGCGCCCGGGCCATCTTTTGCTCCAATGGAGCCTTGGTTGTGGGAGGAGAAGAGAGAGACAGAGAGGAAGGAAAAGGGGAGGGGTGGAGAAACAGATGGGCGCTTCTCCTATGTGCCCTGGCTGGAAATCGAACCCGGGACTTCCACACGCCAGGCCGACGCTCTACCACTGAACCAACAGGACAGGGCCACTATTAGGTTTTTGAGGAGAAAAGTTTCATATATACAAGAGTCCTTTGTCTCATGAGTACTTTTGCACTCTATCCTCCTTTGCTACTTCAGACTGTTATCCTCTCTCCTTCTATGTTATTGTTGTCTCAGATTATCCTTGATTATATTGTGACTTTGTTGGAGCTTTTACTTGTAGTTTTGTTTTGTTTTGTTTTTTGTATCTGGTAGAATTACCCTCTTGAGTATTTCCTGCTGTGGGGGTTTTCTGGTGATAAATTCCCTCAGCTTCTGTGTGTCTGGAAACTTTGATGGATATAGTATTCTTGGCTAGTAATTGTTCTCAGTACTTTGAATGTTTGAGTACACTCTCATCTGGCTTGTAGAATTTTTGCTGAGAAGTCTGATAATAACCTAATGGGCCTTCCTTTATATGTGATGTTCTTTTCCTTCATTGCCTTGAGGAGTCTTTCTTTTTTTTTAAGTGATAGAAGGGGAGATAGAGAGACAGATTCTCACATGTGCCTTGACAGGGATCTGCCCAGGAACTGCCTTCTGGGGCCAATGCCTGAATCAACTGAGCTATCCCTGCCTGACCTGTGGTGATGTAGTAGATACAACATCAACCTGGAATTCTGATATTGCTGGTATGAAACATTGGGCTTGCCTGGTCAAGGCACAGGTGGGAGTTGATGCTTCCTGATCTTTCCCCCTTCTCTCTCTCTCTCTTCTCTCTAAAATGAATAAAGTCTTAAAAAACCAAACAAACAACTGAGCTATCCTCAATGCTTGAGGCTGATGCACAGGCCATCTGAAATATCCTCAGTGCCCAGGGCTGACACTTGAACCAATTGCACCACTGGCTGTGAGAGTGGAAGAGAAAGAGAAGGGGGAGAGTGAGGGAAAAAGACACTAATGGTCGCTTCTCATGTGGCCCCTGAATGGGAATCAAACCTGGGATATCTAGACACTGGGCTGGTGCTCTGTCTCCTGAGCCAATCAACCAGGGCTGAGGATTCTTTCTATGTCATTAATTTTTGATAGTTTTATTATAATGTATCTTGGAGATTTCTTGTTTGGGTTAAGGCAACTAGGCATTCTGTTTGTTTCTAGGATTTGAGCATCTAACTCTTTCCATAGTCTTGGGAAGTTCTCATCAATTATTTGTTTGAATAGGCTCTCCATTCCCTTCTCCCTCTCTTTTTCTTCTGAAATACCCATTATTTTTATATTGCTTTTTCTGATGGAATCAGACAATTCTCATAGAGCTCTCTCATTTTTTAGAATTCTTGAGTCCTCTTCATTTCTCTGTATCATCTCTAGTTGCTTGTCTTCAATGTTACTGATTCTCCCCTCTATCTGGCCTTTCTATTAGCTAAACTTGCTAGTTCATTTTTCAATTCATGTTGAATTTTCCATCTTTGTTTTTAAAGTTTCAATCTTGTTGTTGAGGTACTTGTTTTGTTTTCTGAACTTTTAAAGTTGCCTATTAGTGTTTTCTCACATCTCATTGAGTATTTTCAAACTTTAAATTTGAATTCTCTACGGTTTAACCCCAAGGTTC
This sequence comes from Saccopteryx bilineata, assembly GCF_036850765.1. Taxonomy (NCBI): domain Eukaryota; kingdom Metazoa; phylum Chordata; class Mammalia; order Chiroptera; family Emballonuridae; genus Saccopteryx; species Saccopteryx bilineata. The sequence continues at coordinate 65,579,969 of NC_089498.1, forward strand.
CCATATGATTGAGATTGCTTCAGGGGATTTTTTATTTTCTTTCTGAACTGTGTCACTTTCTGCGGTAGTGATGGTATTCCATTTTTTTCTGCCTTGAGAGTATTTTAGAATGGTATTGCAGAAGTGTTATTGCTATGTAAGACTGCATGAAGATTTTCAATGATATTTATTAGAAACATTATTGTTTAATCATTTACATTTAGATTTATAATTCCCCGGCAGTTTTGTACATCTTTAGTTGGTTTATTCCTAGGTAGCTGATATTTGTTAATGCTCCTAAGGAGTCCTTCAAGAAAGATTTACTCTTGCTATTAGAAAGCAGATAGAATGGGGAGGTTCACCTTGCTCTAGACTGGGATTGCTCTAAATTAGAGCTGTGCTTTGTTTTCTTCCTCTTCTTCCTCCCCTTCTTCTTCTTTTTTGAGAACTTATTTCCTCTTATTATTCTTATGCAACAGAATGAATATTTGTGTCTTTCTAAAATACATATGTTAAAACCCTAATCTCATTGTGGATGGTATTTGAAGATGGGGCTTTTGGGAAGTAATTAGATTATGAGGATGAAACTCTCACAAATGGAATTAAGTGCCCTTATAAGAAGAATTAAGAGAGCTAGCTAGTTCTCTTTCTTCCATGTGAGGACACAGCAAGAAGATAGCCATCTGTACACTAGGAAAAGGACAGTCACTGAGAACCTGACCATGCACCCTGATCTCCGATTTTCAGTTTCTAAAACTAAGGAATTTTTGCTGTTTAACCACCCAATATTTAGTAATTTGTTATAGTAGCCTGAACTGACTAAGGCATCTTACTCCTGGGATATTGTCCTTCAAATGTCTCAAATTAAAGCTTAAATGTTTATCAGGGATCCTCTTCTTTAGTAGCTCCTGAAGTATTTCAGATTTTTCTCTTTCCAGTTGCTGAGGCTATTGATAGCTCTGCTCAGCTCCTGTGTCTGTTAGCCACTACTTTCTGCTTAACATTTCACAAGCCACATATGAATTAGCGGACCATCAAGGGGCCTAACATGGGACTCGCTGCTCATCACTTGCCCTTCTTTCTGTCTAGGATCTTAGACCCTAAAGTCTTGGCTGCCTTGGTAGTGCTTGACTTCTTCAGACAAATGTTTTAAGCAATATTTTACATAGCTTTCTAATTGTAACCAGCAGGAAAATTCTAGCTTATCTACCATAACCAGGAATGGAAGTAGTGGAGTGCTATTAAATGTGTAACAGCTGGCCCTTGGGGCTGAGAGAACATGGGCAGGCTTTAATTTGTAGTATTTGTTGATTTCCATGCTGCAAATCCTCTTACCATGGCCAATTTCAAGCAACCAACTGTGACATCAGTGAACACAGTTGAGGGAAGGAGTACACAATTGGCTTTCATGAGCTGTTACAGAGAGTGCCAGCATGCTATTGAGTTGAAGTCTCATTCCAGTTGGCTATCCTCCCTAGTACAAGTAAGGGAACTGTTTATTCTATACTGTCAATACTCCTATAGCTATACAATGAGGGCCCTACGTTCTGCCTGAGTGTTTGTATATGGGGGTAGTTTATGAGTAGATGAGGCCATTGCAAAGGTAAATTTCTGCCTCTGGAATTCACATTGGTAAGACATGAAAAGTTGTGTGGATTAAGAAGGGGAGGTAGCTGGCCCTGGCCGGTTGGCTCAGCGGTAGAGCGTCGGCCTGGCGTGCGGGGGGACCTGGGTTCGATTCCCGGCCAGGGCACATAGGAGAAGCTCCCATTTGCTTCTCCACCCCCACTTCCTCTCTGTCTCTCTCTTCCCCTCCCGCAGCCAAGGCTCCATTGGAGCAAAGATGGCCTGGGCGCTGGGGATGGCTCCTTGGCCTCTGCCCCAGGTGCTAGAGTGGCTCTGGTCGTGGCAGAGCATCGCCCCCTGGTGGGGCAGAGCATCGCCCCCTGGTGGGCAGAGCATCGCCCCTGGTGGGCATGCCGGGTGGATCCTGGTCGGGCGCATGCAGGAGTCTGTCTGACTGTCTCTCCCCGTTTCTAGCTTCAGAAAAAAAAAAAAAAAAAAGAAGTGGAGGTAGTCAGAAATATGAGGCAATCTGCAGTGGATGTGAAAACATTCAGAAACCTTAATAATAATCATAATAAATAGTAAGAAAATTAAATGAAATAGTTTTTTTCTCCTTTTCCAAGTGAGAAGAGGGGAGATAGGGATACAGACTCCCACACGGGCCTTGACTGGATCCACATGCCAACTTCCATCTGGGCCTGGTGCTCTGCCCATCTGGGGCTATCCTTGCAACTGAGCTATTTTTAGCACCTGAGGCAGAGGCTCTACAGAGCCATCCTCAGCTACCAGAGCAGATACACTTGAACCAATCAAGCCATGGCTGCCAGAGGGGAAGGGAGAGAGAGAAGAGGGAGGAGGAAGGGTGGAGAAGCAGATGGTCAGTTCTCCTGTGTGCCCTGACTGGATATCAAACCTGGGACCTCCACACACCAGGCCAATGCTCTACCACTGAGCCAACCTAAATGACATAATTTTCACCTGTGAATTTGGTAAACAAGATTAAAAATTTATTCTGAGTATAAAATTTCACAAGACTACACATAGCCCTAAGCTCTCATGTACTGTTATGGGGAAGAAAATTATAATCATCCTGGAAAGAAATATGTATCCAAAGATTTAAGAATAGTTTTTACCCTATGACCACATAATTTCGCTCTCATAAATAAACTCTAAGAAAGTAATCAAACAAGAAAAAAAAAAAGGAAATCCACTTAAAAATGAGAAGAGGAATGATGAAATACATTTGTAGTGAATGAAAATAATGTTTTACTGGAGTTTTCAAAGATATTAAACATGGTAATGTAAAATTAAAAAATCAGGATATTACACTGTTTGCATTTTATTAGATTTTGTAAAAGAACTCATATGTATAAAGAAAGGGAAAAAAATATTTTTTTCTGAAGTGAGAAACAGGGAGGCAGAGAAACAAACTCCCGCATGTGCCTGACCGGGATCCACCCTCAAGACCACTAGGGGGCGATGTTCTGCCCATCTGGGGCATTGCTCCATTGCAACAGGAGCCATTCTAGTGCCTGAGTTGGAGGCCATGGAGCCATCCTCAGCACCAGGGCCAACTTTTCTCTAATGGAGCCTTGGCAGCTGCAGGAGGGGAAGAGAGAGAGAGAGAGAGAGAGAGAGAGAAAGGAGAGGGGGAAGAGTGGAGAAGCAAATGGGTGCTTCTCCTGTGTGCCCTGGCCTAGAATCAAACCTGGGATTTCCACATGCAAGGCCAACGCTCTACCATTGAGCCAACCAGCCAGGGCAAGAAATAGATTTTTTTGAAAATGCATTATTCCTTGTGGTAGTTCTTGTTTTCTTCTTTTAACTTTTATTTTCTTAGTTTTCTATATGAACTTGTATTACTTTTATGTTCTGGAAAAAACAAGTAAGCATGAGAGTAAGAACAAGAATTTTAGTAAGCAAGTGGTATTTTCTGTTTGAGATTAATAACCAGTTTAATTCAGAGGATCCCATTTGAATCGAATGTTAACCTGTTAACAAATCTTGTTTATATTTTCCTCTGTCTCTAGGTCTGAATTTTCTTCTGGTGTCATATCATAATTTAACAAATAAATGCCAGATATTGAACAGAGAGAGAGGACAAAGGCATTCCCCTGGTTTAAGGTACAAATGCAAGGGGCATTTAACAACTGGGTTATTTTAAAATCAAGTTACTTTAATACACTTTGTACTTCCTCTAGTTTCTATGGAACTGTGACACAGGAAAGTTACCTTCTTTTCTGACCTGGTGCTAAACCTCATACGCCCTGAACATTCAAGACCTTTGAAGCGAAAAAAACCTGGTTTGGGTTCTGGAGGGAGCATCTTTCTTCCCCTAGTGTGTATGCAGGCTTGCCAGAATTTTCATACTTTCTTTTCTTCATTTTCTGGTTATTTTTCCTTCCAAAGATCGAATTCATTTAAGTGTCTGGAGACTTTAACTTGTTAGCGAGGTTTTTTCATTTGCTAAGTAGCCCTTTGATCTTCAGAGTCTCAGGAATTAAAGAACATATATGTCAAAACCAAAGTAAGTAGCCCTGGCCGGTTGGCTCAGCGGTAGAGCGTCGGCCTGGCGTGCGGGGGGACCCGGGTTTGATTCCCGGCCAGGGCACATAGGAGAAGCGCCCATTTGCTTCTCCACCCCTCACCCCCCCCTCCTTCCTCTCTGTCTCTCTCTTCCCCTCCCGCAGCCAAGGCTCCATTGGAGCAAAGATGGCCCGGGCACTGGGGATGGCTCCTTGGCCTCTGCCCCAGGCGCTAGAGTGCTGGTCACGGCAGAGCGACGCCCCGGAGGGGCAGGGCATCGCCCTCTGGTGGGTGTGCCGGGTGGATCCTGGTCGGGCGCATGCGGGAGTCTGTCTGTCTCTCCCTGTTTCCAGCTTCAGAAAAATACAAAAAAAAAACAACCCAAAAACAAAAAAACAAAGTAAGTAAAACTTACTTTTTTTCCCTCTTAGTGCCAAGAAAAGGGCCTGGAGCTTTAAAGACTTAAAAATAAGTGTTGTTTTGGTATTGTTTTGAATATGTATATGTACATAAATACATATGTATTTGAGTGATTGTGTGAACATACATGTGTGGCTTTTTTACTGTAGCTTTTTAGAATTTTCAAAAATTTTTTTCCATGAAAATAATGTTTTATGGTTGTTTTTCCATAAAAGTCTAATATTTAGCTCTTACAGTCTAAATGAAATATTGCATATTTGTATTTCAAAATAAGATTAAAATAGTCTCACATTTCTACTGCATCTTACTATTAAATAGTGCTTTTATTGTAAAATGTGGCATATGTACAAAGGTATGGGGTGAAGGTGTGCGGAGGAGGGGGTAAGCTGTTGCCATCCGCTGTGGCAGCTCTAAGGAAGACTGGGGGAACTCGCGTCTGTGCTGCTTGGGATCCAGTCCCCACCTTAGCATTTGCCCTGCTGCAGCCACCCCCAGTTCCTGGGAGCCCTGGTCACCGCACTAGGTCGAATGTCCCTTAATCCCTGCTCCCCCACGTCCCTCCCTGTGAGCTGGGCCCCAGCTCTGCAGGAGTGTGCTGATCCCACACTCCGCTTCCAACTCGAAATGACCCAGAAGAAAGTGCACACGGGCATTGATTTGCAAAGCAGCCACCCCAGGCCAGGCGCCCAGGCACCTGCAGGTACCTGGTGGGGCTAGCTTGGTGGACTCAGGGTCTGCAGTTCTAGACAGTCCCCAAGAACGTCCCCGCCCAAACACCGAAAGCAAGTGCGAAGAGTGAGCTGGTGGGCCTTTGGGATGGCCCCGTGCCCCGTGGCGCCTTTTGCGGGCGCGCACTTTCTCTGACTCCGGTGCCAGAGCAACGTGGAAGCATCGCGAGGACCTCCTGCCTCTTGGGGGACCCGGTAGCCAGGTGACCTCTCGGAGAGCTTAGACTCCACTCCCAGAGGCAACAGCGTGCGAAGTGCTTTTGGTTGGCAACTTCCTCAGCAAGCTCTGCCCCATCGGTCCGGCCAGTCGCCATCCCCCAGCCGTTCTCTGCGCCGCTGTGCGCGGGCCCAGATGACTCTTCCCAGCATCAACCCTGGGCCGCCTGTCGGCAGCCAGTTCCCCAGATCGCCTGCTTTTACCGATATCTTTTCTACCGGGATTGCATGTTTTCACCTTTGTATCCCAACCTTACAGGCTCCTCTGTGTTCTCACCCACTGCTCCGTAGAAGCTGGTGCTGTCTGCTCAAAATGGCAAGATTTTCGCCTCTCGGGGGCCACCCAAGGATGGTAAATATCCTTCAGGGAGCAAGTGGACCCTCCTCTGCTAGCACGGTAGCAGTTAACCACTTTTATGAGGCCGCAGACATTCAGCCATCCCCAGAGCTTTGCCTGAAGGAGACTGATCCCTCGGACAGCACACAGAAGGACAACTGTCAACCAGTGACGCGGAAGCAGGACACTCAAAGAAGAAGCCCAATACAGTGGCAATGTGTATCATCAGCATCTAAGTCTCTGGAGGCCGCTGAGTGTCACTTCCTTTTGGTGCAGTCCAAACCAAGCTCTGGAAGACAGCTTGAGTGAGAAAGACCACTTGTTCTCTGTGAGCTCTTTCCTCAAAGGCCGCACCATGGCCAGCCGTGGCCCTGCTGCAGTGCCCAGCATCTGTGGAGGGAGATCCAGGTGCAGCAGGGCCCTGTGGTTCAACTTCATCCTGCTCCAGCTTCTCAAGAGGTTGACAGAGGGCAGGGCCTGATGAAGGCCATGGGCTCAGCTCTCCACCCCACTGATGTCCAGAGAGACCACACAGGGAGAAAGCCTTCAGCCCTGTCACAGAGGACTTCTCCACCACATTTCCAAGCCCTGCAGCTGGAAAATTTCAGTGCCACTGCTACTGCCATTGTCGCTGTTGGGGTGGAGAGTGAGCTGCCCTCACCTCCTCAGCTACTGTGTACAGTCATTGCTGAAGACCTGGGCTTGGAGAGGACAGCTCAGCGCCAATGGCTTGATAAGGTCTTAGAGCAGTGGCAGTCAACCTGGTTCCTACCGCCCACTAGTGGGCATTCCAGCTTTCATGATGGGCAGTAGCGGAGCAACCAAAGTATAAATAAAAAGATAGATTTAACTATAGTAAATTGTTTTATAAAATTTTATTCTGCCAAACTTAGGGAGAATCCGACATAAAGTACTTGGTAAGTAATTATTATATGCTTTACCTTGCTGTAACTCTGCTTTATAAATTTTATAAAGTAAAGTTACTTCCTTACTTTATAAATCACCATTACTGTGGAACTGGTGGGCGGTTAGAAAATTTTACTACTAACAGAGATACAAAAGTGGGCAGTAGGTATAAAAAGGTTGACTACCCCTGTCTTAGAGGATAAAACCGAGCCCTTGCCAGACTGCAGTGCCTCAGCCACTTTCTCCTGGCAGATCTGGGTTGCCAAAACATTCCCAGTCTCTTACTTGGTTGACCTGTCCGCCCCTCTATCCACTCCCATACCAGAGACTGATGGTGAGGTGAGATGCACAATTCTGAATTCTCCTTCTTTTGCTCTCTATGCTGACTTTCTATTTTTAGAGTCAAGCTCATTTTTGAGGTTTCACTTAGTAATGAGAATGGAGACTGTTGCATTCCCATCCCTCAGTCATAGCTGCAGCATCTTCTATCTCAACTTCCCCATACTTCCTATCACTTCAGTCCTCTCCTTTAGGCTACCTCCTGCAGAACAAGTCACCTACACCTATGTATGTGGATTCTTCTCCCTTTTTCATACAGACTCCCCCCTTAAGGCACCTCTACTAGCCCATCATTGCTCCTGAAGTCACATTTACCATCACAATGGGCATATCTTCAGTATCGGCCTCCCAGCCTGCTCTGGACTTTGGTATCGTGGACAGGGACACCACTTCCACTTCCCAGGCTTTCATCTCAAGGACCCCCAAGGCTACAGGAAGGACTTTATTCCACTTTCCATGGCACGTACTGGTTCTGAGAATATGTCTCTTGGTGGCAGTGTTGCCTCAGGCCCAATTTCTGCCAGCTTTCCTGCAGTCAGTCATAGCCTAAAAACAACCTTCAAACTCCCTGTGACCCAGGAGCCACTCCTCAGCCTACATTGGGGTCTCTGATGGGCTGCAGCCTGGTGCCACCCAATAGCAGCTCTTTCCTTTTTGGAAACCAGGCAGCCCCAGCACAAGCTCTAATTTAACCTGTGCTGCAGCCCAGCCACACAGTGGCAGCACAACTCAATCAGCTTTGTGAGTTTGACATCCTTGTCAGCACCTGGCCAACCTTTGGAGACACCCAGGCATTTTCCTTATGGGCACAACCACTACTTCCCTCCTTAGAGCTGCCACCAGACTGCCCAGCACTGAGGACAGTAGCTCACTGTTTGCTAACATCATTGCAGGCGCATTTATGTTTATGGGATCTGCATTCCTTACAGATATCAGCAACTTCGGGGTGAGTGTGGCTGTCCAGGCCCCACCTTCAGTTTGGAGCATTCTGGACCAAGCAGTCACTAGTTCCCTGAGTGGAGGATACTTAGACCCGAGCACCAGAGTCCTGCTGGCCTATAGCACTCAGTTGCAATTAGATAATACGAAGAGCAGATCTGTCCTGGGAGACACGTCCTTTCCTGCTTATAATCACAGCACCTGGAGCCGGCTTGGCAAAGGCACATCTGTGACAACTGGAGGAGTCAGCGCAGCACTACTGAGAGAAAATGAGTGCTAGGTCACACTTTTATTCCTCTGAGTGGTCAGATCAGCTTGGATTCTTTGTGCCAGAACCCATCTGTAGCAGTTAGAGGGAGTAGCAGCATGCCTTTGATGGGCAATACTTCTCTGACCACCTTCTGTCGGAGCTCCTAGGAGCCCCCTGGCCACAGCGCTTGCGTTGCAGTGGGAGGGTCAGAAGCATTCCTGCACCTGCGGATGCTTCTCTTCCTGCTTATAATCAGAGCGCCTGGGGCAGTGGTCAGCAAACTCATTAGTCAGCGGAGCCAAACATCAACAGCACAACCGTTGAAATTTCTTTTGAGAGCCAAATTTTTTAAACTATATAGGCAGGTACATTCTTTATTGAGGTAGTGCCCGCACGTGGTATTTTGTGGAAGAGCCACACTCAAGGGGCCAAAGAGCCGCATGTGGCTCATGAGCCGCAGTTTACCGGCCAAGGACCTAGGGCACACCTGGCCAGAATTCATCTTGAGAAGTCATAGTCAGTGCCACATCTATGCTTGCAGGTCCTTATGTTCCTGCCTATGGTGAAAGCATTTGGGGCCCATGTGGTACCCTAGAAGGGGACATCATCAAAGTTGTTCTTGGGGACCTTTCCACTATCATACTGAGTTCCTGAGGTGCTCATGGTCAAAGAAGCACTTCTGTTACACTCGGAGGGACACCACCACCATACATTTTTAGGGAGATATTTCTTCTTTTGCCTGTAGTTCAAATACCTGGTCATCCAGCCATGGTTCCCCCTTTGACTTTTGGGGGGCAGCACTACTGAGAAAATACCTGTGCTTGGAGGCACTTTTGCTCCTACCTTTGGTCAGAGTAATTCTACCTCTCATATCACGTTCACAGCACGTGTCAGCTTTGCCTTTGTGGCACATTTCTCACCACTCAGGTCTTGTGGGAGACAAGACAGAAGTATAGAACTACTAACTCATCATTTTCCTCTAATGTAAGTTGTAGTTCTCAGTAATTAAGAAGCAAAACTTTCATGAATGGAACTTGCTCTGCTGGGAAGAGGCTCAGTCTCATGTAGGTATGTCAGACGAACTTCTCTTTGTCTTCCTCTTGCAAGCTGGAGGTCTCACATATCAGGGTGTGTGCATGTGTCAGAGGGTATGAGGCAAAAGGGGCTGATTCATCCTCAACATTGAGGATTTGAGAGGTTCCACTGTAGAGCATAGAAGACAGCTCTGTACCTATCATCAACGGAGCTTTCCCTGGCTTGAACTGTTAGGCTAGTGGCTCCAAGCTTTGAGGCAATTTTCTTCTCCTCTTGGAACTGGTAGGACGATGCCCTCTGCTGTCAACAACGGCCTCCTTTTCTTACTCATTTGCATCAGTGGGCCATTATCTTTCAGTCCCAGATTATATATATATACTGCTCACAAAAATTAGGGGATATTTCAAAATGAATATAAAGCGATAAAAAAAGAAGCATTTTATTTTTTTTATTAAACAAGAACATCAGAAAAACAAATGACAAATCAACAGAAGTTCAATTAAGCAAATGAGATGCAGAACCAACTTTTCTTTCACTGGCGAAAATACGCTATACAAAAGGCTGAAAGTGCTGGAGTATCTGCATGTTCCCTGATCCCCTAATTTTTGTGAGAAGTTATATATAATCTTGTTCTTGGCATCTATGCTCTGCTTGTACGTCTTTTCTCTTTCACTCAACTTTGGAGGGATAATGGATATGTATTGATGGTGAGATGTTTGGCCATACTTAACTGTGCAGTTTTCTGTGGCCTAGTTAATAGTAAGTGACTTTCTCACACTTTATGACTTTATGCGGTGTGTATAAAAGATGGCAACCCAGGAAGGCATGAGATCCAGAAGAAGAAAGATGAGATGACTTGTTCTTCTCTTTCCCTCTGGCTTCTCCCACGTGTGACCTCAGTGCAGGTAACTCTAATAGGTTCAGAAACCACACTTTACAATTTTAGCTGTTTAAAAAACTGTTCCAATGCATTTTTTGGAGGGGTCTTTTTCTTTACTTTAGACTTAGGCCAGTTATGTCCACATATTCCCACTTTACTCAGAGAGGATGGGCTTGGGATCTGTGCTCATGGGCCTATAGGAATAAAGGCAGGGAGAAAAATACGTTGGAAATAGGTGATATATTCTTATTTCCTCATTATATGTTTCTCTTTTGTTTTTGTATGTCTCAAAAATTTAATTATAAAGTGTTAACATGATTTCATACCAATTATTCATGTTAAGATTTTTTTCTTCTTTACCACAATTTTATGTGTTTTTCAGGACAACACACTTTGTAATTATTTCAGTAACCTTTCATTTTCTGATACTGTTCAAAATTTTTCTTTCTATTGTGATTCTCACTGTTTATATCAAAGGCCAAAGGTATAATTAGAAATGACTTTTCTATCAAAAGAGGAAATTACGTAAGTAAAATAGTTCTGTGTGCAGTCTGTCCTAGCCCAAACAAACAGGCTGCTGCTTCTTCTAAGCTTCTGTCAATTATTGACATTATTATTATTATTTTTAATATTATTATTATTTATTAAGTGAAAGGCAGGAGGCAAGGAGGCAGAAACAGACTCCCATATGCTCCCGCACCCAGATCCACCTGGCAAGCCCCCTATAGGGCAATGCTCTGCCCATCTGAGACCACTGCTCTGTTGCTTGGCAACTAAGCTATTTCAGTGCCTAAGGTAAGGCCATGGAGATATCTTCAGTGCCTGGGGCCAAATTGCTTGAACCTTTGGAGCCATGGCTGCAGAATGGTAGGAGGGGGTGTGTGGAGAAGCAGATGGTCACTTCTCCTGTGTGCCCTGACCGAGAATCAAACTCGGGACTTCCACATGCTGGACCATGCTCTACTGCTGAGCCTGCTGGCCAGGGCCATTATTATTATTTTTGACATGCAAAAAGTGGTACATATTTAATAACTTGATCTATAACTCGATAAATTTGGGGAGGAGTTGGTGAAATCACCACTAAGACCCTATACATAGCCATTACCTCCCAGTTTCCTCCCACTCCCTTTATTTTAATTAATTAACAGTTAGTTTTTATAAGAACATTTAGTATACGATCTACCCTCTTAGCAAATTTCAAGTATACAATACAGTATAGCCATTACCTCCCAGTTTCCTCCCACCCCCTTTATTTTAATTAATTAACAGTTAGTTTTTATAAGAACATTTAGTATACGATCTACCCTCTTAGCAAATTTCAAGTATACAATACAGTATTGCTAGCTAGAGGTACTATGCTGTACAGTAGATCTCCGGAACTTATTTATCTTGTGTAACTAAAACTTTGATTCCTTTGATCATCACCTTCTCAATTCACCCCCCCACACACAGCCAGCCCCTAATAACCACCATTCTATTCTACTTCTACAAGTTTGACTAATTAATATTTCACAAGTGAGGTTATACAGTATTTGTCTTTCTGTGTCTGGCTTATTCTATTTAGTATAATATCCTTCAGGTCCATCTGTGTTCTTGCAAATGGCAAGATTTACTTCTTTTTTTAAAGGTAAATAGTATTCCATTGTATGTATATATCACATTTACTTTGTACATTCACTTAATATTTATTTTAAAAATTGGGCAAAAGACTTGTATAGACATTTCCCTAAAGAATACATACAAATGGCCAGCAGGTATATGAAAACGTGTTCAACTAACCATAAAACAAATGCAAATCAATACCATGAGGAGATACCTCACACTTGTTAGCATGGCTACTATGTTTATTTAAAAAGTGTTTATGAAGACCCTGGCTAGGTGGTTCAGTGGATTAAACTATTGATCTGGTATGCCAGAGGTCGCCCCAATCTGGGCACATTGGAGAAACAATGAGTACACAACTAAATGGAACAACTAGGTGAAACAATTAATTGATACTTTTTCTCTTTCTCTGCCCATCCCCACCCCTCAAATCAATGAAAAAACGGGGGGGAGGGGTAAGTGTTTATAAGGATATAGTGAAAAGAGAATCTTGGTATACTGTTTTTAGAAATGTAAAATGATGCAGCCATTATGGAAAACATTAAAAGTGGAACTACTATATCAGGGGTCGGGAACCTTTTTGGCTGAGAGAGCCATGAACGCCACATATTTTAAAATGTAATTCTGTGAGAGCCATACAACTACCCGTGTATGTTATGTATTATCCAATAATAATTTGGTGTTGTCCTGGAGGATAGCTGTGATGGGCTACAGCCACCTGCAACCATGAACATGAGCGGTAGAAAATGAATGGATTGTAATACATGAGAATGTTTTATATTTTTAACGTTATTTTTTTCTTATTAAAGATTTGTCTGCGAGCCAGATGCAGCCATCAAAAGAGCCACATCTGGCTTGTGAGCCATAGGTTCCCGACCCCTGTACTATATAATCTGGCAGTCCTACTTCTGGTTATTTATCCAAAGGAATTGAAATCAGGATCTCAAAGAGATCCTGTGCTTCCATGTTCACCCCAGCATTGTTCCTAACAGTCAAGATACAGAAGTTATTTTTTAAAGTGAGGGATCCTGATTTTTATATGAAAGCCTCAGTTTTAAAAGGGACAAAGAATGTAAATCAATGAAACTCTTTGCAGAACAACAAAAGAGGACTACATTTGGTATTTCTATATGCTGATCATTGTTCTAAGCACTTTTCATGACATTAACTCTGTAGGTGAGAATCATTTGTATAAGTAGGGGGCCTAGAATGCAGGAAAAGTGGACTGTGGGCAGATGGGTTGGCTGAAACCCCCATAGTGGAGTTGGAGGGATACCCTGAGCACCATCCTGTCCTTTCTTCTGCTGACCCAGCCTGGATCACCTGCACACACTCTGCTGACACAAGGAAGGTCTCCTCTGTCCAGCACTCTTTTCTTTTTAGGGAGACAAAGGGGAGTGAGGGGAGAAAGAGGGAGAGAGAGAGAAAGTGAAAGAGAGAGAACACCATCAGTTTGTTGTACCACTTAGTTGTGCCATTGATTGCTTCTTATATGTATAGTGGATGAAAAGGGGCCACATGCTGAACCTGACAAGCTCAGGGAAAGCCTGCGTGGTGGCCTTATAGACTCAGGGACCTAAAGCAAACACACAGGGTGGTCTAAAATGGAAACTTTCTAACTATAAATAAAAGCAGTTCATAGTGGGTAGTCCTGTCCTAGGGAGTTATTCTCTATCTGAACTAAGGTCAATGCTTGCTTTGCTTTTTGCACCTACAATATTATACCTGATAACATGCCTTTGAAATGTAGGGGTAATCTTCTACCCCTCAGGGCAGATATCCCTCCAGAACAGGAACCAACAAACCCCTGCATTGTTATTAATATCATGTTAATTAACACACCTATCTTATGTCTCCCTGTGTAAAAGAAGTGTTAGTGTATACATTTTTACTATTTATCCAGCTCCAGAGATTTCCCTGCTTTGCTTTCTTCTGCCTCCCTAATCTATCACCAATCTCATGTAACTCCCTCCTCACGGCTTTCCCTTTGATTTCAATGTATAAAATAAGTGGTGAAACCGCCATTCCCTGGAGCACTTCCTCAATCTGTTGAGACTCAGTTTCCTGGCAGTTGTTCACAGTTTGGCTCAAATAAACTCATAAAAATTCTTACAGGCTCGGAAGCATTTTTTTTTTTTTTTTTACATTGACAGTGCCCTGACCAGGCTTTCAACTGGTGATCTTGGGGTTGAACCGGTGACCAGCAGGTATCCTGGGTTCAAGCTGGTGACCTGGGGATTAGAGACCCCCAGACTGAGCTGGTGAACACAGGATCTTGCCAGCGACCTTGGTGCTCAGGACAATGCTCTATCCACTGTGCCAGGGCTCCAGCACTCTTAAGTTGCTTTCTCTTAGCTCTTCTCTTTTCTGTTCTCTGGGTTTTAGTTGTGGGAAGTGGAAGAGGGACAGTAAAACTCTCAGGTCAAAATGTTAAATTACAAGCTTTTGTTCCTAACTAGCCTTGAGTCACAACAGAAGAACATTTTTATTTTACTTTTTTAGGAGAGAGGCAGGGAGATAGTGAGGCAGACTCCCATGTGCACCCTGACTGAGATCCACCTGGCAACCCCTCTGGATATGATGCTCGAGTGCCAAGCTATTTTTAGCATCTGAGGCTGACCCTGGGACCAACTGAGTTATCCTTAGCTCCTGGGGTCACACTTGAACTAATTGAGCCACTGGCTGAAGGAGGGGAAGAGGGAGAGAAGGGGGAGAGGAAAGGTAGGAAGAAGCAGATGTTGGCTTCTCCTATGTGCCCTGATCGCAAATTGAACCCTGGACATCCATACACCAGGCTAATGCTCTATCCATTAAGCCACTGGCAAGGACCGCAACAGAGGAATTTAATTAATGAATTGAACTTCCATTCAAAATCTGTACAGGAATCTATAGGCACTGCAATTGCTATTCTCTCCTGATCTGTTGTTGCCTTATAGCTGTTAAAAAGAAAGTGTCACTTCCCTAAATTTCTACCTCAGGAAGAGAGAAACCCATCAGGGTGCAACTCTCGGACTGCCAGTGCTGACTCTATGGAGAGAATGCAGGCTTCCAAGAGGACCAGACCTCAATGGGCAGAGAAGGAAAATAGCAGCGTCAATGAGTGGCAGCCTGCCATACAGAGGAACTGGAGTAGAGCCTCCAACAGAGCCCAGCCCTCAAGGAAAAGTCTCAAAGATTGTGCATGGAATGACCAGTACGGGAAGTGAGAGGAGGCATCTCCTGCACAGGATCCATAGAAGAAGAGGGTCCAGACTGGACCAAAGAAACTGTTTTCTCATATTCTCTATGAGAACTGAAGACTGAATGCTCTATCATATCAATTTCTATGTCTTAGATATACAGGATTCCCAAAAATCTTAGAGAAGTTTTCAGCTTTAAGAATGTCAAGAGCCCTGGCCGGTTGGCTCAGCGGTAGAGCGTCGGCCTAGCGTGCGGAGGACCCGGGTTCGATTCCCGGCCAGGGCACACAGGAGAAGCGCCCATTTGCTTCTCCACCCCTCCGCTGCTCTTTCCTCTCTGTCTCTCTCTTCCCCTCCCGCAGCCAAGGCTCCATTGGAGCAAAGATGGCCCGGGCGCTGGGGATGGCTCTGTGGCCTCTGCCCCAGGCGCTAGAGTGGCTCTGGTCGCAACATGGCGACGCCCAGGATGGGCAGAGCATCGCCCCCTGGTGGGCAGAGCGTCGCCCCTGGTGGGCGTGCCGGGTGGATCCCGGTCGGGCGCATGCGGGAGTCTGTCTGACTGTCTCTCCCCGTTTCCAGCTTCAGAAAAATGAAAAAAAAACCCCCCCCCAAAAAAAAACCAAAAAAAAAACAACAAAGAATGTCAAGAGTATAAATCTACAAAATTACTAAAACATAATTTGAAAGTTGAATTATTTACATTTCTTATATTTACTAAAATTTGTGTTTTAAAAAATAGTTAATATTATTTTTTCAGGTGTTGTTGAGGTGATAAACATTGACTAAAACAAAACATTGAAATTAAACATTTTTTTGAAATTTAAAAAATTATATAAACAAATAAGAAATCTAAATAATTTAACTTTCAAATGTCTTTGAAGGCTTCTAGCATTTATACTTTTGAAGTTATTAAAGCTTAAAACTCTACTAAGACTTTTAAGGTACCCTGGTTATTATAGACTTAGATAGATGCCTATATCGTGTGCATTGTATACATTAGATAGATGCCTATGTAGTATTCATATAGTATATGCTCTATAATAATTTATTCAGTCAACAAATTATTTTCAGTATTTACTAAATCTAGGCATTGGGATTACAACAATGAACAAAGTAAAATGCCTTTCTCATAATAGTTTGAATTCAATCATTATCAATAAATGCTTCAGAAATCTTCATACAGGCCCTGGCCGGTTGGCTCAGCGGTAGAGCGTCGGCCTAGCGTGCGGAGGACCCGGGTTCAATTCCCGGCCAGGGCACACAGGAGAAGCGCCCATTTGCTTCTCCACCCCTCCGCCGCGCTTTCCTTTCTGTCTCTCTCTTCCCCTCCCGCAGCCGAGGCTCCATTGGAGCAGGGATGGCCCGGGCGCTGGGGATGGCTCTGTGGCCTCTGCCCCAGGCGCTGGGGTGGCTCTGGTCGCAGCATGGCGACGCCCAGGATGGGCAGAGCGTCGCCCCTGGTGGGCGTGCCGGGTGGATCCTGGTCGGGCGCATGCGGGAGTCTGTCTGACTGTCTCTCCCTGTTTCCAGCTTCGGAGGGGTGAAAAGAAAAGAAGAAAAAAAAAAAAAAAAAAAGAAATCTTCATACATTTTTAGGATAGGAAGCTCTTTTAAAAAAAATAGGATTTATTTGAAAATATTGTTATCTCACCTGAGGAAGAAAATCATGAAGGTCATGGGATAATGGAATTTGGGTCTGTACTGTATGAGTACATTCATGCTCACAAACCTGTAGTGGGCTCTCCAACAATCCCACTACATTTCCCCTGGTCAACTCTCTCCGTTTCACAACCCTCCTCTCCTTAAACCACCAAACCTCCTTTTACAGCCTGCACATTTTCTGAGAAAAAAGAAGAAATCGGAAGAGAATTCCCATACTTTTCCATATGGACTCTTCTAGTCCACCTGGATTTGTACTTTGACACCTGCCTCCCCTCTATCTCTAGATGCCTAGTGGGCTACTGATCAGAGTTAACCCCACTCTCTGTGCCTCATCTCTGGTCTACCAAGGACTTTGTTTCTAAATTTCTCCCTGTCTCCTGTATCACTATCTTTTCTTCTCTACTGTATCTTTTTATCAGCATACAATCACACTGTCATTTCTTTCATAAGAAAAAAACCTTCCTTGACTCCACAGTTCTCTCTATTGATCATTTTCTTTGTTCCCATTTATTTACAGAACATCTCAGAAGAATTGATTGTACTGTTTACACTTTCCTCTCGTTTTCTTTTAAACTTTCTCAAATCAGGCTTTTGTGCATCACCACTGTATTGGAAAAGCACAAGTCAGGCCCAACTCAATGACTACTATATAGCTAAACACAATGGTCAAAATTATCAGCAGCATTTGCCCCACTTGATCACATCCTTGTTGAGGAAGTCTTTTCCTCATTTGTCTTTTGGAACACCACGTTTGATTACTGCTGCCCCTCAATCTACTGTCTTGGCTCCTACTTGTCTTGCTCTGAATGGTGGAGTATCCAGGGTTGGACCTTTGCTCTTCTCTGCTTACATCCTAGACCCATGCTCCTAACTCTTGTTTCTTGGCAGATGGCTCAGATTTGTATTTCCAGCACAATGTCTCTCTTTAACTCCAGATTTGTACACCCAACTGTTGTCTTTTTATCTCTTGGCTGTCCAATGGGTATTTCAAACCTAATGTATTCTAAAGAGAACCCATGCTTTTTTTCTCTCTTCAAATTTGCTCCATTCACTGTCTTTAAACGTAGTAAATGGCAGGGATCTTTATCAAGCCGTATATTTCAGAGTCATTCTTTGATTTGACCACATTTTATCACTTTACTATTACCACCCTTGTCCACCCTAATCCTTGTCCACCCTGGTCCAGTTATGTCCTACTATAGTAGCCTCCTTCTTCTTACCACCCCCAAAACTTGTCCACATAGCAGTCAAGATAATTATTTTTAAACATGAAGTTTGATCTTGACACTCCCATGCTCAGACTGCTCTGATAGCGTCCTCTAACAGCTGGAATACATTTAAATAAATTACGTGTTGCAAGCCCTTCCTGATCGAGTCCCTGTTTACTTTTCTGACTTCATTGGTCACCTCTCTCTCCATCATTACTTAGCCTGTTGATCGGGCTGTTCCTCAGGATCACTCCAAGAAGGCCTCTCCCTCAGGTGTGGGCCTGGAATATTTCTCCCTGTATAGCTTCCTGGCTGGTCCCTGAAGCTCATTCACGGCTCTGTTGCAATGACACTCTTCAGAGAGGATCTTCCTCACTATCCTGGGTAAAACAGCACCCTTTGTGAGCACAGTACTCATACCAGATCTCCTTACCCTGCTTATAAGTTTTTATAAAATTGATCCTGTTCTGGTAGAATATTATATATCAATTTAAAAACAATTTATTAACTACTATTCCCTATTAGAAGTTTCATAAAGGTGGGGACTTTATTTTGTTGACTCTACCTTCAGTGTTTGGCATAGGATGTGCTCTATAAATATTTGTTGAATGAAGAAAGTAATGTAAGTGCTGGCTGCGTAGCTCAGTTGGTTAGAGTATCATCCTGATAAGCCAAGGTTGCAGGTTCAGTCCCCGGTCAAGGCACATACAAGAATTAACTAATGAATGTGTAAATAAGTGGAGCAACAAATCAATGTTTCTATCTCTCCTTCCTTTCTCTGTAAAATCAACCAATAAAAAAAGAAAGTAATGTAGACTAGAATTAGAAAAAATTTTATACTTACCACTGATGCTTTTTCCTTTTTTCTCTTCCTATTTCTTTTTTCCTTCTTCTGCCTTCTTTCCCCTTTTTCTTTCTTGTCCCCTTCTTCTCTCTACATTCTTTCCTTTTCTAACCCTTCCCCTTTCCTTTTTCTTCCTACTTAAAAGATGTTACTCTTTATTATACCAATGAGACAAAGTAGATGAAAAGATAGGAAATAATTGTTTCTTATGTAGTAACCTGAGTTTGTGTGTGTGTTTGTGTATGTGTCAGTGTTGTGGAGGAAGAAGGGGGAAGTGGTTGTACATAGAGGATGGGGGAGTGAAGGGTAGAGCTCTGGTTTTAATGACAGAAGTGTCCGAGAAAAGTCTACAATCTGAAGTACATGGGAGAATCAAGGGGGCATGAATTTTGCTTTTCCAGATGCTCCATTGTTGAGGCTCAGCTCCACTCCTTGGCTTCCCTTGTGTAGTGCTACTGGAGAGCCAGCTGGGGTCAACTCAGGAGTCAAGAGGAGTCACTAATATTGCATCAATTGCTAGTTATATCTACCTTGGCATAGTACATGAGATGATATTTTCATGGAATGAGGGTTCATCCATTGAATGGGTGAGCAAGTAGTGGCACAACTTTTGTTTCCTCTGTTCCCTTAGTAAGCTCGGTTTCAGGATCTAGGTGATATAATAGGAAGGGTAGTGATAAACTGTAATCTTGCCTTTATTTGTTGAGTTAATCTAGAAACAATTGAGAATCATTTCTGATGTGAATAGTGTCTACTTAATGATTAGAGGTCTTCGAATCCTATATAAATAAGGCAGATTTCAAAGGAGTCCCCCACTTCTCTTCTCCTTCCCCCCTGCTCTGAGCACACCTATAAAATTGAATTTAATTAATGAAATGATATAGAATCATGGACTGGTCCAGACGATGAAAGAATTCTCATAG
Source organism: Saccopteryx bilineata (assembly GCF_036850765.1). NCBI lineage: Eukaryota > Metazoa > Chordata > Mammalia > Chiroptera > Emballonuridae > Saccopteryx > Saccopteryx bilineata. The sequence goes on from NC_089498.1 coordinate 65,599,508, forward strand.
GCTCTGGGGACCATTTTGCTTTCTCTCTAGGAAGTTCTGGAAAGCAAATTGGGATTAAAAAAAGGAATCCTTATTGTGTGTAAAGAAAATTTAGTATACCTTTAAATTTGTGAAAATAATTTACTTGGCTGACAGAGAATTAATCAGAAAGATTTTATGAAGAGTGCTTGAGTTTTGGTTTAATTAAAAAGTATCCACTGTCCAACTGAGAGTTGAACAAATCTGATTCCTGCATTCTTTTGTCAAATAGTGTGTTAACTTTTTAATGTGTTGATTTTTGTCAGGCAAAGAAGCATAGTAATCTCTTCCATTTTACTTGTTTCCAGCAGTGTGCATTTGTACAGCCCAGTGGTATGGTTTTGAGATTGGGGGTGTGATGGTGTGTGTGTGTGGGGGAAGTTGAACATTAATAAACATGAAACTCAAGAAACCCAGAATATAGAGGTTTTGTTATTCTTTCAACATTTGTCACCAGATGCTTGCCTCAAATAAGTCTGGCTTTGAGAAATGGTTTTTAAGACTTGCTTAGATGTGACAGCTGTAAAAGTCCCTCATGAACTCTGAAAAGGCAATCTCAGCCCAGCTGCTCCTGTTTAGGGCTATCCAGAATGAAAATGCTGCTAGCGACAGATTCATTTCTTCCCCCTGCAATGGCTTTGACAAACATTCAGTGCCAAAGATGAGACTGAGTTTCTTGCATTTTTCCTCCTGTCTAGATTTAACAGTAGTCCTGTGTTCTTGATTACCAGGGGTATGCAAAAGTAATAATAAACCTTGTGGGTAAAGAAGAGATAGTCTTGGTTTGGGGAGAACTGAATTCCTATAACCACCTTGTAAGACAGACTCTAAGGAGCATCTAAAGAGAGAGAAATACAGTGAATTAATGAATTAATGAATTATATTAATGTGCACGTAGGAATTTGACTGCACATCTTACATATATTAGGCTCACTTGGAGAATTTCCTGAAGGTAATTAATTTGTATAAGGAGTAGGACAGAGTTTATTTATTTCAATAACATTAAGTTTGATTCACTTGTTTATAAATAAATCTGCCTTTTCTAATAGATAGCAATAACATTGAGGGCATGAATTATGTTTAATTATTGTTATTTTCTCACTATTAGGGACAGTATCTTTTATAAAGTCTAACATCATGTTCCTTCATTCTCCAATTAATTTTGTTCTTCTTAATGACTCATTAGGTATTTAACAGCACTTGGAATCAACTAAAATGAGAACCTTGTCAGGATTTGGGACTGGGAATGGGGATGAAGTGATAGCTCCCTGTCAAATCGTAAAATGGTCTGCTCTGCCTGCGTGTACTTAAATTAATATAAAGCCCAAGCCAGGGCCTCAGGAATAGTTTCTTACCTGCGTCCCTGCCTGTCAAAATCCTACTTATCCTTCATGGTCCAGCTCAAATATCACTACCTCTAAAAAAGCTGACCCAGATTCCTCAGCAGCAATTAAGTTTATCATCTCTATTCTTAGAACATGGTTTGGTAATCTCAGGATTATTGACATTTTATGCCAGATAATTTTTTGGTTGTTGGAGGTGGGCTGAGGGTGGAGATAGAGGGGCTGTCCTGTGCATTGTGGGATGTTTAGCAACATTCCTGGCCTCTACTTACCAGATGACTTTTCTTCTGCCACCAGCCAGAGAAAGTCCTCTGCTTTTAAAGCTCAGATGATTAAGTGAGCTCAATCATCACTCTTAAGGTCAACTGTGCATATAACATGGCAGAATCATAGAACTGATATCTTACCACATTCATTGGTCCTATAGATTTGGTCTACATAGTTGAGGTCTCTGAGGAGAGCAGGGCCCAACCCGCACAAAGATCCAAAATGGTTTGGGAGAACAAGGAAAGAAGTCTGGCTCAGGGTTAGGGGATGGGGCTTGCGTGAGGGTTCCTGTGACTCAGGAGCGACTTGCATGGTTTCAGTCTCCCCTTGGGCATTCCTAGGTTTTCTTAGTGGTTTAACCTGATTGGTGGCAGAGGAGAAGAGGGAGGGGTGAGGTTTAAGAGCTGACATCAGTCAAACATGAAAAGTATGGAGTCAAACTCCTTATGATATAACCAGTCATTTTATAAGGCACTGAGCAGTGATCTTTAAAAGAAAATCAGTTAAAAGACCTTTTTAGTCTATTTTATTTTTCTCAGCAGATTCTTAAGTAATAATGAGATATTTCCTCTGCTGGTGAGATGTTTTCCAAGTTTGGACAGTGGTGAATACTGTGCTCTCCCTAACTCCACCTTAGAAGATGGTAGGAAAAGTGAGGTTTGGCAAGAGGCAGTATTCATAGTTACAACATGGTCACAGTCTCCAAGCAGTGAGATGACAGGAGTTCCTTTTTTATAAGTGACTGACTTACATGACACCTAATTTCTGATTTATTTCGTATACTGAGAGATGAGTTTCCTATGATTACTAATAGAAATATTATCGATAGCAACTATGCATAATTTCTGATAGAAGAAATTTATTTTGGGTGACATTTTTGCTTAATATATTACTTGTGATTTGATTAAATTAGGTTTTGAAATAAAATTATAAAGGTTTTGTGGTACCATCATTTCCAAAAACAAGTGACAATTAATTGAAGCCATTTCTTCTCAAATAAAGTATTATCATGCAGAAAGTGCCCAACAAGTGCCCCAATCTGCAATCCAGGATTTCTAAGTGTCTCCTGGCATAAAGCGTGAATGGCAGGATCAAACGTAAAAATGGTCATGATAACTGGGATGATGGACTGAAACCAACAAGAATATAGTGAGCATATTAAGAAAAACTTCTCGGCCCTGGCCGGATGGCTCAGCGGTAGAGCGTTGGCCTGGCGTGCGGGGGACCCGGGTTCGATTCTCGGCCAGGGCACACAGGAGAAGCGCCCATTTGCTTCTCCACCTCCCCCCCCCCCCCCTCCTTCCTCTCTGTCTCTTCCCCTCCCGCAGCCAAGGCTCCATTGGAGCAAAGATGGCCTGGGCTCTGGGGATGGCTCCTAGGCCTCTGCCCCAGGCGCTCGAGTGGCTCTGGTCTCAGCAGAGTGATGCCCCAGAGGGGCAGAGCATCGTCCCCTGGTGGGCAGAGCTTCGCCCCTGGTGGGCGTGCCGGGTGGATCCCGGTCGGGCGCATGCGGGAGTCCGTCTGACTGTCTCTCCCCATTTCCAGCTTCAGAAAAATACAAAAAACCTAAAAACAAACAAAAAAAGAAAAACTTCTCAAGGGACCTATTGGATATTTCTGTCTTCTAATGAGAATAGAGATCACTAATTTTATAATAGCTCTTTCTTTTCAAGGTATTTTAAAAAATATATATCATGTGTCTACACTGAAGAAAGATAGGTAACTTATAACAAAGCCATGCTTAAAGTTCATTTTGTTTTAGAATTAGGATTCTATGTGCTAGTCCAATTGAATTAAATGTGGGCAATGAGATTTTTCATCTTAAGAAAGATTGTGTATACATATGAAGTTCATGTGTGCATACGTGTGTGCTTGCACATGCACATGTGTATATGTATGGTTCTTGATTGGTTGACTTGAACCTAGTTCCGAGTGTAGCCTACGTGATATTAGGTTGAAATGACAGAACTTCCTTGATACAGAGAACATGGATCCTTAAAGTGTTGTGCATGGATTCCTGAATCCATTTCAGGGTTCTACAAGTTCGAGGCTATTTTTATAACAATACCGAGGTGCTATTTTCCTTTTTCATTGTTTTGATATTTGCCCTGATAGGTTAAAAGTAGTGGTGAGTAAATTTCTGAGTCCTTCACAGTGGCACCAACCTTAGTAGTGGTCGATGTATTTTTCACTGCCATGTCCTTACAATTAAAAAAAAATTATGTTCATTATATTTTTATTGAGTTTATTTGAGTGATATTGATTAATAAAATCATATAGGCTTCAGGTATACAATTCTATAATACATGATCTTTATATTGTATTGTGTGTTCACCACACCAAGTCAAGTCTCCTTCTATTACCATTTATCCATCCTTACTTTCTTCTACTTCCCCCACCCCCACAATGTCCTTGCAATTTTTAAAAAAATTTATTTAGAAAATTAAAATTTAACAGGGTGACATTGATCAATAAGAGTACATAGGTTTCACATAAACATTTCTATAACATTTGAGCTGTTGATTATGTTGTATACCCACCACCCAAAATCAAATCATTTTCTGTCATTTTATAATTGTGTCTCTTTACTCCCTTCTCCATCCTCATCCCCCACATTTCCCTCCCCCTGGTAACCACTTCACTTTTATCTATGTCCACGAGTCTCAGTTTTATATCCCACCTATGTGTGAAATCATACAGTTCTTAGCTTTTTATGATTTACTTAATTCACTCAGTATAATGTTCTCAAGATCTATCCATGTTGTCGTAAATGGCAAAATATCATAATTTCTTATGGCTGAGTAGTATTTCATTGTATATATTTACCACAGTTTTTTTTAGCCAATCCTCTATTGAGGGACACTTGTTGTTTCCATGTCTTGGCCACCGTGACTAATGCTGTGATGAACATGGGTGTGCATGTATGTGTCTTTACTTACCAATGTTTTTGAGTTTTGAGGGTAGATACCCAGTAAAGGGATTGCTGGGTCATATGGTAGTTCTTAATTTTTTGAGGAACCACCATACTTTCTTCCATAATGGTTGTGTTAATTTGCATTCCCACCAGCAAGCCAATTTTACTTAAAGATGCCCTTAATGAAACAGAAAAATTATTCATTTTATCAAATCTCAGTCCTTGAGTATGGGACTTCTAGAAGAAAGACAAAAGTACAAGAGAATTACAGAGACTATTAGGTAAAACCTTGTCATAAATCCTTTGTTTTGTACATCATTCTGTTTCTCTAATAGAACCCTGGCATTTACAAGTACAGTATGAGAGAGGGAGTTTAATAGCTATTTTCAAATATTTGTATGGCTATCATGTAATCACTGTGAGGATTAATGGACAGAAACATTATGTAAATTAGAGTTGGGAGGGCCTTTAGGGGGAAATCTCATTCACTATATTGATCATGGAATCCCACAGGAAAAACTCTGTTTATAGCTCTTCCAACTTCCTTGTATCTTCTGAAAAAGAGTTTTCTCTTCTTTGCTTCTCTGAACTTTCTCACGGTTTGCCATTCGACTACATGAACTGAATTGCAATTCTTTGTTGTTCTTGAATAAACCCATTTTGTTGGATAAAAAATGGCTGTTTATTTGTTTAAGATCAATCTCAAAGAAGCAGTGGTTTTTCTTTCTTTTTTCTGTGTTGATGCAAAGCCTAGAATGATTGCCCCTGTGGTAGAAGAGAGAGGCAGGATGGGGTCTGGACTCTGGAGACAGACTAACTTTAGTTGTGTTGCCAGTAGAAATGGAGTCCTTGTGGTGTCAAAGAAAGCATATCAGGCACCTGCATGGGACAACTGAGGTCTAGTGATAAGATTTATTGGGATTGAAATAAAAGGCTGACCCCCATTTCCCAGTGTCTCCATCTCTGTCTGTCCCTCTGTAGAAAAGAACAGCTTTGTCTTATCAAGCCCAGAACAGAAACGTGTCCAAAAGTTCTGTGTCATGCTGAAGCTTAGTGCAGTTCAGCTCCTGTCTGTCCCCAGTGTGTGTTCCTGGCTGCGCTCTGGCTGGCGCTGTGCTCAGGCCTGCGAGGTCTGCCCACGGCAGGCAGCTGGTATGCCCATATAGCTGCTTGGAGAGAGAGCGTGGGAATGAACGAATGGGGAAAGCACGTGTTACCAGGAGAGAGAGTGAGAAGGGAATTTTGTCTTTATTAGGCTCTGATTATATTATCTTGCACTTGGGAAGGAATCTTTTCAAACTAAACTAATCAATGTCCCAATCTTTCCTGGGATTCTGCTGGTTCCTCCCCCTAACCAATCCATTTCCTGGATGTTCTGGGTTCAGTCTCTGCGGCTGCCATCAAAGCCACCTGGCCAACGCAGGTTCAGGTTTGATTCTGACTGATGGTAATGAAACAGTTGAGTCAAAAGCTGGTGTTCTGCCTGACCTGTGGTGGTGCAGTGGATAAAGCGTTGACCTGGAATGCTGAGTTCAAAACCCTGGGCTTGCCTGGTCAAGGCATATATGGGAGTTGATGCTTCCTGCTCCTCCCTCCTTTTTCTCTCTCTCTCTCTCCCCTCTCTAAAATGAATAAATAAATAAATAAAATTAAAAAAAAAAAAAAAAAGCTGGTGTTCCATTGTCCTTTATTCTAGACTCACACCCGGCTGGCGAGAAATACACACAGTGGGAAAACACTTCCCTTTCCATTCAGGGCTCCCAAAACCACTGAGTCATCTGAGTTTCCTAGGATCAAAGATTTCTACCTCACCAGTCTTATTCACCTCTATTTTCCATTCCTTCTAATCTGACTTTCTGGCTGTCTCCTCCACATGGCTTCCCTGCCCTGCCTCCATGGGCTTTTAGAACATAATCAGTCTTCCCCTTTTAAAACCTTTTGCTACAGGCCCTGGCCTGTTGGCTCAGTGGTAGAGTGTCGGCCTGGCGTGCAGGAGTCCCCGGTTCGATTCCTGGCCAGGGCACACAGGAGAAGCATCCATTTGCTTCTCCACCCCTCCTCCTCTCCTTCCTCTCTGTCTCTCTCTTCCGCTCCCCCAGCCAAGGCTCCATTGGAGCAAAGTTAGCCCCAGTTAGCCCAGGCACTGAGGATGGCTCTGTGGCCTCTGCCTCAGGCACTAGAATGGCTCTGGTTGTAACAGAGCAACACCCCAGATGGACAGAGCATCACCCCCTGGTGGGCATGCTGGGTGGATCCCAGTTGGGCACATGTGGGAGTCTATCTGACTGCCTCCCCATTTCCAAGTTCAGAAAAATACAAAAAAAAAAAAAGAAAACCTTTTGGTGTAAAAGCCCTCCCAACACACATTAGTACAACCACACCCCTTCCAAGCATGAAGAGCAACTAATATTATCACCTGGGCAATGGGCATCCACATGGGCAGTGCCATTTTTAACAAAGTGAGAAAAAAATACCTTTATCTGCCCAACACTTATCCAATTCAACCTTTTTCCCGGGTGAGGTTTTGCCCCTCATGGTCACCATCTTAGCTCCTTCTTCACATGCCTCACAGTTAGAAGCATCTCCCACTGTGGCATCTTGACTTCTACTGAGCATGTGCCCAGCAGAGGAATGCCCCTTTATTGTTTTATCTACCTGTCAGTAATCCTGGCTAATGACTAGTCTATTCTGCCCACTTCAGGAACTAGATCCCCATGCAGTGGTCCCCTGAGGAATGCTGCAACTTCTTAGTGAAGCAAGCAGGCTTCTTGTCCAAGTCAGCTCCCAGCTTTTGTATGCTCAGTTCTTTCTGATTCCTTTTGCTCCCTTCCTTTATTTACATCTAGCCACCTATGCTATCTATGCATTTGGACTCAGATTCCAGCTCTGCTATTAATTTGCAGCTTTGGTTTTCTCATCTGTAAAATGGTGAAAATAACAGTACCCATTTCATGTGGTTGTTTTGAGAATCAAATGAGTAAATATTTATTTTTTATTTATTTATTTTTTTTTTCATTTTTCTGAAGCTGGAAACAGGGAGAGACAGCCAGACAGACTCCCGCATGCGCCCGACCGGGATCCACCCGGCACGCCCATCAGGGGCGACACTCTGCCCACCAGGGGGCGATGCTCTGCCCATCCTGGGCGTCGCCATGTTGCGACCAGAGCCACTCTAGCGCCTGGGGCAGAGGCCAAGGAGCCATCCCCAGCGCCCGGGCCATCTTTGCTCCAATGGAGCCTTGGCTGCGGGAGGGGAAGAGAGAGACAGAGAGGGAAAGCGCGGCGGAGGGGTGGAGAAGCAAATGGGCGCTTCTCCTGTGTGCCCTGGCCGGAATCGAACCCGGGTCCTCCGCACGCTAGGTCGACGCTCTACCGCTGAGCCAACCGGCCAGGGCATGAGTAAATATTTAGAAAGTATTTCAAATAATATCTTTCATATAGTGTTAAGCCTAATCCGGAGGGACACCAAACATTGAAGACACGAACAAAGTCCGTCCCTTACACATCAAAGCTTTATTGTCTAGCTTGGCCAAGCGGTGGCAACTCCAACAGAGGTCTGAGGGAGAGCGCGCTGGCCCTTTGTTTTATTTAGTTTTTATAGTTTTGCAAGTGGGAAGTATAGAAGCAAAAACTGCAATTAGGTGCCCTTTACTACTATTGGTTATAGTCATATGTCCTTTAACATGATAGGACCATGTTCAATTTGCAAGCTGTTGGGCAGATAAAATGTATTATGCTCACTTTGTTAAAGATGGAGGCCGTTGCCCAGGTGATATTAATGTGTGTTGAGAATCCTTGTAGCCTGGGGCTTGGTTTTGGGATTAAGCCTTTCCCACCCTTTTTGATGTGGGGTGGTACAATCCAATCATGCCTCAGAGAAGTGACTTTGTATTAGAGACTTCCCTATTTTGTATATTGGATTAAGAGTTTGGATTTCTACACTATAAAATGGGGACGAAATGGGAGCTTGCGCTCTTTGTTCCTGAGATTATCATTAGAAGAGAGAGCAGAGGAGAGCAGAGAAAGGCCATGTGGAGGAGGCCAGGAGAAGCAGCCAAGATGGTGGAGTGCTGAGTGAGATGCCAGTTTGTGTAGAGTTTGTATTTGGGATAAGGAAGGAGATGGGGAACAGAGGTGAATAAGTCTGGTGAGCTAGAAACCTTTGATTCTAGGAAACTCAGATAAGTCAGTGGCTTTGTGAGCACTGAATGTGACTGGGTTTTGGAGCCCAGTGTGTATTTTTACTTGCCCGCCGGGTGCAAGCTAGAATTAAAGACTATGGCCCATCAGTTTTTGGCTCCGCTGTTTCTTTACCGACTGTCTGAATCCAATGCGAACCTGCATGGGCCGGGAGGCTGCTGTGATGGTAGTGGCTCTGGCCATGCCTACTGGCTTTACACAAGCCATACATTATTTTGGAGAAAACAAAATTTATAAGTCAACACAATGGTAGAAAGATGTCTCTTTACATATTAAAAGGCATTTCTACATTCTCTAATGTTTATCCACCATCTCTCTGTCCAAAGTCACACATATTAGCCACATGTATTCACATAGGAGAGGTAGTTTCCGGGGACAAATACCCGCAAATGGCTCATTACTATAAGAAAAGGTTTAATTTGACTTTTCTCTTCCTGCACCTGGCTAGCCATTCACCCCTTTCCCCACAGGTGTGGTGGAATGTCAGAGAATCCATGTTTTCCTTCCCTTTGCATTTACAATACAATGCCAAAGGCCATCCTGGTTTTAGGCCAATCACACATTACAGAGATTATTCTCAAAATTTTTCTGCACACTTTAACCCAAATTAATAAAATGTTTTTCAAGCCTCTTAAAATATTAATATTAATTCTGAAGCTTTTGGTACTTTACAACACCTGCGGGTGAGGTGGCGCAGTGGCTCCTCAATAGTAAGTACTACTTAAGGTTTTGTTAAATTTTAGAAAGTTATAGGAAGATAGATTTTTACGTTTTTAAGAATTTTTAATGATGACAGATATCTAACAAAGCAAATATCTTGCAAAGAACAGAACCTCACTTGACCCTTGCCATGGGGGCAGCAGGGAAAAGAAATACAGATTTGCAGTTCAGAGTCTTAATTCAAGTCTTGGCTCAGCCATTTGTTAGCGGTGTCACCATAACAAGTCATATAATCTCTCAAAATCACTATGTCATCATCTACTGTATAATTTAAGTGAAACAATATGATTGAAGGTCCTTTGTTACCTGCAAAGTGCCCTTTAATGTAAACCTTGTTGTTTCCTTGAAAGCTCTGAGACAGAATCTGGTTGACTTTTTCTTTGTCAGTGACACTAGAGAAAAGATTCTTGTATCGAAGAGAAGTTTGGACTTGATAATCCCCATGGTTCATTCTTATTCTGGAAGTTTACTATCTGTTTCTCAAGTAGCCTGCCTGTCAAGGTTTGTGATCATTTGAAAGGAGTTAATAAGAGAAAGAATTTTTCTTTTTTGTTTTGACGGAGTGAATGAGATGGAGTTGTACTAAATAAGGAAATTAAATCTGGCAATCGTTGGGGAGGGTTAGCTCTTTCTACATATATAGTCATCACGATCATAGTTGAGGCTTTGTTTTGTTATTGCAGCGGTCCCCTTCCATTTGAATTACAGCCAGTTGAACTTGAGAGTGGGCAATGCCGTCTTCTGTGCAAAGGTTAAAGATAATTTGACTCCCTCCTAAAGCTGTAGATTTTTATGGTTAAAAATAAAGTATTTATCTTCAGTTTAGAAGTCTAATAAAACAGAAGTGTGAAATGGAATAAAGCATCTATCTCTTCAACAAATCCGTCTCAATAACACTTCCTGACAATCAAAAAACCTTCAGGGCCGCTCCTTTAATGACTTCTGAAGTTTTAACAGATTTGTACTAAGGCTGTGAGAATGACTGGAAATGGGCTTTAAAGTAGTGCTAACTTGTTTGTTTTAAAATCCACTCTCTGATTCTGTTTTTTGAAAAGAGTTTGAGAATATGCTTCCATTAAAATGTAGATTTATAAAGTGATTATGATAATGAGAATTACTGGGGAACTGCTCCAAGGTAAAACTTTTATAAACAGAAAAAATGTTTCTGAGCTTAGAATCAAGTCCCAGAGGCAAAAAGGGTAGCTAGCAATCTATCCCAGAACTGGGTGATTGTTAAAAGATGTGAAACTCTAGGTATCTGGACCTAACACTGAATCAGACAATACTGGACAGGTTTAAAAGATTCAGTGCTTCTTAAGCCCTGGGCGCATCAGAATTAACTGGGGGATATTTTTAAGACCATTATTCCCAGAACTCAGTCTCAGAATTCTGGTTCATAGCTCTGAAATATGGGCTAGGAATTTATAGAATTTACATAAATATAACTTTTCAGATATTTTGATGAACAGCAATGTTTAAAAACCACTAGAATTATACAGTCCCTAGGATCTTAGGTTTTCACAGAAAAGAATGGAATTTATAAAGTGAATTTTAAGAATGGAGTCATCAAGGGTAATATTTTTTAAATTTTAATTATTTTTATTTTACAAGTTTTTAATTTGGAATTTCTGAACCTACTCAAAGGTAGAGAGAAGAGTAAAAGCAATCACTCTGCTTAAACAATCATTACCACACTGCCAGTCCTGTTTCACCTGCTCTCCTTCCCTCCTCTGTTGCCGCAGACCAGCGCGGCTCCTAATAACGGTGCGGAATTGAGGAAACACACTATGTCAGAACAAAACCGATGGGACCGGGAGGCTCTTTAAACTGCCTGGCAGTATCTGAGTGCCCCACAGCCCCAGTTCACTTTATTATATAGACCTATGCAAATCAAGGACCCTGATACAAAGTTGCACATCAAAGGCTAAGACAGGAACTCTCCCAAGGCAAAAACAGGATACATTAGTGAAATTTACAAACATCTGAAACAAAGAGTCAGAGGAAGGGCATGTATATTGCTTCCTGCAACCCAAGGAAGGAAGTAGAGTGGGTGCAAATACTCAGCATCAAAGCCAAATATGGAGATGAAGGGGGGAGAACTTAGCCTTTTGCTAAGCCTCAAATCTACAATGGCCCCTTGCCATTAACAGTCCACAACACTATGTTTTTTTTAAAAAACTGGAATATATATTTTTAAAGATTTTATTTATTCATTTTAGAGAGGGGGGAGGAAAAGGAGAGAGAGAAAGAGAGAGAGAAAAGGGGAGGAGCAGGAAGCATCAACTCCCATATGTGCCTTGACAAGACAAGCCCAGGTTTCGAATCGGCAACCTCAGTGTTCCATGTTGACACTTTATCCACTGCGCCACCACAGGTCAGGCAAAAACTAGAATATTTTAAAACAAATTTCAAACACTGCAATTTCTTTTCTCATCGTTAAGGACATTAAAAAAAAAAAAGTAAATGTCACGCCATTGTTGTATGTATCAAAATAACCAGTAATTCTTTAATATTATCTATAGTAGTAATACCCAATCCATATTTGTATGGCCAGTAGTTGTGGCCATCCCAGCCATGCAGGTTCAGGTTCCCATTAGATTCGGATGGACGGTAATGAAACTGCAGAGCCCCAAACTGGTGGGCCATTTCTTTATTCTAGCCTCGCAACTGGCAGGTGAGTAAAAACACACAGGGCTCCAAAACCCATTCATTCAGAGCTCACAAAGCTACTGACACATCCAGGTTTTGCTAGAATCAAAGGTCCCCCCATCAGTCTTAGTCACCTCTGGTTCCCCATCTGCCAACATAGCTTCTTAATCTGCAAAACTGGCTTCTCTCTCCTTCCCTTCTATCTTGGCTTCTTCCTCTTCCTCGCTTTCTTCCTCATAAACTTTTCTTGGCATGAAAACCCCTCCTCCAACAACATTAGCATAACAAAGCTCCTTCTCTAGCAGGAAGGTAATTAACAGTTTCATCTCGCAGCACCATTCATGTGGGCAGCACCATTTTTTTTATCTTAAATAACAGTTTTATTATTTTTGTCAGGTATTATTTAATATTTTTATTAATATTTTAAAATGCTTTCTTTTTTTTAAGTATTCCTTTATTTTCTTTTTTTAAAATTAATTTAATGCAGTGACATTGATAAATCAAGGTACACATGTTGAAAGAAAACATCTCCAGATTATTTTGACATTTGATTTTGCTGTATACCCCTCACCCAAAGTCAAATTATCTTCCGTCACCTTCTATCTGGTTTTCTTTGTGCCCCTCCCCTCCCCCACCCCCTCTCTCCTTCCTCGCCCCACTCCCCACCCCTGTTACATCACATTCTTGTCCATGTCTCTGAGTCTCATTTTTATGTTCCATCTATGTATGGATTAATATAGTTCTTAGTTTTTTCTGATTTACTTATTTCACTCCGTATAATGTTATCAAGTTCCATCCATGTTATTGTAAATGATCTGATGTCATCATTTCTTATGGCTGAGTAGAATTCTATAGTATATATGTACTAAAACTTTTTAATCCACTCATCCTCTGATGGACACTTGGGTTGTTTCCAGATTTTCGCCGTTGTGAACAATGCTGCCACAAACATGGGGGGGCATTTCTCCTTTTGGAGCAGTTCTATGGTGTTCTTGGGGGATATTCCTAAAAGTACGATAGCTGGGTCAAAAGGCAGTTTGATTTTCAATTTTTTGAGGAATATCCATACTGTTTTCCACAGTGGCTGCACCAGTCTGCATTCCCATCAGCAGTGCAGGAGGGTTCCCTTTACTCCACATCCTCGCCAGCACTTATTCTGTGTTGTTTTGTTGATGAGCGCTATTCTGACTGGTGTGAGGTGATATCTCATTGTGGTTTTAATTTGAATTTCTCTAATGATTAGTGATATATGATATTGTATATAGAAAACCCTAAAGTCTCAGTCAAAAAACTACTGGACCTGATAAATGAATTCAGCAAAGTGGCAGAATATAAAATTAACACTCAGAAATCAGAGGCATTTTTATATGCCAACAATGAACAGTCAGAAAGAGAAATTAAGGAAACAATCCCCTTCACTATTACAACCAAAAAAATAAAGTACCTAGGAGTACATTTAACCAAGGAGATTAAAGACTTATACTCAGAAAATTATAAAACATTGATAAAAGAAATCAAGGAAGATACAAACAAGTGGAAGCATATACCATGCTCATGGTTAGGAAGAATAAACATCATTAAAATGGCTATATTACCCAAAGCAATCTATAAATTCAATGCAATACCAATTAAAATACCAATGATATACTTCAAAGATATAGAACACATATTCCAAAAATTTATACGGAACCAAAAAAGAACACAAATAGCCTCAGCAATCTTAAAAAAGAAGAATAAAGTGGGAGGTATCACACTTCCTGATATCAAGTTATACTACAAGGCCATTGTACTCAAAATAGCCTGGTACTGGCATAAGAACAAGCATATAGATCAATGGAATAGAACAGAGAACCCAGAAATAAACCCACAGCTCTCTGGACAACTGATATTTGACAAAGGAGGTAAGGAAATACAATGGAGTAAAGACAGCCTTTCTAACAAATGGTGTTGGGAAAATTGGACAGCTACCTGCAAAAAAATGAAACTGGACCATTAGCTTACACCATTCACAAAAATAAGCTCAAAATGGATAAAAGACTTAAATGTAAGCTATGAAACCATAAGCATCTTAGAAGAAAACATAGGCAGTAAGCTCTCCGACATCTCTCGGAGCAATATATTTGCTGATTTATCTCCACGGGGAAGTGAAATAAAAGATAGGATAAACAACTGAGACTATATCAAACTAAAAAGCTTTTGCACAGCTAAAGACACTAAGAACAGAATAAAAAGACAAACTATACAATGGGAAACATATTTGACAATACGTCTGATAAGGGGTTAATAACCAAAATTTATAAAGAACTTGTAAATCTCAACACCTGGAAGACAATCCAATCAAAAAATGGGAAAAAGAAATGAATAGATACTTCTCCAAAGAGGACATACAGATGGCCAATAAGCATATGAAAAAGTGCTCAACATCACTAATCATTAGGCAGTACCATTTTTAACAATAAAAGTGAGCAAACTCAGAAAGACAAATTTTACAAACTCATTTGCCCAATAATATTCAAATTCCTTGTCTCAAAGTAAGTGGTAGAAGATGAGATTTGGACTTAAGCAGTCAGACTGCAGTGGACTCCCTAACTCATAGAAAGATAGAGTACATTGTAGGCAATCTTAATTACTAGTTTTGGGGGTCTTAGGGAAGTAAGAACCAGTTGTTAACTGTGGTCGGGCAATAGTAAACTGCAGGGAATTCAGAAAATGGGTCAGTTTCTGTTGTTTAGTTGCATCATTGTGAGGCCCTGTGAATATAGGGAATGATCCTCTGTCCACATCTGACAGACAGAACTGAATGCAACTTGTATGCATTCTTCCAGATTTACTGAGGTCTGGGATCACTTTCTTGGTAGGAATACAGATGCAGATTTTTGATCCAAGGTTGCCTTATGGAATATTATCTAATCTTTCATCACATATGACTCTATTGTATCTATTAAGGTTTGGCCTTTGGCTTTTGGGTTTAGGATGAACTAAAATGTAATTGGTGTTTAGTACATATTTATTGAATGAATGAATGAATGAATAAGTGGAATATAACTTGTATTTGGTATTCAACACATCATAGATTAACTTGGCTTTATCAAATCTGTGATCCAAATTTATTATAAATACAATTTTTGTAAATAAAATGTTTTCAAGCAATTCAAAATTTTTAGTGTATTTAGAGAATTTACTTAAGACTTAACCTGACGATGAATTCTTCCTAAAGGGAAGCAGTGTTACGCAATGGAAATGACATGTCCTAATACATCTGAAGGAGGAGAAATAAATTTTGAATGATAGTTTCCTCAAAAGATAACTGATATACACCTGTATGGAGATTTAAATCTATCTCTGCAAGTTATGCCAGCAGGGCAGTAGGAGAAGCTGCAGTTGCTGGAGGATCAGGGTGGTTTAGAATGAGAATGGAAAATGGAAAACCTGCAGGATAATGAGGAGAAAAGTCTCTTACTGCTTTGATTCTAAAGTCCTCTGAGGCTGGGTGGGTGTCTTTTGTCCCCTAGTTTTCTGAGATTGGGGCTATTAATGTTTATGAATATCTACCTTCTCCTTTTTACTAGGCACATAGCAGGCTCACAGCTGGAGCATGTTTCCCAGCCTGCTCTGTAAAGAGGTGTAGTCACATGACTGAATTCTAGCCAATAGGATGTGAATGAAAATGATGTACATCACTCCTTGGTCTGGAAGGATAGTCATAACCTGTCATTGCATGGCCACATTCTCTTACTCTCTCTGCAGCCTGGGGTCAGGCAGACAATTGCAAGGCTTCTTTCATATTGTGGAGCTTCCCTTGCCAAAGCCTCTTACATTACATATGAGATGAAGCTCTATTATGAAAACCACTGGAAGATGGCTGTTGTTAGCTTAGCCTGGTTTGCATAGTTTCTAAGCACCAGAATGCAAATATGGAATTGGGTCTCTTCAGGCATTCATAGACGTAAAGGGAGAGTGGTGTTTTTTTTGTTTTTTTTTAATTTTTAAATTTTTATTTTTTATTTATTCATTTTAGAGAGGAGAGAGAGAAAGGCGGGAGGAGCAGGAAGCATCAACTCCCATATGTGCCTTGACCAGACAAGTGCAGGTTTTGAACCAGCGACCTCAGCATTCCAGGTTGACGCTTTATCCACTGCGCCACCACAGGTCAGGCAAGAGAGAGTGTTTTAACACATGCCAGAGCTTAAAAAACAAAAAGACTTTACTGTTATGTGGCTTTGGACCAATGACTTGATTTTTTTAAGTCCTTGTTGTTTCTTCTCTAAAATAAAGATAATCATAGTACTCACCTCAAAAAATTGTTGGGAGAATTGAATAAAATTGCCTCTTAGAAATAAAATAACTATTAATAAAGTAGCTATTTTAAATTTGATCATGAATATAGTCTAATTTATTCAAGCATGCTTTCTAAGTGCTTGGTATGTCAGGGCAAGAGTATGTTAGGAAAGGATATTAATTTTTGCCTTTGAAGAGCCCCCCCCCCCCAGTCTAGGAAGACAGTTGAAGGGCAAGCCAATAATTACATCATGTGAACAGATTTATGAGTACATCAGCTTTTAAATTTACTGGGTATAATATATTAAATATTCCTGTGCTAAAGATATATATCAGTAGGTGGAGGTAGAAAAAGGATACTCTTGGAGTATAACTATATAATTATATCTATGTCTATTTAATTTAATTTTTTTCCCTGAACTGGCTGATGAATTTATAAACCTGGCTGCTTTGCTGAAAGTCAACTGGCCCTTGTATCAGTGAGAGGTTTGTCATTTCAGGACAATATTTGGAGCCTTGTAAATAGCTTGAGATGATTAATTTACTCTAACAGTGAAAAAGCGAGCTGTGCTGCCATGCATCTTCCAGGCTGACATTTTAGGGGTAATTCTACTGAGTCAATTACAGTACCTCTTTTCTCCCAGTTAATTTCACATCCACCTAGCCATCACAAGATGCAGAGGAAAATGCAGGTAGGTGATAAAACAAAAGGTTTGGGAATCTTTCCATACCTCCAAGGCATCTGGGAATTTTATCCTGAAAAGGGCATGACAGGCCCTGGCCGGTTGGCTCAGTGGTAGAGTGTTGGCCTGGTGTATGGAAGTCCCGGGTTTTGATTCCTGGCCAGGGCACACAGGAGAAACACCCATCTGCTTCTCCACTCTTCCCTCTTTCCTTTCTTTCTATCTCTCTCTTCTCCTCCCACAGCCAATGCTCCATTGGAGCAAAGTTGGCTCTGGTGCTGAGGATGGCTCCATGGCCTCCACCTCAGGTGCTAGAATGGCTCTGGTTGCAACAGAGCAACACCGCAGATGGGCAGAGCATCACCCTCTAATGGGTTTGCTGGGTGGATCTTGGTTGGGCATAAGCGGGAGTCTGTCTGTCTACCTCCTTGCTTCTGACTTCAGAAAAATACAAAAAAAAATAAAAAAATAAAAAGAGCATGACACACTGAAACAGTAATTAGACTTGCATTTAAAAATTGTCAAGCTTTGGAATCAAAGAGATATTCCTGAGGTTAATACTTATTCAAAAGCCTAGTAAACAATTTTTCTGATGTGTAAATAAATATTTTGTTGTGTTGTTAGTTGCCAGACACTGCACTAGAAGATTTGGGCTCAAAGAGGAGTAAACAAGATCCAAAGTTTAATTTTATAAGTGTTGAAATGGATAAATATCCTAATTGTCCTAATTGAAGTCAGAGCCTTGTCTGCATGATACAGTTTCAGGAGAGGGCTCAAAGGTGCAGTGGTTCAGCAGCTTCTTCAAGGGAGAATGGGAGTTTGCAGGTGGAGAAGAGGGTAGCAGGATTTGCCAGAGGGGTTGGTAGAAGGCCCTTTTAATGGTCTTGGGGTCCTGGGATGCTTTAAAAGATACCAAGCATCTCCAGTTCATAGAATTCAGAGATTTTATTAAACACATAACATCCACCAGACCAAGAAGGTTAGACAAAGCTGTTCAACTTAACTTAGAGAAAGTTCCACATATATTTCTTTTCTTTTTCTTTTTTTTTTTTTGTATTTTTCTGAAGCTGGAAATGGGGAGAGACAGACAGACTCCCGCATGCACCCAACCGGGATCCACCTGGCACGCCCACCAGGGGGTGACGCTCTGCCCACCAGGGGGCGGTGCTCTGCTCCTCCGGGGCGTCGCTCTGTTGTGACCAGAGCCACTCTAGCACCTGGGGCAGCGGCCAAGGAGCCATCCCCAGCACCCGGGCCATCTTTGCTCCAATGGAGCCTTGCTGCGGGAGGGGAAGAGAGAGACAGAGAGGAAGGAGAGGGGGAGGAGTGGAGAAGTAGATGGGCGCTTCTCCTGTGTGCTCTAGCCAGGAATCGAACCCGGGACTTCTGCACGCCAGGCCGACACTCTACCACTGAGCCAACCGGCCAGGGCCTCATATATTTCTTAAACGTCCATTTGATTATTTTTTTCAATCCAGATTTCTCCCTCCCATCACTATAATAACTCTCCTGATAAAAGAAGCAGGAGGAGAAATTTCTAACATCTCCCATCCAGATGCCTTCTCTTTTTTGCTAATTTTACAATTTTAATAGTTCAGCAAAGTGCTCTGAATATTCTACGTTACCAAAAATTAACATAGCAGTTAATTGGATTTGATACTATTAGGGAGATGGAGAAATTGTCTAAAGCAATTGGTTAAGATATTTTGCCTAGGGGGATAAAGTCAGATAATGAGAAATGAATGCGAATCAAAAGTTTCCTATATATTTTAATATTAAAAATTTTAAGAGTAACATTTGGCCTCTTTAGCAGCATCTGTTTGCCAACACAGGAAAAGCACAGGGGGATGTGGAGGCTGGGAGGGTAAGAGAGGCCGAGAGGCCGGGGTGAGAAGGTAAAAGGCAGGGCAGAGGCCCAGGAAGTAGATGGTTTTATTATGGAGAACTTTGCACATTCTATGGGGCTAATTCTAATACAGGTAATCATTTATTCCTGACCATTTAATGAGAGTAATGACTTTGTTTATATACCTTCAGGTTACAAAAAAAATTTCCCATTCATTTTAGAGGTGGCCTGGTGACTGCCCCAGGTCACGCAATTAGAGATAGAGATGAATCTTTCTGAAGGCACTTTCTCTCATTTACTTGCTGAAAACAATTGGGATGACAGACCATGAATAGCTTGTTATCTCTAAGCACTGAGATAATAATTGATAAACTGGTTGCTAATGAGATTTTTAAGCTTGGTAACATTTAATTTGGGAGTTACTTACTGCATCTGACCTGAAGAGTTCAAGCCACTAATTTCAGTGGCTATATTTTTCTGCATGCAGGCTCGCTGTCTGGGCATTGCAGTCTCTGGTACCTCAGATATTAGTTGAGAAAAACTCAGTGACCCGTTCTGTAGGACTCTTTTGAGAGAAGCGCCATCTCCAAGCAGTGTATGAACAGGTCAGTAGGAGGGAGTGATGGACTTGTTCTTCTTCCCATAGCCAGGCCAGGGGTTTGAGAGAGAAGAAAGCCTCCTTTACTGAATCCTCACAGGGAGTGGCCTATCCCATGTTTTTCTTCATCTTTTTCTGTATGAGTTTATATATTTCTAGTCTAAAAACTATTTTCTTTTTACTCTTTTTTTCTTTTCTTTTTTTAAGTGAGAGGAAGGGAAATAGAGAAACTTCTGCATGCGCCATAACTGGGATCCACCAGGCAACCCCTGTCTGTAGCCGATGCTCCCCATGCTGGAACCAGCTGAGCCACTGTCTATAGGAGGGGGAGAGAGAGGGAGAGGAGGGGGAGGAGGAGAGGAAGAGAAGCAAATGGTTGCTTTTCATGTGTGCCCTGACTGGGGATCAAAGCCAGGATGTCCGCACATGGGGCTGAAGCTCTCTCCACTCAGTCAACAGACTAGGGGCCCAGTCTGAAAACTTAAAGTTGGAGAACTGAACGCTAAAGAAGTGCTTAGGTCTGATTCACATTGTTTAGCACCACAGTAAACTCTTACATTCTAAAATAGTTTAATTTTTAAGTCTTTTCCTTGCAACAGGATTGTAAGTTACTAGAGGGCAAGGACCTTTCTTCTAGATCTCTCATTTGTTTTTCACATACTACCTTTGACCCCACTCAGCCTTTATGTCTTGATGTTAGAGGAGCTCAATAAAACTCTGGAAACAGCATAATGGAGTGGATAAGAATGGGGCTCTAGAGCAGCGGTTCTCAACCTGTGGGTCGCGACCCGGCGGGGTCACGACCCACAGGTTGAGAACCGCTGCTCTAGAGGAAGATGGCCTGGCTTTTATAATTCCAAGTTTATCACTAACTAACAATGACAGCTCTGTAGGACTTCTCTGAGAGAAGCTCTATCTTGGGCAAGCTATATAACTCCTCTAAGCCTGCTTCTATTTTCTCAAATGTAATCTGAGGATAATATTTGAAACTACCCGATATGATTATTGTGAAATTGAGCTAGATATTATATTTAAAGCAGTCGGCACAGAGCTTGACACACGATTAATAAACGTTTGGGATTATCATCATTAGTATCGTCATCATTTTGATTGTATTTATTCTCCTCCTCCTTGGGGATGGTTGATGATAACGTTGTTAGGTGCATTTAAAACTTGTTAATTTTATTTTCAGTCTGGAAAGAACTTCTTGGTTTTGTGCCGCAGAGCTCTGTTTTTGGCTTTATCTGTTTAGTAAAACTTGGAAGACATAATTGGTCAGTTTAGGGTAACACAAATGTAGGGAGATCAGGAAATATAGAGCTGATGGAATTAAAGTTTAGAACAATGAGCTGAAACTGGCAAGACTATATTTAGTAGACATAGTATATAGAATTGTATTCAAATTAAAGGTCAAACAACTAAAAATAAAATTGCCTAACTACAGGATGGGAGATACTTGACTGGATGGCAGTTAGTATAAAAAGGTCTTAAGGATTTTGGTGACCAGAGGTTAAGTCTGAGATGTTAACATGAGGTTTTAGTTAAGAAGGCAAATACCACCTTAGGCTACTGCTATGGGCTGAATGTTTGTGTTTCCTCAGAATTTATGCGTTAAAAATTAACCTTCAATGAGATTATTTGGAGGTTGAGCCTTTGGGAGGTGATTAGGTCATAAGCATAGAGACCTCATGAATGGGATTAGTGCCCTCTTAAAAAGAGGTCACAGAGAGCTCCCTTGCCCCTTCTACCATGTGAGGACACAGTGAGAAGGTGCCAACTAACATCCAGGAAGCAGGCTTTTAACAAATATTCAGACCTGTTGGTACTTCGATCTTGGACTTCCCAGCCTCCGGAACTGGGAGAAACAAATTTCTATTATTAGTCACTCCCTATATGGTGTTTTGTTATAACAGCCTGAATGAACTAAGATAGCTCTATTAATCAGAGTGCAGTGTTCAGATCAAGGAAGGTAACAGATCTGTTGTTTATTACACCAGTATGAACATCCCTGAAATATTATGTTTAGGTTCAGGTACCTTTGCAATCATCTTTTTATCATTTCACCAAAGGTCTGAGCTGCTTTCTTAGCTATGGATAAAATGAATAGCAGGAGGGCAGATTTGTTATATCATCCAATACTGCTAATCATTTTGTAGTTGATGTCTTTGACCATGGATTTATTTTCTCTTTTTTTATTAGTGGGAGGAGGGGAGGCAGAGACAGACTCCTGCATGCACCTGGACCGGAATCCACCCAGGAAGCATTACCCTAATGCTCTGTGTATCTGGGGCATTGCTCCATTGCTCAGCAACTGAACTTTTCTTGGCGCCTGAGGTGGATGCATGCTGTGGACCCATCCTTAGAGCCCTGGGCCAACTCACTCCAATTGAGCCAGGGCTGCAGGAAACCAAGGGAGGGGGGAGAGAGGAGAGAGAGGAGAGAGAGGAGAGAGAGGGAGAGAGAGAGAGAGAGAGGAGAGAGAGAGAGAGAGAGAGAGAGAGAGAGAGAAGCAAGAGGGGGAGGGGTGGAGAAGCAGATGGGTGCTTCTCCTGTGTGCCCTGACCGGGGAATTGAAACTGGGACAACCACACACTAGGCGACGCTCTACCACTGAGCCAACTGACCAGGGTCCATGAATTTCAATATAGGGGGAACACTTTTTATTCCTTTCCCAAGAGAGATTTTTTTCTCACTCTGGGCTTGACTCAGAGTCAGTTATGTCCTCATTTTCTGTTTAAAAGAGTTAGGCCAAGTTCCTTTATGACCATTTAGTTTCTATCTCACGTTTCCCTTCCTTCATTTCTCCCTCTGCTCCTCTCAATGCTGCATCTTTCTTCTGTGTGTCCTCTCGCTATGTGTTTCCATTGTGTCTACTGCTGTTGCTCCTAATCTGCTGCCTTTCATGATGTACTTTCTCTCTTTTCCTTAATGCAGATAGTTAAATAACAATTTTAACTAGAATTTTCATAGTTTAATAATGACTTGTCAGTAGTATACCTTTCAGATTATACATTTGTTTAAAATATAGTAACAGTCAGTGCTGTAGCCAAAAGAAGAGTAATTGCAATGATTTTGGAACTTGTAGCAGGCTGGTGCAGGGGAGCTGCCTTTCATAGGGACCTTATTATTATGGCAAGTGGTTTTTGGTGATTGTAGTAAGTGAGACAGGCTGGTGTTTCAGCAAATGAGAGATTCCTTTCGGGTAGAGGTGAGAACTTGGCAAGGGGGATTAGAAGTTCATTAAATGCAGAGTGGACCAAGACAGAAAATTTAGGTTATTAAGGTTGTTTGACTCTACTTTTATACTGAGACTAAAAAGGTTTGCTGACATGAAATTTGATCTCATTAAGTTGAGAGTCTTTTGGAAGCAATGACTAGACCTTATTATCCAGTGCATTGATGGCGACTATTTCAGGCCATGGCAGACTGAAAGAGAAAGAATACTGGGTAAGTGGAACTTTTAAGAGAACAATTAAGACAGGCAATTTAAGCTATTACTTAAAAAAGTTGGAGAGTACTTATTATTCTCTGCATTTTTTATCCCTTAACTATGCCTAGGAATGTGAGTTTATACTTATATGAGTCTCATTCTCTTCTATAGTGAGGGGACCTGTGATAGCCATTTTGCTGTCATTTTTACAGCAAAGTGTATATATTTGTCTTGAAGATCTTTCATGATTTTTTTTTTTTTTGGCCAGAAATTATGTCAGTTATATCATGGGAAGTGACTAACATAAAGGATAATGACTTACATGGAAGAAATTTTAACAGTGATGCTAATCCTGTTGTAATTACTTTAGCTACCGCAGAGCAAAGTGTAGCATGACAACGTCCTGAAGTATTAACCGGTGTATTTTCACAGTTGCCTGTCTTCCTTATGCTTTACGGAAGGGAGGCCACAGAAAGAATAATGAGCAGAAAAAGAAAGAGTAATTCATACACTTTTGGACCCCAGGGCAGAAGCAATAGTGAGAGAAAAGGTGCAAGAGGCTCAACTTTTGCCCTGACCTTGAGGAGGGCATAGGAGAGCTGTGAGAAAATCAGTGGACCCTAGGAGTCTTCAAGGTTGCCAAAAGGGAAATTGGACTGGAATTCAGCATGAGCAGTGTGACCAGATACCTGGGGAAGTACAGATGTCAGACTCAGTGGAGGCAGCATGGAAGGAAATGATATCCACAGACTAAAAGGTCAAGTTACCACTCAGAGACGGCATGTGTGAATGGATGACATTCACAGACCAGACACCTCAAAAGCCTTGACATTGTGTAGTCTCCCTTGCTTGGCCAATCTTTTATCAGGGACAGCCCTTAAAGAAGAGGGCAATCCTGAATTTACCGAGTTTCCTTAGAATTGACTATAATTAACATTCTTATCCCTGATGAAATAAGGATTCAAGCTAGACATTACATTCAATTTTAGAAAAAGAAATTTTTATTTTTGCACACCTGAATTTGCTATTCTTACTGTTAGTGCTTTAGGAAAAAGCACCAAAAATGAATAATTGACCTTCAGTCAACTGGGGCGGGGGCTGTTTTTAAATTGGAAAGAACCACTTATGAGCAAGTCAGGGGATTTAAATTTTACTCTTGTATTTGTAACTCTTTGACCTTGGGCACATGATTTCTCCTCTGGGGTTACCTGTTTCCATCTGTGGAACTGGCCTGGATCAGCGCTTCTGGGCCTACTGGGTTCCTTGGATAGTCTGAGGATCTTTTCTAAGGCTTCTCGAATGTATGTATGAACCCATCATTATCTGTAGATGGATTAAGTAACATGCCTTTTCATACTTCTAATTTTTCAAATGTCTGTAGATCTTATTGTGTTTAATAAAATATGGTTAATTTATTTAAAAGCACCACTAAGTTTATATTTTATTTTTATAATTATCTTCTCAATTAAACAATATGAAATTTATAAATATTATTTAGAAATTATAGGGGAGTTCTTTTAGTTTAGACTTTAATTTAAAATGTGGTTTTGGTGGGACCAAAGGATCCCTAAAGAACCATTCCATTGCCTACAATTCTAAAATGGGGTTTGAGCTAACTAGCAATAAATATTACATAGTAGTTCTAAAAATGATTGATTCTCACACTCTGATAGTGGGTGCTAAATGATTTATCTCAGAAATAAAAAATATTAATGATAAAGGAAATGTGGTGTTTTTTTTTGTTTTGTTTTGTTTTTGTATTTTTCCGAAGCAGGAAATGGGGAGGCAGTCAGACAGACTCCCGCATGCGCCAGACCGGGATCCACCTGGCATGCCCACCAGGGGGCGATGCTCTGCCCATCTGGGGTGTCGCTCTGTTGCAACCAGAGCCATTCTAGCGCCTGAGGCAGAGGCCACAGAGCCATCCTCAGTGCCCGGGCCAACTTTGCTCCAATGGAGCCTTGGCTGTGGGAGGGGAAGAGGGAGACAGAGAGGAAGGAGAGGGGGAGGGGTAGAGAAGCAGATGGGCGCTTCTCCTGTGTGCCCTGGCCGGGAATTGAACCCGGGACTCCTGCATGCCAGGCCGACACTCTACCACTGAGCCAACCGGCCAGGGCCAAAGGAAATGTTTTAATTAATGTATCCATATAATCTTTCTTCTCTGATACTGAAAAACCCCTATCTCTAGGAGAGTGTAATGGTAAAAGCCTAGGTTTAAATCCTGCTCTTTCTGCCTACTTCCTACTGGGATAACCCAGCTGAGTAACCTAACCTTTCTGAGCTTGTTACTCCTCTTTAAAATGAAAATAAAAGTCTTGCCCTGCCCGGATAGCTCGGTTGGTTAGCATTGTTCCAAAGCGCAGAGGCTGCCGGTTAGATCCCTGGTCAGGGAGCCGACAGGAACAGATCAATGTTCCTGTCTCTCTCTCCTGTCCTCTCCATCTAAAATCAATAAATTAAACATTAAAAAAATAAAAAATAAAATGAAGATAAAAGTCAATCTCACAAGTATGTTGTGAAGATTAAAAGAGATAAACTGTGAACACATTATATTGTCTGGCAAAAAGAAGTATTCAAAAATGGTTAGTTTTGGGCCATGAACACACAGTGTAATATATAGATGTATTGTAGAATTGTGCCCCTGGATCCTGTATAATTTTATTAACTGATGTCACCCCAATACATTCAATAAAAGAATTTAAAAAATTGTCAGTTTCTCTCATCTTCTTCCAGGAAACCTATTCAGTGTAATAGTATAAACAGATAAAGTTAATTAAACTTGGCTTACATATAAAAATGTGTGAATTAAACATCGATTTAACAGCAGTTAAAGTCACATGTTCACTCGCCACCTTGTCCAGGGCTGGGTTGGAATCATCCCTTTTACAGTAACTAATGAGCAATGCGGTTTGACCACCTGGAAAGCAGTCTGGCACGGTGCCCATCTCTCTCTGAAGCTTGGACGAGCTTTCACCTGTTGTCACCCCAAGTCTTCCCTTCTTTCTGAGGAAGCACTGAGCGTGTTATTCAGCAGCCCCATTCAACGACTGCCAAGAATGAGAATCCTGAGGTGCCCTCTATTGTGAGGTCTTGCAGTAGAACTTGAATGGAGAGGATGTGCGCTCAAAATCATTTATTTTGAATGCATTCTCACTTTAGTGGGGAAAGAAGGCACAGATGGCTGAAACAGGACATGTGCCAGTTCTTTCATGCCAGGCAGCCAGTGAGTCCAGGCTGTAAAAGAATGAGCTCTAGGAAAAGAGTGAAGGCTAAAGGAACACACAAAGTACCCATGTAATATGGTCCCGGGGACACCATTAAAAGCAGCTGTTTGGGGTAATCAAAAAGCTTCCCTCAGAGATAATGTCGACTTCTTGAGTATTGTTTACATTGCAGACCATGGATAGTAGAATTGGTCTCTACTTTTTCCTTCAGGAGCTGTTGTATTGGAGAGAGTGGCTTGGACGGGAAAACCAGTAGTAGATGGGAGACCAATCATTTCCCCAGCAGAAAGCTTGTCAGGATGTAGGTTTCTTGGCTTCATCCGTTCTTCTCCTTCAGCTCTGCCAAGTGGTTGAAATTGCTGGCTGCATGCCACTCCCTGAAGCTCTCTTGAAAGTTGTTGTTTCAAATTTCCTGATCCTCTGATTTGAGGATCCCAAAGCAGCAGCTTCTTTGCCTCTAAATGATTTGTTTACTCAGTCCTAAACATTGCTGCACTGCCACTGAGTTAGCTAAGTTCATCCAGGTTGCAGGGAACAGAGAAGCTCAGGTTATAAGGTGATGGGAGTTATTGCAAGGATACTGCAGCAAGGGAGAAGACAAAGTCATCTCAAATAGTTGGCCCTGAGGAACTGAGCAGATGTTTCTAATTTGACAGTAGTTCTAGGTATCTGAGTTAGTTTGCTGGGGCTTCCTTACCAAAGTCACCATAAAGTGGGTTGCTAAAACATGAGAAATTTATTGTTCTGCAGGGTGGACATCAGAGATCAAAGAATTGGCAGGTGCTTCTTGTGAGGACAATGCGAGAGAATCTGTGCCATGCCTCTTGCCTGGCTTCTGGTGGTTTGCTGGCCATATTGGCATTCCTTGGCCTGTAGAAGCATCACCACAATCTCTTCCTGTATCTTCTCATGGCCTTCTCCCTGTGTGCATGTCTGTCTGGCTCCAAATTTCCCTTTTTTATTAGGAGACCATATCAAATTGATACCTTACCCTAATGATGCTTTTTTTTTTTATGTGATTACCTTTTAGAGACTATATCTCCAAATAAGGTCACAGAGGTTACTGAAGTTTAGGACTTCAACATATGAACACTTGGTGACAAAATTCAACATGTAACAGTGTCCAACAGTCACTCTTATTCTTGTTCCATTAGACTGACTTATATTTCTGATTAAGCTTCCCTTCCTTAGTTTCTATAGAAACTTTTATGTTATCTGCTACTGGGTGTCTTCTTTGTCCACTTTATTCTCTGACTTGTGGTTTCTGCTGCCTCATGACCTCTCCTTACTGACTTTTCTTTGTATGCTTTGGCTTCCACATTACTGTCTGATTTCTGAATCTTTTGGAGGTTTCACTGGGTTAGTGGCTTGCTGTGAAGTACAGAGCATCTCTCCTGGTGAGGTTCTTCTGTCGCTCTATTCTGTAGACTTCTGCTGGCCTTTGGTGGGTGGTGTGGCTCAGAACTGACCCCTCAACCTGTTAGCCTTAGCTATGACAGTGAGTCTCATAGAACACAGCATGGCAATCTGCAGAAATTCTCTCCCATAGCTGCTTTCTTCAGAAGGAAACTGGGGACATGTGGGTGTGCTTGGCTCTTAGAGAGAGTGGCTATGTGACCGCCACTGTGCTAAACTCAGGGATTCAGAGAAAAAGACGTAGTTTCTTTCTGTTAGGTGAGGTGGGTGCTTGGCTTAGGTTGGTAGGTGCTTGGTGTCTATACTGGAAAACTCTCTGGCCTGGGAAGATCTGATTTCATGATTCTTCTGATATTGAGAAGTTCTCACAGAGCCACTGCTCTTTTCTGAGACTGCAGACATACTACAAAAAAAATAAGAAGTTACTAAAGAGCATTATAGATAATGCAATACAAGTGTTTATATATAATTGATTTTAACCTTTTTTTGCTATTTTTAAGATAATTACAGTATAGTAGTCCCCTTATCTGTAGTTTTACTTACTGTGGGTTCAGTTACCCACAGTCAACACTGGTCTGAAATTAAGTGGGAAATTTCAGAAATAAACAATTCATAAGTTGTAAATTGAGTGTTATTCCAAGTAGTACAATGAAGTCTTGTGCCTTCCCACTTTATCCTGCTGGGGACGTGAATCTTGCCTTTGTCCACATATTTTTGCTGTGTATACTACCGGTTCCGTTAGTCATTCATTAGATGTCAAGCTATCAGGCTGACTTTGGTGGTATCGTAGTGCTTGTGTTCAAGGAACCTTTATTTTACTAAATAATGGCTCCAAAGTGCAAGAGTAGTGATGCTGGCGATTTAAATATGCCAAAGAAAAGCTGTAAAATGTTTCCTTTGAATGGAAGCATATATATGCACAGGGAAAAACATACTATACAGGTGGAACAATAGTAGATTTATAGTTGTGAGAACACAAAACAGTTTATTCTTGTATTATTACTTATTAATTATTGTATAACTTCTTTGTATCATAACTGTAAACCTACTTTTGCCCACCCCTGTATATAGGGTTTATTACTATTTGTGGTTTCAGGCATTCACTGGGGACCCTGAAATGTATCCCCCGGAGATAAGGGGGGAGACTACTTTATTTTTAAAAATATCACTCAGAGCTAGTCTAGTAAAGAGACACAAACATAAAGTTGTATGATGCCAGTCTTCTTTATTCCGTCCTGTCAGAGTATCTCATACCCATGTCTTTCCTCATTTGAGAATGCCATCAAAGGTTTAAAGCTTTGTTAATGTGACTCCAAGCTGAATGGTGCTCTTATCTGTTCCAAGTGTACCCCCTTTTCTTCCTCGAAAGGATTGGAGGTCAGAGATATATACCCAGATGGGATTTTATTAAATTGACTTGGTCCTGTACCAAAGTTTAATTATAACCACCTACTTAAATCACGTAAGTCAAGTAGCCACGTCTCAAGTAAAAAATTCCTTTTGACTTTATTGGGATCATTAAGCAATATCTTGGGCCTAGCACTGCCCTAGGCTCCTTGGAGAATACAAACCTGGGCAAGACAGAGTGTAGCTTCTGAGAAGCACTGAGGCAGGACAACTCATTGGTTACAATCACATTGTTGTGTGAGCCTTTCATTTTTCAGCTTTGGGTGGCTGGCACCGGGGTGGCACTGCTCGCAACCCTTGCTCACCGCTGGAACTCCTCTCTGAGTATTGATTTTAGAATTCCTCATTGACTGGCAGGTTTTATGGTTTTCATTTTCCTTTTGATAATACTCACCATTCAGGCTTCCTGCTGCTCCCCCAGCACTGCCTAAGGTTTATGTGGCCTCCACTATGAGTAAAGGATTTTAACGAATATTTACTTCCATCATTTGCTTCTCAGTGATTTATGAGGAGTTCGCAGAGAATTAATTTCTTGAGATTGGGTGATCCTTGGAACAGGAGGTAGGGTTTTGCTGACCAGATACTACAGGGTGCAAACAAAGCAAAACAAATAGGAAAGCCTGGACTTGAGATGGATTTGATCGACCGGGCTTGACTGCTCAAATACAACCAGTGAATTTAGTTGTTTTAGTTTTAGGACACTGAAATTCACCCAGATCCAGGAATTCATCCTGGTTTCAAAAAAAGGCAGCTTTTTATTTACTGTATTTGTTTTTGGAACAGTCACCTTTCTATATAACAGAAAATTAGAAGTTGGAAGGGCCCTTTTTTTAGATTTCTTTTGTCATCTTCTATGACAAAAGCTTGGATATGAGTATTGTATTTGTGTTATTTGAAAGCTTGGATTTTATTGTTTTTTTTTTTAAAGTAACTTCTTCCTACAAATTTTAGAAATTTAAGACTCTGGATATTAAAGCCAAAAGGGAGATTTGACATTTTTCTTTGGTTCTCAGTTTCTTCCTTACCAGAAATAAACATTGTTACCCAGAACTCTGTAGTCTGAAATCTTTAAATCTATCAAAAATTCGTTAGAAGAATTAACCAAAGGTGTGGAATTGCAAATCTGACTTGTTACCAAGCTAAGGAGTAGCTAAACACACAGAAACTTTATGTCCCAATTGTCTTATAAGTGTTGATGACAAATAAATTAGAAAGTTTTATTAATTACTTCAAAATACAGAACATATCAAAAATCCCTATACCATCAGGGCTCCCAGTTTTCTGAACCCCGATATAGTTTGTTTAACCATTTTGTAGAAAATGAATTTGAGATCTCAAAAATTTAAATAATGTTAGTAAAGGTCATATAGCTATTTTCTTTTCAAAATCAATAGAGGTGATATCATTAATATGCAATTATTATATATGACTCTGGTAGTGTTTCAATGGAGTTGAATCCAGGGTTTGTGTGGCTTACATTGAACTATATATATTTTAAAAGTGTGACTCTCAGTCTCTTTCTCATCATTTTCATTTCTTATATTTCTCTACACTCTATCATTGTGTCATTGTATGTACTGATATTTTACCTTGATATTGACTTCTTCCCAGCAACACAGAAGTACAGGAAATGAAGGAACGCAGGACGCTCACAGCCCTGAGGAGGGGATGTGAAGCCAGACTGAGGAAGCCTGCACGAGCCACTTGGCATCCTCTCAGTCTCTTCTCTGAGACTGGGTGTCCTCATGTCTCTGCCTCTCCATGGGCTTCTGCTTCTTCTCCGTCACTCTGCAGACAGCCTTTCTCTGCTCTTCGTGCATGGGAGAAAGGTGGCTGAGGTCAGGTGCACAGCAGAGAACGACCTGAGCTTCTGAATTTCCAGGAGAGAAGACCTGCTTAGCCTCCTCGGGTCAGAGGGCTATGTTGTTTCTCAAAAATAAGATATCTGTGAATGATAAATATTTAATAAGGCAAAAGTTGTTTCAATAATCCCTTTGATTGTTTCACCAAATCTAAATATGGCAAAACTATTTGCCTTATTAATTTCTTTTTAATATAATAGAGAATAAAAATTTATCTATTTAAAAGTAGATATAACATATATATATTTTAGAGTGTGTTTATTAAAGCTGGGGACAGTGAAACAAGGAAGGGCTTCAGACAGAAGAAGCAACAGGAGAGCCTCGGCGGCTGCTTTGGCTCACTGGAGAGTCAGAGGAAAGGGGCCGTGGGGACAGGTTCAGGGGGTTAGTGCAGGGTGAGCTGCTGCTGCCCATCACTCCCCTGGTTGCAAGTCTTGTGGGGACCCTTAGAGTTTAGAAGGGGAAGCACAACTGTAGGGAAAGAAAAAGGGGAAGGGAAAGGTGTGTTATACTCCCTGGAGGGGAGCATGCAAAATATTCTTTACCTGTGGAAGATGGTATATTCATTCCAATGACAACTATTGAATTTCAAAATTAAATGATCAATTCCACTTGAGCTCTCCTAGTGTCCTTCCTAATCTCTGAAGGGAAGACATTTTTAATATCTTCCTATTTTGCATGCTCTGATTTTAATGATTACAATTTATAAGAGCTCTATTTGTTTTTTGATGAAAATATTTTAAGCTGAACTTGACAAAGTACATACAAAATATAGAGGAATCATTTACAAAAATGGTCAGTACCTTTGTAGTGTACATAGGTTGAATTACAAAATGGTTTTATAAAAACGCAAAGCTTTCTGAAATCCAGTTGATGGCAAATAGTAAAAATGTATATTGCTTTGCTGACGTTTATATATTTTGCTTTCATTCAACGTTAGTTTAATTACAACAATTTGTAGTTCAGTTACTCTCTGTATGTAAAGGAAAAGCAATATAGCTTCTATTTTGATTGATAGAATTTGGTTGCAATTATGAATTATGTATGCAACACAACTAATTCCAAGAACATCTCTGCTCCATAGGTTTATTAATTTAGTAAAAACATTGTTTTTGCCCTGGTATGCTCCACCAAAATTTGTGTTTATATTATTCCTACAGAAATACAATTATTTTTCTCACATTAGCTTTTTAGCTGAATTTATAATAATATTTACAACAATGTCAACTGTTTTACTTTCAACAGAAGAAACTTCCCAAAGGTTTACTTTGGTTCTATTAATTGCTTGGAAAAAAACCAAACAAACACAAGAAAAAACCATTATAGGATTAAATTGATTGATTTTTATGTTAGAAGCACCTGGTTATTCTGATATAAAGCTAGTATCATCTGTGTGCAAAGCTTTTCTTTTGCGAATGGAGTTAACACATTTACAGCTATTGATTCTTTTTATATGCACAAGAAAATTAGAAATAGAAAATGGAGAAACTTAATTTAAATAATTTTTGATTTTGAAAAGTCATGCTTTATCTAGTGATATGTAAATGCATTTTATGCAGTGGCATTTGTTAAATCGACTTTGGGTACAGTAGATTACTACTAATTAGTAGAATACTATTAATGTGTGAAGATACTTTATACCCTTTATAGCAGGACTGCTTTAGACTCAATTTTTCATTTAGATTTCTCATATCTAAGCTATAACTTGTCATATTTGCTATTGAGCAGCCTCTCCCAAGGCCTGACAGTTTTGTGTATCTTGTAGACTTCAGCATAGGTCATGGGACTTGACCACCCACTGGCTGACCAATGCCAGTAGCAGCATGGGAGGCTTCTCCTCCCGCACTATGTCTGGAAGGAGGTGCTAGTCCCTGATCCTTAGTGGCGGAGCGTACTTTGTATACCAGTAGGCATTTTGCCTGTGCTTTGAAATGGGGCTGTTGGAAAGGGTCATAAAAAGACATGAGTAATCACTGGTCATCTTTCAGCTTTAAACATATGAAAGTAGTTATGAATTTTTGTTTTATCTATGTACTAAATTATCATTCAGATTTTTGCATGTGTTAGTGAGAACTCTAACTGCTTACTGCACGTGTGTCTCACATACTCTACCAAACCATGGCAGAACCTGGAAGCACAAAGTGAGACTCTATTAACTTATTTTACCTTTCAAAAAAGTTAAGTATTAAAGATAACTTTTTTGTTATAAGATGCAGACTCTGGGACAAGTTCTAAATAATACTGGAAACCAACATAAACAGGGAAATGAGTATATATAATCCCCCTAGATCTGTGATGGCGAACCTATGACACGTGTGTCAGCACTGACACGCATAGCCATTTTTGATGACACGTGGCCACATACCAGAGAAGTATGAGGCCGCATGCCGAGAAGGACGTTTCATCCTCAGCTCCTGCAAGGCCAGGTGCAGTAGCCCAAGAATAAAACATTTGCTGTAGTGTAGACACTCTGTGCTGGAGGTCAGTAGGCCAAACAACAGAACTCTGGCACAGAGCGTCTAGTTCTGGGACTTCCGGTTAGGCCGTTAGGGGATCTTTGACCTCACTTCCGGCCGGTGGAGCAGGGAGCAGCGGAATGCTGCGGGGGACACATCTCTGGTGGCCCTGTGATCACCACTACCAGCAACCACATAACCACAGCAACCATCATCCAATCTACTGTTCTGGGGTGTCGTGGATTTCTAATTGACCATCATTACTGAGATAAGTGATGGGGAGGCTGGGAGAGGTGAGGGCCTGTGCTATGGGTGCTGTTTCCCGCCATTAGAAATAGTGACAGCCATCTTAATTTACATAAGATGCAACTTGCAGAATTTCAAGACAGCATTTGGGCTCAGGTGTTTGTTGACTTGAGGTCAAAACTTGAGAATCTGAAAAGGTGCCGCTTTGAGAATCAAGAGGAGTGCCACTACGAACAGGAAATTTGGAGCGCGTGGAACCAATTACCAGACACTTTTAGCACCCTGAAAAATATAGCAATGGCTTTACTCACAATTTTTCCCTCTACGTACTTTTGTGAGACCTTATTTTCAGCGTTAAATAATATCAAAACCAACAAAAGAAACAGATTGACAGATGAAGTTAGTAGCACTTGCTTGGGCTTGAAGTATACAAAATACCAACCTTCAATTGAAGATTTAGCCAATGAAATTCAGCAACAAAAAAGTCACTAATAGGCAGGTTAGTTAAAGAATTCCCCCACTCCCTCACTTATCTTAGTTCACGGCACCCCACACAAGTTAAATAATATCAAGACCAACAAAAGAAACTCACTGACAGATGAACAAAGAAGTCACTAAGCAGATCAGTTAAATAATTAGTTTTTGGTTTATTAAATACAGTTATATATTACAATTATACATTTTTGTTATTTAAACTATAAATATCATGAAATTATGGTTTTTTTCTTGAAGTGACACACTACCCGATTTATGCTTGGTTTTTTGGCGAATTTTGACACACCAAGCTCAAAAGATTGCCCATCACTGCCCTAGATATAGCAGACATGAGTCATGAGAAATGGATTTAGAATGGTTGTGCAAGTTATCTTAATTGGACCTTGGACTTGCTAGTAGAGTTGTGCTCAAGGCACCATACTAGTAGGATACATGAAATCCTACATGGCAGCTCCAGTCTGGGGTTTGGAATGAGACCCTGTAGAGCAGCGGTTCTCAACCTGTGGGTCACGACCCCTTTTCCGATGGCTTTGGGCGTCCCCTGTGTTTTGGTCGTTTGACCCCCGCTGGGGTCGCGGCCCACAGGTTGAGAACCGCTGCTCTAGAGTCATCTCCAACTGGTAGTGTGTGTGATAAATGTTTAACAACTGGGGTGGCTGGTTGGGGAGGTGGGGAGAGAAGAAAAGCCATGATTTGTAGTGTTTGATGATTTCTATGGTGTGAATATTATACCACTCCTGATTTCAAGCTCCAAACTTGATGGTTACTAAATTCGGTGTTAGGAAGAAATGTGTACAATTGTCAATGCTCTCTCCAAATTTCTGTCTAATAAAGCTGAATACTTTTAAAATTATTTTAACACTTGTTAAAACGATAAGAAAGGCTTTATTCAGGACTGTTGCAATAGGTGTAAAGACAATTGCAATTGGGAGATGTGGCTCAACTCTAAATACAAGAACAAGTGGAGATTTATAGCCAATGAATTGAATAAGGGTGTCAGTGGATGGCAAAGTACTAAGTGAAGAAAGACATCAAGGGTAGAGGGATTCTCGCTGAACTGACTTGACAGGATTTTCATTGGAGACAAGCCACGGTGATCAGATATTAAGAGTGGGGAATGAGGAATTTGATGATATTCAGGAATTATGGAAGGATTCTCATGAAACTGATTTAGTGCGATTCTTGCTAAGACTGGGCAATGCAAGCCTGGTAAGGACAGGATGGGACCAAAGTTGAGGCTTAGTTGAGAAAAGGGTTAATAGAAACCTGTCTAAGGTTGTTGTTTTTTTTTAATTAAAAAAAATTTTTAATTACAGTTGACATTCAATATAATAGTTTCAGATATATGACACAGTGGTTTGACATTTACATAACTTAAGAAATGATCCCTTAATAAGTCAAGTATCCACCTGGCACCATGCATAGTTATTACAATATTATTGACTATATTTTCTATGCCATACTTTACATACCCATGACTATTTTGTAACTACCAATTTGTATTTTTTAATCCCTTCAACTTTCACCCAGCCCTGCAAACTGCTCCCTTCTGGAGAGCCTGACTAAAGTTTGAGGAAGGAGTCTTTATCAATACACTTCTTACTCTTTTTATAAATAGTTTTAACAGAAGTAGGTTTTTCTTTTTCCTTCTTCTTATATTGATTTACACTCTTGAGACCTAGGTACGGAACTATGTGGGTTTAACTGTCTTTAGTCAAACCATTTTATCTTAGGAAGATAATTTAATGAATTAAAATATTCTTTTCTTTTATTACTTTGTCCATTATACACTATGATTATGATTCCAGTTACAAGGTGTAGGACTTGTTCCACACCACCAAGCAATTCTCCAACATCAGTTGGGTAATCCTACAATTAACTCAGTTCTAACAGTTTTCCCAGAGATTGCACTAGATTCCACAGGTTAAGGGTTTCTTCCCTCAAAGCTGTCCTCCCCCAACTTCTGATGTCAAGCACAAGTCCAGGTTGTTATCTGTGCTTCTGACTGACTGGCTATAAATTAGAGGTTCCCATGACCTTACTTTGGGTTCAAATAGTTTGCTAGAGAGGCTCAGACTTAGGAAACCAGTTTATTCCCTAGATTGTCAGTTTATTAAAAAAGGGGTATTAAACAATATGAGTCAGTAGCCAGACGAAGAGATACATGAATGAAGGAGCTTCTGTCTCTCTGGAGTTTGGGGTAGATGTGGCAGCACCTGGAAATGTTCTGGTTCACTTCCAGAAGCTTTCTGAAACCTTTTCTTTGTTTTTATGGAGTCTTTGTTACATAGATAGATTGATTAAATCATTGGCCAAAGGTGACTGATTCAGCCCCTCTCCTCTCCCTAGAGGTCAGGAGGGTAGGTTGAAAGTTCCAACCCTCTAACTGCAAGGCTGGCTTCCCTGGCAAGCAGCCCCCACCCTCAGGAACTTTACAACAGTTATCTCATTAATATAACAGAAGACACCTTTACTGCTTTTATTTATCACTTAGGAAATTCCAAGGGTTCTAGGAATTCTGTGCCAGGAACTGGGATGGAGACCAAATATGTATCTCTTATTATAAATCACAATATTATACACACCATTTATTTTCACAATATACACTGAGCCAAAATATATTCTATAAACTTTGAGTATATGCATAATTCCACTATCTATGGCCCCGTCCTTTACCTGGTCAACGCTGAGGGAAGAAAAAACCCTGCAGACAAAAATTCATTTCAAATCTTCTTTTTAATGTCCTATCTCCCCAAATTATATAATGACAAAATGATTTTTAAGGTGTTCTCTATGAATTGTAAGGGCTAAAATATTTAAACCACAGAACTCTTAATTAAGTTTATGTTCTAGATACCACAGGGAAAATTTCTATGGCTTGAGAAACCTCAAATAATAAACCCTTGATATATGTGAGTCTGTTTTTGTGTATGAAAATAGAAAACTTATATTTTATGCATCAGTTATAGATAGCGTTCTGCAACATTTCCTCATAAAACAGGATGTGCTTTATGCTAATTTGACATGAATATTTCAATATCATTTGGCAAAAGGAGCAGATATATGACCCATGTTAAGAAAAACCGCCTCAATCTTGGGGTTACCACATTCTCCAATGGTTTCTTTAATTACAGATTTATGAAGTGAGACCATCCCAGGCAGCACAAAAATTAAATACACCAATCAGGAAAAAGACGCTTGTAGTAATTGTGGAACAGTGAAAATAAATAAATAGATAAAAAGTCACCAGCACCAAAACAAAGAGGGCTTCACGGTTCCATCATGTGGAGCTGTGACAAGTTGGTATTCCAGCTGAAAAATCTGATGGAAACTGAAATCAGCAAAAGTGAACTGGTCATAAAATACCACTGGACATTTATTGATGGGCGTTCCTGAGACACACTCAGTCGTGAAGAGAAGAGAAATGCATCAAAGTCCTACTCCAGGACTTTTCCTTGACTTTTGCTGTTTAGGAATGCCCAGCCTCTGTTGTAGGTGGTCTTTTATCTTTCTCATTCTCGTGTTGGTTTTAAAGCACGCCTTTCCGGTGTATAATGTAGTATCCTTGATGTGTATAAGGGAGGCTTCTGACAGCTTCATATATACCAGAGAGTCTTCCATGTAGAAATGATTTATTGTAATGGTTTTTATGTTGTTAGAGCTAGAATTGAGACTGCTTTTGATCTACTTTGTAGCTCCATCCTGTGAAGAGAATTCTTTCTTCAAATGTCAGAAATCTTTGCTGTCAGCAGGTCCTGCCCCTCCCCAGATATATTTTTGCTTCAGTGTATTTTATGAGGAAAGAAAAAAAAAAAACACTTTTAATGGCCCTTCAACCTCCCCTTTTGAATAGTTGTAATTTCTCATCCTGGGATTGACAGGAAAGGGTCAAGTCTTTGTAATAATACCTCTTTACCTGGGAACAACCACTTTTCAGATGTTTTTGGCAATTTTACTGGGGTGGGGGAGTGTACCTTTTCTTAATCTATAGAGCCTGCTTGGCCACTTTAAAGGCAATGTAACAGGGGTTTACTAACTCTGAATTACTACTTTTCTGTTAGTAGAAGGTCACTTTTGCAATACAGTAGCATCAGAATTGCTTAAAAGGAAGTTAAGGAAAATGTTGAATATGTAACAGATGGGACGCAGAACCTTAAGTGAGCTTATCTGAAGTACAAAGATTTATAAACTCTGTTTAGCTTTCTGCTTCTTCGGATGATGCCTCACAGTAGCAGAGCAGGCCTGGCTACATGGAGAGAGGGATTAGATTCAGGGAAATACTGCAGAGTACAGCCTGGTGCTTAGTTTCTTGCATTTTTTTCTAGTTCCAGGCCTCCTCAAGTTGACTGATAAGAGTTCATTGCATAAAGCTTCAAAGATGTCTTTCTCTGGATGTCCTAAAGGAAGTTCAACTCAATTCCCTTCCTCTATAAAAAACAAAATAAAACAAAAAAACACTAACCCAAGTGATTATTTGATGGTCCTGTAAAGAAATATTTGTTTCATTTGAAGTTTCAATTTTACTGTTAAAACCTAGGTTTGATGGTGTGAGGATATTATGTCCTTTCTTTCACCCTGGCTGAATTCTAAGAATGTCATTAGGTGCTCATTAGACTAACGCCAAGGCTGATAGCATCAGTTATGGAACCCATGACTCATTTTAAAATTTTATCAGTTCTCCTAAGCTTGCTGCCTAAATTGCAGTCTTTCCTTCTGGCAGGTAGCTCAAAACTCTAAAACGTTAGATATAAAAATTTATGACTTAAAAAAGTTAAGGATCTCTTCTTTCACCAGATAATTCCTGGTGTCAGCAGACAACCAACCACATTTGGTTTGGTATTCTCTAGCAATTAACTGCCTTGGGATATGCTTAATTCCAGTTATTTTACTGAATTCTTCCAACAGTATTGCCAGGTAGGCAACACTTCCATCTTACAGATGAGGAGGGTGAGGCTTAGAGAGTCAGTAAGCAGTAAAGCCCGGATATTGAAGACTATTCTTGACACTTGGCTACCTATCAATGATAAATGTAAGCAAGTTAAAGCTGTGGAGCCCTGTGAACCTGAGAATAGCACAGGATTGCTGGGCTGTGTGCTGATGAGGGGTGCTTATCAGAGGAGACCATGTCTAGATGAGCAATAAAATGACCATTTATTCCCATCTTGGCTAATCAAGTTACCCTGCAATTGTGGGGCTTTACCTATCTTTTTTTTTTTTTTAAGTGAGAGGAGGGGGGGCAGAGACAGACCCTTG
The DNA here is from genome assembly GCF_036850765.1 of Saccopteryx bilineata. NCBI lineage: Eukaryota > Metazoa > Chordata > Mammalia > Chiroptera > Emballonuridae > Saccopteryx > Saccopteryx bilineata. Next base: position 65,638,813 of record NC_089498.1, read on the forward strand.
CCAGGTGGATGCCCTGACTGGAATCCACTTGGCAAGCCCACTAGGGGGCGATGCTCTGCCCATCTAGAGAGTTGCTCCATTGCTTAGCAACTGAGCTCTTCTTAGTGCCTGAGGTGGAGGCCATGGAGCTATCCTCAGCGCCTGGGACCAACTCACTCCAACTGAGCCATGGCTGTAGGAGGGAAAGAGAGAGAGAGAGAGACAGAGAGAGAGAGAGAGAGAAGCAAGAGAGGAAGGGGTAGAAAAGCAGATGGGCACTTCTCCTGTGTGCTCTGAATGGAAATCAAACTGAGTCATCCACATGCTAGGCTGGTGCTCTACCACTGAGCAAACTGGCCAGGGTCAGGGCCTCACCTATCCTTAGGAGCACGTGAGAGCTAATAAAACATGAGTTTGTAGTGGAACCCTATGCATTTTATTTCTAAACATCTCTTTCCTCTTATACTATTTCATCTCTTCCACTCCAAGTTGAGGAAGGCCTCTGTGGTTGTACATTTTCTCCTTAGAAGAGCGTATATCTTGATTCAGAAATCTTGGATGTTACTTGATGATGTCTATTTTAAGCAAGTGGCTTTTACAGGAACAAACCATTGGAAGTAGAAAAATAAAAACCTTTTAAGAAAACTTAAAACTAAAAACAAAGGAAGTACGATATTCAATATGTTAAAATAAAGGTCAACAGTTATGCCATGGGGTGGGAACTTTAATTGGCTTGATTGGGGGTGTGGGTGTATGATTCAGACATTTTACTACCAATTTAAAGGTACAGATTATTCCAGATTTTCCGCCATTATTTCCTTTGACCATTTTATTCCCTCTTGATCTTTCTGATTTGGGGATTTACAGCTACTGCATATCAATTGCCATGTATAGATGTGGCAGATGTGATTATAATGTGCTCTGTGAATTAGTTCCAATTGTTTTGTTTAAAAAGCCAATTATAATTCTGGAAACTGACTTGAGAGTAGAAATATAAAAGGTTGATGATAAATTATGGCATACTTGCTTTTGGGAAAAGGTGTTCTGGTAGTAAGTCACAAGGGATAGGCTCAGTTAACATTTTCATTAATGATCTGGAAAGGGAAGTAAACAGCATGTAAGTAAAGCAGGCAAATGAACCTATATGGGCTGATACCAATGAAGGAGGAAGCAGTGGAAATGGACCTTTTGTAGTTTTTAAACCAAAGCAAATGAGAAGTACATGAAAAAGTAATGTTCAGATGAAATGGGTAGAGATGCTGGGGGAAGGGGTTGGAAATGTTTGTGACACAGGAGATAATATGAAATGTGTTCCTTGTATTTTATTTAAAATTTATGCCCATAGTATCTGGGGACATGATAACTATATCCCAATATGTGAATTTTCTCTTTCTCAGAATAGCTACCCAAAAGTTTTGTCAGTGACATCATCATTTCTTCAGTCACCTGGTCTCAAATCCTTCGGTCTATCTGTAAGTTATTATTTTCCTTTATTTATATATAATAATAACTAATGTTTATTTAACATTTATTATATAAAAGGCACTATGCTTAACAGCTTATGTGTATTATCTCATTTAATCTTCAGAACAACTGTCTGAAGTAACTGTTATTGACCCAGTTTTGCAGATAAGAGGTTTAGAGGGAATAAATAACCTGGCCAAGTCCTAATATGGATCACAAACCAGTTCTCTGAGTACCTAATGCACTGTCACCAAGCATAATGGAGTCTTCCTTGGTGTGGTCTCTTTCAATCTTTCTTGCTCACGTTTATAGGACTACAGACATTTCATAACTGGTATTCCTATAATTAGGCTATATCAGCCATATGCATTTATCATAGAACAAGATCTATTTTAACCATATGACTCCTGTAACTCTCAGGCTCAAAAAAATATTTACTCACCCCCCAGTGTTTGTATACCACAACTATTTACATGGAAATATTTTAAAGAATATTTCCCTATTTATTTATCTATTATCTAAATTGTTCCACATTAAGATTTTTAAAATAAATAAGATATAACCAAATCTAAATACATGGTAAAAAAAATAAACACAAAGGAAAATGATCTTATGGAAAGAGCACATGAAGGCAGAAATGGACAAATCCCTATACATTTGCTACCAAAATGCAGATTGACTTCCAGATATTTATATCAAGAATTGACACCCGGTTGTAGCATCAGTCTTAAAGGTGAAAATGAAAAGGACTGACTAATACAATGTGTGATGCTTACTTCTAGGGTAGAGAGGAGTAAATTTCACCCATATGCCACCAAGCAGCATTATAAATACATTTGGTGAGAAATTTTTCATTTAGCTTAACACATCCATCTCCAAAACCTGTACATATTAGTCACCCCTTATTCAGTGCTTCAATTTCAGTGATTTTAGTTATCTGCAGTCAACCATGGTAATAAAAAAAAATTCCAGAAATCAACAACTCGTAAGTTTTAAAGTGTGCATTGTTCTGTTTAGATAATAAAATCTTTTGCCATCTTGCTTTGTTTCTCATGGGATGTGAATCACTCATTTGTCCAAGGTATTCATCCTGTATATGCTACCCATTAGTCACATACTAGCCTTCTCTCTTTTTAAAAAATTTTTATTGAATTTATTGGAGTGACATTGGTTAATAAAATTATACAGGTTTCAGGTGCACAATTCTACAATACATCATCTGTATATTGCATTGTGTGTTCACCACCCCAAGTCAAGTCTCCCTCCATCACTATCTCCTCTACCCCTTTCCACCTTCCCCACCCCCCCTTTTCTTCTGCAATTCCCATACTGTTGTATGCTATAAGATTTAAAAAAAATTGCTTAATCCCTTTACCTTTTCATCCAGCCCACCAACCCAGTCACCTCTGACAGCTGTCTGCAGCTTTCTCTTTTATCAAATGACTTGCAGTATTGCAGTGCTTGTGTTCAAGTATCCTTTATTTTACATGATAATGGCCACAAGTGCAAGAGCAGTGATTCTTACAATTTAGATATGCCAAAGAGAAGCCGTAAAGTGCTTCCTATTGGTGAAAAGGTATGTATGTATAAGAAAAAACAGTATACATTGGGTTTCGAACTATGTGTGATGTCAGGCATCCACTGGGGGTCTTGGAACATATCCCCTTCAGATGAGGGGGGGCTATTGTATGGTTTTTTGATACTTTTGTGTTGGGGACCAAAAGCCAACATGGTCTTTGCAGTTTAGATTTTTGAGGGACACAGGTGTGTAAAACTGGCAGTAAACTGACAGTCTGCCCAACCCCCCACCTCACTTGTTCTGTGAAGTTGCTAAAGGCTATTTTGCTATGTGCTGGAATGTTTATACTCATCCTAATCCCATGTCCCCTGGAAAGACTGGAGGCAAGTTTCTTTTATCCTTTGTTTTGTGAAGTTAAGATGTTATGTATGGTGAGGGTTTTCTGTACTTGGTAGAATTCTTGGGTTGCCTTGGAAATGTGATCAGAGATCTCTTTGATTTGCTAATGGCCCACTTTGCCCTATAAATAAAGCAGGAAGTGGGTGTTGAGCATGCTCTTTTCTTGCCATCAGCATTGCAGAGGCCTCCTGAGCCCATCCTTTTACTCTAAGCCTATTTTATTAATTCCATGCCATTCCCACTCAGGACCTGGAATTACTAGCAGCGCTGGTTCGCGGCACTTTTGGCAGGAATGCATTGCATTTCCTGCAAGTATTGGAATTCTTTATCCACCAAAATGTGTCACGTCAAGTAAATATCAAGTATTTAATCAAAGAAATACCACACTCCATAAACCTCAAGACAGAAAACAAAATTAAGTTGAAAGGAAGAATTTATGATCCTTTGAACCAATGGACTCAACAAATCACCAAAATTTTACTCCGTCAAATATTTCCCCCTGATAGTTAGAAAGATAAAACTAGCAAAGCAATAAATATGGGCAGATAAATGTTTTGAAATTCAGATATTTTATAGGCAAATAATATTGCAATATCTAAAATGTCAACATATCAGTGTTCCTACTCTTGGGATTCCAATAGATCATGTTTCAGCATGTGAATTTTAGTTATTACAGAGCACACTCCAGATGTAAGGAAACACATTTTAGCATATATTGAATGCTTGCTGAAAATTGCTTCTTTAGCAAGCCATCGTCATTCTGAATAAGGCAGACTATGCCTAGCCAGGATCTGAAAATAAGGTTGTCTGTTTATTTTCTGAGCTGAGGTTTTTTACTAGGTAGGTGAGCAATCAAACATTATTAAGGACTATGGAGAATGGTGTCAAGCAGTTGGTGAGTGTGGCTAAAGGGTCCAGTTGCTATGGAAAGGACTGGGAATATGAATTTATGAGGCAGGTTAGGAATGATAAATAATGCTGTGCACCAGTGAAGGAGGTCCCATTAATGGGAAAAGTTTCCCTTGTGGTGTGTACAAAGCAGAAATCCTTGTAGAAGAGAAGTACATGGGTCCTGGCAGGTAGCTCAGTGGATAGAGCATCAGCCCAGCATATGGATGTCCTGAGTTTGATTCCCAGTCAGGCACTCAAGAGAAGTGATCATCTGCTTCTCATCCCCTTGTACTCCCCTTCTCTCCCCTATCCCCTCCTGCAGCCAGTGACTTGATTGGTTCGAGCATGGCCCCAGGGAACTGAGGATGGCTCAGTTGGTCCGAGTGTGTCAGCCTCCGGTGCTAATATAGCTTGGTACTCAAGAATTGGCCCCAAACAGGGTTGCTGGATGGACCCTGGTCGGGGTGTTGCTGGAGTCTGCCTTACTACCTCCCCTCCTCTCACCTAAGGGAAAAAAAGAAAGAAAAGAAGAGAAATACATGAAATCAAGAATATTACCATTATTATCAAGACTTAAATACTGAGTTAAGTCATTTTCAGAACTGTATTGTGTTCTTCCTTGGGGAAGCAGAAGAAGGATCCCTGAAGCTGTTGACATAAGAATGTCCAAACCTGTAGAAAAATTTGATTAGAGTTTATTTGAGCCAATCAGAGGACGTGCCTAGAAACAAGATCTCAACAGATTGAGAAAATGCTTCACAGAATGACAGTTTTGTAGTTTCTTTTACATTTGAAATAAGAAGTGAATGTAAGGAAGATTACACAAAGGAGGGAAAAAGCAACGTAGGAATGACAGGATAGTTAACAGAATATGTGCTCCCTTGAAGGTGGTTAAGCTTCCAAAGGGTTGGGAAAAGTGGCTTTTGAAGATGTGTTAACCTAGATGCAAAGAAACAATAAATAGGGCTTGCTTAAGGCACAGATAAAAATTTTTGTTTTTTTAAAGAGACGGAGAGTCAGAGAGAGGGATAGACAGACAGGAACGGAAAGAGATTAGAAGCATCAATCATCAGTTTTTTGTTGCAACACCTTAGTTTTTCATTGATCGCTTTCTCATATGTGCCTTGACCAGGGGGGGCCACAGCAGACCGAGTAACCCCTTGCTCTAGCCAGTGATGTTGGGTCCAAGCTGGTGAGCTTTGCTCAAACCAGATGAACCCGCGCTCAAACTGGCGACCTCGGGGTCTCGAACCCGGGTCTTCTGCATCCCAGTCTGACACTCTATCCACTGTGCCACTGCCTGGTCAGGCAAAGATAACGTGTTTTTTTTGTTTGTTTGTTTTGTTTTGTATTTTTCTGAAGCTGGAAATGGGGAGGCAGTCAGACAGACTCCCGCATGTGCCCGACCGGGATCCACCCGGCATGCCCACCAGGGGGCGATGCTCTGCCCATCTGGGGCATTGATCTACAGAGCCATTCTAGTGCCTGAGGCAGAGGCCATAGAGCCATCCCCAGAGCCTGGGCAAACCTTGCTCCAATGGAGCCTTGGCTGCGGGAGGGGAAGAGACAGAGAGGAAGGAGAGGGGGAGGAGTGGAGAAGCAGATGAGCGCTTCTCCTGTGTGCCCTGGCCGGGAATCGAACCCGGGACTCCTGCATGCCAGGCCAATGCTCTACCAGTGAGCCAACCGGCCAGGACCAAAGATAACGTTTTTACTAAAGCAGTTATATGCTTGGGGCATGACCTCCCCGTTAGAAATTTATGGTCAGATCACTGGATGAGGTTGCTTTCAGTCACTGGATTTGTCAGATTTATTATAGAGCCAATTTTTATCCACAAGTCTGATGGCAGATATACCCTTATGCTCCAATAAGTGACCTTGAGAAAGACACTAGACCCATGATTTAAGAGGAATTAGGCCTAACTGTTCTCATAGATTTTAATATTCCAAGGGACCTGTTTTCCCAATGTAAGTCGTAGCAAATTAACAACAGTTACTTTCTACAAAATATCCACATTTGCAAAAATTCCAACTTAGACCAACTTTTCCCTATTAAGCTTAGGGCAGAAGTGGAAACCTGGGTCATGCATGCTAACAGGGTTATCTGATGACCCTACTAAGACAAGGTGAAACAATATGGAGATAACTCATTTGAGGCTGACCCACCAACAGTCCTCCCAGTGGGTCTCCTTCTGAGCATATCCAGTGGTTAGGAGGTTCCACAGTTTGGAGATCCCTGCCACAGTGAAGCAGTTCAGGGCATTGCATGGTGAGATCTGCCTAGGGAGGTTCTTGCTTGTCATTACTCGTTCAATGAACACTCTTGACATGTTTTTCCCTAAATCTAATACAAATATTTTCCCTCTCTTCTATTCCCATTTTATTTCTTCATTCTTCCTTTCTGCCCAACATTTTCTCTATATCTCTATTGTTGGTAAAATAAGTTTGTAAATATGATATATATGTTTGCTTGCTTATGGTGTTGTAAAGTACTATACCCCAATTCTGCAAAGTATTGTACCTCACTTCAGTGGTGTGAAGCCAGTATCCACGGTCACCATCACAGCAGCCTGGCCCATGCAGGTTCACATTGGATTCAGACAGTCGGTAAAGAAACAACGGAGCCAAGAACTGGTGGGCCATCATCTTTAATCCTAGCTTGCACCCGGCGGGCAAGTAAAAACACACACTGGGCTCCCAAACCCACTCACATTCAGTGCTCACAAAGCCACAGACTTATCCGAGTTTCCTAGAATCAAAGGTATCTAGCTCACCAGACTTATTCACCTCTGTTCCCCATCTCCTTCCTTCTCCAGCATCAAACTGCACAAACTGGCCCCTCACTCAATACTCTGCCATCTTGGCTGCTTCTCCTGGCCTACTCCACATGGCCTCCTTCTGCTCTCTCATGCTAATCTCAGGAACCAAGAGCGCAAGCTCTTGTTCTGCCCCCATTTTATAGTGTAGAAATCCAAACTCTTAATCCAATATACAAAATAGGGAAGTCTCTAATACAAAGTCACTTCTCTGAGGCATGATTGGATTGTACCACCCCACATCAAAAAGTGTGGGAAAGGCTTAATCCCAAAACCAAGCCCCAGGCTACAAGGATTCTCAACAGACATTAATATCACCTGGGCGATGGCCTCACGTGGGCAGCGTTATCTTTTACAAAGTGAGCATAATACATTTTATCTGCCCAACACCTAGAATCAAAGATTTCTAGCTCTCCAGCTCCAGCCTTATTCACCTCTGTTTCCTATCTCCTTCCTTTTCCCTGCACAAACTCTGTACAAACTGGCTTCTCACTCAACACTCCACCATCTTGGCTGCTTCTCCTGGCTTCCTTCACATGGCCTTTCTCTGCTCTCCTCTCTAATGTTAATCTCAGGAACCGAGAGAGCAAGTGTAAAGCCAGGAGCCACGGCCAGGAGCCACGGCCAGGGCCACTATCACAGCAGCCCGGCCCATGCAGGTTCGCATTGGATTCGGACAGTCGGTAAAGAAACAACGGAGCCACAAACTGGTGGGCCATAGTCTTTAATCCTAGCTTGCACCCGGCGGGCAAGTAAAAACACTCACTGGGCTCCAAAACCCAATCACATTCAGTGCTCACAAAGCCACTGACTTATCCGAGTTTCCTAGATTCAAAGGTTTCTAGCTCACCAGCCTTATTCTCCTCAGTTCCCCATCTCCTTCCTTATCCCAGATACAAACTCTGCACAAACTGGCATCTCACTCAGCACTCCACCATCTTGGCTGCTTCTCCTGGCCTCCTCCACGTGGCCTTTCTCTGCTCTCCTCTGCTCTCTCTTCTAATGATAATCTCAGGAACCAAGAGCGCCCAAGCTCCCGTTCTACCCCTATTTTATAGTGTAGATTCAAAACCCTTAATCCAATATACAAAATAGGGAAGTCTCTAATACAAAGTCACTTTCTGAGGCATGATTGGATTGTACCGCCCCACATCAAAAAAGGGTGGGAAAGGCTTAATCCCAAAACCAAGCCCCAGGCTACAAGGATTCTCAACACACATTAATATCACCTGGACGACGGCCTCCATCTTTAACAAAGTGAGCATAATACATTTTATCTGCCCAACAGCAAGCTCCCGGGCTGCCCCACTTTATAGTGTAGAAATCAAAACCTTTAATTAAATTTACAAAATAGGGAAGTCTCTAACACAAAGTCACTTCTCTGAGGCATGATGGGATTGCACCACCCCACATCAAAAAGGGTGGGAAAGGGTTAGTCCTAAAACCAAGCCACAGGCTATAATTCTGCCTGCTCACAACTCGCCCCCAATGCAAATTAATATCACATGGGCAACGAGCCTCCACGTGGGCAGCACCATCTTTAACAAAGTGAACATAATATATTTCATCTACCCAACAAGCGGGTTTACGTAGAGACACCAAGTCCAGATGAATTTTGAAAGGTTTTATTAAAGGAGGAGATTTATTAAATATGCCGGCTGCATATGGCTGCACAGTGCATTTGCAGACCCAAATTGTGCAGCCCCAAGTATATTTCAGAGGCTTATTATATAACCTTTGAGTACATACAGGCTGGGGGGGTGTTGGGCAGATAAAATGTATTATGCTCACTTTGTTAAAGATGGAGGCCGTTGCCCAGGTGATATTAATGTGTGTTGGGGTGGGCTAAAGGCAGGCGGAATCCTTGTAGCGTGGGGCTTGGTTTTGGGATTAAGCCTTTCCTACCCTTTTTGATGTAGGCCAGTACAATCCAATCATGCCTCAGAGAAGTGACTTTGTATTAGAGACTTCCCTATTATGTATATTGGATTAAGGGTTTGGATTTCTACACTATAAAATGGGAACGGAGCGGGAGTTTGCTCTTGGTTCCTGAGGTTAGCATGAGAGAGCAGAGAGAATAGAGCCAGCAGCGGGAGGAGGCCACGTGGAGAAGGCCAGGAAAAGCAGCCAAGATGGCGGAGTACTGAGTGAGATGCCAGTTTGTACAGAGTTTGTATCTGGGATAAGGAAGGAAATGGGGAACTGAGGAGAATAAGGCTGTTGAGCTAGAAACCTTTGATTCTAGGAAACTCGGATAAATCAGTAGCTTTGTGAGCACTGAATGTGACTGGGTTTTGGAGCCCAGTGTGTATTTTTACTTGCCCACCGGGTGCAAGCTAGATTAAAGACTATGGCCCACCAGTTTTTGGCTCCATGGTTTCTTTACCGACTGTCCGAATCCAATGCGAACCTGCATGGGCTGGGCTCCTCTGATAGTGGCCCTGGCCTTGGCTCCTGGCTTTACAGGGGGGCATGACACAATCATTAAGATTATAACATTTGTCTAGGGGATTTATAAAAACGTTGAAACTTTCAAGGTAATACAATCAAAGACATTCATAAATCTTTTAGCATCTATCTCTCCTTTGCCTAGAGGTACACATTAATCTCAGGATTCCAGGAAGGGAGGGAGAGCCAAAATCAGTGTAGGGTGGTATGTAAATTTTGCCTTTTATTGAAAAAGAAAGGGAGTTCCTCAGATAACCTTAATCCTTTCAGAGAACTTAAAACCAAGTGACCCAGTTGTCCTTGTATGTCAGGAGATTTCTATATCCTTTTCCCTCCATTTTCCAAAAAAAGGATAGGACAGAAAGCCTGCCTTTTCCTCTTTAAAGTGGTGTTGCCAATACTAAATTTTACAGTTCTCTGGCAGCTTACCACATTAGTTTGCATTGGGTGTGGGGGACAGGCTGTAAGCAGTCAGGGTCCTTATAGCCTAAGGCTTAGTTTTAAGACTAAGCCTTTCCCACCCTTTTAATACTAAGATCTTTTCAAAACTAAGCTTTTCCCCACACCCTTGACTGTTACATGATGTGGGGTGGTGCACTCTCATGAGGAATCCCATTATGCCTCAGATAAGTGACTTTGAATCAGAGACTTCCTTGTTTGTATATTGGATTAAAGGTTTTGATTTCTACACTATAAAATGGGGCAGAGGAGCCCATGCTGGAGGAGATCAGAGAAAGGCCACGTGGAGGAGAGAGAGGCCATGTGGAGTGTAAGGTCAGTGGACAATGAAGAAAGGTCACATGAGGAATCAAACCTGGGAACTTGGCTAGAACCACCCACACTCATGAGCGCCAAAGGAAACTTCCCAGAAGCCCTTTGGAAAAGAGTGACCGTCTGTCAGCCAGTGAAATTTCACCATGTCATATTAACTCGACCACCCTAGATGAGACCCTTTAAATATCCCTGTTGGGCAGATAAAATGTATTATGCTCTGTTGGGCAGATAAAATGTATAATGCTCACTTTGTTAAAGATAACACGAGGAGGCCGCCACCCAGGTGATATTAATGTGTGTTGGGGTGGGCTAAATAGGCAGGCAGAATCCTTGTAGCCTGGGGCTTGGTTTTGGGATTAAGCCTTTCCTACCCTTTTTGATGTGGGGTGGTACAATCCAATCATGCCTCAGAAAGTGACTTTGTATTAGAGACTTCCTGTTGGGCAGATAAAATGTATTATGCTCACTTTGTTAAAGAGGCCGTTGCCCAGGTGATATTAATGTGTGTTGAGAATCCTTGTAGCCTGGGGCTTGGTTTTGGGATTAAGCCTTTCCCACCCATTTTTGATGTGGGTTGGTACAATCCTATCATGCCTCAGAGGGTGACTGTATTAGAGACTTCCCTATTTTGTATATTGGATTAAGGGTTTGGATTTCTACACTATAAAATGGGGATGGAGCGGGAGCTTGCGCTCTTGGTTCCTGGGATGATTAGCATGAGAGAGCAGAGGGAGCAGAGCAGAGAGCAGAAAGAGGCCATGTGGCCAGGAGAAGCAGCCAAGATGGCGGAGTGCTGAGTGAGATGCTAGTTTGTGCAGAGTTTGTATCTGGGATAAGGAAGGAGATGGGGAACTGAGGAGAATAAGGTTGGTGAGCTAGAAACCTTTGATTCTAGGAAACTTGGATAAGTCAGTGGCTTTGTGAGCACTGAATGTGACTGGGTTCTGGAGCCCAGTGTGTGTTTTTACTTGCTCGTCGGGTGCAAGCTAGAATTAAAGAAAATGGCCTATCAGTTTTTGGCTCCATTGTTTCTTTACCGACTGTCCGAATCCAATGCGAACCTGCATGGGCCGGGCTGCTGTGATAGTGGCTCTGGCCCTGGCCCTGGCTTCTGGCTTTACATGCTCACTTTGTTAAAAATGGCGCTGCCCACGTGAGGCTGTCGCCCAGGTGATATTAATGTGTGTTGAGAATCCTTGTAGCCTGGGGCTTGGTTTTGGGATTAAGCCTTTCCTACCCTTTTTGATGTGGGGTGGTACAATCCAATCATGCCTCAGAGAAGTGACTTTGTATTAGAGACTTCCCTATTTCATATATTGGATTAGAGGTTGTGAAGCTACAATATAAAATGGGGACAGAACGAGAGTTTGTTCTTTTGGTTCCTGGGATGATTAGCATGAGAGAGCAGAGGGAGCAGAGCAGAGAGCAGGAAGAGGCCATGTGGCCAGGAGAAGCAGCCAAGATGGCGGAGTGCTGAGTGAGATGCCAGTTTGTGTGCAGTTTATTCAGGGAGAAGGAAGGAGATGGGGAACTGAGGAGAATAAGGCTGGTGAGCTAGAAACCTTTGATTCTAGGAAACTCGGATAAGTCAGTGGCTTTGTGAGCACTTAATGTGAGTGGGTTTTGGAGCCCAGTGTGTATTTTTACTTGCCCGCCAGGTGCAAGCTAGAATTAAAGAAAATGGCCTATCAGTTTTTGGCTCCATTGTTTCTTTACCGACTGTCCGAATCCAATGCGAACCTGCATGGGCTGGGCTACTGTGTTGGCGGCCCTGGCTACTGGCTTTACAATCCCCAAGCGGATCACCCCATGCGACTTCCCTGGCCTCTGTCCTCGGGACCAGGCAACATCGTCCAGGAAGCGCTGTACTAAATAAAGCTTTGCTGTTCCACACTTCATGGCTACGTCCTTCCTTCTTCCTCGGCAGGGAAAAATACCTTACATGGAGAAGAGGAAAAGCAGCTAAGATGTCGGAGTGCTGAAGGAGAAGCCAGTTTGTGCAGAGAGAAGGAGATGGGGAACAGAGATGAATAAGGCTGGTGAGGTAGAAACCTTTGATTCTAGGAGTACTCGGATAAGTCAGTGGCTTTGAGAGCCCTGAATGGAAAGGGAAGTGTTTTCCAACTGTGTGTATTTCTTGCCCACTGGGTGTGAGCTAGGATTAAAGCTTATGAGAGCCACCAGTTCTTGGCTCTGTTGTTCCATTACCGTCTATCCAAATCAAACCTGAACCTGCACGGGCCAGGTGGCTGTGATGGTGGCTGTTGGGCAGATAAAATATATTATACTCACTTTGTTAAAGATGGCTCTGTCCACATGGAAGCCGTTGCCCAGGTGATATTAATGTGTGTTGGGGGTGGGCAGGCAGGATCCTTGTAGCCTGGGGCTTGGTTTTAGGACTAAGCCTTTCCCACCCTTTTTGATGTGGGGTGGTGTAATCTCATCATGCCTCAGAGAAGTGACTTTGTGTTAGAGACTTCCCCTCTTTTGTATATTGGATTAAAGGTTATAAATCTACACTATAAAGTGGGGGCAGAATGGGAGCTTGCTCTCTTGGTTCCTGAGATTAGCATTAGAGAGCAGAGAGCAGAGAAAGGCCACGTGGAGGAGGCCAGGAGAAGCAGCCAAGATGGCAGAGTGTTGAGTGAGAAGCCAGTTTGTGCAGGGAGAAGGAAGGAGATGGGGAACAGAGGTGAATAAAGTCTGGTGAGCTAGAAACCTTTGATTCTAGGAAACTCGGATAAGTCAGTAGCTTTGTGAGCACTGAATGAGTGGGTTTTGGAGCCCAGTATGTGTTTTTACTTTCCTGCTGGGTGCAAGCTAGGATTAAAGATGATGGCCCATCAGTTTTTGGCTCCATTGTTTCTTTACCGACTGTCCAAATCCAATCCGAACCTGCATGGGCCAGGCTGCTGTGATGGTGGCCATGGATACTGGCTTTACATCTATTTTATCTTTGTACATCTTCTTGAATTTAAACACAATAAAAAAGAAGTCCCTTCCCCTGCCAATCACAATAATGGCAGAATTCCAGAACGTTAAGTGAACCCACTGAATGAAATATTAGAGCTCTAGGAAGGGTTTTCTCAAAGGTTTTATTTTTTTAATTTTTTATTTCTGTGACAGAGACAGAGAGGGACAGATAGGGACAGACAGACAGGAAAAGAAAGAGATGAGAAGCCTCAATTCTTTGTTTCGGCACCTTAGTTAATTAATTATTTTCTCATATGTGCCTTGACCAGGGTCTACAAACAGACCGAGTGACCCCTAGCTCAAGCCAAGGACCTTGGGCTTGATTGAGTAGGTGAGCCTTGCTCAAACCAGATGAGTCTGCGTTCAAGCTGGTGACCTTGGGGTTTCAAACCTGCATCCTCTTCGTCCCACTCAGATGCTCTATCCACTGTACCACCACCTGGTCAGGATTTCTGTAAGGCCAGTAGCCACGGCCACCATTACAGCCACCTGGCCCATGCAATTTCGTACTTGATTCGGACAGACAGTAATGAAACAATGGAGCCAAGAACTGGTGGGCCATCGTCTTTAATCCTGGCTTGCACCTGACGGGCAAGAAATACACACAGTGGAAAAACACTTCCCTTTCCATTCAGGGCTCCCAAAGCCACTGACTTATCTGAGTTTCCTAGAATCAAAGGTTTCTACCTCACCAGCCTTATTCACCTCTGTTCCCCATCTCCTTCTCTCTGCACAAACTCTGCACAAACTGGCTTCTCCTTCAGCACTCCGACATCTTAGCTGCTTTTACTCTTCTCCATGTAAGGTATTTTTCCCTGCCGAGTGTAAGGCCAGGAGCCGCCATCGTGGCCATTCACATGCAGGTTCCCATTGGATTCAGGCAGACGATAAAGAAGTGGCGGAGTCAGAGGATGGGGGGCCATCCTATTTATTGGTGTCTCACCAAGACAGGCAAACCACAAAAGAAGACAAGGGAAAAGCAGAAAACCAGCTCTTCCCATGAAGGGTAAGGGATCGGGGAAGCCTCTGCAATTGTGATAGCAGGAACTGTGTGTCCAAGCTCCTGGCCTGTCCCACTTTATAGTGTAGAAAACCAAAATCCCTTAATCCAATATACAAACAAGGAAGTCTCTGATACAAAGTCACTTATCCAAGGCATAATTGGATTCCTCATGAGAGTGCACCACCCAGATCATACAATCAGTCAAGGGTGTGGGGAAAAGCTTAGTCTCAAAACCAAACCTTAGGCTACAACGACCTGGCCTGCTTATAGCCTGTCCCCCACACCCAATATAAGTCACAAGCGAGCAAATATATATATCATATTTACAAACTTATTTGACCAACATTCCACCCCTTTTGCTCGCTTTACAATTTAAACCACAGGCATCTTCCATGATGGTCACTGTGCAAGGAGTAGGATACATTGCATAAACAGAAATAGTACCAACTACAGCAATAGGATTAACAGATCAAAAACTGTGGGTGAAATGAGAGAGCTGTCAGTGGCACCAAGAGAGGCAAATCTTTTCACTCTGGCAGAATACAGGCAAGAGTTTTGTCTGCAGACAGCACCGTAGCTGGCACCAGAGGCCGCCCTGAGCGGGCATACCAAACCTTATTGGCCAATACACCAGCATCTGCTGGTTCTATGTGTAGTAAAATAGGGGAACTCATTATTGGCCATAAAGAAATTACAAAGGTGCCCTTCAAAATGCTGTCCCCTTGAGCACTCAAGGGATAATACACTTCTACCTTAGGTGGCCAGGTGCTGGTTGCCCAAGGAGTTAACTGGAGGTCCACCTCTAACTCCTTTCCCCATGGTGCCAACAAGGCCACCCATCTCAGATGGGGGGCCTGTACAGTCCAGGGCCAAGTCCATTGAAGCCATTGTCCTTTAAGAAGGGCTGTTGGGGCAGGCAAGAGCACGTTGCCCTGCTGTCCGAAACCGGGCTTGAGTAAAATGTCCTTGGTGCTTATCTGCAACTGAATAGGGGCAGCTGTCCGATGCAGGAGGGCCTCTACTGGAGCAGGGCTTCCCCGTCGAGGTCGCTCATTCAAAATCCGAAGTACTGTCCATAAGCGGCGTGTCCATCCAGTAAGAGAGCCGGTGCCCCCTTCCTGTCGCAGTCCCTGCTTTAAGAGTCCATTATAACGCTCAATGATACCAGCAGCCTGGGGGTGGTAGGGAACATGGTACTTCCAGTCCACCCCAGCTTTTGAGCCCATTGCCTCAGTGAAATGGGTACCCATTGTCACTTTCAAGGACCAGCGGTCATATGCAGCACTCAGGCGGTCCAGAGCCTGTATGACTGCCCTCTGGTCAGGGTTATGAGCGGGGTAAGCAGCAAGCAGCCCGGTGGCAGTATCTACACAAGTGACTGCATACTGGTACCCTTCTGACTTTGGTAAGGGTCCAATGATGTCTATCTGCCATCGTGTCAGTGGGACATGACCCCTCTAGATCTGTCCAGGTGACACCAGTGGTCTCCGAGGGTGTTCCTTGGAACATACTGCACATTGCTCACAGGCTGCAAGTACCTCTGCATAGGACACAGGCAAATTCCAAGCCTTAACCGTAGCCCACATAGTTTTCTGTCCTGCATGGAGCAGGCGCCGGTGAAGCCACTGTGCCACATCACCTGCAGGGGCAGTCTCCAACCATCGCACCCTTGCCAACGTATCTGCCTCATTCCCAGGATGGGCTACAGGGGCATGCCCTGTGACATGATATACTGTCACCTGCTTCTGGTGTCCTATTTCCCATAAGTCCTGCCACATGGCCTGACCCCATAATGGACGGTGCATTACCATCCACTGGTTAATGTGCCAAGTAGCAATCCAAAGGGTCAGTCCATGATAGACAGCCCAACTGTCAGTACAGATCACCAGAGGTGAAGGTTCATTATGGGCAACTAGCCAAACAGCTCTTAATTCTGCCCATTGGCTGCTTTGGCCTGTACCCGTGTCCATCCAAATAGTCTCAGTGGCCGGATGGAAGGCGATAGCCGTCCATTTGGCGGGTTGGCCCCTGCTGGAACCATCAGTATACCAGGCATCTCCGGGGATGGGCACCCGCCCCTCCTGGTAGGGACTGACCTCAGGTTCTGCCTCCTGAGCCCCAGTTGCACCTGACTCTAAGGTCGCATAGGTGACTGGACCCAAGACTTCCTGCAGTTCTGCCCTCAATGGGCTGGTGCTAAGAGCACAGCGTTGTTGCAGATAGGCACCCCACTTGGCCAGGGTAGACATTTGGGCCATATCACTACGTGGTTTGGTTGCCCAATCTCTCACCCTATAGCTGGATAGCTATAGGGTATGTTGTTTTGACTGTAACTGGTGTTGTGGTTGTAATACTCTCAGTTGCCAGGAGGGCAGCATACACAGCTGCCAGCTGCTTCTCTACTAATGAGTAACGAACTTCAGCACCTTTCCACAATTGGGAACAAAATCCAATAGGTTGCCGTAGGTGCTCTGTCTGCTGCCACAAGCCCCATCCAAACCCCTCCGAGGTTACATGAACATCCAGCTCACAGGGCCTGGCAGGATCAAACACATTCAAGGCCTGTGCCACCTTGACAGCTCTCTTAGCAGCTGCAAATGAACCTTGCGCCTGCTCAGTCCAATCCCAGCGAACCCCCTTTCGAATAAGGTTGTACAAAGGGCGTAGTAACTGAGCCAAATGCGGTATAAATGCTCGCCAATACCCCAACAAACCTAAGAATTCCTGTAACTGTTTTACCGTAGTGAGCACGGGGTATGCTTGAATCTTATCTATAACTGCGTCAGGGATAACTTTTGTCTTACCCGACCAGACAACTCCCAAGAATTTAACAGATAACCCAGGTCCTTGTAATTTGTTCTCGTTAACTGCCCAGCCACATGCTTTCAAATGGGATAGCAGGGTAGGGACTGCTTGCTCCAATTCTGAAAGAGAATCACTAGTTAGCATAATATCATCAATATAATGGTACATGCGGACTACCTCTGGCTGTTTCCATTTAGCCAGGTCAGCAGCCACCAGCCCATGGCACAAGGTGGGGCTATGCAAATAGCCCTGGGGTAACACTGTAAAGGTCCATTGTCTCCCTTCCCAACTGAAAGCAAATTGGTCTTGACTCTCTGTGGCTATATCAATAGAGAAAAAAGCATTGGCCAAGTCTGCCACAAAGTGGTATGTCCCCAACTCATGGCTTAGCCGATCCATCATGTTAGCTATTGAGGGAACAGCAGCGTGCAAAGGGGGAACAACTTTATTAAGTTCCCTGTAATCTACTGTCATTCTCCAGGTTCCATCTGCTTTGCGCACAGGCCATACTAGGGAGTTGTAAGGACTGTGTGCTGGCCGGATGATCCCCACCTTTTCTATTTCAAGGATTGTCCCTGTGACTTTTTCATAACCACCTGGCAGGCGATACTGCTTGGTGTTAGTCACACACCGAGGGACGGGTAATTGCAAAGGGGAATGTGATGCATGTCCCCGCAATACTGCCTTCACAACCCTGATCCGCAGCTGGAACTCCCCAGCTGTAATTTCCAACCACGGTCCTTGCAAGACATCTACCCCCAAAATATATTCAGGAATAGGAGATACATACACCTTATATGGCTTAGGAGGCAGACTCCCTATCCCCAATGGAATAGTTATTGGCTTCACTTGAACAGTTTGGCCCCCATAACCGTCAATGGCCACTGGGGTCCCAGCAAACCGCTCTGGGTTTCCATAGAGAAGGGAACATTCTGCACCTATATCCACCAAGGCCAACACCTGTTGTACATTGTAAGGGGACCAGTGGATAGCCAGTTCCACATGTGGCCTCCGGTCCCCGCCCATCCCCGTTAGACAGGTCCCTCGGCCTTTTTCCTATTCAAACTGGTACAATGGGTCTTGGGAGTTCCCCTCTCCCTCGGCCGTCTCTATCATATAATCTTGTAACCGAGCTGTGCGCGCACCAAATGTTTTATTGGTAGCTGCTGGGGCCTTTCATCTCAGTGGCTGGAACTTCTGTTCCGGTTTAAGCTGCCGCCAAAGCTCCAAAAGAATTTTATTAGACTGGCCATCCAATTTCCCCTTATCTGCTCCAGCCGCAATCAAGTCTACCCACATCTGCGTTCGGGTAACCTTTACAGGCCCGTTTCCCTTGCTAGTTGGGGGGGAAACATAGGCAGCAGCCCTCACTGCTTTATGATCCAATGCCGTCTCCAGCTCTCCCAAATCTGCTACCATCTGTGTAACTGTGTTGATGGGCTGCCCCACATAGGGGCCCAAGATAGCCACAAGTGACCCAAAAAGGGCTGACGGGGCGCTAGCAAGGACAAATTCCCTCATTTTGGCCGTAAACACTTCCTCGTCTGGCCCACGAGACCCAGGGTTGAAAACAGCATTCTTCATACCTAGTTCCCGAAGGACCTTTACTAACTCACTGTAGCACTGCCACCGACTCATTGCCCCCGGCAATTCTCCAGCATTCTGCCAGACCATACGAATGGCAGCCATCACCCATTCTAATAGGGTATGGTCTCCTGGGTTGCCATGGCAGTTCTGAAGATGCTGCCTCAAGGAAGAGTGTGTGGTAATGGCGGCCAATTTCTCCATCTCTGTTCTGGAGAGCATGATGCCATCCACCCCTATATGCCATAATCGTAGTAACCAGGCTACCAGGGATTCAGTAGGTTTCTGCCTAAATTGTGCCCCCAACTCCATCAGCTCTGCCTGGGTATAGGGCCAGACCACAGAGTGTTCCATTACCTGGGCAGGAGGCTGTGGCTGCCCCTGAGGGACTCTTTGTTGCTGGGTTTTTACCTTCTTGGCGACAACTGGTCAGGCTCTCAGTGTGCATATGGCAGCTTTAGCCTGAGCCTTCTCATCCTCAGAAGAGGAGTCGCAAGCGCCTGCTCCCGCTGACTCAAAGCCAATCCACCGGCACGATGCTGCTGCTCCTTTGGTGACCTTTTAGGCTCCTGTGGCTGCTGGCTTTTGGCCAGAAGCTGAGACTCGAGCTCTTGAATCCACAGTTGTTTCTCCAACAACTGCTGGTGAAAACGTTTAGCTTCCAGGGTAAACTGCAACTCACGAACCCATAATTCCTTCTCCAGTGCTCGCTCCAATTCCAGCCTTTTCTGCCGTTCTATTTGCAATTCATACTGAAGCTTTTGACCTCGGGCAGTTTCCTCTTGAGTAAAAAACATGTAGCCCATGGCCCCTAAAAGGACAGCCATGGGGAGCCAGAGCATCAACCAGTACTCTATCCCACCCATCAAGGGTTGTGGCTCCATACCAATCTCTGAATCCTGCCGACTATGCCAGTTGTAAGGCCAGGAGCTGCCATCGTGGCCATTCACATGCAGGTTCCCATTGGATTCAGGCAGATGATAAAGAAATGGCGGAGTCAGAGGATGGGGGGCCATCCTATTTATTGGTGTCTCACCAAGACAGGCAAACCACAAAAGAAGACAAGGGAAAAGCAGAAAACCAGCTCTTCCCATGAAGGGTAAGGGATCGGGGAAGCCCCTGCAATTGTGATAGCAGGAACTGTGTGTCCAAGCTCCTGGTCTGTCCCACTTTATAGTGTAGAAAACCAAAATCCCTTAATCCATTATACAAACAAGGAAGTCTCTGATACAATGTCACTTATCCAAGGCATAATTGGATTCCTCATGAGAGTGCACCACCCAGATCATACAATCAGTCAAGGGTGTGGGGAAAAGCTTAGTCCCAAAACCAAACCTTAGGCTACAACGACCTGGCCTGCTTATAGCCTGTCCCCCACACCCAATATAAGTCACAAGCGAGCAAATATATATATCATATTTACAAACTTATTTGACCAACACCGAGCAAGAAGGAAGGACGTAGCCACGAAGTGTGGAACAGCAAAAGCTTTATTTAATACAGTGCTTCCTGGACGATGTTGCCTGGTCCCGAGGACAGAGGCCAGGGAAGTCGCATGAGGTGATCCGCTTGGGGATATTTAAAGGGTCTCATCTAGGGAGGTCGAGTTAATATGACATGGTGAAATTTCACTGGCTGACAGACGGTCGCTCTTTTCCAAAGGGCTTCTGGGAAGTTTCTTTTGGCGCTCATGAGTGTGGGTGGTTCTAGCCAAGTTCCTGAGTTTGGTTCCTCATGTGACCTTTCTTCATTGTCCACTGACCTTACACTCCACGTGGCCTCTCTCTCCTCCACATGGCCTTTCTCTGATCTCCTCCAGCATGGGCTCCTCTGCCCCATTTTATAGTGTAGATATCAAAACCTTTAATCCAATGTACAAACAAGGAAATCTCTATACAAAGTCACTTATCTGAGGCATAATGGGATTCCTCATGAGAGTGTACTACCCCACATCATGCAATAGTCAAGGGTGTGGAGAAAAGCTTAGTTTTCAGAAGATCTTAGTATTAAAAGGGTAGGAAAGGCTTAGTCTTAAAACTAAGCCTTAGGCTATAATGATCCTGCCTACTTACAGCCTGTCCCCGATACCCAATGCAAACTATAAGTGAGCAAACATATATCATATTTACAAACTTATTTGACCAACACTTTTCATAGGTTTTTAAATCTCTTCAGGTAAAATTTTCTGAGACTCATTGTAAATAGGACTAGAAGGACCATGGGCACTAGAGGTGGGTATGGAATGGAGGAGCAGGTTGGGATGAGGATCTGGAGTTCAAGAATAAGAAAGTCTCTTACCTCCCCTGGATATTTAACCACATCCCTTTGCACTTATATCCTACTAGTAATTGTGAAAATAAAAATTTTAAATGTAGAAAATTATAAGGCAAGAGGAGGAAGAGGGAACTTTATTTATTTATGAAGAAGGGTAGCTATTTAGAAGATAACTAAAAAATTAAGAGTGAGATTAGAGAAATAAGATGATGAGTATAGAGGAAATAGAAGTTAAAAAATATAAAAGACTGAAACTCTAAAGGTTAAACAAAAAAAATAATAAAACAATAAAGTGGATAAGATTTAATATAAATAAGAAAAGGCTAGAGGCCAATGCCAATAAAAGGTTAAAATCCTTAAAGCAAAAGAGATAAAAGATTAAGATATAGAATATAGGATGAAAAGTTAAAAGTGTAAAAGTAGATAAGATTAGAGTTAAGCACAGAAAATAACTAACATGCTTAAAGTAAAATATTGTAAGAATAAAGAGGATTTGAGGGGAATAATTCCAAGATGAGAACTTGAATATTAGATCACTAGGTGAGCTGACAGAGGTCAATCGTGTAAGGGTACACAAAGGCTGAGGAGCTGGCTTCCCACAGTGGCGAGTCCACAGTGGGAGAGGAGCCTGCTCTGGGGATGGGAGCAGTATAGCTACCTTGGTCCCCTGACATTTCTCATAGCCTCTTGGGCCTTTGTCTCTGGTGCCAGAATTTCTGGACCAAGGCAATAAGACATCTTTAGATACTCAAAGTAAGCCAACCTTTTTTTATGGAGAACTTCTCAGGTGAGCCTGCTGAACTCAACTAATTTGCTTCCTGGTCTTTTATTCCATTTATCTAAAATTAAAAAAAAAAAATAAAACCCATCAGAAATACTATTGCTTTTAAGATGCCTTTCTCATCTCCATCAGCTTGCATCCAACTACCCACAGGCTGTGAACTTTGGTGCCTGTTTACATGTTTTGATATTCTCTGCTTATTTTATCTATGTATTTTTTAAGATAAGAATGTAGGAGAAGTATGCAGCAAATTTTTGGATAATTTTCTTTAGTTTAAATGCTACATTCATGTTATTCTAAGATTTCAGGCTGCCCTAGCTAAGAGAATTGTATGACTGTCAATCCATTCCCCTGCCCACTTCTCCCTTGCCTTCTGAAGAAGTATTCTTTCTTACTGGGGGAGAGTTCTCTTTTGTCCAGTAGATTTCTCCCATACAGGTGAAATGCTCATATTGAATTAAAATATCTTAATTTTACTTTCAAGTTTCTAAGAGATGGAATCTGATTAACCGATCTTGACCCAACTCTGGTTCAGGATAAAGATAAGGGAAGTAAAGCAGTATTGAACTGAGCAGTGCAAGAGTTTAAAGAGGATGTGGGGATTATACAGAGACATACTCTGGAGGAGCTGCAAAGTTTGATAAAAATGGATTGAAGAGAAGAGGAATTTTTATATTTTCTGGTGCCGTGGACTATGTATTTGAATTCTCTTTGTGCTTTATGAGAGAAGCGATCAAGGATTTGGGACTGAAATTGTTTTTGGTGGCTGGCTTATGTTTCTTTGAATAAGAAACTAAGAGTGAAACACCTGGATCTTGGTTTTATCACAATTACAATAAGGATTCCAAATATGTAAAACCAATTCAGTAAAGTACAGCTTATGATAAAGTTATTTGTAATTGCATTATAATAGATGTAATGTAGAAATGTAAGAATGTGAGTTAATGTTTTAATCAGCAATGAAAAGACAAGGTATAAAGAGATAAATGTCAAAAGAAAGATTTGTTCGGAGGTATATGGATTTTCAGAAAGGAGATATGACATTAATCTGAGTAGACAAGAAGGCTTTAAGAGGCAGTCAACTGTTTTCAGAGTCGTCAGAGTTAGCAAGATTATGAGTGTTAGGCTTACAATTGGTATGAGCAATAAGACCGAGGGAAAGCTGAGTTACAGAAATAGAAAAATGTGAATGTGGGAAGAGTAGTAAGTAGAAACTTTATTTGAAATGAATTAGTTTCAAGACAGCAAATGGTCAGAGTTTTCTAGGAAGAGTCATTTGGGCTAGATTATAAATAGTCTTAAATAGTAGAATAAGGAATTTGTGGTCTCAGCCACTGGGAGACTTTGAAGACTTTGCTTTGGGGAGTGACATAATTGCTTTGATATTAGATTAGATTGAAGGAAGGGTTACAAAGAAGCAGAAGAAAAAGTAGCTAGGAAAAAATAGGGTGATTGTGTTGAGATGGCAGGCAGGCTACTCAACTCTACTTTTTCCAAACAGAATTTCTTTGAAATGATATAAAGAGAGTATTTCCATAACAGCAAGGGAAAACAAGGAAGAGTGCTGTCAGTGGAACAGAATCCTTTGAGATATTCCAGAAGGATAGAAAGTAGAATGGTGAGAGAGAGAGAGAGAGAGAGAGAGAGAGAGAGAGAGAGAGAGAGAGAGAAAAGACCATGGAACCTACAACATAAAATACAAACAGGAGGTAACATTGCTGTGGAGGTAGGAAAAATTGGGAGATGGCCACAAATGACTGAACAGAATTGAGTTAAGATGGGTTAACCAGATTCCCTGTCCTAGAAACTTGGAAATAACACTCAGATATTTTAGTTCAATATGAACATCTTGAGTGTAAACATCAGAACTAAGGAGTGTCCATATTTCACCTGCTATAGGAGAAAACTATTTTTGGAAAGAGAAGAAATTACACAGGGCATGGGAAGGGAAACTTAGGTCCTTTTGCTTTCCAACTTATAAAAAATTATTTATTGATTTGAGAGAGAGAGAGAGAGAGAGAGAGAGGAAGAGAAGATCAATTTTTCTACTTATTTATGCATTCATTGGTTGTTTCTTGTGTGTGGCCTGATGAGGGATTGAACCCACAACCTGGGCATGTTGGGATGATGCTCTGAGCTAGCCAGCCAGGGTAGCTTTCTAATTTGTGGTGGTGGACTGAAACACCTGTCTTTGGCTTTTTTGAGACAGTCTAGTAGCCTATTACTACCTTCCTGTTTCCAACTTAAATAAGTTCTTTTACTTTCAAAAAGTCTGTTACTTGCATCCAAATATTAATTAGTAAAGTGACTGCCTAAATTCTATGCAAAGATAAAGTGAGTTTTCAAGGGGGTGGATGTGAAATGATAGTTTGTGTTCTTGTTCTTTTGAAGGAGATTTTTTTTTATTTCTTTTTTTTATAAATAAATTTTTATTAATTTTAATGGGATGACATCAATAAATCAGGGTACATATATTTAAAGAAAACATGTCCAGGTTATCTTGTCATTCAATTATGTTGCATACCCATCACCCAAAGTCAGATTGTCCTCCGTCACTTTCTATCTAGTTTTCTTTGTGCCCCTCCCCCTCCCCCTTGAAGGAGATTTTTGTAAGAGGGAGAGAATGATTTCTTGTTTGATGTTTTATTGGAAGATGTTAGAAATAGACAACTCTGAAAGCAACTTATTTAACTCATCATACGTCAAATTAATGTTGTCTGATTGCAGTAAAAGGAAAAACCCCGTTGGAAAGCACCCTGAGACTGGGGATCACACCTACAACCGTGGTGCATCGGGATGACGCTTTAACCAACGGAGCTACCTGGCCAGGGCTCACCCTGTGACAACTTAATTAATATCAGCTTATCGATGAACAGTCTGAGGTGAACAGCAGTTCCATAGACCATGAACTCAATCAGTTCGCTGAAAAATTTCTCTGGCTTACTGTGTTGCTGTTTGTTATATTCATTGAAATTGAAAACAGGTTCAACATTCTCTTTTGAGCTCTCAAATTAACTCTATCTTCTGCAAAAGTCTAATTTATTCCTTTTCTCACACACTGCTGAAATATCTAGTAATTTCCAATATTTTATTATCTAAAGTGTATTCCTCGGACTGCCTCATTCACTCTGAAATAGCCCAACAATTCTTTGTCAGACTATGTATTCCAGTTTTTCATTTGGAAATGATCCTGTAGCTAAGTTTTTCTTCATGCGGGGCAGAATAATTTTACTCTCTACTGAGCTCTGATTTTTTACTTTGGCTAGTTTTCTGGAGAGATCTGGCATTATTAGTTAGTGCTGGTTTTAAAACAACTTTTAGTGCCGTGGTCCTCAAGAAGCCCTGGCGTGGACAAAATTGCTGGGGAGGTGTGCCTGTTCATTTTCATAATTCCTTTCTCATTGCCACCACCCTCCCTTTTATCTTCTACCTCCCAGCTTCTCTGTGTACATTGAGAAAGCTTCAGTCTTCCCCAGATACTCTGTGTGAGAGAACTGTTTGTTCTAATTGCCTCGTACTGCGACAAACATCCAGAACCCCTACTTCCATCAAAACATTTCCATTCCATGTCAAATATGCACACTCATTTTTAGAAGTTAATGACTCAAAATATCTTAGAATATTATGCTGCTAGGGAAGCAAAATGCTTATTACAAGGGTCTTAGAGTGTTAAAAGAGAGAGTTGTGATGAATATTTAAGGTCAGATGACAGGATGGGCAATAGGTAATGGACAAAATAATGGACTCAGCCCTTAGGTCTATGACCACTTTCCTTGTGAACTGACCTTCTCCCAAATGTCTGTCCTGTGTCCTAGGAATGAGCTCTGGCTGCCAGGCTGCACTGGGCTCACCTGCTGCCCTGGTTTCACTGATCACACAATGGTGGGTAGCTGGTCCATTCAGATTCTCTCTCCAGAAATTTGCAACTGGAATCAGGAGAGAGTTGCAACTTTATCATGTGAACTTGAAGGTTGAGGGGCAGCCGTGTGTTAATGAAACTAGATAGCCAGTCTGAAGAGAGATGGCTCAGTAGCTGGGTGGAGGGGAGCAGAATGAGAGCATGGAGGCCTGATGGGTTTTCCTTATCTTCAGGCCTGTCTGGGTCCAGCTTGCCCCTCAGCAAGTGCAATGTACTTGGACGTGGTAAGGAGGGCTTTAGACAGTGGAAGTCCGCAACTTCGGAGTTGTCCTTCATCTTCCTGTTTCTAACCATAAAATTTGGTGATGACCATATGTCTGGAAATATTATATGGGGTGGATAAAAAACACCATTCTCTGAAAATGTAGAGTGTTTAGTTGGGGGCTGAGATAATGTCCTGAGAAACGTCTGTAAATTGAAGTAAACATACAGTGTGGAGAGGAGAGCTTCTTAGCTGGCCAGCAGTGAGGGGGTTGCAGGTATGATAAGAAATACAGCCCCTGGGGCCTCCTTTTTGCTATGAGCAGCCTGGTCTTCACTAGTTCACTATGCAAACAATTTTTTTTTTTTTTTAACAAATGTTATGATAGGAAGAAGATTAGGAAGCTTGGACCCAGAGTGATTAATATTTATTGAGTGTTGGCTATGTGCTTTGCATTCTTTATCATCTTTAAATTTCATAAGAGCTCTCTGAGATGGGTTCACTTATTATTCCTATTTCACAGGTAAGAAGGACAAGGAGGCCATGAGTTCAGTGATTTGCAAAAGCCACACACCTGATAGGGTTACAGAGTTGGAACCCAAACTCAGGTAGTGTGGCTGCAGAGGCCTGAGGCCGAGCTTGGAGCTATTATTCTCTATGGCTGTCCTACTGAGAAGATATGCTGGAGGCACAGCAGCTCATGGGGAGAAAGGGCCCCACACAGGGAAACTGTAGTCTGCTGCCTCAGTTGCTCTCTTCACATAGTGTATCTTTCTTGAGGCAATTGGCCAACTACCTAGAGAATAGGTCATGACAACATTTAAATGAAAGACACTAGACAAACATTAACCACTGAAAATCCAACTGATTTTTTCTCATCCCTGGCAAGGTAATTACCCTGATTCTGCCTGTTTAATAGGCCATTGGTAATCAAAGTTGGGCTACTTGGTGTTAAGAGATACAACCAGAGCAGTACTTACTTCTTCTTTTTTAAACATAGCATGAGAGAGAGAGGAAGAGAAAGAGAGAGAAAGAAGGACAGAGACAGGCAGACAAGAAAGGAGACAGATGGAAGCATCAACTTGTTGTTATGGCATTTTAGTTGTTCATTGATTGCTTTCTCATATGTGCCTTGACCAGGGGGCTCCAGCCAAGCCAGTGACCCCTTGTTTAAACCAGCAACCATGGGCTCAAGTCAGCGACCATGGGGTCATGTTTATGATCCCACATTCAAGCTAGTGATCCCGTACTCATGCTGGTGAGTTCATGCTGAAGCCAGATAAGCCTGAGCTCAAGCTGCTTACCTTGGAGTTTTAAACCTGGGTCCTCACTGTCCCAGGTCAACTTTCTATTCATTATGCCATTGCCTGGTCAGACAGTACTTATTCTTGATATCATTAGCTGATGACAGTTTTCCACAGTTGCTGATTATCTTTGTCACTGGGAACCTCACTAGGAAACGAATCATCCTCCTTACAAAGGAAATGTGATTGGCCAGAGAGGCCTTTTATTACTTTGAAGCCATGTGGACTGGCCACATCCTTTGTGGGGTCCTTTACCTTTAAGTGAATCAAGAGAATAAATAAATATTTTTCTTTCCCCTTTGTCTTCCCTTTATTTTTCCTTCTTTCTCTTGTTTCCTGGGGAAGAAGAAATTACCTTTTATTATTGGTTCTTAAGGCAAAGCTGTGACACAGATGGTCACCTTACTTACAATTTTTGAAATTTGAACCCAACATGTTATTTCTTTGTTTGCTCAATCTTACTGCAGATTTCTGTTTCTTGCCAACAAAAAATCCTAATACGGTTCCGGAAAGAGAATTTGGAGCTTGGTGTTGGATGGGGGAGCTGTTTCTGTCCCTCAGATACTGTCTGTCGTTCATCCGGTAAATGGCTGTTGGATGCACTCCTCAAAGATGGGCAGCCAGACATGTGTCTCAATCCTGGATTAAAACGAAGCCACAGAGGTAAGGGGATTGTCCTTGACACGGGGTTTGACACTGTATTTTCCACTTTATTTTCCCCTGGTACACATTGGAAGCATGACTGATCCATGAAAGCTTTACCGCCCCTGGCTTTCATTATTTTCTTTCCTCTTTCAGAAAATGCAGTTATTACAAAAGAAGCACAACTGTTTCAGCCTCTTCAAAATAGAATAATAGCATTTTCATAGCAAGTGATTGTGGAGGAAGTGTGGGGATGCTGTGCTGGCTGAAACCCAGAGGGTTTTAAAGAACCAGAGAAAGGTCATTCACCTTTTAGAAAGTGACAGTTGTGAAAACAAGCCAATTTTAGAATTTGGCATCTTGCGTTAACAGTGTACCCTTTTGTAGTTACTGATATCTGTCAGAGTAAATGCCAGCGGTAACAGTAAAAAGCCGGCCTGCAGACTTTGCTAAGGTGGTAGGAGGCTTGCATTGCAGGCCTGTGCATGCCCTCCTTGGCTGGCTGGAGGGAGATGTGGAGAGAGCTTTGGCCTGAGAGCCATGGCTCTGTGTCCTGACTATAACACTGAGTAGCTTTTTGACATTGCAATTCACTAATCTCTATCATTCTCAGTCCCATTATCTGTAACAGGAGTGAGTTGAACGAAGTTATCTCTAAGATTCTTTCTAACTCAAAAATTCTGTGATTCTGAAGTCCTGCGGTAATGCCTTGAATCACAATGGTCTTCCTACTAATATTTTCTCCCCATTTTTTTCTCAAGCAAATAATTGGCTCCTTAAAAAAGTTTTTATCTAGTTTCTATTCACAGTAAACAGATGGTTTGCAAGTGGCATTTTGGAAGAATAGCTCCCATTTAGCACTGTTTTCTCTAAATCCTTCTCGATTGGCAGGCAGGGAGGTCCTGTCTGTGGCCAGACCTACGTCATTGCGTTTTGTCTCTCAAGTCACAGTCCTTGTAACCTGCTAACCTCTGAGTCAACTGCTCAGAGATATTTCTTTTGTTGTATTTGTGCCTGGGTATCAGCCCTAAAAGTAACATGTTGTTGCTCAGGATGATTAATCTTAGAATCACAGGATCTAAAAGCTGCAAAGAAATTGAGACACCATGGAGTCTGTGATGGTCAGTTCAATGTGCCAAGTTGGCTGGGCTATGGTTCCCAGTTATTCAAACACTAATGTTGGGCCTGCAGTGAAGGTATTATTCAGTAGATGTGATTAATGTTCATAATCAGTTGACTTGAAGTAAAGGAGATTATCTTGGATAAACTGGGTGAGCAACTTAATCAGTGAAAGTCCTTGAAGGCAAAACAGATTTTCAGAAGCAGTTCCTCCCGTGGACTGCAGCTCTAGTCTGTGCTGAGTTTCAGTCTGCCCTTCCTGATGGCCTGCCCTGTAGCACTCAGACTTGCCTAGCCAGTCCCCACAATCATGTAAGCCAATTTTTTGTAATGAATCTTTTAATATATATCTCCTACTGGTTCTGTTTCTTTGGTAGAACACAGACTAATACAGACCCCAAGTCCTGCATTTAATAGAGGAAGAAACTGGAGTTTAGCCCCCAGAGTTCATTAGTGGGAGAAGCAGGTACCTTAACTCCCAGGCTTGTGACCTTCCACCTTCCTACAGCACCACATTCCTATTGCCTAGAATCCAGTTGAAAATACAGGTAGAAGGGCATCCGTTTACTATTTGAAGGACTACTGCCTCCTCCATCCATGCCCTCAAATATGTCCACTATGGCTTGGTTGATATATTCACCATTTTTGGATGGCTTTTGTGCGAAGTGTTGACTGACATTGTGGAAGTGCAAGCATGGTACTCAGGAGCACTATAACCCATTGAGTCTTAGCAATGGAAACAAGTGCTCAGATTTGGTACAAAGTCACCTAACAAGAGGCTGAGGGACACTGGAGTCTTAGGAGGGGCAATCCCGACAGCATGTGTAGTAGAATGTGTTTGTCAGGCTGCAGAGACACTTCTTGCCTGTGCCTTTCTTTTCTTTTTTCCTTTCTTTCTTTCTTTCTTTCTTTCTTTCTTTCTTTCTTTCTTTCTTTCTTTCTTTCTTTTTTATTTATTTTTTTCTGAAGCTGGAAACAGGGAGAGACAGTCAGACAGACTCCTGCATGCGCCCCACCGGGATCCACCTGGCACGCCCACCAGGGGGCGATGCTCTGCCTCTCCGGGGCGTCACTCTGCCGCTACCAGAGCCACTCTAGCGCCCGGGTCATCTTTGCTCCAATGGAGCCTTGGTTGTGGGAGGGGAAGAGAGAGACAGAGAGGAAGGAGGGGGGGGGTGGAGAAGCAAATGGGCGCTTCTCCTATGTGCCCTGGCCAGGAATTGAACCCGGGTTCCCCGCACGCCAGGCCGATGCTCTACCGCTGAGCCAACCGGCCAGGGCCCTTTCTTTATTTTTTTTAAAGTGCCTGACACCTGGTTAGCACTCTTTTTTTTCTAAATTGTTTTATTTTACTTATTTATTTTACTTATTAGAGAGATGGTGTGTGTGCGTATGTGTGTGGGAGAGAGAGAGAGAGAGAGAGAGAGAGAGAGAGAGAGAGAGAGAAAGGGCAGGGAGACGAACAGGAAGCATCGACTCCCATATGTGCTTTGACCAGGCAAGCCCAGGGTTTCAAACCAGCAACCTCAGGGTTCTAGGTTGATGCTTTATCTACTGTGCCACCACAGGTCAGACCCTGTCTATGCTTTTCATTATGCAAATAAAACTATGGAACAGTAGTTCTTAACATTTTGGGAGCAGACTGAGATTCCTTGGGGAATCTAAGGCAGAATTTCTGAACCTTTGCATTACTGACATTTTGAGCTGGGTTATACATTGTTGGAGGCTGTCTTGTGCATTGTGAGATGTTCAGCAGCATCCTTGGCCTTTACCCATTAAAGGCCAGCAGTACTCTCTTGGTTGGCACAACCATAAATATATCCAGACACGGTTAAATGCCTCTGGGGGGCAATATGGCTCCTAGTTAGGAACCATGGATCCAAGGGAAGCCAGAAAAAATGCACACATGGAGAAAAATTTGCAAATAATTTGAAGGTGTTTCCAAAGCTCCCTAAAGCCATTCATATGAATCCTAGGTTAAGAAGCCATGCCTGTTCTAGTGCTTGATCTCTTCTGGATTTCTATTTGGCATATTTCTTATCAAATTGTCAAGTGTGTACATCTTGTCTCCTAAAGGAAATTGGAAGTACTTTGAACAAAAGGAAGCATGAGAAATGTTTTAGTATAGTGTTTGTGAAAGGGATCCCATGAGTAAAAAATTTGGCTTCAGTAATAGTAAGTTTAAGTTGTAATGAATAGGAGATATGTAAGGGTTAGGAAATAGTTAATCTGCTAGTCTTCCCTAATGGCTCTTTGGCCTTTACTTTGAAATGTAGGAAAAGTTTACCTTTGCAGGAATGTTGGGGAAAGCTTCCATTGGGGAGGGGCCTGACAATTAGGGGAGTTAAGTCACAATAGCTGTTTATAAAAGCCTAGACAGAGGATTTATTGTGAAAAGTCAAGGCCTGTGAATTATTTAGAAACTCAGTTCACCAATCTCAAATCTTTACTTTGTATCCTAAGGAAACAAAGTATTTTCACAGATAATTCCCAGAGGCAGATGGTCCCAGAGGCTCCAAGTCCCAGCTGTTCCTGGGAGACACCTGACCCCACTGTCTTGAAGATTTACCAAGGACACTAGATAGAACCGTGCTGATTGGGCTTGTGTTATATCAGAAGAACTTGCAGAGGAGATGTTTTTGCAGCTGACCCCCCACCTCTTGCATATTGTTATGTGACTAATTGTATGGACTCCTTTTGCTCCTGAGCCTTATAAAAACCACCAGCACCAGGAAAGTGTGAAGGCAGTTCTTTTGGACAGGAGTGACCTGCTTTCTCAAGTTGCTGCAATTTGATGACACACCTTACACCTACTCAGTCCTTGTCTCTCTTTATTGTCATGAAGGGTGGTGGGTAACCTCAAACATAGCTTTGTTTTCTGGTTACATTTGCATAATAATAACTCTTAGTAAACATTGACCAGCTGACTGAAAGAACAGTGGAGCCCCCCTGAGGACAAACTTCCCTACCTGGGCAACTCTGTAGTGAAGAGGTTCAGAACAGTTACCTCTCCCCCATTAGAGAGACAGTAATTTTTGCTATTTATTTATTTATTTTTCAATTAAAAAATTTATTTATTTATTTATTTATTTTTTACAGAGACAGTGAATCAGAGAGAGGGATAGACAGGGACAGACAGACAGGAACAGAGAGAGATGAGAAGCATCAATCATTAGTTTTTCATTGCGCGGTGCAACACCTTAGTTGCTCATTGATTGCTTTCTCATATGTGCCTTGACCGCGGGCCTTCAGCAGACTGAGTAACCCCTTGTTGGAGCCAGCGACCTTGGGTTCAAGCTGGTAGGTTTTTGCTCAAACCAGATGAGCCCGCGCTCAAGCTGGTGACCTCGGGGTCTCGAACCTGGGTCTTCCGCATTCCAGTCCGACGCTCTATCCAGTGCGCCACCACCTGGTCAGGCTTATTTATTTATTTCTAAGAGTCATTAGCTATTTGGGCAGCCTCTCAGATTGAATGGCATATTTCAACAGATTATCTGGGATGGAATGTTAACTGTTTTAAAGATTTTATTTTATTGATTTTATAGAGATGAGGGAGAGAAAGGAGAGGTGTAAGAATCATCAACTCATAGTAGTTGCTTCTCATATGTGCCTTGACTGGCCAAGCCTGGGGTTTTGAACCTGTGACCTCAGCACTCTCGGTCAATGCTCTGTCCACTGTGCCACCATAGGTCAGGCTGCTCTTTATTAATTATGTTAATCTTGAGTAAATTTACACAGTCTCTAAGCCACAAGTCCTCGTCTCTAAAATGAGAAAAAATCATAGATTTATGGGCATAAAATTAGATATTTATATAAGGCTTCTGACACAAAAATGTCCCATACTTTTATTATTATTATTATTATTATTATATTATTATTATTATTATTATTATTAATTCCTCTAGTATAGCCCTGGTTGACATGGTGACCAGCCAGGTTTGGGAGGACCTGGGATAGCTCAAGGCAGCGAGGAGGACAGCAGAGGCATTTGTTTCTATGAGAGAGGGGGAGCTCTGTGGCTTAGGTTGAATCTAGACTGAGAACAGTTCCTTTGGCCCCACAGTCCTCAATCTCTCATCTGCAAACATGCTCCTGTAGGGCACAGGGTGCAACTGGTCCAGAGCCGCCCTCGCATGGCCTGGAGGGCTGCAATGAATGATATTGGTTTCTCAGGGCATCTTAGCAGCAGGAAGCCAACCTCGAATGTTTTCAGGAGCAGTAAGTAAACAGTGAACATTCCCCTGCAGGATAATTAGAAAAGCAAAGAGTTTGTGCTGTGAAATGAAGGAGGGAGCCAGTTGTTTAGCCTATACTTAGAATGGCCACTTGACTGGGGTCCCCCGGTGGGCCTTGGAGACCTGTGGAACTGAGGCACTGCAGGGGAAACAAATCCCCCCTTCCCTTTGGAGAAAGGGTAGCCTTCAGACATAATGCATTAACTAGCCCCTGGGTCCTTCTGCCAGCGCTGCTCAGAGATGAGCTCCCTGCCCAATTAGGCAGCCTCTGTGAAGATTGCCTTCATCAAGCCTTGTTAGGAGGGAAAATAACAGAATGTACTCACTGATTTTGAATTTACTTTGGAGCTGCATTTATCTGCCAGAAGGCAATGTTTGCCTTTCCCCTGGCTGGTAAGTGAGCCCTGGAATTAACAGGTGATGTTCCTCCAAGTACTGCTCAGTTCTACACTATCATTATCCCTTTCCATTGCGAGGGGTTAATGGCCAGGAAAATGAAGACTCTTTGTAGGGAACTTGGGCATAAGGATACAGACAAGTGTTTGATAAGAAAACTCTCAGATCTCATCCAGAATTTAAAGACTCAGTGTGCACTGCCTCTCCAGCCCCCCTTCAATACTGGGAACTGGTGACAGAGATGAAAAACTGCTGCATTAACCCCCCTTAAGTGCTGTTTTGTTGTGTAACTCCCTCAAAATATTTATTGGCTCTGCACTTCTTGCCATTTTTTATTAAATTCCTTAGCCTGCATTTTAAGATGGTATATCACCTGGCCTCATGCTACCCGGTCAACAAACACCTGTAGAATGATGAATGAGCTAGCTCATGAAATACACATAGGCATAATATTTAGCACATGGTGGGAAATTATTAGGTTTTATTAATATTTTTGCAAAAGCTATTGCTTTTATCTGCTCGGCATCAAACCATATTCCTCCTTCTTCTGCTAACAGTATCCCTTTAAGGAAAACTCTCTTTTCCAATCATGTTCTATAGGGGAACTGGCCAATTATAGTGCCCTACCACCCATCAACCTGGCCACAGAATTTGATCCACATACAGAATGTGACTTAAACTGGGAAAAGAAAAATTCTTTTTAAACAGAAGCTGGAAACAAAGCGCTCTCTCTCTTTTTCCCCTCTGAATGTAAAGTTGTTAAGATATAAGCCCAGAACTGACTGTGGCTATAGTTTGACTCATGGGGACAAGTGACCTAAGAAAAACAAGCCAAGAAATAGAAAAAAAAACCCCAAACAAACCAAAAGTGTGTGTGTGTGTGTGTGTGTGTGTGTGTGTGACATGTATAAGAGATATGAGGAAAGGAGAAAATATTAAGCCTCCAATTTTGTTCCTAAATCTAATCCTACTTATAAATTTCTTTGGCGTGGACATGTACACCTGTAACTATTTTCTTTTGTGCTTGACTAATTCAAGATGGAGTTTAATGTCTTGTTTTGATTACAAGGATAAATGAAGGACAGTCCCTATCCTCAAGGATTTCCATTTCATAGAGGAGACAGAAGCATAAATATCATAAACAGTCACAATCTCAGTAGCAAAAGTATGTCCTGAATAGCAAGTCGCACCACGAAAGTCACTCTCCTAACCTGCCCATCACTTCTGGACTCCTCCTTTCTACTTTGTGGTGGTTTCAGAGTTGGCTGGTGTCAGAGTATGTGACTGTAAGAAGTATCATCAGCTAGAATGTACTTTTCTTTGTCCCTATGTCACCTGGAATTCCCTATGACATAAGACTGTTTAGTAGATAATGACAACTTTGCAGATAGTGCAGGATTGTCTTACTAGGAGTAAAAATAGCTGAGTAACCCTCAAAAAAATCTCTGTAGTAGAGGTTCTTAACTTAAGGTCTATAGACCCCAGGAGGCAACTGCAATAGATTAAAGGGAATCACCTTCTGTAAAGTTATGCATAATTTCTAGGACACATGATATTTTGGGGGTGTGAGGAGAGAGTGTCTATAGGTTTTATATGATTTGCAAGGAGGTCATGGAGCCAAAGATGCACCATGGGGAGGTCGTGTAGAAGAATTCGCAGGATGCAACATGATTGTGGGGAGAAATGCCAAAAAAAAAAAAAAAAATCCTTACATCTGCCTTAAAGATTTGGAGCATATAGGGAATTCATTTTGGCAAGTCTGGAGAGCAGTGACAACCTGATTAATCTAAAGTCACAAAGACAAGGCATCTCTTCAGAAGGAATGTCCCAGGACATTCAATTAATGACCATTCCCAGTTTTAAGAAGTGAAAGGAAGATTATCCTTAGATTTCCAGTAAGGTAAATAATGAGGTTAAACAGCCAATAGTTGACAGTCCTCTGCCTGGAACAGCCTCTTGATATCCATATAACTTCCTTTAATACGCTGCACTTGTTCCTTCTTATTAGTGAGACTATCTGTCTATCAGCTTATATTTCTATACTATATAATGGCATGATCATGCCCCCAGCTCTGACACTCATTGTTCCCTTATCCAGCTTTATTCATCTAGCATGTATCATGCACTGAGGAGTCATTTATTCCTTTAAAATCACATATTTATTTCGTATTTATTTTTTATCTCCCTCAGCAGAATGTAAGCTCCATGAGAAAAAGAACTATAGTGTACTTGTTCTGTTGTTGTATCTCCAGTACTGAGAGCAGTTCTAGGCACAGAGTATCTGTTGAATGAATGAATAAATAAAAGACTATCTTTCTTTTGTTCTCCCACCTAAGTTTAAAAGTTAATAGTATGGTGTCAGATAGCTCAGATTGAATCCAGCTTTTCCCTGAACATGTCTTTATTAATAACAGTTACAACAGCTAAAAAGGTGAAGAATGCTTGCTGTCTTGAGAGAAGCATGAAAACCATGCACATCATAGTCTCTTTGACTCAGTTCTGTAGGTACAGAGGGTCTTTCATGGGTTAAGAATAGACCTCAGGTTCTATTCTAAGTTCTGTTATACACTAGCTGAAAAACCTTGGCCAAGTTACTTCTCAAGCCTTAGTTACTTCAACTTTCTTTTCTTTTCTTTCTTTCTTTTTTTTTTTTTTTGCATTTTTCTGAATCTGGAAACGGGGAGAGACAGACAGACTCCCGCATGCGCCCGACCGGGATCTACCTGGCACTCCCACCAGGGGCGACGCTCTGCCCACCAGGGGGCGATGCTCTGCCCCTCCGGGGGGGGTCGCTCCGCTGCGACCAGAGCCACTCTAGCACCTGGGGCAGAGGCCAAGGAGCCATCCCCAGCGCCCAGGCCATCCTTACTCCAATGGAGCCTTGGCTGCGGGAGGGGAAGAGAGAGACAGAGAGGAAGGGGGGGGTGTGTGGAGAAGCAAATGGGCGCCTCTCCTATGTGCCCTGGCCGGGAATCGAACCCGGGTCCCCCACACGCCAGGCCGACGCTCTACCGCTGAGCTAACCGGCCAGGGCCTGTTTCTTCAACTTTCAAACAGCACATTCCTCATTATCTCTGTGAGCTAATGTGGAAAAGCACTTAACAGTGTTTAAAGCATGATTAGTGCTTAGTAAATGTTAGCACTTATTGATATACACATGATAAGTGCTTGGTGAAAGTTACCTACTATCACGGAGTCTTTTGTAACTTCTTTACTGCCTTTCTGTGATCTCCTGTGGTTTTGGGGATTTCTATTTCATCCACACGCTATCTGTATTATCAGTGTGTGTGTCTCTCTCTGTGACTGCGTGTATGTGCTATATTTTCTCAAGTAGATTAAATTCCCAGAAACCTTACATTTACTTTTGACCTTCTGGAGGGCATAGCCCAACACCAAGCACACAGTCCCCTTGGTTCTTGGTGGTTACGGGGATAGGGAGCGCTGTCCTCCCTGACCCTGCATAACTTTCTCCCTGTTCTATTCTGTTGACTTTAAAGAAAGGGGTGGGTCTCCCTTAAAATGCTTACTTGTTTCTTCCTTAATAGGCAGAAAAGGGTTCTGTGCACAGAGGGAGCTCCAGCTAAGCCAAATGAATGCCTCTTTGCTTGCTAATACCTTACATGAGGAAGTACCTAATTCATCAATCAATTTCCTCTTGATGCAGAACCCAGCTGAAATGGCTCTAATAGCTTATGTCTGTGATCTTTTCTGAACGAGGAATTTTGTTACAACCTTTGCTGAAACCTGACTGCATTCTTCCTGAATTTTTAAAAATTATTTATTAGTATTATTTTTTAGAGAGAGAGAAGAGAGGTAAGGAGAGAAAGAGAGAAACATTGATTTGTTGTTCCACTTATTTGTGCATTCAATGGTTGATTCTTGTATGTGCCCTCACTAGGAATCAAACCCACAACCTTGGTGTATTGGGACAATGCTCTAACCGACTGAGCTACTGTGCCAGGTTCCTTAATATTCCCATCTGTAAAATCAGGATCATAAAGATCATAGGTAAGTTTGTAAGAAGACAGACATTTTCTACCAATTGCTTCTGGCTGTAGCATCATGTTAGAGAACCCAATTCTCAAAATTAGCAGTTTGGAGCATTGTTGCCAGTGTACATTAGTGGTAACCTTCACTTCTGGTTTTGTTGTTTGATATACATTAATGATTCAAGATTTATAGGTAGAAATCTCACAGGGTTTCAAGTCCAGAATTTTTATTTTTATTTGGACGAGTCCTTGAGAAAACAACTCTTTAGGTCTCAGCGCCAATGTCACATCTTTTAGAAGCCCTCCCTGACCTCTCAGTTAAGTCATGTCCCCTATTACACATGGCTCATGGTGCCCTGTATTTTCCTTTATAGTCCCTATCAGAGTTTGGAAATAGTTATTGATTTGTGTAACTGTCTGGTTAAGGTCAGCTTTCTCTACTATACTGTGAGCTCCACCAGGGCAGAGATGGTTTTGTTCAGTGGTATCTGGTACATTGTAGTCACTCACTAAGGTTTTGTTTAATAGTGAATCAGTAAAGAGAAATGCTCTTTGTTGGTGAGGAAATAGAGAGGGACCTGGGAAAAGACCAGGTGGTTTTACTCTGTGCTTCCTTGGGGGCCTATCTTTTCATTTATAATCAGGAAGACAGGCAGGCAGATAGCTACTGAATGCAGGATCAGAAACTCAGGGAGATGACGTCTTGCTGACACATGGCTCTAAGCTCTTGGTAATGAGTAAGACTACGCATTAAATTCTATAAATCTTGTCCGATGAGAATAGCAGTGATTTGGATCAAAACAAGAAGGGGGTCGAAGGGCAGTTTCTAGACCATGAAGGAAATCATTAGCTCTTCCTTTAGGAGTGTTACGACTAGATGGGCTGCAATGTAAACCATTACCATAAAGAACAGTTTCATCGTTGGGCAACCACAAATACTAGGGTATTCAAAGGAAATACAGCTCTCCTCTCTTTTTGTCACTGACTTCCTTTTAGTCCTTACACATCATACCTTACAGAGATGTCTGGTGGTGGTGGGTGTGTGTCTCATCTCACTCATCTTTCCTTTGTCTCCTTTTATATACTTTGTATTCCTCAGTTGTCCTTGAGGGGCCCAGCTCTTTCCTGGTTAGATTCACCCATGCTCCTTAAGATTCTGGGTGTATTACTTCACTGGATTCTGGAGGACCCCAGCATGTCTCTAATAGTGTGGCTATTTTGAATCTTATGTTATTTTTATATGCCAGAAAATGTTCTCCATTTTTTTTTTTGACCATTTAAAAATGTAAAAACAATTCTTAGCTTGTGGGCTACACAAAATGGCCCATGGGCTGTTTGTCAGCCCCTCCTCTAGGGCTGAGGGAAGGCCTTCCTGAAGGAGAGATCTGTTTTGATCTGAGATCTGAAATCTGAGTAGAATAACTGGGCAAGGAGGGACAGTGGTGATGATGATAATGGGAATGAAGGCTAGTAGACAAGAACCACTTTAGTCTGTTAATGGTGTTGAAAAGAAAAAGGAATCTATGGGAACAAGGGAAACATCAACACTTTGAAGATTCTGAGAAGTTCATGCTTTAAAAGACATGTATTTAGTATTGCTTCCCAATGTTTTTAAAACCTATTTGTGCATAAAACCCATCTTAGGTTAAGTATATATTAACATGTAGGGAACATACTTTAGGAAGTGCAAGCCAAGGGAGTCCTTGACTATAAAGGAACTCCAGAATATACTGTGTGCCATTATACCAATAAATTTATCCATACCAATGACCTTGGAATTCATGAAGTCACGGATATTCTGTGAATTTGTGTCTCTTTAGTGAGGGATCTTCTTCTTCTTCTTTTTTTTTTTAAGGTGAGAGGAGGAGAGATAGTGAGGCAGAGCCCAGCATGTACCCTAACAAGGATCCACCTGGCAACCCCATCTGGGGCTGATGCTTGAGGACTGAGCTACGTTTTTAGTGCCAGAGGCTGTTCTGCACCAACAGAGACATCTTCCGCACCCAGGGCCATGCTCAAACCAATTGAGCCACTGGCTAACAGGAGTAGAAGACAAAGAGAAGGGGGTAGGCGGGGGAGAGAAGCAGATGATTGCTTTTCCTGTGTGCCCTGACTGGGAATTGAATCCGGGATGTCCATAATCAAGGCTGATGCTCTATCTACTGAGCCACTGGCCAGGGACATGAGGGATCTTTTAGGCTAGAATTTGACATGACTTTTTGAAAATAGCTTAAGTGTGAACTTTCCTGGGGGCAGAGGGTAGACTGTATGTCTCCCAGAGTTCACTGCCTATTTTTTAATGATGGCATTATAATCACAAGAGAATTTAATGTATTTTACCAAATACTCAGTGGGGAAAACAATAGCAGTAGATATTTAACTGATGATGACATACAGCTCCTCTGGAGAGCTTTGAGAACCTACTGATTCTCACTTTATGAAATTCTTACTTGAAAATACCTATGAGTATTTTCACTAATACCTATGAGTTTGCTGAGTGTTGTTCCATTAATGTGGTTTATCCCAGAGCACCCAAGTAAAAAAATTGTGTTCTACCTCTATATCTCTCCAAATATCTAGAAATTTTGAGTTGATCAAACCATATATTTGGATAGTGGGTTGAACTTCCCACCATTCATCCAGTTATTTTGACATGTGTTCTTACCTTAATTGTATACATATATTGTTTGTTGTTTTTTGAAGGTAGGATAATGTCCTCCATCTAATTCTTTTAAAATTCTTTACTGTAGCCCCGCCAAATTTTGATAAGTGCTTTTTGATTAGCACTATTTAAACTATGTTTACCTTTTCGTCTGGGATGGCTTTCCTGTGATGGCTGAA
The DNA here is from genome assembly GCF_036850765.1 of Saccopteryx bilineata. Lineage (NCBI taxonomy): Eukaryota > Metazoa > Chordata > Mammalia > Chiroptera > Emballonuridae > Saccopteryx > Saccopteryx bilineata. The sequence goes on from NC_089498.1 coordinate 65,679,170, forward strand.
TGTTGTGTAAGTCTTCGGAATTGGCTTGTTTAAGTAGCTGATTGACACCATGAAATGGAAAATTCAAGGGAAACATTTATGGTTACAACCAAGTAACTGAATGTATTCTCTTTTCTGCCTCAGTGTTTTTCTCTTATTTCTGCCTGTGTCTTTTTAATTGCCACACCTCAATCTTGGATCAAAACAAGAGAGAAATAAATATACAGCTAGAGTTTCTGTTCCCTTGCACTGTGCTGTTGCTGAGGTACATAAATGATCTGGGTGATTCTGCGGCACTTTTCTGTTACACTTGTAGAGGAAGCAGCGTTTATTATACATCAGAGCAATCTGCTGTAAATGATGTATTTATCTCATTTCCTCTAGTCAAATTTAAATCCTCAGTTGGCCTCTATGTAAATCTTGCTTAAAGCCACAGGACATTAAACCCGAAGGCCAGGCTTTCTTGTTCTCAGAAGAGGAAATTGAGGTACTGGGGTAGCATAAAAGCCAAGGTTAACTGCCATCTCTTGACTTGTATACTTCAGGGCTCTTCATGGTCCAGTTTCTGTTTGTCATCAGCATGTGCAACTCTTCTGACATGTTGTTGATTTCCTATTTCAATAACCCCACAAGACTTAGATTCAAGAATTAGGAAGGTCTACTTCTCAGCAGCATAAAGCAATGACATTCTTCTCCCATATAGGAAAGATGTGCTGATTTTTCTGGGAAGCAGAAATAGGATATGCTGTTTGACTAAGGGGAGAGAAAAATGTGGGAGTGGGGAAGGGCAGTTTTTTTTTTTTTTTTTTAATAGTAGCCAGATACTGTAGTCACAAAATCAACTAAGATCAAGTAATAAAGAAAATGCTTTCTCTCTCTGTGTAATATACAGCTGGAGATAAAGGTAATGAGTAAGGCATGTGTGTGGACTGGTTACTGACATTGGTTATGAGCTTATATATACTGACTTGAGTCAGTTTTAGTTTGAGGGAGTTGGTGCCCATTTATCCCAGAGGACTTGAGAGTATACTCTGTATATAGTACTGTGCCAGAAACTTTAGGGGGATAGGTAAAACAAGGTAGTTTAAATTAATTGATGATTATAGAATATAGACTTATACATAGCATTGTCAGATAAAACATAAGATATCCAAGTAAATTTAAATTTAGATAAATGTCTTTTTATTTATGATTTATTTAAATGAGAACTTTATTATTATTTTAAAATTTATTTATTGATTTGAGAGAGGCAGAGAGATAGGGTGAGAGAGACATCAATCTGTTCCTGTATATGCTCTGACCCGGGATTAGACCCAGAACCTTTGAGTATCAGGATGATGCTCTAACCAACTGAGCTATCTGGCGAGGACTAGATAAATACGTTTTTAGATAAGTGTGTTTCAAATATTGCATGAAGCATATTAGAGGTCCTGCATTTTTACTTGCTAAAGCTGGTAATTTTACTCAAAGATGAGTGATAGAAATTTACGATAAGGTCCAAAGATTTAACTGAGATTAAAGCTGGAATGGATCTTTGAGGTCATTCCAAACCCTTTATGTTAGATGAAGAGAATTTAGGCTTACAGGAAATGAGTGAGTTGCCATGGTTCACACAGCTGGCATGTGCTTGGCCCTCTGTCTGTTTCCTAACTCTTGGTATAATGTAATGTATTGATTTAATTAGTACAATGTGTACATGCACTGGTGTGTTCAAGAAAGCTCCAGAATGGAAGTGAGACTTGAGCTGAGTCTTGAAAAAAAGATAGGATGTTTTGACAAAGGCATTCTGGTGGAGGAGCAAGTGTAAGCAAACATGCAGAAGCAGGAGTAATTTTTGTTCAATGATGAAAGAAATGACAAATATGTTGTTGGGGGACATAGATCAGTCTTTGGACTAATGGATTCATGTGGGAGAAGAATGAAAGCAGAGAATACTGAAATGGCAGATTATATAAGTTAGGTTTATAGTGCCTTGGCTACAAGTTTAAGGATTTGGATTTTAGTTGATATGCTGCAGAAAGGAGATACTACAGTGTTTAAGTAGATAAGTCAGCTCTATGTCACAACCAAACAATTTTGAAAGAGAGCTGCTTTAAGAATTTGAATAGTAATTTTTGAAAGTCACTAGGAATAATTGGGGTGGTCAAATGGTTGGGGTGGTCACCTTACACTTTCCCTCATACTTTTTACTTCTTCTAAAGAGGAAGACTATACTATCAAAAAGCCCTTTAGAAAATGAGTTAATAGTAGGCATGATGGAATTGTCCACTATGATTTTTATCAGAATTCTGCCGGTGGAGGCTGAAAGGGAGGACCTCTGCCTGTGTGTGGTGTGTGTGCCTGTGTGTGTGCCCATGCACATGTGCGTGTATACTGAGTGAAGTAACCACCTGAAACTCCCAGAGCAGCACGATCTAAGAGGCAGATATAAACCTTTGTCACAAAGCAATCATTTAAGTGCTGAAGGAATATCTTGATGATTGGTGAGGAGAAATTAGAATTAAAGAACAAGGATTGGGAGGTCCATTGGCAAGAACCATACAAAAAAAAAAAATCAGTGACCCTTGGGTAAGTTTGACTTAGTACCCTGGGTAAAGGTCTTCTGCTGCTAGGAGTTTATTTAACTTGAAAGAGTAGGAGGATTCTTGGTAAAAAAGGCAGACCAACATAATTTCTGATGCAATTATTAGGCTTGTCAACCTTTAGGACCAACATGAGGAGTAGATTGACCCAAGGAACAAAGGGAAGGTCCTCTTTTATCCTACATCAAACATTTCTTGGCTGAAGAGATTCAAATTAACTTGATTGAGATAAGCATTAGTTATTTTATCAGAGTTAAAAGATTTGACAAAGACACAAGTGTCCAGGAAACACAGGTAAGGAGAATGAGCTTTCATGAAAGTTTAACCAGAGGTAGAAGATCCTTGCTTGTATGGAAAGGAGCAGAGGACAGGCTATCTGGAAGTTGAGCAGAGAGAATGCCAATTGAGGTCAATGGGGGATTGAGTTTGAGATCTAATGACATTGCAATTTCCTGTTGTGGACACTATCTCCCATCATTATGGTGTGATTTCTAATTCTGTCCAACTGTGTGAAAATGTGTTCTGAGGTTAAACTGTGCATACCCAAGTGAATGACTTCTCTTTGGAAGAGTCTCAGATGGGATGGTTAGGGCAGGAGCCCCACTGGAACAAAGGATGGGAAAGGGTTCACAAATTGAACAGCTAGTGCTCTACTCTAGAAAAGAGGTGCCTTCTCTTAATATTGGAGCTGACACAAAGAGATAGAAAGAAGGCACCTCATTGCTGAGGAACACCCCAAACTGAACTTTTAAGAGTTGGCATCTGCACGGAATTACTTAGGGCATATATTCTTTTATGGGTGCTCGCTTAGTAAAGCATTTACATTTACATTCACAGCTCATTAACTTGCTTGTGAATTTGATTCAAACATTTTAAGTGAGATTGTTTTTAATCTTTGGAGGCACTATAAACCCATAGTCATGCTCAACTGGCACCGACTGTTAGAGATGGAAACCCATATAACTAGTTTGTTTTACTTCCTAGCAGGAGTTTTATAAGGTAAGGCTGAACTGACCATGAATATTCTAAGAAGATTTTTTTTCCTTTTTCTTTCTGAGCCCAAGGCTTATAGAGTTATTGTGATCTAAAGTAGAGTTACTTGAAACTCTGATGGAGAAAGAACAAAATTAAATGTGACTTTTGAATTGCTATAAAAAATAAAAAAGTAACAGATCTTTCAACCAGATGTTTAATTTTAAAATAGCAAACATTGCAGACTTTCTAGAGACTGTCAATGGTTTGTAAAACCAATTCAATCTCTTCCCTTGGGCTCTTGCACTGCTTGGTAATGAGCACTGTTGGTCATGTACCAGCAGTACACTGGGAAGTGCACCATCTAATAACATTTTTTTTTAAAACAGATACATTTTGCAATTTATCCATGATGCCAGGTGTTTTTTAGCTGTGCACTTTGGGGCTTAAATGTCTGTAGTTTCTCTTTTTCATGGGAAAACTATAAAATGAGAGATTTGCTATTGTGCCATGCTTGAAGAAGGCAGTTCCTGCTTGAGTATCTGCAGGCATGTTTAATTTCAAAGTCAAATGTAATCTCAGAGAGACCTTTTCTTACCTTGATACTTCAGTGTGGGTCTTGGTAGTATAGCTGTACATGAAGCAGGTGCAAATTGTAGTCTGATTTCCAATACTTATTCCCTTGTAGCCTTGGAAATAATTTGTTAGATTTGATTAGTGTTTGTTTATGTAATCAGATTGTGGGGGAAATATGGGGCAAATGCTCACTAGAGCTTCTTAGCCCAAAGCAGTGAGTTTTAGACAATTTTAATTAAGGTAACTTATTCATTGGATGGTTATTCAGAAAATAAAAAGAAAGGCATTGGAGAAAGTGCTGTTAATATGAAGATCCACCTGTGTTAGCCTAGATTAAAACTTCAGTGGCGGGACACTGAGGGAAGTAGTAAGAGGTGGAATCTCTTTCTTCTGTCCTTTCCCCTCTGTCCAGACCTGCCTATGGAAGTCCTCACGTGCATTTCTGCCTTTTGTTGATGTTATGCCCTCCCTCTGACTCTGCATCTGGTTCCTTTGACTCCTAGATCTTCACATAATCCTCTGACAATTCTAATTTTTTACCCTTTCCACAACCCTTGGTAACTCTCCCAATCAACTGTAGAGATTTCTTCTCTATTCCAGTAGTTACTTTCAGGCACCCTCTGGAAGACTGGAGATGTCCCTAGGGCTTTGGAACTTTCCACAACTCCATCTAAAAGTCACAGCTGAGGCAGCCATTTACTGCAGGTCACTTTGCCCCCCTGGCAATGCAGTTGCTTCAATGAAAGATTGCTATGGTCTGAATGTTTGTGTCTCCCCAAATTCTTATGTTGAAATTCCAATCCCCAAAGATGATAGTATTGGAAGGTGGAAGCTTTGGAAGGTGATTAGGTAATGAGGGTGAAGCCCTCATGAGTGGGATTAGTGACTTATAAAAGAGTCTCATCTCCAGAGAGATATCTAGCCCATGTGGGGACTATTTCACCATGTGGGGACACAGCTAGAAGATGTTGACTGTGAACTGGAAGAGGACCTTTGCCAGTACCTGATCATGCTGGTGCCTTGATCTTGTACTTCCCAGACTCCAGAACTGTGAGAAATAAATTTCTGCTATTTATAAGCTGCCTAGTCTGTGATATTTTGCTATAGCAGCTGGAAGAGACTAAGACAGGGATTCTTTTTTTTTTTTTTTTATAATTTTATTTTTTTAATGGGGTGACATCAATAAATCAGGATACACATATTCAAAGATAACAAGTCCAGGTTATCTTGTCGTTCAATTATGTTGCATACCCACCACCCAAAGTCAGATTGTCCTCCGTCACCCTCTATCTTGTTCTCTCTGTGCCCCTCCCCCTCCCCCTTTCCCTCCCTCATTCCCCCCTCCCCCTTGTAACCACCACACTCTTATCAATGTCTCTTAGTTTCACTATTATGTCCCACCTACGTATGGAATAATACAGTTCCTGTTTTTTTCTGATTTACTTATTTCGCTTCGTATCATGTTATCAAGATCCCACCATTTTGCTGTAAATGTTCCGATGTCATCATTTCTTATGGCTGAGTAGTATTCCATAGTGTATATGTGCCACATCTTCTTTATCCATTCATCTATTGATGGGCTTTTTGGTTGTTTCCATGTCCTGGCCACTGTGAACAATGCTGCAATAAACATGGGGCTGCATGTGTCTTTACGTATCAATGTTTCTGAGTTTTGGGGATATATACCCAGTAGAGGAATTGCTGGGTCATAAGGTAGTTCTATTTTCAGTTTTTTGAGGAACCACCATACTTTCTTCCATAATGGTTGTACTACTTTACATTCCCACCAACAGTGGATGAGGGTTCCTTTTTCTCCACAGCCTCTCCAACATTTGCTATTACCTGACTTGCTAATAACAGCTAATCGAACAGGTGTGAGGTGGTATCTCATTGCCGTTTTGATTTGCATTTCTCTAATAGCTAAAGAAGATGAGCATCTTTTCATATATCTGTTGGCCATTTGTATTTCTTCCTGGGAGAAGTATCTATTCATATCCTCTTCCCATTTTTTTATTGGATTGTTTGTTTGTTTGTTGTTGAGTTTTATGAGTTCTTTGTATATTTTGGATATTAAGCCCTTATCTGAGCTGTTGTTTGAAAATATCATTTCCCATTTAGTTGGCTTTCTGTTTATTTTGTTATCAGTTTCTCTTGCTGAGCAAAAACTTCTTAGTCTGATATAGTCCCATTCATTAATTTTTGCCTTCACTTCTCTTGCCATTGGAGTCAAATTCATAAAATGCTCTTTAAAACCCAGGTCCATGAGTTTAGTACCTATGTCTTCTTCTATGTACTTAATTGTTTCAGGTCTTATGTTTAGATCTTTGATCCATTTTGAGTTAATTTTTGTACAGGGGGAGAGACTGTAGTCCAGTTTCATTCTTTTGCATGTGGCTTTCCAGTTTTCCCAGCACCATTTATTGAAGAGGCTTTCTTTTCTCCATTGTGTGTTGTTGGCCCCTTTATCAAAAATTATTTGACTATATATATATATGTGGTTTTATTTCTGGACTTTCTATTCTGTTCCATTGGTCTGAGTGTCTATTTTTCTGCCAATACCATGCTGTTTTGATTGTCGTGGCCCTATAATAGAGTTTGAAGTCAGGTATTGTTATGCCCCCAGCTTCATTCTTTTTCCTTAGGATTGCTTTGGCTATTCGGGGTTTTTTATAGTTCCATATAAATCTGATGATTTTTTGCTCTATTTCTTTAAAAAACGTCATTGGAAGTTTGATGGGAATTGCATTAAATTTGTATATTGCTTTGGGTAATATAGCCATCTTGATTATATTTATTCTTCCTAGCCAAGAACAAGGTATATTCTTCCATCTCATTATATCTTTTTCAATTTCCCTTAACAGTGGTTTATAGTTTTCATTATATAAGTCCTTTACATTCTTTGTTATGTTTATTCCTAAGTATTTTATTTTTTTTGTTGCAATCGTGAAGGGGATTATTCTTTTGAGTTCCTTCTCAGTTGTTTCATTGTTGGCATATAGAAAGGCTATTGACTTCTGTATGTTAATTTTGTATCCTGCGACCTTACTGTATTGGCTTATTGTTTCTAGTAGTCTTTTTGTGGATTCTTTGGGGTTTTCGATGTATAGGATCATATCATCTGCAAAAAGTGATACCTTTACTTCTTCTTTTCCGATATGGATGCCTTTTATTTCTTTGTCTTGTCTGATTGCTCTGGCTAGAAAGACAGGGATTCTTAATGTCAGACTTCTCAGGTTCTAGAAAATGCTAAAGTTGCAATTCTTATTTTAGTTAGACTCTAAATTGCAGAAATTAACCATCTACTAAGGAGCATGTCAAAGGCACAAGTGAGTTTAGCTGTGGCAATGGTGGGCCTTATACCATGCACTACACTAGATGCCAATCCCAAGGCTCAAATGTGAATGACCCCCCTGACCCCTGGCAGATGAATTTGTTAAGTGTCTTATCTAATAAATTCTAAGCATCTTGAAGACAGGCCCCATATTTCCCTTAAGGTTTAGCATAATGCCTTGCATAATGCATCTATTTATTAAGAATTGGTTGCCCTGGCCAGGTGGCTCAGTTGGTCAGAACATTGTTCCAATGCACTAAGGTTGTGAATTCAATCCCCCATCAGGGCACAACAACAAACAAACAAAAAATATATATTAAGAATTGGTTGAGGGATGTGGATTCTAAGATGGTGAAGGAGTAGGCGAATGTTCCAACTGCTACCTCCCAGGACCAAATTGGATTACAACTTAATTTAAGAACAATCATCTTGAAAAACTAACTTTGGACTAAATGAAGAGGAGTCTTTAACCAATGATCACAGAAGAAGCCACACTGAGACTGGTAGGAAGGGCAGAGATGCAAAAGTGGCTGCCCAGCTCCTAGGAGCAAGTGGTGGCTGAGGGTCTGGAGGAACTCTCACTGGGAGGACAGTTGCTTGAGAAGTATGTGGGTTCTCAGTCCCAGTCCTGGAGCCCCTGCCAAGAGCCCCAAAGCCTAGAACAGGCACCCACACAGCATTAGGAGATAAAAAGAGACATCTTTCTGTCTGTGAGAAAGAGATGGAGCTCTCGGAGACGCAGGTTCCATCTTAAAAGGCCCGCATAGAAAATCATGTTCACAGCCACTTACCCAAGGCTCTGGTGGAGAAAGAGCTGAGAGGACTAGACTTGTGTTAGGAGAGTGTAAAGTTGGAGGCCCAGGGAGAGACACAGTGGAGGATGGCCACTGGAACCCCTGTGCTGAGTCATTCTCCAGTACTACAGTTGCCTTCTTTCTTGGGTGGAGCAGTCCCCTCTGAGCAGCATCAGATTGGGGAAAAGCAACTGCTCCACCCTTTGGAGTCTCTCCTGCCCCAGTCATGGAGATGGGGTCATTCTGAGAAGCCAGGAAGCAGGGGGCATGTCAGTGATTCAGTTCTCTGGTGTTGAGGCCAGAGCTTTCTCCCACACACTCCTGAGTCTAAGACTGGTAATTGTGCCTCATTGGAGACTCAGTAGAAACTGTCTGGTGTGTGGGAAGACCACAACTCTGGGTCTCAGAGGCCACACCCACCAGACTCCTGGGGCTACACCCTCCTAAAGTCTGTAAAAACAGCCTAGACAGACTGACACCTGGGGTTGAGGGGTAGAGGCACACCTACCACTCTTCCTAATCCCTGAACTGCCACAGGCTCTAGACTCTACCAGAGATTTTTTTCAGTGGCTGAGCCCAACAAGCAGCCAGTGGACATAGGCTGCAGGAGGCAGGATTCAGGGAACCTTGGCCTTTTAAGTGGACCTTCCACTAGGCCCAGTGTGGGTAAAAGCCAGCCTAGGTGTGCAGCTTGATATTTTCATGAACACCTGGGCCCAGCAGAAGCAGCCACAAACTCTGGATTGCTTGTAGCTCCAAGAGGGTTGCTGAGGGCCAGTCATGGGCAGTATCACCTACTGGTCTGCACCAGGTTACTGCCAGGGAGGCCCAGGGCTAGCACATTCAGGGGCCAGCTATGGAAAGCATTGGTTCAGGACCTAACAACCCTTGCTAGAGTAGTATCCTAAGAAAGGGCTCCTCACACCTGGCTCAGCTGAGGTGAGTTTCACTCTCTATAATCAGCACTGGCACAATAGCACACGTACAATGGATAAGGTGGAGCTTCACAGTCAGCCAGCCTGGGTGCTGTCTATCCTGCCCTCCTGGGCTAGATTTCACAGGGGGAAGAGAGAGAGACTTGGAACATGGATATTTAAAGTGTGGGTCCCTGTAAGCCTATTGTTGGGTCTGGTTGAGGGGCTTAGACACTTTCTGGGGGTGCACAGTCAGCCCCAGAAGAGGACTCAGTCTTCCTCCCTGAGACCAGGGTCTCACTAGCTATAAGAACTTCTGCAGAGGGTATTGTCAGCCCTTCAATCTGAACCTGCTGCTTACTTAGTTGGGGAGAATTAAATTTGAGTATCCAGCAGTAGCTTAGGGATTAGGCTGGAGTATGTTCCACATTCCCAATACTGAGCTCCTGACCAAAAATCTCCGAAGTAGGGGGTTTCACTAACGTTGCATTTCCAACCTCAGTGGCCCTAACCCAATAAGCTTGCAACCTGTAGAAGGGTTGGTTGGGTGAGTCCAGTCTGAGCCCACACTGCCGCCTTTCTACAGAAGACTCTGTCAGAAGACCAGGCAGCTGCAAGAGGAGGTAGAGCAGCTGGAAAGTGAAGGCAAATCTTATGGAGCTTAGGGATTTTTACAGAGCTGCTGTTATATCTAAGCAGGAGGAAGCTGATTCTTGTACTCAGGTTGGCCCCTCCAACATTACCCAGGCACAGAAAATGCAGACACAAACAGTGAAAAGAGCAGTAGCTATAAACAGGTAAAGCCCACAGCAAGTTACAAACAATGGCTGATGCCAACCCAAGAAGATCTACAACCAACACAACTGGTAGTGGGTGGCAGATAGCACCAACCCTAGACTCAGCTAACTACACAAGCAGCACACCCAAAGTAGGAATCAGCAGGCACCAGACACTGTGGAGAATAAATAAAACCAACAGGACAGACATTTCACAGTGTGTAATAAACATGATCAAGGTCAACCCTTAGAGCCAGCCAGCCTGAAAGGATAACTATATCTAATACTCCAAGAAAGGATCAATTGTATTTAATACTCACATACAACAAGAGGAAAAATAGTACCCTCAGGAAGCATTCCTAGAACAAGAAAAACAGGTGGCCTGAAGGTCAGTACCACCAAGTGCTTCTTCCTCATAAAGTCACCACAAAAATTTCAAATTCAGACAGTGCTACCTAATACACAGACAGAATGAGCAGACAAAGAAATGTGACCCAAATGAATCAACAAGAGAAATCCCTAGAAAAAATTAAGTGAAATGGAAGTAACCAAACTATCCAATGCATAGTTTAAAATAATGATCTTTAGGATGCTCAAAGATCTTAAATCCTTGAGCATGGTCATAATGGATGACCATAATGAGTATCTAAATGGATGGTTATAATGAGTATATAAACAAAGAGATAGCAATTATCAAAAAGGACATTGAAATAATAAAAACCAGTCAGAAATGACAAATATAATATCAGAAATGAAGACTGCACTAGAAGTAATCAATAGAAGGCTGGATGAAGCAAAGCATCAAGTCATTGATTTAGAGAACAAGATAAGTATTAGCACAGAAGCAGAGTAGCAAAATGGAAAGATGCACAAAAGGACTGAGGAAATTCTAAGAGAGGTCTGTGATGACATGAAGAGAAACAATATCCATATCATTGAGGTTCCTGAAGGAGAAGAAAACAAACAAGGCATAAAAACCTACTCAAAGAAATCATAGTTCAAATTTCCCTAAATTGATGAAGAGTCACATAAGTTCTAAAGCACAGAGGGTCCCATTAAAGAGGTACCCAAGGAGGCCTACACCAAGACACATCATAATTAAAATGCCAAAGTTAAGAGACAAAGAAAAAATACTAAAAGCTGCAAGAGAAAAGCAGTTAATTACTTAGAGTCCCCATAAGGATGACATCTGACTTCTCTACAGAAATGCTTGAGGTCAGAAAAGATTGACAAGAAATATTCAAAGTGATGTAAAACAAGAACCTACAACCAAGACTACTTTATCCAGCAAAGCTATCATTTAAAATGGAAAGCTATACACACACACAGACACACACACACACAAACACACACACACACACAAACAAAACAAAACAAAACTCAAGGAATTTATTAAAATCAAACCAGTACTGCAAGAAATGTCAAGGGGCCTGATGTAAAAAGAGCAAAGGAAAAAAAGAAAGCAAGAAAAAAAGGATTGTAGATTTAAAGAATAAAATGGCAATAAATAAGTACATATAAATAACAACCTGAAATATAAATGGATTAAATGCTCCAATCAAGAGACATAAGGTAGCTGCATGAATAAGAAAACAAAAACTTTGCATATGCTGTCTATAAGAGACTCACCTCAGAACAAAGATACACATAAACTGAAAATGAAGGGATGGAAAAAGTATTTCATGCAAATGGAAATAAAAAACAAAGCTGTGGAGGCCTGAAGATGGCAGCAGAGTAGGCAGATGCAAAGACTCCCAGCTCACACCACCCAACTGGATTATAAACTAATTCATGAACAATCAGCATGAAAAACCAAATCTAGACTACAAGAACAGCTCTCAAAAACCAAAGAGCAAAGAAGAAGCCACAATAAACCTGGTAGAGAGCGCCTGAATCTCCCCTGCTTACAGGAATGGGGGGGGTGAGGCTGAGAGCCCAGAAGGGATCTCACTCCAAAAAAAAGAGCAGTAAATACTGCTTACAGCCACTTGCCTGTGACCAGAGAACGAGGGGAGTTGAAAGGGTCAGATTGTCTTCAAAAAAGAAAGGGGAGAGAGAAAGACAGATATTGAGGGGCAGAGGAATGCAGGGGACGACCTGAAAAGCTGACTCATTCAGTGCTGGAGGTGGCCATAACTGGGGGAGGGGCTGATCCTTCCACAAAAGAGAATACAAAGTGCTTCCAGGTCATAGATCTCCAGATATCTCTCCAACACCAATCAGTGCAACAAGACAGCTGAAAACAAGAAGTGGGGAGGAGGGGCAGTAACTCAGGTCTCCATGGAGATCTGAGATACACCTTCCCCTACTGAAGCTGAGAAAGCAACCTTCCCCCAGAGAGATTAACTGGCAGAGCTCAGGTTACACCCACCGCATTCCTGGATACAGTTTCAAATGAGCCCCCTGCTGAGATCAGCAAACAAGACAATCACCTGTTAAGAAAACAAATCAAAACTTCAAAGCATCCCAAATCTGAAAGTGGATTACAAATAATAGCTGATGCCAACCCAAGAAGACCTAGAAATAACTGGAGGCAGACAACACCAAGCCTAGACTCAACCAGCTCTACAAACAAAACACCCAAATACATAGATATGAGAAGACAAAGAAGTGCAATCCAAATGAAACCACAAGAGAAACATCAAGGAAATGAACTGAGTGATATGGAAATAACCAAACTTCCAGATGCGGAGTTCAAAATAATGATGTAAGGATGCTTAGGGATCTTAGAACAACAACGGATGGTCATTACAAACACCTAAATAAAGAAATAGCAAGTATAAAAAAGGATATTGAAATATTAAAAAAGAATCAGTCGGAGATGACAAATACAATATCAGAAATAAAGACCACAATGGAAGAAATTAAAAACAGGATAAATAGAGCTGAGGATCGAATCAGCAAGTTGGAGGACAACTGGAATGAAGGCATAAAAGCAGAGAAGAAAAAAGAAAAGAGACTCAAAAAGTCTGAGGAAACTCTTAGAGAGCTCTGTGACAACATAAAGAGAAATAACATCCGCATTATAGGGGTTCCTGAAGAAGAAGAGAAAGAACAAGGGATAGAGACTTTGTTCAATCATATCATAGCTGAAAACTTCCCTAAATTAATGCAGGAGACTTCTCTCACAAGTTCAAGAAGCACAGAGAACTCCATTAAAGAGAAACCCAAAGAAACCTACACCAAGACACATCATAATTAAAATACCAAAGCTAAGTGATAAAGAGAAAATATTAAAAGCTGTGAGAGAAAAAAAGGCTATCACCTACAAAGGAGCCCCCATAAGGATGACATCCGACTTCTCAACAGAAACACTTGAGGCCAGAAGAGAATGGCAAGAAATATTCAAAGTAATGCAGAACAAGAACCTACAACCAAGACTACTTTATCCAGCAAGGCTATCATTTAAAATTGAAGGAGAAATAAAAAGCTTCCCAGACAAAAAAAAAAAATTTCAAGGAATTCATTACAACCAAACCAATGCTGCAGTAAATGTTAAGGGGCCTGGTGTAAACAGATCCAAGTGGGAAAAGAATATAGCAAGAGAGGAATACAGCTTTAAAGAGTAAAATGGCAATAAACAACTACATATCAATAATAACCTTAAATGTAAATGGATTAAATGATCTAATCAAAAGAGATAGGGTAGCTGCATGAATAAGAAAACAGGGCCCGTACATATGCTGTCTACAAGAGACACACCTTAAAACAAAAGATGCACATTGACTGAAGGTAAAATGATGGAAAAAAACATTTCATGCAAATGGAAATGAAAAAAAAGCTGGGGCAGCAATACTTATATCAGATAAAATGGACTTTAAAACAAAGAATATAGTAAGAGATAAAGAAGGCCACTACATAATAATGATAAAGGGAGCAATCCAATAGGAAGATATAACTATTATAAATATCTACGCACGTAATATAGGAGCACCTAAATATCATATATAAAGCAGACTTTGATGGATATAAAGGGCGAGATCAACAGCAATACTATAATAGTAGGGGATTTTAATACCCCACTAACATCACTAGATAGATCCTCAAGAAAGAAAATTAATAAGGAAACAGCAGACTTAAAGGCACACTATATCAACTCGATTTAATAAATATCTTCAGAACCTTTCACCCTAAAGCAGCAGAATATACATTCTTTTCAAGTGCTCATGGTATATTCTCTAGGATAGACCACATGTTAGGGCACAAAAGTGGTCTCAACAAATTTAAGAAGATTGAAATCATATCAAGCACTTTCTCAGGTCACAATGGCATGAAACTAGAAATCAACCACAACAGAAAGCTCAAAAATTCTCGAACAAATGGAGACTAAATAGCAGGTTGTTAAATAATGAATGGATTAAGAATGAGATCAAAGAAGAAATAAAAAAATTCCTAGAAATGAATGACAATGAGCATAGAACAACTCAAAATTTATGGGCACAGCAAAAGCAGTACCGAGAGGGAAGTTCATAGAACTACAGGCACACTTTAAGAAACTAGAAAAAGCTCAAATAAACAATTTAACCCTGCATCTAAAAGAACTAGAAAAAAAACAGCAAGTGAAGCCCAAATGTAGTAGAAGGAAGGAAATAATAAAGATCAGAGCAGAAATAAATGACATAGAGGCTAAAGAAACAATACAGAGGACCAATGAAATTAGGAGCTGGTTCTTTGAAAAGGTAAACAAGATTCATGAACCTTTAACTAGACTCACCAAGAAAAAAAGAGAGAGAGGACTCAAATAAATAAAATTAGAAATGAGAGAGGAGAAATAACAACTGACACAACAGAAATATAAATATTGTAAGAAAATACTATGAAGAACTGTATGCCAAAAAACTAGACAACCTAGATGAAATGGACAAATTCCTTGAAACATACAATCTTCCAAAAATCAATCTGGAAGAATCAGAAAACCTAAACAGATTGATTACACCAAATGAGATCGAAACAGTTATCAAAAAACTCCCCAGAAAGAAAAGTCCTGGGACAGATGGCTTCATAAGTGAATTCTACCAAATATTCAAAGAAGAACTAACTTCTATCTTTCTCAAGCTATTTCAAAAAATTTAAGAGGAAGGAAGACTTTCAAGCTCCTTTTATGAGGTGAGCATAATTCTGATTCCAAAACCAGGCAAAGACAACACAAAGAAAGAAAACTATAGGCCAATATCCCTGATGAATATAGATGCTAAAATCCTCAACAAAATATTAGCAAACCAGATTCAACAATATATGGAAAAAGTCATACACCATGATCAAGTGGGATTTATTCTGGGGAGGCAAGGCTGGTACAATATTCACAAATCAATCAATGTGATTCATCACATAAACAAAAGGAAGGAGAAAAACCACATGATAATTTTAATAGATGCAGAAAAAGCATTTGATAAAGTCCAGCACCCATTCATGATCAAAATCTCAACAAAGTGGGAATACAGGGAACATACCTCAACATGATAAAAGGCATCTATGACAAACCCGCAGCCAACATCATACTCAATGGGCAAAAATTAAAAGCAATACCCTTAAGATCAGGAACAAGGCAGGGGTGCCCCCTTTCACCACTCTTATTCAACATAGCCCTGAAAGTCCTAGCCATAGCAATCAGACAAGAAAAAGAAATAAAAGGCATTCAAGTTGGAAAAGAAGAAGTAAAGCTATCATTATTTGCAGATGATATGATATTGTATATAGAAAACCCTAAAGTCTTAGTTAAAAATCTACTGGACCTGATAAATGAATTCAGCAAAGTGGCAGGATATAAAATTAATACTCAGAAATCAGAGCCATTTTTATACACCAATAATGAACAGCCAGAAAGAGAAATTAAGGAAACAATCCCCTTCACTATTACAACCAAAAAAGTAAAGTACCTAGGAGCACCTTTAACAAGGAGACTAAAGACTTGTACTCGGAAAATTATAAAACATTGATAAAAGAAATCAAGGAAGATACAAACAAGTGGAAGTATATACCGTGCTCATAGTTAGGAAGAATAAACATCATTAAAATGTCTATATTACCCAAAGCAATCTATAAATTCAATGCAATACCAATTAAAATAACAATGACATACTTTAAAGATATAGATAACATATTCCAAAAATTTATATGGAACCAAAAGATAACATGAATAGCCTCAGCAATCTTAAAAAAGAAGAATAAAGGGGGAGGTATCACATTTCATGATATCAAGCTATACTACAAGACTATTGTACTCAAGACAGCCTGGTACTGGCATAAGAACAGGCACATAGATCAATGGAACAGAACGGAGATCCCAGAAATAAACCCACAGCTCTCTGGACAACTGATATTTGACAAAGGAGGTAAGGGTATACCATGGAGTAAAGACAGCCTCTTTAATAAATGGTGTTGGGAAAATTGGACAGCTACCTGCAAAAATGAAACTAGACCACCAACTTACACCATCCACAAAAATAAACTCAAAATGGATAAAAGACTTAAATGTAAGTTGTGAAACCATAAGCATCTTAGAAGAAAACATAGGCAGTAAGCTCTTCGACATCTCTCGCAGCGATATATTTGCTGATTTATCTCCACGGGCAAGTTAAATAAAAGAGAGGATAAACAAATGGGACTATATCAAACTAAAAAGCTTTTGCACAGCCAAAGACAATAAGAACAGAATAAAAGAGAAACTACACAATGGGAGAACATATTTGACCGTACGTCGGATAAGGGGTTAATAACCAAAATTTATAAAGAACTTGTAAATCTCAACACCAGAAAGACAAACAATCCAATCAAAAATGGGAAAAAGAAATGAATATAGACAACTTCTCCAAAGGGGACTTACAGATGGCCAATAGGCATATGAAAAAATGCTCAACATCACTAATCATTAGAGAAATGCAAATTAAAACTACAATGAGATATCACCTCTCACTGGTCAGAATGGCTCTCATCAACAAAACAACACAGAATAAGTGCTGGCGAGGATGTGGAGAAAAGGGAACCTTCCTGCACTGCCAACGGGAATGCAGACTGGTGCAGCCTCAGTGAAAAAGAGTGTGGAGATTCCTCAAAAAATTGAAAATTGAACTGCCTTTTGATCCAGCTATCCCACTTTTAGGAATATACCCTAAGAACACCATAGAACTGTTACAGAAGGAGAAATGTACCCCCATGTTTATGGCAGCATTGTTCACAATAGCGAAGATCTGGAAACAGCCCAAGTGTCCGTCAGAGGACGAGTGGATTAAAAAACTTTGGTACATATATACTATGGAATACTACTCAGCCATAAGAAATGATGGCATTGGATCATTTACAATAACATGGATGGACCTTGATAACATTATACGGAATGAAATAAGTAAACCAGAAAAAACTAAGAACTATATGAACCCATACATAGATGGGACATAAAAGTGAGACTCAGAGACATGGACAAGAATGTGATGGTAATGGGGGGGAGGGGGGGAGGAAGGATAGAGAGGGAGTGAGGGGTGGCAGGGGCACAAAGAAAACCAGATAGAAGGTGACAGAAGACAATTTGACTTTGGATGAGGGGTATGCAGCATAATCAAATTTCAAAATAATCTGGAGATGTTTTCTTGGAACATATGTACCCTGATTTATCAATGTCACTACATTAAAATTATTAAAAATAAGATAAAAACAAAAAACAAAAAAACAAAGCTGTGGTAGCAATACTTATGTCTGACAAAATAGCCCTTAAATCAAAGGCTATAGTAAGGGATAAAGAAAGTCACTACATAATGATAAAGGGAGCAATCCAATAGGAGGATATAACCATTGTAAATATTTATGCACATAATATAGGAGCACCTAAATATATAAAGCAGATTTTAATTGATATAATGGGTGAGATCAATAAAAATACTCTAATAGTAGGGGATTTTAATATCCCACCAATTTCTATGGATAGATCCTTCAGACAGAAAATTAAGAAAGGAACAGCAGACTTAAATGACACATCAGATCACCTGAAATTAATTTATATATATCTTCATAACCTTTAACCCCAAAGCAGCAGAATATATATTTTTTTCAAGTGTTCATGGTCTCATGGTACATTCTCTAGGATAGACCACATGTTAGGACACAAAGTCTTTTTTTTTTTTTGTATTTTTCTGAAGTTGGAAATGGGGAGGCAGTCTGACAGACTCCCACATGCGCCCGACAGGGATCCATCCAGCATGACCACCAGGGGGCGATGCTCTGCCCATCTGGGGTATTGCTCTGTTGCAACCAGAGCCATTCTAGCACCTGAGGCAGAGGCCATAGAGCCATCCTCAGCGCCCGGGCCAACTTTGATCCAGTGGAGCTTTGGCTGCAGGAGGGGAAGAGAGAGACAGAGGAAGGAGAGGGGGAGGGGTGGAAAAGCAGATGGACGCTTCTCCTGTGTGTCCTGGCTGGGAATCGAATCCGGGACTCCTGCATGCCAGGCCGATGCTCTACCACTGAGCCAACTGTCCAGGGCACAAAACAAAGTCTTAATAAATTTAAGAAGATTGAAATCATATCAAGCATCTTCTCTGATCACAATGGCATGAAACTAGAAATCAACTACAATAGAAAAACTGAAAAACATTCAAACCCTTGGAGACCAAATAGCATGCTATTAACTAATGAATGGGTTAACAATGAGATCAAGGAAGAAATAAACAACTTCCTTGAAACAAATGTTAACATATAACAATACAAAATCTGGGGGTCACAGCAACAGCAGTCCTGAGACTGTTTATACCATGAACGGCATACCTTAAGAAGCAAGAAAAAGCTCAAATAAACAACCCTGCACCCAAAATAACTGTAGCAAAGTAAAAAGCTTTTGCACAGCAAAGAACGCCATGAACAAAATAAAAAGACAACCCACACAATGGGAGAACATAATCACCAATATATCTTATAAGGTGTTAATAACCAAAATTTACAAAGAACTTCTAAACTCAACACCAGGAAGGTAAACAATCCAATTAAAAAATGGGCAAAGGAACCAAATAGACACTTCTCCAAAGAGGACATACAGATGGCCAATAGGCATATGAAAAAGTGTTCGACATCACTAATTATCAGAGAAATGTAAATTAAAACCACAATGAGATACCACCTCACACCTGTCAGAATGATACTCATTAACAAATCAACACACAATAAATGGTGGTAAGGGTGTGGAGAAAAGGGAACCCTCCTGCACTGCTGGTGGGAATGCAGACTGGTGCAGCCACTGTGGAAAACAGTATGGCATTTCCTCAAAAGATTAAAAATGGAACTGTCTTTTGACCAGCTATCCCAGTTTTAGGAATATATCCTAAGAATACAAAATCATTGATTCAAAATAAGATATGCACCCCCATGTTTATTGCAGCATTGTTTACAATAGCCAAGATCTGGAAACAGCCCAAGTGTCTATCAGTGGATGAGTGGATTAAAAAGCAGTGGTACATATACACAATGGAATATTATGCGGCCATGAAAAAGAAAGAAATATTACCTTTTGTGATGGTATGTATGAACCTGGAATTATTATGCTAAATGAAATAAGCCAGGCAGAGAAAGATAAATATCATATGATTTCACTTATATGTGGAATCTAATGAACAAAGTGAACTGAGGAATGGAATAGAGGCAGAGGTGGGGTCACAAGGACCAGAGGGACAGCTGTCAGAGGGAAGGGGGATGAGGGGATGGGCTCAGAGAAGATGAAGGGATTAGTGAAATTATATATACATAACAAGTAGATACTGATAACAGGACAGCAATTCCCAGAGGGAAGGGGGGAGGGAGTTAAGGGATGGGGGGCAAAGGGATATAATGGGAGACACAGGGGTGGGGGTTAGGGTGTTATATTGAGTGGGACACTTGAATCCATTTTAACACAATAAATTAAAATTAATAAAAAAAAAGGAATTGGTTGAGGGAATAAAATTGGATATGCTTTGGGCAGGAAAGTGCAATGAACAATATAAACTTTAAGGGCAAAAGAGGAGGAAAAGTTGACTTTGTTTATATTCTTTTCATAGAACATTTGGAGACAAGACCTAGAGTCAAGCTATAGCTCTAATGTTAACTAGTTGCATGTCATCTTTGAGCATTGATTTTCTTACCTGTCAAATAACAACTGAGTATCCAACCTCAGAAGTGGTTGAGACTCAAATGACATAATTGTGTAGCAGGTCCCTCATGAGGGTATTTTCCCAGCTTAAAATGATCCCCTTGAATGCTGGCCCTAACTCCCCATCCTCAGGAATGGGCTGCTGGTTTTCATGTTTATGTAATGTGACCCAACATCTACTTGAAAACAAGGGATTGGATCAGCAGTGAATGTTTGACTCAAGCTGAACCACTCAAAATCCCTGCCCTAGGAATTGGAGGTGGGCATGAAAGAATCAGTGTCCATTGTCAGTCTCCATTCCCATAACTTGGGAAACTAAGACATGGGGACAGCCACCTTCTCCTGGCCATATTAACAACTGAGTAACAGAAAATGTTGGTCTTCTAATAAGAAGAAACAAATGCATAAAAAGAATCAGAGAGTAAAAGTGATGAACAGTCACTCTCTGGGTTGCGGAAACCCTGCTCTATCTGAGCCCTTGGGGGATTGGAAACATTTTCTATCCTTAAAACAAATTCCCATTTTATGTCTTAACCAAATAAAGTTGGGTTTTACTTTCTTCAATCCAAGCATTAACGGATTTTGTGATGCATTTCCTAATATAATAATTTTCCCCCTAGGTTTACGTACAGTTCCAAAGCTCCTCTACCTCACAGCAGATCTCTGTATTTTAAAATTAATAAGGAATAGGGTCCTTTTCTGACAGTTTTGATCAGAAGCTCAGAATTTCCAGCTATGCCAGTGTCTTTTCTTATTCTTTCTCAAGGTAACAAGCATTTCCAAACCAGCCTTGGTCTCCATGGTGATCCAGAGTCCCCCTGCAGTATCTGCCTGGTGAGGGCCACGCAATATCCATGACTGCAGACATGTGCGGTATATTGAATTAGTGCTGTGGGGAAGTGTCGAGAAAGGAAACCAGGCTTTTGAAGCTCCTTTTTATGCGATTAATGGCTTTTCGTTTCTGCCTCCCTCTTTGCCAGTGCGGCAGAGCAAGGTGCAGAAAACTGCTACAGAAAATTAGCTGTAATTTAGGTAATATCTCAAATGCCCTGTCAGTCACTTGATTATGTGATTGAAAGGAACATTTCATTTGGAGATTTGCAATTTTCTGGTGCTATTGGCATTACACAATTACATTTCCTGTCATTTATCACATTGTGGAATACCAAGACAAATTTGCTTCTCCTTACATTTATCATATTACTGAGAAATATAGAGACAGATTTAGCCAATTGCTTTACACCAAATGATGCCCCTTTTTTAGCTGGGGGCATTCAGCAGCTTTTCTGTTCAAAGATCTCCCTTGAACATATTCTGCACCAAGAGGATTCCCCCCCCCCCTTGATTATTTTGAAATTGAGATTTTTTTTTTCCTCTTGACTACAGCGTTGCCCTCCGAAAGGAGGAGCCGAGGCCTCTCTGCCTCTTGCAGCGGGTGCACAGAGTGAAGCAAGAACCGAGGCCTCTCTGCCTCTTGCAGCGGGCGCACAGAGTGAAGCAAGAACCGAGGCCTCTCTGCCTCTTGCAGCGGGCGCACAGAGTGAAGCAAGAACCGAGGCCTCTCTGCCTCTTGCAGCGGGTGCACAGAGTGAAGCAAGAACCGAGGCCTCTCTGCCTCTTGCAGCGGGTGCACAGAGTGAAGCAAGAACCGAGGCCTCTCTGCCTCTTGCAGCGGGTGCACAGAGTGAAGCAAGAACCGAGGCCTCTCTGCCTCTTGCAGCGGGTGCACAGAGTGAAGCAAGAACCGAGGCCTCTCTGCCTCTTGCAGCGGGTGCACAGAGTGAAGCAAGAACCGAGGCCTCTCTGCCTCTTGCAGCGGGTGCACAGAGTGAAGCGACAATGCCACGGAGGGAGGGACTCCCTTCTCCTTGGGAATCTGGAAGCAGTGGGGTCAGGGTGGGGGCATTTAGCTGGATGCTTGTACCGTTAGCCAGATAGGGCTTTAGAATGTTTACATACTAACTTGGGATAGCCACATTTAGAGCTACTTAAAAAATGTAGCTTTTAAACAAAGATAACAAATATTTAATTTAGGAAGCAGGTAACTAGAGCCTTTGGAGCCTTGTACAAATGAAAATTTCTGCAGCATTTAGGTTATCCTTTAGCTCATGGACTGAACTAGATTTTTCTTTTTCTTTCTGTAAGGATGATATTAAAAATAATTCAATCTCTGCTCCTTGGCTTCATCGAGTCTTTTGAGTAGATTGTATGTAT
This sequence comes from Saccopteryx bilineata, assembly GCF_036850765.1. Lineage (NCBI taxonomy): Eukaryota > Metazoa > Chordata > Mammalia > Chiroptera > Emballonuridae > Saccopteryx > Saccopteryx bilineata. The sequence goes on from NC_089498.1 coordinate 65,701,416, forward strand.
CCAGGGCCTGGATCAGAAGCTTGTGCTTGTCAAAAATACATATATTTCTATGTCCTATCCTAAACTTACAGAACCATACTATCTGGGACCCGAGACTCTATATTTAAACATATGGTAGAGGCGGTTTCATTAGAAACACTAAACCAGTCATTAGCAACCCTGGGTACTCATTAGAATAACCCAGGAAGATCTTAAAACTTCTGATACCCTGGCTGCACCCTAGACTTTGAGAGTAGGACTTGGATATCATACTGTTTTAAAGCTTTCCAGGTGATACCAATGGGCAGCCATACTTGAGAACCACTGCAATGAACTTGGGAAAGTCACCACACTTGACCCTTGAACAGCATGGCAGTTAGGTATGTTGACCCCCCTGTATAGTCAATAGTCTGTGTATAACTTTTGACTCTCTCAGAACTTAACTACTAATAGCCTACTGTTGTCAGATGCTTCACTGATAACATTAACAGTTACTTAACACTTATTTTGTTTATGTATTATATACTCTATTTTTATAATAAAGTAAGCTAGAGAAAACATAATTGAGAAATCATAAGAAAAATACATTTACAATACTGTATGTATTTATTGAAAAAATTTGCATATAAGTAGACCTATGTAGTTCAAACCCATATTGTTCAAGGGTCAACTATATTTAGGAAGCAAGAAAGCTGGATTCCAGTCTCAATTTTTTTTTTCTTTACAGGGACAGAGAGAGAGAATCAGAAAGAGGGATAGATGGGGACAGACAGACAAGAACAAAGAGAGATGAGAAGCATCAATTATCAGTTTTTCATTGCGACACCCTTAGTTGTTCATTGGTTGCTTTCTCATATGTGCCTTGACCGTCAGCCTTCAGCAGACCGAGTAACCCCTTGCTTGAGCCAGCGACCTTGGGTCTAAGCTGGTAAGCATTTTTTATTTTGCTCAAGCCAGATGAGCCCGCATTCAAATTGGCAACCTTGGGGTCTCGAACCTGGGTCCTCGGCATCCCCGTCCAATGCTCTATTCACTGCGCCACCGCCTGGTCAGGCTGGATTTCAGTCTTCACAGCAGCAAATCAAGACTGATTTGGGCTCTTATTACTGCCAGGGACCTGATTTGGAAGCCAGGGCGAACCATGACATTTCTGATGCTATTTTTTGCCTGAGGGCAGGTGGTTCAGTCTCTTGGGGAGATGGGTCTGGTCAGGACCAAGTTTCTGGGAGCTGGAGCAGAAGTCAAGATAATGGGTACCAGGGGTGGGGTGAGGAAAAATATAGCTCTATGACCGTGTAACAGCCCCATACCTAAGGTTATCTGGGCTTAAGAAGGTAGATTAAATCCACTCTACTTTTGCTGGTGGGGATGGCTCTGTTCTCAGTAGCCTGAGACCGAGGGGATTTGAGCCTTCCTGCTGCAGGGAAATCAGTGTCTGTAGGCGGGCTGAGCTGAGAACAAGTCACATGGTTAGTTGCTGTTGTGTGCCACTCTGAATCTGAGAGCCCTTTTGTGCACTGGCACAAAGTCCAAAGATCTGACCTCTAGTAGACCTGACATCTGCAGAGACATCTGTTTGGGTGACACTGAACAAGCAATTTACCTCTCTGAATCTCACAGTTTCTACCCTTTAATGGACTTGGCCTTGATTTGGAAGGCAAATGAGTCTCTATAATATTTAAAATTCATATTAAATAAAAAAGACTTTTTTATTACCCTGATTGCCTTTAGATATTCTGCTGTATTAAACCATGATTCAAATATGAACACTTTGCTCAGTATTGTGTATTTCTATGCTTTTTTTTTTTAATTTCCACTCAGCCATATCTTATATATACTTTCACTCTAAGTTTTGGTTGATGTTGAATCAAGATCTCAGGTCAAGCACATAATTGGTGTTTATTCTAGTGACTGGACTGGTCTCTGATCAATTTTTTTCTTTTTTGTTGATTCAGTAAGCTTGTATCAAACTCTTACTATGTGTCTATGTGTCCGTTACTGTGCTAGACACAGGCATGAGAAGATGAAACCACTAGTTGCTATCAAATACCTTGCTGTGGAGTGTGTGTCAGGGGAGTAGGTGGAGGCTAAAAAATCATTCTTTTAGATATTTGTTTGGAACTAACTCTATAGAATTCTATAGAATGATAGCAAACTTTGTTCCATTCTAAGTCTTATCACATACACGATCTCCTCTATGATCTCTTTGTCACTAAACTCTTCTAGGAGAGAACATCATTTACATATGGGGGAAATTAAGGCATAAATGAAGTGAATCACTCCAGGTTGCACTGTGAGTGAGTGGCAGAGTCAGGAATCAAACTCAAAATCCCTGACTCCTGGTCTGCTGCATTTGTGACACACTATGGCAGCTGCAGGGCTCAGCCGTCAAACACAACCATCTACTCACACAACACACACACACACACCCTAAGAGCTATGGAAATGATATGAATATTTAACGAGTGACTTTTCCTGAAGGTTGAATGAAGTTGTTAGCAAGACATTCTGCATATTTTTCTAGCCAGCATTCCAAGGGTACTCTTCCTAGAGCTGAGGATAATGGATTTGGGTTTGTTTTCCAATGAGATGTGGTCTAGGTGGCAGCAGCTGGGGTCCACCCAGGGCCTGGTCTGGCCATCTGGCCAGCAGTGTGGGAGTCAAGGTCCACAGCAACAGTTCTTGGAACCATCGCCAGAGGTGAGGTCTGAACTTCCTAACTCTGAAGAGTATTGCGGCCCCTGAGGTAAAAGTAATTACTTGTCTTTGCTAATTGAATTCTGAACTTTAAAGTAGAGGTTCTGACTTAGGTTAATGCGACATGAGCCAATTTAAAATTTTAACTTGAAGGAGAAAATGGCAATCGATCTCAGTGCTTGGGATGTGGCAGGCTAAGTTCCTCAGGGCTGGAGCAAAGTTTTACAACTGCAGGTGCTGGCCTCCTGTGGAACTGTCTTTAGCTGTCCCTGCTTGTAACCTTGGTTAATGCAAAAAGGATTAAGTTACTGTAAAGCAGGAAATTATTTTAGTCAATTTCTTCTGTGGGCTTTTCCTCTCTAACTTCTCATGCTTAGTTTCGGAGTTTTTTTTTTTTTTTTTAAATGAGAGTAGGGGAGATAGTGGACAGACTCCTGCATGCACCCCAGCTGGGATCAACCCAGCATCTGGGGATGATGCTTGAATCATATGAGCTATTTTTAGTGCTTGAGGCTGACCCTTGGATCAACTGAGCTATCCTCAGCATTGGGCGTCAATGCTTGAACCAATTGAGCCATTTGCTTTGGGAGTGGAAGAGGGAGGGAAGGGGAAGAAAGAGAGAGAAGCAGATGTTCACTTCTCTTGTGTGCTATAATGCTGGTGGCTAAGGCCAGGCAGGCAGGTCCATATTGGATTCAGGCAGATGGTAGAACTGTGGAGCCAGAAAGCTTTGGGCCTTTCCCTTTTATTAGATTCTTACAACAGTGGATAAGCAAACAGGCAGGGGAAAACTGCTTCTCATGGCAGCAGGCAAATGAACAGCAAAATGGCCTTTCATAGTACCTGGCTAAAGATCCAGGCTGAGGGCAAGTACCCATAATCTTACATAGGCTACACATAGCTCTGTCACATGCTCATGCACTAATCACGCAAAGTGCAAGCAAGCAAGCCTAGCACAGTTGTTTTCCTTATATGTGCCTTGACCAGGAATCAAACCTGGGATATCCATATGTTAGGATTACACTCTATTCACTGAGCCAACTGGCCAGGACCTAGAGGTAGTTTTTAAAATTTATTTTTTATTCAAGTGCTTTTGGGTCACAATAATAATAATTCACATTTATAGAATCAATATTATAATTATAATTATATTAACTGATTTTAATCCTCAGAACTACCCTACTCCATTTAGCAGCTGATTTAACTGAGTTAGAGAAGGTAAGTTATTTGCCTAAAGTCACAGAACTAGGAAAATGGCAGAGCCAAGATTTCAGCCCAGGAAGACTGACTCTGTGTTGAGCTTCTCAAGGTATTGTCTGGATTGAAGGTACTGTGTGGCTTCAGCGTCTGAATTCATCGTCTTTGTAGTTCTGCAATGACGTGCTGTGTAACCGGTGGCTGGGGTCAGGCTGGACTTCAGATATTTTTTTTTTGTTTTTGTCTTTTTAACATTAATGATAACAGCTTGGAAATTGCGTGGCTTGAGTTTGTCATATTCCCTTCTAGCCTGGAATACAAATATCCTATACAAGATGCCATTTAAAACCCAATAACCCAGTCTTTGGGCAAGAACTAATATTAGACTATAGACAGTCCACTTACAATGGTTTGATTTATGATTCCTTGACTTTACAGTGGTGTGAAAGCAATGTGCATTCGGTAGAAATTGTGCTTTGAATTTTAAATTTTGATCTTTTCCTGGGCTAGTGATATGCAGTACATGCTCTCTCATGATGCCGGGCTGCTGCAGGGAGCCATGCTCCTGGCAGCCACGCAGTCATGAGGGACAACACCCACATTCTGTAGTGTACTGTATTGCCAGTGTGTTTCAAATATTGTGTTCTGAGTATGTTTAAGGTAGGCTAGGCTAAGCTATGATGTTTGGTAGGTTAGGTGCATTAAATACATTTTTGACTTATGATATTTTGAGCTTACAATGGGCTTATCTGAAGGTAACCCCAGTGTAAGTCAAGGAGCATCTGTGTTGTGTGATGGTCTCGTAGGGGTCTTATGATTAGCTGCCTTTGTCCTTCTTTTTATATCCCTTGGTGCTGGTAGAACTTGACCTAAAAGAATGAAAATTCTCACTGTTAGGCATCCCAAGGAGAAGTAAACATTGAATCTTTAGACAAAGGCGAGGAAAAATTCCAGGAGCATTTTTGAGATTGGTGAGTGAGCTGCCTTTAGGAAAGTCTAGTGCAGTGATGGGCAATCTTTTGAGCTTGGTGTTTCGTCAAAATTCGCCAAAAAACCGAGCATAACTCGGGTGATATGTCACTTTGAGAAAAAACCATAATTTTGTGATATTTATAGTTTAAATAACAAAAATGTATAATTGTAATATATAACTGTATTTAATAAACCAAAAACTAATTATTTAACTTACCTGATTAGTGACTTTTTTGTTCATCTGTCAGTTGGTTTCTTTTGTTGGTCTTGATATTATTTAACTTGTGTGGGGTGCTGTGAATTAAGATAAGTGAGGGGGAGGGGGAATTCTTTAACTAACCTGCCTATTAGTGACTTTTTTGTTGCTGAATTTCATTGGCTAAATCTTCAATTGAAGGTTGGTATTTTGTATACTTCAAGCCCAAGCAAGTGCTACTAACTTCATCTGTCAATCTGTTTCTTTTGTTGGTTTTGATATTATTTAATGCTGAGAATAAGGTCTCACAAAAGTACGTAGAGGAAAAAATTGTGAATAAAGCCATTGCTATAATTTTCAGGGTGCTAAAAGTGTCTGGTAATTGGTTCCAGGTACTCCAAATTTCCTGTTCGTAGTGGCACTCTTGATTCTCCAAGCGGCACCTTTCCAGATTTTCAAGCTTTGACCTCAGGTCAACAAACACCTGATCCCAGATGCTGTCTTGAAAGTTCGCAAGTTGCATCTTATGTAAATTAAGATGGCTGCTGCTATTTCTAATGGTGGGAAATGGCACCCATAGCACAGGCCCTTGCCTCTCCCAGCCTCCCCCTCACTTATCTCAGTAATGATGGTCAATTAGAAATCCACGACACCCCAGAAGAGTAGATTGGATGATGGTTGCTGTGGTTATGTGGTTGCTGGTAATGGTGATCACAGGGCCCCCAGAGATGCGTCCCCATGGCATTCCGCTGCTCCCTCCTTTGCTGGCCGGAAGTGAGGTCAAAGATCCCCTAATGGCTTAACCGGAAGTCCCAGAACTAGACGCTCTGTGCCGGAGTTCTGTTGTTTTGGCCTACAGGCCTCCGGCACAGAGTGTCTACACTGTCTACACTACAGCAAGTGTTTTATTCTCGGCTACTGCACCTGACCTTGCAGGAGCCGAGGATGAAATGTCCTTCTCAGCATGCAGCCCCATACTTCTTTGGTATGTGGCCGCATGCAGCCGCATGTCATCGAACATGGCTACGCGTGTCAGTGCTGACATGTGTGTCATAGGTTCACCCTCACGGGTCTAGTGAGAAATTCAGGATGAGCCTGCACCTGTGAGGTAATTGTAAAATACTTCCCATGTGTATTTTCCTCTTTGTTCTGTTTGTTAACTATGTGGTAGAACCTGTGCCACATGGGGTGAAATAAACAGGAGACATGATTGTCTTCATCTTTGAGGTCAAAGTCATGGCAGCAGCTGTGGCCCCTGGCAGAAGACCTCCTGCCTTGCGAAGCAGCCCTTCATGCAGGCGCGGATGGAGGGAGGCAGCCATGGCAGCCTGAGGGAGCCGGCGTCAGGAGCAACCAGCACCCCAAGTGGCCATGATCACGGTGCAGTCTCCTCTTGCTGAGCTTCTGCTCACTGGAAGTGGCCAGGACAACAGGACTGGGTCTGGAATGCTAGTAAGCACCCCTAGAGGTTCCTGCACCTGCTGGGGGTGGAAGGTACAGGGGAAAATTAGACTTTCTGCTAATTTATAGATAAGTCCCTACACATCCTACTTTTTAAAATTATTAAGTGAGAAGCAGAGAGGCAGAGACAGACTTCCACATACTTCCTATCTGCCTGGCAAGCCCCCCTACCCAGCAATGCTCTGCCCATGTGGGCCACTGCTCTGTTGCTTGGCAACTGAGCTAGTTTAGTGCCTGAGGTGAGGCCAGGGAGCCAGTCTCAGCACCTGCGGCCAAACTGCTCCAATCTTTCAAGCCATGGCTGAGGGAAGAGAAAAGAGAGAGAGAAGAGAGATGGAAAGGGAGAGAGAGAGAGAGAGAGAGAAAAGGAGAGGTAGGGGTGGAGGAGCAGATGGTTTCTCCTGTGTGTCGAGACTGATAATCAAACCTAGGACTTCCCACACTGGCCAATGCTCACCGCTGAGCCAATCTGCCAGGACCTAGAAGTCTTACAAGTCCTATTTTCACTGGAGTGAGTTGGGAAGGGCACACATAGACTGATAGAATGGCTAGGCTTAGCTTGCTTAGTCTGTCACTGAGTTGGAATTCATTGACCATTGTTGGGATCGCTATGACTTAGTTTGCTAAAACTTACAGTCAGAGTGTTAAAGGGCTTAGAGTTAAGAAGACTCCTACAACAACAAAACGTTTTCCTATTCTTTAAAGGGAACTCCTTCTTGGTATTTTCTTACCTTTTAATAAAACTTTAAAAATTATTAAAATAAATGAACCTTGGTAGAAGTCTATCTCTGCCTCTCGGCCTCTCACTGTATAGTTCTGAGTGAATTCTCCTTGTTGTTCTTAGTGGGAAGCTTTTGAGGAAGTGAATAATTTCTTGGAGCTTCTATTTCCTACCTATAATATCTTGGTTGTAATACTTCCCTCATGAATTATTGAGAGTGTTCAATCTCAGTCTGATCTTAAATTGAAAAGAATCTTCATCCATAATTAGAAGAATATTGCAACAACATTTTCATTCTAGACAGAAGGCTTTGTAATTTGGTCTCATTTGCAAGATCTCTGTCCTCTTAACTACTGTCTCTTTACTCTGACAATCTAAACTGGTTCAGTTAGACACAAAGGTGTCTCTGAAGACCATGGGACTATTAATGCCCAGGCTTAATGAAATGACAAGTTAAATTTTGACAACACTGATTTACTCCCTATGGGAAAAGTGTGAAATCTAGAGTGAATTTAATTGAATCCAAATGTTACTTTGTTTCTTCATCACCTATCAAATCCATGTGTGTTCACAGATAAGTATAAATACATTAAAAACCACATAAATATAGAATAACAATACTTATATAGGTCAGTGTAGAGCATAATTTTCATGCATGCTGCTGAAGATTTTATCCCACAGTTTCTACCTCAAACTGTGGGTGGCAGCAGAGACCTGGGAAATATCTTCAGTGTAATTCTAATTACTTTCGAGATGTATTAATAGCAAAGCAATGATTGCACTAAGTAATAAGTAAATCGGATCTTTAGTTTGAACTACAGTAGGCATTACTTTGTCGTTTCTCATCTCATTTCTGTAGTGAAAGGTGGTAAGAGAGGGCTGTGGTCAGGGAAACTCACTGACAATTTTTGGGCTTTCCATTATTTTGTGCCAATAATCTTCCTCTTCAGTGGAGGCCACAGGCCCTCTCCATGGAATCTCTTTCTTTTGATAATGCCTTATTGATGAAAACTGATCAGGTGGCTTGCTTTGGAGCCCCCGCAGTGTGACCTAAAGCTAATGCTGGACTGGTATACTGAACATGACCTAGCACGTGAGTTCTCTGTGTACAGGTTAGTCCTCCTTGATGAGAGCAGTGAGCGCGGTCTTCACATCTCACAGGACCAGAGAACTGTGTGACTTTGTCCCTGAGAGAGACAGGAGCACTGACTTTTTGACTTGGATTTCAGTTCCAAGATAAAAATGAAACAGGCAAACTGGACAAGAAAGGCCATTTCTCTCTGAGCCATGTGAGAGCAGGGAATACCCTTATCAATGGTAGTGGGATGAGAGAGAAGGGGAGAAAAAGGAAGAGTCAAGGATTTAAAAAAAAAAATGAAAAAGAAGTAACAAAGGAGAAGAAACGTTGTATACCACTGCATATATGCTGTGATAACGTTTATGTAAAATTGTTTCTCTGTAAAGGTGTCGGGAAAACAGCTGTGTTAGGCTTGCCGGCTTGTACTTTGCCCGATTAGTGCGTGAGCACGTGCATGTGTATAGTCTATGTAAGGCTAGGGGTGCTTGCACTCAGGGCGGAGGGCGGGGGGCAGAGGGTGGAGGGCGTAGGGCGGAGGGCGGATTATGGATTGCCTGGCTGCCACTGTGAGGAGCCATTTTGCTGTTTGTTCGCTTGCTGCTGTGAGAAGCGGTTTTCCTAGCCTGTTTGCTTGTCTGCTGTTGTGAAACTTTATTAGATAGGAATGTCCCAATGCTTTCTGGCTCTGCAGTTCCTCTACCGTCTGCCCAAATCCAATGTGAACCTGCCTGGCCTTGGCCACCAGCATTAGAAAAGGAATTAGAAGAAAAGATAAAGAATTATAGTCTATACTTTAAGGTTGCTTACGATTATTGTTTAGTAAAAAGAGCAAGTTGCATATTAAGAGTATGAATCTATTTGGGGAAAATCAAATGATTAAAGCCTTATTTATGTATAAATATGCTTGGATGCCTATAGATAAATGAGAATAAAGGTCTCAAAAGATGCATACCAGCCTTAATAATGTGTTCTTTGGGACAAGGGGTGAGAGATGGAGTGAACATATTTATAGTGGTGCTGGGGGGATGATTAGCCCTTCACAGAACTTTGCATAGTTTCACCTTGTAAATACTTATGGATTGGTTTTGTCATTTGCAAAACCTCACATTGGGAAAAAAACAACAACCCATGTGACTCATGTGATATAATCCGATGCATATATCTCTTCCCAGCCTAAGAGGTTTAAAAAGCCTGCTTGAGGTCCTGGCCAGATGGTTCAGTTGGTTAGAGCATAATCCCTATATGCAGAGGTTGCTGGTTTGATGCCTGGTCAAGGCACATACAGAAACAGATCGGCGTTCTCTCAATCTCTCCATTCCTCTCTTTCTGAAATCAATCAATAAAAAAAAGAAAAGAAAAAATATAAAAAAAGCTTGCTTGAAACAGGCTGACAGTATCTCTCAGATGAAGGGAGATTTTCCCTCAAAACCGAATGAGTCATCTAGGGCTGATTCAAACATCCTCAATTTTCTTGCTATTTATTATGTCTAAAATTTCCATATCAGGTTGGGTTATACACAGTTATCCGTCTTTAATGACTATACCTAGTAAAAAGGTATTTTTTGATTGTTTTGCTATTTATTTCTCCAGATGTAATTTGTTTGGTCTTATGAGATTATGCTTCAGTGGCATTTCTAGGTCTGAGGCAGTCATGGGAAGAACAAATAAAAGCTTAGGGGGAACCATAATGAACATTGAAATCATTTGGTTTTGAGCTCCCAACAGCCAAACTCCTCTCCCTTTCTCACTGCTTCCTTCCCATCTTTTCTCAATTATTTATTAACCACTTACTATGAGCCAGACACTATGCTAGATCCCAGAGATGCAAGACTGCCTGGAGCTCCCCTAGCCATGCTGTGGGGTGAAGCTAGGCTGCTCCTTTGTGGCCTCATTAATGTTGCTCCTATAGCCAGGACACTGAACTACATTCCCCTTTTCATCCTAGCCAAGCTGCTACTTCTGCAACTGAGGTCCAATTGCTCAGGCCCACTCACAGCCCCAGGCAGTGGCTTTGATTGCTCTTATCAGTTGTTTCAGAGTCTTCCATCAGAGGAGTGGGTGGCTGGGGCTGCTTGGTGCTATAGAGGTGGGCCCTTCCAACACCTCTGCCTCTTTGCCTGGTCCTGCCCAGTTTGTACCTCACCTTTTAGGAGAGCAGGTGTCTCCTTCCATGCTGGAGAGGCTCTTCCTAAGCCCACAAGCCATTCTGATCTCATCACCTCCATTATCCTAGATGCAAATCCACTATCTTCTCACTCTGAGGTTCTCATTGTGTGTGTGTGTGTGTGTGTGTGTGTGTGTGTGTGTGTGTGTGTGTGTATCCATGCTTTTTTGTTTTGGAATATTATTAGTGTGCTTTATCAGCAGATCAGCTGATGGAGGCTCTGTTTTTTTTTTTACTGACTGAGCTTTCATTCAATTTTTTACTTCCTAAGGCAGGAGGTGAGGCTTGAAGATTAGTGAAATTTGGTATCAGAGGACATCATTTTGCTTTTGTAATCCACTGATTTCTCCTAAATGGGCACTATTTACTTTTCCATTTCATTGATGTATAACCCTCTGTATGTTTCCACTTTTCTCTGCTGGTGTAGTTACGAGGATAGGAAATAATAGTTTAGGCTAGAAGGTTCAGAAAAGGCTATATAGAAGAGAGGAATCTTGAGGATGGAAGGATTTGAACTTTAGGCTACTCTAAATTATAAATTTAATAAATTATCAGTGACTTTTATCTAAAAATCTTGACATGACTCTGCAAAGAGAAATTCCTGAGTAACTGTTCCTTCCAGGAACTCACTATTGCTAGTCCCCTGGATCTCAGATGCTATCTTTGAGGAGGCTGCCAGAGCCCTGGTTTTGCGTGAGTGGCTGCTTTTTGTTCTGTGATAGGCTCTGTTGTGTGGGGCAGGATCGGTGATTCTGGAAGGGTGCCAGGTGGTTAGGTGGAGAACTGAAGCTGACATTCAAATTTAGGCTACATGTCTCTCCATCACTTCTTGTCCTCCTTCTTACATGTTAGCTCAAGTTTTTAAATCAATCCTGAGTCTAGAAAAAGTAGAAACACTGCATATTTTGCAATCAGGATGGATGTGAACGATGTCATCTATGAGACTTCAAATGCAGTATTCCTGATGGGGTGGTGAAAGAGAAGGGTGCCGCCATGCAGTGGGAGGGGGGAAGGAAATAAAAGAGGCTAGGGAGGGAGGAGGAAGAATACAAACTCTTCTGGGAGAAGGTGTGTATTTTTTTTTTCTGAGTCTGTCATGATCATGGTCTCGGAGAGAATATCTTTATTTTTCTTGTATTTTTCTGAAGTGAGAAGCGAGGAGGCAGAGAGACAGACTCCCGCATGCGCCCAACCAGGATCCATCCGGCATGCCCATCAGGGGGCGATGCTCTGCCCATCTGGGGTGTTGCTCCATTGCAACCAGAGCCATTCTAGCACCTGAGGCAGAGGCCGTGGAGCCATCCTCAGTGCCTGGGCCAACTTTGTTACAATGGAGTCTTGGCTTCAAGAGGGGAAGAGAGAGATAAAGAGAAAGGAGAGGGGGAAGGGTGGAGGAGCAGATGGGTCCTTCTCCTGTGTGCCCTGGCTGGGAATCAAATCTGGGACTTCCACATGCCAGGCCGATGCTCTACCGCTGAGCCAATTGGCCAGGGCCGAGGATGTCTTTCTTGAACAATGTTCTTTAATGTGCTTCTTGTAGTTCTTAGAAAAAAATATTAGTCTCATTGAGCATTTTTTCCCAATTATAAACTGCAGATTTAAGACCATGTCTCAGGCTCAAGCATGGTCTGTGTTCTCTCAGGCATAAGAGTTGATGGGTTACCTGCATGTCCCAGTACAGCCTGAGCTCTATGTTGATCAGGTGTCCCTAATTCAATTTTCCCATGCAGTGGGACACTCCTGCTTAACAGCAGGGCTGGTGGCCTCTTTGAGATTACTCTTGAGGTGGCTATGAAGATTCTACTTATTGGTATTGAGACCAATCGCCACCAGAGGAAAGACATGACCAACACACATTAGTTGCAAGAATCACACAGGCAGTTTATTACTCACAAATACTATGGCGTGCCTGGATACAGCTTAATGGGGCCCCATCATGTGCTCCTTCCAGCTGTCCTTGGTCAGAGCAGCATGGAGACCGTCCATGTTCAATGTTCAATGTTGGGGTCTGGATGACTGACTGCAGCTGAGGCCTGCTTGGTTTAAGTACCTTTTCTGGCCTATGGCTTCTAACAGGTGTTTATGGGATTATCACATCAAGCCACTTTTGGGGAGTTCCTCACAGGGAGTTCTTTTTTATGTTAATCTATAAAATTATCACATCAGGCTACTTTTAGGGAGTTCCTTAAATGGAGCTCTTTTTATCTATGTATAATTTTACATACACACTAACAGCCCTGAGCAGAGGGCATTATCTTGCCTATCATATCTTTACACGTGTACTAGGTTAGCTCTCACTCAGAAGGCATAGCCTTATTCACTTGCCTTAATGGCTTTTAATTAATATTAAACTTATCTTAAATTATTTCTATATATCTTCTATATTTTTCTATATTTCTATATATTTAATTACTATAACATTATATTACTGTAACACAACATTATTTAAATTCTGACCTCTCAGTATCTCTTTCTTCTAAGTGCATACAGTTGAATTTATACAAGTAAATCTGTATTTGATGCATTTCCACTTTAATCAATTACAATGTGGTCATTGTTTTAATTTTTGAGGTGTCATTTACTCCTTTGAAAATTTGTGGAAAGCTGTGTACCTTTTCTTGAGAAAAATGTACCCATGAGTTTACATAAACAAATCTGATATGTAATTTCAGAGCAGCCATAGCCCACTTATGGACTCCCGGTCTGAGAGTAGCATCATGTCACAGAGGGAAAGCTTTCTTTTTTTTGGCTTAGAGAGAACCAAGGGAGCAGACGAAGTGCATCAGCAATGAGAGATGCTAGCACAGTGGAGAAAGAGGGGTTCATGCACACTGGCAGCTCTGAAGACCCGAGAGAAGGGGTGCCATGGACCACAAATGCCAAGGAACCTGAACCCAGGAAGTCTGGACAGACAGACATGATCTAGCAGTGACCCCATTTCTGCAACCAGAAACAAAACAAAAGACTGATGTTCACCAAGTTTTGTTTTACAAGCACAAGTGTATTTCACTGATGCATGGGGGAAGGAAGACAATGGAGGAATTTCCCTAACAGTTGGGTGTCACACTTCAATGAACTACAGTACTCTGAGACCAGAAGACATGCTCCTAGTGGCCAAGGGGAGGCAACAGCACCTCAGCAAATCGAGGGACTGAAGCCATGTCCCCAGCCTTACTCAGATATTTATTTGCAAGTACAAATATCTCAAGGAAGCAAACAGAAAAGTTTTTAGGGGGTGAATGAAGTAAAAGTGCAAGAAACATGCTCACTCCTAATCTGTGTTCTGAGAGCCTAAACATTTTCTGTTACTGAATCTTATCCTGCCACTTTGCTGTTTCCAGTGCAGGTCAGAGAGGTCCCTGGACTCTGGTACGCTCAGGGCTCTCACCCTAGCGTGCTTCCCTGTCTCTAATTGAAATTCTAACTCTGCATATTTTCATAGAATATTGCTATAGTTGGGCCAGAGTAAAATGAGAAGGAGTGAGTTGTTTAAGCCCCAGTAAAACCGAGCCTGAGAAGAATACCTCCTGGATTATAATCGGGCCCTCGATATTTTCCCACGTGTGGTTTTACAAGGGTTCGGGTTTCAGCCATTAATTGTTAAGCAAATCACAGCTATTTCTTATTTCTCTCTTTTTTTTGTTTATAAGATTAAGACTGTGTTTTCTATTTAATTAAGATAAGAGTTAGTAATATTGCTAAAGTAGAAATAGAACATTCCAAAAGGAAGTTGCCAGCCATCTATATGTCAAAGAAGAGAGAAATAGAAATATTTCAGGGTCCATCTGAACATTTGCTTTCAAGAGAAAGAGTTCTCAGTAGTAATACCCCTAAAAAAACTATCTGAGTCTAGTTCTATTTAGCATTTACTCTGCATCCCCTGTTCTAAATAACAGTCTGCCAGCTACGGCCAGCATACCAAATTGGGGTTCCACTAGAGTAGCTGTGACACAGATCGTGTGGCCCACTAGTTACTAAAGGCTGAAATATTTGCTCTCTGGCCCTTTACAGAAAAAGTTCTTCAACCTTTGCCCTAAGTCATCAAGCTTTTTAATATTTTAACTTTTTAATACAAGGGTAGAATATACCTATTATGCCAATGAAGATGCCCAGTCTGCTTGATAGTTATATTTCTCATCATAAAACTGTAGGTTGCTGTTCTGATTGTGTACAATAGTTTCTGGGAGTTTTTTTAGCTGATGTAGGTAACCTTGAGTCAGATTTTCTGTGGACCATGAACAACTAAGTTTCTGAGAGTGAAGTTGAGGATAAGAGCAATGCCTGAGACAAATTCATCAATCTCATGTTTCTCTTTGGTGACTCATGGAAGAGGGTGCCTCCTGGCTTTCTCTGGATGACTGCTCTCTAGGAATCGCTGGCCTTTCTCCCATAAAGGTCTATTGCTACATTTTTCACTGCTTGTTTTATCAGTTTAGACTCCGCTGATGGGTCTAAATTGATATATACTACTTACCACTCTTCTTTTTTTGTAATAGCTCTCCTTCCTTTTGAAAATATTTAAATGTAGCCAGTGTTTTTTTTTTTGTTTGTTTGTTTGCAGTCATCCAAGTCAGTGCTAGATTAGAAAAATACAGTCAGTCTGGGATTCCCAAGTAGGGCTCGCTGTTTACTCTTCAATTCATTCAGCCTTACATTTCCCCAAACTATCTTCATTGGCTTAGTGTAGATTTGAGGACATATGTTTCTTTTATCACAATTATCTGAAGTGACTATGAGATATTTACATGGAGCTTTAAAAATATTTATATACAAATACTAATGGTGCCTAGAAGTTTACTTATTGCATTTTAAATTTGAGCAATATTTTATTCATGGTTGGTCAGAAATTCATAATGCATGAGCCTCCTCTGTTACACTCTTGCTTGTGTGTGTGTTTGATTCTCCAATTTCCTGAGGTTATCTCTGAGAACTGCTGCCATCCATTGCATGCATAAACACTTCCCAATCGCATGGCCTTCTGTGGGTGGTATGACTTTTTCTGAAAAGCTCAGAACAGTTCACAGGCATGATCTCATCAGTTCCTGCAAAAGTCTGGGAAATGTGTAGAGGTAGATGCTGACACCTGGATTTTATCTAATGGGGGCAGAGACACATATCATTTGATCAGGAAACCCCAAGTGTGTGACTTTTCAGCACAGCAGACCAGGGAATGAAGGGCTGATCCTCAGCACTAGCTCAAGCAATCCACCAATCAGTATTTATTGAATGCATATTCTGGCTCATCATGGAGCTAGCTACTCTGCCAGATCATTTAATGTCTTGCTTATGTGATTTGGGTGTTCTGCATCTTGTAAAAAATATTATCATTAAAATTTTTCTATGAATCAGTTATAAATTGGGAACAAACAATAAGGGAGGAATTATGAGATAAATAAGGCATATGAGAGGGACTAGAGCAGGGGTCCCCAAACTACGGCCTGCGGGCCGCATGTGGCCCCCTGAGGCCATTTATCCTGCCCCTGCTGCACTTCCGGAAGGGGCACCTCTTTCAGAGGTGGTCAGCATCCGCATCCTGTGCTCCCAGAGTACTGTATGTGGCAGCGCCGCAAAGCGCGACGTCATGTACAGTACTACTTCCTGTAACGTGGGACGCACGCGTCACAGCTCTGGAAGCATGTCACATCACTTGTTACGGCTAGCAATGACAAATATGGAACTGGACATTGACCATCTCATTAGCCAAAAGCAGGCCCATAGTTCCCATTGAAATACTGGTCAGTTTGTTGATTTAAATTTACTTGTTCTTTATTTTAAATATTGTATTTGTTCCCATTTTGTTTTTTACTTTAAAAGAAGATATGTGCAGTGTGCATAGGGATTTGTTCATAGTTTTTTTTTTTATAGTCCGGCCCTCCAACGGTCTGAGGGACAGTGAACTGGCCCCCTGTGTAAAAAGTTTGGGGACCCCTGGACTAGAGAGTGAGCTTTTGATGGTAGGTTTCCTTCCAATGTGATGATACTACAGATTTCTTATTCTATTCCCAGGACCATTTTCAGGGCAACCAATAAATAACAGCAGTATTCCAGTTAGAAAATGAATTATGATGGCTAACAAGATCCTGTATACATAGATATCTCTCGTCCCATTAATTCTGTGGCTGACCCAAACTGTTAATACCCAAACTGTGACCACAGCTCATCACAGTAGGGACTGAAGGCTTTTTTGCACATTTTAAATTCAGCTGCAAATTAAACAACTTGAAATTTATGCTCTTGAAAAAAGGGCACAACTTGAACCAAAAGTATCATGATATAGTATTATTTGACCCCCCAGTAACATCTTAACAAGGTACCTTAGAGGACAGTATAAAGATGAAGCCCAGGAGAAAACAAGAAACATAGTATTGTGAGACTACTCGAAGCTTATTGCATATACCCATCTATTTTCATAAATGGGAAACTGAGGACCAGAGACATGAAGTATCTTGGCCCAGACACACAGCTAGAGGCAGAGCTATGAATAGAAATTCATGTACCCTGACTCTATCTAGTCATCCAGTCCAGTTCTCTTTCAGCTTCTCCTTTTGAACTGTTACCCTTAGTAGAAGAAGCAGAGCAATCAAGTTAGTCACCACCACCTCTTTTTAATTGGTTAATTAGCGAGATTTGGGAAATCATCTTAAAAGAAATCATGGATTTCTCTCATTCACATGGATGTTCTTTAGTCAATAGCATAAATGTTCTTAGAGACTTTTTTTTTAGTTTGAATGAGCCACGATTTCTTACAGTCAAACTTTCAAACACACACAGACACACACAGACACATAGACGCACAGACACACATACACACACACAAAACCCTTACAGCCATTAACTGAAACCAGGTTTGCTGCA
Source organism: Saccopteryx bilineata (assembly GCF_036850765.1). Classification (NCBI taxonomy): domain Eukaryota; kingdom Metazoa; phylum Chordata; class Mammalia; order Chiroptera; family Emballonuridae; genus Saccopteryx; species Saccopteryx bilineata. Next base: position 65,718,736 of record NC_089498.1, read on the forward strand.
TTAGCAGGCAACATCAACTGCTTAATGAGGTGCCCCTGTACAGTATGATCAATACAGAGTTCAAGGTGGGGTGCCATATCTCCTCCGAAACTCACCCATTTTCTAGACAAATGCAGAGGGCATGGTGGGCAAAGAAGCAGGTGAATTAGTGTCGGGGAACATCTTTTATTCATGGGAATCATACATCAGAGGAAAATGAGCATGGCTTAGTTCTGTTACAGGAATAAAATAAACACTGGAAAGTTGGCATCTTGTCAATATGCCATTTATGATTTGTATAGTAGTTACTTTGCACTTTATGTGAAACTGGTTTACTTGTGAGTTTGTTTATGAACTTCAGTGTGTACATGTCTATGAAAACTCCTCAAAATAAGAGACAGCGTTAAGCAATAGCATTTCTTCTTTTATGGGTGAGAAGACTGGAGGGTAAATTTTAAACTCCCCAAACAGTAGGGGTAACTGGAGGGAGGATGGCTATTTGGGGCTGTGGATCTCCTAGCATTTAGTGAGGGACTTGAACCAGTGAACCATGGTGGAAGTCCTCTCTGCTGGCCAGCTGGAATTTTCAGGACCATCCTCATCCCTGTCAGGTGGTGCCCTTGGTATTGGTAGAGACACTGTAGTATGTTTCTAGGAGGCGCTACAGGCACAGAAATTCACAGCCATGGTGGAGGGGCTCAGAGAGACAGGCACTCCACTCTGGGTTCTCCCATTCATGTTTTGGCACCCTTCTTTCCCTCCTTTCTGAAATGGTGGTGATAATGCTGTTCTTACATGGCTGCTATGAGGAAGAAATCACATTCTTTTTTTTAAAATTTATTTATTCATTTTAGAGAGGAGGGGGGAGAAAGAGAGAGAGAGAGAGAGAGAGAGAGAGAAGGGGGGAGGAGCTGGAAGCATCAACTCCCATATGTGCCTTGACCAGGCAAGCCAGGGTTTTGAACCGGCAACCTCAGTGTTTCCAGGTTGACGCTTTATCCACTGCGCCACCACAGGTCAGGCAGAAATCACATTCTAATCCATGTCAATGTACCTGGCATTAAGGAATGCTAAGTTCTCTTTCTTTCAGGTTAGTAAAGATGTGGTTGTGGTACCTCCCTCTTCTCTGTGGAAGTAGTGACCCCTCTTCTCTGGTAGTAAGAGGTCAGTCCCTACATACTTTGCATTGATAACCTTAGTTTCCTCATATGTAAAGTGGAAGCATAGTAAAGTCATATTGCACATTTATTATAACTAGATGAATTGTGTAGAGAGAAAGGAGGGAGAATGGTAGAGAGAATTTAAATAATGGGTTGATTAAACTCACATTAACATCCAGTGAACGTAAACCAAAAAGCAAGCATGCTGTGGGGGTTATGAACCTTATGTTTCTCTGTTGGGTCTCAGTTGCCATGTGCTACACATGAAGTGTGAGGAGTCTGCCATGAAAAGTCTGAGTCTGGCACAGAAACACACATATACATGTACATATGGGGTTTATGCTCACGTGTTTGTGTGTGTGTACATATAAAATGTGTGTGTACCTACATTCCCAACAACATGGCCCTTAAACACAACCAACCACACAATTAGATGTTTCATCGCAGAAATTTCCACCTCTTCTAATGCTGTATCATATTAATTGAAATATGGTGTGCTCATCTTCAACAAAGTGCCTTCTTCAAGTGTGTCTTCCAAGGTAATTTTAACTATAGGGGACTTTTTTGTTCTCCTCTGACTTTAGCATCTAATCCCCAATCAGAGAACTTCAGTGTAAATATCTATCCAGGGCTACTGTGAGGATCAGGTGAGATAACAGGTATGAAAGAACCAGGAAAATGTTAAAGCAGGAGACACATTCAAGATGCTATTGTTAATAATGCCTTTTTTTTCTTTTGACAAACTAAGTTGTAGCTTTATTTTCCTGGTTGCATTTGTGTCTTCATTATATTTTATTGGTTAGAATTACTAAAAAAAAAAAAAAATTAAAAAAACTCCCTCAAAATACCCCCTCCCTTCCCAACCAACACTACTTCACTATAGCCGTTACTATCCATGATCCTCTACAATGTAAATTTAGATTGCCAACAGCTAGGAAGAGGGTTGCATCTTATAAAGTAGTAAAATACAATAAGATTATAACATTAAAATAATCTAATAACAAGACTAGCTTTTTACTAACCTAATTAAATTTTCTAAATTGCCATGATATTAGAAGAACTAATCTTTCCCCAAATAGAGCATATTCTGGTTTGGGCTCATACCGTATATTGAATTGTCTGTATTATTTAACTGGGGAAAGGTATTCATAGTTAACAACACATCCTTTTTGTACAGAGAAAAGAAAATGCTGTATTACGTACTAGAACTACTTCCAAAATTGGGTTATGTGTACCACACTGCTTTTTTCCCCTTCCTTTTTCAGGGCATCTCACTGGGAGATATTCATTTCCAGGAAGTAGCAATAATCTCATGAATTCTTCAGTATATTATAATGTAAATTTCAGCCAGCCTATAAGTCATATGAAACTACACGAGGCCATGCTGCTGTGTCCTGATAATACATTCAGAAGAGGTTCAGAAGAATGGATTTACAGTCACAAGAACCATTTCTGAAGTTAAAGTCTCATACCACCAATCCTGAACCGACCTTTCCTGGAACTAATTTGACAAATTTTCTTCTACTCATTGACCATCAGATAAGGAATCTAACAAACCAAGACCTTCTGTATCACCCTGATATAAACATCTTTGATGAAATCAGTTCAATGGCTTTGTCTATAGAAGAAGCTTTAGATCTAATGGAAGTTTCTCACCTTTTTGAAGAACTGGATTTTGATTCTGAGCTTTCTTAAATTCAAGCCATAATAGCACCTTTCTCACCAAGACTAATTCCTTCATGTGTGAAGGTGCTGTAAGTTAAAGTAGTGACTTTAAATCTGTTTTCCTCTAGACTTTAGAAGGGGCTTTGGGAGGCTACTATCCAGAGCCCAGTAAGCTCTGTCACATGGATTTAAGGGTGATTCTGGTTTTCATAGGAACCTTGGATTTCAACACATATTACATAACCACACTTACCACTTACAACCAAGTATACCAGAGTCTACTTCTGAATCTTTTTTATGGCCCGAGAAGTCACAGAAAATAAGGAGTGAGCTGTCTGAGTGACACGGACAAAAACTTAAGTTGTGATTAACGTTGTGCTAAAGCTCTGCACATCCCTTTTTCTGTAGATGAAATCATCCACATGCCTGTTTATTCTTTCAATAGCATTCTTAGCAGGTACTACTGGACAGATCTATAAGTGTTACTTCTCTGTGATAGATATTAGATGAAAAGGGCAAAGTAAAGTTCACTGGACATAATTTTGCATCTAGAAGATGATGTATATAACTTGCAAACAAAGGAAAAAACCCTCAAGAGAGAAGAGCCCCGTGAAACAGTGCTATTAACATAACAAAACAGAAACTGCTAACCTTTATCATCATATTTTTAGTAGGTTAAGAGATGATGAAGGTAGGTCAGTCAATCCAAACCAACATGCTTTTCAATGCAGTCATGATGGAAGTGTTTTGATTGTACCCGAGAAATTAGTGACCTCAACTGTAAAAAGGAAACCCAAAAAGGAGAGAGAAAAAATAAGAAAGGAAATTTAAGAGGGATTGATTCCATAATTACATATAAGGTAGTAATGTTCAGATAACATATGGTCACAAATCACTGACACTGCTTCAAGGTTTAGCTCAAGTGTTATTTATATAAGTATCTTCGAAGTACTGTTAGTTGAATCACTCATTTAAAGCCCCATTTTGAAGCTTATACAGACAAGTTTAGGACTTTAAGATTAGACTTGTGGGAAATCTGGGGAAAGCCACGAATTTCCATGAAGTCCTGCACTATATGTGCAATACATAAATATGTACAAGGAGTAGGATGACATTTCTGTTTTTGACTTGAAATGCAAAGTAGCCTTGACTCATTTAGCACTAAATAAAGTATAGTGAGTGTTCCAAAAGCTATCTTAATTCTTATGAATACTCAAATTATAATTGTTTCTCTGTGAAAATAAGTTTTATACTTGAATTTATTTAAAAAATTAACTTTTATCTTATATACATAAATTCTAAGCAAATTTACTTTGGATACTTTCCCTCCAAAATACCCAAATTCAGGAATACAGGTAAAAATCTAGGAAATAGGGCAGCATGTTAGACTCAAGCCGAATTGAAGTCAATATAGTCTATTAAATTAATCAGGGAAATCCCCACTTGGGTTTAACAGAATATTATATAAAATAAAAAACTATAAATGGCCAACCTCTAAATCATGGTGTCAAAAAGAAAATAAGGCTTTAAAAAGAGAGCTGTAGGCTTTAATGGCTGATAACAAAGAACTTTACAATTACCAGTTTCAGAGATGGAACAGGATTACCTGTGTATAGGAACATAGAACTCCCCGGGCAAGTACAAACATCCATACCATTGATGTCTGACCAAAAGCTCATGTGGCTTCATGCAAAAACATACAAGCCATACATGAATACAAACCAATGGTAAGGGAAGAGTCAACAGATGAGCACATACTCTCATGCAAAAACATACAAGCCATACATGAACACAAACCAATGGTAAGGGAAGAGTCAACAGATGAGCACAGACTCTACAACCAAAGAACTGGAAATACTAAAATAGGACAGTAAGAAACATTGGATTTGAGCCTTGGCCAGGTTGCTCAGTTGGTTAGAGTGTTGTTCCAATATGCCAAAATTGTGGTTTTGATCCCTGGTCAGGGCACATGCAAGAAACAACCAATGAATGAATAAATAAGTGGAACACCAAATCGAGGTAGAAAACAAAAAACAAGTGGACTTTAAAATGAACTAAAATGTCATTAATTTTAGAAATGATGACATTGAAATGCAAATGAGTTAACATGAATACTGTTAGTCTAATATTTGATTTCAAAATGAGGTTGTCAGATATTTCTACCATAAGAATCATTTGCCTAACAACGTAGAAATCAGAAGTCCAAGTATTATCTTGGGTTGCAAAATGCAGTGTTTTATAAGAGTGTATTTTTATAATAAACTTCTTGACTATAACTTCTCTTTCAGTCTTTGGGTGTATGGATCAAGGTGGAATGTTTTGTGTCTACTACATTTTAGGGCTTGATTAGCCAGGCAAGGTTATCAGAACTCTCAGTGAAAAGGATTATGGGAGAACTCTGAGGAGAATGGGCACCTTGCCTTCAGATGGCCATATGACTATTATTAGAGGACTGGGAATACAGTAACCTGTGAAGGATTCTGATTCAGGACCTGGAGTGGTGTCTGGAAATTTATTCTTTTAATTAGCTTCAGAGGTGAATCTGCTCTCGGACAAATCACAATGAAAGGAAATTAAACGTGTGTGTGTGAATGTGTGTGTATGTGTGTGTGTGTATATTTAAAGGAATGTCAAAGAAATAAAACACAATCTTTGCAGAAATCTTTTGAGAATTATTTTTTCCTTATTATAATGCCTCACTCTAATTCTGGTGCATGACTGCAATCTTTGAGGCAGACATATCTTTTTTTGTTTGTTTGTTTTCCTAAGGTATAATTGATAAATAAAATTATAAGATATTTAATATCTATATCATAATGATTTGATATATGTATATATTGTGAAAGGATTCCCCCCCATTTAGTGAATCAACACATTTGTCACCTCATGTATTTAGCTTTTTTTTGTGTGAGAACATTTAAGTTCTACTGTTGTAGCAAATTTCCATCATACAATATAGTATTATCAACTATAGTCATGTTATGTATTAGCTCCTTAGACCTTATTCATCTTGTAGCTGAAAGTATACATCCTATTACCAACCTCTATCTCCCCCACTCTCCCAACTCCTAGAAACCACTTTACTACCTCCTAGACCTTGAGGGAATTATGCTGAGTGAAATAAGTCAGATCAAGAAAGACTGTCTTTTCCAATGATTTATTCCAGATTCCAGGATTTACTATTCACTTACCAATTCTCAGGTCCTAGTAATTCCAAGACTTAGTAAGGATCTTACAGGTTATTTGACAAATATCAGTACATTATCATTTGCAAATTTTGGAAGTTTTCATGATAATTTGAAAGTTCTTTAAAAATAAATGCAAAACAAAACAGCAATGATATTTTTCAGAGTTGAGCAAGCTAGTGAGAAGGGTGATAATTTGGATTCGAGTAGTTTTGGAATTTTTAAATTTTTTATAAGAGCCCTTTCCTAAATCTTTGAGACTCTGTAAATTCTGGGATTTAACTAGTGCAGGGATGATGGCTTTTAAAGAGTTCAGCTAAATTCTGGCCCCTAAGGGGGGCTTTCAAAGGCTTTGCTATTGAAAGCTGTTGGTTACCTATGACTTTTTTGACCTATCATTCCATTCTGGACAATTTCTGCAAGAAAATGGAGTTTCAAAGAATATTTGAGGCCTGACCTGTGGTGGTGCAGTGAATAACACATTGATCTGAAATGGCAATGCTGAGGTTGCCGATTCAAAACCCCAGGCTTGCCTGGTCAAGGCACATATGGAAGTTGATGCTTCTTGCTCCTTTCCCCTTCTCTCTCTATCTCTGTCCCTCTCTCTTCTCTCTAAAATGAATAAATAAAATCTTAAAAAAAAGAATATTTGAGCCTGACTGGAATTTTGGTTGGCCTCAACATCTTTATTTAGGAAAAAAAACAAGCAAAACCAAAATCAAAATGTCTAAGAAGCAGGTCCTATATTTCTGAGCTATCTGTAGAACTGTGTTGAATGAGTGAGTATCCTGCGATGGAAATGGTGATTAATTATTGATCTAATGATAGAAATGGAGAAGCTACTAAGTCACATTATAAGATAAGAGATATGGAGACAGGTCAGGAGTCCAACCAGCATGGGAAACAATATCAGAAACCAGTGTCAAACAGAAGTCAAGCCATGAAACAAGAATTCTGGAAAATACTAGAGTTCAGTCAGCAATCTAGTGAGCTTTATAGTAAGACAGAGCTAGTTTCACACCCTGCCTTTTATTACTTGCTTGCTGTGTTACTATGATTGAGTTACTCAACCTCTCTTTTTCTCAAATTTCTTAACTATAAATTATGTTAATTAGGAGATACATGAAATAGCTGCTGGCATGATTACTATTCATATTAGTATTATTACTATGTGGTTCTCTGCCTTTCCTAGTAGGATACATTGACCAATTGTCCTGGGCATGTGAGTGAGGCCAGCATGAGAGGCAGACATGAATTGGCTGGTCACTCTGCCCTTGTCAGAGTCGGTTATCTCACAGGTGAGTGCCATCCCCCTCAGTCCCTCAGTCAAACACTGGCAGGATCCACAGCCATGAGGCTGAGAATACTGTGCTCCATTTGTCTTCATTTCCTCTGAGTCAACACCAGCTTGATTTTCTCATTAATGGATCATTTGCTTAGGAATTATTTTCCAGGGGATATTAACCACTAATCCCTTTTATGATAGCAAAATCACCAAGAAGCTTCCTATATCAGTTAGGGTCTCAGCAGGCAACAGATGGCATACTCAAATTGGATAATTTATGGGGAGTTTAATAAAGGAATTATTTAGAAAACTGGGGCCAGGATGTAGAGAATCTATTAGGGATATTGCAGAATCCTGAAGCTAGTAACTACCTCATACTCTGCCCACCCTACCCTTGAAAAGAGAGGAAGTGGAGAGGAGACTGAAAGTTCCCCAACAAGAGCTCTAGTCTCTGAAGGACGGAGACCATCTGGCAGGGAAGGAGCCAAAGGAACAAATAACCGAACTTCGTGCTCTCTCTTCTCTCTGGCCAATTTGTACTAGCCTTCAACCAAACCCAGGGGAAAGCTAGAGGGTAAGGGAGCCTGATGAGTCAGACCCCACAGGTCAGCTTCTGAAAATCTGGAGAGACAAGTGGAAGATACTTGGCTCACTTTCTCTTAGAGGCTCTTACTCGACAAGTGTAGCCATGGTCAGTAAGTGTTTTCAGATCTATTAAGTGATGTACTGTGAGAGGTGTTTTACAAAAAATAAATTTATTGAATCCTGATCACCCCAGAAGGTGGTGACATGGATTTAGAGCACTGCAGACCTGGATTCTACTCTGGCTGTATCACTTATTATCTCTGAGCTCTTGAGCAGGACACCTTTCTGTCTTACTTTCTTCACCTGTGAAGTGGGAGTAATAATACCTTTATAACAGAATTGCCAAAGGAGTAAGGGAAAAAATATAAGTGAAAAATTTTGTAAATCATAAAATATACAATTTTATTTTATTTCAAGTGAATATGTTGCATACACTTTTATAGAAGAATATAGAGAGATACTATGCATGCCGCCCTTCTGTTATCAAAGAACTATATTCTAGGTGAAAAATTACAATTCTAGTGAAAAAAAATAGGACAGTGAAATCTACATCGTGTTCTATTAAAACATGACTTTGATTTTCATTGAGGAGCCTAAAAGTTAGATTTGAAGTGAAAATTGTGTATTAATTTTTACCTATGGAAGCCTTGTATGATATTTTCAAATCTCTCTATAAGATAATAGCTCTAAGTGGCTTATGATTAAAAATATCTAATAAATAAAAAATGTGATGTTTTGAGATATATCATCCCCCATTGAAAAGAAATCCAGTTTCCTAGCAATGTAAATTCGGAGATCTTCTAAAGGCTCATTTCTTTTCTTTTTTTTAATTGATTTTAATTTATTATGTTTACATAGATTCTAGTGTCACCCCAAAAGCATCCCCCCACCCCTATATTCTCCTCAACATCTCCCTTGCCCCCCTCCCCACAGCGCCCTCCCCCCTTCCCTTCAGGATTATCCCATCCTATCATCCTCTTTCCCTCTGTCCTCTTTTCCTCTGGTCCCTTTGATCCCTCCTCTGTCTCAATTCTGTTCCTCAGTTCACATTGCTCATTGGATTACTCAAATAAGTGAGGTCATATGATATTTTTCTTTCTCTGCCTGGCTTATTTCACTTAACATAATAGTTTCCAGGTACATACATGTTGTCACAAAGGTAAGATTTCCTACTTTTTCATGGCCCCATAGTATTCCACTGTATATATGTGCCATGGCTTTTTAATCCACTCATCCATTGAGGGACACTTGGCTGTTTCCAGATCTTGGTTATTGTAAACAATGCTGCCATAAACACAGGGGTGCATTTCTTCTTTTGAATCAGTGATATGGTGTTTTGGGGATATATTCCTAAAAGTGGGATGGCTAGGTCAAAAGGCAGTTCGATTTTTAATTTTTTGAGGAATCTCCATACTGTTTTCCACAGTGGCTGCACCAGTCTGCATTCCCACCAGCAGTACAGGAGGGTTTCCTTTTCTCCACACCCTCGTCAGCACTTATTATGTGTTGTTTTGCTAATAAGCACCATTCTGACTGGTGTGAGGTGATATCTCATTGTGGTTTCAATTTGCATTTCTCTAAGGATTAGTGATGTTGAACATTTTTTCATCTGCCTATTGGCTATCTGTATGTCCTCTTTGGAGGAGTGTCTATTCATTTCTTATGCCCATTTTTTAATTGAATTGTTTATCTTCCTCTTGTTGAGTTTTACAAGTTCTTTATAAATTTTGGTTATTAACATCTTATCAGATGTATTGTCAAATATATTCTCCCATTGTGTGGTTTGTCTTTTTATTCTGTTCATATTGTCTTTAGCTGTGCAAAAGCTTTTTAGTTTGATATAGTCTCAGTTGTTTATCCTTTTATTTCACTTGCCTATGGAGATAAATCAGCAAATATTGATATATTGCTGTGAGAGATGTCAGAGAGCTTACTGCCTATGTTTTCTTCTAAGATGTATATGGTTTCACGACTTACATTTAAATATTTTATCCATTTTGAGTTTATTTTTGTGAATGGTGTAAGCTGGTGGTCTAGTTTCATTTTTTTGCAGGTAGATGTCCAATTTTCTCAACAACATTTGTTAAAGAGACTGTCTTTACTCCGTTGTATGCTCTTACCTCCTTTGTCAAATATTAATTGTCCATAAAGGTGTGGGTTTATTTTTGGTTTCTGTTCTGTTCCATGGATCCAAGTGCCTGTTCTTATGCCAATACCAAGCTGTTTTGAGTACAATGGCCTTGTAGAATAATTTGATATCAGGAAGTGTGGTACCACCCACTTTATTCTACTTTTTCAAGATTGCCGAGGCTATTCATGTTCTTTTTTGGTTCCATATAAATTTTTGGAATATGTGTTCTATATCTTTGAAGTATGTCATTGGTATTTTAATTGGTATTGCATTGAATTTATAAATTGCTTTAGGTACTATCGACATTTTAATGATGTTTATTCTTCCTGTCCATGAACATGATATATGCTTCCAGTTGTTTATATCTTCCTTGATTTTTCTTTTATCAATGTTTTATAATTTTTCAAGTACAAGTCTTTAATCTCCTTGGTTAAATTTACACCTAGGTACTTTATTTTTTTGTTGCAATAGTGAAGGAGATTGTTTTCTTAATTTCTCTTTCTGACAGTATATTGTTGGTGTATAAAACTGCCTCTGATTTCTGAGTATTAATTCTATATCCTGCCACCTTGCTGAATTTATTTATCAGGTCAAGTAGTTTTTTGACTGAGACTTTAGGGTTTTCTATATACAGTATCATATCATCTATAAATAATGATCATTTTACTTATTCTTTTCCAATTTGGACGCCTTCCATTTCTTCTCCTTGTCTGATTGCTGTGGCTAGGACTTCCAGAACTATGTTGAATAAGAGTGGTAAAAGGGGGCACCCCTGCCTTGTTCCTGATCTTCAGGAGATTGCTTTAAATTTTTGCCCATTGAGTATGATGTTGGCTGTGAGTTTGTCATAGATGGCCTTTATCATGTTGAGGTCTGTTCTCTGTATTCCCACTTTGCTGAGAGTTTTGATCATGAATGAGTGCTGGATTTTATCAAATGCTTTTTCTGCATCTATTGAAATTATCGTGTGGTTTTTCTCCTTCCTTTTGTTTATGTGATGAATCACATTGATTGATATGTGAATATTGTACCAACCTTGCTTCCCCAGAAAAATTCCACTTGATCATGATGTATAATTTTTTTTAATGTATTGCTGGATCCAGTTTGCTAATATTTTGTTGAGAATTTTAGCATCTAAATTCATCAGGGATATTGGCCTATAATTTTTGTGTGTGTGTGTTGTCTTTGCCTGGTTTTGGAATCAGAATTATGCTCACCTCATAAAAGGAGCTTGGAAGTCTTCTCTCTTCTTGAACATTTTGAAGTAGCTTGAGAAGGATAGGAGTTAGTTCTTTGAATATTTGGTAGAATTCAACTGTGAAGCCATCTGGCCCAGGGCTTTTGTTTTTGGAAGTTTTTTGATAACTGTTTTGATCTCATTTGTTGTAATTAGTCTGTTTAGCTTTTATGATTGTTCCAGATTTATTTTTGAAAGATTTTATTTTTCAAGGAATTTGTCTATTTTACCTAGGTTGTCTAATTTTTTGGCATAGTATTTTCTTACAATCCAAATACTTGCTGTATTTCTGTTGTGTCAGTTGTTATTTCTCCACTCTTATTTCTAATTTTATTTATTTGAGTCCTCTCTCTTTTTTTCTTGGTGAGTCTGGTTAAAGGTCCATCAATCTTGTTCACCTTTTCAAAGAACCAGCTCTTGGTTTCAATGATCTTCTGTATTGTTTCTTTAGCCTTTATGTAATTTATTTTCACTCTAATCTGTATTATTTCCTTCCTTCTACTTCCTCTAGGCTTTACTTGCTGTTCTTTTTCTAGTTTTTTTTTTATATGCAAGGTTAAGTTGTTTATTGAGCTTTTTCTAGCATCTTGAGGTATGCCTGTAATGCTATGAACTTCCCTTTCAGGACTGCTTTTGCTGTGTCCCATATATTTTGAGTTGTTGTATGCTCATTTTCATTTGTTTCTAGGAATTTTTAAATTTCTTCTTTGATCTCCTTGTTAACCTATTCATTATTTAATAATATGGTATTTAGTTTTCAAATGTTTGAATGTTTTTCAGTTTTTCTTTTATAGTTGATTTCTAGTTTCATGCCATTGTGATCAGAGAAGATGCTTAATATGATTTCAATCTTCTTAAATTTGTTGAGACCGCTTTTTTGCCCTAACATGTAGTCTATCCTAGAGAATGTACCATGAACCCTTGAAAAGAATGTATATTTGCAGCTTTAGGGTGAAAGTTTCTGAAGATATCTATTAATTCCAGTTGATTTAGTGTGTTGGGTATAGGAACTGCTGTCTATAAACCACCTTATGGAAGAGTTAGGCAGGGATTGGTCAGTGATGTTAGGGAAATGAGGCTACTTGAAGTCTAGGACCTCTGAACAGGAATGTGCAATTTCCTTGTCTGGGGTGGGTAATAAGGTAACGGGGTTTATAAGAGGACTCTGGGCTACAGCAATATGAGGAGACTCAATGGAAATAAAATAAAACTGTTGGTGGCAAGATAGGGATTGCGTGGTCTTGTGAGAGAGAAGATTTATGAGAGAAGGAGAGAAATAAACTGTTGTGGGCCTCTTGAAAGTTAATTTTTCATTTTCCTGGGCTGGTAAAGCTGCTGTTGCAAGTGTGTGTAAACAAGTTGGCCAACCTCTGACAGTAGCATCTAGTTGTTTTGATAGGTAGGGTATAATTTTTAAGCTTTCCTCACAGTCCTTACCCAATAACCTGATCACCGTCCCCTGTATTTCACCTGTGTATAGTTTGAAGGGCCAGGAAAGATTGGGGGGAGAGTACTGGAGCTGATATAAGGGCTTGTTGGAATTTTTTGAAATGTGCTTGTATATTAAGGGTAGGTTGAATATCGATAGGGTCTGTCAGTGTTCTGTTTATTGGCCGATAAATTGGGTATGCTAGAACACCGAAATTAGGAATCCAAATGCAAAATGTCCAGCCAAACCCAAGAAGAAAAAAGATCCTATTTGCTTGTGGGGCTGTGAGGGAGGCAATAAAGTCCTTTCTGTTGTCCATGATGCCTCGATTTTGAGGGTCAGAGTGAGACCGAGAGTTTAATAGTGTGTTGTTGGGAGAGTTCCTTTGAAAGGCTACATAAGAGGAAATTATTTACATAGTGTAAGAGGGTGCTTGGGGAAATGTCTAGATTAGAAATGTCTGATGCCAGGGTCTGCCAAAAGAAGTGGGAACTACCTCTCCCTGAAGCCCTGGGGCAAGACTGTCCAAGTTAGTTGGCGTGAAATGTTAGTAGTGGGATTGGTCCAGGTAAAGGCAAATAGGTCTTGGGAGGTGGGATATAAGGGGATAGTGAAGAAGGCATCTTTTAGGTCAAGAATTATAAAGTGGGTGGTATTGGAGAGAATGAGAGAGATAATAGTGTATGGGTTAGGAACAATTGGTTGGATGGATAGTACTGCCTGATTAATAAGGTGTAAGTCCTGAACAAGGTGATAGGGGACATCCGACTTTTGTACAGGCAACATGGGAGTATTATAGGGAGAATTAGTGGGTCAATGAAGGTTTTGGGAAAGAAACAAGGTATTAATGGGCTATAATCCTCTTTGGCTTTCTGCTGAGATAGGATGTTGTGCTTGGCAAGCAAATTCGTAGGGGTCCTTGACCTTTATTTGTATGGAAGAATAGTGTCAAGCTATAAAAAGGGTGGAAGTATCCCATACCTTGGGGTTTATGATTGAGGGGGATAATTGGAGGCGGTGTCTGTGACTCAGAAAGGAAGAGAAAGAGAGAGGCTTTGGCTCATTGTATTGATAAATAAAACATGAGGGAGGCTTTAAATTTTGATAGAATGTCCTTACCTAGGATGGGAGTTGGACATTTGGGAAGAATGAGAAATGAATGTGAAAAAGGGGTATTAAGAAGATAAAAGTTAAGGGGTGGCATAGCTTATGGTTGGGAATTTAAGCCATAGACTCCCACAATAGAGACCTGAGATGGGTATGAAGGGCTGGGGAATTCAGGTAAAGTCAAGGAAGTGGCCCCTATGTCAAATAAAAAGGAGATTGTCTTACCTGTTACTATCAAGGTTACCCGAGGCTCTGATGGTGTGATCCACATGGGGGTAGTCATGCCTGGACACTGTCAATCCTCAGTAGCGAGGCCAAGGAGACTGGGCAAGCTCAAGTCCTGGTCACTCTGTGATGCCCAGGGAAGGGATGAGACCCAGCCTTCAGGGGCCTTGTCATAATCCGATTTCCAATGTCCTCTTTCCCTGCACAGTGGTCAAGGCCCAGGGGGTGGTCGAGGCTTAGGACGTGCTGTAGCCTCGTGGCCCTCCTGGCCATGTTTGTAGGGAGGGCCTGGCCCCTCATCCTGATTGAGGTACATGTTGTATTCTGGGGTTGTTGATGTCAGCAACAAGCATTTGGTATTTTACCTGATCTCTTTTGGATTTTTGTAATTTTGCCTCTTCATCTCGATTATTAAAGACTTTAATGGCTAGGTTTATGAAGGCCATATTCTAGATTTTTATAACTCTGTGGGGTCTGAGGGCCATCTTCTAGATTTTTATAACTTTTGCTGGATGTCTGACGCTGAGATAAAATGCACATTTAGGAGTAGAGTGCCCTCTAGAGTGTCAGCACGCAGGGCAGTATACTTCTGTAATGCCTCTGTTAAGTGGGAAAGAAAGAGGGCAAGATTTTTGTTTGGGCCCTGGGTTGTTTCTTGTAGTTTTTTACGAGTGACTGCCTTATAGGTAGCCTTTTTTAACCCCATTATTAAACAAGTTATCATGTGGGCTTTATGTCAGCATTCAGGGAATCTCCCTGATATTGCCAACTGGGCTCCTCTCATGGCACAGCGGTGGCTGCAGGAGGTTGGGTATTGTCCTGTCTGTGGAGATCATCTGCATTTGTCTGGGCATTGAGCCAGACTCTTTCCTTCTTCAGGGAAAGGGTGGAGGATAAGAAATGTAAATGTTATGTCATGTTAAGTCATAAGATAGGGTTAAGTATTCAAACTCTTTGATAAAGGTATCAGGGTTCATTAAGAAGGATCCGGGGCATTTTTGCTCTAATTAGGGGAGGTGCATAGGAGGGGAAGCTCTTAAGTCAGCCAGATCAAAAAGGGGGTTAGGAAGAGTTTTGGCATCTGAAGATTCAGAGGCAGATGTGGGTGGTGAGGGCTAAGAGTGCATAGGAGAATCTGATAAGTAGAACAGGACTGATAGAGTGAAGGGCAAGTGTGGACAGAAGTTGTCTAGATCAGTGAGTATATTAAAATAAAAAGTGCCATTATCTGGCAAGTGGACCTATTGTCTAGTTTATATTGGGGCCAGGCCACATTGTTCTCCCACTAGGCCTAGGCAATTTAAGTTTTCAAGGAGGCAACCCAGTAGAGTGTTTTTAGGAGTGGATTGGGAATTTTGCAAGGCACAGGGGATGAGTGAGGGTAAAAGCCTGCTGGTTCAGAGTGATATATTTCAGTTGGAAGGGTGTCCCCTCAACCAGTGAAGACACCTGGAAGCCCAGTAGGATGGTGAATGCGCGCCTTGGGCAACTTTCTTAACCTCCTTCCAGTCTTTGTTTAATTATCACCTTTTCCTCTAGGCCTACCCTGACCATCCGATGTAAAATGGCAACTCATTCATCCCCAAGCTCCAATTCCTGATCCTTTTTACCTGTTTTCTCTAACCTACACTTCCTTAGCTTGCATTATTTAAAACACTACATGATTTTTTTTTCTTTTTAAGTGAGAAAGAGAGAGAGATAGAGAGAAAAAGAGAGAGAAAGGGAAGGAGAGAGGGAGAGAGAGACAGGGACAGATAGACAAGAAGAGAGAGAGATGAGAAGCATCAAATGTTGTGGCACTTTAGTTGTCCATTGATGGCTTTCTCATATGTGCCTTGACCAGGGGGGTTCCAGCAGAGCCTGTGACCCCTTGCTCAAGCCAGCAACCTTGGGCTTCAAGCTAGTACCTTTGGGCTCAAGCCAGTGACCATGAGGTCATGTCTATGATCCCACACTCAAGCTGGTGACCTCAGAAATTTGAGCCTGGGTCCTCAACATCCCAGGATGATGCTCTAGCCACTGCGCCACCACTTAGTCAGGTGTTATGATCTTATTTATTATATTTATTATCTTATAGTATAAGCATTACCAGGACAGATGTTTATGCTTGTTTGGTTTGTGATGTATCTCAAGCACAAAGAACTGTGCCTTGTACATGACATACAGTGAATAAATATCATTGATTGAAAAGAATTTGTTAATTTTTTCAACAAGCATAAATTAAAGTATCTCTTGGTGGTGGGCAAAAAACAGCAGTAAGTGTTAGGCCAGTGGGATAAGACTAGACCTGGGTTCAGCAAGCTCAGCACTTGAGTGCTGGCTAGGAAAGAATTCAGAGCCAAGACTCAAACTATAAGACAAAGTTTATTTAGAAAGTCACAGAAGTAGGCCCTGGCTGGTTGGCTCAGCGGTAGAGTGTCGGCCTGGCCTGCGGGGAACCTGGGTTCGATTCCCGGCCGGGGCACATGGGAGAGGCGCCCATTTGCTTCTCCACCCCCCTCTCCTTCCTCTCTGTCTCTCTCTTCCCCTCCCGCAGCCGAAGCTCCATTGGAGCAAGGATGGCCCGGGCGCTGGGGATGGCTCCTTGGCCTCTGCCCCGGGTGCTGGAGTGGCTCTGGTCGCTGGCGGGGTGACCCCCCAGAGGGGCAGAGCGTCGCCCCCTGGAGGGCAGAGCGTTGCCCCTGGTGGGCGTGCCGGGTGGATCCCCGTCGGGAGCATGCGGGAGTCTGTCTGGCTGTCTCTCCCCATTTCCAGCTTCAGAAAAATACAAAAAAAGGGGGGGGGGAAGAGGGGGGAAGAAAATCACAGAAGTAGAAGAAATGGGCTTTAGGAAACAAGTTACAGAGGCAAAAGGAGGGCTTTTATAGCTTAGGAGAAAGACACAAGGAAAAGGAGCCTGTGGGAAAGAGAGGGAGGAAGGGAAAAGGCACAGGTGTGCTCCCAGGAGGGAGGGCTTTCTGCCCCGGTGGCCTTCTCTACCTGGTCTATTGTCTTTGCTCTGCTCATGTCTGTCTAACTGCTTACCACACATCTACTCTGTGCTTGACATTGTGCTAGGTGCTGAGGTAAAATGATGAAGAAAGATATATTTCTGTCAATCTGAGATTTTGAATCAGGAAAGGAGACATGAGCCAAGTATTGTTGTCAAAGCCAACAAACTAACAAACAAAAAGGAGTCTGGATATCAGTAAGGAAAGATTTTATTGAGGGCGCTACTAAAATAAGAAGACCTCTAAAATCCCAGCCTGATAATCTGAGGAAAGAGGTAGGGTGAGTAAAGCTTTTACATGCAGAGACTGTGGAAAGGTGACTATGGAAAGGAAGAAGAGGTGGGCTAAGAACTGGCAGGACAGTCTTAAAAGTTAACAAACTGCTCAAATATTGCAATAACAGGAATTCTCGGTAGGCAATGTTTGTGGTCAGGCACATGGGGTGCAGCGTGGGCCTGAAATGAAGCAGGTGAATGACAGAGAGGATGTGCTGGGCCTAGCTGTGCTGGACACACCAGCCTGAAATCCCATCAAGCACAAGCTTTATTAGCCTTGTCAGTGTTCGTAAGTGAAAGTTAATGTTTAACCATAAAGCAATTGATGGCTTTTGTTTGCTTTTTTAATATAATTGTTCCCTTTGGGATTTTATTTGCTGCTATATTAAAAGTGATGTTAAGGTGATCAGAAACATTATAAATAATAGTTTGTTTATTATGTCTGATGACCACGAGGTTACCAACCGTAGCAAAGTCCCTTGAAACAGTGTCAGTGAAGGTCAAAGGTACACTGTGCATGCTGGGTGTATAGTGATCAGAACATGCCCCGGAGAAATGATAGGCATTCCCTGGAATTCACCAGTGGAGTTGGATTTTGGAAACCATTATGGGGTCCTTTAGCTTTTCAAAATGACCTTAATTTTTACCACCCAATCCTGTTATGTGCTTGTAATAATCTCCATGCTTTTAACTAAACATTGTCACCAAGGCTGAGTACCAGATCCCTATTGTTCAGCTTGTTTTATTGAGGAGTATACTGTGCATATAAACACTATGGCCAAAAGATGAGAAAACACCAATTAATATCAAAATGAATCTGTTCCATGAACTATAAAACTGACAGGTCTTTTGGAGCATGTGAAGAGTACTGTAACCTGTAACTGCACTTTTATGGTGAAAAATACTTCTCACAGGAGGCTGTCAATGAAATCACAATATCTTAGATTTTTATTTGAGGAAGTCAGTAGCTGCTCCCAATGCTAATCACACATACTTTGGCTTCCTAAAGTATATCTGGCATTTAGACTGTGAAATACCCTACTGAGTCTTGAATACCCTGAGTTAGTGATAAATTCACTGAAATGTGTACCAGCCTTTAAAATAAGTCCATAAAAAAGGTGTCTCCATCCAGAATTATATAATTGTTCTGGCTGGAAGAGTACAGGTGGACCTTAGAGACACTGTGGTTTGGTTTGGGACCACTGCAATAAAAGGAGTATTGCTGTGAAGTGAGTTGTAATCCTTTTGCTGGTGGAGGGTCTTGCCTCTTAATTTGTAAAAAGAAAAATGGCCCATCTGTAAACTGCAGTAAAGCAAGGTGCAATAAAGCAAGGTGCACCTTACCGGGCTAGGAGGCAGGAAGAAAAGCAGGGGTCAGGATGGGGACAGGGATGAGAGGTAACATTTGGGGCATTCCTAGTATGTCTCTCTCACTGGGATTACATCCATCACATCGTTTACCTTCCACCACTGCCTGTGATGGCTTAGTGTCCCTGTTCTAGAGATGAAGAAATAGAGATTCAGGGAGGTTAATTAACCTTCCTTGGTTACATAGCGGAAAAAGACAGGCAAGGGTTTGACATCGGGTGTGTCTGATTTGAATCCAGGCTTCACCCAGTTCCAACTTCAGCGCTCATTTGATGTTTGATCTTGAGCAAATCACATGGTGGCTTTGATTTTCAGGTTTTTTTCCCCTTATTATCAAATGGAGATAATACTATCAGTCCACTCCACTTCACAAAGGTGTTGTTAAATTAAATCTGAAAAAGAGTTAAGAGCTTTACCAATGCAAGTCATTCTTGTTATGGAAGTGAATGAAATTAACATGATTTTACCTGCCTGGAATATATTTGCTGCTGTTTTTTGGTTAAGGCACACTATTAGAAATCAACCCTTGGAGGAGTCTTGTTAATCACTGAAGATTTAATGCAGGCCCAGGAACACAGGCAAAACGCACAGACATCTTGCATTTTGATGGGTGTTTATTATCTTGAGCAAGTTACTTAATCTCGCCACACTCGCATGTCCTTATCAGTAAAATGGTAATAATGACACTTACCTTAGAGAGTTTACCCATTTACTTATTTCACAAGCATACTAAATACCTATTAAGCCTGACCTGTGGTGGCACAGTGGATCAACCGTCGACTTGGGAATACTAAATACCTATTAAATGCTGGGCATTGTTTTAGATGCTGGGAATACAGCAATAAACATAACAGTCAAGTATCCATACCCACGTACATCCTAGTGATGGATAAAAATAAATAAGAAAAGTAAGTTGAATAAAGACTATGCAAGATGTTGGTCAATTGTAAAGAGAAAAATCAAGCAGGAAAGGAAAAGGAATTGTTAGGAACGGCAGGCATGATCTGCACTTTTAGACATGATGGTGTGAATACTAAAGACCAAGGTCACTTGAGACAGGCAGTCAGGAGGCTATTCTGAGATAGAAGCATTCCTCATGGGGGTTGTGTTTGGTGTGTGGTGAGTACGGGGGTATTGCAAATTAAATAACATATATCACTCATAGTAGGCACTCAGTACCTGGTTTTAACCATGAAGAAATATGCATCTATAAATTCTGCAAGGGAAATTATTAATCCAGAAAGAATAGCTTTGTAAGTAAAAATACAAAGCAAGCAAAATGAAAGCACCATTTGCTTCAAACTCTTAACATTGAGGGTGCTAAGAAGTCTCAGTGAAAAATCTGTAAATCACTTGCCAAGAACCAGCCACACCCTTTCTGCTGGCTTAGTTACTGCTCATTTGAAACTAGAATTCAAAATGGCCTTGGGTAAATTTTATGACTTGCAGGTCCATTAGAGGTACCAAGGGAAGGTAGCTTCTAAGGTTGATGTCAACGAGGACACTGAACTCTCTCAGTCCTTTGTTTGTAGTTGCTTCTATAATAGGATATTGAGCTTAATGAGCCATATATCTGACCAGTTCTAGCACTCATGATTCTTTTCAGTGACCTAGTATGACTTTTTACTTGACTCTGAGAGAGCAAATAGGTTTTAACTCTTGTTTCAACTCTGGTTGGCTTGGAGGGACTGACTGGGGCCCAGTCCTGATGACTGGTGAAGCCTATCTAAGTTCACTGAGTAGAAGGACTGTGGTGTTAATTTTATGTGTCAACTGGGAAACAGGGTGTCCAGGTATTCAGAAAAATATTCATTTTTTCTGGGTATTTCTGTGAGGAAATAAGATTTTCAGGTAAGACTAGCATTTAAATTGGCAAAATGCATAAAATTGATTGCCCTTTCTAGTATGAGTAGGCCTCATCCAATCAGATGAAGATCTGATTAGGAGAGAAAGGATGACCCTCCCCTTAGTAAGACAGAATTCCTCTTGCCAGATTGCCTTTGAATTGGGACATTAGCTTTTTCCTGCTTTTGGACTTGAACTGAAATATTGGCTCTTCTGTGTCTCACCCTACAGCTGTTCAAACTTCTTGCCTCCGTAAGTAATCATGTTAGCCAATCTCTTAATAATAAATCTTGTTATAGATTTATATCTCTTTTTTGGTTCTGTTCCTCAAAAAACCCTGACTAATATAATGGCTATGATTAATTAGCAATGTCTGCCATGATGGTAGGAATGGAAAGTGGTAGTTGCTCACATTTTCAAACTCTATATAATTTTCATGTACAATATTGAATGCATTTTATTACAGGATAGTGTTTAAAGACAAAATTCCCAGATATGAAATAACAGAGGCCGATGTTCCATAACTTGATAAGAAGAGTCCTCAAGGAGAAACTTAAAGTCTGTCTGACATTTGCAAAGCATCAGAGATTTGTGAATGGACCCTGGTTATGTCTGAGATAGACAGTAGAGCAATGGGAAATGAGGCTAGATCAAACTTTGATTTATTTGGCCATTTGATACCACCTTTGACAGTTTTGTCTACCTTGACATGTCAATAAAGTTATTAAAATGAAATCTAAAAAAGTGTAGGGCATTAGAGCGTAACAGAGTTTCATTTCTAAGTGATGGTGCCCAGCAGACCAGGAAAAGCTAAGCCCAGGGCACAGAGTGACTGCTTAATTCCAGGATGCCACTCACCTCAGCTTGACATTTGACAATGGACTTAAAACCGCTTCTAAACACACAAAGGGGAGTGGGTGAGTCAATAATTGGTTGCCCCTTTAAAAATACAAAATATCATGCTTGGGTTTAATTAAATGCCATAAATTATTCTCAGGCTAACTGTTCAGAGAAGAGCTATTTTTACGTTTGCCTCCCATGAAGAAAAATTGTTCAGGTCATTTACAGTTTCACTTTCTAAAGCAGCAGCATGAGGTAGTGAGTTTCTTATTACTGAGACTATTAAGAGGTGTGAGATGAAATTTCTGTACTATGTTAGGGGTTGAACTAGAAAACCCATAATATTTGAGTGCTAATCCATCTTGTGGCAAGATCTACTAAAATGAATAGAGCACCCAACTCCTCTCTATTTTTGAAAAAGTGTTGCCATTTTCTTAAGAACTCACTATTGTGAAGAAAATTAAAGCTCATCATGGAGAAATAATGGCTAACTCAGTACAATTTTTTTTTTTTTTTTTTAACAAGGACTATGTGTAAGGCATGGTCCTAAACTCCATGAAAAATGCAAACCTCAAACATATCAATCCTACTGAAAGGTGTTCAAATAATTATAATGTGGGTAGCAGGTGCTAAGAAATCTAAAAATGATACAAATAAAGTGCTGTGGGTGGACACAAAAGTAAGGTATTAATTCTGCATAAACTAAGAGTGGTGGATGACAAGGAAGTCAGTTATGGAAGGCTTCCTGGAGGAGATGGTGTTTGAACCTCAGTTCACAAGTAGGAAGCTTTTACAAGGAGAGCTGAGAAAAGAGCAGCTTCTGCCCGGGGAAGTATAATAAGCAAGGCTCAGAGTTTGGCAAGCAGCAGGGCATTGAATGGGGACAAGTTTGTTTGAGAAAAATCATAGAGACTTAAATGTGGAGTTGAGGTAGCTGGACTTATTTTATAGGATTCTGACAGTGTCTGAGGAAGAAAGTAGCAAATTGGAGCTGAGTTTTAGATATATGCCAGTAGTGTGGAAAATGTATGTGGTGGTAATTTGGAGAAGGACTAGTATCTGGCTCTAAGCTGCTTCTATTGCCCATGAAAATTGTAATTTGGCCCAGACTAGTTTTCCTGAGAAGAGGCAATTGCGTGGAGGTAGGGCTGGGAAGGGTGGTTGTAGCCATTTGGCTGCACATTCAGAGTACAAGCACAGTTGGTCTAGGAAAACGTTAGTGCAAGGTTTAATCCTCAGGTTGTGAATGAACCTTGAGGCCTTGATATCAATTTAAGTTCTTGGCTGGAAGATGTTCTAAGAACACCTGAGAGAGAAGTGCTGCTCTTGGCCAGAGCAAGTTAGTTAGACCCTGACATCTCAGCAATTCCTAGGCTTCTTGCTAAGCTTTTAGCAAGATGCAGCTGGAAAAACTGTGTATGCACAAGGCACACATTGGTGATTTGTACTGTGAGGCCGATTAAAAGGTGTCATTGTGTATATGTGTGTGTTGACGTAAGTGGTGGGAGTCCAAGAATAGGCCTCTTTAATTGTAACTTTAGGGCTTCCTCAGAAGACTGAAATGCTGGCAAAGAGTATTCCAGTAACCCGGAGTCCCAGCATTTGACTCATTTTTGTAAACATCAGAAAACTCCTGGGGTGGGAGTCAGTGGGCCCAAAGCTCCAAGCATCCGGGCCACCATGTGGTAAGTAACAGATTAAAGTTTGTTTGGCTACCCTTTTTATTTTCTTTCTTGTTTTGTCTGCCTTAGAGTAATCTGACTTGCCTCCAGGTACCTCACCCAAACCTTTTTGTTGGAAAATTGGAGTAATTGGAGAAGAGGTTTTAGATGTCTCTGAAATAACCTGCAGTGTCTGAAGTTTTAGTTGTTAGAAGAATTTGTTAATGTCAACTCCACCACTGTTACCTGGGTTCCACCAGACACCTCACATCTAGACCTGCTGGTTTTATATTTGCCAAAGCAACAGCAAGTTAGACCTTCACCAACTCTGCCAAACTCACTGGCTTTGAATGGTAGCCAGGAGTTCAGGTTGGGAGGGGTAGAGACTTAGAGAGTAAAGCACAAATATTTGAGGATGGGATTGGGAGGCATATATAACTGGAGGAAGCTTTTCCTAGAAGGTGAAAATTTGGTCAGGTTATTACAATGACATAGGTAAGGCACAGGCTAAATGGGAGGTCAAGCCCTGGGCGATGCAACAGCTATTGTTCTGATGAGAAAAAAGTGGTCCCTGGATTTGTAAGAATTGGAGGTCTTCTACTAGGCAGATAATCAAAGCGCAGATTACATTAGAGGTTAACTGGATGCCGAATAACTTGCTCTTTGGTTCATAGAGTCATCCAGGGGTAAAACTGGAAGGAACACTAAATTACCTTACTCCGGCATTCTTATTAAGCAGGTGATGATACCAAGGCTGAGTCAGTAAGTGGTGGTGAAGTGAAGCTTACTAGAACTATTGTAGCTTGGTTACATTTCTCACATCTCTGGGTTGTAGTGGAAAGAACACAAGAAAACTGGAATATCACTCTGACAAATAATAACTTGTTTTTGACCTTTTTGATGATCTCTTTTTTCACCTGTGTGGCCTGCTGCCTTGTAGAGTTTTAAGGGTCAAATGAGAGGAATGATGCGTGCAAAAGTTAAATTCCAAATTGCTAAGCAAACGTATGTCTCCACTGGTGATGCTGATAATTGATAGCAGAGATTAATGTTGAACATGCCCTATCTGGTCACATGGACTGATAAGGAACCCGAGGCCCAGAGAACTGAAGAGCATTATCCATGACACACATTTAGTGAATTATTGGCTACTGCCTCAAGTCCTTTTCAAAGTAGCATTGCTATAAATGGTTTATAGTATATAGGGAGTGGCAGAGCTCCCCAAGAACCCAGGTGCCCTGACTTCTAGCCCTGTGCAATTTTTCTTCACAGAATAATGGTGTCTTTTCAGTCTTAAGTCTGAAAATTTCCCTAAGAATGGGACTTGACTCCTCTAAAAAGTGTCACTTTGACCTTGATTTATTTATTTGAGGGTAGCCAATGAAGCAGGTTTTCATCTTCTGACTAGAGCTCCAGCGTGATGGAGACTCCTAGAAAAATGGTGGGTTTTTCCAAGGAGGAAGAAGAGACTGGTGCTGGAGGACACACGTGAGCTGTTTGGCTTACATGCAAAAGCAGTTTCACATCAAAACATAAGCAGCAGGTGGGAAACCCATCTAATAATTTGCCTCTATCTTTTTTTCTTTATAAATCAATTGGATCAATAACTATTGGAAATGTGAAAGCCTTTATATGGCATGCTATCCTGCTTTGGAGGAAGAGTAGCATGCTTTTTTAAACTTGAAAAAAGGGCAAGCATCACAGTCTGTCCTCTTGCCCTATTCTGGGGAGCCAGCAATACTCTAATGGAGTGTGGAGTTGGTACATCAGGTAAAGTGTCTCACTGATTACTTGTTTGGATTCCAAGACAGGCAGCAGATGTCACTCAGCCCACAGCATGGAGAGTTATTCTTAATTACAACTTGAAGTTGCCTTAGTTGGGGGTGATTTTTTCCCCTTAGTTGAACTGATTAATTCTCACCGAAGAGTCTATTTTGGCCCTCAGTTTTCCTTCATCTACCAAAAGACAATGCTTTATTACAGTGTTGGCCACTTCCTAAGAGTTACCCAGCAAGTTAACCTGGGCTAAAAAGAGAATTTCCTATCAAACAGGAGCTCAATTACACATGCCTTTTGCACTTTCTTTGTGTCCCTTTCTACCTTCCCCACACTTGTGTCATGTGTGACTTGTGCTAAGGCATTTTCTTCACAATGTGTCCAACTGTCCCATCCAATCATGGGCTGCCAGTACACCTCTCTCTACTGATTAGCACTGGAGAAACACATCTGTCTTTAGTCAACCATAATCTGGTTTGATTGCTTCTGCCCATGAGTATAAATGAAAAGGAAGAATAAGCTTTAAGCTTTGGTTAAAGCTAACTTCACTTCAAGCCTACAGATGTGGCTTCCAATACTTAAGCATGGCTTTTATAACCATCTCAGATAGGACTAAGTTCTGTAGGGCCCAGATTTTATGAAGACTCAATTATCTGGCCTACCACAACAAGGCAAATTCTTCGTAGGGTCCTGGGACTGAGCCTGTGATATTATTTGGGCCATTGGTAATATCTGGAAGAATTTTTTAACTTGGGGTTTTAGAAGTATAATAATGAAAATAATTAGAGGAGACAATAGTAACAATATTGGGGCTAATTTTATACAGGTATATTGAACTGTTTGTTTTAGCCTGCCAACAGTCAATATTAGCTAGGATGTACTACTATTTGTGTGTGTGTGTGTGTGTGTGTGTGTATGTGTGTGCTATTCTAAAAGGTACCAACCATATCTTGCCAGTAAGAAAGTGACCTTTAAAATTTTTAGCTGGGGCACTGCTCATAATCTTGTTCTTACTAGTCAAGTGGAATAGAGAAAAGTACAGGTTTTGTGCTCAGAAAGATCTGAGCTTTAGTTTCTTTACTGAAACATGGGACAAAAAATTTATACCTCAAAGTGTTGCTGTGAGGATTAGAGGACATGCCTGGTTTGTAATAACAGTGTTAGTTGCCATCATTGCCTGTGTTGTCTTTATAATATTTGTCTACATTTCTTCTTCAGTACTCTAGTGCTTAAACCTCTGCTAATGTCTTCATTTTAATGATGATTTTATTGAGAACAAAAGAATGGAATATTTGTTCTAAAGAGTGTGGATAACTAGTTAGAGGCCCTTGTTTTGTTTATTTATTATTTATTTTTTAATTTTTTTTGTATTTTTCTGAAGCTGGAAATGGGGAGAGACAGTCAGACAGACTCCCGCATGCGCCCGACCGGGATCCACCCGCCACGCCCACCAGGGGGCGATGCTCTGCCCCTCCAGGGCGTAGCTCTGCTGCGACCAAAGCCACTCTAGCGCCTGGGGCAGAGGCCAAGGAGCCATCCCCAGCGCCCGGAGGCCCTTGTTTTAAACCAGTGGTTGTCAGTGTGGTCCCTGGATTAGCAGTGTGAACATCACCTGGGAACCTGTTAGAAATGCAGATGTAGATTAGCAAGGCTTGCCCCAGACAGGCTCTGAGGTGGGTTCAGCAGTCTATGTTTTAACATGCCCTCCAGAGGATTCTGATGCACAATAAAGTTTGAGAACCACTGCTCTAAAACTGTAAATTCATTGGCTTCTGTTGATCTTTGTTCTATGCTTCTGAATACAGGGGGTTCTCGGGTTATGACAGTCCCATTTCTATGACAGTGACGTAACTCAAATTTGCTGTAAATAGAAATACACCCTAGCTTAACACAAATGGAACACTTGTGCTTTTAACAGTCCAAAATAGCATAGGTGAGCGTATGGGGGAAGCCAAGTCCCTCACTCGTAGGTGGCATTGTTGCGTATTCTTCTGCGCGCAACCAAACTAGTTCGCCCAGAGGTGGGTTTAATGGTGGACACAACAGGTGCGTGCTCTGGGCCCTGACTTCTCAAGGGCCCCACAAAACCCCAACTTTACACTTTTTTCTAATGTAAGGGGCTCAATATTTGTTTCTGTGCCTGGGGCCTCAACCAACCTTAATCCACCTCTGAGTTCGCCCATGTAGTACATAAGTATGATGCTCACAGTATAAACTGAAACACCCACGTCACAATTTTTTAAAGTTTTTATGGGCATGAACATTGTAAACTTGAAATGTCATATATCGAGACTGTTGTAACTTGAGGAACCCCTGTATATCGCAATATAAATATGTGTAAAACAGGCACCTCTTTAAAACAAAGTGGGTACTGTCTTGCACAAGTTCTACTGTGACCCTCTTCTTGATGCTTTCACTCTGGGAAATGATTTCAAAGTCAGAATGCCTCTGGACTCAAATACTCTTTTAGTAATACTTTCCTTGACACTTGCCTATGATATCATGTTAGCTATAAAGATTAGAACAAAGCAAAAGGGAGAAAGACACTAGGATGACAGCAATAACCTCTAAAATATTCCTGTCCCTGAGCTATGATTCAGAGAGCAAAGTCCTTGGTTAAGAGCCTGGTTTACAATTATTTTATTACCTATTATTTGAGAGTTATATTGGTTTATTATGACACCCCTGAAGTCTGAGGCCTCTACCTGGAGCCCTAAAAGACATGGCCATAATAACAATGCCTATGAATATCTGTAACTCATTGAGGTAGTTTCTATACAACATTGGAAACATTTTCCTTTAATACTCCTCCCAAATGTCTGAAGTTCACCTTTAAAGCATCTAAAGTCCCTGAGTATTGAGAGAAACGATTAATAGCCTCTACTGATTTTCAAAAGTAAGGAAGTATGGTGGCATAAAACCGTGAATAGGAAACTTAAATTTTCCATTATACATTTACTTTTTAAAGGGTATTTGGAAATGACTTTCTAAAGGGAATGTCAGTGAGTTTCAAAATATTAAAAATCTTTTCATTGGATGCTTGAAGGTAATAAATGCTCACATTTATTGTTGTTCTTGCTTCCTATGACACAGAAGAGTCTCCCGAATATATCCAAACCAGGTAAGTTACTCAGAAAAATCTTTCAACTTTTTCCGTTGTACATATTGAACTAAAAGGGAAATGTATATGGATGTCTGATCATTATATGCATTATGTATTTTTGTATATACCTATGGTATTTTTCTACATATAGCCTTCTAATTTCTCATTGTATCCTTGGAATTCATTTCCTGAAGAATGGTGGAGCCTCTATTATACAAGTAGGGAACCAGGGTTCACACTGCTTAGTAATATCACAGAGCAGGCATACATTTGTAACCAGAACTTAGGTCTTCCAATTTTCTTGAAGTAAAATAATTTCTGTGGGAATTCTGTGTTTTTCTGAATTGTGGATGTGTCCTTACAGAGTGATTTTATGATTGCTTCCATAATAGCCTAGGATTTTCACAGGTTCTAAAAAAATTATGTCAACTTCCAGGCTTGTGATTCATGAAGTTCAAATGCTTAGCATGCATTTGAACTTCATTCTCACAGGTTAGATAGCCTTGGCATTTTTCCCCCCATATTTATCTTAGAAGGTTTTTATTTCTTTCCCATCAGAGCCTGGAGTAGACAGACAACTTTCCTGTAACTTTTGGCTCATTGGCTGACATTTTTCTAAACCTGTTTTTTCATAGATCGAGTCATGTTTTGAGGGTTCTCATTTTCTGCAGAAGTATATTCTTAGCTCCTGCCTCCTAGGTTAACACTATAGCATAATGCACTAAATGAAGACCCCGAAGGTATATGTGTGTCCTAACCCCTGGGACCTGTAGATATTACCTTATTTGAAAAAATGTCTTTGCAGATGTGGGCAGGTTCAAGATCTTGAGATGAGGCAATCATCTTGGGTTATTAGGTAAACTCTAAGTTGATTGTCAAGTTTTCTTATAAGAGAGAAGCAAAAGGAGATTTGAAACAGACAGAAAATGGGAAGACTCAGACACACACAAGAGAGGGCAATGTGAAGACGGAGACAGGGACTGAAATAATGTCACTATAAGCCAAGGAATGCCTAGGTCACTAGAAGTTAGAAGAAGCAAAGGACAGTTTCTCCCTTAGAGACTCCAGAGGGAGTACAACCTTGCTGATGCTTCGATTTAAGTCTTCTGGCTTTAAAAATTGTGAGGACAAATTTCTATTGTTTTAAGCTTCCAAACTCGTGATTATTTGTCATAGCAACCACAGGAAACTAACACGCATGACTTCTCTCCTTCTAGAACTTTAAAACCTCAGCCCCCCCCCCCCCCCCCCCCCGCAGCCCCAAGGACCTATATTTAGACGTGATATCACTTCTGTTCCTACCTCTCAGTTTAATTCCAGGAACACAATTTATCTACAATAAAATCTCCCTGGAGCTGGACAACCTGCTGCCCTTCCACTGTGGATTTATGTTCCCTTTTGTTTTAACTGGGGCAAAAAGAAGAATTTGTTTTGGCTTGTTTTGTATTTACCTTAAGATAGATTTGAATTATATTTTATCCAAAATGTCTATGGTCATTTGTAGTGAGTAATTGATTTTCATTGAATTGGTCTACTATTATTTTTTTGGGAACAAGAACTTCCTTTATCAGTTAGGGTTTTCTAGAGAAACAGAATCACTATCTGCTGAGAAGTTCCATCATTTGCCATCTGTGAGCTGAAGGAACAGGGAAGCTGGCAGAGTAATTCAGCTCTAGTCTAAAGGCCTGA
The DNA here is from genome assembly GCF_036850765.1 of Saccopteryx bilineata. Classification (NCBI taxonomy): domain Eukaryota; kingdom Metazoa; phylum Chordata; class Mammalia; order Chiroptera; family Emballonuridae; genus Saccopteryx; species Saccopteryx bilineata. The sequence continues at coordinate 65,748,271 of NC_089498.1, forward strand.
GAACCAGGTGTACCTATTTTTTTTTTCTTTTCTTCTTTTCTGAAGCTGGAAACGGGGGATGACAGTCAGACAGACTCCCGCATGCGCCCGACCGGGATCCACCCGGCACGCCCACCAGGGGCAATGGTCTGCCCACCAGGGGGCGGTGCTCTGCCCCTCCGGGGCGTCGCTCTGCCGAGACCAGAGCCACTCTAGCGCCTGGGGCAGCGGCCAAGGAGCCATCCCCAGTGCCCGGGCCATCCCTGCTCCAATGGAGCCTTGGCTGCGGGAGGGGAAGAGAGAGACAGAGAGGAAGGAGGGGGGGCGGGGGTGGAGAAGCAAATGGGCGCTTCTCCTATGTGCCCTGGCCGGGAATTGAACCCGGCTCCCCTGCACGCCAGGCCGACGCTCTACCGCTGAGCCAACCGGCCAGGGCCCAGGTGTACCTATTTTTGAGGATAGGAGAAGATGGATGTCCCAGCTCAAACAAAAAAGCAAATTTTCCCTTCTTCCATTTTTTATACAATTCAGGCCCTTAATATATTGTAACATGCTCACCTGCACTGGTGAGAGCAATTTTCTTCACTCAATCTACCAATATAAGTCATAATCTCTTCCAGAAATACTCTCCCAGACACAGTCAGAAATAACAGTTTACCAGCTTTTTGGGGCACCCTTTGGCCCAGTTCGGTTGACACATAAAATTAACTGTCATGGTCCCCTTAAATACTTTTTAAAGAAAATGCTTTAGAAGCTTATATGATTATTGTGTGAACAAGGTTTAGCTATGTCTGTCTTTTGCCTATTGTTATTTCTGAACTAATTTATAAATGACAGTGGAATCTGTTAGCGTTCCTGAGTTCCACAGGAAATGTGACTTGACATTTCCTCTGTGATGGGAAGAAGAAATAGTATTAGAAAGGTGGTCCATTAATTATGCTGGTATCTTAATTTAACAGCATTCAAGGGCAGTGAAGTGGAAATCATAATGGGTTTGGAAAGAAACTTAAATTAGAATTATGTCACCAAGGTGGGGATGGACTACCTGAAAAGGCAGCAGAAAGGAGAGGAATTTCAAAACAAACGAGATGATTTAAAGAGTTTAAACCAGGACCGGAGTCTTTAGCTAGCTTCTACAGTGTTAATTCAGAGGCACCAGGAAAGTCTTTTTATCCCCAAATTATTTTTTTCTGACTTGTTCACTATTTTTTTCATTGTTTAATTTCAAACAAGACCCAAACTTCAACTATACTAGACAAAAGTGATTCAATGACAATATAATTCATACTAAGATTAATATGACTCTTATCATAGGCATTAGATGCCTGAAATGGGGATAGGGAAAAGGAGACTCAAAAATTGCTTTGTTCTGTAGTGATTTATTTCTGCACTACCATATTTGCCTTTCTGCACTTGTCAACTATTGCTGAATAACAATTGGCTAACAATTTAGTGGCTTAAAACAACATTTATTATTTCATAGTTTCTAAAGATCTGAAATCCAGTCATAACTTAAAACTATATTTGTTATTTCACAGTTTCTGTGGGCCAGGAATTCAGTCATGCCTAATTGGGTCCTCTGCTTTGTAGACTCCCATAGATTGCAGTCAAGGTGTTGACCTTGAATCTGTGATGTCATCTGAAGGTTTTACTGAGGAAGGATCTGCTTTCCTGTTCACTCAAGCAATTGTTGAAAGAATTTGGTTTACTTAAGGGCTGTTGAACTGAGGGTTTTAGTTCCTCACTGGTTAGTTGGCTGAAGGCCACCTTTGCTAAGTGGCCCTCTTCATCAGGGGAAACATGTAAGAAAAGCTAGAGAGAGAATATTAGTAAGATGAAAGTCTCAATCCTTTAAAACTTAATTTCAAAAGTGACATTTCATCACTTTTTTCATACTTTATTTATTAAAAGAAAGATACCTGGTCCAGTCTATACTTAAAAAGAGAGGGTTATATGGAATGTAGATATTAGGAGGAAAGACTCATTATTAGCCATTTTAGAATGCTGACTAGCATTATCTATTTAGTGGTACTCCCTTGGAGAGCAATAATGCTGTCTAATTCATTTACATGTTGTCACAGAGCCCAGGCAGAGTAACTTACCCATAATAGAAAAACATTACTAATTATTGGTAATTTTTACTTACACTAAGAGACTTTCTTATTCATACCCTGCTGGACATTATTTCAAAGTGTTCTCTGCTAATTTCTCCTCATATTACAGATCTTTAAATTGAAATGCCTAGGCATAAGATTCTGATCTCTACTTCTCTATGTCTAACTGAATGCTTAGTGATCTCATCTATTCTGATGCTTTAAATACCATCTATGATTTCCAAATACATGCCTTGACGTCACCTCCAAACTTCATACATCAGTTATCTGCTCATTCAACATCTCCCTTTGATATTAAATAGTTATCTCAAACTAAGGTGTCTAAAAAAGTGAATTTCTCAACCTACTTCTTTCTTAGCCTTCCTTTTCAGTAAACAATAACTCATTTTTTCAGTTGCTCAGGCCAAAAGTCTTTCACATTCCAGATTAACAAGTACTGTTGCTTCTATCCTCTGTTTCCTTCACCCAAGACCCAAGTACATTACTTGCCTGGATGATTCTAGCTGTCTCTTGAATATCTTCTTGTTTCCAATGTTGTCTGCTTGGTTGTTTATTCTCAATTCAGAAACTAGAGTTATTTTTAAAAATATAAGTCAAATATGCTCAAAAAATGTTAAATGAACATTTCACTTAGAATAACATTCTTATCACAGCTTATGAGAACCTACATGGATCCGCCACCCCCAGTTACTTCTCTGACTACATTTCTTTCTACTTTTTGTGCCTACTCCACACAATCTAGACACATTATTATTATTATTATTATTATTATTATAATTCTAGAATACACCAAACCTTCTCCTCTGAGTCTTGGCAACTGCTCCTCACTCTCTGGCATGTATTTTCCAGGTTGATCACATGGCTTGTTTTCTTACCTTCTTCAGACCTCTGCTTCATGTCTCTGTATCAGAAAGGTCTTTTATGACCACTCTGCCCAAGACAGAACAACACCTCAACCCTGACTCTGTCACTTTCTTTCTCCTTAACCTTTATTTTTCTTCATGAGACTAATCTCTCTCTCTCTCTTTCTATCTCTCTCTTTTTGATTTTCCTTCACTAGACAGTAAGCTCCAAGTGGGTTAGAGTTAAGAAATTGTTCACTGCTTAAAACAGTGATTGGCATAAAGTAGGCTCTCAATGACTAATTGTTGAATGAATGGATGGATGGTAAGATATTGTAGCCGATGCTGACTTTGTCTTTTTAGGTAAACAATATTAAGTTTTATCTCATTACAGAGAGAATGATTGCAAACTCAAGCTAAATAGATGTAAAAGAGAACACAGGTATTCATTGGAAGTAGATAATAGCGAAGCAAAGAGAAAAGAGGATAGAGTCAAGAATCCTATGGACAGAGAAGAGCTGTTGGCTTCTGCAGGCAGGATAACTTGGTTGTTATCTATGGTAGGAACTGAGTCTGCATTAAGAGCTGCTCTTTCCTGATCTGAAATTACAGGGAAATCCTAGGGAATGGACACCCTGACCAAAGATGGTAGGGCAAAGTAAGATTGCTCACAATTACACATTTAGAAGAAGCAGGTCTGGGCCAGGGCATGTTTGAGCTTAGCAATGTAGGAAATGAGTATCTAGAATATAGGACTTTCCAAATAGGATATATTATGTCCAAAGCTGGGTTGAGATGGTCTCTATGGGTCTAATTACCTGTGATGTTGTCTTTGTAGCAATTGCACTGTGCCTATAATTACCACTGCTTTCTGAACTCTGGATTTCCATGTCTCATACTGTACTTCTTACATTTTTAAATTACATTGTGTGGTGTGGATGCTTTCTGAATTAATGGACCAGAATATGAATGTACAGCCCTGGTTACATGGCTCAGTTGGTTAGAGCATCTTCCTGAAGCACAGAGGTTGCCTGTTCAATCCCTAGTCAGGGCATATACAGGAAAAGATGTTCCTGTCTCTCTCCTGCTCTCTCCTTTCCTCTTTCTAAAATCAATAAAGTAAACATTAAAATATATATATATAAACCTACAGGGTGAAGTAACTTTCTGAGTCAAATAGCTAATAAATTTCAGAGCCAAAATTAAATTAAGATCTGCCAAATTCCAGATGTTCTCATTCATTTTTGCATCTTCCATCATACCTTCCACAGTAGAATGATTATATATAATAAGTGTTTTTTTCTATTTGTAAGGTAGAGTATATTATGTTCAATTGGGAGTGAGTTGGTAATTAGGGTTCTCCAGAGGAATAATCAATAGTTTGGAGATTATATCTATATCTATATCAGATGATATAGATATTTACATCTATGTCTATGTCTATCTCTGTCTATATCATCTATATCTATATCTAATCTATCTATATCATATATCTAATCTATATATAGAAATGAGATATAAAATAGAATATATCTATAGGTATAGATATACATATTCTTTTTATCTATTTATTGAGATATTTATTACATAAATATGCTCATGTGATTATGGAAGCCAAGAGGTCTTGCAGCATGCTATCTGTAAGCTGGAGAAACAAGAAAGCATGTGGTATAGTTAAGTCTAACGCCTAAGGCCCAAGAATCAGGAGTGCCAATGTCTGAGGGCAGAAAACAAATATTCTAGCTCAAAAAGAGCAAGAGAATTTGCTTTTCTTTCTCTGTTTTGTTCTGCTTGGGCCCTCAATGGATTGGATAATGCCCATACACATTGGGAAGGGACACTGCTTTTCCTCAGTCCACCAATTCAAATGCTGTCTCTTCTAGAAATACTTTTATAGACAGAACCAGAAATTAGGTTTTACCAGCTCTCTGGGAATCTTGGTATCCTGTCAAGCTGACACATAAAATTAGCCAGCACAGTTGATATCAACAAATTATTATTATGAAGAATGTATAAGAATGCTAAGACATCTCAAATGCTTGTATGGTATCAGTGAGGCAGATGCAAAGATATGCAAGTCTCCAAAGAACATTATGTAAATTGTATATGAAAGAACTTGTATCTTTTGCCATCTGACTATTTTCTTATTGCTAGTCAGCCATTTTGGATGTGAGGCCTTGAGTCTATTTAAATGTCCAGTAATTAATAGGTCATACTAATGTGATCACTTTTTTATTCCTTTAGCACATCTTCTTATGCTTCTAGGATGCTGGACAAATATATTACCCTATGTGAGCTGTAACATCCTCTCAGCAAATCTCGGAGCAAGGGAGAACCTATGATATTTTGTTAGTTATTACCAAATGCCAAAGTGTAAAGTGATGATCACTTCTAATAAAAAAATTGTGCAATTTTATATAAAGGTAAATCTAATTAATATCTAATCCTAAAATGCATGTAATTGGATTTACATATTCACATCTTTGCAATTAGGAGTTGGTATTTAAAGGGCATGCTTTCCATTTCCCATTCTCTTTATCACAAAACCTAGTGGGGCATTTTGATGTAGAATTATAGAATCAAGGTAAATACCTTTGCCTGATAACCTTTAATCATGGGAAAAGAAAGGTTTTAGTTAGTACAGACCCTTTAGAGATACAGAAATATTCATCATTGATTTAAATGGTATTAAACCCTGACATTCACAATTTATATTTTTTCAATGTTCATTTATAATTGCAAGTGGTCTCCTTTTAATTTATACATTGGAAATACTTAAGCATAAAGGTTAAGTTCTTATCTTCCAAATCTCAGGAGTGAATAAAATTTATCTTTTATGCTAGAGAGTGCTTCAACCCTCTGACACATCACTATACCACTAAGTAAATTACAGGTATCTGGGTATCACTTAGTCCAGTGAAGTGGCAATTAACCGCAGGGGCCTGGCAGAACTGAAATCTGACTACTAAGCTCTTCCACTGCAGGTGATGTGCTAGGTAGGAAGATATTCCAGAAATTGGTCAGGCAACTTTGCAATGTCAGGTTAATAAGCCCTTGATGAAGAACATAGACTGGTCTTTTATACTCTAACTCTTAAAAAACATGGATGATTATGATTACACTGTAAATGACTAGGCCTGAGAGAATTCTTGCATGGACTTCACTCTATAGACTCATCCTAATCATTAAGTAAGAAACACTTACTCAGAAATTAAAACATAAATGTTATAAAAACCAATATTTTTAAAGGAGTAATAATATCCAGTGCTAGAGAACATGAGGGAATGTCAATAATTTCTTAGTTTGCTTGTAGGGCATAAATAGGTAGAGCCTTTTTAAGACAATTGAAAAAATCTATCCAAAGCTTTAAAAATGTGCTTTCTCTTTTACATAGAAAATTTCATTTAGGGGAAATTACCTGAAGGCAACAATTATGTATATAAAGACAATTGTGCTACCATATTCTCAGCAGCCAGTGAACTGTCCAAAATCCCTAATGGGAATTGATTACATTCTGTTAAATTTAACAATAGAATTCCATGTAGTAATGACAAATGATATATTGGTATGGAAATTGATTCATAAAATACTTTTTAGTGAATATAGTTTAAATAGCTTATAAAACAGTGTGTTATTATGATGATAATAACAAACAAGAATGATAAACTAAAGATCAATAGTGTTTATCTTTGGGAAATAGGTATATTCACGATTCATTTATTTCTTATTTTGTTTATATAAACAAGCATTAGCAAAAAGTTAATTATGAAATAGACATGTTATATTGCTTCAAATATAAAATTATGTAAAAAAGATGTCATATTGTACAAAATTTTCTGAAAAGCTGGGCTTCAAGTCACCAGTGAACTGTTTTTTAACCTCTATTTCTTTTTACCAGAAAAAATCCTATTATGCAGTAAACATATTATATTTTAATGAACAGAAGTCCTTCTCTGCAATTAATTACTACTTGTTCTAAATGATAGTTTAATTTTGACAAGGCTGTATTATTTTGACACTCTGTTAACAACTATTGATAGATGTGATTAACAGGTTGAATGCTTTAGACTTAGACATTTTTTTTTTTGTATTTTTCTGAAGTGAGAAGTGGGGAGGCAGAGAGACAGACTCTCGCATGCACCCAACCTGGATCCACTCAGCATGCCCACTAGGGGGCGATGTCTGCCCATCTGAGCCATTGCAACCAGAGCTATTCTAGCGCCTGAGGTGGAGGCCATGGAGCTATCCTGAGTGCCCAGGCCAACTTTGTTCCAATAGACCTTGGCTGTGGGAGGGGAAAAGAGCGATAGAGAGAAAAGAGAGGGCAAAGAGTGGAGAAGTAAATGGGCGCTTCTCCTGTGTACCTAGGCCAGGAATCGAATCTGGGACTTCCACATGCCAGGCTGATGCTCTACCACTGAGCCAGCTGGCCAGGACTTAGACATTTTCTTTAGGTTTTATGAGAGGGCATCAGTAATTATATGTATCAGTAAGACATTTTATTTTTTTTTATTATTATTATTTTTTTCATCTTTCTGAAGCTGGAAACAGGGAGAGACAGTCAGACAGACTCCCGCATGCGCCCGACCGGGATCCACCCGGCTCGCCCACCAGGGGCGAGACTCTGCCCACCAGGGGGCGATGCTCTGCCCATCCTGGGCGTCGCCATGTTGCGACCAGAGCCACTCTAGCGCCTGAGGCAGAGGCCACAGAGCCATCCCCAGCGCCCGGGCCATCTTTGCTCCAATGGAGCCTTGGCTGCGGGAGGGGAAGAGAGAGACAGAGAGGAAAGCGCGGCGGAGGGGTGGAGAAGCAAATGGGCGCTTCTCCTGTGTGCCCTGGCCGGGAATCTAACCCGGGTCCTCCGCACGCTAGGCCGACGCTCTACCGCTGAGCCAACTGGCCAGGGCCAGTAAGACATTTTATGAATTGCATCAGTGATTACAATGAAATTAATAATTCAAAGCTTCAAATGGCCAACCCATACATATAAATCTGTTGAATTCTTGTTTTACTAATAACATGTTTTTACATGAACTGCTTTTTATCAAATGACGAAAATGCTGTTAGTTTCTGTATAGATATTACAGCCTTACTTATTTTACTTAGATGACATAAAATCAATTTAATTATGCCCCTTAGAAGAATTCTGAAATTGGTATTTGTTAAAGCAAAACATTTGAATTCTAACTTGCTCTTTCTTTTTTTTTTAAACTGAATACAACTAAGTTTATTTTTCTATTTTTGGAGAAAAGAGCCATTTCCCAGGACTGATATTTTTATTTCAGTTTTGCTACTCAAAACAGAAAAACCACATTGGACATAGTCCAACAATTTTTTTTTTAGTTTGTGTTTAAAAATATTTTTTAAACTTTAATTTATTGTGTTAACATGGATTCAAGTGTCCCACTCAATATAACACCCCCTCCCCCATGTCCCTATTTACACCCCTTTTGCCCCCCTCCTGCTAACTCTTGCCTCCCTTCCCTCTGGGATTTGCTGTCCTCTTATCTCTGTCTCTATGTTATGTTTATATAATTTCACTAATCCCTTCACCTTCTCTGATCCCATCCCCTGATCCCCCTTCCCTCTGACAGCTGTCCCTCTGCTTCCTGTGACTCCACCTCTGCCTCTATTTTGTTCCTCAGTTCACTTTGTTCCTTAGATTCCACATATAAGTGAGGTCATATATGATATTTGTCTTTCTCTGCCTGCCTTATTTCACTTAGCATAATAGTCTCCAGGTCCATCCATACCATTGCAAAAGGTAAGATTTCCTTATTTTTTTTATGACCATATAGTATTCCATTATGTATATGTACCACTGCTTTTTAATCCACTCATCCACTGATAGACATTTGGGCTGTTTCCAGATCTTGGCTATTGTAAACAATGCTGCAATAAACATGGGGGTGCATTTCTTCTTTTGAATCAGTGATTTGGTATTCATAGGACATATTCTTAATAGTGGAATAGCTGGGTCAAAAGGCAGCTCCATTTTTAATTTTTTGAGAAAATGTCATACTGTTTTCCACAGTGGCTGCACCAGTCTGCATTCCCACCAGCAGTGCAGGAGGGTCCCCTTTTCTCCACATCCTTGCCACCACATATTGTGTGTTGATTTGTTAATGAGCGACATTCTGACAGGTTCTAACTTGCTCTTATACACAGCCTTCTGAAAGTTTTTGATTCTCCTTTTCTTTTCTATAGAAAGGAGAACTGTGGTTTTCTTATTTAAAAGGATCCTGTTGTTTTATAGTTGGAATACATGAGCTCATTGCACTGATTTTGATCTGAAAATACTTGCTCTTCTTTTAGAAAACTAAGATGGTGGTGTTCCTATGGGTACATCCTCAACCTAAAAACATGTTCTTTAACTTAAAACTGTTGTTTAGCTAAGTAAGTGTGACCTGCTTTTGGTTATGCTGATTTTTTTTTTCTCCAGTGAGAAATCGTGCTAATTGAATCTAATCTAAATATCAGCACTTAGTATTTTAATTGCTAATGCCACAATGTAGAGCAGTGGTAGTAAATCTGGTCCCTACTGCCCACTAGTGGGCATTCCAGCTTTCATGGTGGGCCATAGTGGAGCAACCAAAGTATAAATAAAAAGATAGATTTAACTATAGTAAGTTGTTTTATAAAGATTAATTCTGCCAAACTTAGAGAAAATCCGATATAAAGTACTTGGTAAGAAATTATTATTATATACTTTAACTTGATGTAACTCTGCTTTATAAATTTTATAAAGTAAAGTTACTTCCCTACTTTATAAATCACCATTACTGTGGAACTGGTGGGTGGTTAGAAAATTTTACTACTAACAGAGATACAAAAGTGGGCAGTAGGTATAAAAAGGTTGACTACCCCTGGTGTAGAGTATCAACTCGGCTTGATCATTCTTACTGTCCATTCTGTTAAGTTCTGGAGAAGCACAAAAAATGAAAAAAAAATCTCTTTTTCTACCCTTGAGCAAATTATCAAAATAAAAGACTAAAGAAAGACTGTCAGGAAGATAAAAATTATATTCTATTTATTTAAAACATAAACCCTATTTATGAATAAGAATGGATTTGAGAAAGCTCATGATAAAAATATAGGCATGAGGTTTATATAAAGTAGTTAAAAAATGATCAACAGCAAAATTAGAAACCATAAAGAAGAAAGAGGAGAACGAAGTCTGAGCTAACTCCCAAAGTCAAACATTACATTTGTCCAAATCTTTCTAAAAGCAAAGAAAGAATTGTGCTAGGTCATAGATCACTGTTTATTAAAGAAAGGGACTGTAAATTTTCAGGAAAGAAAATTTTTCTTGCAATTGAATCCAAGAAAAATGTAGAGTGTAGATTTATACTTATTTAAAAGATCTTGAATAATATAAGTGGCCAAATTCAAATGCCATTGTTACTGTGAATCTCTGATTTCTCTCTTCCCCCTTTCCTGTCACACTTGTTTTCTCCTCTGTTCTCCTACAGCACATTGCCTGTGCTACTCTTGAAGCATTTAAAACATTTTGCCTTTGTTATTGTTATTTATGATTATATCTTGCCATTCCTATTAAACTGTGATTTATCATTTTATCCCCTGTAGTGCCTTTGTTCATACAAGTAACTAATATTTGCTGAGTGCTTTTACCATGTGGCAGGCACAGGCAAGGCTTTTATGTACTTTGCCTTCTTTTATCCCCACAATACTCAACTTTAATTTCTTTAATTTAGAGCCCCCCAGTTTTATAGAAATATAATTGACCTAAAACATTGCATACATCTAAGCTGTACAGCATAATGGTTTGCTACATTGTAAAATGATCACCACAAAGTGGTGTATTGTATTATTAGTTAACATCCATCACTTCATATAGTCACAGACCTTTATTTCTTATAATAGAGATCTAATCTCTTGGTAACTTTCAAGTGTTCAATACAATCTTGTAACTTTAGTCACTATGCTATATATTACATTGACAGAACTTGTTTAGTAAGGACAGTTTATGCCTTCTGACCACCTCCACCCATTTCCCCCACCTCCTGCCAACAGCAACTACCAATCTGTTCTTTATTTCTATGAGTTCAGTGTTGTTTCTTTTCTTTTTTTAGGTAACACATGTAAGAGCAATCATACAGTAGTATCTGTCTTCCTCTGTCTGACTTATTTCACTTAGCATAATGCCCTCAAGGTCCATCCATGTTGTTGCAAATGACAGAATTTCTTTCTTTTTTATAGCTGAATAACATTCCATTATATATATGGAAGAATTCTGAGATAATATCCTGCATTTTCTTTATCCATTCATCCATCAGTGGACACTTACTATGTCCATCTGTTTTTTCTATGTCTTGGCTATTCTGTGTAGTGCTGAAATGAACATGGGGGTACAGCTATCTCTTCGAGAGTTTCCTTTGCATATATACTCAGAAGTGGAATTGTTGGATCATATGGTAGTTCTATTTTAAATTATTTAAGGAACTTCCAAAATATTTTCCATTAGTGGCTATACCAATTTATGTGCTCACCAACAGTGTATAATGATTCCTTTTTGTCTGCTGTTTCACTAACACTTGTTATCTCTCTTCTTTTTTCCATAATAGACATCTTAGCAAAGTGTGAAGTGACATCTCATTATGGTTTTAATTTGCATTACCCTAATTATTAGTGATGTTGCTACAATACCTCTGTGAATTCATCTTCCCTGTAATACTGTTCATTGTTCTTATTTTACCAAAGAGCAAACCATGATTTAAAGAGGTAGAAAAGAATATGCCCAAATCTTACATCTAGTAACTTGTGGATTAAAATCCATGTCTAACTGGTTAGAAAAACATGGCTCTTAAGGACTATGCACAATTATAGGCAGTGTTCTGATCAGTTTTCTTTTTTTAACATAACCTATGGAGACATGCTGTATGTTGATTAAAAATTATGCTTTCCATTTCTGACCCCAATATTTGGGACTTGGAGGAAGGGGTTTGAATGATGTAGTTTAGATCAAGGGATTTGGATGAATAAGTCATGATGAAAGTAGCCATTTACCCTGTATTGAATCCATATGCTCTGATCTTTGGACTGTCCCATAAAGACTCAGAACACAGAAATCAGGATAACTTTTTATTTTAATCAGGAAGATTATACTAATTTATGCTAGAGTATCAAATGACCCTGAAATCTTAGTGGTTACAATAACGGTCTACTTCATGTTCACACTGAATGTTCATCACGGATTGCCTATGATTCCACTTGATGTCATTAGTCCTCAGATGACAGAACAGCTTCTATTTAGATCATTGATAGCCTGTGGATGGAAACGAAACATAGTAAACATGAACTGGGTCTAAAACTTCTTATTTGGAACTGACATGCTTTACTTCTGCCCACATTTCACTGGCCAAAGACAGTCATGCAGACACTCCTGAGTTCAGCAGGGTGGGAATGTACAAACTCCTTGCAAGAAGAAGTAATACAAGTCACATGACCAAAACTAATGTCAATAGAGCAAGATATATAGTATTCCCACAGGGAGATAGACCCCAAGGGCAAAAGCAAACATTTTTTTTTGTTTTTTTGCAATAATAAAATATACCACACTTTTCCATTGCCTAGCTTGTAACAGGCCTAGATATTCTAGCCTAAAGATTTGTTATAGATAGTGGTAAAACCAGGATCATCCTAATTGGGGGAGGGCAGACTAATATAAAATCACTAACGAGGATGAGAGAATAAGCCGAGGCCACTTTTTACTATTTCTTTTTATGTCTTGCTGCAAACCCACCGAGTCCTCCTCCGTGGAGATCAAGTGTCTGCCAGACCTGCTCAAATCCTGGCTTTACACATACTTAACCTGTGAGAACTCAGACAAGGTTCAGGCTATTTTCTCAGATAAGAATAACTGTGCTCTATAACTACCTCAATATTATAATATTTTTCTAATATCAAATTTTCATATTTATTAAACTTCAGCTAATTTCCTTGTGCTTAGTACTCAGTGTATATCACTTTGATAGCTTTTTACGTCTAGAAGGTATTATGTTGGCAACTCTCTTCCTCCCAAACTTCTCAGGTTTTTCAAACCATGAAACATTAGCCTGTTTTTCTTAATAGTTCCTGAATCCTAATTGTAACACTCACTTACCTCTAGATTTTTAATTCTTTCAACAAGTAGCCTAGAGGAAACTATAACACATCCAGGAAGTTAAGAGGTATATTAAATAAACACTGGGGAGATTGTTTCCTTGCTCTGAGACTGATGTATTTACATTAAATTTTGTTAACCATATTGTATTGCTAAATTATGATTCTTTTGATGTTCCAGTTAACTGAAAGGAGGAGGGTGACAGGGAGGACAAGTGAACAGAACAGTCAAGAGCCAGAATTTACCTCCTTATCAACAATCTCATTCTCCCCAGGAGTGAAGGCCCTTGGGTCTAGGCCTACCATTTGTTCAGTGAGGAAATCAATCTGCCTTTTACTCTGTCTTCAAGAGAATGTAACAAAGACTGAAAACACTGGCGATTGGCCCTGACAACTGGGGGTTTTGACTCTCTTGCCTCGGTGAAGGCTTTTCTTTGTAGTTCTCTTGTGTATTTCATAAAAGCATAGATTCATATACTGACTTTTCAGAGAGATGGATGTTATATTTAGAAAATTCTGCTTTTATTAAATCAACCTAATTCAAATTGACAAGACAAGCAATATTATGTCTTAATTCTCAGGGGTTTAGAAAAAATGGTTGTAATAAATATTTGCTTCTCTTGCTATATATCACTGTTTTTATTGGGCTTGTGGAAAAACGTATCCTGAGACAGATTATTCTTTCTGATGGCTGTATGAATTAATGAGATTGGGATCCTTGGCTTGCTCTGTCATCTTGGATCACTAAGCCCCCAATTTAAGGTGGGGTAAAGAGTTGTGATGGAAGGATAAGTTTAAAGATTTTGCAGACCGTTGATCTAGGAAAATTGGATGAACATCAAATCTAAGTGGATAGAAGCAAAAAGGAATTTTCATGTATCTGACTAAAAATAAATATAAGCTTTAGTGTTTGTCACTGACATGAATCATGTGTCTATAGGGAGTGGGAGTGAGAGATTCTTGTTGGGGTGGCTGAATCAGTTGATGACTTTGGTTTATGAATTTTCTTTGGGCTGGTTTCTGGGAAAACATAAAACTTGGCAAATTTTATTGTCTATATGGAAAGCATTGAAATGAACTTCAATTATCAGACATTTCTTATCCTTTTAGGAGCACTTCAACTATTTGATATTTCTCAATAGCTAAATAAAGTAGTTATTGAATTGCAGGGCAAACCTTTGACAATATGATGCTCACTGAACTGCAAAGTATGAATGAAAATCAGTATTTTTAGTCTATTTAAGCTGACTAAGTTTGGTTGGTTTGACTAGCATTTCCACACTCAGCTGAAATCATAAATTAAAAAAAAATACAATTACCCAAGGACCTTGGGACTCAAGGAATCAGGAATTCTGAGATTGGTGAGTTGGAATCTGTATGCTGGTCCACAAAAGATTTAACTACCTTGATGCTGTATGAAGATTTATAGAACCAATGATCTTAGTCAAATTTGCTTATGCTCTAGGTGATTTTTGCTTTAGTGATCCACAAAATAATCCTCCTATTTTCTCTGGTTTCCAAGTGTAAAAAGGTTGAAAACTACTGCTTTAAGGGCTGGTGAGCAATCTGCTTTTGTATAGTGTATGCATGATAAATGTAAATGAATGGAAGAAATTGTGAGGGTTTGGGTATAATAGAAATACCACCAGACTGTTAGCCTAAAACATAGACTGCAGTCCTATTTCAGAATTGGTTCCCATTTCAAACTCTGGCTAAATAGATTGATCTAAGCAAGTCCTTAATCCATCAGTGACTGACTAAACTCATTTGTAAAATAGGAACATGATTTCATAATTGAAAGAAAACCTTCGGGGAAAAATATAATGGCAGGGAAGTAACATTTATTGAGGATCTACTGTGGGTCAAGCATTGTGTATATGCTTTATTTTTAATTATTTTGTTTCATTGTTAAAACAAAGAGAAGAACATGTTATTATCTCAATTTTATAAGTAAAGTAATGGAAACTTAGGAAGTTTAATTAAATTTACCAGAAGTTATCAGTCTATAAGTGGATGATCTAGGCTTTAAATGTTTCTGTGGTCAGAGGATGAGTTCATATTTACCATACCAGACTAATTCAAACTTCCTATTTGCAAACATGCTTCAGCCTGAACAATGAATGGGTGACAAATCTGGTACTAGTTCTCATGTTTCCAGGCTTCCATACACTCTGCTAATGCTATGTGTCCTTCCTGTCTCATTGGAATTATTGTTTGGAATCAGACAATGGCTACAGCAGTGGTTTGAAGGGTGTGATATGCTGACAACACCATTTGCAACCCTCAGCCTGAAAGCTGTCGGGTCTCTTTCTCTCCTTTTTCTTTTCAGCATTAATCTTTGCTTCTCTCTGTAGGCTTTTCTCTCCTTTTTCCTTTCGGGCTGGTTATCTCAATGAGATTGGCACTATAGCAGCCAGTTAATCCTGGGCTCATATCTTCTCAACTTTCTGCACAGAAGATTTGGTTATTTGTCTCACACAACAAGAACTATAGTTATAGGCAACTACTAGCATTGACTCAGTGTCTCTAGGATGCCAAGAAAAGTATTTCAGTGATTCAATCTTAAATTTGTTTAAGCCTATTATAATTTTTCTGTTACTTGGAGCTGGTGTGATATTGTACCTGACTCAAGCTGACCAATTGCAGGACTACAGTAACTGGTCCAGGTGTGGGCACTTGACCCAAGTCAGGTTTGATAGAATCCTCTGGGAACTTTTAAAAGTGATCTGGTAAAAAAAAAAATTCCTTCATGTCAGGTGGGTACACTTAGCCACAATGGAGGTTCAGAAATAACCATTAGCTTTCCAGCCTCTAGGGTAGAAGATGTTGTAGACATTACCAGTATCGACTATTATCCAGTTCTCCTCTACTTCTGGAAACATGTCCCTAGCCCATGAATTAAGTATAGGTAGTTTTTCCCAACATGGTAGATACAGGTCTCACATTCAAGACAAAGCATGCGGGAGCCATTGTGTGAATCTCTATGCTTCCTTCGATATCAGAGCAAGCACAGAAATACATGTTACTGTGTGGTTGCCCCAAGACCAAAACAGCCTGATCACAGAGCCTTAGCATGGGGACACCTGCCCTGGAAAATAAAGCTTTTAAAATTAAAATCACTGAAATTTGGGGTTGTTATCAAAGCATAATTCACTGACTAATACAGAAAACAAAGAAAAGGGAAAGAGAGTTGGAAATAGGTAATATGTGAGCCAACTTATTTTGTCTACCAGAAGTGGGTCATGAAGTTCTTGATTAACCCACATGTTAGAGTGCAGTGAGGATGAAGGAATGGGTAGCAGAGACAGGACTACCACGATGTTGCTGTGAGCCTACCTGCCATATACTTGAACACAGTCCAATCATCAAATGAATTCTCCTTTATATTCTTCCAGAAAATATTAAGCACCATTCCAGGCCTTAGGCACTGAGGACATCATGGTTAGTAAGGTAGATAAGTTTCATGTTCTCATAGATTTTTTTTCCTTAGGGAACTGAGCTACTGAATAATTAATTAAAAGTGTTTTTAGTGTCTCAAAAAATGGAAGTGCTGTTGGAACCTATAACAGATTAATGTAGGTTTGGGGATCAGGGAATACTTCTTTTGAAAGAAATAATATTTAAACTGAAATTCAATAAATGAGAATGTATTAGCCAGCCTTATAGGTAACAAGGGGAAAATTCTGTAAGCAGAGGAAACAGTAAAGGCTCAATTACAAGTGGAGAAACTGTATGTCATATTCTGGAACCAAGGGAAGACCAGAAAGAATAGAATATAGAGAATGCAGCGGGAAAAATGGATGCTTATAAGCCATTACAGTGTTTGGTTCATTTGGGTATTTTTCTCACCTTCTTACTCATTTATTGACTTTTCTCCTCCTGCATCCTGTGTTTATTTCCCCCTTTTCCCTGATAAATCTGTAAGAACTTGAGTTCATACACTGTTTCTTGTATTCTTTCCTAGAATGCATTTAGCCCCGTACAGTGTTTTCTCCCTGTATCTTCCATATCCCTCTGCACCTCTGCCTACTGCCCTTGCCATGTTTATTTCTCTCTTTAGCTAGCAGTATACTCTGCCCAGGTCTTTGAATGACACTGCCTTTGGTGAATTCATCTAAAGATTCATGTTTCTTTAGAGAAAGTCCAATCCACTGAGACTTTACTCAGAGGGTCTCTGGAGTCTGCTGGGAATAGTACTTACTATTTGTGCTAGCCAATGGCCATGGGCTGTCCTTGTCTATCTTGTTGCCTAGATCACTTCATCCTTCCAATGTCACTGTCGAAATTCAATGATTCTGGGTAGCTGTATTCTTTGAATCCTTTTCTTATAATGCCAAATTCAATATCATCTGGCAAAGCTAAATTGCCTCTGAGCTTGTTTGTGTTTCTTTTATTTTATAGTACATATTGCTTCTGTTTGTTTATTTGAAGAGAATGTAATACTGGCTATAATATGAATTTTGCAAAGAAAATTGACTGAATTAAAATTACTTGTGTGTATAAAATACCGTCACCTTAAAAAGTTGCTATTCACGCCAGTAAATGTAAACTCAGATGCCTTTGGTTAGGCTGAGTGCAATAGTTTTAGAACCCTCACCTAATGCATGAACTAGAGAACTGAAATTGTAAACTGAAGCTTTGAGGTGGGTGAGACAAACTTTAATAAGCAACTGCTCAGACTCTCTATTTTTAAGTAAGATAATGGCTAGTAATATATTCTTCACATCTTCTACATAACTTTTCATGACTTGACTTGGCCAGACGATCAACATACCCATGGGCTTGCTTAAAGAGAAGCTGAGGCACCCAACCCAGTTGATCATTGTCTCTATTTCACCGAGCGGTAGAAAGAGTTCCATACCAGCTCTGAAAGCAAATGCCAGATCTCAAATGCTACACCCTCAGACTAGAATTACCACTTGGAAATGAACATAGTAAGGAGTCCTAGTCAACTTTTGTCTCTTGTTGTGAGCTTTTAAATTTTTAAAAATTTATTTATTGAGTTTATTGACTAAAGAGAGAGGGAGAGAGAAACATCTATTTGTTGTTCCACTTAGTTGTGCATTCATTGTTTGCTTCTTGTATGAGTCCTGACCAGGGATTGAACCCATGACCTTGGTGTATTGGGATGATGCTCTAACCAACTGAGCTACCTGGACAGGGCTTGTTGTAAATGATCTTAAGATATAAGGCCTATTTTCAGCCAGGGAGTGCCTTAACCATTTGACAATATTATTTATTGTGTTTTCTAATCCTACATCCTGTGCTCATTTTCCTCCTTTTAATATTATCTGATAATAGTATCAGAGAAGGTAATGGAGAATTTTTCCTTCACTCACAATAATTTTGACACTAAATGTGTGCATTTTCCACCCAAAGAAAATTTCCAGTTTCTGCAGAAAACAACCGGATGTCCTACAATATAATTTAATTCTGGGACTACTTGAAATTAGTGTGAGACTGCATATTTTAAGGGCTCAGAACTACAAGACTGTCCCCCCCACTTCAGATGTCAAGCACAGGTAGTGGGTGTCCAGGTGACTTATACTTTTGTCTAACTTGGTTACAAATTGGGGGTTCAATAATTTGCTATAATGGTTCACAGAATTCAAGAAACACATTTATTATGAAGGATACAGATGAACAGCCAAATGATGGGTACGTAAAATGAGGTCCAGAAGGGTCTGAGCACAGGAGCTTTTGTCCCCATGGTGCTGGAATGTACCACTGATTGTTAACCAGCCCAGAAACTTTCTAAATCCCAGTTTGTTTTTTTAATGGTGGTTTCATTATGTAGGCATAATTGATTGTTACTTAATATCTAGTTCCTCTCTGCTTCCTGGAGGAGAAGGGCTCATTAGGAAGGGGTTGAGGCTGAAAGTTTCAAGCTTCTGATTATGCCTTAGCCTTCCTAGTGACCAGATTCGAACCTGAAGTTATTCAGAAGCCCACCATCTTTAGAACAAAAAATGTCCCTATCGCCCGAGAAATTCCAAGGGATTTAGGAGCACTGTGTCAGGAACCAAGAGCAGGTACCAAACATATATTTATTTTTTTTACTGTTTATTTATTTTATTTTTTTATTTATTTATTTTTAAGAAAACTTTTTTTTTTTTTTTTTTTTTTTACAGAGACAGAGAGTGAGTCAGAGAGGGATAGACAGGGACAGACAGACAGGAATGGAGAGAGATGAGAAGCATCAATCATTAGTTTTTCATTGCGCGTTGCAATACCTTAGTTGTTCATTGATTGCTTTCTCATATGTGCCTTGACCACAGGCCTTCAGTAGACTGAGTAACCCCTTGCTGGAGCCAGCGATCTTGGGTTCACGCTGGTGGGCTTTTTATTTTTTTGCTCAAACCAGATGAGCCTATGCTCAAGCTGGTGACCTCAGGGTCTCGAACCTGGGTCTTCCTCATCCCAGTCCGACGCTCTATCCACTGCGCCACCGCCTGGTCAGGCTATTTTTATTTTATTTTTAAAGTGAGAGGAGGGGAGATAGAGAGACAGACTCCCGCATGCACCCGACCGGGATCCACCTGGCAACCCTCATATGGGGCCAACACTTGGACCAAATGAGCTATCCTAAATGCCCCAGGGCCATTACTAGAACCAATCAAGCCACTGGCTGTGGAAGAGGAAGAGGGAGAGAAGGGGGAGAGGGAGTCGGGGAGAAGCAGATGGATGTTTCTCATGTGTGCCCTGACTGGGAATCAAACCA
This sequence comes from Saccopteryx bilineata, assembly GCF_036850765.1. Taxonomy (NCBI): domain Eukaryota; kingdom Metazoa; phylum Chordata; class Mammalia; order Chiroptera; family Emballonuridae; genus Saccopteryx; species Saccopteryx bilineata. The sequence goes on from NC_089498.1 coordinate 65,768,052, forward strand.
GAATGTCTGCATGCTGATGGGCACTCCATCCACTGAACTAGCCATCCAGAGTCTATATATTTCTTATCTATCCCAGAAGGACATTCTGAATTCTTCATTTGGTCTAACTACCTAAGAAAACTTTCACTCTGTTTAATCAAACATTCCTACTTTTTTATTTTATTTTATGAAATCCCCTCTGTTCCTGTGAAGCATATTCTGGCTGAAGTGGTTTGAACATCCAGGATCTCCCCTTACACAGTACATTTCTGTTCCAGCAGTGGTTACTGAAGGGCTCCATAAAACCCCTGAAGTCCTGGGACACACAGTTTAAAAACCATAGTTTGTAAAGAAGAATATAAATGATTCAAGTGTCTGTTAGCTAGCGGGAGCTTCCTTTTCTATAGTTTGCATCAATTGCCTACTCTTTCTTTCTTTCTTTCTTTCTTTCTTTCTTTCTTTCTTTCTTTCTTTCTTTCTTTCTTTCTTTCTTTCTTCTTTCATTCTTTCTTTCTTCTCTTTTTCTTTCATTCTTTCTTATCCTTTTTGTTTTTTGTGTGTTTTTTTTTTTTTTGGCTTCTGGCTCTGGCTATAGTGCTAAAAAATAGTCTGGAATCTCCAGGACAAGTTGTTCTGATGACAAGGAACATTAGTTGGTTCCCAGATTTATATCTTGTTCTTGAAAGGCTGATCAAGTTCTCCAAAGACATCAGATAGAGCCACAGGCTGAGTAGCAGCTAAAACCTAACATATTGAAAATCAGAAGAAACAAAGAAGTGTCAAGGTATTGACTGAATCTTGAAATATGTGTGTGTGATGTCTAAATTTTGAAAATAAAGTGAAGAAAATAAAAACAAATATCTCTAAATAGCTTAATTTCCCCTGTATCAATCAGGGTCATTTCCACCTAAGAGTTAAAGAACTCAAAATATTAATAAATTTCTGAATGTTCAAGATATAAACTGGATTCCCATGTTGTCTAATATCCTGACTCCTCTCCACTTTTTAAAAATACAAATGAAACGTCTTCATTGTATTCTATTGGTACAAATCTGATCCCATATTCGGAAGGAGATTGTATTGAAAGAATGAAGAAATAATGCAGGTGCATACGTTCTATTTCTCTCTTGCTTTTTCCTCTTCTCAAAGCATAAGCAGAGCAGTTTGGAGTTTAGTATTACCCTACCGTACCAGAACCTTGACATCATGGTAACAAAGGTCTTTTGATATTATAACTTCATTAACTTAATACCTGATGTAGTGGGTTAATATGTTTGGCAACTGTTGTGTTTTGTTAAGCACTGAACACAGAAGCATCAGAATCCTATTTAGCTTTATAAGTAAAGGCACAGCTGTTCTTTTCCCCAGGCTTCACACCTATGATTATCTTCTAAACACTGTATCTTAGAAATATTCCAGTATGCTTTTTATTTTTATTTTTTAAGTTTTCTTTTTTGTGCTGACGAGATTCTTAGCAGTCTCAGAAGGCTAATCAACTTTCTCTGCATGAATGAACTTAATCTTCTTACATTTTAAGCTCATTCCATTCTAGGAAAAACTGTTTCCTTTCTAGCTCACATTTGGACCTGTCTGAAAGACCCAACCTTGCTGCCAAGAAAAGTTTTTCTCAAGGTGAGTGTATTTAGTGAACTTAATGAATTCGTTTGAGGCAATAAGAACAAGTGCATATTTTGGTTTATTAATTTTTTTTCAAATGATAAAAGAAAGTTTATTTAGACTGTAATACAGGTGGAAAAAGTGAGTCAGCTGGGCTGCACAGCTTCAGGAAAGAAGATAGAGAGGCAGAGGAAGAACCCTTAGAGTTTATGAGAAAGAGAGAAATGAAGGTAATGAACTTAAGGGAAGAGAGGAAAGGTAAAGGTGCAGTTGTGTTTCTAAGAGGGAGAGAGTGCATTGGTTCATTCATATTTTGTATTCATTCAACAGTATTTATTGAACACCTACTGATTGAATGCCTGATTATGGATTAAATATAATTCAACGTTAAAACAAAAGTATATTATGTCAGTGACATCAGAGAAATGGCACCATTAGGAGGGCTCCTGATACCTCTCTCCGAAATTTCAATGACCAGAGACAGAAAAACAATCACAGGAGCATCTGAAATACACATACACCAAAGGTCTGCGATCTAAGAGAACCCAAAAGAGAGACGTGATATTTTTTTTTAAATAAATTTTTATTTTAATGGGGTGACATCAATAAATCAGGGTACATACATTCAAAGAAAACCTTTCCAGGTTATTTTGTCATTTAGTTCTGTTGCATACCCATCACCCGAAGATAGATCGTCCTCTGCCACCCTCCATCCAGTTCTCTCTGTACCCCTCCCCCTCCCCCTCTCCCTCCTTCCCTCCCCTCACCCCCCATAACCACCACACTCCCGTCCATGCCTCTTAGTCTCGCTTCTATGTCCCACCAATGTATGGAATCCTGCAGTTCCTGTTTTTTTTCTGATTCGCCCATTTCACCCCACACAATGCTACCAAGACTCCACCATTCCGCTGCTAGTGATCCGATGTCATCATTTCTCCTAGCTGAATAGTATACCATGGTGTATATGTGCCCCATCTTCTTCATCCAGTCCTCTATTTTTTTTTACAGTGATTAAAAGCCTTTAAGCAAACTCTTGGCCAATACAGCAAGAATCCCTAAAAGAGTAGTGTCTTTAACAGAGAGACGTGATATTTTTTAGGGTCTCTTGTTCTGCACGCAGTGGCTGAGGCAACTTGCTGCCAGCTGATACAGGGTAAAAAACACATTCCTATGGAACAGACCTCAGAGGACACTGCAGAATTTGGGCAGGCTAGGCTGTAGGCTTCTTAACAAGGGAGAAGCCTGCAGAGAGCAGTACCATGGAATGCTAAGGCAAATTTAACTAGACATACCTGGGGAACCTTAGAAAGGAGCCTGAACAGAAGTCAACTTGCCCCCCTACCTGCTTAAGCTGGTGGCTCTGGTCAGCAGAGCTTTCATACTCAGGGCTGTGCTCTAAAAGGACCTGGAGGAGGGACTTGGCAGCTTTTAAGACCTCCTGTTCTGCAAGCAGTGACTAGGGCATCTTCCTGCCAGCCAATACAGGTTACAAAGTGCAAAAAGCCTGGGAAGAGTGGTTCTGCAGAGTGCTGAGTCTTACTAGACATGCGTGGAGGCTCATAGAAAGACACCTTGAGAGCAATTGGTTTCTAACCCTGCCTGATTATGCTGGCGACTCTGGCTGGCAAAACCTTACCAAGAACCCTGCGTTGAGTGGGGGTGGGGTGGGGGGGATTTGGCAGCTCTTAGGGCCTCTTGCTCTCCAGGCAGTGGCAGGGGCAACTTCACAGCTGGGTCACTAGGCTGCTGGTTCAGGAAGGAGAGACTTGGAGAGAGGCTCTGGGAAAATGGACTCTCCCATTGTTGGAGCCTTCAAACACTAACGAACCCCGACTACCAATGAGACTGAGGCCTAGTATATGTCATCACTATAGTGACACATCAACTGCAAATCTCTACCTAAGCATGCCACAGGGGTAGAGCCTGGGGTACAGTGCCACCTACCAAAAAGAGAGAGAAGAAGGAAGAAAGGAAGAAGATAAACTTTCAAAATCAAGAATAATCCAGTCTATAACTTTTTTCACTTTTTTCTTTTATTTTTTATCTTTATCTTTTTTTTCTTCTACCTTGATCCTTTTATCCACTTTTCATCTTATTCTTTTCTTTTCATCTTGAACTTCATTACCCATAGGTGTTACATTTTCCATTCTTTTTTTTTCTTTTTCTCTATGAGCATTACATTCCAAAAACCTAACTCTCTCTTTTTTTTCTTTCCTTTTCTCTCTTTCTATTCTTTCCCTCTTTTTTGGTTTCATCTTTTCTCTTTTACTTTTTCTCTTATTCAGTCCTCACTCACAAACAAATTATTTTATTGTGGATTCAAATGTTTTCTTAGTAGCATTTTGTGTGCTTTTTACTTCACTTTTTATCTCATTAGCATTCCCCTCAACCCTGGCTCTCCATTCTATGTGGTTTTTGTTCCACTTAATACAATAGAATTTTTTTCTTTTTCTTGATTTCTTCTTTTCTCTTTCACTATAGCTCTCATTCAACCATCATTAAAAGCAAATTATTTTATTCTTGATCCAATTTTTTTCTTGTAGCTTTTTGTGGGTCCTTACCTTGTTTTTTTCCCCTTTGTCACTTCTCCCCAACTGAGGCCCTCCATTTTAGGTACTTTTTATTCCATTTAGCACAATATAATTCTCAGTTTTTCACAGTATTATCTCAAAAAAGTAATTTTTTATTTGTTATTAATTCTTATTAGTGTTATTAACAAAACCACTCTCAAATGCAATTAATGAAAAGGAAATTGAATATCATGGATACAAAAGCCAGAGATGTAGCACAGATAGATGAGGAAAAATCTATAGAAAAAATTTTAATAGATTGGAAACCTTGGAGTTAAATGAAAGATAATTTAAAATAGAAATCCTAAAAATAGAGATATACAAGAAAACACAGAAAGGCAATTTAGAGAGCTGAAAAAACAACTCAAGAAACAAAAAGAATATATTACCAAGGAAATCGAAACTATGAAAACAAATCAAACAGAGATGAAAAACTCAATTCATAAACTGAAAAATGAGGTAACAAGCTTAACTAATAGAACAGGCCAGATAGAAGAGAGAATTAATGACATAGAAGACAGGCAACTAGAGGCACAACAGAGAGAAGAAGAAAGAGACTCAAAAATAATAAAAAATGAGAAAGCCCTATAGGAATTGTTTGACTCCATCAAGAAGAGCAACATAAGAATAGTAAGTATATCAGAAGGAGAAGAGAGAGAAAATGTAATGGAGCACATAGTCAAACAAATAATAGACAAGAACTTCCCAAGCCTGTGGAAAGAACTAAAGCTTCAAATTCAAGAAACAAACAGAATACTGAGTTATCTTAACCCAAACAAACCTACTCCAAGGCACATCATAATGAAATTGGCACAACCCAATGACTAAGAAAAAATTCTCAAGGCAGGCAGAGAAAAGAAGAATACAACATATAAAGGAAGGCCCATTAGATTATCATCAGATTTCTCAGCAGAAACTCTACAAGCTAGAAGACAGTGGACCCAAATATTTAAAGTTCTGAAAGAGAGGAACTTCCAGCCAAGAATATTAAACCCATCAAAGCTATCCTTCAAATATGAAGGAGAAATAAAAACATTCACAGATACAGAAAAGATGAGGGAATTTATCACCAGAAAACCCCCATTTCAGGAAATACTAAAGGGGATATTCCGACCAGATACAAAGAACAAAACAAAACAAAACCACAAGTAAAAGCTCCACCAAGAACACAATAAAATCAAATTTAAACTGTGACAACAAAAACAAAAAAGGGGAGAGGACAAAGATTAACAGTAGCAAAAGAGGATGGAGTGCAGAAACACTCATGAGATAGTGTACTACAATGAATATAGTAGTAACCCTTTCCATTACTTAATGGTAACCACCCCTGAGAAAACCACAGAAGCACATGACTTGAAAAAAGAAGTAACAGAGGAAAGAAATATGGATTACAACCAAACAAAAACAAATGATAGAAAAACAAAAGAGAAGAATCAAACAAGATACAAAACTAACAGAAAACAATATATAAAATGGCAATAGGAAACCCTCAGTGTCAATAATTACACTAAATGTAAATGAATTGAACTCACCAATAAAAAGACAGAGTAGCAGAATAGATTAAAAAATGCAATTGTATGCTGCCTACAAGAAACACATCTAAGCTAGAAGGATAAAAACAAATTTAAAGTGAAAGAATGGAAAACAACACTCCAAGCAAATAACATCCAAAAAAAAACCAGGTGTAGCAATACTTATATCTAACAACGCTGACTACAAAACAGCAAAGGTAATCAGAGACAAAAACGGTCATTTCATAATGATTAAGGGGATATTGAATGAAGAAGACAAAACACTTCTTAGTATATATTCACCAAACCGAGGAGCACCAAAATGTATAAGACAGCTACTGACTGACCTAAAAACAAAAACTGACAAAAATACAGAGACCTCAATACACCGCTGATGGCTCTAGATCATTCATCGAAACAGAAACTCAATAAAGAAATATTGGCCTTAAACAAAACACTAGAACAATTGGATATGATAGACATCTAAAGGACATTTCATCCTAAAGTGCCAGAGAATACCATTTTTCTAGTGTACATGGAACATTCTCAAGAATTCATCATATGTTGGGACACAAAAACAACATCAGCAAATTCAGAAAAATTGAAATTATACCAAGCATATTTTCTGATCATAAAGCCTTGAAACTTGAATTCAACTGCTAAAAAGAGGTAAACAAATCCACAAAAATGTGGAAACTAAACAACATACTTTTAAAAAGTGAGTGGGTCAAAAAGGAAATAAGCACAAAAAACAAAAGACACATACAGACAAACAAAAATAACAATACAATATATTAGAATCTCTGGGATATAGCAAAAGCAGTAATAAGAGGGAAATTCATATCACTACAGGCTTATATGAACAAACAAGAGAGGGCCCAAGTAAACCACTTAACTTCACATCTTAAGGAACTAGAAAAAAGAACAAAGACAACTCAAAACCAACAGAAGAAAGGAAGTAATAAAAATCAGAGCAGAAATAAATGAAAAAAAAAACCAGAAAAAGTATAGAAAAATTAATAAAACGAGGAGCTGGTTCTTTGAAAAGATCAACAAAATTGACAAACCCTTTGCATGACTCACCAAGGAAAAAGGAGAAAGGACTCGTATAAACAAAGTCCAAAGCGAAAGAGGAGAAATCACCACAGATATCATAGATATACAAAGAATTATTGTAGAATACTATGAAAAACTATATGCTGCCAAATTTAGCAATATAGAAGAAACAGATAAATTCCTAAAACAATACAATCTTCCTAGACTGAGTCATGAAGAAACAGAAAGCCTAAACAGACCAATAAGCAGGGAGGAAATAATAAAAACTATTAAAAACCTCCCCCAAAATAAAAATCCAGGGCCAGACAGCTATACTAGTGAATTCTATCAAACATTCAAAGAACACTTGGTTCCTATTCTACTCAAAATCTTTCAAAAAATTGAAGAAGAAGCAATACTTCCAAACACATCTTATGAGGCCAATATAACACTCATACCAAAACCTGGCAAGGACAACAAAAAACCCGAAAACTACAGACTTATATCTCTAACGAATACAGATGCTAAAATACTAAACAAAATACTAGCGAATCAAATGCAACAACACATTAAAAAAATAATACATCATGATCAAGTGGGATTCATCCCAGAATCACAAGGATGGTTCAACATACGTAAAACAGTTAATGTAATACATCATATCAACAAAACAAAGAACAAAAACCACATGATCTTATCAATAGATACAGAAAAGGCATTCAATAAAATACAACACAATTTTATGTTTAAAACACTCAACAAAATGGGTATAGAAGGAAAATATCTCAACATAATAAAGGCCTTTTATGATAAACCATCAGCTAACATCATATTAAATGGTATAAAACTGAGAAATTTTCCCCTTAAGTCAGGAACAAGACAGGGTTGTCCACTCTGTCCACTCTTATTTAATGTGGTGGTGAAAATTCTAGCCAGAGCAATCAGACAAGAAAAAGAAATAAAAGGTATTCATATTGGAAAAGAAAAAGTAAAGGTTTCAGTTTTTGCAGATGATATGATCATATACATTGAAAACCCCAAAGACTCCACAGAAAGACTACTAGAAACAATAAACCAAGACAGTAAGGTTGCAGGATACAAAATTAATATACAAAAGTCCATTGCCTTCCTGTACGCCAACAATAAAACATCAGAAAACAAACTAAAAAAAAAATAATCCCCTTGATTGTTGCAACAATAACAACAAAATACCTAGGAATAAACATAACAAAGAATGTAGAGGACCTATATAATGAAAACTACAAAGCATTGTTAAGGGAAATTGCAAAAGATACAATGAAGTGAAAAAATATTCCTTGTTCTTGGATAGGAAGAATAAATATAGTCAAAATGACCATATTACCCAAAGCAATATACAAATTTAATGCAATTCCCATCAAAATTCCAATGGCATTTTTTAAAGAAATGGAACAAAAAATCATCAGATTTATATGGAACTATAAAAAAACCCGAATAGCCAAAGCAATCCTAAGGAAAATGAATGAAACTGAGGCCATTACAATACCTGACTTCAAATTATACTATAGAGCCACGACAATCAAAACAGCATGGTATTGGCAGAAAAACAGACACTCAGACCAATGGAACAGAATAGAAAGCCCAGAAATAAAACTACATATATATATGGTCAAATAATTTTTGATAAAGGGGCCAACAACATACAATAGAGAAAAGAAAGCCTCTTCAACAAATGGTGTTAGGAAAACTGGAAAGCCACGTACAAAAGAATGAAACTCGACTACAGTTTGTCTCCTTGTACTGAAATTAATTCAAAATGGATCAAAGACCTAAATATTAGACCTGAAACAATAAAGTACATAGAAGAAAATATAGGTACTAAACTCATGGACCTTGGTTATAAAGAGCACTTTATGAATTTGACTTCAAAGGCAAGAGAAGTGAAGGCAAAGATAAATGAATGGGACCACATCAGACTAAGAAGTTTTTGCACAGCAAGAGAAACTGACAACAAAATAAACAGACAGCCAACTAAATGGGAGATGATATTTTCAAATAACAGTGCAGATAAGGGCCTAATATCCAAAATATACAAAGAACTCATAAAACTCAACAACAAACAAGCAAACAATCCAATAAAAAAATGGGAAGAGGACATGAACAGACACTCCTCCCAGGAAGAAATATAAATGCAACAGATATATGAAAAGATGCTCATCTTAATTAGCTATTAGAAAAATGCAAATCAAAACTACAATGAGATACCACCTCACACCTGTTAGATTAGCTATTATCCACAAGACAGTTAGTAAGTGTTGGAGAGGCTGTGGAGAAAAAGGAACCCTCATCCACTGTTGGTAGGAATGTAAAGTAGTACAACCATTATGGAAGTAAGTATGGTGGTTCCTCAAAAAACTAAAAATAGGACTACCATATGACCTAGCAATCCCTCTACTGCGTATATACCCCCAAAATTCAAAAACATTGGTATGTAAAGACGCATGCAGCTCCATGTTCATTGCAGCATTGTTCACAGTGGTCAAGACATAGAAACAACCAAAAATCCCTTCAATAGGTGATTAGATAAAGAACATGTGGTACATATATACTATGGAATACTACTCAGCCATAAGAATGATGACATTGGATCCTTTACAACAACACGGAGGGACCTTGATAACATTATTGAGTGAAATATGTAAATCAGAATGAACTAAGAGGTATATGAATCCATACATAGCTGGGACATAAAAATGAAACTCAGAGACATGAACAAGAGTGTGGAGGTTATGAGGGGAGGTAGGGAGAGGGTGGGGGGAGAGGAGGGGCACAAAGAAAACCAGATAGAAGGTGAGGGAAGACAATTTGACCTTGGATGATATGTATGCAACATAATTAAATGTCAAAATAACCTGGAGATATTTTCTCTGAACATATATACCCTGATTTATTAATGTTACCCCATTAAAATTAATAAAAAATTATATTATGTCAACACATAAATTACCAAAGTTTTTCCTTTTCAACAATGTATATTTGTTTTGTGATAAGCATAAGAGAGTGTTTAAATGGAAAATGATTAACTGGCTTAAGTATTATGATTAATTTCCAGTTATTACAAAACATTATCATGCTGTTTTAAATGTTTTCCTGCTGGTTAAACAACAGTTTATATACCTGATTGCTAATGAAGGAGGATGAAATAATCTGGCTACAGTGCTGATATTTTGATTAGTTTGCACTTGTGTATTTATGTGTATAGTTCACAGTTGTGTCTGTTCTCATTGGTGAATTATCCTGCTATCTTGAATGTTACATGTTTTGACTATGTATGCTTTTATCTTTTATTGGAGAGATATAATATTTACTTAAAAGACTGTTGGGCCACTGTTGTTATGAGAGTATACTACTTTTTTTCAGAAAAGTTTCATTTAATAGCAATTTAGAATTTAAGATAGCCATATTTTTTATATCTATTTACCCATCTTTTAAAATTTTATATATATGTGTGAACATAAGGTACAAACACAATACACTTCCCCTCCTAGTACTTAATTAAGCATGTCTATCATCAATAAGAGTCTAATATTTGTTGATGATTATTTTTTCTTTTGAGGTAAAATTAACTACAAAGAACAATGGTTAGTGTACTTTCTAGGGTTCCAAGAAAAACTTACACCTATGCAAACCCCTTCCCCATATAAGAAATGTAACCATTACCCCAAAAGGTTCCTTGTGATCTTTCTCAGTAAACCCTCCCCCCTTCCGCATCCCAGGTAACCTTTGTTCTACTTTTTGCCTCTTCTTGAACTGTATGTAAATGAACTATGTCCCGTGTACTCCTTTGTGTAAGATTCTTTCAGCATAATGTTTTTGAGGTTCATCTATGTTCTTGCATATACCAGTAATTTTTTCCTACTTATTGCTGAGGAGTATTTTATTTTATGAATATACTACATTTATTTTTCTGTTCTCCAGTTGATGGATAGCTAGGCTGTTTCTATGTTTTGGTTATTAGGAATATAGCTGGTGTGAAAATTTTGTACAATTTTTTTTTTGTGGAAATATGTTCTCATTTTCTTGTACAAATACATAGGAGGGAAATTGCTAGACAAGTTTAGTTTAGCTTTATAAGAAACTTCTAGAAGTTATATAATTTTACACTCAATTTTCCTGTATCTTTAACTTTTGATTTTGAAAGTTTTTAAAAAATTTTATTTAATGTGTAGGGTGTATACCATGTCTTATAATGATTTTAATTTGCATTTCCTTGATGATTAATAATGTCTGCCAGGCTTTGCCTATTCAAGATAAAGAACTCAGCTTCTTGTAATCAAAAACTTTGCCCCTTAGTCTCCATCCAGAATTTTACTCATATGTGGGATATAAAACTGAAACTCATAGTAGACACAGACAACAGTGTGGTGGTTACTGGAGGGAAGGAAGGTGAGGGGTAGTAAAGGGTAAAGGGAGCCAAACAGAAGGTGATGGAAGATGATCTGACTGGGTGGTGGGCACACAGTGCATATACAGATCATGCATCATAGAAATGTACACTTGAAACCTATATATTCTTATTAGCCAATGTCACCCCAACCCCAATAAGTTTAATTAAAATAACAACTAAGAAAAGCTTTGTCTATTTATAAATTCAGTGGACGTATGTTCTCTTACAAGGAGTTATCTGCTATTATACAAAGTAATAATGAGGGTGAGGTCCTGGGGAATCAGTCTGAAGTTAATAGCTCAAAGTTCTTTCCTGCTGCAAGTATCTTTTCTCCCTAGGTTATACTCACTGTGAGAAGCAAATGAAATGATGATTAGAATGTGAGGTGTTATTTCAATCTTACTAAGCTTAGGACTGAGAAAAATTGTTTTCCTTTTTGGTAAATGTCTCTTAAACATTTGTTACAACTTCTCAATCTCGATTTAGGGACTATTTTGGTTATTTTAAATGGAGTAAAAAAGGAAAATAGTCAATGCAAGAGAACACTAGATAATTAAAGCTATCAGTGTTTTTAAAAGTGCCTTTGGAGAAGCCTGTTGGAACAGCTTAACTGAAGAATAGACGATTTGTTAGTGCGTTCTAAAGAATGAATGCATTGTTAGGATGTGGGGTGCTTGCATATTTATCAGAATTATTTAAGACCTCCAGTTTGAAAGGGATATAGTAGTTTTAAATTTGAACCATTTAACTGAGACCTCATCAAATGGGAGAACACTTTTGTTATATCATCAGTGCTGAGCACATGGCTTCTTCTTTTTTTATTCTTTCTATCTAGATTTGTCATGACCTTTCTGCACTACAGAAATTCAGCCCCAGGCAAAGTTTTACAGCACAAAGTGTTCACAAACCAATTCTATCTCCTGACAAAGTAAAAAAAATTCTGGTTTTTGGAGGAAAAAAACCCCCTCTCTATCTCCCCTAGAGGGTGAATAATGCAGTAGAAAGAATGGAAAGATGTTGTTTTCCCTTTGGTTTTCTCACCCCCTCCTGATGTTTTTTGTCTCAGCTTCTCTTTGAACTCAACAAGGATTTTTCCTTAAACAAGGAAGTCCTCTATCTATAAGGCCAGCCTCCAGCTTCTTCATTTAAATAAATATGTTTCACATGTTTCATATGTTTCACAGCAAGAGGGAATCCAGAATTGTAGTATTTTTTCAATGCTTAAGGGGAAATGGACTGTGAATACCAGGAGACTTTTCACCATGATTTCAAATCATTATGCTCAGCCTTGAGGCCCATGATTTCACTTCTTGGATGACAATTAGAAACTTTTTAGTTAATTTTTTGAGTGTACTCTGAAAACTCCATGTAATGTTAGCTTGTAAAATAAATTTCCCATTTTTAGAGTCTTTTGTCACATTCTGAAAATCTCTTCTCAGCTAAAAATTCTGGCTTTTGATCAATAGTGTATTTCTTAACCTTCAGTTTTGACATATTTCTACATTGTGCATTCTTAATTCATTGCACGTGTGTGTGCGCTCGTGTGTGTGTATGTGTGTGTGTGTGCGCGTGCGTGTGTGTTGATGATGGGGTAGCAATTCAGAAGATATATGCTTTTCTCTCTCAATTATTTTTAGGCTATTAATGATGACTGAGTGAACCATTTAAAAATTTCAGGAGAGGAGCTCTGTTAAAAAATAAGTGACCTTGTGCTTAAATCAAATAATTAAAATTTCAAAATTGGGACTTATTATCAATGCTAAATATTCTCCTTCTATTTTTGAGAGCATTCTGCCTAACTAATGCACAGCAATCTGTTTTTTTCTCAAATAAAATGTCTAACTGAAGCCAAATTAAAAAATATCTAAATGTAAAATCTACAGGAATTCAATATTTTGTTGGCTAATCTAGAATCACAAACAAAAATTGTACAGAGGTAAGAATAACAACAGCATGAGTGATACTACTGATCTCTCTTGAAAGTTCAACAAATTGAACAACTATAACACAGCAAAGAATCCCCAGCTGGACGTGCAGTGTGCCTGAAAGATCTGTGCACTGAATGGACTAAAGGTGGGACTGGTTGAAAAGTGGGGCAGAAGATAAAATACATTCGTGGCAGGCCCTGTGCAAAAGACAAACCCTGTGTGACTTTTTTCTTTCTTTACTGAACTATGGAGAAAAGGGAAGCTCCAGCTGTCTAGGTTTTGTCTGAGGGATATGGAGAGGAAAACCTGGAGTGACTGAGTCTCCTTCTTCCTGGAAGAGCAGTGAGAGAGAGGGGTCGAGAGGGAGATAAACCAAATCAGTGGCAGAGCATGGGTCACAGCTAGTGTTCCTGTGGTCAGCCTGCAGCTTGCTCTTGGCAGAGACAGAGAAAACTAAAGTGTGCTCTCCCCAACCTCCCAGGTCCCACCTCCCTCATCTCATGGGCAGAGAGTGGTAGAAACAACCCCACAGCAAGGTCTCCAGAGCCACTCTCTCCCCTGAAGTACAGAGGTGTTCCATGTCTGGTCACCTGGTCTGTTGAGACATAGGGAAGAGCACTTGGAGGCCTGAGATCACCATTGTTGGACTTGGAAAGCTGGAAAGCTAAAGCCATAAAGTCCTCACAACACACTCCACCCACCAACACCACTGCAGCCCCACTTACATCATTGTGACAAAAATCATCTCGGCAGAAAGCAACCCAGAAATTCACAGAGCTAAACTTTGTAATACAGTGACACTTACTGCAAAAAAAAGTAACCTCTCAAAACTGAAATTTATTTTTTCTTTTTTTTCTCTTATTCTTTTTTCTTTTTCTTTTTTGAATTTCATTTTCTTTAACATCTATACTTTTATTCTTATTTTTTTCTGGTGTTTTGTTTGTTCTTGATTTTTTTGATTCTTGATCTTTGTGTTCTGTGGTTTTTCATTTTTACCTGTCATTATCTGTAAAAGTTTTATATTTTTATTTTATTTTTTTAATTTTAATTTTTAGTATTTTTAGTTGTTTTTTGTTAGGGTTCTTAACAATACCACTCTCAAATGTCATCAAGGAAGAAGAAATTAAATACCATGGCTACACAAGACAGAGACATATTTCAGAAAGAAAAGGGAAAATATGCAGAAAAAAATCTCAACCACATGGAAACCTTGAAGTTAAATGATAGAGAATTCAAAATTAAAGTTCTGAAAATATTCAACAAGATGCAAGAAAATACCAATAGGCAACTTAATGAGCTCACCAAGGAGACTGAAAATTTAAAAACAGAGATGAAGAACTCAGTACCTGAGTTGAAAACTGAGATAGAAAGTTTAGTTAATAGAACAAGCCAGATAGGGGAAAGAATCAGTGACATTGAAGAAAGGCAACTAGAGAGGCTATAGAGAGAAGAGGAGAGAGATTCACAAATTAAAAAAAAATCAGAGAGCTCTAAAAGAATTGTCTGACTCCATCATAAATAGCAATATAAGAATACAGGGGATCTTCAGATTATGACACAGTTTCTTTCTGAAGACAGTGATATAACCCTAATTTTGGTGTAAGTCAAAACACACCCTAGCCTAAGTCACATACCTATACTCACACAGTTGTAAAATTATAATCTTGAACATAAAAACACAACTAAGCCACAGAAAAGAAAAAGGATATAAATATACTGTACTGTACACTGTACTATAGTAACAGAAAAAATAACAAAAAATGAATGTTAAAAAATTTACTTTATTCCTGTAGTTGGCTTGTACACTGAAAGAGGCATTGCAAGGTGGGAGAGAGTGCCCTATTGGGACGAGGAAGCTGGAGAGGCAGGAGAACCTACAGAAGGTGCTAGAGATACTGTGTCAGGTGAATCAGGATTGCCTAAGGAATATGAAGGATATGCTGGGGTGACTCTACCTGTACTACATGTGTTACATCTTGAGAAGCAGCTGATATAGAAGGTACAGGATCTGTTGCAGGCCTCTCTACCTTCTTAAAGAGTTGTTCCAGGCTAACCTGGAAGGTTGATGACTTCTCTTCCAAAACCTGCCTATAGCATTTCAAGGCATCCATAACAGCTCTGTAGACCTTACTGATTCTGTCATCACTGGGGTCCTCATCCTCAAATTTTGCCAACCCATCTTCTACCATAGAAAAATCTTCTGCTAAACCGTTGGTAGTAAATCTTTTGGGTTCTGGGGTTTCTATCTCCCTCACTCATATGCTGCATTACTGTATATTCTTTTGCCACATGCAACCAAACTAATTTGCCCATATAGTCCATAAGTATGATGCTAATGGCATAAGTCAAAACACTCCCATCACCATTTTTTAAAGTTTTTATGAGAGTGTTGTAAACTCAAAACGTCATATGTCAAGACTGTTGTAACTCCAAAACCCCCTGTAATAGGTATATCAGAAGAAGGAGAAGAAGAAAGAGAAGGAAATGGAGAGCCTATTCAAACAAATAATTGACAAGAACTTTCCAAGCCTATGGAAAGAGGTAGATAGATCCTCAAATCTAAGAAGCAAACAGAACTCTGAGTTATCTCAACCCAAACAGACCTACTCCAAGGCACATCGTAATAAAATTATCAAAAATCAATGACAAAGAAAGAATCCTCAAGAAAGTTAGGAAAAAGAACATAACATATAATGAAAGCCCATTAGGTTATCATCAGACTTTTCAGCGGAAACTCTATAAGCCAAAAGAAAGTGGACCAAAACATTCAAAGTGCTGAAAGAGAGGAATTCCCAGCCAAGAACACTATATCCATCAAAGTTATTCTTTAAATATGGAGGAGAAATAAAAACTTTTGCAGACATACAGAAGCTGAGGAAATTTATCACCAGAAAAAACCCACAGTAGGAAATACTCAAGGGAGTTATTCTATCAAATACAAAGAACAAAACAAATTAAAACTACAAGTAAAAGTTCCAATAAGGTCACAATAAAAACAAGGATAATCTGTGACAACAATAACATAAAAGGTGAGAGGATAAAGATTTGCAGTAGTAAAGGAGAGTGGGATTTATTTCAGGAACACAAGGATGGTTTAACAAAAAGTAAATCAATTAACATAATATACCACATCAATAAAACAAAGAACAAAAATCTTATGATCCTATCAATAGATGCAGAAAAAAGGTTTTTGATAGGATCCACCATCCCTTTATGTTTAAAACACTCAATAAAATCAGAATAGAAGGAAAGTACCTCAACATAATAAAGGCCATATATAACAAACCATCAGCTAATATCCTACTAAATGGTGAAAAAATGAAGGTTCTTTCTCTAAAATCAGGAATAAGACAAAGCTGCCTACTCTCTCCACTCTTATTCAATATAGTTTTGGAAATTTTAGCCAGAGCAATCAGGCAAGAGAAAGAAATAAAAGGCACACATATCGGCCCTGGCCAGTTGGCTCAGTGGTAGAGTGTCGGCCTGGCGTGTAGAAGTCCTGGGTTCGATTCCCGGCCAGGGCACACAGGAGAAGTGCCCATTTGCTTCTCCACCCCTCCCCCTCTCCTTCCTCTCTGTCTCTCTCTTCCCCTCCCACAGCTGAGGCTCCATTGGAGTAAAGATGGCCTGGGCACTGGGGATGGCTCCTTGGCCTCTGCCCCAGGCGCTAGAGTGGCTCTGGCCACAGCAGAGTGACGCCCCAGAGGGGCAGAGCATCACCCCCTGGTGGACAGCGTGTCGCCCCCTGGTGGGCGTGCTGGGTGGATCCCGGTCGGGCGCATGCGGGAGTCTGTCTGACTGTCTCCCCCGGTTTCTAGCTTCAGAAAAATACAATACAAAAAAAAAAAAAAAAAAAAGGCACTCATATCAGGAAAGAAAATGTTAAAAAAAAGATTTACTTATTAACATTTCAAAACATCTTGTTGTCACTCCTGTAAAGAATTGGTATGGGGTGGTGTGGAGACAGACGCTGTTGTATTAGGAGACTGTGTTGGCTGTAGACACACTACAGAGGAGGAGAGAGATCTAAATGATTCTCATGGTACCAACCTCCTGGTCTCTGAACAATTATATCTTTATTATAGTGACAGATACAACATTCTCTCTGAACCTGCTGCTATTAATCCTTTAAACCTCAGAATTAACTCTCCTTGTTCTGGTTTTCCATGAAAAGTAACTTTCAGGCAACTTCACTTTCCACATGCCTGATTCTCAGGGAGACGGTGAACTGGTCAGCACTCTGTCAATATTTGGCCCACTTGATGGATATGGTTCTTATTTCAAATGAAAACATTGGCTTTCTAGTTATATGTATTACACTTTGTCTTGATGCTCATATATTTCATATTCTTGATTTCCTCTGTCAATCTTTGACCTCTGGGCTAAAATGTGATTTAGGAGAAAGCCAGGAGCTTCTATGTGGATTCAGGTGGAGCAAACACCAGAGTGGCCACTGAATTGATTTCTTGTGCAAGTAAAGGTCGGTTCAGGAATTTTTAAAAAGTCTGTGTTTTGTGTATGTCACTGGATATATTTAACTCAATCTTTTATGACTTTTGCTCTGGCCTGCTCACTTAGGACTTCAGTCCCCTCTGCTATCCTTCCTTCAAGGCTTCTGGAAATTTCTATCTATATCTAGTCAGTGATGACATGGCACATACCAAGCTACTCCTGTTGCCTGGTACATTGACTAAATACATTGTTTGACTCTTAATTCATATAACACATACTACTTTCATTGATGCCAGCTATTGGTTATGTAGTGCCTATTTATATGCCAGACAATGTGCTAAGTACTTACACACATAAATTTATTTACTTCTCACAAAAACACTATGTTGTGGGTTAAATTGTGTCCTCCTAAAAATGTTGGAACCTTAACCTGAGAATATCAGCTTATTTGGAAATAGGGTCTTTACAGGAGTGAACAAGTTAAAATTAGAATTGAACATGAAGTCGTTAGAATGGTTTTTAATCCAATATGACTGGTATACAAAGGGGGTATTTGGACACAGAGGCAGACATGCACAGATAGAAGATAGAGTGAAGACACACAGGGAGAACACATGTGAAGATGAAAGATTGGAGGGATGCATCTACAAGTCAGGGATACCAGCATGGGACAAGAAACTGGGAGGGAGGCAGGCAGGTTCCCCCTCAACACCCTTACAGGGAAGCCACACTGCCAAAGCTTTGATTGTGGACCTCTAGCCTCCAGAATTGAGACAATATATTTCTTTAGTTTAAGCCAGGCAGTTTTGGGTACTTAGGTATGGCAGCTCTAGGAAATGAATATACTTTATGAGAAGGTTACTATTAATTCCCCCCATTTTGCAGATGAGAAAACAAGAACAGAGGAATTCAGGGATTTATGCTTTTATGTATTGTACTAAACTGCCTCTCTCTCTTTTTTTTTTTTTTTTTTTTTTTTTTTTTGTATTTTTCTGAAGCTGGAAACGGGGAGAGACAGACAGACTCCTGCATGCACCCGACCGGGATCCACCCGGCATGCCCACCAGGGGGCTATGCTCTGCCCCTTCGGGGCGTCGCTCTGCCGCTACCAGAGCCACTCTAGCGCCTGGGGCAGAGGCCACGGAGCCATCCCCAGCGCCCGGGCCATCTTTGCTCCAATGGAGCCTTGGCTGCGGAAGAGGAAGAGAGAGACAGAGAGGAAGGGGGGGGCGTGGAGAAGCAAATGGGCGCTTCTCCTATGTGCCCTGGCCGGGAATCGAACCCGGGTCCGCCACACGCCAGGCCGACGCTCTACCGCTGAGCCAACCGGCCAGGGCCAACTGCCTCTCTTTTTTAGTGAAGGAATTTTTTCTTTCTCAGACCATTTAACCTTATTTTTACTTCCTTTGCCAGGCAGCACAGTGCACATCATTTCCTCTGTAGTCTCCCATGGGGCATCGTGGCCTTGACATGCCCAGAGCTGCACAGTGGTCTGTGCTACGGGCAGGGGAAGACTCCCTCTGTGCTGTATCTCCATCTGTTGGAGGCTTTCTCAAGTAGCACTGCCCGAACCCCAGGTTTGGCAGAGTGTTGAGGGGAGCACCATTTTAGGATTTTAATTCCAGCTCTTGTTCCCAAACGTCTGAACATGAATCAGTGGGGACGAGGTACAGAACAAAGACTATGAGAAAACTGGCTCACATTAACTCTTAAATTCTTTTCACCCTATAGACTAAACTATAACTGGGTCATGTGTGCATGGAGAAAAATACCCATCAGGACACATCAGGTTATCAGGTGAGAGATGTGTGTGTGTGTGTGTGTGTGTGTGAGAGAGAGAGAGAGAGAGGGAGAGGGAGAGAGAGAGAGAAAACTAAGAAGAAACTTTGTTAGGGTATCAGCATGTTTATTTGAAATTATGGGTATGTATGCATGGAGGTATACCATATATAAAGATAGTCACTAAAACGCTAATGGTAATTATTGCAATCATAGAATTTCAGGTGACTTTTTTTCTCCTACTTTTCTGTGGGATAAAGGATTTTTAAAATTATTTTCATAATAATGGCTCCCATAAAGAGCACAGATGTGATATAGACAATATTGTGTCCTTTATTTTGGATGCATAAATTGGCTTGACCACAAGATTTCTGAGTGTTTTCCACTTTCTTTGTGTAAAGTATGATGGTTTTTTTTCTTTAAAATTATCTTGACAATTAGAAGTATGATGTATAAGATAAGTGCTTAGAAGGGATTTGAAGAGGTGATATTAAATGAATCAGCAGATGAAGAAAATGAAAATGCTCTTAAGAAGTCGCATGGTTAGACTCTCTTCTGTCTCTTTTATTTGGACAGGCTGAGTGACTATAATATAAAGAAAGAGTTCCTCCTCCCCCTCTCATTTGTGCTTGGCCATATGGATCGTAATGACTAAGGCAGTCTGTTCAGGAACCTCTGCCCATATTACTGGGCACACATGCTAGTTTTGTAGCAAATGAATACTGGCAGGTTGTCATCAAAATAATAAGCCTATGGTCCAAAGGGAATGAAGTTGGTGTTCTTAATAAACTGTTATGATACTATTTTGTATACTGAAATCTCTGATATCTAAAAACCATCATGTTGTAAATATTTGTCCATTTGGTATCCAGAGTCAGAGCATCCCTCATACCTATCTGGCTTTCAAGGTCAGTGAATTTTGCAGAATTCTTTGTCAACTAGCTGCTATGAGATGGATGAATTTATGCAATAATGAACTCAACAAGCTAGTTACTGAATAAAATTATTTTTTTTATCAAGTGAGAGGTAAGGAAGCAGACAGACAGATTCCCACATGTGGCCCAACAGGAATCCAGCTGGCAAGCCCCCTACCAGGGGATACTCTGCCCATCTGGGGGCTCCATTGCTTGGCAACCTAGCTATTTTAGCACCTGAGGTCAGGCCATGGAGCCATCTTCAGCACCTGGGGCCAACTTTTCTCAAACCATTCCAGCCATAGCTGTGGGAGGAGAAGAGAGAGATGGAGGAAGGGGAAGGGTGGAGAAGCAGATGGTCACGTCTCCTGTGTGCCCTGACTGGAAATTGAACCCAGGACCTTCGCATGCTGGGCTAATGTTCTGTCACTGAGCCAACTGGCCAGGGCCTGAATAAGATTTTTTTAATGGAATGTACTGACAGGAGAAAAGCAAAAGCAAACATAAAGGGTGAATAATAACCTAATAAAGAGACATTATTTTCTTCAGTTCAGGGGAAGTAGTAAACTATCTAAGCAAACTTTCAGAAGTCAAAAGGGAAAGAAGATGGGACTTCAACTCCATTGAGACAGAGAAAATAAGTAAAGTATATCCAAGAAAAATGAATTATATATATGGAAGTAACAGAAAAGAAATAAGTACTTGAACTGTTTAATCTTTTACAGATTCATAAGGGTGTGAACAAGGATGTGAAACAAAAAATATGTGACAGGTTTAATTAAAATTTTCTTAAGTCACATTAAGTACTTCTTCCAAATACCCAACTACAAAAATAGTTTTTTAAAAATGCCAAGGTTTTAAGAAAAGGAAATAATTGTTCTTTAGGTGGGCCACAAGGAAAACAATAAAAGCCACTTAGTTCTATAATAGTTACCTGCTCCATCCAATTTCCACCAAAAACAAAATCAAAGCCTGGTGCTTTGGGATATAAAAGCTCAATATGTCAAACTAGAATTGCATCTAATTTGTTTCATTAAATCAAATTTGTCTTTTGCCAGAGTTGTTCAAGAATCTCTCTGATTTTTATTTCAAAGTTTGAAGTACTTCTCAATATTATGTGACCTGCCCTGTTGCTAATATTCCTGTATTTCTTCTGCCATAGGACTTTTATTTCCCCATTGACTGCATCTGTCTACCTTGTATATTACACACACACACACACACACACACACACACACACACACACACGTGCCTCTACTCCTGGATGCCTTGCACTTTAGCAAAAATATGGTGGTGTTTGTGAAGTAGAAAGAATAACTTCAGCCTGACCAGGTGGTGGTGCAGTGGATAGAGCATCAGACTGGGATGCGGAGGACCCAGGTTCTAGACCCCAAAGTTGCCAGCTTGAGCACAGGCTCATCTGGTTTGAGCAAAAAGCTCACCAGCTTGGACCCAAGGTCACTGGCTTGAGCAAGGGGTTACTCGGTCTACTGAAGACCCACGGTCAAGGCACATATGAGAAAGCAATCAATGAACAACTAAGGTGTCACAACGAAAAATTGATGATTGATGCTTCTCATCTCTCTCCGTTCCTGTCTGTCTGTCCCTATCTATCCCTCTCTCTGACTCTCTCTCTCTGTCTCTGAAAAAAAAAAAGGAATAACTTCAATGTAAAACTTAGGCCTTAGGCATTTGGATTGTAAAATGCTTTTGACAATCTACAAAAAGTAAATTTCTCCAAGTTTCAAACTTGGCTTAGGTGAGGTCTCAGTATCCACTTTCTTGTTGTCTGCCCCCAGGCCTGTGAGCTCCCATCCATAGATCCCTTCAAGGAATTCCATGTGATTTGTTTCTTTTTCATTCTTTTAAGTAGAAACATTCAGTTCTCTTCAACTTCTATTCTTGACTTTTGCTCTTGGGCAATTTCACCTAAAATCAGTCCAATGAGCTACATAAGAAAATTAACTTTAATTTATTGTCTCTCAATTTAGAAAATAGAAGTGGCTATAAATCCAAAGGTAAAATGTCTTCACTGCACTTTCTTTTATTTTGCCATGTTTCAAGTCAATAGCAATAGAAAATCCATTTCTCACTTCAATGTTTTTTTTAAAGTAGGGAAACAGAACTTTGGATTCTCTCAATTTCTCAGATTTGAGGAGATGTAACCAGCCACCTTCTCCCCTTTCCCATTTCTTTGATAACACTGCTTGCAACAGACATGTTGGGTTTTTAGAAAAGGTTGGTGGTTGGTGCTTTTGGCCATGGTTGAAGGGTGGGATGAGTAGGAAGGGATAAAGATATAAAGGAAAATGGAAACACTGGTCTGTTCTCTATTATTTTCTCATTGCTTACACTGGATTTTTAAACACTGATATTTTTTGCTGCCTTTAAAACTGAAAAGTAATTACTAGGAAAAATTATATTAAATTTGCTTTTTCTTTACAAATATAATACATTTGTTCTTTGTAGCTCTCTAAACCCATTATCAGAAAGATCATGCCTCTTTAATGACAACAAAATTAGAGAAGTTAAAGAAAACAAGACAAAAGTAAACATACTCTTCCCATATGATCTAGTAATTACACACCTTAGTATTTACCCAAAGAAGTTGAAAACTTACGTTCACACAAAAATCTGCACATAGATGTTTACTGAAACTTTATTCATAATTGCCAAAAACTTGGAAGCAACTAAGTTTCACTTTGGTAGGTGAGTGGATAAGCTGTGGTACATCCAGACAGTGGAATATTGTTCAACATTAAAAGAAAAAAAAGGAGGGGGGACCACTAAGCCATGAAGGAACTTTAAATGTATTCTATTGAGTGCAAAAAGCCACTATGGGGAGACTACATATTGTATGATTCCAACTATATGACATTCTGTAAGAGGCAAAACGATAGTGACAATAAGATCAATGGTTGCCAGGGGTTAGAGATGGAGTAAGTGATGAATACACAGAACACAGAGGATTTTTGGAG
This sequence comes from Saccopteryx bilineata, assembly GCF_036850765.1. Classification (NCBI taxonomy): domain Eukaryota; kingdom Metazoa; phylum Chordata; class Mammalia; order Chiroptera; family Emballonuridae; genus Saccopteryx; species Saccopteryx bilineata. The sequence goes on from NC_089498.1 coordinate 65,791,241, forward strand.
CAGTGAAGATGATCTACATATTATAATGATGGGTACATGTCATAATACATTTTTCCAAACCTATAAAATGTGTAATACAAGGAAAGAACCCTAAAGTCAATTATGGATTTTGAGTGATTTGATGTGTCAATATAGGTTCATCCATGGTCAAAAATGTTTTGTTTTGATGAGTGGTATTGATAATGGAGGAAGCTATACATGTGTGCAGTGGGGAGTATATGGAAAAGCTCTGTACCTTTCTCTCAATTTTATTATAAACCTAAAACTTCCATAAAAATAGTCTTAAAATACATAACTACCACTCAGACCAATGGAACAGAATAGAGAGCCCAGAAATAAAACCACATATATATGGTCAAATCACCTGTGATAAAAAAGCCAAAAACATACAATGAAGAAAAAAAGCCTCTTCAATAAATGGTGCTGGGAAAACTGGAAAGCCACATGCAAAAGAATGAAACTCGACTACAGTTTGTCCCCTTGTACAAAAAACTAATTAAAAATGGATCAAAAACCTACATATAAAATCTGAAACAATAAAATACATAGAAGAAAACATAGATACTAAACTCATGGACCTTGACCATAGAGAACATTTTATGAATTTGACTCCAAAGGCAAGGGAAGTGAAGGCAAAGATAAATGAATGGGACTACATCAGATTGAGAAGCTTTTGCACAGCAAAAAAACCTGAAAACAAAACAAACAGACATCTAACTAAATGGGAAATGATATTTTTGAACAACAGCTCAGATAAGGGGCTGATATCTCAAATATATAAAGAACTCACAAAACTCAACAACAAACAATCAAACAATCCAATAAAATAATGGGAAGAGGACATGAACAGACACTTCTCCCAGGAAGAAATACAAATGGCCAAAAGATATACGAAAAGATGCTCATCTTCACTAGCTGTTAGAGAAATGCAAATCAAAACTACAATGAGATACCACCTCATACCTATTAGCTATTATCAACAAGACAGTCAACAATAAGTGTTGGAGAGGCTATGGAGAAAAAGGAATCCTCATTCACTGTTGGTGGGAATGTAAAGTAGTACAACCATTATGGAAGAAAGTATGATGGTTCCTCAAAAAATTAAGAATAGAACTACCATATGATCCAGAAACCCCTCTACTGGGTATATACTCCCCAAACTCAAAATCATTGGTATGTAAAGACACATGCAGCCCCATATTCATTGCAGCATTGTTCACAGTGGCCAAGACATGGAAACAAGCAAAAAACCCTTCAATAGAAGATTGGTTAAAGAAGATATGGTACATATATACTATGGAATAGTACTCAGCCGTAAGAAATGATGACATAGCAACATTTACAACAACGTGGATAGAACTTGATAACATTATTCTGAGTGAAATAAGTAAATCAGAAAAAACTAAGAACTGCATGATTTTGTATATAGGTAGGTCACAAAATTGAGACTCATGGATATAGATAAGAGTGCAGTGGTTATCAGGGGGAGGGAAAAAGGGAGAGGGAGGGAGTGGTGGGAGGGGAGGGGTATAAAGTAAACCAAATGAAGGGTAATGGAGGATGATTTGACTTGGGTAATGGGTATACAATATAATCAAATGTCAACATTACTGGAGATGTTTTCTCTAAATCTATGTGCTCTAGTTGGCCAATGTCACCCCATTAAAATTGCTTAAATAAAACTATTAAAAAATACATAACTATATCATTATCATACCTAAAAAATGAAAGAAGGCAAGAGAGACATTTTAGGTTTCTCTTTTTAGTTAGCATTGGACCAAGTGAAAAGGAAATTATTAAAATATTTTATTAGAGTGACTATTACAATGTACTCTATAATACATTACACTGGGGAACAAAATTTTTGTTGCATCTACAAAAACACTTGTTCTTACCTAATTCAAGTGTGCTGATCTCAAATCTGACAGTTTTTTTCTGTAAGCTACAGGTTTTTTTTTGCAATTCAAGATTTAAGTTTTCATCTTATTATAAAATTTTCAACATTTAGTTTAACATAATGAAGTAGAATGTCTTCTTGGGCATCATCTGTGAAAATATAATAATTTATATAATGCAGTAAATACACTAATACACTAAAAGATATGATTTCATCAGAATTTGTCTACAATTTTGAAATAGAACATATTAAAACACTTATTTTAATCATAAAATTTGTGCAAAATTTATTTAAATTCTATTCAGGCAAAAATTTGTGTCTATAGCTTTTGTGTTTGTGTACTTGTTGAGGACAATCTCGTTTGATGCTCCAGCAGTAGTCTGCTCATCACTAACAGCTCCAAGATTTTCAGGAAACTTATCAAGGTGACTGTTCAAGAAGTGAATCTTAACGCTCATGTTACATCCAATGTCATGAAAAGCCAACAGCATCCTTTGAACCAGAAGTTCATAGTTTTCTGCTTTTTTGTTGCTAAGGAATTTCTTTGTAACTGCCACAAAAGACTGCCATGCTGCTTTCTCCTCTTTATTCATCTTCCTGGCAAATTCTTTGCCATATATGAGGGTTCGAATTTGAAGTCCATTGAATACACCTGCTTTTATCTTCTCAAAATACAAGGCAGGAAAAACAGAAATAATATGATGAAAGCATTCACTTTCTATATTCAAAGCCTGAACAAACTGCTTCATTAAGCCAAGTTTGATGTGAAGTGGGAGAAAAATAATCCTGTCTCAATTAACTACAGGTTTATTCACAATATTTTGCATCCCTACTTCCAGAGCTTCACGTTTTGGACACTCCTTCTGTGTCCAGTGTTTCTCCCGAGCTCAGCTGTCCCACAAACACAGAAAGCAAGGATACTTCGTGAAACCTCTCTGTGTCCTAGTAGGAAATTTACCATTTTAAGATCCACACAAATGATCTAGTTATGCTCCTCATACTTCAGAAAGTCAAGGACAATTTTTACATCATTATACTCTTCTTGCAGATGAGTTGAACAACCAATTGGAACCACTGAAAATAGGCAATATATGCACAAATCACAAATGATGAAATATTGTGCCTTTGACATTGAAGTGTGTAACAGCCACATATATAACAGAAGGTGTCAGGACTATTCTTACATTTACACTTACTCAAAGAAGCCATGATTCAATCTTAAAATATAATAAGAGGGTTTTTTTATCAGATAATAATTTTTTACATTTAAAAGCAACTACAATTATGTAAAAGTGATGTTTGTAAAACATTAATTGCTTTGTGGTTATGTTCAATCCAAGAGTCATTGCCCTTTAACTCTAATTTAAAAACCAATGCATGCCATTCATTGTAACAAAAAGAAATTAAAATTGCATAAAAACTAGAGCATGTACCAAAAAAACGGATTTTAGATTTGGAGTCAGAGGTGCAGAAATATATGTAAACAGTTCTAAAAAAACCTCATGCAACAGAAAATGAAAAAATTTGTTCCCCAGTGTTATCTGTGACCATTCTCTGTTACAACTGCATCAACAGGACAAACCCCATAAAGATTTAACACATATTTGTTTATTTCCCTCCTATTTCCTCAGCCTACCATATTTCCTCATGTATAAGATGTATCTTTTTTTCAAAAAATTTGGGGTGTAAAATCTGGATGCTTCTTATATAGTGGTTGTAGATTTTTTAATTTGCATTTCTCAGTTTTTTGCGCTTGTTGTCTTTGCCCTCATTGTTTTGCACTTGGTACCGATATTTTATGGTAGGTTACGTTTTACTCCGTTCTGCCCAGAAGTGGCTCAGAAAAGATTTTCATACAGTGTTGAATTCAAATTAAAAGTGATCCAGTTTGCAAAAGTGAATGAAAATCGTGCTGCTGAACATAAGTTTGTTCCTCTTCCAACTGAGAAATCTATTCAAGACTGGCTTTTCTTCTACAGCAAGAAGAAACCCTACTGAAAATCCCACAGCAAAATAAGGCCATGAGAGGGAAGTCAGCAAAATGGCCTGATTTAGAGTGGGAACTGAAGAGGATTGAAGAGCAAAGGGCAATTGGAATTCCTGTGTTTACAAAGATGGTTCAGCATGAGGCAAGAAGAATTGCTAATAAAAAAGTAGTTACTGATTTCAAAGGAAGACACAATTGTTACTTCAGGTTCATGAGATGGAATGGACTAAGCATGTAAACACGCACCAGACTTCCCCAAAAGATGCCTAAAAGCTATGAGCAGAAGGTCCTTGAATTTCATTGTTTTGTCATTCAATGTTGGAAGACACATCAGTTTGAGTTGGGATGAACTGCAAATATGGATGAAGTGCCCTTTCAATTTTATGTCCCAAGTAACAGAACTATTGATAAAAAGGTAGTGAAAACTGTAACTGTGAATACAGTGGACATGAAAAGAACCATTATATAGTTGTTCTAGCTTGTTGTGCTGACAGCACCAAGCTGCCTCCTTTGCTCTTTTTCAAACTCAAAACAGTGCCCAAAGAAGGCATTCCTCAAGGAGTAATTTTCCACTTTCATGAAAAGTGTTGGATGGATCAGGATGGCATGAAGATCTGGTTTGGGAAAGTTTGGAGAAGGAGACCAGGTGGGCTCTTACACAAGCTTGTTCTATTGATGCTTGATCAGTTCAGGGCACATGTAACAAAAAGCACAAAGAAGATTGCTGCAGAGAAAAAACAAAACTTGCCATCATACCTGAAGGCCTGACCTCCCAGCTCCAACTACTTGATGTCAGCATTAAGAAACCCTTCAGAGCTGCCATGAGAAATGAATGGAATCAATGGATGAAGTCTTCTGGGGACAATTTGATACCAGCAGGAAGGGTGAAGAAACCAACTATAGGAAAAGTTTATACCTGGGTGAAAAGATTCTGGGATAATATCAAGATTGAGATAATTGTCAAGTCATTTAAGAAGTGTGGCATTTCAAATGCCATAGATGGAACTGAGGAAGACAGTGATTCGTCATCAGACACAGATGAGAACAAGCAAATGGATGGGAGTTTTTACAGTGAGGAGGAATTGTATGAATTTTATGATGAATAAAATTTGAGTTCAATAACTTTATGCAATACATTAAAAAAAATTGGATCCCAAAAATAAGGTGTGTCTTGTACATGGGAGTATTTTATACATGGGGAAATACGGTAAATTGCCTGGATTGATAGGTCTAGGGGGAAAGTGCTTCCTTGATAGATGTTATTATCAGATTGGGGGATTCATTTTCCAAAACTTGACAAAGGCTATATTTACAGGAATTAACTTGCAGGCAACCTTTTTGGCAAGAGATCCCATATTACTGTTTTTGAATATTTCTTATAAGCTTCTGTTTCTAATTTTTATTTATTTATTTATTTTAGTAAGATGCCTGTGCAATGTTTGGACTAGACTGTTGGACCTCAGAAATACATTCTGATTTCAAAGCCGCTCTATGACTGTCAATCTCTGGGCAAGCATTCAGTTTTCTAAAGTGGCCTTTCTTTGCTCTCTCAAGAGAAATAAAGACAGAAGGACATTCAGATTATATTACTAAAATGGTCATCTTTGGGTTAATTGCTATAAAATAAATAAAATTATCCTCATGAAATTCTCTTCCTAAAGTCTGTCACTTGGTAATATTATCTTGGTGATATACCTTATTTCAAGATTTCCCAGGCTTTCCCATCAGAAATTATTGAAGTTAAAATACTAGATATATTTTATAAAGGAGTTTATTTTAGGGCCCTTATGGTTAGATTCTCACTTTATGGTAGACACTTTTCTCAAATATCTAGATATCCTTGACTTTCTGTTTTATTTAAGGGCTAGGCATTGAGACACTGGCTGGGAGTGCCGGGTACAGAAGTGTGACTTGTCAACTAATAAATCTAATATCATCATCACGATTGGGCAGGGGTTTTATTGTTTTATTGGGGGATCTCAAATGCCAGTTCTTTTTGTTAGGCCACAGGAATCCCTGGAGAGGAATTCTCTAAGTTCTTCTTGAGAATTATGTTTGACTGTCAGGGTTCTGAAGGACCTGAAATGGGAGAAAGTAGCTGGAGTTGGGTGTGGATGGACTCAGGGTTTGATTTGTAGATGCTCAAGTAATCCCCTTTATTTCTAGCATAATTTTCACTCCCATCTTTCTTTGAATCCAGTGTCTCTTTGTTTAGAGCTTCAGAGCCTCTCTGATTCTACTTATCCTGAGAAAAAAACCTGTCTTCTGCTGGATGTGTGGAGAAAGTGTTCTTTTTCCTTGAAACATAAAGAAGTTATTTTTCTTTTGGGTTTTTTTTGCATTCTAGTTTCTCTTTTTGTAGCTTCAATTCCTAATTTAGCTATACTGAGATTTGGGGGACACATATACATACTTCTTTATATGATCTTTTTTTTCTTGATATAATCCTTTGTAACCTCAAATTATTTCTCATTTTATCCACTAATCCCATTAATTTAGAAGTATTTGTTTTTAATCAATTAGTGTCTTTTGTCTATAAAATTGGACTTGATTGCTAAGGTCCTTTACAAATCAGAAGTTCTAATGTGGTAGGAAGCAGGCTAAAAGGGCCAGCTTTGGTTAGACCCCTGAATTCATAACACTGACCCACCATTGTACAGTCAAGATTCACCGGTTGCAAGCAACAGAGACCAGCTAAGTTTCAATAAGCATAAAAAAGAAATTGTAAGAAGGATACTAAATAACAATCTATTTCAAAGCAGAAACATCAGTCTCTGAAAAGCCAGAGAATGGGCAGACAACCAAGAGAAGCCAGGCAGTGGGGCTGTCAGTCAAAGTCGTACCCCAGGAGCAACCTAGTGAGGAAGTTGCCACTGGAGCCACTGCCACTGGATATTTACCTGCAGCACACTCTTTTTTTTGTATTTTTCTGAAGTTGGAAAGGGGGAGGCAGTCAGACAGACTCCTGCATGCGCCTGACCAGGATCCACCTGGCCCGCCCACCAGGGGGTGATGCTCTGCCCATCTGAGGCATCGCTCTGTTGCAATCAGAGCCATTCCAGTGCCTGAGGCAGAGGCCACAGAGCCATCCTCAGTGCCCGGGCCAACTTTGCTCCAATGGAGCCTTGGCTGCAGGAGGGGAAGAGAGAGATAGAGAGGAAGGAGAGGGGGAGGGGTGGAGAAGCAGATGGGCACTTCTCCTTTGTGCCCTGGCCGGGAATTGAACCCAGGACTCCTGCACGCCAGGCTGACACTCTACCACTGAGCCAACTGGCCAGGGCCCCTGCAGCACACTCTTAATGCCACTTCCACTGCCACTGTGAAAAAATTTTCAACTCTCTCTCCATCTTTGGGATTGATTGTGCTTGTGCCCTTAAGTCTCAAGGAATAAGGAAAGCAAATTTATTAATCAAGGTTCTCCAGAGACACAGAACCAGTAAGATTTATTTTAATTTAATTTAAAAGAGTTACTAAAGTGATTGTGGGGGCAGGAAAGTCTGAGATTTCCTGGGCAGGCTGGCAGGCTGGCAGGGTGGAAATTCAGGTAAGAATTGATGTTGTAGTGTTGAGTCCCAATTCCACAAGTCAGGCCAGATAGAATGGAAACTTGGAGTAAATGCTCCTTACTATGTTGCAGTCATGGGGCTGAATTCCTTCTTCAGGAGACCTCTGATTTGCCCTTAAGGCCTCTAACTGATTGATGGAATTCACATACAATATGGAGAGTAATCTGTTTAAATTAAAGTCTACTGGTTAAAATGTCAATTATATCTAAAAAAAATTCCTTAATGTTGACACCTGGACTAGTATTTGAACAAGTGGGCACTATAGTCTAGCCAAGTTGAAATAAATTTAACTATTATATCATTTAATATGTAATAAATCCACAACAGGATCCCCCTTCAAGTATTTCCTAAGCTTAAGACATTGGGTAGGGATATTACTATAAAGAAACATTTTACAGCTGCCCACTGTAGCCAGTTTACTGTTTGATCTTGGGCAACACTCTTCTCTCTGTGCTTCAAACTCTAGTTCTGTAAAATGGGGCTAAATATATGTAAAGCACTTAGAGAAGTACTTAGAACAAGGTATACTTGAATAAAATCTATAATTTGATTCACACAATAATCCAGTAAGGTTTGTGAGTTCTCATTTTATAATGAAGAACACTGAGATTTAGAAAAATATGTATCACATCCAGAATCACACAACTAGCCCATTACAAGGCCTACATAAGAACTCAGGTTTTTCTTATTCTAAATCCTGCTCTTATAACTACTCCTCTGTGCTGTCTCTACTTCAGTCCAGACAGAGGGGTCATCTCTATTCCCAGCTTCAGTTCCTCGAATGTTACCTTGACTTCACTGGTCTGGAAAATAAGAATCCTGAGGTCTCTAAACGTCAAATTCAGTATGCTAAACTCCTGTGAAGAAGATCATTGTCCTTTATATTAGACATTGAGCTTTTTTTTTCTTTTGGTATAGCACTGCTCCAACTCCCTTCTTTAAAAGATGGTTAATCCAATTTTAGTGAGTTTTTTGAGTCAACTCATAGATGTAGTAAAGAAAAAAATCTCCTTTTATACAATTAGAACAATTCAAAATTTAAAAAAAATTTTCATATAAATAAAATTAAACTTTTTAAAACTACATGAGTAAATTTGGGTAACTATGGAAAGTATTATTTCATATTTAAAAAATAAACTTTTACTTATTGAATATTACTTAAAAACAGTTTTGAATGTGTGATAGGTTGAACACTTCATAATGTCCATCACAGAAAAATAAAGAGAAAAATCACATCCAAGCCTTTTTTTGTGAACACAAGCAGGGGTCGTCAAACTTTTTATAAAAACTGCCCACTTTTGCAGTGCTGGTCAACCTGGTCCCTACCATGCAACCAAACAGCGCTGCAATGGGCCCATCATGAAAGCTGGAATTCCCACTAGTGGGCGGTAGGGACCAGGTCTACCAGCACTGCAAAAGTGGGCGGTTTTTATAAAAAGTTTGACGACCCCTGTAGGGTTAAGTGTATCTGAACAACATTAAAACAGAAAATGAAGCCATATTCCAGAAGCAGTTTGAGTCAAACATTTGTTCTAGAAGTCAAGTCTCCAACCAATTGAAATTGAGAGCAAAGCAATTTTGTTGGGTAGGATAGACTCAGACCTGGCCTTCTCAAACTATGATGGCTGTTTGAATGAGTTAGTGATGATTTCAGAATGCAGATCCTGATTCAACAGGTTTGAGGTGAGACCTGAGATTCTGTATTTCTAACAAGCTCCCAGGACTTACCCATACTCTTGTCCATTGCCCAATATTTTAGTAGCATGGGCAAACTACCAATTTTGATAGTTTTCTGAAATGAGAAAACAATACTATTCAATAATCAGAGTACCTGGTTATTTATTGTTTTTAGTCATTTATAGCCATTATGATATTATACCTTTCATTATGGTAGGATAGAACATATTTATAACATATTGTGGCATACTCCATATATAATTATAGTTTTATAGTGTATGTTATTGTAGCATACACCATATATGCTTAAATATGTAGCATATTTATTGTTGTTAGTCATTTATATCCATTATGGTATTATACTTTCAGAAGCCAAAGTTAGAAATGGCTATTAAGTTAACCAGACACCATTCCATCTGAATGTCTGGAAGTGAAGGAAGGGAGGAAATTGATATCTACTGTTCATCGTGAGACACTATTCAAACTACTTGACATGAAATGTCTCATTTCATTTCTACAACAATTCCATGTGAAGCACACACAAAAGCACCCTTTTATGGATGAGGAAGCCAAGTTTCAGAAAAAATAACTTGTCAAGGCGAGTAGGTGGTAGAGTCAGGGTTTGGATCTTGGTCTGTATGACTCGACAGCTCATGTTTTCTTTAATGTACAGTGTGCCAGTCACATTTTGACAATATAATTACTATTTCTTTTTCTTTTGACATCTTTGGCTATTCCTTATTTTTAAAGTTTTCTTAGAAAAAAAAAGAACCCAATCCAATTTTAAAAATCTACCCCAAATTGTTCATTAAACTTCCCTCTTATATTTCCCATTTTTTTTTATTTTATTCTGTATGTCAAAATTGTTCTCTTATTCTGCAAAAACCTTGAAGCTTTGTGCTGATCTGACTGACAAAGTACTATGGTTTAAAAACCATCTTGTTTCTTTCTCCACAAAGCCCCAACCTTTGATCTTCTCAGGAGCAATTTCCAAGTAGCCCTTCTTTCAAAACTTGTAAATCTTTGGTATGCACTCCTACCCAGGCCCTTTCCTTCTCCCCAAAAGAAGAGGTTGAGACCTTCAATTCTCCAGTGTCATTACTGTTCTATTGGAAGTCTCAGTGTAAAACTTGGTTCTCTATATTGAAGGCAAAATCAAATATAATGCACCTCATTTTCTGTCTGTGCTTACATACATGAAAACCAAATAGGGTGTTGGCAATCACCTAGTTTGCTTAATCTATGCAGGTGAAACCAGATTAATTCAGCACTTCTTCTCCTCCTCCTCCTCCTCCTCCTCCTCCTCCTCCTCCTCCTCCTCCTTCTTCTTCTTCTTCTTCTTCTTCTTCTTCTTCTTCTTCTTCTTCTTTTTTGGCTCTCTGTACTCAGAAACAATGTTAGCATGATTTGAATTCATCAGATAATTGCAGAATCACAATTTATCTTGTGATAGAAATTTGTAAAAGTTCTGGCAGTCTCTAATAAGAAGAATAAAAAGATTAGTTATCTAAGACTTTTGAAACTTTTATTTTACTGCTCAACTTTTTTTTAAAGGCAAACCAAAATGTAAAATCAACAAGATTAGGGCTTCTTGGGTTACATATAGGTGGAAACTGTGGAGCCTTATTTTTCATTCCTCTTACTCTGGGCATAGTCTCCTGAGACAGAATGATATCTTAGAATATGATACACTAAAGAAAAAAAAACAACCCCCCCCAAATGTGGACCATCAAGTCAGACAGACCAAGATTCAAACCCTGACTCCTAAAATATTCTCACAGCTCTGAGTGATGACTGCTGGCTTAAGCCAGCACATTACGTACACCTCTATCTCAAGACTAAATATTTTATTAAAATATATGGTTTTTAAAAAATATTTGGTATTCAGGAGGAACTAATAAAAGTATTTGACTATTTTTACAAAGATTTGAATTTCCTTAGCTATTATTTTATTCAGAGACCTAGATTTAGCCAATTCTATTTTCTAAAATCAAATTATAGGGTCTTGAGTTCATAGAAATATTAGAAGTGAAGTGTTGGAAAGATACATGAATTTAGAATCAGCTTGTTCTTTTTTGCTGAGGCTTCTGTTCAGATTAGGTCTCTAGCTGTGGCATACACAATCCAGGAAACATGTGTCAAGTGACTACACACATGGTACTCAAGATTATCTACATATCGTAGTCAGCTGCCACAATACGTACTTATTGAAAGGAAAAAATGTATGGCTTGTGTGGCTGTAATTTAACAAAAACCCAGAGTTGATTCTAGTGCACAATCAAGATTGAGAATTGCTAAATAAAGCCATTGAAAATTGGTCCTTTTATTCTGGTCATCTTTGTAATGGGTTCAGGTCCTAATGAATTATAATCCTGAAATTTTTTGTATAGATAAGTTCTAAATCAGACTGGATGGTGATAAGACCACATGGTCCAGTTTTCCTGTTCTGAATACATGTGTTGTAATGCTTACCCAATCTTCTTTAAATTTAATAACATTAAAAATAATATTTATCACCTGATTGGTGGTAGCACAGCAGAAAGAGCATCGACCTGGGATGCTGAGTGAGGTGCCAGGTTTGAAACCCTGAGGTTGCTAGCTTGAGCGTGTGATCATCAACATGATTCCATGGTTGCTGGCTTAAGCCCAAAGGTTGCTGACTTGAAGCCTAAGTTTGCTGACTTGAGCAAGGGGTCACTGGCTTGACTGAAGACCCCTGGTCAAGGCACGTATGAAAGCAATCAATGAAGAATTAAAGTGATACAACTACGAGTTGATGCTTTTCATTTTTCTCCCTTCCTGCCTACCTCTGTTTGTCTCACAAAAAAACCCAACAACAATAATAATATCTATCATTTGTTGAGAAACTATCTGTGGGTATCATGATCAGTGCTAACATTTATTAAACACTTGCTATTATATCCACATATATAATTTCTTCTAATTCTCACAAAACTTTGTTCCATAAGTATAAAACCCCCCTTTTTTCACAGAGGAGAAAACTGAGTCATAGAAAGGTATAGCTTTCTGGCTAAATATCTTTATGTGCATTGTCTCTAACCTTTTCAACAATCCTACAAGGTAAGTATTGAATATATACCCTTATTTTACTAATGTATATTTATAGCTAAGGCTTTAAATAGTTAAGTAACTTAGATGCTGAAAAGCAACCTAAAGTCAAGCCTAAATAATATTTATTTATTATGCAGAAAAGAGTATCTTTTTCTTATCTCCTATAAAGGCTTGAAGAGCCATGCCCAAATAAAATTCTTCCCAAACCAATGTTACTCTTAAAAGGAAAAGCTAGTAAATGCTATGAGATTAAAAGATTATACATACCAAAATAATCAAAATGCTTGGATATGAACTTTGGAGATTATAGAGAAGATAAGCATGGGAGTCCAAGAGACCAGGCCTAATATCTTCTACTTTAAATCTCACAACCAACTTTACTTTAAATGTATAAATGTGTTAAACTATGTAATTCCCTTGATTATCTACATGCTAGTCAAGGTGACTATTGAAGGATAGTGTAATTACAAAGTACAATTTCCAAGCTAAATAAAATTGCTTGTTATGTAATAGGTCTGTTGGGGACTGACCTCTGAAATGCCCAAAATAAATTCTGGTAAATCCTGGTTAGAGGTAAACGATGTACAGCCCCCCAAATTAATACAGAAAGTGCGAGATGATGTTTGATTTGGAGAGAATATTTTCTTTTGCTGTTTGTAAAACTCAGAAAAGATTACAATCAAAAGTACATTTTCTATTTTGAATTTCTTTTCTATTTTGTAACATCAGAGTGTTAGAAGTGGGCTATTGCTCTATCACTTTCAGGAGCTACATGAGGAGCAAAGTCTTTGGGCAAGACGATGAAACAGCTATCTGCTAGTGTCCAGTGTCTGTGAGATTTTATTCTATGTCTGAGCAGAGGATAGTACCTTCCAATGCTGCCTCAGTCATCTTGAATGTTTCATTTCTTACTGCAGCTTCCTGAGCAGAAGTAAGTGACTGGTGGGTTATAGGGTTGCAGGCAAGAGCCATGACCCCCTTCTCCCTTAAGTAGATGAAGGGACATTAAAGAACTGGACATTCCAGGTCACCTCCCCCCAGGTATCTGGATTGACTCAATTGGGTCTAGAAGGTCCCCTAGTTTACTTACGGTTAATCCTTTATTTCCCATAATAACTACCACCCCCACCTTTGAATCCCTTATTTAACCATACCTGTTAGAGAACCAATTGCTGACCTCCGCCTCAGGAGTCAGCCCCAGTGGCTGACCTCCACTTTAGGAGTAAGCTTAGCAGATGACCCCCTAATAAACTTTTCTTGCTTGAACTTGGGTGTTCTCCTTTGGCTGACCTTATATTGGGTGGATGGTGAGTTGTGTATGACAGTGTTAGGTATCCACACAAAGTATCAGCACCAGGAATGCAATTACAAGAAAAAGTTAGCGATGGCAAAGATGTTCCCATGCTGTCACTGATACTGTTTTTCCTCCTTGTATGAAATGAATTATTATATATAATCAGTGCTTATTATCTGGCCCTTTTCCATGTAATCATCACTTTCTATACTATAAGTATATAATTTTATGCTGAAATTAGGAGATGTTTACTTTTCTAAATTACTTTTCATTTTGACAATTTATAATTATATTTCTCTTTGCCTCTTCTTCATTTCATTCCAACTATCTCTATAGGGAGGAAGGAGGAAGGTTCACAGCCTAAATTTCTAAATTACTTGTTCTGTTTATCTAATGTTTTATAGCAAACTACATCACAATATTTATTATATGTCATCATTTTATGAGTCAGTAATTTTAGCAGGGCTCAGCTGGCTGAATTTATTCTGCTCTATACGATGTCAACTGGAGCAGCTGGTTTTGATCTGGGGGGTCCAGGAATGGCTTCACTTACACACCTAACATCTTGGTGGGGTGACTGGAAGACAGTGCTCAGCTGGGCTGCACGCCCTCTCTGTGCAGTCTCAGGGCCTCTCTGTGTGTTCTTTCCAGTACGGTAGCTGGACTTTGTACATGGTGGCTCAGGGCTCCAAGAAACCAAAGTGGAAACTGCCAGTTCTCTGGTTGACCTAGATTCTTTTCTGTTGTACTCCATTCTCCAAAGCAGTGTTTTTCAACCAGTGTGCCGCAGCACACTAGCGTGCCATGAGACATGGTCAAGTGTGCCGTGGGGAAATTAAACATGGGTCCCCAAACTATGGACCACATGCCGGATACGGCCCACAGAGGCTATTTATCTGGCCTGCCACCAGCCGCCTCCATCCGAACATAAACATTCCCCTCACAATCCCTCCCACTATCAGCGACAGGAAGAATGGAGACACAGGGAACGCTCACTGACCAATCACCTTCTAGGATTCATCCCGACCACTAGCGATGAACCAATAGTAGGCCGCCTCTCATCCACACCCAGGAAGGTCCCCGCTCGGGCTGCCATGCACTTGTCATTGTGTGGCCATGGTGAGTAGTTGAAGCTGCTACTCCTCCCCATGGTCCCAATTTCTAATCCTGGTCAGGACTGGAGGTAAATGTTGCCACCACTAGATGAAGCCTCAGCCTCAGCTGGTTATGTCTATCCTGATGGTGTATATAGATATTTGACCTTTTTCTTTTTAAAAGAGGCCCCCACAGAGGGTGATATACAATGCATCACAATGCATCACAATGTTATCTCTATTGTATATGGCCTCCTGAAGGGTCATCTTCTTAAAGAGCTCAAATCTCTATATACACCATCAAAACAAACAGAACCAAGGCCCCTGCACCCAGCTGACCATGGGATTTGAACCCACAACCTCAGGAAGAACTCTAGTATTTATCAGAATCCTTACCTAGAAAGCAAACTTCTCAATCTGACAGCAGAGATGCTCTGAGGACTTATGATGTTACACAAGTACTCAACATTTTCTAAAATTGATTTTGTCCAGTCTCTATATAGAGAGAGTATTTGCCAAATTGATTTGAACCCACAACCTTGATGAAAGCTCCAGTATCTATTAGCGGGACTGTATATATGAGGGGTTACATGGGACTGTATATATGAGGGATGTTACATGGGACTGTATATATGAGGTTACATGGGACTGTATATGAGGGGATGTTACATGGGACTGTATTTATAAGGGGATGTTACATGGGACTGTATATATGAGGGATGTTACATGGAACTGTATATATGAGGGGGTTATCCTTTTTTATTTAACTTTTTAAAAATAAATGTAATTTATTTAAAGGACCTCTGCCAGGCATATTTCACTCTTGTGACAGTTTGGGATCTCAGCAAGATGAGCAAGTGACAGTGATGGAGAAGTTTTTGAGAAGGGAAAATGCAAATGCCGAACAGGGCCCTGGACAAAATTCTGACCCAGATGAAGGCCCTAGTATGAGTGGTCGACAAAAGAAAAAAGACAAGACAGTGAGCTCGAGGCAATACAGTGAAAGCTATCTTTCATTTGGATTTACTTTCACCGGGAATGAGATAGCACTGACTCCGCTGTGCTTGGTGTGTGGTGAGAAGCTTAATAGTGCCATGGTGCCAAGCAAGCTTAAATGCCATCTTCAAACAAAACACCCTTCCATTCAAAACAAGCTGATGGACTATTTTGTACGCTTATGTACAAACAATGAGAAACAGGCAACTTTTTTGAGAAAAACCACAAAGGTAAACAAGAGAACCCTCAAAGCTAGCTACCTTGTTGCTGAACTCATAGCTAAATCAAAAAAGTCCCACACTGTGGCAGAAACATTAATACTGCCAGCTTGTAAAGCCATTGTAAATGAGATGCTTGGCCCTACCATGGCCAAAGAGATAGCTAAAGTGCCTCTCTCAGATAACACAATTGCCAGACGTATTGATTACATGTCTGCGGACATTGAAACTGTTGTTTTGGAAAAGGTGCACATCAGTAAGAAATTTACCTTGCAACTTGATGAGTCGACGGATATTAGTGGACATTGTCAGTTCTTGGCCAATGTGCGTTTTGTGGGTGGAGAAGCCATTAGAGAAAACTTCCTATTTTGCAAGGCACTGCCAGAAAAATCAACAGGAGAGGAAATATTTCGGGTCACATTGGAATATCTTGATAAAAGCGGGCTTATATGGGAAAACTGCACAGGTGTCTGCACTGATGGAGCTGCAGCCATGGTTGGGCGCATCAAAGGCTTTGTAAGTAGGGTCAAAGAAAGAAACCCAGATGTTATTGTTACGCACTGTTTTATCAGCAGATCTAGCTCCTGTGTTGGATGATGTTGGGAGCATAGTGAACTCTGTGAAGACGTGACCTTTGAGATGTCGCTTATTTGCATCTTTGTGTAAAGAAATGGGAGCGGAACATAAAATCTTATTGCTCCACACGGAGGTCCGGTGGCTGTCGCGCGGCAAAGTGCTGGCCTGTGTGTATGAGTTGTGAGAGGAACTTAAAGTATTTCTGACAAACGAGAGGTCCGATTACTCAAAGCTGCTTGCAAGTGATGAGTGGTGTGCAAAGCTGGCATACCTGGCTGATATATTTCATTACCTGAATGAACTGAACACACGGATGCAAGGCCGAAATGAAAACCTGCTTACAAGCACTGATAAAATGAATGGATTCCGTTTAAAGGTGCCGCTCCGGCAACAACATGGGCAGCGTGGCAACCTTGAGATGTTCCTGCTCACCGAGAAACAGCATGATGGCAACACTGCTGCAATGTGTGAGGTGATTGGCAGACATTTGAAAACTCTTGAGAAGACGTTGTCATTTTATTTCTCTTCAGCCTTCACAGAATGCCTTGACTGCATTAGGGACCCATACAGCTCAGTATTTGTTGCTGTAAAGGACATGACTTTAAAGGAGCAAGAGGAACTCATTGAACTGAAACAAGATTGTGGTTTAAAGCTAAAGTTTGCTGATCTTCCTTTGGACAGTTTTTGGTTATCTGTTGCCAAGGAGTTCCCCATTCTGGCCAACAAAGCTATTTTGACATTGCTCCCATTTTCAACCACATATCTATGTGAGCTGAGCTTCTCAAGCTTGACTGCAATAAAAACTAAAAACAGAGAGAGACTGAGAACTGTTGAGGAAGAGCTTCATGTGTGTCTTTCTACCATTCCTGCCAGGATATCCCTTTTGTGTTCATCGAAACAGGCCCAGGTTTCACACTAAGTGAGTATAAATACATTTAGAAACTATATTATTAACTATATGTATAATATGTACTGTGTTAGAGTGTCATTTTGGTAGGTGGTGTGCCCCAGGATTTTGTAAATGTAAAAAATGTGCCGCGGCTCAAAAAAGGTTGAAAATCACTGCTCCAAAGCCATCAGGAATCAGCCTAGATTCAAGTGGAGAAGAATGCTTGGCCTGTAAACCCCAAGTCCATTTCTTAGCTCTGAAAAAAAGTTCTCAAATTCTTTTATTTTAAACTAATGATAAAATACTTTTAACATAAAATTTACCATCTTTATCATTTTTAAGTCTATAGTTTAATAGTGTTAAATTTATTTACATTGTTGTACAACCAATCTCGAAAACTCTTTTGATCTTGTAAAACTGAACCTTGATACTTATTAAACAACTCCCCAGTTTTTACTCCCCCAGACCCCTGACAATCATTCTTCTATTTTCTGTCTCTATGACTTTGACTAGATATCTTATATAAGTGGAATAATATAGTATTTGTCTTGTGACTGGCTAATTTCACTTAGCATAATGTCTTTAAGATTTATCCGTGTTGTAGTATGTGTCAGAAGAATTTCTTTCTTTTCTTTTTTTTTTCTTTTTGTATTTTTCTGAAGCTGGGAATGGGGAGAGACAGTCAGACAGACTCCCGCATGCGCCTGACCGGGATCCACCTGGCACGCCCACCAGGGGCGATGCTCTGCCCACCAGGGGGTGATGCTCTGCCCCTCCGGGGCGTCGCTCTGCCATGACCAGAGCCACTCTAGCACCTGGGGGCAGAGGCCAAGGAGCCATCTCCAGCGCCCGGGCCATCTTTGCTCCAATGGAGCCTTGGCTGTGGGAGGGGAAGAGAGAGACAGAGAGGAAGGGAGGGGGGTTGAGAAGCAAATGGGCGCTTCTCCTATGTGCCCTGGCCAGGAATCGAACCCGGGTCCCCTGCACACCAGGCTGATGCTCTACCGCTGAGCCAACCAGCCAGGGCCAGAATTTCTCTCTTTTGAAGACTAAATAATATTCCATTCTATGCATATATCATATTTCATTTATCTATTCATCAATTGATGGACACTTAGTTTGCTTTTAGTTTTTGGCTATTGTAAATAATGGGTATACAAATATCTCTTTAAAATCTTGCTTTCAATTTTTAAAAAATATGCCCAGAAGTGGGATTTTTGGATCATATGGAAGTTCTATTTTCTATTTACTTGAGGAATTGCCATACTGTTTTTCATAGTAGCTGCATGATTTTACCTTCCCACCAAGGATTCTCATTTCTCTATATTCTTACCATCACTTGTTAATTTCTTTTTTCTCCTCCCCTCCCTTCCTTACTCTCCCCTCCCCTCCCTATTATTCTCCCTCTCCTCTTCTTCATCCTCTCTATTTCTTTCTTTGTTTCTTCCTTTCTCCCTCCCTACCATTTTCTTTCTATAGTAGCCACCCTAGTGGGTGTGAGGTGGTATCTCATTAAGGTTTTGATTTGCATTTCTCTAATAATCAGTGATATTAAGCATCTTTTCCTGTGTTTTGTTGGCCACTTGTAGGTTTCTTTGGAGAAATGTCTACTTAAGTTCTTTTCCCATTTTTCAAATTTTGTTGTTGAGTTATAAGGGTTCTTATATAATTTGTATATTAACCCTTTATTAGGTATGTGATTTGCAAATATTTTCTCCCATTCTGTAAGTTGCCTTTTTCCCCCTACTCTGTTGATTCTGTTCTTTCTTACACAGAAACTTTTTATTTTTATATAATCTAATTTTGCTATTTTTATTTTTGTTGCCTATACTTTTGGTGTCATATCTAAGAAATAATTTCCAAATCCAATGTGATGAAGCTTTCCCCTTCTGTTTTCTTCTAAGTATTTTATAGTTTTACCTTTTATATTTAGGTCTCTGATCCATTTATTTTGGTGGTGAGAAAAGGAAAAAAAGTGGCACCAGATGTTAGACCAGTGGATCAGACCAGACTTGGGTTCAGCAACCTCGGTACTCAAGTGCTGGCTAGGAAAGAAATCAGAGCCAAGACTTAAACTATAAGAGAAAATTTATTTAGAAAGTCACTGAGATTGAAGAAATAAGCTTTATAAAACAGGTTACAGAGGCAAAAGAAAGAGAGCTTAGGAGAAAGAGAGAGAAAAGTCTGCAGAGAGGGGGAAAGGTAGGGGGAAGGGAAAGGTGTGGGTGTGCTGCTGGGAAGGATCTCTGGGTCCTCAGTCCTAAGGACTTTTTTTTTTTAAGTGAAAGGAGGGGAGGGGTGAGGAACAGAGACAGACTGCCATGTGTGCCCTGATGGGATCCATCTACAAGCCCTGTATAGGGCAATGCTCTACCCATCTGGGCCCACTGATTTGTTGCTTGACCACTAAGCTATTTAGCACCTGAGATGAGGCCACTAAGCCATCCTCAGTGTCTGGGGCCAACTTGGTGGAACTGTTAAAGCCATGGCTGTGGGAGGGAAAGAGAAAGAGAGAGAGAGAGAGAGAAAGGGGAGGGGTGGAGAAGCAGATGGTCACTTCTCCTGTGTGCCCTGATCAGTAATAGAACCCAGGACTTCCATGTGCAGGGTGGACATTCTACCACTGTGCTAACCTGCCAAAATCCTAAGGGCTTTTAAGGCTGGAGCTTTTAAAGGAGGTCCCAAGGGAGGATCTCAATAAATTATTTATCTGCTTCAAGGTCGTGGTCTCCACTGATTGTGCCAGTGCAGGAGGTCCTTAATCAATGCAGCTGGTCCTGAGGTCAGCTGTGGGGTCCCTAGTCTGATTTTGTTGCTTTGCTAGGCCTAGGCCTAAAACACAACTAGCCTATCAGCATTGCTCTGCTCATGTCTGACTAATTACCTATCACATTTACAGTTATGTATTTATTTTTTGTATATGGTATAAGGTAAGAGTTCAACTTTTTTCTTTTGCATCTGTATATTTAGTTTTCCCAGCACCATTTATTAAAGAAGCTGTCCTTTCCTCATTGAATGATCTTGGCTCCCTTGGTGAAGATTATTTGACCCTATATGTGAGGGTTTATTTCTGAGCTTTTAATTCTATTTCATTGGTTTATATGTTTGTCTTTGTGGCAGTATCACATTGTTTTGATTGATGTAGTTTTGTAATAAGTTTTGGAATCAGGAAGTGAGATGCCTCCAATTTTGTTCCTCTTTTTCAGCATTGTTTTTGATTATTTGGAATTCCTTCAGCTTTCATATGAGTTTTAGGATGAATTTTTCTATTTTTGTCAAAAACATTGTTGGGATTTGTAGGAATTGTGTTAAATCTATAGGTTGTTTTGGGTATTACTTACATCTCAAATATATTGTCTTCTACTCAGGATGTCTTTCCATTTATTTGTCACAAGTTCTTAATATAGACTGCACACAAAGAAAAAACCTTAGGGTTACTATATCTGTGAAAGAAATACAATGGTTTTAATTTTCTGAGAAAGCAATATTTGCAGGAGTAAAATTAATTAAATGTTATCTAACTTTATTCAATATTTAAAACAAAAACATTCCATATTAAATATATTTAAAAATATTTTTTATTAGAGAACATTTTTTTCCCCTGAAGTGAGAAGCAGGGAGGCAGAGAGACAGACTCCTACATGTGTCTCACAGGGATCCACCCGGCATGCCCACCAGAGGGCGATGCTCTGCCCATCTGGGGTGTTGCTCCATTGCAGCTGGAGCCATTCTAGGCCTGAGGCAGAGGCCATGGAGGCATCCTCGGCACCCAGGCCAACTTAGCTCCAGTGGAGCCTTGGTTGCAGGAGGGGAAGAGAGAGAGAGAAAAAGGAGAGGGGAAAGGGTGGAGAAGCAGATGGGGGCTTCTCCTGTGTGCCCTGGCCAGAATCAAACCTGGGACTTCCACATGCTAGGCCAATGTTCTACCACTGAGCCAACTGGCCATGGCTCTAAAGAACAATTTTTAAAATGTGTATACATCTATTCCTGGAAAGTAAATATTTTACTATACTTCTTTGTGATTTTCCATGGTATCAAAACTATCCAAAATGGACATTCTCAGATTTACCTTGATATAATTATAGAAATGGTGCTCACTATAAGACTCCAAACCCTTTGAAAATAATATCCCTTTTATCTTAACACTTTCACCCTATGCTCATTAAATATTTATTGGTTACTGAATCTAAGGGAGCAAATAAAATTAAGTGCCAACTACTTAATCATATCAGTAGTTTAACGCTTAGTAAACATCATTTATCTTATTTGATCTTTCAGATCTATACCCAGTTCCAATAAAAGGGCTTAACCTTGTCCCAGGTTCTGTTTCATGGAAAAATTTTAAGTGACCACTTCAGTATTTCTCCTTATTTTGAGGAAGATTGACATTTATTATCATTCACCATCCCAGCCTCCTGTCTGATATGTTCTCATCTCTGCTCAGGAATGATTGCTTCATGTTGCTCTTTGGCCTCAAAGAAGTCGTTTTTTTAGTGCCAAAATAAAATAAATTGTTTAATTTTAAATAATTTAAGTGCAATTATAAGAAATAAAATGGTTTAAATAATTATTTCACGTAACCTTTCTAGGGAAATGCACAAATTCTTTTGAGCTATTATAGATAAAAATGATACCAATGTTAAAAGACCAGAAAAACAGGAGGTTTTAGATGAAGAAAGATGAAACTTTCTAACAACCACCCTTGTACTCCATCATTATAAGAAAAAAACAATAAAACAAAGTCAACTTTGCCCATACGGATTACATCCTAAAAATGCTTTGGAAACTCATTTGGGGGGGGAGAGAATGTAAAATTATCTTTCTCTTTTCTCAGGTATCATGCAATGCAACCAGGAGAACACACATAGACTTTTTGAATGCCTTGTGGAGAGATTAACCTTTTCTTATACAAACTTGAAGAAGTAAAACTTCTTTCTTAAGATTTTTAAGATGAAGGCATTCTGTCAGTTTTACCAGATAATCAGTATAACACATAAATGACACCAGTGAAGTGCTACTCTCCTTTCCATTACTTAGAGACATCCTGTGTATTAAATGCAATTTTTTCAGATAACTGCTGTTCAACTAGGAGAGGTTTTGCCATCTGCAAAGTGTTAAATCGCTGTCCTTTGGAAAATGTGTCAGAAACGATGTTAAAGGACATTTTTAGCTACCTTTGCACACAAATACAAGTCCCTAAATCATATTACAATATTATCAACTTTAACAAGTACACAAATAACATTAGCTAAGCTTTTTTGCTAAAAAATGTGAAATACTTTTTATTTTAAATTTTACCCAGTAAATTATTACAAAATATGATCTATAGAATAGCAGTGATTTCTGATTTCTCTAATTTGCACAGGTTCGCTCTGGAGTCACTCAAATACTTCTAAGGACTGGCAGAACTTGGAAATATAATCCTTCTGTAAACAATTAATGAGTAGAAATGTGGGATGAAGAGAAGCCAAAATAATAGATGCAGAAGTAGCTGATGAAATAAAGGGCCAGTACGCGATGGAATAAAATTGAACAGTGGCATGCACATGACTTAAGAAAAAACAGCTATTCTGCTGCTCATTCTGAAGTTCTATTTTACCTTTAAAATGAATACTGTGAGCACTTCCTTTAGTCTCCACAACTTAGGGTATTCATGCTCACTTGCAGTAGAGAAAATGGGTCGAGTCTATGAAGGATCTATGCAGAAAGGCAAATTTGTTAGATCACAAGTTCTAGCCCCAATGACTTGATCATGACAGTCTGAAGAACTGTATTGAGAAGAATTTTAAATAGATGTTTGGACTTACCATGAATGAGTACTGTGACTGACTAGCAGTATCTGCATGAGTGCTGGGGAATGGAGAGCTGTTATGCATGAAGGCATTTGTTATCCTTGGTGTGAGGTGTTGGGGTAGGAGTTTTAGTACCAAGGGAAAATATACACTAAAAGCACAAAGTTCATTGAGAACATACAATTGATTTTGTTTTTCCTGTAAAATTTAAATATATGTTTAAATATGAAAATATAAATATGCTTCAAAACTTGCTAAGAATTTAGAGGTTGAAATAAAATTCACTTATTTAATTTTCAATTGCTGAGGCAAAAATTTTAAAAAGGTGCTCATTTTTCTATAAAACCGCTTGGTTTTATTTTCTTTCATAGAGACAGTAAAAAAACAGTTTGTAGGAAAAAGCATTCGGTACAGTCCTTTCTTTTATACATATTCACAAGTCCATTCATAGATGACAAAGTACAAACTATGAATAATTTTACTTGGTTTCATTTTTTAAAAGTATTTTCACAAAATTAACTCTAATAACTTTTAATTGCAATCCTCTTAAATATCAAAGGATTGCCTGCATCTTGAAGGTTCTTAAATTTTTTTGAATTTGCCCTTTAGAAAAGGATCATGGAGCAGCCACGGGGAGGTTTTCTTTCAGCTCTACAGCTCGGGCACAGATCTAAGGAGAGTGTAATTATCAGATACAATTCCTACACAGAACTGAATTGCTTCCTGAGTGCCACGCTTGTTGCTGCCTGACCTTCAGCAGGAACAAAACACACTGCAGCTCTGTGTTCTTGTTAGGTTTCAGCAGGGTCCAAAACCTTTCTCTTTCTTTTCTAGGCACAAATGGACAAGGAAGGCTGGGGTTGCTTGTCCTTGAGAACTTTTATCCATTTGGTCAGAGGACCAGATATCCCAGTTATCACCGGCTTTTCTTAAAAAATAATACAAAACTTATTAAAAGAGCAATTCTGAAAGATCCACAATAAATCACTTGTGAAAATTGAACCAGTTCAACAGTCTCTAAATCAACCGCCTACTTGTTCTTCTTGGAAGAAAACAAAAATCATTTATTGTCCATGAGGTCCTGGTGGAAGACTGACCGTGCAAAACCCTAAATCAGGAAATAGGGTCTCCTTTTCCGGGTTAGATCATATTCTAGAGATAATCAAATCTAGTTCTACTTCACGCTGTGGTATGCAACTTCCTTGCTGAGAGGTGATTTTTTTCCCCTTCACCAATCATTATTTATAATAAGTTGTTAGATAGTCATACCCTTTCCTTTTCTCTGGAAGTGGAGCATTTTGGTATGTTTAACATACCAATTAGTCTTCGGATAATTAGCTGCTGGGGTGAGTGGAAAAGTTCTAGAAAACTGTTGGTCAGCGGTCAGTGGAATTTTCAGAGCAGAAGTTTTAACTGCCCCACCCCATGTAAATATGTTTGCATGCACGCCATGTTCACCACACATACAATCCTCTTGATTCCTTCATAGCACACAAAGGAGCCAAATAAATACTATGCCTACTAATAACTAGGCTTCTAATTGCTTTTCTGAGGCAGAAAATGGGGGCAGACAAGGCGTTTGTAGCTATTAGAATAGAGAATACTCATTTGCCTGTCTTTTCTGAATTGTAACCATTCCTGCTTTGATCTGCTCACCCCTTCCACCTCTATTGCACCCCCATATCATCCCACACATATTTAATAAAAGTTATCGAGCTTGTTATTTCTGAATATTTTCATCCCCTTATACAAACACACAGCCATACACACTCTAAAGTGTTTTTCTATTTTTTTTTTAAACTATCAGTGCACATAGGAAAATGTGAGGCATCTGACTAGCAGCCATCACCTGTGGGGACCATTTTTAAACAGATGGTGCAATAGCAAATTAGTCCAAATGTAGACATCACAATATAATCCTGGAAAATATTCACAGATGTGCACTATGACAATTCTGTTGACGCAGACCCATTCATTGGTCAGAGGATTCTGGTCAGAGTAAAATGACTTGCCTTGTGACAATTTAAAAAAAGTTAGCAACTTTGTATTTGGGGAATAAAAGGTGTCTCTCAAGATCTGAAAGGAGTCTTTCCTATAAACCCAAACACCTTATCCTTTCTGCCATCTGCATTTTCCCCTTGGCAACAGGCTATTCCCCATCGGTCTCTGTAATAGGCTCTTCCTGGCCTGGCCTCTGTCCACCTTTCCCAGAGCGACCTCCCTTTCCCCCCTTGGCTCTGAGTAAGTCATGCTTCACTAGGGTTGATCACTCCCCAAACAATCTGCGCTTGCTCTTGCCTTCTTCTGGGCCTTCACAGAGGCAGTTTGCATTGTAGGATGTCTTTCCTGTCTTGCTTAATTGGAAAATTCCTATTTATCTTTCTAAATGTGCCTTGCGTGTTTCCTCTTCTGAGAATTCCCGGATACACTTATCACCCATGCTAGCAAGGCAGGGCAAAGAACTGCTGTCTTCCCACATTCCTTACCCCGTAGTATTGAAATCATACACACACCTCCTTCCCTATACTATGAGCTCTGAGCACTTAGAACAGTCTCGGGCATATATTAGATTAGATTGCCAGGAAAGATTTGTTGAAGCAATTAGAAATAATTTCATGTCTGTGCTGAGATTATAAATTTCTTGTGGGCCAGGAGCATATTTTGTTCAGTTTTTCTTTGTGTAAACTAGCCGAGTGACTTTTAGAGAGGGGCTAATTCATGCTGCTGTATTTCGTTGTAAGGAGTGGGATTTAAGAGACTAGGGTTCTAGTCTGTTCTCAACCAATAATTTAATAGGCAAGTCAGGATAAATAATACAACTTTTCTAGACATTGGTGTACTTTTATGAAATATTAAAAATGACCACACATAATCTATTTACTTAATGCACTTGCTGTGATGATCAAACACATTTTCTAGGTCTGGAGGTCCTTTGTGGAAAAAAAAAGACAGTATAGTATAGTGAGAATAAGCTCATTCTCTGGAGTCAAACTGCCTTCATTACTTCTTGGCTGTGTGACCTAGGGCACATTAGTTAATACATGTGAGACTCACTTTTCCCATCTGTGAAATGAGGGCAATGGTAGTATCTACCTCATGAGATTGCTGTGGAAAGTAATTAGTACAGTAAGTATAAATAGTAAGTCCTAAGAAATGCTAGGTTTTAAATATTACAGTTTAACAGTTTATATAAAACCAAGGTGCTATTAATACTCAATAATGAATTACTGTTTTTCCTTTTAAGACCAGTGGAAGGAAATGTAAGGTATTTTTCCCTGACGAGAAGGGAGGAACGGGGCTCGGAGCCTCAAAGTGTGGAATAATAAACGGCTTTATTGAGTTCAGAGCGCACACCCCGCCCTGCAAGGTTCCCTGGCTGCAAGGTAAGAAAGAGAGATATGGAGGTGCAAGATGGAGGCTAGGGAAGTTGCACGGATTAAACCGCGTGGTAGATATTTAAAGGGTCCCTCTAGGGAAGTGGAGCTACTATGACGTGGTAAAATTTCACTGGCTGGCAGACAATCGCTTCTTTCCAAATGTTTCCTGGGAAGCTTCCTTTGGCGGGCTTGATTGTGGGCGGTCCTAGCCAAAGTGGGCGGGTCTGAGTCCCTACGTCACCATCCCTCCACCCACCGACCTTACAGGGAATCCTCCCAGGTCTGAAAACGAGGATACCATACTCTTGCTTCCCCTATCATGGCCTCTCCTCCAGCCAGCTTTAGACTGTTGTCACAAGCAAGATCATCCAGAGCAGACTTCCTTTCCACAGGGGGCAAGTCATTTGAATGGTACAGGTTCTAGATCTGCCAGTTTCCTCCCTGAATCCTCAGAAATATCCCACTTAGAATATGAGAGCCCAGAAAAAGTATATCTAGACAATTCCAGGAAACAGTCTGTTTCCTTGCCACTTGCTGTTGCTTGCCATCCTGGGTCCCAGACACCTGCCCTAAGCAGCGCTGACTTGTAACTTTTCCAGGACTCCTTCTACTTTCCCCAAGTTTGGAAAGAGCTTTTTAAAAAAGATTAACTCAGAGAAAAATGAACATTTCTTACTCATAAGAATTCAGGATAACATAAGGCAGTTGCAACAAGAACCCTAAATTCACTACTGCAAAGGTCTATTTGCCATGTCCCTTCGCAAGAGTTCTCTGTTAGTTGTTTCTCTCCTAAACCCTGGGTTGGGAGAAAGATCTCACTTATCTCCCCCTAGATAGGAGACCCTTTGATCATGTCCCCATTGCTGCTTGGAGTGCAGATTCTTCTTTCAGTGGGAGGCATTAAAACACAAACTTGCAGATTATCTGGAAAATCATTTATCTTTACCTGTAAGGCAGGGTATCCTTCCTCAGTGTTTGGCAATGCATTCTCCAAAACCTGAATCACTCAGTCTTAAAGTTTTCAATGTGTGGGCAATTAGTCTCTCTATATTTGGGGGAGGGGAGGATCAGAAACTCATGATTCTACCAGAGCTACCCCTACCTTCTATCTCTGGGCAAAATATACATCTGCATGCCTGAAATGCCTCACTTAAGTTGTTTGTTGTAAAAGCAGGGGAGGGGCTTAACCTAAACTCACAATCTAGCTTACTTCTAAGTAGACACTGCCTGTCACTGCTAGACCCTCCCCACCACTTGATACTCTTTTATTTGAAATGAAGATTCAGAATCCATCTCATTCTTATAGGAAAACAAAATTTTCCTATCAAGAGCTATGGATAGTGTTAAGAAGCAACTTAACCTGCCATCTAATTATGAGTAGAAAGACAAGCTCAGTATCAATTTGTTCTTAATTAGAAATGATTTTAGATGGTCCTTAGATGAGAAAAAAAAGAATGCCTAAGTAATGTTTTCAAACACTCTTGCTATTTTAATGTAGCCAATATGACAGAAAGTGCTGAAATATAGTCAGTCTTATTTTTTCTGATAGTCTGGGGAACTTTTAAACAAGACACATTGGAGAAGTTGAAAATCTGTCAGTAAAAGCTTTTATTTCCCAAAGAAAGCTTTTACATATCAAGAGATGTTAATCCTGATGTTAATTTTATCATCAGGGGGAGATGAAACAATATTAGCTTCAAATATTAAATGCCAATGAAAAGAAATGAACTCTGACCCAGGAGTGGGAGTGATGGCAGGGGCTTGGGTTCAAATTTCAGCTCTGCCATTTACTAGCCTGTGAACTTCAGAAAGTTATTTAATTTCCCCTTGCCTGAATCACCTCCCCTATAAAAGAGAGAATAATGGAAGTGACTGCATCATAGAGTTGTGATGAGATTTAAATAGAAGGTATGCTGAGATGATGACCAGCATGAATCTTTTTTTTTTTTTTTTTTACAGAGAGAGAGTCAGTGAGAGGGATAGACAGGGACAGACAGACAGGAATGGAGAGATGAGAGGCATCAATCATTAGTTTTTCGTTGTGCATTGCGACACTTCAGTTGTTCATTGATTGCTTTCGCATACGTGCCTTGACCGCGGGCCTTCAGCAGACCGAGTAACCCCTTGCTCGAGCCAGCGACCTTAGGTCCAAGCTGGTGAGCTTTCGCTCTAACCAGATGAGCCTGTGCTCAAGTTGGCAACCTCGGGGTCTCGAACCCTGTCCTCCGCATCCCAGTCCGATGCTCTATCCACTGCACCACCAGTGGTCAGGCATCCAGCATGAATCTTAATGCTCAAAACACTTTAGCTATTGACATCATTATTGTTGCTGCTGTTGTTTTAGAATAAGAAAAAAAATCTGGCCCAAGGAAAAGAAACATTGCTATGACTAGTAAGCCTCCCCTTCTCTCCATGATCCTTTCAGGCCCAGCTGCACACAAGGACCACAGGGATGGAGTGTCCTGGAATGAGAAAAACAGTTCCTGCTTTGGAGGAACTTGCTTTCTTCCCAGAATGCTGAAAAACAAAACAAAATAAGCAAAACAAAAATAGCCAGCCTCTTCAAAATCTCTAGAATTTGTTTATACCATTTTGTGGGGGTATCATCTTTAAAATTCCACTGTGTATCTTTTCTTATGCACTTTGAAGTTCATATAAAATCAATTTGTAAAAATCAACTTTGTGAGTATTGAATTTCTACACAACATTTCTGTTTGGAATTCAAGACTCATGAAACACCGATCCACGCTTTTTATTACAATTAAAATAAATGGATGTGATGCTTATTGTACTTGTTGAATAGTGGCTAAAAGACCATGAAAGTCCACATAATCTGGGAACAGCTGTTTTATTTAAAGTCCCCTAGGAAGAAGAGGGATTGTTTGCTAAGAGCCTTTCAAGATCAACAGGTGCTAAGAAATTTGTTTTGACCCATTAAATTTAAACGTGTTTCACAGCTTTCAAGACTCTCCTGCTGTCAGCCATTGCTGCTGTCTGAAAGCCTCAGGCTGGGAATTATTAACTTTTCATGCACATGTTAAATGAGCAGGTGATAAAAATGAGAACAAACAATATATTAGATGGTTTCACCTTGCTTTTTGTTCTATGCTGTGTATGACCAGTGCTTTTTCATTGATAAAAACAAGCACCAGAGAAATAGGAGTGGAGCTTACCGCCCTTGTGGAAGAGTATTGGGTACTTGGGACAGTCCCCTACTCCAACCCCTCTCAACCAGTTCTAAGTGGAAGGTCACAAGGATATGTTTCTCCACCTTAAGCTTCAGCATACCGTTCCAGCACAGCAATGCCGTCCTAAAGAGGAAGGCTGATGGAGGAAGGGAGCTGCAGAGTCAAGAAAGGCCAGGCCTCCTGGGGTGGGCAGTAAGTCAGAGCAGGGCTGTGCTAGGGAGCGGTGGTGTGGGCAGGGTAGACCTTAAGTCTAACATGGTTGTAAGTGTTTGGTTTTTTTAGTGGACTGTATAACTGAACTGCATGCTCCCATTATGCTAGTCAATGCTGTGCTGAATAAAATTTTGTCTTTACTGTTGGGTTACTGATGACGGGTGGCAGACGGTGGCCAAATGTTTTCTAGGAAGCAACGCTAGGTTTGGGAGAATCAAAAAGAGGTTTCATCCATTGTCGAGATTCTTTAAATTCAGTATTCCTCCAAACACAAACTCTTACAACAAAAACAAAATTAGAAGAAACTTAGAGAAACAAGACTAATACATTTCTTTTAAATGACTGCTGCCTAATTTCCCTAAAGTGGGCATATAGACACATGATCAGTAATAAGATGTGAAATCCTGCAAAACAAAAATATAAATAATTTAAATTTAAATTTTAAAAATTTACATAGCTTGATCTGTGGTAGTGCAGTGGATAAAGTGACAACCTAAATACTAGGGTTGTTAGTTTGAAACCCTGGCCTTGCCCAGTCAAGGCACATATGGAAGTTGATGCTTCCTGCTCCTCCCCCCTTCTCTCTCTCTCTCTCTCTCTCTCTCTCTCTCTCCTCTCTACAATATAAATAAACAAAAAAAATTAAATAATTTTTGTTTTCAATGAAAACATTTTTCTTTCTTTCTCTCTTTTTCTTTCTTTCTTTCTTTTTTTTTCTTTGTGCCCAAACGCTAACTGAGTATTCTTGGTAGATTTTTTTGATTTTGGAAAATACATGAATACATCTGTCTTGGTTGTTTAGGGCTGCTAACAAAAGACCCCACACTGGGTAGTTTATAAACAACAGAAATTTCTCTCTCATAGTTCTAGAAGCTGGGAAGCCCGGCATCAAGGCACCAACATAGTTGTGTTCTGGTGAGAGCTTTCTTCCTGGTTCATAGGTTCATAGCCTGTGCCTCTCCTTCTGTCTTCAGGTGGTAGGAGGGGCTAGGGATCTCTGGAATATCTTTTATGAGAACACTAATCCTATTGCTGAGGGCTCTGATCTCTTGATCTAATCAATCACCTTCCATATGCTTTACCTCCGAATACTATCATTGCCTTCGAGGGTCAGGATTTCAACACATGAATTTGGAGGAAAGAATACCTTCATACCACAGCACCATCTTTTCATCTTAGAAATTCTGCCGTTCATTAAAGCATCACATCTACCCTTTCCCTATAACATGGTATGAAATTGGGCACTCAAGTCTCTGCCCTAAAACCCAGGGGAAATCAATGGCTAAGAGAAGAAAATAGCTTTTTTCCCCTTCTTAAGTAATGTATCTATATATTTCAGGACAAATAAAAACATTTGGAAAGATCAAATTATTATAAAAACAAGCTACATCTGGTTAGATGGACTTCACAGTAAAGGAAATGGCATCCTTGGTTATTTACTATTCTCGGCCTCTGTATTCTTATAGAAAAACTAAATAATGAAATCTTTCAGTCCTGACTGATGCTATTTTATACCTTTATAAAGTCTAGCTCCTTTAATAATTGTAGTATGGTCTATTACTGATGAAAAGACCAGAGGATATCCTGAAAATTAGTAGCATGGTAAAAATGAGTCAAACCAATGTGGAAACTTCTGTATTCAGTTATTTCATGGCTTTCATGCCCGTGTAGGCATTTATAAATTGAAATAAATATCTCCTTTCTTTTTTAAAACACATTTACAAGGTTTAAAATATGAAGTCTAAATTAATATGCAAATTTAAAATTTTAATATTGGTTTTATTAGATTTCTTAGAACTTGTTATTTGGAAAATAATTTTAGATTTCTTTTTGCTTTGTCAAACTACATTGAAATTGTAGTCAAATACAAAAGAAATCTAGGAAGCTCACTTACATTCTTAAATAGCTCATTTATCTTTGAGGCACTTCATAATTCTATACTTTCAAGAATGTTCCTTCCCTAAGATTTAAAAAAATTTCAGTTGCTGTATCAAATATGTGTACTTACATATCTGTTTTAAATTTGATTGAACTAATAAAAATATTTAATTAATTCTGTTTAACAATTTAAAATTTAATTCATTATTAAAATTATTTTTGTTTCAGTAGGAAATAAATCAGGGGATACTTATATTGCTCAATAAAAGCAAACCACCATTTAAAAATTTTAGGGAAATTTTATTTTTCTGAAGAGAAACAAATATTCCTCAACTTTTTATGAGGTTTTATATTAATATCAGCAGTATTTCAGAAAATTCTATTTAACTTTTTGAATTGAGATGGTATTAATTAATATAAGTATAATAATACAGAAAAATATTATTTCTTCTTGTTATAGCCATGTTTTGAAACTACTTAGTTTCATAAACTAAAAGGCATGAAACTTCTAAAGAATTCCAGTCATTTTCTGGGACTACATTCTAATAGGTGGTTATTTATTTATTTATATTTATTGTGTTGACATGTTTTTTAAGTGTCCCACTCAATAGAACACCCTCAGTCCCCTATATCATTCCCCCATGTCCCATGAAAAGTCTCTTTCCATTCCCATTTCACCCCCCTTCCCCCTCCCTTAGCCACTTCCATCCCCCCTTTCCTTCTGGGACTTGCTATTCCTTCACCTTCTTTGATCTCATCCCCTCATCCCCCTTTCCTCTGTCAGGTGTCCATCTATTCTTTGTGACCCTGTCTCTGTTTCTATTTTGTTACTCAGTTTATTGTGTTTATTAGATTCCACATATAAGTGAGATAATATGATATTTCTCTGTCTTTGCCTGGCTTATTTCATTTAGCATAATAATCTCTAGGTCTACCCATGCTCTTGCATAAGGTAAGAGGTCCTTCCTTTTCATGACTGCATAGTATTCTATTATATATATGTACCACAGCTTTTTTATCCCCTCGTCCACTGATGGACATGGGCTGTTTCCAGATCTTGGCTATTGTAAACAATACTGTAATAAACATGGTGGTGCATATCTTCTTTTCAATTAGTGTTTTGAGATTTTTGGGATACATTCTTAAAAGTGGGATAGTTGGGTCACGAGACAGTTCCATGTTTAATTTTTTGAGGAAATGCCATACTGTTTCCCACAGTGGCTGCACCAGTCTGCATTCCCACCAGCAGTTCAGGAGGGTTCCCTTTTCTCCACATCCTCACCAGCACTTGTGTGTTGATTTGTTAATGAGAGCCATTCTGACAAGTATGAGATGATATCTCACTGGGGTTTTAATTTGCATTTTTTGATGATTATTGATGTTGAGTATTTTTTCATATACCTATTTGCCATCTGTGTGTTCTCTTTGGAAAAGTGTCTATTCAGGTCCTTAGCCCATTTTTTAAATTGGATTCTTTACTTTCCTGCTGTTGAGTTTTAGAAGTTTCTTATAAATTTTGGTTATTAACACATTATCAGGCATATTAGTGAATATGTTCTCCCATTGAATGGGTAGCCTTTTTCTTTTATTAATGATGTTTTTTTGCTGTGATAAAGTTTTTTAGTTTAATATAGTCCTATTTGTTTATTTTGTCCTTTATTTCACTTGCCCATGGAGATATATTGGCAAAAATATTGTTACAAGAGATATTGGAAAGTCTACTGCCTATGTTTTCTCCCAAGATTTTTATGGCTTTGTGACTTACATTTATGCTTTTATCCATTTTGAGTTTATTTCTGTGAATGGTATAATTAGTAGTCTAGTTTCACTTTTTTGCACTTACCTGTCCAATTTTCTCAACACCTTTTATTAAAGAGACTATATTTACTTCATTGTATACTCTTGCAGCCTTTGTCAAATATTAATTAACCATAAAGGCATGGGTTTATTTCTGGGTTCTCTGTTCTGTCCCATCATAGAATTTTCTTACAGTCCTTTGTATTTCTGTGATATCAGTTGTTACTTCTCCTCTTTTATTTCTAATTTTATTTATTTGAGTCCTCTCTTTTTTTTTCTTGATGAGTCTGGTTAAAGGTTTGTCAATCTTGTTCACCTTTTCAAAGAACCAGCTCTTGGTCTCATTAAACTTTTGTACTTTTTTTTTTTTTTTTTTAGCTTCTATGTCATTTATTTCCACTCTGATCTTTATTATTTCTTTCATTCTACTTCCTCTGGGCTTTTTTTTTTCTAGTTCTTTTAGGTGCAGAGTTAGATTGTTTATTTGAGCTTTTTTTTTTTCCCCCTGCTTCTTAAGGTATGCCTGTAATGCTATGAACTTCCCTCTCAGGACTGCTTTTGCTGTGTTCCATAGATTTTGGATTGCATACGTTCATTTTCATTTGTTTCAAGAAAATTTTATATTTCTTCCTTGATCTCATTGTTAACTCATTTGTCATTTAATAACATGTTTTTTTAGCCTCCAAGCATTTGAATGTTTTTCATTTTTTCTATTGTAGTTGATTTCTAGTTTCATGTCATTGTGATCAGAGAAGATGCTGGATATGATTTCAATCTTCTTAAATTTATTGAGACTTGTTTTGTGTCCTAACATGTGATCTATCCTAAAGAATGTACCATGAGCACTTGAAAAGAGTGTATTTTCTGCTGCTTTGGGGTGAAAGGTTCTGAAGATATTAATTAAATCTAGTTGTTGATCTAGTATATCATTTAAGATCGCTCTTTCATTGTTAATTTTCTGTCTGGGGGGGTCTATCCATTGATTTTAGTGGGGTATTAAAATGCCCTACTATTGTAGTATTGCTGTCAATCTTGTCCTTTATGTCCCATCAAAATCTGCTTTATATACAGTATTTAGGTAGGTGCTCCTAAATTAGGTGCATAAATATTTACAGTGGTTATATGCTCTTGTTGGATTGCTCCCCTTATCCTTATGCAGTGGCTTTCTTTGTCCCTTATTATAGCCTTTGTTTTAAAGGCTATTTTGTCAGATATAAGTATTGCTATCCCAACTGTCTTTTTATTCCATTTACATAAAACATGTTTTTTCTATCTCTTCACTTTCAGTCTATGCGTATCTTTTGTTCTGAGGTGTGTCTCTTGTAAACAGCATATTTACGGGTCTTGTTTTCTTATCCATGCAGCTACCCTATGTCTTTAGATGGGAGCATTTAATCCATTTACATTTAAGGTTATTATTTATATGTACTTATTTATTCCCATTTTATTCTTTAAACCTACAATCCTCTTTCTTTCAATTTCTTTTTTTCCTTTTTTTTATAGCAGGCCTTTTAATATTTCTGCTGATATTGATTTGTTATTAATGAACTTCTTGATCTTTTTCTTGTCTGGGAAACTCTATTTTTCCTTTAATTTTAAATGATAGCTTTTCTGGATAGAGTAGTTGTGGTTGCAGATTGTTGTTTGACATCACTTTGAGTATTTGTTGGCAATCCCTTCTAGCCTGAAGTGTTTCTGTTGAGAAGTCAGATGTCATCCTTATGGGGGGGCTTCTCGATAGGTAATTAATTGCTTTTCTCTTGCATCTTTAAGTATTCTTTCTTTGTCTCTTAACTTTGGCATTTTAATTATGATGTGTTTTGGTGTGGGCCTTCTTGGGTTGATCTTTAATGGGACTCTCTGTGCTTTTTGAACTTGTCTGAATTTTTCCTTCAGCAATTTGAAAAGTTTTTTACTATGATTTCTCTATTCCTTATTTGTTCTTTTCTTCAGGAACCTCTATGATGCGGATGTTGTTTGTCTTCACGTTGTCACAAAGGTCTTCTAGAGTTTTCTCAACCTTTTTGAGCTTTTCTTTTTGCTACTCTGCTTCTGTTCTTACATTTATCTTGACCCCTAAATGAGCACATTCCATCCTCCATTTCATTGAGTCTGCTAATTTCTTCTAGTGCAGTCTTTATTTCAGATATTCTACTTGCCATTTTTTTTCTTCTATTTTTCTGAAGTTAGAAGTGGGAAGGCAGTCAGACAGACTCCCACATGCACCTGACCAGGATCCACCCAGCATGCCCACTAGGAGGTGATGTTCTGCCCATCTGAGGCATTGCTCTGTCCTGGCCGGAGCCATTCTAGTGCCTGAGGCAGAAGCCATGGAACCATCCTCAGCATCCGGGCCAACTTTGCTCCAGTGGAGCCTTGGCTGCGGGAGGGGAAAAAAGACATAGAGAGGAAAGAGAGGGGGAAGGATGGAGAAGCAGATGGGCACTTGTCCTGTGTGTCCTGATGGAGAATCAAACCCAGGACTTCCACATGCTGGGCCATTGCTCTATTGCTGAGCCAACCAGCCATGGCTGTACTTGCCATTTTTGACTTCTTTTTATGATTTCAATGTCTTTTCTAATGCTTACTATCACTTTGTTTAAGTTCTCATTGTGATCATTCATTATTATTCAAACATCTTTGAGCATCCTAATAACCATTATTTTAAACT
This sequence comes from Saccopteryx bilineata, assembly GCF_036850765.1. NCBI lineage: Eukaryota > Metazoa > Chordata > Mammalia > Chiroptera > Emballonuridae > Saccopteryx > Saccopteryx bilineata. The sequence goes on from NC_089498.1 coordinate 65,827,423, forward strand.
GAACTCTGTGTCTGGTGGTTTAATTACTTTTATTTTATTTAGCTCTTTTTTTCCTGGGGATTTCTTTTGTTGATCATTTGGCTCATCTTTCCTTATCTACCCATTTTGTGTGTGTATTAGGTAGCTCTTTTCTGACTCACAAATTTGTTGTGGTGTTTTTATAAGGAAGATGGGCTCAGTGGTACTAACTTCCAGGCCACCTGAACTCCTTGCTCTAGGAATGTTTCTTGAGGGTTATATTTACCCTCCTGTAGCATTGGTGTATTTTACAACCACTACTGGTAGGATATCCTTGACTTTGGCAAGCTGATTATGAATATCTGCCTTGTCCAATGCATGCAATCTCCTGTGCAGGTGTTGGACACAGAAAGTGGAGTTTGCCTCAGTTAGGTTTGGTGTCTGACATGTTTACTTTGGATATGCTTCTAGTAAGCGTAGTTGGGTTCTGCTCTGATGTTTCTGTAGTTTATCACTAGATATGTTGGTTCTGGGCCTCTTAGGAGGGAACCTGATGCAGACCAGTGTAAGACACTGCCTGTGACTGTCCTTCAGCAACCTTTTTTGAGCTATAGGCCAACCAGAGTTTGTGACTGCCTCTGCTTGACTTAAGTGCACATGGAAGGACCAAGTCGCACACCTAGGCTGGCTTTTACTAATCCCAGGCCTGGGGATCAAGTCAGCAAAAGGCCCAAGGTTGCCTGAGAGCTGCCTCCTACTGCCTCTGTCTGCTGGCTGCTTGTTGGATTTAGCCACTGAAAAAAACCTCTGGTAGTCTAGAGCCTGGGGCAATTCAGGGATTAGGAAAGGTGGGGGGTGTGACTTTTACCCCATGACTCCAGGTGTCAATCTGTCCTGACTTTTTTCATAGACCTCAGTAGGTTGTGGTTACTTGGATTCCAGTGGGTGTGGCCTCTGAAACCCAGAGGTTTGGACTGCACACAGTCTGGACAGTTTCTACAGAATCTCCTGTGAGGTGGTAAAATTTGGGAGAGGCCCTGGCCAGTTGGCTCAGCGGTAGAGCGTCAGCCTGGCGTGCGGGGGACCCGGGTTCGATTCCCGGCCAGGACACGTAGGAGAAGCGCCCATTTGCTTCTCCACCCCCCCCTCCTTCCTCTCTGTCTCTCTCTTCCCCTCCTGTAACCAAGGCTCCATTGGAACAAAGATGGCCTGGGCGCTGGGGATGGCTCCTTGGCCTCTGCCCCAGGCGCTAGAGTGGCTCTGGTCACGGCAGAGCGATGCCCCGGAGGGGCAGAGCATCGCCCCCTGGTGGGCAGAGCATCGCCCCTGGTGGGCGTGCCAGGTGGATCCCGGTCGGGCACATGTGGGAGTCTGTCTGACTGTCTCTCCCCATTTCCAGCTTCAGAAAAATACAAAAAAAAAATTTGGGGAGAATAGGGGAAATGCTCTGGATTCAAAGCCAAAAAACTGAGTCACTGATACACCCACTGCTTCCTGGCCAAAGCTGCTTTCTTAGTGCTCTATTTCCATGGGGCAGGGCAAGAGAGATTCCCAAGGGTGGAGCAAAGATTCCTGAGAGTGGGGCAGTTGCTTTCCCCTGGGTTAATAGTGCACAGAGGGGATTGCTCCATCCAAGAAAGATTGCAACTGCAGTATTAGAAAATGGCTTTGCATAGGAGTGGCCATCCCCTACAGCAGTGGTAGTCAACCTGGTCCCTACCACCACTAGTGGGCATTCCAGCTTTCATGGTGGGTAGTAGTGGAGCAACCAAAGTATAAATAAAAAGATAGCTTTAACTATAGTAAGTTGTTTTATAAAGATTTATTCTGCCAAACTTAGGGAAAATCTGACATAAAGTACTTGGTAAGTAATTATTATTATATGCTTTAACTTGCTGTAACTTTGCTTTATAAATTTTATAAAGTAAAGTTACTTTCTTATTTTATAAATCACCATTACTGTGGAACTGGTGGGTGATTAGAAAATTTTACTACTAACAGAGATACAAAAGTGGGCAGTAGGTATAAAAAGGTTGACTACCCCTGCCCTATATAGTATCTCTCCCTGGGCTGCCAACTTTACACTCTCCTCACACAACTCTAGTCCTCTCATCGCTCCCTCTGTTGGATCCCAAGGTAAGTGGTTGTGAATGAGATTTTCTTCATTGCCCCTTTAAGATGGTGCCTGGGTCTCTGATAATTCTTATCTTTTTTTCACAGACAGAAACCTTGTGTCTTTTCACTGCCAAATGCTTTTTGGGCACTTATTCTAGGCTCTGGTGCTCTAGGTTGGGGTGCCCAGCCTGGAGCTTAAGACCCTCACCTCTCAGGGTAAACTTCCCCACAGTGAGAGTCCCTCTGCATGGACCCTCAGCTGCCATTTGGTCCTGGGAGTGGAGCAGCCCTTTTCATGTCTCCACCCTTCCTACCAGTCTTTATATATATATATATATATATATATATATATATATATATATATATATATATATATATATATATGATCTACTGGAAAGTTCTGTCTGTTTTTGGAATAAAACGAAATACAAATTTTTCATACCATCAATAAACTTTATTAAATAATATAATTGCCATTATTATTAATGATTTCTTGCCAGTATGAGAGCAATTTGTATATCCCATTTTTAAAAATGTTTTATGTTTTGATGCAAAAAATTGAACCAGTGCTTGTTTGATATCTTTTTCATTTTTGAATTTTTTGCCCTTCAAAAAATTTTATAAGGACAAAACAAGTGATAGTGGGAGGGTGCTAAGTCCAGGGAATATGGTGGATGCAACAGACATGCTTCTGTAGGATTTCTTCCTTGTTGAAATTCGTAAAAATTACAGTGGAGTAAATGAACTTTATCAGTAGCCATGGGCACACTATCGCTTCACACATAAGACTAACGTGAATCAACTTTGTTTTAGTTAATTTGCTACGTCAGTATGTATACATTAAGTGATAAAAATAGAGAGGCACACATGCGCCAAATAAACATGTGCTTACGTGTCGAAACTTGTTGTGATAGAAACGGACAGAACTTTCTGGTAGACCATATAAATATATATATATATTTGAGAGAGAGAGAAAGGCAGGGAGAGAGAGAGAGAGAGAGAGAGAGACAAACATCAGGCAGTTCCTGTATGTGCCTTGACAGGGGAATTGAGCCAGCAACCTCTGCCCTCTGTGGTGATGCTCCAACCAACCAAGCTATCTGGCCAGGGCTCTACTAGTCTTAATATGGTTTCTTCTGTGGCTCCTTGGTTATGGACTTCTCTTCATTTAGTCTGAAGTTGTTTTTTCAAGATAATTGTTCTTAAATTTAGTTGTAACTCCTATTTGTTCCTAGGAGGTGGCAGTTGAAACATCTGATTACTCAATCACAATCTTGAAATTTCTAATAGGTGGTTAATTGAACTGAGGCTTTCCTTAGCCAAGTGGGCAGCATTAACTTAGAACCAGAATTGACTTATTAGGGCAAAAAACCCCCCCTGTGTTTAGAAGATATTTGGGGAAAGATGAGTGAGAACATTTGGCTCTTTGTAGAGAGAGAACAGAAACCTCTAATGGGTGTCCAATGAACTCAGAAATAATCTGGAAGCTTTGGCTAGAAATACATGATAAAGATTTATTCAAGGGTTTTAAGGGTTTTTTTTCTTTATTTTTTTTTTTTTTTGGTATTTTTCCAAAGTGAGAAGCCAGAGGGATGGGGGAGGCAGACAGACAGACTCCCGCATGAGCCCTACCAGGATCCATTCGGCATGCCCACCAGGGGGCAATGCTTGGCCCCTCTGGGGTGTTGCTCCACTGCAATCGGAGCCATTTTAGCACCTGAGGCAGAGGGCATGGAGCCATCCTCAGCACCCAGGGCCAACTTTGCTCTATTGGAGCCTTGGCTGCAGGAGGGGAAGAGAGAGACAGAGAGAAAAGAGAGGGAAGGGTGGAGAAGCAGATGAGCACCTCTCCTGTGTGCCCTGGTTGGGAATCAAACCCAGGACTTCCACACACCAGGCCGATGTGTTACCGCTGAGCCAACTGGCCAGGGCCAAAGGTCTTAGGGTTTTTAAACTTGGAACACAACCAGGCAAAACAGAAGTATTACAAAAAGAAAGAAAATTTGAGTTCTTATAGTAAAAAATGCATTCATGAGAATAACCAGATCTGTATTCTTGGGGCTAGAATTGGTACAGGATAGTTAGCAGTCAGATGTTATTACTCTGATGTCAGGAACTCAGAATGATGCATGCTACAAGGTCTGTGATATATATATCAGTGTCAAGTGGATGTCAGATAGCCTGAAAATGTAAGTAATCAGAGGGTTATTTGGAGGTCTTGTGTTTGTTCAGATGTATAGTTAGACATTCACAATGAACTGAAAAGTTCAAAATGTCTAAGTTCCCAGCCTACTTAGAACAAGAATAATGACTTTCCTCATGTGTTAAACTTTATGTTTATTTCAGCAGCTTGGTTAAAATTACTCTATTGTACATTTATTTATTTATTTAAAAGTATATCCATTAAATAATATTTAATTTAAAAAATTAATTTTTTAATTAAAAAAATTGTTAAATTACTATTGACATATGATATTATATTTCAGATGTACAACAGTAATTAGACATTTATTTAACTAATGAAAGGAACACTCCAATAATTAGTATGAATCAGATACCATACATAATTATTACAATATTATTGGCTATAATCTTCCCTATGCTGCACTTTACATCCTTTTGACTGTTTTTATAACTGGCAATTTGCACTTTTTAATCCTTTCACTTATTTACTTATCTCCCAACCCCCTCCTATCTGGCAAACATCAGTTTGTTTTGTTTGTTCATTTATTTTTTATTTTTTTAGATTACACATGTAATTAAATTATATGGTGTTTGTCTTTCTCTGCCTGACTTTTTTCATTCAGCACAATATCCTTTAGGTTCATTCATGTTGTTGCAGATGGTAAAATTTGTTTTCCTTTTTTTATTTTTTATTATTAAGGCTGAGTCATATATCACTGTATATACACACCACTTTCTTATCTATTCGTTTATGGATGGACACTTCAGTTACTTTCAAATTTTGGCTATTGTAAATAATGCTGTAGTGAAGATAGGAGTGCATATGTGTTTTTGAATTAGTGTTTTGGATTACCCAGAAGTTGAATTGCTGGGAAGATTACTTTATTTTGTATATTCTTTATTTTCACTCTTTCCTCAGGGTGGGGAAAAGTTAGTGTTTTTGCTCTGTGGTATGTGATGTTACTTCTAAGCAAGCATCAATGGTTCTAATGAAAAAATAAAATACAAGAACATTTACTCAAAAATGGATATGGATAACTCCAGGGCTGGTGAGGATGTTGGGGAAAAGCACTTTATGGGTAGAAATGTGAATTGCTATAATATTTTTAAAAATTTAAAATGCATATATTCTTTAACCCAGGAGTCCAACTTTTAGGAATTTATTTTACAACTATAATTGTAGGTAAGGACAAGAATGTTTGGTGCAAGAAATATCTGAGAAAATCTTAATATCCAGCTTAGGAAGAATGGTTGAATAAATTATGAGTTATCAATAGTAGAAACTAATATATTGACATTAAAAATAATGTATTAAATCTATACATATTGACCTTAAAAGGTATGTATATTTATTAAGTGAAAAAATCTAATTGTAAATTAATATACAGCATAATCTTTTTATTGATAAAAATGAAAAATTTTTTATATATCTGCACAAGCTTGTCTATATTTATGAGCATTGTAAGGATGTGGAAAGAATATGTTAGTTACCTATGGGCATGGGATTGAAGATGAAAGAAAAAGATTAATAATTAATTTTCTATAAGCTCCTATATTGTTTCATCTATTGCAACAAATATGGGTCACTTTTGAAATAAACAGGTGGGGAGCAAAAGTTGCATAAAAATTCCCAGTCATAATTTTGTTTCATACATATATTAGCTTTTCTAGAACTTGTGTGACTTTGAGCCCTTATAAATATTGCAAAATAAAACAAGTTAGGACTGCATAGTGACCAAAAAAATAGAATTAATGCAAATGACTCTAGATGTTTTTTAGATATCTGGATGCTTAAAACCACATAGCTGACAGATATTTGGGTATTCGATGAATAAAACACAATGTCCACCATCCTGTGAAATTATATAGTGTAAAAAGAGAAATCTGATGTGCTATCTCATAGCTTACACTTGCAACAGGGTAATGTTGATGTGACTATACCAGTGAGGATAATTAACTGTATTATGATGAATAAATGCTCCAAAAAATGATAGGTTGATGTTCTGATTTGCATTACCTGTGAATGTTATTTTATTTGGAAATAGAGTCTTGGCAGATGTAGTCAAGTTAAGATGAGGTCATTAAGGAAGGTCCTTACCTGATGAGACTGATATCCTTATAAAGAGGAAAATTTTTTATGCAGAGAAAATTATGCCAGGAGAATCTATATGATGGTGGAGGCAGAAATAGGAGTGATGCAGCTGCAAGCCAAGGAATACCAACTTTTAAAGGTGTAGAGTTCAGGGCCCTGGCCAGTTGGCTCAGTGGTAGAGTGTTGGCCTGGCGTGCAGGAGTCCTGGGTTCATTTTCCGGTCAGGGCACACAGGAGAAGCACCCATCTGCTTCTCCACCCCTCCCCCTCTCCTTCTTCTCTGTCTCTCTCTTCCCCTCCTGCAGCCGAGGCTCCATTGGAGCAAAGTTGGCCCAGGCGCTGAGGATGGCTCTGTGGCCTCTGCCTCAGGTGCTGGAATGGCTCTGGTTACAACAGAGCAACGCCCCAGATGGGCAGAGCATCGCCCCCTGATGGCCATGCCGGGTGGATCCCGGTCGGGCGCATGCGGGAGTCTGTCTGACTGCCTCCCTGTTTCCAACTTCAGAAAACAAAATAAAACAAACAAAAAAAAACTATAAATGTGTAGAGTTCAGAACAGACCTCCCTAAAATGTGTCATTTCAGCATGTAAATTATTTTGAGCTGAAAGCAATCAAGACTGTTCTGGTTCATGAGAAATTTCTACTTGTACCTTGAAGAATTTAAATTAGGGACCATGCCCATAATGAGTTATCACCAGCAATAACTTTTAAAGGCTTACCTCTAAGGCCGAGCAAACTTCTAATGACTGAACATCTGTTCTTCTTATGGTCCTGCAATGACCACTCTCCCCTCTAAAGCCCTAAGATGATTCTTAGCTCAGAATGTCGTATTTACCTAATTTTTCCTTTCTGTCTTTGAATCTGTTGTATATGTGGTATATCTAACTATCTCATGTATGTGAGGTTTCCATACATACATATGGGTTGGTCAAATAAGTTTGTAAAATATGATTTTTATGTTTGCTCACTTATAGTTTGCATTGGGGGCTGGGCAGTGCCAGGTATATGTCTGTGAAATTGTGAATTGTAGATTGCATTCCTGCTTGGGAGGGACCATTGTTTTGCTAAGGTTTGTTCAGGAGAGGTTTTCATGCCAGATAGTTTTGAAAAGGAGAGAAGAAGGAGAAGAGGCAGAGAGAGAAGCCATGTTTTGCAGGGAGAGATGGAGAGAAGCCATGTTTGCAGAGTGAGAGAGAGAAGCCATGTTTTGCAGAGAGAGCAGAGAGAATGCAGAGTGCTGAGGAAGAAGCCATGATGGCAGGGAAAGAAGGTGTGCAGATAGGGACCAGAGGTGAGAGACTTTCGTGAGCTCCGCTGAGACTGGTAGGGCTTTTGATTCTAGGAGAAACAAGAAAAGATTCTCCTGGTTGTGGAACCGGAGAATCTGTCAGTGGCTTTGGGAACCCTGTGTGTGTTGCTCATCAGCTGGTGCAAGACTTTAATAAAGGAACGGCTCACCATTTTTTGGCTCCACTGTTTCTTTACCATCTGCCTGAATCCAATGAGAACCTGCATGTGCATGGCCGTGAAGGCCGTGACTACTGACCATACAACATGCAATTAATTTCACCTTTTATCTTGTTAATCTCTCTCATGATTTATTTCATTATACCAGCCAAAAAATCCTGGGAGGGTAGAGGGACGTTTCTTTCTCCCCTGCCCAGGTGACATCAGAAGCTGAGGAAAGCATGGACCAGATTCTCCACTAGAGCCTTGATTTTGGATTTCAAACCTCCAGAACTGCAAGACTGTATGTTTATGTTATTTAAAGCTACCAAGTTTATGGTGCTTTGTTGTTATGGCAGTCCTAAGAAACAAAACCCAAATACATTTCCAGGAAGAAACGGGAATTATAAAATTAACATTACCAAGAAGAACCTATACATTGCAAAAACTGCGTAACCAGTTCTATTTTGAAAATAATCCTGGGGCAGGGTAGGGGAGGAGAGAAAGAGACAGAGAGAGAGAGCATAAGCATGTGCTACTTTGGAGAAATTTTACCAACACTTAATTATTACATTGGATAATGTTTTGAGAAGAATATTCAAAACTTCAATAAGCTGTAGGTTTGAAGAAAAGTTCAGCAAAAGACAAATTAATTGACAGTTTATAATTTTCTAATGCTTGATAAACAGTTTGCTTGCACCCAAATATTTTGATGTTATTTTCCTGAACTGAAAACCTGGTCTTAATGTCCACCAGTAGAAAGTTTTCAATTTAGGGAGGCGACAAAATAATGAGGCACAGAGTGGTATGCAGAAAAATCACAAGTGTGGTGTTTGTTAAGTGGGTGGGGTGTGGGTCATTAGTGCAAATTTAGAGAGACAGGATTTTCTTAAAAGTGCCCATTATTACCTTCTGAACACATTAGCTTTGTGTTTTAGTTACTGAAGCAGAAATGCACATAGTCCACATTATTGTGATCTTCATCTACTAAAGGTATTGCTAAATATTTTTTCTTTTTTTGGTTTGCTTTTTTGTTTGAGTACTTTAAAACCAGGGCAATAAATGCTTGCACTTGACAGTACTTCTGAAACTTAAGTGCACAGACAAGTAATTAAAAATAAAATGATCATAATTATATAAGTATGGGGTTGGGAGTAGAGGTGGTTTTCATCAAGCTGGTAATCAGGTTATTTGGTAGAGTGCTTCCCAGGAGACATCCTACTGAATGCTGAAGGCTGGTGGGCTGTGTGCAGACCCCCGCCTGTACTTCAGGAACCACTCTCGATGTCGAATGAAGAAAAGCCAGCCACATGAAAATAAGCAAAAGTGTCATGTGGTGTGAGTAATTCTTCTGAGTGGAGGGGAAACTGTGCTAATGTGATATTATATGATGGACTGACTCAGTCCTGAGGGCTCTGTCCTTATTCAATTAGACACGAAAATAGGCCATCCACCAGGAATATATTTGCAGTTTCCGATTCTGTGAGTATAGAACTGTTTGCACAGACCACTGAATTTCTTTCAAGTCATATTTCTCCCTAAAGTTACAAGTCACATCAGTATAGCTTTCTGCCAAAAATAAAACCCAGATTACTTAAATAATATTTTACTACCCAGGTGAATATAAATAGACAATCACAAAGCATTTTTTTAAATGATATAATGGTCCCAGTGTTTAAATGATCTGGAAGGTGGCTTTTTATTTTATTTTTATAAAAACATGGTCCTTCAACTTCTCCATCTGGGGTTCCGTGAAAGAAACAATGAACAGCTCCAGGGCTAGAGAAAACTGGCTGAGCTGGACTCGCTGAAAGTCAGCACTGTACCATCTTTTTTTTTTTTTTTTTTGATTATTTAAAATGTATAATTTTTTTAAATTAAATTTAATGCAGGTGACATTGATAAATCAGGGTACATATGTTGAGAGAAAATATCTCTAGATTATTTTGACATTTGATTGTGCTGTATACCCCTCCCCCAAAGTTAAATTGTCTTCTGTCACCTTCTATCTGGTTTTCTTTGTGCCCCTCCCCTCCCCTAACCCCTCTCTCCTTCTTCACCTCCTCCCCCCTCCCCCAACCTCCCGCCCCTGTTGCCATCACATTCTTGTTCATGTCTCTGAGTCTCATTTTTATGTCCCTTCTATGTATGGATTCATCTTAGTTTTTTTTTTTTTTTCTGATTTACTTATTTCACTCCATATAATGTTGTCAAGGTCCATCCATGTTATTGTAAATGATCCGATGTCATCATTTCTTATGGCTGAGTATTCACAAAGTTGAGCACTGTACCATCTTAATGAAAGAGTTAAGTCCCCACCAAGGGTGTTTTCGACATTACAAGATATTTATTGATTTTTAACATTTAACCCCCTATATAAGATGAAATGTCACTGACCTTAAGTAATTTACTCAGTGTCTCCGAAGCTTAGCATGAAAACGCCTTTCCTACAGGTTACAATCAAGTCATACATAATGCTCCCTTAAAACACTTCAAAACATCCCAATAACCAGAAGAAACAGTTTCTGTAACCACTGACAAGTTTTGAACGTATCTTACTACAGTAAAAAGACCAACATAAGAAAATTTAACATTGATATAGTGCCATAGGTAATCTAAGCCAATATTGAATTACAGCAATGTTTTTAATAAAGTCCTTTATTGCTGTTGTCTCTTCTGGTCCAGCATCCAATCCAGACTCATATATTTATTTAGTTGTCATGTCTTTATAGTTTTTTAAAATTGGAATGATGCCTCTTTCATTCTTTGTTTTTATGATCTTGATATTTTTGAAGAGTATAGGTCAATTTCAGTTTGCCTGATGTTTTATGCTTCGCCTGCCAGCAAATGATTTGAGGGATCACTTGTCTTCCATGCAGAACATTAAAGGACAATTGGTGTTTGTCCCTGTGTTGATATGTTAAATTGGATCACTTGGACAAGGGAACCATACGTCAGATTTCTTCACGTTTCCATTTGTAATTAGTCACTTAACTGTGGGTAAGTATTATTATTCAAAATTTGATAGGGCATGAAATATTACAGTGCAGGGCATAAGCAGCATAAATTATGAAAGAAAAGTAAAAGTTTTGCTCATTCTGAAACAGTATAATGTTACAGGTCATTTTTGTTATTAAATCATAAACAAAAAAAATTAAAATATATACTGTAAATCGCATATCCCAGAGAGAATTTTCATGTTGTAATCAGAAGCTTCTATTTGTGAGGCGTGTATGTATGTGATGAGAAGAGAGTACCATTGTGACATGGCGGGGAGGGTTGGGGGTGGTGGAGATGTGCTTACTCCTTACCTCATCCTCAGTTTCCTCTTAAATTGTTGCTGCTGGTGCTCATGTCACAAGACAGTGTTTGGACTTCAGTTCCTTCATCTGTCTGTAAAATTAGAACACCATTTCCTCTTGAGGAGAGAAGAGGAGCTGAAATTAGACAGTGAATGTAGCTATCATTTTACTAAATGCTATGTATGTGCCAGGCTCTGGCGCGTGGTGGGTCATTTAATCCTCCTATGAGGAAGGCACTACGGTTACCCTCATTTTACAGATGAAAAGAGTGGGGAAAAGCTCTGAGCTAAGTCATGTTAAGTAACCACCCAAGCTAGCAAAAAGGCAGAGACAGATTTTAAACCTAAAGAGTCTGACTTCAGAGTCAATGTCATTTCTACTATGCTCTTGCCTGATCGTCCCCCAAATATGCATTATCTTCCATTAATTTTATGTTACACACTTGCTAAGTGTAGAATAATAAAAACTCATGTATCAGAGACCAAGGAACTGGGACAGATTAAGATTTTTATAGGTTCATTGATAACATCCCACTGCCCTTTCCGCCTCTCCAAAAAATAATCTTTGATGTTCCTCCTTGCCTTATTGTCCAGAATAGGGTTTCTCAGCCTGTACTATTAACATTTTGGGCCTGATAATTCCTTGTTGTGGGGACTATCTTGTACATTATTGGATGTTCAGCAGTATCACTGGCTACTTCCCACTAGATGGCAGTAATACCCACCCATTATTGTGACACCCAAAAGTGTCCCCAGAAATTGTAAAATGCCTTAATGGGAGGGAAGAATCACCCCCAGTTGAGAACCTAGGGTATTGCTAATCATGCTTGTTAGGTCACCCAATACTGTTAACAGTTCAGTGTCTCTGCCCTTGGTGACTATGTGATTCTAAGCAAATCCCAGCCACTCTGGGAGTAATTTCCTTTGTAGTTAAATAAACCCCATATTTTGAATCTAATATACATACCTCATATGGGCTGAAAGGAGAGAACAATCAAAATTTGTAGTTCTTCTCCAACTGTTTGAAAGACAAACTATTCCTGCTAATTTGGAATAAGTAATATTTGGGCTAGAGTCCAAGCTGAGGCTGTGCACTAATTCCTACTTTATGTTGGTGCCCTTCTTTGAGCTACATTTGTGACAGACTTAAGGGTGCTGACATAAATCAGAAGTCACAAATGCAAATGCTGATGGGGCAGGCAGCAGTGTGGAATACGGACTTGGCTAATAGAAGACAGTAAGTACGGAGGCCCATAGAGAACTGAAGTACAGGCCTTGACTAGTGGCTTTGAAACTACATTTTTAACACAAGATATATCTGGACTACATTTGGCCTTTGTACAATAGATTGGGGCCCCTGGGCTAAAATGATTTCTAAGATCTTTTTCAGCTTTAGAGTCACTTCTTTCTGCTAAATAGTGCAGTCCTTTGCCCTGTGAAAATCTCCTAAAGTTGTAGATATCCAATCTGAAAATGGCTAGCAAAGTTACACATTTATTTATAATTCAACACTCCAACAATTTCGGCAAGAAGATTAAAAGATAAAGCTTGATGGGCTTGTTTTTTTTTTTTTGTTTGTTTGTTTTTTGTTTTTTTTTTTTGTATTTTTCTGAAGCTGGAAACAGGGAGAGACAGTCAGACTCCCGCATGCGCCCAGCCAGGATCCACCCAGCATGCCCACCAGGGGCGATGCTCTGCCCACCAGGGGCCGATGTTCTGCCCATCCTGGGCATCGCCATGTTGCGACCAGAGCCACTCTAGCGCCTTGGCTGCGGGAGGGGAAGAGAGAGACAGAGAGGAAGGAGGGGGGTGGGGGGTGAAGAAGCAAATGGGCGCTTCTCCTATGTGCCCTGGCCGGGAATCGAACCCAGGTTCCCCGCACGCCAGGCTGATGCTCTACCACTGAGCCAACCGGCCAGGGCGATGGGCTCGTTTTTATTGACCAAGCAAATAGTTCTTGTTATAGTCCCATGTACTGTAAGAGTGTTTTGGGCCATCATTTAAAATTTATTAATAAAAATGCTTTCATGTGTTCATTCATTCACTTATCCCATCAGTAGATGTTTATGTAGCACCTATTCTTTGCTACTTCACCTGTGCTGGCTTAATGTTTTCCTACAGATTTGACAGGTAGTACACATGGAAGGAAAAAGATTTGTAGAATGTATAACTAAACAGCTTGTTTCAATTTTATGCATGCAGTTGCCTTTTCCCAATAAGTTCTGCAGTATTATTAAAAACCAAGTGCAAATATTCATATTTGATTAAAGGGGAAAAGTACAGAGATCCATAGATCACCCTCACACAGGCCTTCACCAGAAAGTAATTCCTGATTGTGCCAAAGCAGGAATCCAAGAGTTAACTTCAGAAAGCACTTAAAATCTGATATGAGAAATTTCTCTGTATAAAAAGAACAATATCCTGAGGCAGGCAATTATCTGCTGAAATGAAAACAGAAAGACAAGCCACAGGATAACAACTAAAACCTCAAAGAACAGAAATATTTATCAGTGGTAATTTAAAAATAAAATACATAAAATTAATCTCAAGGTCCTCTAGGATTTGCTTTCAATTTATTTTGCCTTTTTGACAAAAACTCTGCCAGCCTGAGTTGTGGGAAATTTTGCTAGTGCTGAAGGAAACAAGGTCCTGACCTTTCTCTATAATTATCAGGGAAAATTGAGAGAGATTCTTCATTGGAAGCCCATGTATGTATTCTGATGCCCACTGGCTTTCTGGAATAACTGCCCTTTCTGAATGCTGAAACATAGAGTAAAGGTATAAGGAAGCTGTGACTAATCATATGTAATTGCCATAAATTGACTCTGCACACCAGGGTAGCGGGAATAATTACTTCTGGGGAGTATATCGCCAGCACTTTTAATTCCGAGGGGACAACCAGTGAGGTCAATTTTCCGTGTAGAAGCACAATGACTGGTAACCAGAATTAATGACCATTTGATAGCTACTGGATAAAGCCTGGGAGACAGAGAACACTTTCAATTGAGAAATTCATTGAACTGCATCTATGGAAGGATCCTTAGAGATTCTATAATTTATTCTCTCATAGGATAGAAAAGAAAACCAAGGCTCCTAGTGGTAAAATTACTTGGACATAGTAGAAAGCTTGGTCTCCCAAATCCCTCTTAGTGTTCTCTCTGCTTCTTCAGGTTGCTTCTCAAGATGGTCAATTGTCTTGTAAGACAGGTTCACATTTGGAATTCAGAACCTAATTGGTTACTGACATCTATCGGCATTCATAATACTAAGACTGACATTCAGGCCTAATTCCTTCTGGTCAGTCATCTGAGGTCTAGATCTAATGAATGCACCCCTAAACAAAATTTTCCTGGGTAAACTGATTTTTAAAGTTACTACAGCAGATAGAAAACTGAAGTTTATATAAAAGCATGATTTTTCTGTCTTGAGAACATTTTAGATCATAGTCTTTGAAACTTCTGAAGATGTTTATTTTATACTTTTTTATTTGCTGAGTACCTTGACATCTCCCAGACTGATCTTGGGATACAGTGGGGTGGATGGCATTTGCTTTTTCCATCTAATCTCTCAGAATCAAATGTGTTCCCCTGGGTACTCAATATAGACAATTGGATTTTCTTTTTTTCATAATAAAGTTTATCAATAATATCTGCAAAACAATGTCTAGGACTTCAAACATGGTGATAAAAATGGAAGCTTGTAAGATAATGTTAGATAAGTTTTAGACTGTTATCAAAATAAAAATGTTGGATCTCAGGAACAAGTGAACTCATTTTGTTATTTACATTAAATCACTGGGAAGTATGAAATGTGGAACATACTGTATAAACATATACAGAAATCTAAATGTCACATTGATTTATCTTAACCTCTGAATTACAAATTACATATTTTAGTGTTTTTTATGTAATTATACCATATAGAACTATTATGAATGATTTATCTAATTACTTTTTCACATATTAGAAACTAAAATGTATTTAACAGAGAAATTTTGAAAATTCAAAAACATATAAAGAAGTAACAAAAATCACCCATAATGTCAATACTTTGAGAAATCAAAGTATACTTCAAGAAAAAGTATAATATCTTTTATAAAAGATATTATAAAATTGACTGAATACATTTTGCTTGTTACTATGTAGAAGAGAAAACCTGTAGGAACTACAATTACACTATGTTAAGTAAAACTGTTCATGTATAAATTATATTGTTTTATAGAGGATTTAGGATGTTAGAGGGTTCCATAAAAAGATAAGAAAATAGCAAATGAAGTGAGTGGTTAGAAGAAGGTTGAGATCATCAAGTGGAGGAGAGAGAGGGCATCTACCCTAATGACCTATGTGCTAGCCATGGTTGACCACATATTTAGGTCTAAGAGTTCTAGCCATTGAGTTGATAAACTTGAGTGGTTGTATGATCACAAAATCTGTAAAATATATATGACCTCTATGAAAGTGTCCTAGACAATATGTGATATACGTGATGAGCTTTTCTTTAAAGTGACCCCAAGAACTAAATAATGGAAATCTTTTTTACTCACAGTATTATAGATGGTGAGGGCCAATATAATCCAGTCTAGGTACTTCTTCCTCTGCTGGTCTAGCTTAATTCCTAGAGGGTGCTAGATTACCCCATGGGCAGGTTAGGCTGGTATTTAAGACACCAGGCAATGTCTAATAAATTATCTAATCAGAAAATTAAGAAAAAAAATATTTTTAGCCTTCACTTACGTTTTATTTTGAAAAGTAATTTATTTCAAATTGCATATGGCAGGAGGAGATACTATAATCTTTTAGTTCTTATGGTCTTTGAACAGTTAACTTGTTTTTGATTTGGGGACATATTTTAGATTATCTAGAGAAAGGGAAAATACTTTTTCTTCAAGCAATTTTACTGTACATTTTTGGTCTCAGTAAAGTTTTGGTAAATACTAAGTGACAATAAACTTGATATTGCACATCCTGGCAAATAGCAGGAGCGTAGTTACAATCAGACCCATATTCCTTAAGTGACTACAGAGCTGGGGACAATACAGGTAGAAAGAAGGCCTCTGTCCCATTCATGCCCAACTTGTGTACCAAGATAGCCAAACAAAAGTATCCAGAAAGACCAATATTCTCTTTAGATACTCTTTAAATTTACCTTATTGAATAGATAGATGGATGCCCTCCAGGGGTCTCAAACTTGTCGGCCCGCGGGCCGCATGCGGCCCACCAATTTTGTGCAGCCCGCAGACTGGCCCGCAGACTAATCCACGAAGTTTGATTAGTCTGTGGGCCGCACAAAATTGGTGGGTGGGCTGCATGCGGCCCGCGAGCCCGACGAGTTTGAGACCCCTGGACCTTCAGGTGTTACTGAATAGAGCGTATCCACTGTTATTTTCCACCAAAAAAATTGCATGTCACATTAACTATACATCTCTGATGTTTAATTTCATGTATGAACTTGCCTGGGCCAAAGGATGCCCAGGTATTTGGTTAAACTTATTTCTGGATGTGTTGTGAGAATGTTTCTAAAAGAATTTAGTGTTTGAATTGGTGAACTGAGTAAAGCTGATTGTTCTTCCCAATATAGATTGGCATTTTCCAATCTTTTGAGGGTATGAAAAGGACAAAAAGATAGAGGAAGGTTGAAACAGCTCTCTGCCTCACTTACAGAGGTGGGACATTCAGTCTTCTCTGCCCTTAGACTGGGACTTCCACCATTGGTGCTCTTGGTTCAGGCCTTCGGATTTAGATTAGAATTTATACCACTAGCTTTTATGAGTCTCCAGCTTGGCAGATGGGGGGAATTTTCAGCCTCTATCATGTGAACCAATTCCTTATAACAGAACCAGTAAGATATCTATATAAGTATATGCATATGTATTTGTATGTGTATGTATATGTATATGTATATGTATATATCAATATCTACTTATATTTATATCATCTTATTGGTTCTGTTTCTCTGGAAAACCTTAACAATACCCTACCTTGTAACCATCAAAATAAATCCATATAGCAGCCACAGAACCCAATAGTACTTCCTAGTGGCAATTCTCACTGCTAAGTACTAGGACAAAGGTAGGACAATATATTTAATAAAAAGATAAGGAACATCTGAGAACAATAAATCTTGCTATTATGAGAGCTGAGAAGAATTAAGCAGGGAAAGCATCTGGAAGGATGTCTTTACATGTAGTATTATAATCAAAATGTGACATAGCGTGCTGAACGAATGGAGATCAAATGTTCAGAAATGTGACTGCTTTTATGAATTTTTCAAATATGGGCATACAGAGCACTAGTGCCAAACTAAAGGACAATATCTGGATTAATATTTTACATATCTATGTTTATAACTATCCCTGATCATGCATAACATCACACAGTATTAAAAACGGTTCTGAGAGAAAATTAAAAAAATATTAACTCATTTTCTAGAATCAAAGCATTTTTCAGTTGTCTTTTGCAAAGTCACCTTTTGTTTTATTAACATCAGTATTCAACAGATGACACAGGACCTTAGCCAGTTATGTGGGAATATTGTTATGTGTTGCATAATAATGTTTTTAGTTCAATAATGAATAGCATATATGATGGCAGTTCCTTAAGATTATAATGGGGCTGAATTTCCTGTATAAAATAAAAAGATAATTGATTCGGGAGGATTTTTTTTCCTCTGACTGAAGCAATATCTGTGAAGCTTGGCAACAGAGATTTATCCCAGTCAGGCAGCCACTGACCCTTTTTTAGCACATAGGAGCCTATTCCGCAGTGCTACACATTCAGAGGCACCGTAGCCCTCCTAGGTCTCACCTGGTGCGCATCAGAGGACAGTGTTGTAAAGTCTTTGTAGAGAATCTAAGATTCTGTGCTAGGACACAGGTCCACAGGAGCTACCCTAACAAATATTAAGTACCATGCCCACATTGGTGAAAGCTTTCTGTGGTCATGTGGAGCCTCCTGCCTAGTGGTGGGATTCAGCAGGTTTGTATCGGTTTTGCAGAACCAATGCCTAATTTTTGTTGAGTTCAAGAACTGGTTGTTAAAATGGCACTAGTAATCAGGTTTCTCTCTAAGGTAGGAATCTAGGCAGCCGCCCAATGTCAAAATCACAAATTTACATTCCTTACTCTTTTTTAACGTTCATCTGTGCGATAGCATATTCTAAGCAACTCATAGTAATGTTCATTCTGTCCACAGGTGAGAAAAAATTGCAAGTGAGGACATCAATCAAAAAGCAATATGAAAATATCTTAACAGTTTTATTGTTTTTTGTCAGGTATTATTTAATATTTTTTCATTAATATTTTCAAACTTTTTCTTGTAACATAATTTAGTTTTGTATACCTCTTTTATTGTTCTTATTTAAGTATTAAATGCATGAAATAATAAACTACTTTTTGGTCTATATTTTTTTATATTTAAAACGGTCATTAGGGCAGACAATTGTTGAATAAATTGAATCCCACCACTGCGCCTGTCCACAAAATGTTGAGTCCTCAGTTCCACACCCTTTCCATGTTAAACACCCCATTAAAAAAAAAATGAATACCACAAAGTTCCCTCATCTCATCACTGTTTTAATATTCAATAGCCAGAACCACATTGCATGACAATCCCGTGTTCCTTTTTCTTTCCATCTTTTGTGTGTGTGTGTGTGTGTGTGTGTGTGTGTGTGTGTGACAGAGACAGAGAGAGGGATAGATAGGGACGGACAGACAGGAAGGGAGAGAGATGAGAAACATCAATTCTTCATTGCGGCTCCTTTGTTGTTCATTGATTGCGTTCTCATATGTGCCTTGACAAGGGGGGGTGGCTACAGCAGACTGAGTGACCCCTTGCTCAAGCCAGAGACCTTGGGCTCAATCTGGTGAGCCTTGCTTAAACCAGATGAGCTCATGCTCAAGCCGGTGACCTCGAGGTTTCAAACCTGGGTCCTCCATGTCCCAGTCCAACGCTCTATCTACTGCGCCACTGCCTGGTCAGGCTTTCTCTTCATCTTGATTTCTTATTTCTATTATCGTCTGGCCACCTTTCACTTCCTCCTGACAGTCACTAAAATAGTGATCTATGCCTTACCCCGTCATTTTCTTTTCAACAGTTCTAATCAATCCAGCCCACATCCTCATGCATGGAGCAGCATTGATAGCTTTGATGTTCTGTTTCTGATCCGGTTGAAAGGAAGCAGGGGGAGAGCTTCTGAGATAGTGTTTATACAGTCTACAGTAGTGTTCAGTAATGTCCTAGGCCTTCATGTTCACTCACCACTCACTCACTGACTCACCCAGAGAAACTTCTAGTACTGCAAGCTATATTCATGGTAAGTGTACTGTATAGGTGTACCATTTTCTAAATCTTTTATGCCATAGTTTTACTGTACTTTTTCTGTTTATATGTTTAGATACACAAATACTTACCATTGTGTTACACTTGCCTACAGTTTTCAGTGCAGCAATATGTTGTATAAGTTTGTAGCCAGGAGTATAGACTATACAATATAGCCTAGGTGTGCAGGCTATATCACTTAAAGTTTGTGTAAGTGCGGTCTATAATGTTTGCACAATGATGAAGTCTTCTAATGACATATTTCTTAGACTGTATCTCTGTCATTAAATGCCGCATGATTGTAGCTTACTTTAGAAGAGCTAGCTGGAACCTGCCCATGGAGATGAAAAATTTTTCCTTAGCAAAAAACTCTATATTTGTGATTCCAAAACAAAAAGAGATACCATTTGCCAGAACATTGCAATACTTAAAGCAGGCAAATAAAAGAAAATGGTTTCCATTAGTAATCAAATTAGTTGTGTAAATTTGATGCCACTTGTGTCATGTATTGTCTTTGTTGATTGAAATTCCTGCTATCTGCTTAAGAAGTCAAACTAGGTTGGTAGAAAGGCACATATCTTTGGCCATTTGTCAGAATATATATATTTTTAAAAGCTGAGTTGTTAATTTGTTGCTGGTTTGTCAAACCAATTAACTTGAAAAGATTCCATTGTCAAGGTACAGCTGTTTTCCCACTTGAAGGTCACTGTATACAGCAGAGCAAGACCATCTTTGGTAGTGTAGCTTGTGGGTCATTTTATATTTAGCACTGTGATTGGCTTTTCTACTTTCACTTTATAAATTGTATGAGATTTGGGATGACTCAGGCTGCTGACTCCTTTGCAGACTGGTTTCAGAGCTTAGAAATTCCCCTTTAGGAGTGAAAATATATCTGTGCTTGGCTCACTATAGTTGTTTACATGGTCAGTCTTACCCAGGGGGTAAGTTAGAACCCACTGATGTTAGTGTAATTGAAGAGCAAAAAAGAAAGCTCCCTCATCCATGGAGGCAGAAAGAACACAGTCTTTGTCTGAAATATTGCTAGTAAAAAAATTCTTTCAACATCAATTTCCTCATCTTAAAATGGGGGTTAAGATACCTAATTTTAGGTTCATTTGTGGATAAAATGAAATGATAATAAAACAAGTGTTTTACATGTAGTAGGTGCTCATTAAAGACTCATGATTATATCCAGATAATTATCATCCTCATTATCTCATGGCCAGCTATAGAAAGGACCATCTCTGATTGAAATGCCTCTGGGAAGTATTTTATACTAAACTTGAGCAGACACTTGCTTCTCTATATGAATTCACTTATCTTTTAAACTCATCAGCAGAGTGGAGTATTCAAAGATAGAGTTGTCTGCTTGGGTCAGCGTTCAGTGTCTGGCCACTAGGGTAACACTTGTTGACAAGAAAAAACAGAGACTCATGGAAGAGATAGAAATACAGGCTGCAGGAGCTGACAGAAGCTGCCTTTGATTCAGGAAGCAGCAGGCACCCACTTCTGTCAATGGACTTGAACCAGGAAAAGTCCAGAAACACAGCCAGGGGATCAAAGATCACAGAGTGTCAGGTAGCACAGCATGAATGCAAATTTGGAACCAGGTAAATCAAGCTGCTTGCTCTCATGGTCTGGAGTTGGTGAGGGGTATGTTGAGAACGCATCCTTGCAGTGCAGAAGAATGACCTAGACCTCAAAGCTCACTAATTGAGGTCAGGCTTTCTTATAGAGAAAAAGTGAAGGCATGGCAACCTGTGTGGGGTGGGAGTGGGGGGTCAGCAACCTGCTAAGAGGAATGGCAGGTGCCTTGTGAAGAGACTTTTCATCCATCTCACCAGCTTTGTCCCTTACCTTGTTGTTATTAAGTTCCCAGGAATTAGATCTAATTTAAAATATTATATTCTATAAACTAGAAATAATTTAAACAATTTAGGTCAAATTAACTATAATTTAATTCTCTGTTTTAAAATTGAAGGTACTTCTCCATGTATTCCTTCACAGATTTAGGAATAAAGTTATGCTTTTCAGTTTTGGTAACTGTTGGCTTTCAGACAAGGATTTGATTAGTAAAGTATATGATTTGATGCAGAGCCTTTGATAAGAAGTAATGAGATATTCTTATAGTCAATATTCTTCCTGAAATTCATCCTACAGGAAGCTGGTCCAAATGGTGAGTCCAGATATAAATCTACATTTATTATTGATTAAAGAGGAGAAAAAACATTAGAAGCCAAAGGGAACAGATTGGCAAGCTCAGATAACAAAATGGCAGGCATTGTTTTAGTCTAAATATGTGTATATGTGTGTATATATTACATATTATGTTTGTATGTATTATACATACATAATTATATATACAGTCTTTTTGTTGGAAGTTCCTTATGGTCAGGACCTGTATTATCTTTTAGCCTCAAGTGTAGTGTTAACATATAATGACCAATTAGCAAATGTTTGTAGAATTAATTACATTCTGCTTTATAAGAAGTTAGTAAAAGTGAACACACTGTGATAAAATCTTACTGTGCGTATTTTAGATACTTTAACTTATTTTAGTTTCACAAAAGTGCTGCAAAGTGAGCTATCATCCCACTTAACAGTTGAAGAAACTGAGGTACAGAGAGGTCAAGCAACTTGTTTAAGGTTGCACAGACAGTTATTGGCAGAAGTGAGATTTCAGCCCAGGCAGTTTGGCTTTAGTGTTTGTATTTTTAATCATTATGCCATGATACAAAGATACAGATTTTTTTTTTTTTTTGTATTTTTTCTGAAGCTGGAAACGGGGAGAGACAGTCAGACAGACTCCCGCATGTGCCCAACCAGGATCCACCTGGCATGCCCACCAGGGGGTGACACTCTGCCCACCAGGGGGCGATGCTCTGCCCCTCTGAGGCATCGCTCTGCCGCAACCAGAGCCACTCTAGTGCCTGGGGCAGAGGCCAAGGAGCCATCCCCAGCGCCCGGGGCCATCTTTGCTCCAATGGAGCCTTGGCTGCGGGAGGGGAAGAGAGAGACAGAGAAGAAGGAGGGAGGGTGGAGAAGCAAATGGGCGCTTCTCCTATGTGCCCTGGCCGGGAACCGAACCCAGGTCCCCTGCACGCCAGGCCGACGCTCTACCGCTGAGCCAACTGGCCAGGGCCCAAAGATACAGAATTTGATGCTATGCTGATGAAGGGGATCCCTGCAGTAACCAAAGTCTGTAAGTTTTTGAGAATCCAAATGAATAAAAAATAATTCTGGCTTCATATAACGTTCTCTTGTGAAAACACTTAAGTTCAAGCTCTTAAACACTGTTACACACACACACACACGGAATTTATTTGAAATGGAGTTTCATCAGGTACATTTTGACTTTGGGAAGAAGTGGAATAGTAAAAAAGAAAAGGGAGCAAGGTGTAGAGGTGCTATTTTTGATGATAGGTAAGACAGCAGAATTAGTTCTTGTTCAACTTTTAAATGAGATTCAGGTGTCATATTTAGAGTAATCAAAAGAATGTGACCTGAGGTGAGGGAGACTGATAATTACCCTTGGTAGTGGCTCACAGTTCTTATGCCAATGGAGCCAAGGCTTCTAGAACCAGTTCATTGCTGTGGAACTCAGAAGCCTGATGGAGGATAAATGGTCACAGCCTCTTGTCTTGGCTCTCAGCAAAAAGGGTAACATAATAGCATCTGAATAAATTTTTTTTTTAAATGGACACCTTCTCTTTCATGGAAAGAATCTGGTAAAATGTTGGAGAGTAAGGTCTAAATTTGGATCATTAAGATTTCTTGAGCCCCAAAATTGTACTAATCTTGTATGCTGTTGGGAGTGTTGTTTCTTCAGCTATTGAAATGTCTTTTCCAAGTAAGGTTGTCCCAACCAACCTATTCTAGGAAGAAGCTTTGCCTAGATAACTAACCAAGTAGTTACTCCAAGTTTATTCACAATAAAAACAAAAATGCTGGTTTGAGGGAAACCTAGTGAATGATTAAGATATATACAGAGTTGGGCAAAATTGGGTTCACAGTTGTGAATACACAAAATAATTTATTCTTGTATTATTATTTATTCATGTGTTATATATTTTCCCATGTGAACAACTGTAATCCTTCTTATGCCAACCCCTGTATATAATTCTTTGTAATGGACAGCATTACAAAATGTGGGTGGAGCGCAGAACACATTCCTAGCAGCTGTGGCTGATGCAATGCTGTGAGAATACTCCAGCTCCCAGAAGCCTCCTGGGTATACCCAGGAAGGGAGCTCTTCCACTATATGGAAGTGACTGAATGCCAACCACACAGCTCCCTGATCTTTACAGCCATTGGCTATGAAGGACACGCTGTAACACCCTATAGGCTGAACCTGTGTATATAAGCTAGCTTGCTTCCTGAATAAAGTGGATCTGCGTCAATGAACTGGGTCCCCAGAGACAGGTCTTTGCATCCCCATTGTCCTCACCCCAGCAGGACTTGTCCACAACTGGCGCCCAATGTGGGGCAGGGACCTAACTGGCATCCAAAGGACGGGTGAGTGACCCTCTGCAATGGGAAATCTTCTTCCCCACACTCAAGCTCCGCAGGCTTGAGCCCTATTGCAGAGTAGGTGAGTTGAAGTTTGTGAAAAGGGTCTCTGTACTTACTGGGAGATTCTCTCTGGTCTCAATCCCTGGATTGAGGACATGCCCCTCTGGGACTCGGATACTTGGGCCTGAGCTCTCCGATGCATCCGTTCAACTGAGGTGCATGGGGGGCAAACCTTCCTTCTCGGCCTCACTCCTGCCTTATTGGCAATACACACCTGCTTCACTAGTGCTCTTGCTGGGGACCCTCCGCCGGTCCCTAAGATCTTACAGGCTACTCCTCTTTCAGAGGAGCCCTACCTCTGTGTTCACCTCCCCCTATAGAGGGTTGGGCCACCAAGTTTAATGAAAAGGGTTGGGCCACCAAGTTTAATGAACTTGCAGCTGAGCATGCAGAAACGAAACTAGATATATTAGAAACCGCACCATCAGCTCTGCCACCCGAAGTAGCAGAAGTCGCTACTTCCGCATTCCCTGCCGGGGCTCAGTGCCCCATCCCAGCCTCTCAGATGCCATTTTCTATCCCAGCTTTAACTCCAGCACGTGTTCCCGCTGCAGACCCATGGGCCAACCTATATGCCCCCATGTGTCTTTTTTCTTTCTGTCTGTCTTGTATCTCTCACTCTCACTCTCCCCCGCCCCTCTCTCTGAAATGACACTGGAAGGACCCAGCCATGGCACAGTGGTGGGGATCATATCCTCTTCTAATGCAAGGGAGAGGTTATGCTTGTGTTTTTCAGCCAATTGGGATTGCAGGAGCCCCCCAACCTTCTTGACAGGGTTTCTTGGGCACCCACTAAGTGGTTCAGTCTTCACCTGTCCAAAGCCACAGACCTGGTCTTCTTCACACTGACTATGCCTGAGGAGAAGAGGTCCTCAGTGCTCCAGAAGAAGACCTTGCAGCCGGCGTGTGCACCCCATCACCTGGGGGGATGTGGAGGCTTTGGCAGGGCAGGCCCAGAGAATTGCCCCTGACAGGCCCCCAGTCCCTGGTGCTCTGTTCTTTCTTATCTGTGCTATAGTAACTGCTGACTCCCGGATGCAGGCAGCGGCAGCCCAGGGCTCAAGCCCGGCAGTGCGAGCTGGTGTTTTTAGTTCATCTTTACAGGATGAGGAGAATTGGGCCGCAATTGCAATTTGAAGACTCCAGAAGGTAAACGGTGGCAGCTGCGGTGGGAGGATGAATGAAAGCCAGGCTTGCATTGCCGAGTGGCCGTTGTAATAGCAGGGAGTGCCTGCTAAGCTGCTGGTGGGTTCGCTGACATTTGGGACATAGAGGTAGATGCCATCATGCTCTCCAGAGCAGAGATGGAAATACTGACTGCCATTGCCATGTGATCCTCTTTGGGACAGTGTAAGACCTGCCAGGATGGCAGGGATGAGGGTGGAGGCTGAGGCCTCATGTGCATGGATTGATTTCCTGGACTACAATCCAAGTGAGCACTGGCTCCTTTTTTGGATGGACTTACGGATTTTGAACAATGTGAAATACCCTGATGGGAGTGGGGGCTGGCTTTGCTGGAGGCCCTTCCCCTGCCCTGGGAAGCTTTTCCCATGGCTAGAAAGAAGGCCAAGGACATTTTGTGCTTTTGGCAAAGAGCTCAGAGACTGGTGAAATGTACCTTTGTAATTGTTGAAATTGTATGATTTGTCATGTAGTTGTAATTTGTGTAATGTGCCTTGCAGCTGTATGCAGTACACAGCCCATGACAAGCCATCTGTTCTGTGTTTGGAGGCTGGGACCTTTGTGGGAAGGGGTGTGCATGGACCTACGTCCATTTTTTACAATCAAAATGGAACTGTATTTAACGGCATCTAGAAGGTCTCTGTAACACAATGGGAGGGACATGACATCCCAACTCTTAGGAGGAATCCCCTGTTTAAGACCCCCGTTCTATTTCCTAACTAGTCAAATATTACAGAAGCTTGCTTCATTGTTTAATCCAGCTAATCTATTAGCATATAGTATAATAAGTATTATAGTTGTTTTAGTTCTACTAGGGTTTTGTTGCATAATGCGTAGCATTCAGAAGCTACAACAATAGCAAGCTGTCATTCATCAAGTCCAATTGGCCTTAATTAAAAGAGAAGGGGGAGATGTGGGTGGAGCACATAGCACATTCCTAGCAGCTGTAGCTGAAGCAATGCTGTGAGAATACTCCAGCTACCAGAACCCTCCTGGGTATACCCAGGAAGGGAGCTCGCCCACTATAAGGAAGTGACTGAGTGCCAACCATGCAGCTCCCTGATCTTTTCAGCCATTGGCTATGAAGGACATGCTGTAACACCATATAGGCTGAACCTGTGTATATAAGCTAGCTTGCTTCCTGAATAAAGCAGATCTGTGTCACTGAACCTAGTCCCTGGAGTTGGGTCTTTGTGTCTCTGTTGTCCTTACCCCTGGCAGGACTTGTCCACAACAAAATATCACAGGGTATTGTCTTATAGACATGTCCTTTCTATTTAATTATCAGATTTGTTTGGTGGGGGGGAACATATAGCAGAGCTGCTCTTGGTGCTGAAAATATGACTCAATAATACTGAGACTTAAAATTCAGATATTTTAGAGTACACATTAGCATCTCATTTAGCATTGGACCAATTCTGGGAGTCTGAAAGTATATGCATGTTTGATCTTATTTTAATAGTAAAGAAGGAATGACCTCTCAGTATTCTTCAAGTTGTTACCTGTGTTCTAAGCCTCATTCTTCCTCTCTTTAGTTTACAAATTTATAAAATTTTGGTGATTATGCATTTTATCTACCTTAAGGGATCATTGTACCATTTTAAATGAAGTGATTGATGTAAAACTAATTGATAAATATAAAATTAACATACAAATCCAGCTCACTAATTGGAACTAAATGTTTAGAATCACTGATTTTGAATCAATTTCTCATGGTTTTTTTTTTCCCACTGTGATAGAGAAAGCTGTACCAAAAGAATAGCTTTTTTAAAAGTCCCACAGCTCTAAGTAGTAAAAGTTATGACCAAACCACAGTGTTTATATAGAGGTACCATCTAAGTGTCATGTTTCTCTTCATCTAAATATTTGATTAGCCAAATTAATTTTAGAGAAATCTAAAAATGTGGGACCATATTATTGCACTAATCTCTTGTGTACAACATTATCATAGCTATGTCTACATAGAACAAATATCTAACATGTTTGAATAGGCAATTTTGTTCCTCAGCAATATACTAGATGCACAAACATTTATAATGAAAAATACATATGCTATGAAGCATGTATGTTTATTTTAGAAACACTTCAATTAGTGGGTTTTACTCTTTAGTCTCTGAAAAGTTTGTGGAGTCCCAATGTGTAATTTAGGGTTTTAAATTCTACAACTTTTACTAGCTATTACCATATTTCAAAATTTCCCTTTACTACTGAGCTTTTTGACAGAGAAATAGAAACTATATATTCTTACTGCCTCATTTTTTATTCATTCCTCAATGAATTACAACCTGGCTTCCCTCCCATTCATTCTTGGCCAATGCCATACCTTAATTCTTAGGTGTAAAGCACTATTAAATTTTTGTATTTCTGATGTTGCTGCAGTACTTACCACTGTTTATATGACCTTCTGTGGTATATATGTTTCCCTTTTGTCTTGAACTGAGTGTCTTAACTTAATCTTATTATTGAGCTCAATTTACTTGGTTTACCCTTTAAAAGTTGATGATACAACAGATTCTATTCTTGACCTTTGCTTTTTCATTCTATTTACACTCCTACCTATTTCCATATCTTCACTGATCTCCTCTACATTTCATGATTTCAAAATTTCTCCATATCTGTATGTCTTTATCCAAGACCATTCTCTTTCTTTACATCCCTGTATAGTTGATTACAGAAAAGTCTTACATAAATACTCCATTCATTTATTTTGTGTCTATTCATTTCTTCATTTACCATAGCTTTTTTATGTTCCATAAGCATTATAAGCTAATATGTCAAAACCAAACTCTTTATATACCATCTGTTTTTCCTTTATTTTTTAATCTAATGCCTGAAAACTCATATACTCAGTCATGCAGGTTTAAAAAAAGCTAGTGATGTATTTGATTTATTAAACAGGAATCTGTGGAGGACAAACCTTGCCTTGGTATATTTTAACTCTCTTCAGGTGTTCTAATATGTTCCCAGGATCGAGAGATCTGCTGTACATAGCTTACGAATTCTGTGTGTGTGCAATAATTGTTTAAGGATCTTGTTAAACTGCAAATTCTGATGAACTAGGTCCAGGGTGTGTTCTGAGGTTCTGCATTTCTAACCAGCTCCCAGGTCATGACAGATGCTGTTTGTCTTTGGGTAAACTTTGAATATTAAGACTTTCGATGATTCCATAGTAATAGCACCAGTCTACTTGCCCTCTGTTTGGATTTTATTGGTAGAATGTGTGGAGCATTCCAAAGACAGGATGTGGGTTCTTTCACCTATGGTTCTAGCAGTGCATTTTTTTGTGTGTAAATTGGGTTTTAGCTATACCTTTGTCTTTTCTGTACAGTATATTTTAGTTCCTATTTTTTAATTAGACATGCACCAGTCACTTTGGCTATGGGATTGCAAGAGCTGTGTATAGAACCAAGTCATTTTCTACATCCTACTTATCTTTCAAATTGCAGTTCAGAGTAATTTTATTTTGAATTAAAGTTATTCCCATGTGCTCACATAATGCCCTTTGTTATTTCCATCAAAGCACACCTATGCTATTGCTTTGTAGTTTTCAGTTTACTTGACTGTTTCTCCATTAACTGTAAATTCCTTGAGGATAATGCTCTATAGCTTCAGTGCCTAAACCAATTCTGGCACATTGAAGGATCCAATAACTTTCTGCTGAATTAATTGTGACTGTTATTGAAGTACAAAGATGATCATTAAATTTACATAGACTTCAATTTATTTATCAATATGTGGAACTGGATGCATCTCTAGATATTTTCCCTGCCACGATCTAGTCAGAGTAGGCAGCAAAATAAGAGTAAATTAGGATTAAACATGAATAAAGCAATATAATGGTGGCTTCTAATTATTTATGTTAGTTTATCCCTTGATGGTTCACAGGTCATCAACTCAAACTTCTTTGTTTATTTCAATTCTCAAATATTTTGAGTTTCTCTGGCAGAAAAAATTTATAGCAAAAACCTTTCAGGAGATTTGGAGTTTTCTAAGAAAAGGGGCTTAAAATAGACCACAAAGTTTTATTTCAGAGATCATTACTTGTTACCAACAGAGCAACAATCAATTTCTGTCGGGAATAAGAAATTGGTTCACTTGTGATGGTCAGTCGAGCCTCAGCTCCTGAATTTATCCTGGTGATGTTCTGTCACGACACCTGGCACCTGACACCCAGCTTGATGTTATTGAACTTGGCCTCAGTGCCTCGTCAGAATTCACACACTGCAGGCCACCATTAGCCTGAATAATTAAGATGGGATAAATCTCCCTTTTTCAAAATGCTGTCATGAATTTGAAGGTTTGGAAAGAATTTAAGTACTTTGGATAACTTGGCAAATGCTATATTAAGATTGATCAAATTAGACTCTAAACAGAAATGCTTTTAAAATAAAAGATTCACAGGCAGATGAGTTTTTAAAATGAGTTGTTTTAGAAAAATCTCAGAGTTAAACTTCTACCTAATTTTAATTTGTTTTATTTAAGAAATATACAAATGCCATATATAGATTTTTAACTTCTATTCCCCTTCCTTACCATGATCTATTAACAATATACCTGTCGTCACTTAATATTATCAAAATCAATACCTTCAAATGAAGGGGAAACTGTCTGTTAGCCAAAAGCCTAAGGCAAAGGCAAGATCCATTGAGAATGACACTTCATTTGTTTGGATGAAATTTAATTGACTTGAATAAAATTAAAGTGTATCTGGTATTTTGTTCCTTTAAAATTGGTGACTTAAACACGGCTTCATCTTCATGGTTTGTCAAGTTCAAAAGATAACACTAATTTCAAAACTTTAAATTTCATTAAATGCCACAAACCAGTTCTCTAAATATTCAAGAGAGTAAATCATGCTCCATCACTCATAGGTTCTACAAGCTCTTAAACACTGGGCTAAAAATGCTATCATCTAATTGAGCCAATTCTTACCAAGAAAATGGCTGGGGATATCCTCTGTAAAAGACCTTAGACATTTTTGTTCAAAGCTCTATTCCAGTTCCAGAATAATGCTTGGCTTATATCAGACACTCAACAACTGAATGCTAGCAATAGATGAATGCAAGCAATAGAGTGCCTCCTGGTTCCCACTCCAGGGCACTGTCAATGAATGAAGAAACTTCAGCCTCCTACATGGAACCTGCGTTGATTTACAAATATGGAACAAAAGAGTTCCATTTTCTTTTCGATTTGTGAAAATCCAACTTAGGAAGAATTTTATTTTCAACATGTACATTAAAAAAATGAAGTCCCACTTTTTTTTTTGTTCTTGTTGTTACTATCTAGGACTCCCCAAAATTTTAGGATAAAGTTCCAAAATATACCTTGAAATCAAGGCTTTCAGGTTCTTCCAGAAGTTACCCATAGAACACTCCAGCCATGAGCTGCACCACTCTTTCATGTGCGCTCAGTGCTCCTGTCTTACAAGTCTTCTTTTATTCACTAAAGTTTTCATTTCTCTTGATGTTCCAATTGGTCCTAAAAATAGCATCTACTTCTTTCTTTCTTTTTTTTTTTTTTTTTTTTTAATTTTTCTGAAGCTGGAAACAGGGAGAGACAGTTAGGCTCCAGCATGCGCCCGACTGGGATCCACCCGGCACGCCCACCAGGGGTGACGCTCTGCCCACCAGGGGGCGATGCTCTGCCCATCCTGGGCGTCGCCATGTTGCAACCAGAGCCACTCTAGCGCCTGAGGCAGAGGCCACAGAGCCATCCCCAGCGCCTGGGCCATCTTTGCTCCAATGGAGCCTTGGCTGCGGGAGGGGAAGAGAGAGACAGAGAGGAAAGTGCGGCGGAGGGGTGGAGAAGCAAATGGGCGCTTCTCCTGTGTGCCCTGGCTGGGAATCGAACCCGGGTCCTCCACACGCAAGGCCGATGCTCTACCACTGAGCAAACCGGCCAGGGCCCATCTACTTCTTTCTTACTTTATATTTTTTCTTTAAATACTTGAATATATATTTTTTATTATTATTAAATTTAATGCAGTGACATTGATAAATCAGGGTACATATGTTGAGAGAAAATTTCTCCGAATTATTTTGACATTTGATTATACTGCATACCCTTCACCCAAAGTCAAATTGTCTTCTGTCACCTTCTATCTGGTTTTCTTTGTGTCCCTCCCCTCCCCCCACCCCCTCTCTCTTCTTCCTCACCCCATCCCCCCCCCATTACCATCATATTCTTGTTGATGTCTCTGAGTCTCATTTTTATGTCCCACCTATGTATGGATTCATATAGTTCTTAGTTTTTTCTGATTTACTTATTTCACTCCGTATAATGTTATCAAGGCCCATCCATGTTATTGTAAATGATCCGATGTCATCATTTCATATGGCTGAGTAGTATTCCATAGTATATATGTGCCAAAGCTTTTTAATCCACTCGTCCTCTGACAGACACTTGAGTTGTTTCCAGCTCTTCGCTATTGTGAATAATGCTGCCACAAACATGGGGGTGCATTTCTCCTTTTGGAGCAGTTCTATGGTGTTCTTGGGGTATATTCCTAAAAGTGGGGTAGCTGGGTCAAAAGGCAGTTCGATTTTCAATTTTTTGAGGACTCTCCATACTGTTTTCCACAGAGGCTGCACCAGTCTGCATTCCCACCAGCAGTGCAGGAGGGTTTCATTTTCTCCACATCCTCGTCAGCACTTATTCTGCATTGTTTTGTTGATGAGCGCCATTCTGACTGGTGTGAGGTGAGCTGTTTGAACATCCTTGTCTACCAATTCCATTATCTGTATTGATTTCAATGTATTTTTACTGACCAATTTTTCTCATGATTATGTGTCATATTTTTCAACATCTTTGCACATTTTTATTGGGTGAATTACATTCTAAATTTTATGTTATTGAGTGTCTAGATTTTGATGTCTTCCTTTAAAGAGTTTTTTATTTTGTTTTGTCCTGTTATGAAGTTATTTGTGGTCCAGTTTGACCTTTTTCTGGCTTATTTTAAGCTTTTTTGGTGGGATAGGTCTAGTTGTAACCTTTACTCCAGGAACAGTTTAGTCCCGCTACTAAGGTAGACCAGAAATATGGTCTTCTTTCAGTTTTTCAAGCATGCTGTATTCTTTCTTGCTTCTAAGTTTTTGGCACATTCTGATCTTGTTGACTAGGTCAGTTTTGTCCTATTATATTCCTACATCATACTTTGAACTATTCTTTCTTAACTTAAATATGCAATTATATAGTTAATGAATGTCATTCTTGCTAGACTGTAAACTCCATGACCACAAGGGAAATTAGCAATATGCAAACATCATCTCACACGAAACAAATGGCACATATTTCAGGACTAGCACAGAGATCATTTTCTAATGAGGACTTGGGTAGTGAAAAGTTGAGTCAGGCAGGCACTGATATACCTATCAAGATGAAGGTAGTAGAAATGCCAGCTATTTCCTCTGCTAATAATTCACTTTCCTTTCCCCACTTCTCCTTTCTTCTGAAATTTTGTGCCTATAGATACTACTGAATAATTGGTCATTCATTTGATCCCATCCTTGTGGTCATGACTGGCCAGACTAGGGATGGACAAGTGTTATAATGAAAGTTAATCATATTCTCTATTTCAGATATAATATATAGTTGGTGTGTGTTTTTTTCCCATAAGGCAAAAAAAATTTCCTCACCGGGACTAAGCCACTGGATAATAGGTTCAGTAGGAATATTGGTTATCTAGAAAGGTGTCATGACCAAAGGATATGTAGATGTCAGTGAGGCCTAGAATGGGCTAGTAGCCAGGTGTATTGGAGACAAGCATGCCATCTATGTGAACAGAAAATATGAAAAGATACATGCATACTCTTTTTAATATTAATCAGTTCTTGGCATAAGATACTGTAAGGTTCTGTGTCCTAGTTACAAAGTGAAGAGTTCATGGGAAGATTTTAGTCCTAATGGTGATTGCTATATTAGTTTTCTAAGGCTGCCATAACAAAATTACCATAAACCTCATAGCTTAAAACAATAGATCTATCTTTCAGGGTTACATAGGCCAGAAGTTTGAAATTGAAGTGTCCAGGTGTGGTTTCTTTTGGAGGTCATGAGGGAAGAGCTTCTCTAGGTCCTTTTCCTAGTATTTCGTAACTACTGGCAATACTTGATATTCCTTGGCTTATAGATGTGTTAGTGGCAGAAAAATGGCACCAGGTGTTAAACTAGGTTCAGTACCCTCACTTCTTCAGTTCTGCATAAGAGAAGAATCCAAAGCCAGGACTCAAATTATAAGAGAAAGTTTATTTAGACAGTCATAGAAGTAGAAGTGAGCTGTAGGAGAAATAAACTCTGGAAACAAGTTACAGCAAAAGAAGTGTCCTTGGAGCTTAGAGAAGAGAGAGAGGAAGGGAGAGAGAGAGAGACCGTGTGAACACCCTGGAGAAAGAAGAGGGTGAACAAAGGCATAAAATATCTCCATAGAGAGAGCCTGCTGGTCCTCCATCCTGAGGACTTTTTTTTTTTTTTTCCTGAAGCTGGAAATGGGGAGAGACAGTCAGACAGACTCCCGCATGCGCCCGACCGGGATCCACCCAGCACGCCCACCAGGGGCGACGCTCTGCCCGCAAGGGGGCGATGCTCTGCCCCTCTGGGGCGTTGCTCTGTTGCGACCAGAGCCACTCTAGCACCTGAGGCAGAGGCCAAGGAGCCATCCCCAGCGCCCGGGCCATCTTTGCTCCAATGGAGCCTCGGCTGCGGGAGGGGAAGAGAGAGACAGAGAGGAAGGAGAGGGGGAGGGGTGGAGAAGCAGATGGGCACTTCTCCTGTGTGCCCTGGCCGGGAATCGAACCCGGGATCTCTGCACACCAGGCCGACGCTCTACCACTGAGCCAACCGGCCAGGGCCATCCTGAGGACTTTTATTTGAATTTTCAGGGGAGGATCTCAGTAGAATATTTATCAGCTTTCCTGGTGTGTCTCCTCAGTGTTTTGATCTCCGCTGGTTAGTAGGCGCAAGGGCAGGGTGTCACTAGTCATTACTGCTGATCCTGACATCAAGGGAGTGCTTGTTCAAGGACCTACAGTCCTGCCTACCATCAGGCACCCAGGGCCCTCTACCCTGGTGACCTTCTGTACCTGGGCAGTCGACCCTGCTGTGCCCATGCCCACCAACCGCCCACTACAGATACATTACTTCAATTTCTGCCTATACCTTCAAATGGGCTTTCAGTTTCTCCTGTGTCTTTTTGTGTTTCGAACCTTCTTCTTTCTCTTATAAGGACACCAGTCATTGCATTGAGGGCCCTCTCTAAATCCAGAGTGAATCTCATCTTGAGATTCTTAATTGCAGCTACGAAGACACGTTTTTAATAAGGTCTTATTTTCATTTATGGAGGATTAGGACTTGGACATATATACATACATTTTTTGGGGGGTCTATTATTATTAAACCCACTGCACTGGTAAAAGCAAGAGTGAATCCTAGACTAGAAAAACAAGGGTTAAGACAAGACACAAAATCACAACTGAGGCACAAATGAAGAAAATTAGAGCCTAATGCAAAAACTCAAATTCAAGGTCAGAAAAGGGTCGGCAGTAAATTGAATGAAGGCTTAGTTCCCGATCTAGGAAGGCTTTTTCTCATTCCAACAGATTAGAAACAGATTTTGTCAAATAGCCTAGGACATGGAAAACTACCATCTATAACAGCAGGAATGGTAGGTGACCCATAATATTAATTCTTAAGTGGAATAATCTGAGAGATACAGACTCAGTAAAATAAAACAGACGTGGAATTTTTAAAGGAATTAACAACTCAATGTGCTTACAATTTAGTAAAATATCTCCACAGACATTCTAACCAGCTCTTTAAGGTTTCTCCTTTGTGTATTCCACAATTAATTTTTCCTAAATTTAACGTGAATTCTGACTTTCCTTTTGCCCCAAACCCAACTATAGGGAAACAGAGATATAGCTCTTCAATTATTATCATGTGAATTAGACAAAACAAAACTGGAAATAGCTTGATTAATCTTTAAAATATTCACTGATTTCCTTTTAAGTGTCCTCAACATTTGAGTCACTTAAAAATAAATCAATGTATTACACAATTTAAAAAAATATATATACCACAAATACCATGAATTCCTCATTTTCTCAGTAGACAGAAGTTTCTTGAATACTAAACTTCCTATTCCCTTTTTAAGAAAATTTTTAAGCAATGATGTCTTACTTTTAAAAATATTAAAATACATATGCTTTAACACTCTCAGAAACATGTCTTGTGATTCTGAATTGGGCCCTTTATTTCCCTACTCTCTACCAAAGCTGGGAAAAATTATAAAATTGAAGTGCTTCATTTTTCTGTGAATGAGTAAGTAAATAGTGCAGTTTGGAACAGATGTGAACGTTAGTGATCTGAAGCCAATGACTGGTGGATCAGAGAAGCCTAATCAGAGTTGCAAAAATCACTTAGTTCAGAAAATCATGACATGTTTGTGCTCTTGCATACCCAAATAGTGTGAAACTTAGTATACCATGTCTGAACCGTTAGTGTAACTGTTCAAATGACAAGCAACCCTGTCCTGTAAGAGCAGATAGAACTGCTCAGCTCTGGGTGATAGTTCCCATTGGTGTGGCATTTGACAAACCAAGGCCTTTGGAGCCAGTGTGCGCAGAATGCAGTCCTGGCTGGGGTTCTGGCCAGGTTCCCTCCTGCCTCAGACAATGACCAGCAGTTCCTCAAGGTGGCTTAAAGGATCAGCTTTGTGATGACTCATCCAGAGTCTAACAACTCCAGTAAGTGCTACATTTGATCTGGTTCTTAGGTATCATCACTGGCCATAAGTTCATGAGAAGGCTTTGAAACCCTGGCCTCCTGACAGGGAATTGAAGAGTCACCTTCACCCGTTCAGTGGGTTCATAAGAAAAGAACCAAAACACGGCCACTTCAGAGGCCCTTGCATAGTGCTTGCATCTTTTTGATTTTCTTTCTCACTGGATACTTTAGAAAGCTTTTGGAAATTGCATTTAATCTATTCCAAAGGTCACAGCAACAAAAGTTTATGCTCCGATGCCATATCCATACTTAGTCAGGCTTTACAATTTTGAATTCTGTGGGCTTTTTTTTTTTTTTTAAATATCAACTTTACAGCAGTAAATGAAAAATACTGGTGTTCAAGGCTGCAGATGAAACAGGACAGACTTTTTCCTTGTCTATTACGTTGTAAAGAAATAGAGTTCCTTTCCATATTATCTGAACTAAAACGTCAGTTCTGTTATATGACAAATATTAATGACCACGTTGGGACAAAGGGACAGAATATTTGAAATCAATAATGTTATAAACACCTGGGACATGTGTTTTCTGTACATACAAGGGCTTTACTTCATCCAAATTTGGTGAAAGCTAAATGACTTGCATTAACAGTGTTTGGATAGACTGTTAATGCATGTAATTGGTTCCTTCTCTTCTCATTAGTCTCTGCTTGATGTTAAGAGTATATAATAAAAAGCAGCTTTGAAGGTGCCCCATTTCCTTAGCTAACCATTAATAGTGGGGAAAACACAATGCCTATTTGCTAGTCAAATATAATGAGCAGGTTAATGTGAGCAGGAAACACATTCCAGGTTTCTCTAGGTAATGATTTTACCTCTATCTTTCAAGTCATCAGCGATGGTTTTACAAGCACATGGCTTAAGGGTACTCAGTCATAGGAATATAGTTAATCTGCTGGGCTTCCTTCCTGAGGAAATTATGCAAACAGAGCTTTTTATTTCAAAGATGAGTCAGGTTTTTCAAAACCCCAATGTTATTACAAGGCGAGAAACACAGATTTAGAGGTAAATAATAGGTGAATATCCTTAGTCTGCCAGGCTGATAAGAAAGCTTCTCTGGAAGGTTTTTGTTATTGATCTGTGCTGAGTATTGGATTAGAGCAATCAGCTCTGCTTTGTTTTTGGTCAATTAACAGTAACACTGACAATAATAATAATGTGTGCTAAGTACTCTTCATTAATGATTATAATCAATTCACATAGTAACCCTATGAGGATAACATTATAATTTATGAACTAAATTATATAATATTGTCCCCAGATTTAAGGCAATAAAGCTGGGGATCAAAAAGTTAAATAGCTTCTTCATGGTCACACAACTAACAGGTGGTGGAACCAAGATTTTGAGTTTAGCAGCTTGCACAAGTTCTCTGAGCCTCTCTCATCCTGAGGCAACCATTTCTTAACAATCTATGTCAGGTCTGCAAATAATTATAGCTTCCAAGGACGGTTTTCGTCATAATCCTGATTCACTCTATAGTAAGCAATATTCTTTGCCTTCCATTATACACCAAAGAAACTCAATAATTGTAAGTAGAATTAGTTTAATTTTGTGATCTTGTTTTTTGTTTGTTTGTTTGTTTTTTGTATTTTTCTGAAGCTGGAAACGGGGAGGCAGTCAGACAGACTCCCGCATGCGCCCGACCAGGATCCACCTGGCACGCCCACCAGGGGGCGATGCTCTGCCCATCCAGGGCGTTGCTCTGTTGCAACAAGAGCCACTCTAGCGCCTGAGGCAGAGGCCACAGAGCCTCCCCAGCACCCGGGCCATCTTTGCTCCAATGGAGCCTTGGCTGCGGGAGGGGAAGAGAGAGACAGGGAGGAAGAAGAGGGGGAGGGGTGGAGAAGCAGATGGGCGCCTCTCCTGTGTGCCCTGGCCAGGAATCAAACCCGGGACTTCTGCACGCCAGGCCGACGCTCTACCACTGAGCCAACCGGCCAGGGCCTTTGTTTTAAGACTCTGCATTCCAATTTTGTGCTCTGAAAGATAGGGCAGACAGATACAAAGGGTGTGTGTGGGTTAGAGGAAGTCAGGTCCAGTGCACGCTAGGGACCCCAGGAGCAAAGTGAAAAGAACCTGAGGCTAGGTGCTAGTCTCATAAAATGGACAGGTCAGGAAATGTTCTCTGAATGTGGATCAGCAAAGCCACTTAAAAGTTCTACATGGTCAAAGAAAAAGCCAAAGGCCTTCAGCTAGTGTGAACATGCAGCAGCAGGTGTGGTTACAAGGACAGAATAAATACGATTCTTAGCTATAAGAAATTCCTCAGTTCCAACAATTCTCAGAGAATTTAGAACCCAAACAACATAACTGTGCTAGTTAAATTTGCCTTCAGTCAGAATTAGAGGTAAAAGTAGGTTAATTAATTAATTTATTGCATCTTCTTCAGAGGCGGCCAATGTATTTTTACCTTCACAACAAGCTCTCTTCCAAAATCCACATGAGACCTTAAAATTCATCAGCAGCTCTGTTGTTTGTCAAGAAATATGAATCTGAAATCTCCCTCTTCGTGGATCTGAGGGTATGCTACTCTGAGACCTATTATGGGTAAACTGTGGCCTATGCCAGGTGGTATAACTAATCACTGTACTGGAATTTCGGTTTCTTTTCAAAGGAAGCTTTCTTTTTTTAGTGATACAAGTTAACTTTTAGGTCCTTATTTTCCCCCATCAGAGCTTTGTAAATTTCTTATTCCAAGGGGATTTTTAAAAGTTGGTGTTGGTAGACCTGAGAAGTGAAGTCGGAACCTCACAAACTCAGGATGAGAAAAATGACTTTCTTTCGGCATGTCAGTGACAAACTTGCTTTTTATCTCGCAAGGAAGGTCCAGCAGGTTTGTCAATGGATTCTTTGTTAAAGGGTTCTAGTATAAGCTTTGCTGTTCAGCCCATTTATAGTGTGATGGCAAGACACTCTACTTCCCAGCAAACAATAACTAAAAAAGCAGCTGTTATATTATTTGAATCACAACAGTTTATATGGCATTTAAGACTGTCTAATAAAATTCACAAAGTTCAGAGACATATTTATGTACTTTGCTTATACTATATCTAGCAATTACAATCATTATAACAGCTAACACTACTCTATTAAGTACAAACTTATGTGGTCCTGACAATAGCACCAAGAAGTAAGTGCCATTATTATACATATTATCCAAATCTGACTGACAGGAAACAGATACAGAGAGGTTAAAAATCTTCACTAACTTCATAATAACTAGTAAGGGGCCAACTTAGGATTTGAACCCAAGAAATTTTTATGAAAGGAATGCACTCTTACTCATTATGCTGTATTGCTTTTTTCACTAAAAAACAAGGTTATGCAGACAAAAGACCCTCAGTAACAACAACTAAGATTTATTTAGCATTATACAGGTACTTTTCTTATCTTGCTATATATGTTTTTGGGTTTCATCACCTCAACAATCCTATGAGGTATGTGCTATTATTATCTTTATTTTACAAATGAAAAACCAACACATGTGACATATTAGTAACTTGCCTCTTGTTAATTAGCATATAAGTGATATGACTGGGATTCAAAACCAGGTAAGTCTAGGCATTCTGTCCCAAAGTGCTTAGTTTATGTTTGTTGATGCTGAAGCAATAATTTGAAAAATGGATCCTAATAACTTGATTTTTAGTTCAATAAAAAATAGTTGTTTTTTTTTGTTTTTTTTTTTGCATGGGTTATATATGTTCCAAAATCACTCCAAAAATCTTTCTTTTTAAAATTAGGTGTGTACCAACATCCAAATAGCTAAAGACAAGAACAATACAAATAGAATCAAATTAATTGTTCAGGAAAGATGAAGTGATCCGTCTCTAATGACCCCTAATGAAATTTTAAAAGTGTAACTTCACCTGACCAGGCGGTGGCACAGTGGATAGAGCATTTGGATTGGGATGCAGAGGACCCAGGTTCGAGACCCCAAGGTCACCAGATTGAGTGCGGGCTCATCTGGTTTGAACAAAAAGCCCACCAGCTTGAACCCAAGGTTGCTGGCTCCAGCAAGGGGTTACTCGGTCTGCTGAAGGCTCGCGGTCAAGGCACATATGAGAAAGCAATCAATGAACAACTAAGGTGTTGCAACGCACAGTAAAAAACTAATGACTGATGCTTCTCATCTCTCTCCATTCCTGTCTGTCTGTTCCTGTCTATCCCTCTCTTTCTCTGAAAAAAAAAAAAGTGTAATTTCAAAAAGAAGGAAGACATATAAGAACCTATGTTCTATATTGGCATGTTTTCAAAAAGTTGACAATGCAGACAAACTTACAAGTTTATGCTTATAAAAATTTCTGTGATTTTTTTTAACATAGTAATTGTTTCTACATAATCAGTTACTTTCCTAGTTGGTTAGAGTCAAATTTCAACTACATTGTCATTTATTTTGTGATTTATATTTTTATTGCAGAGAACTTATTTAAAATGGTGGTTGGTCACTTAACTGATAGACACAAACCCAGCAAATCATAGCTACGTGTGTGTATCTTTATTTTCAAACTAAATAAATATTGCTTCTCAAATATTACTATTTTTAAAACATAAAGTCATCAATGTTGAGGCTGGAAAGCATAATTGATAATCACCAAATAAAACACACTAATCACATCTCTTTTTAATTATAGTTTATGAACATTCCAGAATTACCCCAAGTGCTAAATTAGGAGTTAAGTATTGCTTTAGAAATGGAATCATACTAGATCTTGGTTGTTTCAGATATTAAGCTTCTTGGTATATCCAAAAGTGGGCACTTTGTAACACATGATTATACCTACAACTTTTTTAGCATAAATAACCAGACCAATAGTATGATGCTATCTTCTGCATTTTTTTTCCAACTGTAATGAAGACATTAGACAAAGAAATGCTGAATACAATATGCCTGTTCAATTATTAAAATTTACTGGGTGACTGTTAAAGACTAATCTAGGCATTAAGAAAATTGGTATGGATGTTTAGGCAACTCTAACATGTGAATAATAACAGTAAAATTAAAGTATGCCAAAGTTGGTAAGAACCCTTTATTTGACTCAACTGTCCTTTATAACTGATGAGGAAGTTAAGTCCAGAGAAATTCATCAACAGCCATAAATCACCTAGAGAGTATGTGGCATAATCACGACTAGAACTCAAATCTATGGACTCAGTTTAAAGAATCTGCCTTAGTTGAAAGAACAGAATACTCTGAAGGTACCAGTTTTCCTCAGAAATTAATCTTGGGTATGATCATATTTTTATCTTGGCTCATGAAGAGCAGAACCAAGCTTCAAGCCCTATATGCAGGTTTTCCCACACAACCTGGTGTATTTTGAAGCTATGAATTAACTGTGATGTAGATGAAAAGTATGGAAATTAAATCATGACAAAGACCTGGTACCTGTAGATTCACCCACTAGCATTACGACTTAAGAAAGCTTTTAAATTTCTCTGGTCCTCATATTCTTGTATTTCAGAAATTAAATTAAAATTAAATGTTAAATACAGTTAGACTACTTTGACCAACTGAAACACTTTTTTTTTTCTTTTTCTTTTTTTTGTCTTTGGCTGAAGTTACAGCAATATTGAGGGAGATAATCTTGGTTATCTCATGTTACTAAAAAGTTGTGAATAAAAGCTCCATATGAAAATGAGAAAACAAATTATAGAGCACGAACTACTCTAAGTATTCATCTCACTTTTCATCATATTAATGGTATAATATGCTGTTTTTGTACAAGAAAATTTAAGTGCAGAAAGATAAGGATGTGGTTTGAAGTCTTAATGCTATAAGGCACATACCAAAGATTCAAAATATGTTTTGCAAAACTCCAAAACCACGTTGACTGTCTTTCTAAAAGCAAAAAAACAGGGCCATTTGTAAAATAAAGGAACACAAAGAAAGGATAGCACACAATGAATAAAAAATACAGAACTCAGGGTCATGCAATGTTATTTAGTGTAGGGTCAAGCTCAATAGCCAATGAGAATATCTCTGTATCATAACAGTGCAGGATGATTGTTTTTCAAACTGATGGCCATGATTCACCAGTGAAAAGTAAATTCTGGTCTATACATTCTATTTAAGAAAGATCATGAAGTTTAAAATCAAATGTGTTAAGTAAAAGCTTATCAGGAAATCTCAATTATATAGAATGATTCATTTCCAGAAGGTTTCAGGTGGCCCAATACTATTACTATTGGTAGTTATTTGCATAAAAACATCCTTGCTGTTACTTTGGAGAGGAATAAATGAACTATATTTTTTTTCAGGTGACAAGGTTAAATTTGAGACTTAATCAATAGTCCAGTCATTGAAAATGCCACATACTGTTTTTTCTTCCTATACCCATTCATAGAGTTTATGAGCTGTGTTAGACCTTTAGAATGTATGGTTCAATTGAGTGGTTTGTCAGAGAGGAGTGGATGGTTTTTTTTTCCTTTTTTTTTAAGTTTAGTGGAATAATGGTCATTATTTAAAGTTAAGGATCAAGTTTCATCCTCATTGCCTGAATAATTTTCATTTTGTGACCCCCTCCTAAAGAATTGATTAGTGCAACTAAATGTGTTTCCTATAGATTTTCATTAATACATTAAAAGAAAATGTGAAAACATCTTTCTAGAATGCTAATAAATTAGAACCCTGCAGTTAGTTCTCATACAACCCCTGCTAACTATAATAGAAGGTAAATTATAGGGCTCCTAGAATTTCATCCTAGTAGAAAATAACAGCCTATTTTGCCTCAAGTCTATGAACCTGGTGGTATAATTTCAAATGTATCCAGCTAATTAAGCCATTTTTGTGTTTAAATCCTTCATACCCCTTTCATTACATTTAATAGTTTTTGAGAAAACAGTTGGAAATTTCTATCAATGAAAATAGATTTTTTTAATTATTATTATTAATTCTTTTCACCTCTACATACCAGTAGAATGTGCTGCAAATCATTTTAGAGATCTATACAAGCTGGACATATTGATGTTAAAATAAAAGCAGAGTCTTTGCTTGAAGATATTAAAGTATTAAATATTAAAGTTGATTTACTGACAGGTTTAGCATAACAGACGGCTGAAATAAGCTATGAGAGTGAAAGTAAATTGGATTATATTGTTTGTGGTTTGAACTGACTGGGGTAGAACTAATTTTACTCTATAACAATAAAACAAAAATGAATGTTGACATTAATTGTCTTAAATAGTCAGTAAAGCAATGATGTGACTACTTACAAAAATT
The DNA here is from genome assembly GCF_036850765.1 of Saccopteryx bilineata. Taxonomy (NCBI): domain Eukaryota; kingdom Metazoa; phylum Chordata; class Mammalia; order Chiroptera; family Emballonuridae; genus Saccopteryx; species Saccopteryx bilineata. The sequence continues at coordinate 65,870,581 of NC_089498.1, forward strand.
AGTGCAAATAAAATTCAAAACATCTCTTTGGGTTTGTCCTTAACATAGAATTGGGGAAAATATTAACCTTAATCCAGGACAAAGACTTACATGTCTCTGTCTGATATGATTTCAAAAGTCAAACAATCGATTCAAGGATAAACAACACACAGACAAAGTTTGAACTACTGTAGAAATTCCCTTCTAAGTCTTTAAAAAAGGAGGAGGCTACAAATTTTTTAAAGATTCAGAATAAACCAAATAAAAGAGAGAAATAACTAATTTAATAAGAATCAAGTGCCTAATATATACCACACAATATTCAAGATGTTTCATTCATGGTTTCATGGAGTTCACCCAATCGACTTTGACAAAATCATTAACATCCCTATTCAAAGCACTCTTGTCAGCCATGTTTTCATTGTCAGCTCATTTAATTTCATCCTGTATCATTCTTCATTTATATACTCTTCTCCTGGTATATCAGCCTACTTTCATTCCCTGGAAAACTAGATAATCTTCCCTTCCTTGGGGGCTTTGCACTTAATGTTTGTTCCCTCTGCTCTTAACACCTCTGTCCCCTAAACTATTACCTATAATCCCACTCTTCAAATGGCCCATTCCTTTCATCCTTAAACTTGCAACTATTTTATTTTGAGGACAGAACAAAGAGAGTCTGGGTTGCTGTGGCTTAAACAATATGGAATTTTATTTCTTTTTTTATGTGAAAGCCCAAAGATTAGTGACTGTTGGACTGCCATTTGATCCATGAGCTGAACTGAAGCCAATGGAGGTTCTTCATCCCTTCCCCTGTCCTTTGAAGGTGCATTCTACCTACCATTCCCACAGTGGGAGCCATTTTTAATGACCTTTGCTTTCTTCAGTCTCTTTTTGCCTTCTGTGTACAGGAATCTGTTTGAGAACCTACAACTACTTGTATGTCTGCCAACTACTTGACAAGGGAAAAGAGAAGGGAGTGCATGTCTAATTGTACTGTTTAACTTAAAAATTTGTTAAAAGGGTATATCTCATGTTAAGTGTCCTTACAATAATAATAATGAATAATAATAATAATAGAATAATACCCAGATACCCAGAAATGGCACCAATGTTCCTACTACTCACATTCCATAGTGGATTATTCACTTGCTTATCTTTAGCTGCCAGGAAAGCTGAGAAATAGAATATTTAGATGGGAAACCATGGCCTAGTTAAGACAACATTAAAATAAAAAATAAGAAAATCAATTGATTGGGGGGCAATTGATAGTATAGCATAGGGTTTGGCTTAGATATTACTCTTGCAGAAAATTTTTCTTTGACCACTTCATCTAAAGAAATTTCTTTTATTTATACTTTTATTTATCACTAAGTATTATTGATTTCCTTCATAGCAATTATTCTTTGACTTTATATTTATGTAGTTATTTTAAAATTTTCTATCTTTTTAAAACTCAAATGTCTTGAAAGTAATACTGTGTTTTATTTTCCATTATATTTTTATTCCTGTATTTCTGATATATTTGACATATGAAAATAATACTTGAACTTATATTGTTGAATGAATGAATAAATCCAAACACATCCCCAGAAAGATACCATCTCAAATCAGACAGATTTACTCACTGAAAGTTTGAGCAATTCATAGAGGAAGCAACAAAAGTAACTTAAGAACCAGGCAATACCCCTAGTGAAGTGGTAGCTAAAGTATTAATCAACTATCTACTAGTAGGTTGCAAAATTATTTATTAAGTCATAACCAGCTTTAAAAAGAAAAGAAATAACCCAGTGGTTCTATATCCGGGTATATATTCAAAGAAACCCAAAACACTAATTCAAAAGAATATATGTACCCCTCTTTTTATTGCAGTTATTTAATTAACCAATATAAAAAAGCACCCCAAGTGCCCATCAATAGAGAAGTGGATATAAAATTTGTGGTGCATATATACCATGGAATATAACTTGGCCACAAATTCATAGATACAGAGAACTGACTAATGATTGCCAAGGGGCAAGGGGGTTGGAGGTGTGAGTGAAAAAGGTGAAAGGATTAAGAGATACAAATTGGTAGTTACAAAATAGTCATAAGGATATAAAGTACTACATAAAGAATATAATGTAGTGGTGGCACAGTGGATAAAGCGTCAACCTGGAATGCTGAGGTTGCTGGTTCAAAACCCTGGGCTTGCACGGTCAAGACACATATGGGAGTTGATGCTCCCTGCTCCTCCCCCCTTTCCCTCTTTCTCTCTTCTTTCTCTCTTTGCTCTGAAAATAAATAAATTTAAAAATAATATAATGAATAATATTGTTGTAATAACTATGTATGGTGCCAGGTGGATACTGGAAATGTAGGGAGAAACACTTTGTAAAATATATGATTTTCTAACAACTGTGCTGTACAAAGTAATGCAAATAATATTGAATATAAATTGTAATTGAAAAACAAAATGAAAAAATAAAAGATAGAATGGAACAGAGAAGCAGATAGAAAATAAATAGAGAACACTGTATATAGTTAGGGTAGGCATTGTTTCATAAAACTTTAGTTTCAGTTATATATATGCATGTATACAATGTGTATACTTTTTGGATCAAAAGGCAAATGTAATTATTACTGTTAATAGCATAAACGAAAGCTTGAAAGTTGAAGCCTAAGGTACTTAGAAGAATAAGCTCAAAGGGAAGGCAGACACGGAAAGGAAAAAAACCTTGATCCTTATAGAGCTTACTGTGACCCGTCTCACAGGCAGGTCATCAACAAAATAACATAAAATGGTGACTCATCTCTTCTTCAATTCCATCATTTTCAATTGCATCTTTTTCCCTGCTGCACTAATCAAAGTATGTTTCAAAGAAGAGAGGAGTGTGTGTTTCAAAGCATTGTTTCATCTTATTAGTCATAGTGGGCTATTACCTTCAACTATGAAAACTTCAGAAATAACTTTGAATTATAGTTCAACTTGAGACATCTTTTTATTTTTAAAATTCAGATATACCCAGGGAACTCATGTACTTTCTCTTGTGTTTGGTCCTACTTAATTGATCAGTGGTTTTTTCTAATGTGCCTGCTTGTTAGAACCCCATGTTTTATTAAGAACAAAGTTCAGTTGTCTTCTTTGAACTCTTTGAATGGATGCAATTTTGCTCTTTTTTGAATTCCTGTATTGTGAGTATATTCTTTTTTTTTTCTCACTTTCTCCCTTACTAGAGGAGTCTGAAATGAAAGTAACATTCATCTGTTGACCTTAAGATTTTATCTTGTATTTTATTTCCTTTTTAAAATCAATACAGTGTTTTTCTTCTGACTCCATCAATTTTCACATTAGATTTACGAACTCCCATGCACTTTATAAAAGTGTGTTCCATGGACAGTATCAGAGCCAGAAGAGTGATAGCTCTGAGCACATATCTTATTCAGAACCTAACCTGCTGCTCAGCACATATACAGATTTTCAAAATCAACTGTGAGTCATGTCTACCATACACAGTAAGTGCAAAAAAATTTTTTTTTTAATCAGTTTAATTTGCTAGTCTATGAACAAGGACTGACCCTCTATAATAACTGATCTATTGGAATCTTAAAATACCTATCCAGGCTCCTTTAAATGGACATAACTCTCTCACTCACTCACCTGCACCAGATGGGCAAAAAAATTACTCCTCCACTATTGGCAGGCCATCATTGGAATTCAGCCAGACTTCTACCAATTTTTATACTCTTGCTTGCTTTCTTACTTACTGGACCTTCAGCTGTCTTCCCTTTTCAGTTTTTCTCAGAACCATATCCAATATTAACAGCTAGTATTTTTTTAATGTTCGCTATATTTCAAGCACTATGCTAAATACTTTACTTGCATGATCTAATTTAATCCTCAGAACAACCCGGTGATATAATTACTTGAATTAATTATCTATTGCTGCATGACAAATAACCCTAAGACAATGGTTTGAAACAGCAAAAATCATTTATTATGTCTCATGGTTTCTGTGGTTCAGGAGTTTAGAAATCTCTTTTTGTTTAGGTTCTTACACAGAGTTACAGTCAGTCTCTGCCTGAGGCTGGAGGTGTCATGAAGGCTTCTTCACACTCAAGTGTCTAGTGCCTGGACTTAGCAGCTTTCAAGTATATTGCTTTATCTTTCTATGATTTTTTTTTACAGGGACTCTCCAACCTGGGGCTTCTGATTGCATAGAATTTAAGGCATGGATATCTGGAGAGAGAGAAAGAGAGAGAGAAAGAGAGAGAAAGACACACACACACACAAAGAGAGAGAGAGAGAAAGCCACACAAAAGCTTTTTTACCTTTTTATTTTATTTTATTTATTTTTATTCATTCTAGAGAGGAGAGGGAGAGACAGAGGAGAGACAGAAGGCGGGGAGGAGCTGGAAGCATCAACTCCCATATGTGCCTTGACCAGGCAAGCCCAGGGTTTCGAACCGGTGACCTCAGCATTTCCAGGTCAACGCTTTATCCACTGCACCACCACAGGTCAGGCTTTTTTACCTTTTTATTAAGTGAGAGGTGGGGAGGTGGGGATGCAGAGACATATTCCCGCATGCGCCCTGACGAGGATCCACCAGGCAAGTCCCCTATAGGGGGATGCTGTGCCCATCTTGGGCTGCTGCTCTGTTGCTCCTGAGGCGAGACCACGGAGCCATCCTCAGTGCCCAGGACCAACTTGCTTGAGCCATTTGAGTCATGGCTGCAGGAGGGGAAGAGGGAGAGATATTTATATAGAGAAAGAGAGAGAGAGAGAGAGAGGTAGAGAGAGAAAGAGAGAGAGAGAGAGATGGTCGCTTCTCCTGTGTGCCCTGACTGGGAATCAAACCCAGGACTTCCATACTCTGGGCAAATACTATACCACTGAGCCAACCAGCCAGGGCCCTTTTTTACCTTTTCTAACATGGTCTTTGAGTTCATGCAGTATCATTTCAGCTCTATTCAATTTTTTTTTTTAGAAGGCAAGTCACTAAGATCTGTCTGTATTCAAAAGGAATAGATTCTACCATTCTATGAAAAGAATGTCAAAGAATTTACAGACAATTCCTAAAATCACCACAGTCTGCCCCTTAGCCACTAATTATTTGTATTCTTCCCACATCAAAACATACTCATCCCCTCCCAAGAGCCCTCAGAAATCTCATCTACTATAGCTTCAGGCTCAACTGCAGAGTCTCAGTCTTGAGGTCATCCAAATCAGTGTAGCTTTTGAGTATAGTTCCTGACCATCTGAAGAGCTGTGGCCTCAAGACGTGAATTATTTTTCCTCCATACTTTCAACATATATTGGTGGAGCTAGCATAGTAGAACTGCTATAGACCCTTGTGTTGAAAAAAGAAAAAACAATAGATGGTACAAAGGGATCACTGGTCTAAAATCCTTTTGATCACCTCATGTTGTCAGTTCCTTAATTAGATCTCAGTACTAGTACCTGAGAATGTCCACAACTTTTGATTTTATACTTTTGGACACATTTTTCTTTACCATGAGAAATAGCTAATTTTTGCAGCTATTTCTGCCTGCTTTCTGCTAATAGTGATTTTGGGGTCCAAGGGTCTCTGCATTTTTTACTGTTTCTGTCTCATTTATATCAAACTGGCAATATTGATACCATTAAAAAACAAACTTTATAGTCCTCATATGAATCTTGTTGGATTCACTCCACTGGTCAAAAGTCACACCCACAAATCTCATTGACAGAAGTCTTGTCCACCTTGGACTTTCTATATATATCTATATATTTAAGAAACTTAAGGTTATTAGAAACCCTATTGTTCAATGAAGAGGTCTATGAAGTATGTTCTTAAAATCATTAGAAGGGCTTTCAATTTTTCTATTTTCTATTTGGAGACCCCATCTTAACTTTTCTGAAGTTCAGAGTCATACAGTTGGTTACATCTTTAGATTATATTTTTCTGCACACCCTGAAATTAATATTTTCCAGGAAACGTTTCTTAATTTTAGCATCATTCTTCTCACACTCTACTATAGGCTGTACATACATGCGTGCATATGCATGAGTCAGGTGGGCCCTTTACATACTCTGCCTGGAAATCCTCTTAGCTCATTATCTACCTTAGTGGGTACATTTTCTATTTTCCACCTTATTGTAGGCAATGATGCTGCTCAATTCCCTCCACTTTCAATAATGTTTTTCTTAATTTCTTTTAAACCCTCACAGACGGCCTCTTTTTGGTTCACCAAGCTTTGCCTAACAGTTTCCTCAAGTCATTCCAGTTTCTTCCTTAAGACACAAACTTTATCTTTTATTATAGCAGTGCTTGATCTTAGTGGCTTAAAATAATAATAATAATAATAATTACAACAAACCTATTTTTTCCCACAAATCTGAAATTTGGACAAGACTTACTGGGGTAACACACTTTTCCTTTCCTCAGTACCAACCTAGGTGGCTCCAAAGCTGGGTCTGGGGTCACCTGAAAGTTCACTCGCTCAGAGGTCTGGCATCTGGATGGGAACACTCAAATAGCCACGGTAAAGACAGCTAGCTGGATGTCTTCAAGTGTTTCTCTTCAATTATCCCCATATTGGCTCTTTATCTGGTTTCTCTAGCATGGCAGATTTAGTGACTTTTTACATGACAGCTCAGGACTTTGTAGGCACATGCTTTAATAGAGAGACGGAGTATGAAGAAGTTAGTTGCACTGCTGCATCATCATTTATGACTGGCCTTGATAATCGCACAGTCACATCTGCCACATTCTACTCAATAGAAGTAAGCCTGACTCATAGTCAAGGTGAGAGAGATTAGATTTAACTTTTTGCAGAAGAAATGTCAAGTAAATTGCAGACACACTGATTTTTGTATCCTCAGACTTAACTGAATTCCCTTATTAGTTCAGACAGGTTTTGGTGTAGTTGCTAGAATTTGAGGTCTTAAGGACAAGATCTTATACATAAGGTTTGTCATCTGCAAACAGAGACAATTTGCTTCTTTCTTTCCAATTTGGATGCCTTTCTTTTCTTTCTCTCCCCCCCCCAATTGTTACAGCTAAGAATTCCAGTGCTATGTTCAACAGGGTTGGTGAGAGTAGGCACTCATGTCTTGTTTCTGATTTTAAAGGGAAAATTTTCTGTCTTTCACTATTAAGTATGATGTATGATTCCAGCTGTGGGCTTGTCATGTATGGCCTTTATTATGTTCAGCTATGTTGTTTCTATATTTAATTTGTTGAGTATTTTTTTATCATGAAAGAATGTTGAATTTTTCCAAATAGTTTTTCTGCATGTATTGAGATGATCATATTAATTTTATCTTTTATTCTACTAATGTGGTATATCACATTTATTTACTTATGCATGTTAAACCATGCTTGTATCCCAGAGGTAAGTTCCACTTGGTCATGAAGTATAATTATTTTAATGTGCTGTTGAATTTGGTTTGCTACTATTTTGTTGAGTATTTTTGCATCTGTACAAATCATGGATATTGGCCTGTAGTTTTATTTTCTTGTAGTAACCTTATGTGGCTTTGGTATCAGGATAATGCCCTGTTTACCTGACTGTTTGTGATACTGTATTCTTACATTGGTGTCTCTGCACTTGGTCTCTTTTTCTGGCCTTTCTCAGCCAGTAGGTGAGGTTGCTGACTGGCTTCTGTGCCTTGGCAAGCCTTAGGATAACACTACGTGGCTCCCCAGCATATTTGGCCAGGCTTCCTGGTCAAGAGGGACTAGAAGCTATGCTCAGCTATTGGGAAGAACCAGGTGTTGATGTAGAACAGGGGTCGGGAGCCTTTTTGCCTGAGAGAGCTATAAATGCCACGTAGTTTAAAATGTAATTCCGTGAGAGCTATACAATATGTTTAACACTAAATACAAGTAAATGTGTACATTTTATGTAAGAACAACACTTTTAAAGTACAATAAGTCTCTGAATTCTTTTTAATAACGTTGTTATGCTGTTGCTAACCAATGATGAATAAAGTACTTACCATTAATGCGACTTCTGGTGCTGCATGGTTTTGCTGATGGCTTTGTAGTCTGGTTGATATGTGGTGAGGTTAAGCTTCATGCAGGTGTTGAGACTTCCATCCGTTAAATGTGATCGTAGGTTGGTCTTAACGTTCTTTAGATGTGAGAAAGATTGCTCACATGCATACGTAGAGCCAAACGTTGTCAGTACAGCAATACTCACATGCTGCAGTGTGTGGTATGTGATGAGAAGCATGTTCCAAGTTTTGACAATCAGCTGGTCCACAGGTTGAAGTTTTCTCATTTCTTCCCACTTGTGTTTGCTCGCCAACTCTGCTTGCTGTTGTGCAAGTCTTTCCAAATCTTCATTCAGTGACTTGAACTTATTCACCTACATGTCTGAGGCCTTCAGGTCAGCAGCTTGTAGCTCAAAAATCTCTGATGGAGACACCGGGGATGTAACTCAGGTCGGTGCTGTCCACTGCACACTTGTGCAGATGGGAGATGAACTTAAAAGACGAGTGTGCTCATGAAATTCTTCAAAGAGCACTTTGAATGACTGCAGGAAATTAGATGTGAGGCCCGCTAGCTGCTGGAGATCAAGATGTTGAGCAGGATCACTTGCTGTGCATGCATCTTTAAACTCTCCCAGTTTTTCAAAGTGTAGTAAATGACCTATTTCAATGTCAGTGATGATGAAGAGTTCCAGCTTATTTTCAAATGTAAACACTACTTGTTGAAGGGATAAGACTGTATTTCCAATGCCTTGCATTTTCACATTGAGTGGTTCAGATGTTCAGTCATGTCCACAAGATAGTAGAACTTCAGGAGCCACTCAGTGTTAGCTAACTCAGGGTGCTCAACATTTTTCATTTCATGAAAAGTCCGGATTTCACTCAGACAAGCCATAAAACAGCTGAGCACCTTCCCTCTTGACAACCAACGCACATTGCTGTACAAAAGCAGACCAGGATAATTATTCCCAACTTCATCCAGCAGTGTTTTAAACTGGCAATCATTTAAAGCTCGGGCAACAATAAAGTTGACCACCTGAATGACCAGCGACATCACCTCACCAAGCTGCTTGCCACACATCTGAGCACAAAGCGCCTCCTGATGTAGGATGCAGTGAAAACTTAGGATGGGTCTCTTTTCATGTTCATGAAGAAGCACTATGAATCCTCTGTTTTTACCACCGTGCACGGAGCACCATCAGTACACACCGAAATAAGTTTATCCGTTGGTAGATTTTTTCTTTAGCGAACTCAGTGAAAGACTTGAATAAATCCTCCCCTCTTTTTGTCTTTTTCATAAGCGAAACAGCAAGACTTTCCACTGTAGTGTGTCACTGACAGCATACCTTGCAATCACGCTGAACTGAGATAAATGGCTTATGTCTATGGACTCATCCAAAGCGAGAGAAAAGAATGGTGCTGCATTTTTGTCCTTCACTTGTGTTGCCTCAATTTGATTTGCCATCATGATGGTACAACTGTGAACAGTTCTTGCCGACAGAGGCATGTCTTTTATTTGTTTGATTATCTTGTCTTTATCCAAAAAGTCATCAAAAAGTTTATTGGCAACATCAAGCATGAATGTTTTGGCATACTCCCCATCTGTGAATGGCTTTTCATTTCTCACAATTGCTAAAGCACCAGCAAAGCTAGCAGAATTCCAGTCACCTTGTTGGGTCCAAACACAGAGTTGCTACTGACTAGCTTGCACTCTGCACAGTAGCTTTGACATGCTTTCTTCCTGCTGTCCCCTGCTGGATATTTCGATGCAAATGTAGTATGGCATGTGACGAAGTGCCGCTTTATATTTGACAGTTTCATTGATGCAATTTTATCATTGCATATTAGACACACTGCAGAACCTGCTCTCTCCACAAAGGTAAATTCCTCTGTCCATTCCTGCTGAAAAGCACTATACTCCTCATCTTTTTTTCTTTTAGCCATCTTTTTCATCAAAAGGGTTTCTGCAATTAGCTAGTTGACTACTTGATTAAAAGGAGGGAAGTTTACTTCCTGACCTCAGAACAACCTGTGTACATTATGCATTATCCAATAAAAATTTGGTGTTGTCCCAGAGGACAGCTGTGATTTGTTCCAGCCACCCACAACCAAGAACAGGAGCGGTAGAAAATGAATGGATTGTAATACATGAGAATGTTTTATATTTTTAACATTATTATTTGTTATTAAAGATTTGTCTGTGAGCCAGATGCAGCCATCAAAAGAGCCACATCTGGCTCATGAGCCATAGGTTCCGGACCCCTGATCTAGAATGTGCTCAATGGCCAGGATGGCATATTGACTTATAACCCAAACTGGGCAAAACTGCCAACTGTGTAGCCTCACCAGACAGAGCCACTCGCTTTGCTTTGTGAATGAGCTGAGTCAACTGTTTGGGATCTATGCTCAGGTGCTGGGGTCCTATATGCTAGTTGCTGTGAGCCTTGTACCCCCTCAGTGGTTCATGAGGTGTGTTATTTGTGGACCTCTCAGAAAGAATCCCAGAATGCTAGTGAAGGTAGATGGTCACGTTAAGTTCTCATTTCTCATTGGAAAAATTGTAGGTACAGAATTTGGGTACCAACCTGGGAGGAGGGAGCTATGTAGTCAAAGTTAAAACCACTCAGACTAATGACTGTTTCTTTAAGATCAGTGGAGGTGTGTGTGTGTGTGTGTGTGTGTGTGTGTGTGTGTGTGTGTATGGCTTGCTTAGAAAAGCCTTGTTACTTTGGGCCATAAAATATTATCCTATAATATTTTCTAAAAATGTTATAATTTCTACTTAATTATTTATGTTGTTAATAAACATGAATTTTTTTTGTAGGCAGTATTAGAAAAAAATTTTAAAAATTATTTTGAAAATCATATCCCGGTTCATTGCAATGACAACTGTCATAAACCAAGCATTTAATGAAGTTATATACCTGGGATTTTTATTTATTTATTTATTTTTTAAGTAAGAGGAGGGGAGATAGTGAGACAGACGTGTGCCCCAACCGAGATTCACCCAGCAACCCTGCTTGGGGCTGATAAGCCTGTGGCCAATGCTTAAACCAATCAAGCGACTGGCTGTGGAAGGGGAAGGGGGAGAAAAAGAAAAGAGAGAGGGAGAGAGAAGCAGATGGTAGCTTCTCTTGTGTGCCCTGACCAGGAATCAAACCCGGGATGCCCATATGCCGGACCAGCGCTCTATCCACTGAACCACAGGCCAGCGCAAGGATTTTATTCTCTTTCTCTGCAACATTATCTTAATTACTGTTACTATCAAATGATGTAATATCTAAAATTTAAGGTAAATCAACCCACCCTATTTCTTTTCAGATGTGACCTAGCTATTTTTATTTCACTTTTATGTAAATTTTAAAATTTGCAGTTGAGTTCTACAATTTAACCTGCTAAGATTCTGATTGTGATTGCGTTAAATCTCTGAACCAATTTGAAACATTTACAATTTTACAATATTAAAACTTCCAAAACATGATATTTTATTCACTGGCCTCTTAATATCTCTCTCAATGAAGTAATATAATTCTTCCTTAAGTTCTTATACATATTTTGTTACACTACTACTACATATGTGTGGTTTTTGTTTATTTGTTTGTTTGTTTGTTTGTTTTCAGGGACAGAGAGTCAGAGAGAGGGATAGACAGGGACAGACAGACAGGAATGGAGAGAGATGAGAAGCATCAATCATCAGGTTTTTGTTGCGAGACCTTAGTTGTTCATTGATTGCTTTCTCATATGTGCCTTGACCATGGGCCTTCAGCAGACTGAGTAGCCCCTTGCTCAAGCCAGTGAGCTTGGGTCCAAGCTGGTGAGCTTTTATTCAAACCAGATAAGCCCACACTGAAGCTGGTGACCTCGGGGTCTTGAACCTGGGTCCTCTGCATCCCAGTCCGACGCTCCATCTACTGCGCCACCACCTGGTCAGGCATGTGTGTGTTTTTGATGTTAACATACTCTTTACACTTTTTACTTTTTATTTATTGATTGATTTTAGCAAGGAGGGAAGGGAGGGAGAGAGGGAAGAGAAGTGAAGAAGCAGATGGTCACTTTTCCTGTGTGCCCTGACTGGGAATCAAACCCAAGACATCCACATGCTGGACCTATGCTCTACCCCTGAACCAACTGGTCAGGGCTCTACTCTTTATTTTTTAATTAGTACACATTCACTGTTATTTTATTTTAGTTTCAAGTATACAGCATCGTGATTAGACAATCATATACTTTACAAGTGGTCCCCCTGATATTGTGAGTATCCACCTGGCACCATACATAGTTCTTATAATATTGTTGACTATATTTCTTATGCTGTACTTTTTATATGTATTTCATTTTCTAATTGTTGCTTATTGATATAAATGTAATTTATTTATATTTATTTGGTTTGATTTAGTATTATATATTTCTCTGCTGAGATATATTCTCATTCATTACAAGCATTTTGTCTTACTGTGCATGGTTATAATCTCTTCTTTAAAGACCCTATCTGATCATTCTAGCATCTGATTTATCTTGGGACTAGCATCTGTTGATTGACTTCTTTTTTTTAAGACTAGCTTATTTTTTCTTGGCTCTTCATATGGACCAAAGTAATTTTGGCATACCTAAAAAACATCGTGAATGTTACATCATAGATATTCTAAATTTTGTTAAATTTTCCCAAGACAATCAATATTTTAGCATGTGTTAGGAATCAGTTTTGTTTCCCCAAACTCATATGTTGAAGTCTTAATCCTCAGGACCTCAGAATGTGACCGCATTTGGTAATAGAGTTTTTAAAGCCATAATTAAGTAAAAAGAAGGTCATTAGTGTGAGGTCTAATTCAATATGTGTCCTTATAAGAATGGGAAGCTTAGACAGAGACATACATGTAGAGGAAAAACTTTGTGAAGGCACAAGAAAACAATGACTATCTGTGAGCTAAGGAGAGAGGTATCAGAAGAAACCCACTATGACGATTCCTTGATTTTGGACATTTAATTTCCAGAATTGTGAAAAAATAAATTTCTATTGTTTAAGGCATCCAGTCCATAGCATATCTTTATGGCAGGCCTAGGAAACTAATACAAAAGGCAATAAACTTGGCTAGATTCAAACTGAAAATCGTCATGCCTGTGAAGTCTAGGAGCTCAGATCTTAATTCAGTTCTTTAAGCCTTAGCTATAAGGTGCTTTCTCTTTTCTTCATGAATGAGTGGTTCAGAGGTCAGTCTGAGATTTAGGCAATGTTTAAGTATAAAATTTGGGATTACCTGTCTACGGATTTTTCTCTTCTAGGTCCTCTCTCTGTTTCTGATAGCCTCAGATTCTCTAGGCTTCCCCTCAGCCCCACCACAACCATCTCACCAGTTCCTCTGTTGGAAGGATGACAAGCATTTATTTCATTAGAGTTTTAGCTACCCTGAAGGGGAAACTACAAACAAGGGAAGTAACACTAATAATCCTTTGCTCCAATTTTTGCTCCCCTCCAAATCTTCCTGACTTCATTCAGTCTCTAGTAACATTAGGTCATTGGGGTTTATATTTTCTCTTGAGTTTATAGCTATTTTCAGGAGGACTATTTTGTTAGGCATTCTCTTCTCTGTATTAGAAATAAAACTTGCCTTGGTCTTTAGATACTGATTTTGAATGTAACTGCCTTTCTAGATTTTCTTAGTGATTGCAAATAACTTATTTCTAAATTAGGCATTTTTCTTATAGAAAAAGTAGAAGCCAGAAGCTTATTGATAGTCAAGGTTTAAATGGTAAGAATGGTTTGATGTACTGCATTTAACTGTTCAGAAATAATTCTGCATTGGTTTATATGATTTTTCCAAAGGAACATTCTGATGTATTCAAGATCAAGATTGTTTTTTTTTTTTAATCAAGGTAACATAATTTAGCTGATGATATTCAGGATCCTCACTTTTTTACACGGGTCTTAGGAGAAACAAATCAATGACCATATTCCTTTCTATTTTTTTCCCTTACAATCTTGGTAAAAAGACCAATGAGATCAGGGTTTACATATGTGTGTGTTTGTGTTCCAATGGTCAATAGTAAGTCCTCGTCACTGAGAAGGCTTATGTTTTGTATTATTTTCATTTCATTTTGATGACTGTCTGAAACCTAATATGATTTCTTTACTTTCCTTAGCTCTGTAATAAAGGAAGCCCTATCTAGGGGCCCCTAGATTGGGAGCAACATTTATTAACATATACTTTTTCAAACAGATCCTGAGGATAAGCATTGACAGATCCATAGACAACTACTATGTAGAGGCCAGTGGTGCAGAAAGCATCAGGAATGATACTGTCCTCTCCAGATCCTTTCTGCCCTCTCAGCTAGCTAAAATTACCACATATTCAGCACTAGGCGAGTCTGGGTCTTTAATGGCAAAAGTGGTCTGGCCATTGTAGGGAAGAGTAGTGAAGAAGAATTATTCTACACCTAAGGTCAGATAATAATCAATATCTTCATCATGTATGTAAGATTTAAGTCAAGTAGGACAAGTCAAAGCTGTACTAGCTGTGGTACCAAAAGCAATCCTAAGGTTCTGTTACTTTGTCAATGACTGCCAAAGGAAGACTTTTGTCATGGACACCTTACAGTTGAATTTTTATGGCACTGGAGTAGAAATCTTCTTACCTTACCTAGGCCCTTACCTAGAAAAACTTTAAGAGAAAAAAAATTTTTTCCATCCAAAAGCTTTTGACATCTATGCTTTCCAGAAATTTTCATTTAGTATTTAAAGTCAATATATACCCCAAGTCATTCATTAAGACCTGAGAGCAAGAAATCTTAGTTCAGAGGAAGAGATTCTTTTGATATTAAGATTTTTCAGCTTCAACTAGAATGTGAACTGTATGTAGGACAGGGCATTTTCTATTTTTTGCTATTAAGTTTTTACTGTAAGAGCAAATACTTGTATGACTTGGGACAATCTGTCCCATAGTCCACAGTTGAACAGATGTTTGAGCCAGATGCTAGGTCAAACTCATACAATGAAGTCACGTAGCTCCCTGGAATGAATTTCAAAATAGTTATAATGACCTTGAGTAGACGTCACATAAAAGGGCACCTCAGTACAGCAGGTAGGAAAATGGGTCAGAAACATGTCTCATAATAGAAGCAAAAGGAATTAAATTAATTTTTATTGTTCTCATTTTTTGAACTAGTTTATGTAATAACTTTGTTGTAGTGAACACATGGACTCTGACTTTAACACGTACTACAAGAATTTTTAAAAGTTATTTATCATCCCTCCCCAAGAAAAATCCATCCAAACCATTACACTAGAGTTCATAAAGTAGAAGTTGCAAAAAGAAAGGAAAATAAACAGAATTTATAATCAGAGAAAAAAGTCTATTGGGATAGAAGTGAATGAGAATTTTCTTTGAAAAATTTCTCTCTTAATATTTAAAATGCTTTTATTGCAAATGTAGTATGAGAACAAATAACAATTTAAAAATTCAAGTTATACACCTCAGAAACATTGATACGTGAAGACACATGTAGCCCCATGTTCATTGCAGCACTGTTCACAGTGGCCAAGACATGGAAACAACCAAAAAGCCCTTCAATAGAAGACTGGATAAAGAAGATGTGGCACATATACACTATGGAATACTACTCAGCCATAAGAAATGATGACATCAGATCATTTACAGCAAAATGGTGGGATCTTGATAACATTATAAGGAGTGAAATAAGCAAATCAGAAAAAAACAAGAACTACATGATTCCATACATTGGTGGAACATAAAAATGAGACTAAGAGACATGGACAAGAGTGTGGTGGTTACCAAGGGTGGGGGGGAGGGAGGACATGGGAGGGAGGGAGGGAGAGAGTTAGGGGGAGGGGGAGGGGCACAGAGAACTAGATAGAGGGTGACGGAGGACAATCTGACTTTGGGCGAGGGGTTTGCAACATAATTTGATGACAAAATAACCTAGACATGTTTTCTTTGAATATATGTACCCTGATTTATTAATGTCATCCCATTACCATTAATAAAAATTTATTAAAAAAAAAATTCAAGTTATACAGACCCAAGCAGAACAGATTGTCAAGGTTTTTTATATTTCCTAGGGCACTATTATTTTTGTTGGAGGTGATGCTGAGAAGGCTTGTTTTTATATACGTGCTGAGCCACAGATGGAACTGGGAGATTTTTTTTTCATTTCCTGTCTTCCAAGGCCTGGTCACCAACTCAGTAAGTCAGAGTCAGCTGGTTTTAAATTAACAAGCCAGGGAATCACCTCAGTTCTTCAGTGAAAAACAAAAAGAAAAGAGGACAACAACAAAAACCCCCACATACAGACACTTAAGATGTAAAGAAGGGGATCAAGACAAGAGCTATGATGAGTAGTTTTAAAAACAATGCCAGTGTTACACTTTAAATCAACCCTCTTGTTGAGTCCACAGGAGAACATTGCATCTAATGCCTAGCTACAGGTCTTAACAAATTGCACTTGCTAGATTCAGTTGCTTTTACTGCACTACCACGATGTAAATGCAGTGGCTTTTTAAATTGTTTACTCTTTAAATTAATATTCTATATTTTAATATGTGGAGCAAAGTTCAGGTACCCAGTCCTGGTAATAGCTCAGCCTCTAATTTATACCAGAAACATGGTGCATTAAAGTGGGATAGTTTCCCCAGAGTTACAAGGGATCATGGAATCTCTGTTTTTAGCCTGGTCTAAAATTCATTGCTTAATTTTCAAGACTCCTTACAATCTGACACCTTCTCTATCCTCACATCTATTATTCCTTTATTTTATGGCCATTTTCTGACTGTCTCAGGAATATTCTATGCTCAGCCCTATTCTCTGTCTCCTCCACCTGAAATATTGCCTTTTTTTCTCCCCATATATTTCAACCCAATGTTTTCCTCCTATATCTATAATATATCATGTAGAAAGTTTTAAAAAATGAGTTACAACTGTGTCCTGGTGAGGAAACATGATCAAGGCATATCATGAATAAAAACAAAATGTTGTATAAGTAAAATCCGATATGTGTATATATAATAAAAAAAGACAAATATATATATTGTATTTTTCTGAAGTGAGAAATGGGGAGGCAGAGAGACAGAATCCCTTATGTGCCCAACTGGGATCCACCCAGCATGTCCATTAGGGGGAGATGCTCTGCCCATCTGGGGTGTTACTTGTTGCAACCGGAGCCATGCTAGCGCCTGAGGTGGAGGCCATGGAGCCATCCTCAGTGCCAGGGCCAACTTTACACCAATGGAGCCTTGGTTGTGGGAAGGGAAGGGAGAGACAGAGAGGAAGGAGAGGGAGAAGGGTGGAGAAGCAGATAGGTTGTTTACCTGTGTGCCCTGGCCTGGAATTGAACCCGGGACATCTATACATTGGGCCAACGCTCTACCACTGAGCCAACCGACCAGGGTCTAACCATATTTTTAATAACAGTTATCTCTAAAGGACTGTGATCTTGTGGTGGAAATTGACTTTTTATTATATTTATGTATTGTTTGAATTCTTGAAAGTACATATATTGTTTTTGTGATCAGAATGAAAGCTTGTTAAAAAAATTTAAAAATTATACTTTTCCCACAAATCCTTTCTTGAAAACTACAATCCTTACTGACATGCTTCTCCTAAATTTCTATCTAACTTGTACTCCTTTGTATAAAGACTTGTATTAATTTTTATTTGTGTGTAGGTCTTACTTCTTTAAGTTGCTCAGAGTCTTGCTTGGAACAAATGTATAACACTAATTTTGAGCCTAATTAGGCAGTGACGCAGTGGATAGAGGATCAGATTGGGTCACAGAGGACTCAAGTTCGAAACCCTTAGGCGGCCACCTTGAATGTGGGCTCATCTGGCTTGAGTTCAGGCTCATGAGCTTGAGCACAGGGTTGCTGGTTTGAGCATGGGATCATAGACATGACCCCATGATCACTGGCTTGAGCCCAAAGGTTGCTGGCTTGAAGTGCAAGGTCACTGGCTTGAGCTCAAGGTCACTGGTTTGAGCAAAGGGTCACTTGCTCTCCTGTAGTCCCCTGGTCAAGGCACATATGAGAAAGCAATCAATGAACAACTAAGGTGCCTCAATGAAGGATCGATGCTTCTCATTTATCTCCCTTCCTGCCTGTCTGTCCCTATCTGTTATACTGTCTGTCTCTCTATTTCTGTCTCATACACTCTCACAAAGTACTAATTTTGAATTCCTGGAAATGGGATAAACATGTTGTAGTTCTCAGAAAACACATAGGAATTAATAACAGAAAGAGCACTATTGGGCTTGTAAAAATCAACATCTATTTATTCTGACTTCTTGCCTAGTATTGGTAGGATGCTCTGTAAGTGTAAGGACAATAAAGGATCTTAGAAGATTGGAAAGGGTAGTAAAGGGGTTGGAGGAAATGGCAAGGATGAACAGTCTCTGAGCTCTTGCTTGGAAGGAATGGGTTTTTCTACTGGGGAGAGAGGGTCACTGAAACATGGCATTTTTTTATGACCACAACAGCAACTAGGTGAATGCAGCAGGAAAAACAGTTTGGTAGGTATTTTTCTTCCTTCCATTGATTCCAGAGTATCAGTTCTACTTGGCATGAAGATGTTTAAAAATTCCCAATGTTTTGTAGTTGACATGGGATGGAAGTAGGGGGATAATAACTTGATAATGGTCCTGTGCAGGCAAGGAGAAAAGAAAAAAAGTATTTGAGACTGAGAAGTAGGAGTTAGTAGATTTCTTGATCATGTTCAAGCTTTGTTTGAAAGGCTGAACTACCAGTATGAATGTGCAAGTTGGAGGGAATTAAAATGAGAGACAAAGAGAGTCAGAGAGAAGGATAGATAAGGATAGACAGGAATGAAGAGAGATGAGAAGCATCAATCATTAGTTTTTCATTGTGACACCTTAGTTGTTCATTGATTGCTTTCTCATATGTGCCTTGACCGTGGGCCTTCAGCAGATGGAGTAACCCCTCACTCAAGCCAGTGATATTGGGTCCAAGCTGGTGAGCTTTTGGTCAAACCAGATGAGCCCGTGCTCAAGCTGGCAACCTCGGGGTCTCAAACCTGGTCCTCTGCATCCAAGTCTGATGCTCTATCCACTGTGCCACCACCTGGTCAGGCTCCCTTAGTATCTTCTGTGAGTTGTTTTTACATTTCAAGCCAAGCCTAACTAATCAACCTTCTGTGTAGATTTGGCCAGGGTATTGGGAGAGTCATCATTGATGTCTGTCAGTTTCAGAGTCTCTTGTCAAAGGGTTGATGGACATTGCTCTTTGATGAGATATTTGTCATTTTTCACTTAGTCTATTGCAGTGGTTCTCAAACTTTTTGAAGTTGGGGCACATTTAAAATCCTACAAATAATTGTAGGCACACTACATACAAATTTCTGAGAAATATGTTATAATAATTAAGTCAAATATTAAAGAAAAAAATAAAGTCCAAGCATGATTTAATGGTAATTAAACAAAATAAATGACAAAATTAAAGTTATTCTGACATTAAAAACATTTTTATGTTACATTTTTTGTTATGCTTTATAAATTTATAAAAAAGAGGGGTTAAAATAAAAAAAACAAAAAACATATATATATCTATATAGATAGATAGATAGATAGATAGATAGATATAGGTAAATAGATATAGATACATTCTTAGTAAGATTTAGTAAATTCGGCAGGTCCCAGCACGAATGTGTTAAGTTTTTTCATTCTTGTGTTTATGAGAAACATGAGCCTGATGTGTCCTAGCGATTTCTTCAATGTTTGGACATATATCTGAAAGGCAAACTGTCATTTCCTTATCAATACATTGAAGAATTCCTCTTTTTTTACTCTTAATTGTGTTGAGGGTAGAAAATCCTAATTCACATAAATAGGATGTTGAAAATTGTAGTAAAATGTTCAAAGCTTTTTTAGATATTGCCACATATTCTCCTTTTATATAAATCCAAAAGGCTTCAAGAGACAATTCCTTATGTTTAATCATCAATCAAAAACCCCCACCATACATATTAACTTTACACCAAACAAAGGATAGTAGAAACTTGCCTCCAGTCTTTCCGGGAAACAGGGCGGGGTAGTTTAAACAATTCAGCAGCACAGCTTAACAGCCTTTTGCAACCTAATCAGGCAAGTGAGGTGGGGGGTTGGGCAGACTGTCAGCTTACAGCTAATTAACCACACCTGTGTCCCCCAAAAATCTAAACTCCAAAACCCTGTTGGTTTTTTGGTCCCCAACAGACACATATTTCTCTGGAATATAATAGATGCACCTGGAAATCTTTTAGGTCACACCAGTGCATCCTGGCATACATTTTGAGAACCACTCATCTATTGACTCATGATTTGATTGAGCCCAACAATTAGTTTAAGAAAAGAGAAATCATTGTTGAATCATTGCTTTGGAGAAAACTAGTTTCAGAATAACAATACTTTCCTCTTAGAATTCTGAAACTTTAAGGGCCTTCAAAGAATGCCATAAAAGATTTATATAATGTTTGTTGGCCTCTTGGGCTGGTGCCTTGGGATACTTGTGTAATTGATCATATTTTTCCAGGCAAAAAAATAAAATTAGCTTTCCTTATGTGTGCTTCTCAAGTGAATCACATCTGACAGTAATGTCAGCTTTCTTACTTCTTACTATGGATTTTACTATTTTAGACCTTGCTTTCTTTTTACAATATTTGACTTTTTATTGACATAAACTAGTTTTACTAACAAATTTTACCCTATTAAAAAATTCACCTATCTCTTCCCCTCTTGCTAAACATTTCATTTCTGCTATTTCTTTCTATATCCTGTATAACTGAATCCATTATCTTTAAAATTTGCATTTCCTTCAGTTTTCTGAGAAAAATAATGATTTAGGAAGATAAGACTATCATTTAAATTAAAAAAAAGCATTTTTAGAAAAAAAATGTAATTTGAAATGCTAAATTTATAACATTTTAATTGGATTTTCTAGTTTTAGAGATGATGTTATTTTCATTGCACAATTTAAAGCTAACCTTAGAGTATTAATAATGAAATCATCATCTGCATAAACCCAAGATTTCTTCTTTAAAGTTATCACAGAACTCTAACATTGAATAAAAATCTCAATTAGATATTTTTGAAGATCCTTCAACATTGTATATATTTCTCCATGCAACATTATTAATTTATAGCTTTAGTTATTGGTATATTCAACTTTTGGTAATTTATCCTATTGAATGGTAGTAGTATTTCTTTGTGGTGTACATGAAACATTCTTTGGTAAGCAAGAGAAGGCTATAACCTTGGAGTAAGATTTGGGTTATAGATTTGGCCTTATAATTTACTGGTAGGCTACAGAAATCATTAGCAGTCTTAGTTTTAGGTAATAGAAACTAACTCTGCTAATTAATATAAAAAGATAATGAATAATCTACAGAGTCAAAGTAAAACTTGAACAATTAGATTATAAGAAATTAGTCTAGAAGCTGAGAAGCTTCAGTAATCTGAGTAACAGAAATGAATGGACAGTCTTTTTTTGAGTACTGCCAATAGTATGGATAGATACAAAGTACTTTCAATTCATGTATTACTTAATTTAAGATTCTGATTTGTAAGAGATAAGAATCTGATTGACTTTCCTTAGTTTTCTTATATGACCAAAATACAGCAAGTGTGGTAGTGAGGGACCTTGATTTACAGTACCAAAATGATAAAGAGAAAGAGTGGGGAGAAACAAATACATGAGAGGAGATCCTGAAGAGGCCAAAATAATACATGCTCACTTTAGCCAAGTACTGTTTATACAGCACGAACAAATAAGCTACTCCGAGGCTGGTTTATTTTATTTATTTTGTTTATCAAAAGGAAGTGAAAAATAATTCTGTTCTGACTTCTTCATGGAAATATTAACAAAATAGCTTTAAGTGAGCTATCTTTAAATGAGATAATGAGATACTTTAAAATGATACCTGAATGTGAAAACATATTGAAAATTGTTTAAACTCAATGAACTCAAAGAATATATTACCAAGGAAATTGAAACTATAAAAACAAATTAAACAGAGATGAAAAACTCAATTCACGAACTGAAAAATGAGGTAACAAGCTTAGCTAATAGAACAGGCCAGGTAGAAGGTAGGATTAGTGAAATAGAAGACAAGCAACTTGAGGCACAACAGAGAGAAGAAGAGAGAGCCTCAAAAATTAAAAAAAAATGAGAAAGCCCTACAGGAATTGTCTGAATCCATCAAAAAGACTAACATAAGAATAATAGGTATATCAGAGGGAGAAGAGAGAGAAAATGGAATGGAGAAGATATTAAAACAAATAATAGATGAGAACTTCCCAAGCCTATGGAAAGAACTAAAACCTCAAATTCAAGAAGCAAACAGAACACCGAGTTTTCTTAACCACAACAAACCTACTTGAAGGCACATCATATTAAAATGGGCATACACCAACGACAAAGAAAAATTTCTCAAGGCAGCCAGAGAAAAGAAGAATACAACATATAAAGGAAGGCCTATTAGATTATCATCAGATTTCTCAACAGAAACTATATAAGCTAGAAGAGAGTGGACTCCAATATTTAAAGTCCTGAAAGAGAGGAACTTTCAAGAATACTATACCCATCAAAGCATCCTTCATATACAAAGGAGAAATAAAAACATTCACAGATACAGAAAAGATGAGGGAATTTATCATCAGAAAACCCCCACTCCAGGAATTACTAAAGGGGGTTTTCCAACCAGATACAAAGAACAAAACAAAACAAAACCACAAGTAAAAGCTCCACCAAGAACACAATAAAACCAAATTTAAACTGTGACAACAAAAACAAACAAAAAAATGGGGAGAGGACAGAGATTAACAGTAGCAAAGGATGATGGAGTGCAGAAGTACTCACAAGATAGTGTACTATAATGAACAGGGTAGGAACCCTTTTCATTACTTAATGGTAACAACCCTTGAAAAAACCACCACAGAAGCACATGACTTAAAAAAGATAGCAACAGAGGAAAGAAGTATAGAATACAACCAAACAAAAACAAAGGATAGAAAAACAGAAGAATCAAACAAGATACAAAACTAACAGAACGCAATTTATAAAATGGCAATAGGGAACCCACAAGTGTCAATAATTACACTAAATATAAAGGGATTAAACACACCAATAAAAAGACACAGAGTAGCAGAATGGATTAAAAAAGAAAATCCAACTGTATGATGCCTACAAGAAACACATCTAAGTAACAAGGATAAAAACAAATTCAAAGTGAAAGGCTGGAAAACAATACTCCAAGCAAAAACATCCAAAAAAAAAAAAAAAAAAACAGACGTAGCAATACTCATATCTAATAATGCTGACTACAAGACAGCAAAAGTACTCAGAGACAAAAATGGTCATTTCATAATGATTAAGGGGACACTGAATCAAGAAGACATAACAATCTTAATATATATGCACCAAACCAAGGAGCACCAAAATATATAAGACAGCTACTTATTGACCTAAAAACAAAAACTGACAAAAATATAATCATACTTGGAGACCTCAATACACTGCTAACAGCTTTAGATCGTTCACCCAAACAAAGTATCAATAAAGATATATTGGCCTTAAACAAAACACTAGAACACCTGGATAAGATAGACATCTACAGGACATTTCATCCCAAAGTTACATTTTTATCTAGTGTACATGGAACATTCCCAAGAATTGACCATATGTTGGGCCACAAAAATAACATCAGCAAATACAGAAAAATTGAAATTGTACCAAGCATACTTTCTGATTTCAAAGCCTTAAAACTAGAATTCAACTGCAAAAAAGAGGAAAAAAAAACCCTACAAAAAATGTGAAAACTAAACAATATACTTTTAAAAAATGAATGTGTCAAAGAAGAAATAAGCGCAGAGATCAAAAGATATATACAGACAAATGAAAATGACAATACAACATATCAGAATCTATGGGATGCAGCAAAAGCAGGAATAAGAGGAAGTTCATATCACTTCAGGCCTATATGAACAAACAAGAGAGCCCAAGTGAACCACTTAACTTCACACCTTAAGGAACTAGAAAAAGAAGAACAAAGACAACCCAAAACCAGCTGAAGAAAGAAGATAATAAAAATCAGAGCAGAAATAAATGAAATAGAGAACAGAAAAACTATAGAATAAATTAATAGAACAAGGAGCTGGTTCTTTGAAAAGATCAACAAAATTGACAAACCCTTGGCGAGACTCACTAAGGAAAAAAGAGAAAGGACTTATATAAACAAAATCCAAAATGAAAGAGGAGAAATCATCATGGATATCGTAGATATACAAAAAATTATTGTAGAATACTACAAAAAACTATATGCCACTAAATTCAACAATCTAGAAGAATCTATAAATTCCTAGAACAATACAACCTTGCTAGACTGAGGCAAGAATAAGTAGAAAGCCTAAACAGACCAATTAGTAGGGAAGAAATAGAAAAAACTATTAAAAACCTTCCCAAAAATAAGAGTCCAGGTCCAGACGGTTATACTAGTGAATTCTATCATTCATTCAAAGAAGACTTGGTTCCTATTCTACTCAAAGTCTTCCAAAAAATTGAAGAAGAAGCAATACTTCCAAACACATTTTATGAGGCCAACATAACCCTCATACCAGAACCAGGCAAGGATGGCACAAAAAAAGAAAACTACAGACCAATATCTCTAATGAGTAAAGATGCTAAAATACTAAACAAAATACTGGCAAATCGAATACAACAACATATTAAAAAAATAATACATCATGATCAAGTGGGATTCATCCCAGAATCTCAAGAATGGTTCAACATACGTAAAACGGTTAACATAATACACCATATCAACAAAACAAAGAACAAAAACCACATGGTTTTATCAATAGATGCAGAAAAGGCATTCGATAAAATACAACACAATTTTATGTTTAAGACACTCAACAAAATGGGTATAGAAGGAAAACATCTCAACATGATAAAGGCCATATATGATAAACCATCAGCTAACATCATATTAAATGGCACAAACTGAAGGCTTTCCCCCTTAAATCAGGAACAAGACAGGGTTGTCCACTCTCTCTGCTCTTATTTATCATGGTGCTAGAGATTCTAGCTAGAGCAATCAGACAAGAGAAAGAAATAAAAGGCATCCATATCGGAAAAGAAGAAGTAAAGGTATCACTTTTTGCAGATGATATGATCCTATACATCAAAAACTCCAAAGAATCTAAAAAAGACTACCAGAAAAAATAAGCCAATACAGTAAGGTCGCAGGATACAAAATTAATATACAAAAGTCCATAGCCTTTCTATATGGCAACAATGAAACATTAGAGAATAAACTCAAAAAAATAATCCTCTTCATGATTGCAACAACAACAACAAAAATATACCTAGGAATAAACATAACAAAGAATGTAAAGGACCTATATAATGAAAACTACAAAGCATTGTTAAGGGAAATTGAAAAAGATACAATGAGATGGAAATATATTCCTTGTTCTTGGATAAGAAGAATAAATATAATCAAAATGGTTATATTACCCAAAGCAATATACAAATCTAATGCAATTCCCATCAAAATTCCAATGACATTTTTTAAAGAAATGAAACAAAAAATCCTCAGATTTATTGGAAATATAAAAAACCCTGAATAGCCAAAGCAATTCTAAAGAAAAAGAATTAGCTGGGGCATTACAATACCTGACTTCAAACTATATTATAGAGCCATGACATTCAAAACAGCATGGTATTGGCAGAAAAATAGACACTCAGACCAATGAAACAGAATAGAAAACCCAGAAATAAAACCACATATATATAGTCAAATAATTTTTGATAAAGGGGCCAACAACACACAATGGAGAAAAGAAAGCCTCTTCTACAAATGGTGCTGGGAAAACTGGAAAGCTACATGCAAAAGAATAAAACTTGACTATAGTTTGTCCCCTTGTACTAAAATTAATTCAAAATGGGTCAAAGATCTAAGTATAAGACCTGAAACAATAAAGTAAATAGAAGAAGACATAGGTTCTAAACTCATGGACCTTGGTTTTAAAGAGCATTTTATGAATTTGACTTCAAAGGCAAGGGAAGTGAAGACAAAAATAAATGAATGGGATTACATTAGACTGAGAAGTTTTTGCTCAGCAAGAGAAACTGGCAACAAAATAAACAGAAAGCCAACTAAATGGGAAATGATATTTTCAAACAACAGCTCAGATAAGGGCCTAATATCCAAAATATACAAAAAACTCCTAAAACTCAACAACAAACAAACAAACAATCCAATAAAAAAATGGGAAAAGGACATGAACAGACACTTCTCCCAGGAAGAAATACAAGTGGCCAACAGATATATGGAAAGATGCTCATCTTCATTAGTTATTAGAGAAATGCAAGTCAAAACTGCAATGAGATACCACCTCACACCTGTTAGATTAGCTATTATTAACAAGACAGGTAATAGCAAATGTTGGAGAGGCTGTGGAGAAAAAGGAACCCTCATTCACTGTTGGTGGGAATGTAAAGTAGTACAACCATTACGGAAGAAAGTATGGTGGTTCCTCAAAAAACTGAAAATAGAACTACCTTATGACCCAGCAATCCCTCTATTGGGTATATACCCCCAAAACTCAGAAACATTGATACGTAAAGACACATGCAGCCCCATGTTCATTGCAGCATTGTTCATAGTGGCCAGGACATGGAAACAACCAAAAAACCCTTCAATAGAAGACTGGATAAAGAAATGTGGCACATATACACTATGGAATACTACTCAGCCATAAGAAATGATGACATCGGATCATTTACAACAAAACAGTGGGATCTTGATAACATTATACAGAGTGAAATAAGTAAATTAGAAAAAACCAAGAACTGCATTATTCCATACATAGGTGGGACATAAAAATGAGACTAAGAGACATGGACAAGATTGTGGTGGTTGGGAGGGGGGAGAGGGAGGGAGAGGGGAAGGGGCACAAAGAAAACTAGATAGAAGGTGACAGAGGATAATCTGACTTTGGGTGATGGGTATGCAACATAATTGATTGACAAGATAACCTGAACATGTTTTCTTTGAACATATGTACCCTGATTTATTGATGTCACCCCATTAAAATTAATAAAAATTAAAAAAAAATTGTTTAAAGTTTAGACATAGGAATATTTTAATTTCATTATATTATTTATTGGATATTGCAAAATGTTTATTAATAAAATCTAGTATTCTAACCAGTACTGATTGTCTCAAAATATAATCTATATTTATATAGATCTCTGCACTTTTAAATGCTTAATGTATTTTAAATACCTATGTTTCTAATTTCTAAGTGTTCAAAAAAATGTCTATCTTACATGTGTATTCATTTTGTCTTCTTTTAGTTTCTATTCATAGGCTAAGGGCAGTAGATGAGGTTTCTTTCTTTTTTTTCTTTCTCTCTTTCTTTCTTTTTTTCTTTCTTTCTTTCTCTCTCTCTTTCTTTCTCTCTCTCTTTCTTTCTTTCTCTTTTTCTTTCTTTCCCCCCTCCCCTCTTTCATTCTTTCTTCTTAAGTGAAAGGCGGGGAGGCAGAGGTAGACTCCCACAGGTGCTATGACCAGGATCCACCTGGCAAGCTCCTGACAGGTGATGCTCTGCTTGGCTGGGCCATAGCTCCATTGCTTGGCAACCAAACTATTTTAGCTCCTGAGGCCAAGGCCATGATACCATCCTTGGTGCCTGGGGCCAACTTTGCTCGAATCACTCGAGTCATGGCTGTGGGAGGGAAAGAATGACAGAGTGATAGATTGGGGGAGGGATGGAGAAGCAGATGGTTGCTTCTCCTGTGTGCCCTGACTGGGAATTGAACCCGGGATAAACCCAGGACTTCCACACACCCAGTCGATGTTCTACTGTTGAGCCAATGGGCCAGGGTCTAGATGAGATTTCTTGTGTGTAAGTATATTTTACTTCATTGAAACATTAATAGAAGGAAATACATAAATCATAGGTTTATAGTTTATTGAATTTCCTCAAGTGAATATGCCTATATTAGGAACTAAACTTATTAATAACTGAGAAGCCCTATTTTTGTCTTTTCCTACTCCCTACTCCCCCATAGATAATAACAATCTTAATTAATCACAGAAGATTAGTTTTGCCTATTCTTGAAATTTATATAAATAGAGATATATCACATTTATTTACTTATGTTTGGTAGCTAGCTTCATGTGTTTCAGAATCATTTTTATTGGATTCATCCATAGTATTTCATGAATCGAATTCTCATTGCTATATAGTATTACTTTATGGAACTTGATCTATTTGTTAGTGGGTGCTAAAGTCCAATTTTTATTTTTATGCACCACAAGACTGCAAAAACTCTACTCTGTTTTTCAACTACTTATCAGCTTTCTGTCTTCTTGCTCATGAGGTGTAGCTTAAGTATTTATCACACACATTGAGGGGCAAGTCATTGTTTGTTGGTCTAATTTCTTTGTATCTTCATTCTCTAGGAAACACTGACCTCTCCATTCCTGGCTAAGTTAGAACCGCAACCTTTAATTTTTGTTTCCTCAGTTCTGAAAGGCTTCTGAACTCTGATGATTTCATTGCAATCACCCTCTTCTTGGTTTCTTAGCTTGTCTCCTCAACCAAGAAAATATCTATGCCACAAGGAGTGAAGCTAGACACAAAACACTTGACTCATCTCACTGAATTTCCTTCTTTCTAGGATTTTGACCCCTGAGGTTTTTTTCATTTTCTCAGCAGCAATCCAATTTCTTTGGATAACTTTTTTATATTTTAGCTGAATTTTCATGTTGTCCTTCACAGAAATACAGGTCTGCTACACCTAGCATACACAGAAGTAAAAATCGGTGTTCATTTTTTTCCTTTACTTTTAATTGGTCTATAATGCATATGCAATAAATATACAATTTCAAGTGTAAATATCTACAGATTGACAGATCAACATTTTTGACTGTGTAACAGAGCATCAATATTTTATTTTGTTGGTAGAATGTCTTAGTTCAGCTTCTGCAAACTCAAATTTTTATTAAATCACATTCTTTGATTCATCAAGTTTATTTATCTATAAAATATTATTATTCCTAGAAGCACATGAACATGTTGGTCCTGGTCTTAAGGAGTTTATAACCTAGATGGGGAATTAAGGTATATATACACATAAACTTGCTTTATCTTACAGATTACATTATCAAGATGCTTTCTTCCTTGGATAGGCAGGATAATTTAATGCAAAAAGCAAAGACTCCAGGATTTAAACAGACCTTGGATTTTGTCTTATTTATGTCTAACATTTCAAAATGTTTCTAGCGCAAGCTAATTAAACCCCAGTGACCCTTGGGTTTTACATTTTACAATATGAATGATATCTGGATTGTAGGGTCATTATGAGGATGAGATCATGTATATTAGAGTCCATCACCATGTCTGCCACATGCTAAGGATATATTAGTATTAGTCACAACTCATGTTATTCTTTACTCAGCATTTTTCTCATCAGCTGCTATGTTACCTTGATTCCTCCCCTTTCTTCTTCCCTTAACATGATTACATTTCACAGGTGGTTTTTTATTCACTTACTATCTCACTCATGGTCACAGTCATGAGAGGTACTAGCATATTATTGATTACTAATATTAACCATTATTCTCTCCCCTCAATCACTAGTAGTTTCATGGACACAATTTGTGCTCCTCATATATGATAGTGGGTCTGTGAAGGGATAGGCTGAGGCAAGATGGGTGCCCTTTGGAAAATTGGACTGTAGTCAACAAGAATGGTGTCCTTTTTAGAATGTTCATTGTTCATTTTCCCCCACTCTGAGCCTCTGAGGGTTTGAACAAGGGCATCT
Source organism: Saccopteryx bilineata (assembly GCF_036850765.1). Taxonomy (NCBI): domain Eukaryota; kingdom Metazoa; phylum Chordata; class Mammalia; order Chiroptera; family Emballonuridae; genus Saccopteryx; species Saccopteryx bilineata. The sequence goes on from NC_089498.1 coordinate 65,900,347, forward strand.
GACATCATTGCCTCTTACTTTCTAGTTGATGCTCCGATCAAACTGTCTCTATCTGAGTTCACTCCTGGAGGGCTGGGGGATTATTGTGAGGCATGAATTTTTAATTTGGTAAAATTAAATCTTTTCAGTTAAATCTAGTGTGAAATTAAAACTTTGACTCAAACCTGACATTCAATAGGATCCCTTTGAAAGTGGCCTGATTTTCCTGAACTCAGATAGCTACAGTAGCCGTAGGTCCTTTTCAAATTTTTTAGCACAGCTGCCTGATCGGAGACGCAAGATTGTTGTAAAAAAATACATTTCCAGTTGTGGAAAGAACAGGTTGAGGTAGATAGTAAGAGAAAAATGTGGGGATATCTCTCCTTAATATCTGTATATATTTTAGGGCCTTTGTTATGCAGCTTATGTATTATTTACTGACCAGTTTACTAAGCTATGTGTGCCATGAGTTTGTTACCACTGGACTCTTCTCTACTTAATGGTATTAGAGTTTTGTTTGACAGATTTAACAGTAGTGGCAATGAGCTTCTTTCAATTTATTCTTCTTTTGGATGCAGATCATCCGTCAATGGCATGTGAAATGATAATTGCTATTTGGTCTGATATTCTTGGCTTTCTCTAGGTACAAAAGTTTAGAATGCTAAATATCTCCTTAATTGTTATGACCTGGTTAAGATTGCATTTTTACATGTAATTTGTTAAACTAAACAGAAGGTTGTTTGATTTTTCTGCCTTTATAAAATTAAACAAGGTTAAAGTTTTAACTTTTAGTAACTTTAGGAAAATATGTATGTACTTTTTTTTTTTAACAATTTTTGTGTGTGTATATGTGTGTGTGTGTGTGTGTGTGTGTGTGTTACAGTGACAGAGAGAGTCAGAGAGAGGGACAGATAAGGACAAGCAGACAGGAAAGGAGAGAAATGAGAAGCATTAATTTCTCGCCGTGGCACCTTAGCTGCTTACCAACTATCTTCCCATACGTGCCCTGACTGGGGGGGCTACAGCAGAGCGAGTGACCCCTTGTTCCAGCCAGCGACCCTGGGCTAAAGCTGGTGTGCTTTGCTCAAACCAGATGAACCCGTGCTCAAGTTGGTGACCTCAGGGTCCCAAACCTGGGTCCTCTGCATCCCAGTCCAACACTCTAGCCACTGTGCCACTGCCCAGTCAGGCTGTATGTAGTTTTTTAAGGGATAGTTCTCCAAGTTCATTGATTGATTATGTACATGTGGAACAACAACAAAAGCACAACTCAGAATGAAGACTTGTATTAATATTTTGTCTATTAGGGTCTTTATCCTTATTTTTCACCTCTAAACCAAGTAGAGTTAGGAGCCTTGGGTCTATGCTTCTAGAATTTTCCTTAGGACAACATTACCACACACACACACACACACACACACATACACACATACACAAATATAAGCATTTTGACTATTGACTTAAAAAATATAAACATTTTATTTTAGAATACTATGGATTTTAAAGTAATATCGTAAGGATAGTACTGAGAGTTCCCATGTCCCTGCATCCAGTGTCCCCAAGTTTTTATATCTGATATTAATTTGGTCCATTGTCACCATTAATGAACAACATGGATACATTAATTTTAACTAATGTCCATACATTATTCAGAATCTTTTAATTTTTCCCTAAGGTCCTTTTTCTAGGATACCATCTTGGATGATGGTATAGAGTAGAGAATGTTGAACTATTTCTTTGCATGTGGCATAAAAAAAGTGAACTAATTTAATTACTTTAAGAAAAACAAGAAATAAAAGTATTAACAACTTGGTTTCAGAAGTCTAATATACCAAATGAATGCTTCCCATTGCCTACCTAGAGACTCTTCTAAAATTATTGCCTAAAATTACTTAATGAATTAGCTTAAATCAGGGACTCAGCCTCTGAAGAGATCAGAGTACAGGAAACTGGAGTTCAATTAAAATAAAGAAAAAGGTTATATGTTATTGCAATGACAAAACCAGATACAGATAGTTAGCTTGTTATGATGCCTTGTGTTTGATCCATAATAGTCCAAGGTCTATTCTACATGATTCATAGCAAATGGAACCAACATCATCATCTTGGTCCTATTTGTCAAAACCACTTTCAATAGAAGCAAATTTGTGCTCTAGAAAATAAAAATTTGTTTCTCCATTAGTTTCATTTACATTCTCTGTCTCCTTCCACGTGTGTTAATTCTTTTTAAAACCCTCTACTGGGCTGCCTAATCTTCTAACTTAAACTATCTCTCTCCATTGTTGAGAACTAGTGGAGAGGTTCCTAAATTTTTTTTTTTTTTTTTTTTTTTTTCTGAAGCCGGAAACGGGGAGAGACAGTCAGACAGACTCCCGCATGCGCCCGACCGGGATCCACCCGGCACGCCCACCAGGGGCCACGCTCTGCCCACCAGGGGGCGATGCTCTGCCCCTCCGGGGGGTCGCTCTGCAGCGACCAGAGCCGAGTTCTAGCGCCTGGGGCAGAGGCCAAGGAGCCATCCCCAGCGCCCGGGCCATCTTTGCTCCAATGGAGCCTTGGCTGCGGGAGAGGAAGAGAGAGACAGAGAGGAAGGAGGGGGGGCGGGGTGGAGAAGCAAATGGGCGCTTCTCCTATGTGCCCTGGCCGGGAGTCGAACCCGGGTCCCCCGCACACCAGGCCGACGCTCTACCACTGAGCCAACCGGCCAGGGCAAATTTTTTACCACACTACTTTGATATTCTCCATCTCAAATCCATTAACAGGTGGCTCTCTGGCCCACCTGCCCTTTGGAGACCAGCGTCCGCTGCTGTCATATTGTCTGTTCCTGTTCCCATCTTGCTGGAGGTAGGTGGCTGACACACGTATTCTGATTTCATGCAGCTTGTGGCCAATCACCTATTTCAACAAGAGTTACTTCATATACAAGTACATTGATAGAGTACTATTACCTAGATGAGATGGAAATATACTACTAATAAAGTTAAATTCTGCAGATTATGTTTACCTCTTAGAGACTTCTTCATATTTTGCTATTAATATGGCTTTGAATAAATTCTGTCTTCTACTTATGCTATAGGTCACAGTATGATTTCTACTCTTAAGGTTCCTTCTCTCATCCTCCTTTCTTGAAAGAGAAACATTAACCTTCTGAACATACCCACACAACATCATTTTTCATGTACCCCAGCATCCCTTAAGGGTGTGAGATACTTCCTCTTACTCAGTTCATTCAGAATCTAAGTAAGCTCATCAGTAGTTTTCTTATTATATGCTGCAATTGGATTAGGTCTTATCTTTCATTAGACAAATAGAAAATGAAAGAATCTTTTTTTTTCACATAGATTTTAAAACTTATATTCATGGTGTTTAGAAGCTCATTTGAGTTTTAATCTTTTAGTTTTGTCTAAAAGTGGCTGACTCTGCTAATAGTTATAATAATTATCTTCCACTAGTTGGAAATTTATTATTGATTGTGCATGCAACATCTAATTTAATACTCACAAAAATCCTATGAAGAAGATATTGTTATGATCTTGATATAAATTAAGAAACTGAGGATCAAGTAAATTAAACATTTTATCAAGATCCTACAGCAGTAAGCTTAAGAATTTGAATCTTTCTTAGTCATACTTTCTTATCTTACACATTTTGATCTCTCTCATCTCTGTCTGTTTCATGATTGGCCTCTAGAGTTGGTGAGAGTTACCTGCACAGAGAAGGATCTCCACTGATTCAATCCAGTGCAGGAAGATTGAATTCAGATGTTATCAGTGCTTTCTTGTCTCAAGGACAAAGCAAGAGAAAACTAAAAGGACAATATTTAAGAGACTATTAGACATTAGCAACTTTGGAAAACTTTAGGCCAGATGAAATAGAATGAGCTGGTTGAGGCTCTGAGCAATCAGCCAGGAAGTGCTAATGTGGCATTTAACATTTGTCTTACATAGTAAGTGGCTCAAATTCAGAAGACTGGGTATAGTTGGCCAAGAAATCATTCAGAAACTAAACTTTATCACAGTGTTAAGTGACTGTACTGTTTGTACTCAGTAGATATCTTTTATTCCTCATTCTTTTGTATTTGCATTGTTTATATATTTTTAAAGTGAGTCTATGACATCTCTGGGCCTTTCTTCATCCTTAAAAATTAATGTTAAGTAGAATACTACTTGTTTGTTTTTTCTTATAGTTTTGGAAGTGAGGAAATTCTAAGTTCTATGATAATATAAACAATTCTATGACCTGGTTAGATGTCATCCTTCTGTTCTCTGTCTTAATGAAATTTTCATTTCTTTAGCATTTCTGACAGAGTTGTCTGGTCTCTGTTTTAATGCCTCTACAGTATAGATAGAATATTATAGGCAGCCTAAACTCAAATAGAGCTGGACTTTCCTTTACATGTATAATCTATGCCCTTGGGAGAGTTAATTCCCCATACATGTCATGTGGATAATAATAGTACCTACTATACCCACGTATGTGTGTATAATGGGTTAATGTATGCAAGGCAACTCTCATGATACTGGTACGTACCCAGAGTGCATCTGTGTTAAGCCTGTTTTAGTTGTATTCTGATTTATAATCTTTATCTTTTACCCACCGATTTTAAACAGTTTACTTTAAAATAAGGTAGCTACAAATTGTTTAAATTTGCTCTGCCTAGAGTTCTAGCTTATAAACATTGTAATGCTGTCATACTCTTGTTGATTGGCTTACTTACCCTACATATTTGAGCAGTAGATAATAAGACCTTTCATGTATAAGACGTGCCTTAATTTTGGGGCTTGAATTTTAAAAAAGTGTATTACATAAAGTTATTAAACTCAAGTTTTATTCATCATAAAATTTATATAACTCTTCATCACTGTCAAAACTCCCATCCATTAACTTGTCCTCATCTGTGTCTGATGAAGAATCGCTGTCTTCAACAATGAACATAAAAACAAGTGTGAAAAAGCGGGAAATGCAAGTAAAAAAACTACAACCACTGTATAAGACACATCTAGCTTTTTTTTTTATAAATAAATTTTTATTTTAATGGGGTGACATCAATAAATCAGAGTACATATATTCAAAGAAAACATTTCCAGGTTATCTTGTCATTCAGTTCTGCTGCATACCCATCACCAAAAGAGAGATCGTCCTCCATCACCCTCTATCCAGTTTTTTTTGTACCCCTCCCCTTCCCCCTCTCCCTCCTTCCCTCCCCCCAACCCCTGTAACCACCACACTCCTGTCCATGTCTCTTAGTCTTGCTTTTATGTCCCACCAATGTATGAAATCCTGCAGTTCTTGTTTTTTTCTGATTCGCTTATTTCACTCCGCATAATGTTATCAAGATTCCACCATTCTGCTGTAAGTGATCTGATGTCATCATTTCTTCTAGCTGAATAGTATACCATGGTGTATATGTGCCACATCTTCTTTATTCAGTCTTCTATTTTTTTTACAGTGATTAAAAGCCTTTAAGCAAACTCTTGGCCAATACAGCAAGAATCCATAAAAGAGTAGTGTCCTTAACATGTTCACCAAGTCCAAGTTGGCCCCATCACCATGCCAAATCCCTGAGAAATGCAACCCAACCACAGTTCAGTCTGTTAGGAGCTGTCACAGGGAGCAGGAGTCCAGGAAAAGTCCCCACAGGAAAAGTCCGCATGGCGCTGGAATTGTTGTCACCATTCTATACTTTGCAGCTCATGTCCAAGTCCCAGTGACAGCTGCTTCTAGCTGGTAATGATTCAGGTAGACTGGAAAAGCCATTTGCAGCATGCGTGGATATGGAGCTTCTGTTCTCCTCTGCCTGGAGAGTTGAGACCAGGTTGCTTTACCCTGGAGCTCTGCGACTGTGGCATGATAAAGAGAACCTTGGGATACACTAAGCAGTCTCTGTGTGGCTTCTTCAGTGTTCCTTGGTTGAAGAGTCCTCTTCGTTTCAGCTTTTTTTTTTTTGACATGTATCCACCTGTATGCAGGAGTAGCCCACAGTGTGACTCTCCCAGCTTTAGGAGGGATTTACTTTTGCACTTCTTGATGCCCAGCTAGCCAAGGAGGACACACTTAATTTTTAGACCCCAAATTTTTCAAAAAAGGGTGCATCTTATACATGAGGAAATATGGTATGTTTTGGAGTTTCTTTATTTTTAGTTTTTGTATATTTGTTTTGTTCAACTGTTTTGTCAGTGATAGAATTTTGTAGCAATCCACTGGTAATTTTCTTCCCGAGAACACAGTCATAAACATTTAGTTCTTAGCCTTGAGCTCCCATTTCTCTGACTGATCAACTGGATCCCATTAAGCAGAAATTGGAGCATCTCCTATGCTCTGCAATTGGGATGCTATTATGAAAGTTATTTGAATAGGTAAGATATGGGACATACCCTTTTTGAGGTACTGTATGTTAGTAATGTATAATAAGGAAACTGAATTCAGCACAAAGTGTAACATGAAAAGTTCCACAAAAGGACAAACATGTGCTTCAAAAGTTTTGGAGGAAAAGGAAGATATCTAGGATGAGAGAATGATGAAGGGATTCATCAGAGATGTGATATTTTAGATGGGGGTCTCAGAGAATGGGTATGTAATGTTCAGAGATATCAATTGTCAAATAACTTGACAGAAAAAATATTATATTATTATTAGAAAAGGAGTATAGAAATATGCATATTTCCTTTGTATATTGTTGGCATAAGACTACATTATTGTGTTTGGAAAGTAATCTGGCTGTCTTTATTAGAATTTAAATTATGCATGCCAATTAACCCAGAAATCTATTTTTTGAGACTAGACTTGAAAAAAGACAGAATGAGTTATAAAGATTTACATAAAAATATATATTTATTTTAGCCTTGTGTGAAGTAGTTATAAAAAAGGAATAAAAAATAAAATAAAAGGGAATAAACTGAATGTTTCTATATGGTAATGATAGAGTAAATTAAGAACTACTAATATTATAGGATATGAGGCTGTTATTAGCATGAATAAAGCAGATCTTTATGAACTGAGGTGAAATATAATATGTAAATTATATGAGAAAAGTTAATCACAGATATATGTATATAAATATATATTATATATAATATGACCTCTTTATAAATCAATTTGTCAAAGGTATACTTTTGTGCATCTATTTGTTTTACATATAAAATATTGCTTATTTAATCATGAAAATAATTATAAAACTTATCAAAATAGTCAATATTTATTAATAATGGCTGACCATGTTATATAAATATGGAATATTATGATGTAACTAAAATAATGTCTTCTGGTAAAATTTTATGGGAATGTAATGCACATCATGATGACTATAATTAATAATATATTGCATAGTTGCTAAGAGAGTAAATCTTAAAGTTTTCAATACAAGAAAAAAATCTACGGCTGTCTCTAGTAACAGATATTAACTAGTTATTGTGATAATCATTTCCCTAAGGTCCTTCTTCTGGGATACCATCTTGGATGATGGTGTAGAATAGATAAAGTTGAAGTGTTTCTTTGCATGTGGCATAAAAGAAGTGAACTAATTTAATTATTTTAAGAAAAACAAGAAATAAAAGTATTAACAACTTGGTTTCAGAAGTCTAAAATACCAAATGAATGCTTCCCATTGCCTACCTAGAGACTCTTCTTTTTTTTTTTTTTTTTAATAAATTTTTATTAATGGTAATGGGATGACATTAATAAATCAGGGTACATATATTCAAAGAAAACATGTCTAGGTTATTTTGTCATTAAATTATGTTGCATACCCCTCGCCCAAAGTCAGATTGTCCTCCGCCACCCTCTATCTAGTTCTCTGTGCCCCTCCCCCTCCCCCTAACTCTCTCCCTCCCTCCAATGTCCTCCCTCCCCCCACCCCTGGTAACCACCACACTCTTGTCCATGTCTCTTAGTCTCATTTTTATGTTCCACCAATGTATGAAATCATGTAGTTCTTGTTTTCTTCTGATTTACTTATTTCACTCCTTATAATGTTATCAAGATCTCACCATTTTGCTGTAAATGATCTGATGTCATCATTTCTTATGGCTGAGTAGTATTCCATAGTGTATATGTGCCACATCTTCTTTATCCAGTCTTCTATTGAATGGCTTTTTGGTTGTTTCCATGTCTTGGCCACTGTGAACAGTGCTGCAATGAACATGGGGCTACATGTGTCTTCACGTATCAATGTTTCTGAGGTTTTGGGGTATATACCCAGTAGAGGGATTGCTGGGTCATAAGGTAGTTCTATTTGCAGTTTTTTGAGGAACCACCATACTTTCCTCCATAATGGTTGTACTACTTTACAGTCCCACCAACAGTGAATGAGGGTTCCTTTTTCTCCACAGCCTCTCCAACATTTGCTATTACCCATCTTGTTGATAATAGCTAATCTAACAGGAGTGAGGTGGTATCTCATTGCAGTTTTGATTTGCATTTCTCTAATAACTAATGAAGCTGAGCATCTTTTCATATATCTGTTGGCCATTTGTATGTCTTCCTGGGAGAAGTGTCTGTTCATGTCTTCTTCCCATTTTTTTTATTGGATTGTTTGTTTATTTGTTGTTGAGTTTTAGGAGTTCTTTGTAAATTTTGGATATTAGGCCCTTATCTGAGCTGTTGTTTGAAAATATCATTTCCCATTTAGTTGGCTGTCTGTTTATTTTTATATCAGTTTCTCTTGCTGAGCAAAAACTTTTTATTCTGATGTAGTCCCATTCATTTATCTTTGCCTTCACTTCTCTTGCCATTGGAGTCAAGTTCATAAAATGTTTTTTAAAACCCAGGTTCATGATTTTAGTACCTATGTCTTCTTCTATGTACTTTATTGTTTCAGGTCTTATATTTAGGTCTTTGATCCATTTTGAATTAATTTTAGTACACGGGGACAGGCTGTAGTCGAGTTTCATTCTTTTGCATGTGGCTTTCCAGTTTTCCCAACACCATTTGTTGAAGAGGCTTTCTTTTCTCCATTGTATGTTGTTGGCCCCTTTATCAAAGAATATTTGACCATATATATGTGGTTTTATTTCTGGGCTTTCTATTCTGTTCCATTGGTCTGAGTGTCTATTTTTTTGCCAATACCATGCTGTTTTGATTATCGTGGCCCTACAATATAGTTTAAAGTCAGGTATTGTAATGCCCCCAGCTTCATTCTTTTTCCTTAGGATTGTTTTGGCTATTCGGGGTTTTTTATAGTTCCATATAAATCTGATGATTTTTTGTTCCATTTCTTTAAAAAATCTCATAGGGATTTTGATGGGAATTGCATTAAATTTGTATATTGCTTTGGGTAATATGGCCATTTTGATTATATTTATTCTTCCTATCCAAGAACAAGGAATATTTTTCCATCTCATTGTATCTTTTTCGATTTCCCTTAACAATGCTTTGTAGTTTTCATTATATAGGTCCTTTACATTCTTTGTTATGTTTATTCCTAGGTATTTTATTTTTTTTGTTGCAATCGTGAAGGGGATTATTTTTTTGAGTTTGTTTTCTAATATTTCATTGTTGGCATATAGAAAGGCTATGGACTTTTGTATGTTAATTTTGTATCCTGCGACCTTACTGTATTGGTTTATTGTTTCTAATAATCTTTTTGTGGAGTCCTTCGGGTTTTCGATGTATAGGATCATATCATCAGCAAAAAGTGATACCTTTACTTCTTCTTTTCCGATATGGATGCCTTTTATTTCTTTGTCTTGTCTGATTGCTCTGGCCAGAACTTCTAGCACCACGTTAAATAACAGTGGAGAGAGTGGACAACCCTGTCTTGTTCCTGATTTAAGGTAGAAAGTCCTCAGTTTTATGCCGTTTAATAGGATGTTGGCTGATGGTTTATCATATATGGCCTTTATCATGTTGAGATATTTTCCTTCTATACCCATTTTGTTGAGAGTCTTAAACATAAAATTGTGTTGTATTTTATCAAAAGCCTTTTCTGCATCTATTGATAAGATCATGTGGTTTTTGTTCTTTGTTTTGTTGATATGGTGTATTACGTTAACCGTTTTGCGTATGTTGAACCATCCTTGAGATTCTGGGATGAATCCCACTTGATCATGATGTATTATTTTTTTAATATGTTGTTGTATTCGGTTTGCCAGTATTTTGTTTAGTATTTTAGCATCTGTATTCATTAGAGATTTTGGTCTGTAGTTTTTTTTCTTTGTGCCATCCTTACCAGGTTTTGGTATGAGGGTTATGTTGGCCTCATAAAATGTGTTTGGAAGTATTGCTTCTTCTTCAATTTTTTGGAAGACTTTGAGTAGAATAGGAACCAAGTCTTCTTTGAATGTTTGATAGAATTCACTAGTATAACCGTCTGGGCCTGGACTTTTATTTTTGGGGAGGTTTTTAATAGTTTTTTCTATTTCCTCCCTGCTGATTGGTCTGTTTAGGCTTTCTGCTTCTTCATGACTCAGTCTAGGAAGGTTGTATTGTTCTAGGAATTTATCCATTTCTTCTAGATTGTTGTATTTGGTGGCATATAATTTTTCATAGTATTCTACAATAATTCTTTGTATATCTATGATGTCTGTGGTGATCTCTCCTCTTTCATTTTGGATTTTATTTATTTGAGTCCTGTGTCTTTTTTCCTTGGTGAGTCTTGCCAAGGGTTTGTCAATTTTGTTGATCTTTTCAAAGAACCAGCTCCTTGTTTTATTGATTTTTTCTATAGTTTTTCTGTTCTCTATTTCATTTATTTCTGCTCTGATTTTTATTATCTCCTTTCTTCGGCTGGTTTTGGGTTGTCTTTGTTCTTCTTTTTCTAGTTCCTTAAGGTGTGAAGTTAAGTGGTTTACTTCGGCTCTCTCTTGTTTGTTCATATAGGCCTGAAGTGATATGAACTTTCCTCTTATTACTGCTTTTGCTGCATCCCAGAGATTCTGATATGTCGTATTTTCATTTTCATTTGTCTGTATATATCTTTTGATCTCTGCGCTTATTTCTTCTTTGACCCATTCATTTTTTAGAAGTATGTTGTTTAGTTTCCACATTTTTCTGGGTTTTTCCCCCTCTTTTTTGCAGTTGAATTCTAGTTTCAAGGCTTTATAATCAGAAAATATGCTTGGTACAATTTCAATTTTTCTAAATTTGCTGATATTGTCTTTGTGGCCCAACATATGGTCAATTCTTGAGAATGTTCCATGTACACTAGAGAAAAATGTATACTCTGTCGCTTTGGGATGAAGTGTCCTGTAGATGTCTATCATATCCAGGTGTTCTAGTATTTCGTTTAAGGCCACTATATCTTTATTGATTCTCTGTTTGGATGACCGATCTAGAGCCGTCAGCGGTGTATTGAGGTCTCCAAGTATGATTGTATTTTTGTTAGTTTTTGTTTTAAGGTCAATAAGTAGCTGTCTTATATATTTTGGTGCTCCTTGGTTTGGTGCATATATATTAAGGATTGTTATGTCTTCTTGATTCAACTTCCCCTTAATCATTATGAAATGACCATTTTTGTCTCTGAGTACTTTTTCTGTCTTGAAGTCAGCATTATTAGATATGAGTATTGCTACACCTGCTTTTTTTTGGGTGTTGTTTGCTTGGAGTATTGTTTTCCAGCCTTTCACTTTGAATTTGTTTTTATCCTTGTTGCTTAGATGTGTTTCTTGTAGGCAGCATATAGTTGGATTTTCTTTTTTAATCCATTCTGCTACTCTGTGTCTTTTTATTGGTAAGTTTAATCCATTTACATTTAGTGTAATTATTGACACTTATGGGTTCCCTACTGCCATTTTATAAATTGCTTTCTGTTAGTTTTGTATCTAGTTTGATTCTTCTCTTTTGTTTTTCTATCATTTGTTTTTGTTTGTTTGTGTTCCATACTTCTTTCCTCTGTTGCTACCTTTTTTAAGTCAAGTGTTTTTGTGGTGGTTTTCAAGGGTCGTTACCATTAAGTAATGAAAAAGGTACCTACCTATTCATTCAAAAGGTACTACTATTCATTGTAGTACCCTATCTTATAAGTATTTCTGCACTTCATCGTCCTTTGCTACTGTTAATCTCCATCCTCTCCCCCCTTTTTTTCCTTTGTTGTCACAGTTTAAGTTTGGTTTTATTGTGTTCTTGGTGGAGCTGTTACTTGTGGTGTTGTTTTCTTTTGTTCTTTGAATCTGGTTGGAAAACCCCCTTTAGTATTTCCTGGAGTGGGGGCTTTCTGTTGATAAATTCTCTCATCTTTTCTGTATTTGTGAATGTTTTTATATCTCCTTCATACTTGAAGGATAGCTTTGATGGGTATAGTATTCTTGGCTGAAAGTTCCTCTCTTTCAGGGCTTTAAATATTGGGGTCCACTCTCTTCTAGCTTGTAGAGTTTCTGCTGAGAAAAATGATGATAATCTAATAGGCCTTCCTTTATATGTTGTACTCTTCTTTTCCCTGGCTGCCTTGAGAATTTTTTCTTTGTCATTGTTTTGTGTCATCTTTATTATGATGTGCCTTGGAGTGGGTTTGTTGGGGTTAAGAAAACTTGGTGTTCTGTTTGCTTCTTGAATTTGAGGCTTTAGTTCCTTGCACAGGCTTGGGAAGTTCTCGTCTATTATTTGTTTGAGTATATTCTCCATTCCATTTTCTTTCTCTTCTCCCTCTGATATACCTATTATTCTTATGTTATTCTTTCTGATGGAGTCAGACAATTCCTGTAGGGCTTTCTCGTTTTTTATTATTTTTGAGTCTCTTTCTTCTTCTCTCTGTTGTGCCTCAAGTTGTTTGTCTTCTATTTCACTAATCCTATCTTCAATCTGGGCTGTTCTGTTAGCTAAGCTTGTTACCTCGTTTTTCAGCTCGTGAATTGAGTTTTTCATTTCTGTTTGATTTGTTTTTATAGTTTCAATTTCCTTGGTAATATATTCTTTGTGTTCATTGAGTTGTTTTCTGATCTCCCTATATTGCCTTTCTGTGTTTTCTTGTATATCTCTGAGTATTTTTAAGATTTCTATTTTAAATTCTCTGTCATTTAGCTCCAAGGCTTCCAATATGTTAAGTCTTTTCTCCATAGATTTTTCCACATCTATTGTGTTACCTCTCTTTCTTTTGTATCCATAATATTCGATTTCCTCTTTCTTATCGGCATCTGAGGGTGGTCTTGTTGATAGCACTAATTAGAATTAATAAAGAGTAAAAAGTAAAAAAAAAAAAAAAAGGTAAAACACCCCACCAAAAAAACAGTAATAATTCATTATTTCCCCCTTTTTTCTTTCTTCTCTTTCCCTCCTCTCCCCTCCTCAGGGAAATATCATGCCTATAATGGAGGGCCTGATTTGGGGTGAAGAGTTCAAGGGGCAAAAAAAAGGGAGTAGGGACCTATTAAATGCAAAAAAAAAAAAAAAAAAGAAAGAAAATCTTAGACAAGCATAAGATGATTTGCTTGTAAGTGATGGTCAACTAAGAGATATAATGAGAGGGATAAGAGGGAACCAGAAAAAAGGACCAAAAAAGAATAATAATGAAGAGAAAAATAAAAATAATAAGTAAAAATCTGTTGTATTAAGTGGAGCGAAGACTAAATACAATGGAGACTTTGGGTTGGGAGGACCCAATATGCCACAAAAATAAACAAACAAGAAAAAAATAAAAACAAAAGCAAATAAGAAAAATAAAGCCAAAAAAAGCCTTGAGTCCCAAATTAACTAATTTGTTCGTGATTGAGGATTAAATGGGAAGAAAGTAAAATGAGAGAAGAAAAAACGAATAGAAAGGAAAAAATAAGAAAAAGAGAAAAATGAAGGAAGAAATAAAAAAGGAAAAGAAAAAAAAAACAAAATAAAGCAAAACAAACAAACAAAAAAAAAACAAAAGAGGAGAGAGTGAGAGTTAAGTGTTTTGGAGTATAACCTTAAAGGAGGGTGAGGATGAAGAAGAGAAATAAAATGTAACACTCATGGGTAGTGTAGTTCAAGAAAAGGGAAGCATAAGATGGGCAGAGAATAGAAGGACCGAGGTGGAGGAAATAAAGGCAATAAGATAGAAGAAACAAACAACAACAACAACAAAATTAGTGGAACAAGTTGTAAAGTCTGTGGATTTTTCTTGATTTTGAGAGGTTAACTTCTTCCTTTTTCTTTTCTCTCCCTCTTCCTGGTCGGTGACTCTGTACCCCAGGCTCTGCCCCTGTGTCACACCCAGGCAGGGATTTGCAGTTGATGGGATTCTATGGCAATGTCCTATAATTGGCTTTAGTCTTGCTGGTAGTCAAGGCCTGTTGGAGTTTGCAGGGTCCAACAATGAGAAAGTTTGCTTTCCTGGATTCTCTCTCCTAGTCCCCCCTTTCTGAATTAGCAGCCTGGTGATCCAGCTATTAGGCTGCAACTGCTTCTGCCTGGGGAGCAAGAGGCTCAAAGAGCTGGGAAATCCCCACTCTATCCCCACTCAGTGCAAGGCTTTGGGAAAGGCTCTGGTAGTCAGGGCCTCCAGTGTAATCAGGCGGGGGTGGGAGTCAATTGTTGTCAAGGTGACTGTTCAGCGCCTATCATTTAGTTGGACCTCTCAACCCAGGCTTTCCACACTTTGTAGCCTGTTTTTGCTGGGAAGAAGAGGCACTAGTCTCTGCTTGCGACTAGTGTAGTATAGATCTTATTATCTGCCAAGTCCTTCTTGTTAGCGTTTATCCCTGAATATGGAGGCTCTATCAATCAGAAGTTGCCCCCGCCCCTTTAGCGAGAGGCACTAAAAAATATCACGCCTCTTGTCTTGGGTCGCTGAACTGAGAGAGATCTTATTAATTAGAACCGAGGGTGCACAGATTTCATGGGTCAAGCTAATTTCAGTGATTGGGTCGCAGCTGTGCTCCCGAAGGTATTTTAGGCTGCCTGCGCGCGCCCCACCCCCAACGCTTGATTGTTAGCTTGAATGGCTGGGTGAGGTGCCCCGCCCACGGAGAGAATCTCCCAAGTAGAAGACCACCCTGGTGCCTCTCCCGCTCGCCCTGCTGCTGGCAGCTGGATCGCACCAGGCGCAGGATAATGGGGCACCCTGGGTGTGCGAGCCAGTAGGGCACTCTGGGCGCGTGGAATGCCCAGGGCACGCGCGCAAATGGGGTGCTCCGGGCACCGGTGGCTGGTGACTCTCACTCGCAGTGCGGGGCCCGCTGGGAACGTTAGCAGTGCTCACTCTTCAACCGTACCGGGCGCGCGCCTGCGGCTGCTCGCGGTGGCTCGCGGCGGCTCACGGTGGCGGCTCGTGGCGGCGGTTCGCAGCGGCTCGCGGCAGCGGCTCGCGGCTCCTGAGTGTGGGCTGACTCACCACAGGCGCGCAACCTCGAGGCTTGAATGAATGCCCCTGCGGTAGCTTCCTCCACACCCTCGTCTCTCAGATTCAAGTGATAACAGTCCTTTCGCTATCAGTTTGTGTGGAACTCCGGAATGCTCCGAGGATAAATTTTTCTGTTTCTAGTTGATAAATTTGTTGTGATTTAGGGGAGAGCTGTCGAACGCGCTGCTCACGGTGCCATTTCCGTGACGTCACTCGAGACTCTTCTAAAATTATTGCCTAAAATTACTTAATGAATTAGCTTAAATCAGGGACTCAGGCTCTGAAGAGATCAGAGTACAGGAAACTGGAGTTTAATTAAAATAAAGAAAAAGTTTATATGTTATTGCAATGACAGAACCAGATACAGATAGTGAGCTTGTTACAATGCCCGGTGTTTGATCTCTATTTTGTATACAAATGTCAAGATGTTACGTTGTATATTTGAAACAAATATATGTTAATATCTTAATAATAATAATGCCTTCTATCCATTGAATTTAAAAGATATTTTAAGTGATTAAAACTCCATTTTGTCAAAATAATGAATAGAATAATACAAAACAGTAGAATATATTTTTGTGTATATATGCATTTAAGAAAAAATGCAAATAGCTATTTGGCAAACTTGCTTACTTAGAAAGTGGACTTAGGAAAAATGAACACATTTGTTTTCTCAGTTTTAGTTAAGAATTAGACAGAGTGACATCACGGAAATGGCGCCGTGAGAAGCGCGACCGACAGCTCTCCCCTAAATCACAACAAATTTATCAACTAGAAACAGAAAAATTTATCCTCGGAGCATTCCGGAGTTCCACACAAACTGAAAGCAAAAGGACTGTTATCACTTGAATCTGAGAGACGAGGGTGTGGAGGAAGCTACCGCAGCGACGCTCATTCAAGCCGCCAGGGAGTGTGCCCGCGGTGAGTCAGCCCATATACTTGGGAACCACAAGCCGCCGCGAGCGGCCGCGAGCCCGCGAGCTGCCGTGAACCCCCGCGAACCGCCACCACGAGCCGCCGCGCGCGCGCCCGGTCCAGTTGAGCACTGCTGACGTTCCCAGCGGCCCGCACACTGCGAGTGGGGGTCGCCGGCCACCGGTGCTCTAAGCGCCCCATTCGCGCGCGTGCCTTGGGCATTCCACGCGCCCAGGGCGCCCTACTGGCCCGCACACCCAGGGGGCTCCATTATCCTGCGCCTGGGGCGGTCCAGCCGCCAGCTGCGGGGCGAGCGGGAGAGGCTTGGGAGATTCTCTCCGTGGGCGGGGCACCTCACCCAGCCATTCAAGCTAACAATCAAGCGTTGGGGGAGGGGTGCGCGCAGGCAGCCTAAAATACCTTCGGAAACACAGCTACGACCCAATCACTGAAATTAGCTTAACCCATAAAATCTGCGCACCCTCGGTTCTAATTGATAAGATCTCTCTCAGTTCAGCGATCCAAGACAAGAGGCGTGATATTTTTTAGTGCCTCTCGCTAAAGGGGCGGGGGCAACTTCTGATTGATAGAGCCTCCATATTCAGGGATAAACGCTAACAAGAAGGACTTGGCAGATAATAAGGTCTATACTACACTAGTCGTAAGCAGAGACTAGTGCCTCTTCTTCCCTGCAAAAACAGGCTACAAAGTGTGGAAAGCCTGGGTTGAGAGGTCCAACTGAATGATAGGCGCTGAACAGTCACCTTGACAACAATTGACTCCCACCCCCGCCTGATTACACTGGAGGCCCTGACTCTCAGAGCCTTTCCCAAAGCCTTGCACTGAGTGGGGATAGAGTGGGGATTTCCCAGCTCTTTGAGCCTCTTACTCCCCAGGCAGAAGCAGTTGCAGCCTTATAGCTGGATCACCAGGCTGCTAATTCAGAAAGGGGGGATTAGGAGAGAGAATCCAGGAAAGCAAACTCTCTCATCGTTGGACCCTGCAAACGCCAACAAGCCTTTACTTCCAGCAAGACTAAAGCCAATTATAGGACATTGCCATAGAATCCCATCAACTGCAAATCCCTAACTAAGAGTGACCCAGGGGCAGAGCCTGGGGTACAGAGTCACCGACTAGGAAGAGGGAGAGAAAAGAAAAAGGAAGAAGTTAACCTCTCAAAATCAAGAAAAACCCACAGACTTTACAACTTGATCCACTAATTTTTTTTTTTGTTTTGTTGTTGTTGTTGCTTGTTTCTTCTATCTTTTTGCCTTTATTTCCTCCACCTCGGTCCTTCTATTCTCTGCCCATCTTATGCTTCCCCTTTCTTGAACTACACTACCCATGAGTGTTGCATTTTATTTTTCTTCTTCATCCTCACCCTCCTTTAAGGTAATACTCCAAAACACTTAACTTTCACTCTCTCCTCTTTTGTTTTTTTTTTTTTGTCTTGCTTTATTTTGTTTTCTTCTCCTATTTTATTTCTTCCTTTGTTTTTCTCTTTTTCTTATTTTTTCCTTTCTATTTGTTTTTTCTTTTCTCATTTTACTTTCCTCCCATATAATCCTCAATCACGAACAAATTAGTTAATTTGGGACTCAAGGCTTTTTTTTTGGTTTTATTTCTCTTTTTTGCTTTTGTTTTTATTTTTTTTCTCTCTTGTTTGTTTATTTTTGTGGCATTTTGGGTCCTCCCAACCCAAGGTCTCCATTGTATTTAGTTTTCGCTCCACTTAATACAACAGATTTTTACTTATTATTTTTATTTTTTCTTCTTTATTATTCTTTTTTGGTCCTTTTTTCTGATTCCCTCTTTCCCTCTCATTATATCTCTTAGTTGACCATCACTTACAAGCAAATCATCTTATGCTTGTCTAAGATTTTCTTCCTTTTTTTTTTTTTTTTTTTTTGCATTTAGTAGGTCCCTACTCCCTTTTTTTGGCCCTTGAACTCTTCACCCCAAATCAGGCCCTCCATTATAGGCACAATATTTCCCTGAGGAGGGGAGAGGAGGGAAAGAGAAGAGAGAAAAAAGGGGGAAATAATAAATTCTTACTGTTTTTTTTTGTGGGGTGTTTTACCCTTTTTTTTTTTTTCTTTTTACTCTTTATTAATTCTAATTAGTGCTATCAATAAGACCACCCTCAGATGCCGATAAGAAAGAGGAAATCGAATATTATGGATACAAAAGAAAGAGAGGTAACACTAATAGATGTGGAAAAATCTATGGAGAAAAGACTTAACATATTGGAAGCCTTGGAGCTAAATGACAGAGAATTTAAAATAGAAATCTTAAAAATACTCAGAGATATACAAGAAAACACAGAAAGGCAATATAGGGAGATCAGAAAACAACTCAATGAACACAAAGAATATATTACCAAGGAAATTGAAACTATAAAAACAAATCAAACAGAAATGAAAAACTCAATTCACGAGCTGAAAAACGAGGTAACAAGCTTAGCTAACAGAACAGCCCAGATTGAAGATAGGATTAGTGAAATAGAAGACAAACAACTTGAGGCACAACAGAGAGAAGAAGAAAGAGACTCAAAAATAATAAAAAACGAGAAAGCCCTACAGGAATTGTCTGACTCCATCAGAAAGAATAACATAAGAATAATAGGTATATCAGAGGGAGAAGAGAAAGAAAATGGAATGGAGAATATACTCAAACAAATAATAGACGAGAACTTCCCAAGCCTGTGGAAGGAACTAAAGCCTCAAATTCAAGAAGCAAACAGAACACCAAGTTTTCTTAACCCCAACAAACCCACTCCAAGGCACATCATAATAAAGATGACACAAACCAATGACAAAGAAAAAATTCTCAAGGCAGCCAGGGAAAAGAAGAGTACAACATATAAAGGAAGGCCTATTAGATTATCATCATTTTTCTCAGCAGAAACTCTACAAGCTAGAAGAGAGTGGACCCCAATATTTAAAGCCCTGAAAGAGAGGAACTTTCAGCCAAGAATACTATACCCATCAAAGCTATCCTTCAAGTATGAAGGAGATATAAAAACATTCACAAATACAGAAAAGATGAGAGAATTTATCAACAGAAAGCCCCCACTCCAGGAAATACTAAAGGGGGTTTTCCAACCAGATTCAAAGAACAAAAGAAAACAACACCACAAGTAACAGCTCCACCAAGAACACAATAAAACCAAACTTAAACTGTGACAACAAAGGAAAAAAAGGGGGGAGAGGATGGAGATTAACAGTAGCAAAGGATGATGAAGTGCAGAAATACTTATAAGATAGGGTACTACAATGAATATGGTAGGTACCCTTTTCATTACTTAATGGTAACCACCCTTAAAAAAACCACCACAAAAACACTTGACTTAAAAAAGGTAGCAACAGAGGAAAGAAGTATGGAACACAAACAAACAAAAACAAATGATAGAAAAACAAAAGAGAAGAATCAAACTAGATACAAAACTAACAGAAAGCAATTTATAAAATGGCACTAGGGAGCCCACAAGTGTCAATAATTACACTAAATGTAAATGGATTAAACTTACCAATAAAAAGACACAGAGTAGCAGAATGGATTAAAAAAGAAAATCCAACTATATGCTGCCTACAAGAAACACATCTAAGCAACAAGGATAAAAACAAATTCAAAGTGAAAGGCTGGAAAACAATACTCCAAGCAAACAACACCCAAAAAAAAGCAGGTGTAGCAATACTCATATCTAATAATGCTGACTACAAGACAGAAAAAGTACTCAGAGACAAAAATGGTCATTTCATAATGATTAAGGGGAAGTTGAATCAAGAAGACAAAACAATCCTTAATATATATGCACCAAACCAAGGAGCACCAAAATATATAAGACAGCTACTTATTGACCTTAAAACAAAAACTGACAAAAATACAATCATACTTGGAGACCTCAATACACCGCTGACGGCTCTCGATCGGTCATCCAAACAGAGAATCAATAAAGATATAGTGGCCTTAAACGAAATACTAGAACACCTGGATATGATAGACATCTACAGGACACTTCATCCCAAAGCGACAGAGTATACATTTTTCTCTAGTGTACATGGAACATTCTCAAGAATTGACCATATGTTGGGCCACAAAGAAAATATCAGCAAATTTAGAAAAATTGAAATTGTACCAAGCATATTTTCTGATCATAAAGTCCTGAAACTAGAATTCAACTGCAAAAAAGAGGGGGAAAAACCCAGAAAAATGTGGAAACTAAACAACATACTTCTAAAAAATGAATGGGTCAAAGAAGAAATAAGCGCAGAAATCAAAAGATATATACAGACAAATGAAAATGAAAATACGACATATCAGAATCTCTGGGATGCAGCAAAAGCAGTAATAAGAGGAAAGTTCATATCACTTCAGGCCTATATGAACAAACAAGAGAGAGCCCAAGTGAACCACTTAACTTCACACCTTAAGGAACTAGAAAAAGAAGAACAAAGACAACCCAAAACCAGCCGAAGAAAGGAGATAATAAAAATCAGAGCAGAAATAAATGAAATAGAGAACAGAAAAACTATAGAAAAAATCAATAAAACAAGGAGCTGGTTCTTTGAAAAGATCAACAAAATTGACAAACCCTTGGCAAGACTCACCAAGGAAAAAAAGCACAGGACTCAAATAAATAAAATCCAAAATGAAAGAGGAGAGATCACCACAGACATCATAGAAATACAAAGAATTATTGTAGATTACTATGAAAAATTATATGCCACCAAATACAACAACCTAGAAGAAATGGATAAATTCCTAGAACAATACAACCTTCCTAGACTGAGTCATGAAGAAGCAGAAAGCCTAAACAGACCAATCAGCAGGGAGGAAATAGAAAAAACTATTAAAAATCTCCCCAAAAATAAAAGTCCAGGCCCAGACGGTTATACTAGTGAATTCTATCAAACATTCAAAGAAGACTTGGTTCCTATTCTACTCAAAGTCTTCCAAAAAATTGAAGAAGAAGCAATACTTCCAAACACATTTTATGAGGCCAACATAACCCTCATACCAAAACCTGGCAAGGATGGCACAAAGAAAGAAAACTACAGACCAATATCTCTAATGAATACAGATGCTAAAATACTAAACAAAATACTGGCAAACCGAATACAACAACATATTAAAAAAATAATACATCATGATCAAGTGGGATTCATCCCAGAATCTCAAGGATGGTTCAACATACGCAAAACGGTTAACGTAATACACCATATCAACAAAACAAAGAACAAAAACCACATGATCTTATCAATAGATGCAGAAAAGGCTTTTGATAAAATACAACACAATTTTATGTTTAAGACTCTCAACAAAATGGGTATAGAAGGAAAATATCTCAACATGATAAAGGCCATATATGATAAACCATCAGCCAACATCCTATTAAACGGCATAAAACTGAGGACTTTCTACCTTAAATCAGGAACAAGACAGGGTTGTCCACTCTCTCCACTCTTATTCAACGTGGTGCTAGAAGTTCTGGCCAGAGCAATCAGACAAGACAAAGAAATAAAAGGCATCCATATCGGAAAAGAAGAAGTAAAGCTATCACTTTTTGCTGATGATATGATCCTATACATCGAAAACCCGAAGGACTCCACAAAAAGATTATTAGAAACAATAAACCAATACAGTAAGGTCGCAGGATACAAAATTAACATACAAAAGTCCATAGCCTTTCTATATGCCAACAATGAAATATTAGAAAACGAACTCAAAAAAATAATCCCCTTCACGATTGCAACAAAAAAAATAAAATACCTAGGAATAAACATAACAAAGAACGTAAAGGACCTATATAATGAAAATTACAAAGCATTGTTAAGGGAAATCGAAAAAGATACAATGAGATGGAAAAATATTCCTTGTTCTTGGATAGGAAGAATAAATATAATCAAAATGGCCATATTACCCAAAGCAATATACAAATTTAATGCAATTCCCATCAAAATCCCTATGAGATTTTTTAAAGAAATGGAACAAAAAATCATCAGATTTATATGGAACTATAAAAAACCCCGAATAGCCAAAACAATCCTAAGGAAAAAGAATGAAGGTGGGGGCATTACAATACCTGACTTTAAACTATATTGTAGGGCCACGATAATCAAAACAGCATGGTATTGGCAAAAAAATAGACACTCAGACCAATGGAACAGAATAGAAAGCCCAGAAATAAAACCACATATATATGGTCAAATATTCTTTGATAAAGGGGCCAACAACACACAATGGAGAAAAGAAAGCCTCTTCAACAAATGGTGTTGGGAAAACTGGAAAGCCACATGCAAAAGAATGAAACTCGACTACAGCCTGTCCCCGTGTACTAAAATTAATTCAAAATGGATCAAAGACCTAAATATAAGACCTGAAACAATAAAGTACATAGAAGAAGACATAGGTACTAAAATCATGGACCTGGGTTTTAAAGAACATTTTATGAACTTGACTCCAATGGCAAGAGAAGTGAAGGCAAAGATAAATGAATGGGACTACATCAGAATTAAAAGTTTTTGCTCAGCAAGAGAAACTGATATCAAAATAAACAGACAGCCAACTATATGGGAACTGATATTTTCAAACGACAGCTCAGATAAGGGCCTAATATCCAAAATTTACAAAGAACTCATAAAACTCAACAACAAACAAACAAGCAATCCAATAAAAAAATGGGAAGAGGACATGAACAGACACTTCTCCCAGGAAGAGATACAAATGGCCAACAGATATATGAAAAGATGCTCAGCTTCATTAGTTATTAGAGAAATGCAAATCAAAACTACAATGAGATACCACCTCACCCCTGTTAGATTAGCTATTATCAACAAGACGGGTAATAGCAAATGTTGGAGAGGCTGTGGAGAAAAAGGAACCCTCATTCACTGTTGTTGGGACTGTAAAGTAGTACAACCATTATGGAGGAAAGTATGGTGGTTCCTCAAAAAACTGCAAATAGAACTACCTTATGACCCAGCAATCCCTCTACTGGGTATATACCCCAAAACCTCAGAAACATTGATACGTGAAGACACATGTAGCCCCATGTTCATTGCAGCACTGTTCACAGTGGCCAAGACATGGAAACAACCAAAAAGCCCTTCAATAGAAGACTGGATAAAGAAGATGTGGCACATATACACTATGGAATACTACTCAGCCATAAGAAATGATGACATCAGATCATTTACAGCAAAATGGTGAGATCTTGATAACATTATAAGGAGTGAAATAAGCAAATCAGAAAAAAACAAGAACTACATGATTCCATACATTGGTGGAACATAAAAATGAGACTAAGAGACATGGACAAGAGTGTGGTGGTTACCAAGGGTGGGGGGGGAGGGAGGACATGGGAGGGAGGGAGGGAGAGTTAGGGGGAGGGGGAGGGGCACAGAGAACTAGATAGAGGGTGACGGAGGACAATCTGACTTTGGGCGAGGGGTATGCAACATAATTTGATGACAAAATAACCTAGACATGTTTTCTTTGAATATATGTACCCTGATTTATTAATGTCATCCCATTACCATTAATAAAAATTTATTAAAAAAAAAAAAAAAAAGAATTAACAGTCAAAAGCATAAATTGTCTAATAAAAAAGAAAATAAACATTGGTTTTTCCATTTAAATAAATAAATAAATAATCTGGTAGGTGTTATCCAGTAACATTTAAAAAAATACTAATAAATAAAAAAATGGACATAGAATTTGCCCATAAAATTTGCTTCACCAATAAAAATTAAGATAGAAAGCTGATTATGTTTCGGTTCTGTAGATTCAGACAATCTCAAAATAATATTATTTAAGATAAATCACCAAGTTTACATATATGCAAGTGTTTTCTGTTCAAATTGGTCAACTAAATTCATGTTTATCTTTTTCATTTTTAGGGACACAATTACATATTCTTTTCTTCTGTGGGAGACAGGCTGTAAGCTGAAAAAATCCTTACAGCCTAGGGCTTAGTTTAAGACTAAGCTCTTCTGTAGCCTTCTAATACTAACATCTTCCACACACCCTTTTTTTTTAATAAATAAATTTTTATTTATTTTAATGGGGTGACATTAATAAATCAGGGTACACATATTTAAAGAAAACATGTCCAGCTTATCTTGTCATTCAATTATGTTACATACCCATTACCCAAAGTCAGATTGTCCTCCATCACCTTCTATCTAGTTTTCTTTGTGCCCCTCCCCCTCCCCCTCTCCCTCCTTCCCTCCCCCTGACCCCTGTAACCACCACACTCTTGTCCATGTCTCTTAGTCTCGTTTTTATGTCCCATCAATGTGTGGAATCCTGCAATTCTTGTTTTTTTCTGATTTATTTATTTCACTCCATATAATGTTATCAAGATCCAAACCATTTTGTTGTAAGTGATCCAATGTCATCATTTCTTATGGATGAATAGTATACCATGGTGTATATGTGCCACATCTTCTTTATCCAGTCTTCTATTTCTTTTTTTACAGTGATTAAAGCCTTTAAGCAAACTCTTGGCCAATACAGCAAGAATCCATAAAAGAGTAGTGTCCTTAACATGTTCACCAAGTCCAAGTTGGCCCCAACATCATGCCAAGTCCCTGATAAATGTAACCCAACCCCAGTTCAGACTGTTAGGAGCTGTCCCAAGGAGCAGGAGTCCAGGAAAAGTCCACATCAAGGAAAAGTCTGCATGGCACTGGTTTGTTGTCACAATTCTATACTTTGCAGCTCACGTCCAAGTTCCAATGACCGCTGCTTCTAGCTGTTAATGATTTAGGTAGGCTGGAAAAGCCATCTGCAGCATGCCCACACACCCTTTTAAGACTTTTTCTCAACACCCTTCTGATACTAAAATCTTCCACACACCCTTATAATACTACAATCTTCTCAACATCCTTCTCAAAACTAAGCTTTTCCCCACACCCTTGACTGTTGCATGATGTGGGGTGGTGCACTCTTATGAGGAATCCCATTTATGCCTCAGATAAGTGGCTTCGTATCAGAGACTTTGTTATTTGTATATTGGATTAAAGGCTTTAATTGTCTACACTATATAATAAAGCAAGACTGGGGGCTTTCTCTCTCTGATCTTGCCATCAGCATTGCAGAGGCCTCCTGATCCCATCCTCTTTTCTTGGTGAGTCTATTTTCTTAATTCCATGCCATTCTCTCTCAGGACCTGAAATTACGAGCTGTGCTGGTTTGCAGCATTCTTCTTATTTATTTTTTTATTTGGGTGACATTGGTTAATAAAATTATATAAGATTTAGATCTATAATTCTATAGTACATCTTTTATATATTGTGTTGTGTGTTCACCACCCCAATTCAAGTCTTCTTCCATCACTATCACCCCCATACCCTCCTCTACCTCCCTGCATCCCTACTCTTCTTGTAATCACCATACTGTTGTCTGTGTCTGAGTTTGTTTTTTTTTGCTTAATTCCTCCAACCTCCCCCCCCAACAGCTGTCAGTCTGTTCTCTATAAATCAGCTTCTATTTTGTATGTTAGTTTAGTTTGTTCATTAGCATTCACATATGAGTGGAATCATATATAATTATATATTCTTATTATTGAAAGATACCTTAAGTGCCCCAAGAAAAGAGTGATTATGGAATCAAAGAAGTCCCACAATTTGGACCTGACAACTGGAGACCCAAGGATAACAGTGATATAATTCCAGGCAGAATATGAAGGCCTGAGAAGCAGGGGGCCAATGGAGTAAATCCCGGTTCAAAGGCAGGAGAGGACTGCTGTGCAAGCAGGAAAAAAAAGGGTGCATCTATTTTTATATTAGGGAAAGAACAATTATGGAAGACAGAACAATAAAGTATTCCCTTAGGGTGGTAGAAGGGAAGGGGAACTCATCAGAAAATGAATATAATACCTTTTGATGCAAATCACTGGCTATAAAATATACAGGGAGTCCTCGGGTTATGACACAGTTCTGTTCCTATGACAGTGAAGTAACCTGAATTTTGGTGTAAGTCGAAACACACCCTAGCCTATAAATAACTTACCTATCCTAACATAAAAATACAAATAAACCACAGAAAAAGGGAAAAGGACATAAATATCCTGTAATGTACACTGTACTGTATTAACAGAAAAAATGACAAAAAAATAAAAGTGAGTGTAAAAAATGTACGATGCTAGTGGCATAAGCTGAAATACATCTCAATTTTTTAACATTTTTATGGGAGTGAGCATTGTAAACTCAAAATGTCATATGTTGAGACTTTTGTAACCTGAGGATTCCCATATATATACATATATGTGTGTGTGTGTATATATACCGTGTGTGTGTGTGTGTGTGTGTGTGTGTGTGTATCACTGAGTAAGGAGGAGAGATAATAAGTAGGTTGCTGGTAATCAAGGATGGTTTGAACTTCAAGAAGGCAGGATTAGTTTGAGGCATGACTCCTGGGAAGAAGCTCAGAGACCAGCTACCCAGTGCTACAAGCCTGGGTAATGCTTGGGTGGAACAAAGTCTGTAGAGGCAGAAGAGCTGTTGAAAACTTGCATTTTTTGGTAGCTATTGGGCAACAAGTAAAGCTATTTGAGCATAGGAATTACATGTCTCTACCTGCATTACAGGAGCATTTCCAGCCCTAGATTCTGGGTAGATAGAGGACTGAGTTAGAAAGCTGGGGAGCCCTTAAGAAACTATTTGCAAGAGTTTGGGCAAGTGATAATAACCTATACTAGAGGTATGGCAATGGTTTGGAAAGAGAAAAATGAAAACAGTATGTTGGAGGAAGATTACACAGAGTTATCAATGTGTTAATAGAGAAAATAAAGGAAGAAGAAGAGGACAAGTCAGTTGTGATTGAGAGAATCATGATATTCTTGGCCCAAAAAGAAGGTCTGAAAGTGATTTGGAAATTAAGTGTAACAAATATGATTTATGGCATAGTGAGGTACTAGTTGGCAATTGAAAATTGCCTCTCAGATTGAGACTAGAGTTAGGTTTTGTGGAACCTTGGCATAGAGTAGAAGGAGTTTGCAAGGAGTAGATACAGTTTACCAAAAAGAGACTGCCTAGAGAAAAAAGGGGCAGAAGATAGGACTGGTGTTGACACTTTGAGTCAGAAGAATTAAAGAAGCCATTGAGAAGTGACCAGAGCAGCCAGAGGAAAAGTAAAGCAGCTTGGGTGATGGAGTCCAAGTTATCTTTTGCTAAAAAATCTGTGTGATTTATTCTCTTTTATCTAAGAAGTAAGCTTCTAGTGGATTGAGGCAACCACTTTCAGAGGATACTAACATCACTACAAAGGTGAAAGGAACTTCATAATGGGAGGACCATGCTGACCCCCTTACACCCCAGATTAGTGCAAGCCTCACTAAAAGTTGTGCATTGACATGTTGTGTTTCTC
Organism: Saccopteryx bilineata; assembly: GCF_036850765.1. Lineage (NCBI taxonomy): Eukaryota > Metazoa > Chordata > Mammalia > Chiroptera > Emballonuridae > Saccopteryx > Saccopteryx bilineata. Next base: position 65,927,855 of record NC_089498.1, read on the forward strand.
AGGATGAGATATAACCTAGGAGGTATTCTAGTCAAAAGAAAAAACAATTTGAACCACGATCAATGGACCCTTTAGAGGTACCATTTTATAGGAAACCCAGCAGGTATAAGAACAAGGTAAACAATAGCAAATAAAGTAATTATTTCTTTTATTTTCATTTTTTGAAGTGAGAGGTGGAGAGATAAAGAGAGACTCTCGCATGTGCCTCACCCTGGGGTCCACCTGAAAAAACCTTGTCTGGGGCCAATGCTCAAGTCAACTGAGTTATCCTCAGTACCTGAGGTTGGTGCTCAGACCAACTGAGCTATCTTCAGTGCACCCAGGTCTGATGTTCAAACTAACTGAGCTGCAAGAAGGGAAGAGAATAAGAAGGGGAGTGGGGGGATGAGAAGCAGATGGTCACTTCTGATGTATGCCTTGACTGGTAATCAAACCCAGGAAGTCCACATGCCAGGCTGATACTCTATCCACTGAGCCAACCAGCTAGGGCCAGAAAGTAATCATTCAAATGCAGAATATGAGATGCTTGACAGGTCAAATGAGTGTGCTTTATTAACATATAAATGGCATAAAAAAAAAGGTGGGAACTTTTGTAAAAATCATAATAATCCCCTACTCATCTGCCCCCCCCCCCAAAGAAAGATGAGTGAATATAATAAGTTGGCTCAGATAACATCATTCATCAGTCTTTTTTCTTATTCCTGTTACCAAATCTATCACTAAGCCACTAAAATGTGATGGTTTTGTTTCTTAAATGTCTTAATCTGTCCATACTGCTGCTGCTCCATCGTCCAGCATCATCTCCTGCCTGCTCTGCTAAGACCAATTAGAACTGACTTTCTTTCCTCTGCATTGTTTCCTTCTATGTTCACCACATTGTAGCTTGTTTAAAAAAAAACAAAAAAAACAAATGTGGTCATGTGATTCTCTTGCATAAATCACCTCAGTAGAGAAAGAGCCATCACATGATGACTTAGTGGGCTTTCCACAGTCTAAGGCCTGGATATCTCCCACTGGCTGAGCATCTTTCTGCTTTAGCTGGCACTTTGTTTTTTAAATGGTCTGTAGACATTTCCCCTTCAGAGCCTTTTCGTGTGTTGTCTGTCCTCAGTCTGGGAGATCCTTTCTCAAATATGCGCGCGCGCGTGCATACACACACACACACACACACACACACACACACACACTCCGCCTCAGGTAAATTTTTCCCTGAGACTCCATTCTTGGTCATGGCCTCCTTGAGCTACGCTTCCTGTGTGCTTTTTCTTTAGATTATTTATCACATTTTATAATTACATATTTATTTATAAGCCTATTTATATGTTGGCCTTCGGAGGCTCTAAGCTCTCTGGGAGCAGGGACTGTGTCATTTTTGTCAAATGTTGTATCTCTGGTGCCTAGACAATAGCTGCCACTTTAAAGTACATAATGAATATTGACTGAATGCATGACTGGTCTTTGATGAATCTTCTGGGTGCTGTGGCACTGTTAGTACAGATTCACAAGACTCTTCTATTCTCTTTGTTTCTATGTTACTTCTCCATTAACCCTACCTCTTTTTATTAGTTTAATTTGTGCCCAGAGAGAGCTCTCAAAATTTCAGTTCATAGGGTACCTTTTATGTGGCATTAAAATTATTTAACACATATAGTCAGATTTTATTTCTAGTCTTTCTTCATGAGCTATTCAAGTTTTTGTGAAGATGCTTTAATTCCAGTGAAGATGGAATTCATCCTTTGCATTTTCATGGTTTTAAATCTGTTTCTAAAGCCTACAGCTTCTGTTCATCTCTACCTATTATCTTCTTCTTTTCTTTCACAGATTCCAGGATAACATGGTCAGTTTGTCTCAGCTGTGGTTTCCACGAGTCCAACTACTCTCTTCCTCTCCCTTCACCTCCCCTCCCCTCCCCTCCCCTCCCCTCCTTTCTCCCTTTCTCTTTCTTTCGTTTCTTCCCTCTCTCTTTTTTCTCTTCCTTTCTTTTTCTCTGTTTTCTCTCTCTTTTTCTCTTTCTTTTACTTTCTTTTTTCCTTCCTTCCTTCCTTTTTTCCTTCCTTCCTTTTTTCCTTCCTTCCTTTTTTCCTTCCTTCCTTCCTTCCTTCCTTCCTTCCTTCCTTCCTTCCTTCCTTCCTTCCTTCTTTTTTTCTCTCTTCCCTGTCAAGTCCAGAAAAGCTCATCTTTTCATGCAACCTCTGACTGGGTTACAAACATCTGCAAGGTAGGTAAATTGTGGGGAAAAATGAACATTCTTTCAGGAAATACAGACCTAGATATTCACTCATGTAATTCACTTAACTTTTCTGATTTTCTGTTTTCTGAAATCTATTTAGCAAAATAACATTTAGATTATTATATCAGATACTCACTGATTTGTTATTTTAAAGCCTGTTTATTAGTCTTTCTCATTTGACAATATTCAAGAGCATATAATTAATTTTGAATAGTTTAAATAAGGTAAAGCCCTTCTGAAAAGTAAAGGCTTATATTTTTGCCCAGAAGGCATAGGTGGGTGATTAGTTTTCATGTCAGATGGCTCTTTGACTTGAAGTTCTTTCTCTTTTCCTCTCAACCTTGTCTTCTGTAGTCCAATAATATTTCTACTTTTCCTTCTGAGTACGAAGGGTTTTGCTTATTGAGAATTTTCATCCTTGACTTTCCAGACCCAAAGAATAAATTGATCAAGTCTGTGTCTCTTGTCAAGTACAATAGTTCCCAATCCTGGCTGCCTGTTAAATACCCTGAGGAGGTTTTAAATAAATAACATCCATGACCACTTAGGACCCCATATATTTTAATTGGTCTGGGGTAGGGTATTATTTTACCAGTTTACTATTTTCCAGATGATTTTAATGGGAAGTTAGAGCAGAAAATTGTGGGTGGAGCGCAGAGCACATTCCTAACAGCTGTGGCTGATGCAATGCTGTGAGAATACTCCAGCTCCCAGAAGCCTCCTGGGCATACTCAGGAAGGAAGCTCGCCCACTATAAGGAAGTGACTTAGCACCAACCACGCAGCTCCCTGATCTTTTCAGCCATTGGCTTTGAGGAACATGCTCTAACACCCTATAGGCTGAACCCATCTATATAAGCTTGCGTACTTCCTGAATAAAGTGGATTTGCGTCACTGAACCTGGTCCCCAGAGTTGGGTCTTTGTATCTCCATCGTCCTCACCCCTGGCAGGACTTGTCCACAACTGGCCCCCAACATGGGGCAGGGACCTAACCGGCATCCAAGGGATGGGTGAGTGACCCTCTGCAATGGGAAACCTTCTCCCCCACTCTCGAGCCCCACAGACTCGAGCCCTGCATGCCCTATTGCAGAGTCGGTGAGTTGAAGTTAGTGAAAATGATCTCTGTACTTACTGGAAAATTCTCTCTGGTCTCAATCCCTGGATCGAAGATGCACCCCTCTGAGACCCGGATACTTGGGCCCCAGCTTTCCGGAGTGTCCGTTCAGCTGAAGTACATGAAGGGCAAACCTTCCCTCTCGGCCTCATTCCTGCCCTGCTAGTGATACATGCCTGCCTGACCCGTGCTCCTCCTGGGGACCCTCTGCCAGTGCCAAAGATATTGCTGCCTCTCTCTCTGAGGAGCCCCTACCTCCCTATTAATCCCCCTCCACTGAGGAGGAAAGTAGTTTAGCCTCCGAGTTTGACAAAATTGCGGCTGAGCATGCAGAAATGAAACCAACTGAATTGCTAACTGCGCCATCAGCTCTGCCACTGGGAAAAGTGGAAGTTGCTACTTTTGCATTCCCTGCAGGGGCTCAATGCCCCACCCCATCCTCTCAGACGCCATTTTCTCCAACACGTGTTCCTGCTGCAGACCCATGGATCAGCCTGTATGTCCCCATGTGTCAGCAAAGAGATATTTCCCATGAATCATGCCCTTCCAGCTCAAAGGTTAAAGCCTTTTGTTCCCAATGGCAAATCACACCCCACCTTGGCATTCCAAATAACACCCAAGGACAAGCTGTTATATGATAGAATGGCGACACAGAAACATTAAGCTTCAAATTCAAAAAGAAAGGGGGGATATGACCCGGGCCTTACCTGGAGAAGTGCTCCTCAGTGCTGTATTCACTCTCAATTATTTAACTTTTGATTCTGAAGGAGTAACTCCTGCTTATAAACATTGGGGAGGCCTTCATAGCCAACCGACCCCATTGCTGTTAGTACGCTGGAAGGACCCAGCCACAGTTCAGTGGCAGGGACCGCACCCTCTTCTAACACAAGGGAGAGGTTATGCTTGTGTTTTTCCAGAAAATAGCCCACATCCAATTTGGGTCACAGGAAGGAACATATGGCCACTCCCAGTGTCCCAAGATGACCCCACCAACGATGCCTCCAACACCTGCAAACCCTCCAGTTTTGGAAGCTGAGAGACGAAATGCAACCATATGCAGTACACAGCCCGTGGCAAGCCATCCATTCTGTGTTTGGACTCTGGGACCTTTGTGGGAAGGGGGCATGCATGGACCTACATCCATTTCTTACAATCAAAATGGAACTGTGTTTAACAGCACCTAGAAGTTCTCTGTAACACAATGGGAGGGAAATGACATCATGACCCTAGGAGGAATCCCCTGTTTAAGACCCCCATTCTATTTCCTAACTAGTCAAACATTACAGAAGCTTGCCTCATTGTTTAATCCAGCTAATCTATTAGCATATAGTATAATAGGTATTATAGTTGTTTTAGTTCTACTAGGGTTCCATTGCATAATGCATAGCATTTAGAAGCTACAAGAACAGCAAGCTGTTATTCATCAAGTCCAGTTGGCCCTAATTAAAAGTAAAGGGGGGTCCTGGCTGGTTGACTCAGTGGTAGAGTGTCGGCCTGGCATGCAGGAGTCCCGGGTTCGATTCCTGGCCAGGGCACACAGCAGAAGCACCCATCTGCTTATCTACCCCTCCTCCTCTCCTTCCTCTCTGTCTTTCTCTTCCCCTCCCACAGCCAAGGCTCCATTGGAGCAAAGTTGGCCCGGGTGTTGAGGATGGCTCTGTGGCCTCTGCCTCAGGCGCTAGAATGGCTCTGGTTGCAACAGAGCAATGCCCCAGGTGGGCAGAGTATCGCCCCCTGGTGGGTGTGCCAGGTGGATCCCAGTCGGGCACATGCGGGAGTCTGACTGCCTCCCCATTTCCAACTTCAGAAAAATACAAAAAAAAAAAAAAAAAAAAAAAAAGAGAGAAATGGGGAAATGTGGGTGGAGCACAGAACACATTCCTAGCAGCTGTGGCTGATGCAATGCTGTGAGAATACTCCAGCTCCCAGAAGCCTCCTGGGCATACCCAGGAAGGGAGCTCGCCCACTATAAGGAAGTGACTTAGTGCCAACCACGCAGCTCCCTGATCTTTTCAGCCATTGGCTATGAAGGACACACTGTAACACTCTATAGGCTGAACCCATCTATATAAGCTTGCGTACTTCCTGAATAAAGTGGATCTGCGTCACTGAACCAGGTCTCCGGAAATGGGTTTTTGCATCTCCGTCGTCCTCACCCCCGGCAGAACTTGTCTACAGGAAATTACATTCGTGACTCCAGTTGTTGGCCTTTGAGAGTCAGTCACTGGGCTGGCCAACAGGTAGAATATGAGAGGAGACAAGCTGACTTTTTAATAGTGTAGCTCTGATTCCAAACCAACATTGGCCTGGAAAATGACTTGTATTTAAAATGGGCTGGTTAGTTTTATTTCTAAAATATTTTAGCTTTTTCTAGATATGAATTCTTGCCAAAAGTCCTAAACTCACTTATAATTTTGAAAACTTCAAGAAACTAAACCAGGGAATTAAATGTTTGTTTGTTTGTTTGTTTTTGCCTCAAAACAAACACTACATTGAAATTTTGAGAGAATGCTTCAAACTGTGGAGGGATAAGGAGTCATTTCTGTCTCTGAACATTCCACAGAAACTGCATCCTGAGGTTGTTATCTTCCCCTGGGGAGTGAACTAGGGCACTTCCACCTCTTCTTGTTAGCCTTCTGTCTACTCCTGTGCAGGAGGAATTTTGAGAAACTGTCTGATAACTCAACAACTGTTATGTGCAGAATAATCCTGGAGCCCTTGGTTTTTCTGAAAAATAAAATTGAAAACAAAATTTGATTGTGTTTAACATCTTTTAAGCAATGTGTCCCTGTAAAGATCTACCTATCTTTACTGAATTTTTGTAAATAAAGTGACTCTTTACAAAACTAACTAATGTCAAACAGAGGGCGAATTAACAGAGAGGAGATAGAGTAGAATCTTTTCACTGAGAATGAGGATAAAAAATACAGTATGAGAAGATAAGGATCTATGTGGGAGAGCTCCAGTGGAAATGATTCTTGGACAAGCACTGGAAAGAATATTCAGAGGGAGAATGGCAGGTAATCCATATTTAAAAAGCAAAATAGGTTGAGGAAGAAACTAAGCAGAAGGTTCTGAGAGCAGAGCAAATTTATGAAGTATATTAAAATTAGGAAGTGCCACTTGAAGCTTCCGCTTGAAATGAGTGAATTAATGAATGTGATTTGTTAGCCCACCTGGAGACAGCTTATAAAATTCCTTAGCCATGGAAAATATAGTTTTAATCAGTCACACAGAACAACTTTCTTCATGTACCTAGTAATAAAAAGCTTTATCAAGATGACGCATGGGAAGAGCACAGTGTATATAACACTTTAAGATATTAGAAAACTTTTACATGGCATTTACTAACTTGACTTATTTTTTATAGATTCCCTGTAGAAATGGAAATGTTTATACTGTATTTGTAAATGAGAAGGATGCTACCTTATCCCTAAAAAAAAAGAGTTTTAGGATATGAGGATGTAGCCTAGCCTTAACATTGTATCTTCACCTTGTGATCTATGTAAAATATTTTTCAACCTAAGAAAATTACAAAATATTGAAGTCTTCATATCTTATGCTTGATGTTGAAGGTGGACATGATCTCCTGCTCCCCAGGGTGGAGAGGGGAAGCAGAGGAGAAAACTGAGAACAGAGCTTCTGCAAAGGAATGTCAAATAAAATCAGTACTATCCTCTAATGTTCCCTAGTCTACTGTCATCCCTTCTCTTTCTGTGATACACATAGTAAAGGTAAAACCAAACTGACAGAATGCTTGCTTGATCTGGAAGAAATTTCTGTTTTGTTATCAAGTCTCTGGGAAACTCTTTTTCTGCTGGGAAATTGTGTGTGCAGAGCTGCTTTGTGGTATTTAGAGGAAACAATTTTTGACAAACATCAACTATTTGAGAGAAATCTGAAATTTAGGTTATTTTTTGGACCGAGTCCAACCTCATTTTATTATGTAGCTAGCTGCAGTTGACTTTTAATAATATATTTTGTGTGTAGGTGCCAAACTAAGCTAACAGCTACATACATTTTTTGCTGTGACCAGCAAGCCTATTTTCCAGTCTTTCTTCAAGACCCACAGATAAGTCCTGTGGTCTGCTCTTCATTTATGAGCTGAATGAGCATTTTTTTTTAGTATTTAAATTTTTTTAAAAGTAATTTATAGTTATTGATTCTTTAGTGAGGCAGAAAGCAATGAACTTTATTGAGTCTGGTAGTCAAGCACACTAAGATTCAAGTCTACTTATTGCTGTACCTCAGACTATTTAACTTCTCTGAGTTTAGATTTTCTCATCTGTAGAATGGAGTGGTGATAACAGTGTTACTTATTAAGATTGTTATAAGAATTAAATTATCAAATACACAAAGATACTAACTATAGTGCCTGGCTTATACTGGCCATCTTTATAGTAGCTATATATCTCTGTCATTATTATCATCATTATTATTTCTTGACTAATCAGATGCATTTTTAATATCTTTAGCAGCATTTGTAGAGTAGACTATTGTGTCATTGGAAGTAAAATAAACTATTTGGCTGCTCACAAAATTTTCTTCCTCTAAATCAGGTTAATTCAAACCAAAAGGACAATTTAGAAACTGGCCTTATTCATATTTCATAATTTCTAGTAAGAATGATTCATTGTGCTTTATTGATCATCAGGCTATTCATGGAGTTGACATCATCAATAGTCACTATACAGGTGACTATCATGGTGGAAACAGTCTACTGAAGGTACATAGTGCAGTTACTGAAGGTATGGGATTTGGCAGCAGAGACCCCCACAGTGTTAGGACAGGTCTGTGTCCTAACACTGTCCCTCACAGATGGTGTGATCTCAGGCAAGTCATTAAACATCTTTGATTTAAATTTCAATAGCTGAAGAAGGAAGATAATGGTGGGATTTACCCATGAAGTTTTTGTGAGGCTTACAAAGATAGTAAATATAAGGTGCTTAGTAGAATGCTTGGCATATGATAAAGTGCTTGATGTGTGGTGCCTCAACCAGAGCAACCACAATGATAATGACTCAGGGGACAAGCAGGTGGCTTCAGAGGAGCTGAGACTGGATTAGCCTAGAGCAGCGATATTCATTCTTTTCATCTCATGGCACAACATAAAGTAATTACTAAAATCCGGCGGCACACCAAAAAATATAATTTTTGTTGATCTGACAAAAAACTGGTATAAGTTTGATTCATTCATACCAGATGGTTATTGTTGTGTTGGCTGCTGTAATATTTTTTTAAGTTTTTTATAACCTAAGAGAAAAAAGGTCAATGTCCCTGACTAAATAGTCAGGTATTAAATGTTTTAGAGATTCTTGGGGCACACCAGTAGAAAATCACTGGACTATAGGAATGAGTAAGATTGGAATGGCATGGATGAATAGAAAGGGTGTTATAGCCATTGTGGAGACCAGATCTAGAACTTATATTCTGAAAGACAGGCAGAAATAGAAGCTCCCAACAAAAGGTAATAATCTTTATATTTAAGAAGACTTTGCATGCCAGGTTTAGAAGGTAAACTTTAATTTTTAGATTCAGTTTAAACTTTTACCATAAGGATCATCATTTGACCACATATCATGGTTTTCTGAATCAGTGAATCTGAGGTAGGATATATTGATCTGCCTTTTAAACAAGGCTTCTGGAAGATTCTATTGCAGATGTTTTATAGATTATAATTTGAAGGACACTGCATTAAAAATTGGTAAATTATTGTAGGTAATCTAGATGGGAGAGATTAGCTTTATAATGATTATCTCTGCCTCATAGGTACTCTTAAAATTGTATCCTTGGTCTGGGAGGCACACTAAAGAATAGATGTGGTACCTAATTATAAAAAATTCAAATGAGAATTATCTCAGAAAAATGTATGTTTGCAGGGATAAGTACCAGGAAATAAGGTTTACCTAAGGGAAGAATTTGAATGTTAAGATTAAAGTTTCTACTTAAATGTTGTTGCCATGTAAAGTTATGACTAATGTGAGGTTTCTTTAATTTTTATTTATTGAATTTAGAGAAAGAGAGGAAGAGAGAGAAACATCAATTTGTTGTTTCACTTATTTATGCATTTATTAGTTCATTCTTGTGTGTACCCTCACCAGGGATAAAACCCACAACTATGGTGTATCAGGGAAACACTCTAACCAACTGAGCTACCCAGCCAAGGCCTAATGTGTGGCTCTGATACCTCAAATAATTTTAAGTCTAGTGAGTTGCTTAAAAATATAAATATAAGGAGCAGAACCTGGAGCCTGAATTAGAAGTTTTGGACTTGAATTCCAGTTCAGCCACTCACTAACTCTGAACTCAAACTCTAAACTCAGCTGATCTAATCCTCCACCTACTTTAGGCTCTTTAGGTGTCAGAACCCTTGCTTTGGGTTGGGGCCTCACAGAGAGGTTGGGAAGTATAGGTGATGCTGTGCTGAAATGTGATTTTACTGCTCTGCATACATTTAAAATAATGAAAGCCCTCGAAGTGCCATGAAAAAGAAACAAAGTGGGATGAAGGCTTAAATGAAAAGAAAACCAACCTGGAGCAGGGAATCGGGAATAACCTCCTGGAAGTGACGTCACTGGAATGAGCCCTGGAGAATGGATTCCCTGCAATAGGAATCGATGGCTGGTGTGTGGCACATTTCAAGTGGTGGGGAAAACATCATGAACACCTGATTGAAGGTCAGAAATGTAGGAGCTTTGAGCGTTATTGGGGTTTAGGTTAGGGAGTTTAGGTTTAATGATATATTACATAAAAGTAGGGATTTGGGGAGAAATAGATAAGGTGATAAGGCTCTGATTCTGATGAATAATAAGTTATTGCTTTTATAACTGACTCTTTATATATATTCCCTCCACTTTCACTATGTGTTTTGGCATGTAGGATATTTTTTTTTTCAAGTGCATGTTTTTCAACATAGGGCCATTAATTTATTTGAGCACAAATATTTCCTTGAACTATGAAAAATAAGTATATATTAGTAGTGTACACCATCACACCTATGGTAACCAACTGTCCTAGGTTGCTTGGGTCTAAGGGGTTTTGTGGGACACGGAATTTTCGGGGTTAAAACTGGGACAGTCAGTTGTAGACAAACTGGGATGGTTCATTGCCCGAACACCCACATGTAATATGCCCAAAAGCTGTACATTGATCCTAGTAGGAGAGTTACTGTGGTATAGCTTGTTCTGATTATGTAAAGTGGAGTTTAATTTTGGAAGACATTGAATTTCAAGTTAAGGAAATTTTATTGTATTCTTTAATAACCATGATATACTCAAATGTTTTTGAATTTGAAAGTAATATTATTACATCTATGTACTAAAGCCATGATTTGACAGCAGTGTGTATGGTGGAACTGGAGAGAGAGAGAGAGAGAGAACTTATAGCACTTAGAGTCTCCTGGAGAAGCTCAGATGAGATAATTACTATACTGTTGATAGGTTCTGACACAGGAAGAGTGATCTTTTCAATAATACCAAGACAATGACTTTAATATGCTATTGTCCAATCAGCAAATTTGAATATTCAATGCAACAACAGTAACACAGTGAAAAAATAAGATGACTAATCTGGGTAGAGCATTTGCGGGAAGAAAATAGAGGAAGAGATAAATTTGACTTTCATGCTAATAATGAAATTCTGTCTTGCTCCTTATTAACTGCCACTGCTGCAAAATGGTTGTTACTTTGCAAAAGACCTGGTCACAAGTTAAAATAATTTTTTAATATTTTAGGTTACTTTTCCCCAGAAGCAGGCCCTGAGACAAGGATGTAAAGGCAAATACTTTATTAGGGATTTGATTACAGGAGCCTGAGACAAGTGAGAGAAAGAGCCCAACAGTAGTATCAAACAGGTTATTGCTGCAGGTGTCTGGAGCTCTGAACCCTGAACATCATTATAGTCCATGTGTTAGAGTTATTCCACATGAATGGCAAAGAAGCTGACTTATCTTTCAATTCTCATTGGACTTTGGTCAATAGAAGCATTAACTCCACTTTGTGCCCACGATGCCTCACCATTTCCGTGCACATTAACCCAAAATCCAACTGAATATTGCATCTCTTTGGTTGAGGTCTTCCTCTGCGCATGTGCCTTGCTGGAAGTCCCAGGGAATTAGAGACTTTTCTTCTCTCAGAAACAGTCCAGCTCTTCGTCATTCTGTGGGATAGTTCTCAGGTATATATTCTATCCCATTTCCTAGAGCTCACCAGCTGAATTAGGTCCAAGTTACCTGAAGTAATCATTTGCTTGATAATGCATCTTCCTAGGCTCCCTTCTATCCTTAGTATCACTCCTCCTCTGTCTTACCAGTGCTTGGTAGCATCACCTCTAACATCAACTATCTGCACTGGAATCTTTGCTCCAATATCTACTCCTGGGGAATACCAAGCTAAGGCAGATACAGCAGTACTCCTCATTCTTTAATCGAAAAGAAATATTAGTTTCTGAAACTAGTTATAACTAAAAAGATGACATTTCATTCATTTTTAAAGATAATTGTCAAAGAGAGAAGCAACAGTCGTTTGCCAAGAATTGTTTCAGGTATAGTCTGACCGGGAGAAGTTACAATGTACTGGACAATTTCCCATGGCATTGCTCAGCCCAGCCTGTACTATTTCATTTTAATGATGACCGGATCTTAGCTGGAGGAATGGAAAAAGGAAACCTACATTCAAATACAAAAATAATTTTACAGTTTATAACAGGTAATTAATAGCAAGGCATCCTGATTCATTCTTATTTTATACAAAAATACATGGATATTAAAGTCTAAAGAGGAATTTGTGCTTTAAATAGAAATATGAAGCTCTGGAGGTTGCATAACTGCCTCATCACTCACCTACTTAATAACTATAGTTATTTCAAAAAGGAAATACCCAATTATTTTACTGAATGTTAAAGAACACAGTGGCCTATGTAAGAACTTGTTTTAGAAAGGAATGGAAAATAACAGATTATAGTTACTAAACCCTCACTCTATGTTTTAATATTAATATGTTGCCAAGTTTTTTTGGGAAACATTGTTTCACAAAATTAGTCTCAGGTATTCATATTTTATGAGATGATTTCATTAGCCATGGAATGTCTATTTTTGTTAGTTCTAAAGGGAGCTCTAGAACTTCAAATCATAATTGAAATATTTCATTGATGTGGTTGCTTAGCAACAAACTTTATGGAGGCTAACTAATCATTTTGCTTAAACTTTCGTTACTTTAAACTTTACCTTGTTTTTAGCAGATTACTTTGCTGAAATGTATTTTTTCCTCCATAACTTTAAAATGCATATTTGCATTTGAGATGTATGTTGTATAGATCATGGCCAAAATTTGAGGTCATTTAAATTGTCTCCATGGGCTAGGTTGATCTGGGATCACTGAAATTAATAAAAATTTTGTGATTTAAAGAACACTTTAGACACATCTTAAATAATACTAAATAAAACTGTGTTGTCAACTCAAAATGAGGGGGGCATAAATCTCATATGTGCTTTTCTACCAACCTCTTCCACATTGTCTAAGATAGCCCACACCCAATTACTATCTCTGTCAGAAAACAATAATACTCAAATACCTAAGGTACTTTAGGGAAAAAAGCTGTGTTAGGCTTGGTCACTTGCACCTTGCATGATTAGTGCATGAGCATGTCGTAGAGCCTTATGTGTACAACCTATGTAAGGCTATGGATACTTGCCCTCAGGATGGATCACTTGCCTGCTACTGTGAGGGGTCATTTTGCTGTTTGTTTACTTGCTGCTATGAGAAAAAAATTTTCTCTGTCTGTTGGCTCATCTGCCTTTGCAAGACTCTAATAAAAAGGAATAGCCCTATGCTTTCTGGCTGTAAAGTTCCTCTACCATCTGCCCAAATCCAATGTGAACCTTCCTGGCCTTGGCCACTGGCATTACATCTGGTGTAGTGGGGAGAATTCAGATCAGATTGGTATGGAGCTGCTGAAGGGTGGATTAGAGGAGTGGCTCTTCTTGAACATATGGTTCTTGGTGGCTATCCTATTGGAGGCCATGGGCTGGGTGTTTTTTATAGCCCAGCAAGAAGAAACTTAAAACTCTGTGCAAGAGGTCACCCAAGTTCAAGAACTCCATTGTGAGCCTGAGACTGAGAACCAATGATGGCTTGAACTGCAACAGTTGCTGGAGAAGGAGACTGACTGCTTTTGAGAGCTTCAGAATGAAATGCAGGCTGAACACCAGTGGTGCCTGGAACTGGAACAATCACTTGAGGAAGAATTATGGGATCAAGAGCTTCAGTTTGTCCTAGAAGCAGAATGCTGGCACTGACAGTTATTAGAGAAAATGTATATGGGTTCAAGAGCTCCAATTTTAGTTTCAGGCCAAAAGCCAGCAGCTACAAGAGCTGAAGCAATCTCTGAAGGAGTTTCATTAATGCCACTGGAGTGGTTCTGAGTCAATGGTAGCAGATGTTTCCAACTTCTCCTCTTCTGAGGAGGAGGGGTTTGGGTTGAAACTGCCATTGGCAGACACAGAACCCAGCTGGTGGTCATCCAGAAGGTAAAGACTCAGCAGCCAAAAGTGCTGCAGGGGCAGGCAAAACCCCCTCCACAAGTTGTGGAGCACTTTGTGGTTTGACCTTACACTCAGAAAGCGTTGACAGAGTTAGGGGAGAAATTCAGGCAGAAACCCATTGAGTCCCTGGAAGCTTGGTTGCTGCAGTTGTGGTACATAGTGGGTGGAGGGCATCATGCTCTCTGGAGCAGAGATGGAGAAATTAGCCTCCATTACTATTCACTCTCCCTTGAGGAAATGTGTTCAGAACTGCTATGACAACCCAGGAAACCATACCCTATTAAAATGGGTGATGGCTGCCATTTGTACTATCTGGCAGAATGCTGGAGGCTTGCTGGGGGCAGTGGCTCAGTGGTAGACATATTCTGAGCTGTAGTAGATCCTCTAGGAACTAGGCTATGAGGAATGCTGCTTTTAATCTGAGATCCTGTGGGCCAGATAAGGCAGTATTTATAGCAGGAATGAGGAACTTTATTCTCTGTAGTGCCCTGACAGCCCTTCTTGAGTCACTGATGTCTATCTTGAGCTCCTCTGTGGAGCCCATCAATACTGTCAATCAGATGGTGGAAGATTTGGGAGAATTGGAGGCAGCATGGAACTATAGGGCTGCCCGTGCTGTCCCCTCCAACCCCAACTAACAAGAGAAATGGGTCCGTAGGGTTACATGAACACAGATATGAGTAGATTTGACTGCCTCTGGGGCAGATAGAAATTGGATGGCAGATCTAGTAGAGTCCTGTTAGAGTTTTGGTGACAGCTTAAACTGGAACAGAGGTTTCAGCTGCTGAAAAAGTGGGAGAAATTGGTGGCCTTGGCAACTGCCAAGAAAAAGGTTGGTGTTTGGGTTGCATGGTTGCAAGATTATATGATGGAGAAAGCTGTGGGAGAAGATCCCCAAGACCCATTGTTCCATTTTAAATAATGGGAAGGCTGAGGGACCTAAGGGGGATAGACAGGAGGCCAGAGACCTCACGTGAAATTGGTAATCCACTGTTCTCCTTCTAATGTGCATCAGGTGTTGGCTCTAGAAGATAATAGGTGCTCTTTTGCAGCAGCAGCTGCAGCTAAGAGAACTGTCAAGGTTGCACAAGAATTAAATGTGTTTAATCCTACCAAGCCCTGTGAGCTTGCTGCGGGGTTTGGATGAAGCTTGTGGCAATGAACAGAACACATATAGATTGGCACTGAAGTTTATTATCAAAGAGCTATATGGCTAGTTGCCTGTAATGGACTTTTACCTTGAGTGATTTGCAGTTAGCTGGGTGTCTATTGTGGAGTGATTAGTGAATGGTGTAATGGACTCTTGAAGCAGGGACTGTGATAAGAGGGGGACACTGGCTCCCTTGCTGGATGGACATGTCACTTGAACAGTAGTACAAGACCTTGATGAGGGAACTGTGACACCTGTAGAGGCCCTCCTGCACCAGGAAGATGCTCCCATCTAGTTGAAGAGACAAACCAAGGATACATCAATGGACATGGCCCTGGACTTTACAGCCTGCCCCCCTCCATGATGGGTGAACTTGTTGGCATCAAGGGATAGGGAGCTAGAGATGGGTCTCCAGTTAACTCTGTGGATAGAGTGCTCAGGGATACATTGTGAAGGGCATCTTTGTAATTATTGTCATTTTGGTATAGCTTGTGCCTTCACAATGAAGTTGCTGTAGTCTATACTGTTTCTGTAATGTAATGTACCTCACTTCTTGCACAGGGATTATCATGGAAGATGCCCATCACATAGATTATGAAGTGAGCAATCCTAAGGAGGTGGAATGTAGGGACAACAGCTGTGGTAGGCTTGCTTGCTTGCACTTTGCATGATTAGTGTATGAACACGTGGCAGAGTCACAGGTGCATAGCCTATATAAGGCTACGCATGCTTGCTGTTAGGGTAGATCACTTGCCTCTCACTATGAGGGACCGTTTTGCTGCTTGTCTGTCTGCTGCTGTGAGAAATAGTTTTCCCCTGCCTATGTGCTTGCCCACCATTGCACGACTCTAACAAACAGCATGGTCCTACACTTTCTGGCTCTGCATCCTCTACCATCTGCCTGAATCCCATGTAAACCTGCCTGACCTTGGCCACTAACATTACAGGTACTGTTTCCTTGGTAAACTGTTAAGATTATAATAGTATAGTTTTTCATTTATTTTTATAGCAATGTGTTAACTGTTTTCCATGTAGGTTCACAAGGAACTTTGGGTTTAGTGGACAGTATGTGAGCCCTGGATTCATATAAACTTCAGTTAAAGTCAAATGGACTTACTACACTGTTTACTTTTTGGGTGACCTTACCTAAATTAGTTTATGCCTCTGAACCTAGTGTCCTTATTTATACAAGGTACATAATAGTGCATCTTATGGCTCTGGCTGGTGGCTCAGTGGATAGAGTATTGGCCTGACATATGGATGTGCTGGGTTCAATTCCCTAGTTAAGGCACATAGAAGAAGAGACCATCTGCTTCACACTCACTTCCTCTCCCTCTCCTCTTCCTCTTCCCCTCCCATAGCCAGTGGCTTGATTGGTTTGAGTGTGGCTCTGGATACTGAGGATAGCTCCATTGGAACACATCAATCTCAGGCACTAAAAATAGCTTGATACTTGAGTATCATCCCAGATGGGGTTGCTGGGTGGATCCCAGCCAGGGGACATGCAGGAGTCTGCCTATCTCCCCTCCTCTCACCTAAAGAGAAAGAGAAATGCTTCTTATAGGGCTACTGTGGAATTAGAGATGATGTACAAAGAGTACTATCTCTAGATGTTGGTGCTTAAAAAAAGGCAAAAGTGAAAACACGGTAAAATTTTTTTCAGAGATCATTTAGTTCAAGCTCAGGATAGATTGTTGTGCATAGATCAAACATGACATAGAGATAAATTCACCATTATACTTGCATTTGCTGGTCAATGCATCTTTTCCCAACAAATACATCCTGAGCTGTGACTCTCTGTTGATCATCATGGAGTGTTTGGGAGGATGCAATTGAGTGAAAAATAATGTTGCCTGCACTAAAGTAAGTGTTTAGTTTTGGAGTGGAGAGAGAGAGAGAGAGAGTAAAGAAAAAAATTAATACAAAACATAGTGTTGCATATAATTTGAAGAAAGGATAGATGAAGAACATTTATAGATATATTCACTCTCTTTGATTTGGACAGCATAGTTTTTCATTTATATTCAATTTATAGCCTCTTAGATGCATGTAGCTGTACCCCTTAGGAAGTTCTCCCACCAGTTTATCAAGATTCTTCTCACTTCATTTAATCCATAGTGTTCATTTGTCTCTTACACTGCTCCATTCAATTCCATGGAAGTAAAACAGCATGACCACTACACAAACACATTACATATGCACAGTCCTCTGCAGTGGTGCGAAAAGCTTGATAGCAGATAATTTTGGCTTGATTCTTTTTATCACTTACTATCAACATAGCATTGATCAAGCCAGTAATAACCTACTTGGATTTGATTCCCCTTTTGACCAGAAGGAGATGATAATACACACAGTGTTGAGGGGAACAGTAAATAAAATAATATAATGAAAATGCCTAGCACATGGCTAGGTACACAGAGTATTATCATTATATCCTCTATCATATTTTCATCACATACAGACTTACATTAGAACTTAATATATGCCAGGCATTATTTTTGCTGTAGAAATTATAAGGTGAGTATACAATTGTCCTTGGGAAATCCTATATTTAATAAGGAAAGGAGCACATTTAAAAAGACAAATCATAATAAAAATAAGCACTAGTTTCTTTGCAGAATTCCACAGGGACAGCAAGAAGAGAACCACATACCCTAGGGAAGAGTTCAGAATGGGTTCAAGAAGAAGAGGACGTTGGCATAAGGAAGAACAGGAGCCTGCCATATAGATAAAGGGATAAATGGGGAAGATTTGAATGATTGAACTTCAGAAAAGAAATATTAGTATTTCATACTCCATATTTCAATTTCTGAATGAAAACCTGTGCATTATATTTTCAGTAGATTGCCCTTGTGAAAGGACAAGTGAGAGATTTAATGTCAGCTCATTAGCCTGAAAACACACTCTTTTAGGCATGGAACTCTATTTTAAGCATTGCTGAGAATGAAGCATTTGATGGTATTGTGTAGCTTTTCCCAACAGTATTTTAATCCATGGTTGGAAATGTGAAAATACTGTTTTTAATCTGTGGTTGGTTGAATATTCAAATGTGAATGGCCCACTGTAAAGTCAAAAGTTAAAGACAGATTTTTGGCTGTGCAGGGTTGGTGCTCTTGGCAACACCTCCCACCTCCTCAGTTGTTCAAGGCTCAACTGTATAGCTAGCTAAAGTCTCCACAAGGTAAGAATAATCAACAAACAAGGGCATGAATTTGGCACTTTCTTTTATTTTTTAATAATAATTTGTTTTAAGCCAGATGTAAGCTTTGTTTAAAGGCATTATTGTCCACAAGCAAATAAAACTAAATATAATTTTCTCAAAATAGATATAATATTCAAACATTTTTATCTTATAGAGGGTCAATGTTCACACTCTTATGTGCTGATCAAGGCTTGACAATTTTATTTTAGTCAACAAATAGTTATTATCTGCAATTATCTATAGCTATGCCTCTGAAGCATGAATTTGTAAGGCACTGTTTCCTAATATTTACAACTGGTTGCTGATCTTGGTGCTTCTCCTGTAGATGGTTAAAACTATTCCAATTCCTATTCCTAAACTAAAGTATTTATTACTTTTAGAACATATGTGTTCACATTAAAATACTACCCACATGATGCTTTTCATTGGAAAGTATTGGTTTAAGGCATAAAAGATATAAAATGCAAATGTTTAAGAGGGTTTTAAGTCTCAAGTATAGGTGGCTTTTGTGTCAAAGACATTGCTTTTATGAGTTGGCTTGCTGCAGAGCTAAAATCAGAAGGGCATAACATATTTCACTTTGGTGACTTTCCCAGTTCTTATGACAATGAACTACTTAAGATGGCCAGTTAATTCTCCTCCTGCCAGCAGTCTTAAGACAATGTTTTAGAAAGAGGCTTGTTGGATATAAGTCGTCAAATGTTATACCATGCAGCAATAGGGTGAATAACTTTCTAAAATGAACCCCGCTAGATTGCTTTAGCACTGTGCTTTCATATGTGTAATATTCTGAGAAATTGTCTGATTTGAGATACTTTTTTAGTTCTTTTCTAGTTGATCCTTTCTTATGTCATCTGGGGAACCTAATTATCTACCTCAAATAATTCTTAGTGTTTTTGAAGGAAAACAATCTTTTTGGAGGAGTTTGTTTTTTTGCATGACAGATAGAGAGAAGGACAGATAGGGACAGACAGACAGAAAGGGAGAAAGATGAGAAGCATCAATTCTTCGTTGCAGCACCTTAGTTGTTCATTGATTGCTTTCTCATATGTGCCTTGACTGGGGGGTTACAGCAGACTGAGTGACCTTTTGCTCAAGCCAGTGACCTTGGGCCCAACTGGTAAACCTGCTCAAACCAGATGAGCCCGTGCTCAAGCTGGTGACCTCGGGGTTTTGAATCTGGTTCCTCTGCACCCCAGTCCGAAGCTTTACCCACTGTGCCACCACCTGGTCAGGCTTTTGGGGGAGTTCTATCACTGCTTACTTTTCTTAACATCTCCACCATTTCCCCCCCAAAGTGGGAAAATAATTTTCATTCCTCTATAGCTAGTCTTTTTCTTAATCTCAAATCTTTGTCACCTTTACCTACCTCTCTTTACACCACCACTCTGCATGGAATTACTGCTTCTATAGCTATTACCAGAAATGTATATCCTGATATGAGACCTATAGCAAGATCAACAAAGGTGATAATTAATGTCAGTATGGTAAATTATAAGTAATTCCCCCCAAATTCTTTAACATTATTACTTTTGTTAAAAGAAACAAATAATCAAACAAACAAATAAACAAAATCCCAGCAGGGCTGTACCCCTTGCAATATGGTAGAATAGTTAAAGGCAGGAGATTTGAAGCCTGTCTCACAATGGAATCCTAAATTTGTCTTCTATTAGTTCTGTAACCTTGGAAATGTTACTTAATCTCCTCTGTGACCCTCAATTTCATTATTTTCACAGGGTATATAGGATTACCAGCACAAATTTTATCTCTAACAAATAGTATTTTTGTCATTGTAATACATAATCCCTACCTGCAACTTTAAAATCCTAAAGGCTCTGAACGTCAAAATATATTTATAAGTGCAAATATAAAACTTATTTCAAAAACAAGTTTCTATTTGCTAAAACTTATTTGAAAAAACAATAAACATTGACCTGAACAGATTTGAGACTACTCATACTTTGTTTTGTGTTAATATTTATTCATTTTTCTATAGAAATATTACTATTTTTAATTTTGGGGTACTTCTATAATACATAAACTATGAAATCAAAGAAACTCTGAATTCTAAAATGCATATGATCTAGCAATCCCTCCACTGGGTATCTACCCCCATAACTCAAAATCATTGGTACATAAAGACACATACACCCTCATGTTTATCACAGCGTTATTCACAGTGGCTAAGACATGAAAACAACCAAAGTGTTCCCCGATAGAGGATTGGATAAAAAAGATATGGTGTATATGTATATAATGGAATACTACTCAGCCATAAGTAATGATGAAATAATGCCATTTACAACAACATGGATGGACCTTGAGAACATTATACTGAGTAAAATAAGTAAATCAGAAAAAGATAAGAACTGTATGATTTCATACATAGGTGAGATATAAAACTGAGACTTATGGACATAGATAAAATTGAAGTGGTTACCAGGGGGTGGGAAATGTGGCAGATGGGTTGGGGGAAGGGAGTAAAGAGGGACAAAAAGTGATTTGATTTGATTTTGGGTGATGGGTATACAACATAGTCAACAGTTCAAATGCTATAGAAATATTTACCTGAAACCTATGTACTCTTATTGATCAATGTCACCCTGTTAAATTTAATTTTCTAAATAAAATTTAAAAATATAAAATACATATGATCTCAAGGATATCTTAGAAAGTCTAAAATGTGGCATCACCATTTCTTTTATTTCACTCAGAAGTTGATTGTTTTTTATAGTGGTTCCCAGAATGTCACGGAAATCACTGCTCTGATTTGCCAAAGGTTAGTGCTTGTACAAGGTATTACATACATTGGCAAATTCTCCTTTTCCGAGATCTTGAGAAGATTTAAAATAAACATGAGATTTCTTCTGCATTTTTGCTGGCATTTATGTTATAAGGTTGTCGTACAAGTCATTTGCTAGGACAAAATAGAATTGTCATAAGTATGAAAACTGAATTGCTTTAAGCTGCAAAAATTCTAATTTTTAAATGTCCTTTGCCTCACATATGATACTAGAAAAGGCAGGGCATTTTCTGTTTTCTGTTTGTTTGTGTGTTAGTTTTAAGATCACTGGACATAAGATTCAAGAGCTTTTAGCAGCCACAGGCAACTGTGTTTGAAATCAGTTATCCTCAGCTCCTTGAGTTTTTTAAAGCATGCCATGAAAACTATAATTTCTTTCTTTCTTTGGTTGCTGAATTTTTTTTTCTCCTTCACCATATTCTCTGGGTCTTTCTCTTTTGTGTTTTTTTTTTTCTGGTCTTATGTCTTACGTATGGTCAAAAGGTTGTTGTCTCCATTCATACAACCCTAACAGAAAAGTACATTAGTTAAATATTGCTGCATAACAAATTACTCCACAATATCAGGGCTTAAAACAACAAACGTTGTTGGGCTGTCTCATGAGGTTGCAATCAAGATATCAAGTGGATTTTCTGTCATCTGAAAGCTTGACCAAAGCAGGAGAATTAATCCCTAAATTTATTCACGGGGCTGATTGTCAGAGGTCTCATTTCCTTTACATATGTGCCATTCTATAAGTGCTCATTTGGGTTACCTATAGCATGGAAGCTGGGCTAAAAAGGAAAGCTTTATGAAGAACAAGACCACAAAAGTCACATCACCTTTCATAAGCTATCACTAAAAGCCACATAACATGAAATTCACCACATTCTTTTGGTCAAGTCAGTAAAGTGGATCAGAAATAGACTTTACCTCTTAATGGAATGTGACAACATTGTGGAAGAAAATGTAGAAATATGATATTATTGCCATGGAAAAACTTTCAGAAAATATCTGTCACACTGAATTTTCTAAATCATAAAGTCTTAAAACCAGACATGATCTATGGAGATTCATTTATGTCAAAACTGGGAGTAGAAAAATGGGGAAGAATAAAGGGAGGACCACAGGTTAGCCTTTACAATGTAAAAGTAGATATCCAGGGCTTTCTTCTAGTTCCATTTTAGCTACCATCCTTTTTTGAATTTATTCCCATTTGATTAGGCTAGCTGAAGTTACTATAAGGTCAAAAATGTATATTTTGGTATGTATCTAGAGCAAGGTCAGAAATCACATCACTTAGGTCTCTCATTTTGAGGTATAAACAATTTGAACCATTTTAATTCAACAAAGAATTTTGTACTCAATGAGCAAACATGCCTGAAAGATCTATGCATTGAAACATTTAAAGGTGAGCAAGTGAGAGCAAACTAGGGAGGTGAGATGGGAGAAGAGCTGAAATAAGCCGAGGATACAGCCCTGTAGCTGAAAGCTTACCTCAAAGCTCAGACTGGAGAGGGGAGGAATCAGGTTGTTGGCTGGCACTCCCTTCAGCCAAGAAAAGCAAAGATATTCAATGAGTATTATTACAGGAGCTAAGCAGTTCAAGCTGCAGCTATACTTAGACACCTGGGAAAGAACACAACACTTTATAATTGTGGTTGTCAGGCGCTTCTCATTTCATACAGAGAAACAACGCCACAGAGCCTGGCCACCCCATAATCTTCAAGAGCTCACCTCCTTCACCCTTAGTGTCATGTTGCAGAGCACATTATCTGTGAACCTGAGAACTGGTACTATAGAATCTCTGTGACTGGTCCAGGGATTGGAGTTCAGGAGGGACCCTGCCGAGGTCCAAGGTCACCATTACCTGGAGGGCAGAACAACAGGAAGCTGTTCAGGTTCCTGCAGCCCACGCCAAGCCCATGCATTGTTACTACACTGACTGCAGTGTCTGAGTGTGGAGGACAACACTAGAGTTTCAAAGATTTTCTGTTTACTAACAATAAAACTTCAGAAAAATTAAAAAACAACAACAACACAATTCCTTTTGCAACTACAACCAAAAGAATAATTAACCTAGGAATGAACTTAACAAAAGATGTGAAGAAACTATATACTGAAAATTACAAAGCATTATTAAGAAAGGTTGAAAAGGGACAATGAAATGGAAAGATATTTTGTGTTCATGAGTTGGAAGTATCAACATAGTTAAAATGGTCATGTTACCCAACCAACATATAGATTTAATGTAATCCCCATCAATATCCTAATGTCATTTAAAAAAAGAGAAATAGGACAAAAAAATCTTCAATTTGTATGGAACCACAAAAGACTCTCAAATAGCCAAAGAAATTCTAAGGAAAAAAAAACAAAGCCAGAGTTGTTACACAACCTGACTTCAAATTATACTACAGAGCTATAATAAAACAGCATGGTATTGGCAGAAAAACAGACATATAGCCCAATGGAACAGAATGGAGAGACCAGACACAAAACCACATATAAATGGACAAATAATCTTCAACAGAGGAGCCAAAAACACACAATGAAGAAAAGAGAGCTCTTTCAATAAATGGTGCTGAGAGAACTGGAAAGCCACAAGCAAAAGAATAAAGTAGATTATAGTTTGTCCCCCTGCACAAAAGTTTATTGAAATTGACTCAAAGATGTAAATATAAAATCTAAAACAATAAGTTACTTAGAAGAAAACATAGGTACTAAACTTATGTACCTTGGTCATAGAAAACATTTTATGAATTCAACACCAGGAAAGTAAAGGCAAAAATAAGTTAATGGGACTACATTAAAGTAAAAAGCTTCTACACTGCAAAAGAAACAACAATAAAACAAAAAGTCGACCAACTGAATAAGAGATAATATTCACAAACAACAGATCTAACAAAGGGTTAATATCCAAAATATATAAAGAATTATATGACTCAACACCAAACAAAAAAACAAACAATCCAATTAAAAAATAGGGAGAGGACCTGAACAGACACTTCTCCCCAAAAAACATAGAAATGGCCAACAGATATATAAAAAGATGCTCAACTTCACTAGCTATTAAGGAAATGCAAATCAAAACTACAATGACATACACCTTACTTCTGATAGAATGGCTACTATTAACAAGACAATAATAACATGTTGGAGAGGTTGTGGAGAAAAGGGAACTGCTGTTGGGAATATAAACTGGTACACCCACTATGGAAAAACAGTATGGTGGTTCCTTAGGAAATTAAGAATAGAGTTACCATATGACTCAACAATCACTCTTTTGGGTATCTACCCCAAACACTTGAAAACATTTGTTCACAAAGATATATACACCTCTAAGTTTATTGCAGCCTCATTCATAGTGGCCAAGACATGAAGACAAGCAATTTGTCCTTCAATAGCAGATTAGATAAAGAAGATGTGGTACATATAGTATAAAATAGAAAACTACTTGCCATAAGAAAAGATGAAATAATGCCATTTGCGACAACATGGTTGGAACTTGAGAATACTATGCTGAGTGAAATAGATCAGTCAGAAAATGCTAAGAAACATGATTTCACTCATATGTGGAATATAAAACAGAAACTCATAGACACAGACAACAAACAGTATGGTAGGTTACTAGAGAAAAGAGGGTGAAAGGTTAGTAAAGGATAAAGGTAATGTCACCAAATATATGGTGATGGGAGATGGTTTGTGTAGGAAAATGCCATGAAAATATACAGGGTTAGGTTAACAATTAGAGATAGCAAGGGGCCCTTGGACGAAAGCCCTGAACAGATGAGAGTCCAGGTGCCTCTCTGACCCCATACTGGAAACAGTGCATGCTGAAAACAGGAAAACAACAGGAGAAGATTCAGCAACACAGAATATGATTAGGCTCTCAGAATGGAGATTAGAAGTCAGCATGTTCCTTGTCCTTTATTTCACTTCCTGAAAACTTCTGCTGTCCGCTTCCTTGAGTTGTTTGTACTGGCTAATAAATATCTGAGCAAGGCTGGGGATGGGCTTCAATTTTTGAGTCTGCTGACCAAGGCTGTTACCTCTTCTCAACCCTTCAGAGCATTTCATCTGGTCTCTGAGTAGTTCATTATCGCCATGACAGGTTTGACTGAGTGGTGAGCACACAATGCAATATACAGATGATGAATCATGGAAATGTACACTTGAAACCTGTTTTAACTTATTAATCAGTCTTCACATTTTTTTTTTTTTTACCAAGTAGAAAAAACCTTATGACTTTCTTAACCTTGTTTCCTACGGAGATAATTAGAAGTTAGATGTTCAAATTATCATTCTTTGTTACTCAGCTGAAATGGCCTGAAATTTATTGTAAAAAGTAATTTTTGCTGAGCTAACTGCTGATCAGAAATGACTGATATGAGCCCTGGCTGTGTTGCTCAGTTGGTTAGAGTGTCATTGCTATACACCAAGGTTGTGGGTTTGATCTCCAGTGGGGGCACATATAAGAATCAACCAATGATGCATAAATAAGTGGAACTATAAAATCAATGTTTCTCTTCCTTTCTCTCTCTTCCTTTCTCTCTCTAAAACCAATAATTAAAAAAAAGAGAGAGAGAAAAGGCTGATATGAGATCACAGGGTTTTTTTTTAAACTCTTATTTCTAAATATAAATGAAATAGAATCCCATTAGAGCAATAACATTAATGCATGAGAAAATGCATTGATATAAAACCCACATTTTAGAATTACTTAGGGTTAGATTGCTAACTATATCTATGTATATTAGGGATATGCTTTGACCTAGATACAGGGGTCCCCAAACTTTTTACACAGGGGGCCAGTTCACTGTCCCTCAGACCATTGGAGAGCCACCACATACAGTGCTCCTCTCACTGACCACCAATGAAAGAGGTGCCCCTTCTGGAAGTGTAGTCATGAATGTCACGAATGTGGTACTTTAAAAAATTAATTGAGAGTAATAGTCCCTCTTTAATCTTACTCCTTTTCTCTCAAATTAGAAGAAAGTCTATTTTAACCAATTCTGTTTTAAGATGAAGACTTGAAAGCTTATGTTGAAGATTATTGGGGTTCTGTGCCTTGTTTGCCTGATTAAGTAAAAAATTGTAAGAAGAGGTCTTATTGTTTAATAGAGGGCAAGGCAAGTGAAGGATTACGAAGAATCCATATCTCTGCCATACTAATCTACCTGTCTTGTTAGGATGGCCATATTGCTGGTGATCAATCTTGTGTTTGATTGGCAAAAACTGTACAAACACTTCTTTATATGCCCTTTGCTACCCATCAAACACTTCATTTAAAGCTCTCACAAATTTATTCTGTGCATATGTAATTAGTTTATATAAAGCATCTCAGAACGAGTTATATATCCAACATAGCAAGTACTTGAATTTTAAGTTGTGCAGAAAAATATGTGAAAATATATGTTAGATCAGGGAGGAAAAGCAAATGAGAAGATGAAAGGGAAAATTCCCTTATCAAAAATTATTAAAACTGTAGACATTTAGAAATTTGTCAATTGTTTTCAAAAACAATTGCCTAAAAATATAGTAAAAAAATTACCTTCCTGACAGGTTCATTAATTTGGGACTAAGAATAGTTGGACATCAGTTTATGTAGCTTTTATATAATTGCTCTGGCTGGAGAGTGGAATGTTTCTCCACTGCTGCCAGCTCTATAAAGTGTATTTTTCTATTACTTCTATCAAGGCCCTCAATGATGATCAACTCACCCTCAATCCTGTGACACTTGATCTCCACACACTTCCTGTTATGCACTGTCCTTTAGTCTTTTTCAGGATGTTTTCCTTGCTTTCTGTTTCACAGGCTATGTTCTATCCTTTAGCTCACACTGTTCCTTCTTTGTTCTCAGGAGCAAAGCTACATTTATTAAGAATATACTATGTATCATGACCAACAAAGATGGAAGAGACAGTCTCTGCTTTCAGAAACTCAGTAGTTGAGATAATAAGCTTTCATTTTTAAAGCTACAACTATCTCAGTTTGGGTTACATAAGAGTCAGTTTAAAAAATATTAGTATATATTGTTTTAATCTGATTGCTTATCATATAATAATAATCACACTTTATAACTGTATACCACTTTTAGAATTTTAGAAGACTTATTCCTATTATCTTGTTTGATTCTATTGCAGCTCTTATTTATTTATTTTTTTTTAGCTTGGTAACAGCCTTTAGCATTTCTTTTTTTTTTTTTTTGTATTTTTCTGAAGCTGGAAACGGGAAGAGACAGCCAGACAGACTCCCGCATGCGCCCGACTGGGATCCACCCCACACACCCACCAGGGGTGACGCTTCGCCCACCAGGGGGCGATGCCCCCCCCCCCCCCCCCCCCGGGGCGTCGCTCCGCCGTGACCAGAGCCACTCCAGCGCCTGGGGCAGAGGCCAAGGAGCCATCTCCAGCACCCGGGCCATCCTTGCTCCAATGGAGCTTTGGCTGCGGGAGGGGAAGAGAGAGACAGAGAGGAAGGAGGGGGGGTGGAGAAGCAAATGGGCGCCTCTCCCATGTGCCCTGGCCGGGAATCGAACCCGGGTCCCTCGCACGCCAGGCCGACGTTCCACCGCTGAGCCAACCGGCCAGGGCCCAGCTCTTATTTTTGTATTTTACTTTCTATATTGTAGGCTAATAAATTAAAGCTCATAAAATATATCACAAAATTGTAACCTGGGAAGTATATTTTGGAACTGGGACTAGAACCTATATGCCCTGATGCTTAGCTGTGTTCTTATTCCTCTAACCACACTTAAAAATTAACTAAGATGAGTGCACTAAATTAGAGTAAATTATTACTGGATGAAGGATAAAATAATTTGTTTCTCGGCACAATAGTAAAGATTACAACAGTTCTGGTTAGAGGGCTCTGCTCTGTTTTGTTTATGATAATGATAAAACAATGGTATCTGGCCCCTCTGATAAGCACCAATCTGTCTTTGTTTCTGTATTTGTTTTGTTTTGTTTTAGATTCCACGTATAAGTTAAGTCATATGGTATTTGTTTATATCTGACTTCTTTTGGGTTTTTAGAGAGGCATTATTACATAGTTATAATTGATTAAATCATTGGCTGTTGGTGATTTATTCAACCTCCAGCCCCTGTCCTTCCCAGAGGATGGGCATGGGACTGAAAGTTCCAACCCTCTAATCAGGT
Source organism: Saccopteryx bilineata (assembly GCF_036850765.1). Classification (NCBI taxonomy): domain Eukaryota; kingdom Metazoa; phylum Chordata; class Mammalia; order Chiroptera; family Emballonuridae; genus Saccopteryx; species Saccopteryx bilineata. Next base: position 65,956,030 of record NC_089498.1, read on the forward strand.
GGCTGATTACCCTGGCAACCAGCCCCTATCTTTAGGTTACCTGAGGGCTTTAAAAAAGTCACCTCATCAGCATAACAAAAGACACCTTTATCTCTCCTATTACAGGAAATTCCAAGTGTTTTAGCTCTCTGTGCTAGTACTGGGGTGAAAGATCAAATATATGTGTTTCTCATGTTGAATCGCAATGTCAAATGTCCACAAACAAATAACAACAACAAACACAAAACTCACCTTGTTAATCAGAACTGTGAAAATTTTTGCTGTTTAACATCCTGAGGTTAGAAGTAGATCAGTGCTGTATGGTCTGTCAGTTAATGATAGGTGGAAGAACTGCATTGACATTTTGCTGTAATGTCATTGTGACACAGATGTGAATGTTTCTTCTAAATAATAGTTTGAGGCTGCTTTATTTTTTATTTTATTTTTATTTAAGAATATTAGCTCAATTTAGCAAGCAAACTTCTCTTTCTAAGGTCTTAAATTGACTTTCCAGAGGGCACTAGCCTCTGTCCTGTTACAGCACCACGTGTGTGTCCACTTAGGGAGAGCTACTCTGGGATCCCCATGCCTTCACCAGCTCTCTTTCTTTTCCTCCTACTTTCTGACCAAGCAAATATCAAGGCAGTGATTAGTTTAAAAGAAGGAAATGTTGATTAATCACCACAGTTAAAGATTCATGACCTCTACCTGGATATTAGCCACGTCAAATTCCAGTGATTTAGGAGGAGAAAACTCTGTCATTGTCAATCACCAAATGTCAAATGTCAAAAATTATTTGATGTTACGAGTTAATGGGAATCCTTCACCTCTCTTTAACCTTTGAGGAAATAGAAAGAGAAATTTAGAAAGGAAGCATATATGTGCCTTGTGACTTTGCCATATTTTAGTTTTTTATTTTGGTTGAACAAATTACTATAACTTTTTGAATTTCAATTTTCTTATCTGTCCTGATAGTACCCACTTCAAAAGGATAAGGCACTTAACACACCAAACCTGTGCTCACCATGTGGCAGACATAAATTTTTTTATTCCTCCTCAGCCTCAACTTATTCAGTTATTATTTAGATAACATTTTAGAGTAAAAAAAAAAAATTAAATACGGACATATTTTTAAAATACACTGGCTATTGATTTTTATATATTGTCCTAATATTTTTTTTTTCAGTTTCTTTAACATTTGCAATTTTTTGACTGGGCTTGTCTTTTGAGCAGAAGAAAAATAACAAAGTACACCAAAGCAAATTAAATGCCGGTAGATAAATCGTTTTTAGTACAAAAATATAATCTAAGGTAAATGCAAAAGCTTTTTTTCTTTAAGACCCTTTTGTCTTATACCAATTATTCATAAAGTCCAATGTAATATTGGCAGAATAATGAGTTCATTGCTTTGGAAATACACTCATTTCTATTCAGCTTGCTGGTTCCCAGGGGAATTATGAATTGCTTTCCTAGTCTGAATGCATAGTTCATAAATCTCAAGGGAAAAATAATGTTTACCTTTAGATATCAAGACAATTAGTTTGAAAAAAAAATGAAATAGAAAGAAATAAAAATTAAAAGACTTGTTATTTGTGGATATTACTGAAATGCCTGCATTCTTTTAAGTAACACATCCTTTCTAGGATGGAGATGAAAATGCAACTAGAGCACTTGCAGTGGGAACCCGGAGAGCCGTCATGAAGCTGTTATTGAATATTCAGACACACAGCTCCTGTCTTCTTTCTGACCAGTCTCATGTTTTTATGAGAAGTGAATGGCAAGAGTAATACAGAAGGGCCAAAAGGCAAGTAATACCAATTCTGGAGGACTGTGTGAAGCCCCAGGATTTTAAAATGGCCAGCCAAACTGCACTTTGTAAAATCTTATATTTGAATCCTGTGAAGCCCATTTTCTCTGCAGCTTTCCATAGTCCCAATCTCTCCCTGGTTTCCACATTGCTGCTCATCTCATTTACATTATTTGGCTCCCTTGTGGGATATTTGAATCAAAACTGTATCTTTGTCCTGGCCAAGCAGCTTACTCGGTTAGAGTGTCATCCTGATACACCAACCAAGGTTGTAAGTTCGATCTCTGGTCAGGGCACATACAAGAATCAACCAATGAATACATTAATAAGTGGAACAACATATCAGTCTTTCTCTCTGTTCTCCTCTCTTTCTAAAATTAAAAAAAAGAAAACCTCTTCTCTTCTGTTACAGTGCAATGTCTCTTGCTATTGATGACAAGCTTCTGTTCTTTTCTGGATCCCAACTTCTCTCTGCCACCCAAGTATTTTGTGACTGCAGTTACTCCCTATTCCACCTGCTTCATCAAGCTCTCATCCTTATTGGATTTTTCCATTCAGCCTAAAAACATGTTTTATGTCCTCCCACCTCCATACAAACAGAATGCCCAATTTTCCCTTGACCTGACATCCTGCTTCTGTCTCTATTTAATTTGGATACTTAGTGTCCCTCTGCCCAGGAAATTGCACAAATGTTGGCATGAATGATACATGGGGACCAGTAAGAGATGAAGTATGATTAAACATGAGTGTTGGGTGGGGTTTGTGAGGGTTGAACCTCCCCACCAGCACCAAAGGAAAGAGCTTGTGGACTTTCTTTGGGTTGCAGCCTCCTCTGAAACTTCCTCGGTGTAATCTGAATTCCTCCCACCGCCTCCCTCTATCAAGGAGAAGAGACTGAAGAAAAAGGCTGGCCACTCCAGATCGATAGATGCAAATTTAATAAGCAAGGAAACTTACTTACGAGCATTATCACATGTGGCTATAAGACTTGTAGTTTTTCACACCCACTTGCCAAATCCTAAATGTTTACATAGAAGCTTTAAGGGTTCAGTTACATACACAGGAGGCGTTCACTGGCTTTCCACTTGTACCCTATTCAGATAGTCTCATCACCACATTTCTATTTCAAGGTTGTGTCCTTGCACAGCTCCTAGTGTGGGGAAGGCAAGAGGAGTGCACATTTGAAGCACAAGGAAAGAATAGGGAGCCTCCAATGGCCTGGGTCCAGCTCCTGAGTCAAATGTCCCCAATAGCTTTCCCACTCACTTGCCCATGAGTAGGGTCAGAAGAACGAGAGGTGACTTGGAGCATAAAAGCAATCAGGTGTCAAACATCAAGATGGACTCTCTCTCTTTCACTCTTTCCCTTCAATGTAACGTTTCTCCGAAATGTCTCCAGTTCTTCACCACCACTTACTTTTTAATTCCTTTCCAATCACCCTTTAATTTCCAATACTCCCCCAAAAGTATTCTTGTCAAAGTCATATATGACCTGCACATCACTAAATGCAATAATAGTTTTCTGGCCTTGTGTTACTACATCACCAGCAATCTTTGACCCATTTCCCATTTGACTACTTCACTCTTCTTTTTTTTTTTTTTTTTTCTGAAGCTGGAAACCGGGAGAGACAGTCAGACAGACTCCCGCATGCGCCCGACCGGGATCCACCCGGCACGCCCACCAGGGGGTGATGCTCTGCCCACCAGGGGGCAATGCTCTGCCCCTCCAGGGCATTGCGACCAGAGCCACTCTAGCACCTGGGGCAGAAGCCAAGGAGCCATCCCCAGCGCCCAGGCCATCTTTGCTCCAATGGAGCCTTGGCTGCGGGAGGGGAAGAGAGAGACAGAGAGGAAGGAGAGGGGGAGGGATGGAGAAGCAGATGGGCGCTCCTCCTGTATGCCCTGGCTGGGAATCGAACCCAGGACTTCTGCACGCCAGGCCGACGCTCTACCATTGAGCCAACTGGCTAGGGTACTTCACTCTTCTTGATAGAGTCTCCTTTCTCTATTTCTGCAGCACCATACTGCCTCAAAGCTTTGGTACATATATACTATGGAATACTACTCAGCCATAAGAAATGGTGACATCAGATCATTTACAATAACATGGATGGACCTTGATAACATTACATAGAGTGAAATAAGTAAATCAGAAAAAACTAAGAACTATATGAACCCATGCATAGATGGGGCATAAAAATGAGACTCAGAGACATGGACAAGAGTGTAATGGTAATAGGGGGTGGTGTGGAGGGGTGGGGAGGGGGCGAGGAAGGAGAGGGAGGGGGTAGGGGGAGGGTAGGGGCACAAAGAAAACCAGATAGAAGGTGACAGAAGACAATTTGACTTTGGGTGAGGGGTATGCAGCATAATCAAATGTCAAAATAATCTGGAGATGTTTTCTTGGAACATATGTACCCTGATTTATCAATGTCACTGCATAAAAATTAATAAAAATAAAAAAATAATAAAATAAAAATAAAAAAAATTCCTCTTATCTCTCTGGTTACTCTTCCCAGTCACCTTCACATGATACTCCTTACTCTGAACCAAAAATATTGCAATCATTTAGAACTCCATCTTCTTTTCTTTTTTATATCAACCCCTATGCCACAAGAGGTATCATTACTTTTTGTGACTTTAAATATCTATATATGCTGATGCAAGTTTATACTTCTGTAAGATATTTCATATGATTTTCAGGCTTACAATCCAGGCTATTTGGAAGTTCTATTTGTACTCTTCATAGACATCTGAAACAGAATTCCCCAAGGAAAGTCTGATTTCCCTCCCAAAATATGTTCAACCTGCAATATTCTCTGTTTCAATAAATGATAACCCCAAGCTTCTATGACTAAGCTAGAAACTGAAAATCTTTATTGATTATTTATTTTTTCCATTTCCTCACCTCCCACATGTACTTCATCAGCCCTTCTCATTTATGCTCTCCAGATACAGCTCATCCTGCTTATTCCACCTGTAAGTAGAGTCAGATGTCACTTTCCATTGGTCATCATCACTACTTTCCAGGTCAACTGTGGGAGCCTCTCAACTCATCTCCACATTTCCACACCTCCTACAGGCCAGGTTCTCAAAATAGTCAAAGTGATATTTGAGAAATATATCAGATCACATTGCCCCCCTGCTTAAATCCTTCTGGTGGCTTACTGATGCACTCAAAGCAAATTCCATACTGCTTGTCATGTCACACATACAGTGTCTTTGTTTCAGTTGACATAATTAGGTGATTATTCTGCATTTCAAGTGTTATCCAGGCACTTATTTGTTTAATCCTCACATCATGTTACATAGTATTTGATCTAAATATTACTATTATCTTTTTAGCAGAGGAAATGAACCGTGGCGATGTTAAATGATCTGCCAGTGGGAGAACTTGAGAATGGTGAGGCTGGGATTCAGATCCAGACCATCTGGTTCCAGAGTTCACTCTGTAACCACCACACATTACTGATTCCCATGAGCAAAGGCATGGACAAAGGAATGAGAGTGGTTATTTAGTGAAGCAAGAAATTAATGGTCATTAGATTGTTTCTAAATTTACCCAGAGAAGCACAGCCCCTGCATCACAGGTCAAGACTAAGAAGCTTTGTCAACTCTCTGCAACACAGTTTTTATGTCACCAGTAGGCTTGAACGGTCTTTTCCTTCTTTTCTTTAAACCCCAGCATACCATCAGCATGACCACCTGTAGATTCCAGCCTGACAGTGCTGTGCTGCTTGCAAATGGCATGGAGAGGACATGAATGTCAAAATGAGACCCAGTGCCTTGCAATGTGCTACATAATTGCCTTAGCAGAATTGAATACACTTTCCTTATCAAGATATAAAGTGCTCCCATTGCTCCCAGCTTCTGCACACTTGTCAATTCTAAAACCCATTCTCATAGGTCCTATAATGGCAGGTCATCAAAGTCAGTAAAATATCGATATTGAGTCCTGCTCTGTGGAGGACAAAGTGTAGGATATAGATTGAATGAGGTCCAGTTCTGTGGGTGGAGCACAGAGCACATTCCTAGCAGCTATGGCTGATGCAATGCTATGAGAATACTCCAGCTCCCAGAAGCCTCCTGGGCACACCCAGGAAGGGAGCTGGCCCGCTATAAGGAAGTGACTCAGCACCAACCACGCAGCTCCCTGATCTTTTCAGCCATTGGCTATGAAGGACACGCTGTAACACCCTATAGGCTGAACCTGTGTATATAAGCTAGCTTACTTCCTGAATAAAGTGGATCTGCGTCACTGAACCTGATCCCCGGAGTCGGGTCTTTGAGTCTCTGTCGTCCTCACCCCAAGCAGGACTTGTCCACACAGTTCCTTCCCTTAAGGCTGGAGGAAGATACAGAGACTTTTACTCGGTATAACAAACATCAGTATATGAGAATGTGATCTTTAAAAAAAGGCACAAAGCACTGTTAGTTCACAGAGAAGAGAGGGCTTAGTTCTTACAGAGGAAATGGAGAGGCTGCATGGCAACAAATATTTATTTCCTACTGTATTTTCAGCTCTGGAAGTGATTAATTTCCATCTAGTTCATGGAATTTATTGATATAAGTTAAATAAGAAAAGAAAATGTAATCTCCAGACTGTTCCCAATGAATATTTATTTCCTGTGATGGGGCCAGTTTTGTCCAGTTTGGTAATTCTGCTTGGTTACAACACCCGCCTACCTTGGTGGGGATAGGCCAAAATGTACAAGGAGGAAGCCAGCTGCTTCCACTGTGTTCTGCAGAGAGTTCAGGAACAAAATATACTCAATCATCAGGTACTGAGAATATTACATGCCAATATACATGTAATATTCTGAGAATTCACGCTGGAACATGAACTCGTAATTGTTACAGGAAAGTAGTTCTGCACGCAGGCTTGAAAACATTTTTAAAATAGTCTCTTTGATGTTTTCTGGTTAAAATTTTTTCTTAAGTGACTATCTTGCTTTTCCTTCAATAATTTTCTGGTACATTCCATAATTACATAGTACTTTTGTGTAGCTAAGATTAGAAATATTGGTTATGATATACTTTAGAATTAGACATAGTAGTTATTCTGGGAAGAAGTCAGGAAACAAACAAAAAAAAGGAAATAACTACAAACACAACAGGATGCATGATAAAGCAAGGCGAGTGTGGTGTGTGCAACACTTAGAGTTTTGCTCAAATCAAGTTTCTGACCTTCAGTAAATGTCTGGTTTTGTTGTAGGTTGCTCGGTCTTGGAGTACGGGAGAGGAGACTCAAGGGGAAGTTTGAGGAAAGAGTCTCATAAATGCTATTTTTACAGGCAAACCCACAGCCAGCACTGTTGCTTCCGTCCATCATTTCCAGGTCACTTGCTGAGACGTGAGTGTCCCACCTCAATGACATTGACTCAGCTCACTTGGCAGGCATGGTGTCCTCTTCCTTCGTCAATGACCTGGAAAATGTGTACTTGGGCATGTGGCTTAGCATTGTTTAGCAACTTTTCAGAAACCTATCCTCCCTGGATTATGTAGTTGCCTTTCTGTGTGCAAATACACTTTATTCCTTGCCCCCAAATATCTGTGGGATGGTCAGGAATACAAACACCACCAACAAAATATGAACTTGAATGTTAAGAATTGATTTAGAACACTTTGGATTCAGAAAAATCCAATTTTCAATTCTTACTAGCAATCTAACTAATAGTGTGAACTTGGAAAAGTTATTGTCTCTATGTCCTTGTTTCCTTATGTACACATAGAGACAAGTAAGAACTTACACTGTTGAGAAGATAAAATAAAATAATCTATGTTTTAGGTTCAGGATTAGGACTTTGTTTAACGGAGGGGAAACTATTATGACAACTAGTCTTAAGGTCAGAATCAATCATGGTCATTTTTGTTGATTGTGCTACTTAGGCTGACTGGCTGGGATGGTGACACCATGTCATGTCACCAAGATTCCCCTTAAGAACGAGGGACTCATTCCTAAGTGGTTGGCTGTGTTGGCTGCTGAAGGTTCAAGACTATATCCCTCTCAGAACTGCCTTTTGATGAAGGAGGCTTCCTTGTTCAGGATTATGCCCCCTCTGCATGAACAGGTCACATCCAGTGGTTGGTTACTGTTAGGCATTACAACGGCCCAGACTCCCTACCTCAATGAGAACACCATTGGAGGACTTGCATGCATTAGAGCTCTTTGAGTGATTGGCCGAGGCCGCTGTTGGAACTGCACTTCAGTTTGTGTTCTCCCTCTGTTCATCCCTGCTTTCCTTGCTCCTTTGCAGTCATTCCTAAGAACACATCTCAGTAAGCCTCCTGCGTGTACATCTCAGCATTTGAGAGTCTCTTCTCTCAGAATGATAAGGGATACAGGAGGTGTCTCCATCTTCCCATAGCACTCTCTGGTGTACCCTTCCCAAAGGAAGGGGTACAAGAGTCCAGAGGTGTACCTACTCAGAGTACCCTGAAGACCTTGGTATTAATAACATTTGACCCAACTGAAGAACAAACGACTGTTTTGTTAGTGTTATCAGAACGGTTCTTTCTTCTTTTCTTTGAAAATGCCAGAGTTCCCCAAGCTATTCTGTATTTTCTGTCCACACAGTTTGGTTCACCTCAGACTAACTCAGTGATATTCTCCCTTGACTCAGATAAAGAGATTTGGGATTTAGAGAGAAGTCAGCTACTCTGGACATTAATTCCAAACTTCCTTCATTCCACTATTTTTTAAGAGGAAGTATGTGCATTGTACCAATATAGCATAATGAGAAAATTGAATATGAGTCCCCAAAAGACTGCCTGTCAGTTTGGTTGTGATTTTGAAGTAGCTCTGAATATTACCTGGCAAGACCACAACAGGCTTTTGAAAAACACAAAGAGGCAGACTCACTTTTGTTAAAGCTATGACTAGCTTGAATCAATGCCAGACTGCCTATGTTTGGCTAACTTTAGACTATACCTAGGGCCTCTGGCTTTAGAATTTTTCCATGTTAGGTGAACAGGTTAAAATGATTCATATAAACAAATCTTTATTAAACATCCAGTCACCACATACAAGACACTGCTTTTGTCATTCTGAGGTTTGCGAAGGATGATTCTGCCCTTTGAGAAGTCTAGGGTTTGGTTGGAGTCATAAAAGATATTGCATAAAACTTTAAGCATATGACAAAATATTTTTAAGACAATTCTAAAACTATAATAACTTTCAAATTATATCCCAGGCAGGCTACTATCACCATCTGCTATAACTGCCTTGGTATGCAGCCTTTATAAGGTGAACAGATTTCTTAGTAGTTTAGCCAACTCAACTAAATATTCTCTTCGCACAAAGGTAGACAGCTGTTTTTCTTTTTCTTTCTTTTTTTATTTTTGACCTTCCTTCCTTCCTTCCTTCCTTCCTTCCTTCCTTCCTTCCTTCCTTCCTTCCTTCCTTCCTTCCTTCCTTCCTTCCCTCCCTCCCTCCCTCCCTCCCTCCCTCCCTCCCTCCCTCCCTCTTTCTTTCTTTCTTTCTTTCTTTCTTTCTTTCTTTCTTTCTTTCTTTCTTTCTTTCTTTCTTTCTTTCTTTCTCCTTCCTTCCTTCCTTCCTTCCTTCCTTCCTTCCTTCCTTCCTTCCTTCCTTCCTTCCTTCCTTCCTTCTTTCCTTCCTTTCCTAGAGTCAGTGTCTAGTTTGATATAAAAAAAAAAAAAAAAAAGAAAAAGCCCAGCTATGAAGAAACTCAAATGTCAAGGGAAAAGATTTGTTTTTAGATAGCATGATTTTTCTTTGGTAATCTGTCATACAAACTTTATCATCAACTATTGAATTCTTAAATCTTCCCAAGTATTAAGTGTTATGGAAAATAGAAAAGTTATTAAACTTGTGTCTATAGGGAAATATGAATCATAAAAATCCAATCAACTAGAATTAAAAACTTCAAGTTTTATATAATTTATTTTGAGATGAACAACGCTGAAAACATAAATTTATTAAAAGAAAAAACAGTAAATGAAGTCTTAAGGCATTAAAAAATCTCTTTGGTGTTCTAAATAGAACACCTTTGGGAACATTCCTAACTGCACAGAAATAGATTATAAGTCTTGTTATAAAATTGAGGCCATGTTGATTTACCGAAAAGAAAAAAAAATTGTATATTACAATGCTTTTAAAGTTGTTGCTGCTGTTTGTTTTAAGCCAAATTGCTTCTTGTCAAATGAAACTGTATTTAAAATCCCAATTTTTAAAATAGGTGAAAGTCACATTTTAGTAAAATTCAGTTCCTAAAATGCATTTAGTAAAATACATTTAAATGTCCTACTTGAAACTTCTTTGATAAACACAAAAATTTAAATCAACATCCAAATTTTTATTTATTTTATATTAGCTGCATAATATGAGGAAAATTACTATTCACACAGATAAGGAGCTGAACATGACAGTTTTTGTTTTTTTCTTAACATAAAACTTTGCAATCACAGAATACTTAGCCATCATAATGACTACTATCTAATTTAGGCTTTCATTATGTTCTTATAGAACTAAATCAACAGCTTCCAAATCTAAGTTTTTCACCCTCCACAAATCTGAACAAGGCCCTCTTCTCCTAAAGACACCCCCCCGCCAGGTGTTGCCTGTGTGGAATGTAGTCCAAGTCATTTAGGGTCTGGTCGCTGCACCTGCCCAGGTTTAGTTTGCCTTGCTCTCTATACCAACTTAACTCCTGCTCAACAGGAAACTGCATGTTCTTACTATACACCCTATGGTTTCACTTCTGTGTCTTTGGATTTCTGTCTTCTTTCATCTAGACTTGATAACCTAGCTCAGGTACAAGTTACTTTCAGAAACTCTTCTCTGAGTTCTACATCTGTCACTTCCCAGCTTCGTTCCAAATTAGTTTAGGTGCTTTTTCTCTGAGGTTCTATAGGTCCCTCTTCATCCTCAATCTTTGTACAGTGTGTCCATAAAGTTATGGTGCACATTTGACCGGTCACAGGAAAGCAACAAAAGACGGTAGAAATGGGAAATCTGCACCAAATAAAAGGAAAACCCTCCCAGTTTCTGTAGGATAATGTGGCAGCATGTGCGCATGCGCAGCTGATGACGTAACACCATGTATACAGCGGAGCAGCCCACGGCCATGCCAGTCGAGATGTGGACGGTAAAGAGGAAAGTTCAGTGTGTTCTGTGGCTCACAAAATTCGAATCTGTGACCAAAGTGCAACGTGAATATCAGCGCGTTTATAATGAAGTGCCTCCACATAGGAATAACATTACTCGGTGGGATAAGCAGTTGAAGGAAACGGCAGTTTGATGGAGAAACCCCGTTCTTGTAGGCCATCAGTCAGTGACGAGTCTGTAGAGCAGGGGTCTCAAACTCAACTCAGCATGTGGGCCGCAGAGCAAGATCACAGCCCTTCGGCGGGCTGCACTAGGTCTACAAAAGGCAACTGTTACGCAACACTTTTCAGTGTCACAAAATGACCAGAAACTGTAGTTCACATCACAACTGCTGTTAACTAAGCTAATATCTAGCTAGGATGCTAGAGAAATGAAAAATACAAGTAGGCCCCTAGGCTTACTTAATTTTATCCAAAATATTTTGAACTTCGTGGATTAGTCTGCGGGCCGCACAAAATTGTTCGGCGGGCCGTGAGTTTGAGACCCCTGCTATAGAGGCTATACAGGTAGCTACCTAAAGAGCCCTAAAAAATCTGTGTGTGAGCCCACATCGAACTGCACTGAATAGGTATGAAACTGGGAGGGTTTTCCTTTTATTTGGTGCAGATTTCACATTTCTATCGTCTTTGTTGCTTTCCTGTGACCGGTCAAAAGTGCACCATGACTTTACAGACACACTGTACTTATGATAGAATATTGTGGTTCTCTACTTAGGTGTTTGAATCCTTCTGTGAACTCCTGGAAGAAAAGGCACTGTGTCTGACCAACTAACTCAGTGTCTGGAATTCTTCCGGCCTCCTATGGTGAGAGAAAAAAAATGTGTTTTTCACATACAAAATGAGTTAATGTATGAGACTTCAATTGTCTCTTTTTTCAGTAAAATCAAGAGTTAGTCATAGTAGATTGTATCAACTGGTACAATAGGTTTGTCAATTGCTTATTTTTAACCACAAATTATTCAACATTTCTTTTGCTCTGAAGGTCATTTTTATAGGATCAGCACAAAGAACGTGTTTGGGTAATCACAGCTATCCTCTATATTAGTTTCTGTTTATTCAAACTAAATAATTATGGGTGTCTGTATGTAGCATGTACCATAGTGGGTGGCCAGGTTAATGAATGAGGCATAATGTTTAATTGATGAGGTTATGCCATTGTAAATTTGACTTTCTTAGTTTGAATTTTATTGGCAAGCTCAGTGGGACATTCGAGGCTGACTGTACCTTTATATTCCTGAGCATTTACTGAACCCTTTTAGAGGGCATGGAAGTGTGCCAGTATAATTGTGGGAGATTAGGGGATAGAGGTAAGAAATTTATATGAAAGAGATTTAAAAGCGCCCTCTTACTGTCTTATCAAGCTTTGGTGAATCTAGTTAATGTAAGCCCCTGATTAAATCATAGTAGGAATATAAATGATCAGAAAAGGTCAAGAAATGACAGCTCAGATTGGCTGAAATGGCAAGGTTTAGAATAGAACCATTCTATTATCAAGTAAACAAACAAACAAACAAAATCCATAACTAAGAAGTGAGGCACTCTTCATGGTTCAAGGAGGTACTTGGAAATAAACATCCTGTATTTTCTCTTTAGTACCTATTATTATCCAACATACCTTATAATTTACTTTTTACCTCATTTATGTCTGTCTTCTTCACTGCACGTAAACTCCATGAGGCTAGGGGGTTTGGTCTGCATTGTTTGCTTCTGGATTCCCAATGCTGGAACAGTGTGTAAAGTACTAAACACTTAATAAATACATTCTGAATAAATGAATTAATATCTTAGTAGGATATCTTATAGCCATATCAAATACTATTGAAAATGGCATCATGGAGAATAGTTAATCCCATGTTCTTTGAAATGCCTTTGGTGGTATTTCTCCCAAGTTAATTCATTGTTCACTAAGAATTTAAAGTAATTTTTAAATTTAGAAATTAATCAAGTATTTATTGAGCAGTTATACTAAGTCATGCATTATTTGTAATTGGAGTTTTAGATTCTCTTTGTTTCAAGATCATCCTCAGCCTAGAATTTTCTATCATATATTATATCTTCATAGAAATAATCATTTCTATTTTAAATATTGTAAGCAGGATTTGCATTAAACCATAAATTGCAAACATAATGGTGACTATTTTTAAAACTTTATTATTAATTTCAATTTATTGTGTTTACATGGATTCAAGTGTCTCACTGAATATAACTCCCTCACCCCCCACCCCTGTGTCCCCCTTTATACACCACTTGCCCCCCTTCCCTCAACACCCTCTCCCTTTCCCTCTAGGATTTGCTGTCCTGCTATCTATATCTCTGTGTTATGTATATATAACTTCAGGAATCCCTTTACCTTCTCTGATCCCATCCCCTCATCCCCATTCCCTCTGAACACTATGGTCCCTGTGACCCTGCCTCTGCCTCTATTTTGTTCCCTAGTTCACTTTGTTCATTAAATTACACATATAAGTGAGATCATATGATAGTTGTCTTTCTCTGCTTGGCTTATTTCACTTAACATAATGATCTCCAGGTCCATCCATGCTATCACAAAAGGTAAGATTTCCTTCTTTTTCAAGGCTGCACAGTATTCCATCATGTATATGTACCACTGCCTTTTAATCTACTCATCCACTGATGGACACTTGGGCTGTTTCCAGATCTTGGCTATTATAAACATGGGGTGCATATCTTCTTTTGAATCAGTGATTTGGAGTTCTTAGGATATATTCCTAAAAGTGGGATAGCTGGGTCAAAAGGTGACTATTTATTGAATCTAAAATCTACATGAACTTCAAAAAATGTTCTCAGACCCCAAATAAATAGCCGTCATATTAATATAAACAAGAAATAAAAACACTTAGAAAATCAATCTAACCAGCAATATCACAATATTCTCAATGGAGTTGATGTTTAATATATTGGAAAACTTCATTGGAGAAGAAACATTTTTAGTCAGGTATCAGTATACACCAACATGTTTAGAAATATTAATTTCCTTAAAACAAATTTCTAATGGAATTTACAATATTTACTTATTGAATAGACTGAACAGATGTTGACTATGTTTTTTAGTATTTAACAATGCTAAGTAGATGATCTTAGCCAAGTGTTTTGTTTTTGCCACAAATAATATCAGTGTGCTGTTATATTCAAGTTATTTATTCAAGTCTTAAATAGATTAAAATTTTTTCCTAAAAGCTAATTTCCAGTGATGTTCCATTTGTTAACACACAGTCTTTTAAGTTGAACATCTCGGTTATAATCCAAGTTTTAATCCTATAACTTTAGATAAATTGCTGTCTGGAACTGAGATTTCTTATCTGTTATATGGTCTTTATCATGTCTTCTTTCATTAAAAAAATCTATGTAGTATTTCATAATTATTTAGTTAGTTTAGAAAATAAGCCAGAGGATAAAATAATTATAATTTACATTAAATTTATTTAATATACATTAAATACTTTGTAATATCTTTTATCCTCTGATTAATCATTGATACTGACTATAAAGTTTTATTTCAGTAACATGAAAAACAGTAGTTTGAGCTTTTCAGAAAGAGAAAAGAAGAATTATATATTTGATACATTATTTTTTCTTCAATTTTTATTTAGAAAGAAGAGATCGGTAGAATAATTACTTTGTGGTAGAGGAAATGGGCTCAGTAACTATGCATCTAGTTTCACAGAATATCTGAACTGTCTTGCTGCAAGGAAAGTAACACAAATTTTTCATTATAAATTGTCTACTTTTTTGCCTATTTTTATTTTTTCAATTCATACATTCATTTTGTGATATAACAGTCAGCAATGTTTGCTTATGGGACAATAATTTTCTTTTATTTTCAAAACCAAATATAAAATGTGTTCAGTTTTTCTACCATTAAAGTATGAAGATAAACTAATTTTACCTTTGTTTTTCTAAAATTATACCGGAAAAATGCATATTATAGTATAAAAAAGGTATTATTGAGCTAAAAAATACAGATACATGCAACAATACAAATAAGGTATAGTAAGTATGATGACTGTGAGGGCTAATTTCAAGACCTGTATACATTTGTTATATTTCTTCAAAAAACTACATAATACAAATACATTTAATACATCATTTAAAAAACTTAAAATAGAACCAGTTCTATTTAAAAACTTAGCTCTCCCATTGTGCCTCTCCTTCCACACTAGTTTCACTCCCCTCCTTGTAAGGAATATGCTAATTACCTATGGTTGCAAGTTTTTGAAAATGTATTTTCAGACCATTTTCTATTTATTTATGTGTATATATTTATAAATCTAGAAGTTTTAAAATTACATGGGAATTTTTTTCTTTCTTTTATTATTATTATTTTTTTAACTTGATAACTATCTTGGGACCCTTTTTATAAGCCACTATTTACGCATCTCCATAGTTCATTTACTGGATGCACAGCAATTCATTAATGTTATTTATTTAGTTCTAAACATTTTTTAAAAAAATTTCTTTCTTTCTTCTTCTTGATTTCATAAAACAACAGATGAATTTTTATAAATTTTATTTCCTTCCAATGATTCAAATTTTATGATGCCTCTGTAATAAGATTATTAATCTTAAAAAAACCTGTATTGATCTAGAAGATATTGTGCATGAGCTGTTAGTCTTTATGAGTAAGAAGAAGAGTAATGCTTTGTAGAGTTCATATTATCAGTTGTTGATCTGAGTACTGGCTTATTTGATAGTCTATTAAACCAGACTAAAAAGCTTGTTAAGTAATTACTGGAGCCTGACCTGTGGTGGTGCAGTGGATAAAGCATCAATCTGGAATGCTAAGGTCGCTGGTTCAAAACCTTGGGCTTGCCAGGTCAAGGCACATATGGGAGTTGATGCTTCCTGCTCCCCTCCTCCTGTCTCTCTAAAAATGAATAAATAAAATCTAAAAAAAATTAATTACTGGATTTTTAGTCTTATCAAATAGTTATTATATTTTTTATTATGATTAATAAATACTTTTTGTAAAATTTTTAGAAAATATACAAAACATACTATTATCTCAGCACCCAGATATACTCTTGTTATCCTTTTGGTGCATTTTTTACTAAGATATTTTTTTCTTTAAGTGTATATTATTGTAGATGTAGAAACTTGGATTCTGAAATCAGAGTTTCTGGGTTCAAACCTTAGTTCTGTTATTTGCAAACTATTTGTTTTTGAGTAAATTTCATAACTGTTCCAAAGCTCAGTTCCTTCATAAGTCAGATAGGAAGATAACAGAAGCTTTGTCCTAGAGTTGTGAGAATCTAATGGAATAAACGCATGCAAAGCATTAAGCCTAGCATATATATATAATATATATTATACACTCAATAAATAAACTCTTTAAACAATTTGGAACACACTACACAGAATTAAGTACTTTCTTTACTCATTTGATATATTCTGAACATCTCAGGCCATTAAGTAGTCTCCTTAGTTACTAATTAATTTTAACAAAAGAATGGCATTTCATCATATGATATACATTTCATATAACAATAAATTATTATTGGGCAGTTAAACCAGCTTAAAAATTACACTATTAAAAATAAATAAATGTATCAATAACTTTTATATTTTTTTCTGATATAAAAAACTGAATGGCTAAAGTTGATAATATATGCCCAGTTTTAAGATTCTTGATAACTTTTGCTAAATTGAACAATGGGGTTTGATGGCTTTTATTTATTTTTTATTTTTTTATTTTATTTTATTTTATTTTATTTTATTTTTTTGCATTTTTCTGAAGCTGGAAACAGGGAGAGACAGTCAGACAGACTCCCGCATGCGCCCGACCGGGATCCACCCGGCACGCCCACCAGGGGCGACGCTCTGCCCACCAGGGGGCGATGCTCTGCCCATCCTGGGCGTCGCCATGTTGCGACCCTCCTGGGTGTCGCCATGTTGCGACCAGAGCCACTCTAGCGCCTGGGGCAGAGGCCAAGGAGCCATCCCTAGCGCCCGGGCCATCTTTGCTCCAATGGAGCCTTGGCTGCGGGAGGGGAAGAGAGAGACAGAGAGGAAGGCGCGGCGGAGGGGTGGAGAAGCAAATGGGTGCTTCTCCTATGTGCCCTGGCCGGGAATCGAACCCGGGTCCTCCGCACGCTAGGCCGACGCTCTACCGCTGAGCCAACCGGCCAGGGCCGGTTTGATGGCTTTTAAACTCCTTATTTAAAATTTTTTTCAGTGATTTTAAGTAAAACAATCATATCTGTTTTTGCATTATTTTCTATTGGATAAAAATCTTGGAAATAGTGTAAAACAATAATGGTCATGGATTAAATAATATGTGATATAAAGTATGTAACCTAAAAATATGCATCTAATAAGTTGTGTTCTTTCAATTACCTTGAAAGATAGGATTCACACTTATTTTATACACAGTTATGATACATTTGTTTTTGAAGTTATTTAGCAATTGAATAAAGAGATGAACATTTTTAATATATTATGATAGATTATTATTTTTTAAACAAAATATAATTAAGCTTTATTTTAAATTTTTTATCAAAGTTGACTAAATTGCTTGCAACATTTTTCCTACTCAATATCCAATTTCTTTCTTAGTCTTTTTTTTTTTTAGTCAGTGTGGCTGTAATATATTTGACCCTAGCAATAGATTATGGTGGGTCCAAGCCAATTCTTAGGATGTCTTTACAACATGACATGGTCTTAAGAACATGTTCTGTCAATAAAACTTAATCAAAAGTCTACTCAGAAGGTATTTGCTAAGGGTTTTGCTTTTTGATCAAAGGAAATGGTTGTAGCTGCTCACCTTTTCTTGCTTTTTTCTCTTCTTCCATGGTGTGACCAGAAGATCATCTCAACATTATTGAGCCTCTAAGTCAATGCAGTTGTCCACCTCTAAATTTCTTATTTAATGGGCAGGAGAAAGGACTCCCATTCACTCAAACTACTGGTGGCTTTTCTCTTAATTGATTTAAAGGCATTCCTAAAACATAAACCCTGATAATTTTACAACTGTTTTAATTTTTTTATTTATTTATTCATTTTTTTTTTTTTTAGAGAGGAGAGGGAGAGACAGAGGGGAGAGAGAGAGAGGAGAGACAGAGAGAAGGGAGGAGGAGCTGGAAGCATCAACTCCCATATGTGCCTTGACCAGGCAAGCCCAGGGTTTCGAACCGGCGACCTCAGCATTTCCAGGTCGACGCTTTATCCACTGCGCCACCACAGGTCAGGCCTTTACAACTGTTTTAGAACATATTTCTTTAAAGCATTCATCAAAGTTGATTGCTCTAGAAGTACATATGACTTCATAAAAAATAGATTGGGGAGGATGACGTCAGAGTAATGGCGGGGTAGGAAGCGATACCGATAAATCTCCCCCAAAACTCAACAAGATCTTCAACCAGAAACAGAAAAACCTATACTTGGAGCTTCCAGATGCTTCGCAATACACCCAAAGGTATGATTGAGTGAAAAATTGGCTAAATATATAACCAAACCCCGAAGGAAATAGGGAGTAAGAAATGCTCCGCCTTCCTCACTAACCTAAACAGGGCGGCTTTCTCTGGTAACTGTGAATATAGAAACTGAGGCGGGCAAAGGGGGTGAATAGATCCAGTCCGCCGCGGCACAAACAGCCGAACCAGGCTGTGGCAACCCGGGCAATACAAGCTAACACTCGCGCCAAACCCAAACAAAGAAAGACAAGCGGAGCGGCCATTTTACCCGGTCTCCTGGTCGGTGCGCAGTTAGTGGGCGAGAATTTCTTCCTAGGCCCTGAGAGTGGGTGCCCGTGTTGCCACACGGAGAGGCACGGTCAAAGGACTTTCTGTGGGCCGAGGGCAGAGTCTCTGGGCAGCCCCAGCACCCTGGGAAAGCCACGCACGGGAGGGAGTGAGAACTAATTCCAACGGTGGAGATTTTCCGTGAGGGCGGAGGTTTCACTCAGAGGGAGACGCGGCCGGCCTCATATCCTGGTTTGCGCATGCAGATAAGGAGTGAGCAATTCCTCCGAGTGCCTCGGCAGTGCGCGCCCGTGTTATCGCACAGAGGGGCAGAGTCAGGGGCCTTTGTGTGGGCCAAAGCGGAATCTTGAGGCGCCCCAGCACCTTGCAAAAGCCGCGCACGGGGACGGAGCGAGACTCAATTTCAACGCTGCAACTTTTCCCTGCGGTTGGGGGTTTCACTCAGAGCGTGAGACTGCTGGCCGGATAGCCTGGTCGCAGAGAGTGAGTGAGAGTTTCCTCCAAGCGCCCCAGAAGTGGGCGCCCGCTTGTGTTACCGGACAGAGTGGCAGAGCCAGAGGTCTTTGAGTGGGTTGAAAGCCCGCCTGATTATGCTACCAGCTCTGACTAACTGAGCCTTACCCAGAGCCCTGTGCTGAGTGGAAATAAAGTGGGGAGTTGCCAGCTCTTTGAGCCTCTTACTATCCAGGCAGAGGCAGCAGCAACCCCATAGCTGGATTATCAGGCTACTAACTGAGGAAGGAAAGACTAGGAGAAAGGCTCCAGGAACATGGACTCTCTCACTGTCGGAGCCTATAAATGCTAATGAGCTTCGACTGCCAACGAGACTAAAGCACAATACATGACATTGCCATAGAGACTTATCAACTTCAAACCTCTACCTGAGCGTGCCAAAGGGGTAAAACCCGGGGTACAGAGTCACCGACCAGGAAGAGGGAGAGAAAAGAAAAAGCAAGAAGATAACCTCTCAAAATCAAGAATAATCTGCAGACTTTATAACCTATCCCATTTTATTATATTTGTTCGTTTGTTTCTCTTATCTTCATTCTTGATACTTTATTCCTCCTCCAATTTGGCCGATTAACTCTCTACTGGTCTTACTCTCTCCTCTCCTTGAACTACACTACCCATAAGTGTTACATCTCCCATTATCTTTTCTCTTCTCTTCCTTTCTCTCTATGAGGGTTGCACTCCAAAACCCTTAACTCTCTCTCTCTCTCTCTCCTTTCTTTTTTCTTCTTTTAGTGGTTCCCTCTTTTTTCTCTCTCTCTCTTTCTTTTCTCCCTCTATATTAGTTTCTTCCTTTCTCCTTTACATCTCCTCTCATTCAAACCTCAATAACAAACAAATTATCTTATCTGGGACTCAAACCTATGTTTGTGGCATTTTGGGGGGTTTTTACTTCACCTTTTTAACTCACTAGCAGTGCTCCCATCCCTGGCTCTCCATATTATCTAGTTCTTGTTCCACTAAATACAATAGTAATTTTTTAATTTGTCCCCCCATTTTTCCGTTTTCCTCTTATTCCTCTCATCATATCTCTTAGACAACCAACACCTAAAAGCAAATCATTTTATTCTTGACCCAAATTTTTTCCTTATTTGCTTTTTGTGGGTCCATACGATCTTTTTTTTTTCTTTTTTCTCTTTTTTTTTTTCCTTTTTTTTTTTTTTTTTTGCCCCTTTATTACTTTTCCCCAATTCAGGCCCCCCATCACAGGCATTGTTTGTTATAATTCACAGTCCACCACAAGATTTTCTCAAGAAAGAGGGGAGAGGAGAGGAGAGGAAAAAAGGAGGGGGGGATAATTTCCTTTTTTTTTAATTTTTATTTTATTTTATTTTTCTTTATTTCATTATTAATTTTTTTTTTAAAAAAAAACTCTTTTCGATTTTTTATTTTTTTTATTTTTTTAAACTTTTTATTCTTTATTAAATCTCATTAATACTATCAACAAAACCACCCTCAGATGCCATTAAGGAAGAGAAAATCGAATATCATGGATACAAAAAAAGAGAGGTAACACAGCTAGATGAGGAAAAATCTATGGAGAAAAAATTTAATATATTGGAAACCTTGGAGCTAAATGACAGAGAATTCAAGATAGCAATCCTAAAAATCCTCCGAGATATACAAAAAAACACAGAAAGGCAATTTAGGGAGCTCAGAAAACAACTCAATGAACACAAAGAATATATGTCCAAGGAAATTGAAACTATAAAAACAAATCAAACAGAGATGAAAAACTCAATTCACGAGCTGAAAAACGAAGTAACAAGCTTAGCTAATAGAACAGGTCAGATAGAAGAGAGGATTAGTGAAATAGAAGACAAGCAACTTGAGGCACAACAGAGAGAAGAAGAAAGAGACTCAAAAATTTAAAAAATGAGATAGCCCTACAAGAATTATCTGACTCCATCAAAAAGAATAACATAAGAATAATAGGTATATCAGAGGGAGAAGAGAAAGAAAATGGAATGGAGAACATACTCAAACAAATAATGGATGAGAACTTCCCAAGCCTGTGGAAAGAACTAAAGCCTCAAGTTCCAAAAGCAAACAGAACTCCAAGTTTTCTTAACCCCAACAAACCTACTCCAAGGCATATCATAATGAAATTGACACAAACCAACAGCAAAGAAAAAATTCTCAAGGCAGCCAGGGAAAAGAAGAATACAACATATAAAGGAAGGCCCATTAGATTATCATCAGATTTCTCAGCAGAAACTCTACAAGCTAGAAGAGAGTGGACCCCAATATTTAAAGTCCTGAAAGAGAGGAACTTTCAGCCACGAATACTATACCCATCAAAGCTATCCTTCAAATACGAAGAAGAAATAAAAACATTCACAGATACAGAAAAGATGAGGGAATTTATCATCAGAAAACCCCCACTCCAGGAATTACTAAAGGGGGTTCTCCAATCAGATACAAAGAACAAAAAAAAAAACAGAGCCACAAGTAAAAGCTCCAAGAAGAAGACAATAAAACCAAATGTAAACTGTGACAACAACAAAAAGAAAGAGGGGGAGAAGATGGAGATTAACAGTAGCAAAGGACGATGGAGTGCAAAAGTACTCACAAAATAGTTTGCTACAATGAACAGGGTAGGGACCCTTTTCATTACTCAAAGGTAACCACCATTGAAAAAACCACCACAGAAGCACATGAGATAAAAAAGATAGCAAGAGAGGAAAGATGTATGGAATACAACCAAATAAAAACAAAAGATAGAAAAACGAAAGAGAAGGATCAAACAAGACACAAAACTAACAGAAAGCAAGATATAAAATGGCAATAGGGAACTCACAAGTATCAATAATTACACTAAATGTAAACGAATTAAACTCACCAATAAAAAGGCACAGAGTAGCAGAATGGATTAAAAAAGAAAATCCAACTGTATGCTGTCTACAGGAAACTCATCTAAGTAACAAGGATAAAAACAAATTCAAAGTGAAAGGCTGGAAAACAATACTCCAAGCAAATAACATCCAAAAAAAAGCAGGTGTAGCAATACTCATATCGGATAATGCTGATTACAAGACAGCAAAAGCACTCAGAGACAAAAATGGCCATTTCATAATGTCTAAGGGGACACTGAATCAAGAAGACATAACAATTCTTAATATATAGGCACCAAACCAAGGAGCACCAAAATATATAAGACAGATACTTATTGATCTTAAAACAAAAACTGACAAAAATACAATCATATTTGGAGACCTCAATACACCGCTGACGGCTCTAGATCGGTCATCCAAACAGAGAATCAACAAAGACATAGTGGCCTTAAACAAAACACTAGAGCACCTGGATATGATAGACATCTACAGGACATTTCATCCCAAAGTGACTGAGTATACATTTTTCTCCAGTGTACATGGATCATTCTCAAGAATTGACCATATGTTGGGCCACAAAAACAACATCAGCAAATTCAGAAAAATTGAAGTTGTACCAAGCATATTTTCTGATTATAAAGCCTTGAAACTAGAATTCAACTGCAAAAAAGAGGAAAAAAATCCCACAAAAATGTGGAAACTAAACAACATACTTTTAAAAAATGAACGGGTCAAAGAAGAAATAAGTGCAGAGATCAAAGATATATACAGACTAATGAAAATGACAATACGACATATCAGAATCTATGGGATGCAGCAAAAGCAGTGATAAGAGGGAAGTTCATATCGCTTCAGGCATATATGAACAAACAAGAGAGAGCCCAAGTGAACCACTTAACTTCCCACCTTAAGGAACTAGAAAAAGAAGAACAAAGACAACCCAAAACCAGCCGAAGAAAGGAGATAATAAAAATCAGAGCAGAAATAAATGAATTAGAGAACAGAAAAACTATAGAAAAAATTAATAGAACAAGGAGCTGGTTCTTTGAAAAGATCAACAAAATTGACAAACCCTTGGCAAGACTTACCAAGGAAAAAAGAGAAAGAACTCATATAAACAAAATCCAAAATGAAAGAGGAGAAATCACCACGGACACCGTAGATATACAAGGAATTATTGTAGAATACTATGAAAAACTTTATGCCACTAAATTCAACAACCTAGAAGAAATGGATAAATTCCTAGAAAAATACAACCTTCCTAGACTGAGTCAAGAAGAAGCAGAAAGCCTAAACAGACCTATCAGTAGAGAAGAAATAGAAAAAACCATTAAAAACCTCCCCAGAAATAAAAGTCCAGGCCCTGACGGCTATACCAGCGAATTTTATCAAACCTTCAAAGAAGACTTGGTTCCTATTCTACTCAAAGTCTTCCAAAAAATTGAAGAAGAAGCAATACTTCCAAACACATTTTATGAGGCCAACATAACCCTCATACCAGAACCAGGCAAGGATGGCACAAAAAAAGAAAACTACAGACCAATATCTCTAATGAGTAAAGATGCTAAAATACTAAACAAAATACTAGCAAATCAAATACAACAACATATTAAAAAAATAATACATCATGATCAAGTGGGATTCATCCCAGAATCTCAAGGATGGTTCAACATACGTAAAACGGTTAATGTAATACACCATATCAACAAAACAAAGAACAAAAACCACATGATCTTATCAATAGACGCAGAAAAGGCTTTCGATAAAATACAACACATTTTTTATGTTTAAGACTCTCAACAAAATGGGTATAGAAGGAAAATATCTCAACATGATAAAGGCCATATATGATAAACCATCAGCTAACATCATATTAAATGGCACTAAACTGAAGGCTTTCCCCCTTAAATCAGGAACAAGACAGGGTTGTCCACTCTCTCCACTCTTATTTAATGTGGTACTAGAGGTTCTAGCCAGAGCAATCAGACAAGACAAAGAAATAAAAGCCATCCATATCGGAAAAGAAGAAGTAAAGGTATCACTTTTTGCAGAGGATATGATCCTATACATCGAAAACCCCAAAGAATCCACAAAAAGACTACTAGAAAAATTAAGCCAATACAGTAAGGTCGCAGGATACAAAATTAACATACAGAAGTCAATAGCCTTTCTATATGCCAACAATGAAACAACTGAGAACGAACTCAAAAGAATAATCCCCTTCACAATTGCAACAAAAAAAATAAAATACTTAGGAATAAACATAACAAAGAATGTAAAGGACTTAAATAATGAAAACTATAAACCATTGTTAAGGGAAATCGAAAAAGATATAATGAGATGGAAGAATATACCTTGTTCTTGGCTAGGAAGAATAAATATAATCAAGATGGCTATATTACCCAAAGCAATATACAAATTTAATGCAATTCCCATCAAACTTCCAATGACATTTTTTAAAGAAATAGAGCAAAAAATCATCAGATTTATATGGAACTATAAAAAACCCCAAATAGCCAAAGCAATCCTAAAGAAAAAGAATGAAGCTGGGGGCATAACAATACCTGACTTCAAACTTTATTATAGGGCCACAACAATCAAAACAGCATGGTATTGGCAGAAAAATAGACACTCAGACCAATGGAACAGAATAGAAAGTCCAGAAATAAAACCACATATATATAGTCAAATAATTTTTGATAAAGGGGCCAACAACACTCAATGGAGAAAAGAAAGCCTCTTCAATAAATGGTGCTGGGAAAACTGGAAAGCCACATGCAAAAGAATGAAACTGGACTACAGTCTCTCCCCCTGTACAAAAATTAACTCAAAATGGATCAAAGATCTAAACATAAGACCTGAAACAATTAAGTACATAGAAGAAGACATAGGTACTCAACTCATGGACCTGGGTTTTAAAGAGCATTTTATGAATTTGACTCCAATGGCAAGAGAAGTGAAGGCAAAAATTAATAAATGGGACTACATCAGACTAAGAAGTTTTTGCTCAGCAAGAGAAACTGATAACAAAATAAAAAGAAAGCCAATTAAATGGGAAATGATATTTTCAAACAACAGCTCAGATAAGGGCCTAATATCCAAAATATACAAAGAACTCATAAAACTCAACAACAAACAAACAAACAATCCAATAAAAAAATGGGAAGAGGATATGAATAGACACTTCTCCCAGGAAGAGATACAAATGGCCAACAGATATATGAAAAGATGCTCATCTTCTTTAGCTATTAGAGAAATGCAAATCAAAACGACAATGAGATACCACCTCACACCTGTTCGATTAGCTGTTATTAGCAAGTCAGGTAATAGCAAATGTTGGAGAGGCTGTGGAGAAAAAGGAACCCTCATACACTGTTGGTGGGAATGTAAAGTAGTACAACCATTATGGAAGAAAGTATGGTGGTTCCTCAAAAAACTGCAAATAGAACTACCTTATGACCCAGCAATCCCTCTACTGGGTTTATATCCCCAAAACTCAGAAACATTGATACGTAAAGACACATGCAGCCCCATGTTTATTGCAGCATTGTTCACAGTGGCCAGGACATGGAAACAACCAAAAAGCCCATCAATAGATGACTGGATAAAGAAGATGTGGCACATATACACTATGGAATACTACTCAGCCATAAGAAATGATGACATCGGAACATTTACAGCAAAATGGTGGGATCTTGATAACATGATACGAAGCGAAATAAGTAAATCAGAAAAAACCAGGAACTGTATTATTCCATACATAGGTGGGACATAATAGTGAAACTAAGAGACATTGATAAGAGTGTGGTGGTTACGGGAGGAGGGGGGAATGGGAGAGGGATAGGGGGTGGGGAGGGGCACAAAGAAAACAAGATAGAAGGTGACAGAGGACAATCTTACTTTGGGTGGTGGGTATGCAACATAATTGCACGAGAAGATAACCTGGACTTGTTATCTTTGAATATATGTATCCTGATTTATTGATGTCACCCCATTAATAAAATAAAATTATAAAAAAAATTAAATTAAAAAAATAGATTGGTTTTTAAATGAGTATTTAAAAGAAATTGTAGAATTTAAAGTTAGAAGGGACCTTAAAGATTATCTAATTCATAAGCTCTTAATGGTGGATGTTCATTAAAATTATCAGTGGATTTTTCTTTCTTTCTTTCTTTCTTTCTTTCTTTCTTTCTTTCTTTCTTTCTTTCTTTCTTTCTTTCTTTCCTTCTCTCTCTCTTTTTCTTTATTCTTTTGATACATATTGGTTAGTGTGGGCCTTACAAGTGCTGTTTTAAGAAGTCAAGATTTTATCTAGGTGGAACTTTAAAGAAATATACATATTGGGGCCCCATGCCCAGGCACTGTGGTTCAGTAGATCCCAGGTAGGACCCAGGAATCTGTATATTTTAAAACTACATGGTGATTCTAACACACAACCGGAGATAAAATTTACTATCTATATCTAAGCCTCTCAAAAAATCATCTGTGGAATAACCTGTGATAATGTAGATTTAGCAACAGATTAGAATTTTGAAACCCACATAGGGGAAGTAACTTTATGCAATTGTATTACTTAGACAAACTAAAGATCCTGGTAAATAGAAGAAAAACAGTTATTATAAATTCAAACTAATAGTAGCTATTTTTCTTTCTAGAAGATGAAAATATCAAGAATGGAATTTGGTATTATTCTTTCAACTATCTCATGCTTTCATGAAAATTTCACCTTTATTTCCACTGCTTACAATTGTTCAGATTTCCATAGTCTGCTGAAATTTAGTTCAATGGTGTGGGTGTACCTTGTTTGAAAGATTTGGCCAATTTAATGAATAGAAGCAGCTTGGATGTGGCTGTCAGCTAGACACTGTGTTAGCTGCCACTGTGCTCTCTCTATCCCCTAACTTCTTTACTAAGAGAAAATGAATGCTACTGAAACTCATTTGGGCACTGTTCCATTGTTTTTTATTTCAGTTATATGTACAATTACTTTAGAAATTCTTTTATGCGTCATCTGACAAGTCATTCAGTTTCTATTTAATGTGGTCTCAAATAATTTAGATAATTTCTTATTAATAAATAACTAATCTCCAAAATGAGCTCCAGTAAGTTTTTACATATTAAATAAAGATTCAGAAATTAGTTCTGGGCCTTAAATAATTAAAAAAACATTTCAATCTCAAATTATGCCTTATTAAAGTTAAGTTCCATCATTCTTTGAGCTTATTCAGCTCCAATTTAGCCATTTTCCATTTCAAATCAGGTTCATCTTTTTTTGTTAATTGATATTTTATTCTAGGAAATGTATTTTGTATGCATATATATATTAAAATACACAAATATATACATGTTAGATATGGTTTGTATATATAGATATATTGATATATATACACACACACATACAAAATATGTGTGTTTGTATAGGGGTAGGGTTCAATGCGTATTTGTATATATGATATATACACATATAGTGTATAACAATATATATGAATATATGTGTATACATACATATATATATATTTATTTTAACATATATAGTCTCCGAGAAAGATAGAAAATATTTTTGAAGACATTTTCATCTTCTACTCAATTTTCAAAAGCAGGATGCTGGGCTGCTTGTAGAATTTAAGGTAAGCTTTAGTTAGTGCTAATGATAGAAAATATATTTTATGTAACTGGATCCTAATAGCTGTGGTTACTCAGGGCCTTGGTTATGTCGTCCTCATTTTACTCTAGGCCAGCGATTTTCAATCAGTATGCCGCAGCACACTGGTGCGCGGCAGGAAATTTTGAAACATGCAATACCTGACTAATTTAGTCAGGGGCACTGTCCTCTTTTTCCTTAGATTGTCCAATAAAAAAATGATAGCAGCCAACACAACAATATAGCTGTCTTGTGTGCCACAGAATTTTAGTAATTAGCTTATGTGTGCCATAAGGTTGAAAATTGCTGCTTCAGGCGGCAACTGGCAGAGAAGACTCGGGTTCCACAGGACCTAGACTCCCCTTGGCTATGTCAGTGTTGGAACCATTTCACAGCTAGTAGCTGGGGGTTATGCAAAATTGCATCATTGGCCTGCATTCCATAGACTTGCCTCCTTATTTCCCAAATACGGAAGCTTGCCTCTCAGACCAAAGATCCAGGACCTGTAAGACTGAAAGTGTGTTATCTGAGAAGTACCATAGGGCTGGTAGTCTGACAAAAATAGTCACTTTGATTATTATAGTCCCATGGAGCCCAGGATCAAAATGCTCCCTGGCATTCAGAGTCAGACAATCAAGGGGTATCCCCTGGGTAATAGCCACAGAACTAGGGCACCAGACACATGCAAAAGCTCCACACCAGGAAATAATGGCACTCTGGAACATAGGAAGGAAAGGGCACGAAGCTAGTGCCCACCAGCAGGACTGAGGCAGAGGTACAGCATATAGATGGTGCCCACCTGGAAAAAGAAGATGAAGAAAAAAAACCTAGTATTAAAGGAGAGAGAGAGGGAGAGAGAGACAGACAGAGAGAGAGAGGTAGCGCCTTCCAGCTAGAGCATGAAGATAGGCCTGCTAGCTAGAAGGATGCAGAGAAACAGGGTATATATGGTACTAATAGGGGAGCCCAAAAGTAAGAAATTTGCCTTTTTAGTTGTAATGAATAGGAGATATGTAAGGGTTAGGAAATAGTTAATTTGCTTGCTATTCTCTCTTAATGGCTCCCTGGACTTTGAAACATAGGCAAAAGTTTACCTTTGCTGGAATGCCGGGGGAAAGCTTACATTGGGGAGGGACCTGAATTTTATAGTGAGCTTTTCTTTCCCTTTATACCACTTATTACAAACTGAAATTTTATTGTGGTCTGCTGTTATTGGGATAATAACTCTCTCCTTCAAAAGATTGCAAGTTAATTATTTTATCTCCTGGCCTGGCTCATGGTAAGCTGTTAATAATTGTTGAGTGAATAAATGAGTATGTTGCCACTGAGACATGAAGATGGAGAATCTTCCATTGCCTGTTGGACATAGAGGTGTCTGGGCTAGGAAGAGAGTGTGGGCTGCGGCTACTCACATGCAAGGTGATGAGATTACCAAGAGAGCATAGAGTGAGATGAGAAGAAAGTCAAGGAAAAGAGGAGACACTGGTAAAAAAAGACTAAGAAAAACTGAGTCATCTTTATACCTTAAAGTTCAAATTAACAGTTTTTCTTGTATAAATTCCACAAAATCAAAGGTGATCACAGTCTTTAACTTTAGTTATTCTGACCAAAAGCTTTCTTTTAAATTTTAAATCAACTTTCTGTGAAATGCATAAAGCAAAAAGAAATGGATTGTA
Source organism: Saccopteryx bilineata (assembly GCF_036850765.1). Lineage (NCBI taxonomy): Eukaryota > Metazoa > Chordata > Mammalia > Chiroptera > Emballonuridae > Saccopteryx > Saccopteryx bilineata. The sequence continues at coordinate 65,985,320 of NC_089498.1, forward strand.
CAGCAAATGCATGGAGAACTTCAGGACTCAGAGACCATATTTAATGAAATTTTGTGGATAAAATGGAAGTACCTTTCCCAGTGTAGATGAAGGTAACAAGATTTCATCTATGTATTAGCCATTGTGGAAGTCTTTCCAAAGAATTACCCCTGAAGGAAGACACTGTTACTGTATTGAGCCCAGGTTGCCTCCTCAAGCTCTGCAGTGAATTCCAAGAGATGAGCTTGATCTAATTAATTGTAACATGTCCTACATAAAGTAATGATGTAATGATGAACACTTTTTGTCACTGATAGTCTATTGATAAATAAGAGGGGGATAACTATTTGACTGCTTATCTGTGGAAGAGAGAATCTAATAGAGTTTCTGGTTCTGTCACAGACTGTATTTGAGGTGGGAATGGGCACACTGGGCACCACAATTCAAGCCATTGCTCTTTCATTTTGTTTACACCTACTGCTATTACTACGATCACTAAGAATGATGACAATGAAAATGGTTTTGATGATGTTACTTTGTATTTTGAGTGCTACAAGGACTTTGCTAATCAGTTAAAGTTTACTATCTCATTTAAAACAACAAAAATAAAAGTTGGTATAATTATTTTTCCTGTTGTTCTTAGGAGGAAATAGAGGATTTGAGAAGTTAGGTGAATTGCCCAAGACTGTATAATTAATAAGTGGTATAGGTAGAGATTCCAGCCTAAATCCGTTTGACTGTAATCTTCATCAGCCTTTCTAATGGTTATTTTTGTTGTTGTTGTTGGTTGGGTAATGATGAATCTAAAATTAGGTTTATAAAAATGTCATGGAGGATTACACCCAAGATCAAACTCCAATCAAAGAGCGGACAGTTCTCTAGGCACTCTAAAATAACTGCAGTGCTCCCCCGGAAACTTTAGGCATAGTAGCTATCCATCTACCAGCTCGGTTTGTCTAGGGTAAGCACCAGAGATCTCCGTAATGCTGCTTATGTGAATCTTTAAAATCCTATTATTGGTTTCTGAAGGCTTTCATCCATCACCCTCTCATGATAAATCTCCAACAAGGCTTTTTGGTCTCCCTTTCACTTTCAGATTCCCTCATTCTCAATAAATTTCATAGCAAAGTCACAATTAATCTTGAGTAGCACATTAACCTTGTTCATATCAAAGTAACCCTGCAAGTGTTGCAGTTTTACATGTGATTAGGGACAGGTACCACACATACTGTGAATCTTTTTTTGCCATGGGCAGAAGGGTAAGGATAGCTTTCTGATCTCTGCTTCCATTTATCTCTATTGCCTGGCCAGGCTTGGGTATCTGCAAGGCTCTGCTTGCCTCTCGGCTTTTATGTAACCTTGCTGATCTCAGAATTCTTTTCTTTTATCTACTTATCTGATAAAAATCCCTTTTGTATCTTTACATTTTCTTAGTCACTGCTCAATAAATTAATTTGAGTTAAAAATTTAAGCTCCTCAAACTGTAGGAAGATTTTAAACATTTTATTTAATTGATTGAACAAAAAGGTTCCGCTCAATGTCTGAGAGGCTGGATTTTCCTTCAGAGAGCATTGTCTTTTTGCATTTAGAAATTCAGCTAATAACTCATAATCAGTAAGCCTCCAAAGGTAAGAAAGTAATTGTTTCATCAAGATTCTACCAGAAATAATCCCTTCAGACTGGATAGTTATCGAGTTGCAGTCTGCAATAAACAGAAGTAGCTATGTTCGGGCTCATAAGGAAAAGCTTTTTACATAATGTGATTGGAAAGTGACATGAGGCACTTAACCTCATCAGCCATGTCTATTTCCATTGTTTGTCTGCCATGTAATTTAAAATTTCCACCATTTTATAGTATTTCAGGTTAAGATATTAGAAGCCTTCTTAAAATATAGTTAAGTAAGTTCATCTTTTAAGTCATTAATAGCTGTTCACGTCAAATTGAGATTTAGTTTTGAGTCACTTTAATGACTCAAGGAGGACAAGAAGAGAATAGAGGAATAATAGATTAAATGTTGATAGGCTATGCAGGGAAAATGGTGAAAGTTAGGCTTGCTCACTTGTTTTTTGGCTGTGTAGCCATAACACCTATGTAACTAAGGATACAGGACCTCGAGCACTGTCTTAATGTAAGCGTCTTATGTAATCAAGAACATGGTTTTTGACTAAATGTCACTGTTATCTAGGCAGCCCATAAGAGGCTGGGGGCATTTTCCCTGGGAGAAGTTTCTGAGGGAGAACGAGTTTCTCCCTGTTATGCATCCACCACTGGGAGAGTGGAGTGGTTATTTCAGAAGTTCCAGAAGCCATTACTTGGGGAGCAGTTCCTCCTTATTAATTCTCTCCCACCCCACAAAAAGCAACTCCTTCCCCTGTCTGGTCTCTCCTGTGTCCTGTGAGACAATAAATGGGAATGAAACACTGCCCTCCAGCTCTGCAACAGGTTCTTTGGTCGGTGGGAATCCAGTGTGAACCTGCAGGGCTTTGATCCCTCCTGCGGTACTGGCTGGGTTGTCAGGAAAGTTGTACATCAGGTGGTTCCACAACTGGAAGGTAGGTTTAATTCAGCGCCATGGTGGAATGTTCAGGAGGCTCAGAGGAAAAATGAGGTTTTCCAACTTAAATGAGTTTCAGATAGAGGAATATTTATAAACATTAAAGCAAGCTAGGGTAGAGAATCTAGAAAGACATATATATGTCTATTTCACAATTTTTTCAGAGGCTCAAACTTATTTTAAAATGGATAATTTTAATTCAATACTTTTCTTTCCCTCTTATGATTATGATTAGGAAATCATAATAAAGATCAAAGTAAAGACATTGCTGTTGGAATCCATGGGAGTCTGAAAAGACCAGAGTAACAGGCTTTATTGAAAGGAAGAAAGGAACCCTGCCAGGCACTTCTCTGGGAAGAAGGGCACTGGTACAGACTAGGGGGAAAATTTTTATAGGGTTTGGGAGAGCCTGAGAGAGTATTGAGTCAGAAGTTCTGGTATGTTCCCTCCTGTGGTTTTATGGTTTCAGCTTCCGGAACACTTCTCCTTGGGGTTGTCGACCAGCTTCCTGGAACTTTTCTGCCTCAGGGGCAATTATCTAGTAAGTAAGGGTGAGGTCAGGCAGCCAGGTGGAACAACAAAAGGGCAGTTGGAATTTCATATATCTATCATTTCTCAACTCTGTGGTATGATAAAAAAGGAAAAGAGGTGGGGGGAAGGAAAGGGTATGGGGTTCAGGAAGGAGGTTTGTCTTGGACTGGCCATCTTCTAGAGCTACTTCCTGCTGTTATCCCTACTGGGGGCCTCCTTTGTGAACCTCTCCCTGGGGCAGTTGGAGTAGGGGTTGTAAATGCATTTGATTGTAGGTAATTCTGGAGATTTCTCTCATTCGGGCCTGCAGGAACGTGATAAAGAAAGAGGCAAGCATTAAAATTAGGAACAAAATTAGGATTGGTCCTATCTATAATTGGTATTAGCATCGAGAACAAGGGGTTTTTCCACCATTGTTTGGAGTAGGGGTGTATTTATAGGGTTCCAGATTTTTCTGTTTCGTGAGGGCAGATTTCAGGATTGGTGTGTAGGGTTAGGTAGATTTTTCCAATTTTCTGATTGGCAAAGGTCTGCATGTGGTTCTGTAAGAAACTAGTGAACAAACGTAAGAGGCAGAGTGCAAAAGTTAGAAAAATAAATAGGAGAGTGTGTAGACTAATGAAAGGCAATAGTCAAGACACCCAGTTTGTGTGAAACCACTGATTCCATGACTCAGTTTGTTTTTTACAAATACGCTGTGCTTCAGAGAGAGAGAGGGGGAATAAGACAAGACAGAGGCTAGTCCCCCTGCCTCTAGACCTATTTTTATAAAAATTCTTAAAGCAGCAAGAAGAGGAATTATTTGTATAGCTCGTTTGGTCTTTAGATTGACGGATAGTGTATTAGGAACTGGAAGAGGCTCATGGGGTGGGATTAGGTTGATATTTGGTGTGAGATAGATTAGGGTACAAATTTCTGTCTAATTAGTAGGGAGACACATATAGGTGTTGGTCCCATATGAGTAGAAAACCCCTGATTGGTTGAGGCAGGTTGAGACATGAATAGAGAATAGAAGGACAAGGGGTCGGTTTTGTTTCTCTGTCTCTGAGCTTCAGATGGTCAGGGTGGAGGAAAGAGTCACCCTAATAAGTGAAGATAGTAGTAGATTGGTAGCTAGGGTGACTAATTAAATATTCTTTGAAAACTGGTTTTCTGACTGTTCAAATTCCGTTTTCTCTGTACAAACTTCCTACAACCTTCACAAACCTTCTACAATGTACGTAGACCCTCAGCTTTCATGCACTTTCTTATCAGAAATAACTGGCCTTCATAACAACTTACTTTTTCCTTTTTCTTTCAAAATTATTTCCATACCTTTTACCTTCTATTATCAAAACCATACAATTCCTTTCCAGTAAGAATTCTTGATTTAAAAATCTTTAACTTTTAGTGAAAATTAAGTTGACTTCCTTTTTACTCTAGTTTCCCTTTTCCCAAAGTCTGATTAAAAGAGTCCTTAGTTTTTCATATATTCACCATACGTAGACCAACCAGCTTCTGGTTTGTGGTGGTAGTAAGGCAATCCATTTTTCTACTTTAGCAGCAGTGGGAGTTGTCAGGATCATGGTGTGTGGACCTGTCCATGTGAAAGTCAGTCCTTGGGTGATGTACTGCTGGAAGCACCTCTTGGACAGTCTCTGAAAAGTTTGATGAGTAACCTGTAAATCCTGCAAGTACTTAGGGAAAGGGTGGTTACATTTCTACACTTTTCAGTTAGAGTTTAAGTCCTAGTGATCACTGCTTCTAGCTGGAAATAGCAGCAGGTCCCAGCCTACAATAGGCATGGGGCATTGAGACAAGAGGAATAAAGGGGTAAATAAAGCAACAAAGTCAGACTGTCAACACCCACAGTAAAGATCTTTGAGGGATAAATAAAACTCAAATAATCAGGCAAGGCACAGTAGATGGCCCTTGTGTTTACAAGAAATGAGATCAGTTTATCTGCTACTTGGAAGAAATACCTTAGGCTCGTGAATGATGCCCTTGGGCCTTCAGTGGCAATTCCTAGCATGCTGGGCAAGTTCAGGTCACAGGTAGCTGGAGCAGGGCTAGAAGAGACTGAACCCTCCCTCCATGGAGCAAGGGGGCAGCTTACCTTCTTGTGTCCCTTTTCCACAGCACAGACGTGTCAGCCGGTGGGGCTGGGAAGCCTGGCAGGCTTCAATTCAATGACCTTTCTTTCCACTCTTGAAGCAGGGCCCTGATGTAATCCTATGAAGTTCTTTAGGGTGCTGGAGCCTTTAGAGCATATGCCAAAAGCTGGTATTTTCTGACCTCTTTTGGGCCTTATTTGCCTTTTCTGTTAGTCCCTTGGCCATTATAGACCTTAAAAGCCATGCTCAGAAGATCTCACTGAGGGGCTTGACTAAGAGCAAAATTGGGAATTGAGTGTCTAAAAAAGCCTATTAGACAGAGGAAAGAAAGGATTTGATTTGCAGTAGTAGGTGGTTGGAGACTGTGGAGGGTCTTAGTTTGATTTAGGGTGAGACCTCAGATGGTGGGGGTTAAGGCAATGCCCAGATAGACTACAGACTAAGAGTAAAGTTGAGCCTTAGCAGAGAAGACACAATATCCCTTCATGGCGAGGAAGTTAAGAAGGATGGTGGTGTGTCTCCTTGAGGCAGGCAGGGAGGGGCTGCAGAGGAGTAGGTCATCTACATATTGTAAGAAAGTACTAGTTTTGAGATTGCATGCTGCTAAATCCTAAGCTAGTGCCTGCCCAAATAGGTGTGAGCTGTTTTTGAATCCCTGGTAAGACAATCCACCTAAATTGCTGGGCTGCATTAGTGTCCAGGTAAAGGAAAACAGAAAGTAAGAGTCAGGGTGTAGAGGAATCGTAAAGAAGGCATCCTTGAAGTCTAGGACCATGAAGTGAGTGGTGTTTGAGGGAATGTGTGACAGTAACTTGTAGGGATTAGGTTTTACTGGATGGAGGGGAACTACTGCCTCATTGATTAGGTGTAAGTCTTGTACAAGGTAATAAGCCCCTGAAGGTTTTTGAACAGGAAGGATGGGGGTATTGCAGGGAGAGTCCATGGGGATGAGTAAGCCTGGTTTAAGAGGTGGGTAATTATTGGTTTAAGGCCTTAGAAACAGACACAGTTACACATTAAACAAACACTTCACATACAAATTATAAATTTAAATGAGTGTGCTTTACTTATTTCAATTAAAATTATACTAGAGATACTTTCTGACAAACAAAGAGACAAAACAGATTATTCACTCACACAGCTCAATAGACAACTTTGCTTTTTTAAGCTTTTCGAGATGGCAGGGAGTTGTCAGCATAGAGGGGAGGAAGAGAGAAAGCAGAAGGATGGACAGCATGAGCAGCTGGATGGAAAGAAGGAGGGTCAGAATCTGCAGGAGGAGGGGGAGGAGATTAAAGTGCTGGTAGTGGTGCCATGTGTTCAGAGGAGTCAAAAGATTTGAGCTCTGAGGAGAGGGGAGAGGACAAGGGGTAGTGGAAAGCACAGTCAGTCTCTGAGGAGGGTGAAGGATGGATCAAAGAAGAAAAAGAGACAGAGCTTCACATCTGTAAGGAGGGAGGAAGGGTTTAAGAACACAGTGGAGGCCCTGGCCAGTTGGCTCAGCGGTAGAGCATTGGCCTGGCGTGCGGGGGACCTGGGTTCGATTCCCGGCCAGGGCACATAGGAGAAGCACCCATTTGCTTCTCCACCCCCCCTTCCTCTCTGTCTCTCTCTTCCCCTCCCGCAGCCAAGGCTCCATTGGAGCAAAGATGGCCCGGGCGCTGGGCATGGCTCTGTGGCCTCTGCCTCAGGTGCTAGAGTGGCTCTGGTCGCAACATGGCGACGCCCAGGATGGGCAGAGCATCGCCCCCTGGTGGGCAGAGCATTGCCCCTGGTGGGCATGCCGGGTGGATCCCGGTCGGGCGCATGCGGGAGTCTGTCTGACTGTCTCTCCCTGTTTCCAGCTTCAGAAAAATACAAAAAAAAAAAAAGAACACAATGGAGAAGGGAGGGGCCCCTGGCCAGCAGGGGAGGAGAAAGAGAGACTGGTATTTGCAAGTGAATGAGAAACAGGATCCTACTAAGGGAGGGAAGGGGGTTCTTGAAGGGAAGAGACTCAATCAGCAGAGGTCTGCAGAGGGACCAGAGAGGGGTCCCGAGAGAGGGGTGCCTCCAGGGGTCAGGCAGGAGGGGAAGAGAGTTGGGAGTCTGCGGAGAAGGAAAAATCAGAAGCAGAGGTTTTAAGTGAGGTTTCTTTGGCCCAAAATGGCCTGCGTGTAGAATAAGCGGCACAGAAATTAAGGACAGAAGCAAAGGGAGAAGAAAGCCTGCATGTAAGGAATTTTAGAAGCCCTTCCCATCCAATGGCAAAGATTATCTAGGTCCCTCAGAATATTGTAATCAAATGTCCCATTTTCAGGCCAATGGGAGTCACTATCTAATTTGTATTGGGTCCACGCCATTAAATAGAAGAAAATGAGTTTTTTTGACTTAAGGTCAGAGAGGCCCAATTTAATGAGGTTTTTTTAAGAGATATCCTAGAGGGTTCTGGTTGGAAGGCTTAGACTCTGAAGAGCCCATAGTGGAGACAGGTGAGCAAGAGGGGGCATCCTCGCCTTTTGTCACTGTCCCAAGAGGAGAAAATCTCCATGTGGGGGAGTCATCCCACCTGTCAGGGAACTCCGAGAGAGAGAGAGAGAGAGAGAGAGAGAGAGAGGAGAGATTTGGCTAGGCACTTAGTCTTTTCATGCAGTCTACTGAGACTGAAAGTCAAATGCTCAAAAGCTGAGGCATGTCAGAGAAAACTGTTTGACCAGAGAAAATTTTGTGGGAAAGAGAAGCTGACTGGGGAAGAAGAAGGGAGAAAACTCCTTACCTTTCTGGTCTGGCAGGGGTTTGAGACAGGGTCAGATCGCTGGCCAATCAACCTACAATTACACGTCCAAACAGAATCAGGGAGTAAGCTTGGGACAAGCTGCTGCTGCCCATTGCTTCCCTGGTTGTAAGTTTGGATGGCAAAGAGGGATTGTCCAGGCAGTTAGTACCCTGTTCTGGGTTTTGGCACCAAATGTTGGAATTCATGGGAGTCTGAAAAGACCAGAGTAACAGACTTTAGAAAGGAAGAAAGGAACCCTGCCAGGCACTTCTCTGGGGAGAAGGGCACTGGTTACAGACTAGGAGGTGGATTTTTATAGGGTTTGGGAGAGCCTGAGGGGTACTGAGTCAGAAGTTCTGGTATGTTCCCTTTTACAGTTTTATGGTTTCGGCTTCCTGGAACGCTTCTCCTTGGGGTTGTCGACCAGCTTCCTGGAACTTTTCTGCCTCAGGGGCGATTATTTAGTAGGTAAGGGTGAGGTCAGGCAGCCAGGTGGGACAACCAAAGGGCAGTTGGAATTTCTGGTAAATTCATATATCTATCAATTGCTGTATTTGATGAAATTGGCCTGGCAATATATGTTCCTTATAGAATTTCCTAACTGAAGCTTTGTATTTGATGAAATAAGAATAATGTACATGTATCAAATGGGAAGTTTTCATATACCCTTCTGGAAAGTCGTATGGAGAAAAGCCTTTAGATTTAACTAGCATGATTCACTAGTATAAAGCCTCATAAAATATTAGATGAAAGAAAACAGTAAAATATATGAAATTTACAACGTGTAGAATTACTTTTGAAACACAACGTTGAACATTTAAAGATGAAATAATCAAATAGAGAGCAACTATGGAGGAGAAAGGAAGAACAGCTGATCTGCCTATAATATCAATGACAGCATATTAACCTCCTTAACCTCCTTAGCCCATAAAAGGACAACCACTGATAAGGTCAAATGACCAAACATGGGAGCATAAAAACATGATTGCAGAAAGATGAGTTTTGAATATTAGACAAAAAGCTGAATGCTATTATTACATAAAAGATAAATCAGTAGAGCACATCACTAAGGATAACAGCATCTAAAAGACCAAAAGCAAGGGTAATTTTGTTTTCTGAGTGACAGACTCAAAAGGCTACAAAAATAATTAAAAAGAAGAAAGAGACAGAGAACTGCATGACCAATAAGAGGCTAAGCAACTCAAGATAACTTAAGGGCACTCACATAAACAGAGAGTCTTAAAAGGAAAAGGTTTGAGGTTTTTGAGATCCTTCTCTGTTTGTTTTAAAGAAATCAACTGGAACCCCACCATGATATAAGTGTTTGAAGAAGAAGAAATCTCTGTAAAGAGTAAATGTAGAAACAATGGTTTCATTTTTTTAAATTAAGTGAGTGACAGGGTGACAGATAGGCTCCTACATGCACCCTGAACTGGAACTCACTCGGCAAGCCCCCTACCAGCCAATGCTCTGCCCATCTGGGCTGCTGCTTTGCAACCGAGTTATTTTAGCACCTGAGGCAAGGCCATGGAGCTATCCTCAGCACCCTCGGCCAACTTGCTGTATTTGAGCCATAGCTGCAGGAGGGGAGGAGGCGAGAGAGAAAGAAAGAGAGGGAGTGGGGTGGAGAAGCAGATGGTCGCTTTTCCTGTGTGCCCTGACCGGGAATTGAACCTGGGACTTCCACATGCTAGGCCAACACTCTACTGCTGAGCCAATCGGCCAGGGCAATGGTTTCCTTTTCACAAGGTTCTAGGACCACAGTCTTTGTAATCATTTGGGCTGTTCTGGTGAAATTCTTTAAGTTCTGCAGTCATAAGAAATGTATCCAAAATGATAGCAATGGGGAGCGGGAGGAGCCTCTTTTACTTCTTAAATCATCTTTAAACTTAAGCCACTTTGTGGAGTACCCTTGCTAGAAGTTAAGGAATTGAGAAATGGGGACTAAATAGAAACCCTTGCAAACATCAGTGAGTTAATGCTTGTTTCCCCTCTCAGGTAGTGAGCTAATGGTCATTTAAACATTGAAGTGCTCAGATTTGACAGGATTTCTAAAGTCAGAGACCAGATCTCAGAGATTAACATATACAATCACACACATACCCATTACACAAAAGCAGGGTGTGGTTTTGCAACCGAAATGAGGGATGCTTTCATGTTGTAATTTGGTTTGCCATTTCAGATGCCAAACAGACATGGCTAACACTGCTTTATTTCCATACAGTAGCACTTATATGGGTACAATTTGCTCCACCTGAGCCACGCTGCTTACCCCAAAAGTGCTGTGAGTGGTGGTTGCTTCACAGTCTGTTAACTGAGAGGTTGTATCTCTCCTGCTGGTTTACTCAGTGGTAAATGCCACAATAATATCCCCCAGGGAACTGGCCATTTAGAGATGTGATATGAAGGGACGAAGGAGAGCCATGCATAATAGAGATTTTTATGATTTCAAAATGTCCTGTTCTTATTCTATTCTATCTTTACATCATATCTTCATTTTATGCTAGGCAGCAACATTAATGCTGAACAAGTCAGTTTCAAGACAGATAAGAATATTCTGACATTATCTAAGGGAGCTCAAAGGCAATACTTTCAGCTGCTTTTGTTTGAAGAGCTCTTGAACAATTTGATAATAATAAACTATTTTAAATGAAAAAAAACAAAACCTCATTCAGGATACAATAACAATTTGGTGACAGCAACATACTGTGTAATGATTCTGTTCCCAAGTCTGCTAGAAGTAAGTAGAAGTTTGTATCTTCTGACTTGAGAAACCCTGCTATTTATAGAACATTTATTTATGTCTGAAGCACATTTAAATATAAATTGCACTTAAAGCCTAGTTTTATAACATGTCATTCACAATCCATTAAGTATTTTATTACATGAATTGTATAAAAAACAGATTTCAGATTTATAGCCCTCAATTATGGCATGAATAAGGGATGATGAAAACTCAGTGAAGATGTACTTCCCTTTAGTTTTTTTTTTTTTTTTACAGAGACAGAGTGTCAGAGAGAGGGATAGACAGGGACAGACAGACAGAAACAGAGAGAGATAAGAAGCATCAATCATTAGTTTTTCATTGCGCGTTGCAACACCTTAGTTGTTCATTCATTGCTTTCTCAAACATGCCTTGATCGTGGGCCTTCAGCAGACCGAGTAACCCTTGACTCGAGCCAGCGACCTTGGGTTCAAGCTGGTGGGCTTTTTGCTCAAACTAGATGAGCCCGCACTCAAGCTGGCAATTTCGGGGTCTCGAACCTGGGTCCTTTGCATCCCAGTCCGACGCTCTATCTACTGCGCTACAGCCTGGTCAGGCTCCCTTTAGTTTTTACAGAATTGTATTGTTGTAGCATGATAGGAACTAGATTCTTAATGTTTCAATACTAGAAGACTAAAGACAAGTGTTTTGATAAGCAGAAGTTGTAAGGAGGGTATTAACATTCTCACTAAACATTTTTGCTTTAAAACCTATGCAGATAAATTACTGAAAACATGTATTGGGTTTTTATAATAAGATATTTTAAATCAATTTGGAAAAGAAAGTTAGCTTTGACTTTATAACATATATATAGTTGTGACCTATTTCTAAACTGTTTCTATTCCTAAATAGGAGTGCCAAGTACTTGCTGAATGCAACAGTTCACTTTTGATGGTTTGTTTCAGACTAAAGACCTCCATCTCATAGTCTGATTATATAATTCTAAAGGAATTTCAAGAGAATTTAGCATCTTTATTTTTCATTTGCAGAGGGCATGCAAGATGGGTCACTAAGTATCAAAAGAATTATACACTTGGACTAATGAAGACATTGCATTCCATACCACCTGAATTAGTCATAGATTTAATAATCAGAAGTAAAATAATGCAAAAAGCAGAGGGACCAGGGAAGCCTTAGAAACGATTCAGGGCTAAATAAAGTGGCACTTGACAAAGGACATATAAAGCATACACCTGGGAAGGAGGCGTAGGGTCCAGGAAGTGGAACACAGGACTGGGTTAACATTCTAGAAATTACAGATTGTCAGCTTGCTCAGGATGGGTGGTAGGAGAAGGGGCCCAGATAATTTTACTGACAAATGAAGTAGAAATTTTGAGACACCTTGAGCTTTCTGAGTCAAAAAATTATTCTGTTCCAGCAACAGATATTATATCATCAAATACAATACTGCAGTGAGCACTGAGGATTTTTATAATGCATTTCCTGCTAATGTTTTTGAGAACCTTAACTGGCAGAATGAGAGATGCCAACTTCTTTGGTATACAATCTAGTTTGCATCCATAGTTCTAAAACATAAATTATAAGAAAGTTTTGCTGGACCAGGCGGTGGCGCGATAGATAGAGTGTCGAACTGGGATGTGGAGGACCCAGGTTCGAGACCCCGAGGTCGCCAGCTTGAGCACAGGCTCATCTGGCTTGAGCAAAAAGCTCACCAGCTTGGACCCAAGGTCGCTGGCTCAAGCAAGGGGTTACTCGAGGCCCGCAGTCAAGGCACATGTAGGAGAGCAATCAATGAACAACTGGGGTGTTGCAGCGAAAGACTGATGGTTGATGCGTCTCATCTCTCTCTGTTCCTGTCTGTCCCTATCTGTACCTCTCTCTGGCTCTCTCTCTCTGTCCCTTAAAAAAAAAAAAAAGAAAAGAAAAGAAATCTAAAAAAAAAATTATAAGAAAGTTTTAAAGCTTTTGTAGGGGTCAGTGAGGACTGAATGCGATCCTGGTGCAAGATTTTTCTCAGGAAGCATGCAGGACAGTGAAACAGCTTTATAATGTCCATTTCTACACAGAAAGCAGAGCACAGGAATTGTAAAAATCATCTGGTTCTGCTCCCTGTGTGGGAGCTATGTGTGGGAGAGCTTGGAGCACCAATTTCACGGCTGATGTGAGGATTTCAATCCATTTAAAATGATTGATTATAATTCCTAAACTATGATTTGCAACTAACGGTTAAGGAATTGTCTATATTTGTAAATAGTGTGCATTAATTACAATCTTATTTCTTCATTTAAGGGAATCAGCCTGACTTATGGTGATAGTCACATTTGCTTTGTGCCACTTATTCACAGAACAATAAATGTCTCTATTACTATTTTAAGTGTCTCATTTCCTTTTGCTATGGACACTGTCAGTTTTATTAGTCATTATTTTTATGTTTCTAACACATTTCCAAGAATTTGACAGTATTTATCTTTATATGCAATGCACAATACAATTGATCTGTATTACGAATGGAAATAACATTGACAATGATGGAATTTTGCCTTGGAAGGAACTTCAGCAATCATTTATTTAAAATTGAAACCTCTATTTTAAATGAGTACATGGAAGTCCAGAGAAGTGGAACAACTTGGCTAATATCATATTATAACTTAACAGCAGTTCTAGGACTAAAATCCAGTAACATATGTTACTTATTTGGCACATATATTGAGATAGGCATCATTCTAAGGCTTTACGTATACTAACTAATCCCCGTACCTATTGTATGAAATAGGACTACTATTATTCATATTTTACAGATGAATAAACAAGACAGAGGGAAGGAGGGAGGGCGAGAGAGAGAGAGTAATTTTCTCAAAATCATCCAGATAGTAAATAGTAGAGCAAAGATTAGGACCCAAATGGTCTGTCTTCAGAGCTTGTCATATTCTAATTTTGTATGTACTGACTTCAAGCCCAGTGTCCTTGTTACCACACTTTATGGTTTTAGGCTCATTATGTAAAATATATTTATGGTTCTTTTTGTTAAAAAAATATTTTTGTAACAAACTAAAGGAGGCAAGGTTTAGTAATATTCCATTTTAGAGATGAACAAGTTTGAGGCAGAGAGGTAAACAACATGTCTAGTTCATTCATTGAATCAATGGCAAGCCAGAACAAAACTCTGCATTATTTTACCTATCACTCAACTGGTAAGAAAAAGTAGCTGTTTACCTTTGAATGATAATGCCAACTCCTATCTCATTTTCTATGTCTGTTCTCTGTTTCAAGTTTCTCCAAATCAGGACTCTTCTTGGATAGAGATAATGTTTCTTCAGTTGTCACTCTAGCTCCCTCTACACTGCCCACAAAAATGTGGGGTTTAGTATCATATTAAATCACTCCATTGAGTCACTTCTCTACTCACCAGGATCCTAACTGCAACTGAGCATTTTTGTTTTTCATTGGACCAAGAACAGAGCCTGTGTTTTCATTGCACTCCCACAGTTTCCAAGATCTATACTTTATTTTGATGTGTTGGCCATCAGATACTCAGACTTTTGAACCCAAGTAAGCACTTGTGTCACATCATTTAACTGGCCAATGTCAAGTCCCTGATTCTAAAAGCCTCTTTGTCATCATTATAGAGTCTTAGTCCCTTCGGAAGCAAAGTCGTCTCCATTTCCTTTTTTATTTAAACAGTCTGGGATTAGAAGAGGGATGAGATCATGTGCTATATGCAGACTGTAGTACAGTAAATAGAAGCCCCAGTAATATGATCATGATCAAGAGCTGCAGGATTCCATACATTGGTGGGACATAAAAACGAGACTAAGAGACATGGACAAGAGTGTGGTGGTTGTGGGGTCGGGGGGAGGAAAGGAGGGAGAGCGGGAGGGGGAGGGGGAGGGGCACGAAGAAGACTAAATGGAAGATGATGGAGGACAATCTGATTATGTCTAGTAAGTTTTAAGGAGTGAAGATAGTTCTAGAGGAGCAGAACCTGCCCTGGACTAATTCTCTACCTCTTGCCTTCTGCGTATTGAGGTATCTCACACACTTTCTACTATCTTTGTAGCCAAGTGTCTTCCTGATATAAAATGTTACATTATACTAAGGTGAAGATGACATAAATAATTTTCCTCTTTAATTATATTGCTGTATATTAAAGCAAGGCAATATTTTAATCAAAATAAATAATTTTGGCAGGAGGATAATATTTTCAGAAGTTTTTATTTGAGTGTAGGAGAAATTTTATGGGGGATAAGATATTCCTAGATATTCCAGTGCTACATTTAATTAGAAGTAAAGACTTACTAAGATAATTCTATTGTCTGCATTTGCCCCCTCCTTTTGTATAATATTTTGGTATAGACAAATGTTGTGACCTGAGACAAGAACCATTCCTATTTCTATTTATTCTCTTCCTTAAATATGTTATCTAGAAGTTTGACCTAGATATCCAGAGCTGTGTGAATAAATATTAAGCTCCATTGATTTGTATGACCCCCTGCTGGAGGAAATAAAAGCAAAAGATATCAACATTTTTATAAAACTGGTAGCACAGAGCAGTATCAAATGTGGCTGACAGAAGACATAAGGAAACCACTAAAGTTGTTCTAATTGTACATGTTTTTCTGTTATCCATATAGGAGCATCAGATACCAAGGATGGAGTTGGGAGGTCTAAGAAATTAGTGTTAAGCATAAAAGGTGTTGGCTATAATTTAAAAGCTTGCATATGAGCACATAATAATGGGTATTCATTCATTTGGATGAATTTCCAAGAACGATGCATCCAGTATCTTCTCAGGTCCTGTCCATAATTTTGGTTGAAGTGCAATCTTACTATAATTGCTTATTAGTTCAAGAATATCTGT
Source organism: Saccopteryx bilineata (assembly GCF_036850765.1). Classification (NCBI taxonomy): domain Eukaryota; kingdom Metazoa; phylum Chordata; class Mammalia; order Chiroptera; family Emballonuridae; genus Saccopteryx; species Saccopteryx bilineata. The sequence goes on from NC_089498.1 coordinate 66,000,816, forward strand.
GTCCCCATGCTGCAGATGCCATTTCCAGTCTACCTAAATCATTACCAGCCAGAAGCAGTGGTCATTGGGACTTGGACGTGAGCTGCAAAGTATAGAATTCTGACAACAATTCCAGTGTCATGCAGACTTTTCCTGGATGTGGACTTTTCCTGGACTTCTCTGCTCCTTGTGACAGCTCCTAACAGACTGAACTGGGGTTGGGTTGCATTTTTCAGGGATTTGGCATGGTGTTGGGGCCAACTTGGACTTGGTGAACATGTTAAGGACACTACTCTTTTATGGATTCTTGCTGTATTGGCCAAGAGTTTGCTTAAAGGCTTTAATCACTGTAAAAAGAATAGAAGACTAGATAAGGAATATGTGGCACATGTACACGATGGTATATTATTCAGCTATAGAAAATGATGACATCGGATCACTTGCAACAAAATGGTGGGATCTTGATAATGTTATACGGAGTGAAATGGGTAAATCAGAGAAAGACAAGAGCTGCAGGATTCCATACATTGGTGGGACATAAAAACGAGACTAAGAGACATGGACAAAAGTGTGGTGGTTGTGGGGTTGGGGGGAGGAAAGGAGGGAGAGGGGGAGGGGGAGGGGCACGAAGAAGACTAAATGGAAGGTGATGGAGGACAATCTGACTTTGGGTGATGGGTATGCAACAGAATTGAATGACAGGATAACCCAAACATGTTTTCTTTAAATATATGTACACTGATTTATTGATGTCACCCCATTAAAATAAAAATTTATTTATATATATATAAAAAGAATAGCTGTGTCCCTTCTTAACAGCCATTAAATGACTGATTTTTCATTAATCAAATTAGACATGTAGTGAAACAAATTAGACATACAGTCAAAATAGAGAAAGACAAGAGCTTAAAATAGACAAATCAGTGAAACAAAGTACTTAGAAAAAATAGTTTTTAAGCTTTTTTTCCTTTTATTATTATTTTTTTGGTATTTTTCTGAAGTGAGAGGTGGGGAGGCAGAGAGTCAGACTCCTGCATGTGCCCCAATGGGGATCCCCCTGTCATGCCCACTAGGGGGTGATGCTCTGCCCATCTGGGCTCCGTTGCAACCAGAGCCATTCTAGTGCCTGAGGCTGGAGGCCATGGAGCCATCCTCAGACCCTGGCCCAGCTTTGCTCCAATGGAGCCTTGACTGCAGGAGGGGAAGAGAGAGAGATAGAGAGGAAGAAGAGGGAGAAGGGTGGAGAAGCAGATGGGCACTTCTCCGATGTGCCTGGCTGGAAATGGAACTGGGATCTCTACATGCTGGACAACACTCTACCACTGAGCCAGCCAGCCAGGGCTTTTTTCTTATTTTTTAAGTGAGAGGAGGGGAAATAGTGAGACAGACTCCTGTATAAGCCTGATTGAACCAGCAACCCCTATCTGGGGCCAACGCTCTGACCAACCAAGCTATCCTCAGCACCTGAGGCCAACACACAACCATTAAGCCATTAGCTGTGAGAGGGGAAGAGAGAAAGAATGGGGAGAGGGAGGGGAGGAGAAACAGCTGGTCACTTCTCATGTGTACCCTGACCTGGGATCAAACCTGGATGTCTGCATGGCCAGCCAATGCTCTATCCATTGAGCAAACCAGCCAAGGCTGATTTTTATGCTTTTGTTTAATGCTTGCTTTAGTAACACTGTATGTGTTTGCATGAAGAGAGATTCTGGGGGCCATATGCCCAATGGAACAATGCTACCAATACCTGAGGTAACATCTCAATAACCTAGAGAAGAAAAACAATAATGGTAGTATATATGGTATATATCAAATTTCTGGTAAAGATGGAATCACCATTTCAAAGATAGAACAACCATTACTCAATTAGAATTTGATTTAAGAGGGTTTTACAATTAAATTAACAGAAAATTTTCTGGTTTCTGTATATTTGATACTGTTCTCAGTACTTTGAAAGAAGCAGATAAAGTATGAGACATGGACCCCAGACTCATAAATTCACAATTTTCTAAGGTTAATTTTTTGAAATGACAAAGAAAGAGTCATCTAAAATATATAGTGCTGTCCATGGCAGTATTGAGTATTTAAGAAATAAAAGAAATGGCCTGACTAGGTGATGGTGCAGTGGATAGAGCATCTGACTGGGATGCAGAGGACCCAGGTTTAAAATCCTGAGGTCGCTGGCTTGAGCGTGGGCTCCTCTGGTTTGAGGAAGGCTCACCACCTTGAGCCCAAGGTTGCTGGCTTGAGCAAGGGGTCACTCAGTCTGCTGTAGCACCCTGGTCAAGGCTCATATGAGAAAGCAATCAATAAAGAACTAAGGTGCCACAATAAAAAATCGATGCTTTTCATTTCTCTCTCTTCCTGTCTGTGTGTCCCTCTCTCTGTCTCTATCTGTTTCTGTCACACAAAAAAGAAAAAAATGATGTGATTTTATGATTGAAAAGTATTTGAAAAGATCAAATATGCACTCATAATAATACCCAAGTAAGCTCTTGCTATTGTAATATTGAAGCATTGGGTTAGTCCTTAAATTATGTCTAGACTCAGATAACCATCAGTAGAGTGATCTGTCTCCCAGGGGTGATTATGTAATGTTAACATTTTTTCTAATTTGAAATAAGTTGAATTAACTGAAATTTATTAATTCTTTGCATATATTACGAGAAAAATATGCATACTGAAGTATAATTGCAGAGAGGTCTGTGTGCAATAAAATGTATGAATTTTTTTTCTTCATTCATTGAGGGAGGTAGCTTGAATGGTAACTTTGTGATACATCTGTAAAATTAAAGCATGTGTCCCACTCATCTATTCTTATCATTTGTCTTTTCAAACATCAGCTCTATTATATTTTTTTGCTCATTATGTTAAGCCTTGTTAAGCTTTTTTTAAAAAATGTCTTATGCCTCTTTCTGACTTTTCTCAAAGTCCATTTAAACATAAAAAATATGTCAGCAATGTACATATTTTTAAATATCTGGGGATTTTATATTGGAAACATGGAATAATAACTTAGAATTGGTGTATTCCAAAAGCCTTCAAATTATTGAAATGATTCAAAATTTAATTTAATTCAGTTATTTTCATATCAATTTTATCATGAAAAATATTATGTAATTGATCAGGTGAAGAATGTGAGTCTGACACTAATCAGTTAATTGCATCAGAACTGTTGTCAACTGAAATCATGAGCATCAATATTATGAGATAAGCCAGGCAATTCATCAGAATAAAAATTCGGAAGAGTGTCTGGGTCCTTTTAACTGCTAGAAACTAGAGAGATTGAAGACTAGGGTCACAAAAGGTGAGTAAAAGTGACTTGTTAGTATAGTTCTAAATAGATGGCCCCCTAGAGAGCCATGAGGTTCAGTCTCCTTTCTGAAGTTGAAGAGCCTTTTAATCATTTCAGGCAGGTAGTTATTTCCTTAGACGCTCCCATGGAATAAGATATCCCATTTTCTCTTTATACACTGAATTTTGCTATGAGAGAAAGTCTATCTTGGGAATTAGGATTTTTGCTAATCAAGAGTTACAAGCTGGTATCACAGGTAAAGTGTGGATCTCTTTCTTGATTATTTGGTTTGATTTAGTTCTAATAAGTATCAGGCACTACTTGGAGATTTGGAATAAAATGGAACAAAAGGGGTACTTGTATCGTGAACTTCTATTCTAGTGGGGTAAAATAGAAAATAAATACAAAAATAAAATAATTTCAAATTGTGATAAATGGTATGAAGTAATAGAATACATTGGTGGGGACTGAGATGCATTAATTAGATCAATTGGTTAGGTATGGCTCTGTGAGGAAGCAACATTTGGGCTGATAAATGAATAAAGAGGAAGATTAAATGGACTAAATGACATGGTGTGTTAAAAAGAATTCCAGAGCTATGACCTTGGTTAAGCTTGTAAATCTCCTGGTTCTACTGGCTACCATATGTTTTTGTTAGATTAAATTCTAATCAAAATTTATTGTAATTTGGCAACATTTTTATTTATTTCTCAAGCAAACTGTTTTAAACTGGATTGTTGTTTGACAAGTCTGGAGGGATGTTGGAATCCTGGTGAGTTCTCATTGGTAAAGATCTCAGAAAACAGCTTGAGAGAGGAGGTAGGTCTTGCTTATTTTCTATGCTTATTCTACCTACAGCAGGTAACACTCTCAAAATAAGCCAGTCTGATGCTTGAGGAACATTATTCAAGCCAACCAGGCTGTGGTTGACAAACTGACGGGTTACTTATATAGCGATAGACTCTTACAGCCAAATGAAAACAGCAATCCCATCTTTTCACTGAAGCTGGTGACATGGTGAGGGTGAGAGATACTCTCTAGAGGAATAAGCTAGGATTGACTCCTGGGACACAAGGCATCAGAGACCTAAGGTTAGGCTTCTCCATCCAGGATTGTGAAAAGCTGGTTGGTCAGTAGGTAGAATTGTCTTGTGGAATAAAGCCTCAAGTAATACCTGTGAAACACAAGTATGTTTCACTCACTGAGGCTCACTAATCCTCTCCTGCAGTCTTTTTCTTATTCATTTCTTTTATTTTTTTCTTAGTACTTCCTTTTAAAGATATTCTTCCTAACTATGTTCCAGGGAATTAAGTCTGAAAGATTAAAACAGCGTTCTGGGGAAAAAACAAAGGGGGAGGGGCTTAACCTATGCTAAATCTTGCCTCTTCTCTGAGGAGAGGGTAAATTCTCCAGAGAAATCCTATAATTAAGAAATCTATTTATGTTTGTTTTACCAAACAGCCTCATGCTTAGCCGACTATGTAAACTTATCTTTTTCCTCACAGAACATCTATTAGTATCTTGTTGGAAGCACACCAATTTAGAAACATTGTTTCAAAGCTGACTGGTTGGCCAGGCATGAGTGCCAGCAATTAGGCTTTTGTTTGAGGAAAGGCAGAGCAAGCACACTGATATTGAAATGACTTTATCAAATATGTTTTAATAAGATATTTCCTAAGACAGTAGTAGGACTGAGATTATGAAAGATACCTTATATGCAAATCCCTGGGAAGGTGTTTTAAAAATGTTCAGTATCACAATAACCATGTAATCTTATTACAACAAAGTATTCAATTAGAAGCTTATAATTACTAAGTATTTCTTAAATATTTTAATCTTTAGTACCAGAATTTGATGACAAGATGAGTTTTCAAAGGAACAGAAAGTGCTTCTAGCTTTCTGCTTTGGTATTGAAAAATCAATTCATCCTTAATGGCCTGCGAGTGATTTTGACTTCTTGAATGATTCAAATTTAGACTTTTAGTTTGGAAATTTCAACATCTTTATACCAGGTAGTAACACAGAAAACAGCTCTTCTTTAACTGCTAAGCTAAGCCATTTTTTTGTTTGTTTGATTTCCTAAATAAAAATATATTTCTGGGAAATAGATACTCAAATACAGATTTCTGTAGACCCTAGTCTATTCTTTTATCTTGTCTTTGTCATTGCTTTCTTGATGTATTTTAAAACTTGGCTCTGAGATTGGTCTCTGTTGTTGCTGTTATCTGAGTGTTCTGAGCAGTTACTCTGATAGTCACCTAGACACCATTGATCAAAGGATGTCTGGCCTTCAGCATGATTACATTAAGATTGATATTAGACTTAGTGGCCATGGGTGAGACCATTTCTTTTCAGTCTCAGTTTTAAAATATGATTCATGAATATTTTTTTGCCATTGGGTAAAATTAGAGAATGGATGAAGAGATTGGTAAAGCTAGAGTGACAGCAGAGACTTGGAAATTAAAAGAAATTAGTCCCCATTTATTTATATTATAAAACTTCAAGTAGCAGAGTAAATTTATTAAAGTCCCCTTATGCCCAATTTTATATTTGGCTCCAGTTTCTATATTTAGCACCTACAAGTAAAGAAGGGGAAAGAGATTTGTAATTATCATTCACAAATCTATATATTATAAATACCTGGTAATATTTTGGGAACTGGTACAAAAAAATAAATTATAGTAATCTGTTTGCATACTGTTCCTACTCATTTATCTATATGAATTTTCTCACAATAATAATGATCTGTTATTATTTAGTTTTAAAGGTTTTTGTAAACAATGAACTAATTTCTGTTACCCTTTCTGCCATCAACCCTTTCTTGCCATTGCTCCATCATTCAAAATTGCTTTCAGATCCAGAAAAGGGTTTGCTTTGTTTTTTTTTATCTTTGTTTTCTGCTCACTTGAAATGTTTGCTTTAATACACTCTAGTTTAAGGGTAACATACTTTGTTTTTTGTTAAGTGACTCTGAGGCCCAATCTAGGAATTTTTGTTCAAAAAGTGTAATCCTTCCTTTTTGGTTACAGATTGTAGATTGCAAGCACCTCAAGAGACTTGCTAACCACTGCTCTACACCCAATCCTGGTGCCAGCCCTAAGCCTTTTCTACATCTTAGGAAAATCAGAAATATCCAAAGATAGCTGGGGTCAAGGAAAACAGAAGTTGAACTGAGTCACTAGTTCACTATCAAACTATTACATTTTCTTTCCTGAGTCCCTTTATATCTCTTTTCATTGTTTTCAAACCACTGGTGACCAGTGGAGGTCTATGGACTATTTCTGAAAGGTCATAGAGAACTCTGAAAATCCAGAAGCCTTGGGTCAGTGCAGTATCATATTGTCTTTAGTAAGAATTTCAAAACTCTTGAGGACTATTGCTTTAAAAAATCTCAAATACAGTTGGCATACTTTTTATATTAGTTTCAGGTGTACAGCATAGTGATTAGACATCATATAAACTGTTTCCTAAATTAAATATACTTCTTTTAGTTTCCTCACACTGGCAGAGGGCCAAAATAAGGAACACTTTTATAAATTTTACCATTTGCTTTGCTGTAAGGATGCTGTTGAAGACATGGGTCATTACATCGCATAGTCTCTTCCTCAGGGAATCCCAGGAGATACTCCTGACTTCAGATTCCAAAATCATTATCGGCTCCTGAACAACTGAACAATTTCTTTCATAAAGATACTGGGACTGTGTAGCTCACCATGATGTTTCCTCTTTTAGAGTAGACAGCTGAAAACCTCAGAGTCAAACTTATGACTTTTTATGGCAAGTATATTGGTTTTATAATGTTTTTAAGTTAAACATTTGTAACTCAATTCTACACACTTATCCTTGTTTTAAGTGTTTTAATTTCTTCTTTTTTGTGTGTGTTATCTTGCCCAATTCGTGTAAGGTGTCTTAAGTTCTTTCTGGAACAATATAGAGAGTAGATAAGTAAATAATGAAGAGCTATTGTATATTGCAGCTCTCCAAGCTCAGCATTTATTTTAGTAAAGAATTAATTTTGTCTGTTCAAGTACTTTTTTCTCCTTTAATCTTCCATCCCTTTAGATGGGTTCCTTAGTGTCCAGCCTTTAATCTTTTCCTACATTATTTATCATTTTGATGTTACAACATTATTGTTGCCACTGCTGTTGCTGTTATTATTATTGTTTTGAGAGTCCACTACTGACAAGGGCACAGCATATATTTCCACCTCAGAACAGTTCTCATTCAAAAGAACATAGATAAATATACTTTTTAAGAAGGCTTGTGACTTTAGAAAGTGAAAACTGCTGTAAATCCCATGCTTTCTCAGGCACAGTGACAAATAACAAGACAAAGCAGTCTGTGCTTTGAAACTGTGAGCAGTGACAGTCCTCTTACTGATTAAGTATCAGTAATCCCAGTTGACTTCTTTTAACCTTATCTAAGAGCACACTTTAAAGTGCTCAAGCTAGGTTTATAAAATTGCACTCTGAGTCCTGATTGGGTAGCTCTGCTGGTTAGAGTGTCATCTAAATATGCCAAAGTTGTAGGTACAATCCCTGGTCAGGGCACATACAAGAATCAACCAATGAGTGCGTAAATAAATGGAAAATCATCCATCTCTCTCTCTCTCTCTCTCTCTCTCTGTCTCTCTCTGTCTCTTTATCTGTCTCCCTTCTTTCCCCTCTCTCCCTCTCCCCCTTCCTCTCTAAATCAATAAATAAAATAAAAAATATAATAAAATAGCACTCTGAGTAACACTATGCTAAGAAATTTGTCACAGTGTCTTGGTGTACATTTTTACCTGAAGTTAAAATATCTCTCAACTTCAATACAGATTGATTTTTATGCCAAGAATATTATTCTCTGGCTTTCAGCTGGCATCAGCCTAATAGGCAGCAAGGTGACAGGGTGCTTGGTGTTGGGGGAATGCATTTAGAAACTGAAGTCAGGGTGATACTGACCATAAGTAGACCTGTGGGTAACACTGTGTTTAAATATCCTTCTTTCTTCTTGACAGTCATTAGAGTTATTTTGTCCCTACCTAGAAGTTGTGTAGTTCAAAGAATATGTGAAGCATAGAAAATTCAATAGCAATGAACTCCAAAATGTAACAAAAGTTTAGTAAATAGGAACAGCTTATTTCTTGATTACCCAACTAATTTTTCAAACTAGAAGTCTTTGATTATCCTTCACACTAAACATTTTATTGAGTTTCAATTCTGAGAGTGTTCCCACTACTTAGTGTGATGTTCTAGACATTTTATAGTCTAACACTTAGGGACATGTATGAAATGTCTGCTGTTTGTGACTGCTGCACATCTCTTGTTATTCACTCCATATATTAATAATTTATACTGGGGATTATGCCTTCTTAAAAAGTAACTGCAGACCAGGCTGGTTAGTTCAGTCAGTTAGAGTGTCATTTTGAAACAACAAGGTTGTGGGTTCAATCTCCAGTCAGGGCACATATGGGAAGCAACCAATGAATGAACATCTAAGCGGAATGACAAATTAATGCTTCCCTTCTGCTCACCTCTCTCTCCCTTTCTCTTTCTGTCTCTCTAAAAATCAATTGAAAAATAAAATTCCTGGCTAGATAGTTCAGTTAGTTGGATCATTGTACCAAAGCACAAAGGTTGCCAGTTTGACACCTGGTCAGGGCACATACAGGAACAGCTCAATGTTCCTGTCTGTCACTCTCTCTGCCTCTTTCTAAAACAAAACAAAACAAAACACAAATCCCCAACAGACTGTGCTTTCTAGCTTCCCCATTTCATTTCCAGCCAGGTGTTAAGACACACCCACCTGTGTTTCTGATAGAATATACTGTGTATACTGTGGATAGTGACTAAGAATCCTGATGAATGAGTGATGAATGAGGTACATTTTCAGCATTGTCATCTGACAATATGTGTCTTATGTTTAGAGGGAGTAGTTATCAGCCTTGATTAAGAAAAATTCATACAAAAAGTAAACAAGTTTATTCTTTTCCCTTTGATAGCTTGAAGAAGAGATCTTAATATTTAAAAGTCATTCTTCATGATATAGAGTTCAACAGATCTGTCATATTCCAACTTTTAGAAAATCTATGTGATAATTTTGAAAATAATACTGGAGCAACTGGATGTGTAAAAGTGTAATGTCTGGAAAAATTAATTCTAATAGATATTCTAAATGCTGGGAAGACAGACTAACCTGGTGTAGGAAAAATGTCTGTGTTAGGCATGCTCACTTGCACTTTGCATGATTAGTGCATGAGCACATGGCAGAACCACGTGTGTGTACCTTACATAAGACTATGGGTACTTTCCCTCGGCACGAATAGCTTGCTTGCCACCACGAGGGGCGGCTCTCCTGTTTTTTGCCTGCTGCATCTGGAAGAAGTTTTCCTCTGTCTGTTCACTCACGCACCATTGTGAGAATCTAATAAACAGGAATGGCTCAATGCTTTCTGGCTCTGCAGTTCCTCTATCATCTGCCCAAATCCAATGTGAACCTGCCTCGCTTCAATCACCAGCATTACACCTGGGGTCTGATCTGGAGGTCAGGGTCTGGATTGCATCTCCAGAGAGAGGTTAGCTCATGCAACTGAGCTCTGGCTGTTTACAGAGGAAGAATGCAAAGGAACAAATTATCAGATGGAGAAAAACTGTATGTTGTGCAATGCTATTTATTACTTTTGTCACCAAATCTTAAGCAAGTTTCTACCCTCATGAATATGATTTAGTTCTTGTGGCTGTCCATAAAACTGAGATCAGTGTACAAATTAGCATGAATGCAGAACAGAGACCACATGTACAAGGTAAGCCAGAAATTGAGGAGCCATTGTAAAAAAAAAAAAAGAAAAAGTAGACATATACTGGAAAAGTAGGGAAGATATTGAACTCACATGGGTTGTGAAATGAGACCTTTGATTCAAGTTGAAAAACTCTAGATGACATCAGAGTAATAGTAGCATGAAAGATAACTAATCTCTCCCCTTCAAATTTTAAAAAATTGAACAGCTATAACACAGTGAAGCAACCCTAACTGGGCTCTCAGACTTGCCTGAAAGATCTGAATACTAAATTGACTAAAGGTGGAAAGGGTTGAGAAAGGAGGCAGAAGATAAAACTCACTCCTGCTGGCTTTGGAGCAGAGATTGGCCTGGATTGTCTGGGATTTTGTCTTCTGGGGCTCCAGAGAGGAGGGAAACCCAGAGTGACTTTTTTCCCTCATGTCAGGGCTATGGAGAGGATAGAAGCTTGGACTATCTCAGTTTTGTCTGCTGGGGCTACAGAGAAGGAAGCCTGGAGCGACCAGGTCTCCTTCTGTGGGGAGAAATGGTGAGGTTGAAAAGCAGTGCAGAATGAAGGGTCACAGTCAGTGTTTCCATGGTCTGCACACAATCTGACCTCAGTGCAGAGACAAAGAAAGCCAAAGTGCAGTCCCCCACCTCCCAGAACCCACCTCCCTTATCTTGCAAAGTACAGAGTGGTAGTGATTGACCTCACAGCTAACTCTCCTTCCTGAAGAATGGAGGTGCTCTGTGTCTGATACTCTGTTGAGACACAGGAAAGAGTGCCCAGAGGCCTGACAGCCATTGCTAAAGCCATAAAACTAAAGCCTAAAGCCATCACAATATGCCTCACCCACCAATGCGACTGCAGCCCGCCTACATCATTGCCCCAGCAACATTTCAGTGCAAGTCAGCCCAGGAATTTCACAGAGCTAAAACTTGTAGCACAGTGACACCAAGGAAGAAAACTGAAAAACTTCTCAAAACTGAAAATTTTATCTTTTTTTTTTCTTCTTTTGAATTTCATTTTATTTAATTTTTATATTTCTTACTTTTATTTTGGGGGGTGTTTATTTTAGATTTTTGGCTTTTTGCCTTTTTTTGTAGTTTTTCCTTTTTACCTGTCATCACTTTTTATATTTTTCATTGTATTTTTACCTTCACTTTTCATTTTTTAATTGTTTTTTGTTAGAGTTTTTAACAATACCACTCTCAAATGCTATCAAAGAAGAATAAATCAAATATCATGGCTTCACAATAAAGAGACATAGTTCAGAAAGAAAATAAAAAATCTTTAGAATGCAAGCTCAGTCACATTGAATCCTTGAAGTTAAATGATAGAGAATTTTTAAAAAATTTAAAAAGAATTTAAAAAATAATAGAGGATACAAAATTGAAGTTCTAAAAATAATCAGTGAAATGCAAGAAACTACTGATAGGCAATTTAATGAACTCAATAAACAAATTAATAAACAAAATGAGTACTTCACCAAGGACACTGAAACTTTAAAAACAGAGATAAAAAACTTGATACATGAATGGAAAATTGAGGTAGCAAGTTTACATAATAGAAAAGGCCAGATAGAGGAGAGAATTAGTAATACTGAAGACAGGCAACTAGAGATGTTACAGAGAGAAGAAGAGAGAGACTCACAAATTATTAAAAAATGAGAGAGCTCTACAAGAATTGTCTGACTCATCAGAAAGAATAATATAAGAATAATGGCTATATCAGAAGAAGAAAAGCAAGAAGGAAATGGAATGCCTATTCACACAATTAATTGCTGAGAAATTCTCAAGTCTATGGAAAGAGTTAGAGCCTTTAATCCAAGAAACAAGTAGAACACTGAGTTACCTCAACCCAAATAGACCATCTCCAAGACACATAGTAATAAAATTTTCAAAAAGCAGTAGCAATAAAAGAATTATCAAGGCAGCTAGGAAAGAGAACATAACATGTAAAGGAAGGCCCCATTAAGTTATCATCAGATTTCTCAGAAGAAACTCGACAAGCCAGAAGAGAGTGGACCCAAACATTGAAAGTACTGAAAGAGAAGAATTACCAGCCAAGAATACTATATCCATCAAAGTTATCCTTCAAGTATGAAGAAGAAATAAAAAATTTTACAGACATACAGAAACTGAGAGAATGTATCACCAGAAAACCCCACAGCAGAAATTACTGAAGGGAGTTATTCAACCAGGTACAAAGAACAAAACAAATATAAACTATGAGTAAAAGCTTCAACAAGGTCACAATAAAAACAAGAGTGATCTGTGACAATAACATAAATAAGGAGAGGATCATCAGTAGCAAAGGAGGATGAAATACAGAAGCACTCAAAAGACAAAGAACTTTTGTACATATGACAATTATTTTCTTAACCTAATGTTAACCACCCACAATAAAGCCACTACTGAAACAATAGCTTAAAAAAAAAACAAGGGAAAGAAGTATGGAATATTCCAAAAAAACACAAAAGAAAAGAACTAAATGAGACAGAACTGTTGTGATGACAAAAGCTACCCAGAGACCAGATGAAATGCATCAAAGGGCCAAGTGGAGGCAACTGTCCTGGTCAGGAGATCAAAGGATTGAGGCCCTATCTCTAGCCTTATTCAGATATTTATTAGCAAGTACAAATAACTTAAGGAAGCAGAAAGAAGTTTTAAGGGGGTGAAGTAAAGACGAAGGACATGCTGACTTCTACTCTCTATTTTGAGAGCCTAAACATTTTTTGTTGCTAAATCTAATCCTGCTGTTTTGCTATTTCTAGTACATTCTGTCACCAGCGTGGGGTCAGAGAAGTCCCTGGCCTCACGTCCACTCTGGGCTGTTGCCCTGGGGTGACTTACTGACTCTAATTATCATCCTAACTCTGCAAGTTTTCCCAGTGTGTTCCCATATACCCCCCTTTTTTGTTTTAGTAAAGATGAAAAGAGAGTAAGATAATCAGATGGTTCAGTGATGACTGGCTTGTTAACAGGTGGTGGTGGTTGCAGTGGAAGGTGAAGGGCAATGAAAGAAACAGGTTTTTAGAGGTTATAGGCATGTTTTTATTGTGTAAAACTTCTTCATCATGCCTGGTTAGACATTTAAAAATGTCCCAAGTGATGTCAACTGCTCCCTGAGTGCTTGAGACCAAGCTAGGTATCCTTTTTGGGAGGTGTTTATTTCCAGAGATGGATTCACTATTAGCTTCTATATCTTTGGAACTGTGTTGCTTCTTAGGAAATGATGTCAACTCATGACAAGGCTTCAAATTTCTCACTAGTATCTAAAGAGAAACTGTTGATGGCAAAATTGCAACCTACCCTTGCCCCAGGTTAGCAATTCAAATGGATTCGGCCACTCAGGGCCTGCTAATATATCCCAGTCAAACATAACAGGCTGAGGCCATTGTTCAGCTGGTACAAAATGCCTCTTGGCTTCAGTAAGTCTGGATGAGGAAATGGTAAAATATTAAGAGTAAAAAGAGCCTTATACAATTGTTCTTGTGAGTAAATCTTGTGCTGATAAAGGGATATTGTATCAAGAAGACATAACACATCTTAATATACAGTATGTACACCAAACAAGGGAGTACCAAAATATATAACACATCTACTAAATGATCTAAAAATAGAAACAGACAAAAACACAATCATACTTGGAGATCTCAACACTTCATTAAGGGTGTTAGATAGATCAACCAAACAGAAAATCAATAAAGAAATATCTGCCTTAAATAGCACACTATACCAAATGGGCATAATAGACATTTACAGGATATTTTATCTCAGAACATTAGATTATACATTCTTTTCTAGTGTGCAAGGAACGCTCTCAAGAACAGATCATCTGTTGGGCCACAAAACTAACATCAACAAATTCAGAATGATTGAAATTACACTAAGCATATTTCCTTACCATAAGGCTTTCAAATGAGAATTTAACTGCAAAAAGGAAGTAAAGAAGCCCACAAAATGTGGAAATTAAACAACATACTACTGAAAAATGACTGGGTCAAAGAAGAAATAAAAGCAGAGATAAAAAGATACAGACAAACAAAAATGACAACATAACATCAAAATTTCTGGGATGCAGCAAAAGCAGTAATAAAAAGGAAGGTTATATCAAGAAACAAAAGAGATCCCAATAAACAACCTAAAATCACATCTTAAAGAACTAGAAAAAGAAGAGCAAAGGCAACCCAAAGTCAACAGAGAAAAGAAGATAGTAAAAATTAGAATAGAACAACAAAAAAAAACAATAGAAAAAATTAATACAACAATGAGCTTGTTCTTTGAAAAGATCAATGAAATTGATAAACCTCTGGCTAGACTCACTAAGAAAAAAAAAAGAAAGAACTCATATAAACAAAATCTGAAATGAAAGAGGAGAAAATCCCACAGACATCATAGATATACAAAAGACCATAGTATGAATAGACCCATAAATAGGGAGAAAATAGAAACAACTATCAAAAACTTCCACAAAAGTCAAAGTCCAGGACTAGATGGCTACACTAGTGAATTCTATCAACCATTCCAAGATTTGGTACCTATCCTTCCTAAAGTCTTTCAAAAGACAGAAGAGCAAACAATACTCCTTAACACATTTTATGAGGCCAACATAACCCTGACAATAAAACCTGGCAAGGACAACACAAAAAAAGAAGACTACCAACCAATATTTCTAAGAATACAAATGCAAAATTTCTAAACAAAATACTATACAAAGGGTCTTTGGGTTATGATACAGTTCCATTCCTATGACAGTGATGTAACCTGAATTTTGGTGTAAGTCAAAACACACACTAGCCTAAGTCACTTACTTATCCTAACACCGTTGTAAAATCATAATATAGAACATAAAGACACAATTAAACCACAGAAAAAAGAAAAAGACATAAATATACTGTACTACATTTATGTCTGTATTATAAGAGAAAAAATAATAAAAAATAAACAATTGTAAAATAAATTCCTTACCTTTATTCCTCTGCTTGGCTTGTACACTGAAAGGAGCATTGCAAAGTGGGAGAGAGTGACCTGGAGGAAGCTGGAGAGGCTGAAGAAGCTGCAGAAAGTGCTAGAGATACTGGGTCAGGTGAATCAGGATTGCCTAGAGAACAGGCAGGAGATGCTGGAGATGATTTTACCTATACTGCACGTGTTTCATTTTGAGAAGCAGCTAATGTAGAGGGTACAGGATCTGTTGCAGGCTTCTCTACCTTCTTAAAGAATTATTTCAGGCTAGTCTGGAGGACACCAATTCCCTCATTCATATGCCAGGTTACTGCGTATTCTTCTGCCATGCACAGCCAAACTAGTTCACCCACATAGTCCATAAATATAATGCTAATGGCATAAGCTGAAAAACTCATGTCTCAATTTTTTTAAGTTTTTATGGGAGTGAGCATCATAAACTCAAAACATCATATATCAAGACTGTTGTAACCCGGGGACCACCTGTACTAGCAAATTGAATACAACAGCACATTAAAAATTCATGCATCATGATCAAGTAGGATTCATTCCAGGAGCACAAGAAAGGTTTAACATATGTAAATAGATCAATATAATATACCACATCAATGAAACTAAGGACAAAAATTATAGGATCTGATTAATAGATGCAGAAAAAGGTATTCAATAAGATACAACATCACTTAATCTTTAAAACATTCGATAAAATTGGTATAGAAGAAAAGTACCTCAACATAATAAAAGCCATATATGACAAACCATCAGCTAATATTATAATAAATAGTAAAAATATGAAGGATTTTTCTCTAAAATCAGGAATAAGACAAGGCTGCTTACTCTCTCTACTATTATTCAACATAGTTCTTAAACATGGAAGTTTAAGCAAGAACAATCAGGCAAGAGAAATCATTAAAAGGCATCCATATTGAGAAAGAAGAAGTAAAGGTATCACTTTTTGCAGATGACATGATCTTGTATTTAGAAAATGCCAAAGACTCCACCAAAAAACTATTAGAAACAATAAACCAATACAGTTAAGTTATGGGATACAAAATCAATATACAAAAATCTATTGCTTTTCTATTTGCCAATGATGAAACCTTGAAAAATGAGCTAAAAAAATTCTTTTTACAATTTTAACAACAACAACAAAAATAAAATACCTAAGAATAAACTTAACAAAAGATGTGAAGTACCCATATACTGAAAACTATGAAGCATTATTGAAAGAAATTTAAAAAAGACAATGAAATAAAAAACATTCCATGTTCATGGGTTGAATTAATAAACATAATAAAAATGGTTATATTACCCAAAGCAATATACAAATTTAATGCAACCCCCATCAAAATGCCAATGTCATTTTTGAAAGTAATAAAACAAAAAATCACCAGGTTTGTATGGAATCATAAAAAACCCCGAATAGCCAAATTCTGATAAAATAGCCAATCCTGATTAAAAAAAAGATGAAGCTGGAGGTTTTATACTACCTGACTTCAAATTATACTACAGAGCCATGCTAATCAAAACAGCATGGGATTGGCAGAAAAAAAACCATACAGCCCAATGGAACTGAATGGAGAGCCCAGAAATAAAACCACATATATATGGACAGATAATCTTTGAAAGAGGAGCAAAAAACATACAATGGAGAAAAGAAAGTCTCTTTAATAAACGGTGCTGAAAAAATTGGAAAGCCTCATGCAAAAGAACAAAGCTTGACTACAGTTTGTCCCCCTGCATAAAAATTAATTCAAAATAGATCAAAGATCTAAATATAAGATCTGAATAAATTACATAGAAGAAAACATAGGTACAAAACTCATGGACCTTGGTCGTACAAGACAATTTATGAATTTGACCCCAAAGGTAAAGGAAGTAAAGGCAAAATTAATAAATGAAACTATTTCAAACTAAAAAGCTTTACACAGCAAAAGAAACAGATGACAAAACAAATGGGCAGTCAAATAATGGAAGGTGATATTTACAAACAAAAGCTCTGATAAGAGATTAATATCCAAAATATATGAAGAACTCACAAAACTTGGCGACAAACAAGCAAACAATTCAATTAAAAAATGGGGAGAGGACCCAAATAGACACAACTCCAAAGTAGACATACAAATGGCCCACAGATAAATTAAAAAATGCTCATCTTCACTAGCTACTAGAGAAATACAATTTAAAACTACGTATAATGAGGTACACCCTCACATCAATTACATTGGCTATTATCAACAATACAGGTAATAACCAGTGCTGGAGAGACTGTGGAGAAAAAGGAACCCTCATTTACTGCTGGTAGAATGTAGACTACTACAACCATTATGAAAGAAAGTATGGTGGTTCCTCAAAAAATTAAAATAGAGCTACCATATGACCCAGCAATTTCTCTATTGGGTATAAACCCCCCAAACTTGAAAACATTGGTATGTAAAGACACATGTAACCCTATGTTCATTGCAGCATTGTTCATAATGGCCAAGACATGGAAAGAACCAGTGTCCCTCGATAGAGGTTTGGATAAAGAAGCTGTGGTACATATATTCAATGGAATACCACTCAGCCATAAGAAATGATGACATATTACCATTTACAACAACATGGATGAACTACGAGAACATTATGCTGAGTGAAATAAGTAAATCAGAAAAAGCTAAGAACTATATGATTCCATACATAGATGGGATATAAAACTAAAACTTATGGACTTAAATACAAGTGAAGTGGTTACTGGGGGGAGGGGGTGTGGGGAAGTGAGTGAGGGTAAGGGAATAAAGAGGGGGAAATATACAGATGGAAAATGATTTGACTTTGAGTATTGGACACATAACAACAGTTAAAATAGTATAGAAACATTTACTTGAAACCTATGTACTCTTATTCATCAATGTCACCCCTTTAAATTTCATTTTCTAGGTAAAATTTAAAAAAATAAGAAAAAAAAGTTTAACGCAAACTGAAAGTCTCTAGCTACATCTGAGTTAGAATGTGGGCTTCAGGGACCTCATGGTTGAGTGTGGATACAGATGGTAAGCAATTCACAACACAGTGCGGGTGGTATAGTGTAGGGAAGGGCAAGGTGCTTTGGGAATAGAAAGGAAGAGTTGAGGGAGCCAGGAGGATCTCACTGAAGTGGTGACACTTGGTTCTGAAGGGTTTGGGGATGTTGAAAAGGGAGATGAGTATGCAGGAGTAATTGAATCACATGCTTCCACTTGGGCAAATTTAATTTTCTCTCATATTTTGGAGAGTGAGTGGCCAAAATGTAGTTAACAAATTTTTACAAACAATCTAAAACTATTGTGAGCAGGTGAGAAGCTTTCATTTTCTGTAAGGAATTTATATTTTAAGGGATAAAGGGAGAAATACTATAAAATGTGTAAAACTATGTACAAATAGGGAAAATTAAGGAACATTTAAAGGAAAAAAGGAGGGTTGAGGAATAGAATTACTATTTTTATATTATCAAGAATACAATTTCTAATTTCTGGGCTTTGCCTGACTTCTTGACTTTTCCTCTGGGAATGGAACATTTTTATTCTGTCTTTCCTATCTGTGAGAGGATCTGAAGCTATGGAACTGGAAGGGAATGATTAATGATTTTGTTGTTCTTTCTGGTTAGACCAGTTTAAATTTGCCTTTCTGAGCTGCAGGATGTAATCTCTGACCTTTTCTAAATTTAAGTATCTTCCTATGAAAAGAAATTCTTTCATCTCTATATATCTCAAGAATCATCTTTTCCATTTATAATTTAAAATTTTTGCTTTAGAAATATTTTTATATAACTTAACATATAAACCTCAGGTTTTCATCATATATATGTTCCAGGTCAGTACTTTTCAAAGTTTAATGAACACATGAATTGCCTGATAAAACACAGATTCAATTTCGGTAGTTCTGGAGTGAGGCTTCAGATTCTGTATTTCTTAGGCTCTCTAGTGATGTGAATGCTGCTGGTCTGTGAACCATACCTGCTGCAAGACAATAGGTGACTATGCAGATGAAATAAATCAGAACCTCAGGGCCAAAATCTGCCTTGAAATTTGGGGCAGAGTTCTTGGTCCCCTATTTTTCCTCCTCTCAGCTTGATCAACTCTGAAATCAAATAATTAATTTTTTTTTTCCTTTTTGTCTACAAGTGGAGAGGACTGACCAGGTGGTGGCGCAGTGGATACAAGTGGAGAGGAAGTCCTTTCTTTTAAGATCTCTGTCTATGTTCCCATTTTTAGTTGCCCTGGGGTCCTGGGGTCATTTCTAAAAGAAACAAAATCTAGTCATTTTCAGAGATTTTTAGAGCCATTTAATAGATATTAGATTGATGCGGCATCATGGGAGCTGCTGTTTGCATGTCTCACACAGATCAGAAACAGTCACTATAAAGACTCATGGAGGAAAGAGAACTGACCCTTTCTTCACTGCACACATTGCAACCACATACAATTTACACAAGAAAGTAGGATGTCAGTGGATGTGATGGGAAAACTTTTTATGAGAGAATAAGGAAATAAACTTGTCCCTGTGACTACCATTAAGTGGAAAATTTTTACCTGGGTATCTTTTGCATATTTCTTGTTAGCCCTCACCAAACTTTTGTGTTCACTTTAGACTGGGGATAGTCCTCTATGTCCAGCACCAATAGGTTAGAAAAATACCAACAATTATGTAGATTATTCATGCCTTTCATTCAGGCAGCCATCCAAGTATTTACCGGGCCCCAGTTATTTTCTAAGCAACGTACATGCAGCTGATACAATGGTGAGCAAAACAGACTCTAGTCATTGGGTACTTACAGTCTAGCTGTTGAGATAGAGCCTATAAAAAACCTTAGTATAAACATTTAATTCCAATTGTGGTCAATGCTTTATGTGTTCTCTTCTTGTATTTAGCATAACAACCCCCTTTGGGGGGGGGTTCCTTGTAAGAGGAAGAGAAGTCTTTTAGTAAGCTAATACAAATACTAGTAACCCAAGCCAGTTCACTAAACCTTTTTAAAATGAGGTCTGCAGTCCTGGAGTCCTGGGTTTTCCTTCTGTAAATTAATGCCTCAGGTGAACAGGTAGGGCATTGTGAATATCCTGACTATGAAAACATCACTAGTTCTCAGGCTAATTCCATCTGTCACAGCCCAAGTCCATGCTTTTGTCAACTTGTGCTTTGTGCACTTGTCAAACCCTTCTCAAATGCTCCTTCTGAGCTTCCCCCGAGATGGAGGTGGCTAGCCTGTGTGCTATTCTGTCCTTAGTTACCATCAACTTCATTTGTATGTTGTATTTTTATAATTAATTCTGCAGAGGGCCCTGGACAAGGGCAATGTGTTTACAGTTTAATCTTGGCTGGACTATGTGTTCCACTGGCAATTTATCCCTGGCCAACTTCATTCTTCAGGTTTTAAAAATGTAAAAGCTGTTTGTTTAGCTTATATATTCCTCATTGTTTAACCTAAATTCAATGTTTGAACTCATTCTTTTTTTGTATTAATTTGTGGGAACATGCTGAGAAAACATGCAGAGTTAGGTTAACAATCAGAGACAGCAAGGTGCCAAGCCCTGAACAAATGAGAGTCCAGGGCCTCTCTGACCCCATACTGGAGACAGTGCGTGCTGGAAACAGCAAAACAGAAGGATAAAGGTTAGCAACAAAAAATGTGTAGGCTCTCTTCATCTCAGAGATTAAGAGTCAGCATGTTCCTTGTCCTCCACTTTACTCCCTGAAAATGTCTTTTTTTCTGCTTCCTTCAGTTATTTGTATTTGCTAATAAATATCTGAGTAAGGCTGTGGATGGAGCCTCAGTCCTTCCATCTGAGGACCAGGATGGTTGCCTCCCCTCATCTAGCCTCCAAGTAGTTTTTGTGGTCATGACATTAATTAACTCTAATACATTTTCATTTCCTAATCCAGAATTTCCTTAACATCTTCCTAGCAATCTATACCACTGCTAGCAAAAAATTTGATATGCCCTGAGAATGACATTTAAATGAAGACTAGATAGGTAGCAAAAATCGGCCAAAGCACTGGTTGCAAGGGAATGGGTGGAGGGGGACTACATATGCTTTTGCTGAGGTGAAAAGAGGGAGGAGGCTCAACTGAAGATCTCAAAAGCAGTTAGTGTGGATGTAGGGTGGGGAACCAGGACATTTGGGCTGAGATAAGCTGAAGAGGTAAGATCATGAAATCTTATTAAGAATTTAAAATTTTGTGCCATAAACAAGGAGAGAACATGAAAGGACTTTAAGGAAGACTATAAGGGGAACTATGTGGGATAATTTCACATAGGTGCATTGGTGGAGCATGTGGTGATAAACTGGATTTACACTTCAAAATAAGAAACAGCTGAACTTTTCTGAGACAAAGAAAGTGCAGATTATGAACTGATGGCTGTTTTATCACCACTATGATGGTTTTCACATTATCTAATCAATACAGAGGATTTTATGTAGTGTAATCTTAAAGAGACCCCAAAATACTCAATTCTGATTGGAACTATTCTTACTAAGGAGGGATTGCACTAAGATTCAAGTGTCTTATATTACATTCCTTTCCTAAGAGTTTTGATTGGGGAAGATGAAAAGTCACTTAAAGCGACAGTTGGAACCAAGGTATGGAAATGGAAAAGGAGATTCCACCCACTTCATAAATATTGATGACACTATCTACTCACCCTTTTCTGAAAAATTATATGAAAGAAAAATCTTAAGCCCCCAGCAATACTCATTAAGTACCCACTACATGCAAGTATACACATATATGGCTTGGCATCAAAGACCATTTTAGTACATTCTTTTTTGGTAGATGAGACAGAAAATGGAAGCCTGTTACCTACTAAGCATTTTCTGTTTGGCAATGGCAGAGGTATATATTTTATTGTTCCATCTCAGGCTTCATGGCTTTAGGATCTTGGCTGTATTTTACAAATCAAGACTAAGTGGTTGGCCCTTGGTGATATCCTTCCATTCTCCTTCAAGTCACTTTATCCATGAAATTACAAACCATAAATCTATCCCTCACTTATAGGGAGATCTATCTATCTATCTATCTATCTATCTATCTATCTATCTATCTATCATCTATCTATCTATCATCTATCTATCATTTATCATCATCTATCTATCTATCATCATCATCTATCAATTATCTGTCTGATTATCTCTCTATCAGCCTATGTAGTATAATCATGAATTTATTGGATTTATTTGTTTTTCTAAAATCAGCTTTGTACCTTTTGTAAGGCAAAAAAAAATTTTTTTTGTTTTAGCCTGACATGCTTTATGTGCTTTTTTTCCTGTGAAATCAATTACTTTGTTACTAATACTCATTTATTAGATAAGCTAGTATGGGTCATAAGGTCCTCAGAAGAGCTCTTCCTCATTACCAGTGCTCTAACTGGGTCAGCAAGAAAGAGCCCTATAGATATGGCTTGTGCCCTTCATATGCTTGAGGGATATATAGTTAGGGAAAATGTTCTAAATAATAAGGATAATCTTGAATGTTTTTTAACTACTTTCTGATTGCAAAATGCTAGCCAACCAATACAGTCTCCATGTTGAAAAAAAGAAAAGGAAGAAAATAATTGTTACCTTTCTGAGAGCACTAGTTAAATAGTCTTATTGATCTGTGATTTCAAGGAGGATAGGGCCTGTTATCTTTCCCAAGGATGAAAGCTATACACTCTTGAATAAGGCTGTTAGGGGCAGCTTCTTCACGAAGAATAAAGAGTGCTGAGGAATAAAGAGTCTGCTGCCTTCGCGCTGTCATTCCACAAGTTCGGCGTAAGTATGGTGGTTTGGAAAAGTAGGCAAGTGAAGCCTGGAAAGGAGCAGATCCACAGGACACACACACACACACACACACACACACACACAGGCGCCAGTGAGCAGCATTTGTCATATTGATGTGTAAGGTGGAGCCACAAGGCTGCTTTTCATCTTGGTACCAGTCTATGATTGTAATCAAGAAATACGCTTTTATTTCCTAGGCTAAAGAGAAATTAGATGCCTCAGAGAAAGAGAATGAGTCAGAGTATATTGTTTTCCTGAAATCTTTTGGTTTTGATGATATTGTAATTTTTATCTTATGACTTATGTTTTACTACCACTAATGATAACCTAACCATCATATTGCATTGGTTGTAGAATATCAGGACTTTCAAGTTTCCTGTTAACTGACTCTTATCTCCCCACCTTGCTTATCAGCAGTTGAATGAGCAGTTATGTAATGTGAGCTATGAATAAATGGACATTAATGCTTTATGCTTTAAATGAGCAACTTCCATTTCTGTAAACAGGACCTCTGTCTCCCACCCCCCACCCGCAAGAAAAAAGCTAGTTGAAATTACTGTCACCAGGGACTAGCGATGCATGACCTCTGAATTTACATTTTTAACTGTGTTATGGTAGATAGATTCTGACTCATTGACAAATGGGCAGCTGTGACAAGGTGAGAGCTTAGTAAAACCTTGGTAATCTGCTAAATTTACACAAACTGAGTCTTTACTTAGCTAATAAGTGTTTTAGTCCTCTTGTAGGCAATAACTTTTTAATTGTGTGTAATAACTATAATTGACAATGTTTGAAAGAAACACCTCTGCTTCTGAAAAGTTGATAAAGAGCAAAAGCTAACTTTGAGTGGGTGGGTTAGATAATGGAGCAGGGCAAAAGCCCAAGACTCCGAAAGAAAGGAAGTCTGGGTTGCATCTAATATCCATTAAGTCATGTTAGAGATAAAGTTATTATATCAAACTCACTTGGATTCCTAGGGTTTATCACATCATTTGTACACGCATGATTAATACATCGGTGTTCATTTGAATAGCAGTGAATGAACCTGAACTATAAAAAAACCCCTAAAACTTTATAATGAGATCTAAAAAAATTACATAAAAGGAATATCATTACTGTCAACATCATTATCTTTGTTTTCGTTTTTAAACCTAAAGATAACAATAAAAGCAATGTGAAAGTCATACAAATATCTCTCAGGAATATTTTTTGTTCCCTAGAAAGTTAATTTACATCTGATTGAATTAAAATGGAAAGGCTCCAAACAAATAGGCTCTTGTGGCAAAATAAGAGATGAAAAGTTTATGGGGAGAAAATAACTATCTACTAATGCCTTTTTATTTTTGATTTCCAAAGCACACTGAAAGTGTCAGTTAATAATGACCAAAAATTGCTCACATATTTAGAAGAAAATCATTCAGTTCTTCAGTTTACATCTTTGCTACCGACAAATATTATATTGATAGACAGTATCTATTTATCACCTATCATCTATCTATCTATCTATCTATCTATCTATCTATCTATCTATCTATCATCTATCTATCATCTATCTATCTATCATCTATCTATCATCTATCATCTATATACCTAGTCTGTTTGTCTATACATTCACCTATCCACCCATCCACCCACCTATTTATCCATCCATCTGTTCATCTGTCCATCTGTCTGTCTATCCACCATCTGAAATGGTATTTTTGTAAACTTCTCTTAGCATCTCTCCAAAGCTTTTTCTGAAGCGATGCCTTTGTGCTATACTCTGAATGGGATTTGTGGTACAATCTTCAACCCCTTCACTTTACTAGTTTGAAAATACTGTTTCAAATAATATAAATGAGTGAATGAAGTGGTCTGGGTAGAAGGAAAGAAGAATTAATTATGTTGAAGAAACCAACTTTAAATTTCAAAAATAGAATTTTTTTTTTTTGTGAGATAGAGAGACAGAGAGAGGATCAGATAGGGACAGACAGAACGGGAGAGAGATGAGAAGCATAAATTCTTCTTTGCAGCACCTTAGATGTTCATTGGTTGCTTTCTCATATGTCCTTTGACTGGGGAGCTTCAGCTGAGCCAGTGAGCCCTTGCTCAAGCCAGTGACCTTGAGGTGATGTATATGATCTCATGCTCAAGCCAGTGGCCCTGCACTCAAGCTGGTGAGCCTGAGCTCAAACTGGCAATGTTGGAATTTCATACTGGGTCCTCTGTGTCTCAAGCCAATGCTCTATTCACTGAACCATCGCCTGGTCAGAGTCAAAGTTAGAATATTGTTATGGGAAACTCTTTTAAGTCCTATCCAATAATAGTGGAAATACTATATACTCCAGTAGAAAAATGGGCAAAAAAGAGTGAACTGGCAATTTGCAGCAGAGGTTATATTAGTAATTGAAGAAATACAAGTTAATGTTAAAATTCACTAATAATCCATAGAAGGTAAATTTGAAAGAACTAATGTGTTTACTTGTCAGGTTACCACTTTTAAATAAAAATATCTGACTTGTAAAATGGACTCTTTTATACCACTGGCACATGTGCAAGTTGTAGCAACCATTTGGTGGGTAATTTGTTAAATCTCAAAAACCTTAAAACAGTTCAAATATTTAAACTCAGTAATTCTAGTTTTGAGAATATAAACTAAGTAAATAATTTTAAATACATATGTAAAATATATACTGAATCATTTTTTAATAAAGAAAAATTGGTAAGAATATATAAATACAAAAATAAAAAGTTATATTAAATAGGATATTGTGGCGGGCATGGTGATTCACTATCCAAATCTCTGCAAGGAAAAACTTGTTGACCTGATGTTAGAAGAGCTGCCATCAGACAGTTTCAAGTGGCAGTGTTTTTGTCAGACAGACTCCAGATGGCTATAGAAAGCCACCTTGCTGAAGGTCACACACTTTTCTCAAGACAACCCATATACCATGACTTGTAGAACTGGGGGTATAAAGGGCTGGACATTTGGCCATGGAACAGATTTTAGCCCCGGAGATCACTCTGGGGTTGACCAAGCTTGTGGCAGGCCAGCATTGTAGCCTGGCTTGCTTTCTACTCAGTTCTGTTTTCTACACCTTTCTCCCCCAGTTGTGTGCTCCATGGACACTCCCTCCTAAACACTTTGCATGCTAACCTAGGTCAGAGTTTGCTTCCTGGAGAAACCAACTGCCTCAGATAGGTACAACCTGTAATAAATCTTTAAGCAATGGACTCTAATGTAGAAATTAAAATGATTTTAAGGAAAAGTTGACAGTAAAATAGGAAATTGTCTAGATCTAGACAGGAAAAAACCCCACTCAAATGCATAATATTCTCAATCTCTCTGTCTGTATGTCTGTCTTCCTCCCTTTTTCCCTCCCTCTCTCCTCTTACCCATGTAAATTGTACATGGGAACAAGAACAACAAAAACTACAGTATCATGAGCTACACCAAAATTTTACCAGTGGAATGCTTTGTCTCTCTCCTTCCTTCTTTCCCTTCCTCCATCCTTTCTCCCCCCACCTCAATTACTAATAAACATGTATTACTTTAGTCATAAGCAACATGAAAGTTTCAAAAACTAATCATGCTTAATTTAAAAAAAGTGTTTAAAAAGCACTGTGTATCAGACAGAGCACAGGCTTTGTACTTCCTATTTTTGATGTATTTATTTCATCAAAATAAGGACTGCATGTACACAGTCCTAATACAGGACTGTATATAAACAGCTTTGAGAATATGTGGCATACTATCCTAGATGTTTCATGATGTATAATAACTTAAAAATAACCTGCGGGAAGTATAACGTATTTAAAAAAACAAGCTTATATTGCACATTTAAATGATGTCAGTGATATGTAAGCTGGGTAAATGATTCCCAATAGTCCCCCGGGCGTTGGATAGTGTTCTACTTTCTGAATCCTGAGATCTCTAGTAAA
The DNA here is from genome assembly GCF_036850765.1 of Saccopteryx bilineata. NCBI lineage: Eukaryota > Metazoa > Chordata > Mammalia > Chiroptera > Emballonuridae > Saccopteryx > Saccopteryx bilineata. The sequence continues at coordinate 66,027,520 of NC_089498.1, forward strand.
AATACTGTCTTCTCTGTCTTAGCTTAATTCATCATGGACTTTGGTTCCTAATGATAGCTGTAAACTACTAGTATCTAGTACTATTCATGAGAATCACTGGAGAATCCTTTATCCCTTTTCTCAATTCTTTTGGGCTTTTGATCTTATCTCTGTAGATTCAGTGATTGGCAGCTTACCCTCTGCCTTCTTGTCTTTGTGTCAGGCTTGGTTTATCTGTTTTTCATTTCTGTCCTTCACCAAACCAAACTGGCTTCTCTGGCTGTGGGCAACCATCTTGTTAAAGTACTGATTTCACATTTTCTTCCTGGCCCTAGGGAAACATAACCTTGGCCATGTGCATGAAAATGAGGCACATATACAGCTCTCTACAGATTTAATTTTCCCCCAGTTTGAGCTGAACACAAACCTGTCGCTTGACTTCACAGTCTTTACCAGCCTGAAGATGGATGGCTAAAAAATATCTGATAAATTAGGCCCTGGCCGGTTGGCTCAGTGGTAGAGCGTTGGCCTGGTGTGCAGGAGTCCTGAGTTCGATTCCCAGCCAGGGCACACAGGAGAAGCACCCATCTGCTTCTTGACCCCTCCCCCTCTCCTTCCTCTCTGTCTCTCTCTTCCCCTCCAGCAGCCAAGGCTCCATTGGAGCAAAGTTGGCCTGGGTGCTGAGGATGGCTCCATGGCCTCTGCTTCAGGTGCTAAAATGGCTCTAGTTGCAATAGAGCGACGCACCAGATGGGCAAAGCATCACCCCCTGGTGGGCATGCCGGGTGGATCCCGGTCGGGCGCATTCGGGAGTCTGTCTGACTGCCTCCCCATTTCTAGCTTCAGAAAAAAAAAAATCTGATAAATTAAAGAGTGAATCAACAAAATTTTTTCTAAAATAAAAATAAAACATACACACAAAAAGCATGAACCAACAATTTGTAAATGCCTCAGCTACCACAAACAAAATATTTTGACAAATGTAACTGAAAAGGTAACATTATTCAGAGGAAAGAATACTCAGAATTATATAATTTCCTTTGAAACTCTAAATATAAATGAAGTCCCAGCACTTTTTAAGTTCTTTGTTTAAAAAAATGTAAAACAGTCAATATATTTACATTTTAAAATTTAACAGGTATAAAAGGTATGGGTGAAGTCTCCCTCCTAATCTGCCCCTGCATCCTCCTTGTGCCCCTCCTAATCAACCAGTGTTACCAATTTCCAGTGTACCTTCTAGACATAGTCTATGCATATATAATCTGCTTTCCATTAATAATATAATCTTGCTTCAAGAGGGCACGACCATGGTTTATTTTGTTCACAGTTTCTGCTGAAATATGTAGCACAATTCTAGGCATATGTTAGGGACTCAATAAATATTGGTAGTATAAAATAGTAACCAGTACAGACATTATTCTTGTCTCTAATCTCTTTTCCTTGCCTTCAAATATATCCAGCAGGTTTGGTTGATTTACCTAAAGGAGTAGTTTTCAACTCTATAACTTCACAATTTCTGCAATCATAGTTCAACCTCAAGGTCTCATCAATCTACACCTTAGAGTGTTAAAGCCTCCTAAAACTTCTTACCTTTTTACATACAGATAATTAGCTATGCAGAGAGAGGTACAGTGTAACTGTGGGGCTCAGAGCATTGGGTTGGTCTCTGCTTGAGTTCATATTTTAACTCTTTCATTTATAAGAATACTTGGTGCTCCTGATTTATATGAAGCGAAAAAATATATTTTTTGATGCGTGGCTGCAGGGAGAAGGAAAAATCACATTTACTCAAATGTAAATTGATTCTAAACTTATAAAATTGATCTCTATAACTGATGTTATAATCAAAGTCTAAATTAGAGCCAAGGATGAGATAAGCAAGATGACATTAATATTGAACAGCTGGTTGATGTTAAATCTTTCAAAGAGCCAATAAAGTGTTGGTTTATTAGCAGGGCTTAGGGAGTTATGTCTTATCCTCTAAGTGTTAATAGCACCTGGTTTTTCAAAGTACTAATTATAGAGAATGGCATAACAAATCTGTTAGTTCCTCCAACATATAAGAATTTTCATTGATGTGTGAGGTGATGAAAATATTTTTATATTATTGGAGTTTGGACCTTAGCCATAACTTCAGCATGCCTACATTTTCCTACTAGCTTCCCTAAATGTGGGAACACTGAGGTAAGACTTGAAGATATTTGCATGATTTATAAAATTAAAACTTAGATAACAATTTATCATATTTGAAGCTATTCTATCTTTGAATCCTGGTTATGTGTACCAAAAATTTTAATTTGAATTTCATAGTGTACATTTCTTTTTTTTTTTCTCATTCTTATATTTTGATTCTTTTCTTTTCTTTTTTTTTTATTTAATAATTTTATTTTTTTAATGGGGTGACATCAATAAATCAGGATACATATATTCAAAGATAACAAGTCCAGGTTATCTTGTCGTTCAATTATGTTGCATACCCACCACCCAAAGTCAGATTGTCCTCTGTCACCTACTATTTTGTTTTCTTTGTGCCCCTCCCCAACCCCTATCCCTCTCCCATTCCCCCCTCCCCCCCGTAACAACCACACTCTTATCAATGTCTCTTAGTTTCACTATTATGTCCCACCTACGTATGGAATAATACAGTTCCTTTTTTTTTTCTGACTTACTTATTTTGCTTCGTATCATGTTATCAAGATCCCACCATTTTGCTGTAAATGTTACGATGTCATCATTTCTTATGGCTGAGTAGTATTCCATAGTGTATATGTGCCACATCTTCTTTATCCAGTCATCTATTGATGGGCTTTTTGGTTGTTTCCATGTCCTGGCCACTGTGAACAATGCTGCAATAAACATGGGGCTGCATGTGTCTTTACATATCAATGTTTCTGAGTTTTTGGGATATATACCCAGTAGAGGGATTGCTGGGTCATAAGGTAGTTCTATTTTCAGTTTTTTGAGGAACCACCATACTTTCTTCCATAATGGTTGTACTACTTTACATTCCCACCAACAGTGTATGAGGGTTCCTTTTTCTCCACAGCCTCTCCAACATTTACTATTACCTGACTTGCTAATAACAGCTAATCGAAGAGGTGTGAGGTGGTATCTCATTGCCGTTTTGATTTGCATTTCTCTAATAGCTAAAGAAGATGAGCATCTTTTCATATATCTGTTGGCCATTTGTATTTCTTCCTGGGAGAAGTGTCTATTCATATCCTCTTCCCATTTTTTTATTGGATTGTTTGCTTGTTTGTTGTTGAGTTTTATGAGTTCTTTGTATATTTTGGATATTAGGCCCTTATCTGAGCTGTTGTTTGAAAATATCATTTCCCATTTAGTTGGCTTTCTGTTTATTTTGTTATCAGTTTCTCTTGCTGAGCAAAAACTTCTTAGTCTGATGTAGTCCCATTCATTAATTTTTGCCTTCACTTCTCTTGCCATTGGAGTCAAATTCATAAAATGCTCTTTAAAACCCAGGTCCATGAGTTGAGTACCTATGTCTTCTTCTATGTACTTAATTGTTTCAGGTCTTATGTTTAGATCTTTGATCCATTTTGAGTTAATTTTTGTACAGGGGGAGAGACTGTAGTCCAGTTTCATTCTTTTGCATGTGGCTTTCCAGTTTTCCCAGCACCATTTATTGAAGAGGCTTTCTTTTCTCCATTGTGTGTTGTTGGCCCCTTTATCAAAAATTATTTGACTATATATATGTGGTTTTATTTCTGGACTTTCTATTCTGTTCCACTGGTCTGAATGTCTATTTTTCTGCCAATACCATGCTGTTTTGATTGTCGTGGCCGTATAATAGAGTTTGAAGTCAGGTATTGTAATGCCCCCAGCTTCATTCTTTTTCTTTAGGATTGCTTTGGCTATTCGGGGTTTTTTATAGTTCCATATAAATCTGATGATTTTTTGCTCTATTTCTTTAAAAAATGTCATTGGAAGTTTGATGGGAATTGCATTAAATTTCTATATTGCTTTAGGTAATATAGCCATCTTGATTATATTTATTGTTCCTAGCCAAGAACAAGGTATATTCTTCCATCTCATTATATCTTTTTCGATTTCCCTTAACAATGGTTTATAGTTTTCATTATATAAGTCCTTTACATTCTTTGTTATGTTTATTCCTAAGTATTTTATTTTTTTTGTTGCAATCGTGAAGGGGATTATTCTTTTGAGTTCCTTCTCAGTTGTTTCATTGTTGGCATATAGAAAGGCTATTGACTTCTGTATGTTAATTTTGTATCCTGCGACCTTACTGTATTGGCTTATTGTTTCTAGTAGTCTTTTTGTGGATTCTTTGGGGTTTTCGATGTATAGGATCATATCATCTGCAAAAAGTGATACCTTTACTTCTTCTTTTCCGATATGGATGGCTTTTATTTCTTTGTCTTGTCTGATTGCTCTGGCTAGAACCTCTAGTACCACATTAAATAAGAGTGGAGAGAGTGGACAACCCTGTCTTGTTCCTGATTTAAGGGGGAAAGCCTTCAGTTTAGTGCCATTTAATATGATGTTAGCTGATGGTTTATCATATATGACCTTTATCATGTTGAGATATTTTCCTTCTATACCCATTTTGTTGAGAGTCTTAAACATAAAATTGTGTTGTATTTTATCGAAAGCCTTTTCTGCGTCTATTGATAAGATCATGTGGTTTTTGTTCTTTGTTTTGTTGATATGGTGTATTACATTAACCGTTTTACATATGTTGAACCATCCTTGAGATTCTGGGATGAATCCCACTTGATCATGATGTATTATTTTTTTAATATGTTGTTGTATTCGATTTGCTAGTATTTTGTTTAGTATTTTAGCACCTGTATTCATTAGAGATATTGGTCTGTAGTTTTCTTTTTATGTGCCATCCTTGCCTGGTTTTGGTATGAGGGTTATGTTGGCCTCATAAAATGTGTTTGGAAGTATTGCTTCTTCTTCAATTTTTTGGAAGACTTTGAGTAGAATAGGAACCAAGTCTTCTTTGAATGTTTGATAAAATTTGCTGGTATAGCCGTCAGGGCCTGGACTTTTATTTTTCGGGAGGTTTTTAATGGTTTTTTCTATTTCTTCTCTACTGATAGGTCTGTTTAGGCTTTCTGCTTCTTCTTGACTCAGTCTAGGAAGATTGTATTTTTCTAGGAATTTATCCATTTCTTCTAGGTTGTTGAATTTAGTGGCATAAAGTTTTTTATAGTATTCTACAATAATTCTTTGTATATCTACGGTGTCCGTGGTGATTTCTCCTCTTTCATTTTGGATTTTGTTTATATGAGTTCTTTCTCTTTTTTCCTTGGTAAGTCTTGCCAAGGGTTTGTCAATTTTGTTGATCTTTTCAAAGAACCAGCTCCTTGTTCTATTAATTTTTTCTATAGTTTTTCTGTTCTCTAATTCATTTATTTCTGCTCTAATTTTTATTATCTCCTTTCTTCGGCTGGTTTTGGGTTGTCTTTGTTCTTCTTTTTCTAGTTCCTTAAGGTGGGAAGTAAAGTGGTTCACTTGGGCTCTCTCTTGTTTGTTCATATATGCCTGAAGCGATATGAACTTCCCTCTTATCACTGCTTTTGCTGCATCCCATAGATTCTGATATGTCGTATTGTCATTTTCATTAGTCTGTATATATCTTTTGATCTCTGCACTTATTTCTTCTTTGACTCATTCACTTTTTAAAAGTATGTTGTTTAGTTTCCACATTTTTGTGGGATTTTTTTCCTCTTTTTTGCAGTTGAATTCTAGCTTCAAGGCTTTATGATCAGAAAATATGCTTGGTACAACTTCAATTTTTCTGAATTTGCTGATGTTGTTTTTGTGGCCCAACATATGGTCAATTCTTGAGAATGATCCATGTACACTGGAGAAAAATGTATACTCAGTCACTTTGGGATGAAATGTCCTGTAGATGTCTATCATATCCAGGTGCTCTAGTGTTTTGTTTAAGGCCACTATGTCTTTGTTGATTCTCTGTTTGGATGACCGATCTAGAGCTGTCAGCGGTGTATTGCAGTCTCCAAGTATGATTGTATTTTTGTCAGTTTTTGTTTTAAGATCAATAAGTAGCTGTCTTATATATTTTGGTGCTCCTTGGTTTGGTGCCTATATATTAAGAATTGTTATGTCTTCTTGATTCAGTGTCCCCTTAGCCATTATGAAATGGCCATTTTTGTCTCTGAGTACTTTTGCTGTCTTGTAGTCAGCATTATCCGATATGGGTATTGCTACACCTGCTTTTTCTTGGATGTTATTTGCTTGGAGTATTGTTTTCCAGCCTTTCACTTTGAATTTGTTTTTATCCTTGTTACTTAGATGAGTTTCCTGTAGACAGCATATAGTTGGATTTTCTTTTTTAATCCATTCTGCTACTCTGTGCCTTTTTATTGGTGAGTTTAATCCGTTTACATTTAGTGTAATTATTGATACTTGTGAGTTCCCTATTGCCATTTTATATCTTGCTTTCTGTTAGTTTTGTGTCTTGTTTGATCCTTCTCTTTCGTTTTTCTATCTTTTGTTTTTATTTGGTTGTATTCCATACATCTTTCCTCTGTTGCTATCTTTTTTATCTCATGTGCTTCTGTGGTGGTTTTTTCAATGGTGGTTACCTTTGAGTAATGAAAAGGGTCCCTACCCTGTTCATTGTAGTGAACTATTTTGTGAGTACTTTTGCACTCCATCGTCCTTTGCTACTGTTAATCTCCATCTTCTCCCCCTCTTTCTTTTTGTTGTTGTCACAGTTTAAATTTGGTTTTATTGTCTTCTTCTTGGAGCTTTTACTTGTGGCTCTGTTTTTTGTTTTTTTTTGTTCTTTGTATCTGATTGGAGAACCCCCTTTAGTAATTCCTGGAGTGGGGGTTTTCTGATGATAAATTCCCTCATCTTTTCTGTATCTGTGAATGTTTTTATTTCTCCTTCGTATTTGAAGGATAGCTTTGATGGGTATAGTATTCGTGGCTGAAAGTTCCTCTCTTTCAGGACTTTAAATATTGGGGTCCACTCTCTTCTAGCTTGTAGAGTTTCTGCTGAGAAATCTGATGATAATCTAATGGGCCTTCCTTTATATGTTGTATTCTTTTTTTCCCTGGCTGCCTTGAGAATTTTTTCTTTGCTGTTGGTTTGTGTCAATTTCATTATGATATGCCTTGGAGTAGGTTTGTTGGGGTTAAGAAAACTTGGAGTTCTGTTTGCTTCTTGAACTTGAGGCTTTAGTTCTTTCCACAGGCTTGGGAAGTTCTCATCTATTATTTGTTTGAGTATGTTCTCCATTCCATTTTCTCTCTCTTCTCCCTCTGATATACCTATTATTCTTATGTTATTCTTTTTGATGGAGTCAGATAATTCTTGTAGGGCTATCTCATTTTTTTTAATTTTTGAGTCTCTTTCTTCTTCTCTTTGTTGTGCCTCAAGTTGCTTGTCTTCTATTTCACTAATCCTCTCTTCTATCTCACCTGTTCTATTAGCTAAGCTTGTTACTTCGTTTTTCAACTCGTGAATTGAGTTTTTCATCTCTGTTTGATTTGTTTTTATACTTTCAATTTCCTTGGACATATATTCTTTGTGTTCATTGAGGTGTTTTCTGAGCTCCCTAAATTGCCTTTCTGTGTTTTCTTGTATATCTCGGAGGATTTTTAGGATTTCTATCTTGAGTTCTCTGTCATTTAGCTCCAAGGTTTCCAATATATTAAATTTTTTCTCCATAGATTTTTCCTCATCTAGCTGTGTTACCTCTCTTTCTTTTGTATCCATAATATTCGATTTTCTCTTCCTTAATGGCATCTGAGGGTGGTTTTGTTGATAGTATTAATGAGATTTAATAAAGAATAAAAAGTTAAAAAAATAATAAAAAAATAAAAAATAGAAAAGAGTTGTTTTTTTAAAAAAAAATAATAATGAAATAAAGAAAAATAAAATAAAATAAAAATTTTTTAAAAAAGGAAATTATTCCCCCCTCTTTTTTTCCTCTCCTCTCCCCTCTTTCTTGAGAAAATCTTGTGGTGGACTGTGAATTATAACAAACAATGCCTGTGATGGAGGGCCTGAATTGGGGAAAAGTAATAAAGGGGAAAAAAAAAAAAAAAAGAAAGAAAGAAAGAAAAAAAAAAGAAAAAAAAAAGAAAAAAGAAAAAAGAAAAAAAAAGCGTATGGACCCACAAAAGGCAAATAAGGAAAAAATTTGGGTCAAGAATAAAATGATTTGCTTTTAGGTGTTGGTTGTCTAAGAGTTATGATGAGAGGAATAAGAGGAAAACGGAAAAATGGGGGGACAAATTAAAAAATTACTATTGTATTTAGTGGAACAAGAACTAGATAATATGGAGAGCCAGGGATGGGAGCACTGCTAGTGAGTTAAAAATGTGAAGTAAAAACCCCCCAAAATGCCACAAACATAGGTTTGAGTCCCAGATAAGATAATTTGTTTGTTATTGAGGTTTGAATGAGAGGAGATGTAAAGGAGAAAGGAAGAAACTAATATAGAGGGAGAAAAGAAAGAGAGAGAGAGAAAAAAAGAGGGAACCACTAAAAGAAGAAAAAAGAAAGGAGAGAGAGAGAGAGAGAGAGTTAAGGGTTTTAGAGTGCAACCCTCATAGAGAGAAAGGAAGAGAAGAGAAAAGATAATGGGAGATATAACACTTATGGGTAGTGTAGTTCAAGCAGAGGAGAGAGTAAGACCGGTAGAGAGTTAATCGGCCAAATTGGAGGAGGAAAAAAAGTATCAAGAATGAAGATAAGAGAAACAAACGAACAAATATAATAAAATGGGATAGGTTATAAAGTCAGCAGATTATTCTTGATTTTGAGAGGTTATCTTCTTGCTTTTTCTTTTCTCTCCCTCTTCCTGGTCGGTGACTCTGTACCCCGGGTTCTGCCCCTTTGGCATGCTCAGGTAGAGGTTTGCAGTTGATAAGTCTCTATGGCAATGTCATGTATTGTGCTTTAGTCTCGTTGGCAGTCGAAACTCATTAGCATTTATAGGCTCCGACAGTGAGAGAGTCCGTGTTCCTGGAGCCTTTCTCCTAGTCTTTCCTTCCTCAATTAGTAGCCTGATAATCCAGCTATGGGGTTGCTGCTGCCTCTGCCTGGATAGTAAGAGGCTCAAAGAGCTGGCAACTCCCCACTCTATTTCCACTCAGCACAGGGCTCTGGGTAAGGCTCAGTCAGTCAGAGCTGCTAGCATAATCAGGCGGGCTGTCCACCCACTCAAAGACCTCTGGCTCTGCCACTCTGTCCGGTAACACAAGCGGGCACCCACTTCCGGGGCGCTTGGAGGAAACTCTCACTCACTGTCTGCGACCAGGATATCCGGCCAGCAGTCTCACGCTCTGAGTGAAACCCCCAACCTCAGGGAAAAGTTGCAGCGTTGGAATTGAGTCTCACTCCATCCCCGTGCGTGGCTTTTGCAAGGCGCTGGGGCGGCCCGAGATTCCGCTTTGGCCCACACAAAGGCCACTGACTCTGCCCCTCTGTGCGATAACACGGGCGCGCACTGCCAAGGCACTCGGAGGAATCGCTCACTCCTTATCTGCGCGCGCACACCAGGATATGAGGCCGGCCGCGTCTCCCTCTGAGTGAAACACCCTCCAGCACAGAAAATCTCCATCGTTGGAATTAGTTCTCACTCCCTCCCGTGTGTGGCTTTCCCAGGGCGCTGGGGCTGCCCAGAGACTCTGCCCTCGGCCCACAGAAAGTCCTCTGACCCTGCCTGTCTGTGGGGCAACACGGGCACCCACTCTCGGGGCCTAGGAAGAAATTCTCGCCCACTAACTGTGCACCGACCAGGAGACCGGGTAAAATGGCCGCTCTGCTTGTCTTTCTTTGTTTGGGTTTGGCGTGAGTGTTAGCTTGTATTGCCCGGGTTGCCACAGGATCAGATTTTCCTCAGCTTGGATCTCCGTGCCACAGCCTGGTTCGGCCGTTTGTGTCGCGGCCTGGGTCTATTCACCCCTTTTGCCCGCCTCAGTTTCTATATTCACAGTTACCAGAGAAAGCCGCCCTGTTTAGGTTAGTAAGGAAGGCGGAGCGTTTCTTACTCCCTATTTCCTTCGGGGTTTGGTTATATATTTAGCCAATTTTTCACTCAATCATACCTTTGGGTGTATTGCGAAGCATCTGGAAGCTCCAAGTATAGGTTTTTCTGTTTCTGGTTGAAGATCTTGTTGAGTTTTGGGGGAGATTTATCGGTATCGCTTCCTACCCCGCCATTACTCTCTACATTTCTTATGGATGTATCCAAGATATGAAACGAGTGATAAATAAATAGGTTTGTTCACTTTGCAGGTGAGGTTTATTGTCTGTTTGTTTGTTTTATTTTTTTTATTTTTATTTTTTGTTTGTTTTATTTTTAAAGCTATGAATTGATGAGTAGGACTTGACCAGGTAAATGTTTTGAGGTTGCCATTTCCCAGCAAGCTTGGCACAGCTCATAATCTCTCAGCAAGGCTGGCAAGCCATTGAACAAGATTATGCAGCTTTTCCACTGAATAAATGTGGACAAAGACAGCAGTTTTTAACATAATCAACACTGATTGTTAGTTGTATTGGGCTCTTCCTGAATTGGACTTCTTTTGTTCTAGAGATTCTATTTCTTTGATATCTCATGCTTAAATAAGAAATTATTTTAATCCCTCCCCAGAGTCAAATGTATATTTTGAGAGAGTTGTTACTTCCCTATAGTCCACAAATCAAAATTTAACTGTAGGTAAAATTTATTAATGAAATGAAAGTTCTAATTTAGAGGTGGGCAAACTATGTCCCACAGGCCAAATCTGGCTTGCTGTGTAAAGCCTGCAAACTGAAAATGAGTTAACATTTATTTTAATGATTAAAAAAAATATCAGAAATATCAGAAGAAAAATTATATTTTGTGACATACATGTAAAGATAATTTAAAATTTAAATTTTAATGTTTATAAACAAGGTTTATGGGAATACAGACATATATTGTCCATTGTTGCTTTCAACTACAATGGCAAAGTGGAGTAGATCTAACGAAATTATATGGTTTGCAAAGCTTAAAATATTTATTGTCCAGCTCTCTACAAAAAAAGTACACTCACCCTATTCTAATTTAATCACATTTTACTATGGAGACAAAAATAGTATGTCTTTTTAAAGTGAAGCAGAATCAAATGAATACATATAATCTCTACTGTGATTATAGTACTCTCTGGGTGAAACTTTTGGTTGGTTTACCAAACCTGAAAATAAAAACTACCAATAGACAAAAATAAATAAGTTATCACTAGCTTATTTTTATTATTATTAATTTTAATTGGGTGACATTGATAAATCAAGGTACATATGTTCAGTGACAACATCTCCAGGTTATTTTGACATTTGATTATGTTGCATTCCCATCACCCAAAGTCAGATTGTCTTCTGTCACCTTCTATCTGGTTTTCATTGTGCCCCTCCCCTCCCACCCCTCTCCGCCCCCAATCCCGGTAACCACCACCCTCTTGTCCATGTCTCTGAGTCTCATTTTTACGTCCCACCAATGTATGGAATCATATAGTTCTTACTTTTTTCTGATTTACTTATTTCACTCAGTATAATGTTATCAAGGTCCATCCATGTTGTTGTAAAGGATCCGATGTCATCATTTCTTATGGCTGAGTAGTATTCCATAGTATATAAGTACCAAAGCTTTTTAATCCACTCATATGCTGATGGACACTTGGGCTGTTTCCAGATCTTTGCTATTGTGAACAATGCTGCCATAAATATGGGGGTGCATTTCTTCTTTTCAAACAGTGCTATGGTGTTCTTGGGGTATATTCCTAACAGTGGTATAGCTGCGTCAAAAGGCAGTTTGATTTTTAATTTCTTGAGGAATCTCCATACTGTTTTCCATAGAGGCTGCACCAGTCTGCATTTTCACCAGCAGTGCAGGAGGGTTCCCTTTTCTCCACATCCTCGCCAGCACTTATTCTGTGTTGTTTTATTGATGAGTGCCATTCTAACTGGTGTGATATCTCATTGTGGCTTTAATTTGCATTTCTCTAATGATTAGTGATGTTGAGCATTTTTTCATATGCCTATTGACCATCTGTATGTCCTCTTTGGAGAAGTGTCTATTCATTTCTTTTTCCCATCTTTGGATTGGATTGTTTGTCTTCCTGGTATTGAGTTTTAAAAGTTCTTTATAAATTTTGGTTATTAACCCCTTATCAGATATATTGTCAAATATATTCTCCCATTGTGTAGTTTGTCTTTTTATTCTACTCTTATTGTCTTTAGCTGTGTAGAAGCTTTTTAGTTTGATATAGTCTCATTTGTTTATCCTGTCTTTTATTTCACTTGCCCGTGGAAATAAATCAGCAAATATATTGCTGCAAGAGATGTCAGAGATTTTACTGCCTATGTTTTCTTCTAAGATGCTTATGGTTTTACGGCTTACAGTTAAGTCTTTTATTCATTTTGAGTTTATTTTTGTGAATGGTGTAAGTTGGTGGTCTAGTTTCATTTTTTTACATGTAGCTGTCCAATTTTCCCAACACCATTTGTTGAAGAGGCTGTCTTTACTCCAATGTATGCTCTTACCTCCTTTGTCAAATATCAGTTGTCCATAAAAGTGTGGGTTTATTTCTGAGTTCTCAGTTCTGTTCCATTGATCTATATGCCTGTTCTTATGCCAGTACCAGGCTGTTTTGAGTGTAATGCCTTTGTAGTATAACTTGATATCAGGAAGTGTGATACCTCCCACTTAATTCTTCCTTTTCAAGATTGCTGAAGCTATTCGTGTTCTTTTTTGGTTCCATATAAATTTTTGAAATATATGTTCCATATCTTTGAAGTATGTCATTGGTATTTTAATTGGTATTGAATTGAATTTATAGATTGCTTTGGGTAATATAGACATTTTAATGATGTTTATTCTTCCTAATTGTGAGCATGGTATATGCTTCCACTTCTTTACCTCTTCCTCGATTTCTTTTATCAATGTTTTATAATTTTTTGAGTACAAGTCTTTAATCTCCTTGGTTAAATTTACTCCTAGGTACTTTATTTTTTTGGTTGCAATAATGAAGGGGATTATTTTCTTAATTTCTCTTTCAGTTAGTTCATTATTGGTGTATAAAAATGCCTGATTTCTGAGTATTAATTTTATATCCTGCCACCTTACTGAGTTTATATATTTATCAGGTCCAGTAGTTTTTTGACTGAGACTTTAGGGTTTTCTATATACAGTATCATATCATCTGCAAATAATGATAATTTTACTTCTTCTTTTCCAATTTCGATGCCTTTTATTTCATCTTCTTGTTTGATTTCTGTGGCTAGAACTTCAAGAACTATGTTAAATAAGAGTGGTGAAAGGGGGCACCCCTGCCTTGTTCCTGAGCTTAAGGGGATTGCTTTTAATTTTTGCCCATTGAGTATCATGTTGGCTGTGGGTTTGTCATAGAGACCTTTATCATGTTGAAGTATGATCCCTGTATTCCCACTTTGCTGAGAGTTTTGATCATGAATCATTGCTGGATTGTATCAAATGCTTTTTATACATCTATTGAAATTATCATGTGATTTTTCTCCTTCCTTTTGTTTATGTGATGAATCACATTGATTGATTTGTGAGTATTGTACCAGCCTTGCCTCCCCAGAATAAATCTCACTTGATCATGATGTATGATTTTTTTCATATATTGCTGGATTCGGTTTGCTAATATTTTGTTGAGGATTGTAGCATCTAAATTCATCAAGAATATTGGCTTATAATTTTCTTTCTTTGTGTTGTCTTTGCCTAGTTTTGGAATCAGAATTATGCTTGCCTCAGCATAGGAGCTTGGAAGTCTTCCTTCCTCTTAAATTTTTCAAATAGTTTGAGAAGGATAGGAGTTAGTTCTTTTTTGACTATTTGGTAGAATTCACTTGTAAAGCCATCAGGCCCAGGACTTTTCTTTGTTGGGAGTGAGTTTTTTGATAACTGTTTCAATCTCATTTGTTGTTATCGGTCTGTTTAGGTTTTCTGATTCTTCCAGATTAATTTTTGGAAGATTATATGTTTCAAGGAATTTGTCTATTTCATCTAGGTTGTCTAATTTTTTGGCATACAGTTCTTCATAGTATTTTCTTACAATATTTTTTATTTCTGTTGTGTAAGTTGTTATTTCTCCAATCTCATTTCTAATTTTATTTATTTGAGTCCTCTTTTTTTCTTGGTGAATATGGTTAAAGGTTCATTAATCTTGTTTACCTTTTCAAAGAACCAGCTCCTGGTTCCATTGATCTTCTGTATTGTTTCTTTAGCCTCTATGTCATTTATTTCCACTCTGATCTTTATTATTTTCTTCCTTCTACTTCCTCTGAGCTTTACTTGCTGTTATTTTTCTAGTTCTTTTAGATGCAGGGTCAAGTTGTTTATTTGAGCTTTTTCTAGCTTCTTAATGTATGCTTGTAATGCTATGAACTTCCCTCTCAGGACTGCTTTTACTGTGTCCCATAAATTTTGAGTTGGTGTATGCTCATTATCATTCGTTTCTAGTAATTTTTTTTGTCTTTGATCTCATTGTTAACCCATTCGTTATTTAATAACATACTATTTAGTTTCCAAGTGTTTGAGTATTTTCCAGTTTTTCTGTTGTAGTTCATTTCTTGTTTCATGCCATTGTGATCAGAAAAAACCCTTGATATGATTTCAATCTTCTTAAATTTGTGAGATCGCTTTTGTGTCCTAACATGTGGTCTATCCTACAGAATGTACCATGAGCTCTTGAAAAGAATGTATATTCTGCTGCTTTAGGGTGAAAGGTTCTGAAGATATTTATTAAATCAAGTTGATCTAGGGTGTCCTTTAAGTCTGTGTTTCCTTGTTAATTTTCTTTTTTGAGGATCTATCTAGTGATGTTAGTGGGGTATTGAAATCCCCTTCTATTATAGTATTGCTATTGATCTTGTCCTTTATATCCATCAAAGTTTGCTTTATATATTTAGGTGCTCCTATATTAGGTGCATAGATATTTATAATGTCATATGTTCCTGTTGTATTGCTCCTTTTATTATTATGTAGTGACCTTCTTTATCTCTTACTACAGCCTTTGTTTTAAAGTCCATTTTGTCTGATATAAGTATTGTTACCCCAGCTTTTTCTTCATTTCCATTTGCATAAAATATTTTTTCCATCCTTTTACCTTCAGTCTATGCGCATCTTTTGTTTTAAGGTGTGTCCCTTGTAGACAGCATATGTATGGGTCCTGTTTTTTTTATCCATGTGGCTAAACTATGTCTTTTGATTGGATCATTTAATCCATTTTCATTTAAGGTTATTATTGATATGTAGTTGTTTATTGCCATTTTATTCTCTAAAGCTGTATTCCTCTTTTGCTATATTCTTTTTCCTTTGATCTGTTTACAACAGGCCCCTTAGCATTTCTTTCAGCATTGGTTTGGCTGTAGTGCATTTCTTGAGTATTTTTTTGTCTGGGAAGTTTTTTATTTCTCCTTCAGTTTTAAATGTTAGCCTTGCTGGATAAAGTAGTCTTGGTTGTAGGCTCTTGTTCTGCATTACTTTGAATATTTCTTGCCATTCCTTTCTGGCCTCAAGTGTTTCTGTTGAGAAGTTGGATGTCATCCTTATAGGGGCTCCTTTGTAGGTGATAGTCTTTTTTTCTCTAGCAGCTTTTAATATTTTTCTTTATCACTTAGTTTTATTATTTAATTATGATGTGTCTTGGTGTAGATTTCTTTGGGTTTCTCTTTAATAGAATTCTCTGTGCTTCTTGAACTTGTGAGAATTTTTTCTGCATTAATTTAGGGAAGTTTTCAGCTATGATATGATTGAACAAAATTTTTATCCCTTGTTCTTTCTCTTCTTGTTCAGGAACCACTATAATGCAGATGTTATTTCTCTTCATGTTGTCACAGAGCTCTCTTACAGTTTCCTCAGACTTTTTGAGTCTCTTTTTATTTTTCTGCTCTGCTTCCATGCCTTCATTTGTCTTGTCCTCTAACTTGCTGATTCAATCCAGAGCTTCATCCATTCTGCTTTTAATTTCTTCCATTGTGGTCTTCATTTCTGATATTGTATTTGTCATTTCTGAATGATTCTTTCTTATTATTTCAATCTCCTTTTTTATATTTGCTATGTCTTTATTTGAGTGTTCATTATGACCATCTATTTTTGTTCTAAGATCTTTGAGCATCCTAACAATTGTTATTTTAAGCTCTTCATCTGGTAATTTTGTTATTTCTGACTCATTCAGGTCCTTTTCTGGGGATTTCTCTTGATTCATTTGTGTTGTGTTTCTCTGCCTTCCCATTTTGTCTGTGTATAAGAAGGTTTTGGCCACTGGAGTCTAATGGGTGTGGCTTCTGAGTTCCCTAGATGTGGTCTGTCTGCAGGCCCACCACCCCCTCTGCTGGTGCTGCTGCCTATAGCATTTTGGTATGGGTGTTGCAGGTGCCAGCCTGCTGGGGCTGTTGCAATGGTTTCTGCCTCTCTTCCATGGGTGGGGTTTGATCATGTGCCTAGGTCTACAAGGCTTGGTGGCCTTAGCCTTCACTCCACCCCCATGGGTAGGGTTATGCGCCACACCTGGGCCGCAAGCCTTGGCACCACAGGCAGGGGTGAGCACCTTTGCTCAGCTGCAGGTCTCTGCCTGATTCTGGTCTTTTGCCCCACCTTCGTGGGCAGAGCCAGCTCACCAGTCTTCTGCAAGCCTTGGCTCTGTGGGCCAGGTGGGGCTGGGAACCTGCGCTCAGTCACGGGACTCTGCCTGTTCTGGGTTTTTGCCCCACCCCCATGGGAAGAGTCAGCTTGTGCCTCTCCTGCAAGCCTTGGTTCTGTGGGCTGGATGAGGCTGCATATCCATGCGCCCTTGCTTAGCAGCTGGTCTCCGCCCCTTCCAGGACTCCTGCCCTTCCCCCATAGGTGGGATTGCAGGCAGGCCCACAGGTGGGCCTGACCACTTTCACACATCCCCTCTGCCGGGCCGGGCAAGACTGAACTCATACCAGGGCCTCAGTCATGGCGGGCTGGCTTCTGCCCTTGCAGACAGAACTGTGCCTCTGTGTCCCACTGCCGCCCAACCTCTGGTGATCTCTCAGCTATGTGGGTGGGGGGCACTACAGATCAGACCCTAACACTCCACGCTGTAGTCCCAAAAGTTTCCTCCTTCTAAGCGACTCTGCTCTGAGTGCTATGGGAGAGCTTGCTTGGCTGGTGTCCTGCTTCCCCTTGCTGGCACTGCTGTTTCCAGGAGAAATATGAAATTTGCTTCAGATTTGGGGAGTGACTCAGCCCAGGGGTTAGGGTGGCTGTCCCTGAAAGTGTTTCTGCCTGTGCTTCCTAGATTACACTCTCTTCCCGCTGCTCCGGTCCTCTCCTTTCTCTCGTTCTTCGGAACCCCTGGTGGGTGGTTGTGAGAGAGGTTTTCTGAGTGGTCTCTTTAAGAAGAATCCTGGGTCTTAGAAATCTGTCTCTTTCTCACAAACAGTATCCTGACTTGTTTCGCAGCTAAATACTGTCCATATGCCTCTTCTAAGCTCTGGGGCTGCAGGCTGGGGCTTTGTTCCTGGGGCTCAGGACCCTCCCCTCTCTGCTAAACTTACTTTCCCCCACGCAGTGTCTCCAGGCTGCCATTTGCTCCCAGGAGCTGGGCCGCCCTCTCTGCGTTTCCGCTTTTCCACTTTTCCTACCAGTCTCAGTGTGGCTTCTTTGGTGTTCCTTGGTTAAAGAGTCCTCTTAGTCCAAAGCTGGTTTTGCCAGATGATGGTTCTTTTTTTAAAATTAATTTTAATGGGGTGACATTGATAAATCAGGGTACATATATTCAGAGAAAACATCTCCAGATTATTATTATTATTATTATTGTATTTTTCTGAAGTTGGAAACAGGGAAGCAGTCAGACAGACTCCCACATTCGCCTGACTGGGATCCACCCGGCATGTCCACCAGGGGGTGATGCTCTGCCCATCCAGGGTGTTGCTCTATTGCAACCAGAACCATTCTAGCACCTGAGGCAGAGGCCATAGAGCCATCCCCAGCACCTGGGCCAACTTTGCTCCAATGGAGCCTTGGCTGCAGGAGGGGAAGAGAGAGGAAGGAGAGGGGGAAGGGTAGAGAAGCAGATGGGCACTTCTCCTGTGTGCCCTGGCTGGTAATCAAACCCGGGACTCCTGCACACCAGGCCGACACTCTACCACTGAGCTAACTGGCCAGGGCCTCCAAATTATTTTCACATTTGGTTATGTTGCATAACCCTCACCCAAAGTCAAATTGTCCTCCGTCACCTTCTATCTGGTTTTCTTTGTGCCCATCCCCTCCCCCCCTTCTCCTTCCTTCCCCCTCCCCTTTCCCCATTACCATCACATTCTTATTTATATCTCTGAGTCTCATTTTTATGTCTTATCTATGTATGGAATCATATAGTTCTTAGTTTTTTCTGATACTTATTTCACTCAGTATTATGTTATCAAGGTCCAGTTGTAATTCACTTTGGTTCTGGGAGGTGGAAGTTGGTACATCCGCCTACTCCATCACCATCTTGCCACTCCTCACTAGCTACTTTGAGTAAAGCAATCACTTCATTGGTCATTCCTATTTTTGTTGTTGTTGTTGTTGTTAAAAAAGTGATGAGGATGGAAGCAAAGAAAAATGAGTCAATGTTTTGGGATGAGAGATAGAACCTTTTAATTCTGCAAGTGTGAGCTCTGCAAGGGCAGGAAGTGCTTCTTTCTCTGTGTTACTTCAGTACTTAGTGCACTTAGCCAAGTGTCCCCTGACTGAATGTTCTACAGTAAATGTTTTAGTGAATGACACTTGGTTGGCTGATGAAACAAAGTCACCTCTAAAAAGTGGTTGCAAGAGAAACTGAAAATAAGAGGCATTTGCTTTTGAAGAGAAGAGAAGCAGAAAATTTCTCTTTCATCTGTTTACCAGGCTAGCTTCACTTTGATAATGAGTTTGTAATCAATCTCTTTCTACAGATTAACATAGATTTAATTTTTTCACTGTGACTCTTCTTTACATCAGAGTCATTATCCTTATAATTTATAGACTTTAATTTTTGCTTTCTAGATAAATTGTATGGTTTTTCTTGACCTTTATATGTTCCATAAATGCTTTTTGAGTCTCTCAATAACATTATCTATAAGGGGTAAGGTAACTACTTAACAGT
Organism: Saccopteryx bilineata; assembly: GCF_036850765.1. Lineage (NCBI taxonomy): Eukaryota > Metazoa > Chordata > Mammalia > Chiroptera > Emballonuridae > Saccopteryx > Saccopteryx bilineata. Next base: position 66,046,611 of record NC_089498.1, read on the forward strand.
GGTAGCAGGTAATTTTCTAACAGAAAACTCTTTCTCTCTTCAGCAGTGTGCTAAAGTGAAAAGAGTATTATACCGTACTTTTATTAGGGGCAATTAGGTTTTACTTCCATGTCTTTCAGAGATGTACTGTGTGTCCTTGTTATGTTATTTTACTTCTCTAGGCCTAATTTCTTTGTTTGTAAACTGAAGATATATTTTTGCATGTTTTTAAAGCAATATAACAATTTTAAAATATAAATTATTCAATAATAAACTCTAAAGTATTTTTTTTTCTTTTCCAAGTGAGACAAAGGAAGATAGAGAGACAAACTCCTGCATATGCCCCAACTGGGATCCTCCTGGCAACTCCCAACACTGATCAGGGCTGATGCTCTGCCCATCTGGAGTTATGCTTGCAAATGAGCTATTTTTAGCACCAAAGCAGATGTTCCAGAGAGCCATTCTCAGTGCCTGGGACAATGCTTTCAAAACAATTGAGCCATGGTTGTGAGAGGGGAAAAGAGAGAAAGAGAGAGAGAAAGAGAAGGGAGAGTGGTGGAGAAGCAGATGGTCACTTCTCCTGTGTGCCCTGACTGGAAATTGAACCCAGGACATCTACACACAGGACCGACACTCTACCACTGAGCCAACTGGCCAGGGCTCTAAAATATTTTTTTAATTAAAAGAGTTATGATGTTAGAATGGATTTGCATTAAAAATTCAAATTTATAACATTTACTTTCATTGTCAAAAATGAAAACACAAACAACTACATTAGGGTTTTTCAAGTACCCAGATAGGATTCTGATTCAGAGTTGAGTATACATTTTCAAGTATGGCTTTAAAAATAGTTAAAATATATTTGACAAATGTTATTGGAATCGAGTCTTTTCAGAAGCCTAATGCATCTCTATTGAACTTTTGACAGGTGTCTGTAGTATATCCTCTAAGCATTTCTTTTGAAGGACAGCATGCTATCAAATACTTCTGTAAGAAGTGATTTCTGAAGACCAGAGTACATTAGTCTGCAGGACTCATTATTTACATGTAATAATGTACTAGAAAAGGACCTTGAATGATACTTCGTCTACTGTCCTAATTTTTCTAATAACCTTTCTTTTTATAATATTTCTGTATGCTTAGCACTATGCTGGAAGCTGAGGATAAATTAGTGAACAAGTCACAGTCACTAAGCTCAATGGCCTAACTTCCTCTTCCAAAACTGTTATTCCTGGTTGGTGTTCTAGGTTTTACTCAATTTTACCATCTAGTCATACTAGATGGAAAATTTGAGGTCATTTTATACTCCCCTTAAAGAACTAAGATCTATTTCTTAAATAATTCTTTCTGTTTCTACTGCCGCTATTTTATTTCAGAGCTTCATTAATTTTTTAACCAAACTGTAAAAAAAGCTGTGATTCATCTTGTTTCCTTCTGTTTTGTTCTCAACTACATTGTTGACAGAGTGATAAATGTAAAATTTAAAATTGATAATAAGACTGACTAAAACCCTTCAAAGGTTTTCTAAGGTGCTTAAAATAAAGTATATACCTTTTACTATGTCTTAATACAGCCTCTGCATATCTCTATGATAGCTACCTGTCTTAGCCAGTTTGAACTGCTATAACAAATATCGTGTACTGTGTGGTTTAAAAAACAAATATTTATTTTTCACAGTTCTAGAAGTTGAGATCAAGGCACTAGCCAATTCAGTTCCTAGTGAGGGCTCTCTTTCTTAATTAAATTAAATATTTGATGTTATAAAAATTCATAATGTTTTAATTTCATTACATTGAAACTTGTTAATCAATTAAATATATTTTTATTGCATCCCTGATAGAGATGTCTAGGTTCTTAAATACTTGCATTGATAGAAAGCCCATTATGTCAATATTTACTTTAAATAGCCATGTACCTGGAAACACTTTTATTTTATTTATTTATTTATTTATTTATTTATTTATTTATTTATTTATTTTTGTATTTTTCTGAAGCTGGAAACGGGGAGAGACAGTCAGACAGACTCCCGCATGTGCCCGACCAGGATCTACCCGGCATGCCCACCAGGGGCTACGCTCTGCCCACCAGGGGGCGATGATCTGCCCCTCCGGGGCATCGCTCTGCCGCGACCAGAGCCACTCTAGCGCCTGGGGCAGAGGCCAAGGAGCCATCCCCAGCGCCCGGGCCATCTTTGCTCCAATGGAGCTTTGGCTGCGGGAGGGGAAGAGAGAGACAGAGAGGAAGGAGGAGGCGGGGGTGGAGAAGCAAATGGGCGCTTCTCCTATGTGCCCTGGCCAGGAATCGAACCCGGGTCCCCCGCATGCCAGGCCAACGCTCTACCGCTGAGCCAACCGGCCAGGGCCTACCTGGAAACACTTTTAAAAATACATTTATTCTCTCATTTATTCTAAATCTATTTTATCAGGAAATTCATCAATTAAAGTTTTGTTTTTTTAAAAGAGTCAGAGAGAGAGAGTCAGAGAGATGGGCAGATAGGGACAGACAGATAAGCGAGAAAGATGAGAAGCATCAATTCTTCATTGCGGCACCTTAGTTGTTCATCAATTGCTTTCTCATATGTGCCTGGGGGGGGTACAGCAGAACGAGTAACCCTTTGCTCAGCCAGTGACCATAGGGTCATGTCTATGATCCCACACTCAAGGCAGTGACCCTGCACTCAAGCTGAATGAGCCTGCGCTCAAGCCAGCCACCTCAGGGTTTCGAAGCTGGGTCCTCTGTGACCCAGTCTGATGCTCTATCCACTGCACCACTGCCTGGTCAGGCAATTAAAAGTTTTTATTGGACATTGATTATTGCACTTAATATACAGGAGCTTTCAGTCTTTTAATGTTATTTTTACATAAACACTTGGTTTTTAACATTGCATTTAGTCTTTGTGCAGAAAGTTAACTTTATCATTACTAGCCTGGCCTGCATAGCTGCGTAAGTTGAAAAAGTAGGATACACCTTATAGCAATGGAAAGAGAAAACCCAGGCTAAACCCAGAATACTTTGCATATCATCTGTCTAAACCCATTGATTCACACATGAAGAAATGAAGGTCCAGAAAATGAATTTTTTGTATAAATTTACATGAATATTTGTCAAGAAATAATAAAATATTTCATACTTCACCAAAAAAAGGAAATAAGCCCAGAGATGCTTCCCTTTTGGAAAAACAAAATGTTAAAATATGTGAGCTCCTGGCCAGTTGGCTCATTGGATAGAGCATTGGCCCAGCATGTGGACATCCTGGGCTAGATCTCCAGTCAGGGGATTGACCATCTGCTTCTCTTCCCCTCCTTCTCCCGCTTCTCTCTCTCTCTTTCCCCTGTTGTAGCCAGTAGCTTGGTTGCTTTGAGCATTGGCCCAGGTGCTGAGGATAGCTTGCTTGATTGTAGCATCAGCCCCAGACAGGAGTTGCCAAGTGGATCCCTGTCGGGGCCTCATGCAGTAGTTTGTCTCTGTATCTCCCCTTCTCTCATTTAAAAATAATGTAACTGAAGGTTTTGTCATAGCGTGTGGAATATCAAAATATGTTCTTTAATGATGTTGTGTTTTCTCATGGGTCTGGGTAGGAGAGATACCCTAGGTTTCCATAACTTCACTGAGAGAGAATGTCTTTTCATACAAATGTGGCAGCTTACTACTATGAAAAGGCTAAAACTTTTCTGGTTTCTGTAACATACCTATACCTTTCTTTCTTTCTTTTTTTTTTTTTTTTGGACAGGAGATAGTTGAGTGGAGTATAGTGGTTAATTAGATGGGCTTTGGAATCAACCAAATCAAGTATTAATTCTGATTCTATCCATGACATTGGGCATTTTCAGAGTCTTGGTTTTCTACTTATAAAGTGTTGACAATAATATTGAACTCATGAGTTTTTTGTGAATATTAAATACTATTAAGTAAAGTGCTTAACATAGTTAAACACTGGTAGAACATAAACTACAATGTTTTTTAAATTAACAAAGACATTGAAACACATTTATATGTGGGCTTAGTTAGCCTATATATTAACAAAGGTAAAACAAAGTTTTATGGTTTGTACTCCTATTATTTACACATAGGTAAAGAACATGAGTTTTGTTGTCAGATGTCTTTGAGTTTGAATCCTAGCTTGGTCATTGAATATTAAATACTATTAAGTAAAGTGCATACAACATCATTAAAGAACATCATTAAAGAACATTTTGATGTTTCACACACTAATAAGTCTTGAAGACTGCCTTATTAGGCTTTCTATTTTTTTAATCTATGGGAAAAGTAATATAAAATTTTTAGCAGTACTATGAAGTGTATATGAGGTCATATTTGCAACGTACAATGTAAGGAACTACTAGTAGAAATAGGAGACACAGTAAAAGGTAGTGGTCAATTAAGTAGTAGTTTAAGGGAAGAGGTATGTAAAATACCTTCCAGCTTGCCCCCAGAGAACTCAAACCCACAGAAATACAGATACCTGAGTCTGATTCATTTAATGTAAAACAAGTTAAGTTTAGAGTCAATTTTATAAAATCATGTGTCTGACAGTTTTTAATAGTTTAATATGTATATGGACTTCTTGCCTTAGTTCACTGTATGTCAAGGTAAACAGTTGACTTTCCTGATTAACACTGATGCCAAATTTTTCTTCTAAAGGTTTTGTCATAACTTCATGTCTTTTTAAAAGTTTTATTTCAAGTGTCCTTAAAAAAACCCTATTTTAAGCTGTGTCAAATTGTCATCTTCAACATTGATTATAATATTCTGTACTCTATTTTGTGGTGATGCAACTTACATATAAAAACATTTACTACACCAAAAGAAGTTTGCTCATTCAAACTATTCTTTTTTTTTTTTTTTTTTTTTTCATTTTTCTGAAGCTGGAAACAGGGAGAGACAGTCAGACAGAGTCCCACATGCGCCCGACCGGGATCCACCCGGCACGCCCACCAGGGGCGATGCTCTGCCCACCAGGGGGCGATGCTCTGCCCATCCTGGGCGTCGCCATGTTGCAACCAGAGCCACTCTAGCACCTGAGGCAGAGGCCACAGAGCCATGCCCAGCGCCCGGGCCATCTTTGCTCCAATGGAGCCTTGGCTGCGGGAGGGGAAGAGAGAGACAGAGAGGAAAGCGCAGCGGAGGGGTGGAGAAGCAAATGGGCGCTTCTCCTGTGTGCCCTGGCCGGGAATCGAACCTGGGTCCTCCACACGCTAGGCCGACGCTCTACCGCTGAGCCAACTGGCCAGGGCTCAAACTATTCTTAAGGTGATACATTCTCTAGTCTTTTTTGGCAGGTGAAAAAAATCAGGTCTTTTCTTAATGAGATCTATTCAGGAAACAATAATGAACACTGAAACTGGTTTTGATGTCCTATTACTAAGAAGTAGTCTCTTCATAAGAGGATGAAGGATAGGAAGAAGAAAAGGAAAAGAAAATGGTAACAAGCTGCCATTTATTCAGTGCCATATATATATATATATATATATATATATATATATATATATGTATATATATTTGTATTTTTCTGTAGAGAGAAGTAGGGGGGTTGTTGTAGGGGGAGGCAGACAGACAGACTCCTGCATGCGCCGGACTAGGATCCACAGGGCATGCCCGCCAGGGGGCGATGCTCGGCCCCTCTGAGGTGTTGCTTTGCTGTAATTGGAGCCATTCTAGTGCCTGAGGTGGAGGCCATGGAGCCATCTTCAGCAGCACCTGGGCCAACTTTGCTCCAGTGGAACCTTGGCTGCAAGAGGGGAAGAGAGAGATAGAGAGAAAGGAGAGGGGGAAAGGTGGAGAAGCAGATGGGCGCTTCTCCTGTGTGACCTGCCCAGGAATTGAACCCGGGACTTCTACATGCTGGGCTGATGCTCTACTGCTGAGCCAATTGACCATGGCCCCAAAATATTTTTTGAATGAATAAATAAAAGTTTGAATCAAACTCTTTATTCTGCCTTTTTAAGTTCTCACAAAAATCCTTTATTTTGTGTACATTTTTGGTATAGATAAAAACTTAATAGCAAAAGGTGGGTGGTTTGGATATTAAAACATCTCACATAACCATGTTTTTCTCTTCTAAAAGGTATATGCTTGTTTTTCCTTGTGTTGTCTGTCATAGGCTAAGGCTGAAAACTTTTACTTTATATATAATTTTTGGAGATACTTTGTTATTTACTTAGTAATTAAAGAGTACAAATGAGCAAAATTTTCTAAGTTTTTTAATGTCAATAAATTATATACAGTGATGTAAAATTATATAAAGTGACTTTGGGTGATGGGCACCAAACACAATCAATAGTTCAAATGAAAAAATTAGACTTTTAAGAGCTATGGTTTCTCTGCATTTATTGAATGGGTGAAGTGATTGATAAAGTTGTAGAGTAAATGCTCTTAGATTTGTAAAAGAAAAAAAATGAGCTGTAGTTTTAGTCTTTTGTTTCCCAGAGGACTTCCCTCCTCCCACATTATAATATCATTGAGAACTAGAGGGGTCAAAATGTCTTCAGGAAAATTAGTTGTGCTGAAAGCAAAGGTGAATTTTTTCACTTTTTTTTTGTGACATAAGACATTGATAAATGATAACTAAAATTTATGAAATTTGACTGAAAAGATAGTGATTGTATCAACTTCAAAGACATCAGTTGTTGGGAGCCCAGGTTCAACAATGATGCTTCTTCTTTTTTTCTCTCAGACAGTAAAGTCACAGTAAATGACCAAAAGCTCCCCGCTGGAAGTGGTATAGTGATAAAATTGTCTCAATGTTGTTGTTTTTTCTTTAATATAAGGAAATTGCAAAAACTTCCTGGAAATGTTATTTTCTTGTTTGAAAAGTTTAGGTTTGCAGAAGCTCCTCGTTTTCCAGTCCAGGCCCTATAAAATTATTTAAATCTCATTATAGTATTGTAGAAAACAGATGCTATGAATTAACTAGCTGAAGACAATTAAGCTAGTTGAAGACACTGAACGCATTAGCAAAGGTCCCATTGTGTAAAACAATATGGTGCATATGAAAAGAAAGAAGAATTTTAATATGATTGGAGGGTAACCCTAAGGTTGAGCCCTAAGGTTGAGCAGCAAATGAACAGTACAATGTATTGTTTACTCTTTACAAAGAAAAAGATCCAGATCCAGGTGAAATCATCAGCCAAATATGTGAGAGATACTTATTTTATCTGGAAGATTTTTAAAAGATGAAGTATTATATCTAGATCACAGTGCATTACAAATCTAATTAGAGTTCTAGGACGAACATAGTATGACAAGATGTAATGAGGTGAGATATCCTTATAAGCTCAAACTTGTAATATGAGAGTCTATCATTAGAATTTTCCACCCAATCTATTTTTAGTCAATTTATTTATACCATGCTTCCATGCTTTTGCTTTTGACCCAGGTATTATTTAAATTGGACTGACATTACTTTTTTTGTGACCATCATAGCAACATTGCTTAAGCAATACTTAAAAACAAGGAAAGGAGCATAATTAAAATGATTTCAGGAAGAAGATTGATTAAAGCAATTGAATGGAAGAAAATGGGCTATGCTACAGAAACTAGTTTCCTTAAAGTGAAAGATAACCAAAAAGAGTTGGGGAAAATGAGCAGTGAGAGTTTGGGAGTATGATGAACAAATATCAATACTTGACTATCTTTCAGGAAGTATAACTGGATAACTTTTCATTCTTAGCAGAGCCTGCTGCTATTGGAAAAAAGAGTCAACCCAAAAGATGTTTATATTTTGAGACAGATTCTTACACTTCGATTGAGGTATCACTTCTGCCCATTGCTCTTTGGTATTAGTACTTATTCACTCCACTGGACATTCCACACTTTAACCTGGTTTGCCTACTCAACAGGTTCCTTACCTTCTATTTCATGGAGATAATTAAAGCTATAAAGAGTGCTTCTTAAAGTATGGTGGTTCCTCAAAAACTGAAAATAGAACTACCTTATGACCTAGCAATCCCTCTACTGGGGATATACCCCAAAAACTCAGAAACATTGATACGTAAAGACACATGCAGCCCCATGTTTATTGCAGCATTGTTTACAGTGGCCAGGACATGGAAACAACCAAAAATCCCGTCAATAGATGACTGGATAAAGAAGATGTGGCACATATACACTATGGAATACTACTCAGCCATAAGAAATGATGACATCGGAACATTTACAGCAAAATGGTGGGATCTTGATAACATGATACGAAGCGAAATAAGTAAATCAGAAAAAACCAGGAACTGCATTATTCCATACGTAGGTGGGACATAAAAGTGAAACTAAGAGACATTGATAAGAGTGTGGTGGTTATGTGGGGGAGGGGGGAATGGGAGAGGGAAAGGGGGAGGGGGAGGGGCACAAAGAAAACTAGATAGAAGGTGACAGAGGACAATCTGACTTTGGGTGATGGGTATGCAACATAATTGAACGACAAGATAACCTGGACTTGTTATCTTTGAATATATATATCCTGATTTATTGATGTCACCCCATCAAAAAAAATAAAATTATTATAAAAAAAAAAAGAGTGCTTCTTTATAATCTCCCACTTTCTTACCAGATTGTCAGTGGTTTGAAGCTATTCTCTCATAATTCTTCTACAGTACTAACATCGCCTGGTGAATCTTCCTTTGGGCCTTCTATTTAGGTCCATAATGCTACATTAATCTTGTGGGGAAGGCAGAGTGTGGCAGACACCACCAAGTACCAATGCTGTACTTACTCTTCTCTTCTGTCATTATTAGAGAGCTCATGTTTTGTTAGGGGTAGCAATATATATGGCTAAAAAGTCTTTCCCTACCAGCATTTTCCTGTAGGAAGGGATCACCACTTGACACTTTGCGATGTGATCAAAAGCCTGTTCAAAATTTCTGAAAATTTCTTTCCTAATATAAGTGCTACTATTTTCCCTTCCTTTCTTCTTGCCGGAAATGTAACAGCCAGTATGACAATGAGATGACAGTAGGAGTACAGACGCCCAGGCTAATGATGGCAGAGTGAAGAGCGGAGGAATGCCTGGGAGACTGATCCTGTCGGGGAGCCAGAGATTCAAACCTAGACTATTTACCTGAAAACATTTGTTACATAGCAAAAGTATTTTTGGAGGAAATATATACTTGGAAAAAATATATACAAAATATGTTCCTCTTATTTAGGTAAGGAACATTTATTTAGTTGGAATATTGTTTTGTGTAGTCACCAAATAACTTTAATACATATGGGATTTGTTTCCTGGATATAGGGTTTTGAAAGTGAAAAAAAAAAGTAATGAAATGAATGAAGTGGAATGGAGTGGAGAAGACAAGGCTACAGTCTATTTTAGGAGTCTGATATTGCAGACTAGACAGAGCTGTGTTCCTTGTTAAAAATTCGATCAAAATGCTGCCTGTCATTTCTTAGGAAAGTGACCAAGGACAGAACAAGACTGTCATTTTAGGAGATGTGGTAGAAAATTTTATGTTGTTTCTGGATGCTATTTTACCTTGACACTCTTAGGAAAGCTCAATAAAAAGAGTAACTTTGAGCTAGCCAGTTTTCATGGAGATGAAAATATTGTGGCTTTTAGACCATTGATTAAACAAGTCTTTGTGGTTGTTAATAGTGACTGATATACATCAGGGAATGCAATCCCCAGACCCCCATACACACACAAAGAAAGTGTGCTGCTAAACTTCTAGAGACCCCAGAAAACAGTTCCTTCAAAATGCCCACATCAAATGTGTCCGTGAAGTATTAGGGAAGGAAGAGTTTCCAGGATAGCAGATCCTGGGACTGTGGAGGACAGTGGACAAAGGGAATACATCCAGGAACAGACAGAGGCCTCACTATTAAAAGATCAGTAGTGTGTTTTCCAGTTCTAAATGGAAGTTTTTATTTGTTTTTTTGTGCCTTTCATACTGGTTGTGTTGAGGAAAGATAAGTTTTTTATGAATTCAAGGTTTCCAGACATGCAGCCCTGCAATAGTACCAAGGAGGAGGGGTGGAGAAGCAGATGGGCACTTCTCTTGTGTGCCCTGGCCGGGAATCGAACCCGAGACTTCTGCACGCCAGGCTGACGTTCTACCACTGAGCCAACCAGCCAGGGCCAGTACCATTTACATTAAAAAAAAAACTAACAAAATACAATAAATATAATATGTAAATGCTCATTTGATAAAAATAGGTAACTGTAAAAGACTTCTCACATTGTCAGGTTAAATTAATTAAAAAATTAAATTTGTTGATGACCTGACCAGAGCATCGAACCAAAGCTCAGAGGTTGCCGGTTCGATCGCCAGTCAGGGCACGTACAAGAAGAGATCAATGTTCTTGTCTCTCTCTCTTCCCCTCTCACTAAAACCTTTAAATTTAAAAAAATATTTTTTTTAAAATAAGATTTTTGTGAAAAATATTTAATAGAGATCTTAGTATTTTTCTGAGACTGACATTTTGTTAGCGTTCTGCTCTTTTCTAACTATGGCATGATCTTTCAAACTAGTTAGAGATATGGTTTTAACATTATTAAGACATATTTGAGAACAACTGTTTAAGGTATTTTTTAAAAGTACAATAATGAATAATAATATGCATCAAAACTAAGCACAATTGTCTATGAAAACTCAGATTTTTATTTTGTATAAATGGTTTAGTCTTGTTAATTTTTGCAAACACGCTCCCCATTCCCTCTCAGTTGGTGATCAATAACCATTAAGAAAATAACATCTGACAACACAGGTCTTCATTTGTCATATAATTCTGGGCCAGAATAAGCATCAATTTTTGATTCACTGCTTTCAGAGCAGTTTGAGCAGAATAGATTAGATTAAAAAGTATGAATAAATCTTAATTTTGTTGAGATTTATACCTGTCACATGATAAACACAGATAAATGCTTCTTTATCCAACAAGTTGCATCAATTTGTATCTTGCGAAAGTTAAATGTTAGTCTCAAATTCAATTTGTGGTGACATAGTAAATGTAACCTGAGATATGGATGGTATAGGTCAGAATGTGGGTAAGTGGACACAGCAAGATAATTCTACTAGCTCATAGATTGTTTGCTCCAGGGTGTAATCCTCCAAAATGTACATACATTCATGGAGTTGGGAAAGTAGCTTTTTTTAGACCAAAAAAATGTCTTTAGAATTAAAATATTAGCTAGCATCTTCTGTTGATCGTGCAACACTGGCTCTTGAAATAGGAGGATGATTTATTATTCATCATAAAACTGGAACTGAACTTTAAAGCTGTGTTTTGAAGAAATTGTGGTTGCTTCTGTGTAAGGAAGCTAAGAGAATGAGGACAGGGGTGGTGGAGAGCCCTTTTTTGCACAGTATATCTTTTTGTACATTTTTAATTTCATACCACATGTATATATATCCATTTAAATAATTGAATAATAGAAAAAAAATAAAAACAAACCAATGCTTTCTATTTAAAAGAAAATTCCAACAACTTTAGTATGTATAAAGAATTCTCATGACGGCACCTCCTGCTTTATCAAACCATGTCCCATCCTCAGTGCATACTCTTTTTTGTCTTTGTGAATTATATTATCTGTGTCCACTCCATCTTTTCACACTCACTTACTTTGAGTGCAAGGACTTTTGCCTTATCTTTCTTTTACTTCTCCAGGATATTTCATACTTTGCCTATAGAAGACATTCATTAAATAATGGTAGTTGAAAAATAAGTGAGAAACAAAAAAATATGAATTAATTTCTCCTTGCTAATACCTTTGTATGAAGCCAAAGTTGATAGTGTAGTGGGGCTAATAAATGGATGTCCAGCACAAGTCAACAAACACTAAAATCTTAATAGTCAACTTCAAATAGGGAGTCAAGGAAAGCAAGTTTATGCTGATTAAACAAACTTTGGAAATCTGCAAGCCAGAGTTCATCAAGGGGAAAGAGATTTTGAAAATTTGGACCTGTCAAGGTATTGAGAGGGTTATCACTGGATGAGACAGTATTGTAGAGCATGAAAATGAATTTGGATCTCAGGGCAAGGCTCTCCTGACATCTTTTTTACTTGCAGCTTAAATATCAAATTACATCTAGCTCTGCATTGGCAGGGCTTTTATTAGAACTAGTTGAAGAAATGGTGCAATAAGAGTCATAGAATTATAAAATGAAAGAATATCAGGGCAGGAAGAGACCTTATAGATTACCTAAATCAAGTATTTCTCATTTGATCTATGAAGAAACCTAGGCCAAGGGAAGTTTAATGACCCAGGAACTTAGGGGTTCAGTGAAGACTGAATTTTTAAGTTTTAAGTGGTTCACATTTTTTTAGTATCCCATTGTCAAGACCATTTTCTGAAAATCATATTTCTGAGAATTTGTATTTCCACTTATGCTGGAAGAATTTTTCAATAGAAGTATTGAGGGGTATACATGATAACATCTGGGCTGAACACCTTATCCTGGGATGCTTATAGAGATCTCTGATTTTCATGCAGGTGAAAGTGAGTTAGCATCAAATAAAAACTAAGAAGTTGTAATGTTAAAATATTAGGATTAACAACTCCCAAGGAATTTCCCCCAGCTCTCAGGAGCAGTCTCTAAAATGAGAGTCCCATAAACTCCTTGGTAGCCATCTGTCAGATTCCGTTGTAGGACATTAATGCAAAAGATTTAACAGTGAAGAAAACTTCTTCACAGAATTGGATATTAGATATGTACGATTTTGAATAGTTGGTTATAAGTTTAGCTGTTAATTTTATTTTTATGATTGGTTATTTAAATTTGAAGAGTTGAAAGATTATATTCTTTATTATTGTGTGCAACAATTGTGTACAAACGTGTCATAGAAAAGAGACTAGTTATGAGCATATGACTCTTCCATCTTAATCTATTTCTGTAGTAGTTTATATGTAATCTCTCAATCTGTAACTGCTTAGCAGGAATTGTGAATTCCTCCTCTTCTGGAGTCCCACAGGGTCACTCCAGCCTTAAACTTTACCTCAGCAAAACTCAGTCAGTCTGATAGCCAAAGACTAATTTGTGTACAGATTAGCCGTCTCCAACTACCTTTAGGAAATGACTACCAAGAATGAAGCAAAAACCAGACGCAGCTAGGTCTCTCTGAAAAGTTGGGTAATAAAAGTGAAGCATTGGATCTTATCAAGATAAGTGAGGAAAGTGCATAAGCAAGAAAGATCAAGAATACTTCACTGCTGATTCCTCCTACACTTTCCTGGAGGGAGGTTTGGCTGAGTGAAAACTAAAAATCTATCAAGAACAGAATGTCATCAGTCACTTAAAGCTAATATCTATAGAAGTGCTGATCTTCAACTTTAGACCATCCATATTAATACAGGAACCAGATGAAATTCTGCCAGACAACACTTCAATCACATAACTAACCTCTCAAGATTTTCAGCCCTGAGTTGAGACCGTTGAAATATTTGAAAGGAGCTGCAAGGAAAAATTAATCTACCCGAAGTTTCCTATATCTATATTACTACTACTGTAAGATGTTAAGACTCTAACTTGCTTTCACTATCAGTTGATTTGCATGTTCAGTATTAATAATAAATATGAATTGCTGAAGGTTATTTAATTGACTCCACTGCAGTGGAACAGCTTAAGGGACTACCATACACTGGCCTTTCAGGTGAAGATAAATAACTCCTGCATTGAGTAGAGAAAAAAAAAGAAATTGAGAAGACTTGGCATTTTAAGAAATCTTTCTATTCTTGTTCAATATTCAACTCCCTTTGTCCCTAAAGAAGACTCAAAAAGGATTTGTTTAAGCACTTCAGAGCCTACTTTTATTTGATTTAAATTATGTTCTATAAAAGGGAAGTGTTTTCTAGTCAGAGTATATTATTTGGTCCCCCAGCATTTCTATTTTCCTTTCATAGTGTAAGCCACAGTATTAAAAACAGTTTAAAACTGCTTTGAGCTGATTAAAATAATGGGTATTATTTTGGGGTATCCCCAGCTGAAAAATTTTTATGACTCAGAGCAGACTTCAGTCATTAAAAATTCCAATTGAAGATTCCCCTTCTCTTTGCTTGCAGTTATCTTCATCAGATGTTCTGTTCAATTTGTATGCTAGAGTAGTGGCGTTAGGATGCGGGGAAGAATTTGTTCTTTAGTAGATACTGGCATCCCAGGAAACAGTCACGTGACTCTGAATTAATGAGGATAAGAGTAAAAACAGCTTCAGTTATGTCCCAACAATAAGATGGATAATTAAGTTATATTATTGCTATTTTATAAAATTACTTTTTGAGGTAGGCTTTTAAAATGCCTTCTTAAAGCCCTGGCCGGTTGGCTCAGCGGTAGAGGTCGGCCTGGCGTGCGGGGGACCCGGGTTCGATTCCCGGCCAGGGCACATAGGAGAAGCGCCCATTTGCTTCTCCACCCCACCCCCCTCCTTCCTCTCTGTCACTCTCTTCCCCTCCCGCAGCCAAGGCTCCATTGGAGCAAAAATGGCCCGGGCGCTGGGGATGGCTCCTTGGCCTCTGCCCCAGGCGCTAGAGTGGCTCTGGTCGCGGCAAAGCGACGCCCCAGAGGGGCAGAGCGTCGCCCCTGGTGGGCGTGCCGGGTGGATCCCGGTCGGGCGCATGCGGGAGTCTGTCTGACTGTCTCTCCCATTTCCAGCTTCAGAAAAAAATAAATAAATAAATAAAATAAAAAATAAAAAATAAAATGCCTTCTTAAAGATGAGCAGAACAAGCATTATTACCCAGCGTGTGAGTGACTGGGTTGGAATTGAATCTCAAGAGTGTCTGACTTCAAAGCTATTCCCACTATGTTAAACTATGCTGCTTATGCCAACACTAAAGTTATAGACATGATAAAAGTTTTAGAAGCCTTGTGAAATTTTTCATTTCTCTTCTCTTTTTCCCTTCTCCCTCCTTCACCATGACCTGGCAAATAAATTACAAAAAGAATTAATTAATTTTTATAGAGATGGTAGAGCAGTGGTTGATATAGAATGCAGTAGATGTTCAGTAGATATTTGTTGTTGTTGCTTTGAATGTCATATAAAAAGACTGGATAAATAAATATAACCCCAGTCAACAAATCACTAATGACACTAAGTGTGATTACTACATACAAACGTGCATAAATTTGGAGATACCTCTGGATGGGAAAAATAAAAGATTCAGAATGAGTGTCTAAATTTTTTGTACTACATTTTATAGCCACAGCCGACTAGCTGAGAGATACTGCCATTTCCAATTAATTTTGTTCACCAGTTAATTTAATCTTCTACTTTATTGGATCAGATTTGGAGCCAAATCATTTGTATTCATTTTGCATTGTGTTTTTGCCATGTCTCTTGATCGCTTTAAAAAGCTAATGCTGGCTAATTCAATTGGGATTTATTGAAGCAGCCTGTGAAAATTAACCACCAAATTTTTCAGGCAAAAATAGATCTATTTCTTTTCACTTGTCTCTTTGAAAAACATATATTAACATAAAATAAAAGGTCCTTTTTTGGCCTGACCTGTGGTGGTGCAGTGGATAAAGCGTCAACCTGGAAACACTGAGGTTGCCGATTCAAAACCCTGGGCTTGCCTGGTCAAGGTACATATGGGAGTTGATGCTTCTAGCTCCTCCCCCTTCTCTCTCTCTCTCTCTCTCTCTCTCCTCTCTATAATGAATAAATAAAATCTTTTAAAAAAAGGTTGTCCTTTTTGGTGCAAGGCACAATGCTTATGATATCAGAGGACAGATTTTAGAAAACAAATTTTGGCATGATGTTGTGGTGGACCTTTGTGGGAATACAGATTTTATTATTATTTTTCTATAGGAGAAACTGGATGGAATAAATTGTTTGGGAAAGCCAAGAGATGTTATCATTTGGTTGATGCTTAGTATACTAGTATTGTGTCTGTTGCATTGTTTTAGTTGTATTGGTAATGATGGTGAGAACAGAAATTATTAATGACTTTACAAAGGGAAAAGCATGTGGCTTTTGGCTTGATTGATGAGCAACTTTGCTAGTTAAAAAAACACCCAGTCAATCAATCAATCAATTAAATCAATTCATTTCAATCTGTTGGACATCATTTTTATTTAACTATACTGGGATCTAGTACAAGTCTATACTCTTTCCATTAATCTGACTGTACATGGAATGTTAATAAATTGGAAACCTGTTATGTCTCTCTTCATAGAACAACAGGCAGTATTCTCCTCTCATAACTAGTCAATTTTGTTCAACTGCATCTACATAGCCCATTCAGAAAGCTTGATTCAAGCCTGATTATACGCTTCCTACCTCCCAGGAAATCATAGACTCTCAAAAATGCAATTTTAACTCATCAGATATTGAGAAGCAAAATAGTCTGATGGTGAAAAGTGAAGACATTGAAGCTTAACTCCTTTGTATGTATTCTGAAATTGTTACCCGCTAGATGTATGACTTTATATAAATTACTAGTCTCTTGAATGTTTCTTTTTTCTAATCGATAAAATGATCTGATAATGGCAGCTATTTCATAAATTTGCTTTTCAGATCAATCTAAGATGTGAAGTGCTCAAGAGAGTTTTTGGAATATCATAAATGTCAATAAATATTAGATATAACTCTCATTATTACTACTATTATTATTATTTAATTCTTTATTATTAAAGTCTGTTTCATCTATATTTCAGTTAACTCTTTTCTCTCTGGGGTTTTAATTGGAAAATGAAGACAGCATTTTCTCTTTTTCTTTATGGAAATCCACTTAAAAAAAGAGCAAAACACAAAAATGTACATTTCAACTTCAATTAAACTAAGAAACATCTAAAATCACAAAATGAATAGATGAGTTTCAAAGCAAAGAAAATAGAGATTGAAGAGGAAATGGAAGGGGAGTCAGACTTCACAGACACCAATAACGTAGTCACCTCCATGCTTAGTTACAGGCATGCTCTGAAGTACTAAAGCAATACCTGCTTCTGCCACTGTGGGGTTTGGTTGTACTGACAGGTAGATCCAATCTGTGTTCCAAGAGCAGAGATAGAAGGGCTGAAGTAACATTTACAAAGATAAGCTAGCAGGAGTTATCTATCAATAAAGAGGATATAGAAAGAGTGATTGCACTGTGAAAAGACTTAAAGCTGTATTCTTTTCTTTTTTTTTTACTTTAATTTATTGTGTTTACATAGATTCAAGTGTCCCATTGAATACATTTCCCTCTCCCCCCACCCCCGTGTTTTTCTTGGTACCCTGTTTTTCCTCTCCCCCCAATGCAATCCCCTCTTCCCTCCAGGATTTTTTGTCCTGCCTTCTTTGTCTCTGTGTTATGTATTCATAATTTCACTAATTCCTTTCCCCTCTCTTATCCCATCCTCTCTTCCCCTTTCCTTCTGGTTCCTTTTACCCAGCCTCTGCCTCTATTCTTCTCCTTACTTCACATTGTTCATTAGATTCCTCATATGAGTGGGGTCATATGATATTTTTCTTTCTCTGCCTGGTTTATTTCACTTAGCACAATAGTTTCCAGGTACATCCATGTAGTCGCAAATGGTAAGATTTTCTTTTTTTCACAGCCGTGTAGTATTCCATTGTGTATATGTACCACAGCTTTATAATCCACTCATCCACTGATGGGACTGGGACTATTTCTGGATCTTGGAGATTATAAGCAATTTTACAATAAACATGGGGGTGCATGTCTTCTTTTAAAACAGCGATTTGGTATTCTTAGTATATATTCCTAAAAATGGGATAGCTGGGTCAAAGAGCAGTTCCATTTTTAATTTTTTAATGAAACTTCATACTGTTACCCACAGTGGCTGTACAATTCTGCATTCCCACCAGCAGTGCAGGAGGGTTCCCTTTTCTTCACACCCTTGCCAGCACTTATTGTGTGTTGATTTGTTAATAGGCTCCATTCTGACAGGTGTGAGGTGGTATCTCATTGTGGTTTTAACTTGCATTTCTCTGATGACTAGTGATGTTGAACATTTTTTTCATATGCCTATTGGCCATCTATATATCCTCTTTGGAAAAGTGTCTATTCATTTCTTTTGCCCATTTTTTGATTAGATTGTTTACCTTCCTGGTGTGGAGTTTTACAAATTCTTTATAAATTTTGGTTATTAACCCCTTATCAGACGTATTGTCAAATATGTTCTCCCATTGTTTGGTCTGTCTTTTTATTTTGTTCATAGTGTCTTTAGCTGTACAAAAGCTTTTTAGTTTAATACAGTCCCATTTGTTCATCCTGTCCTTTATTTCACTTCCCCATGGTGATAAATCAGCAAATATATTGCTGCGAGAGATGTTGCAAAGCCTACTGTCTATGTTTTCTTCCAAGATGTTTATGGTTTCATGACTTACATTTAAGTCTTTTATCCATTTTGAGTTTATTTTTGTGAATGGTGTAAGTTGGTGGGTTACTTTCATTTTTTTGCATGTACCTGTCCAATTTTCCCAACACCATTTGTTAAAGAGGCTGTCTTTAGTCCATTGTATGCTCTTACCTCCTTTGTCAAATATTAATTGACCATAAAGGTGTGGGTTTATTTGTGGGTTCTCTGTTCTGTTCCATTGACCTATATGCCTGTTTTTATGCCAGTCCCAAGCTGTTTTGAATACAATGGCCTTGTAGTATAACTTGATATCAGAGACTGTATTATCCTCCACTTTATTCTTCTTTCTCAAGATTGCTGAGGCTATTCGTGTTGTTATTTGGTTCCATATACCTTTTTGCAATATTTGTTCTATATCTTTGAAGTATGTATTGGTATTTTATAGAAATTTCATTGAATTTATAGATTGCTTTGGGTAGTATAGACATTTTTATAATGTTTATACTTTCTATCCATGAACAAGGTATATGCTTCCACTTGTTTGTATCTTTCTTGATTTCCTTTTATCAATGTTTTATAATTTTCAGAGTACAAGTCTTTAACCTTTTTGGTTAAATTTACTTCTAGGTACTTTATTTTTTTGTTGTTGCAATAGTGAAGGGAATTGTTTCCTTAATTTCTTTTTCAGACAGTTCATTGTTGGTGTATAAAAATGCCTCTGATTTCTGAATATTGATTTTACATCCTGCCACCTTGGTGAATTCTTTTTTTTTTAATAAATTTTTATTAATGTTAATGGGATGACATTAATAATTCAGGGTACATATATTCAAAGAAAACAGGTCTAGGTTATCTTATCATTAAATTATGTTGCATACCCCTCACCCAGAGTCAGATTGTCCTCCGTCACCCTCTGTCTAGTTTTCTCTGTGCCCCTCCCCGTCCCCCTAACTCTCTCCCTCCCTCCCTCCTGCGTCCTCCCTCCCCCCACCCCTGGTAACCACCATTCTCTTGTCCATGTCTCTTAGTCTCGTTTTTATGTTCCATCAATGTATGGAATCATGTAGTTCTTGTTTTTTTCTGATTTACTTATTTCAATCCGTATAATGTTATCAAGATCCCACCATTTTGCTGTAAATGATCTGATGTCATCATTTCTTATGGCTGAGTAGTATTCCATAGTGTATATGTGCCACATCTTCTTTATCCAGTCTTCTATTGAAGGGCTTTTTGGTTGTTTCCATGTCTTGGCCACTGTGAACAGTGCTGCAATGAACATGGGGCTACATGTGTCTTTACGTATCAATGATTCTGAGGTTTTGGGGTATATACCCAGTAGAGGGATTGCTGGGTCATAAGGTAGTTCTTTTTGCAGTTTTTTGAGGAACCACCATACTTTCCTCCATAATGGTTGTACTACTTTACATTCCCACCAACAGTGTATGAGGGTTCCTTTTTCTCCACAGCCTCTCAAACACTTGCTATTACCCGTCTTGTTGATAATAGCTAATCTAACAGGGGTGAGGTGGTATCTCATTGTAGTTTTGATTTGCATTTCTCTAATAACTAATGAAGCTGAGCATCTTTTCATATATCTGTTGGCCATTTGTATTTCTTCCTGGGAGAAGTGTCTGTTCACGTCCTCTTCCCATTTTTTTATTGGATTGTTTGTTTGTTTGTTGTTGAGTTTTATGAGTTCTTTGTAAATTTTGGATATTAGGCCCTTATCTGAGCTATTGTTTGAAAATATCAGTTCCCATTTAGTTGGTTGTCTGTTTATCTTGATATCGGTTTCTCTTGCTGAGCAAAAACTTTTTATTCTGATGTAGTACCATTCATTTATCTTTGCCTTCACTTCTCTTGCCATTGGAGTCAAGTTCATAAAATGTTCTTTAAAACTCAGGTCCATGAGTTTAGTACCTATGTCTTCTTCTATGTACTTTATTGTTTCAGATCTTATATTTAGGTCTTTGATCCATTTTGAATTAATTTTAGTACACGGGGACAGGCTGTAGTTGAGTTTCATTCTTTTGCATGTGGCTTTCCAGTTTTCCCAACACCATTTGTTGAAGAGGCTTTCTTTTCTCCATTTTGTATTGTTGGTCCCCTTATCAAAGATTATTTGACCATATATATGTGGTTTTATTTCTGGGCTTTCTATTCTGTTCCATTGGTCTGAGTGTCTGTTTTTCTGCCAATACCATACAGTTTTGATTATTGTGGCCCTATAATATAGTTTAAAGTCAGGTATTGTAATGCCCCCAGCTTCATTCTTTTTCCTTAGGATTGCTTTAGCTATTCGGGGTTTTTTATAGTTCCATATAAATCTTATGATTTTTTGTTCCATTTCTTTAAAAAATGTCATAGGAATTTTGATGGGAATTGCATTAAATTTGTATATTACTTTGGGTAATATGGCCATTTTAATTATATTTATTCTTCCTATCCAAGAACAAGGAATATTTTTCCATCTCATTGTGTCTTTTTCTATTTCTCTTAGCAATGCCTTGTAGTTTTTGTTATATAGGTCCTTTACATTCTTTGTTATGTTTATTCCTAGGTATTTTTTTTTTTTTTTTTTGCAATCGTGAAGGGGACTATTTTTTTGAGTTCGTTTTCTAATATTTCATTGTTGGCATATAGAAAGGCTATGGACTTTTGTATGTTAATTTTGTATCCTGCGACCTTACTGTATTGGTTTATTGTTTCTAGAAATCTTTTTGTGAAGTCCTTTGGGTTTTCGATGTATAGGATCATATCATCAGCAAAAAGTGATACCTTTACTTCTTCTTTTCCAATATGGATGCCTTTTATTTCTTTGTCTTGTCTGATTGCTCTAGCCAGAACTTCTAGCACCACGTTAAATAAGAGTGGAGAGAGTAGACAACCCTGTCGTGTTCCTGATTTAAGGTGGAAAGTCCTCAGTTTTACACCATTTAATATGATGTTGGATGATGATTTATCATATATGGCCTTTATCATGTTGAGATATTTTCCTTCTATACCCATTTTGTTGAGAGTCTTAAACATAAAA
The DNA here is from genome assembly GCF_036850765.1 of Saccopteryx bilineata. Taxonomy (NCBI): domain Eukaryota; kingdom Metazoa; phylum Chordata; class Mammalia; order Chiroptera; family Emballonuridae; genus Saccopteryx; species Saccopteryx bilineata. The sequence continues at coordinate 66,067,851 of NC_089498.1, forward strand.
TTGTGTTGTATTTTATTGAAAGCCTTTTCTGCATCTATTGATAAGATCATGTGGTTTTTGTTCTTTGTTTTGTTGATATGGTGTATTACGTTAACCGTTTTACGTATGTTGAACCATCCTTGAGATTCTGGGATGAAACCCACTTGATCATGATGTATTATTTTTTTAATATGTTGTTGTATTCGATTTGCCAGTATTTTGTTTAGTATTTTAGCATCTGTATTCATTAGAGATATTGGTCTGTAGTTTTCTTTCTTTGTGCCATCCTTGCCTGGTTTTGGTATGAGGGTTATGTTGGCCTCATAAAATGTGTTTGGAAGTATTGCTTCTTCTTCAATTTTTTGGAAGACTTTGAGTAGAATAGGAACCAAGTCTTCTTTGAATGTTTGATAGAATTCACTAGTATAACCGTCTGGGCCTGGACTTTTATTTTTGGGGAGGTTTTTAATAGTTTTTTCTATTTCCTCCCTGCTGATTGGTCAGTTTAGGTTTTCGGCTTCTTCATGACTCAGTTTAGGAAGGTTGTATTGTTCTAGGAATTTATCCATTTCTTCTAGATTGTTGTATTTGGTGGCATATAGTTTTTCATAGTATTCTACAATAATTCTTTGTATATCTATGATGTCTGTGGTTATTTCTCCTCTTTCATTTTGGATTTTATTTATTTGAGTCCTGTGTCTTTTTTCCTTGGTGAGTCTTGCCAAGGGTTTGTCGATTTTGTTGATCTTTTCAAAGAACCAGCTCCTTGTTTTATTGATTTTTTTCTATAGTTTTTCTGTTCTGTATTTCGTTTATTTCTGCTCTGATTTTTATTATCTCCTTCCTTCGACTGGTTTTGGGTTGTCTTTGTTCTTCTTTTTCTAGCTCCTTAAGGTGTGAAGTTAAGTCGTTTACTTCGGCTCTCTATTGTTTGTTCATATAGGCCTGAAGTGATATGAACTTTCCTCTTATTACTGCTTTTGCTGCATCCAAGAGATTCTGATATGTCGTATTTTCATTTTCATTTGTCTGTATATATCTTTTGATCTCTGCACTTATTTCTTCTTTGACCCATTCATTTTTTAAAAGTATGTTGTTTAGTTTCCATAATTTTGTGGGGTTTTCCTCCTCTTTTTTACAGTTGAATTCTAGTTTCAAGGCTTTATGATCAGAGAATATGCTTGGTACAATTTCAATTTTTCTAAATTTGCTGATATTGTCTTTGTGGCCCAACATATGGTCAATTCTTGAGAATGTTCCATGTACACTAGAGAAAAATGTATACTCTGTCGCTTTGGGATGAAGTGTCCTGTAGGTGTCTATCATATCCAGGTGTTCTAGTATTTTGTTTAAGGCCACTATGTCTTTGTTGATTCTCTGTTTGGATGACCGATCTAGAGCCGTCAGCGGTGTATTGAGGTCTCCAAGTATGATTGTATTTTTGTTAGTTTTTGTTTTAAGGTCAATAAGTAGCTGTCTTATATATTTTGGTGCTCCTTGGTTTGGTGCATATATATTAAGGATCGTTATGTCTTCTTGATTCAACTTCCCCTTAATCATTATGAAATGACCATTTTTGTCTCTGAGTACTTTTTCTGTCTTGTAGTCAGCATTATCAGATATGAGTATTGCTACACCTGCTTTTTTTTGGGTGTTGTTTGCTTGGAGTATTGTTTTCCAGCCTTTCACTTTGAATTTGTTTTTATCCTTGTTGCTTAGATGTGTTTCTTGTAGGCAGCATACAGTTGGATTTTTTTTTTTTTAATCCATTCTGCTACTCTGTGTCTTTTTATTGGTAAGTTTAATCCATTTACATTTAGTGTAATTATTGACACTTGTGGGTTCCCTATTGCCATTTTATAAATTGCTTTCTGTTAGTTTTGTATCTTGTTTGATTCTTCTCTTTTGTTTTTCTATTGTTTGTTTTTGTTTGTTTGTATTCCATACTTCTTTCTTCTGTTGCTACCTTTTTTAAGTCAAGTGTTTTTGTGGTGGTTTTTTCAAGGGTGGTTACCATTAAGTAATGAAAAGGGTACCTACCATATTCATTGTAGTACCCTTTCTTATGAGTATTTCTGCACTTCATCGTCCTTTGTTACTGTTAATCTTCATCCTTTCTCCCTCTTTTTTTTTCCTTTTGTTGTCACAGTTTAAGTTTGGTTTTATTGTTTTCTTGGTGGAGCTGTTACTTGTGGTTTTGTTTTCTTTTGTTCTTTGAATCTGGTTGGAAAACCCCCTTTAGTATTTCCTGGAGTGGGGGCTTTCTGATGATAAATTCTCTCATCTTTTCTGTATTTGTGAATATTTTTATATCTCCTTCGTACTTGAAGGATAGCTTTGATGGGTATAGTATTCTTGGCTAAAAGTTTCTCTCTTTCAGGGCTTTGAGTATTGGGGTCCACTCTCTTCTAGCTTTGTAGAGTTTCTGCTGAGAAGTCTGATGATAATCTAATAGGTCTTCCTTTATATGTTGTATTCTTCTTTTCCCTGGCTGCCTTGAGAATTTTTTCTTTGTCATTGGTTTGTGTCATCTTCATTATGATGTGCCTTGGAGTGGGTTTGTTGTGGTTAAGAAAACTCGATGTTCTGTTTGCTTCTTGAATTTGAGGCTTTAGTTCTTTCCACAGGCTGTGGAAGTTCTCATCTATTATTTGTTTGAGTATATTCTCCATTCCATTTTCTTTCTCTTCTCCCTCTGATATACCTATTATTCTTATGTTATTCTTTCTGATGGAGTCAGACAATTCCTGTAGGGCTTTCTCGTTTTTTATTATTTTTGAGTCTCTTTCTTCTTCTCTCTGTTGTGCCTCAAGTTGTTTGTCTTCTATTTCACTAATCCTATCTTCCATCTGGGGTGTTCTATTAGCTAAGCTTGTTATCTCGTTTTTCAGTTCGTGAATTGAGTTTTTTATTTCTGTTTGTTTTGCTTTTATGGTTTCAACTTCCTTGGTAATATATTCTTTGTGATCGTTGAGTTGTTTTCTGATTTCCCTAAATTGCCTTTCTGTGTTTTCTTGTATATCTCTGAGTATTTTTAAGATTTCTATTTTAAATTCTCTGTCATTTGGCTCCAAGGCTTCCAGTATGTTAAATCTTTTCTCCATAGATTTTTCCACATCTATTTGTGTTACCTCTCTATCTTTTGTATCCATAATATTCGATTTCCTTTTTCTTATTGGCATCTGAAGGTGATATTGTTGATATTGTTAATTAGAATTAATAAAGAATAAAAAGGGGGAAAAAAAAGAAAAACACTCCACACACAAAAAAAGTAATGATTTATTATTTTCCCCTTTTTTCTTCTCCTCCCCTCCTCTCACCTCTTTAGGTAAATATCGTGATGACCTGTGAATTATATTATGCTAAATGGAACAAAAACTGCTTATAACGGAGGGCCTGATTTGGGGTGAAGAGTTCAAGGGGCAAAAAAGGAGTAGGGACCTACTAAATGCAAAAAAAAAAAAAAAGGAGGATATCTTAGACAAGCATAAAATGATTTGCTTGTAAGTGATGGTCGACTAAGAGATATAGTGAGAGGGATAAGAGGGAAACCGAAAAAAGGAGAGAAAAAATAATATTTAAAGAAGAAAAAAATAAAAATAATAAGTAAAAATCTGTTGTATTAAGTGGAGTGAAGACTAAATACAATGGAGACTTTGGGTCTTTTGGTTGGGAGGAATGCTAGTGAGTTAAAAAGCAATGTAAAAAGTACCCAAAATGCCACAAAAACAAACAAATAAAGGAAAAGCAAGAACAAAAGCAGAAAAGAAAAAAAAAGAACAACAAAAACAAAAAAACTTGAGTCCCAAATTAAATAATTTGTTTGTGATTGAGGATTAAATGAGAGGAAAAGTAAAAGGAGAAAAGAAGGAACAAATAGAAAGGAAAAAATAAGAAAAAAAGAGAAACGAAGGAAGAAAAAAAGGAAAGGGAAAAAAAACAAAGAAAAACAAAAAGAAAACAAAAGGGGAGAGAGTGAGAGTTAAGGGTTTTGGAGTGTAACCCTAAGGGAGAGTAAGGATGAAAAAAAGAAATAAAATGTAACACTCATGGGTAGTGCAGTTCAAGAAAAGGGTAGCATAAGATGGGCAGAGAATAAAATGACTGAGGTGGAGGAAATACAAATAAAGGCAATAAGAAAGAAGAGAGAAACAACAACAACAAAGAATTAGTGGAACAAGTTATAAAGTCTGTGGATTTTTCTTGATTTTGAGAGGTTAACTTCTTCCTTTTTCTTTTCTCTCCCTCTTCCTGGTTGGTGACTCTGTACCCTAGGTTCTGCCCCTGTGTCACGCTTAGGTAGGGATTTGCAGTTGATGGGATTCTATGGCAATGTCATATAATTGGCTTTAGTCTTGCTGGTAGTCAAGGCTTGTTGGCGTTTGTAGAGTCCAACAATGAGAGAGAGTTTGCTTTCCTGGAGTCTCTCCCCTAGTTTCCCCTTCCTGAATTAGCAGCCTGGTGATCCAGCTATGAAGCTGCCACTGCTTCTGTCTGGGGAGTAAGAGGCTCAAAGAGCTGGGAAATCCCCACTCTATCCCCACTCAGCGCAAGGCTCTGGGTAAGGCTCTGGCAGTCAGAGCCTCCAGCGTAATCAGGTGGGGCTGGGAGTCAATTGTGTCAAGGTGACTGTTCAGCGCCTAGCATTCAGTTGGACTACTCAACCCAGGCTTTCCACACTTTGTAGCCTGTTTTGGCTGGAAAGAAGATGCACTATTCGCTGCTTGCTATATAGATCTTAATATCTGCCAAGTCCCTCTTGTTAGGTATATCCCTGAATATGGAGGCTCTGTCAATCAGATGTTGCCCCCGCCCCTTTAGCGAAAGGCACTGAAAAATATTATGCCTCTTGTTTTGGATCGCTGAACTGGGAGAGATCTTATCAATTAGAGCCCCGTGGGTGCGTAGATTTCGTGGGTTAAGCTAATTTCAGTGATTGGATCCGCAGCTGTGCTCCAGAGAGTATTTCAGGCTGTCTGCGCGCCCCTCCCCCAACGCTTGATTGTTAGCTCGAATGGCTGGGTGAGGTGCCCCGTCCACGGAGAGAATCTCCTGACTAGGAAAGACAGGTTTGGCGCCCCTCCCGGACTGCGGCTCGGGGCGCGCACGGCTTCTCAGAGCACGCTGGTGGTTGTCGGCACTCCCTGGGACGCGGCGCGGGCAGCTGCACGTGTGGGTTGACTCACCACAGGCGTATTCCCTCCTCGGCAACAGTGCTTTCGCTTTCAGTGTGTGTGTGGAACTCCGGGATGCTCCGAGGATAAATTTTTTTGTTTCTAGTTGATAAATTTGTTGAGATTTTGGGGAGATATGTCAGACGTGCTGCTCACGGCACCATTTCCGTGACGTCACTACCTTGGTGAATTCATTTGTCAGGTCCAGTCGTTTTTTCACTGAGACTTTAGGGTTTTCTATGTACAGTATCATGTGTTCGGCAAATAATGATAGTTTTACTTCTTTTTTTTTTAAATTTGGATGCATTTTATTTCTTCTTCTTGTCTGATTGCTGTGGCTAGGACTTCCAGAACTATGTTGAATAAGAGTGGTAAAAGGGGACACCCTTGCCTTGTTCCTAATCTTAAAGGGATTGCTTTTAATTTTTGCCCATTGATTATGATGTTGACCATGGGTTTGTCATAGATGTTCATTATCATGTTGAGGTATGATCCTGTATTCCTACTTTGCTGAGAATTTTGATCATAAATGGGTGCTGAATTTTATCACATGCTTTTTCTGCATCTATTGATATTCTCATGTGATTTTTTTCTTCCTTTTGTTTATATGATGAATCACATTGATTGATTTGTGAATATTATACCAGCCTTGCCTCCCTAGAATAAATCCAACTTGATCATAGTGTATGATTTTTCTCATGTATTGCTGGATCCAGTTTGCTAACATTTTGTTGAGAATTTTAGCATCTAAGTTCATCAGGAATATTGGCCTATAGTTTTTTTCTTTGTAATATCTTTGTCTGGTTTTAGAATGAGGATTATGCTCACCTCATAAAAGGATCTTGGAAGTCTTTCCTCCTCTTGAATTTTTTAAATAGCTTGAGAAGGATAAAAGTTAGTTCTTCTTTGAATATTTGGTAAAACTCAGTTGTGAAGCCATCTGGTCTTGAACTATTGTTTGTTGGGAGGTTTTTGATAACTGTTTTGATCTTATTTGTTGTAAGTAGTCTGTTTAGTTTTTCTGATTCTTCCAGATTGATTTTTGAAAGATTATTTGTATTAAGGAATTTGTCCATTTCACCTAGGTTGTCTAATTTTTTGGCATACAATTCTTCATGGTATTTTCTTACAATCCTTTGTATTTCTGCTTTGTCAGTTCTTCTCCGCTCTCATTTTTAATTTTATTTACTGAGTCCTCTCCCTTTTTTTCTTGGTGAGTCTGGTTAAAGGTTCATCAATCTTGTTTACTTCTCAAAGAACCAGCTCTTGGTTTCATTAATCTCCTATATTTTTTTAGCCTCTCTGTCATTTATTTCTGCTCTGATCTTTATTATTTTTTCTACTTTCTTTGGGCTTAACTTGTTTTTCTTTTTCTAGTTCTTTTAGATGTAGGATTAAGTTGTTTATTTGAGCTTTTTCTTGCTTCATAAGATATGCCTGTAATGTTATAAACTTCTCTCTCAGGACTGCTTTTGCTGTGTCCCATAAAATTTGAGTTATTGTATGTTCATTTTCATTTTTTTCAAGGAAATTTTTGGTTTCTTTCTTGATCTTATTGTTAACCCATTTGTTATTTAATAACATGCTATTTAGTCTCCAAGTGTTTACATATTTTTCAGTTTTTTTACTGTAGTTAATTCCTAATTTCACACCATTGTGAAATTAAAGAAGAAGCTTGGTATGATTTCAGTCTTCTTAAATTTATTGAGATTCGTTTTGTGTCCTAACATGTTGTCTATCCTTGAGAATGTACCATGAGCACTTGAAAAGAATGTATATTCTGCTGCTTTAGGGGGAAAGTTCTGTATATATCTATTAAATCCAGTTGATCTGCTGTGTCATTTAAGGTTGCTGTTTCTTTGTTAATTTTCTGTCTTGAGGCTCTATCCATTGATGTTAGTGGGGTGTTAAAATCTCCTGTTATTATAGTATTGCTGTTGATCTCACTCTTTATGTCAATCAAAATCTGCTTTATATATTTAGGTGCTCCTATTTTAGGTGCATAGATATTTACAATGATTATATCTTCCTCTTGGATTGCTCTCTTTATCATTATGTAGTGATCTTCTTTATCCTTTACTATAGCCTTTGTTTTAAAGTCTATTTTGTCAGATATAAATATTGCTACTCCAGTTTTTTCTTTCTTTCTGTTTGTGTGAAATATTTTTTTCCATTTCTTCACTCTCAGTTTATGTGTATTTTTTGTTCTGAGGTGAGTCTCTTGTAGGCAGTATATGAATGGGTCCTATTTTTTTTATCCATTCAGCTACTGTATGTCTTTTGATTGGAGCATTTAATCCATTTACATTTAAGGTTATTATTGATATGTAGTTGTTTATTGCCATTTTATTCTTTAAATCTACGGTCCTCTTTTACTGGAATTTTTTTTCTTTCCTTAGCTGTATTTACAGCTGGCCCCTTAACATTTCTTGCATCATTAGTTTAGTTGTACTGAATTCCTTTAGTTCTTTTTTGTCTGGGAAGCTTTCTATTTCTCCTTTAATTTTAAACAATTGTCTTGGTTGTAGACTCTTGTTTTGCATTATTTTGAATATTTCTTGCCATTCCCTTCTGACCTCTAGTGCTTTCCTTGAAAATTCAGATATGATCCATATGTGGGCTCCTCTGTAGGGAATTGACTGCTTTTCTCTTGTAGTTTTTAGTATTATTTTTTTATTTCTTAATTTTAGTATTTAATTATGATATGTCTTGGTGTAGGCCTCTTTAGGTTTCTCTTTAAGGGAACTTTCTGTGCTTTTTGAACTTGGGTGACTTTTTTCTTCATAAATTTAGAAAAGTTTTCAGTTATGATTTCTTCAATCGTGTTCTCTATCCCTTGTTCTTTGTCTTCTCCTGCAGGAATCCTTATGATGCAGATGTTGTTTCTCTTCATGTTGTCACAAAGCTCTCTTAGAGTTTTCTCAGACTTTTTGAACTTCTTTTCTTTTTGCTCCTCTGCTTCCATGCTTTTGTTTATCTAGTCCTCTAAATTGCTGATTTGATCCTCTGCTTCATCTAGCCTGCTTTTAATTCCTTCTAGTGTAGTCTTCATTTTTGATATTGTATTTGTCATATCTGACTGATTTATTTTTATGGTTTCAATGTCCTTTTTGCTATTATAGATGCTTGCTATTTTTTTGCTTAGGTGCTCATTATGTCCATCCATTGTTGCTTTAAGATCTTTGAGTACCCTAAAGAGTTTAAAATCACATTTTAAACTGTGCATAGGGTAATTTTGTTTCTTCCATCTCATTCAGTTCTTTTTCTGGGGATTTCTCTTGTTAATTCATTTGGATTGCATTTCTCTGTCTTCCTCTATAGACTCCTCCTTTGGGTTTGCTGTTTGAATAGCAAGCTCAGTCTAGAGTTTAAGTTTTCTGTTTCCAGCTATCAGTTATGTTGGTTCTAGATCCTCTTGGGTTGGCGTCATCTGTTGTTTGTAATCCTCTGTGGGCTACTTGTCATCAGCTACTGCTTTTCTTTTCTGTTTGTGTGGGTGTTTCTGTGTTTGGGTAGTGTGGGAAGGCCCACCTGTCTATAAGGATCAGCTTCCTCTTGCTTAAAGCTGTCATAGCTCCAGACAAGCTGAAAGCTCTGAAAGATTTGCCTATGCTTTTTAGCTGTTCCAGCTCTTCTTTCAGTCCTCTGTTGAAAGACTGTAGTGTGGGCCCCACTGGCCTCACCTCACCTACCCCTGCACAGATTTAAAATTTGTTGGGTTAGAGCAGCTGAGGTTAGGAATACAACATTAGTGGGATCTCCTACTTCAGGTATCTCTTGGACTGTGTAGCTCAGTACAGGGAATGTGCCCCCTACTCCAGGGCATAATCCCTCAGCCTCTGATGAATACTCTAATTTTATTCCTCCCTAACAAAGTGAGATGCAGGAAAGTCTGAATTCCTCAGAGTTTCTCTTTCTGCTGCCTCTAATTGCTAGTTATTCACTGGGCCCAGCAGGGAACTCCAGGGATTAGGGCAGAGACAGTGGATGTGTCTTGCTCTTTGGTTTCAGTTGTCACTCTATCCAGAATTTTTTTTTTACATATCTCAGTAGGGTGTTGCCACAGGAGTGCAGTGGGTGAGGCCTCTGAGTTCCAGAGGTATGACCTGCCCACTGGCTCTCTGGGGGTGCGGCACATTCTCAGCAGTGGATGGGGGAGGTGTAGCTCAGGTCTCACAGGAAACCTAAGTCACTAACCCACCTCTTGATTCTTCACCTTTTGGAGTGACCCTTTCCCCTGGCTGAATATGGAGAGACTTTCGAGGATGGGGCAGTTGCCTTTCCCCAGACTGGTGTGAGACAAAGGAATCACTCCTTCCCTGTATAGGTCCACTTTAGTCCTGGAGAATGACTCAGTGCAGGTGTTCTGGTCACCATCACCATGTCTCTGTGCCTCCAACTTCATACTTTCTTAATGCAACTATAGTCCTCTCAGCTCTCCCACTCCTGGAGCCCCAGGCAAGTGTCCATGAGTGAGATTTTCTATGTGGGCCCTTTAAGACTGAATTTGCCTATCGAAAGCTATCTCTTCCCCACAGACAGAGACCCTGCTTTTGTTACTACTCAATGCTGTCTTGTTGCCTCTTCCATTCACTGGGGCTCCAAGTTGGTGCTCCAAACCTGAGTCTGAGGCCCCCCAATCTCTCATGGGTCCCTCTCCCCTCACTGAGAGTCCTTTTGGGTACTCCACTGCCCCTTGCTCTTAGGAGCAGGGCAGCCCCCACCAAGTCTCCACATTTCCTACCAAACTCAGTGTGGCTTCTTCTATGATCCTTGGTTATAGTAGAGTCCTCTTCGTTTTGTCTAAAGTTGGTTTTTCACAATAGTTGTTCTTAAATTAAGTTGTAATCCAATTTGGTCCTAGGAGGTGGCTGTTCTAACATCTGCCTACTCCGTGGCCATCTTGGAATCCAATCAATGACTGCTTATTTTACTAAAACCTGAAATAATTGAAGTTCTATCCTCAGGCACAATCCATGAAATAAATTGATCAGCTGAACTTCATTAAATTAAAAATGTTTGCTCACAACATGCAGGCTGTAAGGCCAATAGTTATGGACACTATCACAGCTGCCTGGCCCATGCAGGTTTGCATTAGATTTGGACCAACGGTAATGAAATGATGGAGCCAAGAACTGGTAGACCATCATTTTAATCCTAGCTTGCACCCAGCAGGCAAGTAAAAACACACACTGGGCTCCAAAACCCACTTATTCAGTGCTCACAAAGCTACTGACTTATACGAGTTTCCTACAATTAAAGTTTCTAGCTCACTAGCCCTGTTCACCTCTGTTCCCCATCTCCTTCTCTCTGCACAAACTGCACAAACTGGCTTCTCCTTCAGCACTCCACCATCTTGGCTGCTTCTCCTCTCCTCCACATGGCCTTTCTCTGCTCTCCTCCCTGCTCTCTGCCTTCCTCTTAGAATGCAATCACTCTCTCTAATGCTAAACTCAGGAACTGAGAGAGCAAGATCCCGGTCTGCCCCACTTTATAGTGTAGAAATCAGAACCTTTAATCCAATATATATATATATATATATATATATATATATATATATATATACACACACACACAATATATATATTTAATCCAATATGTATATATATACAAACAAGGAAGTCTTTGATACAAGGTCTCTTATCTGAGGCATAGTGGGATCCTTCATGAGAGTGCCCCACCCTACATCAAGCAATGGTCAAGGGTGTGGGGAAAAGTTTAGTCTTAAAACTAAGCCCTAGGCTATAACCACCCTGCCTGCTTACAGCCTGTCCTCCACACCAAATGCAAACTATATTTAAAAACTTATTTGACAAACACAGGACCTGCATCCTAAGTCTTGATGCATTCATGTGGGTTAAAGCTGTTTTCTTAATTAAATATGGGCAATAAAATGCAAAAAAAAAGGCTCATATGCATAATGTTGGATTATAAAGAAAATTGCTGCTATTCTGGAATATGGTTCTGGGTCTTCTACCCCATTTACCTACAGTGAGTATTGTCTGAGAAAAAATCACCCCATTCAGGGAGAATAAAAGAGAGAAGATGCCAATGTAAAAAAATTATATTTATATATTTTATATTTATGTTTATGTTTATATTTATATTTATTTATGTATTGTATTGTGTGTGTGTGTGTGTGTGGGTATGAGTGGAAGACAGCACAGGAATAACTAAATGGCAGAATAGTTTCACTTATAGGGAAAATCATTCCATAGGGCAAATAAATTTTGTGAATAATATTTTCCATGACTTAGAAAATTATAACACAATCATCGTTTTATAACAGAGCACAGAGAAGACACACCAGTACTTCTGAGTTAAGATAGCAAAACGAGAACAAGAGGTGACGTATTCATAAGGGTTTTGTCTTTGCAAATAAATTTGTTACCAATTGCTTCCTCCTTATATTTTTATATAAAGCACCCCATAAGAAAAGGCAATAAAACCTACAGAAAATGAATTTTTATCCTAATATATATATTTTTAAAACTCCTGGTACACTGTACTAAAAACAATACATTTTCCTATTTCATGCAAAAAGACTAAATATAAAGTATTTTTAAAATAAAAAAAGAATTGTGAAATATGAGCTGGCAGAGTTTAGGAAAGTAGTAAAATTCAGAAACAAAGGCAAAATTGGAGAGTATACAGGAGTAAATGGACAATATATTCAAAGCAGAGTAAGGAATAAAGAAGATAGGAATACAAAATGAATTAATAATTAAAGGGAGGAGAAAAAAATAGATAAAGAAAATTATGCAAAGGATATCCAATATACCAAAAGTTAGAGGCTGTAAAGGAGATAAATGATATAATAGAATAGAAAATCTAAGTTAAGAAAACTTTCTTGAAATTAAAGAAGAAAGAATTATACAAATATGAAGGGCACAACATGTTCAAGGAAGAACTCATGAGGATAGTTAAAAATGGGGTAATATCTACAAAGGTCTCAAAAAAAGAAGTCTAATCAAATAATTTGAAATCCAGTCAAATTGTTGTACAAGGATGTAGGAATGTATGTGTATTAGCATGTATTACCAGTACTTCTGATTTAAGATAGCAAAACGAGAAAAAGAGGTGAAGTATTCATAAGGGTTTTGCATAAACCAGGGTATAGCTTAACCAGGACTAGGCACAGTAGATAACGCGTCGACCTGGGATGCTGAGGACCTGGTTTGAAACTCGAGATCCTTAACGTGAACACAGGATCTCCAGTTTGAGTGTGGGATCATAGACATGACCCCATGGTCACTGGCTCGAGCCCCAAGTTCACTAGATTGAACCCAAGATCACTGGCTTGAGCAAGGAGTCACTGACTCAGCTGAAGCTCCCTAGTCAAGGCACACATGAGATAGCAATCAATGAACAACTAAAAGTGCTACAACTATGAGTTGTGCCTATACCTGTCTGTCCCTTCTCTAAAAACAAACAAAAAACCCCAAATAACAACAAATACAGGGTATAATGTTTCCATGAGAAATCCCTCCCCCCCCCTTTTTTTTTTACAAAGACAGAGAGAGAGAGAAAGTCAGAGATAGGGATAGGTAGGGACAGACAGACAGGAATGGAGAGAGATGAGAAGCATCAATCATCAGTTTTTTGTTGTGACATCTTAGTTGTTCATTGATTGCTTTCTCATATGTGCCTTGACTGTGGGCCTTCAACAGACCTAGTAACCTCTTGCTTGAGCCAGCGACCTTGGGTCCAAGCTGGTGAGCTATGTTCAAACCAGATGAGCTTGTGCTCAAGCTGGCGACCTTGGGGTTAAATAATAGTTGTAGGCTCTGGACACTTGGCTCAGGGGTAGAGCATGGGCCAAGCATGTGGATGTCCTGGGTTTGATTCTCAATCAAGGCTCTCAGGAGAAGTGCCCATCTGCTTCTCCATCCCTCCCCTTCTTGCTTCTCTCTCTCTCTCTCTCTTCCCCTCTTACAGCCATGGCTCAATTGGAGTGAGTTGGCCCTGGGTGCAGAGGATGGCACCATGACCTCTGCCTCAGGCCTAAGAAGAGCTCAGTTGCTGAGCAATGGAGCAATGGCCCAGATGGGTAGAGCATCGACCCCAGTGGTCTTGCTGTGTGGATCCAGGTTGGAGCACATGCAGAAGTCTGTCTCTGCCTCCCCTCCTCTTACTGAATAAAATAATAATAATAATAATAATAATAATAATAATAATAGTGTATATGATTATTTAAGGTATTACTAATGAAAAGAGTATAATTACAAACTCAGACAATGTTTTGGAAGAAAAGAGAAAAAAGAATGCAATGTATATAAATTTCCTTATCTTTTACAATCAAGAATCAAAAAAATTTAATTTAGGCAAATAATAGCTATATAAGAATACTTAATAGTAAATTGGTAAACACTAAAACAGTAAAATGAATAAAACTAGTTGATGGGAATTGATGAGAGGGCTGAGGGCTGAAGGTATAACAATTTTATTACTGCTCATAACGGGAAATTAATAGACATAAAATAAAGAACTTAAAGCATTATATAATTTTATACTTACAGAGTTAAATACTATATTAAAAAATGCAACCTTTTGTTAGCAGAAGAAATACAAAACAAAGCAAAATAATAAATAGACAACATAAAACCATGAAAATAAAAAATTTGACAGAATTAGGACCAAATATGTCTGCTTTATCAAACTATTTAAATAGCTAATCTCATCATTAAAAGAAACATTTAAATTATGTAAAAAAGCAAAATCCAGCAGATGTGCATAAGAAATACACATCAAACTGACTCAGGAATGTTAAAAGAAAAGGGGAACCAAAATAAACCAGACAAATGAAAACAAATAAAACAGGGATAACAATATATATATTTTTAATTTGAGACGTTACTTTTTTAAAATTTTTATTAATTTTTAATTTATTGTTTTTACATGGATTCAAGTGTGCCACTGAATATACCTCCCTCACCCCCCACCCCTGTGTCCTTTTATACACTCCATTACCCCCTTCCCCTGAACTCCCTCCCCCCTTCCCTCTAGGATTTGCTATCCTGCTATCTATATCTCTGTGTTATGTATATATAGTTTCATTAATCCCTTTACCTTCTCAGATCCCATCCCCTCATTCATGCCCCTTCCCTCTGACTGCTGTCCCTCTGGTTCCTGTGACCCCACCTCTGCCTCTATTTTGTTCCTCGGTTTACTTTGTTCATTAAATTCCACATATACGTGAGATCATATGATATTTTTATTTCTCTGCCTGGCTTATTTCACATAGCATAATAATCTCCAGGTCCATCCATGCTTTCCAAAAGGTAAGATCTCCTTCTTTTTTACAGCCACATGGTATTCCATTGTGTATATTTACCCTGAGCCTATCTTCTTCATAAAGACCACATAAAAATTTCAAAGTCAGACAGTGCTACCTAATACACAGACAGAATGGGCAGAGAGAAATGCAACCCAAACGAATCAACAAGAGAAATTCCCAGAAAAAGAACTGAATGAGATGGAAGTAACCAAAAGTCCAGATGCAGAGTTTAAAACAATGATATTTTAGGATGCTCAAGGATCTTAGAGTAACAATGAATGGACATAATGAGCATCTAAATAAAGAGATAGCAAGCATCAAAGGACACTAAAATCATAAAGAAGAACCAGTCAGAAATGATGAATACAATATCAGAAATAAAGACTGCACTAGAGAAATCAACAGTAAGCTGGATGAAGCAGAGGATCGAATCATCAATTTTGAGGACAAGATAAACGAAAGCATGGAAGCAGAGCAGCAAAAAGAAAAGAGGCTCAAAAAGTCTGAGGAAACTCTAAGAGAGCTCTGTGACAACATGAAGAGAAACAACATCCACATTATAGGGGTTCCTGAAGGAGAAGAGAATGAGCAAGTAATAGAGAACCTGTTTGAAAAAATCATAGCTGAAAATTTTCCTAAATTGATGGAGATTATTTATTTATTTATTTATTTATTTATTTATTTATTTATAGAGCTGTTTTACTTTAAAACAATGAGAAATTGATACCTAAATACATCAAGGGCGGGAGGTATGTTGTTCTTAGAATTTGATAAATTTAGATTCTTTTTTGGTTTACACTCAGGTAAATTTCTTTATGTGAGGTAACTAAATTTCTCCCCAGGTTTGTATTGTGTCTTAATTTAACAGGGACACCAACCTACAGATCAAGATCTATAGGGATAACAATTTTAATATAAAACAAGGTTGATTTTAGTATAAAACTATAAGATGAGATGAAGAAGTAAACTTAAGCTTGACCAGGCAGTGGTGCAGTGGATAAAATATTGGCCTGAGATATTGAGGATCAGTTTTGAAACCTCAACATCTCTGGCTTGAGTGCAGGTTTACCAGCTTGAGCACGGGGTCATCAGCTTAGTGTGGGATTATAGACATGACTCCATGATCCCTGACTTGAATCCAACAGTCAGTGGCTTGAAGCCCAAGTTCAATGGCTTGAGTCCAATGTCACTGGTTTGAGCAAAAAGTCACTTACTCTTTTGGAGCCAGGTCAGGGAACATAGGAGAAAGCAATCAATGAACAACTAAGGTGCCACAACAAATAATTGATTCTTTTCATCTCTCTCCCTGTCTGTCTGTCCCCCTCTCTCTTTTCTCCCTCTAAAAAAAAGTAACCTTAAAAGTGAAGTGGTTCCTGAGGGAGGAGGATGTGACAGAGAGAGTGAGGGGAAGGGAGTAAAGAGGGGCAAATATATGGTGATGGAAAATGATTTGACTTTGGGTGATGGGTACACAACATAATCAACATATATAAAAATGTTTACCTGAAACCTATGTACTCTTATTAATTAATGCCACCCTGTTAAATTTAATTTTCTAAATAAAGAAAAAGAATATTCTAAAAGAAAAAAAAGAATGAAGGGTGTAATTCATAAAGAAGAGTTAGGAGCTGCAAAAAATCTACGTATCAAATTACATTGAACACAACACATTGGAATGAGCAACAGATCCTTAAAAAATTCTGATGATTGGTTTCCATTTGTGCATATTCTGATTTAATTGGTATGGTGTCAGATTCTGGGCATCAGATTTTGAAAATTCTCTGGGTAATCACAATGTGCAGCAAAGTTTGAGAACCAGTGACTTAGTATAAATAATAAATAATGGAAAAATACTACAGGAGATAAATGAATAAATAGGAAAAATACACCTTAAGAAAGAAAACAACTTATTCTTATGTCCTTTGGTTTGTGACAGATAACAGAAAACAAGGAAGTCTATAGATGACTTAAATAACATAATTAGAAAGGTAAATTATGCATCTTTTATATATTATAGAAGTTGCTACATATTGTTGTCAATGATGTTTTTACCCTAACAAGACATGTTTCCATTATCTTTCTTTTTCAATGTACACAAAATAACTTCCATGAAATGTTATTAAAAATGAATTAAATACACTTCAATAAATTCCAAAATATAAGAACAGTAGAAATATTTAACAATTGCAATGCAGTGAACTTTAAAATTATGAACAAGCAAACTGAAAAACAGTATTTCTTGTCACCTAGGAGCCAAATAAAATGTACACATTGTATCTTTTAAGTCGTGGTCAAAGAGGAAGTAATTTTATCTCTGTTTCTTAGCTATTCCCAATCCCTTCCATTTGTAATATCTTTTATTTGCTCTATACTATGTTTTTTCCAAACCTTGACTTTTCCTAGGGACAACATGCAGTCAGTTTTCCTCCTCTTTTCTAGGGTTTATTGTCTGAAAGAAGTTTCTGTGTAAAAAATAGAAACAAAGGGAGTCTGAGGTCTCTGTAGCTAGAAAAAGGTTTAACACACGAGGAGTTTTAGAGAGTGGAGGAGGAGGAGTGGGAAAGGCATTTTTCTTTTCCATGGGCTAGGACAGCACCTGAAACTTGCATCTAATCAGAAAAAGCTTCTCAGTTATGTTGTTATGTTGGGGGTATGATACTATAAAATCCAAATGGAGTGAGGTCATTCTAGAAGAGTCTGTACTCTCTGGAGCCTCTGCAAAGTCACTGTGGCTATTGTCCCTAGCTCTAATCACAGGGGTTGATTCTTGGCTTCCTCAGTAGATCTGTCTTTGCCTTTACTTAATGTGTGGTCTTTTTCTTCTTCTTTTTTTAAAATCCAGTCTTTATTCTTGTTTTCCCTGGACAATTCTGATTTGAATTCTGATTCTATTGCATGCCATTCCATTCCATTCCATTCCATTCCATTCCATTCCATTCCATTCCATTCTATTCCATTCCATTCCATTCTTAACCTGGCCTACTCACTTAAAGAAATGCCCCAAGGAACTACTTTACATCTCTTGCCTTATGTTCACAAACACAGCATCCCCATTTTGGAATTCTTTGATGTTTCCTGGGTTGTGTCTAGGCTAAAGTCAGTGAAGGACAATATTTTGAAAGACAGGAAGGATTTGGGCAACAAAAGTACTAAATAAAAAAAATTTAAATAACTTGTCACCCTTTTTCTCTATAACACATTCTTACAAAAACTACGTATTATTCCCATAGTGCTATGTGCCCATTATCTTGGTATTCTTTATTCTTCGTGTTCCAAATTGTATTTGCATCAGTTGTCCATGTTGGTTGATGGCAACATTTGCAAAGTTAAGCAATTTATATTATTCTTAAATTTGTACATAAGTAGGTCTAGATATAACTCATGAAGTAACATGTTTATTTTTTACAATAGCAATTAGATAGAATTTCAATGCCAGGTCTGAGAATAGTTTTGTTTTTATAATAATACTTAATATGATTTAGTTAAATTTTCTAAAAAACAAAAATAAAACAGACTTTTTGGCTTTATTTAAATTATTTTGTGTTAAAATTTAATATGAATTAATTATAATTTGTATTTTGCTCTTTATTGTTAATAGATAAGTTTGAATATTTTTGAAAAAACATTTTTTAGAAACAAAAATTATTTTTCTATTTAATTTATAATTTAATAAAAATATATTCAAATTTTGTATACTTTAGACACTTGATATTTTATAATTCATTAGATTATTACTGTTAATAACACCCAAATTGTGTGAAAGTTTTAATTATAGCAGCACAATTGGTAGTTTTGTTGATATGATAGAAAATATAAATTTTATGGAATGAACATAAAATAATATTGTTGGTCTATCAATAGAACACTTAGACATGAGCAATGACAAATTCAGGTGCCTGATATTTTGTCATTTTTATTCTTATAACAAGCATACACACACACACACACACACATACACAATTATATGTATATTATAATCTATATGAATAGCTGTATAATTTAGATACATTAATTTGTATATATATTTCAATTCTATCATCAGGAATGTATATTTGTCCAGGTAGGAGGATAAAAGTAATTTTATTCCACTGTTTTAAAGCTTGGCTCATAACGTTTACATAAGTAGGCATACGGTACGTGGGCCTTCATTTATACTCTTTCCCGGTACTGCAAGTATATGTGGTGGTCCTGGCCATTGTGACCTCTGGGTGTTTGCCAGCATTAGAAGAGACATTTTGTAACAAAATGGCAGATTTGTTTGCCAAACAGGAAGCATATCTTCACACCAAGAACTCTTCATTTCTTCTGTCCATTTGCTCCCCACCGTGTACAGAGTGGACAGATAACCACAGGTTCATAAAACACTCATATACCACTGATATCTAACTTGTTTATTATTATTATACTGGGCTCATTTCTAAAAACAATAAGCTTATACATTATTTTCTAGAAATAAGAAAAAATGAGTTACTATTGAGATTTAGAAATCAGGACTTAATGCATAAAATAGAAGTTCTGACCAAATCAGAACATAACAAGCAATATGGACACACAGTTAAGGATTGAGATGGGGTCAGAACTTGTCCTTCAGACTTCTTTGTGAGGCAGAGTAGAGGACTTGCATCAGAATTTAATGTTTAATATTTTAGTTCTCTGAAAATAAGGATGTATATGTATCTCATTACACAATATAGACTGAGTGTTTCATATCTAATGATTATAATTATATCAGGTAATTATAATTAAAGCTTCTGGTACCTAGAATGATGAAATTAAGAGCACTTTATGATGGAATGTTGTCTTTAAATGTCTCATTTTTTATTATTTCAATGTTAACTGTTAAACTTTGATTCAGTGGTCTTTTCCTCAGTCTATCCTGGTTTAACTGAAGGGATACAGAGTTTATTCTTTTGTTTTTTTAGATAAAATTTGTATGCATGAAATTTACATATTTAAAAAGATGAGTTTGGATGAGTGTATATAAGCATTTAACTGTCACTAAGATGTATAAATTTTACATATAAAATTTTTTTATATAAATTTTTTTATATAAAAGTTCACAAAGAATTTAGGAACTTAGATGTGTAATTCAAATGTCTCTGACTCTGAAGCCTGGCTAGTTAACTCTTGACAGAAAGGATGCTCATTTAAGGTCTATTTTGTAGACCTTTGAACTTCAGTAAAAACCAATATTGTTAGGAAGGTCTCAGAGACTGCAGAATGTATTTAGAGACCAAACCAATACCTTTTTTGCTTTGGCGGAGCAGAAAGGTATGTCTGTAAACTGCTTATAGCTTTATAATTTAGTGTGGTTAAATCTACTTTATTTCATGAACTTCTGAAAAATGTTCAAAGAAACATTTTATTCACATTGAAAACTTGCAGAATGGGGCTTTAATTTTGTAATGTTTATACACTGATAAGACAAAAAATAAATATGCTACAGTAAACCACTTCCTCCCCTTTTTAAAAAATTACAACCCTGTCTGAGCTTTCTTATGTGTCCCTTTAGGGAATTTTTAAAACTATACAGTGTACATTATATTTTTTAAGATTATTTGGTCTTTACAAGAAATAAAGCTATTTGTAGAGAAAATTCAACAAACACATCAAATTCTACTGAGATCAATTATTTCAGCTACATAGGGTGATAATATAATTTAATAAGACACACCTAGCCATATTTGTTGCAGTAACTCCATAATTTCTATCAAATAGCTGTCTGTTTTTTAATTCATTTTTGCTATCCATTTAAAATATCTCTGATCACATGCAAATTTAGGGAATAATCAATTTTCAGGGAGGTGGTAGAGGAGCTGGACTGAGTCTATTAACTGGAGATAAATTATTTTTTTCTACACTTAGAATTGCCTTCCCTTTTCAAGATCTAAATTTACTTGTTTACCCAGTGAAAATTTTGAGTATTTTTAATTCATATTACTTTGAGTGTTGTATAGATAGCATTTGGATTTTCGTTTCTAACTAAAATAATGACAGCCAAACTAAAACAAGACCCAGTGCTACAAGGATGTCAAGGTTACCTAGTCTATGAGTTTCTACCTAGGATCTTTAGCAGAAACACTGGGAAGCCTCAAGATGTACAAAATTAGCATCACTAGTTTTTAGGTTATATGATTTGAAGAAAACTTTCCAGGTAATTCTGATTTGGATCTTGTTACAAACCATTGATAAAGTTCAAGTTCCCACCTGAAGTTTCAATTACCCAAATGGCTATCTATTAACAGGGAGATCTTCATTTCCAGAGCCTGTCCTTTTCTTCTTCAGACAGCTGGGATTGTTCCTTAGATCCAGCTGAAATCTGCCTCTCTTTCTTTTATGCCAATCATCCTTGGTCTGCAAAGGATGCCACAGAAAAGAAAAATACAACTTCTTTTTAAGTTTTACAGGTGGTGTTCAGATCTGCAGTCATGATCCAATATGTCACCTGAGCATTTTTCAGGACTATTATTTCCCTTATTCTCAAACTATTTTATTATTTTGTATTAAACATGAACAAAGGCAATAAAAATCCTACTAGAAGTATATATTATAGTGACATAGGCCATAAACTCAGAGTAACCTAGAGTATTGGAGGTCTCTATGTTGAGCAAAGGAGTTGTGAAAAGTTTATGGTAAACCTCTATCAATAGGAGAATTACAATGTAAACCCCTCAGATTCTAGAGCAGGGTCTTGTCATCAGTAGTGGAAAATCACATACGTTTTCAATTACAGTTCCTGGCATAATACTAGGCATTGGTAGAGTTGGAGTGCTAATGGTAATTGATTGCCATTAAATACTGTATTAGTTAAGATGTACAACATAATGATTTGATATATGCATATATTGTGAAATGATCATCACAATAAGTCTAGTTAACACCCATCATCTCATATCTTTATGTTTTTCTCCCCTTGTGATAAGAATTTTAATATCTACTCTAATAGCAACTTTCAAGTACATAATACATTATTGTTAACTATAGTCACCATGATATACATTACATTCCCAGAATTTATTAATTTTTAACTGGAAGTCTATACCTTTTGACCATCTTCACCCATTTCTTTCACCCTAAACTAAACCATTGCTTCTGACAACCACCTGTTTTCACTATTTTTAGAACACTTATTATTTGTTTTCTCCTACTTCCCATTTATTTATTTTTATTTTTTTGAGGGGTCCCATTTATTTATTTACTTATATTTTATATCATTATGAAATTATAGATTCCTATTTCATTTAATGAGTTGTAATAAGTCTAATCATGTTTTGATGCTCAGATTAGGCCAATAGAAGCACCTGCAAGGTCATTCCTGATTCTTGATATGTTCTCATCATTCTTTATGTAAGAAAATGATAGTCCAACACCAGAAGATTCCTTGGGCTCCTCTTGTACTGTCCTTGCTCCTGTCTTGGAATCAGTCATTTTTTTTCAAGAAGTCCTGGCTTCTTTTAGTGCAGGGTGGTAATTAAAAACCAACTCAGAGCCCTGGCCAGTTTGCTCACTGCTAGAACACCTGCCCCACACATGGATGTACTGGATTTGGTTTACTATCAGGGCACACAGGAGACGCAACCAACCATCTGCTTCTCCACCCCTCCCCTAACACCCTCTTCCCTTTCCGCAGCTATGATTCTTTTGATTTGATCACATTGGCCCCAGGCGCTGAGGTTGGTTCAATGGAGCCTCCTCCCTGTAGGCACTAAAAAAAGCTTGGTTGCTAGTGTGGTCCCAGGTGAGCAGAACATTGGCTCTAGAGGGGAGTTGCCAGGTGGATCACGGTAGGCACACAAGTGGGAGTCTGTCTCCCTATCTCCCCTCCTCTAATAAATAAGTAAAAAGAAACCAAGCCAGGATACTTGGTATGCATGTAAGTAAGTATGTATGTATGTATGTATGTATGTATATATACTTCTCACAAAAATTAGGGGATATTTTATTGCTTTATATTAATTTGGAAATATCCCCTAATTTTTGTGAGCAGTATATATGTATGTATTCAAAAACCATGAATTCATACTGAAACCATTCATTTCATTCCAAAACCTCAGAGTTTCTGCTGGCTTTTCTCTCTCCATATTTGAAAATACATTCTTCAATAGTAACAGAAACCTAGATCTCCTTAACCTCAATATTTGCTTATTTGTTCAGTGAATTTACTGGTTTGCCCAATGTTAAAAATCCTTCAACCTATGCAGCTGGCTCCTCTGCCTGCCATCTCATTCCTCCCACCACTGAAAAGTGCTCAGGTGCCTCACAACTTGATCTGTCAGTGGACTGACAAGACCACTAACATATCTCCAGGTGGCTCCACACCACTTTCTCCTCTGCATTGTCAGGCACGCTCTTGATGACCCTTATAGTTTCCACTCCGCAGTTTAACTACTCCATGTCAGGATGTTCCCATGACAGAAGGATCATTTATGTCCTTTTTGTTCTACTTTCTGGGAATTTCATCAGATTTGTCTTCCAAACTGTTTTCTAAAATTTCCATCTATATTTTTTTTTTCTAAAAAAAGAAATGAAAGAAAAGACACATATATTTGATGAAGAAACAAGTTGAAAATTATTTATACGTAATTTTCATGCTCTTTTTTCTATATTTTTTATTTAAAAATTTAAAAAAGTAATTTTAGAACAGTTATAAAGATAGTGCAGAGTTCCTGTCTACCTTTTATATAACTTTCCCTAAGATTAACATCTTACATAACCATAGGTAATTTATCAAAACTTAGAAACTTAATATTCTTTTGTTCTTTCAGAAATATCATTTTATTCATGTTTTATAGATTCAGCCTAATTCCTTTGATCTCAGTAAATAGTTATTTTAAAGTTTTATTTTTTTTCAACTTCTTCTCTTTTTTGATCTATCCCCTTCCCTTCCCTTCCCTTCCCTTCCCTTCCCTTCCCTTCCCTTCCCTTCCCTTCCCTTCCCTTCCCTTCCCTTCCCTTCCCTTCCCTTCCCTTCCCTTTCCTTTTCCTTCCTTCCTTCCTTCCTTCCTTCCTTCCTTCCTTCCTTCCTTCCTTCCTTCCTTCCTTCCTTCCTTCCTTCCTTCCAACAAGGACTTACATCATGCTTATTATATTTTGGGTGCTTTTGTAAACACTTTACATATATTAAGTCATTTATTTCTCTTACCACCTTATGTGGTAAGCATAAGCTGTAGGGGAATTGGGACACAAGTTATGTCACTTGCCCAACATTGTGCAGATCATTAGTAAAAGATCCAGAATTTGAGTCTTAAGTGCTCTGCTTCCAGAGCCTGTCTTCTTTACCACTATATCCTGCTGATTATTAAGTTAATTGGAAACTCTAGCTGAAGGCCCAAGCACTTTGTGATGCCTGTAGCATGTGGTGGCCTGTTTGTTAGACTATCCTCAGCTAACACACTATAGGTCTTTTCTATGGAACTACTCTGTGTTTTCTAGAGAGGAGTTTTCCAGTCTCCTGCCCAGAGGTTATAGGCATAGCTGTTAGTGTACTCTTTGCCAAGATCTTTGGAGGCGATTAAGCAAGAGTATTGGAAAGATCATAGATTAAGAGTGTACTATAGATTTTATTAAATCTCTGCCCATGTGGTTTAGTTTGGACTTTTGTAATATAGAAATAAATACATATACCTACTTCATTGGAAATGTATGTATTATTATTTTTATATTTAGAATTTTACATCTTTTCTAATACTTATATCTTTAAAGCCCACTAACATACCAGGATTGTTCTCCTCTCCAGTATTTTATTATTACATAAGCATTTTGTATGACCAGGAGATTTCTTATTGATACCAACTTTAGTTCATTCTTTCTTTTTGGTAAACTTGTCAAGAAATAATCTGAATCAGACTTTGACTGGCTTTTTTTTTTTTTTTAATTTAGTGAAAGGAGGAGAGGCAAAGAGACAGACTCCCACGTGTGCTCTGACCAGGATCCACCTGACAAGCCCACTAGAGTGCAATGCTATGCCCATTTGGGGTATTGTTCCGTTGCTCAGCAACCAAGCTCTTCTTAGCACCTGTGGCAGAGACCATGGAGTCATCCTCACTGCCTGGGGCCAAGTCACTCCAATTGAGTCATGGCTGCAGGAGTAAAAGAGAGAGAGAGAGAGAAGTGAGAAGAAGAGGGTGGAGAAGCAGATGGGTGCTTCTCTTGTGTGCCCTGACCAGGAATGGAACCTGGGACATCCATACACCAAGCTGATGCTCTACCACTGAGCAAACCGACCAGGGCCAGGAACTTTTTAAAAAGTTATAAACTTTCACGGATGAGGACTAAAAAACTGGTGAGTTTTGTGTCAGTGGGAATAGTAGTTTATTTGCATTCTTCATTTTTATATAGTCTTTTTATATTTTATTCTATCAGAAGTTTCTCTTGTAGAACAATGGAATTATTATGTTTTAATCCTATACTCTTGCCCGTTCTTTCAGTAAGTCTTTTAAATCCAAATCTGAGGTGGGAGGAGAAGCATTTACTTCTACGTTTGAAAATTCTCCTGGAGTAATAATTTTGTTTGAAGTTTAGCAAGTTCATGAGGTATTAGCCTTAAAAAAAATCTACCTTATTTTATGAGGCTTTTCTATTTTTTTTCTCTTTAGCTGACAACAGTCTTCAATGAAACTCTTTAAAATATAAATAAATACATTATTTCAAATTGACTGATTTATTATTGTTGTTAGCATGTACTGAGGAAAGAGGTTTAGTAAATGTTAGAAAATTATCATAGACATATCTATAATGTTACAAAACACTTAGAGATAACAGTTCTGAGAAAAAAAAAAACAAAAAAAATTTCTTTATCCTTCCTTGCATACTTCTTTCTAATTTCCTTTAGCCACTTACATGTCCAGGACTTTATAAAAATTTGGCCACAAGGGAAATACAGTATGCTGAAATGTTTAAGTCACACTTCAACCTAAATACCTGCATGT
Organism: Saccopteryx bilineata; assembly: GCF_036850765.1. Classification (NCBI taxonomy): domain Eukaryota; kingdom Metazoa; phylum Chordata; class Mammalia; order Chiroptera; family Emballonuridae; genus Saccopteryx; species Saccopteryx bilineata. The sequence continues at coordinate 66,093,209 of NC_089498.1, forward strand.
GCAGAGATCTCATTATAAATGTAGTCTAGAAAACAGCCGATTCATCACAGAGTTCTTTCCTCTGATTTTTAGGGGAAAAGAAATAAATATCCAAGTTGTTTTAAAATTAGTTTTATTGCATAATTTATTTGTTCTTTTCAGTTTTATTGAGATATAATTGACACATGACAATTGTGTAATTTAAATTGTACAACTTGATGATTTTATATCTAAACCTCCATCACCATCACCTCACATAAAGGGGAAGGTGAGGTCTCTTTTATTTTTTTGTGACAGAGACAGAAAGAGAGACAGAGAGAGGAACAGATAGGGACAGACAGACAGGAAGGGAGAGAGATGAGAAGCATCAATTCTTTTTTGTGGCACCTTAGTTGTTCAGTGATTGCTTTCTCATATGTGCCTTGACCGGGGGGCTACAGCAGAGTGAGTGACCCCTTGGTTCAAGCCAGTGACCTCGGGCTTCAAGTCAACAACCATTGGGCTCAAGCCAGTGATTCCACGCTCAAGCTGGTGAGCCCATGCTCAAGCTGGTGACCTCAGGGTTTTGAACCTGGGTCCTCCCCGTCCCAGTCTGATGCTCTATCCATTGTGCCATTGCCTGGTCAGGCATTTTAAGATCTACTCTCTTAGCAACTTTAAAGTATACAGTACAATATTGTTAACTATAGTCATCATCCTGTATATGAGATTCAAGAACTTTTTCATCTTTAATTGAAATTTTGTACTCTTTGACTACATTCATCTCTTTCCCCCATATATCTCTCAACCCCTGGCAACCACCATTCACATGGTCTTTCCTTGAGTTTATTTTTTGTAATGATTCCACATGTAAGTAAGATCAGTATTACTCTTTTCTTTTTCTTTTTTTTCTTTTTCTAAGTGAGAGGAAAGGATATAAGGAGACAGATTCCCGCATGCACCCTGACCAGAATCCACCCAGCAAGCCTCATCTGGGGCTGATGCTTGAATCAACCATGCTATTCTCAGCACCTGGGTCCAATGCTCAAACCAACTGAACCAGTGGCTGAGAGAGGGGAAAAGAGGGAAAAGGGGGAGAGGGAGAGGAAGAGAAGTGGATGGTCACTTCTCATATGTGCCCTGACCGGGGACCAAACCCAAGACATCCTCATGTTTGGCTGATGCTCTATTCACTGAGCCAACCAGCCAGGCCCTCGGTATTTTTCTTGTCTGACTTATTTTACTTAGCTTAATGCTATAAAGATCATTCATGTGGTCACAAATGACAGGATTTCCTTCTTTATTATGGCTGAATAATATTCCACTGCATATACACACACACACATACACACACATACACACACACCACATTTTCTTTATCCATTTATTTGTCAAGGGACACTTAGATTGATTCTGTTTTAGATATTGTAAATAATGCTTCAACAAATATGAAGGTAGAGATATTCCTTTGAGAAAGTGATTTAATTTTTTGAATATATACTCAAAAGTGGGAATACTAGGTTATATGGCAGTTCTATTTTTTAATTTCTTAAGAAACGTCTGTACAGTTTTTTTATAGTGTCCACACCAATTTACATTCCCACCAACAGTGAATAAAGGATCCCTTTTCTCCACATTCTTGCCTACAGTTATTGCTCGTCTTTTTAATAACAGCAATCTTGACAAGTGTGAACTGATTTCACACTGTGGTTTGTATTTGCATTTTTCTGATGATTAATGGTGTTGAGCATCTTTTTATGTATCTGTTGGCCATTTGTATATCTTTCCTGGAAAAACATCTTTTCAAGACCTTTGTTCATTTTTAATTTTTTTTTTTTTTGCTATTAAGTTATATGAGTTGCTGGTATCTTTTGGATATTAATCTCAGATCAGATACAAGATTTGCAAATATTTCCTCATTTCTCTGGTTGCTTTTCAGTTTTTAAAAAATTTCTCTTGCAATGTAGAAGCTTTTCAGTTTCATCTAGCCCTACTTGTTTATTTCTGCCTTTGTTGCTTATACTTAGGTGTCATGTTAAAAAAAAATCATTGCCAAGACCCATGTTGAGGAATGCTTTCCCTCTGTTTTCTACTAGGAGTTTAGGGTTTCAGGTCTAACATTAAGTTGTTAATTTATTTCAGGAAGTGTGAGTGTGATACCTCCAGTTTTCTTATGCTTTCTCAAGTTTGCTTTGGCGATCAGAGTCTTTTGTGATACCATAGAAAATTTAGAATTTTTTTCCTATTTCTGTAAAAATGAATGCCATTGGAATTTTTCCAGGGATTACATTGATTCTACATATGACTTTGGTTAGTATGGACATTTTAACAAAGTTAATTCTTCTAACCTCTGAATATGAAATATCTTTCCATTTATCTTTTTGTCATCTTCAATGATTTTTATCCATGGGTTAAAATTTTCAGTGTACAGGTCTTTCACATTCTTGGCTAAGTGTATTCATAAGTATTTTGTTGTTTTTGATGCTATTGTTAATGGCATTGTTTTCTATAAATATTTTTTCAGAGAGTTGTTATTTTATAGAGACACAGCAGTACCCCCCAATTGGGAGGGGCTGGAGACAGTGTCCCACTGTTGGATGGGGTCACTGTCTGGGTTATGGAATTGGTTTGGGCTGCAGGATTTGCTCTATAATTGAGTAGGGTCATTGGTTGGGCTCCCTGTGTGGGCAAGGCTGCAGGCTGTATTCAACAATTAGGAGGGATTGTATGCTGGACTCCTCTGCAGGGTTGGTTGGTGGGCTGGACTGCAAAGATTCTAATGGTCACTTTTCAAACTTTCTGGTTTTCTGGAATCAGAGGCTGTGCTCAAAAGTTGGGCATGGCTGCTGGCTTGGCTCCCTGCTTAGGTGGGCCACAGTATGTGCTCCATGGATACTAGTTGTCTGTGGCTGTGCTTTTTGATGGGGCAGTCTGAAGGCTCTGCTGAACAGCTGGGAAAGCCTGCAAATTTGCTTTGCTTCTGGGAGGGCAATAAGATGTGCTTCACAGCCAGTATGACCTGTTGGCTGGGAATCTAAATCAACAGAACGGCCAACTGAGAGCTCTCTTTAGACGGGACCACCAGTTTGGCTCTATGTATGGGTACAGCTGCTGGCTGGTATCTACTCTGAAGTGCTTCTGTAAGTAGAAACATGGTCCACCTTCATCTGAATACTGGTAGCCATAAGCCTGTACCCCTTCATCATCTTTTTCTGATCCCAGTGGTAAAGATCTGCAAGTTCCTCCAGTGACCCCCACAAAATGAGACCCAAGCGAACCTTTCAGGAAGCATTTTATAATGCTAAGGAAGTTGAATGTCTCCTTAGGCCAGTGGTTCTCAAAGTGTGCACCCTAGAAAATTTTCAGGTGCGTCCTATGGTATTACAGAAAAATATATGCCTGTTGGGGACCAAAAAACCAACAGGGTTTTTGGTGTTTAGATTTTTGGGGGACAGAGGTGTGGGGAATTGGCTGTAAGCTGACAGTCTGCCCAACCTCCCACCTCACTTGCCTGATTAGGTTGCAAAAGGCTATTAAGCTGTGGTGCTGGATGGATACACTACCCACCATGTTTCCTGGAAAGACTGAAGGCAAGTTTCTTCTATCCTTTGGTGCAAAGTTAAGATAATATGTATGAATGATAAAACTTAACACATTCATGCTGGGACCTGCCGAATTTACTGAATCTTACTAAAAATATATCTATATATATAAAAAGATAACTTTTATGTCGTTTTTTATTTTTTTTTATTTTTTAACCCCTCTTCTTTATGAATTCTAAAAAGCATAACTCAAAAATGTAACGTAAAAATGTTTTGTAATGTCAAAATAAATTTAATTTTGTCATATTTATTTTGTTTAACTATCATAAAAACACGCTTGGACTTTATATTTTTTCTTTAATATTTGACTTAATTATTATAACATATTTCTCAGAAATTTGTATATAGTGTGCCTACAATTATTTGTAGAATTTTTAAATGTGCCCTGCCTTCAAAAAGTTTGAGAACCACCACTGTCTTAGGCTCTCTTTTACCCACTGGAGAAATGAGCCCTCATGCTACAGTGCTGTGCTGGCCTGGGAGTGGCATGATGTGGCCAGAGTGGATCAACCCCCTTTGCTTTTTAATGTGGTCTTCCTTTTTTTAAAAAAAAAAAATAATTATTTATTTTTTAAAGATTTTATTTATTCATTTTAGAGAGAGAAGACAGAGAGAGACAGAGAGAAAAGAGAGGGAGGAGCAGAAAGCATCAACTCCCATATGTGCCTTGACCAGGGAAGCCCGGGGTTTTGAACCAGCGACCTCATTGTTCCAGGTCAATGCTTTTACCCACTGTGTCACCGCAGGTCAGGCTTAATGTGGTCTTCCTGGGTCTCTGTTTTTCAAGGTGGGTGGGGAGGCTTTTGCCTCACCCCTGGGTCTGGCATTTTCTAATAGTGATTGTCTATGGATAGTTGTTAGTTGGTCCTTTTGTGACGAGTGCTGAAATTGTAACAACCTATGGTCCAATATTGGTGATGTTGCTGTCCTTTTATTAGATAATTTAAGCAGCCTTTTCAAGTAATGCTCAAGTTCTCAAGGGGAATAGCAAACCCTAATGTGCCTAATCTCAGTCTTCTACTTCTAGATATTCTCTAACAAATTGTATGTACATGTGGGGTAGGACAAGGGTGGTGAGGCAAGAATTTATGCAAGCTCTTGATAAAAAAAGAGAATCAAGGTCTTTAGCCTTTGTTTTCCTCACACTTCTGATGTCAAGGATAGTGCCTTGTATTAATTTGGTTACTCCTTCCCTTGGTGCTTATTAGTTTCAGTGGTCTGGATTCTATCCTCTTGGCAGACCCTGGTGGTGCTTTCTGGATAACTTGGCCTCTTTTTATCCTTCACAGCATGACAGACCCGAGATCTGGTGTGGTTTTGCATCCAGTCCTGTCTGAGTGATTTGCTGTTCTCCATTCACTAGGGAGGTATCTCTGTGGAAACTTTCTAGCCTATTTCTCCATTCCCTCTGAGCTCAGTCTATAATGCCGAGGAACCAAGAATCACTCAGTGACTAATTCTCGGGGCTAACCACTGTACAAATAAGGTTATTTGGGGTGGCATTAGCCCAAATATGTATTGGGCAGCCAGCAAATCAGCTGTCTTCCAGAGACACAGCAATAAGACCTCTCTCTACCTCTTGCTTTGGTGTATGCAATGGTATGATTCAGCTGGTTTGCACTGGTTCAGCAGAAACGATACCTAATGTTTTACAGAGTTCAGCAAACCAATTGTTAAAATGGCACTTGTAATAAGAGTTCTCTCTATGGTGGGCCCCTAGGCAGCTGCCCAATGTGGAAATCACACATTTACACCCCTTACTCTTCTTAACTGTTTATCTGTGCAACAGCATATACTAATTGCCCATAATAATCTTTATTCCGTCCATAGGTGAAAAAATTGCAAGTGAGGATGTCAATCAAGAAGCAATATGGAAATATCTTAAATAATAGTTTTATTGTTTTTTGTCAGGTATTATTTAATTTAATATTTTTATTAACATTTTAAAACTCTTTTTTATAACATAATCTAGTTTTGTGTACCTCTTTTATTGTTCTTATTTAATTATTAAATGAATAAAATAATAAACTACCTTTTGGCATATTGTTTCTTTTATATACTGCTCACAAAAATTGGGAGATATTTCAAAATGAATATGAAGCAATAAAAAAAGAAGAATTTGATTTTATAAAATTAAACAAGAACATCAGAAAAACAAATGACAAGTCAAAAAAAGTTCAATTATGCAAATCAGGTGCAAAACCAACTTTTATTTCATTGGTGAAAATGCACTATATACAAAAGGCTGAAAGTACTGGAGTAGCTGCACATTCCCTGATCCCCTAATTTTTATTTGCAGTGTACTTAAAATGCTCATCAGGGCAGAGAACTGATTGTTAAATTATTTGAATCCTGCCACTGGGTGTATCTCCCATATCTCCTCTCTTTCTAAGTGGAAGCTTTAAGAGGAAGCATAAGAGAAATAAATACTTGCTCTCCTCATCCTAGTTCTCCTCTTTTTCCTCTTTTGGACTCTGGTTCTAGGAAAATATCCTTCTTCGTATTCTGTATATTGTAACAACACTTTTTGATCTGAGTTATTATGTTTATTTGCTGTCATGATAAATTAAACCGGTTGGCGAAATGATAAAAAATTTAAAGAACACTTTTAAAACAGTGATTTAACACCCCAAACCCTGAATATTATCTTATTTTTTTACTTTGCATTTCTTTATGATAGGATCCAGCCTTCCCTCAAACAGATGGATGTCTCCACCGGTCTAGAAAAGGCAAAAGAGAAAAAATTATGTTAAGTGTTTCTGTAATGGTACGTTCTAATGGAAGAAATAGGCATAGGCATTGTATCTAGGGAACTTAACACCTACTCTTGATTTAGACTGAATAGTTGCTTGATTGACTGATATTTTTTATTTTTAAACCAGCTGGAATAATTCGGGTAAACAATATAGAAATTTAAATTTTTTCCTCACATAAAATGTTTTCTATAAAATAAGTATATTTATAGAAAAAAACTTTTATTATAATTTTACAATTGCATTCAAGATTGTTTTATTTTTCTTTTTTATGCATTATAAAATAGAGACTACTATGAAAGAGTATTTACACATAACATATGGTAATTACTGTTTTTCCTTGACTTCCCTGACTCCAGATAAGTGATTTGACTGTGATTTTTATTTGTAAGCTCTGTAGAATCTTCCCGTAATTCCTTCTACTTTGCATTGTCTCCATGCTAAGCTCTTCCACACCACACCAGTGGAACGGGACTGCTATGTAGAACAGCCTCTGTAAGTCATTTCAGAATTCATCCTACAGAAGATGGTTAAATTTTATATGCTACAATAAATCCTGATTCCTAGAACTAATTTGTATTAAGAGGTAAATAATAAAAGCACCATTTGACCTTTGTAGCTGATGAAGGAAAATCATTTGGGTTTTGTTTTTGGTTTTTATTTTTTGTTTTTACTACTAGGATAGTGATAGATAAATAATAGATATTCTATAGATACTATTGACATTTTTACTAATTTTCTACTTTGTAATTAGCTATAATTTTATATTAGAAGGTGATTAAATACTGAGTAGTTACTGGAGGTCTAAAATATCTAGTGAATTTTACATTCTGTACTCAATTATTTTCCAAAACTCGTTAGAAAAGGTTTCAGTAACAACCTTATTTTTTTAAAGAATGTTTTTCTATTAATTTCAATTTATTGTGTTAACATGGATTCAAGTGTCCCACTCAATATAACTCCCTCATCCCTCACCCCGTGTCCCCCCATTATACCCTCTTTGCTCCCTTCCCCCTAACTCCCTCCCCCCTTCCCTTTGGGATTTGCTGTCCTGTTATCTGTATCTATTTGTTATGTATATATAGTTTCACTAACGCCTTCACCTTCTCTGATCCCATCCCCTTATCCTCCTTCCCTGTGACAGCTGTCCCTCTGCTTCCTGTGACACCATCTCTGCTTCTATTCCGTTCTTCAGTTCACTTTGTTCATTAGAGCTAATGTTAGGGATATACTGAGTGATTTGATTCATACCTCAAGATTATTCTTCAGAGCTTTATATTTTATGTTGTCTGCAATATAATAGAGAACGAAGTCTTACTATCAACTAGAGGAAACTCGGTAATTTGAGGAGGGAGCACAAAGTGGGCAATCAGAAATGTTGGCTTTTACTTATAGAAAATTATCAAATATATATGAGTATACAAATACAAAACAAAAAAATGTAGGGTTTTTATAAAGTTCATGAGCTGATTTTGAAACATTTATGGAAGGATAAAAGGCTGAGAATAGTCAAGTGAGAGGAGGGGAAATAAACTCTCTCATGCTCCTCAACCGGGATTCACGTGGCATCCCCTGTCTGGGACAGCTGCTCGAATCAGTCGAGCTACCCTCAGCATCTGAGGTCGATGGTCAGACCAAACGAGCCACTAGCCATAAGAAGGAAGAGAGAGAGAAGGGGGAGAGAGAGTGGAAGAGAAGGAGATGGTCACTTCTCATGTGTGTCCTGATCGAGGAATGAACCTCGGACGTCTGCATGCCGTGCTGACTCTTTATCCACTGAGCCAACGAGCCAGGGCCTCAAGACACTTTTGAAACAGAGTAAAAGAACTTGACTCATCAAGTACCAAACCTGTAGTAATTAAGATATTAGAGTATAGTCACAACTGGCAAATAACTAATGGATCTGAATAAAGAGAACTGAAACAGATCTACACACTAATAAAAATTAGATATATAAAGAGATTGACAGTATGGTCGTTCCTCAAAAAATTAATAGAGCTACCATATGACCCAGCAATCCTTTTACTGGGTGTACCCCCAAAATCTCAACAACATTGCTATGTCCATGGGGGAAAAATGTTTAAAAGATTCCCTACTGCACATGACACAGAAAAATAAAGTTCAAGTAGATTAAAGACATAAAATTTAAAAGCATAATTAAAAACCCTTAGAAGAAAATTTAAAAGCAAATAATTAAGGTCTAGAATTGAGGCAAAATTTCTGAAATAATCAAAGTCTGGAAAATAGACATAAAATCATGATAATTTTACATTATCATCACAGGGAAGGAAGAAAGAAAGGAAGACTGATAAGGGAGATAAAAGGTCCTTAAACTATGTTTACAATTTTTTCATTTCTTAAAACCTGAGGAATATTTGACAATTTATTGACTTTTGATAATTTTGGCTGTTTGGTTACAGTTCAAAAGGGAAGCAGAACCATCATTCCTTCCCCAAAATAAGGGATTTATTCTAGGAACGAAAGTGAAGGCAATGGTGGGCATGGCTGAAAAGTGCCTGGAAGCTGCTCTTTGGTAGTGAACCTGAAATCACTATAGGTCTTCTGGGATGGCAGCTGGGGAAAAAATGTTGGACATGAAGGTGAGGTTTGTTCAAACAACGACCAAGTAGAACCCATTAAAACAAAAGAGAACCCTCCTGCTCCCGGACTGTCTTCCACTGACCTCAAATTTTCACTGACCTATAGAAGGAGCTGGCATCCTTCCCTGAAGAGCTGAACGCTCATCTGGCCCAGGACTTGTAGTTGAAAAGCTGGACGAGATCTAGTAAGAAGCTGTGGCATTGAGAACCCAGCTGCTGTGAGAGGTGAGCCAGCTCGGCTGGTGTGCATATGAAAGATGGCACTTGGCTCTGGCCGGTTAGCTCAGTGGTAGAGCGTCGGCCTGGCGTGCAGAAGTCCCAGGTTCGATTCCCGGCCAGGGCACACAGGAGAGGTGCCCATCTGCTTCTCCTCCCCTCCCCCTCTCCTTCTTCTCTGTCTCTCTCTTCCCCTCCCGCAGCCGAGGCTCCAGTGGAGCAAAGATGGCCCAGGCGCTGGGGATGGCTTCATGGCCTCTGCCTCAGGCGCTAGAATGGCTCTGGTCGCAACAGAGCAAAGCCCCGGATGGGCAGAGCATCGTCCCCTGGTGGGCGTGCCGGGTGGATCCCGGTCAGGCGCATGCGGGAGTCTGTCTGACTGCCTCCCCGTTTCCAGCTTCAGAAAAATACAAAAAAAAAAAAAAAAAGAAAGATGGCACTTGCCTTGCACTCACCTTCAGAACGGCTCTGCTGCTGCTTGCCTTCCACTTCCTAAAACTTTTGTGTCTAGCGCTCACCTGGAATCAGACAGGGAAAATGATTCTGGGAAACATGCTTCCAGCTCAGCTACGTTGACAGAAGCCAGTCGCGTGTGTTTTCTTCTTTTCACTTACATTCATTTTCTATTTAAAAATTACACATACATTTTTCTTATAGATGAGAAGCTCCTTAGGAATACTATTAGATCCTAAAAATCTATTGTAACTAATATTTTGCACACACAGTTTCTCAATATGTATTTGTTAAACAAATAATAAAAAAAAAAACAATTTATTAGACATCTGTTACTTTTTTAGTCCCTGCTCTCAAGGAGCCTTGCCTCTTTTTAGAGAAGTTTCTACTAGAATACAAAATGAAGATTAGTATTAATTAATCTGTAAGAATCCAATTAATACAGCAAATTTCCATAGTACATCTGTCTTGAGTTAAGCCAATTATAAAGATCTATTATTTTCTAACTTTCTTGTATCTATCTGAATCATCTTTGCAAAATTCTCACGTGGACATGCCCCATGGCATTTTCAAATTGTCTGGATTTCTTTTTTTTTTTCTTTTCATGTGCAGTATCTTGCCATTTAGTATTTTAAAGATATTAGTGACATCCCTGAGCCTGGGAAGGCTGTTATTTTTTATTTATTTATTTATTTATTTATTTTGTATTTTTCTGAAGCTGGAAACGGGGAGAGACAGTCAGACTCCCGCATGCGCCAGACCAGGATCCATCTGGCACGCCCACCAGGGGTGATGCTCTGCCCCCCCGGGGCGTCGCTCTGCCACGAGCAGAGCCACTCTAGCGCCTGGGGCAGAGGCCAAGGAGCCATCCCCAACGCCCGGGCCATCCTTGCTCCAATAGAGCCTCGGCTGCGGGAGGGGAAGAGAGAGACAGAGAGGAAGGAGGGGGCGGGTGTGGAGAAGCAAATGGGTGCCTCTCCTATATGCCCCGGATGGGAATCGAACCCGAGTCCCCCGCACGCCAGGCTGACGCTCTACCACTGAGCCAACCAGCCAGGGCTGGAAAGCTGTTATTGTAGGTAAAGTAAAGACAGGTATGGGTTTGGAAGATGAGTAGTATGACTTGGTACATGCTCTGCCTTCTCCTAAATGGTTTGATCATTTCCACATATGAGAACATACTATTATATGCCATGAGCAGCATCAATCAAGTTCCGTGACTGAGTGTTGGGAATTGCCTGTACAAAATGGCCTCTTACAGTCCTATTTCTTAGCATATCTTACTGCCATTGATGTACATTTTGCAATACATTCTGTTAGGTGGTAAGTTAGAGGAGCTCTGAGTGTATTGGGTTTTTCTACACAGAGATGAACATGTATTGATTTTCATTAGCTTGCAGGTTTTTCATCTTACTATTTAGTCCAGGGGCCAAGAGATCTCTTTATCTTATTGATTTGCTTTTTTAGTTCTTACAGTTGATTTTTTTTAGGTCCTCAAATGGTTCCGTAATGTTCTTGCTTCCACTAGAGTGAGCTGTTCTTTGTGTTTTTGTTTGTTTGTTTGTTTGTTTTTTAAAAGCTCCATATGTGGGAAACCCACTAAGTTTATTCTTTTTCTTGTGAAGAATAAAAAGAAAATGTCTAAGACTTTAGACATAAATAAAGGGCCATTGTGATGCTATAAGAAGGAAGAAAAAAAACTAAAACATCAGCTTATTTACCAATAGAACCTGAGATTTATTTATTTAAGAGAATTTTAGAGAGAGATTTAGCCTTTTCCTTCAATCATATAGGTAGCAGATGGTATCATAGGTTGCAATAGATGTTTTCTTCCACCTATAAATATCCTTCATTTATAACTAAGGACTTTGACCATTGTCTAGGTCAGGCATGGCCAACATATGGCCCGCGGGCCGGATCTAGCCCACATAATGAGTTTATGTGGCCTGCGAATAAATTTTTAATATTCTCCACTACTTTAAAATCTCAGCTACTCAGAAGCAGAAGCATCTCTGATTATTGGAAATCCAGATATTTTAGAAGATAGTGATATGCGGAAAAGAATTCCGTGTGTGACTAATCTAGGGTTAACTTCCAATAATTGGTCGAATGGATTTGGGATACTTCTTTATTTTTTAAAAATATTCCATTATATTTTGTTAATGAGAGCCATTCTGACTGGTGTAAGGTGATATCTCATTGTGGTTTTAATTTGCATTTCTCTAATGATTAGTGATGTTGAACATTTTTTCATATGCCTATTGGCCATCTATATGTCCTCTTTGGAGAAGTATCTATTCATTTCTTTTGCCCATTTTTTGATTGGATTGTTTATCTTCCTGCTGTTGAGTTTTACAAGTTCTTTATAAATTTTGATTATTAACCTCTTACCAGACGTATTGTTGAATATGTTCTCCCATTGTGTAGTTTGTATTTTTATTCTGTTCTTATTGTCTTTAGCTGTGCAAAAGCTTTTTAGTTTGATATAGTCCCATTTGTTTATCCTGTCTTTTATTTCACTTGCCTGTGGAGATAAATCAGCAAATATATTGCTGCAAGAGATGTCAATGAGCTCACTGCCTATGTTTTCTTCTAAGATGGTTTCATGACTTACATTTAAGTCTTTAATCCATTTTGGTTTATTTTTGTGAATGATGTATGTTGGTGGTCTAGTTTCATTTTTTTGCAGGTAGCTGTCCAATTTTCCCAACACCATTTGTTGAAGAGGCTGTCTTTACTCCATTGTATGCTCTTACCTCCTTTGTCAACACAGAATAAGCGCTGGTGAGGTTGTGGAGGAAAGGGAACCCTCCTGCACTGCTGGTGGGAATACAGACTGGTACAGCCACTGTGGAAAACAGTATGGAGATTCCTCAAAAAAATAAAAATTGAACTGCCTTTTGACCCAGCTATCCCACTTTTAGGAATATACCCCAAGAACACCATAGCACTGTTTCAAAAAGAGAAATGCACCCCCATGTTTATGGCAGCATTGTTCACAATAGCGAAGATCTGGGAACAGCCCAAGTGTCCGTCAGTGGATGAGTGGATGAAAAAGCAGTGGTACATATATACAATGGAATACTATGGGGCCGTGAAAAAGAAGGAATCCTTACCTTTTGCGACAACACGGATGGACCTGGAAACTATTACGTTAAGTAAAATAAGCCAGGCAGAGAAAGAAAAATATCATATGACCTCACTCATTTGAAGAATCCAATGAACAATGTGAAGTGAGGAGCATAACTGAGACAGAGGAGAGATCAAAGAAACCAGAGGAAAAGAGGACAGAGGGAAAGGGGATGATAGAATGGGATAAACCTGAAGGGAAGGGGGGAGGGCACTATAGGGAGGAAGGTAAGGGAGATATTGAGGGGAATACAGGGGCAGGGGGGGTGCATTTGGGGCAACACTAGAATCTATATAAACACAATAAATTAAAATCAATAAAAAATATTCCATTATAAAGATTTACAACTTTTTTTTTTTTTTGTATTTTTCTGAAGCTGGAAACAGGGAGGCAGTCAGACAGACTCCCGCATGCGCCCAACCGGGATCCACCTGGCATGGCCACCAGGGGGCGACGCTCTGCCCATCTGGGGCATTGCTCTGTTGTGACCAGATCCACTCTAGCGCCTGGGGCAGAGGCCACGGAGCCATCCCCAGCACCCGGGCCATCTTTGCTCCAATGGAGCCTTGGCTGCGGGAGGGGAAGAGAGAGACAGAGAGGAAGGAGAGGGGGAGGGGTGGAGAAGCAGATGGGCACCTCTCCTGTGTGCCCTGGCTGGGAATCGAACCCGGGACTTCCGCACGCCAGGCCGACGCTCTACCACTGAGCCAACTGGCCAGGGCCGATTTACAACTTTTATACTCGTCTGTATTCCATATAAACTGTTTGACGTTTAGCAGTGATGTGAAACCCACATTCTTTTAGGTGGAGTTTGCCAGTGTGCACCCAAGGTCAAACAATTCGTTATATTTGTGGTCTGGTGTGCTGAATCAAGTGGCATTGTAGCATACATAATAACTGCAGTTGATAACTGAAAACATGTCCAGGCTGTTTTTAAAGTGAAATAATTGTTTTATTTGCAATATAACCCCTTCAAGCTCATTCTATTAATTAAATGTTGTTTCAATTGATTGTGATACAGTTTGGATATTTATACGGTATATAATTATATTTTTATTAAAATAATATTGTATATTAAATTTTTTCATTCACATTTATTCATAAACAAAAAACATAATGAAATTTTGTTGACTTAAATAAATCATTTTTGTATTTAACATTTTTTAATTTTAATATTTCATCCAGCCCGTGAAAACAGTTTTCTTTCTAATCTGGCCCAGGGGCAAAAACCATTGGCCACGCTGGGTCTAGGTGCTGTGGGATAAAGGACACATATCAAAGTTCTTAATTTTAAGGTTTGAAAGTCACAATTGCATTATAACTCAGAAAAAAATATTTCAAGGATGCTACATTTAAGCAGAACAAAATTTTCATCCTTAATGCTGGGGAGGAGGAAAGATTTTAGAAATCTTTAGCGTTAGGTAGTATTGGAGCTCTGTATCTTGCCCCCTCAGCCTGAGCCACATATAGATAGCGACAAATGTGAGAATTTGGGGACCTCTGAGATAGGTAAGTCCTAGGGAAAAAGTGAGGTTCATGAAAGAGGTCTCCAAATCACCATGGTAAAATAAGAGAACAGAAATACTGATGTGTTATGTCTAGGCATGAGAAGGTTGGAGTCTGCCTTCAAGTTTTTCAGAGTAGGACAGAAGGCATCACATGTCTATGGCTTCTTAAATTCATGTAGACATTTCCTGAGGGAGATAGAACTCTTGAGCAGGCAAGATGTGATGGTCAGGACATGACAACAAAGGCAGGTGGATCAGTCCTGCCAGGGATGGGATGATAACAGATTTATATTCCAGTAGATTGCTAGCATAGCAGGGGACATGCCAAAGTGTCAGATGAAATAAAAAGTATTATCTGAATGGAGAGACTAGCTGGAGCCAAGACAAATATGACTGAGCAAATACCTTTTCCCATAGTTATATTTTGGGGAAATGTAACATAAACAAAATCCTTTCCCAACTCAGAAAACCTCTACACACAGATATTAGAGAAATAAAACACTTTTATTTATTTATTTAAATTTTTTCTCTATTGATTTGAAAGAGAGAGAGAGAGAGAGAAGCATCAACTCGTCTCACTTAGTTGTGCACTCATTGATTGCTTCTTGTATGTGCATCTGACCAGGGGTTGAACCTGCATCCTCTGGCATACCAAGTCACCACTTTATCCGGGAGCCACCTGGCAGGGCCCTTTTATTTTTGTATTTATTCATTTATTTTGAGAGAGCAGCATGGAGAGAGAGACAGGAACATTGAGCTGCTCCTGTCTGTGCCCTGCTCGGGGAATCGAACCAGAAACCTCTGTGCTGTAGGATAACACTCCAACGAACCAAGCTATCCAGCTAGGGCTTAATTTTTATTGATTTTTATTGTTGCTTTTTTTTAAATTTATTTATTCATTTTTTTAGAGAGGAGAGGGAGAGACAGAGAGAGAGAGAGAGGAGAGACAGAGAGAGAGTAGGAGGGGAGGAGCTGGAAGCATCAACTCCCATATGTGCCTTGACCAGGCAAGCCCAGGGTTTCGAACCGGCAACGTCAGCATTTCCAGGTCAACGCTTTATCCACTGCGCCACCACAGGTCAGGCTTTATTGATTTTTAGAGAGGCAGAGAGAGGAAGAGTAAGGGGAGGAGGGGAAAGGGAAGCACACACTTGTTGTTCCACACAGTCGTGCACTCTCTGATCCCCTCCCTTGTATATCCTGACCAAGGATTGAACCTGCAACCTTGTTGTTGCCAGACAACGCTCTTAACCAACTGAGTTAACCGGCCAGGAGCACCCTTTTATTTTTGAATAGGATTAAACCAGAATGTGACACACATCACAGACAATTCTCTCAGAGATTGCAAAGAGAATGAAATTTTACACTTTTATCTAAGCAATCAGGTACAACC
Organism: Saccopteryx bilineata; assembly: GCF_036850765.1. Classification (NCBI taxonomy): domain Eukaryota; kingdom Metazoa; phylum Chordata; class Mammalia; order Chiroptera; family Emballonuridae; genus Saccopteryx; species Saccopteryx bilineata. The sequence continues at coordinate 66,108,822 of NC_089498.1, forward strand.
CATTACATGTATGTTCTGAAGATAAAAAAGAACTAGCAACATATAGTTCATTCTAAATTTACTTAGATTTGGAGTGATTATCTGTGTTATTTATTGGCTTTATACAAAGGAAAATGTACACTTTCATATCTTTATGACAGAAAGTCTTTTTACAACTTGGAGCCAGATGCTGGGGAAGCCCCTGAGACTGGGCGATGGGGCACTATCCCACTTGATACTTGCATTTCAAAGGGATGGCTCCCAAGTCCTTGAGAAAGATATTCCTGGGTTGTAAAAGTAGCAAGTGGTTTATTTTTTTAAGATTTACATAAATTTATAATTTTACAAAAAATATGCTCTGAGCAAAGAGAGGGGGATACCTCTTTCCTTATTTTAAACCAAGGAGAATTAGACCTCTTGTTTTTAATTTTTATTTGTCCTTATAAACCCACAGATATACTAGCAACATTTAAGCCTGCTGTGTATCCATCTTATGAAGGAGGAAGGGATGGAGGAAAAATAAAAAATGTGACTGTGCACTATTCCTGCCTGAGTCATCACTGCACCGGTCCGACATTGAGTTACATAGAGTGCCTCATTCCTCCAACTAGGAGCAGCTGGGCTGAGCCAGTGGAGGCCAGCTGGAGCAACCTCATATGCCTCTGGACAGTACCTGCACTTTCTATGTATATTATGTTGTGCAAAAGGTTGGGAAATATTGACTTATTACCTTAGTTTCTTTGTTCTGCAGGGTTACATGGCAAGCTTAGAAATGACAGTGATCAGAGGTTACCACAGTTTTTTCTCAATTAGCAGGTTCTCAGTTGCTGTCTGTATGAACGAACACCGACTGAGCAAACATTAGACACAGATAGGAGATTTGATGGAGGTAAAAGCTGGGTGTGTACACAGTGCAGCAAACTGCAATTGTCAAAGACTTTGAGGGAATTAGTTTATACGTTGCCCCAGGCGATCATTTAGGGAATACAGTTTTCAGAGGGACAGACTACTTGATATTTTTAAAATGTCACATCACATTAACACACACAAGCAAGGTTACTTGTCTTTTACCATAGTAATGTAAAGTGGTGGTTGGATATTTGAGGATCTTATATCCACTTTGATTATCTGGATCTGATATTTTATCTACTGCTAGCATCTTGATCCTTAAAGCTCTCCTGTTTCAGGTATCATAGTCAATGGACTATGACAGAATAAAAGATTTTATAGAGCTACAATCAGTGCAAGGGACGTATCCTGAAATGATCAAGGCTAGATTTTAATTTAAAACACCTGACTTAAAGGTACAAGCTTTTTTTGAAAGTTAGAAATGATGACCAAAATAAAAGCTCTTATTGACATCTTAATGTTTTCCTACTGCCTATTTATTCCTATATTCAACACATTTCCCAAATACTTCTTTTGTGGCAGGGACTATTATAGACACTAGGAATAAGATGATGAAGCAGACACAGTCTTGATCTTCAATGAGCTCACAGCTTTGTAGGGGAAAAAGACCTGTGAATAGATAACTTATAATACAACAGGCCAATAAATATAGGAATAACAAAGAAGAAGGCAGTAGTTAACTTTGCTAAAAGTTTCAAACATAAGGATCTTTATTGTTTCCTCAAAGCAACATTATTTCACTCTACTTTGCCTGGCGAGTCAGAAGTTCTAGTGAAAAAAAAAAGGGATCTTTCTTTAAAATTTGAAGAATTCAGAACTGTTTAAATTTTCTTCTCCTCTTCATTTACCACAAAGTCTTAATCAATTCATTCAGTTAGTCCTTTAAAGATGTCATGTATTTGCATAAACAGACATCCCTCTAGCAATATATAAAATGCCACTATCAGATTTTATAATGTTTGTATCATCTTGAAGAGTATTATAATTAAATCTAATCACGTAGATTTATGATTTGAAACACCAATGGTCATGAATAAATACATGATCCCTGAAACTATTTGCTCAGTTTGCACTTTATGTCTTTTAACTTGCTTCAGTTATGCATATTCAACTTAATGCTGTATTTATTTGTTTGTTTGTTTATTTATTTATTTTGTGTGAGGGGGGTTAAACTTGGAATTATATCCTTCTCATGTAGATTTGATTTTACTATAGTTTTGTCCTTTGATGTCCTTATTCTTCTACTTGTTCTTAATGTTGGATTTATTATAGGTTAAATTTATTTAACTTCACTAGTAATTTTAAAAAAAATACAGAGTTAAAAGTAATCAGATAATATGTTTGACTATTCCATTAACAAGAAAATATTTAGATATCCAATGTTTGGCAATGATGATGTGAACTGTTGATAACAGACTGGTATGACTTTTCCAGAATGAGTTGATATTATTTACCAGGAGACATATGAATATTATAATCTGACCTAATAATACTGTCAGTTACCTAACTTAAGTTTACATCAGCAATTAAAAAAATGTGTATGTAACAATGGTCATTATAGTATTTTTTTTAGTATCTTCAAACTGTCCAGCAATAAGTCAAGCATTTAAATTAATGATGGTACATAAATAATTTTAGAATACTATGGTACCATACATAATTTATTTTATTTTATCAGTAGTTTTTGAATGCTTATATACCAGATGTGTGTAAAGCCTTAGAAGCATGTTTCCAACTCTGATTATGAAGACACAGTGTTAGGCCACTTTGTGACCTGTGTCTTACTTAACCCTGTGCCTTGGTCACTTCATTTGGTAAGGGGACCTACCTCAGTAAGTAGTTGTGAAGCTTACACCTTAGTATATTTAAAGCACTTAGTGAAGCTCCTGACATTAGCCATCTGCAGTATATGTGACTTTCATTTTTGTAATTTTTATGACTAGTGAAAAGTACTTGACATAAGAGCTAAATTTTGGTAAACTTGTACCCTCCCCAAGCCAGAGCATTAAATATAATATTTGAATTGGGAAAAGACTGAAAGAATAGATTAAAATATTTACTGAGTGATTATTGATAACAATAATTATGTCATTATAAAATTTAATCCACAAAATTCAATACTATAAGAAATATTATAGGATTGATGATGTGGTCAGAGTAATGGTGGTATGAGAGATACCCTTAATCTCTTTCCTTGAAATTTTATTAAATTGAACAGCTATAAATCAGTGAAGGAACCTCAGCTGGGCTCACCGGCATGCCTGAAAGATCTGTACACCCAACCAAAGAAAAGTGGGAAGGGTGAAAAAAGTGGGGCAGAAGATAAAAACACTTGTAGTCAGGCTCTGGAGAAGGGAGAGGCCCAGACTGTCTGGACTTTCATCTGCTGGGGCTCTGGAGAGGGAAGAAGCCCAGAGTAAAGAAGAGATTGGGAGGAATCTGGTGTAATACTGAACCAAAGCAATAAAACATGAGGTCACTGCCAGTGTTCTCAAAGTCTGCCTTTAGCCTGCACTTGAACAGAGATGCAAAAATACAAAGTGCAGCTCCCCAGCCTCCCACATATCACTTCCTTCTCTTTGTGGGTATGGAAAATGGCAGAGACATTCCCCTCAACTGAAGAACAGAGGTGCTCTGTGTCTGGTTCCCTGCTCTGTTAGGATGCAGGGAGGAGCACCTGGAGGCCTGAGATTGCCATTGCTAAAGGTGTAAAGCCCTCACAAGCCCCACCTATCACCCAATTGCAGCCCACCTCCATGTTTGTGACAGCAGCTTCTCAGCAGAGTTTAGCATGAGATTTTATAGAGCTAAAATTTATAATCCAGTGCCACATACTGGAAAAAGATAGAAAAACCTCTCAGCACTTTTTCTTCTAATTTTTTATTGTTCTTTAATTATTGTTGTTTTATTTATTTTTGATAATTATTTTTGCATGCTTTTTCTCTTCAATTTATTTTATCTTTTTTAAATTTAATTTTAAAATTTATTTTTATCTATTTTTTGTTGTTTTTTGCTTGATTTTTTAACCACTCTCTAATGTCCTCAAGACAGAAAAATAATAAAAACTATGGCTACTCAAGAAAGAGATGCAAATCAGAAAGAAAATAAAGTCTCCAGAAAGCAATTATAATCACACGGATACCTTGGTGTTAAACAATAGAGAATTTAAAATTGAAGTTCTGAATATACTCAACAAGACGTAAGAAAACACTGATAGACAACTTAATGAGCTTGGAAAACAAATGAATACTTCACCAAGGAGTTTGAAACTTTCAAAACAAAGATGAAGAACTCAATACATGAATTAAAAAATGAGCCAGCAAGTTTAGCTAGTAAAACAAGCCAGACAGAGGAATCAGTGAAGAAAGAAAATCTCTTCAATAAATAGTGCTGGGAAAATTGGAAAACCACATGTAAAAGAATAAAACCTGACTATAGTTTATCCCCAGACACAAAAATTAATTCAAAATGGATCAAAGATCTAAATATAAGATCTGAAACAGTAAATTACATAGACAAAAACATAGGTACTAAACTAATGAACTTTGGCTCTAGAGAACAATTTATGAATTTGATCTCAAAAGCAAGGGAAGTAAAAGCAGAAATAAATGAACAGGACTATATAAAACTAAAAAGCTTCTGCACAGCAAAAGAAACTGACAACAAAACAAAAAGCCAGCCAACCAAATGGGAGTTGATATTCACAAACAACAGCTCTTATAAAGGGTTAATATCCAAAATATACAAAGAACTCAGAAAGCTCAGCAACAAACATGCAAACAATTGAACAAAATATGGGGAAAGGACCTGAATAGACAGACACTTCTCCAAAACCTGTTGGACATACAAATGGCCCATAGATATATGTAAAAATGTTCATCTTCACTAACTATTAGAGAAATGTACATTAAAACTACAATGAGGTACCACCTTACACCAGTTAGATTAGCTATTATCAACAAGACAGGTAATAACAAGTATTGGAGAGGTTGTGGAGAAAAAGGAACATTCACTGATGATGGAATTTAAACTGGTGTAGCCATTAACGAAGACAGTTATGGTGGTTCCTCAGAAAATTAAGCACAGAAATACCATATGACCCAACAATCCTTTTACTGGGTATCTACTCAAAAACTTGAAAACATTTGTATGCAAAGATGTATGCACTCCCATGTTTATCACACAATTATTCACAGTGGCCAGGACACTGTGATTGAAACAACCAAAGTGTCTCTGATAAAAGGTTGGGTAAAGAAATGTGGTGTATATATATAAAATGGAACACTACTTAGCCATAAGAAATGTTGACATATTGCTATTTACAATACAACAACATGGATGGACCTTGAAATTAGTAAATCAGAAAAATCTAAGAACTGTCTAATTTCACACATAAGTGAAGTATAAAACTGAGATTCATGGACATAGATAAAAGTAAAATGGTTACCTGAGCTGGGGGGGAAGGGAATAAAGAGGGAATAATATATGGGATGAAAAATGATCCCACACAAGGCAATCAACAGTTCAAGTGGTATAGAGATGTTCACCTGAATCTATATACTCTTATTGATCAATGTCACCCAATTAAATTTAATTTTAAAATAAAAAAAGAAATATAAATGTTCTCTATTAAAAAATGTAATTAACCATTCCTGGAGTTCTAACTTCACTGATGTAGTGTGTACATGGTCACGTGAGTAATTGCTCATGTAGTTCAGGTGTTCTTGATATTTCAGATGTTCTTGAAGTTATCCAGAGATTTTCTCTTTTCCCTTTACCTCTTAAGGCTGCCCTAATTTTTACAGGGAGGTTATAAAGCATTAGTTCATCAGGAGAGGGTGCATGGTTCTGGTTCTTTATTCTTGTTGGTATTAGCTGCCAAAATCTTTATTCTCCTAACTTCTGTTAACCATAACCATATTTTTTCTCCAAGAAGATGTGCTAGGATAGCACATTCCCATCTGTCTCCAGTGGTCATTCTACTTCTTGTCTCAGTGTCCTCTAAGGCTTTCTCTCTCTTTCTCATTCTCTCTAGTATTTCAGGTGCTCTTTTAAAATGAAATAAAATTTTGAATATTCTGACCTGTTACTTGGAACAGCAGAGAACTTTTGGGAGCTACCTTAGGTCCTCTTAACATGAATATGCTGTGCACTTCCTACAGTATGTGGTTGCGCCATGAGAAGGGTTGGTGGGGGAGGGTTTATAGGAGCTTCAGCCAGCCTGGAGATTTATCTAGCAATTTCTGTATAGATCTCCCCTTCTATCATAACTCTGGGGTTCTATAACCTTGCTCCTTGGGACTCGGGGCACATTTGCAGGGAAAGAAGCAAATGCTTCTTTTTAAGTATTGGAACTTTATCTCTTAGACCTTAATGACTACCATTTCTGATAATGATTCCTGCGCCTGAAAATAATCAATGTCTTGCTTGTTGAAGGACTTTCTAATGAAATGCACTAATTTTTCTACCCCTTTTATTGATGTGGTTCCACCTCCCCTGGACATTTATTTACTGTATCTACCGAATTAAGTCATAAGTTTGATGATTTCCTTGGTAATGCTTCCATGTTTCATGGCACCTTGGGGAAGCAAGGCATTGCTCATAATTCTGTTCTCAAAGCAACCAGAGCACAAAAATTACTTCCTAAAAGACATTTTAAAGATTCTATAGAAGAGCAGCCTTTTTTTTCATAAACCAAGTTGTCTGTGGGGACTCACTCCTTTATTCTAATCCGAGAAATAGGCAAGTGCATAGAATGACTGTGTATTCAATGCTGGTTAAACTGCATAGCTTGATTTTGTTAAGAGAGACAAAGTTTATAAGAAAAAGGTATATTTTTTTCATGAGTTAATTGAAGTTTATGAATTTTTAAATATTTAGTTTTCTATTGAATATTGCCTTACTTTTGTTTGTATTTATGTTTCATTGGTATTCTGACAATGTTTGTAGTCAATATTATTTAACTGAGTATTTGTTTAGTCCTAGTCTCATAGGACCAGATGAGGGAAATTACCTCAGTGCAAGAATGGGTCCAAAGTGCACTATTTGGAAGAAAGGGATATGTTGCCTCAGGGAAATATGTTTTCCAGTGGTGGAGCCTTGACCCAGCATGTAGAAGTCCTGGCTTCAATTCCTGGTCAAGGCACACAAAAGAAGCAACCATCGACTTCTTTCCCCTTCCATTCCCCTCCCCCTTCTTTCTCTCCATCTCTCTCTTCCACTCCTGCAGCCATAGCTCCATGGGTTTGAGCTCATCAGCCTGAGTGCTAAGGATGGCTCAGTAGAGTCTCTGACTCAGGTGCTAAAAATAGCTTGGTGCAAGCATGGCCCCATATGGGCAGAATATTGTCCCAGATGGGTGTTAACAGGTGGATTCTGGTTGGGATGCATGTGGAAGTCTGTCTATCTTCCCTCCACTCACTTAAAAAAATTAAAATTAAAATTTTAAAAAAGAAAATGTTTTTTATTTAGAGTAAGATTCAAAGATTCAAAATAATGTTTTTTTTAATCTTGCTTAATAAGAATACCTTTAATCACTTCACTTTTTTTTTTTAGAAAGAGAGATAGGGACAGACAGAGGAAGGAGAGAGATGAGAAGCATCAATTCTTTGTTGTGGCACCTTCGTTGTTAATTGATTGCTTTCTGAATTGCTTCACATTCAAGAGGATGTTCAAATAGAAATTTTTCACTTTTGATAAAGAATAACCTAAATTATACTTAGGTTAATCACAATATGGGTAAACATAAAAATAACCTATATATAGGAAATACCACTGTTGGCTTTTTTAGAATTCATAAATTAACTTGTGAAGTTTAATAAGTTTGAGCTATTTATTCAAGACCCTTCATGATTATATCAGTTTTGACTATTTTAATATTACAGGATTATCTGTAAAACCTGAAGTCATAAGCAAATATATATAGTACCATCAACACTATCTTTAAGCAATAATAAAACAAAATACTATCATCTTCCTTTTCAGATGTTATGCACATTCAATATAATTACTGAGGAGCTACTCAGGTTCTACTTTCTTTGTTTAGTATCTTAAATTAAATAGACTTGCAATTATGAAAAAAACTTTGCTACTCTTAACATATATTTTCATGTAGTTATGTTTTTATCTTCTTTTTATCCAAAACGCAGACCAATGTTGACATACAAACATATCTCCATTTAAGAAAAAGTTTGCAAAATGATGAACCACACAATATGTTAAAATTGGGAAACTTCTTTTAAAAACCCTGATTTCTGACTTCTCTGAAAAGAACTTCTATGATCTCATAACCAAGGCCCACATTCTCTACTGTAGCACTGATCTGGAGCTGAAAAAGAACTGCTACTTTCAGGATAATTTTTACTGTCTTCACCAATTCCTGTTACTTTCCTCTCACAAAGAACCTCTGAAGGCATTTTAGGATGGAATCTGATTGTAATGTAAAAGTTAAGATATATTTATCACTATTCATTCCTTTAAGCTTAAAAATTATCACTAAGAAAATATCTTCTTGCAACAGAGCTAAAGAGTAGGAACCAAATTAACCTGAGTTTTGAAAACCTCTTCTCCAGGATGGCACTAAGATCTAGTGAGAAGCAAAGCATTCTATTGTTCCAAATAGTCATATAGTCAAAATGAACTCATTCTAAGCAACCACTGCATGACATTATTTTCTACATAAATATAAATTCTCACATTAGCCCAGAAGAGTAATTATGCCCATTTTATAAACAAGGCTTGGAGGAGTTAAGGCCAAAGTTATAAATCAAGTGATGGTAGAGTTTGTTTTTAAGCCTACATTGGTCTGGCTGCAAAGACTAAATACTGGTGGTGTGGTTATGTAGGCAAACATTAAATTATTGAATGACTTATTTCTGTCCTTGACCTGGAGGTCAAATACTCTATGGAGAAGAATGTAAATACTATAAATTTGAATGCAAATTGTGTGCTTGAATCAGTATATACATTTTTCTGAAAAGAGCTATAGTTTTCATTAGATTCTTAAAAGGGATCAGTGATCCAGGGAAAGGCTAAGAAATATTCATAATTGCTTAATGTAGACACTTCTTAGAATAAAAAGATTAACTAAATTGGCTCTAAGTACTAAATATCTGTTTCTGATGTAATCTATTTGCCTTACATAGATAATCACTTCAGAGCCCCACCCCTACCCAAGTGAATTTAAGGTTTGATCAATCTTGGTATTCAACTACCTCATTTTTTTAAAAAGGAAAAATAATCATAACCTCTTTTTGATTAATAACCTCTCCACTGTGTAAAGGAAAGTTCATTTATAAATGATAAAACATTAAGTAAAAACTCTATAAATTCACTTTTATTAAAATACAATTATTATTCTTCCTTTTCTTCTTCCTCTTTCTCTTACCATCTCCTTCTTTTTCCCTTAAGCAATTCAGTCCAAAAACAATTAAAAGGGTCCAAGCAAGATGAATATTCACACCTTTAGAGGGGGATAAAGGTGAAGGATATTTATGTTGGTAGGAGATGGCCCAGCTCAGGGTGTTAAAAATGTGCCAAGGCAAGAAAGAAATCTGTGGAGGAGGGCAGCCTAGTGATGATGTCAGGCTCATGTTGGGTGTCAGGGTGCTAGAGTGTGAGTAAGTGAGCAAGATGTCCTTGTGAGAGGCAGACTAGCCTAGGATATTGGAGTTCAAGCTGGTGAGGATGTCTTCCAGCACCTTATTAGTTGGGTGAGAAAGGCATCTCTATGTAGGATCAAAGCCCAAGTAGGTCAGTGTGGGCATCCACAGGAAAGGTGACTGTCCATAAAATGGGGAACACTAGAGAAGGCTGACAGAGTCTGAGTGTGGAGGAAGGTATCTGTGTGCAAGGGTATTCCCTATGTTCTAGCCTAGAACATCTTATCAAAGAAAGTAAGGAAATGCTCAAAATATGTTGGGAAAATAATAGCCAAATCTAAGAGGTTCCTTGTGGTTAAATGCAGAATGATTTGGGAATTAAATAAATAATGATAATAATTAATCAAACCCCTTGACTAAAATAGGGATTTATGAGAAAATATGATTACAAACAAATAATACAATTTGAAAAGGGTATATTTACATAGTCTCAAAGTACCTTACCACCAAATACTTATTAATTACAAAGGAGTGACTTTTCAGTAGATAAACCTGGCAGCCACTGCTTAAATCAAGCTAACACCATCAGTAATCGGCCAATCAAAACCACACTCCACCTGATATGATGCAAGAAGCACAACATAACATCACTCCTGCCAAAGGTGCATAATATAAGTCTAACTATGAAGAAAAGTCAAATGAACCCAAATTGAAGACATTTTACAAAATAACTGGACTTTAAGTTTCAAAAGATTTAAGATTATAAAAGTCAAAGAAATAAAGAAAAATTTCCCCCTTTTATTTTCTTACCTGTTACTGGCAGCTCAGGAAACAAGGAGAAAAATAATTATTTGAAAAAACCCACTTAATATTTTTTTAATACATATATGTAAACATGATTACTTAAGCCCTTTAGCACAATATATTTTTGCTGAAATTTATAAACACACAACTCCTTTAAAAGTACATAACTTTACATAGGGCATTTCCAAAGAACATAAGTAGAAATGTATATCTAATTAACTAAAAATGAACCCTAAAATCCAAACCCATTCAACTTTACTAGTGATTTAAAAGATGCAAAATAGAACAAGAAAATATTGTTGCCTATCAAATTGGCAAATTATAAACAAAAATATCTAATAGTAGGGGCAAGATTAAGAAAAACAGAGGACACTATTATATACTATTAATGGATATTTACACTGATACCACTTTCCTGAAAAAAAAAAAGCACTATAGCTCAAAAAATTTTTATTAGTGCATAAATCTTTTGATTAAACAGTTCTACTAGGAACTTGTCAACTAAATAATTAAGATTATATGCAATAATTGAGATTGTTTTATTTTGTTGAGAGGAGCATAGGCATTCTGTGCTCAACCAGGATCCACCCCACAATGCTCTGCCCATCTGGGGCCACTGTTCCATTGCTCAACAGTGGAGCCATTTTTTTAGCACCTGAAGCAGAGGCCAGGAAGTTATCCTCAGTGCCCAAGGCCAACTAGCTGGAACCAATCCAAGACAGTGAGAGAGAGAAAAGGAGGGGTGGAGAAGCAAATGATCACTCTACTGTGTGCCCTGACCAGAAGTTGAATCTAAACATCCACACGCTGTGCCAACACTCTACCACTGAGCCAATAGGCCAGGGCCATGCAAAGATGTTTTTACAGTAACATTTTTGAAGTGTGATTTCTGATTGTAAAATCATGTATTTTTTTTGAGAGCAACCCAAGATGGCCAACTTGGAGGATCGGGTGTCAGATGAGGAGAAGATGTTTCTGGGTCACCTGTAGCTCCAAGAAGGTTGCTAAGGGCCAGTCAAAAGTGGTGACTCCCACTGGTCTTTGCCAGTTTCTGGCCTGGGAGGTCCAGGGCTGATACATCCCATGGCCAGATACGGAGAGCTCAAGACCTAACAACCATAGTTAGAGTGGTATCTTAAGAAAAGGCTCCTCACACTTGACCCAGCTAAGGTATAGAAAACATTGATACAAACAGTAAAAAGAGCAGTAGCAGCAGACAAGTAGTCCACAGCGGATTACAAACAGCTGAAGCCATCCCAGGAAGATTTAGAAATTACACAACTAAAAGCTGCAGTCAGACAACACCAACCCTATACTCAGCTACACAAACAACATATTTGAAGGTGCAATCTATATCGAGACAAAATGGAAAGACAGAGAAGTGCAATTCAAATGAATCAACAAGAGAAATCCCCAGAAAAAGAACTGAATGAAATGGAAATAACTAAGATGCCAGATGCAGAGTTTAGAATAACGATTGTGAGGATGCTCAAGGATCTTAGAGCATGGTTATAGATAGACAACGTGAGCACCTAAACAATGAGATATCTGGCATCAAAAAGGACATTGAAATCATAAAAAAGAATCAGACAGAAATGATAAACACAATATCAGAAATGAAGACTACACTACAAGGAATGAAAAGCAGGCAGGATGAAAAAGGGGATTGAATTAGCGATTTAGAGGACAAGATAAGCAAAAGCATGTAAGCAAAACAGCAAAAGAAAAAGAGGATCAAAATGTCTGAGAAAACTCTAAGAGAGCTCTGTTACAATAGGAAGAGAAACAACATCTGCATCATAGGGGTTCCTGAAGGAGAAGAGAGAGAACAAGGGATAGAGAATCTGATTGAAGAAATATAGCTGAAAATATCCCAAAATTGATGCAGGAATAAGTCACACAAGTTCAAGAAGCACAGAGAATTCCATTAAAAAGGAACCCAAACAAACCTAAATGAAGACACATTATAATTAAAAAACCAAAGCTAAGAAATAAAGAAAGAATACTAAAAGCTGCAAGAGAAAAGCAGTCAGTCACCTACAAAGGAGACCCCAAAAGGATGACATCTGACTTCTCAACAAAAACACTTGAGGCGAGAAGGGAATGGCAAGAAATATTCAAATTAATGCAGAACAAGATCCTACAACCAAGACTTCTTTATCCAGCAAGGCTATCGTTTAAAATAGAAGGAGAAGCCCTGGCCGGTTGGCTCAACGGTAGAGCGTCGGCCTAGCGTGCAGAGGACCCGGGTTCGATTCCCAGCCAGGGCACACAGGAGAAGTGCCCATTTGCTTCTCCACCCCTCTGCCATGCTTTCCTCTCTGTCTCTCTCTTCCCCTCCCGCAGCCAAGGCTCCACTGGAGCAAAGATGGCCCGGGCGCTGGGGATGGCTCTGTGGCCTCTGCCTCAGGCGCTAGAGTGGCTCTGGTCGCAACATGGCGATGCCCAGGATGGGCAGATCATCGCCCCCTGGTGGGCAGAGCGTCGCCCCATGGTGGGCGTGCTGGGTGGATCCTGGTCGGGTGCATGTGGGAGTCTGTCTGACTGTCTCTCCCTGTTTCCAGCTTCAGAAAAAAAAAAAGAAAAAAAAAAGAAAGAAAATAAAATAGAAGGAGAAATAAAAAACTTCCCATACAAAAAAAAAAACCCAAAAATAAAAACAAAACCTCACGGAATTTATTACAACCAAACCAATGATGTAAGAAATGTTAATGGTCCTGTTGTAAACAGAACAAGGGGGGGGGCAGGGAATCTAATAAAGAGGAATGTAGATTTCAGATTTTAGAAATGCATCCAAATTGAAAAAGTAAAACTATCATTATTTGCTGATAATATGATACTGTACATAGAAAACCCTAAAGTCTCAGTAAAGAAACTACTGGACCTAATAAATGAATTCAGCAAGGTGGCAGGATATAAAATTAATATTCAAAAACCAGTGGCATTTTTATACACCAACAATGAACTGTCCGAAAGAGAAATTAAGAAAACAATCCCCTTCACTACTGCAAGAATAACAAAGAAAGTACCTAGCTGTAAATTTAACCAAGGAGGTTAAAGACTTGTACTCAGAAAATTATAAAACATTGATAAGAGAAATCAAGGAATATAATCGAATCAAAAATGGGCAAAAGAAATGAATAGACACTTCAAAGGGGACATTCAGATGGCCAAGGAATGAAAAGCAGGCCAATAGGCAAAAGAAAAAATGTTCAACATCACTAATTATTAGAGAAATGCAAATTAAAACCACAATGAGATATCACCTCACACCAGTCAGAATGACATATTAACAAGACAAAACATAATAAGTGCTGGTGAGGATGTGGAGTAAAGGGAATCCTGCACTGCTGGTGGGAATGCAGACTGGTGCAGCCACTGCGGAAAATGGTATGGAGATTCCTCAAAAAATTAAAAATGGAACTGCCTTTTGACCCAGCCATCCCACTTTAAGGAATATATACTAAGAACACTGAATCACTGATTCAAAAGAAGAAATGCACCCCCATGTTAATGGCAGCATTGTTTACAATAATGAAGATCTGGAGACAGCCCAAGTGTCCTTCAGTGGACAAGTGGATTAAAAAGCTGTACTACATATACACATGGAATACTATGGGGCCATGAAAAAGAAGGAAATACTACCTTTTGCAACAACATGGATGGACCTAGAAACTAGTATGTTAAGTGACATAAGCTAGGCAAGAAATAAAAATATCATGTGACTTCACCCATATGAGGAATCCAATGAACAATGTGAACTGAGGAACAGAATAGAGGCAGAGGAGGGATCAAAGGGACCAGAAGGAAAGTGGACAGAAAGAAAGGAGATGAGAGGATGAGATCAGAGAAGGGAAAGAGCTTGGTGAAATTATATATACATAACAGCGTTATAGAGAGCAGGACAGCAAATCCTGGAGGAAAGCGGGGAGGGTGGTAGGGGGAGGGGGAAAGAAGGATGTTGAGGGGAATTCGGGGGTCTGGGAGGATGTATTCAGTGGGACACTTAAATCTATGTAAACACAATAAATTTAAATCAATAAAAAAATCTTGTATTTTTATTGTATTGTTTGGATAAATAATACAAATATTTAAAATGATGGCAGAGAAATAATAGATAGATAGATAGATAGATAGATAGATAGATAGATAGATAGATAGATAGATGATAGATAGATAGATAGATAGATGATAGATAGATAGTGAAAGATATTCATGGCCCATTATTAAATGAAAAAGTAAGTTACAAAACAGTTTGCATAACAAATCCATTTTTGTTAAAATACATTTATGTAAATTAATAGATATATAGAAAAGTCTGGAAAAATATACTCTAAAATATTAATGGTTATTATCTTTGGGCATTAAGATTATGGTGATTTTTAAGTTTGTTTATTCTTTTTTGTGTTCTTTCTTGTATTTGTTTTAAATTGTGCAGTAAGAATTTAGTACTTATGCAATTAAAATGATAAAAACTCCATTAACTTATATGTATCAGATGTTCAATGTAATTATTCCACAGGTTTTAAAGAATTATCATTTTCTTGCTTTTCATTTTTCCTCAGAGTAAATAAAATTTAATTTTATGTTAGGCATCCTTTTCACAACATTTTCTTGCTCATTTTATAAGCCTGAAACTTTTTTTATAGAAAAGAATACAACTTGTCTTAAGACATTTCCATAACTTTATTTAATCATGCCAAGCTACCAGAAACACTTAAGGAGTTACTTTTTTTTTTTATTGGAGCCACATGGTGTTTAAGAAAAGTGAAGTCAAAATAGAATGAAATAAGCTAAATGCCCAAGATAGGTAAGCAGGCCAATATGCCAACATAGAACAGTTCCTGTGGTGACAAGGAAATACAGGAAAATTAAATGAATTCACAGTGGAGTAAAAAATACAGCAGATTCATGTGAAAGAAGCTTTATGGAAAAGAAAAATGATGAGATTTTCTAAATTCCTAGTCAAAGAGAAATCCTTTATAAATTGCAATTTTAAAATCTATTTCTTATCTTCCAAAATTTAGCCTCATTGTTCCTCATTTTTTGAGTTTTTTTCTGAATCACCCAGGTTTGCAGTTACTTTTATTTCTAGGTATTACCAAATTATATTATGATTGTGGGTCTCCTAGCTGACTGAGGTGTGGGCAGGAACTGGTCACAAGATTGTCACACTGTTTGTAGCCTAAGAATGGTGTTTCTGGTTCAGAATTAGTATTTAGAAAGTGTTTTTGAATAAAAACACTAAATACATGCAAAAACAACATTAAAACATTTTAGCTGAATAATCATCAATGTCCATCATCAATACCTTTACTGAATCAAGAGATATGCTAAATGATTTGGGCTTAAAATCATAAAAAAAATCTGAGAAGGTAAGATAGCTTTCATTTCAGTGTGACACACACACATACACACACATTGTTTTTTAGACAGTTGCTTTGGGGAAATATAGAACAGTTTCATATGGTTTTATAGCACCAAGTTCCCAAGTGACCATGTTTCATAAAATCCTTTATGCCATATTAAAATATTTAATGAGCCAAATATGTACTCCATTACTAATTGAATTAAGAGTCAAAGGAATAGAAAAAAGCTGCCTTTTTGAATAACAGGATAGTTTGAAATGCACATCATCTTCTCTTGTATTCCCCACAATGTTTTTAGGTTTCATTTGGTTACGAGCCACCATTGTAGACTTCTGAGACTCAGAGCACAATGGAAGGTGGCCATCTGACAAAGCAGAAACAGCAAAAAGAAACACAGAAGGCAGCATGCAGCTTCAGGGACAATAAGTGTGGAAATTGCTAATTGCACCATTTGTTCCTACTTTCCTTCTTCCTTCCTCCCTCTCTCCCTTCCTTCTTCCCTCCCTCCCTCCCTCCCTCCCTCCCTTCCTTCCTTCTTTCGTTCCTTCCTCCCCCTCCCTTCCTTCCTCACCTCTCTCTTATTTTTCCTTTCTAACACCAACTGGCAAACTCCTAACAATATTCCTGAATCTCCCATTTATCAATACTTGGTTTCACCAGTGATGCATGCATAGACTCAAGTGGTGGGGTTCAAATAAATTAACAACCGGTTCTCTGCCCTAATGACATTTTTAAGTATAAAGAAACAATATACTGAAATATAGTTTATTATTTCATGCATTTAATGCTTAAATAACAACAACAAAAGAGGTACACAAAACTAGATTATGTCGTAAGAAAGTTTAAAAATATTAATAAAAATATTAAATAATACCTGACAAAAAATAATAAAACTGTTTTTTAAGATATTTATTTCCATATTGCTTCCTGATTGGGGCCCTTACTTGCAATTTTTTTCACCTATAGATTGAATGCACATTACTATGTGTGCTTAGAATACGCTGTTGTGCATGTGAGTGTTAGAATATGCTGTTGTGCAGATGAACGTTAAAAATGAGTAAGGAATGTAAATTTGTGACATACACATTGAGTGCTGCCTAGGCACCCACCTTAGAGAGAACCCTGATTACTAGCGCCATTTTAACAACCAGTTCACTGAACTCAACAAAAAATTATCTATTGTACCAGTGCGAACCAGCTGAATCCCAGCGCTGCACAGACTCTTTCCACTCATCTTCACTCTACTCTGTTTCATCCAAAGAACAACTCAAATTCTAATAAGAATAAGATGATTTAATATTATAAACTTACCTGCCTATTTTCACATACTAGCTTATAAACACTTCCTGGCATAGAGTTGTCATCCAGAAAATGTAGTCTGCCTCAATGAATGAGTGAGTGAGTGAGTGAGTGAGCTTGTCTTCTTCAGGTAAGTGTTATCTTTCACATATTACTTCTGCAAAACAAAATACCCCCCCCACACACACACACAGGTGAAAATAAAACCAGTGTTTCCCCAGATATCCTCTATGAAATATTTATCTCATTGGCTATTCATAAGTATGTTAAAATAAGTTGTGAATATTGCAAACAACTTCAAACTCAAATAGTTTTCTTAAACAGAAGTTACACATAGCATCTAATATATTAATACCTTAATTATGAATTTCCAAGATGGCTAGCAGCATACATTATTTCAAAAATTTAACCTGACTAGGCAGTGGTGCAGTGGATAGAGCATCGGACTGGGATGCAGAGGACCCAGGTTCGAGACCCCGAGGTCAGCAGCTTGAGCGCGGGCTCATTTGGTTTGAGCAAAAGCTCACCAGCTTGGACCCAAGGTTGCTGGCTCGAGCAAGGGGTTACTCAGTGTGCTGAAGGTCCGCAGTCAATCAAGGCACATATGAGAAAGCAATCAATGAACAACTAAGGTGTTGCAACGCGCAACAAAAAACTAATGATTGATGCTTCTCATCTCTTTGTCCCTGTCTGTCTGTCCCTGTTTATCTCTCTCTCTGACTCTCTCTCTCTGTCTCTGTAAAAAATAAAAAAAAATAAAAAAATAAATTTATTTGACCATGGAAACCTCTTTTGGTGGAACACTGGACAGGGTAATGGGAACTCATTTTGGAAATCCTGCCTTAAATTATTACTGCAACAATAATTCCCATTTATTAGGCATTTGAAATGTGTCAAGCACTGTGAAAGTGTCAATGTTACAGAGATAAATAAGAATGTTGGTCCTTAAGGAGCACAAGTGTACATAGAACAGTCAAATTGTGGTATCAAATTGCAAGTGATTTAATTGAGATGTGGACTGAGCCCCTAAGGAGCAAATATATAGGACGTAGCTGACCCGGAAAAAAGTTAGAACTCATTATAAGGATAGAATAAGTTAATTCATAAACTGCTTCTCTTACAAGTTTTATCTAGGCATCTTGAGGATACTAGATGAAGGAAGATTTTATTTTTTCCCCAGAAGCAATGAGTGGAAAAAGCAGAGGTGAGACACTGGATTTTTTCTTGCATTTGCCTCCTGCCATTTCAGCGTTTCATGACTCTCATTCTCACTCACTTAAGGATGGAGAATGGCTCAAATGGACAAGCTGTGGACAGAGTCAGATTACTGAGGGTAGTGCACATTTTGTATTGATGGTCTTCCAACATTCATTGCCACTTTTTTTGGTTGGAGCCCCAGTGGTCATTAGGAGCACCAGCCTGCCTCCACAGTCCATCTAAGTGGTTCAAGTGGGCTCATGGTACCTAGTGCTTAAAGAGTAGGTTTGTAACCTAATTAGCATATTTCATCTCCCTGTACACAATGATTGATTCAGTGTCATGATTCAAGAAAACGAGGAGCAATTTTGGCTCAAATGTGATGAAACTTACATAAAAGGGAAGCTATCTTTCAACTAGAATTGAGTCTGATGGACTATAAATCTGAAGTTCCCAGAGCAAATCTGCACAGAGCCTACCTGGGAATAAAGCCAACTGGAAAGAGAATGACCAGATTTGGGCATTTGGATACAATTTTACTTGAAGCAGCTCTTGAGCTTTTCACTGATATGCCAACTACATTTCCTTTTCCTTTAAGCACATTTGACTTGAGTTCTTGCCTTTTGCCACTGGAAAAATATAACAGGGTTATATTCTCTGAACATGTGTCTGTAATATAAAATGATTGAACTACATAGGTAGATTTCATACTTTGGTATAGGGCATACCCCTTTTTCAAAGGGACTATTACATAGCATGTCAATGTAAAAAAACATAAAGTAAAAATGCTTTGTCGAATCAAAAGTGTGGAATTCCAGAATTCTTCTCACATGTCAGTAAATAACAAGTTAAAAATCACAGGACAGTATGTTCTTTAAAATTTTTTCTAGCATTCATATTTTATTATTCTAATTCCAGGAGGCTTTGTTAATACCGATGTGAATGTGTCAGTATGAAATTCATAAAGTTTAGGGGATGATTTATCTACTTGGGAATGGTGGGCTGGCCACCAGTACAAGGAAATCCTGCAGTTGGAGAAGTGTTTCAGAATAAACTCAGCTACTGTACTAGTAGCAGCATGAAAGTAGACACTCTTGGTTGTGGTTATTAACTGTGTTTCATTTATAAAGTTATGACTAGCTGAGCAGGGAAACATTTGACATGTCCATTATTTCGTGTGTGGTTGATTAGTTCTACCAAGAGTTCTGATTGAAATGGTCAGGGAGCAGTTCTTTTACCTTCTGTGTGAGCAAGACCTTCATTTCTAAAATGGATTAAGCAAATATTCTGAGTGATCCATTTATTCTTTTCACATTGCTTTTGGATTTCATTACTGGAGAAGTCAAAAGGCCGTTTTCATTTTGGACTCTGGAAAGGTCATTTGTTACTCATGTTTTCATTTCCCAGTTCTTAGTTTTGATGAGGAGGAAGAAAAAAGAGAATGCCAGTAGTTTTTGATTAGTCTCACTATGAATTCATTATTTTCTGACTATGCCTGCTGGGCTTTAGACTCTAATTGTATCTGTCAAGATGGTAAAAAAAAAAAAAATTGGATTTAGTAAGACCACTGTAGACAGTCTGACTTTTCAGAGGAGGAAGCTTCAAATCTTTGCAAGTTTTTCTAAGTATAAGGCATCAGAAGTCCCTTAAACCACTGGCATAGCACAATAAGTAAAATAACTTCTCACTATAAAAAGTGAAAAAAAAGGAAAAAAAAATTAATTTATTAATTTATTTATTTATTTTATCCAGTGAGAGGAGGGGAGGCAGAGACAGACCCCCGCATGTGCTCCAACCAGGATCCACTGACCAAACCCACTAGGGGGTGATGCTCTGCCCATCTAGGGTGTTGCTCCACAACTGACCTCCTCTTAGAGCCTGATGCAGAGGTCATGGAGCCGTCCTTAGTGCCTGGGGCCAATTCACTCCAATCAAGACATGGCTGCAGAAGAGGAAGAGACAGGGAGAGAGAAAAACAAGAGGGGGAGGGTTGGAGAAGCAGATGGTAGCTTCCTCTATGTGCCCTGACCGAGAATCAAACCCCAGACATACACATGCTGGGCCAACACTCTACTGCTGAGCCAACCGACAAGGGCCAGAAAAAATATTTCATAATTTATTATTTATAGATGATTTGGGCTATGTCTCTAAAATATGATAAAAATGAAAACAATGATAGTTATAATAATGATCTTAATAACTCAGATGTTTCATCTATACAAGACTATCATATTGACAGTGTTGATTTCAAATAATGGACTGTACATTTTATTCTAAGAAAATAAACTAAATTAATCTTTCTGGTATCTGGAAAACAGTGTTTGTTTGTTTAAATCCTATTTTCATAATACCATACCTATTACCACTACAGGAAAGTACTTGATAAAAACTTCTGGTTGTTAACATTCAGTGTAGTTATTGCCCACAAAATTTAGCATTAAACTACTTAAGAATTCAAAAAACTTTTAGGAGAAAAATATAAATAACGTTGCTGTCAGCTGAGTGAGACATGCCTATTAGCAAGCAAAAGGCATAAATATAGTAGGTGTATTTTCTCCAAATTTATTCTTGGAACCAGAAGAATAAAATAATCTGGAAGGAAATAAGAGAGTAAACTGACCAATTTTACTTATTGATTTTTTTAAAACCAGAAAGACCTGAAATAATATTTAAGAAACTACTAATCTAGTATTAACTTATCCATTTTTATTTGTCTTATAAACAAGTTTAAAACATATGGCTATGATTTCAGAAAAAGGTACTTCTTCCTACCTCTCTCTATGCAAAAGCACAAAAGACATACTCACTTGCTTTTGCAAGGGACTTATTTTTCTAACTTCTAGTAACACTTTAAGGTTGATAGTTAAAAGAGACATAGGGATATTAGAATTCTTCTGTCTGTGGTAAATGGGTTGTGTTTTTTATGTTTACTATTATAAAACAAAATATATTTTGTGAAGTATTTTTTTATTAGTAGCCAGTTTGTTCATATTTATACTTTTTATTCTTTAGAAAATTTATCAAGAGGCTTACATTTTGTCCTATTATGACACTTATGCTGTTAACTTGGAAATGCATAGCAAATACTTCCTTGCCATTGACTTACAGAAAGTGAAATATGGATTTATTTGGAAAGTATACTTGCTATTTTATGTATAATATGTTTGTTCAATTAAAAAATAATTAATAGGCCCCGGTCGGTTGGCTCAGCGGTAGAGCGTCGGCCTGGCATGTGGGGGACCCGGGTTCGATTCCCGGCCAGGGCACATGGGGGAGGCGCCCATTTGCTTCTTCACCCACCCCTCCTTCCTCTCTGTCTCTCTCTTCCCCTCCCGCAGCCGGAGCTCCATTGGAGCGGGATGGCCCGGGCGCTGGGGATGGCTCCTTGGCCTCTGCCCCGGGCGCTGGAGTGGCTCTGGTCGCGGCAGAGCGGCGCCCCGGAGGGGCAGAGCATCGCCCCTAGTGGGTGTGCCGGGTGGATCCCGGTGGGGCACATGCGGGAGTCTGTCTGGCTGTCTCTCCCCGTTTCCAGCTTCAGAAAAAAAAAATTAATAATAGCATATTAAATACTAGATACTCATCTAGGCTCTGAGAATAAAGTAGCAAACTAAACAAACATTACTGTCCCCAAAAGAACTTGTATTTTTCTGCTGGAGAAGACAATGAGCAAACAAGTAAAACATGCAGTGTGTTAGAGAAAGAGTTCTAGAGAATAAAGGCAAGGAAGGACAAAAATGATAAGGGTAAGGTGGGAGAATTACCATCACAATTGGAGTGGTTTAGAGGAGTCTCACTGATGAACATTGGTGAGGGAGAAAAGCATTCAGATTTCTGTGATTTTTTTATATTAGTGTCTTATCTCTTTTAATACACCAATAGCTCTGAAAGAGCAGGGCTTTTTTTATTTACTGCTATATTTCAAGGGTTATTATAGTGACTAAAATATATGTAAGTGTTCAGAAATTTGTGTGATGGAAAATAAACCTATATAATCAAGTCTAAATTGTGAAAAAAAATGGCATTAAGAACTATAAACCACAAAATAATTTAGAATATTTAATGCAATAAATATACTGAATAGTTACAGCATATTAGTCCAAAAATGTAAGAATTTTCTCTATCTTAAAGGGAAGCCAGTGTCCATATTCAACAATATTATACTGCTCACAAAAATTAGGGGTATTTCAAAACACTCTCAAAATCAGGGAGTGTACAGATACTCCAGTACTTTCAGCTTTTTATATGGTGCATTTTCACCAAATGAAATAGAAGTTGGTTTTGCATCTCATTTGCATAATCAAACAACTTTTTTGACTTGTTTGCTTTTCTGATGTTTTGTTTAATAAAAAAAATCAAATGCTTTTTTTTTTATCATTTCAATTCATTTTGAAATATCCCCTAGTTTTTGGAAGCCATATATTTGAGATGACAAGAATCAATGAGATGTTTCCAGAATAAAATTTTCTAAATTGTGTTATATAGAATACTCAGTGCAATGAGATAGTGTGATATCCCATTAAAACAAGTTCTATGTAATTAAAAATGTTTAGAAAGTTACTTAAGGCAAGTTATTTTGTGGATTATTAACACACTGACTCTAAAGTTTATGTATAAAGGCAAAAGACTCAGAATAGTTAGCACAATATTGAAGAAGAAGAAGAACAAAGTTGAAAGATTGACATTATTGACCCTCAAAACTTACTATTTAGCTACCATAATCAAGATAGAATAGACAAATAGCTCAATGGAACAGAAAAAAGAACCTAGGAGTATGCTCACATCAGTATAATCATCTGATCTTTGACAAAGGAGCAAAGGCAACACTAAAGACCAAAGACAGATTTTGTTTTTCAATAAATGGTACTAGAACAACTGTACATGCCCAGGGGGGAAAAAAAGAACCCATGCACAGACCTTACACCTGTGATGGTGAACCTTTTTATAAAAACTGCCCACTTTTGCAGTGCTGGTCAACCTAGTCCCTCTTGCCCACTAGTGGGTGTCCCAGCTTTCATGGTGGTGGTAGCGGAGTAACAAAATGGCACTGTGATTGGCCTACTATGAAAGCTGGACCACCCACTAGTGGGTGGGAGGGATCAGGTTGACCAGCACTGCAAAAGTGGGCAGTTTTTATAAAAAGGTTCGCCATCGCAGCCACACACACATTAAAAAAGATGGGCAAAGATTATGAATAGATATTTCTCCAAAGAAAATATGCAAGTGGACAAAAAACATAAATAAAAATATTCAATATTATCAGCTCTCAATGAAGTGAAATTAAAGTCACATTGAAAAACTTCACGGCTATGATCATTACTATAATAAAAATGATAAAAAATTACAAGTGCTGTCAAAGATATGAAAAATGGAAACCTTCATGTATTTCTGGTGGGAGTGTAAATTGGTGAAACCTCTTTGGAAAAACAGTGTTTCAGTCCTTCAGAATGTTAAACATAGAGTGATCATGGGATCCAGTAATTCTTCTAGGTATACATAAATCTAAGAGAAATTAAAATGTATGTGTACACAATAACTGATACTAGCATGGTCATTGCAGCATTTTCTATAAGACTTCCAAAGTGGAAACAATCTAAATATCCATCAACTAATAAATGAATAAATTAAATGTGATCTACACATATAAGGAATATTATTAGGCAGTAAGAAGAAATAGAGTTAACTGACACACAATATGGATGAGCCTTGAAGGAATTAAGTGAAAAAAGCCAGTCACAAAACAGTCATGATTCAGTTCATGTGAAATGCCTGGAACAGGCAGATGTATAAGGATAGTGGTTGCCTGGGGCTGAGGGGTTGAGGGAAATTGGGAACTGATTGTTAAAGGGTGTGAGATTTCTTTTGTGAGTTGTGAAAATGAAGGTTTTTAAATTTTTTTTCCTAGCTCTTTAAATGTACTAAAAAGCATTGACTTGTAAACTTTAAATAGGTAAATTGTGGTATGTGAATTATATCTCAATAAAGCTATCATAAAACCATTAGTGAAATGTTTGTAGATGAAATTTTCTAAACTTTGTTATAGAGGACACAGTGCAATGAGATAGTGAGATATTCCATTCAAACAAGTTTTCTGTAATTAAAATATTTAGAAAATTCCAGTGTGATTGGTGCCAGAGTGCAAGCTTAATGGTAGCAGATCCTGTATCTACCTTTCACATAACTGGATCCTCAAAACCTAGGGCAGTGTCTGCCATAAAGCAAAATCTTGATAAATATTTGTTGAATGATTACTGGGATCAGAGAATATTAGTTTCTTTACTCCAAAGCTTCTCACAGACTTTAATATGCATGTAACTCTCCAATAGGGAAATAACTTGTTCAGGGTTTGTATATGAAATCTCTTTTTGATGTGAGTGAGAGATACAAAGTCAGACAACTTCAGCCAAAGGAGAATCTTTTAAATGATCAGTGAAAGTTTAGTAGTAATTTTGGATTTAAGCATGGTTGAATAAAATGACAAATGTAGTGTCACTTAGATACTCTATTGTCAGGCTCTTTGTTATGGTTTGTTGTTTATAGATTTCTTTTCCACATCATGGCCATTGATAGTTTTTGGCTTACTTCATTGAAGATTATTCCAGCAGAAAATAAAATCTCTCTCTCTCTCTCTCTCTCTCTCTCTCTCTAGAGCTTGTTAAAGAAAATACCCTGATACTAGCCTTGATTATCCTGGTTATGTGTATACATGTCCATAAATCATTTGCCATGGCTAGAGGAATGTGTTGACTTGATTAGTTAGGTTTAGCTCTCATGCTATCCTTGAAAATTGGGGGTGAGGTAGTTCTTCAGGCAAAAAAAAAAAAAAAAAAGAGTATTGTTACCAGAAAAGGAGAAGTAAATGTTGGCTGCAAAGTACAATCATGCATTAACTTAAAATCTGATCACATTACTTCTGTGCTTTGTAAATTAAAATTGAATTATATCACTACTGCATTTCACATTTTCTAGATAATTATTTATTTTTTGAATTATAGTTTCTCATACTTGGCACTTACAAAAAACAGGGATTCTACAATATTAGATACAGTGAACCCTGCTCTCAAGAGAGCTTTCAGGACTTCAAGTAATGTTGAAGGTGGTGGATGATCTGGGTAGTATGACACAGCCTTTAATATAATGAAGTGTCTACATGCATATGTGTCTTTGGGTGTTTGGGCCTGTGTATGTGTCTGAAGTGGGTGAGAATAAAGAATCATTAATGGTGATTGATGGCTGTAGAAGGCCCATTTCCTTCCTCCTACTCTCCTTCCCTTCCTTCCTCCCTTTCTTTTCCTTACCTCCCTCTCTCTCTCTTTCTTTCCTTTGAGATATTATGAGGATTAAGTAAACTAATTACATGTAAAGCCCTTAGAACAGTATCTACCTCATAGTAAGTATTTAGTAATTGTTAATTATGTTAATGATGATTCATCAACTAATGCATTTAATTCTTCTTACATTTTAATCAGGTGACTGCTAAAAGCTTTTTATTTTAAAAATGTTAATTTCCAATATAGTTTCAGTACTCTCTAAATACCTCTGTGTTATTGATCTCAAACAGGTAGGGAAACTTTCTTAAAGACCACATTTAGAATAATGCAGCAGGCCCTGGCTGGTTGGCTTAGTGGCAGAACATCAGCCCAGTGTGTGGATATCCCTGATTCGATTCATGGTCAGGGGATACAGGAGAAGCGATCATCTGCTTATCCACAATCCACTTTCTTCCCCTGCTGCAGTTATGGCTTGATTGGTTCAAGCACATCTCCCCAAGAGCTGAACATGGCTCTGTGGAGCCTCTGCCTCAGGTGATAAAAATAGCTTGGTTATGATCATGGCCCTAGATGGGCAGAGCATTGGCCCCAGATAAGGGTTGCCAGGTGGGTCCTGGTTGGGGCACATGCAGGAGTCTGTCTATCTCCCTTCCTCTCATTTGGAAAAAAAAGAAAGAAAAAAGAATAATGCAGCAGAAAATATGAACCCAACAAAGCATGCAAACCAGTCTCTCCTTATATATGTTTTTCTCTGTGCCTAGAATTTCCTTTTCTTCGCACTTCTCCCTTGTGGCTCCTTGAAGGCCAGCTCAGATATCAACCTGTTACAGAATTGAACTTCTCTTATTTAGACCCTGTAGCATCTTAATATATATAAATTATACCTTGACAATTTTTTGGTTTTGTTTTATTTATTGATTTTAGATTGGAGGGAAGAGAGAAGTACCAAATCATAGTTGCTTCACTTTAGTCATTCACTGGTTGCTTCTCATATGTGCCTTGTCCAGGAAAGCCTAAGCTTTTAAACCAGTGACCTCAGTGTTTAAGGTTGATGCTTTATCCACTGTACCACCACAGGTCATGCTTGATAATTTGTAATCATTTGTTTATTTTACAGGTATTTCTTCCTTCATTAGTATTTATGTATGTGTACACTCACATCTATACATACATATATATATTTAGTCTCAAAATTATCATAATTTCATGTGTACAATAAGATTATGACCAAGTGGTATATTTAATTAAATCTTATGTATGTTTATGAAATATGAATGAGATAAAAGATTATTAGAAGGATAACAATCTTCCAATGAAATCATAAAGCCTGGTAGAGTTACTTATTCTTTTGCATTATCTGTGTCACAATAGTCCTTTATTCATGGTAATAATCACAAGTGATTTCCTCTCCAAAGGGCACTATTGATGTACAAAATATTTTTACAAAAAAAGGTTCTTTTATCAGCAATATTATATAAATATGGCTTCTGTTTTCTAGAAGGTGATTACTTTAAAGTACACTGACTGGAGTTGTCACAGAAAAATAAAGTATCATAAAAACAGATGATAAAGCACATATATGTTTATATATAATTATATTTAATTGGGATAAATAATATGATTGCAAAGATCAAGGTTTTTGAAGGCACTGATAATACTCTACAAAAAAATTGCATTTCTTTTTGAAATAGTCTTGACATTCTTCATTCTATTCCCATTGATGTTTCTGATTCAAATGCTTTTTTTCTCTTCTAACATTATAACAGCCTTTTATACTTTGCTATTCCCAGTACTGGCTTCTGTGTGCTTCAATTTATCCTTCACACTACAGCAAATAACAGTATAAAATAGAATAGAGGTTCAGGTATAATAGAGTAACTGGGATTTGCTTCTCACTGTAAACAACTAGAAAATTGGACAAAATATATAAAAAATTCAAACATTGGACATTAGGCAGCATATGACTATATTTCTGATAGAACATAAACAAGATGAGTATTAAGATAGCCCTGTATTTCAACCTACAGGCACTTTTTAGACAATGGTGAAATGAGAAGCATCAAAATCAAAGCATGAACTGTTTTGATTCCCACTGAATTGAAAGATAAAAGCTAAAGTTTGAGGAGGTTAAAGATGCTGTAAATTTTAGGAAAGCATAACAGAGAGGAAGAAACTAAAATGTAAAAGTTTCAGAAAATTTTATGTTTTCTATATATAGTTTGTTATTTTATGTAAAGCTACTGTATGCAAAGGGTAAAACTTTATAAATCTGGGCCAAGAATATCTAGTAAAATGAAAGTAAAAAAATTACCAGAGCTCTTATAAAGCTGGGGGATTTTTAAGTTAAATTCAGCCAGAATGAAGAATCGTTTTTTAGTGTCTAGTGCATTCAGTAGATCCCAAATGAGGGTCAAACATAAGTAGTAAGATTAAATTAGAGTGAAGGCTACTTTAAATATGCCCTAATAAAGATATAAAAAACAAGACTTCAAAAAGATTAAGCTTTTATAAAAAAGTAATCTGGAGATGATGTCAGAGTAATGGCAGAATGAGAGATACTTCTGATTCTCCCCCCTTGAAATTTCAACAAATTGAACAACTATAACACAGTGAAGGAACCCCAGCTGGGCTAGCAGATATACCTGAAAGACCTGCACACTGAATGGACTAAAGGTGGGATGGGTTAAAAAGGGGGCAGAAGATAAAATGCATCATGGTCAGCTCTAAGGAGGAGACAAACCTGGAGTGACTGGGATTTTTTTCCTCTGCTAGACTACGGAGAATAGGGAAGCTGGGGTTGTCTGGGTTTTGTCTGAGGGGTACTGAGAGGAAAACCTAGAGTGACTTGGTGTCCTTCTGCTGGGAGGAGCAATGAGATAGAGGGACAGAGAGAAAGATACTAAAATAAAGCAGAGTACAGAGTCATGACCAGTGTTTCTGCACTCTGCCTGCATCCTGCACTTGCAGAGGCAGAGAAAGCTAAAGTGTGGCCTACCAGCCTCTCATATCCTGCCTTTTTTGTCTCTTGAGTATGGAGAGTGGCAGAGTCAAATCCCACAGCTAGGTCTCTGGAGCCATACTCTCCTCTGAAGAACAGAGGTGGTCTAAGTCTGGTCCCCTGATCTGTTGAGATGTGTGGAAGAGTGCCCAGAGCAGTGGTTGACAAACTGCAGCTCATGAGCCACATGCAGCTCTTTGGCCCCTTGAATGTGGGTGCAAAGGTCAGCTTAGGAGTACCCTAATTAAGTTAATAACAATGCACCTACCTATATAGTCTGTTTAAAAAATTTGGCTCTCAAAAGAAATTTCAATCATTGTACTGTTGATATTTGGCTCTGTTGACTAATGAGTTTGCCAACCACTGGAGAGGCTTGCGATTGCCATTGCTAGAACTGTAAAGCTATAAAGCTGAAGTTGTAAAGCCCTCAAAACACACCCACCCACCCACATGACTGAAGCTCTACCTACATTATTGTGAGAGCAACAACTCAGCTGACAACTCAAGAATTTCTCATACCTAAAACTTATAATACAGTGACACCTACTGAAAGAAACAGTAACCTCTCAAAATCAAAATTTATTTTTACTTTTTAAAAATTTTTTCTTATTCTTTTTTTCTACTTTTTTGAATTTAATTCTCTTTACTTTTAATTTTTTTCTTATTTTTTGGATATTTGGTTTGTTTTCTATTTCTTTTGTGGTTTTGGATCTTTGCTTTCTGTGGATTTTCTCCCTTGTCATAATGTTTAAAATTTTTATATTTTATTGTATTTTTTTATTTTACTTTTTGAGTTGTTTTTCTTGCTTGTGTTATTAACAAAACCACTCTCAAATGCCATCAAGGAAGAATAAATTAAATACAAAAACTACACAAGACAGAGATGTAGTTTAGAAAAAAAAAATTTTAAATCTCCAGAAAAACAATTTCAATCACATGGAAGCCTTGGAGTTAAATGATAGAGAATTCAAATTTGAAGTTCTTAAAATACTCAATAAGATGTGAGAAAACACCAATAGGCAACTTTATGAGCTCATCAGGGATTGAAACTTTAAAAACAGAAATGAAAAACTTAATACATGAATTGAAAACAGAGGTAGTAAGTTTAG
Organism: Saccopteryx bilineata; assembly: GCF_036850765.1. Lineage (NCBI taxonomy): Eukaryota > Metazoa > Chordata > Mammalia > Chiroptera > Emballonuridae > Saccopteryx > Saccopteryx bilineata. Next base: position 66,138,354 of record NC_089498.1, read on the forward strand.
CTAATAGCATAAAGCAGATAGAGAAAAGAATCAGTGACATTGAAAACAAGCAGCTAGAGATGCTACAGAGAGAAGAAGAGAGAGACTTACTAATTAAAAAAAAATTATAGAGCTCTACAATAATTGACTTCATCAAAAAAGAGCAATCTTAGAATAATGATTATATCAGATGAAGAAGAAGAGAAAGAATAGAATGGACAACTTATTCAAACAAATAATTTATGAGTATTTCCCAAGCTTATGCAAAGGGTAGAAGCTCAAATCCAAGAAGTGAACCAAACATCTAGTTACCTCAACCCAAACAGAACTACTCCAAAGCACAATGTAATAAAATTGTCAAAAATCAATAACAAAGAAAGAGTCCTCAAGATAGTGAAGGAAAAGAACATAACATATAAAGTAAAACTCATTAGGTTATCATCAGACTTTTCAGCAGAAACTCTACAAGGTAGAAGATATTGGACCCAAACACTGAAACTACTGAAAGACAGAAAAAACCAGCCAAGAATACTATATACATCAAAATTGTCCTTCAACTATGAAGGAGAAATAAAAACTAGCAGACATAGAGAGACTGAAAAAATTTATCACCAGAAAACACCCACTGCAGAACATAGTCAAGAGGATTATTTGAGCACACAAAGAACAAAACAAATCAAAACTGCAAGTAGAAGCTTCAACAAGGTCACAATAAAAATCAAGAATAATCTATGACAACAATAACATAAAAAGGGAGAGGCTAAAGATCTGCAGTAGCAAAGGAGAATGGAGTGCGGAAGCACTTATAAGACAAAGGACTCCTGTATATGACAATTTTCTCTTAATAACCTAATGGAAACCACCCACAAAAAAGCCACTACTAAAATACACAGCTTAAAAAAAGAAGAAACAGGGGAAAGAAGAATGAAATACAACCAAACAAAAAGAACTAAAAAACCCCACAAAACAGAATAACCAAACAAGACACAGAGCTACCAGAAAACAAAATATAAAGTGGACATAAGAAATCTCCAAGTGTCAATAATTACCCTAAATGTAAATGGATTGAATTCACCAATAAAGAGAAACAGAGTAGCAAATCAAATCAAAGGCAAAACCCAACTGCTGCCTTTTAGAGACACATCTAAACTGTAAGGATAAAAGTAGACTCAAAATGAAAGATTAGGAAATGATTCTCCAAGCAAATAACATCCAAAGAAAAGTAGGTGTAGCCCTACTAATATCTGACAATGCTGATTTAAAGACAACGTAGATAACCAGAGACACAGATGGACATTCCATAGTGATAAAGGGGACATTGCATCAAGAAGATATAACACTTCTTTTTTTTTTTTGTATTTTTCTGAAGCTGGAAACGGGGAGACACAGTCAGAGAGACTCCCGCATGCCCCGGACTGGGATCCGACCGGGATCCACCCGGCCCGCCCACCAGGGGCGACGCTCTGCCACGACCAGAGCCACTCTAGCGCCTGGGGCAGAGGCCAAGGAGCCATCCCCAGCGCCCGGGCCATCCTTGCTCCAATGGAGCCCTGGCTGCGGGAGGGGAAGAGAGAGACAGAGAGGAAGTGGGGGGGGGGGTGGAGAAGCAAATGGGCGCTTCTCCTATGTGCCCTGGCCGGGAATTGAACCCGGGTCCCCCACACGCCAGGCCGACGCTCCACCGCTGAGCCAACTGGTCAGGGCCATAACACTTCTTAATATATATGCACCAAACCAGGAAGCACCAAAAAATATAAGACATCTACTAACTGATCTAAAAATAGAAGCATACAAAAGCACAATCATACTTGGATATCTCAACCCAACATTGATGCGTTAGATAGATCATCTAAATAGAAAATCAATAAGAAATATTGACCTTAAATGACCTACTAGACCAAATGGACATAATAAAAATTTATAGGACATTTTATCCCAAAACATCAGATTATACATTCTTTTCCAGTGTGCATGGAACATTCTCAAAGAAAGACCATATTTAGGACCAAAAACTAACATCAACAAATTCAGAAAGATTAAAATTATACCAAGTGTATTTTCTGATCACAGACTTTGAAATTAGAATTCAACAGCAAAAAGGAAGTAAAAACCCCCACAAAAATGTGGAAATTATACAACATACTTCTAAAAAATGACTGGATCAATGAAGAAATAAAACAGAATTTAAAAGATACATACAGAAAAATGAGAATGAAAACATGACATATCAAAACTGGGATTTAGCTAAAGCAGTAATGAGAAGAAAGTTTATACCATCACAGCTTATATCAAGAAACAAGACAGATCTCAAGTACACAACCTAACACCACACCTTAAGGAACTAGAAAAAAAAAGAAGAAAGGCTACCCAAAGTCAGCAGAAGAAAGAAAATAGTAAAAATTAGAGCTGAACTAAATTAAATAGAGGACAAAAAAACTAAACAAAATTTTAATACAACAAAGACCTGGTTCTTTGAAAGCATTAATAAAATTGACAACCCTCTGGCTAGACTCACTAAGGAAAAAAGACAAAAGACTCATATAAACAAAATCCAAATTGAAAGAGAAGAAATTACCACAGATAGCATAGATATAGAAAAGATGATAGTAGAATACTATAAAAGATTATATGCCACCAAATTCAACATTCAAGATGTAACCGCAAAATTCCTAGAGTTATACAGTTTTTCTAGATTGTGTCACAAAGAAGTGAAAAATCTAAATAGACCTATAAGCAGGGATGAAATAGAAACAACTTATCAAAAACCTCCCCCCCCCAAAAAAAAAGTCCAGGACCAGATGACTACACTGGTGAATTCTACGAAAATTCAAAAAAGATTTGGTACCTTTTCTTCTCAAAGTCTTCCAAAAATTTGAAGAAGAAACAATACTCTTTAACACATTTTATGAGGTCAACATAACCTTGATACCAATAACTAAAAAAGACAACAACAAAAAAGAAAACTAAAAACCAATATCTCTAATGAATACAGATGCAGAAATTCTAAACAAAATACTAGTAAACTAAATACAAAAGACATTAAAAAATTATACATCATGATTAAGTGGAATTTATTTCAGGAATATGAGGATAGTTCAACATATATAAATCAATTAACATAATACACCCCATCAACAAAACAAAGAACAAAAATCTTATGATCTTCTCAACAGATGCAGAAAAGGCCTTTGATAGGATACAACATTCCTTTACATTTAAGGCATGCAATAAAATCAAAATGGACAGTAATTACCTCAACATTATAAAGGCAATAGATGATAAACCATCAGCTAATATCATACTGAATGGTAAAAATAATAAAGGTTTTTTTCTCTAAAATCAGGAACAAGACAAGGTTGCCCACTCTCTCCACTCTTATTCAACATAGTGCTGGAAGTCCTTGCCAGAGCAATCAGGCAAAAGAAATAAAAGACGTCCATATCAGGGAAGAAGTACAGGTACCACTTTTTGCATATAACATGATTCTGTTTGTAGAAAACCCCAAAGACTCCACCAAAAAACTATTAGAAACAATAAAATAGTATAGTAAAGTCGCAGGATACAAAATCAATATACATCAATATACAAAATTCTATTGCTTTCTTATATGCCAATGATGAAACTTCAGAAAATGAACTCAAAAAAGTTTTCATTTACATATGCAACAAAAAAATAAAATAACTAGGAATAAACTTAACAAAGGATATGAAGGACCTATATAATGAAAACTACAAAACATTATTGGAAGAAACTGAAAAAGACAAAAAAGATATTCCATGTTCACTGACTGGAAGAATCAACATAGTTAAAATGGCCATATTACCCAAAACAATATAAAAATTTAATGCAATCCCCATCAAAATCCCAATGTCATTTTTTTAAAGAAATAGGAAAAAAAATCACCAGGTTTGTATGAAATCATAAAAAACCCATAATAGCCAAAGAATCCTGAGGAAAAAGTATGAATCTGGAGATATTACACTACCTGGTATTGGCAGAAAAACAGACATACAGACCAAGAAAACAGAATTTGGAGCCCAGAAATAAACCACATCTATATGGACAAATATCATAATATTTTGAAAAAAGAGGATCCAAAATATACACAATGAAGTTAAGAAAGCCTCTTCAATAAAAGGTGCTGAGAAAAATTGAAAACCTACATGCAAAAGAATGAAACTTAATTACAGTTTGTCCCCCTGCACAAATATTAATTCAAAGTGATCAAAGACCTAAATATAAGATCTGAAACAGTAAATTACATAGAAGAAAACATAGGTACTAAATTCATGGACCTTGACTGTAGGGACCAATTTATAAATTTGACTCCAAAGGCAAGGGAAGTAAAGGCAAAAATAAATGAATGGGACTATATTAAACTAAAATGCTCTGCACAGCAAAAGAAACTGACAATGAAACAAATAGGCAGCTAACTAAATGGGAGATGATATTTGGAAACAGCAGTTCTGATAAGGGGTTAATATTAAAAATATATAAAGAACTCACAAGCTAAGCAACAAAAAGGAAACAATCCAACTAAAAAAAGGAGAGAGGACCTGAACATGAAGACATACAAATGGCCAATAGATATATGAAAAGATGTTCAGCTTCACTAGCTATTTGAGAAATGCAAATAAAAGCTACAATGAGCCTGACTAGGCTGTTGTGCAGTGGATAGAGCGTCGAACTGGGATGTGGAAGGACCCAGGTTCGAGACCCTGAGGTTGCCAGCTTGAGCGCGGGCTCATCTGGCTTAAACAAACAAACAAGAAAAGCTCACCAAGCTTGGACCCAAGGTCGCTGGCTCGAGCAAGGGGTTACTTGGTCTGCTGAAGGTCCGTGGTCAAGGCACATATGAGAAAGTAATCAATGAACAACTAAGGTGTCGCAACAAAAAACTGATGATTGATGCTTCTCATCTTTCTCCGTTCCTGTTTGTCTGTCCCTATCTTTCCCTCTCTCTGACTCTCTCTCTGTCTCTGTAGTAAAAAAAGAATCTACAATGAGATACCAGAGGGAAAGGGAGGTCGTGGTAGTAAAGGGTAAAGTGGGTCAACTATCTGATGACAGAAGGAGATTTGGCTTTGAGTAGTGAAAACACAATGTGAAACATAGATGATGTATTATAGAATTGTGCACTTGAAACATAATTTTATTAACCAATGTCACCCCAATAAATTTAATAAAAATAAAATAAAAATAAGTCAATAAAAACTGAGAAAAGATAGAAATAATATAACTAGTATATAAAGACTGTAAAGTACCTGTTGTACATATTCTAAATATGCTTACAGATTTAAAGGAAAACACAAACATTCTAGGAAGAAATATAAAGAGGTAAAAAAAACCCAAACAAATAAAACTTCTAGAGGTGACAAACTCATTATATAAAATGAAAAATTCACATGACTAAATTAAAAGAAATTTAGGCACTGCAAAAGACAAGATCAGTGAACTTGAATCTATATAACAATAAAACCATCCAAACTGATGCATAAGGAGAAAAAAGATAGAAATAAAAAAATAATAGATCTTTAATGACATGTGAGACATTAAACAGTGTAACATATATAAGTGAAGATACAGAGGGAAAAGAAAAATGACTAAATGTTTCCCATTTTGATGAAAAAAAAAAACCCATAGATTTAAGAAACTCTGTGAACCTGATGTTAATATGAATACAAAGACAAACACTCTAAGACGCATCATAAATAAAACTGCAAAAACTTAATGACTTTTTCCCCTTACAATCAGCTTATTAACTCTATATAAGAGAGAAACAAATCTTTATCTAAAACTATGCTAGCTAGTTAATAATAAAATTATATAATTAAATACTTAAAAACTAAATGTATAAACCAAAAGAAATCAGGAAGTGAGAAAATGAGGAACAAAGAACAATAGGAAAAATAGAAAGTATTATCAAGAAATAGATTTAAGTTCAAATATAGAAATAATTGATTAAAATGTAAATAGTTTAAGAATGCCAATAAAAAAGCAGAGATAATCAGACTGAATAAAAAGCAAGATCTAACTATATGCTGTCTATGAAAAAAAAACCCAAACCAACTTTAATATAAAGATAAGGATAAGATAAGAATCATATAAGATAAAATGAATGGATGAAAATTATGTACCTTATAAGTACTTATTTTAAAAAATGCAAAGGTGATATTTTTACCAGAAGGTTTTCTTTACTATTCCTAGTTTATGGAGAATTTGTATCATAAATTAGTACTGTGTTTATCCAAGGTTTTTTTCTGCATGTAAATATAGCTAATTGATTTTCAACCAAGGCAGTTTACAGAGAAAAGTTAGAATTTTCAACAAATAATGCCATAGCAACTACCTATTCATATGCCAAAAATATATATTATCCCTTACCTCATACCATATACCATCATAAGTGTAAAATAAAAGTTAAATTTATAATGTCTATAAGAAAACAAGAAATTACAATTACAAAGTTTAAAGATATATATAATAAGCTAAAACACTACTTAGAAAATATTACAACTCTGGAAAATAAGTAAAGTTGTTTTCTACAGGACAAGAAATAATCATAAATTATAAAGAATACACCCATAAGTTTTGCATAATAAAAATGAAAAACTACTATTTGAAAAATCCCATTAAGAAGATAAAAGGAATAACAAATTGACAACCTAGAAGAAATAAACTAATTTCTAAAACATAAAATTTATGAAGACTTAATCATAAAGAAATAGAAAACACTGGGGAACAATTATTTTTTATTTTCTGTTGCATGAGGTTTTAGAACTGTTTCTATATATTTCTGCATCACTGATTCCAAATCTGAAATCTGTTTTTTGGTGCATGCTCTAGTTTTTATGCAATTTTAATTTCTTTTTGTTACAGTTAATGGCATGCATTGGTTTTTAAATTAGAGTTAAAGAGCAACGACTCCTGGATTGAACATAACCACAAGGCAATTAAAGTTTCACAAACATCACTTTTACAAATTGTAATTTTTTTAAATGTAAAATATTATTATTTGATAAAAACACCCTCTATTTTGTTTTAGGATTGGATCATGGCTTCTTTGAGTAGGCATAAATGTAAGAATAGTCCTGACACCTTCTGTTATATATGTGGCTGTTACACACTTCAATGTCAAAGGTGCAATATTTCATCATTTGAGACACATGCATATATTGCCTATTTTCAAGTTCCCCTTGGCGATTAAGACAAGAATTGGGCTCCTCATATTGTGTGTCATAATTGTGAGGAAATACTTCATGACCAGACAAAAGAAAAACGCAAAGAAATGCCTTTTGGTATTCCCATGGTTTGGCGTGAACCTAAGGACCACAGCAGTGACTGTTATTTCTGTCTGATCCATGCAAAGGGCATTGGCAAGAAAAAACAGCATATGATCACATATTCTAATATTCCTTCAAAATACGACCTATCCCTTACTCGAAGACAATCTCGGTTCCAGTATTCAATGGTTTTATTTCTTCTAAGGGTGAAGAAAGTGAACATGGTGATCAAGTGTATTTTGATAAGATCCATAAGGAAATGGTTTTAGAATCTGAAGGGTCTTCTTCTGATGTCAAATAGTCATTAACCCCTCAGCAGTTTAGCAAACCCAAATTGAATGACTTAGTAAAAGATTTGGGCCTATCAAAGAAAGCAGCTGAGTTATTAGCCTCCAGGCTTCAAGAAAAGAATGTACTTCACAGATCAGCTAAAGTATCCCGTTCAGGAAGCATGAACAAAGTTTTGTGGACTTTTTTTCTGAGGACACTTTGTTTACTCTCATGATATCAGTAGTCTTCTCAGTCAGCTAAGTGTTACCACTTACAGTCCAACAGAAGGCAACTATTTCTTGACAGCTCTAAATGGAGTCTGAAATGTGTTCTTCTACACAATGGTAAGGGTTATGCAGCGGTTCCAATTGGTTATTCAACTCATCTGCAAGAAGATTATAATGACATAGAAATTGTCCTAAACTTACTGAAGTATGAGGAGCATAACTGGATTATTTTTGTGAATCTTAAAATGCTAAATTTTCTGCTAGTATTTTTGCTTTCTGTGTTTGTGGGACAACTGAGCTCAGGAGAAACACTGGACATAGAAGGAGTGGCCGAAACTTGAAGCTCTGGAAGTAGGGATGCAAAATATTGTGAATGAACCTGTAGTTAATCGAGACAGGATCATTTTTTCCCCACTTCACATCAAACTTGGCTTAATGAAGCAGTTTGTCCAGGCTCTGAATAGAGAAAGTGAATACTTTCAACATATTATTTCTGTTTTTCCTGCCTTGTGTTTCGAGAAAATAAAAGCAGATGTATTTGATGGACTTCAAATTCGAACCCTCATATGTGACAAAGAATTTACCAGGAAGATGAATAAGGAGGAAACAGCAGCATGGCGGTCTTTTGTGGCAGTTACAAAGAACTTCCTTGGCAACAAAAAAAGCAGAAAACGATGAACTTCTGATTCAAAGGATGCTGTTGACTTTCCACGACATTGGATATAGCATGAGCATTAAGATTCACTTCCTGAACAGTCACCTTGATAAGTTTCCCGAAAAACTTGGAGCTGTTAGTGATGAGTAGAGTACTGCTAGAGCATCAAACGAGATTGTCCTCAACAAGTAAACAAACGCAAGAGCTACAAGCAAAAATTTTACCTGAATAGAATTTAAATAAGTTTTACACAAATTTTATGATTAAAATAAGTGTTTTAATATGTTCTATTTAAAAATTATAGACAAATTCTGATGTAATAATATCTTTTAGTGTATTAGTGTATTTACTGCATTATATAAATTATTATATTTTCACAAAGATGATGCCCAAGAAGACATTCTACTTCATTATGTTAAACTAAATGTTGAAAATTTTACAATAAGATGAAAACCTAAAATCTTGAATTGCAAAAAAAACTGTAGCTTACAGAGAAAAACTAATGTCATATTTGAGATCAGCACACTTGAATTAGGTAAGAACAAGTGTTTTTGTGAATGCAACAAAAATTTTGTTTCCCAGTGAAATCTGAACAGCCTAACTATTAAGGAGTAACCAAAAACCTTCTAACAAAAGTCCAGCATGCCCCAACTACTAAATTTTTAAAATATTTATTGTGTATATGATTTGCATCCCCTCAATTATTTAAGATGTACTTTTCATCTCCTAATTTTGTCCAATTTTCTTTTTTATCACTAAATCTAATTTGAGTTCTGTATATAAATAATAATGTTAATGTGTTTGTTTGTTTTTTGAGAAAGGTTAGGGAATTGAACTGGCAACCTCTGTACTGGGATGACACTCCAGCCATCTGGCCAGAGTTCTTTTTCTTTTTATTTTTTTATTAACTTTTAAAGAAATAGAGAGAGGAAGGAAGTGAGGGGGAGGGAGAATGAAAGCATTCATTTGCAGTTCCACTCTGTCATACATTCTTTGGTTGCTTTCTGTGTGTGCCTTGACAGGGGATCGAACCTGCAACCTTGTCGTTTCGGGGGATGCTCATAACTGACAGAGCTAACTGACCAGAGCCAAGTTAACATCTTTAGGATATAAAAAAGTGTGTTCAAATCCTCTGCTCTTTTCCCAATTTTATTTTGTGATATATACATTCTTTCTGTTTATTTAACTTAGCTCTTTAAAATTATTAAATGGGGAAAGATTATTTTTTTCTGAATAATTGTTTGTGAAAGTATACAGGTATGTGTGGTCTCAATATTAGAATCAGGTGGATGGTCTTTAACATTCTTTCACTAAGTGTGTTATGTCACCTCACAAAATTTTCCTGGGAGTTAAACTAAGTCCTTGTATCTCTGCAGTTTAGTAATGCTCACAGAAAAGCACCTAAGAACTGAAGTATTATGATCTGAGAAACACAGCCTTTTTTCTGTTCTTTTTACTTTATTTCTTGCATTGCCTATAGATATCTGATATTTAATAAGAAATTAGAATTATCGGAAAGTAATATTTATGTGTAATTGTCATTCACACTTTGAAACATATGAATATTCAAAAATACAGTTGAATATTCAAATGTTTCTGAATATTCCAGAATTTGAAAACATGAGAACAGATTTCTAAGTGGCTGATAAAAGGTTCTCTGTGGTTATTGTATCAACCAGAGTGTGTGATTTGATATTCTGTTATTTTTCTTAGGAACATATTATAAATACATCCTTGCAGATATGTTCTTTATACAGTGGTACCTTGAGATATGAGCAGACCATCATACAAAATTTTTTTTTAAGATATGATCCACGACTCAGTTTGTATTTTTGTTTGAGATCCAAGCGAAATTTCGAGATATGAGTTGTGATTCGGGAAGCTGCCACTAGTTGGTGCGTTGGAGCACGGTTCCAGTATCCACAGCCCCACAACACCAGCATCTCGCGTGTTACCCACAGAATCAAGTCAAATCTTGTGGACTGTACTTGTTCTTGCATCATTTTTGCATTTTTTACTAACTTTTTTGTGTGTGCTGTCATGGGGCCAAAGAAAGTGAGTGTAAAGAACAGTGATGAGAAGGAGAAGAGAATGATGTTGATAGAAGTAAAGCAAGAAATAATAGAAAAACATGAGTGTGGTGTACGAGTGGTTGAACTGGCAAGGCTGTACGATTGCAATACATCTACAATTTGTACCATCCTTAAAGGAAAGGATGCCATCAAAAGCGCAAATCCAGTGAAAGGAACTACAATTCTGTCCCAATTAAGAACAAATATCCATGAAGAAATGGAGAAGCTTCTGCTGGTGTGAGTGAAAGAGAAAGAGCTGGCAGAAGATACAGTGATGGAGACTGTAATACGCGAAAAAGCACGTTTATTTACAGTGACTTAAAGAAGAAAGAACCACCAACTTCAAAAGAGGTAGCAGAAAATACGTTTAAGGCAAGTCACAGCTGGTTTGAAAATTTCAAGAAGAGATCTGGCATCCACTCGGTGGTGAGGCATGGTGGAGCTGGGAGTGCTGATGTTAAGGCAGCTGAGGAGTACATTGCACGTTTTGCTGCACTTATCACAAAGGAGGCTACATCCCTCAACAAGTGTTCAATTGTGATGAAACAGGATTGTTTTGGAAATAAATGCCCCGGAGGACTTTCATCACCACAGAAGAGAAGAAGTTGTCAGGCCATAAACCCATGAAGGACCGTTAGACTCTTGCATTGTGTGCAAATGCTAGCGATGGCTGTAAAGTAAAGCCACTGCTACTGTATCATTCCAGAAATCCTCGAGCCTTTAAGACTCACAAGATTCTTAAAGAAAAACTGCAGGTTATGTGGTGTGCCAATGCTAGGGCATGGGTTACATGGCAGTTTTTTATTAAATGGATAAATCTTGTTTTTAGTCCTGCAGTGAAGAAATATCTTCAAGAAAATAAACTCCCGATGAAAGCATTACTAATCCTTAGAAATGCTCCAACTTACCCACCTGGTCTTGAAGATGACATTCTCGATGAGTTCCAATTCGTGAAAGTCCTCTACCTCCCACCCAACACGACTTCAATCTTGCAACCTATGGATCAGCAAGTCATTTCCAACTTTAAAAAGCTTTACACAAAGCACTTGTTCTGCACTGTTTTGAGGTGACTGGGAATACAATTCTAACCCTTCGAGAGTTTTGGAAAGATCACTACAACATCGTGATATGTTTACGCATTATTGACTTGTCATGGCAAGAGGTTACAAAAAGAACTTTGAACTCGGCATGAAAAAAGTTATGGCCTCATGTTGTTGCAGACAGGGACTTTGAAGGATTCGAACCAGAGACCGAGACCAAGCTAGAAGCGTTGGAGGAGATTGTGTCTCTTGGAAAGTCAATGGGTCTGGAGGTAGATGAGGGTGACATAAACGAGCTCATCGAGGAACATGAGGAGGAACTCTCAACCGAGGAGTTGAAGGAGCTACAGATGGAGCTTCTGCAAGAGATTAGTAGTGAAGAGGAGGTAGAGTCGGAGGAAGTGATTTCTACAAGTGAAATTAAAGACATGCTGGCAATGTGGGAGAAGCTTTCAAGTTTCACTGAAAAGGTATACTAGAAATAGTTTCAAATGGTCATGCTTGAGCACTTTTTAATGACACTTGTTTGTCACATTTTTGTAACATTTTAAAAGGCAGGCAAAGGCAAACCTCTTTGGAGAGATTTTTATTCAAAAGTCCTGCAAGTGAAAGTGACAAAAGTGCAGCCAAAAAGACAAAAACAGGTGATGATTAAATGAAAAATACATAATATTAAGCTTAGGTTAAGTTTAAAGTTAAGAAAGTGCATGTTTTTACAATTAAGTTTTTGTAGTTTCATTTTAAGTAAAAAAAGTGCAGTTTTAGTTTTGTTAAAGTAAAGAAAATGCAGTTTTAGTTTACATTTAATGTTAAGAAAGTGCAGTTTTAGTTTACGTGTCTACAGTGCCTGCATCCCTTCCTCCCTCCCTCCTCCTCCGCCATTCACCTCCGTTAGCTGCACTCGTCTGTCTCCAAGGTGAGAATACAGTACTAAATAACACTTTTTTCTTTTATTTCATATATTTTGTTATTCATTGGTAAAGTATACATGTGTGTTTCTTAATAAAAAACATGCCTTTTTTATAATTTAGGATGGTTTGGGGATGTTTCACAGGGCTGGAATGAATTAAATCTATTTCAGTTATTTTAAATGGGAGAGATTTGTTTGATATACGAGTTGAATTACTTACGAGCTTGGTTACAGAACTAATTAAACTTGTATCTCAAGGTACCACTGTATTAGAGAACAAAAAAGTCTATGTCTTTTGATTTTGGCTGTTTAGTTTGTATGCTTGTTAGTATAATTGAAGAAAACATATATATTTGTGAAAATTATTATAAAACAAAAATTTTATCTTATTTAGTTTAAATCAGTTAGATTTCAGCTTATACATTACTTGGGAGGGGTTCTCTTCTCTGCATTAAAATGAAGTTCATTCCTTAATGCTGGTTCCCATAGTATCTGTTAGATATATTCAGCTACTAGTTTCTTAAAAATAAATCAAGAAATATGTCAAGCAAATGGAAATATTATGATAGAAACCACTGAGTTTCCGGTTCAGTTTGTCTTTCCTAAGTATTGGAAAGACATTTTTCACAAGTGTAGGCTTCTGGCAGCTTGTCTCATCTTACTTAAGTTATGAAGAGTGAACACCTGATTAAACTTGGGCTAATCAACCATTCATGTTCAGGATTCTGGAATCAATTGAATACAGAGACATAAAAATGCCCAGGTGCAGTGATGCAGTTGTTTATTTCATGTACAAACAAGGTCTATAAAGAGATCAGAGATAAGAAATGGAGAGAAAATATCCCCTGAATTCTTACAATGTTCTATTTCTTGGTTGTTTTCTTTTCCTGAGGCTCAGATAAAGTCTGAAAGTCTTTGGGTTACTTGTGAGTCAAATATTTCTCTATCATAGATAATCGCCTCATAATAAATATCCTCCCACACTTTCCTTTCTCCTCATTTTCTTTTTGCATCCTTCTTCTTCCAACCAGTGGAAGTTAGTTCTCTTATTTTCATCCAGAATCCTAATATGATATGCACACTTTAAGTGAATATAAATTGAAGTACTTGTTACTTTTCTGAAGCAAAGGAATATGCAACAATAAAATGCATCTTAAAGCAGTTTTGAAATTTGCATCTGAGTGTTTCTCTGATAAGAACAGATTTGGGCAGAGTAGAGAGAGAAGAAATATAACCTAATTATTTTTTATTAGCAGTTTTGTTCTGCTTATATAAATCAGAATCAGTGATTCCAATAGTATACATGATTAAAAATAAATTTGTTATTTAAAGTAATATTGAGTCATGTGGCATGAGTCTGAGAGACTGGACAGATTTTGTTGTTTTCTATGGATTAAGCCATCATAATTCATAGTTCTTTGATGAGTCCCACTATTGATTTGACAGTTTTCAGCTTTGTGAATGAATGAGGAGTATAGTGCCCACATGCTCTCATTCTTCAGTATTGTTCAGTTCAGTGACTTCTGTAGTGAGTTTTTATTATATTGTCTGGTTACCTATTTGTTCACTGTGCATAGAACAGAGAAATGGACTTTTGAATTTTATTTATATAAATCTTTGAAGGCATCTCATTAGTCATAAAACAACTCTTCTTGGAATAAAATCACAACAATAGTCACACTTCCCTTTCAACTTTCAATCAGCAATATCAAGTCCATATATTATGGCAATTACTCAAAACCTCAGAGTAGGTTTGATCCTGCAGGCCCCTAATCACACAGCCAATTACCATCACCTATCTTTTAATTTCGTATTTCCCTACAATAAACCAGAATGAATGACTAAATTATATGTGAATTCTGTCACTTCAGGTTTATTCCCTTTTCTACCTGAACCATGTATCTTGACACAGTGTTGAGTTTTTATCTCTTCCCATTTTTCACAGAACGATTTCCATTTCAGGCTTTCTAGTTAAGATTTTCTCTTGTAGGCCACCTTTATTTTCATTAGCTTCTCATCTCGAACAATGTAGCTGCTGATATTTTTTCTCATTTATCCCTTCTTATTCTGCTACAGCTCTCAATATTCTATTATTTTGTGAAGATATATGTTTATTGCCTATATTAGTATTGGGTGAGTTCCAGATATTAGAAAACAGAAATAATAAGAACATTAACAATAGAAACCAAAATAAAACCCCACTGTGTAGGCCACTGTGTCCAGTGGATATTTAATTGGTTAGCTCTTTATAGAATTGTGTTATTTTATGCTGAAATGAGAGACCATGTAGTGTCCTTAGCCCCCAGAACAGGGAGAGAGGATGCTACCTAAAATAAGGTTTGTTTCTGATTGCACATATTACAGATGAAACTAGTTAATATGTAAAGGTTCAGCTGCTTTTTGTTAAATAAATACATAAATGAACATACTTTGTAAACCAGTTGCAATTAATATATAAAGTAATTGATAAATATCCCAAACTGGTTTCTGAGAGCAATTTACAATTGTGTTGCATGTCTAGCTATTTTCAGAGCTTACTTTTGGGGGTTTTTTTTTTTTGTATTTTTTCTGAAGCTGGAAATGGGGAGAGACAGTCAGACAGACTCCCGCATGCGCCCGACCGGGATCCACCCGGCACGCCCACCAGGGGCGGGCGATGCTCTGCCCACCAGGGGGCGATGCTCTGCCCCTCCGGGGCATTGCTCTGTTGTGACCAGAGCCACTCCAGTGCCTGGGGCAGAGGCCAAGGAGCCATCCCCAGCGCCCGGGCCATCTTTGCTCCAATGGTGTCTCGGCTGCGGGAGGAGAAGAGAGAGACAGAGAGGAAGGAGAGGGGGAGGGGTGGAGAAGCAGATGGGCGCTTCTCCTGTGTGCCCTGGCCGGGAATCGAACCCGGGACTTCTGCATGCCAGGCCGACACTCTACCACTGAGCCAAGCGGCCAGGGCTTCACTTTTTGGTTTTGAACTTTTTTTTTTTTAATTGAGTGAGAGGAGGGAGGCAGAGACAGACTCCTGCATATGCCCCAATGGGGATCCACTGGGCAAGCCCCCTACCAGGGGATGCTCTGCCTATCAGGGGCTGTTGCTCCGTTTTATCACCTGAAGTGAGGTGCAGAGCCATCCTCGGCTCTCAGGTCCAACTTGCTCAAACCATTTTAGCCATAGCTGAAGAAGGAAAAGAGAGAGAGGTGAGGGCTGGAGAAGCAGATGGTCATTTCTCCTGTGTGCCCTGACTGGAATTGAACCTGGGATTTCCAAAAGCCAGGCCAAAGCTCTACTGTTTAGCCAACCGGCCAGGGCCAATTTGAACTTTTGGTTTTTTATTTAGACAGTCTGAAATCAAGTAAATTTGTTTTTCAGATTTTCTTCTTAGTTTTTGGATGAGCTGAACTTGTGATGTTGTGGCAATTGTCTTTGCATACTTATTTTGTAGAATGTTATCAGATTGCTGGCCCACTGTATATGGTGTTGGATAGGTTGTACACTAGATAACACCATGAATACCATATATCTATAATCTATGTGAATATCCCCCTTGGAAGTATGTAATATACAACCAGTATGGCTGTAGGTAGTAATTTTTGCCAGAGACTTAATCAGTGAATAATTTGAAACCTTGCATGCTAGTCACTGATATCACCTAATGACCAATGGATACTATAAATTAGTGAAAATTTGCTTAGTTTGGTTTTTCTCTTTCCAAATTTAAATAACTTTGCTTTATGCCTGTGAGATCAAATGGTTTTGATAGAAACAGACTGACACAGAAAATTCATACACCTTGGTTCCCTAGGAAACCAAGCTAAAAATAGTTTTCTTTGCACATCTTGGTTTCCTCTAAGGAGAGCCAGTATAGGAATGCGAATGCCACAATGCAACCTATAAATTCCAAGAAATCATTATTTTCTGACACTTTTAATGAACATTTGCAAATACCCAGATTACAAAGCATTTCGGATATTTTCATGACTTCTGAAGTCGTGTGTGTGTGTGTGTGTGTGTGTGTATGAACTTATTAAATTAAAATGAACATGTGTGAAGAATAATGTACAAATTTTGGGCACATACTATTGATAAAAGACATTTACTAGAAAGACATAGATATTCAAGATTATTTAGTTAAAACAAGCTTTTCAAATGCATATTAGAAATTATTTCTATAATGCTTATAATCAAGTCTTTATTGTTCTTTGTATTCTCACTTATTATAATATTAAATTCCCATTTTGAAAGCTTTTTGCTGAATATATTATTTTTCTTTAATTTTATTTTAGAGATAACTTGACAAGCACTGCTTGAATATTAAACATCTATCTGTTCATTATTTAGTAAAGAAAGTTTTGGAAGTAGTTTTCAAATGTAGCATATGTCAAGTTGTAATTTTCTTTATAAACTTTGATACATGACCGCTATTTACTAAAAGTTTATGAATATATAAAATAAATCTCTTTTGAATATTTTTATACATTGCTTTATTTTAAGAAAACATATATTGGTAAAGTGTGTATTAACCACAGATATTTATTGAGAGTTCTGTATGCTTATGGAGTCGGAAAAGGGGATTTGTTGTCCAGAGATGTACTGTTCAGGATCTTAACTGTTATGTGGAGTAAACCAAGTTAACTCACAGATATATCCAATATTTATGATTAGAAACTAAGTATTCTCTTTCAATAGAAAAAACAGTATTGGAAACCTTAGGTGTCTTATAATTAGCTACCTACAATGCAAACAACTTTCAACATAGTAATAGAAGCATTTATGTCTGGCTAGAACTAGATACAGGGCAATTCAACATTATCTGTGTAAGTGCTTATGTACAAGTCTGATTGAACACATTGCTCTCAGATTTTGCCTTAGGCTGCTAATAATCACTGCCTTGAGGTAGATTAAAAGAGCATGGATAGGCAGATTGGGAGAGCCTTATGATGTTCAGATGTGGGAAATTGAGAACAAAATACAAATTGTTCCTAAGTCATTGTTCTTATGTGCCACAAAGTAAGGTAATTTTAGCATAATTTTAATATTATTGGAAAAAAATGGAAAGACTTCTGATATCTAAAGACAATGATGGCTGCTTAGGTCCATATCTCTTAATATTTCTTCCCAAAGCAATAGAAAACAGCAAGAATGGAAAAATAAAATTACACAATATTATATGCTCAACGTAATGTAAATATAGAAAATAACCAAGTTTCAATATAATTGTTAATAGAAAATAGAAAGTTATAATTGGATAAAGTGGAAATGGGAACATAAGATTTTATATGCAAAGTGTCCTATAAATAGCAGGGCTATAGAAAAACAATTTTCACTCCTAAAAACTTAGGATTTTTTGCACCCTGAGACTTTCTTAAAGAAATTAATGAAGATGAACTATATCTAACCAAGAGGCAAAAACAGGTGAGGTTCTGTTCATGAGCACTTTAATATATATAAACAAAAAACTATGACTAAAAAAAGATGGGGTTGAGGTGGAAGACTAATGACAAATATTTTAGGTTTTAAATTGTTTGTGAAAAACATTATTCATATATCATGGCACAAAGAAATTGTAAGTTCCATAATGTAGAAATACTATAATTACTACTCTTGTATCACAATATAATAAATTCAGAAATTATTAACAAAAACAAAATACAAAAAAGCTCACCCACTTGAAAATTTTAATTAAGGAATTGTTAGTCAAAAGGGAAATATAAGCTGAAATGACAGAATTTCTTTTCTTCTTTTTTTCTTTACTAAGTGAGAGGTGGGGAGGCAGAGACAGAATCTCGCATGTGCCCCAAAGTGGGATCCACCCGGCAAGCACCCTGCCAGGCAATGTTCTGCCTATCTGGGCTGCTGCTCCATTGTTCAGCAACTGAGCTATTTTAGCACCTTAGGTGAAGCCATGGAGCCATCCTCAGTGCCTGGGCCAACTTTGCTTGAACCATTCGAGACATGGCTGTGGGAAGAGAAGAAAGAGAGATGGGGAGAAAGGATGGAGAAGTAGATGGTCACCTTTCCTGTGTGCCCTGACTGAGAATTGAATCTGGGATTTTCACATGCCAGGCCAATGTTCCACCACTGAGCCAATTGGCCAGGGCCAAGAATTTCTTTAATAATTATGAAACCATTGCAAATTAGGAAAACTATTAAAGTAGTGATTTGAAAAAAAATATTTCCCACTAAGTAATTTTATTAGTGTAAATAAAAAAATAAAAACAAATGAAATATTTAACTCAAAAATTGAAGAGAAAAATAAGGTAAACAAAAAGAAAATAAAAGGAATTAATAAATATAAAAGCAGATTTTATTATATTCATTATATACCATACAAAGTGATCACCATGTCCAGTAACCACCTTTCACCATACATAGTTATTACAATGTTATTGACTCTATCTGTTATGCTGTACATTACATCCTAATGATGTATTTTAAAACTGTAAGTTTATAATCTTTCCCAGGTCTATCCCTCTTCTCCCAGTCAGCCATCATTTTGTTATTTGTATCTATGAATTTCTCTTTCATTTTATTTTTTTTCTTTTTTAGATTCCACATACAAGTGAACTCAAACAGTATTTGTCTTTCTCTGGCTTACTTCATGTAACATAATTGGCCATATAAACATGAATTTATTTCTGGGCTCTCTATTTTGTCCTGTTGATTTATTTGTCTTACCATACTATTCTAATTCCTATAGCTTTGTATGTAATCATACAAGTATTAGAAGAAAACACGAGTAAGTTCCTTTTTAACCATCTAGAGATAAACTTTCTAACTACATCTTAAAATCCAGACAAATTTAAAAAAATTAAAAATGTAACTACAAAATATAAAATATCTTGATGGCAAAAACAGTATAAAAATGGTAAAAAGAACACTGACAAACAGGCTGAAGTGATAAACAATGCTTTAAAATTGAGGTACTAAAATAAAAATGCACTGGAAAATGAGAAAAAGATATTACATATGACACCTTTCCTGTGTGCCCTGACTGAGAATCGAATCTGGGATTTTCACATGCCAGGCCAATACTCCACCACTGAGCCAACTGGCCAGGGCCAAGAATTTCTTTAATAATTATGAAACCATTGCATATTAGGAAAACTATTAAAGCAGTGATTTGAAAAAAAATATTTCCCACTAAATAATTTTATTAGTATGAATAAAAAAAAAAGCAGATGAAGTATTTAACTCAAAAATTGAAAAGAAAAATTGAAGAGAAAAAATACATATATATATGTATATATATGATAAAATGTCTCTTAAACATATAAAAATACTCAGGTATATTAATAATTAGAAAAATTAGATAAATTCTTGTCAGAGTGTAAAATAAATAATAAATGGTGACACATTTTATTGGTGAGGTTGAGAAGAAACAGATACTTTCAAATATAACTGATGAAACAGTAAACTGGTCCAAAGAGCAATTTACCAATACTTAATACTGTAGACTAAATGTATGTGTCTCTCCAGAATTCATGTTGAAATCTCATCTCTAATTTGATGGTATTTAGAGGTGGGGCCTTTGGGAGATTAAGTTATGAGGGGATAGGATTAGTACCTTTATTAAAAAGATCCCGGAGAACATTCTGGCCCTATTTGCCATATGTGGACCCAACAAGAAGATTGCAGTCTATGTACCAGAAAGCAGGCCCTCACTAGACACTGGATCTTTTATCACCTTGGTCTTGGGTTTTCCAGCTTCTAGAAACATAAGAAATAGATCTGTGTTCTTGATAAGCCATCAGGCTATGCTATTTTCTTATGACAATCCAAACAAGCTAAGACAGAACTTGGGACTGAAAAATGAGAAACTGCTGTAACAAATACCTAAAAATGTGAGAGTGGCTTTGGAACTGGGAAAAGTTGGAGGAGTTCTGAGGTGCATGCTGGAAAAGGCTTACATTGCCATGAGTAGACTGTTTAAGGCAATTCTGGTGAGAGTTCAGAAAGAAAAGAGGGGAGCTGCCTAGAAAGCCTCAACATTCTACCTAAACAGAATATTGGTGGAAATGTGGCAATAAAGGCCATTCTTTTTTTTTAGGACAAGAAATATGAATTATTTAATTTATTTTTTAAATGGCAGTGTCAACACTTTTTTTTCTTAATATTTATTTTATTGATTTTTTTTTTTTTGTATTTTTCTGAAGCTAGAAACAGGAGAGACAGTCAGACTCCCGCATGTGCCCGACCGGGATCCATCCGGCACGCCCACCAGGGGGCAATGCTTTACCCACCAGGGGGCGATGCTCTGCCCCTCCGGGGCGTCGCTCTGTTGCGACCAGAGCCACTCTAGCGCCTGGGGCAGAGGCCAAGGAGCCATCCCCAGCGCCCGGGCCATTTTTGCTCCAATGGAGCCTCGGCTGTGGGAGGGGAAGAGAGAGACAGAGAGGAAGGAGAGGGGGAGAGGTGGAGATGCAGATGGGCGCTTCTCCTGTGTGCCCTTGCCGGGAATCGAACCCGGGACTTCTGCACGCCAGGCCGACGCTCTACCACTGAGCCAACCGGCCAGGGCCTATTTTATTGATTTTTAAAAAGTTTTTTCCCTTTATTATTAATTTTAATGGGGTGACATTAATTAATTAGGGTACATAGATTCAGATAAAATATCTCCAGGTTATTTTGACATTTGATTATGTTGTATATCCATCACCCAAAGTCAAATTGTCTTTTGTCACCTTCTATATGGTTTTCTTTGTGCCCCTCCCCTCTCCCCCCCACCACCATAACCACCACACTCTTGTCCATGTCCCTGAGTTTCAATTTTATGTCCCACTTATGTATGGAATCATACAGTTCTTAGTTTTCTCTGATTTACTTATTTTACTCAGTATAATGTTATCAAGGTCCATCCATGTTGTTGTAATGATCCTATGACATCATTTCTTATGGCTGAGTAGTATTCCATAGTATATATGTGCCACATCTTCTTTATCCAGTCATCTATTGAAGGGCTTTTTGGTTGTTTCCATGTCTTGGCCACTGTGAACAATGCTGCAGTGAACATGGGGCTACATGTGTCTTTATGTGTCTTCTGAGGTCTCAGATAGATATGTTATTGGAAACTAGAGGAAAGGCTCTTATTATTACAAAGTATCAGAGAATTTCATTGAATTGTTGATGTTATAGTGTTTCGTGGAAGATAGAACTTGTGAGTAATGAAATTGAATATTTAGAAGAATTCTTATAAGAAACATTTATAAAGAAGAATATTTATAAGAAATCTCTTAGATAAAATTTCTAAGCAAAATATTGAAGCAACTCCTCCTCACTACTCATAGTCAGATGCAAGAAGAGAAAAATCATTTGAGGATGGAATTTTTAACCAAAGAGAAGCAGAATATAACGATTGAAAATTCTCAGCCTAACTGTATTGTAAAAAATGAGAACTCTTACTTGGGAGATGATACTCAGGATGTGGCTGGGCAGCCTGAATGGAAGAAGACATCTAACAAACAGCTGTGGACTCCACTTTTGATGCAGCAGTCCTACCTTTAAAAATTTGCCTCAACAAAATGAAAATAAAATGTGCATATTTATTTATTAGGAATTATTTATAATTACAAATTGTTGGAGATAATCTAAATACCCATCCATGTAAAATTAATTGACTAAAATATGGTGTATTCACACACTAATGTTTTATCCTGCTGTAAAGAAGACAGAGAGAGATCTTTTTTTTTTTTTGTATTTTTCTGAAGTTGGAAATGGGGAGGCAGTCAGACAGACTCTCGCATGCACCCGACCGGGATCCACCCGGCATGCCCACCAGGGGGCGATACTCCACCCATTTGGGGCGTTGCAATGTTGTGACCAGAGCCATTCTAGCACCTGAGGCAGAGGCAATGAAGCTATCCTCAGCACCCAGGCCAACTTTGTTCCAATGGAGCCTTGGCTGCGGGAGGGGAAGAGAGAGACAGAGAGGAAGGAGAGGGGAAGGGGTGGAGAAGCAGATGGGTGCTTCTCCTGTGTGCCCTGGCCAGGAATCGAACCCAGGACTCCCACACGCCAGGCCGACGCTCTACCACTGAGCCAACCTGCCAGGGCCAGATCTTTATAAACTGATACAGAGTGATTTCCAGGTATTATCGAATAAAACTAGAACAGTGTAAAAGAGTATTCATAGTATGTACTATTTATGTAAAAAAAAGACATATAAATAAGAAAAAATATAAATATATATGTGGTCAGTTATGCAAAATAAAATGCAAAGAATAACCAGAAATTAATGCATGGCTGGCAGAGGTTAGAGGGAAAGACTGTGGAAAGAATGGGCAAATGAGAATAAGGTAGAAGAGATGAAATATAAGTGGTGTTTCTTTGAATATACTGCTTTTTAAAAAGTAGTTCTGATGCTTTGAGCCATGTAATTCCTCACATAACCCAAAGTATAAATAATTAAAATTAACCAGAATTTTAATTGTGAAGAAATTTAGCATTTTAACTACAGTATATACTTTGAAGCTACAGATAAAAAGAACTGTGCAAAAAATATATTTTATTATGCTGACAGAAAGAACTGCACCAATATATCATAATGTATGTATATTACAGCATATATATATAATTCAAACATAAAACTTGTTTTTCACAGGGCTAAGGGTATCAATTCTGAAACTACTTTATATGCATATCAGGATTGGACAAATAAATACACATATTTTGAATAATTAAAGCTGTATTTTTCACTCAAAGCTTTCATAAGTAAGGAAACAGAATAACTTGGAATGAACTCCCCTGCTGACTGCCTCTATCTGTCTATTATCTATCTATCTATCTATCTATCTATCTATCTATCTATCTATCTATCATCTATCTATCATCTATCCATCTGTCATCTATCTATCTATCTATCTATCTATTTATCTATCTGTCATCTATCATCTATTTATTTCACTTTCTTCTTTCTCTTTCTCTCTCACATATACATTATATATACACACACACAAAGTGAGATACAGATGTATGTATATTTATGCATACATGTACACAAGCATATATGTATAAATGATTAGGTTTCTGTATGTATAGATATATATATCTATTTACATAGGTACATTTGCACATATGGAATACATATTTGTACATATATATACATGTATATACACATATGTGAAGATAATACATTTATCTATCCTTTTAACTATCCTAGCTCTGACAAGTGAATTAGACTGGGAAGCAATGACAACTTAGCACCATTGAAATAAATCCAAACTTGAGTTAGTGCAAGTACACAAATGATCCTAGAATATTTTGCTGTGCTAGAAACTAACTGAAAGGATATAGAAGTCTACAAAAGGACTTCTAAATGCCCCATCAGGGATACTTTGAGAAACAGAAACAATATAGTAATATATTATAAGCCATAGAATACAAGAAATATCTTTGAGTTCATAAGAACATAAATATATAATTAATAGATAAATAAATGAGGGAGAAAGGACAGATTTTTCTTTCAGTAAAATTGTAATTAGTTAAATGTAGAAGGAACAATAGAAATAGAAAATTGCCTTTGGAAAACACCACAATAATAAATATTGCAGGAAAGAGTCATAGATTCTAAATTAATGGGCATAATTATGAAGAGAAAAAAATATTTTTATGGCCTCAAAGTAAAAGTTCTTGAGGATAGTAAAATTACTAGAAATAAAGCTATCTAACTTATTTTACCTGACCTTTAGAATTTTGTTGAAGGGGGAAAAAATGGAGGGTCCTAGAACTAGAAGATATAAGAATAGAAGTTATTGAAATTATATTTAGTTGTTGAAACTCTCAGGTAAAACAAAATAAATAAAACATGTTCAGCTTTTATAGTAGGGAGATGGCTTCTTTCCTAACCTCTGCTGGCTTTGAACATTTTTCTGTATCTTCTTCACCTTTCTCAACCTTGACAGAATTGAAGGCTTAAGGCCTTGCTCTGGATTAGGCTTGGTTTGAGGGAATGTTGTGTTTGGTTTGATCTTGTATTCAGATCACTAAAACTCTGTCCATATCAGCAATAAAGCTGTTTTTCTTTCTTATCATTTGTGTGTTCACTGCAGTGGCAAATTTAATATCGTTCAAGAACCTGTACTTTTCATCCACAACCTGACTAAATGTTTGGTGCAAAAGGCCTAGTTTTCAGCCTACCTTGCCTTTAGGCATTGATCCCTTACAAAGTTTAATCATTTCTAACTTTTGATTTAAAGTGAGAGATGGCCCTGGCCGGTTGGCTCAGCGGTAGAGCGTCGGCCTAGCGTGCGGAGGACCCGGGTTCGATTCCCGGCCAGGGCACACAGGAGAAGCGCCCATTTGCTTCTCCACCCCTCCACCACGCCTTCCTCTCTGTCTCTCTCTTCCCCTCCCGCAGCCAAGGCTCCATTGGAGCAAAGATGGCCCAGGCGCTGGGGATGGCTCTGTGGCCTCTGCCTCAGGCGCTAGAGTGGCTCTGGTCGCAACACGGCGACACCCAGGATGGGCAGAGCATCGCCCCCTGGTGGGCAGAGCGTCGCCCCTGGTGGGCGTGCCGGGTGGATCCCGGTCGGGCGCATGCGGGAGTCTGTCTGACTGTCTCTCCCTGTTTCCAACTTCAGAAAAAAAAATAAAAAAAAATAATAAAGTGAGAGATGTACGAATCTTTCTCTTAAGTTGAACACTTGGAGGCCACTGTAGGGTTATTAATTGGCCTAATTTTAATATTATTGTGTCTCAAAGAATAGGGAAGCTGAGGAGATGGAAGAATGGACAGGTGGTGGAGCAGTCAGAACACACAAAATATTTATCAGTTAAGTTTGAGCACAGTTCATGGTGATCCCCCAAATTATAATAGTAATATGAAAGATCACTGATTATAGATCACCATAAAAATAATAAACCTGAAAAATTTTGAAATATTCTAAGAATGACCAATGTGACACAGAGACATGAAGTGAACAAATACTATTGGAAAAGTGGTGCCAATAGACTTGCTGGTGTGGGGTTGCTAACAAATCCTCAATTAGTTAAAAAAAAATTCTGGCCCTGGCCGGTTGGCTCAGCGGTAGAGCGTCGGCCTGGCGTGCAGGAGTCCCGGGTTCGATTCCCGGCCAGGGCACACAGGAGAAGCGCCCATCTGCTTCTCCACCCCTCCCCCTCTCCTTCCTCTCTGTCTCTCTCGTCCCCTCCTGCAGCGAGGCTCCATTGGAGCAAATATGGCCCGGGCGCTGGGGATGGCTCCTTGGCCTCTGCCTCAGGCACTGGAATGGCTCTGGATGCAACAGAGTGACACCCCAGAGGGGCAGAGCATCGCCCCCTGGTGGGCGTGCCGGGTGGATCCCGGTCGGGCGCATGCGGGAGTCTGTCTGACTGCCTCTCCGTTTCCAGCTTCAGAAAAATGAAAAATGGAAAAAATAAAAAAATAAAAAAAATAAAAAAATAAATTGCACTATCTGTGAAGTCCAATAAAGTGAAGTATGCCCAGAACTTGTTTTTAATGCAGTGAGACCTATTTTGGACTTCTAATCTCCAGACTGTAAGATAACTAATGGTGTGGTCTTTTATGCCAGCAAGTCTGTGGAATTCATTACAGCAGCCATAGAAAACTAATATGTGTAAATAGCCTAGCACAGTGCTTGGTAAATAATTAGAACACAATGTATTTTACATGTACTTTTGACCTTTTTTCATGTTTTTGGGTGAATTTCTATCTTACCTCCAGCAAATACTTCTCTTGCAAAATCTGCTCTAAAATAGAACTTAGTCTGGCCACTTGAGTTGGGATTTTGCTCTTTTCACTGTGCAAATGGACAGGTAGATAAGCTCAGCATCGTTTGAATTGTGAGCCAGCAAACATTTTCTGTAAAGAGCTAGATAGTATATTTTAGACTTTGCAGTTCATATGATCTTTGTCTACTACTCAACTCTGCAGGTGTAGCAGGAAAGTAACCATAAGCAATATATAAATGACTGTGCCTGTGTTCCAATAAAACTTTATTTATAAAAACAGAGAGTGAGCTGCATTTAATCTATGATCTGTAGTTTACTGACCCATGATTTATACTCTTTCTCTTTACCTGCACACAAGATAATTCTCTCAAGGTTAAGGTGAGAAATGTAAGTGAATTAAATCCTCCCATCTCTGTAAAATTATTCAGAAGACTTTTCTCTGTTTGTTGTATCTATTTCATCTGTGAGTTGGAAATCATAATAAAATTGATTACTATAATAGCTGCAGTCATCATGTAATCATTATAATTTATAAGACAATAAAGAATGGATTTTTTTTTATCTTCTGAAACTCTGCTCCAGGTCACAAGACCATCTGGATCATTTGTTTATCTCCTCAGGTGCAGACTTTGCTACTTTAAAATGAATCACCATAAATCAAAAATTTGCTAACTTGAAATCCTGAAGGTGCCATCTTCTGATTTCTAAAGACATAAAAGACTCAGAATGCCCATTTGAAAGACAGAAAGAGAATATAATTAGAAACTTCTTTACAAGGTCTCCTTGGGTTGAGCAGTTCCAATACTTCTGTACTTTGCTTTTTGTCTGTTACCTATTTTCACATATTGTATCATTTGCCTTGAAATGTGACAAAGTGATCTGAGCCCAGGATCCAACTGCTGAGGGAGGCATTATTGATTTCTTGGAGAGTAGCAAGAAGACTGGCAATGTTGCTGTTAAACTTGGCTGACAGATCACAACAGTTTGTGACATCTAATTTACTATAATGAAATCATGGAGTTCTCTAGCTGTCCAGTCTGGAGGAGAGGTGAAAGGTCATGAAAGTGAGGATCCTAAGCAGCCAGGCATGAAAGGTAGTTCATTCTCATAGTCCAATCTCATTTTGAAAGGAGATTAGGTGAATTCACCTTCTCTGATTTAACCAGATGGTCTTCTCAGCAAATAGGAAATTATAAATGTCTAATCATGACTGTGAGGGTTACAATTAAATTGCTCAATCAGGAAAACTTAGTTTTGGTTCCATTTTGAAGTCTTATAGATTGTTGTCATTTCACAGCTAAGAATATATTAAACATAGAAAGAATGTTATGCTTGAGAATACTTTAAGCCATCTTTTCAATTAGCTGTTAACTTTCTTTTCTCAATAATCTTTGTTAAACCATATAGCACTTTGAGAGGCTTTGAAGTCTATAAAACCCAGTTCCTGCTTAACGGATATGTTTTTCTAACTGTTTTATTTTTCTTTTGTGCATGACTTTTATAAGAAAGAAACAAAAGGAAAGCAAACAAGCTGATAATGGAATTTTTTGACTCAGTGCCTTTCAGGGTTCCTTATAGCCTCTAGTATGTATTCAGCTCAGTATCTAACTTTGATCTACTTACTCCTTGAATGACTCTCAGATATATAATGTCTGAGAAAAGTTCTGATTAAGAAGAACTAGGAATCTTTCAGCATAATATCATGATTTTATATTTATATTCCTATATGCATAGTTAGTTTTCTTATTGGGTCTTTGAGGTACAAAATGATTGCTGAATCATAGAAAAGTTGAATAAAGTTCATCATGTATTTCCTACTAAAGACTGTTTATTTGTTCACAAAATAAAAAAAAAGAACAAAAGAAACAGAAACAGCATGGTCCTTTGGAAGTATGTGGGAATAGATATTCATGTAAACTGCATTTTATTTCCAGGGCTGTCATTTCCTTTTCATATAGTAACTATAAGCCATGTCACTCTCTGAATCTCAGTTTCTTTATCTTGAAGTGAAGTTAATAGTGAACCATTCTTGAGTGCCTACCTGCCCACAGAGAGAGGCACTTTTACACAAGCTATTAGTTACTCCTAACAAATCTATAAGGTTGGCATTATCTTCACTCTGCTCATAAGAAAACAGAGGCAGAGATTGGATGGTTTTTGCAAAGCTTGATGGCTGACACATGTCACAGTTGGAATTTAAAATCCAGATCTCCTAGCTCCAAGCAAAGTTTTCTTTACGTTGAGTCTCAGCTGCTTCCCCCAGGGTTTATCCAAAATGTTAGACTTTGCAAAAAAGTAGAGCTCCGTAAACATGAGGTAAGATTGTTAATTAATTATTTTTACAACCAATAATTTTTATGTGGGTACGCTTTTAAAATCTACATGTTGTAATTCACATTATAATAAAAATAATAACCTAAATTTTCTTTATATCAAAATGCCAATAATTATGGAAAGTCCTTTAATGAATGACCATCACTTAATCCTCCCTATAAACCTGCAAGGTAAATATGTGATATTCTCAGTTTACACTTGAAGACTCTGAACAGTGTGGTTTTAATTTTCAAAATCTAATTTACTTTTTTAAACTTTCCTCCTTTGTAAACTATTTGGTTTTTCTGAAAACTGAAAAGAAAGCCAGGGTCTGGGGGCTTCTCAGTTGAATTTTTTTTTTTTTTCTGAAGCTGGAAACAGGGAGAGACAGTCAGACAGACTCCCGCATGTGCCCGACCGGGATCCACCCGGCAAGCCCACCAGGGGGCGATGCTCTGCCTTTCCAGGGCGTCGCTCTGCCGCGACCAGAGCCACTCTAGCGCCTGGGGCAGAGGCCAAGGAGCCATCCCCAGCGCCCGGGCCATCTTTGCTTCAGTGGAGCCTTGGCTGCGGGAGGGGAAGAGAGAGACAGAGAGGAAGGGGGGGGGTGGAGAAGCAAATGGGTGCTTCTCCTATGTGCCCTGGCTGGGAATTGAAACCGGGTCCCTGGCATGCCAGGCCGACGCTCTACCGCTGAGCCAACCGGCCAGGGCCTCAGTTGAATTTTTATTGTTTTTCCAGTGTTCTATAGCTATTTACCTCGGAATGAAGGGGAGATTGAACAGGAAGGGGGAAGAGCTGGCTCCGATTGTACTTATGTTGCTAAAGGAAGAGACCTTTACTGCAAATTGCACAGGGCTCAGCTGCTCAGTAGGCACTCGGGTCATTTAGAAGACAAGAGGGACTCCTCATGAAATTCTGAGGTGGATGGTTGCTGTGAAGCTATTCTCCCCATTGGGTATTCTGCTTGAAGATTTTCTCTCAGCTTGGAATGGTTATGATGGACCCTCTGCAAGAAATATGTTCATGTTCTTTAGGTCAGCTCCTTTTGTGTAACATTTTGTGTAGCTAGCTTTTATGTAACAAGCTTTCACTTGTTATTATTTTAGTTGGTTCTTATATGTGTGTGCATGTGTGTTTCTAGTACAATATGTATGATATTCTTTCCGATAAGTATAAATAATTTTTGTATGTGTTTTATTTTGAATAACTATTGTTTAAGAGTATAGATTTTTATTTTCATATAGTAACTATAAGCCATATCACTCTCTGAATCTCAGTTTATCTTGAAGTGAAGTTAATAGTACAACCATAAAAATCTATACTCTTAAACAATAGTTATCCAATCTCACCTCTCAACTGAAAAAGGAGTCTTACAAAGTGTATTGAGATGAAATAAAAGCAGCACTATTCACAGGAGGCTTATAGGGGATAAGCCATTGCCTAAATTGCACAAAAAATTAAAGGGTTAGAAAACTTCTATTTTCATTTACAGCAAACTAGACAATACCAATTTTCTACCGAGTACAGGTGTAACATCTAGAAATACTACGAAAACATCTGCTTAAAGGCATTGAATTGTGAATAACACAGTGAAGGCTGATCTTTTTAGCCAGGATCTAGAGATGGGAGAAACCTGGGTAGGTTAAGGGTCCTGTGCCCTGAGGGCTACTGGGAACTGGCACTTGACAAGTCCCTGTAGGAGACTGTGCCTCGGTGTAATACCATTCCACTACTTCTAAATAATATAATATTAAATAAATAAATAAATAAATAAATAAATAAATAAATTTAAACTATGCAGAAAAGGAAAGAAAAAGTTTTGATCTTCCCTCCCTCCCCCAATGATAAATGCTTTCTTTTTAAGATTTGTGTAAAGGTGGTAGATACAATCATTTCTATATTTAACATTGTTTTTGAGGACTTTGTAAGCAAAAAAGAAACAAAAAAATCCCCCAAACCAAAAACAAACAAAAAAATGACTGGCACAATAATTAGAAATAAAGAAATAAGCTATCATTTTTATCACATGATATATTTTGTAACTAGAAAATACAAAACAATCTCTAAATCAATTATTTGACTTAATGGGTAGCTTTAGCAAGTTTTTTAGATACATAGGTATATATCAATAACAGCCAATATATTTTTAGAAAGATATTATCTCTACTACTATATTAAACACTGACATATCCTGAAGAATAAATAAAATAACTATACCAGACTCTCATACAGAAAATATAAAATATTATCAAGAAGATTTTTTTTAATTCTAAATAAATGGAGTAATGGACTATATTCACACGTTAGAAGACACAGTACTGTCACCCTGTCAATACTCCTCTAACGGATTGACAGTTTCAGTGTAACCCTAATCAAATCACAAGAGAATATTTCTAAAATATTTTGTATGTGTATATAACTTGACAAGTTAATTCTAAAAGTTATATGAAAATAATTTTTAAAAGCCCAAACTAGCTAAGACTCAGCTGATAAAGAACAAGTGGTAAAGACTTTCTCTATCAAATACCAAAGAGTATTTTAAATCCATAGTAATTAAAATATGGTGCTGTCATGAGGATAGTATATGGCACTAGATCAATGGAACAGAAATGAGACCTCAGGAAGATCCTCAAGCATATATTGAAACTTGTTTTATGAAAAAAGTGGCACAGCAGAGCTCTGGGGAAAGAAATAGGCTCTTTAATAAATGGTGTTTGAAAATAGGCTAGTCTATACAAAAAACGTAGTTTAACTTCCACTTCACAACATTCACAAAAATTAATTCCCAGAAGAATTATATATCTAAATGTGAAAAATAAAACAAAATCTCATAAAGAAGTTAATACAGCCATGATTTGGCATACAAAAAATAAAAGCATTGTATTGACAAAGATTGATAAATTTGACTTTATAAAATTAACAATTTTATATAGGGCAGAAGAGATATTTATAGCACATATATTCAGTAAAGAGTTGATATTCACATTATATATATATATAAAACTACAAGTCAACATGAAAAAACAAAATTCATCAGAATAATGGGCAAGAGATTTGATCAGGCATTTCATAGACAAGGATATCTAAATGGCCAATGGATGAAGAGAAGATTGCTTAATTATAGTAATTGTCATAGGGCTGCACATAAAAACAATTATTAGATGCCTTCATAAGGCCATTACTAGAGCTAAAGTAAAAAAACTAACATTTCCAAATGTTTACAAGGATGTGGAGCAACTGAAAATTTATACATTGCTGGTTGTTAAGCCTAATCTGGAGGGGCTCGAAACATTGAAGACACGAACAAAATCCGTCGATTTCACACCAAAGCTTTATTGTCTAGCTTGGCCAAGCAGCGGCAACTCTGACAGAAATCTGAGGGAGAGTGCGCCGGGCCTTTGTTCTACCTAGTTTTTATAGTTTTGCAAGTGGGAAGTACAGAAGCAAAAATTGTAATTAGGTGCCCTTTACCACTATTGGTTATAGTCATATGCCCTTTAACATGATAGGACTATGTTTAATTTGCAAGCCATACATCATTTTGGAGAAAACAAAATTTATAAGTCAACACAATGGTAGAAAGATGTCTCTTCCTGCCCTTGGCTAGCCATTCACCCCTTTCACCACAGGTGTGGTGGAATGTCAGGGAATCCATGTTTTCCTTCCCTTTGCATTTACAATACAATGCCAAGGGCCATCCTGGTTTTATGCCAATCACACAGTGCAGAGATTATTCACAAAATTTCTTAATCCAGATTAATAAAATGTTCTTTAAGCCTTTTAAAATATTAATATTAATTCTGTAGCTTTTGGTACTTTACAACACCTGCGGGTGAGGTGGCGCAGTGGCTCCTCAGGGCTCCTCACTGGTCACTAACCATTTAATCTCAGGAAAAAGCTCATCCATTGGCTGAAGCAAGACAGAGGTAGAGAGCACATATATTCAGTAAAGAGTTGATATTCACATTATATATATATATATAAAACTACAAGTCAACATGAAAAAACAAAATTCATCAGAATAATGGGCAAGAGAAATCTCTGAAACTGTTTGCCTCTGTGAGTCAGCGGGCCCATCTTTTGGTTAGTGGAGCCTGCAGTTGGGAAAAGAGAGCAGAGTGCAGTGCAGAGGAGAAGAAGAAAAGCAGGAACCCACCAGGCACACACAATGCAACTGCTGATGCCATCAGAGAGTGATTTTGTACTATTTTGTTTCCATCCCTTCTCTCTTGCTCCATCTTGTGCAAATTCTAATCCAGCACTACACAGGAAAAGTTTGCTGGAAAACATAGTTCCCAGTTTAGTAAAAATAACAGTGCAACTACTCAACACCTTTTACAATAAAAATGTAACAACAGTCTATGAGCAAACGGATGAGAGATATGTTCATAGAGTTAAAAACCCAGGCTTTGGAATCCAGCAATCCTAGATTTGAATTTTAATATATAGGGGTCCTCGGGTTACAACATAGTTCCGTAACCTGAATTTTGGTGTAAGTCAAAACACACCCTAGCCTAAGTCACTTACCTATCCTAACACAGTTGTAATATCATAATCTAGAACATAAAAACACAACTAAGCCACAGAAGAAGGAAAAGGGCATAAATATACTATATTGTATATTTTACTCTAGTAACAGAAAACATAACAAAGAGTGATACCAACTCCTTCACTCATACACCACACGTGACTGCGTATTCCTCCACTGTGTGCAACCAAATTAGTTTGCCCAAATAGTCCATAAATACAATGCTAACGACATAAGCTGAAACACTCACATCTCAATTTCTTAAAGTTTTTATGGGAGTGAGCATCGTAAACTCAAAACATTGTATGTCCAGATGGGCATAACCCAAGGACCCTCTGTATATAGTCTTTTACTATTTGCATGATTTTGAGCAAATCACTTAATTGTTTGGTCTCTTGATCACCTTGTCCATAAAATAAGAAAGATGGTATATGATTCAAAGCCTCGTTTAAGGATTAAATATTATAGTGTATATACTTTTCCCTAGACAGTACCTAGTTCATTGAGAGCTTCAATAAATGTTCCCTTTTGCATTATCACTACTGACAACCTGTAAAGGTACTTGGATATTAGAATCTCCTGAGGAGCTTTTAAAATAGACTGATGCAGACTCTGCAGAGAGACTGATTTATTTGGTTTATTTCCCTGTCAGTAAGGAACAAGTAGAGACAGGATACCCTCTACCTTACAAAATTCTTCAGTCCCAGAGCAAGTCAGGCTCTAGTAGCTTTCTCTATACCCACCTCCATTGACAAGTTCTGATACTTTCCTATGCACTCTGGACATGGTTCAGAGGGCACACCCCTGTGCTCTTTAGATTTACAGGTTATTGATAACATTGAGTGAAAATGTGAGAAATCCTTGAAAAAGACATAAGAAACATCTTTATTTTCATCAACATTAGTTTGAGAAGCTAGTACTGCAAAAAACAATTCATTTATTTTCTTTAGAATCCTGCCAGTTACAGCTTCAGTGTGTGACCTTTTAATGAACTTTGTACCAAACTGAGGCATGGAATAAATAAGAGATATTCTTTCTAACTGGACCCTCCTTATCACTGACTAAGCAAAGAAGTGATGTAAAAAGAAAAAGAAAGTAATGTCATACCAACTAGAAATGTAAATGTGAGATACCATGGTGAATTAATTCACAGGTATACTGAATGCAATATGAATGAAGAGAGGTGGAAATTTGCTTCTTAGAATTCAGTGGGAAGGTAACCACTAATCATCAAGTCGCACATGAAATCCTTTTCATTGGCAGACACTCTTTAATGCTTTCAAAGTTTAATACTCTGGAGAGGATTTAAATGTGTTTTTCAATACCATTTGTTGTGTGCTCCAGGAAAGTAAATCGGAAATGGGAACATTAGGGTCGTAGTGTGTTGTTATTGAAAATGAATCCCATTTTACCTCTACTTCATAAAAATGAACTCATCCATATTTTAAGATTTCAGGCTTCCCCATCTCGGGTTTGTAGGTTGCATTTTTTTTTCTCTTGTGTGCAGCTTGGCAGTGCAATTACTAGAGTTGCATTTTCTAAAATTGCCCTGTTTCATTCAAACTGATGGTTTCTTAGAATTAACCTGGTGGTATGAATTAAGGAAAATCAGGAAAAAAGTGAAGAAAGACACAGGTATTAAAATATGTTTTGGTGAAAGTGGCACAGTCAAAACTTTAGAATGAAGCTGAGAAATGAGCAGTCTTTGCTGGTAGTTTGAATTTTTATTTCCATTATGGAAAAGATCAAATTTCTTTCTGTATTTGTTTAGATTTAGATAAAATCGTTGAGTATAATTCTTTATCCACAGGTATGGGGTTTGAAATGGATTCTCCTCCCTTCACTTTAGCATTAGTTTTGGCAATAGATAACGAGTTCAGTAAGTATTTATTTAGTGTCTAAAATGTTTCACTAGCTCCTTCAGGCAACAGTGAAAACCAGAAGTCCATTTTCTTCTGGGGATTACAATTAACTCATCCTACAAGCAGGGACGTTCATTGTTGGCCAGATCGTTAATAATTGCAGGCCCTGTTTTGGCTGTTATTTTTCTTTCAGGCACATGCTTTGGCCACTGAGATTCAACTGGTGCTATTCCTCCTTCACTAACTAGACTCTCAAATTATCGCCAGCCATTATCCCCAGAAATAATAATGGGAATTCTAAAAGATATCAGTTGTAAAACCAACATGTACCAAGCGATTTTCCAGTCATCTATATATCCCATCTTACTTCTAAGATTGATCCTGACAATAACACTAAGAAGTAGAGACTACTATTTTGTCCATTTTTCTGTATTGAAAAGAGTTTTAAAGAAGTCAAAACATTGGCCTAGTTTACTTAGTAAGTAAATGACCCAGCTGGGAATCAAATCCAAAGCAGTCCAATCAAAATATCAGGCTCTTCACTCCCTACACCAGGGGTCCCCAAACTTTTTACACAGGGGGCCAGTTCACTGTCCCTCAGACCGTTGGAGGGCCGGACTATAAAAAAAAAACTATGAACAAATCCCTATGCACACTGCACATATCTTATTTTAAAGTAAAAAAACAAAACAGGAACAAATGCAATATTTAAAATAAAGAACAAGTAAATTTATATCAACAAACTGACTAGTATTTCAATAGGAACTATGGGTTTGCTTTTGGCTAATGAGATGGTCAATGTGCTCCTCTCAATGACCACCAATGAAAGAGATGCTTCTTCCAGAAGTGCGGCAGGGCTGGATAAATGGCCGCATGCGGCCCACGGGCCGTAGTTTGGGGACCCCTGCCCTACACAAACAAAAGAAATATTATTTCTTACATATGCATGTACTCTTATTTTTAACCATAGGTGCTATGATTAATTAAATTCTCATTTAATTTAAAGAGACAAGGATTTCATAGTAGCCTTACTTTCACTGTATTTTCTCTTATTAAAGTATTACTATCCTTATTCATAGGGTAGCACTCAAAAGTATTTGATATTTAATGTAATTCTTATACTGAAAAATAAATATATATTGGGAACTACTTGTACTGTACTCTGAGTTTCTTGAGGGCAAGAAAAATTATTTTGTTTAAATTTGTATTTCCAGTGCTTAGTCCACCTCTGTCATAATCAAAGAGGTCAGTAAATATTTGGTAAATGTATAAGGGCATGGATAAATGGACCCTATTGCTAATTAGTGAAATACTGACCCAGCTATCCAAATGTAACATATATGCAGCAAGTACTGAAGTCAAATGAATAATTGGATAACAAAGTATTGGTAAACAAGGGAAAATGTGGGAGACAAATGTCAGTGCTAAACAGAAGAAGTCAGATAAGTTAAAAAGGTCAAATGTTTTTTGAACATATTTTTCTACTTTATTTCCTTAAAACTGATACCAAGAGGGCTCATTTTGAGAGATTAAAATAAATCAAGTCATTACTGAAATATAACTGCTTGCTTGATGTTGTGTGCATTTTGTTTTCCTGCATCTCACAACTAGATATAATTATTTAAATTTTATACATGCAATTTCCCAAAAGAAAAAATATATATATTTGATATCTGGAGAAAGCACATTGAGTTTTGGGATTCTAAAATAATTGTTTTTCTACTTTGTAATTATATAGAGACCAGTGAGGGATAATGAATATTTCTGAGATATGGCATTTTAATGTTTCTTTGTTTTTAATTTTGCTTTTTATAATTTTCTGTATTAATTTTAATTAAACAATTCTCTGTTTATGAGAGACTAGAGGAAATTTAATATCCTCAAATTAAGGAAAACAAACAGACAAAAACATTTAGCAAAATTGACTCTTGAATTGTACATTATGACTGAGCTTTTCTCTTTTTTTTTTTTTTTTTTTCCTACTAAGTCAGATTTGCTATAGAAAAAGGACACCCTGGGAGAGTGCTTAAGCTTTCCAGGCTCTTTTCTGGGATGAATGGTGTTTCATTAATTTCAAATGAAATCTTCTTATGTGACAGTATAATTACAATATTATACAGCTTAGTTGGATGGCTTTAAATGATCTGCCAGTACAACCCCAGAAATTAAAGGTCATGTAGGATACAAGGAGTCCTCAAGATTCCATTTTGAAAACTAAGTACTTTTGGCAAGGGACAAAATTGCTAATATGTTCCTGTATTTGATGTGATGTCCATTGCTCATAAGGTACCTTATAGCTCAGTGCAATGTCTAATTCTTTGAAATGCTAGTCACTTCAGTTTATATTTCTCTTTTTTTTTTTTTGGTGAGAACCTGGGGAAAATGTACTGATTGAGAAGCTAGCACAGATAAGAAAGATGAAATACTCCCTCCATGTTTTGGTATGAGAAGTGAGGAATGTAGTTCTGGATAGTAGAATTCACTCACTAAATTAAAAATTTATTGAGATGTGGTGGGCAGAATTTTCATCCATTGAAAGCAGCTTTCTTTAGTACATCACTGAGAGCACACTGACATTCAACACGTTCCACAAGGCATTCACTGTTTTTTTTTTCTGTATTACTCATTTAAATTTATCCACATTCATCAATTTCTTAGCAGACTAGAGCTCCCATTTCTTTTAACAGAGATTAAAGGTAAAAGAGAAGCATAGCATAAATGTAATCTCAGCACACTGAGAAATCAAATTTCTTCCTTTCTGGTATGTGTAGGTCCCTACTCTGTAACACAGAGATTGGTTTTTGCCCCCTCAAAACACATTGTTGGGGAACGAATTCAATCAAGAAAGCTCAGGAATGGAAAATCAGAAATTGCACTGTTATTTCCAGCTTGGTACTATTGTTTTTCTCTCAAGAATTCTGTGACAATCAATTGAGTTGGGGTGGTGGTGGTGGGGTGTCAAACTGATTATA
This sequence comes from Saccopteryx bilineata, assembly GCF_036850765.1. Taxonomy (NCBI): domain Eukaryota; kingdom Metazoa; phylum Chordata; class Mammalia; order Chiroptera; family Emballonuridae; genus Saccopteryx; species Saccopteryx bilineata. The sequence goes on from NC_089498.1 coordinate 66,176,146, forward strand.
TGGCATAATAGAGAGATAATACACATGATTTTTTTTTCAGTTGGATACAATGTTGAAATAGTCCAAGGACCCTGATGGTACATTGTACTGAAAATAAGTTGGACTAGGAGTTTATTTGCTGTGTAAATAAACTGTAATAATTTCTTTGGTCTTTGGACATAAATTTATTCATTTATAAAGTGAAAATGGACTATATGGTCATATGAAATACCTCTAAATCCCCAAATTTATTGACTCCCAGTTTACATATTTACCACTTTGAAATTAGTGTGCTATGCTAAGCTAAAGAATTGGTGAATATATTTTTTAAATTGTCAGAATAAATCATAAAAATGCCAAGTAATTTTACATGAAATTCCAAAGAAAGTACAAAATTTAAGAGCTTTCACAAAGCCCATGTCTTAATCTTTTGTATTCGACACATTAAAAATAAATATATTTAACCATCACATGTTGCTATGAATTAAGGATTGTTGTTAAAAAAAATTCCTCTCAATAATTTTTAATTTTTAAAGATCCAAGTGTTACAGGAATACAATTTAAAAAAATTTTTTTTATGCATTGAACAGCAATATGGCACATTCTGGTACAATCTGGATAATCATTATCAAACTATTAAGTTCTTTGTGAAACAGAATTTTCATTGACTCCTCTGTGATAACACAGGCAAGTTTTGACATAGTGCCAGCATTAGTACTTTTAAATGGCAATACATATAATTTCACACAAAATTTATGAATAAAAAGCAGGAATATTAAGTAATATGAATTTTACATTCTGCCTTGAATTTGGAAATGAAGCAGTATACCCTTTATTTCATTTTTCTAATTGTTCATAGCCAAAGCAAAGCAAGATTCAACAAATTATCTGGAGAAGTTTGAAAAGTGCAGTTCCTAAAAGTATGAACCTGGATTTTGGGATTACAATTTAACTTAAAACAAGTGAAGGGATTTATTTGTATCACTTACTACTTGGTATATTTTAAAAACTTTCTGAAATAAATAATTCTAAAAATAGCTATCAAGCAGGAGGGCAAGCAAGCAAACAAAAGGATCAATCAATGCTGAGCAATGTATTGTCTACTTCTACCCCTTGCTTCTTTGTTTTATGGTAAAGAAAACAATAAATTTTCTATTCAGAAACATAATGAAAAGTTATTGGCAAGGCTTGTTAGTAACATTGTTAGTATCAGAGAAAAAAAAATTAAGTCTAAGATAAATGGTGTGAAGTAAAATATGGCCCACCCATTTAAAAAATGATTATTAAAATGAAGATTTTATAGCTTAACCAGGTGGTGGTGCAGTGAATATAGATTGTCATCCTGGGATGCTGAGGACCCAGGTTTGAAACCCCGAGGTCACCAGCTTGAGTGTGGGCTCACCAGCTTGAGTGTGAAGTTGCTGGCTTGAGTGTGGAACCAAAGACATGACTCCATGGTCACTGGGTTGAGCCCAAAGGTCGCTGGCTGGAAGTCCAAGGTTGCTGGCTTAAGCAAGGGGTCACTGGTTTAGCTAGAGCTCCTGGGTCAAGGCACATATGAAAAGCAATCAATGAACAACTAACATGCTACAAGTTGATGATTCTCATCTCTCTCCCTTCCTGTTTGCCTGCCCCTGTCTATCTCTCTTTCTCTCTTGTGTGCACACTAAAAAAATAAATAAAAAATAAATGAATATTTTGTTGATATGGGTATGTACCTATACATGTAGGTTGTGTATGACTAGCTGAAATTCTGATTGGCCAGTGGTGTATTGTAACTGGTTTGGCCCTTGTCAAATTGGTTGTTATATATTTTAAATATTGTCCATAAGACTTTTAATAATACTAAAAATACTGAGGATATAAGATTATTTGCAAAATTTAACATAAAGATTGATTTCCTTATAATTTAGAAAGCAACTTGAATATTTAAAACAATAAAATAATTAAAAATTAGGTTAAAAACTTCTGATATTCTCAAGACAGATAGATGGTCAATATGATCACTGTTAATTTATGCAACTTGACTGGCCTAGGGGATACCCAGATGGCTGGTAAATATTATTTCTGGTTGTATCTGCAAAGGGGTTTCCAGAAGTAATTAGCATTTAAATCAGTAGACTGAGTAAAAAAGATGTCCTCATCAGCATGGGTAGGCATCATCTCATCCTCTGAAAGCCTGAATGAAAGGTAGAAAAAGGGTAAATTTATCTTCTCTTGCTTGAGCTCAGGCAGTCATATTCTCTTGCCCTTGACCATAAGCACTCCTGGTAGTTAGGACTTTAATATGGATTACAATTGATGCCATTGATTCCCTTTCCTTTTAGACCTTTGAATCAGACTGAATTACAACACCAGCTTTCTTGGTTGTTGGGATAATAAACTTCAACAAATGTTTAAATTTGCTTGCTTATAGTTTGCATTGGGCAGCGCAATGTGCATGTAGTCTGTGAAAGGCTGCAGGCAGATTGCAAATTGTGAATTACCTTCCTGCTTGGTCAGGGCCATTGTTTTGCTAATGTTTGCTGGAGGATGGGTTTTTGGTTGCCCCAGCCAGTTTTCACAGAGGAGCAGAAAGAGTGCAGAGCAGAGTGCTGAGGGGGTTTTGGGAGCCCTACTGGGGCTTTGGGGGCCTTTGATTCCAGGAGGAATTGGAGAATGTGTCAGGGCTTTGGGAGGGCTGAATGAGGGAAGCTGTCTTCCCTGCCTGTTCGCTTGTCTGCTGGTGCAATACTTTAATAAAGGGAATGGCCCGACATCCTCTGACCCTGCTGTTTCTTTACTGTCTTCCTGAATCCAATGTGAACCTGCATAGCCATGAAGGTGGCATACACTGGCCTTACACTGGTTCTCTAGTTTACAGACTCTAGACTGTGGGACTTCTCAAACTCCATAATCACATGAGCCAATTCTTATAATAAATATATATACACTAAATACATATCTTTGTGTATGTCAGATATCTATGTTTACTATCTACCTGTCATATCTATCTATCTATATCTATTTATCTATCTATCTATCTATCTATCATTTATCAATCTATCTATAATCTCCTATTGGTTCTGTTTCTCTGGAGGACTTAAATCAATAGTCAGTTAATCAAAGAACCAATTAAAAACAAGAAACTATAAAAATGAATATATAGCGAGGTTAATATTTTACATTTAAAACATATATATGTAGGCCCTGGCCGGTTGGCTCAGTGGTAGAGCGTTGGCCTGGTGTGCAGGAGTCCTGAGTTCGATTCCCAGCCAGGGCACACAGGAGAAGCGCCCATCTGCTTCTCCACCCCTCCCCCTCTCCTTCCTCTCTGTCTCTCTCTTCCCCTCCCACATCCAAGGCTCCATTGGAGCAAAGTTGGCCCAGGCACTGAGAATGGCTCTGTGGCCTCTGCCTCAGGCACTAGAATGGCTCTGGTAGCAACAGAGCAATGCCCCAGATGGGCAGAGCATCGCCCCCTGGTGGGCATGCCGGGTGGATCCTGGTCGGGCGCATACGGGAGTCTGTCTGACTGCCTCCCCATTTCCAACTTCAGAAAAATACACAAAAAAACCCCACAAAAAAACCCCCATATATGTGTATATCCATTTGCCAATCCTTTGATGAGGTTAAGTGTTTGTATAGGTAGCTAGATATAATAAGAGAATGGAGCAAAAGAAGTCAGATATTAAAAAGCCTGCTTGGTTTGCTAGGAAGGTATAGCTTCAGAAACCCCTGGGGATCAGGAGACTCTAGCATTGTTTGTCAAAGAATTTAAGCCTTCCTCCTCCCCCCACCCCAGGGAGGAAGGACTGGTGTTCAAACTCCTGGTCTGGGGCAGAGGGTTGAAGGAGTAAGCATCAGGAGAAATTTTTCTACAGGGCACATGTCCAGTAGAAGTCAAGATGGCACAGGGGGAGGTGCTTCTACTTTGAGGAATGATCAGTTTAAGCTAAGGTGGCAGCATAGAGGCCTGCTTATTTGGCTTGGAAAAAAGATTGGATTGGATAAGGGACACAAAACACTGGAAGTTCTAGGAAATGGATTGGTTGAGGGGGAGAAACCATCAGAAGCCTGAAAAACATTGGGAAGTTGACTGGTTAGTTAGAAGGACACCTAGTCCTTCCGAGTACTTCCCAAAGCCTGAGTTAATATAATCAGCTTAACAAAAAGCTAGCTCACTCTCATCTCTTTTTTACTTGGTAACATATACTTACCCCATTGGTTCACATGTTCTCAAAGTAGCCATGTGGCCTTAGGAGCTACCCTGGCTGGCAGCTAGCAGTCATGTAAATTACCAAATGCAGACTACAGAGTGAAAGCCTGGGTACAATAATTCAGCACCAGCCAGAGCATAGCTGTAAACACAGACTAGGCTAGCTGGATGAGGACATGAACAAATTAGATAGAATCACGACACAAAATATCTGGACCCTGGCCTTTCTACTAGACTTGATGAAAACAAAACTGGACTTTTTTTTACAGTGCAATGAATGGAGAATGAGACATTGGGAACCTGGGGGCAGCCTTATATTTCCACCCAAATAAACCATCTTAACACCAAGCCACAAGCTCAATACATGAGTCCATTGGAATGCTTTCCTTGCAACTCTATGAAAGAACAACATTTCTACTAGCATCACAAGGACTTTCTATAATCTGAAACTTATGATTAAAGATTCAAATTGTATTTTTATAGGCCATATACACATAATAAATTACTTATAATTTTTCTTTAGAGTGAGAATTTAAAATATTAGCAAAGAAATTTTACTGCAGAATTGTCCTAAGTTTTTGTGATTATTTTTTCAAACCATTTGAAGACATTCACTATTTTAATTTGACAGTAAGTTTTTTGTTTTATACTTTTACTTTTTTGAGTTTTTCAATTATTGTTTACATTTAATATTATTTTGTATTAGTTTCAGGTGTATAGCCTAGTGGTTACCCAATCATATACTTTGCAAAGTGTTTCCCCTGATATTTCTAGTACTAACTTGACATCATACATAGTTATTACAGTATTATTGGTTGTATTCCCTATGCTGTACTTTATATCCCTGTGACTATTTTGTAACTACCAATTTGTACTTCTGAATATTTCACCTTTTTCATCCAACCTCCCTCCACTCTGACAATTATTAAACTTTTCTCAGTACCTATGAGTCTGTTTTTGTTTTGCTTGTTCATTTATATTGTTCTTTAGATTCCATATATAAATGAAATAATATGGTATTTGTCTTTCTCTGAGTGACTTATTTTACTTAGCATAATACCCCTTAGGTCCATACATGCTGCTGTAAATGGCAAGGTTTCATTCTTTTTATGGCTAGGTAATATTCCATTGTATATATATGTCACCTCATTTTTATCCACTAGCCTACCAATGGGCACTTGGGTTGCTTCCATATCAGGGCTATTGTAAATAATGCTGCAATGAACATAAGAGTGCACATAATCTCTTAAATCAGTGTTTCCATTTTCTTCAGATATATTTCCAGAAATGGAATAACTGGGTCATACAGCAGTTTCATTCTTAGTTGTTTGAGAAGCTTCCATACTGTTTTTCATACCAACCAAACAACACTTGTTTGTTGATTTATTGATGATAGCCATTCTGATAGATGTGAGGTGATATCTCATTGTGATTTTAATTTGGTGATTAGTGACATTGAGCATCTTTTCACTTGTCTATTGAATATCATATGTCTCTTGGAAGAAGTGTCTCTTCAGGTCTTCTGCTCATTTTTTATTGAATTGTTTGTATATTTTTGGTGTTGAGTTGTATGAGAACTTTACAAATTTTGAATATTTATCCTTTATCAGAGATATTGTTGATGAATATGTTCTCCTATTCAGTACATTATCTTTTTATTTTGTTGGTGGTATTTTTTTGAGAGAGAGAAAGAGAGAGAGAGCAAGGAACATCAAGATGCTTTGCATGTGCCCTGACTAGAAAATCAAACTGGCAACCTCCATGCTCCAGGATGATGCTCCAATGAACCAAGCTATCTGGCCAGGGCTTAATTTTTATTAATTTTTAGAGAGACAGAAAGGGGAAGGAGAGAGAGAGATGTGGGAAAAGGAAGCACTTGTTGTTTTGGGAAAATGTTCTTAACTGACTGAGCTAACCAACCAGGGCTTGTCCAATACTTTTTAGTTTGATGTATTTTCATTTATCTTTTATTTTGTTTCTCTTGCCTGAGGAGATATAATAGAAAAAATATTCCTAGGATAGATGTCAGAAATTTTGCTGCTTTTGTTTCTTCTAGAAGTTTTATAATTTTGAGTCTTACAGTTAAGTTTTTAATCCATTTTAAGTTTATTCTGTATATGTCACAAGAATGTGGTCTGTTTCATTTTTTTTACATGTATATGTCCAGTTTACCCAAAAATATTTATTGAGTAAACTCTCTTTAGCTCATTGCCCTTTGTATGTTCTTGACATTTTTGTCACATATTAATTAACCATATAGGTGTGACTTTATTTCTAAGCTCTCTATTCTGTTCCATTGATCTATGTGTCTAGTTTTATGCCAGTACCATACTGTTTTGATTACTATAACCTTGTATTGTAGTTTGATATCAGGTAGCATAATACCTCTAACTTTTTTTTTTTTAAGATTGCTGTGGCTATTCAGGGTCTTTTGTGGTTCCATATACATTTTTGGATTATTTGTTCTAGTTCTAGGAAAAATGCTGATAGAAAAATTTTAAGTTGTTTTTATTTATTGAGTTTCACCAAAGGATTCAGCTAAATTTTCATAGAAATAACAACCGTTCTTGATGGTCATATTTCATAAGTTTATATGAGTTTATTGCACTATTATGTAAATAAATTATTTTACTTAATTAACTTATAATACTATATATTATAAACACAGTCATAACTTATATCATCAGGTTTGGAAGCAATGAAATAATTTTTGTGTCCACTCTAAAACATCTATAACTAAGTAAAAACTGCAGTCAATTTATCCATATTCTATTAACTACTCAATTAATAGTCTAAAATTCTAAAAGCTAACAAATTGTAAGCTACCTGGAACCCACGGAAAATTGCCTTACTTTTTTTTCTTCATTTATGAGACCAGGGAATTCTTTAGCAGTAGTACCTACACAGTTTGAATGACCTTTTTTATAAAGCAGCAAGCAACAGCATCAAAAATGATGACATGTAAGTCAGCATTTCTGAGCCATCAGAAATAGAAAGTCCCCTAAGGACTGATGAAAGGGAGGCAGAGATTAAAATGACAACTATTTCTATAGGCTGGAATAAGAATTTTCTCATTCTCAGGATTCTAAAATAATAATAAAAAATTCCAGAAGCACTGTCTAATCAATATAAATAACCAGACGCTATTAGTGGGTTTTTTTTTATCCTTTCCTTCTTCCCTTCCCTTCCCTTCCCTTCCTTTCCTTTCCTTTCCTATCTGTTTTTCTAGGTGAGAGAAGGGGAAATAGTGAGGCAGATCCCCACACGTGCCCGACAGATCCTCCCATAAACCACCATTTGAGGCCTACTTTCAGACCAACCAAGCATTCCTCAGTGCCCAGGGCTGACACTTGAACCAATTGAGCCACGTGCTGCAAGAGAGAAAAAAGAGAGAAGGGGAAGAGGGAGGGGGAAAAGCAGTTGGTTGCTTCTCTGTGCTTCAGCACAACTTTCTAACCAGTTGAGCTATTCAGCCAAGGCAAATGTTTGCTTTTCATGTGTGCCTGCTCAGAAATCAAACCTGGGACATCTGCACAATGGTTTGATGTTCTATCCACTGAGCAAACTGGCCAGGCCCCAAGCTGCTTATTTTAAAACAAAATATAAGACACAGATAAAGTTTAAACAAATGAATATCTGCAAACTAAATCCTCTGGAAGGAGGGACTGAGATACAACTCCTAGAATTTTTATCTCCTACCAACCAAGAGCACAAATGTCCTTTACAAGATCCAGATGATAAAGCTCAAATAGGTAGAGACAGAGAATTCCCAGTGTGTAGAACAGCAAGAATTTCAGACAGAGAGATGAGAGCTTTCAAACTGAAATTAACTACATACGAACAAGACATTACAGTACAAAGACACAAGGATGATGAATAAATAAAACTCAATTAAGCCTAATAGCAGAGTAGCAATTTGGCCCTCAGTGTAGGAGAGAATGAACACAGAGCATAACAATCAACAGGGTAAGATCCTAAAGAAAAAATAAGCATGTTCAGGATCCAAAATTCCGTTCTATTTAAGTTTAAATGAGTGTTCCTTACATATTCCAATTTTAAAGCAATAATGACTAGAACATTTAAATACAGGAATTGTTAGGTAAGGGTGGTGGGGTCCATGGAGAAGGACCCAAAGTGTTTTTTGATTTGGGAAAGGCTGGCCGTTAAGAATGGAATGTGGACACATACAATCCCCTCTGCCCCAACTACCTGATGGAGGGGATGAATGAGGGCGTATGATCTGCCAGAAGCAAGTGGGGGGAAGGGAGAAGGAATGATCGGGTGGCTGACATTTGGGAGGAGCGTAAGGTAGACTAGGTGGAGCAGGACTAAGAAAGAGAGAGAGAAAGAGAGAGAGAGAGAGAGAGAGAGAGGAATGAAGGGTGAAGAAGTCCTGGATTTAGGGCATTTCTGATGATTTTCCATTGCAGTGATAGAAGTTGTTGAGGTCTTGTAAGGTTTTGAAACTGAAAGTGCCATTCTTTAGCCATCTAGAACCATTTTGGCTGGATGTCTTCCTTAAGGCTGAGATAATTTAAATTTTTGAGGAGGCAGTGAGGAGGTTTTGGGGGTGTGCAGTGAGTGCCACCCATAGTGGAGAGAGAAAGAATGGTGATAAGGGCAAGGGGAGTGAGTGGCTGACAAGCCATCCTGAGAGAGTGAAGAGTCCCTTAGGTTAGGTGTCCCCGAGTCTAAGGGCTTCCAGGAGGAGGAGTTATCTGGTCTAGTGCTAGGACTTTTGGAAATGAGAGTGGGAGTGAGTGGACAAATCAGAAGATGCAGTGGGAGGTACTGTGGGGTCATTCACCTAAGTGATGACAGGTGTGGACAGAGAAGTTGGCGATGTAGAGAGAAATTCCCAATGTTTTGCTTCTTCTTTGGCTGGCTCAGGAGGGTCTAAGGGGTCTCCAAACTTTTTACACAGGGGGCCAGTTCACTGTCCCTCAGACCATTGGAGGGCTGCCAAATACAGTGGTCGTCTCACTGACCACCAATGAAAGAGGTGCCCCTTCCAGAAGTGCAGTGGGGGCTGGATAAATGGCCTCAGGGGGACGCATTGCAGCCCACGGGCCATAGTTTGGGGACGCCTGGTAGAGGTCTCCTTAGCTGGCCCAGGAAAATCATGGAGAAAGAAGCTGGTGCAGGTTGGTCTTGCAACCCTGAGTAGGACTCGGAGGTTAGCTCAAGACAAGTTGCTGATGCCTGCTGCTCTCTGAGTTGCAAGCCTAAAATGGTTGGTGACCGGAACATTGCTCCGATCCTGCCCATGTGGGTTTTAGCATCAAATCTTAGGCCACCAAAGAAGAAACACACAGGCCCAATGAGTTTTATAAGAAATTTATTTCTGCTTCTACACCTGTGAACAGATAGGCCGAGACCCTAATATCGTCAGCCCCGAGGATCTCTGGGCATTTAAGTTTTTATAAAGTTAGTGAGTAAGGCTTAGCTAGGTTAGTTTTTGGCTTGAAATTTTGTGGGGGGTTGGGGGAATATGCTCAATTAGGAGGTTGGGTGAGGGGATCACTTACTGATGAAGTCATCCCATGCGAGTTTAGTTGAGGAGATGTGGGATGTTAGGTTTGCTCAGGTGGGGAGTTACAAGAACTGCCCTGGCACCAGATTACTTAAAGTTTAATCTGGGCTCAGTAGAGGTTTACTGGTAATGGGCCCTGGACCTGAATCTAACAATTTCCGAGGTGAAAAAACTGAGGATCAGAGGGTTACATAACTTACTCCGTGACACTGGTAAAAGGCAGGCCTGTCTGGCAGCTGGCCACGTGTTCTTCCTACTCCTTGTAACTTGTCCTATAAAAGAGCAATGGAGATTAATGGATCTGTGAATATAGCAGCTTATGGTTCAAATCTCAAAGTGATTTTTCATGAATTTTGGAAATACACATCTTTCCATGTGCATTTTCACTGTCTGAAGGACATAATGTTAACTCCAGTATAGAAAAATTAAAACAATTTAAAGAAACAAAAGAAAAGTTACACACACACATTCTTTGCAGGCATATTGAAAGATTTATGAAAGAAGTATCTGATCTTAAAGAAATCATGTGCTAATGAGCACCATTCATTAGGATGTGCACTAATGAGCATGTCACACTGTCCCTATCTTCCAGTTCCTTTTTTATATACTAATCTAGTACATCCACAGTCTTATGAAATATTACCTGGATATTTTTACCACCTGCATTTTAGCTTTCCTGCCTATTGATGGAAAAGTACAAGAGGTTTTTTTTAAATCAAAAACTATCAGAATTTTATTTTAGGATGAGTGCTTCTCGATGTGTGGTCACTATTCTTAATACTAATGAAAAGAAGGCATGTCATTGATCACTATGCTGGATACCAAAATGATCCCAAATGCAAGAGTAAAAGCTTGATGGAGCTGCTCACAATACAAGAGACAAAAACCGGCCCTGGCCGGTTGGCTCAGTGGTAGAGCGTCGGCCTGGTGTGCGGGAATCCCGGGTTCGATTCCTGGCCAGGGCACACAGGAGAAGCGCCCATCTGCTTCTCCACACCTCCCCCCTCCTTTCTCTCTGTCTCTCTCTTCCCCTCCCTCAGCCAAGGCTCCATTAGAGCAAAGTTGACCTGAGTGCTGAGGATGGCTCTGTGGCCTCTGCATCAGGCGCTAGAACGGCTCTGGATGCAACAGAGGGACGCCCCGGATGAGCAGAGCATTGTCCCCTGGTGGGCGTGCCAGGTGGATCCTGGTCGGGCGCATGCGGGAGTCTGTCTGACTGCCTCCCCGTTTCTGGCTTTGAAAAAATACAAAAAAAAAAAAAAAGAGAGAGAGCGAGAAAGAGACAAAAACAGGCTTTTTTTTATTTTTTACAAACGTCTGAGTCTAAGACCATAGTTCACAAATCCAAATACAATTTCATCAAGGAAAGAAGAGAAAAAAAAACCTAAATGAAAGGGATACTGGTTATATAAGAGATGTGTGGAATGCAGCATAATCATAATGGCTATATTGACAGTTATGGCCACTATAAACTGTTTCGGCAAAAAAAATGATTTAAAAAAATTAATGGTTTAGAGTTTTGGAGTATCAGAGTTGCTTTTAGTGGAAGGATAATGCTTTTGCCTCACCAGATGCTGGTGGTTCAGTACAGGAAGGAGAGGGGGGAGGAGAAAACATGTAAGGATGTCATGTAACAGGTACCAATACAAAAATGCTGAGACAGAGAGAAGGAGCCAGGTTAATTTATCCTAAGAAGTGCCCTGAGTAGACGCCTAATACATATTTATTCTGTATGTCTTTTTCATTATGGAATATGTATAATAATAAATTGGATTACCCCTTTCAAAGTAATATAAAGTTACTTACATTCGATTCAATTCAGTAAATTCATTGCTGAGGACATCTGTAATGGGGAAGCTGAGATTGAGGGCCGACAGTACAAGCAGTAGAATCAGGCAAACCTCAGTTTACCCTTCAGTCTGACATCCTCCAGCTCAGTGATCTCAGGGACACTCTTCATGGCTTGACTGACTCTTCAGTTCCTGAGACAATAAGCACAATAAGGTGGTTATGAGAATTTGAAGAGAATTTATATTAAAAGTGGTTAATATAGTGCTTCTCACATAATGGAACTTAAAGAAATTTTTCAAATTATGATCAATTGTTATATTTTATTGCTTTCCTTCTCATCTCCCTTTTTTCCATTATTTCTTTCATTTTTTTTTAAGTTAGAGAATGTTTTGTTTATAAGTTATCAGTTATCTTTATTTTTGGAGTTATAGATGCTAAATCTCTTTTGTAAGAACACAACTTGATTGATATTAGTGTTGCAATGTGTTGTTGGGAACAGGCACAACTGGAGATTTCATTGGCCTAACAAAGGCTGTCTGTTCGTATAATTTTTGCAGTGTGGAGATTTGAGACCACTGAAAAAGGGGTGATCAAATTGGTAGTAAAACCAGAAGTCCTCCTGGGAAAAAAGGATCAAGACACTGATCTTTTATTTTTTAAGGAAAAATGAAATATAATGAAGTAAAAATAAAGTAAAATTGAAGTGTAATGTGCATACAATAAAATAACCAATTTTAAAATATAAACAATCAGGTGACATCACTGAGATACTGGTACAGGTCTCACCAAGCAAGAAAAGAGGTCATGGGTCCCTGAAGGGAAACTCACCATAAACAGAGGAAGAGTAAGGATCAGTGTTCTGGGGTCAGTATCTGGGTTTGATTTGTATTAGGAGAATGACTAACTGACTGTAGTTCTGCAAGGTCTCAGGCTAAATCTTAAAAATAAATACAGGTATTCTGAATGTTCATTAGAGAAAAATGTAAAAAATATATGAATGCGTATAAACTTAACATTGTTTCAACAAAAAAAAGATGTAAGTTTGCAAATAGAGGCAGAGGCAGGGTCACAGGGACCAGAGGGACAGTAGTCAGAGGGAAGGGGAATGAGAGGATGGAATCAGAGAAGGTGAAGGGATTAGTGAAATTATATGTACATAACATGGAGCTATAGATAACAGGACAGCAAATCCCAGAAGGGAGGGGAAGGGAGTTAGGTGGAGGGGGGGGCAGAGGGGGTGTGATGGACATTGGGATGAGGTGTTGAGGGTGTTATATTGAGTGGGACATTTGAATCCATCTTAACACAATAAATTAAAATTAATAAAAATTTAAAAAAAAACAGGGAAAGAGTGACTAAATTGAACCTCAGGATCAGTGACCTTTTCTTGTTTCCATCTATGGCAATACTAGCAATTTTAGTAGAGAATGAAGCTTTCTAAGATACAGGCAAGCTTTTTAGTTCTTCCTACATGAAGCATTGTGCCCATGAGTAGCTCTTTTACTCAGTTATTATGTGGGGATATGAGCCTATTGGGGTAAGTATGGGGAATGCAGGAATAGAACATGGAGAACTTTTTGATAGTATATTAGAAAATTTATATTAACTTAACTATTGAAAGATATGCAACCTGATTTTGAACCTAAAGATGGCAAAATTATATATAAATACTATATACTATATACTATATACTATATAATATATATAATGTATACTCACATAATCATTACAGGATTATTATTACTATTATTGTAATCTGTAGGTACAAATACAGATGTTATCGAGTATGCAAAAATCAACTAGACTACCTCCAACCACAATAACTTTAGAGTATATTAAATGATATAGACATGTTTACAAATAATGTTTTGTTATACAAGTTGAGGCTGTTAAGGTTGTAGAAAATCACTAGGATTTCTACAAGCAGGAATACTTGAGAAATTATCAGTGGGCAGTGGAATTGTCATAAGCAGAAAGAAAGTTCAAAAGTCATTTGGGACCTTGGCCAGGTGGCTCAGGGATGAAGCATTGTACTGATGCACTGAGGTGATGGGTTCGATCTCCATTTAGGGCACATACGAGAAGCAACCAATGAGTGCACAACTAAATGGACCAACTAAGTAGAGCAATGAGTTTATGCTTCTCCCTCTCACTCTCTTTTCCTTTCTTCAAATCAATGGAAATTTAAATGAAAAGTCATTGGAAGAACCATGAAGAGTTGGGAGTGTCTGGTTAATGGGAAAATTCATCAGGGGTTAATGCTAATTAAAGAATCAGTAACCAGATCTTAAAAGGTTTTGCGAACTTAAGCTGTTATTTTTGTGAGGTTTGTGAACTGAGAATGGCAGAAGAACCATGCCTTAGGATATTCTGTCAGTCCTATGGAGGACTGAAGAAAGAGGACTAGGAAGAGTGATGGGATAAAGGTTTAGTAGTGGCCTTGTGTCTCTGATTTGTTCAGATCTTGTGTCTCCATAGTACTTTCCAAAACTAGGACTCCAAGTACCTCTTTTTCATAGATAAAAGACACGATGGGCTTGCCTGTGTTTGTACTGAGTTTTAGGGACCCAGAATCCAAACAATTTTGTTTCAATGTTAATAGATATGGGAAAGGACACTCCAGGGAGCGTGTGGATTCATGTTTTGCAGACATCATTTCAAGTTTGTGGATAAGACTGTGGGTAATATGGATGGCAGGTCTTCTAACAGAGTAAACTGCTATCCAGAAAGTAAATGAAGATATTAAAGCATTCTCAGAATTATTATTCTTGGCAGCCCACATATATGGTATACATTGGTTAAATTACAATATTTATTTTTTTAATATAAAGCCCACGGTGGATGGAGATACAATAACAGACCCCCTTGTGGATAAAAAAGGGGCCACCTTAGTGATGGGATTCAGCTGGTTCATATTGGTTCGAACTGATACCTAATTTTTGTTGAGTTCAGCGAACCAGTTGTTAAAATGGCACTTGCAATCAGGATTCTCTCTCAGGTGGGTGCCTGCAATGTGGAAATCACAAATTTACATTCCTTACTCTTTTTTAACATTCATCTGTGCAACAGTATATTCTAAGCACCCGTAGTCATGTTTATTCTGTCCATAGGTAAAGAAAATTGCAAATGAGAACACCAATCAAGAACTAATATGGAAATATCTTACATAACAGTTTTATTGTTTTTTTTGTCAGACATTATTTAGTATTTTTTCATTAACATTTTAAAACATTTTTACGATGTAGTCTAGTTTAGTGTACCTCTTTTATTGTTCTTATTTAGGTATTAAATACATGAAATAATAAACCACCTTTAGATATATCATTTTTTTTATACTTAAAACAGTCATTAGGGCAGAGAAATGGTTGTTAAATTATATAAATCCTGCCACTGGACCACAAGCTGAACATGACAAACACAGGTGAGGCCTGTATGGTGGTCTTGCAAACTCAGAGACCTAAAGCAACTACACAGGATGGTCTGAAATGATAACTTTTTAACTCAGCGCAGTTCATGGTGGTAGACATGTTCTAGGGAGGTTTTTTTCTCTAACAAAGGTCAATGTTTACCTTAACAGAGCCGGTCTGTTGTCTTTCGCATCTACAATAACATACCTGATAACATGCCTGTGAAATGTAAAGGTGATCTTCTCTTCCTGGACCCCCTCTCACCAGCGCAGGCGTCCCACCAAAGCAGGAACCAACACACCCCCCATCGTAATTGTTATCATGTTAATTGTTTACTATGCTATTCTTGCCTATGTAAAAGAAATTTCAGTGTATACAGTTTTATTTTTTATCTAATCCCAGAGATTTCTCCACTCTGCTTTTTTTCTGCCTCCTTAATCTATCACTAATCAATTTCATATAACTCCTTTATGTCTTTCTGTAATTCTAATGTGTAAAATAAGTGGTAAACCCACCATTTTCCAGAACATTGTCTCAATCTATTCAGATTTTGCTTGCTGGCAATTGTTGATAGTTTGGCTCAAATAAACCCATAAAATTTCTTAAAGGTTTGGAGGTTTCTTACGTTGACAACATGATAGAAGATTATGATTGCAAGTACTGTGCTAAGATTAGACATTTTACTGGTTTGGGGGTTACAAATGAAAACAGAATTGTTTTTTTAAGTGAGAGGAGGAGAGAGAAAGAGAATGGGAGAGGTGGAGGGGATGCTCCCCAACTGGGATCCACCCAGCAACCTCCATCTGGGGCTGATACTATGCCCATCTGGGGCCATGCTGGCAACCAAGCTATTTTTAGCATCTGAGGAGGCTCCATAGAGCCATCTTCAATTCCCTGGGGCCAATGTGCTCAAACCAATCTAGTCATGGGTGCAGGAGGTAAGGAAAGAGAGAGAGAGAGAGAGAGAAAGAGAGAGAAAGAGAAGGGGGGAGGGGAAAGGGAGAAGAAGCAGATGATCACCTCTCTTGTGTACCCTAATCTGAGACATCCACATGCTGGGTCAATGTTCTACCACTGAGACAACTGGTCAGGGCCAAAAATGGAACTTTTAATGCCATTGTCAATGTAAGAAATATCCAAACCTGTAAGAATTTTTTAGTTTATTTGAGCCAAATTGACAACAATAACTAGGAAGCAAAATCTCAATGGGTTGAGAAAATGCTCTTAAAAATGGTAGTTTCAGCCTGACCTATGGTGGCGCAGTGGGATAAAGCGTCGACCTGGAACACTGAGGTTGGCGGTTTGAAACCTTGGACTTGCCTGGTCAAGGCACATATGGGAGTTGATGCTTCCTGCTCCTCCCCCTTCTCTCTCTTTTTCTCTTTCTCTCTCTATCCCCTTTCTCTAAAAATCAATAAATAAAATATTTAAAAAATGGTAGTTTCACCACTTATTTTATACATCTGAGTCAAAGGGGAAGATGTAAGAGGATTAAATAAAATCTACTGGTGATTGTAGAACAGGGAGGTGGGAGAAAGTAAAGTGGAAGAAACCTTTGGGATTGGATAAAAAGTGTAATGTAGAGACTCATACCTCTCTCAGGTAAGCAAGTAAAGGATATTTAACAGCTAACAATTAACATGATAGTAATAACAGTGAGGGGATTTGTGGGCTCTGCTTTAGTGTGGCTGCTGCACCCTGTGTATAGTCTGGAAAAGATCACTTATATTTCAAAGGTGTTATTGTAGATGCAAAAAAGAAAAAAAATACTACAGAGAGTCTCAGTTAGTTAAGGTAGACAGTGGCCTTTCCTAGGGAAAAATACCACCCCAGGAAGTCACTGCCACAGTGAACTGCTATTAGTTAGAAAGTTTTATTTTCAGTCCATCATATATAGGTCTTTGAGTCTACGAGACCACCATGCAGGCCTCCTTGAGTATGTTAGGTTCAGCATGTGGCCCTTTTTTCATCTATACCATAATAATAATTTTCTTGTTCATTGACTTTAAATGCTGGCCATAGATATGAATCACTTTTATACCTGTTTAGGTTCCCAGACTTGTTACAAAGGCCCAAAATAGGCAGATGAAAATGGTTGGTTTTTAATGCTTTTAGAGTAAATATTAAAGCATCCCCCTCTTGCCCGTCACGCAACGCACGTTCGTGGGGAACCTGGTGCTAAACCATTCGTAGACGGCCTGCTTCTGGGTTGGGGTTTTGTATGTAGCAGAGAGCTCCCTCGCTGTGATCTATTGAAAGTCAGCTCTCGACACAAGGGTTTGTTGTTTAAAATTAAATATAAAAAAATTAAATGTAAAATTAATAAAAAGAATTTAAATTAAAAAAAGAAAAAATAACCTGTTGAACAGTGTCTCAGGCTATTTTCTATAGTATATGTATGTGTGTAATATATGAATATTGCTGCCCTAAACATTTGTGTACAATTTTTGTGTGCACACATGGTTTCCATTAGGTATATGCTGGGGGTGAAGTTATGGAAACACTTGGTAACTCTGTGTTAACCTTTTACAGAAAGTGTTACACTGTCAATGTGGCTAGACCATTTTGCATTCCCACTATCTGTGTATGAGTGTTCCAATTTCCCTACAGTCTCATGAGCACATTTTATTATGTGCCTTTTTTGTTGTAGTTGTCCAAGTGACTATGAAATAGTACACCAGTCATACTGTGGTTTTTATTTGTATTTCTCTGATAAATAAAGATGTTGGACATTTTTTCATGGGCTTATTAGACACTTGTATATAACTTTGTATATACAGGGTTGAGCAAAAGTAGATTTACAGTTATTTATATGGAAAATAATATAATAATTAATAAATAATGCAAGAATAAACTTATTATACTCACAACTGTAAACCTTTCTTTTTCCCCACCCTATGTATCTATTCAGATCCTTTGCTTATTTTTAAATTGGGTAGTTTGGCCTTTTATCACTGAGTTTTAATAGTTTTTTAATATTCTAGATACAAGTCTTCCTTCATATATATAATTAGCAAATATTCTCTCCCAGTCTCTGAAGTTTTAGTTTCATTTTATTGGTGATATCTTTTGAAACACAAGGTTTTATTGTCTTTGATGATGTCCAATTTATCTGCTCCGTTGCTTGTGATTTTGTTGTGAAATCAGTGTTGGTTTTAGAAGACCAATCCATGTGTTTCCTCCATATTGGCAATGGCTAGGTTTCCTCTCCCTAAGGCATTACAAGTAGTGGATCCCTGGCACACTGTATTAAGAAAGATTGTGAAGATAATTCTACATTTAGCAGAAAATAATATTTGCCAAAGAAAAAGTAATTGACGTTATTATGTACCTTTTATTATATGTTAACATGATTGGTATTTTGTAAAAATAATTATTATTTTCCTTGACTGCAAAAGAAGAAAATTTATGATGCAATTTGATACCTGGTAACTTTTAAACTGGCATTTGAAAAATGAGCAAGTGAACATAAACTCACTTTATGACAAGTTCTATTTTTTCAAAATTCTTCTTTTTCCAAACTTGCAATCAATGATTATTAGTAATTTCAAAAACACACTCATCTAGATCACATCCATTTCTAAAAATGTCTGACCTCACAAGACTGAGAGGAAGACATGACCTTACACAAGTACCCAAATTATGGTAAGTGTTTTTAGAAATTCCAAACTTAGCCTCAAACATAATAATAAATAGTGCATTTAAACTTTTTTCTACTTAAAATATTTCAGACTTTAATTCATGTCTTATTAATAAACCATTTCTTTTTAACAATGGATTTCAGTCCTATCTACATTTTACTAACTCATCAAACAGAGAGTGAAAAATTCATCCAATTACCTGAACATGGTTTTAGCCATCATTTTGAGATAATGATGCAGATGATTAACCATAGTTTTTCTTTCGAATAAAAACATTTTGAGACTGATAATGCTACTTTAGTAGCTCTTTTAACTCTACACCATCACTTTTTTATTTTATTTTTTTACTTTCTATTGGAGGTGATAAGATGAAACATAGTTGAATATTTCATTTTAAATTGGCTGGGTAGCCATAAACTACACAGACACTCAATTGCTTCTACTTGTAATTTATACTTTTACCTGCAGGCAAAAAAGTCTTACTAGGCAATTAAAGGAAGAAAAGAGATGTTTGTTTGCCTAGTTTTATCATCATACTAATAGAGAGTTCGTTTTCCTTCTTGTAATGTACTTTCCAGTGTTATATCTGATTCTTTTAAGATTCTTTTTGACATACAGAATTGAATAACAAGCCCAGTGCTTGAGAAGATTGTTTCTTTTTATTTTTTGCTATTTTATGAGCACATTGAGAATATGTTTTTTGATCAGGAGCCACAGTTATATTTCCTATATTTGTATGGGAATCTGAGCGTGATACTCCCTGGATGGCCCCATTGGCAAATCTATATGCATGCACAGGTGTATGTGGCTTCAGAGGAAATGAACTTATTCAAAGAAAATGAATCTGTTTCTTAGAAAAATATGATAAAATAATATTAGGATTGACCATCTTGACATTGATTTTTCTAGTTATACAGTTAAAGGTAAAATTCAATTTTTATCACAATTAAACATAAAAAATTAAAGTTATTTTCTAACTTATAATTGACCAAAAATAATATTTTTTGGTTATAAAAACTTAGAAGGGTATTAGCTCAATTTTTCTATGTCAAAGGGAATTTTCAAGGTTTTAAGCCCCTGATTCTAGGTAAACCATAGACAATATATTTTCACCTCATTGAAACATTTAGATTGGTTTAGTTTGATGACTAGTACATAAACTCACAATAAAATTTTATTTAATGAATACTAATTGGTATAAAAAATCTGTCTTAAGGTTCAGACATGTGGGTTCTAGATGAAGCTGAACCATTAATCAGTGTCAGAAATGTTTTCTTGGCCTGAGATATCTGTAAATTAAAGGGTGAGAGGTAAAAAGGTAATCTGTAAAGGGTGAAAAGTAAAGAGATAATATGATGTGATCTATCAAATTCCTCTAGCTGAATATTTCTACATTACCATAAATTTTTTTAAATTGCTTTGATCATGGGATTTTCCCCTCTTTCTTCTAAGCTTTATTAAAATGTAAAATTAGGAGATTTCTGAGCTATGCAGAGATAAGGATTTTCATTCCAAGTATTTTTATAATAAAATATAATCAGATTTTAAAATCACTGTTCTGATTATAAACTACTAATACATCCCTTGCCAATTTGAATTCTCTACCCTTAATGTATCTTAGGGGTTATTCTATCTTCCAGGAACATTTGACTAAGGATAAACAGTTTAAATTGACAGCCCTGAATAAAAAATAGGGAGGTGAGCAGAGACAATCAGATGGGTCCATTTTTCTGGGGGTTGGGAGTGGGAAGAAGAGCATTCATTATTTTGTGCAATGAGGCCCATTGAGCTTTTCTGCAAAGTTGGTTTCACAGTTAGGTGTAATGCCATTGATGTATTGCCAGTCCCCTCCGCCCATGCAGCCCTGGGGGCAAGACCACTGAGCAAAGGTACCCTTTGGAATTGAAGAGAGAGGCATGGATTATTTTCTAAGATGACATTTTTAGCATCTAAAAACCCTGACAGATGGGTGGTTTAGCTCTCCCTATGGAATCATTGCCTTTCCTCTCAATGGTCTCTCATCACTCTTCCCAAGCTATCTCTCCCTCGCACAGATGGCAGTTCCAGAGATATGAATGTAAGGAGAGATCCCTAGAGCTATAAAAATAAGTTAGATAGTCTCCCTTCTGGGTTCTCTCACCAATGCAACCATTGCTGCTGTCATGTCCTATTTGTAAAAGGTGAAAAAGAGTTGAGGGAATAGCAATGATAGAAAAAGTCAATGAATAGATATTTTTAATATAAACGTTTTTATGCGCCAGAGATGAAGACTTACCTTCTTGCTTTTAAATGCAAATTTAACTTTTCAATTTCAAGTGATAGCTCTCTTCTCTCTCTGATTTAAAACACACAATCATGCCTAACCAGGCAGTGATGCAGTGGATAGAGTGTCAGACTGGGATGCAGAGGACCCAGGTTTGAAACCCTGAGGTTACTTGCTTGTGTACTGGTTCACCAGTTTGAGCACAAGGTCGCTGACTTGAGCAGGGGATCATAGACATGACCCCATGGTTGCTGGCTTGAGCCCAAAGGTTGCTGACTTGAAGCCCAAAGTTCCTGGCTTGAAGCTCAAGGTTGCTGATGTGAGTCCAAGGTTGCTGGCTCAAGCAAGATGTCACTCACTCTGCTGTAGCACCCAGTCAAGGCATATATGAGAAAGCAATTAATGAATAATTAAGGAGCTACCACAAAGAGCTGCAGTAAGAATTGATGCTTCTCATCTCTCTCTTCTTGTCTGTCTGTCCCTATCTGTCCCCCCCCAAAATAAATAAATAAATAAATAAATAAATAAATAAATAAAGCACACTTGCATACATTACTTAAAATACACCTTTAAGCCTGAAAATATTTTTATTTATTTATTCATTTTTAGAAAGGAGAGAGAGAGAGATGGGGGGAGAGAGAGAGAGAGGAGAGAGACAGAGAGAGAAGGGGAGGAGGAGCAGGAAGCATCAACTCCCATATGTCCCTTGACCAGGCAAGCCCAGGGTTTTGAACCGGCAACCTCAGCATTTCCAGGTCGACACTTTATCCACTGCACCATCACAGGTCAAGCCAAGCCTGAAAGTATTTTAAAATCTATTGACACTCATTCTAGTTTTCCCAAAGAAAGTTAATGATGCCTAATTCATATTCTTTCTTATTTGTTTTCAACGGTGGTCTTTCCTATTGCTCATCATAAACCCACAGTTACCAACTCTCCTGTAAAGGGTAAGTATTATTGATAATTTTTACATTTCTTTCTAAAGATTATAGATTTCAAAAGTACTTTGTAGTAAACTTTAAAATTAATGACAAGGGGAAATAATCTACTTAGAAATTGATAGGGGCTAGTTCTGTTTTTGCCACACATTTGTTTCAGAGAGAAACAAATTGGGAAGGGGTTGAGCAGATTTGGTGTTATCACGACATGTAGAGATGGCTCCAAGGGAAAGGTTAGGTTCAGAGGACTATTGCCATCTTCAGAGTTTCAGTGTGCCTGAATATCAGAAAGATTTTGATAGTGAGGATAGAGCAGGAGATCCTCTGTTGGCCAAAGAGAACCAATTTGACTAATAAGTCTAATCCAGATTTATTACCAATAATGATAAATGGCTTTATTTTTAAAATATTACTATTCAGTATTTGAAGAGATGTGCTTTTTTCCTTCACTGTTAAGAAGTAGTATGAATACCAGAAGTGACATATTTTTAGACTAAGAAAAAGCCTGTATTCTAGTTGTGCCTGTATTTACAAGCTGCAACATTTTGGGTGTACCATTCTAGTTGTGCCTGTATTTACAAGCTGCAACATTTTGGGTGTACCATTTTACCTGTCTGTGTCCATTTTCTTAAACTATAAAATTGTATACTTGTGCTGCTTACTTGACAGAATTGATGTGTAATAATATATGTAATCTTCCTTTGTGAGTTATAAAATTCAGTATTCATGTAAGTTGTTATTAGTGCTGATAAGTTAGAACATCTTTATATGTCTCTAGGTTGTAATGTTTTAAGTCTTTCAAAGGATGTAAAGCAAGATTGCTTTTAATGACAGCATCAACACAAATCATAATGGTAATTTTTTCATAATGCTGTGTTGAGGATTATATGTGAATTATCAGAAGTTCACAGGAGCCTTAAAGGTTTAGCATTAGTAAGAGATCATTTGACTCAAGATTTCTGTGCCTCACTAGACTTACATTAAGTCATATTATTGGAAGAAAATCTCTTTGATCAAGAAAACCAGATTCTTGCCATATCTAAAATATTCTAAAGATTTTGGGAATATTTACATATATCTCTTGGGTCTTTATAATTTTTCAATAATATTATAATTATTATGTATGGTGCCAGAGGTACATAAATATTGAGGGTGAGGAGAGAATTACTTTGTAAAGTATATGATTGTTTAACCACTATACTGTACACCTGAAACTAGTACAAAATAATATTGAATGTAAACTGTATTTGAAAAATGAGATTGGCCCTGGCCAGTTTTCTCAATGGTCCAGCATGTGGACATCCTGGGTTTAATTCCTTAGTCAGGGCACACATGAGAAGTGACCATCTGTGTCTCTTTCCTGACCTCTTCCCCTTCCTCTTTCTTCCCCTGTCTCAGCCAGTAGCTTGATTGGTTCAAGCATTGGCCTCAGGTGCTGAGGATAGCTTGGTTAGTCTGAGCATCAGCCCCAGACAGGGGTTGCCAAGTAGATCCTGGCTGGGGAACATGCAGGATTCTGTCTCTCTATCTCCCCTCCTCTCACTTAAAAAAATAAATTAAAAACAAAAATTACACTTATTATTAGTGTACTTATTTATAATTAAGGCAATTGATCTCTGTTTGCCATTAAAAATTGGACAATTCATTAGAAAAATATTGAACCATCACACAAACTAAAGAAAAATAAATGAACAACCAAGAACTAGAAAAGAAAGTAACAAAGGTAGTCTTCGAGTGATTTTAGTATTAAAAGTTTCTTCATATTTTCTCTAGGTAGTGCCATTAGCAGCACTAAATTTCTGACTTCCAGTTTCTGTTTCACTGTGAATGGTTCAACTAGATCAGAAGTCTCTCCTGGGATAAGCAATCAGTTCTAGTTGAGGATCAGGGTTTCATATCACAGACATGGTCACTGAAATATTGAACAACTATTAACCTAATTAAATGCATCTTTTCTGGAATAGATCGACATAGTAATGATTTATGTGGTGAATGCATTTTCCCCAAAGTCCAATTGCAAAGGTAATCAAAAAAGTTCATTCTAATGCCAACGTTTCAGTCTTGTTCTAGGACTATGAGAACCTGATCATTTTGCATACACAGAACATCTTATTGGGCACTTCTTTCATGACTTCATACTAATTTGACCTTATATACAGGAGGTAGCTAATATTTTTAAGCCTTAAAAAGATTCATGGGGAAGATAGAAGACAAACCCTGCGAACATTCATGATTTAGTCACAAGTTCAGACTTTTCTAGACTAAATATTCTATTTCCCAGGGTTATTGGGATGCTTCTTCTAGATGATAGAATAAGGATACTATTAAATTTTCAACTGTGACTATCATCTTGTTCATAGACTTTTAAGATTCTGACAGTGTGTGTGAAGATCTACTTGTCTTACAGGCACTGAAGACAAGCCTTGTTCATAAATGTTCTTTCTTATTAAAATTACCACCTATTGCCTGACCTGTGGTGGCACAGTGGATAAAGCATCGACCTGGAAATGCTGAGGTCACCAGTTCAAAATCCTGAACTGGCCTGGTCAAGGCACATATGGGAGTTGATGCTTTTGGCTCCTTCCCCCTTCTCTCTTTCTTTCCCTCTCTCTCTCCTCTCTAAAATGAATAAATAAATTAAAAAATAAGTAAAAATAAAATTTTAAAAATAAATAAAATTACCACCTATCAGTCTGAAGTGGACTGCTTCTTTCTTCATGCTCTTCTTGCCCTCCATATAATAGGGCCAGTTTGTGAACCAACAATCTAGATCAGTTATATATATACTAAAAAAACAAAAAACAAAAAACTTGACTTTGCACACAAAAACTATTTCCCATAGATTACATTTCTAAATAAGAATGGTATAACAATAACTATTTTATAAAATAAAAATAACATCTTTAAGAACTTTGGATAGGCATTTTTTTTTAACAAAACACAAAAAGGACTAACCATGAGATATGGTATTTAATTTGCGTTGAATACTTTGGGTTATCCAAAACAACTAAGAGGATGAAAGATTGCTATAGAGCAGAATAAGATATTTGTGATACATACATGTGACAAGAAAATTACAAGCAAAATATATAAAGAACTCCTACAAACCAATAAGAAATAGACAACTACTTTATAAAAGATTTGTGTATGCACTTTTCTGTCAGATTGGACCTAGAATTTTATTAACTGCAAATATGCTTAAAATGGTTAAGCTTTTATAAATAAATTATTTCTTAGTGTGAATAATTGCAAAAGAACCCAAGACAAGTTAGAAAAGGACAGTGGATCTATTAAGATATGGTAACCTGCCTGACCTGTGGTGGCGCAGTGGATAAAGCATCGACCTAAAACACTGAGGCCGCCAGTCCAAAACCCTGGGCTTGCCTGGTCAAGGCACATATGGGAGTTGATGCTTCCTGCTCCTCCCCCTTTCCCTCTCTCTCTCTCTCTCTCTCTTCCTCTCAAATAAAATAAATAGTAACCTGAGATAAGTGTGAGAAAGGTAGAAAAAAATATGGAAGATCAAAGAGTCATATTTTGTGCTTCTGAATTTGTTAATAAATAACATTTTAGATACTTTTAAAAAATATGATTACTGGCCCTGGCCGGTTGGCTCAGCGGTAGAGCGTCGGCCTGGCGTGCGGGGGACCCTGGTTCGATTCCCGGCCAGGGCACATAGGAGAGGAGCCCATTTGCTTCTCCACCCCCCCTCCTTCCTCTCTGTCTCTCTCTTTCCCTCGCATCGCCCCTGGTGGGCGAGCCGGGTGGATCCCGGTGGGGCGCATGCGGGAGTCTGTCTGACTGTCTCTCCCTGTTTCCAGCTTCAGAAAAATACAAAAAAAAAAAAAAAAATGATTACTTGAGGATTGTTTGGAGATAAATGGGTAGAGAAGATTATTTAATAAAGAATAATTTTCTGACGTATTGTCAGCATCTTTGTAATTTGCTTACTTTACCTAGTGTACTTACTTTATTTCACAATTTTTTAATGAGTACGCAGGTGTTTGCTGTGTTAGGAATGAATAGGCATGAATTTTGTTTTCATACAAAAGCTTAAAGATAGCTGGGACAGATAAAGCAAACAGACAATTGTAATATAAATTGATAATTAATATTCTGGAAGAAATGTGAAAGCACCTAGGCTCTAGGAGCTCCTAACTATGTAGACTTGTTAACACTTTTGATGTAAATTGTTGTCACCTTCATATTTTCTGAATGGTTGTTGCTCCCATTTCCCTGCAGCTATGAGAGTATCTGGCTCAATTAGCTGGCTCTAACAAATCAAATTAGTATATGAGATTACACTGTAGGATATGATTTCCAGTGCCTTATGCTTTGTAACATTTTGAACCATCGAATGGTTCAAGGAGAAAGATTTAGCATACTTTTTTGATGAAAGAGAAGCTGTCACACCATTCCGTATAACTTATGAGAAAGAAGTAAAAAACTGGAAGTTATGAAGAAAAAAGGATCAGAGAATAGAAGGAACTAATTAATCTATTTTTATTGTACATATATGCTAATAATGTGTGGTCAGTCACAATAACAAATGGAGTAGGCAGATTAAAAGGTGTATAATTCACCTGACCAGGCGGTGGCACAGTGGATAGAGCATCAGACTGGGATGCGGAGGACCCAGGTTCAAGACCCCAAGGTTGTCAGCTTGAGTGCGGGCTCATCTGGTTTGAGCAAAAAGCTCACCAGCTTGGACCCAAGGTCACTGGCTCAAGCAAGGAGTTACTTGGTCTGCTGAAGGCCCGCAGTCAAGGCACATATGAGAAAGCAATCAATGAACAACTAAGGTGTCACAATGCTCAACGGAAAGCTAATGATTGATGCTTCTCATCTCTCTGTTCCTGTCTGTCTGTCTCTGACTCTCTCTCTGTCTCTGTAAAAAAAAAAAAAAAAAGGCATATAATTTCTTCAGATTAAATACAGGCAAAAAATGTCTCCTCAGGTAAAACCACTGGATCATGAAGTACTTTTCTGAAGGAAAGCCTGGTCTTGGCAAGACTTTAAAGATTTGATAGTTTGATACATTTTATATAGGTCAATTATTTCATGAAAAATGTGTCCTTTTTCACAACTATACAGGAGAAGAGTTTAGCGGGGAAGACAGTGAGGATCTGTCACAAGCACTGGATGGAAAGAAGAAGAGAGAGATTCTCCTGGCTCTCAATTCTTCTCAATCTCACCTATAACTTAAAACACATAAAAATAAAAATTAAAAAACAACTCTTTTTTTGGTGACCATGTCAAGAATGATCAAATACACTGCCCAGCATTCTATGATTTCAACTTTTGGTTGGTGGACAATATGCCAGAGATGAAAATCTTTGGTGCAGAAGACAAAGACACTCAGGGAAGGAAATTTCATGGAGCTTAGTCATGAAGGCTTAAGGAAGAAGACTCTATTGCAAACATAATAACTATCTTTAAGATTATTTTGTGAAAGCAATTGGGAAAAATAGTGAAGAAGTAGGGTTTTTTTAATCTTTAAATTATTAGACTTTATTTTTGTGCAACAGTTTTAGATTTGCAGAAAAATTGAGCAAATACTATAAAGAGTTCCGTATACTTCCTTTCCCTACAGTTTTTTCAGTTACCATCTTGCATTAGTGTAGCATATGTTATACTAATGGAGAAATACTGACACATAAGAATTATCTGAAGTCCACAGTTTATATTAAGGATTACTTTGTGTATTACAGTTTTGTGGGGTTTTAAAAATATATGTTATTTTGTGTCCACAATTATAGTGTCATGTACAATAGTTTCACCACCCTAAAAATTCCTGTGCTTTTCTCATTCATTTCTCCTTCCTCCACATCCTTCCTTCCTCTAACCTCATAAGTGTTGTCAGCCACTAGTGTTTTTACTGTTTCCATGGTTTTGTTCTTTTCTAGAATGTCATGTACTTTGAATCATACAGTATGTAGCTGTTTAAGACTAGCTTCTTTCACTTAACAACATGCTTTAAACACCTACCATTTCTCTCTGTGGCATAATGCTCATTTGTTTTTATCACCGAATAGTATTCTGTTGCATGGAGTTTCCCTGGTTGTTTATCTACTTACCCACTTGGACATTTTAGTTACTTTCAACTTTTGGCTATTATGAACAAAACTGCTATAAACATTGTTTTCAGGGCTTTGTGTGGATATGTTTTCAATGAAATTAGATACAGACCTAAAGGCATGATTGTTAAATTATATGATAAAACTGTGTTTAGCTCTTTGAATCTGTCAGGCTTTCAAAGTTGTATCTTTTTTCATTTTCAGCAGTGATGAATGAGAGTTCCTGTTGCTCCACATTCCGACAGTAAATATGGTCAGTGTTTTAAATTTCCTTTTGCCATTCTAATTTTTGTCATTTTAATTTCCACTTCCCTAGTGACATATGATATTGTTCATCCTTTCATATGCTTATTTGTCATTTATATACATTCTTTTTTTTTTTTTTTTTTTTTACAGAGACAGAGAGAGAGGGATAGGGACAGACAGGCAGGAACTGAGAGAGATGAGAAGCATCAATCATCAGTTTTTCGTTGAGACACCTTAGTTATTCATTGATTGCTTTCTCATATGTGCCTTGACCATGGGCCTTCAGCAGACTGAGTAACCCCTTGCTTGAACCAGAGACCTTGGGTCCAAGCTGGTGAGCTTTTTGCTCAAACCAGATGAGCCCACACTCAAATTGGCAACCTCAGGGTCTCAAAACTGGGTCCTCCTCATCCCAATCTGACCCTCTATTCACTGTGCCACCACCCGATCAGGCTATATACATTCTTGAGTAAATTTTAGAAATAAGTTTTATATATTAGTCTCCTATCTTTAGGAATACATTTATATTTTAAATTTGTGGATTTTTATGTTTATTTGACAGTAATTTCATATATTGCTCATGCTTTCTTAATTTTGATTATAAGTATGTTAAAAGTTACAACATCTGAAAATTCTGACTTCATCATAGTATTTGGCATATTCTGGGAATACTGTTTTGATAAAATAAGTCTAATATATGTGAAATTTCTATAGTAACCAAATGCAAATGTAGAGCCACAGAAAAAAGAAAGGATGTGTTCTGGAACAAGGAACCCCACGTCAGTCAAATGTTAGTTGGTGTTTGTAAAAACTAGATTCTATGGAAAAAATAAATTTTAAGAATACTTAATTGATTTATACAGACTGGTTTATCACAGAACTTCTTCAAGCATAAACATATGTACACTCTGAATCTCTGAGAGGGAGACTCACTCCTCTTTTAGTGGAATGACTATTAAAGAATGTTTCATAGAACAGATTGAAAAATCCTGCAGTAGATCATTCTTTTCTGGTTGAATATGATAACATTCATTAATTACATTTTTTTTTTGGTAGAAAGTCTTTCCTCTTTGTTGGTGACTGGTTCCCCTACAATAACAGAACACCACATTGCTATGATAACATAGAAAGCAAGGTGCTTTCAAACAAGGATACTTCTTTTCACATAGAAGAAGTTGTCATAAGGTTTCTCAAACTAATGTGTTCTAATATCTCTGGAAAAAAAGAGCTTTAAATTTTATTGAACAAAAGTGCATTAATTTAAAACTACATTTTGAGCAGGACAGATAATTAAAATTCTACAAGTTATTTATTACCATACTTTCATATGATAATACAAAGTTTAGTGTTTGCAAAAATTTAGAAAAGTTGTTTTGATGGCATTCTTCCAAGTTTTCTCTTTAGGCCTAAAATGCCTTTGATGTGCAAAAGGAAAGTATTCATATTAATTTCTTAATAAGAATGTAAGAAAGAAAGCTGAAGGACTGAAGTGGGAAATTTCAGTGGTATACAGATATTTAGCACCTCCAAACACAATTAATTAGGAGGCATAACACAGCAAAATGAAAAAGCATGATGATAATTAGATATGAAATTAAACTAAATGCCAAAGATCTTTCTATCTGAACCACTCCTCACAGAGATGTATATATGTGTACAAAAAAGTTGAAAAATATTATTTAATGTTTCTCACCACTGTGTATTAAAGTTTTCATTAGGGGAGGCTTTGCATATAAACAAATATCTGCCATTAGTGAGCAATTTGTCCTGCCCTTAAAAAAAAAAGAAGAAGAAAAAACAAAACCTACACAATAAGATTGAGTTACTTTTGTGTGAAAAAAATATTCCTCATTAATTTAAGAGGGTATCAATCATATACTTCACCAGTGTGGGATTCAGCCAGTGAGCATCGGTCTGGCAGAACTGATACCTAATTTTTTGTTGAGTTCAGCAAACCGATTATTAAAATGGCACTTGTAGCCAGGGTTCTCTCCAAAGTGGGTGCCTGGGCAGCCATCCAATGTGGAAACCATAAATTTACATTTCTTATTCGTTTTTAATGTTCATCTACACAACAGCGTATTCTTTTTTTTAAACTTTTATTCATTCAGTGAGAGGAGGGGAGGCAGAGAGACAGACTCCCACATGCCCCCCAATCAGGATCCACCCAGCAAGCCCATTAGGGGGTAATGCTCTGATTATCTGAGGCATTGCTCCATTGCTCAGCGACTGAGCTCTTCTTAGTGACTAAGGCAGAGGCCATGGAGCCATATTTAGCACCCATGCCAACTTGCTCCAATATAGCCCTGGCTGCTGGGCAGGGAGGGGGGATGTGAGAATGGTAGGGGTGGAGAAGCAGATGGGTGCTTCTCCTGTGTGCCCTGACCAGGAATCAAACCCAGGACATCCACACACCAGGCCAACACTCTACCACTGAGCCAACTGGCCAGGGCAGCATAGCCTTAACATACTGAAGCTTGGGTAAATGTGTAACCTTTATTTTATTTGAGAGTGCTACAAAAAGTAAGACATTCTTTAATTCTGTTTGTCATTAATGTCTGTTGTCATGAATTTCTGTTGTCATGACAATACTGTCACCTTACTTTCACTATGGATGAAAATCATGTGATATTTTGTATCAGACTTTTCTTTTGTATCCTATTGTCATGATTTCTTTCCCCTCTAAAAAGAGAAACAAAGTTGTTCTGACAAATTTAAGGCTCAGCTCCAAAATATATTTTGTATGTATGAAAGATGAGAGTTATATTGATATTAGACAATACAGCACAGGCAGAAATATGCTTCCAATTCTATTACTACTAAAACAATCTTTCTAAGACATAATTAGACCAATAACAATTAGACTACCTTACTTGGCACTGAATCTTCAAGGGCACTGACTTAATGAGTGATTAAGTATTACAGAGCCCATCTTACTTTGATATTCATCCTGACCCCTCTAGGGTTCTACTGTAAAAACCAATGAACCAAAAATAAATCCTACCCCTTTAACATCATATTTCAACAATGTCTATTATAATGCAGAGTGCCTAGCTATATCACATCATCTGAAAGAAGGCCTTTCTTCTGGAATTTCAAGCACATTTACTTAGACATTCTGAAGACTGACCTAGCTCAAATGTCTGACCTTGACCCAAACACCCTAGCCTCTCTGATACACAGTAATAATGGCTTCAACTGAGGAGCCACTGAGCCATTTCACCTGCAGATATTGTAAAGTACCAAAAGGCTACAGAATTAATATTAATATTTTAGGAGGCTTGGAGAACATTTTATTAATTTGGGTTAAGGTGTGCAGAGAAATTGTGAGAATAGTCTCTGTACTGTGTGATTAGCATAACCAGGATGGCCCTTGGCATTGTATTGTAAATGAAAAGGGAAGGAAGCATAGATTCCCTGACATTCCACCACACCTGTGGGGAAAGGAGTGAATGGCTAGCCAGGTGCAGGAAGGGAAAAGCCAAAATAAACCTTTTCTTATAACTATGAGCCATTTGCGGGCATTTGTCCCCACGGAAACTACCTCTCTTATGTAAATGCATGTGGTTAATACGTCTGACTCTGGACAGAGAGATGGCGGATGAACACTAGAAAATATAGGAAGGCCTTTTAATATGTAAAGAGATATCTTTCTACCATTGTGTTGACTTGTAAATTTTGTTTTCTCCAAAATGATGTATGGTTTGCAAATTGAACGTGGTCCTATCATGTTAAAGGACATATGACTATAACCAATAGTGGTAAGGGGCTCCCAATTGCAATTTTTGCTTCTGTACTTCCCACTTACAAAACTATAAAAACTAAGTAGAACAAAGGGCCAGCACGCTCTCCGTCAGATTTCTGTTGGAGTTCCCGCCGCTTGGCCAAGCTAGACAATAAAGCTTTGATGTGTAAACGACGGACCTTGCTCCTGTCTTCCATATTTCGGGTCCCTTTGAATTTGGATTAACACAACTAGGTCATGTGTTCACCTTTCCAGTCAGACAGTGGACTTATTCCAGAAATTTCATATATCCCTAATTGGAAAGAAAAAGTGGATTTGGGGAAGGCCACTCATATTCTATATCAGGAAGCTTAAATAGATGTTGTAATTTAATTAGGAATTTTCTAGAAGCAAATTTTTCCTCTGGCTTTATAAGAGGTGTGAAAAACAGACAATATATTAGTATTCTCTTTTTTAAAAAGTAAAATTATAATTTTAACTAGATAATAAGAGTTGTTTTATTATTAAAGTTTTTTTTTCTTCTGATATAAGCCTTGTTCTATCAAATACCTCTTGTACTGTTTAGTACATAATTAAATATCTGGAGGCTGACCTTTATATTTTGCTAAAGAAATCAAATTTGGCTTTGGACAGAGCCTTTTATTGGGTGCTTTCCTTTCCTATGGCAGGAGACAAAAGAAAGAGGGAAGGGAGACAAAAGAAGGTATGGGGGGTGGAGTAGATTGTTCTCAAAACAAATCCTTAGAAAACAAAGAGAGGCTACTTTGTTGTAATACTTATTGAGGTTTTGTGAGTTCTACAAGTGTGTGTTGATTTTCTTCCAGATGAATTTGGCAGAGTCAAAGAAGGGTTTTTCCAAAAAGTCTGCCTGCTTAAGTAAAAATATCATTTTTATATAGCAAAAATTATTCATTTATTCTATTTAGTTTTTAATCAAGTATTGATAAGGATTTTATGGAATAAAGGGTGATATAAATGTTAAAATAGGTTAATTTTATTACTTGTTTTCAAAACCATGTGACTTATAAAGTGTAGTTAGAAAATATATTTATGGGTGTTAAAGAGCCATTAAACTATTTGCGTGTTGTTTAGACAAGAATGATTACAGTTCATGTGGAACCATGGCCTCATAAAATTCTGAAGTCAACTTTAGAGTTTTCAAATTAAAGAGGCAATATTAGCATATTTATTAAAGATGAAGTAATTAAGCTTAGAAAAATATTTCCCTCATAGCTTCGCAAACAGAATATAGTCAGGCAAAATACCTATTATAATATGTTGATAATGCTATTTACTTGGGTTTCCAATAGACTTGTCAGCCCAATATAGTTTAATTTGGTGAGAATATATTCAGGAATATTTTTTGGATATCTTTAGTCCAATAAGCCAAGATTTTACTTAAAGAAACTGCTTAAAGAAAGCCAAAAGGCAGCACATTTCTTATCCTTTTTAACTATTTTTTTTTTGTATTTTT
The DNA here is from genome assembly GCF_036850765.1 of Saccopteryx bilineata. Classification (NCBI taxonomy): domain Eukaryota; kingdom Metazoa; phylum Chordata; class Mammalia; order Chiroptera; family Emballonuridae; genus Saccopteryx; species Saccopteryx bilineata. The sequence continues at coordinate 66,209,438 of NC_089498.1, forward strand.
CTGAAGCTGGAAATGGGGAGAGACAGTCAGACAGACTCCCGCATGCGCCCGACTGGGATCCACCTGGCACGCCCACCAGGGGGCGATGCTCTGCCCACCAGGGGGCGATGCTCTGCCTCTCCGGGGCATTGCTCTGTCGCGACCAGAGTCACTCTAGCGCCTGGGGCAGAGGCCAAGGAGCCATCCCCAGCGCCCGGGCCATTTCTGCTCCAATGGAGCCTTGCTGTGGGAGGGGAAGAGAGAGACAGAGAGGAAGGAGAGGGGAGGGGTGGAGAAGCAGATGGGCGCTTCTCCTGTGTGCCCTGTCTGGGAATCAAACCCGGAACTTCTGCACGCCAGGCCGATGCACTACCACTGAGCCAACTGGCCAGGGCTTTTAAATATTTTTTATTTTTTTATTTTATATTATTTTATTTTTTTACAGAGAGAGAGTCAGAGACAGGGATAGACAGGCACAGACAGACAAGAACAGAGAGATGAGAAGCATCAATCATTAGTTTTTCATTGCATGTTGCAACACCTTAATTCTTCATTGATTGCTTTCTCATATGTGCCTTGATTATGAGCCTTCAGCAGACCAAGTAACCCCTTGCTCGAGCCAGCAAGCTTGGACTCAAGCTGGTGATCTTTTTGCTCAAACCAGATGAGCCTGTGCTCAAGCTGATGACCTCAGGGTCTTGAACCTGGGTTTTCCGCATCCCAGTTCGATGCTCTATCCACTGCGCCACCGCCTGGTCAGGCTTTAACTATCTTGTCTAATTCTTTCCTAGTTTCATTTCCTTTTTTTTTATATAAATAAATTTTTATTTTAATGGGGTGACACCAATAAATCAGGGTACCTATATTCAAAGTAAACATGTCCAGGTTATCTTGTCATTCAATTCTGTTGCATACCCATCACCCAAATTAAGATTGTCCTCCATCACCTTCTATCTAGTTTTCTTTGTGCCCCTCCCCCCTCCCCCTCTCCCTCCTTCCCTCCCCCCACCCCCGTAACCACCACACTCTTGTCCATGACTCTTAGTCTCGTTTTTATGTCCCACCAATGTATGGAATCCTGCAGTTCTTGTTTTTTTTTCTGATTTACTTATTTCACTCCATATAATGTTATCAAGATCACAACATTTTGTTGTAAGTGATCCGATGTAATCATTTCTTATGGCTGAATAGTATGACATGGTGTATATGTGCCACATCTTCTTTATCCAGTCTTCTATTTTTTTTTTTTTACAGTGATTAAAGCCTTTAAGCAAACTCTTGGCCAATACAGCAAGAATCCACAAAAGAGTAGTGTCATTAACATGTTCACCAAGTCCAAGTTGGCCCCAACACCATGCCAAATCCCTGAAAAACGCAACCCAACCCCAGTTCAGTCTGCTAGGAGCTGTCACAAGGAGCAGGACTCCAGGAAAAGTCCATAACCAGGAAAAGTCCGCATGGCACTGGAATTGTTGTCACAATTCTATACTTTGCAGCTCACGTCCAAGTCCTAATGACCACTGCTTCTAGCTGGTAATGATTCAGGTAAACTGGAAAAGCCATCTGCAGCATGTGTGGAGATGGAGCTTCTGTTCTCCTCTGCCTGGAGAGATGAGACCAGGTTGCTTTTTCCTGGAGCTCTGCGACTGTGGCCTGGTAAAGAGAACCTTGGGATACACTAAGCAGGGTGGCAAAGGTAGATTCATAATAGAAGTTGGCAAAAAGGGGGAAAGAGAGCTCTAAATTAGGAGTAGGTCCCAGCCTGAAATATGAGTGGGGCATTGAGGTAGGAGAAATAAAGAAAACACTATATATTAAACAAAGCAGCAGAAAATAAGACTGTCAACACCCACAACAGATATCTTCGAGGGAAGAATAAAAAACCTGACTATTCAGGCAAGACATAGTTAAGTGGTCCTTGTGCAAATGAGATCAGTTTACCTGCTTCTTAGAAGAAATACCCTAGGCTCATCTACAATGTCGAAGATGGGGACGATGGCCCTGGGTACCATCAGCCTTCAGTGGCAAAGCCCAGCATTCTGGGCAAGGTTAGGTCATAGGTGGCTGGAGCAGGGCTGGAAGTGACTGAACCCTCCCTTAGAGGAGTGAGAGGGAAGCCTACCTTCCAGTGTCCCTGTTTCCTCACAGCAGAGGCATGTAAGCCTGGGAGGCTTTAGCTCAATGACCTTCCTTTCCACTATTGAAGCAGGACCCAGATGGCATCCTATGAGACCCCTTTGGGGCATTGGAGCCTTTAAGGGTGTATCCTAAAAGCTGGTAGTTCCCCTGATCTCTATTGGGCTTTTTCTGGCTCTTGGTATCTTAATGGCCATGCTCAGAAGATCTCGCTGAGGGGTTTGAGGATCCCCATCCACCTATATAAATCTTTTCCATATATCTGGAGCTATTTGGAGAAAGACAAAACAGTGTTATTAGCTGGATCAAATAAAGAAGGTAGTAGTTTGCAGGAGAAAAAGATTTGCTGTCTCCTGTTCATTAGCATTGAAAAGAAATTAAAAAAATTTTTTTAGGTAAAAAGCATGATATGGTAGACCCATAGGAGTTCCAGGATATGACTCTCCCCTTTTAAATTTTTTTAAATTGACCTTAAAATATTTGCTGAGTACACTTTAATAATACCTTGACTTTAAAGATTGTAAGAAATACCCATAATTTGAAAGGTTTGACAAAATACAGTAAATGCTTTTGCTCCATATGCAGAACATTGTCAGTTTAACCAGTTTAGGAAATCCAATAATAGAACAATGCATAAGACAATGAGCTATAACATGCTTAGCAGCCTCTCTTGTTCTGACAGAGGTTACAATAAATCCAGAATATGTATCCACTGTAACTTGAACATAGGACTGTTTGCCAAATGAAGGTATATGAGTAACATCCAATTGCCAAAGTTGTCCTGGTAGGGGTCCTTGAGGGTTAACTCCAAATGAAGGGACAGATTGTAGTATAGGACCCTCGGACAGGATTTCCCAATCCATTCTGCTTCCCAAGAAAGTTGAAACTGTTTACACAGGGCTGTAGCGTTCTGGTGATGAATAGTATGAGACTGAATTGCTTGATCTGTTATGGTTGCTCCAAATAATTTTCTTTTGGGTAGCTTGATCAACAAGGGTATTCCTAGGCCCTGGCTGGTTGGCTCAGTGGTAGAGTGTTGACCTGGCATGCAGGAGTCCCGGGTTTGATTCCCAGCCAGGGCACACAGGAGAAGCGCCCATCTGCCTCTCCACCCTTCCTCCTCTCCTTCCCCACTGCCCTTCTCCTCCCCTCCCACAGCCAAGGCTCCACTGGAGCAAAGTTGACCCGGGCAATGAGGATGGCTCTGCGGCCTCTGCCTCAGGTGCCAGAATGGATCTGGTTGCAACAGAGCAACACCCCAGATAGGCAGAGCATCCCCCCTGGTTGGCGTGCCGGATGGATCTCGGTCGGGCACATGTGGGGAGTCTGTCTGACTGCCTCCCCATTTCCAACTTCAGAAAACAACAACAAAAAAAAAAAAAAAAGAAAAGAAAAAAGGGCATTTCCTTGTGCTAAAGCTCCAGGGAGCACGGAGTGAGCTCGAGTATGTCCTATAAAACATGGAGCTCTATGTTCACATACAAGTGTTTGAAGAAGGAGGAACTGCTGAAATAGTTCATCAGCATTTGTCCCTAAGACATCAGTCTTTATAGTGGAAACACCATAAGTAAATATTTGCTGTCTGTATATAGATTAAAGGGGGAATATGGTAAATGCTGAAAAGCCATAATAATGGCATATAATTCCAGACTTTGAGCTGATTTTAAGTTGACAGGTTCAGTATAAAGTTGTCCATTGATTTGCATGAGAGATTTACCATTTAGTGGAAGTTTCCTAGAGCCATTGTTGTTGATCCTTTGAAAAAAGGAACAACAATAATTTTGAGGCTCAAAACCTATAAGCTGTAAGGGTCGCCTATGCCCCATGATAATCCAGGAGGCAACAAGATCAAAATATGAAAGTGTATTCCATGGGCTAGTAGATGGTTCAATGTGCCCAAGCTATAGCTGCTCTTGTACCAATTGAGCAGCTGCCCTAAGTTTCTCCTGAGAAAGGGACCATTGTTCTACCCATACAGGATTATCTGATTTCCAAGTGACTGGGTCTGCACAATGCGTTATTGAGGTAACAGGAGCTACCAAGGCCCCTATGCTAAATTTTGATATCCTAATCCATACCTTCTGGTATTGGGAACCACTTCTATGGGGGTGAGAATTCCTCACCGTTCTTTCCCTAGACCCTTGGTGAGCAAAAATCCCCGATCAAGCATCTGAGTACTGACTAAACCATTAGGACTGACAAGCAATGCTCCCATATTTTTCAAAACATCTCTACCTCACAAATTAACTGGCCATCCAGGGAGCACATAAGGCTTAAAAAATCCAGAAAGACCTTCTTAATCTTCCCAATGTAGAAAACTAGAACATTGTTGAGGGGATTTACTCTGCCCTATACCTTGTAATTCTGTGGCTGCTGCATGAGTGGGCCAGGAAGGAGGCCAATGTAGCTTAGCAATAACAGATACATCTGCTCCAGTATCTAAAAGTCCTTTAAATTTATGCTCATATATGAAAAGATGCTCATCTTCTTTAGCTATTAGAGAAATGCAAATCAAAACGGCAATGAGATACTACCTCACACCTGTTCGATTAGCTGTTATTAGCAAGTCAGGTAATAGCAAATGTTGGAGAGGCTGTAGAGAAAAAGGAACCCTCATACACTGTTGGTGAGAATGTAAAGTAGTACAACCATTATGGAAGAAAGTATGGTGGTTCCTCAAAAAACTGAAAATAGAACTACCTTATGACCCAGCAATCCCTCTACTGGGTATATATCCCAAAACTCAGAAACATTGATACGTAAAGACACATGCAGCCCCATGTTTATTGCAGCATTGTTCACAGTGGCCAGGACATGGAAACAACCAAAAAGCCCATCAATAGATGACTGGATAAAGAAGATGTGGCACATATACACTATGGAATACTACTCAGCCATAAGAAATGATGACATCGGAACATTTACAGCAAAATGGTGGGATCTTGATAACATGATACGAAGCGAAATAAGTAAATCAGAAAAAAACAGGAACTGTATTATTCCATATGTAGGTGGGACATAATAGTGAAACTAAGAGACATTGATAAGAGTGTGGTGGTTACGGGGGTGAGGGGGGAATGGGAGAGGGATAGGGGGTGGGGAGGGGCACAAAGAAAACAAGATAGAAGGTGACAGAGGACAATCTGACTTTGGGTGGTGGGTATGCAACATAATTGCACGAGAAGATAACCTGGACTTGTTATCTTTGAATATATGTATCCTGATTTATTGATGTCACCCATTAAAAAAAATAAAATTATTAAAAAAAAAAAACTAAAAAAAAAAAAAATTATGCTCATATATTGTTAGTTCCATTTCAGGGCGTTCCTGACCTATTTTTTTTTAAATCCAATAGGCAAAAAAAAAGAGGAGCCAAATCACCAATTTGCAGGATGTGGCCTGAGAAGCAGAATTAGCATCCTTATACTATTCTTCTAACTGCCTGAATTAGCCATGAGACACATTCTTCTTTTTTTTTTTTGATTAATTTTGATGGGGTGATATTGATAAAATTGTCTTCCATCAGCTTTTAACTGGTTTTCTTTCTGTCTCTCCCAGCCCCCAACCACCTCCCTCTCCTCCTCCCAGCCTGTAACCCCAACACTATTGTCCATGTCTCTGAGTTTCATTTTTATGTCCGACCTATGTATGGAATCATATAGTTCTTAGTTTTTTCTGATTTACTTATTTCATTCCATATAATGTTATCAAGGTCCATCCATGTTGTTGTACAAGATCCGATGTGATTATTTCTTATGGCTGAGTGGTATTCCATAGTATATATGTATCAAAGCTTTTTAATCCATTCGTCCTCTGATGGACACTTGGGCTGTTCCCAGATCTTTGCTATTGTGAACAATGCTGCCACAAACTTGGGGGTGCATTTCTCCTTTTCAAACAGTACAATGGTGTTCTTGGTGTATATTCCTAATAGTGGTATAGCTGGGTCAAAAGGCAGTTTGATTTTTAATTTCCTGAGGAATCTCCATACTGTTTTCCACAGTGGCTGCACCAGTCTGCATTCCCACCAGCAGTGCAGGAGGGTTCCCTTTTTTCCACATCTTTGCCAGTACTTATTCTGTGTTGTTTTATTGATGAGTGCCATTTTGACTAGTGTGAGGTGATATCTCATTGTGGTTTTAATTTGCATTTCTCTAATGAGTAGTGATGTTGAGCATTTTTTCATATGCCTGTTGGCCATCTGTATGTCCTCTTTGGAGAAGTGTCTATTCATTTCTTTTGCCCATTTTTGAATTGAATTCTTTGTCTTCCTGGTATTAAGTTTTACAAGTTCTTTATAAATTTTGGTTATTAACCCCTTATCAGATGCATTGTCAAGTATATTCTCCAATTGTGTAGTTTGTCTTTTTATTCTGTTCTTATTGTCTTTAGCTGTACAGAAGCTGTTTAGCTTGATAAAGTCCCATTTGTTTATCCTGTCTTTTATTTCACTTGCCTGTGGAGACAAATCGGCAAATATATTGCTGCGAGAGATGTCAGAGAGCTTACTGCCTATGTTTTCTTCTAAGATGCTTATGGTTTTACGGTTTACATTTAAGTCTTTTATCCATTTTGAGTTTATTTTTATGAATGGTATAAGTTGATGGTCTAGTTTCATTTTTTTGCAGGTAGCTGTCCAATTTTACCCAACACCATTTGTTGAAGAGGCTGTCTTTACTCCAATGTATACTCTTACCTCCTTTGTCAAATATCAGTTGTCCATAAAAGTGTGGGTTTATTTCTGGGTTCTCAGTTCTGTTCCATTGATCTATATGCCTGTTCTTATGCCAGTACCAGGCTGTTTTGAGTACAGCGGCCTTATAATATAACTTGATATCAGGAAGTGTGATCCCTCCCGCTTTATTCTTCCTTTTCAAGATTACTGAGGCTATTCGTGTTCTCTTTTGGTTCCATATAAACTTTTGGAATATGTGTTCTATATCTTTGAAGTAAGTCATTGGTATTTTATCGATATTGCATTGAATTTATAAATTGCTTTGGGTAATATAGACATTTTAATGATGTTTATTCTTCCTAACCACGAGCATGAAATATGCCTCCACTTGTTTGTATCTTACCTGATTTCTTTTATCAATGTTTTATAATTTTCTGAGTACAAGTCTTTAATCTCCCTGGTTAAATTTATTCCTAGGTACTTTATTTTTTTGGTTGCAATGTTAGAGAGGACTGATTCCTTAATTTCTCTTTCTGACAGTTCATTGTTAGTGTATAAAAACGCCTCTGATTTCTGAGTATTAATTTTATATCCTGCCACCTTGCTGAATTTATTTATCAGATCTAGTAATTTTTTGACTGAGACTTTAGGGTTTTCTATATACAATAACATATCATCTGCAAATAATGATAATTTTACTTCTTCTTTTCCAATTTGGATGCCTTTTATTTCTTTTTCTTGTCTGATTTCTGTGGCTAGGTCTTCCAGAACTATGTTAAATAAGAGTGGTGAAAGGGGGCACCCTTGCCTTGTTCCTGAGCTTAAGGGGATTGCTTTTAATTTTTGCCCATTGAGTATGATGTTGGCTGTGGGTTTGTCATAGATGGCCTTTATCATGTTGAGGTATGTTCCCTGTATTCCCACTTTGCTTAGAGTTTTGATCATGAATGGGTGCTAGATTTTATCAAATGCTTTTTCTGCATCTATTGAAATTACCATATGGTTTTTCTCCTTTTTGTTTATGTAATGAATCACATCGATTGATTTACGAATATTGTACCAGCCTTACCTCCCAAGAATAAATCCCACTTGATCATGGTGTATGATTTTTTTCATATATTGCTGGATCCGGTTTGCTAATATTTTGTTGAGGATTTTTGCATCTGAATTCATCAGGGATATTGGCCTATAATTTTTTTGTGTGTCTGTTGTCTTTGCCTGATTTTGGAATCAGAATTATGCTCGCCTCATAAAAGGAGCTTGGAAGTCTTCCTTCCTCTTGAATTTTTTGAAATACCTTGAGAAGGATAAGAGTTAGTTCTTCTTTGAATATTTGGTAGAATTCACTTGTGAAGCCATCAGGCCCAGGACTTTTCTTATTTGGGAATTTTTTGATGACTGTTTCAATCTCATTTGTTGTAATTGGTCTGTTTAGGTTTTCTGATTCTTCCAGATTAATTTTTGGAAGATTACATGTTTCAAGGAATTTGTCCATTTCATCTAGGTTGTCTAGTTTTTTGGCATACAGTTCTTCATAGTATTTTCTTACAATATTTTGTATTTCTGTTGTGTCAGTTGTTATTTCTCCACTCTCGTTTCTAATTTTATTTATTTGAGTCCTCTCTCTTTTTTTCTTGGTGAGTTTGGCTAAAGGTTCATGTATGTTTTTTTACCTTTTCAATGAACCAGCTCCTGGTTTCGTTGATCCTCTGTATTGTTTCTTTAGCCTCAATGTCATTTATTTCTGCTCTGATCTTTATTATTTCCTTCCTTCTACTAGCTCTGGGCTTTACTTGCTGTTCTTTTTATAGTTCTTTTATATGTAGGGTCAAATTGTTTATTTTAGCTTTTTCTAGCTTCTAGAGGTATGCCTGTAAATGCTATAAACTGTCCTCTCAGGACTGCTTTTGCTGTGTCTCATAAATTTTGAGTTGATGTATGTTCATTATCATTTGTTTCTAGGAATTCTTTAATTTCTTCTTTGATCTCATTGTTTACCCATTCATTATTTAATAACATGCTATTTAGTTTCCAAGTGTTTGAGTATTTTTCAGTTTTTCTGTTGTGGTTGATTTCTAGTTTAATGCCATTGTGATCAGAGAAAGTGCTCGATATGATTTCAATCTTCTTAAATTTTTTGAGACCACTTCTGGGCCCTAACATGTGGTTTATTCTAGAGAATGTACCATGAGCACTTGAAAAGAATGTATATTCTGCTGTTTTAGGATGAAAGCTTCTTTAGATATCTATTAAATAGAGTTGATCTAGAGAGTGACGTCACAGAAATGGCACCGTGAGCAGCGTGTCCAACAGATCTCTCCAAAATCTCAACAAATTTATCAACTAGAAGCAGAAAAATTTATCCTCAGAGCATTCCGGAGTTCCACACACACACTGAAAGCAAAAGGACTGTTGCCGAGGAGGGAGTACACCTGTGGTGAGTCAACCCACACTTGCAGCTGCCCGCCCACACTCGGGGACAGCAGCCTGGGCACTGGTGGGGGCCCCAGCATACCCTGAGAAACCTAGCGCGCGCCCCGTGCCACGGTCCCCGTCCACTGGCGTGCTGAGAAACCATGCGCGTGCCCCGTGCCGCGGTCCCCGGCACGGCCGAGAACACGTGCGCGCGCGTGCGCCCCCCGAGCCGGGGTCCGGGAGGGGCGCCAAGGCTGTCTTTCTAGTCAGGAGATTCTCTCCGTGGGCGGGGCACCTCACCCAGCCATTCAAGCTAACAATCAAGCGTTGGGGGGAGGGGCGCGCAGGCAGCCTGAAATACTTTCTGGAGCACAGCTGCGGATCCAATCACTGAAATTAGCTTAACCCACGAAATCTACTCACCCACAGGGCTCTAATTGATAAGATCTCTCCCAGTTCAGCATCCAAGACAAGAGGCGTGATATTTTTCAGTGCCTTTCGCTAAAGGGGCGGGGGCAACTTCTGATTGACAGAGCCTCCATATTCAGGGATATACCTAACAAGAGGGACTTGGCAGATATTAAGATCCATAAAGCAAACAGCGACTAGTGCTTCTTCTTCCCAGCCAAAACAGGCGACCAAGTGTGGAAAGCCTGGGTTGAGTGGTCCAACTGAATGATAGGCGCTGAACAGTCACCTTCACAACAATTGACTCCCAGCCCCACCTGATTACGCTGGAGGCTCTGACTGCCAGAGCCTTACCCAGAGCCTTGTGCTGAGTGAGGATAGAGTGGGGATTTCCCAGCTCTTTGAACCTCTTACTCCCCAGACAGAAGCAGTGGCAGCCTCATAGCTGGATCACCCAGCTGCTAATTCAGGAAGGGGAGACTAGGAAAGAGACTCCAGGAAAGCAAACTCTCTAATTGTTGGACTCTGCAAACGCCAACAAGCCTTGACTACCAGCGAGACTAAAGCCAATTATATGACATTGCCATAGAATCCCATCAACTGCAAATTCCTACCTAAGAGTGACACAGGGGCAGAACCTGGGGTACAGAGTCACCGACCAGGAAGAGGGAGAGAAAAGAAAAAAAGGAAGAAGTTAACCTCTCAAAATCAAGAAAAATCCACAGACTTTATAACTTGTTCCACTAATTCTTTGTTGTTGTTGTTTCTTTCTTCTATCTTATTGCCTTTATTATTATTTCTATTTCTTCCACCTCGGTCCTTTTACTCTCTGCCCATGTTATGCTACCCTTTTCTTGAACTACACTACCCATGAGTGTTACATTTTATTTCTTTTCTTCATCCTAACTCTCCTTTAGGGTTACGCTCCAAAACCCTTAACTCTCACTCTCTCCCCTTTTGTTTTTTTTTCCTTTCCTTTTTTTATTCCTTTGTTTCTCTCTTACTCTTATTTTTTCCTTTCTATTCATTTCTTCTTTTCTCCTTTGACTTTTCCTCCCATTTAAGCCTCAATCACGAACAAATTATTTAATTTGAGACTCAAGTTTTTGTGGGGTTTTTTTTGTTGTGGTTGTTCTTTTTTTTCTTCTTCTGCTTTTGTTCTTGGTTTTCCTTTATTTGTTTGTTTTTGTGGCATTTTGGGCACTTTTTACATTGCTTTTTATCTCACTAGCATTCCTCCCAACCCAAAGTATCCATTGTATTTAGTCTTCGCTCCACTTAATACAACAGATTTTTTCTTATTATTTTTATTTTTATTTTTTTCTTCTTTAATTATTGTTTTTTCTCTCCTTTTTTCTGTTTCCCTCTCATCCCTCTCATTATATCTCTTAGTCGACCATCACTTACAAGGAAATCATTTTATGCTTGTCTAAGATTTTCTCCCTTTTTTATTTTTTTTGTATTTAGTAGGTCCCTACTCCCTTTTTTGCCCCTTGAACTCTTCACCCCAAATCAGGCCCTCCATTATAGGCAGTTTTTGTTCCATTTAGCATAATATAATTCACAGGTCATCACGATATTTCCCTAAAAAGGTGAGAGTAGGGGAAGAGAAGAAAGAAAAAAAAGGGAAATAATAAATTATTACTTTTTTTTTGTTGGAGTGTTTTCCTTATTTCTTTTTTATTTTTTTTCTTTTCCTTTTTATTTTTTATTAATTCTAATTAACACTATCATCAAGACCACCTTCAGATGCCAATAAGAAAAAGGAAATCGAACATTATGGATACAAAAGACAGAGAGGTAACACAAATAGATGTGGAAAAATCTATGGAGAAAAGATTTAACATATTGGAAGCCTTGGAGCCAAATGACAGAGAATTTAAAATAGAAATCTTAAAAATACTCAGAGATATACAAGAAAACACAGAAAGGCAATTTAGGGAAATCAGAAAACAACTCAATGGTCACAAAGAATATATTACCAAGGAAATTGAAACTATAAAAACAAATCAAACAGAAATGAAAAACTCAATTCAAGAGCTGAAAAATGAGGTAACAAGCTTAGCTAATAGAACAGCCCAGATAGAGACAGGATCAGTGAAATAGAAGACAAGCAACTTGAGGCACAACAGAGAGAAGAAGAAAGAGACTCAAAAATAATAAAAAACGAGAAAGCCCTACAGGAATTGTCTGACTCCATCAGAAAGAATAACATAAGAATAATAGGTATATCAGAGGGAGAAGAGAAAGAAAATGGAATGGAGAATATACTCAAACAAATAATAGATGAGAACTTCCCAAGCCTGTGGAAAGAATTAAAGCCTCAAATTCAAGAAGCAAACAGAACACCGAGTTTTCTTAACCACAACAAACCCACTCCAAGGCACATCATAATGAAGATGACACAAACCAATGACAAAGAAAAAATTCTCAAGGCAGCCAGGGGAAAGAAGAATACAACATATAAAGGAAGGCCTATTAGATTATCATCAGATTTCTCAGCAGAAACTCTACAAGCTAGAAGAGAGTGGACCCCAATATTTAAAGCCCTGAAAGAGAGGAACTTTCAGCCAAGAATACTATACCCATCAAAGCTATCCTTCAAGTACGAAGGAGATATAAAAACATTCACAAATACAGAAAAGATGAGAGAATTTATCATCAGAAAGCCCCCACTCCAGGAAATACTAAAGGGGGTTTTCCAACCAGATTCAAAGAACAAAAGAAAACATAACCACAAGTAACAGCTCCACCAAGAAAACAATAAAACCAAACTTAAACTGTGACAACAAAAGACAAAAAAAAGGGGAGAAAGGATGAAGATTAACAGTAGCAAAGGACGATGAAACGCAGAAATACTCACAAGAAAGGGTACTACAATGAATATGGTAGGTACCCTTTTCATTACTTAATGGTAACCACCCTTGAAAAAACCACCGCAAAAACACTTGACTTAAAAAAGGTAGAACACAGGAAAGAAGTATGGAATACAAACAAACAAAAACAAACGATAGAAAAACAAAAGAGAAGAATCAAACAAGATACAAAACTAACAGAAAGCAATTTATAAAATGGCAATAGGGAACCCACAAGTGTCAATAATTACACTAAATGTAAATGGATTAAACTTACCAATTAAAAGACACAGAGTAGCAGAATGGATTAAAAAAGAAAATCCAACTATATGCTGCCTACAAGAAACTTATCTAAGCAACAAGGATAAAAACAAATTCAAAGTGAAAGGCTGGAAAACAATTCTCCAAGCAAACAACACCCCCAAAAAAGCAGGTGTAGCAATACTCATATCTAATAATGCTGACTACAAGACAGAAAAAGTACTCAGAGACAAAAATGGTCATTTCATAATGATTAAGGGGAAACTGAATCAAGAAGACATAACGATCCTTAATATATATGCACCAAACCAAGGAGCACCAAAATATATAAGACAGCTACTTATTGACCTTAAAACAAAAACTGACAAAAATACAATCATACTTGGAGACCTCAATATACCGCTGACAGCTCTAGATCGGTCATCCAAACAGAGAATCAATAAAGATATAGTGGCCTTAAATGAAATACTAGAACAACTGGATATGATAGACATCTACAGGACACTTCATCCCAAAGTGACAGAGTATACATTTTTCTGTAGTGTACATGGAACATTCTCAAGAATTGACCATATGTTGGGCCACAAAGACAATATCAGCAAATTTAGAAAAATTGAAATTGTGCCAATCATATTTTCTGATCATAAATCCTTGAAACTAGAATTCAACTGTAAAAAAGAGGGGGAAAAACCCCACAAAATTGTGGAAACTAAACAACATACTTTTAAAAAATGAATGGGTCAAAGAAGAAATAAGCGCAGAGATCAAAAGATATATACAGACAAATGAAAATGACAATACAACATATCAGAATCTCTGGGATGCAGCAAAAGCAGTAATAAGAGGAAAGTTCATATCACTTCAGGCCTATATGAACAAACAAGAGAGAGCCGAAGTAAACCACTTAACTTCACACCTTAAGGAACTAGAAAAAGAAGAACAAAGACAACCCAAAACCAGCCAAAGAAAGGAGATAATAAAAATCAGAGCAGAAATAAACAAAATAGAGAACAGAAAAACTACAGAAAAAATCAATAAAACAAGGAGCTGGTTCTTTGAAAAGATCAACAAAATTGACAAACCCTTGGCAAGACTCACCAAGGAAAAAAGACACAGGACTCAAATAAATAAAATCCAAAATGAAAGAGGAGAGATCACCACAGACATCATAGATATACAAAGAATTATTGTAGAATACTATGAAAAACTATATGCCTCCAAATACAACAATCTAGAAGAAATGGATAAATTCCTAGAACAATACAACCTTCCTAACTGAGTCATGAAGAAGCAGAAAGCCTAAACAGACCAATCAGCAGGGAGGAAATAGAAAAAACTATTAAAAACCTCCCCAAAAATAAAAGTCCAGGTCCAGATGGTTATACTAGTGAATTCTATCAAACATTCAAAGAAGACTTGGTTCCTATTCTACTCAAAGTCTTCCAAAAAATTGAAGAAGAAGCAATACTTCCAAACACATTTTATGAGGCCAACATAACCCTCATACCAAAACCTGGCAAGGATGGCACAAAAAAAGAAAACTACAGACCAATATCTCTAATGAATACAGATGCTAAAATACCAGGGGTGGGGGGAGGGAGGATGCAGGAGGGAGGGAGGGAGAGATTTAGGGGGAGGGGGAGGGGCACAGAGAAAACTAGATAGAGGGTGACGGAGGACAATCTGACTCTGGGCGAGGGGTATGCAACATAATTTAATGACAAGATAACCTAGACATGTTTTCTTTGAATATATGTACCCTGAATTATTAATGTCATCCCATTAACATTAATAAAAATTAAAAAGAAATAAATAGAGTTGATCTAATATGTCCTTTAAGTCTGCTGTTTCTCTCTTAATTTTCTTTCTTGAGGATCTATCTATGATGTTAATGGGGGTATTGAAATCCCCTCCTATTATAGTATTGCTGTTGATCTCTCCCTTTAAATCCATCAAAGTCTGCTTTATATATTTAGGTGCTCCTATATTAGGTGCGTAGATATTTATAATGATTATATCTTCCTTTTGCATTGCTTCCTTTATCATTATGTAGTGACCTTCTTTATCTCTAACTATAGTCTTAGTTTTAAAGTCCATTTTGTCTGATATAAGTATTGCTACCCCAGCTTGTCTTTCATTTCCATTTGCGTGAAATATTTTTTTCCATCATTTTATCTTCAGTCTATGTGCATCTTTTGATTTAAGATGTGTCTCTTGTAGACAGCATATGTATGGGTCCTGTTTTCTTATCCATGCAGCTACCATATGTCTTTTGACTGGATCATTTAATCCATTTACATTTAAGGTTATTATTGATATGTAATTGTTTATTGCCATTTTATTCTTTAAAACTGTGTTCCTCTTTTGCTATATTCTTTTTCTCCTTTGATCTGTTTACAACAGGTCCCTTAGCATTTCTTGTAGCCTTGGTTTGGTTGTAGTGAATTCCTTGAGGGTTTTTTTTGTCTGTAAAGCTTTTTATTTCTCCTTCAATTTTAAACGATAGCCTTGCTGGATAAAGAAATCTTGGTTGTAGGCTCTTGTTCTGCATTACTTTGAATATTTCTTGCCATTCCCTTCTGGCCTCAAGTGTTTCTGTTCAGAAGTTGGAAGTCATCCTTATGGGGGCTCCTTTGTAGGTGATAGTCTTTTTTTCTCTAGCAGCTTTTAATATTTTCTCTTTATCACTTCGCTTTGGTATTTTAATTATGATGTGTCTTGGTGTTGATTTCTTTGGGTTTCTCCTTAATGGCATTCTCTGAGCTTCCTGAACATGTGAGATGTTTTCCTGCCTTAATTGAGGAAAGTTTTCAGCTATGATATGCTTGAAAAAAGTCTCTATCCCTTGTTTTTTCTCTTCTTCTTCAGGAACCCCTATGGTGCGGATGTTATTTCTCGTCATGTTGTCACAGAGCTCTCTAAGAGTTTCCTCAGCCTTTTTGAATCTCTTTTCTTTTTTCTGCTCTGCTTCTGTGCCTTTATTTATCATGTCCTCTAACTCGCTGATTCGATTCTCTGCTTCATCCATCTTGCTTTTAATTCCTTCCATTGTGTTCTTTATTTCAGATATTGTATTTGTCATTTCTGACTGATTCTTTTTTATTATTTCAATGTCCTTTTTTATATTTGCTATTTCTTTATTTAGGTTTTTGTAATGACCATCTA
Source organism: Saccopteryx bilineata (assembly GCF_036850765.1). NCBI lineage: Eukaryota > Metazoa > Chordata > Mammalia > Chiroptera > Emballonuridae > Saccopteryx > Saccopteryx bilineata. Next base: position 66,225,332 of record NC_089498.1, read on the forward strand.
TTGTTGTTCTAATATCTTTGAGCATCCTAACAATCATTACTTTAAACTCTGCATCTGGTAATTTGGTTATATCTGATTCATTTAGGTCCTTTTCTGGGGATTTCTCTTGGTTCATTTGTGTTGCATTTCTCTGCCTCTGCATTTTCTCTGTGTAAAGGAAGGTTTTGGCCCCTGGAGTCCACTGGATATGGCCTCTGTTCCCTCGGTATGGTCTGTCTGCAGGCCCACCACCCCCTCTTTTGTTGCTGCCTAGGGCTTTTGGGTTTGGGCATTGCTGATGCTTGCCCACTTGGGCTGTTGCTGTGGTTTCCACCTCTTCTTCATGGGAGTGGCTGTGCTCATGTGCTCAGGTACACAAGCTTTGTTGGCCTTAGCCTTTGCCCCGCCCCCGTGGGTGGCATTATGCTCGGTCCTGAGGGCACTGGCGAGTACCTTTTCTCATCTGTGGGTCTCCGCCTGTTTCCGTGCTTTCGCCCTGCCCTTGCAGGAGGATCCTGCTCGTGGAATGACTGCTAGCCTTGGCTTTACTGGCCGGGCAGGACTGTGTGCCCATGCTCAGCTCAGTAGCAGAACTCCGCCTGTTCTGGGCTTTTGGCTCCACCCTCGTGGGAGAAGCCGGCTCCCAAGTCAGGCCACAAGCCTCGGTTCCATGGGCTAAACTCCTGCGCCCTTGCTCAAAGGCTGGTCTCCACCCCTTTCAGGGTTCCCACCCTTCTCCCACGGACTGGATTACAGGCTACCGGCAGCTGGGCTTGACTGCTTTTGCATGCCTACTCCTCCTCAGCCGGGCAAGACTGAGCTCACACGTGAGCCCAGTGGTGGCCAGCCAGCTTCCGCCCCTGCCGACAGAACCGCCCCTCTGCGTCCCGCCGCCTCCCACCCTCCAGCGAGCCCTCAGCCGTGTGGGGTGTGGGCGCTGCAGCTCAGACCCTAACACTCACTACTGTATCTCTGAAAGCTCCCTCCTTGTAAGTGGAGCACTCTGCTCTGAGTGCTGTGGGAGAGCTTGTTTGGCTTTTCTCCTGCTTCCCTTTGCTAGTATTGCATTTTCTGGGGGAAATAGGGTGGCTGTCTCCCAAAATGTTTCTCCCTGTGCCTCCTATATTACACTCTCTTCCTGCTACTCTGGACTTCTCTCCCCCTATCCCAGAGCCCCGGATGAGTGGTTGTGAGAGAGGTGTTCTGCACGGTCCCTTTAAGAAGAATGCTGGGATGAGAAATCAGTCTCTTTCTCACAAACAGTATCCTGACTTGTTTCCAGCTAAATACTGTCCTTACACCTCTTCTAGGCTCTGGGGCTGCAGACTGGGTTTTTTTTTCCTGGGATTCAGAACCCTCCCCTCTGCTAAACTCACTTCCCGCCACATGAGTCTCTCCCAGCTGCCGTTTGCTCCGGGGAGCTGGGCAGCCCTCTCCACATTTCCACTTTTCCTACCAGTCTTGGTGTGGCTTCTTCAGTGTTCCTTGGTTGGAAAGTCCTCTTAGTTTAGTCCAAGGTTGGTTTTTCCAGATGATAGTTCTTAAAATTAGTTTGTAATCCACTTTGGTTCTGGGAGGTGGATGTTGGTACGTCCGCCTACTCCAGTGCCATCTTGTCTTCCCCTGGTTTCATTTCTTGGTAGTCTATCAATATCTTGGTGATACTGAGAAAAGGAACCTGGCTTTGTTCTTTACATTCTAGAGCCACAGAGTAGATTTTGAGAGTCATGATGTATTTGTGTCATGGGGAATCTAGTTAACTAACAGGTAGGGGACATTACTTTTCTTTCAAAAATTTAAAAGAAATGGACAATTGAAAGGTTATTTTACCAACAATAAATGTAAAGAAGTAAATTTATGTATATCTATAAATTCATATATTACACACACACACACACACACACACACAGATATATATATCTATACCAAAATTCAGTACTGTTATATTTAGATGATGAGAATATGAGTAGCTTTCATTTTTCCTTTTCCTTTTTATCTGTTTTACTTATCTTCTCATATTTTGTTACAGCACATCTGCTCCACAAGGGATGGCTTAGGCAGTGAGATCCCCAAGGTGAAGAAAAGCACAAGGAGCTGAAGGCAAGGTGGTATATTTTCCAATACTTATTGCTACTTCATCTCTGCTGTTTCTGATGCTCCCGTTGCTGCTGCTGTTACTTCTGCTTCTGATGCTCTCCTGACACCCCCCACCACAGTCTCCTCAGTGTTCAAGTCTCAAGTCTCCTGGATTCTTATGTCTCTTGTCTCCCTTATCTAGCAGTATATGGCATGGGTAGCTACAGGGCTTAGAGCAATAGTGGCATGAGGGCAGTCACATCAACCATTACATCAGTGTGGTGATGTAAACTTGCTGAGCTAGCTAGCCTATATCTAAAAAGGTATTCTTCTGGGCAGCTTACCTAGAAATGCCTGGGAACTAAGACTAAGTCAGCTAGCCCAAAAATTTATGGGATCTGGTACTAGGGCATGCAGCCCAGCAAGTCAGGAAAGCTAGTGCTGCTTGCAGGTCCTCATGAGAACCAGAGCTCACACCCTGGTCTTCACTAGTAGGGTCCTCACATATTCCTACACTGCTCATATGTTCTTTGTGTAACAATGAAATTTTAAAAACCTGGAGGTCTACTTGCCATAAACATATACTATATAGAGTTTCCTTAAATGATTTATTTATAATTTATATGATTTTTTTCTCCTCTATTTGCTACAGGGAGAAGACTAGAGAAAAGAACTAGCTGGTCCATATGGAGAGTTATTTTAAATTCACTCAAGACTAATAGGAAAGACAGTAGGTAGCATACTTCCTTTAGCAAATCTCTTAAATCTTTTGGATGGTACCAAAAGAGTTAATACATTATCTCTTACTGACATCAAATTATTTAAGATTGGCCTTTAAAATGTTATTTGAGGAAGCAGACTCATAGTTGATGTATTGCCCCAATGTTCACTGTAATGCATCAATAACAAATTTTTTGAACCTCTTGACCTCAATGACTTTTACATTTTCTCCTCACACATATATCCAATTTGAGACCCACATTTTAGGTTGGTTATACAGCTGTTCCGTGTGGTTAACAATGGTTATTAATTGTGTCTTTGGAGTTTTGCATTGTGTCACACAATTGGGAAACAATCTATTAGATTCTGATTTCAACACATTCCCAGGACAGTCTCCACAAGGTGACATTAACTGAGTGAATTAATAACTATAAATACGTAAGCTTAGTAATTTTTATTTTTATTTTTTGTATTTTTCTGAAGTTGGAAACGGGGAGGCAGTCAGACAGACTCCCGCATGCGCCCGACTGAGATCCACCCAGCATGCCCACCAGGGGGCAATGCTCTGCCCATCTGGGGCATTGCTTTGCACAACCAGAGCCATTCTAGCACCTGAGGCAGAGGCCATAGAGCCATCCCCAATGCCCGGGCCAACTTTGCTCCAATAGAACCTCGCTGCAGGAAGGGAAGAGAGAGACAGAAAGGAAGGAGAGGGGGAGGGGGAGAGAGCAGATGGGCGCTTCTCCTATGTGCCCTGGCCGGGAATCGAACCCAGGACTTCTGCACACCAGGCCAACACTCTACCACTGAGCCAACTGGCCAGGGCCAGTACTTTTTTTATGTGTGTTCCAGAATGGGTTGTGCTCAGACCAACTAATATTTGTTGATATAAGAAAGAAGGAACCTATCAAGAAGGGCTCCTAGTGGCTAACTGGGCTCAAATTTACAAATAGAGCCTCACAGCCATTGCTGAACAGGGGTTGCTCTTGCAAGCTGTGCTTTAGGGAGAACCCTGTACTGAATTGCAGGCACTGAACTGCTTGCCTGTACTGTTTTCCTGCCATCTGAGCCAATCCTTATGAAAGAGTTCCTATAATCATATTTCAACCAATAAGACTGAGACTTTCCCCATCCAATTAGAGCTGTGGAGCTACAATATCCTTATTAGCATCTTTACGGACCAATCAGAACAGCTTCATTCTGACCAGTCAGAGCAGTGCTTTTAGGACCAAACAGTGAGAATTTGGAGCCCTCATTTGCATTAGGATGGATTAATCAGAAGGAGGAGTGGACAGACTTCTCTCTATATAAGTAAACTCCCCTCTACCTCTGGAGCACACTTTTCCCTTTCCATCCAAGTCAGAAGACTGAATTTACCCAGCTGGAGCTGAAACACTGATGTCTTGCTGGACCAAAGCTGAGCAGAACAGAGCAGAACAAATCAGAGCAGGTGGATGGGACTTAAGTGGACTAGAGTAGAGCTGTCTAGCCAGAGGTCTGCCTCAGCCAAGGAACACCTCCCAGCTATGCTGTCACATAATTGAGCTGTAACACTATGCAGCTATGCACAGCTGTGCTGCATCACATGCTTGCACCAAATAAAATTTTCTCCTTTCCACAAACCGGGTATTCTTGTTGGCATTGAACTGGTGTTCCAGTAGAGCCTGAGCTCTACGTCCATCAGGTGTCTGCAATTTGACTTCCTTGTGCAGTAGGACACCCCTGCTTAACAGCAGGGCTGGTGGTCTCTTTGTGACTACTCTTGAGGTGATTGTGAGGATTCTACTTATCAGTACCGAGACCAATCACCACCACAGAAAAGACACAACTGGCACACACATTAGTTGCAGGAATCACAAGCAGTTTGTTAGTCACAGATCCTATGGCATGCCTGGGTACAGCTTAATGGGGCCCCGTTGGTGTGCTCCCCTCAGCTGTCCTTGGTCAGAGTGGCATGGAGATGATCTGTGCTCAGTGTTGGGAGTCTGGACGACTGACTGCAGCTGGGGCCCCCTCGGCATATGCCCCCCTTTCTGGCATATGCCTTCTAAGAGGTATTCAACTACGCGATTTTCACATCAAGCCACTTTTAGGGCATTCTTCGCAGGGAGCTCTTTTTATCTACATATCATCTTACCCACACATTGACCGAGCCCTGCGCAGAGGGCATGGCCTTGCCTATCATATCACTACACACTAGGTTAGCTCTTGCCCAGAAGGCACAGCCTTATTCACTTGTGTTAATGGCTTTTGTTATATCTAACTTATTTCTATATATTTTCTATATTTCTATATATTTAATTACTATAACATTATATTACTGTAACAACTGGCACCAATGACCGTTGTTCAACACATTTAAAACTGCAAAGACTATGCTAGTTTACTAGTTAACTATTTAGAAGCATAGCTGTTAACTGGAGAAGAAATTATCTAAGCCATTACCAGTGCTTTCCATCCTTGTAGCAACGTTTATTTTCCTACTTTTGACAGAACCATGGGTAAAGGAAATATTATATTTTTAAAAATGTAATATGAAAATAGAATTTATATGAAAACATGGGGAAAGGAAATATCATATTTTAAATTTTTAGTATGAATATAGTTGAAGGGCAATGATAATCACTGTTATTAAAATGCTTAATGTGAGAAATGAAATAGGGAGTGTTGAACACTATGCATTAACTAAGAATGAAATCAGTCCAATATTTAATTCCAGTCAATTCTTGCCAAGAAAACATTTAGGCCTGGAATTGTCAGATAATCTAATTCTACAAGAGAAGCTATAAATATAAGATTGTATAAGCCCTCTAATTTCTATAGCTTAGAAAAGTACACCTAAAACATTTTGTATTTGTCCAAATTTTTCTTTTTTTTCAGTGAGAGAGAAGAGACAGAGAGGAAGAGATGAGAAGTAGCAACTCATGGTTGTGTCACGTTAGTTCTTCATTAATTACTTCTCTTATCAAACTGAGCCAGTAAACCCCTTGCTCAAGTCAACAACCTTTGGACTTGAGCCAGTGACCATGGAATCATGCTTATGATCCTATGCTCAAGCTGATGAGCCTGCACTCAAGCCAGCAATCTCAGGATTTTGAATCTGGGACTTCAACATCCCTGGTTGATGCTCTACAGTACACACTGTGCCACCAATGGTCAGGCTGTTCAATTGTTTTTTTGTTTGTATGTTTCATTTTAATTTGGTGACATAAATAAGCAGCACAGTGAATTCAGAATAAAAGAGAGAACATGTCTCACTTTTGAGTCACACTCTGAAATCTGTAATGCTATTTTCATTATCACCAGAATCTGGCCTGCTTGCCCAAATACTCCTTTAAATGTGGATATCAAAGATGGGAATCAGTACTTGACTTTGTCACTTTCACTTACTATATATCATGGAAGATAACCTCCACCCACTCTGATAAGTCTTTGTAAAAATGTTTTAATACATTCAAAATTATAGTCAAGTCTTTAGAGCTTGGAAGCTATTTTTTTAAAACTCTGAAAGGTTGACAAATTCATTCATTCAATAAATAATTATTTTATAGTTTAATTTTGTTAAAGGCACACAGCTTGATAACTTAATATACATTGTGAACCTCTTACCACAATAAGTTTATTAACATACATATCACCTCACATAGTTACTATAATTTAATTATTAGAAAATAGACTTATCTGTAATTTTCAAAGAGTACGTAATTACAGAGATACAAGAGACACAAATGCTAGCACTTATTTTTTAGTTCAGTTCTACAGGTGTAACTCTTAGTGGATGAAGCATCTTATCTCTGCTACTCATAGTTTTCACTTCCACCATTGCTCCTATGATAAAATTTAGGAAAAGGATATATAATTAATTTTTGATATCCACATATTGAGATCTGTGATAATATATGAGGCCCTAAATATAAATCACAACGTTTTTTTAATGGCCATGTTATGGTGCTCAAGCAAGTCTCCCTGGTTGCACACCTCCCATGTGGGTGGTCAGTCACTTAAGATTGTGCAAAAAGTGGATTTGACTTTAATTTGAGAATTTTTTTTTAAGCAAGAGGAAGGTAGATAGATAGACTCTCTCTTGCGCCCTGGCTGGGATCCACTCAGCAATCCTGTCTGGGGCTGATGATGAAATTAACTGAGCTCAAACTAAGGCCAATGCTCAAACCAGTCAAGCCACTGACTGCTGGGGAAGTGGGGAAGGGCGAAAGAAAGGGAAAGAGAAGCAGATGGTCACTTTTCATGTATGCTCTGACTGGGGATCGAACCCAGGATGTCCTCACACCAAATCAACTCTCTATCCACGGAGCGAACCAACCAGGGCCAATTTGAGAATATTTTGATTTGATAAGTTTTCACCTATGAAATCTTAGTTTAGTTTATAAGTTTCTGAATTAAATAATTAAATGTTAGAGAAAAAAAATCTGTGTTTTTCCTTACATTTCAAAACTCAGAAGCAGTTCTCCTAATGCCTGCCAGTCACAGCTGCAGTTATAACTGTGGCAAAACCTGTCACATTACAGCCCAGTTCATGAATGTAAAAGAGAAAGGCCGAAGATAGATAGCACTCCCCCAAAGAACCACAATTTAGAAAGAAAATAATCTGTAAAAAATTGAATTATATACTTGTAAGGCCAGGAGCCACCATTGTGGCTGTTCACATGCAGGTTCCCATTGGATTCGGGCAGACGGTAAAGAAATGGCGGAGTTGGAGTATGGTGGGCCATCCTATTTACTGGTGTCTCACCAAGACAGGCAAACCACAGAAGAAGACAAGGGAAAAGCAGAAAACCAGCTTTTCCCATGAAGGGCAAGGGATTAGGGAAGCCCCTGCAATCGTGATAGCAAGAACTGTGTGAGCAAGCTCCTGGTCTGTCCCACTTTATAGTGTAGAAAACCAAAAACCCTTAATCCAATATACAAACAAGGAAGTCTCTGATACAAAGTCACTCATCTGAGGCATAATTGGATTCCTCATGAGAGTGCACCACCCAGATCATGCAATCAGTCAAGAGTGTGGGGAAAAGCTTAGTCTTAAAACTAAACCTTAGGCTACAACGACCTGGCCTGCTTATAGCCTGTGACCCAATACAAACTATAAGTGAGCAAACATATATATCATATTTACAAACTTATTTGACCAACATTCCACTCCTTTTGCATGCTTCACAATCTAAACCACAGGTATCTCCCATGATGGTCACTGTGCAAGGAGTGGGATACATTGCATAAACAGAAATAGTACCAACTACAGCAATAGGATTAACAGATCAAAAACTATGGGCGAAATGAGAGAGCTGTCAGTGGCACCAAGAGAGGCAAATCTTTTCCCTCTGGCAGAATACAGGCCAGAGTTTTATCTGCAGACAGCACTGTAGCTGGCACCAGAGGCCACCCTGAGCGGGCATACCAAAACTTATGGGCCAATACACCAGCATCTGCTGGTTCTCTGTGTAGTAAAATAGGCGAACTCATTATTGGCCATAAAGAAATTACAAAGGTGACCTTCATAATGCTGTCCCCTTGAGCACTCAAGGGGTAATACACTTCTACCTTAAGTGGCCAGGTGCTGGTTGCCCAAGGAGTTATCTGGAGGTCCACCTCTAGCCCCTTTCCCCATGGTGCCAACAAGGCCACCCTTCTCAGGCCATGTGGCAGGACATGGGAAATAGGATACCAGAAGCAGGTGACAGTATATCATGTCACAGGGCATGCCCCTCTAGCCCATCCTGGGAATGATGAGGCAGAAACTTTGGCGAGGGTGCAATGGATGGAAACTGCACCTGCAGGTGATGTGACACAGCGGCTCATGTGACACGTTGTTCTTTAAGAAGGGCTGTTGGAGCAGGCAAGAGTACGTTGCCCTGCTGTCCAAAACCTGGCTTGAGTAAAATGTCCTTGGTGAGTATCTGCAACTGAATGGGGGCAGCTGCCCGATGCAGGAGGGCCTCCACTGGAGCTGGGCTTCCCCGTCGAGGTCGCTCATTCAAAATCCGAAGTACTGTCCATAAGCGGCGTGTCCATCCAGTAAGAGAGCCGGTGCCCCCCTCCTGTAGCAGTCCCTGCTTTAAGAGTCCATTATATACTCAATGATGCCAGCAGCCTGGGGGTGGTAGGGAACATGGTACTTCCAGTCCACCCTCAGCTTTTGAGCCCATTGCCTCACCATTGAACCAGTAAATTAGGTACCGTTGTCACTTTCAAGGACCAGTGGTCACCTGTATGCAGCACTCAGGCGGTCCAGAGCCTGTATGACTGCCCTCTGGTCAGGGTTATGGGCGGGGTAAGCAGCAAGCAGCCTGGTGGCAGTATCTACACAAGTGACTGCATACTGGTACCTTTCTGACTTTGGTAAGGGTCCAATGATGTCTATCTGCATCAAGTCAGTGGAACATGACCCCTCTGGATCTGTCCAGGTGACACCAGTGGTCTCCGAGGTGCTCCTTAGAACATACTGCACATTGCTCACAGGCTTCAAGTACCTCTGCATAGGACACAGGCAAGTTCCAAGCCTTAACTGTAACCCACATAGTTTTCTGTCCTGCATGGAGCAGATGCTGGTAGAGCCACTGTGTCACATCACCTGCAGGTGCAGTTTCCAACCATCGCACCCTTGCCAATGTATCTGTCTCATCATTCCCAGGATGGGCTAGAGGGACATGCCCTGTGACATGATATACTGTCACCTGCTTCTGGTGTCCTATTTTCCATAAGTCCTGCCACATGGCCTGACCCCATAGTGGACAGTGCATTACCATCCACTGGTTAATGTGCAAGTAGCAATCCAAAGGGTCAGTCCACAATAGACAGCCCAGCTGTCAGTACAGATCACCAGAGGTGAAGGTTCATTATGGGCAACTAGCCAAACAGCTCTTAATTCTGCCCATTGGCTGCTTTGGCCTGTACCCGTGTCCATCCAAATAGTCTCAGTGGCCAGATGGAAGGCGATAGCCATCCATTTGGCAGGTTGGCCCCTGCTGGAACCATCAGTATACCAGGCATCCTCGGGGATGGGCACCCGCCCCTCCTGGTAGGGACTGACCTCAGGTTCTGCCTCCTGAGCCCCAGTTGCACCTGACTCTAAGGTTGCATAGGTGACTGGACCCAAGACTTCCTGCAGTTCTGCCCTCAATGGGCTGGTGCTAAGAGCACAGCGTTGTTGCAAGTAGGCACTCCACTTGGCCAGGGTGGACATTTGGGCCATACCACTATGTGGTTTGGTTGCCCAATCTCTCACCCATCCTGCAACAGGGTATGTTGTCTTGACTGTAACTGGTGTTGTGGTTGTAATACTCTCAGTGGCCAGGAGGGCAGCATACACAGCTGCCAGCTGCTTCTCCACTAATGAGTAACGAACTTCAGCACCTTTCCACAATTGGGACCAAAACCCAATAGGTTGCCGTAGGCGCTCAAACCCATCCGAGGTTACATGAACATCCAGCTCACAGGGCCTGACAAGATCAAACACATTTAAGGCCTGTGCCACCTTGACAGCTCTCTTAGCAGCTGCAAATGAACCTTCTGCCTGCTCAGTCCAATCTCAACGAATCCCCTTTTGAATAAGGTTGTACAAGGGGCGTAGTAACTGGGCCAAATGGGGTATAAATGCTCGCCAATACCCCAACAAACCTAAGAATTCCTGTAACTGTTTTACTGTAGTGGGCACGGGGTATGCTTAAATCTTATCTATAACTGTGTCAGGGATAACTTTTGTCTTACCTGACCAGACAACTCCCAAGAATTAAACAGATAACCCAAGGTCCTTGTAATTTGTTCTCATTGACTGCCTAGCCACATGCTTTCAAATGGGATTGCAGGGTAGGGACTGCTTGCTCCAATTCTGGAAGAGAATCACTAGTTAACATAATATCATCAATTTAATGGTACATGCGAACTGCCTCTGGCTATTTTCATTTAGCCAGTTCAGCAGCCACCAGCCCATGGCACAAGGTGGGGCTATGCAAATAGCCCTGGGGTAACACTGTAAAGGTCCATTGTCTCCCTTCCCAACTGAAGGCAAATTGGTCTTGACTCTTCAGCTATATCAATAGAGAACAAAGCATTGGCCAAGTCTGCCACAAAGTGGTATGTCCCCAACTCATGGCTTAGCCAATCCATCATGTTAGCTATTGAGGGAACAGCAGCGTGCAAAGGGGGAACAACTTCATTAAGTTCTCTGTAATCTACTGTCATTCTCCAGGTTCCATCATCTGGTTTGCGTACAGGCCATACTAGGGAGTTGTAAGGACTGTGTGCTGGCTGGATGATCCCCACCTTTTCTAGTTTGAGGATTGTCCTTGTGACTTCTTTATAACCACCTGGCAGGCGGTACTGCTTGGAGGAATGGGTAATTGCAAAGGGGAATGTGATGCATGTCCCTGCAATACATCCTTCACAACCCTGATCTACAGCTAGAACTTCCTGACTGCAGTTTCCAACCACAGTCCTTGCAAGACATCTACCCCCAAAATATATTCAGGAATAGGAGATACATATAACTTATATGGCTTAGGTATATAAGTTCCTATCCCCAATGGAATAGTTATTGGCTTCACTTGAACAGTTTGGCCCCCATAATTGTCAATGGCCACTGGGGTCCCAGCAAACTGCTCTGGGTTCCCATAGAGGAGGGAACATTCTGCACCTGTATCCACCAAGGACAACACCTGTTGTACATTGGAAGGGGATCAATGGATAGTTCCACGTGTGGCGTCTGGTCCCCACCCATCCCCGTTAGACGGGTCCCTCAGCCCTTTTCCTATTCAAACTGGTACAATGGGTCTTGGGAGTTCTCTCCCTCGGCCGTGTCTATCATATAATCTTGTAACCGAGCTGCGTGCGCACCAAACGTTTTATTGGTAGCTGCTGGGGCCTTTCGTCTCAGTGGCTGGAACTTCTGTTCTGGTTTAAGCTGCCGCCAAAGCTCCAAAAGAATTTTATTAGACTGGCCATCCAATTTCCCCTTATCTGCTCCAGCTGCAATCAGATCTACCCACATCTGTGTTTGGGTAACCTTTACAGACCCATTTCCCTTGTTAGTTGTGGGGGGGGGGGGGGCAACATAGGCAGCAGCCCTCACTGCTTTATGATCCCAAGTGGCCTCCAGCTCTCCCAAATCTGCTACCATCTGTTTAACTGCATTGATGGGCTGCCCCACATAGGGGCCCAAGATAGCCACAGTAACCTAAAAAGGGCTGATGGGGCACTAGCAAGGACAAATTCCCTCATTTTTGCCATAAACACTTCCTCGTCTGGCCCACGGAACCCAGGGTTAAAAACAGCATTCTTCATACCTAGTTCCTGAAGGACCTTTACTAACTCACTGTAGCACTGCCACTGACTCATTGCCCCTGGCAATTCTCCAGCATTCTGTCAGACCAAACGAATGGTGGCCATCACCCATTCTAATAGGGTATGGTCTCCTGGGTTGCCATGGCAGTTCTGAAGACGCTGCCTCAAGAAAGAGTGTGTGGTAATGGCAGCCAATTTCTCTATCTCTGTTCTGGATAGCATGATGCCATCTACCCCTATATCCCATAATCGTAGTAACCAGGCTACCAGGGATTCAGTAGGTTTCTGCCTAAATTGTGCCCCCAACTCTATCAGCTCTACTTGGGTATAGGGCCGGACCACAGAGTGTTTCATTACTTTGACAGGAGGCTGAGGCTGCCCCTGAGGGACTCTTTGTTGCTGGGTTTTTACCTTCTTGGCCACCACTGGTCGGGTTCTCAGTGTGCATATGGCAGCTTCAACCTGAGCCTTCTCATCCTCAGAAGAGGAGTTGCAGGTGCCTGCTCCCGTTGACTCAAAGCCAGTCCACCGGCATGGATGCTGCTGCTCCTTTGGCGACCATTTAGGCTCCTGTGGCTGCTGGCCTTTGGCCAGAAGCTGAGACTCAAGCTCTTGAATCTGCCGGTGCAAATGTTCAGCTTCCAGGGCACACTGCAACTCGCAAACCCATAATTCCTTCTCCAGTGGCTCGCTCCAATTCCAGCATTTTCTGCCATTCTATTTGCAATTCATACTGAAGCTTTTGACTTCAGGCAGCTTCTCACACAGAACTCCTGGTTTCCTCTTGAGTAAAAAACACATAGCCCATGGCCCCTAAAAGGACAGCCATGGGGAGCCAGAGCAGCAACCAGTACTCTACCCCACACCCATCAAGGGTGGCGGCCACATACCAATCTCTGAATCCTGCTGCAAACTACGCCAGTTGTAAGGCCAGGAGCCGCCATCGTGGCTGTTCACATGCAGGTTCCCATTGGATTCAGGCAGATGGTAAAGAAATGGCGGAGTTGGAGGATGGTGGGCCATCCTATTTATTGGTGTCTCACCAAGACAGGCAAACCACAAAAGAAGACAAGGGAAAAGCAGAAAACCAGCTTTTCCCATGAAGGGCAAGGGATCAGGGAAGCCCCTACAATCGTGATAGCAGGAACTGAGAGAGCAAGCTCCTGGTCTGTCCCACTTTATAGTGTAGAAAACCAAAAACCCTTAATCCAATATACAAATAAGGAAGTCTCTGATACAAAGTCACTCATCTGAGGCATAATTGGATTCCTCATGAGAGTGCACCACCCAGATCATGCAATCAGTCAAGGGTGTGGGGAAAGGCTTAGTCTTAAAACTAAATCTTAGGCTACAACGACCTGGCCTGCTTATAGCCTGTGCCCCATACCCAATATAAATCACAAGCGAGCAAACATATATATCATATTTACAAACTTATTTGACCAACAATACTACAATGAAGATAATTTTTTGAAACATTTTATTATTATGAATAATTAAATTTTAAATAACGTTCAACAAATATGTTCAATAGTTTCATATGTAAAATTTGCATCATTTGGAAAAAAAGATATTCTCCTTATCCTGGGTGGAAAGCCATGAAACATAGGAAGTATAGATTACATTTTCATAATGCTAATTTGTTTTTCCTTAAGCAAGTACAAGTCAGACCTCTGAGCTTTACTGGGGAGATGCCAACATCTGAAATTTGAGGTAGTTGTATTCAGTGATGATGTAGAGTTGATGAAACTGTCCCTATGAACTATTTCTTTTCTTGGAGAGTGTTTACAATTTTCAAGCAAGAGCTGGTTTAAAGTGACTCCACTTCACAGGACACATTATTTGAGAGGGCTGTGGGTGTGCACTTTTTTGGAGTTTGAAACTGGAAGTATAGGTATTCATGTTGCCTTCATCATTTCAGCCAAATAATTAGAGATAGGGATTGAATCTTTTATGGGCACTTTATTCAGATGGCTGGTGATCTAAGGAAATGGGAGTTATGTTCCCAAAGCTGTGTCAACCCTTTATCCCTAGCCAATCATTTTTATAATGGGAAGAAAAAGGTAGATGAAGGTCTTGGAATTTCAAGGGAACATTAATCATGTCATAGTCCAAGTTAATTGGATCATAGTCAGTGGGCATTCTGTCCTTGGAGCACAAAGTCTTTGCTTACAGTCCTCTAGGGCAAAAAGGTGTATCATTTGCAGATCTCTTAAGGCAGAGGCCAGGAACCTTTTTGGCTGAGAGAGCCATGAACACCACATATTTTAAAATGTAATTCCGTGAGAGCCATACAATGACTCATGTACATTAGGCATTATCCAATAAAAATTTGGTGTTGTCCTGGAGGACAGCTGTGATTGGCTCCAGCCACCCGCAACCATGAACATGAGTGGTAGGAAATGAATGGATTGTAATACATGAGAATGTTTTATATTTTAACATAATTTTTTTTAATTAAATATTTGTGAGCCAGATGCAGCCATCAAAACAGCCACATCTGGCTCATGAACCATAGGTTCCCAACCCCTGTCTTAAGGTATAAAAGTTTATTACTTGCAGATCTTGTAGTAATGTAGGTCCTATAGATTTTGTAGTCATGTGGGCTTGTTCAGGTATCCCAGTTATTAGAAGAAAGCTTTTACTTGCATTAACCATTGAGCCCACTGATCATAACCAAAACCACCATTACTCAAGCTAAAATTTTAACTATTGAGTTCCACTTATCAAGTAGACTTTTAGATCTGTTCTTACTTCATTTACTCATATGGCATTTTTGGATTTAGTGCTGGTACACAGTGTTCAACAGGGGGCAAGGAAATTTGTCTGAACTGGTCTCTGAAGTCTTTCTAGATGTAAGACTGATGAGAATGCCTGGTATTATAAAAGCCTTGGTTTGGTAGCCATGATATTTACCTCACCCCCCTGCCATGCCCAGGGAATAGCAATTTCCATCTCTTTGTTCCATTGCAGTTTATCATCTTATCCTGGCAGAAATAAGAGACCAAGTTCTTTAGAAGGTACCAGAATGTGAATGTTTTAATATTTGGAATCTTAGGCTTGCTTTGGAGTCATAATGCATTCCAAATGTTCAAGCATCAGTAAGGTAGTGCTGTCTTTAAATGGCATACTCAGGCCAGGGATGCATCACAAGAAATTCAGAATTTAAAATGGTATAATAGGCAAAAATGTCTTCCATCATTTTAATTAATTTATGTGTCATTTATTGAATAAAAGCTTTTATCAACTTCTGCTGCTTGACAAAAAGTATACAGACTCACTGCAAAGCCAGTAGCCATGGCCACCATCACAGCCGCCTAGCCCATGCAGTTTCGCATTAGATTTGGAAAGACGGTAATGAAACAACACAGCCAAGAACTGGTGGGCCATTACCTTTAATCTTAGCTTGCACCCAGCAGGCAAGTAAAAACACACACTGGGCTCCAAAACCCACTCATTCAGCGCTCACAAAGCTACTGACTTATCTGAGTTTCCTAGAATCAAAGGTTTCTACCTCATCAGCCTTATTCTCCTTTGTTCCCTGTAAAGCCAGCAGCCATGGCCAGGGCCACTATCAAAGCAGCCCGGCTCATGCAGGTTCGCATTGGATTCGGACAGTTGGTAAAGAAACAAAGGAGCCAAAAGCAGATGGGCAGTCATCTTTAATTCTAGCTTGCACCCAGCGGGCAAGTAAAAACACTCACTGGGCTCCAAAACCCACTCACATTCAGTGCTCACAAAGCTACTGATTTATCCGAGTTTCCTAGAATCAAAGGTTTCTAGCTCACCAGCCTTATTCTCCTCAGTTCCCCATCTCCTTCCTTATCCCAGATACAAACTCTACACAAACTGGCATCTCACTCAGCACTCCGCCATCTTAGCTGCTTCTCCTGGCCTACTCCATGTGGCCTCCTTCTGCTCTCTGCTCTGTTCTCTCCTCTAATGATAATCTCAGGAACCAAGAGGGCAAACTCTCGTTCTGCCCACATTTTATATTGTAGCTTCACAATCTCTAATCCAATATACAAAATAGGGAAGTCTCTAATACAAAGTCACTTCTCTGAGGCATGATTGGATTATACCACCCCACATCAAAAAAGGGTAGGAAAGGCTTAATCCCAAAACCAAGCCCCAGGCTACAAGGATTCTCAACACACATTAATATCACCTGGGCGACGGCCTCCTCGTGGGCAGCACCGTCTTTAACAAAGTGAGCATAATATATTTTATCTGCCCAACATTCCCCATCTCCTTCTCCCTGCACAAACTCTACACAAACTGGCTTCTCTTTCAGCACTCCGCCATCTTGACTGCTTCTCCTCTCCTCCACGTGGCCTTTCTCTGCTCTCCTCTCTGCTCTCTCCTCTAATGCTAATCTCAGGAACCAAGAGAGAGCAAGCTCCTTGTCTGCCCCCATTTTATAGTGTAGAAATCAAAACCTTTAATCCAATATACAAACAAGGAAGTCTCTAGTACAAAGTCACTTATCTGAGGCATAATGGGATTCCTCATGAGAGTGCACCACCACAAGGTGGGAAAGGCTTAGTCTTAAAACTAAGCCTTAGAGTATAACAACCCTGACTGCTTACAGCCTGTCCCCCACACCCAATGCAAACTATAAGCGAGCAAACCTATATATCATATTTACAAACTTATTTGACCAACACTCACAGAATTGAAAAAAAAAAAAAGAAAAGAAACAGACAAACAAACAAAACCTCTGCAGGTTCAATTCAGAAGTAAACTTTAGGCCTTTGAAAGGAAGTGTCCCCTATGACATATTTTCTAAATCAGACTTCAGAATAATCAGTTGCATATGGTAGGGATTTAAGTTAAAAAATAGAGTTTTACCGTTAAAAAATAAATTGCTGAGGAAAATTGTAGAAACTGCATTTTAGGAAGTCTTTAAATTAATATTGAATTCTAAGTTTTAAAGATCTCAACCTTGCAAATACTTTGGTAAGTTTGAATTTTTTGGAATGTTTTAAGTAAATGTACATTAATGTCAATACTCAGATGAATCATCTATTTTTTTTAAATTGTTAATTTTTGTTTCTTTTTTGGTTTCATACATTTTAGAAGGGCATATATAATTGTTGGGATATATCATTTTTTTTCTTAGTTGCTTGTTTTGGAGAATTTATAGAAATGCCTCTGTAATGAGAAGAATGCTGAGAAGTTAATGAAATGTTAATTAAACATAAACAAAGATTATAGTAAATCATAATATTCTAATCAACATAAATCCATTCATTTCTATGAATTTAAGTATTTTTAGTACATAGTCAAGAAAACTACAAATGTCCTAGAAAATCCAAAGGAGGAGCTGATTTATTGATTACATGGTTGTCTAGAAACTTTTTATGATAAGCTGATGGAAATAATTATTACTGCTAGGTCAGTGGTGATGTGGTTATAAAAGAATTCACAAAGAGTCGAAATGCTAAAGCAAAAGACCTTTTTACTTTCCAAGATAGGAAGGTGCCAGGCATTAAGATGATAGTGCTGGCCCCAATTGAGGGAGAAGGTTGGCTTTTACTGTTTTTTATTTTTACTTCTTCTCTGCAGCATTCAATAAAAGGAAGCACTTTGCTAAGCAAAGCTATATTCTTGGCACAAAGCACAAGTGGGCAACTCAGCTAATCTGAGAGCTATGCCCTTTGGGGTCTTAGGAGATATATACTCTTGGCTTCAAGGTTCTGTTTCCTTAATATTGGAACTAACATACAGGGTTCCAAAGCCCTATGGACATCCTTTTTATAGGGTGGCTATCTAGGATGAGCAACTATCTTACAGAAGCTGATGTGGCTGTTAGTCATTGGCTAGGGAGGTTGTGCACGGTTACAGGGGGGGTATTACTCAGTGGAGAATTTCAAACATAAACTTCTGATAAGGGTCTCTGACTCAATGCAGGATGTTGCTGAACTCTTTGTTCTCAGCATCACAGGGACCTTGTACACTCTTGGCAGCCCCAGCATGTCAGTACTCCCTGAATCTAACATTCCCCCATCTCTTCTGGGCATAATCAAACCCTTGATTCTTCATCAGTGGGGAGAATGGTATAAGGCTGGGGCTCATGAGAATTTTCTACTTTAGCTGTAGCTATAAGCTAATTAGGTCAGGGGTCCTCCCTAGTATGTGCTGGCACGCTGATAGTGTGCCCTTAGTACTACAAGCTTTATGGACTAATTTCTTTCTGCCTTGCATTTTTCTTCTCTGTACTAACTTCTTACAACTTGCACAAACCTTCTGCAACTTACACAAACCTTCTGAAACTTACACAAACTTTCAACTTTTATGCACTTCTTATCCAGGAATAACTGGCCTTCATAACAACTTGCTTTTCCTTTTCTTTTCAAAAGTACCTCTACACCTTATACCTTCTATTATCAAAACCATACAATTCCTTTCTAATTTATCAGAATTCTTATATCCTAAAAACCTTAACCTTCATTGCGGACTAAATCAGTAATAAGTAATCCTCTTTTAAAGATTGCTTTTGGGAGGTGTCCTTTTCATAAGTAGCCTATTGGACACATGACCAATATTCATAGGTTATTCTATAGTGGTAGCTATGAGCACATATATAATTTTCATTTACCTTGTAGCTTCTCTCTCAGCCAAGGGACTTACACCTCCTTTCTGTATGACTCATAGCAGTGCATGCATCAAACCTTAAGATGACTTACTTGGCTTTCCTTTACCTTAGTTTCCCTCCCTCCCCAAAGTCTCCATGTGTGGACCAGTTAACTTCTGGTTTGTGGCTGAAGCAGGGCATGCTGTCCTTCTCAGGGTCAGCTTACAAGGGTGGGGTCAGTTTTCGCTGTTCACAAAGGTGTCTCTGCTGGGACTGCAAGCTTCAGCCGGCTGCAGTTGACCCAGGCGGATATGCCTTCTACCTTGGCAGTAGTGGGAGTAGTCAGGATCATGGTGTCTGGACTCGTCTACGTGGGAGTCAGTCCTTGGGTAGTGTACTGCTAGAAGTGCCTCTTGGACAGTCTTTGAACAGTTTGCTGAGTAACCTATAAAACCTGTAAGTACTTAGGGAAAGGGTGTTACATTTCTACACTTTGCAGTTAAAGTCCTACTGACTACTGCTTCTAGCTGGAATTAGCAGCAGGTCCCAGCCTATAATAGGCATGGGGCATTGAGATAAGAGAAATAAAGGAGATACTAAACATAAAGGAATAAAACCAGACTGTCAATACCCACAGTAGAGATCTTTGAGGGATAAATAAAACTTAAATATTCAAGCAAGGCATAGTAGATAGCCCTTGTGTTTACAAGAAATGAGATTAGCTTATCTGCTACTTGGAAGAAATACCTTAGGCTCCTGAACATGTCCTTAGGCCTTCAGTGGCAATTCCCAGCACGCTGGGCAAGGTCAGGTCACAGGTAGCTGGAGCAGGGCTAGAAGAGACTGAACCCTCCCTCCATGGAGCAAGGGGGCAGCTTACCTTCTCATGTCCCTCTTTCCACAGCACAGGTGTGTCAACCGGTGGGACCGGGAAGTCTGGCAGGCTTCAGTCCAATGACCTTTCTTTCCACTCTGGAGCAGGGCCTTGATGAAAGCTATGAAGCCCCTTAGGGCGCTGGAGCCAAAAGTTGGTATTTCCTGACTTCTTTTGGGCCTTATTTGCCTTTTCTATTACTTCTTTGGTCATTATAGACCTTAAAAGCCATGCTCAGAAGATCTCACTGAGGGGCTTGACTAAGAGAGCAAAATTGGGAATACAACAACAGATTCTTGTTTATTCCTTCCACTTCCATGTAATCTTCCTGAGTTCTCTCCTTAGTTTAAAAAAAAATAAAGTTACAAAATTATATATAAATTATTTAAATTATATGCTCTCTTGGAGATTGTGAAAATTGTCATTTGTTATAAGTAGGGATCTTAAAGGGGAACATTTCAAAGGTATGTTAACCTATATGCACAGACAGTGGACAGGTGTTGTGACCTAGCACAATTCGTAATTTTGCAGCCTTGGGTGGCAAAAGCAGGGGATTGGAAAATAAACACAAAAAGGATGGGATCTGGAGGACCCATTGCCAAGCTGAAAGCTTGCAAGAGAAAATCTCCACCCCCAAAAGCTTTATTTTTATAGTGTAAAGCAGTGGTAGTCAACCTGGTCCCTACTGCCCCCTAGTGGGTGTTTCAGCTTTCATGGTGGGATGTAGTGGAGCAAACAAAGTATAAATAAAAAGATAGACTTAACTATAGTAAGTTATTTTATAAAGATTTATTCTGCCAAACTTAACAAAAATCTGACACAAAGTACTTGGTAAGTAATTATTATTATATGCTTTTTCTGCTGTAACTCTGCTTTATAAATTTTATAAAGTAAAGTTACTTCCCTACTTTATAAATCACTATTACTGTGGAACTGGTGGGCGATTAGAAAACTTTACTATTAACAGAGATACAAAAGTGGGTGGTAGGTATAAAAAGGTTAACTACCCCTGGTGTAAAGCAAAGTTATTTTGCAAAACAAAGAGAGCTCAGATACAAAGTCACATTTCTGAGGCAAACCAAGAATTCTCTCAAATTCAGAAAACTCCCCACTAAGCATAACATCTTAACTTCACAAAACAAAGGGTAAAAAGAAAACTGCCTCCAGTCTCTTCTAGGGAAGTGGGGAATGGAACAAGTAGAAACCATCAACATCACAGCTAACATGGAGGTGTGGGGAAGGGTATGTAAATTGCTGTTACCGATGTAAACAATTAGAGGTTGTGGGGAAGAGCTTAACCTTTTGTCTTAAACTGTGAGGACTTTGGTCAGCTTGCAGTCTCCTACAGAAAAGGTTTGCTTAATGCAAAGATAAACAGTTTAGTAAAGAAGTACAATAGTATGAGGGGGGCATGACTACCCGCCATGACCTGCCCACTTAGAAATTTATAAATTTATGATCAGATCACCTTGTGAGGTTATTTTCTATAGAACACCTTTCTGTCCCCTCCCCCCCACATGTGTCAAAGGCAAAATACACTGTACAGTTAAGGCATAGGTTTTATTCAGGTTTTTGCAGTAGCAATGTAAATGAAAATGGTGGGGCTAACACTTTAGATCTAGGCAACTGTGATTTTGTTTCCAGTTTTACTACTTACAAAAAATTATGTGGTTTTGGTTGGACAAGGGATTTAAACAGGCTAAATCTTAATCTCCTTATCTTTAAAATGAATAGGATACAGTATCTAATTTGCAGTGTTGTTGGGAGAATTAATGAGATTATATATGTAAAGTGCTTATTAAAGTGCTAGAAAGATAGTTAAATGCTCAATTAATATTATCTGTTGGTAATTGATTAATGAATCACTCCAGTGAAATTTCAGTTGTGTAAGAAAAGTTCTGATATATGTTATGCTGAATGATCTGGTTCTTAATAATTACCAATTTTTCATGAGTCCTGGATATACAATGGATGAAATAATTTTTTGCCTTTTTTCTTCTTTTCACTTACAGTAAAAACTCCTTATGATAAAGTTCAAACACTGAAATAAATTCAGTTTGTTTATTATACTTGAAACCTGGAAGATCCTATGTATATATTTGAAATCCTAGTCAAATTGTTAACACTATACTGAAATTAGTAGCTAGCATGGTAGAGGACTAATTATCTGCTGTGAATCATAAGGTGGAGAGTAGAGTATTTAAAGAACTAGATCAACTGCACAGGAGCCTCAGTGCAGAGTTTTCCGTGAGGGTCCCATGTGTGAGGTATCAGTATTTCTTGCCAAAGATGGAAGTTAAAGTGATTACATAATTTTTCAAAGCAGTTAAAACATGACTTGTAGGCAAATATAAAATAAACCTGTCAAAGATTTAACCAAACCATTAGTTAATGAGGGAACTGTTAAATTAAAACCTGTTGAGAATCTCTTAAAGAGGTTTGCATTCTCTAGTGGACAAAATTCGTTTGCATTGCTGTGAACGGGAATCATTTGCATTGTTACCAGTTTTCTGTAACTTCTATCTGTGTAAAGCTATAAAATAGTCCAGTCAATAATAAATCTCATTGAACATTCCCAATCCTATTGCCCAGTAAGATCAGAACCAGAGGGTACACTAAATATGCTGAATCATCGATTTTGCACATTTACAAATCTTGGATAATTTTTCTGGTGATTCAGGACACTGAGTCAGAATGTGCAGTAAGGTGTGGGGAGAAAAGGTGGGCAGGGTCTTAGAACTGAATTTGAAGAATTTATTATCAGTGATTCAGAAAACACGTCAGGAATGGAGATTACTCCAAAGGTGATCCTAAACATGCTTATTTGAACATTTGAATGGTTCAGATTCTAAAGGAAGTCAGTTTTTTAGCTCATGACAATAGTTGAGTTTTGATGTGTCTGTGTAATTTCTTTGACATATATTTAATTATCAAAACACTGTTTTCAGGTATCCTGAAAGATCCTTGAGCACAAAATTTTCACAGGTGCCTGAGTCCCTTCAGCAATTATTAAATTTGATTTAGTTTCTCTTGATTTTTCCTATGGTATTAACTGTGCAGCCAAAATGTTTGGCTTCCTACTTAACTTCATTGTTTTAGACCAGTGATTTTCAACCTTTTTTAACTCATGGCACATATAAACTAATTACTAAAATTCTGTGGCACACCAAAAAATATATTTTTTGCCAATTTGACAAAAAGAAAAGGTACAATTTTGATTCATTCACACCAGACAGAATTGTGTTAGCTATTGTCATTTTTTAATTTGACAATCAAAAAATAAAAATAAAGATCAGTGCCCCTGACTAAGTAGTCAGGTATTGCATGTTTTAAAAATTGTTGCAGCACACCGGTTGAAAATTGCTGTTTTAGACAACTGAATGAAAGGGAAAAGCCTAATACATTTAAAAAGAGCTGGCATATATTTCGGAGTTGATATTAGAGAATAAGTTAGTAAGAGTGAAGCCATCACAACTCTCAAATCAGAGTGAAGTGTATAAAAAGATACTTTTCCTTTTAATTTTAGGAACTGAAAAACAAATGATAGGTAGATGGAAAACTGCTGAATTATCTGTGAATACATAAGCTCATCTAAAAAAAAAATAAAATATATAGTATATAAAATATTATATATACATTTATATACAAAAATTATATATAAATATATAATATACTAATACAAGGCTGAGTTACATAAGTGAGAAAAATTATGTGGTGGGTTTTCTATTTTAAAGGAAGGCAGTTTTAAGCCTTGCAATTGCAAAGCAGAGATAAAAAAAAAAACCCTACAAAATTCAGAAACTCTTGGATGAACAGTGGTAAAGTCAAATTTACTGTATGTTCAGGTGCATATTATAAAATTCATTGTTTCTCTCTTTATATTTTAACAGAAGCACCAAGGAAAATAATCAATTGGAATGTGGAAAATGGAAAAAGAGAATGAAGAAAATCATCACATCAATCATTTTCAAAAAAGCTTATATTACTTTTTTCTTCCTTTTTCTTTTTTTTAGGTGGTGAGGTGGTGTTAGTTAAATAAGTTTGTAAATATGATGTATATGTTTGCTCACTTATAGTTGCATTGGGTATGGGGGACAGGCTGTAAGCAGGCAAGGGGGTTATTATACCTTAAGGCTTAGTTTTAAGACTAAGCCTTTCCCACCCTAAGTGACTTTGTATCAGAGATTTCCTTGCTTGTATATTGGATTAAAGGTTTTGATTTCTACACTATAAAATGGGGCAGACCGGGAGCTTGCTCTCTCTCGGTTCCTGAGATTAGCATTAGAGAAGAGAGAAGAGAAAGGCCACGTGAAGAAGAGGAGAAGCAGCCAAGATTGTGGAGTGCTGAAGGAGAAACCAGTTTGTGCAGTTTGTGTGGAGAGAAGGAGATGGGGAACTGTAGGTAGAGCGCAGAGCACATTCCTAGCAGCTGTGGCTGATGCAATGCTGTGAGAACATCCAGCACCTGAAACCCTCCTAGACACACCCAGGAGGGAGTTTGCCCACTGTGGGGAGGTGGCTCAGCACCAACCAGGCAGCTCCTTGACCTTTTTGACCATTGGCTTTGAAGAACACACTGTAACACCCTATAGGCTGAACCTGTGTATATAAGTTGGCTTGCTTCCTGAATAAAGCAGATCTGTGTCACTGAATCTGGTCCCTGGAGTTGGGTCTTTGTGTCTCCATCATCCTCACTCCTGGTGGGCCTTGTCCACAACTGGCGCCTCAAACAGGGACCCAGCCAGCACTCAAAGAACGGGTGAGTGACCCTCTGCAATGGGAAACCTCCCTCACTCTTGAGCCCTGCAGGCTCGAGCCCTGTACATCCTATTGCAGAGTAGGTGAGTTAAAGTTTGTGACTTACTGGGAGATTCTCTCTGGTTTCAATCCCTGGATTGAGGATGCGCCCCTCTGGGACCCAAATACTTGGGCCCGAGCTCTCCAATGTGTTCATTCGGCTGAAGTACATGAGGGACAAACCTTCCCTCTTGGTCTCACTCCTGCCCTACTAGCCATCTCCCGTCGAGGACCCTCCCCTTATTATACACTCACGGCTGAGCGCGCAAACAACTGAACTGCTAACTGTGCCATTGGCTCCGCCAGCCGAAGAAGTGGAAGTTGCCACTCCCAAACCTCTTTACCGTTGGTACACTGGAAGGACCCAGCCATGGTCAGTGGTGGGGTCCACACCCCATTCTAATGCAAGGGAGAGGTTATGCTTGTGTCTTTCCAGAAAACAGCCCTCAGCCGATTTGGATCCCAGGATGAAACATAAGGCCAGTCCCAGTGTCCCAAGATGGCCTCTCCGACAAACCCCCCAACCCAGGAGATGGCAAGTCTCCAGAAGAAGACCTCACGGCCAATATGCATGCCCCATCACCTGGGGGGATGTGGTGACTTTGGCAGGGTGGGCCCAGAGAATGGCCCTTGATGAGTCCCCAGGCCCTGATACTCTGATCCTGCTTGTGTGTGCTCTAGTGACCACTGACTCCCAGACACAGGCAGACGCCCACATCTGGGTTGCTATCCCCACCCTGGCGTTATCCTTCTCGTAGAGACAACAACAGCAAGCTATCATTCATTAAGTCCAACTGGCCCTAATTAAAAGAGAAGGGGGAACTGTAGGTAGAGCACAGAGTGCATTCCTAGCAGATGTGGCTGATGCAATGCTGTGAGAACACTCCAGCACCTGAAACCCTCCTAGGCACACCCAGGAGGGAGCTCGCCCACTGTGGGGAGGTGGCTCAGCACCAACCAGGTAGCTTCCTGACCTTTTCGGCATTGGCTTTGAAGAATATGCTGTAACACCCTATAGGCTGAACCTGTGTATATAAGCTAGCTTACTTCCTGAATAAAGTGAATCTGCGTCACTGAACCTGGTCCCCAGGGTCGGGTCTCTGTGTCTCCATCATCCTCACCCCCAGTGGGCCTTGTCCACAGGGAACAGAAGTGAATAAGGCTGGTGAGGTACAAGCCTTTGATTCTAGAAAACTCGGATAAGTCAGTGGCTTTGAAAGTCCTGAATGGAAAGGGAAGTGTTTTCTACTGTGTATTTCTTGCAATCCAGGTACAAGCTAGGATTAAAGCTAATGGCCCACCAGTTCTTGGCTTTGTTGTTTCATTACCATCTGTCTGAATCTAATGCAAATCTGAATGGTCCAGGCAGCTGTGATGGTATCCATGGCTACTGGCTTTACAGGTGGGATATTGTATTTTTTCCAGATTGACTGAGATATAATTGATGTTTGATATTGTGTAAATTTAAGGCATACAATGTGATGATTTGATACACTTACATATTGCAGAATGATTATCACAGTAGGGTTAGTTAACATCTTAATAACTCATTTAATTACCTTTTTTTTTTTTTTCCTTCATTTTTCCGAAGCTGGAAATGGGGAGGCAGTCAGACAGACTCCCGCATGCGCCCGACCGGGATCCACCGGCATGTCCACCAGGGGGCGATGTTCTGCCCCTCTGGGGCGTCGCTCTGCTGCATCCAGAGCCATTCCAGCGCCTGAGGCAGAGGCCACAGAGCCATCCCCAGCGCCCAGGCCATCTTTGCTCCAATGGAGCCTTGGCTGCGGGAGGGGAAGAGAGAGACAGAGAGGAAGGAGAGGGGGAGAGGTGGAGAAGCAGATGGGCGCTTCTCCTATGTGCTCTGGCTGGGAATTGAACCCGGGACTCCTGCACGCCAGGCCAATGCTCTACCACTGAGCCAACTGGCCAGGGCCTAATTACCTTTTTTTTTTTGAAGAGAATATTCAAGATAACTCTCTTAACATTTCAAGTGTATTATATACAGTGTTGTTAAACATAGCCACCACACTAATATTACACTAATATTACATCCCTAGAACATTTCATCTCTAAAGTTTGTACCCTTTAACCAGGATCTCATTTCTAACACCCTCAGTCCCTGGCAACCATCATTCTACTCGTTCTGCTCTGTGTTTCTATACATTTGACTATTTTACTTCCAAATATAAGTCATATAATACAATATTTGTCTTTCTCTTTCTGTCCTATACCACTTAGCATAATGCCTTTAAGGTTCTATTTTTTATTCCGGTTTGCATTTTCCTTGTATTTTAGTTATTTGTGTTCTTACTTTCTTACGAGCTGAATGCTGATTATATTTCATGGAGTGTTTTTAGCTAATCCCTAGGGTAAAGATTTTCAGGATTTTTCACTGTCAAAAATGAAACTCTGTATGAGCACCTTTCAACTCTTATCTTACTCTCTGCTCAGCAATGTTAGATACAGTTGACTTCCTTTTAAAAAGAAAAGATAAAGAAAAAAGAAAAAAAATCTTTTTTCTTTCTTCATTTCTAAGATAGTGTACTATCCTGATTCTGTCCCACTTACCTGATTTCTCACTTTCAGTTTTCTTTACTGGCTCTGTCTTTTCTATCAGATCTTAACAGTTGCTTCCTCTCTCCTTAATTTAGACACATTTTCTAGTTTGTCTCATTTGCTAGAAGGGTTTTAAATACCATCTTGACGTGACTGCTCTCACATTTATTTCTATTGTTGATCATTTTTTTTAATCCCCAGACATATAGCTTAAAGTCCTTGAAATTTCTATTTAGAGGTCTAAAAGACATCCCTTAATTCTTTAATTTCTCTCTTATTGTTACTTTTCCATGTTTTCTATCTCAATAAATAACATTTCTATCAACCCTGTTTTTTGTGTTATAAAATCTAGAGTAAAATTTGACACTTCTCTCTCTTACTTTCCACTTTAATTCATAATCATGCCCTATCAGCTCTACATCTAAGATATATATCTCAAATCTCTTCATTTCTTTCTTATCTCTACTGCCATAGTTTGGGCCCAATTCACAGTGGTCTATCAAAGTATACTTCATACGTGTCTCACACCTTCCACTCTTTCCTTTTTGTTTAATATTGTGTGTGTGTATAATTTTTTGACAAAATTTTTACATCCAAATCTTATGTACAATGATCTAATTGTGTTATTTTTTTAAATATTATTTCATTTCAATTTTGATTATATGTTTAAACTATTTAATATAAATTTTAAGTCTATATATTATTTTATTTTTTAAATATAAAATATAATTGAATTCAAATATACATATGTATATATGTGTGTATAAATGATGAAAGGGCTGGATTATGCCTTTCACCAAAAGATGGATACTTCCAACAAACTTTTCAGATTAAGTTTACTTTGTACACACACATAAACACAAATGCAAAAATTTTATAACTTATGGTTTACATTTAAAAATAAATCATAGAATTCTAAATCATTTTTTTAAACCCTACTTTATATCTTTGGTTATAGTATTTCTACTTTTTATATTCACGAGATATGAAAAACAATATTAGGGAAAGTAGCCAATGTTTTGTTGGATTAGTTGGAACTGCTTCTTAAGGTTGATCTGATGGTGGTTTAAATGAGAAAAAGACTGGGCAGAAAAACCCTGTCAGAGAACTACTGCAGCAGAAATGGAGTCCCGAGGGCAGAAGGAGCAGTAGAAATGGCATGAGGCATCTGAGTTATTAGTTGAAATAATTAGTAATTGTATATAGGTGAGGGTAGGAACAAATGTTGTAGGAGGGAGAGGCAGAGGTGATTTCTGATGATGGTGATTTTGTCACTATCGGAACACGGGAGGGCCTCCAGGAAGAGGAGCAGGAGATGACATTCTAATAGGAAATACCATGTTCTTCATGGTTTCTCTTTATCATGTTGAAAAGAGTGAGAATACGAAATGAAGTGAAGCTTATTATTTGTAGAGCATTGTTTAAGTATATGGCTTATGAGAAAGTACAGTTTCCTTAATAGACATTAAATAGAGGAGTATATAAAAGGTCCACCACCTTGTCAATTCAGAGTTATGTTAGGTATCCCCTTAACAATACAGTTTTTTAAAAAATATCAACTCAACTCACTGTGCTTCTCAGTATAAATGTGTTTTAAAACCTTAATTTTGAAAATCACTGTGGTTAATCTACCAGTACCCAGTTTGAAAAATAGTGTATACTGCAGTAATATGAGGTCACTTAGAATTACACTCAGGGAAAATAATTCATAGCATACACACTAAAAATACTAAATATTATACTTATTTAAACATACTTATTAATACAGTAACTGTAGTTCATAATTATGTATGGTTACAGATGGGAAGAAGAAAAATATAAAAATTCTTCATGAAATCATTCAGCAACCTTATGAGATTTAATAATATTGAGATATGCAAAAATAGCAGAATATGGGTTCTATTAATAACTTTGGAAATATTTTGTTCTGCTTTTCTATTATTTTTCAAAGACCAAATTTTCCACTATTGTAGAAATGGAATATATGGTGAGTATGTAATTATATTTTAAATAGACATTCAATACATATATATCATGTAGAAAAATGAAAATATAATTGCATCAATATTATAATAATGATTTGTGCCAGCAATTATTCTGCATGGGAGAGAATGGCACATTTTAATAACACTGATCTTGAGCTTATAAATATTGAGGTGATGTCCTAAGGCTTTGTGAACAAGATAGACATTCACTATTTCATGTATCCTGTGATATATAATGTCAGTCTCCTATTTAGATATTTGAAGAGATTATATTATCTCTTTTTTTCCTCCAGTCTATATTGTTCTTAATATATTTATTTATATACTATATCTTTTTATATACTCTATAAGCTAAATGTGACACAGTGGATTCACAATACAAGTTAACTTTAAAATGATTCAGCTATCTTATTTAACTCACAAAACTATAGATATTAAGGCAATAGAAACTTAAGATTAAAACTGAGAGGAATAAACCCTTCAGGCAAGTCAAATTTTTTTGAATTTTTACCTATTCCTTATTCATCACTAAGCTTTTGGTAGTTACCTGAAGGCAGAATAGTTTAAATGCCCAGGATTGTGCATTTAGACTTTCCTTTAGTTCTTTCAAAAAAAATTTAAGTGCAAGGAGGGGAGACAGAGTGACAGACTCCTGCATGTGCCCCAACCAGGATCCACCCATACAAACTTTCTATAGGTAACAATGCTTTGCCCATCTAGGGCCATTGCTCTGTAGCCAAGCTATTTTTAGTGCTTGAGACGGAGGGTCCATGGAGCCATTCTCAGCGCCCTGGTCCAACTTGCTCCAACAAATTGAGCCATTGCTGTGGAAGGGGAAGAGAGAAAGAAAAAAGGGGTAGGGGGCAGGGTGGAGAAGCAGATGGTTGCTTCTCCTGTGTTTCTGGACCAGGAATCAAACCCAGGGCGTTCAGATGTCAGGCTGATGCTCTACCACTGAACCAACTGGTCAGTGCTTATTTTCTTCAAATTTTGCCTCTCAAAAGCTCATTCACAAATTGAAATCTTACAAGATCGGATTCATAAAATCACTTGTACTGTATCTGCACACAATTTAAGTGAATTTTATTATATTTTTATTTTTTTTGTATTTTTTTGATGTGAGAAATGGGGAAGCAGAGCAACAGACTCCCACATGTGCCTGACTGGGATTCACCCACCATGCCCAACAGGGGCAATGCTCTGCCCATCTGAGCCATTGCTTTGTTGCAACCAGAGCCATTCAAGCACCTGAGGCAGAGGCCATGGAGCCATCATCAGTGGCCGGGCCAATTTAGCTCCAATGGAGCCTTGGCTGCGGGAGGGGAAGAGATAGAGAGAGAGAAAGAAAGGAGAGGGGGAAGGTTGGAGAGGCAGATGGGTGCTTCTCCTGTGTGCCCTGGCCAGGAATCGAAACTGGGACTTCCACATGCCAGACTGATGCTCTACCACTGAGCCAGCTGGCCAGGGCCACTATTTAAGTAAATTTTAAAGTGTAGCCTTACCTTGTGTGCTGAATTTAAAAACCAGCCTCCATCTAAGATGGATTCCACTGTACTTCATAAAAACAATGTAATCACGGCCTGGCCAATTGGCTCAGTGATAAAGTGTCGGCCTGCTGTGTGGAAGTCTGGGGTTCAATTCCTGGCCAGGGCACACAGGAGAAGCACCCATCTGCCTCTCTACCCTTTCCCCTCTCCTTTCTCTCTATCTCTCTCTTTCCCTCTTGCAGCCAAGGCTCCATTGGAGCAGAGCTGCCCCGGGCACTGAGGATTGCTCCATGGCCTGTACCTCAGGCGTTAGGATGGCTCTGGCCACAATGGAGCAACACCCCAGATGGGCAGAGCATCTCCCCCTGGTGGGCATGTAGTGTGGGTCCCAGTCAGGCGCATGCGGGAGTCTGTCTGACTGCCTCCTCGCTTTTAACTTCGGAAAAATACAAAAAAAAAAAAAAAAAGAAAAGTGTTATTACTTCTCTTTTTGAAAATGAAGATTAACAGACAGTCCATCTTCACTCACAATTGTTAACCTGTAGGGTTAATTTAAAGAAGAATTTCATGGTTTCTTCTCAAATGTTTCCCTCTCCTGGGAAGGCAGATTCCCTGTTAGCAGGTACTTGTTTGGCTCTTGACCTTGGAATTTGGGATGAAGACACCCTGTTCAGTCATCCTGCCCTTTCTTGCTTGAAGTTGGACGGATTCTCTTTCCTCACTTCTGCTATTGACCCAAATGACATGTTGCCTGGGGCATGAGTGGTAATAGAGCTTTTATTGTTTGGGGTTGATGATAGTATGCTTTAAAGTAGCAATTAGGTGATTAAATATAAAATAATGTAAAATACAGCACTTCAGTGTGAAGTTTTTTTTCTGTCAATTTTATATGAAGAATTCCCTTCCTATCTCTTACCTCAAACAAGCATACACCTTATATCTCTTGAAAGAAAAACAAATCTCTGTTTGGTCTGTTGAGTTTCTTCCTGTGCATCGTCCCTTTCTTTCAGAGAAGGACTTGTAGAGTAAGTGAGTGTTTTCTGTTATGGCAAAGTAGAGGGCAGCCAGGTTTTAGAGTCAGAGCAATTGGGTTCAATGCTCAGTTGCAGCTGATTGTGTGAACTTGGGCACTTTCCTTAATCTCTCTGTGTCTCTATATTCTTACCTGCCAAATGGAGATTTTAATGGCAAGAACCTGAGAGGGTTTTTTTTGACATAGTTAATTGCATTTAGTTAAAAGTAAAATCTGATAATTTTTGATATATCTACATATATATAATGCTATCACCACCTGCCAGGTTCCTACCTCCCCACAAAGGTTATATAATAATGTATGTAGAATACTGAGAGGAGTACCACACATAATAAAAGTACTAGTTATTGCTGTATTCATTATTAATCTTCAAATCTCTAAGGTTTCTTTTCAATTCTAATGGAATTATTTCCTAAAATGTTATCAATGACCGCTGTGGTTGTGAAATACAGTGACTTTTCTTTGTGTTTATTCTCCTGGTAATTTCTTCTGTATGAGATATGGCTATAAAAACATTCCTCATGGAATTGATATTATGAAAAACTAACAGTTTTGTAAAGTAAAGATCAGGACAAATCACTGTGACTATTAAACATGACAAAATATTAAGCAAACTCATTAATTATTTACATATGTAAGTACCTATATTGTGTTAAATAGTGGGGATAAAAAGACAAGTATACCTAGACCCTGCCTGCCAGGAATTCTGAAAAAGAAATGAGAAAAACACATGAAAGAAAGTGCAACTGCAGTGTCACAAGAGTGACAGTAGGTGTACACGTACAGTAATGGAGGAATTCAAAGAACAAAGTTTTATGCCTTGGAGAGTGGGGAAGACTTCACAGAAGGGTTGATATTAAGACAAATCATTAAGGATGAGTAATAGTTCATCATGTGGATAAGAATAGCTAGTAATTTTAGTTAGTAAAAAAGTAATTAACAAAGATAGAAGTGTGTTGGAGTCTGCAGTTTAAAAGAATAGGACATGTGACGGGACAGCCTGGCTATGAGGTTAGTTGTGGCCAGAGTTTGATGGTCATAGAGTCCATTGAAAAGATTTTGAGTTTCAGTCTGTGGGTAGAAAGAAGTTACTAAAGACACTGAAGTAGGGATATAACCTGAGTAGCTTTGTATTTGAAAAATATTTTACTGATGCCAGGTAGCAGATAAACTGGGAGTATAGAATGAAGGCAGTGAGACCCATTAGGCCACTGTTTTGGTTTAATCACCCAATCTTTGGATGATTTGAGGTTGTATTAAAGCAGAGGCAATGGGCAGTCACCTGGAGCAAAAGTATATCAAAGGCAGAGTCAATAGATTTGAAGAGTGAAAGGTTGAGGGTACATGAGAAGATGAAGATTATTTAAGATTCCCAGTTGGGAACTTGAGTTGATGGTGATGTTATTCACCAAGATATTAAATTCAGTGCTATATTTAATATACAGAAGTAAATCATTTTATCATGAAATATATTCATATTATTCATTACCTGTACAGTGCACATTTTTAAAACTATCCACAGAGATAAAATTTTCTTGTTTGTGTGTGCTGGAAAATTTAAGAACACCACGGAAATGGATTTGCTATATAATATAGCCTTCCATATTTTTCATAGTGGCAGCAATTTGAATAAATTATACCTTGGCAATATCTTCTTGACTTACTTTCAAGATGAGGCATCATTAATACTAAAACATTGTCCTAATGGTTTATACTCTGCTGTCATCCTATTGGCAAGGCCCATCTTATAAAAATACTGCAGTGTGCCAGCTCCCCCTTAAACTTACCATATATTAAATTCAAAACAGATCTTGCTTTTGGCTTTCAAGCTTTAATCCTCTATCACTTTTCTCAAGGCCATGCATCTAAACTCTTGTATAGTAACAAAGTTCAGTGATATCTTCCATCTTGGTATTTTGTCAAGTTTTACCAAGAAAAAGGAAAAGTAATACATGGACTCCACTTCCCCTTGGTGTTTGCTGTGTTGGCTTTGTGAGATTTATCTTAACTGATGACAGTAGTAACTGAGGGTGTGGCAATGCCAGAGAGCCTTGTCCCAGTACAGCCCAAGCTTTATGTCGATTAGGCGTTCCTGATTCGACTTCCCCGTGAAGTGGGACACTCCTGCTTATTAGCAGGGCTGGCAGCCTCTTCGAGACTACTCTTGAGGCAGCTATGAGGATGCTACTGTTAAATGCCACTATAGGAAAGACATGACCAACACA
Source organism: Saccopteryx bilineata (assembly GCF_036850765.1). Classification (NCBI taxonomy): domain Eukaryota; kingdom Metazoa; phylum Chordata; class Mammalia; order Chiroptera; family Emballonuridae; genus Saccopteryx; species Saccopteryx bilineata. The sequence goes on from NC_089498.1 coordinate 66,258,938, forward strand.
CAAATTAGTTGCAATAATCACACAGGCAATTTATTACTCACAAATCCTTTTGGTGTGCCTGGGTACAGCTTAAGGGGGCCCCGTAGCCGTGCTCCTCTCGGCTGGCTTTGGTCAGAGTTCAGAGCGGCTTGGAGACAGTCCACACCAACGTTGGAGTCTGGGCAACTACTGCAGCAGGAGACCCCTCAGCTTTAGTACCCTTTCTGGCCAACGCCTTTTAACAGGTGTCAATCTACAGGATTATCACCTCAAACCACCTTTTTGGGAGTTCCTCACAGGGAACCTGCTTTATGTCGATCTACTGAAATGTTAACATTAAACCACTTTTTAAGATGTTCATATTTTCATTAATTTACAAAGTTAATGTAAATAACACCAAGCCACTTCTTATCTATGTATAACTTCACATACATACTAACTGAGCTCTGCTTGTAAGTCAGTCTGTTTATCACATATACAGAGTTATAGCACTAAGCCACTATATTAATTCCTATCCAATTGGAATAACTTTACTTAATTTTAATAATTATTTTTAATATCCTTTTAATTACTTTTATTTATCTTCCATATTTTTATATTTTATATATTTAATGACTATAACCTTATATGATATTACTACAACAAGCCGACTGCTTCCTGTATGGGAAGGAAACCTCAGTCCTAGCCTTACTTATGCCACTAGTTTTGCATTTGACTTTGAGAAAACCATTTTATTAGCCTGATCCTCAATCTCATTATGTATAAAATAAGCCTCTATTCTCTCTAAAACTCAGAAGGTTTGGATGGATTTAATTTCTCTTATTTTGTTTTCAATTTCTTCTAAACCAGTGAGTTTTAAATTTTCCCAGCAAAAAGACAATAAGGAATTTAAGAAAAAAACTATTATTTGATACTTATGATACGTTGAACAAGTGGCTGAAATATACTACCTTTAGACTTTCTGACGAAAGCAAGGTCCTCACCCGTGAAGATGAAGACTCAGTAGTGGCTCGACTGCTGCACACAGGGCAACTAGCAGCCACGCAGTAATAGCCATGTCATATTGATAGTGTTCAATTAGGCAAGAGCTGTAGAGCTCATCTGAGGGTAATTTGAAGCAGATGCCAGCATCAAGACACAGATGTGGGACATTTTTCAAGGACAATAGATAGGATAGCTGATGGCTTCTTCATCATTCTCTTTCCATGAGGTTAAAATAGTAATATGCGCTAACATTCATCTGATTTTAGGCTCTTGAGTCACTCCCAGGAGCAAGCTGTCCACCAAGTAGATATACCTTCAGAGCTGAGGGTCATTAAATTTTGACTTATTCAAGTCTCCTGCCCTTTTCACAGTCTGATACCCCAGATGTGGAAGTCAAAATAAATTTCTGAGCATAACATTCAGAGTTTTCATACACAAAACTGGAAACAGATGGACAACTCTGATAACACAAGACTCCTGTCTGGCAGGGCCATGCTGTCTCACTGCTATTGCTGAGAGTTTAAGCGCATAATTTCTGAGTATCAAATGTCCATACAATTTTTTAAAGCTAAGTTTAGTAGGTCTAATTCTTCCCTTGTCATAAAAAGTTTGTTTCTGGTTTTTATTAAGCAAACTTAAACTTCAGTGTTTTTCCCTGTAAATGGTACCATTCTCATTGGATGCCAAACATTGGTGGTACTATAAATCACCCCTATCTCCCTAACTCTCTTTTTATTTGATGAAACAAACAGAAATTATAACTGCTACCTCAGTGACTAAAAGGGTGCTGGGCATAAATCAGATAAAGACAGTAAAAGTGTTGGCAGTAGCAAAATAAATGTAATTGTGTGTGCAGGACAATTGAAGATAACTTTCAAAAAACAGTATAATCTGTTTCCTGAGAAGTTTAGGTCACAATGGAAAGGATCCTTGGAGTTGGCTGGGTGGAGAGAGATTTTCCTGGCTTGTATATCACAGCAAAGGTGTAAAGATCGAATTTTACATGATTTGTCAGAAAGTTCTAAATTCAAGGATGAGTAATGGTGGAGAAGTCGAAAGAAGTAAGGGGAAAGAGAAAGGAAATGTGCCTCTTCAATTAACGGAGGCCCTTGGAATCAGGCGGAGAGGAGCGGACCTGCAGTTTTCTAAGTGCAGATTGGCATATTGAAATTGGATCTGAGAAGCTGGGATACCTGTTGTTCTTACTTCATTGCTGTAAGACCATATTTAACTTCTCTAATGTCTGTAAGCCTCAGTTTCCTTATCTGTAAAATATATACAGTGTCAAGCAGCAATGGCATGGATCTGTTGTGGAAATTAAGTGTAATAATGCTTTTCAAGTACTTGGCAGAACCTGACCTGGAGTAAACACTCAATATCTACTAGCAATCATTCTTATTATTGTCTGGCAGCCAAAGGCTGAGTGCGTAGAACTGGGCAGAATGACCTTCTTCCTGAGCCCTTTCAAGGTTTCCCAAATTAAATGGGCTCTGATTTATTTCATAATGTTTATTACTTTTTCCTCAAACTTTGAGGTGTTCTTTCTCTATTGAAAAGGCTCTAGTCACAGACAGTAGAATCAAGGTGATTCCGAAAGCTTCTAAAGAAACTTGCCCTCCTTTGTGTATGTGTATGTCAAGTTGTAATGACCCATTGTGTTCATCCTCTTGGGAAGGCATTTGGTTGTTCAGCAGCAGCATTACAGAGTGAGCTCATACACAAGTTATTACCCACTATTTATTTTCAGTGGGAGAACGAGCTTCTACATTATATCTCAGCTGCTGCTGATTTCTCCCTTGGTAAATTTTCCTGAAGTATTTATGTTATATCTTATCTCATTATATCTACTGATCTCCCCATGCTTATCATTCAGCAATTCAGGCATTCATCTTGTACATTTTTTTTCCCTGTTTAGAATTATCTGCACATGTCATTAATGTTGGATTTAAATCACCTGCTGCTTCACAGGGATGGTTTGTGTGCAGCTTACTCCTTCACAAATTCTGAGGCTTCATTTTTGATAATTTGTTCAATTTTGTTTTAATGGATATAGTTTTCCTATGCATGATAGTCTTTACAAATAAAACTTCTATCTACTTTCTGTTTCTGAAAACAAAATGAACTCATTCATTTGTTCATTTATTCATTCATTTATTCATTGCTCATTCTGGGGTAGGTACTTTGCTAGGATATGGAGATCAAGTTTCTCCTCTTCACTGACCTTTTAGTGAGAGAACAAAACCTGTAACAAGTAATCATAATGCAACATGGAATTACTACAAGAGGCATGAAGAATTGCTGAACCAACTCAGACAGGGCACAAATTACCTTTGAGTTAAATTTTTATTTGGGCTTGAAAGGATGAAAGAGAAGAGGAAGACTTCTTTTTTGTAGCCTGTAATAACATATTTAATATCAAATATTTGCAATATTTGCATTTCTAATACACACAAATACATATCCAAACCAGCTTGTTTCTGTTCTGTGCATGTGTACACATAATTTGTAGTTGAGTGTGTTTTCTTTATATATCATGACTTATCCACAATCTTGTTTCAGGATATATATAAGCTAAATGACAAATTATACTGTCCATAGCAGCAGTCTTCATCTAAAACTCATACTCTTTTTTTCCATTATCATTTATTCCTTATTAAAGACTCTTTTCTTTGTATTTGTAATAGTGCATTTGTATAGACACTCTGGGCTAAGTGACTGCATTTTCATTGTAGCTTCCCTTCTTGGCACAAGAATAGATAATCCTGAGCCTTTTAATTCTACCCTCTGTCCCTTGGGTTGCCTTATTAGCTTCTTCTCTGTGCTTCCTTCCTGCTTTTATATTTGGATAGGCATCTTAAATCCTCTCCTACAGTAGGCTCTCATCCTTGTGTAGGAAGTAGAAACAAATGTGTTCCTTTTGTACTTCTTACAAGATGTAAAGGGAATTTAACCCTGCAGTCTACTGATCTGAAGCTCTGTTGGTACCTAAGATGTCTCTGATATTCATCTTAGACATAGTTCATAGACCCTACAGAAAAATGTAATGCACTTATACAGAAATGTCTCGATTTTTATGGCATTAAATAATTGAAAAACTCTTTGCCTTTAAACGACGTGAGCCTATTTTTTGTTGACTATATATTTGATAATATTGTATAATTTTAAGATGGAAAGTATATTGCCTTGACACATATATATTACAATATGATTACTCTGTAGTGTTAGCTAACACCTCCATCATGCCACATAATTATTTCTTTTAGTGGTGAGAAAATTAAGATCTGTTCTCTTAGCAATGTTCAAGTATATGATACAGTATTATTGACTATAGTCCCAATGCTGTGCATTGGAATCCAGAATTTATTCATTTTCTAATTGGAAGTTTGTACCCTTTGACACATATCTCTACAATTCCTCCATCTCTCTGGTAAACACCATTCTACTTTCTGTTTCTATAAGTTCAGCTTTTATAAATTCCACATATAAGTATAATGTCATATTTGTCTTTCTCTGACTTAACATAATACCTTCATGGTCTATTCATGTTGTTGCAAGGGTAAGCTTTCCTTGTTTCCATGGCTGAATGTTTACTGTGTGTGTGTGTATGTATATATAAATAAAGAAGATATAGGATATATATTTGGGATAATATAAATAAATATATATTTCATTTGCATATGAGCACAGGTTGTTTCCACATTTTGGATATTGTGAGTAATGCTGCAACAAATATGGGGGTGCAGATATCTTTTCATTCTCCTGTTTTTACTTCCTTTGGATATATACCCAGAAATGAGATTACTACATCATGTGGTAGTTCTATTTTATTAAAATATATTTTTTTAATTTTATTGATTGATTTCAACCAGAGAAGAAGGTGGGGGAGACAGACAGACAGACAGACAGACAGATAGGATTATCAATCCATTTCTGTATGTGCCCAGACCAGGAACTGAATCAGGAATCAGCAACCTCTGCACTTTGGGCGATGCTTTAATCACTAAGCTATCTGACCAGGGCAGTTCTATTTTTAATTTTTGAGAGACCTCTATATATACTGTTTCACACAGTTGCTACACCAATTTACATTCCAACCAACAGTATACAAGGGTTCTATTTCCTCTACATCCTTGGCTACTCTTATTATATTGTTTCTTCAAGGGTGAGACAATATCTCATTGGTTTTGATTTGCATTTTCCTGATGATTAGTGATGCTCAGCATCATTTTATGTACATATTGGCCATTAGTATGTCTTCTTTGGAAAACTGTCTATTCAGTTCCTCGGCCCATTTATTAATCATTTTTTTCTTTTTTGTCATTGATTTGTATGAGTTCTTATATATTTTGGATATTAACCTCTTGTCAGACATCTGGTGTGTCAATTGTTTTTCCATTGTGTATAGGTTGCCTTTTCATTTTGTTGTTTCTTTTGCTATGCAGAATGTTTAATTTCATGTAGTTCCTCTTGGTAATTTTTGCTTTTTTTGGTTCTGTTTTTGGAATTATATCCAGAAAAATTATTGCCAAGACCAATGTCAAGGGACTTTTTACCTTTGTTTTTCTCTATAACTTTTATGGCTTATGTTTTATGTTCAAGTTTTTAATCCATTTCAAGTTAATTTTGTGACTGGTTTAAGATAGGGGTCCCATTTAATTTTTTCTCATGCAGTTATCTAGCTTCTCAAGTACATTTATTGCAGAGATTTTCTTTTCCTCATAGAGTATTCTTTGCTCTCTTATCAAATATTAGCATATTTTAAAGAAATCATATGTATATCAAAATTTATGAACTATCTAAAGATAATTTAAAGATTTGGAGGTAGAGTTAATGAAACTTGTTGATGGATTCAGTGGGAAGAATGTAAGGAAAAGAAAGAATTCATACCAGTCCCTTGAATATTGGCCTGATCAATTGGGTATTGTGTACTAATGTTAATAATGGCGGTATAAAGATGGTGGACAGGAAAAGTTTTCAAGTGGAGAAAGAGATGGCATTAAGAGCTCTGTTTCAGGTTTGCTCATTTCAGATATGCAATAGACATTCATGAAATGATGCTATCTCTCTCTCTCTCTCTCTCTCTCATCATTTCTTGACCAATCAAAACATCATCACAGTATGCTAGCAAGAGCATTGAATTTTTAGGTTAAATCCTGGTATGTTTCCCTCTACCACGTTTTAGTTAATCTCTCACAGTTTTAGTTTCTTTAGGCAACAAAATAGAAATAATGATGTATTACAGATGGGATTGTTTATAAGGATTTATTGATGATCAGATGAATTAAATTAGCTAAAGTGCCTAGTATATGTTATAGCTTTAATGTCAATGTCCTCCTGATTATTACCCTCCCCCTCCTTTGTCATTTTGGATAAAGACAAATTAAATTTGTGGGTGATCTCATATATTCTGTTATTTTCTTCCAGTGCAAAATTAGTGCTTCTTGAAATACTCAGATTTTAAAAAAAGAAAACACTAAAATTGACATTCTACAGCAGTACATATTGGAGACATTATATTATAATAATCTTGAAGCATGGTGACTTTGGTGACTTAAAGTATTAGAACATATAAGCCCTAAAGAAACAAATTTAACCTGCTGACTGTCTACAATGAACAAATAATGAATTAAAGAATAGACTAATTTGTGGTTGTGAAATAAGTATTTATATTCAGGAAGGAAATTCTAAAATTATGAGCGAATAATCATATATTTTACTGTGTCCTTTTACAATTTCTATTCCATGACTATAAACTAAAGGTATTATTGTTATTATTATTATTAATTTTTTTATTCAGTGAGAGCAGTTGAAGCAGAGAAACAAACTCCTGCATGCACCCAGACTGGGATCGACCCAGCAAGCCCACTAGGGCTTGCTGAGATGAGATGGGCGGGCGATGCTCTGCCCATCTGGGGAGTTGTTCTGTTGCTCAACAACCAAACTTTTCTTAGCACCTGAGGTAGAGGCTATGGAGTTATCCTCAGCACCTGGGGCCAACTCCTTCTAATTGAGCCATGGCTGCAGGAGGGAAGAGAGAGAGAGAGAAGTGAGAGAGGTAGGGGTGGAGCAGCAGATGGACGCTTCTCCTTTGTGCCCTGACAAGAATCGATCCTGGGACATCCACATGCCAGGCCAATGTTCTACCACTTAGCCAACTGGTCAGGGCCAAAGCATTATTATTTAATACTAGGTCACAATTTGCTGATAATAAAGGGCACAATTGAGAGATTAATGGCATAATCTGTAACAAGGAGTAGAGAAATATTATTTTAAAAATTTTTATTTCACTCAAATTATCATTTATACAATATGACTTTTGACTTATAAATTTGTTAAACACTTATTAGTGATAATTATTTTCTAAGGTTTTTGGTTGAATCATAGTTTCTACATTATGCCCACTTTAGTGAGATAAAAGTAGTAAATTATTCTTATTTAAAAGAAAATATCCTCTAAAGAGATTAGGATTAAATTCTGACATCTAAGAGTAATATTGGTGTGAGATATTGGTGGTTAGGTGGCTTGAGTAATACATAATTGAAAAAGAGTTTGGCCTTGTAACCACAGTTATATGAGATGGTCCTTCAATCTATGGCCGAAGTGTGCAAGGGAATATGGTGATAGAGGCTCTGAGTGTGCTGATGCCTAGAAGGAAGAAAACAGGTAATCTAGTGGGGCCATAGCCAAAGATTTTATGAAGGAATATTTGGACTGGAATTAGTAAGTGAACTGATTAATTCTTTTAAAAAATAATAATTTTTAACTGATAAAAATGCAAAATGTTTTGTGTTAGTATAGAAAATTTGAAGAACATCTATTTTCTGGATGGAATAAAGTTATCTCTAGTTCTATCACCCAGGAAAACTATTAAAATTTCAATCCTTATAATAGATAAACATTCTTTCATTTACATACATTGAAAAATATATTTTTATATAATGATAAATCTTACCATATGTATAATTTATACTTTAACTTAAACTAATATTTTATTAGTATTTTATACATTGTTAATTATTCCAAGAATATATTAGTTTTAAAAATTAAATAATTTTATATCATGTTGATGTGCTATGATTTATTTAATTATATCTATTAACAATTTGAAGTCCTGAATATAAATATGATTTCATATTTTAGAAATGGGCCTATGAGTAGAAGCAGTGAAGGTAAAACTACAGGAAGAAAGTTGTGGAAATGAATGCTTAGAGAATATTCAAAAAACAATTAATAGATATGTTTGGACACCAATTAGGTGTACGTAAGCTGCTGTTGGAATTACTGCAGTTGGGTTGGGGCAGAATCACGTGAACGGTGAGGGTTAGATTCAGGTGTCTAGAGTTCGGAGAGGCACTGCAGGTCTCTGTGGCACTGAGACTGTCAGAGCAGTGCAAGTAGAGAGTGGGAATGGATTGGAAAGGAAGCAAGTGAGGGAGGAGAGACAAGATAGCAGGTCATTTTAATATTGAAAGCAAGCTAATGAGGGCTGGAACCTGGGAGATGATTGTAGTAAAGGAAAAGAGGAGATGTTGGAGGGAGGAGTTTCTAAGCATTTGCTGCAGTGTTCTCTGCCTAATACAAATTAAATATATTTGGGGGACACTTAGCATGGATATTACCAGCAATTTTCATTCTGAGTGCTGCTAAAACTAGTAAGTGCTACATAATAAACTGCTAAAATAAAACCATTTTCCTGCATGTTAGTTATACAAAGTAAGACGATGCAGTCACAAGTCCAATAGTTTAGAATGACTTCCTGAAAAAACTTTTTTTTTAACATTTCAGATGCTGTTTTGATAGACTTAGTTGTTTTTGTTTCTGTAGTTTTTTTTGTATATGAATAATATATCAGTGTTTACCACTGATGTTTTACAAGTTCTGTTTTCTGTGTAATGACTACTTGATGATTTCAGTCAAGTGATAACTTAAATTGTTTTTTAAGAGGGTTAACAACTTTAAATGTTTTTGTGTGTGTGTGTGCTTGTATTGATAATGACATTCAAACTATTGTTTAAAAAACTCAATTGTTTTAAAGAAGGAAGGTGGTATAATATTGTAGGAAGAGGACTGGTATCTGATTCAAGAGTATCATGTTTAGGCTAAGGTGGCCATCATTCACCCTTAGGACACTAAACATCCAGGCTCTCAGTTTCTATATTTCTAAAGCTACCTCTACTACCAGTTCAGAAACCCAACTATTACTCTTATTGCTACAGAGCCACCATAGGACTATCGCTACTGTACACCTGCTGCTAATCTTCCTTTCCCTACTAATGACATGCCTCTCCCCTCCTTTTCTTAGTGGCCAGACACAATTCTCTGAGGGGCTTTATATGCATTACTTTCAACCTCCATGAAACGGTTATTTTTGTTTTACCTAGGAGAATACTAGGGAGTGCAAAGAGATAAAAGTAACTTGCTCAAGGTAAGTATTGATTTTGAAAGCTAAGCCCACATCTGTCCATATTGCCTCTGTAAAGTTTCAAGAGAAACAGGCTGGACCAGATCTGCTATTGAAGTGCTGAGAGGATTTAAAACCTTATGACTTCCAGGGCAGAGAAAAAGAAGCCCTCTTTCTTTTTCTATATTGCCAGTGGAGAAAGACAGCCTCATCTTCTTTATGGTCTCAGGGCTGCAGTGCAGGCAATGTTACTAGTTTTCGTACCAAGTCTTGAATCCTTTTGATCAAATTCTGCACATTTATATTTCTCTTTCTTAGAAAAATTTAGAGATTAAAAGGACAATTTTGGCCGTACAAATACTAACAAATCACAAAAATTCTGAACTTACATCTTTTCTCTGGTGTTATTTTAACATAAGTGGTCTCGTAATTTGAGTGCCAGGATAGATCGTTATTTCCTGAAAGTGTATATTGTATCTGTCTTGATTCCTACTTTATCCTTCAGTAAATATTCGCTGAATAAACAATTTAGTGAATGATAAAACATAAACTTTTGAACAAGTCGTTTTATTAAAACATTTTGTAAACTTAAATGATTTTATGGTCAAGCTATTGTTTCCCAAACAGGAATTGATATGCATTGAAATCAGTCATAACTATTAGAGAAATGGGCTTAAAATAGTGTTAGGCAGATTTATATTGCACAAAATCTGACCTTTAAGTTTTAAATACCTAAACACATCTCTAGATGTAGCTGTGGGGACATTTTTATGAGATAATAAAATTTATACAGCCCTGGCCGGTTGGCTCAGTGGTAGAGCGTCGGCCTGGCGTGCAGGAGTCCCGGGTTCGATTCCCAGCCAGGGCACACAGGAGAAGCACCCATCTGCTTCTCCAACCCTCCCCCTCTCCTTCCTCTCTGTCTCTCTCTTCCTCTCCCGCAGCTGAGGCTCCATTGGAGCAAGGATGGCCCAGGCGCTGAGGATGGCTCTGTGGCCTCTGCCTCAGGCACTAGGATGGCTCTGGATACAACAGAGCATCGCCCCCTGGTGGGCATGCCAGGTGGATCCTGGTCGGGTGCATGCGGGAGTCTGTCTGACTGCCTCCCCATTTCCAGCTTCAGAAATATGAAAAAAAAAAATTATACAGTAAAATTAAACATTTTTTAAAGAAGTATTTTTTGTGTATAAGAATAGGTGTGATTTTATAACTTGGATGATATTTAAATACCTACCTTTAAAAAGTAAAATAAACAACTTTTCAAAAATTAAGGACCAAAATTTGAGTGAGAAAAGCAAGAAAACCCTTTAAGACAGTGATCCTCAACCTTTTTTGGGCCACAGACAGACTTAATATTAGAAAATATTTTCATGGACCGGCCTTTAGGGTGGGACGGATAAATGTATCACGTGACCGAGACAAGCGTCAAGAGTGAGTCTTAGATGGATGTAACAGAGGGAATCTGGTAATTTTTAAAAAATAAAACATCGTTCAGACTTAAATATAAATAAAATGGAAATAATGTAAGTTATTTATTCTTTCTCTGTGGACTGGTACCAAATGGCCCACGGACCGGTACCGGTCTGCGGCTCAGGGGTTGAGGACCACTGCTTTAAGATCTATTTACTTTCCCTTTTTTTCTTACACTGATTTTCCAACTCCTCTTTTTTTAAATCCAATTTATTAAAATTAACTCTTCAGTTACAATACATTATTTTTTCCTGTTCAGAGTGTAACTGCAAATCACTCTTGGTATATATTACTGATTTAATAAATATATTTTATAATAGCGAATAATGGAGTCAAATTACCAATGAGATAATTTCTTAACTTAAAATGATGCAGGAAATTGGCCCTGGCTGGTTGGCTCAGTGGTAGAGCGTCAGCCTGGTGTGCAGAGGTCCCGGGTTCGATTCCCAGCCAGGGCACACAGGAGAGGCACCCATCTGCCTCTCCACCCCTCCCCCTCTCCTTCCTCTCTGTCTCTCTCTTCCCCTCCCGCAGCGAGGCTCCATTGGAGCAAAGATGGCCCGGGTGCTGGGGATGGCTCCTTGGCCTCTGCCCCAGGCGCTAGAGTGGCTCTGGTCGCAGCAGAGCGACGCCCCGGAGGGGCAGAGCATCGCCCCCTGGTGGGCAGAGCATCGCCCCTGGTGGGCATGCAGGGTGGATCCCGGTCGGGCGCATGTGGGAGTCTGTCTGACTGTCTCTCCCCGTTTCCAGCTTCAGAAAAATACAAAAAAAAAAAAAATGATGCTGGAAATTGAGGCGATTATTCAAATACTTAGAACAATAGGAAATACTAAGTGATTTTGTAGGAATAGTTTAGTTTTTAAAAATCTATCTTTGTTGGAATTTCAACTTAGTAATTTCAGGTAAAATAATGATATTTTAGATATAGAAGGTAAAACATATTTTAATATATATATTCAATAAATGAGGAATTTGAATATGATTTAAAATATTAAATCTTAAAGTCATCTGCCATTGTCTTGGGATGCATCCACTTTGCCTAAAGAAGTCTAAATAAACTATTTTCCTTCTGATCCTGATTAGTTGATATTGTGGATGTGCTACTGTTCACACATAGAGCTGCCCCTGTTCCTTTGGGAAGGACTGGGAGCTGCCCTTCAGGAGGACAGAGAGCCCCCTGTTCTCCAAGGGTAAAGATTAACTGACTTATCCACTCTGTCTTGGTCATGCCTGCTTTTGCCTGTCTTTTGTCACATAATGTTAGCTGCTTGTCTCTTTGATGACCAACTTCTATATGAAAGGTGACTTTTTCCTCATAAGAATAGGTGCACTAAGCTCTACTGTGCATTTCAGCTGGATTCACTGAGGGATGATGGTATATTGAATTAGTGGCAGTCATTTGAATTTTTAAAAATTCTTTTTCAGAGAGACTAGATTGATCTTCATGATATATACATAAGCACAATCAATCATGCCAACCTGGCTGGTCTCTCATTTTTGTTCTCTGAAACCCCCACCCAGCCTTTGCATTTATTTTCGGCAATGCAGAATCTTGTAGGTTCTTATAGGCAGAGTGGTTGAAAGACCACGGACAGCAAGAAGACTTGAAAATCAAATTTGTGAGGATAAGGGACAGAGGAAGGCTTCAATCTCACTTCTTTCTAGGCTAGTAAAAAATACTAGGATGGTCTCAGTATGTTTTGGCTGACTTGCTTAAAAGGTCTAAATATTAATTTATCATCTTATTTCCTTAATTTAAAATCATGGACACAGTTGATTAATAAAACGATTCCATTTATGATTTATGTTTACATCTCATAACAGACTCATCAACCATTTTTTTTTAACATTAATTTTCTGCAAGGCCACTGTGCTGGGTATCTTTTGTTTGCCTCTCCAGATCCTCAATCTGACTTTCTCTACTCTGTGGGTCCTGACTTCTATGAATAGTGTGGTGTAGTCTCTTGCTTCTATCGTATATATTGATTTGACAATGGGAAGAACAGGCATGAGAGTAAAGGTTATACAGGGCAGAGAGTAGAGTCAGGTAATATATTACACATGTTTCTCTCTCTCAAAGACCAATATTTGGATGGGACTATTTCCTCTACTGAAGATTACAGCTTCTATCAGCCAGCCAACTCCACACAGAGTTCTCCAAAAATTGCTAACTATTGACTGTTGAGTTGATGGAAGTGAAATCTGGAAAGAAAAATTCAGTGTTAGCTCAGTGCCAGGTATAGGCTTTTCATGGTATGATGATAGGTCAAGGCCAATCTTAGAGGATAATTGCATTCTTGGGAATCTTTATTACTGGGTCTGGACCGGCCTGAGGAAGAGATGGCCTCATTACTCTCAGGGCAATTTATGCAGGGGACAATAAACTACCCTGAAGAAAAGGAAGACAGAGAACCAATTTTGGCCAGAATCACCACTGCTTTGGCCACAGTGATTGGTTAAAGATGAGTTCATATTGCAGTGTGCCAATGTGAGGCCCTCTTGGAACTATTTTTCTACCACTTACAAAGTGTTTACTCTTGCTATTAGGGTTGTATATTCATTTTCTGTGGCTGCTCTAACAAATTGCCAAAGCCCGGGTGGCTTACAACAACAGAAAATTATTCTTTCACTGTCCTGGAGGCTGAGAACTCCAAATCAATTTGTCAGCAGAGCCATGCTTCCTCTGAAGCCTCTAGGAAAGAATCTTTCTTTCTTCCTAGGTTCCGATGGCTTCCAGAAACCCTTGGCACCTTTGGCTTGTAGCTATATCACGTCAGTCTGTATGCTTGTCTTCATATGGCCACTTTCTCTGGATGGCTCTGCCTTTCCTTTTTTTTTCTTATAAAGACACTGGTCATTGTATTTAGGGCCCACTCTAATCCAGTGTGACATCCTCTTAACTAATTATATTCGGCAAAGACCCTAAAATTCTGAGATTCTAGATGGGTATAAATTATTTGAGGACACCATTCAATCTAGTATAGGTTACTTCACACAGGCAACTTGACTAATGAGAAAATCTGAATCCTGGTGACTAGATCTATACAATTAGTTGCATCAGCCAACACATTGCCTTTTTTTCTCAGGTGACACTGATTAAGCTTTTAGCACATATATCTTTATTCCTACAAAATAAGTTCTAATCCAGTTAATAAAATTATGTCAATAAAGGGTACATTTGGAATGCAATCTCCTTTATTTTTGCTGTGACCATGGTTGTGCCATGGCGAGGCATGTCAAAGACCTGTAATGGTGAAAAAGAGGGAATTATTAGTGGGCTGGAGCATTAGAGGGGGGTGTCATCATAATGAGTCATAACATATAATAGTGTTCCATGACCAGACTAATTATGCCCAAGTGATTCTAATGTGTAGGCAGGAGTTAGAACCTAGAAAAAAGATTTCATGCTGAAGATTTTTAACTTAGTGCTATAAACATGTGTTATCAAAAGAAATACCATGAAAGAGTAATGACTGTTCCAGTCATGGTGTTAAGTATATTTTCATATGTATATCTTATTTATTTCACACAGCAACAAGATGACTTATTATTCCAATTCTGTAGATGAGACTACTGAAGTTCAGATCAAATAACTGATGTCACTGTAATGTTCCAGAGAGCATGATGCCATCCACCCCTATGTCCCATAACTGCAGCAACCAGGCTGCTAGAGACTCAGTGGTTAAATGCTCCCCTAACTCCATCAGCTCTGTCTCGGTACAGGGCTGGACCACAGGGTGCTCCACTACCTGTGGCAGGGGCTGTGCCTGCCCCTGAGGGACTCTTGGCTGCTGAGTTTTACCTTTTGGGTGACCTCTGGTTGGGCTCTGAGTTTGCAGATGTCAGCTTCAGCCCAAGCCTCCCTTTCAGAAGAGGAGGAGTTAGAAACACCTGCTCCAACTGACTCAGAGCCACTCCACCAGCATGGTTCCTTCTTTGGTGACTGATTTGGCTTCTGCGGCTGCCAACTCTAGGCCTGAAGCTGAATATTGAGCTCTTGAACCCGCAGCTGTTTCTTCAACAGCTGCCGTTGCCAAGGTTCCACTTCCAGTTCACGCCCTCGTTTGCCCTTAGTCTCCAGCTCACCCTGGAGTTTTCGACCTTGCACAGCTTCTTACACAGAGCTCTTGGTTTCTTCTCACAGGGCTGTAAAAAACACCCAGCCCCTGGTCCCCAACAGGAGAGCCACCCAAACAGCCACTCTTCTATTCCACCCTTCAAGGGTGTCAACGGCTCCATACCAACCTGCTCTGAATCCTAGCCACTACGCCAGATGTAATGCCAGTGGCTGAGGCCCAGCAGCTTCACATTGGATTTGGGCAGATGGCAGAGGAACTGTGGAGCTGAAAAACGTTGGGCCATTCCATTTACTAGAGTCTCGCAATGACGAGTGAGCTCACAAGCAGGGGAAAACTGTGTCTCAGGCAAAGAAACTGCAAAAACTGCCCCTCAGAGTGGCAGGCAGGCAGCTTGCCACCCATAATCCCCCTGAGCATAGGCCATACACAGGTGGCACTGCCAAGCACTGATGCACCAATAAAGTAAAGTGCTTGAAACTGGTAAACCAGCAAGCAAGCCTACCACAGTTTCTCCACAGTCACACAGCTAAAAAGTGGCAGAGTTGAGATGTGAACATATTCCTTTTGTGATAACAAGGTCTTATGTTGTAATTATTGTGATACAAGTTTATTAAAATGATAAAATTGATCTTTTAAAAAGTTGAATTGGCTCAGTGGATAGAGTGTCAGCCTGGCGTATAGATGTCCCAGGCTCAATTTCTGGTCAGGGCACACAAGAGAAGTGATCATCTGCTTCTCTTCCCCTCCTTTTCCCCCCTCTTCCCCTGTTCTTCTCCCACAGCTAGTGGCTCAATTAGTTCGAGCATTGGCCTCGGGTGCTGAGGATAGCTTAGTTGGCTCAAGCATCAGCCCCAGATGGGGGTTTGCTGGTTGAATCCTGGTTCTGGTGCATGCTGGAGTTTGTCTCACTGTCTTGCCTCCCCTCAAAAAAAAAAAAAGAAAAAAGATGAATGTACTGATGATATGCAGGATGAATTAAAAGTGGATGACATTTGGCAGTATGACTGGTGAATTGGTATTTTTATTATTATGTTTTTGGTCTCCAAGTAATGAATCAAATCAATGAACTGTTGATTTGATGTGTGGCTCAGCAGTCTGTCAAAAAAAGCCCAAAAAGATTAAATATTGTTGGATAAGATATGCATATTGCTTCTATGTGTGTATATTCTGCAATGGGGGTATAGCCTCTGTGCTAAGTAATTTAGCTCAATATATTCTGTGTGAAATTGTGGCATGTAGGTCATTTTTGTTTAAAAATGTGTATATATACATGATGATAGAAAATCAATTATTGTAGCAAAGAATATCAACCAGCAAATTTATTATGTTTGTTACTACTTTTCAAGGTCATTTAGGCAAGTATTCTTTCATAAGTCTTTAGTAAATTAAAGTTTATTTGCAATTTACAACTGTATTTCAGTTTCTTGTATCTTTATTTTTTCTTTTCATCACTAATCTATACTTGGTTGTGCCAGTAATACCTTTAATAGTCTAAAAATAATTATTAATTACTATTTCATTTTGTGGTTATATACCTATATTAAGCTTTTAGGAGAAAACCCTGATTCAGTGAATGTCTAAAGACAAACAACGTTTTTTAACTCATTTTTTTCTTAGTATATATCATATTCTTGGCTAGTGCTATTAGTTTTGGTAATAGAATAAATTAAAAGTTTAATTGCATATTTTATATATATTTAATAAAATATTTTAACTGCTCTATTGCAAATATGTACTGATATAAAAAAACTACATTATATTTAAAGTTCTCTTGCCTAACGATGGTGGTATTAACATGCAAAAAAAAAATAAAAATAATCAGCAGAAAACAAACATCAAAAATCACTACATAATGTTTAAACATAGAGGGCAAGTGGCCCAAGAGAAAAATACCACTTGATAATCACATTTCTTTCTCTCTTTTTCTATAGCCAGCCAGTCCTCTCCCTTCCCTGAGACTTCACATAAAACATTTTTATTAGAGACAGTGATATTCAGTCAACATAATGATGCCATCAGTTTGGCCAAATACCAAAATCAATGCCCTAGCTATTTGTCCGGCATCTGTGCTGCTGAAGACAGTGCTTTCTGTTGACTCCATAAATTAAAGATCAAGTAGCACATGAGCAAGGCTGGAGAAGCTGATTCCCATGGAAGAACTGCTAGGTGTTGTGGTTTTGTTGTTGTTGCTATTTTTCCTGTTTCAGTAGTGAAAGATTTCTGAAGAATAATCACTCAATTCCTTTGTGCCACTAGAGAGTCAGGTTCATTTAGAGCAGTTTCTCTAATGATCAAGTGTAGCCATGTGTGAATAAATAAGTGGTCAGTCCATTCTAAATGCCTCTTACATTATGTCTAGGTATCTTTCAGAGAGGATCATCCAGAGGAGCAATGCTCCTTCTTCTTCATTTTAGCTTTTGTATCAATATTCTTAGTGGATGTTGGTCAAATAAGTTTGTAAATATGATATATAGGTTTGCTTGCTTATAGTTTGCATTGCGTGTGGGGGACAGGCTGTAAGCAGGCAGGGTCATTAGAGCCGAAGGCTTAGTTTTAAGACTAAGCCCTTCTCATCCTTTTGAGGAATCCCATTATGCCTCAGATAAGTGACTTTGTATCAGAGACTTCTTTGTTTGTATATTGGATTAAAGATTTGAATTTCTACACTATAAAATGGGGCAGACTGAGAGCTTGCTCTCTCAGTTCCTGAGATTAGCATTAGAGAGCAGAAAGCAGAGAAAGGCCACATGGGGGAGAGGAGAAACAGCCAAGATGGCGGAGTGCTGAAAGAGAAGCCAGTTTGTGCAGAGAGAAGGAGATGAAAAACAGAGGTGAATAAGGCTTGTGAGCTAGAAACCTTTGATTCTAGGAAACTCGAATGAGTCAGTGGTTTTGGGAGCCCTGAATAGAAAGGGAAGTGTTTTCCACTGTGTGTATTTCTTGTCTGCCGGGTGCAAGCTAGGATTAAAGCTAATGGCACACCATTTCTTGGCTTCATTGTTTCATTACCATCTGTCTGAATCAAGTGAGAACCTGCATGGGCCAGGCAGTTGTGTTGGTGGCCGCGGCTACTGGCTTTACAGTGGATGTGATCCATGCAGGACATCAAATGACATTGCAATTTTATGCACATTTGTTAATTTCTTATTGTATGCCAGAAGCCTATTTTGTGTTGTTTAATTTAATATTTGCTGTAACCATAGATGTTAATTTATATATTATTTTTGAATTGAGGTAGTTGAAATTTGGAAAGCTAAGTCACTTAGCCCAGTTATGGGAGTCAAACTAAGGTTTTCTGGGCTCCAAACCTGTGGTTTTCCCATTGCACTACAATGCACCTGATATATTGGTGGTGTACATTTATTTATGTATTGATACAAATTAGTTTATATTTTTCATTGTTTAACTAGTGAACAAAGGAACATTTACTCTGCATCATGTAGATAATTGCTTTAGTTTGATAACCTGATGATTTGTTCCTATAGCTCCAGAGCCACCTTAATGTTGAAGGACAAATTAACTATTTAGAAAATTATTAGTCATTTTCTTTCTTTTTTTCTTTTTTCTAGAGTTTGGATATCCTGGGAATAAATCCATTAAACTTTATGATCCTTGTTAACAGAAATTTAATTTAATTTTTTGACGTGCTCAGATTCTGACATAGTGACAAGAGCTTTGAAGGAGTTTAATCAATACTTATAAGTGAATACATGAATAACTCGAAGTTACTGGGTCTTGTGGCTCAGCATACCTACACAGGTTCACTTTGACTTTGAAGAGCTGGCCTATTTATTATGAAGGTGGAGACGAAGGATGCTATTGCATAGCACTTACCATATTATATTTGATGGACTAACTCAGGTGAAACAGTAATGGCTTCCAGAAAAGTTGCTTGAGAAGAATTCTGTGTGTACAGCATTTTTCTAGAGAAAGAACGCAGTGATTGGTTAGTAAATCTGTTACAATAGAATTTCTCTTAATTGCAGATATTTATTTATCATCTTTGTTTTACATCTTAGAACAGCATAAGACAATGAATAAGACTTGAATATCTAAAAAAATTTGTATGTGCGACTCTGATAATATTGCAGCATATGAATTACTGTGAAATATTTTGCCATTCTGAACCAGGAAATTAATAATGCTAGAAAAATATATTCAGTATAAACATTTCTACTTGGTGGCAAAATAAAATTTACAACATCCAGTCCGTTCATTGCTCTGGCTCCTTTTAGTTCTTTAATTATGTTGAATCTGCTTCTAGAACTTTCTGGTCCCTGAGTGACTATGGCTGTTGAGTAATAATGCATCATTAGTATGCTATGGTTAGCTTGCTTGATGTGCTACTTAAGAAATCCAGGGAAGAGCAACTCTATAAGCAGATTGGCTTTAATTATTAGAGGGAAAGATACACTAGTACCAAGGTACTTCTGTTGGCATCAACGTGAGTATTTTTTACAAAATTATAATTTTCATCCTAAATTTGGGGTCTTTTATTCAGTTCATCATTTGGCAACATCCCTGCAATTTACGTGTATTCTCCTTGGGCAAATCTTATATTTAATGTCAACCTGCATCGGTTTCTCAACCTTCCCTTCCCCCTTGGTATTTTCCTTCTACTGTACAATAAATACAATCTGAGTTCTAGTTCTGTCCATCCTTGGAAACAACCTGCTCTTCAAGAACCAGAGTCTCTATTTGTGCTAAGGTGTAGAAGTATAAAATGTAACAAAGGAAATCGGTGTTCTTTACAAAGAACAGTATGCCATGTGTTCATATTTTAGTTTCAAACTAAACTAATTAATGTTTACAGAAGAAAGAAAAAATTTCTGTCATCAACTAATTTTATTTGAACAGAGAACAAAAAGAAATGAATTGTATAAATTCAATTGTATAAATTAAAGAACACAGACTTGCTAAGACCTGAAACAACTATAAAAATCAAGTAAAATTTTCATATACTGAATAAACTACAGTAGTAAAATCAAAACATTAAAATTACTGAACTACAAAAGTGTTTTTATTAAGTACCATCATATTTAATTCCTCTCTTCATATGTTTTCAAGAAGGTTTATTATGCCACAGTCTTGACACCTATTTGAAAACATACTCAAGGGAGGGAAAACAAAGCTAGAGAAAGCAGGAGAGGGGAGAAAAGGAGAGGAAATTTGCTTTTGAACATGCTTTTGCAATGATTGAATACATACTTTTCCCATCAATAACCAAAGTTATTGCACAGTGTGATCTGAGGACAGCTTGCAACATGGAAGAAGGACTCCATCTGTTACTGTCACACTGAGTAGTAGCCACACATGGCTAAATTACTTGAAAATAATTTTAACACCTTTCTTTCAAACACTTTATCCAGAAAAATAGTAATTAAAGTACTCAGAAAAATTAAACACTATGTATTGTAAATAAAAAAAATTTATAAAAAGTACATACTCTTTAAGATTTTTTAAATTGATTTTTTGAGAGAAGAGAGAAAGAGGAAAGGGGATGAAGGAGTGAGAAGCTTCTGTGCTTTGACCAGGCAAGCCCAGGGTTTCAAACTGGTGACCTCAGCGTTCCAGGTCACTGCTTTACCTATTGTACCACCACGGGTCAGGCAAAAGTATATGTATTTTTTTGTTTGTTTGTTTTAACATGGAGGTGTTATCTTGTTCTTCATGAAAATGTTAACAAGCTGTTTCATATTTTATGCAATAAATTCATTTGTTTTTGGTAACTAAAATGACATCATGGAAATTTTAGAAATGCTTAATTATAGGCTCCTCAGTATAATGCATAGTATACCAGTAGAACATTGTTTGTTCAGACATTTAAAATATATGTCAGTTGAAAGAATTTTTAAACTACAAAATAAACCTCCACTTTAATTCTGGCAGGTGAGAGAGTTCCTGCCCTTGCATTTCCGCCCAATGTTATTTGTGCTACTTCTAAAGAATTCAGTCCTGGAAGTTGGGCAAGAAGTCAAATGTCCATTCTGGTTTTCAAAAATAATGATTTTAATTAGAATATAAAGAACAAAAAAGGCAAGAGGAAGTATGTGTGAGGCAGTAGGTAGAGAGGGTGGATTATGGAGGGAGAAATAAAAATATCTTCAGATACTTCTTTTCCCTAGAATAAACACAGCTTTTCAGTGATTCCATAGGGATCCCACTGTGAAAAGAGCTGGGCATTGGGGAGGGAAAGGGCCAGGGTGACTTAACAAGGCTGCCTCTCACACTGAGCAGTAGACTAATTGACCAAGAAGTAGCTCACATTTCCACATACAACTTTTATAAAGGTCAGGTGGGAATCAGAAGCAAGCAGAGCAGGATGCTGCCTACTCAGGGGAAAAGAGAAGTTCCTTAGAATTTCTTAGAGAGATTTTTAAGAAAAGCTGCTCTTTTTGACCTGTCTTTTGTAAGGCATTAGAGGAAGCAGTTTATTGATCCTTGACACACAGCTCCAACTCACTTAGAACAGTCTTCTTTTTCCAACCTAGGAATTTCTAGTTCCCTTTAGCAAGTTCCAGAGCCACCTCCCCAGTGATTTCATTACTGCAGTGTGGATGGGAAAACCACCTCTCAGCTTCTCCCCTCATTCCTTTATTGTGCATGCTCTTCAGACCCTTCTATTTGTTGGTTTTAATTTAACAAGTCTGTGATCCTGGTGCACAGTGGTGAACACTCTCCTCTTCTGGAGCTCACAGTCCATTTTTGTTTTCTGGGATCCTTTTTAAATTATTTTTCCTCTGTTCTGCCAGTTTATCCAATTCAGTCATACCCTTCATTAAACTTTTCCTTCTTTTTAAGGTTTCTTTCTCAGTTCATGCGTTTCTTGCTCTTTTCAACCCTGTTGTTTTTCTGTGAGGTTTACTTTAATATACAGCCATATATTGCTATGTTAGTGTCCCTGGAAATTCCTCTGAATTGGGCGCCCTACTAACTGCATTACACATTTCTTGAGGCTCAGATGGCTGTCTGCAATCCCCTCTGCTTAAGTCATCAGCATCTAGATCGGCACTCATTTTTAAGTGAGTTAACAGAAGGGTCTGATGGACTTCAACACCAGTAGAGCTTTTACTCTTTCCTGAAAGTTTCTCTACAGGACCTTAGTCAGCATTTCCTCCCATCCTCCCAACCCTAGCTATTTTAAATTTAAACTTTCCTCATTTTCTTATCACACTTCTCTCATTCTCTGAGTCTTTTATTCATCAACCTCAATAGAAGATACATCAATTCTTCAGCTGAAGACAAACTCTACAACCTGAGATCTTGGTTCCATTCTTATGGGGTCTCCAGCCCTCTTGAGAAAATTTCTCTATCAATATTCTCTTTGTTTTCCATCAGTTTCATTACATAATGACTTTTGTCTTTTAGTATAAAAATATGATTGTTTCCCCAGTCCTTTTATTTCATCATTTATTTATTGATTTATTTTTGTGACAGTGACAGAGAGAGGGACAGATAGGGACAGACAGACAGAAAGGGATGAGAAGCATCAATTCTTCATTGTGTCACCTTAGTTGTTTACTGATTGCTTTCTCATATGTGCCTTGACCGGGGTGGGGGCTATAGCAGACTAAGTGACCCCTTGCTCCAAGCCAGTCACCTTGGGCTCAAGCTGATGAGCCTTGCTCAAACCAGATGAGCCTGTGCTCAAGCCAGCGACCTTGGGGTTTCAAACCTGGATCCCAGTCCAATGCACTATCTACTGTGCCACTGTCTGGTCAGGCTTGTTTCCTCAGTATTGGAAAGTCATCAAACCTTATCAGTCCCCTGTTCTTTATAGCCACCTTCTAGAAAGATGTCATCTTCTGGGAAAAAATACTGTACCTGCTTTTTTCACTTCTCACAGCCTGCCACTTCCTCACTTCTACTTTCTCTTGCAACCTGGTATCCATCTGCATGCTGTATGGACTCCATAGTAGTCTAGAAATAGTCTAGCTACACACCCCATGGACACTGCTATCACCAAGGTCAGCTTCTAGTTGGGAAATTCACAAAAGACCTTCCAGCTTAGTTTTCCTATAGTAATTAACCTTGTTAAGTCTTTTCTTGAAGTTACTCTTTCTTGACCAATAGAAACCCTTTCTTTTTTCTTTTCTTTTGTTTTATTTTTTTAACTCTTATGTCTCTTGCCACTTTTTTTTAATTTATTTATTTTAGAGAGGAGGGAGGGAGA
Organism: Saccopteryx bilineata; assembly: GCF_036850765.1. Taxonomy (NCBI): domain Eukaryota; kingdom Metazoa; phylum Chordata; class Mammalia; order Chiroptera; family Emballonuridae; genus Saccopteryx; species Saccopteryx bilineata. Next base: position 66,282,024 of record NC_089498.1, read on the forward strand.
GAGAGAGAGAGAGAGAGAGAAAGGGGGGAGGAGCAGGAAGCATCAACTCTCATATATGCCTTGACTAGACAAGTGCAGGGTTTTGAACCGGCAACCTCAGTGTTCCCAGGTCGACGCTTTATCCACTGCACCACCAGAGGTCAGGCACCACTTTGTTTTGTTTTTTTTACCTCACTATTCTTTGCATGTTTGTCTTCTCTTTTTCTGTCCATCTTTGTTAATAGTTCTATTTTTGGATTCTTTTCTATATTATATTTTGTATTGTAATTTCAGATAAGATTTTGTTGCCAATTGCAATGTTCAAATCTCCAATATGCTCATTCTCTAATCACAGACCCATATAGTCAGTTTTTCTGGATTCCTCCATTTGCATATCTCACAAGCATCTAACTGAGCATGTCTAAAATAAAATCCATTCTGCTTTCTACAACAAAGTTAATTTTGTCTGTTTCTGTTAAAAACATTATCTATTTGTAAAAGTTTTTGTTGTCTCGCTCTTCCCTTTATATCCCACATCTAATCGATCAAGAAGATCCATCTTCTTAAAAGGTCTAAGATTTTCTTTTCTCTCCCCCGTGGCATTATTTAACTAAATTCTCTTTATCAGGGATTACATACTTACTTAAGAACTTCTATGTCAGTGGGCCTCAGTCTTGACTATACACTATATATAGTCAGTTAGGGAGCTTTTAAAATCCCTGATGCTCTGACCACATCCCAGATCTTTACATTAGGATCTATGAGGACGCAGTTCATTAAAGATGAATAATCATGTTGTAAGCAGCCCACAGCCCCCATGCACCAAATGCTAGTAAGATATGAAGCAGATGCTAGTGATGTTATGAGGGTGATGCAGTTAACTCCTTTGAACCTGATCATGCTAGTCTCTTACTTAAAACCATTTAGTGGCTCCTTACCACCTTCAGCTAAAAACTAAATTCCTTAGCATACCATTAGTGTGCCTTATATCTCATGAAATCATTTGTTAAATTTAATAGGTATTACTTACACATGATAAACAGTTCAAAAATTACAAATGAATGTACTTGAAAGAAAACAACAACAATACTTTCCTTCCACCGATTTCTCAACCACCAGATCCTTATCCACCTCACAGGCAACCATTGTTCCTAGTGTCTTTTATAGAATAATTAATGTAATTATTTTAACTTTTAAAAGTGAGATAGCTAGAGCACTATAACACTGTTTAACTTCATGTTATTTTCACTAAACAATATATCTGGGAAACACATTCTTCTTAATATATATAGAGATAAATCATATTTTTAAATATAGTGGCATACTGTTCTATGAAATGCATGTAAAATAACTAGCGAAAATCTGTTTTAAGTTGTTTCTAATTTTTTGCTACTGTAAACAGTTGCAACAAATAGCCTTGCACATGTCACTTTGTGCATATGCTAAAAAGATACATGCATTCATATTTTGATAAGACATGCCAAATTATCTTCCATTAAGGCTGTGCCTATTTAGAATTCTATCAGGAAAAATACCTGTTTCCCACACCTTCTCCAAAATATGATGTTAATCAAATTTTTTTTCTTTTTTTTTTTGTTACCATCACATTCTTGTCCATATCTCTGAGTCTCATTTTTATGTCCCATCTATGCATGAGTTCATATAGTTCTTAGTTTTTTCTGATTAATCAAATTTTTGATATTTGTCATTTTGTGTTTATCTCAATACAACCAAAAATAAATATCTTGAGATGTTGAAATGTCATGTGCATTTCTTTCTCTGTGAATGGTCTATCAATTATTTTTCTTGAGCCTTTTTTCTATTTTACAGTTTTCTAAAACACTAACTAAAATAATGAATGAAGCCCTGGCCGGTTGGCTCAGTGGTAGAGCATTGACCTGGCGTGCAGGAGTCCTGGGTTCGATTCCTGACCAGGGCACACAGAAGAAATGCCATCTGCTTCTCCACCCCTCCCCCTCTCCTTCCTCTCTGTCTCTCTCTTCCCCTCCCGCAGCCAAGGCTCCATTGGAGCAGAGTTTACCCGGGCGCTGAGGATGGATCTGTGGCCTCTACCTCAGGCGCTGGAATGGCTCTGGTTGCGTTGCCCCAGATGGGCAGAGCATCGCCCCCTGGTGGGCATGCCGGGTGGATCCCGGTCAGGCGTATGCGGGAGTTTGTCTGACTGCCTCCCTGTTTCCAACTTCGGGAAAAAAAAAAAATGAATGAATGAATAAATAAATAAATATTGTTAATTTGATCAGAATGAGTATAGGGTAGACTTGGAAGGGAGAATCTGAGTGCATATTTACAAAGCTCACAAGGACAGATGGATTGAAAGGGGGGAAAAAAAGGCCTAGCAGGCATCTGATCACAAGTGGCGTTCTTCTATTAAGAGTCACAGATGACAGGGAGAGAAGACATTGAACAAGTTCCTTCTTGTTTAAAAAGCTACCCTGACCTGTCAATAGCCACTGTGAATGGATACCTCCAGGAAGAATACACAGTCAAATTTTTATCTGAATACCAAAAAGACCTTAGTTATTTTTTGAGCAAGGCTTTCTCTGCCTGATTAGTAGCAGAAACCAAACTGAAAATTTTAAATAAGGGAGATTTTAGATAGAGAGTGCTATTGTTTCCATATTCCCATATAAAGTCTAGGTCTGAGGAAATAATATCTAAGTGGTTGAATTATTTTTCTCTGAATCTATAATAAAATGCAATTATGTTTGTATTCCATAGAACTAACAATATAGTTATAAAAATAAAGTACATGATTTGTAAGAAAAAGATTTTTTAAGCTGTCAGCAACACTATATTCTCATATAAAAAATTATTACTTAGGTATATTTTAAAAACAAAATTAGACCTACTTGACTATGCAGTGGCACAGTGGATAAAGCATCAGACTGTGATGCAGAGGACCCGGATTTGAACTCCGAGGTTGCTGGCTTGAGCGCGGGCTAATCAATTTGAGTGCCGGGGTCGCTGGCTAGAACATGGGATCATAGACATGACCCCATGGTCACTGGCTTGATCCCAAGGTCGCTGGCTTGAGCAAGGGGTCACTCGCTCTGCTGTAGCGCTTCCCCCATCAAGGCACATACGAGAAAAGCAATCAGTGAACAACTAAGGAGACTAAGAAGTCACAACAAAGAATTGATGCTTCTCATCTCTCTTCCTTCTTGCCTGTCTGCCCCTATCTCTCTCTCTCTCTGTCATAAAAACAAAAAACAAAAAAATTAGACCTAATTAATATTTTATCAAATTTCACTTGTTGCCATGTGTAATAAACAATATGCCCTCCCTGTGGGCTAAACCTGTATGAGTAAAGAAACCTCCAAGAATGGATTTCTTAAATTTGATCACAAATATGTCTTTTTTTTTCCAAAGTGGCTAAAAATAGAAATAAGAAATCTTAGCAGTTAAGGTCAAATTAGGGTTAACAAGTCAAATTCGGTGCATCAGCTATCTCTTCTAAGATAGAGATTATAGAATTATTCACTGAGTTTTTAGTTGAGGTCATTACTTTTTCTCTTTAGGCTTACCTTGTTTTCCACTCAATTTAATACTCTTTCTAAATGACCAGTTTACACTTTTCATATGAAAAAACACAGACCAGTAAGGTCATTGCACTATTGAAATGATCATAAATTTTCTTCACAAAGTTTCAGTCTACATATTATATTAGACCATATATATATATATATATATATATATATATATATATATATATATATATATATATATCTTTTATTTCTTAAGCCTATTTTGGGTTTTTTTGGAAGACAAAAATTGTGTCCACTATTATTAGCTCTCTATTTTTTTATTCCGTTCTTCTTCCACCTACTTCTTAAATGTATGCCTTTCTTGTTTCAGTTCACAGTTTTTCTCTCACTTTTATACTTTATTCATGTTGCATGGTCATAAAGCTCTCTCATGCTGCACCTCTGATGTGCAGAGAAATTGTAGCTCCCCAGGCTCCCATCTGCTGGTTAGGTGGAAATTATATTTTAGTTATATTTGCTTTAAAATTCGGTGTGACCAAAAAAGTGTTAATAATTTCTAAAGTATCACATATTCTGAGAATAAAGAAAACTACCTAGTTTTTGGAAATTCTGTGCCCTTTGCAGCATATTTCAATAGATAATAATAAGGAAGTGCCCCATGAGACCGCCTGGTAGAGGGATGGGTCATGGTCCTGAGGCTGGCTGTGCCCTGGTCCTCCCTGTGTCCCATTAATTAATTCTCTTGTCATTGACTGATGCACCAAAGCTCACTAGTTGTTTTTTTGGGTTTTTTTTTTTTTTTTTTTTTTGTATTTTTCTGAAGCTGGAAATGAGGAGAGACAGTCAGACAGACTCCCGCATGCGCCCGACTGGGATCCACCCGACCTGGATCCATCCAGGGGGTGATGCTCTGCCCCTCCAGGGCGTCGCTGTGCCGCTTCCAGAGCCACTCTAGCACCTGGGGCAGAGGCCAAGAAGCCATCCCCAGCGCCCGGGCCATCTTTGCTCCAATGGAGCCTTGGCTGCAGGAGGGGAAGAGAGAGACAGAGAGGAAGGAGGGGAGGGTGGAGAAGCAAATGGGCGCTTCTCCTATGTGCCCTGGCTGGGAATCGAACCCAGGTCCCCCACACACCAGGCCAACGCTCTACCACTGAGCCAACCGGCCAGGGCAAAGCTCACTGGTTTTTACACCTGAGCTCAATGGCACGGCAGGCTTCTCTAAGGGTTGTTTGTCTTATGACCTCATTAGGCTCTGTTTAGATGATATATCCTTTTTCTTCAAATTCTTCCCCGCTCCCCCCAAGAACATTTGGGAACATCCCAGGACTCTTTATTTGATCTGAAGGTATTTCTTTGTGACAATCTTTTTCTAAGTCCTCATGGTTGCCTGAGGTGCAGATCCTCAGTTACCTTTATTCTGCTTAAGGGCATGGAAATATATTTTCTAAGACTGATAACCCTCAAAACTTGGGTCCAGCATGCCTAAAGGCAGAACGCATTCATTACTCCACATTCTAAATACCTCACCAGTATGCTGCAAAGGAATAGGTCTCAGGTCCTCACTGTTTTCAGGTCTTGAAGAATTATGTTCCCTCCTTAGGTTAAGGGTAACTTCTTCCTCTTTCTAGAGAACCCACCCTCTCGTTCCCTGACTAGACTTCTCTCTGCCCTCATCATCCAGGGTATCTGACAAAGTCTTCTTAATGAACTCTCTAATGCTTCTTTGACATTTCTATGTCTATTAGGTCTCAAATATAACTTGGGCAAAATAGTAATTTTCACTATTTCTTCCTCATTTCAAACTTTTTCCCAGATGTCATGGACATTCCCATTCCTCTTCCAGCCTTGAGTCTTAAAGTGTTCATGCCAAACACCAGGAAATTATCTGCTTCTTTTTGCCCTTACTCTTCAACCCTTGACCATATCAGTAAGTATTGTTAACTTTTCCTCTAAAACTTAAGCCAAATCTACCCATTTCTCTGATCTCTTGTCTCAACAACTCTAATCACCTCCTTTTCCCTGACTATCCCTCTCAAACTATTCAGAGTATCATAAACAGACCACAGCTCTCCCTTACTTAGGCATGTCATACTTAAGAGAAAATTCTAAATTTATTTCTCTGCCTACTTGTCATTTCAGGATTTTGTTTTTGGCCCCTTTTGTGTCTTTCATTTTAGGTCACTTTATCTCTTATTTATTATGCTCAAGTACTGAACTTCTTTCTGTTACACAAACACAGTAGCTCATTCTGACTTAAGAACTCTGCACTAGGGATTCCCACTTCCAGGAAGATTATTGCATCTACTCTAGCATGCAATAGTTGCTTTTATTCTTTTTTTTTTTTTAAAGAGAAAACATCTCTAGGTTATTTTGACATTTAATTATGTTGCATACCCATCACCCAAAGTAAAATTGTCTTCGTCACCTTCTATCTAGTTTTCTTTGTGCCCCTCCCCTTGCCCCATCTCCTCCCTCTCCTCCCTTCCCTGACCCCCAGTAACCACCACATGTCTCTTAGTCTCATTTTTATGTCCCACCTATGTATGGCTTGAGCCCTGACACTGTAGCTCGGTTGATTAGAGTGTTGTCCTGATAAACTAAGGTTGTCAGTTTAATTCCCAGTCAGGGCACATACAAGAATCAACCAATGAGAACATGGATGGGTGAGGCAACAGATTGATATTTCTCTCCTCCCTCTCTTCCTCTCTCTTTAAAATCAATCAACCAATCAATCAATAAATAAATAAAAACCCAACTTGTATATCATCATTTCCTAAAAGCCTTCTTCATCATCTACCAGGGGTCTCCAAACTTTTTATACAGGGGGCCAGTTCATTGTCCCTCAGACCATTGGAGGGCTGCCAAATACAGTGGTCCTCTCACTGACCACCAATGAAAGAGGTGCCCCTTCCAGAAGTGCAGTGGGGGCTGGATAAATGGCCTCAGGGGGCCGCATTGCGGCCTGCGGACCGTAGTTTGGGGACGCCTGATAGCCTCATGGTCCTTAGCTATGACTTTTCTTTATTTTTATTCTCTGTGTAATATTCTGCATTATCTTATGTTCTTTTCAGTACTAGTTTTCTGGGATTTTTCTCCATCTTCCTCTATTCATTCCAGAACAGACCTTGGCTCATACCAGATACTAAAAATTTATTTGTGAAAAAACAAATGTGGTTATTCACAGCAGAGGGTTTATTCAAATAGCTTCTCCTTCGGAGCATATAATGTCCTTGAAGAAAAGGCCTGAATACCTTTTGGAGGAAAGGAAAATAAAATATGACATAAATTAATATCTGAATATATTTTCTGCCCACTGTGTCATAACTGTATTTAAATAGATGAAGGAAGATAAAACTAGATGGCTTTTACATTCTTAAAGCCAAGTAGACATAAGCAAATCCCTGAACATTTTTATTCTCATCTTTAAAACTTGACTAATAAATCTTGCCTTATGAAGGAATTTTGAGAAACAAATGAAATTGTACATGTGAAAGTGATTTATACAGTATTTGAATAAAAGCTAACCTTTGCAATGCATTACATTTAGGTCCCTGCAGGAGTGAATCCTAATAAAGACTGTAGATGCAGATGACTTATTTTAAAGCACAACCTCACAATGGGTTGACCAATCCTCTAGTTTTCCAGGGGTTTCCTGGAATATGGGCCTTTCTGTATAGATGATATAGCCACATTTGTTACTGGACTCTGCATGGGTCAAACCATTGTAAAAATCTATCATAAATTTCATGGCCCATAAATACAAGGTATTAAGTTAAAATAATGTAAACACAAAAGGGGCTGAAATGTATGTGGAAACATGAGTCTGGAATCTTTGACAAGTCAAGAAGGATGGAAGACAGTCACATATCAGTGTGTTTGTGTAAGCCAGAATAACTAGTTTTAAAAAATATTTTAGATATTAAAAATGTTAAAACTATCATAAATAGTTTTAAAAATATTTCAGTTATGCAAGGTGAATAAGTTCTAGAGGTCTCCTTTATAATTTTTATAGTGCCTATAATTAAGAATTTGGTATTGACCCTGAAGAGTTTTTGAGGGTAGATTTCATGTTAATTGTTCTTAACACCTAAAAACTAAAATTAAAAAAAGTCAAACAAACAAAGGAGAATGTTTGTTGACTATGCATGTGTCAGGCCCCCTGCTAGGTCATGAAAAAACAAAGAGAAGGGGAACATAGTTCTTACATGACCACATCTTCAATCTATTTAGTTTTCTCAATTCTGTTTCATCTCAGTATTAGGTATAATCTTTTTCCATTTTCTCTGCCTTCTTGCTAGTCTCCAAATATTTAAATACTCTAAAACATGATCCATACAGCAACTGGAGTAGTATATTTAAAGTGCTAATCTAATCCTTTCACTCCCTGTGTAATCCTTTTAATTGTTATTAAACACTGACAAAATAGGAAGCCTAAACATGACCTAAATATCTCTAGTTTTTGGTGGTTCATCTTCATTGCTGCCATACCACCTGTTCATTGCAGTTTTTAATCACTCAGTCCCCGATCCAGTTCTTCATATACCATTAACTACATTCCTTCCTCAAAACCATTGCACAGGCTGTTTTCTCTGCCAGGAGTGCTCTCTCCATTCCTTTACCCCCTTATCTGGCCAATTGACAATTCAACTTTATGTCAACTTAAATATTACTGCACATAGACAAAGGGGAGACCTTGGAGAAGGCTTCTTTTTATACATTCTCATGTTAGCTTGAGCTCTTCATATATAGTGCTTATTTTGACTATAATTTAATAATTGTTTGTGTAACTATTCAGTTAAAGCCTATAACATGAATAGAGAGCATCATAGAGCATCAACCATATCTGTCTTTTTATTTAATACTAATATGTGTGTTAATATGTGTGTTCACATATTCCTATCTCCTGGTATAATTCTTAGCACATATTAGACACTCAGTAAATGTTTGTTAAATAAACAAATAAGCTAATGAATGAATGAATAAAAAAGAATAACTTCTAAAAGCTTACACTGCATTAGAGAAATCTCGTAAAATATTTATATGCACAAATGCTAATATACAGTGTGTGCATAAAGTCATGGTACACTTTGACCAGTCACAGGAAAGCAACAAAAGACGATAGAAATGTGAAATCTGCACCAAATAAAAGGAAAACCCTCCCAATTTCATACCTATTCAGTGCAGTTCGCTGTGGGTTCACATACAGATTTTTTTAGGGCTCCTTATGGAGCTATCCCGTATAGCCTCTATAGACTCGTCATTGACTGATGGCCTACCAGAACGGGGTTTCTCCACCAAACTGCCGGTTTCCTTCAACTGCTTATCCCACCGAGTAATGTTATTCCTATGTGGTGGCGCTTTGTTATAAACGCACCCATATTCATGTTGCACTTCGGTCATGGATTCAAATTTAGCGAGCCACAGAACACACTGAACTTTCCTCTGTACCGTCCACACCTCGACTGGCATGGACTGCTCTGCTGTATACACAGTGTTACATCATCATCTGCCCATGCGCACATGCTGCCACATCATCCCACAGAAACTGGGAGGGTTTTCCTTTTATTTGGTGCAGATTTCACATTTTTATCGTCTTTTGTTGCTTTCCTGTGACCGGTCAAAAATGCACCATGACTTTACGGACACCCTGTATATTGTTATCTTAGTTATTTCCCACCAAGCCTCAGGAAAGCCGATAAAGCAGGTATTATTATTTGCACGTGAGAGCCCTATAGGTCAAGGTAGGGAGGCTAGGGTCACAAGAAAGGAAGAACCTGCTAGAACCAAGATCTGATTTCAAATCCTGTTCACTTTCCTTTGCTCTATATTCTCTCCTTTTAAGTAAAAGGAAAAGGCAAACAAATAACAAGCATGCAAAGACCCTGGGCAACTCTTTAGTCTACATACATGTAAGGCAGTGAGTATGCTATAAATTTTCCCATCTCCTACACCAAATCATCTGAGAGCTGCTCTTCTAGAAATAGCACCTGCTGAGATGTGAGTGATCTGCATTACCAGAGAGCTGCAAGAGAGGTCATGTGCATGGCTGTGAATGAAATCTCAGTGTTCCTGATGCTGACAGCAGACCTCATTCTCCACAGTGTGTGTTAACTCAGCACAACTAGCCAATTATCACCCTTACTCATAAATCTTTTAAAGAGGAATTACTCACATTCAGCCTACACTTTAGATAGGAACAAAATCTCTAGAACAGGACCAATAAACAACATCATTTTTTTTTTTTTTTCACATTCCACAGAAGATTTTGATTATCAGTCAGGTTTGGAAATTATCTTATTCATTCCTTTAACCATTACAACTGTTTGACTTAAGTTTAGATAGGGGAAGTTATTTGTCTAAATAATACAGCAAGGACCCCAAATTCAGGCAATCTGATTCCTAAGAGCTAACACATTTATTTCATTATGGCACACTCTTGTTTTGAAAGAAACACTATATCCTATAGAAAAAGGTCATGAAACTTTAATGGGGATAGCTGAAAAGGGGGTATATTCCTTGGGTTAAAATGCTAAGTTGTGGCTTCTTATGTGTTAAGAAGTTAGATTAGTAACCCTCAAAAGTAGTGGTTTTCAAAATCCAACATGAGTGGGACTCTGTGGGGCCCCACACTGGGAGATTCTGACTAGTGGGGCCCTAGGACTAGGCGCCTTGAAAGAGCTGCAGAGCGGGTCCTCGTGCGCATGGTCAGCTGTGGTGAACAGTGCTCAGAATTGCCTTCCGGTCTGACTAGCTGCCTCTAGAGTGGTGGTTCTCAGTGTTGATTGCTCATTATAACCACTTGAGGAATAAAAAAATTACTAATTTTGAGGCCACATGCTAAGAGATTCTGATTTAATTTATCTGGGATGAGACCTCCTTAACAGTATTTTGGTAAAGCTTTTTAGGTGATTCAAATGTGAAACAAGGGCTTTACGAGATAAATTAATTGTTAGAACCAGAGGTATTAGCTTTGCTTCCAGATTAAAGAAGTAGATAAATCAAAAGAATGCTGATTGCCTTTCTGCTTTTGAGGCATAAATAAAATTATAAGGTATTTAACAAAGATAATATAGCACTCTGTGGTGACAATATGCTAAACAGTTGTTTGCTTGAAGATTACCATAGAATCCACTACTTGAGAGATTTTTTAAATGAAGTATAATTATGGAGCCACTTTCAAGAGATGTGAAGAAGCAAGCCAGCACATGGGATTAAACAACTAAGAAAAAGAAACAGTTTCCCAATCAGCAAGTTATATGCATGTGATTCCTTTCATAACAGTTATTAATTAGTTATTAATTAATTTATATTTTAATTGAAAAAAACCCACAGAAAAGTATAATTGTGTAACTTCTGGGAGGTAAGATTTTTCCCCCTTACAATAGCAACAGGAGTAACAACTACATGAGAACTTTAATTTTAGATTACAAGCCATCATATTGATTCTGAATATTAATATAGAAAATTGAGACTCAGTTCTTATTTAGTTTTAGTGGGAAAGAAATACATCTTTCCCTGAGTCACAAAATAATTTCTTCAAAGATGCAATTCCTGCTAGAATTGGTGCCTTGCAGTGATGACTAAAATTATAACCATTTCTGAATATCAACTATGGAATAGAAACTATGCAAAATGCAAAGAAAAAAGATAGGGCAATTATTTTCAAGGATTTTCAGAAGTCATAGAGCAAGACACTGCACACATGGAAAAATTAACAAGAGCACAGAATCCTAGAAATCAAGAGCACTAAAAAAATTAAATTAAAATAAAAAGGAGCCCTGGCTTGTTGGCTCAGCAGTAGAGCATCCAGCCAGTGTATGGAAGTCCCAATTTGATTCCCAGTCAGGGTATACAAGAGAGGTGACCATCTGCTTCTCCTCCCTCCGTCTCCTTCTCTTTCTCTCTTACCATCCCACAGCCATGGCTCAATTGATTCCAGTGTACCAACCTGGGTGCTGATGATGGCTCCCTGAATCCTTGCCTTTGGTGCTAAAAATAGCTAGGTTGCCAGCGGTTTCAGATAGGCAGAGCATTGGCCCCAGATGGGGGTCACTGTGTGGATCCAGGACGGGACACATGTGGGAGTCTGTCTCTGTATCTCCCTTACTCACTCTTAAAAAAAGAAAAAAAATTAAGAGAACTGAAGGTTTTAGTCTTGAAATCATTTATTAGTCAGTTTCATTATCTTGGCCAAAATTTCTAATAAAAATAAAGAATACAATAGTACTTTTTTCCTGCTATATAAAAATACTTTTGAGTGAAGATATTTATCTCTGGACAAGTTATAAGGTGAAAAAATTTAATCTAAATGTGTTCCTAAAATAGTAGTTGAAGGTCATAAAGGTTAGAAAAATAATATGTACGTTATTCCCAATCCTAAAGATTTAGAATTTACATTAGTATATTCAAATATCTGAAAAATGCAGCAGTCAAACTTGTTCTTCTCGTTTAACCCATTTCCAAATTCAATGCATTCATACATTTTATGTCTGTCAAATAAGAAAGTAGATTTCTCCAGAATAAACTGAATCAGTTTACACTTAGAAATTTGTATGACCATGGTGATCATGTAAGAAAATATAAAAATGTAAACAAAAAATGAGGGAGGGAGTATCTTATAATTAGATTGACTAGAAAAAGCTTACAGAGTATGAAGGTCTTGAAATATATTACCTACTTACTTAAAAATAAAATTATTTATTGAATATCTACATATACTGAGTGAGTATATACAATGGAGAAAGGTATTGGGCATTGTGGGTTTCAGTATTAATCTTAATTGATTTAGGATCTAAAAGGTGAACTAAGACATAACCATAATACAGAATTACACTTAAAAAATTAAAATACAACAGGAAATAACTTGGTAGAATTTTAGGAGCAAAGTTGCATGTGTAAACAGGAAATATAACTACCTTGCAGGACTCTGGTCTTTACCAAAAAGTCTGTGGAGACATTTGGTTCCTATAAATGATAATGTAAATCCCATCCTCCTGAAAAAGTCAATTCCCAACCCATGTATCTAATCCCATGTGCCATGACTAACTAGGATATGGAGGCAAGAAGAGTTATTATTGACAATATAGTCACAACATAATTTTTGGACTAATAAGACATGTTAGTATTTTTTATGTATTAATCATATAAACTAAATATAGGAATAAATGTTAGGGACTATTTGAACATAAAGGCATTCTCTAAGAATGGATATTGTTGACAGAACCAAATATCAAGAACAATTTGATGTGGACCAAATACGCTCATATATGTTTTAGAGGACCAAATTTTAAGGAATTTTTGGCATGGACCAAATGTCTTCATAGATATTTTGAACAAGACCAAATACCCTCTAATCTCAAACTATGTCAGAGACAGTTCATTCTGGTAATTAGCTATACTGCAAAAACACACCCCATTATTTGTAGCACATTCTTTTCTTCAGTCAGTATCAGATTTCATAAACACCATAGGAAATATGCATAGGCAATCTAGTTCATACATATTTATTAGCTATTTAGAATATTAGACCATCTTTCTGCAATTATTTAGTGAGCTGTTTTCTTCAGATATGAATATTATTTTAATCAATTAAAGTTATAAAAGATAAAAATGTATGATATCTATTGTGTTCCTAGAAATTATCTTAAAACGACTTTGGAAGACATTATTTAGAAGTTGAAATAGTCATTTAGGTCTACATTTCATACCCAATTCACTCCTATAACCACTCTATATCTATTTTTTTTTTTTTGTATTTTTCTGAAGCTGGAAATGGGGAGAGACAGTCAGACAGACTCCCACATGCGCCCGACCGGGATCCACCCGGCACGCCCACCAGGGGCGAAGCTCTGCCCACCAGGGGGCGATGCTCTGCCCCTCCAGGGGGTCGCTCTGCCACGACCAGAGCCACTCTAGCGCCTGGGGCAGAGGCCAAGGAGCCATCCCCAGCGCCCGGGCCATCTTTGCTCCAATGGAGCCTTGGCTGCCGGAGGGGAAGAGAGAGACAGAGAGGAAGGGGGGGATAGAGAAGCAAATGGGCGCTTCTCCTATGTGCCCTGGCCGGGAATCGAACCCGGGTCCCCCGCACGCCAGGCCAACGCTCCACCGCTGAGCCAACCGGCCAGGGCCTCTATATCTATTTTTATCCTTTAGTATATCTAATTTTAGGTCTACTTCACAGTAGACAATATAGATGGGAGCACTTGCTAGAATTTTAAACATGGCATAAATTATCATTATAACATCTTACACTGCTCATTTACAGGAAGATTTTAGTGGAAGATAGTATGATTTTCCCATTCTTACCCCCCAAAGTTTTTCTTTTCTTTTGGAAGTCAAGTCATTTAGGAGGACACACTTTATAACCAAACTGGTACTTATACCTCCAATTTTGTTCTTCTGAACTTAGTGATTCCCTTGCTGTAAAGGTGTCTTAGCTCAGGCTGCTATAACAGAATATCATAGGGGTTTATAAATCACAAATTTTTTTTTTATAGTTTTGGAGGCTAGAATTCCAAAATTGGGTCCTCATTTGTCAGAGAGAGGGTAAGAGAGTTCTCCTGGACTCTCTGTTATAAGAACACTAATCCCATTCATTAGGACTTTATCCTCATAACCTAATTACCTCCCCATCTCCTAATACTATCATACTGGTGTTCAGAATTTCAACATTTAAATAGGGATCACAAATATTCAGTTCATAATAAAAGCTTATTGAATGAATGCATGCAGGAGTTACAGAGTCAGAACATCTGTATCCCAATGAGAGTTATTATGTGTGATTTAGAATAACAGTTTCACCTTATTAAATTTCTGATCATCCACCCTCTATCTCCAAGGTATGCCCCACTTAATCACTGGTCTGAGCAGAAAGTTAAGAAAAAGATATATAGCATCATCATTGAATTTAAAAGTAAAATGGTTTATACTACTCTGTTTTCTATATTATTTTGGTATTGCTTTTGCATTATTTTTGAAAGGTAAAGAGAAAGTTCCAAAAATTTTCACCTGGATATTAGTATTGCAATAGCCCAATGAGGTAATGCTAGCTATTACAGTAGATAAATGCCAAATCTGACAGGTTTATATAGTATCATGTTACAGTCCAGGATGGGTATTACGAGTCAGATGGCTTTCCCATAAGAGATCCTAGGATCTGCGCATTTTCTTCCTTGTGACTCCACTCTCCTTTAGATTCCTTTCTGTAAATGACTTTTTATTTTTCAATTAGAGTTGACATAAAATATTATATTAGTTTCAGGTGTATAACCCAGTGATTGGGCATTATATAAATAAGCAATTACTCAGCTATAGTGCCCACCTAACATCATACAAAGTTAAAACAATATTATGGACTATGTTCCCTATGCTGTACTTTACATCCCCATAACGATTCTGTAACTACCAATTTGTACTTCTTAATACCTTCACCTTTTTTAACCATCCCTCCAGCCCTCCCTTTGTTTTTCAGCCAGTCCTTCAAACCCTTTCTCCTCTGGCAACTCAGTTCCCTTTTCGTTAGACCCTTTCTTGATTTAACTGGCATTTAGGGAAACAAGAAAGAGAAAGAAAGAAAGAAGAAATTTAAATAGAAAGAAAAAAAAGAGGATTGAGATGGAGGTTATTTTTATGTCTCAGGGCTTGAAATAAAAAACTTATACAGTGTGTCCATAAAGTCATGGTGCACTTTCGACAGGTCAAAAGAAAGCAACAAAAGATGATAGAAATGTGAAATCTGCACCAAATAAAAGGAAAACTCTCCCAGTTTCATACCTATTCAGTGCAGTTCGATGTGGGCTCACACACAGATTTTTTAGGGCTCCTTAGGTAGCTATCCCATATACCTCTACAGACTCGTCACTGACTGATGGCCTACCAGAACGGGGTTTCTCCACCAAACTGCCGGTTTCCTTCAATTGCTTATCCCACCGAGTAATGTTATTCCTATGTGGTGGCGCTTCGTTATAAACACGCCCATATTCACGTTGAACTTTGGTCACGGATTCAAATTTAGCAAGCCACAGAACACACTGAGCTTTCCTCTGTACAGTCCACATCTCAACTGGTATGGCCGTGGGCTGCTCCGCTGTATACACGGTGTTATGTCATCATCTGCCCATGCGCACATGCTGCCACATCATCCTACAGAAACTGGGAGGGTTTTCCTTTTATTTGGTGCAGATTTCACATTTCTATCATTTTTTTTTTAATAAATAAATTTTTTATTTTAATGGGGTGACATCAATAAATCAGGTGTATAACCAATATGTTCAAAGAAAACATGTCCAGGTTATCTTGTCATTCAATTCTGTTGCATACCCATCACCCAAAGTCAGATTGTCCTCCATCACCTTCTATCTAGTTTTTTTGTGCCCCTCCCCCTCCCCCTCCCCTTCTCCCTCCCTCCCTCCCCCCACCCCCCATAACCACTACACTCTTGTTCATGTCTCTTAGTTTCGTCTTTATGTCCCACCAATGTATGGAATCCTGCAGTTCTTGTTTTTTTTTTCTGATTTACTTATTTCACTCCGTATAATGTTATCAAGATCTCACCATTTTGTTGTAAGTGATTCGATGTCATCATTTCTTATGGCTGAATAGTATACCATGTTGTATATGTGCCACATCTTCCCCATCCAGTCCTCTATTTTTTTTTTTTACAGCAATTAAAGCCTTTAAGCAAACTCTTGGCCAATACAGCAAGAATCCATGAAAGAATAGTGAGTGTCCTTAACATGTTCACCAAGTCCAAGTTGGCCCCAACACCATGCCAAATCCCTGAAAAATGCAACCCAACCCCAGTTCAGTCTGTTAGGAGCTGTCACAAGGAGCAGAAGTCCAGGAAAAGTCCACATCCAGGAAAAGTTCGCATGGCACTAGAATTGTTGTCACAATTCTATACTTTGCTGCTCACATTTATATCCCAATGACCGCTGCTTCTAGCTGGTAATGATTCAAGTAAACTGGAAAAGCCATCTGCAGCATGTGTGGAGATGGAGCTTCTGTTCTCCTCTGCCTGGAGAGATGAGACTAGGTTGCTTTTCCCTGGAGCTCTGTGACTGTGGCTTGGTAAAGAGAACCTTGGGATACACTAAGCAGGGTGGCAAAGGTAGATTCATAATAGAAGCTGGCAAAAAGGGGGAAAGAGAGCTCTAAATTAGGAGTAGGTCCCAGCCTGAAATATGAGTGGGGCATTGAGGTAGGAGGAATAAAGAAAACACTATATATTAAACAAAGCAGCAGAAAATAGGACTATCAACACCCACAACAGAGATCTTCAAGGGAAGAATAAAAAACCTGACTATTCAGGCAAGACATAGTTAAGTGGCCCTTGTGCAAATGAGATCAGTTTACCTGCTTCTTGGAAGAAATACCCTAGGCTCGTCCACAATTTCGTAGATGGGGCCGATGGCCCTGGGCACCTTCAGCCTTCAGTGGCAAACCCCAGCATTCTGGGCAAGGTTAGGTCATAGGTGGCTGGAGCAGGGCTGGAAGAGACTGAACCCTCCCTTAGAGGAGCGAGGGAGAAGCCTACCTTCCAGTGCCCCTGTTTCCTCACAGCAGAGGCATGTAAGCCTGGGAGGCTTTAGCTCAATGACCTTCCTTTCCACTATTGAAGCAGGACCCAGATGGCATCCTATGAGACCCCTTTGGGGCATTGGAGCCTTTAAGGGTGTATCCTAAAAGCTGGTAGTTCTCCTGATCTCTATTGGGTTTTTTCTGCCTCTTGGTATCTTAAAAGCCATGCTCAGAAGATCTTACTGAGGGGTTTGAGGATCTCCATCTGCCTATATAAATTTTTTCCATATATCTGGAGCTATTTGGAAAAAAAAACAGTGTTATTAGCTGGATCAAATAAAGAAGGTAGTAGTTTGCAGGAGAAAAAATTTGGCATCTCCTGTTCATCAGCATTCAAAAGAAATTTAAATTTTTTAAAGTAAAAAGCATGATATGGTAGACCCATAGGAGTTCCAGGATATGACTCACCCCTTTTAAATTTTTTAAATTGACCTTAAAATATTTGCTGGGTACACTTTAATAATACCTTGACTTTAAAGATTGTAAGAATGACAAAATACAGTAAATGCTTTTGCTCCATATGCAGGAGCATTGTCAGTTTAACCAGTTTAGGAAATCCAAGAATAGAACAATGCATACAGACAATGAGCTATAACATCCTTAGCAGCCTCTCCTGTTCTGATAGAGGTTACTATAAATCCAGAATATGTATTCACTGTAACGTGGACATAGGACTGCTTGCCAAATGAAGGTATATGAGTAATATCCATTTGCCAAAGTTGTCCTGGTAGGGGTCCTTGAGGGTTAACTCCAAATGAAGGGGCAGATTGTAGAATAGGACCCCTTGGACAGGATTTCCCAATCTGCTGTGCTGCTTCCCGAGAAAGTTGAAACTGTTTACACAGGGCTGCAGCATTCTGGTGATGAGTAGTATGAGACTGACTTGCTCGATCTGTCATAGTTGCTCCAAATAATTTTCTTTTGGGTAGCTTGATCAACAAGGGCATTCTTAGGCCCTGGCCAGTTGGCTCAGTGGTAGAACATTGACCTGGCATGCAGGAGTCCCGGGTTTGATTACCAGCCAGGGCACACAGGAGAAGCACCCATCTGCCTCTCCACCCCTCCCCCTCTCCTTCCTCTTTGTCTCTTTCTTCCCCTCCCACAGCCAAGGCTCCATTGGAGCAAAGTTGGCCTGGGTACTGAGGATGGCTCTGTGGCTTCTGCCTCAGGTGCTAGAATGGTTCTGGTTGCAACAGAGCAACACCCCAGATGGGCAGAGCATCCCCCCCGGTAGGCGTGCCAGGTGGATCTTGGTCGGGCGCATGCGGGAGTCTGACTGCCTCCCCATTTCTAACTTCAGAAAAATACAAAAAAAAAAGGGGGGGGGCATTCCCTTGTGCTAAAGCTCCAGGGAGCATGGAGTGAGCTTGAGTATGTCCTATAAAACATGGAGCTCTATGTTGACATACAAGTCTTTGAAAAAGGAGGAACTGCTGAAATAGTTCATCAGCATTTGTCCCTAAGACAGCAGTCTTTATAGTGGAAACACCATAAATAAATATTTGCTGTCTGTATATAGATTAAAGGGGGGGGGGAATATGGCAAATGCTGAAAAGCCATGATAATGGCATATAATTCTAGACTTTGAGCTGATTTTAAGTTGACAGTTTCAGTATAAAGTTGTCCATTGATTTGCAAGAGCGATTTGCCAGTTAGTGTAAGTTTCCCAGAGCCATTGTTGTTGATCCTTTGAAAAAAAGAACAACAATAATTTTGAGTCTCAAAACCTATAAGCTGTAAGGGTCGCCTATGCCCCTTGATAATCCAGGAGGCAACAAGATCAAAATATGGAAGTGATTCCATGGGCTATTAGATGGTTCAATGTGCCCAAGCTGTAGCTGCTCTTGTATCAATTTCCTTGTTGCTTTCCTGTGACCGGTCAAAAGTGCACCATGACTTTATGGACTCACTTTATTTTCTTGGCTGGGACCATGTCCTATGGCCCAAATTGCCTGAAATAAAAATATAATCCAACAAATATACTCAGGAATTAATGAAAATCAAAGTAAAAAAATTACCTAGAAAAAACTTGGGGTTCCAGTAGAAGTACTGGTGAGGTTAACAAGTCCAATTTTTATTTTTTGCTGATTGCTTTAAGTTTTAATTGGTATCAATATATTAGCATTTTGTCAGGTCTTATTCAACAATACCTAAACTATTTGGCTTTGGGCTTTTTATCTCCCCAGTGCAAAGGAATCTTCAATAGTTGCAAATTCGTTTGAAAAATATAGAACAATAATCCGGCATGTGTCCACATTTTAAGCATGTCATTAATATTCCAAGATTATTCCTCAACTTACCTGTCATTTAAAAGATTCAGATCGGAGACTTTGATGATGGTTGAGTGTGGTGGGTTCTTCTGCCCAGATCTGGTGTATGAGAATTTAACCATCTATTTCAGTCTCAGGGACCACGTCATCAATCTACCAAGCCAAAGTTCCCTGTGGGTCAGACCATTTCATTTTCAATGCTGGACCTGCTGCTTGTTATGGTAATTATGCCCATTTTTTCTCTGGCAATTAAGTGTATCTTCTTGATCTCTGACATCTTTGGATTTTCTTATTCCCAATGAAGTCAAGAACTACCTCAAAATCAGTATTTCTTAGTACTCAGTCACCAGATGAGGTTGTGGTCGGAAGGGTGCAGCTCAAGTATGGTGGCTGTCTGCAGCTGAAGCGTGTCCTAAAAATGCTGAAACCCGGGAATTTTCCACTGACCACAGTCTTGAAGTTGAGCACTGAGGTATCTTTTTGAAGAAGAATATTGCTTGAAGATAGTATAATATAGACATTTATATGTTCATCTCACAGTAAATATGTACTACACTACTTTGAAAAACTTAAAATTTTGAAGTAATGTTAGATTTACAAAGGGTTGCAAAAATAGTACAGACATGTTCTAGGTACGCTCACTTTCTTAATTATTAACCTTACATAACTCCAATATAATGATCTCAACCAGAAAATTTACACAGAAACATTACTATTAACTGATCTATAGGCCTTTTCCAAATTTTGCTTATTACTATACTAATTTCCTTTCTGTGGACAGAACCTAATTTAGGATCCCATACTGCATGTACTTATCATATATTATGCTTTATTTTTTACATATACATCTATCAGTGTGAGATCCTTAAAGGCAAATAACCAGAAGATAATATTCTAACTACATAATAAAAGGTTAAGTGATATAGTTACCAGATTAATAATTGTGGAATGAATAAGCCTTGCAAGCTTTTCAAAGGCAGGTCTTTATTTAATCCCCATTTCTAATATTATATTTTCAGTTGATATTAAAATAGTTTGTTTAGTAGTTTGTTTTGCAATAAACAAAAATGTACTATATAAATTAGGTATCTCTTATGGCACAAATGACACAAATTCAGCAGAAAATGAACTCAGTTCCTTTTCATCACTTTAAAAAAATATGTTCCATTTGAAATGAGGGAAGAATATAGATACAAGAGGAGATAAAGTAAAAGCATGAGGGATACGTTTGGGAGATGGTTTTGAAACTCATTCAAATTGTGGGCTTGCCATGAGTTAATAGAGAAGAGAAGGAGGTGATTTTTTGCAGAGGATGGTAATGTAAAGCCACAGAAGCATAAGATTGGCACATAGGCACAAAAGGTGGTAGGACAGAAAGCAGAATATTTCTTTTTTTATTGAAATCAATCACCCATGTTATGAGTAGTAAATAAATAGAGCTACTGAGTGATGAATTTGTTTCTGAACACTACTAGATTGTGTATGATAGAAGTTTTCTTCATTCATTCATTCATTCATTCATTCATTCATTCATTCATTCATACTTTGAATAGATATAAAGTCCAAAATCATATAAACTAAATGCTTATTGAGGTAGGTGGAAATGGATTTGAAAATAATAATTCAGAGTAAAATATGGATTTTCTTCTTATTCATATTGCTGCTATAGGAAAGTATACAATTAATTTAAAAATCTAGAGTCTAAAGTACAATTTGCTTGGTTAATTAGTTTAAGAGAAATATATTAACTGCATTTTTCATTTTTTGAATTATAGCATTTTTAAGTTATTGATAGGATATATTCATGATGGCAGTTATTTTTTGATGGGTATAATTGTCAACTACTTGCCTTTTATTTTATCAAGTGCATAGCAATATTTTTATTTTTACATTGGTATGCACAATTTCTTACTTGGCTAAAGTTCATACTTTCTAATACCGCTCAAAATTTTGGATTTTGTTTCTAGGTACCTGGAAAGCTCTGTTTTCCCTAGGATGTGATGGATCTAAATGGAGTGAGATTTTAATTTAAACTTAGTGTCATCTTGAGTAAAAGGGATTAGCATGCAGTGTTGAAAGGAGCTGAGTACTTAATACAGCTGCTTTCCTTCTTCTGATACTTTAATTCCCTTTCAAATGATCAGTTGAGAAGGCAGTGACCAAAGACTAACTGGCATAATATTCAGTGTTTTTTTTCTCCCTCTTCTTTTGAAAGCCAAAAGTACAGCTAATAAAAACAGCCAGATAATATGTTATAATGTTGCATTTAAAATATTAGATTAATATTTTATCATCTTTTAATAATGAAAGCATTTTTAGTTTTAGAAGATCCTTTGAAATGTATGTTTTCTGAACTGGTGATATATATGAAGAGGATTTAGATGCATATGGATTGTGTTCCAGTTGTCATTGCTTACATTAAAATGTTTTCAAAGGTGTTTGATTTGGGAAGAAATGTTTAGTCATAAGCATCAATTGTGTGCTTTATTAACTACACTTGGTCTGCTGTTACCATAAAGCACATAAACCAAACTCCTCATTATATCTTCTAAAAGTGGTTCCCCCATTCTACATTCTTTACCTCTGTTAATGGCATCATAATCTGTGCAGTTGCTCAGATACAACCCACAGTGTTGGTTGTCGCCATGTTGGGACACACTAGACAACCTGCATATTGCACTTGTGTCTATTACAATCATGCACCACACAGCAGTGATTTGATCAGTGGTGGATCAAACATATGACTGGGGTCTCATACAATTACAATGGAGCTGAAAAATTTTTATCACTTAGTGATGTTGTAGCTGCCATAGCACAACTGCTGGCTCATGTGTTTCTGATGATGCTGGTGTAAAAAAACCTACCATGCTGCCAATAGTATAAAAGTATAGAACATAAAATTATGTACAGTAAACAATACTTGACAATGATAATAAAGTACTGTACTACTGAGTTACGTAGTTCCCACACTATATTTTTATTATTAATTTAAAGTGTATTCTTTCTTCTTATTAAAAAAAAGTTTGCTGTAAGAGAGTATGCCATGTTATTCCACCAGCAGCCTCATACATTTCATATTTACCATGTCTCTTGATTGCAACATTTTCTCTTATGCTTGATTTAATCTCTTGCTGTTTTGTTCCTCATGGCCCCTAACTGTGTAACATCCACTACTAATGTTGCCAATACTATAAACCAGCATTTTGATAAGAGTTCCAGAGAAAGAGTCGAGAAATGTGAAAGGGAAATATTTGAAGAAATATATCAAAGGACTCTTATTATGACAGACAAGTAACACATACCAACCTTCCCACTGAGGATAACTATAAAAGCTGGATAAAAAATTTAAAGATTAAGTAAAATAAGAACATCTGTTTGGACACATCAGAGAGGTAACACCATAGAGAAAATTACTTCTGTAGGATAACTATTGTAGCTTTTATATACAGTTTAGTTTTATTTTGGTAAAAATAGTTCCGTCTATTCAAATTTGTACTCTTAATAAAATTGTATTTGAAATCTTTTCTTTCTTTTTTTAAAATTTATTAATTTGAGAGAGAGAGAGAGAGAGAGAGAGAGGGAGAGAGATAAAAGTATTCATTTGTTGCTCCACTCAGTTATGCACTTATTGGTTGCCTCTCGTATGAGCCCTGACCAGGATCAATTCTGCAAGCTTGGCCTTTGGGTTGATGCTCTAACTTACTGAGATAAAAGTCCAGAGCTGATATTAAGTCTTTGATTTGAGATGGAACATTATTGTGAGGAACTTAGAAAACTAATTTGCACAAGTCTCTACCTGGAACTTATATTCAGAGGAAACAAACAACAAAATGCTGTCTATGCATATTGGAAAGAAAACCCTTTCCTCATATTGAGAGTTATTTGGTGATAAATAATGAGAAAAAAATATTTCTGAATTCTGTATGTATGCTTATATATGTATACTAATGTTTTAAAAATATTGTTAAGATAAAATAGTGGTGCCAATTTTGAATTTTGAATATATCTTCTAAGCTCTCAGAAATGAATTCTGATCAGGATTTAGAAATGAATATTTCTTTTTAAAATAAATAGCACTTTTACTGAAACTGACTATCTCTGTCTGCAAGCCAAAGCAATCAGAAGCAGTCTGTCTGATAAGTGTCTTCAGTGGGAGAACCTAATTTCCTGGTTATACTAGCTTTCAATGAATCAAAAGAAGTCTCAAAGGATGATATATTTCTAAAATAGAATAGAAGTAGCAAGAAAAAGTTGGATCAATTACAGTAGAGAGAATTAGCAAATTTTCTAAAGGAAAATTATTTATAATTAAGTTTTCAATATTGGTATAATATATATGCTTTCCAATTTATCTTCTTCCTTTCAACAGCATATGCTCTATTTGCAAATCTATCATAAATTTATATATTCAGGATAATTCATTTTATTATTTTGAGCTAAACATAGTCACATTTTCACATTTTCAAATTATCCATTCAAGATCTAACCTGTCTATGCTAATAAGAGGTCATGTGTTTCCCTTTTGTATCTATGCCAAGTCAGAAATTCAAGAATGTTCAAGAATCAAGGAACTTCACTCAGTATCCCTCTCTCTTTATGTATCTATATATTTAAAATTTATATTATGAGGTGAATAATATTAACAAGTACTATAAGCTTTTAAAGAGAGGTGATACTTTCCACAGTGAATATTGGTTATAACTAAGTCTCTTATTTTGGAAAAGTGTGTAACCAATGTGATTATGAATATAAATTTATAATGAACAGAATTTATTTGCTGAACTAGTCTTTCTAAATATTTCACAGAGCAGAAGTTATTTAATTTTATTCATTTGTTTCTTATTTTATTCAGTTCATTGATGCAGTCATTTGGAATAACAGGTATTAAATATCTACTATTTACTAGAATCCTACTTTTATAATATAATACTTAGAATTTAAAATGATCCCAAAATGCATACCATAAAAATTTATCAACTTAATAGGGGTTGACAAGAATTTCAGTTATTATTAATATGGCAGTTTCTTTGCAATATAAAAGTGTCTATCCTAAAGATACATTATCTTCTTTTATAATTAAATATATTGGGGTGACATTGGTTAATAATATTATTTAGGATTCAGTATAGATTTTTATAATACATGACCTATACATTGCATTGTGTGCCCACCACCCAAAGTCAAATCATCTGCTGTCACCATATATTTGGCCTCCTTGGCCCTTTACTACCCCTTCTACTCTTCTTCCCTCTGGTACCACCATTCTGTTGTCTGTGTTTATAAGTTCCAGTTTTATATCCCACATACGAGTGAAATTATATGGTTCGTAGCTTTTTCTGACTGACTTATTTTTCTTAGCATAATATTTTCAAGGCCCATCCATTTTGTTGCAAATGAAAGATTTCATCTTTTTTTATGGCTGAGTAGCATTTAAGAGTATATATGTACCATATCTCCTTACCCAATCTTCTACTGAAGGACATTTTGATTCTCTTTATGTTTTGACCACTGTGAATAATGCTGCAACGAACATAGGAAATCATATATCTTTGCGATTAAATGTTTTCAATTTGTTTGGGTAGATACCCAGAAGAGGGATGGCGAGGTCATATGGTAACTCTCTTTGAGTAACTGTCATACTGTTTTCCACAGTGACTTTACCAGTTTATACTTTTACCAGTAGTGAATGAGCATTCCCTTTTCTCCACAACTTCTCCAACACTTGTTATTACTTTCTTTTTCAGTGCATATTGATTTCTTTTTTTTATCCTTTGAGATCTATTTTAATAAGCTTATAAAAATATCACATCTTAATTATGAAAGAGAAAGATTTTTTTAAATTTTATATTTTCTAATTTTATTCATGTCCAAAGAAAATACTTTATGGAATAACCAATATTTTGAACAGTTAAATGGGAACTCACTAGTTAATGCAACTGTCAACTTAGTTAAAATTTGGTAAAACAAAGAAATATTAAAAGTGTTCTTTTCTATCATTGTCAAGAGTGTGCAGTCCATAAGAATAATATTTACCTGTATGCAGTGATGGGATGCAAATAATTTAACAACTGGCTCTCTGCCATAATGACTGTTTCAAGTATAAAAAATATATATACTGGAAGGTAGTTTATTATTTCATGCATTTAATACTTAAATAAGAACAATAAAGGAGGTACACAAAACTATAAGAAAAAGTTTTGAAATATTAACAAAATATTAAATAATACGTGACAAAAACCATTAAAACTGTTATTTAAGATATTTCCATATTGCTTCTTGATTGGCATCCTCACTTGCAATTTTCTTCGCTTTTATCCAAGCATCATCAGCTGCGTGATTTATCCTTAGCCATCTTTTCACTGTAGGAGTAGGATCCCATTCCTTTAGCGAAAAACCGATTAGACCAATAGTCAGATATATTAAAAACAGGTAATTTCTCTTCTCTGAACATAAAATGTTCATCTTGGAAAAACCTCTTTCCACATCTGCTGAACTTACAGCAATTGTTCTGACAATATTTTTAGCTCTTTGAAAGAAATGACAGTCACTCCCTGGTTGTTTGGCACTTTTTCTCTTTATGTTATGTTTGTTACTGAGGTAACAAAGTGAGGAGATTAAAATGTAGTATTTCATCAGAGATATAATGAGTTTTATGAAATGAGTAAATAAATATCACAAGCATAGTTCCGTCAAAATTTTTTCACCTGTGGACGAAATGAACATTACTATGGGCGCTTAGAATACACTGTTGCACAGATGAATGTTAAAAAGAGTAAGGAATGTAAATTTGTGATCTCCACATTGGGCAGCTGCCCAGGCTCTCACCTTAGAGAGTATCCTGGTTACAAGCGCCTTATTAACAACTGTTTCACCGAACTCAACAAAAAGTTAGGTATTGGTTCTGCTGAACCGGTGTGAACCGGCTGAATCCCATCACTGGCTGTACAGCTTTAGAACTGGCAGTCGGTTCTCTGAAAACAGTAAGTTGAAAATGTATCAGTTTTCCAAAGTGAGTTTATTTAGATGGATAATTTTTGTAATTTAGACATTATTTAATGATGCATGGTTTGTAAAATGAAAAGCTATTTTAAATTTCTACTTACAATATATGCATCCTGTTGAAAATAGATTCTTACTGGGTCGTTAGTAAGCTATTTTCTTTTAGCTCCAAACATAGTTTCTATATGCTTTGTGACACTGGGGCTGGCTGGGACTCTGAAAACTATTGTTTCTACTTTTGGAGAAACTGTTAAATTATGCCAGTAGGGTGTGCTGGAGAGAGACCAGAAGGCAGAAGGTGAATCTGCTGTGTCCAGTTAGCTCATTTTTTTTCTTGGAGTCATCCCAGTAAAAGCCCTTGGTATGAACAAAAGCAGTAGTTCATTTTCTTTCCCTGCCAAGTCCAGAACCAGCCTATCATAACCTTCAGAAGTATCAGCAGCACCTGGAAGTCAGCTTATCAGATAGCTGAGCGCCAGATCCAGACCCTCATGTACGTACCTCTCAGTTCTGGTAAGCCCTGACTCTTCTTTATTCCCCCATCCACAGGGCATGGAGTCGCTTCCTGCAGTTCCTATTTATATCTCACCTCAGGGTTTCCTTTTTTTCCCTTTTTCCTTTAAGCAACTGTTTAAAAATTCTTTTTAATTTTCTTTACATACTACATTTTGCATATTTACATTAATTGCTATACATTATTTATTATCTGTTTATAGATGGTATAGTTTTTGTTTTTCTGACTGTACCCTGATGGATATACCTGCTATTCTGTACTGAGTGAACAAGTGGGTCTCATCATCTATTTTATTGTATAGTGTTTTGACTTCAAATTTTCACTTAGGATGTAGAGAGCTAGAAAAATCATTGCTCCCTAATTATAAAAATAACAACAAGAACTAAAAATAGTCTGAAAATTCACAAGTTTTTGAATCCATCAAAGAACTGAAGTCATGGGACAATCAAGTAAGCTATAATCTAAGGATAGTCAGGGACCTTGATGGAAAAATGGAATAAAGCTCTTGGCATATCCACTAGGCCATGGTTAGGAGGATTCAGCTAAAATGCTTACCAAATATAGAAGGCCAAATGTGTAGCATCAAGATAATATAGAAATTATGGAGGTCATAGACACAGAGGATTTCACACTCACTCCCAGCATATTAGCCATGGAAACCATTGGCTGCTCACAGTAAAAGATTAAGGGCAAGGTAAAAGACCCGAGAACATAGTGGATCTCATGGAGAAGGCCTGAGGAAAGAATGGACCTCACTCTGGAAAAGGCTCAAAGCCCTGTCTGGATAATTCTTTGCTATCTTCCCTAGAAACAAAAGTCCTAAAAAACCTCTGGGAGAAGTGAAACAAACACTGCTACTCTTAGGACACTGATGAATACTTTTGCAGCTAGGAAAAAATAAACACAAAAAGGCCTTCTATCAGAAACAATCTTTGCCTGCAGGACTTGAGTAAGATTTTAGGTAAATTGATGGGCACTTTGCCCTATCTCATGATTGTGCAATAATGAACTGCCACTGGGTTTGACTGATTGTAGATGGGTTGTGATGTGGTGTATTGAAGGCTATCAATGCAACTTACAATGCTTAATAAATTTTTTATTTTTTTTTGTAAAAAAAAAAAAGTAATCCATTTATCATCAAGAGGTCAAGAAGACACACTTAGCTGAGACCTACAGGTGGTATTTGGACAAGATTACTGAGAAATTCCCAACCCGGAGATAGGGACACAATGCCTAAGACCGAGATTTAATCAAAATGAAAGAACATTTCCTCCTCAGCCTCTCGTCATTAGCCTGACAAGCAAGTATTGCATTATAGTAACAGAAACATATTGCTAAGGATAAGGCAAGGGCCTGGAAAATGTTTCTCCATTAGGCTCAAAACAAAAGGATGGCCTAAGGTTGAGGGTGGAGCAAACATTAAATGAACTCTCCTGAGAATCATCCCCTAATCTAAGCACCAGGTGACTTTAGAGGAATTTGAAACCTTTGGTGCTTTGTGGGTAAGTGCAGCAATAAAAAATCCCAAGTCTGATTCTACTCTTTTTTTTTTTTTTCTGAAGCTGGAAATGGGGAGAGACAGTCAGACAGATTCCTGCATGCGCCCGACCCGGATCCACCCGGCATGCCCACCAGGGGCGACTCTCTGCCCACCAGGGGGCGATGCTCTGCCCCTCAGGAGTGTCACTCTTCCGTGACCAGAGCCACTCTAGCACCTGGGGCAGAGGCCAAGGAGCCATCCCCAGCACCCGGGCCATCTATGCTCCAATGGAGCCTCGGCTGCGGGAAGGGAAGAGAGAGACAGAGAGGAAGGAGAGGGGGAGGGGTGGAGAAGCAGATGGGCACTTCTCCTGTGTGCCCTGGCCAGGAATCGAACCCGGGACTTCTGCACGCCAGGCCGACGCTCTACCACTGAGCCAACCGGCCAGGGCCGATTCTACTCTTGATAGATGGAATTATCTACCTATACTAAAGGTACAGCAGAAGGACAGAAAGATATGCTCAGTTCCAGATGTAACATTTTTTATCTTAGTTTCCATGATTGCATATGTCTAGCTATCAACAAAAAATTACATAGCATAGAGAGAAGCAATAAAAAATTTAGAGACAAAACAATCAACAGTACCGTATTAAAATAAGAAAGGTTAAAACTATCTAACAGACAATTAAAAATAAATATAATGAATACTTTAAGTGATTTAGTAGGAAAAAAATGGATAGCATGTATAATCAGATTAGATGGGTAATTGAACCAAATATATTGCATCTATAGTTAAGAATTAAGTAGAAATGATAAAAATGAAAAACATTGATGGATATGAAGAAAACCTTAAAGTGACTTATTAATAAATTTAACAGAGGGCAAGAAAGAATCAAAGAACTCAAAGCTATGTCAAAAGAAATTACCCAACTGAAACAGTGATAACAAAGTAAAAACAACAACAAACTAGAATAGAACATCCAAGAACTATGTAACAAAACCAAATGTATGGGTAGTTAGAATTCTAGAAGGAAAACTGGAAAGAATAAATATTTGAAAAAATAATGGTGAAGAATTTTCCAAAATTAATTATAATCATCCAACCACAGAGCCAAAAACTTCAGACAATGCCAAGCAGGATAAATAACAAAAACAACCCTCTAGGCATATTATATTCAAAGTGCTAAAAATCAAGGATAAAAATAAACTCTTGAGGTATCCAGAGAAAAAAGTTAATATAAGATCACAACAGACTACAGATTATTAATGAAATAATCTCTTTAAAGTACAAAAAGAAAAAAAAATGTCTACCCAGAAATCTAAGTTCAGCAAAATATCTTTTAAAAATGAAGAAGAAATACTTTATCAGACAAATGAAATGAAGAGAATTTATTTCCAGTAGATCTGCTCTACTAAAAACGTTTAAGAAAGTTTTTCCATCAAAAGGAATATATCAGACAGAAACTTAATCCTACACAAAGAAATTAAGAATGCTAAAAATGTAATAAAAACAAAGAACCCAATTAAGAAATGGGCAAAGGGCCTGAATTAGACACTTCTCCACAAAGAACATACAGATGGCCAATAGACATAAAAAGATGCTCAATGTCACTAATCATCAGAGACACATCAGAGCCTCACACCTGTCCGAATGTCTATTATCAATAAAACTACAAACAAGTGTTTTGAGAGAGTGTGAAGGAGAAAAGGGAACATTTGCACTCTGTTGGTGGAAATGCAGGTTGGTGTAGCCACCGTAAAGTTACGTCAAAATATTAAAAATGGAACTTCCTTATGACCCAGAAATTCTTCTTCTGGAAATAGATATATCCAAAAAGACATATTTCTTTCTTTTATTTTTTTTCCTTCCTCCCTCCCTTCCTCCCTCCCTTCCTCCCTCCCTCCCTCCCTCCCTCCCTCCCTCCCTCCCTCCCTCCCTCCCTCCCTTCCTTCCTTCCTTCCTTCCTTCCTTCCTTCCTTCCTTCCTTCCTCCCTCCCTCCCTCCCTCCCTCCTTCCCTCCTTCTTTCTTTCTTTCTTTCTTTCTTTCTTTCTTTCTTTCTTTCTTTCTTTCTTTCTTTCTTTCTTTCTTTCTTTCTTTCTTTCTTTCTTTCATTTCTTTTTTCTTTTCTTTCTTTCCTTCTTTCTCTTTCTTTTTTCTTTTCTTTCTTTCCTTTCTTCCTTCCTTTCTTTCTTTCTTGTGCTTTTTCAGGTAATCTCAATTTACTTTTCTTCAAGTTCACTAATTTTTTCCTCAGCTGGGTCCACTCTGTAAATTGAGGAGATTTTTCATTGCTGATGTGGTATACATATATTTTGATTTCTATCATTATTTGAGTCTTTTCATTTGAGTCTTTTCAAATAGTTTTCATCTCCCTCTCTCTTGATATTGCCCATTTATTTATGCAGGTCACCTATCTTTTCAATAAAACCATTATCATATTATTTATAAATATTTTAAAATCTTTGACTGATAATATCACCATCTGGGTAATTTATAAAATATGTTGTGTCAACTGTATTATGTCTTAAGTAAAATTCTTTTTATTTTCTTATTTTATGTGTCTTAAAATTTTATATTGAATGCCAGACATTAGCTATTAAAGCATAGTAAAGATTAAAGTTTATGATATTTATACCCAGGCATGAGTATGCATCTTCCTTTTTAAGAGAACTTAAGAAATAGAGTCAATCTACTCAGTAGTTGTCCTGGGCCTTGGTTTTACCCCAGGTTGTATGTACAGTCTAAGTACCACAGAGTTCAATTTCCACTAATGGTGGGATATTAAGTCTTATATTTAGTATGAGTCCTGGTATGATGGATGTTTCTCATTATTCTTATTCAGACCTCAGCTTTTCATATGCATTCTCCAGAGACAGGGTCTTTATACTTTTTCACCTTTCAGTGCAATAGTAGGGACTGTTGCTTGATAGTCTGTTCTAGGTTTGTGGTGGTGGCAGAATGAAGGCAGCCAGTTTCCTGACCCATCCTCAGTCTGAGGGAATCTGAGCATCTAGACCTCATGTTTGGACCCTGCTCAAAGTTCTTTCAAATATATTTCATAGTATTTATAGCTCTTGTTATTATTTCTGTTTTAGAGTGGCTGTGATTAAAAAAAAACTGTGGTGAGGTTTCTGAGACATAAGGCTGATGAGGAAAGCAGGACTTTCTTACCCCTGTTAAGGACATTAGCTTTATATATATGGACATGAGTAAAAAGAGAAGCATTTAACAAGAGTTAGATTTTTGAAGGGCTCTTGTGAATTTAAATAATGTTTAAGAATCTCACCTTCTTTTGAAGCATTAATATTTTGTTGTCTCATAAAATATATTTTAAAAAATCAAAAGAATAGGATGTTTCAGGGAGAGAAGTATTGGTTCAATGGCATGTAACTTCTTCTGCACTTCTGAAAGAAACAGAATCCCGGTAAAAATCTCTTGGTTTGAGAGCATTTTTAAGGTTGTAGATAGTTGTAATCATCAGAGAGTCATACATGGGAAGTGTTTGTGAGCTGTGGCATTAAAGAGAAACAACAGAAAGGAGGAATGGATAAATCTAAATCCCAGAGAAAAATATTTGATTATCTTAATGTAAGGGTGGCTGTTTCTTTAATTTGGCCTTTCCATTGTTTGTTGTACACACATCTAGGCCTTGGCATCTGTATTTTACTTTCTCAAATTCCTTGCCCTTCCTCATTCCATGAACGAAAAACATGCCTAGCTTGATTCAAGGTATAGAGATAAAACATTGCAATACCATTATCTTAAGTATTGGCTTCTCTGCCATGAATGTCTGTTTCAGTTATTTATTGCTATATAAAAATATCACCTGAGAACTTACTGACTTAAAAAATCATTTATTATTTCTCAAGATTTTATATTGTGGAACTCAGGGAGGTTCTTCTTCTCTATGTGACATTGGCTGAGATAACTCAATCAGCTATATTTACCTTGGGGAAAAGTACAATAAAGCTTTACTGACATGTTCAGCTGCTCACTTTCTTTCTGCTTAGGCTCTCTTTTTATCTGCTCTCTCCTCAGTCAGTATCACAACATGATTATTTCTACAGCATGATGGTTGGCTTCTCTAGAGAGAGAGAGCAGAACCTGCCAGGCCTCTCATTGGGTTGGCGGGAAAGTGGCACTGCATCACTTCTACTGTAGCCTACTAATAAAGTCAAATTACAAGGGAAATCCAGATTCAAAGGGAGGGTAAGTAGTATTTGCTTTTTGATGGGTAGAACAACACATGTGTTAAGGAGGAAAGGAATTAATGACAACCATCTTTTATAACTATGCACTAAAATGTAAAAGTGTTCCTAATGACAAAAACAAACTTGGCTCACTCTACTTGTGAGAGGTTCCCTGGAAGAACGTCAGTCATTACTTCCCAAATTGCTTCAAGAAACGTTGTGGAATTATCCTTCATTGAAGAAGGGGTGAACAGAGATCAATGAGCTTCAAATGTGGCTAGAAAATAGACAGTATTATATTCAGTAGTTTTGTGTAGAATATAATCATACAGGACCATTCTGCAATCGGAAAATTCTCAGAGGTCTATTTGTAAGTAATTTATAACCTGCTGTAACAGTTAATTTTATAGGCTTACTTGACTGAGCTAAGGGGTGCCCAGATAGCTGGTAAAACTATTTCTGGATGTGTCTGTGGGGCTGTTTTTGGAAGAGATTAACATCTGAATTGGTAGAATAAATCAGATGGCCCTTCCCAATGTAGATGGGCATCATCAGTGGTCGGATTCAAATAATTTAACAACCCATTCTCTGTCCTAATGACTATTTTAAGTATAAAAAAATGTCAGAATAAATTTAATTTTGTCATATTTATTTCATTTAATTACCATAAAAGCATGCTAGGACTTTATATTTTTTCTTTAATATTTGATTAATTATTATAACATATTTCTCAGAAATTTGTATATAGTGTTCCTACAATTATTTGCAGGATTTTAAATGCTCCCTGACTTCAAAAAGTTTGAGAACCACTGTCCTAATGGGTTTGCCAGGTGGATACTGGTTGGGGCCTATGCGAGAGTCTGTCTCTCTGCCTCCCTGCCGCCCTGCCTCTCACTTAATAAAAAGAAAAGAAAAGAAAAATACATAGGAAGCTTTAAGAGAAACTTTTGAATTCAAGAAATTAAGTGTAATGTCTCTCATAAGACAATTATTCCCTAACCCTATTTAATGACTTCTAGTGATTTCTTAGGTGATGACAATAAATCTCCAGATAATACTGGGAACAAGATAAAAATTCTTTTGTTTCATTTAATTTCACTAGTATTTAAGGTTTGCATTTAAATGTGATGATGTTGGTGTAAATCGTACCTTCAGTAGAAAATATAACTGTATAAAATGGTATGTGAGTTGGTTGGTTTAGACACTTTATTTTTTTTTATTAATTTTTTTTTTTCTGAAGTTGGAAACAGGGAGGCAGTCAGACAGACTCCCACATGCACCTGACCAGGATCCACCCGGCATGCCCACCAGGGGGCAATGCTCATGGGCGTTGCTCTGTTGCAACCAGAGCCATTCGAGTGCCTGAGGCAGAGGCCATGGAGCCATACTCAGCGCCCAGGCCAACTTTGTTCCAATGGAGCCTTGGCTGCTGGAGGGGGAGAGAGAGACGGAGAGGAAGGAGGGGGGTTGGAGAAGCAGATGGGTGCTTCTCCTGTGTGCCCTGGCCGGGAATTGAACCCGGGACTCCCGCACACCAGTCTGATGCTCTACCACTGAGCCAACTGTCCAGGGCTGGTTTAGACACTTTAAAAAGACATATAATGCCTGACCAGGCAGTGGCACAGTGGATAGAGCGTGGGACTGGGATGCGGAAGGACCCAGGTTCGAGACCCCAAGGTTGCCAGCTTGAGCGCGGGCTTGTCTGGTTTGAACAAAAGCTAACCAGCTTGGACCCAAGGTTGCTGGCTCGAGCAAGGGTTTACTAGATCTGCTGAAGGCCCGTGGTCAAGGCACATATGAGAAAACAATCAATAAACAACTAAGGTGTCGCAATACTCAATGAAAAACTAATGATTGATGCTTCTCATCTCTCCGTTCCTGTCTGTCTGTCCCTATCTATCCCTCTCTCTGACTCTTCTTTCTGTCTCTGTAAAAAAAAAATAAGTAAGTAAATAAATAAGTAAAAACATATTTAAAAAAATAACAAGGCATATAATTATGCTCATCTGAGAACTGAGTGCAGACCTAACAGATAACCCCT
Organism: Saccopteryx bilineata; assembly: GCF_036850765.1. NCBI lineage: Eukaryota > Metazoa > Chordata > Mammalia > Chiroptera > Emballonuridae > Saccopteryx > Saccopteryx bilineata. Next base: position 66,316,583 of record NC_089498.1, read on the forward strand.
TTGATTATGCATGTATTTTTGTTGTTGTTGTTAAGAGCCTGTTTTGATATTTAACAGTTTTTTGAGCATGATACAATTTCATTGAATGTCTATGGAGTGATTCATAAGGAGAATATCAATTTTTTTTTTTGTACAGCATGTTATAGAAAAAAATGGGGTGATCATACTGCAGGATTATATAAATCTGTTTGGAAATAACAATCTCATGTCAAGGAAAGTTTTTGAGATTTCCTTTAAGGCAACCTTCTGATATATATTTTTCTAATAGAAATATTGAAAATTGTTTTTAAAGTTATATAAACAAAGGTAACTTCTTTTGCTGGCTGTCTTGCTATTTAACAGTGACGGGATGGGGAAGAACAGTAAGATAAAGGATATTTAAAATTATTAAGAAATTACCTTAGAACTCTAAGATTCTACAATTTTAAAATATTTAAAACAAAACAAAAGAAAAACTATTAACTAGCCCCTCAGATGAGTGTTATCAGTATCAGTTGACTATATTTATTTGTATTTTAAAATAAAACATTTGAAGTTAATGCTCAAACTATAAATTTTTGTTTTTAAATTTATCACAGTGCATTATTTTTGAAGGTTTGATGTTGGATTTAAATTGAAAAGAAATGTATATACCACTGTATTGCTTTTAAAATTGAGGTGCAATTGAATTTGATATGGAAAAGAGATGATGACTTCATTTTCTAGTTAACTTCTAGTTGACTGCATATAGGTGTTTTATCCCTGTTTTTCTTTGCCTAAAATTGCAAGAGGTGAGGAAGTAAGGTTTGTCATATTTTATCTAGAAATATGGAGAAGGAAATTGGTTGATCTATAAAAAAAAATATTTGTCACCAGATTGTTTTATTGAAATGCCATTTCAGAGATCAGATTTTTTATCTTTAGTTCTGTTTTTACCCACATATATATGCAAATGAAAAGAACATGAAACCTTTTCTCTTACTGTTTTCTAACATCTAAATGCAAACTGTTATTTAAGTCCATCCACATTTCTTTTTCAGCTGCCTTAATCTTTTATGAATTTAAATGGAAAGCTTAATCTTGAATAGGATAGCTTGAGTTTGCATTATTCAAAGTTATTTGTATTTTTAAAAATTTCTATACATAAGCTGGTGCCTGAATTCTTCACAGAAATTTTACTTTTAAAAAGTAAAGAGTAGATTTAACCACCAGGTATGGTTTGGAAACACGTTTATGTGCAGGAGATAGTTAAGAGCACTTCTATTATTCTTTCTCATTCCTGAAAATAACAGTGTGCTATATAATTCAGGTGACATTGTATTCATAATCAGCATTGAGGAGGATGCAGAGGGTATGCTGGGACATTTCTGTGGAAGTAATCAGGCCATCTTATCCTGCGGATGTCTCCAGAAAGGGACTAGGATCAAGGTAGGTCTGCCCGGGCATGGTCTGTAATGTGTGGGTCTTGACATCATGCAGGAAAGATTTTACAACGTGAATCCAGATGATTTTGAGAATATGTTTATTAAAATTGGAGACAATGAACAAAAGTAGAGCTTAAGATAGAAGAGGGAAGATCGTAGCAATGTGAGTTAGCCTAGTCAGAGCTGCCTTGGCCCTTTAGAAAGAAATTCACAAAGGCAGAAGAAATTAGCCAGATGGGTTATGTGAACTCAGGAAACATGTTACACAGGCAAAAAGAGGACCTTTGGAGATAGAGTCAGGGTATTATGCCAGGACAAGCTACTGCTGCCTGCTGCTCCCCTGATTGCAATTCTCCTGGGACCATTTAGAATTTAAGAAAAGAAAAAAGCAAAGATACACCCTAAAGAACGAAGTGGGGTGAAGTGAAAGGTGTAGGAATGCTCAAGTAAGAGCGCACACTGGATTCTTTGTCTTAAGAGTTTTAATCTGTTTTCTAAGGAAGTTTAGAGTGTCTCAATAGAATATTCATCAGCTGGCGCTGGCCAGTTGGCTCTGTGGCCACGTGTTGATGTCCTGAGTGTGATTCTCAATTAATGCACACAGGAGAAGTGGTCATCTGCTTCTCCACTATCCCCCTCCCTTTCTTTTTCTTTCTCCCTTCCTGTGCTGCAGCCATGGCTTAGTTGGTTTGAGTGCATTGACCCTGGACACTGAAGATGGCTCTATGAAGCCTCCACCTCAGGTGCTAAAAATAGCTCAGTTGCGAGCATGGCCATAGATAGGTATAGCATCGACCCTACATGAAGGTTGCCAGATGGATCCCGGTCGGGGCATAGGCAAGAGTCAGTCTCTCTATCTCCCCTCCTCTCACTTGGAAAAGAAGAAAAAAAAACCCACCAGCTCTCTAGGAGTGTCCTTTAATATGCTGATCCAACAAAATGAGTGTATAGACGAGTCAGGCCAAGTCATTTTCTGGTCAGTTTCACCTTCAAAGAATGTCACCAGAAAGGGACTGGGACCGAGACAGGTCTGCTCTGGCAAGGTCTGGGACGTGCAAACTATTTTCTCCTAAGTGTCCTTGGTCAAGGAAGGTAAGATCTTATGATTTATTAGCTGGATGTAAATTTCTGGGCTGTCTGTTTATCTATCTCAGTTTCTCCATTCCACTTGCCAAGATATTTTTCTGTTTTCTTACTAACTTGTCTCAGGGATGCAAACGGTATTAGTACAACTAGATACCAATCAGCACATCTCTCCTTCTGACTTAGCTGTCCTCAAAAACTGCTCTTTCGAAGCATACTTTAAATAGGATTTGTAAGCTAGTCATCTCTCTGGGAATTACTATGGTGTCCATAATTTTCCTGCTCTTTTGACCTGGATACCTACATATACAGTCTAAAAAAGTTGCTCATGCTGGCTGCTGGCTGAAGACCAGTGATTTCTGGGTTATAGTTGCTAATGCCTGATACAGTACATGCTAATATACAGGCCAAGGTGCTACATGGTGCCCTTAAATATTGAGAGAAACAACACTGCCCACTGTTGATTTTTGTCTCCTTACTAAAGCTAAAGACAATTAGTACTGCTATTACTTTGTCCGAATCAGGGGACATACTGAATGAGAGATTGTATTTAATATTTATAGGGGAACCCAAAAGTTAGAAATTAGGTTTCAGTAATATACTAGTATTTAGTTATGAGCAATAGGAGATTATATAATAGTTGCTAGGCTAGTTAATGTATACCCATAGTGTACACAATAAGTTATGAGGAAGAAAATCTCTGTTTTACATCCTGCAATTTATCATTAAGAAAAGCAAATATATGAGAAAGCAATCAATGAACAACTAAGAAGTCGCAACACGCAACGAAAAACTAACAATTGATGCTTCTCATCTGTCTCCATTCCTGTCTGTCTGTCCCTGTCTATCCCTCTGACTCTCTTTCTGTCTCTGTAAAAATTAAAAAAAATAAATAAATAAAAGACTTTAAAGAAAAGCAAATAGCTTGACTCATGAACAATGTTATCTCTGCTTTATATCCCTTTACAGATGAGTTTCCAGAAACACAGGACACCAATACTTTGGGGATAAGAGCTATATTATCTAGACCATTGCTGATGTCAACCAAACATCTTGCACACTCTGAAGGACATTTCTGCATGCCAGGTCCCCCAACCTCCTAATCCTTACTCTTACTCCTTAACCTCTTACTCTTAATTAACTGACTGCATGCTTAGTAATAAACTACTAACCTTCCCAAATATATATAGACTGACCAGTCAGCTGAGACTGGTAAGATGTTTTTGGATCCCAGTGCACTGCCTTCCTAAGTTGCTACAATTTGAATTAAAGATGCTCTTATACCCACTTGGTCCCTGTCTTCTGTGAACTGGTAAAAGGGGTGACAGGCAACATGAATCCCGGGTTGTTTCGGTAACAATATCTCCCCTCTCTTTGACATAGAGCAATTTTATTTTGCACCAACATTTACATTTTCATTGCTTTTCTCATGGGCGAGCAATTTTTTTAATGGACAACTTGGTAACTTGTGAAAATTGAACACTGAAGATCCCAATCCTTAGTCTTTGGAAATAATAAGACATATTTAAATTTTAGTGAGAATTAAGCATAAGTTTTAATTAATTCCATATGAATGACAAATATTTTACTTATTATTAATTTTTTTTACCCTTCTATGTAGAAGAAATATTGGATGTTGGACAAATACGTTTGTAAAATGTAATTTTTATGTTTGCTCACTTTGTTAAAAATGGCGCTGCCCACGTGAATGGCACTGCCCACGTAAAACTGATTACCTTCCTGTGTGGGAAGGGGCCATTGTTGGGCTAATGTTGCTGGAGGAGGGGTTTTTGTGCCAAGAAAAGTTTGTGAGGAAGAAGGAGAGGAAGAAGCCAAGATGGAAGTGAAGGAGAGAGAAGCCAGTTTTGCAGATTAAGAAGCCATGTTGGCAGACGGGAAACCAGAAGTGACTAAGACTGATGGGGAAGCTTTTGACTCTAGGAAAACCTGGATGTGTCGGTAGCTTTGTGAGCTATGAATGAATGGGTTTTGGAGCCCTGTGTGTTTTTAGTAACCTGCCGGATGTGAGTCTAGAGTAAAGGAATGGCCCACCCATTTTTGGCTCCACAGTTTCTTTACTACTGTTCAAATTCAATGAGAACCTGCACCTGCTTGAAGATGACAGCAGACACAACTGCTGGCCATACATTGGATCAAAGACAGGAAAACAGCATCTTACTTTACTAATTGTATTAATCTTTTGGCCCAGTGTCATTTTATACTCTGGATATAGTAAAAAGCTTTAGTAGAAGGTTTTATCTTGAGACATGATTGAAGAGTGTCTATTGCTAAAGCCAGTATAGTCTCACCTACTATGCCATACATGTGTTAAGAAATGAAAAGGGAAGATATATTAGAATTCCCCAGAGAAACAGACCACTAATATATACATATATTTTAAATAAAGAATTGGTTCACGTGATTACAGAAGCTGAGAAGTCCCAAGATCAGCAGTAGGCAAGCCAGAGACTCAGGAGAACTAGTGGTGTATTTCCAGTCTGAGCCTGCAAGCCTGAGAATGAGAGCTGAGAATCTAAGTTTCAGTCCAGGGCAGAAGACCAATGTCCCTGCTCAGTCAGTCAGGCAGGCAAAGTTGACTCTTACTGAGTCTTTTTATTTTATTCAGATCTTCAGTTGACTGCATAAGGCCCACCCATATTAAAGAAGACAATTGGCTTTACTTAGTCTACTGATTCAAATGTAAAGAGGGACAAATATAGGGTGACAGAAAAGGATTTGACTTTGGGTGATGGGTATACAATATAATCAACAGTTCAAATGCCATAGAAATGTTAACCTGAAACTTACAGTATTTACTTTTATTGGTCAATGTCACCTTGTTAAAGTGAATTTTATAAGTTAAAAAAAAAAAGAGTAAAATGGGCAGAAGCAAGTACTCTTATCCTTAAGCGACCCCAGGAAGAATGAACATCTACATTGTGATGGCACATTATGAGGACTTTAATTTTTCTTTAAACACAATAATGTTTTCTTTTATTCACATTTCTAAGTATATTTTTCATGGAGGGCAGTTTTCCAATCTTTATGTACAGAGACTGTAAGGTTTTTCTTTCAGTGGTAACCTATAATCTTTAAAATATAGTGACCATCTTGTCTGTTTTGAAGAGGATATTTGTAGGGATTTTATCCTTTTTTTTCCTTTTTCTCCCTTGGTCTATAATGAAATTGTTACAGTAGTGAAAAATAAAGTCCTATGTATAAAAGCAAACAAAAAACTCAAATGTTAATCTTATCTGAATCACCCACACAAATACACTGAGAATAGTGTTTGACCAATATCTGGCACCCTGTGTTCCAATCAACTTGATACATAAAATTAACCGTCTCAGTGAGAACCTTTGTCAGTTTGCATATATATTGGAGGACTCTGGCTAACCTAAAGCTGATTGAAATTTTTGCACAGGAGTGGCTACAGCATTTACTTTTTACAAGAAAGCTGCTTTTTTTTGTTTGTTTGTTTGCAGAGGGAAGCAACTTCAAAAAACCTGTTAGTTAGGCAAGAACAATGTCTTCATTTCACTCTGAAATGGAGAAGTTGATATACTTTTAAAGTTTTCATTTTAATGGGAAGGTTGGGGCTTCTATAGAGATGGAGTCTAGGGGAAGGTTTCTTTCTTTCTTTATGCAAAAAAATGGGTTAGATGGATGAACTTTGAAAATATTTCGATAAATGAAGGAAGACAAACACAAAGACCACATATTTTATAATTACATTTATATGAAATACATAGAATAGGCAAATCTACAGAGAAAGAATTAATGGTTGTTAAGGGCTGGAGAAAATAAAGGTTCCTTTTGATGTGATGCAAATGTTCTGAAATTTGATAGTAGTGATTGTTGTACTCAATTAATTATGATTGTTCTGCATGTCAATAAATTGCATACTTTAAAATGAACAAATGGTAAATTTTGTGTTATGTGTATTTTGCCACAATAAAAACAAAACAAATTTTAAAAACCCAATGAGTTAAGAATTTAGGTTCCTAAGAGTGAGTTCAGGGTCAAGATAATTTGATTCTCTTCGTGGGAAGTAGGCTGGCTTCTGCAACATGGTGATAGGAAGTTGGAGTTTAAGAAAAAGAAATTAAGCAGATTGACTTAATCAGAAGTGATATCAAAGGCCATTTCAGTTCTCTGGGGTTTTTTTGCATAACAAACATCTATAACTAAGTAGCTTAAAATGACAGTTACTGTTTCTCATGATTCTATATGTTCCGTGGGTAGTTCTTCTGCTCCAATAGGTGTCCTTGGGATCACCCATGCAACTGCACTCATCTGAGAGATGCGTGAATCTAGAAGGTCAGAAGATCTCATTCATATCTGGGTCCTTGGTGCTGCCTGCTGGTTGGGACTTCTCAGCTTTTCTTCATGTAGCCTCTTGTTCTTATTGTGATTAATCCTCTAGGACCTTTCCAAGTGATCTCATTTTGGAGCAGCAGAACTTAGATTTCATTACAACATAGTATCTGAGTTTCAAGAAAGTGAAAGCTAAAGATTGCTTAAAGGCTAGGTCCAGAATGAGCACCATGTTACTTCCATCCCATTTTACTGGTCAAACCACATAATATAATGTGCTTATTCAAGGAGAGGAGAAAAAGACTCCATCTATTCATAGGGGGAGCAAACTGATCATAGAAGTAAGGAGTGTTTACTGTTCATTTTTATAGAATATCTAACACAAATATCTTGTTTTATATTTCCTTTTGAACCTTGTAATTTTATCTCCAAACTTTCAGTAGAGTAAGTTGACATTGTGACAGTTCTTGTTGGCTGTTCTTTGATAATCTAGATGTAAAAAGAAAAAAGAAAAATGACCAAAGTCATGGTAACAGGCAGCAAGAGATACCTTCAGAAAATAGAAATTCTAAAGGAATATAGCTGGCAAAGGTCATTAGTGAAAAGCACAATAAATTTATGGAGCATACAAGTATTTTGTAGGGATTCTCAGAAAAACTAAATCCAAAAATTAAAAGGAGTATACAGATTGATAATACAAAGAGTATCTTTGTAAAGAGAATAAAATTAGAAATAAATAATTTAAATACTAAGGAATCTATCAATTTCACTGTATTAAAGGACGTAAAACAATATTTGGACAAATGATAACAAAACACGTTTATGAATTAAGAAACAATATTATAACAAATTCAACTATTCTTTAAATTACAACAGCTTTTCCTTAGCTGTTCAGAATCATTTTAAGTAACACACAGCTATATTAAAATTATTTTAATAGCAAGAATATAAAAAAACTGTGTCAATCTAAAAATATATGGGAAAGCCTTGGCTATCAATGAGAGTACCCCTCTAATTAGTTTAGAATATTGGCCAATATCAATGATATAGACTAGATACCCTCATAGATTGCAATATTTTTGAGAATTTAAAATTTAATATATTTATGTTTAAGCATAGACATAATGAATTTAAATTTTAACATACACAAAAAATAGCATTTTCCTTCAGTGAAAGATATTAATTTATTTAATAAATATCTCTGGCATGACTTTATCTAAAAGAAAATACAGCTTCCTTCTAACTATGCATATTAGTTAGAGCTATATAACCAAGTACTACAAAATAGGTAACTTAAATAAAAGAAATGTATGGTCATAATTCTGAAGGCCAGAAGTCTCAGATCAATGTGTCAGCAGGACTGATTGCTTCTGAGGTTGATGAGGAAGAATCTGCTCCCTATCACTCTCCTAGTTACTGGTGGCTTGCTGGAAATTTTTGGTGTTCTTTGGCTTGTAGGTGCATCACTCTGATCTCTGTATATTCATGTGGCATTCTCACTGTGTGCATATCTGTCTTTTCACATGGCATTCTTTTATAAGGACATAAGTCCTATTGGAATAAAGATCTACCCTACTCAAATGTAATTTCACATTAACCTAACTAATTACAACTGCAACCACCCAACTCCCCAAATAGGGTCACATTCTGAGTTACGAGGGGTTAATAAGATTTGAAGGCATGAATTTTGTGAGGGCATATTTTAACCCATTATATTGCATTTACAAAATAAATTTCAACTGTATTAAATGCAAATAACCCAAAGAAAATAAGCAAACATTTTGAAAACTTTTAAAAGAGTAAATCCAAATTACCCATAAACACATGAAAATGGCCTGTTCTTTCCTATAATCAGAAAAAGGGTCATGAAAGTATCATTTTTGGCATTTATGTTACACTCAATAAATTGGTAAAATGAAAATAAAATGATTGACAAATTTGCTAAGGATGTAGAAAATGGGTTATTCTCAAATGTCACTGGGGAACAAAATTTTTGTTGTATCCACAAAAACACTTATTCTTACCTAATTTGGGTGTGCTGATTTCAAATCTGATATTGGTTATTCTCTGTAAGCTACAGGTTTTTTTGCAATTCAAGATATTAGGTTTTCATCTTGTAAAATTTTCAACATTTAGTTTAACAGAATGAAGTAGAATGTCTTCTTGGGCATCATCTTTGTGAAAATATAATAATTTATATAATGCAGTAAATACACTAATACATTAAAAGATATGATTGCATCAGAATTTGTCTAAAATTTCAAAATAGAACATGTTAAAACACTTATTTTAATCATGAAATTTGCGCAAAACTTACTTAAATTTTATTCAGGCAAAAATGTGCGTTTGTAGCTCTTGTGTTTGTGTACTTGTTAAGGACACTGTTGTTTGATGCTCCAGCAGTCGTCTGCTCATCACTAACAGCTCCAAGATTTTCGGGAAACTTATCAAGGTGACTGTTTAGGAAGTGAATCTTAAGACTCATGATACATCCAATGTTGCAGAAAGTCAACAACATCCTTTGAACCAGAAGTTCATCATTTTATGCTTTTTTGTTGCCAAGGAAGTTCTTTGTAACTGCCACAAAAGACTGCCATGCTGCTTTCTCCTCCTTATTCATCTTCCTGGCAAATTCTTTGTCACGTATGAGGGTTTGAATTTGAGGTCCATTGAGTACATCTGCTTTTATTTTCTTGAAAGACAAGGCAGAAAAATCAGGAATAATATGTTCAAAGCATGCACTATCTCTATTCAAAGCCTGAACAACAGCTTCATTAGGCCAAGTTTGATATGAAGTGGGGAAAATGATCCTGTCTCGATTAACTACAGGTTCATTCACAATATTTTACATCCCTAAAACTTCCAGAGCTTCACATTTCGGCCACTCCTTCTATGTCCAGTGTTTCTTCTGAGCTTGGCTGTCCCACAAACACAGAAAGCTAGGATACTTCGTAAAACCTCTCTGTTGTCCTAGCAGGAATTTTACCATTTTGAGATCCACACAAATGATCCAGTTATGCTCCTCATACTTCAGAAAGTCGAGGACAATTTTTTTTTTTGTATTTTTCTGAAGCTATTCAATAGAAACTGGGAGAGACAGTCAGACAGACTCCCACATGCGCCCAACCAGGATCCACCGGCACATCCACCAGGGGGCGATGCTCTGCCCCTCCGGGGCATCGCTCTGTTGCGACCAGAGCCACTCTAGCGCCTGGGGCAGAGGCCAAGGAGCCATCCCCAGCGCCTGGGCCATCTTTGCTCCAATGGAGCCTCACTGTGGGAGGGGAAGAGAGAGACAGAGAGGAAGGAGAGGGGGAGGGGTGGAGAAGCAGATGGGCGCTTCTCTTGTTTGCCCTGGCTGGGAATCAAACCCGGGAATGCTGCCCGCCAGGCCGATGCTCTACCACTGAGCCAACCAGCCAGGGCCTCGAGGACAATTTTTATGGCATTCTTACTAAGTCATTCAATTCCAGTTGGCTAAACTGCTGAGGGGTTAATGACTACTTGGCATCAGAAGAAGACTCTTCAGATTCTACAACCATTTCCTCATGCATCTTATCAAAATACATTTTATCACCATGTTCACTTTCTTCATCCTTAGAAGAAATAAAAGTATTGAAAACTTGAACCAGGAGTGTCTCAGAGTGTGGGATACGCCGTATTTTGAAGGAATAATAGGATATGCGATCATATTCTATTTTTTCTTGCTGATGCCCTTTGTATGAATCAGACAAAAATAACAGTCACTGCTGTGGTCCTTAGGTTCACGCCAAACCATGGGAATATGAAAAGGCACTCCTTTGCGTTTTCCTTTTGTCCAGTCATGAAGCATTTCCTCACAATTATGACATACAATATGAGGAGCCCAATTCTTGTCTTGATCACCAAGGGGAACTTGAAAATAGGCAATATATGCACGTGTCACAAATGATAATATTGCACCTTTGACGTTGAAGTGTGTAACAACCACATATATAACAGAAGGTGTCAGGACTATTCTTACATGTACATCTACTCTAACAAGCCATGATTCAATCTTAAAACAAAATAAGAGGGTGTTTTTATCAGATAATAATTTTTTACATTTAAAAACAACTACAATTATGTAAAAGTGATGTTTCTAAAACATTAATTGCCTTGTGATTATGTTCAATCCAAAAGTTGTTGCCCTTTAACTCCAATTTAAAAACCAATGCATGCCACTAACTGTAACAAAAAGAAATTAAAATTGCATAAAAACTAGAGAATGCACCAAAAGACAGATTTCAGATTTGTAATTAGTGATGCAGAAATATATAGAAATAGTTCTAAAACCTCATGCAACAGAAAATGAAAAAAAAATTGTTCCCCAGTGTAGTCAATGGAAAAATTGATATTTATATCATTTTAAAAATCACCTGGTGACTTCAATCATAATTTAAGTGAACATCCTTTAACAATGCTATACTTGGGAATCTATTTCTAGAACGAAAATGCCAACATATATCAACAAATGCAACTGGATGTCGATGTCTTTGTATTATTCAGAGCAGAAATAACAAACAAACAAACAACAAAAAAAGAGAAAGAGAAAAAGCAAAGTAACTATTTTGCAAAGGGTATTTTTGAATATTTTGTCATCTGTTCATGCCATGGTATATTGATGTCATTACAATGACTGGTAGAAATCAATAATTGCTAACTTGGATACAAAATTGAGAAAAGCAAGATGCTGAAGACTACAATATAAAATAATTATAATTTTATAAAACAAATATATGTCTATAGTTATATGCACATTTACATATTATATGTAGATATTATATATAATACTTAAATTTATAATTTATTTATGAAAATATAGAGAAACATATAAACTAAAGCATGCCAAATTGTTAACAGGTAGGTAATAAATAGATGAGGCACAGGTCAGAATGGAGTGAGATAAGAGATAAGATGGAAGATAAAGGTGAAATAAAATTTAGTTTATTATTATAGATGAAATTTTAAGTAAGTGTGTAATGTAAAATACTATGACTTCTACAGTAAAGGCTTTAGAGTTAGACACTCAAGTAGAACTAAATCTAAGACCCTACAAAAATGTTTTCCTTACCCACACTTCCTAAAAATTTTTTAACTAATGCTTCAGAGAGGAGTCACTGAAAACAGATATGATGATCACTTTCATATAATTTAAAGTAATTGTGTTAGATCTTGTTGTCAGCGGGGCACCACCCCACTACACTGATCTAAGGCTTTGAACTACATTTGACAGAATCCTCTTTCCTACCAGAGGATGTGTGTTTGTCAACAAGAGGACTGGTTGAGAGTTGAAGCACATAGAAGTAGAGCCATCATGCTTGGCAGGCTGTTAGGATCAACCACAGTGGCTTCATCGTCATTGTGTCCTTCCAAACAGATCACTCTGTCAGTTCTTATTTTATAGTTTATGCATTTTTCAGACTTTTCTGTGCTCAGACTTCCTCACCCACAATTTTTTTGCTATGATTTTCATACTTGACTCTCTGACTTTCATACCAGCTTGTCTGATCTTCGGTGGTAACTGATTCCTTCAGTATTTTCCAGAGTTGTGCAAGTCCCTAATTCTGTGTTAAACCCAAATGCATTAAGTTAGTTATCTTTTCCTGACAGAGGCCAGGCTGATAGAATTACATATGAGTACTATCACCAAATATGGAGAGTTCTCACAAAGAAAAAAAGAGTAAAATTAAAATACTTATCTTAATAGAATAATTAGCCAGTGATATAGTAAAGGCAGGGTGATGGGCAGCTATTGCAGAGTGAAGTAGTAAGGGTGCATTGTCAAAAAAGAATTGAAACAATTATAAAACTAGCTAAATTTCTACTTCTTATTATCAGGAGCCCAATGATTCTAAACTATGTTAATGATGTTATCCCCCCCCGCAAAAAAAAAAAACCCTCTTCTGTATAGGTTGGGCCTTTCTTAACCCTCTCTCTTACTTTGGTCCATCACTGAAATAAAAAGATTATGAACCAGAGCACATATATGCAAATTACCCCAAAAGATATAGAAGCTGTTGTCAATTAGAACTTTGCAGTAAGTTATTTAAATGAATTATGGTGTCTACATAAATCTTGCATCAATTAGAAATGGTCATTAAGGGATTTTCAAGCTGGGAACTTAAAAAAAGACTAAACAAAAAGATAAACAATATTTATGATCAGGGAAATCCCAGTCATTAAACTGGTGTTACTTTGCTAATAATGTCAAACTTAGTGAAGTAGTTCATAGAATTTTAGTAGATGAAGTTAACTATATATTTTATTCTCAGTGAAAAAACTAGCTAGCTTGTGAGAGGAATAATGAGGGTATCTCAGCATAATGTCAATATATATTCTGTTCATATTACTTTTCTTATTTTATGCTCAAGAAAAAAATTACTAATTATAATTTAACCAAGTAAATTTGCCTAAATGTCTTTTTATTTAATTTATTGGGGTGACATTAGTTGATAAAATTAGGTTTCAGGTGTACAATTCTATAACACATCATCGATAATTTTGCCTAAATGCTGAAAAGTCACTAATCATACTGACTTAGAATATTCTGTACTTGAGTAAGTTTTTATTGTGAATATTACAAAACTGCATTCTATGTTTCACTTTAGTTAGTAATAATTACTCATCTGGCCTATTTATCCTGGAAATTTAAGAACGAAGGTGTGGAAATTCAGCAATATAGCCTTACTTTTAAAAATACTTCTGCTAGTTTTTCCAAAAAATACTATCTAAGCTAAAAGTTGGGTTTGCCAGCTACTAATTCTGTATACTTTCTATTACATTGTGTTGCTAGACATCATCCTAACATGTTCTGTGGAAAAAGTGTATTATTGTTTATTTACTTCTTTTTTTGTTATTTTTTTATTTTTTTGTATTTTTCCGAAGCTGGAAACGGGGATAGACAGTCAGACAGACTCCCGCATGCGCCCCACCGGGATCCACCTGGCACACCCACCAGGGGGCGATGCTCTGCAGCGCCTGGGGCAGAGGCCAAGGAGCCATCCCCAGGGCCCGGGCCATCCTTGCTCCAATGGAGCTTCGCTACGGGAGGGAAAGAGAGAGACAGAGAGGAAGGAGAGAGGGAAGGGTGGAGAAGCAGATGGGCTCTTCTTCTGTGTGCTCTGGCCGGGAATTGAACCTGGGACCCCTTGCACGCCAGGCCAACGCTCTACCACTGAGCCAACCAGCCAGGGCCTTGTTTATTTACTTCTTAAAATGTACTTGTTTACCAAATAACAAAAAACTGACCAGGTATACCTTTTCAGGAGAGAAAAAAAAATGCATTAATTAAGTTCACTCATTATTTTAGAATATTTTACTTGAAAGGTCATATCTGGCTCCAATGAAGGAAACATAAGTGTAAAGAAAAATAAAATTTGTTTATATCTTTGATCATTTATGAATGCTGAGGACATACTTTAGACTGCAGGTGTCCCCAAACTATTGCCCGCAGGCTGCATGTGGCCCCCTGAGGCCATTTATCTGGCCTCCCACCGCACTTCTGGAAGGGACACCTCTTTCATTGGTGGTCAGTGAGAGGAGCACTGTATGTGGTGGCCCTCCAACGGTCTGAGGGACAGTGAACTGGCCCCCTGTGTAAAAAGTTTGGGGACCCCTGCTTTAGAAACACCAAATTTTAGGATCAAAATAGAGTCTGCTTTGTTCAAGGAAGGCTTTCTTTTACCTAGGTTTTAAATTACCCTGTATTCTTTAATCTTACCACAGCCACTCTTGTCTCTTTTTTCTTCTTATTCTTTTCTCTGGCACATAACATATCCTACACTTAATGGGTAGTTAATCAGGGGGAAAAACTTAATATATATTTCAACAATAATTATAATATTTCTTATTATTTTTAAGTTAAGAATCTATTTGTGGCCAGCAAAAGACCATTTAAGCCAGTTAATAAAATTGTATTTGTCTTAAGGATGCAGGAGGAATTCACAGGAATTTTCAGATGGCAATTACAATGAAAAAGGACTCACTGGAAATGGAATTTAGACAGATGGTTTTTCCCTCATGTTTTCTTTTTCCTCCAGTCTCTATTCTTTAATGGCTGGCTTCCTTTCTGTGCCTTTAGGAGATAGCATGAGCTCTAAGATTATTAAAGGAAATCATTCAAGGACAGTTTTTAATGTGAAAAAATAATAATAAAGTGCTGGAAATACCATAGAGTTCCAACAAATAGAATGACTAAAATGAAAACTTCTGCCTACCTGATCTTGAGCAACCACTGTCTTTGTTTCTGTAAATGGACCTAATAATAGAAACTAATTTAGTTGCTTTGCAGATTACATAAGCTAAAATATTTAAAGTAGAACAGTTTCTAAAAACATTTAGGCATTATGCAATGCTTGCTTTTATTACAACCTTTATTTCTTTTTTCCTCTCATGGCTCAGCTTGCACATGAACCTTGACTGATCAAGACTTTGACTCTATAGTTAGGAGAAAATGGCAATGGAGTAGGCGAACATTACAACTCCCACAACTCAACCAAAGTGCATTACAACTTAACATAGAAACAATCATCTTGAAAAACCAACTTTAGACTAAACTAAGAGGAATCGATAACCAAGCACAACCAAAAAACCACACTGAGCTGGTAGGAAGGGTTGATATGCAGAAACGACTGACTCACTCACAGGAGTGAGAGGTGGCCTGGAAGGCCTTCATGACTAGGTGAGTAGCCCAGAGAGTTGTGGGTCCACAGTCCCAGGACTGGAACCCCAGCCCTGAGCCCAGAGACAAGAGGAAGCGTACAGACAGTGTTTAACTGAAAGAAGAGCCTGGTTACTGTTTACAAGAGGAAGACAGAACTCTCAGACCCAGGCTCCATCTTAAAGGGACTGTGCAGTTAACCTCGCTCACAGCCACTTACCCGTGGCTCCAGGAGCAGGGAGAGCCTAGAGGACTGGAGTTGCGAGAGGAGAGTGTAGTCTCAGTAGTACAGGGAGAGACTGTGGGGGAAAGCCACTCTGACCCCTGCACTGGGTCACTCCCTAAACCTAAAGTGGCCATTTTTCCTGGGAGAACCAACGCCAGCAAAAGGAAGCAATTACCCTGCCTAACAGAGGCTTTCTTGCTCCAGTCAGTGCAAAGAGACACTTAGAAACAGGAGGCATATCAGGGATACAGGTTCTCAGTGCTAAAGTCTGGGCTACACAGCCCTCCCAAACTGCTGAGTACCCTCTAAAGAGCAGGAGGGCCTGGCTGTGGCAGTAGCCACAGTGCTAGGCCTGCAAGGAGGTGGGGGGGCAGAATGCAGCTAGGCTCCCACTCCATGAAAACAAAGGGTGGAGGCTGGTGACTGGCACCACGGCAACAGGGAGCAGAGCTGGGTGAAGTGTACTAAGCACCTATGGGGGATAAAGTCTGATGGGGTGAGGTGTTCCCACATCCACAGGGGACAGGGCCCAGCAAGGCAGCCTGAGTGCCTAAGGTGACAGTGGCAGTGGGCCAGCAGACTGACCACACCTTGGGAATAGAGAGTCCACACACACTCACCAAGAGTAGATAAAAACCAGCCTAGGAGTGTAGCTGATATTTACAATGGCATCTAGGCAGTGGCAACCACAAATTCTGGATTGCTTGTAGCTCCAAGAAGGTTGCTAAGGGCCGGTCATAAGCAGTGACCCACATTGTCTGTACCAGGTTTCTGCCAGGGAGGTCCAAAGCTGGCATATCCAGCAGCCAGATATGGAGAACATCAGCTTAGGACCTAGCAACCCTAGTTAAAGTGGTATCATAAGGAAGGGTTCCTCACACCTGACCCAGCTAAGGCACAATAAACACTGACACAAATAGCAAAAAGAGCAGTAGCAGCAAACAAGTAGACCACAGCAGATTACAAACAACAGCTGAGGCCAAACCAAAAGGATCTAGAAACAACACAACTGAAAGCTGGAGGCAAACAACACCAACCCTATACTCAACTAGCCACAGATATAGCAAATTCAAAGAAGCAGTCTATACAGAGAAAAAATGGAAAGACAGAGAAATTCGATTCAAATGAATCAAAAAAAGAAATCCCCAGAAAAAGAACTGAATGAAATGGAAATAACCAAGATACTGGATGCAGAGTTTAGAATAATGATTGTTAGCATGCTCAAGGATCTTATTGTCCAACAATGGGTGGACAATATGAGCACATAAATAAAGAGAGAACAAGCATTAAAATGAATATTGAAATTATAAAAATGAATCAGAGAGAAATGACAAATACAATATCAGAAATAAAGACTACACTAGAAGGAATTAAAAGCAGGATGGATGAAGCAGAGTATTAAATCAGTGATTTAGAGGACAAGATATACAAAAGCATGGAAGCAAAACAGCAAAAAGAAAAGAGGATCAAAAAGTCTGAGGAAACTCTAAGAGAGCATTGTGACAACATGAAAAGAATCAACATCCACATGATAGGAGTTCTTGAAGAGGAGAAAGAACAAGGGATAGAAAACTTGATTAAAGAAATCATAGCTGAAAACTTCCCTAAATTGATTCAGAAAAAGGTCATACTAGTTCAAGAAGCACAGAGAATCCCATTAAAGAGAACCCAAAGGGACCTACACCAAGACACATCATAATTAAAATACCAAAGCTAAGAGATAAAGAAAGAATACTTAAAGCTGAGAGAGAAAAGCAGTCAATCACCTACAAAGGAGCCCCATAAGAATGACATTTGACTTTTCAACAGAAACACTTGAGGCCAGAGGAAATGACAAGAAATATTCAAAGTAATGCAAAACAAGGACCTATAACTAAGACTTCTTTATCCAGCAAGGCTATCATTTAAAATTAAAGGAGAAATAAAAACCTTCCCAGAAAAATATAAATTAAGAATACATTACAACCAAACCAATGCTGTAAGAAATGTTAAGGGGCTGTTGTAAATAGAATGAAAGGGAAAAAAAATCTAGTAAAAGAGAAATGTAGATTTAAAGAACAAAATGGAAATAAACAATTACATATCAATAATAACCTTAAATGTAAATGGATTAAATGTTCTAATCAAAAGATATAGGGTAGCTGCATGGATAAGAAAACAGAACCCATACATATGTTGTCTACAAGAGACCCACTTCAAAACAAAAGATACACATAGACTGAAAGTAAAGGGATGGAAAAAATATTTCATGCAAATGGAAATGAAAAAAAGCTGATGTAGCAATACTTGTATCTGGCAAAATAAACTTTAAAACAAAGGCTATAGTAAGGGATAAAGAAGGTCACTACATAATGATAAAGGGAGCAATCCAACAAAAAGATATAATCATTATAAATATCTATGAGCCTAATATAGGAGAACCTAAATATATAAAGCAGACTTTGATGGACAAAGGGTGAGATCAACAGCAATACTAAAATAGTAGAGAATTTTAATACCACTAACATCACTAGATAGATCCTCAAGAAAGAAAATTAACAAAGAAACAGCAGACTTCAAGTACACACTAGATCAACTGGATTTAATAGAAGTCTTTAGAACCTTTCAATCCAAAGCAGCAGAATATACATTCTTTTCAAGTGCTCATGGTACGTTCTCTAGAATAGACCACATGTTAGGACACAACATGATTCTCAATATGTGTAAGAAGATTGAAATCCTATCAAGCATCTTCTCTGATCACAATGTTAGGAAACTAGAAATCAACTACAACAGAAAAAGTGAAAAATATTCAAACACTTGTAAACTAAACAGGATGTTATTAAATAACAAATGGGTTAACAATGAGATCAAGGAAGAAATAAAAAATTTTCTTGAAACAAATGAAAATGAACTTACATCAACTCAAAATTTATGAGACACCAAAAGCAGTCCTGAGAGGGAAGTCCATAGCATTACAGGCATAAATTAAGAAGTGAAAAAAAAGCTCAAATAAATAACCATGCATCTAAAAGAACTAGAAAAAGAACATCAAATAAAGCCCTGAGGAAGTAGAAGGAAGGAAATAATAAAGATCAGAGTGGAAATAAAAGACATAATGGCTAAAAAAAACAATACAGAAGATCAATGAAACCAAAAGCTGGTTCTTTGAAAAGGTAAACAAGATTAATGAACCTTTAACCAGACTCACCAAGGAAAAAAGAGAGAGGACTCAAATAAATAAAATTAGAAATGAGAGTGGAAAAGTACAAAGGACTGTAAGAAAATACCATGAAGAACTGTATGCCAAAAAATTAAACAACCTAGGTGAAATGGACAAATTTCTCAAAACATATAATCTTTCAAAAATCAATATGGAAGAATCAGGAAACCTAAACATACAGATTACAATAGAAGAGATTGAAACAGTTATCAAAAAACTCCCAACAAACAAAAGCCCTGGGCCAGATGACTTCACAGGCGAAATCTAACAATTATTCAAAGAAGAAATAACTCCTATTTTTCTCAAGCTATTTCAAAAATTCAAGAGGAGGAAAAACTTTCAAGCTCCTTTTATGAGGCGAGCATAATCTTCATTCTAAAACCAGGCAAAGATAATACAAAGAAAGAAAACTATAGGCCAATATCCCTGATGAATTTAGATGCTAAAATTTTAAACAAAATATTAGCAAACCAGATCCAGCAATACATAAAAAAATCATATATCATGATCAAGTGGAATTTATTCTGGGGAAGCAAGGCTGTTACAATATTTGTAAATCAATCAAGGTGACTCATCATATAAACAGAAGGAAGGAGAAAAATTACATGATAATATAAATAGATGCAGAAAAAACATTTGATAAAATCCAGCACCTATTTATGATCAAAACTCTCAGCAAAGTGGGAATACAGGGAACATACCTCAACATGATAAAGTCCATTTATGACAAACCCACAGCCAACATCATACTCAATGGGCAAAAATTAAAAGCAATCCCCTTATGATTAGGAACAAGGCTAGGGAGCCCCTTTTCACCACTCTTATTCAACATAGTTCTGGAAGTCCTAGCCACAGCAATCAGACAAGAAAAAGAAATAAAAGGCATCCAAATTATAAAAGAAGAAGTAAAATTACCATTATTTGCTGATGATATACTACTGTACATAGAAAATTCTAAAGTTTTAGTCAAAAAACTACTGGACCAGATAAACAAATTCATCAAGGTAGCAAAATATGAAATTAATTCAGAAATCAGAGGCATTTTTTTTTTGTATTTTTCTGAAGCTGGAAACGGGGAGAGACAGTCAGACAGACTCCCGCATGCACCTGACCGGGATCCACCCGGCACGCCCACCAGGGGCGATGCTCTGCCCACCAGGAGGTGATGCTCTGCCTCTCCGGGGCATCACTCTGTTGTGACCAAAGCCACTCTAGCACCTGGGCAGAGGCCAAGGAGCCATCCCCAGCGCCCAGGCCATCTTTGCTCCAATGGAGCCTTGGCTGCGGGAGTGGAAGAGAGAGACAGAGAGGAAGGAGGGGGGGGGGTGGAGAAGCAAATGGGCGCTTCTCCTATGTCGGGTCGAACCCGGGTCCCCCGCACACCAGGCCAATGCTCTACTGCTGAGCCAACCGGCCAGGGCCTCAGAGGCATTTTTATATACCAACAATGAACTGTCTAAATGAAAAGTTAAGAAAACAATTCTCTATTATTGCAACAAAAAAATAAAGTATCTATGATTAAATTTAACCAAGGAGGTTAAGGACTTGTAATTGGAAAACTATAAAATATTAATAAAAGAAATCAGCCTGACCTGTGGTGGCACAGTGGATAAAGCGTCGATCTGGAAATGCTGAGGTCGCCGGTTCGAAACCCTGGGCTTGCCTGGTCAAGGCACATATGGGAGTTGATGCTTCCAGCTCCTCCCCCCTTCTCTCTCTCTCTCTGTCTCTCTCTCCTCTCCCTCTCTAAAATGAATAAATAAAATAAAATAAAATAAAATAAAATAAATCAAGGAAGATGCAAACAAGTGGAAGCATATACCATTTCATGGATAGGAAGAACAAACATCACTAAAATGTTTATATTACCCAATGGAATTTATAAATTCAATACAATTCCTATTAAAATACCAATGACATACTTCAATGATATAGAACACATATTCTAAAAGTTTTTATGGAAGCAATAAAGAACACGAATAGCCTCAGAAATCTTGAAAAAGAAGAATAAAGTGAGGGATATTACAGTCCCTTATATCAAGTTATACTACAAGGCCATTGTACTCAAAACAGCTTGGTACTGGCATAAGAACAGGCCTACAGAGCAATGGAACAGAACAGAGAACCAGAAATAAACCCACACCTTTATGAACAACTGATATTTGACAAAGGAGGTAAGAGCATACAGTGGAATAAAGACAGTCTCTTTAACAAATGGTGTTGGAAAAATTGGACAGCTACCTGCAAAAAAATGAAACTAGACCACTAACTTACACAGTTTATTATTCACAAAAATAAACTCAAATTGGATATAAAACTTAAATGTAAGTCGTGAAACTGTAATCATCTAGAAAGAAAATATAGGCAATAAGCTCTCCAACATCTCTCACAGAAATATACTGTATTTGCTGATTTAACTCCATGGGCAAATGAAACAAAGGACAAATGAACAAATGGGACTATATTAAACTGAAAAGCTTTTTAACAACTATAGACAATCTGAGCAAAATAAAAAGACAACCCACACAATGGGAGAACATATATGCTAATACGTCAGATAAGGAGTTAATAACCAAAATTTATAAAGAACTTGTAAAACTCAACACCAGGAAGACAAACAATCCAATCAGAAAATGGACATAAGAAATGAATAGACACTTCTCTAAAGAGGACATACAGATGGCCAATAGGCAGATGAAAAAATGTTCAACATCACTAATCATTAGAGAAATGCAAATTAAAACCACAATGAAATACCACCTCACACCAGTCAGAATGGTGCTCATTATCAAAATAATATATAATAAGTGCTGACGAGGATGTAGAGAACAGAGAACCCTCCTGTGCTGCTGGT
Source organism: Saccopteryx bilineata (assembly GCF_036850765.1). Lineage (NCBI taxonomy): Eukaryota > Metazoa > Chordata > Mammalia > Chiroptera > Emballonuridae > Saccopteryx > Saccopteryx bilineata. The sequence goes on from NC_089498.1 coordinate 66,338,348, forward strand.
GGGAATGCAGACTTGTGTGGCCACTGTGGAAAACAGTATGGAGATTCCTCAAAAAATTAAAAATGGAATTGCCTTTTGACCCAACCATCTCACTTTTAGGAATATATCCTAAGAATACCAAATCATGATTCAAAAGGAGAAATGCACCCCCAATATTTATTGCAGCACTATTAACAATAGCAAGATCTGGAAACAGCCTAAGTGTCTGTCAGTGGACGAGTGGATTAAAAAGCTTTGGTACATATACACAATGAAATACTACATGGCTGTGAAAAGAAGGAAATCTTACCTTTTGTGACAACATGGATGGACCTGGAAACTATTATGCTAAGTGAAATAAGCCAGGCAGAGAAAAAAAAAATATCATATGACCTCACTCATTTGAGGAATCTACTGAACAATGTGAACTGAGGAATGGAATAGTGGCAGAGACAGGATCAAAGGAACCAGAGGGAAAGGGGATGAGAGGATGAGATCAGAAAAGGGAAAGAGATTGGTGAAATTATATATACATAACAGAGCATTATACAGAACAGGAAAGCAAATCCTGGAGAGAAGGAGGGAAGGTGTTGGGGGGGATGCGGGCAAGGGGGATGTAGAGGAGAACAAGGGGGTGGGGGAGATATATTCGGGGAGACACTTGAATCTATGTAAACACAATAAGTTCAAATAAATAAAAATTTTAAAAAAGACTTTGACTCATTTTATGGCATTTCTTCTCCTGTCTACAACTAGTACTGGACTCCACTACATCCATTTTCTTCACTTTCTCCTTACTTTTTCACTTACAGCTTTGAATTGGTTTCTTGAAAAACTATGGATTTGCTGACCTTAAGAATCACTGACTATCACTTATACCATTCATGAGTAATGTTTGAGGTGAAATAAGAGGTCACATGAATCATATAGTACCAAGCATGTTCACTAAGATAGTAGGTTATGTGGGTGAGTAATTTTTCTATAGTCAGTAAAAATATAGTTTAAAAACAATGAAGCATAATATCAAAACCAAAAGGCATCAGAAACAATGAAGGACAATGAAAAGACATCTTTAACATATAGAACAACAGAACACTATAAATTCATGTTTGTATATGTGGTAAAAATATACTCAGCCTTGGCCAGTTGGGTCAGTGGTAGAGCATCAGCCCAGTGTGTGAATGTACTGGGTTTGATTCCTAGTCAGGGCACACAGGAGAAGTGCCCATCTGCTTCTTCACTCCTCCTTCTTTCGCTTCTCTCTCTGTCTCTCTCTCCTTCTCCTCCTCCTGCTCCTCCTCTTCCTCCTCCTCCTCCTTCTGCAGCCAGGGCTCAATTGAAACTAGTTGGCCCTAGGTGCTGAGGATGGCTCCATGAACTCCACCTCAGGGGCTAAAAAGAGTTCTGTTGCTGAGCAACAGAGTAACACCCCAGATGAGCAGAGCACTGCCCCCTAGTAGGCTTGCTGGGTGGGTCTTGGTTAGGTGCATGCAGGAATCTGTTTCTGCCTCCCCTCCTCTCACTGAATTAATATATATATATATATTATTTCAATTAATATATATATATTTCCAAAAGTAAAGGCAAAGCCATCATATTTACAGATAATTGAAAGTTATATTTTGTTGAGAAAATTTGTGTTCAGAACCTGAATTTGAATTAATAATAAAAATATTTTTCACTCGATGCTTTTACTCCTATCTTGTAGTAAACATTTAATGATGAAATAATACTGAAATTACATAGCTGTTTCAGAAAACAAAGGAGAGAAGTTTTCTTAACACATTTTCTTAGGACACCATAACCTTTATATCAAAAGCCTGATACCATAACTTTGATATAAAAAGCCTGACAATAAAAAAAAATAATTTAATTCAGACCCTGACCAGAGTGGGTCAGTGGATAGAGCATAGGCCCAGCATATGGACATCCCAGGTTCGATTCTCGATCAGGGCACACAGGAGAAGTGACCATCTGCTTCTCTCCCCTCTCCCTTCTCTCCCTCATTCCCTTCCAAAGCCAGTGGCTTGATTGGTTCAAGCTTGGCCCTAGGTGCTGAGGATAGCTCCTTTGTTGTGCATCAGCTTCAGACACTAAAAATAGCTCAATACTAGAGCACTGGCCCCTGATGGGGTTGCTGGGTAGATCCTGGTTTGGGCATGTGGCATCTGCCTCCCTATCTCCTCTTCTCTCACTTAAAAAAGGAAGAAAAAGAAAAAATACAGACATATAGGAATAACATCCTCAACAAAAAAAATAGTAAATTGATTTTCATAATATATAGAAACATAATACATCATATTCAAATGGAATCTATCTCAGAAATAAATGGTTAATAACTAGAAAAACTTCAATTCAATTGAACACATTCACAGAGCAAAAAATAAAATTGGACATTTCAACAGAGGAAGAAATTTCAATACTCAAAATTATTTTTGATATATATTTCATGAAAATAGAATAGGAGGGAATCTCCTCAATGTGATAAAAGACATGCAAAATCACATTTATTAAATGGTAGGATAGTAAACTGTTTCCCCCAATATCAGGAAAAACAAAAAAATATTTTTTTCTCATCACATATATTCAGTATTGTTCTGGGGTTCCTAGTAATAAACAGAATAATAAGACAAAAAAAGAAAAAGAATGGCATAAATATTTAAAATGTCATTATAAATAGATGATATGATTGTATATATAAAAAGTCCTAAGAGCCCTGGCCGGTTGGCTCAGCAGTAGAGCGTCGGCCTAGCGTGCAGAGGACCCGGGTTCGATTCCCGGCCAGGGCACACAGGAGAAGCGCCCATTTGCTTCTCCACCCCTCCGCCACGCTTTCCTCTCTGTCTCTCTCTTCCCCTCCCGCAGCCAAGGCTCCATTGGAGCGAGGATGGCCCGGGCGCTGGGGATGGCTCTGTGGCCTCTGCCCCAGGTGCTAGAGTGGCTCTGGTCGCAACATGGCGACGCCCAGGATGGGCAGAGCATCGCCCCCTGGTGGGCAGAGCGTCGCCCCTGGTGGGCGTGCCGGGTGGATCCTGGTCGGGCGCATGCGGGAGTCTGTCTGACTGTCTCTCCCTGTTTCCAGCTTCAGAAAAATGAAAAAAAAAAAAAAAGTCCTAAGAAATCTATAAAAGATTCTAAAACTAATAAGTGAAATGAGCAACATCACAGAGTACCAGGAACATAGTACTTTATATCGCAGAAAATATAAATTTTAATTTATAAAAAAAAATAAAATTAACAAAGCTATACTCATAATGCCAAAATATTAGCTTTTTCTGTATTTATTATGTAACATAAAAAGTCTTATAAATCAGGAAGAATAAATCACCCAAACAAAAAATAAGGATAGGATATGAACAAACATTCAAATAGAGAAAAATGTAAATTATAAAACATATGAAAATATCTTCAACCTCTCCAGTAATCAGAATGATGGCAATTTAAACCCTAGCGAAGTACTGATTTTCAACTCTCAGAAATCAACACTAAGCAAGTATCTTTTAATTGTACATTTAAAGAATGTTTTATGTTATATGATGTTAAAGATACAAAAATTGTTGCCACCTGAAGTCATTTTGCATTCAAAGTAATTTAAACACTTCCCTGATCTCTCTTATCTGGATGATTAATTTTGTGAAATCACATGATATTGCTTTACTCTGGTGTTAATTTACTTTAAGAAAAATGAAAATGAGCAGTAGTGTCTATTCTTCGATCTTACCACATACCAGATACATATATATTATTTCTCCCATAGATATTTTGAGAAATAAGTTATTTGTAGTGCAAATTAAAGATTGAAGCATAAGGCACAAAAACTATCTGCCATGAGACTTGTATGGTTGGTATTACTCTTCTTTATAAGCAACAAATCAAGCCAAACTTAAGCCTAAGAGACAATGTAAACATAGTGCCTTTCATAGTGCCTTTCACAAAGCAGCGGCAGTCATCAAGACTTATGTTTCAGTTTCTTCCCCTGTGACCTTTTTTTTAAATTCTCAAAGTATCTGGAAATTACAGAGATTAATATCCTACTTTACAAATAATAGAATTGAATATTGGAGAAGAAAAATTACCTACTCAAGGTTGTTTAGTAAGCACGGGACACAATCTCAAATCAATTCACATTTTATCATTCTCCTAGTAAAAAGTAATTCTACCTCTCCAAAGTTATATTTGGCAAGAGCTAAATATAAAAATACAATCACTGGGAATTGCTCCATCTTATAAAATGGATAACTATGTATAATGTACATGAAATACATATGTCAAACTTCCCATGTCTTAACATCTGGTGGGAACGGCCTATGTTTAAGAACCAACCATCAAACCATAATTAGACTCTCAAGATTTGTTCAGCCTTCTGTGCAAAATTTCTTTTTACCAGTTTCTTGTTGAGGTTTTTGCTTAAGGGCTTGGAAACTTAGGTTTATTGGGATTTTCTCAGCCTGAGAGAGTAGACTAGAATTGCCCAAATAGCACATGGACATAGATTTCCATTTCCCATCCAAAACCCTCACATGAAGCTTTTTAGTTGCCATTTAATTCAGCTGATTAAAATACAAACTTTGGAAACGCATGAGTCTTTCCTTTGTGCCTCCTGCTAGCTGATGACTATTGTATGTGTATAATGAAAAGTTACAACATATTGTTACATATGTAATGATCTTGTGTTCTTAGTTACTAACATCAAAATGGACAAACCTTTGTTTTATTTTGAATGTTGTGTTTCTAAATGGAAGAACATTGATATTAAGGAAATTGAATAGCTCTAATATTAATGCATTTAAATTTGAGAGTAAAGATGCCAATTGGAAAAAAAATGACCATTACATAATCACAATTTAATTAAATCATGACTTTTGTGTGGAACACTTGATTATCAGTGTAAGCAATCAAAGATCAGCCCTTGAAGAGTCTGCTCTTCCTAACCATATTTTTGAGGTTTACATTTGGATCTATAAAATATAGGAAATAAAATCCACTAATGACAAATTAAGAGATATAATTTATGTCTCACTAGTTTGATTTTAGACAGTTCACTTGATCATTGGCCTTTAGTGTTCTCAACTACAAAGGTCTGTATAAGCTTGACATTCCTTACCTTAAAATTTTATCTCCAGCAAGTCTCTCTAACCTTCAGTCACAAAGAAATATTAACAGCTTTAAGAAAATTTCAAATTTCTCACTTACAGCTTTTTGCACTTAATTTATGTGTTTGTTCAAAATGCTTTGTCCTTAGTTCTTTATATAACTAGTTTCTCCTTTCATAATTTCCGATTAAGTGTTATCTCCTCAAATAGGTCTTATGATAAACTCATCTATGTGGGTCTCTTCCTGCCAACCTGTCCCTGGAATTCTCTACCACAAGTGTCTTGCAAGGTGTTTTTCTATTTTTAATTATATATTTATTTGTTTTATTTCATTCATCACTTTCTTCTCCAAAACCCCCCTATTTTCCACAAGGACAGAATTTAGAGTCTTTTGTGTATTGACTGGCCTACTCTGCTTGATCTAGAATTTCTTTTTATGGAGCAATAGCTTTGGATAGGATCATTCTAGAAATGTGAATGCAGAACTAAAGTTCAACTCTGCTGGGATCACATCTTTGTCTACCATTTAGCATTTTTCCCCAGAGTTAGCACCATTCGTACTAAAATTGCATGGCTCTAGATATTATTATTTTTTGAATATGGTATATTTTTACTGTAATTTACTATAACAGTAGGAGGAAGCCTGGCGTCAGAGTTAACAAAAAAGGTATTCGGACATTTTAATTTTAGTTATATTATTTGCTCCTTTTATTTGAACTTCAAAAGTAATATTTGTTTATTCCTTAACTGTGATAAGAAAGCAAATGAGCTTTAATTTCCTCGTAGTTTATTTTTAATTAGTTTACTTGTTTATACACTTATTTATTTTTATTTTTTATTATTTCTTTTTTTTTTGAGATTTTTATTGATTGATTTTAGAGAGAAAGAAGGAGGAGTGAGGAGGAGCAGGAAGCATCAATTCACAGTAGTAGTTTCTCATATGTGCCTCCACAGGGCAAGCCCACAATATCAAACTAGCGACTTCAGCACTCCAGGTTAATGCTTTATCCACTGCTCCACCACAGGTCAGACACTTGTTTATACATTTACATATTTACTTCACCTTTCTCCACAATATTTTTCCAATTTGCACAGTTTTATCTGAATTCATTGAGTTTACTAGTTTTACTGCTACTAATAAACCCTTATTCTTTTTGCCTTCAATATAATGCTTTGACCTTGTGATCAATAATATAGAACACTACTCATAACTAGAAAGTATTTGTTGAATGAATACCTAAGTGAAAGAATATGACAAAATTCTTCCTCTCATCCAATTTTAACTTCTAATTCTAATTTTTCTTATATATTTTTTTATTTTATTTACCAATCCATGATTATAAAAGAAAATAAATATGGAATACTTCTTAATAATCCATTTATTACCAATCATACCAGGAATACTTATCTCCATAATTGCCTGTGTTTTACAGAAATGAAACTGAAACATTCAACCTACCAGGTTTATTAGTATTCATCAACACATCTATTCCCATTTAACTGTAAGATATTTACTTTTTTATCAATTTGGAATTATAAGACCAGCTATGACTTAATATTCTGTCTATCAGTAACTAAAGCACCTTGGGTAAGTTACTTTTTTCTCAAAGCTTCATCCTATTATTTATAACATATGATATCAAATTATTCACTTCATGGCTAGTTGAAGATTTAATTTAAAAAAAGCCTGACACTGCTTACACACTGTATCATAGTCATGTTTGTGTATGTAGTTATTTCCAGGATTCAGAAAAAAGTGCAAGCTTGAAGATTAGATGCTCAAGAAATAACATTTTCTGTTGTGTGCAAAGTAAAACCAAATGAGAACCAGAAATAAAGGATTTGTTTATTTTTTTTCTGACAAATTACAGTTTTTAAAATAAATATAATATCAGAAGTAGAATCTATTACAAATCTGATCCTCTCAAATAGTTTGAAAAACAAAGTCTTATTTTCACAATTACAAGGATGCTGTTTTTTAGGAAAATCATGCCATTCCTGCTAATGTTAATAGAGATTGTAACTGGGGCAGCAGAACATTTTATTAACATATGATAACAATTATAAATAAATTTTTAGACTAATTTTAGGGAAAACAGATAAAATTCATTTGTGATCCACAATTTAATCTTTTTATAAAATGATTTATCTGCTTAGATTCCATCTAATGTTCAGATTTATAAATTAAAACTCTTTTTAAAAAAATATTACAAGAAACTGTAATCATTTTATGCCGTTCTGGAATGATTATATGAGTGTGTTGTTTTTTTTAAAAAAACAACTGTTGACATTTTCATCATACACACTTGCATGATGTAACTTATTTTCATTTTTCTTTCAATAGTTGTACATGTCTGAGAAATAGGGAATTTATAAAACCGGTTCAGACAAACATAGTGTGACAAACATAGTATGTACTTATTGTAAGTAATGAGGATATTTTTAGATAAAAAGGAGAATTATGTTGAATTTATATTTTAGCTGATATTTTTAAATTGTTCAAGTTAACCATATTCAGTCAAGAGAAATAAAGTCATTTAGTTTCAAATTAATTTACTCAGATGTACTATCAGGTAAGGTCAAGTTCCACTGGTATATAATTTTAAAAACATATTTGAGGAAAATATTCCACTAAACTACTTGCAATACTAGTTTGAAAAAAAATCACCCAGTAATGTGACATATAGAAACATAATGATTTCCCTCTATATCCTAAAATAATGTTTACCTTTAGGGATTGAAAATTGAATTTGTAGATGATCGATCTCTTACTTCTCATAAGAAAGATTTATGATTTAGAATTAAAAGGTATATATTTAAGTTTAAGGCATTGTTTTTTCAGTACTAAAGTATTAGATTTTATTAAATCAAGGGCAAAATAATTCACTTATGTATACAAAGGTTTGGGGGTTTTGTTTTGCTTTGCACATTCAAGCATAAATGAAAAAATAGTTTCCCTTAAGAATAATAATTTTTACAATATATCAATCCATGAAGCAGTAAAGAATCAATGCTGTCTCTGGCCAGATAGCTCAAATAGTCAGAGCATTATTCTGGAGCATGAAGGTTGCTGGTTCAATTTCCTGGTCAAGGCACACACCGGAGCAACTTGATGTTCCTGTCTCTCTCTCTCTCTCTCTCTCTCTCTCTCTCTAAAAGAAAAAACAGCTGAAAATTTGTGTGTGTGTCTACATACATATACATGGATATTTATGTATATATGTATGTATAAATATTACATTATATATATGTATAATATATATCTTCCACAGTAGGGACTTCATTTTTAATGTAAGGAATAAAGAATTATACAATAAACACTTTTTAGTTTCTTTCATTGCCTTCAAAGAATATATCATTACTGAGGACTAGGGCAGAAGTCCACAAACTACAGCTGCTGGCCGCATGCGGCCCCCTGAGGCCATTTATCCAGCCCCCCCCACCGCACTTCCGGAAGGGGTACCTCTTTCATTGGTGGTCAGTGAGAGGAGCACATTGAACATCTCAGCCAAAAGCAGGCTCATAGTTCCCATTGAAATACTGGTCAGTTTGTTGATTTAAATTTACTTATTCTTTATTTTAAATATTGTATTTCTTCCCATTTTGTTTTTTTATTTTAAAATAAGATATGTGCAGTGTGCATAGGCATTTGTTCATAGTTTTTTTTTTATAGTCCGGCCCTCCAATGATCTGAGGGACAATGAACTGGCTCCCTGTGTAAAAAGTTTGAGGACCCTAAACTAAGGTCACTGAAACTGATTCTGTGCTCTTCCTTTATTCTTCCTGGAGGTTGCTAATATTGAAACTTTTTCATTTTTTATTCTCTTCATTTTCCTAACATTTTCTTTCATGTATTTAATTCACTATGTGGATGATACATGATATGTTATATGATTTGCTATCAATATATAAACCTTATCTGAATGGTATTACCTGAAAATTACTTTTTTGCTCAAATTATATTTCTGAGATGCAACCAAGTTGATTTTATAATTGTAAATTCAATGCATTTATTTTGAATTGTGGAAGAATCTTTTAATTTTTTATTTTGAAAATCTGGTAGGTTTAAAATAATATACTTTGGTTTTCTTACTTTCTACTATTTGAATCTCTGTTCATTTGTTTAATGGTTATTCTTTTTTCTTCTATGAAAAGCCTATTCTTTTTTTTATCTCTAATCCATTTATCTAATGGATTTCTTTTCTACTTTTATATTTCAATAGTTTCTACATATTCTAAAACCAAATAACAATTTGCTTACTTATTTAGTTTTCTTTTCAACATGCGGTGTTTATATGTTTTCAAATGTTTAGCCAAACTTACAGTCTCAGTTTATACCACATTTGACCATAATAATTTACGTATTTATAAATTGTTCAATTTGATATGCTAAAATTGTGTTGAGAATTTTTACAACTTGTTTTATGAGGAATATTGTTCTATACTTTGATATGTATATGTTTACCTATTTGGAGAATCCAAGTAATAATGCTAATATCATGGAATGACTTTGATTTTAAATTTTTTGGAAGCATTTGTATTATTTCTTCCATAAGTGTTGAGTAGATTTTTTTACAAAAAGCCTTCTGAGCTTAAAGTTTCCTTTGTGGAAAGAATATAGTTTATGTGGCAGATACTGGACTACTCAGGGTATCTTTTTCTTCTTGAATGATCTTTAATAGTTTGTAGTTCTCAAGGAAATTGTCCATTTTATATAAGCCGCCAAATTTATTGCCAAGATTTTACTTATAACATTTCCATATTATCCTTTTAATATCTGTAAAATACATAGTGATATCACTTCTTTCATTACATTTGAATGAGAGGAAATTATTCCACTAGTATCTCTTAACTTGCAGTGCCATCAATATGAAATTGGGTAGTATTTGTGGCTCAAGAATTTTTTTCTAGAACCGTATTAAAAAGAGTGAACCCCAAACAAGGATATTACAGCTTAGAAAAAAGATTCAGTAAACTTTTCCCTAGATATATTGTTTACCAGTGACATCTGTCTTAAGTTAATCAAAAAAGCTCACATAGGAGGGGAAGAAACAGGAAAGGCCATAATATTGCCAGTGCATTTTTAAAATATTTTTCTCAAGAGCCTTAACACATTAATGGACTACGATGAGGTATGTGTGTGTTTAGTAATTTTTACTGCATAAAATTATAAAACCAAACAAAATAAATTCTTTAAGTTCTAGGTATTTGGTATCTTTGCTCATTTGGAACCATAGCTAGTTCTGTGTTACCAATAGTGTGTCTACCTATTTTGTGTAGGAGCAGGACTAATATTTCTAAGAAAGCAGAATTGCAAGTCAATGCATATTCTCAATTCTAGAGAGAGGTGCACACTAGAGTGCAACAAAGTAAAATAAATATCTGGGACTAACTATGGCTGAAGTGAATGATCAGCGTTTACTCCCACAGTATTTGATTGAGTGCTGAGACAGACTGAATATCAAGCCTACAAAAAGCTGCAATATTTTGTCCCCTTCTCATCAGTGAATAGCAGAAGGACAAAAGACAGCAAAATTGTCATGTGTGCATTATCAACATATTTTGTAATTATATTAATACTGTAATTGTGGAATTTGACTAGAATGTTGGAATTGAGTAAACTTTTTTCTCCCAGCCACATGTTTTGAAATGCTGCTCAAAATTTTGTGTTATTGCAGTATTATTTTAAAAAAATCTTTAAAGACAAAGTCTTTTAGAATATGCAAAAATGACCAATGTAGATTTCTATTTACCTTGCTGCCTGTTGTCTATAATTAGGTAGAATAACATTATTTTTTCTTCTCACATATTTGTCTTTAACTTTCTTCTAGTTTTTTTTTTTTTTGAGAAATGCTAATAGATACTCTACTTAATACTTAGGAAGGTATACATTAGTGGTAGTCATCCTGGCCCCTACCGCCCACTAGTGGGCGTTCCAGCTTTCATGGTGGGCAGTAGCGGAGCAACCAAAGTATAAATAAAAAGATAGATTTAACTATAGTAAGTTGTTTTATAAAGACTTATTCTGCCTAATTTTGCAAAAATCCGACATAAAGTACTTGGTAAGTAATTATTATTGTATGCTTTAACTTGCTGTAATTCTGCTTTATAAATTTTATAAAGTAAAGTTACTTCCATACTTTATAAATCACCATTAGTGTGGAACCAGTGGGTGATTAGAAAATTTTTCTACTAACAGAGATACAAAAGTGGGTGGTAAGTATATAGGTTGACTACCCCTGGTATACATGATAAAATGGGCAGTAGGTTTTAGAACTTATGTCCTGTTTGGCACACGAATACAGTGTTAGGGTACTCTGATGTAAATAATAACTGCTCTGTACACTTGTAATACAGTATCTGGCATTATAAACCATTTTATGAATAATTAAGATATTGCTACACTATGTCCATTTGCTTCTAGATCACCTCCAGTATTTATCTTATATTCCATCATCACCCTACAATTTTTCCAGTGTTTCCATCTCATGGATTTTTGGCAATAATCTCATTACTGATCTTACATATTCTAATTTATACCTTCTTCTAAAACATCCTGTAATTTATCAAAACTTATAGATGTAACACATCACTTCCACTATTCAGGCTTCTTTAGCTATTCTTTTTCCTTTAAATCAAATCCCACTTGGAATTTATTTATTTATTTATTTATTTCAGTGAGAGAGGCAGAGACAGTGAGAGGTACAGATAGGGATAGACAGACAGGAAAAGAGAGAGATGAGAAGCATCAATTCTTCATTGCAGCACCTTAGTTGTGTGTGATCTCTTGATCAAGTCAGTGACCTTGGACTCCAGTCAGCATCCCTGGGCTTTAAGTGGTTCAAGACAGCAACCATGGGATCATGTCTATGATTCCATGCTCAAGACAGTGACACTGAGCTCAATCAGGTGACCTCGTGGTTTCAAACCTGAGTCTTCCACATCGCAGGCTGATGCTTTATCCACTGTGCCACCGCCTGGTCAGGCTCACATGGCCTTTAATGATCCCCACAATCCAGTACAAGTCTCCCTTTCCAATTTGATCTCCAAATTTTTTAGCTTTTGGTGGCCTTACTCGTGTCATTTTTTTAATCTTTCTTATTCTTTTGTTCTTTATCTTCTAAAAAATGTTGTCCTCTTTTAGAACCATATGTACACATTATGTTTCTTAGGACTTTTAATTTTTATTTATATACTTTATTTAATTTTTCCATTTCAATTATTTATGAGTATAAAATTTAGTGACATTAATTATATTAACAGTGTTGTGTAAATATTATCATTATTTCCAAAACTTTTTCATAAATAGAAACTCTTTCATGACTAAGCAATAATAACTCCTCATGCCCAAATCACCCCAACCACTGGCCAACACTAGTTTATTTTCTGTTTTTATAAATTGTATATTCTAGATTTTTCATGTAAATGGACTATATAATATTTGTCCTATATGTCTGAATTATCCATAATTTGGCATATATACAAACTTTATATGTTTTTATGGCATTACAAAATTCTATTGTATGCACATATCAGATTTTATTTATCTGTTCATTGTTGATGGACACTTGTTGTTTTTCCAATTTTGGCTATTGCTGCAATGAACATTGGTATATAGGAATCTATTTAAACCCTGCTTTGAAGTCTTTTGAGTATGTACCTAGGAGTGGAATTAAAGGGTTATAAGCTACTTTTATGTTTAGCTTTCTGAGAAATTGCCAAACTGTTTTCCACAGCAATTACATCATTTTACATCTTCATTAGCTTCAAGACTTTTGCAGTACTTGGCAAGGGTTAAGTACAAACCTACCATTTTTAAGTGGTCTTTTTTCTTCATTCACTGCACACTTGGTTGCGGTAAGCCTTTGTTTTTCAGAATCTGACAAAGTTGCTGCTAACAGTTCCTGCTCGCTTTTCAGTTTTTCTATGGAGAAACAAGAGCATGGACCCACCTACTGCACCCTTTTGTTGATACCACTCTCAACTTTCTTTTTTAGCTTGAGGCTTGTAAGACTCCATTTCTTCATCTAGGATGAAATAATTACTCTGCTTTCTCTGTTTCCTTGCTATATCTTTTATACATCTACATATTATATATTTAGTCTTTATCATGTATTGAATTTTCTTGACCAAGGATTGTAGTTTACTCTTCTTCTCTTACCTTATTTGATGCTTATTTAATTGAATCAAAATATAGTTTTTATTTAATTCCTAAAAAAGTGAATTAAATTGAAGTATTTGGGAACTAATAGGAACCTTCTTAGACTAAAACAATTCTTTTTTGCTAATTTCTAAAGTGTAGTTCAAGGGGAAGAAAATTATTTCAAATTAGAGAAGTCATCTTTTAGGTATGACTTTAAATATTAACAAGTACTTGCTAAGAAGAGACAGCTCATTGTTATAGAAAGGAAAACTAAGGATGTTTTGAAACCCAGTTCAACTTTTATCATTGAGTCTTTGACCTCTAGCCCTCTGTCTTTTTGTTTGTTTTGTCTTGTTTGTTTGTTTTTACCTCAACATCAAGAGTTTGTGATAGAAATCTCTTTGTAACATAACATAAAAGATATTTTAGAAAAATAATAACTACTTCAAAAGTTCTGTTGTAATTTTTTTTTGTACGTAGTGTCTTTTTAAAACATGAGCAGCATAAACATCTTATAGAAGACTTTCTAAAGATCACATGCAAACTTGTACTTAAGGGGCATCTACACAGTTGTATGACAGGTACATGAAAAATTGTGTCTCTTCAATTATCAGGGATTCTTTCCTCTTGCTAAGTTAAGTAGTTTTATTTTCACTTGCTGCTGATTTTCCCCAAATTTTCTTTTATCACAGAAATAGTCCATAATCATGTCTATCATTTGCTGTGATATTAGCCTTGGATGTGGATAGAGGTTCCAGGAAACTGTAAGTCGGTGCATTGATTTTTCTAGGTCACGTAGCTTCCCTACAGCAATGCCAAAAACAAAGGTTTCAAAATTGATCTGACAAACCAACAAACAAGCAAACACAATTTGAACTATGGCTTTTGAGTAGATTCCCTATCGGCCCTAAGGAAAAACAATTTTTCTCATCAAAAACTTTTGTTGGTTACCTAAGCTTCTACGTACTTTACTCAGTGTATAAAATATGTTTTTATTGTTCTTTTATTAAAACATGACAATTAGCCCTGGCCGGTTGGCTCAGTGGTAGAGCGTCGGCCTGGTGTGCGGAAGTCCCGGGTTCGATTCCCGGCCAGGGCACACAGGAGAGGTGCCCATCTGCTTCTCCACCCCTCCCCCTCTCCTTCCTCTCTGTCTCTCTCTTCCCCTCCTGCAGCCAGGGCTCCATTGGAGCAAAGATGGCCTGGGCACTGAGGATGGCTTTGTGGCCTCTGCCTCAGGCACTAGAATGGCTCTGGTAGCAACAAAGCAATGCCCCAGATGGGCAGAGCATCGCCCCCTGGTGGGCGTGCCGGGTGGATCCCGGTCGGGTGCATGCCGGAGTCTGTCTGACTGCCTCCCCGTTTCCAGCTTCAGAAAAAAAAACCAAACAAACAAAAAACATGACAATTAATATATCACTATCTCAGGCTAGAACACTATCATTTGGGGGGGGGTGTTGGTTATGTCATTTACATGATCCTATTTATCTTTAATGTACATTATTATTTTAGTTTGTTACTTTTCTCATTTTATTCTTTTATTATTTGTAACATCTCATATTTCACAGAACACTATTAATGAGGCAGTTTTTATGAATTAACTTTGGTTAGCTATACTAATAAGGCAAGGTTTATAAAACTTTTGATTTTAAGAGGTTCAGAGTACAGCATACACAAGATCAAAAGGCTCAATTTGAAGCAGACATACTCACTTCTTGATTCACTTTAAAGAAAAAGTAGTGAACTTAGGTCAGGTGCGACACATGTATGTTTTATTTGATCTTCATAGTGTTTAAATATTTAGAGATCTTACATAAATCTCTACATCTAAATATAGAATTGACAACTTTGAGCTTTCGATCTTGTGTGGAAAAAAAATCACTGGGGCCAAGGAATAATTGCTTTTTGGTAGAACTCTTACTAATTCTCCATAGTTTGCACCATTCTCTACTGAGGCTTACTCATAGTCACTTTATCAAGTACCCTGTCCTCTAGAACTCTAGGCTTGCAAACCTTGTTTTAAAGGCATGAACTCGATTGGAGAAATAAAACAGGCAGCTTGCAGTACCTTGTTTCCTTCCTTTTTGTGAGATAAAAAAGATAAAGATTTTTCAAAACTACCTTTTGATATTTATATATGCTGCTGCTTAGAAAAATTGTAGTTCTACTGACTATTAAATAAATATCAAATTACAGAGGTATTTTCTATTGCCACCTGTGTATGTGTGTTTCTGTATGTGGGTTCATAGTCCTGCTAAAAAAAATTGAAAGATGAAATTCTAATAGAAGGATGTCGGTCCAAATCCAGTTATGAACTTTTCAAGACAGAAATTCAGTATTTGCTCACAAATTCCTGTGACTAACACAATGTATGAAGAACTATATTGTAGAAGATACTCCTTGTGGGGTAGATGATAATTTTTATTGTGTGGCTGAAATTAACTTCTTTTTGTTCAATTTATCAGCTTAAAGCAGTTATAAAATTGCTTACGGCAATCAAGATGCTAGTACTTTGCCAGCTTTCAACAGATAAGCTGTTTTTGAAATAATTATTTTCCAGTGATGTTATTGAAGTTGAGCACATTTCAGTTCTCCTACTCTAACATTTCTTTATATTCAAGATCCATCTTTTAAAAAAATTATTTTGAATAGATAATGAATTTGAAAGCTGGATCTTGTCTTTGATACTTTTGAAGTGTACCCTTGAGTAGTCAGAAATATTATGTAAAATTTGTAAAAGTTCTCATTTTTGACAGAATAATTTAAATCAGATCTAAGTCATGTAATCAGATATTAAAGAACTTATATTTTATTTAAGACATACATGTTCATAATGTTGATAATAAATATAGTATTCATAATTAAAATACTTCTTATTTTTATATATTTAAATAGTCTAAATTTTAAAAATTTATTCATAGTTTAAGTACGTATAAAGTTATTCTTCCAAGCATAACTGCAGAATGCAAAATGTTTTCTAAGAAATATGTATTAAATCTTTAAATATTTTTTTTTGTTGTTGTTGTTGTTCCACTTAGTTGTGCATTTATTGGTTGCTTCCCATATGTGCCCTGACTGGGGATCAAACCCACAATTTTGTCATTTTGGGACAATGTTCTAACCAACTGAGCTAACCAGCCGGGGCCATCCATAATCATTTTTTTTTTTAATAAATTTTTATTAATGGTAATGGGATGACATTAATAAATCAGGGTACATATATTCAAAGAAAACATGTCTAGGTTATTTTGTCATCAAATTATGTTGCAAACCCCTCGCCCAAAGTCAGATTGTCCTCCGTCACCCTCTATCTAGTTCTCTGTGCCCCTCCCCCTCCCCCTAACTCTCTCCCTCCCTCCCTCCCATGTCCTCCCTCCCCCCCCACCCTTGGTAACCACCACACTCTTGTCCATGTCTCTTAGTCTCATTTTTATGTTCCACCAATGTATGGAATCATGTAGTTCTTGTTTTTTTCTGATTTGCTTATTTCACTCCTTATAATGTTATCAAGATCCCACCATTTTGCTGTAAATGATCTGATGTCATCATTTCTTATGGCTGAGTAGTATTCCATAGTGTATATGTGCCACATCTTCTTTATCCAGTCTTCTATTGAAGGGCTTTTTGGTTGTTTCCATGTCTTGGCCACTGTGAACAGTGCTGCAATGAACATGGGGCTACATGTGTCTTCACGTATCAATGTTTCTGAGGTTTTGGGGTATATACCCAGTAGAGGGATTGCTGGGTCATAAGGTAGTTCTATTTGCAGTTTTTTGAGGAACCACCATACTTTCCTCCATAATGGTTGTACTACTTTACAGTCCCACCAACAGTGAATGAGGGTTCCTTTTTCTCCACAGCCTCTCCAACATTTGCTATTACCCGTCTTGTTGATAATAGCTAATCTAACAGGGGTGAGGTGGTATCTCATTGTAGTTTTGATTTGCATTTCTCTAATAACTAATGAAGCTGAGCATCTTTTCATATATCTGTTGGCCATTTGTATCTCTTCCTGGGAGAAGTGTCTGTTCATGTCCTCTTCTCATTTTTTTATTGGATTGCTTGTTTGTTTGTTGTTGAGTTTTATGAGTTCTTTGTAAATTTTGGATATTAGGCCCTTATCTGAGCTGTCGTTTGAAAATATCAGTTCCCATATAGTTGGCTGTCTGTTTATTTTGATATCAGTTTCTCTTGCTGAGCAAAAACTTTTAATTCTGATGTAGTCCCATTCATTTATCTTTGCCTTCACTTCTCTTGCCATTGGAGTCAAGTTCATAAAATGTTCTTTAAAACCCAGGTCCATGATTTTAGTACCTATGTCTTCTTCTATGTACTTTATTGTTTCAGGTCTTATATTTAGGTCTTTGACCCATTTTGAATTAATTTTAGTACACGGGGACAGGCTGTAGTCGAGTTTCATTCTTTTGCATGTGGCTTTCCAGTTTTCCCAACACCATTTGTTGAAGAGGCTTTCTTTTCTCCATTGTGTGTTGTTGGCCCCTTTATCAAAGATTATTTGACCATATATATGTGGTTTTATTTCTGGGCTTTCTATTCTGTTCCATTGGTCTGAGTGTCTATTTTTCTGCCAATACCATGCTGTTTTGATTATCGTGGCCCTATAATATAGTTTAAAGTCAGGTATTGTAATGCCCCCAGCTTCATTCTTTTTCCTTAGGATTGTTTTGGCTATTCGGGGTTTTTTATAGTTCCATATAAATCTGATGATTTTTTGTTCCATTTCTTTAAAAAATCTCATAGGGATTTTGATGGGAATTGCATTAAATTTGTATATTGCTTTGGGTAATATGGCCATTTTGATTATATTTATTCTTCCTATCCAAGAACAAGGAATATTTTTCCATCTCATTGTATCTTTTTCGATTTCCCTTAACAATGCTTTGTAATTTTCATTATATAGGTCCTTTACGTTCTTTGTTATGTTTATTCCTAGGTATTTTATTTTTTTTGTTGCAATCGTGAAGGGGATTGTTTTTTTGAGTTCATTTTCTAATATTTCATTGTTGGCATATAGAAAGGCTATGGACTTTTGTATGTTAATTTTGTATCCTGCGACCTTACTGTATTGGTTTATTGTTTCTAATAATCTTTTTGTGGAGTCCTTCGGGTTTTCGATGTATAGGATCATATCATCAGCAAAAAGTGATAGCTTTACTTCTTCTTTTCCGATATGGATGCCTTTTATTTCTTTGTCTTGTCTGATTGCTCTGGCCAGAACTTCTAGCACCACGTTGAATAAGAGTGGAGAGAGTGGACAACCCTGTCTTGTTCCTGATTTAAGGTAGAAAGTCCTCAGTTTTATGCCGTTTAATAGGATGTTGGCTGATGGTTTATCATATATGGCCTTTATCATGTTGAGATATTTTCCTTCTATACCCATTTTGTTGAGAGTCTTAAACATAAAATTGTGTTGTATTTTATCAAAAGCCTTTTCTGCATCTATTGATAAGATCATGTGGTTTTTGTTCTTTGTTTTGTTGATATGGTGTATTACGTTAACCGTTTTGCATATGTTGAACCATCCTTGTGATTCTGGGATGAATCCCACTTGATCATGATGTATTATTTTTTTAATATGTTGTTGTATTCGGTTTGCCAGTATTTTGTTTAGTATTTTAGCATCTGTATTCATTAGAGATATTGGTCTGTAGTTTTCTTTCTTTGTGCCATCCTTGCCAGGTTTTGGTATGAGGGTTATGTTGGCCTCATAAAATGTGTTTGGAAGTATTGCTTCTTCTTCAATTTTTTGGAAGACTTTGAGTAGAATAGGAACCAAGTCTTCTTTGAATGTTTGATAGAATTCACTAGTATAACCGTCTGGGCCTGGACTTTTATTTTTGGGGAGATTTTTAATAGTTTTTTCTATTTCCTCCCTGCTGATTGGTCTGTTTAGGCTTTCTGCTTCTTCATGACTCAGTCTAGGAAGGTTGTATTGTTCTAGGAATTTATCCATTTCTTCTAGGTTGTTGTATTTGGTGGCATATAATTTTTCATAGTATTCTACAATAATTCTTTGTATTTCTATGATGTCTGTGGTGATCTCTCCTCTTTCATTTTGGATTTTATTTATTTGAGTCCTGTGTCTTTTTTCCTTGGTGAGTCTTGCCAAGGGTTTGTCAATTTTGTTGATCTTTTCAAAGAACCAGCTCCTTGTTTTATTGATTTTTTCTATAGTTTTTCTGTTCTCTATTTCATTTATTTCTGCTCTGATTTTTATTATCTCCTTTCTTCGGCTGGTTTTGGGTTGTCTTTGTTCTTCTTTTTCTAGTTCCTTAAGGTGTGAAGTTAAGTGGTTTACTTCGGCTCTCTCTTGTTTGTTCATATAGGCCTGAAGTGATATGAACTTTCCTCTTATTACTGCTTTTGCTGCATCCCAGAGATTCTGATATGTCGTATTTTCATTTTCATTTGTCTGTATATATCTTTTGATCTCTGCGCTTATTTCTTCTTTGACCCATTCATTTTTTAGAAGTATGTTGTTTAGTTTCCACATTTTTGTGGGTTTTTCCCCCTCTTTTTTGCAGTTGAATTCTAGTTTCAAGGCTTTATGATCAGAAAATATGCTTGGTACAATTTCAATTTTTCTAAATTTGCTGATATTGTCTTTGTGGCCCAACATATGGTCAATTCTTGAGAATGTTCCATGTACACTAGAGAAAAATGTATACTCTGTCGCTTTGGGATGAAGTGTCCTGTAGATGTCTATCATATCCAGGTGTTCTAGTATTTCGTTTAAGGCCACTATATCTTTATTGATTCTCTGTTTGGATGACCGATCTAGAGCCGTCAGCGGTGTATTGAGGTCTCCAAGTATGATTGTATTTTTGTTAGTTTTTGTTTTAAGGTCAATAAGTAGCTGTCTTATATATTTTGGTGCTCCTTGGTTTGGTGCATATATATTAAGGATTGTTATGTCTTCTTGATTCAACTTCCCCCTAATCATTATGAAATGACCATTTTTGTCTCTGAGTACTTTTTCTGTCTTGTAGTCAGCATTATTAGATATGAGTATTGCTACACCTGCTTTTTTTTGGGTGTTGTTTGCTTGGAGTATTGTTTTCCAGCCTTTCACTTTGAATTTGTTTTTATCCTTGTTGCTTAGATGTGTTTCTTGTAGGCAGCATATAGTTGGATTTTCTTTTTTAATCCATTCTGCTACTCTGTGTCTTTTTATTGGTAAGTTTAATCCATTTACATTTAGTGTAATTATTGACACTTGTGGGTTCCCTACTGCCATTTTATAAATTGCTTTCTGTTAGTTTTGTATCTAGTTTGATTCTTCTCTTTTGTTTTTCTATCATTTGTTTTTGTTTGTTTGTGTTCCATACTTCTTTCCTCTGTTGCTACCTTTTTTAAGTCAAGTGTTTTTGTGGTGGTTTTTTAAAGGGTCGTTACCATTAAGTAATGAAAAGGGTACCTACCATATTCATTGTAGTACCCTATCTTATAAGTATTTCTGCACTTCATCATCCTTTGCTACTGTTAAGCTCCATCCTCTCCCCCCTTTTTTTCCTTTGTTGTCACAGTTTAAGTTTGGTTTTATTGTGTTCTTGGTGGAGCTGTTACTTGTGGTGTTGTTTTCTTTTGTTCTTTGAATCTGGTTGGAAAACCCCCCTTAGTATTTCCTGGAGTGGGGGCTTTCTGTTGATAAATTCTCTCATCTTTTCTGTATTTGTGAATGTTTTTATATCTCCTTCATACTTGAAGGATAGCTTTGATGGGTATAGTATTCTTGGCTGAAAGTTCCTCTCTTTCAGGGCTTTAAATATTGGGGTCCACTCTCTTCTAGCTTGTAGAGTTTCTGCTGAGAAATCTGATGATAATCTAATAGGCCTTCCTTTATATGTTGTACTCTTCTTTTCCCTGGCTGCCTTGAGAATTTTTTCTTTGTCATTGGTTTGTGTCATCTTTATTATGATGTGCCTTGGAGTGGGTTTGTTGGGGTTAAGAAAACTTGGTGTTCTGTTTGCTTCTTGAATTTGAGGCTTTAGTTCCTTCCACAGGCTTGGGAAGTTCTCGTCTATTATTTGTTTGAGTATATTCTCCATTCCATTTTCTTTCTCTTCTCCCTCTGATATACCTATTATTCTTATGTTATTCTTTCTGATGGAGTCAGACAATTCCTGTAGGGCTTTCTCGTTTTTTATTATTTTTGAGTCTCTTTCTTCTTCTCTCTGTTGTGCCTCAAGTTGTTTGTCTTCTATTTCACTAATCCTATCTTCAATCTGGGCTGTTCTGTTAGCTAAGCTTGTTACCTCGTTTTTCAGCTCGTGAATTGAGTTTTTCATTTCTGTTTGATTTGTTTTTATAGTTTCAATTTCCTTGGTAATATATTCTTTGTGTTCATTGAGTTGTTTTCTGATCTCCCTATATTGCCTTTCTGTGTTTTCTTGTATATCTCTGAGTATTTTTAAGATTTCTATTTTAAATTCTCTGTCATTTAGCTCCAAGGCTTCCAATATGTTAAGTCTTTTCTCCATAGATTTTTCCACATCTATTTGTGTTACCTCTCTTTCTTTTGTATCCATAATATTCGATTTCCTCTTTCTTATCGGCATCTGAGGGTGGTCTTATTGATAGCACTAATTAGAATTAATAAAGAGTAAAAAGAAAAAACAAAAAAGGTAAAACACCCCACAAAAAAAACAGTAATAATTTATTATTTCCCCCTTTTTTCTCTCTTCTCTTTCCCTCCTCTCCCCTCCTCAGGGAAATATCGTGCCTATAATGGAGGGCCTGATTTGGGGTGAAGAGTTCAAGGGGCAAAAAAAGGGAGTAGGGACCTACTAAATGCAAAAAAAAAAAAAAAAAAGGAAGAAAATCTTAGACAAGCATAAGATGATTTTCTTGTAAGTAATGGTCAACTAAGAGATATAATGAGAGGGATAAGAGGGAATCAGAAAAAAGGACCAAAAAAGAATAATAAAGAAGAAAAAATAAAAATAATAAGTAAAAATCTGTTGTATTAAGTGGAGCGAAGACTAAATACAATGTAGACCTTGGGTTGGGAGGACCCAAAATGCCACAAAAATAAACAAACAAGAGAAAAAAAAAAAAACAAAAGCAAAGAAGAGAAATAAAACCAAAAAAAAAGCCTTGAGTCCCAAATTAACTAATTTGTTCGTGATTGAGGATTATATGGGAGGAAAGTAAAATGAGAAAAGAAAAAACGAATAGAAAGGAAAAAATAAGAGAAAGAGAAAAACAAAGGAAGAAATAAAATAGGAGGAGAAAAAAACAAAATAAAGCAAGACAAAAAAAAAAACAAAAGAGGAGAGAGTGAGAGTTAAGTGTTTTGGAGTATAACCTTAAAGGAGGGTGAGGATGAAGAAGAAAAATAAAATGCAACACTCATGGGTAGTGTAGTTCAAGAAAGGGGAAGCATAAGATGGGCAGAGAATAGAAGGACCGAGGTGGAGGAAATAAAGGCAAAAAGATAGAAGAAACAAGCAACAACAACAACAACAACAAAAAAATTAGTGGATCAAGTTGTAAAGTCTGTGGGTTTTTCTTGATTTTGAGAGGTTAACTTCTTCCTTTTTCTTTTCTCTCCCTCTTCCTAGTCGGTGACTCTGTACCCCAGGCTCTGCCCCTGTGTCACTCTTAGTTAGGGATTTGCAGTTGATGGGATTCTATGGCAATGTCATATAATTGGCTTTAGTCTTGCTGGAAGTAAAGGCTTGTTGGCGTTTGCAGGGTCCAACGATGAGAGAGTTTGCTTTCCTGGATTCTCTCTCCTAGTCCCCCCTTTCTGAATTAGCAGCCTGGTGATCCAGCTATAAGGCTGCAACTGCTTCTGCCTGGGGAGTAAGAGGCTCAAAGAGCTGGGAAATCCCCACTCTATCCCCACTCAGTGCAAGGCTTTGGGAAAGGCTCTGACAGTCAGGGCCTCCAGTGTAATCAGGCGGGGGTGGGAGTCAATTGTTGTCAAGGTGACTGTTCAGTGCCTATCATTTAGTTGGACCTCTCAACCCAGGCTTTCCACACTTTGTAGCCTGTTTTTGCAGGGAAGAAGAGGCACTAGTCTCTGCTTACGACTAGTGTAGTATAGACCTTATTATCTGCCAAGTCCTTCTTGTTAGCGTTTATCCCTGAATATGGAGGCTCTATCAATCAGAAGTTGCCCCCGCCCCTTTAGCGAGAGGCACTAAAAAATATCACGCCCCTTGTCTTGGATCGCTGAACTGAGAGAGATCTTATCAATTAGAACCGAGGGTGCGCAGATTTTATGGGTTAAGCTAATTTCAGTGATTGGGTCGCAGCTGTGTTTCCGAAGGTATTTTAGGCTGCCTGCGCGCACCCCTCCCCCAACGCTTGATTGTTAGCTTGAATGGCTGGGTGAGGTGCCCCCGCCCACGGAGAGAATCTCCCAAGCCTCTCCCGCTCGCCCCGCCGCTGGCGGCTGGACCGCACCAGGCGCAGGATAATGGAGCCCCCTGGGTGTGAGGGCCAGTACACGTGGAATGCCCAAGGCACGGGCGCAAATGGGGCGCTCAGGGCACCAGTGGCCGGCGACCCCCACTCGCAGTGTGCGGGCCGCTGGGAACGTCAGCAGTGCTCAACTGGACCGGGCGTGCGCGCGGCGGCTCCTGGCGGCCGCTCGTGGTGGCGGTTTGCGGGGGCTCGCGGCAGCTCGCGGTGGTGGTTCGCGGGGGTTCGCGGCGGCTCGCGGGCTCGCGGCGGCTCGTGGTCGGCCGCTCGCGGCGGCTTGCGGTTCCCAAGTATATGGGCTGACTCACCGCGGGCGCACTCCCTGGCGGCTTGAATGAGCGTCGCTGCGGTAGCTTCCTCCACACCCTCGTCTCTCAGATTCAAGTGATAACAGTCCTTTTGCTTTCAGTTTGTGTGGAACTCCGGAATGCTCCGAGGATAAATTTTTCTGTTTCTAGTTGATAAATTTGTTGTGATTTAGGGGAGAGCTGTCGGACGCGCTGCTCACGGCACATTTTCCGTGACGTCCAAATCTGTAAATATTTTATTTTATTTTTTTAGAAGGCAAACTTTATAAACACAGGAACTATATCTCTCTTCTTTGTCACTTTTCCCCAATGCATAATACATAGTATTTGCATAATAAAAATTTATAAAGACTTATTAATATGAAATCAATCAATATTTTAAAAGATATGCTTTATTCTTTTTAGATATCTTTAATTTTTATGTTTTTATTGTTTTTTCTTATAAAATTTTTTAATTTATTGTGTTAACATGGATTCAAGTGTTCCACTCAATGTAACACCCTCACCTCTAAAGCACGTGCCCCCCATTTTATCCCTTTGCCCCTCTTCTTCTAAGCCCCTCCCTCATTCCCTCTGGGATTTGCTGTCCTGTGATCTGTATTTATGTGTTAGGTATATATAATTTCAGTAATCTCCTCACCAACTCTGATGCTGCCCCCTCCATCCCCCTTTCCTCTGACAGCTGTCCCTCTGCTCCCCATGACCTTGCCTCGGCCTCTATTCCATTCCTCAATTCACTTTGTTCATTAGATGCCACATCTAAGTGAGATCATATGATATTTGTCATTTTCTCCCTGATTTACTTCACTTAGCATAGTAATTTTCAAGTTCATCCCTGCCATCGCAAAAGGTAATATTTTTTCTTTTTCAAGGGCATGTAGCATTCCATTGTGTACATATACCATGGCTTTTATATCCATTGGTCCACTGACCGACACTTGGGCTGATTCCAGATCTTGGTTATTGTAAACAATGCTGCAATAAACATGAGGGTGCATATCATCTTTTGAATCAGTGTTTTAGGATTCTTGGGATATATTCCTAAAAGTGGGATGGCTAGGTCAAAAGGCAATTCCATTTTTATTTTTTTTTTCAATTTTTTTTTATTTATTCATTTTAGAGAGGAGAGAGAGAGAGAGAGAAAGGAGAGAGAGAGACAGGGGGGAGGAGCTGGAAGCATCAACTCCCATATGTGCCTTGACCAGGCAAGCCCAGGGTTTCGAACCGGCGACCTCAGCATTTCCAGGTCGACGCTTTATCCACTGCGCCACCACAGGTCAGGCCAAAAATAGGGAGGGTTTATGTTTATTTATTTATTTTATTCATTTTAGAGAGGAGAGAAAGAGACAGAGACAGAGAGAGAGGAGAGACAGAGAGAGAAGGGGGGAGGAACTGGAAGCATCAACTCCCATATGTGCCTTGACCAGGCAAGCCCAGGGTTTCGAACCAGCAACCTCATCATTTCCAGGTTGACGCTTTATCCACTGCGCCACCACAGGTCCCATTTTTAATTTTTTGAGGAATCTCCATACTGTTTTCCCCTGTGACTGCACCAGTCTGCATTCCCACCAGCAGTGCAAGAGGGTTCCCTTTTCTCCACACTCTTGCCAGCACATGTGTGTTGATTTGTTAAAGAGCACTATTCTGACAGGTGTGATGTAGTATCTCTTGTGGATTTACATTTCTCTGACAATTAGTGACACTGAACATTTTTTCATCTGACTATTGGCCACTTGTATGTCCTCTTTGGAGAAGAGTCTATTCAGTTCCTTTGCCCATTTTTTAATTGGATTGTTTACCTTCCTGGTATTGAGTTTTAGAAGTTGTTTATAAATTTTAGTTATTAACCCCTTATCAGACATATCAGCGAATATATTCTCTCATTGTGTGGCTTGTCCTTTTATTTTGTTAATGGTGTATTTTTCTCTGCAAAAGCTTATTAGTTTGATATAGTCCCATTTGTTTATTTTGCCCTTGAAGATATATCAAAAAAAATATTCCCACAAGATACATTGGAGACTTTATTGCTTATGTTTTCTTCCAAAATATTTCTGGTTTTGTGACTTACATTTAAGTCTTTATCAATTTTGAGTTTATTTTTGTGAATGGTGTAAGTTGGTGGTCTCATTTTTGGCATGTACTTGTCTAATTTTCCCAACACCATTTTTTTTATTTTTACTTATTTATTTATCTTTTAGAGAGACAGAGAGTGAGTCAGGGAGAGGTATAGGCAGGGACAGACAGACAGGAACGTAGAGAGATGAGAAGCATCAATCATTAGTTTTTCATTGCGCGTTGCAACACCTTAGTTGTTCATTGACTGCCTTCTCAAACGTGCCTCGACTGCGGGCCTTCAGCAGACCGAGTAACCCTTTGCTGGAGCCAGCGATCTTGGGTTCAAGCTGGTGGGCTTTTGCTCAAACCAGATGAACCCGCGCTCAAGCTGGCGACCTCGGTGTCTCAAACCTGGGTCCTCTGCATCCAAGTCTGATGTTCTATTCACTGCGCCACTGCCTGGTCAGGTGACCCAACACCATTTGTTAAAGAGCCTGTCTTTACTCCACTGTATGCTCTTAACTCCTTGGTCAAATATCAATTGACCATAAAGGTGTGGGTTTATTTCTGTTCTCTGTTCTGTTCCATTGATCTGTATGCCTGTTCTTATGCCAGTACCAAACTGTTTTGATTACAATGGCCTTGTAGTATAACTTAATATCAGAAAGTGTGATAACTCTGTTTATTCTGTTTATTCTTCATTTTCAAGAATGCTGAGCCTATTCAGGTTCTTTTTTGGTTCTGAATAAAATTTTGGAATATTTGTTCTATATCTATGAAGTATGCCATTGGTATTTTAATAGGAATTGTATTGAAGTTATTAATTGCTTTGGGTAGTATACACTTTTTAATGAAGTTTATTCTTTCTATTCATGAATACAGTATGGTATATGCTTCCACTTGTTTGTATCTTCCTTGATTTCTTTTTTTTAAAATGTCTTATAATTTTTCCAGTACAAGTATTTTACTTCCTTGGTACTTTATCATATTTGTTGCAATAGTGAAAGGGATTGCTTTATTAATTTCTCTTTCTGACAGTTTATTATTAGTGTATAAAAATGCCACTGATTTCTAAATATTAATTTATATTTTGCAACTTTGTCAAATTGATTAATCAGGCCTAGTAGTTTTTTGACTGAGACTTTATGTACAGTATCAAGTAATCAGCAAATAATGATAGTTTTATTTCTTCTTTTCCAATTTGGATGCCTTTTTATTTTTCTTGTCTGATTGCAAGGGCTAGGACTTCCAGAACTATGTTGAAGAAGAGTGGTGAAAGGGGGCACCCTTGCCTTGTTTCTGATCTTAAGGGGATTGCTCTAAATTTTTCCCATTGAGTATATGATTCTGGCTGTTGGTTTGTCATCTATGACTCTTATTATGTTGAGGAATGTTTCCTGTATTCTCACTTTGCTGAGAGTTTTGATCAAAAATGGGTGCTGGATTTTATCAAATGCTTTTTCTGCATCTATTGATATAATCATATGGTTTTCATTCTTTATTTTGTTTATGTGAGAAATCACATTTATTGATTTGCACATATTGTACCAGCCTTGCCTTTCTGGAATAAATCCCACTTGATCATGATGTATGATCTTTCTAATGTATTGCTGGATTTAGTTTGTTATTATTTTGTTGAGAATTTTAACACCTATGCTCATCAGGGATATTGGCCTATAATTTTCATTCTTTGTAGTGTCTTTGCCTGGTTTTGGAATGAGGATAATGCTTGCCTCCTAAAACGAGCTTGGAAATCTAACAGCCTCTTGAATTTTTTAGAATAGCTTGAAAAAGATAGGTGTTAGTTCTTCTTTGAATGTGTAGCAAAGTTCACCTGTGAAGCCATTCTGCTCAGGACTTTTGTTTGCTGGGAGTTTTTTGATATCTATTTCAGTTTCATTTGTTGTCAGTCTGTGTAGGTTTTCTGATGCTTCCAGATTGAGTTTTGGAAGATTGTGTGTTTCTAGGAATTTATCCATTTAGGCTAGGTTGCCCAATTTTTTGGCATGTAGTCTTCATAGTATTTTCTTACAATACTTTTTATTTCTGCAGTGTCAGTTGTTTCTTTTCCACTTTCATTTCTAATTTTATTTATTTGAATCCTCTCTCTTTTTTTCTTGCAGAGTCTAGCTAAAGGTTCTTCAACCCTGTTTACCTTTCTAAGAACCAGCTCTTGGTTTCATTGATCTTTTGTATTTTCTTTTTTAGCCTCTATGTCATTTCTTTCTGCTCTGGCTTTAGTTATTTTTCTTTTTCTAGTTCTTGTAAGTGCAAGGTTAGGTTGTTTATTTGAGCTTTTCTTTGCTTCTTAAGGTGTGCCTGCAATGCTATGAACTTTATTTATCTTTTTTTAAAGACTTAATTCATATTAGAGATAACAGAGAGAGGGAGAGAGAGAGAGAAATGGAGAGAGAGAAGGGGGGAGGAGCTGGAAGCATCAACTCCCATTTGTGCCTTGACCAGGCAAGTCCAGGATTTCTAATTGGCAACCTCAACATTCCATGTTGATGCTTTATCCACTGCGCCACCACAGGTCAGGCTGAACTTTTCTCTTAGGACTACTTTTGCTGTGTCCCATAGATTTTTGGGTTGTTGTATGTTCATTTTTATTTGTTACAAGGTGAATTTTTATTTCTTTTTTAATCTCATTGTTAACTTATTTGTTATTTAATAACATGCTCCTATATTTAGCCTCCCAGTGTTTGAATGTTTTTCAGTTTTTCTATTTTAGTTGATTTCTATTTTTATGTCATTTTGATCAGAGAAGATGCTTGATATGATTACAATCTTCAGGAACCCCTATGATATGAATGTTATTTCTCTTCCTGTTGTCACAGAGGTCTCTTAGAGTTTCCTCAGTCTTTTTGAGCCTCTTTTCTTTTTTGCTGCTCTGCTTCTGTGCTTTTGTTTGTCTTGTTCTCTGCTTCATCCAGCCTGCTAATGATTTCTCCTAGTGCAATTTTCATATATGATATTATATTTGTCATTTCTGACTGGTTCTTTTATATGATTTTAATGTCCTTTTTGATGCTTGCTTTAAGTTCTTGTTGTGACCATCCATTGTTGCTTTAAGATCCTTGAGCATCCGAACAATCATTATTCTAAACTCTGCGTCTAGTAGTTTGGTTACTTCTATTTCATTTAGTTCTTTTTCTGGGGATTTCTCTTGTTGATTCGTTTGGGTTGTATTTCTTTGACCATTTTGTCTGTGTATTAAGTTGCGCTGTCTGACTTTAAAATTTATTTTGGTGTCTTTATGAGGAAGATGGGCTTGGTTTTACTTATCTTCAGGCCACCTGATTTCCTTGTGCTAGGAATGCTTCTTGAAGGTAGCATTTATGCTCCTGTTGTATGTGAGTATTGAATGCAGTTTGGTCTTTTTGTGGGTGCAGTTATCCCTTCAGGCTGGCTGACTCTAAGAATTAGCATTGATCAAATGTATTTGACACTGGGCAGTGTCTTCCCTGTTTGCAGACACTGTGTCTCCAGTATGGGGAATATGACCCCTACTCCAGAGCCTAATCCCTCATGTACTGATGGATACTCAAATTTTATTTCTCCCCAACAAGGTGAGCAGCAAGTTCAGATTGAAAGGGGTCAATAGTCCCCTTTGCAGAAGTTCTTCCAGCTGGTGAAACCCTGGTTTCAGGAAGGAAGACTGAGATAATCCTTTCTTGAGGTTGATGGTACCCCCAGAAAGTGGCTGAACCCCTTGACTAGACTCAATAATAGGTTCATGGGGACTCAAATTTTAAGTGTCTGTGGAAAAGCTGTGTTAGGCTTGCTCACTGGTTTACCAGCTGCAAGGGCTTTGCTTGATTAGTGTGTAAGCACCTAGCAGAGGCATGTGTGCATGCCCTATATAAGGCTATGGGCGCAAGCACTTGAGGGTATTGAGGATGCACAGATTGCCTGCCTGCCACTGTGAGGGGCCATTGGCTATTTGTTTGCCTAGTTTCCCCTGCCTGTGTGCTTGTCCACCATTGTGAGACTTTATTAAATGGAATGGCCCAATCCATTCTGGCTCTGCAGGTTTTCTACAGGTTTTCTACCTGCCTTGCCTCAACCACTAGCGTTATAATGTACATGCTCAAAACCTCTCTCCATTCCCCCAGTAGAATATCACCCAGTGGAGCAGGATATCCAGCATCTGGGCCAGCCAACTATTAAGCTCCACCCTATCCAATGCACATGAGCTGCTGTGCTAGTGCTGATCATATAGAGCAGAACTCACCTCAGCTGGACAAGGTGTGAGGAACCCTTTCTTAGGATATCACTCTAGCAAGGGTTGTTAGGTCTTGAACCTATACTCTCCACAGCTGGCCACTGGATATGCCAGTGCTGGGGCTCCCTGTTGGGAACCTGGCACAGACCAGTGGGAGACACTGCCTGTTACTGGCCCTCAGCAACATTCTTGGAGCTACATGCAATTAAGAGTTTGTGGCTGCCTCTGCTGGGCCCAGGTGCACATGGAAATACTGAGCTGCATACCTAGGCTGGCTTTTACCCACACTGGGCCTGTGGACAGGTTTGCAATAGGACAAGGTTCCCTGAGTCCCACCTCTTGCAGCCTCAGTCTGCTGGCTGCTTTTTGGGCTTAGCCACCAAAAAACCTCTGGTAGAATCTAGAGCCTGGGGCAATATGAAGTTTAGGAAGGGTGGTGGGTATGGCTCATCCTCAGGTGTCAGTCTGTACAGACGTTTTTATAGACCTCAGTAGTGTGTGGCCCCTGGGATTCCAGTGGGTGTGACCTCTAAGACCCAGAGGTGTGGTCTTTCCACACTCTGGACAGTTTCTACTGAGTCTCCCATGGGACAGAAACATCAGTCATAGACTTGAGAGAGTGTGGGGGACAGCTCCAGCCTCAACACCAAAAAACTGAGTCACTCACACAACCCCTGCTTCCTGGCTTCTCAGAACGACCCTCTCTCCATGACTGGGGCAGGAGAGACTCCTGAGTGTGGGGTAGTTGCTTTCCCCCAGGCTGATGCTGCTCAGTGAGGGCTGCTTCATCCAAGAAAGATGGTGACTACAGTATTGGAGAATGACTAGCACAGGGGTACCTGTGGCCATCTGCCACAGTGTCTCTCCTTGGGTCACCAACTTCACTCTCCTTATGTAACTCTAGTCCTCTCTGCTCTCTCTTGTCAGAGCCCCTGGTAAGAGGATGTAAATGAGATTTTCTGCATGGGCCCTTTAAGACAGAGCTTGTGTCTCCAAGAGCTCCTATCTCTTTCTCGCAGACAGAAACCCACCTCTTTGCACTGCCAAATGCTGTGTGGGTGCCTTTTCTAGGCTCTGGGGCTCTGGGATGTGGCACTGGCCTGGGCCTTAGGACCCACACTTCTAAGGGTGACCCTCCTCACAGTGAGAGTCCCTTTGGATTTTGACCCTGCTAGCTCCTGGGAGTGGGGCAGCCCTTTCTGCATATCTGCCCTTCCTACCAATTTTGGTGTGGCTTCTTCTCTGATCTTTGGTTATAGATTCCTCTTTGCTTAGTCCAAAGTTGATTTTTCAAGGTGATTGTCCTATTTTTGTTTTTATTTTATTTTATTTTTTGTGACAGAGATAGAGACAGAGAGAGGTACAGATAGAGACAGACAAACAGGAAGGGAGAGAGATGAGAAGCATCAATTCTTCATTGCAACACCTTAGTTGTTCATTGATTGCTTTCTCATATGTGCCTTGACAGGGGCCCTAGCAGATGGAGTGATCCCTTGCTCAAGCCAATGACCTTGGGCTCACGCTGGTGAGCTTTGCTCAAACCAGATGAGTTCACTGTCAAGCCGGCAACCTCGGGGTTTTGAACCTGGGTCTTCCACATCCTAGTCTGATGCTCTATCCATTGTACTACTGCCTGGTCAGGCTCAAGGTGATTGTTTTTAAATTAAGTTGTAATCCAATTTAGTCCTGGGAGGTGACAGTTGGATCATCTGCCTACTCCATCATCATCTTAGAGCCATGTAATAGCTGAATTTTAAGAATTAATTTATTTCTGTTTTAAATAGCAAACTGAGGATATATGAGCAACTTAAAAATCAAAGAATAAACATACCAAATATATTGAGAGAGCCTTTATGAATAAATTAAATTCAAAAATAAAAAATGAGTAATAGATATGACAAGACAGGACAAGAAAAAAAAAAAGAAACATAAATATCTCATGCCTCACTGGGTAACCTTCCAGTTAGGCTTGTGTAAAGCCCTTTATCACTTATAAGCTTTTATCAATCCTGCTCTTGGGAACATAGGTTGCTAAATCATAAAAGTCTGAACTGAAATGGCAAAATAAAATAAGTACTTTTCTGGAAATTCCCAGAATCTCCATCTCCCTGACAGTTAATATGCACCAAAATCTGGTTTGAAAGAGATGATTTTTATGGGATATATTCTGAATGGTAAGCACTCTTGTCTATTAAGACTCTTTATCTTTCATTAAATAATAAATTCATACCATCCATTAAAAAATGTATTGCTAAATATTTATTAAATATTAACCATCTATTAAATGCCATATAAGTACAACAGATTATTCAACCTTAAATATTTGGGGGGCATTCAGACAAAGTATTCTTATTGAGCAAGTTTAGGGTTTTATGGAAAAATATGTGCTCAATTAGACTAAACTAGAATATACTCAACTAAAACAAACTGGGGTTTCAGTTAATGTATTCTTGGAAATATGTCATCTAAAAGTAAATCACGAAGAAAGAATGATAAAAGAGCTCTAGGATAGATCCCAAAGAAGGTAACATCAACAAAAGCCTGGAAGTGAATAAAGACATTGCATGTTTGATAATCTAGAGATGCTTCAATGATGTTTTCTTTTTATTTTCTCTATAATCAGGAATCATTTATTACATTAACAGTGTATGTTCATTGTTCAAAAGTAGATAATACATACACACAAAAATAAAATAAATCATTAACACAAGTATATACGTGTTGCTTGACTGGTGGTGGCTCACTGGATAGAGCATTAAACTCGGCCACTGAAGACCCAGGTTTGAAACCCAGAGGTTGCTGGCTTGAGCATTAGCTCACCAGCTTGAGTGTGGGGTGCTAACTTGAGCATGGGATCATAAACTTGATCTTATGGTCGCTGGCTTGAGCCCAAGGTTGCTGGCTTGAGCAAGGGATCATTGGATTAACTGGAGGTGTCCAGACAAGGCACATATGAGAAGCAATCAATGAACAACTAAAGTGACACAACCATATACAAGTTCATGCCTCTCATCTTTGTCCCTTCCTGTCTCTCTCTTGCTAAAAAAAAAAAAAAAAGGAAAAAAAGAATGTGTTAGTGTTAATGTTTTGCTGACTAAATCTGCAATAACAGCGTCATGTGTAGCCACTGGGAAATATTTTTAACACCCATGTAATTAATATCTTTCATATAAATTAATATTCATCTACACAAACAATAAGTGTTAAGTACATAAAATTTTCTTTATTCCTGTTTTATTATATATTTAACCAACCCCTTATTTTACAAATAATATGTTATTTATCTTTAGGAAAATACTAATTACCAGTTCTGTTTTTGATGGAATAGCTTGTTTAAGACCAATACTTCTGCCCTGGCCAGTTGGCTCAGCGGTAGAGCGTTGGCCTGGCGTGCGGGGGACCTGGGTTCGATTCCCGGCCAGGGCACATAGGTGAAGCCCCCATTTGCTTCTCCACCATCCCCCTCCTTCCTCTCTGTCTCTCTCTTCCCCTCTCGCAGGCAAGGCTCCATTGGAGCAAAGATGGCCCGGGCGCTGGGGATGGCTGCTTGACCTCTGACCCAGGCGTTAGAGTGGCTCTGGTCGCGGCAGAGCGACGCCCTGGAGGGGCAGAATATCGCCCCCTGGTGGGCAGAACATCGCCCCTGGTGGGTGTGCCAGGTGGATCCCGGTCGGGCGCATGCGGGAGTCTGTCTGACTGTCTCTCCCCGTTTCCAGCTTCAGAAAAATACAAAAGAAAAAAAAAAGACCAATACTTATGCTTACAATTGGAAAGGGGATATAAAACTAACATGCATAAGAGAGAACACGATTGGTTAAATAGCATCAGAGAACTACTGGAGCCACCCTGTCTTGAGGCGTCAGAGCCTAGAGAGATGGATAGACACTGAGATTAGGGTTGTTAGATTTAACAAATAACAATTTGGATGCCCACTACACTTGAGTTTCAGAAAAATAATGAACAATTCTTAAAGGTAAGTATGTGCTGAATGTTTGCAAAAATTCTGAGTTTTATGATGGACCTTGATGAGTAAATCAGAAAAAAACTAAGAACTATATGAATCCATACATAGATGGAACATAAAAACGAAACTCAAAGACATGAACAAGAATGTGATGGCAGGAGATGACGTCAGAGTAATGGCGGGGTAGGAAGCGATAACGATAAATCTCCCCCAAAACTCAACAAGATCTTCAACCAGAAACAGAAAAACCTAACCTTGGAGCCTCCAGATGTTTTGCAATACACCCGAAGGTTTGGTCGAGCGAAAAATTGGCTAAATATATAACCAAATCCCGAAGGAATTAGGGAGTAAGAAATGCTCCACCTTCCTCACTAACCTAAACAGGGCGGCTTTCTCTGGGATCTGTGAATATAGAAACTGAGGCGGGCAAAGGGGGTGAATAGATCCAGGCCGCGGCACAAATGGCTGAACCAGGCTGTGGCACGGAGATCCAAGCCAAGGAAAAACTGTTCCTGGGGCAACCTGGGCAATATAAGCTAACACTCGCGCCAAACCCAGACAAAGACAGACAAGCGGGGCAGCCATTTTATCCAATCTCCTGGTCGGCGCGTGCAGATAGTGGGCGAGAGATTTCTTCCAAAGCCCCGGGAGTGGGTGCCCGTGTTACCCCACAGAGAGGCAGAGTCAGAGGCCTTGGTGTGGGTCAAAAGCGGAATCTCTTGGCAGCCCCAGCACCTTGGGAAAGCAGCACATTGGAGGGACCGAGAACTAATTCCAATGGTGGAACTTTTCCGTGCTGGTGGGGGTTTCACTCAGAGGGAAACGCAGCCGGTCTGATATCCTGGTCTGTGCGCGCAGATAGCGAGAGATTCCTCCGAGTGCCTCGGCAGTGCGCACCCGTGTTATCACACAGAGGGGCAGAGTCAGGGGCCTTTGTGTGGGCCAAAGCGGAATCTTGGGCCGCCCCAGCACCTTGCAAAAGCCACGTACGGGGACAGAGCGAGAGCCAATTCCAACGCTGGAACTTTTCCATGCAGCTGGGGGTTTCACTCAGAGCGTGAGACTACCAGCCGGATATCCTGGTCTGCGCGCACAGATAGTGAGCGAGAGTTTCCTCCAAATGCCCCAGGAGTGGGCGCCCGCCTGTGTTACCGGACAGAGTGGCAGAGCCAGAGGTCTTTGAATGGGCAGAAAGCCTGTCTGATTATGCTAGCAGCTCTGACTGACTGAGCCTTACCCACAGCCCTGTGCTGAGTGGAAATAAAGTGGGGAGTTGCCAGCTCTTTGAGCCTCTTACTATCCAGGCAGAGGCAGCAGCAACCTCATAGCTGGATTATCAGACTACTAATTGAGGAAGGAAAGACTAGGAGAGAGGCTCCAGGAACATGGTCTCTCTCACTGTTGGAGCCTATAAATGCTAATGAGCCTCGACTGCCAACAAGACTAAAGCACAATACATGACATCGCCATAGAGACTTATCAACTGCAAACCTCTACCTGAGCGTGCCAAAGGGGCAGAACCCGGGGTACAGAGTCACCGACCAGGAAGAGGGAGAAAAAAGAAAAAGCAAGAAGATAACCTCTCAAAATCAAGAATAATCTGCAGACTTTATAACCTATCCCATTTTATTATATTTGTTCCTTTGTTTCTCTTATCTTCATTCTTGATATTTTTTTTCCTCCTCCAATTTGGCCAATTAACTCTCTGCCAGTCTTACTCTCTCCTCTCCTTGAACTACACTACCCATAAGTGTTACATCTCCCATTACCTTTTCTCTCCTCTTCCTTTCTCTCTATGAGGGTTGCACTCCAAAACCCTTAACTCTCTCTCTCTCTCCTCTTTTTTCTTTTTTCTTCCTTTAGTGGTTCCCTCTTTTTTTCTCTCTCTCTCTTTCTTTTCTCCCTCTATATTAGTTTCTTCCTTTCTCCTTTACATCTCCTCTCATTCAAACCTCAATAACAAACAAATTATCTTATCTGGGACTCAAACTTATGTTTGTGGCATTTTGGGGTTTTTTTACTTCACCTTTTTAACTCACTAGCAGTACTCCCATCCCTGGTTCTCCATTTTATCTAGTTCTTGTTCCACGAAATAAAATAGTAATTTTTTAATTTGTCCCCCCATTTTTCTGTTTCCCTCTTATTCCTCTCATCATAACTCTTAGTCAACCAACACCTAAAAGCAAATCATTTTATTCTTGACAAAATTTTTTCCTTATTTGCTTTTTGTGGGTCCATACCCCCTTCTTTTTTCTTTCTTTTTCTTTTTTTTACCCCTTTATTACTTTTCACCAATTCAGGCCCTCCATTACAGGCATTGTTTGTTATAATTCACAGTTCATCACAAGATTTTCTCAAGAAAGAGGGGAGAGGAGAGAAGAGGAAAAAAGAAGGGGGGGAATAATTTCCTTTTTTTTAAATTTTTATTTTATTTTATTTTTCTTTATTTCATTATTATTTTTTTTTTAAAAACCAACGCTTTTTGATTGTTTATTTCTTTAACTTTTTATTCTTTATTAAATCTCATTAATACTATCAACAAAACCATCCTAAGATGCCATTAAAGATGAGAAAATTGAATATCATGGATATAAAAGAAAGAGAGGTAACACAGCTAGATGAGGAAAAATCTATGGAGAAAAAATTTAATATATTGGAAACCTTGGAGCTAAATGACAGAGAATTCAAGATAGAAATCCTAAAAATCCACCGAGATATACAAGAAAACACAGAAAGGCAATTTAGAGAGCTCAGAAAACAACTCCATGAACACAAAGAATATATGTCCAAGGAAATTGAAACTATAAAAACAAATCAAACAGAGATGAAAAACTCAATTCACGAGCTGAAAAACAAAGTAACAAGCTTAGCTAATTGAACAGGTCAGATAGAAGAGAGGATTAGTGAAATAGAAGACAAGCAACTTGAGGCACAACAGAGAGAATAAGAAAGAGACTAAAAATTAAAAAAAAATGAAATAGCCCTACAAGAATTATCTGACTTTATCAAAAAGAATAACATAAGAATAATAGGTATATCAGAGGGAGAAGAGAGAGAAAATGGAATGGAGAACATACTCAAACAAATAATAGATGAGAACTTCCCAAGCCTGTGGAAAGAACTAAAGCCTCAAATTCAAGAAGCAAACAGAACACCGAGTTTTCTTAACCCCAAAAAACCTACTCCAAGGCATATCATAATGAAATTGGCAGAAACCAACAGCAAAGAAAAAATTTTCAAGGCAGCCAGGGAAAAGAAGAATACAACATATAAAGGAAGGCCCATTAGATTATCATCAGATTTCTCAGCAGAAACTCTACAAGCTAGAAGAGAGTGGACCCCAATAT
This sequence comes from Saccopteryx bilineata, assembly GCF_036850765.1. NCBI lineage: Eukaryota > Metazoa > Chordata > Mammalia > Chiroptera > Emballonuridae > Saccopteryx > Saccopteryx bilineata. The sequence goes on from NC_089498.1 coordinate 66,375,914, forward strand.
TTAAAGTCCTGAAAGAGAGGAATTTTCAGCCATGAATACTATACCCATCAAAGCTATCCTTCAAATATGAAGGAGAAATAAAAACATTCACAGATACAGAAAAGATGAGGGAATTTATCGTCAGAAAACCCCCACTCCAGGAATTACTAAAAGGGGTTCTCCAATCAGATAAAAAGAACAACAAAAAAAAACATAGCCACAAGTAAAAGCTCCAAGAAGAACACAATAAAACCAAATTTAAACTGTGACAACAACAAAAAGAAAGGCGGGGAGAAGATGGAGATTAACAGTAGCAAAGGACGATGGAGTGCAAAAGTACTCACAAAATAGTTCGCTACAATAAACAGTGTAGGAACCTTTTTCATTACTTAAAGGTAACCACTATTGAAAAAAACCACCACAGAAGCACATGAAATAAAAAAGATAGCAACAGAGGAAAGATGTATGGAATAAAACCAAATAAAAACAAAAGATAGAAAAACGAAAGAGAAGGATCAAACAAGACACAAAACTAACAGAAAGCAATCTATAAAATGGCAATAGGGAACTCACAAGTGTCAATACGTACACTAAATGCAAACGGATTAAACTCACCAATAAAAAGGCACAGAGTAGCAGAATGGATTAAAAAAGAAAATCCAACTGTATGCTGCCTACAGGAAACTCATATAAGTAACAAGGATAAAAACAAATTCAAAGTGAAAGGCTGGAAAACAATACTCCAAGCAAATAACATCCAAAAAAAAGCAGGTGTAGCAATACTCATATCTGATAATGCTGACTACAAGACAGGAAAAGTACTCAGAGACAAAGATGGCCATTTCATAATGGCTAAGGGGACACTGAATCAAGAAGACATAACAATTCTTAATATATATGCACCAAACCAAGGAGCACCAAAATATATAAGACAGCTACTTATTGACCTTAAAACAAAAACTGACAAAAATACAATCATACTTGGAGACCTCAATATACCGCTGACGGCTCTAGATCGGTCATCCAAACAGAGAATCAACAAACATATAGTGGCCTTAAATGAAATACTAGAACACCTGGATATGATAGACATCTACAGGACACTTCATCCCAAAGCGACAGAGTATACATTTTTCTCTAGTGTACATGGAACATTCTCAAGAATTGACCATATGTTGGGCCACAAAGACAATATCAGCAAATTTAGAAAAATTGAAATTGTACCAAGCATATTCTCTGATCATAAAGCCTTGAAACTAGAATTCAACTGTAAAAAGGGGGAAAAACCCACAAAATTGTGGAAACTAAACAACATACTTTTAAAAAATGAATGGGTCAAAGAAGAAATAAGCGCAGAGATCAAAAGATATATACAGACAAATGAAAATGAAAATATGACATATCAGAATCTCTGGGATGCAGCAAAAGCAGTAATAAGAGGAAAGTTCATATCACTTCAGGCCTATATGAACAAACAAGAGAGAGCCGAAGTAAACCACTTAACTTCACACCTTAAGGAACTAGAAAAAAAAAGAACAAAGACAACCCCAAACCAGCCGAAGAAAGGAGATAATAAAAATCAGAGCAGAAATAAATGAAATAGAGAACAGAAAAACTATAGAAAAAATCAATAAAACAAGGAGCTGGTTCTTTAAAAAGATCAACAAAATCGACAAACCCTTGGCAAGACTTACCAAGGAAAAAAGAGAAAGAACTCATATAAACAAAATCCAAAATGAAAGAGGAGAAATCACCACGGACACTGTAGATATACAAAGAATTATTGTAGAATACTATGAAAAACTTTATGCCACTAAATTCAACAACCTAGAAGAAATGGATAAATTCCTAGAACAATACAACCTTCCTAGACTGAGTCAAGAAGAAGCAGAAAGCCTAAACAGACCAATCAGCAGGGAAGAAATAGAAAAAACTATTAAAAACCTCCCCAAAAATAAAAGTCCAGGCCCTGACGGCTATACTAGCAAATTTTATCAAACATTCAAAGAAGACTTGGTTCCTATTCTACTGAAAGTCTTCCAAAAAATTGAAGAAGAAGCAATACTTCCAAACACATTTTATGAGGCCAACATAACCCTCATACCAAAACCAGGCAAGGATGGCACAAAAAAAGAAAACTACAGACCAATATCTCTATTGAATAGAGATGCTAAAACACTAAACAAAATACTGGCAAACCGAATACAACAACATATTAAAAAAATAATACATCATGATCAAGTGGGATTCATCCCAGAATCTCAAGGATGGTTCAACATACGTAAAGCGGTTAACGTAATACATCATATCAACAAAACAAAGAAAAAAACCCACATGATCTTATCAATAGACGCAGAAAAGGCTTTTGATAAAATACAACACAATTTTATGTTTAAGACTTTCAACAAAATGGGTATAGAAGGAAAATATCCCAACATGATAAAGGCCATATATGATAAACCATCAGCTAACATCATATTAGATGGCACTAAACTGAAGGCTTTCCCCCTTAAATCAGGAACAAGACAGGGTTGTCCACTCTCTCCACTCTTATTTAATGTGGTACTAGAGGTTCTAGCCAGAGCAATCAGACAAGACAAAGAAATAAAAGGCATCCATATCGGAAAAGAAGGAGTAAAGGTATCACTTTTTGCAGATGATATGATCCTATACATCGAAAACCCCAAAGAATCCACAAAAAGACTACTAGAAACAATAAGCCAATACAGTAAGGTCGCAGGATACAAAATTAACATACAGAAGTCAATAGCCTTTCTATATGCCAACAATGAAACAATTCAGAACGAACTCAAAAGAATAATCCCCTTCACGATTGCAACAAAAAAATAAAATACTTAGGAATAAACATAACAAAGAATGTAAAGGACTTATATAATGAAAACTATAAACCATTGTTAAGGGAAATCGAAAAAGATATAATGAGATGGAAGAATATACCTTGTTCTTGGCTAGGAAGAATAAATAGAATCAAGATGGCTATATTACCCAAAGCAATATACAAATTTAATGCAATTCCCATCAAAATTCCAGTGACATTTTTTAAAGAAATGGAGCAAAAAATCATCAGATTTATATGGAACTATAAAAAACCCCAAATAGCCAAAGCAATCCTAAAGAAAAAGAATGAAGCTGGGGGCATTACAATACCTGACTTCAAACTCTATTATAGGGCCACGGCAATCAAAACAGCATGGTATTGGCAGAAAAATAGACACTCAGACCAATGGAACAGAATAGAAAGTCCAGAAATAAATCGACATATATATAGTCAAATAATTTTTGATAAAGGGGCCAACAACATACAATGGAGAAAAGGAAGCCTCTTCAATAAATGGTGCTGGGAAAACTGGAAAGCCACATGCAAAAGAATGAAACTGGACTACCGTTTGTCCCCCTGTATTAAAATTAACTCAAAATGGATCAAAGATCTAAACATAAGACCTGAAACAATTAAGAACATAGAAGAAGACATAGGTACTCAACTCATGGACCTGGGTTTTAAAGAGCATTTTATGAATTTGACTCCAAAGGCAAGAGAAGTGAAGGCAAAAATTAATGAATGGGACTACATCAGACTAAGAAGTTTTTGCTCAGCAAGAGAAACTGATAACAAAATAAACAGAAAGCCAACTAAATGGGAAATGATATTTTCAAACAACAGCTCAGATAAGGGCCTAATATCCAAAATATACAAAGAACTCATAAAACTCAACAACAAACAAACAAACAATCCAATAAAAAAATGGGAAGAGGATATGAACAGACACTTCTCCCAGGAAGAAATACAAATGGCCAACAGATATATGAAAAGATGCTCCTCTTCTTTAGCTATTAGAGAAATGCAAATCAAAACTGCAATGAGATACCACCTCACCCCTGTTCGATTAGCTATTATTAGCAAGACAGGTAATAGCAAATGTTGGAGAGGCTGTGGAGAAAAAGGAACCCTCATACACTGTTGGTGGGAATGTAAAGTAGTACAACCATTATGGAAGAAAGTATGGTGGTTCCTCAAAAAACTGCAAATAGAACTACCTTATGACCGAGCAATCCCTCTACTGGGTATATACCCCAAAAACTCAGAAACATTGATACGTAAAGACACATGCAGCCCCATGTTTATTGCAGCATTGTTTACAGTGACCAGGACATGGAAACAACCAAAAAGCCCGTCAATAGATGACTGGATAAAGAAGATGTGGCACATATACACTATGGAATACTACTCAGCCATAAGAAATGATGACATCGGATCATTTACAGCAAAATGGTGGGATCTTGATAACATGATACGGAGCAAAATAAATAAATCAGAAAAAACCTGGAACTGCATTATTCCATATGTAGGTGGGACATAAAAGTGAAACTAAGAGACATTGATAAGAGTGTGGTGGTTCCTGGGGTGGGGGGAAAGGGAGAGGGAAAGGGGGAGGGGAGGGGCACAAAGAAAACTAGATAGAAGGTGACAGAGGACAATCTAACTTTGGGTGATGGGTACGCAACATAATTGAACGACAAGATAACCTGGACTTGTTATCTTTGAATATATGTATACTGATTTATTGATGTCGCCCCATTAAAAAAATAAAATTATATAAAAAAGAAAAAAAATGTGATGGCAATGGGGATGGGGTGTGGGGGGAGGGGGGATGGGGCGAGGAAGGAGAGTGGGGTTGGGGAGGGAAGGGGCACAAAGAAAACCAGATAGAAGGTGACAGAAGACAATTTGACTTTGGGGGAGGGGTATGCAGCACAATCAAATGTCAAAATAATCTGGAGACATTTTCTCTCAACATATGTCCCTGATTTATCAATGTCACTGCATTATATTTAATAAATAAATTTAAAAAAAAAGAATTCTTATTTTTATCCGGCAATCCCTGAGGTGAATCTGATGCTCTGACTGAGTTGGTCTCTCAGGGCTTTGTCCATTCACGGCAAAGCTCAGAAGGCTGAGATCATGGGCAGAAGCAAGAAACTAAGAAGCAGAAAGCCAGTGTAGGCAAAGATTTCTTAAAGAGGACATTAAAAAACAGAATAAATACATATCTTTGACCCAGCAATTACACTCCTAAGTTTATAGCTAACAGAAATGTATACATATGTTACCAATTGATATGTACCATTCATGGCAGAATTATTCATACTAGCCTGAAACTAGAAAAAACACAGATGCTTATCAACAGTAGAGAAGGTGCATACATTTTGTTATTTTCATATAACTGAATATAGCAGGAGATTTCATGAAATATTCATGAAACAAGACATATGGGTACATATCATATGATTTCATATACAAGATTTAAAAACCAGAAAAACTATTTAATAGGTACAGAAGTAATGACTGTGATTAACATTTGGGGGGAGAAGTGATTGGGAGAGAATGTGGGATAGGGAATTATGGTTAGTGGAAATAATCTGTTTTTAACCTTTATCATTTTTAAGTAAACTATATGGATACATAAGACTATAAAAAGGAATATAGGACAAGTATTCTTTTGAAGTGGCTATACAGGTTTGGATAACTGAAAGGACTCACAGACTCTATTGAGCCCTCTCAGGGAAGACAAAGATAAACTAGGGTAGGAGAAGGTGCAGACAAGTATCAGGGCCCCACAAGACTTCAGGCGCAGTTCCCCAGGCTCATTTTCTTGGTTAAAAAGGATGCATTTTGTCTTCAGATTATAAAACCCCAAGATACGTGTGAATAGTCTTGTTTGCAGGAATGCTAAAACCAAGTCAGGCTATTTAAGCAGTTATACCAGATATAAGTCATTAATAAACAAGCTGGTCCTGTTGTAAACTGGGGAGTTGTGACTTTAAATTGATCTCATAAATTATTAGCACACACATGCTTGAACAAGAGCCACTACCATCCTTCCAGGTGTCCCTGGAGGAAACCATAAAGCTTTTCCAGTCTAGCTGTAAAATAATTTTGTATTATATTTATTATAACTAACACTCAGGTCAAGAAATAGCACTTTAAAAAATAAAATAAAATAAAACAAACATAGGTGGTCCTCAAAAAAGTAAACATTGAATTACCACATTATCCCGAAATGGCACTTCTGGGTATATATTCTAAAGAATTTAAAGCGGGAATTTGAACAGATATTTATGCACCATTGTTCACAGCAGCATAATTGTGGATACTAAAAGGTGGAAGCAGCCTGTGTCCCTTGACAGATTAATGAATCAACAAAAGAAGGTATATACATAGAACAGAATATTATCCACTTTTTAAAAGACGACATGCTACAACATAGATAAACCTTAAAGGCATTATGTTTAGTGAAACAGCCATATGCAGAAGGACAAATATATGAGTCTATTTATATGAGGTGCATATTAGATTCACAGAGACAGAAAGTAGGAACCTGACTGGGTTGCTGGAAGGGAGCATGAGTTACTATTTAATGGGTACAGAGTTTTAGTTTGAAATAAAATCTAGAAGTGAATAATAGTAGTGATGGCTTTATGGCTTTACTTAATGCTACGGAACTATATGCTTAACAATGGATAAAATGAACAACTTTGTTATACAGGTATATATCATATATTTTACCAAAAAAAAACAAAACACTTTTCCAGTTATTCTAGAAGTCTTTTTATGTGTTCTAACCCCATTGCAAATCCTTTTTAAATTCACCATAATACTGGCATTTATAATAACCAATAACTTAATATTTCTTGATGCTTTATTAATAAAGTGTGTATTTCCTAGATTCTACTTTAGTTTTGACCATTTTTTTTTTAGTTTTGTCTATTTTTTTTCAATCTTTAACTCCTTATTTTCCTTATGATGTATTTGTTGAAGAATCAAGGACATTTGACCTATAAATTTTATTCTTTGATTTTTTTCCCACTTAAATAATTATGATTCAGTTTATTAAGTTTTTCTTCTAGGAATTTGATAGAGATAGAATAACTGTATTACTGTATTACTAGTGACATTATTTGTAATAAAAATGACTACAGATTAGAAAATGGCATTTGTATTAATAGGAACTGTTAATGAACTATAAATTACTGATAAGGGCATTGTATTTTTGGGGTTTATCTAGCTGTGGAGATTTTTGTAGCTGTACAAGGGTCCTTATAAGTTGTTACAAGAGATACTATTTCCTGTGGGGCATGATTTTAAGCCAGGCTACCTCTTCCACTTGACCAAGGTGAGTCTTTTCTCCAAAATCTTACTGTCATCAAGGAGCCTGTGTGGACTGCTGTATGAGTTGCTATGAAGATACCTACTGTCACATGTGGAATGTTTGTCATTGCCCTGCTGACATTCTGTGCTTCCTGTGCCAAATCTTTTATTCCCCCCCCCCCTGTATTTTTCTGAAGCCAGAAACGGAGAGAGAGAGTCAGACAGACTCCCGCATGCACCTGACCGGGATCCACCCGGCACGCCCACCAGGAGGCGATGCTCTGCACATCTGGGATGTCGCTCTGTTGTGACCAGAGCCACTCTAGCGCCTGGGGCAGAGGCCGAGGAGCCATCCCCAGCGCCCGGGCCATCTTTGCTCCAGTGGAGCCTCGGCTGTGGGAGGGAAAGAGAGAGACAGAGAGGAAGGAGAGGGGGAGGGGTGGAGAAGCAGATGGGCGCTTCTCCTGTGTGCCCTGGCCGGGAATCAAACCCGGGACTTCTGCACGCCAGGCCGACGCTCTACCACTGAGCCAACCGGCTAGGGCCCTGTGCCATATCTTTTTAAATGAACCTGATATCAAGAATGGCTCATAGTTGTCTTGTGAAATAAATGTTAAATTGGACTTTAAAAATTCCCTAATCTGCATTGCACTAATTTTCCTGTATTGTTTTGAAGTTGATTGAAAATGCTTGTGTGCAACTATATATAAAATTTGAAATTGAAGAAAATGATAGCCCTAATATTATTATAATGTTTTAAATTTCTATGCCAGATTTACTTTTACTTTTTCTTTTGTTTTTTGCTACATATATAATTGATATAATCATCCAAATGTGATATTAATAGAGATTTTTAGATTAATATCTCTTCAGATACTGTTATATTATTCAAAATAATACTGATATATCAACCATTTCCTTATAACATAAGAATATTTATGTAGAGGATATATATATAGATATGAACAAAAGGTGTTTTCTATTATTTCTATACAGTAATTTTAGGAAAAAATTTCTTATTCTTGGTACATTCTTAAAAATAGTTCTTTGCATAATTAGAGTTTATTTTTGTCTCCAGAAAATTGTAAGTTTATTAAAAAGTAATCACTTTATTCACTAAACAGAATAGATATGTGACTTTTAGAAAGTAAATATGAATGTCTTTCACATATTAATAAATATCTGTGGAAACTTTATGTCCACTTTCTGTTTTATAGTTCTAGCATTCACTGTAAGTGTGAAATAGCTTCACTCAAAAATGAATTTTTATCTGTAAACTAATATATTTAATAATAAAGTACAAGACATTCTGGAAGATTAATTACAGTGACTTTGTTCTAGATTTGTAACAATATAGAAATGTGTTGATTTTAAGCTTAATTAAAAATCATAGAGTTTAGTTTGTTTTCGTAATTGATTAGCATAGTAAGAGTTAACTGTCCCCTTCCGTGTTTTTCTTGATATGAAAGGCTGTTGGACCTTGCTAGATCTTTAGACAAGTGTCATCTTCTGGGACCCACTGGAATATAAACTTGTTTGCTAAGAATGAGGGCAGGAGAAAATAAGGGGAATTATAGCAGTTTCTATTGGTTCACCAATGCTATTCAGATTGTTTTCATTACTTAGATTAGTTTGGGAGTAGTAGGAGCAGAAAACATTTATAAAAGGGAAAATACAGTAAGTGGCCACTGGTTTCTTACAAATGATGCTGTGCAAATAGTCTGACTGCACTGATCATCGGTGTAGAAGTAAGTGGCTGTGTGGTGCAACATAAAGAAAAGTGGGGCATGGTAAAGAACCTGGTGTTCGGGTTTGGGTAGCATTTTTGTTGGACAGAGGTCTTTATTCAAATTTGAAAGGAAAGAAGAATGTTTCTATCAGAAGAGAGTTTGCATCTTGTGATGCTTTGAGTTATGCTTTCAAATATAATTTCTTTTTTAAGCACTGATATTATATCTGATATTACATGCAGTACTAGGTACTGAGGAAATTATAAAGATGAATTGTTTTCTATAATTGCTGTACCAGTTTGCATTCCCACCAACAGTGTACTGTATTGAATCCTGGAAATTTGTTAAGAGAGTAGATTTGGTACTCACAATACACACACACACAGAGTAACCATGTGAGATGTAAGAATATATGTCAGTTAGCTTCACTGTAGTAACTGTTTCACTACGCATATGTATATAGTTACATTGTATCCCTTAAATATATATAATTTTTATTTAAAAATTAAATAAAAGGTCACATTAGAAAATGAATTGTACATAAAACTTACCACTGAGATTTTGCTATAAAAGGAGATACAAATGAAAAAATACCATTTGGATCACAGCTGAAAAACTGATTAATTGTATTTAATAAGGAAGTCTTCTGAGAGGAGGTTTCATTTGTGCTCATTAATGAAGGCTCAGGTAAATAATGCACATTGATTCTACCCATTATTTTCAGACATCCCTGAAAAACTCATACATCTGTATATAGGGATCTTTGTAAACAAAGAAGCTCCTTCAGGTATTAGGTATTCATTTTTCCAACAATTGTTTCACTGACTACCAAATGTGTATTATTAGTACTAGAGAGACAACTGAGAACATAATAAACATTCTGTCCTTAAGAAACATAGTGTAGTGGGAGAGACGATCACCAAAAAGAAGATGCATTGCAATACAATTTTAGATTCTGAAACATTTTATGAGTAAGAGAAGGCAGTGAAGAGTTGCAGTCAACCCAAGCTGGGACTATCAGGCAAATCCCTCTGAAGAGAAGGCATTTGTGAATCATACACATGAATAATGAGGACACAAGCTAGTGGGGATGTGGGGAAGATTATTCCGCATAGTGGGAACCACACACTGAAGATATACTTTCCCTGCCTTTCTTTATCCTTTTGCACTGATAGATTTGAACCTTTAATTTTGGAATCAATTAACATTAAAACTTCTGATATATTTTCAAAAAAGTTTTCTCCTAAGTCTTCTTTTTTCTGGACTGGCAGCTGTTATACAAACAAAAGCAATTTTCTTTTGTACTAATTACTGTGTCTTTTAATCACTGACTAATTACCTGTATTTGAAACAGAAGTTTTCAGTGTTCCCGCAGAAGTCAGTAGGAGTGCTATCTGAATTATAGGTGCTGTAAAAGTGCTTAACGTACAACAGAAGAACTCAAGAAATGTCTGCCTTTCTTTGGTCAAAACTCAAGTAGTTTGACAGTTTTTCACATTATTATTCATTTTGACTGATTCTATATTGAATCCATTAGAATAATTACATTAAAATAATTTGCCTTAATTTGGAGCATGTGAGTCTAACATTGTATTTAAAATTAATGGTGACTATTTGTGACTTTCACAAGTTTAAAAACCAGCTTCCTGGGAAATGGAAAATATAATCTATTGTATAAGAAAGTAAAAAAAAAATGAGGGAACTCAGTGAGGGTATTTTTTTTAAAGGGAAGAATTAGAGGATAAAAGTTTTTTTTAATTAGTTTATATTTAATTATACCTTTTTCATTTTCAAGGTAAAGATATAAATTTTCTGGATAAACAGAATCCCTCACCTATAAATAATATGTAATACTTACTGTTATAAAAGGCTATTAAGTGAAATCAAATATAAGCAAAACACATTGATATAGCCATAACTATAAAGTAATAAAAATCTGTGAATGGAAAACTATATGGACTCATATAGTAAAAACATGTTTCTAACAATGAATTTATCTGCCTTTCCCCATCTTACCAATCCTAGAAGACTTTTAGATGCAGTAACATTAGGAAAGTTCAGGACTGAAATTCTGATAGGCTGATTTGTGGGAGTTACTTCAATCTACCTCTAAATTTTTTGTGTTTTTCTAGGAGTCAAGCCAACAGTATTACCTGAGAAACTTGGAAAACTGCTTACTTAAGATGGAAGGTTCAGGAGTCCTTTAAACAGCTACCCTGCTATAGTCCCAGGAATCTCATATGATGTTTCTTGAACCTTGTTCATATTTGTGATTCATTTATAAAAATCAATTTTGAAAAAAGGGAGTTCCCAGATGACAGCATTTGTTGGAGGGATAATTGGGATTTCAAAGCAAATTTCCTCAAATACAGAAAACAGTATGGTAGATTGAATTAAGCTCACAGGATGGCCTGGAATGTTCCCTGGACATGAAATAGTAAGCTGTTCTTAACTGTAGCTTGGCCACTTTTGTGACCACATGGTTTAATGCACTGACCAAGCTGTAGTCCACTTCTATTTTTGGAAAGGAGAGGTTTCTCGTATAAAAGAACACATGTTGTCTTTAAAGGCTCTGCCTGTTAGAAATGCTCTTGGCAGCAAACAACAGAAAAATATGACAAACAAGAAAGGTTTTATTGGTCCCTTGCAGTGAGTAGTCTGGGTTATAGAGTTCAAGACTGAGTGGCTCATTGATGTGTTCAGGGATCCAGAATCTTTCCATCTGTCTTCTCCTTCACCTAGAGAGTAAAACGTTGTAATTGAGATTCAGAGACTTGTGGAGATTTACAGTGATCATTCTAAGATTTCTGAGAATATCATAAGAAAATAGAAGGAGGAGATTCTGAGAAAACACATGTCTTTCTGCTAATTGAGTTCAAGATGGCTTGTTGCTTTGATATTTAATACTTGAAATATTTGTGCTCATAGAAAGTAAATTCTGGGGTATTCTTTTTTAATTGTGCCTTTTATTACTTTTTAGAATATATATTTTTTATACCTTACAACACAAAACTTAAAAAGAGGGTAAGAAATGACTCCAGTGGTGTGATTTTAACACACAAAATGTCCTTCGGGTTTCTTCTTTGCTTGCCTTTTTTTCCTTCCCTGCCCCACCCTCTCACATACACACACTTTCTATAAAACTTGAACATAAAAAGCAAAAACCCTCAACTTCTGTAAATCATGCACTTAAAGTTAATTACTTATAAATATGAACTTTGGATCACTGAATAGACTGTTAAATTGGATTTCTTTTTACCTATTGTTAAACTGGGTGAAACAAAAGAAATTAGTGTTTTGTCACTTAGCCTTTCTCTATTTTCCTCCATGTCAAAGGTATTGGCATTTTTTCTGTATGTAATGGTTATATTCCTAGGGAATTAAAGAGAACTGTTTTAATGTCATTTCAAAAGAGGTAAAAATCCAAGCATGCTATTAGCATTAGCTAACATCCATTGAGCAATTATCATATTCCACATTTTACAGTCAGCACGTTACATGTACTTTTATGTGATCTTTGTAACAACTCTCAGTAGTATACATAATCATTAACATTGCTTTACAGAGGGATAAAAATAGGTTCTGAGAGACAGTGGAATGTGCCTTGATTCTGAAACAGCCACGATATGGACCTCGATAGAAACCAAGCATCTGGCCACAGAGCTCTGCTTCCTGATATGGATAGTTAGGTCTGTAATTGCAATTGTTTCTCCAACTGCTAATACCAGTGCCCCATCTCCAGCAATTTGTAGCACGGGTGTGTGGGTGTGTTTCATTCCATCTCTTTGCAATTCTCTAAGCTAGAGTGACTGTTAAGCTCTCCATTTGCATAGCATTTAATTTTCTCCTCGATAGCATATTAGTTGTTTAAAATTTTTATTAGCTTGCTTAATACAACATTGAGTATTCTCAGTTTTCGTGTTTTATAGTCAGAATGATGGATCAGGAGAGCTATGCCTATATTAAAAATGTTTTGCTGAGTTTTAATGTCAGCGTTTCATATGTGATTGATATACTGCAACAGTCTCTGTCTCTCTCTTTTTCTCATGGACTTCCGTTGCAATTGAGCTAGCAGGGTTTTCTTTCTTTTTTCTTTTACAAATATAACCAAAACAAAGATCAAGAGGGCTTTTAAGTAATTCCCCAATATAACTTTGTTATTTGCAAGTTGTTGTTCTAATCAGTTCAAGCTGCTATAAAAAATGATTGTAAACTGGGTAAGTAAATAAACAAATATTTATTTATTATGGTTCTGGGGGCTGGGGAGTCCCAGATCAAAACACCAGCAGATTAGGTGTCTACCGAGAGCCTGCTTCCTGTCTCCTAGTTGAATTGTGTCCAAATATGGCAGAAAGAAGACTAGAGAGCTCTCTGGAGTCTGTTTGTTATAAGGGCACTAATCTCGTTCATGATTTAGTTGATTTCCAAAGACCCTACCTCTTCTATGAGCATATTGTGGATTAGGATTTCAATTTATGAATTGGAGAGGAGTTACAAACATTCAGTGCATAATATTAATTTTAGCATTTCTTTAGAAGATACAGATATTTTATTCATAACATTGTGATACCAAAAAAAATTATAGAATTTTATTTTTGAGACTTGGTGCATTTTTTTTGTCTGAAACTCCTGTTTTTTCCCTTGGCTCAAGTCATACAGAGAAGCCCAGTTTTATATGATAGAAAAACATCATGCATATAGTATATGAGATGCAGCTAGCACAGTGGATGAGCAAACAAGTGATGGGGAAGGAGATTCCCTTGATTTAATAACTCTTCAGTTTTTTTCACTTGGAGCACACTTTTTAACTACTTTAAATATTTGAGTCATTTGTAAAATTGAAATAAAAACAGTAAACTACCAAGTTGGTTACTGCAATAACTAAATTATTTAATTGATGCAGAACTTTTGGAGGAGTGTCCAGCACAAAGTAATTGTTCAATAAATGCTATCTATTTTTATACATAGAAAACAATTGTTGGCTTTTTTTTAAACGGTGGTTACTGGGGGTGGGAAGGGAAAGGGAGGGGTGGGGGAAGAGGAGGGGCACAAAGACAACAAGATAGAAGGTGATGGAAGACTATATGATTTTGGGTGATGGGTACGCAACATAATCAAATGTCCAAATAACCTGGAGATGTTTTCTCTGAACCTATGTACCCTGATTGATTAATGTCACCTGATTAAAATTAAGAAAAAATAAGAAAAAAATTTAAATTCTTTAATTTTAAAAATTAATTAATTAATTAATTTAGACAATTAAATTTAACAGGGTGACATTGGTCAATCAGAGTACATGGATTTAGAGAAAACATCTCCACATCATTTAGACAGTCAATTACGCTGTATTCCCCCTACTCTGTTCACACAGGCACTTCTTCCTTGCCTCTTTTTCTCCTAAGCTCCAAGGGCCCTTGTCTCTGTGGCTTGTTTTCTAAGCTTATTTCCTCTGTGGCCCACTTCTTCTACCTCTATATCTTCCTAAATAAACTTTCTCTTATAGTTGAGTACGGCCTCCAAATTCTTTCCTCACTAGAACTCAAGCACCAAGGTTGCTGAACTGAGGTCTGGCCAAATGCCACCAGTCTTAACACTTGGGACTGTTTTTGTTAGCACCACCAACAGAATGATCCCTTAACTTCAGGATGTAGGCAGTTGGCAAAAGAAGAAACTAAACCTACTACAGAATTCTGGTTTGTGTGCCTGACACTTTGAAAGGGCAAAATTCAAACTATCAGAGTTTGGAGTAAGGAGAAGTTTATTGGTCAAGTAGGCACCAAACAAGATGAGAGACTTAGCAATGCCTAAAAGCCATTTTGCTATCCGGACTACATTAGGGGTTTTTTAGGGGTTAGGAGTAATAGATATATAGAAATGCTGGTGACAAATTTTAACTGAAGAACCTTGAAATTTGGCCATTTATGGTACAGGTACATCAATACAGGGTCTTCCTAGACAACAGACCCTTGCTTCTAAAAGGGTTTCAGTGTTCAAGTTTTAGTTATGTCCTGGTCCTGTGATCCCATGTGTACAGGTTGGGGTTGGGGGGTGAGGAGCACAGGGTATTACTTTGGTTCTTGTGCAGATGAAGCTTAAAGATCTCTCTTCTGCACATGTTCTGGCTGCGTGACTTGCAGTTTTGGTTTCTTGTTTATTTATTTTATATTTTCATATGTTTTTTTCTCTTAACTGAGAAGAAGGGAGGCAAAGAGACCTACTCCTACATACACCTCAACCAGGATCCACCCAGCAAGCCCTCTATGGGGTGATGCTCTGCCCATCTGGAACCATTTCTCCATTGCTTGGTAACTGAGCTGTTTTAGCTTCTGAGGTGAGGCCATGAAGACACCCCCAGTGCCCAGGGAAAACATGGCTGCATTAGATGAAGAAAGAGATAAAGAGAGAGAAAGAAGAGTGATGGAGAAGCAGATGGTCACTTCTCCTGTGTGCCCTGACCTGGAATCAAACCCAGACTTCCACATGCTGGGCTGACGCTCTACTGCTGAGCCAACTGGCCAGGGCAGTCTATTGTTTCTTAAAAGCAACTCACAGTCTTATTGAACAGAATATGACTATTTTTGAGGAGGCTCTGAAGTTATAAACCCACACTGTGTGCTCTTCCATAGTCACAAAACTCTGAACTCTGTGTTCTAATTTGAAGATTGTGCTCTGCTGTTACATTAACTTGGCTCAATCACCATTTTTGGCTGAGTAATAGAAAGGTTATTGAGCATTCTCTTCTTTCCCTTAGTAGGAAAATTCTGTTTCTTTTTGGAGTTTAAGCTGAGAACAGGTTTACATATGTAACACCATGGCACTTGAAGAAGGGCAGAGACATTGCTATTTAATTAATTCAAGTTCATAGTGTTTCTCTGTGACACTATTAAACATCCATTTCCTGCTCTTTCCACTTTACCTATTAAGCAGTTTAGGGGAAACCCTATTTAATCATTGTTATGCTGAACACTATGAGAGCTATGCAAGTGTTTTCAGCTGAGCTTTACCCCTGCTTTCATTCAAATTGACTAGGATACATTTCCAGAAATATCCTTGTGTTTATTACTATAATGTATAATTGGAATATTCCCTCCAGTTATAGACATATAACCGTTTTAAAAATCATTTAAGGGAGTGTCCTTTGAGGATGGATGGCTGGAAATCTCCAGGAATTATGATTGGTTCATTCTACTCTTTATTCTCCTGTTCTTTGGTATTAATTGTTGGTCACTGACTTTCTATTGTTAGGAGAAACTCATGCTGCATGCTGGTCTGGTTTTCTAGCAGAAAGTGAGCACAACTCCTTGTAAGACTTCAGCACAATTTTTCATGAGCTGCTGGCCATATAAACTGTTTCAGGTTGTTTCCTATGACTGGCACATTTAGTGAATTAGTCAAGTACAAAGGAAAGAAGAAACCTGCTTTATTTTTCAATATATAAAATAAAACAGAGAGTCTGGCTGTTAAATATGAATTAAATCAGTAATATTAAAATCTTATATTGGTAAATTCCCAATAACATGAAATTCTATTATTTTCAAATATGCTACAAAGATTTTAAAATAATTAACAGTTATTTATTTACTTACTTTTGTGACAGAGACGGAGAGAGACAGAGAGAGGGACAGATAAGGACAGACAGAAAAGGAGAGAGATGAGAAGCATCAATTCTTTGTTGTGGCACCTTAGTTGTTCATTGATAACTTTCTCATATGTGCCTTGACTGAGGGCTAAAGCAGAGCAAGTGACCCTTTGCTCAAGCCAGTGACCTTGGGCTTAAGCTGGTGAGCCTTGCTCAAACCAGATGAGCCTGTGCTCAAGCCAGCAACCTCAGGGTTTCAAACTTGGGTCCTCTGTGTCCCAGTCCAATGCTCTATCCACTGTGCCACCACCTCGTCAGGTTAACAGTTATGTTTATATCACATTTTTTCTCTTAAAAATCCATTCTAGTTATTTGTGAGCTCTTCTCAATACCATTCTTCTCCCTGTTTACCCGGTGGTTATGAATCTATATTGGGCAAATGAGTTTATAAAATCTGTATTTTCTGAGTTTGCTCACTTTTATTGTTAAAAATGGCACTGGTTTGTGTAGTTGCTGGTTGCCTTCCTGCTTGGGAAGGGCCATTCTTATGCTAATGTATGCTGGAGGAGGGGTTTTCACACTGAAAAGTTTTAAAAGCAGAGAAGGAAAAAAGGAGAGGAGAAAAAGAAGAAAGCTGAGATGGCAGGGTGCTGAAGGAGAAGCCAGTTTATGCAGAGAGGAAGGGAGAAGGTGTGCAGATGGGGAACCAGAGGTGACTGAGACCAGTGGGGGATCTTTGATTCTGAGAAAACCCAGATATGTCAGCAGCTTTGTGAGCTCTGAAAGAGTGGGTTTTGGAGCCCTATATGTTTTCACTTGCCTGCCATGTGTGAGGCTAGAATAAAGGAATGGCCCACTAGTTTTTGGCTCCGCAGTTTCTTTACCATCTGCCCAAATCTAATGGGAACCTGCACCTGCCTGGCCACGATGGCTGCAACTACTGACCTTACATTTGGTGTTTGCAGCAGAATTCGGATCAGATCAGTATGGAGCTGCCACCACTGTTGAGCTGTGGGGTAGAGGACTGGTTGTTGTTATGGTTCCTTATGGCTGTCCTTTTGGGGACCATGGGCTGGCTGATTTTTATAGACTGTGAGTGAAAATAGAAAGCTCTGTGCAAGAGGCTGCCTGAGGCCTGCAAAACGAGCAGTGGAAGGAGTTGGAATGGCCATGGGAGAAAGAGATGCAGATCCTGGAACTGGAGCAGGGGTCCTCAAACTTTTTACACAGGGGGTCAGTTCACTGTCCTTCAGACCATTGGAGGGCCGGACTATAAAAAAAACTATGAACAAATCCCTATGCACACTGCACATATCTTATTTTAAAGTAAAAAAACAAAATGGGAACAAATACAATATTTAAAATAAAGAACAAGTAAATTTAAATCAACAAACTGACTAGTATTTCAATGGGAACTATGCTCCTTTCACTGACCACCAATGAAAGAGGTGCCCCTTCCAGAAGTGCGGCAGGGGTCCGATAAATGGCCTCAGGGGGCTGCATGTGGCCTGTGGGCCATAGTTTGGGGACCCCTGAACTGGAGCAAGCACTGGAGAAGGAGGCCGATTGGGTTTGTGAGTTGTGCCTGGAAATGGAGCAGTCTCTGGAGAAGGAATTACAATACAGGTTCGTGAGTTGTAGTTTGCCCTGGAAGTTGCTGAGAGCCGGCAGCTGTTGGAGCCTAAGATGGAGTCATGCCAGCGAAGTGGATCTGAGTTAGTGGGAGCAGACATTTCCAGCGTCTCTTCTGAGGATGAGAAGGCTGTTGTTGTCATCCACAAACTCCAGAAAGTAAAAACCTGCAGCAAAGAGTACCTATTAAGCTGCTGGTGGGTTTGCTGCAATTGTGGGGCATAGAGCTGATTGGCAGCATGCTTTCTGGAGCAGAGGTGGAAATGTTGGCTACCATTGCCATATGCTCCTCCTTGGGACAGTCTTAAGAGCTTCTAGGATGGCAGGGATGAGGGGGGAGGCCTGAGACTCCATTGTGTGGACTGATTTCTGGACTGTGACCAGAGGGGGCACCAGCTTTGATGTTGGATGGACATACAGCTTTGGGACAATGAGAAAGACCCTGATGGGGTGGCAGCTCTGGTGAAGGGCACCTTTGTAATTGTTGAAATTGTATGACTTGTGCTGTTGCTGTAATTTGTTTGTGTGATGTGCCTCATGCCTTGCACAGAAATGCCTGTAATATGGCTTGCAAAGTGAACAAAAGGGATGAAATGTTGGGCAAATGAGTTTGTAAAATCTATATTTTCTGAGTTTGCTCACTTTTATTGTTAAAAATGGCACTGGTCTGTGAAGTTGCTGGTTGCCTTCCTGCTTGGGAAGGGCCATTCTTATGCTAATGTGTGTTGGAGGAGGGCCTTTTCACTCCAAAACATTTTAAAAGAAGAGAAGGAGAGAAGGAGAAAAAGAAGAAAGCCGAGATGACAGGGTGCTGAAGGAGAAGTCAGTTTACGCAGAGAGGAGAAGGGAGAAGGTGTGCAGATGGGGAACCAGACGTGACTGAGACCGGTGGGGGGCCTTTGATTCTAGGAAAACCCAGATATGTCAGTAGCTTTGTGAGCTCTGAATGAGTGGAAGTTTTCCCTCTGTTTGTGTTTACTCGCCTGCTGTGTGCGAGGCTAGAATAAAGAAATGGCCCATCAGTTTTTGGCTTTGCAGTTTCTTTACCATCTGCCCAAATCTAATGGGAACTTGCACGTGCCTGGCAGTGATGGCCACGACTGCTGGCCTACAATCCACATGACCACATTTTCATGCACGGTATGTTTTATACTTTTACAATCTGGAGAAGTGATGTCATACTTCATGCATTCTGTACAGGTTATTTTTCTTCCTCCCTCCCTCCCACTCTCCCTTTTTTTTTTCTTAGCTCAATATTATTTATATTTTTGAAATCAATCTATGTTCATACATGTAGCTCTAGCTCAAACATTTTAATTGCTGTATGGCTTTCAACTGAATCATCATATCACAATTTTTCTATTCTCTAATTAAAGGCATTGAGATTTTTTTAGTTATTTCATAACTTCATTTAAAAATTGAATATAATTAACATAAAAGAAGCTTGGGTAATTCTAGACCCCTGTGAAACTGTAATGCCAGTGGCTGAGACCAGGCAGGTTCACACTGGATTTGGACTGACAGTAGAGAAATTGTGGAGCTCATAAACATTAGATCATTCTCACTTAATAGATTCTCACAACAGTGATGGAGCAAACAAGTGGGGGAAAACCACTTCTCAAGGCAGCAGGTGAACAAACAGCAAAAAACAACCCTTCATGGTGATGGGCAGGCAATCTGCAATTGCCCTGAGAGCAAGCACCCATAACTTTACATAGACTATACACATGTGGTGCTGCCACATGCTCATTCACACATCAGGCAAAGTACAAGTGAGCAAGCCTAACACGGCTGTTTTTCCAGTAGTAACCATCATCCAAATCAATATATTGAAAATCTCTAATGCTCTAGAGAATCCCCTCATGTGTTTTTTGGTCAATACACCCTCATCCTCTACCCTCTACTCCCATCCACTGAATTCTATCACTATATGTTTTTATTTTTATTTTTAAATTTAGGAGTTCATATAATTGAATTATATAGTGTATATGCTCTGGTATCTGCTTTCTTTTGCTATAAATATTTTTGAATCTACTTTTTTTTTGTTTTGTTATTTTTATGAACCTTTTTTTAAAGCAAAAGCCTTCACAGCTCTTTCAAAAGAACAGGTTTATGAGCCATAGGCTAGCCAGAAAAAGGTCAGGTCCCAGGGCATGTCGTCTAATCCACCAGCAGCAGGGCTCGGTGGAGAAGACAACATATCCACTCTCCTGGAGCTGACAGGTTCTTTTATACTACATTAAGTTTGGTGGGGGGAAACATAAGCTGTTTTGAAAAAAAAATTATATAGGCTATAGATAGAAGGGGAGTGGGTGAAGGTGAAGCAGGGCTAGTTCTGGGATAGATGCACAGTCTGTAAGGAAGTGTTTGATTACTTGGATTGTTTATGCATGAGCAAGATGTGGTGGCACATGTAGTCAGTGGTTTGACTATTACCTTTAGATAATGGCCAAAATAGTCACTGGGAAGTTAATTCAAAGCTTCAACATACATTCACAAATGTAAGAAATCTTTTGTTGGTTTTGGCTGATAGTTGATAGTTGTTAACTGATTAACCCCTCTTCCTTCCACCCTCCTGACTGTTGTAATTTAATTTGGGACATTTCAGAAATTTTTTTCTTGTCATTACCACACTTCCTTTATGTTCATTCTCCTATTGATGAACATTTGGGTTGGTGCAGTTTGAAGCTCTTGTGCCCATTTTTATTTGATTATTAGTATGCGTATTGTTGGTTTGTAAGAATTTTAGTATATTCTGAATGCAACTGCTTTCTCACACATGTGTGAGGGGAATATTTTTTTTCACTACATAGTTTTTATATATTTCTAATGTAGTTTCTTGATAAGCAGATTTTTTAAAAAGTTTTCTATATGTCTTCTTGTATTTATTAGTTATTTAGATCATTGTGGTTTAATTTCCAAATACTTGAGAATGTCTAGCTATCTTATTGGTATTGATATTTAATTTAATACACTTGTAAACAGATAATATACATTTCTTAATCTTGAGTTGTATTTTTTTTCATCTTTTCAACCTATCAATGTCTGATTTTAAAATATCCTTGTTTCAAAACACATTATTGAATCTAGTCTGATATTCTTAAACTTTAAGTTGGATTTTTTAATTTACATTTATTTACAAAAAAAAATATTCTCAGCGTATGGCAAGGTCACAAAAATTTTCTCCAATATTTAAAAATAAATTTGTATAGCTTTTGTATTATAGTTAGGTTTATGATTCACTGATTATGTCTTACCGTCTTTTTTAGATTCTTTAAAGTTATTTAAGCTCTGACTTGATAGCTTAGTTGGTTAAAGTGTCATCCCAATATGCAAAGGTTGGAGGCTTGATCACTGGTCAGGACACATAGAGGAACAGAATTATATTTCTGTCTGTCTGTCTCTCACTCTTTCGGTCTCTCTAAGATTAATAAAAAATAAATAAAGTTCTTTAAACATGATAGTGTTGTATACCAAAATTTTTTGTTTTTCCTTTTCAAACACAATAATTTTTTTTTAGTTTTTTTTTTCTTTACAGGGACAGAGAGAGAGAGAGAGAGAGAGAGAGGGATAGATAGGGACAGACAGACAGGAATGGAGAGAGATGAGAAGCATCAATTCTTCATTGCAGCACCTTAGTTGTTCAATGATTGCTTTCTCATATGTGCCTTGACTGCAGGCCTTCAGCAGACTGAGTAGCCCCTTGCTTGAGCCAGCAACCTTGGGTCTAAGCTGGTGAGCATTTTTTATTTTGCTCAAGCTAGATGAGCCTGAGCTCAAGCTGGCGACCTTGGTGTCTTGAACCTGGGTCCTCGGCATCCCAGTCCAACGCTCTAATCCACTGCACCACCACCTGGTCAGGCTTAAACACAATGATTTTTGTTGTTTCCTCTTGGTTTATTTCTTTAGTTAGGTCCTTCTGTGAAATGATGAATAGAAGTGGTGACAGTAAACACTTGCCTGGTGCTTGATGGTAGGGGAAAGAATTTAGTCATTGGCTTTGATTTGATATTAGCTGTAAGCTTTTCATAATTGCTTTGTATTTCCCGATGTATAAGACTCTTCCATATATTAGATGCACCTTAATTTGGAGGCCCGAAATTTGAAAAAAATGTATTACATAAAGTTATTGAACTCAAGTTTTATTCATAAAATTTATACAACTCAATACTGTCAGAACTCCCATCCATTAGCTTGTCCTCATCTGTGATTCTGATGATGAATTATTGTCTTCAATAACAAGTGCAAAAACAAGCACCAAGAAAGCAGGAAATGCAAGTAAAAAAAATCTACAACCACTGAATAAGATGCAACCAGTTTTTAGACCCTAAATTTTTAGAAAAAGGTACATCTTATACATGGGAAAATTTGCAAAAAGTTGTTTATCATGAATTGACATTAAATCTTGTCATAGCTGTTAAGCCTAATCCGGAGGGACCCGAAACATTGAAGACACAAACAAAGTCCGTCAATTATACACCAAAGCTTTATTGTCTAGCTTGGCCAAGTGGCAGCAACTCTGACAGAAATCTGAGGGAGAGCGCGCCGGCCCTTTGTTCTACTTGGTTTTTATAGTTTTTGTAAGTGGGAAGTACAGAAGCAAAAATTGTAATTAGGAGCCCTTTACCACTATTGGTTATAGTCATATGTCCTTTAACATGATAGGACCATGTTCAATTTGCAAGCCATACCTCATTTTGGAGAAAACAAAATATACAAGTCAACACAGTGGCAGAAAGATATCTTTTTACATATTAAAAGGCATTCCTATATTTTCTAGTGTTTATCCGCCATCTTTCTGTCCAGAGTCACATGTATTAACCACATGCATTTACATAGGGGAGGTAGTTTCCCTGGGGACAAACGCCCACAAATGGCTCATTACTATAAGAAAAAGGTTTATTTTGGCTTTTCTCTTCCTGCACCTGGCTAGCCATTCACCCCTTTCCCCACAGGTGTGGTGGAATGTCTGGGAATCCATGTTTTCCTTCCCTTTGCATTTACAATACAATGCCAAGGGCCATCCTGGCTTTATGCCAATCACACAGTACAGAAATTATTCTCAAAAGTTCTCTTCACACTTTAACCCAAATTAATAAAATGTTCTTCAAGCCTCTTAAAATATTAATATTAATTCTGTAGCTTTTGGTACTTTACAACACCTGCAGGAGAAGTGGCGCAGTGGCTCCTCACTCTGAATGCTTTTAATGTTTTTCTTCATCTAAATCTTTTTTTTACTTGTTATAAAAAATGCCATTATAATGTGTCTTGAATAATATTATTTGTATTTTTAGTACTTGGAGTTTATTAAATTGCTTGGATATATAGCTTTCTAGTTTTCATCAATTTTAGAAAATTTTAACTTGTTATTACTTCAAAAATTTTCTCTTCTTCTTTTTCCTCTCCATTGATAACTTCAATTATTCATATATTATGTTGCTGTAAAAATTACCCTAAAGTACCCTAATGGGCTCTTCATTTTATTAAAATTAATTTCTCTGTTTTATTTTTGAAATTTATTTTGCTGTCTTCTGATGCCAAGGAACTTTGAATGATTACTATTCAATAATAATAAGATAATGAAGTTAGTGTGTTAAGTTTCTAACTGCTTCAATCTCTTCAAGAATGATTGATTATGCATTTAATTTTCTAGACCCAATGCTATTCATTAATCTAAATTTAATGCATCAAGAAACGGGTTAACAAAGGGAGAGCTTATGCATTTAACAATTATTTATTAAATCTTTATTGTGTGTAAAGAATTAGAAATGGTATTTTGTAATATACAAATGTATGTTATGCTTCATCCTCACTTTCTGAAAGTTTATATTTAAGAAGGAGAAGTACAAATATGTCTCAGAGAAATAAATAGCAGGGTGCTACGTTGTCTTTTAAGATTTCCCAGCCCTTCAGTATATATGCTCTGCGTAATTCCAAAAATTATAAATTTAATGGATTTTGCTCCTATGATTAGGTTATATTAAATAACACAGTAATTATCCAGATGGGCTTGATCTGAATAAATCACATGAATCCTTTAAATGCAGATGATTTTATCTGACTGGTAAAAGAAAAGGAAGTCAGAGATATTAGAAGAGTCAGATGAGTTTGACAAGAGAGAGGTTCTATATTGCTGAGATGAAGCTATGGTATAACCAACCCTGAGTTTCCCCTTCTAGGATCAAGACTGTTTCTGGCTGGCAACCAGCAAGAAAATGGGGACTTTGGTTAGAAAATGCAAGGAACTTAGTTTTACCAATAACATGAATGAATTTAGGAAAGGGACTCTGAGCTTCTGATCATTACAGCCTGAGAGAGAACCCGCCACATTGTTCTGGACTTGACCTTCGTAACTGTGACTTATAAGTGATATTGTTTTGAGAGGCTAAGGGTATGGTAATTTGTTATATAGTAATATAAAACTATGCAGGCAATATATAATATTCATACAAAGCTAAAACTACAATTGTACAGAGAAGAGAGATTATTTTTGGTTGAGGATAATCAGGGATGACTTTACAATGTATATGAAAATGAATGGATTTTGAGATTGTCAGAGGATTAGAAAATGTAGAAAGTAAAATCTAGGAAAACGGACTAGCATAGCAACAGAATCCGAAAAGTGAAAAAAATATATTTATTAGCTAGTGCCTATTTTCCACAAAACTTAAAAGGAAGACTTAAAATTGGGTTTCTCAGTGTAGTCTAGGGCCAGCTGTGTTAGAATCAATAAAGATAATTGCTAAAGTATAGATTTCTGTGATCTTCACCAGATAAATTTATTAAAAATCTCTGATTGTGGATTTTTGTATCTCCAGATAATTCTTATGTTTACTAAAATTGTTTTATATTAAGAACCTAAACTATCAAGATGAGAATTTTAGAAAGATTTGTTTGTTAATGCTGTTCTGTTCATGATTTGCTTTCTTTCTTCTTTTTAAATAGAGTTGATATGATCAAAGGATATTATAAAGTTTATTTTGCCCTGGCTGCATATTTCAGTTGGTTAGAGTGTCACCCTGATACACCAAGGTTGCAGGTTTAATCCCTAGTCAGGGCCTATACGAAAGTCAAACAATGGATGCATAAATAAATAGAGCAACAAACTGATGTTTCTTTCTCTCAAATCAACCAATAAAAAATTTTTTTAAAGAAAAGATTATTTTTGGCCTGGCCAGTTGGCTCAGTGGTCAAACATCAGCCCAGTGTGTGGATGTCCCAGGTTTGATTCCCCGTCAGGGCACACAGAAGTACTCATCTGCTTCTTTACCACTCCCTCTCTCTCTGCTCTCTCTCTTTTTCTCTCTTCCTCTTCTGTAGCCATGGCTCAATTAGAGCGAGTTGGCCCCGAGTGCTGAGGATGGCTCCATGGCCTCTGCTTCAAGTGCTAAGAAGAGCTCAGTTGCTAAGAAATGAAACAGTGACCTAGATGGTCAGAACATCGTGCCCTAGTGGGCTTGCCAGGTGGATCCCAGTCAGGGTTCTTATGGGAGTCTGTCTCTCTGCCTCACCTCCTTTCACTGAATAAAAAAAAAAATGATACATTTACTTTTAAGATAGTTTTGTAGCAGAGGAGGGAAACAATAAACAGGTGAAGATTATAGGTAAAGTTTAATTGATAATAGTATAAACAACATAGTGGCAGTAAGACAGAAAAGGATGCTTTTAGCAAAGTTAAAATGAGATATTAATAGAACTTAGTGGCTAATTTGATTTTTGCCTTAGTGCTCAGAACAGAATGTGAAAGAGAGGAAACAAAATTCTTTAAGGTCCTACTTTGGTGTAATTCAAGTTAGACTATACGGACTTGAGTGGGTGAAGATTTGGGGTTTGAGAAAGAAAGGTCATGGCAAGACTAAAATGCAAATCAATTTTTGTTGTTGTAGAAACAGTAAATGAACTTACTAGATTTGACTTTAGTTTACTTGGTGTTTATTTTCGGAGAGGATTAATCTTTGAAATGCTAAAACTGTTTCTATTATATGTGTCTTTGTGTGTATGTATGCACATATATTTTATTCTGATCTCTCTGATAGTATTTGAATTATTAATCATTTAATATTTTCTTAACTTTAAGGTTGCAACTCACAGTATAAATGTTTATTAATGGAACAAACATTTAATAGGACTGGAATTATATATGACATCATCAGTGATTATTTCACACTAGTTAAATTATTTTTAAAAATATCTCTTAGCTTAAGATCAACAATTATAAATAAAGTCCTAATGGTCAAGTTTGTCTTTGCTTTCTTCAGTTAGGTAACTGGGAAAATTCAAAAGAAAATTTGTGAGTAAAATTGAAGCTACTCATCTGACATTATAGGTTATTACATAAATCAACTATACTGTATTTCTTTTTTTTTTTTTTTTACAGAGACAGAGAGAGAGAGTCAGGGATAAACAGGGACAGACAGACAGGAATGGAGAGAGATGAGAAGCATCAATCATTAGTTTTTCCTTGCGACACCTTAGTTGTTCACTGATTGCTTTCTCATCTGTGCCTTGACCGTGGGCCTTCAGCAGACCGAATAACCCCTTGCTTGAACCAGCGACCTTGGGTCCAAGCTGGTGAGCTTTTGCTCAAACCAGATGAGCCCACGCTCAAGCTGGCGACCTTGGGGTCTCAAACCCGGGTCCTCCGTGTCCCAGTCCGACACTCTGTCCACTGTGCCACTGTCTGGTCAGGCTATACTGTATTTCAATATGTATAATAAATTTCTGCTTTTTAATTTAAATTTCTAAATGATACCTTACAACTTTAAGGAGAAACTTTATCCTACATCATCATGCCGCTGATTAACAGAGAAATGTATTTTGTAATTCTAGACCTGGCCAGTCAGCCACTACTGTGCTTTGATCTACATTCCGCACCCTAGGAACCTGATCCAAACAGAGAGCTGCTTTTGCTTCCAAATGAGATGTGTGTCCCAAATGTTTATGCCAGATTTACAGTCTCTATATAAGTAGCCAACAGGGAAAAGAGAAAAAGAAGAAATAAAAGAAAAGCTTTCACATAGGCAAGCTACTAAAGTACTTCTAAACCACTAGCCTGGTGCAGGAGACTCAATCTATATGTTTATAAGGCTAATTAATGCTGCTGTCAGTAGCTTACGGAACATGGAAAAGCTTTCTACCCTAAAATGCAAATTCAGGTGGTTTCAAAGGAAACATCAGTAATGACATTGAATTGGCCACCTAATTAAATTATTATAACACCAATATGTACATTTATCATCTTTTTTATTTTTTATTTTTACAGAAACAGAGAGAGTCAGAGAGAGCGATAGATAGGGACAGACAGACAGGAACAGAGAGAGATGAGAAGCATCAATCATTAGTTTTTCGTTGCGATACCTTAGTTCATTGATTGCTTTCTCATATGTGCCTTGACCATGGGGGCTACAGTAGACTGAGTAAACCCTTGCTCAACTCCTTGGGTCCAAGCTGGTGAGCTTTTTGCTCAAACCAGATGAGCCCGCGCTCAAACTGGCAACCTCGGGGTCTCGAACCTGGGTCCTCCGCATCACAGTCGATGCTCTACCCACTGCTCCACTGCCTGGTCAGGCACATTTATCATCTTTTAAAATTTGTTTTAATATTAACAATCTCCATGAAGAGCTGTGTGGAGATACAAATTGACAACAGAGTAAATGGACAAAATTTTTTAAAATAATTTTTTATTTTTCAATTACAGTTGACATACAATATTGTGTTATTTCAGATGTACACCCGAGTGATTAGGCATTATATAACTTATTAAGTAACCATCCTGACAAATCTTATACACATCTGACACTACACATAGTTATTAGGATATTATTGGCCATATTCTCTATGCTTTTCATCTCCATTACTATTCTATAAATACCAATTTGTATTTCTTAAAATCTTAACATTTTAACATACACACAAAATCAAGGGATATTATATTAACACAAAGGATATTCTATAAACCATTATCTTATAAATCTCTAAGATTACTTGTTCATTTTTGTGATAATATGTTATTTACTTAACTCTTTAACATTGTGTCAAAATCTATCTTTTTAAAACTATTTCACAGCCCCTTATCAAAACCACTCCTATGTTTTATAAGTTTCATGTGCACATAGTTCTTTCTAGTCTTGGCTACAATCATTCTTTACCTAGACTACTCTAGTAACTTCCAACACATCCATTCTCTACCAACACATCCATTCTCTACTACCTTCCAACAGTTTTCCATACCAGAATATTCTCTTTAGAGCAAAATTCAGAGCATGTCACTCATCTGGTTCTGACCTTTTAATAGGTTCCCATTGCTCTTGGGATGAAGGCAAAAAATATTGTATTTTCTTATATGGGATTTTGTGAGTTTCTTCTGATTGTGGTTCTTGCATATTACACCAAACTTGCCTTCAATATCCATTATCAGGCCAGATCTGCTTTGTTTGATGGAGTCTAATGCCCTTTCTATTCCATGATCTATGTGCATGCTGTGTGGCCTGGAATCCTGTAATTTTCTTTCTGGCTTAAACAAACTTTCATCCCGTGTGTGCGCGCGCACACACACACACACACACACACACTCCTAGTTCAACACTATGTATATACGTTTTATAGATTAGGTAAAATACCCCTTTCACAGTTTACTAATTTTTCAATAGTAGGTCATATCCTAATTTCCATGGCTTCATAGTACCCTGTCATCTAAGTCTTATTATAGTTTTCAATTGTATATTTACTTGTCTGACAATTTGATTTTGACCACTTTTTTATTAGACAGTATTTTCTATGAAAATGGAGAGTATGCTTGCTCATCCTAATATTTTATTAACAGCATGTAACACAGGGCTCAGCATATTAATACTTGACAGATGAATAATTAATTTTGAAAATGGGTTATCATTCAGTGATGTAAATAAAACTTGTCTTTTTAAAAAGATTTTATTCATTTTAGAGAAGCAGGAGAGAGAGAGAGAGAGAGAGAGAGAAGAGAGAAGAGAAGGGGAGAAGAGTAAGAAGCATCAACTCCCATATGTGCCCTGACCAGGCAAGCCCAGGGTTTCAAACTGGCATCTTCAACATTCCAGGTTGACACTTTTTCCACTGCACCATCACAGGTCAGGCAGTAAGACTTGTCTTAATAAAACAAAATATATGCTATTTTACATCAATAATAAATATCTACATATAAATGTCGATATTACAATGTCTCACATTTTAGTTCTTAGTATGTCTTTACCTACCTATGAAGTAACTAGAAAGCCCAGCAGTCATACGAAATGACCGCTGTTCTAGATATTATAAATTGTAGTTAAAATGATTTGTGCAAAGGTGTCTGCTAATTCAAACTGAATTACCCAGGGCAGGTGGTGAGGATGCCCCTTTGCTTAGTGCCCCACGGGGTTTCCCCCTTCTACTTCCTTAATTGCTTAAAGTAGAGTGCAATGAAGGAAACCACTGGCGGTACATTTCTTAAGAGCCACTGCTAGCTCAATAAATACAGGTGATTTAAATAATAAAATGTTAATTCACATGTCAAAGATCTCTTTGTACACAACACTTCTTGTGTAGATCTTTCCATCATTTTTAAGCTCGCCTTGCAGAGGACCATCAATTATTTTTAATTTTATGTCCATTCTTTCACGAACGCAAGCCTTGTTTCTCTATGCTCATCAGTCTCATTTTGCCAAGAAAGACGCATTTGCTCTGTGACTGAAGCAAACCTTGTCTTTCTCTGCTCAGTGGTTTCTTTTTGTTGAGAAAGCCGTTTTTGTGCAGCTTTAGCTCCTTTTCTCTCCTCTTCAGTGCTGTATTTTCTAGGAGGCATTCTTTTTTTTTTTTTTTTTTTTTTTCTGTATTTTTCTGAAGCCGGAAACGGGGAGAGACAGTCAGAGAGACTCCTGCATGTGCCCAACCGGGATCCACCCGGCACACCCACCAGGGGGCGACGCTCTGCCCACCAGGGGGCGATGCTCTGCCCCTCCGGGGCGTCACTCTGTTGCGACCAGAGCCACTCTAGCACCTGGGGCAGAGGCCAAGGAGCCATCCCCAGCACCGGGGCCATCTTTGCTCCAGTGGAGCCTCGGCTGCAGGAGGGGAAGAGAGAGACAGAGAAGAAGGGGAGGGGGAGGGGTGGAGAAGCAGATGGATGCTTCTCCTGTGTGCCCTGGCCGGGAATCGAACCCAGGTCCCCCTGCACGCCAGGCCAACGCTCTACTACTGGGCCAACTGGCCAGGGCCTTAGGAGGCATTCTTAAAAGAAATTACGTTAAGATGTAGTTTTTATGTAAAACAGATGATTGCCAATGCAAACAAATGTTTACCCTCCCCCTGACACGCTCAATTTGCGTTCAGCCGTGGCAACTTTACCCCATTGGCTAGTACAGTTACGCAAGCAACCAATAAGCTATCGGCGACAGACACTTAAACTGCATATAATAAAGATTATTTGTGTACTTCATTCCAACTGAAATGAAATAGCTAATTTCTTTTACTAAGTTTCTTATATGTGTTATAGTATACTAGATCTATTCAACTTTTTATAAGAAATGTAAAGGCATGAATTTTTTATTTTTTGATATAGTCCTAGTACACATAGAAATAATGTTCTGCAAAAGGATTAAGAAGAAAATATAATTATGGAAACAGAAAAAAAAAGAAAGAAATTAGAACTAAAATAGTGATCTCCATTGCATTTCCTAAGAATTAGGTAGTAGTAGCACTTAGGGAAACTCAGGACTAAGGATGAAACTTTAGAGTAGAAATGTTAAATGATAAATGTGCAGAGTGATATAGTGCAGAAAATGACTTCCAAGTTTAACAGTTTTTCCAATCAACCAATGTAACAACTTGAAAAATACTGGTAACAACATAAAAATAATAAAGATGATCCATTTATGAATTTCTTTGTGGGAACAAAACAATAATGAGTTTCTGAAGAATTGACAGCTTGACATCTTGTATTTGAGCAAGCTTTGGTTTAGTAGGCTAAATAACAATATTATTTAATAAGAGAATAATAAATAAAAATTAATAATTAAAATGTTAATAATGAAGAGTTAATATAGCATATAATTTTATGTGCTTTTTAAATAATCCATTGTATATTTGTTAGATTTTCCATTTTTTTCAAACATTTGGGGTTAATTAATGCACATAAGCTAGAATTGTGTTTACTATTGATGTGATTTAAGGGAAAAAACTGAGGCTTTCTCACCATACTATAAAAGAGGATGATTGGGTTAGAAGTTAACAGAGCCCTCAGGAAGAAAATGGCACACACAGTTTCTCACTAAGACTGTTAGAAATAACACAAGGCAAGAAGTTGTGTTCATGAGCTATAAAAGGAATGACAGGTGCTTCTTACTTAAGTAGGACACTCATGTTCTACATCAGGGGTCCCCAAACTTTTTACACAGGGGGCCAGTTCACTGTCCCTCAGACCGTTGGAGGGCCGGACTATAAAAAAAAACTATGAACAAATCCCTATGCACATGGCACATATCTTATTTTAAAATAAAAAAAACAGAACAGGAACAAATACAATATTTAAAATAAAGAACAAGTAAATTTAAATCAACAAACTGACCAGTATTTCAATGGGAACTATGCTCCTCTCACTGACCACCAATGAAAGAGGTGCCCCTTCTGGAAGTGCGGCGGGGGCTGGATAAATGGCCTCAGGGGGCCGTAGTTTGGGGACCCCTGTTCTACATTATTATTGTTCCACTAAGGATGCTCTTCTATGTGATTCAGAGCCATAACTCCAGATGCATGCTAGATATAAAATATTTTCAGTTATTGGCCCTGGCTGGTTGGCTAAGTGGTAGAGCGTTGGCCTGGCATGCGGAAGTCCTGGGTTTGATTCCCAGCCAGAGCACACAGGAGAGGCGCCCATCTGCTTCTCCACCCCTCTCCTTCCTCTCTGTCTCTCTCTTCCCCTCCCGCAGCCGAGGCTCCATTGGAGCAAAAGATGGCCCAGGCGCTGGGGATGGCTCCTTGGCCTCTGCCCCAGGCGCTAGAGTGGCTCTGGTCGCAACAGAGTGACGCCCGGATGGGCAGAGCATCGCCCCCTGGTGGGCGTGCCGGGTGGATCCCGGTCAGGCGCATGCGGGAGTCTGTCTGACTGCCTCCTCGTTTCCAGCTTCAGAAAAATACAAAAAAAAATTTTTTTTTTCAGTTATTTACACACACTGCTGTTATGCCAGAGACACAGCCAATTTCATTCAGCATTTAGTAAGGAAAATGTCTCCTGTAATCAGACTTGTAAACAAGACTGGTAAAAACAAAACTTTCTCTGATATGTTAAGCTTCACATATTTTTAGCCATTAAGATCTTTACCTGATTACACCAAAAATTGATGCCCACAGTTATAATTAGAATGAAATATAGATTGTATGTCATTTATTGCAAATGACATACATTTGCAATGCTATTTTTATGTTTGGAAAAATAATTATCAGAACTGAACACCTTCATATGTGAGAAGCCAGATAATGTACTATCACTTTGTCAGTAAGGATACTTGGTTAATATAATATTTAAGTAGATTACAATAAAAGAAAGCCTTTAAGAGCAGCAAAGTAATTAATTAGTCTCTATAGAATTCATCTGGGTGTTGGCTGCCCAATTCAAATGCAGGTTTATATAATAAATTTCACTGAGATAATTTTTGAACTCTTAATCATCTATGTGACCATATGCTGAGACAATTATTTATGATGACCTGCATCTTGAATTGACATTTTCTTTACTAAAGCCTTATTTGCATTAAATCAATCTAGAGAGATTCTTCTCCTATAAAATATTCTCTAGAAACAAATATATTTCTAATGGTATACCTGGATATATTTGTATTATCATTAAGTACAAGATAGTGGAGATATCAAGTACAGATAGTGGCATCCTGGCTAATAGACCAAAAACTGCTCATGCTCTGGCTTTGTTGAATATCCAGAAATATATGAATATGCACAAGGCAGATTCAAACATGTGCATATGTATTTAATGTGTAAAATAATGAGAATCATTAAGTATATCTTATTAAATTAAGGTCAAGATGCTTTTAGTGTTTTAAAAAATATACTTTAATAATGCTAACTGACAACATACAGTACTAGTTTGAGTTAAGAAATAATTCTTTGTATTTTGATTAGAGGATGCACCATCTTCACTTCCTTCCAATTTACTGTCATCTTTGAGTAAAATATTTTGGGCTGTGTTGAAAGTTATAATTTCCATATCATTTTAGCTTAGCTATTGGCATACAATATAATTAGATTGGGGTAAGGATTAGAATATTAAGTTAGCTGGTATGTAATGGAACGTTTTCTGATTCTATAAGCAAACTTCTATTATCTGAAAGAGTTTTGAAATTCCAATTTAATTGCATAAGGAGGAAAAGGCTATTCTCGTTGTATGTTACCACTAGTTTATTATCCATCCTAAATGTCTCATGTTTGGGTAAATGTATGCCATTCTCTTTAGAGTTTCTAGCTTGAGAAAAAAACACCAGGAAGCAAAGACAAGCAAGCAAATGAAAACAAATACCTAAATTCTATAAACAAAGCCTCAGCTAGGTTAACAAAGCCAAATATGAAATGGAAAACAGAAAAGGCTGCTGAGGCACCTGTCAGCACAGATTTAGAACCTGGTCTCCACTGTTGTCTGTCCTTCTAGAGTAAATAAAATACACTTTTATGTACTCTTTCATGAGCTCTTATGCTATGAACATCACTGAATTACTTAAAACAGATTCTAAAGTACATAGTAGGAGCATATATAAAGACTTAGCTCATGCTTTTCAAGTTAATAACGTTTATATAAAATTGAGTCTTTGAGAAAGCAAGAGAAACTTTCCTAAATATCTATGGATGAATTTACTATCCTTTATATGTTATATTAATAAATTTTACTGAATACCTTCTAGTAGGCACTTCAGAGAGCATCCCATTAATATTTACCACAGATTACATAGTAACAAATACTCTGACTTTTTTTTTTAGTTTATAATGAGGAAACTATAAATGACAGAATAACTCACCGATGATATAAAACCCTGCTAATTGTTTGGGACTCTCATTAGGTTATATCTTTTTGGCACAACTGACTTTAAGAAAGGAAGAGTGTCGAAGTTTCTTTAATGATTGTTTTCAGGAAAAAGTTCCTGTTCTTATCATTTGTCAGCAGTTAGATTCTTCGACCTCCCTGTTATTGAGAATCCGCCATGTGTTGGGCATTGCCACATGCACTGTACGATGGGCACAAAACGTTGCTCCGAGCAGAGCCATAGTATTGTATTGTGACACTTAATGCAAACAGATAATGTAATGTGTTAAATCTCTCCAGGAAACTTAGATCACTACTAATATCTCAAATATTTTTCTTCCTGAATTTTGTTGTCTTTTTCTTTCTAGAATTAATAATTAGAGTAGAGATATTTTTAATGATTAGTTCCTGCAGTGTGATGGCTGCTTTATACATTTTTAGTCAGAGAAATATCTCTCAAATGGCAAATAGATTGATGGTGTAGCCTTGGACTATTACTGAAAGTACTTGAAAAGAATTGATTGTGAAATTGTCACATGGATGTAAGAAATCTAAGAAAGACAAAACAAAATATTCATATTTCTATGAATGTTCCCTGTTAAAAGTTAAGACCAATAAAATAAAAATAGATGGGAATAATTAACAACTTTGAAATTTTTACTCTACAAAAAGGAAAAATAGCTGGCTTACAATTAAGGGGTTTCATGAACATAATGGCAATATTAAAATGATAGATTCTTAACTTTTAATATCTTCCTTGGAAAAGAACATGAGGAGTAATCTGTATAAGTAAAACATAATAAAAGCATGGCCATACCTGACAAGGCGGTGGCTCAGTGGATAGAGCGTCAGACTGGGACCTGGATGACCCAGGTTCGAGACCTCGAGGTTGCCAGCTTGAACGCAGCCTCATCTGGTTTGAGCAAGGCTCACCAGCTTGAGCCCAAGGTCGATGGCTTGAGCAAGGGATCAGTTGCTCTGCTGTAGCCCCTGGGTCAAGGCACATATGAGAAAGCAATCAATGAGAAACTAAGGTGCTGCAATGAAGAATTGATGCTCTTATCTTTCTCCTTTCCTGTCTGTCTGTCCCTATCTGTCCCTCTCTCTGACTCTGTCTCTTTCACCAATAAAATAAAATTTAAAAAAATAAATTAATTAAAAAAATTTAAAAAGCATGGCCAGCTGTCTATTTTAAAAATTAGGTTAAAGAATACTTGAAATATTTTAGAATATAAAAATTTATAAGTCAGGTTAATCATAGGAGAAAAAACATAATAAACTGACTTAATCAAATTGGTTTTCCAAGATTGTGCAGAACTAAAAAGCAAGTACAATTTTGAAATAAAGGGTATGTTATTGATATAAAAGGTGCAAAATAAATAAAATTATCTTGTTTTCTTTCAGCAAGGTGATAATTGAATAAAATTTATAGAAAAGGAGTATTTAGCCCTGGCCGGTTGGCTCAGCGGTAGAGCGTCGGCCTGGCGTGCGGGGGACCTGGGTTCGATTCCCGGCCAGGGCACATAGGAGAAGCGCCCATTTGCTTCTCCACCCCCGCCCCCCTTCCTCTCTGTCTCTCTATTCCCCTCCTGCAGCCAAGGCGCTCCATTGGAGCAAAGATGGCCCAGGCGCTGGGGATGGCTCCTTGGCCTCTGCCCCAGGTGCTAGAGTGGCTCTGGTCATGGCACAGCGACGCCGCGGAGGGGCAGAGCATCGCCCCCTGGTGGGCAGAGCGTCGCCCCTGGTGGGCGTGCTGGGTGGATCCCGGTCGGGCACATGCGGGAGTCTGTCTGTCTCTCCCCGTTTCCAGCTTCAGAAAAATACAAAAATACAAAAAAAAAAAAAAAAAAGAAAAGAAAAGGAGTATTTAAAAATATAGTGAAAATGGCGCTCATCAACAAAACAACACAGAATAAGTGCTGGCGAGGATGTGGAGAAAAGGGAACCCTCCTGCACTGCTGGTGGGAATGCAGACTGGTGCAGCCTCTGTGGAAAACAGTATGGAGATTCCTCAAAAAACTGAAAATTGAACTGCCTTTTGACCCAGCTATCCCACTTTTAGGAATATACCCCAAGGATACCATAGAACAGCTCCAAAAGGAAAAATGCACCCCCATGTTTGTGGCAGCATTGTTCACAATAGCGAAGATCTGGAAACAGCCCAAGTGTCTGTCAGACGACGAGTGGATTAAAAAGCTTGGTACATATATACTGTGGAGTACTACTCAGCCATAAGAAATGATGAAATCGGATCCTTTACAATAACATGGATGGACCTTGATAACATTATACGGAGTGAAATAAGTAAATCAGAAAAAAAAAAACTAAGAACTACATGAAACCATACCTAGAAGGGACATAAAAATGAGAGTCAGAGACATGAACAAGAATGTGATGGCAACAGGGGTGGGGGGTGGGGGGAGGGGGGATGGGGTGAAGAAGGAGAGAGGGGTTGGGGGAGGGGAGGGGCACAAAGAAAACCAGATAGAAGGTGACAGAAGACAATTTAACTTTGGGGGAGGGGTATAAAGCACAATCAAATGTCAAAATAATCTAGAGATGTTTTCTCTCAACATATGTACCCTGATTTATCAATGTCACTGCATTAAATTTAATAAATAAATTAAAAAAAAAGAAGTAGCTAAAAACAATGCTGTGTATATAAAACCACCCTAACTTTTGCAAGGGGTGTACACAGGAGAGTAAAAAGTAAACAGTTTTATATCTCAAAAAATATATATATAGTGAAAAACTTTTAAAACATTATATAGGCTTATTAAAATGTATTCATTTTGTAAGTTAATTATGTCATATTTGATTTTTAACTTTAAACTCAACAGGACATAATTTGGCTCATGATGCAATTGATACATTAAATTAATCAAATTATAATGGGATTATTTTAATGGCTATAATTTGATGATTATTTGAAATACCTCTTTATTTTTTTGTTTTATTAAATATTAGCTAAGTTATTTAAATATTTTAATTTCTTAAGTTTATTAATAATATTTTTCATCATTAAAAGAATACTAATAAAAAACAGAACAAATATTTTCTTTGATTTTAGTGATCCGGTACTTAGACCTCAAATAGTGACTCATCATGTACTTGAGTTTGGCTGGCTTTTTGAACAGAGAAAAATATATT
Organism: Saccopteryx bilineata; assembly: GCF_036850765.1. NCBI lineage: Eukaryota > Metazoa > Chordata > Mammalia > Chiroptera > Emballonuridae > Saccopteryx > Saccopteryx bilineata. Next base: position 66,413,188 of record NC_089498.1, read on the forward strand.
TATTCAAATAATTGAACAAGCACTGCCCATGAAAAGCAAATCTGGTAATGTTTATAAGCCCGTATCTCAGCATCTAGAAAAATAATTTATATGAATTCTTGGTTCTGCCTCCTTCCCTTTTCCCCTCCCTTCTTCCCGCCTCCTTTCCTTCTTTCTTCCCTTTTTTCCTTTCTTTTTTTCTTCCTATTTTTAATAGTTATGCACTTTTAAAACTTCTAACTAGATTAAAGAACAATCACTAAACTCTTCAGATGGGCGGAAAGAGCATGTTCTATGAGAACAAAAGAGCCTTACCCTTAATTTTCTTAAGTAAAGCAAATAAATCATTTCTTCCTCCTACTTTGCATATTTCTAGAAGATACCATTAGTTTTCCTTTAATGTATATCTTCTCAATAAGAGAACTTGAAGGACTTTTGCTCTAACATGATTTCTAAAAGGCTTGTAAAAAAATGTAAGAGAAATATTTTTGAAAGAAGTTCCTGGATATAATTAGGACATAAGTTCTAAAAAAACTGTTCCAATCCAACTTTTCAGTGACTGTACTCTTAAATTCTGAACCACGTATAGACTCATAAATGCTCAAGTATATAATTCATATAGAACTTTAAAAAAAAAACAAACAACCAAAAGTCCTTCTAACATTTTTTCTCATAGTACAGTTTTATAATTATATTGTTTCTCATTTTATTAGCATATAACATATATAATAGAATTTATCTTTTTCAGTTATAGCTTCATGAGTTTGGTACATGTAACAACCATGAAACTACCACCACGATCAAGATATATTATAGAACAATTTCATTACTTTCCCAAATTCCTTCATATCCCTTTCCTAGTGAGCTCCTTCCCCCATTCCCAGTCCTGGTCAACTACTACTCTATTTTGTGTTTCTATAGTTTTGCCTTTCCCAGAATGTCATATTAATACAATTAAGAAATATGTAGCATTTTAAGTCTTCTTTTTTTTTTTCTTTACAGAGACAGAGAGAGAGAGTCAGAGAGAGGGATAGATAGGGACAGACAGACAGGAACGGAGAGAGATGAAAAGCATCAATCATCAGTTTTCCTTTGCGACACCTTAGTTGTTCATTGATTGCTTTCTCATATGTGCCTTGACCGTGGGCCTACAGTAGACCGATTAACCCCTTGCTTGAGCCAGCAACCTTGGGTCCAAACTGGTGAGCTTTGCTCAAACCAGATGAGCCCGCTCTCAAACTGGCGACCTCAGGGTCTCGAACCTGGGTCCTCCGCATTCCAGTCCGATGCTCTATCCACTGCGCCACCGCTTGGTCAGGCTTTAAGTCTTCTTTGATTAAGTATAATTTTTTGAGACCAGTCTATTTTGTTGCTTCTACTAGTACTTCATTCCTTTTTATTTCAGTGTAGTTGTTCCATCTTATGGATTTCCAGTTTGTTTATGCATTCCCATATTGAAAGACATCTGTATTGTTTCCAGTCTTTTGTGATTATGAATAAGGTTACTATAAATATTTGTGTACAGGTTTGTGTGAACATTGTTTTTTATTTCACTTGAGTAAATTTTAGGACTGATTATATTGAGACATTGGTTAGGTGTATGCCTAATTTCATAAGAAAATTCTAAACTGTTTTCTAAAATTGCTGTATTGGTTGTTAACAATTCATGGGAGTCCTAATTGCTCTACTTCTTTGCCTGCTTTTGGTATATCTGTTAATTCTTTTTCTTAATATAAGTTATTCTAATAAGTATGTGAGATATCTTTTTGTGGCTTTAATTTGTGTTCCCTTAATGACTAACAATATTGGTCATGTAATTGAAGTTTAAAACCTAAATGAAAATATTTTGAACATGTCATTGACTTTCAATTTAGATATTAATTTTATTCTGCATTTTCCCTTCTATTTTTTCCCATTCAAGAAGATGAGTTTTGTATTTTATTACTTCAACAATGGTATATGGGCTGAAAGCAGAAGGCTTTAGTAGAAGTTATTGTATTTCTTGCCCCAAATTTAAGCTTCTGGAGAATAGGTTTTGAGGAAGAAATGTGTTTCTTACATTTTATAGAATTTCCCCAGGATAGTGAGAAGAGAGTTATGTGGTATCTTGAAAAGTGAGAATGGTACCACTTTCCCAGACAATATACAAAGATGATGCTTCGCTTGAAAGAGGTTTGTTTCTTGGGTGTATTTAGAGGTAGTTCCATAAGCTCCATGTTTCTCATTCTTGTTGAAGACTTTGGTTTCCCCAGTGTGGCATAAACTTTCTGAGCTGCTGGATCTAAAGGCACCAATGTTAAGTTGGACAAGTATTTTTCAGCTATACCCTATAACATGTATATGTGGATATCTAAGGAAAAATGAGTCTTTCTCAAGAAATTGGTATTCAGTGGGATTCCAGAATCTTTGTAAGACCCGGTGGGTATGGGCATTGGTGTGCTCCATAAAAAAATCTGGTTGAATTTTCCACTGACCTAGAGATAAAAAATTAAGTTTATTTATACAAAATAAATGTTATATATTTTTTAACTTGAGTATCTATATTGTAATTTGTACACTTCATACATGTACCATTATCTTCTTAGTGTAGTCAATTAAGTCAACTTTTTTCTTCCTCAAAGAGAAATTTGATAATAGATTATATTTTATCCACTTTAGGGAAGTGACAAATGCAGTAACAACAGTGTGAGCCACTCTGGCAGGGGTTTTCTTGAACGTTATGTTTAGCATTGATTTATTTAGCATCATCTTAACTGTGCATTGCAACCCCTGTATCAGATTTGAAACTGTCAGAAATGTTCATAAGATGTGAAGACCAAAAGCTTAAAGTACAGTTATGCCCCACTTAACAATTTGGATATATACTGAGAAATGTGTCATTAGGAGATTTAGTCATTGTGTAGACATCATAGAATGTACTGTTAGAAACCTAGATGGTATAGCCCACTGCACTGCTAAGGCTATATGGTAGAGCCTTTCTATACAGCATGTTACTGTGCAAAACAACATGAGATTAAAGCAAGCACAAGAGAAAATGATGAAATTAAGAAATCTGCAAATAGGGAAGTGAGTCCTCCCCAGAAACTGAACCATGCCAGACCTTGATCTTGGACTTTCCAGCCACCAGAACTAAAAAGAAAATTTTCTTTTTGCTTTAGCCACTGAATCTGTGGTAGTTGGTTGTGACAGCCTGAGCTACCACAACACCCATAAGTCAAGTGTTACTCCTTTCATAAAATCTTTATATATTAACCTTTTGTAACAATTCCTTCCAAAAATACAATTAAATGGCTCTGGCCAGTCACTGAATAATTGTAGTTTATTTTATTTTATTTATTTTATTTTTCTGAAGTAAAAAGCAGAAAGGCAGAGAGACAGACTTCTTGCATGCACCTGACTGGGATCCACCCAGAAAGCCCACGAGGGGGTAATGCTATGTCCATCTGGGGTATTGCTCCGTTGCAACTGGAGCCATTCTAACACCTGAGGCAGAGGCCATGGAACCATCCTAACCACGTGAGCCAACTTTGCTCCAATGAAACATTGGCTGCAGGAAGGGAAGAGAGAGAGAGAGAAAGGAGAGGAGGAAGGGTGGAAAAGCAGATAGGTGCTTCTCCTGTGTACCCTGGCTGGGAATCAAACCCAGGACTTCCACACACTGGGCTGATGCTCTACCATTTAGCCAACTGGCCAGGGCTCTAATTATAGTTTCTTGAAAGCACAACATTTATGTTTTCTTCATTATGTTTTTCCATTTGACCTTCATTTTTTTTTCTTTTATTATGTTAGAAGATATAAGGATGATGAGGCCTTCAGGAATTGGACCCTCTAGCCTCTTTTAAAAAATCCTTTTGGAATGAGATTAAAACATTGAAGAAAGTTTTTATTGGGAAGAAAAATGACAGATTGTAAGGTGATCTAAATGATAATGCCATGTTTCACCTCAAAAGTTTATTGTTTGAAACAAAAATCTGATTTCAGAATAATTAAAAAACTTACAACAATATGCCTTAGAAAAGTTAAAAATGTATCTTAGGGGAAAATTTAAAGAGAAAGTATACTGATGCTTTTATTTCATATACACATATAGTAAAATCATAGAGATTATCTGAAAAATAGTTTTAGATTACTTATTTGCCTCCAGACTTCTCCAATTGTTAAACTGCTATTCCTCAAAAAATGATACATTGTAAAATATTTTATTTTTAAATAAAATTTGGAAGTGTTGTCTGATAAAATTCATTATCTGCTTGAAGAGAGGCTATGAGACTAAGCAATACCAAATGAAAGATAGAAGAAAAATTAGACAATTAAAAAATGTTTTTTAAATCAAACATTTGAAACTTTCACAGGCAAAATATATATTCAAAGAAAACATTATTTGACAAACTATTAAAAAGTATCTTTTTTTTTTTTTTCTGAAGCTGGAAACAGGGAGAGACAGTCAGACAGACTCCCACATGAGCCCGACTGGGATCCACCCGGCACGCCCACCAGGGGCGACGTTCTGCCCACCAGGGGACGATGCTCTGCCCCTCCGGGGCGACGCTCTGCCAAGACCAGAGCCACTCTAGCGCCTGGGGCAGAGGCCAAGGAGCTATCCCAAGCGCCCGGGCCATTTTTGCTCCAATGGAGCCTTGGCTGTGGGAGGGGAAGAGAGAGACGGAGAGGAAGGAGGGGGTTGGGGATGGAGAAGCAAATGGGCGCTTCTCCTATGTGCCCTGGCTGGGAATCGAACCCGGGTCCCCCGCACGCCAGGCCGATGCTCTACTGCTGAGCCAACCGGCCAGGGCCAAAAAGTATCTTTGATGGTGTTCAGTTGCTTTAGCTATTTTTATTTGTTGAGACAAACATATGCTCATGAATCTTAATATTGCAAATTTATCTCTGCAAGAGAATCTTATGATTAAGAGGTAACAGCTATCAGAAACATAGGATTTGTGTCAGAACTGAGATCAAATTTTTTCACGCCACTCACTAGCTTGAATTTAAGGGTAACTGCCATCTGTAACCTCTCCAAGCTTTATTATCCTTAAATGGCACAGTGTTGTGAGAATTGCATTGGGTAACACATTAAGCACTTAGCACAGTGTTTTACAAATATTAAGCATTAAATAAGTTTGTTATTACAATAATTACTTTTATTATACTATCTTGTTTTTGTGACAAAAATATATCCTTCTTAACAACAAAAATTTTGAAGAGTACAAATGACATTTGATACAATGCTTTAAAAGTTTCTCTCAAAAGAGGTAGGATCTTATGGAAAGTGGAGGTATAAAATCTGGGGAAGTGGAAGGAGCCTCAGTGCAGACCTTCCCTCTTTCTCTGACCTGCTCTACTCATTCTCCCTTGTTTTCTATGCCATTCATTATCATTGACATCTTCTCAAATCAATATATCAAGAGCAGAGATGTGGGAGTTTAAGCACATATCTGGCATATTTTTTAAACTTGTAAGCTTAACATGAACATGACCACTTCTGACCTCTTCTAAAGATAAATTCAAAAACTTGTCTTAAGTTAATAAATGTTAGCTTATTTTTCAAGGGCTGTAGGAAATATTTCATTTTAAGAACTTCACAGAAGAAAGTGAATAAGAAAATACTCATATTTTTATGATAGATATTTATATATATAACCTCTTTACAAAAGATATCGAGACAGTTAAGTATTTGTAAGCCTGATATATTCATTATACTTTAGTTCATAGGAGTTTATTATCATTTGTTTTCTGGCATTTTTCATCAAAGATTCAATGTTTTTAACTAGTGAGGTTTAAAGCATTTTAGGTAGATATTAATAAAGTAAAAATTTAGTTGCAATATTACACACACGCACGCACACACACACACACTTCCAAAGGTTAATGATTTTTCTACTTCAGATTTACACAGAGACTCACTTGGTGCCATAGTGATGAATTTGGTATTTAGCTATCAACATTCTTAATATTGAATTTCTCAAAGCATCACATGCCTGTGTAAAATTTTCTTCATTATATACATAATTTTATCTCTGCATAATGCATATACTTACATGTTAGGTGCCTAATTTTTTCATATACATCAGAAATGGGTAATTTAATGAACCCCTCCAAATTTTAGATTTTCTACTTGTAATAAAGGACAAATAGTACCTGTGAGATAAAGTTTTTACAAGGATTCAATGACATAATACTCATCATATAGCAAATTCAGTGAGTATACACTTGATTATTACTACATTATTTTAATGTTAATTACCCATATCTGAATGGCACCAACACAGTGTTCAAATAAGCTAGGTCCTTAGGATACTTGTTTGTCAGTTCCAACATTTAGATCATCTTTAAGTCTAGTTCTGTTGACCACTTTTTCCTTGAGCATGAGTTACATTTTTTTATTTCTTTTCATCTCCAGCAGTTTAGCAGTTTTTTATTGTACACTGGACATTGTGTGGTTCATTGTAAAGAGACTGGATTAGGTTATTTTTCCACAAATAATATTGAGTTATATTCTGGCATTAATTAGTTTATTGATTAATCCTTTTGTGTGTGTGTGTGTGTGTGTGTATAAAAGAGACAGAGAGACAGACCAGAAGGAGAGAGATGAGAAGCATCAATTCTTTGTTGTGGCACTTTAGTTGTTCATTGATTGATTTCTCATGTGTGCCTGGACCCGGGGGGGGGGGCTACAGCAGATGGAGTGACCTCTTGCTCAAGCCAGCGACCTTGAGCTCAAGCTGGTGAGCCTTGCTTAAATTAGATGAACCCGCGCTCAAGCTGGCGACCTCGGAGTTTTGAACCTGGGTCCTCCGCGTCCCAGTCCGATGCTCTATCCACTGCGCCACCGCCCCTCAGGCTTGATGAATCCTTTTGATCTTGTTAGACTGTTTTATATTTTGTTAAAGTGGATCTGTTTTGGTTTTGAGTGAATCCTTTAGCCTATATTCTAGAGTTTCAAAATAGTTACATTAGATAGATTTGTTAGTGTAATCGTTGTTTAGGTGCAAAGACAATCCTGATGCTTTCTACTATGCCATCTTCACAGACCCCTTACTAGTTCATTGCTTTTTAAATTGAAGTTTATCTACAAAATCGCATGCTTACAAGCCAATGAAATGAGTAAGTCTGTTTTCTTTCTCTGTTTTCCTTTTAAAACATTTTGTCCAGTGATCTTCTTCATTATTCCAAATTCACATTGATTGAGTTATGTCTTTTCCAAACAGTGCTTTGATGTCCAAAATTAATTCAATTACTTTATTGATTACAAAGGAACTTTGTGATCTTGAAGAGTTTAAAAAATTCATCTACATGTATCTCTCAAGGGTGATTCTGAAAAGATACTCTAAAAAGGTGAACATATATTATTTCATTTCACTGGCAAATTAGCCTAATAAATTTAGAGTTGAAACTTCACTCAGGATAGATTTTAATAGAAAGAATGTTAAATGTAACATGTAAGAGTGGTACTTATTTCTCTTTTTAAAAATTTATTTATTGGTTTTTAGAGAGAGAAAAAGAGAGAAAGAATCATTAGATTGTTGTTCCACTTATTTATTTTATTTATGCATCATTGGTTGATTACTGTATGTGCCCTGACTGGGAATCAAACCTGAAACCTTGGCATTATGGGGATGACGCTCTAATCAACTAAAATTATTTTTTAAATTGTGTAGTCCCTGATATTTCTCTCTTTTTTTGCCTGTTTTAAAATTTCATCTTTATTAAGGAATAATTGACATAAGAATTATAAGCTATTTATGGTCTTTCTCATGGTGAGCTAATATGCATATATATTGTGAAAGAATTCCTTCCATTTAGTAATAAACAGATGTATTACCTCACATATTTACCTTTTTCTTGGTAAAAATATTAAAGTTTTGCTTCTTATAGGTAACGGTTATTGATAGAAAGAGACTTGGAATGTAAACCAGATAATCTATATAATTACAGAACCTACAACAAATAGTATAAATTAATGTAGAGTGGACAAATATCATTTGATTTCTCCTTCCCCTTGACATCTAGATAAAATTGCCTTCACACACTTCCCCACCCCTTTATTGTCATGGGAAAGCAAAGTGTGCCCACTAAGATTTCTTCAGCTGAATTTCATGTAATTATTCTTGACTCTGTGATTCTCTTTGAGTTAGCTGGGTTGTGGGTTATCTTGCCATCTCAGAGTTCCATCTACGTGTATTGTTTTTCAATATCCGCATACCCACAGACACACATGCACACATATATGCACCTTGGGAGTTTCAATTCCTCCGCACCCCAAGACTCTTCAAAGAAATCCATTTTGTTATTTTTTACTATACTGCTCACAAAAATTAAGGGATATTTCAAAATGAATATCAAGCTATAAAATATTCCCTAATTTTTGTGAACAGTGTATTTCTTCAGGAGCAACAAGTTTCACATATCTACAGCCAAGGTCCATAAGTTTAGTATCTATGCTTTCTTCTATGTAGTTTACTTTTTTCAGATCTTATATTTAGATCTTTGATCCATTTTAAATTAATTTTTGTGCAGGGGAACAAATCTGAAGTCAAATTTTATTCATTTGCATGTGGCTTTCCAATTTTCCCAGCACCATTATTAAAGAGACTTTCTTTTATCCACTGTGTGTTTTGGCTCCTATGCTGAAGATTAATGTCCGTATATATGTAGTTTTATTTCTGGGCTCTTGATTCTGTTTCATTGGTCTGTAAGTCTGTTTTTCTTTTTTTTTTACAGAGACACAAAAAGAGGCAGAGAGAGGGACAGATAGGGACAGACAGGAACAAAGAGAGATGAGAAGCATCAATCCCCAGTTTTTCATTGCGACACCTTAATTGTTCATTGATTGCTTTCTTATATGTACCTTGACTGTGAGCCTTCAGCAGACTGAGTAACCCCTTGCTCAAGCCAGTGACCTTGGGTTCAAGATGATGAGCTTGGCTCAAACCAGATGAGCCCGCGCTCAAGCTGGCGTCCTCGGGGTCTCAAACTTGGGTCCTCCGCATCCCGGTCCAATGCTCCATCCACTGCTCCACCGCCTGGTCAGGCTGTATGTCTGCTTTTCTATCAGTACCTTGCTGTTTTTATTTTCATGGCTCTGTAGTATAATTTGATATCAGGTAGTGTAATACCTTACTCTTTTTTCTGAAGATTGCTTTCGATAATTGAGATATTTTATGGTTCCATACAAACCTGGTGATTTTTTTGTTTTATTTCTTTAAAAATTGACATGGAATTTTAATGCATATTGCATTAAGTTTGTATATTGCTTTGGGTGATATGGCTATTTTAACTATGTTGATTCTGCCAAACCATGAACAGGGAATATTTTTTCATTTTGTTGTGTCTTTTTCAATTTCTTTTAATAATGCTTTGTGACTTTTAGTATGCAGTTTCTTCATATCTTTTGTTAACTTTATTCCAAGGTATCTTTTTTTGTTGTTGTTGAAGTCACAAAAGGAATTGTGTTTCTGAGTTCAATTTCTGAAGTGTCATCATTGGTATATAGGAAATCAGTAGATTTTTTTATATTGATTTTGTATCCTGCCACTTTATTGTATTGGTTTATTGTTTCTAATAGTTTTTTTGGTGGAGTGTTTAGGATTTTCTATAAACAAGATCATGTCACCTGCAAAAAGTGAATCCTTTAGTTTTTCTTTCCTGATATGGTACCTTTTATTTCTTTCTCTTGCCTGTTAGCTCTGGGTAAAACTTCCAGAACTATGTTGAATAAGAATGGAGAGAGTGGGCAGCCTTGTCTTGTTCCTGACTTTAAAGGAAAAGCATTCATTTTTTCCCCATTTATTATGATATTGACTCATGGTTTGTCATATATGACCTTTGTTATGTTGAGATACTTTCCATCTATACCCATTTTAATGACTTTTTTTTTAAACATTTTTTTTTGTATTTTTCCGAAGCTGGAAACAGGGAGGCATGACTTTTTAAAACATAAATGAATACTGAATCTTATTGGATGCATTTAATGAATATTGAATCTTACTGAATGCAAATAATTGATAGGATGATATGACTTTTGGTTTTTGTTTTGTTGATGTAGTTTATTACAGTGATCAACTCACGTATGTTGAACCATCCTCCTGCTCCTGGAATGAATCCTGCTTGATTATGCTGCATTATTTAATGTATTGTATTCAATTTGCTAGTATTTTGTTGGAGATTTTTGCATCTGTATTCATTAGAGATATTGGTCTGTAGTTTTCTTTTTTTGTGTTGTTCTTACCAGGTTTTGGTATCTGATGGCCTCAAAATGTGTTATTGCTTCTTCCTCATTTTTTTAGAAGACTTTAAGAAGGATTGGTACCAAATCTTTTTTGAATGCTTACTAGTGTAGCCATCTGGTCCTAGACTTTTATTTTTCGGGAGGTTTTTGATGGTTGTTTCAATTTTCTCCCTGCTTTTGCACCTATTTAGAATTTCCATCTCTGCATGAAACAATTCTTTTTCTCTTTTTTCTTTTTCTTTTTGTGACTACTTGTGACTTTCTTTATGTAGGTAAGAAAATTCATATTGCATAAGAATATTATGGTTCTCCAGAGAAATGGAATCAATAGGAAATAGATCTAGACATACATATAATAGATATAGATATCTCATATATGAAGATTCATTATAGAAGTTGACTCACATAATTAGGGAGTCCAAAAGTCCCATAATCTGCTTTATGTATGTCAGAGAACTAGGAAAGCTGGTAGTTAAATTTAGTCTGAGTCTGAAGGCCTGAGAACCAGGGAGCAAACATTGTAAGTCCCTGATAACTAGGAGTCCAAAAGCCTAAAAATTAGGAGTGCCAAAGTCCAAGGACAGGAGAAGTGTCAATTAAAGCAGGGACAAATTTACCCTTCGCTGCCTTTTACTCCATTCAGGCCGTCAATGGATTGATGATGCCCATGTTAATTGGTGAGGATGAAATTTTTTATGCAGTCTATTAATTCATGTGCTAATTTCTTCTGGAAACACTCTCACAAGCAGACCTAGAAATAATGTTTTACCAGCTATCTGGGCATCGCTTAGCCCAGGATTTTCAACATTTTTTTTAATCTCATGGCACATATAAATTAAGTACTGAAATTCTGTGGCATACCAAAAAATATCTATTTTTTGCCAATCTGAAAAAAAAGGTAGGTATAATTTTAATTCATTCACACCAGATGGTTGTTGTTGTGTTGGTTGTTGTCATTTATTTATTTGACAATCTAAAGGAAGAGAAGTCAGTACCCCTGACTAAATAATCATTACATATTTAAAAATTCTCACTGGTTGAAAATCACTGCCTTAGCCCAATCAAGAAGACACACAAAATATATCATAACGTTGGGTGTTAACTTCATCATTATATATTTATTTTTCAAATTTTCCTCTTTTTCTTAATTTTTAAATTATGATTATGTTTTATTCTTTAATTTATTTATGTATTATTTTAATGATCTTTATAACTTTATAAAAATTAACTTTATATTTCAGTTAATGCAGTTGTTGCCTATCTTTAATTGATATTTATTTGCAATTTTGAAAAGTTAAGAAGCTAAGATGCTAATATTTCCTATTACTTTCATTTCTTCTTCAACTACATTTTTGTTGGTTATTTTCTTTCTTATTAAAAATTATTTGGGGAGATGACGTCAGAGTAATGGCGGGGTAGGAAGCGATACCGATAAATCTCCACCAAAACTCAACAAGATCTTCAACCAGAAACAGAAAAACCTATACTTGGAGCTTCCAGATGCTTCGCAATACACCCAAAGGTATGATTGAGTGAAAAATTGGCTAAATATATAACCAAACCCCAAAGGAAATAGGGAGTAAGAAATGCTCCGCCTTCCTCACTAACCTAAACAGGGCGGCTTTCTCTGGTAACTGTGAATATAGAAACTGAGGTGGGCAAAGGGGGTGAATAGATCCAGGCCGCGGCACAAATGGCCGAACCAGGCTGTGGCACGGAGATCCAAGCCGAGGAAAAACCGATCCTGTGGCAACCCGGGCAATACAAGCTAACACTCGCACCAAACCCAAACAAAGAAAGACAAGCGGAGCGGCCATTTTACCCGGTCTCCTGGTCGGTGCGCAATTAGTGGGCGAGAATTTCTTCCTAGGCCCCGAGAGAGGGTGCTCGTGTTGCCCCACGGAGAGGCAGGGTCAGAGGCCTTTCTGTGGGCCGAGGGCAGAGTCTCTGGGCAGCCCCAGCGCCCTGGGAAAGCCACGCACGGGAGGGAGTGAGAACTAATTCCAACGGTGGAGATTTTCTGTGCTGGAGGGTGTTTCAGAGGGAAACGCGGCCGGCCTCATATCCTGGTTTGCACACGCAGATAAGGAGTGAGTGATTCCTCCAAGTCCCTTGGCAGTGCGCGCCCGTGTTATTGCACAGAGGGGCAGAGTCAGGGGCCTTTGTGTGGGCCAAAGCGGAATCTCGAGCCGCCACAGCGCTCTGCAAAAGCCGCGCACGGGGACGGAGCGAGACTCAATTCCAACGCTGCAACTTTTCCCTGCAGTTGGGGGTTTCACTCAGAGCGTGAGACTGCTGGCCGGATATCCTGGTCGCAGACAGTGAGTGAGAGTTTCCTCCAAGCGCCCCGGAAGTGGGTGCCCGCTTGTGTTACCGGACAGAGTGGCAGAGCTAGAGGTCTTTGAGTGGGCGGAAAGCCCGCCTGATTATGCTAGCAGCTCTGACTGACTGAGCCTTACCCAGAGCCCTGTGCTGAGTGGAAATAGAGTGGGGAGTTGCCAGCTCTTTGAGCCTCTTACTATCCAGGCAGAGGCAGCAGCAACCCCATAGTTGGATTATCAGGCTACTAATTGAGGAAGGAAAGACTAGGAGAAAGGCTCCAGGAACACGGACTCTATCACTGTCGGAGCCTATAAATGCTAATGAGCTTCGACTGCCAACGAGACTAAAGCACAATACATGACATTGCCATAGAGACTTATCAACTGCAAACCTCTACCTGAGCGTGCCAAAGGGGCAGAACCTGGGGTACAGAGTCACCAACCAGGAAGAGGGAGAGAAAAGAAAAAGCAAGAAGATAACCTCTCAAAATCAAGAATAATCTGCAGACTTTATAACCTATCCCATTTTATTATATTTGTTCGTTTGTTTCTCTTATCTTCATTCTTGATACTTTTTTTACCTCCTCCAATTTGGCCGATTAACTCTCTACTGGTATTACTCTCTCCTCTCCTTGAACTACACTACCCATAAGTGTTACATCTTCCATTATCTTTTCTCTTCTCTTCCTTTCTCTCTATGAGGGTTGCACTCCAAAACCCTTAACTCCCTCTCTCTCTCTCCTTTCTTTTTTCTTCTTTTAGTGGTTTCCTCTTTTTTTCTCTCTCTCTCTTTCTTTTCTCCCTATATATAAGTTTCTTCCTTTCTCCTTTACATCTCCTCTCATTCAAACCTCAATAACAAACAAATTATCTTATCTGGGACTCAAACCTATGTTTGTGGCATTTTGGGGGGTTTTTACTTCACCTTTTTAACTCACTAGCAGTGCTCCCATCCCTGGCCCTCCATATTATCTAGTTCTTGTTCCACTAAATACAATAGTAATTTTTTAATTTGTCCCCCCATTTTTCCATTTTCCTCTTATTTCTGTCATTATAACTCTTAGACAACCAACACCTAAAAGCAAATCATTTTATTCTTGACCCAAATTTTTTCCTTATTTGCTTTTTGTGGGTCCATACGCTCTCTTTTTTTCTTTTTTCTTTTTTTTTTCCTTTTTTCTTTTCTTTTTTTTTTTTTTTTGCCCCATTATTACTTTTCCCCAATTCAGGCCCCCCATCACAGGCATTGTTTGTTATAATTCACAGTCCACCACAAGATTTTCTCAAGAAAGAGGGGAGAGGAGAGGAAAGGAAAAAAGGAGGGGGGGAATAATTTTCTTTTTTAAAAAAATTTTTATTTTATTTTATTTTTCTTTATTTCATTATTAATTTTTTTTAAAAAAACAACTCTTCGATTTTTAATTTTTTTATTTTTATTTTTTTTAACTTTTTATTCTTTATTAAATCTCATTAATACTATCAACAAAACCACCCTCAGATGCCATTAAGGAAGAGAAAATCGAATATCATGGATACAAAAGAAAGAGAGGTAACACAGCTAGATGAGGAAAAATCTATGGAGAAAAACTTTAATATATTGGAAACCTTGGAGTTAATGACAGAGAATTCAAGATAGAAATCCTAAAAATCCTCCGAGATATACAAGAAAACACAGAAAGGCAATTTAGGGAGCTCAGAAAACAACTCCATGAACACAAAGAATATATGTCCAAGGAAATTGAAACTATAAAAACAAATCAAACAGAGATGAAAAACTCAATTCACGAGCTGAAAAACGAAGTAACAAGCTTAGCTAATAGAACAGGTCAGATAGAAGAAAGATTTAGTGAAATAGAAGACAAGCAACTTGAGGCACAACAGAGAGAAGAAGAAAGAGACTCAAAAATTAAAAAAAATGAGATAGCCCTACAAGAATTATCTGACTCCATCAAAAAGAATAACATAAGAATAATAGGTATATCAGAGAAAGAAGAGAGAGAAAATGGAATGAAGAACATACTCAAACAAATAATAGATGAGAACTTCCCAAGCCTGTGGAAAGAACTAAAGCCTCAAGTTCAAGAAGCAAACAGAACTCCAAGTTTTCTTAACCCCAACAAACCTACTCCAAGGCATATCATAATGAAATTGACACAAACCAACAGCAAAGAAAAAATTTTCAAGGCAGCCAGGGAAAAGAAGAATACAACATATAAAGGAAGGCCCATTAGATTATCATCAGATTTCTCAGCAGAAACTCTACAAGCTAGAAGAGAGTGGACCCCAATATTTAAAGTCCTGAAAGAGAGGAACTTTCAGCCACGAATACTATACCCATCAAAGCTATCCTTCAAATATGAAGGAGAAATAAAAACATTCACAGATACAGAAAAGATGAGGGAATTTATCATCAGAAAACCCCCACTCCAGGAATTACTAAAGGGGGTTCTCCAATCAGATACAAAGAAGAAAAAAAAAAACAGAGCCACAAGTAAAAGCTCCAAGAAGAACACAATAAAACCAAATTTAAACTGTGACCACAACAAAAAGAAAGAGGGGGAGAAGATGGAGATTAACAGTAGCAAAGGACGATGGAGTGCAAAAGTACTCACAAAATAGTTTGCTACAATGAACAGGGTAGGGACCCTTTTCATTACTCAAAGGTAACCACCATTGAAAAAACCACCACAGAAGCACATGAGATAAAAAAGATAGCAACAGAGGAAAGATGGATGGAATACAACCAAATAAAAACAAAAGGTAGAAAAATGAAAGAGAAGGATCAAACAAGACACAAAACTAACAGAAAGCAAGATATAAAATGGCAATAGGGAACTCACAAGTATCAATAATTACACTAAATGTAAACGGATTAAACTCACCAATAAAAAGGCACAGAGTAACAGAATGGATTAAAAAAGAAAATCCAACTGTATGCTGCCTACAGGAAACTCATCTAAGTAACAAGGATAGAAACAAATTCAAAGTGAAAGGCTGGAAAACAATACTCCAAGCAAATAACATCCAAAAAAAAGCAGGTGTAGCAATACTCATATCGGATAATGCTGACTACAAGACAGGAAAAGTACTCAGAGACAAAAATGGCCATTTCATAATGGCTAAGAGGACACTGAAGCAAAAAGACATAACAATTCTTAATATATATGCACCAAACCAAGGAGCACCAAAATATATAAGACAGCTACTTATTGATCTTAAAACAGAAACTGACAAAAATACAATCATACTTGGAGACCTCAATACACCGCTGATGGCTCTAGATCGGTCATTGAAACAGAGAATCAACAACGACATAGTGGCCTTAAACAAAACACTAGAGCACCTGGATATTATAGACATCTACAGGACATTTTATCCCAAAGTGACTGAGTATACATTTTTCTCCAGTGTACATGGATCATTCTCAAGAATTGACCATATGTTGGGCCACAAAAACAACATCAGCAAATTCAGAAATATTGAAGTTGTACCAAGCATATTTTCTGATAATAAAGCCTTGAAACTAGAATTCAACTGCAAAAAGCGGAAAAAAATCCCACAAAAATGTGGAAACTAAACAACATACTTTTAAAAAATGAATGGGTCAAAGAAGAAATAAGTGCAGAGATCAAAAGATATATACAGACTAATGAAAATGACAATACGACATATCAGAATCTATGGGATGCAGCAAAAGCAGTGATAAGAGGGAAGTTCATATCGCTTCAGGCATATATGAACAAACAAGAGAGAGCCCAAGTGAGCCACTTAACTTCCCACCTTAAGGAACTAGAAAAAGAAGAACATAGACAACCCAAAACCAGCCGAAGAAAGGAGATAATAAAAATCAGAGCAGAAATAAATGAATTAGAGAACAGAAAATCTATAGAAAAAATTAATAGAACAAGGAGCTGGTTCTTTGAAAAGATCAACAAAATTGACAAACCCTTGGCAAGACTTACCAAGGAAAAAAGAGAAAGAACTCATATAAACAAAATCCAAAATGAAAGAGGAGAAATCAACACGGACACTGTAGATATACAAAGAATTATTGTAGAATACTATGAAAAACTTTATGCCACTAAATTCAACAACCTAGAAGAAATGGATAAATTCCTAGAACAATACAACCTTCCTAGACTGAGTCAAGAAGAAGCAGAAAGCCTAAACAGACCTATTAGTAGAGAAGAAATAGAAAAAACCATTAAAAACCTCCCCAAAAATAAAAGTCCAGGCCCTGACGGCTATACCAGCGAATTTTATCAAACATTCAAAGAAGACTTGGTTCCTATTCTACTCAAAGTCTTCCAAAAAATTGAAGAAGAAGCAATACTTCCAAACACATTTTATGAGGCCAACATAACCCTCATACCAAAACCAGGCAAGGATGGCACAGAAAAAGAAAACTACAGACCAATATCTCTAATGAATACAGATACTAAAATACTAAACAAAATACTAGCAAACCGAATACAACAACATATTAAAAAAATAATACATCATGATCAAGTGGGATTCATCCCAGAATCTCAAGGATGGTTCAACATATGTAAAACGGTTAACGTAATACACCATATCAACAAAACAAAGAACAAAAACCACATGATCTTATCAATAGACGCAGAAAAGGCTTTCGATAAAATACAACACAATTTTATGTTTAAGACTCTCAACAAAATGGGTATAGAAGGAAAATATCTCAACATGATAAAGGCCATATATGATAAACCATCAGCTAATATCATATTAAATGGCACTAAACTGAAGGTTTTCCCCCTTAAATCAGGAACAAGACAGGGTTGTCCACTCTCTCCACTCTTATTTAATGTGGTACTAGAGGTTCTAGCCCGAGCAATCAGACAAGACAAAGAAATAAAAGGCATCCATATCGGAAAAGAAGAAGTAAAGGTATCACTTTTTGCAGATGATATGATCCTATACATCGAAAACCCCAAAGAATCCACAAAAAGACTACTAGAAACAATAAGCCAATACAGTAAGGTAGCAGGATACAAAATTAACATACAGAAGTCAATAGCCTTTCTATATGCCAACAATGAAACAACTGAGAAGGAACTCAAAAGAATAATCCCCTTCACGATTGCAACAAAAAAATAAAATTCTTAGGAATAAACATAACAAAGAATGTAAAGGACTTATATAATGAAAACTATAAACCATTGTTAAGGGAAATCGAAAAAGATATAATGAGATGGAAGAATATACCTTGTTCTTGGCTAGGAAGAATAAATATATTCAAGATGGCTATATTACCCAAAGCAATATACAAATTTAATGCAATTCCTATCAAACTTCCAATGACATTTTTTAAAGAAATAGAGCAAAAAATCATCAGATTTATATGGAACTATAAAAAACCCTGAATAGCCAAAGCAATCCTAAAGAAAAAGAATGAAGCTGGGGTCATAACAATACCTGACTTCAAACTCTATTATAGGGCCACGACAATCAAAACAGCATGGTATTGGCAGAAAAATAGACATTCAGACCAATGGAACAGAATAGAAAGTCCAGAAATAAAACCACATATATATTGTCAAATAATTTTTGATAAAGGAGCCAACAACACACAATGGAGAAAAGAAAGCCTCTTCAATAAATGGTGCTGGAAAAACTGGAAAGCCACATGCAAAAGAATGAAACTGGACTACAGTCTCTCCCCCTGTACAAAAATTAACTCAAAATGGATCAAAGATCTAAACATAAGACCTGAAACAATTAAGTACATAGAAGAAGACATAGGTACTCAACTCATGGACCTGGGTTTTAAAGAGCATTTTATGAATTTGACTCCAATGGCAAGAGAAGTGAAGGCAAAAATTAATGAATGGGACTACATCAGACTAAGAAGTTTTTGCTCAGCAAGAGAAACTGATAACAAAATAAACAGAAAGCCAACTAAATGGGAAATGATATTTTCAAACAACAGCTCAGATAAGGGCCTAATATCCAAAATATACAAAGAACTCATAAAACTCAACAACAAACAAACAAACAATCCAATAAAAAAATGGGAAGAGGATTTGAATAGACACTTCTCCCAGGAAGAAATACAAATGGCCAACAGATATATGAAAAGATGCTCATCTTCTTTAGCTATTAGAGAAATGCAAATCAAAACGGCAATGAGATACCACCTCACACCTGTTCGATTAGCTGTTATTAGCAAGTCAGGTAATAGCAAATGTTGGAGAGGCTGTGGAGAAAAAGGAACCCTCATCTACTATTGGTGGGAATGTAAAGTAGTACAACCATTATGGAAGAAAGTATGGTGGTTCCTCAAAAAACTGAAAATAGAACTACCTTATGACCCAGCAATCCCTCTACTGGGTATATATCCCCAAAACTCAGAAACATTGATACGTAAAGACACATGCAGCCCCATGTTTATTGCAGCATTGTTCACAGTGGCCAGGACATGGAAACAACCAAAAAGCCCATCAATAAATGACTGGATAAAGAAGATGTGGCACATATACACTATGGAATACTACTTAGCCATAAGAAATGGTGACATCGGAACATTTACAGCAAAATGGTGGGATCTTGATAACATGATACGAAGCGAAATAAGTAAATCACAAAAAAACAGGAACTGTATTATTCCATACGTAGGTGGGACATAATAGTGAAACTAAGAGACATTGATAAGAGTGTGGTGGTTACGGGGGGGAGGGGGGAATGGGAGAGGAATAGGGGGTGGGGAGGGGCACAAAGAAAACAAGATAGAAGGTGACAGAGGACAATCTGACTTTGGGTGGTGGGTATGCAACATAATTGAACGACAAGATAACCTGGACTTGTTATCTTTGAATATATGTATCCTGATTTATTGATGTCACCCCATTAAAAAAATAAAATTATAAAAAAAAAAAAATTAATTGGGCCTGACCTGTGGTGGCGCAGTGGATAAAACGTCAACCTGGAACACTGAGGTTGCCGGTTCAAAACCTTGGGCTTGCCTGGTCAAGGCACATATGGGAGTTGATGCTTCCTGCTCCTCCCCCTTCTCTCTCTCTCTCTCTCTTTCTCTCTCACTCCTGTCTCTCTAAAAATCAATAAATAAAAATTAAAAAAAAATTATTTGGGGCCATGAACAATTGACTCAGTGGATAAAGCATTGGCCAGGCGTATGGACGTCCCAGGTTCGATTACCTGTCAGGGCGCACAGGAAAAGCGACCATCTGCTTCCAGAGGAAGATTTAACAGCAGGCACACCAGGTGTGAGCCCTGGGCCCTGATTTCTGAAGGGCCTCACAAGACCTCAACTTTACACTTTTTCCCAATGACACCAAGTTTGGTTTCATATGTGCAATTTTAACTATAATAGTACATAATATATTTTATTTATTAAAAAATATGGTTAACATGTTTTGTTTTGTTTAAAAAAAAATTTTTTTTGTATTTTTCTGAAGTGAGAACCTGGGGCGGGGGGAGTCAGAGACAGACTCCTGCATGTGCTAACCAGGATCCACCCAGCAAGCCCACCAGGGTATGATGATCGGCCCCTTTGGGGCGTTTCTCCACTGCAATCAGAGCCATTCTAGTGCCTGAGGTGAAGGCCATGGAGCCATCCTCAGCACCTGGGCCAACTTTGCTCTAATGGAGCCTTGGCTGCGGTAAGATAAGAGAGAGAGACAGAGAGAGAGAGACAGACAGAGAGAGAGAGAGAGATAGAGAGAGAAAAAAGAGAGGGGGAAGGGTGGAGAAGAAGATGGGTGCTTCTCCTGTGTGTACTGGCCGGAAATCAAACCCAGGACTTCCACACGCTGGGCCAACACTATACCACTGAGCCAACTGGCCAGGGCCGGTTAACATGTATTTTTATTTTTCCTGTCTCTTTTTATTTTTAAGGGCCCAATATTTTTTTCTGCACCCAGGGCCTCAACCGACCTTAATCTGCCTCTGTCTGCTTTTCGCCCCCTCCTTTTTCTCTTTCTCTCCCTCTTACACTCCAATAGCCATGGTATCACTGGGTCCTGAAGATAGCTCCATTGGCCCTAGCATGTCAGCCTCAGGTGCTAAAAATAGTTAAGTTCATTAGAGCATTGACCCCAGACTAGGGTTGCCAGGTGGGTCCCAGTCAGGGTATATGCAGGAGTTCATCTCACTATCTCTCCCCTCCTCACACTTAAATTTTTTTTGGCTAGTATATTTATGACTTTAAATCATATATACTTAAATTTGTTTCTTAGTTTATCAACTTTTTTTATTCTTATCTCTTGAAACTATGAATTTACTACCCAGTATCTATTCCACATTCTCCATTTTCTCCTTTCCTCTGCTTTTCTTAACAGATGTCTGTTTTGTACGTGTGTGTGTGTGTGTGTATACTTCTCCTGTGTGTATATATATATATACACACACACACCATTGTCCCTCACAGCAATATGAAACAGAAGATAGTGTGTCTTCTCTCAGGAATTGAACCTTTGTAGTCTATATTATGTTAATCAGCAAATGCCTTTCCTTTTGATGATAGTTATCAGTGTGATAGTGTGCAGATGAGTTATGCCTCCCCAATATCATTGAATAAAATGATTCATATTTCATGGTTATGGAAAAGATTTGTTTTCTTTCCTTACTGTCATTTGTGGTGGTGATTATGGGTGGGGGCCCTAGGAAGTACAGGACTTGAATGGCTCCTAGAAGCCTACTTAAACTATAAACAGAAGTTGACTTAGAATTAAGCCAAGTTTGTGAAATTAATGAGAGACAAAAAAATCCAGGGTCTTTCATGACATTATCAAGGTGCAGACAGTATAGTGTTTAGAAGTTTCACTAACTCTGGAATTCCAAGCATGTGAGATAATTACTTTCATTACTTAAGCCAATTGAACAGTTTGTGAAAATCAAATGTGGCATATTAGAAAAAAATTATATTCACATTCTTCTTCATCTTCTCAATTTATATTACATTTTAATCTTTACATTAAGATTTTAAACTTTAAATCTATCATTATATTTCTCACTTCTCACCATTGGTTAGCCATAATTTTTCTTGCATATGGATTTGATGATACTCCTTGAGTTTCTTACTCCCCTCCTTTTCGTTTGGTTGATGGAATTCCTTCCTTAGTAGTGTTTTTATTTTTTAATTATGAAGAGATGCTCATAGTTACTATATTCCTAAGAATTTTTGTCACCTTTCTATTTGAATAAAATACTTGTTAGAATCTTTCCCTTAGTTCTATACTCATCTCTTCATGTCTTCTACATCACCCATGGGTTTCAACTCGTCCTTCAAATACAGAGATGTCCCTCAAGGAGAGGCCACTTCACTTGACTTCTTATTCTCTTGCCTCTGTTCTAGTAGGAGCTCTACTTTGTGAAAGAAGGAAATGAGCATAACAGGTCATTTTGGCACCTATGTTAAGAGCTGAAAGTTAGGAAAGCTAAGTTTATTGTGAACTCTCCACATACCTCTCTTTCCACTTCCTGCTCACTTCAGCTATTTTCTCATTTGTTTTCTGTGTGGCTATATTTCTATTTAATGTTGAAGACAATGAGCTCTGGGCATTAATTGTCCTTCTGTTTTTCATTTTTTGTTTTCCTTAGAGAATGCCCAATATGTCAAATACCATAATTTTATTATTAATATTATTATTTACAGTGGGCCTTCACCTTTTACTGAAATTTCAGTGCTTTCCTAAGACTGCTCTTTGTATTATGCTCCAAGAAAGAAATTATTGGTCAATTTTTCAGGATTTGTTTATTCTACCTCTTAGTGTCCTCATGAAGAATGCATACAGTGATGTGTGGAGCTGTCTGAAGCAGAGACTTGCTGAGCCACACAAAATCTCAGAAAATAATTTTATTTGTTAATTTACTGCCAATTACTTTCTAACCTTAACCTTGGTGATCATTCCTTACTCATGTCAATTGTTAGGCTTAGAAGAGTGTTATTAGGACATGGCTCCACTCTGTCATCTCAAATAACATCAGGATTTTGTAGAGCCCAAAATGCTTTGTAGAGATGACTATTACAAATCTGTGGAAAGAGAAAGATATGCATAATATGTGCAGTCATGCTAAAGGGTATGTGGTGAATCCTAGCAGAAATGTTTTGTTCATTTTCTCTAAGAAATTTGTGAGAATTCTCAGTTGGAATGTCGGAGGAAACAGTAAATATTAGCCTGTCTGGTTCTATTTCTTTTTATGCTATTTTGGGAAGAAGAAATCCTAAATATATTGTTTATTCCTCTTTACTTGCTAGCTTTTTAGTATTATTTGTTTCTTTCATTTTATTTTTTATCATTAATGTCACAGTATATTTGAAATAGAAATTAAATAATGAAGCACCACAGTGTAAAATATCTAGATTGTTTAGTTAATCATAGTTATAACAACTAAATTCTGAGTGCTTAATATTTATCAGCTACTATGTTTAGTGATTTACCTAGGTTATGACTTTTAGTCTTCACAAGAACTATATAATTTACTAAAGTATTAATGTTTCTATGACTAATGTGCAGAGCAAAGATTAGGAGTTTGGAACCTTGTCTAAGTCAAATAGTTTAATGGGATTGTCATAATTTGAATTTAAAACTGTATGACTGGCCCCAAACAAACAAAAATCAAAAGACCTGGGGAGTACCTTAAGAGACAGTATGCAAAAATAGCTACTGTCAACAAAAGAATGAAAATCTTTCTCAAATTAGCACTTCATAGGTCTGAATAATGTGTATGCCTCAGAGAGTGGGTTAGAAATTTCAAAAGTCCACCTAGGAAACTTGAGGTGGCATATGGGACTTTAGGAAGAAATATTGAGTCTGAATGGGTTAGGCTGAGAAGATTTTTCTTTCCATCACTAAGACCAAGTGCAACTTTTTCTTGGGACCAGCGTAGGGAAAGGAATAAGTTTGTCACACTAATGAAATTTTGTAAGGGTATAGGGCACGATGGATATCAGCCTGTGCAATGGGGTGCTGAGAAACCTTGGAGAGTACATGAAAAAATGAGCACATCTTCAGTGAGTTCTCGAAGAAATGAAGCATCTGTGTTTGGGTGATGTTGATGGGTTATGCAGCCCAGGCTATGCATTCTGTACCCACAGCATTTGATACTTGTGTTAATCATTTCTTTTTAGGTTCATTAAATTTCTAAATATAATTTTATAGAATATTTTTTCAAATTAGATATTTATGAAATGCTAATTTGTAAATGCCGAGGTGGAAATACGCTACATATTATTAATCCACAAAACTACTTCTTGGACTAATTTATGTAAATAAATACATTCAGCCAAAGGTCCTATAACTATTAGTAAAAAACACACAAAAAACCCAAAAAAACTTAATTTTTGCCTCTGCAAATGGCCCAGTGCCCACTTGAAATACAGAAATAATCCATTTATTTTGAAGGAGTCTGCCTCCCTCTAATGAGTTTGGCACCTGCTGGCTGCCTACATCACTGGGCCTTCTAGGAAAGCATATATACCTTACACTTAGACATTGCACTGACTTTGCTTCAAGTTTCTGTAAATTTGATGTTTTAACATCTACAATACATATGCTGCACACTTCTGGTTCTAGACGACTTGATAACTTACCTGAATCACCTTGACTTGGCCTCTTGCCTCCCTCATTGCCCTCCTGATCCCTTGGGAGGAATCTTCCTCTCTGAAGTGTGCTCTTCAAACACAAAACAATCGATCCAAAGACCGCACAACAACTACTTCCTTTAGTGGGCTCTCATTGGACCACTATCCAACTGTCCTAATCACCCCAGGGCCAGGTACCAGACAACTAGGGACAGTGGCTCTGTAATAGAGCTCACTGGAGTTATTTAAGGAAGCTAATTCTAAACCTGCTTAACCTGCCTTGCCCAAGGAAACTGAGTCAAGTTTCGTGTGCTCTCCCTCTTCTCCTGCCTGTCTCCACACTTCCCTCTTCTGGGAACTGGTGCTTCCACTTCTTGGGAACTGTAACAAACTATCTTTTCAGTAGAAGTGTTTCTTATTATACTTCAAATTTCCTATTAATATACTTTATTTTAAAACAGCCATTTCTCTCTAAACTCTCAGACATGTTTGGAGTTATCTCTGCATTCTCTGCCTCATCAGCATTTTTTTCTGATATACTGTGGTGAAATGTAGGGCATGTGTAATCCTGTTTTGAAGTTCACTCATATTTTATATAAAATTTTCTATAATTATAAGTTTACATGAAGTTTTAAAGAATAATACAGAGATCCTTGTACCTACTATCCAGTTTTCTCCAGTGATAGGTAACGATTTTTCATTCCACATATAGTACAATATCACAAGCAGCTTTTGACATTGATGCAACCCTCTGATCTTTGTTTTATAAAAACACTTTTGATCATTATTGTAGATAAAATAAATATTCCAATGTAGATATCATTGACTATTAGGATTAAATGGTCAGTATACGAATTAAACCGCCATGTAAAAGAACTAAAATTTTCAAAACTAAATTCAGACATGGTTTAAATTTTTGAATTGACATTGATTGGGGATCAGTTTCAATTTTGGACATTTGTTCCCATCATCTCAATTCTTAAATCTTCAGAAAAGTATTTTGATATCTTGATTGCATATATGATTGAATCTAAGCTTCTTGCTGTCAAAACATCTTACTACACCAAGTTGCCTGTAACTCCAGGAGGAGGAGAAGAAAACTGATTTCCAGTGAAAATGAAAGAGAGCCCATTTAGTGCTCTTATCCAAACCATATTCAGACTTCAGTGCTAAAATAAATTCTTCCTCTCTTAGGAACTTTTTTTTCAGTCTTGTATCCTTAGTTTTGCTTCTTTATTTCCTTTTTGGCTACTCACTCACACTATTGTTGGCATATTTAGTGTCACAGAGTTAGGAAGACAGAAACAATCTTAATTTTTATTTGTTTTTCCTTTGGCTTGATGTAAGAAGTAACAATGTAAGTAAAAAATGCAAATCTAAATGGCTGAAATTCCCTCAAGTTATCATTTTTTTTCTTTTTATCTATTTACTTATTTTTAAGTGAGAGAAGGGGAGATAATGAGACAGACTCCCATATGCACCCCTACGGGCATTCACTTAGTAACCCAAGTCTGGGGCTGATGCTTGAATCAGCCTAGCTATTTTAACACCTGAGGCTGACCTGCTTGACCCAGCTATCCTCAGTGCCTAGGGCCGATGCCCAAACCAATTGAGGCACTGGCTGCAGGAGGGGAAGAGAAGCAGATGGTCCCTTCTTTTGTGTGCCCTGACTGGGGATCAAAGAAGGACAACCAGATGCCAGGCTGATTCTCTATTCACTGAATCAACTGGCCAGGGCCACGTTATCACTTTTTAAAAATGATTTATTGAAATGAGTTTTTCTTTGCTTTATATGACACAAACACAGGACAATTAACACTAAAAATATTTTACTTCTAAAAACTATAATTATCTTTCTTTTTATAGTGAATAAATGAAAAGCTGTATAATTTTTAACTTGTAGATTTTTAAGCATCTGCTTTCAAATACCAAAAATATAAATTGAATATATATAATTTTGGTGAGTTGAAAATAAATTTATGTATTTTGGTAGTCTAATGTACAAATAATTCTATTCAAAAGCTAGATCAAAGATTTCACTTTTTAAATACTACCTTTGAACAGAATTGGTTATTAGCATTGTTTGATGTAAGGGAAAAAGTATCTTTGAGAAAAACAAGTCAAGACGAATAGCTTAAATTATTCATCTTTCAAAGTAAATAAGTATCTTGGCAAATATTTTCTCCCTGAAAAGGTTTGAAATCAGAGAAATTCAGATTTTAGTTAATTCCTCTGACTCCAAACTATAGTACCATTGTAATTCCCTAGTTTTATTTGTGTTTTAAACTCTTCAGGGAATTGATAAAAAAACATCTGTAGAATTTAC
Source organism: Saccopteryx bilineata (assembly GCF_036850765.1). NCBI lineage: Eukaryota > Metazoa > Chordata > Mammalia > Chiroptera > Emballonuridae > Saccopteryx > Saccopteryx bilineata. Next base: position 66,439,605 of record NC_089498.1, read on the forward strand.
ACATCCAAAGCCATACCTACTTGTCACATGCTTATGGAAATTCCTCCGTACCTAAAAACACTCTCTGGCAAACATAAATAGCGTATGTTTATTACAATTTAGCACTTCAACTGAAATGTTTTCGTAGATACATTAAGTTTGTACAAAATTTTTATATTACATTTATGTCACAACTTTTTACAGTTCTGTTCTGATTTATATACTTTCCTTATACTTACACTTATTTCTCAATTATATGCTTAGAGTAATAAATGTGATCTATTTATTTTTATATAAATTTAAGAAACTAAAAGAATATCTACTGACCACTCAGAGAAAGTTTAGCTGCTACACTATACTTCTATATAATGGGTATATCTTTGAAGTTAATAAACTCCTACGTATTAGTAGTTAGTTGAATTTTTTTTCATGGTTAGCATATTTTGCATAGCATTGAAAATGCCATTGAGCTACTTAGTGTTTTAAATGGAATCATCTTAATGAATGTCTTTCAAAATATAAAAACTATTTTCCTGCTTTTATAAAAGCCTGGGAGGGGGAACACAATCAAATTGAGTTGTTTGAGTCATTTTAAAAGTCATTAAACATGGATCATTTTAGCAGATAGGAGCTTGAATTGATGCAAAATAAATCTATGGAAGACAAGATGTTGGGTAAGTGTGAGAGAAATCTTTTGTCCTAGATAAAAAGAAGCTATATCCACCATTGAAAACATGCTCTCCATTTAGTTCCTTTCTAAAAGGGCTAAATGGATTTAAATAGCCCAAAGTATTGACTACTTTCAGAGAAGACTGTGGAGATCATGCTGATCTAATTAGCAAATTGCATGCTTTTTATATGCCATTTTCCTTTTTATTAGCCAATTGGAAATAATATATTATCAAAGGGAAACTCACTCTTTTTTTTAATGTAGTACTCTTGCCCCATGTTTCCTAGCTCTGCTTCCACAGTTGTATAATAATCTTTATGATTATGGAGCAGTCCTTTAATTCTTTACTCCAGTTCACTTTCCTGGGTAGCAGAGATAGCACCCAATTCTACCATTTAGTAAATTACTATTCCATGAAACTGAATGCCACCCTAGAGCATTAAACCTTAAAGATGTAATGCACTTTCAAAGAACTAACTCAGAGTTTTTTACACACTGGATCCTTTAGGCAAGCTTAGAAAGACAACTAATGATTGTTCTTACTGCACTTACTTTGTGCAGTATCAGGATTCTTTCATATAACATTAAATGATAGCACACTCAGACTGTTTTGGGTAATTTTATTTAAACAGAAAATTTTAAACAGTTATCTAAAGTTGTTAAATTTGGGACATTGCTTAACATTGTTTATGAGGCTTCTGGGTCATGAGTGCCAAAGATCCACTCCAAGTCAAGCTGATCAAACTCGTGTGCCCTGGTGCCCACTGGCTCTTCTTTTTAATTTTTCTCCAAACAAGTCCATTCCAAAATTTTCATATTGATTGTATTAAAATTCTTACTCTCTTCTAAGTCACATTATCAGAAAATGAGCTCACTACCCACACTACTGATCTAAGAAGCATAGGTAATAACCTATTTCAAGTTATCTCTTCCTTTTTTTTCCTGACCAGGTGATGGCACAGTGGATACAGTGTCGGACTGGGTCGCAGGAAGACCCAAGTTCTAAACCCCAAGGTTGCCGGCTTGAGCACTGGCTCATCTGACTTGAGCAAGTCTCACCAGCTTGAGCCAAGGTTGCTGGCTTGAGCAACAGGTCACTCAGTCTGCTATAGCCCTCCCCCCAGCAAGGCACATATGAGAAAGCAATCAATGAACAACTAAGGTGCCGCAATAAAGAATTGATGCTTCTTTTCTCTATCCCTTCATGTCTGTCTGTCCATCTCTCTTTCTCTCTCTCTGTGAGTCTCTGTCACACACACAAAAAGTTATCCCATCCATTTTAATTAAACTTTTTGTAGGTCTTCACCCATTCTTTCTGGGACCAAAAAATCAACAGAGTTTTTGGAGTTTAGATTTTGGGGGGACATAGGTGTGAGGAATTGGTTGTAAGCTTATAGCCACCTGCAACGATGAATATGAGTGGTAGACAATGAATAGATTGTAATACATGAGAATGTTTTATATTTTTAACGTTTTTTTTTTTTTTATTAAAGATTTGTCTGTGAGTCAGATGCAGCCATCAAAAGAGCCACATCTGGCTCACAAGGCATACGTTCCCAACCCCTGTCCTAGGCTAAGCTTTGAATACCTGCTCAGGGTTGTGGGACTGACCTGCACTGTCTTCTTCTCTAGTGACCCTCCTGAGTGAGCAAGGAGGCCCCCATGACCCTCTGAGCCACCCAAGAAGGATGCTGGACATTGGACATTTCTCCTCTCCATTGTCGAATTCTAAGTCCACACCAGTCATCAATTTCAGTGACTGACTCTAGGTTCCCTCTCACTAGGTGTTCCAATAGGCTCTCTCACTCTCATTCTCACACTCATCTCAAAAGCCCTAACACTAGACCGGAAGACACCTCAGCTTTCTGGCATAAGACCCCTTAGACTCAAGGGTGCTTGATTGAAGGGACTCCCTCTACTCTGTCAGGGTGGCTCATCTATTGATGGGATGCCTGTCCTTAGCAAGTCACTCTCAGAAACTATAGTCAGTCACTCACTTCCACTCTTGTCACAATTATCTCTCTCCTCCTCTACACTATAGGCAACACAAAGTCCATACCTCCAAAATTCACTCCCTTAGAATGTCTCCTCAAAAATTTTATTTATTTATTCATTTATTATATATTTTTCTTCTTCTCTAAGTGAGAGAAGGGGAGATAGGGAGATAGACTCCTGTATAAACCCTGACCAAGATCTACCCAGCAACACCTGTCTCGACCTGATGTTCTGCCCATTTGGTGCCATGTTTGCAACTGAGTTATTTTTAGCTCCTGAGTCAGAGGCTCCAGGGAGCCATCCTCAGCACCTAGGGCCAATGTGCTTGAATCAATTGAGTCATGGCTTCAGGAGGAGGAGAGAAAGAGAAGGAGAAGGGGGAGAGGTAAAGAAGCAAATGGTTGCTTCTTCTGTGTGCCCTGACCAGGAATTGAACCTGGGATACCTACATGCTGGGCTGATGCCCTACCACTGAGCCAACTGGCCAAAGCCAGGATGTCTCCTCAAAAATTTAAATCATCTCAGCCTTAAGATAGACATCAAGCCAAAATGCTTTATTTTCTTTTGCAACACAGACTGACCCTAATATAAACTAGACAATGATTCTCAATGGCCAGAGAATGTCACTTTCAATTTCAAAACCTCATGAAACCTCAACAACTTCTGTCACCACAATGGAAAATGGTCAGAAGTTTCCTATGTCCAGGCCTTCTTCACCCTTCATTCCTGACCCTCTCTCTGTCAATTCTATTCTACCCTCCAAATTCTTCTCCTCTACTGCAAAAGTGACTCCTCCAACACCAACTCCCCTCCATTAGATTGTGTTGCTTTAAACTGGAATATGGAAAGCATGCTCATTTAAACTTAGATTCCTGAACATGTTTCTTTGTCCTCTGAGATCTTGCCTTATTAATTATTATGCTCTGTGTTAGTTCTCTCTTATATTGGGGGCCAAATTGCAACTCTGCTATTAGGTTTCTGTACTGTAATGGTTTGTTTATATGTAAAATTGTGCTCAGGTCTGTAAAGTAGGAGGAGTCAGTTTCAGTTTGAGAGCTCTCATCTCTTTGTCTGTCTGAAGTTCTTGCTCTTCTATATACATTAGGAATGCTCGCTCTCTCTCTCTCTCTCTCTCTCTCTCTCTGCCATTTAGGTTTTGTGTCATCTAGACCTTGTAAAGGTCATTTGTTGTAATGGTTGGTGTGAAATAAGATTCTAAGATTTCTGTCTTGGTCTATCCTTCCGGAGGACTTATTTTGCAGATATTCATTTGTTGAAACTTTGTTTTTGTCTTGAATTTTGTTTTAAAATAAGTGGCTTGATCTGGTGGAACTGGTTCCACCAGGAAGCCAATTAGGCTGTATTCCAGGTGACTGATCAAGTTACAGATAGCCCTGTTTTCCAGTCCTAGGAAAAAGGACAGAGGTTTCATATATCCAAACCTTTATGGCTCTCAGGGATGATCCTAAACTATGTAGATCTCTCTGTAATCGTTATAAAGCCTTAAAAAATATTTATACCCAGGTGGAAAAATTCCCAAGATGGGTGAATAAATTTGTCAGTCTTTTTCCAACACTTGGGTGGCAACCTAGTCCTTGAAGTACTAAAAACAGCTATCCTTGTTTTACAAATAAAGTTTTTGAAGGACCAGAGGTGTGGCTCCAGAAACAGTTCAAAACCCACCATATCTTATGTATGCCATCTTTTAAAATGCAAGTTTCTGGAAGGTAAATCTTATAAAAAGAAGCAAAAACCTTAACCATCTGAGCAGATCTATTTAACTATCTGTTTTTCCTTTCTAAATTGGTGAGTTTTGACATAAATTATTGAATACCTGGATATTTTGAAATAACATGTAATACTGAAACACTAATTGCTAGGTAAATTTTAGTTCACTTAATTTTGGCCTTTTCTATTACAGAGGAGCTGGAAAATAGTAGAAATATCTTTTAAAAGTATATTTACCAATGAGAGAAGCTGTTTATAAAGGTTATAAAATATATTCATGAAAGTATCAGTCTAAATAATGCTGATTACTTACCTTTGGTTGTCCCTGAAAATTAGTTTTAGTGATGAAAGGTATAAGGTATGAAGATACATTTTTTTTTAAGTGAGAGGAGGAGAGATAGTGAGACAGACTCCTGTATATGCCCCAATTGGAATCCACATGGCAACCTCATCTGGGGTGGATGCTCGAATCAAACGAGCTATTTTCAACACCTGAGGCTGACATGCTTGGATCAACCAAGCTACCCTCAGTGCCCTGGTTGATGTTGGTACCAATTGAGTCCCTAATTATAGGAGGAGAAGAGAGAGAGAGAAGAGGGAGAGAGAGGGAGAGAAAGAGATGGTTGCTTCTCGCCTGACCAGGCGGTGGCGCAGTGGATAGAGTGTCGGACTGGGATGCGGAGGACCCAGGTTTGAGACCCTGAGGTCGCCAGCTTGAGCGCGGGCTCATCTGGTTTGAGCGGGAAGCCCACCAGCTTGAACCCAAGGTCGCTGGCTCCAGCAAGGGGTTACTCGGTCTGCTGAAGGACCATGGTCAAGGCACATGTGAGAAAGCAATCAATGAACAACTAAGGTGTTACAATGCGCAATGAAAAACTGATGATTGATGCTTCTCATCTCTCTCCATTCCTGTCTGTCTGTCCCTGTCTATCCCTCTCTCTGACTCACTCACTGTCTCTGTAAAAAAAAAAAAAAGAGAGATGGTTGCTTCTCTTGTGTGCCATACTGAAAATCAAACCCAGGACATCCATACGCCAGGCTGATGCTTTATCCACTGAGCCAACCAGCCAGGGCTGAGATAATTTTTAAAGAAAATGTAAGAAAGTAAGTTGTTGTTTTTGAATGAATAAGAAAGTTGGTGTAGGTTGCAGAGGGTTTGTGCACAGAAAAGAAGCAAAAAGTAAAAAAAAAAAACTGAAAAAGTGAAAAAGGTGAGAGAAAGACATACATATTACAGGAAAAAGGGATATAGAAGGAGAATTCTAAAGCTGGTCTTAAAGCATCCAATAATCAAGAGGAGGAACAGAGACTAGCTCAAACCCAGGCCTTAGAGATGTTTGCAATGTGGTTTCCCAGGCCTTGGTGTAAAACCACAAAAAGACCCCAAAGGCCCCAAAAAACCCCAGCAGGGATTTTCCAGTGCTCCCCTAGGGACCTGCTTTAAGTGCACATAGGAGGCACACTGTTCCACCCCAGACCACCATCCAGACCCTGCCGTCTCTGTGGTCCTGTGGGCCATTGGAAATTAGACTCCCCCGAGCTCCTCAAAGCACGGCTGTCCTTTTCCAGCTCCAGCCTCTTCCCTGCACAGGTCTGGGTGCAGCAGTACTTCCTGGCATCCTGGGGGAAGAAGACTGAGGGCCCCAGCCTTGCCCCAGGCCTTCATATTCACCATCTAAATGGCAGAACGTTGGGTAACTCTACAGGTTGCCTTTAAGGCCACTTCTTTCCTATTAAACATGGAGGCCACTTATTTGACACTCCCTAAATTTGGGGGGCTACTGTCTCCTTTCTCCATCTCGATTATTGGGGTCAACAGTATTCCCTCCAACCTGCTGGTCATCCCCCCTATTATCATCTAGGAAATCACCCATTTACCTTCTCCTTCCTATTCTTCCTTGATACCTCACTCCCATCATTAGACGAGACATCCTCACCAAATTCTACACTGCCATTATCTTCTATACCCTCTCCCTCTCCTTCTCCTCTTCTAATACCATATTCTTTGGGACCCTGTCCAACACTCCCTCTTTCATCCCCAATGTCCTCACCTCAGTGCTAATCCAATGCTATACTACATGGATGCCCGAGTTTGGGATACTTCCCAAACTGTTATAGCAATTCCCCGAAAGGTATTTTCCACTGAGGAAGAAAGAAGGACGTAGCCACCAAGTGTGGATAAGCAAAGCTTTATTTAGAGCGCATCCCGGGGGAGGTTCGCTGGTCTGCAAGACAGGGGCCAAGGAAGTCACGCAGCTTCTCTGACGGGGGGGGGGGGGTTGTTTATAGTGTTGGTAGGGTGGTGGTGGGTTGTGAAATTTTATTGGCTGACAGACAGTTGCTTTTTTTTTCAAAATTCTCCTGGGCCGTTTCTTTTGGTGGGCATGAGTGTGACCATTTCTTTTGGAGGTCATGCATGTGGGTGGTTCCTCATGTGACCTTCCCCCATTGCCAACCGACCTCATATTCCGACCTTTTATGTGAAATAGGGGCACCACTATTCATCTGGCTACTTCCTGCTGGTTAGGGGCATCGTGGGGAAGAGAGGTCTGAAAGTGGTGGCTCTGAGAGGAGTCGCGTATATGGGTGTAGGAGCATCTGGTTGACTGTGACTAGAGAAACCTCGCGGATGTGGCCCTGTAAGAATCTAAGAAAAAGAGAAGCAAACATGAGTAATATGCTGATAATTAGAAGAGGACCTAGGATAGGAGCAACCCAGGCGAGGATGGGTGACTGCCACCAGGAGTTAAGCGGGTTGTAGGAAGAGAGATCCTTGCGCAGTTCCTCTTGCAGATGGTTGAGGACATTGATGTTTTCTCCTCTCAGGCCAGTCTCATGGATATAGTTACAGCATTGCTCCCTGCTTTAACTCACTCTGGTGGTAGGTTCCCAGTGGGAGGGACAGGAGTAGCAGGAGGATTTGCAGGGCCCAACCTTTTGGTGAGCTGAAGGCGGGTGGGGCTCAGTGGTTTCGATTGCCAGTGGTCCTGCATGGAGGCAAGCTTGAGGCAAGAGATTTGTTACCAAGGTGTCTGCCCTAGGAGCTTGGCTGTGGTAGGAGTAGTCAATATTACCGTATGGGGTCCCATCCACCTGGGCTGTAGGGAGCCAGGCTGGAGCTCCCTCAGAAACACCCTGTCTCCTGGCTGGAGGGGGACCGCTGGGTGTGCTTTATCTGGACCCCCTATGGGAGGAAGGGTCCAGTCCGCATGTTCTCTGAGAAGATGACGGAAAGACAGAAAGGGGAGGTATGTGACAAGAGGAGGGGTGTTAACAGGTAAGTTGTGATTGATTAGGAATGGTCTACCGTAAACCAGCTCAAAGGGGCTGAGTCCAGTGGGGTTTTGCAGGGTTGCTCTGATTCTGGTGAGTGCCAGGGGGAGGAGGTTTGGGAAAGAGCATCTGGTCTTGATGGAAAGTTTGGTTAGCTGACCCTTCAGGATGCCATTAGCCCTCTCCACCTTACCTGATGATTGAGGGTGATAGGGTATGTGGAGTCTCCAGGTAATGTTGAGAGAGGTGGCAACCTGCTGGACTATTTGGACAGTGAAGGCCAGGCCGTTGTCTGACAAATGGTAGTCGGCAGTCCAAATTGTGGGATGATGTTTTCAATGAGAATGGAGGCAACAGTGTCTATCATCTCTAGAGAGGTAAGAAAGGCTTCTATCCATCCTGAAAAGGTGTCAACAAAAGAGATAACAGAGTTTTTTGTGAGGGAGCATGTGAGTGAAGTCAATTTGCCAATCTTGGCCCCATAAGTGCCCCCTCAGCTCATAAGTAGGCAAGCAGAGGCGGAGTCCCCCTAGTGTAGAGGTTTGGAACAGATAGTGCATGCTGCGTGTACCTTTTCAATAGTCTGCTGGAGGCTTGGGAAGAAAAAGAGTGGTTGCAAGAATAGATAGAGAACTTTTGGTCCTATGTGTAAGGAACAGTGGATATCAGAACAGAGAGTTTCAGCCTGTCTTTTGGGTAAGGCAATTCTATCTCCAAGAAATATCCATTCCTGGTTGCACACATCTCCACCCTTTCTGAGGAGGGCCTGTTCTTCCTCAGGGGTGTAAGAAGGTTTCAAGGAGGTGGAGAGAAACATGAGAGGAGTGGGGGAGGTCCCCGTGGTGAAGTTTTGAGTCACCGCGTTGGCCTGAGCATTTCCCAAGGCCACCGGGTCCTGAGAGGTTTGATGGCCTCTACAATGTACCATGGCCACCTCAGTGAGTAGCTGTAAGCCTGCAAAAGTTTAGAAATGAGGGTAGCATTGATTATGAGGGAGCCCTTGGTAGTGAGGAAGCCCCTTTCCTTCCAGAAGGCAGAGTGGCTGTGGGTGATAAGAAAAACATATTGAGAGTCAGTATATATGGTTATGTGTTTTCCCTGAGCCAGAGTGAGTGCCTACATGAGGGCAATCAGCTCTGCTTTCTGGGAGGTGGTGCCCTCTGGCAGCTGTTGGGCATCTAGGGTGGAGGAGGTGGTGACCACCGCGTAGGCCGCCTGTCATTGTCCATCAGGTCCCTGTACAGAGCTCCCATCTACAAAGAGTATTAGATCTGGATCTTTTAAAGGAGAATCTGATAATCCATCTCGGGGTCTGTTGAGAAAATCTATTAGCTCTGTACAAGAGTGAGTGGGTTGTGAAAGTGTCATTGGAGCTGGCAGTAGAGTGGCTGGGTTGAGTCAGGGAGAGGGCAAAAGAGTGACTGAAGGGTTTTTGATGAACAAGAGGTGAAATTCTTGTAGGTGGGAAGGACCCAACAGAGAAAGAGATTTGTGCAAAAGGAAGTTGGTGAGCCTGTGGGAGGAGAAGACAGTGATGGGTTGGGAAAGGGTGAGTTTAGTAGCCTCTTTGGTGAGTTCAGCTGCCACCCCCAGTGCCCAGAGGCAAGGCTGCCAACCTTTGATGATGGTGTCTAACTGTTTAGAGAGATATGCCACGGGGCAGTATATAGGTCCCACAGGTTGAGTCAGTACTCCAACTGCATTACCGTGCGTTTCATCAGTGAAAAGGTGGAAGGGGTGTCTGAGGTCCGATAAAGTGAGAGGGGGAGAGGAGATGAGGGCATCTTAAAGGGTAGAGAAAGCCCTTTTGATGGTGTTGGGGGATGTGAGAGGTCCTGTGGGAGTCTTTTTTGCAGCCTCACAGACAGGTTTAGCTAAAGAGCAAAACTGGGAATCCAGTGTCTAAAGAAGCCCATCAGACCGAGGAAAGAAAGAATCTGATCTGCAGTGGTACATGGTTGGAGACTGCAGAGGGTCTGAGTTTGATCTAAAGCGAGGCCTCAGGTGGTGGGGGTTAAGGTGATGCCCAGATAGACTATAGACTGAGAGTGAAGTTGAGCCTTATTAGAGGAGACATGATATCCCTTCATGGCAAGGAAGTTAAGAAGGGTGGCGGTGTGTTTCCTTGAGGTGGAGAGGGAGGAGCTGCAGATGAGTAGGATCATCTACATATTGCAAGAGGGTACTTGTCTCGAGATTGCATGCAGCCAGATCTTGAGCTAGCACCTGCCCAAACAGGTGTGGGTTGTCCCTGAACCCTGGGGTAGGACAGTCCATGTAAGCTGTTGGGCTGCGTTAGTGTCCGGGTCAGTCCAAGTAAAGGCAAACAGAAAGTAAGAGGGTGCAGAGGGATGGTAAAGAAGACATCCTTGAGGTCTAGGACCATGAAGTGAGTGGTGTCTGAGGGAATGTGTGACAGTAATGTGTAAGGATTAGGGACTACTGGATGGAGGGGAACTACCACCTCATTGATTAGGCATAAATCTTGTATGAGGTGATAAGCCCCTGAAGGTTTTCAAAGAGAAAGGATGGGGGTATTGCAAGGAGAGTCTGTGGGGATGAGTAAGCCTTGGTTCAAGAGGCAGGTAATTATTGGTTTAAGGCCCTGGCAGTGACTTGCTGAAATAGGGAATTGGGGTATAGATGGGAATAGGGAGGGATCCTTCAAGCGGATATGTATAGGTAGGTGATGGTTTGCTACTGCTGGGGTAGAAGTGTCCCAAATTTGGGGGTTGACAATGTCTGGTGGAATAGGGGGTGTGATCGGGTTAGGGTGATCTGTGGTAGTGGGAAAGCCTTCAGTAAGGAGTGGTAGAAGTAAGTGGGAAGATGCTGTCAGCTGGATAGTGGCTCTGAGACTTTGTAGAATGTCCCGACCCAGAAGGGGTACAGGGCATGAGGGCATAACTAAGAAGGAGTGTGAAAAGGGGAGTCTTTTCAAACTACATGTAGGGGTGGCGTGCAAAGGAGAAAATAAGGGGTCCCATCCACTCCCATAACCGAGACCTGTGAGGGAACTAAAGGTCCAGAGTGTGATGGCAAAACAGAGAAGGTAGCCCCCGTGTCCACAGGAAATGAGATGGACTTACCCATTCCTGCAGCATTACCCTGGGCTCGGTGCGGGTGATGAGGGTCTTCGAGTTTGGTCCCTGTCAGTCGTCATGAGACCAAGAAGTTCGAGCGATGGGCCCGCCGGGCTGGCCTGGCCTCCCATATGGGTGGCTCGTCCTCTGCGTGGGGATGCCAAGAAAGAGCCTGTTACCCAATCACTCTACCAGTGACCTGGCTGCTTGCAGTCAGGGCAGGGCTTAGCGGCCTTGGGCAGGGGCACTGCCGGGCCCAGTGACCCCTTTTGTCACATTTAAAACAAGTTCTTGGTGGGGTTTCTCTTTGCAGCCCGGACTTGAGTCTAGCACCTCCTATGCCTTGCCCCTGATGATCTGCCAGCCTCAGGGCTGCCACAAGAGCCTGGGTTTGGAGTGTTACCTTTTGCTGCATGCAGGCCTGGCAAGCAGCCTCGGCCTTTCCTCCTGACCATTAAAAACTTTAAATGCCATGTTCATCAGGTCTCAGATAGGGGTTTGGGGGCCCTCTTCCGCCTTTCTAAGTTTCCTCCAAATGCCCAGGGCCAATTGGGAAATAAAGTGAGTAGCTAATACAGTGGCCCCGGCATTGGAGGCAGGGTCTAGATGGGTATGGAGGACCATAGCGTCAGTGAGGCGGTTCAAAAAGAAGGCCGGGTTTTCCTCAGGTCCTTGAGTAATTTCCCTTAATTTATCATAGTTAACTACCTTTTGTGCCACACTCTACATGCCAGCTAAGAGGCATTCAACCATTTGGTCTCTTCGTCTCTTACCTGTTTGTCCCATCTGGTAATCCCAGTTGGGTTCGTGTTGGGGACCACCTGTACCCCAACTGACATTTGGTCATCTGTGAGGTGACTCTGATCGGCATGAGTCTGTGCCGCCATCTGGATCCAGTCCCGTTCATCGGGGGTAAGGGTAGAAGACATAATAACATAGAGATCATGCCAAGTGAGGTCATATGCCTGAATGAGATATTGGAATTCCTTGGTATAGGCGGTAGGGTTAGAAGAGTAGGGGCCTAAACACTTTTCGATTGTAGACAGATCAGAGAGGAAAAAAGGAACATGAACTCGAACAAGTCCTTCCGCTCCAGCCACCTCGCAGAGAGGGCAGAGAAGGTTGTCTCCCTCTGGTGGCTGGGGGTGAGATCTGGTGTGAGCACTGACAGGGGAGGAGAGAGAGGGACGGGTAGCTGCAGGCAGATGAGAAACAGGATCCAGCAAAGGGAGAGGAGGACCTTATAGGACAGAGGGGGTCGTGCAGGAGGGGGAGAGAGTTCCTCAAGGGGGTTGGCGAAGGAAGAAAGATCAGGAGCGGGGGGTTTAGCTGAGGTTTCTCTGGCTAAATGAACCTGTACTATTGAGCAGGTGGCACAGAGATTAGGACTAGAGCGCAAATACCAGAAGCCCTGAATGTAAGGGATCTCTGACCATTTCCCAGGTCTCTGGCAATAGTTTTATAAATTGGTGAGGGTGTTAAAGTCAAAAGTCCCTTCAGGAGCCACCTGGTCTGGTTATCCAGTGGGTATCATGGCCAAGCCACAGTGGAGATCGGTTTCTTCTTCTTTAGGGAGGGACCTATGTTTGAGAGATTCCGGATAAGGCACCCGAGGGGTGTTTTTGAGCCAGGTTTAGATTCCTGTGCCCCCATGGCCGCCCTCAGCCTTGGGGTAATCAATGATGAGAATTGGTGTCCTGCAACTCAATCTCTGGCCACCGGATAGTCAGGCAGAGTGGTTGTGCCTGGGACATCTCCACGGGCACACACACACTCAGAAAGGGTAGGAGATCCCTGATGCAGTTGCGATTATGGATAGGGAGTCTCAGAGTCGGAAAGTACAGAAGCAGGGGATGCCGGAGGCAGGGGACTTACCGCATGTTGGTTAAATAAGTTTGTAAATATAATATATATGTTTTCTTGCTTTTAGTTTGCATTGGGTGTAGGGGACAGGCTGTAAACTGCCCGGGTCATTATAGCCTAAGGCTTAGTTTTAAGACTAAGCTTTTCCCCACACCCTTGACTGTTGCATGATAGGGGGTGGTGCACTCTCATGAGGAATCCCATTATGCCTCAGATAAGTGACTTTGTATCAGAGACTTCTTTGTATATTGGATTAAAGGTTTTGATTTTTACACTATAAAATGGAGCAGAGGAGCCCATACTGAGAAAGGCCATGTGGAGGAGAGGAGAAGCAGCCAAAAGACACATTGCTGAAGAATAAGCCAGTTTGTGCAGAGTTTGTGCAGAGAGAAGGAGATGGAGAACAGAGGTGAATAAGGCTGGTGAGGTAGAAACCTTTGATTCTAGGAAACTTGGATAAGTCAATGGCTTTGGGAGCCCTGAATGGAAAGGGAAGTGTTTCCCACTGTGTGTATTTCTTGCCCACTGGTGCAAGCTAGGATAAAAGTTAATGGCCCACCAGTTCTTGGCTCCATTGTTTCATTACCGTCTGTCTGAATCAAATGTGAACCTGCATGGGCCAGGTGGCTGTGATGGTGGCCGCGGCTACTGGTTTTACACCACACCATGTGCTGAAATGGGTGGGAGGTCAGAGGTCCTGGTCTTCCTCAGAAGGGAAGGGGAGAGGAGCAGCCTTTGTGGACTCAAGCCCTTCCAGGTTTTGGCACCAAATATAAGGTATTTTCCACCAAGGAAGAAAGAAGAACATAGCCACCAAGTGTGGACGAGCAAAAGCCTTATTTAGAGTACTGCCAGGTGAGGTTCACTGGTCCACAAGACAGGGGCCAGGGAAGTTGCACAGCTTCTCCCACCTGGGGGTAATTTATAGCATTGGTAGGGTGGTGCTGGGTGGCAAAATTTCATTGGCTGACAGACAGTTGTTCTTTTTCAAAATGCTCCTGAGCCATTTCTTTTGGTGGTCATGGGCATGGGTGGTTCCTCATGTGACCTTCCCCCATTGCCAACCAACCTCACATTCCCCTTTTTGCATTTCCTTAAAAACCCATATCACTCCCAGCCAGAGCACAATAGCTATCTTATGGCAAGGACAAAAAGGACTTAAACCTCTTATCTCCAAAATTTCTTGTGGTAGGCATTCTCCACACAAACCCCTTCCCTTACAATGCCCCAATCTTACCTGTCAAAAAAACAGATGTTTCATACGGATTTATCCAGGACCTTTGCCTCATAAATGGGGTTGCAGTTTCTCTCCACACCATCATCTAACCCCTACATCCGTTTTTCTCTAATTCTTCCTGATTCAATGTACTGAAAAGACCTTTTTCTCAGACACCCACCACTCCCAACAATTCACCTGGACTGTCCTCCAGGAATTCTGGGACAACCTTCACCTCTTTGGCCAGGCCTTGGCCAAAACCTAACTTTTCTCTTCCTCCCAGGTTACACAGTCCGCCAATATATAGCTGACCTCCTTTTATAAGCCCCGTGGCACAAATTTCACAATCCAACATGTGCCTCCTTCTCAACTACCTGGCCTCCTTTGGCTACTGGGTTTACTGCAGTAAGACCCAGCAAAACCATCAGGGGAGACTTTTGGGCAGATAAAATATATTATGGTCGCTTTGTTAAAGATGACACTGCCCACGTGGAGGCCGTTGCCCAGGTGATATTAATGTGTGTTGGGGGTGGGCTAAAGGCAGGCAGGATCATTGTAGCCTGAAGCTTGGTTTTGGGATTAAGCCTTTCCCACCCTTTTTGATGTAGGGCGGTACAATCCAATCATGCCTCAGAGAAGTGACTTTGTATTAGAGACTTCCCTATTTTGTATATTAGATTAAAGGTTTTGAATCTACACTCTAAAATGGGGGCAGAATGGGAGCTTATGTGCTTGGTTCCTGAGATTATCATTAGAGGAGAGAGCAGAGAGAAGAGAGCAGAAAGAGGCCATGTGGCCAGGAGAAGCAGCCAAGATGGCGGAGTATTGAGTGAAAGGCCAGTTTGTGCAGTTTGATGCTGGAGAAGGAAGGAGATGGGGAACAGAGGTGAATAAGTCTGGTGAGCTAGGAACCTTTGATTCTAGGAAACTCGGATAAGTCAGTAACTTTGTGAGCACTGAATGTGAGTGGGTTTTGGAGCCCAGTGTGTGTTTTTACTTGCCCGCCGGGTGCAAGCTAGAATTAAGGATGACAGCCCATCAGTTTTTGGCTCCGTTGTTTCTTTACCGACTGTCCAAATCCAATGCGAACGTACATAGGCCAGGCTGCTGTGATAGTGACCCTGGCTATGCCTACTGGCTTTACAGAGACCCTACAGGGGGAGCCCACCCATGGGAAAAAATCACCCAGAACCTGATCGCTAATTCCACATGGTATCTAGGGCAGAGAAGTTGCATGACTACTAACATTACTTATCCTCTTTGGACCCTATATTTTTAGACTTCTCTCCAATTTCATTTAAGACTGCATTCATGCCTTCACCAACCATACCATTGGTGCGATCATGGTACTACAAAACTATGCCTGATACCAGCTGCTCCCACATGCATCTGGCCACCTCCATCATTTCTTCTCTGCTCGATACGATATCCATGCTCAGCAGGAAGCAGCTGTAGAAGAATTGACCTTTGCCCTTTTTTCAACATAACAGAAAATAAAGGCTAGAACGTAAGACTGGTCAGGCCAGAAGAAAGCAAACCTGCCACAATGTAGGAATCTGGCCACTGGCTTTGATACCTGCTTCCTTGGACACCCTCCTAGTGAGTCACTTCCCCATCACTATCTGAACATTCTGTTACTTAGTCATTAATCTCCCCCTCCCATTGTTTAACTGCCACAGATAACAGAAGTTTTCACCTTGTGGTGGGAAATACTGCCAAACCCTGTTATATTTAGGCTAGGGCTTTTCTTCCTCTTGGGCTGACACAGTTGTGGACTTAGCCCATCTGCTCACAGATGCATAAATAAATTTCTTATACAACTCATCAGGCCTTGTCTGTCCTTCCTTTAGCGACCTAATACTTGCAATTTTCATAGATTACTTTTCCTTGTTCTTAAGTTTCATAAAATAGGATCTAAGGGATGTACTCTTTTGCATCTGAATTTTTCAATTCAATATAATAGTTTTGAAATTCATCCATGTAGTTATAGATTGGTAATTAGTTCCTATTTATTGCTGAGAAGTATTGCATTGCATAATTATACCATGATTTAATTATCTATTCTTCTGTGATTCAGTTATGGATGGCTTCAAGGTTGGGACTATTTAAAAAATACAGTACTGCCTGACCTGTGGTGGCGCAGTGGATAAAGCATCGACCTGGAAATGCTGAGGTCGCCGGTTCAAAACTCTGGGCTTGCCTGGTCAAGGCACATATGGGAGTTGATGCTTCCAGCTCCTCCCTACCTTCTCTGTCTCTCTCTCCTCTCTCTCTCCCTCTCTATCTCTCTCTCTCCCTTTCTTTCTCTTCTCTAAAAAAAAATGAATAAAAAAAATTAAAAAATCTTAAAAAAAAAGTTTAAAAAAAATACAGTACTTTTGTGTAGTCTTTTTATTGACATTGATTTTTTTTATTTCTTTTGTATAAATACCTGTATTAGTCACAGCTCTCCAGAGAAACAGAAACAGTACCAGCAAGATGTGAGAGTGTATATAATATATACTATATTATGTACATATATATGTGTGTGTGTGTGTGTGTGTGTGTGTGTATATATATATATATATATATATATATATATGAAGAGAGAGAAAGATTTTTCTTGTTTCAAGGTCCAGTTCCTTCTGTGAAATTGCACATTCTTTCCTTGGAATTTAGACAATTTCCCTAAAGCTTATAATCTCTCTTTTAGGGAAGGCTAAGTGTAAGGAAACACCTACCAAAATGATCTTTAGTTGCCATTTATATATTTTTTAATATTTTTTTAAAAATTATAAATATGTTTGAGTTTGAAAAATACAATGTGAAAAATTCTAAGGAGGATAGAACTAGATATAGTGAGGCTGACAACCTTCATTTTGGCAACTTGCAGTAATTTATTAATATTGTGTTTTTTAAATCAAGTAGCTGATTGATTTGAAATTATTAAGAAAGCCTGGCTAAATTTTATTTATATCACTATATTGTGTGCACAGTTTGCCTTTTTATATAATGCATATAAATTCAATATGTAAACTTTATGTTTCATAAGTATATTTTTGTCCCTCATAGAATCTTGTAATAAGGTGCTTTAAGGAGCTCTGAGACTTCTGACTACTCAAGCAGCTTTAAGTTTAATTAACTTAAAAATTGATTTCCTCTTCAAGCAGTATTTTACTAAATGCAAAAGTATAGATTGTACCACTTCTTCAAGAAAGAGTCTTCAAATTGATAGGTCTAAATTTTGCCTTTGATCACTGTTTCAACTCTTACTGTTTATACATGAGAAGCTCCACGACACCTAATTTAGTGGCAAATACAATTACCTACATCTCTAAGGGAATTTCTTCTCCAGTGCCAGCAAATAGTGAAAACTGCCTCTGGAATAGTCAAGAACTTGGTAAAAAAAAAAAAAATGGATAGTTTGTTTCATATTCCAGGAGAGAACCCTGAGAGAAGAATTTGAAAAACAAAGAAAATTGAATTGACTATATTTATATCTTTGAATCATGGTGAGTCTGTTCACTGCTCACTTGCAATTTCATAAGTAATAAAATCTCAGGTTAGCATTGATTCAACAAAAACCTAATTCTACTCTACTCCCTTTATTGTTCCATATATTCTTTCTAGATAATTTTATATTTTCCCATTGCGTCAATAGCTCTGTCATCATGACTGTTGCACTGGTTAGTTTTGGATTAAAAAACTCTATATGTATGTTTACACACATATACATACCAGTCTATACTTTTAAAATCTCTTTGAAAGCTAGTACTTTCTATACTTAATGTTTGGAAGGGGAGAGGGTGCTATGGGGAGGGGGTAAGGGAGATGTTGAGGGGAATATGGGGGAGGGGGGATGCATTCAGGGTGACACTAGAATCTATGTAAACACAATAAATTAAAATCAATAAAAAACATTCCACATGTTGGTATAAAAATATATAGAAAATAATTGTCAATCTTCTTTATAGAAAAAGAAATGAATTGATAAAATGATTGCCAATGGATGTTCCTAAAGTAATAATTATTCAATCCATTTTCCCTATTAAATTTAGATTAAACTGAATATTCTTTTTAAAAAAAAATCTTTTGTTTTTTTTCCTAAAATGCTTTCTACTCCATATTTGAATCCTTTTTTTTAGAAGAGGGCCTGGGAGTTTGGATGGAAAGGGAGTGTGGTTTTGGGATTAATTCCTTTTCTAATTTCGAGCTTGAGCAAAAAGTCCACTCTCCTTTCTTTTCAGAATGAAACTAGGAGGTAGAAGGTGGCATGTTCTTTTCACTACAGCCTCAGACACCAGTGTGCTTCATCTTTAATAAAAGGAAAAAGATTCCACCTTCTTGGCAATTTATCGGATGACCAGTTAGGCTGAGATGAGGAATGTTTTTGGCTATTTTCTCCCTAGGAAGCCTAGACAGAAAACATAGTGTCTAGTTTATACAGGGGCCTTTGGTACTAGGGAAGCACAGCAGAGCATTACCAGAGAGTTTGACTTTCAGAAATACACACGACTGGTTCTTATTTGAACTCTGGTCCATTTCCTCCCCAGAAGGAATTTAAATTTTGCCAGGTTTCTTCTTTATTCACCACTAGGAAAAAACAAAGTGAACCCTCTGGGGTCAGAAAATAAAGATACCACATATAATAACTTTTAATTTTTTTATCAGATAATTTTATTCTTAAAACAAATCCCAGGGAAATTTAACATTTAAGAAGTAGAGATTTCAGTTTTTCACAGACCACACATATATTCCATACCAGTTAGTCCATTTTTTCAAAGATTTATTTTGAAGAAACTTATAGAAGAGTTGCAAACATTGTACAGAGAGTTTCTATGTACTGCTCACTGGTATCCACTAATATCAACATCTCACATGACAATATTGTCAGACCAGGGATTAATATTCCTTATTCAAATTTTACAAGTTTTTTTTTGTTTTGTTTTGTTTTTTACCACAGTTCTTTTTCTGTTTCTGGAGCTTATCTAGGATACTGTGTTATATAGTTTTTTTTTTTTTTATTAACAAATTTCATTTTTTTATGTTTATTTTTTTTTATTTTATTTATTTATTTATTTTTAATGGGGTGACATCAGTAAATCAAGATACATATATTCAAAGGTAATATGTCCAGGTTATCTTAAAGTTCAATTATGTTGCATACCCATCACCCAAAGTCAGATTGTCCTGTCACCCTCTATCTAGTTCTCTTTGTGCCCCTCCCCCTCCCCCTTCCCTCTCCCTCTCCCCCCTCCCCCCGTAACCACCACACTCTTGTCAGTGTCTCTTGGTCTCAGTTTTATGTCCCATCTACGTATGGAAAAATGCAGTTCCTGGTTTTTTCTGATTTACTTATTTCACTCCATATAATGTTGTCAAGATCCCACCATTTTGCTATAAATGATCCGATGTCATCATTTCGTATGGCTGAGTAGTATTCCATAGTGTATATGTGCCACATCTTCTTTATCCAGTCATCTATTGATGGGCTTTTTGGTTGTTTCCATGTCCTGGCCACTGTGAACAATGCTGCAATGAACATGGGGCTGCATGTGTCGTTACAAGTCAATGTTTCTGAGTTTTTGGGGTATATACCCAGTAGAGGGATTGCTGGGTCATAAGGTAGTTCTATTTTCAGTTTTTTGAGGAACCACCATACTTTCTTCCATAATAGTTGTACTACTTTACATTCCCACCAACAGTGGATGAGGGTTCCTTTTTCTCCACAACCTCTCCAACATTTGCTATTACCTGTCTTGTTAATAATAGCTAGTCTAACAGGTGTGAGGTGATATCTCATTGCAGTTTTGATTTGCATTTCTCTAATAACTAAAGAAGATGAGCATCTTTTCATATATCTGTTGGCCATTTGTATTTCTTCCTGGGAGAAGTGTCTGTTCATATCCTCTTCCCATTTTTTTATTGGATTGTTTGTTTGTTTGTTGTTGAGTTTTATGAGTTCTTTGTATATTTTGAATATTAGGCCCTTATCTGAGCAGGTGTTTAAAAATATCATTTCCCAATTAGTTAGCTGTCTGTTTATCTTGTTATCAATTTCTCTTGCTGAACAAAAACTTCTTAGTCTGATGTAGTCCCATTCATTAATTTTTGCTTTCACTTCTCTAGCCTGTGGTGTCAAATTCATAAAATGCTCTTTAAAGCCCAGGTCCATGAGTTTGGTACCTATGTCTTCTTCTATGTACTTTATTGTTTCAGGACTTATGTTTAGATCTTTGATCCATTTTGAGTTAATTTTAGTACAGGGGGACAAACTGTAGTCCAGCTTCATTCTTTTGCATGTGGCTTTCTAGTTTTTCCAGCACCATTTGTTGAAGAGGCTTTCTTTTCTCCATTGAGTGTTGTTGGCCCCTTTATCAAAAATTATTTGACTATATATATGTGGTTTTATTTCTGGACTTTCTATTCTGTTCCATTGGTCTGAGTGTCTATTTTTCTGCCAATACCATGTTGTTTTGATTGTCGTGGCCCTATAATAGAGTTTGAAGTCAGGTATTGTAATGCCCCCAGCTTCATTCCTTTTCTTTAAGATTGCTTTGGCTATTCGGGGCTTTTTATAGTTCCATATAAATCTGATTATTTTTTGCTCCATTTCTTTAAAAAATGTCATTGGAATTTTGATGGGAATTGCATTAAATTTGTATATAGCTTTGGGTAATATGGCCATCTTGATTATATTTATTCTACCTAACCAAGAACAAGGAATATTCTTCCATCTCATAATGTCTTTTTCGATTTCCCTTAACAATGGTTTATAGTTTTCATTGTATAGGTCCTTTACATTCTTTGTTATGTTTATTCCTAGGTATTTTATTATTTTTGTTGCAATCGTGAAGGGGATTATTCTTTTGAGTTCATTCTCAAATGTTTCATTGTTGGCATATAGAAAGGCTATTGACTTCTGTATGTTAATTTTGTATCCTGCGACCTTACTGTATTGGCTTATTTTTTCTAGAAGTCTTTTTGTGGATTCTTTGGGGTTTTCGATGTATAGGATCATATCATCTGCAAAAAGTGATACCTTTACTTCTTCTTTTCCGATATGGATGCCTTTTATTTCTTTGTCTTGTCTGATTGCTCGGGCTAGAACCTCTAGTACCACATTAAATAAGAGTGGAGAGAGTGGACACCCCTGTCTTGTTCCTGATTTAAGGGGGAAAGCGTTCAGTTTTGTGCCATTTAGTATGATGTTAGCTGATGGTTTATCATATATGGCCTTTATCATGTTGAGATATTTTCCTTCTATACCCATTTTGTTGAGAGTCTTAAACATAAAATTGTGTTGTATTTTATCAAAAGCCTTTTCTGCATCTATTAATAATATCATGTGGTTTTTGTTCTTTGTTTTGTTGATATGGTGTATTACGTTAACCATTTTATGTATGTTGAACCATCCTTGAGATTCTGGGATGAATCCCACTTGATCATGATGTATTATTTTTTTAATATGTTGTTGTATTCGATTTGCTAGTATTTTGTTTAGTATTTTAGCATCTGTATTCATTAGAGATATTGGTCTGTAGTTTTCTTTTTTTGTGCCATCCTTGCCTGGTTTTGGTATAAGGGTTATGTTTGCCTCATAAAATGTGTTTGGAAGTATTGCTTCTTCTTCAATTTTTTGGAAGACTCTCTGTAGAATAGGAACCAAGTCTTCTTTGAAGGTTTGATAAAATTCGCTGGTATAGCCGTCTAGGCCTGGATTTTTATTTTTGGGGAGGTTTTTAATGTTTTTTTCTATTTCTTCTCTACTAATAGGTCTGTTTAGGCTTTCTGCTTCTTCTTGACTCAGTCTAGGAAGGTTGTATTGTTCTAGGAATTTATCCATTTCTTCTAGGTTGTTGAATTTAGTGGCATAAAGTTTTTCATAGTATTCTACAATAATTCTTTGTATATCTACGTACGGTATCTGTGGTGATTTCTCCTCTTTCATTTTGGATTTTGTTTATATGAGTTCTTTCTCTTTTTTCCCTGGTAAGTCTTGCCAAGGGTTTGTCAATTTTGTTGATTTTTTCAAAGAACCAGCTCCTTGTTTTATTAATTTTTTCTATAGTTTTTCTGTTCTCTATTTCATTTATTTCTGCTCTGATTTTTATTATCTCCTTTCTTCGGCTGGTTTTGGGTTGTCTTTGTTCTTCATTTTCTAGTTCCTTAAGGTGGGAAGTTAAGTGGTTCACTTGGGCTCTCTCTTGTTTGTTCATATATGCCTGAAGTGATATGAACTTCCCTCTTATCACTGCTTTTGCTGCATCCCATAGATTCTGATATGTCGTATTGTCATTTTCATTAGTCTGTATATATCTTTTGATCTCTGCACTTATTTCTTCTTTGACCCATTCATTCTTTAAAAGTATGTTGTTTAGTTTCCACATTTTTGTGGGATTTTTTCCCTCTTTTTTGCTGTTGAATTCTAGTTTCAAGGCTTTATGATCAGAAAATATGCTTGGTACAACTTCAATTTTTCTGAATTTGCTGATGTTGTTTTTGTGGCCCAACATATGGTCAATTCTTGAGAATGATCCATGTACACTGGAGAAAAAGGTATACTCAGTCACTTTGGGATGAAATGTCCTGTAGATGTCTATCATATCCAGGTGCTCTAGTGTTTTGTTTAAGGCCACTATGTCTTTGTTGATTCTCTGTTTGGATGACCGATCTAGAGCCGTCAGCGGTGTATTGAGGTCTCCAAGTATGATTGTATTTTTGTCAGTTTTTGTTTTAAGGTCAATAAGTAGCTGTCTTTTATATTTTGGTGCTCCTTGGTTTGGTGCATATATATTAAGAATTGTTATGTCTTCTTGATTCAGTGTCCCCTTAGCCATTATGAAATGGCCATTTTTGTCTCTGAGTACTTTTCCTGTCTTGTAGTCAGCATTATCCGATATGAGTATTGCTACACCTGCTTTTTTTTGGATGTTATTTGCTTGGAGTATTGTTTTCCAGCCTTTCACTTTGAATTTGTTTTTATCCTTGTTACTTAGATGAGTTTCTTGTAGGCAGCATGCAGTTTTGATCCATTCGGCTACTCTGTGCCTTTTTATTGGTGAGTTTAATCCGTTTACATTTAGTGTAATTATTGACACTTGTGAGTTCCTCATTGCCATTTTATAGATTGCTTTCTGTTAGTTTTGTGCCTTGTTTGATTCTTCTCTTTCGTTTTTCTATCTTTTGTTTTTATTTGGTTGTGTTCCATACAACTTTCCTCTATTGCTATCTTTTTTAAATCATGTGCTTCTGTGGTTTTTTCAATGATGGTTACCATTAAGTAATGAAAAGGGTTCCTACCCTGTTCATTGTAGTGCACTATTTTGTGAGTACTTTTGCCCTCCATCGCCCTTTGCTACTGTTAATCTTCATCCTCTCCCCCCCTTTCTTATTGTTGTCACAGTTTAAAGTTGGTTTTGTTATGTTCTTCTTGGAGCTTTTACTTGTGGCTTTGTTGTTTTTTTTTTTTTATTCTTTGTATCTGATTGGAGAACCCCCTTTAGTATTTCCTGGAGTGGGGGTTTTCTGGTGAAAAATTCTCTCATCTTTTTTGTATCTGTGAATGTTTTTATTTCTCCTTCATATTTGAAGGTTAGCTTTGATGGGTATAGTATTCGTGGCTGAAAGTTCCTCTCTTTCAAGACTTTAAATATTGGGGTCCACTCTCTTCTAGCTTGTAGAGTTTCTGCTGAGAAATCTGATGATAATCTAATGGGCCTTCCTTTATATGTTGTATTCTTCTTTTCCCTGGCTGCCTTGAGAATTTTTTCTTTGCAGTTGGTTTGTGCCAATTTTATTATGATGTGCCTTGAAGTAGGTTTGTTGGGGTTAAGAAAACTTGGAATTCTGTTTCCTTCTAGAATTTGAGGTTTTAGTTCTTTCCACAGGCTTGGGAAGTTCTCATCTATTATTTGTTTGAGTATGTTCTCCATTCCATTTTCTCTCTCTTCTCCCTCTGATATACCTATTATTCTTATGTTATTCTTTTTGATGGAGTCAGATAATTCTTGTAGGGTATTTCATTTTTGAATCTCTTTCTTCTTCTCTTTGTTGAGGCTCAAGTTGCTTGTCTTCTATTTCGCTGATCCTCTCTTCTATCTGGCCTGTTCTATTAGCTAAGCTTGTTACCTCATTTTTCAGCTCATGAATTGAGTTTTTCATTTCTGTTTGATTTGTTTTTATAGTTTCAATTTCCTTGGAGATATACTCTTTGTGTTCATCAAGTTGTTTTCTGAGCTCCCTAAATTGCCTTTCTGTGTTTTCTTGTATATCTCTGAGTATTTTTAGAATTTCTATTTTAAATTCTCTGTCGTTTAACTCCAAGGTTTCCAATATCTTAAATTTTTTCTCCATAGATTTTTTCCTCATCTCTCTGTGTTACCTCTCTATCTTTTGTATCCATGATGTTCGATTTTCTCTTCTTTAATGGCATCTGAGGGTGATTTTCTTGATAGTATTAATGAGATTTTATAAGGAATAAAAGGATAAAAAAATAAAAATAAAAATAAAAAATTGCACTTTTTTTAAAAAAAATTAATCATTAAATAAAGAAAAATAAAATAAGATAAAAATTTGAGGGGAAAAAAAGGGAATAATTCCTTCCCCTCCTTTTTTCCTCTCCTCTCCTCTCCCCTCTTTTTTGAGAAAATCTTTTGATGAACTGTGAATTATATTGTACTAAATAGAACAAACAATACCTGTAGTGGAGGGCCTGAATTGGGGAGAAGTAATATAGGGGTAAAGGAAAAAAAAATAAATAAAACATTAAAAAAAAGAAAAAAAAATACAAGAAAAAATATTTATATATAAAAAAGGGGGGAGCAGTATAGACCCACAAAAAGCAAATTAGGAAAAAATTTGGGTCAAGAATAAAATGTTTTGCTTTTAGGTGTTGGCTGACTCAGAGATATGATGAGAGGAATAAGAGGGAAACAGGAAAAAAGGGTGGAAAATTAAAAAATTACTATTGTATTTAGTTGAACAAGAACTAGATATAATGGAGAGCCAGGGATGGGAGCAATGCTAATGTGTTAAAAAGGTGAAGTAAAAACCCTCCAAAATGCCACAAACTTAAGTTTGAGTTCCAGATAAGATAATTTGTTCGTTATTGAAGTTTGAATGAGAGAAGACGTAAAGGAGAGAGGAAGAGACTAATATAGACGAGAAAAGAGAGAGAGAGGAGAGAAAAGATGGAACCACTTAAAGAAGAAAAAAGAAAAAGGAGGAGAGAGAAAGAGAGAGTTAGGGGTTTTGGATTGCAACCCTCAAAGAGAGAAAGGAGGAGGAAAGAAAAGATAATGTGAGATGTAACACTTATGGGTAGTGTAGTTCAAAGAGAGGCGAGAGTAAGACTGAGAGAGAATTAAATGACCAAATTGGAGTAGAAAAAAAAATCAAGAATGAAGAAAAGAGACACAGACGAACAAATATAATAAGATGGGATAGGTTATAAAATCTGCAGATTATTCTTGATTTTGAGAGGTTGTTGTCTTGCTTTTTCTTTTCTGTCTTTCTGATCGGTGACTTTGTACCCCGGGTTCTGCCCCTGTGGCACGCTCTGGAAGAGGTTTGCAGTTGATAATGCTCTATGGCAATGTCATGTATTGGGCTTCAGTCTTGTTGGCAGCCAAGGTTCATTAGTGTTTATAGGCTCCAACAGAGAGGATCTCTCACTGTGAGAGTGTTCCTGGAGCCTCTCTCCTAGTCTTTCCTTCCACAATTAGAAGCCTGATAATCCAGTTATGGGGTTGCTGCTGCCTCTGCCTGGATAGTAAGAGTCTCAAAGAGCTGGCAACTCCCCACTCTGTTCCCACTCAGCACAGGGCTCTGAGTAAGGCTCAGTCAGTCAGACCTGCCAGCATAATCAGGCGTGGTTTCCTCTCACTCAAAGATCTCTGGCTCTGCCCCTCTGTGGGATAACTCGAGTGCCCACTCCTGAGGCGTTCGGAGGAATCTCTAGCCAGACAGGTCACACTTTCGAGTGAAATCCCTACCCACACAGAAAAGATCGAGCTTTGGAATTGGCTTTCGCTCTATCCTCGTGCGGCTTTCCCAAGGGGCTAGGGCTGCCTGAGATTCCGCTCCTGGCCCGCTCACAGACCTGCTCCTCTGTGGGAAAAACACAGGCGCCCACCTCTGAGGAGTTCGGAGGAATCTCCTGTTCACTCTTCCTGCGTGTGCACTGACCAGATTTTGAGGCTCAGGCGTCCGGGACGCCTCTCACTCCAAGAAAGCCCTCTGCCCACACGGAAAAGTTACTGGGTTGGAATTGGCTTTCGCTCTGTCCCCGTGCGGCTTTCCCAGGGCGCTGGGGCTTCCGCTCCTGGCCCGCTCACGGGCCTCTGATTCTGCTCCTCTGAGGGAAAACACGAGCACCCACCCCTGAGGAGTTCGGAGGAATCTCCTGCCCACTTTGCGTGCGTGCGCACTGACCAGATTATGAGGTTTACACGGGACGCCTCTCGCTCCGCGAAAGCCCTCCTCCCGCACAGAAAAGTTCCACCGTTGGAGTTGGCTCCAGCTCCCTCCCCGTGCCCGGTCCCCTCAGGGCGCTGGGGCTCCTAGGAGATGCTGCTTTTTGCCCACACAGAGGCCTCTGACTTTGCTTCTCTGTGGGTTAGCACGGGCGGCGCCCACCCCTGAAGTGTTCGTAGGAATCTTTTGCCCACTAACCACGCCAACCAGGAGATGCGGAAAATGGCTGCCCCACTTGTCTTTCTTTGTCTGGGTTTGGCGCGCGCGTGTTAGCTTGAATTGCCCAGGTTTTTCTACGGCTTGGATCTCCGTGCCACAGCCTGATTTGGCTGTACCGCAGCCTGGAACTATTCACTCCCTATGCCCGCCTTAGTTTCTATATTCTCAATTCTAAGTGAAAGCCATCCTGTTTGGATTAGAGAGGAAGGCGGAGCATTTCTTACTCCTTATTTCCCCCGAAGTTTGACCATATATTTAGCCAATCTTTCGCTTGATCCTACCTTTGGGTGTGTTGTGAAGCATCTGAAGACTCCAAGGATAGGTTTTTCTGTTTCTGGTTGAAGTACTTGTTGAGTTTATGGGGAGATTTTCGGTATCGCTTCCTACCGCGCCATCACTGTGACATCATTTACAAATTTCATTTTTTAAAAGTAGTTTTTCCCTTAACTGAGGGCATCCATTCTTTTTGTCATATTCATAGTTTTGCCTTTTCCACAATGTCATACTGTTGAATCATACATTATGTAACTTTTTCAATTTGGCTTTTTTTTTCACTTAAACATATGCATTTAAGTTTTTTTTTCCTGTTTAATAGCTCATTTATTTTAATGCTGAATAACATTCCACTGCCTAGATGTACCACAGTTTATTAATTTATTCACCTTGTGAAGGATATCTTGGTTACTCCCATGTTTGGAAGTATGAATACATCGGTTTTTGTTTTTTTTTTTTGTATGAATACATCTGTTTTAAACATCCATATAAAGGTCTTTTTGTAGACATTAGTTTTCAGTTCATCTGAGTAAATATCAAGGAGAATGACTGCTAGATCATATGATAAGAATATGTTCAGTTTTGTAAGATATTGTCAAACTGTCATCCAAAGTGGCTTTACTTCTGCATTTCCACCAGCAATAATGAGAACTGTTGTTCCACATTGCAGCCAGCATTTATTTGTTGTTAGCATTCTGGATTTTGCCCATTCTAGTAGGTGTGGGATATATGTATTTATAGTAAATAAATATATTTATTATTATTATTTTTTTGTATTTTTCTAAAGCTGGAAACGGGGAGAGACAGTCAGACAGACTCCCGCATGTGCCCGACCGGGATCCACCCAGCACACCCACCAGGGGAGACGCTCTGCCCACCAGGGGGCGATGCTCTGCCTCTCTGGGGCGTTGCTCTTCTGCGACCAGAGCCACTCTAGCGCCTGGGGCAGAGGCCAAGGAGCCATCCCCAGCGCCCAGGCCATCTTTGCTCCAATGGAGCCTTGGCTGCGGGAGGGGAATAGAGAGACAGAGAGGAAGGAGGGGGGGTGGAGAAGCAAATGGGCACTTCTCCTGTGTGCCCTGGCCGGGAATCGAACCCAGGTCCCCCGCACGCCAGGCCGACACTCTACCGCTGAGCCAACCGGCCAGGGCAGTAAAAAAATATATTTTAGGAAAAAAACTTTGAGGTTTTTCAAGCTACATTTTTCTTCAAATTTTCACTTAGTTTTAGCATCTCTAGGTGGATCTATATATTAAAATCCAATTTTATCAACATTTATTTGTTCAAGCTTTGGCTTATTATGAACTTCTTTAGTTTGGCTCCTGGATTCTTTCAACTTCCTACTCACCACTGTTTTTAAAAATCACACTTTTTTTTTTTTTTTGGCAGCACAATTTGTTCTGTGCTCATCTGTATTTAATAATCTATCTTAAAATAAGGTAGGCTATACTCATATATGACAACTATGTTTTTGTCCTGAGCAATTGTATAAATAGGGATCCTTTTATTTTTTCCTGAAGAATGTATGGGTGTAGAAAAGATTGACAATAGGGAATACTTTTTGGACACTGGGCATGGTTAATTTTAACTTACTTGTGAACAGTCGAGTAGTTAAGCAGAAAGTTCATTATTAATCAAATACTCAAAGAGATATTATGCTACAGATATACCTTGGAGTTACTGGCATATAAATAGTACTAATTGTGGAACTAGATATCATCACTTAGAAAGAGAATAGTGTAAGACAAAGGAAAAGAATTGTGAAATAGGTACATAGCAATTCAATATTTAGGAAAAAGAAGGGAAGGAGATACAAGGATGATGGGGAGGAGTTACAAAAAAGTGGGGTTAAAATTAAGAGTGTTTCAGAGTTGTACCAGAACCAAAGGGAAAAAGTATTTCAATAGGGCTATGATTAGGCTATTTTTTCAAGTGCAGTTAAATGTCCAGCACAGTGATGATTGTCCCTGCCCAGCTTGCTCAGTGAGTAGAGCAATGGCTTGGCATATGGATGTCCCAGGTTCGATTCTCGGTCAGGACATATAAGGAAAATGATCATCTGCTTTTCCACCCCTCCCCATTCTCTCCCTTTTCTCCTCCCACAGCCAGTGGCCAGATTGGTTGGAGCATGGCCCCAGGTGCTGAGGATAACTGGGTTGGTCCAGCCTGTCATCCTCGTGAGCTAAAAATGGCTCAGTTGCAAGCACTGGCCCCAGACAGAAGTTGCCAGATGGATCCCAGTGAGGGAACTTGTGGGATTCTGTCTCACTATTTCTCCTTCTGTCACTTAAAAAAAAAAAAAAAAAGCCCAGCAAAATTAAAATAAAAAAACAGACCACTGGATTTAACAAGATGGTGCAGTATTTATATAACTAAGATATATTGTAGAGCTGATTCTAACATTTTCTTCTTTCCACTGTCAGCTAATGTTCTACTTCTTGCAAAGATAGCACATCATTATTATTTTCACTTTTAGCTTATTTTCTTTCTCATGCTAAGATTTCAAGTGTATTTGGGGATATGCTAATTAAAAACCTACATTCATAGCTCCTGAGATGATAGGTTTTGTCTTTATGAAAAGTACCATCTTCTTTTGACAAGTATGTGTTTCTTGAAACTTTAAAAAACATAAGTCTTGGCCCTGGCTGATTGGCTCACTGGTAGAGCATCAGCCTGGCATGCAGGAGTCCCGGGTTCGATTCCCGGCCAGGGCACACAGGAGAAGCGCCCATCTGCTTCTCCACCCCTCCCCCTCTCCTTCCTCTCTGTCTCTCTCTTCCCCTCCTGCAGCCAAGGCTTTATTGGAGCAAAGATGGCCCGGGCGCTGGGGATGGCTCTATGGCTTCTGCCTTGGGCACTAGAATGGCTTTGGATGCAACAGAGCAACACGCCAGATGGGCAGAGCATCGCCCCCTGGTGGGCATGGCGAGTGGATCCCGGTTGGGCGCATGCGGGAGTCTGTCTGACTGCCTTCCTGCTTCCAGCTTCAGAAAAAAATACAAAACAAAAAAACAAACAAACAAAAAACCCCCCACATAGGTCTTCTCTTAATCATCTATGTATCCAGTTCTAATTTTGCTACAGTAGAGAGCCTTTTTTTCAAAAAATTTACTTGATGTTTGTTTGTATTTCCTAGTCTCACTGAAGACTCAGTTTGCTTTTCTGTTCATTTTCTTTAGCTTTTTTTTTTCTTTAAGTGGTTTTCAAAGAAGATATTGGCAGAGTTTTTATAATGTAGCCCAGAGAGCAAAAGAAAATTGCTCATAAAAACTTATTGTGTTCATTCTCTACCTGATATTTTTAAAGAGTTTTACATTATCTATAGCCACTTGACATAACAACAGATGTGATGGGTCAGATATTTTAGTTGTTACACATTTTATTTACAAGCATTATGTTATATTTTAATATCTGATTGGGAGAGGCACTCATTTCTCATTTCTATTTTGTTTTCCCCAAATATAATTGGTATTTAGTTTATATTTGTTCTTCCAGAAAGATGTTAGAATAAACTCTTTAGCTTCAGAGTAAAAGATATTAGAAAGTGTAGGGATTTTTTAAAGCTCCATAAATCTCATTGCTAATGGTGAAAACACATTAAGCAGATAAAGTTAAAAATACCACTTTCCTTTAATTTTTATATATATTTCTTTTAGAGAGAGATACCACCTTTCTTATATGCAAATAACAGATGGATAGATAATGGCTTACATGTTATAAAATAATGAGTTTACTTAATCTATGTTCCAGAATTAGACTTATCTAGCTAGTCATTGATGGTGCTAGAAAACCTGCTGGTGTCTCATGCACAGCAAATATTCTATTTAGCTTGTTGCAAATAACAAATTAGATAGCACACTCTTTAAACAAACAGATACCAAAGAAAGAGAAAGGGAATATGAAAATACTATTCATGCCTATTTTCTAGTCTAAGCTCACTGAAGAAAAATGTACTTCTCTTTCCATGGGTAATTGAGGTGGCAAATTGATAGCAAGCCTGTTAAACTAATGAGAATATTCCTTCCACATTGGAGGACAAAAGAGCAACTATGGATTCTCCTCCGATAGTTGAAATAAAAAAGTAGGTATATGTTACATTTATGGCTTAATTTGGGATAGCTTTAAAATTTTCTGTCTTATTTTTCTGTCAAATAAAACTGTGTCTCTTAATTTAGTGAAGTTTTAAGACCTAAAAATGAGCTAGACAATGTTTGTTAAACTATTTAAATTTGCTACCTAAACTGACTTTCAATTTTTGACAAATTGTGATTCTTTAATGAACAATGATTTAGCACTTTTTCCCATCTTGAGTCACTTATAAATTTTGGTTTTTTAAAATATTTCCAAAAAAAATTAAAATAAAAAATAAAATAAAATAAAATAAAATATTTCCGCCCTGGCCAGTTGGCTCAGTGGTAGAGTGTCAGCCTGGCGTGCAGGGGACCCGGGTTCAATTCCCGGCCAGGGCACATAGAAGAAGCGCCCATTTGCTTCTCCACCCCCCCCTCCTTCCTCTCTGTCTCTCTCTTCCCCTCCCGCAGCTAAGGCTCCATTGGAGCAAAGATGGCCCGGGCGCTGGGGATGGCTCCTTGGCCTCTGCCCCAGGTGCTAGAGTGGCTCTGGTTGCGGCAGAGTGATGCCCCGGAGGGGCAGAGCATCGCCCCCTGGTGGGCAGAGCTTCGCCCCTGGTGGGCGTGCCAGGTGGATCCCGGTCGGGCGCATGCAAGAGTCTGTCTGACTGTCTCTCCCCGTTTCCAGCTTCAGAAAAACACACACACACAAAAAAATTTCCATTCCATCTTGATACTAAAATCTATTGGCATAGTTGTACATAATATTTTTCATAATTCCTTTAATCTCTTCTATATCTACATGCTATTAATTTATTCTGTTTTGAATTTCCAGTGTTTAAACCCTGGCACATGGCAGGAACTTAAAAAAAATATGTGTTGATTATATTTGCTTTCATAACTATAGGCCAACATCAGTTAAAAGAAATGACACAAATTTGAACTATATGCTTTGTCATCGGTAGAGTTCCCATAAAGGAAACATAAGATTTCACTGATTATTTATCCTACATTGTATTCTTGCCAAGTACTTTGTTAAAGGCAAAAATAATTTTAGCAACAGGGATCATATATGAAAAAAATGAAATTAAACAATAAGCTGTGAAACCACTACAATTGTGGTAATACGAATAATTTATTTTGCTGTCTACGTTGTATATTAAGGATAAGTTTTTAGGACAAATTCTAAATATGTGCAGAACATTTTTCTCTCTACCTTTCAGTAAGAGTGCTAAAATAAAAGTCACCTAATATTTTGTCTTAAATACACAACCTGTTTGTGGAATTGTAAAGTCTGAGCTTACTAGGTAAGAGAATACTTTTTCACATTCTCCCTCCCTCCCCTGATCCTGTAATTTTTTTTTTATTTTTATGTTTTACTATCCACTCCTTATAAACCATAAGTTGGTATTGCAGGTGATAAAAGATAAGAAGGACTATAGTTAATATATAAGAGAAATAAAAAGTAGAGATGAAGAAAAGAGGTAAAAAAGAAATATTTAGTTAAAATAAATCCCAGATTACTCAGATTTAAGCACACCGTTTCTCCCATGGACATATAGATGTATGAAGGGCCCATCCTGAAGTACTACAGTTGATATCTATAATTAATTTTAACATGATGCCTGTTATTAAATTATTGTACTTCACTTCCAAACTCACCTTCTAGTCTCTGCTTTCTGCGGTCTAAACTGGGGCTCTTTGGTCCGCATGTCTTCATTATTTGCTGGCTTTAATTAAGCTCCACTTAGAAAGAGAGTCAGAGGCCACCCACAAGATGGGAGTAGGAGATAGAACTTGTTTCTTACTGTGTTTCTTATGGGATCCTGTCTGTGATTACTGTGAATGTCACACATCAGCAGATCTTTCCCATAGCATAGCTAAATCCAGTTTGCACTTCTTCCAATGCTCTCAAAATAATTTTCACTTTTCCCCACTCCACAGAAACCAGTACCAGTCAAGCAATGTTTCCTCTTCGAAGGCCTGAGTTTCAGGTCTATGGGGTCCCCTTGGTACATTTTAATAGTTCCAATCTCTTCTCTATGTTCTCTTCTTTTGTGCCATTGACCACAGGAGGGTTACTGCTTCCTGAAGTTGTGTGATGCCTTACGTTTCTCTTTTGACCCTTTCAATTACATAAGCAAGAACTATATATGCAGTTAATATTTTTAAATATTTTCTCTCTGTTTATATGATCACTGTCATTTGTCTTCTTACCAGATGCTGACTATTACAAATACTAATCCAGATGTCAAGAGAATTTTTCTATAACTTTACTGACCATAATCATATAATGAGCCATCCTACCATAGAAGATATGTGAATTTTAAAGACAGATAAGTCAGGGTCCCAATCAAGCCCCACCATCTTTTGGGGACGGAATGGGGCTGGATGACTCGTAGAATTTTGGGAGAGTTACTTTAACCTTTCTGAACTTCAGTGTTCTAAACTAAAAATAACACCTACTCATAGGTTTTTGAAGATTAAATGAGATGTTTGCAAATCATGTAGGATGTTCTCAATAAATGATACAGGTGATTATGATGAAGATTGCCACAAAGACAACTATAAGTTTTACTTATTCAGAATTAGGTAAAATTAATTGATAATTATTGTTATTTTTAGTATAAAGCTCTATCAATTTAAGTTCCCTGCCTTAATTTAAGGCTGGAAATTCTAAAATCTAGAATTATCTAGTGATATATCAGTTATAAAATTAATGACAAATATTAAACTCCTTTTTATATCTAGAGACTGAAAATCCTGATTCAGTAGAATCTCCAAACTAATTTCATTTCATTTATCATTTCAAAGAAGAATCCTGACAGATAACACTCTCAAGTGATACATTGACTTACTTAATATCAATAATTGGGAAACTATATAGGAAAGTAAAAATTGATGATAAAATTTATTTAAACTTTTTTACATTAATAGTAAAATAAATTAACCAAGAAGAAATTTGCTTTCATCTATATTGTTTTTTTTTTCTTAATAGAAGTAGTAAGGTATGTTGTAGAGATTATGAACTTGAAATTAGATAGCCTTGGCTCAAATTTAGACAACACCATGCAGGTTCTGTGAACTTGGACAACTTATTTGACAATTTGCTGCAGTCTGCCTCAGTTCCCTTATTCACAATATGATGATAATGATTCATAACACATAGGTTTATATAAACTGTTACAAATAAAGAACTTAGAATGTTGTTTTTTGTGTTATAGAAGATTTGTGTTTTATTAAATTTTAATATTCACATAGTAATAAGTCAGTTGAAAAACTTTAAGTTCTTGCACTCCTCTTGTGTATTATAAGAAAATGTAGCTTTAGGAACTTCAAGTAATTACTTTGACTATATGTAATTGATAAAACACAAGGCTACCAGTTCAAAGGCAGTTGACACATTTCTACCATCTCCTTATATCACACTGTAATAACTTTGAATTATATGGAATTGTAATTATATGTGATGTTTTATCAGCAACTAAAGTTTGTGCTGTAGTTAAAATAGATATTCATACTGAATTAGAGTGTGAGAAATTGGCTAAGCCATTACTTGTCTGATGCAACTATTTCAACCTCCTTTCCTTGAAATTTTTATGTGATGAACTTTGGCTAAGAAATAATCATTGTTCATAAAGAGAATATTGATTAAAAATGTGGCCTGACCTGTGGTGGCGCAGTGGATAAAGTGTCGACCTGGAAATGCTGAGGTCGCCGGTTCAAAACCCTGGGCTTGCCTGGTTAAGGCACATATGGGAGTTGATGCTTCCAGCTCCTCCCTCCTTCTCTCTCTCTGTCTCTCTCCTCTCTCTCTCTCTGTCTCTTTCTTTCCCTCTCTCTCTCATCTCTAAAAATGAATAAATAAAAAATTAAAAAAAAATGTGTTCCCATTGTGAGAAAAACAATACAAATAAAAACTTCCTAAATAGTGAAGTACATCATAGGGAAAATGTGCCCAATTGCATTGGCCACCAAAAATGAATGTAAACTGAATACTGACATTTCTTAGGAAAGTTGGTTGATCTTTGCTTACTCACAAAAAGGGAAGACAGTGATAAAAGAGGGGGAGGGAGAGCTGAGATGAGTTTTCCTAGAGCACAGAAGTAGGTAAAGATGATTGATAGCTAGTGTTACCCTCAGTGTAAGGCTCCATCAATATAATTAAATTAAAAATGAAGAGTTGGTTTGAAATTTTCTCATCACTCTTAAAATCACAAGGGAGTCTGTTAACAAAGCTTCTTTCTTACATACAAGAAAGTTCAAGAGAATTGAAACAAATAAGGCTAGCACCATATGACTATTTGGCTCTTTTGTCTTCATTATATCTCATCCAATTTTTCATGTGAGTAACGATAGAAAGACCACATTTCATATGAGTAAGAACTCTCAAGATTTTTATTTGAGTTTTGATGTACCTAAAAAAATTTTACATGTCAGTTACAAACTAAAGTCCATGTAATTTACTCAAAAGACATTGATTGAACATCTACTATGTTCTAGGTTAAGAGTTATACATTGAGACTAAAACAAGATCTTTAGAAAATTTACACATATTAAGATAAAGCAGCCAGTTGAAATTTCTTAAAAATATGTGGGTTTTTGTCCTTGAAGACAATAAAACTATCTGTAGAAGAATAGTACAATGGAATAAAGCTAAATAGCAATATAAGAGAAAAAACTTATGGATATTTACTGACTATCACTAGCTCAATCAATGGTAGGATAAAAGTTTTTAAAAAGTTCTGTGATTTTAGGATAAGTTAAAATATTAAGAGCATGTGGATAATAGTCATTTCACCATATTATGTGCATAAATAACCCATCCATGTTATTCATTCAATTCTGTGTTTCATACTTTAAAAGGAACTATGTCAACGTACAGTGTATACAATCGCAACCATAGTAAATGAGGAAAAGTTAAGAGACTTGTGAATGGTAAAAATGCATGCTCTAGTATTCCTGGTCTATGTGGAAGAGGAATTGAGCTTTTTCCCTGGCTTTCAATGACAGGCAAGAACCAATGGGGGAAATATATAGGTAGTAGTAAGTGTTTAGCTTAGGTACCCTCTTCAGAACTGAGACACTTCAACTGCTGGGAGTGATGATGGGTCCTTGATAATTGGCCTCAACTAGAGAAAACCTTCTAATGTTCCTACCCTGAAGACAGCCCAAACCTATGACTGGTTGATGATGTTTACTCCAGGCAGGGAAACTTAAAAGGGCCAGCTCCATATCTCCACAAGGAATCAACTGAGCCTAATGCAATCACCATTAAATTCCCCTTTTCCACCAAATTTTCTTCTTTCACTTTCCCATAGGTGTTGATTTAGGGGGCATCTTGTCATAAATCTCTTCACAAATCTCCATCTTGGGATCTATTTCTGGGAATGCAACTTAAGATACAGAGAAATTTGGGTTAAAAATTAAAGAGAGCTTTCTCACAAGCAGCATAACTTTAAAATACTATGATTAGTTCTACAGATTGTGATTTTTTATCTATGGCGAGAGTGAATCAGAGGCAAGGGACCATGAACTGGATTTGGTTGAGAGGGAATACTTGTTTCATGAGGAGTTGGAGTAAATGATTTTAAAAACACTCTTTAGCACTTATTATATAATATAATTCTAAAATAAAAGAGCCACTCTTTATAAAATTTATGTCAATGGTGTGTTTCTTTCACCTATTAGGAAAGATAATTTTTTCATATCTTGGGTTCCTACTTGACTCCTGGAAAATATATAATTTATAAGTGGAAAGTATGTAACTTATCATGAAAATTTATCTAAATTTACAGCACAAGGGCCACAGAAAAATTAATTAAAAATAAGGGAAAACTAAATAATATGACAACAAATGGACCAAAAACTTTAACTGACACCTCACTGAAGAAGATCTATAGATGACAATTAAACATATGAAAAGATGTTCCACATAAAATGTCATCAGAGAATTGCATATTAAGACAATACTGAGATAATACTACATACTTATTAGAATGGCCAAAATTAAGAACACTCATAATTTCAAATGCTGGTAAGGATGTGAGAAAGTAGGTACTCTCATTTATCTCAGGTAGAAATGCTAATTGGTACAGTCACTTTGGAAGACAGTTTGGCATTTTTAAAATTAATTATTATTTTTTTTAAGTAAGAAGAGAGAAGATAGAGAGACAGATTTCTGCATGTGTCCTGACTAGGATCCACCCAGCAACCCCCATCTGGGGTCAATGCTTGAATCAACTAAGCTACTGACTATAGGAAGAGAAGAGAGAAGGGGGAGAAGGTGGGGAAGGGAGAAGAGAGAAGGGGGAGGAGGCGGGGAAGGGAGAAGAGAGAAGGGGGAGAAGGAGGGGAAGAGAAGCAGATGATTACTTCTCATGTGCACCCTGACTGGGGATCGAACCCAGGATGTCTGCATACTGGGCTGACATTCTATCAACTGAGCCAACTGGCCAGGACTCAGTTTGGCATTTTTTAAAAACAAAACTAAACATACATTTAATATACAATTCAGCAATTATGATCCTTGATATTTATCCAAAGAAATTGAAAATTTATGTTAACGCAAAAACCTGCAGCTGAATTTATAGTTGCCAAATATTGGAAGCAACCAAGATATCCTTCATTAGGTTAATAAATAAATAATCTGTGGGTCAATAAAACAATGAGATATTACTCAGTACTAAAAACAAAATGAACTAATAAGCCATATAAAGGCATGGTAGAAACTTAAATGCATGTGACTAAAGTGAAAGAAGCCAATCTAAAAATGGTGCATACTGTGTGATTCCAACTATGTGATATTCTAGAAAGACAAAAAATACAGAGACAGTAGAATGATCAGTGATTGTCAGGGAGGTACAAATAGACTAAGCACAGAGGATTTTTAAGGCTAGGAAAATATGTTTATATTACTGTAATGGTGGATATATGCTAATATACAGTTGTTAAAATTCATAAAATGTGCAACATCAAGAGTAAACCCTAATGTAAAACATGGACTTTGGATGATAATGTTGTTAGTGTAGGTCAGTGATTTTCATCTTTTCTATCTTATGGCACACATAAACTACTAAAATTCTGTGGTACACCAAAAATATATCTTTTTGCCGACCAAAAAAACCAAAACCAAAAACAACGGTATAATCTTCATTTATTCACACCCGATGGCTATTGTGTTGGTTATTGTCTTTTTCTTTTTCTTTCTTTTTTTTTTTTTTGACAATCTAAGAGAAAAGAGGTTAATGTCCCTGACTAAACAGTCAGGTGCTGCAAGTTTCACAAAGACTTGTGGCACAGCAGGGTGCTGCTGCATGCTGGTTGAACATTGCTGATGTGGGCTCATGAAATCTGACAAGTATACCACTCTGGTGAGGGGTATTGACAAGGGGGAGGATATTTATGTGTGTGGATGAGGGTGTATAAGAAATCTCTAATATTGTCCTGAAAAATAAATGTCTATTAAAAAGAAAAAAATATGTAAAAGACAAACATTTGGTTATCCTATTATTTACCATTATATATCAGGTTGTAAATAATCCACAATTTCAGGACGACCTTAAGACCTCTTGTGTTGACTAAAAACCCAATTTACTTCTTCAAGCTCACTTTTAATGGGGAATTCTCAAGTGGACCTTTTACTTTCTTTTTGCTGCCCGGAATCTAACTTCTTATGTATAATAATGTTCAACTAGTGGAGCAGAGTTTTATTTCTACTTGAAAATAAAAATGACAGTTACTTGCTTTCTTGTAGTAAATGCTAGATACTTTCAATCTTTCTTGTAGTAAAAATATGATAATTTGGCCCAGACACCACCAGTCAGATTCATCAACTCCAGATTTGGACCCAAACTTTGATCTAAAACCAGGAAGATCCTGCGATCATGCTTATGGAAATTGCTCCTTTGGATTTTAGAGGTATCATATATCACCTTTGTGGCTCTGACTCATTCTCAAGTGATACAAGAGCCTGAGTGGGGCCTAGCAAAAGAAGGTTCGACAGGTGGTTTAGTCTGTAGGACAATCTTTTCTGCTGTTTCAGTTTTTTTGGATACAGATAATTCAATGTAGTCAGAATATTTGGGGTGGATCTGGATGCTGTATGAAGTCTTCTTACAGAAGCATAGACGTGATCTCTAGAAATGTGGAGTAATGTCATAATCATACTCTTTTTGCTCTACTGGTTTGTTTTGTAACTTGTAGATGTTATTGCTTTACTGGAGACTGAAGACTTGGTTATGGAACACAGTTCAACAGGTAACGTAGATATATATTCTCTTTGCCCCACTATACCTTCCAGTTGAGCATTCCTAGACAGCTCCATTATCAAGCACAAAGGGTTTTTAGGGGACAAAGCCCCTGTCCCTCATGAAGGCACAAGAACAGATGCCAAAACAGGTGGTTCATACTTACATATTTATATCTGACCCACATTGGAAATCGTGGAAGGTTCCTCTGACGAGTTTTTTGAAGAGAAACAAAAATGTTGAAACCTCATTTACACACAGCTCTACACAACATGTTGGCATCAGCCCAGGCAGAGAGGAGAGAAGCATTCAGGCCCCACACAGTACTGATTCTAAATTTCTCCTTCCTGAATTGTGATCATGCTTATATAAGTTTTTTGTTTGTTTGTTTTTTAAATTTTCTGTCTTTATCCACCAGAATGTACAATACGCCAGGGCAGGAATTGTATCTGTGGCATATTTTGTGTTTAAACCAAAGTCTTTTACAGAGTAGGTATGAAATCAATTGCTCTTGAGTGAGAGAATAAATGAAATACTTCATTTATTCTCTGTTAAAGAAAAAAAGGATGGGGATGAAATTAGTTAAAAAATAAATGATCAGAAAAATATAGTAGCAAAAAATTATAGCTGGGTATAAAAAGCACTTTTAAAAAATGTACCAGATGTTATGGGGGCTGATGCTATGGACTCTATGTACTCTATTACAGCATCTGTCTGCTCTTGAAATAACTTTTAGTTCATCACCACATGAATAGGAAATAAATTGTTTTCATATTACATTCTTATAATAAAAAAGATATGATTTGTACAAAAATAGATATAGTTGATTATGAATTGACATGTTATCTTGTCATTGCTCCAGTCCTTAGATGAACTGTATTAAGAAATGTGATTGTGGTCCTGGCCAGTAGGCTCAGTGGTAGAGCGTCGGCCTGGCGAGTGGAAGTCCCGGATTCGATTCCTGGCCAGGGTACACAGGAAAAGCACCCATCTGTTTCTCCATCCTTCCCCCTCCCACAGCCAAGGTTCCATTGGAGTAAAGTTGGCCCAGGCACTGAGGATGGCTCCATGGCCTCTGCCTCAGGCACTAGAATGGCTCTGGTTGTGGTGGATCCCGGTAAGGCGCATGCGGGAGTCTATCTCTCTGCCTCCCCTCTTCTCACTTCAGAAAAATACAAAAAACAAAAAGAAAAAAAGAAATGTGATTGCCATGAAAGAAGAATAGTATTACTTTTTGTTCAGCAGTGCCTTTGAAGATATATATGAGTTGCTAACAAATGACTGACTCTGGACCTGAACAATAAATGCCAGAGAATGAATGAGAAACTCAAGCAAGTCACACTGTTTGGGTACAGTTATTCCACTTTCACTTGCTCATTCTGTATAATTAATGGATAGGGTTGTTAAAGTATAGAGCATAAAAAAGGTAGATATTTTACATGTATTCTAGCTTCATATGGTACCTTTTTAAATTAAAATCAAAATGCTTCATGTAAACTTTTTAATTTATTTAAAGCAATATAATTAATATTTTCAGAAAAA
The DNA here is from genome assembly GCF_036850765.1 of Saccopteryx bilineata. Classification (NCBI taxonomy): domain Eukaryota; kingdom Metazoa; phylum Chordata; class Mammalia; order Chiroptera; family Emballonuridae; genus Saccopteryx; species Saccopteryx bilineata. Next base: position 66,480,221 of record NC_089498.1, read on the forward strand.
TCTCATTTTATTCTATAATAGCCTATGATTTGTCAAATGGCGAAATCTTTCACATATCTCAGATGATCATTAAAATTGAAGCTGTGACCTTCATGCTAATTCCTGTATAATGAAAGAGATAAACCAGAAAATGTTGATGGGAACAATAATATCTAGGAACTTTCTTCCATCTCTTCACGCAGAATGCTTCCTGGGGATAGATACTCAAATCCAGAGAGGGTATTAATAGAGCATTTCTTATGCATCCTGCTGTACATAATATTTTAAAGCTGCCACTCTTTCCACTGAGGGTCCATAATATTGTTGATAAGTAATGGAGGCTGACCTTGTATGAGACTCTTGCAGCTGGAAGAAGTCTTTGTCACGTTTCTGCAATCAGTGTCATATATGAAATGGAAATTCCCAAATCATTACAGAGATACTTACAGAAAAACTCAGTGATATTTAAGATCATCACTAGATAAATATATAATATTTATATATTTTTTGATTTAGAGAAAATAAAATAATATTTGTATTTCTCAGAATAAAAATTTTATATTAATTGCCAGTATTTTTATTTCTTAGACAAATAAAAGACCTTAGTCTTTACTTGAATAAGCCAACTTTATGAGGAGTGACTTCTCTTTCCTTAGAGGAAGAGTTTACAGTACTGTTTATTTATTTATTTATTTATTTTGTATTTTTCTGAAGCTAGAAACCGGGAGAGACAGTCAGACTCCCGCATGCCCCCAACCGGGATCCACCCAGCACGCCCACCAGGGGGCGACGCTCTGCCCACCAGGGGGCGATGCTCTGCCCCTCCGGGGCGTCGCTCTGCCCCGACCAGAGCCACTCTAGTGCCTGGGGCAGAGGCCAAGGAGCCATCCCCAGCGCCCGGGCCATCTTTGCTCCAATGGAGCCTCGGCTGTGGGAGGGGAAGAGAGAGATAGAGAGTAAGGAGAGGGGGAGGGGTGGAGAAGCAAATGGGCGCTTCTCCTGTGTGCCCTGGCCGGGACTCGAACCCGGAACTTCCACACGCCAGGCTGATGCCCTACCACTGAGCCAATCGGCCAGGGCCTACAGTACTGTTTATGACTATGAAATCGTATATGTTAATTTCTATTTGAAGATATGCTTGAATTGCAAGTACTGAGAAGTAGAAGCTTATTTACCCCAGTTTTTCAATAATAGAACATGAAAGTTTTTTTATTTTCATTTCTGAAATTGAGACACATCTTTCAGTATGTACACTTAATATGGTAGAATCTGGTTTTCTAAAAACTATTAAATCGATAGTGCATTTTACAATCGAAGATGTTTTTGAATCAAGGAAATGTGATATGTTGATATCACAAATGTGATGGAAATCAAAAATGTACTTCATATGATTGAATGATTAACCCCAAATGTCCTTTCATTCATGTAACTACCTTTTAGTTCTCTGTTAAAATCAATACTTAATATGGAAAGTTTAGAGTGGAGTCAGAAAGTCTATAAGAATTTTATTGTACTGCTTGTGGCCAAGTCTGACAGAAGACAGAGTTAGCACATTAATGTTTGCAACACTTGACCAAAACCAGGCACATTTTCCTCACTTCATCTACTTTAGTGACTGATCTTATTCTTGATTTCTTCAATACACTTGGCCTATTTTCATGTTGTCTTAATGAGTTTGTAATAATTATCATAAACAAATACCTCTGATTTAAAAATTACTAATATCTGTGATCTCCCTGGTATCTGGACATGAGATTTTCGAAAGAATTATCATGGGCATATTGGTAAACTTTCAAAATCTGTAATTGTGCTCGGTAGAAATGGCTCCCTCCCAGCTTCTGTTGCTTACAGGCAATCTTTGCTGTGTTCTTTTAAGAGAACCCCTACTCTTCTTGGGTTTAGTGTGATGTAAGTGTATGTTTTAATAAGAGTTTAATAATAAATATTAAAAGCCCATTGTTTTATTTCCCTACTAGAATCCCAAAGGCTGGTAGCCAAATACATACCTCTCCTTGCCCTCTTCAAGGAGAAGTTCAGAGAAGTGTCTTTTGGGGAGCATGACTAGACAAATCCAATAAGAAAAAACTTAAGGATAGTGATACTAAAGAAAGAGAATGGATAATGGATTAGGTAACAAGCAGTCTCTGTTACACATTGTTTGTCCTTTTGAGTTATTATAATTCTGTTTTCCATAAATTCAATACTTTGTAAACCTTTCTGTATAAAAATGATGAGCCCAAACTTTTAAATACTAGATCATAGCACTGATATTCCACTCTTTGAATCCAGAAGCCAAACAATGAATCACCAGAATGTGATGGGAGCTTTTATATATCACATTTGTCTTCTCTTCCCCTAAGATGAAGGCAAAATGGCAAACATTCTTTCTTATTGCAACAGTTACTCTCAAACAGGTTGAAAATGTACAGTTCTCACACAATAACTCAGTAATATTTAGATGGCACTATTTTTAGACTTTGCTTAACAAATTGATGGTTAAATTAAACAACACTTCAATAAATTAACATACTAATATTATTTCATATAATAAAAATATAGACTCCATTCACTTTTAATAAACTCCTCAGGAAGAGATTATTAGTCTAAATAGCTTTCACAAATACTATTTAGATACATCATACAGATCCCAAATATATAATATTTCCTCAAATGAATACGATCAAATTATTTTAACAATATTTCTGGTACTAAAATAACTTAATGCCACACTTTAATACAGGTACTCAGAATTACTTTTCATCTTTTTAATACAGTTGAATAAATATTTTGTTTCTGGAAGCCAGGTTATGTGGACTGGTCATAACATTGATCATTGTGGTTTAAAATAGCAAAGTTATTGGAAATTCATATGAAATAAAGTATAAGAGGAAACCACCACAGTAATTTTTGTTTAATTGTGGTAAAATACACATAATATAAAATTTTCCTTCTTGATCACTGTAAAGCCAGTAGCCAGGGCCGCCATCAAAGCAGCCTTCTGGCCCATGCAGGTTCGCATTGGATTCGGACAGTTGGTAAAGAAACAACGGAGCCACAAACTGGTGGGCCATAGTCTTTAATCCTAGCTTGCACCTAGCGGGCAAGTAAAAACATACACTGGGCTCCAAAACCCACTCACATTCAGTGCTCACAAAGCCACTGACTTATTCGAGTTTCCTAGAATCAAAGGTTTCTAGCTCACCAGCCTTATTCTCCTCAGTTCCCCATCTCCTTCCTTCTCCCAGATACAAACTCTGTACAAACTGGCATCTCACTCAGCACTCCGCCATCTTGGCTGCTTCTCCTGGCCACATGGCCTCTTTCTGCTCTCTGCTCTGCTCCCTCTGCTCTCTCATGCTAATCATCCCAGGAACCAAGAGAGCAAACTCCCGTTCTGCCCCCACTTTATAGTGTAGATTCAAAACCTTCAATCCAATATACAAAATAGGGAAGTCTCTAATACAGTCACTTCTCTGAGGCATGATTAGATTGTACCGCCCCACATCAAAAAGGGTGGGAAAGGCTTAATCCCAAAACCAAGCCCCAGGCTACAAGGATTCTGCCTGCCTTTAGCCCACCCCCAACACACATTAATATCACCTGGGCAACGGCCTCCTCATGGGCAGCATTATATTTAACAAAGTGAGCATAATATACTCTATCTGCCCAACAATCACTTTTGATAGTCCAGTTCAGTAGTGTTATGAAATTTCACTTTGTTATGCCACTCATCTCCAGAATTTTTTACCTTGCAAAACTGAAACTCTGTACCCATTAGGCAACAATGTGTCATTCCTCCCCACCCCCAGGCCCTGGCATCCACCATTCCACTTTGTGTTTTATCAGGTTAACTATGCTAGATATGTAAGTAAACTGCTATTTATACTTCTGTGATTGGCTTATTTCACTTAGCACAATGTCCTCAAAATTTATCCATTGCTAAAATTGCAGCTTTATTGTCACATTTATTTATTTTTTGCTGTTTGGTCTGTGTAGTGCAGGTGATTGAAGCAGAGTTTCACACTGGATTCAGGCAGACCACAGAAGAACCATGGAGCTGAGAGGCATTGAACCGTTCCTGTTTATTGGATTCTCTCAACGCGGGCAAAGTGAACAGGCAGGGGAAAACTGCTATGTGCGGCAGCGGGTGAACTAACGGTAGAAAATAGCCCCTGGAGAAGGCTCCTATAGCCTATTGTAAAGGCTGTACATGCAAAAGTGGCTTTCTGCTGAGTGCTTACATCTCTAATTATTAAAAGTGATTTCAGCCAAAAAACAAGACAGCAAGCCTGACCTCAGCCTTTTACCCTACACTCCCCCATTTAGGGTCACTTGCTTCACAATCTGTGTGACAGTTATCTTCTGCAACGGTCCCTATGTGAGGAGTGAGGTACATTGCATTCATAGCCACAGAAACAAACAGTAGAGACTACAGCAACAGACTACTAAGGCACAAGCTATACTGAAAAACAATCAAGGTGGGGCGCCGCATGCTCTGAAAGATGTCTATTATTCTTGGAGGGGGTCCCCTGCTTGGTGCTCCATCTTTTGCGTCTCCTCCACCAGGGCATGCGAGGCCTAGATTACATTGTCCACCAAGGCATTTGCTGGCCCTAAGTCAGAGACAAAAAGAAAGAGTTGTTAGTGGTACCAAGAGAAGTAGAATACAGGCCAGAGATTTGTCCACAGACAACACAGTAACAGGTACCAGAGGCCTCCCGAGGAAGGTGTACCAAAACTTACTGGCCTGTACACTATAATCTTCTGGGTCTATGGGCAACAAAATGGGAGAGTTCATTATAGACCTTAGGGAAATTGCAAAGGTATACTTCAAAATGCAGTCTCCCTGAGCACTTCTACCTTAGACTGCCACGTGCCAGTTGTCCAGGGAGTTAACTGGAGGCCCACCTCTAACCCCCTCCCCCACGGTGCCAACAAGGCCACCCATCATAGGTGGGGGGCCTGCACTGTCCAGGTCCCTGTCCATTGAAGTAGTTGACCTTTAGGAAGGGCTGTTAGGGCAGGCAGGAGCCCATTGCCATGCTACTCAAAGCCTGGCTAGAGTAAGGTATCCTTGGTGCATATCTGCAACTGGATGGGAGCATCTGTCCAGTGCAAGATGACCTCCACAGGTGCCAGGCCCCTCCATTAGGGTCTCTTGCTCAAAATCAGGAATACTGTCCACAATTGGTGTGTCCATTTAGCAAGGGAGTTGATGGTCTCTTCTTCTCACAGTTCCTGCTTTAAAAGTCCATTATAGCACTCAGTGATACCAGTGGCCTGTGTGTAGTAGGAGACATGGTACTTCCAGTTCACTCCCAGATCTTGAACCCATTGCTTCACCACAGACTTAGTGAAATGAGTACCATTGTCAGTTTCAAGGAAGAGCAGCAGCCTGTATGCAGAACACAGGCAGTCCAGAGCCTGTATGACTGCCCTCTGGCCTGGGTTATGGGCGAGGTAGGCATCAATGAGACTGGTGGCAGTATCTACATAGGTGACTGCATACTTTTAACTTTGATAAGGGTTTGATGATTTCTGCTTGCTACTGTGTCAGTGGAATACAATGTCTTTAGATCTGTCCAGGTGATGCCAGTTGTCTCTGAGGGTGCTCTTTGGAACATACACTGGTTGCAAGCTGAAAGTACTTCTGCATAGGACACAGGCAAGTTCCACACCTTAACTATGTAAACCACATAATTTTCTGCCCCTTATTGAACAGATGGTGGTGTAGCCATTGTGTCATATTACCTGTGGGTGCAATCTCCAATCATTGCACCTTTGCCAAGTTGTCTACCTCATCATTCCCAAAATGAGCTGGAGGAGCACACCCCGTGACATGATATACAATCACCTGTTTCTGGTGTTCTACTTACCATAAATCCAGCCACATGGCTGGACCTCATAGAAGACATTGCCTTACCATCTACTGGTTAATGTGCTAACTTGCTATCCAAAAGTTCAGTCCATGTGCAAATCACCAAAGGTGAAAGTTCATTAGAGTCAACTAACCATACAGCTCTTAATTCCACCCATTGGCCGTTTTAGCCCATACTTGTGTCTATCCAAATAGTCTCAGTGCCTGGATGGAAAGCTATGGCCATCCACCTGACACCATCAGTATACCAGGTATCCTTGGAATGGGCGTTTTGACTGTCCTGGTAGAGACTGACTTCAGGTTCTGCCTCTTGAGCCCCAGCTGTTCCTGACTCTAAGGTCATGTAGGTGATGACCCAAGACTTCCTGCAGTTCTACTGTTAACAAGGTGGAGCTAACACACAGCATTGTTGCAAGTATGCACCACACTTGGCCAGGGTGGAGGTTTGAGCTGTACTGCTACCTGGTTTTATTGCCCAATCTCTCACCCATCCTGCCATGCGGTACATTGTCCTGACCATAACCAGAGTTGTGGTCCTGATACTCTTACTGACTAGGAGGGCAGCATACACAGCTGCCAGCTGTTTATACACTGATGAGTAACAGATCTCAGCACCTTTCCACATTTGGGGCCAAAATGCAATAGGTTGCTGTTAGCACTCTATCCAATGCCACAAGCCCCATCCAAACCCCTCAGAGGTCATGTGGACATAAAGCTCACAGGGCCTGGTGGGGCCGAACACATTCAAGGCCTGTGCTGCCTTGACAGCTCTCTTAGCTGCTGCAAGAGCACCTTTTACCTCCTCAGTTCAATCTTAGCTAATCTCCTTCCAAATAGGGTTATATAGGGAGCACAGTAACTGAGCCAAATAGGATATGAATGCTCACCAATACCCAATCAGACCTAGGAATTTATGTAACTGTTTTACTGTAATGGGCATGGGAATGCCTTGATCTTATCTTGATCTTATTTATGACCTCATCAGGGATAACTTTTGTCTTATGTGACCAAACAACCCCCAGGAACTTGACATATAATGGAGGTCCTTGTAATTTGCCCTTGGTGACCGCCCAGCCACATGCTTTCAAATGGGACAAAAGGATATTGACTGCTTGCTCCAGTTTTGGAAAAGAATCACTGGTTAGCATGATATCATCAATGTAATGGTATATATGAACTGCCTCTGGCTGTTTCCATTTAGCCATGTCAGCAGCTACCAGCCCATGACACAAGGTGGGGTTATGCATGTAGCCTTGTGGTAACACTGTAAAGGTCAATTGCCACCTTTCTCAAGTGAAAGCAAATTGATCATGACTCTCTGTAGCTGTATCAATAAAGAGAAAGTTTAGCCAAATCTACCACAAGTGGTATGTCCCCAACTCATGCCTTAGCCGATCAAAATCAATCAGGTCAGCTATGGAGGGAACAGCATGCAAAAGGGGGACAAGTTTATTAAGTTCTCTGTTATAGACTGTCATTTGCCAGGTTCCATCTGGCTTCTGCACAGGCCACACTGGGGAGTTGTAAGAGCTGTGTGCTGTCTCAATGATTCCTACCTTTTCTAGTTCAAAGATCATCCCCAGGATTTCTTCATGACCACCTGGCAGGCAGTACTGCTTTGTGTTGGCCATGCACCAGGGAACATGAACTTGTCAGTAGCAAGGGGGGATGTGCTGTGTCCCTGTAGTACCTTCTTTACGACTTGGATCAGCAGGCGGAAGTCTGATGGTGGTTTTCAACCACAGTCCTTGTGAGATATCTACCCTCAAAATATATTCAGGGATAAGGGATACATATACATTGTATGGCTTAGGAGGCAGTCTTCCTATTCCCAATGGAATAGTTATTGGCTTTCTTGGAACAGCTTGGCCCCCGTAACCATCAATGGCCACTGGGCTTTAGGGAACTGCTCTTGGTTCCCATAGGAGGAAACATCCTGCACCTGTATCTACTAAGACCAACACCCACTGCACATTAGAAGGAAACCAGTGGACTACCAATTCCACACAAAGCCTCTTGTCCCTGCCTGTTCCCCATTAGACAGGTCCCTTGGCCTTCCACCTATTCAAGCTGGACAATGGAGCTTGGGGACCCTCCTGTCTCTCAACTGCCTCCAGCATGTAATCTTGCAACAGTGTGGCATGGACGCCAACCATTTTCTTGGCAGTAGTTTTCAGAGCCCCTCATTCTCCTGCTTTTTTAGAAGCTAAAATTTCTGTTCTGGCTTAAGCTGGTGCCAAAGCTCTAAAAGGAGTCTATTTGATTTGTCATCTAATTTCTCCATATATGCCCTGGCTGTAATCAAGTAGCCTCATCTGTGTTCAGATAACCTTTACATTCTCGTTTCCCTTGTCATTCAGGAGGAAGCACGTGCAGTGGCCTATACCCCTTATGGTGCTTGGTGCTACAGTACATCTAATTCCCCCCAAATCTGCCACCATTAATCTAACAGCATTGATGTACTCTCCCATGTAAGGGCCCAAGATAGCCACCAGTGACACAAAAAGGGCAGACAGGGAGCTCTGGAGAATAAGATCTCTCATCCCTGATGTAAATACTTCCTTATCTGGCTCATGGGACCACAGGTTGAAAGCAGAATCCCTCATACTCAGTTCCCAAATGATTTGCTCTAAATCAGGATACAACTGCCATTGACTCACTTCCCCTGGCAAGTCTATGGCACTCTACTAGTACAGCGGTTCTCTACCTGTGGGTCGCGACCCCGGTGGGGGTCGAACGACCAAAACACAGGGGTTGCCTAAAGCCATCCGAAATACCGCCGGGGTCACGATCCACAGATTGAGAACTGCTGTACTAGAATGTATGAATGACAGCCATCATTCCTTCTAATAAGGTGTGGTTCCCTGGGTTGTCATGGCAGTTCTGAAGATGCTGTCTCAAGGACTGTGTAGTGATGGTGGTTAATTTCTCCAATTCTGCTCTGGAGAGCACAATGCCACCCACCTCTATGTTCTACAACTGCAGCAACCAAGCTAACAGAGACTCAAATGGTTTCTGCCTGAATTTCAACCCTAACTTCATCGACTCTTCATAGGTGTAGTTTGGAACACAGAATGTTCCACTTCTTGCAGAGGGGGATGTTCCTGACCCTTAAGTACCCTCTGAAGCTGGGTCTTCATCTTCAGAGTGACCATTGACTGGACTCTGAGTCTGCCAAAGGCAGTTTCAGCCTGAACCTTCTTCTCCTCCTCAGAAGAGCTGGAGATAGCCACTATGGAAGCTCAGAGCTGCTCCACTGGCACAAATGCGGCACCTCCTCCAGCACCTGCTGCTGTTGGCATTCAGATTTCAGCTCACTCTGGGGTGCCTGCTGCTGTTGCACTTGGCTTCCAGTTCACACTGAAGCTCTTGAACTCACAGCTCTTCCCCCAGCAACAGTTTGCTGTTCCCCAGGGCCTGCCACTGTTGGTGCTCAGCTTTGAGATTCCACTGGAACTCTGGGACTCAGGCAGCCTCTCACAGAGAGCTTTTGCTTTCTATTCACTGGGCTGTAATTAACACGCACCCCACAGCCTCCAACAGCGTAGCCACAGGGAACCACATGCTAGAGAATGGCCACACCTCTATCCCATCCTCCATGGGTTCTGGCGGCTCCATACCAGTCTGCATTAAATTCTACTAACTAGGCCAGGTGTAATGAAGGAGATCAAGGCCAGAGAGGTTCACACTGGATTCAAGCTGACCACAAAAGAACCATGGAGCCAAAATTCATGGGGCCATTTCTGTTTATTGAATTCTCTCAGCAGCGGGTGAATAAACAGGTAGGGGAAAACTGCTTCTCGAAGTGGTGGGACAATGAGCAGGGGGAAATTGCCCTCAAAGAAAATACCCATAGCCTTATATAGTCTGCACACACAAAAGTGCCTTTCTGCCAAATGCTTACATCACTAATTATGTAAAGTGATTGCAGCCAGAAAACAGGAACACAAGCCAAACTGCAGCTTTTTTCGCTACATTCTGTTAAAATAGTTTTACATTTAAATTTATCTCTCAATAGTAAATATTCTCAGCCTTAAATTAGTTAAAATTGTGACATATTTATTTGGTAAGCAAACTAAATAAATTTTCAATTTCTTTTTTTTTAAATTTACAGTATTTAGTGTTTTAAAACAGCTTTATTGAGACATAATTATGTAAGGAACTGTACATATTTAATGTGTACAACTTGGTGAGTTTTTTTTACATATGTAAATACCTACGATACCATCACCACAATGAAAATAACAGACATATCTAACACTTTCCAAAGGTTCCTTGTGTCCCTTTGTTTCTATGTTAGCTTTTTTTGTTCTTTTTTTTACATGTGAAGTAAGAACACTTGACATGAGCTCTACCCTCCTCACAAATTTTGAGGAGTATTATAGTGTTAACTATAGACACTTTGTTGTACAACAGAGCTCTAGAACTTATTCTAACATAACTGAAATTTTATATCCATTGAACAACTCTTTATTTTTTCCACTACTAAGCTCCTGGCAACCATTATTAGATTTTTTTCTGATGCTCTCAGTTTTACTATTTTAAATTTTTTATATAAGCGAAATTATGTAGTATTTCTCTTTCTGTGACTGACTTATTCCACTTACTGTAATGTTTTCCAGGTCCATCCATGTTGTCAAAAGTGGCAATATTTACTTTTTTTTAAAGGCTGAATAAGATTTCATTGTATGTGTATTCCTTATTTAAAAATCAATTTGTCGCTTGACCTGTGGTGGCACAGTGGATAAAGCATCGACCTGGAAATGCTGAGGTCGCCGGTTCGAAACCCTGGGCTTGCCTGGTCAAGGCACATATGGGAGTTGATGCTTCCAGCTCCTCCCCCCTTCTCTCTCTCTGTCTTTCTCTCCTCTCTCTCCCTCTCTGTCTCTCTCTCTCTCCCTCTCTCTCTCCTCTCTAAAAACGAATAAATAAAAAAATAAAAAATAAAAATCAATTTGTCAATTGTTCCCATATCTTGGCATTTTGTCTAATACTGAAATGAACAGGAGAGCACAGATAGGTCTTCAAGATCCTGATTTCAATTCTTTTGAATATATAGCCAGAAGTGGGATTACTGGATCATATACTAGTTCTATCTAAAAAATTTCAGAACCACCAAACCGTTTTCCATAGTAGCTACATTACTTTACATTCCCATCAACAGTGCATAAAGTTCCAATTTCTCTATATTTTCACTAATGTTTGTTATTAATTTTTATAATAGCCTTCCTCACATATGTGAGATAATATGTAGTTATTTTGATATGCATTTCCCTGATAATTAATAAGGTTGAACATATTTTCATACACCTGTCAGCTATAACTACTGATTTTTTTTTTTAGAAATGTTTGCTCAAATTCTTTTCCCATCTTTTAATTATGTTGTTTTTTGCTATTGAATTGTACAAATTTAGACCTGGCCCATTGGCTTAGAGGTAGAGTGTTGGCCCAGCATGTGGAAGTCCCAGGTTTGATTCTGGGTCAGGGCACACAGGATAAGCAACCATCTGCTTCTCTGCCTCATCTCCTCCTTATTTTTTTCTCTCTCTCTTTACCTTCTTCAGTCATGGCTTGAATGGTTCAAGCAAGTTGGCTCCGGGGGCTGAGGATGGCTGCATGGCCTTGTCTCAGGTGCTAAAATAGCTCAGTTGCTGAGCAACGGAGCAACAGCGTTAGATGGGCAGAGCATCACTCAGTAGGGGATTTGCCAGGGGGATCCTGGTTGGGGAGCATGCAGGGCCTGACTGCCTTCCTGCCTCTCAATTAAAAAAAAATTGTAAAAATTCATTTTTATTTTGAAAACTAACCCTTTATTAGCTATATGGTGTGCTAATATTTTCTCCCATTCCACTGGTTGCTTTTTTATTCTGTTGATTGTTTCATTTGATGTGCAGAAGCTCTTTATTTAGATATAGTCTTTCTTGTCTTCTTTTGCCTTTGTTTTCTATGCTTTTTGTGTAATGTCTAAGAAATCTAGCTAAGGCCGATGGCTTTACTTCTATTTTTACACACAGAAAAACCTGTTAGTACTAATAGACAAATTCAGAAAAGTTATTGAATACAAAGTCAATAAACAAATGTCAATTTTTTTCTATACACTAACAATAAACCATATGAAAAGGAAATTCTAATAAAACCCAATTACAATAGTATCAAAAAGAATAAAATTCATAAGAATAAACTTAACTAGGGAAATAAAGGATTGATATATTGAAAACTACAAAACTTTGATGAACAAAATGAAAAGAGACAAACAAATAAGAACACATTCTGTGTTTATGGGTCGAAAGACAGTATTGTTGAGATAGCAATACTATTTAAAGCAATCCACAGATTCAATCCTATCTTTATAAAAATCCTGATGGCATCATTTTACAGAATAGAAAAAAAATAACTTTAAAGTTCATATGGAACTACAGAAGGCCCAGAATAGCCAAAGTGATCTTGAGAAAGAAAAATAAAGCTGAAAGAAGCATATACCATGATTTCAAACTACATTACAAAGTTATAGTAATTAAAACAGTATGGTATTGGCATAAAGATTTTCATATAGACCAATGTAGCTGATGAGAGAGCCCCAGAAAACCCACACATATATAATCAAATAATGTTTGATTATATAATAATATAATCAAAATATATAATCAAATCATATAATATAATCAAATAATATAATAAAAAACTGATGTTTGATGTGCCAAGAATACACAAAGAAAAAGAATATTTTCTTCAACAAGTGCTTCTGGGCCCTGGCCGGTTGGCTCAGTGGCAAAGCGTTGGCCTGGCATGCAGGAGATTCCCGGCCAGGGCACACAGGAGAAGCACCCATCTGCTTCTCCACCCCTCCCCGTCTCCTTCCTCTCTATCTCTCTCTTTCCCTCCCACAGCCAAGGCTCTATTGGAGCAAAGTTGGCCAGGGCGCTGAGAATTGCTCTGTGGCCGCTGCCTCAGGTGCTAGAATGGCTCTGGTTGTAATAGAGCAATGGCCCAGATGGGCAGAGCATCGCCCCCTGGTGGGCGTGTTGGGTGGATCCTGGTCGGGTGCATGCAAGAGTCTGTCTGACTGCCTCCCCATTTCCAACTTCAGAAAAATACAAAAAACAAACAAACAAACAAACAAAAAAAGTGCTGCTGAAGGAACTGTATATCCACATGTAAAAACTAAAATAAATTGAACCTTTACCATACACCATACACACACACAAAATACTCAAAATAGAATTATTTTGTTCAATAATAGAAAGGTTTTTTACAGAAATTAATGTTTAGTTTAAGGCACTATCATCTCACTTATCCTGTGGTAGCTAAACAACAAAAGTAATTGAAATAAAAGCACACTTCAAAAGTTAAGTATTAAAACAGTCTCCCTAGAACACTTCAAAATGAATTCTACAAAGCCAGCATTACTCTGATATCATAACCTGATAAGGATACTCTAAAAAAAAACTAAAGATTAATATCCCTGATGAATATAGTTGCAAAAATTCTCAACAAAATATTAGTAATCCAAATTCAACTACATATTAAAAGGATTACACACCATGACTATTATATTTATCCCTGGAATAAAACATACACAAATAAATGTAGGTAACTGCATCAATAAAATAAGAGATAAAAATCACAATATTATCTCAACAGATAGATAAAAACATTTGATAAAATACAGAATTCTTTCATGGTAGAAACTCTTAACAGATTGGATATAAAAGGAACAACCCTTAACATAATAAAGGCCAAAATAACAAACCCACTTCTAACTTTATAATCAAGGGGAACAAATGGATAGGGTTTCTTCTGACAAGAACATGACAAAGTTGCTCACACTCGCCATTCCATTTAATATAATATTCAGATTCCTAGCTAAAAAAATTAGGCAAGACAAAGAATTAAAAGGCATGTGACTTGGGAAGAAAGAAACAAAATTATTGCTATTTTCTGAGGATATAAACTTATATAGAGAAAAATACCCCCCCTTCAAATTTAAAAAATGTTGGAATTAATGATTTTACTACGGTGGCAGGTTATAAAATCAACATACAGAAAACAGTGGCATTCCTTAACACTAATGATGAAACATCAGAAAAATAAAAAAAAAATTATTCCAATCACAATAGCATCAAAAACAATAAAATACTTAGAAATAAATGTAACCAAAGAAGTGTAAACTCTGTAAAATGAAGGCTCCAAGACTTAGCTGAAAGAAATGAAAGAAAACACACATGAAAAGACATTTTATGTTCATGGATTATAAAAATAAATATTATAAAAATGGCCATCATTCACAAAGGCATCTATGGATTTTATGAAATATCTGAAATACCAAGGCATTCTTTCCAGAAATAGAAGAAACAGTTCTAAAATTATTAGGGAACCACAGAAGACCCTAATCAGCGAAAGCTGAGAAAAAAGAACAAAGCCAGACTTATTACACTTTCTATTATTAAGCTATAGTTCAAAATAAAAATAATAAAAATGTATGGCATTGGTAAAAATATAGACACATAAACCAGCAGAACAGATTAGAGAGTCCAGAATTAAATCCTGGGATATACGGTCAACAAATATTTGACAAAAAAACCAAAAACACTCAATGGCGAAAGAAAAGTTTCTTTAACAAATGATACGAAGAAACTGGAAGAACACATGTGGAACAATGACATTGGTGTTCAATCTCACACCACTCACAAAATAAACTTGAAATGGTAAAGATTTAAACACAAGAACTGACACTTTAAAACTCTTAGAAGCAAACAGGGAAGAAACTCATTGATATTAGTCTTAGCAATGACTTTTTAGGCATAACACCAAAAGCACTAAAATGGGACTATATTAAACAAAAAAGCTTCTTCACAGCAAAAAGATCAATGAACAAAATGTTTTTTAACTGTTATCAGATAAGGGGTTAATATTCAATATATATATATATATATATATAAAGAAATAGAACTACTAAATAGTAAAAACCCCAAGCAATCTGATTAAAAACTGGGCAAAAGAACTAAATAAACAGAGTTGTTCAGTTTTCATGGTAAGTCACATGTGGGATACAAGCTGCATTTTAGTCCTGCACAGTATAACCAGGAAATAAGTGACAATTTACTGCTAGCTTACCAAGAATAATTTAGTAAAAATAAAAGAAAATGTGTGGCTATATATTGTAAAAAGTATTTAAACAGCCTGACCTCTGGTGATGCAGTGAATAAAGTATTGACCTGGAACACTGAGGTTGCCAGTTCAAAACCCTGGGCTTGCCTGGTCAAGGCACATATGGGAGTTGATGTTTCCTGCTTCTCTCTCCTTCTCTCTCTCTCTCTCTCTCTCTCTCTCCTCTCTAAGATGAATAAATAAAAAAAATTAAAAATTTTTTAAAAAGTATTTAAACACTTTTTATCAAATATATTTCAAATTTATTTTATTATTATTGGATAAATTAAGCAATTAAATTTTAGTTCTAATTTGCAGATGGTAAAGATTTTAAATAATTTTTTTGTCAGGAAATTACACATCTTTTTTGGGAGTAGTAGTATATCAAATGGTAACAGTAGAAGTTATTTCAAGAAATAAAGAAGAAATGTTAAGCCTGATTTACACGTGGTAAAAGAAGATACACAAGACTTTTCTCATCAACACATGACACACCTTTTTATTCAGTAGTATATTAAATAGTGATAATAAAAGTTGCTTTGTAGAAATGAAGACCAAAGAGGTCAAGCTAGTTTTACCTGAGAACTACTATCCCTCATATATTAAATTTATTTTCTAGTTATAATTCTCACGAAGTGATAAAGAAAAGAATATGTTACTTGCTGAGATGAATTAGCACTGAAACAATTAAACCATCAAAACTTCACTGGCATTTATTTACACAGCATAAAAAAATCTACCCAATACACAAGACTTCTTTGAAAGAAAGAGTATTGAAATAAAAATCTGACAGTGGCAGATGTTCAGTATTGTACATATAAACATTACTACTTTGCAGATTTTGCATAATGCATCACTTTGTTTTCCTAAGAATAAAAACACCACGTACCATTACTGAGAAACTAGTATCAAAGACACTAAAAGAGAACGATTGTATCAAAAAGTTTATCTGGAAATGTTTCTATGCAAAGCAGGTGACTCAAGTACCTCTTTCCAATAAAACACGTGAGGTATTCAGGAGTTGGCTAATGATATAGAAGACTAACCTGGGGGAAAATTAAGCTAGCAAAGTGTGTTTTATTACAACTTGATAAATTCATAGCATAACGTGGTAATTCTTTTAGAATTTATGTAATTTATACATTATGGTAACATGATTGAAGGACTAGTTTTAGATGAAATGCTGACAAACACAACTAGCCCTGAATTGTATAAAATTGTGAAAGATAACATTGTCAACCAATGTGGTTTGAAATTTAAGTTTTGTATACAAGTAGTGTTCTGTGGGGTAGTCACCCAGTGCAGGAAGCTTGTGTCTGAATACAAATTGATATACTACTTCTTTACAGAGAAGGTATTGGCAAAAACAATGAGAAAGTCAGCTGTCAGCTGTAGATTCTATAATGATGACGTAGATATAAGTTTTGTAAAGATTATATGTTATATTTTAAAATATTTTTAATTCTGTGATAATAAGGAAGATGATCATTAATGACTGGTATTGCATATAGAAATAGGCTGGTTACTTAAGAAGGATGTTTTGTTGAGGGTTCTTGAAATATAGAACAAACTCTAAATTCTTCAAGATAAACTGGTTTTGTCGCAGTTTTTTAATGAAATGACTTGCTTATCTATCTGATTTTTAGTATTTTTTCATTATTTATTACAGTATTTCCATGCAATAAAAAATTTAACATGTTTTAATGACAGATAAAAGCAAGGACACATATAAAACCTTAAAATTTAGAATACTGTTTATAGATTATTACAACACATTATACACATAATTTAACAATTAAAAATGAGGTGGGTAATGATCTTAATGTTTGACTTTTGTAAAAAAGGTTGCCAGTAAACAACTTAACCATTTGACATATCATTTTTCATTTTTCATAAAAAGAAAAACCATGAATAAGAAACTCATGGTTCTAGATTTTATTTCTTTCATTGAACACTGATTTAAATTTAGCTATAAGAAAAGTTTATAAGGCAAACTGGTGAAAGTGGCCACTGATGAAATTTAAAGGTGAACTTTGAAAATACCACATCACGTGCATCATTTTGGATGAAAGTTAAAGATGAATATACTGAGCTTGCTAAAATATTTTTTTAATGTCTTCTTCCAAATCAAAAATTGGGTGTGTGAAAATGGGAGTCTGAATTGGCCAGGATATTGAGCAAGTTCCCCGTGACAGTGACCAGGTACACAGACAAAAAGAGGCCAAAGAGAAAAAGTTGAATTTCCCAAGAGGAGAAATTCTGAAGCATGCTTGATTTCCTGATTCCATGAGTATGAAATAACTGCCAGGAAAATAAAAAAGCAAAATTCAACTATCAACACATTGACAGTATAAAAACATGGTTGCCTTTCATTTCAGGTGGATTAAATATAAAGAACAACCTTTTTGTAAAATAAAATGTTTTCTTCCATTTCTGTGAGATTGGTTACTAAGGGCATCATGCAAATAAAACATAGATGTATTTAAATATATATTATCTTATGCAAATAATGTTGTCAGTCCAACTTAAACTGTAGAAATCTAGATCATTTTGTCACATTAAAAACTTTAAATGTTGTTATATCAATACATGTTTATTCAAAATATGTGTAGGCATTTCATATGAGAAATTGCTTTTAATTCAAACTTTTGTTTACTTATGGTAGAGGAATAATAGAACTTCTAAGTGTAATAGTGACTTTATTAGTCACCAATACATACAGTTCCAATAAATGATATATATATATATACATCCCTGACTGGTTGACTCAGTGGTACAGCGTTGCCCAGTGTGTGGATGTCCTGGGTTCGATTCCAATCAAGGCACACAGGAGAAGTGCACATCTGTTTCTCTCACCCAGCCCACTTCTCTTTCTCTTCCCCTTACTCAGCCATGGCTCAACTGGTTTGAGTGCATGGGCCCCAGGAGTTGAGGATAGCTCTATGGAGCCTCCACCTAAGGTGATAAAAATAGTTCAGTAGCTAGAATGGCCCCAGATGGAGTTGCCAGGTGGATCACGGTTGGGCACATGCAGGAGTCTGTCTCTCTTTCCTCTTCTCACTTGGAAAATAAATAAATAAATAATATATGCAGTGTTTATAATTATTTTTTATATGTTTTACCTATTTTGGTTATATTTATTAAACAGTAATTTAATAACTACTGACTTAAGCTAATAACACAATTAGAGCACATAATATGTAAGTTTTTATTTTTATTTTATTTTATGTTAATTCCTATTATATTTCATAAAAGTATTGGTACCTGATGAATTGGAAGTAAATATAACTGGCCTTTCACCACCAAGAGTTTGCAAAAAACTGGGCTACATTTTCTCACTTATATAGCAAATATAACACTGCCTGATTTTAGATGTAAAAATTATAATAATGACTAAAGAATTTTCTAGGCGCTTATTTTTTTCTTTGTACATTTCAGTCCTTTTAATTCAGACCTCATTTTCTATAACCAATCTTTAGAGCTATGGCACATAGATTTTATTACTGATGAGTTTCCCTTGATCATTCTTCCATATAACACACAAGTGAATTTGTTTTTTATTGATATTTCATACATATTTTTTATTTTTAATTGAAAGTACTAATTGCTGTTTTCAGTATTTTCTAAATACTAAACACCATGTTAAGTTTTTTTAGGGTATAATCTCATTATATTCTTACAAAATATTTCAATGAAATGCATATAATGTATCACCATTTTGTAGACAAAAGATCTCAAGAACCAGAGAGATTACACAATTTACCCAATGTAGCAAAACTAGAGAAAAAAGAAACTGAATTTGAATTCACTGTGATCTGAATCTAAACTTTTAATATTTTAAATATATTCTTCAACTTTAACATGTGATGTACTAGCCAGTACTTATTACTGTTAATGATATACTAAGTAAATCAGTCAATAAATGCAGAAATTAATAAGTATGATTTGAAGTGTTAGGAATTTTCACTTTGTTTATGCAGGAACATTTAAATTAAAACTGCTATTTTCAATGTTATTTTCTCAACAACCAGTTTTGTCTTCTCTAAGTATCATGAACATAGGAAATTATTTTATACATATGAATATGTATAAAAACACAATACACTGAGAAATCCTATTAAGTCTATATTATTACATGCTAAAATATATGGATAAAGAAAAATAATTTTTTTTGTCTGACCAGGCAGTGGCACAGTGAATAGAATGTTGGGCTGGGAGACAGAGGACCCAGGTTCAAAACCCTAAGGTTACCAGCTTGAGCACAGCTCATCAGCTTGAGCACTGGGTCTCTGGCTCTAGTGTGGTATCATAGACATAATCCTATGATCACTGGCTTAAGCCCAAAGGTCACCAGCTTGAAGCCCAAGGTCAATGGCTTGAGCCCAAGGTTACTGGCTTGAGCCCAAGGTCACTGGCTTGGTTGGAGCTCCAAGGTCCAGGCACATACGAGAAAGCAATCAATGACCAACGAAGGTTCTGCAATGAAGAATCAACGTTTCTCATCTTTCTCCAGTTCTGTCTGTCTCTATCTGTCCCTCTCTCTATCTCTCTTTCTCTTTCTTTCTTTCTATAAAAAAATAAGTAGAGATGAAAACAAAGTTGTTATGATATTTATTTGGGAGGCTTTAATATTTTAAGTTGGAAATTGTTAGTAAATATGAGAGTTCTGGTTCCAGTTTGAACACCTTTTCTATAAATGTCTAGAGAGCATACACTTTATCATTTCCATTGCCATATCCTGCACAGTGTATTGTATAAGGACAAATACACATTAAAAATAAGTGTCTTACTTATCCTTGTTGAAAATAAGAGAAGAGACTGCTCCACTCTCTTTTTTCTTCAAGCATGCGTGCTTTGTGCCCCTAAATCAAAGGAACTGATCTAGAACCACACAATCAAAACTAAATATAATAACAATACAAACAAAATACTCTTTTTTGTTTCTCTCATAACCTATTTCTGATAAATGTGTTATTATTTAACTTTTTAAACCATTCTAGATTTAAATTTTTTTTTTTCTGAAGTTGAAAGTGGGGAGGCAGAGAGACAGATTCCCGCATGCATCTGACCGGGATCTATCCAGCAAGCTCACGAGGGGGTTGATGCTCTGCCCATCTGGGTACTGCTCCATTGCAACCAGAGCCATTCTAGTGCCTGAAGCCAATTTTCTGGTGCCATCCTCAGCGCCTGGGCCAACTTTCGCTCCAATGGAGCCTTGGCTGCAGGAGGGGAAGAGAGAGATAGAGAGAAAGGAAAGGGGGAAGGATAGAGAGAAGCAGATAGGTGCTTCTCCTGTGCGCCCTGGCTGGATATCAAATCCAGGACCTCCACATGCCAAGTGGATGCTCTACCACTGAGCCAGTTGGCCAGGGCCAAACCATTCTGGATTTTTCAATCTTCTAATCCTTTATCTCATTTTCTAATATTTGGTCTCAGAACTAACACCTGATTCTGCTCCTATGGTGATGAGTTTGGTTCTCTCTTAATATGGCAGTCATAGTTGGTCTTTGGATTGCATCTGTTTCTACTGTCATGCCACCTATAATTTCAGTAATAATCTATTGGGAGCCTTCCACTGTAGTAATCTTGCAAACTTTTCAAATAAGAATCAAAAGAACATTTTCAACAGTAATTATAATGATTCATTAAAAAATAAGAAGAGTGAGATAAATCTAAAGTCTCCCAGGTTTTCAGCAGCAAAACCATAGGTCAGGGGTCCCCAAACTATGGCCCGCAGGCCGCATGTGGCCCCCTGAGGCCATTTATCCGGCCCCCACTGCACTTTCGGAAGGGGCACCTCTTTCATTGGTGGTCAGTGAGAGGAGCATAGTTCCCATTGAAATACTGGTCAGTTTGTTGATTTAAATTTACTTGTTCTTTATTTTAAATATTGTATTTGTTCCCATTTTGTTTTTTTACTTTAAAATAAAATATGTGCAGTGTGCATAGGGATTTGTTCATAGTTTTTTTATAGTCCGGCCCTCCAGGTGGTCTGAGGGACAGTGAACTGGCTCCCTGTGTAAAAAGTTTGGGGACCCCTGCATAAAAAGAAGATGTTTCACAGTTGACTTAGTTCTTTAATTTATTTGCTTTTTAGTTTTTAACTGGAAGGCACAAGGTGGTTTGCAGAAGCAGACACATATTTATATTAAATATATATGCCCTTCCAAATAGAACCTCAGCCAACCATCCCTTAAATGTGCAGGCTTGTTTACTTTTATTTAAAAGTACTGTCAGGTTCTTAATAACAAAACTGAACAAAATAAGACAAAATCACCTCTAGGCACAAGTAAAAAAATCAAAGCATTAGTTAGAAAGAAAACAACAAAATACGTATTAATTGAGAATACCCCTTTGTGACCTTTTTTCCTCCCTTGAAGGATGTATGTTTGTTTCTAATGTTTGTAGAAAGGCAGACTTTAGTTTATAAAAGAGACCTTAACCACTGTTATCGTAGATTTTTAGACTTTTTTGGAGATGTAAATTCTTTAAAAAGAGGAAATTAACTGGAATGCCTATTAAATAATTTTCTTTCAGAGTGAGGGTGTTAAAAATGTACATTAAAAAATCTGTCTTCTATCATCATATCTTTTTAAAGAAAGGATGCCTCTACAAAACAAAAAAAAACATAATCTCAATATGTTGCAGCTATACCTAATTTGATTAAATTTAACTGCATTCAAATTATAATGTTCCTGTTTTTCAGATTTTTTTAAAATTATTAAGTTTCTTAGGTTAGTGAGAATTTCATTGTGGGCTCTGTATTGCTGGAGCAGATAACTATTACTTCTTTCCTAAACTACTCCAATTTCTTTCACTGACTTCCTATTGTCACTTTTGACTCTTATTCTAAGTCATTGTTAAGGGATAGCTTTAAAAAACAATCCAGTAACAAACTGGATTATCTATTTCCTATTCCTCATATTAGATAAAAAAACATTAACAAAATATTATAGGAATGTGAATCATCTCTTTTCAGCAGCCTATATTAGAATAAAATGAGTAGTGAGAAATATAGCTAGCTACAGAGAAGCCAGGATAAAAATTTGTCCAGGAACAATTGGAAATATCACAAATTTTGGAACATAACATGCAGAGAGAACTGGAATAACAAACAAGAAAAACAACAGGATATAGGAAGAAGAAAGGATATGATAAACATTTGTTATTTCAGATTGTCCAAAATCTAAACCCCTTCTGCTCTATTTTGGGAATCTCTTTATATTGTGAACTTGAAGAAGGCCAGATTCTCTTTAGTCTTCCTACTCTAACAGCTATTTCTTGACCACATGACATACTTTGGCATATCCCAGATGGAACTTCCACTCCTGAACAAAAACTCTCATAGACTAAATGACTACTGTTATTCATTACTCAGTAGAATAACTTTACAAGTTGCAACCACAAAATCAGATGGAGGGATGCAAAATTATGTCAATGTATAAGATCCTTTGAGTTAGGAATAGAGTCAAATATATATAAACACAGGGGAGTAGTGCATGATATTGAGGACAATTTTATCATAGTTTGAAGATTTACATGACTTTAACCCAAGGCTATGGATTCAATACTTACTCCCTTTGAAGAGATGGGATTTCATTTTTTTTTTTGTATGTGTGATGTTTATAATAGGATTCAGTGTTGTCCTCTTTTTTGAGAATGACATCTAGACCAGTGCTGTAGCTGGAGTTGTTCCAATTGTTAGGAAACCAGTGCAATGGATGGAAACATTAACTTAATATGAGAAGACAAGATTTATTTTTCCCTAATTGATGGTTAACAATGAGAAATTTAAAATTGTTAGAATAATGAATTAAGTCCAAATTATAGCATTATTTATTATGTTAAGAAATAATCTGGGCCCTGGCCAGTTGGCTCAGTGGTAGAGCATCGGCCTGGCATATGGAAATGCCAGTTTGATTCCTGGTCAGGGCACACAGAAGTTACCATTTGCTTCTCCATCCTTCCCCATTCTCCTTCTCTCTCTTCTTTTCTTATAGCCATGGCTCGAATGGTTGGAGCAAGTTGGTCCCAGGTGTTGAGGCCTGCCTCAGGTGCTAAAATAGCTCAATTGTAAAGCAACAGAGAAGTGGTCTCAGATAGGCAGAGCATTGCCAGGTAGGGGGCTTGTCATGTGGATCCTGTTAGGGCACATGTGAGAGTCTGTCTGTTGCTCTGCCTCCCCATCTCTCACTCAATACAAAAAAAGAAAAATAATCTGTGTATATTTGGTATTTTAAATACTTTTAATAATGAAGAAAATTTATCATAACAATGTCTCTAGGAAAATACATTTTCAATTTTAACTGAAAATCAATAACTGGCTTGTGGTTTTATATTTATATTATTCTAAATTTATAAACATTTAAGGAAACCTAATCAGCTTATTTGTAATTTTAATGTAATTATTTTATAGCATTTACATTAGTGCTTTAAAATATTTAGCTTTATAAATCTAAACATTTATTAAAAATTATTAATTTTTTTAAATTTATTTTTTAGGTTATTAAAATGATTAAATAATTTTTAAAAATGAAATATATTAAATTTACAAAACATTTTAAATTATTGAGTCAAGTTTCACAATGAGACAAAATCTTTTTCTTAAACTTGTATATTAAAATTCCTTTGATTTAATTTTTAAAATAAATATTAAAGTTTTAAAACAAATTAGTTTAAATTTTATACTTAAAAATTGAATAGTATTTTAAAATATGAGTGAAATTACTCTGTTTTGTGCACAAAAGCCGACTTCAAGTACTTTAGACAGCACGTATTGACGTCCTCAACAGCAGCTGTGGTGGCTTTGTCCTATGTTGTCTCTTGTCCCACATTGTCTCAAACCAAGACATCATTCTGCCTATTCAATATTTTCTATTAGAAGCCTACTTTCTATCTTTCTGGCTCTTCTTATTTTGGTTTTATGGTCACTATTTTATGTCCTGGCCTTTTCTGTAGCCCACGCTCTGCCATATCACCTTCTTGCCATGCACATGAATGCTGACATTAGCTCTGGGGTGTTAAAATGACTGCTTACTTATATCCCATGGTGAGTATTATTGCACTGGCATCACTCATTTTGGCTCACTAAATGGATCATTAAGATGTTAGTAATTGATGACTCAGAATATTTTATTTTATTTTGGGAGCACAGGGGCAGACATTTGAATTAATTGTACTTTTTACTTTAAAGCCAGATATCATTAGCCCTTGCATGGTTCTTTCTTGGTTTGGTGATATCCATGATGAAGATAAGAACTGAATGTAGGAAAGGTCATTACATTTCAAAGGAAGGAGAGCAATTTGCCTTAACTTGAAAAAGCAGTCCTCTTCAGATATTGATGGGACAAAAGAGTGCTGTTGATACTACCATGGCTTTTTGGCATGTAGGTTAGAGTGATAGTTTTGTTTTAGTCTTCGAGTAGATATTTTCTGGACTTATATTACTGACTTTGTTGAAGATCAATTGGACTATTAAAGTTATTAAGTAAATGATGTCTTAGAATATTTGTCAGATGATTTTTAACAACTATGATGTTAATCTGATTATAAAACATAAATGTGCTATAGAACAATAAAAAATAGAGAAATGCAAATCTCCGTTATCTTATTACCTAAACAGATTCATGTCAGTCAGAAATTTTCTAGTTTCAGATGACAAAAAACCCATCCCCAAGAAATTAAATTTTAAAATATATGTACTTCATAAAATTAAGATATATATAGCCTGACAGGGCAGTGGCGCAGTGGATAGAGTGTCTGGCTGGGATGCAGAGGACCCAGGTTTGAGACCCCGAGGTTGCCAGCTTGAGCACGGGCTCATCTGGCTTGAGCTAAAAGCTCACCAGCTTGGACCCAAGGTCTCTGGCTTGAGCAAGGGGTTACTCGGTCTGCTGAAGGCCCGTGGTCAAGGCACATATGAGAAAGCAATCAATGAACAACTAAGGTGTCACAACGAAAGACTAATGATTGATGCTTCTCATCCCTTTCTGTTCCTGACTGTCTATCCCTCTCTCTGACTCTCTCTCTGTCCCTGTTAAAAAAAAAAAAAAAATATATATATATATTAAGATATATATATATATATATTATCTTTACATATTGTTTAACCTAAGGTTTTAAACAAAGTCTTTAAGGCCCTATCTTTTCTTCTACATGTCATAAGCCATAATTATATTGTAAATTTCAGCTAACATAACTACAGGTCATTATTTTAGAAGAAAGATCTCTTTTTTCCAAAGGTCCATTTAGCAAATCTCAAGAGAGATGTCCTTTCTTTTTTTAAAAAAAATCACGCGCCCAATTCTGCACTAAGTGCTGGTTACTGGAGAAGCTATTCTGTGACTTTGGACTAAAAAGAGAGATAGATCAAGTTTTTATAAATAAGATGGAATGAGGAAATGGAATTCCTGTAGGTGATGATGATTTTATTATCAGATAAAAGAGGGAAAAGGATATCAAAAAGATGAAAAAACAGAGTCATCTTAAAATGTTTGCCATTTGTTATGTTTAATTCTTGAAATGTATGTGTATATGTATTTGTGAAATTTATGTTACATCACATTATGCTTTTTATCTTGTATTATCACTTAGTGTTTAGTTATAAAAAGTTCCTATTTCTTTAAAAATCCATCATTAAAAATAGTATGATAGTCAGATATTTCTCATATTTTAATAATCATTATGGTAACCAGTTAGATTGTTTTTAATTTTTTTCTTTTACAAATATACAATGTCAAAATGAACATTTACATATGTGTGTTTACAAAGATTAGTGTTTTTCCTTAAAATAGGTTCTGATCATTTGAATTACGAAGTCACATAAACTTCCCACTGTTTTCATTCTTGAGTCATGCCATTGCCACTATCACATATTAGTGAATTTTTCCAGTGTTAAATTCTAAGATTACTAGTGAGTTATTTTAATAGTTAAAAGAGCCTAAATAATTTGAATTTGAATATTTAAAATTTGCTACTTCTACATTCATGCTTTCTTTATATCCCAGATTAATTTTCTTCTCATAGACTTGTATCTATACTTTTAAAACTTGTCCTATAAAATCCCACTCAGATATTTTAAAATTGCTTGAATATGGGTTTATTCATATCTTTTCTTCAGAAATCATTTTTTATTATAACATTCATAGGCAGAAGAGACTGGACATGAAGGTGATTATAAAATACAGATTCAAAGAGCAATGTTCACCAAATACTTTATATTATCTTGACTTATGGTTGATTTATATGTTTTGGCTCTACAATAGTCCTCCACAGTCTTAAAAAAAAACAAAAAAAACCTTCTTAAATAACCTTAATCTCCTTGTCTTTATAATGTAAAATTCAAATTTATTGCTCAGCATTAAAGTTATATGTTGATTGAATCTGTATTGAAGGTTGATACTATAACTGCTTGGCTATACAAATCCTATCATAACCTGAAAAGATTACAGGTGTTTATAAGACACCAAAAGAGAACTTAAAAAACATAGTAAATATCATGGAGTTATGTCATTAATTTTAAATTTGAATCTTTAATGTTATATTAAAACTCAATCTCATTGAAATAACTTGATTACTCTCTATAATTTTATGACTCAGATTTCCTTCACGTTATCTTTTCTTCTTTTTTTCCAAGGGAGAGGAAGAGAAATAGAGAGAAAGATTCCCACATGCACCCCTATAGGAATCCACCTGGCAACCCTACATCTGGGACTGATGTTCTGCCCATTTGGAGCTATGCTTTGCAACCAAGCTATGTTTAGCACCTGAGGTGTAGGCTCCACAAGCCATCCTCAGCACTGGGGCTGATGTGCTCAAACCAGTTGAGCCATGGCTGAAAGAGAGAAAGAGAGAGAGAAAGAGAGAGAGAGAGAGAGAGAATCAAACCTGGGACATCCACACGCCAGGCCAATGCTCTACCAATGAGCCAACTGGCCAGATCCTCCTTCATGTAAATGATTAAAATACTCACATAGAATATTGTATTTATGCTGTTTTATAAGACCATTACTTGGCATTTGCTATGTCATAGCATCAGGAGTAAAATACAGAAGTAGAAATAAAAAATAGTGCTAATATGCCATGTTTGGAAAAGATGAGTACATTTAAAGTAGAGATGAAAATTTAAAAATATGAAAATATCTAATTTTGCTTTTAGATCTTATGATTTTACCTCCTTAAGCTACTTTCATTAAGTTATTAGAGTTAGCATATTTCCCCATGTATAAGACACTCTCATGTATAAAACACACCTTAATTTTGGGGCCCAAAATCTGAAATAAAATATATTACATAAAGTTTTTGAACTCAAGTTTTATTCATTATAAAATTCATACAACTCCTCATCACTGTCAAAACTCTCATCTATTACTTTGTCCTCATCTGTGTCTGATGACGAATCACTATCTTCAACAATGAGTGCAAAAATAATAACAAAAAAGTGAGAAATGCAAGTGAAAAAAATCTACAACCACTGTATAAAATGCACCCAATTTTTAGACCCCAAATTTTTTTGAAAAAAGGTGTGTTTTATACATGGAGAAATACAGTAGCCACTGCCCCTGGTGTAAGTAAGGAAGTAAGACATTGAAAGAGCTTATATTATTATTTCATCACAAATATCCACAGAAAAAGACACTGATAAAGTGTATTTAAATTTTTTTCTCTAAGGTACAGACTTTTATGTGCTATCAACTTTTGAAATCACTAAATATTAATTAGGTATATATACTATAAGGATATTGTACATTAAATTAATTAGGGGATTTATTTTCTGGGGAATTTACTATTTTTTAAAGCAAATTGATAGCTTAAATCAGGGGTCCCCAAACTACGGCCCGGGGGTCACATGCCCTTAGGCCATTTATCCGGCTCCTGCCGCACTTCTGGAAGGGCACCTCTTTCATTGGTGGTCAGTGAGAGGAGCATAGTTCCCATTGAAATATTGGTCAGTTTGTTGATTTAAATTTACTTGTTCTTTATTTTAAATATTGTATTTGTTCCCATTTTGTTTTTTTACTTTAAAATAAGATATGTGCAGTGTGCATAGGAATTTGTTCATAGTTTTTTTTATAGTCCGTCCCTCCAATGGTCTGAGGGACAGTGAACTGGCCCCCTGTGTAAAAAGTTTGGGGACCCCTGGCTTAAATATTAGATAGTTTTGCTGTCAAGACCAGCTGATAGGTTTTAGTTTAATATTTCTCACAGAAATCTTATGATTCTAACTAATAATACTTAGATCCTGCAGTATAAATGAAAGGTGCCTATCTCCTCATTTTTGTTATACAACAAGTAATTAATTGGAAGGTTTTAGAAATCTGAGCTTAATATGAACAAATAGTCCTATATGTTATCTCTTAAAAAATGTGTAAGTCCAGTTCCAAGTTATTTAAATCTGTGTAAATATTTGCTTAATGATTTTATTATTTGTAATGCAGTGAGTCCACTTATTCCATTATTCTCTATTTTCTACTGACTGTACAAAATGATACACGTTTATTATCTTTCACTATAAATTTTTATAGAAAAGCATTGATAGTAGTGATTTTAAAAAGACTATAGAATACACAGTATTGCTATAATTAGCTTTTGAACTAATAAAAATGATAAGATGAGTAGCATTTGTAAATTTATAGTTTTAAAAACATGTTATATATATATGTCAACAAATAATTTAATCCACCATTTGCATTACACATGTGAAATAAAATTATTTCAAATGAAAGTAACAGAAACCAAACTCATAAATAAGAGAAGAAATTATTGAAAAGATACTGACCTAACTCCCAGAAGTGAAGGAAGCTTTGGAAGGCATTTCTGGAGATTATAGGACCAAAAACTAGAAACTTAATTATTATTGGAACTGTCTTTCTAAGAAAAGCCCTGACTGAGGTTAATTTACATGTTCCTATGGTTATTGTCACACACATTTCTTTATTTTCTATATCTTCCTTCCCTTCCTATTGGTTTATAGTCTATCTGATCATAGATGGAAAATTCAATGATTTGAATCTATGGTTGAGTCACCTAGTATAGAACTAACCTGGCCCTGGCCGGTTGGCTCAGTGGTAGAGCGTCGGCCTGGCGTGTAGAGGTCCTGGGTTCGATTCCCGGCCAGGGCACACAGGAGAAGCGCCCATCTGCTTCTCCACCCTCCCCCTCTCCTTCCTCTCTGTCTCTCTTTTCCCCTCCCGCAGCGAGGCTCCATTGGAGCAAAGATGGCCCAGGCGCTGGGGATGGCTCCTTGGCCTCTGCCCAGGCACTGGAGTGGCTATGGTCGCGACAGAGCGACGCCCTGGAGGGGCAGAGCATCGCCCCCTGGTGGGCAGAGCGTCGCCCCCTGGTGGGCGTGCCATGTGGATCCCGATCGGGCACATGCGGGAGTCTGTCTGTCTGTCTCTCCCTGTTTCCAGCTTCAGAAAAATACAAAAAAACAAAACAAAACAAAAGAACTAACCTGTATAATCTTCAGTTTTGATTTTCTTGTTATGTATTTCTTATTAGACTAGGCACAATAATAGCATAATAAGCCTCAAAAGGTAACTTAAAAATTTTATAACTTAATTTTAGTAACTCCAAACCTATAAACTAATTTATTGGTTACCAGAAAAGGGGGGGGGGGGCTTGTCTCACTGCAATAAGTTAAACATCATGTTTTAGCTCTACTGAATATTCCATCTGTTAAATTAAAACACCGTTTCAAAAAAACAAACAAAACAAAAACACACTATTTCACTCCATTCAATTTATCACATCCCCCCCCCCATAATTGAATACTAAGTTTATTATGTAGGTAAATATGAATACTGGTGGTACAAGAGATGATGTGCTTTGTTTACCCTGAGAAGTTTCCTGAAGGTGAGGAGATATCATAAGTTGAAGTAACAAAAACTGGAGAATGTGTATATTTTATATTTCTTTCTCTTCTAGTCATTCTTGATTTAGGGAAAAATTCTGAAACCTTTTATTATATCACTGTACTGAAAGGATAAAAATAAGAGAATTGTAATAAATCATCTTTAAATTAAAATTTAAAAATAGAACCTAAGCTTGGGGATGAGTTAGACAGAGTGTTCTGTTGACTATGGAACTTAATTAAAAAAAAAATCCAAGGAAAAGGGGAAAAATAGAGGGATTTGTAACCATAAGTAAAGGTGCTTCCCTCTTACCAGTCCTTCTTAGGAAAGCTCTTGTCTGATATTAAAAACTTTTAAATACTCGTAATACTAATTTATTATGTTGACTTATAATCTTTTTCTGCCATATTCAACATTGATTTGCCATGAGTCCTTCAGGTCTCACAATTGAGTGATCCATTGACTTTAGAAGGCTTTTTTTTTTTTTTACCTCTATTCATTTGTCTGTGGGTTATTATGTTGTTCATCTGGCTGGAAAGTGAGGACTGCATGAGGATCAGGATGTGTTTTACATTCACAAACACATAACTCTGCAATGATTCAGTCTATTTTTCTTACTAAATATCCCATCCAAGTACTAACCAGGCCCACCCTGCTTAGCTTCCGAGATCAGACGAGATCAGGTGCATTCAGGGTGGTATGGCCGTAGACACTAAATCTTCTTTAATGAATTGTAGAGGAGAGATTGGACTTTTTAGAAAAAAAATATATATATAATATTTGAGAGTAACTTTTGAGGTCAGCTGAAGTCCATTTGGGCTATGTAACGGACGACAAGTTTGAGGCCCAGAGAGGTTCAGTGTGTTTGTCAAAGATCATACTGTGAAGTTGGAAAAAAGCCAGAATTAGTCTGGATTAATTCTCAGATCTCCAAATTCCCCATCTAGAGCTTGCTTTCTCTCTCTTTCATTGTGTTACTAGTACAATCAGACTTGAGAGATAGGAATTTGGTTCCTTAGTGGCAGCGATAAAGTTGAGCAGTGGTATGTAGGAGAGAACAGAAACTTTGAGAAATTTTCTAGTCTAAAATTACCCATGACTTTTATTATGGTAAGTAGATTCTCAGTAGGATTCTTCCCAATGACACACTACTTAAAATAGTTGAAATAACCTTTGCTCCTTGCGTGGTGAGGCAATGACCTACCCCAAATTTAATTTTTACAACTTTTTACATTATTTAGAAATGAGAAGAGATATTTGAGGTCTTTTGGAAAGAAGTGAATTGGGTTCATTATGTTGTTACTATTTTTCTAATAATTGTCAAACAGTGTCTACCTTTGCCTATCCTAGGGGCCTTATTTTGAGAGTAGCCCATATCATTTTGAGTATACAGGGAGTAAAGACAAGCAAAAGATCATGCAAAAATCAATAGTTTCTATTTTGTGTCATCTTATTTATGAGCAAGTTGCACATGAGAGGTTACCAAAGCAGTAGTAGGATCAATAGGTTCGCAAATTTTAATTGGGTCTTCTTTGGCTACTGCCAAAGAATTGTGTGTTCAGTTTTTCTGAAGTTAAATGAATAAGCTGAATATTTTTAGGAGAATTGTAACTTGTCTTTTTTTAGAATTGCTTTTCCACAAGCATTTTTTTAACTTACTGAGTTTATTGATGTAGTAATGTAGAATTATCTCTAACAGGAGTAACTTTTTATGCATTTGGTTAGTCCTCATTTCTCGTTAGAAATAAAGGAAATGATCAGATTCCTTTTTTAAAGATAGCTAATAGAGTGTCCCCAATATTTTCTTTATTTTTTCTATAAAATCTGTGTTATTCCATATCAGTACTACTCTTCCTAAAATATGTTTATTTCATTTACTAACACACAGCTCTTCTGATCTTTATCCAAGTCCAAAATACTGGCCTTGGAAGATTTTTGGAGGTTTGAGTTAGACAATTATAGAGACAAGTAAGACCTATCATTATTTTATTAAAACAAATCTATTGGCTAGGACTTCCCTAGGTTCTTTATATACATTTTTTTCATTACTTCACATTCTCTCACCTCACCAAAAAAGAAAAGTTCAGAAAAACACAACTCCCTGGAGGTACATATTTTTATTTGTAAGTATTTTACAAATGATCAGACATGGGTAAATAAGAGCTATGCTGGCACTTGGACACACATATGAGTGATAACAAGACTTATAATTTTTGTATTCTAGTAGATTTATATAAAGTATGTTACTTAATATATTAATAGTTTGACATTAAAATTGGGTTTCAGTATTCCAATAAAATTGGTTGGGAATCATGAAAGATAATCTCTTTACTGCTGGCCTTCTTAGAGCATTTATTATACTTATGGTCAAAGCAAGTGTATTGTCACCTTTCAGGCATATTATTTCTAAAATTACTTGGCCCCAGAACTCTAGAGGAGAACTTTTAAACAGTTTTCATTCTTACTATGCTTTGAAAACTACACAAGAGAATGTATACAACAAGGGAGACTGTTGCCCTAGAATTATGCTCCTCGTCAAGATAAATGTCCTCAATAGACATGGAACAATGAAAGTTTTTTAAGTGGTTCTTTAGTATGCACCTATATGTCTCATGTACTGTGCATACATGAGTATAATCCTTGTCATGGAATACTCCTCCTAGAGAGCTTGTTTGCAAGCTTTGAGAAAAGGTTGTGCTAAACCTTCTCATTTGCTTCTTAGATATTATGAGTTTAATTTGACAGAATGGCCAAAAAAGAAGTAATAACCTATAAATTATTGACCAGGATCATGATATTATGTTTTAACTTCAATTAGGATAATAAAGCCTAACCAAATAGCATAGCTCTTAGTCATATTTTGCTACAAAATAAATCCATAATTTCAAAATACAAATTTTAAGAGCTCCAACCCCAACAAGAAATTATTAGCAAAATGTCTTCTCTCAATGTGCTCCATAGTGCTGTCTCATATGGGTTCTTCTACCAAAATCAGTTTATCCTGTAACCACACTACTGCTTTTGCTACTGATTTCTCATGATGCTGCTTCTCTGCTGGGTACACGTGCTCTTCTCCTCTGGTAGTCATTGATGTTCCATTTTGCTTAGAATTCCTTTCAGGTTAGCCATCTTTCTGGATAATTCTTAGACTAGTTAGATAATAGAACACATTTGAATTCTAATTAACAAATTATTTAACTCTTTTCCACATTTAAAAATCAGGACACATCAAGTTTTAGGGGGAGGGATCAATCCCCTTTATGCCCCCAGTCCTCATTTTATATTTTTATTATCCACTTTCTGTGGACAAGTCCTGCCGGGGGTCACGACAACAGAGATGCAAAGACCTGACTCCAGGGACCAGGTTCAGTGATACAGATCCACTTTATTCAGGAAGTAAGCTAGCTTATATACACAGGTTCAGCCTATAGGGTGTTACAGCGTGTCCTTCATAGCCAATGACTGAAAAGATCAGGGAGCTGCATGGTTAGCACTGAGTCACTTCCTTATAGCGGGCGAGCTCCCTTCCTGGGTATGCTGAGGAGGGTTCTGGGAGCTGGAGTGTTCTCACAGCATTGCATCAGCCGCAGCTGCTAGGAATGCGCTCTGCACTCCACCCAAATCTCCCCCTTCTCTTTTAATTAAGGCCAATTGGACTTGATAAATGACAGCTTGCTATTGTGGCTTCTGAATGCTATGCATTATGCAATGGAACCCTAGTAGAACTAAAACAACTATAATACCTATTATACTATATGCTAATAGATTAGCTGGATTAAACAATGAGGCAAGCTTCTGTAATGTTTGACTAGTTAGGAAATAGAATGGGGGGTCTTAAACAGGGGATTCCTCCTAGGGGTCGGGATGTCATGTCCCTCCCATTGTGTTACAGAGACCTTCTAGGTGCCGTTAAACACAGTTCCATTTTGATTGTAAAAAATAGATGTAGGTCCATTCACGCCCCCTTCCCACAAAGGTCCCAGCGTCCAAACACAGAACAAATGGCTTGCTGTAAGCTGTGTACTGCATATGGTTGCAAGGCACATTACACAAATTACAGCAACATGACAAATCATACAATTTCAGCAATTACAAAGGTACACTTAACCAGTCTCTGAGCACTTTGCCAAAAGTGCAAAATGACTTTGACCTTCTTTCCAGCCATGGGTAAAGCTTCCTGGGGCAGGGGGAGGGCCTCCAACAAAGCCATCCCCCACCCCCATCAAGGTATTTTGTATTGGCCAAAATCCGTAAGTCCATCCAACAAAGGAGCCAGTGCCCACTCCAGTCATAGTCCAGGAAATCAGTCCATGCACATGGGGCCTCAGCCTCTCCCCTCATCCCTGCCATCTTGGCAGGTCTTACACTGTCCCAAAGAGGAGCACGTGGCAATGGCAGTCAGCATTTCCATCTCTGCTCTGGAGAGCGTGATGGCATTCACCCCTATATCCCAAAATGTCAGTGAACCCACCAGCGGCTTAGCAGGCACTCCCTGCCATTCCAGTGGCCACTCTGCGATGCAAGCCTGGCTTCCATTCATCCTCCCACCGCAGCTGCCACTGTTTACCTTCTGGAGTCTGCAAATTGCAATTCCGGCCCAATTCTCCTCATCCTCTAAAGATGAACTGAAAACACCAGCTCGTACTGCCGGACTTGAGCCCCGGGCTGCTGTCGCCTGTGTCCGGGAGTCAGCGGTTACTATAGCACAGATAAGAAAGAATAGAGCACCAGGGCCTGAGGGCCTGTCAGGGGCAATTCTCTGGGCCACCCTGCCAAAGCCTCCACATCCCCCCAGGTGATGGGGCATGCACGCTGGCCATGAGGTCTTCTTCTGGAGCACTGAGGACCTCCTTCCTTAAGGCATAGTCGGTGTGGAGAAGGCTAGGGCTGTGGCTTTGGACAGGTGAAGACTGAACCATTTAGTGGGTGCCCAAGAAATCCTGTCAAGCAGGTTGGGGAATTCCTGGGATCCAAATTGGCTGAAAAACACAAGCATAACCTCTCCCCTGCATTGGAAGAGGGTGTGATCCCCGCCATTGTGCCATGACTAGATCCTTCCAGCATCATTTCAGAGAGAGGGGCAGGGGAGAAAGAGAGCGAGAGATACAGCAAAATAGACAAGACTGACAGACAGAAAGAAAAAAGACACATGGGGGCGTATAGGCTGGTCCATGGGTCTGCAGCAGGAACACATGTTGGAGTTAAAGCTGGGGTAGAAAATGGCATCCAAGAGGCTGGGGTGGGGCACTGAGCCCCCTCCCCCCCGCACACACACACACACACCCCGCCCACAGGGAATGCGGAAGTAGCGACTTCCACTTTTTCCGGCAGCAGAGCTGATTGCACGGTTTCTAATGTATCTAGTTTTGTTCCTGCACACCTGGCTGCCAGTCCATCAAACTCGGTGGCCCAACCCTTTTCTTCCTCTACAGGGGGAGGCAAATATGGAGGTAGGGGTTCTTCTGAAAGAGGAGTAGCCTGTAGGACCTTAGGGACCGGCAGAGGGTCCCCAGCAGAAGCACCAGTCAAGCAGGTGTGTATTGCCAATAAGGCAGGAGTGAGGCCGAGAGGGAAGGTTTGCCCCTCATGCACCTTGGCTGAACAAATGTGTTGGAGAGCTTGGGCTCAAGTATCTGGGTCCCAGAGGGACAAGTCCTCAATCCAGGGATTGAGACCAGAGAGAATCTCCCAGTAAGTACAGAGATCCTTTTCACAAACTTTAACTTGCCTACTCTGCAATAGGGCGTGCAGGGCTTGAGCCTGCGGGGCTTGAGAGGGGGGGGGGAGAAGGTTTCCCATTGCAGAGGGTCACTCACCTGACCCTTGGATGCTGGTTAGGTCCCTGTCCGAACTTGGGCACCAGTTGTGGACGAGTCCTGCTGGGGTGAGGACGACAGAAATGCAAAGTGCTGACTCCGGGGATCAGGTTCAGTGATGCAGATCCACTTTATTCAGGAAGTAAGCTAGTTTATATACACAGGTTCAGCCTATAGGATGTTACAGCATGTTCTTCATAGCCAATGGCTGAAAAGATCAGGGAGCTCCATGGTTAGTGCTGAGTCACTTCCTTATAGCAGGCGAACTCCCTTCCTGGGTATGCCCAGGAGGGTTCTGGGAGCTGGAGTGTTTTCACAGCATTGCATCAGCCACAGCTGCTAGGAATGCGCTCTGCACTCACCCACAACTTTCAAGGATGACTGACTGGAAAAGAGCTCTTCATTTGAAATATGGGATATGGTCTGACTCTAGGAACTCACCAAGACAATCAAAACAGACTAGTTTCTGAACCCTTCTAACATTTAGTATATTTAGTCTTTTCATTATAAGCTGACAGTCTGCCCAACTCCCCACCTCACTTGCCTGATTAGGTTGCAAAAGGCTGTTAAGCTGTGGTGCTGGATTGTTTACACTACCCCCAATGTTCCCTGGAAAGACTGGAGGCAAGTTTCTTCTATCCATTGTTTGGTGGAAAGTTAAGATGATATGTATGGTGGAGGTTTTGGAGTGGTGATTAAAAGTAAGGAATTGTCTCTTGAAGCCTTTTGGATTTCTATAAAAGAAGAATATGTGGCAACAATTAAAAAAGCTTTGAACATTTTGCTACAATTTTCAACATTCTATTTATGTGAATTAGGATTTTCTACCCTCAACACAATTAAGAGGAAAAGGAGAGGAATTCTTTTATGTATTGATGAGGAAATGAGTGTTTGCCTTTCAAATATATGCCCAAACATTGAAGAAATCACTAGGACACATCAGGCTCATGTTTCTCATAAAGACAAGAATGAAAAAAACTTAACTAATTCAAACTGGGACCTGCCAAATTTACTAAATCTTACTAAGAATGTATCTATATATATGTAAAGATAACTTTTTTGTCATTTTTAAAATTTTTTAATGCCTCTTTTTTATGAACTCTAAAAAGCATAACTCAAAAAATGTAACATAAAAATGTTTTTTCATGTCAGAATAAATTTAATTTTGTCACATGTCTTTCTTTTTTTTAAATAATTTTATTTTTTTAATGGGGTGACATCAATAAATCAGGATACATATATTCAAAGATAACAAGTTCAGGTTATCTTGTCGTTCAATTATGTTGCATACCCATCACCCAAAGTCAGATTGTCCTCTGTCACCTTCTATCTTGTTATCTTTGTGCCCCTCCCCCTCCCCCTTTCCCTCTCCCATTCCCCCCTCCCCTCCATAACCACCACACTCTTATCAATGTCTCTTAGTTTCACTTTTATGTCCCACCTACATATGGAATAATGCAGTTCCTGTTTTTTTCTGATTTATTTATTTTGCTTCGTATCATGTTATCAAGATCCTACCATTTTGCTGTAAATGATCCGATGTCATCATTTCTTATGGCTGAGTAGTATTACATAGTGTATATGTGCCACATCTTCTTTATCCAGTCATCTATTGACAGGCTTTTTGGTTGTTTCCATGTCCTGGCCACTGTGAACAATGCTGCAATAAACATGGGGCTGCATGTGTCTTTACGTATCAGTGTTTCTGAGTTTTGGGGGTATATACCCAGTAGAGGGATTGCTGGGTCATAAGGTAGTTCTATTTGCAGTTTTTTGAGGAACCACCATACTTTCTTCCATAATAGTTGTACTACTTTACATTCCCACCAACAGTGGATGAGGGTTCCTTTTTCTCCACAGCCTCTCCAACATTTGCTATTACCTGTCTTGCTAATAATAGCTAATCGAACAGGTGTGAGGTGGTATCTCAATGCAGTTTTGATTGGCATTTCTCTAATAGCTAAAGAAGAGGAGCATCTTTTCATATATCTGTTGGCCATTTGTATTTCTTCCTGGGAGAAGTGTCTGTTCATGTCCTCTTCCCATTTTTTTATTGGATTGTTTGTTTGTTTGTTGTTGAGTTTTATGAGTTCTTTGTATATTTTGGATATTAGGCCCTTATCTGAGCTGTTGTTTGAAAATATCAGTTCCCATTTAGTTGGCTTTCTGTTTATTTTGTTATCAGTTTCTCTTGCTGAGCAAAAACTTCTTAGTCTGATGTAGTCCCATTCATTAATTTTTGCCTTCACTTCTCTTGCCTGTGGAGTCAAATTCATAAAATGCTCTTTAAAACCCAGGTCCATGAGTTGAGTACCTATGTCTTCTTCTATGTACTTAATTGTTCCAGGTCTTATGTTTAGATCTTTGATCCATTTTGAGTTAATTTTAGTACAGGGGGAGAGACTGTAGTCCAGTTTCATTCTTTTGCATGTGGCTTTCCAGTTTTCCCAGCACCATTTATTAAAGAGGCTTTCTTTTCTCCATTGTGTGTTGTTGGCCCCTTTATCAAAAATTATTTGTCTATATATATGTGGTTTTATTTCTGGACTTTCTATTCTGTTCCATTGGTCTGAGTGTCTATTTTTCTGCCAATACCATGCTGTTTTGATTGTCATGGCCCTATAATAGAGTTTGAAGTCAGGTATTGTCATTCCCCCAGCTTCATTTTTTTTCTTTAGGATTGCTTTGGCTATTCGAGTTTTTTTATAGTTCCATATAAATCTGATGATTTTTTGCTCTATTTCTTTAAAAAACATCATTGGAAGTTTGATGGGAATTGCATTAAATTTGTATATTGCTTTGGGTAATATAGCCATCTTGATTATATTTATTCTTCCTAGCCAAGAACAAGGTATATTCTTCCATCTCATTATATATTTTCGATTTCCCTTAACAATGGTTTATAGTTTTCATTATATAAGTCCTTTACATTCTTTCTTATGTTTATTCCTAAGTATTTTTTTTGTTGTTGTTGCAATGGTGAAGGGGATTATTCTTTTGAGTTCGTTCTCAATTGTTTCATTGTTGGCATATAGAAAGGCTATTGACTTCTGTATGTTAATTTTGTATCCTGCGACCTTAATGTATTGGCTTATTGTTTCTAGTAGTCTTTTTGTGGATTCTTTGGGGTTTTCGATGTATAGGATCATATCATCTGCAAAAAGTGATACCTTTACTTCTTCTTTTCCGATATGGATGCCTTTTATTTCTTTGTCTTGTCTGATTGCTCTGGCTAGAACCTCTAGTACCACATTAAATAAGAGTGGAGAGAGTGGACAACCCTGTCTTGTTCCTGATTTAAGGGGGAAAGCCTTCAGTTTAGTGCCATCTAATATGATGTTAGCTGATGGTTTATCATATATGGCCTTTATCATGTTGAGATATTTTCCTTCTATACCCATTTTGTTGAGAGTCTTAAACATAAAATTGTGTTGTATTTTATCAAAAGCCTTTTCTGCATCTATTGATAAGATCATGTGGTTTTTGTTCTTTGTTTTGTTGATATGGTGTATTATGTTAACTGTTTTACGTATGTTGAACCATCCTTGAGATTCGGGGATGAATCCCACTTGATCATGATGTATTATTTTTTTAATATGTTGTTGTATTCAATTTGCTAGTATTTTGTTTAGTATTTTAGCATCTGTATTCATTAGAGATATTGGTCTGTAGTTTTCTTTTTTTGTGCCATCCTTGCCTGGTTTTGGTATGAGGGTTATGTTGGCCTCATAAAATGTGTTTGGAAGTATTGCTTCTTCTTCAATTTTTTGGAAGACTTTCAGTAGAATAGGAACCAAGTCTTCTTTGAATGTTTGATAAAATTCGCTGGTATAGCTGTCAGGGCCTGGACTTTTATTTTTGGGGAGGTTTTTAATGGTTTTTTCTATTTCTTCTCTACTGATAGGTCTGTTTAGGCTTTCTGCTTCTTCTTGACTCAGTCTAGGAAGGTTGTATTGTTCTAGGAATTTATCCATTTCTTCTAGGTTGTTGAATTTAGTGGCATAAAGTTTTTCATAGTATTCTACAATAATTCTTTGTATATCTACGGTGTCCGTGGTGATTTCTCCTCTTTCATTTTGGATTTTGTTTATATGAGTTCTTTCTCTTTTTTCCTTGGTAAGTCTTGCCAAGGGTTTGTCAATTTTGTTGATCTTTTCAAAGAACCAGCTCCTTGTTCTATTAATTTTTTCTGTAGTTTTTCTGTTCTCTAATTCATTTATTTCTGCTCTGATTTTTATTATCTCCTTTCTTCGGCTGGTTTTGGGTTGTCTTTGTTCTTCTTTTTCTAGTTCTTTAAGGTGGGAAGTTAAGTGGTTCACTTGGGCTCTCTTGATTGTTCATATATGCCTGAAGTGATATGAACTTCCCTCTTATCACTGCTTTTGCTGCATCCCATAGATTCTGATATGTCGTATTGTCATTTTTATTGGTCTGTATATATCTTTTGATCTCTGCACTTATTTCTTCTTTGACCCATTCATTTTTTTAAAAGTATGTTGTTTAGTTTCCACATTTTTGTGGGATTTTTTTCCTCTTTTTTGCAGTTGAATTCTAGTTTCAAGGCTTTATGATCAGAAAATATGCTTGGTACAACTTCAATTTTACTGAATTTGCTGATGTTGTTTTTGTGGCCCAACATATGGTCAATTCTTGAGAATGATCCATGTACACTGGAGAAAAAGGTATACTCAGTCACTTTGGGATGAAATGTCCTGTAGATGTCTATCATATCCAGGTGCTCTAGTGTTTTGTTTAAGGCCACTATGTCTTTGTTGATTCTCTGTTTGGATGACCGATCTAGAGCCGTCAGCGGTGTATTGAGGTCTCCAAGTATGATTGTATTTTTGTCAGTTTTTGTTTTAAGATCAATAAGTAGCTGTCTTATATATTTTGGTGCTCCTTGCTTTGGTGCATATATATTAAGAATTGTTATGTCTTCTTGATTCAGTGTCCCCTTAGCCATTATGAAATGGCCATTTTTGTCTCTGAGTACTTTTCCTGTCTTGTAGTTAGCAATATCTGATATGAGTATTGCTACACCTGCTTTTTTTTGGATGTTATTTGCTTGGAGTATTGTTTTCCAGCCTTTCACTTTGAATTTGTTTCTATCCTTGTTATTTAGATGTGTTTCCTGTAGGCAGCATACAGTTGGATTTTCTTTTTTAATCCATTCTGCTACTCTGTGCCTTTTTATTGGTGAGTTTAATCCGTTTACAGTTACTGTAATTACTGATACTTGTGAGTTCCCTATTGCCATTTTATAGATTGCTTTCTGTTAGTTTTGTGTCTTGTTTGATCCTTCTCTTTCGTTTTTCTATCTTTTGTTTTTATTTGGTTGTATTCCATACATCTTTCTTCTGTTGCTATCTTTTTTATTTCATGTGCTTCTGTGGTGGTTTTTTCATTGGTGGTTACCTTTGAGTAATGAAAAGGGTCCCTACCCTATTTATTGTAGCGAACTATTTTGTGAGTACTTTTGTACTCCATCGTCCTTTGCTACTGTTAATCTCCATCTTCTCCCCCTCTTTCTTTTTGTTGTTTTCACAGTTTAAATTGTGTTTTTCTTGAGTTTTACTTGTGGCTCTGTGTTTTTTTTTTCTTTGTATCTGATTGAAGAACCCCCTTTAGTAATTCCTGGAGTGGGGGTTTTCTGATGATAAATTCCCTCATCTTTTCTGTATCTGTGAATGTTTTTATTTCTCCTTCATATTTGAAGGATAGCTTTGATGGGTATAGTATTCGTGGCTGAAAGTTTCTCTCTTTCAGGACTTTAAATATTGGGGTCCACTCTCTTCTAGCTTGTAGAGTTTCTGCTGAGAAATCTGATGATAATCTAATGGGCCTTCCTTTATATGTTGTATTCTTCTTTTCCCTGGCTGCCTTGAAAATTTTTTCTTTGCTGTTGGTTTGTGTCAATTTCATTATGATATGCCTTGGAGTAGGTTTGTTGGGGTTAAGAAAACTTGGAGTTCTTTTTGCTTCTTGAACTTGAGGCTTTAGTTCTTTCCACAGGCTTGGGAAGTTGTCATCTATTATTTGTTTGAGTATGTTCTTCATTCCATTTTCTCTCTCTTCTCCCTCTGATATACCTATTATTCTTATGTTATTCTTTTTGATGGAGTCAGATAATTCTTGTAGGGCTATCTCATTTTTTTTAATTTTTGAGTCTCTTTCTTCTTCTCTCTGTTGTGCCTCAAGTTGCTTGTCTTCTATTTCACTAATCCTCTCTTCTATCTGACCTGTTCTATTAGCTAAGCTTGTTACTTCCTTTTTCAGCTCATGAATTGAGTTTTTCATCTCTGTTTGATTTGTTTTTATAGTTTCAATTTCCTTGGAC
Source organism: Saccopteryx bilineata (assembly GCF_036850765.1). Taxonomy (NCBI): domain Eukaryota; kingdom Metazoa; phylum Chordata; class Mammalia; order Chiroptera; family Emballonuridae; genus Saccopteryx; species Saccopteryx bilineata. The sequence goes on from NC_089498.1 coordinate 66,522,233, forward strand.
ATATATTCTTTGTGTTCATTGAGTTGTTTTCTGAGCTCCCTAAATTGCCTTTCTGTGTTTTCTTGTATATCTCGGAGGATTTTTAGTATTTCTATCTTGAATTCTCTGTCATTTAGCTCCAAGGTTTCCAATATATTAAAGTTTTTCTCCATCGATTTTTCCTTATCTAGCTGTGTTACCTCTTTTTCTTTTGTATCCATGATATTCGATTTTCTCTTCCTTAATGGCATCTGAGGGTGGTTTTGTTGATAGTATTAATGAGATTTAATAAAGAATAAAAAGTTAAAAAAATAAAAAATTGAAAAGAGTTGTTTTTTTTTAAAAAAAATTAATAATGAAATAAAGAAAAATAAAATAAAATAAAATAAATTTTTAAAAATGAAATTATTCCCCCCCCTCCTTTTTTCCTCTCCTCTCCTCTCCCCTCTTTCTTGTGAAAATCTTGTGCTGAACTGTGAATTATAACAAACAATGCCTGTGATGGAGGTCCTGAATTGGGGAAAAGTAATAAAGGGCCAAAAAAAAAAAAAGAAAAAAAAAAGAAAAAAAAAGAAAAAAAGGGAGTATGGACCCACAAAAAGCAAATAAGGAAAAAATTTGAGTCAAGAATAAAATGATTTACTTTTAGGTGTTGGTTGTCTAAGAGTTATGATGAGAGGAATAAGAGGAAAATAAAAAAATGGGGGGACAAATTAAAAAATACTATTGTCTTTAGTGGAACAAGAACTAGATAAAATGGAGAGCCAGGGATGGGAGCACTGCTAGTGAGCTAAAAAGGTGAAGTAAAAAACCCCCAAAATGTCACAAACATAAGTTTGAGTCCCAGATAAGATAATTTGTTTGTTATTGAGGTTTGAATGAGAGGAGATGTAAAGGAGAAAGGAAGAAACTAATATAGAGGGAGAAAAGAAAGAGAGAGAGAGAAAAAAAGAGGGAACCACTAAAAGAAGAAAAAAGAAAGGAGAGAGAGAGAGAGAGAGAGAGTTAAGGGTTTTGGAGTGCAACCCTCATAGAGAGAAAGGAAGAGGAGAGAAAAGGTAATGGGAGATGTAACACTTATCAGTAGTGTAGTTCAAGGAGAGAAGAGAGTAAGACGGGTAGAGAGTTAATTGGCCAAATTGGAGGAGGAAAAAAAGTATCAAGAATGAAGATAAGAGAAACAAACAAACAAATATAATAAAATGGGATAGGTTATAAAGTCTGCAGATTATTCTTGATTTTGAGAGGTTATCTTCTTGCTTTTTCTTTTCTCTCCCTCTTCCTGGTCGGTGACTCTGTACCCCGGGTTCTGCCCCTTTGGCATGCTCAGGTAGAGGTTTGCAGTTGATAAGTCTCTATGGCAATGTCATGTATTGTGCTTTAGTCTCGTTGGCAGTTGAAGCTCATTAGCTTTTATAGGCTCTGACAGTGAGAGAGTCCGTGTTCCTGGAGCCTTTCTCCTAGTCTTTCCTTCCTCAATTAGTAGCCTGATAATCCATCTATGGGGTTGCTGCTGCCTCTGTCTGGATAGTAAGAGGCTCAAAGAGCTGGCAACTCCCCACTCTATTTCCACTCAGCACAGGGCTCTGGGTAAGGCTCAGTCAGTCAGAGCTGCTAGCATAATCAGGCGGGCTTTCTGCCCACTTAAAGACCTCTGGCTCTGCCACTCTGTCCGGTAACACAGGCGGGCGCCCACTTCCGGGTGCTTGGAGGAAACTCTCGCTCACTATCTGTGCATGCAGACCAGGATATCCGGCCAGCAGTCTCACGCTCTGAGTGAAACCCCCAACCGCAGGGAAAAGTTGCAGCGTTGGAATTGGCTCTCGCTCCGTCCCCGTGCGCGGCTTTTGCAAGGCGCTGGGTGGGCCCGAGATTCCGCTTTGGCCCACACAAAGGCCCCTGACTCTGCCCCTCTGTGCGATAACTCAGGCGCGCACTGCCGAGGCACTCGGAGGAATCTCTCGCTCACTATCTGTCGTAGACCAGGATATGAGGCCGGCCGCGTTTCCCTCTGAGTGAATCCCCTACCAGCATGGAAAAGTTCCACCATTGGAATTAGTTCTCACTCTCTTCCGTGCGTGGCTTTCCCAGGGTGCTGGGGCTGCCCAGAGATTCCGCTTTCGGCACACACAATGACCTCTGACTCTGCCTCTCTGTGGGGTAACATGGGCACCCACTCCCGGGGCTTAGGAAGAAATCTCTCGCCCACTATCTGCGCGCCCTGACCAGGAGATCGGGTAAAACAGCTATCTCGCTTGTCTTTCTTTGTTTGGGTTTGGCGCGAGTGTTAGCTTGTATTGCCCGGGTTGCCAGAGGATCAGTTTTTCCTCGGCTTGGATCTCCGTGCCACAGCCTGGTTCGGCCGTTTGTGCCGCGACCTGGATCTATTCACCCCCTTTGCCCGCCTCAGTTTCTATATTCACGGATCCAGAGAAAGCTGCCCTGTTTAGGTTAGTGAGGAAGGTGGAGCATTTCTTACTCCCTATTTCCTTCGGGGATTTTGTTATATATTTAGCCAATTTTTCGCTCGACTATACCTTCGGGTGTATTGCGAAACATCTGGAGGCTCTAAGGATAGGTTTTTCTGTTTCTGGTTGAAGATCTTGTTGAGTTTTGGGGGAGATTTATCGGTATCGCTTCCTACCCCGCCATTACTCTGATGTCATCTCCCCCATATTTATTTCTTTTAATTACCATAAAAGCACACTTGGATTTTATATATTTTTCTTTAATATTGGACTTAATTATTATAACATATTCTCAGAAATTTGTATATAATGCATCTACAATTATTTGTAGGATTTTAAATGCGCCCTGACCTCAAAATTTTGAGCACCACTGGCTTAAATAGTAGTACATACATATGGAAAATGTTTCTTAAAACTATTCAAGAAGTGGCAGTAACATGGCACAGGGATATTTTAACATATACATTGCAAAATAAAACAAATTTTCTCATGAGTTTCAATGTGCACTTATGTCCTTAAGAAAATTTATCCTACAAATTAATAAAGAGTAAATTTCTGGGCTCCCTTACAGAGATTCTCATTCAGTAAGCATGAAGTAGGCTTTTAGAATCTGCATTTTCAAGCATTACTAAGTGACTTTGAAACTGGAGATATAGAATTAACTTTTAGAAAATGTAGTCTCAAAAAATAAATTCAATTTCTGGGGTTCTGAAATAAGTACTCAAGTAAAAGTAACATTATTAAAGAGATCAGAAAACTTTATAAATCTGAAACATATCTATTTAGATTACTTCACTACTGTATGGACATTGGCCACCACCATCGTGGTCGTGTAGGTTTACATTGGATTCGGGCAGAGAGTAAAGAAACATTGCAGTCAGAAAATGGTGGGCCATTCCTTTATTAAAGTCTCACACTGGCTGACAAGCGTTTGCAAACACATAGGGAAACACTTCCCTTTTCATCAGGGCTTCCAAAGCCCTGACACATTCTCTGGTTCCACAACGAGGAGAATCTCCTCCGGTTCCTCCTAGAGTCAAAGGCCCCACCAGTCTCAGCAGTGCTCCCAAAGCCCCTCAGCTCTGGTTCCCCATCTGCACACCTTCACTTTTCTTTCAAACATGGTTTCTCTCTCCTTCTGCAAAACTACCTGGGCCCACAAAGACCCATCCTCTAGCAAACATTAGCAAAACAATGGTCCTTCCCAAGCAGGAAGGTAATTTACAATTTTAAAGACCACATACACCTGGCGCTGCCCAGCACTATTTTGTAGCAATAAAAGTGAACAAACTAAAAAATTACAAATTTTACAAACTCATTTGTTGAACAGCTACATTTAGACTTTCCTCACAAACTAGGAATGTGTAGTTATTTTACATTGCCATAATCTGAAGTGCCTATACTGCTGCTTCTATGGTTTTTTTCATTTTCAATAACTAATTAATGAAAAACAATGCTATCCTCTCAAAGAAAAAGAAAGCATTCTTAGGAAAACAAATACACTATTATAATTAAATAGTGTCAGTTGCTATGCCAACCTCAGTTCTCTTTCTCATCCAGTCCATACTAAACACATTGGTGCCAGTTCCCCCTTTCAATCTTTCTTGCATCCTCCTTCTCAAACATTATTAGGGAAGCCATGCCCAACATTAAAAGCACGCTTTAATGTACTACTGATATATACAACATTATTTCTTACTATTTTCTTTTATAAACAATTTACTTTTGTCAAATTGTTCTGCTAAATTTCTCTTTAATATCGAATATACATTTCTAACTATGTGTCTCTTCTCTTTCAATTTTCTGCCTGAAAGCCACTACTTTTAAAAAAAATCTAATTCCAAGTCATCATTCAAAAGCTATTAAAAGATACAGTATATCTGTTTAAATACTCTATTGTTGATTCTGTAATGAATTTCTACTAGAATTTTTATATGAGTTATTTAGGGTGTAGTTTATGCCATTTACCATATATAAACATAAGTATATATTATGCATTATACATATGCAAATTATCTTATTTGTATTAAGCCTATTTAATTAAGGGTAATCATGCTTTACTTTTAATCTTTTTCTTTTCCTCATTTTTGTGTCCCAAGTATCTAACGTAATATATATAAACACTATGTGTATTGAAAAATAAATGAAAAAGTTACAATGATTATATAGAGAGTTATTTTTCTCCTAAACTTAATTTTTAGTTAATATAACTCTTTATGAAAAAATAACATATTTTTGCTCAGATGAAACATGAATAATGATTGTTTCTAAAATCAACAGAGTTGTCAATGTCTTCACAGCCCATTTGGAAATTCATATAAGAACTATTTGTTTCTACAGCAAATGTTTTCTACTTGAGAAGTGTTAGCAGATCCTGAGGCATAAACATACACATTGAAGCATGAAAGAAGTTTTGACTGCATTTTGTGTGTTACAGTTGTGGGAGTTGTTATGACAGATGACACTTTTTCTTAACAAAAGCTGTTAAATTTGCTTGGACTTACTGCAAAATTTGAATATGAATGTATTCATTTTTGTTCATATGGGGCTATCTGGTATGTTCTGAGTCAGGCTTTGTCTATCTGAACCATGTAATTTACATTGAGCCAGATCTATGAACTTTTAAAGTTTATTGGAATTTTGATTCCCCAAATGTTCTGATTGCCATTCATTAAGCTATAGCCAACTGAGGTATTTTAGAGACTGGAATTCTATCAGGAAGTCTACCAATGTGGTTATCAAGAGAGAAGTTACAGTGTGGTAAGAAGAACATTCGTGGTAATATAAGAAAAATTTTGCTTTCAATGGAACAAGGTAGCTTATGAAGTAGCTTATGTAGAGTTCTATTATAAGCAAAATTTTGTTTTATGCTATAGAGAACAAAAAATTATTCTTTAACTGGCTTTGGGACAGTTTATTAGCAATGCTGAGGAAAAAATATATTTTATAGTATAAGACAGATTTTACTATTTATTTATTCATTTATTCAAGACTTCTTTATTCCATTGAATTGAGAGAAAAAGAGAAAGAAGAATAGAGAAGGGAAGAAGTGGTCAAACCTTTGACCTCTGGTGGACTGAGCTGATGTTTTATTCACTGAGCTACCCAGCCATAACCCACATTACAAGGTAAATTTTAAATGGTCAGTTGTATGTATAAATGTATATATGTGTGTGAAACTATTGCAATATTATGACTTGGAAATAACTTTTTGTAAAACTTTAAAAAGAAAACATCTTTCTAAATTCTGAAGAGATAAGAGACCAAAAAGATAAGATATTTGACTAAGTCAAAATAATTTTTGAAGGTCACAAAATAATAAATGCAAGTTATATATATGTGCAGTAAATATTTATGCTTATTGCATGTGTCCTTAAGTTCTCAAGACCTAGATATTTATATTTATTTATTTATTTATTTATTTATTTATTTATTTATTTATTTCATTTTTCCGAAGCTAGAAATGGGGAGGCAGTCAGACAGACTCCCACATGCGCCCGACCAGGATCCACCCAGCATACCCACCAGGGGGCGATGCTCTGCCCCTCTGGGGCATTGCTGTGTTGCATCCAGAGCCATTCTAGCGCCTGAGGCAGAGGCCACAGAGCCATCCTTAGCGCCCGGGCCATCTTTGCTCCAATGGAGCCTCAGCTGCGGGAGAGAGAGACAGAGAGGAAGGAGAGGGGGAGGGGTGGAGAAGCAGATGGGCGCTTCTCCTGTGTGCCCTGGCCGAGAATCGAACCTGGGACTCCTGCACGCCAGGCCGAAGCTCTATCACTGAGCCAACCAGCCAGGGCTTTATTTATTTATTTTTATACAAAAATTATAACTAAACATTTAGTAACTATTACAGAAGTTTCATCAGGTGATTTTATGCCTGCTAAGTTTTTATTTTATTTTTATTATTTTTAATTTAATTTATTGTGTTTACATAAATTCTAGTGTTGCCCTGAATGCATCCTCCTACCTTGTATTTCTTCAAAATCTCCCTTGCCTAGATATTTAAGTAAATATAAATATCATAATATGACTTCTCTTTAAGGAAATATCAAAAGTCACATATCTGATTTTTTTGTTAGAAAAAAAGCATTATATTAGATTAAAAAATGTGAAGCAATCTCTTAAATCTAAAAATATATCAAGTTTTATTCTTACACAACATTGTATTTATTCTTGCTAATAAGGAATGTTTAGGAAAAATAAACAAAAAAATTATTTTTATAAATAATCTCGTTAAATAAGTCTTTAGGCCCTGGCCGGTTGGCTCAGTGGTAGAGCATTGGCCTGGCGTGCGGGAGTCCCGAGTTCGATTCTTGGCCAGGGCACACAGGAGAAGCGCCCATCTGCTTCTCCAGCCCTCCCCCTCTCCTTCCTCTCTGTCTCTCTCTCCCGCAGCTAAGGCACCATTGGAGCAAAGATGGCCCCAGGCGCTGAGGATGGCTCTGTGGCCTCTGCCTCAGGCGCTAGAATGGCTCTGGTTGCAACAAAGCGATGCCCCAGATGGGCAGAGCATCGCCCCCTGGTGGGCATGCCAGGTGGATCTCGGTCGGGCGCATGCGGGAGTCTGTCTGACTGCCTCCCCATTTCCAACTTAAGAAAAATACAAAAAAATAAATAAGTCTTTAAATAAAACCAGACTCAAACATTTTAATATGTTATATCTGTTTTTAAACATTTTAATACATAAATGTGTACATAAATAAATATTTGCATTAAAGAGAAAACAGTAACTCTTATAGCATTGAAAAGTTTATTGTTTGTTCCATTATAACCTCCATGTTTTCTCTCTAGTATTGACCTCATCGTCAGTGCTAAAACTGTGTTTCATGCTTTCAGTTCTACATCTAACATGTAAAACCTTATTTTTTCAAAGAAGTGAAATATATTTAGGTTATCCTATGATACTATTAAGTATGGCTAGTACAGGAGTTTGTTATAAAAATATTTTTTATTCAACAATTTTAGTGTACTGTCACACCCCAATTATAAAACCCAGATTATAATTCTCAATATTTGAAATAACAGTTGTCTGAAAGTGATTTGCATGGAAACTTAAAAATAATCTTGATTAATTCTGAAAAATTTTAAATATAAATATTATCTGAATTTTCATTTACTCATTAACATAAACAAAGGTTATAAGTCCAAAATTCATTAAAGAGAAATTATACCTAGCACAAGCAAACATGTGGAAAATACTGAATTATATTTGTTATTAGAAAAATCTGAATTTACATAAGTTGTTAAATATGGAAAACTTTTAAAAAATAATAATCGACATAGAATAGTTTAATAAAAAATTAAGCATTTCTTATATTTTTTGTAAAATGATTATTTTTAGGAAATTTAGAATACATGATCAAGAAAGAAACATCATTAATTGTAATCTTATAACTCAGAGATAAATACTTTTCACATACTGGTAGAGCTTTCTAAAGCAATATATCACTATATAATTAGGGTGTATGTATATGGTCTGTGAGATAAATTGGGTTACAACAAGAGAAAAATACAACAAATAGTGCTATAACATAAAAAAGTTATTGTTTACTTAATTAGTAGTCTATAGTCAGAGAGTTCTAATTTTGGTTAAGCAGATTTATGAACTCAGGTATTGGGTAAGTGTCTATGATTTCCCTGAATTTTTGTGATTTTTAAAATGTATGATTTAACTTTAATGTCATATTCTTTGGATTTAAACTAAAAGTGGGAAGTTAGGAGGTAGCCAATGTCATGAGTGACCTTTCTTCTTTGACTCTTAACACCATAAAATGCTTTCTCAGAGGCCCTAATTATACTTCTCTTCAAGGCTAGAAGCAAGAACTAGGTCACACAGACACACTGTTTTATAGGAAAGCCATGGAGACTAAATTTCTGAACATTTTAACCTTTGTAAGATGGGAAGGCAAGAAAATAAAGGCCTTGGAATGTTTTCGAGGTAACCAAATAACAATATGTGTCACAGTGGAGTGTATGCGTAAATCTGGATCCTATTCTTCATATTTGAGTATGAAAGTACATGTTTTATCTAAAGCTAAGTGAAAGTCATTCTAAGTAATTTATATTTTCAACATAAATATTAATTGTTGGCTACTACTTTGTTTTATATATGTACTATTCTTTCTTTCTTTCTTTCTTTCTTTCTTTCTTTCTTTCTTTCTTTCTTTCTTTCTTTTTGTTTCTTTTTTTTGGTGAGAGAACAAAAGATAATGAGGCAGACTTCCCCTTGAACCCCAGACTACGATCCACTCAGCAACCCTGTCTGGGACCAATGCTCCAGTACCAAGTTATTTTTAGCACTGGAGGTTGATGCGCTCAGACCAATAAGCTATCCTCAATGCCCTGGCCATGCTCTAACCAATCAAGCCACTGGCTGAAGGAGGAGAAAAGGGAGAAAAGGAGGAGAAGGAAGGAAGAGAAGCAGATGGTCGCTTCTCCTGTGTACTCTGACCAGAATTAAACCTGAGACATCCATATACCAGCCCAACGCTCTATCCACCAAACCCCAGCCAGGGCCAGCACTATTAATTTTTAACACATTCCCTATGAAGTAGTTACTTCTATTTTCACTTTTTTTCTTTCAAAAACATTCAGAATTAAATTTCAATAATAGCTACATACCTCCTTAATTACTCAAGAATAAATTATTTTAAATTTCTTTCAATTTCTTATAGAAGGAAAGTAAAATAATAAAAAAGTATGCACCACCTAATAAGTAAGCATACTAAGTCTGAAAGAGCTATAATAATATCACAAAATAAACTTGAAAACAAGTATTACTATTGAAAAATTGTTACACAAGTAAAAATATAAGGCTCCAATAAATTAAAAATTAAAATTAAAATAAGAATACATATGTTTAAGATAAACATAAAAAATAAAAGATGTAAGGCTCAATTCTATGGAAAGAATTAACAAACATGCATATATATCTACTAAGAGGACCTCAAAATACATAAAATAAAAACTAAGAAATCTAAAGACAAATACATGCATATTAATTATTTGAGCTGGAAATTTTAATACCATGAATAAATTGATAAAAACAAGTACATAAAAGGTCAATAATGATATAAAAATTTGGGCCTGGCCGGTTGGCTCAGCAGTAGAGCGTTGGCCTGGCATGCGGGGGACCCGGGTTCGATTCCTGGCCAGGGCACATAGGAGAAGTGCCCATTTGCTTCTCACCCCCTCTCCTTCCTCTCTGTCTCTGTCTTCCCCTCCCGCAGCGAGGCTCCATTGGAGCAAAGATGGCCCGGGCGCTGGGGATGGCTCCTTGGCCTCTGCCCCAGGCGCTAGAGTGGCTCTGGTCTCAGCAGAGCGACGCCCCGGAGGGGCAGAGCATCGCCACCTGGTGGGCAGAGCCACCCCTGGTGGGCGTGCCGGGTGGATCCCGGTCCGGCACATGCGAGAGTCTGTCTGACTGTCTCTCCCCGTTTCCAGCTTCAGACAAAAAAAAAAATGTGAACAATCCTAGTCACCATGTTGAATTAATTGCTATTTATAAAACACTACCCACAATAATGACAAAATGCTTTCTCTTTCAAATTTATAAAAAAATATTCACCAATATTGATCATGTGGTAAGCATAATACATGTTTTCATGAATAAGTCAAGTATAAGAGAGTATATACTCTAAGAGTACTGTTACAAATCAGAAAAAATATAATGAAATTGGAATCAATAAAATTAAGATAATAAAAGTCTTTAAATATATGTAAATTAAACTACACGGTTCTAAACAACTTATTGGTCAAAGGACAACTCACAAAAGAAATTAGAAAATATTCTGAATTTACTTGTAATTAAAATTTATCAAATAAGCCAAACAACAAATCGATGTTTCTCTCTCTCCCTTTCCCTCTTTCTAAAATCAATAATTAAAAAATTTAAAAACACTTATTACATATATTTCTTCTTTGGAAAAAATATGGTTTAAATTTAATGGCCTAAGGTTCCACTTAATGAAGTTAGATAAAGGAGAACAAATTAATTATTAAAAAATAGAAGAAAAGAGATAACAACAAGGAGTGTAAAAATTTTAAAAAAGAATCAATAGATACAATTAGAGATAAAACTTGGTTCTTTAAAATTATGAACAAAATTTGCTAATTCCTAGTAAAACTGACCAAGAATACAATTTTTCCTGTAAAGTATAAAAATTTGGCTGTATAAATGTTGAACATATGAAAATTAAAGACTATTATAAAAACATTGTGGATAATACATCATAAAATATTTAATAAACCATTTATTAACTTAAAATCAATAGAAAACAATTTTTTATGTATTGAAGGGTCATTACTATCATTTAAAAATGACTGTATATAATTTATTACACAGCTTAATCACAACTCTTTTTCACAAATTTTATATAAAGTAACATATTTGTCCAATTTCTTATTACTATAATAAATGTTTATAAATGTAAATATAAACATATTTTTCTAATTTCTTGTTATTATAATAAATGATAAGATGTACATCTTTCTTTCTGTATTAGTATTTACAGTCTTAATTTTCCTTTGGGAAAATTACTGAACTAGAATGTTCTGACCTAAGGACTCAGATGCATATTTCCAAATTGCCAGTAAAAGAAGACTGTAAATGGTAGCACTGTATAAGCATGCTTATTTCCCTTAAATAATATTAACTTTGTCTTTTATTATTTTAAAACCTTAGCCAACTTGATAGTCTGTTAAATTTAATTTTTCTATTCTTTGATTATAGAAAAGATTGAAAAATAGACATAATATGATCATAATAAAAATACTGAAAAATACAGCTAAAATTTTTAAAATAAAATCTTTTTCTTTTTTATTATTAATTTTAATGGGGTGACATTGATAAATCAGGGTACATATGTTCAGAGAAAACATCTCCAGGTTATTTTGACATTTGATTATGTTGCATTTTCATCACTCAAAGTCAAATTGTCTTCCATTACCTTCTATCTGGTTTTCTTTGTGCCCCTCCCTTCCCCCCTCTCCCTCCCTCTCTTCCCTCCCTCAACCCCCTGTAACCATCACACTCTTGTCCATGTCCATGAGTCTCATTTTTATATCCCACCTATGAATGGAATCATATAGTTTTTAGTTTTTTCTGATTTACTTATTTCACTCAATATAATGTTATCAAAGTCCATCCATGTTGTTGTAAATGATCTGATGTTATCATTTCTTATGGCTGAGTAATATTTCATAGTATATATGTACCACATCTTCTTTATCCAGTCATCTATTGAAGGGCTTTTGGTTGTTTCCATGTCTTGGCCACTATGAATAATGATGCAATGAACATGGGGCTGCATGTGTCTTTACGTAACAATATTTTTGAATTTTGGGGGTATATACCCAGTAGAGGGATTGCTGAGTAATATGGTAGTTCTATTTTTAATTTCTTGAGGTACCACCATACTTTCTTCCATAATAGTTGTACTACTTTACATTCCTACCAACAGTGGATATAAAACCACATATATATGGTCAAATAATTTTTGATAAAGGGGCCAACAACACACAATAGAGAAAAAAAAGCCTCTTCAACAAATGATGTTGGGAAAAGTGGAAAGTCACATGCAAAAGAATGAAACTCAACTACAGTTTGTCCCCTTGTACCAAAATTAATTCAAAATGGATCAAAGATCTAAATATAAGACCTGAAACAATAAAGTACATAGAAGAAAACATAGGTACTAAACTCATGGACCTTGGTTATAAAGAACACTTTATAAATTTTACTCCAAAGGCAAGAGAAGTGAAAGCAAAGATAAATGAATGGGACCACATCAGACTAAGAAGTTTTTGCACAGCAAGAGAAACTGACAACAAAACAGATGAACAGCCAACTAAACGGGAGATGATATTTTCAAACAACAGCTCAGATAAGGCCTTGCCTAATATCCAAAATAAACAAAGAACTTAAAAAACTCAACAACAAACAAACAAACAATTCAATAAAAAAATGGGAAGAGGACATGAACAGACACTTCTCCCAGGAAGAAATACAAATGGCCAACAGATATATGAAAAAATGCTTGTCATTACTAACTATTTGAGAAATGCAAATCAAAAGCACAATGAGATACCACTTCACACCTGTTAGATTAGCTATTATCAACAAGACAGGTAATAACAAGTGTTGGAAAGGCTGTGGACAAAAAGGAAAATCTTACTTTTCATCCTTAGCATTTTCATGTAGGAATTTCCACATATTGTGCATAAAATTGACAACTATATTTGAACGATTTAAATAACCCAAGATCTCTCCTCTCACACTGCAACCAGATCAAACCAAACATCTCAATCAAATTGTGACATTCCTATTCTCTCTCTTAATAATTCAAAATTAGTGCTCAGCAATAAAATTTAGACCTGTGGTGGATGGTAACTCTTCTATTATGTGTATCAGGGATAAAAAGGAATGAATTTATGATGAAAATATGATAAAGTGGAAGTAAAAGTGGTTAAGAAAGAATGATGAAGTTAACTTGGTTATAAGGTTTATATAGCCAGCAAAAACTATGCTTAGATCAAGTCAACTGTGTCCTAGGAGTTTATAGTAATAAGATATTCTGGTCAGATTTAGAGCTATTATAGTTGAGCAATAGCCAGGAGCTCAATGAGGACAGTTATATGACGATGCATCATTGCTACAGTGTAGCAATTCACCTGCACATAGTAATTGCTGCTATAATTAGTTTTGCCAGTTTTTCCTACAGAGAAATTGTTCTAGTATTATATCTATCTCAAAGTATCTAGTTTTACTGAATTTCACATCAGCATTAGTTAAAAGAGCCGTTTTATTTCAAAAGGAAAGAATGTGAATGACATTGTTACATTCAACCACATTAAAAAAGATGTAGACCATAAAAAATAAGTGCTTTGGGTTAAGCACAAATAAAAAAAATAACTAAAGTTACACTGTTTGGATCATGATGTCTGCAGAAGAAATAAATGGTTTAGTGCCTAATTATCGAAGACATTTATTTTTATCAAGGAGCTTTTACTCGAGTTACTTGTAAATTTGTGTAGTGTACATGTACAGCTGTGTATGCTTTTGCATTATAAAATTATATATGAACTCAAATAACTCATTTAAATCAACTTGACATAATAATATCTGTAAGTCACATTAAAAGATAATTATGTAAATAATAAATGTATCTGCCTGATCTGGCAGAGGCAAAGTGGATAGAGCATCCACCTGGGACCCTGGGGACCCAGATTTGAAACTCTGAGGTTGCTAGCTTGAGCACGGGGTCATTCAGCTTGAGTAAAGGTTCACTGGCTTGTGTGTAGGATCACAGATATGACCCATGGTCTCTGGTTTGAGCCCAAAGGTCACTAATCTGAAGCCTAAGGTTGCTGGCTTGGCCCAAGGTTGCTGGCTTGAGCAAGGGGTCACTGGCTCTGGTGCAGCCCTCCAGTCAAGACATGTATGAAAGCCTGACCAGGAGGTGATGCAGTGGATAAACCATTGGACTGGTATGAGGGGGACCTAGGTTTAAAACCCCAAGTTTGCTGGTTTGAGTGTGGCTTATCGACTTGAGCACAGGCTCACCAGCCTGAGTGTGGAGTCTTGAGCATGGGATTATAGTTATGACCCCATGATCGCTGGCTTGAGCTCAAAGGTCACTGGCTTCAAGACCAAGTTTGCTGGATTGAGCCTGAGGTTGCTGGCTTGAGCAAGGGGTCACTCGCTTTGCTGTAGCTCCCCAGTCAAGGCACATTTGAGAACATAATAATCAATGAACACTAAGGAGCCGCAAAGAAAAATTGATGCTTCTCATCTCTCTCCTTTCCTGTCTGTCTGTTCCTATCTGTCCCTCTCTCTGACTCTTTGTCTCTGTCAAAAAGAAAAAAAAAAAAGACACATATGAGAAAGCAATCTATGAACAACTCAATGACTTGATGCTTCTCATTTCTCTCCCTTCTTGTCTGCCTGTCCCTGCCTGTCCTTTTCTCTCTCTCATAAATAAATAAATAAATAAATAAATAAATAAATAAATAAAATATTAATAATAATAAATATGTCTAGAAATAATTTTCCCATTTTTTTCAATGAACTCTTCCTCAAGTCATACAGAAGGTGAATATATACTTTCATATTTACAATATTATTTTCATGTTGAGTTTTAAAGAAAACTATATATGAGAGTTATATGGAAAATCAAAATTCATCTTTCTTAGTGTGATAATCTGAATTGGAGAATCTGATTTACAATTGTAGCCAGAAGCAATCTTTTCAGCTACCATGCGTACTCACCCAACTCTAGAGCTTGGGATCTTCCCTAGAAGGAGATGATTTTATTTGTAGAGCCAGTAACACTTACTTGACTTTATCCAATGGGACATATTTTCTCTCTCCAAAGAGGACATCTAAAAAGAGGTATTTCAAAGAAGTATGTCTTCAGTTTGGCATAGGGAGGTTTATTTCTTAAAATTGGGTTTGTTAAGTTGTCCAATTTTCAGCTACCCAAGAAAGAAGAAAAAGACAAAGCACCTGAGAATAGTAATATTATAACACTTTAGCTATTAAACAGAGGAGCATGAACCAATGCATTTTAGATTATTATCATTTCGCCAAAAATTAATTCATACATGGGGAAATTGTGTAAGGCAGGGGCCGCCAAACTTTTTACATGGGGGGGGAGGGAGGCTAGTTCACTCTCTCTCAGACTGTTGGAGGGCCAGACTATAAAAAAACTATGAACAAATCCCTATGCACACTGCACATATCTTATTTTAAAGTAAAAAACCAAAACGGGAACAAATACAATATTTAAAATAAAGAACGAGTAAATTTAAATCAACAAACTGACTAGTATTTCAATGGGAACTATGCTTCTCTCACTGACCACCAATGAAAGAGGTGCCCCTTCCGTAAGTGCTGCGGGGGCAGATAAATGGCCTCAGGGGGCCGCATGCGGCCCGCAGGCCATAGTTTGGGGACCCCTGGTGTAAGGTATAAAAAGGATTGGAGGTGTTTCTTATGTAGCCAGCATCATGGAAACAGATGAGAGAATCCTTTAACAAAAAGAACTGAGTTAACAAAAGTGTTTCCTCTTCTTTCATAATAGTTTATTTAAATCCAAGGAAAACCAGTGTCAAATAACTAATAATTCACTAGATGGAGCTGTGGTTAATTGAAATCAAAGTTAAACCATGGCTTTCCTAACTTAATTATTTAAGGAGTCCACTAATATGGCAGTTTATAAAACATGACTTAACAAATGAAAAAATGAGATGAAAATCCTAACAAGTCTATGGGATAAATGAAAGTTTTAACGTTCATTTAAACCAGATTTTTGTGCACAGGCACACCTGTGTACCTGTTATGTATGCATATATTATGTAGTCTCTTAATGTTTTCTTGGAAACTGAACAATTAAATAAATATGTGGCAAATTGTGAAAGCCAGATTTATCACTAGTAGAGTGAAAGATTACAAATAGGGAAAGAAGAAAGAATAGAATTGTCCTTGTACTAACAGAATAGAGTTCGAAGCATTCATTTGAGATTATATTTAGTTATTACTGATACAGATGTTTACATATAAATATTGATAAATATGTGTGCATGTGTATATATAAACATATAGACACACATATATTATTATATTCACATATATTTTCTTGCCCTGTCTGCCAAGAGGACCTAAAAGCAAAAAAAAACCTAGTGGAAAAGTTACATCATATGACAGATCCTAGATTCTAATACCATTTAGAGATAAAAAGATCCAGGAATTCTTGCATAAATGACAGATTCTAGGACTGAAGAAGGAAATATACAAAATGAGCATGAAACATCATGTGGTACTTGAAAATAAGAAACATTCTCAAAAAAATAAAATTATAGCAATGGAGTATAAGAAAGGCACCAAAAGAAAAAAAAAGGACCTGTTAGCCAAAGATAGAACAATGCAGATAACAAAATAAAGTTGTTATAACATACCTATAAAATAATACAACCGATAAAATAAATATTTATAAATCCATTTTAATATAAACAAACGAGTGAATAAAGAAGTGAGGAGAAAAGACAAATTTCCCATGTAGAACAATTACAAATAATTTATGTAGATGCTCCTTTTTCTGCATAATGAGGTGGAGCATAACACCTCACCTTGTAAAGTGCAGGCTGTATGTGTTGACTTTCTTCCAAAGAGTACAGAATGGAAAGCAGGAAGGAAAGTAACACTTCAATGCAGAAACCTGAATGAACACTACCATAGCAAAGTGGTACAACCTGCAATTATTTTATTTGTTCATTTGTGAATATTTTACAACCACTAAAATGTTAGATCTATGAATATAAGTATTATGTTATCCAGGTCACCAATGTGCTCAGTAAATATTTTTCAAATGCATAAGGGATGCCATTGTCCTGTGGATAAGGACATATCTGTAAAATGCAATCTCATCTTTGGAAAGAATATAACTGAAGAGATACATGCAAACCACAAATGGTTGCCTGGCCTGCTGTCCATTTAGAAATTTCCTGGTCCTCAAAATGACTCTGTGAGACAGATGTCGTAGCTGATATTATTTCCATTTCAATATTTCTCATATTTGAACATCAGGATAACATAAGAAAGATTCGGAGACCCTCTTTTCTCAAGAACAAAAGCAGTAGAGTGATAGAGAGAAATAATCCAACAAGCTTTAAACCCAATGGATAAATTCCCTAGGAAAGATATTTGTAATTGTCATGCTTAGGTGATTTCACTAGTGTTAGGCAAATAAGTTTGTTAAATGTGATTTTTATGCTCACTTTGTTATAAATGGCACTGCCTATGTGAATGATGCTACCCAGGTGAAACTGCCAATTACCTTTCTGCTTGGGAAGGTCCTTTGTTATGCTAATGTTTCTGGAGGAGGGGTTTTTGAACCGAAAAGTTTTTAAAAGAAGAAGAAGGAAGCCATATTTTTGCAGAGAAGGCAAAGCAAGATGATCGGGTGCTGAAGGAGTAGTCAGTTTGTGCAGAGATGAGAAGATAGAAGAAGATGGGTACCAGAGGGGACTGAAGCTGGTGATGGGCCTTTGATTCTAGGAAAAGTAGGAGAAGATTCTCCTGGTTGTGAAACCAGAGAATATGTGAGTGAGTTTTGGTGCCCTGTGTGTTTTTTACTCGCCGGCCGGGTGCTAGGCTAGAATAAAGAAGTGGCCTACCAGTTTTCCGCTCCACAGTTTCTTTACCGTTTGACCAAATCTAATGGGAACCTGCACCTGCATGGCCATGACGGCAGCCACGGCTACTGTCCATACATTTGGCATAGTCAGCAGGATTTGGATCAGAACCGTATGGAGCTGCCATCAACCTTGAGCGGTGGGGTAGAGGACTGGTTGCTGTTATGGTTCCCCATGGCTGTCCTTTTGGGGACCATTGGCTGGCTGATTTTTACAGCCCTGCAAGAGGAAACAGAGAGCCCTGTGCAAGAGGCTGCCAAGGCCTGCAAACCGAGCAGTGGAAGAAGTTGGAATGCCCATGGGAGAAAGAGGTGCAAATCCTGGAACTTGACAAGAGCTGGAGAAGGAGGCCGAGCAGGTTTGTGTGTTGCACCTGGAAATGGAACAGTCTCTGGAAAAGGAATTACAGGTGTGTGAGTTGCAGTTTAGCCTGGAAGTTGCCAAGAACCAACAGCCGCAGGAGCCTAAGATAGAGCCGTGCCAGTAAAGTGAATCTGAATCAGTGGGAGCTGGCATTCCAGCTCTTCTTCTGAGGATGAGGAAAATCGGGCTGGAGTTGCAATCTGCAGACTCCAGAAGGTAATAGCCCAGCAGCAAGGAGTACCTATTAAGCCCCTGATAGGTTTGTGGGACAAAAGGGTGGATGGCAGTGTGTACTCTGGAGCAAAGGTGGAAATGCTGGCCGCATTGCCACATGCTCCTCCTTGAAACAGGATGGCAGGGATGAGGGGGGAGGCCTGAAGCCCCATGTGCGTGGACTAATTCCTGGACTGTGACTAGAGAGGGCAACAGCTCCCATGTTGGATGGACTTACAGCTTTTGGACAATGTAAAAAACCCTGATAGAGTGTGGGGGAGGAAGGACTGTTAGAGGACCCCTGCAACCGGGAACCTTTTCATCTAGTTGGAGAGAAGCTCCGAAGACATTTTGTGCTTTAGGCAAAGTGCTCAGAGACACAGTGAAGGGCATCTTTGTAATTGTTAAAATTGTATAACTTGTGCTGTTGCTGTAATTTGTGTGATGTGCCTAATTCCCTGCACAGGAATACTGTGGTGTGGATTGTGGATTGCAAAGTGAGCAAAAGTGGTGGAATATTAGGCAAATAAGTTTGTAAAATGTGATTTTCATACTCACTTTGTTATAAATGATGCTGCTTATGTGAATGGTTCTGCCCAGGTGAAACTGCCAATTACCTTTCTGCTTGGGAAGGGCCATTGTTATGCTAATGTGTTCTGGAGGAGGGATTTTTGCACCAAAAATTTTTAAGAAGAAGAAGAAGGAAGAAGAAGGAAACCACATTTTTGCAGAGAAGGCAAGGCAAGATGGCCAGGTGCTGAAGGAGAAGCCAGTTTGTGCAGAGATAAGAAGAGAGAAGGAGATGGAGAACCAGAGGGGACTGAGGCTGGTGCTGGGCCTTTGATTCTAGGAAAACTTGGAGAAGATTCTCCTGGTTCTGGAACCAGAGAATGTGTGAGTGGGTTTTAGTGCCCTGTGTGTTCTTTACTCACCAGCTGGGTGCGAAGCTAGGATAAACAGATGGCCCACCAGTTTTTGACTCTGCAGTTTCTTTACTCCGTGACCAAATCTAATGGGAACCTGCACCTGCCTGACCATGACGGCAGCCGTGGCTACTGACCATACACCTAGTTTTGGTGAAAGCCCCATGAAAGGGCTCTGACCCTGTCACCATTCTGGGAGCCCAAAGATCTTCCATAAGCTTCTAAAATCCAACCTTACATTTCGTCCTTATGGTCTGTCCAGAGTGAAATGTTTTGGAGAGCAGATCTTCACACGGTTAAGGAGAGGGAGTCAGAGGTGGTATAAGGCAAATGGAGAATATTTTTGTAGTTGTTCTTATTTTAAATTTGTGTAGTGCCAATAAAACAGGAATTCTGAGCACTTTGGAGAATCAACATCTGCAAATTCTCACAGATGTTGACTATTCTCTCAAGAAAAGGTAAACACTTCATTTTAGTATGTCTGGAAAATGGATTTTATTAAACAAGGTTGTCTGGAATTTCTGTGTTTATATTCTATGAATGTATTTAATAGTTGATATATGTATGAAATGCAATATTCTGTTAATTAAACCTCTTAGTATACTTATACTCCAATAATCTTGGCTCTAGTTTTAAGATATTCCTAAGAAAGATATAAAGAGAGAGTTGGTTACAAGGGAATTTTTTCTCCCTTGCAGCTTTCTATTTATTCTGCTGTAAGTGGAGGAAATCAGAAACAACTGCATCGATTATGATGCTATTGATACAACAGAGTTCTGAGTCTTAGGAATTTCCCTCATCCCCGGGGCTCAGTTTTACCTGAAGCAGACCAAATCAATAAAACACTCTTATTCTTCTGATATTACCTGTGATGTAACCTTGCTTAAGAAGCAAGAGTATTGTTCAAAAATAAATTTGAAAGATAACCAATGATTATACCATTTTTAAACAAGAAAAAAAAGGAAGGAAAGAAGAAGGAAGGAAGGAAGGAAGGAAGGAAGGAAGGAAGGAAGGAAGGAAGGAAGGAAGGAAGGAAGGAAGGAAGGAATCTTTTTACTCTATGTTCATATTCCAATTCATACTATTGTTTTTCTCTCCACTTACATTTTTTTTTCAAAAGAGTTTGCTGCACATGCTTTCTGTATTTTCCTTCCAGTATTTTTTTAATCCGTTCGAATCAGGATTTTGTTCCAGACACTCCACTGAAACAGCATAGCAAAATAACCACATGATTTCAAACTACCAAATCCAATGTTGAATTATCCAGCTATAGCCAAATAATGCTGCATAACAATCTCAGACTCTCAGCGGTTTACAAGGTTTACAAAACGAAACTTATTTCCATGCTAATGTGCTGCAGGCCTAGGTCTTATCCAGAGCCTACTTTTCTCATGGTGAATGCTGAAATGTTATTGTCAGGTTGACTGGCAGGAACCAGAGAGATTTGAACTTGTTATTTTATTTCTGTAAACTGTCTACACTATTAATTTCAAGCCTATCACTCCATAGGGATTATAGATCCTCTAACAGTAGAGGCAGTTCTCTCTCATTCATCCTCATAGCTTGGTCTTCATAGTTCAGTAGAGATAATGTTATTAACTGTTTTACCTGGCAATTTATAGGATGCCAAATCCACTGTAAGTGGAGGAAATCAGAAACAATTGCATTGTTTTCTTAATACTAACTTGATCAACTTTTCATTCTCTCCTAGGCCAGCCCTAGATTTCAAGCCTGTTCTCTACAACTCACTCTGACATAATGTTTTCAAATTCATGGTTTTTGAGACAAAGCTGAATAACTCTGATTAATTTAAAGTTAAAGAATATATTTCAAAAACATGAGATTTCTCAAAAAATTGGGGGTAATTTAAAAATAAGATTTATAAATAAAGAAGACAATAGAGACTTAACAGGTCAGAACTGTAATTCAAATCAGGCTTTGCATCCAAATAATGGAAGATTTCCCAAATATACAATGAGTTAGATTTAGTACATACAAAAACTATCAAATTTTTATTATTTCAATTGTTTTTCATTTCACTTTCTTAATAAATTAGATATTTATATTATAAAACTGACATTTGTGTCACTTTCTTTGTTGTTGTTTATAACATGCTAAGTTGAATGAGTTGTTATTTATATTCTCTGAATTTTCTCAGAAGTTAGTACAATATCAAGAATCATAAAACATTAAAATTCTGATAGTTGTATTGGCAAGTCTAATTTTTTAGCATTTAGAAAATTCTCACAATCTACACAGAAGATAAGAAAGCTGCTTCTGAAATTTATACCACAGCTTAGTAACTTTCTCAGTCATTTTGCTCAGTTTTAATTTCATTTCTCCTTCTGAGACATAAATACATACCGTGCTAAATAATTTTTGTATGTTTTTTTAAAAATTTTTTTTATTTATTCATTTTAGAGAGGGGGGGCGAGAGAGAGAAATAGAGAGAGAGAATGAGAGAGAGATAGAAGGGGGAGGAGCAGGAAGCATCACCTCCCATATGTGCCTTGACCAGGCAAGCCAGGGTTTTGAACCGGCAACCTCAGTGTTTCCAGGTTGACGCTTTATCCACTGCGCCACCACAGGTCAGGCCTTTGTATGTTTTTAAAATCAAATTGTAAATTAACATTATTTTTTCTTAAACACTCCAATTTCTTTGTTTTCATCATGGAAATATTACCCAATGTTTCTTTACAATTAAAAAAATTACAATGCTCTCCTAGAATATCTATCTTAAACTTTATAAATGACACTGGCATTTTGCAGTCAGATCAGCATTATGCTTCTGGTCCAAGTTAAATAGTACTGTACTAGCATTTCTTTTATTTATGGAAAAAAGGTAAAAGCAGCACTGCCATATGCTTTAATCATTTACGCGAGTTGCTTAACAAAAATTTGAAAGGCCTTCAGGCTCAAGAAGTATTTGCTGCTGAGCATTCAATTGCAATAGCATGCTTCCTAACTGAGCGGAAAACAGCCTATATCTAAATTTCCATTTTGATTTCCTAAGCTTGATAACTCAAAGTTACATTTTGAGTAATTCTGTAGTAGGGTGAAGGGGATGAATATTCTAGAAATACTAGTAATTTGGTTTGAAAGTCAAAATGAAATTTCCTTAATGGTATTTGAGAAACATATTTTATATAGAAATACCATGCCTGATACAAATAAAGCATTGAGTATAGTTTAAGACTGTGTGTATATGAAAAGTAAACTATTGAATGAATTATTCTGGTTATTCATATTAAATAAGCATGTTAGCTTGATTTAGTTTACTGGAAGTTTTTTTATATATAATTATAATTCCTTCTGTTTTCTACTTTACTTTTGGGTAACTGTTTACCAAGAGGACATATAAACCTTCACAGATTGACCTATTATGCTATGTAATCTGTCAGTGCATAGGCCAAAGCCAATGACATTGTATTGAAACAATTGGTAGATTGTTTTAATGATTTTAGTTAGTGAATCAGAATATAGTTATTTTAAGAAGTGTTATTGTATGTTAAATTTAATACATAGAGATACTTTCTTTTTTAAAGTAAATATCCATGAAGTCAACCACTTGAACACAGACTTACATCTTTTTTTACACACATATATGTAATTGTTTGTATATAAAGAATACGAACATTTTCACTCAGTTACTTACATGTTAAATAATTTCTCTTAGGACATCTTTTTAAGTATTATTTTAATGGCACCTAATTAACATTGTATTAAATAATAATTTAAACCATTTCTCCAAATTTGCTTTATGGTTTATTATTAATGGAGAACATTGTGTTGAATAATTTCCCAAGGATAATTCCTTAGGTGTGGAATTATTGGTATATGGTAACATTTTCCTCATCCTTTGTGTGTGTCATCACTGCATTTCACACGTTTTACTATTTTACCTCAGCAGGATGTATATGCAGCATTGGGTTTTATCATTTCAAATTATATTAATTATGAGATTATTTTTAAGTAGAATTTTTTTTCTCTCTCTCTCTCAAACGTAGCCCCACTTTATCCTCTTCTGTGCTTCTTTTTATGTGAAGAGAATTTTCCAGTAGGATAGGGTTACAGCTAAAAGGGTGCATGGTTATTGTGTATTAAAGTTAAGGTGACATTTTTTGTTCTGCCTTTCACAATTCTTTGTCTTGTGTTTTCTCCTGAGTCTCCCTGTTCTAATTTTCTTATGGCTGTGTGTGGATTCAGAGTGCCACTTGAGGACTATACTTCTTTTTTCTTTGCTGCACACTTAAGCATTTAGATCCAAATATTTAAATTAGAATGAGGAAGAAAAGAATAGAAAGCTTGTCTTACTATGATACTTGATGCTAAGTCATGTTTTCATTCTACATTTACCATGAATTTAATAAGTTAATATTTGAATGCATTAATAAATGAATTAAGAAACATTTGTGTATTAACTAATGTTTAATTTGGCTCAAAGAAGGCAATGAAAGATCTGATTTGTTTGCATTTTATTAACAAGCCATTATCCCAGGTTTATGGATTGTAATAGTAACAGCTCTGAGCTATCTACAATTGTCATATCCATGTTCTTGGAAAGACTGAAGTCCATTTACACTTGCCTTGGCTACATGACTTGTTTTGGACAATAGGACAACAATATTTGTGACACAGGGGGAGATTTGAAAAGTGATTATGCTTTGTCATTTGCCTTACTTTGCTTTTTCTTGTAAAACTGTAACCACCATTATAGAAATAAGACCAAGTTAGCCTGCTAGGCACAACTCCAGATGATAGCAATCCCTACTTCCAGACCCGTGAGTTAGCTCACTTTAGATAAACTGTCCCCTTGATGACTGTTGGTGAATGTGTAAGCCCTAGAATTATCAAGAGTAAAACCACCCAACAGATACAAGCTTATACTTAAAACCCATAGAGTTGTGAGGTAATAAATACTTTTAACCTTTGAGTTTTTGGGATGATTCATTACATAGCAGAAGCTGACAGTAACATCCAGTGTGAGTTATTATTATGGCTATTTCTTACCATAATACTATAGTATCAGAAGAGTGTTGGGATTACCAGATTTTATGAAATACCAATTCAATGGTGGCTGGTGGTACTAGATTTCAGCTTCCTTGTATTTTAACAGTTCTCCTTTTAAGAGAAGTCCTGGAAGAAAATTCCCTAAATCCTTGCCAGCAATAAGGTACTTTTGTATCAGAAATGTATGCTGTGGTCTTATAAATTCTGTTGCCTGTAGTAAACCGATATATTACCTAACATAAAAGAAAAGAAGTACATAGGATAAATGAACACTCTACAGATTATATATAAAATCAACAGGACACTATTCTGCACAGGTGTTTCTGTGATCGTGATGATTTAGGAAATCTCACAGTATTTAAAGATCTGAAGCTTAAATTTCCTATTTTATGTAGATATAGATTTTGTCTGTCAGAATGCAGTAATGATAAATGTTTGATCTAAAGTATATCAAATTTTCTCCCAGAAATTTTTAATATTTTTCATAATTTCAGTCAAAGCTTTGGTTAAAAATTTTGTAATTAAGCCCTGGCCGGTTGGCTCAGCGGTAGAGCGTCGGCCTAGCGTGCGGAGGACCCGGGTTTGATTCCTGGCCAGGGCACATAGGAGAAGCGAACATTTGCTTCTCCACCCCTCTGCCGCACCTTCCTCTCTGTCTCTCTCTTCCCCTCCCGCAGCCAAGGCTCCATTGGAACAAAAATGGCCCGGGCGCCGGGGATGGCTCTGTGGCCTCTGCCTCAGGCGCTAGAGTGGCTCTGGTCTCAACATGGCGACGCCCAGGATGGGCAGAGCATCACCCCCTGGTGGGCAGAGCGTTGCCCCATGGTGGGCATGCTGGGTGGATCCCGGTCGGGCGCATGCAGGAGTCTGTCTGACTGTCTCTCCCTGTTTCCAGCTTCAGAAAAATGCAAAAGAAAATGCAAAAAAAAAAAAAAGAATTAAAAAAAAATTTGTAATTAATTTTATAAATTGAATTATATATAGAAGCATCTCTTAGGTATTCACAACTACATGAAGTACTTATCCACTGAAGAACTCCCTTATAGTCTATAACTGTCTGATAGAATAAAATAAAATAAGGCCAGGAAAAAACTCACTAGTGTGAAGAATTATTTCCTTAGGGAATTGTTGCAACTGTTATTTCTTTTGAATAGTTGAATGGAACATTCAATCTTAACTAGAAACTAGTGTAATATTTAGAGATAAGTACTCAATTTGACCTGCTAAATGGATGCTAAAGTTTTGAAGATTGTTACCAGCCTGTCAACAACTGTTATTGAGTGCCTGCTGTGCCTGGAACACCCACTGGGATTGGTGAATGAGAGCATATATCACACAATTTTATGATAAAGGATGTTAGAATGTGTTTTCCATGGTGAATTTACATTACTTCCATTTCTTCTAACCACATCATATGGTTTCTGTTCTTTCTTATCCTCCTAGGGTTTACTTTTCTGTTTCTAAATACCCCAAGTTTTAACTAAAAATTTCTTCTAATAAATGATATCAATTACAGATATATCTAGCTTATTCTTCTATATCCTGCTTTAGCAATGTGTTAAGTCAGTTAAAATGTCATAAGATAGATTGCACTTATGACGATGAAAGCAATCCAGAAGATATCAGAATAGTTGAAATTCTTTAAAATATACAGTATGAAAGAGAAATTATGCTGATTACAGAAGTATCCCATGTCACATAGAAAATAATTTTTGGACATTCGTCATATATTTTATGGGCATTTATTAATTTTCCCATTAATTACAAATATAATATGACAAGATCACTCTTTATACTCCTCCTATCTGTGTAGTGGTCCCATCTTCATTACACAGGGAGTCAAAGTGTTGTTTGATCCAGGACCACAATCTTGCTACTGATTAGAAAGCATGTCCATAGAATAGTCTTAAAAGGAATGCTTTGTCTTTCTATAATTCCCTTCAGAATTTTGTGTGTGTGTGTGTATTTAAAAGGTGATATTGACATTAATGTCCCTTTTATAACAAATTCTATTTATTAGATATTTTATTAATTTTTTCAACCATCAATAATTTAAAAATATAGCCTTGGCCAGATAGCTCGGTTGGTTAGGATACTATATTATCCCGAAGCACAGAGGTTGACCGTACAATCCACGGTCAAGGCACATACAGGAACAGGCTGATGTTTCATTCTCTCTCTCTCTCTTTTCCTCTCTCTCTAAAATCAATAAATAAATTTAAAAAATAAGTCTGACCAAGTGATTACACAGTGGTTAGAGCATTGACCTGGGACTCTGAGGACCCTAGTTCAAAACTGTGAGGTCACCAGCTTGAGTGCAGGCATATATCCAGTTTGAGCGGCTCACTGGCTTGAGTGCAGGGTTGCTGGCTTGAGTGTGGGAAGATAGACATGACTCCATGGTCACTGGCTTGAGCCCAAAGGTCTCAGGTTTGAAGCCCAAGATGGCTGGCTTGAGCCTAAGATCGCTGGCTTAGAGCAAGAGGTCATTGGCTCAGTTGGAGCCTCCTGGTGAAGGCACATATGAGAAAGCAATCAATGAACAGTTAAAGTGACACAATCACAAATTGATGCTTCTTATCTTTCTCCCTTCCTGTCTCTCTGTCCTTATCTCTTGTTCTTTCTCTAGTTTTCTTTCTCTCGCACATGCACCAAAACAAAAGAAAATAAAAAATAAAAAATTTAAAAATACATTTCATAAAAAGAAAAAAGAAAATTATATACACCATTTCCTTTCAAAATAGCTGCTATCTGGCTCCTATATCAATTATGCCTGGTTTGAAGATCAAGAGAATATTTATACAAAGAAAATATTAATAATTTGATATACCTGAAAGTTACAATGTTTTTTTAATTTAGCTTTAATTTTCATGTGTATTCAGTGATTAGAAAGTCTCTGTAACTTATTTTAATTAGACAATACTGTGTTCCTAAATTTGTGCTCAAATAATCTCATATTGTGATAAATTCAGATTTTTAATCTAGTTGTTCTTTGGGGTTTAAGTAATGTACTTAAAATCTTGGATATAAAAAAAGTCAAGGTAGTTTTTTTTTACTCTCCTTATATTAAAAGTATATCAGCATCCCTGACCAGTTGGCTCAGCATCAGCCTGGTGTGTGGAAGTCTCAGGTTCAATTCCTGTCAGGGCACACAGGAGAAACACCCATCTGCTTCTTCATCCTTCCTCTTCTCTCTGTCTTTCTCTTCCCCTCCTGCAGGTAAGGCTCCATTGGAGCAAAGTTGGCCCGGGTGCTGTGGCTGGCTCAGTGGCCTCCACCTCAAACTCTAGAATGGCTCCAGTTGCAGTGGAGCAAGGGCCCAGATGGCCAGGGCATCACCCCCTGGTGGGCATTCTGGGTGGATACCAATCGGGTGCATGCAAGAGTCTGTCTCTCTGCCTCCTTGCTTCTCACTTCATAAAAAAAAAATATATATATATATAAAGATATATATATATATATATATAAAGATATATATATATATATATATATATATATATATATATATATAGTCAGCAATTATTTAAAAATTTTATTCTAACCTGCAGCATTTAGTACTATAGAACCTTATTTCAGGAGTTAAAATGTTTAGACACCTAGAAATTGGAACTGTAAAACAATGTATTTATTTAAACATTTGCTCAGAATCTACTACAAACCAAATTCTGCTACAATTTCACCCCCCAAATGCAATTCTTTTGTCTCTCTCTCTCTTTTTAAGTCAGGGAATACATATTATTAACTTTAGTAATTCAAACCGCAGGGAAATGACGTTTTCAAAGTATATTATTTGTGAAACAAAATTTCAGGAAAAATTTCCTAAAATAGCATTTCTCAAAATTTATAAAACTGTTTTTACAAGGTGTATATATTTTATTAAAAAAATAGAAACAAATACTTTAATTTTTAAGGTCAACACATTGAAGTGAGGGTAAAGACATGTAGCCTTAGAGTTTTACTTCTTTTGCCTACCAATGATACATAATTATATTAGAGTAAATGTTTCTAATGGATTTAAAATTTTAAACTATAGAAAATCAATATTTGAAACACTCAGTTATGTTAGCAACACAATAAATCTAAAATACCTTAGCAATTTAAAATGTGAATGGCAGAAATGAAAAGGGGGAAATGCATACATAAAGAGATGGAAGAACTGATATAGAAGTACTGAAACCCTCATTTTCCAGTATGAAGCTGTGGTAAATTAAGAGATAATGTCATAAGTTAATGGAATAAGATGTTATTAAAAGGTTTATATCATATGTTTTTCTCAATGTTCAAAAATAACTTACCAAAATGGTACTGGTATAAAAACAAATATATAGATCAATGGAACAGAATAGAGAGTCCAGAAATCAAACCACAACTACATGATAAATTAATATTTGACAAAGAAAGCAAAAACATACAATGAGGTCAAAGCAGTTTATTCAATAAATGATATTGGGAAAATTGGACAGATATGTAAAAAAAATAAAACTAGATCACTTTCTTATACTATACATAAGAATAAACAAAAATCTATTAAAGACTTAAAAATTAGACATGAAACTATAAAAACCTTAGAAGAAAACATAGGCAATAAATTCTCATACATTTCTCATAGCAATATTTTTTCTGGTATAGCTCCTCAGGCAAGGAAAATGAATAAAAAGATAAATAAATTGAACTATATCAAACTAAAATTATTTTGCACAGCAAAGGAAAGCATCAACAAAATGAAAAGACAACCCACTGAATGGAAGAACATATTTGTTGATACATCTGATAAGGAATTAATATACACAATAAAGAACTTCTAAAACTCAACACCAAAAATCAAACAATCCAATTGAAAAATGGGCAAAGTGTCTGACAAGGCAGTGGTGCAGTGAATAGAGCATCAGACTAGGACACAGAGGACCCAGGTTCAAAACCTCGAGGTTACCGGCTTGAGTGTGGGCTCATCTGGCTTGAGTATGAGATCACTGGCTTGAGCTGGGGATCATAGACATGACCCCACGGTTGCTGGTTTGAGCCCAAAAGTCACTGGCTGGAAGCTAAAGGTTGCTAGCTTGTGTGCAAGGTCTCTGACTTGAACAAGAGGTCACTTGCTCTGCTGTAGTGCCCTGGTCTAGGCACTTATGAGAAAGCAATCATTTCACAACTAAGATGCCACAACAAAGAATTCATCTTTTCATCTCCCTTCCTGTCTCTATCAGTACCTCTCTCTGACTCTCTCTGTCAAAATTAAATAAAGCAATAAAAAAAAATTTAAAAATGGGCAATAAACCCAAATATTTACTTTTCTAAAGAAGACATACAGCCTGACCAGGCAGTGGTGCAGTGGATAGAGTATCAGACTGGGACACAGAAGACTCAGGTTCGAAACCCTGAGGTCGTCAGCTTGAACGCAGGCTCATCTAGTTTGAGCAAGGCTCACCAGCTTGAACACAAGGTTGCTGGCTTGAGCAAAGGATCACTTGGTCTGTTGTAGCCCCTCGGACAAGGCACATATGAGAAAGCAATCACTGAACAACTAAGATGCTGCAATGAAGAATTGATGCTTCTCATTTTCTCCCTTCTTGTCTGTCTGTACCTATCTGTTCCTCTGTCTGTCTCTGTCTCTCTCTGTTACAAAAAAAAAGACATACAGATGGCCAATAGACATATAAAAAGATGCTCAACACTACTTATCATCAAAGAAATAAAAATTAAAACCATAATGATATATCATCCCACACCTGTCAAAATGGGTATCATCAATATGTCAACAAACAAGTGTTGATGAAGGTGTGGAAAAAGAGATCTCTCATACCCTGTTGGTCGGAATGTAAATGGTATAGCCACTGTTGAAAGCAGTGTGAAGTTATCTTAAAAATTTAAAAAAGGATAGCTGGGTCAAAAGGCAGTTCCATTTTTACTGCTTTTTGACCCAGTGATTCCACTTCTGGAAATATATCCAAAGAAACCCAAAACACTGATTCAAAATCATATATGTACCTCTATGTTCATTGTAGTGTTATTTACAATAGCCAAGATCTGGATGCAGCCAATTGAACATCAGTAGATTAGTTCATTTACATAGTGGATTACTATGTGGCCATAGAGAGCCTTTGTAGTTCCAGGTGTCTTATAATTAGTATATTCTAGAAAAATATATTGAAGGAAGAGTTTGATGGATTTAGACTATGAATAAAAAGAATGCTATTGTCAATTTCCTACTCAGCACTATTCCTAACCTTTTACTCAATAACTTGTCACCTTAGTCATTAATTTCTCATCTGTAACATGGCCCTTTGCCTAGAGAAGAATACAAGAGTGCTACATCATTAAATTTCTGTCATCTGTTACAGATGTAATATTTTCAAATAATTCTACAAGGCTAGTTAAACACGATCTCCCTAACTGGACAAGCAGTGAGTACTCGTCACGTTTTCCTTCCCAGGAGGAAAGGAAAGGGAATCCTTTCCTTTCCTCCCACACATCTCTTTAATAGCTGCCATTCTTCTCCTTACTTCTCTAATTAGATTTACTCATATTTTAAAATAAAATTGATTATCGGACACTGATGAGGGAAAAATGCAAATATAAAGGATGCTGACAATCTTTAAAATTCTTTTTATACTGAATTTAAAAATGCATATAATTATGTAAACTATAAGTGCACAGCTACAAAAAATATTATATAGTTAGCATCCTCATATGTTATGAGTATCCTGAAAAACCTACCTCAATAACATACCATTTTTTTCCTCAAGGCAACCACTATCCTCAATTTCAAGATAATCACCCCCTTACTTCCCCTGTAGTTGTATTAGTTAAGAATACATAGCTAAATGAAATAGGTTTGTTTTTTCTAGTTTTGAACATTATGTGAATAAAAGTACTTATTATGTATAATTTAGGCCTGGCTTCCCTTGGTTAATATTATACTTAATAGATAAATCCACATTATTTTATATAGTTATAGTTCCATTTTCTTGTGATTGTTAGAAAGTATTTCAGTCTATGAATATACCATGATTTATATACCATTTTCCTTCTAATGGACATTTGGCTAGTTTCCAGTTTAGGGCTTTTATAATCAACGCTGCTATGAATATTCTTGCACATGTCTCTGAGTTCACATATAAATACATTCCTGTGGTATATATACCTAGGAGGAGAACTGCTAAGTTTTGCATATTTTTAAATTACTAGATAATATCAAACTTTTCCAAAGCAGTTTTATGAATTTATATTCCCTCAGAGGAATGACATGAATTTCTCTGCATTTACACAAGTACCTGAAATTTATTTGCACTTAAAAATAAATTTAAGTTGCTTTTCCATGATGAATCATGAAATTGAACAATTTTTCAATTATTAATTAGACATTTAAATTTCCTCTTTAACAAATATTCTGCCTTTTGAGGGGTATGTTTATACTTTTACATTGCAGTTCCTTTATTTTCTGGTTATGTCTTTTTTTTTTTTTTTTAACAGAGAGAGTCAGAGGAGGGATAGACAGGGACAGACAGACAGGAACGGAGAGATAAGAAGCATCAATCATTGGTTTTTCATTGCGCAGTACAACACCTTAGTTGTTCATTGATTGTTTTCTTATATGTGCCTTGACCGCGGGCCTTCAGCAGATCAAGTAACCCCTTGCTTGAACCAGTGACCTTGGGCTCAAGCTGGTGAGCTTTTGCTCAAACCAGATAAGCCTGCGCTCAAGCTGGCGACCTTGGGGTCTCGAATCTGGGTCTTCCGCATCCCAGTCCGACACTCTATCCACTGCGCCACTGCCTGGTCAGGCTGGCTGTCTTTTATTTATAATAAGCTTCAAAAGTGATTTCTAATTATATTATATTATATTATATTATATTATATTATATTATATTATATTATATTATATTATATTATATTATATTATATTATATTTATTATATTTATTATATTTATTATATTATATTATATTATTATATTAATTATATTATTATTTATAACGTGTTTATGAGCACGAGAGAGATTGATAGAGATAGAGCCAGGGATAGACAGATAGAAAGGAAGAAAGATAAGCATCAACTCATAGTAGTGGCACTTTAGTTGTTTATTAATTGCTTATTAATATGTGCCTTGGCTGAGGGGCTCCTGTCAAGCTTGTTACCCTTTGCTCAAGTCAGAATCTTGGGCTCAAGCTAGCCATCTTGGGTTTCAAGCTAATGCCTTTTGGGCTCATGTCTATGATCCCACACTCAAGCCAATAATCCCGCACTCAAGCTGGTGATCCCGAACTCAAGCCAGTGACATTGGGGTTTCGAACCTGGGTTCTCGGCATTCCAGATCGACGCTTTATCCACTGTGCCACTGCCTGACCAGGCTGACTTTATCTTATTTTTTATTACCAAATTTTTAGAACCAAATACTAATTTTGATAAATTTATGATTAGCTCTTTTTTTGTGTTCTTTTAAAATTATTTATATACCGTCGACATAAACATATCAATCCATCTTAACTTCTATGTCCTTCAGTGTTTTGCTTTTTATATTTTTGTCTCTATTTACATGAAAATTATTTCTGAATCTTGCTTGGGGAGTTCCACTTTTCTTTTTCTTTTTTCAGATAAGAATGACTAGTTGTCTCATAGTAGTTTACACTTCTCAGTAGTGCCCCTGTTGTCTTACAGCAGATATCTATATGCAGAATGGGCAAAAATATGTTTATACTTGTTAGTATGAAAAATAATACAATAATTAATAAATAATAATACAAGAATAAATTCTATGTTTTAAAACTGTAAACCCACTTTTATCCCACCCTATAGTCATATTCTCTTAAATATCTGAATTTTATTCCATTGATCTATTTCTCTGTCCTTTCAATACTAGAACACTGTGTTAAACTGTCCTATAAGTTAATATTAAGCAATCAAATATGTAGTACAAGTCTTGTCACATTGTCCTTCCTTAAGGGAATCTTAGCTAATTTTGGCTTCAGTTTTTACAAATGAAATAATCTGAACAAAATATTTAATTTTATTAAAATCTTGATTTAATATATATTGTAATTTTAAACTCTATATTAATTTGGGTGAATCTGACATCTTTTAATTTTTTTTTATAAATTTTTATTAATGTTAATGGGATGACATTAATAAATCAGGGTACATATATTCAAAGAAAACATGTTTAGGTTATCTTGTCATTAAATTATGTTGCATACCCCTCGCCCAGAGTCAGATTGTCCTCCATCACCCTCTATCTAGTTTTCTCTGTGCCCCTCCCACTCCCCCTAAATCTCTCCCTCCCTCCCTCCTGCATCCTCCCTCCCCCCACCCCTAGTAACCACCACACTCTTGTCCATGTCTCATAGTCTCGTTTTTATGTTCCACCAATGTATGGAATCATGTAGTTCTTGTTTTTTACTGATTTACTTATTTCACTCCGTATAATGTTATCAAGATCCCACCAATTTGCTGTAAATGATCTGATGTCATCATTTCTTATGGCTGAGTAGTATTCCATAGTGTATATGTGCCACATCTTCTTTATCCAGTCTTCTATTGAAGGGCTTTTTGGTTGTTTCCATGTCTTGGCCACTGTGAACAGTGCTGCAATGAACATGGGGCTACATGTGTCTTCACGTATCAATGTTTCTGAGGTTTTGGGGTATATACCCAGTAGAGGGATTGCTGGGTCATAAGGTAGTTCTATTTGCAGTTTTTTGAGGAACCACCATACTTTCCTCCATAATGGTTGTACTACTTTACAGTCCCACCAACAGTGTATGAGGGTTCCTTTTTCTTCACAGCCTCTCCAACATTTGCTATTACCCGTCTTGTTGATAATAGCTAATCTAACAGGGGTGAGGTGGTATCTCATTGTAGTTTTGATTTGTATTTCTCTAATAACTAATGAAGCTGAGCATCTTTTCATATATCTGTTGGCCATTTGTATTTCTTCCTGGGAGAAGTGTCTGTTCATGTCCTCTTCCCATTTTTTTATTGGATTGTTTGTTTGTTGTTGAGTTTTATGAGTTCTTTGTAAATTTTGGATATTAGGCCCTTATCTGAGCTGTTGTTTGAAAATATCAGTTCCCATTTAGTTGGCTTTCTGTTTATTTTGTTATCAGTTTCTCTTGCTGAGCAAAAACTTTTTATTTTGATGTAGTCCCATTCATTTATCTTTGCCTTCACTTCTCTTGCCATTGGAGTCAAGTTCATAAAATACTCTTTAAAACCCAGGTCCATGAGTTTAGTACCTATGTCTTCTTCTATGTATTTTATTGTTTCAGATATAATATTTAGGTCTTTGATCCATTTTGAATTAATTTTAGTACACGGGGACAGGCTGTAGTCGAGTTTCATTCTTTTGCATGTGGCTTTCCAGTTTTCCCAACACCATTTGTTGAAGAGGCTTTCTTTTCTCCATTGTGTGTTGTTGGCCCCTTTATCAAAGATTATTTGACCATATATATGTGGTTTTATTTCTGGGCTTTCTATTCTGTTCCATTGGTCTGTCTATTTTTCTGCCAATACCATGCAGTTTTGATTATTGTGGCCCTATAATATAGTTTAAGGTCAGGTATTGTAATGCCCCCAGCTTCATTCTTTTTCCTTAGGATTGTTTTGGCTATTCGGGGTTTTTTATAGTTCCATATAAATCTGATGATTTTTTGTTCCATTTCTTTAAAAAATGTCATAGGAATTTTGATGGGAATTGCATTAAATTTATATATTACTTTGGGTAACATGGCCATTTTAATTATATTTATCCTTCCTATCCAAGAACAAGGAATATTTTTCCATCTCATTGTGTCTTTTTCTATTTCTCTTAGCAATGCCTTGTAGTTTTCTTTATATAGGTCCTTTACATTCTTTGTTATGTTTATTCCTAAGTATTTTATTTTTTTTGTTGCAATCGTGAAGGGGATTATTCTTTTGAGTTCGTTTTCTAATATTTCATTGTTGGCATATAGAAAGGCTATGGACTTTTGTATGTTAATTTTGTATCCTGAGACCTTACTGTATTGGTTTATTGTTTCTAGTAATCTTTGTGTGGAGTCCTTTGGGTTTTCGATGTATAGGATCATATCATCAGCAAAAAGTGATACCTTTACTTCTTCTTTTCCGATATGGATGCCTTTTATTTCTTTGTCTTGTCTGATTGCTCTGACCAGAACTTCTAGCACCACGTTAAATAAGAGTGGAAAGAGTGGACAACCCTGTCGTGTTCCTGGTTTAAGGTGGAAAGTCCTCAGTTTTACGCCATTTAATATGATGTTGACTGATGGTTTATCATATATGGCCTTTATCATGTTGAGATATTTTCCTTCTATACCCATTTTGTTGAGAGTCTTAAACATAAAATTGTGTTGTATTTTATCAAAAGCCTTTTCTGCATCTATTGATAAGATCATGTGGCTTTTGTTCTTTGTTTTGTTGATATGGTGTATTACGTTAACCATTTTACGTATGTTGAACCATCCTTGAGATTCTGGGATGAATCCCACTTGATCATGATGTATTATTTTTTTAATATGTTGTTGTATTCGATTTGCCAGTATTTTGTTTAGTATTTTAGCATCTGTATTCATTAGAGATATTGGTCTGTAGTTTTCTTTCTTTGTGCCATCCTTGCCAGGTTTTGGTATGAGGGTTATGTTGGCCTCATAAAATGTGTTTGGAAGTATTGCTTCTTCTTCAATTTTTTGGAAGACTTTGAGAAGAATAGGAACCAAGTATTCTTTGAATGTTTGATAGAATTCACTAGTATAACCATCTGGGCCTGGACTTTTATTTTTGGGGAGGTTTTTAATAGTTTTTTCTATTTCCTCCCTGCTGATTGGTCTGTTTAGGCTTTCTGCTTCTTCATGACTCAGTTTAAGAAGGTTGTATTGTTCTAGGAATTTATCCATTTCTTCTAGATTGTTGTATTTGGTGCATATAGTTTTTCATAGTATTCTACAATAATTCTTTGTATATCTATGATGTCTGTGGTGATCTCTCCTCTTTCATTTTGGATTTTATTTATTTGAGTCCTGTGTCTTTTTTCCTTGGTAAGTCTTGCCAAGGGTTTGTCAATTTTGTTGATCTTTTCAAAGAACCAGCTCCTTGTTTTATTGATTTTTTCTATAGTTTTTCTGTTCTCTATTTCATGTATTTCTGCTCTGATTTTTATTATCTCCTTTCTTTGGCTGGTTTTGGGTTGTCTTTGTTCTTTTTTTTTCTAGTTCCTTAAGGTGTGAAGTTAAGTGGTTTACTTCGGCTCTCTCTTGTTTGTTCATATAGGCCTGAAGTGATATGAACTTTCCTCTTATTACTGCTTTTGCTGCATCCCAGAGATTCTGATATGTCATATTTTCATTTTCATTTGTCTGTATATATCTTTTGATCTCTGCGCTTATTACTTCTTTGACCCATTCATTTTTTAAAAGTATGTTGTTTAGTTTCCACAATTTTGTGGGTTTTTCCCCCTTTTTACAGTTGAATTCTAGTTTCAAGGCTTTATGATCAGAGAATATGCTTGGTACAATTTCAATTTTTCTAAATTTGCTGATATTGTCTTTGTGGCCCAACATATGGTCAATTCTTGAGAATGTTTCATGTACACTAGAGAAAAATGTATACTCTGTCGCTTTGGGATGAAGTGTCCTGTAGATGTCTATCATATCCAGGTGTTCTAGTATTTCATTTAAGGCCACTATATCTTTATTGATTCTCTGTTTGGATGACCGATCTAGAGCCGTCAGCGGTGTGTTGAGGGCTCCAAGTATGATTGTATTTTGTCAGTTTTTGTTTTAAGGTCAATAAGTAGCTGTCTTATATATTTTGGTGCTCCTTGGTTTGGTGCATATACATTAAGGATTGTTATGTCTTCTTGATTCAGTGTCCCCTTAATCATTATGAAATGACCATTTTTGTCTCTGAGTACTTTTTCTGTCTTGTAGTCAGCATTATTAGATATGAGTATTGCTACACCTGCTTTTTTTTGGGTGTTGTTTGCTTGGAGTATTGTTTTCCAGCCTTTCACTTTGAATTTGTTTTTATCCTTGTTGCTTAGATGAGTTTCTTGTAGGCAGCATACAGTTGGATTTTCTTTTTTAATCCATTCTGCTACTCTGTGTCTTTTTATTGGTAAGTTTAATTCATTTACATTTAGTGTAATTATTGACACTTGTTGGTTCCCTATTGCCATTTTATAAATTGTTTTCTGTTAGTTTTGTATCTTGTTTGATTCTTCTCTTTTGTTTTTCTATCGTTTGTTTTTGTTTGTTTGTATTCAATACTTTCCTCTGTTGCTTCCTTTTTTAAGTCAAGTGTTTTTGTGGTGGTTTTTTCAAGGGTGGTTACCATTAAGTAATGAAAAGGATACCTACCATATTCATTGTAGTACCCTTTCTTATGAGTATTTCTGCGCTTCATCGTCCTTTGCTACTGTTAATCTTCATCCTTTCTCCCCTTTTTATTCTTTTGTTGTCACAGTTTAAGTTTGGTTTTATTGTTTTCTTGGTGGAGCTGTTACTTGTGGTTTTGTTTTCTTTTGTTCTTTGAATCTGGTTGGAAAACCCCCTTTAGTATTTCCTGGAGTGGGGGCTTTCTGATGATAAATTCTCTCATCTTTTCTGTATTTGTGAATGTTTTTATATCTCCTTCGTACTTGAAGGATAGCTTTGGTGGGTATAGTATTCTTGGCTGAAAATTCCTCTCTTTCAGGGCTTTAAATATTGGGGTCCACTCTCTTCTAGCTTGTAGAGTTTCTGCTGAAAAATCTGATGATAATCTAATAGGCCTTCCTTTATACATTGTATTCTTCTTTTCCCTGGCTGCCTTGAGAATTTTTTCTTTGTCATTGGTTTGTGTCATTTTCATTATGATGTGCCTTGGAGTGGGTTTGTTGGGGTTAAGAAAACTCGGTGTTCTGTTTGCTTCTTCAATTTGAGGCTTTAGTTCTTTCCACATGCTTGGGAAGTTCTCATCTATTATTTGTTTGAGTATATTCTCCATCCCATTTTCTTTCTCTTCTCCCTCTGATATACCTATTATTCTTATGTTATTCTTTCTGATGGAGTCAGACAACTCCTGTAGGGCTTTCTTGTTTTTTATTATTTTTGAGTCTCTTTCTTCTTCTCTCTGTTGTGCTTCAAGTTCCTTGTCTTCTATTTCACTAATCCTATCTTCTATCTGGGCTGTTCTATTAGCTAAGCTTGTTATTTCATTTTTCAGCTTGTGAATTGAGTTTTTCAGTTCTGTTTGATTTGTTTTTATAGTTTCAATTTCCTTGGTAATATATTCTTTGTGATTGTTGAATTGTTTTCTGATTTCCCTAAATTGCCTTTCTGTGTTTTCTTGTATATCTCTGAGTATTTTCAAGATTTCTATTTTAAATTCTCTGTCATTTGGCTCCAAGGCTTCCAATTTGTTAAATCTCTTCTCCATAGATTTTTCCACATCTATTTGTGTTACCTCTCTATCTTTTGTATCCATAATATTCGATTTTCTTTTTCTTATTGGCATCTGAGGGTGGTCTTGTTGATAGTGTTAATTAGAATTAATAAAGAATAAAAAGGAAAAAAAAAGGAAAACATTCCACACAAAAAAAGTAATAATTTAATATTTCCCCTTTTTTCTTTCTTCTCTTCCCCTCCTCTCCCCTCCTTAGGGAAATATTGTGATGACCTGTGAATTATATTATGCTAAATGGAACAAAAACTGCCTATAACGGAGGGCCTGATTTTGGGTGAAGAGTTCAAGGGGCAAAAAAGGGAGTAGGGACCTACTAAATGCAAAAAAGAAAAAAAAAGGAGAAAATCTTAGTCAAGCATAAAATGATTTGCTTGTAAGTGATGGTCAACTAAGAGATATAATGAGAGGGATATGAGGGAAACAGAAAAAAGGAGAAAAAAAATAATTAAAGACGAAAAAAATAAAAATAATAAGTAAAAATCTGTTGTATTAAGTGGAGTGAAGACTAAATACAATGGAGACCTTGGGTTGGGAGGAATGCTAGTGAGTTAAAAAGCAATGTAAAAAGTACCCCAAATGCCACAAAAACAAACAAATAAACGAAAACCAAGAACAAAAGCAAAAAAAAAAAAAAGAACCAAAAAAGAAACACTTGAGTCCCAAATTAAATAATTTGTTTGTGATTGAGGATTGAATGGGAGGAAAAGTAAAAGGAGAAAAGAAGAAACA
This sequence comes from Saccopteryx bilineata, assembly GCF_036850765.1. Classification (NCBI taxonomy): domain Eukaryota; kingdom Metazoa; phylum Chordata; class Mammalia; order Chiroptera; family Emballonuridae; genus Saccopteryx; species Saccopteryx bilineata. The sequence goes on from NC_089498.1 coordinate 66,561,542, forward strand.
AATAGCAAGGAAAAAATAAGAAAAAGAGAGAAACAAAGGAAGAAAAAAAGGAAAGGAAAAAAAAAAGCAAAAGGGGAGAGAGTGAGAGTTAAGGGTTTTGGAGTGTAACCCTAAAGGAGAGTAAGGATGAAGAAAAGAAATAAAATGTAACACTCATGGGTAGTGTAGTTCAAGAAAAGGGTAGCATAAGATGGGCAGAGAATAAAAGGACCGAGGTGGAGGAAATAGAAATAATAATAAAGGCAATAAGATAGAAGAAAGAAACAACAACAACAAAGAATTAGTGGAACAAGTTATAAAGTCTGTGGATTTTTCTTGATTTTGAGAGGTTAACTTCTATCTTTTTTTTTTCTCTCCCTCTTCCTGGTTGGTGACTCTGTACCCCAGGTTCTGCCCGTGTGTCACGCTTAGGTAGGGATTTGCAGTTGATGGGATTCTATGGCAATGTCATATAATTGGCTTTAGTCTCGCTGGTAGTCAAGGCTTGTTGGCGTTTGCAGAGTCCAACAATGAGAGAGTTTGCTTTCCTGGAGTCTCTTTCCTAGTCTCCCCTTCCTGAATTAGCAGCCTGGTGATCCAGCTATGAGGCTGCCACTGCTTCTGTCTGGGGAGTAAGAGGCTCAAAGAGCTGGGAAATCCCCACTCTATCCTCACTCAGGGCAAGGCTCTGGGTAAGGCTCTGGCAGTCAGAGCCTCCAGCGTAATCAGGTGGGGCTGGGAGTCAATTGTTGTCAAGTTGACTGTTCAGCGCCTACCATTCAGTTGGACCACTCAACCCAGGCTTTCCACACTTTGTAGCCTGTTTTGGCTAGGAAGAAGAGGCACTAGTCGCTGCTTGCTGTATAGATCTTAATATCTGCCAATTCCCTCTTGTTAGGTATATCCCTGAATATGGAGGCTCTGTCAGTTAGAAGTTGCCCCCGCCCCTTTAGCGAAAGGCACTGAAAAATATCACTCCTATTGTCTTGGATCGCTGAACTGGGAGAGATCTTATCAATTTGAGCCCCGTGGGTGCGCAGATTTCGTAGGTTAAGCTAATTTCAGTGATTGGATCCGCAGCTGAGCTCCAGAAAGTATTTCAGGCTGCCTGCGCGCCCCTCCCCCAACACTTGATTGTTAGCTTGAATGGCTGGGTGAGGTGCCCCGCCCACGGAGAGAATCTCCCGACTAAGAAAGACAGCCTTGGCGCCCCTCCCAGACCGTGGCACGGGGCGCGCGCGTGGCTTCTCAGGGCCCGCCGGTGGCTGGGGACTCTCTGGACCGTGGCACAGGGTGCGCGTGGCTTCTCAGGGCATGCCGGCGGCTGCCAGTGCCCAGGCTGCCGCTCCCCAAGTGTGGGCAGGCAGCTGCACGCGTGGGCTGACTCACCACAGGTGTACTCCCTGCTCGGCAACAGTCCCTTCGCTTTCAGTGTGTGTGTGGAACTCCGAAATGCTCCGAGGATAAATTTTTCTGTTTCTAGTTGATAAACTTGTTGAGATTTTGGGGAGATCTGTCGGACGTGCTGCTCACGGCGCCATTTCCGTGACGTCACTCTGAATCTGACATCTTTTAAAAACAAACTTTTAAATCTGACTATAAAATCACCCGTCATTAATTTAGATATTTTAAATTTCTCTAAATACTATATGATAGGTTGTCCAAATAGGTAGTATTTTACTTTGCTATTTCAAAATATTAAAAAAAACTATAGTAATTAAAACAATATGGTATTGACATTAAAACTGGTATGTAGAGGGCCCAGAAATAAATCCACACATTTATGGTCAACATGATAGCAAGAAAATGTAATATAAAAAGCACAGTCTCTTCTTCAAAAATGGTGTTAGAAAAATTGGATATTTACATGCAAAATAATAAAATTGGACCCTTATCTTACACTATTTACAAAAGGCAAATCATACGGATTAAAGACTTAAATGTAAGACTTAAAACTATAAAACTATGAGACAATGCATAGGAAAAGCTTATGACATTGACTAGAGCAATTATTTTTAGCTATAATTCCCAAGATATAAGCAACAAAAGCAAATGTAGCCAAGTGTTTTGTCATCAATCTAAAGAGCTTCTGAACAACAAAAGTAATCATTAGCAGAGTAAATAGAATGCCTACAGAATGGGAAAAAATATTTGCAAACCATTCAGTTGATAAGTAGTTAATATTCAAAATATATAAATAACTCAAACAACTCAATAGTACAAAACAAATAACCCAAATAAAAGATGTGCAAAGGACCTGAATAAACATTTCTCAAGAGAAGATATACAGATGGCCAATACTTTTATGAAAAGGTACTCAACATCACTAATCATCAGTGAAATGCAAATAAAACCACATTGAGTATCACCATCTGAAACCTGTTAGAATGTCTATTAACAAAATAACAAGAAATAACAAGTGTTGGAAAGAATATGAGGAGAGGGAAACCATTGTGTACTGCTGGTGAGAATGCAAATTGGTTCAGCCATTGTAGAAAACAGTATGAAGGTTTCTCAAAATTTTAAAATAGGGACCTGGCCGGTTGGCACAGTGGGTGGTAGAGCATTGGCCTGGTGTGTGAATGCCCCAGGTTCAATTCCTGGTCAGAGCACACAGGAGAAGTGCCCATATGCTTCTCCACCCTTCCCCTTCTCACCTATCTCTCTCTCTCTCTCTCTACCCTTCCTGTAGCCATGGCTCGATTATAGAGAGTTGGCCCAAGGCGCTGAAGATTGCTCCATGGCCTCTGCCTCAGGTGCTAAGCAGAGCTAGGTTGCTGAACAATGGAACAATGCCCCAGATGAGTATAGCATCACCCCAAATTGGGCTTGCTGGATTGTTTCTGGTCAAGGCACATGCAGGAGTCGGTCTCTGCCTCCCCTCCTCTCACTGGATTAAAAAAATAATTAGAAATAACAATATTATATGATCAGCATTTTAGTTCAGGGTCTATACCATAAAAAATGAAATCATTATATCTAAGAGATATATACATTAGTATATTTATTACAGAATTTTTCACAACAGTTAAAGTATGGAAACAACCTAAGTATTCATCAATACATAAAAAGATAAAAAAGATGTTATACACTCACATACACACACAATGATATATATATATATATATATATATATATATATATACACACACACACACACACACACATACACACACACACACACATCTGTGACAACATGGATAATTCTGGAAAACATTTTGCCTAGCATAAGCCAGACATGGAAGGACAAATCCTACATCATTTCATTTATATGGAGAATCTAAAAATATCAAATTGCTACAAGCAGAGAATTGAATGGCAGTTGCCAGTGGCTAAATGTTGAGGGAAATGGGGTAATATTAGTCAAAGGTTACAAAGTTTTATTTATACAAGCTGAATAAGTTCTGGAGATGTAATGTACAACACAGTAACTATAGTTTATAATGTTATACTGCTTACTTAAAATTTCTTAAGAGAATTGGTGTGTTCTCACACATACAAATGATAAGTATGTGAAGTGATAGATATGTTTATCATCTGTGGCAATCATTTCACAATGTGTACATGTATATAAACATAATAGCATACAGCTTAAATATATAGAATTTTTATACATCAATTTTATCTCAGTAAGCGGGGGGTGGGTAACAGCAACCCAAATTTACATAGGAAATAACTTGATTGTGCAAAATATTCTTACTCTGCTTAACCGAGTGAGAACAAGTGGACTCTTTTTGAACAAAATAATATTATTAAGGCTTTTACAATTTTTCATACACAATATTCAAAATTCCATAAAAATTAACAGCAATGAAATGAGAACATCTTTTGAAAATGAAGGTGGAATAAATACATTTTCATATAAATAAGAAACAGAAAGGTATATAATCCGGAACTCACATATAGTAATGAATATCATTCAGACCAAGGGACATAATATATATCATATAAATAATTGAAAATTCAGAAGAATGAGGTATAATAAAAGTGAATATGTGAGTATATATTAATAAATATTGACTATTGAAATAATAATAATGTGTTTAGTATTTAAAGAATGAATAGAAGGGAATGCATAGCAATAATGACACTAAGATAGGATGCAAAATATTCTAGAGTTCTAATATTGCCAGTTAAATAGTAAAGGTAATATATTACCCTGTAAAAAAAATAAGGGTTATTCTATAATCTCTAGGAGAAATACTGAGAAAATAATAAAATATATGCCACCTAAAATTTAACAAAGCCAAAAATGGAGAATAATAAAGTGTGTTTAGTCAATCCATAAGACAAAGAAACAAAGAAAAATATAAATATAAAAAAGGATTAGTTAAATAAAAAACATAATAATTAATAGGTATAATTTACCTCATTAATAAAAAAAGAAAAAATATTGTATGTTTAATAAATGCAGATGAAGTTTTAATAAAATTTTACCCCTATCGTGATTTAAAAATCTAAATCTCACCAAATAATGAATATAAGGTACCAACTTAATCTGACAAAGATTACCTATAGGTTAAAAAGCATACAACAAACAATTTATATGGTAAAATTTTAAAATGTTTCTCCCTGATAGAAGGAAGGAAAATAAGATACCTGCTCACACTACTTCCATTTGATCTTGTACTAAAAGTCTTAGCCATTCAAAATGGAAGAAAAATGTAATTAGGAGAGATTAAAATTGTAGTCAAATGGAGATGAAATGATGAGAAAATATAAAATTTATTTTTATTTTGAAATTAAATTTAATGGAGTGACATTGAGCAATAAGAGTACACAGGTTTCAGGTGAACATTTCTATAGCATTTGAACTGGTGATTGGGTTGTGTGCCCATCACCCAAAGTCAACTCATTTTGCGTCACTGTATATTTGTCCCTGTTAATTCCCATCCTTCTCACACCTCCCCCAGGTAACAATTTCACTTTTATCTATGTCCATGAGTCTCAGGTTGATATCCCACTTACGTGGGATTTACATTTGTCCCTGTTTGTCCCCTCCTACCTATCCCTCTCTCCCTGGTAACCACTTCACTTTTATCTGTCTGTGAATCTCAGTTTTATATCCCAGCTAGGTGTGAAATCATACAGTTCTTGGCTTTTTCTGATCTACTTATTTCACTTCGTTTAATGTTCTCAAGGTCCATCCATGTTGTCATAAAAATATTTTTAATAATAAAAGTATATATTTTGAAGTAATAGGTAAATGAAGTTAGATAACTAGATAAAAAGTTAATATAAAATCAATCTTATTTTGTGTATCAATAATAAATGAAAAGAAATAATTCAAAAAAAGCATAAAATAGTATCAAATACCTAGAAAAAATCTAGTAAAAGATGATTAAGGTCAATGAAAATTTAAAAAGACTTAAGCAAATGAAGAAACATACCATGTTTTGTTGACTGGGAGACTCAATATTGTTGAAGGCAAGTGTAAATAAAATTTTTTTAAAATACTTAAAACTATTGTTAAGATGTCATTTTTTTTCTCCAATTTATTTGAAGATTCTAAAGCAATCACTATTCAAAAAGCAGTAGAGAAAATCTTGAAGCAGTATCTAGAGGACATCACTGTAGATATCAAAGGTTATTACAGATTTGTAATAATTGGAAAAATATGGTATTTTTTACAAGGAGAGAGAAATAGATCAATGGAACAGAATAAATTACTTAGAAACAGACCTATATTCTCAGTCAACTTGAGGAAAGTGTCCCTGCAGTGCATTTAAATAAAAATGATATTTTCAATTACTAGTACTTAGTCATTTGAATATTCATATGAAAAAAATTTTTGATCCCTATTTTACATCACATACATATGAAAAAAATAAATTTCTAAAGGATTTCAGACCTAAATAGGAAATGTAAAATGAATAAAGCTACTAAAAGAAAGTATAGGTATTATCTTCACTATTCTGATATAAATAATAATTTAACTAGTGCTAAATATAAAAGAAAAATGATTATTTTGGTTACATTGAAATGTAAATTAAATCATATTAGTATTAAGAAATTATTGATGCCATCAATGAAAGGCACAGTTAATAAGGTGAAAGTCAAATCACAGATTTAGAGTAGCTGTTTACAATGCCTACCTAACGAAGCACTTGATATTCTCAAATTAACAAGAAAAAAGGCAAATAACCTAATAGTATAAAATAAACAGAAAATTCAAGTAGTTATTTCACATTACAAAATACAAAAAAAATCAGTGAATATAAAACAGTGCTCAAGTTAATTACTAATCAAGGAAAATGAAAAATTCATATTGTGATAATATTTACATGTTCTTCAGAATAACCAAAATTGCAATTCTAACAATATCATTTTATGACAAATATATAGAGTAATTTAGATTTTATTTCAGTTATGGTGGAACTGTAAATGTGTACAACAGCTTTGTAACACTCTTGCCATTATCTATCACAACCCATTATGTATAGAGACAATGACCTAGAAATTCCATTCCTGGGTACAGAAATGAACAAATATGCCCTCATATGTTCACTCAAAGTCATACAAAATTATTCCTAGAAGCACCATTTGTAATAATAAACAACAACAAATAAAACCTGAAAGGTACATCAACATAGAGTGGATAGTTAAGTGGTGATATTTGGGAGTACAGAGGAATACTTTAACAGCAAGGAGAATGAATTAAAATTGCCATAGTTTTGGTGTGTTGATAATATATCATTTCCTAATCTAGATGTTGCTTCAATGCATTTGGCTAGTTTGTAAAAATTTACCAATCTGTTCACTTATGATTTTTAAACTTTTCTCTCTATATGCTATATTTCATTAAAATATTTACTTAGAATATAAACTTAAAGTAGCCAGTGTAATTGAAACCCTATTTATTTTGCAATAACTTTGATGAGTGTCAGTCTGGATCGATGAGGTCAAATAACCATCCTTAGTCCTTGGTCCATGTGGTTTTAAAATTGGGTGAGCTAGATGAACACTCAGATAGGTTCTCCATTAATTCATAAATATGATCCAGTGCCTGGCAGATGTATAGATTTTAACACATCCCTTCTGGCAAAAAAACAAAACAAAACAAAACTTTTTTATATAACTTCTAACTCTCTGTTACCTTCCCCTAAAGTCTTCAACTCCTGCTTCAAATTTACTTTGCTATTTTTGTATATACATTGTCATAAATAATATCGGTAATAACCACAATAATAATAATAATGATATCCATAATGATAACAATGATAGCTAAAATTTAACATGACCCAGGAGCTGTTATAACCATTTCACTCTATTAACACTTTTTTTTGTATTTTTCTGAAGCTGGAAACAGAGGCAGTCAGACAGACTCCCACATACGCCCGACCGGGATCCACCTGGCATGCCCACCAGGGGGCGATGCTCTGCCCATCTGGGACGTCGCTCTGTCACGACCAGAGCCACTCTAGCACTTGGGGCAGAGGCCAAGGAGCCATCCCCAGCGCCCGGGCCATCTTTTGCTCCAGTGAAGCCTCGGCTGTGGGAGGGGAAGAGAGAGACAGAGAGGAAGGAGAGGGGGAGGGGTGGAGAAGCAGATGGGCACCTCTCCTGTGTGCCCTGGCCGGGAATTGAACCCGGGACTTCCGCACGCCAGGCCGATGCTCTACCACTAAGCCAACCGGCCAGGGCTATTAACACTTTTAATCCTTACCCCAATCCCATTTGGTAGATATGATTATTTCTTTTTCAGAGTTGAATAAACTGAGTCACAGTTTTATGTTGCAAAACTGGATTTGAATCCAGAAAGTCTGCCTCTAGACTCCAAACTCCTTAGCTTTGTTATACTGTTGTATGTACACTTTGAACTCATTAGAATAGGTTGGGAACCAGATACCTATAGGCATTAAGATTTAGATAGAGTAAGTAGATAATATTTTTCCCAATTTGTAGATAAGGAAAGTGAAGGCTAGACTAAGTGATTTTTAGAGATCACACAGGGAATAAAGAATGAAACCAGGATTGGAATCCTGGTTTGCAGATTGGGTCTAGAGCTCTCTCTTTGAACCACAATATAAATTTAAAGAAATTATTTCAGACTAAGAAAAATTAGGCAATATTTGAAGCATTCCATGAAGATATGATTTTGGGGACATAGAAGCATTCTAGACCTAACTCCATTCCCACATTCCCCCAACACACTTTTATTCCCTTTAAAAAGTTGTGACTGCTGAAAGCTGTATATCTTGTTTCTATCTGTGCCCATCCCAAATTGATTTTCTTTTTGTACGTTATCCTTGTAATTTAAAAATATAAAGAACTTTCTTATAATTGTAAGAAAGTGTGATTTCTGAGGAAGGCTATGGAAGCAGGGACACTATTTTTTGCCCATTCCCAGGAGTCCATAGATGTCCTCTGGATTAAACTCATGCATCATTGCCACTCTTCTCTTGCTATCTTTTAGGTAGTGGTGGTGAGTCTGAAGTTCATCTTCTAGGCTGAGGTGAAGAATATTTGCTTATTACAGCAGTGAGAGGACACTCATGGGTGCAATAAATGTCTCTATACATTTTTCTTGAGTATAATAGAACATACTCTTGGTGTATGCAGCATGACTGACAGCTTTATGCTCATCTCTTTGTGAGTCCACAAATTTATGTATATTCATTGGGTGTGGTCCTGTGGGTCTTTGCAAATTCCTCCAGAAGTGGGTAAGAAAGGTATTTATTCTGGAATCATTCAGGCAAAAGAAATAGTAAGTGTAACTTGCTTTTTTTAAATTTGATTTTTTTTGTTTACTTTCCTTTCTCTTCTTCCTTCCAACCCTCTCTTCCTTTTTATGTTTTATACTGTGGAAACATTGCACATAAAGTCAAAACAGATCTTTTGAATATGAAGCAAGGAAGTAAAGAGTCTTTTAATTATGGAAAATATGATCATAATAAAAATGTTTAAGAAATATAACTAAAGACAAAATTTAACCAATAAAAATCTTAAATTTTATAGACATGCATTTTATTGTTTTTTACACCTTATAGGTCAAATTAATTTTCTGAAATGTGGCTTATTAACATATTTATTGTTTTTCATATTTTAAAATAATATTGTTATATACCATTTGGATAAAATTAATAGTTCATTAATATGATCTCACCTTAAAGCAAGGACAGTTTTCAGTAACTAAGATTTTCAATTCTCTAATGATTTTTTTCTCTGTTATGAAAAGAAAAAAAGCTTCTATATTAAAATGATGTATGAGGGCAAAAGGAAATTTATGATCTAAACTTGCTGCAAATCATTTGTATTGATCTGTTTTGTTTCCATTCTGCTGAAGCTAATGGAAATCATTTGTCACCTGACTTGTCTCAGCTGATTTGAAAAAAGAAAAGCCAACAACACTATACCATTTATCAGACCAGCTGAAGGTAGCTGAAGGTATGGTACAAGTGTACTCATGTCTGTAATCACTAAGGTACAATCAATATCTAGGGAAGTAATGAATATAGGCTATATTGCTCATAGGCTTATATAAATTAAATGTTAATATAAACATATACATAATATATTTCAATAGGACAGTAAATAGGAAACATGTGTTGTTCAATAGGATACTAATAAATAATATTGTAATAGTTTTTATGTTTCAAAAGTGAAAATCAAAATATAAGATATCAATTATAGTAACATTATGCATATTATATACATGAAAATCAAATTTATAGTATAATTAAAACAATGCACTTATGGAAATAAAGTTCTTTTTTCTGAACCATAAATTCTTCTGAGTTTAACTCTTCCTTTTTAAGAACATTTCTGGTGATTCAAGCCTTAACTTTTAATTCTTTCAATTTCATCAATAAAATTCATTTTAAATTTACTTACATATAGAAAAAAACTTAAGGTATGAATCTATTTGTTTTTGAACACAAGATGAATAAAAGTTGGCCTTAAAAAGCCAACTATATTAGTATAGTTTTTAAATTCTCATAAAATGTGCATCTTTACTTCACCCCAGTTTATAGTTCAGTTCAAGATGAGAGGAGAATTGGTCTCACAAATCTTTTGTGACGTTCTTTCAAACTGTTAAAAAGCAGAAGTCATTATGTAAAAGATTATTTAAACTTTGTCATTATGGTATTTTATGGCACCAAATTATTTCATAGTAAAGCACATTTTTATTCATGACATAAATTCACATACAAAGCAGCACCACAGAACTCAAGAAAAGAATGAGCACATTTCCAAAGTTACACTATCTTTTTAATACATATAATACAGGGTTGGGCAAAAGTAAGTTTAAGTGGTTTGTATGGAAAATAATTAGTAAATAATAATATAATAATAAACTGTTTTGCATACTCACAACTCTAAACCTACTTTTGGCCTACCCTGTATATGTTTATATGTGTATATATATTTTATTAAGTGAGAGGCAGGGAAGCAGAGACAGACTCCCACATTCCCTTGACTAGAATCCACCTGGAAAACCCCATACCAGGCGATGCTCTGCCCATCTGGGGGTCACTGCTCTGTTGCTAAGCAATTAAGCAATTTTAGTACTTTTAGTGCCTTAGGCAAGGCCATGGAGCCATCTTCAACGCCCAGGGCCAACTTACTCCAACCAAGCCATGGCTGTGGGAGTGGAAGAAAGCGAGAGCGTGCACACACATGAGAGAGAGAGAGAGAGAGAGAGAGAGAGAGAGAGAGAGAGAGATGGGAGAGAGGTGGAGAAGCATATGGCCACTTCCGTGTGTCTTAACCAGGAATTGAACCTAGAAATGTTTACCCGGAGGGCCGATGCTCTACCACTGAACCAACCAGCCAGAAACTATTTATTTTCTAATGCACTATTTTTTTTCTATGTCTCCTCCATTCTTTTCCTACAAGTTGAGTAGTATAATCTGTTTGAATGGAGAGTTACAGAATAGGCATTAATGCCCTAAAATCTATGCTGTTAAAAATATGGTTCAAAAAAACCCCATATGGTTCATTTACTCATTCATTCAGTAAATGTTTATCAAATAGTTCTAGGAACCCTGAAATCTAGCAAGCTTGGAGATACAGTAATGCATGAAAAGGAGACACTGTCTAGATTCTTTAAGAATTTAAATTTAAAGGCCTAGCCAGTTGATCAGTGGATAGAGCATCAACTCAGCATATTATTGGTCATACCAAGTTCAATTCCCAGTGAGGTCGCATAAGAAAAGAGACTATTGGCCGTGACTGGTTGGCTCAGCGGTAGAGCGTTGGCCTGGCGTGCGGGGGACCCAGGTTCGATTCCTGGCCAGGGCACACAGGAGAAGCACCCATTTGCTTCTCCACCCCCCCCCTTCCTCTCTGTCTCTCTCTTCCCCTCCCACAGCCAAGGCTCCATTGGAGCAAAGATGGCCCAGGCGCTGGGGATGGCTCCTTGGCCTCTGCCCCAGGCGCTAGAGTGGCTCTGGTTGCGGCAGAGCGACGCCCCAGAGGGGCAGAGCATCGCCCCCTGGTGGGCAGAGCGTCGCCCCTGGTGGGCGTGCCGGGTGGATCCCGGTCTGGCGCATGCGAGAGTCTGTCTGACTGTCTCTCCCCGTTTCCAGCTTCAGAAAAATACAAAAGAGAGAGAGAGAGAGAGAGAGAGAGAGAGAGAGAAAAGAGACTATCTGCTTCTTTCCCCACTCCCTCTCCTTCTTTTCTTTATTCTCCCCTCCCCCAGGCACTGGCTCGATTGGTTTGAGCGTTGGCCTCAGGAACTGAGGATAGCTCGGTTGACTTGAGGATCAGCCCCAGACAGGGGTTGCCAAGTGGATTTCAACTGGGGCACATGCGAGAGAGAGAGAGAGAGAGAGAGAGAGAGAGAGAGAAAAGGGAGAGGGTGAGGGGTGGAGAAGCAGATGGTTACTTCTCCTGTGTACCTTGACAGATAATTGAACCTAGTGCATCCACTCACCAGGCCAATGCTCTACCATTGAGCCAACCAGCCAGGGCCGAGAATTTAAGTTTGAGCAAGGTAAGTGGTTATAATTCATTCTAATAATTTCTCTTGTATAATGAATGACAAGTTGAGGACAGAAGGCAATTTGATACGAAATAGGAACAAAAAACTAACTTAGGCTCCTTTGAAATTTGGTCCATCTAGTCCTCTAAAAGCATATTTGGGTCTAAATTGTTATATAGAATGATTACATTTTGCTGAACATCTAGAAAATTGTGAACCCTGACAATCAAGTGTTTTAAGGTTTTCATCATATTTATCTCTGTTAAAAGTTTAATTCATATTTGTTGAGCAGATAAATGAATAAATTAATAAATGCTATCATTTTCCCCAATTGTTTAGTATTCTCTTTGCACTTGAAAATTACAAGGGCCTAAGGTATATGTGATAATTATAAAATTGTCTAATTTCTCTAAATAAAATTTAAAATTCATATTCATTATGGATAAGAGTTTGAAATACTATTTCTCATTATTTTTCCAACCTGTAGACCTCAGATTAAAATAACAAGTGTCTTAGCCTGATCTCATTCATTCATTCATTCATTCAAAAAACATTGGGCCCTGGCCAGTTGGCTCAGCGGTAGAGAGTCGGCCTGGCGTGCGGGGGACCCAGGTTCCATTCCCTGCCAGGGCACATAGGAGAAGCGCCCATTTGCTTCTCCACCCCCCCCTCCTTTCTGTCTCTCTCTTCCCCTCCCGCAGAGCATTGCCCCTGGTGGGCCTGTGGGGTGGATCCCGGTCGGGTGCATGCGGGAGTCTGTCTGACTGTCTCCCCGTTTCCAGCTTCAGAAAAATACAAAAAAAACAAAAAACAAAAAACAAAAAAAAACCCCATTGATTGTATATGGGAAAAACTAACATGTATACATTTGTTTTACATATATATAATATTATAACATTGTATGTGATCAAATAAAGGTATAAACAAAAATTTTTTAGCATAGACAACAGGAATCAAGTAATGATAAATCTGCAAGAAATCTTAAAAAAGAGACAGAAATTGTCAGAAAAAAGATGTAGAAGTTTACAGAGACATAGAAGGGCAAGATGATATACACAGGTCAATGTGAAAAGTTCAATGTGAGTGAAGAGGTATTTTGTCATCAGATGGTAAAGGATGTTTTTAAAATGTCATGAAAAAAATGTCACATTTTTACTCACAGAAATAAGGAATCAAGAGAGGTTTTGAAGGAAAGGAGAAGAAAAAAGCCATTTTTAACTTAAAATATGAATCATACACTTAAGGGTGAACAAATAAATTTAGAAACTAGAGGAAATAAAACCCCACAAAAAAAGTGAGAAAATAAAATGCATACCCAGCCTACTACCAACCTGTATCTTGAGATTCCCTTTGTTGATTTTTAGAGTATATGTTATTGCAGAATATGTTTCTAACATTCAAGTCAACATATTACCCTTTTGATGATGCAAAATAGAATCATATACTTGCTCTTTTTATCCATGTCAGCAATTGATGATGTATTTCTATATTTACTGACATAGAAAGATATCCTTAATGTTAAATTTAAAAAGTGGATTTTACATGTTTAAATGATTAGGAGATACAACTCCAGTGAAGATAAGAAACATATAATAAGTCAGAGTAAATAAATCTGTGTAATCAAGTCATGTAGACAGATCAATGATATATAACATAAGTAATGTACCGAGATAAGAAAACATTACATTGAACAGGGGTAGAGAGTAGATTATTCAAAAATGTTACTAAGACAACAGGGTACCTATTAGAAAAACAGGTAAAGTTTATATTTACACAACTTTTTTTTTTAAAGTGAGAAGCGGGCTGGCAGATTGACAGACTCCCTCATTCGCCCCTGCTGGGATCCACCCAGCAAGCCCACTAGGGTGCGATGCTCTGCCCATTTGGGGCTACTGCTCCATTGCTTGGGTAACTGAGCTATTTTAGCACCTGATGTGAGGCCATGGAGCTACCCTCAGTGCCCAGGGCCAACTTGCTTCAATTGAGCCATGGCTGCAGAGGAAAGGAGAGATAAAGGGAAAGAGAAGGGGAGGAGTGGAGAAACAGATAGTCACTTCTCCTGTGTGCCCTGACTGGGAATCAAACCTGAGACATTCATATGCTGGGTCTACACTCTACCACTGAGCCAACAGGCCAGGGCCTACCCAACTATTTGCACAAAAATAAACTCCAGCCTGACCAGGTGGTGATGCAGTGGATAGAGTGTCGAACTAAGACGCAGAGGACTCAGGTTAGAAACCGCAAGGTTGCTGGCCTGAGCAAGGGCTCATCTAATTTGAGCAAGGCTCACCAACTTGAGTTGAAGGTTGTTGGCTTGAGCACGGGGTCTCTTGGTCTGCTGTAGACCCCTGATGAAGGCACATATGAGAAAGCAGTCAATAAACAACTAAGGAGCTGCAACGAAGAATTTATGCTTCCCATCTCTCTCCCTTCCTGTCTGTCTGTCCCTGTCACTCTCTCTGACCCTCTTTCTCTCTGTTTCTGTCACAAAGAAAGGAAAAGAAAAGAAAATAACCTCCAGATGTATCAGAGATGTAAACACCAAAGCAGAAAAGCTGAATGGCTTCTAGAAGAATATACAGGAGGTTTTGATTTGATATATAATAACCTTAGATGGAGAAGACTTTTCAAGTATGACACAAAACTAATAAATGAGAAAACAATGCACATTAATTTCTTACATCTTTTAAAAATATCTACTTGGAGAATACATTTAAACCAAACATGTAAACAGAACTTATGAAAGTGCTTCTAACACAATGCATAAGTATATAACTAATATCCACAATATAATACATTCTTCAGATAATTTACATAGTTTACACAGTGAAACTATATTATTAATAATTATTTAAAAAAACACTTATATATAACACCTGAAAGTATGCCTGTAAAGATGACATCTATGAAAACTGATTTAGTCAGTCAGAATGATTTGTCCCATAATTGTATTTCTTGAGAATGAATGAGTTATATGAACCCATCAGTCACAAAAAAACTAACAAATATGTTTTTCAAAAATTCATGTTTGAGAACACGTTTATTTAGGGTAGTTGAAAAATTGCAAGTTGTGTTACTTCAGAAATATTAAGTTTAATGCAGTCAATATACCTTTCTGATTTGTCTGCCAATCACCAAAATATCTAGACACTAATTAGTCTTACACTTAGACTATTTCAAAAGTTCCAAAATCCTAGAAGAAATGTTAATGCTCATAGGTGAAATTAAGTCTGGAAGTCTTCTATATAATAGCTTTGTCAATGCAGCAGTCTCTCCATTATGTGTCTAATACAAATTTCTTATATTTCTTCAGTGTGGGCACAGTCCTATTATTCAAATGCAGAAATAGATTAAGAAACTTTATCATCTGGTCCTAGCCATCTCTATCTCTCTCTTCCCCCTCCCGCAGTTGTGGCTTGATTAGCTTGAGTGTGTTGGCTTTCAGGTGCTGAGAATGGTTCCCCGGCCTTCACCTCAGGTGCAGAAAAATGGCTCGAGTTACAAGAAAGCAATGGCTGCAGATGGGCAGAGTATCACCTCCTAGTGGGCTTGCCGGTAGATCTTGGTCGGAGTGTGTACAAGAGTCTGTCTCTCAGTTTACCCTCCTTACACTTTAAAAAAAAAAGAAAGAAAAGAAATATTTTTTAGTCTGATTGAATCAGGTTGTTGCTTATTTTTATTTTTTGTTTTGCTTTTTTTGTTTGCTTGTTTTATGTATAAAATCAAAAACAGAACTTTAGAATCATGGAGAGAAAGTGTAATTTATTTTATTAACTACTTTCTCACTTTTTTAAAATAAAATTTATATACTTTAATTGTTTAATGATTTTGTATTTCTTAAAACCAATAATATATTTTTATTTATGTATTATTATTTATTTACTTATTATTACTTATTATTTAAGGAGATTTATTTATCTCTCCAGAACTGGGTACACACCTATTTTTCACTTTATATATCTATATATAAATGACATTAAATAATGTTTGCTTTGAATGACAGAATTTGTATAATTTTTCTTTACAGAAAATGAGATATTCTCATCCTGAAAAGGTTTTTTCATTTAATGTGTTTCTTTTTGCAAACTATAAATGTTGTCCAATGATTTTTTTTCTAAAAAGAGTCATAATAGATATATGAAGCTGACAGTCTGACTATAAGACATCAGCTTGGGATAAAAGTACCTAAATAGATTAGATTCGGCATTCCTACCTGCCATGTAATAGGATCTTGCTCCCTGACTCTTTCTCTATGAGACTCTAATAGCCTTTTCTTGCTGTTTCTATGAAACTCTAAGAGCCTTTTCTTATACTTTCAAACTTATAAAAGTTCTTATTGAAGTATAATATAAAAAAGTCTATACATCACAGATATATAGTTCAATAAATTAATCAGCATTTAGGTCAAGAAATAGGTCACCAGTGTTATAAAAGTTTCTGTAGTACTCCCTTCCTGACAGTACATTTCCCAAGAGTAGCTACTATACTAATTTCTTCAGTATAAGTTAATTTTGTCTGTTTTTCTTTATATAAAGTGAATTACATCTATTTACACATATGTACACTTTTGGTCTGACCTCTGCTTCATAAATGCAATATTTATCCATATTGTTGTGAGTAGCTATAAATTGTTTATTAAAATTTCTGAATACTATTTCACTGTGCAATTACCACCGAGTTAATATATTTATTCTCCTGTTGAGAGAATATACTTTCTTATCCTGGTATTAGTTTCTGTCAGCTGAATCACAGAGTAAAATAGCTGAGGTTTCTGGAAATATCAGCCTTTTTTTCAACCATATTTATATTTCTTTTATTTTGCTCTTATTACAGAGTAACCCATGGTCATTAACAAAAAAAACAAAAAAATACACACATAAATGAACATTCAGCTTTTTTGATTTAGCCGCAATCCTCTCTTTTGTAGTCCTCAAGTGCTCAGAAACAAGAAATGTTGAAACTGTGTTACCTGGTTCAAATACAACTTACTGTATGTAACAGGAAAAGCCACTCCTTTGCAAAATTTATTCTGTTACATAATCTGTGATGCTATTCTAGATTAAGTGTCTTTTCCAGATTATGTAAACACCTATGAAACACATTCTAGCTTCAAACCACCAAAAACATCTGATTCTATTTTCTAGAAGATAATAAGAAAGAAAGAAAGAATATTGAGATTAAAAACATTTTCAGAGATAATATAAAGCAGATATTTGTTAATTAAAACTGTTTGAGGGAAAAATTAACTTGATTTCTTAGCAACTGTCGGGAAAGATTTTTCCTTAGAGATGTTCAAGAAATTGATTAAGCTGTACTGGAAATTTGCACCAGAACAGAAAGAAAGCTGTACCTTGTGTCTGGAATTTTATAAGTCTTAGATAAAAAATACAAATATTTTAACAATTCTATTTCAAAAGTTTTAGTACTTCCAATTCTGTATAAATTCTCTAAGAGGTTCATTATTTCACTTTGAAATCCATGTAATCATTTTTGATGACTCCAAATAAATCATACATTCTGGTTCACTTATTTGTTTGTGAATTGTATGATTTAGTTTAAAACGAAAACTCAATTTAAAAAAAAAGAAACCAATTCTGATGATCAGTGCAGAGATAGACAGAAGTGACATGAAGAAACTTCTTATAAAAGATACACTACAGAGTAATTATTTTATGGGTATTTGTGACATTGCATTTGTTTTGTTTAGGAAACTGAGACTTTTTTTTTTCCATAGCTGTTTTGTTTTCTTTTATGCTCAGAGTCCTCAAAAGAAGTTAACTTTGTGTGACTTTGATAATAATATTAAATCCAATGTCCCTTTCTATGAGTATATTTTCCCCTCAAGAATCTTATAATCGGGGGGCCTGAAGATGGCAGCAGTGTAGGCAGACACAAATTCACAGCTCACACCGCCAAACTAGATTACAAATTAATTTAGAAACAATCAGTGTGAAAAACCAACTCTGGACTACAAGAACAGTTTTCAAAAACCAAGGAGCAAAAAAGAAGCCACAAAAAACCTGGTAGGGAGCGCCTTAATCTCCCTGCTTACAGAAACAGAGGGAGGGGGTGAGGCTGAGAGCCCAGAAGGGCTCTCACTCCAAGGTAAAGAGCAGAAAATATTGCTCACAGCCACGTGCCTGGTGGCCAGGGAATGAGGTGTGCTGAAAAGGCCGGCTTGTCTTCCAAAAAGAAAGGGGAGAGAGAGAGACGGTGAGGGGCAGAGGAATCCATGGGATGACCTGAGAAACTGACTCATCCAATGATGAAGTAGAGGCTGATCCTTCCACACAACAAAAGACTAAAGTGCTTTCAGGTCACAGATCTCCAGACATCTTGCAGCTTTTATCAGTGCAACAAGACACAGCTGAAAACAAGAAGTGGGGAGGAGGGGCAGTAACTCAGGTCTCCATGGAGATCTGAGACACACCTCCCTCTACAGAAGCTGAGAAAACACCCGGCCCCTAGAGAGAGTAACTGGTAGAAAAGGCATTCAGAGACTCAGGTTACACCCACCACATTCCTGGATACAGTTTCAAATAAGCCCCCTGTTGAAATCAGTAAACAAGACTATCACCTGTTAAGAAAACAAAGAAATCAAGATGTCAAAGCAGCCCAAATCCGAAAGTAGATTACAAATAATAGCTGATGCCAACCTAAGAGGACCAAGAAATAACACAATTCCAAACTGGAGACAGATAACACCAAGCCTAGACTCAACCAACTCTACAAACAATACACCCAAACACACAGACATAATGAGAAGAAAGAGAAGTGTAATCCAAATGAAACTGCAAGAAAAACCTCCAGGAAATGAACTGAGTGATATAGAAATAACCAAACTTCCAGATGCAGACTTCAAAATAATGATTGTAAGGATGCTTAGCGATCTTAGAACAACAATGGATGGTCATTACAAACACTTAAATAAAGAAATAGAAAGTATAAAAAGGACATTGAAATATTAAAAAAGAATCAGTTGGAGATAACAAATACAATATCAGAAATGAAGACAACAATGGAAGGAATTAAAAACAGGATGAATGGAGCTGAGGATTGAATCAGCAAGTTGGAGGACAACTGGAATGAAGGCATGGAAGCAGAACAGAAAAAAGAAAAGAGACCCAAAAAGTCTGAGGAAACTCTTAGAGAGTTCTGTGACAACATGAAGAGAAATAACATCAGCATCATAGGGGTTCCTGAAGAAGAAGAGAAAGAACAAGAGATAGAGACTTTGTTCAATCATATCATAGCTGAAAACTTCCTTAAAGTAATGCAGGAGAAACTCTCACAAGTTCAAGAAATACAGAGAATTCCATTAAAGAGAAACTCAAAAAAAACCTACACCAAGACACATCATAATTAAAATACCAAAGCTAAGTGATAAAGAGAAAATATTAAAAGATGCTAGACAAAAAAAGGCTATCACCTGAAAAGGAGCCCCCATAAGGATGACATCTGACTTCTCAACAGAAACACTTGAGGCCAGAAGGAAATGGCAAAAAATATTCAAAGTAATGCAGAACAAGAACCTACAACCAAGAATACTTTATCCAGCAAGGCTATCATTTAAAATTGATGGAGAAATAAAAACCTTCCCCCCAAAAAAACAACAAACAAACAAAAAAAACTCAAGGAGTTCAATACAACCAAACCAATGCTGCAGGAAATGTTAAGAGGCCTGTTGTAAACAGATCAAAGTGGGAATAGAATATAGCAAAAGAGGAATACAGCTTTAAACAATAAAATGGCAATAAACAACTACATATCAATAATGACCTTAAATGTAAATGGATTAAATGATTGAATCAAAAGACATAGGGTAGCTGCATGGATAAGAAAACAGGACTCATACATATGCTGTCTACAAGAGACACACCTTAAAACAAAACATGCACATAGACTGAAGGTAAAAGGATGGAAAAAAACATTTCATGCAAATGGAAATGAAAAAAAAAGCTGGGGTAGCAATACTTATATCAGACAAAATGGACTTTAGAACAAGGATTATATATAGTAAGAGATAAAGAAGGCCACTACATAATGATAAGAGGAGCAATCCAACAGGAAAATATAACTATTATAAATATCTATGCACCTAATATAGGAGCACCTAAATATATAAAGTAGACTTTGATGAACATAAAGGGCAAGATCAACAGCAATACTATAACAGTAGGGGATTTCAATACCCCACGAACATCACTAGATAGATCCTCAAGAAAAAAAATTAACAAAAAAGCAGCAGATGTAAAGGACACACTAGATCAACTCGATTTAATAGATATCTTTAGAAACTTTCACCCTAAGCAGCAGAATATACATTCTCTTCAAGTGCGCATGGTACATTCTCTATAATAGACCACATGTTAGGGCACAAAAGTGGTCTCAACAAACTTAAGAAAATTGGAATTACATCAAGCACTATCCCTGATCACAATGGCATGAAACTAGAAATCAACCACAACAGAAACACTCAAAAATTCTCAAACACATGGAAACTAAATAGCAGGTTGTTAAATAATGAATGAATTAAGAATGAGATCAAAGAAGAAATAAAAATATTCCTAGAAACAAATGATAATGAGCATACAGCAACTCAAAATTTCTGGGACACAGCAAAAGCAGTACGGAGAGGGAAGTTCATAGCACTACAGGCACACTTTAAGAAGCTAGAGAAAGCTCAAATAAACAATTTAACCCTGCATCTAAAAGAACTAGAAAAAGAACAGCAAGTAAAGCCCAAACGTAGTAGAAGGAAGGAAATAATAAAAATCAGAGCACAAATAAATGACATAGAGACTAACGAAACAATACGGAGGATCAATGAAAGTAGGAGCTGGTTCTTTGAAAAGGTAAACAAGATTGATGAACCTTTAACTAGATTCACCAAGAAAAAAGAGAGAGGACTCAGATAAATAAAATTAGAAATGAGAGTGAAGAAATAACAACTGACACAACAGAAATACAAACTATTGTAAGAAAATAATATAAAGAAGTGTATGCCAAAAAACTAGACAAACTAGATGAAATAGAAAAATTTCCTGAAACATACAATCTTCCAAAAAACAATCTTAAAGAATCAGGAAACCTATAACATGGGCGCGCACTGCCGAGGCACTCACACCAAAAATTAAAAAAAATGAGATAGCCCTACAAGAATTATCTGACTCCATCAAAAAGAATAACATAAGAATAATAGGTATATCAGAGGGAGAAGAGAGAGAAAATGGAATGAAGAACATAAACAAATAATAGATGAGAACTTCCCTAGCCTGTGGAAAGAACTAAAGCCCCAAATTCAAGAAGCAAACAGAACACCGAGTTTTCTTAACCCCAACAAACCTACTCCAAGGCATATCATAATGAAATTGACACAAACCAACAGCAAAGAAAAAATTCTCAAGGCAGCCAGGGAAAAGAAGAATACAACATATAAAGGAAGGCCCATTAGATTATCATCAGATTTATCAGCAGAAACTCTACAAGCTAGAAGAGAGTGGACCCCAATATTTAAAGTCCTGAAAGAGAGGAACTTTCAGCCACGAATACTATACCCATCAAAGCTATCCTTCAAATATGAAGGAGAAATAAAAACATTCACAGATACAGAAAAGATGAGGGAATTTATCATCAGAAAACCCCGACTCCAGGAATTACTAAAGGGGGATCTCCAATCAGATACAAAAAAAACAAAAAACAAAAGCTCCAAGAAGAACACAATAAAACCAAATTTAAACTGTGACAACAACAAAAAGAAAGAGGGGGAGAAGATGGAGATTAACAGTAGCAAAGGACGATGGAGTGCAAAAGTACTCACAAAATAGTTCACTACAATGAACAGGGTAGGGACCCTTTTCATTACTCAAAGGTAACCACCATTGAAAAAACCACCACAGAAGCACATGAGATAAAAAAGATAGCAACAGAGGAAAGATGTATGGAATACAACTAAATAAAAACAAAAGATAGAAAAATGAAAGAGAAGGATCAAACAAGACACAAAACTAACAGAAAGCAAGATATAAAATGGCAATAGGGAACTCACAAGTATCAATAATTACACTAAATGTAAACAAATTAAACTCACCAATAAAAAGGCACAGAGTAGCAGAATGGATTAAAAAATTAAATCCAACTGTATGCTGCCTACAGGAAACTCATCTAAGTAACAAGGATAAAAACAAATTCAAAGTGAAAGGCTGGAAAACAATACTCCAAGCAAATAACATCCAAAAAAAAGCAGGTGTAGCAATACTCATATTGGATAATGCTGACTACAAGACAGAAAAAGTACTCAGAGATAAAAATGGCCATTTCATAATGGCTAAGGGGACACTGAATCAAGAAGAAATAACAATTCTTAATATATATGCACCAAACCAAGGAGCACCAAAATATAAAAGACAGCTACTTATTGATCTTAAAACAAAAACTGACAAAAATACAATCATACTTGGAGCCCTCAACACACCGCTGACGGCTCTAGATCGGTCATCCAAACAGAGAATCAACAAAGACATAGTGGCCTTAAAAAAAACACTAGAGCACCTGGATATGATAGACATCTACAGGACATTTCATCCCAAAGTGACTGAGTATACATTTTTCTCCAGTGTACATGGATCATTCTCAAGAATTGACCATATGTTGGGCCACAAAAACAACATCAGTAAATTCAGAAAAATTGAAGTTGTACCAAGCATATTTTCTGATCATAAAGCCTTGAAACTAGAATTCAACTGCAGAAAAGAGGAAACTAATCCCACAAAAATGTGGAAACTAAACAACATACTTTTAAAAAATGAATGGGTCAAAGAAGAAATAAGTGCAGAGATCAAAAGATATATACAGACTAATGAAAATGACAATACGATATATCAGAATCTATGGGATGCAGCAAAAGCAGTGATAAGAGGGAAGTTCATATCACTTCAGGCATATATGAACAAACAAGAGAGAGCCCAAGTGAACCACTTAACTTCCCACCTTAAGGAACTAGAAAAAGAAGAACAAAGACAACCCAAAACCAGCCGAAGAAAGGAGATAATAAAAATCAGAGCAGAAATAAATGAATTAGAGAACAGAAAAACTATAGAAAAAATTAATAGAACAAGGAGCTGGTTCTTTGAAAAGATCAACAAAATTGACAAACCCTTGGCAAGACTTACCAAGGAAAAAAGAGAAAGAACTCATATAAACAAAATCCAAAATGAAAGAGGGGAAATCACCACGGACACCGTAGGTATACAAAGAATTATTGTAGAATACTATGAAAAACTTTATGCCACTAAATTCAACAACCTAGAAGAAATGGATAAATTCCTAGAACAATACAACCTTCCTAGACTGAGTCAAGAAGAAGCAGAAAGCCTAAACAGACCTATCAGTAGAGAAGAAATAGAAAAAACCATTAAAAACCTCCCCAAAAATAAAAGTCCAGGCCCTGACGGCTATACCAGTGAATTTTATCAAACATTCAAAGAAGACTTGGTTCCTATTCTACTCAAAGTCTTCCAAAAAATTGAAGAAGAAGCAATACTTCCAAACACATTTTATGAGGCCAACATAACCCTCATACCAAAACCAGGCAAGGATGGCACAAAAAAAGAAAACTACAGACCAATATCTCTAATGAATACAGATGCTAAAATACTAAACAAAATACTAGCAAATCGAATACAACAACATATTAGAAAAATAATACATCATGATCAAGTGGGATTTATCCCAGAGTCTCAAGGATGGTTCAACATACATAAAACGGTTAACGTAATACACCATATCAACAAAACAAAGAACAAAAACCACATGATCATATCAATAGACGCAAAAAAGGCTTTCGATAAAATACAACACAATTTTATGTTTAAGACTCTCAACAAAATGGGTATAGAAGGAAAATATCTCAACATGATAAAGGCCATATATGATAAACCATCAGCTAACATCATATTAAATGGCACTAAACTGAAGGCTTTCCCCCTTAAATCAGGAACAAGACAGGGTTGTCCACTCTCTCCACTCTTATTTAATGTGGTACTAGAGGTTCTAGCCCGAGCAATCAGACAAGACAAAGAAATAAAAGGCATCCATATCGGAAAAGAAGAAGTAAAGGTATCACTTTTTGCAGATGATATGATCCTATACATCAAAACCCCAAAGAATCCACAAAAAGACTTCTAGAAACAATAAGCCAATACAGTAAGGTCGCAGGATACAAAATTAACATACAGAAGTCAATAGCCTTTCTATATGCCAACAATGAAACAATTCAGAACGAACTCAAAAGAATAATCTCCTTCATGATTGCAACAAAAAAAATAAAATACTTAGGAATAAACATAACTAAGAATGTAAAGGACTTATATAATGAAAAGTGTAAACCATTGTTAAGGAAAATCGAAAAAGATATAATGAGATGGAAGAATATACCTTGTTCTTGGCTAGGAAGAATAAATATAATCAAGATGGCTATATTACCCAAAGCAATATACAAATTTAATGCAATTCCCATCAAAATTCCAATGACATTTTTTAAAGAAATAGAGCAAAAAATCATCAGATTTATATGGAAGTATAAAAAACCCCAAATATCCAAAGCAATCCTAAAGAAAAATAATGAAGCTGGGGCATTACAATACCTGACTTCAAACTATATTATAGGGTCACGACAATCAAAACAGCATGGTATTGGCAGAAAAATAGACACTCAGACTAATGGAACAGAATAGAAAGTCCAGAAATAAAACCACATATATATAGTCAAATAATTTTTGATAAAGGGGCCAACAACACACAATGGAGAAAAGAAAGCCTCTTCAATAAATGGTGCTGGGAAAACTGGAAAGCCACATGCAAAAAAATGAAACTGGACTACAGTTTGTCCCCCTGTACTAAAATTAACTCAAAATGGATCAAAGATCTAAACATAAGACCTGAAAAAATTAAGTACATAGAAGAAGACATAGGTACTCAACTCATGGACCTGGGTTTTAAAGAGCATTTTATGAATTTGACTCCAATGGCAAGAGAAGTGAAGGCAAAAATTAATGAATGGGACTACATCAGACTAAGAAGTTTTTGCTCAGCAAGAGAAACTGATAACAAAATAAACAGAAAGCCAACTAAATGGGAAATGATATTTTCAAACAACAGCTCAGATAAGGGCCTAATATCCAAAATATACAAAGAAATTATAAAACTCAACAACAAACAAACAAACAATCCCATAAAAAAATGGGAAGAGGATATGAACAGACACTTCTCCCAGGAAGAAATAAAAATGGCCAACAGATATATGAAAAGATGCTCATCTTCTTTAGCTATTAGAGAAATGCAAATCAAAACAGCAATGAGATACCACCTCACACCTGTTCGATTAGCTATTATTAGCAAGACAGGTAATAACAAATGTTGGAGAGGCTGTGGAGAAAAAGGAACCCTCATACACTGTTGGTGGGAATGTAAAGTAGTACAACTGTTATGGAAGAAAGTATGGTGGTTCCTCAAAAAACTGAAAATAGAACTACCTTATGACCCAGCAATCCCTCTAATGGGTATATACCCCAAAAACTCAAAAACATTGATACGTAAAGACACATGCAGCCCCATGTTTATTGCAGCATTGTTCACAGTGGCCAGGACATGGAAACAACCAAAAAGCCCGTCAATAGATGACTGGATAAAGAAGGTGTGGCACATATACACTATGGAATACTACTCAGCCATAAGAAATGATGACATCGGAACATTTGCAGCAAAATGGTGGGATCTTG
Organism: Saccopteryx bilineata; assembly: GCF_036850765.1. NCBI lineage: Eukaryota > Metazoa > Chordata > Mammalia > Chiroptera > Emballonuridae > Saccopteryx > Saccopteryx bilineata. The sequence goes on from NC_089498.1 coordinate 66,587,228, forward strand.
ATAACATGATACGAAGCAAAATAAGTAAATCAGAAAAACCAGGAACTGCATTATTCCATACGTAGGTGGGATATAAAATTGAAACTGAGAGACATTGATAAGGGTGTGGTGGTTACGGGGGGTAGGGGGGAATGGGAGAGGGAAAAGGGGAGGGGGAGGGGCACAGAGAGAACAAGATAGAAGGTGACGGAGGACAATCTGACTTTGGGTGATGGGTATGCAACATGATTGAACGACAAGATACCCTGGACTTGTTATCTTTGAATATATGTATCCTGATTTATTGATGTCACCCCATTAAGAAAATAAAATTATTTAAAAAAAAAAAAAATCAGGAAACCTAAAGAGAACAATTACTATAAATGAGATCAAAACAGTTATTAAAAAAAAAAAAAACTCCCAAAAAAGAAAATCCTGAGCCTGATGGCTTTACAAGTGAATTCAACCAAATATTTAAGGAAGAACTAACTCCTATTTTTTTCAAGCTATTTCAAAAAATTCAAAGGAGGAGATGACGTCAGAGTAATGGCGCAGTAGGAAGTGATACCGATATATCTCCCCCAAAACTCAACAAGATCTTCAACCGGAAACAGAAAAACCTATCCTTGGAGCTTCCAGATGTTTTGCAATACACCCGAAGGTATGGTCAAGCAAAAAATTGGATAAATATATAATCAAACCCCGAAGGAAATATGGAGTAAGAAATGCTCAGCCTTCCTCACTAACCTAAACAGGGCTGCTTTCACTGGGAACTGAGAATATAGAAACTAAGGCGGGTAAAGGGGGTGAATAGATCCAGGTCGTGACACAAACAGCCGCACCAGGCTGTGGCACGGAGATCCAAGCCGAGGAAAAACTGTGCCTGTGGCAAGCCAGTCAATACAAGCTAACACTCGTGCCAAACCCAGACAAAGAAAGACAAGTGGGGCAGCAATTTTCCCCCATCTCTGGGTCGGCGCACGCAGATAGTGGGCGAGAGATTACTCCGAGTGCCTCAGCAGTTGGCGCTCATGTTAACCCACAGAGAGGCAGAGTCAGGGTCCTTTGTGTGCAGAATCTCCGGGCCACCCCAGTGCCCTGAAAAAGCCGCACATGGGGAGGAGCGAGAGCCAATTCCAATGCTGGAACTTTTCCATGTGGGTGGGGGTTTCACTCAGAGGGTGAGGCAGCTGGCCTGATATCCTGGTCAGCACGCGCAGATAGTGAGCAAGAGATTCCTTCGAGTGTCTTGGCAGTGTGCGCCCGTGTTATCCCACAAAGGGGCAGAGTCAAAGGCCTTTGTGTGGGCCAAAAGCAGAATCTCAGGCCACCCCAGTGCCCTAAAAAAGCCGAGCATGGGGAGGAAGTGAGAGCCAATTCCAACGCTGGAACTTTTCTGTGCGGTAGGAGGTTTCACTCAGAGTATGAGACTGCCGGCCTGATATCCTGGTCTGTGTGCGCAGATAGTGAGCGAGAGTTTCCTCCAAGAACCCCAGGAGAGGGCGCCCGCCCGTGTTACTGGACAGAGTGGCAGAGCCAGAGGTCTTTGAGTGGGCGGAAGCCCAGCCTGATTATGCTAGCAGCTCTAACTGACTGAGCCTTACCCAGAGCCCTGTGCTGAGTGGGAATAGAGTGGGGAGTTGCCAGCTCTTTGAGCCCCTTACTATCCAGGCAGAGGCAGCAGCCACCCCATAGCTGGATTATCAGGCTACTAATTGAGGAAGGAAAGACTAGGAGAGAGGCTCCAGGAATACGGACTCTCTCTGTTGGAGCCTACAAATGCTAATGAGCCTTGACTGCCAACGAGACTGAAGCACAATACATGACATCGCCATAGAGACTTATCAACTGCAAACCTCTACCTGAGAGTGCCAAAGGGGCAGAACCCGGGGTACAGAGTCACTGACCAGGAAGAGGGAGAGAAAAGAAAAAGCAATAAGATAACCTCTCAAAATTAAAAATAATCCACAGACTTTATAACCTATCCCATTTTATTATATTTGTTCGTTTGTTTCTCTTATCTTCATTCTTGATTTTGTTTTTCCTCCTCCAATTTGGTTGTTTAACTCTATGCTGGTCTTACTCTCTCCTCTCCTTGAACTACACTACCCATAAGATTTACATATCCCATTATCTTTTCTTTCCTCTTCCTTTCTCTCTATGAGGGTTGCACTCTAAAACCCTTAACTCTCTCTCTCTCTCCTCTTTTTTCTTCTTTTAGTGGTTCCCTCTTTTTTTTCTCTCTCTCTCTCTTTCTTTTATCCCTCTATATTAGTTTCTTCCTTTCTCCTATACGTCTCCTCTCATTCAAACCTCAATAACAAACAAATTATCTTATCTAGGACTCAAACTTATGTTTTTGGCATTTTGGGGAGTTTTTCTTTCACCTTTTTAACTCACTAGCAGTGCTCCCATCCCTGGCTCTTCATTTTATCTAGTTCTTGTTCCACTAAATACAATAGTAACTTTTTAATTTGTCCCCTCATTTTGCTGTTTCCCTCTTATTCCTCTCATCATAACTCTTAGTCAACCAACACCTAAAAACAAATCATTTTATTCTTGACCACAAATTTTTCCTTATTTTCTTTTTGTGGGTCATTACCCCACTTTTTTGGGGGTTTTTTTGTTTGGTTTTTGGTTTTTGCCCCTTTATTACTTCTCCCCAATTCAGGCCCTCCATTACAGGCATTGTTTGTTCTATTTAGTACAATATAATGCACAATTCACCACAAGATTTTCTCAAAAGAGGGGAGAGGAGAGAAGAGAAAAAAAGGAGGGGGGGGAATAATTTCCTTTTTTTAAATTTTTATTTTATTTTATTTATCTTTATTTAATTATTATTTTTTTAAAAAAACAACTCTTTTATTTTTTATTTTTATTTTTTAAAATTTTTATTCTTTATTAAATCTCATTAATATTCTCAACAAAACCACCCTCAGATGCAATTAAGGAAGAGAAAATCGAATATCATGGATACAAAAGAAAGAGAGGTAAAACAATAGATGAGGAAAAATCTATGGAGAAAAAATTTAACATATTCGAAACCTTGGAGTTAAACGACAAAGAATTTAAAATAGAAATCCTAAAGATACTCAGAGATATACAAGAAAACACAGAAAGGCAATTTAGGGAGCTCAGAAAACAACTAAATGAACACAAAAAATATATTTCCAAGGAAATTGAAACTATAAAAACAAATCAAACAGAGATGAAAAACTCAATTCACGAGCTGAAAAACGAAGGTAACAAGCTTAGCTAATAGAACAGGACAGATAGAAGGTAGGATTAGTGAAATAGAAGACAAGTAACGAGGTTCAACAGAGAAAAGAAGAAGGAGTCTCAAAAATTAAAAAAAATGAGATAGCTCTACGGGAATTATTTGACTCCAACAAAAAGAATAACATAATAATAGGTATATGATAGGAAGGAGAAGAGAGAGAAAATGGAATGGAGAACATACTCAAACAAATAATAGATGAGAACTTCCCAAGCCTGTGGAAAGAACTAACCTCAAATTCAAGAAGCAAACAGAACTCCGAGTTTTCTTAACCCTAACAAACCTACTCCAAGGCACAACATAATGAAATTGGCACAAACCAATGGCAAAGAAAAAATTCTCAAGGCAGCCAGGGAAAAGAAGAATACAACATATAAAGGGAGGCTCATTCGATTATATCAGAATTCTGAGCAGAAACTCTACAAGCTAGAAGAGAGTGGACCCCAATATTTAAAGTCCTGAATGAGAGGAACTTTCAGCCATGAATACAATACCCATCAAAGCTATCCTTCAAATATGAAGGAGAAATAAAAACATTCACAGATACAGAAAAGATGAGGGAATTTATCTTCATAAAACCTCCACTACAGGAATTACTAAAGGGGGTTCTCCAATCAGATACAAAGAACAACAACAACAACAACAACAAAAACAAAGCCATAAGTAAAAGCTCCAAGAAGAACACAATAAAACCAAATTTAAACTGTGACAACAACAAAAAGAAAGGGGGGGAGAGGATGGAGATTAACAGTAGCAAAAGATGATGGAGTGCAAAAGTACTCACAAAATAGTGCACTACAATGAACAGGGTAGGAACCCTTTTCATTACTTAAAGGTAACCACCATTGAAAAAAACACCACAGAAGCACATGATTCAAAAAAGATAGCAACAAAGGGAAGATGTATGGAATACAACCAAATAAAAAGAAAAGATAGAAAAATGAAAGAGAAGGATCAAACAAGACACAAAACTAACAGAAAGCAATCTGTAAAATGGCAATAGGAAACTCACAAGTGTCAATAATTACACTAAATGTAAACTGATTATACTCACTAATAAAAAGGCACAGAGTAGCAGAATGGATTAAAAAAGAAAATCCAACTGTATGCTGCCTACAGGAAACTCATCTAAGTAACAAGGATAAAAACAAATTCAAAGTGAAAGGCTGGAAAACAATACTGCAAGCAAATAACATCAACATCCAAAAAAAAAAAAAAAGCAGGCGTAGCAATACTCATATCTGATAATGCTGAATACAAGACAGGAAAAGTACTCAGAGACAAAAATGGCCATTTCATAATGGCTAAGGGGACACTGAATCAAGAAGACATAACAATTCTTAATATATATGCACCAAACCAAGGAGCACCAAAATATAAAAGACAGCTACTTATTGACCTTAAAACAAAAACTGACAAAAATACAATCATACTTGGAGACCTCAATACACCGCTGATGGCTCTAGATCGGTCATCCAAACAGAGAATCAACAAAGACATAGTGGCCTTAAACAAAACACTAGAGCACCTGGATATGATAGACATCTACAGGACATTTCATCCCAAAGTGACTGAGTATACATTTTTCTCCAGTGTACATGGATCATTCTCAAGAATTGACCATATGTTGGGCCACAAAAACAACATCAGCAAATTCAGAAAAATCGAAGTTGTACCAAGCATATTTTTTGATCATAAAGCCTTAAAACTGGAATTCAACTGCAAAAGAGAGGAAAAAAAAATCCTACAAATATGTGGAAACTAAACAACACACTTTTAAAAAATGAATGGGTCAAAGAAGAAATAAGTGCAGAGATCAAAAGATATATACAGACAAATGAAAATGACAATACAACATATCAGAATCTATGGAATGCAGCAAAAGCAGTGATAAGAGGGAAGTTCATATCACTTCAGGCATATATGAACAAACAAGAGAGAGCCCAAGTGAACCACTTAACTTCACACCTTAAGAAACTAGAAGAAGAAGAACAAAGACAACCCAAAACCAGTCAAAGAAAGGAGATAATAAAAATCAGAGCAGAAATACATGAAATAGAGAACAGAAAAACTATAGAAAAAATTAATAGAACAAGGAGCTGGTTCTTTGAAATGATCAACAAAATTGACAAACCCTTGGCAAGACTTACCAAGGAAAAAAGAGAAAGAACTCATATAAACAAAATCCAAAATGAAAGAGGAGAAATCACTATGGACACCGTAGGTATACAAAGAATTATTGTAGAATACTATGAAAAACTTTATGCCACTAAATTCAACAACCTAGAAGAAATGGATGAATTCCTAGAACAATACAACCTTTCTAGACTGAGTCAAGAAGAAGCAGAAAGCCTAAACAGACCTATTAGTAGAGAAGAAATAAAAAAAAACATTAAAAACCTCTCCAAAAATAAAAGTCCATGCCCTGACGGCTATACCAGCGAATTTTATCAAACATTCAAAGAAGACTTGGTTCCTATTCTACTGAAAGTCTTCCAAAAAATTGAAGAAGAAGCAATACTTCCAAACACATTTTATTAGGCCAACATAACCCTCATACCAAAATCAGGCAACGATGGCAGAAAAAAAGAAAACTACAGACCAATATCTCTAATGAATACAGATGCTAAAATACTAAACAAAATACTAGCAAATCTAATACAACAACATATTAAAAAAAATAATACATCATGATCAAGTGGGATTCATCCCAAAATCTCAAGGATGGTTCAACATATGTAAAACAGTTAACGTAATACACCATATCAACAAAACAAAGAACAAAAACCACATGATCTTATCAATAGATGCAGAAAAGGCTTTTGATAAAATACAACACAATTTTATGTTTAAGACTCTCAACAAAATGGATATAGAAGGAAAATATCTCAACATGATAAAGGCCATATATGATAAACCATCAGCTAACATCATATTAAATGGCAGAAAACTGAAGGCTTCCCCCCTTAAATCAGGAACAAGACAGGGTCGTCCACTCTCTCCACTCTTATTTAATATGGTACTAGAGGTTCTAGCCAGAGCAATCAGACAAGACAAGGAAATAAAAGTCATACATTTCGGAAAAGAAGAAGTAAAGGTATCACTTTTTGCAGATGATATGATCCCATACATCAAAACTCCAAAGAATCCACAAAAAGACTACTAGAAACAATAAGCCAATACAGTAAGATTTTAGGATACAAAATTAACATACAAAAGTCAATAGCCTTTCTATATGCCAACAATGAAACATTTGAGAACGAACTCAAAAGAATAATCCCCTTCACGATTGCAACAAAAAAAAATAAAATACCTAAGAATAAACATAACAAAGAATGTAAAGGACTTATATAATGAAAACTATAAACAATTCTGAAGGGAAATCGAAAAAGATATAATGAGATGGAAGAATATTTCTTGTTCTTGGTTAGGAAGAATAAATACAATCAAGATGGCCATATTACCCAAAGCAATATACAAATTTAATGCAATTCCCATCAAAATTCCAATGACATTTTTTAAAGAAATGGAGCAAAAAATCATCAGATTTATATGGAAGTATAAAAAACCCCAAATAGCCAAAGCAATCCTAAAGAAAAAGAATGAAGCTGGGGGCATTACAATACCTGACTTCAAACTCTATTATAGGGCCACAACAATCAAAACAGCATGGTATTGGCAGAAAAATAGACACTCAGACCAATGGAACAGAATAGAAAACCCAGAAATAAAACCACATATATATAGTCAAATAATTTTTGATAAAGGGGCCAACAACACACAATGGAGAAAAGAAAGCCTCTTCAATAAATGGTGCTGGAAAAATTGGAAAGCCACATGCAAAAGAATGAAACTGGACTACAGTTTGTCCCGCTGTACTAAAATCAACTCAAAATGGATCAAAGATCTAAACATAAGACCTGAAACAATTAAGTACATAGAAGAAGACATAGGTACTCAACTCATGGACCTGGGTTTTAAAGAGCATTTTATGAATTTGACTCTAAAGGCTAGAGAAGTGAATGCAAAAATTAATGAATGAAACTACATCAGAATAAGAAGTTTTTGCTCAGCAAGAGAAACTGATAACAAAATAAACAGACAGCCAACTAAATGGGAGCTGATATTTTCAAACAACAGCTCAGATAAGGGCCTAATATCCAAAATATACAAAGAACTCATAAAACTCAACAACTAACAAATAAACAATCCAATAAAAAAATGGGAAGAGGACATGAACAGACACTTCTCCCAGAAAGAAATACAAATGGCCAACAGATATTTGAAAAGATGCTCATCTTCACTAGCTATTAGAGAAATGCAAATGAAAACGGCAATGAGATACCACTTCACACCTGTTAGATTAGCTGTTATTAGCAAGTCAGGTAATAGCAAATATTGGAGAGGTTGTGGAGAAAAAGGAACCCTCATACACTGTTGGTGGGAATGTAAAGTAGTACAACCATTATGAAAGAAAGTATGGTGGTTCCTCAAAAAACTGCAAATAGAACTACCTTATGACCCAGCAATCCCTCTACTGGGTATATACCCCAAAAACTCAGAAACATTGATACGTAAAGACACATGCAGCCCCATGTTCATTGCAGCATTGTTCACAGTGGCCAAGACATGGAAACAACCCGAAAAGCCCATCAATAGATGACTGGATAAAGAAGATGTGGCACATATACACTATGGAATACTACTCAGCCATAAGAAATGATAACATTGGATCATTTACAGCAAAATGGTGGGATCTTGATAACATGATACGAAGTGAAATAAGTAAATCAGAAAAAACCAGGAACTGCATTATTCCATATGTAGGTGGGACATAAAAGTGAGACTAAGAGACATTGAAAAGAGTGTGGTGGTTATGGGGGTGGGTTGAGAGGGAGAGGGAAGAGGGAGGGGGAGGGGCACAAAGAAAACTAGATAGAAGGTGACAGAGGACAATCTGACTTTGGGTGATGGGTATGCAACATAATTAAACGACAAGATAACCTGGACATGTTATCTTTGAATATATGTATCCTGATTTATTGATGTCGCCCCATTAAAAATATAATAAATTTAAATTTAAAAAAATTCAAAGGAAGGAATACTTGCAAGCTCCTTTTATGAGAGGAGCATAATTCTGATTCCAAACCCAGGCAAAGCAACACAAAGAAAGAAATTTATAGGCCAATATCCCTGATGAATATAGATGCTAAGATCCTCAATAATATATTAGCAAACCGGATCCAATAATATATGAAAAAAATCATACACCATGATCAAGTGGGATTTATTTTGTGGAGGCAAGGCTGGTACAATATTTGTAAATCAGTCAATGTGATTCATCACATAAACAAAAGGAAGGAGAAAAACCACATGGTAATTTCAATAGATGCAGAAATTATCAAATAGTATTTGATAAAATCCAGCACCCATTCACGATCAAAACTCTCAGCAAAATGGAAATACAGGGAACATACCTCACATAATAAAAGCCATGTATGACAAACTCACAGCCAACATCATATTTAATGGGAAAAAATTAAAAGCAATCCCCTTAAGATTAGGAACAAGGCTGGGGTGCCCCCTTTTAGCACTCTTATTCAACATAGTCCTGAAAGTCCTAGCCACAGCAATCAGACAAGAAGAAGAAATAAAAGGCATTCAAATTGGAAAAGAAGTAAAACTATCATTATTTGCAGATGATATGATATTGTATATAGAAAAGCCTAAAGTCTCAGTCAAAAAACTACTGGACCTGTTAAATGAATTCAGCAAGTTGGCAGGATATAAAATTAATACTCAGAAATCAGAGGAATTTTTATATACCAAGAATGAACAGTCAGAAAGAGAAATAAAGGAAACAATCCCCTTCATTATTGCAACCAAAAAAAATAAATTACCTAGCAGTAAACTTAACCAAGGAGACTAAAGACTTGTATTCGGAAAATTATAAAACATTGATAAAAGAAATCAAGGAAGATACAAACAAGTGGAAGCATATATCATGCTCATGGTTAGGAAGAATAAACATCATTAAAACGTCTATATTAACCAAAGCAATTTATAAATTCAATGCAATACCAATTAAAATACCAATGACCTTTAAAGATATAGATCACATATTCCAAAAATTTATATGGAACCAAAAACAAACAAACAAACAAACAAAACCCATGAATAGCGTTAGCAATCTTAAAAAAGAAGAATAAAATGGGAAGTATCACACTTCCTGATATCAAGTTGTACTACAAGGCCATTGTACTCAAACAGCCTGATATTGGCATACGAACAGGCATGTAGATCAATGGAACAGAACAGAGAACCTAGAAAAAAACCCACAGCTCTATGGTTAACCCATATTTGACAAAGGAGGTACGAGCATACAATGAAGTAAAGACAGCCTCTTTAATAAATGGTTTTGGGAAAATTGGACAGCTACCTGCAAATGAATGAAACTAGACTACCAATTTACACCATTCACAAAAATAAACTCAAAATGGATAAAAGACTTAAATGTAAGCCGTGAAACCATAGCATCTTAGAAGAAAACATAGGCAGTAAGCTCTCTGACATCTCTCGCAGCAATTTATTTGCTGATTTATCTCCATGGGCAAGTGAAATAAAAGACAGGATAAACAAATGGAAATGTATCAAACTAAGAAAGTTTTGCACAGCTAAAGACAGTAAGAACAGAATAAAGAGACAAACTACACTATGGGAAAACATATTTGACAATAGGTCTGATAAGGGGTTAATAACCAAAATGTATAAAGAACTTGTAAATCCCAACATCAGAAAGACAAACAATCCAATCAAAAAATGGGCAAAAGAAATGAATAGACACTTCTCCAAAGAGGACATACAGATGGCCAATAGGCATATGAAAAAATGTTCAACATCACTAATCATTAGAGAAATGCAAATTAAAACCACAATGAGATATCACCTCACACCAGTCAGAATGGTGCTCATCAACCAAACAACAGAGAATGAGTGCTGTCGAGGATGTGGAGAAAAGGGAACCCTCCTGCATTGCTGGTGGGAATGCAGACTGGTGCAGCCTCTGTGGAAAACAGTATGGAGATTCCTCAAAAATTTAAAATCGAACTGCCTTTTAACCCAACTGTCCCAGGTTTAGGAATATACCCTAAGAACAACATAGAACTGTTTCAAAAGGAGAAATGCACTCACATGTTTACAACAGCAAAGATCTGGAAACAGCCCAATTGTCCGTCAGTGGATGAGTGGATGAAAAAGCTTTGGTACATATTACTATGGAATACTACTCAGCCATAAGAAATGATGACATCGGATCATTTACAATAACATGGGTGGACCATGTTATTGGAAGAAGTGAAATAAGTAAATCAGAAAAAAATAAGAACTATGTAAATCCATATATAGATGGGACATAAAAATGAGACTCAGAGACATGGACAAGAATGTGATGGTAATGAGGGTGGGGAGGAGGCGAGGAAGGAGGGAGAGGGGGTGGGGAGAGGTGAGGAGCAAAAAGAAAACCAGATAGAAGGTGACGGAAGATATTTTGACTTTGAGTGAGGGGTATGGAACATAATCAAATGTCAAAATAATCTGGAGATGTTCTCTCTGAACATATGTACCCTGATTTATCAATGTCACCATGTTAAAATTAATAAAAAAATTAAAAATAAAGAATCTTGTAATTATAATGTCTCAAATGGTTAGTGGACCACCACATTGAAGGTACTGTTTTTTAATGACATTGTTCATATCAGTTAGGTAACTGATTGTCAGTGGGTACCAATTATGGAATGTTGTTTTTTAAGTCCTATAGCTTTTTCTTGGTTCTCTGAAGTCATTTCAATTATGTTCCTTTGAAAGAATGTGACGCAGCCTGACCAGGCAGTGGCACAGTGGATAGAGCATTGGACTGGGATATGAAGGGCCCAGGTTCAAAACCTTGAGGTTGCCAGCTTGAGCACAGGCTCATCTGGTTTGAACAAGGCTCACCAGCTTGAGCCCAAGGTCACGGGCTTGATCAAGGAGTCACTTGGTCTGCTGTAGCTCCCTAGTCATGGCACACATGAGAAAGCAATCAATGAACAATAAGGTACCACAACACAGAATTGATTCTTCTCATCTTGCTCCCTTCCTGTTTGTCTGTCTCTGTCCCTCTATCTTTCTCTTTTTTCTCTGACACATACACACAAAAAAGAATGTCAAGAATATCACAGTGATGATTCATCAGTTCTTTGGCTCTAAGAGTGGTGTACAGCGTCTTAGGAATGCCATTGTCTTTTATCTTACTGTTAGCCTTTCTTTTTGATGCTTTTTCAGAATACTCATTTAATAATACTTAAATTTCATCAGATGATATTAAAAGGGTCTTTTGAAAAGCCATTTCAAAATGTTAATTTCATTTCTTATACCATCCAAGTTTAGCAGTAATTTCTGAATTTTTTGTACCAATAATAATCTTTGTTTTGATATACTTTATGTTTTAATTTCAGTACACTTGCCCTTTACAGTACTTTGGGTGTCTTATATTTTGAAGGAGGACAATGTTGTTTTAACAGTAATCACAAATTCACTGGATCTCCTTTTCAAAGGATGGCCAAGAAAGACTACAGAAAGATTCCTGGAGAATCTATTTTAATTGACTGATGTTATTAAGATCTTGATTTTTACATCATAGTTAGCACTTTTTTTCAACTGCACTCTAACTTAGTATTAGCATGTCCAATATGAATCATTACAAAAATAATCCTATCCTCTGACACGGCATAACTGAATTCATTGATCATTTTTTAATTTCTTTAGTAAAAGAAAGTCTGTGAAATCACTTATTTCTAACCACATATGGAGCAATGTCCACCACACCATGTGTGATCAAGTTGTATTTGGAAGGAATTTCCTGTCCTTAGGTTAAGATTCAGTAAAACATGGCAGTTGAGGGATGTTCAAAGAATTTCTTGGGGATAAAAGGTTTTCTTCCTCCTATTTCTACTTCTTTCTTTTTCTTCTTTGATGTTACTGTAAAGTCATCATTATCCCTTTGAAGATGCATTTGTATAATGACTGTGATATACCCCCATCTAGTGAAATCTCTCAGCAAAATTATGTCAAATATATTCTGGGTTATTTTTGAAACTTTATCTTGAGATTAGACACTAGTGCAGAGTTGTAGCATGTAGTCAAGAAAGCAGTTCCCTGCACAAATTCGAAGAGAATTTTTACATAGACTAAGATGAAATTTGAAATGTCATGGTTATACAGTAATTTTTTGGGCTATACTTATAAAAATTATTTACAGTAATATGTTGATAATTTTGTGAAATGCTAAATATGATACTCTGTTTTAAAGACTCAAAGATCAGCCTGACCAGGTGGTGGTGTAGTGGATAGAGCGTCAGACTGGGATGCGGAAGACCCAGATTCGAGACCCCGAGGTCGCCAGCATGAGCGCGGACTCATCTGGCTTGAGCAAAAAGCTCACCAGTTTGGACCCAAGGTTGCTGGCTCAAGCAAGGGGTTACTTGGTCTGCTGAAGGCCCGTGGTCAAGGCACATATGAGAAAGCAATCAATGAACAACTAAGGTGTTGTAACAAAAAACTGATGATTGATGCTTCTCATCTCTCTCCGTTCTTGTCTGTCCCAATTTACCCCTGCCTCTGACTCTCTCTCTGTCCCTGTAAAAAAAAAAAAAAAAAGACTCAAAGATCATATTAGTAAACAGTATAATTTGAGAAAGTCTATTTATGATTGAGCTTTTTAGAACCTATAATTTGATTAAATTTATTTAACAGTTTTTTTCAACATTATTAATTTTTTAGGGAAAAGCTTTGAATAGATCATGGAAGGCAATTTGGAAAATGTTAGCTGCAGGTTATAATGATATAAATATCAGAAATTTCTAAGGAGTAACTGAATACTTTTTGGATAATCATTATGTTAAGTGTTTCATATTTATTATGAAATTAAATTTTCTTATAGACCTATAAAATTGGTCCTATTATTGTCACCAGCTTACAGATAGGTAAACTGACAGTTAACTATATTGCCCAGGATTACTTAGCTAGCTAAGAGACAGAGCCTGTTTATGAGCCTGAGAAGATCTTAGATGATAGCATACGTCTTTAAAAGTATAGTGTTAAGTTTGTTGCTTAAAAGTGTGGTTTATGGACTATATTCATGAGCTTGTTCGATATATACTATGAATGATGAGTTGTAGTTTGTGTCAATATTGTGTGGGAAAAACTTCTTGGAGATGGTTTTCTTCACAATACATGGAAAGGTGTCTCAGTAAAAAGTCCTTTAGCTGTTGCACATTACCTTTTGCTTTTTTTCTCTTCTTTTTCCTGCTTAGATCATGTACTTAAAGCCTGATGGTTTTGCGGTTATCCTGAAATTATAGGGCAATAATCAGAGGGGAAAAGCCAAGATTCTAAGGACTGTGGAAAGACAAGATGAAGGACCTTAGGATACTGATGCCATTAAGACAATGATTCCTATCCTGAGTCGTTGACATATAGCATTCTTATAATATAAAAATAAATTTGTACTAATTTACCATTCTCAAGTTTCCATTGCCAAACTCATTTCTCAGTGTTATGAACAACAAGATGTTGTCCCTCTGGCAGTTTATAGCATAGCTTAGGAAATTAAACACTAATGACTAACTTTAAAACAAAGTTGAACATGTAAGCTGAATTAATTATTTGTATAATATAGAGTACATCTGTTCATATCAGAATATTATCACTAAGTTTTAGAATAATCAAAAAGTTTTGGAAGAAAGGTGGACATCTCCCTAGACTTTGTAGGATAGTTATACTTTAGATAGGTTATAGAGAAAAGTCACTCTTTATAATTTGGAGACACAATCAGTATGGTGAGACATGTAAGAATGGGCTTTGTTTATGTTGTTGTTCGTTCATTTTAGGTAATGTTGACTGTAGTATTACACTTTAGAATAAGTTGAAATAAAGTTTGTAGGTGATGGGAAGTGAGACAGAACCACATAATGAATACCATTGAGATGAAGTTATAGAAATTTAGCATTATAATCTTATAGGATATTTTAGTGCTGCCATAAATAAAATGAATTAATATTGATTTAAATGTTTGCATTAAAGCAATATTCCACAATAAAATTTTATAGAGTGAAACTCTGTCACTAAGAGTATAATAATAATTCTTATTTAAATAGAGCATTATTATTGAACCAAGTAAACTTGGTAGTTGTTTACAATGGTAGACATTTTACCAAAAATTACTAATACTGTCCTTTTGTCATTTAGGGCATTTGGTTAAATACCTACTTTATTTACTGCCTTATCCTAAGAAGCTAAAGTATAGAAAAGAAAGAAAAAAATTACCTATGATATGAATCACATACATGGGGCACAACATGTAATGATAAATATAACTGCTTTTAGTTATGTACATATGTGCTCTATCTCTTCAAGAAATATATGAGTGATAAGAGAAAAATAATCCATCCAGATGTCCTGCACAGTTTTTAAAGAGACTGAGAGGAATTAATTTGCTTGATTGAATAAATAGATATTGAACTAGTATTGACTGTGTCTATCAAAAATATTTTTAATACGTACTGTTTTAGGTACTCATAGTGCTAGAGAATAAAAGCTAAATAAAGCCCTGACCATTTGACTCAGTGGAGAACATTGACCTGGTCTATGGATGTCCCGAGTTCAATTCCCGTCAGGGCACACAGGAGATGTGACCATCTGTTTCTCCACCCTATCCCCACTCCCTTCTTTCTCTCCTTTTATCTCTGTTTTCCCCTCCCTCAGCCACAGCTTGGATGGAGCAAGTTGGTCCCAGGCACTGAGGGTAACTCCATAGCCTCACCTCATGCACTAAAATAGCTCAGTTGCCGAGCAATGAAGCAACAGCCCCAGATAGAGCATTGCCTGGTTGGGGGCTTACCAGGTAGATCTGGTTTGGTGTGCTTGCGGGAATCTTTCTCTTTACCTCCCTGCTTTTCACTTAGGAAAAACTTAAAAAACTTAAAAAAAAAGTTAAATAAAATGAATACCTTGCTTTCAAAGGATGTGCATTATATTAGAGTCAATCTGATATAAACAAATATCCCAAAGTGATGATGAATTTTATTTTAAAAATTACAGGAGTAACATGTAGTACAGAGCAATGCTATTGAAGGTTTTTTTTCCTCTCTCTCTCTCTGTGTGTGTGTGTGTGTCTGTGTTTTATTAAGTAGAGGTAATCTACCAACAATAACCTGAAAGAAAAAATGAAGAGAATCTTTAAGCTATTTTGGGAAAAATATGATGGAAGAACAGCAAAAAATCAAGTATGTTTACAGCAGCATGAGCACAGGAGAATGATAATATGTGAGGCCAGAGAGTTAGTCAGGAGTGAAACTCTTCATAGTTAATAATAATACACTAATATAAATTATGAACATTTAGAGGATCAGATAGCATGTGATGACCCCAACATTATTTAAGTAACAAAACTGTTTATCACAGAGAATCCTCTCTAGAGAGGTATATGCCAGTCTAACCACTCACTTTACCCAATGCCTTCAGGGTTTATAATTAAATGTCATTTTATTTGTGTTTATCAATGTTGATATTTTTATATTATTTAGAAAGTGCTTTTAATTTTACTGAAAAGTTATCCATCACATTATTCACATCTTCTTATATCAAAACCCACACAGCAATTACTTCTCAAAATTGATATTAAAAAAATGTTTATGCTCAAAAGATGAGCTCCTTTTTGCTATGCTCCAAGTAAATTTGGTGCTGAGTGTAATGTTAAATTATAGTCACAAACACATTTTAGATACCTCTTAACATTAGAATATTTAATTAGTTTTGACTTCTTTAAATGTTTACTTATTAGTTTTATACTAAATTTGATAAAGCTACTTCTTTACTTTCAAAACAAAATAGTCTCTTTAAATTTTTAAGTGACAATAATAAAATAATACAAATCTTAAATATTTCTTTAATACGATTTGAACAATTTTGTGATTTTATTGTGTTCTGCAGAATATTATATAAACAAAACTATTTAAACAATATTTTAGTCTTTGCAGTATAAAGAATATTTTTATTGAAATCCATCTGTCCTTTAACTTTCTTACCTTTGAGGGAAAACAAATCTGAGATGAATTTCCAGTAGAAAAATGTTATTATGATGCAAAATGTGGTTTGCTATGACTGCGGGGATATGATTCATTGTGTTTTCCTATTTTGAAATCACAGGGGAATGTTGAACATCTCTGAACATAAACATGGAAAACTTCCACAACATCTGCTGCTAATTTCTGCCAGCTGAAAAGTGATAATGATGATGAATATTTTTGTTGATGACACAGATACGTTGGTCTAACTAAATTAACTTGCAAACTCTGGGTATCTAATTGAAAACACATGATTTGTAATGTCACCTGATTGGGTTTATGTGTAGTTATATTTTAAATTGTTCCAATATGCTTAATTTTTATGACTTATACTTTTTAAATTTAATAAAGCTCTACAAATGGGAAATACATTAGAATGCTAACGGTTACATTCATTTATTCATTCACCACCATACATTGCAAAAGCAAAATTTGACTCATAGCTGCACATTTAGGACATGAAGCAACATCTATTGAAGATGAAAAGTCATTCAACTGAAACACACTGCATTATAGAAATAATATTCTATAGTTCACTATATTAGGAGGAAAAAATTAATATTAAAATATGTTGAGAGTAGGTCTGTATAAGTGACATCTCAAAGGGGTTAAAATTAGAAGTCTTTATTTTAAAAAAATGAATATATTTAAATATGTAACTTTTATTTATAGGATTTTTATGACACAATAAACTCATAGTAACTTAGTGTGTCTAACCTGATAACTGAATCTTTAATATCTGTAATTTACTGTAACAATAACAGTAACATTTTATGCATGATTTTATGCCAACAAATTGCAGAAGAGTTACTTTTCCTTGTACCTTTTTACTTGAGAAAACTAAAAAAAATTTATAATTTTTTAACTAGAATAAATTGAATTATATTATATTTGCATAATAGGTTTTTGCAAATCCTCAGGACTGGAATATTAATCCATTTTAAGGGATTGTTATGTACTTGCCTGATAAAAGACTTTGATTCAAAGTCCTTGTGATTTATTTTTTAACCAACATGCAATTCTTATTAAATCTCAATTAACTGCATATTGTGGTTTATTTTACACTTTGGCTAACAAGCTGAAACAGTCTCTATTATCAACAGTAAATGTTTTATGTCTAATTTTTCAAAAATAATATAAATTAAGAGGTATATATGGCAAACTGACAGATGGAAAATGGTAAATCTTAAAAGGTGATAATTCTGCTTTTTAACAAACATTTTTAAAATTTAACTTATTGGTATGATACTGGTTTAAAAATTATACAAGTATACACGTTCCAGGTGCCCAAGTTCATAGCACATCTCTGTACATCATATTATATGTCATCCCTGCCCAAGTCAAGTCTTTGTTCATCACCATTTTTCCTCCCTTACCCTCCTCCTCCACCACCACCACCCTTAGCAATCATCATACTGTTGTCCACGTCCATGAGTTTTTTCTCTTTTTTTGTCTTTTATGCTCAGTTCTTCCACCCTTCTTGCCCAGCCCCCTCCTGATTCTCTGTGAGTCTGTCTCTTTCTTTGCTTGTTAATTCACTTTATTCATCAGATTCCACAGATGAGTGAAATCAAATGGTATTTGTCTTTCTCTGACTGACTTATTTCACTGAGCATAATGCTCTCCAGCCCCATCTATGCTGTCACAAAAGGCAAGATTTCCTTATTTACTACTTCATAATATTCCACTGGGTCAATTTACCACAGCATTTATACCCACCCATCTACTGATTGGTACTTAGATTGCTTCCATATCTTGGTTATCATAAACAACACGACATTGAACATATGGCTGCATATATTCTTTTAAATTAGAGTATTTATTTCTTCAGATAAATTCCAAAAAGTGAAATAACTGGGTCATAGGCAGTTCCATCTTTAATTTTTGAGGTAACTCTTTACTGTACAGCTTTCCACAGTGGCTGTATCCATCTTCATTATCACCAATGGTGCATTAGGGTCCCCTTTTCTCCACACCCTCACCAAAACTTGTTGTTTATTGATTTATTGATGATAGTCATTCTGACAAGTATAATATGATATCGCCTTAAAGACTTAAATATAAGACTTGAAACTATAAAAATTCTAGAAGAAAATACAGGCAATAAAATCTCAGACATTAATCATAGCAATATTTTTTTCTAATATATCACCTTAGGCAAGTGAAACAAAAGTTAAGCAAATGAGACTACGTCAGACTAAAAAGTTTTTGCACAGCAAAAGAAATCAATGCGATGAAAAGATGATTCACTGAATGGGAGAATATATTTGTTGATACATCTGATAGGGGATCAATATCCAAAATTTATAAGAAACTTAGAAAACAACACCAAAACCCCCTAAACAATTCAATTAAAAAATGTGCAAAGAACCTAAATAGACACTTTTCCAAAGAGGACATATGGACAGCCAAAAGGCATGTGAAAAGATGCTCAATGTCACTAGTTATCAGAGAAGTGCAAATTTAAAAAACCTTTTAAAGGTCTGCCTTAGATCTCAGAATAATTTTTAAGGTAATTACTGCAGTAGAAATTAAAATTTTTTATCCTCCCTGATTTATTTTTAACTTGAAACCTGTATAATTCCTTTTACTATTCATGAATAGAAAAGTAAGGTAACAAGTAAAGATGTCAATATTAGGCAAACTTGAAGAGAATCATTCTTCCAGTGATTCTTTAAAAAAATGTACTTAGCCTGTTATCTGTTGTTCTGCTAGTCCTTAGGTCATGACAGAGAGCTACTTTCTTTTTCTTTCTTTCTTTCTTTTTCTTTTTTTTTTTTTTTTTTTTGTATTTTTATTAATTTGGAAACCAGGAGGCAGTCAGACTCCCGCATGTGCCCGACCTGGATCCACCTGGCACGCCCACCAGGGGGCAATGCTCTGCCCATCTGGGGCATCACTTTGCCGCAATCAGAGCCATTCTAGTACCTGAGGCAGAGGCCACAGAGCCATCCTCAGCGCTCGGGCAAACTTTGCTCCAATGGAGCCTTGGCTGCAGGAGCGGAAGAGAGAGACAGAGAGGAAGGAGAGGGGGAGGGGTGGAGAAGCAGATGGGTGCTTCTCTTGTGTGCCCTGGCCGGGATTCGAACCCGGGACTCCCGCATGCCACGCCAACGCTCTACCACTGAGCAAACTGGCCAGGGCTGAGAGCTACTTTTGAGTCAACTCAATTTATTTTTCACAATATATTTTTTCTATTAATTGAGGAAATCTTTGGATACTTCCAAATACAAGTTTCTGGACCACACTAGATGAGTTTTCTCATGCCACATTCCACTTCATCAGTTTTCTTTAAAATCAATGTTGCATGGTTGTTGATTTCTTCCTAACACACTCTGGAACACAGTAATTTCTCAAATAGATACATGTTGATTAGTGTCACTAATTTTTCTTTAAAACATTTTTTAAATTTATTAATTTTAATGAGAGAAAGGTAGAGAGACAGGAACATTGATCAGTTTCTGTACGTGCCCTCACTGGGGATAAAACTGGCAAAAACTGTGCTATGGGATGACACTCTAACCAACCAAGCTATCCAGCCAGGGCAGCTTCACTAATTTTTCTTCTGATTACTCTCCTTTAATTTATTTTGTACTTATGTACTCAACCTCTACTCTGTTATTTTATACTTATTTACCAATTGTTAAGCCTATCATCTTTATTTTTATATGCTCTAGGTGTCTATTTAAAACTTCTAAAAAGATCATCTCTATCTTTCCTTTGAGCTTAGTCAGATTAGGTTTAAATCTTATATATAAGAATTTAGGTTTAAATATTATATCCTTCAAACTCAGGCAGATTAAGTTTAAATCTTATATGAAAGCCTTGTTTAACTTATTTATCTTCTATGTGACTAATAATTCTCATATGTAATCAAAGTTCTGGTTATTACTTCTTCATTTCTTTCTATTCCTTGCCCATACTTCTGCAAATAACACCTATACTAAAATTTGTCCAAGTAAACCTAACTTTATTGTGTCCTCTGTTTTCTCCTGCAACTCTGACCTTTACCCTCTCATGTAATTTAGAGCATTGATACTGAAAATTGGTCTAAGGACCTGTGTCTTCCAACTGCTCTCTACTGTCTATGAAAGTATAAGTACTTGAAGAAAAAGTATGTAGAAACTCTTTATAACAAGTTAACACTATCATGACACTCAAAGATGTTATTATTCTCCTAATCATTATTTTTTCGTTGTATTAATCCATGATAGCTAAGAAATTATAAAAAATAAAACTGGTTCTCTTAAAGGTAATTTGAGAAGCATGTATAGAGTGAGTCTACAGTTATTGAAATCACCAGTTGATTCTTAAGCATCTTGTGTTTCAATGGGTTGGCTCATCCACTTGAGGCACTCACATCAAGAGCACTAGTAAATTTAAAACATTCTGAGAAGGTAAACTGGTTTTCTATCATAAACATAAGATGAGCACATTCAATGAATGCATGCTGGTCATTTGTATATCACTTTTAAAGAAATAAATAAGGCAGAGAAATTAGAAAGCCCTGGATAGAAATTCAAGCTCACTAAAATGAATATTCATTTTATAACTTTAGTTTTGCCAACTTTTATATGTCTATCAATAATTACTAATTAAAAATGTTTTTGTTCAACAAATGTTTATTAAGTCATTAAATATGCAAGACACTATGCTAAGTCATAGTGATACAATAGTAAATAACAGCGATGGTAAATTTTGTGTGTCAACTTGACTGGTCAAAGGTTACCGAGATTAGATATTTTTTTCTGGAGCTGTCTCTGAGATGTTTCTATATTAAATTGTCATTTGAACTGGTAGATTTAGTAAAGCAGGTTGCCTTCCCCAGTGTGAGTGGGCATCATCAAATCCACTATGTGTCTGAATAGAAAAAAAATGCAGAGGAAGTAGAGATTTGCCTTATGTTTCCCGCCTGGCTGGTCAAGTTGAGACCATTTATTCCATACTTTTCTTGCCCAGGAACTGGGATTTAAACCATTGGCTACCCTGGTTTTCAGGACCATGGATTTGAACTGAATTACACCACTAGCTTTCCTGGACTTTCAGCTGAAAAGGGAAGATTGTGAAAATTCTCAGCTTCCCTAAACATGTGAGATCACTGCCAAGTACAAGTAAGAAAAATAAAATCATATACTTCTCCGTTAGTTTTAATGACTGACCATAAAGTGAGTGAAAAATAGATAAATAAGTTCTATTTTGGAGTGTAAGTGTATGTAAGAGGAAAGAGGAAGGGAGGAGGAAGAGAGTGTGAGGTCCTGGCAGCAAGATACTAGAAAGGCTGTATTCATCTGTACTAATATTCTAATAAGAGGAAAGCTCAAAACCTTCAAAGTATCCATGTGACACTTTTCCTTCGGTAAGATTTTTCTCCACTTCATTTTTGGCTATAGAAAAAAGGGACAATAATAAAATATTATCAGCAATACACCTGTGAAGATGTTTGTACATTTCTATATCTTTCTGTGCAGTATGTTACAAGAAAGGAATTGCTAGGTCATAGGTTTTGAGTGTGTTTGTGTTTAAGTGATACTACCAGCAGTGTATGAGAGTTCTACTTGCTGTGCATCCTTACCCAGACTTTGAGTTCTCTTTTATTATCTATTCAATCTGCTGAGAATTGTGGAGGTGTGTCATTGAAGTTTTGAATTTTCCTTGATAACTAATAATGGAGAACATCTTCTTGTACTTTATTGGCCGTTTAGGTATCTTCTTTTAAGTGCCTCTCCAAGATTTTGTCCATTTTTACCAAGTTATCTTACTGATTTGTAACATTTCTTAAAGTTTCCAGATGAATTTCCTCTCTCTATTATCAGTAAGAAATTAAAAAATTAAAAAATTTTCTTTCAGATTGGACTTGCATTTTAACACTGTTAATCATATCTTCTGATTAAACTTTTTTGATTTTGATTGACCATCAACATTTCCTTTATAGTTACCACATTTAATTCTGTTTAAATAATCATTGCCTATTCCACAGTCATAGATATACTTTTTATATTTTTATGGAAAGTTTTATTGTTTTACATTTTATTTATTTTCTGAACCCCCTCTCATGTCGGTTTTTGTGTGAAGTTTGAAGCAGGTGACTAACTTAATTTGGATAATACTGGTATTTACTCTATCATTAATCTGCTTGTGTTGCAAACTTCTTTGCTCTTAGCATTGGTTCAATTTGTCTGGTGTGATGCCTCTCTTTTATTGTTCTTATTTTATTATTTTATGATTCTTGATCATTTTCACTAATTTAAAGTGATAATTATAATATATAGTCACTTCAATCTATAATGGAGTAAAAACATCAGCAAGCTATGCTATATGATAAGTTTTGGTTTCTTTATTATCTTGTCTGGGTGGCTGTTACCTACTTAGCAGTTATTGGAGACACTCTCTTGAATCTACTGCTCCAATTTCCACATTAATTGTTTAACCTCTGGGTTAATAACATTTTTACTTATTGCTTAGCACAAATTCAGGGTAGGGAGAGGTCAACCAGTTTGTTTTTCACATGGGCCTTCTGCCACTTCTAGTATGAATTCGGCTAGGCCAGCTTCAGCTTACCTAACTGCTAAGAACCTTACCAATACATCCACTTCTTAGTGCATTCATCCTTAATGCATGGGGATCATTACACCTTCCATCTTTTGATTATTTGTGTTTATTTCCTTTCCATCTTTCGCATTTTTTATGACATTGTTCATATTTTCCAGTGATTCTTTAAATGTATTTGTTCTCTTTTACATTTTGTTATTGCATGGAATTTTAGGTGAAAGTTACCATGGCATAGTTGCTTAATCTCTACTTAATCCAAAATTTGTGATTATTCATTCTTACATTTTTTGTGTGTGTGTTTCTTATTTGAACACACACAAACATACACAGACAGCACACATATACACTTACAGAGGTGCCCTTTTATTTGCAGTTTTGCTACACAATGATTTTAGTTACCTGCAGTCAACCTCAGTCTGAAACTATCAAATGGAGAATTTCAGAAATAACTAATTCATGTGTTAAATTGCTTGTTATTCTGAGTAGCATGATGAAATCTTATACTGTCCCACCATGTTCCATCCAGGATGTTAATTATTCCTTTGTTCAGTATATAAACACTATATATGTAACCTACCTGTTACTCACTAAGTAGTCATCTTTGTTATCATATCACCTGTTGGGTATCGTAGTAATTGTGTTCAAGTAAGAATTATAATAGCTTAATATTAAGTTACAATGCCTATGTCATTTACCTCACTTCATCTCATCATGTATGCATTGTATCATCTCACATGACCACAAGAAGAAAAAGAATCAATAGAGTTCAATAAGATATTTTGATTGAAAAACAACATTCACATAATTTTTGTTACCACATATTGTTACAATTATTTTATTTATTTATTTATTATTTATTTATTCTTAAGGGAGAAGCAGGTAGGCAGAAAGACAGATTCCCACATGTGCCCCAACCATGATCTACCAGGCAAGCCCCCCATGGGGTGATGCTCTGCCCATCTATGGTCATTGCTCTGTTGCTTGGCAACCAAGCTATTTTAGCACCTGAAATGAGGCCATGGATCCATCTTCAGTGTCTGGGGCCAACTTGTTCAAACTGAGCCATGGCTATGGGAGAGGAAGAGAGAGAAAGAGATAGGAAGGAAGGGTAGAGAAGCAGATAGTCACTTCTCCTGTGTGACCTGACAGGGAATTTAACCCAGGATATCCACATGCTGGGTCAACATTCTACTGCTGAGCCAACCAGCCAAGGCCACAATAATTCTATTTTATTTCCAGTTATTTCTGTTAATCTTTTATTGTGCCTAATTTCTAAGTTAAAATTTATCAGACATACATATAGGAAAAAGCATAGTTTAAATAAGGTTGAGTACTATTTCAGTTTAAGAAATCCATTGAGGGTCTTAGAAAGTATACCTCATGAATAAGGGGTGAATACTTATTTTGAGTATATAAGTATATATATAATATATAATATATAAAATATGTACAGTATATATACTATGTATATATATACTGTGTATATACACACATATTTTTATATATAAATATATGTGTATAAATAATTTATTTACAAATTAAACATTTACACACAGGCATACATATGAGTATAAATAGATACGTTAAATTTACATTTTAGAAAATTATGTGGTAGGTTATCTGTTCTTGTAGACTATATATTTTTAATTGAATTTATTGGGGTGACGATGGTCAACATAATTTTACAGGTTTCAGGTGCCTAATTCTACTAAACATCTCTGTACACTATATTGAGTGTTCACCCCTCCTTGCCAAGTATTCATCTATCACCATTTATTCCCCCACAAACTCCCCCACCACACTGTTGGCTATGAGTTTTTCTTTTTGCTCATTTTTATTTAATTATCCACCCCTTTTCCCCACCCCAACGGTTGTCAGCCTGCTCATTATGTATGAATCTATCTCTATTTTACTTGTTAATTCATTTTGTTCATTAGATTCCACATATGAGTGAAATCATATGGTACTTGTCTTTCTCTGACTGGCTTTAACTTAGAATAATGATCTTCAGATCAATCCAAGCTGTCGCAAAAGGTAAAATTTCTTTCTTTTTGTAACCATGTAGTATTTCTCAAAGTAAATGTATCACAGCTTTTTTAGCCACTCATCTACTGATGGGCACTAAGGTTGCTTCCATATCCTAGCTATTGTAAATAATGCTACAATAAACATAGGAGTATACATATATTTTTCAATTATTGTTTTAGGTTTTTTGGGTAAATTCCCAGAAGTGGAATCACTGAGTCATAAGGTAGTTGATTTTTAAGTTTTTTGAGATAGTTCTATACTGTTTCCTACAGTGGTTATAACAGTCTGCATTCTCAACAACAGTGCATAGAGGTTCCCTTTTCTCCATATCATCACTAACATTTGTTGTTTGTTGACTCAGAACAAATATTCCAAAAATTTACATGGAAGTACAAAAGACCCTAAACAGCCTCAGCAATATTGAGAAAGAAGAACGAAGTTGGAGGAATCATGCTACCAGACATCAAATAATACTACAAGTAATTAAAACAGCAAGATATTGGCATAAAAATAAATATATAGATCAATGGAACAAAGTAGAGAGCTCAGAAATCAACCCACACCGATATGGTCTATTAATGTTTGACAAAGGACACAAGAACATAAAATGGTGTAAAGACAGTTTGTCCAATAAATAGTGTAGGGAAGCTTAAACAGATAGGTGCAAAAAAATTAAAACTAAACAATTTTATATTCATAAAAAATTAATAGTAATTAAAGACTTAAATATTAGACTTGAACCATAAAAATTCTAGAAGAAAATATAGGCAGTATAATCTCAGAAATTTCTTTTAACAATATTTTTTGTGATATAATTCTTCAAGTAAAGAAAAAAGAAATGGAACTACATCAAACTAAAAAGTTTTTGCATAACAAAGAAAACCATCCATAAAATAAAAAGACAACCCACTGAATGAAAGAACACATCTGTTGATACATCTAATAGGGACTAATATTCAAAAATTTTAAAGAATTTATGAAACAACATCAAAAAGCAAACAATCCCATTAAGAAAAAGGCAAAGGATCTGAATAGACACTTTTCTATAGAGGACATCAGAGTAACGCAAACTAAAAGTACAGCAAGATACAGGGTTCCTCAAGTTATGACACAGTTCTGTTCCAGTGCTCTGTTGAATAAGAGTGGCTATAGGGGGCACCCCTGACTTGTTCCCGATCTTAAGAGTATTTATTGTTTTTATTTTTTACACATTCAGTCTGATATTGGTTGCCAGTTTGTCATATATGGCTTTTATTTATTTTTTCTTTTTGTGACAGAGACAGAAAGAGAGACAGAGAGAGGGACAGATAGAGACCAATAGACAGATAGGAAGGGAGAGAGATGAGAAGCATCAAGTCCTCATTGAGGAATGTTATTTGTTCATTGATTGCTTTCTCGTATGTGCCTTGACTAGGGGGCTACAGCAGACTGAGTGACCCCTTGCTCAAGCCAGCTACCTTGGTCTTCAAGCCAGTGAACTTTGTGCTCAAGCCAGCAACCATGAGGTCATGTCTATGATCACATGCTGAAGCCAGTGACCCTGCACTCAAGCTGGTGAGTCCACACTCAAGTTGGTGACCATGGGGTTTTTGAACCTGGGTCTTCTGTGTCTCAGTCCAACACTCTATTCTCTGTGCCACTGCCTAGTCATATGTATGTAATGTATGTAAGTCTGGAATGCTGTTGGCCCTTTCATGGGTGGAGTTAACCCTTTACATTGGCTGACTCTAAGGGTCACAGGTCAAACCTGATCATGTATTTTAGGCACTGTGCAATATTTGTTGTTGTTTTTTTGTTTGTTTTCCTGAAGTGAGAAGTGGGAGGGAGACAGACAGACAGACTCCCGCATGTGCCCAACCAGGTTCCATGAGCATGCCCACCAGGGGACAATGCTCGACCTATCTAGCACATTGCTCTGCTGCAACTGGAGCCATTCTAGCTTCTGAGACAAAGGCCATGGAGCCATCCTCAGCGCCTGGGCCAACTTTGCTCGAATGGAGCCTGGGCTGTGGAGGGGAAGAGAGAGACAGAGAGAAAGGATAGGGGGAAGGGTAGAGAAGCAGATGGATGCTTCTCTTGTGTGCCCTGGCTGGGGATTGAACTCGGGACTTCCAGACACTAGGACAACACTTTACTACTGAGCCAACTGGCCAGGGCTGCAATATCTGTCCTATGGGGCATATTTATTTTCAGTAGGGTCTGGTCCCTTCTGGACTCCTCCTTTGGGTGTGCTGCTTGTGTGGCTTGTTGAGTCTAGCATTGGTGTGGTCTGCCAGCCACTAGTAGTTGAGTTGGTTTGGGGCTCTCTTGAGTGGGATTTTGGTACAGGTTGATGTCAGGCATTATTTGTAACTGATTATGGGTTACCTGTCTGGAGCTTCCACTCTGTTCATTCTTCATATTTGCATTTTCTATGCCTGGGTTTTTGTGGGATGGTCAACTCTATATAAGGATTAGCTTCCTCTTGCTTCCAGCTGACTGCAGCTTCATAAAAGGGCCCAAGTTTCTTAAGGGTTGTCTCCACTTTTTAGCTGCTCTACCTACTTTTGCAGCTGCCTGATCTTCCTCCAGAGTATTCTGTAGAAACACTGTAGAGTAGGTGCAGACTGGCCTCACCCACCAACCCCTCCACAGGTTGCAAGTTTACTGGGTTAGGGCAGCTGAGATTGGGATGAAAGTGTTAGTGAGAACCCCTAGTGTGAGGATCTCTTGATCAGGAGCTCAGTATGGGGAAAGTTTCTGCTACCTAGAGACTAAGCTATCAGCTGCTCCTGGGTACTCCAATTTTATTTCTCCCCAACAAAGTGAGCAGCAGGTTCAAATTGGGTGAGGCCATCAGTCTCTTCTGCAGGAGTTCTGTCAGCTGGGGAGTCCCTGGACTAAGAGATGTAGACTGAAAGTATCTTTAACTGGGGCTGATTGTGCACCCCCAGAAGGTGGCTAAGCCCCTTTACTGGTCCTAAGAACAGACTTTGAAGAACTCACAGTTGGAATGTCTGTGCTCTAAGTTTCTCTTTCTTACCCCTTTGGATCTTAGTACAGTGGGGCAGGATATCTGAGTTTAGGCCAGCTGACTGTGAAGCTCTGCTTCTTATAATGTGTGCAGAACACTGTGCAGACATTGACCACAGAAAGTGTAATTTGCCTCAGTTGTGTTTTGTGCCCAATGAGCTCTCCCTTTGGGTATGGGGTTAGAAAGGCTAGTTGTTCTACTTCAGTGACCTGTCTGTAGCTGGCCAATGGATGTGTTGGCTCTGGGTCTCTTAGTAGGAAACCTGGTGCAAACACTGGTGTAAGACACTGCCCATGACTGGCCCTCAGCAAATATTTTGGAGCTGTAAGCAAACCAGAGTTTGTGACTGTCTATGCTGGGCTTAGATAGAAGGCTTTTTCTTGGCTGGCTTTTTCCACCACTGAACCTGGGGCAAGTCTACAAATGTCTGAGGTTCTCTGACATCCACCTCCTGCTGCCCCTGTATGCTGGCTTCTTATTGGGCTCAGCCACTAAAAACAACACTTCTGGTAGAGTCTAGAGCCTGGAAAAATTAAAGGATTAAGAAAGATGATGGATTTGGCTACCATCTCAGGGCCCCAGGTATTAGTCTGTTCTATATTTTTTCACAAACCTCAATAAGTTGTATTCACTAGTAATCTAATGAGTGTGGCCTTTGAAACCCAAAGACTTGGTCTGGTCTGCCAGCAGTCTGGAAAGTTTCTACTGAATCTCCTCTAAGGCAGAAGCACCATTCATATTCTCAGAAAACTGATGGGAGGAAACTCTGGCCTCAATGCCGGACAATTGAGTCACTGTCACGCTGCATGTTTCCTGGCCAAGGCTGCTTACTTCTCAGTAGGGCTCAATCTCATAGAGTGGGGCAACAGGCATTCCCAGTAGTAGGGCAGTTGCTTTCCCCCAGGCTGCTGCCATGCAGAAGGAACTGCCTCACCCAAGAAATATGGTGACTACAGGATTGAAGAATGACTCGGCACAGGGGTTCAGGTTGCTGTCCTCCACTTTGTCTCTCACTGAGGCTTCCCATTTCACACACTCCTCATGTGACTGTAGTCTTCTTAGTCCTTCCTCCACCAGAGCCCAGAATAAATGTCTGTGAATGACATTTTCTGCATTGGCCTTTTAAGAGGGCATCTGCATCTCTGAGATTGCATCTCTTTCTTGCAGACAGAAACCTCAACTCTTTTCATTACCAAATGCTGTGAGTACCTGTAATGCTGGTGGTTGAGGCCAAGCAGGTCTGCATTGAATTTGGGAAGACAGTAGAGGAACTGAGGAGCCAGATAGCATAGGGCCATACACGTTTATTGGAGGCTCACAAAGATAGGCGAGTAAATAAACAAAGGAAAACCTGCTTTTCACAGTGGAGGGCAAGGGATCAAGAAAACCACACCTTTCAGTGGTGAGAAGAGTGATCTGGGAGAACTGCCCCTGAGGGAAAAACCCCTGTACTTTTTCATAGAGACACAGAGGTGACTTCGTCCCATGTGCTCACACACTAATTGTGCAAACTCCTTGTAGCCAGTAAATCAGCAGGCAAGTTTAACACAACAGTTTTTTCCACATTCCACCCCTTTATGGTTGCTTGCCTCTAATATACATGAAAGATATCTTCTGCAATGGTCCCTGTGTGAGGAGTGAAGTACATTATAGCACAAGGTATGGGCAAAATGAGAGAGTTGTTAGCAGCACTGAGAGAGGCAAGTCTTTCTCTCTGGCAAAATACAGGCCAGATTTTTGTCTGCAGACAGCACAATAGCAAGTTCCAGAGGCCACCCCGGGTGGACATACCAAAACTTGTTGGTCTGAACACCAGGATCTGCTGGTTCTATGTGTAACAAAATGGCAGAATTTATTATGGGCCATAAAGAATTACAAAGATGCCCTCCCTTCATAATGCAGTCTTCCTGAGCACTCAAGGGATAATACACTTCTACCTAAGGCGGCCAGGTGCTGGTTGCCCAGGGAGTGAACTGGAATCCCACCTCTAGTTCCTTACCCCAGGGTGCCAACAAGTTCATCCATCATATGTGGGGGTCCTGTATAGTCCAGGGCCTTGTCTATTGAAACTGTTGGCTTTTAAGAAGGGCTGTTTGGGCAAACAGGAGCACACTGCCCTGACGTCAAAAGTCTAGCTTGAGTTCAGTGTCCTTGGTGCATATATGCAACTGGATGGGAGTAGGTGCCTGGTACAGGATGGCCTCCATCCAGAGCTGCCCCCATCCTGCTATTGATGTCTCACATTCAAAGTTTGGAGTGCTGTCTACAAGCGGCATGTCCATCTAGTAAAAGAGCTGGTGCCTCCTCCTGTTGCAGTGTCTGCTTTAAGAGTCCATTACACTGCCCAATGATACCAGCAGCCTATAAGTGGTAGGAAACATGGTACTTCCAGTATACCCCCAGGTCTTCTGCCCATTGTTTCACTAGAGAACCAGTGAAATGGGTCCAACTGTAACTTTCAAGGACCAGTGGCCTCCCATACACAACATTCAGGTGGTTCAGCTCCTGTTTGACTGCCCTTTGGTCTGGGTTATGGGTAGGGTAATCAGCAAGCAGACCAGTGGCAGTATCTATCTACACAGGTGACTGCATACTGGTACTTGTCCAACTTTGGTAATGGTCCAGTGATGTCTACCTGCCACTGTGTAAGTGGAACACTACCTGTCTGGATCTGTCCAAGTGATGCCAGTTGTCTCTGAGGGTGCTTCTTGGAACACACTGTACATTGATCGCAAGATGCAAGTACCTCTGCATAGGACACAGGCAAGTTCTATGCCTTTACTGTAGCCCACATATTTTTTGCCCTGCATAGAGCAGACACTGGTGGAGCCACTGAACCACATCACCTATGGATGCAGTCTTCAACCATCACACCCTTGCCAAGGTGTCTGCTTTGTCATTTCCAGGATGGGCAAAAGGGGCATGCCCTATGTCATAATATACTGACACCTGCCTCTGGTGTCCTATTTCCCATAAGTCCTGCCATATGGCCTGACCCCATAGTGGACAGTGCATTACCATCATTGGTTAATGTGCCAAGTAGCAATCCAAAGGGTCAGTCCACAATAGACAGACCACCTGTCTGTGCAAATCATCAAAGGTAAAGGTTCATTAAGGGAAACTAGTCAGATGACTCTTAATTCTGCCCATTGGCTGCTTGGCCTGTACCTCTGTCCATCCAAATAGTTTCAGTGGCCAGATGGAAGGTTATGGCTGTCCACTTGGCAGGTTGGCCCCTGCTAGAACCATCACCATAACAGACATCTTTGGGGATGAGTGTCCACCTTTCCTTGTAAAGACTGACTCCAGCTTCTGCCTCCTGAGCCCCAGCTACACCTGACTCTAAGGTCGCATAGGTGATTGGACCCAAAACTTCAGTTATGCCCTCAATGGGCTGGTGCTAAGAGCACAGCATTGTTGCAAGCATCCACCCCACTTGACCAGGGTGGAGGTTTGGGCCATACCACTATGTGGTTTTGTTGCCCAATCACTTACCTAACCTGTAATAGGGTATGCTGTCTTGAATGTAACTGTTGCTGTGGTCATAATACTCTGTGGCTAGGAGGGCAGCATACATAGCTGCCAACTGTTTCTTCACTAATGAATAATGGACTTCAATGCCTTTCCACATTTGGGACCCAAACCCAAAAGGTTGCCATAGGAGCTCTGTTTGTTGCCACAAGACCCAGCCAAACCCCTCAGAGGTTAGGTGGACATCAAGCACACAGGACCTGGAAGAATCAAACAGATTTAAGGCCTGTGACACCTTGATAACTTCCTTAGCTGCTGCAAATGCATATTGTGCCTACTCAATTCAATTCCAGTGAACCTCTTTCCAAATAAGGTTTTATAAGGGATGCACTAACTGAGCCAAATGGAGTATGAATGCTCACCAATACCCCAGCTGACTTAGGAATTCCTGTAACTGCTTTATCATAGTAGATACAGGGACCACTTGGATCTTATCTATAATTGTGTCAGATAACTTTTGTCTTACCTGACCAGACAACCCCCAAGAATTTAACAAATAATCCAGATCCTTGTAATTTGCCCTCATTGCCTGCCCACCACATACTTGCAAATGGGATAGCAGGATAGGGATTGCTTGCTCCAATTCTAGAAGAGAGTCACTAGTTAGTATAGTATTATTGATATAATGGTACATATGAACTACCTCTAGCTATTTTCATTTAGCCAGATCAGCAGCTACCAGTCCATGACATAAGGTGGGGCTATACAAAGAACCCTGTGGTGATACTGTAAAGGCCTATTGTTGCCCTTCCCAAGTGAAGGCAAATTGGCCTTGACTCTCTGCAGTTATATCAATAGAGAAAAAAGGCATTAGCCAAATCTGCCACAAAGTGGTATGTCTCCAACTCATGGCTTAGCCAGTTCATCAGGTTAGCAATAGAGGAACAGCAGCATGTAAAGGGGGAACAACTTTCTTAAGTTCTCTGTACTATACTGTCATTCACCAAGTTCTGTATGGTTTACACACAGGCCATTCTGGGAACTAGTAAGGGCTGTGTACCAGCTGGATGATACTCCTCCTTTCTAGTTTGAGGATCATCTCTGTGATTTCTTCATAACTGCCTGGGAGGCAGTGCTCATTTGTACTAGTTATATGCTGGGGAATGGGTAATTTCCAAAGGGAAGGTGCTGCATGTCTCTGCAACACTAACTTTATGACCCAAACCTTTTGGCAGAATTTCCCAGCTTTGGTTTCCAACCACAGTCCTTATAAGACATCTACTCTAAAAATATATTCAGGAATAAGAGATACATATAAATGGCTTATAAGGCAGTCTTCCTATCCCCAATGAAATAGCTATCAGCTTCACTTGAACAGTTTGGCCTCCATAACTGTCAATGGCCAATGGAGTTCCAGCAAACTGCTCTGGGTTCCCATAGAGCAGTGGTAGTCAACCTGGTTCCTACCACCCACTAGTGGACATTCCAGATTTCATGGTGGGTGGTAGCAGAGCAACCAAAGTATAAATAAAAAGATAAACTTACTTTAACTATAGTAAGTTGTTTTATAAAGATTTATTCTGCAAAACCTAGGGGAAATATGAAATAAAGTACTTGGTAAGTAATTATTATTATATGCTTTAACTTGCTGTAACTCTGCTTTTTAAATTTTATAAAGTTACTTCCCTATTTTATAAATCACTATTACTGTGGAACCAGTGGGCAGTTAGAAAATTTTACTATTAACAGAGATACAAAAGTGGGCGGTCGATATAAAAAGGTTGACTACCCCTGCCATAGAGGAAGGAACATTTTGCACCTGTATCCACCGATGCCAACACTCATTGTATATTAGAAGAAGACCAGTGGACTGCCAGTTCCATGTGGGACATCTGGTCCTTGCCTACCTCTGTTAGACAGGTCCCTCAGCCTTCCCCCTATTCATACTGAAACAACAGGTCTTGGGATCCTCCTCTTTTTCAGTTGTCTCCATCATATAATCTTGTAACTGTGCCACCCACATTCCAACCATTTTATTGGTAGCTGTTGGGGCTATTTGGCTCAGTGACTGGAACCTCTGTTCTGATTTAAGCTGCCTCCAAAGCTCCAAAAGAACTTTATTAGGCTAGACATTAGATCTGCCCCAACCACAATCAAATTAATCCACATCTATGTTTGGGTAAACTTTACAGGCACATTTCTCTTGCTAGTTGGGGGAGGTGGGCAACATAGGCTGCAGCCCTCACAGCTTTGTGATTTTATGCTGCTTCCAGCTCCCCCAAATCTGCTACCATCTGTGTCAATGTGTTGATTGACTTCCCTACATATAGGCTCAAGATAGTTACTAGTGATCCAAAAACAGCTGAGGGATTGCTACAGAGAATAAGGTTCCTTATCCTTGCCGTAAATACGCCCTCATCTGGCCCATGAGAACTCGAGTTGAAAGCAACATTCTTCATACCTAGTTCCCAAAGGACCTGGAGCAGGTTAATATATGTCTGCCACTGACTCACTGCCTCCAACAAGACTCCAGCATTGTGCCAGACTGTACAAATGGCAACCATCACCAACTCTAATAAGGTATGGTATCCTGAGTTGTTATGGCAGTTCTGAAACACTTCCTGAAGGAAGAGTATTTAAAAATGGTGGCCAGTTACTCCATCTCTGTTCTGGAGAGCATGATGCAATTCACCCCTATGTCCCACAATGGCAGCAACCAGGCTGCCAGGGGCTCAGTGAGTTTCTGCCAGAATTGTGCCCTTAACTCTATCAGCTCTGCCTGGGTGTAGGACCGGACCACAGAGTACTCCACTACTGTAGACAGGGTTGTGCCTGCCCCTGAGGCACTCTTGGTTACTGAGTTTTACCTTCTGGGGGACCACTAGCTAAAATCTGAGTCTGTAATGGCAGTTTCAGACCAAACCTCTTCCTCAGAAGAGGAGAAGTTGGAAACGCCTGTTCCTGTCAACTCAGAGTCACTCCACCAGCACAGATACAGCTCCTTCTTCAGCATCTGCTTGAGGCCTTTGGCTGCTGGCTCTCAGCTTGAAGCCAAGACTCTAGCTCTTGAACCTGAGTTTATATCTCTGTTTCTGCAAACATTCAGCTTCCAGGATAAATTGCAGCTCACAAACCTGTAATTCCTTCTCCAGAGACCATTTCAGTTCTAGGTACCATTGGTGCTCAGCCTGCATATCACACTGCAGCTCTCAAATCCAGTCAACCCCCTTCTCCAGGGCATGTTCCAGTTCATGCCATTGCTGGTTCTTAGCCTATAACCTGACCTGAAGTTCTCAAATCTGCAACTCTTTCTCCAGTGAGTGTTCCAGCTCATGTCATTGTTGGCACTTGGTCTGCAGCTCATCCTGGAGCTTTTGACCTCAACCAGCCCCTCTCATAGAGCTCTATTTTTTCTCAAAGATTATAAAAAACACCCAGTCCACAGTCCCCAAAAGGACAGCCATGAAAAACCATATGCTAGAGAACAACCACTCTTCTACCCAACCCTTCAAGGGTGTTGGTGGTTCTATATCAATCTGATCTGAATCTTTCCCACTATGCCAGATGTAATGTAGGTTTGCATTGAATTCAGGAAGAAAGTAGAGGAATTGCAGAGCCAGAAAGTGTTGGTCCATACCCATTTATTGGAGACTTGCAAAGACAGGAGAGCAAATAAACAAAGGAAAACCTGTTTTTTGCAGTAGAGGGCAAGGGATCAGGAAAACCACACTTCACAGTGGCAGGAGAGCAATCTGAGACAATTGCCCCTGAGGAAAAGCACCCATAGCTTTTCACAGAGACACACATATGGTTTTGTGCCACATGCTCACACACTAATTGCATCAAGTCCTTGCAGCCCGTAAACCAGCGAGCAAGCCTAACATAGCTGATTTCCCCATAGTATCTTTTTTAGTCTCTGGTTCTCGAGGCTGGGTTGCTTAACCTAGGATTTTGATCCACACTGCTTAGGAAGAACCTCTCAGTGAAAACCTCCTCCCAGTTGATAGTCCATCCATACCCTCAGCTGCCACTTGCTCCTTGGAATGGGGGGAAGACCTTTTCACATCTCTACCTTTCTTACCAGTCTTGATGTGGCTTCTTCTGTGACTCATTGGTTATAGATTCCCCTTTATTTAGTCTTAAGTTGTTTTTTCAGGATAATTTTTTAAATTTAATTATAAATCCAGTTTGGTCTTGGGAGGTAGTAATTGGAATGTCTATCTACTCCATTTCATCTTGAAATTCCAATACTTAACATGATTAATATGAATAGGTTATTAATGAGACAATGTTAGCTTAGATATAATTTATTAATAAAATTTTAATGCATACCATAGGTGTCTGTTGACCCTGCTGCTTTTGCTAGTTATTTTTTTAAATTGTGTGGGAAAGGCTAGCTGTTATTAGGATAGCTGAAGCTAAGTTATTAGTGTTAGATATAATTATTCAAAGTACTCTCTAAGGTCAGTAGTATTTCATTCACCAACCAGTTCTTTAAGACAGTTCACACCAATGTAATAGTAAGAAAAAAAATTAATGTCTTTTTAAATACCATTATTCAAAGTAATGATGTGATGCATATAAACATCTTCACTATTTATTTATCTAGTGATGTGCAGCTGAGAGTCAGCAGCTTCATTATTTTCAGTGTATCTAATTTGTTATTAATGCAATTATCAGAGAAGCAAATGATAAAATACTGACTATGCAAGCAGTTTTATTAAAAATAAATTTAAGT
This sequence comes from Saccopteryx bilineata, assembly GCF_036850765.1. NCBI lineage: Eukaryota > Metazoa > Chordata > Mammalia > Chiroptera > Emballonuridae > Saccopteryx > Saccopteryx bilineata. The sequence continues at coordinate 66,623,443 of NC_089498.1, forward strand.
CTTTATTAAACAATAAAATCTTTTGTACTTCCCTGTTCTTATTTATCATTCATTAACTTTCCCATAATGTGATGGATTTTTAAACTAACTACATAGAACATAATATTACCACTAAAATATGTGTTTACTACCACTTCCTAATGACTTAATATGTTTGATTGAAATAAATAGGGAAATTTGAAGATACTATTCCAAAGTGATAGATACAAATGGCAATAAAAATGGTATTGTAAAATTAATATATAATACTCTGATCATCTTTTTGTTTTACCATGTTTTGTAATACAAAGGATAGTTTGAGACATATATCTGATACAAAGCTATAAACTGTATGTCATCTGTGAATAAAATGAATTCCAAAGCACCTAATAAGTTTAATTAACAAACCAAACACATAGAAGAATAATGATGAAGGTCTGCAATCAGTGAAGGGAAAGCAAAGAGGTCATATGTTCTAATCTAAATGATCAATAGAATAATGTTCCAATATTTTTATAGATTACAATAGAGACACTGATGTGATTTCAAAAATATTTATGTGGTAGAGACTGGTAAAAATTATTGAACTAAATTTCTTTGTAGTAAACAGTAATAAATAAAATGTGTAAGATGTCTTACCATTTTGATTGTTTCTTTTCAATAGAAAAGGAGCAAAACTGATGTATCATTTCTTAGAGTTAAAAGCCTAAAAAGCTGCTAGTAATCTTGTTTATTCATTCTCTCTCGTTCTGGTTATTGGCTGGTTGCAAATAATCCACAGAAGCCACTAAATAGAAAATCTGTGTCCTGTGTCACTGAATGACTGCGGAAAGCAAAGACCCTTAACCAACACTAAAATATTTAGGTTTATTGTTGTCATCAAATAACTAATACAATTTATGTTTATTTTATATATTAAGCTCTAATCCTTTTGAGGCATCCCCAATTAAATCTTAGTCTCTTTTTGATGAGATATTTATAAGATTTATTTATATCTCATCAGCATTTGATACATTTTATTTTCACTGACTTCTTAAAATATTTTTTCCCCTGAATTACAGCCTAACCAACTACTCCCTAAGTTTTCTTCTAGGATATTTATGGTTTCACGATTTACATTTAAATCCTTTATCCATTTTGAGTTATTGTGCATGGTGTAAGTTGGTGGTCTAGTTTTATTTTTTTGCAGGTAGCTGTCCAATTTTCCCAACACCATTTGTTAAAGAGACTGTCTTTACTCCATTTATGCTTTTTCCTCCTTTGTCAAATATCAATTGTCCATAAAGGTGTGGGTTTATTTCTGGGTTCTCTGTTCTGTTCCATGGATCTATATGCCTGTTCTTATGCCAGTAACAAGCTGTATTGAGTACAATGGTCTTGTAGTATAACTTGATATTAGAAAGTGTGATACCACCCACTTTATTCTTCCTTTTCAAGATTTATGAGGCTATTCATGTTCTTTTTTGGTTTCATATAAATTTTTGGAATAAGTGTTCTATATCTTTTAAATATGCCATTGATATTTCAATTGGTATTTCACTGGATTTATAAATTTCTTTGGATAATATAGACATTTTAGTGATGTTTATTCTTCCTAACCATGAGCGTGAAAGATGCTTCCACTTGTTTGTATCTTCCTGGATTTCTTTTATCAATATTTTATAATTTTCCAAGTACAAGTCTTTAGTCTTCTTGGTTAAATTTACTCCTAGGTACTTTATTTTTTTGATTGCAATAGTGAAGGGTATTGTTTCCTTAATTCCTCTTTCTGACAGTTCATTGTTTGTGTATAAAAATGCCTCTGATTTTTGTGTATTAATTTTATACCATGCCACCCTGCTGAATTCATTTATTAGGTCCAGTAGTTTTTTGACTGAGACTTTAGAGTTTTCTATATACAATATCATATCATCTGCAAATAATGATATTTTACTTCTTCTTTTCCAATTTGGATGCCTTTCATTTCTTTTTCTTGTCTAATTGTTGTAGCAAAGACTTCCAGTACTATGTTGAATAAAAGTATTGAAAGGTGACACCCTGCCTTGTTCCTGATCTTAAGGAGATTGCATTTAATTTTTGGCCATTAATTATGATGTTGGCTGTGGACTTGTCATAGATGGCCTTTATCGTGTTGAGGTATATTCCTGTATTTCCACTTTGCTGAGAATTTTTATTATAAATGGGCGCTGGATTTTATCAAATGCCTTTTCTGCATCTATTGGAATTATCATATGGTTTTTCTCTTACCTTTTTGTTTATGTAATGAATCACATTGATTGATTTATGAATATTGTACCAACCTTGCCTCCCCAGAATAAATCCCAGTTGATCACGATGTATGATTTTTTTTCATATATTGCTGGATCCAGTTTGCTAATATTTTGATGAGAATTTTAGCATCTAAATTCATCAGGGATATTGACCCATAATTGTTTTGTGTGTGTGTTGTTCTTGCTTGGTTTTGGAATCAAAATTATGCTAGCCTCATAAAAGGAGCTTTTAAGTCTTCTTTCTATTTGAATTTTTTTGAAATAGCATTAGAAGGATAGGAGTTAGTTCTTCTTTGAATATTTGGTGGAATTCACTTGTGAAGCCATCAGGCCCAGGACTTTTGTTTATTGGGAGTTTTTTGATAACTTTTTATCTTATTTGTTGTAATCGGTCTGTTTAGATTTTCTTATTCTTTCAGATTAATTTTGGAAGATTATATAATTCAAGGAATTTGTCCATTTCACCTAGGTTGTTTAATTTTTTGGCATACAGTTTTTCATATTATTTTCTTACAATATTTTGTATTTCTGTTGTGTCAGTTGTTATTTTTCCACTCCCATTTCTAATTTTATTTATTTGAGTCCTCTCTCTCTTTTTCTTAGTAAGTCTGGTTAAAGGTTCATCAATCTTGTTTAACCTTTCAAAGAACCAGTTCTTGGTTTCATTGATCCTCTGTATTGTTTCTTTAGACTCTATGTCATTTATTTCTGCTCTGATTTTTATTATTTTCTTCTTTCTACTACCTCTGGGCTTTACTTGCTGTTCTTTTTCTAGGTTTTTTACATGCAGGGTTAGGTTGTTTATTTGAGTTTTTTCTAGCTTCTTAAGGTATGCTTGTAGTGCTATGAACTTCCCTCTCAGTACTGCTTTTGCTGTGTTCCAGAAATTTTGAGTTGTTTTATGCTCATTATCATTCATTTCTAGTAATTCTTTTATTTCTTCTTTGATCTCATTTTTAACCCATTCATTATTTAATAACATGCTATTTAGATTCCTTGTGTTTGAGTATTTTTCAGTTTTTCTGTTGTGGTTGATTTCTAGGTTCATGCCATTGTGATCAGAGAAAGTGCTTGATATAATTTCAATCTTCTTAAATTTGTTGAGACTGATTTTGTGACCTAACATGTGGTCTATCCTAGAGAATGTACCATGAGCACTGGAAAAGAATGTATATCTGCTGCTTTAGGGTGAAAGATTCTGAAGATATCTATTAAATACAGTTGATCTAGTGTGTGCTTTAAGTCTGCTGTTTCTTTGTTAATTTTCTTTCTTAAAGATCTGTCTAGTGATGTTAGTAGGGTATTAAAATCCCTACTATTATAGTATTGCTGTTGATCTCACTCTTTATATCCATCAAAGTCTGCTTTATATATTTAGGTGCTCCTATATTAGGTGCATAGATATTTATTATAGTTATATCTTCCTTTTGGATTGCTTCCTTTATTATTATTTAGTGACCTTCTTTATCTCTTACTATAGCTTTTGTTTTAAAGTTCATTTTGTCTGATATAAGTATTGCTACCCCAACTTTTTTTTTTTCATTTTCATTTGCATGAAATACATTTTTCCATTCTTTTACCTTCCGTCTATGTGTATCTTTTGTTTTGAGGTATGTGTCTTGTATACAGCATATGTATGGGTCCTGTTTTCTTATCCATGCTGCTACCCTATGTCTTTTGATTGGATCATTTAATCAATTTACATAAAAGTTATTGATATGTAATTTTTTATTGCCATTTTATTCTTTAAAGCTATATTTATCTTTTATTATATTCTTTCCCCCCTTTGTTCTGTTTACAACAGGCCTCTTAACATTTCTTGCACCATTGATTTGGTTGTAATAAATTCCTTGAGTTGTTTTTTTTTTTTTTGTTTGTTTGTTTTTGGTGTGGAAAGCTTTTTATTTCTCCCTCAATTTTAAACAGTAGCCTTGCTAGATAAAGTAGTCTTGGTTGTAGGCTCTTGTTCTGCATTACTTTGACTATTTCTTGCCATTCTCTTCTGGCCTCTAGTTTTTCTGTTGAGAAGGTGGATATCATTCTATGGCAGTTCCTTTGTAGGTGATAGCCTTTTTTTTTCCCTAGCAGCTTTTAATATTTGCTCTTTATATCTTAGCTTTGGTATTTTAATTATGATGTGTCTTAGTGTGGATTTGTTTGGGTTTCTCTTTAATGGAATTCTCTGTGTTTCTTGAACTTGTGTGACTTTTCCTGCATCAATTTAGGAAAATTTTCAGCTATGATATGATTGAACAAGGTCTCTATCCCTTGTTCTTTCTTTTCTTCTTTAGGAACTCCTATGATGCGGTTGTTATTTCTTTTGGGTTATCACAGGGCTCCTTAGAGTTTCCTCAGATTTTTTTATTCTCTTTTCTTTTTGCTGTTTTGATTCAATGTTTTCATTTATCTTATCTTCTAAATCGCTGATTCCATCCTCTACTTTATCCAGCCTGCTTGTAAATGCTTCTAGTGTAGTATTCATTTCTGATGTTGTATTTGTCATTTCTGACTGGTTCTTCTTTATTATTTCAATGTCTTTTTTGATGCTTGTTAACTATTTATCTGCTCACTATGTAAATCCGCTGCTGTTCTCAAATCTTTCAGCATTCTAATAATTATTATTTTAAACTCTGCATCTGATAATTTGCTTATTTCTGTCTCACTTAGTTCATTTTCTGGGGGTTTATCTTGTTTATTCATTTGGATTGCACTTCTCTGTCTTCGCATTTGTCTGTGTTGCCCTGGACTTCCCTGGCCATGGCCTAGTGCAGATCAGTTGGGGTTACTGCCTATGACTAGTTCTTATCCACCTTTTGGGAGCTACAGGTTATCCAGAACTTGTGGCTGCCTCTGCTGGATCCAGGTGCCTTTGTAAATATCAGCTGTACCTCTAGGCATGCTTTTATCTACTCTTGGCCTGGGAGAAGTTCCTTTAAAATTTCAAGTTCCCCTAAAATCTGCTTTCTGTTGTCTCTTATTGCTGACTGCTTGTTGGGATCAGTACTGTAATTTAATGATTAGGTATGATAGCACTCAGTAGGGTGTAGTCTCAAGGGTCCAGTGAGTGTGGTCTTTATGCTCTCATTGTGTGGTCTGTCTACCAGTCCATCACCACTGTCGCTGCTCAGGGCTTTTGAGCTCAGGTGCTGCTGGCATCAGCCCACCTCCGAGACTGCCACTGCCCTCATAGGGCTTGTGCATGCCTGCACGCCCATTTGCACTGCTTCCTTGGCCTCACCCTCACAGGTGGGGTGTTTTCAAAACATTCCCCCTTATGAGCGTATGCCTGTTTAGACCACTTCCGGGGCTGCCTTATCTCTGGAGACCTACGTGTCGAATCTGACTTTGGTAGCTGCTGCGGAGGGGCCATACGTGCCCGTCTGGATCACCACTGATGGCATACCCCACCCCAGGCAGGTAGAGCGCTGGCCCAGATCCCAGCTGTGGCCACCCTGCTGCCAAGTTTGTGCACGCCCATACATATTCCTTTTGCTGATGCTCAGGCTTCTGCCCCAAACAAGGGTGTGCCTACTCAGCGAGCAGGACTGTGTGTGAGCCCAGACCTCCTGCAGCGGCAGTGGCGGTTCCCAACTCCACAAGCCATCTTGTGCCTGCTTGCTCAAACTTCTGCGATCACACCCTGTTGTCTCTGGCCTCCCTGCTCTGGGAGAGCACTCAGCAGTGTGGTGGGTGGTGTAGCTTAGACCTCTGCACTCCTTATTTTTGTCTCTAACATGGCGCCTGGTTCTAAGCACCTTTGTTCTAGCTAGGGTAGGGGATCCTTCGGTGGATGGCGCACTTTCTTTCCTTTACTGGTGATGCTGTTCCCAGGAAAAATGTTCACTTTAAATTTGGGGAGCGAATCAGCCCAGGGGTTAGGGTGTCCTCCTGGAGCTCCGGGAAAGTAGCTATGAGTGAGGCTCTGTGTTCAGTTCCTTTAATATAGAGCCTGGGTCTGAGAGTCCTACCTCCTTCTCTCAAACTGTGTCTAGGCTTTTTTCTCAGCCAAATATAGTCCATAAGCCCCTTCTAGGCTATAAGGCTCTAGGCTAGGATTCTGGTTTTGGGTATAAAGACCTACAACTCGCTGGATAACCCTCCCCATTGCAAAAGCCCCTCCCAGGCACCGCTTGCTCCCAGGAGCAGGGCAGGCTTTTCCGCATCTCTGCCTTTCCTACCAGACTCAGTGTGGGTTCTTTGGTGGTCCTTGGCTGTAGAATCCTCTCAGCTTAGTCCAAAGTTTGTCTTTCATGATGAGTGTTCTCAGATTTAAGTTGTAATCCACCTTGGTTCTGGGAAGTGGGAGTTGGAGCATCTACCTACTCTTTCACTTCTCACCTTCTATACAGCTGCTTGAATAACATTATCTTTCATCTTGATTTAAGAACTCTACACAGAGAAGTTACATCATTTAATTTATAATTTTGAAAGATTCTGTAGAGCTAAGTATTCCCATAAGGGGGAATGTTTTGAAAAGGTATGGAAAATGCCATTCTTTAAAGTTAATAATGTTTATCTTGGAATAAAAAAAGAACAGTTTGTTCTTTGAAGACTAAAATAGAGTTGTTTTTGGATAATTGTCATTTTATTTACCTATACAGCAATAGGCATTAAAAAAAGCAATAATCTACATAAGTTTTCTTTTTTGCTTTTGACTCTCTTAGACAATAGCAAGAATAACCTTTTTACAGAAATAAAATTATGTAACTCTCCTGGTTAAGAATCTCAAAGTAATACTCACTATGTTTCTTTTAAATATTTTTTTTAATTTATTGATTGATTTTAGAGAGAGAGAGAGAGAAAGAAAGAAACATTAATTTTTTTTGTTCCACTCATTCATGCATGCATTGGTTGACTCTTATATGTGCCCTTACCGAAGTCAAACCCACAACATTGGTATATCTGGGACAATGTTTTAACCAACAGAGTTATACCCTGCCAGGGCCTTACTATGCTTCTAAAGTCATTTTATTCATACATCTTTATATAATGCTAAGATACAGAGTGGTATAAAGCTGTGAAAGACTGTCAGAATCATTAGATGATAGAATTAAGTTTTAATATGCTTTCAAAAGTCTAGAATAATGGCTCATTATTTATCAATCACATGGAATTTAACAAAAATTTTTATTTAAACAATAAACCAAGAGATCTGTTTTCCAGATATGTATAATCTATATATCAAAATATATTCTTTCAGATTATACTGATGTAGATTTTATTTCAACTAGTTCTCATTGTGTTATATTTTGTAATAGAATTATTTTTTCTGCCTGAATATAACAATTATCTTCTACTTGAGTTCCCTACTTTCACTCTTGCCTTATATGTTTTTCTGCACAGAAGCCAGAGTGACCTTTAGAAATTATAAATCAGATCATGTCACTTCCCTGCTTAGAACTTTTAAAAGGCTTCCCATTGCCCTTGAGGAAAAACAAAACAAAACAAAACACATAAACCATCTTGTTATAGCCTAAAGACACTACTTGATTTGATTTCTGCTTACCTTTTTGAATTCTTTTCATATATTTTTTTTCTCTCTCTCTTGTTCTTGTTCAATATGCTCCATCACCACTGTCCTTACTGTTTGTGGGCTGTACCCTGCTTTTTTCTGGGTTATATATTTTTATGAGTCTATTCCTACTGTTTAGAAACAATTCTCTATACCTACACAGCTGACTTCCCATTCCCTGATTCTGCATGGACAGAATCTTTAAGAGAAGCTTTATCTTTGCACCCCAGAAAAGTAAATGTCTATCTCATTAGTCTCTAAGTAACATATATCACATTGCCTATATAACTTAATCAGAATCTGAAATCACTGTGTTTACAATTATTTGCTTGTTAATTTTATTTGGCTTAAATCCCTTGGTATTTAAGCTCTCATTCATTGTGGTGCCTCTTAACTCTTGCTAAGAAGGCCCCACAAAGAGCAATTAATCAATATATATTTATTATATACACATTGGCTTGTTGCATTGATACATGTCTAATTTTGGCCTTCATTAAAATCTCCATTGAGGCCAGGAATAAGTTTGATTCATATTATTCTAACATATGATATTCAACAGAGTTGTCTAGATGAAGCATACATTTAGCAAATATTTTGTTACACTATACATAGGTGAGTAGTTAGAAAAAAAATCAACACGAGGGCCAGATGGAAATTAACTCATACTTCTCAGGTGTTGACTCAATTGTGAAATTCCCTTATTATTTTTAATTGTGCTATATAGTTCTCCAAGTTGATACCATGAGAAATCTTCAAAATTATTATTCAGATAGAGAGTTGTGTTACCTACAACAAAATATTTTTCATCGTTGGCAGCATATTGGAATTATCTGAATTCTAAAATATACCAATATTCAGACCCCCTTCCAAACTGATGGCATCCAAATATTTGAAGTTGGGGTATAGACATTGTTACCTTAAAAAAATCTGTCCAAGTAATTTGAATAGATTTAGAATTGTAAACCACTGATTGTAGTTGTTTGTGAAATTTTCTTTTATTGGAAGTGCAATGTGTATTGATAATGTTGCTTTTTCTAAGAGCTCAATAAAAATATTTGAATATTATCTTAATTTGTTAACTCTGAGTCTGCATATTTACTAACCCATGTGTTTATTTTTTTCTGCCTTTTCTGAACAAAATTCTTTGATTGATGCAAAATGCTTTTTCCAAGCCTTTAATTGTAAGATTTTAAAGGATAGAAAGTCTTCATAAGGATACTATATTGCATCAAAATAACACAGTTAATATCTGTTTTTGATTATCTGCATTTGTGGAATTGCAAGATATATATGAAATTGACTTCTTAAGACTGATATTTCAAATCTATGGGGAAAAACAGTCTAGTCAGTTTAATTACTTAAATGGTCCACCAAGATGGATTCTCTGAATGCCCCACACAGAAATAAAACATTAAAATGTAAAAAAAATATATTAAATATGTATATTCACTTTTAAAGTATATCTAATCCATGATTCTTTACTAGGAACATCTCTGCAGCTTACTTAAAATATAAATAATTGGGTTTTACCCAAGATCTACTGAGTCGGTACCACTAGAAAGAGGTCTGTGTATATTTATTATGCTTAACCTTCTCTAATGGAGAATTTGGAATATTAAAAGTAGAAAGACTGAAAATGCATCCACATATGTCCACTTCTTGTCCCTAACAACCACATGGCCATTATTGATCCTGCCTCTTTTACAACCTCATTCATTCCTCATTCTTGGAATATTTTAAAGCAATCTCAGACAAATTGTTTTCTCTACAAATATTTTGATATGAATATCTAAAAAATAAAGATTCTTTAATATCATCACAATCTCATTATCATATCTAAAACAAATAAAAATAATTTTCTAATATCATCAAATACATGTGTTAAAATTTACAATTATTCCTGCCATTTTTAAAGTTTGTATAAATCAAGGTTAGTGTAAGAAAGGACTACAGTCTTATGGGTTTTTTTAATCTATAAATTTCTCTTTATCTTTTTTATGTGTCAGTTTATTTGTTGATGAAGCTAGAATAATTATTCTATAGAATTTTCAATATCTGATTTAAAAAACTTTTTAATACAATCAGATAATATGTTTCTCTTTTCTTCACATAGGAGAACATAAGCAGTATTGTACTTTTTCACTAGGAAAAATGAAATGACTGACTGTTATTTCTCTTCTTATAATCTTAACATGTGTTGACAACAGATTCTCTAGGCAAATATATTTTGAAAATTATTTCTAATGTATAACTCTAGTTAATAAGTGCACTAAGGAAGATTGTAAAATATCTTAAGTCCTGAAGATGCTGTATCAACAAAAGAGGCTAGTTGAGTATTTTTATGTCTGATATACCATTGGTAATTAAAAAGAAAGACAGTGGGGAAAAAAAAGATAAACTACTGTGTGTGGTCAAAAAGGAAGAGGAGCAATTTAGTTTCATTTTTGGTACCTAAAATATTATTTTAGTTCAAATGCCTTTGAATCACTTCATTCATGGCCTTTTTTTAAATTTAGAAATTAAATTTAATTGGGTGATATTGACCATTAAGAGTTCATAGATTTCAGGTAAACATTTTTATAGTATATGAAATGTTGATTGGGCTGTATGTCCATCACCCAGAGTCAAATCACTTTCTGTCATATATATGTCCCTCTTTACTTCTCTACCCCTACCTCTCTCTCCCACTCCCACTTTTTAGTAATCACTTCATTCTTCACTATGTCTATGAGTCTCAATTTTATATTCTACTTGTATGTTAAATCATATAGTTCTTAGCTTTTCCTGACTTACTTATTTCACTTAATATAATATTTTCAAGGTCTATCCATGTTCTCGTAAATGGCAATATATCATTTTTTATAGTTGAGTTGTGTTCATGTACTTTCACTGAGACCAAGGGTGTAAGTCAATATTTTCTGAGCTTGTTTGATTATTAAAAATATATGTATGTCTTCACTACAAACTAAAGATTCCTGGGATTTTTTATATTGCTACTTAATAATAATCTCTGGGGAAATGGCCTTAAAACACACATTTCAAACAATTATTTCAGATAACTTATTGGTTAATAGTAGCCCAGCATTTATTGATTAATCAAAAAGGACAAAAATGTCTTCGCTTACTTTGGGTTTTAAAATAACCATTCCCATTTCTGTGTCATTGCAGAATATTTTTATAAATGTATGTATAGATGATGATTATTGCAACCATTTTTATAAAGAGGAGGAAGCTGAGTTTCTCAGAAGTAAACTGATTCCTTCATTGGGGCACTCAGACCATTCAGACTCAAATTCAGTTTATCTGGATAAAAATTTAAGTATTTTAAACTACAGCAAGCTTCCCTACATTTATTTTGCTATAGATAATACCAATTTTTTCTAAAATTCAGTTCAATAATGTAGATTATTTTATAATTGTGTCTATAGCTAATAAAATATTAAAGTAATTACTAATAATTAAGATAATTTCATGGTGGTGAAATTCTTACTACCAAGTATTTTTCTCATAATAAATTTATTCTAGTTATATGATAGATGTGTATAAGTCCTTAAGCAGCTGATACTACATTTAAAACCACATTATTTGATATCTTCTTAGATGTGAGGGATGCATTTCATATTTTTTCAAAGAAAATATTACAAATGAGTTTTCTTAAAATTCTAACAATATACATGAAAGGACATTATCTATTTTGAGGTGTCAATTTATTTGAGATTGGAGGTAATGGTGGTGCTTATTTCAGCAAATAGAAGCAGTTTATTCCTAGAAAGGTATAATCATGGTGCCATGAAACAAGGAGCTTACTTTGACAGCATCTAGAGTCACAGCCTCATAGGGTACTTAATCAAAAGAAGAGACTGACCATAAGAGAAAATACTCTACATTTTCAGTTCTCACAAAATTAAATCTTGAAGGTCTCACTAATTATCAGTGCCCTTTATAGTCCTTCTATTTTCAAAGTAGAATATCTTTTTTGTAACATTCTAGAAATGCAAGCCAATTAAAGGAAAAAGATAATGGGATTCCTTGTAATTCATGCCCTTTATATTTTTAGGTAGTATGTGATGAAAGCACATGCATAGGTGAAAAAATTTGCAAGTGAGGACACCAATCAAGAAGTAATATGGGCCCTGGCTGGTTGGCTCAGTGGTAGAGCGTCGGCCTGGCGTGCAGAAGTCCCAGGTTCGATTCCCGGCCAGGGCACACAGGAGAAGCGCCCATCTGCTTCTCCACCCCTCCCCCTCTCCTTCCTCTCTGTCTCTCTCTTCCCCTCCCGCAGCCGAGGCTCCATTGGAGCAAAGATGGCCCCGGCGCTAAGGATGGCTCCTTGGCCTCTGCCCCAGGCGCTAGAGTGGCTCTGCTCTCAACAGAGCGACGCCCGGGAGGGGCAGAGCATCGCCCCCTGGTGGGCAGAGCGTCGCCCCCTGGTGGGCGTGCCGGGTTGGATCCCGGTCAGGTGCATGCGGGAGTCTGTCTGACTGTCTCTCCCCGTTTCCAGCTTCAGAAAAATACAAAAAAAAAAGAAGTAATATGGAAATATCTTAAATAACAGTTTTATTGTTTTTTGTCAGGTATTATTTAATTTTTTTTCATTAATATTTTAAAACATAACAATCTAGTTTTGTGTACCACTTTTATTGTTCTTATTTAAGTATTAATTGCATGAAATAATAAACTACCTTTGATATATCTTTTTTATACTTAAAATGGTCCTTAGGGCAGAGAACCAGTTGTTAAAGTATTTGAATCCCACCACTTCCCACATGCAAATAAGAGTGTCAGCTTCCAGTTTTTCTAATACATGGATATACACACACACACACACACACACACACACACACACAGTCTACTAATTATTCTCTGAGTTCAACTCAGCCAACTAATAGTCTAAGACACTTGGATATAGGAAAGCCTACTGACTGAACAGTAGAATCAGAACTTGAGTAAAGATACAGACATTAGGGGAAAATTTCTCCTGAAGATAATGTTGAAAAAAACCTGAAGAGTATTTTTCAATATATCGGGACACTATTGAGCACATCAAGAGATTAACCAATATTTCAATTTTTATGATTATGTAATTGAAATAAAATTTTTATTTATTTATTTATTTATTTATTATTTTTTTTTTTTTGCATTTTTCTGAAGCTGGAAACAGGGAGAGATAGTCAGACAGACTCCCGCATGCGCCCGACCGGGATCCACCCGGCACGCCCACCAGGGGCGATGCTCTGCCCACCAGGGGGCGATGCTCTGCCCATCCTGGGCGTTGCCATGTTGCGACCAGAGCCACTCTAGCGCCTGAGGCAGAGGCCAAGGAGCCATCCCCAGCGCCGGGGCCATCTTTGCTCCAATGGAGCCTTGGCTGCGGGAGGGGAAGAGAGAGACAGAGAGGAAGGAGAGGGGGAGGGGTGGAGAAGCAGATGGGCGCTTCTCCTGTGTGCCCTGGCAAAATTTTTATTTTTAATTGTGTATTTTCTACACTATAATAAACTTGTAATAAAATTATTTTAAAGTAATAAGTTTAAAAGTCCCTAGCTCATATTTTATGAAAACATAAATATAACCTTCAAATATTTCAAAATTATAACTTCAAATATGTGCTTCTCTCTAGAAAAGCACATATATCTTTGTCTCTCAGGATTCTTAAAATTCATTTGTACCAGAATCATTGCAGGGTCTGTCAACATCCTAAGAGATTCTTACAGCAGCAATAACATTTTTTTAAGTAAGGTCAAATGTGTAGGAGATGCATGTGGTATCAAACTGATGGGGATGGAAATACGAATTTTAACTGACAATAGTATTGAGAATGTAGCTTTTGGTTTACAGTGGAGTGGGTTATCCACTTTCCATTCCTGAATTCGACAGTCACCCCTAGTCAGTCACCTGCAATGTGGGTGGTCTCAGGGTTCTGCTGACAAGGAATCTGGTCACCAGATTCATACATCTTGGAAACAGACTAGCTCCAAATGAAAAGCTAATGAGCTCATCAGGACCATTTTCTTCCTCCACATTAGTGAATCAAATTAATCTCTCTTCCTCCCAGGAAGAGGAATTAATAAGGTGTAATGTGAGACCAGTAGTTTCTTTATCTTAAATATTACCATAGGATTGGAGATAGGGGGGAAAAAAACCTCCATTGCCACAATATTCTTTAGTGGGTTTTATAACTACTCTGAAATTGAAATTAGTAGTAGCCACTGGTATAAAATAGCTTGCGCAGGCCCTGGCAGGTTGGCTTAATGGATGGAGCGTTGGCACAGAGTGCAAACTTCTTGGGTTCCATCCCCCGTCAGGGCACACATATGAAATAACCATCTGTTTCTTTTCCCTTCTCTCTTCCCCTTCTTTCTTTCTTGCAGGCAGTGGCTCAACTGGTTTGAGCGCCACCCTGGGCGCTGAGAATACCTCGGTTGATTTGAGCATTGGCCCCAAACGAAGTTACTGGATGGGTCCCGGTCAGGGTGCATGCGGACCCGGGTGCATGTGGGAGTCTGTCTATCTCCCCTCTCACTTAAAAAAAAGAGCTTACACATATAGGTTTGTATATTCCTATTTGCCTGTAAAAATGTTGAGATATACCTCTGTGTTTATAAAAGATTTGCGCTTGACTTGTGCTATAGCAGAGTGCATTTTTGTTTAAATCAGTAAGATTATAAATGGTTGTTTTTAATTTGGATGTTTTGTTTATTTCTTTATAATCTCTGAATGTTTTTGAATAAAAATCAATACCAAGTTTAGGATTTTCTAATGATAAGAGAAAGCAGAAGAAAAACCAATGAAAAAAATTGTTACTGTTCAGAAAGTAATTATCAAATGAAGAAAACTTCAGAAATTATATCATGAACTTCTTTCAATCCCTCTAGATGCAGACTGAGACAAGGATTCTAGTGAAAATAGTTTATTAAGGGAATGACAAATGGAAGAAAAAGGAAGATAGTCAAAACATGCAAGCGTCTATTGTGGGCCGCTGGGACTTCCTTACTGGAGAGGAAGTAGGAGCCAGTATAGGACGCGCACCTCACAGTCATCTCCCCCAACTCAGGACATGTATGGTGGAATGTGTGTGCCATGTGGAGGACTACTTCTAGAATAGTTCTTCCCTAGTACATCTGGCTTGCCACAGAGACAAGAAATCTGGCTCCAGCAGCAGAACAAAATCCTCAGGCAAAAGAACGCAGATGCTGGGAGTGAAAAATCCAGTTGCCTTTCCCTGACCTGATAAAATCCCAGAGCCTTAAGAGAGCTTTTTAATTCACCATAGAGTGTTTTCTCTAAAGTTTTTGAAAATGTACTATATCAGTTCAAAAAATAGTCTTGTTTTGTATTATTACAATTGGATCTTGAATTTTATCAACCATTTTATTTGCACCTACTAAATTTTTAAAAAAATAAGTTTTCTTCTCTAATCTATTAATGAAGAAAACTGTAATGAATTATTTTACTTAAAAAGTTTATTTATTTATTTTAGAGAGAGAGAGAGAAAGGGAGAGAGAGAGAAATATTGATTTATTGTTTCATTTAGTTATGCATTCATTAGTCGTATCTTGTATGTGCCCTGACCAGGGATTGAGATTAAATTTACAACGTTGGCACAGAATATTAGAAGGATGCTCTAACCAATTTAGCTACCTGGTCAAAAATAATGACTAAGTTTTAAATGTTAAATAAAACACTTATTCCTTGTGTAAACCAAACATGTTAATTTATTTATTTATTCATTCAATGCACTGTTGAATTTAAGGTTTTTGCTTCAATATTCATTATGAAAGAGACCAGTAATTTTTTGTCTCGTACTACTACTCTTGATCTGTTTGGCATAAAGGTTATACTGAGCTTACAATATGAGTTGGTCACTCTTACTAAGTTTTTAATTCTCTGGAAAAAATTTTGTAGGACAGACTGTAATTCTTTCTTTAATAGTTGGTATAATTTATCAGTAAAATATTGGGAACACTTTGAAATTATGAGTTAAAATTTAAAATAACACACTAAGCTTAGACATTTCTGCTTTATGTGTCATAGTTTGTAGGTTGGATTTTCCCAGAAAATCATTCAGTTAATGTATTATATTTTATTTGCTAGTATTTTGTTTAGAATTTTTACATCTGTATTCATTAGAGAAATTAGACTGTAGGTGTGTGTGTGTGTGTGTGTGTGTTGTCCTTTCCAGGCTTCAGTCTCTTAGAGATATGCAAACCAAATCTATAATGAAATATCATGTCACACCTGTTAGATTGGCTATTATCAACAAGACAGATAATAACAAGTGTTGGAGAGACTGTGGAGGAAAAGGAACCCTCATTTACTGCTGGTGGAAATGTAAACTGGTGAGAAATTAAGAAAGTATGGTGGTGCCTCAAAAAATTAAGAATAGAACTACAATATGACTCAGCAATCCCTCTACTGCATATCTATTCCAAAAACTCAAAAACATTGATATGCAAAGACACATGCACCCCCATGTTCATAGCAGCATTAATCACAGTGGCCAATACATGGAAGCAACCAAAGTTTCCTTTGATAGAGAATTGGAATTAGAAAAAGAAGATGTGGTACATATATATATATAATACTAGAAGAAGAGATGATGACGTATTACAATTTACAACAACATGGATGGACCTTGAGAATATTATACTGAGTAAAATCAGAAAAAGGTAAGAACTATATGATTTCACACATAGGTTTGATATATAAATGAGACTCATGGACATAGGTAAAAGTGAAGTGGTTACCTGGGGGAGGTGGTTGGGGGGGGTGAAAGGGGAGAGGAAGCAAAGAGAGACAAATATAAGGTGATGGAAAATGATTTGAATTTGGAAGGTGGGCACACAACACAATCAATAGTTCAAATGCTATGGAAATGTTTATCTGAAACCTATGTACCCTTATTGATCAATTTTACCCATTACATTTAATTTTCTAAATAAAATTTTAAAAACTCATTCATTTGACTTAACTTTCTAAAGTTATTGGATTTTTTTACAATTTAATTTTATTGTTTTTTATAATACATGCAAAATTCTCTATATTCTTGACACTGACTTTAACCATTTGCTACTTTTCACGTTTGATTTACCAGTCTACTAGAATCTTAAAAGTATGAAATAGTTTTTTCAAAAGATAAGTTTTATATTATATTATCTTTACTGTATGTTTCTATTTTTTAAAAAATTTATAATCTATATAATATTTTAATTCCTTGTATTATCTTTGGAATTTTTTGTTGTTCTTTTTCTAACCTTTAATATAGTTGCTAATTCTTTATTTAGGTGATATTTTCTTTTTTTTTAAAGTGAGAAGAGGAGTGATAGAGTGACAGACTCCCACCTGTTCCCTGACTAGAATCCACCTGGAAACCTCTATCTGGGGTTGATGCTCAAATCAACTGAGATATCCTCAGCACCTGAGGCTGATCCTCAGAACAACTGAGCTATCTTCAATGCCAGGGCGGATGCTTGAACCAATCAAGTCACTGGCTGCAAAAGGCAAAGAGAGAGAGAGAGAAGGGAGAAATGGAAGAAAAAAGAAGCAGATGGTCACTTCTCATGTGTGCCTTGACTGGGAATCAAACCTGGGATGTCCGTACACCGGGGTTAACGTTCCATCTACTGAGCCAACTGGCCAGGGCCAATATTTTCTTATATATAAACTTTAGGTTCTATTATTACCTCTGGCATTGATTTAGATGTTTTGCATATGTTTTTAAAATGTTTAAAATAATACATTAAGAAATGTTTAAAATATACATAAAGTAAAGAACATGGGAAAATAACGCCATTCCCTCCATCTACACTCCAGTATCAATCACTTTCAATTTATGACCTATCTTATTTTATATCTGTCCTTCTTCCTTCTACTGTTTCATATTTTAGGGAATTTACATATATCATATAATTTTGTCCATACACATTACAGTATTTTTTACTGAAAGAAAGGACACTTCACGAAACATAATAAATTGTCACCATCTCACATTTTCAATAACACGTTTTTAATACTCTCAAATCACTAGTAATGTCCAAATTTTCCTGTTTCCTTTTTCTTTATACAGTCAATTTGGTCAAATCAGAGCTTAAAGAAGATGTTCACACATTGAATAAGGTTTTTAATGTATTTCAAATGTATTATAAATAATAATTTTTATTTCTCAATTTTTCTCCTTGCAATCTATTTATTGAACAAGTGATGTCATTTAGTCTACAGATATTCCTAAATTTGGAAAAATTCTTACTAGAGGCAGTCCCCAGGTTACAAATGAGATAGGTTCTACATTTGTTTTTAATTTGAAATTGTAGGTCAGTTAGAACAAGTATATTTACCTATTAAATGTGACTTAAACAGATGTTTGTCTTAACATAGTATTCATTTTTACCTTTCTATTCATATAAATATTTAAACATTCTCAGTGAGAGAATATATTTCCCACAAAACCTAGGATATTTATCCTCTGTCACTTTACATAAAATGTTTGCTGGCCCTTGATCTATATGAATTCAAATGATTGAAATGTATTGAGATTTGTTTTATGGTTCAATATAGTTTCAGTTCAAAAAAACTTTCACACAGGCTTGAAAAGAACATGTATCTTGAAATTGTGTGTACGATTTCACAGTTTGATACATTAATTCTTATTTGTTTGTATGTTGTCCAAAGCTTTTATATACTTATTAATGTTTACTTGTTTTATCAAATATTGAGGGATATACTTATAAGGCAATACTCATATTCATATGGCTGCTTTTTATCTATTTTTTTCTTATTCTGATTTAATATGTTTTATAATTTTTATATTAGTTGAGAAGTGATTAATTTATTTGTTAATCAGTTAACAAATATCAGAAATATTACAATTTGACCTTTTTTTGGTAACAGAGACAGAGATAAAGACAGATAGGGACAGACAGACAGGAAGGGAGAGAGATGAGAGGCATCACGTCATTGTTGTGGCACCTTAGTTGTTTATTGATTGCTTTTCATATGTGCCTTGACTGGGGGGCTCCAGCAGAGTGAGTGACCCCTTGCTCAAGCCAGCGACTTTGGACTTAAGACAGCAAACATGAGGTCACTTCTATGATCTCATGCTCAAGCCAGTGACCCTGTGCTCAAGCTGGTGACCTCGGGGTTTCAAACCAGGGTCTTCTGCATCCCAGTCCAATGCTCTATCCACTGCACCACTGCATGGTCAGGCTACAATTTGACTTTTGACCAACAACAATTTAATGTTATTTGAAACCTTTACCCTACTGGGAAAATGTGAGGACTTTACAGCTCTTTGATGCTATTTTTTCCACTCCTGGTATGTATATACTCTTTTTTTTGTATTTATATACCACATATATATTCAAGAATGATTTTTATTTATATTACCTTTATATTTTTAATTTTTTTTTCATTGCTTCACATATTTTGTGCTTCTGGCAAAGATCATTTCCTGAAGTTAACTTCCTGCCTAAAGACAACTTGTATGAATGCCTTACTGCAAGTTTGCTTATTGTGAAGCTTCTCAATTTTAAAATTAATAAAGCAATGTATTTATTTCACTTTCATCAATGCAGGTTTTTTTAAAAAAATCAGATATACAATCTAATTTGGAAGTTACTTTCTTTTACTATATTAAAAATATCTGGCTATTGAATTCTGGAGTATGTGATGACTTTTGGGGGGGTAAACTGACAGTTTAAATGTTGCTCATTTGATGATAATCTTTTCCCCCATTTTCTACATGCTTTTAGGATTGTGTGTTTATACACATGTGTGTGCATTTAGTTTTATGCAGTTAAATTGTGTTGTTTCTTGATGTGAATTTTTTTATTTTTACTTGCAATATGTTAGACCTTTTGAAGTTCAGATCTCTTAATTGTGTTTATTGTATTTTTCATTTTAACAAAATTTAGTTGTATTTTTAAAAATATCCTGTTATTCTTTTTTAGTTCTACTTCTTTGATGAAATGTCTGTCTGTTTCTATTTTAGTGAGCAGAATGAACATTACTGTTTTAAAACTTGTGTCTGTTAATTTCATTACAGAATATACCTGTTTTTCTTTTTCTATAGTCATACTTCGTGCTAGTTTCTATTCATGTTATCCTTTCCTCTTGTTAAATGGTTATCTTTGACATTGTTCAGTACTTGGGTTGAAAAATTATTGGCAGCCATGGCTGGTGGCTTAGTGGATAGAGCATTGGCCAGGCATTTGGATGTCCCAGGTTTGATTCCTGTTCAGGGCACACAGAAGAAGTGATTTTCTTTGTTTCGCTGTCTCCCTTCTCTCCCTTTTTGCCTCCCACAGCCAGTGGCTGATTGATTCAAATGTGGATCAGGTGCTGAGGATAGCGCAGTTGTAGCACATCGGCTTCAGACACTAAAAATAACTCTGTTGATTCCTGCATTGGCTCCAGAAGAGAGTTGCCAGGTGAATCCTGGTCAGGGCACATGCAGGAGTCTGCCTCACTAAAAAAAGGTATTTATAGAAATAATGTGTGGTCTTTGATCTTACTTTTCTTCAGAGTGGACATCACTTTGCTTTTTATGATCACTTGGGCTGTAGAAATATAAAGTCATCTTAATAATTCATTCTCAGATTTTGAAATTTTCTAATGTATTTTCATGACTAGAAGCTGGATAGATTCTATACTGAAGATACTTTACTTTTTAATTTACAATTACTGCAAGGGATCAGCTATTTATAGTTTTTCCTACCCATTATTTCTCTTTGGTGTTCTAGGCTCCAGCCTTGGCAGGTTTTAGGCTCTGCCTTTAGGTCCTCCTACCTCCTCAAATTTGCCAAAGCACTTTATTACAAGATTCTGCTTTTATCTTTTTATTCCCTGTAAATTTGTCATTTTCCTCTAGATAACTAACAATTCTTTTTCCCACTCCAAGTCTCTATGGAATAAAAGGTGGATTTAGCACATCATAACAGTGTAGTGACTGCATGGGTAGGAAGACATCCAATTGAATATGTGTGCTTTTCTTCCACTAGCCTTACATTCTAGTGCTTTCTGTTTGAAATATATATATTGTTTTAATGATATTTTTCTTCTAGTACGCAATATTATTTTACAATTATTGTTGACTGCGTGTTTGGGTCCCTCCCCATTTATATGAAGACCAACCCCTAATGTGATGGTATTTGGAGGTGTAGCATTTCAGAAATAGTTAGGTTTAAATGATTTTATGAAGGTGAAATCTCCATGATGGAAGAGACTCTCTGCAAACCAGGAAGAGGGGGCTCATCAGTACCAAGCAATGCTTGCACTCTGATATCAAAACTCTCAGTTTTCAGAACTGTTAAAAATGAATTTCTGTTGTTTAAGCTACTCAGCCTAAGATAACAATAAAATCAAATCAGTTATAAATTACCTTGTGTGTCAAGCTGACTTCTTCTGTTCTTCTAGTCTTCCACATTCATCTTTGTCATATAAGAGCTATTTGATCTTTGGAACATCACTTTCCAAGGGGCACTTCTGAAATTTATGTACTACAGATGAACTCAGTATCTATTTCATATACAGTTGTGAGGATTAAAAGAGTTAATGTATTTAAAATTAAATGAGATAATTAATTGAAAAAGACTAGAATAGGAACTGCCAAATAAAGGTACTCAGTAAATAACATTACTGAGCATATTTTATGTTGCTACTCCTTGTTATATTGTGTGTGTGTGTGTGTGTGTGTGTGTGTGTGTGTAGAGGTGAAGTTCTAAAAAATGTTTAAAATTATTCCACTGTAATGAAAAATCATTAGGTAAATGCCACCTGGAGCAACATAAAACCATGTTTTGTACTGTTAAACCAAAATCCACATTATCATTTCTGACATGTATACAGAATAGAAATTTCTGAAGAGGCTTTTAATTTTAAATACTTGATATAACCTTCATTCTGCTTTTTAGATATTGCTTAATGCTTTAACTCAAAACATAAACATGCAAACAGAATCCACAATAATTCATTTTCCTTATAGAGAATGTAGATGCTATGAAGCTTGCTGGGCAAAAGAATTTGTAAAATTTGTGTTTTGTGAGTTTGTTCACTTTTATTGTTAAAAATGGTGCTGGGCAGCGCCAGGTATGTTGTCTGTAAAATTGCATATTACCTTCCTGCTTGGGAAGGACCATTGTTATGCCAATGTTTGCTGGACGAGAAGTTTTGGCACCAGAAAAGTATTAAAAGGAGAGAAAGAGAAGGAGAAAGAGGAGAAGCCATTTTTGCAGAATGAGAGCAGAGAGAAGGCAGAGTACAGAAGGAGAAGCTGGAAAACCAGAGGTGAAGGGCTTTGGGACTGGTGAGACCTTTGATTCTAGGAGAAACTGGCAAAGATTCTCCTGGTTGTGGAACTGGATATGACAGTAGCTTTGTGAGCTCTGAGTGAAAGGGAAGTGTTTTTTCCTTGTGTGTTTGCTTGTCGGCCAGTACTGTGGTAAGGTACCAAAGAATAGAAAATTAATATTAATATTTTAGGAAAAATAGTTAGATTTCTTGTCCTTTCCTTCCTGTAGAAAATAAAGAGAAAGAAATGTGAAAGTTTCCTAGCTTGCAGAGACATACTGTGTAGGAAACTCCTTTTTTTACTAGAAAGCTTAAAGGGCATTTTATAATTTGGGCTAAGCATATAGAAAGATTTTGTGAATATGATTTTTATACTTGTGTGTGATTTGCACCAACTCAGGATAGACAACAACATTATATTGTAAATAAAGAGATTTTGTACCGGGGAGACTTAGATTCCCCCTTTCCCCACCTCTGTGAGAAACAGGGTAAACGCCTAGCCTGGTGTGGGGAGGGGAGGGAGAGATTAAACAAATCTTTTTCTCTCCTCTTCTTCCTTTTCTAATGGGCCATTTACAAAAGCTTATTCCCTGGTGCCATGTAGGCTCCCTGCCCCATTCTGAAAGCTTATAGTTAATGCATATATACCTCTAGAGAAAGGAATAGCAAATAAACACTGAAAAATTTGGAAATGTCTTTTACTATGAAAAGCAACATTTTCGCTATTGTGTTACCTTGTAAGTTTTGATATATAGGAATATTTTCATAAATCCTATAGATGAGTGTTATAAGCTTGCTAATGAATTGTATCATCACTCTCCCTCCCCCTTTACCACTAACCTGTATGTGATCAAAAGTATATAACCTACCTCAGGGCTGTGCACGGCACGCATGCTTTGGGTCAGCTATGCCCCATGTTAGCCATATGCGGCCGGCATATTAAATTTCTTCCTCTTAATAAAACTCCTTAAAAATTCATTTGGACTTGATGTCTCTACATAAACCCAGTGGAACAGTACTTTAGAACTGTGTGAAACTTGAATATAGGAATGGCCCACCATTTTCTGGCTCCACTGTTTCTTTACTGTCTACCTGAATCTAATGGGAACCTGCAAGCAAATGGCCTTGATGGAGGTGGCCCATGGACCTACAAAGCCTATTGAATATTCCAATTTAACTATGGGAACTTGGGATGTAAAGTCTAAACTTTTTTTCTGCTCATATCTTTGTATATTTCAGTTATGACCAATATATGTATTTTGAGTAGTTTATTTTAATGAGTAACATGATGCAAATAAATAAATAAATAAATAAAGTAAAAAAGCAAATGGTAAAATATTATATTATGATAATTTAAGTATTTCTGGAAGAAATAAAATTCTTCAGATTAATTAAATTGCCTTTTCTTTTCTTTTCTTTTTCTTTTTTTTTAGGTGATAGGAGAAGAGATAGTGAGGCAGATTCCTGAAGGCACCATGGCTAGGATCCACCTGGCAATCCCATCTGGGCAATGCTTGAATACAGAACTATTTTTAATGCCTGAAGCCAATGTGCTACAACCAAGCTATCTATCCTCAGCACTTGGGGCCACACTCAAACCAATCAAGCCACTTGCTGCTTTAGGGGAAGAAAGAGTAAAAGGGAGAGGGAGAAGGGAGAAGCTGATGATTGCTTCTCCTGTGTGCCCTGATCAGGAATCATACCTAACATGTCCATATACTGGGCTGACACTCTATCCACTGAACCACCATCTAGGGCTAGAATTGCATATTTTTAAACAATTTAAAGTATAATCTATTTGAAATTTGTGTACTTGCTGTAAGGTATTTTTCCCCGCCGAGAAGGAAGGAAGAGGCCAGAGCCACAAAGTGTGGAATAGCAAACGGTTTTATTGAGTACAGAGCACGCATCCCGCCTGGCAAGGTTCCCTGGCCCCGAGGTAAGATGGAGGCTAAGGAAGTTGCATGGATTTAACCACATGGGAGATATTTAAAGGGGTCCCTTTAGGGAAGTAGAGCTAACATGACGTGGTGAAATCCCACTGGCTGGTAGATAGTCGCTTTTTTCCAAATGGTTCCTGTGAAGCCTCCTTTGATGCGCTTGGTTGTGGGCGGTCTTAGCCAAAGTTCGCGGGTCTGGGTTCCCCAAGTGACCATCCCCCATTATCCACTGACCTTACATTCTGACCTTTTGTGTTAAATAGAAAAAGGGTGCCGTTTATTCATCTGGCTACTTCCTGCTGAATAGGGGCATCATGGGGAGGGGGAGATCAGAAGGTGTTGGTTTTGAGGGGCATCAGGAAGAACATCTGTGTGACCATGATTGCAGAAACTTTGCGAATGCGGTCCTGTAAGGATTTAAAAAAAGGAGGAGTAATAGGGGGATTTGTAGGGTCCAGTCTTTTGGTGAGCTGGAGATGAATGGAGTCCAGTGGTTCTGACTGCCAGTGGTCCTGTAAGGAGGCAAGCTTGAGGCAAAACTGCTTGTCAGGAGTGGCATAAAAAGGAGAAAGGAAGGGGTCCCATCCATTCCCAAAACGGAGACCTGTGAGGGAACTAGAGGTCCAGAGTGTGATGGCAAAACAGAGAAGGCAGCCCCCGTGTCCACAAAAAATGAGATGGACTTACCCACTAGTTGCAGCATATCCTGGCTTCTCCAAGTCCAGGCCGTGTCCTAGGAGTTTGAGCGATGCACCCACCTGGCTGGATTGGCCTTCCCATTTGGGTGGCTTCTCTTCCACGTAGAGGCACGAGGAAAAACCTGTTGCCCAAAGGGGCAATCGCTCTGCCAGTGACTGAGCTGCTTGCAGTCAGGTCAGGGTTCAGTGGGCAGTTGCCAGCAGGGGCCCTGCCAGGATCAGTGGTCCTGCTTGCCACACTTAAAGCAAGCTGCCGGTGGCTCTTCTGGTCTCAGAGTTGCCACAAGAGTCAGGGTTTGGAGCATTACCTTCTGCTGCATGCGGGCCTGGCGAACAGCCTTGGCCTGTTTCTACTAGTTGGGACTGTTAAAAACTTTAAATGCCGTGTTCACAGGTTCCAGATAGGGGTTTGGGGTTGAGAATAAAAGGAGGAGGGCTCTTGTGGAGCCTGGCACCCAGATCCTGCAGGAAACACTGAAGCCAAAGGCAGGAAAGGGCAGGAACTTCCTGCAAGGAAATTGGAGTTGGGAGTCCTGAAAACCAGTGTAAGAGCCAATGGCAGGCTGAGAATGGCCTGACGGAGGAGAGATTTAAGAACACAGTGAAGGGAGGGGCCCCTGGCCAGCAGGGGAGAAGAAAGAGATATGGTAGTGGTGAATAAGAAACAGGTTTTTGAGAAGGGAGGGGAGGGGGCTCTCAGAGGAAAGAGACCTGAGCTCAAAAGAGGGACCAGAGAAAAGTCCCAAGAGAGGGAGAGAAAGAGAGAGGCACTCCCGGGGGTCAGGCAGGAGGGAAAGAGAGTTGGGAATCCACGGAGAAGGAAAGATTAGGAGTGGAGGTTTTAGGTGAAGTTTCTCTGGCCAGAAAAATTTTGCACTTTGGAACAGGCAGCACAGAGATTAAGGACGGGTGCGCGAATAATTAGAAGCTGTGTATGTAAGAGATTTCCAATCAGTTCCCAGCTTTTTTGGCAATAGTTAAATTGGTGAGGGTGTTAACACCGAAAGTCCCTTCAGGAGGCTAATTCAGTAGGTTCTGTGGCCTGGCCAAAGCGGAGAAGAAGAACAGTTTCTTTTTCTTTAGGGAGGGAGATTCCTGTGCCCCCACAGTCGCCCTCAGTCCTCGGAGTGATCAGATTTGAGTATTAGCGTCCTAAAAACTCAAGGTCTGGCCACGGACGGAAAAGGTAAAGTGGATGTGCTTGGGGACAAGTATACACACTCGGACGGATGGAAAAGACTTCCCTGATGTAGCTACAGTTTCAGACAGGGAGTCTCAGAGGAAAGAACTGAGAGGAAGGCTGGAGGCAGGGGACTTACTGCACCGTGCGCCAAAGTGGGTGGAAGGTCGGAGATCCTGGTTCTTTCTCCTGGTTCTTTCTCAGAGGGGATGAGGAAGAGGAGAGATCCTTGCAGACTTCTAACTCCTTTCGGGTTTTTGGCACCAAAATGTAAGGTATTTTTTCCCTCTGAGAAGGAAGGAAGAGGCCAGAGCCACAAAATATGGAATAGCAAACGGTTTTATTGAGTACAGAGCACGCATCCCGCCTGGCAAGGTTCCCTGGCCCTGAGGTAAGATGGAGGCTAGGGAAGTTGCACGGATTTAACCACATGGGAGATATTTAAAGGGGTCCCTTTAGGGAAGTGGAGCTAACATGACATGATGGAATCCTACTGGCTGGTAGACAGTCGCTTTTTTCCATATGGTTCCTGTGAAGCCTCCTTTGGCGCGCTTGGTTGTGGGCGGTCTTAGCCAAAGTTTGCGGGTCTGGGTTCCCCAAGTGACCATCCCCCATTATCCACCGACCTTACATTTGCTACTTTGCTGAGTTCATCTGTGTTGATTATTGATGCAAACTGTCAATAATAGTGTTATATCTCATTCCTTTTTAAAATCAATTGCAGTGTATTTCAACCAGTGTGGCACGGCACACTAGTGTGCTGTGAGACATGGTCAGGTGTGAGTATAAATACACTAGAAAGCCCGGTGGTAATACGAAATGACTGCTGTTCTAGATATTATAAATTGTAATTAAAATGATTTGTGCAAAGGTGTCTGCTAATTCAAACTGAATTACCCAGGGCAGGGGGCAAGGACGCCTCTTTGCTTACTGCCCCCTTCTACTTGCTTAATTGCTTAAAGTAGAGTGAAATGAAGGAAACCACTGGCAGTACATTTCTTAAGAGCCACCGCTAGCTCAATAAATAAAGGTGATTTAAATAATAAAATATTAATTCACATGTCAAAGATCTCTTTGTACACAACATTTCTTGTGTAGATATTTCCATCATTTTTAAGTTCGCCTTGCAGAGGACCATCAATTATTTTTAATTTTACATTCGTTCTTTCATGAACTCTTGAACAGGCAACATAAAGTTGACCGTGTCCAAATGCAGGCTCAGGCAAAAAAATGCCAACACGCTTAAGCGTTTGGCCCTGAGACTTATTGATGGTCATAGTAAAGGCAAGTTTTACAGGAAATTGTCTACGTTTCAATTGAAACGGCAACCCTGTTTGAGATAGAGCCAAATCAATTCTTGGAATAACATGTATTTCACCTTTAGAGGAGCCAGTCAAAGACTTAGCTATTATAACATTATTTTTCAATTGGAGAACCTCTAGTCTTGTACCATTGCAAAGACCCCTTCTGGTGTTAAGATTTCTTAACAGCATAATAATTGCTCCAATCTTTAACCTCAATTTGTGAGGTGGCATGCCAGAAGGCGGGACTATTTGAATGCTGTGGCAACTTCACCCCATTGGCTAGTACAGTTACGCAAGCAACCAATAAGCTATCGGCGACAAACAGACACTTAAGCCACATATAATAAAGATTTAGAAACTATATTATTAAATATATGTATAATATCTACTGTGTTAGAGTGTTATTTTGTGTCATTTTGGTAGGTGGTGTGCCCCAGGATTTTGTAAATGTAAAAAATGTGCCGTGGCTCAAAAAAGGTTGAAAATCACTGAATTAAAGTTTTGGCTTACAGTATTTTAAATCTTGGGTCACTGATGGTTATGCAGTTGAAAATTTCTACCTATTTCCACACTGTAGCAACTCAGAAGTAATATGGAAAGTAAAGAAAATGAGCAAATGCTAAATAATTTCTCTCTTCTATTTTTTTTATCATACCTTTTCCAGAGAGTTCCTCTGATATTGATTGGTTCAACTTCTCCCATCATTTTTATTGCTCTTTTATTATCACATCTTCTTTCTTTAACCAAGTATTAAAAAGGAAAAAATATGTTATTAGGGAAAGTCACTTGAATTTTGGAGGATTTTTAGTAATCCCACTTTTAGAATGCCACCAGATATTTGGCATTCTCTTTCTGTGAACCAATGTATAGAAAAAGCTCTAAAATTATTTATTAAATACCAACATGTGTGGAGGATGATTTCTGCACCACCACCAATTTGTCATAATTTGCTTCTGACCTGGAGATAGTCTCAGATTGCCCAGGTTAAAGTCTCAGTTCTATAAGACTATCATGTCCCCCCTAAACTTCCAAGTCCAGATTGCCACTTGTGCATTTGACAGACTGGTGATAGAGTACAGGGACCTCCTCCCTCTTTACATTTGATTCATACACTAGAGCAGCTCACAGAACCACATATAACATTTTACTTATTAGGTTACTTGTTTATTATAAAAGGCTATAACTCAGGAACTGCCAGATGGATGAGACCCATAGGGCAATGTATTGGGAAAGGACTCAGGGCTTCCATATTCTCTCTTGGCACTCCTCGCTCCCCAAAACTCCATGTGTTCTTCAACACAGAAGCACTCCAAACTCCATCTTTTGGGTTTTTATGACTTAATTACATAAGCATGATTGATTAAAAATTGGTCATTGGTAATTGAACTCAATCTTCTGCCCCTCTTCCCAATTTAGAGTTTAAGAAGTGGGACTGAAAGTTGCCACCTTCTGATCATATGGTTGGCTCCACTGGCAACCAGCCCCCCTCTTTAGGTGCATTCTAAAAGCTATCATTAACATAACAAAAGATACTTCTATCACTCTCAGCACTTAGGAGATTTTTAACAGTTTCTTGGGTCAAGAACCAGTTAGAAGGCCAAGTATATGTTTCTTCTAAATCACATATCACTAGCTTTCTATTTGTATATCTATCTATTCATACAAGCACTTATGCATATCCGCTTCAAAATAATATGTTACCATATTTATCTTCTTTGTTTTTTGCTAACTACAGACAGTGGTAGAAAATTATAAGTGTTTTGTCTTACTACTGTCAAGATGGTTTGGCATAGGACCTATTATTTATGAAATAAAACATTGCTGAATAAGTGCAAATAGACCAATGAGAAAATTTACACATCAGGTATTATAAAATGAATGCTCAATGCTCAGTTTGGCTGCTGAATAGAGATTTTCTTTCCCTTATTTCCCTATTTCTTTCACTGCCCTAAAATGTTGTTGGTGGATGGGAAGGAAGGTTTCCTGGGCATTGTAGAATATTTAGAAATATCCTTGGCTTCTTACCCACAAGATGTCAGTAGCACCCCACCAGTTGTGACAATCAATTATATGTCTAAAAACTAGATAGAAGGTGACAGAGGACAATCTGACTTTGGGTGATGGGTATGCAACATAATTGATCGACAAGATAACCTGGACATGTTTTCTTTGAACATATGTAACTGATTTATTGATGTCACCCTAGTAAAATTAATAAAAAAATAATAAAAAAGATAAAAAAATCCCAAATATATGTCTAAATATTGCCAAATGTCCCCTGTGATGCAGAATCACACTGGTTGAGAACAGTGGCTCTAAATGCAAGCCACAAATGACCCAATGAGGATTTGACTTTGTGCAGTATACCAGTAACATTTGGGAGTCTGCTAATACTTTTAGTCTGGCAAGTCTAAGGTAGTATTGTTAGGTAAGGTTGACAGTTACAAAGGTAGGAAATGGGGAGGGAAGACAAAGTGAGATTCATCTCATCCACTAAAGAAGGGAGTAAGCATTATAATGTAACTATGTAAACACAACAAATTAAAACCAATAAAAAAAGCAATGAAGTAAAATTAAAAAATAAAAAATAAAAAAAAGAAGTAAATAAGCAGTGTTAAACTCTGCCAAAAAAAAAAAAAAATCACCAGATGTCCAGATGGCCTTGAAAACACTGTATGTTCATCCCAATATCAAGGAAGGGGAACCTTGAAAACTTACACATGCAAACTGATTACAGAGAAACAAAGCCTTTGAATAAAGACTATGTAATTTTTAAAACCCAAACAGGCGGGGCATTCAGACTTGCTGAGTTGCCTGCTTGTGCCTTGTGCCAAGTGTATAGCTTTGCTTAATAAACTGCTTACT
This sequence comes from Saccopteryx bilineata, assembly GCF_036850765.1. NCBI lineage: Eukaryota > Metazoa > Chordata > Mammalia > Chiroptera > Emballonuridae > Saccopteryx > Saccopteryx bilineata. Next base: position 66,653,471 of record NC_089498.1, read on the forward strand.
TTGCTTGAATGATGTCCTTTGTCTCTCACCTGAATTCATTCTCACAAGGAAGAATTGAGGAGAGAAAAGTATATAAATATACTGAAAGGAAATATCAAGTATCACTTTAAGAACTGTGGACCAACTCATTATGTCAATGTTTTTCAAAGTATGTGAGTTGAAGGACCGTTTTGAAATTTTTTTCATCCAATTCATAGTGGGATAAGACTCATAAAACATACTAAAACAAATCAATTTTTAAAAAAGAGCACATGGTGGATGTGCTTGCCTGTTGTAACAGGTCAAATTCCTATTAAAATTAATAATTGGGTCTAAGTCAATTTGGAAACCAATGTTTTTAACTTTGGGTGAAGATTTTTTACTGTTGATTTGTTTTGATAATCAACAGTAAAAAATAAATTAGAAAGAATATAATTAGAATTTGTGTTTAAAGTACTTGTGCTTTTGGCCTATAAAGAATCATAAGAAAGAGTCTTTTTCTTCTAGCCCTGGTTTCCCTAAAGTGCAATTAACAACAACAAAAAATATATATTTAAAGTGTATAAGGTGATTTTAAATATATACACATTATAAAATATTTACTACAATTAAGTTAACACATTCATCACCTTATACCCTTCTGGAATTTTTTGTCCTATTTTCAGTTTCTAAGTTCAACTTTTAAAAAATCCATGTATGAGTCATACCATATTAGTCAATCTTTCTCTGACTAGTATATTACACTTACCACAATTTCCTGCTGGTTTATCCATGTTGTTACAGAACTCAGGAATTTCTTTTTTTTATTACTAAATGTTATAGTTTTATATGTTAATATATGTATACATTTACATATTAATTATATATACATTTTTATGCACTCATCTGCTGATGGAAACATAAGTTGTTTCTATATTTTGGCAATTGTGAATGATGCTGTAATAACCATAGAAGTATAGATATCTATTTGAGATACTGATTTCACTTCCTGTGTGTGTGTGTGTGTGTGTGTGTGTGTGTGTATATATATATATATATATATATATATATATATATATATATATACCGGAAAGTGGGATTGCTGTATTATAAAATAGTTATATTTTTAGTTTTTCTGAAGATGCATTATATATAGCATTCTTCATAATGCTGTACCAATTTCTATTCTCACCAAAAGGGTTTTCTTTCTTTTTAAAAAATATTTATTTATTAATTTGAGAGAGAGATTGAAGAGAGAGAGACAGAAACATTGATATGTTCCTGTAAGTGCACTGATCAGGGATTGAAATCACAACCTTGCATACCAGGTCTAACCAACTAAACTATCTGGCCAGAGCTAAGAATTTTCCTTCTTTACATCCTTGACAATATACCGTCTCTTGTCTTATTGTAGTTGTTATTTGCATTTCCCTGGTGACTAGTGATGTTACTTTTAAATATACCTGTTTGTCATTTGTAAACCTGCTTTAGAAAAATGTCTACTTAGAATCTTTGCTCATTTTTTAATCAGAATATTTTATTTTTGCTATGAAGTTGAATGAGTTATGCATATATTTTAAATATTAACATCTTACCAGATACATGGTTTGCAAATTTTCTGTCATTCCCTACACTGCCTTTTAATTCTGTTGATTGTTTTCTTTGCTGGTTCAGAAGCAAAATTATTAAATTCAGCATTTAATTTAATGCTGTCCAACTTATTAGTTTTTGTTTTTGTTTTTTATGTTTTTTGGTGTCATATACAAAAAATAAAGAAAAACTTTGGGAAGATAAATGTCAAATAAATTTTTTCTATTTACATTTTGTAGGAGTTTTACATTTTCAGTTCTTATATTTAAGTCTAAAGTTTATTTTAAGTTAATGTTTGGAAATGGTGTGAGATAAGAGTTCAGTTTCATTCTTCTGCATGTGGATATCTAGTTTTTCCAATTCCATTTCCTGAAGAGACCATCTTTTTCCCATTGTGTGTTCTTAGCAACGTTGTTGAAAATCCTGTCATTGAAAATGTGTAGACTTACTTCTGGATTCTCTCTTTTCTTCATTGGTTTATATGTCTATTTTTATGCATCATACTGTTTTAATTATTATAGCTTTGTAATATAATTTGAAATCAGGAAGTATGGTCCTCTAGCTTTGTGCTTTTTTCCTTAAAATTGTTTTGACTATTTAAGATCTTTTGTGATTCCAGATAAATTTTAGGATTTTTTTCTATTTCTCTAAAAAGGCCATTGGAATTTTTCACGAGATTGCATTGAATTGTAGACCACTTTGGGTACTATAAATATTTTAATTATATTAATTCTTTTAGTTCTTTGGAGAAAATATATTTCCATTTATTTGTATCTTCTTCAACTTTATTTATTAATGCTTTATCATTTTGGTGTATGCATCTTTTACCCCTTGGTTTAATTCATTCCTTATAATTTTTGTTTTTTTAAAGTATTGCAAATGAAACATTTTTTTTAAGAGAGGTTACTGTTACTATCTATAAATTCAACTAATCTTTGCATGTTGTGTATCCTGCAACTTTACTGAAATTGAGTCTTCCAATTTTTTTCTTGGAGACATAAGTGTATTCTATAAGTAATATCATGTCATATGAAAACAAAGAAAACTTCACTTCTTCCATTCCATTTCAGACATTATTTATTTATTTTAGCAAAAGAGATAAAGAAAAAAGAGAGGAACAGATAGAGACAGACAGGAAGAAAGAGATGAAAATTATTAACTCATAATTGCAATGACTTTATTGTTCATTGATTACTTTCTCATACATGCCTTGATGGGGGGCTGGTGGTGCTCCAGCCAAGGTGGTGATGCTTTGCTCAAGCCAGTGACCTTTGGGCTTAATCCAAGTCACCATAGGCTCATATCTATGATCTCATGCTCAAACTGGTGACCTTGAGGTTTTGAACCTTGGTCCTCAGCATCCCAGGCATACATATGTAATTATTTCATTCCTGATCTTAGAAAAAAAAAGTTTCAGGTTTTCATTGTTGAGTATGATGTTAGCTGTGTGCTTGTCATAAATGGCCTTTATGTAGAGATACATTACTTCTATACCTAATTTGTTGTAATTCTTTATGATGAAAGAATATTAAACTTTTTCCAAATGTTCCTTCTGTATTTGTTGAGATGACCAATGATTTTAATCCTTCATTCTATTAATATAGTGAATCACATTTGTTGATTTGCACATGCTGAACCATTTTTGAATACCATTGATAAATCCTATTTGATGATGGTATACGATCTTTTTAATGTGCGGTTATAATCATTTTGCTAGCATTTTGTTGAGAATGTTTTCATTTTGTTCAGTAGGGTATTGACTTGTTATTTTTTCTTCTAGTGTTGTCATTTCACTTTGTTATCAGTGTAATGCTGGGATTGTAAAATGAGATGGGAAGTATTTCCTCTTTAACATTTATAGAAGATTTTCAACAGGTTTTGAATAAATCCTTAATTTTAAATGTTTAGTGAAATTCACAAGTTAGTCAACTTGTCTGGGCTTTTCTTTGTAGAGAAATATTTGATTATTGAGTCAGTCTTAATATTAATAAGTCTATTCAGGTTTTCTATTTGTTAGTGATTTCATTTTAGTAGATTGTATACTTTTAGAAATTTATCAAATTTTTCTAGTTTATATAAAACCATTATAAGGACAGATTATTGTGTGTTTTGCAACCAACTGTTTCACAAATGACTAAAATAGTGCATGGTGCCTAACAGATGAGGAAAGAAGAAAGGGAAAAGTAGAGAAAGAGGGAAGAAAAAAAAAGACTATACCACTTATTTTTAGTGGCATTTTTACCTTATTCTCAGTGTCATGTAGTAGGAACATTCTTTTACAAAAACTTAGTATCCTAAACGCTGAAGTCCTTGAAAAATAATTTTATGCCCTGGGTCACTGTTACCTATCACTTCTCTTTTCCCCTTAACTATATCTCACAGAATAGTATTCCTAAAGTTATTCATTTTTTAAAAAAAGGACCTTTTGCAAAATAGTAAGAGATTACTGTAATATTTCTACTGCTAATAATGGATTAGGTTTAGTGGATATTTTTTAGTTCTGTTCTCTGAGAAAATAAATCACATTTAGACACTTAAATGAGCTTGCTTTTATTTACTATTGCCAGATGTTTTCTATTTCAGTGCCATGAGTCTTTTTCCATGAATATTACAAATCATATTGATTTTGAGCCATAATAGAGATGAATTTGATTATGTAACAGAAATAAAATATACTTTATTTCTATATTGTAAAAATATGAATCTATGAGTACTTAGATGGCCAATGTCATGATTTTTGTGAATCACCTTGCACTATAAGAGAATTCTGAAATCTGCATGCTGTTGCCTATATATAAAATTGTTAAAATCTTTTTATCTCAATTTTAAATAAAAGCTAAAGGGAGGATATTTTGGGACATAAAATTTTTAAAAAATTTTTATTTACAAAATTAAATTTAACAGGGTGACATTGATCAATATAGGGTACATAGGTTTCAGGTAAACATTTCTATAGCATTTGAACTGCTGATTATGTTGTGTACCCATCACCTAAAGTCAAATCATTTTTCATTACAGTATATTTGTCCCCCACAATCCTCTCCCTTTGCAACAATTTCACTTTTATCTATGTTCATAAGTCTCAGTTTTATATCCAGCTTCTGTGTGAAATCACATAGTTCTTACATAGTTCTTAGCCTTTTCTTTTTTTTTTTTTTGTATTTTTCTGAAGCTGGAAACGAGGAGGCAAACAGACTCCCGCATGTGCCCAACCGGGATCCACCCGGCACGCCCACCAGGGGGCAATGTTCTGCCCATCCGGGCGTTGCTCTGTCTTGACCAGAGCCACTCTAGCACCTGGGACAGAGGCCAAGGAGCCATCCCCAGCGCCCGGGCCATCTTTTGCTCCAATGGAGCCTCGGCTGCAGGAGGGGAAGAGAGAGACAGAGAGGAAGGAGAGGGGGAGGGGTGGAGAAGCAAATGGGTGCCTCTCCTGTGTGCCCTGGCCGGGAATCAAACCCCGTACTTCTGCACGCCAGGCCGACGCTCTACCACTGAGCCAACCAGCCAGGGCCAGCTTTTTCTGATTTACTTACTTCACTCAGTATAATGTTTTCAAGGTCCATCCATGTTGTTGTAAATGGCACTATGTCACCATTTCTTATGGCTGAGTAGTATTCCATTGTATATATGTACCACATCTTCTTTACTCAATCCTCTATCGATGCCTGACCTGTGGTGGCGCAGTGGATAAAGCGTCGACCTGGAAATGCTGAGGTCACCGGTTTGAAACCCTGGGCTTGCCTGGTCAAGGCACATATGGGAATTGATGCTTCCTGCTCCTCCCCCTTCTCTCTCTCTGTTTCTCTCTCTCTCTCCCTCTCTCTCTCCTTTCTAAAAAAATGAATAAATAAAATAAAAAAATAAATATTTAATAAAAAAAAAGATTCACTAAAAAAAAAAAAAAATAAATAAATAAATCCTCTATCGAGGGACCCTTTAGTTGTTTCCATGTCTTAGCCACTGCGAATAATGCTGCGATGAGTATTGGGGTACATGTGCTTTCACTTATCAATGTTTTTGAGTTTTGGGGGAGGACAGAAACATTTTAAAAGTAGCTTTACAAGCCATAAAAAAAAGTTAAAAAGAGTTAGTGTTCAATATACTGCTCACAAAAATTAAAGGATATTTTATCTCTTCATATTCATTTTGAAATATACCTTAATTTTTGTGAGCAGTATATTACTTTGTTGATTCCTCAGATGGCCCTGGTCATGGATCTTATTGTAATTTAACCATAACTCTGTAAAATTAATATAACAGTACAATATAGCATTGTGAGAATTAATTTCTACACAAAATGTCAAGAAAATATGTTGTATTTTTTAGGCTAAAATCTAAGAATTTAAATGAAGATACTTTTATAAGTGTTAAATAAAAACTTTACATCAATTGATATAGGTGCTTTATGATTCAGTAAATGTTGAGTGACTCAATATACAAATAAACAATGGCAGCACATAGGTAACAAGAGAATTCTGATCTATGTTCTGCTCAGTAACCAACCTGGGAAACTACACCACAATCTCTGCAACAATTGATCAACCCTGTCAGTAGTCAGTCAAAAACTGCCAAATTTCTCACTTTCAACTCAGGCCGAACTTGATAAAGCCAGATATGTTCTTCAAGCCAATCACCTAAAAGGTCCACTTCTAATGAATGCAATCTAGCTTCATCATGCCAACAACTCCAATCAGAGCATAACTGAAAATCTTCTAGTTTTATTCAGTATAATATTCCCATTTTTCTACCTACCTTTGTGACTCAGCCAAATACAAATGATCATAGCTTAATTCCTCATTTGGGTGAATTTTGTTTATTTCAAGAATATGAATAAATTGACAGAAAAACATAAAAATTCCGTCAGTTACTATACCATAATCATGTTTTTAATCACATGTGAATTATATTTTACTTAAGTAATGAACAATAAAGAGATGATTCCTATATCTTATTTTAGAAAATAAAGCAGTGGCTATTATGGTATAGTTAATCCATAACACCGAACTCCTGTTATTACATTTTAGTCTTACTTGGCAGAAAGTAATGCCTATATCAAATGTAACTTTCATTTACTTATTTATTTTTTAATTGTCATCTGGAGGTTTTTATCAATTTACTTTTTAATTTATTGGGCTGACATAATTCACCAAACTATACAGGTTCCAAGTGTACATCTCAATGTAACACCATTGCCTTATGCTCCCCTGCCCTAAGCAAAGCCTCTTTCCGTCCTCATTTCTCCCACCCTTTGCCCTTCTCCCCCTATCTCCACTCCTCCCTTATCTTTGGATATTGCAACTCTGCTGACTGTATCTATGTGTTATGTGTATATGTTTTTAGGCTAATATCTTCACCTTCTTTAATCCAATCCCCTTTTCCCCCTTTCCTCTGAGATCTGTCCATCTGTTTCTTGTGTCCGTGCCTTTCTTGCTATTTTGTTCTTCAGTTTATTGTGTTCATTAGATTTTACATATAAGTGAGATTATATATATATGGTACCTGTCTTTCTCTTCCTGGCTGATTTCAGTCAGCATAATAATATCCATGTCCATCCATGCTGTCACTAAAGGTGATTTTCTTCTTTTTTTATGGCTGTGTAGTATTCCATTGTGTAAATGTATGTCAACCTTTTTATACACACATTCATTGATAGAGAGTGGGTTGTTAATAAGTACAATGTGTCCGTAAAGTCATGGTGCACTTCTGACCCATCACAGGAAAGCAACAAAAGACGATAGAAATGTGAAATCTGCACCAAATAAAAAGAAAACTCTCCCAGTTTCATACCTATTCAGTGCAATTCAATGTGGGCTCACACACAGATTTTTTAGGGCACCTTGGGTAGCTATCCTTTATAGCCTCTACAGACTCATCATTGGCTGATGGCCTACCAGAACGGGGTTTGTCCAACAAACTGCCGGTTTCCTACAACTGCTTATCCCACCGAGTAATGTTATTCCTATGTGGTGACGCTTCGTTATAAACGTGCTGATATTCACATTGCACTTTGGTCATGGATTCGAATTTAGCAAGCCACAGAACACACTGAACTTTCCTCTGTACCGTCCACATCTCCACTGGCATGGCTGTGAGCTGCTCCACTGTATACATGGTGTTATGTCATCATCTGCACATGCGCACATGCTCCCACATCATCCTACAGAAACTGGGAGGGTTTTCCTTTTATTTGGTGCAGATTTCACATTTCTATTGTCTTTTGTTGCTTTCCTGTGACCAGTCAAAAGTGCACCATGACTTTACGGACACACTGTATTATTTTAATAAGAACTTCATTCTCCAGGAAGAGAATTGTTTCCTGAAAAAAACTTAAGTGATTAAGTGTAAGAGTGTTTTCTTTTAAGTAGAAGTACAACCTTAACGGTGATTACACCACTGTTCAATATTTGAGGTGTTTATGCATTTTAAGAAGAAAAAATAATTACCCATATCTTTCCGTGGATGCATATTTAAAGTATTTTTTATCGTAACTAGGAAGTTAAGTATAAATCATGCCAAAGAGACGTTTTCATATTCTTATGTAATATTAGATGAACCTGACATAAGCTTAAAACCACACCATAAGATTTTTAACATCTAGATTTTTTAATTTTTAATGAGGCATTTAGAGTTTATTTTTCAGTTGCTGGGAGTTTTTACAGTCATTAAAAGAGTGCAGTAATTGTGTTTCATAATAATTTCACTAAAATTATTGCAAAAGATAAATAAGAAAATGGATGTCAAGATATTCCTTGATAATAGTAAATACTTTGGGGCTGATTCAATTGTGTTCTGGAAATATCTGACTGTTCAGAGTGCTGAGAACTCACCAATTTTAGTTAGCTACCTTCAATTGACAAGGTATGGTTTTACTGATTTTCTCTACAGTGAAGCAGATAATGTTTTCATTATGTTATAATATTGTTTCACTTTAAATATTCTCATGAGAAGTGGAATTTTATTTCTAATTTGTAAGATATTCTGAATTTCTTTTTTTTTAATTTTTTTTATTTATTCATTTTTAGAGAGGAGAGAGAGAGGCAGAGAGAAAGAAGGGGGGAGGAGCTGGAAGCATCAACTCCCATATGTGCATTGACCAGGCAAGCCCAGGGATTCGAACCGGCGACCTCAGCATTTCCAGGTCGACGCTTTATCCACTGTGCCACCACAGGTCAGGCTCTGAATTTCTGGTGTTTCTTTTGTGGGGTGGTAGAAATCAGTGGCATTGTGAGTTCTGAAATCTAACCAAGGATTTTCCTCCATTTTAGCCTTTCTGGAGTCTCCACAGACTCAGTGAGAAGCATGCATTACAGCTCTCAGGCTCCCCTCAAGTTTATGTGGTACTGAATGCTGACTTAAGACCAATATCTGCTCTGATTTCCTGAATGTCCAAAGAGTAACTGTAATATTCTAAAATTTGTCCCTAGAAGAATCCATCTTAGTAAAAATACCATTCTGAAAATGTGTGACTGCCATGAATGCTAGAGAAACTCCACACCATGCAAACCATGCTCATCAGTCCTTTCAGAAAGAAGTGAGAAGGAGGTGGGTAATGAATTTGTAACATAAGATTTTCAGGAACTGGACATTCAAAATGAACTTTGTCTATAGGCTTCATATGAACATTTAGTTAGAGTGTTTATTTTTGGCTTCAGGGCTCTTAGAAGTTTATAAAACAAGAATGGGTGTGGTTATTAAATGGGAAAACCTGTTGAGTTTTTACTATAAGAAAGAGGGTAATTGATAATATAAATGAAAATACCAATGAAAGTCTAAATATATGAAGTTTAGGGTTTTAACAAATAGGCTGTTTTTGCTGTATGACTATGGCAATCATGAAGCCTATTACCTAAAGAAGTACTATTTATCCTATTCTAGTGATGAAAATACTAAATGTACAGATGGTTAAATAACAAAATAGGAACTGGTAAAGATGGAATTCAAACACAAGGGTTTGATTCTAGAACAGGAACTCTTGACTGATATATTATTTTGCTTTTCTATTAGGTGTTATTTTTTCCCACATAATAAAATATATTTTGCTGTGAGATGCTGATCATGTTTGCCAACAGTTTATAACATGTTTTTATTATTCATGAGAGTGGGCATAAATTTAACATTAGCACTTGTTTATACCTGTATGTTTTTAACCTCTTTCTCAATAGAAAAAAAAAAAAGGGTAAAATTGTGTCATTATCTTTTTTCTTTCACAATTTGGTTGTTATAAATGGTCACTGGGATATTTTTCTGAGCCATAAAATTTACCTTATAAAATTGAAAAAATATACTGTAAAAGTTCTTAGAAAAATAAAGATATGCTGCCTTCAAGGTCTTGCCTTTTTGTTGTAGAGGGCAGCTATCAACTTGGAGCAACACTATCTATGAAAAGAAATTAGGTTTAAAAACTACAGTAATTTTAATGGCAGTCTTTACAAGTGAATTATTAAAGGCACTGTCTTTGGACATGAGGAATATAGTGTATTTCCAAGATGAGAAAACGCTACTTTGTTTTCTTAAATCGACAAACTTCTCACTTAGTTTTTTCCATGTTCAATACAAACAAGCTGTGCTTTGTAAAAACAAATTCACAGTGATCTTTCACAAGCTAAAAATGTTTTGTTGAATATTTTATGAACCATAGATACTATGTTCACACTAAAGATTTTCATTTTTTTAATAATAATTTTATTTTTTTAATGGGGAGACATCAATAAATCAGGATACATATATTCAAAGATAACAAGTCCAGGTAATCTTGTCGTTCAATTATGTTGCATACCCATCACCCAAAGTCAGATTGTCCTCTGTCACCTTCTATCTAGTTTTCTTTGTGCCCCTCCCCCTCCCCCTGTCCCTCTCCCATTCCCCCCTCCCCCCTGTAACCACCACACTCTTATCAATGTCTCTTAGTTTCACTTTTATGTCCCACCTACGTATGGAATAATGCAGTTCCTGTTTTTTTCTGATTTACTTATTTCTTTTCGTATCATGTTATCAAGATCCCACCATTTTGCTGTAAATGTTCCGATGTCATCATTTCTTATGGCTGAGTAGTATTCCATAGTGTATATGTGCCACATCTTCTTTATCCAGTCATCTATTGACGGGATTTTTGGTTGTTTCCATGTCCTGGCCACTGTGAACAATGCTGCAATAAACATGGGGCTGCATGTGTCTTTACGTATCAATGTTTCTGAGTTTTGGGGGTATATACCCAGTAGAGGGATTGCTGGGTCATAAGGTAGTTCTATTTTCAGTTTTTTGAGCAACCACCATACTTTCTTCCATAATAGTTGTACTACTTTACATTCCCACCAACAGTGGATGAGGGTTCCTTTTTCTCCACAGCCTCTCCAACATTTGCTATTACCTGTCTTGCTAATAATAGCTAATCTAACAGGTGTGAGGTGGTATCTCATTGCCGTTTTGATTTGCATTTCTCTAATAGCTAAAGAAGATGAGCATCTTTGCATATATCTGTTGACCATTTGTATTTCTTCCTGGGAGAAGTGTCTGTTCATATCCTCTTCCCAATTTTTATTGGAATGTTTGTTTGGTTGTTGTTGAGTTTTATGAGTTCTTTGTATATTTTGGATATTAGGCCCTTATCTGAGCTGTTGTTTGAAAATATCATTTCCCATTTAGTTGACTTTCTGTTTATTTTCTTATCAGTTTCTCTTGCTGAGCAAAAACTTCTTAGTCTGATGTAGTCCCATTCATTAATTTTGCCTTCACTTCTCTTGCCTGTGGAGTCAAATTCATAAAATGCTCTTTAAAACCCAGGTCCATGAGTTGAGTACCTATGTCTTCTTCTATGTACTTAATTGTTTCAGGTCTTATGTTTAGATCTTTGATCCATTTTGAGTTAATTTTTGTACAGGGGGACAAACTGTAGCCCAGTTTCATTCTTTTGCATGTGGCTTTCCAGTTTTCCCAGCACCATTTATTGAAGAGGCTTTCTTTTCTCCATTGTGTGTTGTTGGCCCCTTTATCCAAACTTATTTGACTATATATATGTGGTTTTATTTCTGGACTTTCTATTCTGTTCCATTGGTCTGAGTGTCTATTTTTCTGCCAATACCATGCTGTTTTGATTGTCGTGGCCCTATAATAGAGTTTGAAGTCAGGTATTGTAATGCCCCCAGCTTCATTCTTTTTCTTTAGGATTGCTTTGGCTATTTGGGGTTTTTTATACTTCCATATAAATCTGATGATTTTTTGCTCTATTTCTTTAAAAAATGTCATTGGAATTTTGATGGGAATTGCATTAAATTTGTATATTGCTTTGGGTAATATAGCCATCTTGATTATATTTATTCTTCCTAGCCAAGAACAAGGTATATTCTTCCATCTCATTATATCTTTTTTGATTTCCCTTCAGAATTGTTTATAGTTTTCATTATATAAGTCCTTTACATTCTTTGATATGTTTATTCCTAAGTATTTTACTTTTTTTGTTGCAATCGTGAAGGGGATTATTCTTTTGAGTTCGTTCTCAATTGTTTCATTGTTGGCATATAGAAAGGCTATTGACTTCTGTATGTTAATTTTGTATCCTGCGAACTTACTGTATTGGCTTATTGTTTCTAGTAGTCTTTTTGTGGATTCTTTGGCGTTTTCGATGTATAGGATCATATCATCTGCAAAAAGTGATACCTTTACTTCTTCTTTTCCGATATGGATGCCTTTTATTTCTTTGTCTTGTCTGATTGCTCTGGCTAGAACCTCTAGTACCACATTAAATAAGAGTGGAGAGAGTGGACAACCCTGTCTTGTTCCTGATTTAAGGGGGAAAGCCTTCAGTTTAGTGCCATTTAATATGATGTTAGCTGATGGTTTATCATATATGGCCTTTATCATGTTGAGATATTTTCCTTCTATACCCATTTTGTTGAGAGTCTTAAACATAAAATTGTGTTGTATTTTATCAAAAGCCTTTTCTGCATCTCTTGATAAGATCATGTGGTTTTTGTTCTTTGTTTTGTTGATATGGTGTATTACGTTAATCATTTTACGTATGTTGAACCATCCTTGAGATTCTGGGATGAATCGCACTTGATCATGATGTATTATTTTTCTAATATGTTGTTGTATTTGATTTGCTAGTATTTTGTTTAGTATTTTAGCATCTGTATTCATTAGAAATTTTGGTCTGTAGTTTTCTTTTTTTGTGCCATCCTTGCCTGATTTTGGTATGAGGGTTATGTTGGCCTCATAAAATGTGTTTGGAAGTATTGCTTCTTCTTCAATTTTTGGGAAGACTTTCAGTAGAATAGGAACCAAGTCTTCTTTGAATGTTTGATAAAATTTGCTGGTATAGCCATCAGGGCCTAGACATTTATTTTTGGGGAGGTTTTTAATGGTTTTCTCTATTTCTTCTCTACTAATAGGTCTGTTTAGGCTTTCTGCTTCTTCTTGACTCAGTCTAGGAAGGTTGTATTTTTCTAGGAATTTATCCATTTCTTCTAGGTTGTTGAATTTAGTAGCATAAAGTTTTTCATAGTATTCTACAATAATTCTTTGTATATCTACGGTGTCCGTGGTGATTTCACATCTTTCATTTTGGATTTTGTTTATATATGAGTTTTTTCTCTTTTTTCCTTGGTAAGTCTTGCCAAGGGTTTATCAATTTTGTTGATCTTTTCAACGAACCAGCTCCTTGTTCTATTAACTTTTTCTAAAGTTTTTCTGTTCTCTAACTAATCTATTTCTGCTCTGATTTTTATTATCTCCTTTCTTCGGCTGGTTTTGGGTTGTTTTTGTTCTTCTTTTTCTAGTTCCTTAAGGTGTGAAGTTAAGTGGTTCACTTGGGCTCTCTCTTGTTTGTTCATATATGCCTGAAGGGATATGAACTGTCCTCTTATCACTGCTTTTGCTGCATCCCATAGATTCTGATATGTCGTATTGTCATTTTCATTTGTCTGTATATATCTTTTGATCTCTGCACTTATTTCTTCTTTGATTCATTCATTTAGTTGAATTCTAGTTTCAAGGCTTTATGATCAGAAAATATGCTTGGTACAACTTCGATTTTTTTGAATTTGCTGATGTTGTTTTTGTGGCCCAACATATGGGCAATTCTTGAGAATGATCCATGTATACTGGAGAAAAATATATACTCAGTCACTTTGGGATGAAATGTCCTGTAGATGTCTATCATATCCAGGTGCTCTAGTGTTTTGTTTAAGGCCACTATGTCTTTGTTGATTCTCTGTTTGGATGACCGATCTAGAGCCATCAGCGGTGTGTTGAGGGCTCCAAGTATGATTGTATTTTTGTCAGTTTTTGTTTTAAGGTCAATAAGTAGCTGTCTTATATATTTTGGTGCTCCTTGGTTTGGTGCATATATATTAAGAATTGTTATGTCTTCTTGATTCAGTGTCCCCTTAGCCAGTATGAAATGGCCATTTTTGTCTCTGAGTACTTTTGTTGTCTTGTAGTCAACATTATCAGATATGAGTATTGCTACGCCTGCTTTTTTTTGGATGTTATTTGCTTGGAGTATTGTTTTCCAGCCTTTCAGTTTGAATTTGTTTTTATCCTTGTTATTTAGATGAGTTTCCTGTAGGCAGCATGCAGTTGGATTTTCTTTTTTAATCCATTCTGCTACTCTGTGCCTTTTTATTGGTGAGTTTAATCCGTTTACATTTAGTGTAATTATTGACACTTGTGAGTTCCCTATTGCCATTTTATATCTTGCTTTCTGTTAGTTTTATGTCTTGTTTGATCCTTCTCTTTCGTTTTTCTATCTTTTGTTTTTATTTGGTTGTATTCCATACATCTTTCCTCTGTTGCTATCATTTTTTTATCTCATGTGCTTCTGTGGTGGTTTTTTCAATGGTGGTTACCTTTGAGTAATGAAAAGGGTCCCTACCCTGTTCATTGTAGCAAACTATTTTGTGAGTACTTTTGCACTCCATCGTCCTTTGCTACTGTTAATCTCCATCTTCTTCCCCCCTTTCTTTTTGTTGTTGTCACAGTTTAAATTTGGTTTTATTGTGTTTTTCTTGGAGCTTTTACTTGTGGCTCTGTTTTTTTTGTTGTTGTTGTTCTTTGTATCTGATTGGAGAACCTGCTTTAGTAATTCCTGGAGTGGGGGTTTTCTGATGATAAATTCCCTCATCTTTTCTGTATTTGTGAATGTTTTTATTTCTCCTTCATATTTGAAGGATAGCTTTGATGGGTATAGTATTCGTGGCTGAAAGTTCCTCTCTTTCAGGACTTTAAATATTGGGGTCCACTCTCTTCTAGCTTGTAGAGTTTCTGCTGAGAAATCTGATGATAATCTAATGGGCCTTCCTTTATATGTTGTATTCTTCTTTTCCCTGGTTGCCTTGAGAATTTTTTCTTTGCTGTTTGTTTGTGTCAATTTCATTATGATATGCCTTGGAGTAGGTTTGTTGGGGTTAAGAAAACTCGGAGTTCTGTTTGCTTCTTGAACTTGAGGCTTTAGTTCTTTCCACAGGCTTGGGAAGTTCTCATCTATTATTTGTTTGAGTATGTTCTCCATTCCATTTTCTCTCTCTTCTCCCTCTGATATACCTATTATTCTTATGTTATTCTTTTTGATGGAGTCCGATAATTCTTGTAGGGCTATCTCATTTTTTAAAATTTTTGAGTCTCTTTCTTCTTCTCTCCGTTGTGCCTCAAGTTGCTTGTCTTCTATTTCACTAATCCTCTCTTCTGTCTGACCTGTTCTATTAGCTAAGCTTGTTACTTTGTTTTTCAGCTCGTAAATTGAGTTTTTTATTTCTGTTTGATTTGTTTTGTTTGTATAGTTTCAATTTCCTGGGACATATATTCTTTGTGTTCATTGAGTTGTTTTCTGAGCTCCCTAAATTGCCTTTCTGTGTTTTCTTGTATATCTCAGAGGATTTTTAGGATTTCTATCTTGAATTCTCTGTCATTTAGCTCCAAGGTTTCCAATATATTAAATTTTTTCTCCATAGATTTTTCCTCATTTAGTGGTGTTACCTCTCTTTCTTTTGTATCCATGATATTCAATTTTCTCTTCCTTAATGGTATCTGAGGGTGGTTTTGTTGATGGTATTAATGAGATTTAATAAAGAATAAATAGTTAAAAAAATAAAAAAATCAAAAAGAGTTGTTTTTTTTAAAAAAATTAATAATAAAATAAAGAAGAATAAAATGAAATAAAAATTAAAAAAAAATTATTACCCCTCTCCTTTGTTCCTCTCCTCTCCTCTCCCCTCTTTCTTGAGAAAATCTTGTGGTGAACTGTGAATTATAACACACAATGCCTGTAATGGAAGGCCTGAATTGGGGAAAAGTAATAAAGAGGCAAAAGAAAGAAAAAAGAAGGGGGTATGGACCCACAAAAAGCAAATAAGGAAAAAATTTGTGTCAAGAATAAAATGATTTGCTTTTCGGTGTTGGTTGACTAAGAGTTATGATGAGAGGAATAAGAGGAAAACAGAAAAATGGAGGGACAAATTAAGAAATTACTATTGTATTTAGTGGAACAAGAACTAGATAAAATGGAGAGCCAGGGATGGGAGCACTTCTAGTGAGTTAAAAGGTAAAGTAAAAAAACCCCAAAATTCCACAAACATAAGTTTGAGTCCCAGATAAGATAATTTGTTTGTTATTGAGGTTTGAATGAGAGGAGATGTTAAAGAGAAAGGAGGAAACTAATATAGAGGGAGAAAAGAAAGAGAGAGAGAGAGAAAAAGAGGGAATCACTAAAAGAAGAAAAAAGGAAAAAGAGGAGAGAGAGAGATTTAAGGGTTTTGGAGTACAACCCACATAGAGAGAAAGGAAGAGGAGAGAAAAGATAATGGGAGATGTAACACTTATGGGTAGTGTAGTTCAAGGAGAGGAGAGAGTAAGACTGGCAGAGAGTTAATTGGCCAAATTGGAGGAGGAAAAGAAATATCAACAATGAAGATAAGAGAAACAAACAAATATAATAAAATGGGATAGGTTATAAAGTCTGCAGATTATTCTTGATTTTGAGAGGTTATCTTCTTGCTTTTTCTTTTCTCTCCCTCTTCCTGGTTGGTGACTCTGTACCCTGGGTTCTGCCCCTTTGGCATGCTCAGGTAGAGGTTTGCAGTTGATAAGTCTCTATGGCGATGTCATGTATTGTGCTTTAATCTCGTTGGCAGTCGAGGCTCATTAGCATTTATAGGCTCCGACAGTGAGAGAGTTCATGTTCCTAGAACTTTTCTCCTAGTCTTTCCTTCCTCAATTAGTAGCCTGATAATCCAGCTATGGGGTTGCTGCTGCCTCTGCCTGGATAGTAAGAGGTTCAAAGAGCTGGCAACTCCCCACTCTATTTCCACTCAGCACAGGGCTCTGGTTAAGGCTCAGTAAGTCAGAGCTGCTAGCATAATCAGGCGGGGTTTCTTCCCACTCAAAGACCTCTGGCTCTGCCACTCTGTCTGATAACACAGGCGGGTGCCCACTTCTGGGGCGCTTGGAGGAAACTCTCACTTACTATCTTCGCGCGCAGACCAGGATATCCGGCCAGCAGTCTCATGCTCTGAGTGAAACCCCCAACCGCATGGAAGAGTTGCAACGTTTGAATTGGCTCTTGTTTTGTCCCTGTGCGCTGCTTTTGCAAGGCGCTGGGTCGGCCCGAGATTTCGCTTTGGCCCACACAAAGGCCCCTGACTCTGCCCCTCTGTGCGATAACTCGGGCGCGCACTGCCGAGGCACTCGGAGGAATCTCTCGCTCACTATCTGCGCGTAGACCAGGATATGAGGCTGGCCGCGTTTCCCTCTGAGTGAATCCCCTACCAGCACATAAAAGTTCCACCGTTGGAATTAGTTTTCGCTCCCTCCCATGCGTGGCTTTCCCAGAGCACTGGGGCTGCCCAGAGATTCCGTTTTCGGCCCACAGAAAGGCCTCTGACTCTGCCTCTCTGTGGGGTAACACGGGCACCCACTCCTGGGGCTTAGGAAGAAATCTCTCGCCCACTATCTGCACGTGCCGACCAGGAGATCGGGTAAAATGGCTGCCCCGCTTGTCTTTCTTTGTTTGGGTTTGGCGCTAGTGTTAGCTTGTATTGCCTGGGTTGCCACAGGATCAGTTTTTCCTCGGCTTGGATATCCGTGCCACAGCCTGGTTCGGCCGTTTGTGCCGCAGCCTAGATCTATTCACCCCCTTTGCCCGCCTCAGTTTCTATATTCACAGATCCCAGAGAAAGCCGCCCTGTTTAGGTTAGTGAGCAAGGCGGAGCATTTCTTACTCCCTATTTCCTTCGGGGTTTGGTTATATATTTAGTCAATTTTTCACTCGACCATACCTTCGGGTGTATTGTGAAACATCTGGAGTCTCCAAGGATAGGTTTTTCTGTTTCTGGTTGAAGATCTTGTTGAGTTTTGAGGGAGATTTATCGGTATCACCTCCTACTCTGCCATTACTCTGACGTCATCGCAATTTTCATTTTTTTTATCAAAATTTTTATTTACACTATCTTAGTGTGCCCAAGTGGATACTTTGGACCTTTTATTTTACAAATTATTTTTGTGCTATTTTGGCAAAACTTCATAAAGTGTTTCTGCGTGACATAAGTAAACATGTCTAAATGTGATATGTATATGTATATGCATTTGTCCACTTGTTTGTATGTTGAGATAAATGTATTTATCTCAAAATCAATAACAAATATATATAAACATATAAATCTTTTAAAGTCATTATTTGTATTTTTGATATATAATTTCTAAGAATTATCCATCAGACATTGATTTGCTTGTTGTTTGTATGATTTTTCTTATTGTGTATAGTCATTCTCTTTTGAAGAAAAAATTGTTTTATACTAATGAATAGTGTAGTTTTTCTAAATTATTGTACAATAAATATTTATGAGTATACAATATAAAAATTCTAAAATTAGCGAAAATTTTAAAAATGTATACAATTGATAAATTATATTTTTTATTATAATAGTTATAAATGTTTTATTGAATATCTAGTTTAAATTTAAAAATATAATACATTTAGTTGAATATTTAGTAACATCTGATTTGCTATTATAAAATAATTTTTAAATAAAATAATGAAAGTTTCCTTTTAAAAATTATTCAGTTTACTTCAATACTTAATAAATTTCCTACTATTTATGAAAAGAGATGACTTTTTATGCTATTCACAGATATGAGCTTTGAGGTTTGTAATTATTACTGAATTATAGAGTTGGTTCTTTAGAGTTACATAAATTTTGGAATAACCAAATTCAACAGTACTCCCAATGTTCTTTAAATCACAGTTTTGCCATTACATTTTGGTCAGGCATATAGGCCATCTGTTGCAATGACTACAAATTACATAAACTGCTTAAACTATCTTTTTTGTTGCATATAGTCAAACTCCCTTGTTTAATTGCAACATGCTTCCAGATTTTCTGGTTTGTAGTATGTTTACTCAATAATATTCTGTCCATATTGCATTCTTATTCATCAAGTAGCAATTAAGATTTTTTGTGATTAATTAACAGTTTGCTTTGCTTATCATTAGTGGTAGAATAATAACACTGAATTATTTCTGTTTTGGCAAATTTTATTACTTGTTATTGTCAATAAGAAATGTATGTTAAAGTTGATCAAAGTTTTTCTTCTTTTCTTGTTCAAAAAATTTGATCATCCTGTGGCTGTTTTTTGCTTTTTTTTCATAATATTTTAGAACATTTGAAAATTGAAATTATTAGAAAATGTAAAATTTTCTCTCATAAAAAGTTATGTCTACCCTAATTCCAAGATGGTGACAGAGTAGGCAGACTTTCCAACTGCTACCTCCCAGGACCAAACTAGATTACAATTTAAGAACAATCATCTTGAAAAACCAACTTTGGACTAAACAAAGAGGAGTCTAAAACCAAGGATCACAGAAAAAGGCACATAGAGAAGGGTAGGGAAGGACAGAGAAGTGGAAAGGCTTCCCTACTCCCAGGAGCAAGAGGCAACGAAGGGTCAGAGGGACTCTCACTGTGGGAAGGTTTGCCCTGACAAGGAAGGGTCCTCAGCTTCAGGCACAACGCCCCAGCCTAGAGTCTCAGAGTCTAGAAGAGGCACCCACATAGCATATGGTGGTTAAAAGAGAAAAAGTTCCTGTCTGCAAGAAAAAGGCAGAGCTCTCAGAGAGGCAGGCTCTGTCTTAAAGGGCCAGTGCAGAAAATCTCATTCACAGCCACTTACCGAGGGCTCTGGCGAGGGAGGGATGAGAGGAGTAGAGTTGCGTAAGGGGAGTGTGAAGTAATGGCCCAGGGGGAAATGTGGTGAGGGACAGCCACCGGAAACCCAGTGCTCAGTCATTCTCCAATATTACAGTCACTATCTTTCTTGGGTGGAGCTGTCTCCTCTGAGTGGCATCAGCCTGGGGAAAAGCAATAGTTCGACTCTCATGAAACTCTCCTGTCTTATTTTTTTTGAGATTGGGCCATTTTGAAAAGTCAGCCAGGAAACAGAAGCCACATCAGTGATTTAGTTTTCTGTTGTTGAGGTGGGAGCTTCTGCCGCACATTCTCAAGTCTATGACTGGTGCTTCCACCTCATGGGAGATACAGTAGAATCTGTCCAGACTGTGGGCAGACCACATTTCTGTGTGTCAAAGGTCACATCCACCAAACTTCTGGGGCCACAACCTACTGAGGTCTGTGAAAAAAGTTTGGAGAGACACCTGGAGCTTGAGGGTGGAAGCTACAACCATCACCCTTTCTAATCCCCGAATTACCCAAGGCTCTAGATTCTACCAGAGATTTTTTCAGTGGTCAATCTGAACACATAGCCAGCAAACAGAAGATACAAGAGACAGAGCTCAGGGAAATTCAGTTTTTTTGTGAACCTACCCCAGGCCTAGTGTGCGTAGAAGCCAGCTTAGTTGTGTGGCTTGGTATTTTCATGTGCACCTGGGCCCAGCAGAGGCAGCCACAAACTGTGGATTACTTGTAGCTCCAAGATGGTTGCTGAGGGCAAGTCATAGGTAGTGTCCTCACTGGTCCATGCTGGGTTCCCTCTAGAGAGGTCCAGGGCTGACACATCCAGTGGCGAGCTGTGGAGAGCATTGGCTCAGGACTTAACAACCCTTGCTGGTGGCATGTCCTAAGGAAAGGCTCTTCACAGCCAGCCCAGCTGAGGTGAGGTCCACTTTCTGTGATCAGCTCAGGTACAGTGGCTCCAGTGCAATAGACAAGGTGGAGCTTTACAGTCAGCCAGATTGAGTACTGAATATCCTGTCCTACTGGGATAGGTTCCACATGGAGAAAGGAGAGAGTCTTGTAGCATGAAAATTTAAACTATGTGTCTTCAAAAGCCTATTGTTGGTTTTGGTCATGGAGCTTAGTCACTTTATTGGGAGGGTACAGTCAGCCCCAGGGAGGACTTTTACAGTTCTTCTCTTTGAGACCAGGGCTCACAAGCTTGAAGAACTTCTGCAGAGGGGACTGTCAGCCCCACTCAATCTGAACCTGCTATTCACCATGATGGGGGAAACAAAATTTGAGTATCTTGTAGTAGCTGAGGAATTAGGGTCTGAAATAAGGACCACTTTCCCTGTACTGAGATCTTGACTAAGAGACCCCTGAAGTAGGGGGTGTGGCACTAACATTGTATTTCCAATATTAGCTGCCCTAACTCACCAAGCTTGCAACCTGTAGAGGGGTTGGTGGGGTGAGGCCAGTCTGAGCCCACACTACAATCTTTCTACAGAAGACTCTGTGGAAAGACCAGGCAGCTGCAAAAGGAAGTGGAGTAGCTGAAAATTGGTGGAAAATTTTATGAACTTGGGACATTTATGGAGCTGCTGTCATCTCTAAGCAGGAGGAAGCTGATCCTTATATACAGGTTGCCACCTCACACACTGCCCAAGCAGAGAAAACACAGACACAAACAGCAAACAGAGCAGTAGCTCCAGACAGGTAGCTCACAACAAGTTACAAACCATGACTGATGCCAACCCAAGAAGACCTAGACCAACACAGCCAGTAGTAGGTGGCAGAGAGCACCAAACCCTAGACTCAGCTAGCTACACATAGGCACACCCAAAAGAGGAGTCCTATAGCCACCAGACACTGTGGAAAATAAATAAACCAAACAGGACAGACAAGGCACAGTGTTTAAAATATATGATCAAAGTTGACAGAGGCAGCTAGCCTGAAGGAATAACCACATCCATGAAAGGACCAACTGCATTTAATACTCACATACAACAGGAGGGAAAATACCACCCTCGGGAAGCATTCCTACAATAAGAAAATCAGGTTGCCTGTAGGTCAGTACCTCTGATTCCATCTTTCTCATAAAGACACCACAACATATTTCAAAGTCAGACATTGCTACCTAATATACAGACACCATGGGAAGACTAAGGAATATGACCCAAATGAATCTACAAGAAAAATCCCCTGAAAAAGAACTAAATGAAATGGAAGTAACCAAACTACCAAATGCAGAGTGTAAAATAATAATTTTTAGAATACTCAAAGATCTGAGAGCCACATGGATATTCACAATGAGAACTTAAATGAAGAGATAGCAAACATCAAAAAGGACATTAAAATCACAAAAAAGAACCAGTCTGTAAAGAGAAATACAATATCAGAAATGAAGATGGCACTAGAAAGGATCAACAGCAGGCTAGATGAAGCAAAGAATCAAATCAGTGATTTAGAGGATAAGATAAACAAAAGCACAAAAGCAAAGCAGCAAAATAAAGGAAAAAAACAGGCTCAAATAGACTGAGCAAACTAAGAGACCTTTGTGACAATATGAAGAGAAACACCATCTGCATCATAGAGGTTATTGAAAGAGAAGAGAACATACAAGGGATAGAGAATCTGTTTGAAGAAATCATAGATGAAAATTTCCTTAAATTAATGAAGGAAAATGTCACACAAGTTCAGGAAGCACAAAAAATCTCATTAAAGATGAACACAATGAGGCTTACATCAAGACACATCATAATTAAAATTCCAAAGTTAAGAGCCAAAAATTAATGTTAAAAGCTGCGAGAGTAAAGCAACTAATTAACTACAGAGGAGCTCGCATAAGGATGACATACGACTTCTCAACAGAAACACTTGAAACCAGAAGTAATTGGCAAGAAATATTCAAAGTGATGCAAAACAAGAACATAGAACCAAGAATATTTTATCCAGCATGGCTATTATTTAAAATTGGAGGAGAAATAAAAAGCTTCCCAACCAAAGAATGGCTCATGAAATTTATATAACCAAATCAGTACTTCAAAAAATGTTAAGGGGCCTCCTTTAAAAAGAGCAAAGCAAAAAATAAATAGAGAGAAAAAGGATTATAGATTTAAAGAATAAAATGGCAATAAATAAGTATATATCAATAATAACCTTACATGTAAATGGATTAAATGCTCCAACCAAAGACCTAGTGTAGCTGTGTAAATCAGAAAACAGGACCCATATAGATGTTGTCTACAAGAGTTCCACATCAGAACAAAAGATACACATAGACTGAAAGTGAAGGAATGGTAAAAAGTATTTTATGCAAAAGGAAATATAATAAAAGCTGGGTAGCAATACTTATATCTGACAAAATATCCTGTAAAACAAAGGCTAAAAGTGATAAAAAGGGTCACTACATAATGATAAAGGGAGAAATACAACAAGAGGCTATAACCATTGTAAATATTTATATGACTAATATAGGAACACCTAAATTATAAAGCAGATTTTGATGGACATAAAGAGCGAGATCAAGAGCAATACTATAGGCCCTGGCCGGTTAGCTCAGCGGTAGAGCGTCGGCCTGGCGTGCGGGGGACCCGGGTTCGATTCCTGGCCAGGGCACATAGGAGAAGCTCCCATTTGCTTCTCCACCCCCAACCCCTCCTTCCTCTCTGTCTCTCTCTTCCCCTCCCACAGCCGAAGCTCCATTGGAGCAAAGATGGCCCGGGCGCTGGGGATGGCTCCTTAGCCTCTGCCCCAGGCGCTAGAGTGGCTCTGGTCGTGGCAGAGCTACCCCCCAGAGGGGCAGAGCATCGCCCCTTGGTGGGCTGAGCGTCGCCCCTGGTGGGCGTGCATGGTGGATCCCGGTCGGGCGCATGCAGGAATCTGTCTGACTGTCTCTCCCCGTTTCCAGCTTCAGAAAAATACAAAAAAAAAAAAAAAAAAAGCAATACTATAATAGTAGGGGATTTTAATATCCCATTAACATCAATGGATAGATCCCCTAGACAGAAAATTAACCTAAAAACAGCAGACTAAATCACACAGTATATCAACTGGATTTAATAGATATCTTCAGAAGCTTTTACCTCAAGACAGCAAAATTTACATTCTTTTCCAGTGTTTGTGGTACATTTTCTAAGACAGACCACATATGTGGACACAAAACAAGTGTCAATAAATTTAAGAAGATTGAAATTATATCAAGCATTTTCTCTAATCACAATGGCATGAAACTAGAAATAAATTCAATAGAAAAACTGAAAAACTTTCAAACACTCGTAGCTAAATAGCATGTTATTAAATAATGAGTGAATATAAGGAATAAATAAAAATTACCTTGAAACAAATGAAAATAAACATACAAAAACTCAGAATCTATGGAACATAGCAAAAACAATCCTGAAAAAAATGTTCATAGCATAAGAAACAAAAGAAGAAAAAAGCTCAAATAAACAACCTAAACCTGCACCTAAAAGAACTAGAAAAGAACAACAAATAAAGTCCAAGGAAGTAGAAGGAAGGAAATAATAAAAATCGAGGAGAAATAAATGATAGAGAGGCTAAAAATCAATACAAATAATCAATAAAACCAAGAGCTCATTCTTTAAAAAGGTAAACAAAATTGACAAAACTTTAATGAGATTCTTCTAGAAAAAAGAGAGAGGACCCCCAAAAATAAAATTGGAAATGAAAGTGGAGAAGTAACAGCTGACACCGCAGAAATACAAAGGATTGTAAGAAAATACTATGAAGATCTATATACCAAAAAATTGGACAACCTAGGTGAAATAAATAAATTCCTAGAAACATACAATCTTTCAAAGCTCAATCTGGAAGAATCGGAAATCCTAAACAGACCAATTATAACAAATGAAATTGAAACAGTTACCAAAAAACTACCAACAAACATAAGTCCTGGAACAGATGGTTTCACAGGGGAGTTTTACCAAACATTCAAAGAACTAACACTTATCTTTCTCAAAGTATTTCAAAAAATTCAAGAGGAGAAAAGATTCTCAATCTCCTTTTGTGAAGCAAGCATCTTCATTCCAAAATCTGGTAAAGACACCACAAAGAAAGAAAACTGTAGGCCACTATCCCTGATGAACATAGATGCTAAAATTCTCAACAATATATTAGCAAACCAAATCCAGCAACAAATTAAAAAAAATCATACATCATGATCAAGTGGGATTCATTCTGGGGAGGTAAGGCTTATACAAAATTTGCAAATCAATAAATGTGATTCATCACATAAACAAAAGGAAGGATAAAAGTCATATGATTATATCAATAGATGCAGAAATGAACATTTGATAAAATCCAGCACCCATTTATGATCAAGACTCTTAGCAAAGTAGAAATACTGAAACATGATAAAAGCCATCTATGAAAAACCCAAAGCCAACATCATAATTAATGGGAAAAAATTAAATGCAATCCCCCTAAGATCAGGAACGAGGCAGGGGTGCCCCCTTTCACTACTCTTAACATAGTTCTGGAAGTCCTAGCCACAACAATCAGACAAGAATGAGAAATGAAAGGCATCCAAATTGGAAAAGAAGAAGTAAACCTATTGTTATTTGCTGATGACATGACACTGTACATAGAAAACCCTAAAGTCTCAGTCAAAAAACTACAAGACCTGATAAATGAATTCAGTAAGGTGGCAGGATATAAAATTAACATCCAGAAATCAGTGACATTTTTATACACCAACAATAAACTGTCTAAAAGAGAAATTATGAAACAATTCCCTTCAGTATTGCAGCAAAAAATAATAATAATAATAATAAAGTACCTAGGAGTAAATTTAACCAAGGAGGTAAAGGATCTGTACTTGGAAAATTATAAGACAGTGAAAAAAAATTCAAGAGTGATACAAACAAATGGAAGTATATACCATGTTCACAGATAGAATGAATAAATGTCACTAAAATGTCTATATTATCTAAAGCAATCTATAAATTCAATATAATCCCAATTAAAATACCAATGGTATACTTCAAATATATAGAACAAATATTCCAAAATTTATATGGAACCAATAAAGAACACAAATAGCCTCAGCAATCTTGAAAATAAAGAATAAAGTGGGAGGTATCATACCTTCTGATATCAAGTTATACTACAAGGTCACGGTAATCAAAACAGCTTCATACTGGCATGAGAACAGGCATACAGATCAATGGAACAGAACAGATAATACAGAAATAAATGCACTTCTGTATGGTCAATTGATATTTGACAAAAGAGGTAAGAGTGTACAATGAAGTAAAGACAGTCTCTTAAATAAATGGTGTTGGGAAAATTAAACAGGTACGTGAAAAAATATAAAACTAGACCACCAACTTACACCATTCACAAAAATAAACTCAAAATGGTTAAAGGACTTAAATGAAAGTTGTGAAACCATAAACATCTTGGAAGAAAACATAGGCAACAAACTTTTCGATACCTCTCGTAACAATATTTTTGCCAATTAATCTCCATTTGCAAGTAAAATAAAGAACAAGATAAACACATAGGACTATATTAAACTAAAAATATTTTGCACAGCAAAAGACACCATGAACAAAATGTAAAGACAACCCACATAATGGAGGTCATATTCACCAATACATCTGATGATGGGTTAATAACCAAAATTTATAAAGAACTTCTGAAACTCAACTCTAAGAAGGTAAACAATCCAATTAAAAAATAAGAAAAAGTGCCTGACCTGTGGCAGCACAAGTGGATAAAGCATCAACCTGGCATGGCAAGGTTGCCAGTTCAAAACCCTGGGCTTGCCTGGTCAAGGTATATAGAGAAAGTAGCTACAATGAGTTGATGCTTCCTGCTCTCCCCCCATCTCTCTCTCTCTGTCTCTTTCTTTGCATCTCTCCTCTCTCTAAAAATCAATAAATAAAAAATAATAAAAAATAAAAAAGGAAAAAAAACCCTGAATAGACACTTTTCCAAAGAGAACATACAGATGGCCAATAGGCATTAGAAAAAATGTTCAATGTCACTAATCATCAGAGAAATGCAAATTAAAACCACAATGAGATACCACCTCACACCTGTCAGAATGACGCTCATTAGCAAAACAACACACAATAAATGCTGGTGAGGGTGTGGAGAAAAGGGAACCTTCCTATATTGCTGGTGGAAATGCAGACTGGTGTAGCCACTGTGGAAAACAGTATGGCATTTCCTCAAAAAATTAATAATAGAACTGCCTTTTGACCCAGCTATCCCACTTTAAGGACTATTTTCTAAGAATACAAAATCACTTATTCAAAAGAAGATATGCATTCTCATGTTTATCGCAGCATTGTTTACAATAGGCAAGAAACAGCCCAAGTATCTGTCAGTGGACAAGTGGATTAAAAAGGGGTGGTACATATATACAATGAAATACTACATGGCCATGAAAAAGAAGAAACTCTTACCTTTTGCAGTGGCATAGATGGACCTGGAAATAATTATACTAAGTGAAATAAGCCAGGTAGAGAACGAAAAATATGATATAATTTTACATATATATGGAATCTAATGAACAAGTTGAACTGAGGAATGGAATAGAGGCAGAGGTGGTGTCATGGGGAGCAGAGGGACAGCTGTCAGAGGGAAGTGGGATGACCATATGGAATCAGAGAAAGTGAAGTGATTAGTGAAATTATATATACACAATACATAGATACAAATTACAGGACAGCAAATCTCAAAGGGATGAGGGGAGGTCATTAAGTAAAGAGGGCAAAAGGTGTTTAATGGGGGCATGTGGTTGGTGGGTGAGGGTGTTATGTGAATGGGAACCTTGAATCCATGTTAACACAATAAATTAAAAAATATAAATAAAAATTAAAACAATAAAAAATTATGTCTACCCTAATATTTGACAATTATAAATTATACCATCTTTCATCTTTATCCTTTCTGTAGATTATTTGCATGTATACTGCTCACAAAAATTAGGGGATATTTTAAAATGAATATGAAGTGATAAGATATCCCCTAATTTTTGTTAGCAGTATATATTATATTAATTACCAGAGAGATCTTTAAGATCATTTCTCTGCTATACATCAGTTCCTATATTCTGGATTTCCAAGAAGAGTTGAGATGGTTATCTTCTTGTTTTTCTTACTGAAATAGATATATATAATGAGGAAATGGACTATTATAATTTCTGTTACATATTAGCACATTTTTTCTAAAAGTCATATAAGTTAAAGCATTTTACATTTTATGCACTAAACAGATTTTTAAAAATATTCAACTATTTATTTCTTTTGTTGTCCTATTATATATTATGTGATAGTGTTCTTTATCTTTTTAAAAATCTTCTGAATCTGTTAAATTCTCAGGAGGACTTCTCAGTCATTATAGAATGTTTCTAATTTAATGTACTAAATTGCTTAAATTTAAATATGTGTAAAATATTTAAAGCCAGACACTGGGCATTTAACATTTTTCCCATGGCTAACCAAATTATTGATAATTTTTTATCATTTTTGTTTGCTCTTATATAATTAGTTGGCATAATTTTACTATGTCAAGAATTAATTTGATGTTATATTTGAAATTTGGATTCTGTATATTTTCAGTTACATATTCATAATGGAATAATGTATTAGCATTTATATTGAATTGATATTACTTAAACAATTCAGCAAATAAATAAAAAAACTCTTGAAATTTTGTAAATTGGTATTTAATAACCTTATATTTGGTTTTCTGTGCTTTAGATTGACAACTGAATCCAACTTTTATCTTAATTTAAGCATTCTTGGATTCTGGCTTAGAAGAAGCTATGGATTTTTGATTATATACTTTCCGTGCTGAGGTACTTTGAGATAAGCTCTGGTTAGACTAAAATGCTGTTGTATATTTGTTATTTCATCAAATATCCAACAATTAATTATTCATAAAAGAAACAGGATAACCTCATATTCCCAGAAATTGAAATGACCACGAAATTCTTATCACTTTTTCTCAGTTAGCTGCTCCTATTAGTATTGATGGTGTCCACAGATAATGATGGTCTATCCTCTAGCTCAGGATGAAGAATGGTCAGAACTGAGAAATGAAACCATCAGTATTCACATGCTTTTGGTCCTGGAAATTCTTACCTAAGAAGAAAAGAATAATGCTGTAAATCTTCACTGCACTACATTATTGTAAGAAAGTGATAAAGACTAATGTATCTAACCAAGCTATTTGTTCATCTGAGCAATTAAATATTAAACAATTTACTTATCAAGAATTACTTCAAGGCTTATGTCTTTCTGTGTCCAACCATCCTAAACCATTTTATCAGAAACTACCAATCTACACAAGTTTCTTAAAAGACAACTTGAGCTGAGACTCTAGAACCATATAGAAATTCATTCATAATTTCTCCCTGTAAGCTTCTATCAAAATAGTGTTCTTTACTGTACAGCATGTTTAGTGAATTGCATTGTCTAAACATGCAGACCAGAATAATACACTGGTCTGTTGAATGACCTGATTTACAAAAGGATTTCTTTACCACGTTTACAGACTGCTTATAAAGTCAGGGTCCATGCAGTCTGGAAGTTTAGCTTCTCTTGATAATTTTTAATTCACTAAAAACCCTAGTACAAAGATGATGATAGTCATCTTTAACTATAGGTAAAGCTTATTTATCTATTTATACCATGTTTTAGTTTCAGTTCCTCATTTTAGTGTTCTTGAAGAATCTTCAAAAAAAGAATGTTGGCCTGAATATTTAGCCTTTGCCTATTAATTCCCTTGATTTTCTGGAAATGTTATGTATTTACTATTCTGGATGTTATATCAGAAAGACTTGTTTCATTCATGTCTATGGAAAGCCTGAACAGTAGTATGTTATTGCACTTCATAAGATGTGTTCAGTTAATGACAATATTAACAGATTAATGCCTTTTAGCTTTCCCTTCATCTCTGGCACCTGTGGATTTAATTAAATATCTTTGGAGGTAAACATCTTATAAACTATATTTTTATTATAATTTATCAACTATTTCTAGGTTTCTGTAGTTTCAAGAGCACTGTTCTGATCTTACGGGTTTTCCCACATTATTAAACACTAATTCATTCAATGCATTCAGTCAAAATCTAGAAAAGAAACAGGTGAGAGGAGAAATCACTCTAAAATGATGCTTAAAATCTGAAAGAGCCCTGGCCGGTTGGCTCAGTGGTAGAGCGTCGGCCTGGCGTGCAGAAGTCCCGGGTTCTATTCCCGGCCAGAGCACACAGGAGAAGCTCCCATCTTCTCCACCCCTCCCTCTCTCCTTCCTCTCTCTGTCTCTCTTTTCCCCTCCCGCAGCCGAGGCTCCATTGGAGCAAAGATGGCCCGGGCGCTGGGCATGGCTCCTTGGCCTCTGCCGCAGGTGCTAGAGTGGCTCTGGTCACAGAAGAGCGACGCCCCAGAGGGGCAGAGCATTGCCCCCGGTGGGCGTGCCAGGTGGATCCCGGTCGGGCGCATGCGGGATTCTGTCTGACTGTCTCTCCCCGTTTGTAGCTTCGGAAAAATACAAAAAAAAAAAAAAAAAAAAAAAAAAAAAAAAAAAAAAAAAAAAAAAAAAAAATCTGAAAGAACTACTTAAACTTCTAAATATTACTAAATTTTATTCTTGTTTTATTAAATTTAGATCTCCAATTTGTTCTCAAGCAAATGATGCAGTTTATGAAAAAGATGAAATAGAGCAGTAAAGAGTTACAAGAGTTACAATTTCTTTATGCATCCCTATTGCAGTGTTACTCACCTACTACTGTGGGTTTATTCAGAAACTTTCTCAGAATTCTTTTTGTGTATTAAAAATTTTGTTATGAGATAAATGTCAAGTATTTATTTATATATCCACTAATTAGGTTTTTTTTTTTCTTTCAGAACCAGATAAAACATTTATATTATTAGTGAGTCTTGGGCATAGAAGGAAAATGTTTGGTGTTTCTCAGATGAGGCAGTTTTTCTGTTATTCTTACCTTTTTTCATGTCATCTCTTTATTAGAGAATGCTTTTCTAATATAGGGATATATCAGCTTAATGTCTTGCTAAGAGAATGGCTTATTTATTTTATGAATGTTCCACTTTCAAAAATCTAACAAATTAATTGTACTAGTTCAAGATAACCTTGCCCATTAGGACCCATTGCCTTGCCATTAATTATCTCACCAAGCCTTGCTCATTGAAAGTAGAGGCAAAATGGATTCAGGACTTGAAGAGAGAGGGGAAAGTGTAAGAAAAAATAAGGGGAGGGATTTCATGAGGAAGAATAGTTTATCAATGTACAACCAAGTTGACTTGAAAAGTAAAACTATTTTATAATTTCCTTTTGTGTTTTGAATATATTTATGATAACCTACAATTAATTAATTGTGTGTACGCATTCTCCGTGTTGTCGAATTTGTACTTAACTTCAAAATTAAGGAAGCTGCTGTATATTTAAAATTCCCATCTTTACCTTTACACATACCCCTTCCAAAATTCTGACTTCATAAAAAATTTATTATCTGAGTTTGATAGTGGAAGTTCTGCTTGTGCTACAACACA
This sequence comes from Saccopteryx bilineata, assembly GCF_036850765.1. Classification (NCBI taxonomy): domain Eukaryota; kingdom Metazoa; phylum Chordata; class Mammalia; order Chiroptera; family Emballonuridae; genus Saccopteryx; species Saccopteryx bilineata. The sequence continues at coordinate 66,684,728 of NC_089498.1, forward strand.
TGTAGCAGATTATTTTACTTGACTTTGTAAAATTTAAATAATAATGTAAAGGAATAACTTGGAGATGGTGAACATATGAGACAGGATAGTTGAATAATTTATAGAAATGTTGAGAGGAAAGAAGAAAGAGAATTATGAGGTAAAGGGATATAAGTGAAGATAATACAAAAGGCCAAAACTATATTCATTATATCATGGTACAATACAAAGTTAGTTACAAATTGATATAACCTGTCAAACCCAAATAAAATATCACTATTTATTGTCTTTTAGTTTTGTTTTTGAAATATTTGGTATTATAAGAATTTTAAATAAAAACTGTAAGCTAGTGATTATCTTTTGCAGAAGAATTAAAACCATTTTCTTTTATTATTGTATAAATATTCCAATATATTTATACTTTTTTATAATTCTAAATAAAAATTTAAGTGCTCAGCTACTTATATCACATATGCAGTTAAATTAATCTACAAATCTAACTCCTGATTTTTCGCAGTAAGAGCAATGCAGTAATATATCCAACCAAATTTATATTAAAACACTAAATTATCAAAATGTTATTATTTATTCAACAACCAAATTAAGAGTTAAAAAAATTTTGGGGGCCCTGGTCGGTTGGCTCAGCGGTAGAGTGTCCACCTGGCGTGTGGGGGACCCGGGTCCGATTCCCGGCCAGGGCACATAGGAGAAGCGCCCATTTGCTTCTCCACCCCCCCTCCTTCCTCTCTGTCTCTCTCTTCCCCTCCCGCAGCCAAGGCTCCATTGGAGCAAGGATGGCCCGGGCGCTGGGGATGGCTCCTTGGCCTCTGCCCCAGGCGCTAGAGTGGCTCTGGTCGCGGCAGAGCGACGCCCAGAGGGACAGAGCATCGCCCCCTGGTGGGCATGCGGGGTGGATGGATCCCGGTCGGGCGCATGCGGGAGTCTGTCTGACTGTCTCTCCCCGTTTCCAGCTTCAGAAAAATACAAAAAAAAAATTTTTTTTTGGTGGCTTCATCTAATAAGTTAAATTATTTATATTATGTATGTAACAATAAAAAGAATAATTCTTAGGTCCATTACTAACCACCACTATTACTTTAATATATTGATATAACAAGATGTTAAACAGTTATAACTTCAGGTTATACTTTGGCTAAAAGAAGATGGAAATCATTCAAAGCAAGTGGCTTTCTGTCTTATGATGAGTATGACCTTTTAAAATTGCTTCAGAGTACTGCGAATGCCAAGAACAGAAAATGTTTTATGTGTTGAATATCTCTCCGTGTCAAACTATTCTCTTGACAAGTAGCTAGGGTGGTTTGGGGGAACTGCACAGTCTCGCCATAGTCTCTATAAACTAGCATGTCATGAAATAAAATATTCAGATAGACTTTACCTAAGCATCTCTAAAAGAGAAAGTTTTGCAGTTTTATTTCGGTTGACTTAGATATCTTTGGTTAATTTACATTCTAGTGTTAAAAATTAATTTTTATTTACTGAGTAACATATGTACAAGTGATTTCTTGCCTTTAATAATGTATGACCTGAATGTGCAGTGACACATCACTTAACAACATTGATGTTCATTGGGTTTCAATCTTTATCGAAGTTATGATTTATTTTATTCTTTTACTATGGTTTGTACCCTAAAGTGAAATTTTCCCCATATCTATGATCACATTTCTATAATAACATTGATGTTTTAAATTTAAAAAAATTAAAAATAAGATTTTTTATTTGGAAAAAAAATTAGGCTGATGATTACCAACTTATATGTCTTAATCATTTAGCAAATTTTTTTATAGCATTTGAATCTTCTAAGACTAGGAAAGCAATAGATTAAAAATAAGCACATTAAGGTCCTGGCCAATTGGATCAGTCAGTTAGTATCATCCCAGAATGATAAAGTTGCGGGTTTGATCCCTTATCAGGGCACAGAAGAGAAGCAACTAATGAATGCACAACTAAGTGGAACAACAAATCAATGCTTCTCTCTCTCACTCTCTCTCTTTCCCTCCCTCTCACTTATTCCCTCTGTCTCTGTTAAATCATTCAGTAAATAATGAAAAAAAAAGCACATTAAAGGATTTTATGTTAAAAGTTATTAATATAAATTATAACATTCATTAAAATCCTATCAAGGAGATAGTAAATCATTAATTTTCAGCTGTCATTTAATACAATAGTGTACAGATAAAATTTTTGAGTTATAAAGGCAATTATCTAAAACTCATTATTTAGATGTATAGAAATCAAGTATGTATGCTAATCAATACTAATAGACAAAATTATTAATAACAAATATTAATAATTTAAATATTCTAATTGATGCCTAATTGTTATTCAATGATAAAAATTGTTTTATATTTACTTTTTATAGAATTAAGAAAAAATAAGAAAGTGACCTATAATTTGAAAAATAAAAATGTAGTTTTTAGTAATAATGGTGAGTAAAATGATAAAATCTTTCTTTCCCTGGAATATAAATTAAAATACCATTTGTAATTTAACAAAAGTAGTTGCATAATTAAAAAGAAACAGAATTAATAAAAAGTCTTGAGAGCAAAAAAGACACTAAGAAGAGAGAGGCATATTGCTGAAAGATGATACCGTGACGTCTGTGAAAGGACTCTATTCTGTTTCAGTGATCTATGTATTTGTTTTCTGACAACACCATACTGCTTTGATTACTACATGTTTGTAATATAGTTTGAAATCAGGATGCCTGATGCCTCCAGCTTTGTTCTTTTTTTTTCTTTTTTTTTTACAGGGACAGAGAGAGCGAGTCAAGAGAGGGATAGGTAGGGACAGACAGACAGAAATGGAGAGAGATGAGAAGCATCAATCATCAGCTTTTTGTTGCAACATCTTAGTTGTTCATTGATTGCTTTCTCATATGTGCCTTGACCATGGGGCTACAGCAGACCAAGTAACAACCCCTTGCTTGAGCCAGTGACCTTGGGTCCAAGCTGGTGAGCTTTTTGCTCAAGTCAGATGAGCCCGCACTCAAGCTGGTAACCTCAGGGTCTTGAGCTTAGGTCTTCTGCATCCCAGTTCAGCACTCTATTCACTGCCCAACCGCCTAGTCAGGCTCTTTGTTCTTTCTTGAAATTGATTTATCTTCTGTAAGTTTTGTATAAATTTTAGGATTGTGTTTTCTATTTCTATGAAAAGATGTCATTGGAGTTTTGGTAGGGCATACATTGTTATCTGTAGATAGTTTCTAATAGTATGGATGTTTTGACAATATTAATTCTCTTGTTACTCAATGAAGATTACTGCTGATGGCTAGGTGACTTGTTGAGTGAGTTAAGCCAGTCAGAGAAAGACTAATAACATATAATCACACTTATATGTAGAATCTAATGAACAAAATAAACTGACAAATTAAATAGAATCAGAGGCATAGATAAAGAGAACATGCTGACAGCTGTCAGAGGGAGGGGGGTTAGATGTCTGGATGACAGAAGGTAAAGAAATTAAGTAAAACAAAACATTATGTAGATATATAAAACACAAACACAGACAACAGTGTGGTGATAGTCAGAGGGAAAGGGTTTGGGGGATTAGAAGAGGTGGGCTGTTGGTCAAATAAGTTTTTAAATATGATATATGTTTGCTTGCTTATAGTTTGCATTGGGTTTGGGGGACAGGCTGTAAGCAGGCAGGCTGTTATAGCCTAAGGCTTAGTTTTAAGACTAAGCTTTTCCCCACACCTGTGACTGATTGCATGGTGTGGGGTGGTGCACTCTCATGAGGAATCCCATTATGCCTCAGGTAAGTGACTTTGTATCAGAGACTTCCTTGTTTGTATATTGGATTAAAGGTTTTGATTTCTACACTATAAAATGGGGCAGATCGGGAGCTTGCTCTCTCTTGGTTGCTAAGATTAGCATTACAGGGGAGAGCAGAGAAAGGCCACGTGGAGGAGAGGAGAAGTAGTCAAGATGGCAGAGTGCTGAAGGAGAAGCCAGTTTGTGCAGAGTTTGTGCAGAGAGAAGGAGATGGGGAACAGAGGTGAATAAGGATAGTGAGCTAGAAACCTATGATTCTAGGAAACTCAGATAAGTCAGTGGCTTTTGGAGCCCTAAATGGAAAGGGAAGTGTTTTCCCACTGTGTGTTTTACTTGCCTGCCGGGTACAAGCTAGGATTAAAGCTAATGGGCCACCAGTTCTTGGCTCTGTTGTTTTATTGCCATCTGTCTGAATCTAATAAGAACCTGCATGGGCCAGGTGGCTGTGATGATGGCCATGGATACTGGCTTTACATGGGCAAAATGGGGATAAATGGAGCTGGAAAGAGACTTTGCTTTGGGTGATGGGTACACAATGTGATGTGCAGATGATGTTTTGTTGAGTTGTATACATAAATCTGTACCCCAATAAATTCAATTAAAATTCTTTTTTTAAAAAGCTGAGATGCCAGATATGTGTATCAGCTTGTTCCAGAGAGAAAGTAATGACTTGTTTTTTTTGCTGTTACTATTAGGGTGGACTGGAAGGAAAAGAAGATGTTTAAAAGCTTCACCAATCTCTGGGGAGGATTTCAGCAGCTCCTAGTGTACAAAATTAGAAGCCTAGCCCTCAGCAGCAGCTTTTATTTTGTTTATTTATTTATTTACTTACTTACTTTGTATTTTTCCAAAGTGAGAAGGGGGGGGGTAGGGAGAAGACAGACAGATAGACTCCTGCATGTGCCCTACCAGGATCCACCTGGCATGCCCACCAGGGGGCAATGCTCAGCCCCTTTGGGGCATTGCTTTGCTGCAATCTGAGCCATTCTAGTGCCTGAGGCAGAGACCATGTAGCCATCCTTAGTGCCCGAGCCAACTTTGCTCCAATAGAGCCTTGGCTGCTGGAGAAGAAGAGAGAGAAGGAGGGGGCGGAAGGGTGAAGAAGCAGATGGGCACTTCTTCCATGTGCCCTGGCTGGGAATCAAACCCAGGACTTTCACACACCAGGCCGAGGCTCTACCGCCAAGCCAACTGGCCAGGGCAGCAGCAGCTTTTAAAGTATGTAGATAAACTATTTCAGGGAAAACTTGGTGATGAGTCTTTTTACCTTTTCATTTTGTATTGAGTCCTGGGTAGACAGCTGTTCAAGAATTGCTTCTTTGTTTGCCACACTCCTATGGGACTGGTAAATGGAAACCCTGTGGCTGTCAGAGCCAGGCAGTCTGGAGATCAGTCCTCAGGCAACAGTCAGAAATTGTGGGGTACAGACATATGTACAACTTCTTTCCAGGGAGATAGTGGTGACTTGATGACTTGGAGTGAGTTGAAAAAGAGGTAAGTGGAGGCATCTGCAGGCTTCCTCAGTATCTAGTATGGACAAAAAAAATAAAAAGATAGGGCCAGGAACTAAACCTGACTCATTCAGATGAGCCCTATATAACAGCCTTGCAAACTCAGCAACCTAAAGTAAATATTCAGGATGGTTTAGATCAAACCTTTCTAGCTAAAAACAGTTTATAGTGGGTAGTCATCCTAGGGAGGTGTTCTTTCTCAACCAAGGTCAATGTTTACTTTTAGGTAAACCTGTCTGTTGTCTTTTGCAACTATGGTAATGTACCTGATAATATGCCTTTGGAATGTGAGGGTCATCTTTATTTTTTTTCTATCAGGCCAAACATCCTACCAGTGCAGGGGTTGGGAATCTATGGCTCGCGAGCCAGAAGTGGTTCTTTTGATGGCTGCATCTGGCTCACAGACAAATCTTTAATAAAAAAAATAATAATAACGTTAAAAATATAAGATATTCTTATGTATTACAATCCATTCTTTTCCTACCGCTCATGTTCATGGTTGCGGGTGGCTGGAGCCAATCACAGCTGTCCTCCAGGACAACACCAAATTTTTATTGGATAATGTATAACGTACATGGGTAGTTGTATGGCTGTCACGAAGTTACATTTTAAAATATGTGGCGTTCATGGCTCTCTCAGCCAAAAAATTTCCCAACCCATGCACCAGAGCAAGAGCTAACAGATCCCCTCATTGTTAATGTTATAAAAACAATTGGCTGTTAACTGTCTTGTTCCTGCCTATGCAAAAGAAGTTTCAACATATACCCTTTTACTTTTCACCCAATCCCAGAGATTTCCCCATTTTGCCTTCTCCTGCCTCCCTAGTCTAGCACCAATCAATTTCATGTAACCCCTTACGTTTCCCCTTTGATTGTGATGTATAAAGTAAGTGGTGCAACTGCCATTTTCTGGAGCACTTTCTCAATTCATTGAGACTTTGCTGCTCAAGTAAACTCATAAAAAATTCTTACAGGTTTAGAAAACTATCTACATTGACACTAGGAAGCTTTGTTTTACACCCCTAGTTGTGTGCTAAATGAGAAGTATGCAACTCAAACAACAGCTTTTTTTTCAGTATGTAGATTAACTCTCTCAGGAAGACACTATAGGAGATAGTTATTTTTACCTGTCCCCTCTGCACAGACAGAGCCCTGGGGAGATAGTTGCAACTAGTGCTTGAATACCTGTTAAAAACTATAATTTTTTTTCCTACAGTTTTATGGATTGGGTGGATATCAGCCTTACTGGCTTTTAAAGCATAATGTTTTGAGAGCCTGTCGCTCAGACGGAGTCTTAAAATTTGTTCACTAGATGTAGAATAGAGAGCCTAGGAGTAAACCCGTGATATATGGTCAATTAATTTATATAAAAAAGGGAGGGCCAAAAAGATACAATGGGGAAAAGATTGTTTCTTCAAAAATAATGTTAGAAACACTGGATAACCACACACAAAGGAATGAAACTGGACTCCTATCTTACACCATATTCAAAAGTCAACTCAAAAGGCCTTAATGTTTGAACATAACACCTGAAACTCCTTGAAGAAAACACAGGAGGCAAGGTCCTTGACATTGTTTTTTGCAATACACTTTTGTATTTGACACCAAAAGCAAGTACAAAAAAAATTGCAAAAATAAATAAGCAAAGTATATCAAATGAAAAAGCTTCTGAATATCGAAAGATACTGTTGGGACTCTTGGGACCCAGAGTAAGCAAACCCAAAATTTTCCACAATAATATATGGGTAATTTTGAATTAAAGTTACTTGAAAAACAGCCAGTATAGGAAAGAAAGTTGAGACTCCTTTGTTTCCTTGAATGCAAAACATATATTTCCTTTGTAAATTGAGCTCTCTTTTTTCCAGTGGGATAGGATAAGAGGGCTGAAACAGATCCTTATTGCCAGAGTTGAGAAATTGAGGACCAAAATACCTATATAAAAACATCCTGTTACTTTTTAAATAATTACTACTGAAGCCTAAACTTTGCTTCATTAAATTCCTCAGTGACAAGCACACAAACTTGTTTCTTTTCTTTATTTTTTTATTGATTGATTTTAGAAAGATTGAGAAAAAAAGAAAAAAGAAAAGAAAGAAAGAGAGAGAGAGAGAAAATGAGAGAAAGAAAGGAAGAAAGAAAAAGAAGGAAAGAAAGAGAGAAAGAAAGAGAAGCATTCATTTGTTGTTCCACTTAGTGGTACATTTATTATCGCTTCTTGTATGTGCCGTGACTGGGGATTAAACTTGCAACCTTGGTGTTTTGGTACCATACTCTAACTGATTGAACTAACAGGCCAGGGTTTTCCTGTCATTCTTCAAAAATGTATTGTTTCTTTGTCTAAATCAGTGGTCCCCAACCCCCAGGCCACAGACCAGTACTGGTCCGTGGGCCATTTGGTACTGGTCCGCATAGGAAGAATAAATAACTTACATTATTTCCATTTTATTTATATTTAAGTCTGAATGATGTTTTATTTTTTTTAAATGACCAGATTCCCTCTGTTACATCCAAGACTCCCTCTTGATGCTTGTCTTGGTCACGTGATACATTCATCCGTCGCACCCTAAAGGCCGGTTTGTGAAAATATTTTCTGACATTAAACCAGTCCGTGGCCCAAAAAAAGGTTGGAGATCACTGGTCTAATTAACAAAAAAACTGCCCGCTTCTATTATTTTTCTAAGCAGTACTTATAATCTGTCATGTGCACATATTAAGTTAGTCTTCTTTCTATTAATCTGGTATTTTGTCAATTTTATTAGTCCAGCCATAAAGACCAAAAGGGATGGAGGGGGATTTTTCTCCCCTCATCCACAAAATCATCAGCATAATGAAAAGGTAACAGCAGAGTTGGTTAAGGTCAGTTGAAGCCTCCGGTACAGAAAGAATATTGGGCCTCTTAAAAAAAAGAGACAGAAAGGAAAATAAAAATCCATGCTAAACATATTTTTTATAAATAAAAAATATTATGTACTATTAATGTTAAAATTGCACATATGAAACAAAACTTGGTGTCATTAGAAAAAAGTGTAAAGTTGGAGTTTTGTGGAGCCTTCAGAAATCGGGGCCCAGGGTGATATCCGGTGTGTCCGCTGTTAAATCTGGCTCTAGGCAACAGATGGAATGTGAGAACACATTTGTAAATTGCATTTTTGATAAGGGTTACTACCCAAATTGTACAACTTCAAACCGCAGAAAACAAAGAATTCATTTTAAAAATAAACAGAGGACCTAAAAAGACATTATTAAAAAAAAAGACATGTAAATGGCCAACAAGTACAGAAAAGGTGCTCAACAGGATTAATTTTCAGGAAAAAACAAATGAAAATCACAATGAGATATTGCCTCACACCCATTACAATAACTATTCTCAAAAAGACAGAACCTGACCGGTAGTGGTACTTTGGATAGAACATCAACCTGGCATGTTTTGGCGCCAGGTTCAAAACCCTGAGGTGGCCAGCTTGAGCACAGGCTCACCAGTTTGAGCAAGGGGGGGGGGTCTGCTGTCTTGAGTGAGGAATCAGTAACATGATCTCATGGTCATTGACTTGAAGCCCAAGGTCATTGGCTTGAGCAAGGTGGGGTATGCTGTCTTGAGTGAGGAATCAGCAACATGATCTCATGGTCATCGACTTGAAGCCCAAGGTCATTGGCTTGAGCAAGGGGTCACTGGCTCACCTGGAGCCCCTGGGTCAAGGCACATATGAGAAACAATGAGCAACTAAAGTGCTGCATCTACAAGTAGATTTTCTCATCTCTTTCCCTTCATGTCTTTCTGTCTCTCTCTCTTATATGCATGCAGAAAAACAAACAAACTACAGAGAAAAATGTTGACAATGATATGAAAAAAGGGGAACACCTGTACACTGTTGGTAGAAATGTAAGTGGTACAGACACTATGGAAAACAATATGGCATAACCTCAAAAAATTAAAATAAATCTACCATGTAATCCAGATCTCAATTCTGGTTATATATCTAAAGGAAAAAGTATCATTATCTTAAATAAAAATCTTTACTCCCAACTTTATTGCAAAATTATTCAAAATAAGAGTGATGTCAGAGAAATGGCACCATGAGGGGTGCGCCCAATATCTCCCCTTGAAATTTCAATAAATTCAACAACTAAAGACAGAAAAAAAAATCTCAGGAGCACCTGAAATATACACACACCAGACAAAGGTATGATTGGGCGAAAAGGTGGCTGAATATATAATCCACTCTGAAGGAAGTAAGATGGAGAACAGAGTATTCTGCTTTCCTCACTAACCTGAGGAAGAGTTGCTTTCATCTGGAACCAAAAGAAATGAAGGATCTGGGGCAGAGGAAAGAAGCTGGGATAGGGTGGATGATCAAGCACAGGAGGGAGTGCACTGGCTTGGCCTGAGATCACTGACATGGGGCAAACACGGGTGACAGACTCCGATGGAGGTAGCAAGTGCAGGTTACCCATGGAGGCCAGAGCCAGAGTGGCTTTGTGTGCTCATGGGTTCGCATCGCAGATGATGTGCAAGTGGCTCACCTGGCACCTCTGGCATGGGCACAGGCACTCCTGGGCTGGAGGTCTTAGCCTGAGATTATCAGCAGTGGACATCTTTGTGGGCTGTAGCCAGCATTTTTGTGTAGTCCCAGCTCCCTGACCAACAGCATGGGACGTGCACAAGGGCCAGGATCCCTAGGCCTGGACATATCCAGGTGTGGCACCTCTGTGAACTGACACAGGTCTCAAAGCACATTCCTGCATTCCCAGCACTGACTGAGATCACAAAAGTTGTGTGCCTAAGTGAGAGGGAGCAAACCTCCTGTGTGCTTTGCCGAAGTCCTGGGAACTGGGCATGCTTGTGGCTTGCTCAGGCTATCAAACAGGGCACAAGGGAGAAGCTTGTGGAGATTAGGCCTGGGGAGTGCTGATGCATACTGAAGACACCGAGGGGGGGGCTTAGAGAGGCACTTAATCTGCAATCAGTTCCCAGCCTGCAGTACACTAAGATGTGCTAGACCTGTTCACAGGCACTTAAAAAGGCACCAGATCTGAAATCAGCTCCCAGCCCTGCTGGCTTTTACTGGTGGCTCTGGTTGGTAAAGCCTACCCAGAACTATGCTTTGAGCAGTACTGGAGGAAGGACCTTACTGCTTTTAGAGCCTCTTGCTCTGTAAGCAGTGGCTGGGGCAACCTCACAGCTAAGTCCTCAGGCTGTTAGTTCAGGAGGGAGAGACATGGGGAGAGGCACCTGGAAAACTGAGTTTCTCATTGTCCAAACCTCTAAGCCCTAACAAACCCCACCTACTAATGGGACTGAGGCCCAGCCTCCATCATTGCCATAGCGACACAACAGCAAACCTCTGCTCAAGAGCCCCACAGAGACAAAACCTGTAGTACAGTGCCACCTGCCAAAGATAAAAGAAGAAGATATCTCTCAAAAACAGAAAAAAATTACATTTTTATACCTTTTTTATTTCCTTTTTTTCCACTTTGGTAATTTTATCTTATTTCCTTTTTATTCTTTCTTTTCGTTTTGAAATTCATTATCCATAGTTATTATATTTGTCATTCTCTTTTTAATGAGGGTTACATTTCAAAAACCTTAACTTTCTTTTTCTTTTTTTTCTTTTTCTCTCATTCTATCATTATTTATCAACAAATTATTATATTTGGGATTTATATTTTTCTTTGTGGCATTTTGTATGTTTTTTACTTCATTTTTTAACTCTTTGTGATCCTCCCTCAGTTTTGGCTCTCTGTTCTCTGCAGTTTTTGCTTCAATTATTATAATAGAATTTTCATTTTTTCACTGTATCTTTTTTATTTTAAAATAATTTTTAATTATTTTTATAGTGTTATTAACAATATCACTCTCAAATGCCATTAAGGAAAAATGAATCAAATATCATAGATACAAATGACAGAGATATAGCTCAGATAGATGATGAAAAATTTCTAGAAAAAAAATTTAATTGCTTGGAAACCTTGGAGTTTAATGAAAGAGAATTAAAAATTGAAGTTCTAAAGATACTCAGGGAAATACAAGAAAGCACTGAAATTTAGAGAGCTCAAAAAAAAATTTAATGAACAAAAAGAATACATCACCAAAGAAATTGAAACTATAAAAAGGTACTAAACAGAGATAAAAACTCAATACATAAACTGAGAAATGAGATAACAAGCTTAACTAATAGATCAGGCCAGATAGAGGAGACAATTTGTGACATAGAAGACAGGCAACTAGAGACACTAAAGAGAGGAGAGAGACTCACGAATTAAAAAAAAATGAGAAAGCCTTACAGGGATTGTCTGACTCCATCAGAAAGAACAACATAAAAATAATGGGTATATCATAAGGAGAAGAGAGAGGAAATGGAATGAAGAACATATTCAAACAAATATTACATGAGAATTCCCAAAGCCTGTGGAAAGAATAGAGCCTCAATTCCAAGAATCAAACAGAACATCATGTTATCTTAACCAAAACAGACCTACTCCAAGACACATCTTAATGAAATTATTATAAACCAATGGCAAAGAAAAAATCCTCAAGGCAGCCAGGAAAAAGAAGAATACAACATACAAAGGAAGATCCATTAGGTTATCATCAAATATCTCAGCAGAAACTCTACTAGCCAGAAGAGAGTGGACCCCAATATTTAAAGTACTGAAAGAGATAAACTTCCAGCCAAGAATACTATATCCATCAAAGCTATCCTTCAAATACAAAGGGGAAATGAAAACATTCACAGATATAGAAAAGATGAGAAAATTTATCACCAGAAAACTCCCATTTCAGGAAATATTAAGGGGATTATCGGACCAGATATAAAGAACAAAATAAAACAAAATCACAAGTAAAAGCTCCAATAAGATCACAATAAAAACAAGATTAATCTGTGACAACAAAAACAAAAAAAGGAATAACACAAAGATTAACAATATCAAAGGAGGATGGAGTGCAGAAACACTCATGAGATAATGTACTGCAATGAATATGATATATATCCTTTTTATTACCTAATGGTAACCACCCCTGGAAAAAGCACTACAGAAACACATGGCTTAAAAAAAAAAGAAACTGAGGAAAGAAGTATGAAATACAACCAAACAAAAAAAAAATGACAGAAAAACAAATGAGAAGAACCAAACAAGATATAGAGTGATATAAAGCAATATATAAAATGAAAATAGAAAACCCTCGTGTCAATAATTATATTAAATGTAAATGAATTGAACTCAGTAATAAAAAGACACAGAGTAGCAGAGTGGATCATAAAAGAAAATCCTACTCTATGTTGCCTTAAAGAAACACATCTAAGCTATGAGGATAAAAACAAATTCAAAGTGAAAGGTTGGAAAATGATTCTCAAAGCAATATTATCCATAGAAAAGCAGGCATAGCCGTACTCATATCTAACAATGCTGACTACAAGATAGCAAAGGTAATCAGAGACAAAAATGATCATTTCATAATGATAAAGGGGACATTGAGTCAAGAAGACATAATACTTCTTAACATATATACACCAAACCAAGAAGCACCAAAGTATATGAGACATCTACTTACTGATCTAAAAATAAAAACTGTCAAAAATACAATCATACTTGGAGACCTCAATACACCATTGACAGCTCTATATCAATCATCCAAACAGAAAATCAATAAAAAAATATGGGCCTTAAACAAAACACTAGAGCAATTAGATATGATAGACATCTACAGGACATTTCATCCCAAAACTACAGAGTATACATTTTTTCTACAGTATACATGGAACATTCCCAAGAATTGACCATATATTGGCATCAAGAAATTCAGAAAGATTGAAATTATACCAAGCATATTCTCTGACCAGAAAGCTTTGAAACTAGAATTCAACTGCAAAACAGAAGTAAACAAACCGACAAAAATGTGGAAATTAAAAAACATACTTCTAAAAAATGACTGGGTCAAAGAAGAAATAAAAGAGATCAAAAGATACATACAGACAAACGAAAATGTCAATATGACATATCAGAGTCCCTGGGATGCAGCAAAAGGAGTAATAAGAGGGAAGCTCATATCACTACAGGTTTATATAAACAAACAAGAGAGAGTCCAAGTAAACAGCTTAACATCACATCGTAAGGAACTAGAAAAAGAAGAACAAAAGCAACCCAAAACCAGCAGAAGAAAAATAAAAATAAAAATCAGAGCAGAAATAAATGAAATAGAGAACAGAAAATCTATAGAAAAAATCAATAAAATAAGGAGCTGGTTCTTTGAAAAGATCAACAAAATTGACAAACCATTGGCAACACTCCCTAAGGAAAAAAGAGAAAGGACTCATAAACAAAATCCAAAATGAAAGAAAAGAAATCACCATAAATATCATAGATATACAAAGAATTATTGTAGAATACTATGAAAAACTATATGCCACCAAATTAAACAATCTAGGAGAAATGGATAAATTTTTGAACAATACAATCTTCCTAGACTGAATCACAAAGAAGTAGAAAGCCTAAACAGACCCATAAGCAGGGAGGAAATAGAAACAACTATCAAAAACCTCCCAAAAAATAAAAGTCCAAGGCCAGATGGCTATACTAGTGAATTCTATCAAACATTCAGACTTGGTTCCTATTCTACTCAAAGTCTTCCAAAAGATGGAAGGAGAAGCAATAATTCCAAACACATTTTATGAGGCCAAAATAACCCTCATACCAAAACCTGGCAAGGACCACACACACACACACACACACACACACACACACACACACACACACACAAACTACAGACCTATATCTCTAATGAATACAGATGCTAAAATCCTAAACAAACTACTAGCAAAATGAATACAAGAACACATTAAAAAATAATTCATCATAATCAAGTGGGATTCATCCCGGAATCACAAGGATGGTTCAACATATGTAAAATTGTTAACGTAATACACCATATCAACAAAACAAAGAATAAAAACCATATGACTCTATCAATAGATGCAAAAAAGGCATTCAATAAAATACAACATCATTTTATGTTTAAAATACTCAACAAAATGAGTATAGAAGAAAAACATCTCAATATAGTAAAGCCATTGATGATAAACCATCAGCTAACATCATATTAAATGGCAAAAAACTGAAAACTTTTTCTCTAATATTAGGAAGAAGACAAGGCTGACAACTCTCTCCATTCTTATTCAACATAATGCTGTATCTTCTAGCCAGAGAATCAGACAAGAGAAAGAAATAAAAGGCATTCATATTTGGAAAGAAGAAGTAAAATTTTTACTTTTTGCAGATGATATGATCCTGTATATTGAAAATCCCAAATACTCCACAAAAAGACTATTATAAACAATAAATCAATACAGTAATGTCACAGGATACAAAATTAATATACAGAAGTCTATTGCCTTTCTATATGCCAACAATGAAACATCAGAAAGTGAAGTAAAAAAAAATACTCCTTTTCTTGGTTGCAAAAACAAAAATAAAATAAAATACCTAGAAATAAACATAACAAAGAATGCAAAGGACCTATATAATGAAAACTATAAAGCATTGTTAAGGGAAATTAAAAAAACACAGTAAAATGAAAAAATATTCTTTGTTCCTTGATAGGAAAAATAAATATAGTCAAAATGACCATATAACCCAAAGCAATATACAAATTTAATGCAATTCTCATTAAAATTCCAATGTCATTTTTTAAAGAAATGAAACAAAAAATCATCAGGTTTATATGGAATTATAAAAAATCCCAAATAGCCAAAGTAATCCTAAGGAAAAAGAATGAAGCTAGGGGCATTACAATACCTGACTTCAAATTATATTATAGAGCCACAATAATCAAAACAGCATGTTATTGGCAGAAAAATAGATACTCAGACTAATTAGCAGAAAAATAGACACTCAGACCAATAGAATAGAATAGAGAGCCCAGAAATAAAACCACATATATATGGTCAAATAATTTTTGAATAAAAGAGCCAAAAACACACAATGGAGAAAAGAAAGCCTCTTTAACAAATGGTGCTGGGAAAACTGGAGAGCCACATGCAATAGAATGAAACTTGACTATAGTCTGTCCTCCTGTACCCAATTCAATTCAAAATGAATCAAAGACCTAAATATAAGATATGAAACAATAAATTACATAGAAGAAAACAAAGGTACTAAACTCATGAACCTTGGTCATAAAGAGCATTTTATGAATTTGACGCTTAAGGGAAGTGAAGGCAAAGATAAATCAATGGGACTACATCAGACTAAGACAACAAAACAGACAGCCAACTAAATGGGAGATAATATTTTCAAACAACAGCTCAGATAAGGGTCTAATATCCAAAATATACAAAGAACTCATAAAACTCAACAACAAACAAGCAAACAATCCAATAAAAAAAAGGGAAGAGGACATGAACAGACACTTTTCCAGGAAGGAATACAAATGGCCAATATATATATGAAAAGATGCTCATTTTCACTAGCTATTAAAGAAATGCAAATCAAAACTACAATGAGATATCACCTCATGCCTGTTAGATTAGCTATTATCAATAAGACAGGTAATAACAAATGTTAGAGAGGCTGTCGAGAAAAAGGAACTCTCATTCACTGTTGGTGAGAATGTAAAGTAGAACAACCATTATGGAAGAAAGTATGGTGGTTCCTCAAAAAATTAAGAGAACTACCACATGACCCAGCAATTTCTCTACTGTGTATATACCCTTAAAACTCAAAATCATTGTTTCGTAAAGACACATGTAGCCCCATGTTCATCACAACATTTTTCACAGTGGCCAAGACATAGAAACAACCAAAAAGCCCTTCAACAGATGATTGTGTAAAGAAGATGTGGTACATATACACTATGGAATATTAATCATAAGAAATGATGATATAGGATCATTTACGACAACATGGATAGACCTTGATAACATTATACTAAATGAAATAAGTAAATCAGAAAAAAACTAAGAACTATATGATTCTATACATATGTGAGACACAAAATTGAGACCCATAAACATAGATAAGAGTGCTGTGGTTACCAGGGAGAGGAGAAGGGAGGAGAGGAAGGGGTGAGGGAAAGGCAGGGACATAAAGAGAACCAAATAAAAGGTGAGGGAGAAAAATTTGACTTTGGGTGATAGGTATGCAACATAACCAAATGTCAAAATGATCTGAGAGTTTTCTCTGAATTTATGAACCCTAACTGATCAATGTCACCTCATTAAAATTAATTATGTAAATAAAAATTAAAAAAATTATTTAAAATAAAAAATGAAAAAAACTATTGATGAATAAATGTATACAAAATTGTGATATATATATCTAATAAAAATATTCAGCCTTAGAAAAATAATTTTTTTTGTGTGATGACATGGACAAAACTGGAGAGGATTTTATTATGCAGAATAATCTAGACACAGAGGGCAAATATTGTATAGTGTCATTTATATGTGGAATCTAAAAAAAGAAACACACACACACAGACAAAAAAAAATCAAAAGAAAGCTTGATGTGCCAGAAACAAGGAAACAGACAGTAGTAGAATGGCAGTTGCCAAGACTTGGGGAAGGGGAAATAGAAGATACTAAAAGGTTTTAAAATTTAGTTACAGAGTAAAAAAGTTCTGAGGCTTTAATGTATAAGATGGTGACCATACTTGGTAATACTGAAATGCATAATTGAACATAAGAGAGCGAAGTTTAACTTTTCTTTTTTCTTTTTCTTTTTTACCCCAGAACAAAAGAAAGGTATATATGTGAAGTGATGGATGTGTTCATTAATTTGAGGTGAGGGAAATAGAAAGAAATTCTTTCACAACATATTCGTACATCAAATTATCATATAAACTTTAAGTATTTTTCAATTATATGTCAATAATGCTAAAAAAAAGTACTAATATTGGCTTATCAATTGTAATGTTAGTACCACACTGATGCAGTGCTAATAATAGGATTAGCTGTAAATTGTGCAGGGAGAGAAGTGTTTAGGGGAATTCTCTGTGCTTTTTAACCAATTTTTCTGTAAACTTACACCTGCTCTAAAAGAATAAAATATAGTAATTAATAAAGCAATCAATATGAAAGACAATGGAGAAATAATTACAGCAAAACAATTATATAATGTAATATGAATAGACTGAAAATGCTGTTAAGATTTTGAAAAAGTGAAAGCAGATGGTAGAAACAGAGTAGCAAAATCACTATTTTAAGATCAGAGCTACAGTACATGGCTTCTCAAAGAAATAACCAGAAAAGCTTCAAATCTGGCAAAAAAAACTTACAAAGATCAAAGATAGACATGGATGGTAAGAACCATATTTTTAAATTGCTGGATATGCAATTTTCCCTCTTCTGTCCCCAGAACTAACAGCTGGCAATTGTGACCATAGCTCTTAGGTAAAGTCTGAAAAACATTTTAGAAGAAATTGCACTCTACCTGAGAAATCTGAGGAAAGGTACTAAATTTTATGAAAAGAAACAGATCAAAACCTAAGAGACCAAGAAATTTAAGGTGGTGTGGAGAGAGAAAAAGGAGAGACTAAATCTTTCCACTAAAATAAAAAAGCTAAACCGTTCCTCTAAGATTTTCTTTATCAGGCTGGTTTTAGGGATTTTAACTGCCTGCTATGCCAAATCCACACTTTCTCCAGGGTGTTCCAGCAACTGATCAACACTTGCTTTCAGTGGAGAAACACGTTAGTGAAATATATATGTCACAACTATAGTCATAAACATCTGTACCAACTGAGGAAATTGTGCCTCATAAATATGAATGAAAAAACTTATAAATTAGATATTTGAAGAAAATTAACAACATTAAAAATAAGACTAAAAAGAACCAACAGAAAAATGGCTTTCAAGGAATTTACTAAAGGAATAGAAAATAATTTTAAAATTTGTATTAGGTATTCATAAAAATTGAGAAAATACTTTATACATAAAACAAAAATGTCACTGTTAATGTGAATAAAATAAAGAAAAAATTGTTCTTAGAAATTAGACTATGAATATGATATAAAATATTTACTGGATAGAATAAATAATAAAACATTACAAAGTAAACATGACCATGGAATAAGTCATATTGAAAACATTGAACATAGTTTTGAGAGTATATAGAAAACCAGTTGATGTATAAGCAACTAATATGTGACAAAAGTGTTAAGAATACTCACTGGATATTTATATGCAAAAGAAGGAATCTCGACACTGATCTTATACCACTCACCAAAATTAACTTGAAATAGATTAAAGACTTAAAGCTGTAAGACCTGAAATCATAAAAATCCTTAAAAAGAACAGGAAAAGCTTGTTAACATATATCTTGGCAATGACTTTTTTTTCTTTTTATTGAATGTATTGGGGTGACACTGGTTAATGAAATTATAGAGGTTTCACTTGCACAATTTCACAACCCATCATCTGTATATTGTATTACGTGTTCACTACCCCAAATACGTCTCCATCTATCACCATTCATTCCCCATACTCTCCTCTACCTTCCTCCACCACATCTCCCCTTGGAAAACAATATTATCTGTGTCCATCCATGAGTTTTTTCCTTTTTTTTTTTTTTTTTTTGGCAATGATTTTTTGGGATACGATGCTTAAAACACAAGCAACAAAATAAGAAGTGAGGGGATTTCATCAAACCTAAAAGCTTCTGCACAACTAAATTACAAACAAAATAAAAATATAACCTAGGTTATGGGAGAAAATATTTGCAAACCACACATCAATAAGGGCTTAATATTCAAAATATATAAGCAACTGCCACTACAGAAAACAGTATGAAAACAACTCAAAAAGTTAAAAATATAGCTATAATATGATCCAGAAATTTTATTTCTTAGAGTATATTCAAAGGAAATAAAATCACTATTTCAAAGTGATATCTACATGCCCATTTTTTTATGGTAGCATCATTTACAATACCCAAGACATGGAAACAACCTAAGAGTTCATTGATAAATGCATGAATGAAGAAAGTATATATAATAAAATGCTATTCAACCAAAATAAAGGAAATTTTACTATTTGTAACAACATGAATGGAACTTGGGGTATTATGTTAAGTGAAATAAGTATAATGGAAAAGGAAAAACCATCTGACTGTACTCATATATGGAATACAGAACAACAGCAACAAAAACAAGCAAACAAAACAAAATAAAAACAGAAAGAAAGTGGATGGGGGAGAGCACAATGGGTAAAGAGGGTCAAATATATGTGACAGGTGAAAACTAGACTTTTGGTGGTGAACACACTATAGTGTGTACAGCCACCGAATTAAAATACTGCATACCTGAAACTTATGTTATTATCCAGTGTTCCCTAAATTAAAAATGTGCAAAATAAATAAATAAATAGATAAATAAATAAATGATAGTGGGGAAGAAAATGATAAAGCAGAAACAATGAAGTTTAAATTAAGCAGATCTAGCTAACATATATTTTAATAAGTTCATATCTATAAAATAATTTGAAATACATAATTTATTTGAAACAAATCTAAAATATATTTATATTATATAGATATATGTATACAATAGATATATTCTAATATACATTAAATTATTAATTATATTAAATAGATTCTATATTTATATATGGAATATAATCTTATAAAAGTAGATTGATAATGTTATAAGTTGGAAATTGGTACAATTGTGTATCTATACACTTGACAAAGCAACATACAGTTGTCGATATTTTTAAGTAAAATATCAACACAAAAGCAACAAGAAAGTCAAAGGGAATGCAAAAGTAAAATTAAAGATCTACATCTAAAAATGACTGGACTGGTCAGGGCACATACAGAAACAGATACTGTTCCTCTCTTTCTCTCTCTCTCTCTGTTCCCTTCCTCTCTCTCTCTAAAATCAATAAATCTGGTGTGAATGAATTTAAAAAAATGACTGCTGTGTCCAGGAAGTTTTATGGGCACATCTATTAATTGATTAAATAATTTAGTAAACATTTTGGGAGCACTCACTGTGGGTTCAAGGGAACACTAGACAATAGAATATAAAGGAGGGAGGGATAGGTAATTCTGGTCTGATAGAACTACAGTCTATCAGAAGGAGTAACATATTTGAAGAAATAATCGCAAAAATCAATGTATAATTTCTAATAGTGCTAGTAATTCTGAAAAAAGTAATGAGATCCTTTATAAAACTCTTAGAGATGAATCTGGCCTAGGATAATGGTGAAAACATTTTGAAGTTTTCCTTAAATTATGAGATGGGAACTGAGATGGATATAATGAACTAGGGTTGATAGATGTGACAGGTGAGTGTGTGTGTGTGTGTGTCTGTGTTTGTGTGCATACAAACACAGAGCACCTTAAGATACCTGGGGTATGATAAATGCACAAGCATATTAATTAATTTTATTATTGGGTATTTTATGCAGTTATAAACTAAGCTTTATAATAATTATGCTCAAGCCTGGGTCAAATATAAAGTGAGGTAAATTGTTTGTTACATGATAATTACTATGGATTTTTTCTATTTTCAGTAATTTATATTTGGATTTTTAGTTAAAATTATTCTTGCTTTCAATGATATTGAGAGTAAAATTTTCAGAAAACATGATTTTAATATGAAAAATTAAACTTTCACTTATAGGTTTTCAAAACATTTACTATGTATGCAACTATTTAGAGAAATGATCAAGTCAAACTATTGAAAAGAAATTTCTTTGTAAATTGGGTTTTAGAAGTGCCAACAAAGCATAGACAAATATTCTAGGAAGGAAAAGGAGGTGTAAAATAAGGACAAAGGGCAACTATTTGTGTGACTTTGAGTGAGCTTATCAGACATGAAAGAACATTGACAGAACACACATTACTTCATAATTGCATCTAGAAATAGATTCTTTTAATGTAGTAAATTTATGTTATTTTGGCTAGACACATAAAAAAAGTGTCAATAGAATGAATAAAATAAAAATGAAAGAGTTGATGTGCTTCAGAGAACTAGGAAATGACCAGGTGTTCCTCTAAAACAATTCTTAAAAATAAGTACAAATAAGGCAATGAAATCTTCCATTTTAGGGGAAATGTCTTGATGCTACTTGAATACTTCCGTGGACTAGCCCATTCTGCATCTAAATAGATCCTTTCTAGATATCACATAGTTATGATTTATAAACTAATGTTACAAATGATTCACAATATAACTGAAGCTTACTGTATCTTCTTAACTACATCCTCATTCTGCTGTACTGAAACGAAGTAATTTGATCATCCAGTCTCACCATCTACAACTTCCTATATTAATCTCGGTTCTATACTCATGGAATATACAATGCCTTGTAATTCCCTGGGTTTTTTTTATTGATTTACATGCAATATCACTTGGATTTTTCTATTTTCTTCTGTTTTCCCAGCTTATCTTGTGAATCTCCTGACTCTAAGCTCAAATTCAATTTCATTTGTGAGTCCTTCCTAAAACTGCAGATCACACAGCCACCTCCATCTCTAAAACCAAAGAATTTAATATTCTTATAATAGTCATTGGACAGAAAATTTTATATGTTTGATACTGATTGTGTTTTTTTATTGTTATTTAACTTCCTGAAAATATCCTTATTTTCTAATTTGACTGTAGACATTTAGAGGGCAGAAGCCATGATTTTGCTACATAGCAAGATGGCATTAGCAAAGAGCCTTATCCACTGTGCATACCTATTCAAAATTCACACCGTGGGCACCTACGATGTACCAGGCTTTGTGCTCAAGTGCTGTTTTTAAAATAAGAGATAGATTCTGTGGATGCTTTAAAGAAGCTTGTAGATTTTTCTGGCAGAGGAAAGATTTATATTAATAATACCAAGTGGTACTTTAGAGAAGAGTTCATGAAATAGATGTGGTGAGGTTGGTGTTGTGAAGAAAGAGATTTATTAAATAAATTTAGATCTAAACTGAAACTTTACTAGGCCTTGAGAAAGAAAGAGTAGAAGATAAATGTTCTAGCAGAGGAATGCTTTGAGAATAATCCCACTGCTTAGTCAGGGTGAAGTTAACTAGTTTTCAGGAATTGAACTGTGTACGATATTGAGAAGAATATGGTTAGATGGTGGTGAGGAGAGTGATGAGTTCATTTGTGTTCAGGGTGGTATTTTATTAATCAATCCCATGATTGACTCCTAATTATTTGTCATGAAGTCTAAAGTCTGAAATCTGCTATTTAGATCCTCCCATAGATTGAATTATTGCTCTATCCACTCTAATCCACAATGACCTGTTTACTTCTAGAAAAATATATTTCACTGTCTATGGATTTATTGCATTTTAAAAATCTCTCTGCCTTTCTATATGCTCTTTTAAAATTTGCTTATTTAGATAGTATTTGTTTTCAAAACTAAAATATCCTTAAAGAAATTTTAAGTTATACAATGTACACTGATTTTTACCCTCTTGTTAAATAACTATTTAATTATCCACTGCTATTTATTGATTACTACTTATGTACAGATAATGATATTAAGTATTATGGAGCACATATAAATAAATAAGGCATAAACTCTGCTAATCAAATTATTTATTCTCCAAAATAAAAGTATCAATAGTCATAAAAACCAAAAAGGAACTAGATCATTATAAATGTATAAAACTAGCATACATTTACTTCTTTGAGATTTCTGAGGAGGTAGGTAGATAGACATATTTTGCAGACTTAAAAAAACAGAAAAGATTTGATAGGAATTAGAATGTTTTATAGGCCTACTAAGGATTGAAATGACATGAAGTATTAATCCCTTAGGAAAAATTACATCAGCCCCATTGATTGAGTGAAAATTATTCAATAAATTAAAAATAAGTCTTAGAGCAGCATGAATTTTCTGATTAAATATTAAAAATGTGTATACACATACATGTAATTAGCCTCAAACATAAATACAGAAGCTAGTTGTTTTTTTAATATTAATATTTTCTACCTCAGTTCTATACAGGAATATTTCTCATGCTTTTTATCTTTATTTTTGAGAGTATAGAGTGTAGTGCTAGTCATAAAATAGGAGATTAATAAATACTTGTTAATTGGTTTATTTGTGAATCAGATTTAGAAAAATAAATATTAAAAATAGCATAATTGTGCTGAATAAATCCACATGGCCTTTGAAATTAACTTGGTGTTATTCTCCACTTTTGTGAATTATTAAAATAAGTTAATCTATCTCTTTAACCAAGCAAAATATTCTCAACTTCTTAATAACTTGATAAAGAGTCATGACATTGGGGAAAAGTGGGATTTTATAATGGTGACATTGCGAAAAAGAAAACAGTAGGCATTTTATACAAATTTATAATTGTGTTTTTTCCTAATATAGAATTTTAAAAAGGTTCCTAGCTGCTCTTTGTTTAATACAGCATATACTAGGTAGCCTTACTTTATTTACAACTGCTTTTTTCCCCTTGGGGTTGCTGCTTGGAATAGTAGCGTAAAAGAAACAACCAGTTTAATAACAAGTCTGTGAAAGTCTCTCTAAAGGGTAATCATGAGCTTCCAACTATTACAATGCAACTAGACTTACATAGGATTGAAATAACAACATCAAGTATCAATCCCTTGGGAAAAATTACACCAGGCAGACTGATTGAGTGGAAACTATCCAATAAACTGTTCATGGATTTTAAAATCATTGAACTGTATAAAAGAGACTCAATTTCCTGAATAGCATGTCAAGATCTAAATTTACATGACATATCCACTTGAAGTAAACATAGCTAAGCATACTGATACATGAACGCCTTGGGGACAAACAGAGTATCACTAAGCAGTTGCCTGACCTCTCAGCCAGTGTTTTGGCTGACTGTGAAAGAATATTACTGCTTAATGTAAAAAAAAATAGGGAATGTCACTTACACAATTACTGTCTTTCATTAACAAAAATGTAATAGTTTTATTATTTCTAACTGTACCAATTTGTATAATAAAGTTTCTAAAAACAGAAATAACAGCCTTCTAGTAAAAGCAGTTTAAGTAAAACATATCAACTCCCCCTCAGAGGATAACTAGAAAAGCCAGATAAAATAATTCAAAAGCACTGGGATACTTAAAAATTAATAAAGAATTATCAGCTGTGGTAAGCTAATTGTAATATCTATATAATTAACAGTGTGACTCTTTGATACCTTCCAATAATAGGTGGCATCTTTTACTGATCCTTAAATCTATGCTGGCCTAACAGAGTGACTTTGGCAAAATTAATTTGGCAGAATGATCTTTTGCCAGTTCTGAGTGTAGGTTTCAAAAAAAAATTCAAGTTTCTGTACTCTTTCTCCAGAAACCCTGCCACCATGACTAGAACAAGCCCAGGCTAAAGGATAAGATAACATGGGGACAGAGCTGAGCCAGCCTAGTCAAGGACGTACTAGACCAGCCAGCCCTCAGTCAACCTTCCACCCATCCAAGCACAGCCACATCTGGTCCAGATTTAAAAACAAACAAACAAACAAACAATTCACTTCTTTGTGAGAAATAATACATAAGAATTGTTTTTTGTTTTTTTTTATTAATTTTATTTATTTTTATTTTTTTAATGGGGTGATATCAGTAAATCAAGATACATATATTCAAAGATAACATGTCCAGGTTATCTTATCGTTCAAATATGTTGCATACCCATCACCCAAAGTCAGATTGTCCTCTGTCACCTTCTATCTAGTTCTCTTTGTGCCCCTCCCCCTTCCCTCTCCCTCTCCCCTCTCCCCCCCTAACCACCACACTCTTATCAATGTCTCTTGGTCTCACTTTTATGTCCCATCTACGTATGGAATAATGCAGTTCCTGGTTTTTCTGATTTACTTATTTCACTCCGTATAATGTTATCAAGATCCCACCATTTTGCTATAAATGATCCTATGTCATCATTTTTTTTATGGCTCAGTAGTATTCCATAGTGTATATGTGCCACATCTTCTTTACCAGTCATCTATTGACAGGTTTTTTGGTTGTTTCCATGTCCTAGCCACTGTGAACAATGCTGCAATGAACATGGGGCTGCATGTGTCTTTACAAATCAATGTTTCTGAGTTTTGGGGGTATATACCCAGTAGAAGGATTGCTGGGTCATAAGGTAATTCTATTTTCAGTTTTTTGAGGAACCACCATACTTTCTTCAATAATGGTTGTACTACTTTACATTCCCACCAACAGTGTATGAGGGTTCCTTTTTCTCCACAACCTCTCCAACATTTGCTATTACCTGTCTTGTTAATAATAGCTAGTCTAACAGGTGTGAGGTGGTATCTCATTGCAGTTTTGATTTGCATTTCTCTAATAAAATACAACACAATTTTATGTTTAA
Source organism: Saccopteryx bilineata (assembly GCF_036850765.1). Taxonomy (NCBI): domain Eukaryota; kingdom Metazoa; phylum Chordata; class Mammalia; order Chiroptera; family Emballonuridae; genus Saccopteryx; species Saccopteryx bilineata. The sequence continues at coordinate 66,710,317 of NC_089498.1, forward strand.
GACTCTCAACAAAATGGGTATAGAAGGAAAATATCTCAACATGATAAAGGCCATATATATGATAAACTATCAGCTAACATCATACTAAATGGCACAAAACTGAAGGCTTTCCCCCTTAAATCAGGAACAAGACAGGGGTGTCCACTCTCTCCACTCTTATTTAATGTGGTACTAGAGGTTCTGCCACAGCAATCAGACAAGACAAAGAAATAAAAGGCATCCATATCGGAAAAGAATAAATAAAGGTATCACTTTTTGCAGATGATATGATCCTATACATCGAAAACCCCAAAGAATCCACAAAAAGACTACTAGAAACAATAAGCCAATACAGTAAGGTTGCAGGATACAAAATTAACATACAGAAGTCAATAGCCTTTCTATATGCCAACAATGAAACATTTGAGAATGAACTCAAAAGAATAATCCCCTTCACGATTGCAACAAAAAAAATAAAATACCTAGGAATAAACATAACAAAGAATGTAAAGGACTTATACAATGAAAACTATAAACCATTGTTAAGGGAAATCGAAAAAGATATTATGAGATGGAAGAATATTCATTGTTCTTGGTTAGGAAGAAAAATATAATCAAGATGGCCATATTACCCAAAGCAATATACAAATTTAATGCAATTCCCATCAAAATTCCAATAACATTTTTTAAAGAAATGGAGCAAAAAATAATCAGATTTATATGGAACTATAAAAAACCCCAAATAGCCAAAGCTATCCTAAAGAAAAAGAATGAAGCTGGGGGCATTACAATACCTGACTTCAAACTATATTATTATAGGGCCACGACAATCAAAACAGCAATGGTATTGGCAGAAAAATAGACACTCAGACCAATGGAACAGAATAGAAAGTCCAGAAATAAAACCACATGTATATAGTCAAATAATTTTTGATAAAGGGGCCAACAACACACAATGGAGAAAAGAAAGCCTCTTCAACAAATGGTGCTGGGAAAACTGGAAAGCCACATGCAAAAGAATGAAACTGGACTACAGTTTGTCCCCCTGTACTAAAATTAACTCAAAATGGATCAAAGATCTAAACATAAGACCTGAAACAATTAAGTACATAGAAGAAGACATAGGTACTCAACTCATGGACCTGGGCTTTAAAGAGCATTTTATGAATTTGACTCCAAAGGCAAGAGAAGTGAAAGCAAAAATTAATGAATGGGACTACATCAGACTAAGAAGTATTTGCTCAGCAAGAGAAACTGATAACAAGATAAACAGACGGCCAACTAATTGGGAAATGATATTTTTAAACACCTGCTCAGATAAGGGCCTAATATCCAAAATATACAAAGAACTCCTAAAAACAACAAACAAACAAACAATCCAATAAAAAATGAGAAGAGGATATTAACAGACACTTCTCCCAGGAAGAAATACAAATGGCCAACAGATATATGAAAAGAATTGTTTTAAACACAAAATGACTTGAGATGCCACTATAGTTACCTTACACACCATGCCAGAAAACAAATGTCATTTTGGCTAGACACATCAGATTATAGTTTCAAAAAAATAAATAAAATGAAAATAAAATAGTTTTTCTCCTTGTGAGGACTAGGAAATAACTGAGCATTTCTCTAAAATAATTCTCAAAAATAAGTGGAAATAAGGCAACTAGAATTTTCCATTATAGGGGGAATGTCTTGGTGCTGCCTAAATACTACTATGGAGCCTCTAAATAGATCCTTTCTAGATATTATCTCAGAGTTGTGACTTATAAAATGTTACAAATGATGTGTATCTGTAAATGTGATGTTTAGAGATGTGAGCCCAACATTGGTGAATTATTTTTCTTTTCCAAATCTTCAAACATTACTAACAATGACCCTAACCTGTTAAAATTGTAATTCTACAGAAGGAAGTAGTCTCCAGGGATGAAGAAAAATTTAAGGCATTTTTAGACTGGAATATGAAAACTAACAACTAATTTTTATCAACAGATGGCACAAAAGGAAGTACCAAAGATGTTCTCCTGGTAAAAAGGCAGAGCACCTGTTACATCTTGGATATTGGATATTGGAGATGCAGAAAGAATAGTCAGAAATGCGCACATGGATTTTATTTTTCTAAGGTCCTTACATTTTATTTTATTTATATTTTGTAGAACGGATGAAAAAGTTGCCTGATATTTAGACTTCGATAACTTGATATCATTTTGAACTCTCTAGGGGACTTGCTAATGGTTGTAAATAGAGTATATAAAATTCAACCCAACAGAGTAAAATATAGGGAGTGTAAAATATAAGGAGATAAAAAAAGAATCAAAAAGAAGATAAAAGTCAGGGAAAAAAGACCACAGAGAGTCTGCAAAATGAGAAAGCAATCCAAAAACATTGATTGTTATCAAGTATATCTGACTTAAGAATAAATATAGATTGACCAGAGTCCAATTTTAAGTAAAAAAATATTCTATTAAAAAGAAAAAAGAAAAAAACCCTGATTTTTATAGGAAACATATCTAAAATATAAAGATACAGAAAGTTTAAAAATAAATATATATATACAGAAAGATAATGAAAATGCTAATTTATATTAGATGTAGTTATTACTGCTAAAGTATACCTTAAGACCATAAGCTTTAATATAATTAAAGAGGGATATTTTATAATAGTAAAATTTTAATTCACCTGGAAAACACATCAATTACACATTTGCATACACCCAATAACATAGCCTCAAAGTATATACAGTGGTTCCTCTTCTATCTCGGGGGTTTGGTTCCAGAACTCTCTGTGATAGGTGAAAATCCACAAAGTAAAGATCTTATATTTATTTTATCATTTATATATATTTTAAGGCTTTATAAACCCTCCCTACACTCTCATAAACCTTTCTCACACTCTTGTAAACACTTCGATGCTCTTAAACACGTTCTACACACTTAAACCCACATAATTTTTAACAACATATAAAATTCTATATGGGTACTCAGCAGTAGTATTTTATTTTGATTTAATATTATTTTAATATGTTTTAATTAATACCTTTTATATTTTTTTCAAATTTTTGGCTAGAAAATGCTTATTTTACTGCAGAAATAATTAAAATAATAAATATATAAAATACCAATATATCGCAAAATTCTGTGATGTAGTAAAAAAATCCGGATACAAAATTAAATATATCAATTTTAAAATCTGCAATACAGTGAGACCACGAAAAGTGAACCATGATATGGTGAGGACAACGGTACAGCAAAAAGAACAGACCTGTGAAGAAAAAAGACACGTCTGAAATTCAAGTGGAATATTTTTACAAAACCTTCTCACTACTTGCTTGCATAAGTCCCCCAAAAATAGTATGGGTAAGACTGATTTGAATAAGATTAACTAACCTCACTAATGACATATATATCACTGCATCTCAAAACTGCATAATATATACACTTAAGCAATCAGAGAATATATTTGACTGTAAAAAATAAAAAAAGAGAGGTAAAACAGATGAAATTTGTTTCTGATATCATTTCAACAAATTTGATCCTTTGCCACAGAATTCAACACCCCAATGCACAATGCCATATACCTATTATACACCCAAGCTCTCAATTTTTAGTACTAGAATGATAATGAATGTATAGTTTTTATATTTATAAGTTAACTTTATGTTTTTATTTATAAATATATGGCTATTTAAAAATTTAGAAGATAGAGAAAAAACTAAAAGCTCATGAAAATCATGACTATGTTGGTTATAAAAAATAATTTCACAGTAGCATATTCAGAAATTAATTATAAATATACAAAGAGGACATCTCAGAAATTCAGATACAGAAATATACTGAGACCTCAACTAGTGTAAAACTGGGAAGGAGGGGAATCTGAAAACAAACAATCATTGACTATCTCCCACCTCTATGTTTCTTGTCATGTGTAACCCCATTCTTCTTACTTTACTTTGTATATCAGATAACAGGTAACCAAGAAAACTACTCTGACCCGAGTTTGTGTCCATGCACAGCCGAAGTCTAATTCACAGTGAGGAAGGAAATAGAATCATCTTTTACAAAATATATTTTACAAATATTGAGCATTTTTATAGATGCTCAGGTGCAACTTGTATGGGGAATGTGAGCTGGTGAAGGGTATTTCCATAGCAGAGCATCCATGATTTTCAGTGCTGCTGTGAAAATTAAGTATGTTTAAATCTGTTAATCATTGACAGTCATGATGATCAAAAGCATTACGATTTAATTACTCATTCTAATTTGGTATGTTTATTTTAAATCATTTCACTTCCTTTATACATGTACATATATATAAATAATATATACATCTGTGTACATGTATATACTTATATATATAATACTTAAATAAAATTATACAAAATAAGCAAACATGTATAAATTTGAAAAATGCATTTTTTAGTAAATATTATATTTTAATCTTCTTTTGGGGTTCTTTAAATTTTTTTATAGACAATATTTTTGACTGGTTGTGATCTTATTCTTAATTGCATGTTTTACCTAAACCAACATTCATCTTCAAGGTGTATTGGAGAATTAACCTTAACAGATTGAAAACGGTGGCAGCATGATTCTGAAATGGATTTGTGCAATTTATTTCATTTTCAGGCAATGCTGTCTGACTGATAATACGTTTTTGATGTCAGATAAAATGCAGAGAAGAGAATTAAAGCCATGCATATGAGTATATCTTTCATAAACAGGATATACCAAATTTCAAATTCTATTAACACTAATTGTTAGTAACAACATTAGGCGATTAATAAATATGTATGACATTCATGTTTTGTGATATTTCTTCTACTGTATGATTGTTACTATTTTTTCAAGATGTCTCAATATAGGGAAAATAAATTAAATTTTTAAAGAAGTTTTTCTTTTCTTTTTTGCATTTATTTCCAGATTCAGGATAGGGATTTGGAGTAAAATAGGCTTTGTATATGTATAACTTGCTTATAATTTTCGTGATAAGGAGATGTTAAACCCCTTGTTACAATGCATTTATTTATAAAAACAATGTAAAAATTGTAGTATATTAACATAAATATGTAAAATAGTGCCTGAGCTCCTTTTTGGCTTAGAATATTTTGCAATCACATTGTTTTGGTTAATATGCGGGAGGTACCTCAATAGTTATATATACATATAGGTATTTTTTATTTCTCTGCTCTGTTGATGCTGGCTATGAATCAAAATTATATTTATATAATTTTTATAATTGTAGATGGTTATAGACAAATGTTCTAACTTGGAAGTATTTTATAGGAGTCCTCAGGTAATGACAGCTTGACATATGACGTTTTGAGTTTACAATGCTCACTCCTATAAAAACTTTAAAAAAAATTGAGATGTGAGTGTTTTGGCTTATGCTATTAGTGTCCTACTTAATGACTACATGGGTGAACTAATTTTTAATTAGCCTGGAACAATTCTTTAAGAAGGTAGAGAGGCCTGCAACAGATCCTACACCTTCTACATCGGCTGTTTCTCGAGTTGAAACACCTGTAGTACAGGTAGAATCATCTCCAGTGTCTCCTGCATGTTCTTTAGGCAATCCTGATTCACCTGACCCAGTATCTCCAGCACCTTCTGCAGGTTCTCCCACCTCTCCAGCTTCCTCCTCCCAATAGGCACTCTCTCCCACCTTGCAATCAATGCCTCTTCCAGTGTACAAGCCAACCACTGGAATAAAGTTAAGGAATTTTTTTTTACACATTTTTGTCATTTTTTCTGTTACAACAGTACAGTATATTTATGTCCTTCTCCTTTTTCTGAGGTTTAGTTGTGTTTTTAAGTTCTAGATTATGATTTTACAACTCTTATAAGATAGGTAAGTGACTTAGGTTAAGGTGTGTTTTAACTTACACCAAAATTTAGGTTATGTCACTATCGTAGGAACAGAACTGTGTCATAACCCGAGGACACCCTGTATTCTCAAACAAAACTGAAGAGATCTGCAGTTTTAACCTTTTCAAATTAGGAATTAAATGTTAATAATGAGTTAGACAAATTCAACTTTCCTTCTCTTGTTTTTTGTTAAATAGTGAATATATTAATAAGGTAATATGAAATTCAGAGAGGAGCCTAGATTATTGTAAGAAGAAGGAAATATTTATGCGATATATAAAACTTGCTCAAATTCTGTGAAAAGTTAGATCTATGACATAATTTATTTCTTTAATATTAATAAACATGAAAAAATACAGTTCTTAAGATTAATGTTTTTACACATAGATAAACACATTAATATTATCACAAAGATATTATCAACTCTATTAAGAAAGAGGGGTTTGAGTAGTCGCAAAAATATTAATATTTTGTGTTATTGCTTAGTGTTAAGATTAATTAGATTATAATTTTTTTATTGCAAAATATTGAAATAATTTTCCTGATACAAATTTTATGGTACATTTGTAGACAATAGTAATCAGTGAAGAATTATAAATAACTTAATTTGATTCTTTGAGGTATTGAAAGGTATTATTTTTTTATGAAATGAAGAAATTAAAATAGCAATAAATTAAAATTGTTATAATATTTAATATAGAATAAATACTACTATAGAAACAAAAATTTAGCTTAAATAATGATACAAAATTATAAAGTAAATATGACAAATAGAATATTTAGTATAAATACAGGGAGGGGCAAAAATATGTTACAGTGTTCATGTGAAAAGCAATATAATAATAAATAATAATATAGGAATAAACTGTATTTCACATACTCACAATTGTAAATCTACTTTGATTCTACCTTGTATTATAATGTATAAGCATATTCTATGTTTAAATAGGAATAGCAAAATAGCAAACATATCATAGACAATACATGATTAATAGTGACAGGTAATATATATCAAAGGTTTTAACATTTCTATCAATGCATATTGGAAAGGCATATGAGAATAGGGTGGAGGTAAAATAATGTGAGATTGTGTCTATTTTACAGACTGACATAATATTACAGCAGGTAGCAATGCACTATTAGTGATTGGAATGTATTTTCCATGAGCATGTTACAAATCTATAGAAAGACAATGGAAATCACAGAGACTGTCAGATCAGAAACCATAAATTAGTGTAGGAAGATTTCAAAGAAGAAAATAATACTTCTGTTAGATTTTATAATCCACGCAAGACTAGCTTGATTGATGAAAACAATTAATTAATGATTTTTTTTAGTCAATACATAGAAGTTGTATGATTAAAGGTCTCATAGATCTTGTCAAAAGAATTCAAGAACTCATTCAGGTGAAAGTGAGACTTAATTGTGAAAGACTTGGGATTTTAAACCAAGCAGTTTAGTCAATTCCTTCAGAATAAGGAATTAATCAAGACATATATATATATATATTAAAACTGCAAATTATAGAATTACAATAAATAATAAAGTATATAGAGTAAAATTGTTATACATTAAAAGCATTGTTTATTAACAAAAACTTTGTTAATGATATTAATGTGTTTTACATCTTTAAAATAATTTTTTGTTATAAAAATTAGACAATCCATGTTTTTTCATATATTTGTTAATATTTATTTTCTGAATAACTTTAATCACAACATTAAGTTATGTCTAAAACTTTAACAACTATCAAAATACATTTATATCAATTGATATTTTACCTATAACATGTGTCATTTTTTGATAGATATAGCCTGGCCTAATCTAGCTTTTTATATTCTGTATGTACTAAGATATCAATGTGCAGTGATTCATTATTCAAGAATAGGGCATACACTTAACTATGTTTTGCCTGAATAGTCAGGTTTTTTATTATTCCCTCAAAGATCTCTGTTGTGGGTGTTGATAGTCTTATTTTCTGCTGCTTTGCTTAATATATAGTGTTTCCTTTATCCCTCCTACCTCAATGCCCCACTCATATTTCAGGCTGGGAATTAGGAAATTTAGAGCTCTCTCTCCCCCTTTTGCCAACTTCTATTATGAATCTACCTTTGCCACCCAGCTTAGCGTATCTCAAGGTTCTCTTTACCATGCTACAGTTGCAGAGCTCCAGGGAAAAGCTACCTGGTCTCATCTCTCCAGGCAGCGGAGAACAGAAGCTCCATATCCACGCATGCTGCAAATGGCTTCTCCAGTTTACCTGAATCATTACCAGCTAGAAGCAGCGGTCATTGGGACTTGGACATGAGCTGCAAAGTATAGAATGGTGACAACAATTCCAGTGCCATGCGGACTTTTCCTGGATGTGGACTTTTCCTGGACTCCTGCTCTCTGTGACAGCTCCTAACAGACTGGACTGTGGTTGGGTTGCATTTTTCAGGGATTTGGCATGGTGATGGGGCCAACTTGGACTTGGTGAACATGTTAAGAACACTACTCTTTTATGGATTCTTGCTGTATTGGCCAGGAGTTTGCTTAAAGGCTTTTAATCACTGTAAAAAAAATAGAAGCCTGAATAAAAGAGATGGGGCACTTATACACCATGGTATACTAGTCAGCTAGAAGAAATGATGACATCGGATCACTTACAGCAGAATGGTGGAATCTTGATAACATTATACAGAGTGAAATAAGCGAATCAGAAAAAAACAAGAACTGCAGGATTCCATACATTGGTGGGACATAAAAGTGAGACTAAGAGACATGGACAGGAGTGTGGTGGTTACGGGGGTGGGGGAAGGGAAGGAGGGAGAGGGGGAGGGGGAGCGGTACTGGATAGAGGGTGACGGACGACAATCTCTCTTTGGGTGATGAGTATGCAATAGAACTAAATGACAAGATAACCTGGAAATGTTTTCTTTGAATATATGTATCCTGATTTATTGATGTCACCCCATTAAAATAAAAATTTATTTATTAAAAAAAAAGAACAGGGCACAACAGGCAGCCACTTCAAATTAAAATAGAAAAAAAAAACAAGAATTGTTCAAGATTTAAAATCAACCCAGACTGATAAAATTGTTTTGAATTCACAAAATATTTTTTAAAATATCCTCAGATATTGTAAAGAAATGTAAATTTTATAAAGCAGACATGAATCAGTAATGTATAATGATAGTGAAACTTAGGCCATGAAACTCTAAAATCAAAACTAATTTTTCTTTTTTTTTTTTTTTTTTTTTAATTTTTTTTTTTTTTTTTTACTTTTTTTTATTTATTCATTTTAGAGAGGAGAGAGAGAGACAGAGAGAGAGAGGAGAGAGAGACAGGGGGGAGGAGCTGGAAGCATCAACTCCCATATGTGCCTTGACCAGGCAAGCCCAGGGTTTCGAACTGGTGACCTCAGCATTTCCAGGTCTACGCTTTATCCACTGCGCCACCACAGGTCAGGCAAAACTAATTTTTCTTGAAGGAACGTATGAAGATATATCTGCATTATTAAATTCACAATTATATGTGATCAAACATACTGAATGTTGATGTATAATAATTGGAATTTGGGAAAGTCTTTATTGCCATTTAATTAAGTAACATCCTTTAGTTTTCACATATTCTGTTGTCATGCATTTCTCTAACCTGAAATTCTCTTCTGACTTTACTGCAATCACGCTGAAATAAGAACTCTGAACCCATCTCTAATACAAAATAACACTTCATATCCTCTTTAATAGTATTTCCTAAAGTTTCACAATATCATTATTTTCTTCTACTTGAATATTTTCACAATAATGATGATAACTTATTTTATGTTTTTGAGCACTCAATAAGTGTTGGGTAAATTGGATTGATCAGCAGCACATCTATGGGGGCACTCTGAGAATCTAGATTATAGGCATTCTAACCTGGAAGCTGTCCATGATTCTTCTAATATATAATTAACACAGCAAGGTTTTGATGGTGTTTCCAAATGCAGAGTCAAATTGTATATCTCTTTTTAATTATTCATTATTATTATTATTATTATTATTGTAAGAGAGATAAGAAAGAGGAAAGGAGAGAGATGAGAAGCATCAATTCATAGTTGCGGCACCTTATTTGTTCATTGATTGCTTCTCATAAATGTGCCTCAACAGGGGGCCAGTGACCTCTTGCTCAAACCAGTGACCTTGGGCTTAAGCTGGAGACCATGGGATCATTTATTTTGATGATACCACACTCAAGCTGGTGAACTCAGCTGGCATCTCAGGTAGACACTCTATACATTGCAACAACACTGGTCAGGCTCAAATTGTATCTCTAATGAATATAGAATTAGCTCTCTTGAGTCACTTTGTGACTTATGCTAATATGCAAGTATAACTATTGTATAATTAGAAGATACCATTGTACATGTTATTATAGTATAGTGATTCTAGAAGAAAAAGGTGACCCAAATTATTCACAATATATCTGTCGTTACATGAAGAAAATTATATATGAATATATAATTGGGGCATTCATACTGACTTTTACCTCAAATAAGTTCAGTCAAAGACGTTCTAATAGAATCTAAAAATAATATTTATCAAGTGACTAATGTGTTAACATGTATTTTGTTTGTTTGTTTGTTTTTCTTTTTGTGGCGGATACAGGGAGAGTCAGAGAGAGGGACAGATTTGGACAGACAGACAGGAAAGGAGAGAGATGAGAAGCATCAATTCTTTGTTGCAGTTCCTTAGTTGTTCATTGATTGATTTCTCAAGGTGTTAACATGTTTTATGTATTTTTTTCTAGTAAAAGATCAGCAGAGGAATGTGTGTGTGCGTGTGTGTGTGTATGTGTGTGCAGGAGGCACAGTACAGAGATGCAATTACTCACAGATGGATTTTAGGGGAAAATTTATTATGATTAATAACAATATTAAAAATAAGGCAAAATCAAAAGGGTTTGAACTTATGTAACCTAAAGTAGAAAAAAGGAAATAATCAACACAACAATAAGCTACACAACATCACCAGATGGAGAAATATCACCCTGGGCTCTAGAGTAAATAATAACCAGTTAAAGCATAGACTAAGAAAAAGAGAATTATGAGTGTGTACTAATTTCACCAAACCATGGAGGAACACATCACCAGGCCAGGAAGCCTCAGCCTGGGCTTCAAAGTTAGTCACCCCTGTGCATATCTAGAACTTCAGGAGAGGTCTTAGATTTTACCTATTTTATGGGAAATTTTTGGCTGGAGGTTATTATACTAGGGCCCTTCATGCTTAGCCTCTAGGAACAGAGGAAGGTCACCACATTCCGGAATAATAAACTAGGCTGGCTGTCAAGTGATAAGAACATCCTCCCTGCCTTCAGAGGAAAAACTGCAGCAGACGTCTTATCCCACCCTGAGTAAATGACTCAGTCATTACTGCAGCCATTTTTTGTGACCCTTATTGTTCATGTTCAGTTGAGTTCCGAATATTTTTTTATATATTGTTTCTCCACTGTGTGTTTGTGTGTGTGTGTAAGAAATATTCTATGAAGCAAAATTTATTAAAATACTTTTCTATAATCATTTTCTTTTACTCCATGTGTGAGATATCTTAATTTTCTAAAGTTTCAAGTTTCATCTTTTGGGATGTACATATATATTTTTTGTGTTTTCTCCATTTCTTTTTCAACTATAGGAAGCAAAAGAAATGATTAATTAATTTATATTAGTTGTATAATTATATTTTTAAAGAGAAAATTTCACTGATCTATTATTCATTTTTAAGCATATTAAATGGCTTTTGTCCTTTAAATGTAATACACCATTGGTTTGAAAAGAGGTAGTTGAATCTTTGCTTTGCCAGTAGTTTTCATGTAATATATATTGGGTTCTTATTTAGGTGCTTTTTTTTTATAACTTATCCTGAAAAATCTTGTTCTCTCCCTATCTAAATTTTAGTGCCTGCACTTGTTATATTGTCCCAGTAGGGTCAAACCAAGTTAGTGTTCCCATCACTTACTATCATTCTTTGTAACCTTGGTGGTTGGGAATTAGTTTATGATTCTGTGCCCTAAGGGTCTGGTATTTTCGAAGGAGAAGAACAGAAAAATATGATGTTTCTCTATGTTGGTTTTTATATTAACAATGAAATTTTCTCTGTTAAGTTATGACTGGGCTCAAGCTGATTCTTGAGATGGTGTTTTTTTCTTGAGAAATGTGAAGTAAGCCACCTTACATGGAACTGCATATGCCTGATTATCTTTCTTAATAGAGAACTTTGCCCTATTGTTGACAAGTCCTGTATTTAATTGGAGACTCATTTCTGGATGACAAGGTATATTCCATCTGGTGTATTACAATGAATAACTGGGGGTATATTATTAATTATCACACAGAGACTTGGCAGTAATGAAAAGATCTTCGAACATAAACAAAACTGTTTTGTTCTCTACTAAATGACATTTTCTTAACTCATAAATTTGAAATTCTAGAACAATATGTGTATTTTTTCAAAATAACTTTAATAATACATTAACTATATATATATAGTTATATATATATAACTAGATGCTTTGGGAATTTTATTTTATTTTTTAATATTTATATTTTATTTAGAAAATTAACTTTAACATGGTGACATTGATCAATAAGAGTACATAGATTTCAGGTAAGCATTTCTGTAACATTTGAACCATTGATTATGTTGTGTACTCACCACCCAAAATCAAATAATTTTTGGTCACTTATATATGTCCTTCTCTATACCTTTCACCCCGTATCTTTTTCCACCTGGCGCCACTTTACTTTTATCTATGTCCATGAAACTCAGTTTTATGTCCCATCAAGGTGTGAAATCATATAGTTCTAAGCTTTTTCTGATTTACTTATTTCACTCAGTATAATGTTCTCAAGGTCCATCTATGTTGTTGTAAATATCACTATGTCATTATTTCCTATGGATGAGTAGCATTCCAAAGTATATATGTACCACATCTTTCTATTCAATCCTCTTTCAAAAGACACTTGTTGTTTCCATGTCTTAGCCGCTGTAAATAATGTCACGATAAACATGGGGGTGTTGTGTTTTTATTTACTAATGTTTTTGAGTAGATACATGTTAGAGGGATTGCTGGGTCATATGGTAATTCTATTCTTAATTTTTATTTTATTTTGTATTTTTCTGAAGTCAGAAGGGGGGAGGCAGAGAGACACACTCCTGCATGTGCCTGACTGAGATCCCCTTGGCATGCCTACAAGGGGGTGAAGCTCTGCCCCTCTGCGGTGTTGTTCTGTTGTGGCAAGAAGCTATCGGCAGATCTGAGGCAGATACCATGGAGCAGTTCTCAATGCCCGGGCCAACTGTGCTCCAATGGGACCTTGTCTGCTAGAGGGGAAGAAAGAGATAGACAGGAAGGAAAAGGGAAAGAGTGGAGAAGCAGATGGGTGCTTCTCCTGTGTACCCTGACCGGGAGTTGAACCTGGGACTTCCACACGGTGTACAGCTGAGCCACCAGCCAGGGCCTATTCTTCCTTTTTTTTAATCTTATTTTTATTAATTTTAATGCAGTGACATGGATAAATCAGGGTACATATGTTCCGAGAAAACATCTCCAGATTATTTTGACATTTGATTATGCTGCATACCCCTCACCCCAATCAAATTGTCTTCCGTTACCTTCTATCTGGTTTTCTTTGTGCCTCTCCCCTCTCCCTACCCCTTCCCTCTCATTCCTCGCCCCCTCCCCACCCCAGCACCCCACCCCCTGTTACCATCACATTCTTGTCCATGTCTCTTGAGTCTCAGTTTTATGTCCCATCTGTGTATGAGTTCATATAGTTCTTAGTTTTTTCTGATTTACTTATTTCACTCAGTATAATGTTATCAAGGTCCATCCATGTTATTGTAAATGATCCAATGTCATCATTTTTTATGGCTGAGTAGTATTCCATAGTATATTATATATGTACCAAAGCTTTTTAATCCACTTGTCCTCTGATGGACACTTGGGCTGTTTCCAGATCTTCGCTATTGTGAGCAATGCTGCCATAAACATGGGAGTGCTTTTCTCCTTCTGGAACTGTTCTATGATGTTCTTGGGGTATACGCCTAAAGGGGGAATAGCTGGGTAAAGAGGCAGTTTGATTTTTAATTTTTTAAGGAATCTCCATACTGTTTTCCACAGAGGCTGCACCAGTCTGCATTCCCACTAGCAGTGTAGAGAGTTCCCTTTTCTCCACATCCTGGCCAGCACTTATTCTGTGTTGTTTTGTTGATGAGCACCATTCTGACTGGTGTGAGGTGATATCTCATTGTGGTTTTAATTTGCATTTCTCTAATGATTAGTGATGTTGAGCATTTTTTCATATGCCTATTGGCCATCTGTATATCCTTTTTGGAGAGTGACTATTCATTTCTTTTGCCCATTTTTTGATTGGATTGTTTGTCTTTCTGCTGTTAAGATTTACAAGTTCTTTACAAATTTTGCTTATTAACCCCTTATCAGACTTACTGTCAAATATGTTCTCCCAATGTGTAGTTTGTCTTTTTATTCTGTTCTTATTGTCTTTGGCTATGCAAAAGTTTTTTAGTTTGATATAGTCCCATTTGTTTATTCTGTCTTTTATTTCACTTCCCCATGGAGATAAATCAGCAAATATATTGCTGCGAGAGATGTTGGAGAGTTTATTGCCTATATTTTCCTCTAAGATGCTTATGGTTTCACACCTTACATTTAAGTCTTTATCCATTTTGAGTTTATTTTTGTGAATGGTGTAAGTTGGTGGTCTAGTTTCATTTTTTTGCAGGTTGCTGTCCAATTTTCCCAACACCATTTGTTGAAGAGGCTTTCTTTACTCCATTGTATTTCCTTACCTCCTTTGTCAAATATCAGTTGTCCATAGAGCTGTGGGTTTATTTCTGGGTTCTACGTTCTGTTCCATTGATCTATATACCTGTTCTTATGCCAGTACCAGGCTGTTTTGTGTACAATGGCCTTGTAGTATAGCTTGATATCAGGAAGTGTGATATCTCCCTTTATTCTTCTTTTTTAAGATTGCTGAGACTATTTATGTTCTCTTTTGGTTCTATATAAATTTTTGGAATATGTGATCTATATCTTTAAAGTATGTCATTGGTATTTTCATTGGTATTGCATTGAATTTATAAATTGCTTTAGGTAATATAGACATTTTAATGATATTTATTCTTTCTAACCATGAGCATGGTATATGCTTCCACTTATTTGTATCTTCCTTGATTTCTTTTATCAATGTTTTATAATTTTCTGAGTACAAGTCTTAATCTCCTTGGTTAAATTTACTCCTAGGTACTTTACTTTTTTGGTTGTAATAGTGCAGGGGATTGTTTCCTTAATTTCTCTTTCTGACTGTTCATTGTTGGCATATAAAAATGCCTCTGATTTCTGAATATTAATTTTATATCCTGCCAATTTGCTGAATTCATTTCTCAGGTCCAGTAGTTTTTTGACTGAGACTTTAGGGTTTTCTATATACAATATCATATCATCTGCAAATAATGATAGCTTTACTTCTTCTTTTCTAACTTGAATGCCTTTTATTTCTTCTTCTTGTCTGATTGCTGTGGCTAGGAATTCCAGGACTATGTTGAATAAGAGTGGTGAAAGGGGGCACCCCTGCCTTGTTCCTGATCTTAAGGGGATTATTTTTAACTTTTGCCCATTGAGTATGATGTTGGCTGTGGATTTGTCATAGATGGCTTTTATTACATTGAGATATGTTCCCTGTATTCTAACTTTGTTGAGAGTTTTGATCATGAATGGGTGCTGAATTTTATCAAATGCTTTTTCTGCATTTATTGAAATTATTATGTGGTTTTTCTCCTTCATTTTGTTTATGTGATGAATAACATTGATTGATTTGCAAATATTGTACCAGCCTTGCCTCCCCAGAATAATGCCACTTGATCATGGTGTATGATTTTTTTTCATATATTGTTGAATCCAGTTTGCTAATATTTTGTTGAGGATTTTAGCATCTATATTCATCAGGGATATTGGCCTATAGTTTTCTTTCTTTGTGTTGTCTTTGCCTGGTTTTGGAATCAGAATTATGCTCACTTCATAAAAGGAGCTTCCTTCCTCTTGAATTTTTTGAAATAGCTTCAGAAGGATAGGAGTTAGTTTTTCTTTGAATATTTGGTAGAATTCACTTGTGAAGCCATCTGGCCCAGGACTTTCCTTTTTGGGAGTTATTTGATAACTGTTTTGATCTCATTTGGTGTAATTGGTCTGTTTAGGTTTTCTGATTCTTCTAGATTGATTTTTAGAAGATTGTATGTTTCAAGGAATTTGTCCATTTCATCTAGGTTGTCTAGTTTTTTGGCATACAGTTCTTCATAGTATTTTCTTATAATATTTTGTATTTCTGTTGTGTCAGTTATTATTTCTCCACTCTCATTTCTAATTTTATTTATTTGAGTCCTCTCTCTTTTTTCTTGGTGAGTCTAGTTAAAGGTTCATCAATCTTGTTTACCTTTTCAAAGAACCAGCTCCTGGCCCTGGCTGGTTGGCTCAGTGGTAGAGCGTCGGCCTGGCATGCAGAAGTCCCGAGTTCGATTCCCGGCCAGGGCACACAGGAGAAGTGCCCATCTGCTTCTCCACTCCTCCCCCTCTCCTTCCTCTCTGTCTCTCTCTTCCCCTCCCGCAGCGAGGCTCCATTGGACCAAGGATGGCCAGGGCACTGGGGATAGCTCCTTGGCCTCTGCCCCAGGTGCTAGAGTGGCTCTGGTTGCGACAAAGCGACGCCCCGGAGGGGCAGAGCATTGCCCCCTGGTGGGCAGAGCATCGCCCCCTGGTGGGCGTGCCGGGTGGATCCCGGTTAGGCGCATGTGGGAGTCTGTCTGACTGTCTATCCCTGTTTCCAGCTTCAGAAAAATACAAAAGAAAAAAAAAAAAAAAGAAGAACCAGCTCCTAGTTTCATTGATTCTCTGTATTGTTTATTTAGACTCTATGTCATTTATTTCTGCTCTGATCTTTATTATTTCCTTCTTTCTACTACATTTGGGCTTTACTTGCTGTTCTTTTTCTAGTTCTTTTAGATGTAGGGTTAAGTTGTTTATTTGAGCTTTTTCTAGCTTTTTAAAGTGTGACTGCAGTGCTATGAACTTCCCTCTCAGTACTGCTTTTGCTGTGTCCCATAAATTTTGAGTTGTTGTTTGCTCATTATCATTCATTTTTAGGAATTTTCTTATTTCTTCTTTGATCTCATTGTAAATACTTTCATTATTTAACAACCTGCTATTTAGTTTTCATGTGTTTGAAAATTTTTGAGCTTTTCTGTTGTGGTTGATTTCTAGTTTTACGCCTTTGTGATCAGAGAAAGTGCTTGATATGATTTCAATCTTCTTAAATTTGTTGAGACCACTTTTGTGCCCTAACATGTGGTCTATCCTAGAGAATGTACCATGAGCACTTGAAAAGAATGTATATTCTTCTGCTTTTGGGTGAAAGGTTCTGAAGATATCTATTAAATTGAGTTGATCTAGTGTGTCCTTTAAGTCTGCTCTTTTTTTGTTAATTTTCTTTCTTGAGGATCTATCTAGTGATGTTAGTGGGGCATTAAAATCCCCTACTATTATAGTATTGCTGTTGATCTTGCTCTTTATATCCATCAAAGTCTGCTTTATATATTTAGGTGCTCCTATATTAGGTGCATAGATATTTATAATAGTTATATCTTCCTGTTGGATTGCTCCCTTTATCATTATTTAGTGGCCTTCTTTATCTCTTACTATATTCTTTGTTTTAAAGTACATTTTGTCTGATATAAGTATTGCTACCCCAGCTTTTTTTTCATTTCCATTTGCATGAAATGTTTTTTTTTCATCTTTTTACCTTCAGTTTATGTGCATATTTTGTTTTAAGGTGTGTCTCTTGTAGACAGCATATGCACGGGTCCTGTTTTTTTTATCCATGCAGCTACCCTATTTCTTTTGATTGGATCATTTAATCCATTTACATTTAAGGTTATTATGGATATGTAGTTTATTGTCATTTTATTCTTTAAAGCTGTATTCTTCTTTTGCTATATTCTTTTCCCACTTTGATCTGTTTACAACAGGCCCCTTAACATTTCCTGCAGCATTGGTTTGGTTGTAATGAATTCCTTGAGTTTTTGTTTTTTTTTTTTTGGTCTGGAAAACGTTTTATTTCTCCTTAAATTTTAAGTGTTAGCCTTGCTGGATAAAGTAGTCTTGGTTGTAGGTTCTTGTTCTGCATCACTTTAAATATTTCTTGCCATTTCCTTCTGGCCTCAAGTGTTTCTGTTGAGAAGTCGGATGTCATCCTTATGGTGCCTCCTTTGTAGGTGATAGCCTTTTTTTTCTCTAGCAGCTTTTAATATCTTCTCTTTATCGCTTAGCTTTGGTATTTTAATTATGATGTGTCTTGGTGTAGGTTTCTTTGGTTTTCTCTTTAGTGGAGTTCTCTGTGCTTCTTGAACTTGTGAGTGTTTCTCCTGCATTAATTTAGGGAAGTTTTCAGCTATGATATGATTGAACAATGTCTCTATCCCTTGTTCTTTCTCTTATTTTTTAGGAACCCCTATAATGCGTATATTATTTCTCTTTATGTTGTCACAGAGCTCTCTAAGAGTTTCCTCAGACTTTTTGAGTCTCTTTTCTTTTTTATTCTCTGCTTTCATGCCTTCATTCCAGTTGTCCTCCAACTCACTGATTTGTCCTCAGCTCTATCCATCCTGTTTTTAATTCCTTCCATTGTGGTCTTCATTTCTGATACTGTGTTTTCCATCTCTGACTGATTCTTTTTTTAATATTTCAATATCTTTTTTTATACTTGCTATTTCTTTATTTAGGTGTTCATGATGACCACCCATTGTTGTTCTAAGATCCCTTAGCATCCTTACAATCATTATTTTGAACTCCGCATCTGAAAGTTTGATTATTTCCATATCAGTTCATCTCCTGAAGGTTTCTCTTGTGGTTTTTTTTGGATTCCACTTCTTTGTTTTCTCATTATGTCTGTGTGTTTGGGTGTTTTGTTTGCAGAGCTGGTTGAGTCTAGGTTTGGTGTTGTCTGCATCCAGTTTTCACTTGTGTGGTTTCTAGGTCTTCTTGGGTTGCCATCAGCTATTATTTGTAATCCACTTTCAGATTTGGGCTGCTTTGAAGTCTTGATTTGTTTGTTTTCTTAACAGGTGATTGTCTTGTTTGCTGATCTCAGCAGGGGGCTTATTTGAAACTGTATCCAGGAATGTGATGTGTGTGACCTGAGGCTCTGAAGTCCTCTTCTGCCAGTTAATCTCTCTGGGGGTGGGTTGCTTTCTCCTATTCTTCATTTTTTTGAGGAACCAACATACTTTCTTCCATAATAATTGTACTAATTTGTGTTTTGACCAACACTTGTTATTAGATGTACTATTGATTATAGCCAACCTAACAAGTGTAAGTTGGTATCTCATTGTAGTTTTGATTTGCATTTCTCAAATAGCTAGTGAATAATCATATTAAGGGCAATGACCTATTTACTTTGTATCAATTTCTGAGCCTGTATCACAAATATAGTTTAGATTTTTTATATGAAGCTTGAACTGCCAAAACATTTTTTTAATGTTTGCTAAGTATATTATATGGTTAGAAAGTTAGTCTATTAAATGTTTTAAGAGCTGTTTTAGGTTCACAGAAAAATTGAGAGGAAGGTACAGAGATTCCTTCTATATCTATGTTCTTATACAAGCTTAACCTTCTTCATTATTAATCAGGGTGGTACTTTTGTTACAATTGATATAGTTGACACATCATAAATGTACAAAGTTCATAGCTTATCTTCTTGTAGAGAATCATTTTATTTTAAAAAGAAAATAAAATATATGAAGAAGATGGCAACAAAGATATCTAATTTACTACTAGAAGTTGATGAACAGAAAATGTATAAGATTTATAGTGTCCCTTTGTGCAAGATGGAACAAGTAAGAGTGGAGAGTGAAGAACAAAAAAATTGATATACAAAATTTTTGCAAAAAACTGATTCTGCACTGAGATTCAAATAAGGCTTTGCTGGATGCCTATATTATGAGGCCTCTAACAAAAATTAGCATCTCCTAAGATTTTGTCTGACTTACATTAGGTCAAGGTATCAAAAAGGTTACAAGATGAAGATAATTTTTTTTTAATGTAGAGAGAGACAAGGAGAAAGAAGCAGAGAGACAAGAACATCAAGGTGTTCCTGTATGTGTCCTGACCAAAGATTGAACCTACAACCTTGTCGTTTTGGGATTACACTCTGACTAAGCTAATCAGCCAGTGCCCAAGAAGCTAAAAGTCAGGTTCCAAAAAGAGTAAGTGGCTCTATGTCTATGTAGAATACATGTTGCTGTATTATTTAAGAGATATGATAGGCAGAATACCTTGATTTTTTAATCATATATATATATATATATATATATATATATATATACACACACACACATTTTTTTAAGTGAGAGGAAGGGAAATAGAGAGACAGACTCCTCATACGCACCTACCAGTATCCATCTGGCAATCCCTGTCTGGGGCCGATGCTCGAATTTGAGCTATTCTCAGTGCCTGAGGATGATGCTAAAACAATTGAGCCACTGGCTGCAGGAGGGAAAGAGAAATAATGGGTGAGCAAGAGGAATAGAAGCAGATGGTAGCTTCTTGAGTGTGCCTTGACCAGGATTGAACCAGGACATCACACATTGGGCAGATAGTCGATCACAGAGTGAGCCTGACAGGGCCTCCTTTATTCTTGATGCATACATTACTTTTATTTAGCAGGACTGGCTTTTCAAGTGAGATGGCAGCATAATCTATTTAATTAAAATAGTTATTGTAATAAATAAGACATGTATCTTTAACTTGATATAATTAGACTTTAATAGTCTAAGGGGGGGAAACAAAACAAAACTGACAAGAATTGGTAAACTAGAGTAATAGAAGACTGCAATAATAGCAGAAGTCCTAAAAATCTCACTCATTTTCCTCCCACCAAATTTTGTTTTATGCTTAAAAAATGTCTTACAGGTTTTGATTTTCCAGGTTAATTGTCTTGTAATGAGTTGGGAATCTAGTTTTTATGTCTTACTCTTCCTATAGCTTAGCAAAGGGCTTCCTTACTCTGTCAAAGGTGAAGAGAGTGTATGAGACATTTAAATTTTCTTTTTAATGGTTTGGCCTGCAAGTGATACTTCTTCTTCTCACCTGGTTTTGCCTAACTTCAAGGAGGCAAAGAAATGAAAGATAGCATGTGTAATATTTGATGATCATTACTGTCTTTGTACATAAGATTGGATAATTTTGAGGAATTATGTAAGGCTCTTTGTTTACAAAGATATTGAGACTTAGGAAGGTATAGTAGTACTAGCACCAATTAGCAACAGTTCACTATGATAGATAACCAAAAAACTGGCCCAAAGATTTAAGCAAAATTAATATATGAGGCCCTGACCGGTTGGCTCAGAGGTAGAGCATTGGCCTGGCGTGCAGGGGACCCGGGTTCGATTCCCGGCCAGGGCACATAGGAGAAGCGCCCATTTGCTTCTCCACCCCCCCTCCTTCCTCTCTGTCTCTCTCTTCCCCTCCCACAGCCAAGGCTCCATTGGAGCAAAGATGGCCCAGGCGCTGGGGATGGCTCCTTGGCCTCTGCCCCAGGAGCTGGAGTGGCTCTGGTTGAGGTGGAGCGACGCCCCAAAGGGGCAGAGCATCGCCCCCTGGTGGGCAGAGCATCGCCCCTGGTGGGCGTGCCAGGTGGAGCCCGGTCGAGTGCATGCGGGAGTCTGTCTGACTGTCTCTCCCTGTTTCCAGCTTCAGAAAAGCAAAAAAAAAAGAAAGAAAAAAAATTAATATATGAAAGAAAAAACACTAAAATCCAATGTCAAAATGATGTAATATGGTGAGAAAGAATTTTGTTTTAAATAAATGGAGTTAGATAAATTGAATATTTATACTAAAAAAATATATATATATATATAGTTTATATCACAATACAATGAAGTCAATGTCCGGTACATTTAGCATCCCATGTATAGGTAATATTGTCAATCTTTTTAAAGAAAATATAGGACCATCTCAAGATTTTGGACATGGCAATAATTTTCTAAACATTTAAGAAAAAAATTAGTAAAATAGACCACATTAAAGTTAATAACTTATGTTCTTTTAAAAGGCATGGTTTAAAGAGTGAAAATGCAAACCACAATGTTGGAAAAATATTTTACAGTAAACATATTTTCAAATATAGTGTTCTACAATAAAGAAATAAAAAATAACCCAACAGTGAAATCAAAGAAAGTACCTGAATAGGCACTTCGTGAAGGAAGATTATCAAATGGCCAATAAACATATTAAAAGATAATCAATTTTATTAGTTATTTAGGAAATGGAAGTCAAAATCACAATAGGACATGACTGTACATCAGAAGAATGGCTAAAATGAAAAAGATATACCAAAAAAATATAAAAAAGAAAAAAAGAAAAAGAAAAAGATATGCCAAGTTTTAGCCTGTGTGCAAATGTGGATTCACTAGAACACTTTCATAAATTGACAAACTCATTTTAGAAAACTCATTAACAATATCATCTGAAAGGAAACATATTCAGAACTGATGAACTAGGATTCTACTCCTTGATATAAATTCTATAGAAATGTGTTTAGATATTTACCAAAATACATTTTCAATAATGTTCATAACAGCATTATTCTTAAAAGGTTCAAGGTGTAAATAATCCAAATGTCCATTACATGCAACATAGATCAGAGGTCAGGAAACCTTTCCCACATGAGGCCAGATAGTAAATGATTGAGGACATATGCAGGATATACGGTCTCTGGCACAACTTCTCAACTCTGCCATGATAGTGTGAAAGCAGCCACAGAAAATACATAAACAAGTGTATTTCAATAAAACTTTAGTGACAAAAATGCCAGCCAGGTTTGGCCTATGGGTCATAGTTTCCTTACCTATGGCATACATAAATAAATCTGCCATATTTAAACAATGGATATTAGAAAAAAATGGGAATGAACAGACTTCTGCTACCTGCATCAGTATGGATAAAAGCGCAAATATTTTTGAGTGGAGGAAGTCAGACACATAAACATAAAAATAGTAGAATTTCACTTATAACCTGACCATCTGTGGTGTTAAAACTCAGAAGAGTGGTGTCCTTTGTTGTGTGTAAGTTTGTGGGAGTCAGGACTGAAGGAAAGTCTAGACATGAGAAATGGGATGGTGCTTTTAAAAAATAACATGTTCCATTTGAACTAGCTTTTTAAACATGCATGTCTACTTGTGTAAATTCATCAAGCTCTATATTTATGATTAGTTCATGCTACTGTATTGCTGCGGACCAGCGCGGCTCCAAATAACGGTGCGGAATTAAGGAAACACACTTTATCAAAACAAAACCGATGGGACCGGGAGGACTCCTCAAACTGCCTGGCAGTATCGGAGTGCCCCACAGCCCCAGTTCGCTTTATTATATAGACCTATGCAAATCAAGGACCCTGATACAAAGTTGCACATCAAAGGCTAAGACAGGAATTCTCCCAAGGCAAAAACAGGATACATTAGTGAAATTTACAAACATCTGAAACAAACAAAGAGTCAGAGGAAGGGCATGTATATTGTTTCCTGCAACCCAAGGAAGGAAGTGGAGAGGGTGCAAATACTCAGCATCAAAGCCAAATATGGAGATGGAGGGGGGAGAACTTAGCCCCCTGCCAAGCCTCAAATCTATAATGGCTTTTTGCCATTAACAGTCCACAACACTGTATGAACATTATTATTCAGTAAATAATATTTTATAAATTGCATCAGTAAAGGATGATTCTGGGAAAAGTGATTATCCACAGCTTCTTGATCTAACACTAATAGACATTCATGTTTCTCATATGCCAATTTAAATCTCTTTGACTATGCTAGAGAAAGGACAGGGGATTAAATTACATTTAGAAGGAGACCATAAAACTAATTCTTTTTTTTTTCTTTTTTAGTGAGAAGAGAGGAGTTAGAGAGACAGGCCCATCCAGGATCCACTTGGCAAAACAGCACCCTCCATCTGGGGCCAAAGTGAGAGAGGAAGAGAGAGGGAATGGGGAGAAAGAGAGAAGAGAAGCAGATGGTCACTTCTCATGTGTGCCTTGACCGGGGATTGAACCCAGGACATCAGCACCTGGTCGGACACTCTAACCCCTGATCCAATAGGCCAGGGCCAAAACTAATTCTTATAAAAATAAATAAACAAATAAATGAATGAAAGAAAGAAAGAAAGAGAGAGAGAGAGAGAGAGAGAAAGAAAGAAAGAAAGAAAGAAAGAAAGAAAGAAAGAAAGAAAGAAAGAAAGAAAATGCTCTTTAGTCACAGGGGCACAGTAAATGCAGAAATTCAATTTTTCCTTATATTTTCATATATAACATGATAGTATTAAATTACTACACAAAAATCTGTTTTAATTTACACTTATAACTGATGATAATCTTTGTGCTCTGGTTTTCTCAATATTGATAAGAATTTCTTTTTAAAAATTATATGAAATAAATGTTACAAGTAGGAAGATTTAAAAATCAATAACTTTATGGATTTACTAGCATTCTCTCTTGGGATAAAAGTATCTTAAAAATATATTGCTAGATAAAGCACTTGAGTACAAGCCAAGCTTTAGTAAGTAACAAGTTAAAAAGAAAAAAAAAACACAGGTAAAACAACACTTTTAAATTTTTTATTTATTCATTTTTAGAGAAAGAGAACAGAGAGAGAAAGGGAGGAAAGAGCAGGAAGCATCAACTCCCATATGCGCTTTGACCAGGCAAACCCAGGGTTTCAAACCTGAGACTTTAGTGTTCCAGGTCGATGCTTTATCCACCGCACCACCACAGGTAAAGCATAACACATTTTTAATGCATTCTTCCCATTAGTATTTGACAATGAATTGAAGAGAATAAGAGGTCATTTAGAAACATTAAAATATTAGGCAAATTTCATTCAATATATTAAAACATTGAAATACTACTATTTAAATACCATTTATAATTATAAAAATGCCTTATAATTTTTTTTCTTTATTATTAATTTTAATGAGGTGACATTGATTAATTAGGCTACATAGATTCACAGAAAATATCTCCAGGTTATTTTGACATTTGATTTTGTTGCATACTCATCACCCAAAGTCAAATTGTCTTCCATCACCTTCTATATGGTTTTTTTTGTGCCCCTACCCTCCACCTTCCTCTCCTCCCCCTTTCCCCCCATAACCACCACACTCTTGTCCATATCCCTTAGTCTCATTTTTGTGTCCCACCTATGTATGGAATCATTCAGTTCTTAGTTTTTTCTGATTTACTTATTTCACTCAGCATAATGTTATTAAGGTCCACCCATGTTGTTGTAAATGATCCTATGTCATCATTTCTTATGGCTGAGTAGTATTCCATAGTATGTATATACCACATCTTCTTTATCCAATCTTCTATTGAAGAGCTTTTTGGTTGTTTCCATGTCTTGGGCACTGTGAACAATGCTTCAGTGAACATGGGGCTGCATGTGTCCTTATATACCAGTGTGTTTGAGTTTTGGGGGTATATACCCAGTAGAGGGATTGCTGGATCATATGGTAGTTCTATTTTTAATTTTTTGAGGAACTACCATATTTTCTTTCATAATGGTTGTACTACTTTACATTCCCACCAACAGTGGATGAGGGTTCCTTTTTCTCTGCAGCCTCTCCAACACTTGTTATTACCTGTCTTGTTGATAATAGCTCATCTAACAGGTGTGAGGTAAAAATTGCATTATAATTTATAGGTAGTCATAATATGAGTAAAAATTTTATATGTTTTATTGGGCTATATTTTATTTTTTTTAATTTATTTATTTTAGAGAGGAGAGAGAGAAAGAGAGAAAGGGGAAAGGAGTGGGAAGTATCAACTTCAATATGTGCCCTGACCACACAAGTGCAAGGTTTCAAACTGGTGACCTCAGCATTCCAAGTCAATGCCCTATCCACCACAGATCATGCTATTGGGCTATATTTTCAAGAACATAATGCAATGAATAGACTTCTTAGGCCCTAATTTAGGATGCTTCTCCAATATTTTGTTTAAGTAGGTGAGAGGATATATAATTTTCCATATATTTAGTGTCAGTCTACATCAGGGGTCAGGAACCTTTTTGGCTGGGAGAGCCATGAATGCCACATATTTTAAAATGTAATTCTGTGAGAGCCATACAATATGTTTAACACTAAATACAAGTAAATGTGTGCATTTTATCTAAGACCAACACTTTTAAAGTACAATAAGTCTCTGAATTCTTTTTAATAACGTTGTTATGCTGTTGCTAACTAATGATGAATAATGTACTTCTTACCATTAATGCGACTTCTGGTGCTGCATGGTTTTTCTGATGGCTTTGTAGTCTGGTTGATACGTGGTAAAATTAAGCTTCATGTAGGCATTGAGACTTCCATTCGTTAAACATGATTGTAGGTTGGTCTTAACGTTGGTCTTAACGTTCTTTAGATGTGAGAAAGACTGCTCACATGCATACGTAGAGCCAAACATTGTCAGTACAGCAATACTCACATGCTGTAGTGTGTGGTATGTGATGGGAAGCACATTTCAAGTTTTGACAATCAGCTGGTCCACGGGTTGAAGTTTTCTCATTTCTCCCCACTTGTGTTTCCTCACCAACTCTGCTTGCTGTCGTGTAAGTCTTTCCAAATCTTCACTCAGTGACTTGAACTTATTCACCCACATGTCTGAGACCTTCAGGTCAGCAGCGTGTAGCTCAAAATCTCTGATGGAGACACCGGGAATGTAACTCAGTTTGGTGCTGTCCACTGCACACTCGTGTGGATGGGTGATGAACTTAAAATGATGAGAGCGCTCATGAAATTCTCCAAAGCACACTTTGAATGATTGCAGGAGATTAGATGTGAAGCCTGCTAGCTGATGGAGATTAAGATGTTGAGCAGGGTCACTTGCTGTGCATGCATCTTTAAACTCTCCCAATTTTTCAAAGTGAAGGAAACAACCTGTTTCAATGTCAGCGATGAAGAGTTCCAGCTTGTTTTCAAATGCAAACTACTTGTTGAAGGGATAAGACTGTATTTCCAACACCTTGCATTTTCACATTGAGCTGGTTCAGATGTTCAGTCATGTCCACAAGATAGTAGAACTTCAGAGGCCACTCAGTGTTAGCAAACTCAGGATGCTTGACATTTTTCATTTCAGGAAAAGTTTGGATTTCACTCAGACAAGCTGCGAAATGGCTGAGCACCTTCCCTCTTGACAACTAATGCACATTGTTGTACAAAAGCAGACCAGGATAATTATTCCCAACTTCATCCAGCAGTGTTTTAAACTGGCGATCATTTAAAGCTCGTGCAACAATAAAGTTGTCCACTCAAATGACCAGTGACATTACCTCACCAAGCTGCTCGCCACACATCTAAGCACAAAGTGCCTCCTGATGTAGGATGCAGTAAAAACTTAGGATGGGTCTCTTTTCATGTTCACAAAGAAGTGCTATGAATCCTCTGCTTTTCCCCACCATGCATGGAACACCATCAGTACACACTGAAATTAGTTTATCCATTGGTAGATTTTGTTCTTTAGCCAACTCAGTAAAATACTTGAATAAATCCTCCCCTCTTGTTGTCTCTTTCATAGACAAAACAGCAAGACTTTCCACTGTAGTGTGTCACTGACAGCATACCTTGCAATCATGCTGAACGGAGATATATGGCTTATGTCTGTTGACTCATCCAAAGCAAGAGAAAAGAATGGTGCTGCATTTATGTCCTTCACTTGTGATGCCTCAATTTGATTTGTCATCATGATGATACAATCGTGAACAGTTCTTGCCGACAGAGACATGTATTTTATTTGTTTGATTATCTTTTCTTTATCCAAAAAGTCATAAAAAAGTTCATTGGCAATATCAATCATGAATGTTTTGGCATACTCCCCATCTGTGAATGGCTTTTTGTTTCTCACAACTGCTAAAGCACCAGCAAAGCTAGCCAATTTATTTCCAGTCACTTTGTTGGGTTCAAACACGGAATTGCGGCTGACTAGCTTGCACTTTGCACAGTAGCTCTTGACATGTTTTTTTCCTGCTGTCCCCTGCTGGATGTTTCGGTGCAAATATAGTATGGCCTGTGTGGAAATGCTGCTTTATATTTGACCATTTCATCGATGCAATTTTATCATTGCATATTATATACACTGCAGAACCTGCTCTCTCCACAAAGGCGAATTCTTCTGTCCATTCCTGCTGAAAAGTATGATACTCCTCATCTTTTTTTCTTTTAGCCATCTTCTTCATCAAAAGGGTTTCTGCAATTAGCTAGCTGAACTTGATTAAAAGGAGGGAAGTTTACTTCCTGACCTCACAACGACCCATGTACATTACGCATTATCCAATAAAAATTTGGTATTGTCCTGGAGGACAGCTGTGATTGGCTCCTGCCACCTGCAACCATAAATATAAGCGGTAGAAAATAAATGGATTGTAATATATAAGAATGTTTTATATTTTTAATGTTATTTTTTTAATTAAAGATTTGTCTGCGAACCAGATGCAGCCATCAAAAGAGCCACATTTGGCTCACAAGCCATAGGTTCCCGACCCCTGCTCTACATGATAATTATTGTTATTGAAGAAATTTTATTTTATTACTATAATATTCACTTTGATTTTGAAAAATGGTATTTTTTATTTGGCAAATAAAATCTATGAATTCTTAAATATATATATATTGCTAAAATATTACATATCAAAATTATATAAATTTTATAATTTATTAAAATGCAATACATTCTAAATATTCAGGAATAGTTCATTGGTTAAGTAACTGAAACTAATCATATCTTATTTTTTGAAATTTTATAAAGGTTTATTTAAGAGTCCTCTCTTGGTTATAAAATGTTACATATTTTTTCTCTTTTTCACTTTCTAAATACAACTGAAATTAATGTTATTGTATATTAGTTTCAGGTGTACAGTGTAATGGTTAGACATTTATATAATTTATTGAATGATTCACCCCATTAAGTCTAGTACCCACTTGGCCATATGCAGTATTATTGATTATATTTCTTATGCTGTACTTTATATTCCTGTGACTGTTTTGTAGCTGGCAGTTTCTATTTCTTTTCTTTTTTTTAATGTTTATTGTATTTATTTTAGAGAGAGAGAGAGAGAGAGAGAGAGGAAGGGAGAGAGGGAGAAAGAGACAGGAACATCAATCTGTTCTTGTGTGTGTCCTGACCATGGACCAAACCAGCAATATCAGTGCTTCATGACAATGCTTTAACCACCTGAGCTATCTGATCAGGGCCCAATTTATATTTCTTAAAAATTCCTTCACCTTTTTTACCTAACCTCCAAACCTACTCTTATCTGTCAACCCTCAGTTTGTTCTCTGTAGCTATGAGTCTGTTTCTGTTTTGTTTGTTTATTTTGTCCTTAGAATTCCTCATATAAATACAATCATGGTGTTTGTCTTTTTTGTTTAACTGATTTCACTTAGCATAATACCCTCTAGGTCCATTCATGTCGCAAATAGTAAGGTTTCATTTATGGCTGAACAATATTTCATTGTATACAGTGTGTCCGTAAAGTCATGGTGCACTTTTGACCAGTCACAGGAAAGCAATAAAAGACAATAGAAATGTAAAATCTGCACCAAATAAAAGGCCTACCAGAACGGGGTTTCTCTACCAAACTGCCAGTTTCCTTCAACTGCTTATCTCATCGAGTAATGTTATTCCTATGTAGTGGGGCTTCATTATAAATGCTTCCATATTCACATTGCACTTTGGTCACGGATTTGAATTTAGCGAGCCACAAAACACACTGAACTTTCCTCTGTATTGTCCACATCTCAACTGGCATGGCCGTGGGCTGCTCCGCTGTATACACGGTGTTACGTCATCATCTGAGAATGCGCACATGCTGGCACATCATCCTACAAAAACTGGAGGGTTTTCCTTTTATTTGGTGCAGATTTCACATTTCTATCGTCTTTTGTTGCTTTCCTGTGATTGGTCAAAAGTGCACCATGACTTTATGGACACACTGTACATGTATATGCACCACAACTTCTTTATTTAATTGTCTATTGATGGGCACTGAGGTTGCTTGGTATTGAAAATAATGATATAATGAATATAAGGGTACATATATCTTTTTGAATTAGTGTTTTGAATTTCTTC
This sequence comes from Saccopteryx bilineata, assembly GCF_036850765.1. Lineage (NCBI taxonomy): Eukaryota > Metazoa > Chordata > Mammalia > Chiroptera > Emballonuridae > Saccopteryx > Saccopteryx bilineata. The sequence goes on from NC_089498.1 coordinate 66,740,362, forward strand.
AGATAAATACCTAGAAGTGGAATTGTTGGATCATAAGGTAGTTCTATTTTTAATTTTCTAAGGAATCTCCATATTGTTTTTCCATAGTGGTTGTGCTAATTTGCCTTCCCATCAACAATGCATGAGCATTTTTTTTCTCCACACCCTTGCTAACACTTATTTGTTGATTTATTGATGATAGCCATTCTGACAGGTGTGAGGTGATACCTATCTCATTGTGTTTTTAACTTTCATTTCTCTGATGATTAGTTGTGTTGAGCATTTTTTCTTTATTGTCTATAAAAATCTGTATATCCTCTTTGGAGAAGTTTCTGTTCAGGTTCTCTGTCCCTTTTAAAATCGAATTGTTTGAGCTCTTTGTTGTTAAGCTACAGCTTCTTAAATTTTGGATATTAACCCCTTATCGGATGTATCATTGGTGACTGCAGCATCCATCAAGGCCAACTACATCCCAAAAGCGGTTGGTGGTGTCTGATATGGGTGAGGAGAGAGTCATCAAGGTGTAGTAAGAGGTGTTGAACATGCTAATACAGGTTCAGGGTTTGTTGTGTGGGGAGAGGGCTCAACACAGGAAAGACAAAAGCTCTCCTCCCAGCCTTTGTCCTAACTCAGTTTCTCCTGTATGTCTTGGTGCCTCTCAAGCCTTTTTCCTCTCCACTAAAGCCCACCACAACTGCCAGAACAGGAGTGAATCTGTGCTCCAGCCCTTTATGAGGACCCCTGGATTTCCAGCAGCCTTCCATGTCACCAAGCCTAACACAAATATTCACCCTGAGAAAGTACTATACTTAACTGAGAAGTCTACCTGGTAAAAAAATTATATGAGGGGCTCAAGAAGAACATCACAAAAGTTATTTTAACTTTTACTAAGTGTGATTTCAAATATAGGTTTTATTTTTCTTTTTTATAAATCTCAAATTGTAATTAGCCTTAAAATTATTTTAAGAAAATTCTATTGAAAGAAAATATATCTGCATGATTATGTAAACCTGCACATATATTAGCAGAAATAGTTAACATTAGGTGGCACTGTTTTCCTTTTACAAAGAAGAAACAAATAGCACTTGTCCCTAAGTCAGTCGTTAATAGAATCTTAAAGTATTTACACAATGGTAATTTAATTAAAACATGGCAGATATTTGAAAAATGTATTGCCCACCAAAAAAATAACACATGACAGTAATGTAATATGATATATGTAACAAGTTTTATGAATTAACATCCAGTGAATATATTTTACATGTTTCTTTGTGCTCATTTTGTTTTTACTTTATAAGGTTTTACACAGATCACAATACTTTACCTTGCAATCTTAAGTTATAGTGGTCACAAGGAACATTCACTTCTCAATAGATATATGAAACTTAAGTTAGAATGGCCTTATTTATATTTTCATCTATATTCATAATTATTGTGTTTATTTCAGCTTCTAAAATCAGATATGTTGTTCACTTGTTTAATATTGCTCTATGACATTTTTTATTACATTTCTTCAAACTTAATTTACAGATTGTAGGTGTTATATTGATACATGCAATCTAAATAACTAGCATTTTAATATTCACATATACTTTTCTAAGATTTTTTAAAAATTGATTTTAAGAGTGACATTGGTTAATATAATTAAACAGGTTTCAGGTGTCCAATTCTACAATACATCTTTGTACACCATAGTGTGTGTTAGTGTGTGTTCACCCTCTCCTTAATCAAGTCCTCATCCATCACCACTTATCCCCCATACCCTCCTTGCCCTCCTTGAAATCACCACACTGTTGTTCATGTCCATAAGGTTTTGGGGGTTTTCTGGTCCTTTTTTTTTTTTTTTTTGCTCTATCCCTCAGCAAATGATTAACTAAATACACCCATACACACACACACACACACACACACACACAAACATAATTAACTTGTTATCCTCACATTTAAAGACAAATCTATGATGTATGTTTTTGTTACTCTTTCAATATTTATCATCTTTTACCAGTACTATTGTAAACACACTTTTTGAATGATTTTCTTTCTTTTCTAATCAGCCTCTACCCTAATGCTACAGTGTTTCTTCTACAACAAAAATCCTCTAATACAATATTTAATAACTTGTTTTGTGACTTGACCCATCTATTATTAACCAAATTTCTAAATGTAGTCCCATAATTTTCTATGTAACATCATGGATTTGTAGTTTGTGAGCAAGTTTCTGACTCTTCTTCATTTCTACCTTTGCACATGCTCTTATTTTCCTCCTTTTTATTCTAGCAAATTCATGTTTGTCCTCCCCCTCAATAAAACATAAAAAAGAAATCAGCTAAATTTTCACTCATACACATAAGTTAAAGTACTTTTCTTTCTACTCTATTTTTGTATTTTAGTGCACATACTGCTGTGTACTGGAATTGTGTGTGTGTGTTTTCTCCCCTTTAGATTTCAAGGGCCTTGAAGCCAGGGGCCATATTCTTATAATGCACAGCACATAAAGAGATAGTGCAGCATAATTCTGAAGAGTAAAGTCTCTGGCATCTGGCTTTTAAGTCCCAGTTTAGCACTTACTAACTTTGAGACCTCACACAAATAATTTAACTTTCTGGAGCACACATTTCTCATCTTTAAAATGAGAATAATAATGAACTAATAAAATTGGTGTAAATGAGTTAATATTTAGGCTAGAAATGATAACTGTTCAATAAGTATTTACAGTTTCTATTATAATAGATACCTGAATAATACTGATACATGTGTAAGTTAATTTTGATGGTATACTCCCCCAAAATCACAAACATTGTGCAAAACATTTGTATACCAGAAAGTACAACATGTTGCCAAATGACTGCCTGAACAATGAATCTTGGCTTTAAATGTGTTTTTGGTGAATATTGATGTCTCCAATATTTTATAATCAAAGAGTTCACATTAACATCAGGACTTTTTTTTTTTAAGTAAGCTCATAAAATTAGCAACTTTTGACTGTTTGTTGACAAATTCATCTTGAACAGAATTATAACAGCTCCCTTTACATAGGACATATACCCCCCACATTTTTACAGTCTGCATGCAGTACTGTTTGTCATTTGTCATTCTTAGAACTTGACTGTTATTCTTTTTTTTTTAATTCCCTTTATTTTTCTGAAGTGAGAAGTGGGGAGGCAGTTAGAGAGACTCCCCTCATGTGCCCAATTGGGATCCACCCGGCATGCCCACTAAAGGAGTGATGCTCTGACCATCTGGGGGTTGCTCTGTTGCAACTGGAGCCATTCTAGCTCCTGAGACAGAGGCCATGGAGCCATCCTCAGTGCCCGGGCCAACTTTACTCCAATGGAACCTTGGCTGCAGGAAGGGAAGAGAGAGACAGAGAGAACGGAAAGGGGGAAGAGTGGAGAAACAGATGGGCACTTCTTCTGTGTGCCCTGGCCAGGAATCAAACCTGGGACTTCCACATGCTGGGCCAATGCTCTACTGCTGAGCCAACCAGCCAGGGCTTTAAATGTTATAATTAAAGATCTTTAGCAATATATAATAACGTACCCACATAAATTGTACAATTCAGTGACTTTTGGTATCTTAATAGAGCAATAAATTTCAAATTTCATCACAATAAAATTTAAAACGTTTTCAGTACTATCCAAAACACGTCATACACGTCTTCCCTGTCAAATCTCAGTTCTTCTGTCCCTGTCCCTAGACAACTACTAAGATACTTTCTGTACTTATAGATTTGTTTACTCTGGATATTTTATATAAATGAACTCATACAATTTGTGGTCCTAGTGAGTGATTTCTTTCACTTAACATTATGTTTTCAAAGTTCATCCATGTTATAGCATGTATCAGTACTCACTTTTATTAATGAGTAATATTTCATTGTATGGATATACCACATTTTATGTCCCCTTTCTCAGCTGATGGGCATTTGGATTATTTTCATTTTTTTGTCTACCATGAATATGAATGTACTAGCTTTTGTGTGGATACATGTATTCATTTCTCTTAGATATATACCTAGGAGTAGAATTTCTGGATCATATGGTAACTCTATGTTTAATTATTTAAAGAACTATTAGTCTGTATTCTCATGCTGCCACATGAGTTTACATTTCCACCACTTTGATAGGGTTTCCAATTTCTCCACATCTTTGTCAACACATGTTATATTATCTGTCTATCTAAAATATTTGTTATGAAGTGATATCTTCCCATGGTTTTAATTTGCCTGTCTCTAATGACTAGTTTATTGAGCATAGCTTCACATGCTTATTAGCCATTTGCACATCTTTGGAGAAATATCCAGATTTTTTGCCCTTTTTAATTGGATTATTTGTCTCTTTATTACTGAGTTGCAATTATTTTTATATATATTAAAGATACAAGTTTTTTATAAGGTATATATATGATTTACAAAAGTATTCCCTTCCAGTCTGTGGATTACCTTCTGTCTTTCCTGATGGTTTTATTAGCAGTAAAAAATGTTTTTAATTTTGATTATGTTGATTGTTATCTCATTTTTCCTTTTCTTATTTATGCTTTGCGTGGTACATATTATAATCCACTAAACATAGATCATAAAATTTACAACCCTTGTGTTTTCTCACAGCTATATTATACAGGAGGTCCTCAGGTTATGACACAGTTTCCTACCTACTACAATGAGATAACCAGAATTTTGGTGTAACTTGAAATACACCCTAGCCTAACACAAACAGAACCTTTGCACTATTTTTTTTTTGTATTTTTCGGAAGTGAGAAGTGGAGAGGCAGAGAGACAGATGCCTGCATGTGCCCGACCAGGATCCACCCAGCATGCCCACTAGGGGATGATGCTCCCTTGTAACTGGAACAGTTCTAGCACCTGAGACAGAGGCCATGGAGCCATACTTAGTGCCTGGGCCAACTTTACTCCAATGGAGCCTTAGCTGCAGGAGGGGAAGAGAGAGACAAAGTTGAGGAGAAAGGGTGGGGAAGCAGATGGGCGCTTCTCCTGTGTTCCCTGGCCAGGAATCAAACCCCAGACTTCCCACAACAGGGCCGACACTCTATTGCTGAGCTAGCCAGCCAGGGCTAAACACCTGCACTTTTAACAGTCCAAAATGGCATAGCTAAGCATACTAAGGAATGCCAACCCCCTCACTCATATGCTGCGTATTAGTCTGCTGCATGCATCCAAACTAGTTCGACCACGTAAGTGCTATGCTAATGGTGTAAGACAAAACAGTCATATCTCAGTTTTTTTTAAGTTTAAATGGAAGTGAAGGTCATAAACTCAAAACGTCTATGATGAGACTGTCGTAACGTCAGGACTCCCTATAGTTAACTTTTACATTTAAGTCTTTAACACATATTTTGGTTGATTTTTGTATGTGGTATGAGATAGGGGCTTCTACTTCCTTCTGTCATATGGTTTCCCGGATTTCTTGAAAACATTGTTGGAAAGACAATTTTTTCCCTGTTGGACTATCATAGAAGTTGTGTTGAAAATCACCTGACAAAAATTATGAAGGTTTATTTCTGGACACTAAATCTTATCGATATTTAACCTATGTCAATTTCACTCTGTCTTGATTACTGTATCATTGTAGGAAGTTTGAAATTGAAAAGTGTTCATTGTTCTTTTACCTTCTTTTTCAAGAGTATTTTGGCTATTTTGGACCCCTTAAATTTCCATATGGATTTTAGTATTAGCTTATTAGATTCTATAAATTAATCAGCAGCATTTAATGAGGATTTTATTGAATCTGTATATGAATGTGTGGAATATTGCCAACTTTATAAAATTGTCTTCTAATTTATGAATATGAAGTACCTTTTCATTTATTTAGGTATCTTATAATTTCTTCAAAAGCTTTGTGTGGTTTTTAGAGTATAAATTTTATATACCTTTAATTTTTAGTGTTCTATTGTGAATAAAAATTTTTTCCTAATCTTGTTTTCAGTTTGCTTATTGCTACTATATAAATACAATTAATTTTTGTATGTGAAAAATGTGTTCTACAAACTTGCTGAACTCCTTTATTAGTTCATTAATTTTTGTGAATTACTTAAAATTATCTATTACAAAATTATGTCATCTGGAAATATCATTTTATTTTTTCTGTTTCAGTGGTGTCTTTTATTTCACTTTCTCACCTTATCACCCAGACTGGAACCTCCAGAATGATAATTAATGGAAATGGTGAGAATGACATCTTCTTTTTACTCTTTATTTTAGGGGGAAAATATTCAGTCTTTTGTCACTAAAAATAATGTTAGCTGTGAGCTTTTCATAGATGTTCTTTATCAGATTGAGAAAGTTCTCTTCTATTCTAGCTTGTTGAGTGTTTTTGTCATTAAAGAATGTTATATTCTGTCACATTCTTTTTCTGTGTCTATTGAGATATTTATGTGACTTTTGTCCTTTATTCTATCGATGTTGTATATTAGATTAATTGATTTTGAATGTCATTTTTATAGAAAGTTCAGAGGAAATAAAATATTTATTAGATCCATATTCAATCAAAGTAGAAAAAAGTATTACCCCAGTTGGTATGAATTTATAAGAAAAGAGAATAAATTGTGAAATGAGGCACATCTGTCTAATTCTAAAATCAATTATCTTAGTCCTTTGATGAAAAGCTAGTGAGCATTCACAATAAACACTATTTCTGACTACATTCATTTTCTTTAGTGACATGATTAGAATTTATAGACAGAATTTAAAGTATGAATGGCATGACTTGATTTTAGCAACATTTATATCATAGTATTATACTATACTTTTAAATTAAGAACAAATATATACTAGAGGCCTGGACTGTCAAGAGGATTATTAGCAATACAACTGACCATGTTAAAAGATTTTCAGTAAAATGAACACATCTTGATGAATTTGTTAAGATTGCATCTTCAGCTCAAACAGCTTGCAAAACTATGAATGAAATCGGAGGATATTATGCTAAATAAAGTTAACCAGACAAGCACAAATACTGTATTGTATAAATTATATGTATAGTCTAAAAAAAAGAAAAAGTCAAGCATTCCAAAAATGGAATGGTGGAACTAGGCACCAGGAGGTGAGGAAGATGAGGAGATGTTGGACAAAGAGTACAAGCCTTCATGTATAAGATAAATAAATTCTGGTGATCTAATGTACAGCATGGTGACTTTTTAAAATTAATAACATTGTGTTGAGTACTTGAAACTTGTTACTCTTAAATGTTCTTACCAGCAAAAAAGAACAGTGACTATATGAGGCAACAGATGTGTTAATTAACCTGATATGCTAATCATTTCACAAAAACTATGCAGATCAAATCACCATGTTGTAGACTTTAAATGTACTTAATATTATTATCAATTATACTCAAATAAAGCTGGAGGAAAAAATTTATAGTAGAGAGTTAATTAATTTGCATAAATAAATTTATAAGTAAATTTGTTGCTGGTGAAATTAGTTTTCAGAATATGAGACTGTTGAACCACTAGTTCCCTAAATAAAAAGTATTAGAGAAGATTATGTCCCAAAGCCTCACATCTTGGGAGCAGTGTTACGTGTCTGATCTGCAATTGTGGTCTGTATGATTCAGATTCATCGCTTCATGGGGGTCTCTGTTGCTTGACAGCACATAGGGTTGGCTGATTCTAAGGTCAGAATACTTTCTACATGCCTCGAATACACCATTCATACAAGAAACCATTGCAGTCTCCTGAGGACAGAGAGCACTGTCCCAGGTTTATAAGAATAAGCTGTCTAATATTTTTATTCCTATTTGCTAATAAGTATATTTTGTCAGGAAAAAATCACAGAGTTTTATCTTCTTATCTCTTATCATTTAATTGAACTTTTAGTTTCAATCTTGTAATACTGATTTTTGGTGTAACGTGACTTTAATAATCATGTACTTTGTCCTGTAATGTTGCTGTGTTATGTTTTGAGCAGGTTCCTGTAAGGATTCCATTGATTCTAGGTGAAGAGTTCATCAATGAAAATTTTCTCATTCATTTATATTTTTGTTTAGTAATCTCTTCTATAGGACATTATCTTTTAATAACTTCTACAAAATTAACATAAAGGTGAACTTGGTTAAAAAACTTTCTAGCTGTCTGAGGATGGGAAAATCACTCATAACCCTAAACATATATTACCTTTTTTGTGATATTGTTTATACCAGAACTTTTAAGTTCTAATTTTATTTTTTTGTATTTTTCTGAAGTGAGAAGCAATGGGGTGGAGGTAAACAGACTCCCGCATGTGCCCGACCAGGATCCACCTGGCATGCCCACTAGGAGGTGATGTTCGGGCCCTTTAGGGCATTGCTCTGCTGCAATCAGAGTCATTCTAGCACCTGAGACAGAGGCCATGGATCTGTCCTCAGCATCTGGGCCAACTTTACTCCAATGGAGCCTTGACTGTGGGAGGGGGAAGAGAAAGATAGAGAGAAAGGAGAAGAAGAAGGGTGGAGAAGCAGTCGGGTGCTTCTCCTGTGTGCCCTGGCCGGGAATCAAACCCGGGACTTCCACACGTTGGGCTGACTGTCTACTGCTGACTCAACCGGCCAGGGCCCATACTTCTAATATATTAAGATGTCCCACAGGTACTTTGAATGCAACATCTCCAGAATGCACCTCATTTTTTTACCTAACATTTAGTTAGTATAGTTTCACCTATAATTACTAGTATTCAACACTTTTCTTGCTATAAACATCAATCTAAAAATAAGTTGTAATATTCACTCCTTTACTCCATGTAAATAGATCAACAAGCCACACCATTTTTGCCTCCTAAATGCATGATAAATGAAATCTTCTCTGAAGTCTTTCCTGGTAAAAATTATTATTTTAATTTATAAACCTATTATTTATATATACAAATGTATTTAATATAAAATTGAAATATTGATGATGATAAGGTACATGTGCCTATGACATATTCATATAGTTGCCTCCTAAATGCAGTTTTAAAAAATGTTTATTGCCCTGGCCGGTTGGCTCAGCGGTAGAGCGTCGGCCTGGCGTGCGGGGGACCCGGGTTCGATTCCCGGCCAGGGCACATAGGAGAAGCGCCCATTTGCTTCTCCACCCCCCCCCTTCCTCTCTGTCTCTCTCTTCCCCTCCCGCAGCCAAGGCTCCATTGGAGCAAAGATGGCCCGGGCGCTGGGGATGGCTCCTTGGCCTCTGCCCCAGGCGCTAGAGGGGCTCTGGTCGCAGCAGAGCGACTCCCCGGAGGGGCAGAGCATCGCCCCCTGGTGGGCAGAGCGTCGCCCCTGGTCGGTGTGCCGGGTGGATCCCGGTCGGGCGCATGTGGGAGTCTGTCTGACTGTCTCTCCCCGTTTGCAGCTTCAGAAAGAAAAAGAAAAAGAAAAAAAAATGTTTATTGAATTTATTAGAGTGACACAGGTTAATAAAATTCTGTATGTTTTAGGTGTACAATTCTAGAATATATTACCTGTATATTGTATGGTATGCTCACCATGCAAGGTCAACTCTTCTTCCATCAAGATTTATCCTCTCTTTAACATCTCCTACCTCTTCTCATGCCCTTTCCCTCATAATAATCATACTGCTGTCTATGTCTATGTTTTCTTTACCTTTGCTGAATCCCTTCACCTTTTCCACCCAGTTTCCCAGCCCCACTCTCCCCTCCAGCTGTCAGTATGTTCTCTGTATATATGAATCTGTTTCTATTTTGTTTGTTAATTTAGTTTGTTCATTAGATTCCATATATTTCAATATAAGTGAAATCATATGGTACTTACCTTTCTCTGATTGGCTTATTTCACTTAGCATAATGCTCTCCATGTCTATTCATGCTGTTGCAAAAGGTAAGATTTCCTTCTTTTTATGGCTGAGTAATATTCCAGTGTGTAAATGTATCAGTTTTTTTATCCACTCATCTACTGATGGACACTTAGCCTGCTTCCAAATCTTGGCTATATAAATGCTGCAATGAATATAGAGATGCATATATTCTTTTGAATTAGTGTTTTGAGATTCTTCAAATATATTGCAGAACTTGTATTTCTGGGTTAAAAGGCAGTTTCTGCTGATTTTCTCAGTCAAGTGTAATGTGGCACCTCTTCCCTGCTTTGGTCCTCTAGGCTGGGGAACTTGGTATGAGGTTGAAATTTCAGCTCCTCAGGGGGAACCTTTATAGCTGAGATATCTCTCTGGAATCTTAGCTGCTGTTTGTGGGTCTTCGGGCCAGCCCTTTCCTATCTCTGTACTTCCTTCCAGTCTTGATGTGGCTTTTTTTTTTTTTTTTGCAAATTCTTGGTTTTAAGACTTCTCTTCAGCTAGTCTTCAGTTGGTTATGAGGTTAATTGTACTATGTTTTAGTTGTAATTCAGTTTGGTCTGGAAGGAGATAAATGTAATACCTATGTACTCTGATGCCATCTTGGATCTCTTCTAAATGCAAATATTCATATTTTTAATAATGCTAAAGTATGTTTTTAACTTGTTATTTTAAAATAATTTTAGATTTATACAGAGTTGAAAAAATAATACAGAGATTTCAAGTATGCACTTTATTAATAGTTTTTCCTAATATTAACATATTGTATAACCTTATTTCAATTATCAAAACTAAGAAATGAACATTGATAAAGTTCTATTAATTAACTTACAGACTTTATGTGTATTTTACAAGTTTTTTGTTGGTTATGTCATTTTCTTGTCCAGAATTTCACATTGCATTTAGTTGTCATGTCTCCTTTGTCTCCTCCAATCTGTGACAGTTTCTCAGCCTCTATCTTTCATAATTATGACACTTTTCAAGGGTTTTTGTCAGTTATTGTACAGAATGTCCCTCTGTTTGGGTTTGCCTGATGTTTTTCATGAAAAATTTTCATTGTGATTTTACATTCTTGTCAAGCACAACACTTAAGTGATGGGCCCTCTCAGTGCATTATATTGAGGTTATGTGATGTCAAGATGTCCTATTACCAGTGATGTCAACTTAAACTAATCATTGATTCAAATAGTGGTTTTTTCTACTATACAGATACTATTTTTTTCTTGTAAACAGTATAGTATATCTTGGAGGAGAGAGTTTGTGATTATGCAGATACTGGGGGTTTTCTTTGAAATTTTTGAGCTCTAAGTTTGTATATATGAGTGCAACTTGCCTGCAATAGTCATTACTGCGGTATTCTTAGGGTAAATTTTTTTAATCTTTCTCATTTATTCTACATGTAATAAGTTAAATATTTCAGTAAAGAAGAGCTGTCCCTTTTTTCCCACTTATTATTTATTTATACCAATATGGACTCATGACTATTTTATTCTATCGGATATAAGCCAATATTCTCATTATTTTGTTGTTTTTAACAAATTGTTTTAACTTTGGACATTGGATGTTCTTCAGAACTTTTAGTCTTCCATTCTTGATTATTCACTTCCTTTATTTGGCATCACAATATTCACCAGGCCCATGGTGATGTTTTTTCTCCTTGGATCCCAGAATTAACTGCTTCTTTAAGGAGCCCTGGTTCATTTTATTTGAGAAAGCCTTTTAGGAACCAATATCTGAAAAGTCATTATTGTAGACCCTCTCATAAGATAAGCTTATGTACAGTATTTTTTTTTTTTGGTTTCTTTTATATTATCAATTCAAAATATTGAGCTCCTATGTAACTTGCCTTATTTTTTCACATCCTCACCTCATTTAACATGTATGTAATTGAAACTTTATAAAATACTCTTTGTTTTAGTTTATATCAGTGTTTTCAACAGATACAAAATTTCTGGTGGACTGGTACTGGTCTGCGGACTGGCGGTTGAAAAACACTGGCTTATATTTTATTTTAATTTTTCCAATATCGTGGATGTTTTAAAAAATGTTTACACATAGTACAATTCTTTCTTTATGGTTTATAAATCTGTAAAGTTTGACATGTGTATAGAGTCATAAATCAACAAATCACCACCACAATTCCCCTGTGCCTCTATTTTTTAGTCAACACTTCTTCCCATGCGTAGTGTCTAAAAATCAGTAATTTCTTTGTCTTTTCTATAGGTCTGTCTTTTCTAGAATTTCTTATAAAGGCAAATATACAATAGGCTACCCTTTGTGTTTGACCTCTTTAATTTAGCAAGTGCATTTACAATTTTTTGTGTAGTATCTCATTTAATTTTAATTTGTATTTTTCTAATAATTGATTATGTGAGCATCTTTCCTCATGGTTCTTTGTCATCCAGATACCTTATTTGGCAATGTGTTTATTAGATTTCTTTCACCAATTTATTATTTTTTTATTATTATTGAGTTTTGAGGATTCTTTATAAACCTTGCACATAAGTCTTCTTTAGAAACATAATTTTATAATAATTTATACCTGTTTGTGATTTTTGGTTGTATTCTCTTAATATCTTTTACAGAGTGAAAAGTTCTAATATTAATAAAATACTATGTGTTTTTTTAGAGTTAGATTTAAGTAGCATATCTTAGCTGTTTTTGCCTGATATTTTTTTCATTTTATTTTAGATGTATGGTTTAAAATTTTGTATTTAGGTTTTGTTGAAAGATAATTCTCTATCATATTTCTATCCATTTTGTCCTTTGAGCAAAAGCACTAACCACCACTAAAGATGAAATAACATGAAAATATGGATGATATAGTGAATAAAAATGAAAGATCCTGTAACTAGCCATGTGCTTTTTTTGTCTCAAATCTCAAGCCTCAGTAGATAAAAGACATTAAGAAATATATCTTAGAATTAAAAAAAAGAGAATTAAGGAAGGGAAAATATGTTTACTGGAAATAAGGAAGAAGAGTTTCTCTCAGCTCAAAAAATGAGAATGAAATGTCTTATGCTTAGCATAGCTGTGTAACTTTATGGTTGACAGGAAGTTGGCAAAACTAGAGAGAAAAGAGTTGTATGGTATAGTAAGAGCCTGTTAGGATGATTTGTGGCCCTCAAAAATACCTATGCCACAAATATAAATGATACAAAAAACTAGAGTGCTATGCTTGCTAAAGTGCCTTGACTGAACGGTAGGATGAATGACTAATCATGCAGCACATTGATGAATGTAAAATATAGGATTCTGGAACCAAGGAATAATTTTATATTGTGGGTTGTGAGGTGTGGAAAGATGACTTAAAGATTTTCCAAACCTATTGTATATATTATGCATTAGGTGATTTTTTGTTTGCCCCTTGGTATGTAAATTTGTAATTATGAAACTTTCCCTTTTCCTGAGAAGGAAAGCAACTAAAATGATATAATTGACCTCATATTATACAACAGAGAATGTCTGATAAATTGTATATAAATTAATCTTGATAAATAAAATGATTTTTTATAAAGCATTCATTATAAGTTGCAAAAGGTCTTAAATCATAAAATTCTCATTTGGAAAAAATAAAATCCACTCTTCTGTATTTTTAATAATAACAGAATAAAATGAAACTTAAAGTAATACAGTATTCTAGAATAAATGAATAGGTTTTTAATATAACTAAAATAGAACATAATTTCAAAAAATGAATAAAAATACAGATTTGACTACACCTTTAAAATTTTCATTCGACAACAAAAAGTATCCTACATTAAAATGAAATGCAAATGACATGTCAGAAATTCTACAAAAATGGTACTACTTGTGAAGGTATGGATACTAAAAGAACTATTTTTTTTGTTCATATATGAATGCCTAGATATCACTTTAATAAATTCACTTGAGGGCAAGGTATCTTGCTTATTTTTCTTTTGACTATATGGTTTGTATTCTGCTTGAATAATAAATAGATAAGAAGAATCTTTCTGTAATTTTTATCTATAAAGAAAAAATGTTTTATAATTCCTGAAGAGTTATAAAATTCTAGGCAATGAAGTGGGTGGTTTATATTCATTTATTTAAATTTCTGCAGATACATCTCTCCAAGTAGAAACTTACTTAAAAAAATTAACAAGTACGAGGAATAGTCATGATTGGGGTCAAAGCTGTTGTATCAAAGTTAAATGGACAAATTTTACCATGTGAGGAAGTGAAGTTACATAGATTAAATAATGTGTACAAGGTCACACAGGTTGTAATTAAAAAGCCTAGGATTCATCCTCAAGTTTCTCTTTAAAGCTGAAATTCTTGCTATTATGACCACCATTAGACACATAATATTGAGAGTTTAATGGTACTAAGTAGTCACTTCACTAAACTGAAACAAGTACCCTCAGACAATACTATTCTCAACAATATAGTGAACTTAGATCAGGTCCCCAAGCCCATAACTCTTTTTAATCAAAACCTGCCCTTGCAATTTCTGAATTCAACTGGCTTGAATGTTCAGGTGCCACTGAGAAGCCAGGCCTTTGTTGATTAGTTACACTCCTTGGTATCAGGTCCAAAGCCTGACAGTAACTTTCAGAACACAATAATGATGTCTGTTCATAACTAGAAAACTGGTAACTTTACTAAAGAATGGGAATGGCAAGGAAGTTTATATCCTGAACTGTACAACTTTCTGCAAACTTTTCAGCTCAGCTGTGTTTCAGCACAAATTTGTCAAAACACAGTTCTAGCCACACTCAGACCCCTGGTACATGTAAGTTGCTTTACTCATCTACCCCTACTTCCCCCCCCCCCCCCCCACACACAGGAAAAAAAAATTGTTTCCATGTAAAACAACCATGTGATTAAGATGGTTCTCTGTCCAATAGCAAAATTATTCTGGAAACAGCTCTGCATGACCTTATTTCGAAGCTAATATTCTCTGGGGTTCTCACATATTCTTCCTTGAGCATGGGAGCAGATGCAGGGCATAGAAGTTGTAATGAGTATTTCTTGTTTATTTTTCCATCCCTCAGTTGCACCGTATCTTGTTAGTTACAGCAGTGGTCCCCAACCCCCTGGCCGCGGACCAGTACCGGTCCGTGGGCCATTTGGTACCGGTCCACAGAGAAGAATAAATAAATTACATTATTTCCATTTTATTTATATTTAAGTCTGAATGATGTTTTATTTTTAAAAAATGAACAGATTCCCTCTGTTACATCCGTCTAAGACTCACTCTTGATGCTTGTCTCGTAAGTTCAACAATTATATTTAAAAATACCACAGTTTTTACTCCGGTCACATAATTTTACTTTGTGCATTTATCCATCCCATCCTAAAGGCCAGTCCGTGAAAATATTTTCTAACATTAAACCAATCCATGGCCCAAACAAAGTTGGAGACCACTGAGTTACAGTACCTAGCTCATGCTTTCCAGTAACTATCAAAGTGCTTCAGGAAAAGCACTCTGTCTTGTAACTAACTTGAGGATGAGATGTGTGCTTGACTCAGACTGGTCAGAGCAAAAAAAACAAACAAACAAACAACCAAACAAACAAATAAAAAAACAATGATAAGATGTTTGAGCTCTCAGAAAAACATTTTGTCTTTTTTTTCTACTGGACTAGATCCTAGAAGCCTAAACCTCTGGAATTTTTGTAGTCTCTGAAAATCATTTGTGGAGGGACATCTGATAATGAAAACATGTCAAAAAAAAGCAGACCCAAGAGAGGTAAAGATATATTCTAAGAGGCCATTTACATCTTTGTCAAGCTAGACCTGTGGCTGTATATCCTAGGGCTTTTCAGTTAAAGAAGACAATGAATCTATTCATGGCATAAACCAGTTTTATCTATATTTCCTTCACTTACCTAGAAACATGCACAACTGTTTAGAAGAAGTGGTGGCATAAATTACTAGCCTGAAAATATTTTAGAGAAACATAATATGATCTCTTGTTGTTTTTTGGTTGTGTGTGTGTGTGTGTGTGTGTTTGTGACAGAGACAGAGAGGGACAGACAGACAGGAAGGGAGAGACATGAGAAGCATCAATTCTTCATTGCGGCACTTGAGTTGTTCATTGATTACTTTCTCATATGTGCCTTGACTGGAGGGGCTACAGCAGGATGAGTAACCCCTTGTTCAAACCAGTGACCTTGGGCTTATCAAGCTGGTGAGCTTTGCTCAAACCAGATGAGCCTTCACTCAAGCTGGTGACCTCAGGGTTTTGAACCTGGGTCCTCCGTGTCCCAGTATGACGCTCTATCCACTGTGCCACCACCTGGTCAGGCACAATATGATCTCTTTTTTTTTTTTTTTTTTTTTTCATTTTTCTGAAGCTGGAAACAGGGAGAGACAGTCAGACAGACTCCCGCATGCGCCCGACCGGGATCCACCCGGCACACCCACCAGGGGCGACGCTCTGCCCACCAGGGGGCGATGCTCTGCCCATCCTGGGCATCGCCATGTTGCGACCAGAGCCACTCTAGCGCCTGGGGCAGAGGCCACAGAGCCATCCCCAGCGCCCGGGCCATCTTTGCTCCAATGGAGCCTCGGCTGCGGGAGGGGAAGAGAGAGACAGAGAGGAAAGCGCGGCGGAGGGGTGGAGAAGCAAATGGGCGCTTCTCCTGTGTGCCCTGGCCGGGAATCGAACCCGGGTCCTCCGCACGCTAGGCCGATGCTCTACCGCTGAGCCACCGGCCAGGGCACAATATGATCTCTTAATAGGCACTGTCACTTCTTGGGTCTCCTAAAAATGTTGTCAAAGAATTACACAAATTTTATGCATAAAAATATTCAATTTTTCTTTCTGATCTAAATTAAATATCACATGATCAACATTCAGATGGCAAATATTAAATTATTTTGAATTATATCTTAGTTTATATTTAAAGGCACATAATATAAATAGAATTTCAAATATTAGAATGTATAAGACATTGCATAGATGACAATCTGCAAAAAAGAGTGACAAAATATACTGATGTTACGTGCCTAAAAACCTGATCTTTTCCTGAGCAAGCATTATGCGTACTGCATCTTTTTCAAATTCCTTTATTTCTGCAGAGAAATCTTTGTTCTTTCATTTCTCTTCCCTCTTAAGTCATTCCATGAAGCCAAGCAAATGAAATGCTGAAGTCATTGGAAAGCTTGAAGCATATTCAAACATGGCCAGCTTTCATATTTTGAAAAAACAGATGGAGCACATTAATGCAAACAATAAATAAATATTGCCATTGCCCTTGAGTTTTCCTTGAACCCATTCTGTATTCTAACATTCTAACAGGATAAGCACTTAGAGAAGGTATATTATATACACGAGCTGAAATAGATTTTCAGACTTGTTTCCTAGTGCACTTGAATTATCCCTTCATTTTTGCCTTTTCCACATAACCACTAACTTTAAATTTTCTCTTCCTATTTTCAAATTCAAAGCTGATATTCAGATTATGTCTCTGAGCCCCTGCATATGACTAAAACAAGAGCTTGTCAAAGATCCTTCGATGCTTGGTTTCACTTAGGAATGTCGCTGTTTACATTTGAATATTTCTGTACTAAGAGACCTTTATTAAATTTATAGGAGTGACATTAGTTAATAAAATTATATAGGTTTCAGGTGTACAATTCTGTATAATTCCTTTATAATTTCCTTAAACTTTTCTTAGAAACTTTTAGGACCAGGTTCAGGTTTTAATTTAATTATGGAAAAATTGAAAATAAAATAAGCTTGTTTAGAGAAACAAAATACTTTTTTTTTTAAATAATCTGATTAATATGAACTATTTGAAAAAATGTGTTTTCTAAAATCTATAAGAATAATTATGTATGCATATTTGTTTATATATGTAGTAGCATATATATAGTGTGATACACACATAATATTTACATGTAATATGTTTAACAGAGTAAATAACTTAATCTTTTAATAAAAATAAAGAGTATAAGCTTGTTAAGCACTATGAACACAATTCCTTTAACAAAATATATCTCCTAATTTAACAATTGTCTTGGTGTTTCTTTTGAGATTTGGTTTGAAGATCTGAAATGTTGTGATGATGTTTAGATTTATATATGACTAAACATATTACTCTAAAATTTACATATCACACTAAAATATTAAGGTAGTGGAATATTTTATGTCAGTCAACTATTCATGAATAACTTTTATTAATGAAGATGTAGTATTAATTCACAATCATTATTCTGTTTAGTGACAATTTTTTAACTACTGTTGTGGGGGGGGACTTATAAAATAACCTAAAACAGAAGTCAGATCCTTAACAAAATTTTAATACTTTTGGGACTGATAAACTTCTACTGCAGACTGTAGCACTGTGGAGGAGGCTACTTAGCTGCAAGGCTTTAAATTAGTGATGGCCAATGTAAGCCTATAAAATATTTCTTGGATGATCTGGCCTTCAATTTGAACACAGCCAAGCTAACTAAAAGCACCTTTGTGGACAGCCCTCTGGTTCTGAAGTACGCCAAGCTCAGCCTAATAAATAAACTTGATTTATAGGCTTTAAAGTTTATTCACAGCTGTGTAATGAATGTTTTGCAGAGAGAGCTTTTACATACGCAGTATTTCATTTTCATAGTGAGAAGAGTGGGTTCTTCATGGAAAGTCAGAGCAGGACACTTTATATGTGCTTTTCATCTTTTGATTCTGAACTAGAATTTTTCTTTCAGATTTCTGAATTAAGTGAAGAGAAAGATGCCGAAATAAAATGAAAAGGGGCATATTTGTTAGCTTCACAAGTTTTTCAGAGTGAGCTTAAGAATAATTAGATTAATATATAGTATTTATAAAATATAATTATATAATTATACTCTATATATAAAGATCATGTTCATAAATATAGAAAGATGAGTGTCACACATACACATACACAGCACTCAAAGGATTTATCCTTTTTCTGCTAGCATCTGAAACATTAGCATTTTTAATGTTTTGTTACTAAATATTTGATACATACAAAATAATATAATAAAATAAGCACAAATAAAAAATATATATAAAATATGCACAAAATATAAAAAAACACAGTAATAATCTCCAGTATACCTACTACCCAATTTAAGAAATTGAATATTATTAAATCTTGTCTGTCTATAAAAATCTTTCCTTTCTCTACTCCAAAAGGTAACTATCAACATAAAATTTTGTTTATTATTTATTTGTATGTGTGTATGGTGTTAAGACATATGTATCCAAATGTAATATTTTGACAGTGTTTAAATTATCTGCTTGGTTTAATTATTATGCATGCATATATGAATATATTTAGATATTTAATTAAACATTTTTATTAGTAATTTCTTTTTAAAATTGTTATTATGTTTATAATGCTCATTCATGTTGAATGCAGCTGTTTTCCATTTAGCTCCATTACTGCGTAACATTTCACTCAATGAATATACCACAGCCTGACCTGTGCTGGCACAGCAGATAAAAAGTTAACCTGTAATGCTTAGGTTTCCAGTTTGAAATGTGGGCTTGCCTGGCCAAGGCACATATCGGAGTTGATGCTTCCTGCTCCTCCACCCTTCTTTCTCTCTCTCTCCCTCCCCTATCTACATGAATAAATAAATATATATACACTGCAGAAAATTGATCTAATTTTTTTTGGATTGCTTTCTCTTTGTACAATAATTAACACTGTTGATATTGAAATCATTGTACATGTATCCAGTGTTAATTTCTGAGTCTTTGGCTGCATACATGTTATTTTTACTACATAATGTCAAATATTTTTGACCTGTGTTTACACGTGTATATTCACCAGCCCTGTGTGATAGAAATGGTTCCCTTGGTTGACTCTCAATCACTTAGCATTGTCAGATTTTTTACACTTTGCCATTTTCTTGAATATCTTAATATGCATCTCCCTATTTTGTGAGGTTGATCTTACATGCTTCTGGACCATTTGGACTTCCTCTTCTATGAAATGCCTGTCTATATTTTTACCATTTTTTCTACCTGTAAGCTTGTGTTTTTCTCATTGATTTGTAGAAATTATTTTTTCTTTATGTACTGCTCACAAAAATTAGGGGATATTTTAAAATAAAAATGAATCAATAAAAAAGCATTTGATTTTCTTATTATTGAACAAGAACATCAGAAAAGTAAACAAGTCAAAGAAAGTTGTTCAATTATGCAAAGGATTTGCAAAACCAACTTTTATTTCATTGTTGAAAATGCACTATAGTAAACTATAGTAAACTATATTCCCAATTGGGGAATCTGCGTGTTCCCCAATTCTTTTAATTTTTGTGAGCAGTGTACTAATGCACTGTCAATTTTTCCTGCTGCAAATATCTTCTCTGGATTTATGGCCTGTATTTTTTCACTTACTTCATACTATTTTTCATACCTTAATTTCAGCTCTCATTAGGCTTCTGGCTAGAGAATAACAAGACAACTTATTATAATTTGTTTCAGTCAAATAAGTTATAATAGTTTTAGTTTCAACTTTTCCCTCTTATTTTGTGAAATAAATTTTATTTCTGGGGAAATAAAGTTATAAGAACAGAATTGATATTTTCATTGATGAAATTATCTACAGTTATTATAAATAGCAAGAAATAGCAGAAACAATTAAATCAGAAACTAATGACTATAAATAGAAAACAGCATTAACAGTTAGTTTGATTATAATTTTTGTGTTGTATAATTTTAAATACCTCATATAAACATTTTTAAGAATATAAAATGATGAATAAAGAACAGACATAAAATAATAATGAATATATATTTATTGCTTTAATTAATTGACTAATTAGGTAATTTTGGAGGGATACAGTGAATTTTATTGATGGTACATGACAAGGTTGGACTCCCCAAGCTCCTTCTTGTCTTCATGGGATTTGGGATGAAAATCCTGGAGGTCAGGAGATTCTATGGGTTGTGAGATTGATTTGGGGCAAGGACTCCCCAGCAGCTGAGGGCTTCTCTTCTTCTCACTGTGACTGGTGGTCCCAGGAACCCTTACTCCTTTGATACCATGTGGGCCATAAGGTTTACCACACTGTTGCTATAGCTAAATTCATTGTCATAAGGAAGCGAGCTTGACATAACGGTCATTTAGGGCAATGCCAGCCCCAGCACCAAAGATTGAGGAGTATGTGTCACTCTTAATGTCTCAGGACACAGCCTAATTTACAATGTAGCCTAGAATGCCCTTGAGGAGGCCCTCTGATGCCTGATGCACCACTTTCTTGATGTCATCGTATTTGGCTGCTTTCTCCAGGCAGCGTATCAGATGCACAACAAACAATGCATAGGGGGTGTGGACATGGAAGGCTATGCCAATGAGTTTCCCATTCAGTTGAGAAATGACCTCACCTATAGTTTTGGCAGCACCAGCAGAAGCAGGGATGATGATCTGTGAAGTTCTTTGGCCATCACACCACAGCTTTCCAGAGGGGCCATCCATGGTCTTCTGAGTGTCAGTGACAGTGTGGACTATGGTCATAATGCCAAAGTTGTCAGGGATGACCTTGGCCAAGGGGGCCAAGTAATCGCTGGTGCAGAAGGCAGTGCTGACAATCTTGAAGAAGTTGTCGTACCTGTCATAGTTTATACTCATCACAAACATGGGGAAATTCATGTAAGGCACAAAGATGATGACCCTCTTGGTTCCACCCTTCAAGTGAAACCCAGCCTTCTCCAAGTTAGTGAAGATACCAGTGAACTCGACAACATATTCAGCATCAACATCACTCAAATTGATGTTGACTGGATCTCGCTCCTGAAAGATGAAGATAAACTTTTCACTGAGGACAAATTTCTTGTTCTCAGCCTTGACTGTGCCTTTGAACTTACCATAAATTAAAATCATACTAGACTATGTAGATCATGTAGTTGAGGTCAATGAAGAAGTCATTGACTGCAACAATTTTCACTTAGCCAGAGCTAAAAGCAGCCCTGGTAGGTGACTAAGTGCCCAATCAAGCCATATCTGTTCACTCCGATCTTCACCATCATGTCTCAAGGTTGTGGCTGGCACTGTGCAGAAAAACATGGTTATCTGTCAGAAAGGAGGAACAGAGAGCCATATTTATATATTTTTAAGGTCAAATACAACAATCATGGATCTTCTCTGAATTTTCCCCAGTTCAATTAATCACCATGCTGATGAATTTGACTTCTTAGTTTTTCTTTTTGTCTTCACTTTATCCCTTTTGAAAATACCATCAACTTTCCTAGTTACTTATATTTGAGATTACAAATAACCTCATGATTTCTCTCTAGTCTTTAGGGACACCTCTTTCAATTATTTTTTCAGATAAAGATAGAATAATCTCTCTTACAATCAAATGTTGTCTTCTATATTTAAAGTGCCTTTTCTTAACTTTAAATGCATTTTTGAAAGCCCAGCACTTTAAATTTTCTTAAAACTCCCAGTGTGCTATGGCTTCTACTATTCTTCTACACTTTGTACTTTCATTTTCTTTAAAAAATACCTCAAACTTTAGCTTTATTCATCTATTACTTCATGTTTTTTGTTTATTTTCCAATTTATTTTTAGTTCTGGGTTTTTACATAGTTTTATTTAAAAACATTTTCTTATTCTTTAAATACAAATGATCCCAGAAAATTATATATTTTTGTAGTATAATATTTATAACTATTTTCTTATTATTACATATTCTTCTTCAGTGTAACGCTGTACTCCATGAAAGTAATTTTTTTTCTATTTATCACTGTATATCTGGCATTTGTGAATGTGCAAGATATATGATATGCAGTAATATATAGCAGTGGTCCCCAACCCCTGGGGTTGTGGACTGGTACTGGTCTGTGGGCCATTTGGTACCAGTCTGCAGAGAAAAAATAAATAACTTACATTATTTCTGTTTTATTTATATTTAAGTCTGAATGATGTTTTATTTTTAAAAAATGACCAGATTCCCTCTGTTACATCTGTTTAAGACTCACTCTTGACACTTATCTCGGTCACGTGATACATTTATCTGTCCCACCCTAAAGGCCAATCCGTGAAAATATTTTCTGATATTAAACCAGTCCGTGGCCCAAAAAAAGGTTGGGAACAACAGATATATAGGATATAGCACATATGATTTATAGCAAAGTGCCAATAAATATTCATTGCCTTGATTAATGGCAGAAGTGACTTTATCAAAGGACACCAGGCTGATGTCCTTGCTGCCATGATGTGCAGATGACAACTAACAAGGAGAGACTATTGCACTATAATATGGCATAAATACACAGTTCTGGTTGTCCAAAACATTACCTATAAGGGCTAAATTAGCAACACAGAAGCATAGAAAAGTTGGTGCCTATGAGAAGGATTTGGATTTGACCAATGTGAGAAATGCAATGGTAGAAAGCCAACAGATAAACTGTTAAACCTGCTTTCATGTAAGCTTTATCTGAAGCTATTCACTATGATTTAGCAAGAGGCTGTAGTCATTATGGAATTGACTAGCACTAGCTCAATAATATTCCCTTTGATTTGGCTGTTCCTCCATCCATTCTTCTCTCCTTCTCTGTCCTTATCAAGTGTTAAAATGTAACTTTTTTCTCTTCTTGATGGAAACGTAGAATATACTGGTAAATCTATTGTAGATCCAAAAATGGTGCCAAAAAGAAAACCCTCAGGACTTGAATATGGAGATGGTTTGCCCACCTGATTAAAGACAAGAGAAACCAGAGATCAGGTGACAAAATTTTATGTAATTTGGTGACATCACAATGGTTAAAGTTTTCATCTGTTGTTAATTGGGGTGAGGTGAAGGGAAAACATCAGATATTGGGAAATCAACTAGCCTTTGCTCTTTAAGAGCACCAGGAACAATGAAAATTGCTAAGATTGAGAAGCTTTGATGAATTGAAAACCTTCCCATAAAGCACACAAAAACCTGGAATTAAATTTGTAAGACTTACTGTGGAAAGTAAAAGTCTTTTTAGTAGTTTTAAAAGAGACCCTTATCACCTTTATACTCTGGGAAGAAGACTACTGAAAATCAATCCTGGGATCTGATTATAAAAGTTATAGGACTGAAAAGAAACTGAACATGAAGTCTCACAGGTCTTTCATTTTAAATCCATGGGAGTTAAAGGGCAGGATTTCTACACCAAGAATAGAAATACAGTATTGAGCTCACAAGACTGTGAATGCTTAGCCTTATAAAACCATTTCTAAATAGTGAAAGCAGTGATGAACATCTTGCCAAAATAAAACTTTCTCTCTATCCTCTGCAACCTTGCACTAACTTGACTAAAAAGCTCAGAAGACCTTTATTTACCTTAAGATCTGCTCTCATGAACACTCATGGCTTTCAGACAAAAATCAGAGTCTTGTCTTTGAACAGTTACACTAGAAAAGCTGTGCTATGAAAAGAAATAACTTATAGGCTAAGTATATCCAGGACTAGAGAAAAAGTAGTACAACATAAATATGTGTGTGGGTTTTTAAGGTATTAGGCCAGAGGAAAAAACATAAGACTGCATTAAAGTCACTGATTTAGGAATGCCTACTTATAGCAAAAACTCAATATTATGTCAGGGTTACTTGGAGGTGGTCCTGTTAATTTGTTGGAATGTCCCCTTAAAACCTGGATATAAACATGACATACAGAATATTAGATAATGTGTTGGAACTTCACTGAATTGAGGTATAGGAAGTATATCAGGAGACTAAGTGAAATGTCTATATTAGAATGAATTTACTATGTAAGAGGTGGTATCCAGCGTCTGATTGTTTCCTGCCTGATGGGAAGGGAAGGGAACTGCTTTGACAATGATAATGACAAATAATATGAAGGAAGCTCTAGCATCTTTGCACAAATGCCCTACATTGTTCCACCTTGATATAAAATTAATATCAAACCGAATATTATTTATGGAGCAACAATGGGTCCAAAACATTTCCTCATTTCTTTAAATAGCTGGATAGCTGAAGCAGCTTGTTTGTAATGCAAATATGATTATTATAATAATTTTGCATGATTATTTTCAAAAGCAGTTATTGTGTGTCAGTAATGTTTATTATTACCCCTATCTTTAATGGCTCTCTTGAGCTAATGCAAGGGCAAATAAGTAGCTCTCAGCATAGACATTAATGGAGGCAAATAAAATCTTGTTAGTAACTTGCTTTGTAAAAGTTCTTTAGCTCTTTTAGAGATTCTTCAGAATTAAGAAAAGCAGTATATATTTAGCAATGTTGTTTAAAAAAATTCTTCCATAATTTTCTTCAATCTGGACATATTTGGGGAAGAGAATTATTAAATGTATTTTAAGGCAGCACTTTGAGTAAGAATTGGAGAACTTGTTAGTAGTTTCTGCTGGTAGTATTGGTTGATAATACACTACTATTACAAATGAGAAAAATTTGCATAATTTGATGTTCCATGATCTCCATAAAAACAAACAAATAAACAAAAAATAATTAGGTAATTCACTAGTGATGATATTGAGTTAGAACAAGGTTTTTTTTTTAGGATTACCTGAATTTTCTGTATGTTTGTGTGTGTATTTGTGTACTAAGATTATGTACAGGACGGATATGAATCCACATTGCACTTAGAAGAAAATGTAAATAATGTTTAAAAATTAAACAATGTTATTGCCTATCATGACATCATCATATGGTTCCTGCCCCATCTTTCCAAATGACTGATCTTATGCAACTTTCATTCCTACTTCTGTTATATTTTCCATTGTATAAATTTTCTGCCAGGTCTTAGTAAATGTGAAGGTCTTTTGCCTTCCCCAGTTTTGATTGATGTCCCATTATTACCTACCAGATCATAACCTAAATGTTTCTCAGTAAGACCAACTCAACTACCAAATCTGAAGTTCTTCCTATACTAGACTTGATTCCAGTGTTCTATTTTTGTTTAATTATTTGTCTTCCATAAAAGGATTCTGTATACTTTGTAATATTTTTGTCTATTTTTTTTGTCATTCTTTGCTATGAAACAAGAGCCATGATGACACAAATTTTGTCTATCTTGGATACAATTATAAAATTAATACATAATATTACAACTAATGTTTAGTTGTCCCTAGTGAAGATTAATTAATTAATAATAAATTAAAACATCAAAGCTATAATTTTTAGGCATTGTGGTAAAAACACTAGTTGCATACTCATTTATCTTAACTCCCTTCAAGTTACATTAAAAACAAAGTATACTCCAAAAGTACAGTGTTTACTCAAAAAGTCAACACTTTATAATTTAAATTGTTTTAGTGTAAGGGAAAAAGCAAGAAGTAAAAAAAGTGGAAAGGAGTAAAATGAATCATTCCAACCCTGAACAACTGCAAAATGGAAATGTTGTTACTACCATCTAAGCATTTGCAAAGTTTTATATATAATTCCTAAACAAAAATGATGCCTTAAGAAACCTGAATAAACATAAATTCAGAATAAATTTTAATATAAATATCATTAATTGTCACCTTTATTTCTTTTTTTTTGTTTTTGTTTTTTGGGTTTTCTTTAGAGAGGAGAGGGAGAGACAGAGAGAGAGAGAGAGAGAGAGAGAGAGAGAGAGAGAGAGAGGAGAGACAGAAGGGGGGAGGAGCTGGAAGCATCAACTCCCATATGTGCCTCAACCAGGCAAGCCCAGGGTTTCGAACCAGCGACCTCAGCATTTCCAGGTCACCGCTTTATCCACTGCGCCACCACAGGTCAGGCCACCTTTATTTCTAAAAATAAAAATAGGTTGAAAAATTTTAATGTATTGATAGATATGATAAGGTATAAGGCTTAGTTATAGAATTATATTTCCCAAATTTTGGCCAGGTTTAATTTATTATTTAACTGTAAACAAATCATAAGTAACCCCAGAATAAATTCTGCAACAAAAACTCCAAGCAAAGAATATGCTGCCTTTATATACTTCAGTCAGGAAGGTATAAGAAATTACTATATAAATAGAATATAATAAAATTGTTAGGTGGTCTTCTTGAGATTTTATGCTGTAAATAAAAGTTTTTCTTGATGGGTATGCAACATAACCAAATGTCAAAATAAACTGGAGATGTTTTCTCTGAACCTATATACCCTGATTGATTAATGTCACCCCATTAAAATTAATAAGTAAAAAAAAAAGTTTTTCTTCCTTGAAGTCAGGAAGTGTAATGCCTCTGGTTGCATTGTTTTCCCTTCAGGATTGACTATTGCCATGACTATTCAGTTTTTTTTAGTTCTTTACAAATCTGATGACATTTTGTTTTATTTCTTTTAAAAATGTCATTGTGATTTTGATGGAAGTAGCATTTATGTCTTGGGTAATATAGCCATTTTAACTATGCTGATTTCCCCAATTCAAGAACATAGGATATCTTTCCATTCTTTTCTTTCATAAATTTAAAGAATATCTAAATCAACATTCCATAAAGGGAAGTGCTTCCATTGATTTGCTAAAATATTATGACTAACTGAAGTTTTAAAAAGAAAATAAAAACATTTTATAATATCAGTGAATGTGCAAGCCATCCCATGCATATCTGAAAATATATTCAAGGTCATGCTACTATTTCTAACTATATAGGTCATATAAACATAGACATTTGTCACTTAATATAGACATCATTATCTGCAAATATAATAATTGAAGTTTGACCACAGTGCTGTGATACATAAACAGAATTTAGCTGTAACCTAAGATAACAAATAACAAACTCTAACTGTAAGAAATAAGGGAGTAAAATTAATTTCAAGAAGAAAAACAAGAACTAGAAGATACAGATTAAAATTACAATGTGAACAAACACAAACTGTTTCTAATTTTATGTGGGGGGGGAGGTGACTTTTATAAATTAAATATTCCAAAAATCTATATGTTATGGATTTTTAAAGTATAATTTACATTTTTTCCCATATTCCTTCTTTGCTGTTAGGAAAGAAAAGGAGCTATGGTGTATGCCTGACACAGACCTATAATTTGGGTTTGATTTTCAACACAAGCTTTGTTACTAGCTTTGTTACCTCAAGGTTGTTGCTAAATATTTTAAAGGTAAGTTCCCCCCCCATATAAAATATGGATAATAAAAAACATATTTAAAAGGTTTCAAAAGGTTTCAGAGAGGGTTATGTGGGAAATATGTTTAAAATTCTTGCCCACATTTTTTCCAAAGATAATAGCTATTAAAATATTTTAGCACAATTGCAGTGTAAAATATTTTATTTCTGTTCTCAAACATCTTCATTAAAGATGCTCAGTGTGTACATATATATTTTTTCATATTTGGCTAAGATTAAATACTGGGATTGCATGTATTAAGTACCTGTGGAGAAATTTGTTGATTTCTTCATCTCAGTTTCAAAGATTTGTCTTTTGCATTCCACCCACTCCCTGTCTTATATAACCGCCTGTGTCTTAAAGGGAATTCTGCCCTGTGTTCCTTGTTAAATTTTCTACAGTGACATTGTAAAGATAAAATTTTCTTTTTAAATTTTCAAAATGTCTTCATTAAGTCTATAACTTTATTTGAAAAGAATAAAATATAACACAATGTAAAATGCAATGATGGCTATATAGTGGGTATATGAACATGTAGCTAGAAGCAAGAATGTTAGAATGTTAATTAGTTTTAAAACATAGATGATAGGTATAGAAATTTTCATGGTTAAAATTATTTCAATATTTTTGTTTATTCTCATAATTAAATATTAGGTGAAAAATTCACCTTTTAATTCTTTCTACAATTTATAAATTTATTCTATGTGCATGTCCAAACTATTTTTTCAGTTACATTGTTTTCATTCATTTGCTTTTCCCCCCCTTTCAGTTGACTAACAAAGAATATGGTAATAAATATGATGAAGAATAAAACCATTATAATTTCTATTACATGTACTTTTCTGGCCTTATATTAAATTACATTTAGTCAAAGCAATTACCCAGCTGCTTGCACTAGGAAATATCTGCTCTGAAAAGTAAGACTGCAAACAGTCAAAAGATATTGCTTATCAAAATTAAAACTTGTGTCCCTGGCTGGTTGGCTTAGTGATAGAGCATTGGCCTAATGTGTGGAAGTCCTGGGTTCAATTTCTGGCCAGAGAACACAGGAGAGGCGCCCAGCTGCCTCTTCACCCTTCCTCCTCTCTTTTCTCTTGGTCTCTGTTTTCCCCTCCTGCAGCCAAGGCTCCATTGAGCCAAGTTTGGTTTCATGGTCTCTGCTTCAGGCGCTAGAATAGCTCTGGCTGCAATGGAACAACACCCAGATGGGCAGATCATCATTCCCTAGTGGGCATGTCGCGTGGATCCCGGTCGGGCACATGTGAGAGTCTGTTTCTCTGCCTCCTCGCTTCTCACTTCAGAAAAAAAGAAATTAAAGGTTGTTAATAAAAACTTAAAGACCTTTCACTTTCTCTGCCTATCAATTTAAAGCTATAATTGTTATAAACTGTGTACAATCCCAATCAGTTTAGTATCCCCTAAAATCTGCCTTAAAATTTTCTCATCCATGCCCTAAATTCTATAAATCCTTTCTTAATTTCCCATGTTGAGACACAACCTGAGACTCTGTTAAGGTTTTTTTCTCCTTCACTTTCATAAACCTACTATTACACTAAGGTTTACATGATCAATAAATTTTGTTTCTGATGGTCTTGTGAAGTGTCAATAATAAACAACAGAATTCTGAGTGTCTAGTTCAAGGGGAGCTTTATATTATTCCTGGTTACTTATCCAGTTTTAATCATCTACTCTGCATTGTACCTGAAACTCTCAAGTTCAAGAAGCTGATAGAAGCTCTAGAAAATATGTTGCTATTTTCTTTGTAAATACTAAAATAATTATTATACTTTTAATTTTTGAAACAATCAGACTTGTAAGTGTAGGTTTTAACAAACACTACTAATAATCTTTAGCAATTCCATAATCTCTAGGTGATAGACATAATAATGTTTACTGCATTAAGCCTGATGTAAATTTTCAGTTTTTTAAATATATATGATATATTATATTGATTTATAGATGTTCAAAAAATAGTAACCGTTATGACAAATATTTTATATCCAATATGAGAACAATAGATATATATTTACTGGGGAAAAACCAAATGTGTTTACTAAAGGTTATAGTATTGCATATTTTATACATGTATTGTAATATCAGAATTGTTAACTTATACTTCCATAGGAAATAAAATATTTTATCAACTAGAGTACAAAGTTTATGTGCAGTGTCTTTACTTGTTGTCTTAAAAATCCCACTAATTATGTAAATTACTTAACTCCCTTTACCCCCACTTCTTTCTTTTTTTTTTTCTGAAGCTGGAAACAGGGAGAGACAGTCAGACAGACTCCCGCATGCGCCCGACCGGGATCCACCCGGCACGCCCACCAGGGGCGGTGCTCTGCCCCCCAGGGGGCGATGCTCTGCCCATCCTGGGCGTCGCCATATTGCGACCAGAGCCACTCTAGCGCCTGAGGCAGAGGCCACAGAGCCATGCCCAGCGCCCGGGCCATCTCTGCTCCAATGGAGCCTTGGCTGCGGGAGGGGAAGAGAGAGACAGAGAGGAAAGCGCGGCGGAGGGGTGGAGAAGCAAATGGGCGCTTCTCCTATGTGCCCTGGCCGGGAATCCAACCCGGGTCCTCCGCACGCTAGGCCGACGCTCTACCGCTGAGCCAACCGGCCAGGGCCTACCCCCACTTCTTTCACTAAGAATATTTCATATATTTGTAATACTACTAGATTATCATGTCATATTTTGTATTATTTCCTCAAACTACTAAGTAGTTTTATTTTATTTGAATATTTTAAAGTTGACTCTGCTATGAAGTTCAATGAGCTTTTCCAAAAGCATAATATTGTGTAACCATCTTACAGTATCATTCAGAATGGTTTAATATTCCTCCCACCAAATTCCTGTGATTCACGTATACTTATTCAGCTTTTCCACTCTTCTTCCATACTTATGATAACCACTGGTCCTCTTTACTCTTTTTATAGTTTGTTTTTTTCCAAAATATGATAAAACTGGAATCATACAGCTTCTTCAGACTGGCTTCTCTCATGTAGCAATATACATTTAAGGTTCATTTTTCTTAATAGCTTATTTATTATTGAATAATATTGCATTGTATGTATGTATCATTGTACGTTTGAGCATTTATGTATTGAATGCTTTTGGTTGTTCCTAGATTTGAGCCACAAGAAATAAAGCTGCATAAATATTTGTGAGCAGGTTTTTATGTGCACAAAAATTTGGGGTAAAAACCAAGAAGCATGATTGCTGGATTATATGAAAAGACTCATTGTAGGAAATGCACAATGTGTCTTTGAAAGTGGCTGTCTTGAGAATTTCTATTGCACCAGTATTTGAGGTTGTCAGGGGCTTTTTTCATTTATTTTTAGGCATTTTAATATATGTATAATGATATCTCAGTTTTGTTTTTTATCCTAATGCCAAATGATTTTGAAAAACTTTCCATATGCTATTTTCAACCTATCTTTTTTGATTATGTAACTTTTCTAATCTTCTGTTTGTATTTTAAATTGGGTTGTTTCCTTAGTGTTGAGTTATATAAGTTCTTTTATATTTATTTATTTATTTATTTTTGTAATTTTATTTTTTTAATGGGGTGACATCAATAAATCAGGATACATATATTCAAAGATAACAAGTCCAGGTTATCTTGTCATTCAATTATGTTGCATACCCACCACCCAAAGTCAGATTGTCCTCTGTCACCTTCTATCTTGTTTTCTTTGTGCCCCTCCCCACCCCCTATCCCTCTCCCATTCCCCCCTCCCCCCCGTAACCACCACACTCTTATCAATGTCTCTTAGTTTCACTATTATGTCCCACCTACGTATGGAATAATACAGTTCCTGTTTTTTTCTGATTTACTTATTTCGCTTCGTATCATGTTATCAAGATCCCACCATTTTGCTGTAAATGTTCCGATGTCATCATTTCTTATGGCTGAGTAGTATTCCATAGTGTATATGTGCCACATCTTCTTTATCCAGTCATCTATTGATGGGCTTTTTGGTTGTTTCCATGTCCTGGCCACTGTGAACAATGCTGCAATAAACATGGGGCTGCATGTGTCTTTACGTATCAATGTTTCTGAGTTTTTTGGGTATATACCCAGTAGAGGGATTGCTGGGTCATAAGGTAGTTCTATTTTCAGTTTTTTGAGGAACCACCATACTTTCTTCCATAATGGTTGTACTACTTTACATTCCCACCAACAGTGGATGAGGGTTCCTTTTTCTCCACAGCCTCTCCAACATTTGCTATTACCTGACTTGCTAATAACAGCTAATCGAACAGGTGTGAAGTGGTATCTCATTGCCGTTTTGATTTGCATTTCTCTAATAGCTAAAGAAGATGAGCATCTTTTCATATATCTGTTGGCCATTTGTATTTCTTCCTGGGAGAAGTGTCTATTCATATCCTCTTCCCATTTTTTTATTGGATTGTTTGTTTGTTTGTTGTTGAGTTTTATGAGTTCTTTGTATATTTTGGATATTAGGCCCTTATCTGAGCTGTTGTTTGAAAAAATCATTTCCCATTTAGTTGGCTTTCTGTTTATTTTGTTATCAGTTTCTCTTGCTGAGCAAAAACTTCTTAGTCTGATGTAGTCCCATTCATTAATTTTTGCCTTCACTTCTCTTGCCATTGGAGTCAAATTCATAAAATGCTCTTTAAAACCCAGGTCCATGAGTTGAGTACCTATGTCTTCTTCTATGTACTTAATTGTTTCAGGTCTTATGTTTAGATCTTTGATCCATTTTGAGTTAATTTTTGTACAGGGGGAGAGACTGTAGTCCAGTTTCATTCTTTTGCATGTGGCTTTCCAGTTTTCCCAGCACCATTTATTGAAGAGGCTTTCTTTTCTCCATTGTGTGTTGTTGGCCCCTTTATCAAAAATTATTTGACCATATATATGTGGTTTTATTTCTGGACTTTCTATTCTGTTCCATTGGTCTGAGTGTCTATTTTTCTGCCAATACCATGCTGTTTTGATTGTCGTGGCCCTATAAAAAACCCCGAATAGCCAAAGCAATCCTAAAGAAAAAAAATGAAGCTGAGGGCATAACAATACCTGACTTCAAGTTCTTTTATATTTAAAGGATGAGTCCTTAATCAAATGTGTTTAAAATGCTTTCTCTTAGCCTTTTTTTTCTTTTTGTCATTTTTCAACAAGGTCTTTCAGAAGAAAACAAATTTAATATTAATAAAACCAATTTATTTATTTTCCTCTAAAAGTTGTGCTTTTGTTGGTAGTGTTTAAAACTTCAATATCAAACCCAAAGTCGGGGCCTGACCTGTGGTGGCGCAGTGGGTAAAGCATCGACCTGGAATGCTGAAGTCACTGGTTCGAAACCCCTGGCTTGCCTGGTCAAGGCACATGTGGGAGTTGATGCTTTCTGCTCCTCCCCCCTTCTCTCTCTCTGCCTCTCTCTCTCCCTGTGTACCTTCTCTCTAAAATGAATAAATAAAATCTAAAAAAAAAAATTAAAAAAAAACAAACAAACCCAAAGTCACCCATATTTTTCTTAAATTTTATTTTATAAGTTTTAGTGTTTTGTAGTTTACATTTAACTTTCTATTCTATTTTGGCATAATGTAAAGTCTGTCTAGATTCTTTTTTTGTTCAATTACTTGAGAACCATTTGTTGAAAAATACTATTATTTCCTCATTCGCTATGTGTGAGTTGACTTCTGGACTCCCTATCGTGTTCCATTGGTGTGTGTGTGTGTGTAAATTCCATGCTGTCTTGATTACTATAGTTAAAGTAAGTCTTGAAATCCAGTAATGTTAAGTTTGCAAATTTTGTTCTTCAGTTTTGTGTTGGCTGTACTTGATCGTCTGCCTTTCCATATAAATTTTAGGATTGGTAAGAGGCCTAATGGAATTTTAATTGAGATTGAATTGAATCTATAGACCAAGTTTGGAAGAATTCTTATCTTCACAATATTGTCTTTCTATCCATGTACCTGAAATAGCCCTCCATTTATATAGAACCTTGACTTCTTTCATTAGAGTGTTATAGTTTTCTACATATGGGCCCTGATCTTTGTTACAATCATATATAAATATTCATTCTTTGATTCTGTTATAAATGGTTTTGTGTTTTTTATTGCTACTGCCCATTGTTAATTGCCACTATCTGAGAAAGTATTTCACTTCTGTATATTAATTTTGTGTCATGAAAACTTTTATCAGTTCTCTGGATTTTTCTACATAGACAATCATGTTATCTTCAGAAAAAGATGATTTTATCTCTTCCTTTCCAATCTATGCACCTTCTATTTCTTTGTATTGCCTTAATATGATAGTTAGGATTATTTCATTGCAATGTTGAATAAGAATAAGGAAAAGTGAATTTCATGACTTGTTTTCTATCTTAGGCAGAAAGTATCCAGTTCCTTATTATTAAGTGTAAAATAGTAATAGTGATTTTTTGTAGATGCCCTTCATTTTGTAGATAACTTTATTATGTTGAGTAAATTTTCCACTATTCTTAGTTTGTTGAGAGTTATTACCATAAATGGGTAGTGTATTTAAAAAAAAATGGTGCCAATTGATAGGATCATATAATTTTCTTCATTAGCCTAGTCAGTAGAGTACTATATTATTTGATTTTAAAATATTGTACCAGCCTTACATATCTGTAATAAATATCAAATGGCTAACATGTATATTTATTTTTATTCATTTTTTTCTTTTTGTGGCAGAGACAGAGAGAGTCAGAAAGAGAGACAGATAGGGACAAACAGACAGAAAGGGAGAGAGATGAGAAACATCAGTTCTTTGTTGTGGTTCCTTAGTTGTTCATTGATTGATTTCTCATATGTGCCCTGACGGGGGGGGGGGGCTATAGCAGACCACGTGACCCTTGCTCAAGCCAGTGACCATGGGCTCCAGCTGGTGAGCCTTGCCCAAACCAGATGAGTCCGTGCTAAAGCTGGCAACCTCGGGGTCTCGAACCTGAGTCTTTCGCATCCCAGTCCAATGCTCTATCCACTGTGTCACCACCTGGGCAGGCTTTATACAATGTTTTATATTTATTTTTATATATTGTTGTGCTTTATTTCCTAATATTTGATTGAACATATTTACATTCATTTTTGTAAAAATATTGATTTGTAGTTTTCTTTTATGTAATGGCTTAATCTGGTTTAATAATAAAGTAATGCTGGTCTCATAAAAACAGTAATGAAATGTCCTCTCTGCTCTTGTTCTCAAGAAGAAATTTTGGAAAATTTATTTTATTTCTTTTGGATTTAATGATTTCTAATTTGGAGGTTATTATTGACTCACTTTTAATAGATAAAGACATGTTTAAATAATCCATTTTTACTCATGTGAGTTTTGTCTGTGTTTTTTAAGTAATTGTTGTATATTAATAGATAGGTTGATAAATAGATGATAGATAGATAAATAAACTCCAGACACCCAGTCTATGGTATTTTTTATCATCATAGATAGATGATAGATAAATAGATAGCTAGATAAAACTTTTAAATAATCAAATGTGCCTCTTTTGCATGTGACATATATTAATTTAGAACTAGGTACAATGACCTGTGTAGCTTATAAATTGTGAAATATAAATAAAATTTGTGACCTTTAGAGAATTTAATACTTGTTTAGTTAATGAGATATTTAGTACTAATAAGATAATAATAAATCCTTGGTTAAAATGTCACATTTATTAATCAGCTTTATGTGAAAAAAATAAAAGAAAACAAACCAATAAGTACAAAATGGCCTCCTAATTTTTTCAACCAATGTTACAAAAGAGAGAAGAATAGACCTGCAGCAGTGTGGCTGGTGGTACAAACTAATTACCTGAATAATAGAAAATATTAAACAATCATATGCTGACAATGGTGAGAAATATCACTACATGCATTTATGCTGGTAACTATTCCACTCATGCATTTACAGGGAACAGTATAAGTAAGAAATTATCAACATCCTGATATCTCTGCCTGGGAAGGTATCTTTGTTGTTTTTTCTTTTTTTCTTTTTCCACCAGACAGGCACTTCTTTATAATTCATCTATATTAAGTTGAAAGAAAAAGTGAAATGTAAACCAAGCTACGTGTTATATATTTTCTTTTGTAAGTATCTATTATTTAATACTAATATTTAAGAAACGAAGCCTACCCTGATAGTTTAGGGAGTGATAATAAAGCGCTCATTGTGAAAGTGGAGGCATATTTAGAATACAGTTAGCTGATACAATTGACTAGTTAAATGAATGAAGAAGAAATGAAAAAGGAAGAGTCAAGATGAATGGTATGTTAACAATGCCATAAATTTTGATAGGAAATAAATAAGACAGAGGCTGAGTTGGGAGAGAAGAAAGTTCAGCATTAGGTATAACAAGATTGAGACTCCTATGAAAGTTTAGTTGTGTCTACTCAGCAGAATTTTAAATACACAACACAGAAGCTCAAGAAAGGAGTCAGTGCTATGATGGAATGAAAAAGGGTGTTTTAAAAGAACTGTGCATTGTTTAGATCACACATTTCTTGATTATCTGATTATGACTCTATGTTGGTTCTTCCATCTTTCATTATGTGTTATTTTGCTCGGGTTGCAGCAATAAAAAATACCATAGACTGGGTGTCTGGAGTTTTTTTTCAGAGACAGAGAGTCAGAGAGAGGGATAGATAGGGACAGACAGACAGGAACACAGAGAGATGAGAAGTATCAATCATAACTTTTTCCTAGAGACACCTTAGTTGTTCATTGATTGCTTTCTCATATGTGCCTTGACCACGGGCCTTCAGCAGACCAAGTAACCCCTTGCTCAAGCCAGTGGCCTTGGGTCCAAGCTGGTGAGCTTTTGCTCAAACCAAATGAGCCTGCGCTCAAGCTGGCGACTTTGGAGTCTCGAACCTGGGTCCTCCGCATCCTAGTCTGACGCTCTATCCACTGTGCCACCACCTGGTCAGGCTAGACTGGGTGTCTGTACAGAAATTTATTTTCTCCAATTTCTGGAAGCTAGAAATTCAAGATCAAAGGTCCAGATGAATTAGTTGCTTTCTTTTTGGCTAGCAGATGGCCTTCTTCTTGCTATGTTTTCACATGATCTTTTCTCTGTACATGTATGTGGAGGGGGGAGAATGAGAGAGAGAAAGAGAGAGAGCACAATCTGGTGTTGCTTTCTATAAAGACGCCAATCCCTGAAGCTGAAACCTGCTCTTATGACCTCATGTAAACTAGTTACCTTCATTGGTTCTTTATATCATTGTGTATTTATTTTCTTTATTTATACTTCCTAATTTTAATTAAAGTATCTTAATATAAATTTAGAAATTGAACAGGTATGAATATTTGACATTTTTGTTATTTGAAAGTTGAGGACAGACACTGAAAAGTCCCAGCCTTTGATGTCTTAGAGCACTATCCAACTAAGTAAAATTTATATGTATGGAAAACAGTAGCATATTAAGACATACTAAATAGCCTCAGGGTGTATGCATCTGAAGTAGAGCATAAGGCATTGTTCATCCCTCATGTTTTAGCAGCTGTTTAATGAAAAGTGCCAGCTCTGTGTGTCATTAATCTACCTAATAATTAATACAACAGCAGCCTGGGACCAATGTGGATATAATTTTAAAGTCTTTGCTCATTTGCAAATTGATACAGATACTTGCTTTTGCAGCCAGTTTGTTACTTGGAAAAGAGATAAGGATGTTAAAAATTCTTAGTTTTCAAAGCTTCTATTTGATCAGATTTTATTTGAACACACTACATAAAACAGAATTTAAAGGGACAATGTTGAAAGTTTTGCATAGAAAATTAATCTATTTATGGTTATTAAGGTACATGTGTACCCCTCAAGGCTAAATGGAGGCCGGTGTTTTCAACAAGAAAAAGAAGCTAATTTGAAAGCAAAGCTCTTTCTAATGTTCTTAATAATAAGAACTCCTTTATCTGTGTCTGTAATCTAGTCACAAGTGATCTAATATATAAAAAAAAGTTAAATTGACTGCCAGATATTTTTAAAATCCTAAAGATTTTTTTCTAAGCTATTAGCTTTATGATTATAAATAGTGTAAGATCCTGAGATGCTTTTTAAAAGTCAATAATTGAAAATAAATATTGACCCCACCCAAAAGTATAAAATAATAAAAATTGTGAAGAATAAGTTGGTTTGGGTTAAGAAATATGTTAAATTTATAGTTGCAATTATAATTAATAAAAGTGTTGTGGAGAATAAGTATGAATAATTCCTAGCCCTGCTCTAAAGGTCACCATTTAAAATAAATAATTAACTATATAATTATAGTTTATATGATCACTCTTGTGAAAATACATTGTACCTATGAGAAGGGTTTATTCCTTGAAATGTCAAAGAGATACCATGCGATACAGAAATTCCATTCCCAAAAGAAATGAAAATATATGTTCACATAAAATCTTGTATACAAATGTTCATAGCCATATTATTCATAATAGCTCTAAAATGAAGACATCCCAAATGTCCATCAATTGATACATGAATAATACAATGTAATATTATTCAGCAATAAAAAGAAATGAGGTACTGAAACATACTACAACATGGATAAACCTAGAAAATATTATGCAAAGTGAAAGTAGATTAGTAGTTGCCTAGGGCTATAGAGGAAGTTTGGAGATGGAGGAATGGGAATAGAAAGTTACTGCTAATGTGTATGGAAGTTCTTTTTAGGATGATGAAAATATTCTAAAATTAGATTGTGATAATGGTTGCACAACTCTGGAGTATATTAAAAACCACTGATTTCTATACTTTAAATGGTTGATTTGTTTTGTATGTACATTTATCTCAATAAAGATGTCAAAATAGACATTAAGCTAACCTGAATAATTTCTTTTGTAAAAAGCTTGTATACACAAATCTTAAGGGCTCTTCAATGTAAAACCATATTCTAAAGTAGGAGAATATTGTTGTTTTAGACAATAATAATTTTCTAGAATAATATTTGTTTTAAAATCAGTTCCAAATATACTTAAAACAGGACTTTTTAAAATATGCTTTTATAAGCAATCTGAATTTTTCTCATTATTACTACATTAAAAACAAAATAATTTTAATAATAAAATGCATAAAAATATATAGCCAGAAATAAACTTTTTTTTTAAACTTTTTTTTCCAGATTTTTACACTTTTAAATTTTATTTTATTTATTCATTTTAGAAAGGAGAGAGAGAGGGAGAGAGAGAGAAACAGAGAGAGAGAAGGGGGAGGAGCAGGAAGCATCAACTCCCATATGTGCCTTGACCAGGCAAGCCCAGGGTTTCGAACTGGTGACCTCAGCATTTCCAGGTTGACACTTTATCCACTGCACCACCACAGGTCAGGCCCAGAAATAAACTTCTCTCTCTCTCTCTCTCTCTCTCTCTCTCTCTCTCTCACACACACACACACACACACACACACACACACACTCCATAGAGCTGGGCAGTGGAAAATTAAGACTTGTAAAATGTGTTCTGTAAAGGTCAGGCAAAGATCTCTAGGTAGTGGCTTGAGGAACAAAATATGACTCTATTTGCGGATATGGATGGTAATGATTGAGGTGGAAACCTGACTAAAATCTAATTTGGGTTATTCAATAAATATAAAGAACATATGGAATAGCATACGGGGAAGTGAAATCTTGTTACATAAATGACAAGAGATTACTAATAAAGGTTTTCTTAAACATACACACACACACAAGAATTCTTTACATAAACCTGGTATTGCCTTACTTTGGGCAAGTCGAAAATCTTTTTATTAAATAAGTTAACTAAAATTAAATCTCATATTTTTAAATCTTTAGTGTTATTTTATTTTTTTCAAAATTTTTTTTTTTATTTTCAAATTTAGCCTGACTTGTGGTGTGGCACAGCAGGTAAAGTGTCGATCTGGAATGCTGAGGTTGCTGGGTAGAAACCCCTGACTTGCCCCGTCAAGGCACATAGGACATACAACTGCTATAGGTTAATGCTCTCTTCTCTCTCTGTCTCTCTCTCTCTCTTTCTTCTCTATAAATAAACAAATAAAATATTTTTTAAAAATTCCAAACTCATGTGAAATCAGTAAGAATAATGCTTTGATATTGATATTTTGCTAACATTTTACCATAATGGATTCTGAGTCAGAGATCTTGCCTAATTGTATGCATTTATAATATCTTTTCTCTTGTGATTTGTATTTTCCTCTACTTTAAGATGGAGGTCATTTACAGAAATTTAATTTAATTTAAAATTTTCATAGTCATATTTTCATTGAAGAAACATCTTAGGTAAGTTGATAAGAGCATAACCTCTGGACCCAAACTGGTTAGGCTTGAGCCACTCTGCTTTCTAGCAGTATAACCTTATTTATATATCTGAACCTTGCTAGGCCTCAATTTCCTCATTAGTTAAATGTGTAATAAAAAGACTTCATAGAG
Source organism: Saccopteryx bilineata (assembly GCF_036850765.1). Classification (NCBI taxonomy): domain Eukaryota; kingdom Metazoa; phylum Chordata; class Mammalia; order Chiroptera; family Emballonuridae; genus Saccopteryx; species Saccopteryx bilineata. The sequence goes on from NC_089498.1 coordinate 66,780,488, forward strand.
TTGTTAGATCACAAGAATTGAATAGCAGTGGACACCATGTCAATTTGGTTGTCATTATATCTGTCATTTTCCCTATGGTTTGTGTTTTTTATGTTATTTTTGTCTCTACTGGTCCACCAGATCTTTGTTTTTTTATTGTTGTTATTGTTAACTTCCTGGTTTGTAAAGTGAATGTTGCTGTACCTTTATGAAGTACAAGATTTGCTTTTAAAAATTAATTTTTAAGATGTAATCGAAAATAAGGGCAGATCTAGCTTCATGCCGTCTTCCCTCACAGGAGGGTGGGGCTCCGGCTGAGCTGTTCGCAGAGGGCCAGCACCAGGTTCACTCTGAGCAGTGGCCTCATTTCTCACTCCCGCCCCGCATGGACCCCGAGTTGTATCCCGGCACTCAAGCACCGGCCTGGCACCTATCGCACACGCTACACTGTCCCCAGTTACCTTTATTCCTGCCACCTGGAGAGTTTCCTTTTTTAATTTATAGCCTCTCTATAAATTTAATGGTCTCCAATAATTTGATTTTATTCGGCATTTTGGTGTTAGTAATAGAGGGCCGGAGAATGAAAGGACGTCTATTACCTAAGTTGGCCGTGTTGCAGGAACCAGACATCTCACATTTTTCCCCTTTGCCTTTTCTTACTTTCTCTATTATACTCAGAAGTATTTTTCTTCTAAAATGAAAGCTAGTGGTATTTTGTTGGAAACATAAATCAGACATCTTGAAAAATGAGTTAATTTTATAGTGACAAAGTCATTATGAGTTAGGTGCAACTGAACTTTATGAAATTGTCATTTTGTAAGCAAAGAACAGTTAAATAGCAATAATATCAAAAGGCTCACCATAATAATATTAGTATAATATTCTTTAAAAGCATTTCTTGGTGACTATATTTTTGCCTAGATAAATTTGATATATTATTTAGCCAATGGTAAGATGTTGATAATTAATATACCTGGCTTATTTTTCTACAACTCTGCTCACTTGAGGGATTTTTTTTTTTTTTGTATTTTTCTGAAGTTGGAAACGGGGAGGCAGTCAGACTCCTGCATGCGCCAGACCAGGATCCACCTGGCACGCCCACCAGGGGTCGATGCTCTGCCCATCTGGGGCGTTGCTTTGTTGCAACCAGAGCCATTCTAGGGCCTGAGGCAGAGGCTACAGAGCCATCCTCAGCACCCGGGCCAACTTTACTCCAATGGAGCCTTGGCTGCGAGAGGGGAAGAGAGAGACAGAGAGGAAGGAGAGGGGAAGCGGTGGAGAAGCAGATGGGCACTTCTCTTGTATGCGCTGGCCAAGAATCAAACCTGGGACTCCTGCACGCCAGGCCGACGCTCTACCACTGAGCCAACCGGCCAGGGCAAGGGATCTTTATTATGTCATCATCCAGACTCCACCTGTTTGTTACACAATGAAATTTTCCTAAAGAAAAATTAGCAAACTTGCCCACTCATCATCAATTTTTGATCATTATCTATTGCCAACACAGTGTAATCTAAATTTCTCATAATGTTACTCCAAACTTTCTGTCTTCTTTGTCAGGTCAAATACATTCTTAAATTTTATTTTTTCCCGGCATATTTCAGTTGCCTTGAAATTACTCATGGGGCCTCGAATGGCCCCATGGAACTTGACTCTGATTTCTGCATTCAATGTGCAAATCTGTCCTTCATTAAAAGAAGTTTACCGGTCTTTTCCCATGTCCCTGTGAAAATACGTTCCTAAAACTTTAGAAGCTCAGCTCAAGTGCACTTCCTTAAAAAGCTTTATTTCCTTGAGCATTATGACATTTTCTTCTGTGTTCCCATAGCTCATTGCTTAGTTGTTTACAGTTTCATACTCTGCCTTGCATATTTATCTGTGATAATTAGTATTTTAGCTTTTTGAAGGCAGGGATAATGGTTTTTCTTTCATGCCTTTGCACACAATAGGCACTTAATAAGTGTTACACAACTGGTTGAATAAAGAAGCACAGCTTAAAGAATGCATTTCATTTTGGAGAAAATATTAAAATATTTTCTAATTCTCAAATTAAAAAACCAGTTAACATGATAATATAACATTAGATTGTTTTTTAAGGGGAGGGGGAGGGGCACAAAGAAAACTAGATAGAAGCTGACAGAGGACAATCTGACTTTGGGTGGTGGGTATGCAACATAATTGAGTGAACGACAAGATAACCTGGACGTGTTATCTTTGAATATATGTATCCTGATTTATTGATGTCACCCCATTAAAAAAATAAAATTATTTAAAAAAATAAAATAAAATAAAAAATAAACCATCAGATTAAAATGGAGTCATCTAATCCAAATAATGTTATTTTTCTTTCTTTTACTGTATTTTATCCATTTTAATTTTACCTCCAAATAAGATTTACACGAAACAACTGGTATATGCCTGCAGGTAAAGGCATGCATTGCTTTTCATGCCACCTATTCAATCCTATATTTTGAAAATAATTGCTTATACTCCCTTGAATTTCACAGTTTATTTCAATTGAACAGCCACAAAGAAAATCACTAGACATCTACAATATCTAATATTTTTATATTGCTTTGATTTTCTATTGCACTCTTTAAAACCACACAGTGGTTTTCTGTCATTTCTAAACTAATCCCTAATTATAGAATTATAAGCACATTAAAAACTCAGGCAACGTACACCCTTCTTAAAATAGAAATCAACTTGTGTTCCCTTACATTGCCTCTGTGAGCCCAAGACATAGCTGTTGTTTCTGACTCCAGACTTGACACAGACACTTTGTTGTCCCAGGTCTTTTCTCTGCATAGCTGCACTTCTGATTTTAGAAGTTAACCATGTTTTGGCCTTTCTTTGCAATGAAATTCTGAATACATTCATTGTAGATTAATCCACTATTTTTTATACTCAGAAAGAAATGCAGATGTCAGCCTGTTACTTTTCTGTGTGACGTTTGAAAAACTGTAGGTGGGGAAAGCACTCTGTACTCTGTTGGCTTCCAGTGTGTGCTGTTATTTTATTTTTGAATTCTACTTTGTAGGCTGTGAACTCTTGGATTCATTTTGGTTTTTAGAAATTTTCCCTTCTTTTCTATAAAGTAGATGTTGTCAACATAAACCCTGAATGTTTTATTATAAAATGCACTTTATGTGAAAGTGTTTTTTGACAATAGGACATATTTTTATTGCCCGAGAATTTTTCCCATTAGCTATTACTGTCTTGCTACTTCCAACCTTTCAAAATCATTCATTTAACCTGACAGTATAATTTTAGCATAATCTACAGAATAATTCAGACAAAAAATATATGATAAATTTATAACTATGTTTCCATAACTGGGTTGAACATCCAGAGAATTAGAAAAATCCTCCTCATGCTAAACTGTGCTGTGTATATTTTGGTGGCTGTAAGCAGGCTTGAAATGGCTTTTCCTATTCATCATTCCATTTCTCACCTCCCCATCCTGACTCACCCAGGGGGCTGCACCTCCTTGGAAACCTTTTGGCAAACCCCACTTCTAAAATGTATTAGTTTTTTTTCCTTTTCTGGGTTCTCATATTACCTTGTTTATTCATCTATAATTTCAATGTCTAAGTGTTTTATGAAACTGTGAACTTATTTAACTCAGATTTCATCTTAATCATCTTAGTTTTCTAGATTGTGGTTGAGTAATGAGTGATAGCAGAATAAATAAATATCTATAAAATCTTGTATTGTTCTAGATCATGCACTAAAATGAGTTAATGGGTGAATGAGGTTTGCATAGACCACCCAACATCAATTTGAGTTTGTAAGCAAAAGACTAACAGAAAATATTGTATGGCTTTAGCCCTGGCCTGTTGGCTCAGTGGTAGAGCGTCGGCCTGGCGTGCAGGAGTCCCGGGTTTGATTCTCAGCCAGGGCACACAGAAGAAGTGCCCATCTACTTCTCCACCCCTCCCCCTCTCCTTCCTCTCTGTCTCTCTCTTCCCCTCCCGCAGCCAAGGCTCCACTGGAGCAAAGTTGGCCCGGGAGCTGAGGATGGCTCTATGGCCTCTGCCTCAGGTGCTAGAATGGCTCTGGTTGCAACAGAGCAACGCCCCAGATGGGCAGAGCATCACCTCCTGGTGGGCATACCAGGTGGATCCCAGTCGGGCGCATGCAGGAGTCTGACTGCCTCCCCATTTCCAACTTCAGAAAAATACAAAAAAAAAAAATGTATAGCTTTGTAAGGGTCTGGTGATCAAGTCTTGCTTCTAAATCATTTAAAAAGTGATATTAAATTCCTAGTAACATATAATAGGCCATAGTGAAAAAAAGGAACTTTATTCTAAGAATAAGTACTGAAATTAGATTGATAAAGAGAGTATAAGGTGGATTGGAGACTGCTGATGTGAAGGCAAGAGAAAAGTCACAAAGAAAATGGAGAACAAAATGGGCCAATAAATATTTCCAAGACTGAGCCCATGGCCAAATGCTGAAAAGATGAAAAACAAGGGGTAAATTATCATTGTGTACAGCAGGGGGTCCCCAAACTACAGCCCGCGGGCCACATGCGGTCCCCTGAGGCCATTTATCTGGCCCCCGCTGCACTTCTGGAAGGGGCACCTCTTTCATTGGTGGTCAATGAAAGGAGCACATTGACCATCTCATTAGCCAAAAGCAGGCCCATAATTCCCATTGAAATACTGATCAGTTTCTTGATTTAAATTTACTTGTTTTTTATTTTAAATATTGTATTTGTTCCTGTTTTGTTTTGTTTTTTACTTTAAAATAAGATATGTGCAGTGTGCATAGGGATTTGTTCATAGTTTTTTTTATAGTCTGGCCCTCCAACAGTCTGAGGGACAGTGAACTGGTCCCCTGTGTAAAAAGTTTGGGGACCCCTGGTGTACAGGATTGTATTTCTCCATTTAATATTCAGCTGTGTTAGTTTTCATATGAATTCTTGGTCATATCACAGGTGAATCGACTTGACTTCTCTGTAGTACTGATATTATCTTTCTATTTATTTACTTTGTATAAACTAATATGCTACTGAAATATTCTTCACAGTATTTTTATTTTTAGTAAAGAGAATTCAACAAATGTAGAGTTTCCATTATATAAAAATCACCCTCAAACTTTTTAACTTTGAAGTTTCCTGTAATTTAAGAAAACAGTTTTTAAGGACTATAAAAAATTTACTCACTGTACTTTGGAGATTTAACTTGGATGCTACACCATCTTCTGGATATTAACAAAAATTTGAAACCCATATTTGGCAAATGTTATATATTTCCCAGATACAACAAGCGTTTTGGAATAATTTGTGAATAATTCAGTATAGTGTTTGATAGTGTTTGGTCCATCATTTTAGCTGTGATACATATTGCTATATCAGGAATATTGAATTTGAATGGGTGGGAACCTTTATATGGTGAACCCAAGATTTGAATTATTGGTGTGTTGTATATACCAATATTTTTGAATTTGATATAGAATTTTTTCCTCTGGTGATTTTAAGCCTTTTTGTTTTTCATTGGCTCAGAAACAAGTTCAGTAAGACAGGCATCTATCTGCCAAAATTGTGAAAAAAGGTGCACAGCTGTCAGAAAATATGAAAGCATTCTATGACAACTGATAGGTACCTTTACAGTTCAAATTTAGGCAATTTTATTCAACAATCATTTTTGCATACTTACCATATATGTCAGACACCATGGAATACTGGGAATAAAGATGATGAATAAAAGAGAATCTCCTCGTTGATCCCACAAAGTTACTTGAAGTTCCAGCAGTCTTTTCACTAATTATGTATATGGAATTGGTTTTCATTCTCTTAAAAATCAATTTTTGGCCCTGGCCGGTTGACTCAGCTGTAGTGCATCGACTTGGTCTATGGAAGACCAGGTTCAGGTTCCAGTCAGGGCACACAAGAAAAGTGACCACCTGCTTCTCTATCTTCCGTCTTCTCTATCTTTCCCTCCCACAGCCATAGCTTGAATTGTTCAAGCAGTTGGCCCCAGGTGCTGAGGATGGCTCCATGGCCTGCCTCAGGTGTTAAAATAGCCCAGTTGCTGAGCAACCGAGCAGCAATCCCTGATGGGCAAAGCATCACCCAATAGAGGTTTTTCAGGGTAGATCCCAGTCACGATGCATGTGGGAATATATCTCTACTTCCCCGCCTCTCATTTTAATTTTTTAAAAAAAGCACTTTTTATTTTTTCACTATGCTAAATGAAAATATAGGTCCACATGTTTTTAGTATAAATATAACTGTGCATATTTGTTTTTCTCATGTCTGGGAATGTGGCCAGCACAATTTAACTTGTTTTAGCAAAGAGACCCCTGTCACAGTCTCTGACTAGGGAATGCCTGTGTCGGTGATTTCAGAGAGTTTTCTTTCTTTTAAATCCATAATTGTATCACTTTGTAAAATGATGACTTAGACCAGATTTTTACCATGTTTTCTTTCAATAGAAGATTTGTTGATTTTATTAAAGACACAACTTGCATCAGTGTCTTGAAATTAAATGCCTTTCCATCAAAAGTTTTCAATCTGGTAGTATTTTGAAAATAAACAGTTTCGTAAAATACTTGAGACTGAGAAAAAGGGGATTATAATGTCATCAAATGAGGGTGTTTTTTATAATATATATAAACATAATGATGAAGCAGTGTGCTAGAGGCTGTGTGCATGTCTACTGTCCTGGTGGGTTTCATAATGGCTGACCATTCATAATGAGAAACATATTGTAATTACATTATTTCAATACTTAAGATCATACTTTGGAGCTTTTTTTAGTTCGTATGTATCTGCATGGAACCTTGAAAGGAATCAGTAGCCTTAAGTGATTTTATGTTCAGTTTTGATCAATGGCAGACATTCTCAAGCAATCTTAACTGTCTATCCTCTATGTATATAAAAGCTTTTATTGCTATGAGAAATGCCTTAGATTTTACTGCCTATGTTTTCTTCCAGGATTTTTAAGGTCTTGAATCTAACATTTCAGTCTTTAATCCATTTTAAATTTATCTTGTGTGTGGTATAAGAGGGTAGTCTACTTTCATTTTTCAAAGCTTTCTTAGTTGATTTATAATTTTTAAGTATTAACATGTGATATGTGACCCCCAGCTGTGGTTCCCTTGCTTTGGTTTCATCAGACATTAGGAGTGGATCTGAACCATTATCTGTCACAGTTATATTACCATGTCCAAGGCTTGTTGATGTGCCTGGAGATCTTGTGGCTTATGACAAAGGAAACCATATTTTAGGATGAACTTTATGATAATGTGTTGTAGCAGTAAGTGAATAATTTGAGGAATAATGTTTTTCACATTTTCTTGTTAAGTCTTACAGGTTAACTGTCTTTTCAAGTCTGAGATTTGAACCCAAATTTTGCAATTTACTAGGCCATGGTTTCTTGTCTTCAAATGTCTTGCAATTGTGGGTGTTAGAGTATTTCTTATTTTCTTCTGGATCATACTGTGTTTTTGTTTTGTTTTTGCTTTATCTTCTAAGTATAATAACATGCAAAAGCCACCAATAAAGGGAATCCTTGGATCATCAAAAGTTGTTCATGTACTAACGTATGTTATAAATATTTACCTCATTATTCTCAGATTCCTTCCACTCTTTCTATGCCACATCCATATCCTCGGGAGAAGTCCCAGTCAAACTACATCATAAAACCACTTTTGTTCACAGCCACTCTTGTCCACTCACATGGATTAGATTTCTTTACTGTGGGATATGGCACGTACATATATAGTGGGTGGGAGGATGAAAGAAGCCCTATTCTCTCCTTGTACTTCTGGACAATCTCTGTGGTTATAGCACCTGCCGCAAGGCCCTCCCATCATGTTTCTAGTCCCATCCAGCAGCTTTTATCTTAATTCCAGCTCCTTTGACAAAGTAAGAATACTGGTGCTTCCTTTGAGTCTCCAACTGCATAAGGGTATGCTGATTCTCATTCTTGCTAATTGCTCAATTGTTGGGATTGTTAAATTCTTCTATTGGCCTACCTAACGTTGTTGTTCTTTTTTTCCAGTTTAGATCCTAATATAGGTATCCACATCCACTTCTTAAATGATTTCTGGTTCAGAAAGCAGAGACAATAATATGAATTGCTGCAATTCTAAATGTATTATAACTAATAAAATTAAAAGATATAACATACTTTTGAGGCACCTCATAGAATAGAGTGCCAGGTAATTAAAAGTTGTTCAAAAAATTATTTTAAATTAATTGACTTAGATTATAAATGACTTTTATTCTGAGACTTGCTATAATTTTACAGGATACATTAAATCTGTTTAACTCCAGATTTTTGCAGAAAAATATGATTAAAACATGGTAACAAGATAAAAAACTGAATGAGGATCTACTAAAATTAATTTTCTTTAAGGAGTTAATTATTCCTCTTGGAATGATATCCAAAACTGTTATTTGTAATTATTAAAAAGAAAACTATTATAAATTGAAATTTTCAAGTGAAAACATTAGATTTATTCTCCCCCTCCCTTTCAATGAAATAATTACCATTATTTGATTCATTAAGAATCTTTAAACATGGAAGATAAATTATAGTAAAGATAATAGTCTTTGCATCTTCCTTATGATATATCTATAAACTCAAATGTGATGAAAAAAATTAGTATGGAGTCTAGAAAGTTTCCAAAAAAAAAAAAAAGAGTCAGTACAATACTTTCTTCTGAGCATATAACACTTCCATTTTAAATTAGTGATGAAATTAATGACACGAATGAACTTGAATCACAGTAGAGTTTTAAAACTGAGTATGTTGTTTCATGAAGAAGTCACCTGCTAAGTATTAGGAATAGATTTTTATTATTGTTCTAAACTTTTACTGCCTCTCATTTGAAAATGATAAATTCCCAACCCTGTTATTTTCAGGATTAGCCACGTGACCTATTTTTTTTTTTTCCATTTTTCAGAAGCTAGAAACGGGGAGGCAGTCAGACAGACTCCCGCATGCGCCCGACCGGGATCCACCCAGCATGCCCACCAGGGGGCGATGCTCTGCCCCTCTGGGGTGTTGCTCTGTTGCATCCAGAGCCATTCTAGCACCTGAGGCAGAGGCCACAGAGCCATCCTCAGCACCCGGGCCATCTTTGCTCCAATGGAGCCTCTGCTGCGGGAGAGAGAGACAGAGAGGAAGGAGAGGGGGAGGGGTGGAGAAGCAAATGGGTGCCTCTCCTGTGTGCCCTGGCCGGGAATCGAACCTGGGACTCCTGCACGCCGGGCTGACGCTCTATCGCTGAGCCAACCGGCCAGGGCTATGTGACCTATTTTGACAACTAAATGTGAGTGAATAACATGTGCTATTTTAAGCAGAAACTTTATAAACTACATTTATTGTTCTATGTCACTGAGAATTTAGGGTTGTTTGTGTAGTACACCCTACACTGTACTGATTGATACAGTAATTCATACAAAACTGTTATATGAGTAGGAAAACTATCCTTTCGACTTAGAAAACTATCTTTAGACCCAAAGTTTGCTTGAAGCAATTGGGCAATTTACTTGACTTTCTCATCTCAAATACAATATAGCTGGGTTTTAGGATTATCTCTAAAGTTCTTTTATTTATGAAATCATATGTCCCACTAAAGAAGAGTTTTCCCACTTACCAGGTGGTGGCACAGTGGATAGAGTGTAGGACTGGGACACAGAGGACCCAGGTTTGGAAACCCCAAGGTCACCGGCCTGAGTATGTGCTCATCCAGCTTAAGCACCAGCCCTCCAGCTTGAGTGTGGGGCCGCTGGCTTGAGCAGGAGATCATAGACATGATTCTATGGTTGCTGGCTTGAGGCCAAAGGTTAGGACTTGAAGCCCAAGGTCACTGGGTTGAGCCCAAGGTGCCTAGCTTGAGCAAGATGACACTTGCTCTTCTGTAGCCCCCCCCACCCCCAGTCAAGGCACATTTGAGTACGCAATCAATAAACAACTAAGATGCCACAGTGAAGACTTGATGCTTTGCATCTCTCCGTGTCTATCTGTCCCTATTTGACTATTTTTCTGTTTCTATCCATATATATATATATATGCACCACTTATATATATAATTTAATAAAAGGTTTTTTATTATAATTGACATTATTTATAATTTACATTTGTCTTTATGAGCAGCCTCAAATTGTTATATAGTATGTGATCAATTATTTTAAAAATTGTATTTTGTAGCTCATTGTATATTTCAGAGGGCCTATTTGGACTTCTAAATGGTAAGATATATACCACTTGTTTAAAATGTGTGGATTGAATAACAACTGACTTCAGATTATATGCCTATGAATATACCTCATTCAGAAGTATTGCTTCTAAAATTTATATGAATTCTATGTTTTAAAAGTGTATATCTATTTAAATAGAACAAGTACTAAACTAATATGGAACTGGACTGTAATTTCTGTAGGGCTAGCCTTATTTACAGTCTCTGATGTATTGTAGGTAGATAATCATTAAAAATATGTTGATGAATTATATTATAAGGCCATATTGAAAAACAAAAGATAATCATATTTGATTTTGTACACAACTATGATTCTTTGAGCCTAGAAGAATACAAAATTTAATGCTGCAACAGGGATGAAGAATTAAACTAACATCTTTGTGCATCTAACATTAATTTATTATTTGATTTATTAATTAATTTATTCATTCATTTGACAAATATTTATTGAGCCTGCTAATGGCAGGCAATGCATTAAGTACTATGGATACAAAACAATTAAATTTTGGAACAAAGTTACATTTGGAAAGCATTCATTGAAAATTGTCCAGTTTTATATTATTGAGAAAATAAATACATTTTATCAAAAGCATAATAGAACCAAAATTCTGATAGTCATATACATTTGTCTTGACAAGCTCTTATAATGGTTGCTTCACATGAAATAATTAAGTGGTTTAAAGCTCTGTATATTAATTACTTAATTAGAACCTGTTGATGACTGAGGAATACAAAAACCAGTTATTCTATTACTAGCATATACTTTCCACAGTCACCATAATGTGAGCCTTTCTCCTTGAATCCCAAGACTCAAGTTCATGTGAAATACAGAATTCCATTTTTCCTACAGAAAAAAAAGAAGGAACATAGATCATATGTAAAAAAAAAAATTATAAAAGAGAAATCAACAGAAGCTGATATAAAACAACAAATGACATAATAATAAGTGATTATCATTTTTAATTGAATTTATTGGAATGACATTAGTTTGCAAAACCATACAGGTTTCACGTGACCAACTCAACAAACAACCTCTTCTCACCACATTGTGTTCCCTCTACTCTTACCAAGATTTCTTATTGTCACCCCTTTGCCCACCTCCACTTAGCCCCCATCCCCTTTTCCTCTGGCCATCTCCACTCTGTTGACTCTGCCTGTGTGTTAAGCATATACATTTTTTGGCTAATCCCTTCACCTTCTTTCATTCAGTCCCTCTCTCCCCATCTCTTCAGTTGTCAGTCTGTTCCATGTGTTCATGCTTCTGTTTGTATTTCATTCATCAGTTTATTTTGTTCATTAGATTCCACGTATAAGTGAGATCAAATGGTATTATGGTGTTTATCTCTCTGTGAATGCATAATTTCACATAACATAATAATCTCCAAGTCCATCCATGCTGTCACAAAAGGTAAGATATTTTTTAAAACCATGCAATATTCCATCCTGTAAAAATACCACACTTTTTGTCACCATTTTATAGTATTGTTCATAAAAGTGAAAATTAGAATTAACTTATATTCATTAAATGTGACAGTATAGGAAGCCATTTGGTCATTAAAAATGATTTTGTACATACACTTTATGGACATGATAAACTAAATTCAAAAGATATACTGACATATATAACCATATGTATTGTTGATTAAAAAATATTACAAAATAATTTTATGTCAATTTTGTAAACAATTTATCATAGCATGTGATACATAAAAACTTGAAACAGCTCTAGCTATGGGATTATGACTTCTGGTTTTTCTTTTTTCTGTTGCTTATCTATATTTTCCATATTTTTATAGTATGTATCAGGATACTGAATTAATAAAGTATAAATCAAAGGGGAAAAATGTTAAGTTTAAAGTACTTGAGATTATATTTGTTATTACTGATCCTTCATTACAATTGATCCATGTATCTAAAATCATAAATATACTGAATTGATGTTACTTTATATTTTAAATTAATATATTAGTTATAAGAATTTTATTACAAATTAAATAAAATATAATAAAAATAAGCCAGACTCTTTTTATTCTCATATTTTTTACACTGCTTCTATATTTTTTCTATCTTCAACAATTCTCTACGAAGTCTTTTCTCTTATAAATTCTAACTAAATCATGTACAACTCACTTTATTTGCCACCTTCTCTGTGTGACCTCTTTTCCTTCCTTCTATCTCCACCTAGGCAAAGAGTGACATTTCTTCCTTTTTACATAAAATTTCATATTTTCTCTTAAATTTTGGTTATAGCATATCACATTTAGTTGTACATATTTGTAACTTCTCCATCTTTCTTACTCTATTAATATTTTATAGGAAGAAATACTTTTTGGTTATGCTGTGTACCCAGGAGACAAAACAAGAGTAGGTAGTAGACAAATATAAGTTCTAGAAAAAAATTAAAAGCATTTTAGGTGAGAGAGTATGTTTTAAAAATGATAATTACCATTTATAAGCCTCTAGTCAAGAATCCAAATTCCCTCGTGCCTCCTAAAATTTCCATCTTATTACAGCAAATCCAACAAGAAAAATTAAAAGTCTCTCTTACCCTCAACTTCTCTTCTGAACTTGAGCTTCTGTGGATATTTATTATTTTTCTCTATGATACTACCAACATTCTAGTTTTTCAATTAAACTGTGTGTGTTTTCCTTAGTTTCTCACTTCTTTTCTTTGAAGGCAAGCTGAATGTATCTATTAAATAATGTGTTTCTTAATTCTATGGTTTCTAAAATTCCTTGTTCTACATATAGCTGCTAACTTGAACTTTCTTCTTAGATTATTAGAATTTTCTTCAGAGCACTTTCCTCTTGCCTTTTCACATTTTTGAAATCTTTTCCAATACAATAAAATAATATTTCTCTAAAAATAAAAACAGTCATATTACTCTTTTGTATTAAACCTGTCATTTATTTTTTCTTTAGTTATTGTTTACTTTTATTTGTTGTTTATAAAAGAGAGGACTAATGACTTTACCTGATATATGGCTTTTAATTCTAACAAAATCTCCAGTCTCATCCATCACTGATGTCTTCACCTAGTGTTCTCTCTCTTTGTATATATATATCTTTATAGTTCAAGTTTTCTGAAAGATTGATGCTGTCATGCCTAAGCACTGTGAATTTCTTGTGCATGTGTGCCACTATTGAAATGGTACCTCAAAAAACTGAAAATAGAACTACCTTATGACCCAGCAATCCCTCTACTGGGTATATACCCCCAAAACTCAGAAAAATTGATACGTAAAGACACATGCAGCCCCATGTTCACTGCAGCATTGTTCACAGTGGCCAGGACATGGAAACAACCAAAAAGCCCGTCAATAGATGACTGGATAAAGAAGATGTGGCACATATACACTATGGAATACTACTCAGCCATAAGAAATGACATAGGATCATTTATGACAACATGAATGGACCTTGGTAACATTATACAAAGTGAAATAAGTAAATCAGAAAAAAACAGGAACTGCATTATTCCATATGTAGGTGGGACATAAAGGTGAGACTAAGAGACATTGATAAGAGTGTGGTGGTTATGGGGGGAGTGGGGAGAGGGAGAGGGAAAGGGGGAGGGGGAGGGGCACAAAGAAAACTAGATAGAAGGTAACTGAGGACAATCTGACTTTGGGTGATGGGTATGCAACATAGTGAACAACAAGATAACCTGGACATGTTTTTTTTGAATATATGTATCCTGATTTATTGATGTCACCCCATTAAAAATAATAAAATTATTTAAAAAAAACCCAAACAAACAAAAAAGAAATGGTACATACTCTTATTATATTATGCATTATAAATACCTGTTTCTACTTCTGTTTTCCAAAAGAGACTGTGAGCCTGTTAAACATAGAATTGTATTTTATTCACTTTTGTATCCCTGGTACCTAAAGCAGGGTCTGGTACATATGAGGAACAGCATTACTGAATAATTGAATAAACTGGTATGAGTGTGTATGCATACATAATATCATATACATGTATGTTTACATATCTACTATGCATAATAATTGATTGAATAAATAAGTAGATTATCATGTTTTTGTGCATTTATATAACTTTAATTTTTAAAATAATAAGTAACAGTGAATTTTTCCTCAAACAGGAGAAAAGGAAGTTTGCAAATGTACTCTACTAGAACATTAACTAAAATGTATGGTTTCAAAAGACAATAACTGATTTGGAAAATAAAGTTAGCCAATCATTTTTTCTGACATTTATACTGATTCTTGTAGATGGATACTGCTTAGAGAATGTTGACAATATTTTTATGCCATTTTCTCTTCTTTACTTCTGAAAACTTGTGAGTTCTCTCATCTCTAATACAATCTTCAGTCACAGATTGCACTTAATACCATATATTTGCATATTGATTAAGTATGACATTATCAAATACACCAAATTCTTTATAGACATGTAATTGAATAGCTATCAAACATAAAAGAGGTTATCAAATATAACCTTATTAAGATTCTTTGTATTCTGTTAGAAACTGATGAGATTTCATTAACCTTTTGTACAAAATCATCTAATATACCATGCAATATAGTGAATAATTCCCATAAACTTTAATTTTCTTGTTTATTATTGCTATAGAAGAGAAGTTAAAAGATACACAATGTAAAGGCATACTAGAGAATTCCATTTACCCTTTATCCTAATTAATCACATTTAAAATATTTGAAAATAGAGTTCCATGCAGTAAATATCAGTTGATCTTGCAAGAAAAGTTGTTCTTGTTTATTGTTCTTGTCTTTTTAAATATTATGGTTTTAATAAATAGCAATTTAAACTAAAGGTTCTTATATATAGATCATGGGCCATAAGAATTTCTTGAGCCCAATGAAATTATATGAACAATGAACATATGAGGAGAGGTTACACAGTCCTTTTTTTTTTTTTTTTTTTTTTTTTTTGAGAAACAGAGAAAGAAAGAGGAAGACAGACAGAGGAAGGGAGAGAAAGATGAGAAGCATCAACTCTTTGTTGCGGCAACTTAGTTGTTCATTGATTGCTTTTTATATGTGCCTTTACTGGGGGGCTTCAGAGTAGCCAGTGACCCCTTGTTCAAGGCAGCAACCTTGGGCTTAAGCCAATGACCTTTCGGCTCAAGTAGCAACCATAGGGTTATGTCTATGATCCCACGCACAAACCAATGAACCCGCTCTCAGGCTGGTGAGCCCATGCTCAAGCCAGTGGCCTCAGAGTTTCAAACCGGGGTCCTCTGCATCCCAGGCCAATGCTCTATTCACTGTGCCAGGAAAAAAAGAAATGCAGAAATTTTTATTGGAGAGCATCTTCTCTTGGTCAGGCATTTTTTGTAAGTCCCTTACTTATGCTTGATCATTTTATTCTGTGAAAGATAAAGAATGTCTTACACTAAAGATGTAAGAACAGGTTTATTCAGCAATAATATTACAATAGGGGAGAGAGTCTAATTTGAACTGAAGTGAATTTTGCCAAAACAGAAAACTGGGGACTGTTTAAAGCTGGGGTATATTAAGGGAAAGGCACTGAGAATGTTATGGCCACTTGGATTTATTAATTGGAGTTTATTAAGAAGAGAAATAAACTTCTATCTTTATAACAGTAGGCAATGGAACAAGTTGAAGCAAAGTGTTCCTTGGAAGTTAGGCTCTTATTTTCTAAGAGACTGGGAGAGAGGGGAGGAGCTATCTCCCTGAATGTTGCTATTTCAAAAAGATGCTCTTAGGTCTGTGAGGAAACGTTTTTGTGGTGATAGGTTTATATCTCAAAGAGCAGAGAAAGATTATATCATTTTAAGCTTTTTAAAGTAACTGTTCTAACAGGGGGGTTATGGTCTATCTGATTACCAACAGGTTTTGGATGAAACGAATAGTAAATATTTCTGGCAGCTTTGAGGTTTCTCAGGCAGGCATTTTAAGGAGGGATTGGAGTCATACTTATGACAAGGCCTTAAGTTGCCAGAAGCCATCCTAGAGCAGTCATTTCTAAGTGCAGAGGTTTGGACTGAATCATTATATGCTGAGAGTTCTAAGTTCTCAATTCCCATAATGCTTTGGAGAACTAAAAAGAAGAAAATATTTTTTCCTGATACTCTGCCATTTGAAATGCTGAATATTGTCAAGTGAAGATACTAACCAAGGTATGTCCAGTTTCAAAACCTGGGCAATTCTTTCTGCTTTAACACATCACCTTTATTTAAAGTTAAAATCACTTTTCTCCTCTAAATCCAGATTGAACCAGCGACCTTTAGTGTAGCCTTACTGTAAAATATAAGTTTAGTGCACATACACTTATTGAAAAGATGATAATGGCACAGCCAAGTGTTCATCATATATTTTTTAAAAGAGTATTTTTAGCACTTTTGAACCTCAAACTGTTCCTATCCCCTACCGTAACCCTGGCTCTGTACTTTAAAGATCACCACATCATGCTGTTGTATTATTATTATTCTTTAAATTTTCTAATATATTTTTCCATATATATTACTATACTGGCATACCTCTTATTCTTGTGTTATACTTTATTGCCCTTCACAGATAAGCTTTTTAGAAACTGAAGTAAGATTGTCCCCCAGCAAAATGATTATGACTTGCTTTATTGCGCTCTCACTTTATTGTGGTGGTATGGAGCCAAATCCACAATATCTCTGAGGTATGTCTGTATATACCCCTAAACTATGTACAGATTTTAGGTGACTTACAATGGAGTAACATCTGAACACCCATTTTAATTTTAAAATTTTATAAGTTGAAAATACATTTATACACCTAACTTACTACACATCATAACTTAGTCTAGTCTACCTTAATTAATCATGCTCAGAATGCTTAAATTATCCCATAGTTGGGTAAAATCATCCAATACAAAGCCTTTTTCATATAAAGTGTTATCTCATGTTATTCATTGTATCATCCATTTATGCCATCCTAGTAAGAGAAATCATAAATCAAACCATTGTAGATCAGGGACTTCTCTCTTTCTCCAAATCTTTATATATATATTCTATTTATGTAAATACATAAAAATATATAAATATGCAAAATATATTATATATTTGTACATATATATTATATGTATTTACATATATGACATATATAAAACAGGCAAAAGACCCTGTTTAAAGTCAATTTGTCAAAACAAGGTATTTTGCCTTTTACTTCCAACAAATAACTTTGTAGCTGTTTTGATCATTGGTGGGTCATTCTACTTGCCACACTACCTGCTTTTTTTCCATAAAATTTTATACATGCTTTACTGACTTCACAGATCTAATGTGAAAATCAAGCAAAGTAATACACTTCTGTGGAAAACCTAATGGATATAAAATATAAAGCACTCTGAACACTGCTGCTAAATAGAAGAGCATATTCTTTTTATTTGTGAAAGTAAGTTTGCCTACCTCTTATGCTCTTTATCTTACCCTATCCTGACCAAGCTATGGTACATGCATCATAATTTTAATATCAAAAAAGAACCAACCAGAACTCATTTTTTCCTGTACAAAATAACAATAACTTACCTCTTTTATTTTTATAAGAAATTTTCATTTCGGCCCTGGCCGGTTGGCTCAGCGGTAGAGCGTCGGCCTGGCGTGTGGGGGACCGGGGTTTGATTCCCGGCCAGGGCACATAGGAGAAGCACCCATTTGCTTCTCCACCCCCCCCTCCTTCCTCTCTCTCTCTTCCCCTCCTGCAGCCAAGGCTCCATTGGAGCAAAGATGGCCCGGGCGCTGGGGATGGCTCCTTGGCCTCTGCCCCAGGCGCTAGAGTGGCTCTGGTCACGGCAGAGCGATGCCCCGGAGGGGCAGAGCATCGCCCCCTGGTGGGCGTGCCGGGTGGATCCCGGTCGGGTGCATGCGGGAGTCTGTCTGACTGTCTCTCCCCGTTTCCAGCTTCAGAAAAATACAAAAAAAAAAAAAGAAGTTTTCATTTCAGTTCATAGATTGCAACTAATCTTCAAATTTAAAAAATAGTCTGAAGAGCTCTGTAAGGTAATGATCCAAGGGTCATGAAAACTGCTTAGGTTACCTAAGAATGAGGACTTCAATTAGCATAGAAGTTTGGTGATGATACAAGATTTAGTATCAGACTTAAGGATGATTTAACTGCTTGACTTGGCTAATTTATTTCATCTCTTTTGAGTGTCAGTTTCCTCATATATAACACAAGAGTTGTAATAATATTGACCTCATGATGTCATTGTGATAAATGCATGAGATGTGAAAAAAAGTGCTTGGGTACTTTAGTGTGTTCTTTAATAGGCACTACAGTTATTAAATTGAAGTGTTCTGGGGCAATTTGATTTTGAAAGAAATCTGGTAAATCTTTTATAGAACAAATAATCATTTTGTAATCCAGATAAATCCACATAATTTGAATACGTAAACTAAAATTTTTGAACAAGTATCTTCTTATGAGGACTCAGTTATTTACTCATTCTGAAACAGTTTTTGACTACATAAATGGGAAACATTTTAGTTAAGGCAAATAACAAGAAAAATAAATGAGTAATTAATTGAAGCGTTACAAAGTATCTTCTGAGACCAAGGGACTAACAAATTATTAGGTACTCATCTAAAAAAAACCATTCATGTGTTATGAGTATTAGGATTCATTGTACTTTGATTTAGAAATTGTATTTTGACCTTTAATTGAAGGATAACTGATCACAATGAAAATGTCTTCATTTTAAGAGACAAGAGAGGTGTTGCCTTTTTAAAAGCAAGTGTGCAAATCAATAAATGTTTTCTATTTAACATAAGAACTTATAAGCTGAGAAGATATGTGAAAATATAAAAAGTTTAATTTCCCCATCTTTCAAAACACAGCATCAACCAATATTGTCTGAAATTGAAAAATTGATTTTTTAAAATGATTTCAACTTCTTAATGTTTTTCATAGACATTTTTACCTAAACCAGAGAAACAGGTGAGAATACTATATTTATTGTAATAGATAATGTTTATTTGACTCTGACCATGGACAGCTGAGAGGAGCACGCCAACATGGCCCCATTAAGCTGTACCCAGGCACTCCATAGTATGCAATTTCTTGTTTCAGCTCTACATGTAAATTACCTGACCTGTGGTGGTGCAGTGGGTAAAAGCATCAACCTGGGATGCTGAAGTTGCTGGTTCAAAAACCCTGGGGTTGCCCAGTCAAGGCACATACAAGATGCTTTCTGCTCCCCCATCCCCACTTTCTCTCTCTCCGCTCTCTAAAATCAATAAATAAATCTTAAAAAAAAAAAAAAGATCTTGAAGTTTCATACTTAAAATAAAAAAGTTAAAAAAAAAACAATGACTTTAGGGGATACAAAGATGGCAACAAAATAGGCAGACGTTCCAACTGCCACCTCTCAGGACCAGTTGGATTACAACTTAATTTAAGCACAATCATCTTGAAAAAACCAACTCTGGACGAAAGAAAAAAGGCTCTCTAACCAAGGATCAAGAAGAAACCACACTGAGATTGGTAGGAAGGGTGGAAATATGGAAAGGGCTGCCCCACTTTCAGGAACAAGGGGTGCCTGAGGGTCTGAGGGGACTGGCACTGTGGGCAGGGTCGCCCTGAGAGGTGTGGGTGCTCAGCCCCAGGCCTGGAGCCCCAGTCTAGACTCCCAAAGCCAAGAAGAGACAAAGACACATAGCATTTCGTGGTGAAAAGAGCAGGATTTCTGTCTGTGAGAAAGAGCTTTCTGAGATGTAGACCCCGTCTTAAAGGACCCACACAAAAAATCTTAATCATAGCCACTTACCTGGGGTTCTGGCTGAGGGAGAGCTCACAGGACTTGAGTTGTGTTAGGAGAGTGTAAATTTGGAGGCCTAGGGAGAGACACTGTGGGGGATGGCCACCATAATGCCTGTGCTGAGTCATTCTCCAATGCTGCAGTCCCCATCTTTCTTGGGTGGAGCAATCCCCTCTGAGTGGTAGCTGCCTGGGGAAAAGTAAATGCTCTGCCCTCAGGAGTCTCTGATGCTCCAGTCAGGGAAATGGGTTGTTATATGAGAGGCCAGGAGGCAAGGGGCGCATCAGTGACTCATTTTTCTGGTGTTGAGACCAGAGCTACCCCAGCCTCATCTCAATGCTCCTGAATCTAAGACTGGTGCTTCCACCTCACCGGACATTCAGTTGAAACTGTCCAGAGGTTGGGCAGACCTCACTTCTGGGTCTCAGATGCTACACTTACTAGACTGCTGGGGCCACACCCTACTGATATCTGTGAAAAAAGTCTGGACAGACTAATACTTGGGGCCTAGGGGTGGAGCTACACCCACCACCCTTTCTAATCCCTAAATTGCTGTAGGCTCTAGCCCAGGGGTCCCCAAACTATGGCCTGCAGGCCACATGCAGCCCCCTGAGGCCATTTATCCAGCCCCTGCTGCACTTCTGGAAGTGGCACCTCTTTCATTTGGTGGTCAGTGAGAGGAGCACTGTATGTGGCGGCGCTGCAAAGCACAGTATAACTCATGTACAGTACTACTTCCGGTGATGCAGGATGCACATGTCATGGCTCTGGAAGTGCATCATATCATTTGTTACAGCTAGCAGTGATAAATATGGAACTAGACATTGACCATCTCATTAGCCAAAAGCAGGCCCATAGTTCCCATTGAAATACTGGTCAGTTTGTTGATTTAAATTTACTTGTTCTTTATTTTAAATATTGTATTTGTTCCCATTTTGTTTTGTTTTGTTTTTTTTTTTTTACTTTAAAATAAGATATGTACAGTGTGCATAGGGATTTGTTCATAGTTTTTTTTTTTATAATCTGGCCCTCCAATGGTCTGAGGGACAGTGAACTGGCCCCCTGTGTAAAAAGTTTGGGGCCTGACCTGTGGTGGCGCAGTGTCGACCTGGAAATGCTGAGGTCGCCAGTTCGAAACCCTGAGCTTGCCTGGTCAAGGCACATATGAGAGTTGATGCTTCCAGCTCCTCCCCCCCTTCTCTCTCTCTGCCTCTCTTCTCTCTCTCTGTCTCTCCCTCTCCTCTCTAAAATGAATAAATAAAAAATAAAAATAAAAAGTTTGGGGACTCTTGCTCTAGACTTTAGCAGAGGTATATTCAGGGTCAGAGCCCAACAAGCAGTAAGCAGACAGAGGCTTCAGAAGTATGCACTCAGGGAACCTTGGCCTTTTCTCTTTCTTTTTTCTTTTTTTTCTTTTGTATATTTTCTGAAATGAGAAGCTGGAAGGCAGGCAGACAGACTCCCACATGTGCCTGACCAGGATCCACCTGGCATGCTCACCAGAGGGTGATGCTCTGCCCATCTGGGTCATCGCTTTGCTGTGAATGAAACCATCCTCAGCACCTGAAACAGAGTTCATGGAGCCATCCTCAGCACCTGAGCCAACTTTGCTCCAATGGAGCCTTGGCTACAGGAGAGGAAGACAGAGATAGAGAGAAAGGAGAAGAGGAAGGGTGGAGAAGCAGATGGGTGCTTCTCCTACGTGCCGTGCCTAGGAATCAAACCCGGGACTATCACATGCTGGGCCAATGCTCTACCACTGAGCCAACCAGCCAGGGCTGGAAACCTTGGACTTTTAAGCAGACTTTTCCCCAGGCCAAGTGTAAGTAAAAGTCAGCCTAAGTATGCAGCTGGTATTTTCATGTGTACCTGTGCCCAACAGAGGCAGCCACAAATTCTGGATTGCTTGCAGCTTTAAGAAGTTGCTGAGGGCCAGTCATAGGCAGTGTTTTCCACAGATCTGCATTGGGTTCCTTCCAGGGAGGCCCAGGACTGACATATTTAGTGGCCAGCTGTGAAAAGCATCAGTTAAGGACCCCAAAACTCTTGCTAGAGTGGTATGCTTTAAAAAAGGTTTATACCTGGCCCAGCTGAGAAGATTCTGGGAAGACCAGCCAAGGCAATAGCAAGAAGAGGTGTAGAAGCTGAAAAGAGGAAGCAAATCTTACAGAGCTTGAGGCTTTTAAGGAGTTGCTGTCAGCTCTAAACAAGATAAAGCTGATTTGTATACATAGGTTGGCCTCTCCTACACTATGCAGACACAAGCAGCAAAAAGAGCAGTAGCAGCAGACATGTAGCCCACAGCAGGTTACACACAAAGGTTGATAACAATTCAAGAAGATCTAGAACCAACACAATTGGTACCTGGTGGTAGACAAAACCAACCCTAGACTCAGCTAGCTACACAAGCAGCATGCCCAAAAGAGGAGTCTATACACAGACAAAATGAGGAGACAAAAAAATGTAACCAAAATGAATCAATAAGAGAAATCCCCAGAAAAAGAACTAAATGAAATGAAAGTAACCAAACTAACAGATGCAAAGTTTAAAATAATAAGTTTTAGGATGCTCAAGGATCTTAGAGCAACAATGGATGGTCATAATAAGCATGTAAATAAAGAGATAGCAAGCATCAAAAAGAACATTGAAATCATAAAAAGACACCAGTTAGAAATGACATACAATATCAGAAATGAAGACTGCACTAGGAGAAATCAAGAGCAAGCTGGATGAATCAGAGGATTGAATCAACAATTTAGAAGATAAGATAAACAAGAGTACAGAAGTAGAGCAGCAAAATGAAAAGAGGCTTAAAAAGACTGAGAAAACTCTAAGAAATCTCTGTGAAAATATTAAGACAAACATCATCTGCTTCATAAGGGTACTTGAAGGAGAAGAGAAGGGTTAACAAGGGTTAAAGAAACTGAAGAAATCATAGCTGAAAATTTTCCTAAATTTATGATGAAAAAAGTCACACAAGTTCAAGAAGCATAGAGATCCATTAAAGAGGAACCCAAGGAGACCTACACCAAGACACATCATAAGTAAAATGTCAAAATTAAGAGAGAGAGAAAAATACTAAAAACCACAAGAGAAAAGCAGTTAATTACCTACAGAGAAGGCCCAATAAAGATGACAGCTTACTTCTCAACAGAAACACTCGAGGACAGAAGGGATTGACAAGAAATATTAAAAGTGATGCAAAACAAGAACCTACAACCAAGAATACTTTATCCAGCAAGGCTAACATTTAAAATTAAAGGAGAAATAAAAAGTTTTCCAGACAAAAAAAAGACTCAAGGAAGTCATTACAACCAAACCAGCACTGCAAGAAATGTTAAAGGGCCAGCTGTAAAAAGAGCAAAGGAAAAAACAATTCAAAAAAAAAAAAGAGGAATGTAGATTTAAAGAATAAAATGGCAAGAATAAATGTACTTATTTAAGTACATGTCAATAATAATCTTAAGTGTAAATGGATTAAATGATCCAATCAAAAGACAGAGTACCTGCATAGATAAGAAAAGAGGGCCTGTACATATTCTATCTACAGGAGACCCACCTCAGAAAATAAGATACACATAAAATGAAAGAGAAGGGATAGAAAAAACTATTTTATGCTAATGGAAATAAATAAAACCTGGAGCAGCAATAGTTATATCTAACAAAATAGACTTAAAAAAAAAAGGCAATCATGAGGGATAAAGAATGTCACTATGTAAAGATAAAGATAACAATTCAACAGCAGAATATAATCATAGTAAATATTTATGCACCTAAATATATAAGCAAATTTTGATGGACTATAATAGTAGGAGATTTTAATACCCTACTAACATCAATATCCTCCAGACAGAAAATTAACAAAGAAACAGCAGCCTTAAAAGACATACTAGATCAACTGGATTTAATTGATGTCTTCAGAACCTTTCACCCCAAAGCAGCAAAATAGACAGTCTTTTCAAGTACTCATGGTACTTTCTCTAGGGTAGACCACATGTTAGGACACAAAACAAGTCTCAATAAATTTAAGAAGATTGAAATCATATCAAGCATCTACTCTGATTACAATGGCATGAAACTAGAAATCAAGTACAATGAAAAGACTGAGAAACATTCAAACACATGAAAGCTAAATAGCATGTTACTAAATAAGGAATGGGTTAACAAGAAGATAAAGGGAGAAATAAAAAAATTTCCTTGAAACAAATGAACATGAATATACAACAACTCACAATTTATGGGACACAGTAAAAGCAGTCCCAAGAAGGAAGTTCATAGCATTACAGATTTACCTTAAGAAGCAAGAAAAAATTCATACAAACACTTAACTCTGCATCTAAAAGTATTAGAAAAAGAGAAACAAATAAAGCCCAGAGGAAGTAGAAGGAAAGAAATAATAAAGAACAGAGTGGAAATAAATGGCATAGAGGCTTAAAAAAATACAGAAGATCAATGAAACCAGGAGCTGGTTCTTTGAAAAGGTAAACAAGATAGATGAACCTTTAACTAAACTCATCAAGAAACAAATAAATAAAATTAGAAATGAAAGTAGAGAAGTAAGAACTGACATCACAGAAATACAAAAGTTTGTAAGAAAATACTCTGAATATCTATATGCCAAAAAATTGGATAACCTAAGTGAAATGGATAAATTCCCAGAAACATACAATCTTCTAAAACTCAATCTGGAAGAATCAAAAAACCTAGAGACCAATTACAACAAATGAAACTATGAGTTATCAAAAAACTCCCAGCAAACAAAAGTCCTGGACCAGATAGTTTCACAGGTGAATGTTACCAAACATTCTAAGAAGAACTAACACCTATCCTTCTCAAGCTATTTTTAAAAAATTCAAAAGAAAGAAAGACTTCCAAGCTCCTTTTATGAGGCAAACATGATCCTCATTCCAAAACCAGATAATGACAGTACAAATAAAGAAAACTATAAGACAATATTTTTGATGAACTTTGGTGCTAAAATTCTCAACAAAATATTAGCAAACTGGATCCAGCAATACATGAAACAAATCATACATCATGATCAAGTCGGATTTATGTGATTCATCAAATAAACAAAAGAAAACATAAAAATCACATGAATATATCAATAGATGCAGAAAAAGCATTTGATAAAATCTAGCACTTATTTATGATCAAAACTTTCAGAAAAGTGGGAGAACAAGGAACATATTTCAACATGATAAAAGCCATCTATGACAAACCCACGGCCAACATTATACTCAATGGACAAAAATTAAAAGCAATCCCCGTAAGATCAGGAACAAGGCAGGGGTGCCCCCTTTCACCACTCTTATTCAACATAGTTCTGGAAGTCCTAGCCACAGCAATGAGACAAGAAGAAGAAAGAAAAGCATCCAAATTGAAAAGAAAATGTAACTATCATTATTTGCTAATGACATGATACTGTACATAGAAAACCATAATGTCTCAGTCAAAACACTACTAGACCTGATAAGTGAATTTGGCAAGGTGGAAGGATATAAAGTCAATATTCAGAAATCCTTGGCATTTATATAAACCAACAATAAACAGTCTAAAAGACAAATTAAGAAAACAGTCCCCTTCACTATTGCAAGAAAATAAATACTTAGGAGTAAATTTAACCAAGGAGGTAAAAGACTTGTACTCAGAAAATTATAAAACATTGATAAAAGAAATCAAGGAAGATACAAACAAGTGGAAGCATATACTGTCTTCATGGATAGGAAGAGTAAACATCATTAAAATGTCTATACTACCCAAAGCAATCTATAAATTCAACACAATTCCTATCAAAATACCAATGGCATACTTCAAAGATATAGAAAAAATATTTCAAAACTTTGTATGATATCAAAAAAGAATATGAATAGCCTCAATAATCTAGAAAATAAAAAATAAAATGGGAGGTATCACACTTCTGATATCAAGTTATACTACAAGGCCATTGTAATCTAAATAGCATGATACTGGCATATGAACAGGCATACAGATTAATGGAACAGAACAGAGAACCCAGAAATAAACCCACGCCTTTATGGTCAATTGATATTTGACAAAGGAGGTAAGAGTATACAATGGAGTAAAGACAGTCTCTTTAATAAATGGTGTTGGAAAAATTGAACAGATATATGCAAAAAAATGAAACCAGACCACCAACTTATACCATTCACAACAATAAACTCAAAATGGATAAAAGATTTAAATATAAGGCTTGAAACCATAAAAATCTTGGAAGAAAACATAGGCAGTAAACTCTCCGATATCTCTTGTAGCAATATTTTTGCCAATTTATCTCCATGGCCAAGTGAAATCCCTTGATTTCAAAATAAAAAAATGGGACTAGAGCAAACTAAAAAGCTTTTGTACAGCAAAAGACGCCATGAACAAAATAAAAAGACAACCCACACAATGGGAGAACCAATGTCTGATAAGGGGTTAATAACCAAAATTTATAAAGAACTTCTAAAACTCAACACCAAAAGGTAAACAATCCACTTAAAAATGGGCAAAAGAACTGAACAGACACTTCTCCAAGAAATGACCAATAGGCATATGGAAAAATGTTCAACATCACTAATCATTAGAAAAATGCAAATTAAAATCACTTTGAGATACCACTTTAAACCTGTCAATATGATGCTCATTAACAAATCAACGCACAATAAATGCTTATAAAAGGGTGTGGAGAAAAGAGATTCCTCCTGCACTGCTGATAGGAATGTAGACTTGTGCAGCCACTGTGGAAAACAGTATGGCGTTTCCTCAAAAAATTAAAAATGGAACTGCCTTTTGTCCAAGCTATCTCACTATTAGGATTACATTCTAAGAATGCCAAATCACTGATTTAAAAGAAGATATGCAGTCCCATGTTTATTGCACCATTGTTTATGATAGTCAAGATCTGGAAACAGCCCAAGTGTCCATCAGTGGACAAGTGGATGAAACAGGTGTGGTATATACACACAATGGAATACTACATGGCATGAAAAAGAAGGATATTTTACCTTTACAATGGCATGGGTGGACCTTGAGACTATTATGGTAAGTGAAATAAGCCAGGCAGAGAAAGACAAATATCATATGATCTCATTTATATGTGGAATCTAAGAGACAATGTGAATTGATGAGTGGAGTAGAGGCAGAGGTTGGGTCACAGGGACCAGAGGGACAGCTGTCAGAGTGAAGGGGGATGAGGTGATGTGATCAGAGAAGGTGAAGGAACTAGTGAAATTATATATACATAACACAGAGATACAGATAACAGGACAGCAAATCTCAGAGTAAAGGGAGGATGTAGTTAGAGGGAGGGTGAAAAAAGGGGTGTAAATAAGGATGTGGGGTGGGGGTGAGGGAGTTATATTCAGTGGGACACTTGAATCCATGTTAACAAAATAAGTTAAAAATTAATAAAAAAAACCCGACTTTATGTGGGGTGTATTAGAGAACTTAGGTCACAGTGAGAATGGTAACTTCAAAGCTTGACAAGTAGACAAACAGAGAATCAGAGCTGAGGTCAGCTTAGCTGTGGTAGAGCTTGTTTGAGCCATAAATTGGTAAAAAACTCTTAAATACTAACTAAATGCTGGAGGTAAAGAGTGGACAGAGATACATGGCGTTATAATCTTGGGGGCACCCCGCACTTGTAAAAATTATACCATATAGATGTAATATGTCATATTCATGGTAGTATCAATATAAGTATATGCATACTTTAAATATAAACAATCCAAATACAGCAATTAAAGGACAGAGGTTATGAGAGTGAGTTAAACAAAATGATTCAATATATGTTTGTTGGGTCTACAAGGAATCTATTTAATATTTAATGAAACTAATCAGTTAAAAGTAAAAGAATAAAGCCTGACGAGGTGATGTCAAAATGGATAGAGTGGCAGCCTGGGACACTGAGCCCCCAAGTATGAAACACCAAGGTTTCTGGCTTGAGCACAGGCTCATATGGCTTGAACACGGGCACACCAGCTTGAGTGTGGGGTTGCCACCTTGCGAGGGGCTCATAGACATGACCCCAGGGTCACTGGCCTGAAACCCCAAGATTTCTGGCTTGAAGCCCAAGGTCGCTGGCTTGAGCAAGACATCACTGGCTTGTCTGGAGACCCATGGCCAAGGCACATATGAGAAAGCAATCAATGAAAAACTAAGGTGCTGCAACTATGAGTTGATACTTCTCATATATCTCCCTCTCCCTTCTTGTCTGTCTCTCTCTCACTCTTTCTCTCTTTTTTCCTCTCTCTCTAGTGCGCGCGCGCGCACACACACACACACACACACACACAGTGAAGGGATGAAGACAGATACCATGCTAACAGAAATCAAAAGAAAGCTAGAGTTGCTACATTAATTATAATAAATGTATTTTTGAACAAAGAAAATTATCAAGTATAAAGACAGGGACATTACATAATGATAAAACAGTCTACTCTCTAAGAAGATGTAACAGTGTTTGCTTTGTATGTCCTAATAAAAGAATGTGAAAATACATGAAAAACTAAAAGATTGTTTATTTGAAAATATATGAATTTTTTTATTAAGATTTTTTTAACCGTTGGTTTTTAGCAATTTGATTTTGCTGTGCCTATGTGTAATTTCTTTGGTTTTCATACTTGACATATTTTTGTATGCTCTTTGAATTGTGGTTTTATAGTTTGTGATATCTGAAAATTTTTATCTATTATCTCCTCAAATATTTTGTTAATGCCATCTTTTTTATAAATCCAATTGCATATCTGTTCTTCTGCTTGATAGTGTACCATAAATCTCTGTGTTTTTATTCCTTTGAGTTTATTCTTTTATCTTTCTTCACTTTAAAAAAATAATTTTGTTCTTCAATCAAGTTCATGAATTGTTTTGCAGTCTCCAATTTATTATTAATCTAATTTGGGAAAACACTTTTCTCAAATATTATATATTTTTTTATCTTTAAAACTGTAGACTGAATTTTTCTACCACTTTCATGGCTATATTTATTATATCCATGTTTACCTTAAATACTTGGGCATTAAGTATATAATAACATTTATAATACCTTTATTTACTAATTTTATTTCTGCTTTTAATTTTTTATTTTTGTTTTTATTCAATTTTTTTTCTTGCTATGAATAATATTTTAATTTCCACAAATTTATTAAATTTTTATGGGGGTCTGGTAATTATAAATTTTTTATTTTTTACTGTTTTTCTCTACTCCTTTAAAGTGTTGGGTTTTAGCTCTGAAGACAGTTGAGCCATTTTAGATCACAAGTTCTTTGTTTTTGTGTGTTTGTTTTCTTTTATTCTTTTTTTAATTTTAACTTAACATTTTGAGTCTTGATTTTATGGTACTCTTTGAGAGAAGAGGGACAGATTTAAAGGAGTTTTCATCCAGGCTAGTTTAGGCCCATTGTCAGGAGGATGCTTCTGTAATTGTTATTAAAATCCCTTTGCATTTATGATGGTCTCTCCACTCTGTTCGATGGGAATTTAAACTGTTCTCTCTCATTTGTGTGCCTTGGGAATGTTTCAAATTGCAGCTACCCACTGATTATTTTTTTCTTTTTTTAAAGCTCTTCTTTGCTATGACTTTCACATATCTATGCACACATTAATATTGGGTTTTTTTGTCTCTGTATAGCTCCACAAATCTGTTATTCTGCCCTGCATGTTCTAGCCATCTTGTCCTTTCAAACTCAAATGTATTCTACTTTATTTGGCTTCTTAATCCTGTGATATAGCATGGAAATTGTCTTATGTGGAAGCTGGGGTGAAGGCAGGACTCACTTTTTTTATCCTATATTTGCAGTTTTATATGATTTGTTGTTCCACATGAAAACAGTGTTTCATTTTTTTTTCCAAATTGGTCCCTGTTATCCCCTCATAATTAGTGAAAATGTGTCCATTCTATTGCAATTACAAAAGGATCCATCAGAATGAGACAGACACTGGGAAAAGAATCCCAATTACTGGCAATTAAGCTTCTAAACTTTATAATTAGGGAAGTACCAGACCTCCCTTGCATCCTTACTGTTAGTAAAGTTCAGGATGCAGAACATGGCAGAGTCTAGGTTCCACTCACTTTGCCAGCTGAATTGTAAGAAACAACTGTCTTTTATAGTCGGGAAGGCCAAAGGTGTGCAATTCCAGTTTATAATGTGGCAAGTCAATGTCAGAATTAACCATATCAGCATTTATTCTGGTGAAACAACAGCTTCTCTCTGGGCAATCAAAGGGCTCAAGGGCTGGAGTTTAAAGATTGTGACTAACTGAGAATCAATCATCTTGAGCACTGGGTTTTAGCCTTTTTCTGGGGGGTTTTGTAGGAGACCACCAGACCAACTTGTCATCTAAAGGTCAAGCTTGTAAAGGATTAGCTTTGGACAAATGACCTAGCAATACATGAATGTTGTAACTTCTTTGGAACAAGACTGAGGAATTTCCAGAATCCCAACACAAGCTATATTTATATAAGTGCATCTAGATATCCTGGTATTTGAGTTATACTTCTAGAGATTTAGAATTTCAGAAGTATACTATTTAAAACTTAAAATTCTACTTCGGAATTATACTATGCTGGGTCTAAAAAAATGAGTTTAGTTTGTGTTGGGCAAACCAATGTGTTTCAAGTACGAAACAAGTGTTTAGGTTTGCTTGCTTGTATTTTGCATTGCTGCACCACATGTCTACAGTCTGTGGAAGGCTGGGGTGCTTGCTCTCAGGGCGGCAGATTGCAAATTGTGGATTGCCTTCCTGCTTGGGAGGGACTGTTGTTTGTGATTGTTTGCTGGAGAAGGGTATTTTTCCCCCAGCTTGTTTTGTGGGAGAGTTTAGAAAGAGAGAGGGGCTTGGGAGCCCTGGGATTTCAGCCTGGCCTGTTTGGCTGTGGAGCTGAGGTTGGTGGGTCCTGAGATGGGAGAAAGGGAAGTGGTTTTCCCTGTCTGTTTGCTCATCTGCTGTAAGGAGACTCTAATAAATAGAATGGCTCACCATTTTCTGGTCCACTGTTCCTTTACCGTCTACCTGAATCCAGTGGGAACCTGCATGGCCATGGCAGCAGCCACTGGCCTTACAGTTTGCTTCTGAATAACTATTTTATTAGTTATTTCTTGCTGTATAGAATTACAAATCTAAAATTAATAGTTTAAAACAATAAACACTTATTATCTAATCGTTTCTGAGAATCAAAAATTTTCAGTGTTTCTGGTTCAGGATTTCTCATGAAGTTAAAGTTAAGTACTACTGGTTAGGGTTTCAGTTATCTGCAAGATTGACTTACATGGCTATTAGCAGCATATTTTAGTTCCCTATCATATGAGTCTGATCGGGGTATGATAAATACCCATTCTTCCACCATTTCTAGTGTGGTGGAAGGGAGCTCTTTGGGATCTCTCTTATAAAAGCACTAATTCTATATTCATGACCTAACCATCACTCTAAAGCCTCATCTCTAAATACCATCATATTTCAAATTAAGTTTCAAAATACAGATTTTGGGGGAAATTTGTTGTATAATATTCTACACAGGACTCCCAAAATAAAGGGTGTTTTTTGTTTGTATGTTTGTTTGTTTTTTTGCATGAAAGATGCTTTTATCCATCCTCATAATAATCTCCAAACGCTTGATTTATTTTAGCTTAAACTTTAAAGACTGAGTGTAAAGTCTTATGTAAATATCATTTAAATCAGATATGGGTGAGGCCAGTGGTGTGATTCAGCCAGCATCCTTGGCGGAACTGGTACCTAATTTTTTGCTGAGTTCAGTGAACCAGTTGTTAAAATGGCACTTGTAATCAGAATTTTCTCTAAGGTAGCTGCCTGGGAAGCCACCCAATGTGGGAATTACAAATTTATAACCTTTATTCTTTTTTAACGTTTATCTGTGCAACAGAGTATTCAAAAAGCTTTTAGTAATGTTCATTCCATCTATAAGTGAAAAAAAAATTGGTAAAACTATGCTTGTAATATTTATTTATTCATTTCATTAAGTTCATTATACCTTTGATGAAATACTACGTTTTATTTCCCTTGTGTTTGTTACTTAGTAAACAAACATATAATGTAAAGAGAAAAAAGTGCCAAACTATGGGTGGAGCGCAGAGTGCATTCCTAGCAGCTGTGGCTGATGCAATGCTGTGAGAACACTTCAGCTCCCAGAACCCTCCTGGGCATACCCAGGAAGGGAGCTCACCCGCTATAAGGAAGTGACTTAGCACCAACCATGCAGCTCCCTGATCTTTTCAGCCATTGGCTATGAAGGACATGCTGTAACATCCTATTGGCTGAACCCATGTATATAAGCTAGTTTACTTCCTGAATAAAGTGGATCTGCGTCACTGAACCTGGTCCCCGGAGTCGGGTCTTTGCGTCTGCGTCGTCCTCACCCCTGGCAGGACTTGTCCACACCAAACAGGGTGACAACTTGTATTGTCTTTTGTCAGGAATTATTTAATATTTTTTCATTAATATTCTAAAACTATTCTTTTACCATAATCTAGTTTTGTATACCTCTTTTATTATTCTTATTTATGTATTGAAAGCATAAAATAATAAACTACTTTTTGGTATATAATTTTTTGTACTTAAAATGGTCATTAGGGCAGAGAATCAGGGGTTAAATTATTTGAATCCCACCACTGAGTGAGACCCACAGTATTTTGAGTCATGCTGAGAAAAACTTTTCTCTAACTGTGCACCTATCGAAACAAATAGGTTTTTCCCTCCAAAATACAATAGAGATAAGATTAGGATAGACATTCCCATTCCAAAAGCTAGAAATAAGAAAGAATAAAGGAATGACATGTACCAAATAAGTTCAAAGGCTAATAGAACAAATTCCACTTGTTAAGGTTTTCAAGCCAAATTCCACTCTTTGGCTTGCTGCTCTACCTTCCAGGACCAATGGGTTGAGAACACACCCCCAAGGATTAGAGGGGCAACCCCAATGTTGCTGCAGTTCTCTGCCATGGCCTGTGATTCTCTCAGATTGTGGTGCCACATCTGAAGCTCTGCTAGGCGTCCCTATTCTTTGTAACACAGGTAGACGGATCCATGCTCTCCAGACCTATGCACTCTGGACATGTGATGACACCATCATACTTGATGATCTTTGAGTCACCTTTCAGGTTGTTTTTCTACTGTTTTGAACAAGAACTCCTGGATTCTGTTTATTGGCTGATCCATACTAATCTCATTATAAAATGATCACTTGCTCATATTCTGATTGTTTGCAATATGTATAGGCTGAAGACTTTCCAAATTTTAAGTTCTTCTTTTTGATTAACAATTCCATCTTTAAGTCATTTTTCTCTTTTAATATTTTTATATAAGCAGTCAGGAGAAGTCAAGCTATACCTTCAATACTTTGTTTAGAATTTTCATACAAATAATGCATGCTTCCACTTATATAAGCTATCTAAAGTAAGCAAATTCTTAGAAACAAAATGTAGAATGGTGGTTGGGGAGCAAAGTGGGGAAAAAGAGAATTGTTCAATGGGTATAGAATTTGTAAAGCAAGATAAGAAAGTTTTAGGGATCTTATATAATATAATGGTTATTGTTAACAGTATACTTTTAACAGTATTTTACATGTTATTTCCTACAATTTAAAAAGTA
Organism: Saccopteryx bilineata; assembly: GCF_036850765.1. Lineage (NCBI taxonomy): Eukaryota > Metazoa > Chordata > Mammalia > Chiroptera > Emballonuridae > Saccopteryx > Saccopteryx bilineata. Next base: position 66,814,028 of record NC_089498.1, read on the forward strand.
AAAAGAAGAATTTAGTAGATTGAATTTAGTAATATGTCATGTGACTGGGATTCTAGTATGTGATATTTGATCCTAAGAACACTGCTTTTTTAATGTAATCATTGCTGCCTCCCCTGATATTATATCTAATACTAATCATTTATAACTATAATATAGTAAGTTTCCAAAATAAATATTATCTTCTCACAAGAGTATCAATTAACATTAAACTAAGACTAAAGAAAATATGGAGGGAAACACATATTATAGGAGAGGTGTTAAAGTAAAACTAGAAATTAGACTCAATTTTTAATAGTTTTAACATCTTATTTTAAAAATAATTACCAATTGCACATATCTGCTTAGGTGAATTTGTAAAACTAAATATGCCCACCATGTAGAAAGTCATGTTAAGAAGTCAAATGTTGTTTGCCTGTTTATATACACACTGCAAAGTTAGATCATTACAGCAGAGGTGCAAACACTGAAAAGATTAAATTAAGTTTGGTGAAGGTTTAAGACTATATTTTGCAAATAGAACAATGTAATTACATTAGATTATGTGCTTCTAGTATAATCGCACAAAATATACCAATAAAAAATGATTTAAGACCTAGTTTTATGCCAAAAAGGTAAAAAAATGTTATAGAAGGTTGTATGGGGAGTGGTCACCACCATTGTGGTTCTCATTGGATTCAGGTAGGCGGTAAAGAAACAGTGGAGCCAAAAAATGGTGGACCATTCCATTTATTAAAATCTAGTACTAGTGGACGAGCAAACAGGCAGAGAAGACTGCTTCCCTCTCACTCAGAGCTCCCAAAGGCCTGACACATTCTCTGGTTCCTCCTGGAATCAAAGGCACCAACCAGCCTCAGCAGAGCTCCCAAAACCCCTCAGCTCTGGTTCTACATCTGTACTCCTTCTTCTCTTCCTGAAAAACCCAGGATGGGGTGGGGGAGAAGATCTCTTCTACAGCAAACATTAGCAAAGCAATGGCCTCTCCCAAGCAGGAAGGTAATCCACAATTTGCAACCTGCTGCCCAGAGGGCAAGCAGCCCAGGCTTTCACAGGCTACATACACATGGCACTGCCCAGGCCAATGCAAAATATATATTTATATAAGTGAGCAAACCTAAAAAACACACTTTTCAAACTTATTTGCCCAACAAATGTAAGCACCCAAAATTAAGAATACATTTTTTATGCTTTTAGCACAAACATATTTTTTATTTTATACATGGTTTGCCTCCTGTATGGATGCAGTATATATAGCCATATAATGAAAACTAGATTCTTAACATCACTACATTCTCTCTCAGATTTTTGTTTGTTAAATATTTTGTAAAAAAAGAAAAAAAAAAAAAAAAAAATATATATATATATATATATATATATATATATATATATATATATATGCCGAGACCAGCTCAGCCATGGGTATGCATGAAAGAAAGGTGCTGCAGAACTGAAGGAAAGACATACACAAGACACAACATACAGAGAAAGATGGGTACAGGGAACTCCCAGCCTCTAGGACTGAGAGCCCTGATCACAGCAGCCTCATCAAATTTATTGGTCTCTTTGCTCATTAAGAGCAAAGAGCCTGGGTTCAGGTGCATAGAAGGGTAGTTAACTAATGTCTTTCAGGTATGTAAGGAAAGGCTATAGGAATCAACTGTTTTTGTTTAAACTATCTTTTCTAGTGCTTGCAAGGGCAGCGTTTTGCCCCGCAGGACCCCGCGTTCTGAAGTCAGCACAAAAAAACTTGTTTCAGGACCACAGTCTAAACCCCAGTCATTTTCCCACATGTCCCCCTTCATGTTTTTTGTTTGTTTGTTTGTTTTCGTTTGCACAGCTGCATAAACAGTCTTGTAGTCTTCCTCTGCATCAATTACTGGAGTTTTTGTTGGGAGCACCTGAGGAAGTCTCTGTAAGCAGAGCAAAAAGTTAGTCCCTCCATCTGCATTATTGGGGGTTCCAGGTTGTAGGTGAATCTTCTCCATTTTCTCTCGCTCATGATAAGATTCTACTCATTGAGAGGGTACCCAAAGCGGAGCTTCTCCTGTAGAGGGTGAAATACAAGCAAAACTCCTTCCCCAGGTTAACAATTTCCCGTTGTCTAAAGATTGGTTACCGCATCCTGCCACCATATCAGTGGATGCTCTGTAACAGAATATAAAGAAGAAGCAGAGTAATATTTATCCACAGCTGTGGAGGGTACAAAAGGTGAATAATTCAAAAAATTAAGAGTAAACAATGCTTTATACAATTAAGTTGCTTGGGAATCCCTTTTTGTTTTTGTAACATTTGTTTAAGAGATTTACTAGCACATTCTAAAATGGCTTGTCCTTGGGGATTGTAAGGAATCCTAGTGACATGTCTGATGGACCATTGTTGGAAAAAACTTTTGAAGAGCCGAGCTGAGATAGGCAGGAGCATTGTCCATTTTGATGGTTTCAGGAAGCCCCATTACTACAAAACAGTGCATCAAATGGAGCTTAACATGATGAGCTGTTTCACCGGTTTGTGCTGTGGCCCACAGAAAATGAGAATGTGTATCAATTGTAACATGAATAAAGGACTGTTTACCGAAAGATGGAATGTGTATCACATCCATTTGCCAAATGTGATTTGGTTGCAAGCCCAGGGGATTAATCTCAGGAGGGGATTTGTTTGGGATGGTTAATAATTTGACATTTAGGACATGTGTGTACAATATCTTTTGCTTGTTTTCAAGATAATTGGAATCTAGCATAGAGTCCTGAAGCATTAACATGAGTTGTCATGAAACTGACTTGCCTCTATAAGAGTGGGCATAACCAGATTATCAGCTGTAGCATTGCCTGTAGCTAAGGGTCCTGGTAAATTAGTATGTGAATAAATATGAGTGATATAGAAAGGAAAGTGATGTTTTTGAACAGTTTGCTGTAATTGAGAAAACATATTAGGAAGAGGTTGTGGTAAAGAAGGTTTTAACAAAGCTGTTTCAATCATCTTTGTGACTTGTACTTCATAAGCAGAATCACTAACAATGTTAACTGGATTGGGAAAATCTTGCAAAGCAGAAATTACAGCATATTATTCAGCTTGTTGAGCAGAAAAACCTGGAGTGGAAATCCGTTTTTGTATTGCCCCAGTATAGGCAGCATGTCCATTACCAGAACCATCAGTAAAGATAGCCGGGGAATTAGATAAAATGGGTCCAGCCAGGTAATATGAGGTAGAATCCATTGAGTGTGCTTCAGGAACTAGAAAAGAGGGTTTTTTGAATAATGATTTATAATAATCCCTATGAAACAGCAAAAGCTATCTGCCAGTGAGAATGATTCTGAAAATAAGAGGAAACATCAGCTCTTGTTAAGGGAAGGATAATAGCAGATGGATCACATCCTACAAGTTGTCGAATCCGTTTTCTTCCTTTGAGAATAAGTGAAGACATAAGATCAAAATAGCGAGAGAGAGATTTTACAATAGAATTAGGTAAGAATATCCATTCGACTAATTTATCATGCTGAACAATAACACTTGTAGGAGAATGTGGTGAATTAAAAATAAACAATTTAAGTAGTTCTCCATCCCAAACATGATCCAATTGAGCTTGATAAAGTTTTTCTTCCACTAATTGAAGTTCCTTTTCTGCTTCCCTGGTTAAAATTCTAGAACTATTCAGACTAGGGTCTCTACTCAAAAGAGAAAATAAAAAAGAGAGCTCATGTGTTGTAATTCCCACTTTTGGATGAAGCCAATTAATATCTCCTAATTTCTATAAATCATTTAAAGTCTTAATGCTATCTCTGCATATTTGTACTTTTTGGGGTCATATTGTAGTGCAGTCTACGATAACGCCTTAATAAAAGACTGGGAGAGTCTGTTGAATCTTTTCTGGTGCTATTTTAAACCAACAATTTTCGCCTGTTTCTCTAAAGCAGCATTGACTTTAGTTAATTCTTGTTTTTTTCTGCTACAAAAATACATCCATATAATGAATGATGTAGCATTGAGAGAATCGTGACCGAACAGGTTCTAGGGCTTTAGCTACAAAGCTTTGACAAATAGTAGGGCTGTGAACCATGCCTTGTGGCAATACATTCAGAAGGTACAGGAAAGTCAAACTTTTCTCGATCTTCCTGTGCCAAAGGTATAGTGAAAAAACAATCTTTTAAATCAATTACTATTAATGGCCATTTCTTAGGTATTAAAAATGGATTTAGTAAACCTGGCTGTAAAGCTCCCATAGGTTGAATTACTGAATTTACTGCACAGAAATCTGTCAGAAATCTCCACCTTCCTGATTTCTTCTTAATTACAAACACTGGAGAATTCCATGGGCTAAATGATTCCTCTATATGTCCTTTTTTCTCATGGCTCTACTACTAATTCTTGAAGAGTTTCCAATTTTTCTTTAGTTAATGGCCATTGTTCAATCCAAACAGGCTTACTTGTTATCATTTTAAACCCCTTACTTGGGGTTTAAAGAGAAGGCTTTTGTGAACAGTAGCCACTAAAGAAAAATGCAACAAATACTCTATTCCTTGTCTATGATCTTTCTCTATTTTTAAGGCTGTAAGGGTACTTTAATGCCTGATGATGTTTACCAATAAAACTTCCTGGAATATATCCTTGCTGCTTGCTTTGTTTGCTGTGCTGTGAGAGAGTGGAAATACAAATTTCTGCTTGCCATTGTTCTAAAAGATCTCTTCCCAAAATTGATAGAAAGTTCTGCAACATAGGGTTGTAATGTTGCAGGCTGACCATTTGGTCCAGAGCAAGAGTATATGTTAACACTTTGCTTTAAACCTCGTGCAGTACCTAGGCCAATTACAGAGATATCAGCATCTTGAAGGGGCCGTTTGCAAGGTCGAGAATTAGTACTGATAATGGATATATCTGCTCCTGTATCAATATTAGACCCTTAATTTTTTTATTTTGTATAGTAATTTCACAGGTGAGATGCTCATCTAAAATTTTTTCTATTAAAAAAACCCATGCTTGTCTAGAACTCCCAAATCCTTGTGAGCCATGGACCTTCTAACTAGTTCTAATTTAAAAATAGGGCAACAATAAAAATTGAGCAATCTGTTCTCCAGTTTCTGCCTTCCATAGGATTGAAGACATCAGGACTATAATTTCCCCAGTATAGTCACTGTTAATAACCCCAGTATGAACTCGGACTCCTTTTGATGTTAAACTGGAACATCCTAGCAATAGTCCTACCATATTAGGAGGTAGTGGTCCACATAAGCCAGTCTTAACCTTTACAGGGTCCTGTCCAGGGGTTAAAAGAATACCCTCTCTGTTAGTAATATCTATGGCTGCACTCCCTGCTGTAGTTGGAGATAATTTCAAAATACTGCACAGGAAGCCCAAAACCTTCCTGCTGTGCCAGGTGTGCTCCCTTTGGACACAGGGCTGGGAAACCGCCCCATTGGTAGTTTCCCTGAAGCAGTGTTCCATTTTTATGATATTGAGAATGGCACTGGCTAGACCAATGGTTACCATTCCTACAACGTGGACATATCCTGGGTGGCTTTCCTCTCTCATTCCCTCGTTTTTTGCTGAGGAGTTATTCTATTGCCTTTTCTATTACAATAGCTTTTTTGTATGTCCTAATTTGCCACAGTTATAGCATTTTCCTGGAAATTTGGAGTTTACCTTTAATCCTGCCATAACTTGAGCCATCAGAGTAGCCCTGTAACTCTCAGTACCTACTCTTTGGCACATTTTAATGTATCCAGTTAAATCTAATTTTCCTTTCATTGGGCCTATAGCCTTTTGGCAATCTTGATTAGCATTTTCAAATGCTAATAATTGGAGTATAGTATTAGCAGCTTCAACATTGGTGATTTGTTCTTTAATAGCCTCTTGGAGCTGGGCAATAAATTCAGTACAGGGCTCAAAAGAGACAGATGCTTGTCCTTTAGATTTAATTTTCTCCCAAGCTTGCAAGCAATATTTTCTAATTTGGGTAATGGCCTGATCATTCATAGGTAGTTGATTTGGGACACCTGCCCATGCTCCAAAGCCCACCAGTTGTTAATGAAATGGGAATGTTATAGGCTCTGTTATATGTGTCTTGAGTTTCGGCATGGTCATACCACCAAGACTTAAATAGTAGAAATTTCCCAGAAATTAATATAGTCCAAAGTGTTCCAGTCAGCCAGAATTAAAAGAGAACCTTTAGCAAGACCTTGAATTAGGCCATAAGTGAAAGGAGAATTAGTTCCATATTGTTGTATGGCTAATTTCAATTCTTTCAATGTTTTAAAAGGAATTGGCTCATGGGTGAATTCATAAACCCCATCAGGATTTTGGGGATCCACACCAGGAACCACTCTCTCTGTTACTGTTACTGTAAAGGCCATTTGTAACAAACACATCTAAATCTCCCTCTCTATGGGCCTGTAATATTCCTTTCTGGAGAGCTGATAACTGCGGTGGAAACTCCCTAGGTACAAATATAGGTGGTGGAGGGGGTGGCAAAGGTTCTGCAAAATCAACAAAAGGAGCAGATGGCAAAGGTTTGTCGACCTTCAGAGCACTTTCAGGCTCAGTGTACTTAATCTCCCCACATTCTTCATCTCCCTTATCATCATCATCAGTTTGCAAAGGTTCTAAAACCAATTTTACCAAGGTCCAAGTCTGCCAGTTAATAGCCAGCAGTTGAACACCTGAAGTGTAGTAGTTTGTTTAACTGTTTTCCCACCTTTTCCCAGTCACTTAAGTGTAGACTTCCTAAAGTAGGAAACCATGTACAATGTTTTTCAATCACTTCTAATAACGCTAAAAGTTTTGCTTCACTTGGTTACAGCCCCACAAGCCTTTAACCATTGTTTTAAGAAACAGACAACAGACATAGGAACAGCATTTCATAATACTGTCCCTGTTCCCCATTGTTACCCTGTATTTTCCCGAGCATGTCCTTACCACTTTCCTGTGATGAACTAAACTGAGACCTCTATTTTCCCCTCGGGGTCCAGCAGTTATTTCCTTACTTTACTTATCACTATGGCAATTCTTCTTCCAATCATGTCACTGTTCCAATTGCCTCCCTGTTCCAGTTGGGTTCCTGTTCGTCGTCAGACCCCACATTGGGCACCACTTGCTGAGACCAGCTCAGCCATGGGTGTGCATGAAAGGAAGGTGCTTCAGGACTGAAGAAAAAACATACACAAGACACAACATACAGAGAAAGATGGGTACAGGGGACACTCAGCTTCTAGGACTAAGAGCCCAGATCACTGCAGCCTCGTCAAATTTATCGGTCTCTGTTCATCAGGTGAATTAACAGAGCCTGGATTCAGGTGTATAGAAGGGTAGTTAAGTAATGTCTTAAAGGTATGTAAGGGATCAACTGTTTTTTTATAAACAATCTTTTCTAGTGCTTACAAGGGCAGCGTTTTGCCTCCACAGGACTTGGTGTTGTGAAGTCCCCACAAAAGACTTGTCTCAGGACCACAGTCTAAACCCCAGTCATCCATATATATATATATATATATATATATATATATATATATATATATATATATATGGGAACATTTATATATACATAATGTTATTGCAATAATCAAAGGAGGAAAAAAGACGCCCAGACAACTTCATGAAGGAAGTAGGATTTATTAAGCTGGTAGAGCATGAGAGATTTATAGCTCCAAAATACGGGCTCCCCAAAGTTGATTTTCTTACAGGTTATACACCTTTACAGTATCTAAGCAATGGGCATGTGATTTCTTTGTTTAAGGTTTCCCAGGACTCAAGGAGAGGGGAGGACAAGTTTTGGTGGGGTAAGCAAGGGGGAAGGAGTTTCTAGATCAGTGGCCATAGTTACATACAGATCCTGCTATTCTTGCTTTGTATTGTAACTATGGGATATAATTAACTTAGTACTGGCTGACTTGGTTGCCCCTGCTGGATCCCTTCCCTTGTGTTCTTTTTGTTTCTTCCTTCTCAGGGAAAAGGGGGCCTGCCCCTCCTTCCTTATTCCCCCTTTTGAGAGTTCAGAATTTCTTTTATACTGGAGTCTCACATTCTTTATCTGATCCTAAAGGGAAGGCCTGATAGTGGTGGGTAAAGTATATATGGGTCGTTGTTTGTTGCTGTACTGTGGCCTGTATTATGTTCCTTATACTGTTTATTAATAGTGGCAACAAACATGGACCTATTAAGTAAATTTTTAGGAGTAGTAAGACTGCTCCTATTAGGGTTTTAAACTTACTAAAGTCTGAGAATTATTCCCCCAAAAGGCTATTGGGTTTCCTTTAACTTTGATCTGGGCTATTGTTGGTCCTTCTATTTCTCCTATCATCCTGCTGCTATTTTTACTTTAAATATTGTTGTAGTTGGAGGATTTGTAGGATCATAACAGATATAGGACTGGTTATTCCCTGGGTCACAAACTGAATATTGAGTCTGATTATAGGTACAGGTCCCTCTCTGAGTTCCCTTATACTCATAGAAGCCATAGAAAAGCAAGGTGCTGGAGACCTTTTGGCCTTCCTTGGTGACATGGATACACAGTTCACAGTCCTCTGCCCTAGTTCCCCTCCCTCCCCTGAGTCTAATTATAAGAAGCCCCACGGCAAGATTCCTCAGGCTTCAGTAGTATATGGACCAGCCAGTTCCCAGTCTGTGTCTGGAGCAGGGCATGTTGTCCTCTCAGAGTCAACTTACAAGGGTTGGCAGGGTTAGTCTCTGCTCTCTACAAAGGTGTCTCCACTGGGGCCACAGGCTTTAGCCAGCTGTGGTGAATCTAGGCAGGTATGCCTTCTACCTTGGCAACAGTGGGAGTGGTCAGGACCATGGTGTAGGGCAGGGGTCCCCAACCTCCAGGCTGTGAACTGGTACTGGTCCGTTGGCCATTTGGTACCAGTCCGCAGAGAAAGAATAAATAACTTACATTATTTCCGTTTTATTTATATTTAAGTCTGACCGATGTTTTATTTTTAAAAAATGACCAGATTTCCTCTGTTATATCCATCTAAGACTCACTCTTGATGCTTGTCTCATAAGTTTGACAATTATATTTAAAAATACCACAGTTTTTACTCCGGTCGCATAATTTTATTTTGTGCATTTATCCATCCCACCCTAAAGGCTGGTCCATGAAAATATTGTCTGACATTAAACCGGTTCGTGGCCCAAAAATGATTGGGGACCACTGGTGTAGGGTCTCTTCTACCTGGGTCAGAAGGGAGCTGGATTCTAATCCTTGACACATACCTGGTCTTCTGGGAAAAAAGAATGAACAGGGGCAAACAAATTGATTGGAGCCCTGTCTAGCACCCACTTGGATATGGTACTGGCCACCTTGCCAAAAACTTTTAATTGCCTATGTAGTTCTGTTTCTCCTAATTCTCAGGGTGCCCCTGGCAAGCTCTGTAATATTGGGGGAGGCTTATTGTATAATACCTCATAAGGTGAATACCAGGTGTTCTTGGAGGGGCTGCACTGAACCTTAAATAGTATTAGAGGCAAAGCTTGTACCTATTTAATTATTGACTTTAGGGAGAAAGGAAGAGAAAGATAGAGAGAAAAACATTACGTTGTTCCTGTATGTGCCCTGACTGGGGATCAAACTGGCAACCTCTGTGCTTTGGGATGAAGTTCTGCCCAACTGAGCTATCTAGCCAGAGCAGCTTATACCTATTTAAGACCTGTTTCCTGACATAATTCACTAAGCCCTAACTTCATAGTCTTATTTATGCATTCCACCTTTCCCGAGCTCTGATTTCTGTATGCCACGTGAAGCTTCTAGGTGATGTCCAATGCTTGAGCTGTTCCTTGTATCACCTTAGCCACAAGGGCTGGGCTGTTGTCGGAGCCTATCCAAAGTGGCAGTCTAAACCTTGGAATTACTTCTCTGAGCAACACCCTTGTTACGTCTCTGGCCTTTTCAGTCTGGATGGGTTAGGCTTCTACCTATCCTCCCTTCTGGTATCTTTGGCAGTGGATTATTACTATCTGTTTTGGCTTCTAGATGGCTTCCAGTAGCTGAAGAATTTCTTCTGGATATTTAAGGCCCTTTCCCTAGCTGTTAAGAACCCTCTTTCTGGCTCTATGGACTTGCAGAGTAAGAAAAGCAAAGCAGAAATTGGTACATACCCCACTTCCCTTTCCCCTGATGAGTTGACAGAGCTGTTTCTATCTATATACAGCTGCTAATCTGGGTATCTTGTGGGTTGATCTAGCAAGTCCAGCCAGCTGGAGTATACTGCATCAAGTATTGCTAAGCAATTGTGTTGCAGCTTTCCCTTATTTATTGGGAGCAGTGTCACTGGACTTAAAGTGATATACAGCTCTATTATTAGTCTTGACTTGCACATAATAAAATCTGGTACTTAGTGAGGTGGGCATTTGTGAGCCAGTGATGTCCTGTGGCATTCATCAGAGTCACTATTGTATGTAGCACCTGCATTTTTAGGTCTTGTCCTAAAGTTAGTTTGTCTGACTCTTGTATTCACATGGAAGTGGCTTCTAGGGCTCTTAAGCATGGTGGCCAACCCTTTGCAATTCCATATAGTTGCTTGGAGAGGTAGCTACTGGTCTAGGCTATGACCCTGAATTCTGGGTTAATACACCTATGGCTGTCTTGCTCCTCTCTGAGACATAGAGTACAAAAGAATTTTCTAGGTTAGGAAGATCTAGCACTGAGGTGACTTGTAATTCCTTTTCAAGAGTCTAAAAGGCACAGTCCTGTTCTGGCCCCCAGTCCATGGGCTCTTTTTCTCCCCCCCTTTGTGACTTCATAAAGGGGTTTGGCCAGTACTGCAAAGTCGGGGATTCATAAACAGCAGAATCCTACTGCACCCAGGAACTCTCTAACTTGTTCCTCATGGGGAGGACAGGGATGTTCTGAATAACCTATTTCCATTCTACCCTAGCCTCGTTTCCCCCTCTTAGAGAATGAATCCTAAGTATTTTACTTGCCTTTGGCAGATCTGGGCTTTCTTCTTCAAGACCTTGTATCTATTCTTCTCTAGACGGTATAGAAGCTGGTCTGTTCCTCGAGCACATCCTTGGAGAGTCTCATGACCTAGCAACAGGTCATCTATGTACTGAAAGAGGACACATTCTATGTCCTGTGCTGTAAACCTCTAGAGGTCCTGAGCGAGGGCCTCCCATAGATGGTAGGGGAGTTCTTGAACCCTTGCGGGAGCCTAGTCCAGGTGTACTACACCTTTGCCCCTATAGTCAGGTCCTCCAATTGGAAGGCAAACAGTTTCTGGTTTTCAGGAGCCAGTCTTATACTAAAGAAGGCATCTTTTAAGTCAGGGGTCTCAAACTCAACTCAGCAGGTGGGCCACAGAGCAAGATTACAGGCGTTCAGCGGGCCGCACTAGGTCTACAAAAGGCAACTGTTACGCAACACTTTTCTCACTGCAGTTGAAAACAAAAAAAAATCAGTACAACAAGCACAATTGTACATGCAGTTTATTTACTCAGTGTCACAAAATGACCAGAAACTGTAGTTCACATCACAACTGCTGTTAACTAAGCTAATATCTAGCTAGGATGCTAGAGAAATGAAAAATACAAGTAGGCCCTTAGGCTTACTTAATTTTATCCAAAATATTTTGAACTTCGTGGATTAGTCTGCGGGCCGCACAAAATTGTTCGGCGGGTCGCGAGTTTGAGACCCCTGTTTTAAGTCCAAGCAAGTGAACTATGAGACTTGAGCAGTCAGGAGTACTGTTGGGTGCAGAGTCACTGCTGCCTCATTTACGACCTCCAAGTCCTGTACTGGCTGATAATCATTGGTTCCCGGTTTTCTGACAGGGAGGGAAAGACTATTCCAGGGTGACTGGCATGGGATAATACTGCTGTGCTGCTTGAGCCTTTGTAAATTCCTCCCAAGGCCTCCCTAGGAATCAGGTATTGTTTCTGGCTGACAGGCAGTGCCCTAGGTTTTAACTCTGTCTGCACTGGCACTTGGTTTATTGCCAGCCCGGGGCGGGGGTGTTCTTCAGCCCAGACTCTAGGGTATTTTTGAATTAGTTTTAGGCTTGGCTGCTTCCCAGACATGGCAACAAAAATCCTCTCTGGGAATGGTTAGAGTTAGAACAAGCCTAAGCTTAGGCACCTGTTGTAACCTCCCAGCTAGGGGAGGAGAGCCTGGGCCTGATTCTGGCGATGCAGTGGGAGTCACCTCCAGCTCAGGCTCGGGCGAGCTTGTGCTGGGACCTGATAAATCTGGTGATGATGGGCCTGAGTTAGTGCAGTCTCTGGGTAGACAGAGTCAGGTATGGATAGGTAGAGGCTCGCCGGCACGTAAGGTGGTGGAACCAGAGATTCTTTTTTTTCTGGTTCACTAAGGGTTAAAATTTCTGGCTTTGGCTGCTGCAGCAGCTCTCTGGGTCTGGTGGAACACTTCCGCACCTTAGCTACCAATACTGTAGAAGCCTGACCTCTAAGCCAAGTGAGTGGGTACAAAACTGGTGTAAGTTAAGTGTCTATGTAGGGAAACTGGTCATTGTGTCCTGGATCTTTAGTGACTACCTGCTATACCTTCTGTACAACAGACTTATCCAAGCTTCCTTTGGATGGCCACCCTAACCCAGAAGTGGGCCATTCTAATTCACACAAGGTCCTCAATTTCCCTGGGGACATAGTAACACCATAGTCCCCTAAGAACGCTTTCTTAAAATTTTTGACCATTGTGGCTAAAGGAGTGTGTTTTTCCAGTGAACCTCCTATACCTCCTATGACAGATAACAGTCACGTCACAAGAAGGAATGAGGGAAGGGGAGGGGAAACTTGGAGAGGACGTCACTCGCTTCAGTCTGTCACTGGCCACTCTCCTGTGGGAATGTCAGGTACTCGGCTTATGGCAGGCTGATATAAAACATCAGCATGCAATTCTGCCTTTTAATTGTACGAGGCACCCTGAGAAACCACGGTTCAAGACCCAACACTCATTTCAGCCCTGTGGAAGAGAGTTGGAACTCTCTCCTGGTGTCCATTTCATTCACTCTGCACTCACTCTCTTTCACACAACCTCCACACACAAGTGGAAGGCAATGAGTCACTACTCCTAACCCACGGAAGGTGATGGGTCACCACTCCTAACGCAGGGGACCCATTCCCCACAACCTGCGGGGGGTGATGAGTCACCACTCCTGTGGGGATCACTCCCCACACCTGTGAAGAGTGCACAGTCACTGCTCCTAACCTATGGAAGGCAATTAGTGACTCTCCAGAGGGTGATCAGGCTTCCTTTCTACCCTGTAGGGCAGGACCCTAGCTAGCTTCCCTTGCCTGGTTTTCCTTATGTGGCTCTGACAGGCCCCCATTTCCTCGTTTCTTTGTTGTCTGCTCCTTGCTGGGACAGGCAAAAGAGATCCCCTACTCCATCCTACAGAGGTGTCCACACAGGAAAATCCCTGGCTTATGCTCGGCAGGTGCTTCTGCAGGGCAGCTCAGGGGCTCTGCAATGGAGTACATGAAGTTTGCCAATTGAGGGCATCTTTCCTCCTTGGTTTCTGGCCAATGCACCATATATTGCAGTAATCAAAGCAGGGCAAAAAACGCCCAGACAACTTGATGAAGGAAGTAGGATTTATTAAAGCTGGCGGGGCATGTGACATTTGTAGCTCCAAAACATGGGCTCCTCAAAGTTGATTTCCTTACAGGTTATATACCTTTACAGTACCGAAGCAATGCGCATGTGATTTCTTTGTTTAAGGTTTCCCAGGACTCAAGGAGAGGGGAGGGAAACTTTCAGTGGGGTAAACAAGGGGGAAGGAGTTTCTAGATCACTGGTCATAGTTACATACAGATCCTGCTATTCTTGCTTTTAATTGTAACTATAGAGTACAGTTAATTAATTACTGGCTGGCTTGGTTACCCTCACTGGCTTCTTTCCCTTGTATTCTTTTTGTTTCTTCCTTTTCAGGGAAAGGGGGCCTGCCCCTTCTTCCTTATAGTCACCAAAGGAGAGACACATGTGAAGCAGTAGCTAGGGCCACCATCACAGCCGCCTGGCCCATGCAGGTTCACAGTGGATTCGGAGAGTCGGTAAAGAAACAACAGAGCCACGAACTGGTGGGCCATTATCTTTAATCCTAGCTTGCACCCAGCGGGCAAGTAAAAACACACACTGGCTTCCAAAACGCACTCACATTCAGTGCTCACAAAGCTACTGACTTATCTGAGTTTCCTAGAATCAAAGGTTTCTAGCTCACCAGACTTATTCACCTCTGTTCCCCATCTCCTTCCTTCTCCCTGTACAAACTCTGCACAAACTGGCCTCTCACTCAACTCTCCACCATCTTGGCTGCTTCTCCTGGTCTCCTCCACATGGCCTTTCTCTGCTCTCCTCTCTAATGCTAATCTCAGGAACCGAGAGAGCAAGCTCCTGGTCTGCCCCCATTTTATAGAGTAGAAATCAAAACCTTTAATCCAATATACAAATAAAGAAGTCTCTGATACAAAGTCACTTATCTGAGACATAATGGGATTCCTCATGAGAGTGCACCACCCTACATCATAAAGGGTGGGAAAGGCTTAGTCCTAAAACCAAGCCCCAGGATACAAGGATCCTGCCTTCTCACAGCCTTCTCCCAACACACATTAATATAATCATACCCATCTCAAGAAGAAGGGCAACTAATATCACCTGGACGACGGGCTTCCCCATGGGCAGTGTTGGGCGGATAAAATGTGTTATGCTCACTTTGTTAAAGATGGAGGCCATTGCCCAGGTGATATTGATGTGTGTTGAGAATCCTTGTAGCCTGGGGCTTGGTTTTGGGATTAAGCCTTTCCCACCCTTTTTGATGTGGGGTGGTACAATCCAATCATGCCTCAGAAAGTGACTTTGTGTTAGAGACTTCCCTATTTTGTATATTGGATTAAGAGTTTGGATTTCTACACTATAAAATGAGGACGGAATGAGAGTTTGCGCTCTTGGTTCCTGAGATTATCATTAGAAGAGAGAGCAGAGAAAGGCCACGTGGAGGAGGCCAGGAGAGGCAGCCAAGATGGTGGAGTGCTGAGTGAGATGCCAGTTTGTGTAGAGTTTATATTTGGGATAAGGAAGGAGATGGGGAACAGAGGTGAATAAGTCTGGTGAGCTAGAAACCTTTGATTCTAGGAAACTCGGATAAGTCAGTGGCTTTGTGAGCACTGAATGTGAATGGGTTTTGGAGCCCAGTGTGTATTTTTACTTGCCCGCCGGGTGCAAGCTAGAATTAAAGACTATGGCCCATCAGTTTTTGGCTCCGCTGTTTCTTTACCGACTGTCCGAATCCAATGCGAACCTGCATAGGCCAGAAGGCTGCTGTGATAGTGGTCCTGGCCATGGCTGCTGGCTTTACAGGAAGTGCGATCTTTAACAAAGTGAACATAATACATTTTATCTGCCCCAAAACACACAAAGAACAGAAGGGCTGAAACTCTAGTGGCATGAGCAGGAAAGAATGAAAAGCCTGTGCCTATCTAGGACTAAGTTTGGTTGTACTGTATTTCTACCTGCAGGGAGAAAACTTCAGTTACGTGTGGCTTTTTAAACAATGCGGAAGGGAGGGTGGTTCTCTTTAAACAATGGAGGAGAAAGGGTGTTCAGATAAGTAATAGGGATGACTAACTCTCAGGAAGCCCCAGGGTCGGGCTGAGGTGAGACTTCAATTAGGGTAGCTCAGGTGGAGAGTCATGGGAACTGCCCTGGCCTGGGGTCACCTCTAGCTCAACCTGGCTAGTTCCAGAACCGAACTTAACATTAACAGCATTGGCTTTTGTGTAGTATAAAAATAGTATATTCTTTTGTTTGTATAGATTTTTAATTTTTCTCAGTGGTATGTTATAGTTTTCACTGTAGTTCTAATTCTAATAGTTGCTGTTTGTTGCTATATTTATAAATGATATTTTAAAATTCCTTGTCACAGTTATTTTCTGTGAAAGTATATGTAAAGCCAGGAGCCAGGGCTAGAGCCACTATCACAGCAGCCTTCTGGCCTATGCAGGTTCGCATTGGATTCAGACAGTCGGTAAAGAAACAACGGAGCCACAAACTGGTGGGCCATAGTCTTTAATCCTAGCTTGCACCCAGCGGGCAAGTAAAAACATACACTGGGCTCCAAAACCCACTCACATTCAGTGCTCACAAAGCCACTGACTTATCCGAGTTTCCTAGAATCAAAGGTTTCTAGCTCACCAGCCTTATTCTCCTCAGTTCCCCATCTCCTTCCTTATCCCAGATACAAACTGTGCAAACTGGCATCTCACTCAGCACTCCGCCATCTTGGCTGCTTTTCCTGGCCTCCTCCACGTGGCCTTCTTCCGCTGCTGGCTCTACTCTCTCTGCTCTCTCATGCTAACCTCAGGAACCAAGCGCCCAAGCTCCCGCTCCGTCCCCATTTTATAGTGTAGAAATCCAAACTCTTAATCCAATATACAAAATAGGGAAGTCTCTAACACAAAGTCACTTCTCTGAGGCATGATTGGATTGTACCACCCTACATCCAAAAAAGGGTGGGAAAGGCTTAATCCCAAAACCAAGCCCCAGGCTACAAGGATTCTCAACACACATTAATATCACCTGGGCGACGGCCTCACATGGGCAGCGCCTTTTCTAACAAAGTGAGAATAATACATTTTATCTGCCCAACAGTATACATTTGTATATTTCTCTTATAAACAGAAATCTTGCAAATATTGCATGTTAATTTTATTAGAGAATAGATTTTATAGTTATACAATCATGAGAGCAATGGATACTGTTATTTAATTCATCATTTCAACTCTGTAATATTTAATTTTATTTTATCTGCATTTTTTCACTGACTAAACTCAATAGAAAAGGGTTCAGAATATGTCTTCTCAAAATATGCTATTTTGAAAATTAATTATTTTAAATTAAAGGACTTAAAAATTAGCCAATGGAATAAAGACTCTATGACCCTCTTTTGTCCTCCTGAAAACAGAAGATAAATCTTGCATTTGAAAGCTATCTTCCCTGTACCAGGAAGATGAGGCTTCCTTATCACAAGAGATAGAGAATTTAAGGCTGAGAAGGCTGTATAACCAAACTTTGTTAAACTCTTACCTTCCCAGTTATTTCTTTTATTATTATTATTATTATTATTATTATTATTATTACTACTGTGTGTATGTGTTTGACCAAGACTGAGAAAGACAGAGAGAGGGACATATAGGGACAGAACGGAAGGGAGAGAGACGAGAAGCATCAACTCTTCATTGTGGCACCTTAGTTGTTCACCGATTGCTTTCTCATATGTGCCTTGACTGGGGGGCTACAGCAGACAGAGTGACTCCTTGCTCAAGTCAGCGACCCAGGTTCAAGCTGGTGAGCTTTGCTCAAAGCAGGTGAGCACGCTCAAGCCAGTGACCTTGGGGCTTCAAACCTGGGTCTTCCGTGTCCCAGTTCGACACTCTATCCACTGTGCCACTGCCTGGTCAGGCTTTTCCCAGTTATTTTTTCACCACTACTTACTCATTGGATAAACCCCTTTGTCGTATATATTCTTCACAGATATTTTTTTTTCTAAAAGGTTTAAAAGTTTCCTGCTCTGGTCACTCCAAGGTTTCAATCCCTTATACAGGCTCCCATGTACATGTAAAAAATTCAATGAAATGTGGATGTTTTTCTTCTGTATTTATTTTTTGTCTAAGTTTAATTCTTAGGCCCAACCAGAGATCCATAGAGGATAAAGAATTTTTCCTCCCCTACAAGTGCAATGTTAACAGAAGTGCTTTATCTTTGCCTTAGCTCAAGATATCATTTTGTGTGTCCATGCTACTGTTAAACTCATTCAATGGGTTCTAATTATCAAAAATTCCTAATTATCAAAATATCAAATATCTGTTTAAATTACCCATATTTTATGCATTTTTGTCTTTTTTTAAATTCTTTTTAACATATTAATGATAGCTATTTTAATTGTTATATTTTCACTGTCTTATATCTATTAATATGATTTAATTGCATATCAGACTTTGTATACACTGGAACTATGAAGACTATAGATAATTTTATCATTGAACAGGCATAGTTTTTTTACTTGATAAGCAGCTAAAATAAGAGGCTGATCTTCTGAATTCAGTGAGGAGTTGGGTCAGGTGAGGGCTACACTACAGGTTTAGTGAAAGTGTGCCAGTCTCTATGTTATTTTATGTCCCCATATGTCACCTGTGCTTTCCATTGAGAGCCTGGCAGCTCTCTCTGTCTCCTTAGCCTACCAACCCTTCAGAGATTTAAATCTTGACTCATTGGTGTCCCACTTTACAGAACTTCTAAATTCAGTATGTGGTTTGAGGAGGAGGCTATGGTACATTTGTTACAGAGGATTTTGAAAGAATAAATGTAACATAAGGAAATAGGCCACACATTTAGAACTTTATATATTTCTAAGTTGTTGTGCCAACTCACAAAGGCTAAGCCCAAATATGCAGTCCTTATTTATACGGTGACCAACTTTTTGACAATGAAAAGGAGGACAAAAATAAATAGAAAAAAATGATATTGTAAATAAAAGAAACATTTTATTCATTGCAATAATAATGCACTATAATATGATAAATGCATAAAAAAGTTTATAATATTTTATATTATAATTATGCTTACATGCCTATTAATTTTTAATAATAATTGTAAGAAAAAATACTCATTTAGTAAAACTAAATATCGCACAAAACCACTAATTTGGAGTGATATTTGGGTGTATTTATCATTTTCTAATTAAAAAATGTCTTTTATGCAGCTATTTAATCAAAATGCATTATTAATAGATATGGTTTGAGGTTAGATTTTCACTTTAAAACTCGAATTTTGGGAAAATACTTGTAAATATAATTATATGTATTCGGAAACTATTAAATAGATAATGAATTAATAAAACATGAATTGTGCTTACTTGTCTATGATTGAATATTCACTGAGAAAGAAATAATCATGAGTCTACAATGTCGTATGTGCCATGTTTCAGTAAGAAGTACACAAAGCCATCTGCGTGCTTGGTATATCGCGCACTCTCTCAAGGTCTCCAGTGCAGAGCATATGCGTCTCATAATCGCGTCTTGCTGCACTGTACTGATCCTGATGAATCGTCACGTCAAATACAAATACATCACATCACACACAATGGATTGACTCTGCATCGTTCAAATATGGACATTTACAGATTAGTCACTAATATCAAAAAGGAGGACGTGTAGGTGGACACTTTTTTAGGGAGTATGGAACTTACAAAAGAAGGGCTGTCCTCCCTAAAGGAGGATGATAGGTCACCTTATTATTTAGAATTAATAAATGACCCCAGGAAAGAGAATTGCTATTGCTAAATTCTTCACAAAAGAGATGGTATTCTTTTCATAAAATTTTGGTTCCTGAAGCCCTGTAATTCTCCACAAGTCTCTTTAATATATTTAAATATATAATTTGCATCATCTGTGGAATTTTTCAGGTGATGCAGTAGGAGCATGGTCTGTCAATCTTTTTTACATCATAATTAGAACCAGATTCTTTTTTGATAATTTATTCTAATATACTGGTTTTGCTTAAATCCGTAGAGCAATAGACACTAATGATGTAGTTATATAAACCCCACAATAGTCTTCAATGTTTCTGTCCAACTCATTTTATTGTATTTTTTAAGGTTTTATTTATTCATTTTAGAGAGAGTAGAGAGAGAAATGTGATGGGGGACTGGAAAGCATTCATTCATAGTTGCTTCTCATATGTGCTTTGACCGGGCAAGCCCAGGGTTTTGAACCAGCGACCTCAGCATTCCAGGTCAACGCTCTATCCACTGTGCCACCACAGGTCAGGCTCATTTTATTATTGTTTTAAAATACAATGGTATTTTCTCAAAATAATAAAGTGTGAGCATACTAATACAAAAATGTAGGTGGACTGATTCTGATATTAAGTCTTACAGCCACAGCAGCTATTTTGAACATGGTATCTATTAATATTTTAGTGTAAAATGTTAATGAAAAATTTACCAGAATTATGAAAAATATTATTACCCAAGTTTTTTGTTTCTTACAGAGAAATACATCTAGCAACAGCATTAATATGCATCCTCCCATAATCATGAAAATCCCCAAATTTAAAGGAGGCCAACATATTCCAAGGTTATAGGAGATTAACTTCAACATTTGCGATAGATTTATTGACTATTTAGACGTGCGATATATTTTTAAAAAGATATGTTAGGAAAGTATATATAAAATATTGAGGCAAAAATAGAACTAGATTAGGTAATCATCAAGTAAAAGAACATTTTGAAATATATTGCTCACAAAAATTAGGGGATATTTTATCACTTCATATTCATTTTGAAATATCCCCTAATGTTTGTGATCAGTGTATATATAATGTATGAAATGTATACAATTGATGCAAAAAGAAAGTGTTAAGTGACAATTCCCTTTAGGTTTTCTTTAAAAAAATAAGTATGACTTAAACAAATTTTTTATTAGCTTGATTAAATTGAATAGAGATAAAGGCAAGTCCTAATTTGTGGATTCAAAGAAAAGCAACAATGTTTCATAGCAAACTTTCTGAGAGTTCTATTAATTAATATATTTGTCAGTATTAATTGGGATAGCAGTTATTTCTGCTGGTTTGGGTAAATTTATTTCTTCTTAGCTCAAGACTTTTGCTGATATTGGGAAATATTCATTAAAAATTGAATATTAAAAGGAAATTATTTTTTTATTTCTCATAATGTTTTAATTTTCTAATCATTTTACTTATGTCTTTCACTTTTCCTTGGATGGTATAGATCCCTTCACCATTTCAAGAAATAGATTGTCAAAAATGAAACTTTCTCTGATCTTTTATTTTATTTTTGTATGGCTTGCAGATTTCAGTCATTCAGTAAAAAACAAGCAAAAAATAAAGTATCTTTAAAGCCACATATCATTAAGATATAAAAATGCTTTGTAAATTAGAAAGCAAATTCAAAATAAATAAAAAATATTATTTTAGGTAATTAAAAATTTGCAAGTTGTTTTAAATTCAGCAATGAGTTTATCTAATGACAAAGGCTCGTCTTTATCTTTTGCAAAAGTACTTTCAGATAAAAATTACCTTAAAAATTAACTAGATGAATTTCAGGCAATTCTTTCCTTTAAAAAGGTTCATCCATTCCTGAAAAATTGTGAAGTTGTAATGGAAATGTTTTCAGCATCTGACCTCAAATATCCATATAATAATCATCATGTGCCAGTTTCTGTTCTAGGCACTTAGAATTTATTGATAAAATAAAAGAGACAATTATTTTTGTCATTCTAATAAGAGTGTAGTGGTATTTCATTGTTTTAATTCATATGTACTCGATGACATACAATGTAGAGCCTTTTTTCATATGCCTGTTTGCCCACTGTATATCTCCATTGGTGGTATCTGTTAGGGACTTTCCCCATTTTTCAATGAGGTTGTTTTTTTATTGTTGAGTTTCAAAAGTTACCGGTATAATTTAGACAATAGTTTTGTGCTTTTTCTTTTTTATCAGATATGTTTTTTATAAATATTTTCTCCCAGCTTATGGCTTGTCTTCTTATTCTCTTGCCATTATCCTTCACAGAGCAGAATTTTAAAGCTTTAATAAAGTCCAGGTTATTAATAATTTCATTCATGGATCTACTTTTTGTTGTTGTATCTGAAAAAAGCATCATTATACTCAAAGTCATCTACGTATTCTTCTATGTTATTTTATAGGAGTTTGAAAACTTATAAGAATTTTCACATCATAATTTGTAGCCCAACATTTGGGTTTTTGTAGCGTGGGCTCTGAAGCCTATTACAAGGCATAACTTTGCCCTGTGAGCTTCCAAAACCACCTGCAGAGCAAGCTGCATTGCTCTGCTGCCTGTACTGTCAGATGTCATATACCTTGTATTGAACTGTACATTCAAAAAAAGAAAAACCTTTTGTTCTATAGGTCTAAGTTGAAATTATGAAACTAAGAACTGCTGAATCATATATTATCTATTGTTCTCATCTCACAACCCCACTTGCTTGACACTGAGTTTGCCGACTGTTGACAGCCCAGCTGCCCACACCAAT
Source organism: Saccopteryx bilineata (assembly GCF_036850765.1). NCBI lineage: Eukaryota > Metazoa > Chordata > Mammalia > Chiroptera > Emballonuridae > Saccopteryx > Saccopteryx bilineata. The sequence goes on from NC_089498.1 coordinate 66,836,034, forward strand.
CAGAAAACAAATGATGTAAGTTTGTGTTCTTGTTTTCCCTAGCAACTCATCTCTTTAATCATCATCAGCACCTTGTAATTTTTGCATTTGAAAACCTTGCCCTATCTTTTTTATTTTGGAACTCTCAGTAAATACAAAGGGCTATGTTTTCTGATTTCAAATAATTACCTGAATAAACTCTCTTTTAATTCCTCAAAAGAGTCTTCTGGACTTGTTTACAAGTTTCATAACTTTACATTTTATATAAAATTCTGTGACCCATTATGAGTTAATTTTGGTAAAAGTTGTAAAGTTTGTGTCTAGTTTTATTTTTTTGCATGTGGATATCCGTTATTCCAGAATAATTTGTTGAAGAGAGCACATTCATTTCATTAAATTGCTTTTGCTCTTTTTGTCAAAGAGCAGTTGACTCTATTTATAGGGGTACATCTCTGGGCTTTCCATTTCTGTTCCACTGATTGATTCGTCTGTTCCTTTGCAAATACCACACTGTCTTGACTACTGAAATTTGAAAACTATATATCAAGAAGTAGTGATTTTTAGCATGAATCCTGTTTGATGTTCTCAGCATTTTATGGTCCTGTGGTTCTGTGTCTGAATTCAGTATGCAGAAATTCTCAATTATTATTGTTTCAAATAGTTCTTTTCTTCCTCTCTCCTTATTTTGGTAGATCCACTATGCATACGTTATTTCATTTGTATTTGTCCCACAGTCTGTGGACAGTCTGTTCTGTTTTTCTTAGCCTTCGTTCATTTTGGTTTTCTGGTTCTTTAGCTCAGACATTCTTTTCTCACCTATATCCAGTGTATTAATAAGTCTATCAGAGGCATTCAATTATGTTTCAGTGTTGTTGTTTTTTGTTTTGTTTTGGTTTTTGTTTTTAAACTTCAGCAGTTCTTTTTGGTTCTTCCTCAAGTCAGTTAAACTCTGAAAATATCCTAGTAGGTTAGACTCTGGTTAACTAGATTCCCCTGATGGTAGGCATTGTTAATAATGGAGTGCTCTAGCATATTTCAAAATATTCTTGTCCCCCTGCCATAGTCTTGAACTCTAGGGTGTTTTTCTCTGATACTTACTATGGTTACCTGGTTGAGCTCCTGGAAGTAAAATTCACAGTATTGTTGATATCCTCCTATGAATTGGTCTCCTAGAGATTTTAAATCTCAGGCTTGTTAGAACCAAGCCTCCAGCAATTTGTCAATTAATTCAGTTTTTCTGTCGCAGCACTGGTTCTTAAAACTACCTCCACTCATGAGTCTCTGCCCCAGGAAACTATGACTCACTGTATTTACCTGTCTATTCAGTCTTGAAGGCAGCAGTCTGCCATGTGTTCTAACCTCTCTTCTGGATCCAAGAGGAAGAATTGTTGATATTTCAGTTTGTTTAGACTGAAGTTTGTTCAGACTTTTTCTTGGTATGACTGAGTGATGACTCTATGTTCCTCACATGCAGAGCCAGAAATTCCAGGAGGACTTTTAAAAGAATATTTAGTGCCACAGAAAACAATATATCTTTAAAGAAGACCAAAAAGTGGATAATTTTATGCACAGCTTCATTGCATAAAAAAAGTATAAAATTTAAATAAATTTTTTGTACATGTGATGAAATCCCTCACGGATTTGAAAGAGGTAATAAATGAAACTCTACAAGATGGCAAGCTATCATTTTTTATTACTTTTTTTTTATTTTAGTGACAGGAAGGGAGGCAGAGACAGACTTCCGCATGTGCCATACCAGGATCCACCCAGCAAGCTTACTAGGGAGCAATGCTCTTCCCCATCTGGGGCCATTGCTCCTTTAAAACCAGGGCCAATTTTTAGCATCTGAGCTGGAGGCCATGGAGCCATCCTCAGCACCTGAAGGGCAGCTTGTTCAAACCAAACAAACCATGGCTGCAGAAGGGGAAAAGAGAGAGAGAGAGAGAGAAGGAGGAGAGTGGAGAAGCAGATGGTCACCTCTGCTGTGTGCCCTGACTGAGAGTCAAATCCGGGATATACACATGCCAAGTGGATGCTCTACCACTGAGTCAACCTGCCAGAGCTGAAGGAAAGCTATCTTATTGTGAAAATATATTCTCTGAGTATGACTGTATTTACGTAGCGTTTTCAGCCATTTGTTTAGTGCAATTAGATCTCCTGTCTCCTGAGTGTTTTTAAAGACATTTCTTATTCATATAATTATAAATTTTGATATTCTTTTCAACAAAGCTACAGACTAATTGAATAATTAAAAAGAGATATAAGTACAACCCGATAAGTCTATCATTTTGATGAGTCTTTTAGTTCTTAGGTATTATTTTTTTGATTGATTTCTAGGAAAAATACATTTCTGTGTAAAAAAATAGATTGAAAGGACTTCTATAAAAGCCCAGCTTTAAGGCAACTGCTAACTCTAAAGGTTCTACTGATACAACTAATTAAATATAAAAAGGCATGAACCCATTTTACTACCAGGAGCTGGGAAAGCATGCCATCAACATGCCAAAAATATCAAGATATTTCTATAAGACATAATACACATGGGGAGAGTCTGACAATGTTCTCAATGGGTTGATTCATTCAATTCCATAGAAGACAAAATGATGGGAAAATAAATCTAGTCTACTTTGGTAAATTTCCTCTAATACTTCCTCAGGTTAGAACGAGGAAAAAAATAATAACTTCTGTAACTAAAGTTTATACTTTATAGTATCAGCTTTCTTCAATGTGGATTTAATTTATAGCATTTAAAAAAGCAGGCAAGGCCTTGGCCAATTGGCTCAGTGGCAGAGCATTGGCCAGCATGTGGAAGTCCTCATTCAATTCTCTGTCAGGGAACACAGGAGAAGCACCCATCTGCTTCTCCACCCTTCCCCCTCTTGCTTCTCTCTCTCTCTTCTCCTCCCCTCCTGCAGCCATGTTTGATTAGAGAGAGATGGCCCCAGGCACTGAAGATGACTCCATAGCCTTTGCTCCAGATGCTAAGAAATGGCTCCAGTTGCAACAGAGCAAGGGTTCCAGATGGGCAGAGCATCATCCTCTAGGGCTTGCCAGGTGGATCTCGGTCGGGCACATGCAGGAGGCTGTCTCTACTACCCCTCCTCTCACAAAATTAAAAAAAAATAGAAAAAGCAGTCAAAGTTTTTCCTTGCTTTTACTGTCCTTTCATATTTTATCAATTCTCTCAGGTTGTCAAGCATATGAATCAAAAAATCCTCTTATGACACCAAATACATACACATTTTTTGTTTGTTTATTTTGTCTCATTTTATTTAGATAAGGAGAATTTAGAGAGTGGCATGTAGCAAATTCAAACACAACTTTTATAATCTACAAACCAACAGTAACAAAATAATCACTGCCTATAACATCTTTATAAGAATAAATAAATGTGAGAAATTTTTCCTATAAACATTGCTAAAATTTTTAATGCTACAATTAAAAGAAAGAGCAAACTTTCATAAAAATTAAAGAAGAATACATTGCAGAAACTCTAAGGAATATTTTTACGTATAGTTGTAATAAAATTTAAGTTATTTTAACATTGTCCCTAAGTGTTCAGAAGTGATCATAAAATAGAATTTTCTACCTAAGGTATAATGATAACTTTGTATTATAACACCAGAGGTGTGGTCCATGAACTAACTGATACAGTAGACTTTACTAATTAAAAACTTATGTTTTGTGAAAGACAATATTAAGACAATGAGAAGACAATTCACAGACTGGAAGAAAATATTTGAAAAAGACATCTGATTAAGGACAATATACAAAATATACAAAGAACTTTTAAAACTCAACAATAAGAAATCAAACAACCTGATTGAAAAGTGTACCAAAAACCTTAACAGACCCTTACCAAAGAAGATATAAACATGGCAAATAAGAACATAAAAATAGGCCCTGGCCGGTTGTCTCAGTGGTGGAGCGTCGGCCTGGCGTGCAGAGGTCCCTGGTTCGATTCCCGGCCAGGGCACACAGGAGAAGCGCCCATCTGCTTCTCCACCCCTCCCCCTCTCCTTCCTCCCTGTCTCTCTCTTCCCCTCCCGCAGCCGAGGCTCCATTGGAGCAAAGATGGCCCGGGCACTGGGGATGGCTCCTTGGCCTCTGCCCCAGGCGCTAGAGTGGCTCTGGTTGCAACAGAGCGATGCCCCGGAGGGGCAGAGCTTCACCCCCTGGTGGGCAGAGCTTCGCCCCCTGGTGGGCATGCCGAGTGGATCCCCGTGGGGCACATGTGGGAGTCTGTCTGACTGTCTCTCCCCGTTTCCGGCTTCAGAAAAATACAGAAAAAAAAAAAAGAACATAAAAATATGTTCCACATAATATGTGAATTAAAATGAGGGATCACTAAAAACCCATTAGAACGGTTAATATCTGGATTAGTAACAACACTGAATGCGGACAAGGATACGGAGTGACCAAAACTCATACAGCACTTATGGAAATGAAAAATAGTACAACCACTTTGAAAGATTTTTAGCAGTTTCTTAAAAAATTAACCATACTCTTATCAGAGTGATCTAGCAATCATGTTTCTTGCCAAACACTGAAAGAATCTGAAAATTTAAGCTCACACCCAAATCTGCACACAAATATTTATAGAACCTTTATTTACAATATAATCATGAAACAAAGATGTCCTTTAGTAAGTTGAATGGATAAATAAATTGTAATATGTCTAGAATATTAAATATTATTCAGCATTAAAAAAATGAAAAGTTGTCCTGGGCAGGTAACTCAGTTGGTTAGAGTAATCTGAACTCCAAGGTTGTGGGTTCAGTCCCCAGCAGTCCACATAATATGATAACAATCAACCAATTAGTGCATAAATAATAAGTGGAACAACACATCAATGTTTCTTTTTTCTATCTTTTTCTTTCTCCTTTGAGCTCTAAAATCAATTTAAAAATTAAAAAAGAGGCCCTGGCCGGTTGGCTCAGTGGTAGAGTGTCAGCCTGGCGTGCGGGAGTCCCGGGTTCAATTCCCGGCCAGGGCACACAGGAGAAGCGCCCATCTATTTCTCCACCCCTCCCCCTCTCCTTCCTCTCTGTCTCTGTCTTCCCCTCCTGCAGCCAAGGCTTCACTGGAGCAAAGTTTGCCCAGGCACTGAGGATGGCTCTGTGGCCTCTGCCTCAGGCGCTAGAATGGCTCTGATTGCGGCAGAGTGATGCCCCAGATGGGCAGAGCATTGCCCCCTGGTGGGCATGCTGGGTGGATCCCGCTCGGGCGCATGCGGGAGTCTGTCTGACTGCCTCCCAGTTTCCAGCTTAGGAAAAATACAAAAAAATACAAAAAAAAAATTAAAATTAAAATTAAAAAAGAAAGAAAAAGAAGTGTGTTATCAAACCATAAAAATACACGGAAGAATCTTAAATGCATATTACTAAGAAAAGAAGGCAATCTAAAAAAGCTGAATAGCATATGATTCCAACTATATGACATTCTGGAGGAGGCAAAGCTGTGGGGACGGTAAAAAGATTAGTGATTGCCAGGGATTGGGGATTGGGAATGTACAGACAGAGCACAGAAATCTATGTATCATATACATAGGATACTTAAGTCAGCAGAAGAAGGTTTCTCCTAAAAAAAAAATATATATATATATATATATATATATATATATAAATTTTTTTAAAAGGTCACAAAGAAGTGAGAACAAAAATGAATAATAAATTGAGGAATAATTACCTTTAAAGCATTATAAATAACCAAGAAATATTATTCTAATATTATTTCAAACATAGTTGGGTGCAGTTTTTTTTTTTAAGTAATATTATTTACAACCTCCTTCTAGGAAGTAACTGGCATTCATAATATAATGCTTAAGCAATTTTCATATAAACTATAAGGAAATTACCACCTTCTCTGGGAAAAGGATACTCAACTATTTAGCTGAATGACAGTTAAAAATCTAATTATCTTCATCTAGAAATATTTTGCTTATATTTAGTATAAAATTGATTATATAAAAAATTTTTATATAAAAATTCCTATTAATTTTTTTTTGAAATGTCACAGTAACATTTCTTTTTTACAGCATTAAAACTAAAATTAAAATGTTGACATATGGTCAAAACTAATTCTTGGGAATCTTTTTAACTTAGTAGAATAATAACATTTATTAGATGGGTTACCTTCTCCATAGAAAAAAGTGAGCCCCTCATGTAGATCTATTAAAATTCCCAAATTTATTTACATTATGATTTATTCATAATTAATAAATGTTATTTATTATTAACACCTATTATACTACCTTGAATATTCCATATATACATATATTTATATATATATATACATATATATATGATGCAAGGTAGCCTTTGCATTTACTCTTGTTAAATTTGGCTCATTATTCTATTTGAAAAAGAAAAGACAGATTAGTTCCCACTTCAGTCATTTAACTGACTGCTTCTCTTTGAGTTTTATATAGTATGCTGATTTGATGAGCATTGCAGTAATGCCATTTATAATAATGTTGAACTAGATAAGAATAAGGACAACACACCAGTAGATATTTGCCTCCAGTCACTACTATAATACATTTACTTAATTCTATTTAACAAAATATTACTCTGCTATTCTGACTGAATGGCTATTTCCAAGTATCTTTGCATTGAGAGTTGGAGGATTTCAAAAAGAAGAAATACGTCTTTTTTTAAACTATATTTTCCTCTTCTAGACAAATGTTTGTAGACTAACTGTTCTGTAAGACAGTGTTCATACAGCACTGTTCATGCTGAAACCCACTTAGAGGTGAACAGAGAGGCAATTCTATAAAACCTTTTTTTTCTTTATATATGTAAAACTACACGCAATTTAAAAGAAAGATCTAATATTTGACTTGTTTATTTTACCTAAACAATCTTAAGTAAGAAATTAGATCTCGTTTTATATAAGTTGATAATGCCATCACAAATGTCAATACTGGGGACATTTCTACCTTTCCAGTGCTGAGAAACTTTGACTACAGCCTAAGCTAACAGGAGAGAGAAGTTCAGGAGTGACACTGCTGGGGATTTCTATTCAGCAATTTGTTGTCAAGTGCATTGATGTGAGGCTGGAAACGACTCTCAAACTGCTTGCTCCAATGACAAGAGCAACTAAGCACTCATTTCCAATTACCAAGGGGTTTTAAAGTGTAAACTATATTCCTCTTCAGTCAGCTGCTCAGAACCTGGAAAGGGAAATCAGCAACATTTCAACACTAAATGCTCAAATGTGTTACATGTGACTATGTAGCATTCTGGCCAATATGCATTTGGTGAATAAAATGTAAATGTAGCATGTTTGATATACTGTTTTCTGTGGGATGGATTTGACTTAAAGTAATAAAATTGTCTTTTCTTGAAATCAGATATCGCATTTAGAGAAATTATTCAAATGTTATATAAGCAAGACTCCCTGAGCATATTTTTTAAATTGTGATAAAGGCACTTTTAATATAAATCTTTTTGGTAGAAAGAAGCAACTTCTTGTAATTACAAATTACCTGTAGAAAAATGACACACCTAAAACACTTTAGCTTAAGGGCCTGAGAATTAATTCTGGTCTCAGACTTTTTATTTATATATATATATATATATATATATATATATATATATATATATTAAGTTAAAGTGATGGTAATGCAAGTGTGAGTAGAAAGAGTTGACAACACTGAAAAAAATGTTTTGACTTTATGTGAAGACACTTGAGAATCTACTTTCTCTGGATAATTTTTCATATATATTCTCTTCTTCCCTCCAGATCTCTATGGCTGACTTTTCCTATTGATTTCATCTCACTTACATAGTAACTCTTTTAAATTACTGCCCTCATCTCTATAAGCATTTGAATCAGTAACCCTAATAAAATCTCCTTTAGTTACTCAAATTAAATTTTTAATTTCTATTTGTATCATCTAATAGATATCAAAGTATAAAAAAGAAATAATATGACTCTCATTCTAATAGAAATATATACATTTGAAGTTTTTTTTCTTTATTTCATTAATTAATAAATAACACAGTAAGGTATGATAATCAAAGAATATTTTAATAGCTTAGATGTGTATCCACAATTTCATTGTTAGATTTGATATAGAGCAGGTTAATGTCAATCTGCTCGTAGCACTGAACAGCAGTTATTTGTTTCTCTAACAGGTAAAATCGAATTTAGCATGGAACTTCCTAAATGTGGGATCTTAATGAAGAGTCAACATTTTTACTTGTTTTGAGATTTTTTTGCATTTTGTTTTGATTTCGTCTTTGACCTATTGGTCATATCAGGGGCTGAGCGGTAGAAGAACTGAGGAGATGCTGGTCAAAAGATACTAACTTAGATTAGAACAGCGGTCAGGAACCTTTTTGGCTGAGAGAGCCATGAACGTCACATGTTTTAAAATGTGATTCCATGAGAGCCATACAACGACCTGTGTATGTTACACATTATCCAATAAAAATTTGGTGTTGTTTCTGGAGGACAGCTGTGACTGGCTCCAGCCACTCACAACCATGAACATGAGCAGTAGAAAATGAGTGGATTGTAATACATGAGAATGTTTTATATTTTTAACGTTATTATTTTTTTTATTAAAGATTTGTCTGCGAGCCAGATGCAGCCATCAAAAGAGCCACATCTGGCTTGCAAGCCATAGGTTCCTGACCCCTGGATTAGAAGATGAGTAAATTCTGGGAATCTAATGTGCAACGTTGTGATTATAGTTACAGGACTGTATTGTATACATAAAAATTGCCAAGACAGCAGAATTTAAATGTTCTTACCTTTAAAAAGCAATGGTAATTATGGGGTGATGGAGGTATTAGTTAAGGCTACAGTGGTAATTGCATTACAACGTGTAAGTATATCAAATCCACATGTACTACACTTATATAATGTTATATCTCAATTATATATGATTATAGCTAAAAAAATAATGTTAATGTTAACTAAAATTCTCACAAAACAAGTACATCTAGAAATCACATCTAATATTGAGTGCTGTATTTCTCAAGTGATATTGAAAGCATAGAGCAAGAAAATAGCTGAGCCCATATTTTTACGTTATTTTTAAGATTTGCTTTTTTTTTTTTTTTTTTTGACACAGGTAAAGGAACCAGTTTTCAGTGAAGGCACTATTTAAGAAGAGGGAAAGCACTATAATTAGAATCTGTATTTCCTGGCTTGAATTTCTATGACCTTTCCAGCATACATAACTTAATACTAAACTACTCCTCAGTGGAAAATACTAGTTTCAGTAATTTTTTGAAATAGAAGAGGGATATTTGCAAATTAATTTCTTAAAAGTTTAGTTATTATTGTAACTCTCTTGTCTTTAATAAATAAGTTTTTTATTATTTTTTTAAATCTAGTCCCAATATATTATCTAGGATACACATTCAGCAGTCATGTCTCTTTGGGCTCCTCTTGGCTGTGAGTTTCTCAGACTTTCCTGATTTTGACGACTTAGTCCTAGGCAGTTGTTAGGATTATTAGTTGAGTACCTTGTAGAATGTCCTCCTACAAAGATATATCTGATGTTTTTCTCATGATTAGCTTGGGTTTGTGGGTTGCTGAGAGGAAGAACATGGAGGTAAAGTGGTATGCTCATCAAATCATATCAAAGGTACATACTACCAGCTTGGCTGATCACGTTTGCTGTTGACCTTGAGCACCCTAACTGAAGTAGTGTTTATCAGATTTCACTTTACAGGCACTCTTTTGTTGCCATTTTCTGTAATGAATTCTTGAAAGGGAGTTACTATTTTCAGCCAACACTTAAGGAGTGGCAGTTATGCTCTAAATTATTTGTAATTATTTTTACTTATTTGAAATTATAATTTTTGGACTTTATTTGGAATTATTATTATTTATTTGGAACTCTTTTGCATGTGAGATCTGTCTCACATTTATTGATTTATTCAATAATTCATATCAGGATGGACTTAAGAATATTTATTTTATACTTTGCATTATAGTCTAATACTGATATATAATATATTGTTTTCCAAACTGCTTTACTTTTGGCCATTGAGAGCTCTTTCAGTTGGCTCCTATATCTGTTTGATATACTCCTCACTAATGTTTTTGTTTGTTTGTTTTGTATGTTTTTGTTTTCTTTGTGGCAGAGACAGAGAGAGTCAGAGAGAGGGACAGACGGGAACAGACACACAGGAAGGGAGAGAGATGAGAAGCATTAATTCTTCGTTGCGGTTCCTTAGTTGTTCCCCTCACTAACGTTGATAGTGCTCTTATATACCTATAATCAGCCATTCCTTTAAGGAACCCCCATTTCTTTTCTTAGGGAATGCTATTAGAAAAGAAGATCTTGGTGTGAGGTGTGCTTGTTGCTACTGAGGTGCTATTCTATCTCCTTTAGCCTTTTTTTAGCTAGTGGACCAAGGGAATATATGTACATATATAAATATTTTTAAACAGACATATATACAAACATTTTTAAGCTATGTAGCCATTTATATCCATAGTAAGCTAAATGTTTATATTAGTATCTCCAAGATTAATTCATCACTTCAAGAATCATTGTAGCTTCCTCCCTTTGTTTATTGGTAAATTCCCATAAGAATAATAATAAATCTGACCTCCACTATTTAACATACATTTACTTATTTGTTCAAGTCCAGTGTACAAGAAGAGCAGAATCTGAATTGTTACCCATATTTCCTTAGGACACAACTTTATCAACTGGATTACAATGTTTGTGTGTAGCTATGCTTTTGTGCCTTTAGTCTTACAGATTCTACTTATTTCTAAAATTACTTTTTAAAAGTTTTCTTCGATTTTCTACATTTTAATTATAATATTCATTGGTATGCTTCTCATTATTGTTGTTATTTATCCTGCTAGTATATGTTTTCTGAACTCCTGGTTCTGAGATTTGTTATTTGCCATTATTTTAAGAGAGTACACAGCATTATTACTTTAAATATTTATTCTAATCTACTTTTTTATCTTCTCCTTCTGGTTTCTCAATTTTGTATATTATAGCTTTTCACATTGTCTTGCAGTTCTTGAATAGTCAGTGTTATATACTTTCTTTTCTGGTTTTTAATTTGAGAGGATTTTATTTAACTATACTGGGGAACAATGTTTTTTTCATTTTCTGTTGCATGAGTTTTAGAACTCTTTTAATATAATTCTGCATTGCTGATTTCAAATCTGAAATTTGTTTTATGTTGCATGCTCTAGTTTTTATGCAATTTTAATTTCTTTTTGTTACAGTTAATGGCATGCAGTGGTTTTTAATTGGAGTTCAAGGGCTACAACTCTTGGATTGAACATAACCACAAGGCAATTAATGTTTTACAAACATCACTTTTACATAATTTTAGTTGTTTTTAAATGTAAAAAATTATTATCTGATAAAAACACCCTCTTATTTTGTTTTAAGATTGAATCGTGGCTTCTTCGAGTAGACGGAAATATAAGAATAGTCCTGACACTTTCTGTTATATATGTGGCTGTTACACACTTCAACGTCAAAGGCACAATATTTCATCATTTGGGAAACATGCATATATTGCCTATTTTCAAGTTCCCCTTGACGATCAAGACAAGAATTGGGCTCCTCATATTGTATGTCATAATTGTGAGGAAATGCTTCGTGACTGGACAAAAGGAAAATGCAAAGGAATGCCTTTTGTATTCCCATGGTTTGGCGTGAATCTAAGGACCACAGCAGTGACTGTTATTTCTGTCTGATCCATACAAAGGACATCGGCAAGAAAAAACGGCATATGATTGCATATCCTAATATTCCTTCAGCATAGAGGGAGACTTCTTTTGGTTCCAACTAAATTTGTCTTTCTGAGGGCTTGTGTTTGGGTTTATGACCTTCCTAAGTGGTCCTCTTATATCCATTCCTGGCTGTAGTATTTCTCATCTATTCTCTTGAAGTTCCTACCATATTGACAGGAAGACCGAATAAACTGGAATGAGAGGAATATTGCACTAGGATACAGCTCTGGCACTGTCTCTTCCTCTGGAGAGGAGACCTTCATTACAGGGAAGCTCTGAGTGTATTTCACAATGATTTCTCTTCTCCTCCTTTTACATGAATCACAGACATCTCATTTTCAGATTTTCACTGTGAAACGAAGTTTGGGTTCCTAAAGATGAAGCCCACAATTGTGTGCTGGTTCCCCTAAGACAGCAGCCCCACAGGAGTTTCTCAATGTCATGCCAGTTCACACTCAGCCACCAGCAGTTCATCAAAATTATTGTCTGAGCATTACTATCAATGTATAGCAATAGTGGTTTCTGGTCCAGGTAAGCAGACTTTAGCTGTATCTTTGTATTCACCTGCCCGTCTGGAGTTTGGCATTATGATTTGGCAAAGTCAGCCCCACAATGAAGTCAGGTTTTTTTCTTTTTTCACATCTTGTTGTTTTGTCATTTTCAACAAATTACAATTCTCATCAACCTTATTTCCTTGAGGTTATAAATTGATATTAAGGTCTCCTAACATCCTCATATATTATTATTAAAAACAAACAAACTTGTTTTTGGTTGTTTTTTTTTAAATAAACACAAACTTCTCCAAAGCATAATTTTCTCAGAATTCTTTTCTTAATTTATTAACAATAATTGCTTCACACTTTTCTCCTTAAATTAAACACTCATAAGGAAATGACCATCTTTGATTCAGAGCAGGGTTCAGAAAACCATAGCCCACAGGCCAAATGTAACCTACTGCCTAGTTTTGTATAGTCTGCAAGTTGAGAGTGGTTTTTAACAATTTTTTTTAAATAGTTTTTTTAAAGAATTTATTAATTTTTTTTAGAGAGGAAAGAGAGAGAGAGAGAAAGAGATAGAAGAGGGAAGAGCAGGAAGCATCAACTCACATATGTGCTTTGACAGGGCAAGCCCAGGGTTTCAAACTGGCGACCTGAGTGTTCCAGGTCGATTCTTTATCCACTGCTCCACCACAGATAAAGCCTGTTTTTAACAATTTAAATGGTTAAAAAAAATTAACTATAGTGTTTCATGACATATGAAAATTATAAAAATTCAAATTTGAGTATCTGTTGTGGGTTAAATCGTATCCTCCAAAAGATATTTTGTAAATCCAACCTCTAATACTATAAATATGACCTTATTTGCAAAAAGTGTCTTCACAGATGTATTAGTTAAGATGAGATCATATTAAACTGGGGTGGGTCCTTAAATTCAATGACTAGTGTCCTTATAAGGAGAAGGACATTTGGAGACACAGACACTCACAGTCATAAAATGACAGAAAGATGAACGCAGAGATTAGAATGATGCAGATGAAGGAGCACTAGAGTTTGCAGGACTCCACAGAAGCTAGAAAAGAGGCAGAGAAGGGTTCTTCCTTGACGCCTTCTGAAGGAGCGTGGATTTTCTGACATTTTGAATTCACACAACTGAAAGAATCAACTTCTGTTTCAGTTCACCCAATCTGCAGTATCTGTTGAGGCATCCCCAGAAAATTAATACAATAGCCATAAATAAAGTCTTATGGGAACCCAGCCTAACTTGCTCATTTACATATTACACATGGCTTCACACAGCAATGGAGATTTGACTAATTTTATGACAGAGACAATCTGGCCTGCAAAGCCCGAAAAAATTATTTTCTTATTCTTTTTAGAAAATGTCTGCAAACACACCTGGTTTAGAGTTTAGCTGAATGATTCATCCCTTAGATGTGGACCTTCCCTGAAGCATATGAAACACTTAAATAAAAAGTACAAATTCTGTGTTGTGTTAGTTATAAAGAGCAGGTTGTGAGGTTCGTGTACATTCAAATAGCAGAGGCCCTCCCAATGAATAAGTATGATATATGTTTTTACTGCGGCAACATTACCTCTAGATCAGTAAATTGTATATATTCTCTGAGAATTCTATTTTTATAGTTGTAAACTACTATTTCTCATACTATACATATACAAAATACAATGCTTCCTTTTGGCCCATATTGAAAACAGTAAAAAAGTTGGAAATTTGAATGATTTTGATTAAAAATGATTGCAGAAGCACAACATAAACCTGTTTCTCATTATATACAAGGTCCAAGATCCTGCTTCTTGAGTCATGTCATCCCTAATCATTTCACGGAGACCAGGCAGCCACAGCAAGGATTCTAAAATGTAATATCAATTACCTGGAGAATGAAATACCACTGGTATTGCCTCAGGCACTTACTCCGGAACTGACCGGCAATTGGGAATGTAATAGAGATGGGAAGACTGCCAAGTCCAGGGATCACCTCGAGCCTGCTCCAGATAGTTCATTGCTCAGTGATTATCCACTCCCATCACAGGCAATGTGACACAAAGCCCAGCTCTCAGGTGTTGTTTCTGCCATTAATTTTCTTCAATTAAAACAACTAGCAAATGCCGTAAAACTGTGTCGATAAATTTATCCACTAATTTTAAAAGAAATCATGTTATTTTATTTTTACTGAATTTACTTGGGTATCATTGGTTAATAAAATTATATCAGTCTCAGGTATACAACTCTATAATACATCATCTTTATACTGTATTTTGTATTCACCACCTCAAATCAAGTCCCTTTCCATCACCATTTAGGCCTCCTCTACCTCCCCACTCGCCTTTCCCTCTGGTAATCACCATGCTGTTGTCTGTGTCTATGGGGACTTTATTTCTTTTTTTTTTTCTTAAGTGAGAAGCCAGAGGCAGAGGGACAGACTCCCACATGAACCCTGACCAGGATCCATCCAACAAGTCCCCTACCTGGGCAATTCTATGCCCATCTAGGGCTGTTGCTCCATTACCTGGCAAGGAAGCTGTTTTAGTGCCTGAGGAAAGGCCATGGAGCCATCTACAGCACCCGGGGCCAACTTGCTTTAATCAAGCCATGACTGTGAAGGCAGAAGAGATACAGAGAGAGAGAAAGAAAGAAAGAGAGAGAGAGAGAAGGGAGAGGGGAAGGAAAAGGGGAAGGGGGAGGAGAAGGGGAAGGGGTGAGGAAGCAGATGGTTGCTTCTCTTGTGAGTCCTGACCAGGAATCTAACCCAAGATGTCCATATGCAAAGTCAATACTCTACCACTAAGCCAACCAACCAGGGCCTATGAAGGTCTCCCCACCCTTAATCCCTTCACCTTTCACATCCACTTCTGGCTGAAAAGAAGAAGGAAAGCTTACCTTTTGCAACAGCATGGATGGACCTGGAAAATATTATGCTAAATAAAATAGCCCAGTCAGAGAAAGACAAGTGTCATATGATTTCACTTATATGTGAAATCTAATGGGCAAAATAGACTTACAAACAAAATAGAAATGGACACATAGGTAGAGAACAGACTGACAACGTCAGAGGGCAGGGAGTGTTGTGGGTCTGGGAGGAAAACTCATGTCCTTGAAAGGCAGTAACATGAAAAGAAAAATAAGCCTCTAAAACTGGACCACTTTTGTGAATCAGTTCTCCATGAATCTGTGGAATTTCTACATGTCCAAGTATTAAGAGGCACTAAGCTCTGGAACAGTCTTCTCGGGGACATTTATAGAGACATATAGCTCTTGGAAAGATAGGTATAGGAAATTCTGAACAAACTTATGTTCATTCTTGGATAACTTAAGGTAAAGAGAGTGGCTTCCACTAGTGAGATTTAGTGGCAACCTTCCCTTGGAGACATGTGCTTATATTCCAGGACAATAAAAATGATCTCTCCTTCTCTGGAAAAGAGGACGAGCAGGTTTGTAAGCAATCCCTGTGTAAGGTCAGAGTTTTCAAAACTCAAGGTTCCTCTCCTGTAACCCCCTTCACTGTGTGTGCAGTTATAACAAGGCCCTTATCACAGCACACTATGGGGATTGCGACTCAAGAAACCAGGACTCCATACTCGCCTCTCTGCATTTTTTGCTACAAGTAGTGCACTGTCTTTGTCTGACTCAGAGGTTTTCTGTTTATGCGTAAGTACACAACTTGTGGAGGGTGACTTGATAGATTATAAACATTGTAGGGTTTGGACTTTCACAGTACCTGATTTTACTTTTAAAATTACATTTTCTAATTAAAAGCATAATATATGTTCACATGTTCAGTATAGAAAATTTGGAAAATTAAAAATATACAAATGTAAAACAAAAATGATTTAAAACCTTTTCTCTCTCCTTTTTTTTTTCTTTTTGTATTTTTCCAAAGTGAGAAGCCAGGGTGGGGGGCAGGGTGTGGGTGGGAGGGAGACAGAAAGACTCCCGCATGCGCCCCACACGGATTCACCAGGCATGCCCACTGGGGGGGGGGGGGGCGATTCTCAGCCCCTTTGCGACTTTGCTCCGCTGCAATCAGCCATTTTAGCGCCTGAGGTGAAGGCCATGGAGCCATCCTCAGGGTCCGGGCCAACTTGAGAGAAAGGAGAGGGGCAAGAGTGGAGAAACAGATGGGTGCTTCTGTTATGTGCCCTGGCCGGGAATCAACCCCTGGACTTCCATACACCAGGCGAAGCTCTACCACTGAGTCAACCGACCAGGGCCTCTTCTCTTATTTTATTGTATATTTGTGCTATAGAATTTTTAATCACCATGATTTATAAAATTTACATTTTTGTTTTATAAGTTTCATAATGGCTTAATATGAAGTCTCTTATTTAAATAAATTCATTGGTTACCAGGCATACTGTTTCTTATTTTATTTATTTATTTATTTATTTATTTATTCCTTGCTTTATCTGGATATAATTTTTAGAACAGTGTTTGTTAATTTGATAATATTATCTTTGCACTCCAATGTCATACTTGCAGGTTATAATATCCTGGACCACACTTTTCTTCCCTGAAGACATTTTTCTCCTAAAGAAAAATGATGTGCAAAAGCTGATGGTCAGCCTGACTTTTTATTTTTGTTTAAATGACAAAGAATTATTTTTCCCTTGTCATCCCAGATTTTAACTACAATAAATCTCATTGTTAATTTTCTATACTTATTTATAGACAACATGCAATTTTTCAATCTTTTGATTAATATTTTTCCTTGATGTTTAAGAAAAATTACATGCATAAATTTTTTCTATTTTCCTATTCTCTTCAGCAGAAACACTAATTAAGAAACATTGATGCTCAAACATCACATTTAACAGCTCTTATTTTTATATGTTTTCCAGTATAATCATTCCTGAAGCAGTTTGTTTTCTTTATAAAATCTACTTTTCCACCTTTGTTATTGTCTGCAGCATTATTTGGTCTCTTTAAGTTGCTTCCAATGTGAAACATTTCTTTGATGATTTATCTCTCTAACTTCTTTCCCTGAGCACTGCCAGTTGTTTCACTTTGTTATTTTGTCTTGAACTCTTTTCCTCAGTAATGAAAGATGTTTCTTTATTGACTTAATGTTAGTGATATATTTAGTCACGCTTTTACTTTGCTAAGCTTAATTGTAACTTTGGGGTCTGGGCGGGGGTGGGGGAGTGGGTAGTTAATCATTCTTCACCTGGCTTATTTTCTTCTTATTCTTTCACCTATGTTCCTTTAGTATGTCATCCTATGATGCGAAGTGAGGGTCAGGGAGGTTCCGTCACCAGTTGGAACTGTCTCTACTGTGAAAAGAAGGATAGGCTTCACCTCCTTCTCTGAAAATAGGTTTGTCTCTTTGAATTCAGTTGCCCACAGTGTTTATTCATGTCTTCCCACATCAATATAAATTGCATTTGATAACACATAATTTAGGCCTAGAGATGATGTTTACAGTCTTATTACATCTTCTATTTGTTGTCTGGAGGTAATTTTCAGGGGAAAAGTAAGTTAAGTCTATTTCTGTAACCTTAGAACCATTTATTTTCTAATTGGATTCCCCAAAGAGCTCTTTCTTCTTAGTCTAATGACTTTTCATTAATTATTTTTAATTTTTCTAGTAGATAATTATCTGAAGATAATGAAACACATTTGGCATCCCTTTTACAAAATTATACAACATAGTGACTCTAAAATGCATACAAAATGATTAATAATTTATCTTCAATTATGATGCAGTTTCCAGGAATTCTGAACAACTAAAATTGTGGTCTGCCTACAAGTATATTTATACATCAAAGCTTCTATAGTATTTAATCCAATAGAACTCTCAGTTTGTGTTTATGTTTACTCTTGTCTAAAAATATATCTTCCTCTCAAAAAGTCCACTTTATAATTATATATTCAATCATTGTAATTAGAGGGGTACCATTAATAATTCATGCTTTGTGCAGAATTAGTATAATAGGATTCTGACATTTACTGTCTAAACTTAGAGTGCTTGGAAATGTCTTGATTTACATTGTGCACTATGACCTAATGATTTCACTGTAAGAGAAAAAGAGATAAAAGCTTTTAAAAGTTTTTAAACTTGAGTTACATAAAAAGATAGTTAGAGAGCTTTAAAAATATGACACAGCAAAGTTTTACTCTAGAGATTCTGAGATCCTTCACAAATTGTCGGGAGCCGATCCACTAATGCTGGCTAACTAGGTCACAGCAGAAGAAAATCCACAACTGCTGGTTGACAAAGTCACAGCAAAAGAAGATAGAGTCACCGCAGTAAAGACCAACAGCTGCGGGTTGACAAAGTCACCGCAAGGAAAGGCACAACGATTCCTCCCCCTTTAATCTTTTGAATTAATCTGGCCTTATATTCCCCCCTTTTCTGGGTGTGTGCTATTATTTATGGCACAGGGATAATAGTACCGTGCTTTCCCTGTAGATTCGTAGTAATTTCTTTGAAAATGAGACAGAAGGTGTAAGTTCCACAGAAAAGCCTGTAAGCCCCTTGAACTGGGCTCATAAACATAAGAGGCTGGCCATGATATCCCTCATAAAGGGTTAAGTTTGTAGGAGAATTTCTTCTTATTAATCATGTTAAAAAAATATAGTTAGAACTTAGCTAGTATATGAATATAGTAAATAAATAAAATTTAACTAGACATTCGAATCTTAGGTAAAGTGTAGTGGAGTGGCCTGTTGCGTGGCCTTGGATAGGAGTGCAGCTGGCTAGTAAAGAATGTTTTGTTAAAAGACTTGTTTTGTCACTGAAGGCAGTTGCTGGGCTTTTCTCAGTAAAACATTCTCATGAGATTTTTGTATTTTCCAAGAATAGGAGAGGTATGTGGTGGGATTCATAGCAGCAATAGCAACTAATGCCTTCTGATATTATGTTGCTACTAGCTATCTTGCAGGTGCACTCTATGTATCTCTAAGTAAAAATTACTCTTTATACTATGTCAGTTTCTTAATAGCAAGCGTTTTGTAGTCTTGTGAGAAAAGAATTAGGACACTACATGAACTCAAGGCTATTTGCCTGAGCAAGCGGTGGTCCTTTGCTAGTCCTTGATGATTTCGTCTGCTATCTCTTTCTGTGCCCTTGACTCACAACAACAGTAAAATAGAGTTATTAATTAGTACTAATCTTTTAGAAGCTTGTACCAATATTATTATTACTATTGTATAACTGTACTTTGAATAACTTACCACCTGACTTGTAGCTTATAGATATGAATTAACTGTTATCTAGAAATATGTAACCATAGTGAAACTAAAACAATGATGTATTCAAAATACCATGTGACTGTAACTCAGTGTGTGTGCATAAAAAGTAATGTTAGACCAGCCATTCAGAGAGATGCCTGCAGTAAATGCTAACCAGAGAATAAAGAATTCGGCTCTCTCACTCGATTTTCGCCAACGCCGTCTCCTCCTGTGGGACCCCTGGATCCCCCCCCCCGGGGCTGGACCCCGGCAACAAATTAAAAATGCTATGTCTGACTTACAGTGCTTTCATTTGTATTGCAGAAGGAAACATCAGGCCACTTAACATGATATAGTATGGTTATATTTTCTATAAAAGTCACTCCATTATCAAGGCTATTAAAACATCCATTGGCAGTCATAATTTAGTTGTTTGAATAAAGTGAATTTGGTTCAATTAATCTTTTTTTTCCATAATGAGTTCTGAGTTCTTGTCTGCTTTTCATTCAAGGTGTTTATATTATCTATTGAATACAGTATTTCTACATAATATTAGGTATAAATCTTTCTCTTTTTTCTAATACATTATCTTATAAAGAAATTTAATTATAAATCAGCTAATTTAAAATTCTCTTCATTTTTATTTCCTAGAATAATTCCAGGT
The DNA here is from genome assembly GCF_036850765.1 of Saccopteryx bilineata. Taxonomy (NCBI): domain Eukaryota; kingdom Metazoa; phylum Chordata; class Mammalia; order Chiroptera; family Emballonuridae; genus Saccopteryx; species Saccopteryx bilineata. The sequence goes on from NC_089498.1 coordinate 66,856,096, forward strand.
ATGTATCTCCTACTACTTTGAGTCTATATCATTTCTCTTTGAATCTCCAACTTTCAAGTAAAAAAAATCTAGCATTTATTCTCTTAAAATGTCTCTTCTTAGAAGTAATTGTATCACTGTCTGAATTTTACATAACACATAATTCTATATTTTGTGCATTAAAATAATTGAAGGTAGTCAATCATGCACCATAATTCATCTACTTTGACAAGCCATGTTAATCTAAGTGCCTGATGAATCTGAGGTATAATGTTAAACTAAAGTGTTTGATAAAACCTCAAGCAGCCTCAGTTTAGCTCACTACAGGAAATATACACTTTATATTGTACTTTCTGCCTTAGATGCAATTAAAGAGTAATATAAGGTGTCACAGTCTAGGGTTGTGATACCTTCAAGTAATTATTGGAAAAGGGATAGTCCTTAGAGAAGATTTAATTTAAAAATTTATAAATTAGAAGGTCTTTTTGGTTTTGGAGCATAAATAATATAAAATTATAAGTATATAAATTATTGAGGAAGTTGTTTATGTACTTATTTGGATAAATACATCACTTGGGCTTAACTTTTAGCATTACATTATGAAAATATTTAAATTATTACAAAAAAATAAAAGAATTTTATACTGATCATTCATATAACTACATGTCTATTCTAAAATTATCATTAATTATACTTGCTTTTTTATATGGTCTATTGATCTATCTTTTTATTCATTTATAAATTTATTTTATATTCTTTTTACAGGTAACTGTAAACTTTCTTAAAATACTCCTACATGAATATCAACTTGGGTTTTATATTTAATTTTTCTTTCTTTGACAAAAAGTTTATATACAATGAGCAACCTAAATTTTAAGTTTATAATTTAATTAGTTGTGGAAAAATGCATACACCCGTGCAACTTCACAAATCCACTAAGATTCAGAAATTTACCCTTACCTCAGAGAGTCTCCTCACAACCTTTTCCAGTAAATTCCTGCTTCCCATACCTAAAGTCAACCTGCTTTGCTTTTCAATAGGTTGTGCTATTATTGTATAAAGTTGAAAGTATTTCTGTTCAAGTCTTCTTGGTTGCCTTCTAAAATTATGTTTATATTGATGTGATGTAAATATCTAGGAGTGTTTCATAATGACCCACCGGAAATTTACCAAAGTAGTGTATAATTTCTCATTTTTATATATAATGTATAGGAATCATATTCTTATAAATCTATATCTTGTATTTTGACATTCTACAGGGAGACATTTTTCCTTCCTCCATGATTGCTCATGATCCAAGATGTGGGGATTGAGTTAATTTATTTTTTCTATTCTTAGATTGAAGGTAGATTTTTAGGATCTAATGTACTAAATCTCAATTCTGTATTATTTCCAGATAGTTGGCTTAAATAGTATCCTTATCCAAAGTAACTTTTAATATGAGATATCTTATTCTATCAATCTTCTGCTTTTAGGACAACATAGCATTAACAGGGTAACTCTGGAAAGCATTGTAAATGGGCAATCAAATAAAGAATAAAAAATTCCAGAAATGTTAGCAGCTAAATATCTTAAAGAGAAAGATCTTTTCTTGACAATTGGAGTGGAAAAAATTATGGAAAAATGGTTCTGATATCTGGGGAGGTGTTTGGGGATTGGAACCTGAAAACACTGGAAAGGTCATAATATTTGCAGGAATAGATGCAGAAACAAGTAGTTCATAAAAGTGTTTTTCATGTGGATTTCTAATTGAAATTTAACAATGTTTCTTTATTTTATACATAAAAATGCCTCTAGATTTAATAACTATTAACAAGGGACAGGACTGCATAGGGGTTCATATTCTGATGTGAAACAGATTTTTATATCAACCCACTGTGCCACTTATCTGGCTAGTAGTTCAATTCTCATAAACTACTTAATCTACACTTCAGTTTTCTCATCTTTAAAATTGCAATCATAACATACATTTCATGAGTTGATGAGAGGATTGTGGCCCTGAAAATAAAAATACTTAGAAATTTAAGTAAGAAATCCAGAGCAAGTAATTCTGCAGTTGAATATTTGCTTGGTGAAACAGACTGTGCTACACAGGTGGATTCTAATCAGACTCAAGGCAGTCAACTGTGATAGTCACCATCTGGGACAAAAATGCACTATCTGAAATTACAACATTAAATTTTGATGAAGCACTTTACAATGTAAACTATTTAATTAAGATCTCTTTCTGGACAGCTTCTACATTATCTTGTGGCTGAAATGACTTGTAATTCTTATACTGTGTCTATTATTGTAGGTATTAGAAAATAATCTCTCAAAATTAGACTAATCTCTGCTTAACATACTTTATTGATACCTATTGATTACATCATAATTTATAATAGTAAACTAAATTTATACCAGATAATCCTACATTATTATAGTACCACATATCATATTTAGGTGAGTAAACACAGTCTTTGTCCACATTTCAATAGTGATAAAAAATGTATTTGCCAGATAATTTTATGGTCCAATTAACTCATTTTTAGTGACTAATCATGTGTAATCAACTACCCAATCTGACAGTCTCCTTCTGCCAACTTAACTTTCTCAGTATTTCAGTATTAAAGTATATTAGCTAATCCTATGTATAAAAGAAGGAAAACTTCACCTACATTTATGTGTTCTGTGCTTAGTTTAGTTTTTCAGAAATATTAATACTTAATAATTGTTATTTAGCTAGATCTACTAGTCATTCTTCATTTATTATTATTATTATTATTATTATTTTGTATTTTTCTGGAGTGAGAAGCAGGGAGCCAGAGAGACAGACTCCCACATGAGCCTGACCAGGATCCACCCGGCATGCCCACCAGAGGTGTTGCTCCATTGCAACTTTGCTCCAATGGGGCCTTGGCTGCAGGAAGGGAAGAAAGAGATAGAAAGGAGAGAGGGAAAGAAGGAGGAGAAGCAGATGGGCACATCTGTGTGCCCAGCCAGAGAATCGAACTCAGGACTTCCACACACCGGGCTCACACTCTACCACAGAGCCAACTGGCCAAGGCCTCACTAGTCATTCTTTAAAAATTTACAAAGCACAAATAGTTCAATTTAAATGTATTCGGTCATTGCATGGAATACCTGAACTCACCTATAATCACAGTTTTTATCTTCTGGTTTCATTTAAAAGTTTTATCATTTTAGTTTACATACTTAGATTATGATCTATTTTCAGTAATTTTTACATATATTTTATGGTAAGAAAGTAAGTTTATTTTTTATTCACATAGTTATATAATTATCCCAGAACCATATTTATATAAAATTTATCTTTTCACCATTAAATTTACTTGCCATTATTTTAAAAATTCAATTAAAGAACAATGTGAGGACTAATATATGTAATTTTTTGTTCTGCTCCATTGATTACATGTGTCTGTTTTTACATTAAGATCATATTCCTTGGATTATAGTCTCCATATACTGAGTTTCAAAGTGTACCTGAAATCAGTAAGTGAGTCATTCAACTTTGTTCTCCCTTTCTTGAATTGCTTTGTTTAATTTTGGTCACTAGAATTTCCATAATAATTTATGAGTACCTTTTCATTTAAAAAAAAACAACAAACCCTGCCTCTTAGGACTTAGTTAAGAATTTTATTGACTCGGCAGATCATCTGGGGGATAATTACCATCTTAATTTAAAGAGCTTTTCTATACATAATCTCAAAAGTCTCCTTTTCAAGCTAGATATTTAAAAAATTTTAGCAATGTTTTGGAGAATTTATGTAACAAATTTTGCGTTTTTTGTTTTGCTTATTTTATCTATTTGTATTTTATTTTTTTAAATGCTATTTTAATTGAGTCACTTTCTTAATATTTTGGATTCATTGTAAAAATAAAATTAATTTTCAAAAGATATTGAATTCTTAAACCTTGCTAAATTTATTAATTCTAGTAGTTACTTACTGTCTAGACTTCATAGGACTTTTTACATAATTATGCTGCAGTCTATAATAAAAGGGGGATTTGCTTCTTTTTCTCCATATTCCTTCAAATTCTTTCTGCAGTTATTGCATTGAGCCAAGAAAAGACTGAAAGAACTGGTTAATTCAGAAATATTTGTTCTGGTTCTAAACATAGAGTGAAATAGCTCAGTCTTCCATTAATAAGCATAATGGTAGCCGTAGAGATTTTTTTTCTGTCCTTGATCATATTTAAAACATTTCCCTCAATTCCTAGTTTTTGAAAATTGATACTGGGTTTTTTAAAATGTTTCTGTTGATTGTATTGAGATGACTATGTTGCTTTGTCCTTCATTCAGTTAATGTGGTGTACAGCACGACTTGTTTTTTGGCTGTTCCAGCAATATATCCCACTTGGTCATGATTGTGTGGATCTTTTTTTTTTTTTTTTTCTGAATTAGATTTCCTTGTATTTTGTTAAGGATTATGCATCTATGTTCATGAAGCTGTTGGTCTATTTTTACTAGTTTTGTTATCAGGGTAATGCTTACCTCATAATGCCAGTTGTGAAGTGTTCCCTAAGCTTTTGTTTTCTGAAACAATTTTCAGAAAACAAAAGTTTTTTGTAGGATTGGTACTATTTGTTTAAGTATTTTATAGAGCAGATCAGTGACATTATCTGGGGACAATTTTTCTATGTTGCAAATTATCTTAATTGCAAATTCAGTGTTGTTGTTCTTTTCAAAGACTTTATTTATTCTTTTTTTTTCTTTTTAGAAAGGAAAAAGAAAGAAAGAAAGAGAGAAGGAGGGAGGAGCAGGAAGCATCAACTCCCATATGTGCCTTGACCGGTCAAACCCAGGGTTTTGAACTGGTGACCTCAGCATTCCAGATTGATGCTGTATCCACTGCACCACCACAGGTCAGGCCCAGTGCATTTAGTTTTAATATGTTTATTAAGATTTTCTAATTTTCTTTTTTTTTTTTTAAGATTTTATATTTATTCATTTTAAAGAGGGGAGAGAAAGAGAAAGAGAGGGAGGGGGAGGAAGAGTAAGCATGTGCCTTGACCAGGCAAGAACAGGGTTTTGAACCGGTAACCTCAGTGTTCCAGGTCGATGCTTTATCCATTGCACTGCCACAAGTCATGCTTCTTCTTCAGTATTTTATGCTAATTTGTGTCTTTTTTTGAATCTTTGATAATAATTCATGTCTTCCTTGGACTTTACCAATTTCATTTTTGTTGTACTGTTTGTTGGCAAAATTTGTTCACAATATTATTTCATAATCTCACTTTCTATATGGTTGCTTGTGGTTTTCCCTTGGTTTAACTCATGATTTTGGTAGTGTGCATAAATTTTAAATATTAAATTTATTATTCAATTGTTTTACTGCTTTATAGAAATGCATTAATTTTTTTGTATGGATTGGCCCTGAACCATGAGAAATTACACACTCATGTATTAGTTCTGATAGATTTTAATGTTAACTTTGAGAATTTCCTATAAAAATATGCATTTTTATCTAAGAATGAAGGCAATTATTTTTTTTTATTCTCAAAATTTTTACCTATTATTTTTTTTATTCTTTTCTTGTTGTCAGAGAGCATTTGCTTTCTGCTTTATTCTGGGTTTGTTGAAAAATTGTAACATAATTTAATGTTTGATTCTGTCAGGTGCATTTCTGGCAAGTAATGAGCTGATCTCACTTAGTCTACTAACACAATGCTGGTTTCCTGTGTCGGGTCAAATTAAACTGCAGGCTCTACTTCTGGTGGTGTCCTTCTATCAATTCCTTTAAGTTTCAGCTTTGCAATGATACCCCCCAAACCAAAGACTTAGGTTTCCCAGAATCTGCTAGTAGGGTCATGAGAATAATTACACTGCATCACCAGTTGCTATTGTTTATGGTTGGAACCACCACTGTATCAGATCGTATTCCAACTCAGCCTTTCATTCTTGATTAATGAGAGCATTCTTGGGATTGCTTTTTCACTGGTCTGTCTTCTGTTGGTACAAGAATTTCACCTCCAGTGGTACAGTATGAATGCTCACAGCAGTCCCTCTTAATCATAGCCTTTATTCTAAAACCTAACAAAATAGAACCCATGGCCAGCTATTAATCCTTGCTGTGGTATCAGGTGCTTCTAGCTTGCTTGCATTAATTGACTTTCAAAAATAAAACCTGTGGCAAACCACACATTTATTTTTCACTATACTTCACTCATCAGAACCTTAAACATGTTGCATTTTATATATTTTATTTACAATTTATCGTTGCTATAGGTAAGAAAGAAGGATCAACCAAGTTATTCAGTGAATAGATGCCGTACCACCAGGAGGCTTAATTTTATTTACAGGTCAGAGTATTGAACGACATTCAGTAATGGCATGATATGTTACCAAGTGCAACTGAAAAGTTATTGTGATATGAGAATCAAGTCCATAATCTTTTAGGCTTATGCTTTAATACAATTGGAAATAATATTTAATATTTAGAAATAGCAAATTTTAAAACCTTAAAGACATGCATAAACCATTTTACAAAAGAATTACGGTACTTCATATATCTTTGATTTTACATAATTATTCAAGTTACAACTATGTATAAATCAAAATGTATTATGTTAATAACTTCAACAAGTAGAAATCTTAGCACCATGTTATTTTGGGTTCTTGTGTTCTATTTTGGGTTTTTAAGATATTCAATGTATTTTACCCTTGCACATAAGTTTTAATATTGATTTGGATTTTTATGTACATAAATTAATAGAAAGTACAGTACATATAGTAGTTATTGTCTATAAAGACAAAATAATACCCTCTAACTGTGGCCCTAAAATTTTACCAAAAAGTCATTTATTTTATACCAATTTTTATTTTTTCTGGAGGAAATATTGTAATACCAGTGGCGTAGGCCAGGCAGGTTCATATTGGATTCAAGCAGATGGTAGAGGAACTGCTGAGCTGGAAAGCATGGGGCTCTTCTGATATATTAGACTCTAATTAGAGCCTTTCAACCGCACACAAGCAAACAGGCAGGGGAAACCGCTTCTCGCAGCAGTGGGTGAGCAAAGAGGAACCTCATCCCTCCAGGTAGTGGGCGAGAAAACAGGAAAACGGCCCCTCACAGTGGTTAGTTAGGTCAGTGATTCAGTCTGAGAGAAAGTAACCATAGCCTATGTAGACTAAACACACAAAGCTGTGCCATGTGCACATGCACTAATCATGCAAAGTGCAAGTGAGCAAGCCTAACACAGCTGTTTTCCCCACAATATTCTATGCTTCTGTAAATTTAAATTTTTTTTTGTTCTTATATTTCTTGGATTTAAGATTTAAGGTCATCTACATTTTAAATACTATAGTACCTTAAAATATATTGCTCACAAAAATCAGGGAATATTTTATTGCTTCATATCCCTCTAAAAATTGCTAATTTTTGTGAGCAGTATATATAAAGTAGGTTTAAGACTATGATATAACAATAACTCATATGCTTTTGTTGTAGATATAATAAAATACTCCACAAGCATAAGTCTATTTTCATTATCTGCAATTGCACAATCTTTCTTATTCGAAATATCTCATATATTAGAAAGCATTTCGAGTGAGAGTAGTATGGTACTATTAGTTCTTATAATATCAAATTGAAATTCATTATAAATACATCTAGAAGAAAGAACAGTCTTTTTAAAAAAATGATGCTGGGAAAAATTGATATTCACATAAAAAAAGATAAAGTTGGACTTTTACATTATATACAAAAATATAATTAACACAATTAAACCTAAATACAGGGATGACAAAAGTAAGTTCACCATTTTTCATGTAGAAAATAACACAATAATTAATAAATAATAATACAAGAATATATTGTTTTGTATACTTACAGCTGTAAACCTACTTTTGCCTCACCCTGTATATAAGCTAAAACTATAAAAGTCTAAGAAGGAAATCCAGGAGAGAAGTTTAATGACATTGAAAGTTAGCAGTATTTCTTAGATATGATTCCAAAAGCAAAACACAGACTTCAAAAGAAAAATATTAGATAAATTGAATTAATTAAAATTAAAACCATTTTTTCTGGCTGGGTAGCTCAGTTGGTTAGGGTGTTGTCCCAATGCACCAGGGTTGTGGATTTAATCACCCATCAGGGCACATACTAGAATCAAACAAAATACAACTAGTGCTTGAATTATGACAACGATTGGTTCCGACAGACCAGTCGTAACACGATTTGGTCGTAAGTTGAGTAGGCTATATGTACAGTACTGTGAAATGATGTTATAAAAATCTTTAAGTCATATTTTGCTATAATTTTCTTTCATTATTGTTATATATCATAATTTTCTTTGTTCATTTTATGCTATTTGTATCATCTCTACACCATTTTGTTTCTTATTTTTACATTCCTCAGGTTTAAATAAAACACCGCATTACCAGTACAACTGGTTTAATATTTGCAAAGACAATTTCCTCTTGGTAGACATCTTAGGAGGGGTTTGATGAAAAATATCCAAGACACAAAACACAAATTGCTGTACCGAGTCTGAGATAACAGTTGAAATGGTGCACATGGAGGTGGTAGTGCTGCCGGAAGCTGGTCCGCACTGTTGTATGCCCCAGCTGGGCAACGCTTGTGCTGCCAGACGCGGAGCAGTGTGGCTAGCGATTGTGGTCATAAAGTCGAATGGTCATAAGTTGTATGGGTCGTAAGTCGATCAATATTTGTATGCATAAGTAAGTGAAACAGCAAATCAATGTTTCTCTCTCCTCCTCTCTTTCTAAAATCAATAAATTATTTTAGAAAATTAAAAGTTTTTGTCGATAAATATATACTATTAACTGAGCAAAAAGGAAACCCAGAAAATGGAAGAAAATATTTGCAGATCATATACCTGATAAGTGGTTAATATCCTAAAAATATAAGGAACTCCTACAACTTAACAACATGAAAGCAAACCACTTGAATTAAAAATGGGTAAAATACCTTAATAGATATTTCATATCTCTACAAATGGCTATAAGCCTGGGACAAGATATTCAACATCACTACTCATTAGGGAAATGAAATTCAAATCCCCAGTGATATACCACTTCACATGCATTAGGATGGCTATTATAAAACATGCAAAAAACAGAAAACCAAAAGAGAAAATAATAACTGAATTCAAACACTTGTACATTGTCAGCCAAAATGTGGAATGGTGCAATGTGAAATAGTTTTGCAATTCCTGAGAAAATGAAAAATAATATTACCATATCATCAAACAATTTCTCTTTTTGATATATACCCCAAAGTATGGAAAAAAAGAATTCAAACAAATATTTGTACACCTGTATTTATAGCAGAATTATTCACCATAGCCAAAGGCAAAAATGACCCAAATGTCCATAGATATAAAAATAGATAAAATGTTATACATACAAATAATGAAATATTAATCAGTCTTTAAAAAAGAAAAAAATTTCTAACATTGATGCAATACAGATAAATATTTAGAATATTCTGCTACATGAAATAAGTCACAAAAATACAAATACAGTAGGATTCCACTTATATTAAATACCAGAATAGTCAAATTCATGGTCAGAAGTCGAATGGTGGTTGCGAGGGGCTGGAAGAAGGAAGGAAGACATAGGTATTATTTAAGGCAGGGGTCGGGAACCTACGGCTCTCAAGCCAGATGTGGCTCTTTTGATGGCTGCATCTGGCTTGCAGACAAATCTTTAATAAAAACATAATAACAAAAATATAAAAGATTCTCATGTATTACAATCCATTCATTTCCTACCGCTCATGTTCATGGTTGTTGGTGGCTGGAGCCAATCAGAGCTGTCCTCCAGGACAACACCAAATTTTTATTGGATAATGCATAATGTACACGGCTCGTTGTATGGCTTTCACGGAATTACATTTTAAAGTATGTGGCGTTCATGGCTCTCTCAGCCAAAAATGTTCCCAACCCCTGTTTTAAGGGGTATAATGTTTCAATTTTGGAAGATAAGGTTGGAGAGGTGAATGCAGTGATGGTTGCACAATAATATGAATATAATTAATATTGCTTAACTGCACACTTAAAAGTAGTTAACGTGGTATTTTATAAGTTTTCCACAATAAAAATTCATATAGAAATACTAAAAGAGCAAAATTCCATATATCATCCAGCCCCTACACCTGCTTGAATTCCTCCAACACAAAATATTAAGAAAATATCTAAATCAATATAAGTACATTTTTTCAAAACCAAATTAAGGATGGCAAATTCGAGTGGGTAAAAATCTAGAAATTCTGAGTGAGTTAAATTTTTATGAGATTTTGTCATTAAGTTTACATTCTTTTCTGTTCTTATTGCAAAAAGAAAAAGATGAAGTTCAGAATCTACTAAATTTTTACTTAGGAAAATCTATCTTGTGATTCATCACTACACCCTTTTTTTTTCTGTATTTTTCTAGGAATTCCCCAAAGAATAAATATATTTTTACAAATCCACCCTAAGCCAGACTTTTAGTTTCATTCTTTATTAAATCAACTTGACCTATGTCTTTTAATAGACATTTTCCCTCAGGTTGCTGCCATTATACTTAAGAATAAATTACCTCAAATCTTATTTCCTAATACACTACACTTACAGAGAAACTGTACATTTATGTAAGTTAAGAACATAAAATTTTACACATAAAGCTGTGACTTTACATAAAACTTTACCAAATATTCAATAAGGACAGAAGGGAGAGAAGGACAGCCAAGCTATTTACTGCTGTGGCTAGATGTGGTCACTTGCAGAATCTACAAGACTAACCTTATCCTTGTGGGTGTAGGCAAGGGCGAAATCACCTTATTTAGCTTCTTCACACAAACATATACAACTCAGTTATTCTAATAATCTCTATCCCATGGAGTACACACCAAACTGCTATAAATAAATAAATAAATAAATAAATAAAAACCTAGAAAAGAATAAACAGGTAGAGAGGAATCAGTTTCATAGTTTCACGGCACCATGCTAGGAAACAGCCTCATTTTCAATGACTGTATTATTTGTCAAGGGGAAACAAGCAAGGGGACCTCTTGACTTAGGTCTTATATATGGAAAACTGATTTTAACAGAAACATAAGTTTGAAACCAGGTTATCTTTAATTGACAGTTTTAAGCCCCTTGATAGAAATCTCAAGACTGCAGTGAAGGCAGTTACAGGAATAAAAGAGATTTCCTTAGTGATCTGCACATGTAAATTTAATATATGTTTTCAATATTATTAGATTGCAATGTAAAAATAAAAAAGGACTAATTTTGGGAGAAAAACAAAACCAAAACTAAGAGAGAAGGTTTTGAGATATAAAGAATAGCATAAAAAGACCTATTTAAGGTAGAGTGGCCAAAAAGAATGAGTGATTCCAACCTGAATGGTGAGGTCTGATTCTACTGTACAGCCTCTCCTCATAAATACGAGTATAGAAACCTCGTATTCTTATTTGGCATGTCTCACCATTTCTATTTTTTTAAATAAATTTTTATTAATGGTAATGGGATGACATTAATAAATCAGGGTACATATATTCAAAGAAAACATGTCTAGGTTATTTTGTCATTAAATTATGTTGCGTACCGCTCGCCCAAAGTCAGATTGTCCTCCGCCACCCTCTATCTAGTTCTCTGTGCCCCTCCCCCTCCCCCTAACTCTCTCCCTCCCTCCCTCCCATGTACTCCCTCCCCCCACCCCTGGTAACCACCACACTCTTGTCCATGTCTCTTAGTCTCATTTTTATGTTCCACCAATGTATGGAATCATGTAGTTCTTGTTTTTTTCTGATTTACTTATTTCACTCCTTATAATGTTATCAAGATCCCACCATTTTGCTGTAAATGATCTGATGTCATCATTTCTTATGGCTGAGTAGTATTCCATAGTGTATATGTGCCACATCTTCTTTATCCAGTCTTCTATTGAAGGGCTTTTTGGTTGTTTCCATGTCTTGGCCACTGTGAACAGTGTTGCAATGAACATGGGGCTACATGTGTCTTCATGTATCAATGTTTCTGAGGTTTTGGGGTATATACCCAGTAGAGGGATTGCTGGGTCATAAGGTAGTTCTATTTGCAGTTTTTTGAGGAACCACCATACTTTCCTCCATAATGGTTGTACTACTTTACAGTCCCACCAACAGTGAATGAGGGTTCCTTTTTCTCCACAGCCTCTCCAACATTTGCTATTACCCATCTTGTTGATAATAGCTAATCTAACAGGGGTGAGGTGGTATCTCATTGTAGTTTTGATTTGCATTTCTCTAATAACTAATGAAGCTGAGCATCTTTTCATACATCTGTTGGCCATTTGTATCTCTTCCTGGGAGAAGTGTCTGTTCATGTCCTCTTCCCATTTTTTATGGGATTGTTTGTTTGTTTGTTGTTGAGTTTTATGAGTTCTTTGTAAATTTTGGATATTAGGCCCTTATCTGAGCTGTTGTTTGTAAATACCATTTCCCATTTAGTTGGCTGTCTGTTTATTTTTATATCAGTTTCTCTTGCTGAGCAAACTTTTTATTCTGATGTAGTCCCATTCATTTATCTTTGCCTTCACTTCTCTTGCCATTGGAGTCAAGTTCATAAAATGTTCTTTAAAACCCAGGTCCATGAGTTTAGTACCTATGTCTTCTTCTATGTACTTTATTGTTTCAGGTCTTATATTTAGGTCTTTGATCCATTTTGAATTAATTTTAGTACACGGGGACAGGCTATAGTCGAGTTTCATTCTTTTGCATGTGGCTTTCCAGTTTTCCCAACACCATTTGTTGAAGAGGCTTTCTTTTCTCCATTGTATGTTGTTGGCCCCTTTATCAAAGATTATTTGACCATATATATGTGGTTTTATTTCTGGACTTTCTATTCTGTTCCATTGGTCTGAGTGTCTATTTTTCTGCCAATACCATGCTGTTTTGATTATCGTGGCCCTATAATATAGTTTAAAGTCAGGTATTGTAATGCCCCCAGCTTCATTCTTTTTTCTTAGGATTGTTTTGGCTATTCAGGGTTTTTTATAGTTCCATATAAATCTGATGATTTTTTGTTCCAGTTCTTTAAAAAATCTCATAGGGATTTTGATGGGAATTGCATTAAATTTGTATATTGCTTTGGGTAATATGGCCATTTTGATTATATTTATTCTTCCTATCCAAGAACAAGGAATATTTTTCCATCTCATTGTATCTTTTTCGATTTCCCTTAACAATGCTTTGTAATTTTCATTATATAGGTCCTTTACATTCTTTGTTATGTTTATTCCTAAGTATTTTATTTTTTTTGTTGCAATCGTGAAGGGGATTATTCTTTTGAGTTCGTTTTCTAATATTTCATTGTTGGCATATAGAAAGGCTATGGACTTTTGTATGTTAATTTTGTATCCTGTGACCTTACTGTATTGTTTATTGTTTCTAATAATCTTTTTGTGGAGTCCTTCGGGTTTTCGATGTATAGGATCATATCATCTGCAAAAAGTGATACCTTTACTTCTTCTTTCCCAATATGGATGCCTTTTATTTCTTTGTCTTGTCTGATTGCTCTGGCCAGAACTTCTAGCACCACGTTAAATAAGAGTGGAGAGAGTGGACAACCCTGTCTTGTTCCTGATTTAAGGTAGAAAGTCCTCAGTTTTATGCCGCTTAATATGATGTTGGCTGATGGTTTATTATATATGGCCTTTATCATGTTGAGATATTTTCCTTCTATACCCATTTTGTTGAGAGTCTTAAACATAAAATTGTGTTGTATTTTATCAAAAGCCTTTTCTGCATCTATTGATAAGATCATGTGGTTTTTGTTCTTTGTTTTGTTGATATGGTGTATTACGTTAACCGTTTTGCGTATGTTGAACCATCCTTGAGATTCTGGGATGAATCCCACTTGATCATGATGTATTATTTTTTTAATATGTTGTTGTATTCGGTTTGCCAGTATTTTGTTTAGTATTTTAGCATCTGTATTCATTAGAGATATTGGTCTGTAGTTTTCTTTCTTTGTGCCATCCTTGCCAGGTTTTGGTATGAGGGTTATGTTGGCCTCATAAAATATGTTTGGAAGTATTGCTTCTTCTTCAATTTTTTGGAAGACTTTGAGTAGAATAGGAACCAAGTCTTCTTTGAATGTTTGATAGAATTCACTAGTATAACCGTCTGGGCCTGGACTTTTATTTTTGGGGAGGTTTTTAATAGTTTTTTCTATTTCCTCCCTGCTGATTGGTCTGTTTAGGCTTTCTGCTTCTTCATGACTCAGTCTAGGAAGGTTGTATTGTTCTAGAAATTTATCCATTTCTTCTAGATTGTTGTATTTGGTGGCATATAATTTTTCATAGTATTCTACAATAATTCTTTTTATATCTATGATGTCTGTGGTGATCTCTCCTCTTTCATTTTGGATTTTATTTATTTGAGTCCTGTGCCTTTTTTCCTTGGTGAGTCTTGCCAAGGGTTTGTCAATATTGTTGATCTTTTCAAAGAACCAGCTCCTTGTTTTATTGATTTTTTTCTATAGTTTTTCTGTTCTCTAATTCATTTATTTCTGCTCTGATTTTTATTATCTCCTTTCTTCGGCTGGTTTTGGGTTGTCTTTGTTCTTCTTTTTCTAGTTCCTTAAGGTGTGAAGTTAAGTGGTTTACTTCGGCTCTCTCTTGTTTGTTCATATAGGCCTGAAGTGATATGAACTTTCCTCTTATTACTGCTTTTGCTGCATCCCAGAGATTCTGATATGTCGTATTTTCATTTTCATTTGTCTGTATATATCTTTTGATCTCTGCGCTTATTTCTTCTTTGACCCATTCATTTTTTAGAAGTATGTTGTTTAGTTTCCACATTTTTGTTGGTTTTTTCCCCTCTTTTTTGCACTTGAATTCTAGTTTCAAGGCTTTATGATCAGAAAATATGCTTGGTACAATTTCAATTTTTCTAAATTTGCTGATATTGTCTTTGTGGCCCAACATATGGTCAATTCTTGAGAATGTTCCATGTACACTAGAGAAAAATGTATACTCTCTTGCTTTGGGATGAAGTGTCCTGTAGATGTCTATCATATCCAGGTGTTCTAGTATTTCGTTTAAGGCCACTATATCTTTATTGATTCTCTGTTTGGATGACCAATCTAGAGCCGTCAGCGGTGTATTGAGGTCTCCAAGTATGATTGTATTTTTTTTAGTTTTTGTTTTAAGGTCAATAAGTAGCTGTCTTATATATTTTGGTGCTCCTTGGTTTGGTGCATATATATTAAGGATTGTTATGTCTTCTTGATTCAACTTCCCCTTAATCATTATGAAATGACCATTTTTGTCTCTGAGTACTTTTTCTGTCTTGTAGTCAGCATTATTAGATATGAGTATTGCTACGCCTGCTTTTTTTTGGGTGTTGTTTGCTTGGAGTATTGTTTTCCAGCCTTTCACTTTGAATTTGTTTTTATCCTTGTTGCTTAGATGTGTTTCTTGTAGGCAGCATATAGTTGGATTTTCTTTTTTAATCCATTCTGCTACTCTGTGTCTTTTTATTGGTAAGTTTAATCCATTTACATTTAGTGTAATTATTGACACTTGAGGGCTCCCTAGTGCCATTTTATAAATTGCTTTCTGTTAGTTTTGTATCTAGTTTGATTCTTCTCTTTTGTTTTTCTATCATTTGTTTTTGTTTGTTTGTGTTTCATACTTCTTTCCTCTGTTGCTACCTTTTTTAAGTCAAGTGTTTTTGTGGTGGTTTTTCAAGGGTGGTTACCATTAAGTAATGAAAAGGGTACCTACCATATTCATTGTAGTACCCTATCTTATAAGTATTTCTGCACTTCATCGTCCTTTGCTACTGTTAATCTCCATCCTCTCCCCCCTTTTTTCCCTTTGTTGTCACAGTTTAAGTTTGGTTTTATTGTGTTCTTGGTGGAGCTGTTACTTGTGGTGTTGTTTTCTTTTGTTCCTTGAATCTGGTCGGAAAACCCCCTTTAGTATTTCCTGGAGTGGGGGCTTTCTGTTGATAAATTCTCTCATCTTTTCTGTATTTGTGAATGTTTTTATATCTCCTTCATACTTGAAGGATAGCTTTGATGGGTATAGTATTCTTGGCTGAAAGTTCCTCTCTTTCAGGACTTTAAATATTGGGGTCCACTCTCTTCTAGCTTGTAGAGTTTCTGCTGAGAAATCTGATGATAATATAATAGGCCTTCCTTTATATGTTGTACTCTTCTTTTCCCTGGCTGCCTTCAGAATTTTTTCTTTGTCATTGGTTTGTGTCATCTTTATTATGATGTGCCTTGGAGTGGGTTTGTTGGGGTTAAGAAAACTCGGTGTTCTGTTTGCTTCTTGAATTTGAGGCTTTAGTTCTTTCCACAGGCTTGGGAAGTTCTCGTCTATTATTTGTTTGAGTATATTCTCCATTCCATTTTCTTTCTCTTTTCCCTCTGATATACCTATTATTCTTATGTTATTCTTTCTGATGGAGTCAGACAATTCCTGTAGGGCTTTCTCGTTTTTTATTATTTTTGAGTCTCTTTCTTCTTCTATGTCTCACCATTTCTAAGTAATGCATTATGAATGATAAACACAATACAAAGATAAATAGCCATGACAGACACAAAACACCCACACTCAAAAAGGAGAAAGTAAAATAAAATGAAACAAATTAAAACCTTTCTCAAATAAGAACAAGATATACCACATTCAGTCTAATAATACAGAGTGAGCCAAAGGTAAGTTATTATTTGTGTGGAAAATAATGCAATAATTGATTAATAATAATACAAGAATAATGTATTTTGCCAACTAACACCTGTAAATGTAATTTTGACTAACCCTTTTACATCTGGTAATCTAAATGCAATTAAAAATATAGCAATTCTCAAAAGTCACAATGTATATTAGAAATCTATTTCAAATAAAAATTACCCAATTTACATTTTCACAATTATTTTATATCATGTCAGATGTTGTTCAAATTATTTTACTGCATATGATCTATCCCGAGAATGTTCAGGCATTAAATGGTGTACCATTTTTTCCTTAGAATTAAGTAGTAGCTTCCTCAAAGTTATATTTTTCCTGTAATTAAGTAGTAGTTTCCTCAAAGGTAAATTTAAGCCTTTATCCTTTATAAAGAAAAATATTGTTAGAAATGATTAAATGTAAATACTTCTAATTACTACTCAACAAAATTTTTCTAAAATCTTGAGATCCTATTAACCAAGGTGATATTTAGTTACTCATCCTATTCACTGATTGATAAATATTGGGGCATATTCATCTAGGAGTTGGGGCATTCTCATTCACTGAAAATTTAACAAAAAACAAAACAAATTTTATAAATATCTGAGTTGACAAATTGGTGTTCTCTATATTGAACCAGCAAGCATATTATACAAGCCAAGCGAACAAAGCAGTTAACTTCAGTTGATTTTATTATTACAGTTGACAGAGGGAGAAAATACAGCTGGCAGTGAGAGATATTACCGATGTTATACTTTCTACACCATGTGGTATTATGTCTGAACACAAGCTGCACACATATCCACTGGTTCTGAGCAAATGTGGAATAGTTTATAGGCAATTTCAATAAATGACTCTAGCCAAGTTGCTTAATGAAGTGCCCTGGATTTTATTTTTATCTATCATCATCAAAATGTAATTAAAGTGGCCATAACTATTGTTGGTGCATTCCTGGTGGTTTGGAGGCTTTGGGTTCGTTTTACAAAGGTAATTAGATTTTGTTCCAGAAACAATGTGTGACTTGATTTCTCACCATTATCCCCTCCTTGCCACTATCCTCAATAAAAAGATGCATTGTGGCACACATTTTTAAATTAAATAAAAATAAATGTAAAAATAGTTAAAATTATAGAGAACTCTTTCTATACTGAAAGTCAAGCCTAAGTAATACTTCTAATTTACTTTAAAAATTCCCTTTGGATTTCTGAGCTTATGATTTTACACATGCTTTATAATTTACATCAATGTTTATTTATTCTTTTATTTGATTATCCATACTCAGAGAATTATATTGTTTATGTTCAGTCTCTCTCCCATTTGTCTTCAGGTAGATTTTAAGAAAAAAGGAAAGAGAGAACCTTATTTTTAATGAGATAGTGGATTTAGAATATTTTTTACCTTTTTTTTTGTAGTTTAAGATTCACAGCAAAATTGAGAGAGATTTAGAGAGATTCCCTGTTCATCCCGTTTCCATACATGCATAGTATCCACATTATCAACATCTTTCAACAAAGTGGTATATTTGCTGTAATTAGTAAACCCATATTTTTATACATTATAATCACCCAAAGATCAAATTTTCCATTATGGTTCATTCTTGGTGTACATTCTATAGATATGGAAAAATTTATACTGATGTGTAACAATTATTATAATACCACACAGAGTTTTTTCAATGCTTATCTTTTTCTCTCTCCATAGTTTTTACTTTATCCAGAATGTCATTATTTGGAATCTCAAACTGGCTTAGTCACATGCATTTAATGTTTCTCTATGTCGTATCATGTCTTGATATTTCACTAATTTTTAGTACTGTGTAATATTCCATTGTCTAGATGCACCACATTTTTTTACTCATTTACCAACTAAAAGACATTTTAATTGTCCTTCAATAGGTAGATGAAGGACATTCCAAGTAGTCTGTTAAAGTCTTTGGCCCATTTTTAAATTAGGTTATTTGTTTTCTTGTTACATTTTTAAGAGTTCTTTGTATGATTTGAATAAAAGTGTTTTATCAGATGTGCTTTTAGCAAATATTTTTACTCAGTCTGTGATTGTCTTCTCATTCTCTTGACATTGTCTTTCATATAGCAGAAATTTTTAAATTTAAAAACGTCTAGTTAATCAATTATTTCTTTCATAAATCTTGATTTTGGTGTTGTAGCTTAAAAGACATCACCATAGTTCAAGTCATTTAGGTTTTCTCCTATATTATTTAGTAAACATTGAACATTACATTTAAGTCAATGATTCATTTTAAGTTAATGTTGTTGAAGGGTATAAAGTCTTTTTCTAACTTCATTGTTTTGCAGGTAGATGTCTAATTGTTCCAGAACCATTTGTTGAAGAGACCATCTTTGGTACACTAAATTCCCTTTGCTTCTTTGTCAAATATGAGTTTATGAAATTTATGGGGATAAATTTTGGGGTTCTCTATTATGTGCTATAGATGTTTGTCTGTTCTTTCACAAATACCACACCATCTTGATTACTGTCACTTTCTAGTAAGTATTGAATATTGGGGGAGACATCAGTCTTAGACCTTTATTCTTTTCTTTCAATATTGTGCAGGCTATTTAGGTTATTTTACCTCTCCATAAAAGCTTTGAATATATTTGTATTCATCTACAAAATAACTTGTTTTAATTTTGATTGTGGTTGCATAGGTCAAGTAGGGAAAAACTGACATCTTGACAATACTGAAACTTCCTATCACTAAAAAGAAACTAGTTCTTCATTTATTTATCAGAACTTTGTAGATTTTCTAAATAGCTCTTTTATTTATTTTGTTAGATTTATAAGTAACTCATTTTGGTGTGTTAATGTGAATAGTATTATTTAAAAATTTTTTAATTTAAGTATAGTGGTTATACATTACTAGCTTCAGGTGTATAATATAGTAACTTGACACTTTTATACCTTACAATGTGATCACTTCACTAATTCTAGTAGTATGATGTCAGATTTCACTTGTTTATTGTCAGTATATAAGAAATAAATTTACTTTGTATGTTAAACTTTTAGCTTATAACCTTGTTGTAATAGCTTATTAGTTCCAGAAGATTTTTGTTTGTTTTAATTTTAATGCCCTTAAACTTACATGGCACTTTATAGTTCATCAGGTTTATCACATGTTGTATCATGATAAGTATATTTTAATAAAATATGTATAAAGTCTAATTAAAAGTAAAAATATGGTGAATGCTGGACTTTGGAAGAAATATCACATGTTAATACTTCTTGTCCTATGTTGTATGTACTAGTCTTCAGGAAAGTTTTATTTCTCTGTGAAAGAGAGAGAGAGACAAAGACAGACAAAAAGGATGTAAGTATCAACTTGTAGTTGTAGCACTTTAGTTGTTCATTGATTGCTTCTCATGCATGCCTTGACCTGGGAGGGGCGCTCCAGCCAGCCAATAACCTTTTGCTCAAGCCAGCAATCTTGGGCCTTAGGGAGAAACCTTGGGCTTCAATCCAGGATCTTTGCACTCAAGCCTGTGACCCTGCACTTAAGCTGGTAAACTCACGCTCAGGTTGGCACTTTGGGATTTTGGACCTGGGTCCTCAACATTTCAGGTTGATAATCTATCCACTGCACCATCAGTTGGTCAGGCAAGGAAAGTGTCTTAAATGAATAATCTGGTCACTAAAATTCCAAAACTTCTATCACCCACCAAAGTAGGAGTAATCAATAGAGCTAAAGATCATTTGGGTTCAAGCACAGAATATGGATCTTAGAGCTGATCACAGCTTGAGTAAATTACAGGAGTGAGCTATAGGGATATGTTTAGAATTGAAGATTGGCTGAGATTCAAGAATGAAATAGAGGTGTGAATTACTTGAAAATTATAAAAAATGGTCAACTGGGTCAGGCATAAAGAGATAATTGCATGCATTAATATTTGTGGTGTCTGTGGTCAAGTTGAAAAGGCTAGTAGTGTTCATGCATTCAACAAATACTATTGAACACCTACTGCATGGCATACATAACACTTTCAATAAAGATATGAAAAAGTCAAATTTATGCCTGCATAGAAATTTATTTTGAATAATATTTTATAATTTTTGTTCTTAAAATGTTATATTGAATCAGTTTTAGTATACTATATCCTATAATTTAATTTTTTCACAAAGGATTACCAAAGAATTATAGTGATATAAAAAGACCTACTCTTGGAAATGAATTCATAACTCAGATAAATATAAAGGTAAACTTAATGAATCTTTTTAAATATAAACAATATTGAAGAGAAAATGAACATGTGAGCTGCCTGTCTGCCACAGATAAGCCCTTAGAAATAAAACAGACCAAAAGTAAGTATGAAAAAAATCAATTATTTTTTTTCAAACCAGGTACATGCAGAGACATTGTTGGGGTTATCAGATTCATTTTTGTCTTATTTTTTTCAATTTAGGTGTCCAGGTTTTTCTTTATCCTCCCTCTTAAAATCACAGTCATAAAATGATTTATGTGAAGCTAAATTTGAAGCATAATGATACTTTCAATCATTAGAATCATAGTGTCATTCTTCACTTATTAAAAGATATACATTAAAAATAATTTTGAAAGGAACCTTTTGATCCCTCTCACTAACAAAACATATTAAGAGGCTGACATTAATTCAAATGTCTTTGGTAATTAATAAAAGGGGCTTGTCAAATATTTTTTAATATTCTTCTAATTCAGACACATAATTATCCCAGGAATGAATGAGAATCTTTTAAACCAATAAGCTAAATAAGCTAGAACACACACCCCTGAGGAAGTTCTTATCAGTTAAAATGAATAAAACCTGAATTAATCAATAGAGTCAATCATTTATTTTTCTGATTTTTTAAAAATAATTGTGCATGTGCTTGACTATGAGCTAGATCCCAAAGAAGATAAGTCAATTTAGACTGGTTTCCTGTGTATTGCTTTTAGTTTTTCCTCTCAAAAAAGTCTTACAATCTAATGACAATAAATTAGCAAATAAAAGCAAAAAGTATGCGTGATATTAGATATTTAATACTATGTACATAATATAAGGTAGTTCACTATGTAATCAGACTAGTTCATCTTATTGTATTAGGCAGGAATAACAATATTTAACATAGAATGATACAACATGGCTCAATTTCTGAATAGAAATAAGAATAAACCAAAGATTCCAAGATGGTGATAGAGTAGGTGGATATTCCAATTGTGGACTCCCAGGATCAAATTGGAGTTATAACTAAATTTAATAACAATCATCCTGAAAAAAGTTTCAGACTAAAGAGAAGTCCATAACCAAGGAGTCACAGAAGCCACACTGAGACTGGTAGGAAGGGTTGAGATGTGTAAAGGGCTTCCCTGGCTCCCTGGAGCAAGCAATGGCTGGGAGTCCAGAGGGATACTCAGCTATGGGGAGGTTCACCCTGAGAGTTGAGGGTCCTAAGCCCCAGGCCAGGTACTCCAGCCTAGAACACCAGAGCCTAGAAGAGGTTCCCACATAGCATTTGGGGATGAGAAGAGACAAGGTTTCTGTCTGTGAGAAAGAGACAGGAGTTCTCAGAAATGCAGACACCCTCTTAAAAGGTCAGTGCAGAAAATCTCATTCACAACCACTTACCCTGGGCTCCAGTGACGAGAGGGCTGAAAGGGCTAGAGTTGTGTGAAACTGGAAGCCCAGGAGAGACACTATGAGGACGGTCACCATAACCTCGGTAATGAATGATACTCCGATACTGCAGTTGCCATTTTACTTGGGTGGAGCAGTCTTCTCCATGTGACATCAGACTAGGGGAAAACCACTACCCCACCTTCAGAATCTCTCTTGCCACATTCTACAAAAGTTGGACCCTGCTGAGGAGTAAGTAGCCTTGGCCAGGAAGCAGGGGGTATGACAATGACTCAGTTTTCTGGTGTTAAAGCCAGAGCTTTTCCCCCACCTTCTCCCAAGAATATGACTGGTGTTTCTGCCTCACTGGAAATGTAGTAGAAACTGTCCAGACTATGAGCAGACAAAATCTCTATGTATCAGAGGCCACCCACAGCAGAATATAGGTGGCCATACCCTACTGAGGTCTGTGAAAAAATTCAGGACAGACTGACACCTGGGGCCATGGGGTAGGTACCACACCCATTACCTTTCTTAATCTTTGAATTGCCCAGGCTCTAACTCTACCAGATGTTTTTGGGGTGGTAGAGCCTAATAAACAGCCAGCAGAGGTAGCAGAAGGTGGATCTGAGGAAACCTTGGACCTTTTCTGACTTATCCCTATGCCCAAGGCTGGTAAAAACCAGCCTAGGCATGTGGGTTGGTATTTTCTTGTGCACCTGGGCCCAGTAGAGGCAGCCACAATCTCTGGTTTGCTTGTAAGCACAAAAAGGTTGCTAAGGGCCAGTCACAGACAGTATTCTGCACTGGTCTGTATTGGGTTCCCTCCTGGGAAGCCAGAACTGGCACAGCCTATAGCCAGTTTTAGAATTCATCAGAGAAGGATCCAACTACCTATCCTGGAACATGTGTGAAGGGAGGGCTAGTCAGACATCATACTCAGCTGAGGTGAGTTCTGCTTTCTGTGGTCAGCACCTGTACAACAGCTCACATGTGCATTGGACAGCATGGAGTATCACAGTTGGCTAGCCTGCAACTTGGGTATCCTGTCCCATTGGGATAGGTTTCACAGGGAGCAGGAAGAGAGGCTTCGAAAATGGATATCAAAGTTGTGAGTTCCTTGGAGCCTATTGTTGGGACCAGTCAAAGGGTTAAGCCACTTTTGGGGGGGTGGCATAGTCAGCCCCAGTTGAGGACTCTTTTGGTCTGCTTCTCTGAGAGCAGGAACTCCCTAGCTGGAAGAACTTCTGCAGAAGGAACTGTTCGCCCCGCACAATCTGAACCTGCTTTTCATCTTAATGGGGAGAAATAGAATTGGAGTTTCACAGTGGTTGAGGGATTAGGCTCTGGAATAGAGGACACTTGCCCTGTACTAAACTCTTGACCAAGTGACCCCTGAAATAAGGGGTCCCATTAACATTGTTATCCTGACCTCGTTGCTTTAACCCACCAAACTTGCAACCTGTAGAAGAGTTGATGGAGTGAGACCAGTCTGAATCCACACTATAGTACTTCTAAAAAGATTGTGGGAAGATCAGGTAGCTACAAGAGGAAGTGCAGCAGCTAAAAAGTGGAGGCAAATCTCAAAAACCTTGTGACCTTTTATGGTGTTTTTGTCAGCTCTAAGCAGAAGGAAACTGATCCTTATACACGGGTTGACCCCTCTCATATACAACAAGGCACCGAAAGCACAGACACAAACAACAAACACCTGTAACTTCAGACAGGTAGTTCACAGTGGGTTATAAACAATGACTGATGTCAACCCTTACCTGAACCTTGCCCAAGAGGACCCAGAACCAATGCAACCAGTAGTGGTTGGTAGACTGCACCAATGATACACTCAGCTACCTACACAGGCAGCACACTCAAAGGAGTAGTCCAGCAGGCACCAGATACTATGAAAAATAAATATGCCCCAATAGGAGAAAAACTGCATAGCAACCTTGATCATCTTAATACACGTGATCAAGGCTGACCCTTAGAGCCAGTCCGGCTGAGCAATAAATTCACCCATTAAAGAGCCAACCACATTCAAAACACATAAAACGGGAGGGCAAATTTAAACCTCAATAAACATTTCTATAGCAAGAAACTCAGGTTGCCTAGAGGTTAGTACCGCTGAGACCATCTTCTTCATAAAGATACCACAACAAATTTGGGAGTAAGAGCTAAACTATATAATATACAGACAAAATGGGAAGACAAAGAAATAAAACCGAAATGAATCAACAAGAGAAACCCCTAGAAAAATATTAAAATAAAATGGAAGTAACCAAATGACCGGATGCAAACTTCAAAATAATGGTTATTAAGATGCTCAAAGGTCTTAGAGTAAGAATGGATGATTAGAATGAGAAGTCAGAAAACATTAAAAAGGACTTGTTATAAGAAGAAAGAAAAATAAAATCTAGAGAAAGAGGAATATAGGTTTTAAGAAGATAGAGAAAGAAATAAAAAATTTTATTGAAACAAATGAAAATGAACATACAATACCCCTAAATCTATAAAACACAGCAAAAGCAGACCTGAGAAGGAAGGTCATAGTATTACAAGTACAAGAAAAAACTCAAACAATCTAACCCTGCACCTAAAATAATTAGAAAAGAACAACAAACAAATCCCAGAGGAGAAAAAAAGAAAGAAATAATAAAGATCAGAGTGGAAATAAATGACATAGATGCCAAAACAATAATACAGAAGATAAATAAAACTAAGAGCTGTTTTTTTGAAAAAATAAAACAAGATTGACAAACCTTTAACCAAACTCATCAAGAAAAAAAGAGAGAGAACCAAAAAAAATAAAATTAGAAATGAAAGAGAAGTAACAACTAACATCACAGAAATACAAAGGATTGTAAGAAAACACTATGAAGATCTATATGCCAAAAAATTGGACAACCTGGCTGAAATAAATAAATTCCTAGGCACACAATTTTCCAAGAATGAGTCGGAAGAATCAGCAAACCTGAGCAGATTAATGACAACAAAAGATATTGAAACAGTTATCAAAAATCTCTCATCAAACAAAAGTCCTGGTATGGATGGCCTCAGAGGAGAATTTTACCAAACATTCAAAGAACTGACATCTGTTTTTCTCAAGCTATTGCAAAAAATTCAAGTGTAAAGAAGACTTCCAACTCATCTTACAAGACAAGTATTATCATGATTTCGAAGCCAGGTAAAGACATTACAAAGAAAAAAAAAAAAAAAAAAAACAACTATAGGCCAATATCCCTGACAAACAGAAGCTAAAATTCTCAACAAAATATTAGCAAATCTATTCTAGAAATACACTAAAAAATCATACATAATCATCAAGGGAGCTTTATTCCAGGAAGGCAAGGCTAGTATAATATTTGTAAATCATATTTGTAAATCAATAAATGTGATTTATCACATAAACAAAATGAAGAATAAAAATCACATATTCATAATAAGTGCTGGAGAGGGTGCGAAGAAAAGGGAACCCTCCTGCACTGCTGGTGGGAATGCAAACTGATGCAGCCACTGTGGGAAACAGTATGGAGATTTCCCCCCAAATTAAAAATGGAACTACCCTTTGACCCAGCTATCCATTTTTAGGAATATATCCTAAGAACATCATATCACTCATTCAAAAGAAGAAATTCACCCCCAGGTTTATTGCAGCATTGTTTACAATAGCCAAGATCTAGAAACAGCCCAAGTGTCCATCAGTGGATGAGTGTATTAAAAAGCTGTGGTATATATACACAATGGAATATTACACGGCTGTGAGGAAGAAGGAAATCTTACCTTTTGTGACAACATGGATGGACCTGGAAACTATTATGTTAAGTGAAATAAGCCAAGCATAGAAAGAAAAATATCATATGACCTCACCCATTTGAGGAATCCAATGAACAATATGAACTGAGGAATGAAATAGAGACAGAGGCAGAATCAAAGAGTCCAGAGGGAAAGAGGACAGAGGGTAAAGGGATTATAGGAAGGGATCAGAAAAGGGAAAGAGATTGGTGAAATTATACACACATAACATGTTGTAGAGACCAGAAAAGCAAATCTTGGAGAGAAAAGGAGAAGGCATTGTGGGGAGAGGGGAAAGGGGGATGTTGTGGGGAACATGGGGTAGGAGGGATGTATTTTGGGGGACACTAGAATCTATGTAAACACAATAAATTAAAATAAAAATATCACATATCATATCAATAGATGCTGAACAAACATTCAGTAAATTCCAGCACCCATTTATGATCAAAACTTTCAGCAAAGTAGAAATACAGGACATATCTCAATATAGTAAAGGGCATATTTGACAAACCTACAGCCAACATCATACTCAATGGCCAAAAACTAAAGCAATCCCTTTAAGATCAGGAACAAAACAGGGGTGTCCCCTTTAACAACTCTTTACACAGTAGTGGAAATCCTAGTCATAGCAATAGAGCATGAAGAAAAAATAAAAGGCATCCAAATTGGGAAAGAAATAAAACTGTCATTATTTGCTAACAATGTGATACTGTACATAGAAAACCCTAAAGTCTCAGCCAAAACACTGCTAGAGTGGATAAATGAATTTGGAAAAAATAGCAAGATATAAAATTAATATTAATAAATCAGTGGCATTTTATACACCAATAATAAACTGTCAGAAAGAGAAATTAAGACATAATCCTATTCTCTATTGCAACAACAACAAAAAGTACATATGAATAAATTTAACCAAGAAGGGAAAAGAATTGTACTTGGAAAATTACGTTGAAAAAGGAAATCAAGAAGATACAAGTAAATGGATTCCTATACTGTGTTCATGGTTAGGAAGAATTAACATCATTAAAATGTCTATGCTATCCAAAGCAATCTATAGATTTGACACAATTCCTATTAAAATAATGATAGCATATTCAAAACTCTAGAACAAATATTCCAAAAATTTACATGGGACCGAAAAAGAACCCAAATAGTCTCAGCAATCTTGAAAATGAAGAACAAAGTACAGTGGTACCTTGAGATACAAACAGACCAACATACGGATGCTTTAAGATATGAGTTATGACTCAGTCTGTATTTTTGTTTGAGATCCAAGCAAAATTCTGAGATATGAGTCATGATTTGGGAAGCTGCCACTAGTTGGCACACTGGTGCGTTAGCATATGGGTCCAGTATTGGCAGTTTGATATATAAGTTGACTGACTTATGAGCTCGGTTACAGAACAAGTTAAATTTGTATCTCAAGGTACCACTGTAAAAGGTATCACACTTCCTGATATCAAGCTATACTACAAGGCCATTGTACTGGTATAAGAACAGGCATACCAATCAATGAAACAGAACAGAGAACCCAGAAATAAACCCATGCCTTTATGGTCAATTCAATTAAAAAATGAGTAAATGACCTTTGTAGACACTTTTCCAAATGTCTACTGATGGCCAATATGGATATAAAAAAATGCTGAACACCACTAATAATTAGAGAAATGCAAATTGAAACCACAATGAGATTATCACTGTAGCCAGAATGGCTTTCATTAACAAATCAACAAACAACAAGTGCTGGTGAGGGTGAGGAGAAAAGAGAACCCTCCTGCAGTGCTGGTGGGAATGCAGACTGGTGCAGCCACTATGAAAAACAGTAGGCATTCCTCAAAAAAATTAAAAATAGAACTGCCTTATAACTATGCTATCACAAATTTATGAATATATCATAAGAATCCCAAAACAATAATTCAAAAGAAGATATGCACTCCTATGTTCATTGCAGCATTGTTTACAATAGCCAAGATCTGAAAACAGCCCAGGTGTCCATCAGTGGATGAGTGGATAAAAATGCTGTGGTACATATACACAATGAAATACTACATGGCCTTGAAAAAGAAGAAAATCGTACCTTTTGCAACAGCATGGATGAACCTGGTGTGTATTATGCTAAGTGAAATAAGTCAGGCAGAAAAAAACAAATGTCATATGATCTCCTTATATGGGGAATGTAATGAACACGATGAACTGAGAAACAAAATAGAAACAAAGGCAGGGTCACAGAGAATAAATGGACATCTGACATAGAAAAAGAGGAAGAGTAGATGGCATCAAAGAAGATGAAGGGATTAGCCAAGTTATATATACATAACACATAGATATAGAAAACAGGGCAGCAATCAATTCAGAGGGAAAGAGGAGAGGGAAGTAGGGGAGAAGGGATAAAGGTGGTAAAATAGGAATGGAAAGAGACTTTGCATGAGATCTGAGGGGCACGATGAGGGGTGTTGAGGGAGTTATACTGAATGCGACACTAAAAACCATGTTAACACAATAAATTAAAAATTAAAATTCAAAAACAAAAATAATATGTAAAAAAAGAAATGAAAGAAATAAAAAATACAAATTCATGGAAGTGTTTAGAGTGTACAAATAAAATTTAATCAAAATAAAAGCATAAAAATAAAAGTTTACAGTTGTTTGTGTTCTTAAAATTATACTGTGGATGATTTGTAGAATTTACAAAACAAAATGCTAGCTGAAATGGTAGGGAAGACACATGCTGTGGAGTAACATATACACTAGGCTGAGGAGCTGGGCATCTGCATTGGTTGCTAATGATGCAAGGAGTTTTAAGAGAGTTCACTATACCTTCAGACACATGTTTTTACTAAGAAATTTTTAAAAATGTAAACAGTGTTCATTGCTTGTTTGTAAAGGCATAGAACAGGTTGTAACATATAATTTCGAGTTGCCTTCTCCACTGTTAGATTTTCAATATTCTTTTTTCTTTTAATTGAGAAGAGGAGAAATAGAAACACAGACTCCCACATGCACCCCAACCAGGATCTACCTGGCAGCCCTGGCTGTGAGAGAAGAAGAAAGAGAGAAGGAGGAGGAGGGGGAGAAGAAGTATGTGGTCACTTCTCATGTGTGTCCTGACCAGGGATCGAACCTGGGATGTCTGCATGCTGGGCTGACACTCTACTCACTGAGCCAACCAGCCAGGGCCAGATTTCAATATTCTAATTAAAATTTTCTCAGAAAATAATACAATTGAAGAAATTATTTTGATACAAGATACTAGACCAGAATAGCTTCAACTCTTGGTTTTATTTAACAATGCAAAAGTGGTGTGTAAAACAGTGCTCATTCAACATATTTCACCATATGAACAGATTATTAAAAAAAATTATGCTATCTTCTCTGAAAAACTGAATCCTTTCCTTCTAAGGTCAGGAACAAGACAAGTAAGTCACTTTCACTGATTGTATAAACATAGAAATGGAAATCTTAGTAACTGCACCAATGTAAAACAAAGAAGTAAAATTATATTTATAGAATTTATAGTTGTCTACTTTAAAAAATCCAAAAGGATTTATTAAAAAAATGCTACTGGAACTAATAAGTACATTTAGGATGTTTCAGGATATAAAGTCAACATACAAAATATACGTACTTTGTACATTTGGAAACTGAAACTGAAACAAAACAAAAGAGTGACAGAAATGGACCATTTCCATAATGAATGAAAAGCCTAAAATCCCAATATATAAATCCAAAAAGATATGTAGGTGACTTTTATCCTTATAACCATAAAATAGTAATGAAAAGCATCAAAATTAAATGGAAGGATATTTCATGTTTATGTATTGAAAGACTAAAATTTTTAAGATGCTAAATCTCCAAAAACTTATCCAGAGATTAGGTATTGATAAAATTCCAATAAAAATACTTGCAGGTTTATTATTTTTTTTAGAAATAAAAAATGACTAAAATATAAATAGAAAAACAAAATAATTAAAAAGTACAAAATTAATTTTAAAAAGTGCTTAAACTAATTGATTTTTAAGATTTCTAAGTTGTAGTAACCAGGATAGTAGAATAACAATAAAAAGATAAGACATGTAAATCATGCAGCAAAATAGAAAGTTTGAAAATAGACCCATACATATATACTAAATTGATTTTAAATGAAAATACAAAGGCAATTCAACACACGAAGAATGTTACTTTTAACAAATGATGCTGAAAAGTTGAATATTTTATATGCCAAAAACACAATACAAATACAAATGATGTATTATAGAGTTGTACACCTGAAACCTGTATAATTTTATTAACCAATATCAACCCAATACATTCAACAAAACATTTTTAAAAATCTGAAGTCAATACTCTGGGTTCTCTTCAGGTAGCATAAATCTTTGCCTTTTAAAAATCTCTAATCATACCACATACCATATACAAAAATTAACACTAATTATATCTTACAGTGTAATATTAAACCTAAAACTATAAAATATCTAGAGGAAAATAAAACCAACAATAATCAGTAATTATGCAAATTCAAATTCAAACAACCTTCTGGTGCCACTACACACCTATTAGAATGACTATAATTAAAACATACACATAAATACACACAAAACAAATTATTACCACTGACTACATCAAGTACTTATGAGTATGTGGAGATACTGGAACACTCAAACAATGA
Organism: Saccopteryx bilineata; assembly: GCF_036850765.1. Classification (NCBI taxonomy): domain Eukaryota; kingdom Metazoa; phylum Chordata; class Mammalia; order Chiroptera; family Emballonuridae; genus Saccopteryx; species Saccopteryx bilineata. The sequence goes on from NC_089498.1 coordinate 66,886,784, forward strand.
AGAAGAGAATAAAAATGCTATATCATTTTTGAAAACAGTTTGGAATTTTATCATAAAAAGAAATATATATTTTTCACATGACCCAGAAATCTTACAGTTAGTTATTTACTCAGGAAAGATAAAAACTTTTGTTTCCACAATAACTTCTACCCAAATGTTTACAACTTAATTAATAATCATGAGATACTGAAACAACCTAATAGTTTTTCATTCGATTGAATGAATCAGCAAACTCTGGTACATACATGTAATGGAATCCTACTAAGAAATATAAAAAATTAATTACTGATATCAAATATATTATTTTAAGTGAACATAAACTGATTCAAAGGCTGAATACTGTATGATTCCACTTATAAGACATTTTCAGACACTCAAAAAAATAGGTATTAAAATCATATTAGTAGTTGCCAGGCCATGGTAAGTAAAAGAAAAAGGATAAGGGTAAAGATTGTGTACAAAATAGCACGGGATATTCTTAAAGAAAATGAAACTCTTGTATATCTTGGTTTTGGTGTTAATTACATGACTATATTATATAACTAAAATTTGCTTACATAATAGAATTTAAATGTTGTTACAAAAAAGAACAAACAAATAAGCAAACAAATAAGCGAAATGCTGAATGTATTGATTAACTAGGTGAGAGGAGTCCTTTCACAATGTATGTCATATCATCACATTGTACAAATTTGCCATAAATAAATTGACTCAATTACTATATTTTGAGAAATTTTTTCTCAAGAAGTGGTCATGGATGTGCACAACATTCAGCTAAATTTTGGTCATCACAACATTGTTTACAATGGAGAAAAAATGAGGAAATGATTCAGTTGTGCAGATGGACATAAACTACATACAATGAATGGGTGAAAATTGACACTTCAATATAGTTGGAAAATAAATCAGTTTTAAAAAAGCAATAAAATCAGCTATCAACTACAGAATAGTACGACAAAAATAACAGCAAAAAATATTTCTGAAACATATTAAACCATTCATTCAATCATTTAAAAATGCACTCATTGTGTATTATGTGACAGACCCTCTTTCAGGTACTATAGAATACAGAGATGTAAAAAAACCAAATTCTTGCCCTTATGCAGCTTAAATTCTAACAGATAATGTGATTGCAATGATGTTCAAACAATTTTTGCAACATACAAATTAAATATATAATCAGTATAAAAATAACTAAATGTATTTACTTTTCCCAAATATTATATAACTGAACATAAAATAGACATCTTGTGTTTATTTCTTAAATTTATACCATCAATATTTTTTCTCAGTTTCTTATATGTCTAGTTTCTTTTTTTCTTTTTCTTTTTTTTTTTTTTTTTTTTTACAGAAACAGAGAGAGAGTCAGAGAGAGGGATAGACAGGGACAGACAGACAGGAACGGAAAGATGAGAAGCATCAATCATTACATTTTTGTTGCGCATTAGTTGATCATTGATTGCTTTCTCATATGTGCCTTAACCGCGGGCCTTCAGCAGACTGAGTAACCCCTTGCTCGAGCCAGCAACCTTGGGTCCAAGCTGGTGAGCTTTGCTCAAAGCAGATGAGCCCGCGGTCAAGCTGGCTACCTCGGGGTCATGAACCTGGGTCCTCCGCATCCCAGCCCAACGCTCTAGCCACTGTGCCACCACCTGGTCAGGCTAGTTTATCTTTTTGTCAGTCACAATTTTGGTTTACATATACTCTAAAAGTAAAAATAGGGAGGTTAAATTTTTCAAACTTTACTTTTGGATCCTAAAACACTTAACAATATTAAGTTAATGCATTTCACTAAAAGTGTAATAAATTTTTCACATAATGATTGGTGCTGTTTCGTACAAGTAAAACAAACTATATCTTAAATAAAAAATTAAAATTTTTTCAATAAAATGTGATATGATGATAATAACTCAGTGATGAATTCAACCTCTAACTTAATCTCAAATTGTTTCCTATGATCTATGAATATATAGTTACTCCCTCAATATAAAGACATTATTATTTAGTAAGGAACATAAAAGGAGGAATAGGAAAATGAAACATATACTTCTTATTCCCAGACAGGAATGTCAGTATCCTGGAGGCAGTATCTGACTTTAAACAAGAGAATTTTTGCAAAACAGCAATAGATATAGTTTAAGACTAATGTCTACATTTTCTCTTGGTAAGGAACTGATAAGAAAAATTTAATGTACATTGATGGACTAATAATTTGTTTTGAGCATATTGGTAAAGAACGATGTTAAATAGTATTTTGTACACATGATATTTTCTCTTAAATAAAAATATTTTTCTAATTTTGAAATATTAACATATATTTTTCTAGCACATAACATTCAGTCCTTTATTTATATAATATTTATGCACTCTAAAAAAAAATGTCTACTTGACCCTGGCCAATTTGCTCAGTGGATAGAGCAGTGACTCAGCATATAGACATCCTAGTATCAATTCCCAGTCAGGGCACACGAGAGAAGTGACCATCTGCTTCTCCACCCCCCTTCTTTCTCTTTTCCTCTCCTGCAGCAGCTAGTGGTTTGATTGATTTGAGTGTCAGCCCAGGCACTGAGGATAGTTCAGTTAGTGAGTGCCTCAGCCTCAGGCATCAAAAATATCTCAGTTGATTCAAGCATCTTCCCAAGACAGGAATTGCTAAAGTGGATCCTGTTTGGGGTGCATGCAGGAGTCTATCTCACTATCACCCCTTCTCAAAAATAAATAAATAAATAAATAAATAAATAAATAAATAAATAAATAAAAAAAGTCTTGAAATTCATACCTCTGGACTTTGCTTCTCTACCTGACAAAAACCGAAAACAAGTTTGTTAGGCCAAAATAAAAAAAGGGAAGGAATTTTCCAGCTACATATGCAGGGGCATCTGGCTTCAGGCATAAGAAGCTCAAATAATGTGTTTAATAACTTATATATTTTTTCAGCTTTATTGAGGTATGATTGACAAATAAAAATTATTTATATTTAGGTTGATCAATGCTATTTTTAAAAGTGGTACAGTGTTATGTATGACTAATATAAGTATACATTGTGAAATGATTACCACAATCAAGTTAATTAGCATATCCATCACCTCATATAGTTATCTTTTGTATGTGGTGGGAACACTTAACATCTATTTTTTCAGCAAATTTTGATTATACAATTCAGTATTATTAACCTTAATCACTGTGCTGTATATTATACCCCCAGAACTTACTTTATAATTTAAAGTTAGTGCCTTTTGACTAACATCTCCTTATTTTCACAGACACCCAGCTGCTGGCATATATATCTAGATAGATTAGATAGATGATGATGATGATGATGATAGATAGATAGATAGATCTGCACTCATGTTCATGGCAGCATGTTCACAATGTACAACATGTGTACATTGACAGATAAATAAATTATGAAAATTTGATATATTTATGTATACAATAGAATATTATTCAGCCATAAAAAGAAGAAAATCCTGCTATTTGCAACAACAAATTATGTCATTTAAATCAGTGGTCCCCAACTCCCGGGCCGTGGACTGGTACCGGTCTGCAGAGAAGGAATCAATAACTTACATTATTTCCGTTTTATTTATATTTAAGTATGAACGATGTTTTATTTTTTTAAAATGTTAAAAAAAATGACCAGATTTCCTCTGTTACATACATCTAAGACTCACTCTTGACACTTGTCTTGGTCACATGATACATTTATCCATCCCACCCTAAAGGCTAGTCCATGAAATATTTTCTGGCATTAAACTGGTCTGTGGCCCAAAAAAAGGTTGGGGACCACTGATTTAAATGGTCTTTCTGTCCTAAAGCTCTGCTTCCTGAACTATGAACTTAATTAGGGTAGTTATTGCTATGATCCCAGAATTTTCAGGTTTAACATTCATTATCTCAGCAAAGAGAAACTAATCTTCAGCATTAGGTCACATGTTGTTCCCCAAGAAATTAATTTCTTTGTCCAGAGATATTGAATACTCTGATTGACCTGAATCCATCTATCCTCAATATTCAAAGGATTTTAAGGATGGAAGGATGGACTGTCCTTTAAGGAAAGAAATAGTTCTATTTCTGGAAGTAGAGTGAAATATTGGGTGAAAAGGGAAAATAGAGGCCCAAAGAGAAGCTAAAAATATATAAATACACACAAAATAAGATTACATAGGGTGTTAACCTCAAGAGTGACACAGGACTAAGTTTATAGTTTTCAGATATAGAGAAAACATTTTGGAGCAATAAAATAAGAAAATAAATTAGGAGTTTTGCTTCATTTCAGGTGTATCTTAGAAAAATAAGATTTTTGATAGCCAAATATAGAAAAATAATTTTAGACATAGTGAAGTACAAAACATGAAAAGACATAGATTTGAGAGATAAAGTTGCTCTCTCTTTAATAAAAGAAAATTGGAACAGCTCATTAATTTTATATAATTTTCAACCAAATATATTTGAAATTGATGACTTTTGCTTTCAGCCATGTGTGAGTAAAACAGTCTGAATTTAATCTTACCATTTTAGAATAAAAAGAGACTTAACCAGGAATTCAAGGTTTACTTAACATTTAAAAATCAAGACATGTAACATGCTATATTAATGGCTAAAAATAGGAAAAGAACACATGATCTCTAATAGATGCAGAACTAAGTTTAAACACAACCCACACTTATTTATGTAAAAACTCTCAGTAATATAATCAAAGAAAGGAAGTTATGATAAAAAAAACATCTACAAATATTGCTAGAGTTAAAATTATGTGTAAGTGTGAAAGACAATATCTTTTTCCCAAAATTAAGTGTAAAATAAAAAGTGTTCATCCTCACTACTTTGATTCAGCATCACACTGGAGGTCCCAGACAATGTAATAAGCCAAGAAAACTGATAAAATAAATAGAAAGAACTAAAACTCTCTTTATTTACCCACAACATGATTGTGTTCATGGAATATCCTAATGATGTTACTTAAGTTACATAAACTAATAAGTGGTTTAGAAATGTTTCCAAAAATGAAGTCATCAATGTGTTGACATAAGTCACATATCTCTCTATATTAGCAAAAATCATTTGGAAATTAAAAAAAATACTTAGGAAATATTACAAATATACACAAGATATGTCACCTGAAGACTATAAAATATTGCTGATAGACCTAGACATCAGCAAGATGGTCAAATAAGATGGCCTGTGAATAATTTTGCATCTATCCATGGACAAAAATGCCTTTTGTGAAAGCTTTGGCATTTAGATAAAAGACTAGGAAATTTTGGGGCAGCCCTAGACTGAAGAGAACCATTTTAAGAATGACAACCATACCCAGGTGGCTGACTAACTGACCATTGTTCCAGTTACAGACCTAGAAATAGCTTCATTCCCCTGAGGAACCACCTATAGTCCCATTTGGCTTGGTCTTGTTATCAGACTATATGCCAAGGGATTCGGGAAGAGTCATGCCAACTCATGAATCAGTTAATAGGTGTAAGTGATCTTAGTCCAATCTGTGGATTCCGATGTGGCTTGTGAAGAAGCTCTATCCAGCCTCTTTTGCATTCAGTCCAGGAGGCTCCAGTGATAAGGCCACCAAAAGCGGTCAGACTGTAGATTCTGAAAGGGCCCTAAAACTGAGCTCTAGTCCACCGCAGTCACAGTGAAGAGTCATGCTGGAACAGGGACTTAGGAAGAGACACTTTTGCCTGTGTTCTTGGAGATTCTGTTCCCAAAAATTGGATCTAAAAAGAATATATCTCAAAATAATAAAGGCCATATATAACAAATGCATAGCTTACATTATATTCAATGATGAAAAGCTGAAAACCTTTTCTCTAAAATCAGGAAGAAAAGAGTTCCCACTTCCATTCAACATAGTATGGGAAGTTCTAGTAGAGCAATCAAGCAGGAAAAAGAAATAAAAAGCATCCACATAAAAAAGGAAGATTTATTTTTCTCTGTTTGCAGATAACATGATATTATATACAGAAAACCTTGAAGATGTAGACTGACAAACAAATTTAATAAAGTTGCAGAATACAAAAGTCAGCATCCAAAAACCAGTTGCACTTTTATGCACTGGAAATAAAATATAAAAAATAAATAAAAATAATTCCTTTAATAAAAGTAACTAATACAATAAAATACTTAACTATATACTTAATTAGAATGTAATGTGTCTATACACTGAAAACTATAAGATATTGATAAAAGAAATTGAAGAAGATAGGAATAAATGAAAAGACATTTTACGTTCATAGGTCTATTTATACAAATTACATAGATATGTAAAATACTTCAGAAAGTCAAAATAACTTCATAAAGAGAACAAAATTATAATACTTATTCTCCTTGATTTCAAAACTTAAAATAGGTGTTGGCATAAGAATAGACAAAATGAACTTTGGAACAGAAGAGAGTCTAGAATTAGATCTAAGATTTCCAACCAATTCAATAATTCAATAGGGAAAAAGAAAGCTTTTTGAACAAATGATACTAAAAAGCTGGATATCTGTAGAAAATCAATGAGAAAAATGCTTTGATTCCTACTTCATATTATGCACAAAAAATTACTGGAGATGAATCATGGCCTTATACATAAAAGTTTAATATATGAGATTTCTAGAATTAAACTAAGGGAAATATTTTTATGACATTAGTGTAGGTAAATAGATTTCAGGACACAAAATTAATGAAAGATTGGGACAGTCACAGTTTAGGAAATATATATAAATTTGAAAAAGAACTTTTTCATAGTAAACAAAAATATCTTGCAACATAATAATGAGACAACAGTCCAGTAAAAATGAGCTAAATATTTGCACAAATATTTCACTATGGAAAATAGATAAAGATCCAGTAAGCACATGAAAACATATTAGGTATAATCACCAGGATATACAAAATGAAAGCACAATAAAAATAAATGCTATGTATATAATAGATTGGCTAAAATTTAAAAGTCTGACAACATCAAATAATGATTATGTTATGGATCAACCAGAATTCTCATGCATTGCTTGTGGGAGTGTAAAACAGTATTATCACTGTGGAATAGTGTTTATTGATTTTCTAAAAAAATCACATATAGGTGGGATATAAAACTGAGACTCATGGACATAGATTAATGTGACGTGGTTACCAAGGGAAGGAGGTAGGGGGAGAGGGAGAGGCGTTAAAGAAGGACAAATATATGGTGACAGAAAATAATTTGACTCTGGGTGATGGGCACACAACTCAATCAACAGTTCAAATGCTATAGAGATGTTTACCTGAAATCTAGGTACTCTTTTTGATCAATGTTACCCCATTAAATTTAATTTAATTTTCTAAAAAATATATATAAAAATTAAACATATATTCATCACATCACCCAGATATTCCACATTACATACTTAACCAAAAAAAAAAATATATATATATATATACACAGATATACAAAGAATAAAACTTTTACAAGAAAGAATACAGTAGTATTATTTATAATAGACCCACAGGAAAATCCTGATGTTTCTGACAGGTGAATGGGTAAAGAAATCATAGCTTATTTTTAGAATAGAAATCTATTCAGTATTTGAAAATAAAATTATCGAGGTTTGAAACATATATCACTCTCCAAAATATTATGCTGGGTGAAAAGCCAAGTGATTCAATTTATGTGAAGTTCTCATAGGCAGTACTGAACTTATTTGATAGAAATCAAAACAGGAGTCTGCTGGGGCCAGGGTGGGTAGTGGTATGGGTGAGGCAGGTGCATAGAGAAGGAAAACTTGAATACAAAAGGGCATAAGAAAAATCTATGGGGGAATAGAAATATCACATATGTTTTGTTGTGATGGCCGTTACACACATGTATATACAATATTTGTCAGAACTCATTGAACATTCCACTTATAAACTATGTGTTTCATCATATGAAAATAATTTCTTGATTTTAAAAAACTAAATAGAGATTTAACATCTTTGAGTTTAACATGTATTAGGTATACTTATGATGAGTGTCTTTAAACTTTTTCATGGATAAAAACTGTGGAATAAACTATAATCAACAATAGCATACTACAGTAATATCTTCTAAAAATTATTGTAATTTCTCTTTCTGGTGATAAATTTAAATAGTCATTATATAAGGTAGAGGTTATTTATAATCACTGACATTCTTTTCATCTCTTAACCTATGAGATTTACACTGATTAATGTTCAAAGATATTTGGATGACTTTGGATTGACCGTAGCCTATCAGTGGTGATATCCAGTGATCAGCATGATTTCTCAGCCTATAATCCATCACCTTGAAATACATAGAACATGATGCAAAGTTGATTTACTGTAGCAGCCACTTCAGCACTTCTTATTATCATCTAAGTGAACCTTCTTGAATATTGATAGAATAAAAAGGTTGAAGCATATACAAGGACTTAATCTCGGGAAACAATTATTATTATTAATTTTTAATAGCTAGAGGGAGAGGGAGAGAGGGACAGACAGGGACAGACAGACAGGAAGAGAGAGAGATGAGAAATATCAACTTATAGTTGTGTCACTTTAGTTGTTCTTTGACTGCTTTCTCATAAGTGCCTTGACCAGAGCAGGCTCCAGCAGAACCAATGACCCTTTGCTCAAGCCAGTAACCTTGGGCTTCAAGCCAGCAACTTTTGGGCTCAGCCATTGACCACGGGGTCATGTTTATGATCTCATGCTCAAGCGGCAACCCCACTCTCAAACTGGTGAGCATGAGCCCAAGCCAGATGAGCCTGCATTCCAGCCTGTGCCATCAGGGTCTTAAACCTGAGTCCTCCGCATCCTAGGCCAATGCGCTATTGACAGTACCATTGCCTAGTCAGCTGAGAAATAATTATTTTTAAAAAGAGATTTAGCTCAATTTTCCATGTTAAATGAATATGCCCGAATAATTTAGATATCATCTTTTTTTTTATAATTTTATTTTTTTAATGGGGTGACATCAATAAATCAGGATACATATATTCAAAGATAACAAGTCCAGGTTATCTTGTCGTTCAATTATGTAGCATACCCACCACCCAAAGTCAGATTGTCCTCTGTCACCTTCTATCTTGTTTTCTTTGTGCCCCTCCCCACCCCCTATCCCTCTCCCATTCCCCCCTCCCCCCCGTAACCACCACACTCTTGTCAATGTCTCTTAGTTTCAGTATTATGTCCCACCTACGTATGGAATAATACAGTTCCTGTTTTTTTCTGATTTACTTATTTCGCTTCGTATCATGTTATCAAGATCCCACCATTTTGCTGTAAATGTTCCGATGTCATCATTTCTTATGGCTGAGTAGTATTCCATAGTGTATATGTGCCACATCTTCTTTATCCAGTCATCTATTGATGGGCTTTTTGGTTGTTTCCATGTCCTGGCCACTGTGAACAATGCTGCAATAAACATGGGGCTGCATGTGTCTTTACGTATCAATGTTTCTGAGTTTTGGGGATATATACCCAGTAGAGGGATTGCTGGGTCATAAGGTAGTTCTATTTTCAGTTTTTTGAGGAACCACCATACTTTCTTCCATAATGGTTGTACTACTTTACATTCCCACCAACAGTGTATGAGGGTTCCTTTTTCTCCACAGCCTCTCCAACATTTGCTATTACCTGACTTGCTAATAACAGCTAATCGAACAGGTGTGAGGTGGTATCTCATTGCCGTTTTGATTTGCATTTCTCTAATAGCTAAAGAAGATGAGCATCTTTTCATATATCTGTTGGCCATTTGTATTTCTTCCTGGGAGAAGTGTCTATTTATATCCTCTTCCCATTTTTTTATGGGATTGTTTGTTTGTTTGTTGTTGAGTTTTATGAGTTCTTTGTATATTTTGGATATTAGGCCCTTATCTGAGCTGTTGTTTGAAAATATCATTTCCCATTTAGTTGGCTTTCTGTTTATTTTGTTATCAGTTTCTCTTGCTGAGCAAAAACTTCTTAGTCTGATGTAGTCCCATTCATTAATTTTTGCCTTCACTTCTCTTGCCATTGGAGTCAAATTCATAAAATGCTCTTTAAAACCCAGGTCCATGAGTTGAGTACCTATGTCTTCTTCTATGTACTTAATTGTTTCAGGTCTTATGTTTAGATCTTTGATCCATTTTGAGTTAATTTTTGTACAGGGAGAGAGACTGTAAGTCCAGTTTCATTCTTTTGCATGTGGCTTTCCAGTTTTCCCAGCACCATTTATTGAAGAGGCTTTCTTTTCTCCATTGTGTGTTGTTGGCCCCTTTATCAAAAATTATTTGACTATATATATGTGGTTTTATTTCTGGACTTTCTATTCTGTTCCATTGGTCTGAGTGTCTATTTTTCTGCCAATACCATGCTGTTTTGATTGTCGTGGCCCTATAATAGAGTTTGAAGTCAGGTATTGTTATGCCCCCAGCTTCATTCTTTTTCTTTAGGATTGCTTTGGCTATTCAGGGTTTTTTATAGTTCCATATAAATCTGATGATTTTTTGCTCTATTTCTTTAAAAAATGTCATTGGAAGTTTGATGGGAATTGCATTAAATTTGTATATTGCTTTGGGTAATATAGCCATCTTGATTATATTTATTCTTCCTAGCCAAGAACAAGGTATATTCTTCCATCTCATTATATCTTTTTCGATTAACCTTAACAATGGTTTATAGTTTTCATTATATAAGTCCTTTACATTCTTTGTTATGTTTATTCCTAAGTATTTTATTTTTTTTGTTGCAATCGTGAAGGGGATTATTCTTTTGAGTTCCTTCTCAGTTGTTTCATTGTTGGCATATAGAAAGGCTATTGACTTCTGTATGTTAATTTTGTATCCTGCGACCTTACTGTATTGGCTTATTGTTTCTAGTAGTCTTTTTGTGGATTCTTTGGGGTTTTCGATGTATAGGATCATATCATCTGCAAAAAGTGATACCTTTACTTCTTCTTTTCCGATATGGATGCCTTTTATTTCTTTGTCTTGTCTGATTGCTCTGGCTAGAACCTCTAGTACCAAATTAAATAAGAGTGGAGAGAGTGGACAACCCTGTCTTGTTCCTGATTTAAGGGGGAAAGCCTTCAGTTTAGTGCCATTTAATATGATGTTAGCTGATGGTTTATCATATATGGCCTTTATCATGTTGAGATATTTTCATTCTATACCCATTTTGTTGAGAGTCTTAAACATAAAATTGTGTTGTATTTTATCGAAAGCCTTTTCTGCGTCTATTGATAAGATCATGTGGTTTTTGTTCTTTGTTTTGTTGATATGGTGTATTACGTTAACCGTTTTACGTATGTTGAACCATCCTTGAGATTCTGGGATGAATCCCACTTGATCATGATGTATTATTTTTTTAATATGTTGTTGTATTCGATTTGCTAGTATTTTGTTTAGTATTTTAGCATCTGTATTCATTAGAGATATTGGTCTGTAGTTTTCTTTTTTTGTGCCATCCTTGCCTGGTTTTGGGATGAGGGTTATGTTGGCCTCATAAAATGTGTTTGGAAGTATTGCTTCTTCTTCAATTTTTTGGAAGACTTTGAGTAGAATAGGAACCAAGTCTTCTTTGAATGTTTGATAAAATTCGCTGGTATAGCCGTCAGGGCCTGGACTTTTATTTTTCGGGAGGTTTTTAATGGTTTTTTCTATTTCTTCTCTACTGATAGGTCTGTTTAGGCTTTCTGCTTCTTCTTGACTCAGTCTAGGAAGGTTGTATTTTTCTAGGAATTTATCCATTTCTTCTAGGTTGTTGAATTTAGTGGCATAAAGTTTTTCATAGTATTCTACAATAATTCTTTGTATATCTACAGTGTCCGTGGTGATTTCTCCTCTTTCATTTTGGATTTTGTTTATATGAGTTCTTTCTCTTTTTTCCTTGGTAAGTCTTGCCAAGGGTTTGTCAATTTTGTTGATCTTTTCAAAGAACCAGCTCCTTGTTCTATTAATTTTTTCTGTAGTTTTTCTGTTCTCTAATTCATTTATTTCTGCTCTGATTTTTATTATTTCCTTTCTTTGGCTGGTTTTAGGTTGTCTTTGTTCTTCTTTTTCTAGTTCCTTAAGGTGGGAAGTTAAGTGGTTCACTTGGGCTCTCTCTTGTTTGTTCATATATGCCTGAAGCGATATGAACTTCCCTCTTATCACTGCTTTTGCTGCATCCCATAGATTCTGATATGTCGTATTGTCATTTTCATTAGTCTGTATATATCTTTTGATCTCTGCACTTATTTCTTCTTTGACCCGTTCATTTTTTAAAAGTATGTTGTTTAGTTTCCACATTTTTGTGGGATTTTTTTCCTCTTTTTTGCAGTTGAATTCTAGTTTCAAGGCTTTATGATCAGAAAATATGCTTGGTACAATTCAATTTTTCTGAATTTGCTGATGTTGTTTTTGTGGCCCAACATATGGTCAATTCTTGAGAATGATCCATGTACACTGGAGAAAAATGTATACTCAGTCACTTTGGGATGAAATGTCCTGTAGATGTCTATCATATCCAGGTGCTCTAGTGTTTTGTTTAAGGCCACTATGTCTTTGTTGATTCTCTGTTTGGATGACCGTCAGCGGTGTATTGAGGTCTCCAAGTATGATTGTATTTTTGTCAGTTTTTGTTTTAAGGTCAATAAGTAGCTGTCTTATATATTTTGGTGCTCCTTGGTTTGGTGCATATATATTAAGAATTGTTATGTCTTCTTGATTCAGTGTCCCCTTAGCCATTATGAAATGGCCATTTTTGTCTCTGAGTACTTTTCCTGTCTTGTATTCAGCATTATCCGATATGAGTATTGCTACACCTGCTTTTTTTTGGATGTTATTTGCTTGGAGTATTGTTTTCCAGCCTTTCACTTTGAATTTGTTTTTATCCTTGTTACTTAGATGAGTTTCCTGTAGGCAGCATACAGTTGGATTTTCTTTTTTAATCCATTCTGCTACTCTGTGCCTTTTTATTGGTGAGTTTAATCTGTTTACATTTAGTGTAATTATTGATACTTGTGAGTTCCCTATTGCCATTTTATATCTTGCTTTCTGTTAGTTTTGTGTCTTGTTTGATCCTTCTCTTTCGTTTTTCTATCTTTTGTTTTTATTTGGTTGTATTCCATACATCTTTCCTCTGTTGCTATCTTTTTTATCTCATGTGCTTCTGTGGTGGTTTTTTCAATGGTGGTTACCTTTGAGTAATGAAAAGGGTCCCTACCCTGTTCATTGTAGAGAACTATTTTGTGAGTACTTTTGCACTTCATCGTCCTTTGCTACTGTTAATCTCCATCTTCTCCCCCTCTTTCTTTTTGTTGTTGTCACAGTTTAAATTTGGTTTTATTGTGTTCTTCTTGGAGCTTTTACTTGTGGCTCTGTTTTTTTTTTGTTCTTTGTATCTGATTGGAGAACCCCCTTTAGTAATTCCTGGAGTGGGGGTTTTCTGATGATAAATTCCCTCATCTTTTCTGTATCTGTGAATGTTTTTATTTCTCCTTCATATTTGAAGGATAGCTTTGATGGGTTTAGTATTCGTGGCTGAAAGTTTCTCTCTTTCAGGACTTCAAATATTGGGGTCCACTCTCTTCTAGCTTGTAGAGTTTCTGCTGAGAAATCTGATGATAATCTAATGGGCCTTCCTTTATATGTTGTATTCTTCTTTTCCCTGGCTGCCTTGAGAATTTTTTCTTTGCTGTTGGTTTGTGTCAATTTCATTATGATATGCCTTGGAGTAGGTTTGTTGGGGTTAAGAAAACTTGGAGTTCTGTTTGCTTCTTGAACTTGAGGCTTTAGTTCTTTCCACAGGCTTGGGAAGTTCTCATCTATTATTTGTTTGAGTATGTTCTCCATTCCATTTTCTCTCTCTTCTCCCTCTGATATACCTATTATTCTTATGTTATTCTTTTTGATGGAGTCAGATAATTCTTGTAGGGCTATCTCATTTTTTTTTAATTTTTGAGTCTCTTTCTTCTTCTCTCTGTTGTGCCTCAAGTTGCTTGTCTTCTATTTCACTAATCCTCTCTTCTATCTGACCTGTTCTATTAGCTAAGCTTGTTACTTCGTTTTTCAGCTCGTCAATTGAGTTTTTCATCTCTGTTTGATTTGTTTTTATAGTTTCAATTTCCTTGGACATATATTCTTTGTGTTCATTGAGTTGTTTTCTGAGCTCCCTAAATTGCCTTTCTGTGTTTTCTTGTATATCTCGGAGGATTTTTAGGATTTCTATCTTGAATTCTCTGTCATTTAGCTCCAAGGTTTCCAATATATTAAATTTTTTCTCCATAGATTTTTCCTCATCTAGCTGTGTTACCTCTCTTTCTTTTGTATCCATGATATTCGATTTTCTCTTCCTTAATGGCATCTGAGGGTGGTTTTGTTGATAGTATTAATGAGATTTAATAAAAAATAAAAAGTTAAAAAAATAAAAAAAATCGAAAAGAGTTGTTTTTATAAAAAAAATTAATAATGAAATAAAGAAAAATAAAATAAAATAAAAAATTTAAAAAAAAGAAAATTATTCCCCCCCTCCTTTTTTCCTCTCCTCTCCTCTCCCCTCTTTCTTGAGAAAATCTTGTGGTGGACTGTGAGTTATAACAAACAATGCCTGTGATGGAGGGCCTGAATTGGGGAAAAGTAATAAAGGGGCAAAAAAGAAAAAAAGAAAAAAAGAAAAAAAGAAAAAAAAAGGAAAAATAAATTAAAAAGAAAAAAAAAGAGCGTATGGACCCACAAAAAGCAAATAAGGAAAAAATTTGGGTCAAGAATAAAATGATTTGCTTTTAGGTGTTGGTCGTCTAAGATTTATGATGAGAGGCATAAGAGGAAAACGGAAAAATGGGGGGACAAATTAAAAACTTACTATTGTATTTAGTGGAACAAGAACTAGATAATATGGAGAGCCAGGAATGGGAGCACTGCTAGTGAGTTAAAACGGTGAAGTAAAAAACCCCCAAAATGCCACAAACATAAGTTTGAGTCCCAGATAAGATAATTTGTTTGTTATTGAGGTTTGAATGAGAGGAGATGTAAAGGAGAAAGGAAGAAACTAATGTAGAGGGAGAAAAGAAAGAGAGAGAGAGAAAAAAAGAGGGAACTACTAAAAGAAGAAAAAAGAAAGGAGAGAGAGAGAGTTAAGGGTTTTGGAGTGCAACCCTCATAGAGAGAAAGGAAGAGAAGAGAAAAGATAATGGGAGATGTAACACTTATGGGTAGTGTAGTTCAAGGAGAGGAGAGAGTAAGACCGGTAGAGAGTTAATTGGCCAAATTGGAGGAGGAAAAAAAAGTATCAAGAATGAAGATAAGAGAAACAAACGAACAAATATAATAAAATGTGATAGGTTATAAAGTCTGCAGATTATTCTTGATTTTGAGAGGTTATCCTCTTGCTTTTTCTTTTCTCTCCCTCTTCCTGGTCGGTGACTCTGTACCCTGGGTTCTGCCCCTTTGGCACGCTCAGGTAGAGGTTTGCAGTTGATAAGTCTCTATGGCAATGTCATGTACTGTGCTTTAGTCTCGTGGGAGTCGAGGCTCATTAGCATTTAAGGCTCCGACAGTGAGAGAGTCCGTGTTCCTGGAGCCTTTCTCCTAGTCTTTCCTTCCTCAATTAGTAGCCTGATAATCCAGCTATGGGGTTGCTGCTGCCTCTGCCTGGATAGTAAGAGGCTCAAAGAGCTGGCAACTCTCCACTCTATTTCCACTCAGCACAGGGCTCTGGGTAAGGCTCAGTCAGTCAGAGCTGCTAGCATAATCAGGCGGGCTTTCCGCCCACTCAAAGACCACTGGCTCTGCCACTCTGTCCGGTAACACAAGCGGGCGCCCACTTCTGGGGGGCGCTTGGAGGAAACTCTCACTCACTGTCTGCGACCAGGATATCCAGCCAGCAGTCTCACGCTCTGAGTGAAACCCCCAACCGCAGGGAAAAGTTGCAGCGTTGGAATTGAATCTCGCTCCGTCCCCGTGCGCGGCTTTTGCAAGGCGCTGGGGCGGCCCGAGATTCCGCTTTGGCCCACACAAAGGCCCCTGACTCTGCCCCTCTGTGCGATAACACAGGCGCGCACTGCCGAGGCACTCGGAGGAATCACTCACTACCTATCTGCGTGCGCAAACCAGGATATGAGGCCGGCCGCGGTTCCCTCTGAGTGAAACACCCTCCAGCACGGAAAATCTCCACCGTTGGAATTAGTTCTCACTCACTCCCATGCGTGGCTTTCCCAGGGCGCTGGGGCTGCCCAGAGACTCTGTCCTCGGCCCACAGAAAGGCCTCTGACCCTGCCTCTCCATGGGGCAACACGGGCACCCACTCTCGGGGCCTAGGAAGAAATTCTCGCCCACTAACTGCGCACCGACCAGGAGACCGGGTAAAATGGCCGCTTTGCTTGTCTTTCTTTGTTTGGGTTTGGCGCGAGTGTTAGCTTATATTGCCCGGGTTGCCACAGGATCAGATTTTCCTTGGCTTGGATCTGTGTGCCACAGCCTGGTTCGGCCGTTTGTGCCGCGGCAACCTGGATGTATTCACCCCCTTTGCCCGCCTCAGTTTCTATATTCACAGTTACCAGAGAAAGCCGCCCTGTTTAGGTTAGTGAGGAAGGCGGAGCATTTCTTACTCCCTATTTCCTTCGGGGTTTGGTTATATATTTAGCCAATTTTTCACTCAATCATACCTTTGGGTGTATTGCGAAGCATCTGGAAGCTCCAAGTATAGGTTTTTCTGTTTCTGGTTGAAGATCTTGTTGAGTTTTGGGGGAGATTTATCTGTATTGCTTCCTACCCCACCATTACTCTGACGTCATCCTCTAAAAACAGTCTAGATATCATCTTAATTTGTTTATGTTTCTCATAGACTTTGTTCATTTTTTTTCTCTCTTCTGTTTCTATGTATTCATGAGAAAAAATCAGCTATACTGTTCTGAGTGGAAACCAATAAAAATGTTTAAATACTTTAGTAAATCATAGTGGTTAAGAGCAATAAATTAGAGTAGGATTGTCCAACCCTACCACTATACGATATGTGTGCTATCCATGAATTACCTTTCTGAACCTGATTTCCACCATGTGTGGAAGGTGATAAGTGACTACCCCATAGGATTGTTGTGAGAAATAAATTAAAATACCTGCATGTCAACTCTAATGTCCGATAGATTTTAAATGCATAATAAATGTTAATGTTTTATTATTTTCTGTATCTTTTGTTTGCTTGTCTTCAGATATTTAAGAGGTTCCTCTGGTGTATAAGAACCCCAATCAGAATAACAGACTTACTGAGAAAGTTGAGGTTAAATTAGATTCTTCACATATAAAGTAGATTAAATAGTATTTTTTGCTAAGGCAAGCAAAGGCTTAAATAAAACTCAGTAGAATGAGTAGTTGTTATAATTTGCCAGGGCCACAACAATCATTTTTGTGTTGTTCACTAACAATTCTCAATTAACAGTGTAGAGACCTTCAAAGAAAGGCTCCTTGTGGCTAAATGGATTCAAATTAAAAAAAGCAGAATTAATTATTACACAGGGCCACTCACCCAAAATTCACTTCACCCAAAATGCTCTCCACTGAACTGCTGTCCACTGTGTTTCTGAAGTCTGTGCCAGACCTTAAAGGAGGTCCTTCACCCTGAACATATAATACCTCCAGGCAGTTTTATATTTCCATAATCTCTACATTTTCCCTCTTATCTTTTTTCCTCTTTCATCACCCTATCTTCTAGCTTTCACCTTTTTTTGCTCATATTTTATAAAAATAGTTGGCTGGTATTTAATACAGAATTAATGCTTAACTATTAATAAAAAGGAATTTCTATTTAATTAAAGTATGTAAAAGTTTAAAAAGCAATACATACACTTGATGTAACTCTTCTGTATAAAAAGTAACTAACATAAACACATGTATGTGTGTGTGCATGCATGTGAAATGTATAGAATGACATATATCAAACATATGACTGTGTTCACACAGGAGAAGAAAACAGAAGTCTTGAGATGGGTAAGATTAAAAAATATTTCAAGCAGCATACTGTCGTATAATGTTTTACTACAAAAGTGTCATGTCCAATCTCTTAACTGACCTCCAGTTAAACAGTGCAAAATTTCCTATTTTTCTTTTTTAGACAATCATACTGAGTTAGGGTCAATATACAGAGTCCTATCTTCTACTAAATCATTCTAATGTGCCCAGGTGTTTCAAAGCCCTTATTTTGAGTTGTTTTCTTACCAGTAGCCATCTATTTTACTAGTAGTGTTTACTATAATTGTATGACTCAATTATACATTATGTTAAAAGATGATATATGACTGAAAAAAAAGTTATTTCTATGAACAATAAGTTCAGTATTTAGAAAAAAACTTAATAAATGTAAACAGTGAAAATATTTCATTCAAATTTAATATGGATGATTCAATTACTAAGAGAATTTAAAAATGTTAGTCTCAGCTTTCAATTGCTTATATGAAAGAAATTAAAACAGAGATCACTATTATTGGCTTGGCTTATGCAGATTTGAAGTTCATTCAAAGGGAAGGCCTTGAAGGCTCTTCTAACTTTAACAAATTTATGTGCATCCATGTTTTACCTTTAGACAGAGTGCTCAATGTACATGCTTATTTTTATTTATGATTTCCTGCTGGATACCTATATCTCAACATTTAAAGCCAACTTTAAGAATATATTGATAGCATAGGTTTAGTTTATGATTAAAATGCTGTATAACCCTTATTTTTAATAACTTGATACAAATATATTTATTTACAGTCAATGAAAACTTCAGGGGGAGAATGTGAGAATGTTGAGAAAAGGTTATGAGACTAAAATGTATTTGGCAGATATTAAATTATATTTATCATCCTTTGCTCCTGGTTTTATTGATTGAAATATTTGGAATACATTTATATTTATGTGATTTACTTTTTATGATTTATCTTATGATCAATATAAAAATAGGTTATTTTTTTGCAATTTGTATAAGAGGAGATCTAGAATCTATGCTTTACTTTATTTTTTAAAATAATTTTATATTTATAGAAGAGTTTTAAAGATAGTCCAGAGAATTCTCATATACCTTTCACTTGACTTCAGTCAATGTTAATAATTTATATATTCATAGTACAATACATATACCGACACTAAGAATTAACATTTAAATATACTCTTAACTAAATTACATACTTTATATTTCATCAGTTTCTACAAATACCCTTTTCCTGTCCTGGAATCCAGTCCAGGATATCATGTTGCATTTAGTTGTTAAGTTTCTTTTATCTGTTATCTGTGACTGTTTCTTGCTTCTCATGACCTTGACTATATTGAAAAGAACTGGTGATACTGTTTCATACAATTAAGATTGTCTGATATTTTTTTCATGATTAGAGATTAAAGGTCTTGGAAAAAAATATCACAGAAGTGTAGTGTCCTCATCACATTATATCAGGGTATCATATCAACATCACAGTCCCTTGGATCATTTGATTAACCTAGCATCTGTCAGGTTTCTTTATATAATATTACTATTTTTCTTTTTCATATGCTATTTGTTAAAATGAATCAATAAATCCAAGGAAAAGATAATTATGTTCCACCTGTTGGAGAAATAAATACCAAAGTGTGTGTGTGTGTGTGTGTGTGATATATATATATATATATATATATATATATATATTAAAACTACTACAGAAATTAAGAAGTATTTAAGAAAAAATACTTTGTGGTATGCAACTGTACTGTTTATCCAAGTTTTGTCCACTGGTTTTAGCTTACATATTCCTCACTTTTCAACATTTATATTTTGGAATTCTTCTGTAAGGGAGATTTAGTTTTTCTTCCCCATTTATTTACTCAGTCATAAATTTTTTTGGTGTAGACTTGTGAGTATTTATCTCAATCTTTAGGTCATAAGCCAATCCATGTTATTTATCTTATTGTTAAAATATTTCTAACTTGTGCCATTAGGATTTCTGTCCTTTCAACATCTTCTTGTCCTTTTGTTTTTGAAGTAGTAATTATTATTATTATTATTATTTCATTATTAAATGAGAGGTGGGGAGGCAGAGACAGACTTTCACATGCAGCTGGACCAGAATACACCAGGCAAGCCCCCTACCAGGCGATGCTCTGTCCATCTGGGGCTGCTGCTCCATTGCTCAGCAACTGAGTTATTTCAGCACCTGAGGTGAGGCCACCAAACCATCCTCAGTGCCCAGAGCCAACTTTGCTCGAACCATTCAAACCATGGCTGTGAGAGAGAAAGATAGAGATAGAAAGGGGAAGGGTCAAGAAGTAGATGGTCACTTGTCTTGTGTGCCCTGATTAGAAACTAAACCCGGGACTTTCACATGCTGGGCTGATTGATGGACTATTGTTGAGCCAACCAGCCAGGGCCAATTATTTTTTTCTTTTTACCTTATTGAATAGAAGTGGTAAAAGTATACCTTGTTGACTTGTATTACATATTAAGGGTAAAGCACTCAGTATTTCACAATTAATTACTAATTATTGGTAGGCTTCTATAGATATTTTTTATCAGGTTGTAGAAGTTTAGAAATTTTCTTTTTTGTTTTTTTTTTTCTCTTGTTTAAATGAAAAGAGGGGAAATCGTGAGACAGACTCCCATATGTGCCGCAACAGGGACCCAGCTGGCAACCCCATTCTAGGGTTGATGCTCAAATCAACTGAGCTACTTTTTGTGCCTAAGGCCAATACTCAGACCAACTGAGCTATTCTCAGTGTTTGGAACCAACACTCGAACCAATGGAGCCAGTGGCTGCTGGAAAGGAAGAGGGAGAGAAGGGGGAGAGAGTTGGGGAGAGAAGTAGATGATTGCTTCTCATGTATGCTCTGACCAGGAATCGAGCCTGGGACATCTACATTCTGGGCCGATGCTCTATCCACTGAGAAAAATGTCCAGGGCCAGAGTTTTCTTCTATTCCTAAAATGTTAAGAACTTTTATGATGAATTTATAATTTACTGTGACAATTTTTTTCTGAATATTTTTTATATTACTATGTATTTTTCATTTTTTTATTCTATTAATATGGAGTGTTACATGAATTGATTTTTGGCTGTTAAATCAACCTTTCGTTTTTGGGATAAATAACATTTATTCTATATCTTTTTACATGTTGATTTATTTTGCTAATTTTTGTTAATGATTTTTTGTGTTTATGGTTTTAAGAATTATTGATCTCTAATTTTCTTTACTTATGTTTTATTTATCTATCTTTTGTATTGGTGTAATGCTGACATCATAGAATGAGTAAGAAAATGTTCCCTCTGCTTTCTGAAAAAGTTTATGTGGGTGATATTATCTGTTTTTTAAATATTGAGAAAATTTATCATTTAGGTGCTTAGGGTGTGGAGTATCCTTTGTAGAAAAAGCATATTATTATATATGCAAATCTTTACTTATTATAGTTATATTAAGATTTACCATTGTTCTTAAATCAGTTTTGGTAATTTTTTGTCATTCTGGATATTTATCTATTTATTTAAATTCTCTAATATGTAGATTTAAATTTGTTCTCAATACTCCCTTGAAATCATTTTTGTTACTACACGGTCAGTAGCAATGTTTCCTCTTTCATTTCTAATTTTGGAAATTTATGTTTCTTGTATTTTCTTTTTTTTTTTTTAATCTATCCAAAGGTTTGCCAATTTTGTTGATATATTTTAACAATTGTCTTTTGGTTTTACTTATTTGCATTTATTTTTCTATTGTTTTTCTGTTTTAAATTTTCTGACTTAATACTATAATTTTTATCTCCCTTTTCCTTGATTAGATTTTGCTTTCTTTTTCTAGTTTCTTAAAGAATGTAAAAGCTCAGATAATTGATTTGAGGTCTTTATTCCAAATATATTCCTTAAAATTATACATTTCCACCAAACTGTTTTAGCTGCATCCAAATACTTTTTGTATGTTTTTGTATACATGTGGTTAAACCTATTTTGTAATTTTTCTTTAATTCTTTTTCTCTAATCAATAAATTATTTGGAAGTTTGTCATTTAATTTTCAACTATATTGGGCTAAAATTTATTTCTGTGGTATATCTCTAATTTTATTGTTCTCAGAGAAAATAATTTGTATTAGTTCAGTCTTTTCAAATTTGTAAGACTAGTTTTCATGTAGTATACGTTGGAGAATGTTTTATGTGTTTTTGAAAAAAATTTAAATGTGTAATCATTGGATAAAATATTTTATAAAAGTAGTTAGGTCAAGTTGTTAATGTTATTCAATACTTTCATATCATTTTTTTATATATTTTTCATTCAGTAATTGTAACAATTATTGACAGTGGATTATTAAAATCCCCAAATATTACTGTTGAATTGTCTGCTTAAACATCATCTTGAACCTATCTAAAATACATAAACCATTTATTGTTTGCTTATAAATGAATTATTTCAATCTATTATATTTAAAAATCTTAAATATGCCTATATAATTTAATGCTTTTTTATTTTAAAATAATCACACACAACAACATACGTGGAAGTAGAGTATGAAAGAGAGTTAGTTTTTTTAATGAATTCTATTAGAGTGAATTGCCACCTTGATGCCCCTCATCACAAAATACTTTAGCATGGATTTCCTATAAGCAGGGACATTTATAAAATATGATCTTTTAAATCAGAAAATTAAAATAATACATTATCATACTCTGATTCTCTGGCACCATTCAAGTTGTGCCAATTTCCCTAATGATGTGTTTTATAACAAAAGTATCTAGTTCAGAGACAACCTGAAAGTTAAAGAAACATCCATGAGGCAAATTGCTACTAATGGGAAGTAGAAAAGAGGGCGCAGGTCACTGGTATATAAATTATCCTTCCATTCTGCCACAGTCACCTTGCAGCTCGTCTTGAAGTAGTGGCTAAAATAACAATGAATCACATTTTTTGGCTTCAATATTTTCCTCACTCTCCCTGCCCTAAAAAAATCTACTGCCCAGTAGATCATTTGTACTTACACCTTCTTTAAGACTGTTTCTTAACAAAGATGGACTAACATATCTTTTAATGTACATTGTAAGGACTGTCCATATTCTTATATTTGCATAGCCTTTGTTATTTGCATTATCAGCTCAGGCTCTGTCTGCAGACAGAAAAGATCTATCATTTTGATTATATGTTTAATTATTAAGGTATATAAATATTTTAATACCAGAATTTTTAGTCAATATATTCACTCAAACAACCAAATAATAATTGACCTATCATTCAGATTTCCCCTGACTTGATACAATCCAATTATAAAGAAACAAATTGAGCATTTAAGATCATGCTTCCCACCACTGTCCTCAGTCCTTAAGTAAACTCTTATGAAAATTCCTCCCCCAAAATGTTAACTCCTGATTTATCAGGTGTAAATAGACAAATTTTTTTCTTGTAATAGGAAGCCTTCACTCTTGATTCAGAAAGTAATAAAGGTTGCCATAGGAAAAAGATTCATATTTATATATTTTTTATAATTCCCATGGATTTTTAGAGAAAGATTGTGTTTTGTGACTATAGTAGTCTTGCTTCTGTGTTTTAGATGTGAGTGATAATAATATTTAAATTTTTTTATTTATTTTTTATTTTTTTATTTTTTGTATTTTTCTGAAGCTGGAAACGGGGAGTCAGACAGACTACCACGTGCGCCCAACCGGGATCCACCCAGCATGCCCACCAGGGGGCGATGCTCTGCCCACGAGGGGGGCGTCGCTCTGTTGCGACCAGAGCCACTCCAGTGCCTGGGGCAGAGGCCAAGGAGCCATCCCCAGTGCCCGGGCCATCTTTGCTCCAATGGAGCCTCGCTGCGGGAGGGGAAGAGAGAGACAGAGAGGAAGGAGAGGGGGAGGGGTGGAGAAGCAGATGGGCGCTTCTCCTGTGTGCCCTGGCCGGGAATCGAACCCGGGACTTCTGCACGCCAAGCCGACGCTCTACCACTGAGCCAACCGGTCAGGGCAATATTTAAATTTTAGTAGTAGTTTTTCTTGTAATCTTAAGAGCCAACTTCAGTAAAATAATTTTAAAAAGCAGAAGAACAAATTGAAGATCAAATTTTGTTGCCACTTTATAACCTCTGTAGGAACTACACATTTTAAAGTTCTTGTCTTACATCATAGAGGAGATATTAAAATACACTCTCTTAAATATATTTTTGCTAGGGAAAGTGAAATTAATTTTATAACTTGGTCTTAAGATTTTTGTTTATGTTTGACTAATTTTTCCAATTCTTTATAAGCAAAGAAATTCTAGATATGTAAAGAAAATCTAATAAACTTGTTGGCAACTATGGTAAAACATTTATGAATTCTAATAATAAGTTGACAAAATAGCCAAATTATTGACAGTAATGTTGATTGTTAAGTGTTCTTTTAGTATTCTGGGTTAAATATATGTTTTATATCAGTTAATTAGTTAAGGCCCTAAAAAGTTCATTGATTTTAAGCTGTATTCTTATAGTGTCTAATAGATATAAACAATTGCCTGAACTTTATCATGGATCAAAGTTACTGAACAGTGAGTAGATTTTTATGTTTTAATTTTAATTCAAATACTAGTTACTTGATGTTTTGTCTATTTGTACCTTTGAGGATTCTTTTGATGGATAAGAAAGACTAGGTTTATACATGCTATGAGGTTAAAATTAAAGAGAACTTAAATTATATCATTTTTGTAAAGTAAAAATAAAATATTGCATATATAAAATAAAAATAAAAGAGAATGTATAAAATTCAATTGGCTAATTGTTTTTCTGCTAAAGCCATGAATTTATTAGTAGTTAATTCTGTTATATATTAATTAGCAAGAAAGATAAACAACACATTTTACATACTTTCATAGACTATTGTAACTTGGCACACTCTGAGAATGGGTTTATGAAATTAATGGGTGATAAAGCATAACTGTTAGAGGTGACTCCTTTGTCATTGGAAGATATTAAAGGCTGATAACACTTGGAAATCTATAATGATATATTGCAAGTTTTATGTTTTTCGATGGAAAACCTTTACAAATCTTGTAAACGTCTGCAAAGCAACTAAATCCAGTGGCGTGGGCACGGCCTGGCTTCATGTGCTGAGGACATTCACTCTTACTATGGCTCAGCCTCACTTGGGGAGGGCAGAGTTCAGAATATGCCTGAATCCTGGGGAAAGAGTGTTTGAAGGGATTCTAGATTTGGCACTGATGACACGGTGGGTTAGATAATTCTCAGGGAGAGGGTGTTATCCTGTGCATTGTAAGATATTTTAACAGCCTCTACCCAAAAGATGCCAGTGGCAACATCCCTTCAACTTGTGATAATCAGAAATGTCTGTAAATACTTTCAAATGTTCCCAGGAGTGGGGACAAAAATCAGCACTGGATGAGAAACAATGATTAGCTCGATCCATGTGGCACAGGGCTATAAGCTGTCCTGTCAGTGAGTGTGTACTCCCCCTTGATTTTTGTACTTCACACTTGAGTGCCCCACTGAGGCTGGAGTTGCCTAAGAACTTCTTGGCTGTGGCCCTGGAAAAGGATCTGTTGGAGCTATGAGTTCTAGAGAGAATTAAACCTTAGTTCTGGCAACTTCACTTACTATTGTATGACTGCTACGGACTGATTTGTACCCCACCCCCACCCCAATTCATATATTGAAGCTCTAGCCCCCAAAGTGACTGTATTTGAAGAAAGAGTCTGTAAGAGATAATTAAAGTTAAATTAGATTATAGGATAGGGCTTTAACTTAATAGGATTAGGAATAGAAACGAGAGCGTGTCTCTCTCTCTCTCTCTCTCTCTCTCTCTCTCTCTCTCTCTCTCTCTGCCATGTGAGACCACAGAGAGAAAGCATTCATTCACAGCTAAGAAAAATGGTCTTGCTAGAAATCAACCATACTGGCACCAGAATTATATTTTAAAATTCTTCTTCTAGTTTATAAAAATATATTGTATTTTAGTTCAGAGTGATTGGAGTTTGATCAACATTTCCCACAGACGCTGGCTTGAAGTCATTTCTTTGAGTGGTATGTGTATCTAGAACTAAGTTGATGTTGAAGCATCTTTTTTTTCAAGGATTTCCTGCTGAACTCATTCTTGTTGCAGTAACTCAGTGGTTCTCAAAGTGTGCACCAGGACACACTGGTGCATCCTAGAAGATTTTCAGGTGCGCCTATGGTATTCCACAGAAATATGTGCCTGTTGGGAACCAAAAATCCAATAGAGGTTTTAGACTTTAGATTTTTTGGAGGACAGAGGTGTAGGGAATTGGCTGTAAGCTGACAGTCTGCCCAACCCCCACCTCACTTGGTTGATTAGGTTGTAAAAGGCTGCTAAGCTGTGGTGCTGGATTGTTTACATTACCCCATGTTCCCCGGAAAGACTGGAGGCAAATTTCTTCTATCCTTTGTTTGGTGTAAAGTTAAGATTTGCAAATGGCCTCAGATTGCCCTATAAATAAAACAAAGCAAGATGCAGTTTTTGGGCGCACTTTGTTCTTACCAGCAGCAATTACAGGGCCCTCCCGACCCTGTGTTTTTTTAATTATGTGTTTTTCCTCACTGTTCCCACTTGGGACCTGGAATTACTAGCTGCTCTGGTTCGCAGCATGTCCCCAGATATAAAAATAAATATAGTTACTCTGTTATACCATTTTATTATGGAAATACTGCTCTTTTTTTAACACATCATTATTATATTTATTATTAACACATCATTATATTATTTTTAGATAAATACATACAAATAAAATGGATGTATTTCTCAAAAAGAAGAGTGATATTGAAGAATCTGATTCTGGAAGTGAGCAAAAGTTAAATGAAAATAAAATAGGACTTGAAGGATGAAGGGAAGAATTTTATTTATAGCATTTTCCATCACTTAGTACTGAACAATACAATTGAATTAGAAACCCATTCATGGAAGCTTCAAGTGATTTCATTTAACATAAACAGAAGAAGAAGAACTGGCAGCTATATTCACTGATTGTGGATTGATGATTAAACATAAGGAATTGTCTCTTGAAGCTTTTTGGATTTCTATAAAAGAAGAATATGTGGAAATATCTAAAAAAGCTATGAACATTTTCCTACAATTTTCAACATCCTATTTATGTGAATTAGGATTTTCTACCCTCAACACAATTAAAAGTAAAAAGAAAGAAATTCTTCAATGTATTGACGAGCAAATGAGAGTTTGTTTTTCAAATATATGTCCAAACATTGAAGAAATCACTAGGACCCATCAGGCTCATGTTTCTCATAAACACAAGAGTGAAAAAACTTAACACATTCATGCCAGGACCTGACAAATTTACTAAATCTTACTAAGAATGTATCCATATATATATATATATATAATCATATACTATATACTATATGTAAAAAGATAGCTTTTGTCGTCTTTTTTTATTTTTAACCCTTCTTTTTTACAAATTCTAAAACGCATAACTCAAAAAATATAAAATAAAAATGTTTTTTAATGTCAGAAAAAATTTAATTTTGTCATATTTATTTATTTTAATCACCATAAAAGCACGCTTGGACTTTATATTTTTTCTTTAATATTTCACTTAATTATTATAACATATTTCTCAGAAATTTGTATATAGTACATCTACAATTATTTGTAGGATTTTAAATGCACCCTGACTTCAAAAAGTTTGAGAACCACTGCAGTAACTCATTCATTGATTTAGACATTCTCACATAATTCCATGAACCACATTCAAGTTTGTTAAATAAATGCTACACTGTGCCCTACACACATTGCTGCCTGCCAGGTCAGCCAGCAACAGCTTCTGCTGCTGCAAAGCAGCTTCCTTCTCCTTCCAATGGAATACCCACATTACCGAGGCTTCAGCATGTCTCACGCAAGTGCTTAACTGGCATATCTAGTTTTAAAATGCAATGCACAAAACTGTGTGTGTTTGTTTTTGACCATTATAACAGTGTCGTACTAGTCCCTTCACAGATCCATAATAATGTTTTCAGTGCATAAAACACAGATTGGAAGGAAACTGAACTTTAGGTATTTCATTTTAATAGATATGATATGATAATTAGCTTGCTTCTTTATTAATTCACCAAATAACAAGGTCTACTTGAAGGTCTAATTACTACTGTAATTACCTAGTAATATTTTAAGAGACTTCCAATATGATTTGGAAATATGTGTGATTTTTGCTGGTAAAAACTAACATATATTAACAGTACAGGCATTCGTTGCCAACATTCATAATTAAAGGTAGTGGTAAATATACCTAGAAGTTAGTGAAAATATATAAATTAATTTTTACTGCAAATTCACATAGAACTTCAAATTTGTTGTGATTGTATCCACGAATTATTTTAGCTCCAGGGTAGGATTCAGCACATTAAAACAATTTGACATTGCTTCACATAGTACATAGGTTTCAGGCCTAGATTCCAAATAGAGACTTTTCTCTACTCCTAGGTCACTTAGAAGTAGAACTACTTGAAAGCATTTCAGTCGTGCTTATTCAATTCTCCAGTTCAGATGCAAATTTCATCTATTTCCATTTCAACTTTCAAATAGAAAAATAAAACTAATGTAGATTGAGATGTTCATCTTCAGACACACTTGTTCTCTATTTTACTGAACACTCTTGAAAAGAATTTTCCTTTTTCTGTAGAGTGTATTTCCTTGGCTTGATTGATATCGTGATAGACAGACTCCCTTTGAAGTATTGTCTGTCTTGTAGCCACTACTTAAAAGTGGAAATGAAGTCCAGTAGGAGTTATCCCACTTTCTTTCTAGTGAAACTTTAGTAAAGTAAAGAACATCAAAAGTGAAAAGTTAACACAGGAAAGGGGGGGATAATAGTCCGCTGTCTTTTATCTATTGATGGGATGCTCATTGTGTAGTGGAGGTTTGAACTCTTAAGTATTTGAAACTGTAACACTGAATGCTTTCCAAATTCAGTAGTCTTACTTTCCACCTTTGGAACTATGTTATTAGTCATCTCTTCACTTGGAAGTAAATGGAATTTCCAGAATTCTGAGCTGAGACTTAAAGCATTACTTTTTGGTTTTTTTAACCTTATAAATGTGGGATAAACACGAAATGAAATAGACTAAGTATGTTAAGCTATAATTGTTAAACTCCAATGAAAAAAACCTGTGCTCTTCAGAGAAACAGAAAATACTTGCATTGACCAAGTCAGAACTCTGGTTAGTGTTTCTTCTTAGAAGAAACTCCCATGTACTCTTTCTTAAGTTTTAAGTTTTTCTGCCCTAGTTTTTTGGAGGAAAGTAACTATGTCCTGTTTATTTTTGCCTCTCTAACCATACACTTCATATGGCTTATTGTTAAGAGTTCAGATAAATAGCTGTTGAATAAAATCAATAAACTCTATTTTTATCCCCTGCTCTGTAAATGCAATGTACTAGATTTTACAAATTATTGATTCCAATTTTCAAAACTGCTTAATACTCTTTCTGTATTTCTTTTACACTCCTTTCAAAAATGTATATGATTTAACAAAGTGAAACAAATGAATACTTTTGTCTCTCTCTTACTCCATTCTCTTTCTCTCTTTCCCCTACCTCTTTCTGTCCTTCTAAAATCAATGAATAATTAATAATAATTTAATAAGTATAAAACACTATTGGATCATAAAAGCATGATCAAAAGTAATGTAAAAATAATAGGAAATGTATTGTCTTTTTGTTCTTTGTATAATGTAGACATCATATTCATTGCTTAGCATATGGTTTTGGGTTTTGTAATGCTCGTAATACAGACAATAACAGAAATTTCTTCAAATTAAAAGTCAAGTTATTTATTCTTTGTTTCAAGAATCATAATTCAGAATTCATGTCTGCCTTTAGGGACATCAATTTACCTTGGAAAGTGAGAACTGAGAGAGCACAAAGGTACTGAATCCCTGATAGAAAGCTCATTTATTGCTATAGCTTCATTCTCTGTAGACATTCTTCTATCCTGTATGACAGTGTGAGCATTTATCTCAAAATGAATTTTTTAATCAATAAAGATCATCTTTAAGAGCATCCATCTGTGCACTGGCACTTGGCTAAGCAGTAGAGCATCAGCCTGGCATGTAGAAGTCTCGTATTCAATTCCCAGTCAGGGAACATAGAAGAGCCCATCTGCTTCCCCACTCTTCCCCCTCTCCTTCCTCTCTATTCCTCTCTTCCCCTCCCACAGCCAAGGTTCCATTGGAGCAAAGTTGGCCCAAGCGCTGAGGATGGATCCATGGCCTCCACCTCAGGTGTTAAAATGGCTCTGTTGCAACAGAGCAGCGCCCAGATGGGCAGAACATTGCCCCCTGGTGGGCATGCCGGGTAGATCTTTGTAGGGTGCACCTGGGAGTCTGTCTCTCTGCCTCCCTGCTTCTCACTTCAGAAAAATACAAAAATAGATAAATAAATAAATAAATAAATAAATAAATAAATAAATAAAGCGTCCATCTGGGTAGATAGAGTAGGGTTGCCCAATGTAATCGCAGAAGTATCTGTTTAATTTTACTCTGACCTTTGTCCTCAAATTTCTTTGAATCGAAAAGCATTCTTGTCCTGGCTTTTATATGTCTCTAACTTATATCATTGTGTTTCTAAGCTGCTTTGTTTTTATAAATAAGTAAACTTTATTGGAGTACACTGTAAGATAAGTAAAACCTTATTAATTCAATCAACCTTTTAAATTCCTATATACTGACTTTACCATATAGTACTATTAAAATAATAAGTTATATATTTTGTCATCTGATTTAAATGAAATATTACAACTTACCATTTGCTAAAGTATACAATACATTTCATCCATCAGATACTTGCCAGGCATCTTAGATTCTTCATTTCCGCACAGATGATCCCTCTGCTGCGCTGTATAATCAGGAGGTTCTTCCTGCCAGCCACCTGCATAGTGCTGGTTTTTACATGACTCATTGCACTAACTCTCATCTAAAAGGGCTCTTTCTAGCTTATTGTGGAGCAATGAACCTATTTCGCTCCTTAGCATATAGGCTTTTGTGCCAGTGAAGGGACAGGTGCATCGGGGAATCAAGTTATCAGTGCGTGATAAATTAAAACAAGCTGATAAATCAAAAACATTATATATTTACATAGTATACATATACATTTATATGTACCCATTTATATATACATATATATTTACATTTTTACAAATGTCTATTCTTATTAAATTATTCTAAATTTGTAAATTTGTTCTTAAGTCATCATAAAGTGTAAGAATGCATAAATTAAGTTTACTAATAAAAACAATCACAGAAACTTTGTATCTTTTAAATAAATAATTAACTGCTTTTTATTCCATAAGAACATCTTAAAATGAATATAATAAATGATACATAATATCAAAAAATAATTTTAGTATTACAATGAATTACAGATACATATAATCTATTAACGTGAAGGAGAAAATTAATTCAAATGGAGTTTTTGTATTTCAAAATAATATCAATTCTGGTTATGTATGTGAATAATTATACTTATGAACACATGTGTACACATTCAATTATATACATAATATGTAAAACTGTAGTAAATACTCTGATTATATTTACACTCATTTGTCATCTATGGGCATTATAATTATAGAGAATTTTCACTGTCCACTTTACATTTCTGCATTTTTAAATGCTTGGTAAACAACATTTACAATTTAAGAGAAAAAGCTATAAATTTACTGATTTTACTATGTAATTTTAGAAAATTTAGATTAGAATAAATAATTTTTCTATTTTCTAGAAAATTAAATTAAATTGATTTGTGATAAAATAGTCCTTAAGTCTGACCAGGCGGTGGCACAGTGGATAGAGCATCGGACTGGGATGCAGATGACCCAGGTTCGATACCCCGAGGTCGCCAGCTTGAGCGTGGACTCATCTGGTTTGAGCAAAAAGCTCACCAGCTTGGACCCAAGGTTGCTGGCTCAAGCAAGGGGTCACTCGGTCTACTGATGGCCTATGGTCAAGGCACATATGAGAAAGCAATCAATCGAGAAGCTGATGATTGATGCTTCTCATCTCTCTCCGTTCATGTCTGTCCCTGTCTATCCCTCTCTCTGACTCTCTCTCTCTCTGTCCCTGTAAAAAAAAAAATAGTCCTTAAAATTATATATTCAAACACACTATTTTTTCCAAGCCTTCATTCAATAGGTTTTCTGAACTATGCAGAAGAAACTATGGTTTAGGAACACTTATACATATATGCAGGTACCCAGATATAAACCCTCTTGCTACCTGTGAATCTAAATATCTATTGAATATGCTTAAGACTTTGTTAAAAAAGCTGTAGTCAGACTTCTACATGTATATTACTTAATTAAAAAATAAAAATAACAAAACATATCTGGTGCTAGCATTCTCTCTATGTCTAAGGTACAAAGAAACAAAATTAATAATTCCATTTAATAAAGTGCTCTTTTAATAAGCAAACAATAGCTGAATTCTTTAATAGTGAACTTTTGAGCTTTCTCTTCAGATTATGTTTAAAGTAACAAGAAGAAAGTATTTTATGTCTAATCACAACAGGTGATTTGAAAATAGAAAGACTCCAAGGTCCCCAAAGTAATTCTACTGTATCTGAAAGCTGTCATTTTCTTGTGTTTTGTTTGAGGCACTATCTTCAGAAATCTCCTATTAAAATATATAACACTTAGTGCAGATTATGGTTACACATATTTAAAGTGTTTGCAAGAGTGAATATGTTCATACCAGTGGTTCTACATCCCTACTATACATTAGAATCATCCATAGAACATTAAAAAAAATGTTGCATCCCATGCTAAACTGAATTAGAATCTTTGCATTTGTACTTAGGCTTCCCTTAAAAAAATCTTTTCAGGAGATTCCGATTCATGTTGAGGACTGGGGCCTGCTTAAAGAAAAACAATTTTACATGTTTCTATAATGTTAATAGTGCTATTCTCTCAGGGCCCCTTTTCAAAAAGTATTTTAAAAGTATTTATTATTACCATTAATAAATAAAAAAAATTTAAAAAGCCTGACCAGGCGGTGGCACAGTGGATAGAGCGTTGGACTGGGATGCCACAGACCCAGGTTTGAGACCCCAAGGTCTCCAGCTTGAGCGTGGGCTCAAGGTCTCTGGCTAGAGCAAGGGGTTACTCAGTCTGCTGAAGGCCCAAGGTCAAGGCACATATGAGAAAGCAATCAATGAACAACTAAGGTGTCACAATGCACAACAAAAACTAATGATTGATGCTTCTCATCTCTCCATTCCTGTCTGTCTGTCCCTGTTTATCCCTCTCTCTGACTCTCTCTCTGTTTCTGTAAAATAAATAAATAAATAAATAAATAAATAAAAATTTAAAAATAAAAAAATAAAAAAAATAAAAAATATCAATATATATAGAGCTTTTTCTCCCTGTCTTTTAGCTAGTCATGTTTTTTATTTGCTGTTTAATATTGTAAATAAAAAGAAAAATTATTAGCATTAATTTTGATATTTTTGACATATTTTGAAATGCCTGTTTTAAATGCAAATATGAAAGCATACAGAATCACTGAAATTGCACAGTTCATGTTTTTATCTCACACATACATGACACAAAACTAGCTAAACTGTTTTTTTTTATTTCATTTCATAATATGCTCACATTCTCCTATTATTCTCTACTTTCAGCTTACCAATGAGTAAAAGAGAACTTTTCTTCTATGTCATATTTAGTGTAAGTGGTTGGCATATATAGGGAGGTAACATGAGGAGAAAAAACATAATAGGGTTTCTTGATCATTCTTGCTTCTTAAAGTGCCAGCCATTGCCTTTTTGAGTGTGTGTTCAGAACATGTTTTGATTCAAATGGAAAGCATGGCATTTGGGGCTGTCAGTGCCCTTGCATATTCAGTTTCAGATGTAACAATACTCACTTGGGTCCTGCTGTACTACTGTGTATTGGGGCCACTGGGTGTACTCATAAGGTATCATGAATGCTACATGCAAATGTGAGCATGAAACAGTAGCATATATGCATATTGTGCATGTCACTTTTGCTGATGTATGCTTCATAGTCCTATCAGACTTCACATAAAAAGAAGAGTTCAAGAGTAAAACTATAAGATATTATAAGATGGCAACAACAGAGCCTGAAACCAAGGACAGGCTCTTTGGAGCAGGGGCTCTGTGCAAAACTGCCCATGTCTGATGTCCATGGAGCAGGCCTTGCCCTACTCCCAGAAGTGAATTTCCCACAGATCAGTGAATGGTCTGTTGTAGTTGAAAGGTTTGCAGTGGACTTAAGTTTCAGCTCTAACATTATAACTTTAAATAACTTCATTTTCCTGAGCCTCATTGTCTAAAAAAAATAAACTAATATTTTCCAAATGGTAGAGAATAAATTATTCCCTAGAGCAATTCAATTTTGCTTTTTTGCCTTCTTGTTCTTTGTAACCATGTTGGCTATCATATACCTGCCAGTGCCTTTGTTTACATAAATTTAAAGTCCTAATAGCCTCAGGTTTTAACTCATCATCTTCTCCTGTCCTGGTATGGTACCTAGATCTATTTCATTTATCTACCCTCATATTACTAAGTGAAAAGAAGCTTCTGACAAGAGGAACACTCTGAAGACTGGATCCAAGTTTTTCTTCCCATTTAGAAATTTCTCTGGGGGGAGAGCCACAGACGCTGGGACCTGAACCACTGCTGATGCTGCCATCATCGTCAGAGAAATGGCGCTGTGAGGAGTGCTCCTGTACCTCTCCCTGAAAGTTCAACAACTAGAGACAGAAAAACAATCTCAGGAGCATCTAAAATACACATACATCAAACAAAGGTATGACTGGACGAAAAGGTGGCTGAATATATAATCCACTCTGAAGGAAATAAGACGGACAATGGAGTATTCTGCTTTCCTCACTGACCTGAACAAGGGCTGCTTTCACTTGAAACTGAGAAAGCGAGGGCTCGGGGAGCAGAAAAAGCTGGGCTAGGGCAGAGACATTCAAGCCGAGGAGAGAGTGTGCCTGCAGCTCAGCCCATGTGGAGCTAACATCAGTGGCAGACCATGGCAGAGGTGGGTGACAAATTGCCTTGTTTACTCCCAGTATCCTGGTTTGCGAGCTTGGGCAGTGTGCAAGTGGATCCACCTGACTCTTCAGGCATGGGTGCCCACATTCCCAGACAGAAAGGCTGGGTCAGAGATTGTCAGTAGTGACCCTCTGTGTGGGCTGTGACCAAAGTTTCTGAATAATCCCGGCTTCCCAAATAAGAACACTAGGGAAGTGCATGAAAGCCACCTTCTCTACACCAGACCTATCTGGGTGCAGCACCTCCGCCAGCCATATGGGCTAACAAAGCACACTCCTGGGAAAGAGAACTGCGGAAGTAGTGGGGGGAGGAACACACAGGCAGCTTGCAGACAGCCTGTGGAGGGCTGATCTGCAGAGAACTAAGGCATACTAGACATGCCTGGAGGCTCATAGAAAGACACCTGAAAGGTAATTGGCTCCCAGCCCTGCCTGTTTATGCTGACAGCTCTGGCTGGTGAAGCCTTTTCCAGAACCCTGCTTTGAGTGAAGATAGAAGGGGGATTTGGCAGCTCTTAGAGCCTCTTGCTATCTGGGCAGTGGCTGGGGCAACTTCACAGCTGGGTCCCAGGCTGCTGGTTCAGGAAGGAGAGATTTGGGGCGAGGCTCCAGGAAAAAGGACTCTCCCATTGTCAGAGCCTGCAAACGCTAACAAGCCCCACCTACCAATGGGACTGAGGCCTAGTTTATGTCATCACCATAGCGACACAACAGCAAATCTCTGCCTAAGAGTGCCACAGGGGCAGAACCTGGGTTACAGCGCCACCAGTCAAAAAGAAAGAAGAAAGAATAGGAAGAAGATAACTTCTCAAAACCAGGAAAAACCCACAGTCTTTATACCTTTTTTCATTTTTTTCTTGTATTTTGTATCTTTTTTTTTTTTCCTTCTACCTTGGTCATTTTACCCTCTTTTCATTCTATTTTTTTTCTTTTCATTTTGAACATTATTACCCATAGATGTTACATTTTTCATTCTTCTTTTTCTTTTTTTGAGTGTTACATTCCAAAAAACTTAACTCAATTTTTTCTCTCTCTCTTTTTGTTTCTTTTCTCTTTCACTTTTTCTCTCATTCGAATCTCACCCACAAACAAATTACTTTATTCTGGATTCAATTTTTTTTGTGGCATTTTGTGTGCTTTTTACTTTGCTTTTTATCTCTTTAGCATTTCCCTCAACTCTGGCTCTCCATTCTAAAGCTTTTGTGCCACTTAATACAATAAAATTTTCATTTTTTAATGTATTTTTTCTTTTTTTCTCTTTTTTTGTTTTTTCTTTTCTCTTAATTATTTCTCTCATTCAACCATCATTTATAAAAAAAAAATTTATTCTTGATCCAAATATTTTCCTTGTGGCATTTGTGGGTTCTTGCCTCCTTTATTGCCTCTTTGTCACTCCCTTCCAACCCAGACCCTCCGTTATACATATTTTTGTTTCACTTAGCAAAATAGAATACTCAGTTTTTCACTGCATTTTCTCAAAAATTTTTTTTAATCAACTCTTATTAGTGTTACTAAGAATACCACTCTCAAATGCCATTAAAGAAAAAGAAATTGAATATCATGAATACAAAAGACAGTGATGTAGCTCAGAGAGATGAGGAAAAATCTATAGAAAAAATTTTCAATACCTTAGAAACCTTGGAGTTAAATGATAGAGAATTTAAAATTGAAGTCCTAAAAATACTGAGGGATATACAAGAAAACACAGAAAGGCAATTCAGGGAGCTCAAAAAACAATTCAATAAACAGAAAGAATACTTCACCAAGGAAATTGAAACTATGAAAATGAATCAAACAGAGATGAAAACTCAATTCATGAACTAAAAAATGAGGTAACAAGGTTAGCCAATAGAACAGGCCAAACAGAGGAGAGAATTTGTGACATAGAAGACAGGTAAGCAGAGGTACTACAGAGAGAAGAAAAGAGAGACTCATGAATTTAAAAAAAATGAGATAGCTCTATAGGAATTGTCTGAATCCATCAGAAAGAACAACATAAGAATAATGAGTATATCAGAAGGAGAAGAGAGAGAAAATGGAATGGAGAACATATTCAAACAAATAATAGATGAGAAGTTCTCAAGCTTGTGAAAAGAACTAAAGCCTCAAATTCAAAAAGCAAACAGAACACCAAGTTATCTTAACTCTAACAAACCTACTCCAAGGCACATTATAGTGAAATTGACACACACCAAAGACAAAGAAAAAATTCTCAAGGCAGCTAGGAAAAAAAGAATACAACATATAAACAAAGGACCATTAGATTATCAACAGATTTTTCAGCAGAAACTCTATAAGCTAGAAGAGAGTGGACCCTATTTAAAGTTCTGAAAGAGAAGAGCTTCCAACCAAAAATACCATACCCATTAAAGCTATCTTTCAAATTCGAAGGAAAAATAAAAACACTCACAGATACAAAAAAGATGAGAAAATTTATCACCAGAAAACCTCCACTTCAGGAAATACTAAAGGGGGTTTTCTGACCAGACACAAAGAACAAAACAAAACAAAACAAAAAAGCTACAAGTAAGAGCTTCATCAAGATCGTAATAAAAATAAGATTAATCTGTGACAAAGAAACAAAAATGGGGAGAGAACAAAGATTAACAGTAGCAAAGGAGGATAAAGTGCAGAAGCACTCATGAGATAATGTACTACAATGAACATAATATGTATGCTTTCCATTACTTAATGGTAACCACCCCTGAAAAAAAACCAACAAAGAAATATATGGCTTGAAAAAAGAAGTAACAGAAGAAAGAAGTATGGATTACAACCAAACAAAAACAAATGATAGTAAAATAAAAGAGAAGAACCAAACAAGATACAAAACTATAGAAAGCAATATATAAAATGGCAATAGGAAACCCTCAAATGTCAATAATTACACTAAATGTAAATGGATTGAACTCACCAATAAAAAGGCACAGTATAGCAGAATGGATCAAAAAAGAAAATACAACTGTATGCAGCCTACAAGAAACACATCTAAGCTACAAGGATAAAAACAAATTCAGAGTGAAAGGTTGGAAAACAATACTCCAAGCAAATAACATCCAAAAAAAAAGCAGGTCTAGCAATACTCATATCTAACAAATCTGACTACAAGACAGCCAAGGTAATCAGAGACAAAAATGGTCATTTCAAAATGATAAAGGGGACATTGAATCAAGAAGATATAACATTTATTAATATATATGCACCAAAGCAAGGAGCACCAAAATATATGACAGCTACTGACTGACCTAAAAACAAAAATCGACAGAAATACAATCATACTTGGAGACCTCAATACACCGCTGATGGCTTTAGATTGTTCATCCAAACAGAAAATTAATCAAGAAATATTGGCCTTTAATGAAACACTAGAACAATTGGATATGATAGATATCTACAGGACATTTCATCCCAAAGTGCCAGAGTATACATTTTTCTCTAGTGTACATGAAACATTCTCAAGAATTGACCATATGTTGGGCCACAGAAATAACATCAACAAATTCAGAAAGATTGAAATTATACCAACCATATTCTCTGATCATAAAACCTTGAAACTGGAATTCAACTGCAAAAAAGAGGTAAACAAAACCACAAAAATGTGGAAACTAAACAACACACTTTTAAAAAAATGAGTGGGTCATAGAAGAAATAAGTGCAGAGATCAAAAGATAAATACAAGCAAATGAAAATAACAATACAACATATCAGAATCTCTGGGGTGCAGCAAAAGCAGCAATAAGAAGGAAGTTCATATCACTACTGGCCTATATGAACAAGAAAGAGAGAGCTCAAGTAAACCACTTAACTTCACATCTTAAGGAACTAAAAAAAGAAGAACAAAGACAACCCAAAACCAGTAGAAGAAAGGAAATAATAAAAATCAGAGCAGAAATAAACAAAACAGAGAACAGAAAAATATAGAAAATATTAATAAAACAGGTAGCTGGTTCTTTGAAAAGATCAACAAAATTGAGAAACCCTTGGCAAGACTCAACAAGGAAAAAAGAGAAAGGATTCATATAAACAAAATCCAAAATGAAAAAGGAGAAATCATC
This sequence comes from Saccopteryx bilineata, assembly GCF_036850765.1. Taxonomy (NCBI): domain Eukaryota; kingdom Metazoa; phylum Chordata; class Mammalia; order Chiroptera; family Emballonuridae; genus Saccopteryx; species Saccopteryx bilineata. The sequence continues at coordinate 66,925,778 of NC_089498.1, forward strand.
ACAGATAGAGAATTATTGTAGAATACTATGAAAAACTACATGCCACCAAATTTAACAGTATAGAAAAAATGGACAAATTCCTAGAATAATACAATCTTCCTAGACTGAGTCATGAAGCAGCAGAAAGCCTAAACAGACCCATAAGCAGGGAGGAAATAGAAAAACTATTAAAAACCTCCCCCCCTCCAAAAAAAAGCCCAGGGCCAGACAGCTATACTGGTGAATTCTATCAAACATTCAAAGAGGAATTGGTTCCTATTCTACTCAAAGTCTTCCAAAAAAATTGACGAAGAAGCAATACTGCCAAACACATTTTATGAGGCCAACCTAGCCCTCATACCGAAACCTGGCAAGGATGGCACAAAAAAAGAAAACTGCAGACCAATATCCCTAATGAATACAGATGCTAAAATATTAAACACAATACTAGCAAATTGAATACAACAACACATTAAAAAAATAATTCATCATGATCAAGTGGGATTCATCCCAGAATCACAAGGATGGTTCAACAAAACAAAGAACAAAAACCATATGATTTTATCAATAGATGCAGAAAGGGCATTCAATAAAATACATCATTTTATATTTAAAACACTTAACAAAATGGGTATAGAAGGAAAATATCTCAACATAATAAAGGCCATCTATGATAAACCATCAGCTAACATCATATTAAATGGCATAAAACTGAAGACTTTTCCCCTAAAATCAGGAACAAGACAAGGTTGTTCACTCTCTCCACTCTTATTCAACATAGTGCTGGAAATTTTAGCCAGAGCAATCAGACAAGAGAAAGAAATAAAAGGTATTCACATTGGGAAAGAAGAAGTAAAGGTTTCACTTTTTGCAGATGATATATGATCCTGTTCATCGAAAACCACAAAGACTCCACAAAAAGATTACTAGAAACAATAAACCAATACAGTAAGGTCACAGGATACGAAATTAATATACAAAAGTCCATTGCCTTCCTATATGCCAACAATGAAACATCAGAAAATGAGCTCAAAAAGACAATCCCCTTCATGGTTGCAACAAAAAAATAAAATACCTAGAAATAAACAAAACAAAGAATGTAAAGGACCTATACAATAAAAACTACAAAGCATTGTTAAGAGAAATCGAAAAAGATATAATGAAATGGAAAAATACTTCTTGTTCTTGGATAGGAAGAATAAATATAGTCAAAACGACTATATTACCTGAAGTAATATACAAATTTAATGCAATTCCCATCAAAATTCCAATGTCATTCTTTAAAGAAATGGAGCAATAATCATTAGGTTTATATGAAAGTACAAAAATCCATGAATAGCCAGAGCAATCCTAAGGAAAAGGATGAAGCTGGGGGCATTACAATACCTGACTTCAAATTATATTATAAAGCCATGATAATCAAAACAGCATGGTATTGGAAGAAAAATAGAAACTCAGATCAATGGAACAGAATAGAAAGCCCAGAAATAAAACCACATGTATATGGTCAATTAATTTTGGATAAAGGGGCCAACAAAACACAATGCAGAAAAGAAAGCCTCTTCAACAAATGGTGCTGGGAAAACTGGAAAACCACATGCAAAAAAATGAAACTCGACTACAGTTTGTCCCCTTGTACCAAAATTAATTCAAAATGGATCAAAGACCTAAATCTAAGAACTGAAACAATAAATTACATAGAAGAAAATATAGGTACTAAACTCATAGACCTTAGTTACAAAGAGCACTTTATAAATTTGACTCCAACGGTAAGGGAAGTGAAGGCAAAGATAAATGAATGGGACTACATCAGGCTCAGAAGCTTTTGCTCAGCAAGAGAAACTGATAACAAAACAAACAGCCAACTAAATGGGCGATGATATTTTCAAACAACAGCACAGATAAGGGCCTAATATCCAAAATATACAAAGAACTCATAAAACTCAACAATAAACAAGCAAACAATCCAATAAAAAAATGGGAAGAGGACGTGAACAGATACTTCTCCCAGGAAGAAATACAAATGGCCAACAGATATATGAAAAGATGCTCATCTTCTTTAGTTATTAGAGAAATACAAATCAAAACTGCAATGAGATACCACCTCACACCTGTTAGATTAGCTATTATCAACAAGACAGGTAGTAACGAGTGTTGAAGAGGCTTTGGAGTAAAAGGAACCCTCATCCACTGTTGGTGGGAATGTAAAGTAGTACAACCACTGTGGAAGAAAGTATGGTGGTTCCTCAAAAAATTAAAAATAGAACTACCTTATGACCCAGCAATGCCTCTACTGGGAATATACCCTCATAACTCAAAAACACTGGTACAGCCTGACCAGGTGGTGGCGCAGTGGATAGAGCGTCGGATTGGGATGCGGAAGGACCCAGGTTTGAGACCCCAAGGTCGCCATCTTGAGCGTGGGCTAATCTGGCTTGAGCAAAAAGCTCACCAGTTTGGACCCAACATCACTGGCTCCAGCAAGGGGTTACTCAGTCTGCTGAAGGCCCACAGTCAAGGCACATATGAGAAAGCAATCAATGAACAACTAAGGTGTCACAATGAAAAACTGATGATTGATGCTTCTCATCTCTCTCTGTTCCTGTCTGTCCCTATCTATCCCTCTCTCTGACTCTTTCTCTGTTCCTGTAAAAAAAAAAAAAAATAAATAAATAAATAAACAAACAAACCCACTGGTACATAAAGACAGATGCAGCCCCATGTTCATTGCAGCATTGTTCACAGTGGCCAAGACATAGAAACAAACAAAAAGTCCTTTAATAGGTGATTGGGTAAAGAAGATGTGGTGCATATATACTATAGAATACTACTCAGCCATAAGAAATGATGACATCAGATCATTTACAATAACATGGATAGACCTTGATAACATTATACTGAGTGAAATAAATAAATCAGAAAAAACTATAAACTATATAATTCCATACATAGGTGGGACATAAAAATGAGACTCAGGAACATGGACAAGAATGTGGTGGTTACCGGGGGTGGGACTGGAAAAGGAGTGGGGGGGGGGAGAGGAGGGGTACAAATAAAACCAGATAGAAGGTGACGAAAGAGTATATGACTTTGGGTGATCGGTATGCAACATAATCAAATCTCAAAATAATCTGGTGATATTTTCTCTGAACCTATGTACCCTGATTGATTAATGTCACCCCATTAAAATTAATAAAAAAAAAGAAACTTCTCCACGATATATTAATGCATATAAAATAATTAATATGCAAATATATGCAGATATGTGTTATATGCGCACATATAAGTGCTGACATATTCATATATACTGACATTTGCTTGTTTTCAAAACCATTTTTACCTTTTCCTGGTCTGCTCTAAATCACAGGGACAGAATTTTGCCTATTTTGTTTCCTAAGCTTTCTTGCTAAGTTTTGCCAGTGGGAGAAGACAGCGTATTTTTGTCCTATTATTCTGGTTGGAATAGTGTCACCAACAATGATCACAACTTCTCTGAGGTTGGCACAACTCCCACCTGGCAGACCCACTGAGCTTTCTACTTCTGCCCGGTGGTCCTGGCTGCTAGACCTCAGTAACTTGGCTTCTTCTTTCTGTCCCTCTATCTCTGAGTATGGAGATGGCTCACTACAATTGATGTTGCTTCACTTTCTCCTCTGTTCCAACTATATTTGTATCTAATCCCCACGTGTAAAATTTCCTCAGTTGAATTATCTAGTTTGGGCTTTGTTTTTTCCGGTCAAATTGTACATACATATACATGTACCTGTATATTGTATATATTATACATATATGTGTGTGTCAGTAAAACTACAGTGAATGAGTTCACTAGTATTCCTCAAATTACTGTGGCAGGTAAGTTTAGAAATTAAAACATATTTAATAACACTAGTGTGTTAGGGTTTCCAGAGAAACAGAACTTATCCATCTCTCTCTATCTCTCTCTCTACCTGTGTCTTCACCTATTATCTATCTCTGGATCTCTTTACCTGGAGAGATGTATTATATGAATTGGTTTACCTTATTATGGAGACTGAGAAATCTCACAGTCTGAGACTTGAGAAAGAGGAGAGCTAGCCAGTCATGTAAACTCCAGCTTCAGTCTGAAGGCAGGAGAGCACCAACGTCCTAACTCAATGACCCTCACGGAGCGAGTGTGAAGTCTGTCTTGCTCAGCCTTTCTCCTACTCAGGCTGTCAAGGGGTTGGATGAGGGCCACCCACATTGGGAAGGACTATCTGCTTTGCTCAGTCTACCAATTCAAATGTTAGTCAAATCCAGAAACACCCTCACAAACACATCCAGAGTAATGTTTAAACAAATATTTGTGCACCTGTGACCCAAGTTGACACGCAAAACTACCCACTACAACTAGGATTGAATCTAAGCATCCTCCACCTTATCTGGTAGAAACTGAAGGTGAAAGATGTTGTGGGGGCAGTGACTTGCTTGCTGCCAAAGACAACCTATCTTTAGCTCACTATTAAAACTTGGAATTTAAATTTTCAGTAGCAATCTTTTGTCACATCAGTCATCAGCTACCGCACCTTAAATAAAACACTTCTTTGTTGCTATAAGCAGATTTAAAAATTTTGCAGTCTCTTTTCTTTTTCCCCATCCATGATTGTCTTCAGTTTTCCTTGGTTTGCTTGGCAAGTTGAGTGAGAACAATGCTGGGGTACTTTTCATGTTCAAGAAAATACCAGATATTTCAGTATCTTGCTAAGACAATTTGACCACTCGTGTTCATTCTCTTATCCTAATATATGACTAATGACACACTTATTTCTTGCTGTCACTCTTCATTTCTTTTTAATTTTGGAAACAGAAAATAATTCTAATTTTCATTCTTCTGTTTTTTGTACCTTGTAGATTTAGGTGTCTTTAATTTTTCTCATACTACAAATATATTTTATAACTAGATTGGATTTAATGAAAATTTAGCAAATCAATCTTATTAGGATTCTCAAATTTATAAAATATATTGTTTTGATAATAATGTAAAACTCCCACATTTTATTATGAATAAAATTTTCAAATAATCAGTTTTAATATTTATCAGCAATGGATCTGAAGCTAATAAATCTTTAGATAAAACTATAAAACAAATCTATAGTAATAGCAATTGCTTAAGCTACCAACTCCTTTCAAATTAACAAAAAGGACATGCATAGTCTTAGATAATATCGCATTCTCCATAATTTTAACCTTATCTGTACTTGTTTTAAGTATCAACTATACAATTTTACAAATAACCATGAAGTCATTTGCTTTGACCCCAACATATTAGTTAGTCTCTCAGTTTTCTTTTTTATTAGTCATAACAAGTTTAACTACTGATTCCAAATGAATCTATGTACATGTGTAAATTAAGGGAATGAAGCACATTGGTAGTATCTTATTTTAAGGTATTTACCAGCAAATTCAGAATAATCTTGTATTACTTTGTTAGGTTATTGCCTAAATAGAAATCCAGAGTTCCCTTTATGGTGTATTCCGGGTAAAGGTATATTGTCCCACACACAGGGCATCAATTTCCAACAACAATCCAGCTGCTGAAGTATTTGGAAAAACTTATGTTCTACTATTATTATTGCAGGGAGCTCTGCATGCTCTCAGTGCTGGCACATTAATGACCAGTCACTAATACAACTTTCTGGTTCTGGCTGTCTTTCCTGAGCAACCACATGTACACTTTTCTGAGAAAGCAAATATGCATTTGTTCTTTTAGAAACATTCAAGAAAACTTTATTTTATTACTATTATTATTATTTTATTTTTGCTTTATATCTAAACTAAAATTTGTCCCCTGAAAAGAAGTAACATAAACAACCAAACAACCAGGTACTCATTTCTGGAACATTCTGCTGCTTGGAAAAAGAGTCAGTCAGCTTCCATAGTGAAGTATTTGGCCACAGTTTCAAGGAAGGAGTCAGATATTTTGCATCAAAGGTAGTAAGTGTCCCTAGGCATGAACTGAAGCAACAGAGACCTAAAGAAGCTACCTTAGGTCATGTACTATATTTCCCCATGTATAAGATGCCTCCATGTATAAGCTGCACCTTAATTTTGGGGCCTGAAATTTGGGGGGAAAATGTATTACATAAAGTTATTGAACTCAAGTTTTATTCATCATAAAATTCATACAACTCCACATCAATGTCAAAATTTCCATCCATTAGTTTGTCCTCATCTGTGTCTGATGATCAATCATTGTCTTCAACAATGAGCACAAAAACAAGCATAAAAAAGCAGGAAATGCAAGTAAAAAAATCTACAACCACTGTATAAGATGTACCCAGTTTATAGACACCAAATTTTTCAAAAAAGTGTGCATCTTGTACATGGGGAAATATGATAATTCCATTAGTCTACCAATTCTTAAGTACATTCTGGTATGTAGTAGGTATGTAAGTCTGTTTTCATTCACCCTGAATAGTTTCATGAGGAACACCATACTTTGTAATTTTAAGCATGGCTACTTTCCCAGTACTCTGGTATTCATCTCAGTTTATTAACATTATATTAACATGTAACCACTCCTTTAACAAGAGTAAATAAAATGTTAAAATTCTGCATAATTTGTAGCACTGGATTTTAGTCATGCAACTATAATTTTAGACCAAGTTACTCTACTTTCAGTCATGTAAGAGTTTCTTAAATTAAATTAAATTTAATTTATAACTTAGTTTCTGAATTGTAATTATTTTAGATTCCTAAAGAATTGTGGCACAGTTTTTTCATAATCATCCATTATATACCAGACATGTATTAATTGCTTTCCTTGATGTGTCTTACAATCTTATTAGCCCATTAAAGAGAAAAATAGAGGATCAGAAAGGTAAGCAGTATACAGATTTTATAAATAGCTTTTTAATCAGATTGCCTAGGTTCAAAATTAGCACAACAAATAAAGACCAAGTGAATTAGAAAAAGTTTATAATTTTCCATATTTAAAAAATGTTGGTTTTAAAATAATAATGCATACTTCACTAATATGGAATTAAATGAGTAAATTCATGTGAAGGACTTACAAAAGTACCAGGCATTCATTAAACACTCAAGAAATGTTAGTCATTATTGTAACCTAAGATCACATAGCTAGTGGTGACAGAGTAGGTAGTTAAACCTTCGTCTGACTGAAAATCAGAACAGGTCGGTGCCTTGTATAAATAGCACTGTCTCCTCTAACTCTCAAATATTCAGATGAATAAAATATGGCAAGGTTGAGTGAGAAACTTTATCCAGCATGCAGATTAGTTATTACCATTGCTTTCTGGCTATTGTGTTTCAGATTGTTTTTCCTCCAATCATTACAAATTATAAATTTTTCTAAATTATTGGATTACTTTTGTGATTAGCATTGTTGAACAAATATTATGTTTAGAAAACATTTAAAATATATAAAAATGCAGTTTGGCACACAATATTTTTATGGAAAAAAGTTCTTCAGACTAAAGATTTTCTGTTTGTTCCTTCTAAAATAATTTTATATGGCTTTAGTAATTAGAATTTGCATGGTTTCCTCTTCAATTTCTTTTTAAAAAGAATCAATTTATTTAGTATATTCTGGTCAATTCTTTTTTTTTTAACAGAGACAGAGAGAGAGAGTCAGAGAGAGGGATAGACAGGGACAGAGGAATGAGAAGCAACAATCATTAGTTTTTCATTGAGCTTTGCAACACCTTAGTTGTTGATTGATTGCTTTCTCATATGTGCCTTGACTGCAGGTCTTCAGCAGACTGAGTTAGTCCTTGCTCAAGCCAGCATCCTTGGGTCCAAGCTGGTGCGCTTTTGCTCAAACCAGATGAGCCTGTACTCAAGCTGGCGACTTGGGGTCTCGAACCTGGGTTCTTCCTCATCCCAGTCCAACGCTCTATCCACTGCGCCACCGCCTGGTCAGGCTCTGGTCAATTCTTGATTGTTATATACAAAATAGTGACTTAAAAAAATAAACCTTCAACAAGTTTATTACCCAGGTTTTAATTTATTTTTATTTAATTGCCCTTCTGAGTCTCAGATAGGGTTTGCTCTGAGGATCAAAAGAGATGGTGTATGTGAAAATCCTCTGTCCAAGTAATTATAGGAAGAGCTTAGAGCAGTGGTTCTCAACCTGTGGGTCGCGACCCCAGCGGGGGTCAAACGATCAAAACACAGGGGTGGCCTAGAGCCATCGGAAAATACATATTTATTATACAATACATTTTTAAATAAAATATGTATTTTCCAATGGCTTTAGGCAATCCCTGTGTTTTGGGGTCGCTACCCACAGGTTGAGAACCGCTGGCTTAGAGTTTCAGGTTCTCTGAAAAAATTGTGACTATTAACTTTACATAAAAGTAAAATAGTTATATTAATGAAAATAAATCAATGATTATGCTATAGAACCTTTAAAATTACGTTAAAAATTCCACCCAATTGTTCTAGAAACCAAGATTTTTTGCCTGCTTATTGCATTGTCATAACAAGTGCAATAATGTGACCACTCATACCATAAATATTCAGTAATAGTAGAACTACCTGTCTCAAAATCCAAGATGTGAGGATTCTATATCAGAAAGACCAATTAAAAAAAAAACAACCCAAAAATCAAGTTTTAATTATGACAGAGTGGTCTCAGGTTTCTTTACATACTGAAGGTGTTAGAGCTGCTCTTAGGCTCTATAGTTAAACTTATTGGTGTTCTATTATTTTTCCTTATGCTTTTATGGTTAAATGCACTAAATTTCCCAAAATATCAACGTGTTAAAATAAAAAAAAAGGTTAGTCTCATTCATTCAAGTGGGAAAGACTATCAATTTTGTAGCTCAACACAGTGTTTCCAAAGATAGAACTCAAAAATCAGATGGTTATTAGAATTTGGAATATGAGACATTAATGAATCTATTATTCTGAAATGAAATAAATATTTAGTTTTTAGAATTAAAAACACCAGTCTGACCAGGTGGTGGCGCAGTGGATAGAGCATCGGACTGGGATGTGAAGGACCCAGGTTCGAGACCCTGAGGTCACCATATTGAGCGCGGGTTCATCTGGTTTGAGCAAAGCTCACCAGGTTGGACCCAAGGTCGCTGGCTTGAGTAAGGGGTTAACTCGGTCTGCTGTAGGCCCACAGTCAAGGCACATATGAGAGAGCAATGAATAAACAACTAAGGTGTTGCTTTGAAAAACTGATAATTGATGCTTCTCATCTCTCTCCATTCCTGTCTATCCCTGTCTATCCCTTTCTCTGACTCTCTCTCTGACTCTCTCTCTCTGTTTCTGTTAAAAAAAGAATTATAAACACTTAATTTTGGTGGTTTAAAAATTTAGGTATAGTGTAATTCAACTGGTAAATAATTTTATTTTTCATATATTCTTTGTCAATTAAACTTTAATTCCAATTTTTAAATTTGACTCTTCATTAAATTTTTTTTTGTTTAATCATGAGCATAGAAATCTATATTCTAATTTTTAATATAAGATTTACAAAAGTGTCTTTGTGTCTAGACACCTTTGAAATATATTAAAGCTAAGAATTTTCTCTCCAGGGAAATGCATATACATGTAAAATATTACAAGAATAATCCATTGAGGTCAAAGTTTTTCTGAAGTTTACTCATGAACATTTTGGAATGATTTTATCAAGGATGAAACTAGAGAAAAAAATCATCAAAAAGTGGAACATTATTATTCCAAAGTTTTCAAAAGCTTCCAATAGTAAGCAATTAAATGAGCAGTAAAGCAATGAGAGGGTAAAAAATTATTTTTTAGACATTATGATTATGAATTCAATTCCAAGAGAATCTTGAATTCTGAAAAAAATTACAATTAATGGATTCAGTTAAGCATCTAGCTACTGAATATATGCAAAAATAATAGCTTTCTTATATCTTACAATAACTAGGTCAAAGATATAATAGCAGAGAAATAGTATTCAATTCAACATATTAATAAAGAATGTGAATGCTCAGGAGTATATAATAAGAAATGTGTCAGAATTGTTTAAAGAGAGCTACAAAGTTTACTGTGAGATGTAAAAGAAGATTTTAATAAACAATGTGGCATAGTAGAAGCTTGTAAAAACAAAACAAAACAGTATAAAGATAATAATTGTTTAAAATTGAATCAAAGCTTAATAGAATTTCAACTAAAATTCTGATGATTTTTTGTTGGAACTCAAAAACATGTTTCTTAAATTAATATGGAATTAAAAATAAACTAAAATCTGAACAAATTAGAAACATTGTATTAAAGATTTCATATATCTTGTTCTAACATAATACAATATTTTATACAACTGTAACAATTAAAACGAATGAACAAAGTGGTACTGACAAAAGAATGCAGAGAGATCAATGAAATTAAATACATAGTCCTAAAATAAAACATACTATAACATGACCAATATATTCTTTGAGATTTTATTAAGAAGGCTTTTCCTTTCATTACTTCTTTAAAGGGGGCTTTAATTGAGGAAAAGGTCTAAATCTAACTGATTTTGGAAAACTCTGGATAAACATAATTTATATTCTTTATGTTCTTAAATATATAACTATACATGTATGCAATATAAATTTGTAAAAAGAAATACAGTTAACAATTTTTATCAAATGGAGATATTTATAAGGAATCAAGATGTCTGCTTAAAAATTTAAAATAATTAATTTCTAGCCTGACCAAGTGGCACAGTAGATACAGCATCAGCCTGGAATGCTAAGGACCCAGGTTTAAAATCTCAAGGTCGCTGGCTTGAGAGTGGGATCATACAGTTTGAGTGCAGGCTCACCAACTTGAACGTGGTGTCACCAGCTTGAGTGTGAGATCATAGATATGACCCCATGATTGCTGCCCTGAGCAAAAAGGTTGCTGGTTTGAGCAAGGGGGTCACTTGCTCAGCTGTAACCTCTCAGTCAAGGCACATATGAGAAAGCAATCAATTAACAATTAAGGTGCTGCCACTATAAGCTGATGCTTCTCTTCTCCCTTCCTGTCTGTCTGCCCTGTCTGTCCCTCTCTCTCTCACACACACACTAAAAAAATAAATAAATAAAAATAAAATAATAATAATTCATTTCTGTACACTCATACTAATATGAATATCATTTTAAAAACAGAGGGATATAATTAAGATAAAATGAAAAACACAAGGTTAATGTCCAGTATCAAAAAAATATTAACTCTAACAATAATGAGAATAAATGTATTTTATGTACTTTTATAATCAAAACAATAATTCTAAATGGATTTTTTAAATTTGATTTAACCATCTTATAAATCAAATAAAAAATGCACAAAGAAAACAACAACAAAAATGTAGCTAGAAAGGCAGAACTTTATTTCCTTATTTTTTAATTCAGTTAGAGGAGGAGAGGCAAAGAGACAGACTTCCGCATGTGCCCCAACCAGGATCCACCCACCCACGAGCCCACTATGGGGCAATGTTCTGCCCATCTGGGTATTGCTCCTTTGCTCAGCAAGTGAGCTCTTAGCACCTCAGGTGGAGGCCATGGAGCCATCCTCAGTGCCCAGGGCCAATTAAGTCATGGCTGCAGTAGGAAAAGGGAGAGAGAGAGAGAGAAGCAAGAGGGGGAGGGGAAGAGAAGCAGATAGGTTCTTCTAGTGTGTACTATGACTGGGAATTGAGCCCAGGATGTTTAACGCCAGGCCAACACTCTACCACTGAACCAACCAGCTGGGGCTATAACTTTCTAATAGGAAGAGAGTTGGTGATCAAATAGTATCACATGATAACCTAAAATATGAATTGGATATTGGAGGAGGTTTGAAATTTTTTATATTGTTGATATACTCTAAGAAAACAATCTTAGTTTAAATTTTAGAAAAATTATAAATTCTTTGGTCTTAGGAAGTTTAGGGAACATTACATCAAACTAGCAAATCATGTTGACATTTTTTGTGTGTGTGACAGTGACAAAGAGAGACAGAGAGAAGGACACACAGACAGGAAGGGAGAGATGAGAAGCATCAATTTTTCCTTGCAGCACCTTAGTTGTTCATTGATTGCTTTCTCATACGTGCCTTGACCGGGGGGCTAAAGCAGAGCAAGCGACCCCTTGCTCAAGCCAGTGACCTTGGACTTAGGCTGGTGAGCCTTGCTTAAACCAGATGAGCCCATGCTTAAGCCAGCAACCTCAGGGTTTCAAACCTGGGTCCTCCACATCCCAGTCCAAGGCTCTATCCACTGCACCACTACCTTGTCAGGCCATGTTGACTTTTTAAAAAAATATATTTTAATGTTTATTTTATTGATTTTAGAGAGAGGAAAGGGAATAGAGGGAGAGATGAAACATTAATCAATCTGTTCTTCTTTGTGCCCTGACCAGGGATCAAACTGGCAACCTCTGCACTTTGGGGTGATGCTCTAACCAACTGAGTAATAATCCAGCCAGGGTTCATGTTGCCTTTTTATGCCTGGGATTTTGAAAGAAGTAATAGTATTTCAAAATCATTAATCCTCAAGGCAAGCTCACTGACAAACATGGTGGGCATCCGTTGGGGTAGCAGTGGTAATTGAACATTGGATGGTATATGGGTGGAAATTCTATCTTCAAACTAGAAAGAGATGAAGAAAAACTTTCTTGATGGGTCACTTTGTTTCTTTGACATAACTCTGTGTATAATTAAGCTGTTTAGGGCATTGACTCTATCAAAATGAGAAATTTCTGTTTAATTAAGAATGCCATAGACAAGTTTAAAGATTAGTGTTGAACTTAGTAAATACATTTATTGAAATATCTAAAGCTAACAAGGCATTAACATACATTCTGTACATGGAACTACTTTAAGTGACAAAGATAAAAGTAAAAAACCCAATAGTAAAAGAGGCAAAAAATATGAACAGGCAATTCATTGAAAGAAAAATCTGAACAACTAATGCAAATATAAGTGCTCCACCTCAATGGCAGCCAGAAAAAAAGAGGAAAAACAAATAAATTCAAATAAGAAAGTATGAGTTAATTCCCCACTGGTGACATTAGAAAGCTAGATATTAGTGTATGTGGTGACCACATGAGAAGCAAGGGCCCTGAAGCAACGTTAGAATTTCTGCAGATGTGGCCATTACAAAAATAAGAAAAGAGAAAAAGCCATAATTTAGAGATTGCTTTAACTGTAATCATTGCTGCTTCTGCTTTTAAAACATAATTTCAGTCAACATAGGTTGCAGAGAAAAATATCTTTTCAAAATTTTCCTTGTTTCTTTATTTGATCAAAACTATTTTTCTGACTACACAATTCTCTGAGCACTGTCATCATCCTCATCTTCATTATCATTTCTATATATTGATTTTCAAAATAAAACAATAGAGATCCTATAGAGATACCATATTTTTATTAAACTTCCTGTAAAATTTTATTTAATATTTTGAGATACCATCCACAACAAATACATTTAGTTTTTTTAAAATAAAGACATAGATTTTATATGTAAAATGACAGTTTATTTTAACATGGCTTATTTTTATAATGGAGTTTAGTTTTCTTGTACTGGTAACGTTACAATTATTGCCCAGTAGAGAGACAAAGATCTATGAAATAAATGCTATGTTTTATTCTGTATTTATTTCTCTTTTTTTTCTTTTTTGTGACAGATACAGAGAAAAAGACAGAGAGAGAAACAGCTAGGGATAGACAGACAGGAAGGGAGAGAGATAAGAAGCATCAATTCTTTGTAGTGGTACCTTAGTTGTTCATTGATTGCTTTCTCATATGTGCCTTGGCTGGGGGTCTACAGAGGACCAAATGACCCCTTGCTCAAGCCAGTGACCTTGGGTTCAAGCTGGTGAGCTGTGTTCAAACCAGATGAGTCTATGCTCAAGCTGGCAACCTTGGGATTTTTTTTATTGATTTTAATTTATTGTGTTTACTTAGATTCTAGTGTCCCCCTGACTGCATCTCCCCTCCCCCATGTTCCCCTCAACATCCCTCTTAACCCCCTTCCTGCAACATCCTCCCCCTTCCCTCTAGGATTATCCCATCCTATTATCCTTTTTCCCTCTGTCTGCTTTCCTTCTGGTTCCTTTGATCCCACCGCTGTCTCTATTCCGTTCCTTGGTTCACGTTGTTCATTGGATTCCTCAAATGAGTGAGATCATATGATATTTTTCTTTCTCTGCCTGGCTTATTTCACTTAACATATTAGTTTCCAGGTCTACCCATATAGTCGCAAATGGTAAGATTTCCTTCTTTTTCGTGGCCTCATAGTATTCCATTGTGTTATATGTACCATTGCTTTTTAATCCATTCATTTAATATTACTAATCATTAGAGAAATGCAAATTAAAACCACAATGAGATATCACCTCACACCAGTCAGAATGGCGCTCATCAACAAAACAACACAGAATAAGTGCTGGAAAGAATGTGGAGAAAAGGGAACTCTCCTGCACTGCTGGTGGGAATGCAGACTGGTACAGCCACTGTGGAAAACCGTAGGGAGATTCCTCAAAAAATTAAAAATGGAACTGCCTTTTGACCCAGCCATTCCACTTTTAGGAATATATCCCAAGAACAGCACATGAATGATTCAAAAGGAGAAAGGCACCCCCATGTTTATGGCGGTATTATTTACAACAGCCAGGATCTGGAAACAACCTTGGGATTTTGAATGTGGATCCTCTGTGTTCCAGTCTGGTGCTCTGTCCACTGCATCACCACCTAGTCAGGCTATTTTTTATTTTTATTTGGGTTAAATATAATGTTTAGAAAAAGCAGGTGAGTTGGCATCAAGACCATATGTGTTGTAAAGTACCCATACCTCAAGTCTGCAGGTTTACGTAAAGACACCAAGTCCAGATGAATTTTGAAGAGTTTTATTAAAGGAGGAGATTTATTAAATATGCCGGCCAAAATATAGCTGACATGGAATCCCAAATAATGTGCCCCCAAAATATTTCAGGGGCTGTTTATATACCCTTGATCACACACAGGCAGGGCAGAGCATGACATCATGGCACAAACTTACAACATTTGTTTAGGGCATACACAGAAACATTAAAACTTTCAAGGTAACACAATCAAAGATGTTTATAAATCTTTTAGGGTTTTTTTTGCCTAGAAGTATGTTATTCTCAGGATTCCAGAAAGGGGGAGGAACTACAATCAATGTAGGGTGGTATGTAAATTCTGTCTCCCATTGAAAGAGAAGAAGTTTCTCGGTTAACCTTTATTTTAGATTCAAAACTAAATGACTCATTGTTCTTGCAAGTCAGAAACTTCTACATTCTTCTCCCTTCCTCCTCCCCCTCAAAGGAAGGATGGGACAGGAAAGCCTGACCTTTCCTCCTAGAATATCAATATTAATTTTTCAGCTTTTTGGTACCTTACAACATATGGATATGACAAAAACTGAATAGAAATGCATTGATATATTTAGGATACTTGAGTTTGATCTTAGGAGTTGAAGAAATAACATATAATTTCAAATGAGTGAATAAACAATTGGATCTCAAGTAGGACAATCATGGATAAAACATTATCTCTTTTCTAACCACTACACATTTCCTTGGAGAACAGAACGATTCCACAATGACATACAACAACACTACTACTAATAATAAGGGTAAAAATATTGAGAATCATAACTAGCATTCTTTAGCACTTTGTGACCACAACTCCTATATGCCTTGCTTATAAACTAGATAAACTGAATAACTCAGTTTATCCTCACAATATCTTTGTCAATGTAAAACAACTTCCAAACCTGTAAGACTTTTTATGAGTTTATTTGAGCCAAACTGTCAACAATTGCTGGGAAGCAAAGTCTCAACGGATAGAGAAAGAGCTCCAAAAAAATGGCAGTTTTACTACTTATTTTATACATTCAAATCAAAGGGAAAGATGTCAGAGCTTATGTGAAATTGATTGGTGATGGATTAAGGAGGCAGGAGAAGCAAAGTGGGGAAGTCTTGGATTGGATAAAAGTAAAATGTATATACTAAAACCTTTCTTACATAGGGGGGCACAACACAGGTTAATTAACATGATAATAATAACAATGAAAGGGTTTGTTGGTCCCTGGTCTGGTGGGTGCAGGAAAAAGAATACCCATGCATTTCAAAAGCATGTTGACAGGTACATTATTGCAGGTGCCAAAAGCAATGTACAAGTTTCAAAGCAAACACTGACCTTATTCAGATAGAGAATGTGGGTTAGCTGTGTTAGGCTTGCTCGCGGGGTTACCAGCTGCAAGTACTTTGCCTGATTAGTGTGTGAGTGCACGGCTGCACCACATGTGTATGGCCTATACAAGGCTATGGGTACTTGTGCTCAGGGGGATTGTGGATGGGAGATTGCCTGCCTGCCAGTGTGAGGGACCATTTTTCTGTTTGTTTGCCTGAGAAGCGGTTTTCCTGCCTGTATGTTTATCTGCCATTGTGAGACTTTATTAAATGGAATGGCCCAACCCTTTCCAGCTCCACAATTTTTCTACCATCTGCCTGAATCCAATGTGAACCTTCCTGGCCTCGGCCACCGGCAATATAGAGAATAACTCCCGAGGACCTGACTACCCAACATAAACTGCTTTTAGTTAAAAATTTTCAATTTCAGACCATCCTGTGTGTTTACTTTAGGTCCCAGAGTATGTAAGAACACCATGCAAGCTTTTTGTGAGCTTATCAGGTTGAGCATGTGGCCCTTTTTTTGTCCACAATCTTATGAGACAAAGATTCTTATTTTCTTCATTTTGTGTATAAGAAACTGAGTCTCCAAATGGTTAAATAAAATATTGCCAAAGTAAATGGCAAAGGTAATAGTCAGGCTGAACACTATTACTTCCAGAACCTTTCTTTAAAACTATTATACTACTATACTGCATCTCAATTGAAATAAACACTGTTTTATAAAATATATATTGAGGGGTGTGGGACAGCCATGTTAGGGTTGCTTGCGAGTTTACTGGCTGTGAGCACTTTGCTTGATTAGTGCATGAGCACACGCGCATAGCTTATATAAGGTTATGGGTGCTTCCCTGGGGCTGTAATTCTCCCAGATGGCTCTCACACCATGGTGAGGTGTGGTTTTCCTTGCTCCCTGAAAAGCAGATTTCCCTTTGTTTATTAGCTCTTTCCCTTTGATTATTTGCTCGCCTGTCTTTGCGAGCCTCCAATAAACAGGCATGGCTTGACACTTTGTGGCTCCGCAGTTTCTCTACCGTCTGCCTGAATCCAATGTGAACCTGCCTGGCTTAGCCACCGACATTACAAGGGGCATCTAATGATTAAGGAGAAACTATCTCAGGGATACTTCATAGAAATAACAGTTAAAATGGGCCTTAAAGCATGGGTTTGACTGGTATACACAAGGCAGATAAGAGCATTGTATAGTAACCACACAATGAAGAAAAGCATCAATCTCTAAAAAATATAGCCTCATATTGTATAAGTTCCATGAGAAGAGAGACCATGTCTGATTCATGCATTGTGAGATCTCCAGTACCTAGAATTTTTTTTTATTGCTAAAAGGCATTAGGAGCAAAAAACATATGCCACTAAATTTTATATGTTGAGCCATAAACATAATTGCTGGTAGACATGTGCGCACATTGAAATGCTCGCTACAAGGATAATATGCTAAACAATTTTAATATTATATTGTCTTTATTGTATACAATTTGAATTTTTTTTCTCAGACCTTTCTCTTCTCACTCATAAATTCCAACAAAAAATCAAATAAAAATACCAACCATATGCAAATATGGCCTCTCTGATCTTATACTTCTCACTGTGTTATAGTCTTCTTCAGGTTCTGCATAGTGAATGTTCTTAATACAATACTGGAGTTTGTGAGGTTGCAATCTTACACATTGCAACTACTTTTATATATCAGGAAAAAATTCCTTTGGGAAACTAATAAAGGTATGGAGGTAATATTTCAAACAAACACCAATTTGAAATGTAAGCAACGCCTAGCCTGTGGTGACACCATGGATAAAGCGTTCACCTGGAATGCTGATGTCGATAGTTGTAAGCCCCAGCCTGGCCCAGTCAAGGCACATACAAGAAAAACAACTACTGCAAGTTGGTGCTCCTCGCTCTTTGCTCCCTTTCTCTGTCTCTCTTTCTTTCTCTTCTGAAATCAACAAATAAAATCTTAAAAAAAAAAAAAAAGGAATGTAAGCAATCTAGATTATCAAACTCTTAGTGACAATTTAAAAAGTTCATAAATTATTGGTAAGAACATAGCTGGGTGCAGCAACTGAACTTTTATAAATACGGAAATGGGTCTCAGATAAATGGCCCACAGCCGTAATCAATCTTAAGTGGCATAACAATGGTAAGTGAAAAAAATGTTTTTATTATGCTGGAATCACTGTGATAAAAATAAATAAATCATTGTATGACTGTGGGGAAGGCTGACTTAGGCTTGCTCATGGGTTTACCGGCTGCAAGCACTTTGCTTGATTAGTGCGTGAGCACACAGCAGAGGCACGTGTGCAAAGCCTATATAAGGCTATGGGTGCTTTCCCTAGGTAGTAATTCTCCCAGATCGCTCACCAGCCACTGTGAGGTGCGGTTCTCCTTGCTCCCTTGCCCTTACTGTGAATAGCAGATTTTCTTTTGTTTATTAACTCTTTCCCTTTTGTTGTTTATTTGCTCACCTGTCTCTGTGAGCCTCCAATAAATGGGTATGGCCCGACACTTTCCGGTTCCGCAGTTTCTCTATTGTCTGCCCGAATTCAATGTGAACCTGTCTGGCCTAGACCACTGGCATTACAACAACCAAAGTAGCCAAGGAAATTGAGCAGGAAACTGGTTGTCAAGAATTGGTAGGGTCAGCTCTAGTCAATTGCTCAGTGGTAGAGCATTGGCCAGAGTATAGATGTCCTAGGTTTGATTCCCAGTCAAGGCACACAAGAGAAGCACTCATTTGTTTCTCCACCCCTCCCACTCTTGTTTTTCTTTCTTTCTCTCTCTCTTCTCATCCTGTAGCCATGGCTCATTTGGAACGAATGGCCCCAGGCACTGAGGATGGCTCCATGGCCTCCACCTCTGGTGTTAAGAAGAGTTCCTTTGCTAAGCAAAGCCAGATGGGCAGACATTGCCCCTAGAGAGCTTGCCTTATGGATCTTGGTCAGGGCACATGCAGAAGTCTGTCTCTGCCTTCCCTCCTTCTACTGAATTTAAAAAAAAAGAAAGAAAAAAAAGAATGGTAGGGTCATGTTTGCTAGTGCCATAGTATCACAGGGAAAAATGCTACTATTGGAAAATCAATACTAACAACAACTAACTTTAATGCATGTATTTTTCAATGAAGAGCTAAAATTTCTTAGAGTTCTGAGTTTTTGAAGCATTTAGAATACCTAACATTTTCAAGCTCTCCTTACCAAAGAGTTGCTGTACAAGAAAGTTGCCTTTTCATTCCTCTCTGAGGAGGCTTTTCAGCTTTACACAAATTGTTCTTTATAAATGCACTCAGCTGTTGATTTCTGTAGAAAAATGTCTATGCTTCAATGATTTCATAATGATTAATGAAAATAAAACTAGAAATAGATGAAACATTAGATAACTTTTATATTCAAAGTCATTAATAGCCATATAGGGAGTTCTGAAAGGCGCATTGAAATAGATTATTATAACAAGGCAAATTAATGTTTTTTTCAGTTTAGAAAATAAAGTTGATTAGTTTATGAGAAATTCATTACCAGAATAATTTTTCATATCTGAATAATAAATTATAGGGTATGTACAACTAATTTAGATCCATTTTTGTGTGACATATTTGACCTGCTTTTGTTTATGGAATAAATGCAGCTGCTAAATGTGTTTATATAATAACCAATTAATGTTTGATGGTTCATCAACTTGATCCATGAATCTTGTAAAAAAAAACAAATAAGAATTACTAAATTGAATGGCATGCCCTGTAGTAGCTAATATTCTTCTGGGGAAAACACTTTGAAATAATATTTTAGCAAGGTATACTTCATTATATTGCACAATAATACACAGATTAACTACATCACTTCAGAAGTGCCGTTATTTTCTCTCTAATAGAACACTTACTCATCTCTTTTTATATAAAAGTAATACATATTAATTTCAAAACATTACTTTAAAAATAATGTGTGTGTTGTGAATAACTTTCAAGGGGCATTGTAGTTAATAAAAAAAATTTTCTTTTTTAAATTAGAAAATTTTATACATATATCAGATTTATATATGTTGACTATTCAAAATAAGAATATAAAAGCTAACTTTAAATTTTAAAAAAAATTTCCATTGAATTTATTGGGGTGGCACTGGTTAACATAATTATACAGGTTTCGAGTGCCCAATTCTACAACACATCTCTGTGCACCTTTTTGTGTGTTTACCCTACCTCAAGTCAAGTTTTTCTCCATCACCATTTGCTCCCCTATCCCCTCTCCTCCTCCACTATCTCTACACCCCACAATTACCAAACTGTTGTCCATGTCCATAGTTTTTTCTTTTTTTGTCTTTTTATGCTCAGTCTTTCCACCCCCTTTCTCAGTCCCCCACATTTAACTGTCAGCCTGTTCTTTCTATGTGTATGACTATGTCTCTATTTTGCTTGTAAGTTCATTTTATTCATTAGATTGCACATATGAGTGAAATCATATGGTGCCTATCTTTCTCTAATTATTTCACTTAGCCTAATGCTCTCCAGGTCCATCAGTGGTGTTGTAAAAGGTAACATTTCCTTCTTTTACATTGCCATGTAGTATTTCGTTGTGTAAATGTACTACACTTATTTTTAAAGTGAGAAGAAGGGAGATGGTGAGACAGACTTCCACATGTGTCCTAACTGGGATCCACCAAGCAACCCCTGTCTTGGACTGATGCTGGAATCAACTGAGCTATTTTTAGCACCTAAGGCTGACACTCAGACCAACTGAGCTATCTTTAGCTCCTGGGTCAACGTTTGAACCCACTGAGCCACTGGCTAGTGGAGGAGAAGGAGAGAAAGGGAAAGGAAGAGAAAGGAAAGCAGATGATCACTTCTCTTGTGTACCCTTACCAGAAATCAAACCTGGGACATACACATGCTGGGCTGATGCTCTATCCACTGAGCAAACCAGCCAGGGCCATTTTTAATTTTTTGAGGTAACTTGATACTTTTTTCCACAGTAGCTGTACCAATTTGAATTTCCAGTAACAGTGTATGGGTGGTTGTTTTTTTTGCCACACCCTTTGTGATAGCCATTTTGAGAGGTGTGAGGTGGTATCTCATTGTGGTGTTAATTTGCATTTCTCTGATGATTATTGACATTGAGCATCTTTTCATGTGTTTATTGGTCTCTTTGGAAAAGTGTCTATTCAGATCCTTTACTCGTTTTTTTACTGGATTGTTTGATTTTTTGGTATTGAGTTTCATAAATCCTTTATACATTTTGGATATTAATCCCTTATCAGATGTATTGACAAATAATTCTTCAATTCAGTGAGCTGCCTTTTCATTTTGTTGATAGTTTCCTTTACTATGTAAAAACCTTTGAGTTTGATATAGTCTCCTTTGTTTATTTTATTTTTTTGTTTCCCATGTCTGAGGATGTATATCTGAAAAAATATTGTTATGAGAAATGTCTGAGATTTTACTGCCTGTGTTTTCTTCTAGAATTTTTCTTGTTTTTTTTTTGTCTAATATTTAAGTATTTAATGCATTTTGAGTTTACTTTTGTGTATATTGTAAGAAGGTGGTCTAGTTTCATTTTTTTGCATGTAGCTGTTCAATTTTCCCAGCAACATTTATTCAATAGACTGTCTTAATCTCATCGTATGTCCTTGCCTCCTTTATTAAATATTAATTAACCATATAGATGTGTGTTGATACCTAAGCTTTCTATTCTATTCCATTGATCTATATGTCCTGTTTTTATGCCATTATTGTGCTGTTTTGATTACTATGGTCTTGTAGTATAGTTTGATATCACATAGTGGGATTTCTCCAATTTTGTTCTTTCTCAAGATTGCTTAGGCTACTCAGGGTCTTTTGTGGTTAGTTCCACATACCTTTTTGCAAATTTTGTTCTAATTCTTTAAAATACACCACTGATATCTTAATAAGAATTGCATTGCACTTATAGATTGTTTGGGTAATATGGGCACTTTAATTATGGTAAGTCTTCCAATACATAAACATGGTACATGCTTTCACTTATTTGTATATTCTTCAATTTTTTTCAGTGTCTTATATATTTTTGAGTATAAATCTTTTACTTCCTTAGAATAAATATAATCAAGATGGCCATATTACCCAAAGAAATATACAAATTTAATGCAATTCCCATCAAAATTCCAATGACATTTTTTAAAGAAATGGAGCAAAAAATCATCAGATTTATATGGAACTATAAAAAACCCCAAATAGCCAAAGCAATCCTAAAGAAAAAGAATGAAGCTGGGGGCATTACAATACCTGACTTCAAACTATATTATAGGGCCATGACAATCAAAACAGCATGGTATTGGCAGAAAAATAGACACTCAGACCAATGGAACAGAATAGAAAACCCAGAAATAAAACCACATATATATAGTCAAATAATTTTTGATAAAGGGGCCAACAACACACAATGGAGAAAAGGAAGCCTCTTCAACAAATGGTGCTGGGAAAACTGGAAAGCCACATGCAAAAGAATGAAACTGGACTACAGTTTTTCCCCTGTACTAAAATTAACTGAAAATGGATCAAAGATCTAAACATAAGACCTGAAACAATAAAGTACATAGAAGACATAGGTACTAAAATCATGGACCTGGGTTTTAAAGAGCATTTTATGAATTTGACTCCAAAGGCAAGAGAAGTGAAGGCAAAATTAATGAATGGGACTACATCAGACTAAGAAGTTTTTGCTCAGCAAGAGAAACTGATAACAAAATAAACAGACAGCCAACTAAATGGGAAATGATATTTTCAAACAAGGGCCTAATATCCAAAATATACAAAGAACTCATAAAACTCAACAACAAACAAGCAAACAATCCAATAAAAAAATGGGAAGAGGACATGAACAGACACTTCTCCCAGGAAGAAATACAAATGGCCAACAGATATATGAAAAGATGCTCATCTTCTTTAGTTATTAGAGAAATGCAAATCAAAACTGCAATGAGATACCATCTCACACCTGTTAGATTAGCTATTATTAACAAGACAGGTAATAGCAAATGTTGGAGAGGCTGTGGAGAAAAAGGAACCCTCATACACTGTTGGTGGGAATGTAAAGTAGTACAACCATTATGGAAGAAAGTATGGTGGTTCCTCAAAAAACTGAAAATAGAACTACCTTATGACCCAGCAATCCCTCTACTGGGTATATACCCCCAAAACTCAGAAACACTGATACATAAAGACACATGCAGCCCCATGTTCATTGCAGCATTTTTCACAGTGGCCAGGACATGGAAACAACCAAAAAGCCTGTCAATAGATGACTGGATAAAGAAGATGTGGCACATATACAGTATGGAATACTACTCAGCCATAAGAAATGATGACATCGGATCATTTACAGCAAAATGGTGGATCTCGATCACATTATATGAAGTGAAATAAGTAAATCAGAAAAAACCAGAAACTGCATTATTCCATACGTAGGTGGGACATAAAAGTGAGACTAAGAGACATTGATAAGAGTGTGGTGGTTATGGGGGGAGGGGGGAGAGGGAGAGGAAAAGGGGGAAGGGGAGGGGCACAAAGAAAACTAGATAGAAGGTGACAGAGGACAATCTGATTATGGGTGATGGGTATGCAACATAATTGAATGACAAGATAACCTGGACATGTTACCTTTGAATATATGTATCCTGATTTATTGATGTCGCCCCATTAAAAAATAAAATTATTAAAAAAATAATAATAATCTTTTACTTCCTTGTTTAAATTTATTCCTAGGTATATTATTCACTTATTTATTTTTGATGCAATAGTGAATTGGATTGCTTCCTTAGTTTCCCTTTCTGATAGTTAATTAGTGATGTATGAAAATGTCACTGACTTCCAGATATTTAATTTGGATCATGTTACATTACTATTTTATATATCAGTTCTAGTAGGTTTTCTTTCTTTCTTTCTTTCTTTTTTTTTTGGTGGAATTATTAGGGTTCTTTATATAGAGCACCATGTCATCTGCAAATAACAGTTCTACATCTTTCTTTTCAATTCGGATGTGTTTTTTTTATTTCTTCTTTTTGTTGATTGTTTTTGCTAGAATTTCCTTATATTGTTTCTGTTCTTATGAGAAATGCTTATAGTTTTGCCCATTGAGTAGTGTGATATTGGCTGTGGGTTTGTCATGGTTGGCCTTTATTATGTTGAAGTTTGTTTCCTCTATTACCATTTAGTTAATATTTTACCTGATATCATTTCTACATCTGTTGACAAGACCATGACATTTTTTTTCCTTCATTTTATGTGGTGTATTATGTTTATAGAATGGTGTGGCAAACTTGCTTCCCAAAAATAAATTCATCTTGGTCATGGTCTATGATCTTTTTATTGTATTTCTAGATCTGATTCGCT
Organism: Saccopteryx bilineata; assembly: GCF_036850765.1. Classification (NCBI taxonomy): domain Eukaryota; kingdom Metazoa; phylum Chordata; class Mammalia; order Chiroptera; family Emballonuridae; genus Saccopteryx; species Saccopteryx bilineata. The sequence continues at coordinate 66,950,240 of NC_089498.1, forward strand.
AATATTGTGTTAATGATTTTAGCATCTATGTTTATCAGGGATATTGGCCTATACTTTTCTTTCTTTGAAGTGTATTTGTCTGGTTTTAAAATTAGAATAATGCTGGACTTGTGTAATAAGCTTGGACGTCTTCCTTACTTTTAAATGTTTTGGAATATTTTGTGAAGTATAGGTGTTAGTTCTTCTTTGAATATTTGGTAAAATTCACTAGTGAAGCCATCAGTCTAGACTTTTGTTTGTCGAAAGTTTTTTATTGCTGTTCAATTTCATTAGCTGTAATTTACTTAGATTCTCTTATTCTTCTTGATTCAGTTTTGGAAGACTCTATGTTTCTAGGAAATTATCCAATTTGTTGGCACACAGTTGTTCATAATATTTTCTTACAATCCTTTGCTTTTCTTTGGTTTCAGTTGTTACTTCTTATATCTCTGATTTTTACTTATTTGGGTTCTCTTTTATTTTTTTTCTTTATAAATCTGGTCAAAGATTTGTCAGTCTTGTTTATCTTTTCAAAGAACATCTCTTAGTTTCATTGATCTTTTGTTTTGTTTTAGACTCTATCTTGTTCATTTCTGCTCTTACCTTAATTTTTTTTGCTTTCTGCTCATTTTGGGATATGTTTATTGTTATATTTCTAGTTCCTTTAAGTATAAAGTTAGATTATTCATTTGAAAGTTTTCTTATTTCTTGAGGTAGGCCTATAATGCTATGAATTTACCACTTCAGACTGCTTTTTCTGTGTCCCACCAATTTTGGGTTGTTGTGTTTTTATTTTTATTTGTTTCAATGTACACTTTGATTTGTTTTTTGATCTCACTGTTAACCCATTCATAGTTTAGTGGCATGTTATTTAGCGCCCATGTCTTTGTGTATTTTTTCTCGTGATTAATTCTAGTTTTACACCATTATAATCAGAGATTTTTGATACTATTTTAATCTTCTTAATTTTATTGAGATATGTTTTGTGTCCTAACATGTGGTCTATGCTAGAAAATGTTTTCTGTGCATTTGAAAAGAATGTATATTCTACTGCTTTGGGGTGATATCTGAAGATATCAATTAAATTCATATAATCTTATGTGTTATTTAAGAGTGCCATTTTCTTGTTGATTTTCTGTCTGGAAGATCTATTTATTGATGTCAATGGTGTGTTAAATTCCCCTACTATGACTGTATTTCTGTCAGTCTCTCCCTTATGTCCATCAAGACTTGCTTTACATATTTAGGTTCTTCTACATTGAATGTGTAAACGTTATAAGCTTATGTTCTCTTGTTGTAATGTTTTAATTTAAATCGTGGATAGAAGGCAGGCATTTGTGTCTTCTTTTCTGAAACCCCATTTTAATTCAGTGCAAACTAGAAAGAGAAATAACTTCATAAAACAAAACAAATAATATGCTGTGATTACCAGCAGATGAGAACATAATAAACTTTTGAGAAACAGAGTTGTAAAGTAAAGTGATGAATGAAATGATTAAAGTAACCCACTCTCCAGGATATATACAGCTAAGGTGAAAATCAGTTAGGTCATAAGAGGGTTACAAAATAAGGCTAGATTCTATGTTTAACTATGGAACAACTAGATAATTCAATCATTCTTTGTAGCTTTTTTAAGATGAAAACAGAGCAGCCAGTTTTTTTATTTTCTAGTCAAAAACTGGAGGATTTTTCTATAAAGAAGTTTAGTGCACTGTTTGTCTCCTTTTATTGGGGTTAACACCCTTGATTTAAGTGCTCTTCACCCTGGCTTTACCTATACCATAACTCAGTAGCAAACACATCAACTGGATCTATCATTCTTGCTATGAATACTCTATCAAAAGCAGCAGTATATGAAATAAAATTTTTTTAAACTAAAAAAGTACTAATTTTATAAAGAAAAAAGAAAAAAATTGAGATACTGAACAATATCAACAAAAAAATTTAAAAGAAAAAATAACTATATAACTATATATATTTGTTGTTGTTGTTTTTGTGACAAAGACAAAGAGAGACAGAGAAGAGGGACAGATAGGAATGGAACCTTAGTTGTTCATTGATTGCATTCTCATATGTGTCTTGACTGGGGGGCTACAGCAGACCAAGTGACTCCTTGCTCAAGCCAGAAACCTTGGGCTCAAGCTGGTGAACCCCGCTCAAACCAGATGAGCCTGCACTCAAGCCATTCAAGCCGGTGACCTTGGGGTTTTGAACCTGAATCCCCGTGTCTCAGTCCAATGCTCTGTCCATTCTGCCACCACCTGGTCAGGCAAAATAACAATATTTAGTAACAATTAAAAATGCAATAAAGAACTAGAAGACTTGTTTTCTTTTAGTTACTTATGCTTATTCAGAGCAAAAGAGAAAAATTAGGAAAAGAAAATAACCTGGGATTCAGGAAACAGTGAAATGAAGATAGTAGTATGGTGAAATATAATCTTAGGATAATAGCTGTGCTCCTGACCCAAAATGAAAATCTCCATAGAGCAGTAGTTTGAAAGTCTAAGAGGAAAAATTTGGGAAATGAAAGGGAGATGTGCATAAAATTCTACATATGGTAGGTATATTGTGAATTTGGAAAACATTCATTGTTCTTTTGTAAATAGATAAGAAAGGCAATAAAATGCATGAAAAAATATACACAAGAACATTGTTATCTACATATACAACATTAAATGTGATTTGAACTTTTAAAAAATGGTACAGAATAAAGAAAATGATTTTATTTTGACTAAAAACATTTTCTTTAATTGGAAAAAAAGTTGTGATGATAAGTCTAAAGAGAAGAAAAGTAATTCTAATAAACAGCTGTGCTGTTAAAAATTAACACAATAATTTACACATAAGTTAATATATAATTACATTATATTAAAATTATATGTTTTATATATTATATTTTAATAACATTTTTGTATTTTATATTATAATATTTAATAATACATTTCAACCTAATTTATTTAGATTTTATACATGAATATAATATTTTTTTTAGGATTTGGAAATAAACTATAGAGAAAGCCAGAAGACAGACATGTCATTACAAAACAGAGTGCAAACAATATCAAGTAAAAGTACAGGCAATAATTGTAGTGAGGATATATAGCAGGAGGAATTTGAAGGGAAAAGTAATTTTCATCTTAAGTATTAAAACATTTAAAGAAAATGTCTAAAGTAGGTGGGGTAAGGAACAGAGGTTTATGCACATTATTTTATATTAGTGATATTTAAAAGGAGCATCTAAATAAATAATGCACTGCACAATAACCACCACTAATACAGAATAAGATTTAGTTGTCTGGATTTACACAGTTTATCCATTCATCTTCTGAAGTATATCTTGGTTGTTTCCAAGTTTTAGCAATTATGAATAAAGGCTCTATAATTATCTTGTGCAGGTTTTTGTGTAGACATGTTTTCAACCCTTGGGTAAATACCAAGGAGTGCAATTGTTGGCTTTTATGGTAAACCTAAGTTTAGTTTTATAAGAAATTGTCAACCTGTCTTTCAAAACGACTGTACTATATGATATATCAATCCTGTTGCTTCACATTCTTGTCAGCATTTGGTGTTGTCAGTGTTTCAAAGTTTGTCTATTTTAATGGTTGGGTAGCGATATATTATTGTTTCATTTGCATTTCCCTGATGCGATATGACCCTGAGAATTTTATCATGGTTATTTATTGTCTGTATATATTCTTGGTGAGGTGTCTTCAGATCTTTTGTTCATATTCAATCAGGCTATTTTAAGTGTTCTTTGTATATTTTGATTAACAGTCCTTTCTCAGATAGATGTTCTGCAAATATTGTCTCTCAGTCTGTGGTTTGTTTTTTCATTCTCTTGATTGCCTTTTATAGAGCAGAATTTTTTAATTTTAATAAAGTTCAACTTATCAAGTATGTTTTTTATGAATTGTGTCTTTGGTTTGTACTTAAAAAGTCACAGTCAACCCAAGGTCAGGTCATATAGATTCTTTTCTGTTATGTTCTAAGAGTTGTATAGTTTTGTATACTATATTTGTCTATAATTTATTTGGGGTTAATTTTTGTGAAAGGCCTACATAGTCTATGTCTACATTCACTTTTTTGCATGTGTATGTCCAGTTGTTGCATCACCATTTTATAAAAAGAGTATTTTTGCTGCATTGTTTTTCTTTTCTTTCTCATTTGTCAAAAGTAAGTAGTCAATAATTGTGTTGGTCTTTTGTATAACATTTTAAAATCTGGTAAAGTATACATAACAATAACTTTTACTATATCCCTTTGGAGATATTTCTGACTTAATAACTGGAACAGACTTAAAATAGGAAAAAAGAAAGAGAGCAACTTAAGAAAAAGGGAAAGATTTTTTATTTAAATTTAATTTATTTTTACCCATAAAAATTCTCACATATTAAATTATTGTGTTTAATTCATCAGAATGTACATCATACACATATTGTCTGTTATAGGAATGTATTCCTTGAAGTAAATGCTACTTATAGCTGTGGTTCCAGATCCTTTTTTAATGTGTAAATTATGTATGTAAAATGTCCCAATGTATTCCATATTCTTCTGCTTGACACTGATAAAAAACAGTATTTTTCTCTATTATAAATCTCAAATTTCTTTTATCTGTAATAGAGCAAAAACGAAGAAACACAGATGACAGAGTGGGGCCATTAATTCTTCACTCGATCTTAGCCAAAAGGCCAAGAAGCAATGAGTTGATTCCTAATCAAGTTCCTGAGGTGTAAAACCTATGCACAAAATTTTAAGTAAGCTCTTCCAGTTACTTTGTTTTGTTTTTCTTTCCTTTATTTTATTTTATTTATTTATTTTTTTTACAGAGACAGAGAGAGAGTCAGAGAGAGGGATAGACAGGGACAGATAGACAGGAACGGAGAGATGAGAAGCATCAATCATTAGTTTTTCCTTGCGCATTGCGACACCTTAGTTGTTCATTGATTGTTTTCTCATATATGCCTTGACCACGGGTCTTTAGCAGACTGAGTAACCCCTTGCTCGAGCCAGCGACCTTGGGTCCAAGCTGGTGAGATTTGCTCAAACCAGATGAGCCCGTGCTCTAGCTGGCATCCTCAGCTTTCCAGTCCGATGCTCTATCCACTGCACCACCGCCTGGTCAGGCTCTTTCCTTGATTTTAATTAGTATAATCTGTCATAGAATTCAGCATACCTTACACTTATATTACAGAAAAATACTTGTGTCCTACATTAAACCAAGGGATTAGTATGTGAAAACCTCGTTATGAGTGTGATTGTTCAATGGTTCTGTCCCATTAATATCCAGTAAGTATTCTATATTTCCTGGAAATCCAGCAAGTATAATATTATAGGAGTACAGTTTGTATCTTTGATCTAAGTTAACATGCAAAATATGCAACATAGAACTCAAGTGAGAGAAATAGAAATAAGTTATGACACACATATGTATTATAAAAAAGTATTTTGATCTCTGGTCAGGGCATCACAAGAAGCAAGCAATGAATGCATGACTAAGTGGTACAACAAATGAATGCTTCCCTTCCTCTCTCTGTCTCTCTATAAATCAATCAGTAAATAAAAATTAAGCCCTAGCCAGGAGGCTTGGTTGGTTTGGAGCATCATCCTGAAACGTAGAGGTTGCCGGTTCGATCCCTAATGAGGGCACATAAAGGAGTAATTCAATGTGTCTGTCTCTTGTAACTATTTCCTTGCCTCTCCCTAAATTAAAAAAAAAATCAAAATATATCCCAAATATCTAAATAAATGAGCAGTTTCATCTTCAACAACCAGCATGATGTGTTATATTTGATAATGTGATGATTTTATTCTCTTAAGTAATGTTATTTAGTTGTTATTTATACTTTACATGCCTTTTAGTTCATTAATATTTCATTTGTCAAAAGAATTGTTTGATTCACAACAGGCAATTTTTTTATTATACTAGAGTTGAATAACATCAGTTCCTGATGAACTGTTTCTAGTGTTACTTATAAATCTGATTATAGCATGATAAAAGTTAGGGTAGATTGAGTGATTTGCCTTTCCTACATTTGATAAAATGAACACAATTGCCTTTTCTATATTATGTGAATTTACTTTCTCTAATAGTCATCTACACATCCATAATGCTCAACAAAATGTCTGTTCTGAGTTTACAACAGGCAGGGATCTAAATGAACGTGTAGGAGATATCTTTGTGTGCAACCTATTTTTTTTCCATAACTTTAAAATAACTTTAAGTAGCTCTAGGAACTATGACAAGACATGAAATATGATAGACATTAGATAATGTTTACTAAATAAGAAGTATATTATGATACTATATTTTGTATGAGTGAAAATTGCAGTTTTATTAAATCAAAAATAAGTGATAATGTGAGAGTCAGTACATAGAATATATATATATATATATATATATATATATATACATATGGCATTGTTTTATCAGATTATTTTATACCCTGACATACCTTTCAAAATCTTGATCACACCTCACTAGTTGGTGATAGCAGTCATCTCTCCAGACATCCCCCAAAAGGATAAAATAAATTATTTGTCCCATGAATCCTCAACATAGACACAGAGAAAATTTCTAAGATGGCAGAAGCTTCAAAAAACACTGATTGTTAAGTAGCTCATTAGTATCAATAACTATACTAGGGGTATTAGACAAAGCATAATTTACCCAATGATGGTACTAACCTGTGCTTCTCTGTTCTCCATGTTCCTTTTGTGTGTGTGTGTGTGTGTGCGCGCGCGTGAGCGCGCGCACGCACGCACGTGGCAGACACAGAGAGAAGGACAGACAGGAGGGGAGAGAGATGAGAAGCATAAATTCTTCGTGGTGGCACCTTAGTTGTTCATTGATCGCTTTCTTATATGTGCCTTGACTGGAGGGCTACAGCAGACCAAGTGACCCCTTGCTCAAGCCAGCAACCATGGGCTCAAGCCAGTGACCTTTGGGCTCAAGTCAGCAACCATGGGTTCATGTCTATTATCCCATGCTCAAGCCACTGACCTCAGTTGGGGCCTTGAACCTGGGTCCTCCGCATCCCAGTCTGATGCTCTACTCACTGCGCTACCACCTGGTCAGGCTCTGTTCTCCATGTTCTGATGCTTAGTTCTTCATAGCATCAGTTCTCTGTCACTGTTTGATGAATGTCTGGCTTATTTTACTCTATGTACAGTAGATCTATCATTCATTCAACAAGCAAAATATTAAACACTCATTCATGTAAGGCACTTGTTTTAAGAGTGCATCTGCCATGACAAACTGAAACAAACCTATTCATGTTTTAGATACTCTCTATAATTCAATAAGATCAAAGTAATAAATATGTTGGAATGGGACATTTTTCTCTTTTAGAATATTGAAAGTAGTTTGACTATCTGCCGCCTGTTATACTAATATTCTACAGCAGGGCTCGGGAACCTATGGCTCGCGAGCCAGATGTGGCTCTTTTGATGGCTGCATCTGGCTTGCAGATAAATCTTTAATAAAAAAATAATAACGTTAAAAATATAAAACATTCTCATGTATTACAATTCATTCATTTCCTACTGCTCATGTTCATGGTTACGGGTGGCTGGGGCCAATCAGAGCTGTCCTCCAGGACAACATCAAATTTTTATTGGATAATGCGTGACATATATGGGTCATTGTATGGCTCTCACGGAATTACATTTTAAAATATGTGGTGTTTATGGCTCTCTCAGCCAAAAAGTTTCCCAACCCCTATTCTACAGTGAGAAAAATAGTCATTAAATTGAGAAAATTGATACTTTCTCTATGGTTATAAGGCAATAAGTAGTCCTCCAAAATCCCCCTCAGGATTAAAAAAGAAAGACTAACGAGAAAGTTAAATTTCTTAGTTTACTAAGAGAACTTACTAAAAGTAATTTCAAATTTTTGTGGGCAATAGTTCCAATGAGTACTATTTTTCTAACTTTTGTTTTCTAAATATACATAACCATTAAAAAAAGAATCAAGATACTTTACCTAAAGTTTTTCTCAGTGTGTGAGTGTGTGTGTGTATGTGTGTGTGTAGAGAGAGAGAGAGAGAAAGAGAGAAAGAGGAGAAAGAGAAGGAAAGGGAGAGATAGAGAGAGGAAGCAATACTAGAAACAAATTTTATTATCATATATTTTCTTTATGGTTGAGGATTTTAACATTAATATACTGAAGTTTTAGAAAAAAATCAGCAGTATAATATCCTAAATTGTTTACATTGGAAGGAAAATTAATTCTTCGATTAGACTTAGACATAAAATGAGTTAGGAAATAAAAGCTGCCAGATCCCTAAGAATGAGGCCATTTACTTTTTCTTAGTAATAAGGATATTTTAAGAAAAAATAAAGCTCAGTTTACAAAAGAAACAAAAGTGGGGGGTACCTTACTGTAAGAGAGACTTCATAAGAAATATCACTTTAGTCTAGTATCACACATTCCTGTAAAAGAACTTTCATATTCTTTCTTGTTTTTTTATTATTATTATTATTATTATTATTATTATTATTATTAAAACGTGCACTGTGCTGGGAATGTAAATTGGTGCAGCCAAGATGGAAAACAGAATGGTAGTGCCTCAAAAATTTGAAACTAGAACCACCATATGATCTAGCTGTTCCACATCTAGGTTTTATCTGAAGGAAATAAAAAACCTAACTTGAAAAAATATTTGCACTTCTATCTTTTTTTTTTCTTTTTTCAAAGCTGGAAATGGGGAGGCAGTCAGACAGACTCCCACATGTGCCTGACCGGGATCCACCCGGCATGCCCACCAGGGGACGATGCTCTGCCCATCCGGGGCGTCGCTCTGCTGCAACCAGAGACATTCTAGTGCCTGAGGCAAAGGCCACAGAGCCATCCTCAGCGCCTGGGCCATCTTTGCTCCAATGGAGCCTCAGCTGCGGGAGGGGAAGAGAGAGACAGAGAGGAAGGAGAGGGGGAGGAGTGGAGAAGCAGATGGGCGCCTCCCCTGTATGCCCCGGCCAGGAATCGAACCCGGGACTCCTGCACGCCAGGCCGATGTTCTACCACTTAGCCAACCGGCCAGGGCCTGCACTTCTATTTTTATTGCAGCATTATTTACAATAGCCAATATGAAAAAAAAAAAACATAAATAGCCATCAATGAATTAATGATAAGGAAATTGTAATATATATTCTAGAATATTTATAGACTATATAGAATATATATTCAGCCATAAAAAGATGACTCCTTACCATCTGCACTAACATGGGTGAACCTCTAGGGTTATATTCTAAGTACAATAACTCAGACAAAGAAAACATCATATGATCTTTCACATGTAAAACCTAAAAGTACCAAACAAACAAAAAAAGGAAATGCAAGCTTATTGGTACAAAGAACAGATTACCAATTATTATCAGAAGTGAGGAATAGGTAGAAGTAAGAATTAGTGAAAGGGTCAAAGGTTAAATAAGTAAATAAATAAGATATAGTTGCCTTTTGATTAAAAAAGTTGACTAATAAAATATTCTACTTCTTCCATTTGTTTAACTCTTTAGTTAAATTTATATTATGTATGCTCTAAGACACAAACTGAACTCCAATTAATGAAGAAATAAAATCCACATGTATGCTTTACTTTATAATTTAGTTTCTTTCTTTCTTTTATTTATTTATTTTTATTCAATGAGAGGAGGGGTGGTAGACAGACAGACTCCTGCATGCGCCCTGACCAAAATCTACTGGGCAAGCCCACTGGGGGGGTGCCCTACCCATCTGGGGCATTGCTCTATTGCTCAGCAAACAAGCTCTTCCTAGAGCCTGAGGTGGAGGCCATGGAGCCATCCTCAGCACCTGGGGCCAACTCGTTCCAATCAAGCCTTGGCTGCAGGAAGGGAGAGAGAGAGAGAGAAGAGAGAGAAAGAGAGGGGTGGAGAAGCAGGTGTATGCTTCTCCTGTGTGCCCTGACCAGGAATCAAACCTGGAATATCCATATGCCAGCCCGACGCTCTACCACTGAGCCAACCAGACAGGACTATAATTTAGTTTCTGTCCTTTTATGTTTTGTCTGAATGTTATGCATTATTGGCTACAGTTTTTACCAATGTTTCAGCATTTATATGGGTCAATCTGACCAAATTATAGTAAAAATAGAGTATGTAATATTCCTTTGAGGCCTTTTGGATCACTTCAGGAAATAGGTTATCTTCCAAGGTGACAAAAGCCTAGTATAATGAGAAGCACATGATTAATGAGAAAGTTTCTGTGACTTCTGACATTGTAAAGAAGTGGCTTCAAACTGATCTCCAAATCCAAAGTCAAAAGCTTGTCACTGGTAAGCATTGCTTGGCTACAGTGAATATTCTTTTTTGAACAACACTGCTTCAGGGGAAGTAGCTTTATTTATTGAGGGATGATGGTTCTCTGCATACTTTCAGATAAGCTAGGTGCATTTTGCATATATAGATGCATGTGACTTTTACATATTAACAGTGTCTTGAATAGGTCAGTGTGTCATGAACAGCCATTCTTCTCACAAGTCTTGGCTCCTATCACAAGCAATTTGGTTTGAGTATCTAAAAGATTTTGAAACCTCAACATATTGATTTAGAATTAGATTGCTGCCACTGAATTTCTAGACAAATACCTGAAGTACCAGCACTTATCCTCACCATCTCCACCAATTCAACATCCCTACTGCTTTGATTAATTAATCAATAAGCTGCATTGATCTTTATTATGATATGTGTACTAATATGTTCAGAATTCTGGTTGCTAAAATGTGGGTGGTGATTTTCAAGGACTTTAATTATGGAGAAAAAAATCAGTCCCTAAGTTGAACTTTTTACTTGGTCTTTGAAAATATATCATTGACATAGTTTATTTAAATTCTTCTAAAAATATGAAACAGCATTTTAATTTTTTAAACTATAAATTCCCCATTATTTCTAAGAGTAATATTTTCAAATAAATATTCTAAACTCTTTCTAGAAAGCTAATGCTTTTTATTCACAGATGGATAAATATTTAAATAAAAAAATTAGGGATTTCTATATTTAGTCCATTCAATGTAGAAACAATTATATAATGGAAAGTTACAATAGTAATCCTTTATTATCCTGTCAACATTTGGTGAATAAAAAATACCTTCATAAAAATATACTTAGGCCCCGGCCGTTTGGCTCAGCTGTAGAACATCGGCCTGGTGTGCGGAAGTCCCGGGTTTGATTCCCTGTCAGGGCACGCAGGAGAAGTGCCCATCTGCTTCTCTATTCTTCCCCTTCTCCTTTCACTCTATCTCTCTCTTCCCCTCCCTCAACCAAGGCTCCACTGGAGCAAAATTGGCCCAGGTGCTGAGGATGGCTCCATGGCCTCTGCCTCAGGTGCTAGAATGGCTCCCATTGCAGCGGAGCAATACCCCAGATGGGCTGAGCATCGCCCCCTGGTGGGCATGCCAGGTGGATCCCTGTTTGGCACATGCAAGAATCTATCTGTCTGCCTCCTCCCACTTCTCACTCTGGAAAAATACCCCCCCAAAAAATATATATTATATATAAATATATATATATATATTTATATGTAGTTATATTTTCTAAGAATTAAGTTTAAATGTTATTGAAAATTGTTTTTTTGTGACAAAGACAGAGAGAGATAGAGAGAGGGACAGATAGGGACAGACAGACGAGAAAGGAGAGAGATGAGAAGTATAAATTCTTCCTTGCGGCACCTTAGGTATTCATTGATTGCTTTCTCGTATGTGGCATGACCAGGGGTCTGCAGCCGAGCCATTGATCCTTTGCTCAAGCCAGTAATCTAGGGCTCAAGCCAGCGACCTTGGGCTTTAAGCCAGTGACATTTGGGCTCAAGACAGAGACCATGGGTCATGTCTATGATCCCACATTCAAGGCAACCGACCAGTGCTCAAGTTGGTGAAGCCTCGCTCAAGCCAGTGACCTCAGGGATTTGAACCTGGGTCCTCACCCTCTCAGACTCTATCCACTGTGCCACTGCCTGGTCAGGCTCTACCATAATTTTGTAATAGACTTTAGTAATAACAATTATTGTCCACAAAGTTAAATGGATATTTTCTGTGTGAAGCTAGGAAGTCATTTGTATCCAAGAAAAATATCTCATTTTGCATATTTCTTTGTTAGCTGAGGATTGGAAACATGACTATTAAGGTTCTTTTGACATCTAGGATGTTTTGATTGTATCTCTCCTTCTCATTCACACAAACATCTTAGAAAAGTGTAACTTTTCTCCATGTACCAACAGGAATTTTTTTTTATATTGAATCACTATGTGCTCCATGTATATAGACCATAATAGTTCAGTTACATTGTGTTGCTTAGCTTAAAATTTATTTGATTTTCAGGACTCCAAGTATGATGATCTCTTTGTAGCCTTTACTGACACACTTCCCATTTAACCGAGTAGAATCATCTTCTGGTTTGTTCTCTCACTACATCTTCAAATATTTTCTATTTTAGTCATAAATCATTCTATTGCCTGTGAGTCTTTACAAATCTCATTTCCCTTGATAAATATAAGCTTTCCAAAGACAATATCTTATTCACCCTTTTGTCTCTAATGTCTGGCATAAAATCTGGTACCTAATATATGTTCATCAATTATTTTCAAAAAGGAATAATCTGTAAATAAATAATTCACAAGTGGCTCCTATAAATTTACTTTGTTTACCAGATTCTTTCAATCTATGAGATTAAAATTAGAAAATAGGTTGTTTTTTTCCTAAAAATTGATCTTCATCATAAAATAGCTTGATAGTAAACTATTTTAAAATACTGTGAAAATTATATTAAATGTCAACATAGAAAACTTTCATGCCCCAAACTTTTTAATTATTTTATTCCATCATTAAATATTAATCATATTTAAAAACTATTGAATAATGTAAACAAAATCCACTTCAATTTTAAAATAACTTAGTAAAAGGAGAACAAAAGAAATCATGGACCAAGAGTTAGATAACAAGATTATCAAGGATATGGGCTTGGTATATGCTTCTATTTAGTATTATACTTAAGGCATTTCTTCTAACTTGGTAGTTTACTTCTGAGATACTAAAAATACAGCTTATGTTAGCCTGCTTTTTTCCTATGTGTTCTTGAAAAAGTAAATTATAAGTAACACACAGGGCGTTCTTTAAAGTTCAATGTAAAATGTTTTGATGTCCACTATTAATAATAATGTGGCCCTGGCCATTGGTTCAATGAATAGAGCATCAGTCCAGCATATGGATGTCCTGGTTTGATTCTCAGTCAGGGCACACAAGAGAAGTGACCATCTGCTTCTCTCTTCCTCCCTCTCCTTCTTCTATCCCTATTCCCCTCCCTCAGCCAGTGGCTCGATTTGTTTGATCATGGCCTTGGGTGCGGAAAATAGTTCTGTTTTCCTAGTGCGTCAGCCTCAGGCACTGAATTTGTCTCAGTTTATTAGAGAATCTTCTCCAGACAGGGGCTGCCGGATGGATCTCTGATTGAGTGCATGCAGGAGTCTGCCTTGCTATCTTTCCTCCTCTCGCCTAAAATAATAATAATAATAATAATAATAATAATAATAATATGCAATATAAGACACTGAATATTCTACTTGTTTTTAATAGTTATTATATGTACCATCTATTTAGATATTTAAAAATGATCACCTTTTAGCTTGACCTGTGGTGGCATGGTGGATAATGTGTCAACCTGGAATACTGAGGTCACTAATTTGAAACCTTGCCTGGTCAACGTACATACTAGAGGCAACTACTATAGTTCATGCTTCCTGTTCCCCCCTGCTTTCTCTCTCATTTCAAGACAATCAATAAATAAAATCTTCATTAAAAAGATAAAATTAAAAAAATATGGTCACCATTTTTTCTGCATATGGAAATCTTCTATTAGATCTGATTATATTCTATCAAAACTAATCCAATGTTACTGTTAGTTGGACAGATTCCCAATATTTTCTTATTGAAAAATCCAGAATTTATTGCAGTCAATTTTTAATCTGCAAAATAGAAATGTCTGGAAATAGGCTCTCCTGGTTAATCCAGCCCTTTAATTTATCTGTGACCCTTATGCTTCCCTCAATCCTAGATCCATACAGCATTTCCCTTGTGTGTGAGGCAGCGAGACTCATGTCACATTGCTGCTCCATGTGTGTATAACAGCATGTCTTGTTTGCTCTTTAGATCCTCACAATGCTTAGGAGAGAAGTTCTTACTGGAAATAAAATTCAACCAGCATGCTGAACTGGTGAGGGGAAAACAGAGAAAGTCTGTTGCAAGAGACTAAGAAGTCTGTGGTACTTTTTTATGACTGTCTTCTCAGTATAAATTTAAATACATAAACATAGTTGTCAAAATTTTGAGCGGTTTTTTTTTTGGGGGGGGTTGTACATAGCATAACTTAAATGATCATGGGGATCATTTAAATTTAAATGACCATGGGGAAAATTTTTTCTTGCTGCAATAATTTCCAACTTCATAAGTCCACTGAAAAGAAAAAATCTTATTAAGAAAAAACCAATTACAAATATGTAAACTATTTTAATATAATTCACCATGGGACTTAAAGGTATCAATGTGAATTTGCATTCTCAAAAGTCTGCATGTAACTGGCCTATTTATCAAATAAAGATCAGTGATTGCAAGAGAATTCTAACAAACCATCTGATTAGATAAACAATACTTTTTATAAGGTGGTTCTAATTTATCATTTAAAGTATACAAATATTGATCGACTTAACGACCTATGCAACTTACGACCATTCGAATTTATGACCACAATTGCTAGCCACGACTGCTCCGCATCTGGCAGCGCAAGCATTGCCCAGCTGGGCGTACAACAGTGCAGACCAGCTTCCAGCAGCACTACCATCTTCGCGTGCACCATTTCAACTGTTATCCCAGACTCGGTACAGCAATTTGTGTTTTGTGTCTTGGATATTTTTCATCAAACCCCTCCCAAGATGTCTACCAAGAGGAAATTGTCTTTGCAAATATTAAACCAGTTGTACTGGTAATGCAGTGTTTTACTTAAACCTGACGAATGTAAAAATAAGAAACAAAATGGTGTAGAGATGATGCAAATTGCATAAAATGAACAAAGAAAATTATGATATATAACAATGAAAGAAAATTATGATAAAATATGACTTAAAGATTTTTATAACATCATTTCACAGTACTGTACATATAGCATACTCAACTTACGACCAAATTGTGTTACGTATGACCTGTCTGTCAGAACCAATCATGGTCATAAGTCGAGCACTAGGTGCATTCAGATATTTAAGATAAAGTATTTGTGCTTTTTTTCTATCCATGGTATCTTTTTTTGGCATATTTTGGTAGTAAGGTATTTTTCCCCACCAAGAAGGAAGGAAGAGGTCAGAGCCACAAAGTGTGGAGTAGCAAATGGCTTTATTGAGTACAGAGCACGCATCCCGCCCGGCAAGGTTCCCTGGCCCCAAGGAAAGAAAGATGGAGGCCAGGGAAGTTGCAAAGATTCAACGGTGTGGGAGATATTTAAAGGGTCCCTCTAGGGAAGTGGAGCTAACATGACGTGGTGAAATTTCACTGGCTGGCAGACGATTGCTTCTTTCTAAATGGTTCCTGGGAAGCTTCCTTTGGGGGGCTTGATTGTGGGTGGTTTTAGCCAAAGTTCACAGGTCTCAGTTCCTCACATGACCATCCCCCATTATCCACCGACCTTACATTGGTTATATCTGATAATAAATGTATATTTATTGAATGAATGAAGAACATTTTGTGGTATTAAACATAGAGGAATATGAAAATAATATATTAAAATTATTTCTATCGGGGTTATCTAAAAATCATAAATGATAAGAAACTTGCTAAGTAGCTTTTGTGTTTTTTAGAACCTGGTCTAGAAAGATTTTTCAGAAATGGCAAGTGCCTCTACTAACTCCCTACTTTTTAATGTTGGAAAAATTTTGTCTGTTTTAAAACTTGCAAAAAAGGGGCAGAGACATAAAATTTTTTTATACAGTGCCTATGAAATGTCAACATGTAGAAAGCCCTGTAAATACTCACCACTTTGAATGGTAAAAAGGTATGTTATTTTATCTCTCACTTAATTGACTTATCTTCATGTCTCTATGCCAGTGGTTTTCAAACTTTTTGAAGTCAGGGAGCATTTAAAATCCTATAAATAATTGTAGATGTATTGTGGACCATAGGTGGTAGAAAGCCATTGTAGATTTGAGGCTTGGCAAAGGGCTGAGTTCTCTCCCCTCCACCTCCATATTGGCTGTGAGGCTGAGTGTTTGCACCCATTTCACTTGCTTCCTTGACTTGCTGGAAGCAATTTACATGCCCTTCCTCTGACTCTTTGTTTGTTTTCAGATGTTGGTAGATTTCACTAATGCATACTGTTTATGCCTTGGGAGAGTTCCTGTTTCAGTCTTGGATGTAACTTTGTATCAAGGACTTCCTTGATTTGCATATGATTATATAATAAAGCAAACTGGGCCATGGGGCCCTCGAATATTGCTATCAGCATTTGAAGAGTCCTCCCAGTCCCATTTTTTCTTGATAACTGTTTCCTTAATTCCGCACTGTTTATTAGGAGCCATGCTGGTCTGCAGCATAGAGGCACTATATACAAATTTCTGAAAAATGTTATAATAATTAAAGTCAAATATTAAAGAAAAAATATAAAGTCCAAGCATGTTTTATGGTAATTAAAAGAAATAAATACGACAAAATTAAATTTATTCTGACATTAAAACCATTTTTATGTTACATTTCTTGAGTTATGCTTTTTAGAATTTGTAAAAAAGAGGGGTTAAAAAGAAAAAATGCCAAAAAAGTTATCTTTTTATATATATAAATACATTCTTAGTAAGATTTAGTAAATTCCGCAGGTCCCAGTGCGATTGTGTTAAGTTTTTTCATTCTTGTGTTTATGAGAAACATGAGCCTGATGTGTCCTAGTGATTTCTTCAATGTTTGGGCATATATTTGAAAGGCAAACTCTCATTTCCTCATCAATACATTGAAGAATTCCTCTCCTTTTACTCTTAATTGTGTTGAGGGTAGAAAATCCTAATTCACATAAATAAGATGTTGAAAATTATAGTGAAATGTTCAAAGCTTTTTTAGATATTGCCACATATTCTTCTTTTATAGAAATCCAAAAGGCTTCAAGAGACAATTCCTTATGTTTAATCATCAATCCATGATCAGTGAATATAGCTGCCAGTTCTTCTGTTTATGTTAAATGAAAATCACTTGAAGCTTCCATGAATGGGTTTCTAATTCAATCATATTGTTCAGTGTTAAGTGATGGAAAATGCTATAAATTAAATTCTGCCTGTCAGCCTTCAAGTCCTATTTTATTTACACTTAACTTTTGCTCACTTCCAGAATCGGATTCTTCAATATCACACTTCTTTTTGAGAAATCTATTTATTTTATTTCAGTGTGTTTATCTAAAAGTATATAATGATTTGTTAATAATAAATACAATAACGATGTTAAAAAAAGAGCGGTATTTTTGTAATGAAATAGTATAATAGAGTAACTATATTTATTTTTATATCTAGGCACATGCCGCGAACCAGTGTAGCTAGTAATGCCAGGTCCCAAGTGAGAATGGCGCAGAATTAAGAAAATACTTATAATTAAGAAAATATGGGGTTGCCTGACCAGGTGGTGGTGCAGTGGATAGAGCATCAGATTGCGATGCCGAGGACCCAGGTTTGAGACCCCCGAGGACACCAGCTTTAGTGTGGGCTCATCTGGTTTGAGCAAAAAAGCTCACTAGCTTGGACCCAAAGTCGCTGGCTCAAGCAAGGAGTTACTTGGTCTGCTGAAGGCCCGTGGGCAAGGCACATGTGAGAAAGCAATCAATGAACAACTAAGGTGTTGCAAAGCGCAATGAAAAACTAATGATTGATGCTTCTCATCTCTCCATTCCTGTGTGTCTGTCCCTGTCTATCCCTCTCTCTGACCTCTCTCTGTAAAAAAAAAGGGGGGGGGGGGGTTGGGAGGGCCCTGTAATTGTGCTGGTAAGAACAAAGCACGCCCAAAAAACTCATCTTGCTTTATTTATAGGGCAAAGTGAGGCCATTAGCAAATCTTAAATTACACCAAACAAAGGATAGAAGAAACTTGCCTCCAGTCTTTCTGGGGGACATGGGGTTAGTGTAAACAATCCAGCACCACAGCTTAACAGCCTTTTGCAACCTCATTAGGTAAGTGAGGTGGGGTTGAGCAGACATTGACTTACAGCCAATTCCCCACACCTCTGTTCCCCCAAAATCTAAACTCTAAAAACCCTGTTGGTTTTTTGGTCCCCAACAGGCACATATTTCTCTGGAATACAATAGGACACACCTGGAAATCTTCTAGGCTGCAACACTGTGCCCTGGCACACACTTTGAGAATCACTGCTCTATGCCTTTGAGAGTAACTTCAACTTTCTTGTCATTGTCCTTCCATTTGATAAGCAGAAAAAAAAAATATGGTATGAAAATCTGTGACCAATTTAGTGTCAGACCTGATAAAACAGGAAGTGACAGCAGGTCAATAATATATTTAGATATGAACTGGAGCAAAAGGGTGCAATTCATTTGATTCCAATTACGTCTACACATTTTAGGTGTGTTTCTATCAAGCAAAATGCAGGATGCGTAAATATATTTATATGTACATTCCATATATAAAAATTAAAATTCCTTTAAGTCCTTGCATTTACCCCTTATTTTCAGAATCCTTTAACAAGAAAGTGTGTGTATAAATCCAGTGTGTTACTTAATATAAATACTTTCATTTCTCAGATTTTAGGAAAATGAAAAAAATTATTAAAACCACTGGTTGTAAAACTTTTGTTTAATAAAAAATTATCTAGCCCTGGCAGGTTAGCTCGGTTGGTTAGAACATCGTCCAGAAGTGCACAGGTTGCCAGTTCAATCCCTGGTCAGGGAACGTACAGGAACAACTTGATAGTCCTCTCTCTCTCTCTCTCTCTCTCTCTCCCTTTCTCTCTCTAAAATAAATGAAATAAACATTAAAAAATAAGATATATCTAATTTTAGCTTTTAATTGTGAAATGGAGGCAAAAGAGAAACTTCACAAGTCTTTCTGCTTTAAATTTGTAAGTATTCTAGGGTAATTAATGGCAGCTTTTGTGTGTGTGTGTGTCATTTGAATACAAAAGTGATGTCTATTGATAATAAAAATATTTAAAGAAAATGGTACATAAAGAATTTTTAACCTTTCACTACTTCTTTTACATCTATTCTCTAACACTGATAGATTTTTAAAATATTTAATCTATGTGTTGTTTTATTCCTTTGGATAATTAGGGTTTTTTTAAAATTTGTTCTCTTACTGTTATTTTTCAAATTTTTTGGGTTTTTTCTGCTTTTAACATATAATCAATGCATAAAAATGATTTATAATATATGTAGAATTATAAAGAAAATAGAAAATAAGCTCTTAGAGACCCCAATTTTAGTTTAAGACACAATACTTTGCTGTGGGACATTTCCATTTAAGATGTGCCATAAGCATTTAAGAATATGGATATAGGAGATGACGTCAGAGTAATGGCGGAGTAGGAAGCGATACTGATAAATCTCCCCCAAAACTCAACAAGATCTTCAACCAGAAACAGAAAAACCTATACTTGGAGCCTCCAGATGCTTCACAATACACCCGAAGGTATGGTCAAGTGAAAAATTGGCTAAATATATAACCAAATCCTGAAGGAAATAGGGAGTAAGAAATGCTCTGCCTTCCTCACTAACCTAAACAGGGTGGCTTTCTCTGGTAACTGTGAATATAGAAACTGAGGCGGGCAAAGGGGGTGAATACATCCAGGCCGCGCACAAAAGGCCGAACCAGGCTGTGGCACGGAGATCCTAGCGGAGGAAAAACTGTTCCTGTGGCAAGCCGGGCAATACAAGCTAACACTCGCGCCAAACCCAAACAAAGAAAGACAAGCGGGGCAGCCATTTTACCCATTCTCCTGGTTGGTGCGCAGTTAGTGGGCGAGAGATCTCTTCCTAAGCCCCAGAAGTGGGTGTCCGTGTTGCCCCACAGAGAGGCAGGGTCAGAGGCCTTTCTGTGGGCCGAGGGCAGAGTCTCTGGGCAGCCCCAGCGCCCTGGGAAAGCCGCTCAGGGGAGGGAGCGAGAACTAATTCCAACGGTGGAAATTTTCCGTGCTGGTGAGGGTTTCACTCAGGGAAACGCGGCCGGCCTCATATCCTGGTGTGCGCGCGCAGATAGGTAGTGAGCGATTCCTCCGAGTGCCTCGGCAGTGCGCACCCGTGTTATCGCACAGAGGGGCAGAGTCAGGGGCCTTTGTGTGTGCAAAAGCGGAATCTCGGGCCGCCCCAGCGCCTTGCAAAAGCCGTGCATGGGGACGGAGCGAGAGCGAATTCCAGCGCTGCAAATTTCCATGCGGTTGGGGGTTTCACTCAGAGCGTGAGACTACTGGCCGGATATCCTGGTCTGCGCGCGCAGATAGTGAATGAGAGTTTCCTCCAAGCACCCCGGAAGTGGGTGCCCGCCTGTGTTACCGGACACAGTGGCAGAGCCAGAGGTCTTTGAGTGGGCGGAAAGCCCGCCTGATTATGCTAGCAGCTCTGACTGACTGAGCCTTACCCAGAGCCCTGTGCTGAGTGGGAATAGAGTGGGGAGTTGCCAGCTCTTTGAACCTCTTACTATCCAGGCAGAGGCAGCAACAACCCCATAGCTGGATTATCAGGATACTAATTGAGGAAGGAAAGACTAGGAGAAAGGCTCCAGGAACACGGACTCTCTCACTGTCGGAGCCTATAAATGCTAATGAGCCTTGACTCCCAACGAGACTAAAGCACAATACATGACATTGCCATAGAGACTTATCAACTGCAAACCTCTACCTGAGCGTGCCAAAGGGGCAGAACCTGGGGTACAGAGTCACCGACCAGGAAGAGGGAGAGAAAAGAAAAAACAAGAAGATGACCTCTCAAAATCAAGAATAATCTGCAGACTTTATAACCTATCCCATTTTATTATATTTGTTCGTTTGTTTCTCTTATCTTCATTCTTGATACTTTTTTTCCTCCTCCAATTTGGCCGATTAACTCTCTGCCGGTCTTACTCTCTCCTCTCCTTGAACTACACTACCCATAAGTGTTACATCTCCCATTATCTTTTTTCTCCTCTTCCTTTCTCTCTATGAGGGTTGCACTCCAAAACCCTTAACTCTCTCTCTCTCCTTTCTTTTTTCTTCTTTTACTGGTTCCCTCTTTTTTTCTCTCTCTCTCTTTCTTTTCTCCCTCTATATTAGTTTCTTCCTTTCTCCTTTACATCTCCTCTCATTCAAACATCAATAACAAACAAATTATCTTATCTGGGACTCAAACTTATATGTGTGGCATTTTGGGGGTTTTTACTTCACCTTTTTAATTCACTAGCAGTGCTCCCATCCCTGGCTCTCCATTTTATCTAGTTCTTGTTCCACTAAATACAATAGTATTTTTTTAATTTGTCCCCCCATTTTTCTGTTCTCCTCTTATTCCTCTCATCATAACTCTTAGACAACCAACACCTAAAAGCAAATCATTTTATTCTTGACCCAAATTTTTTCCTTATTTGCTTTTTGTGGGTCCATACACTCTTTTTTTTTCTTTTTTCTTTTTTTTTTTTTCTTTTTTTTTTTTTTTTGCCTCTTCATTACTTTTCCCCAATTCAGGACCCCCATCACAGGCATTATTTGTTATAATTCACAGTTCACCACAAGATTTTCTCAAGAAAAAGGGGAGAGCAGAGGAAAAAAGGAGGGGGGGAATAATTTCTTTTTTAAAAATTATTATTTTATTTTTCTTTATTTCATTATTAATTTTTTTAAAAAAAAACAACTCTTTTTGATTTTTTATTTTTTTTAACTTTTTATTCTTTATTAAATCTCATTAATACTATCAACAAAACCACCCTCAGATGCCATTAAGGAAGAGAAAATCGAATATCATGGATACAAAAGAAAGAGAGGTAACACAGCTAGATGAGGAAAAATCTATGGAGAAAAAATTTAATATATTGGAAACCTTGGAGCTAAATGACAGAGAATTCAAGATAGAAATCCTAAAAATCCTCCGAGATATACAAGAAAACACAGAAAGGCAATTTAGGGAGCTCAGAAAACAACTCAATGAACACAAAGAATATATGTCCAAGGAAATTGAAACTATAAAAACAAATCAAACAGAGATGAAAAACTCAATTGACGAGCTGAAAAACGAAGTAACAAGCTTAGCTAATAAAACAGGTCAGATAGAAGAGAGGATTAGTGAAATAGAAGACAAGCAACTTGAGGCACAACAGAGAGAAGAAGAAAGAGACTCAAAAATTAAAAAAAAATGAGATAGCCCTACAAGAATTATCTGACTCCATCAAAAAGAATAACATAAGAATAATAGGTATATCAGAGGGAGAAGAGAGAGAAAATGGAATGGAGAACATACTCAAACAAATAATAGATGAGAACTTCCCAAGCCTGTGAAAAGAACTAAAGCCTCAAATTCAAGAAGCAAACAGAACACCGGGTTTTCTTAACCGCAACAAACCTACTCCAAGGCATATCATAATGAAATTGACACAAACCAACAGCAAAGAAAAAATTCTCAAGGCAGCCAGGGAAAAGAAGAATACAACATATAAAGGAAGGCCCATTAGATTATCATCAGATTTCTCAGCAGAAACTCTACAAGCTAGAAGAGAGTGGACCCCAATATTTAAAGTCCTGAAAGAGAAAAACTTTCAGCCACGAATACTATACCCATCAAAGCTATCCTTCAAATATGAAGGAGAAATAAAAACATTCACAGATACAGAAAAGATGAGGGAATTTATCATCAGAAAACCCCCACTACAGGAATCACTAAAGGGGGTTCTCCAATGAGATACAAAGAACAAAAAAAAAAAAACAGAGCCACAAGTAAAAGCTCCAAGAAGAACACAATAAAACCAAATTTAAACTGTGACAACAACAAAAAGAAAGAGGGGGAGAAGATGGAGATTAACAGTAGCAAAGGACGATGGAGTGCAAAAGTACTCACAAAATAGTTTGCTACAATGAACAGGGTAGAGACCCTTTTCATTACTCAAAGGTAACCACCATTGAAAAAACCACCACAGAAGCACATGAGATAAAAAAGATAGCAACAGAGGAAAGATGTATGGAATACAACCAAATAAAAACAAAAGATAGAAAAACGAAAGAGAAGGATCAAACAAGACACAAAACTAACAGAAAGCAAGATATAAAATGGCAATAGGGAACTCACAAGTATCAATAATTACACTAAATGTAAACGGATTAAACTCACCAATAAAAAGGCACAGAGTAGCAGAATGGATTAAAAAAGAAAATCCAACTATATGCTGCCTACAGGAAACTCATCTAAGTAACAAGAATAAAAACAAATTCAAAGTGAAAGGCTGGAAAACAATACTCCAAGCAAATAACATCCAAAAAAAAGCAGGTGTAGCAATACTCATATCGGATAATGCTGACTACAAGACAGGAAAAGTACTCAGAGATAAAAATGGCCATTTCATAATGTCTAAGGGGACACTGAATCAAGAAGACATAACAATTCTTAATATATATGCACCAAACCAAGGAGCACCAAAATATATAAGACAGCTACTTATTGACCTTAAAACAAAAACTGACAAAAATACAATCATACTTGGAGACCTCAATACACCACTGACGGCTCTAGATCGGTCATCCAAACAGAGAATCAACAAAGACATAGTGGCCTTAAACAAAATACTAGAGCACCTGGATATGATAGACATCTACAGGACATTTCATCCCAAAGTGACTGAGTATACATTTTTCTCCAGTGTACATGGATCATTCTCAAGAATTGACCATATGTTGGGCCACAAAAACAACATCAGCAAATTCAGAGAAATTGAAGTTGTACCAAGCATATTTTCTGATCATAAAGCCTTGAAACTAGAATTCAACTGCAAAAAAGAGGAAAAAAATCCCACAAAAATGTGGAAACTAAACAACATACTTCTAAAAAATGAATGGGTCAAGGAAGAAATAAGTGCAGAGATCAAAAGATTTATACAGACTAATGAAAATGACAATACGACATATCAGAATCTATGGGATGCAGCAAAAGCAGTGATAAGAGGGAAGTTCATATCACTTCAGGCATATATGAACAAACAAGAGAGAGCCCAAGTGAACCACTTAACTTCCCACCTTAAGGAACTAGAAAAAGAAGAACAAAGACAACCCAAAACCAGCCGAAGAAAGGAGATAATAAAAATCAGAGCAGAAATAAATGAATTAGAGAACAGAAAAACTATAGAAAAAATTAATAGAACAAGGAGCTGGTTCTTTGAAAAGATCAATAAAATTGACAAACCCTTGGCAAGACTTACCAAGGAAAAAAGAGAAAGAACTCATATAAACAAAATCCAAAATGAAAGAGGAGAAATCACCACGGACACTGTAGATATACAAAGAATTATTGTAGAATACTATGAAAAACTTTATGCCACTAAATTCAACAACCTAGAAGAAATGGATAAATTTCTAGAAAAATACAACCTTCCTAGACTGAGTCAAGAAGAAGCAGAAAGCCTAAACAGACCTATCAGTAGAGAAGAAATAGAAAAAACCATTAAAAACCTCCCCAAAAATAAAAGTCCAGGCCCTGACGGCTATACCAGCAAATTTTATCAAACATTCAAAGAAGACTTGGTTCCTATTCTACTCAAAGTCTTCCAAAAAATTGAAGAAGAAGCAATACTTCCAAACACATTTTATGAGGCCAACATAACCCTCATCCCAAAACCAGGCAAGGATGGCACAAAAAAAGAAAACTACAGACCAATATCTCTAATGAATACAGATGCTAAAATACTAAACAAAATACTAGCAAATCGAATACAACAACATATTAAAAAAATAATACATCATGATCAAGTGGGATTCATCCCAGAATCTCAAGGATGGTTCAACATACGTAAAACGGTTAACGTAATACACCATATCAACAAAACAAAGAACAAAACCACATGATCTTATCAATAGATGCAGAAAAGGCTTTCGATAAAATACAACACAATTTTATGTTTAAGACTCTCAACAAAATGGGTATAGAAGGAAAATATCTCAACATGATAAAGGCCATATATGATAAACCATCAGCTAACATCATGTTAAATGGCACAAAACTGAAGGCTTTCCCCCTTAAATCAGGAACAAGACA
Source organism: Saccopteryx bilineata (assembly GCF_036850765.1). Taxonomy (NCBI): domain Eukaryota; kingdom Metazoa; phylum Chordata; class Mammalia; order Chiroptera; family Emballonuridae; genus Saccopteryx; species Saccopteryx bilineata. The sequence continues at coordinate 66,975,444 of NC_089498.1, forward strand.
GCGTTGTCCACTCTGTCCACTCTTATTTAATGTGGTACTAGAGGTTCTCGCCACAGCAATCAGACAAGACAAAGAAATAAAAGCATCCATATCGGAAAAGAAGAAGTAAAGGTATCACTTTTTGCAGATGATATCATCCTATACATCGAAAACCCCAAAGAATCCACAAAAAGACTATTAGAAACAATAAGCCAATACAGTAAGGTCGCAGGATACAAAATTAACATTCAGAAGTCAATAGCCTTTCTATATGCCAACAATGAAACAACTGAGAAGGAACTCAAAAGAATAATCCCCTTCACGATTGCAACAAAAAAAATAAAATACTTAGGAATAAACATAACAAAGAATGTAAATGACTTATATAATGAAAACTATAAACCATTTTTAAGGGAAATTGAAAAAGATATAATGCGATGGAAGAATATACCTTGTTCTTGGCTAGGAAGAATAAATATAATCAAGATGGCTATATTACCCAAAGCAATATACAAATTCAATGCAATTCCCATCAAACTTCCAATGACGTTTTTTAAAGAAATAGAGCAAAAAATCATCAGATTTATATGGAACTATAAAAAACCCCGAATAGCCAAAGCAATCCTAAAGAAAAAGAATGAAGCTGGGGGCATTACAATACCTGACTTCAAACTCTATTATAGGGCCACGACAATCAAAACAGCATGGTATTGGCAGAAAAATAGACACTCAGACCAATGGAACAGAATAGAAAGTCCAGAAATTAAACCACATATATATAGTCAAATAATTTTTGATAAAGGGGCCAACAACACACAATGGAGAAAAGAAAGCCTCTTCAATAAATGGTGCTGGGAAAACTGGAAAGCCACATGCAAAAAAATGAAACTGGACTACAGTTTTTCCCCCTGTACTAAAATTAACTCAAAATGGATCAAAGATCTAAACATAAGACCTGAAACAATTAAGTACATAGAAGAAGACATAGGTACTCAACTCATGGACCTGGGTTTTAAAGAGCATTTTATGAATTTGACTCCAATGGCAAGAGAAGTGAAGGCAAAAATTAATGAATGGGACTACATCAGACTAAGAAGTTTTTGCTCAGCAAGAGAAACTGATAACAAAATAAACAGAAAGCCAACTAAATGGGAAATGATATTTTCAAACAACAGCTCAGATAAGGGCCTAATATCCAAAATATACAAAGAACTCATAAAACTCAACAACAAACAAACAAACAATCCCATAAAAAAATGGGAAGAGGATATGAACAGACACTTCTCCCAGGAAGAAATACAAATGGCCAACAGATATATGAAAAGATGCTCATCGTCTTTAGCTATTAGAGAAATGCAAATCAAAACAGCAATGAGATACCACCTCACACCTGTTCGATTAGCTATTATTAGCAAGACAGGTAATAGCAAATGTTGGAGAGGCTGTGGAGAAAAAGGAACCCTCATACACTGTTGGTGGGAATGTAAAGTAGTACAACCATTATGGAAGAAAGTATGGTGGTTCCTCAAAAAACTGAAAATAGAACTACCTTATGACCCAGCAATCCCTCTACTGGGTATATACCCCCAAAACTCAGAAACATTGATACGTAAAGACACATGCAGCCCCATGTTTATTGCAGCATTGTTCACAGTGGCCAGGACATGGAAACAACCAAAAAGCCCGTCAATAGATGACTGGATAAAGAAGATGTGGCACATATACACTATGGAATACTACTCAGCCATAAGAAATGATGACATCGGAACATTTACAGCAAAATGGTGGGATCTTGATAACATGATACGAAGTGAAATAAGTAAATCAGAAAAAACCAGGAACTGCATTATTCCATACGTAGGTGGGACATAAAAGTGAAACTAAGAGACATTGATAAGAGTGTGGTGGTTACGGGGGGAGGGGGGAATGGGGGAGGGAAAGGGGGAGGGGGAGGGGCACAAAGAAAACAAGATAGAAGGTGACAGAGGACAATCTGACTTTGGGTGACGGGTATGCATCATAATTGAACGACAAGATACCCTGGACTTGTTATCTTTGAATATATGTATCCTGATTTATTGATGTCACCCCATTAAAAAAAAATAAAATTATTTAAAAAAAAAAAAAAAAAAAAGACACATGCTGGAGAATGATAATAAGGAAAAAAAAATAAAAAAAAAATAAAAAGGTAAAAAAAAAAAAAAAAAAAAAGAATGTGGATATAGAACAGCCGAAATGATGTACATACAATTTATAAAAGATATCAAATAAAATAATATAAAACAAATATTAGATTACTGAGGGATATAAACAGTATAAAGAGCTTCAATTGATTAATTTTATAAACTAAAATTTATATTGATCTTTGTTATACCATATTCATAATACCTGTCTCTAAATCATTTATACCATATTTTAATAGTGTGTCTACTCTCTTAGTGATGGCACTTTAAAATAAGCATGTTTACATTAAATTAAATGTTTTGATCCCTTTTAGGGAATTAGTTAAATTCATTGCTATATTTGTTTATTAATGTCTAATAGCACACTTTACGAATACATTGAAAATATCTGAAATGGCATGTTATACTTATTTTTTTATTCTTTTAAAGATGTTGTATAGTTATTCCTGCAGCTTTAGAATGCTACATGCATTTTAATATTTTGCCAAATCTCTTGATTACTTTTAATTCATAGATCATTCATAGAAGAATTATATAATAATAATCCCCTGCTCTATGACCCAATATTTGTTTAAAAGACTACATTTAAACTCTAACTCTCTAGTGTATATTAATAATTTTGCAATTAATTTAAGATATTTTGCATCTTGGTTCAGAAATGTGTCCTGCATATTAGTATGTTCAGATTTCCTAATCTCTCAACACCAATCTTTTACTATTTAGTATCCATTTTACTTTCTAAATAGCTCTCAAACATCCGTCTGTTTTTCTCTACTTTTACCACCACTATTCAATTCTTATTATGTTTACTGATACTCCTTAAATAGCTTCCTAATTAGTTTCTTTCAATGCCTATTTAGTCCTTCTATTCTGTTTTTGTTTCACCCCTGACTAAAGTAATTTGGCAGATCTTTAAAAGTTTTAACCTATTCAGATCTTTTTCAATACTTACTTTCTCAGAAAAGCCTTTCCCATTATTCCTGTGTTGTTTAAATTTCCCTTTTTCATTCTTTCATATAATAATATAATTGTTCTTAACAGTATTTTTCTCAGTTGTAATCATACATTATTTATTTATTTATTGATGTATATTCCTTCAACAACACTGTAAACCTCGTTGTTACTGCAGAGCTTTATCTTTTCTTGCCAACCATATTGTTTCTTCTACTTAATTAATTGCTCTGTGAATAATTGCTTACTCTAGTTGACAAATGAAATAATACAACGTCCCTTTGGAATTAATTTTGTTTTCACTACGGGCTAGTGCTTTAGGTTTCAAATTGTGATCCAGAAGCTCAAATCTACAGAAATGCCCACCTTAGACATTATCACTGAGCTCAGGTGCTGGGTATCCAGTTTCTGTTTTATCGAAAACAATTCTGCTAGCATCCCTCAGATTATTTTTCATATAAAATTATTATGAAAAAATTATTCTAGTGCTAAAATCACATAATTGAAATTCCAGAAGAACAGCCATTTTAAAATAAGTGTTCAATGCTTAAATAAAGAGAACACAGTATTAGTTTTTAGGAACTAACGTGAAATGTATATTTTTTGTCTTTTTAAAAAAATTTGTGTTTTGTCTCTATCTCAAGGAAAAAAACCAATTTAAATACCTACAAATGTGTTATGTAGCTGACAGAGGAATATGTGATTAGTGATTTAAGTCTATTTGGTGTGAACAGATAGAGCTGGTTATAAAATATGTCATAAAGATAATATGAAGAAAGGGTATGCTATGAAGTTTGTTAGGGGGTTTAGCATTGTCTGATGCTCAACCCATTTCTTTAAGCAACACTTTTTTATAGTTAGCATGCGACATAACATTCATAGTAAAAAGAGCCCTTCCATGGCCTCTACTTACAGAGTCTTAAGGAAAATCTTTTCTTTTTTTTAAGTTTTATTTACTTTTGGCATTTTAATATTTTATATTTATTCTTAAAAATAATAAAAAGGACATACCTTTGTATAATGGTTGCCAACATAGAGTGAAAGCTCAATACATTATAGACTTCCCTTTATTTTTATTCTAACTCAAAACTGTGGGTAGAAAGCCTACTCAGAAATTCATTTGAAACACCATGTTCACCCATTAGATTATTTGAAAAGAATCCTGAATCTTTAATAAAGCCACACTTTACCAAACAGTTATAGTTTGGAATAAAACTTGTCTTCACCGAGTTCTCATTAGTTTTAGCTTTGTCAACATATTGATATATTTCAGGCACTTCCTGAAAATTTCATCATCATTGAGGGTGATGTTAGTAGAAAGTGTTTGCACATAAAATTAGTGATTAAGAGACTTGACTTTTATGCATAATTGATTAATAATAATTGTTTAGTAGTTTTTTAATTCATGTAATTTTTTGTAATGAATTAGTTCATAATTTACTACCAAATATTATGCATTAAATTTCCTCTTTTTTTTTCTTCTTGGTGCCTGGTAAGATTTAGAAATGGTATTCTACGATGAAGAGTGTTTTACTTTATTAATTTGTAAACACATATAAAATCAGTATCATAGAGGAGATTTATCCATGCCACAATGCCACTCTCTTCCTAGGGAGTGAATTTTAAAACTCATGAAATGCTTATATTAGCAAAATATCCTTGAAAGTCATTTGTCCTTAAAAATATAGGTAGATACGGCTGAGCTTTTTTTGTATGTGTAAAGATTATAATCCGAAAGAAGTATATATTGCAAATGGAAAAGAAAACATATTTAAAGGTAAAAAAGAAAATAATGTCTAAAATAGAGACTTGATTCTAAAAATTTGAAGAACACATCTCAGGGAAAAAAATATATCAAAACAAGATTCATAATAGTGGGTAACTGTGATAATAAATTAACTTCAAATTTTAATGACATAATCAAAAAAAAGGTTTGTAATTTATGATACATATTTATTTTATTAGGTTTAAAGATATAAGATCGATGCTATTTTGGGGGCTAAAATGGTCAAAGATAAGCAATTTTGTGTAGTTCAAACTGTAGGTTGGCAGTGGGCTCTAATCCATAATTTATTAGTTTCACTAATTGGAAAACGATGGCTACTTGTTATGGTAGCAAAAATTATGTATAAAAATATAAAAATTCACTTTTTTTAGATAGAGAGAGAGAGAGAGAGGGACAGACAGGGACAGACAGACAGGAAGGGAGAGAGATGAGAAGCATCAACTCATAGTTGTGGTACCTTAGTTGTTCATTGATTGCTTTCTCATATATGCCTTGACCTGGGGGCACCAGCTGAACCAGTGATCCCTTATTCAAGACAGTGATGACCTTGGGCTTTAATCCAGCAACCTTTGGACTCCAGCCAGTGACCATGGGGTCATGTCTATGATCCCACACTCAAGCTGCCAACTTCGCAATCAAGCTGTGGAGCCTGGACTCAAGCTGGGACCTCAGGGTTTTGAACCTGAGTCCTTAGCATCCCAGGCTGAAGCTCTAGCCACTATGCAACTTCTTGGTCAAGCATTTTTTTAATTTACTTTTTATTGTTTGACCTAGAAGACTGTCATACTATTGCTGAAAACTACTGACTCATATGGTTTTCTTTTTCAGCAAGCACACTGGGAAGTATAGTCACCTATTTTCCCAGAAGATGAGAAGAACCTAATATTGACAAATACTAGTAATGTCAATACAGAGACAATCAAGTATAATACAGGGGAAAATTTAAATAGTTTTCATAGTTTATAGCAACACAAGCCTGTAAATAGTTGAGAAACAATAGATATTCTGGAAGAAGTAAAATAAAGTCTAACATTTTTCTATCAAGTGACTTGATATTCAAGTATAAAGTCAGTCTGTTTAAGCATACTCTTAAAAAATTTAGAGAATAATTTATGAATATAAAAAATAATGCAAAAATTTTAACAAACAAAAATCATGAATTAATAAAAATAAACAATTCAGAAAGACATTTATCATAATTGAAAAGATAAATCTATTAGTATATAAACTAAGCTTAAACATCTGTAACCAGTATATATATATATATATATATATATATATATATATATATATATATATAAAGGAGAATGTCATTTTTCATTTTTTTGAAGTCAATTTTGTGAAAGTAAGATAACCAAAATCAATTATCAATAGGAAGAAAAATAATTGAAAATAAAAATAAGTATAGTGATTCCCATCATATTTTATCTTAAAATTAGTAGATATTGTTGATAGAAATATAGAGATAAAAAATAACAAAAACCTTTACATTTTGTAAACCATAGAGGAATCTTGAAATTAGCATCTCCTTTGAAAAAGAATTATAGCTTTGCTTTAACAATTTTTTCAATTTCAATTGACTTACATTTTAGTTAAATTAAGATTCAACTCAGTATACTTGGGGTGATGACACTATGTATTGTACAATGGTTAATTACACAGTATGGTATATTGACTGTACTTTAAAAAATAAACAGATAAATAAACAAATAAATAAGTAAAATCTTACATAACAGTTTCTGACTTAGTCAACTTATCTTTAAATTTATACATCCAACAAATATTTATTTTATGCCTACTAAATATCACTCTACTTTTGCAGATAAAACTGTAAAGAACACATTCTCTGCCGTTTTAGAGTCTGCATTCATTAAGGGATAAATTCAATAACATTAGCAAAGTCGTTATGTAATATAACTCTCAGGAAACATGAGAAAAAAACTGTTGTAAGGAATAGGATATAGAACTTGCTGTTTTAAGGTGGTCGTGTAATTCTTCCCTATAGTTATACTTTAGCAGAAATCTAACCAAAATATAAAAGAAATGCATGAATAAAACTTTGGGGAAGTCTAATCTCAAGGGAGAATAGAGCAAGTGTCAAGACCCTAAGAAAAAATAACTTTAACAATAGCAAGAAATTCAGAGTGACTAATCTAGGTGTACCAGAGTTCTGTTTAAAGATGCTCTTAGAAGGATAGTTCAGGTAGGACCTTATAGGCCATGCTAAGAGTTGCATTTTAATGTAGATATGACAGCAAGTAATTCTAGTGTTTTGAGTAAAGTGAAAGATAGCCTGATTTTTATGTTTAATGTGTAATTTTCACTACTGTGGAGAACTATGAAAGAGGGAAAGAGATAGTAGGGAGACTAAAGGCTTATTGAAATATTCCAGGAGAAGCACTACCGGGAACTGGGAATTATTGGTGGTAAATGTGGTCAAAGTCAGGAAAATATTATTTCTTTTATGGAAATATATACATTTTGGGATTCATAAAAATCAAAGTCAAAAGATTAAATAAAATCTTTATTTAAGGTGAGGGTTGGGGTAGCTCTTCACTTCATTAATCCATCCAGTCATACATACATACATAGATTTGTTTCTCTATTGATTTTTCTGTTTATATACACACAGATACATTTGAAAAAATATTCTTCCATTTAGTTAGATTTTTAAAAACTTTTCTTTGTTTTTGAATTATTTCTGTTTTACTTAATGAAAAAGATATCTATGCCATTCTTACAAAAACAATAACCTCGGTTATTAAAAAAGAAAGGGTGAGAAACAAGATGCATAATGATTATTTAAAAATTATAAATTAGTGTGTCCTGAAAAGATGAACTAATTTTATATAAACACTTTTAGTGACAAAAAGTGAGACATAAGTACCCCCATAAATTGAGAGTGCTGAATGCAACACACGTAACTGTCAAGACACTGAGTTTAGTGTTTGTCAGTCAGTGTTCATAGAAAAAGCAAAAGAAATCAGTAGTAGCAACAACTAATATAGGAATTAAAGGAATAAATTATCACACATTAAGAATTGGAATTATTAACAGTAAATTTTAATTATATAGGAGTCATGTCAAATAGTAGATTAAGAGCTCTTTCAAAATTTCTTGGCTAAAACTTTTGTTTGTTTTTAAAATAACACAGTGCTAATTAAAAATCCAAATACACTATGGTGCGTATTTAGAGGGGAAATGTTCATATGCATTTTGTCAGATTTTGACAGATTTAGGTTGAGAAATTTGAAATTTCATGTTAGCATGAAATAAATTCACAACAGCATGATTTAATTAGATGTGGGTTTTAGTCATAGCTCTTTAAATACCTAAAGAGGAAACAGATCAAATAGCATATTTAAAACATTATGTAACATCACAAGCTTGAAATGTGTCACAGGGGAGTTGTAAAGTTAAAATAAAAAATGTTCATGACAACATTTTGAAAAGAATGGAATAGTCTTAAACTGTGACAGTTTTATTATTATATAAATAATAAGTTAATTTCTCTCCTGTTTTCATTAATTAAAAAATAAAAACCCATTACAACATTTTTACTATCCACCTCTTAGCTTTTTCTATCTTGTTCTCTATGTCTAAGTATGCCATCTGTCAACAAGCCAAGTTATTTAAATATCATATCTTTAAAAAATAGGTTTTTAGGTTGCATAAGTTATTTCCTTTTTTTCCTACTCCTTTATCAATATTTCACATAAAGCCATTAGTGAAACTACAGCTAATTAGTTTTTGTTGTACAGAATTCAGGTCTCCATATGAGTTATATTAGCTATTTAAACGCAAGGGCAAATCAAAAGTATGGTTAAATATTCCAGTTAAGTGTCCTAGTGAAAATTGCTACAGCTAAACACTATAGAAGTCACGCTTTACAGTGAGGAAGAAAATATCATTTAATAAAAGCTAACTTGACCAAAGTAAGCCAACAAAGACAGACTTTTATTTCCAAAACTAGGATAAATCATTATATTCAAGTATATTTTTACTTTCAATTTGGTATATATCCCATGCCATTCTGACATAAATCATGAGAATACATTTTCTGCCCTATAGAAAGTTGAATGAGCTGTGCTATACTGGGGTTTTAACTAAATAGAGGCTTTTAGCCCTGGCCGGTTGGCTCAGCGGTAGAGCGTCGGCCTAGCGTGCGGAGGACCCGGGTTCGATTCCCGGCCAGGGCACACAGGAGAAGCGCCCATTTGCTTCTCCACCCCTCCGCCGCGCTTTCCTCTCTGTCTCTCTCTTCCCCTCCCGCAGCCAAGGCTCCATTGGAGCAAAGATGGCCCGGGCGCTGGGGATGGCTCCTTGGCCTCTGCCCCAGGTGCTAGAGTGGCTCTGGTCGCAATATGGCAACGCCCAGGATGGGCAGAGCATCGCCCCCTGGTGAGCAGAGCTTCGCCCCTGGTGGGCGTGCCGGGTGGATCCCGGTCGGGCGCATGCGGGAGTCTGTCTGACTGTCTCTCCCTGTTTCCAGCTTCAGAAAAATGAAAAAAAATAATAATAATAAATAAAAAAATAAATAGAGGCTTTTAAATTTACATTGTAACTTTCCCCTAATTTTATAAACCAAATTCAAATTCATTTTCATCTGTGGGCATTTGCAAAATGTCATTAGATACTGGGACAAAGATTGTCATTTCTATTAAAAATAGTAACAGCTAATACTATTGAGACTATTATCAAGGCACTATACTGAGTACTTTCAACACATTATCCCGTTGAATTCTCAAAGCCATCTTACAAGAAAATAACTATTGTTTTACTACTTGAAAAATAAAGTTACAGAAACTAAACTAAACTATAAATGGCAGAACAGGTGCTAAGGCTCAGAAACATAGCAATGTTCTTAACCATTGCATAAGGCTGCCTTCTTAATGGAAACACTGAAAATCCAAGAGCTAGTACCAGAATCCAAACTTCTAATTGCTAGTCAAACAAATTTTTATCCCCCTGTCACAAACCATATTTTTCTTGTTTTTATGTAACAGTCTTCAGCACTTAGATAGCCTTCTAACATCTGCCCTGTCTATTCGGAGGGTATATAATATATTTGTTCAAGCATAAACATTGCTGATTGCTGTATGCTAGCAGAACATAAACTGCTTATCATCCTCAGTCATAACTGTAGACATATTTTGTTTTATTGTGCTTCATTTTATTGTGCTTTGCAGATAACACATTTTTTACAAATTGAAGGTTTGTGGCGAACCTGCATTGGCCAAGTCCATTTTCCCAACAATATTTGCTCACTTTGTGTTTCTGTGCCGTATTTTAGTAATGCTCACCATATTTCAAGCTTTATTATTATTATATTTGTTATGATGATCTGTGATCAGTTGATTTTTTTATGTTATGATTGTAACTGGGTTGCCATGAACCACAACCATAAAAGATAACAAACTTTATTGGGAGAAAATTTGCACATCTTCTGACTGCTCCACTGAATGGCTCCTCCCTCATCTCTCACCCTGTCTCGGGCCTCCTTGTTTCTTAAGATGCAACAATATTAATATTGGGACAATTAAAAAACCTACTTTGGTCTAAACTGTTTAAGTAAAAGGAAGAGTTGCTCATCTCGCTTTAAATCAAAGGCTAGAAATGATTAAGTTTAGTGAGGAAGTCACGTTATAAGCCAAGATAGGCAGAAAGTTAAGCCTCTTCAAAAAAAATTCTCAAAAGAAATTAAAAGTGCTACCCAGTGAATCCATGAATGATGATAAGAAAGTGAAATACCAACCACTGTTGCTGATAAGGAGAAAGTTTTAGTGGTCTGGATAGACGATCAAATCAGACACAACATTCTGCTAAGCCAAAGCTTAATACAGAGCAAGACACTAATTCTTAAATTCTATGTTGGGTCAGAGAGGGAGGAAACTGCAAAGGAAAAGTTAGAAGTTGGCAGAGGTTGACTGATAGAGTTTAGAGACAGAAGCCATCTTCGTAACATAAAAGTGCAAGGTGAAGCAGCAAGTGCTGATATAGAAGCTGCAGCAAGTTATCCAAAAGATCTGGTTAAAATTTAATGAAGGTGGCTGAACTAAACAGCACACGTACAGAACAGCCATACATTGGAAGAAGATGCCATTTAGGACTTCCATAGCTAAAGAGGAAAAGTCAATTCCTAGCTTCAAAGGACAGGCTAACTCTTTAAGGGTTAATGCAGCTGGCTACTTTAAGTTAAAACCAAAGCTTATTTACCATTTTGAAAATTCTAGGGACCTTAGAAATTATGGTAAATATTCTGCCTGTGCCATAAAAAAAAAAAAGCCTAAACAACAGTATATCTATTTACAACATGATTTATTGATATTTTAAACCCATTGCTGAGAACTAATTCTCAGACAAAATATTCCTTTCAAAATATTACTGCTTATTGACAATGTTTCTGGTTACCCCGGAGTTCTGATGGAGATGTAAATAAGATTAATGTTGTTTTCATGCCTGTTAACACACATTTATTCTACAGTCTATGGATCAAGCAGTAATACTGACTTTAGAATCTTATTAAGAAACACATTTTGTTAGGCTATAATTGTAAATAGTGATTCCTGGGATGGATTAGGGCAAACTAAACTGAAAACATTCTGGATAGGATTCACTATCCTAGATTTCTTTAAGAACATTTGTGATTTTTTGAGATACAACAATATTCAAATTAGGCCAATTAATAAACCTACACTGGCCTATAGTGTTCAAGTAAAATGAAGAGTTGCTCATCTCACTTTAAATCAAAAGCTAAAAATGAAGACGTCAAAATATCAACATTATCAGGAGCTGGGAAGAAGTTGATTTCAACCCTCATGAATGACTTTGAGGGGTTTCAAGACTTCAGTGGAGAAAGCAACTGAAGGTGTGGTCGAAGGTTAGAGAGCTAGAATTAGAAGTGGAACCTCAAGATGTGACTGAATTGCTACAATCTCATGATAAAAAAATTAATGGATAAGAAGTTGCTTCTGAATAACAAAAAAAAAGTGGTTTTTTTAGAGATGGCATCCACTCCTACTGAAGTTGCTGTGAAGATTGCTGGGGTAGTAACAAAAGATTTAGACTATTACTTACACTTATTTGAAAAAGAAGTGGCATTGAGAGGATTGACTCCAATTTTGAAAAGTTTTTTTGTGGATAAAATATTATCAAATGATATGCATTTTACAGAGAAAACCTTGAACAGAAGAGTCAATTGATGTGGCAAACTTCATTGCTGTCTTACTTTAAGAAATTTCCACCATCCTGATCAGTCCTCATTCATCAACATCTAGGCAAGGCCTCTACCTTCAAAAACATTACAACTTGCTGAAGGTTTAGATATAATGGTTAGCCTTTTTTTTAGCAATAAAGTATTTTTTAAATTAAGGCATATAAATTGCCTTTTTCAGACATAATGTTATTGCACACTTAATAATTTATTAGAAAACCAAAATATTCATGAGATTTTCTTTGTTGAGATATTTACCTTTTAATGGTGGTCTAAGACTAAACCTACAATATCTTTGAGGTGGATCCATAACTCTAAAATAGTGACATTGCTGAATGCTGGTTGGTTTATCAATACTCGAGCAGTTTTCAATACCTAATTATCTTTAAGAAGTTACTCACTGTACTTACCCATACAGCTTTTACTTGTTGATATCAACCAACAAAAAAGTAAACCTTTGTCATTCTGAAGATTTGAGAGCCGAACCTTTTTTGTTCATGGAAAGAATATTTGGCTCTGAAATAATTTTAAATACAATTGTTAATTTAATACTAGTAAAAGAAAAAAATATAAACAGCAGCTGTGTGTCTTATCTGAACTATGTCTACAGCATTAATATAAAAAAAGTTAGATGGAAGCTAAGTGTCCCACCATCCTGCATATCTTACTGAAAGACCAAATGTTAGAATGTTTTGAATTTAAGATTTATGATTTCATGTACCTCAAATAAGTTAAGGTCCTACTGCCCAACTCAAAAAAAGCTGTGTGATTTAAGTATAATTTTCAATTTGTACTCAATTTTTCTTATAGTATACACTGAGTTTTTTTTTGGTTGGTTAAGTAAAAAGAAGAATTTAATTTTTTGTAAAAGTCATAAAGATAAAAATCAGCCTATTCTTTGAAACAGATAACACATTCAGAATTAAGAAGCATGAGAGTAATTTAAGTGCATATAATTTAGATGTGCTTTGTCATTGACTGGGCTGAGGTATATGTTTAAAATATCAATGAGAAAATCAGTTGTTACAAAAGATAGAAGGTGTTACCTGGAGACATAATATTTGTAGTAAAAAAAAAGCAGAGAATGACTGAGATAATTCTTCGTATTTTCTTTGTACCCTCTGACAAGTTTTAATTTCTCTCTTATCTAGAAATCTGGAATAATATTTATTATTATGATTAAATGAAACAATGCTGATAAACACTTATTGGACAAGCTGAGTACAGAAAATGCTTAAAACATAACTGCCTTTAATAGTATTATTTCCAAGTGCCAAATAGCCAAGTGAATTTCCTTAGATATTTTATAACTATAAAATATTTATTAGAATATGGTGAGTGCTAACCAATTTTAACTTCCCAAGAGAAATAATAATATTGCCCTAGCTGTTTGGCTCAGTGAATAGACTGTCAGTCCAGTGTGTGGACATCCTGGGATCAATCCTCAATCAGAGCACACATCAGAAGCAACCTTCTGCTTCTCTTTCTTCTCTCTCCCCTCTCTCCCTTCTTGCCTCTCAAAGCCAGTGGCTCAACTGGTTCAAGTGTAAGGTCCAGATACTAAGGATAGCTCAGTTGGTCTGAGTGTTGGCCTCAGTTGCTGAGGATAGCTTGGTTGATTTGAGCATCAGCTCAGAAAGGGGTTGCTGGATGGATCCCAGTTGGGGCACATACAGGAATCTGTCTCTCTATCTCCCCTCCTCTTTCTTAAAAAACTATTATATTAAATAATTTGTAATATTATTAATGTAGTAGTTAATACTATACTGACCATGATTGAATAATATAATCAACATCTCAAAGCTGTAAGAAATTTAAATTTTTTTTTATATTTTCAGAAGTTGACAATAAAAATGAATATGTTTCTTTAGTCCCTTGACCAAGAAGGTCTTAATGTTCCCCATAACATCATTACATTTTAAACAGGCTTTTTCCTGAGTTTAGGCCCTAATTTCCCATTTCTTAAAAGATTCACTTTAAAAAACTTACAACTGTTTATTTTTCTCTTCTTATTTTAAATGCTTGCACAATTTTTTACAACCTGAGAGTGTCTTTCTCAAGAACTTGGAAACCATTACTTTGAAATCTTTAAAATCAAAGAAGATATCACCCCTGTCTTCTCGTGGAAGAGTGGAAGCCTGACTTTGATGGGTGCCTTGGTTCAAGTTGCAAAACTACTTCCTGTTATAAAGATAAAGCCAATTAGGAAATCCAGATGGCTAAATGTTCTACAGTACTTTTCCATTAGCTCACTCCACCCCTCAAAACCTTACCACTGCTCAGGGGAGTAAATTCAGACTTAGTTTTGGTCTTTCTCCCTTGTTGCTATATTCTTGAATAAAATACTTGCTGGGAAAACAGCTGTGTTATGCTTGCTCACTTGTACTTTGCCTGGTTAGTGAGCGAGCACAGGGCAGTGCCATGTGTATATATAGTCTATATAAGGCTACGGGTGCTTGCATTCAGGGCAGACTGCACATGACAGATCACTTACCTGCTACTGTGAGGGGCCATTTTTCTGTTTGTTTGTCTGCTGCAGTGAAAAGCAGTTTTCCCCTGCCTGTTTGTTCACTGTTGTGAGACTCTATTAATTGGTAATGGCCCAATGCTTTCCAGCTCTGCAATTCCTCTACTATCTGCCAGAATCCAGTGTGGACCTGCTTAGCTGCAGCCACTGGCATTACATCTGGCATAATCAGCAGGATTCGAATCAGATTGGCATGGAGCCACCAACACCCATGAAGAGTGGTATAAAGGAGTGGCCATTGTTTTCCAACATATGGTTCCCTGCGGCTCTCCTTTTGGGGACTGTGGGTGTTTCTTATAGCCCTGTGAGCAGAAACTTAAAGCTCTGTGTGAGTGACTGTGCAAGGTCAAAAGCTACAGGATGAGCTACAGATTGGGGGCCAACAGTGGCAGGAATTACAACAGTTGCTGGAGGAGGAGGCCAACCACTTTCAAGAGCTCTAGTGTGAAATGCACGCTGAAAAGCAAAGGCTCCAGTATTTTCAATAGTCACTGGAGAAGTGATTGTGGGCTCAAAAACTTTTGTTTGCCATAGAAACTGAATGCTGGCAATGGCAACTGTTAGAGTAAGAACTGCAGGTTCAAGAGCTCAAGTTTGAGCTTCAGGCCAAGAACCAGCATCTGCAAGAGTTGAAGTGAGTGCTGAAGAAGAAGTTGCATTCATGACAGTGGAATGGCTCTGAGTAAGTGGTAGCAGGTGTTTTCAACTCCTCTTCCTCTGAGGAGGAGGTTTTGGCTAAAACTGCCATCTGCAGACTCAGAGCCTGGCCTGTGGTCACCCAGAAGGTAAAATCCCTGCAGCCAAGAGTCCCTCAGGGGCAGGCACAACCCCTTCCACAGGTAGTGGAGAACTCTGTGGACCAGCTCTATACCGAGGCAGAGTTAGGGGCTCAATTCAGGCAGAACCCACTGAGCCCCTGGGAGCTTAGTTACTGCATTTTGGGGACATTGAAGTGGATAGCATCATGCTCCCTAGAACAGAGATGTAGAATTTGACTGCCATTACCACACACTCCTCCTTGAGGCAGCATCTTCAGAACTGCCATGACAACCCAGGAAACCATACTCTATTAGAATGGGTGATGACTGCCATTTGTACAGTCTTGCAAAATGCTGGAGACTTGCCAGGGGCAGTGAGACAGGGAAAGTCATATACTCAGCTGCAACAGGTCCTCTGGGAACTAGGTATGAAGAATGCTGCTTTTAAACTGGGGTCCCATGGGCCAGATGAGGAAATGTTTATGGCAGGAATGAGAGACCTTATTCTGTGTAGTGACCTATCAAGCCATTTTGGGTCACTAGTCGTTATCTTGCACTCCTTTGTGGGGCAGCCGGTCAACATGGTTACACAGAAGGTAGCAGATTTGGCCAAGGTGGAGGCAGCACAAAACTATAAAGCTCTGTGGGCTGCTGTGCATGCTGCCACCCTGACTAACAAGAGAAACAGGCCTGTAAACTTTACCCAAACACAGATGTGGGTAACTTTAATTGCAGCTGGGGCAGAAAGGGAGAAATTAGATGGCAAATCTAATCAAGTTCTTTTGGAGCTTTGACAGCAGCTTAAACAAGAACAGAGGTCCCAGCCACTGAAACAAATGGCCCCAGCAACTGCCAAAAAGATGACTGGCATTTCAGTTGCACAGTTGCAGGATTACTTGTGGGAGACAGCTGTGAGAGAGAAAGATCCTCAGACCCATTGTTTCCATTTGAATAGGGCGGAGGCTGAGGGACTTGTCTAACTGAGTTGGATAGGGGGCCTGAGGGCCCATGTGAAATTTCAATTCACTGATACCTTTCTAATGTGCAGCAGGTGTTGGCCTTAGAAGATAATAGGTGCTTTGTTGCTTGACCAGATGGTAGTGCAGTGGATATAGAGCATTGGTCTGGGATGCAGAGGACTGAGGTTCAAAACGTCCAGGTCTCCCACTTGAGCGCAGGCTCATCAGCTTGAGCATGAGATTATAGACATGACCCCATAGCCATTGGCTTGAGCCCAAAGGTAACTGGCTTGAAGTTCCAAGTCTCTGGCTTGAGCAAGTAGCCATTGGCTCAACTGGATCTCCCCAGTCAAGGCACATATGAGAAAGCAATCAGTGAACAACTAAGGAGCCACAACAAAGAACTGATGCTCCTATTTCTCTCCTTTCCTGCCTGTCTGCCCCTATCTGTCCCCCTCTCTATCTCTCTCATTAAATAAATAAATAAGATAATAGGTTCTTTTTTGCAGCAGCATCTAAGAGAATTGTCAAAGCAGCACGAGACTTGAATGTGTTGGACCCCACCAAGCCATGTAAGCTTGCTGAGGGGCTTGAATGGTGCTTGTAGCAATGGAGAGAGTGCTTATGAAAAGGCGCTGGGATCTGTTATCAAAGAGCTGTATGGCTAGTTGCGTATAATACTTTTACCTTGGGTTATTTGTACAAACAGCTGCGTTATCATGGTATAATGGACTCTGAAGCAGGGAGTTCAAGGGGGGCACTGGCAAGTGATATCAGAGAAATGGCACTGTGAGGACTGCTCCCGATATCTCCCCTTGAAATTTCAACAAATTCAACAACTAAAGACAGAGAAATAACCTCAGGAACACCTGAAATATACACAGGACAGACAAAGGTATGATTGGGCAAAAAGGTGGCTGAATATATAATCCACTCTGAAGGTAGTAAGATGGAGAACAGGTTATTCCACTTTCCTCACTGATCTGAGGAAGGAGCATTTTCATCTGGAGCTGAGTGAATTGGAGGGTCTGAGCAGAGGAAAGGAGCAGGGCTAGGGTGGATGATCAAGCAGAAGAAAGAGCGCCCTAGCTCTGCCTGAGATCATGGATGAGGGGTGCGCATGGGTGGCAGGTTCCAACTAAGGTTACCATTGCGGGGTGCCTGTGGGAGCTGGCACCAGCCTCAACAGCTTGTGCACTCTTGGTTCTGCGATCATGGGTGTTGTGCAAGTGGCTTCACCTGGTGCCACTGGCATGGGCATGCACGAGCATGGGTTGGAGGGTTTAGCTCAAGATTATCAGCAATAGACATCTGCGTGGGCTGTTGCCAGTGTCTCTGTGCATTCCCAGCTCCATGACAACCAGTACAGGACACGCTCAAGGACTGGGATTGTTGGGCCTGTGACTCTGCAGGTGGGGCACCTCCACGGTGCTTATACAGGCTTCTGAGAGTATTCGAGTATTCCCGTATTCCCGCATTCCTGGCTCTGTCTGAGATTACAGGTGCTGTGAGCATAAGTGGACGAATGCAGGCCTCTGTGTGCACTACTGAAGTTGTGAGCATAACGAGGTATACACGGGGGCATACACGGGGCTTACTGTGGGCTACCAAACAGTGCACAAGGGAGAAGCCTGTGGAGATTAGACCCACGGAGGGCTGAGGCATGCTAGACATTCCCGGGAGCCTTAGAAAGGCACCTGATCTGCAATTGGCTCCCAGCCCACAGCATGCTGAGACATGCTAGACCTGTCTGCTGGCCCTTAGAAAGGTGCTAGAGCTGCAATTGGCTCCCAGCCCTGCCTGCTCTTGCTGGCAGCTCTGTTTGGCACAGTCTTACCCAGAACTGTGCTTTGAGTGGTACTGGAGGAAGGCCTGGCTGCTCTTAGAGCGTCTTGCTTTGCAAGCAGTGGCTCAGGCAAACCTCACATCTAAGTCCCCAGGCTGCTACCTCAGGTGGGAGAGACATGGGGAAAGGCACCGGGAAAACTGAGCTTCCCATTGTCAGAGCCTCTAAGCTCTAACAAGCCCTGCCTATCAATAGAACTGAGGCCCACCCTACATCATTGCCATAGTGACACAACCAAAAACCTCTGCCTGAGAGCCCCACAAGGGCAAAATGTGTAGTACAGCATCACCTGCTGAAAAAAAGGAAGAAGCTACCTCACAAAACCAGGAAGATAATTACATTTCTATAACTTTTGTTTTTCCATTTTGGTCATTTTATCTTCTTTTCTTTTTATTCTTTTCTTTTCCTTTTGAACTTCATTTTCCATAGTGGTTACATTTTTCATTCTTGTTTTTTATAAGGGTTTCATTTTTTAAATCTTTACTTTTTATTACTTTTTATTTTATTTTTTTTCTTTTTCACTCATTCAGTCATCACTTAACAAATTGTTATATTTTGGATTCATATTTTTCTCTGTGGTATTTTGCAAGTTTCTAACTTCATTTTTTAATCTCTTTTGTCATTTTTCCTCAGTTACTGCTCCTTGTTCTCTGTAGTTTCTATTTCACTTATCATTATAGAATTTTCATTTTTTCACTATATCTTTTCAATTTTTATTTTATCTTTTTAATTATCTCTTTTTATTGTTATTAACAATACCACTCTCAAATGCCATTAAGGAAAAATAAATTAAATATCATGGATACAAAAGACAGAAATGTAGCTCAGATAGATGATGAAAAATCTCTAGAAAAAAAATTTAATTACTTGGAAAACTTAAAGTTAAATGACAGAGAATTAAAAATTGAAGTCCTAAAAGAACTCAAAGAAATACAAGAAAGCATGGAATGGCAATTTAAAGAGCTCAAAAAACAATTTAAAGAACAGAAGGCATACTTCACCAAAAAAATTGAAACTATAAAAAGGTACCAAACAGAAAAAAACTCAATATATAAACTTTAAAATGAGGTATCAAGCTTAGCTAGCTTAACAGGCCAAATAGAGGAGAGAATTAGTGACATAGAAGACAAGCAACTAGAGATACTACAGAGAGAAGAGAAGAGAGACTCACAAATTTTAAAAAAAAATGGGAAAGCCCTACAGAGATTGCCTGACTCCATCAGAAAGAGAAACCTAAGAATAATGGGTATATGAGAAAGAGAAGAGAGAGAAAATAAATGGAGAACATATTCAAACAAATAATCAATGAGAATTTTCCCAAGCCTATGGAAAGAATTAAAGCCTTGATTTCAAGAAGCAAACAGAACACCGAGTTACCTTAACCAAAACAGACCTACTCCAAGGCACAACATAATGAAATTATCACAAAACAGTGACAAAGAAAATATCCTCTAGGCAGCCAGGAAAAAAGAAGAATACAACATATAAAGGAAGGCCTATTAGGTTATCATGAAATTTCTCAGCAGAAACTCTATAGGCCAGAAGAGAGTGGACCCCATTATTTAAAGTATTGAAAAAGAGGCACTTCCAGCCAAGAATACTATATCCATCAAAGCTATTCTTCAAATACAAAGGGGAAATAAAAACATTCATAGATATAGAAAAGATGAGGAAATTTATCATCAGAAAACCCCCACTTTAGGAAATACTAAATGGGGTTATTCAACCAGATACAAAAAACAAAACAAGGTGGTGCAGTGGATAGAGCATCGGACTGAAATGTGGAGGACCCAAGTTCGAGACCCCGAGGTCGCCAACTTGAGTGCAGGCTCATCTTGTTTGAGCAAAGCTCACCAGCTTGGACCCAAGGTCACTGGCTCAAGCAAGGGGTTACTTGATCTGCTGTAGCCCCACAGTCAAGGCACATTTGAGAAAGCAATCAACGAACAACTAAGGTGTCACAACAAAAAACTGATGATTGATGCTTCTCATCTCTCTTTGTTCCTGTCTGTCTGTCCTTCTCTATCCCTCCTTTCTGACTCTCTCTCTGTCTCTGTAAAACAACAACAACAACAAAATCACAAGTAAAAGCTCTAACAAGACCACGATATAAACAAGATTAATCTGTGACAACAAAAACAAAAAATGGGAGAGGACAAAGATTAACAGTAGCAAAGGAGGAAGGAGTGCAAAGCATTCATGAGATAATGAACTACAATGAACATGATATATATCTTTCTTATTATCTAATGGTAACCACCCCTGAAAAAACCACGACAGAAACACATGGCTTAAAAAAAGAAGAAACAGAGAAAAGAAGTATGGAATTCAACCAAACAAAAACAAACGACAGAAAAACAAAAGAGAAGAATTGAACAAGATACAGAGCTATAAGAACGCAACATATAACATGGCAATAAGAAACCCTCAAGTATCAATGATTACATTAAATGTAAATGGATTGAACTCACCAATAAAAAGAAACAAAGTAGCAGAGTGGTTCAAAAAATAAAATCCAACTGTTTGCTGCCTTCAGGAATCATACCTAAGCTACAGAATAAAATCAAATTCAAAGTGAAAGGTTGAAAAAAGATTCTCCAAGTAAATAATATCCAAAGAAATGCAGGTGTAACCATACTCATATCTAACAATGCTGAGTATAAGACAGCAAAAGTAACCAGAGACAAAGATGGTCATTTCATAATGATAAAGGGGGCATTGAATCAAGAAGACATAACACTTCTTAATATATATGCACCAAACCAAGGATCACCAAAGTACATAAGATATCTACTAATTGATCTAAAAATAAAAACTAACAAAAATACAATCATACTTGGAGACCTCAGTACACCACTTATGGCTCTAAATTGTTCATCCAAACAGAAAATCAATAAAGAAATATTGGCCTTAAATGAAACACTAGAACAATTGAATATGATAGATATCTACAAGACATTTCATTGAAAAATGCCAGAGTATACATTTTTCTCCAGTGTACATGGTGAAAACTACAAAGCATTGTTAAGAGAAATTGAAAAAAATACAAAAAATGGAAAAATATTCCTTGTTCTTGAATAAAAAGAATAAATATACTCAAAATGACCATAATACCCAAAGCAATACACAAATTTAATGCAATTCCCATTAAAATTCCAATGTCTTTTTTTTTTACAGAGACAGAGAGAGTCAGATAGGGACAAACAGACAGGAATGGAGAGAGATGAGAAGCATCAATCATTAGATTTTCGTTGCAACACCTTAGTTGTTCATTGATTGCTTTCTCATATGTGCCTTGACTGTGGGCCTTCAGGAGACTGAGTAACCCCTTGCTCGAGCCAGCGACCTTGGGTCCAAGCTGGTGAGCTTTTGCTCAAACCAGATGAGCCCGTGCTCAAGCTGGTGACTCAGGATCTCGAACCTGGGTCTTCTGCATCCCATTCCAATGCTCTATCCACTGCGCCACTGCCTGGTCAGGCCCAATGTCATTTTTTAAAGAAATGGAACAAAAAATATCATCAGGTTTATATGAAACCCTGAATAGCCAGATCAATCCTAAGGAAAAAGAATGAAGCTGGGGGCATTACAATACCTGACTTCAAACTATATTATAGGGCCACGACAATCAAAACAGCATGGTATTGGCAGAAAAATAGACACTCAGACCAATGGAACAGAATAGAAAGTCCAGAAATAAAACCACATATATATATAGTCAAATAATTTTTGATAAAGGGGCCAACAACACACAATGGAGAAAAGAAAGCCTCTTCAACAAATGGTGCTGGGAAAACTGGAAAGCCACATGCAAAAGAATGAAACTCAACTACAGTTTGTCCCCTTGTACCAAAATTAATTCAAAATGGATCAAAGAACTAAATATAATATCTGAAACAATAACTTACGTAGGAGAAAACATAGGTACTAAACTCATGGACCTTGGTTATAAAGAGCACTTTATGAATTTGACTCCAAAGGCAAGGGAAGTGAAGGCAAAGATAAATGAATGGGACCACATCAGACTAAGAAGTTTTTGCTCAGCAAGAGAAACTGACAACAAAACAGACAGACAGCCAACTAAATGGGAAATGATATTTTCAAACAATAGCACAGATAAAGGCCTAATATCCAAAATATACAAATAACTCACAAAACCCAAGAACAAACAAGCAAAGAATCTCCAGGCAGAGGAGAACAGGAGCTCCATATCCACGCATGCTGCAAATGGCTTTTTCCAGTCTACCTGAATCATTACCAGCTAGAAGCAGTGGTCATTGGGACTTGGACAAGAGCTGCAAAGTATAGAATGGTGACAACAATTCCAGTGCCATGCGGACTTTTCCTGTGGGGAACTTCACTGGACTCCTGCTCACTGTGATAGCTTCTAACAGACTGAACTGTGGTTGGGTTGCATTTTTCAGGGATTAGGCATGGTGATGGGGTCAACTTGGACTTGGGGAACATGTTAAGGACACTACTCATTTATGGATTCTTGCTGTATTCACCAAGAGTTTGCTTAAAGGCTCTTAATCACTGTAAAAAAAATAGAGGACTGGATGAAGAAGATGAGGCACATATACACCATGGTATATTATTCAGCTAGGAGAAATGGTGACATCGGATCACTTATAGCAGAATGGTGGAGTCTTGGTAGCATTGTGTGGGGTGAAATAAGTGAATCAGAAAAAAATAGGAACTGCAGGATTCCATACATTGTTGGGACATAAAAGCGAGACTAAGAGGCATGAACAGGAGTGTGGTGGCTATGGGGGGTGGGGGAGGGAAGGAGGAAGAGGGGGAGGGGGAGGGGTACAGAGAGAACTGGATGGAGGGTGGCGGAGGACGATCTCTCTTCGGGTGATGGGTATGCAACATAACTAAATGACAAGATAACCTGGAAATGTTTTCTTTGAATGTATGTACCCTGATTTATTGATGTCACCCCATTAAAATAAAAATTTATTTATAAAAAAAAAAAATGGAAAGAGGACATGAACAGATACTTCTCCCAGGATGAAATAGAAATGGCCAATTGATATATGAAAAGATGCTCAGTTCCATTAGCTATTAGAGAAATGCAAATCAAAACTACAATGAGATACCACCTCACACCTGTTAGATTAGCTATTATCAACAAGACAGGTAATAACAAGTGTTGGAAAGGCTGTGGACAAAAAGGAACTCTCATTCACTGTTGGTGGGAATTTAAAGTAGTACAACCATTATGGAAGAAAGTATGGTGATACCTCAAAAAATTAAGAATTGACATTCTTCTACTGGGTATATACCCCCAAAACTTAAAATCATTATTACATAAAGACACATGCAGCCCCATGCTCATCGCAGTATTGTTCACAGTGGCCAAGACATGGAAACAACCAAAAACCCCTTATATAGAGGATTGGATAAAGAAGATGTGGTACATATGTACTATGGAATACTTCTCAGCAATAAGAAATGATGACATACGCCTGAGTGGCACAGTGGATAAGAGTGTCGAACTGGGATGCAGAGGACCTAGGTTCAAAACCCTGAGTCAACAGCTTGAGCCCGGGCTCATCTGGTTTGAGCAAAGCTCACCAGCTTGGACCCAAGGTTGCTGACTTGAGCAAGGGGTTACTCGGTTTGCTGCAGCCCCATTGTCAAGGCACATATGAGAAAGCAATCAATGAACAACTAAGGTGTCGCAACAAAAAACTAATGATGATGCTTCTCATCTCTCTTTGTTCCTGTCTGTCCCTATCTATCCCTCTCTCTGACTCTCTGTCACTGTAAAAAAAAAAAAGTAAAAAAGAAATGACAAAATATCATTTACAACAACATGACTGGACTGTGATAGCATACTGAGTGAAATAAGTAAATCAGGAAAAACTAAGAACTGTATGATTCCATACATAGGTGGGACACAAAATTGAGACTTATGGACATGGATAAGAATACAGTGGTTACCAGGGGGAGGGGAAGGGAAGAGAAGGAGGGGTTGGGGGAGGGAAGGGGCTTAAAAAAATTAATAAAAGGTGACAGAGGAAAATTTGACTTTGGGTGATGAGTATACAAAATAATCAAATGTCAAAATGATCTGAAGATATTTTCTCTGAATCTGTGTACTCTAATTGATTAATGTCACCCCATTAAAATTAATTGAATAAATAATTTTTTTTAAAAATTAGTTTAAAGGTTATAAAAATAGGGTGCACTAGCTACATTGTTGGAAATACATGCCAGTTGTGGACAGTATGAGAGTCCTTGATGGGCATCTGTGACACCTGTGTAGGCCTTCATACTCTGGGAAGCTGCTCTCATCCAGTTGCAGATAAGTAGTACCAAGGACACTTTATGACTTCAAAGGATACTGCCTGGACTATACAGGCCCTCCCACCTACTGTGTGGTAGAGGGCTAGGTGAGCCTCCAGTTAATTCCTGGGCAGAGTGATCAGTGAGACATTGGGAATGGGACCTTTGTAATTATTGTAATTAATGTGTAACTTGTGCTGTTGCTGCGGGCTCTGTTTATGTAATGTACTTCATTCCTCACACAGGGACTATCATAGAAGATAGCTGTCATGTAGATTGTGAGGAGAGCACCCCTCAAGGGGTAGATTTTTGGGAAAACAGCTGTGTTAGGCTTGCTCACATGTACGTTGCCTGATTAGTGCATGAGCATGTGGCAGTGCCACGTGTGCATAGTCTATGTAAGGCTACCAGTGCTTGCCCTCAGGGTGGATTGCAGATGGTGGATCGCTTGCCCACCACTGCAAGGGGCCATTTTGTTGAATGTTTACCTGCTGCCATGAAAAACAGTTTTCCCCTGCTGGCTTGCTCATTTGCTGGTGCAAGACTCTATTAAATGGGCCCTGGCCGGTAGGCTCAGTGGTAGAGCGTTGACCTGGCGTGCAGAAGTCCCGGGTTCGATTCCCGGCCAGGGCACACAGGAGAAGCGCCCATCTGCTTCTCCACCCCTCCCCCTCTCCTTCCTCTCTGTCTCTCTCTTCCCCTCCCGCAGCCGAGGCTCCATTGGAGCAAAGATGGCCTGGGCACTGGGGATGGCTCCTTGGCCTCTGCCCCAGGTGCTAGAGTGGCTCTGGTCGCAACAGAGCATCGTCCCCTGGTGGGCAGAGCGTCGCCCCGTGGTGGGAGTGCCGGGTGGATCCCGGTCGGGTGTATGCAGGAGTCTGTCTGACTGTCTCTCCCCGTTTCCAGCTTCAGAAAAATACAAAAAAAAAGAGAAAAGGACTCTATTAAATGGCAATGATCCAATGCTTTCTGGCTCCACAGTTTCTCTACCATCTGCGTGAATCCAATATGGACTTTCCTGGCCTCAGCCACTGGCGTTACAGTACTCCTTACCTGTTTAACATTGTCAGCGCAATTTTTACTTTGACATGCATTATTTTCCGTCCTCAATTCCATTGAAAAAAATCTGGCAGTATTTGCAAAAATTGCAGAAATTAAAGAAAACATACTAAGCAAGGACTCAAAAATATACTAAATGAATTTATAGTTTTCTCAAAGACACAATTATAATATGTCTTTTAAAGTAGGGTTGAAAATTTTCAATTATAATTTCTAAGATATTTCTCAAAGTATAATATTTTTAGAAAATATATTTATAACTTTTATATGCCTAGTATTTACTATAATTAAGGACACATTTATAAATTGGCACATATATTTTATAATCTTCAAGCTTTCTTGCTCTATGTTATCATTTTTAAGGTGGATCAAGGAAGGACATAAAAATTCCAGATAACAAACCCTGACATTTGAGTTTGAAAATATTGGATGCAAGCAAAACTACATGTTTTGACAGTTGTCCTGCTGAAACATACTTACCTCCTACTATATTTTTCTCTGTAAATGAGCTTTTTAAAAAGAGACTACAAGATAATGGTAGGTCATCCATTTATTCAGTATCTTTATATGACACACTAGGACTCCTTCACTTACAATGAAAGCAGCTGAGAGAGCTAATTACCAAACTAAACTAGACACAGCAGGTACCACTAGTCATTAGTTATACCTTTAGCACACCTGGTACAAGAATACATTTAGAAAAGACAGCTTTTGCTTTCTATTATTTGACATGCAGTTAGCTGAAATTCTTGATACCAACTATTGATGAATAATTGTCCTCTCTAAAGACAAGTGCATTTCAATAAAAATTTTATGGAAATGACATAAAGAAGCTAAAAGGAGGTGATTAGTGAAAGTACTGATAAAGAAAACAGGAAAAGTCAATGCTTCTCGCTTTCAGCCTCTGTCTTGGCTATTTTTAATACATAAAAAAATATTAGCATAAATGGTTTTCTTAATAAATAACAATGACTTATTTTGTCTGTAATTGTAGCATGATGACAAAGTTTACATTTATTATTGGTCACTTAATAAATACCACTATTTTTTTAACCTTACAAAGTGCTTTCAGGATTAATTGCAAAATATAGCATTAGTTTTCTTTATAATTTAACTGTAAATTTTAACTATAAAATTTAAATATGAAATATAACAAAAATAATGTTTAATAAAAAACAATCACTTTTACAAATGGACACAGATCTCCATCAGGAGGCTAAATAAGATATATAAACAAGCAAACAAAAATACTTGTTAAATTCTTTCTTGCTTTATATAATCAATATCTCTTTATGGTGGCTACAAAGCCATTTTAGAAGACATTATTAAATTCTGACTGTATATCTTGTCTATAATTACACTCCTAATATCCTTTTATTAATTCTATGAAAGAAAGCAGCTAATTTTGCATGGCAAATTTTTTTCTTTCTGAATCAGTATTGACTGTGATGATGGTCTCTATTTTAGTAATTCTCACATTTCACTAATTTAAAGGTTCCATTTAGAACCATGCCTTTGCAAATCATAAACATTTTTAATGGTACTCTTAGCTCTGAAACACAATGATTAAAATTTTAAGTGGCCCTGGCTAGTTGGCTCAGTGGTAGAGCATTAGCCTGGAGTGTGAATGTCCCAGGTTCGATTACCAGCCAGGGCACACAGGAGAAGTGCCATTCTGCTTCTCCACCCTTCCCCATCTCCTTCCTCTCTATCTCTTTCTTCCCCTTCTGCAGACAAGGCTCCATTGGAGCAAAGTTGGCCTGGGCACTGAGAATGGCTCCATGGCCTCTACCTCAGGCACTAGAATGGCTCCGATTGCAATGGAGCATTGCCCCAGATGGGCAGAGCATTGCCCCCTAGTAGACATGCAGGGTGGATCCCGGTCAGGTGCATGCAAGAATTTGTCTCTCTGCCTCCTCACTTCTCACTTCAGAAAAATACAAAAAATAAATAAAGTTTTGAGTGATATATTAATAACATAATGTTTTACAGAATTCCTTTAAATGTGCATTTTTTTAAAAAAGCACTATTTTCAGTAGTCCACAAAATATCTCTTCTCTCAAAAAATACACCTTGATCTTTGTGCATTAGTCATACATGCTGTGGGAAAAATAACTGTGTTATACTTGTTCACTGGTTTCTGGCTGCTAGCACTTTGCAAAATTAGCATGTGAGCACATGGCAGAAAGCCATGTGTGTGTCTCTATGAAAAACTATGGGTGCTTTCCCTCAGTGGCGGTTCTCCCAGAGTGCTCTCCTGCCACTGCGAGGTGCGGTTTCCTGATTCCTTCAGCCAGGACTAGGAGGGGTGGTTTTCCTTAACCCTGTGCCCTCCACTTCAAAAAGTGATTTTCCTTTGCTTATTTGCTTGCCTGTCTCTGTGAGCCTCCATTAAACAGAATGGCCCAATGCTTTCTGGACCTGCATATCCTCTACCACCTGCTAGAATTCATTGTGAACCTGGTTGACCACAGCCACAAGCATTACATACGTAAAGTATGATCCCAGCCTCTTGACATGGCCTTTAGTAGTTGAACGAAGGTGGGCACACAAACAAAGCTGTTATTTCAGATATTCGTTCTCTCCCAAGGACATAAAATATGGACTGAAAGATAATCTACGAGTCTATGTGCATGACTGAAACTTAACTATACAATCTATGGCACAATGGAGTGTCTAATTTCTATAATGGAGTTTGAAAATAGATAAAACCTGCCTTCAAAGAAAAGAAAAGGTGATGTAGATATACAGGTACAGAGAAAAACTAAAGCAAGAAATATGCATCAGGTTAGGTACCTATCTCTAATTCCTGACGTCTATTAGCAGTCTCAGTTTATAGGTGCCACCCCTATACCCTGTGAGTACAATTCCCCTTTTCCTGGCGGTTGTCATCCTTTCTGTATCAGGTGAACATAAAACTCTGTACAGAGTCCTGCTTAATGTCTATTGCCCCAATTTCTCAACCGGTGCAATATTTTATATGGTTTTATGTAAAAACATATTATTTAAATAATTTAAACAGATATTATTAATGAATTATTAATTTGTAACCATTGTTGTTGAGTGCTATTTACTTTTTTTTTTTTTTCTTATTGAAGCTGGAAACGGAGAAAGACAGTCAGACAGACTCCCGCAGGCGCCCGACCGGGATCCACCCAGCACGCCCACCAGGGGCGACGCTCTGCCCACCAGGGGGCGATGCTCTGCCCCTCCAGGGTGTCGCTCTGCCGCGACCAGAGCCACTCTAGCGCCTGGGGTAGAGGCCAAGGAGCCATCCCCAGCGTCCGGGCCATCTTTGCTCCAATGGAGCCTTGGCTGCGGGAGGGGAAGAGAGAGACAGAGAGGAAGG
This sequence comes from Saccopteryx bilineata, assembly GCF_036850765.1. Classification (NCBI taxonomy): domain Eukaryota; kingdom Metazoa; phylum Chordata; class Mammalia; order Chiroptera; family Emballonuridae; genus Saccopteryx; species Saccopteryx bilineata. Next base: position 67,004,348 of record NC_089498.1, read on the forward strand.
AGGGGGTGGGGGTGGAGAAGCAAATGGGCGCTTCTCCTATGTGCCCTGGCCGGGAATCAAACCTGGGTCCCCCGCATGCCAGGCCGACGCTCTACCACTGAGCCAACCGGCCAGGGCCGTTGAGTGCTATTTAAATAAGTCAAGATAGGTTTAATTGACTTTCAACTTTAAATTTCCAGTTATGTAAATATAGTTGCAAGGTGACAAAACTTTTCTTTCTGTAGAGAGTGGTCACTGAAGTATACTGAGCTATGAGTAACTAGGACTAACTTACTTCTGTGCTTTCCAACCTTTCTACACTTGAGCACTGGTGAAAATAGGAGAATTAGTTTGGGACTTCTAAGACAGACATTATTCTAGGCATAAGTAAATTCAACTCATATCATTGCGTGTATAATCTTCATACAACACACCAGGGTAGTTAACTCTTTCGTGGACCAGTGTGAAATTGCTGGCAGATGACCACCAGTCCACTGACGACAGGTTGGAAAACACTAGCTTATTTGATATCTCTGCCTCTGCCAGTTATTAGCTGTACTAATCAAATATGCTACTGTTTTTGCTGCAAACTATAAGATAAGAAGTGGCTCGTTGCTACCTGGCAGTATCAATGGAATACGTAAATATTATGTTATATTTATATGAAATGTGGAATGTGCAGTTTCAACAACTATTTTATTTATCTGGTTGTTGGCTAATTATTATTTTTAATTTTTGTGATAAAATCTTTTGCCTGCAATGAGCTCAGAAAATAAAACTTTATAGTTAATGAAAAAGTAAGTAATGAATTTCTTTTTTACACTCAGAGGCAGATTTAATGGCAAGCACACCAGCACACGCCCTGGACCCTGACTTCTGAAGGGCTCTGCAAAACCCCAAATTTTATTTTTTTTTTAATGACACCAATTTTGGTTTCATATGTGCAAATTTAACATTAATAGTACATAATATTTTTTCTTTATTTAAAAATATGGTTAACATGTATTTTTATTTTTCCTGTCTCTCTCTTTCTTTTAAGGGGCCCAATATTTTCTTCTGTGCCCAGGGCCTCATCTGACCTTAATTCTCCTCTGCTTATTCTGTGTCGATTTTTCATTTAGATCAAATGGCTGTTGTTTCAAATTAATTTTATACATTTGTTTTCAGGCTGAGAGTTAAAATACTTTCTTACCCATACTTTTATTCCACTTAAAGAATTCAAAGGATTAGATGAGGCCACCCACACTGGGATGGACAATGTGCTATCACAGATTATTTCCTGGTTATTAGGTTATATTAGACTTTAATTTTACTTTCTATATATTAATGTATGTTTTAATATAGAACAAGCAATTTTTGTATTTTTTAGCATCAAAATTACAAAAAAATAACTTGGCATAAAGTAGAATTACTTAAGATTAGAATTTATACTAATGAAATATTTTTATTTTACATTTTTGATAGTTTGTGTTAAACTTAGCTTTTGATTTTGGTTGGGCTAATGTAAGAATATAATGGTAAATTCTTACCATATTTGGTATCCTAATTTGATTATAGAAAATCTTCAGAAAACACTGAATAAAATGATGAATTTTGATATATCATCTTATAGAAGATCCATATAACATGTTATATGCAAAAAAATTATGAGTTTGGCCTGACCTGTGGTGGCGCAGTAGATCAAGCATCGACCTGGAGTGCTGAGGTCGGCGGTTCAAAACCTTGGGCTTGCCTGGTCAGGGCACATATGGGAGTTGATGCTTCCTGCTCCATCCCCCATTCTCTCTCTCTCTCTCTCTCTCTCTCTCTCTCTCTCTTTCTCTCTCTCTCTCCTCTAAAATGAATAAATAAATAAAAATAATTTTAAAAGAATGATGAGTTTAACCTGATCCCAACTGTCCCTCTTAGCATTTGGGGGTTTATTAATTACCTATTGTTAAAACAAAGTACCACAAAATTTAGTATCTTAAAATAACTGATGTTTATTATCTAATAGTTTCTGAGGCTTAAAAACTCAGAGTATCTTAGCTGGTTGTTTCTTCTTCGAGGTGTCTCATGAAGATCATTTAAACTTTAGGCAGATGCTGTGATCTCTGAAAACTTGACTAGGCTGGAGGACATGATTTCAAACATACACATGTAGTTATTGGCTGGCAGCTTCAATTTCTTGTTACATGAGCCCATCCATAAGTCTTCTCATAATGTGGTATAATAGAATGCTGGTCTCCCAAAGACGCTCATACTTTAATCACTGGAATCTAGAATATGTTACCTTATATATAAAATGGATTTGCAGAAGTAATTATGTTAATAATCATGAGATGGAGAAATTATTCTGGATATCCAGGTGGACCAATGTAATCACAAGGTAAATACACTGCTTACAAAAATTAGGGGATATTATATAACTTCATATTAATTTTGAAATATCCCTTAATTTTTGTGAGCAGTATATCAGAGGGAGGTAATACAAGTTTACTTAGAGAAAAAAGGCAATGTGACCACAGAAGCAAATATTGGAGTGCCCATGAGCCAAAGACTGGGGCAAGCTTCTAGAAGCCAGAAACGGCAATGAATTGATTCTCCTCTGGAGCCTCTAGAAAGAAGCCTCTCCTCTGAGCCCTATCAGCTTTTGATTTTAAGCCATTAAGATTCATTTTAAAATTCAAACCTCCAATGCTTTAGAGAATATTTTTGTGTTGTTTTAAGACACTAAGTTTGTGATAATTCTTTTAGCAGCATTGGAAACTTAATATTCATGACTTTCAATAGAGAGAAAAAGAACAAAATGGAATCTGCATATTTTATAATCTAATTGTAGAGTGGACATCTCATCACTTTTGTTATATAGTAACCTCCTTTTATGTGCAGAGGATATATTCCAAGACCCCCAGTGGATGCCTGAAACTAAGGATAACACCAAATCCTATATATATTATGCTTTTTTCTATGCATACATAAGGAAGCATGTTGTAGCTTCTCTTTGGTATATATCAATTGCCAAAACTACTACTTCTATACCTTGGGCCATTATTAAATAAAATATGCATTACTTGAGCACAATCACTGCCATACTGCAACAGTAGGTATGATAATCACAATAGCTACTAAGTGACTAATTGGCAGGTGGTATATACAACATGGCAACACTGGACAAAGGGATGATTTATGTCCTAAGTGAGACAGAGGAGAACAGCATGAGATCTCGCCATGATACTCAGAATGATGGATAATTTAAAACTTATAAATAAATTATTTTATTTCTGGAATTTTTTGTTTGATATTTTTGGACTGTTCTTTACCAAAGAACAGTGAAACCATGGATAAGGGGTGCTTACTGTATTCTACTGTTCACACAAATGATTACCGATATAATGTGGCAGCATGCTTACCAAGGAGCATAGATTTGGGGAGAAAGCATTTGAAGCATGTCTAAAATATAAGATATCTTTAAAGTTACAAAATTATTTCTCTCTCCCTCTTTTTCTCTTCCCCTCCTGCAGCCAGGCCTCAATTGATTTGAGCACATTAGCCCCAGGCACTTAGGATGGCTCCTTGGAGCCTCATCCTCAGGTGCTAAAAATAGCTCACTTGTAAGCATGACCACAGATGGGAAAGCATCAGCCACAGACAGAGGTTGCCAAGTGGATCCCGGTTGGGGTGCATGTGGTAATCTGTTTCTCTATCTCCCCTCCTCTCATTTGGAAAAGAAGGGGGAAAAAAAGAATAAGACTTAAAATGTAACATTTATATTTAAATCAAACTTTATCAATGTTATTACAGAAATTAAACAATGCTTACTGTTTGGTGCAGATGACAAAATTAGAATACTTAATATATACAAAATACTCAATATATCATTAGATACTTAACAGTTTGTGATAAACAGTAGCTGCTACAGGCTTTGACAAAAGTGTATCACTGAGCTATTTTTCTCAGTGTATAGGTAAAGATGGAACTAGGGAAATAGTCAAATTTGTGAGAATTACATTTGTGTGAGGAGAGAACAATTATGGACAAACTTGAAAGCCTAGCAAATGTATTTAAATTGATATGGTATAAATAGGGAGCAGTTGTTGTGGTTGACCAATACAGTAACAGAAAAAAATTAACATAATTTGCTCTAGGACTAAGCATTTTTTAAACATTTACATTTAAATCAAATATTTAAGTAATTAACAAAAGCGTACTGTGAAATCATTCTGGAAACCGTGTTGGGGAAGAAACCAGCAGATTAAGAAGACTCTTTCATAATTTTTTTCTTTTTTTTTTAATTTTTCTGAAGCTGGAAACGGGGAGGCAGTCAGACAGACTCCCGCATGTGCCCGACCGGGATCCACCCGGCACACCCACCAGGGGGTGATGCTCTGCCCATCCGGGGCGCAGCTCTGTCGCGACCAGAGCCACTCTAGCGCCTGCAGCAGAGGCCAAGGAGCCATCCCCAGCACCTGGGCCATCTTTTTGCTCCAATGGAGCTTCGGCTGCAGGAGGGGAAGAGAGAGACAGAGAGAAAAGGCGGGGTGGTTGGAGAAGCAGATGGGCGCCTCCCCTGTATGCCCCGGCCAGGAATCGAACCCGGGACTCCTGCGCGCCAGGCCGATGCTCTACCACTGAACCAACCGGCCAGGGCCTTCATTATTTTATGCATGCATTTCTCTTTAATTCAATACAAATGATTGACTGCTGTGCTAAAAATGTTGGAAGCAACAGTAAAACAGACATACTACCTCTGTTCCCAGAGGATTTAAAGTAAAGCAGAAATGCAGGCAAAATTGATTTTCAATTCTGTAAATTAAGTGCTTAGGATCTACCCACAGATTGTTATTGAAAAACAAAAGAGGGATATAATCTACATTGGAAAGTAAGAGACCACAGGAAAAATATTGTAAGTTGAGACTGGATTGAGTCCTAATGAGTGAACAAAGTTGACTTAATAAAAAGTTGTTTGTGTGATGGGGGAATGAAGCAGATTAATGGTGTAATACTGATTTAGAACAACACAAAATTATCTTATAGTTTGAAGGTCAGAAATATACAATACAGGTCTCATTGGGTTAAATCAGAAGTATGCAGGACTATGTTCTTTTCTGATGCTGTGGGGAAGAATGAATTTCCTTTTTATCTAAGTTATTAGCATAATTCAGTCCCTTGCAAATAAAGGACCAAAAGCTTGTTTTCTTGCTAGCTGTTGGTGAGGGTTGTTCCTGGATTCTAGAGGCTGGCATTTTCCTTATTTTATGGTCTTCTTCTTTTATCTTCAAAGCCAGAGTATTAGTTTCCTCTTGATGCTGTAATACATTATCATAAAGTTGGCAGCTTAAACAGTGCAGATTTATTCTCTACAGTCAAAAGTTTGTTAGGATTGCCTTCTTCTAGCGGCTTAATGGGAGAACCTTTGCTTTTGCAAGCTGCTTGGGGCTCCTGGCATTACTTTGCTTCTAGCTCCTTTCATCTTCAAAGTATGCCATTGCAGTCTGGTCCTATTGTCACTTTTCTTCCCCCTACTTTTATCCTCTTTACTCCATTTACAAGGATACTTAGTATCACTTTGGGCTCACCTAGATAACCCAGGATAATCTCCCCATCTCAAGTTGCTTAATACAATTACAACTGTGAAATCCTTTTTTACAATTTAAGAAACATAGTCACAATTTCCAAGGCTCAGAAAGTAGTCATTTGGGTTGGGCACTTTTTTAGCCCATTACCTCCAGCAATGGGGAGCTACTGAAAAATACAAGAGGAGCAACTCTATTAAATCCATAATTCTAAATATATTATTTTGGCAGCACAGTTCTGGGACACAATTAGAGTACATTGTACCAGATTATAAAGGTCCATTATGGCAATAATTTTTGTCTGTTTTGTTTTTAACTGCTGTATCCCAGCACCTAGACTAACAATTAGCATGTAGTTGATGGCGTAAGTATTGGGTGAATGAGAGTGTGAGTAACTGAATGAGTGACTTGTCAGGAGACACTAACTTGTTTGTGCAGAGATAGAGACATAAAACGGTAATTGTCATAATGAAATTATGAAAGTGGAAAAGGTTACAAAAAGACCATGAAACTGATTTAATCAGTCTGAGACATTAATTTTGGATGGGGAATAAGAAAGAGAAATAATTTAGAATGCCTACCGATTTTCTTGTTAAGAAGCATTATGACACTTTCATAAGGATAAACTGTGAAGGAAAAGCAAGTATTAGGAAAACAGAATTCTGATTTGGATATGAGTATATCCAAGAGAAGATATCACGAAGGTGGATATCCACCCATGTATAGAACCCAGGAGAGAGACGATGTTGTGTTCAATTGCTCCTGATTATCACAAAACATTACTTTTACTGTTAATTTGCTAAAAATCAGTATCCAAAGTTCACTGATGTGGTTGTTATTCTCTTTAAAAAATCTTTTTTTTTTTTTTTCGAAGTTAGAAGTGGGGATGCAGTCAGTCAGACTCCCGCATGCACAGGACAAGGGTTCACCCAGCATGCCCACCAGAAGGTGATGTTCTGCCCAACCTGGACATTGCTCCATTGCAGCCAGAGCCACTCTAGAGCCTGAGGCAGAGGCCATGGAGTCATCCTCAGTGCCCGGGCCAATTTTGCTCCAATAGAGCCTTGAATGTGAGAGGGGAGGAGAAAGAGAAAAAGGAGAGGGGAAGGGGTGGAGAAGAAGATGGGCACTTTTCCTGTGTGCCCTGGCTGAAAATCAAACCCAGGACTTCCACATGCAGGACTGACGTTCTACCACTGAGCCAACTGACCAGGGCCAAAAATATCTTTTTTTAAAATTGACTTTCTTCTTTTTTGACCAAATTTAGGTTCACAGAAAAATAAGTATAAATATTTTTCACATACCTCCTTCCTCCACACATGCAAAATATGCCCTCTTATCAACATCACTCATCAGAGTGATAAATTGGATACAGTTGATACACCCAATTTACATATTATTATAATCACTCAAAATCTGCAGATTACATTTTAATTCACTCTATGTATTGTGCATTCTTTGAGTTTGGACAAAAGTATATTGACATATAATGACACATATCCATAAAAATAGTTTCATGTGTAGTATTTTCACTGCATAAAAATCTTCTTTGCTTTGCCTGTTCATCTCTTGCTGCACCTCTTCCCCCAAACAGTGGCAATTACAGAACTTTTCACTGTCCCTTTACTTTTGCCTTTTCTAGAATGTCATATGATTGGAATTATACAGTATGTAGCCTTTTCAGATTGACTTCTTTCACTTGGTAATATGATTTAAGTTTCTTCCATGTCTTTACATGGCTCAATAGCCCATTTCTTTTTAGTGTTAAAAAATATTCTTTTGTTCTGTTGTACCACTGTTTATTTATTCATTCACCTACTGCAAAACACACTGATGGCTTCCATGGTTAGGCAATTATAAATATACCTGCTATGAATATCAGAGTACAGGATTCTTTGTAGATATATGTTTTCAATTCTTTTGGATAAATACTAAGGAACAAGAGTGCTGGCTTGTATGTTTAGTTTTGTTTGTTTGGGTTTTTTTAACTACAAAACTGTCATCCAAATTGATTGTACTAGTCTGCATTTCCAACAGTCGTGAATGTATTTCTGTTACTCCACATGACTGGCAGCATTTGGTGTTGTCATTGTTCTGAATTTTGGCCATGGGGTAGTTTTTCTTTCTTTTAATTTACATTTACCTGATAACATATGATATAGAGTTTTTCTTTCATATGTTTATTTGTTATGTATATATTTCTTTGGTGAAGTGCATGTGTAAAGTTTTTGGCTCACTTTTTGACCAAGTTGATTTTTTTCTATTGTTGCAATTAAATGTTCCTTGTATATTTTAGATATTCAGACGTGTATTTTGTAAATATTTTCCTCCAGTCTGTACCTAGTCATTTTATTCCCAACATTGTCTTTTGTAGAAGAAAAGATTTCAATTTAATGATGTCCAGTTTATCAATGATCTATTTAATGGTTCATGTCTTGGTGTTGTTTCTAAAAAATTATTACCATACTCAAAGTGATCTAGTTTTTTTTCTATGTTATTTTTTAGGAGTTTTATAATTTTGCCTTTAAAAGTAAGATATGTGACCAATTTTCCGTTAATTTTTGTGAAAGTGTAAGTTCTGTATTGAAAAGATTTTTTTTGTATTTTTTGTATTTTTCTGAAGCTGGAAATGGGGAGAGACAGTCAGACAGACTCCCGCATGTGCCCCACCAGGATCCACCCGGCATGCTCACCAGGGGCTACGCTCTGCCCACCAGGGGGCGATGCTCTGCCCATCCTGGGTGTCACTATATTGCGAACAGAGCCTGGGGCAGTGGCCAAGGAGCCATCCCCAGTGCCTGGGCCATCTTTGCTCCAATGGAGCCTTAGCTGCGGGAGGGGAAGAGAGAGACAGAGAGGAAGGAGAGGGGGAGGGGTGGAGAAGCAGATGGGCGCCTCTCCAGTGTGCCCTGGCCAGGAATCGAACCTGGGACTTCTGCACGCCAGGCCGATGCTCTACCACTGAGCCAACCAGCCAGGGCCTTGAAAAGATTTTTTTTTACATATGAATGTCTAGTTGTTTCAGCCTCACTTGTTGAAAATGCTATTTTAGTTTCAATCAGTGCTCCTTTATTCAGACCTATTAATTATTTTTATAAGGATCTATTTCTGAGCTCTTTATCCTGTTCCAATGATCTAGTTGTTTATTCTTTCAAAAATACCATCCTTTCTTACTGCAGTTTTATATTGTCTTCAATTCAACTAGTAATTTTTGTTCTTCAATATTGTGTTGGCTATCTTGTGAACATATAAACATTTGGCTCTTTATATAAACTTTAGAATCAGTTTGTCAACATTCAAAATATAATTTGCTGAAATTTTTAATGATATTGCACTGAATCTATAGATCATATTGAGCAGAAATAACATCTCAACAATATTGAATCTTTCGATCCTGAATAGAATATTTCTTCATTGATTTTGATAGATATATGAAATTCCAACTGCCCTTTGGTTGTCCCACCTGGCTGTCTGACCTCACCCTTACTTACTGGATAATAGCCCCTGAGGCAGAAAAGTTCCAGAAAGTTGATCAACTGCCCCAAGAAGAAGCATTCCAGAAAGCTGAAATCCTAAAACCTTAAAAGGGAACATACCAGAACTTTTGACCAGAACTTTATCCCCTCAGGCTCTCCCAAACCCTATAAAATTTGCCCCTCGTCTGTAACTGGTACCTTTCTGCCCCAGAGAAGTGCCCAGCAGGGTTCCTTTCTTCCTTTCAATAAAGCCTGTTACTCTGGTCTTTTCGGACTCCCATGGATTTCAACATTTGGTGCCAAAACTCGGGGCAGGGTACTAACTGCCAGGATGATCCCTCTTTGCCGTTCACACTTACAACCAGGGAAGCAATGGGCAGTGGCAGCTCATCCCGGGCTTACTCCCTAATTCTGTTTGGACGTGTAATTGTAGGTTGATTGGCTGGTGATCTGTCCCTGTCCTGAACCCCTGCTGGGCCAGAGAAAGATAAGGAGTTTCTCCCTTCCCCTTCCCTGATTGGCTTCTCTTTTCCACAAAATCTTCTCTGGTTGGACGGTTTTCTCTGACATGCCACACATTTTGATGGGTTTGACTTTCAGTCTTAGTAGACTGCACAGAAGACTAGGCATCTAGCCAAACCTCTTCACTCTCTTTCTCGGAACTCCCTGACAGGTGGTGACGACCTCTATCAGGGATGACTCCCCCACACAGAGATTTTCTCCTCTTGGGACAGTGACAAAAGGCAGTGATGCACCCTCTTTCTCACCTGTCTCCACTATGGCCTCTTCAGAGTATAAGCCTTCCAACCAGACCCCTCTAGGATGTCTCATAAAAAACATCACTAAGTTGGGTCTCTCTGACCTTAAGCTAAAAATAACTTATTTTCTTCTGTAACATGGTGTGGCCCCAGTACAAATTAAACAATGACTCCCACTGGCCTGAAAATAGGACATTCAATTACAATATCCTAAGAGACCTAGACAATTTCTGCCACCAGATGGGGAGGGCATGAGAAATTCCTTACATGTAGGCTTTCTTCTCCCTTCACTCCTGTACTTAATTTCTGTGCTGCCTTGTTCTACACACAGGCCATTTTTGGTCAGAGAAACCTCACCTAAAAACTCCACTCCTAATCTTTCCTTCTCCATGGACTTCAAACTCTCTTCCCCTCCTGCCTGACCCTCAGCGGCACCCCTCTCTTGAGACCCCTCTCTGTTCCCTCTGCAAATCTCCCACTTCAGTCTCTTCCCTCCAGAAAGCCCCCTCCCTTTGCAAGATTCTATTTCTCATTCACCTGCAAATACCATTCTCTCTTTCTTCTCTCCTGCTGGCCAGGGACCCCTCCCATCTCCACTGTGTCCATAAACCTCTCCTCCCACCTTACAGATGGGTGGCTCTGTCTCTTTTTCTTCTTTGACCCATCCCCCCAACCCCACTGGCTTTGGCTGTCTCTTTTTCTACTTTGACCCATCCTTCCCCCTCCTCAGAGACTGACTGCGCCTTCCACTACCCTTCATCCTCTTCCTGCTCCTCAGAGCTCTAAAACTTTTGACTCTTCTGACCACATGGTGCCACCACCAGCACCTCAACCTCCTCCTCCTCCTCCTGCAGATTCTGACCCTCCTTCTTTCCATCCAGCTGCTCACGCTGTCCATCTGTCTGCTTTCTCTCTTCCTCCCCTCTATGCTGACAACTCCCTGCCATCTCGAATAGCTTAAAAAAGCAGAGTTGTCTATTGAGCTGTGTGAGTAATCTGTCTTATCTCTTTGTTTGTCAGAAAATATCTCTAGTGTAATTTGAATTGAAACAAGTAAAACAAGCTCATTTAAATTCTTTAATGCATAATCTGTATGTGAAATCTTTGTTTAATGTGTAACTGTGTCTGTTTCTAAGGCCTTAAACCAATAATCACCCACCTCTTAAACCAGTCTTACACATCCCTATGGACTCTCCCTGCAATACCCCCATCCTTCCTGTTCAAAACCCTTCAGGGGCTTATCACCTCATACAAGACTTATGCCTAATCAATGAGGTGGTAGTTCCCCTCCATCCAGTAGTCCCTAATCTCTACAAGTTACTGTCACACATTCCCTCAAACACCACTCACTTCATGGTCCTAGATCTCAAGAATGTCTTCTTTACCATTCCTCTACACCCTGACTCTTACTTTTTGTTTGCCTTTACCCAGACACTAATGCAGCCCAGCAACTTACATGGACTGTCTTACCCCAGGGGAAAAAAAACAACCCACACCTGTTTGGGCAGACACTAGCTCAGGATTTAGCATCATGCAATCTCAAAACTAGTAACCTACTCCTCTGAAGCCCCTCCCTGCCTACCTCAAGGAGACATACTGCCACCTTCCTTAACTTCCTAACCATGAAGGGATATCATGTCTTCTCTGCTAAGGTTCAACTTTACTCTTAGTCTGTAGTCTATTTGGGCATCACTTTAACCCCCACCACCTGAGGTCTCACCCTAGATCAAACTCAGACCCTCCGCAGTCTCCAACCACCAACACCGCAAATCAAATCCTTTCTTTCCTCGATCTAATAGGCTTCTTTAGACACTGGAATCCTAAGTTTGTTCTTTTAGTCAAGCCCCTTAGTGAGATCTTCTGAGCATAGTTTTTAAGGTCTATAATGGCCAAAGAAGTAACAGAAAAAGCAAATAAGACCCAAAAGAAGTCAGGAAATACCAGCTTTTGGCATATGCTCTTAAAGGCTCCAGTGCCCTAAAAGGCTTCATAGGATTCCATCAGGGTCCTGCTCCAAAGTGGAAAGAAAGGTCATTGAACTGAAGCCTTCCAGGGTCCCCGGCCCCACCTGTTTACACGTCTGTGCTGTGGAAAGAGGGACATGAGAAGGTAAGCTGCCCCCTTGCTCCATGGAGGGAGGGTTTAGTCTCTTCTAGCTCTGCTCCAGCTACCTGTTACCTGACCTTGCCCAGCATGCTGGGAATTGCCACTGAAGGCCCAAGGACATCGTTCATGAGCCTAAAATATTTCTTTCAAGTAGCAGATAAACTAATCTTATTTCTTGTAAACACAAGTGTCATCTACTATGCCTTGCCTGAATATTTGAGTTTTATTTATCCCTCAAAGATTTCTACTGTGGGTATTGACAGTCTGAGTTTGTTACTTTATTTAATGTATAGTATCTCCTTTATTCCTCTTATCTTAATGCCCCATACCTATTTTAAGCTGGGACCTGCTTCTAATTCCAGCTAGAAGCAGTGGGCTCTAGGACTTAAATTCTAACTGCAAAGTGTAGAAATGTAACCACCCTTTCCTTAAGCACTTGCAGGATTTACAGGTTACTCAGCAAACTGTTTAAAGACTGTCCAAAAGGCACTTTCAGCATTACACCACCCAAGGACTGACTTTCACGTGGACAGGTCCACACACCGTAATCCTGACAACTCCCACTGCTGCTAAAGTAGAAAATGGCATGCCTTACTCCAACCACAAACCAGATGCTGGTTGGCCTATGTATGGCAAATATATGAAAAAACTAAGGACTCTTTTAATCAGATTTTGAAAAAAGGAAAACTAGGATAAAACAAGTCAACTTAATTGTCACCAAAAGTTAAAGATTTTTAAATCAAGAGTTCTGACTATAAAGGAATTGTATGGTTTTGATAATAGAAGGTATAAGGTATGAAAATACTTTTGAAAGAAAAAGAAAAAAGCAAGTTGTTATGAAGGCCTATTATTTCTGGATAAGACAGTGCATGAAAGCTGAAGGTTTATGTAAGTTGTAGAAGGGTTTTTCAGGTAGTAGGAGGTTTTTACCAAGAAAAAAGAATTTGAACAGTCAGAAAACTAGTTTTCAAACAATGTTTAATTAGTCACCCTAGCTAACACTCCTCTACTCTCCCCACTTATTGGGATGACTCTTTTCTCCACTCTGACCATCTGTAGCTCAGAAAAAGAGAAACAAAACCAATCCCTTGTCCATCAATTCATTGTCCACCTCTCATCCTGTATCACCCAATCAGGGGCTTTCTACTTGTGTGGGACCAACACCTATATATATATCTCCCTACTAATTGGATAGAAACTTGTACCCTAGTCTATCTCACCCCAAATATCAACCTAATTCCACCCCATGAGCCTCATCCAGTTCCTAGTACACTACCCATCAATCTAAGGACCAAATGAGCTGTACAGTTAATTTCTCTTCTTGTTGCTTTAAAAATTTCTATAAAAATAGGTCTAGAGGCAGGGAGACTGGCCACTTCCCTGTATTATTCCTACTCTCTCTCTTTCTGAAGCCCAGAAAATTTATGAACATAGAATCAGTGGTTTCACACAAACTGGGTATCTTGACTATTACCTTTCATTGGTCCACTCACTCTCCTATTTATTTTTCTAACTTTTGGACCCTGCCTTTTACGTTTGTTCACTAGTTTCTTACAGAACCGTATGTAGACCTTTGCCAATCAGAAAATTGGAAAAATCTACCTATCCCTACACACGAACCCTGAAACCTACCTTCGTGAAACCAAAAAATCTGGAACCCTATGAAAACACCCCTACTCTGAACAATGGTGGAAAACCCCTCTATTCTCCATGCTAGCAATAATTATAGGAACAATCCTAATTTTGTGCCTAATTTTAATGCTTACCTTTTTTTTTTTTTATCAAGTTCCTATAGGCTCGAATGAGAGAAATCTCCAGGATTACCTACAATCAAATGCTTTTACAACCCCTACTCCAACTACCCCAAGGGGGGGTTCATGAAGGAGGTCTCCTATATGAATAACAGCAGGAAGTAGCTCCAGAAGATGGCTGGTCTGAGACAAACTTCCTTCCTGAACCCTGTACTCTCTCCTTCCCCCCAGCACTTTTCTTTTTTTTTTTTTATCATACCACAGAGTTGAGAAATGATAGATATATGAAATTCCAACTGCCCTTTGGTTGTCACACCTGGTTGTCACACCTTTGGCTGTCACACCTCATCCTTACTTACTGGATAATAGCCCCTGAGGCAGAAAAGTTCCAGAAAGCTGATCAACTGCCTCAAAAGGGAGCATTCCAGAAAGCTGAAATTCAAAAATTATAACAGGGAACATACCAGAACTTTTGACTCAGTACCCCCTCAGGATCTCCCAAACGCTATAAAATTCACCCCTAGTCTGTAACTGGTGCCCTTCTCCCCCAGAGAAGTACCTAGCAGGGTTCCTTTCTTCCTTTCAATAAAGCCTGTTACTCTGGTCTTTCAAACTCTCATAGATTCCAACAGATTTAGTTCTTTGGTTTTGTTCATCATAATTTTGGAATTTTCCTCATATAGATCTGGTATATGTTTAATGAGATTTAAACCTAAATATTTCATTTTAGAGGGTACTAGTGTAAATGACAATGTGTTTTTAATTTAAAATTCTACTATACATTGCTAGCATATAGGGAAATGACTGATTTTTGTGTAATAATTTTTATTCAAACAATCTTGTTATAATTGTTTATTAGTTCCAACAATTTCTGGACTAATTTTTAATATACACTATTTTTCCCACTCCAAATATTTTTTTTTGCATTCTCCACTTAACTAATAATATTTTGATGACTTTTAACATGTTTCTTTATTCCATATATTTCTATCAAATGATATTCAGACCTAGAGAATTTATTAGATTAATAATATCTTCCCTCCTTCATGTTTTCTATTTTTTTTTCTTGGTTTGGTAAGCAAACTGCAGAGCTCTTGCTAGGTACTTATGTTGGTGTAAAGCCAGAAACCACGGCCACCATCACAGCAGCCCGGCCCATGCAGGTTCGCATTGGATTCGGACAGTCGGTAAAGAAACAACGGAGCCAAGAACTGGTGGCCATTAGCTTTAATCCTAGCTTGCACTCAGCGGGCAAGTAAAAACGCACACTGGGCTCCAAAACCCATTCACATTCAGTGCTCACAAAGCTACTGACTTATCCGAGTTTTCTAGAATCAAAGGTTTCTAGCTCACTAGACTTATTCACCTCTGTTCCCCATCTCCTTCCTTCTCCCTGCATAAACTCTGCACTAACTGGCCTCTCACTCAACACTCCACCACCTTGGCTGCTTCTCCTGACCTCCTCCATGTAGCCTTTCTCTGCTCTCTGCTCTTTCCTAATCTCAGGAACCAAAGAGAGCAAGCTCCCGTTCTGTCCCCATTTTATAGTGTAGAAATCAAAACCTTAATCCAATATACAAATAAGGAAGTCTCTGATACAAAGTCACTTATCTGGGGCATGACAGGATTGTACCACCCCACATCAAAAAGGGTGGGAAAGGCTTAGTCCCAAAACCAAGCCCCAGGCTACAAGGATTCTGCCTGCCCACAGCCAGCCCCCAACACACATTAATATCACCTGGGCAATGGCCTCTACGTGGGCAGCACCATCTTTAACAAAGTGAGCATAATACATTTTATCCGCCCAACAGTTGGTCAGATAAAATATATTATGCTCACTTTGTTAAAGATGGTGCTGCCCAAGTAGAAGCCCATCTTGGGCTGTGAGCAGGCAGGATCCTTGTAGCCGGGGGCTTGGTTTTGGGACTAAGCCTTTCCCACCCTTTTTGATGTGGAGTGGTAGAATTCCATCATACTTCAGATAAGTGACTTTGTATTAGAGACTTCCCTATTTTGTATATTGGATTAAAAGTTTTTATTTCTGCACTATAAAGTGGGGCAGACCGGGAGCTTGCTCTCTCAGTTCCTGATATTAGCATTAGAAGAGAGAGCAGAGAGGAGAGGAGAGCAGAGAGAGGCCATGTGGAGGAGGCCAGGAGAAGCAGCCAAGATGCGAAGTGCTGAAGGAAAAGCCAGTTTGTGCAGAGTTAGTGCAGGGAAAAGGAAGGAGATGAGGAACAGAGGTAAATAAGTCTGGTGAGCTAGAAACCTTTGATTCTAGGAAACTTGGATAAGTCAATAGCTTTTTGAGCACTGAATGAGTGGGTTTTGGAGCCTAGTGTGTGTTTTACTTGTCCGCTAGGTGCAAGCTAGGATTAAAGATGATGGCCTACCAGTTTTTGGCTCCGTTGTTTTATTACCATCTGTCTGAATCCAATGTGAACCTGCATGGGCCAGGCTGCTGTGATGGTGGCCCTGTATACTGGCTTTACAACATGGTACATGACTGGTTGGTGTTATGGTTCCCCATGGCTGTCCTTCTGGGACTGTTGGCTGGCTGACTTTTACAGCCATGTGAGAGGAAACTGGGAGTTCTATGAAAGAGGCTGTCTGGGACCTGCAAACCAAGCAGTGGAAGGAGCTGGATGGAGTAAATGTGGGAGAAAGAGATACCAACCCTGGAGCTGAAGCAAGCACTGGAGGAGGCCAACCAGGTTTGAAAGATTTGTTTGGAAATGGAGCAGACGCTGGAGAAGGAATCACAGGTTTGTGAGTTGCAGCTTTCCCTGAACATTGTGGAGAGCCTGCAGCAGCAGGAGACCGGGGTTGAGGCTGAGGCTGAGCCTGAGACCAGGTCCAGAGCTGCAAGGTCTGCGGAGAAGAATGCTGTGGTAGCCTGGGGCTCGAGCCTGGCAGCACGAGCTGGTGTTTTCAGTTCCGCTTTGGAGGATGAGGAGAATTGGAATGAAGTTGTGATCTACAGTCTCCAAAAGGTGAGAGACCACCAGCAAGGAGTTCTTACTATGTACCTGGTAGGTCTGCGATTTTGGGACATAAGGGTGGAAGCCATCATGCTCTCTGGAGCAGAGATGGAAATGCTGACTGCCATTGCCATGTGCTCCCTCTTGGGACAGTGTAAGACCTGCCAGGATGACAGGAATGGGGGGTGGTGGCTGATGTCCCATGTGCATGGAATGATTCCGGGACTATGACTGGAGTGGGCACTGGCTCCTTTGTTGGATGGACTTACAGATTTTGGACAATGTAAAATATCATGATGGGGATTGAGGGGTGGCTTTGCTGGAAGCACTCCCCTGCTTCAGGAAGCTTTTCCCATGGCTAGAAAGAAGGCCGAGGACATTTTGTGCTTTTGGCAAAGTGCTCAGAGACTGGTGAAATGTACCTTTGTAATTGTTGAAATTGTATGATTTGTCATGTATTTGTAATTTGTGTAATGTGCCTAATTTCCTTGCACAGGGATGCTGGTGGTGTAGATTGTGGGTAGTAAAGTGAGCATAGGGGTGGATTGTTAGGCAGATAAAATACAATATATTATGCTCACTTTGTTAAAGATGGCGCTGCCCATGTGGAAGCCCGTCGCCCAGGTGATGTTAATGTGTGTTGGGGGTGGGCTGTGGGCAGGCAGGATTCTTGTAGCCTGGGGCTTGGTTTTACAACTAAGCCTTTCCCACCCTTTTTTATGTGGCACCTTTCATGAGAAATTCCATTATGCCTCAGATAAGTGACTTTGTATCAGAGACTTCCTTGTTTGTATATTGGATTAAGGGTTTTGATTTCTACATTATAAAATGGGGCAGACTGGGAGCTTGCCCTCTCTCAGTTCCTGAGATTAGTATTAGATTGGAGAGCAGAGAAAAGCCACATGGTGGAGGCCAGGAGAAGCAGCCAAGATGGTGGAGTGCTGAGTGAGGATCCGGTTTGTGCAGTTTGTGCAGGGAGAAGAAAGGAGATGGGGAACAGAGGTGAATAAGTCTGGTGAGCTAGAAAGCTTTGATTCTAGGAAACTTGGATAAAGTTAGTAGCTTTGTGAGCACTAAATGAGTGGGTTTTGGAGCCCAGTGTGTGTTTTTACTTGCCCGTTGGGTGCAAGCTAGGATTAAAAATGATGGCCCACCAGTTCTTGGCTCCATTATGTCATTACCGTCTGTCCGAATTTAATGTAAACCTGCATGGGCCAGACGACTGTAATGGTGGCCGTGCCTACTGGCTTTACAACTTCTTATCACAAGCCATCACTAGGCACATAAACTCTGGCTGTTCTTATTTAAATTATTTCATGATTGATTGAAATGTTATCAATATGATTCATTCATTGTCAAGTTTTCTATTAACATTTACCTACTGGCTTTAGTAACCCTTAAGAGATTGCAATTTGCTTGCTTTTTTAATTCTGATATGTCTCTTACATTTACTAACTAGAATAAAACCAGTAACTTTCCCTTATAAACTACTTGGTTTTTCTAAAACAGAGTTTATGTGAAAGAAATATAAATGCTTTATTCTTTCCTTTTCTTTTATATATTTAGAAAAATGATTATTGGTCAAATTAATTTCCAATGTCACCAATTAACTTTAAATATATATTTTTGAACTATCATTAAAAACTCACAATTTTTAATTTATTTGACTTTTTATATTCATAGTAGTCATTATCATTTTAATAGACTTATTGAGGTATAAAATGCTACAAAAAGCTAAACACATTTAATGTGTGCAATATGATGAGTTTGGACATATACAATATGCAAATACATATGATATAATCACCACAATCTAGGTATAGACATATGCAATACTTCCCAGAGGTTTTTGATACTTTTGGGAGTTTGGGGGGTTTTGGTTTTGTATTGTGTTGGGCAGATAAAATGTATTATGCTCACTTTGTTAAAGATGACGCCGCCCACGTGGAGGCCGTCACCCAGGTGATATTAATGTGTGTTGGGGATCATTGTAGCCTGGGGCTTGGTTTTGGGATTAAGCCTTTCCCACCCTTTTTGATGTGGGGTGGTACAATCCCATCATGCCTCAGAGAAGTGACTCTACTAGAGACTTCCCTACTTTGTATATTGGATTAGAGGTTGTGAAGCTACAATATAAAATGGGGGCAGAACAGAGTTTGGGCTCTTGGTTCCTGAGATTATCATTTAGAAGAGAGAGCAGAGGAGAGCAGAGAAAGGCCACGTGGAGGAGGCCAGGAGAAGCAGCCAAGATGGTGGAGTGCTGAGTGAGATGCCAGTTTGTGTAGAGTTTGTATTTGGGATAAGGAAGGAGATGGGGAACAGAAGTGAATAAGTCTGGTGAGCTAGAAACCTTTGATTCTAGGAAACTCGGATAAGTCAGTGGCTTTGTGAGCA
Organism: Saccopteryx bilineata; assembly: GCF_036850765.1. Taxonomy (NCBI): domain Eukaryota; kingdom Metazoa; phylum Chordata; class Mammalia; order Chiroptera; family Emballonuridae; genus Saccopteryx; species Saccopteryx bilineata. The sequence goes on from NC_089498.1 coordinate 67,023,348, forward strand.
CTGAATGTGACTGGGTTTTGGAGCCCAGTGTGTATTTTTACTTGCCCGCCGGGTGCAAGCTAGAATTAAAGACTATGGCCCATCAGTTTTTGACTCCACTGTTTCTTTACCAACTGTCCGAATCCAATGCGAACCTGCATGGGCCAGGAGGCTGCTCTGATGGTGGCCCTGGCCCTGCCTCCTGGCTTTACATATTGTTTTTGTCTTTTAGGGTAGGAACAATGTAAAATTTATCCTCATAATAAATTTTCAAGTGCAGAATAACATATTGACAAAATTTTATGTTATAATACATGGATAAGTTCTAGACATCATTATCACTTTTGATAGTTTTGTCATCTCATTTTCTGCTCTGTTAGCCTTTTCAGATTGCTTCCTTGTCTCTGAAGACATGACATCCTTAGTACTTCTAGCTTTAAGCCAGACAAAATGTTATTAATTCATATTGTTTATGTTTTGCTTAAAGCAAACAAAAGGCTCATTCTCCAAATAATATTTATCCTTTTTAGTAAGAATTGGTATTTAGTGACTATAAGTCTATGCTAGAATTGTTCATTGCTACTACTTGTTGCTGAATTTTGTTTGTTGAGATTAGAACTATGCAGTTTTAGAAAGGAAAACATAACCATATCTTTATGCTGTATTTTAGATTACTAATTAAGATTATAAATTTTTAAATATTATTTTTAGTTGAATATTGATAATACTTTATATTATGCTGAAAATTTTTAAATATTCATAAAATATGATAAATATATAGGTATGGTATACCAATATTGCTAACAACATAATGTATGAATGAAATAATTTAGTTTTAAATTTAGTATTAGCATTATAATATATATATCACTATAAATGGATTAGAAAGCCTGGCGGTCATACGAAATGACCGCCATTCTGGATATTATAAATTGTAATTAAAATAATTTGTGCAAAGGTGTCTGCTAATTCAACTGAATTACCCAGGGCAGGCGGTGAGGACGCCCCTTTGCTTACTGCCCCACGGGGTTTCCCCCTTCTACTTGCTTAATTGCTTAAAGTAGAGTGCAATGAAGGAAACCACTGGCGGTACATTTCTTAAGAGCCACCACTAGCTCAATAAATAAAGGTGATTTAAATAATAAAATGTTAATTCACATGTCAAAGATCTCTTTGTACACAACATTTCTTGTGTAGATCTTTCCATCATTTTTAAGCTCGCCTTGCAGAGGACCATCAATTATTTTTAATTTTACGTCCGTTCTTTCACAAACTCTTGAACAGGCAACATAAAGTTGACCATGTCCAAATGCAGGCTCAGGTAAAAAAATGCCAACACGCTTAAGCGTTTGGCCCTGAGACTTATTGATGGTCATAGCAAAGGCAAGTTTTACAGAAAATTGTCTACGTCTCAATTGAAATGGAAACCCTGTTTGAGATGGAGCCAAATCAATTCTTGGAATGACATGTATTTCACCTTTAGAGGAGCCAGTCAAAGACTTAGCTATTATGACATTATTTTTCAACTGGAGAACCTCTAGTCTTGTACCATTGCAAAGACCCCTTCTGGTGTTAAGATTTCTTAACAGCATAATAATTGCTCCAATCTTTAACCTCAATTTGTGAGGTGGCATGCCAGAAGGCGAGACTATTTGAATGCCATGGCAACTTCACCCCATTGGCTAGTACAGTTACGCAAGCAACCAATAAGCTATCGGCGACAGACACTTAAGCCGCATATAATAAAGATAAGCAAAGTGGTATTTTAGTTACCTTAAAGTTTGTATTTGTATTACTTTACCATTAACTTGATATACAGTTAAACTCAAATATTTTTTTTAATTTTACTGATTGTTTTTTAATGTTAAATTTAGACTTTAATTATGTAAAATATTTACATGGTTGCAAAGTGTAATAATACATTATAGTCTTTATCTTTATGCCATAAGGCTTGTTCTCTCTCTTTGACATAATCATTATTATTTAATGTTCATCTTTTTAAAAATATAGATACAGTAATATATATATCAATCATTTTACTATACACTTTCTACTATGAAATGATAAAACTATGTTTCTATACTCATTTTTTGAGTGTTTTAAATATAGAGATGTTGTATCTTATCAAATACCCTTTCTGCATCTATTGATAGGATCATATGAATCTTTGTTTTGTTGATGTGGTGTATTACATTAATGAATTTACATATTTTGAACCATTCTTGTGCTCTTGGAATGACTCCCACTTGGCCGTGATGTATTATTTTTTTAATTGTTGTATTTGATTTGCTAGTATTTTATTTAGAATTTTTGTGTCTGTAGATTTCTTTTTTTGTGTTGAAATTGCCTGGTTTTGGTATTAGGATTATGTTTGTCTCATAAAATGTATTAGGGAGTATTGCTTCTTCAATTTTTTGGAAGACTTTGAGCAAGATACGTGCCAAATCTTCTTTGAATGTTTGGTAGAATTCACTAGTGTAGCCATCTGGTCCTGGACTTTTATTTTGGGGGATGCTTTGATATTTCTTTTTATGTGCTCCCTACTTATGTGTCTACTTAGACCCCAAAGGGAAGGGAAGTAAAAGCAAAAATAAATGAATGGGGCTATGTCAAACTAAAAAGCATCTGCAAAGCAAAAAAAAAAAAAAAAAAAAAAAAAAAACTGACAAGAAAGTAAATAGGCAGCCAACCAAATAAAAATGATATTTGGAAACAACAGTTCTGATAAGGGATAAATATCCAAAGTATATAAAAAACTCACAAAGCTCAGCAACAAACAAACAAACAGTACAATTAAAAAATGGGGAGAGGACCTGAACAGATACTTCTCCCAAGAAGACATACAATCATACAATGGCCCACAGATATATGAAAATACGCTCTTCTTCACTAGCTACTTAAGAAATGTAAATTAAAATTACAATGAAATACCACCTCACACCTGTTAGATTGGCTATTGTCAACAAGAAAGGTAATAACAAGGGTTGGAGAGGCTGTGGAGGAAAAGGACCCCTCATTCACTGTTTGTGGGGATGCAAATTAGTACAACCCTTGTGGAAGAAAGTATAATAGTTCCTCAAAAAATTAAGAATAGAACTACCATATGTTCTAGCAATCTCTCTACTGGGTATCTACTCCCCAAACTCAAAAACATTGGTAAAGAAAAACACATGCACCCCCATGTTTATTGCAGCATTGTTCACAGTGACTAAGACATGGAAACAGCCAAAGTGTCCTTTGATAGAGGATTGGATAGGAAGATGTGATAAATATATACAATGGAATACCACTCAGCCCTAAGAAATGATGACATAGTGCCATTTACTACAACATGGGTGGGTCTTGAGAACATTAAACTGAGTGAAATAAGTAAATCATAACAAACTAAGGACTCTATGATACCACACATAGGAGAGATATAAAACTAAGACTCAAGGACATGGATGAATACCAATATTCATCCAATGTGATGTGTTTACCAAAGGGAGGTACATGTGAAGGAGGAGTGGGGAGAAGGGAGTAACGAGGGTGTTGGTCAAAGAAGTTTGTAAATATGATATATATGTTTGCTTGCTTATAGTTTGCATTGGATGTGGGGGACAGGCTGTAAGCAGGCAAGGTGGTTATAGCCTAAGGCTTAGTTTTAAGACTAAGCTTTTCCCCACACCGTTGACTGTTGCATGATGTGGGATGGTGCACTCTCATGAGGAATCCCATTATGTGTCAGAGAAGTGACTTTGTATCAGAGACTTCCTTGTTTGTATATTGAATTAAACGTTTTGATTTCTACACTATAAAATGGGACAGAGAAGCCCATGCAGGAAGAGAGCAAAGAAAGGCCATGTGGAGGAGAGGAGAAGCAGCCAAGATGGCAGAGTGCTGAAGGAGAAGCCAGTTTGTGCAGTTTGTGCAAGGAGAAGGAGATGGGGAACAAAAGGTGAATAAGGCTGATGAGGTAGACACCTTTGATTCCAGGAAACTCAGATAAATCAGTGGTTTTGAGAGCCTTCAATGGAAAGGGAAGTGGTTTCCCACTGTGTGTATTTCTTGCTTGCTGGGTGCAAACTAGGATTAAAGATAATAGCCCCCCAGTTGTTGGCTCCATTGTTTCATTACCATCTGTCTGAATCAAATGGTAACCTGCATGTGAATGGTCACTGTTGGGCAGATAAAATGTATTATGCTCACTTTGTTAAAGATAACACGAGGAGGCCTTCGCCCAGGTGATATTAATGTGTGTTGGGGTGGGCTAAAGGCAGGCAAAATCCTTGTAGCCTGGGGCTTGGTTTTGGGATTAAGCCTTTCCTACCCTTTTTGATGTGGGGCGGTACAATCCAATCATGCCTCAGAGAAGTGACTTTGTATTAGAGACTTCCCTATTTGTATATTGGATTAAGGGTTTTGAATCTACACTATAAAATAGGGGTAGAACGGGGGCTTGTGCTCTTGGTCCCTGAGATTATCATTAGGAGAGAGAGCAGAGGAGAGCAGAGAAAGGCCACGTGGAGGAGGCCAGGAGAAGCAGCCAAGATGGTGGAGTGCTGAGTGAGATGCCAGTTTGTGTAGAGTTTGTATCTGGGATAAGGAAGGAGATGGGGAACTGAGGAGAATAAGGCTGGTGAGCTAGAAACCTTTGATTCTAGGAAACTCGGATAAATCAGTAGCTTTGTGAGCACTGAATGTGATTGGGTTTTGGAGCCCAGTGTGTATTTTTATTGCACCCGCCGGGTGCAAGCTAGAATTAAAGACTATGGCCCACCAGTTCTTGGCTCCCTTGTTTCTTTACCGACTGTCCGAATCCAATGCGAACCTGCATGTGAATGGCCCCGATGGTGGCTCCTGGCTTTACAGTCACCATGGTGGCTTCTGGCCATACAGAGGAGTAAAGATACAGAAACAAAAAATAATTTGTCCCAGCCAGGGCACACAGGAGAAGCGCCCATCCGCTTCTCCACCCCTTTCCCCTCCTTCCTCTCTGTCTCTCTCTTCTCCTCCCACAGCCGAGGCTCCATTGGAGCAAAGATGGCCTGGGCGCTGGGGATGGCTCTGTGGCCTCTGCCTCAGGCACTAGAGTGGCTCTGGATGCAACAGAGCAATGCCCCAGATGGACAGAGCATCGCCCCCTGGTGGGCATGCCGGGTGGATCCCGGTTGGACGCATGCGGGAGTCTGACTGCCTCCCTGTTTCCAGCTTTGGAAAAATGCAAAATAATAATAATAATAATAATTTGACTTTGAGTGATGGTTATATACCACAGTCAGCAGTTCAAATACTATAGAAATGTTTACTCAAAATCTACGTACTCTTATTGATTAATATTACTGTTAAAATTTAATTTTCTAAGTAAATTATAAAATGATAAAACTAATATAATTTAGTAATGAGTTTGACATTCTTTATTCAAGGGAAAATAATTCATGGATTGGGGGAGTTCAGGGCCTCACAAGCAGCAAAGCACTCCTCCCTGGAAATTTTGGAGAAGGGCAAATTTTAGAGAACGTTAAAAGAGGCAACTTTGAAACAAAACATGATTGGCTAAAAGGTCAGGGTTGTTCTTATAAGACTAAGGGGTCTTATCTTCTATGGCAGGGGTCCCCAAACTACGGCCCACGGACCACATGTGGCCCCCTGAGGCCATTTATCCGGCCCCCCCACTGCACTTCCGGAAGGGGCACCTCTTTCATTGGTGGTCAGTGAGAGGAGCATAGTTCCCATTGAAATACTGGTCAGTTTGTTGATTTAAATTTACTTGTTCTTTATTTTAAATATTGTATTTGTTCTCTTTTTGTTTTTTTACTTTAAAATAAGATATGTGCAGTGTGCATAGGGATTTGTTCTTTTTTTTTTTTATAGTCTGGCCCTCCAATGGTCTGAGGGACAGTGAACTGACCCCCTGTCTAAAAAGTTTGGGGACCCCTGTTCTATGGTAAAGTAAGGTAGCTAAAGCTGAATTGGAGCATAATGACCGGAATATGGGAGGATTCTTCACATTTGTTTTCTGTAAGTGCTGGCTGACTTAGGTTTAGGTTTAGATTTATGCCATGGGCTGGGCCACTGGTGTGGTCTTTGAACGGTCAGCCCAAGGAGGACACCTAAGTTCAGGTTAAGAAAAGTTTATTAGGGGATCATCTGCAGGGCCAACTCCTAAGGTGGAGCTCAGTACCCGTTTCTCTAATAACAGGGTTAAATAGGGGATTCGAGGGCAGGACTGGTAGTCCTTAAGGGAAAAAAAAGGATTAACTATAAGTAATCTAGGGAATCTTCCACATCCAGGTGACTCAGTCCAGATGCCTGGGGGAAGGTGATCTGGACCATCTAGTTGCTCAATGTGCCTTCATCCACTTGAGGAAGGAGGGGGTCATGGCCCCCACCTGCAACCCTATCAGCCTTCATTAACTTTCCCACTATGAAGGAAGTGGAATTTACTCCTCCAAATTGTGTCATTTTGATATGAGTATTATTTTGAGCTGAAGGCAGTCAAAACTCAGTAAATTTTATTAAAACTCTTTTTTTCCCCTCAGCTGCCTAATTTTCCCTTGGAAACAGGCCTGTGCCAGAAAGGGCGCTATTACCAAAGATACCTTTTCACCTAAGAAACTTATCTTCATTACCGGACATGCCAAACCTTTTCTCTCCTGTGATTGGCCTTACTCCCCTTTGTATCTCACAGCTCCCCACTCCTTCCTTCGCTCAGGATATTAGTTAAACCTCAATATTCACTTTTTGGTCTTATGTTTTTATGAATTCCTATATGTACAAAGTTAAATTTGTTTCTCTCCTGATCATCCATTTTATGCTAATTTCATTATTAGACTCACCAAAATAACTTAGCAGGGTAGAAGAAAATTTTTTCTACCTCTTCAACTAAAATTTATAAAATTCTATATTTTCTCTTCTCTCATTGTTTTCTTAAGAATATACACAAATATATACAAAGAATGTGTATATTCTTACTTAAGAATGTATACTCTATGAATGCTAAGAAAAGTACATAGAGATGATCTTTTTATAGCTGCCAAGTGCCTTATTATATGGATGCACCATAGTTTTTCTTTTCTTTTTCTTTTTCTGTATTTTTCTGAAGTAGGGAGGCAGAGAGACAAACTCCCACATGTGCACAACCGGGATCCACTCAGCATGCCCATTAGGGGGCAATGTTCTGCCCATCTGGGGCATTGCTCCATTGCAATCAGAGCCATTCTAGTGCCTGAGGTGGAGGCCATAAAGCCATCCTCAGTACCCGGGCCAACTTTGCTCCAATGGAGCCTAAGCTGCTGGGAAGGGAAGAGAGGTATGGAGAGGAAGGAGAAAGGGAAGGGTGGAGAAGCAGATGGGCTCTTTTCATGTGTGCTCTGGTCAGGAATTGAACCTGGGACTTTCACACGCTGAGCTGATGCTCTATCACTGAGCAAACCAGCCAGGGCTTGGATGCACCACAGTTTTTCAGCGAGTGCTCTACTGAGAGATAACTGAGTTGCATTCTGCTTTTTGCTTTTATTAACATACAGCCAAATTACTTTGTGCCAAACACATTTTGTTTTTGCCAGTCTTTGGGATAGATACTAGCTTGTTATTGACAATTAAAATTAAATTACAGCAGGCCAGAAGGTTGGAAGGAGAGACAAAAAGGATTAATCTTTTAACAACATAAGTGGAAAACCAACTAAAGACTATTCACTCTCTTTAACGAATGTTGGAATTATTAAACTAACTTTAAGATGAGAATGTTAGCAGAGTACTTCCATACTGGGGGCTGGCCCAGCCCTAGAATGAGAATTTTCACATGTCAGGCACCCTTCTGGTCCTTGACTTGCCCAGGAAAAATTTCAAGAACAAGTCAGAGTGAGAACAAGGCAAGTTTTCTTCAGGTAGAGAAAGGATAGAGACCTTGGTAAAGGCACTGCTGTGAAAAAAGCAAAAAGTAAGTGTCAGAATAGATGCAGGCCAACTGGAGGGAGAGGTGAATGCGTGGTCATTTAATTCTTGGGATTATATGTGTTTCCAAGGGCAGGAAATTTTCTTCAAGCTTTGTGGCACTAAATTCTGCCTCTGTGTTCTGTAGGGAGGGGCCTTGTTACTTGATAATGCCTGAAAATGGGGGCTCTGGTGAGCAGACGTCAGGATCTTTCTCCAACTTCTTTGTACCCTGCCTCTCTTATATCTAAGAGAAAGAGAGAATAGCCAGATGCTATCAAAGCCCCAAGCCTCTCTTGTTTACACATGAGCTGGACGGATTCTGGCTGCAGACTTGGCTGCCATCTCTGCTGCATCTATCCCAGAGCTGGCCCCGCTTCAGCTTCTCTAATCTCTTTTGTCTACAGATAACGTAAATATTTTTCAGTTGGCTTATATTTTTCACTCTTCATGATATCTGAAATCATTTAGAAAACTCTGGGACAAGAAATATGCTGTCTTTCCTACCTAGTGTTGGTCAAATAAGCTTTTAAATATGATATATATGTTTGTACTGGGTGTGGGGGACAGGCTGTAAGCAGGCCAGGATGTTATAGCTTAAGGCAGGGGTCCACAAACTACGGCCCACGGGCTGCATGCGGCCCCCTGAGGCCATTTATCTGGCCCCCGCTGCACTTCTGGAAGGGGCACCTCTTTCATTGGTGGTCAGTGAGAGGAGCATAGTTCCCATTGAAATACTGGTCAGTTTGTTGATTTAAATTTACTTGTTCTTTATTTTAAATATTGTATTTGTTCCCGTTTTGTTTTTTTACTTTAAAATAAGATATGTGCAGTGTGCATAGGGATTTGTTCATATTTTTTTTTATAGTACGGCCCTCCAACAGTCTGAGGACAGTGAACTGGCCCTCTGTGTAAAAAGTTTGGGGACCCCTGGCCTAAGGATTAGTTTTAAGACTAAGCTTTTCCCCACACCCTTGACTGATTGCATGATGTGGGTGGTGTACTATAATGAGGAATCCAATTATACCTCAGATAAGTGACTTTGTATCAGAGACTTCCTTATTTGTATATTGGATTAAATGTTTTGGTTTCTACAGTATAAAGTGGGGCAGACCAGGAGCTTGCTCACTCAGTTCTTGCTATCACCTTTGCAGGGACCTCCTTGATCCATTGCCCTTCATGGGAAAAGCTGGTTTTCTGCTTTTCCCTTGTCTTCTCTTATGCTTTGCCTATCTTGGTGAGACACCAATAAACAGGATGGCCCACCATCCCCTGACTCCGCCATTTCTATACCGTCTGTCCGAATCCAGTGGGAACCTGCATGTGAATGGCCACTATGGCAGCTCCTGGCCTTACAACTGGTGTAGTCAGCAGGATTCAAAGATCGGTATGGAGCCGCCACCCTTAATGGGTGGGGTAGAGTACTTGTTGCTGCTCTGGCTCCCCATGGCTGTCCTTTTAGGGGCCATGGGCTATGTGTTTTTTACTCAAGAGGATACCAGAAGTTCTGTGCGAGAAGCTGCCTGAGGTCAAAAGCTTTAGAATGAATTGCAAATTGAACAACAGAAAAGGCTGGAATTGGAGCGAGCACTGGAGAAGGAATTACAGGTTCGCAAGTTGCAGTTTGCCCTGGAAGCTGAACGTTGGCACTGGCAGATTCAAGAGCTCGAGTCTCAGCTTCTGGCCAAAAGCCAGCAGCCACAGGAGCCTAAACCATCACCAAAGGAGCAGCAGTATCTGTGCCGGTGGATTGGCTTTGAGTCAGTGGGAGCAGGAGCTTGCAACTCCTCTTCTGAGGATGAGAAGGCCCAGGCTGAAGCTGCCATACGCTCACTAAGAGCCTGACCAGTGGTCGCCAAGAAGGTAAAAACCCAGCAACAAAGAGTCCCTCAGGGGCAGCCACAGCCTCCTGCCCAGGTAATAAAACACTCTGTGGTCCGGCCCTATACCCAGGCAGAGCTGATTGAGTTGGGGGCCCAATATAAGCAAAAACCTACTGAATCCCTGGTTGCCTGGTTACTACAATTATGGGACATAAGGGTGGATGGCAGCATGCTCTCTGGAACAGAGATGGAGAAATTACCCACCATTACCACACATTCCTCCTTGAGGCAGCATCTTTAGAACTGCCATGGCAACCCAAGAGACCATACCCTATTAGAATGGGTGATGGCCGCCATTCTTATGGTCTGACAGAATGCTGGAGAATTACCAAGGGCAATGAGTCGGTGGCAGTGCTACAGTGAATTAGTAAAGGTCCTTCAGGAACTAGGTATGAAGAATGCTATTTTCAACCCTGGGTTCCATGGGCCAGACGAGGAAGTGTTTACAGCAAAAATGAAGGAATTTATACTTGCTAGTGCCCCATCAGCCCTTTTTGGGTCTCTTGTGCCTATCTTGAGCTCCTATGTGGGGCAGCCCATCATTGCAGTTACACAGATGATAGCAGATTTGGGAGAGCTGGAGGCTGCTCCATATTTTAAAGCAGTGAGGGCTGCTGCCTATGTTGCCCCCCGCCCCCAACTAACAAGGGAAACGGGCCTATAAAGGTTACCTGAACACAGATGTCAGTAGATTTGATTGCTGGTGGAGCAGATAAGGAGAAATTGGATGGCCAGTCTAATAAAATTCTTTTGGAGCTTTGGCAGCAGCTTAAGCCAGAACAGAAGTTTCAGCCACTGAGACGAAAGGCCCCAGTAGCTTCCAAGAAAACAATTGGTGCACGAGCAGCTCGGTTACAAGATTATATGATGGAGATGGCCGAGCAAGAGGAGAACTCCCAAGACCCTTTGCTGGGCAGATAAAATGTATTATGCTCACTTTGTTAAAGAGGCCATTGCCCAGGTGATATTAATGTGTGTTGGGGTGGGCTAAAGGCAGGGAGAATCCTTGTAGCCTGGGGCTTGGTTTTGGGATTAAGCCTTTCCTACCCTTTTTGATGTAGGGCGGTACAATCCAATCATGCCTCAGAGAAGTGACTTTGTATTAGAGACTTCCCTGTTTTGTATATTGGATTAAGAGTTTGGATTGCTACACTATAAAATGGGGATGAAGTGGGAGCTTGGGTTTTTGGTTCCTGAGATTAGAAGAGAGAGCAGAGGAGAGCAGAGAAAGGCCACGTGGAGGAGGCCAGGAGAAGCAGCCAAGATGGCGGAGTGCTGAGTGAGATGCCAGTTTGTGTAGAGTTTGTATCTGGGATAAGGAAGAAGATGAGGAAAAGAGGTGAATAAGTCTGGTGAGCTAGAAACCTTTGATTCTAGGAAACTCGGATAAGTCAGTAGCTTTGTGAGCACTGAATGTGACTGGGTTTTGGAGCCCAGTGTGTATTTTTACTTGCCCGCCGGGTGCAAAGCTAGAATTAAAGACTATGGCCCACCAGTTTTTGGCTCCGCTGTTTCTTTGCCGACTGTCCGAATCCAATGCGAACCTGCATAGGACTGGCTGCTCTGATGGTGGCTCTGGCCATGGCTCCTGGCTTTACACCCTTGTACCAGTTTGAATAGGAAAAGGGCCGAGGGACCCATCTAACAAAGATGGGTGGGAACCAGAGACCACAGGTAGAACTGGCTATCCTCTGGTCCCCTTCCAATGTACAATGGGTACAGGGTCATAGTGGATACAGGTGCAGAATGTTCCCTCCTCTATGGGTACCCAGAGCGGTTTTCTGGGACCCCAGTGGCCATTGATGGTTATGGGGGCCAAACTGTTCAAGTGAAGCCAATAACTATTCCATTGGGGATAAGTAGACTGCCTCCTAAGCCATATAAGATGTATGAATCTCCTATTGCTGAATATATTTTGGGGGTAGATGTCTTACAAGGACTGTGGTTGGAAACTATAGCCGGGGAGTTCCAGCTGTGGATCAAGGTTGTGAAGGCAGTGTTGCAGGGACATGCATCACATTCCCCTTTGTAATTACCCATCCCTCAGTGTGTGACTAACACCAAGCAGTACCGCCTGCCAGGTGGTTATGAAGAAGTTACAGGGACAATCCTCGAACTAGAAAAGGTGGGGATCATTCGGCCAGGACAGTTCTTACAACTCTCCGGTATGGCCTGTGTGCAAACCAGACAAAACCTGGAGAATGACAGTAGATTACAGATAATTTAATAAAGTTGTTCCCCCTTTACAAGCTGCTGTTCCCTCGATAGCTAACATGATGGATTGGCTAAGCCAGTATCCCTAACCTTTTTTGGGCCACGGACCAGTTTAATGTCAGAAAATATTTTCACAGATCGACCTTTAGGGTGGGATAAATAAATGTATCACGTGACCAAGATAAGCATCAAGAGTGAGTCTTAGATGGATATAACAGAGGAAATCTGGTCATTTTTAAAAAATAAAGCATCATTCAGATTTAAATATAAATAAAATAAAACAGAAATAATGTAAGTTATTTATTCTTTCTCTGTGAACCAGTACCAAATGGCCCATGGACCAGTACTGGCCCATGACCCGGGGGTTGGGGACCACTGGGCTAAGCCATGAGTTGGGGACATACCACTTTGTGGCAGACTTGGCCAATGCTTTGTTCTCTATTGATATAGCTGCATAGAGTCAAGACCAATTTGCCTTCAGTTGGGAAGGGAGACAATGGACCTTTACAGTATTATCCCAGGGCTATTTGCATAGCCCCACCTTGTGCCATGGGCTGGTGGCTGCTGACCTGGCTAAATAGAAACAGTCAGAGGCAGTTCGCATGTACCATTATATTGATGATATTGTGCTAACTAGAGATTCTCTTCCAGAATTGGAGCAAGCAGTCCCTACCCTGCTATCCCATTTGAAAGCATGTGGCTGGGCAGTTAACGAGAACAAATTACAAGGACCTGGGTTATCTGTTAAATTCTTGGGAGCTGTCTGGTAGGGTAATACCAAAGTTATCCCTAATTCAGTTATAGATAAGATTCAAGCATACCTTGTGCCCACTATGGTAAAACAGTTTCAGGAATTCTTAGGTTTGTTGGGGTATTAGCGAGCATTTATACCCCACTTTGCTCAGTTACTATGCCCCTTGTACAACATTATTCAGAACGGGGTTCATTGGGATTGGACTGAGCAGGCGCAAGGTTCATCTGCAGCAGCTAAGAGAGCTGTCAAGGTGGCACAGGCCTTGAATGTGTTTGATCCTGCCAGGCCCTGTGAGCTGGATGTTGATGTAACCTCGGAGGGGTTTGGATGGGTCTTGTGGCAACGGACAGAGAGCTTACGGCAACCTATGGGTTTTGGTCTCAATTGTGGAAAGGTGCTGAAGTTCATTACTCATTAGTAGAGAAGCAGCTGGGAGCTATGTATGCTGCCCTCTTGGCCACTGAGAATATTACAATCACAACACCAGTTACAGTCAAGACAACATACCCTATTGCAGGATGGGTGAGAGATTGGGCGACCAAACCTCATAGTGGTATGGTCCAAATGTTCACCCTGGCCAAATGGGGTGCCTACCTGCAACAATGCAGTGCTCTTAGCTCCAACCCATTGAGGGAAGAATTGCAGGAAGTCTTGGGTCCAGTCACCTATCTGACCTTAGAGTCAGGTGCTGCTGGGGCTCAGGAAGCAAAACCTGAAGTTAGTCCCTACCAGGAGGGGTGAGTGTCCATCCCCAAGAATGGCTGGTAAACTGATGGTTCCAGCAGGGGTCAACCTGCCAAATGGATGGCTATAACCTTCCATCTGGCCACTGAGACTATTTGGATGGACACAGGTACTGGCCAGAGCAGCCAATGGGCAGAATTAAGAGCTGTTTGTCTAGTTGCCAATAATGAACCTTCACCTCTGGTGATCTGTGCTGACAGCTGGGCTGTCTATTGTGGGCTGACCCTTTGGATTGCTACTTGACACATTAACCAGTGGATGGTAATGCACCATCCACTATGGGGTCAGGCCATGTAGCAGGACTTATGGGAAATAAGACACCAGAAGCAAGTGACAATATATCATGTCATGGGTTATGCCCCTCTAGCTCATCCTGTGAATGATGAGACAGATACATTGGGAAGGGTGCGATTATTGGAGACTGCACCTGCAGATTTTGTGGTGCAGTGGCTCCACTGGCACTTGCTCCATGCGGGACAAAAACCTATGTGTACTACGGTTAAGATGTGGAACTTGCCTGTGTCCTATGCAGAGGTACTTGCAGCCTGTGAGCAATGTGCAGTATGTTCCAAGGAGCACCCTCTGAGACCACTGGTGTCACCTGGATAGATTCAGTGGGGTCATGTTCCACTGATACAATGGCAGATAGATGTGGACACCGCCTGCCAGTGGTGAGGACAATAGAGACGCAAAGACCTGACTCCGGAGACCAGGTTCAGTAATGCAGATCTACTTTATTCAGGAAATAAACTAGCTTATATACATGGGTTCAGCCAATAAGATGTTATAGTAGGGCAAATGGCCAAAAAAGGTCAGGAGGCTGCCTGGCTGGCACTGAGTTATTTTTGTATAGCAGGCGAGCTCCCTTCCTGGGTGTACCCAGGAGGGTTCCAGGAGCTGGAGTATTCTCACAGCATTGTGTCAGCCAGAGCTGCTAGGTAAATACTCTGCATTCTACCTACATCTCCCCCTCTCTTTTAATTAAGGCCAGTTGAACATGCTTGATGACTGCTTGTTGCTGTTATAGCTTCTGAATGCTACACATTATGCAATGGAACCCTAGTAGAACTGAAACAACTATAATACCTATCATACTATATGCTAATAGATTAGCTGGATTAAACAATGAGGCAAGCTTTTGTAATGCTTGACTAGTTAGGACATAGAACGGGGGTTTTAAACAGGGGATTCTTCCTAAGGGTCAGGATGTCATTTCCCTCCCATTGTGTTACAGAGACCTCCCAGGTGCAGTTAAACACAGTTCCATTTTGATTGTAAAAAACGGATGTAGGTCCATGCATGCCCCCTTCCCACAAAGGTCCCAGCGTCCAAACATGGAACAGATGGTTTGCCGCGGGCTGCGTACTGCATATGGTTGCATTCCGTCTCTCAGCTTTCAATGCCAAACTCCGAGGTTGATGGTCTGTGCATCCGGGCCAGGGGCAATGTGGCAGTCTCTCCAGGGAATTTCTTCTCTCGGGAGTGTTCTTAGATGTTTGTCATACAGGAACAGGCAAAGAGGTGACCCTGGGAAGGCGAAGTTAGTGGGGCAGGCCCAGCTGTTGGTAGCTAGGGAGAGGAGAGTTTGTAGGCCATGTACTGAGCCTTGGTTGGTAATACCATTTTCAGCAAGGTCCCCTGTAGTATGATTTCTAAGGAGGACCCACCCCTCCAAGGGGACGGTGTTATTATTCAGAGTAAACTTAAGTAACATTGGGTCACTGAGGTTACCCCATATAGTGCTGTTCCAGTTTTGGGATTCCCGGCCACTATTGTCACAAGGGAGACTAAGGAAGCAGTTACTGGAATATACTGCTGGAAACTGTGGGCTATTAACTTCAACCAGCATAATTATGCCAGGGTGAGGAACAGCCACCCAGACATGAGGCTCTCCTTGTGCCTGGCAGTTCGCTGTGATAATGGCACACATGAGGAGGAACAGAGTGCCTGGACCCGGGGGTCTATCAGGGGTGAATCTTGATCAAAATACTGAGGGGGTCCTGTAGCCTGTATGGTGGGGGAGTCAAATTGTCCTTCTCCTTTGGGGGCTTCCAGGGGGAGGTTAATACCAGCCCTTTGATTTTTTCCATCTATTATTTTACATTGCTCGTTGTATAAAGCTTTCCATTGAATTAAGTCTCCCATGGTAAGGACAGCTTGGGCTAATGTTTTTCAATCATGGGGACAATTTAAATCAATACTGATACTTTCAAGTAATTGCTGAACATAGGAAGAATGAAGGCCATCTTCCTGAATAGCTTTTCTGAGAGTTATGACTGGTTTTTGGTCATGTGGATACCAAGCTTGCAGTCGTGCGGTGTTAAGGTTAATATTGACTAGGAAAAGGTGAGGGGCTCTAGTCCTGAAGCCGCATGGGAAATATCAGTTTGCTGACACATGGGCATATAGGCTGGCCCATGGGTCTGCAGCAGAAACACATGTTGAAGTTAAAACTGGGGTAGAAAAAGGTGTCGGAGCCTGACCTGTGGTGGCGCAGTGGATAAAGTGACAACCTGGAAACGCTGAGGTCACTGGTTCAAAACCCTGGGCTTGCCTGGTCAAGGCACATATGGGAGTTGATGCTTCCTGCTCCTCCCTCCCCCTTCTCTCTCTCTCTCTCTCTCTCTCTCTCTCTCTTTCCCTCCTCTCTAAAAATTAATAAAAAAAATTTAAAAACATTTAAAAGAAAAAGTTGTCTGAGAGGCTGGGGTGGGGCATTGAGCCCTGGCAGGGAATGCAGAAGTAGCAACTTCTGCTTCTTTGGGTGGTGGAGCTGAAGGCGTGGTTTCTAATGTATCTAGTTTTGTTTCTGCATGCTCGGCTGCAAGTCCATCAAACTCGGTGGCCCAACCCTATACTTCCTCTACAGGGAGAGGCAAATACGGAGGTAGGGGTTCTTCTGAAAACAGAAGTAGCCTGTAAGAATTTAGCAACTGGCGGAAGGTCCCCAGTAGGAGCATTAGCCAAGCAGGCCTGTATTGCTAATAAGGCAGGAGTGAGGCCGAGAGGGAAGGTTTGTCCTTCCTGTACCTCAGCCAAACGAACACGTCAGAGAGTTTGGGCCCAAGTATCCGGGTCCCAGAGGGGCATGTCCTCAATCCAGGGATTGAGACCAGAGAGAATCTCCCAGTAAGTACAGAGATCCTCTTCACAGACTTCAACTCACCGACTCTGCAATAGGGCGTGCAGGGCCAAATTCAATGAGAAGCTGCATGTGAATTGCCACATTGGTGGCCCCTGGCCATACAGATAGTAATGACATAATGCAGTCTTTCTTTCACAAAACCTTTGATTCTAGGAAACTCAGATAAGTCAGTAGCTTTGTGAGCACTGAATGTGAGTGGGTTTTGGAGCCCAGTGTGTGTTTTTGCCTTGCCCGCTGGGTGCAAGCTAGGATTAAAGATGAAGGCCCACCAGTTTTTGGCTCCATTGTTTGTTTATCGATTGTCCGAATCCAATGTGAACCTGCATGGGCCAGGTGGCTGTGATGGTGTCCATGGCTTTTGGCTTTACAGCCTGATTAACTAGGAAGCTGAATCAGATGTTAAGTCTGAATGACTAAGAAGAGACAACTTCCCAGATATCCAAGGGGATAGCTGCATCCTCACCAAATGAACGCTAATCTCCAAGTAGGCAAAAAGAACCAGCTTTTCAGTTTCCCTGGGGAACCACAGGCCTGTTAGCTGAGATTACTGGGGGGAGGGGGGTAGGAATAAAACAGTAGGAGAAATTCTTTTGCTGAGGTATGTACAGTAGAAGCCAAGATGGCACAGGGGAAGGTAAGCAAATGTGCAGTAGAAGATGGATGACTAAGCAGAGCTTTGAGGCATGCACAGTAGGAGTTAAAATGACCATTGTGTGGCCAGTATCCACGGCCACCATCACAGCAGCCTGGCCCATGCAGGTTCGCATTGGATTCGGACAGTCGGTAAAGAAACAACAGAGCCATGAACTGGTGGGCCATGATCTTTAATCCTAGCTTGCACCGGAGGGCAAGTAAAAACACACACTGGGCTCCAAAACCCACTCACATTCAGTGCTCATAAAGCTACTGACTTATCTGAGTTTCCTAGAATCAAAGGTATCTAGCTCACTAGCCTCATTCTCCTTTGTTCCCTATCTCCTTCTCTACACAAACTCTGCACTAACTGGCTTCTCTTTCAGCACTCCACCATCTTGGCTACCTCTCCTCTCCTCCACATGGCCTTACTGTGCTCTCCTCTCTGCTCTCTCCTCTCTGCTTTCTCCTCTAATGCTAATCTCAGGAACCAAGAGAGAGCAAGCTCCCGGTTTGCCCCCATTTTAGAGTGTAGAAATCAAAACCTTTAATCCAATATACTAATAAGGAAGTCTCTGATACAAAGTCACTTATCTGAGGCATGATGGGATTGTACCACCCCACATCAAAAAGGGTGGGAAAAGCCTAGTCCTAAAACCAAGCCCCAGGCTACAAGGATCCTGTCTGCCCAGAGCCTGCCCACAACACACATTAATACAATCATGCCCATCCCAATCACCTGGGCAGCGGGCTTTCATGTGGACAGCGCCATCTTTAACAAAGTGAGCATAATATATTTTATCTGCCCAACAACCACGAAGGGGAGAAGTCTAGCCAGGGAAAATCTTTGAAAAGACGAGATAGGATAAGGCCACAAAACCCTAGAAAACAGGAAAAAGAGTGGCCCAGCACAAGCCCATAAAGAATTAGGAAGGTTAGATAGTTTGAAAGAAAGCATGATCCTTCTTAAACCCAATTTAATATAATCAAAGCTTAACAAAGGTCAGAGGTTAAGCTCATTCATTTGTGTGCTTGATCTGGTAGGCAGCCGCATGGGCCTGGCAGCAGTGTAGGCCACAGCATGGTGCCTATAAGATGGGGACATGGTACAGCCGGACACAGAGACTCTGCTGCGCTGTGGGAGCCCAGGGTGATGGCATTGCAGTTCTGGACCCTGACCCTTCTGGTGGTCCCTTTTGCTCACTAGGCCCAGGAATTTTTCAGCAGTGAGACTAGCTGAGCCACCTGGTTGTGGCTGAGACATCAGGCACCTGGGGGCAGTTCTTTGTTTTTGCTCTAATAACTCTTGCCACAATTGCTCACATCCTCTTATCTGTGAGACCCTGAAATGCTTTTCTCACAACTTTAGAAAGAATCTGATTTCCACTGACAATACTTAGGACCTTTACTCTAGGAAATTTGTAATTATAAATTATGTATCTTCCACTTAAAAACATTAATTTTTTATTTTATTTTATTTATTTATTTTTTACAGAGACAGAGAGTGAGTCAGAGAGAGGGATAGACAGGGACAGACAGACAGGAATGGAGAGAGATGAGAAGCATCAATTATTAGTTTTTCATTGCGCGTTGCAACACCTTAGTTGTTCATTGATTGCTTTCTCATATGTGCCTTGACCGCGGGCCTTCAGCAGACCGAGTAACCCCTTGCTGGAGCCAGCGACCTTGGGTTCAAGCTGGTGGACTTTTCCTCAAACCAGATGAGCCTGCACTCAAGCTGGCGACCTCGGGGTCTCGAACCCGGGTCCTCTGCATCCCAGTCTGATGCTCTATCCACTGCGCCACCACCTGGTCAGGCTTAAAAACATTTTTTTTTTAAATAAAAATTTTATAAAGCTTTTTGCAAGGTTTACAACCCAGTAATGTCTTTCTCAAGGACCTGGGATCCATCCCTTTGAAGTCGTAATCATTAAGAAGGGTAGAGACCCTGTCTACCATTTTTGTTAGAGAGTAGGACTACCATTTTTGTTAGAGAGTAGAACCTTATATTGAGTTGCAAGACTACTTCTTATGTCAATGTCTTCTCATGATGATATAAGAAATTTTAATTTTACTTGGGTACAGACAATTAACAAACACATATGGTCATGATTCTTCTATCCTAACTCTTAGAAACTCCTCAGCCTTTTATTTCGGTAGTTTAACTGAGTCTTGCTTTTTTCTCTCCCATTTTGATATTCTTGAATAAATTATTCTTTGCATATTTAGTTTTGTCCAATGAAATATTTGTTTTGCCAATACTTAAGAAGGACAAGACCATCAATATATTTTTAAAGTTTTTTGTAGATATTCTATGTGCATATTTTTCTAGTAATGTTATAACCAGCTTATCTCACTCCAGAAAAAAAAAAAAAAAAGGATGCTTTTACTAAGACCATTCTAAATTTATGTCTATTTAGGGATATTTATTATGTTGAGTCTTTCCCAAAACACAGTCCTTTTACATATTTCTTGCTGATTTTTCACAGCAGTTTTACATAATATTTTCATAAATAAAATGTATCAATTTTGTTATACTGTATTTGTGAGGTAGGTTGGCAATGGGGGAAGGTCACATTAGAAACCAGATCCGGGGACTTTGGCTGGAACCATCCACATCCATGCCTGCCAAGAGAAACAGCCCAGGAGCACCTTGAAAAAGAATGACTGTCAGCCAATGAAATTTTACCACATCATATCAACCCGCCTCCACCATATTGATGCTATAAATTACTCCTGGCATGGGAATCTATGCGACTTCTCTGGCCTGTCTCTCAGACCAGAGAACTTTGCCCAGGATGCGCTCTGAGTAAAGCTTGTGCTAGTCCACACTTGGTGCCTACTCCCTTCTTTCTTCCTTGGCAGAGAATACCTTACAATATTATCTTACTATTTTACCAAAATAGTACTTTTTTAATGATCATTTTAGTTATTACAGATATAATTATATTTTTTATTCTTATTTTTTCCATGCATATATGTTTCTTCTTTTTGAAGTAAAATTCTTTTAATTTTACTGTCCCACTGAAATTTGTTTGTATTAACCAAAGGGTAAAAAATATATGATTTGCTAAAAGACAAATTAAACTCAAACAGTAGAAAGGAGGCCAAAATTTCACTAAAAAGTCTCAGATAAAGTGTTAGTGTTTTAATAAATATAATACTACACAAGCAATAAAGAAACATTTTACTATTTCTATTTTATCCTTATTTTATATAGGGGAAAATTAAGCTTAAGTACATATCTAAAACATTTATGGTCACACATTCAATGAATAGTTCCATTGTAATTTACATCTAGACCTATTAGATTTCAAATCTCATTTTGCTTCTACCACAGTGAATTATGTTGCTTTCAGAATCTGACTTACATACCAGAAGGTATATTCTTTATTTATTTATTTATTTTTCATTTTTCTGAAGCTGGAAATAGGGAGGCAGTCAGACAGACTCCCGCATGTGCCCGACTGGGATCCACCTGGCATGCCCACCAGGGGGCGATGCTCTGCCCCTCTAGGGCATCGCTCTGTTGCATCCAGAGCCATTCTAGCGCCTGAGGCAGAGGCCACAGAGCCATCCTCAGTGCCCGGGCCATCTTTGCTCCAATGGAGCCTTGACTGTGGGAGGGGAAGAGAGAGACAGATAGGAAGGAGAGGGGGAGGGGTGGAGAAGCAGATGGACGCTTCTCCTGTATGCCCTGGCCGGGAATTGAACCCTGGACTCCTGCACACCAGGCTGACGCTCTACCGCTGAGCCAACCGGCCAGGGCCCAGAAGGTATATTCTTTAAAATGTCTTTGGCATCTTGATTACAGAAGTTTTTATATCAACAGGACATCAGAATGTGGAAAATACTGGTTTCAGGCATATTGCCTAGCAACCAGCTGTGATTACAAACAGAAAGAAAGGAGGTACATCATTTTGCCTCATAGGCATATAGGCCTCTGCTCTTCAGTTTAATTATAATAATAAGGTTTAGAAATCATTAACCTTTTTAACCTAATCATGATCCAAATGTTTCAAGTTCATTGCTCATTTCATCACTGAGGACTAATTGGTTGCAAATGACTAGAAGTCCAAACTTCGGCGGTTTTAGTAAATGACAATTTATTAATTAATATGTGTGTCTTAGTCAATTTGGGTTGCGGTAACAAATTACCATAGACTGGGGTTCTGAAACAGTCATGCTAAAATGTGCCTTTGTAGTCTGGGAATTATTTGAGATTCTGCAGGCTCATGAGAAAATATTACCACTCCCTTAAAGAATTTAAATGAGGGTCTTTGCCCATAATAAGAAGTATAATCAGGAATAACTTTTTATGACTATCTCTAAGGCAGGGCAAACTTCTAATTACTTTGCATCTGCTTTTCTTATCATCTTGCAATAACCTTCTCCTCTGAAGTCCCATAGTGCCTTATCTAATTTTTAGCTCAGGATGTAATATACACATCATTTTTCCTTCCTCTCTTTGAGTCTCTCAAGTATTTGCAATCTCTGACTCTTTCATGTATGTAGGGCTCCCATACATACGTACATATATATGTAATTAAGTTTGGTTATTTTCTCTTGTTAATCTCTCATGTAAATTTAGTTATTAGACTAGTGTTAAAAACTTGCAAGGTAGAAGAAAGTTATTCTTTCCCTGTAGCAGTTTAAACAATACACATTGTCTTCCCACAGTCCTGGAGACTGAATATCTGAGATCAGGTTGCCAGCATAGTTCAGTTTTATTGAGTGCCCATTTCTTGATTTACAGAGGGCTGACTTCTTGCTGTTTCTTTATATAGCAGAAAGGGTGCTAGCTAACCTGAACCCTTCTCATAAGGGCTTTGACCCTATTCATAAGGACTTTACTCTCTGGATTTAATTGCCTCCCAAAAGACCATCTCTGAATACTATCACACTGAGATTAGGGTTTTAACATATAAATTGGAGGAAAGGGGACACCTATATTCAATCCATTATAATACTTGAATATTTCAGCAATGAGTCCAACTTTAGTCATGGTTTAATTTAAGGGCTTTAGTAATGTCACTATTGTCCTGGCTGGAGAGTACCCTTCTGAAATACAAGAGGTTGCCAGTTTGATCCCCAGTCATGGCACAAATAAGAACAGATAGATATTTCTGACTCTCCTTCTCTTGCCAAAAATCAATAAATAAAATACTTTTTAAAATGTTACTAGAGCATATTCTATTTCATTTTATTTCTCTTATCTTATTTAAAAAAAAAAAATTCTTGATTTTAGAGAGAGAAGAAAGAAGAGAGAGAGAGACCCAGGAACATCAACTTGTTTCTGTATGTGCCCTGACCGGCAATTGAATCTACAATCTTTCCAGCCAGGGCTTCCTCTCTATGTCATGTTTTCACTTTCTTTGAGTTAGCTTGAATCTTGAGGAAGCTAGACGTCTATAGCATACCCTTACTTCATATTACCTAATTCTACTCCAGTTGCAGATAGATCTGATTTTGTCTTAGTATTAAAAGGAAGTGTTTTCATTGTTTCTGCTGAGGCCATCTGTCCTTTCCAAAATGAGTCACTAGAATTAGGGCAGTATGATTGATAGGTACGTGTATTCCAAACTGCCCTCTTGATGTTCTGCTTATCTGTCAGACCTCACCCTTACTGGACTATCGCCCCTGAGACAGAGGAAATTCCAAAAAGCTGACAAGCTGCCCCAAGGAGGGGCTCTGGACATACCTGGACTTTTGATTCAACACCCACATACTCAAAGCCCCCCAAGGAGGAGCATTCCAGACATACCAGGACTTTTGCCTCAGTATCCCCTCAGGCTCTATATAACTCGCCCCTAGTCTGTAACCCAGTGCACTTCTCCTGGAGGAGTGCCCCGGCAGGTCTTTCTCCTCTAATAAAGCCTGCACATCTGGTAATCGAGTGCCGTCTCATTCTTACAACAATGATCTAATTGACTTTGATATAGATGACAAACTCAATTAACTAAAGCTAAATTTTTACCTAAATGAATCACATATGCTGATATTGGGCAAGGGGGTGTATATCTATAATTTGGATTAGAGTTACTAGAAAACAGCGAGTGGGTTTTAAAAGAGAAAACAAAAATTATTGACAATGACCATTTTGGTTTCCTAAATCTCAAAACTCTCTCACAGTGATTGAATTTTCTTCAGTCCTACTAACTATACAATAAGATACCCAAATGCTAATAGTATCTTATTTACCCATCCAATGTCTTTTGTAACCAGTGGTATTATTTGGCAAAATACTTTAGTAGGGATGCCTTTAATGGCATTTAAACTCTGTCGTGAAGAATAAAAATCTTGACATTTGTCTCATGTCTCAAAACCAATCATGCCACAAGGCTTATCATTACTAGTATGCAAATATAACTTTACCCAATTGAATATGTGGGACAACTTCCAATTGTTTGCAGCAGAATGATTAATTCAGTCCTTGAAGAGAGAAACTGGAAAAGGTTGGGGAGAATCATCTTTACCCACTGCAGATAACAGTTAAAGAGAAAAAATATATATTTGAAAAAATGAGGGTTAAAGGCAGATGTTTATATACTATATTAGAATGTCAAAATGATGAAATATGATGTAGTATTAGTGAGGCGTATGGTGCTTAAAAGAAAAATTAAATTATGTTCTGCTATTGTAGATAGTTTTCTCAGGAAAAAAAGAGTTTATGATGTGTATCTGCAGTGGAAAAAAAAATCTCAAGAACCATAGAACATCTAAAGGACATGTTCTAATTACAAACTCTTCAGGGAAACATGATGTGAAACACCATTTTCAAAATAGTAATTAATATGATCATGTATTGAAATCAAGAAATATATTATAAAGGAGCCATGATAGTAACTTGGCAAAATAGCATAAGAAACATAACTAAAGAAGCTTAAATAGGCTGTACTAATAACTTTCCCTCCGATAAATTTCTAGTTAACTTCACATTGGCAGACTTTTTTTTCTTTAATAAAGTTTTTCAAATGGTTTGAGTTAGATATAGTCTTTTTCTATTTTTATTGATATTCTGGGTTCTGGAGCTCTTTAATGGGGGGCAGGGAAGGGCAGTGATTCTCCACTTCATTTACAAAGTGCTAACTACTGACACTACTAAATCTAACTACTTCCACTCTCAACTCACATTATCTTCAGTGAATACTCCTTGAGACTGAGCACATTTAAAAAGCCTACTTATTTCTTTTCAACCTCCTTGGGCTCTTTCCTGATCCTCATGTAAGAGAAGAATCCAGGCTCACCTTTTATTGTGTATTTTGATGTGACACACTTAACCCTGGAGAAATCAAGTAGCAGTGACTCACACACTTCTCAGAGTCTCTTTCCTTTAGCTCACCAGGGGAAAAAAAAATGTGTCAGCTGGGGATTGTAATATCAATATACTGTATTCTTTTTTTGCAGGCTTGTTGATTTAGTTTCTTTACATATTTGCCTAAGATCTTTACCAGATTCTTAGCCTTTATAGAGCCACCAAAAAATGTGTCACATTGAATAACATCTGAAATTAGAAATGTAACAGAATCTCTCACAAAAATGAGTTCATTACATTATGTTGCAACACAGAACTTGAATGATCACCTTGACACAGGCCTTGTCCTCATGATAAAGTAAGGGCAGAGCAGTCAATTTCTGTATTCATGTTAGAAATTAACAATAGAAAATGAGAGATCTGGGGAATAAGAACCCCTGGAACTCTATGAGAAAGATCTTACTCAGCTTTAGATTTCTATGAAAGTCAAGCAGATAAAATTAAATAAATTACTGTAAATTAAAATGGAGGTATATTCTGATATTTGACTTTTATTTTTTGCTCTTAATGTTACAATTAAGAGATAAGAATGGAGTGGAGAAAAGAGATGAGAAGCATCAATGTATAGTTGCTTAGCTTTAGTTGTTTATTTTATTATTTCTCATATGTGCCTTGAATAAGGGAGGGCTCAAGCTGAGCCAGTGGCCCCTTGCTCAATCCAATGACCTTGGGCTCAAGCCAGCAACTTTGGGCTTCAAGTCAGTGACCTTGGGCTCAAGCCAGTGACCCAGTTCTCAAGGGGACAAGCCTGTGCTCAAGCCCACAAGCCATTGTTCTAGACAGTGAACTCGGGTTTTCAACCTGGTGCCCTCAGTTTCCCAGTCTGATGCTCAATCCACTATACCTTTCATAATCAGTGATTTTTTTTCTAAAAAAGGGAGAACCAAGACAGAGCCAAAACTTCACAAGTCTGACAATCGTACCTGACAAATACTCTACTTCTCAAATTTTATTAAGAGCCTTAAGTTTATACATCCTCTACAGATACTCGTATGCCAGGATTTTTATGCAAAATTCTGTTAATATTGTCCATAGAGTTAATAAATTTGAGCAGAAAATGCCATAGAAGATACTGGAGACCTGCCAAAGAGGAGTACAAACATCATCCCCTGTCTTTTATGAAAGCACTACAAAGGATCATTTAGCTGAAGCTGGACTTCACCTGGTCAGTCATCATTCATTCATCCTATTAATATTCATGTTTCTCTGTAGATGTTAAACTCATGAGTACAATATAAATATTGAATATAATATAGAATATTGATTAAAATATTTTCCCCAAAGGGAATTATATCTCTGCACAGGGTTTAGGTTGAAATGTTAAATCTGAACAAATATAAAAGAACAAATGACTTTAAAGCCATTATCATTGAATTAGGAAAGAACCAACTGCTTTGACAGTGTTAATTCAGGGTGTTGATTCTCAAGTAATTTGAGGAACACTGTAGAGTATGTACCACTTTTTCAGAAAGTATACAGTGAAAAAATTTTTCTTTTTCTTTCATGTATAAAGGAATAAATAATATAATTGTTATATAAAGAATATGTCAAAAACAGATTTATTAGAACCATAAGTGAATCGTGAAAACTGAAAAATGCAATAGAAATATTAGCAATTCCAAAGCTGTTAAAAAATATTACAAGGACATTAATTACTTAATACATTTTGTCCAGACAAAAATTAGAAAGGGCCTCTCCTCTCTTAAAAAACAATTCTGGTGAATGAAAGGTCATCAATGAGAAGCTACAATGCAGACTCAGATGAAGTCACCACTAGCTGTTAATCATGGTTTTTATGCACGTATCTCAGACATGTCTCCCTTCCCACTGACATTTCCACTTTATTTTTATTCATTTAGAAATAAAAAATGCAAAAAAGAGAAAAAAGTCACTTATAATTTCATATCCAAAGCATAACCACTATTAACCGATTGGTATGTTTTAAGCATATGTTAGAGACATTTGTGTTTCATATTAATGGTAATTTTATGTAATACTAAATAATTCAAAATACTTGTAATTGTTTTTTGTACATATCATTATTTCAGTAAAAATTATTTAGCCCAATGGATTTGGTATAAATCTATTGAGTAATCATACATTTAAATGCTTTAGTTTTCAGAAATACATAGAGAATAGTAGAGAGGGAAGGAGATTTACTAAGAATTCTTTGTATGCATTTAGGGAAGAAATAGTTCTTATAAAATTGTATATATAGTTTAATTAATTAATTAATTAATTTTTATTATTCAGTGAGAAACAGAGAGGCAGAGACAGACTTCTGCATGTGGCCAACTGGGATCTACCTAGCAAGCCAGTTTAAAATTCCTAAATTTTTTGAACATATGTGGCACCATTCTATAAGACAAAGAATTATCTGTTATAAATAAAATTAAAAGGTTCACATGTATTAAATGATGAGAAAGAGTGATGTGGCCAGTATTTTAATTCATAAAGTTTTTAGTCTTACTTAATGTCAAATAATTTAGTCTATTTCACTTTTTTAATGAATCATCATGTAATTTATACACATATAGAAAAAACTTTTCTGAAAATCATATATTCTTTATAATACTTAAATCAGAAAGTATAAGAATATTTAAGACACTTGAGTTGTATTACAAAAGTGTTCTCTACAAATGGTTTTAGAAATTTTAGTTTATCAACAATTCACATATACTTATTTCACTATATTCTTGCCAGCATGAACATTTAAAAGTAATAATTTTCAAGAAAGTTATAATTTATTTTTATTCATTATTAATTATAAACTTTCCATATTTATAGAATTTTATATTTCTTGATTTGTGGATTTTCTGCTCATAACTTTTTTTTACTTTCATCAATTTTTTATGGTTTGGATATTTCAGTGTCATTCCTGTGAAGAGGACTATATTATTTTCATATTAAAGGGTACACAATTAATAAAAAAGAACTCGATATCCAAAAATGTGTTTCTAAATTTCTAATGATTTTGAGAGGCTAGAATCTCTCTCATAAATGAAAAAGTTATAAATTTACCCTGGAGCAGAATTATTTAACCTCGAAGCAAAAGGAAACTGGCACTATTCTGTAAACTAAAAGATATCTGTCACAACCATAATAAAATGTCTCAAAATATTGAATAATTGGAAAGAGTGAGGTGGCCAGTAATTTAATTCATAAAAATTTAACAGTATTTGACAATTTAATCATTTAATTTAACAAAATTGAAAATCCATGATAGAGTCAGACATCCAGAAACCTCTGAGTTATTTCTTCTTTCAAAGAGCTCAGAATAAGTTCTTTGGAAAAACACAGACACAGACAAATTATTTGGTGCAGCTATTAGTTTGCATACAAAAATGATAGCTAAAGGAAAAGGGGTATGTAATTTTGAAGAGAAAACTGTAGTTATAAACAAACATAAGAAATTATTAAAAATGACCTTTTATTAATGAGATATTGAAAGGAAAAGAACCACAATCACTATTTGTTATTAAAGAAACACATTGCAATTTTTAATTAATTAAAAATGAATTAAATATATATTTCTTATGTCTTAGGGTTTTAGAAAAATTGGAGAAAAGTGAGATTTTCTTACACAAATATCTTTAAAAAATTACTTCAGAAGAAATGTTAAATAAAACTAATAAAAACAGATTGATTATTTTTAGGAACAGATAAATCTATAGAAGAATTCTAACAAAATTTTATTAAATAGATTTAATAATATATGTTGAGTAGAATTTTGCTTGTGGTTTTCTGCATATTTATTTGTGTATTTAGGAACTCATAAAAAGGTTGTATATTGTGACATGGAGTCTGTTAATTTAAAAGAATTACAATATTTCTAATAAGAGATTGTGCCAGGATTATGCCAAGAGGTCTATAAATTGCTTAAGAAAACACTTTATTCATATTACTCTTACGGTGTTCAGGAATCTATATTATAATAACCTGTCAATATGCCACTGTCCTTTACTTTATTGTGTACTCCCTGAGGGCAGGGTCTAAGTCTTTTCCTTATGCTCTGTTCTTACCTAGTGATAGGCACTGAAGCAGAAGTGTGAATGGCAGGAAGGCAGGTAGACAGGAAAGATTAATTGAGTAGGATAGATTAGCTATGTGCAAAAAGGAAATCCTCTTAATTTTTTCTCTATAGTTTTTTTAGTTTTATAAGCCCGCACCTGGCATTAGCATTTTATTATCTCTCTGTGGTTCTTTCTCTATGATTTCATGATACCAAAGGCATCTGCAATTTTTGCTTATTAGACACCTCCAGCTAGAGTTAGTTGGATTATTCACTGCAGGACTCTTCTCTACCTTTGTACCTTTGATTCCCTACAGCCAATTATCCATATGTCCGATCATGCCATTTCTGTTCCTAAAAGACTTCAACAAGCTTCCCATTCAG
This sequence comes from Saccopteryx bilineata, assembly GCF_036850765.1. Lineage (NCBI taxonomy): Eukaryota > Metazoa > Chordata > Mammalia > Chiroptera > Emballonuridae > Saccopteryx > Saccopteryx bilineata. Next base: position 67,052,325 of record NC_089498.1, read on the forward strand.
AGTAAAGCCAGAAACTTACCATGTCCTGCACTAACCTTTCATATTCTTGTTTCCTATCTTTCCCCCTGCCTCTTCTGTCACTTCCCATCTGTCTTGGCTCTAGCCCTATCTCCTCATTATTCATGAAATTTGATCCAAAGTCAGAACTTTCCACCTTGTTCTTATTCTTGCCTGAAATTCTCTTCCACAGATGACAATATGGCTCTTTGCTCATTTATATTTAGGGCTCTGTACCAAAATAAACAAAACTAAGTGTTGCCTGATTTACAAAGTAGCAACCCACTCTATCACTAGCTCATTAAATCTACTATATCCTGCCTTATTTTTCTCTGTAGTACCTAACATTTGTCATCTTCTGATACATTCTCTATTTTTTTTTGTTTATTGTTAGTCCCTTCTCTAGTATATAAACCACAAAAACAAGGATTTTATTTTGATAACTGTTCTATCCTCACGGTCTAGAATAGTACCTTTCATATAGTAGGCACAGAAAAAGTTTAAATGAATAAGTAGAAAGGCTTACAGCCTATATTGAGAACCATTCACAAATTTTACTTTGCTTGGATGCCTTCTCTTATCCTAGTACACATGCTTTTCCAAAAACACTCTCTTCTATCATCTCAAGTCTCTTTACCATCTTGCCCTAGATCATTCGAGCTGCTATAATAAAATTACCACAAACTGGATGGCTTAATTAAAAAACATTTATTTTTCACTTTAGAGTCTCAAAAGTCCAAAATGAAGGTGCCAGCAGATTGGTGCCTGGTGAGGACCTACTTTATGGTTTCTAAACTGTATCCTCACTGTATCCTCACATGGGTGAAGGAGTGAGAGAGCTCTCTGGTGTCTCTTTTATAAGGACGCTTATTCATAAGGGCTCTACCCTCATGATCCAATTACCTCCCAAAAGCCCGACCTCCAAATAGCATCACGTTAAGATTTCAATTTTGAGGGTACACAAACATTTAATTCATAACAAATATCTTTCAGTTTCAAAAGCTGGAAACTTATTTCTGCTTCATCAGCATTGATGTGGATCTGGAGTACATATTACCTATGAAAAAATACAATCAACAGCTTCACAACTTTCACTGACAATAATAGCTTCCACTTGCATACGGCTACATCAAGCATTGTACTAACTAGTCTACATATATTAGCTCATTTTTTTCATCATAAAACTTGTTAATTAGGTACTATTATTAGCCCTAAATTACACATAAAGAAACAGAAACACAATTGGGTATAATTTTTTATGGTCACATAATTGGTCAGTGTTGGAGAAGGTTTTGGACCACAAGAAGTACACATTCAAGTATGTGTCCATCTGGCAAAGTTACACTGTGTCAGGCTAGAGTTCTTACAATTTAGTCCATTGAGACTTTGTAATCTTTATTCTCAGCTCTGAGATGCTCCTTCCACAGGAACATATATACTGGCAGCTGAGGAGCAAACAACGGGAAATCCAGCTATTAGCAAGAAAAAATCGTTCATTGATATTTCTTATCACTATGTAATAAAAGGAAGAATGAATCAAAAATTGTTGCACAAATCAACTTTAGTTGAAATCAAAACCTTCGATTGCTGACCAGGCGGTGGCACAGTGGATAGAGCGTCGGACTGGGTTGTGGAAGACCCAGGTTTGAGACCCTGAGGTTGCCAGCTTGAGCGCGGGCTCATCTGGTTTATGCAAAAGCCCACCAGCCTGAGCCCAAGGTCGCTGGCTTGAGCAAGGGGTTACTCGGTCTGCTGAAGGCCTGCAGTCAAGACACATATGAGAAAGCAATCAATGAACAACTAAGGTGTTGCAACACGCAACAAAAAACTGATTGATGCTTTCTTATCTCTCTGTTTCTGTCTGTCCCTGTCTAGCCCTCTCTCTGTCTCTGTAATAAATAAATAAATAAATAAATAAATAAATAAATAAAAAATATAGGTCCAACTATTGTATATAAACCTTTGATCGAACATCAGTCTTGTCTAGACTTTAAGTATAGTAAGGTAATGTTAAATTCAAAATAAAATTGAGAGGAAAGTACAGAGATTTCCCACATCCCTCTAACTCCTCTGGAGTCCATTTTTAAAATTAAAATTGTTTTCACTTCATTTTATTTGAAACTTCTGAAAATTTGAGCTATCTGTACCTAAACTAATTTAAAACAAACAAAAAATCAATTAAAAACAAAGCAGAAGTTAGTCATTTCAATAATACTATACAGTAATAAATCATTATTATATCTTTTAGATTCAATCTCAGAATGGAACTTAATTTGAAACATTCTAATTTAATATTTATTATTATTATTGTTTTAGAATTTATTTATTAATTTTTAGAGAGAGGAGAGAGAGAGATAATTAGGGGGGAGAAATGGAAAACATCAACTCATAGTAATTGCTTCCTGTATGTGCCTTTGACTGGGCAAGCCCAAGGTTTCAAATTGGCAAGCTCATGTTCCAGGTCGATGCTTTATCTACTGCGCCACCACAGGTCAGGCTCATTTAATATTTAGACAAGTAAAAAATGTCAAATATCCTTTAATCTAATTCATATAACTGCTCAGAAGGTAATTAAGCTATAAAAGTACAGCTGTCAGATCTATAGCACCTATAGGGTTCTCCATGGTGACATAATGTTTCAAATGGCAGCGATGGCTTTCGAACTTTAGGAGGGTATATATTGTCTTCACAATGTCCCCCAATATAGTGGCACTAGCCAAAAATTGTCACTGGTACATAATAAAAATTTTCTTTTTTAATTTAAGAAATAATAGTCTTCTTTTTATCTTCCTAAGTAAAACAACATATTCAATGAAAGATGACTTTATAGTACATATTGTTTATGAAAAAAATATATAGTAAAATATAAAAATTATACAAGTTATATACAAATTCATAATAATGCCTGTGTAAAGGAAAGAACTCAGGAAAATGTAAGGATTTTTTTTTTTTTTTTAGCAAGAGAAAGAGACAGACTGGAAGGGAGAGAGGTGAGAAGCATCAACTTATAGTTGCATAACTTTAGCTGTTCATTAATTAATTCTCATACTTCCCATGACTGGAGAACTCCAGTGATCCTTACTCAAGCCAGCAACTTTGGGCTTCACTCCAGCAACCTTTGGGCTGAAGTCAGCGACCATGGGGTCATGTCTATGATCCCATGCTCAAGCCAATGACCCTGCACTCAAGTCAGTGACCTCAGGATTTTGAACCTGGGACCTCAGTGTCCCAGGTCTGCTCTCTATTCACTGTGCCACTGACTGTACAGGCTGTAGGGATTTTAAATAAAGTAAACAGAAATTTTATCTTATCCTGTAATGCCTGACCTCCTAAATAAAAATAAAGATTTAAAACATATTGGACAAAAACAATATTTATTTATTTTGGATGGCATATACAGTTACCATATTGTCTTTGCACTCTTCCTTATTTTTTGTACCAATTCTTAAAAATAATTGTCAAAAAAATAAGAGTATCATATGCTCAATGGAAAAAGGCAAATCAAAACCATTAAAATATATCACTTTATGCAAAATTATGTCACTATATATTTTTTTCTCAGAATTATTTAACCATTACAATACGCTGTTGTCCATGAGCATCATGAGATATTGTGGAAATTTTTTATATTGTTCTTCTTTTTCCACTGTATTAGAATGAAAACAAATTTCTTTCTGAATAATAAAGAACATTTTATATCTCCATTATGTTCAATAAATTAAATAAGGTATACCACAATGTTATTTCTTTTAAAATTTTTTTTATTAGTTAATTTTAATGGGGTGACATTGATCAATCAGGGTATATAGGTTCAGAGAAAACATCTCCGGATTATTTTGACATTTGATTATGTTGCATATCCATCACCCAAAGTCAAATTGTCTTCTGTCACCTTCTATCTGGTTTTCTTTGTGCCCCTCCCCTCTATCCACCTCTCCTTTTCCCTCTCCACCCCTGTAACCACCACACTCTAGTCCATGTCCCTGAGTCTCATTTCTATGTCCCTCCTTCCTTTATTTAGTGAAGATGATGACAATTTTACTGATATATTTTCTGATCAAAATGTTGGGTTCTCTACATATGGATACCAGTTTTCTTTATGCTATTTAGTGTGATCTGAATTTCTTATGCTTGACCCTTGAATGACATAGGTTTAATGTGCACAGGTCCACTTAAAGAATTTTTTCAATAAAGACTATGGGCCCTTGGTAGCTGCTAAATTTGTTTTCTTTTTTTTTACTAACTTTTAGAGAGAGAAAGGAAGGTAAAGAGAGAGAAAAAATAAAACAAAACATTGTTCCTCTTATTTATGCATTCATTGGTTGATTCTTGTACGTGTCCTGGCCAAGGATTGTACCCACCATCTTGCCTCACCAGTAAGATGCTCTAACCAACTGAGCTACCAAGCCAGGGCTAGTATTTGCAAGTTTTTTAACTATAGGTTTCCCTTATAGATTTACCATTTTAAGATTTAAAACATATGATATTTTCGCATTCCCAACTGCAGTTTCTCAAATTCAAATTCGCAAATGTGGATTGAAAATAGTCTTTTCCATTAGAGATTTGTTGAATCTGTAGCTCCAAGGGGCCCACTGCCTAGTAAAAAAATTTTGGTGGATTTGGACTGAGCAAGATGGCAGAGGTCAGTGTCCCTAACCCCAGCATTGTTCAAGCTAAACTCTAGTTGAAATAATTGACACAAAAGCAGATCCTCAAAGGCATAGAAGTGTCTTAATATAACAGAGTATTTCTGAAATCCATCCCAGGGAAATGAAAAAAACAACTCCTGGTGGCCCTTGAAAACTGTAATTGAGAAAAGGGCGTTAGGCCTTGGCCAGTTGGCTCAGCAGTAAAGCATCGGCCCAGGACGTGGACGTACCGGGTTTGATTTCAGTCAGGGCACACAGGGAAGCAACCATTTATTTCTCTCCTCCTCCCCACTCTTCCCCCTCCTCCCAGCCATGGCTCAATTGGTTTGAGCAAAGTTGGGTCTGGGCAAACATGGCCCTGACAGGCAGAGCACCCCCTAATAAGGGGCTTTCCGGGTAGATCCCGGTCACTCCAGAGCAAGTTCCAGGAGTTATGTTGTTTCAGTGAAGATGCAACTTTGTATTGATAAGCTGCAGATGAGTGACCACCTGAATGATTTGGTATGGTCTATATCACTTCATAGATTTAACTGACTTCTGTACCCATTTAACTAGTAAGATAAATGGTGGTGTTTTTAGGTATCACCTTGCTATTTTCCCAAATTGACTACTCGGTGCAGTTCTTGTCAGGTAAAGTAGTGCTTCTGCTTTACAAACCTGACAGGGAAACAACTTCCAGGGCTTTTCAGTTAGCTCTTCTTACCATAATGGTCCTCAAGTGTCAGAGAGCCATTGTAGTTGCTGAGTATGTCTATTTCAATTATACTTTCCCGAACTGGGGATATAGCCGCATCATGGTTTATAGACCAGCTGGGTGCCCTTGGTCTGTGGTCCAAGTAAGTTGAATTTAATTGGTCATTATTTAGTGATACGCCATGTATATAGGTCCCTAAGTATTAACATAATTTCAGAGCTATTGTCTAGTATTCACTGAAAGTTCTGTATTTTCCCTTTCCGCAGTGCTCAGTCCTTCTAGGAAATGGTTACAGAATTCTTCGGAGAAAGCTTTGGAGGAAGATTTATGATGTGTGCTGTGGCAATTGCACTGAGTTTTTCCTCCAGATGATTCAACCTCCCCTTCAATCAAGGGGTTCTAAGATACATTAACTTCGTTACGGGAACTAGGTGAAAGGCTGAGACTATCCACTATCATCTCTCTGGTCAAGGTTTTGGCTTCCAGAAGAGGTAAGATTTCCCTGTCATGTAGAAAAGGCAATACTCTAGTGGGCTGCCCTTGTATTTTCTTCCTAGGGATTCTGTGATAATTAGCAATTACAAAAGATCTTTGTGAACCAATGCCTAGCAGCATTGTATACAACAGAGGTCTCAACACTTTCTCTGTAAAAGGCCAGATAGCAGATATTTTAAAATTTGCAGGCCTAGAGACCCTGTCTTGCTGCTCCCTTTTCTAAATAATTATGATTCTTTACAATATGCACAAAGACTGCACACTCATCTACCTAAGAACTTTCTTTCATGCAGTAAACAAATGATTACTGAGGAATAAAAACCTGCATAAACAGCCACTTGATTTCATACTAGACATCGATTCAGTCTTAAGAGTTGAAGAGAAGAAATCACTATGACCTCTATCTTTGAAAAACCCAAATTAACCCTTTTATATAGTTGACAGTACTGAGAGAATTGGACATTCTTAATTGCTTTATAAGAGTATGACACAATGAAAAGACTGTGTTTGCTAAATGTTTTAATTTAATTAGTTGTTTATGTCATCGAACCAAGGATAGGTAATGTGCATGAGTTAAAATCTTTTCCTTTATCTCTGTTTTTTCTTATTTCCTCTTTTTTTCCTATTTATCTTTATAGAGCTCATGGAAATATTTTTTCACTTGAGACAAAGGTCTGGTAAAATCCTCTAATACTAAGCCTATTTTGATTTCTTCATAATTTGTTAATGTGGAAAAAGTTATAGACTCACCTTATTCCATAAAACTATCAAAATTGAAAGAAATATAACTTGTTAAATGTTTTTTTAACCCATATATAAAAATTTGGAGTGAATTTTAAATGTATAAATGTAAAAACCATTTTGGGACAGTTTAGGAGCTTGGGTTTTACTCTGCACATGTATTGTAAATTGCAATTAAAATTCTAAACTAAATTTCAAATGAAAACTGAAAGCCAGAATTTAAAAGGCATAGAAATTCAAATTGAAGGACAATATAATTAAAACCATTAATGAAGTATAAATAGCTCTTCTAGAAATGACATGTCACATTAGTGGGTACTTAAAACAAAAGGCTCCTAAAGCTCCACCGTGAATTTCCAAAATTTTCAAGTATGTTTGAAATTACTTGCTAATGGATTTAGATGGATTCAACTAACAAAATCAGAAATGCTAATTTAAAAGGTCTTTTCTTTTATTCAGAACTAATAAGTGGGTTAACCAAATCTAAAAATGTAGATACAGTCTTTAAGAAATCCAATCTATATATCTGCAATTTTTTTTTTCTTAGAAAATAAAAGAATACTACTTCAAAGGTTAGATTTAGTGGTGACATTTGGAAGGCTTGGAGTTTCAATGAAGCATTCATCAACTACACTTAATGACAGCCTTCTCATCTTAATAGAAACCTAGAAGAGCTATTAGATTACATTTCTCTTTCTTTGATAGATTATAAGCCAACTATTTGTACTGATATATTTCAGCTCCCTCATATATATATATATATATATATATATATATATATAAAATAAGATATGCATAAACTAGAATGTGTAGTGTGTGCTTGACTATAATTAATTAAGGTATATATTTTATGTGTTTGTTCCTTCCTGTACTCAGAATAAATACTGGATGTGATTCTTAATACTGCCAGGCTCTTATAAGGGAACACACTTTCTACATTGACATCTGGATATACATGTATCCACACACATGTATAAAGAGTTCTATAAAAACTACCTGTGTTTCAAGAAACTCGAAAGTTTAAATTATGTTTAAATATGTATATATACATATGCAGCTATGTAATTTATATAAATGTATACGTGTGGTATTAAAATGTCTATAAATAAAATTATAATGAATTTTTGTGTATTCTATATAATTTATAGTAAATTAATCTGTTCTTAGAAAATTATTTGGCCAACTTTTACCAGTTGCTACTTGCAACAGTTTGAATGTGAGACAGCTGCTTCCAGTACATCAAACTTTGTGTACAGAGTTACATATTGTCTGTATCAAAAAGTTCCGATATAAGTACTTGAGGAAACAGATAGTACTTGCTGTATTTTATCAATCATATTCACAATTTACTCTGACTGAATTCATCCTAGTTAGTTTATTTTCTTGTAACAACTTCAGGGAAATATTCTGGTCTTTCCAAGAATCTTTTCTTCATTGGTATCAATATCAGAAAGAGGCCTGTGTTTCCTGAAAATGTAGATTATCATAAACTGGCAAACAAAGTGAAGGCCTAAATATTAATGATTTTTCTGTGTATGTCCCCTGGGGCAATACACAAGAATTTAATTCATAAAACCTACGTAGCAAAGTTTCAGAACTTGTGAATTCTGAGTTCTAATGCCACTTTTGGCTAATCTGATTTTTCTGCTATCTTCATTCTGCCATGATTTATTGCCTTCTTTTAAAACGCTGGCTTACTCTTGCTGGAGTGTGATGTGTAGATAACTATATAACTACATTAATTAAGCATAAGGGTGTTATCATCAAGGTGTTTTGGACAATTTTGCCCAAACTATTAATAATTTTATTTTTTTTTATTTTATGGTGAATGCTAAAAAATGATAACTTTTGGGAAAGAACAGCAAGGAATTCTCACCCCCATAGAAGTGGCACCCAATACCAGAAGGTGTGGATTAGGATATCAAAATTTAGCATAGGGGCCTTGGTAGCTCCTGCTACCTCAATAATGCGTTGTGCAGACCCAATTACTTGAAAATCAGATAATCCTGTATGGGTAGACCAATGGCCCCTTTCTCAGGAGAAACTTAGGGCAGCTGCTCAATTGGTACAAGAGCAGCTACAGTTTGGGCACATTAAACCATCTAATAGCCCATGGAATACACTTCCATATTTTGATCTTGTCGCCTCCTGGATTATCAAGGGGCATAGGCGACCCTTACAGCAGGGGTCCCCAAACTACGGCCCGAGGGCCGCATGTGGCCCCCTGAGGCCATTTATCTGGCCCCCGCTGCACTTCCGGAAGGGGCATCTCTTTCATTGGTGGTCAGTGAAAAGTGCAGCGTTGCTCACATACAGCACTACTTCCGATGATGCGGGACGCACCTGTCACGGCTCCGGAAGTGTGTCATATCACTTGTTATGGTTAGCAGTGACAAATATGGAACCGGACATTGAACATCTCATTAGCCAAAAGCAGGCCCATAGTTCCTATTGAAATACTAGTCAGTTTGTTGATTTAAATTTACTTGTTCTTTATATTAAATATTGTCTTTGTTCCCGTTTTGTTTTTTTACTTTAAAATAAGATAAGTGCAATGTGCTTAGGAATTTGTTCATAGTTTTTTTTATAGTCCGGCCCTCCAACAGTCTGAGGGACAGTGAACTGGCCCCCTGTGTAAAAAGTTTGGGGAACCCTGCCTTACAGCTTATAGGTTTTGAGCCTCAAAATTATTGTTGTTCCTTTTTTCAAAGGATCAAAAACAATGGCTCTGGGAAACTGCCACTAAATGGCAAACCGCTCTTGCAAATCAATGGACAACTTTATACTGAAACTGTCAACTTAAAATCAGCTCAAAGTCTAGAATTATATGCCATTATCATGGCTTTTCAGCATTTGCCATATTCCCGCTTTAATCTATATACAGACAGCAAATATTTACTTATGGTGTTTCCACTATAAAGACTGATGTCTTAGAGACAAATGCTGATGAACTATTTTAGCAGTTCCTCCTTCTTCAAAGACTTGTATGTCAACATAAAGCTCCATGTCTTATAGGACATACTTGAGCTCACTCCATGCTCCCTGGAGCTTTAGCACAAGGGAATGCCCAATTTTTTTTTATTATTTATTTATTATTTTTTTGTATTTTTCTGAAGTTGGAAATGGGGAGGCAGTCAGACTCCCGCATGCACCTGACCAGGATCCACCAGGGTGGGGATGCTCTGCCCATCTGGGGTGTTGCTCTGTTGCAACCAGAGCCATTTTAGTGCCTGAGGCAGAGGCCACAGAGCCATCCTCAGTGCCTGGGCCATCTTTGCTCCAATGGAGCTTTGGCTGTGGGAGGGGAAGAGAGAGACAGAGAGGAAGGAGAGGGGGAGGGGTGGAGAAGCAGATGGGCGCTTCTCCTGTGTGCCTTGGCCGGGAATCGAACCCAGGACTTCTGCACACCAGGCCGACATCCTACCACTGAGCCAACCGGCCAGGGCCTAGGAATGCCCATGTTGATCAAGCTACCCAAAAGAAAATTATTTGGAGCAACCATGACAGATTGAGCAATTCAGTCTCATACTATTCATCACCAGAACCCTGTAGCCCTGTGTAAACAGTTTCAACTTTCTCAGGAAGCAGCACAGCAGCTTGGGAAATCCTGTACAAGGGGTCCTATACTACAATCTGCCCCTTCATTTGGAGTTAACCCTCAAGGATCCCTACCAGGACAACTTTGGCAAATGGATGTTACTCATATACCTTCATTTGGCAAACAGTCCTATGTCCATGTTACAGTGGATACCTATTCTGGATTTATAGTAACCTCTGTCAGAACAGGAAAGGCTGCTAAGCATGTTATAGCTCATTGTCTGTATGCATTTTTCTATCATTGAATTTCCTAAACTGGTTAAACTGACAATGCTCCTGCATATGGAGCAAAGGCATTTACTGTATTTTGTCAAACCTTTCGAATTATGTGTATTCCTTACAATCTTTAAAGTCAAGGTATTATTAAAGTGTACCCAGCAAATATTTTAAGGTCAATTTAAAAAAATTTAAAAGGGGGGAGTCATATCCTGGAACTCCTATGGGTCTACCATATCATGCTTTTTACTTAAAAAATTTTAAATTTCTTTTGAATGCTGATGAACAGGAGACGCCAAATCTTTTTCTCCTGCAAACTACTAACTTCTTCATTTTATCCAGCTAATAACACGGTTTTGTCTTTTTCCAAATAGCTCCAGATATATGGAAAAGATTTATATAGGTGAATGGGGATCCTCAAACCCCTCAGTGAGATCTTCTGAGCATGGCTTTTAAGATACCAAGAGGCAGAAAAAGCCCAATAGAGATCAGGGGAACTACCAGCTTTTAGGATATGCCCTTAAAGGCTCCAATGCCTCAAAGGGGTCTCATAGGATGCCATCTGGGTCCTGTTTCAATAGTGGAAAGGAAGATCATTGACTAAAGCCTACCAGACTTACATGCCTCTGCTGTGAGGAAACAGGGACACTGGAAGGTAGGCTTCCCCCTTGCTCCTCTAAGGGAGGGTTCAGTCTCTTCCAGCCCTGCTCCAGCCACCTATGACCTAACCTTGCCCAGAATGTTGGGGTTTGCCACTGAAGGCTAAAGGTGCCCAGGGCCGTCGGCCCCATCTACAACACTGTGGATGAGCCTAGGGTATTTCTTCCAAGAAGCAGGTAAACTGATCTCATTTGCACAAGGGGCACTTAACTATGTCTTCCCTGAATAGTCAGGTTTTTTATTCTTCCCTCGAAGATCTCTGGTGTTGATAGTACTATTTTCTGCTGCTTTGTTTAATATAGAGTGTTTCCTTTATTCCTCCTACCTCAATGCCCCACTCATATTTCAGGCTGGGACCTACTCCTAATTTAGAGCTCTCTTTCCCCCTTTTGCCAACTTCTATTATGAATCTACCTTTGCCACCCAGCTTAGTGTATCCCAAGGTTCTCTTTACCAAGCCACAGTCGCAGAGCTCCAGGGAAAAGCAACCTGGTCTCATCTCTCCAGGCAGAGGAGTACAGAAGCTCCATCTCCACACATGCTGCAGATGGCTTTTCCAGTCTACCTGAATCATTACCAGCTAGAAGCAGCAGTCATTGCGACTTGGACATGAGTTGCAAAGTATAGAATTGTGACAACAATTGCAGTGCCATGCGGACTTTTCCTGGATGTGGACTTTTCCTGGACTCCTGCTCCTTGTGACAGCTCCTAACAGACTGAATTTTGGTTGGGTTACATTTTTCAGGGATTTGGCATGGTGTTGGGGCCAATTTGGACTTGGTGAACATGTTAAGGACACTACTCTTTTATGGATTCTTGCTGTATTGGCCAAGAGTTTGCTTAAAGGCTTTAATCACTGTAAAAAAAAAAGACTGGATAAAGAAGATGTGGCACATATACACCATGGTATACTATTCAGCCATAAGAAATGATGACATCGGATCACTTACAACAAAATGGTGGGATCTTGATAACATTATACAGGGTGAAATAAGTAAGTAAACAAAAAAAACCATGAACTGCAGGATTCCACATATTTGTGGGACATAAAAACGAGACTAAGAGACATGGACAAGAGTGTGGTGGTTACAGAGGGCGGGGGGAGGGAAGGAGGGAGAGGAGGAGGGGCACAAAGAAAACTAGATAGAAGGTGACAGAGGACAATCTGACTTTGGGTAATGGGTATGCAACAGAATTGAATGACAAGATAACCTGGACATGTTTTCTTTGAATATATGTACCCTGATTTATTGATGTCACCCCATTAAAATTAATAAAAATTTATTTATAAAAAAAGATAACTTTTATGATCATATACTTACTTTTGTATTCTCATTAGTTTTGGCCATTTTCATTCATTTATTTCTTATTTTATATTTGATTTATTAGCAAACAAATTATTCTTCAAGTTATTTTTATTATAGACTTTGAAATCATCTCCCACCTATTATAGCCATCTTTATATGTTGCCATTATCTAAGTAATAAAAACTGACACTATCATTACAAGAACTACATGACATTTCATATTCTCATCATGAATAAGGAATTATTACTCTGTTGAAGCAGCCATATTCTGTGAAACCTCTGAAAATTGTTAGCTTATATCTTTCTCTTTTTTCAGAGAAAATTTTTCTCAGCACTCTTTCTAGAAATTTAGCACCTTTAACAAATAGTTTAAAAAAATAACCACTTAACTGTATATAGTCTTAGCAATTTATTGATGGAGAATTGTGTTGGGTTAACAGCAATGTTCTTAGGAAATTTAAGAAAAGCCTAAGACACAGGAATGTGCTTGGATTTGGCTGGAGTGCACACATATTTAAAATTGATTATAATCAAGTCATAAAAATCCTACCAAACCAAGTAGATATTTAAGTTGTCAAAATGTATAAAATTTTTTTAAAGTACATAGAGTAACTGTACTACAAAATAAATGCAACAAAACGTGTTGAGCAGAAAACAACTGCTTCAGCACGACAGCAACCACTCTCTTTCAGTGCTGCTTCTTATTAATTGTGTTCCAGAAATGTATAAGCCTTTGAAAACCTCTTGTAAATTAAACTAAATGACTCACAACCCCACTGAACTTTTTGCCAATGGGTTCTTTAAATTTGTTTGCATTTTGTTCTCAATCCCTGGAAATATTTAAACAATTTTTTTCAATGAATGAAGAGCAACATATTTTAGCTTTTGAAGCTTTGAAAATTGCTCTTTACAAAATGCTTGCAGCAAAGAAGGCATTGACATTTATCTCTAGAAAACCAAGAAAGGAATACTACCAATGAAACAACTACGTTACAATGATGCACGTTATAATTTTAAAATTCTATGCTTGTTTTTGAAAAATTTCAACCTAACAAAGAAATTTTTGATGGGTTTCTAATTTTTAACTGCATAAATTTATATTCTGTGGTAGAATGAAAATTAATTTCAAAGATATACAGTTTTGCAGTATCTAAATTCAGTTAAATATTTAAAACTTAATAAACTAGAAAACAAGTTTCAATTCTTTTTTTTTTCTTTTTTTTCTTTCTTTTTTTTTTTTTCTGAAGCTGGAAATGGGGAGAGACAGTCAGACAGACTCCCGCATGCGCCTGACTGGGATCCACCCGGCACGCCCACCAGGGGCGATGCTCTGCCCACCAGGGGGTGATGCTCTGCCCCTCCGGGGCGTCGCTCTGCCATGACCAGAGCCACTCTAGCGCCTGGGGCAGAGGCCAAGGAGCCATCCCCAGCGCCTGGGCCATCTTTGCTCCAATGGAGCCTAGGCTGCGAGAGGGGAAAAGCGAGACAGAGAGGAAGGAGGGGGGGGTGGAGAAGCAAATGGGCGCTTCTCCTATGTGCCCTGGCCAGGAATCAAACCCGGGTCCCCCGCACGCCAGGCTGACGCTCTACCGCTGAGCCAACCAGCCAGGGCCAAGTTTCAATTCTTGTATAAGTATATGCCAAAGTAGGTGATGAGAATTAAGGGTGAAAATGTATCTATGGAAATATTTCATATATAACCTTAAATACCATATTTATAGATTTTAATAACAAGACATAGAATTTAAAATATCATTAATTTGGCAGAATCTTCTCTAAATTTACCACATAACTCAGCATCGATATTTTCTCACTTAAAAATAATATGTTCACAGAAAAAAATCAATTGAGGTTGTAAATAAGTTTAGTTTTATTAACCCTAAAATAAAAGCTTGAAGAAGATTGCATAAAATCATATTAAAAATTAAAATAAATTTATATTAAAATATATATTCTTTAAAATGAAATAAAATCAGTGGCAGGAAGATGTGGCTAGAAAACAGATTACTGTGTGCAAATTTTTTAATTGTTTTTTAATTAAAGTTGATATACAATACTATATTATCTTCAAGTGTACAACCCAGTGATTAAATATTTATATAACTTATGAGGTGGTCACCCCAATAAATCTCGTAGCTATCTGACACCATATCTAGTTATTGCAATATTATTGACTGTATTCTCTATGCAGTACTTTACGACCCCATGATGATTTGGTAACTTCCAGTCTGTGCTTCTCAATCCCTTCACTTATTTCACCCAATCTTCCCTCCCTTCTGGCAACCATCATTTTGTTCTCTGAATGTATAAGTCTGTTTCTGTTTTGTTTGTTTACTTTGTTCTTAGATTACACATGTAAGTGAAATCATATGGTATTTGTCTTTCTCTGTTTGACTTATTTCACTCAGCTCTATATCCTTTAGCTCCATTCATGTTGTCTCAAGTGGCAAGGTTTCATACTTTTTTATGGTCGAGTAATACTCGATGTCACCTGGATATATCTGGAAATATCACCTGTTCTTTATCCATTTGTCCATTGAGGAACAGTTAGGTTGCTTCCATATCTTGGCTATTGTAATCAATGCTGCTATGAACATGTGAATGCATATGTTTTTTAGAATTAGTGTTTTTGGTTTCTTCAGATGAATAACCAGAAGTAGAATTTCTGAATCTTTTGTTGTCTCTTATTATAAACTTTATTTTATAGTCTGTTTTGTCTGGTTTAAGTATGGCTGCCCAGCTTCTTTTTAAATTTCCATTTGCATAAAATATTTTCCATCCCTTTACTTTCACTCCATGTGTATCTTTCCATCTAAAGTTAGTCTTTCATAGGCAGCATATGTAAGGGTCTTGTTTTTTTATTCATTTATTCAATCTTTTAATTAAAACATTTAATCTATTTTCACTTAAAGTTTAATTGGTGTTGATAGATGTATGTTTATTACCATTTTGCCAATCATTTTTAATCATTTTTTCTTCTTCTTAAAGTAGTAGACCCTTTAATATTTTTTGTAATACTGGTTTGGTGGTGATGAAGTTTTTTATCTTTATCTCATCTGGAAAGTTATTTATCTGTCTTTCAATTCTAAATGATAGTATTTCTGGATAGAGTAATCTTTGTTATAAGTCCTTGCTTTTCATCACTTTGAATATTTCTTGCCACTCCCATCTGGCCTGCAAAGTTTCTGTTGAAAGATCTGCTCACAGTCTTATGTGATCTACCTGGTAAGTAATTAACAGCTTTTCTCTTTCTGCTTTTAAGATTCTCTTTGTCTTTAAAAATTGTGTGTTATGATATGGACCTTTTAGTGTTCATCTTGTTTGAAACTCTCTGAGCTTCCTGAACTTGTGTGTCTATTTCCTTCACCAGGTTAAAAAAAAAGTTTCAGTCATTATTTTTTTAAAAAGATTTTTAATTACTTGCTCTCTCTTTTTCTTCACCTTCTGGAACCCCTGTGATGCAAATGTTGATATGCTTCATGTTGTCCCAGATATCCTTTAGACCAGTGGTCCCCAAACCCTGGGCCATGTACTGGTACCGGTCCATGGGCCATTTGGTACTGGCCCACAGAGAAAGAATAAATAACTTACATTATTTCTGTTTTATTTATATTTAAGTCTGAACAATGTTTTATTTTTTAAAAATGACCAGATTCCCTCTGTTACACTTGTCTTAGTCATGTGATACATTTATCCATCCCACCCTAAAGGCCAGTCCGTGAAAATATTTTCTGACATTAAACTGGTCCATGGCCCACAAAAGGTTGGGGACCACTGCTTTAGACTATCCTCATTTTTTTTTTTTGGATTATTTTTTCTTTTTGCTGTTCTGATTGTGCATTTTCTGCTACCTTATGTTTCAATTTGTTAAGTGATTTTCAGCTTTATCTAATCATTCTTCATTTCAGTTATTGTTGCCTTCATTTCTGATTAGTTGTGTTTTTTTTTTTTACGTTTTATATCTCCATTTTTTATTCCTATCTCTTTGTCAAAGTTCTCACTGAGGATGATGCACAATTTCACTGAGTTTGTAAAACATTCTAATAAGAATTTTGAACTCTGCCTTTAATAGACTGTCTCCTTCTGTTAATTCTTTTCCTGAAGTTTTGTCTTATTTTTTCATTCGGGACACATTTCTCTGTCTCCTTACTTTGGCTGCTTCTCTATGTTTGTTTTTATGTGTTAGGTAGATCTTCCATGTTTTCTAATCTTGGTACAGTGTTTTATGTAGTAGGGGATCTGTGGGGTCCAGTGGTGCAGGGCCATCACGTAAATTGGACAATTCAGGACAACCTTTCTATGGGTTGTATGTACTCTTCTTTGTTGAGCCTTGATTATCCCTGGCATGTTAGTGGGAGGGATTTCCCCTCTGGCCAGTCACTTACAAAACTGGCCTTGACAACAACCAGGAGCTGTTGTGCAGGAGCCCAACACACAGAGCAGGAATTACTTCAGCAGTGCTCTGGTGCCCTTTGAGGTTGACCCTTGAGGGTGCTTCTTATGGAGGTGTTGAGCTGGTGATGCTTCAATATAGTCTGAAGCTGTACATTGTGTGCACTTGTTCCTGGGAGGTGCAGGCCTAGGATAGCCACTGCACATGGCTGTTCCAGGCCACCTGGCATAAGCTGCAAATTGATGTACAGAGGCTACTACTTGTGCTGGGCTTGGAGGAGCCTGGAAGAAGTCAAACCTGTGAACTGAAGCCAGCTGCCTTTAGTGCTGGATTGGAACTGCTTAGCGAGAAGTACAGGGCACACTGAAGCCAGGTGTTGTTTGTTTGGGACCTGTGGACCTTTGAGAGATTTTAAGAAATCCATAATATGAACAAAGACAGGCAGCCATATATATGAAAAAGTTATTGGAATTAGCTCATATGGGCCAGAAAATTAGGTGGTAGAGGATCTTAGGGAATCACCATGACAGGGTGAAGGTGTTAGCCAGGTGATGGAGACTGAGTCATGGTGCCTACATGTGCCTGCTGAGGGAAGTCCCAGTGACAGAACAATGGCTCCTACTTGCACTTCCGCATGGGAGGAAGCTGCCCCTCTAGCCTTCATCCTGAAACCAGGCAATTCCATTTCTTCTTGTTTGTCCCTGCTGCTATATGACCTGCTGTCACAGTGCTGGATCTCAAGGCAAGTGAGTCAGTATAAGTGGGCCTTGTATGAGGAATGCTGGAGATTCCTGTAGCCCTCCATCTCATTCAGGCACAATTCGCAATAGTTTTTCAGCCAGAAGTTGTAGGAATTTCTTTTTCTAGCACTGGAACCCTGGAGTGGGAGCCTGATATGAGGCTGAGACTCCTTTCTCTTTAGGAAGGATCTTTGTAGCTGAGATATCCTTCTTGATTTTTAACAGCCACACATGGGTGTGGGGCCAGCCTACTTAGTGTCTCTACTCCTCTTACAGTCTCCACATGGCTTCTTCTGTACATTCTTAGTATTCAGCTGGACCTCAAGTGTTTCTCAATACTGCTTGTTCTGTAGTTTAATTATTATTTTAAAGTAGCTTCTGAGTACCATGTTTACTTACACTGTCATTTTGACCAGAAACCCTTGAATGTTATTTTTAATATTCAGATGTTTAATAGTGCAAATATTTTGCTCTCATGTACAGGAATAAAAGAATGTTTAAATAAATTATGCATAAACCTACTAATAAAATCAAAACAATTTATCAGCTAACAAATATTTAAAGTACATAATTTAAATTATTTTAACACTTGCCTTTACTTTTAAAAATACTTAGCTCAGCTGATAAATAATATGGTTATTCTATTCATTGCATATTATGTTAGAAAACAACTATATTGATATCCTAGTTAAAATCTCTTGTTACAGATGAGAATGAGAATCTGCAGTGAAAAAAATGAGTACATAACGGATTCACTGTCTCACAAACTGTTAAAAGAGCCACTACAAAACATTTTCTCTTTTTGTTACAAGTTCAGTGTTTTTATGTATTAACTCATCACTATTGTTGTTGCTTTATTATTATTTTGCCCCAAATATCTCTGGTGTTAAATCTCCCAATTAAAACAACAACAACAACAAAATGATGAAATCTGGACCTTGCTTATTACAAAGTTAAAACTAAAATCTCACTGTCCTACGTACCCATCCCCAGATGTTGTTTAAGCAAAGTTTAAAAAGATGTGAGCCTTATCTTTTAAGTTACAAAAAATGTATTTCATTGCAAGTTTCTTTAAGCTTAGGTCTGAAATTTTCTGAAATAAAATGGGAACATATTTGTACTTTTCCACTCTTCTCTGTAAACTGTTAGAGCTGTGTCTGGCTATCTTGTAAAATATAGGTGTATTTATTACAATTCCCTACACATTTATTTTAAGACTCCAAGGTCAAGGATGCCTGTTCACAATAGGCCTTCCTAGATCTATATTTTCAGCTGAGGGATAAGAGAAAATCTTCCCACTATCTTCTTAATTGCACTCTTTCCAGATTTCCCAATAACTTATATTTCTTTGCATCTATTTCTGCAATGAAAACAGCCCTACTCCATTCATTTTTATTACCTCCTAGGCTCACTCCTCCTACATTTAATAGTTTCATTTGGAGTAATACAAGTACGCATCCATTTATTCTGAATTGTCTGTACTCATTAAACTCATTGGTGATATTTCAACAATATTATTATCCAGAAATGCTAAGGCAGTGGGAAAAATAGAACAGATGCTCCTGGCATTATCACAGGAGAGCAGGAAGAAGAACTGACAGTAGATAGTCGTCCTCAATGGGATAATTGAGCCATCTGTGGTGGATCCTCTGGAATTTATTATTTTCCTAACCACAGATAGGTGGTATTTACTCTGGATCTTGAGTGCTTGAATGGTTGAATTGTTATCCTGATATTAAGTCAAATGTTGCTCATGATTGGTTATTTGATTAAGACTTTCTTTTAACACACAAACACACAGGCCTTTGACAAAGATTTAATGTGACATGACTCAGAGGGTATTCTTCCTTTTTCTGAAAAATATTTCTGTGGCAGCTGTGTGTGCTGGAGGCAATTCCGCCCAAATGCTGACCTACTTGGACCCTGGAAGTCCCTTTCTAAAACACAATTTTAGAGTTAATTTTCTTATAAGCAAATGAACTTTATTAAGTTCCAGTAAGATATTTTCATATTGTAGTAAAACTTTACTGTTTTGCATCACTCTTCTTTTTAACTTTTTGTTCACTTAATCACAAGGATGAAATTACCTAAATGGCAAAAGGTAAAAATTTAATAAATTGGTGATTCTAGCCAAGACTGATGTTTTGTTTATATATATATCTTGAAGGTTGTATTGATTATGAAGATACACAAATGCTATATGTGTTTTGTCAAGTTCTTTTTATTTATTTATTATTATTTTTTTTTTTCATTTTTCTGAAGCTAGAAACAGGGAGAGACAGTCAGACAGACTCCCGCATGCGCCCGACTGGGATCCACCCAGCACACCCACCATGGGGCGATGCTCTGACCACCAGGGGGCGATGCTCTGCCCATCCTGGGCGTCACCATGTTGCGACCAGAGCCACTCTAGCGCCTGAGGCAGAGGCCACAGAGCCATCCCCAGCGCCCGGGCCATCTTTGCTCCAATGGAGCCTTGGCTGCAGGAGGGGAAGAGAGAGACAGAGAGGAAAGCGCGGCGGAGGGGTGGAGAAGCAAATGGGCGCTTCTCCTGTGTGTCCTGGCCGGGAATCGAACCCGGGACCTCTGCACGCCAGGCCGACGCTCTACCACTGAGCCAACCGGCCAGGGCTATTTTGTCAAGTTCTTAAATATTCCGAGTGCCCTCCAGTCTATCCACTGAATAAATATCTTTGAAATTTCCCTAAAATTCCTGGACCTGAACACACAGGTCTTATCAGGGGTCCCCAAACTACAGCCCGCAGGCCACATGCGGCCCCCTGAGGCCATTTATCCAGCCCCCACCGCACTTCCGGAAGGGGCACCTCTTTCATTGGTGGTCAATGAGAGGAGCATAGTCCTCATTGAAATACTGGTCAGTTTGTTGATTTAAATTTACTTGTTCTTTATTTTAAATATTGTATTTGTTCCCGTTTTGTTTTTTTACTTTAAAATAAGATATGTGCAGTGTGCATAGGGATTTGTTCATAGTTTTTTTTATAATCCGGCCCTCCAATGGTCTGAGTGACAGTGAACTGGCCCCCTGTCTAAAAAGTTTGGGGACCCCTGTCTTATACGATCCTGCTTCAACTATGCCTACTGTTGTATTAGCTCTTTCTCACCCTTTTCCTATGCTTGTGAGATAACCAAGTCACCACAGCTTGTGAATAGTTGTTGTCAACATACAATGAATAGTTGTATGTCATTACCACATACAAGTAATGAAGGTACCTTCCACGAAAGTGGTAGCAGCACCTCAGATAGCAAATTCTTAATCCTTTTTTAGCATGCCCTGCAGGCTATATGTGTGCCACTAGAAAGCTTTCTACTGTTACCCTCTTATTATCATTAATACAAACTGAATCTTAGTACTTATTTCAACCGAACCAGGGAGAATGGGAATGAAGCCGTAGGCAGTAATAAGAGACAAATCAAGCATGAGCTGGGTACAGCAGCTTGTAAAGAGGGCTTGTATGCCATAGCAAAGGAATGTGAGTAGCAGAAAAGGATTCTGTGATGTTAGGAGCTGAGGAATCCCCATGCGTGAATCTCTCTTTTTAATATTAGTTAAATTTTATTGCCATTTAATAGGACAATTTGTTCAAACCAATTGGATTCCCATACATACTAGACATTACAACAAAATAATTAAAAATAAAATGTAATGTTTATACAGTGTTCAATCTATGTATGTTGTATACAATTCTAAACATATATTTATCAATATTAATATTACAGTTATCACTATCCTGTTCTTTGTACTAATCTCCAAAGAGATTATTTAAAATTTAATTGAGCAGTATGGTTTTAATCACTGCCTATTCATCCTGTTGTACAAGAAGGAATTCCCACACTAGGAATATGGCAGTGATTAACGATATAACACAATGTTGGACCAATGACATTGGTGTAATTTATTAGTAACAAATATTCACAGCCCAGCAGATGAAGACACTACCAGCATTCAGGGCCAGACAAGGTTATAAACAAACATAGAGTGAACAACCAGAGCTTTGGGAGGAAAGCTTTATAGTAATATTGAGAGGGGGTGAGGTACCCCTTAATTAACACACAAGTATGTGATTGACTATATGTATAATGCTCTGCTGGCAGGGAACTGGAACTCTTATTCAGTTATAAGTGGAGCCTGACCAGGCAGTGGTGCAGTGGATATAGCATGGGACTGGGATGCAGAGGACCCAGGTTCGAAACCCAGAGGTGCCGGCTTGAGCACGGGGTAGCTGGCTTGAGCATGTGATCATAGACATGACCCCATGGTCACTGGCTTGAGCTCAAAGGTTGTTGGCTTGAGCAAGAGGTCACTCTCTCTGCTGTAGCCCCCTGGTCAAGGCACATGTGAGAGGATAATGAACAACTAAGGAGACTAAGAAAACACAATGAAGAATTGATGCCTCTCGTCTCTCTTCCTTCTTATCTTTTTGTCCATATCTGTTCCTCTCTCTGTCTCTCTTTCTCTGTCTCTGTCACAAAAAAAAGTGGAAATTGTGCTGTTTTGCTAGAGGACCTTATTATGAAAGCAGACTGGGGAAACTTCTTTGGGCTATCAAGGCCTTATAGATTTTACCAGATGTTGAGAAAGTAGATAGTATTGAGACTTAATTTTAGACCTTATGCTAGAAGGGTCCTATTTTAGGCATACCAATAAATTTTTGTGATGTAATGATGTTGAAAACAGATATGTTGAACTTATAAAATCATAGACAATACGTCAGGGTTAGAAAAGTTCAATGAAATTGCTGTTAGTTCTGCTGAAGTTGAGAAAAGACAGAGTCAAGTGATATCAGCAAGATCACAGAATGGGAGGTTCTAGCCCTCACCTCTCCACAGGAACAATAATTTAGCAGATGAAAACATCTTAATGAGAGCTCATAATTCAGGTGATAAGTTACAGTACTTTGTTGGGGTACTGAAAAGAGAAAAAAATAGCATTGAAAACAATTAAGTAAAACAATTTTTCTTTTGTTTTTTAGTTAATTTTGTTCATTAGATTTCACATATGAATAAAATCTATGGTACTTGTCTTTCTCTGACTGAGTTATCTCACTTAGCATAAGGATCTCCAGGTTCATCCATGCTGTCACAAAAAGGAAGATTTCCAATATGGAGACAGACTCATACATAGACAGCAGGCGAAGAGTTATGGGAGATGGGGGAGAAGCTGATGAGGGAGATGTAGAGATAGAGCAATAAAAGCCAAAAACAAACCAAAAACAAAAAACCTCATGGACATAGAAAACAGTATGGTGATTGCCAGAAGTGGAGAGGGAGAGGAAGATATGGGGACATAAATGGTGATGAACGAAGACTTGACTTGGAGGGGTGAACAATAATGTAGTATACAGAGATGTGTTGTAGAATTGGGCACCTGAAACCTTTATAATAATGTTAACTAGTGTCACGCTATAAATTCAATTTTAAAAAATAACAGTTTCATATTACCTGCATCATCCTTACCCAGACTGGCACAACTCGTTAGCCTGCAAGTTCTTCTCTGGGTGAAAGAGAGAGTGGTGAAGTGAGTGTTCAACTTCCTCAGTATTTTAAGGCACTAATGAGAAGTATGCTTTCATTGTGTCTCTCCCAAAACACTGAGGAAATTAAGACAGCAAGATTGCTTGTGGTAGCTAAAACAAACAAACAAAAATGGATAAGGGCTTTCACCAAGCAGCTCATAGATCTCAATATCCCCATGATCCTTATGAGAGGCCCTTCCCATGGACACTGGTAGTCAGGCAATCCACAGATCCCACTAACCATCCCACCCAGAATTTCTGATTGAGCTTTTTCATGAAGAGCTTTCCTTGCCAAAGCCAGTCTGTAAATACTGAAAGAGATTACTGCTTCATCAAATACATAGACACCAATACAAGACTACAAGAATCATGAAGAAAAAAAATTACGCTCTAGAAATTTATTCTAAAGAAATGAAAATTTACAATAGCTGAGGTATAACATCAACCTAAGTATAAAAAAATTTGGGGTAATCTAAAACTGATGATCTCACAGAAGCAAAGAGTAGAATAGAGGGCTGGCCATGCTGGACAATATAGAGAGATATTGGTCAAAGGGTACAAAATTACAATTATGAAGGATGAATGTCTAGGGATGTAATGTATGGCATGCTGACTATAGTTAAGAATACTGTACTGGATATTTGAAATATGCTAAGAGAGTAGATTTAGGATGTTTCATTACACACAAAAATTGGTAACTGTGAAAAATTGATAATTAATTACTTGATTGTAGTCATTATTTTACTATTACAACTAACCCTTGACCAACATAAAATTTAAGAGTGCCAACATCCAGTAAGTAAAAAATATGTACATAGTTTTTAACTCACCCAAAGCTTAACCACAGTCATCTCTTAGTATTTATTGTGGATTGGTTTTGTGAATATCAATACCTATGATGCTCAATACCATATATAAACATATATAAAATAACATAAAACAATGGATACAGTTCACTCTCTGTATCTACAAATTCCCAATCATTGATGCAAAACCTGGGGTTTTAGACCTGACCAGGCAGTGGCACAGTGGATAGAGCATTGGACTGGGATGTGGAGGACCCAGGTTCAAAACCCAAAGTTCACCAGCTTGAACACAAGCTCATCTGGTTTGAACAAGGCTCACCAGCTTGAAGCCAAGGTCGCTGGCTCGAGCAAGGGGTTACTCAGTCTGCTGCAGGCCCCCGGTCAAGGCACATATGAGAAAGCAATCAATGAACAACTAGGAACCGCAACAAAGAATTGATGTTTCTCATATCTCTCCCTGCCTGTCTGTTTGTCCTTATCGTCCCTCTCCCTGACTCTTTTTGTCTCTCCCAAAAAAGAAACAAACAAAAAAAAACGTGGGGTTATGGAAAATCTGCATATGCACGATGCAGACAGTTCAAACCTATATTGTTCAACAGTCAACTCTATTATCTATTATATGTATATCAAATCATGTTTACAGATAAAATATATAAATGTATTTTATTTTAATTTATTTAATTATTTATTTAGTGAGAGGATGGGTGCAGAGACAGACTCCCACATATGCCCTGACCAGGATCCACCCAGCAAACCCACTAGGGAGCAATGCTCTGCCCATCTGAGGCCCTTGCTCCATTGCAACTGGAGCCATTTTTTAGCACCTGAGATGGAGGCCATGGAGCCATTCTCAGTTTCTGGGGCC
Organism: Saccopteryx bilineata; assembly: GCF_036850765.1. Lineage (NCBI taxonomy): Eukaryota > Metazoa > Chordata > Mammalia > Chiroptera > Emballonuridae > Saccopteryx > Saccopteryx bilineata. Next base: position 67,077,019 of record NC_089498.1, read on the forward strand.
AACTCACTGCAATCTACCATGACTGTAAGAAAGGATTGAAAGAGAGAGAGAGAGAGAGAGAGAGAGAGAGAGAGAGAAAGAGAGAGAGAGAGAGAAACTGAGAGGGGGAAGGGTGGAGAAGCAGATGGTCACTTCTCCTGTGTGCCCAGACTGAAAATCAAACCTGAGATATTCACACGCTGGGCCAACCCTCTACCACTGAGCCAAATGGCCAGGGCCACATTTGCTTTAAAAGAAAAAAAAAAATAGAGATGCATGAACTTCTTGACAAAGAATTAAAAATATTCGCTTGAAAGTCATTGAGCTACAAGTCAACATATGCAGTCAAATAAAACAAATAAGGAAAACATTGCATAAACAAAATGAAAAGTTCAACAAAGAGAAACTCTAAAAATAGCAGAAATTCTGGAGTTAAAGAATACAATAACTGCACTGAAAAATTCAAGAGAGCTACAACATCAGACTTAAGCAGCATATGAAACGAGTGAATACAGACAGATCATTTGAAATTATTTAGTCAGAGAAACAACACAGAAAAAGCATACTAAATATTATTGTCATGAGTAAGATATTCTGTATTTTGTAAATGAAAGTCATATAATGACTTAATTTAGGGAGAAGTCTTTCACAAAGTTTAATTTAGTTTTAGACACTAAAGCATGGCTCAAACAGGGTAATATTCGAGTATTGATAACTGTGTCTAAAATTATCACCCAAACAATAAAGTTTAACAATAATTAAAAAAATCAAATTGATTTAATGGATGATTTACTATATATATTAAATATATATATAGTAAATCATTTTTTATTATATGGCATAGAGTGTATGTAAAGATTATGAGGAATTTAAGCCAACAACAAAATTAGAAGGCAGAATTCCCAGAATTACCCTTATCTGACAAAAACTGCAAATTCAGGCGGTTCTCAGAACCAGCCTCAGTTTTGATAGCTCACCATAAAGACTCACAGAACTCATTGAAAGTTATTATACTCACTGCTAAAATTCATTGCAGGCAAAGGATATTGATTAAGACCAACCAAAGTAAGAGATTCATAAATCAGAATCTAGAAATGTTCAAACATGGCCCTTTATTGTCCTCCCCCCGGAGTCAGCACACATTATTCTTCCAACATTGATTAATAAAAATATACATGGATTATTGACAACCAGAGCACCTCAGCCAAGAGCAGTGTCTAGAGTTTTTATTCAGGTTCCATTAAGTAGGTCTAATTGATTGATTGTCCTCATGAATGATTTCATTCTCCAGTCTCATTCATTCTGCATAAAACAACATCTCCACCCTTAGTAAAATTAAGGCTATTCAGGATAAGCCAAAGGACTCAAGTAAACAAAGATATGACTATCACACATAACATTTTAGAAGCCCAGAGAATAGAAGGCGAATGCAAAGGCTAGAACATTCTTAAGACAATACCAAACTCTTCATTATACAAAGAATACATCATTTTAAATGTTTGAATTATATTGAATACCACTTTTATTTATGTCCATGTAAAATAAAAAGATATGGGTTTTAATTTTATCCTTTGTAGTATTTTTGTTTCTATCATGTAATATATATCATTTATAATTAAAATGTAAAATATATATAAATAATATTGTCAGACTATTTCATTCATTCCATTAAAATAGCATCAAGAATAATCTAAAACCTCTCCCTATTTATAATAATTATTCATTTAATAGATTTGTTTTTGTAGGACAGGAATCATATATATTTATAAAAATATAGCTGTATTTTATTTTAAAATTTTTATTAAGTTTATGATGTTATAAATTGAATTTTCTTTTTGTAAAATTGCTGGTATTTAATGATAACATTAAAGTTTTTATTAGTTTTCCTTTGTTTTAGTTATTGATTAAAATTGTTTTCAAGGATAGAAAAGGTATCTTCTGTTTGTTTGCATGATTCAGAATTCTGGAATGCTCTTTTATTAAACTCCTAAATCATAAAGTATTTCAATATTTTATCTAAAGTACTTCCTTTAGTCTTAATAAATTAAACCTTCATAGATTTACTTGTCTTCTTTCCTGACATGACACAAATTTTAGAGGTGGAGGTTGAAATATTCAGCCATAAAATCTAGTTCTCCCAATTTGCAAGTCTGAGAAGAAAATACTGAATGGCTTTCTGGACATTTGCCATCAGTAAAATAAGTTAAGCTTAAAAATCTACTGCTTGGGCACCCGTTCATTTTCTCCAAGTTAATTATTTCTAAAATCAGTTTACTTTGTCACCAGCTAAGAAATTGTTCTTTATTTAAATAAAATCCCATAACAGCCTGAACAGGCGGTGGTACAGTGTATAGAGCTTCAGCCTGGGATGAAGAGGACCCAGGTTCAAAATCGCAATCTCGTCGGCTTGAGTGCAGGTTTATCTGGCTTGAGCATGGGTTCACCAGCTTGAGTGCGGGGTCGTTGGCTTGAGCGCGGGATCATAGACATGACCCCAAGGTCTCTAGCTTGAGCCCAACAGTGAAGGCCAAGGTCACTGGCTTGAGCAAGGGCACTGGATTGAGCAAGAGGTCACTGATTCTGCCAGAGCCCCCAGGTCAAGGCACATATGAGAAAGCAATCAATGAACAACTAAGGAGCCACAACGAAGAATTTATGCTTCTCACCTCTCTCCCTTTCTGTCTGTCTGTCTCTAGCTGTCCCTCTCTCTGTTTCCAGCTCTCACTAAAAAAAAAAAAAAAAAAAAAAATCTCAGAACAAAAACAGAAAAATATTCTCATTTCAACTCAAATACAGATAAGAAAGTGTGATTGTTATATCTCCCATTAAAATTTCCTAGTTTCCTTTACATATAAACTGCTTAAGCAAGGCAAATATAAATTCCTGGCCCTGGCCGGTTGGCTCAGTGGTAGAATGTCGGCCTGGTGTGCAGGAGTCCTGGGTTCGATTCCTGGCCAAGGCACACAAGAGAAGCGCCCATCTGCTTCTCCACCCCTCCCCCTCTCCTTCCTCTCTGTCTCTCTCTTCCCCTCCCGCAGCCGAGGCTCCATTGGAGCAAAGATGGCCCCGGCGCTGGGGATGGCTCCTTGGCCTCTACCCCAGGTGCTAGAGTGGCTCTGGTTGCAATAGAGCGACGCCCCATAGGGGCAGAGCATCGCCCCTGGTGGGCGTGCCGGGTGGATCCCGGTCGAGCGTATGCGGGAGTCTGTCTGACTGTCTCTCCCCGTTTCCAGCTTCAGAAAAATACAAAAAAAAAAAAAAAATTCCTTTATCTCTTTTCAAATCAGAAAATTTCTATGTCCTCATTGCAGGGCAATACTCTTTAGCACTTCTACCGTGGAAGCCGGATTATATAAAATTGGGAGCTGAGATTTCTTCTCTTTGTGCTTCTCGAGTAAAAACTATGACTTTTACTGAAATATCTTTGCATAGTTCTTCATTTCCTCATAATTTAAATACTATTCTCTTCTAGTTTCTATTAATACTGCCTTATTAAGTGATTGAGACTTGACAGATTCTAAGAGAGCAGGGATGTTATTACTGTCCTTATGAATGTTTTGTAACTGATTTGAACTAAACTGCAATGTAAACTTCCTAAATTAATGGTTTCAATCTAGTAAGACATGACTGTTCTGATAACAGTCACTAAAACATTTAGCGATTCACTAAAATGATGCCCATTATTTGACCAAGTGAATTTGTAGGAAGCAAAAGAGAAGAGACTGAATGTTAGTGATTTGCTGTCAAGACCCAATTCAACTATTGATGCACTTTATTATTAAAAAGCAAATTTAAAAGTAACAGGAAATTTTACTGAGTTTATCTTGAAACCCCTGACAAAGTTAAAGAAGTTAATCCATATTGAATTGATAAATTTTATCTCAAGGAAAAAATAAAGTAATTTATTCACAGCAAGTTAACAATCATTTTATTAATAGTTTAACTTGCAGATACAGTTCTTTTACCAAGTTCCTGTTTACCCTTCAGCAAGAAATGGCATTTGATCAGTTTGATTATGACTACACTGCCTGCACTGATGTACATTCACCTGGTGGCGAAACCCATTTTATAATTGGCTGCATGTTCACTAGAGCTTCTGACATGCACAAGTAACCACTAATTGTTCAGTTTCTGACTGGATTGTTTGGTCTCTGGTTCCCTTTAGGCAGTGAGAATACAAGGGCTCTGACAACCTCCTACACTGCTCACAAAAATTAAGGGATCAGGAAATGTGCAGATACTCAGTACTTTCAGCCTTTTGTATAGTGCATTTTTACCAATGAAATAAAAGTTGATTTTGCATCTCATTTGCATAACCAAACAACTTTTTTTGACTTGTTTGCTTTTCTGATGTTCTTGTTTAATAAAAAAATCAAATGCTTCTTTTTTTTTTATCACTTCATACTTATTTTGAAATATCCCCTAATTTTTGTGAACAGTCTATTTATCCTGACCATTCAATCTCTGGCAGAGAGTGCATGAAAATGTAAGCATGACCATCTACATTTAAAAATATTTATAGAACTATATTGTCTTTCTGAAAATGCAAAGGCAGACATCCAAATCATAAAGAATAAAATCAATTATGGAAAATCAAGTTACCTTCTGCTTCTGCTGTTTGACATCAACAACTCCCAGAGCAGATGGTCTAGCACCTGACAGCCAGCAGAACATGAAGACAAGAGGAAGAGTATAAACTTTCCAACTTGCCTCATTTTAATGACTGTCAAGAGATCTATCTCTTAGCCTGACCAGTTGTGATGCAGTGGATAGAACGTTGGACTGGGATGCATAGGACCCAGGCTCGAGACTCCGAGGTCGCCAGCTTGAGCACAGGCTCATCTGATTTGGGCAAAGCTCACCAGCTCAAATCCAAGGTCGCTGGCTCAAGCAAAGGATTACTCAGTCTTCTGTAGCCCCATGGACAAGGGACATATGAGAGAGCAATAAATGAACAACTATGGTGTCGCAACCAAAAATTAATGATCGATATTTCTTATCTCTCTCCCTTTCTGTCTGTCTGTCCCTATCTGTCCCTCTCTCTGACTCTCTCTGTCTCTGTAAAAAAAAAAAAAAAAAAAAAAAGAGAGTTCTCTTAAAGAGGTCTCTTCAAAGTGAAAGTAACCCATACACTATACGATATAAAACAGTTCACTGACTTTAAACTTTATGATAAACACTAAAACATGAAGCATGGGGAAAAGCTCACAATAAAGACTCTATTTTATTTTTTACAGCAGCTTATATTGAGCTATACTATACTGTTGTTCTAAACTGAATCTGAAAGTTTTTTGAAATAATTTATTTGTTGATTGGTGGTGCAGATACTAATTTCCAAAACAGGGATAGGGGAACTACTCTAATTGTTGCAAATACATTCTGGAGGTTAAATATGTAATAAAATTGGTATCTATAATCCTTAGACATCCATAGGAACAAAGGAACTAGGAGTATGAATAGAGTCTAACAGTATGTAACTTCAAATGCATTATTTAGCTATGAAATGCCAAATTCCAGGACATTTATGGCAGTAGATTTACATAATAATTATTATTGGTTGAAGTAAAGTTTAAAGTAAGTCTTGGGCCCATAATCACTAACAAGCAGGGAGGGATTGGATTAAGTATATACTGAGAAGCACATAGCACAACCAATGGGAGTTAGACAATTTTCTAGTTGTTATCAACAGAATGAATAATTTGTTTACAAATAAATGAGTTAGAAGCTTGAATTATTTAACTATCAATCAAATGCATAGAATTTTTGTTAAGTCATTTTAAAATTCCTTTTTGTGAATATTGATTATAAAACAATAAAACAAAATATTTGGAAATTATGTTAAAATATCTTAAATTAAGATATATTTTATTTTTTTATTTTTTACAGTACTGGTGAGAGAGAATTGGATGGTAATTTGATTGCAACTGTGAATCAAGTTTTAAAATCGCCTGACCTGTGGTGGAGAAGTGGATAAAGTGTCAACCTGGAAATGCTGAGGTTGCCGGTTCAAAACCCTGGGCTTGCCTGGTCAAGGCACATATGGGAGTTGGTGCTTCCAGCTCCTCCCCCCTTCTCTCTCTCTCTGTCTCTCCTCTCTCTCCGTCTCTCCCTCTCCTCTCTAAAATGAATAAATAAAAAAAATTTTTAAAAAATCTTTAAATCATACATCAATTTAACCCAAAAATTCTGCTTAAAGGCTAAGAAAAACATGTTCATTAGTGTTTACAATAACAAAATAATGGGAAACAATTCAGGTACACACACCAGTGAATTGGTTAAAGAAATGTCATTATTCTATATGAATGATAATACTAATAATCACAGTTGCTATTATTGAATGTTTACTCTATGAACCAGGTAGAGTTATAAAAATTTTACATGAATTAGCTTCTTTAATTCTCATAGCTTTACATTAAACCAATCATTTATTACTCAGAATTATTACTTTTATTTTACAAATGAGAAAACTTGAATTTAGAGAGTTAATTAACTTGCCTAATGTTATACTGATTTATAAACACAGGCTAGTGCTGTTAACTATTTCTTTCATAACCATTAAAAATATTGAGACAGCCTGACCAGGTAGGTGGTGGTGCAGTGGATAGAGTGTAGGACTGGGATGTGGAGGACCCAGGTTTGAGACCCCAAGATTGCCAGCTTGAGCACAAGCTCATCTGGTTTGAGCCAAGCTCACCAGCTTGGACCCAAGGTCACTGGCTTGAGCAAGGGGTCACTTGGTCTGCTGTAGCCCCCCAGTCAAGGCATATGAGAGATCAATCAATGAACAACTAAGGAACCGCAATGAAGAATTGATGTTTCTCATCTCTCTTCCTTCCTGTTTGTCCCTATCTGTCCCATTCTCTGACTTTTTCTGTCTTTCCCACAAGAAAAAAAAAATTGAAACATTTCTACAATTAATGTCATGAAAGAATAGTTATAATATTTTCCAGTCTAAAATAAAAGCAGGTTTGAAAATAATTCTTTTAGGTAGTTTTATATATAGTACATATAATTATGTTTTTAATTTTAATTATTATATCAAATTTAATTTCTTTTTTATACTTTCCACTTTTGTTTAGAAAATTCTATTTAACACGGCGACATCAATCAATAAGAGTACATAGGTTTCAGGTAAACATTCCTATAGCATTTGAACTGCTGATTATATTGTAAACATTCACCCAAATTCAAGTCATTTTCCTTCACCTTATATTTGTCCCTCTTTACACCCATCAACTTCACTTTATGTATATCCAGGAGTCTCAATTTTATATCCACCTCTGTGTGAAATCATAGAGTTCTTAGCTTTTTCTGATTTACTTATTTCACTCAGTATAATGTTCTCAATGTCTATCCTTTTCTTAAAAGGCACTGTTATCATTTCTTATGGCTGAGTAGTATTCCGTTGGGTATAAATACCACATCTTCTTTATTCAGTTCTCTACTGAGGAACACTTTGGTTGTTTCTATGTCTTGGCCACTGTGAGTAATGCTGCAATGAACATGGGAGTGCATGTGTCTTTATGTACCAATGTTTCCGAGTTTTGGGGGTAGATATCTAGTAGAGAGACTGCTGGGTCATATGGTAGTCCTATACTTAATTCTTTGAGGAACCACCATACTTTCTTCCATAATGGTTGTAATACCTCCAGCTTCATTTTTTCCCCCTCAGCATTGCTTTGACTATTCTGTTGTTTTTATAGTTCCATACATACCTGGTAATTTTTTTTTCTTCTTTAATTTTTGTTCTTTTTTAAAAAAATTACATTGAGATTTTGGTGGGGATTGCATTAAATTTGTATATTGTTTTGGATAATATGGTCATTTTAACTATATTAATTCTTCCAGTCCATGAACATAAAGTATTTTTTATTTTATTGTAACTTTTTTAATTTCTTTCAATAATGTTTTGGAGATTTCAATATACAGGTCCTTCATATCCTTTGTTAAATTTATTACTAGGTATTTTTTTTGTTGTTGCAATTGTAAAAGTAATTGTTTTATGGTTTTGTTTTTTGCATTCATTTTTCCAAAGTTTCATCAGTGTATAGAAAAGGAATAGACTTTTGTATATTAATTTTGTGTCCTGCAATTTTACTGTATTTTATTGTTTCTAATAATTTTTTGGTGGAATCTTTGAGTTTTTTTTATAGGATCACGTCATCTGCAAAAAAAGTGATACCTTTACTTCTTCTTTGTGGATGTGGATGCTTTTTATTTCTTTTGTATTTAATTTTAAATAAGCATATTTATTCTAAAACCAATAGTAGTTTGTTATATTTTAATCTGTTATTCATATTTTTGTATACATATTCTGTAGCCACATACACACATTCTGAAACAGAAATAAGTGACATAATGTCATAGATATTTTGAGTGATGGTTAAAAATTAGTGAAGACTTCATGTTTTTTATATTGATCTGTAGTCTTGTTTTACTAGAATATAAAGCAAGGCACATTGCCAAGTTGAAAAGGACCACTTTCAATCTTCCAAATTCTTTGTAATTATTTGGATAATATACAGCCACAGTAGAAAAAGCTATATTGAGATATTGGAAAATTATAACATGCATTTAAAGTTGACTGCCTAGACCAGTCGTGGCCAACAGTTTTTGCCCCTGGGTCAGATTAGAAAGAAAACTTTTTTCATGGGCCAGACACAATATTAAAATTAAAAAATATTAAATACAAAAATGATTCATTTAAGTAAACAAAATTTTATTATGTAATTTGTTTATGAATAAATGTAAGTAATTTAGTACAGCAAATTAACAAAAAAACTAATGTGATGTGTTGAGGTGCTTTGCATCACCAATTATTTTTTTAATATCTGGCTCTATACTTGTAGTAGCTATTCTTAACACAGCATCCAAATGTAAGTCATTTAATCTTGATCTTATACTTTTATTTAGATTCATTAAAGAAAGTTTGTTCACAAATATAAGTTGAGCTGAAGATTACAATACCTGACTTTAAACTATATTATAGGGCCACGATAATCAAAACAGCATGGTATTGGCAGAAAAATAGACACTCAGACCAATGGAACAGAATAGAAAGCCCAGAAATAAAACCACATATATATGGTCAAATAATCTTTGATAAAGGGGCCAACAACACACAATGGAGAAAAGAAAGCCTCTTCAACAAATGGTGTTGGGAAAACTGGAAAGCCACATGCAAAAGAATGAAACTCGACTACAGCCTGTCCCCATGTACTAAAATTAATTCAAAATGGATCAAAGACCTAAATATAAGACCTGAAACAATAAAGTACATAGAAGAAGACATAGGTACTAAAATCATGGACCTGGGTTTTAAAGAACATTTTATGAACTTGACTCCAATGGCAAGAGAAGTGAAGGCAAAGATAAATGAATGGGACTACATCAGAATAAAAAGTTTTTGCTCAGCAAGAGAAACTGATATCAAAATAAACAGACAGCCAACTATATGGGAACTGATATTTTCAAACGACAGCTCAGATAAGGGCCTAATATCCAAAATTTACAAAGAACTCATAAAACTCAACAACAAACAAACAAGCAATCCAATAAAAAAATGGGAAGAGGACATGAACAGACACTTCTCCCAGGAAGAGATACAAATGGCCAACAGATATATGAAAAGATGCTCAGCTTCATTAGTTATTAGAGAAATGCAAATCAAAACTACAATGAGATACTACCTCACCCCTGTTAGATTAGCTATTATCAACAAGACGGGTAATAGCAAATGTTGGAGAGGCTGTGGAGAAAAAGGAACCCTCATTCACTGTTGGTGGGACTGTAAATTAGTACAACCATTATGGAGGAAAGTATGGTGGTTCCTCAAAAAACTGCAAATAGAACTACCTTATGACCCAGCAATCCCTCTACTGGGTATATACCCCAAAACCTCAGAAACATTGATACGTGAAGACACATGTAGCCCCATGTTCATTGCAGCACTGTTCACAGTGGCCAAGACATGGAAACAACCAAAAAGCCCTTCAATAGAAGACTGGATAAAGAAGATGTGGCACATATACACTATGGAATACTACTCAGCCATAAGAAATGATGACATCAGATCATTTACAGCAAAATGGTGGGATCTTGATAACATTATAAGGAGTGAAATAAGTAAATCAGAAAAAAACAAGAACTACATGATTCCATACATTGGTGGAACATAAAAATGAGACTAAGAGACATGGACAAGAGTGTGGTGGTTACCAAGGGTGGGGGGGGAGGGAGGACATGGGAGGGAGGGAGGGAGAGAGTTAGGGGGAGGGGGAGGGGCACAGAGAACTAGATAGAGGGTGACGGAGGACAATCTGACTTTGGGCGAGGGGTTTGCAACATAATTTGATGACAAAATAACCTAGACATGTTTTCTTTGAATATATGTACCCTGATTTATTAATGTCATCCCATTACCATTAATAAAAATTTATTAAAAAAAAGAAAGAAAAAAAAAATAAAAAAAATAAATATTCCTTTCTTTGGCAAGTTTTTTTTTTTTAATTTCCATATTTTCTATTATTCAATTGCTTATAAAAATTGCACAGATGAGTACAAAAGTTGTAAATCTTTATAATGGAATTAAAAAAAAATAAATAAGTATTGCGAATCAATCTGACCAATTATTGGAAGTTAACCCGAGATTAGTCATATGCGAAATTCTTTTTTGTGTATCACTACCTTCTTAAATATCTCGAATTCCAATAATCAAAGATGCTTTCACTTCTGAGTAGCTGAGGTTTTAACTTTCATTGTTGTACAATGGTTAGATATTGTAGTTTATGTATAACGATTTAAAGTACCACTTATTTCATTTCCATAGTGCATTGTGTGGCGAATATTAAAAATTTAATTGCAGGCCGCATAAACTTATTATGCAGGCCATATCCGGGCCACAGGCCGTATGTTGGCCATACCTGACCTAGACCTTTTTGAGTTGAAATCTATCTTATTTGTCCCTCACAGTTCTGTTTATTTTATGACTAGAATCTTGATTTTTAAGTACAAAAGCATGGGTCAATTTCTCAAAGATAGACTCTAAATAAAAGAGTTTACAAATTCATAAAAATATATCAGAAACCCAAGTAATTACCCAATATAACTAAGAGAAAATATAAAGAGAAATCATATGTATGTATATATTATATGCTAATATATGAATGTAACTATATTAATAAATTGGTGTATATGCATTATCTATATTTATAAAGCATGTATGTAAATGCTACAAAATGGCTACATGTCTCATTAAGTTATAACTAGTTGGCTTCTTAGTGATTTTTAGAGTAAAAAATCAGTTGTTTGTAGCAAGCGGTGCTGGGCTAGACTGTAAAGAAATTACAGTTAGCATGAATTTTTGAACACATACTTTTTAAAATTTTGCTCTTTCTATACTGAAAAAAATATAAGAATTATAAGCAAATAAGAAGAGCTGTTATAATGCTTTGTACAGATATCATAAATTTATAAACCATCTTCAACTATTTCCCCGTGAAGAAAATAAAAGATTAAACAAGGACAAAGATCAGAATCACTGTGTATATGAGTGAGCAGTGGGGTTTTGTTCTAGAAGGTGGGTAAACCAGAGCATGGGGCTAATTCCTCAATAACCACCTATCTTCACTTTCATCTTTCTACAGCATTAGGAATACTAATTTCTCAAACAAACGAACAATAAATATAACTGTTTTACATCTTTCAGGGGTTTTTTTCTTTTTAAGGGAAGGTTACATAAACATGTATCTAAAGTAGATATGGAACAAACTTCTCCCCAATAGACATGGAGACTTTACTAACACATCCTCACTGACTGGTATAGACAATCCAGCACCAGATGACAGTCCACCTGTAGAAGCAGCTGGATTAATTACAGTTGTGCCTGCCCTAGCACCAGCATATGGCTACAGCCAAATATATTACCTATGTTAGAAATTTTCCATGGTTTCATGACAACATAGAAGACTAAGAATGTCATTACTCCTTCTTATAAGCTTTGCGGATGAAAAGGTGTAAGCATTGAACACTGGGGAGAAGTGCATTGATAAAATGTTTCCAATTAAACATTTTTTCTACATTCTATTACTAATGAAATGAATGGGAACCATTCTATCTCTTTAAGGTTGAAAACACATAAAGTAACAAGTAAATGCAGCTGTCAGAAATATCTAATTTTCAACCTATTCATTGCTATTTCCATCTACTCTGTAACAAGAAAAAACAAGGCTCACAATGGGTATTTGAAAATAAATTGTGATGAATAGGATTTGATCTGTAATGAAAACTCAAAACCACAAATGAATATAAGTTGTAATCTATGTGGCTTGGTGAACAGTAAGTGGCTTCTGAATATCAGAACCTAAATTTCTTCAAGATCTTGGGCCAGTGGGACAGAACTAATTTGCAAGTGTTCTGTAATATATTAAAATATATACCATTATGTTTTATTTAATATTTATTTTATTGCTTTGAGAGAGCGGAAGTGATAGAGCAAGAGGAGACAGGAATATCAATCTGCTCTTGTATGGGCCCTAACCAGGGATCAAACTGGCAACCTCTCTCTATATATAGTATATAAAGAACAAAGGAGAGAGTGAGAGAGAAAGAGAGAGAGAGAGATACAGAGGGAGACAGAGAGAAACATCAATTTGCTGCTCCACACTTTCATGCATTCATTGGTTGATTCTTGTATGTAACCTGACCAGGTATCAAACCCTCAACTTTGGCATATTGGGAGGACACTCTAATCAACTGAGATACCGTGCGATGACCAAAATATTTTTAAAACTTATTTTCTATGCAATGATAATTTCTGAAAGGTTATCTAGCGTAACAATTTATTTTTAAGGGTTTGGTTTTTTTTCTGTAATAGGATGCATGACAGAAAGCTGAGGTGAACTTTAAAGATGTAAGAAATACTGATATGTCTTTTATGATCCCAATAACATCCTTGGCATAACAAAGCTATTGTTAATCATATTAACTATTTTTTCTTTATAATATATTAATGCAAACATACATTATAAATTTAATTCTTTTCACAAATCCTATGTTAAATTGAGTTGTTTATTTTATTACACACATGATTATTGTTTAATAAATAATTCACATTTACTCTTTCTTATTTTAAACATTCAGTTTATCTAAATGTGTAAGTACAATGCTAAAAATCTAATATTTTTTCTTTTTAAAAATTTTTATTAATTTTAATTTATTGTGTTTACATGGATTCGAGTGTCCCACTGAATATAACTTCCACACGCCCCAGCCCTTTGACCCTTTTTATACCCCCCTTGCCCCCCTCCCATTAACTCCTTTTCCCCTTCTCTCTAGGATCTAGAGTCTTGGATTTGCTATCTTGTTATCTATACCTCTGTGTTATGTATATATAATTTCACTAATCCCTTTACCTTCTCTGATCCTATCCCCTCATCCCCCTTCCCTCTGACTGCTGTCCCTCTGGTCCCTATGTCCTCACCTCTGCCTCTATTCCGTTCCTCAGTTCATTTTATTCATTAGATTCCACATATAAGTGAGATCAAATAATATTTTTATTTCTCTGCCTGGCTTATTTTACTTATCATAGTAATCTCCAGGTCCATCCATGCTATCTCAAAAGGTAAAATTTTCTTCTTTTTCATGGCCACATAGTATTCCATTGTGTATATGTAACACTGCTTTTTAATCCTAGTCCACTGAAGGACATGGACACTTGAGCTGTTTCCAGATCTTGGCTATTGTAAACATGCTGCAATAAACATAGGAGTGCATATCTTCTTTTGAATCAGTGATTTGGTATCCTTAGGATATATTCCTAAAAATGGGAGAGCTGAACCAAAAGGCAATTTCATTTCTAATTTTTTGAGAAAACCCCATACAGTTCTCCACAGTGGCTGCTCAAATCTACATTCCCACCAGCAGTGCAGGAGGATTCCCTTTTCTTTACACCCTCAACAGCATTTACTGTGTATTGTTTGTTAATATGTACCATTCTGATGGGTGTGAGGTGGTATCTTATTGTGGTTTTAATTTGCATTTCTCTGATGATTAGTGACTTGAACATTTTTTCATATACCTATTGGCCATTTGTATGTCCTCTTTGGAGAAGTGTCTATTTATTTCTTTTGTTCATTTTTAATTGGATTGTTTACCTTCCTGGTGTTGAGTTTTACAAGTTCTTTATAAATTTTGGTTATTAACCCCTTATCAGACGTATTGTTGAATATGTTCTCCCATTGTGTGTGTTATTTTTTTATTTTGTTCATGGTGTCTTTTGCTGTGCAAAACCTTTTTAGTTTGATGTAGTCCAATTTGTTCGTTGTCCTTTATTTCATTTGCCTGTGGAGATATATCAGCAAAAATATTGCTACTAGAGATATCAGAGAGTTTACTGCCTATGTTTTCCTCCAAGATGTTTATGGTTTCACAATTTACATTTAAGTCTCTTATCCATTTTGAGTTTATTTTTGTGAATGATGTAAATTGTTGGTCTAGTTTCATTTTTTTGCAGATACCTGTCCAATTTTTCCTACACCATTTATTAAAGAGACTGTCTTAATCCACTGTATGCTCTTACCACCTTTGTCAAATATAAATTGATTATAAAGGTGTGGGTTTGTTTCTGGGTTCTCTGTTCTGTTCCATTGATCTGTATGCCTGTTCTTATGCCAGTACCAAACTGTTTTAAGTACAATGGCCTTGAAGTATAACTTGATATCAGGAAGTGTGATACCTCCCACTTTATTCTTCATTTTCTAGATTGCTGAAGCTATTCATGTTCCTTTTTGGTTCCATATTAATTTTTGAAATAAGTGTTCTATATCTTTTAAATATGCCATTGATATTTTAATTGGTATTGCACTGAATTTATAAATTTCTTTGGATAATATAGACATTTTAATGATGTTTATTCTTCCTAACCATGAACATGGTATATGCTTCCATTTGTTTGTATCTTCCTTCATTTTTTTTATCAATGTTTTATAATCTCCGAAGTACAAGTATTTTACCTCCTTAGTTAAATTTACTCCTAGGTATTTTATTTCTTTTTGTTGCAATAGTGCAGGGGATTGTTTTCTTAATTTCTCTTCCAGACAGTTTATTGTTGGTGTATAGAAATGACACTGATTTCTGAATATTAATTTTATATTTTGCCACCTTGCCAAATTCATATATCAGTTCTAATAGTTTTTTGAATGAGACTTTAGGGTTCTCTATGTACAGTATTATGTCATCAGCAAATAATGATAGTTTTACTGCTTCTTTTCCAATTTAGATGCCTTTTATTTTATTTTTTTTTTGTTTGTTTGATTGCTGTGGCTAGGACTTCCAGAAATATGAGAAGTAAGAGTGGTGAAAGGGGGAATGCCTGTCTTCTTTCTGATCTTAAGGGGATTGCTTTTAATTTTTGTCCCTTGAGTATGATATTGGCTTTGGGTTTTGTAATAGATGGCCTTTATCATGCTTAGGTATGTTCCCTGTATTCCTACTTTGCTGAGAGTTTTAATCATAAATGGGTGCTGGATTTTATCAAATGCTTTTTTTTGCATCTATTGATATTATCATACAATTTTTATCCTTCCTTTTGTTTATGTGATGAATCACATTTATTGATTAGCAAATATTGTACCACGCTTGCCTCCCCAGAATAAATCCCACTTGATCATAATGTGATTTGTTTCATGTATTGCTGGATCCTGTTTGCTAATATTTTGTTGAGAATTTTAGCATCTCAGTTCATCAGTGATATGGGCCTATATATTTCTTTGTTTGTAGTGTCTTTACCTGGTTTTGGAATGAGGATTATGCTTGCTTCATAAATGGAGCTTAAAGTTCTTGCCTCCTCATAAATTTTTTGAAATAGCTTGAGAAAGATAGATGTTAGTTCTTTGAATATTTGGTAAAATTCACCCGTGAAGCCATCTGGTCCAGGACTTTTGTTTGCTAGGAATTGTTTGATAACTGTTTTAATTTCATTTACTGTAATTGTTCTGTTTAGGTTTTCTGATTCTTCCAGAATAAGTTTTGAAGATTGTGTGTTTCTAGGAATTTATTCATTTCACCTAGTTTGTCCAATTTTTTGGCATACAGATCTTAAAAGTCTTTTCTTACAATCTTTTGTATTTCTGCTGTGTTAGTTGTTACTTCTCCACTCTCATTTCTAATTTTATTTACTTGAGTCCTCTCTCTCTTTTTTCATGATGTGTCTGGTTAAAGTTTTGTCAATTTTGTTTCAAAGAACCAGCTCTTGGTTTTATTACTCTTCTGTACTTTTTTTTAGCCTCTATGTCATTTATTTCAGCTCTGATCTTTATTATTTCCTTCCTTCTACTTCCTCAGGGCTTTATTTGTTGTTCTTTTTTTTTTATTTCTTTTAGATGTAGGGTTAAGTTCTTTATTTGAGCTTTTTCTAGCTTCTTAAGGCATGCCTGTAGTGCTATGAACTTCCCTCTCAGTACTGCTTTTGCTGTGTCCCATAAATTTTGAGTTGTTGTATGTTCATTTTCATTTGTTTCAAGGAAATTTTTTATTTCTGCCTTGATCTCATTGTTAACCCATTCTTAATAATGTGCTGTTTAGTATCCAAGTTTTTGAATATTTTTTAGTTTTTCTGTTTTAGTTGATTTCTAGTTTCATGCCATTGTGATCAGAGAAGAAGCCTGATATGATTTCAATCTTCTTAAATTTATTGAAACTCATTTTGTGTCCTAGCATGTGGTCTATCTTAGAGAATGTACCATGAGCACTTGAAAAGAATGTATATTTTCCTGCTTTGGAGTGAAAGGTTCCATAAATATCTATTATATCCAGTTGATCTAGTATGTCATTTAAGGTGCCTATTTCTTTGTTAATTTTCTGTCTGAAAAATATATTCATTGACATTAATAGGGTATTAAAATCCCTTCCTATTGTAGTATTGTGTTGATCTCACCATTTATGTCTATCAAAATCTGCCATATATATTTAGGTGCTCCTATATTAGGCACATAGATGTTTACAATGATTATATCCTCCTGTTGGATTGCTCACTTTATTATTATGTAATGACCTTCTTTATCCCATATGATAGCCTTTGTTTTAAAGTCTATTTTGTCAGATATAAGTATTGCTACCCCAGCTTTTTGTCATTTCTATTTGCATGAAATATTTTTTTTTCCATCCCTTCACTTTCAGTCTATGTGTATCTTTTGTTTTGAGGCAGGTCTCTTATAGACAGCATATGTACAGGTCCTGTTCCCTTACCAACACAGCTACCCTACATATTTTGATTGGAGCATTTACTCCATTTATATTTAAGGTTATTATTGATATGTAGTTGTTTATTGCCATTTTATTCTTTAAATCTACAGTCCTCTTTTTAATGATTTTTTTTTTATTTGCTCTATTTACAGCACACTTCTTAACATTTCTTGCAGTACTGGTTTGATTCTAATGAATTCCTTAAGTTTTTTCATTGTTTGGGTAGCTTTTTATTTCTCCTTCAGTTTTAAGCTACAGACTTGCTGGATAAAGAAGTCATGGTTGAAGGTACTTGCATGTATCACTTTGAATATTTTTTGCCAATGCTTTCTGGCCTCAAGTGCTTCTTATTGAGAAATCGGATGTCATCCTTATGGGGGCTCCTCTGTAGTTACTAAGCTGCTTTTCTCTTGCAGCTTTTAGTATTCTTTCTTAGTCTCTTAACGTTGGCTCTTTAATTATGATGTGTCTTGGTGTAGGCCTCCTTGGGTTCCTCTTTAATGGGACTCTTTGTGCTTCTTGAACTTGTGTGACTTTTTCCTTTATCAGTTTAGGGAAGTTTTCAGCTATTATTTATTCAAACAGGTTCTCTAGTCCTTGTTCTTTTTCTTCTCCTTCAGGAACCCATATGATGTGGATATTGTTTCTCTTCATGTTGTCACAGAGCTCCCTTAGAGTTTATTCTGATGTTTTTAAGCCTCTTTTCATTTTGCTGCTCTGCTTCCTGTTTTTTTATTTATCTTGCCCTGTAAATCGCTAATTCAATCCTCTGCTTCATCCAGACTGCTGTTAATTTTCTCTACTGCAGTCTTCATTTCTGATATTGTATTTGTCATTTCTGACTGGTTCTTTTTTATGATTTCAATGTCCTTTTTGATGCTTGCTATCTCTTTATTTTATTATGTATATCCATTGTTGCTCTAAGATTCTTGAGCATCCTAAAAATCATTGTTTTAAACTCTGTATCTGGTATTTTGGTTACTTCCATCTCATTCAGTTCTTTTTCTGGGGATTTCTCTTGTTGATTCTCTTGGGTTGCATTTCTTTGTCTGCCTGTTTTGTCTGTGTATTAGGTAGCACTGTGTGACTTTAAATTTTTGTGGGGTCTTTATTTAAAAGATGGGCTCAGGGTACTTTCCTCCAGGAAACTTGTTTTTCTTGTTCTAGGAATGCTTCTTGAGGGTACTATTTTCCTTCTTGTTGTATGTGAGTATTAGATGCAGTTGGTCCTTTTGTGGGTACAGTTATCCCTTCAGGCTGGCTGGCTCTAACGGTTAACCTTAATCATGTGTATTACCCACTGTGCAATTTCTGTCCTGTTGGGTGTATTTATTCTACACAGTGACTGGTGCCTCCTAGATTCCTCCTTTGGATGTGCTGCTTGTATAGGTAATTGAGTCTAGGGTTGGTGCTGTCCACTACCACTACCAGTAGTGTTGTCTCTAGTTCTTCTTGGGTTGATTTCAGCTGCTGTTTGTAACCATGAACCACCTGTCTGTAGCTACTGGATTTTTTTTTGTTTGTGTCTGCATTTTCTCTGCCTGGGTAGTGTGGGAGGAGCCAAACTTTTTATAAGGATCAGCTTCCTCCTGCTTAAAGATGACAGCAACTCTGTAAAAGCCCCAAGCTCTGTAAGATTTGTCTCTACTTTTCAAATACTCCTCTTTCTCTTGCAGCTGCCTGGTCTTCTTACAGAATCTTCTGTAGTAAGACTGTAGTGTGAGCTCAGATTAGCCTCATCCAACCAACCCTCTGCAGATTGCACACTTGATGGGTTAGGGCAGCTGAGGTTGTGAATGCAATGTTTCTGGGACCCCTTACTTTAGGGGTCTTTTGGTCAGGAGCTTAGTACCAGGAATGTGGCCCCTATTCCAGAGCTTGATTCCTCAGCCACAGTCTCCTCTGCAGAAGTTCTTTCAGCTAGTGAGACCCTGGTCTCAGGGAGGAAGACTAAGAGAGCCCTCTCCTGGGGCTGACTGTGCCCCTCCTGAAAATAGCTCAGCCCCTTGACCAGATCCAACAGTAGACTCACAAGGACCCACATATTAAATATCCATGCTCCAAAAAGAAAGCCTCTTCAACAAATGGTGTTGGGAAAACTGGAAAGCCACATGCAAAAGAATGAAACTCGACTACAGCCTGTCCCCGTGTACTAAAATTAATTCAAAATGGATCAAAGACCTAAATATAAGATCTGAAACAATAAAGTACATAGAAGAAGACATAGGTACTAAACTCATGGACCTGGGTTTTAAAGAACATTTTATGAACTTGACTCCAATGGCAAGAGAAGTGAAGGCAAAGATAAATGAATGGGACTACATCAGAATAAAAAGTTTTTGCTCAGCAAGAGAAACCGATACCAAAATAAACAGACAGCCAACTAAATGGGAAATGATATTTTCAAACAATAGCTCAGATAAGGGCCTAATATCCAAAATTTACAAAGAACTCATAAAACTCAACAACAAACAAATAAACAATCCAATAAAAAAATGGGAAGAGGACATGAACAGACACTTCTCCCAGGAAGAGATACAAATGGCCAACAGATATATGAAAAGATGCTCAGCTTCATTAGTTATTAGAGAAATGCAAATCAAAACTACAATGAGATACCACCTCACCCCTGTTAGATTAGCTATTATCAACAAGACGGGTAATAGCAAGTGTTGGAGAGGCTGCGGAGAAAAAGGAACCCTCATACACTGTTGATGGGAATGTAAAGTAGTACAACCATTATGGAGGAAAGTATGGTGGTTCCTCAAAAAACTGCAAATAGAACTACCTTATGACCCAGCAATCCCTCTACTGGGTATATACCCCAAAACCTCAGAATCATTGATACGTAAAGACACATGTAGCCCTATGTTCATTGCAGCACTGTTCACAGTGGCCAAGACATGGAAACAACCAAAAAGCCCTTCAATAGAAGACTGGATAAAGAAGATGTGGCACATATACACTATGGAATACTACTCAGCCATAAGAAATGATGACATCAGATCATTTACAGCAAAATGGTGGGATCTTGATAACATCATATGGAGTGAAATAAGTAAATCAGAAAAAAACAAGAACTACATGATTCCATACATTGGTGGAATATAAAAACGAGACTAAGAGACATGGACAAGAGAGTGGTGGTTACCAGGGGTGGGGGGAGGGAGGACTCAGGAGGGAGGGAGGGAGAGAGTTAGGGGGAGGGGGAGGGGCACAGAGAAAACTAGACAGAGGGTGACGGAGGACAATCTGACTCTGGGTGAGGGGTATGCAACATAATTTAATGACAAGATAACCTAGACATGTTTTCTTTGAATATATGTACCCTGAAATATTAATGTCATCCCATTAACATTAATAAAAATTTATTTTAAAAAAATATATATCCATGCTCCAAGCCCCTCTCCCTTCCCCCTGTGGAATCTAGCCTTGCTGGACAGAATATGTGTTCAGGCTGGCTGTTTGTGAAGCTCCATCTTGTCCAATGCACATGAGCCACTGTGTTGGTGCTGATCACAGAGAGTGTAACTCACCTCAGCTGGGCTTGTTGTGAGGAGCTTTTCCTTAGGATACCACTCTAGCAAGGGTCATTAGGTCCTCAACCGATGCTTTCTGCAGCTGGCCCTGGATGTGCAATCCCTGGGTCTCCCTAGCCGAAGCCGAGCTCAGACCAGTGGGAGACACTGCCTGTGGCTGGCCCTCAGAAATCTTCTTGGAGCTACAAGCAATTTAGAGTTTATGGCTGCCTCTGCTGGGCCCAGGTGTACATGGAAATACCAAGCTGCACTCCTAGGCTGGCTTGTACCCGCTTGAGTCCTAAGGAAAATCCACTCAAATGGCCTGAGTCCTGCCTCTTGCATCCTCTGTCTTCTGCCTTGCATCCTCTGTCTGCTGCCTGCTTGTTAGGCTTAGCCACTGAGAAAGCCTCTGCTAAAGTCTAGAACCTGCAGAAATTCAGGGATTAAGAAGGGTGGTGGGTGTGGCTCTGCCCCTCGCCCCAGGTGTCAGTCTGTCTAGACTTTTTTCACAGACTTAAGTAGTGTGTAGCCCTAGGAATCTGGTGGGTGTGGCCTCTGAGACCCAGAGGTGTGGTTTGTCTGCTCTCTGGACAGATTCAACTGAGTCTCTGGTGAGGTGGAAGCATCAGTCATAGACTCGGCAGAGAGTAGGGGTGAGCTTTGGTTTCAACACCAGAAAACTGAGTTACTGACATGCCCCCTGCTTCTTGGTCTCTCAGAAGGACCTGTCACCATGTCTGGGTAGGAGAGACTCTTGAGGGTGGAGCAGCTGCTTCTCCCCAGGTTGATGCCACTCAGAGGGGATTGCTCCACCCAAGAAAGATGGTGACTGCAATACTAGAGAATGACTCAGCACAGGGGTTTCGGTTTCTGTCCCCCACAGTGTTTCTCCCTGGGCCTCCAACTTTATTTTCTCTTCACAAAACTCTAGTCCTCTCAGCTCTTCCCCACCAGAGCCCCAGGTACATGGCTGTGAATGAGGTTTTCTACGCAGGCCCTTTAAGACAAAGCCAGCATCTGAGAACTCTGTCTAGTTCTTGCAGACAGAAACCCAACCCTTTTCACAGCTAAATGTTGTCTGGGCACCTCTTCTAGGCTCTGGGGCTCTAGGCTGGGGCTCTAGGCTTGGGGCTGAGCATCCACACCTCTCAGGGTGGCCCACTCGCTGCAGCCTCCGGACCCTCAGCCTCCACTAGCACCTGGAAGCAAGGCAGCCCTTTCTGTGTCTCTGTCCTTCCTACCAGTCTCAGTGTGGCTTCTTCTTTGGTCCTTTGGTTATAGACTCCTTTTAGTTTAGTCCAAAGTTGTTTTTTCAAGATTATTCTTCTTAAATTAAGTTGTAAATCCAATTTGGTCCTGGGAGGTGGCAGTTGGAACGTCCGCCTACTCTGTCGCCATCTTTACCATCATATTTATTTCTTACAAGTTCTCTATCTTCAAGTTAGGAGGACATTTTATTATCTGTAGTAATTGAAAATGTAACTTTTCTGCCTAGATTAAATTCTATGTTGTATAAATTACCAACTACAAGACTTTAGGCAATGATTGCCTCTGAGTCATAAATTCTTTATCTGTAAAATGCAAATAATAAAAAAAAAACTCTCAGGGTTATTTGTAAATAAGTTTCATTAATCTATGTAAAACTCAGCACAGTGCATGACAAATTTTAGGCACTTATTAAATGTATTTTTGATTATTAATAATTGATTTTTGCAAAAGTGAGAAAGGTTGTGGTAGAGGAGAAGTAGATGTACAAAATTTGCAGTTGCTAGAGAGTACTTGAAAGGTGAAAGAAGAACACTTGTGTAAAATAAGAATAATAACATTAACACAGGTAAGAGAGAAGTAAGGGAAATATATGTCATCCTAAATACCTAACCCATGGAGTAGCATGAAACCCTGTGAGAGCTTAAGGAAGAATATGACAAGATCAGATTTAATTGAAATGACTAAATATTGTAAGGAAAGCCAGTTTACCTTCAGATTACAGAAAATGACTTAAGATAGGATAATAGTATTAGAATTTAAGTAGAAGATGATGAAAATTATATATAATGAAACAGTGGTAAAGGGGCTTTCCTTTAGTAAATAGTTAAGTAGAAATAAAATGGTTAAGAAGAAATAAATAGTTAAGAAGTAAATAGTTAAGAAGAAATAAAAATAGAATTCAAGACTTGAAAGATAAAGGTGATGAGAGAAAATGGACAGATGATATTCATTTTTAAGGATCCAATGTAGGTGATTGGTTAGGAAGGAATGGCATCAGAAGGAGTGGGAATAGGAAATAACAAATAAAGATCTTTGGAGTAAGAAAGAATGGGCTTAAAGTGTTGTTCTAGAAATTAGAAAATTGTGTTTCCTTGAGCAAGCTTCTTGACTTCTTGGAATTTCTAAAAATGAATCTTAGAGTAAATGCAATTGAGAAAAGCTATAAGAGAAACAACACATTGCCACAAAGAAGTATTTGATTAAGATTTTCATATACCTTTCCATTAACTGACAGAAGGAACAAGAAAAAAGAAATAACATTTTTTGGAAAAAAAAAACCCAATAGTTTTATTCAGGGAATTTTAAATTTGAATAATTTCTAAAATCTATACAGATAGATGTTTATATTGGAAAATTTATGATGAAACTCAGAAAGGGACTGGTTTTGAAGTTATGTTCTGAACTTATATTTATTTGAAACTCATAGAAGCTGGAAATAGAAACAATGCATTTTTTGCATTCATTCTAATACAGTTTGAAAAACAATGCAATATCATGGATCTTAAAGTAAGTCAATTGTTATTTAGAGCTAATTCAATTTTAATTTTTAAATTTTATTTAGAAAATTAACTTTAACATGGTGAAATTGATTAGTAAGAGTACATAGGTTTCAGGTAAACATTTCTTCAGCATTTGGACTGTTGATTATGTTGTATACCCATCACCCAAAGTCAAATCATTTTCTGTCACCTTAAAAACTGAATAATTAAGCCAGTATATCAATCATCCAATCAGAACAGTGCAAAATTTACCATAAAAAGTTTCAAGTCCCCCAGGTCTAACTAAAGAAAGAAAGAGGTGAATTGATGAACAACTGAAAATACAGAAAAAAGGGAGAAGGACTAAGTTCTCAACAAATTATCCAGGGAAGATACATCTTGGTTCAAATATTTAACTTGTATCTGGTAGATGTATCTCTATTAATCCGACAAATGTAGCTGAATATCCTTAGCTGGTGGTATTAGACATTAAAATAAAATAAAAACTAATCATTCTATTATGGATGTTGCCTTGATAAGCAGTCTGCCTATTAAATTTCCATCTCCCATCTATTTATCTAACCAGGGGTTAGAGAACTCCAGCACCCACCCGTCTTCTTAAAATTTATAATTCTTAATGTAAATTAACACATTAATATTCTAGCCTTTGTATGTTAGTCCCTGTGAGAGAAGTTAATATCTGCCCTTCAGCAAAGAGAGCTCTTCACTGGAGTCTTGACAAATGAGGTTTCTTAGCCTACAAACTGCATGGCTTGAGGTTAAACTGTGATGAATTCACCTAAGAACTGCAACCCTATGGGGTTTTCTTTGGGAGCCAGTCTATCTTATCTAGGTATCACCAGAACTGGATTCATACCTTTTCCAATTAATTAATGTTGTGGCATTCTTACGACATTTTTAAGGTTTTAAAAAGCTAGATGAAATATGCTAATTTTCTATGCTATGTAGGTTAGATAAAGCATCTGGTGTTTGTACCTGTAATTAGATCTGTGATAGTACTGTTTATTTTATAATGGAAGAGAGCTATTATTTATTGTTGCTGGTATGACAGGATAATTGACAAATATTTGACAACCCAAGAATTAATACAAACTAGTTGATCAAATATAGCATAAGTAATATGCGATATATATGCTATCATACACATAACTTCAGAATGACACATAGTGAAAATATTCTCTGCCCCAGTAGAACCCAAGCTCTATGTCAATCAGGCATTCCTGATTCGACTTCCCCGTGCAGTGGGACACTCCTGCTTATCAGCAGGGTTGGCAGCCTCTTCGAGACTACTCTTGAGGCGGCTATGAGGATGCTACTGTTAAATGCCACCGGAGGAAAGACGCGACCGACACACAAATTAATTGCAATAATCACACAGGCAATTTATTACTCACAAATCCTTTTGGCATGCCTAGGTACAGCTTAATGGGGCCCCATCGACGTACTCCTCTCGGTTGGCTTTGGTCAGAGATCAGAGCAGCGTGGAGACAGTCCACATCAATGCTGGAGTCTGGGCGACTACTGCAGCAGAGGGCCCCTCAGCTTTAGTATCCTTTCTGGCCAACGCCTTCTAACAGGTGTCAATCTACAGGATTATCACCTCAAACCATCTTTTTGGGAATTCCTCACAGGGAACCCCCTTTATGTCAATCTACTGAAATGTTTACATTAAACCACCTTTTAAGATGTTCTTATTTTCATTAATTTACAAAGTTAATGTAAATAACACCAAGCCACTTCTGATCTATGTATAACTTAACATACATACTAACTGGACTCTGCTTAAAAGTCAAAGTCTGTTTATCACATTACAGAGTTATGGCACTAAGCCACTATATTAATTCCTATCCAATTGGCATAACTTTACTTAATTTTAATAATTATTTTAATATCCTTTTAATTACTTTTATATATCTTGCATATTTTTATATTTCTATATATTTAATTATTATAACCTTATATTACTACAACATCCTCTGGCACTTAAGCATATTATAATCATGACTGTACCCAGAGGTGGATTTAATGGGGCATACACCTGGCATGTGCCCTGGGCCCCAACTTAAAGGGCCCAGCAAAACCCCAACATTACAATTCTTTCTAATGACAGCAAGTTTGGTTTCATATGTGCAATTTTGACATTAATAGTACATAATATTTTTTATTTATTTAAAAATACAGTTAACATTTATCTTTATTTTCCCTGTCTCTCTCTCTTTTTTTTAAGGGGCCCAATATTTTCTTCTCTGCCCAGGGCCTCAACTGACTTTAATCCACTTCTGACTGTACCATTATCATTGCTTATACTTTTATATCCTTGGGTAAAAAGGAAATTCAACAAGAAAAATGGAAGTGCCAAAGTCATTGATAATTTAATGAATAAATTTGTAAATTTAACAATTCATAAGTAATGTTTCTTCTAAGAACCAGGTTAAGAACCACTGAGAGATCTTACTGTCAGCAGATCTCTATATATTTCCCTATATAAGCAGAAGAGCTTGAAACTGCAGTTATTTAATAAAAGGGGAAATCAGGAGAGAGTAGAAGTGAACAGAGAATTTTAAGAACAAAAATCTGTTCTAAAAAGTCCAAATAAGGAGAAAATTCAAATACAATTGTTGATATGTGTTTACTGCCATTTTATCATTCATATTTTTTACTTTTTTTTTTCTTCTTAAGGAAGACTCTTTAACATTTCATGTAATACTGGTGATAATTAGTCCTTTAGCTTTCTCTTGTCTGAGAAGCTCTTTACATGTCCTTTGATTTTAAATGATAGCTTTGATAAATACATATCTCTAAATAATTGAATCTAAAAAATGAATAAGCAGAATAGAAACAGATTCACAGATACAGAGAACATTTTGAGAATTGCTAGATGGGAGGGGGCTTTAGGGAAAAAGGTGAATGGATTAAGAAGTACAAATTAATTACAGAATAGTCATGGAGATAAAAAGTACAACATTGGGATGATAGTCAATAATATCCTAATAACTATGTATAGTGTCAGATGGGTACAAGACTTAGGGATATGATCACATAGTAAGTTATATACTGTCTAATCACTAAGGTGTACATCTGAAACTAATATAATATTGTATGTCAACTGCAATTGAAAAATAAAAAAAAAATTTTTAAAGTGCAACACATTTAACAGTCATATTTCTCTTCTGATGTTAATTATGTTGACGTTGCTGCAAGCATATTTCAGAAAGTGGGCATAATTAACAAACATTGAAAAAATAATGGCCCTTGCTCTCAAGTACTTTCATCCATCTAGGAAAAATCCTCGTCTTTAGAACAACTAACAAAAGCTAGTGCGTGCTTATCTATATCTAATAAAAGAATTAGTGCTTTTAGAAGTAAAAGAAACTTGTACATGTAATTATAGACAGTGAAAACAAAATTGGAAAACATCTTGGAGAAAAAGAGTACAATATATTTGGAAACCTTAACCTTCTGTAGGCAAAAATTGTGTCTACTGCTATGAGGGAAAGATTAAAATAAAACATTTCACCAAGTTTGTTATCTTTTGCTAAGAGTAAATATAGATGTGCAAAGTCCACTACTCTCTCAATCTATTCAGAACTAGCAAAACATTTCAGTGTTCATTAAAAATGCTTTTTATTATATTAATAAAATAAAAGCCACATGAAGATTGTTGTAAAATGTAAGAAAGTTGTTAGCAGTATGTGAAGAATGAAAATACTATTTTGTAAAACCAGAAATTGATATTAAGTCAGTGCATGACTCTTTTGCAATGATCAGAAATATTTCTGTATGGGAAAGCCCATTTGATGATGGTTATATCCTAGAACTTTTTTTTAATTTAATTTAATTTTATTTTTTTTACAGAGACAGCGAGAGAGTCAGATAGGGACAGACAGACAGGAAGGGAGAGAGATGAGAAACATCAATCATTAGTTTTTTGTTGTGACACCTTAGTTGTTCATTGATTGCTTTCTCATATGTGCCTTGACAGTGGGACTACAATAGACTGAATAACCCCTTGCTCAAGCCAGTGACCTTGGGTCCAAGCCAGTGAGCTTTTGCTCAAACCAGATGAGCCCGTGCTCAAGCTGGTAACCTCGTGGTCTTGAACCTGGGTCCTCCGCATCCCAGTCCGATGCTCTATCCACTGTGCCACCACCCGGTCAGGCTATATCCTAGAACTTAATAATTATTTTAAGCTTATCACATTTTTTCTCTCTCACAACATTTACATAATTTTATTATTATTTGATTACCTATTCTGAGCCTACCTTAATA
Source organism: Saccopteryx bilineata (assembly GCF_036850765.1). Taxonomy (NCBI): domain Eukaryota; kingdom Metazoa; phylum Chordata; class Mammalia; order Chiroptera; family Emballonuridae; genus Saccopteryx; species Saccopteryx bilineata. Next base: position 67,104,797 of record NC_089498.1, read on the forward strand.
ATTATCATCTGATAACAACACATGTGGGTTAGAGTTTGTATATCTCTGTGAGGTTCTGTATATGTAGATTTGCTTAGACGTATTCAGATTTCCTTTATAATTAATATATAAATACTTTGTGTTTATTTATAGAATGAGATATCTTGTAGATTGGTTGACTATTGAAAACTTTTAGGACTCATTTGTCTATATTGATGGCTACATATACATGCATTGTTTTACTGCTTTAGTTCTCATATAGATTTGGAATAAATAAGACCATCAACATCACCTTTAATCATCCAGGAGATATTCAGATAATAATGATTTAGATAGTGTATTAGTCATAGTTTCCAAAAACAGAAACAATAAAATGTATAATTACATAGAATGAGATTTATTATAAGGAATTGGCTTATGTGATTATGGAGTCTTTGTAGTCCCAAGATATGCAGGGTAAGTTGGCATACTGATGACCCAGGAGAGCCAATGTTTCCATTCAAGACCTGAGACAGGAAAATATATATATATCCCAGTTCAAAGCAGCCAGGCAGAAGTCTCTTCTTGCTCATGAATGGGTCATCAGTTTTGTTATAATTAGGCCTTCAACTGATTGAAGGAAGCCCAACATATTAGGGAGGGCAATTTGCTTTACTCAGTCTACCAATTCAAGTGTGAATCTCATTTTTAAACATCTTTACAGACACACACAAAATAATATTTGACTAAATGTCTGAGCACCAAATGGCCAAGTCAAGTTGACACATAAAACTGACCATAACAGATAAACTCTTCATTATTTTTGAAGTAGCATATATCATTAGAAATGAATAAGACCGTGAATATTTTTGTTATCTCTAATTGCTATTAGATCCTCAAAGCAATTGCTGCTTCAGACTTGTGATAATTATATCATACCCTGCTAAAAAGTCATTCTAATCACACCATAAGTTCAAATTATTGTCATGACAATGAAAGCAATACTTAAAAAAATATACCATTGTTTATAGAGTGTTTACATGTAGCAAAATAAATCAATTTTTTTTTTACTGTTTATCCCAGAAGGAAGACTCTACAGATAGAATTTATTACAGAATTACTTTTTAATTCAGTGTATGCAACTACTATTTAAAAACTAGATGTGAACAACAATGGGACATATTTATCAAGTATTGGAGACCCCTGATCATGATGCTTACATGTGCACTGCAGGACACACACACATGCCCTTTTATTTGGTATATTCCAGGGTCAGAGAGGATGTTGTTTTAGAGTTCATCACTGTATAACAACTGTGAATTTGAATTTTTGAAAGAAATTTTTAGTATCTGGTTTCAAATTTGTAAAAAAAAAAATCCTGGATTGTGGAAGAGAAAATCAGATATTTAGTAAATTATATTTAAGATAAAAACACTAGTATGTGATGGATAAGTAAAACAGTAACAACAGCAATGTGCTATTATTTGAGTGTCCTCCTGCTGCAGGTCTTTCAAAAACATTTTACATACTCCTCCGCAGCTAAACTTTGCAACATTCCTTTCAAGTGTAGATCATTAATCACATTTTAAAATACATTAACCAAGATTTACAGAAATTATGTAAATTATCTAAAGTTACAATTTAACAAAGACAAAGCTTCTTATAAGTGATTCACTATTATTTAAATTTAGACAAAACAAACCTTTTACTAATTCTAGGAGAAATTTACTTTATTATTGGTAAATTTTAGAATTATAAATAACACCAGGCTTTATTCTGTGCAGAATCCTTACAGAATATCCATTAGTAGTAAGCAGCCTTCAATTCTCATTAACCTCTCTGAAATTTTTTGAATAGTATTGTTTTATGTGTGTATTTGTGCTTCTCTGATGAAAGATTATATACATTTTAGTAGATTTATTTTAAAGGCCTATGGCTTATACAAGATTGAAAACCACTGTATTTTGTTACAATATGTTCAATTAACAGAATTTAATGAAGATATAAAGTGGTTATATGATTTAATTCTATTTCAAGACAGAGCTTAACATAAGAGAAAGAACTTATACTAAAATGAAGGTAGAAAAATACAAGTTAAGCCTGTAGATTTTTGTATTACCAGATAGTAAGAAGTGTTAAAAAAAAAAAGGGGGGGCATTTTGAGTGACATAGGAACCAATTTGAAAGACCTTCCAATAACCAAAACTGAGATAATCTAGAATAAATTCTAAATTGTTGAATTTATAGGCTAAAGTGTTGATTTATAGTCCAAAGTATAAAATAAATACTTGTGGGTTTGTTCATACTAATATAAACAAAAAATTCAATCAATTAATCAATGGGGTTGAATAGACAAATCTTCTGTTTAAGTAATGCGGAAACTCTCTCCTCCTGATATGCAATACAAATCCTTTGTCATTGAGTATAGGCTAGACTTAATTACCTACTTTGAAAGAACAGTACATAGAGAAAGTAGCAACTTTAGAATAGAAAAACCTGGCAACACCATTTTAATCAAATAATCAAGTTTAACATTACCAGTAATATATTATAGTAATATCATGTACCTCTTAATATAATGTGATGAGAAGGGTACATCATCTCTATGGTAATTCCCCCCCCCAAAAAAAATGTATAACCAAAGACACTAAACTAAATGCAATGTGGCATCTAGTACATCTCTCATTTTCCAATGTACATTTCTGTACATTGGAAAATGAGAGAGAAAAAAACATATTAGAGGAAAAAGTTGAAAAAATCTGTATAAAACCAGTATAATAGTTAATAATAAGGTTCCAATATTAATTTCTTAATTTTGACAAGTATGCTGTAATCATGTAAAAAAATAATATAAGGGATAATGAGTGAAGCTTATACGAGAATTTTCTTCATTATTTTGGCCACTTTTCTATTAATCTGAAAACTTTCCAAATAGAAAAAAAAAATAGAGAGCCAGAAGTTGAATCCATATCTATTGTCTTCTTTATTCTACCTGCTAAAACAAATTTACACACATAATTATATATAAGGTGAATAATTATATTTAAATGAATGCTGTTTAAAGCTTACCTCTGATTTCATAATGCAATCTCATAAGTACTGTTCTTACTGTCAGAAATAATCAAGGGTATAATAAAACACACACTTTGATTACAACCTAAATCTCTTGACATTTTCAAACAAAACAATGATTTTCACAAGCTCTACAAAACAATAGTAAAAGAATACCCATAGAAAAATCTCTGATAAATTCTATTCTTTTGCCTCTTTTTCTTTTTATACTAGAAGTTCTTTTCTTTTTCTTTCTTTTTTTTTTTTTACAGAGACAGAGAGTGAGTCAGAGAGAGGGATACACAGGATCAGACAGACAGGAACAAAGAGAGATGAGAAGCATCAATCATTAGTTTTTCATTGCGCGCGTTGCAACACCTTAGTTGTTCATTGATTGCTTTCTCTTATGTGCTTTGACTGTGGGCCTTCAGCAGACCGAGTAACCCCTTGCTGGAACTAGGGACCTTGGGTTCAAGCTGGTGGGCTTTTGCTTAAACCAGATGAGCCTGCGTTCAAGCTGCTGACCTTGGGGTCTTGAACCTGGGTCCTTCCGCATCCCAGTCTGACACTTTATCCACTGTGCCACCGCTTGGTCAGGCTAGAAGTTCTTTTCTGATGGTAGCTTATTTATGTCATGAAAAACATGTTGCTTATATTATCTAAATAATAATGCTATATTATAAATAAGTGAAATTTAGTTTTTAAACTTTTCATCTGGTAGATGTTAGAATTGGCATATCCAGAGAATATGATCTGGAAGTAATTAAGAGCATAACTAGGAGAATATTTGGCTTTCAGTTAGAGACCATAGATAAGACCTGGCAAGTATAAGTCAGCAATAATGTATTTTTGAAGCACAGAGAGCTAGTAAAGTGAGATACGGCTCTATTAAACAAGGAAAGAAAAATAAACAATTGTATATTATAAGAAACTGCTAAGTTAATATAAAATGTTCCAAAACAATACTGTGTATTAATTAATTTAAATTCTATAAACAAAATACCTTGAAAATTTAAAGTTATTTATCATATTGGTTTTAATTATTTAAAATTTCTCAGATAACAGCTGAAATAATTTCAGTTATAAAAAGTCTAATGCTTATTATAACCTGCAGAAGTAAAGCAGCATTTCTACCCAACATTTTTTATGTAAGAAAAGGACAGAGAAAGCCAATTATCTTTATGTGTAACAATATTTTTTCTTTGTCCCTGAATTCAGGATGAACATTGAGAAGTTAGGTTATATAAATGTTTAAGAGGGTCATTTTTTTGGTACACGTTATGATCTTTTGCTATAAGAATTATAACTGTTCTTTCAATGTGCATTCAGCAGTAGTCTCAGGCAATTTTTCAGTTGGAGAAAAAAAACATTACTTAAGGATATTGTCTATATTTTTAATCTAGAAATATAAAAAGTTCTATAATTTTTCACATTAATTAAAGAAAAGCAGGCATAACATTTTTTATGAAAAGAATAATACTATTAATTTTATATTAGAGCTTTGTCAATATTTGTCTGGAATACTTGAAATTTGGCATTTCTTTTGGTTTCTTCTATTTTATCCTTGATTCTGTCTCTGCCATTCTATCTATAGTTCAAACTTAACTTTCCCCTACTATTCTGAATTTCATAACCTTTATCTTATCATAAATACTTTAAAAGCTATTGTTTCACAGATGGTTTAGATAGCTAACAATTAATAAGCATCCTAGATTATAAAAAGAGATCTTGTAGCCTTCCTTCAGAATTATAAAGAAAATAATACCTATATAATTAAGACCAGATGGTTGTTTTATTTCTTAGATAATCTTTGCTTTTACATCTTTAATTATTTAAAACATACTGTGAGCTGTCAAAAATAATCATCTTTTATGACCAAAAGAATTTTTTGCAAAACATAATTACAAATCTAAGAATCATTCTGGACTGTACCAATAGCATTTGAAAGACTTATTTTCCATTATTTCCCTTCTGGAAATGCAATTTTTAAAATTTATTTTTATTTGAGAATTGTTGGTATATAATATTATATTAGATATATGTTTCAGTCACACAGTATAGTGATTTAACATGTCTATACCTTGCAGTATGATTGCCCCACTCGTTCTAGTAATCACCTGTCATTGTGTAGATTTATCACAATATTACCCCTTATCACAATATTACTATATTTTCCTTCCCCTTTTCATTCATCTCCCAGCCCTTCCCTTTGGTAACCAACCCTTTGGTTTCTGTTGCTTTGAGTCTGTTTTTGTTTAGTTTGTCTGTTTAATTCTGTTTTTAGATTCCACATATGCACTTCTGGGTATTTGTCTAAAGAAAACAAGAACACTAACTCAAAAAGATATATACACACCCATATTCATTTAGCATTATTTAAACAACCAAGATTTGGAAGCAACCTACAGGTCCATTGATAGACAAATGAATAAAGAAAATGTGTTATATGTATACAATGGAATATAACACTGCAATCAAAAAAAATGAAATCTTGTCATTTGTGACAACATGGATGGATCTAGAGGGTATTATGCTAAGTGAATAAATCAAGCAGAGAGAAACAAATACCAAATGGAATTGAAATTTTGAATAAGAACTTTTTAGAGAAAAGTTATTCTTCATTTAACTTTGATAGCTTTAGTCATGAGAAAACTATTTAGTAGTCTAAGTTATTCACAAAGTTACTATATACAAAGTTTCCATAGTTTCAGTTACTATAATAGCTAACTAAATTAGAACATGAGTATCAGCTTAATAATCACCAAAATACAAAACATAAAATCTTGGTTTCTACTATGTAATTTGAGAATATAAAATACATAAAAGACTAACAAGTCAGTATTTTATGGAACTAGGTACTCCATTTCTTACTGATTTTTTAATAAAAATACACAGAATTAAAAATTTCCATTTTTCCCTTGATACCTACTTAGTTTTTATTTCAAATTATGTTAAATGTTAATAATGATTTTAAAAGTTAACTGATGTTCTCAATTAGGGTACCATATAAGACCACTTATATTTTATCTATATATAAAGTGGATGAAACATTTTTGTCAATGTTTATTGATGAATGACTTCATCCTGAGTGACTTCTTTTTTTATATATTTTTTAATTTTTTAATTTTTATTTATTTATTTTTTTAATGGGGCGGCATCAATAAATCAGGATACATATATTCAAAGATAACATGTCCAGGTTATCTTGTCATTCAATTATGTTGCATACCCATCACCCAAAGTCAGATTGTCCTTTGTCACCTTCTATCTAGTTTTCTTTGTGCCCCTCCCCCTCCCCCTTTCCCTTTCCCTCTCCCCCCTCCCCCCCATAACCACCACACTCTTATCAATGTCTCTTAGTCTCACTTTTATGTCCCACCTATGTATGGAATAATGCAGTTCCTGGTTTTTTCTGATTTACTTATTTCACTTCATATAATGTTATCAAGATCCCACCATTTTGCTTTAAATGATCCGATGTCATCATTTCTTATGGCTGAGTAGTATTCCATAGTGTATATGTGCCACATCTTCTTTATCCAGTCATCTATTGATGGGCTTTTTGGTTGTTTCCATGTCCTGGCCACTGTGAACAATGCTGCAATAAACATGGGGCTGCATGTGTTTTTACGTATCAATGTTTCTGAGTTTTTGAGGTATATACCCAGTAGAGGGATTGCTGGGTCATAAGATAGTTCTATTTTCAGTTTTTTGAGGAACCACCATACTTTCTTTCATAATGGTTGTACTACTTTACATTCCCACCAACAGTGTATGAGGGTTCCTTTTTCTCCACAGCCTCTCCAACATTTGCTATTACTTGTCTTGTTAATAATAGCTAATCAAACAGGTGTGAGGTGGTATCTCATTGTAGTTTTGATTTGCATTTCTGAGTGACTTCTACATGTAAAACAGTTTATTTCTGAGTGACTTCTACATGAAAAACAGCATTTCTGTGCGCTATTGTTAAACATAGTGAATAAAGCCCAAACCATATGCTTGAAGACTCCACAATATAATAGAGACCTTGTGAATTATGTAGAACTAACTATACGTAAGTGGTGCAAAATAAGCAAATAAAAACTTCTATAAAGGCTGAGAGAAACTAGTAATTGCATGTGGTTGTGTGTGGTAAATAGATTTAGAAAGGAATTAATGAAGATTGAATGATTAAGAATTGGATCTTGTAAGGTGGATATGAATTTTACAAATAATGGCTAGAAGAAGAGCCTTTAAGGCAAACAGAAAAACAAGGGTAAAAATGTGTGAAAGGTGGAGAACTGAAGAAAGGCCCTTTAGGACATTATTATGGTTGAGTATGTTGGAAATAATCAAGTCTTTAAAAAGATAAATGCAAATAGAAATGGATAGGTGATACAGATATTACAAAAGAAGAATATTCCTAACATAAAGGAAAACTATAGGAGAGAAAATACATTTTGTTCAAATTTTGTTAGAATAAGACTACAAATCATATTACCTTCTTCTTCTTCTTCTTCTTCTTCTTCTTCTTCTTATTATTATTATTATTATTATTATTAAGTGTGAGACAGGGAGGCAGAGACAGACTCCCACATGCACCCCAACCGGGATTCACCCAACAGACTCCCTACCAGGCGATTCTCTGTCTTGCTGGGCTGCTGCTCCATTGCTCAGCAACTGAGTTATTTTAGCGCCTGAGATGAGGCCATGGAGCCATCCTCAGTACCCAGAGTCAACTGTGCTCCAACCATTTGAGCATGGCTGCAGGAGGAGAAGAGAGATGGGAGGGAGAGGGGTGGAGAAACAGATGATTGCTTCTCATGTGTGCCCTGACTGGGAATCAAACCCAGGACTTCTACATGCTGGGCTGATGCTCTACTGCTAAGCCAACAGGCCCAGGGCTTTATTACTTTTAATATTCTATGACTGCCAAATTTGTAACCTTAATCTGATATTATTCTTGGTCTTGGAAATGATTAGACATTTTTACCTGAATATTTCACAGATACTTTAAACTACTGACCAAAGCTTAACTCCATCACCCTCTTTCTAAACCTCTATCTTATTTCTCTGTATACTACTTTGTTGTTGTTAAAAGCTTTATATATCCAGTTATTTTCAGCTAAAACCCTAGACATAATTTTATTAATCCACAGCTCCACAGTTGATAGCCAATCATTCTCAGATTTCTAGAGAAATTTAGAACAGCCTGCTAAATCCCTTTCCTCCCTGTGCCCACTACTCTTGTTCTGCTATTACTGACTTGGTTTGGTTCTCATCATACCTCACCTGAATCAAGGCAGCAGCCTTCTGACTAGTCTTCCTCCAGTTTCACGCTTCTCCAGTGAGTTCTCCCCATTGTCTCCAGAAAAATTGAAAATGTGACTTTTGTCAAGAATCTTGCTTATTAACAATCCACTGATAGATCCTCATTGCCTTCCAGAGAAAATAAAAATTTTGAGCACATCACTTAAAATAATTCTTGACATAATCTTGTTTTTCATTACTTGCCTCTATACACACAGTACTTTATCCATTCAAAACAAACTGTGGGTCACAAAATGCCAAACATTTTTGTAAAACTGAAGTGGTAGGAAGCAGATCAGTGGTTGCCAAGGCCCAGGCTGGGGGGGGGGGTAAGTTGATAAAGAGCATGAGGAAAATTTTGAAGTGAAAGCTATGTTCATTCATAATTTTGTCAGTGGTTACATGACTATACATTTGTAAAACTCACCAATATTTGTACTTAATATTGCTGAATTTTATTGTACTTATTTATAGTTCCTGAACACTGAAAATAAAATGGTAGTGGAATATATACTGAAACTTGAAAATGGGTGTATAGAAAGAAATCTATATTAAAATATCATGCATCGCTATATGTAAATTCTCAGGCATATCTCTGACAGAAAATGTAAGTGTCTCTACAAATATTCAGAATTACCCCTGGGGGCAGTATTGCTCTCTTTCAAATTTACTGGACTAAATCATTTAGTACTTTACAGTATAGATGAATTTTAAGAAAATAAGCCTGCTTTGAATGTCAGTGAGAAGGCAGAGAGACAAATGATAATGGCCTAAACTATACTAAAATTTTTGAAGCTGAAGAAAATGCCTTCTTCAGAACCTAAAGCTTGTAATCATAACAACTTTGATATCAAGTGTGCATCACGGTATCATTTCTTTATAAAGCAATGGTGACATGTTTCTAAATGTGTTTACCATTATAATATAGTCACTATGCAGATTTTAAAAATGGAGGCAGATATTAATGCACTGTAGCCTCTATAATTGCTTCTTATCTCACTAATGATATTATTTAATTCATTATTTCATAGTCATGTCAAATGTGTGTGTGTATATATACACACACATATGTATATATGTCACCAAAATGTAAATATACACCAAAAGGCATAAATTATTATATATATTTAATCAAGAATCATGTGCTCTAACAGATATATTTCATATTTTTATTAAAATCATGTTTTTTACATAAAAATATATCTGTCTTTATTATCAGCTTCACATATGTGCCTCATATATATACAACAGTAGAGTGTCTCATCTCAATAAATTATTATTTACAAATCTATGTAAATAGAATACATTTACCAAAATATAGAAGTGTTTTGGAAAATTTAAATAAATATAGAGTTAAAACCAGATATTTACATTTTAAATTATTTAAATATTACTCTTGTTTAATAAAATGTACACTTTATATAAAAGTGTAGTAAATGGTGTTTAGATAAACCATTTGCAGATAACATCATTAATTCCAATCAATATCTAACCTCTGAATTTACTTTACAAGTATAACAAATAGATTGGAGAACCTATCATAATGTTAAAGAAAAACCCACAGGTCCAAAATGGCATCACTTGTACTAAATCTTAGATTTAATATATGATCTAATTGTTGTTTCAACCTTTTCCAGAAATACATTTAATCCAAATCAACCGCTTTAGAATTTCTGGTCAGCAGCATCTTCTTCTTTTTTTTTTAACTGTTGTTAATAGCTCCCTTGCCCACCCTTCCTTCCCTTCTATTTTACCCACCCCCCGGAGTACCTTCTAGCCTAGTTGTTAGATGAGATGGTGACCAGTTCACCAACTGCTTAACAATGCCAATTGGATCTTCAAATTTACTCAGATAGACCAATATTTCTTCCAATTATTATTTTTGGTATTAGTATATTAGTATTATTTCACTCTTATCACTGACAAGAAATGCAGAACTCAGTGAATTTAATTGAAAGTCATGAGGTAACAAATCCATGTTTAAAAAAGAAATCTTTTCACTACCAGTCGAATTTTTCCATTCATCATGAGACTCAATCCAGCCTTTTAAAACCGTTAGTTAAGGATTGTGTTTAGTTGTATTATCTCTAAAAATAGTTTTTAAATTTGCTTTATGTGTCAGAATCTCTAATACTTGTCTCTTTGTCTTTTTAGTTTTAATATACATTTATCTTTTAAAAAACCTGCAGATGAGGTTGTTTTTTATGGAGTCTTTTTTTTTTTTTCTTTTTTTTTTAGTGAGTGGAGTAGAGACAGAGAGATAGACTCCTGCGTGGGCCCTGACTGACTGGGATTCACCTGGCAAGACCACTAGGGGGTAATGCTCTGCCCATCCATGGCAGTAGTTCAATTGCTCAACAACAGAACCACTTTTTTAGCATCTGAGGCAGAGGCCACAGAACCATCCTCAGCAGCCAAGGCCAACTCGCTTGAACACTATAGCCATGGCTATGGGAGCTGATGAGAGAGAGATAAAGAGAGACAAAAGAGAGAGGGGTGGAGAAGCAGATGGTCACTTCTCCTGTGTGTCCTGACCAGGAATTGAACCCAGAACATCCACACGCCATGCCAATGCTCTACCACTGAGCCAACCAGCCAGGGCCCTGCTTCGTTTTTGTTTTTTTTTTTAATTGGTGTTATAGAGAGACAAAGAAGGGGAAGAAAGAGAGAGAGAGAGAGAGACAAAGAAAGGGAAATATCAACTGGTTGTTCCATTTATCTATGCATTCATTGGTCGATTCTCATATGTGTCCTAACCAGAGATTGAACCTATAACCCTGGCATATCAGGCTGATGCACCGACCAGCTAAGCTACTGGACCAGGGTCTGTCTTTTATGAACTTTTAAATGAAAACTGCATTTTGTCATAAGGAAAATAAGTTGAACTCAGGTTTTTTAACACTATTGAGGAGAAAAGATGAATAATGAGTTTAGACATAACATTTTTTTCCATAATCATTTTATGTGAGACTAGTTGTCTTATAGAATCTGGCTTCTGTCAGGTATAAGACATATTCTTGAAGACTGATCTGACATTATGAGATCACAATGATATTATTACATGTCTGAATTTAGACAAGCTGAGAACATAATTTGCTCTCATCACAGATTACAGCTCTGGTTTTATAGAATATCTTAGTAAAACAATTAAAAATAAATGCTTAATATACATTTTCTGTAATAAATCTGATATTTTAGCTTATTAAAACTAAAAGCACAAATCTTGGCCAGATGGCTCAGTTGGTTGGAACACCTTCCAGAAATGCAGAGATTGCTGGTTTGATCCTTAGTCAGGATGCATTCAGGAACAGGTTGATGTTCCTCTCTCTCTCTCTAAACATCAATAAATAAAAAATTTTAAAAGAAACTAAAAGCACCATAGCTTTTATGGCCTTTTCCCTAGTTTTCTTATAAAGTCCTAGAATCCAACTAGAAATATGCAGTAATAACCTATTGAAATTCTAGATAAGCATTAGTTTGACGTGATTCTGATACCAAAGCATAAAAACAGCAGAAGGGGCATTGTCTCACTACAGTTTGCTCTCCTTGCAACTTCATCTTTTACAATTTATTCCAATGTTTTAATCTTTCGGTATTTTTCAGTTAACACCTTTAAATTTTCCTCTACCCTAAAGTTGAGTAAATTTTCTGCCATTACCAGATTTCCCTCTCCCTTACTCCAAACTAATTTAGTGGTTTTCTAATCTTAACTGATTTAAATCTCATCTTCACTTGCTGACTTTAAAAGCCACCATGTGTATTTCAGTCTTATCTAATCAATTTTATTTTTAACTCCACCAAAATGTCCCATATGCTTGGGTATCACCAGTGTCTGTTGCATAAGTAGCTTACCATTTTCATCATAGGTCTGGATAGTGATGCCTTCATTCATGTTGCTGATCCCTGAAATATCTTCTGCTAATAGAAACATTCTGAACAGTGCCCTCAAGATGAGTTATACATGCATTTGAAAAACTTAAAAAAAAAAAAAAAGAAAAACTTGGTAATTGATTGATTGAATTAGTGATGAACTATCTTACTGAAAATGAGTTCCTAATAAAAATATTCAATTAAGCATGATGCCAGAAGGTTTACATTTAACTTTGGGCTCTTTAATTTGAAATGAACTTTTGGATGACTAATATTTGCATTTCTAAAATAATGCAAATTATATTTAATTGGCTTGAGCTTAAGAACTTTCAATTAAGCATGTTTTTAGAGCCATTAATTTGCCCACCCACATGTGGGTTTCCCCAGGATCACAAAGAGTTTGGGTGGAAGCCACATAAAGTCTTATTATCTCACATCATCATTGCTATAATGTTATTACAGGTATTTACTTCTTTATTACCTTTTTAAAGGCATTTATACCTAACTCTTTCATTCTTCTCAAATACTCCACTTTGTTTTTATCTTTTTCATGTGACTTTTTCCTCTAATTTCAGTTATTAACAGTCTTATGTTAGATATGTTTGCCTTTGACCTTATCTATATCTTCAACTACCATACCATCTATCCAAATCAGAGAAAGTGATATTGACTTATATCAAAGAATTCTTCTTTTATCTTTGATTTTCATCTTATTTCTTTTTTTTTTAATTTTTTATTTTATTTATTCATTTTTAGAGAGGAGAGAGACAGGAGAGAGAGACAGAGAGAGAGAAGGGGGGAGGAGCTGGAAGCATCAACTCCCATATGTGCCTTGACCAGGCAAGCGACCTCAGCATTTCCAGGTCGACGCTTTATCCACTGCGCCACCACAGGTCAGGCCATCTTATTTCTTAAAAAAAGCCCACAACTATTTGTTTTTATTTCATTAAATATCTTCTATCTCTCTCAACATGTTTCTTCCTCCCTGTATATTCAAAATTTCTGCATCCACAAAATATGGCATTTTGACATTAAATTTTTTCTAATGTCATTTTATATCTCTCAAAATAAAATTGTAAATGAAAAGCCTAGACTGTAAGTCTCCAATCAGTACATCCTAGTCATTCAGTGATTAATTTTAATATAAATTTTGACCTCATCAGCTCACTAAAAATATTTTTGCTAAATTTCTACTAAAAATATATAATAAGCATTTTCAGACTTCTTTTCTCTTAATTTTGTGGCAAAACATGATTTTCTCTTTTGTTGTAAATCACATAAAAGTTAACATCCTGAAGAATTTTATATTTTAAATCCATATCACTTTATACTCTTGCTGGGAATTGATAAATGTATTAGGATTAATCACATTCTATATTTATAATAGCCAAATAAATTTTATCTCATTTACAAACACTAATTGATTTGGTAAATTTTATTTCACTTACTTTAAAAATCAATATATGATCAAATCTTTAATATCTTTTCTATCTGTCAATCCTAACTATCTAGTATCTACTTCAGCAGTTTAGATCTTCAACCATTTCTTGTTTGAAACTTTTTAATAGTATTTTCATCATACTCTTTAATTCTCTAGTTTTATCTCCCTTCTATCTGCCCTACTCTGTTGTGAGTGAAATGCTGCTTATACCCAAATGTGCTCTCTCTTCAGAGTTCTTGAGTTTCTCCCTTTTGCCTTCAAATGAAAATTTAAATTATTATGCGTGGTATTGAAAGCCCTTCAAATTCTGGTCCTAATGTCTCACCAGCTCAATCTCCTCTGGCTTCCCAACTTCACATTTTACACTATGAAGATCTCAGTTTTACTTTGCTGTTTTACGGTTCCCTACTTTTGCTAAATTGCTGTCTATTCTCCTTGGTGAAGTGGTCTCTGAGATTCTCTAACTGTTCTTTCTCCTATATCCCCTAACTCTTAATTCTTAGCTCTCATTGACAAAGATTTATAATGTTGTAAGATTATAATATTATATTTTATATTTATATACTTTTATCTAATAAAATGTACTCTTTTAAGTCCATGTCTTATCTCTTTTAATCATAAAAATCAAATAATACTATAAATAATATTCATGTAGTGAATTTTTTTTTTAATTTTCTTTGATTTGAGAGAGAGAGAGAGGAAGGGAGAGAAAGTGTGGAAGGGAGAGAGTGAAACAGACATCAAATTACTGTTCTTCCTAGTTGCTCCATCTAGTTGTGTAGTCATTGATTGCTTCTCTCACATGCCCTGACCATTCCCTGTCCAGACCCTGAACAGACCTTGACTGGGGTTGAACCTGTGATCACTGCCACTCTGGGTGGATTTTTATCCACTGAGCAACCCAGTCAGGGCCGCATATTGTGACAGTTTTAATCAACAAATAATAAAAGTAAAATTATTATGAAGAAGAGTGATATACATATATTTTTTTTTAAAGTGAGAGGAGGGGAGATAGTGAGTCAGACTTATGAATGCACCCCAATCTGGACCCATACCTGGCAAAGCCTGTCTGGGACTGATGCTTTAATCAACCCAACCAAGCTATCCTCAGCGCCTTTGGCCAAAGCTGTAACTAACTAAGCCACTGGCTGCAAGAAGAGAAGAAAAAACAAGGGGGGAGTAGGATGAGGGGAGAAGCAGATGGTCACTTCTCATGTGTGCCCTTGCTGGGGATCAAACCCAAGACGTCTGCATGCCTAGCGGACACTCTTTTCCCCTGAGCCAATCATCCAGGGCCTCTATATTCTTTACTTCTAGAAATAAATCCCTACAAAATTCTCAAGGTATTTGAGAAGTAAACACATTAGAAATATAGAAATAAGCTTGAATTGAGAAAGAGGTGGCTTTCATTAGTTGAGTCATGCCCTATTAATTTACTATCCAGTTTCTAAAAAATTTTAGTTTCCTCCTCTGAAAAACTAATTGGTTCTAATTGACCAAGATTTTTTAAATTTAAAATGAGGGCACATTTGTTTATAATTATCATTTTTAACCAAAAATGTTCATTTATAAAGAACCTTAAAACATATTCTCAATAGTTCTCTTTTTTTATATTTTCTAATTTAATATTTTTATTTTTGTAAGAATTTAAGATTTTTTAAATTAGACAGAATGACCTTTTTTGGATTGTATATCAATTCAATCCAAAATGATTTTATATAAATATAAACGCATGAGATGACAGACTTTGGGTGATGTATATTCTGTTTTAGAATAAACAAAACATTCAGGACTGACTTTACTTTCTATGACTGTGCGAATGTCAAAAACATTCAGAATTCTTTTTAAGATTTTTAACTTAATATCTTTTTTGTATGTCACACAGTTTTCTATTCATGGAGTTATATAACCTATCCAAGTTAGTCTGATAAATGTACTCACATTCTACACCAAATCTCAAATCTAGTTCATTGCCTTTTTGTACTTTGTGTGTTCCTCACATTTCAACAAATGTGAATTCTGAGTTTAATGCAGAATAAAAAAGAATCCAGAATAACAAAGGCTTGTAGACTAAGTGACCTTAGATTTAAGTAGTAATTATTTTTTCATTCCATATTTTTGTTATATTTTTCTAGCAATCACCAGGATACATTTTGTTATATACATGTGCTCAATGCAATATCAGATTAAAATGTGTAGAATTTTTTTTTAATTTTCCTTTGATTTAAAGAGAGAGGGGTAAAGGGAAAAAGAGAGAAAGTAAGAAAGACAAGTATCAACTTGCTGTTATTTCACCTAGTTGTTCCAACTAATTGTGCACTCAGTTATTGCTTCTTCTATGTGCCTTGACCAGAAATCCAACCCATGACTTTAGCTGTCTAGGACAATGCTCTATCCACTGAACCAACCTCTCAGGGCTGAAATGTGTGGATTTTTTCAAATAACAGTGATATCTGATAAAGTTATTTAAATATATTTTTCCCAAAATGCTTAAAGCTATATTCATCTAACAGTCTTCTACTTGGCTTGGCTTTGTTACCCAACATTACTAGTTTGCCTAGTTTAATGAATAATTGTTGGGTAAACAAGTATGTTTGGCTTCCTTGCTTGTACTTTGCCTGATTGGTGCATGAGCACAGGACAGCACCCCATGTGTCTAGTCTCTATAAGGCTGCAGATGTTTTCCCTCAGGGCGGCAGATTGTAGATTTTGAATTGCCTGCCACCATTGGGAGGGGCCATTTTCTGCTAGTCATTGTGGGACAAGGTTTTTTTTCTGTAGCCTATTCTGCTGTCAGCCCTGAGAGAAGTAAGCAGTTTCCCCTGCCTGCTTGTTGTTCATCTGCCATTGTGAGACTCTAATAAATGGAATGGTCCACCATTTTCCAGTTTCACTGTTCCTTTAACATCTGCCCGAACCCAATGTGAACTTGCATGGCCACAGCCACCAGTCTTACATAATCAAGGTAATATTTATCTTCATTAAAAATAGCAAACAACATAGGGTAGTACTGATAAAAAAGAATAATTTGGCTCTTGCCAGTTAGCTCAGCAGTCAAGCATCGGCCCAGCATGTTGAAGTCCTGGGTTTGATTCCCAGTCAGGGCACACAAGAAAAGTGCTCATCTGCTTTTCCACCCTGCCCCCTCTTGTTTCTCTCTTTCTCTTCTCCTCCTACAGCCATGGCTCAAATGGTTTGAGCAAGTTGGCCCTGGGTGCTGAGGATGGCTTCAGTGCCTGCCTCAGGTGCTAAAATAGCTTGGTTGCCAAGCAATGAGCAGTGGCCCCACACGGGACTTGTCAGGTGAATCTCAGTCCAGGTGCATGTGGGAATCTATCTCTCTTCCTCCCTGCTTCCCTGACTCTTACTTAATTAAAAAAATATATTTTGCAGAAGAATAAATGAAACAGGTTTAACTGTAGGTGTAGATCAAACTGTGAAAACAGATGTTATAAGAAATAAGCCTAAATTGAGAAACAGGGAACTTAGGTTAGTCATGTTTTTCACTATTTATTTACTGTGCAATTCTAGAAAATCACTCATACTTTCTGAACCTCAGTTTCCTTTCTCATAAAGTTATAGTTCAAGATGGCAGTCAATAGACAGAGAAATAGAAAAGAAAAGAAATATACAAGGTCGGACAAAAGTAAGTTTACATTTTATAATATTTACAGACTTTCACATTCAAAACATAACAAAATTCCTTTTGTAAACTATACAAATCTATCTGCAAGCAGAATATGACTTAAACAACAAAACCCAGGATTACTATCCTGAAGATGTGCAAAGTAAGGTTTTAACTGACAAAACTTAACTGTATATACCCTCTATAACCCTTACAGAACAATACCTTCTTTACAAGGACAGTTTTTAGTATATTAATTATCAAATTTGAATGATGTTAGCAATGATATACAAATATATTTGACTATGCTTTCTCCTCCAACAGTGTGTGTGTGCAAGTGTGTGATGTATATATTTGGATGTGTTAATTATGAAATGTAAAAGTAAACAAGAAGATAAATGCATTAGTCAAGGTCCTAACAAAAAAGAGATGATTATGCAAATTTGAAGACAATGAAGAGATTGTTTACAGAGTTATGGGTAAAATTAAATTTTAATTATCAAAGATGGTTGATGTTAACATGGACTTACAACATCAAAAAATGGTACCACTCCTAGCTCTGAAGGCACCATAGAATAATTTCATGTCATTAGAGCCAGGAGGGAGCTGGCATCTTGAAGGAGAAACTGCTTAATAGAATCTGTACTATGGAGAAAAACAACCACTCTATGATCCTGGTGCCCAAGCAGAGAAGAAATGGGAACCAGAAGAGAAATATCTTAACCCCAGCTCTCATCTTCTCATCTCCACCTGGTCCCTCCATTGACTAGACCAACCAGAATCTAGATGGCAATGAGCCTGAAGGATTGTGCCCTGAGAGGACAGCCCACCTATAGCACAGAGCAGGGCAAAAAGGGTGGGTTATGAATCTTGTGGGAACAAAGAGTAAATGACCTATTTAGCAGCATTTTAAAAATAATATATAAACATAGCTCTTAGTCTTTTCTTCCCAAACCCAGGAAGACTGATTACCCTAAGCATCCTACTTTTGAGAACATTATTTTAGAATCAAAGAATCAAATCTGACTATGAAAGTGAGGGGAGTCCATTATGGAAAATCTTTTTTCACCTCAATCTTTCTTAATGATAAGTGTTCAATATACTTTAATGTGAGGGACCAGAGATTTGCTGAATCACCAGAGGTTTTACTAAATTGCACATTCTGATTCAATATTCTGAAGTGGTGACTGAGATTCTGCATTTCAAAACAGCTTTTAAGTGATGCAAATGCTTCTGGTCAGAAGACAATACTTTAAATAACAACTTTCAATAAGACTAGGAGTACAAACCATCAATAACCTGCCTTATCTATTTCAAAATTCTTTAAGCCCTGGAAATAATACTTAAGCCTTGCAAATTGATAGCTTTCACTGTGAAATAAGAAGTTTAACCAGATTACCAATATTCTCTAAGAATAAAATTTATGATTCTGTGAAGTATACAAGTATTATTTACTTTATGATATAAATTACAAAATATTAATGACTTTCCCTTATTGTGTATTCTTTTCAAATAACTCAAAGCACAAGTTAACAAAGAACAGAATAATTTTAGTGAAAGAATTTGAAAAATAGACCTTGTAGTTAAGAATAAATACAATATGAAAGGTGAAAAAGCAATATTTATTTTGGGTGAAAACGTTATTTTCTTGTCATATATTTGCCATTTTAAAATGGTATGTAATTAATAATTTCATTGCTAATTTGCATGTTGATACATATTTTAGAGCAATGAAGCTATTAATTACAGTATATATATAAATACTACTTGTGTAAACAATGATTGACATAGAAAATATCAACATGACCATATTATAGTTATGATTATGATTAAAGCTCCAATGAGCTTTTATTTGTTTTCTAGATCCCAGAACTATTGTCTTATTTCATCATATTTTTTCCATTGTCTCTTTTGTTCCACGATCATATGAATTCACATCTTAGACCATATGACAGGCCTTTTTAAGCAAAGATGAAGAGTGTGTCTGTCAATGTGAACTTTGTCCTCAACTTTGTCTTAATAGAATAATATCAGCTTCTTGGGCTTTTAAGACTTTTGAAACCCACAGTATTTGCCACAGTAAGATTTATTGTTGAATGAGGTGTTTTCTCTCCATCTTTTACTAAAGGTTTTATTTGGACCTTTCCCATATACTTCACCAATAGATAAGCAGAATAAGACATTTATATAAGCCTATCTATAATTTAAAAAGTAAACTTTTAAATTAAGCAAAATGATAGTATAAGTTATCCAGAATGAACTTTTTTATTGCCAATGAAATCCAATGTAATTAACAATAAAATTATGCCAATTTTTTCAGGAAAAACTGATAATACTTAATTTCAGTAGACTGCAGAGAAACATTTCCAATTCTGACTGAAACCCCCATCCATTCCATTTCTAACACTTTTTACCTTAATGTCCTCATTTGTAATATCAGAAAATTAAATGAGAAACTAAGCTTATTTTCTTCTATGAAATGTATATAAAATGTTTATGAATCTCTAAATTTATGCTTCTCTAAACTGTCAGTTTAAAATGAAACATTAGCCTACTCAAAAGAAATAAAGACATTTAAAAATAATCGCACTTGGATTTAACCTGATCTTAAACATCCTTTTTCCTTACCCAATTTTAACTTGTTTTCTTTCTTTTTCTCAGGGCCATTATACATATTTTTTCCTCCTACAATAAGGATTTTTTTTAATGCAGGTATAAATTAATCTACTACTTAAGCACATTTTGGAATTTCTTATTACAGTATTTCAAATCACTGTTTTTTTACATGGGGAGTAAAATGCATTTCAAAATATTGTTTTGTATTAGCAAGAAATAAAAGGTACATACTATATATTCGGAACTTGAATAAAATCTCCCTGAGCAAAATTAAGCCTTAAAATATGTGTTTTCTTTCTTATCTGCCTTTTAGAGATAAACCATGGCTAAGAGAAAAAGTTATTTGCCTAAATTCGCAGAGTTTGTTAGTAATCATTTCTAGATTAGGACTCAGGTATCTTGACTCACTATCCAATGTGTTTGTAATTACCCAATGTATCTACTCAATTTTAGTCCGCCAGCTATAAGCATACAGTAGGAATGCATGTACACGAAATTTATGGCAAAAATAAAACCAGTAAATTTGAACATCTGTTCTCAAGCTGCTGTGGAAAAGAATTACTACTTATAATTGAAGTGTTAATATCACATGTTTCTGTTTGCCACTTAGTGAAAATAGTCCTTGTTCTTTTACTTCTAGTTCCTGGACTTATTAATTTCCTAGCTATAAACAGGCACCTGCTATTTGATTGAAATGACAGAATATAGACTTTGGTTCAGAGTGTATCAGATGCTCTGGGTGGCCAGCCTAGATTCTTATCGCTTGATTAATGCATTTATTCCTTTGCTGCTGCCACTTTATACTCCCTAGAGGCTTGAGCATAACAGATGGAAACTTTCCCAATGAAAGATGCCTGAGAAGCTGTGCCCTCTTCCCACTTGGTGGCATTTAGCTAATTATTGACTCAGGTGTAGGTATGCCTGCTGATCTACCTTGTCTCTGGGTAAGAAAACATTTGTCTTGCAACTCTAGATTCTTCCTTAAAATCGTACTTAGGCTAATTTTTTCTTGCAACCATACCTTCACTTTTTCTCCTGCTTTACTCTCTTTCTTTTTTTGAGAGAACTGCTCAATAAATCATCTATTCAAGATTTCCTGTCTCAAACTATAATTTTAAGTACCTGTTTCAGATGATAACATGTGACAACAATCCAGTGCTGGAGAAACATAAAGACTGGTACATTAAAAACAAATGAGAAAAAACCCTAAATTGACTAGATTGAATTAATTCATCTAAATTAATGATCTGGCAGAAGATGTGTGTCCATTTTTAGATATAAATTTTATATTCTTTATTTTCCATTTTTTCCTTTTTTCCATTATAACTGGCATTCAATAAAAAATATAGGAAATCCAAAGAGCAAGAAATTTTATATATAAATACATTTCCAAAAAACCTAATGAGACTCAGACATAACAGGTATTGGAGCTATCAGAAAGCAACTGTAAAATAACTATTAATACTATGTTCAAGGTTTCACAGAAAAAGCTGGACAGTGTGCACGAACAGATGAGGTGTATGGGAGAAAGACGGATATTATTAATTAAGGTCACATAAAAGTCTAGGAAAAAACCACTACCAGAGATGAAGAATAAATCAACAGCATACATAGCAGAGGAAGAGTGAACTTAGAGATAAGTAAATAGAAATTGCCCTCACAAAAACACAAAGAGAAAAAAATTTAAAAAAGCAATGAAACAACAGAGCATCCAATAGCTATAGTCTAATATCAAACAGTACAGCATTTGTATGATTTGAATTTCAGAAAGACAAAAAAAAGGAAAGAAAGAAAATAAAGAATAAAAGAAGAAAGAATGAAAGAAAGAAGGAAAAAAGGAAAGGAGGAAGGGAGGAAGGGAGGGAGGGAGGAAGGAAGGAAGGAAGGAAGGAAGGAAGGAAGGAAGGAAGGAAGGAAGGAAGGAAGGAAGGAAGGAAGGAAGGAAGGAAGGAAACTCTTCATTGTGTCTGTGTTACTCCGGAGTGGGAGAAGTTTTACCATCCCTCCTAAGTAAGTTTAAGTTTTCCTACCCGTCCCTTATAGGCAGATGGGCTCCCTTCTACCTCTTTCCCAGAAATAATGGCTGTATGTTGGGACTCTGAGAACTATAGTGTTTTCTGATCGTCTCCCAGCAGTTAAATGAATTCTTTCTTTCATATGAAAAGAAAAAAAAAAAAGGTCTCCAAGTCATGGGTAAACATGTTTGTTGGTTTCATTTTCTCTTGGAGAAGCTTGTCATTGTTTAGAATTCAGTTAACCTGGATGCTTCTTTTTCTGATCTCAAGCAACAATCAATAACCTCTCCTATACCTCTCCCTAGTCTCCTGTCTTTTCACTGGTCTCTTATGAACTCTCAGTGGGAGCCCTTCATAAAGAATTTGCAAGTGACTGAGTTTCTCTTTTGTCAGAGGTTCACAGCTTTTTTTCTAAACTAATATGCCAGTTCAATCTCAACCTTTAGTGATTTATTGACATTAGAGCTGAATTCTGATCTATTTATATAGCAGCATCTCTTCCATACTCAGCCAAATGTGAAACAGTTTGTTGGTTTCATTTTCTCTTGGAGAAGCTTGTCACTGTTTAGAATTCAGTTAACCTGGTTGACTGGTGACTGGAATCCTCAGCTCTCTAATAGATTTAAGAAAATTTATGATTTTGGGATATTTTCCCCAGTTTTATTTGATATAGAGTACATGTGACATTTTGACACTGATTTCTACATCTTAAATGAAAGCAAAATTCACAAGAGTATTTTGAATAACAAAATAGGCTTATTTCTTAAGCTATTACATGCTCAAATACTTGCTCTTCTTCAATGTCACTTTGGGAAGGGAGTCTTTCTTACACATTCCTATGCAGGTTCCCTATTCTCCATATGGGTCATAGGGGCGGGACTGAGGACAATGTGTATTAAGACCATCTTGCCTTTATTCACACCTTTCTTCCACTGGAATACAAGAAGTTAAAATTATGTAATCGCATGTTGACATGTGTGTTGTATTAGAACAGGACAAATATATGTTGAAAAAATATAGAGTGTATTTCTGAGGTGGGATTGGTAAATTGGACTATTGTCATTATAAATGAGAAAGAACATAAGTAACACCTAACAGCAGTGTGTAAAAGTGGAAAGAGAACTAGAAAAATATTTAGGGGACTTGAATTTTTAAATTCCTACCCTACAATCTGGTAAGATCCTTCAATTTTTTTTTATCACAACATTAGATATATGCTAACATAGGCCAATATTTTAGAATTAATTATTGTCTTCTCCCTTGTCCTATAAGCACTGCTAATGAAATAGTAAGTGCTCTAAAACTGTCAGTGCTGGTTGAAAATCACTAAGAAATTTATTCAAACAAGGAGTAAAAATATTGGTCTTGAAATTAATTTTTATGTTTAGGTGTGAATGGTTTTATAAATGGCTAAATATTTTAAAACTATTTATTAGAATAAAATTTACTATGTTGATAGAAAAACTCTTTACTGACCTCATTTGCAGTTAGGATCAAGTGAGAAATATAAAGTAAAATAAAAAGTTATTTATACCATGCAACTGAAAGTTTGTAACTGCAAAATAATATTTTCTGCTCAGTTTGTCTTTTATTCTGCATAATGAGATGTTAATGTATTCTTTCTACCAAGTATAGAAATGGCAGAGAAAATAAAGATATCAGTTAATCTATCACTGTATCATTATCAAAAAATCAAAGAAAAACATGTCATAGAAATAATACACAGTTTAAACTAACATTCTATAATTCTATTTAATTGACTAACCATGTATTAAATCTTTTAATGAGGTTAGAGGTTTTATGTAATGGGAAGCAGAGCAAACATTCTCTTCTCTGGGAAATAAAACTCAAACCTGAAAAATATGAGAAACCCTGAAAGGCTAGATTTCTATAAATTTCACAGTGACTATTGATCAGTAAAAAATTGGGAAACTTACTTCAGAAAGAGAGTTGGCAAAACTCATTTGCCTCAGGAGAAAGCCAGGAATCTCCTCAACTTCCAGTCACAGGTTACTTTTCTGATGCCCCAGTCCCTGCCCCCAATGCTTTGATAGGAGAACAATTTAAAACTCTCTCAGAAAGGTAGAAAACAAATTATACATGGGCTCGGTGTTTGTTTTTAATACAGACAATGGTCCATTTGTGGAGGTACAAGAAATACTTTACCACCGATACAATGAAGTGTTTGGTTGATAAACAAGGAGAATGGCAGGAATTCAGACTATCCCAAACCCCAGGTCTGGACTCACAAGGCTTGCCTAACACTGAGGCTCTGCCAGAGAAACTAAGTGCCCAGTGATTTCACGCTATCAAGCACCAAGCATAAGGCTACAGCTTGGGTAGGGGCAAGAGGCTGGGAAGAAACCCTTCTATTTGGGACACCGAAATCTAAGAGTGGAGTCGACACAGATAAAAACTTTTCATGTACCCAAGCACTACACGAAATGCAGCTCAGATGGATCAATGGAACAGTATAGCAATCCAAGAAATAGATCCACAGAAATATATGAACTGATCTGTGATAAAGATGCCCTGGGGGCCATTTTCTTTTTTATATATTAGAGGAAAAATAATCTTCTTTGGGGGGGGTGTCTCCATTATTTTATTGACGCATAACACATATACAGGTCAATGAGATATCACAAAATGAACACACCTGTGTAACCACCACCCACTAAAAATCTAATTCTGCCAAACCCTCTAATTAATTTATAACTACTGTCCTTTCTCTGTTCCCAAAGTTAACTGCTCTCCTAACTGTTTTAATATTATGAATTAGTTTTGCCTGTTTTATAAACTTTGTTTAAATTTATTCAGTTGTAACGTACTACTTTTTTTCTGGGTTGTTTTGTTCAATATTACATATATGAGGTTCCGCCATATTTTAGGTAACAATACTTTATGTTCTTAGCTGCATAGTATTCCATAATATGACCATAACACACTGTATTTAACCTCTTTTTTAAAAATTTTTTATTTAGATATTAAATTTAATGAGGTGACTTTGATCAACAAGAGTACATAGATTTCAGGTAAATATCTTCAGAGAATTTTTTTTAATTCAGTAAGAGGAAGGGAGGCAGAGACAGACTCCCACATGTGTTCTGACGAGGATCCATCTGGAAAGCCCACTAGGAGATGATGCTCTGTCCATCTGGGGCATTGCTCCATTGCTCAACTACTGAGCTCTTCTTAGCATCTGGATGAGGCCATGGAGACATCCTCAGTGCCCAGGGCCAACTTGCTCAAATCAATCAAGCTATGGCTGCAGGAGGAGAAGAGAAAGAGAGAGAAATGAGAAGGGGGAATGATAGAGAAGCAGATGGGTGCTTCTCTTGTGTACCCTGACTGGGAATCAAACTTGGAACATCCACACCCTGGGCCAACACTTTAGCACTGACCCAATCAGCCAAGGCCTTCATAGTATTTTAACTGTTGATTGTGTTGTATGCCTATCACCCAAAGTCAAATCATTTTCTATCACATATAGTCTTCCCTTTTTACACCCCACCCACCAACTTTCTTCCTTCAAACCCCTACCCCTGGTAACCATTTTACTTTTATCTATGGCCATAATTTTCATTTTTATATCCCATCTATGTGTGAAATCACATAATTCTTAGCTTTTCCTGATTTACTTATTTCATTTAGTATAATGTTCTCAGGGTCATCCATGTTGTTGTAAATCAGTGGTTCTCAACCTTTCTAATGCCGTGACCCCACAATACAGTTCCTCATGTTGTGGTGACCCCAAACCAAAAAATAATTTTGGTGGCTACTTCATAACTGTAATTTTGCTACAGTTATGATTTGGAATGTAAATACCTGATATGCATTATGTATTTTCTGATGGCTTTAGATGACCCTGCTGGGGTCGCGACCCACAGGTTAAGAACTGCTGTCGTAAATAGCAATATGTTATCATTTCTTATGACTGAGTAGTAGTTCATTGTAGAATATGTATCACAGCTTCTTTATCAGTCCTCTATCAAAGGGTACTTTGGTTGTTTTCATGTCTTGGCCACTGTGAACAATGCTGCAATGAACATGGAGGTACACATGTCTTTGCGTACCAGTGTTTTCAAGTTTTTGAGTAGATTCATCGTAGAGGGATTATTGGGTCATATGGTAGTTCTATTCTTAACTTTTTAAGGAACCACTGTATTTTCTTCCATAATGGCTGTACCAGTTTACATTCCCACCAGCAGTTCACATTCCATAGCCTCTCCAACACTTGTTGTTACCTGTCTTGTTGGTAATCACCAATCTAATAGAAGTGAGGTGGTATCTCATTGTAGTTTTGATTTTCATTTCTCTAATAGCTAGTGCAGATGAACGTCTTTTCATATATCTGTTGGCCATTTGTGTGTCTTCTTCAGAGAAGTATTTATTCCGGTCCTCTCTCCATTTTTTTTTATTGGATTGTTTGCTTGTTTGTTGCTGGGCTTTGTGAATTCTTTATATATTTTGGATATTAACCCCTTATCAGAGCTGTTATTTGTAAATATCATCTCCCATTTGGTTAGTTGTCTTTTTGTTTTCTTATCCACTTCTATTGCTGTAAAGATGCTTTTCAGTATAATATAGTGCTATTTATTTATTAGAAAAAATATTTTCAACAAATATTACAGAAATAATTGGATGATCCTATGAAAAATGAGAATTTTGACACATTTCTCATATAAATATTAGCATAAAATTAATCATAGGCCTTAATATTATATAAAAAATAAAACTATAAAATGTCTTTGGGACTATATAATGAAAAATCTGTGTGATATTGGCTTTGTCAAATGTTTTTAGATAAAACACAAAAAAGCACAACTTATAAAGGGAAAAAAATAAATTGGAGTTTATCAAAGTGAAATAATATTTTTTTCTATAAAATATATTGGCCAAAAACTGGGAGAAAAAATTTCTAATATAGCTTAACTGTAACAAAACAAATAACTAAGATTATTTGATGTTGAGTATTATAAATTCTTAATAAATTTTAGATATTAACCCTGTATCAAATGTATTGGCAAATATATTCTTCCATTCAGTGGGTTATCTTTTTATTTTGTTGATGGTTCCTTTTACTGTACAAAAACTTTTCAGTTTGATGTAGTCCCACTGGTTTATTTGTCCTCTTGTTTCCCTTGTCCAAGATCATATATCAGAAAAAATATTGCTAGGAGAAATGTCTGATATTTACTGCCTATATTTTCTTCTAAAATTTTCATGGTTTTGTGTCTAATCATTAAGCCTTTAATCTATTTTGAGTTTATTCTTGTATATAGTGTAAGAAGGTGGTGGTCTAGTTTCAATTTTTTGCATGTTTGTCCAATTGTCCCAACACCATTTACTGAATAAAATGTTTTTATTCCATTGTATGTTCTTGCCCCCTTTGTCAAATATTAAAGGTGTGGGTTGATTTCTGGGCTCTCTAATTTGTTCCATTGGTCTATATGTCTGTTTTTATGTCAGTACTTTTGTTTGATTATTATCGCCTTTTAGTATAGTTTAAAAATAGGTAGTGTGATTCCTCCAACTTTGTTCTTCTTTTTTAAGATTGTTTTGGTTATTCAGGGTCTTTTTGTGGTTTCATATAAATTTTTGGAATATTTGTTCTAGTTCTAAGAAATAAACCATTGGTATTTTGATAAAAATTGTGTTAAATTGCCTGACCAGTGGTGGCGCAGTAAATAGAGTGTTGACCTGAAATGCTGAGGTCTTAGGTTGTAAACTTCAGTGTCACTGGCTTGAGCATGGGCCCATCCTGCTAGAGACAGGTTCAGAAGCTTGAGTGAGGGGTTGCTGGCTAGAGTATGGGATCATCGACATAATCCCATGATTTCTGGTTTGAGCCCAAAGGTTATTGATTTGAAGTCTAAGATCACTGATGAGTACAAGGTTGTTGGCTTGGTCAAGGGGTTACTGTCTCAGGTGGAAGCCCCTGTTCAAGGCATGTATGAAAAGCAATCAATGAACAACTAAAGTGCTGCAACTGTGAGTTGATGCTTCTTATCTCTCTCCCCTTCTGTCTGTTTGTCTGTCTGTCTCTACCACCCTAAAAAAAAGAATTGTGTTAAACTTACCCAAATAAAAAATGCACAAAAGACTTGAATAGACATTTTTCTACAGAGGACATACAGATGGATAACAGACATGTGAAAAGATGCTCAATGTTACTAATCATCAGAAAAATGCAAATTAAAACCCCTCTGAGGTAACATCTAACATATCTCAGAAAGTCTATTATCAATTAATAAAAAATAAAAAAAATGCTGAAAAAGATGTGAAGAAAAGGGTGACATTATTTTCTGTTGTTGGGAACATACACTGGTGCAGCCATTGTGGAAAGCAATATGGAGTTATCTCAAAAAATTAAAAATGGAATTCCTTTTTGACCTAGCAACCCTACTCCTGAGAATATATCCTAGGAATCCCAAAACACTAATTCAAAAAATACATGTACCCTTATAATTATTGAAGCATTATTCATAGCAACCAATATCTGGAAACAACTCACTTGAGTTGTTTATCCCATTAGTGGATAAGTAAATAAAAAAGTTGTTGTACATTTACACAATGGAATACCTTTTATGACAGCATGGATGAACCTGGAGATGATTATACTAAGTGAAATAAGCCACTCAGAGAATGACAAGTAACATATGATTTCACTCAAATGTGATATC
Organism: Saccopteryx bilineata; assembly: GCF_036850765.1. NCBI lineage: Eukaryota > Metazoa > Chordata > Mammalia > Chiroptera > Emballonuridae > Saccopteryx > Saccopteryx bilineata. The sequence goes on from NC_089498.1 coordinate 67,133,345, forward strand.
TAATGAACAAAATAAACCAACAAGCAAAATAGAAACAGACTCATACATAGGGAACAGGCTGACAGCTACCATGGGTAGGATGGTAGGATGAGGGGGGGGTGGAGAAATAGAAGAGAAATGAAGAGTAAAAACATTATGAACATGGACAACATTGTGGTGATTGCTGGTGAAAGGAGTAGGTAAAGGATGTCATAGGGTTGATAAATGGTGATGGGCAAAGACTTGGGGGGGTGAACACACAATATGGTGTACAGAGCTGTGTTGTAGAATTAGGCATCTGAAAATTTGTAAAATCATGTTAAGTAGTGTCACTTTAATAAAATTCAATTAAAAAAAGAAAACAAATAACTACGAAAATAGACAAAATATCTGTAAAGAGATTATAGTAAAGGAGATACACACATATCCAACATCATTAGTCTTTAGACAAATACAAATGAATTCACTGCACAACTACTAGAATGCTTAAATTTTTTTGAAAAGTTGAAAATGTAAAATTTTTGCAAAAAGGGGCAAAAAAACCTTCATTGGGGATGGCAAATGGTATAGTCTGTTTGAAAGCAGTGAGGTAGTTTTTTAAATTTAAACACAGTTACCATACATTATAGCAATTTTATTTTTAGATATTTAGTCAAATGAATGGAAGACTTAAGTTTACATAACAATTTGCATGTGATGTTGATGACACCTCTATTCATAGGCACCTGAATCTGGAAACATCCAAGATGTCACTCAACAGATGAATGAATAAACAAACTGTGGTTCATCAATACAGTGGAATACTACCTAACAATTTTTAAGAGTCAGACAAACAAAGAACTGAAACTGTCACAGCAATAAAAAGTTGAAATATTAATCCATTCAACTACAAAGATTAATCCTGAATGCATTTTTCTTCATGAAAGAAGTCAGATTGAAAAGTCTAAATGTCATTTGCTATCTTGGAAAAAGGTGAAATAATAAGGCTTAAAAACAAATCAGTGGCTGAGTGAAAAAAGAAAAGGGATTAAGAAAAAAATAAACAAACTAATAGATACAGACAATAGTATGGTGATTACCAGAGGAAAAGGAAGGTGGGGGAAGGAGGTAGAAGGAGGTAAAAGGGGGGTAAATGGGGATGAAAGGACATTTGAATGCATGGTAAACGCACAATACAATATACAGATGATGTATTAAATAAACCCTTGAAATCTATATAATTTTATTAACCAATGTTACCCCATTAAATTCAATAAAAATTTTAAAAATATAGCTTGAAAAAATTGGCAAATATTGACTATAAAGTAGTCACAGAAGGGATTTTTAAGTTTGTGACAAACCGTTCTGTATGGGATTGTTTTGGTGAATGCTGTACTTCATATGTTTCTCAAAATCTATAAAGTTGAACAACACAAAGGGTTAACTTATTGTGTTCTGTGTGAAAATTGTAAAAAAATATTAACCAAGATGTCAGGTGATCACAAGATGGAATATAGACTGTAACAAATAAATCTAACTATATTATGAATGTATGGCATAACCTTCCTTAAGGAGAAGCCAAATAGCTGATATAAGCAACTTTGGAAAACATGCTTTGATCTGACACTATAAGGTTAAGTCAAAGGGACTATTTATTAATACTGTATTTAACATTGGTAATTTTTAAAATAACTGTAATAAGTCTTCTCAATTCTGAAACTACATGTATACTAGGACTGAATATATAAGTAAATAAATCATAATTTATTAGCCAGGTTTCTCATTGTCACAGATAGGAGTTAGTAATAAGCAAATTGGGTTGGGCATAGCAGTGTGGCTAGAATCAACCCTGTTTTGCTGGATGAAGGTTAGAGGTTAGTATGGACTCCTATTTATTTTAGTTTTAGAGAGAGAGACAGATATAATTTACATATACATGTGTATAGGTAGGTTTCTATACATACATATATTTCTTAGTTATGTGTGCTATGAAGTTCTAGAAGCATTAACACTTCTGTCAGAAACAAAGAAGATATAGGGAAAAACAACATATCAAGATTGAAAGATTAAACCTAGCAATATGAACAAGTACATTCAAATAAAATAGACTGCACAACCATATTAAAAAGTATATAATGAAAGATTAGATAAGAGCAAAGACTCAACTATATGATTTATATAAGAAATTCACATCATACAGTAATTAAAACCTGTATGTGTTACAAATGCTCTGTGGGGGGTGGATAATTTTTCCCTTCTTCCCTTCTAGGTTCTTTAGCTAGTCTAATAATTCAGTTGACTTAAAACAGATTAACAGGAGAAAAGCAGATTTAATTTCATTTGTACAAGAGACTCATAAACACAGGGAACTCTCAGGCAGTCAGGTATTGCTGTTCTCAGCTAAGGAGAAGGGGGTACAGTGCTCTGAGGCTTCAAAGGGGAAGAAGATAATTCACAGGAATGAGAACAAATGTGTGGCACACAATCGTTTGCCATGCCGTGCGGAGAAGTCTTTCTGATATAAATATTGACCACTGGTAATAGTTTTCTTCCCACTACAGACTCCCTATCTAAATTATTTTAGTCAGTTAAGGGGGACGTAAAAAGCTCCTTCTAAATCTGCTGGGCCCTGATTGCCTTAATCTCGAAATAATCCACGTGATATAGTGGCACGTTTGGAGCATCCTAGTCTGAAGCCCTCAGCTCAAAGATTAAATTTTAATTAACTTATTCATGGGCTTATACAATAAATTATCTTGAAACAAAAATATTGTTAATTTAATAACAGTTGAGAGAAGAATGTACAGAATTTAATATATTAGCAATCAATATATAGAATTCAATATATTAGGAATCAACATATTTCAAATTATAAAAAAATATTCTATACAATTTATTAACTATTTAATTTCTCATCTAAGAGTGAAAATAATAACTTCAATTTAATGAGTACCTATAATGCTATAGTGTTTATATTTTTTACCCAAACTATTTCTTTTGTCACCTGAACTTTAAAAGGTAGATATTATAGTATTTATCCAAATATTTAAGCAGTAAATAAAGATTTGAAGATGAACAATTGTCCAAGTTCTCATAACTAATAAGTCTTAAAAGCAAAATAAATTCTGATGGTTTTTACTTTAGTTCCTCCTCACACACAAAAAAATATCTGTTGAAGGAAATCACTCCAAAGTTTCTGATTTTGTGGCATTTTGTAGTAAAGTATTTTTAAAGCTATTATGTAACAATGATAATTGTAAACATTCTTCTTAAATACATCATGACCAGCATAGAATTGGCTATACAGAAAAGAATGAAAAGAGAAACTCACTCATAATTTTTTTTCTCAAAATCAACTCATTACAATTTTAGAAATTTTCATTTTAGCTTGACCAAGCAGAGGTGCAGTGGGTAGAGTGTCGGCCTGTGATGCTGAGGACCCAGATTCAAAATGCCAAGGTCACTGGCTTAAGCGCTGACTCACCAGCTTAAGCATGGGGTCACTGGCTTGAGGCTTGAGCAAGAGATCATATAGACATGACCATATGGCAGCTGGATTGAGCCCAAAGGTACCTGGCTTGAAGACCAATATCACTGACTTGAGCAAGAGGTCACTTGCTCTCCTGAAGCCCCGCCTCCCCATTCAAGGCACATATGAAAGAAAAAGAGGTCAATGAACAACTAAAGTGCTGCAACAAAGAATTGATGTTTCTCATCTTTCTCCCTTCTTGTTTGTCTGTCTGTCTCTCTCTCTCTAAAAAAATAAAATAAAATAATTTAATTCTAGTTTACTTTCTATGCATATGGTTGTTATAGATGACATTTTTTTGCATGTAAAATTATATATTTTTCTCTTTTAATTTTTGAATAAATAATTCCATGAATTATAAAAAACTTTACAAACTTATTCTGTGGTTGCAAAATAGTTCATTGCATTGACAAAATATACTTTAAACATCAATGAGAAATAATATAAAGAACTTCTGTGTACATACAAATGTTATTTCCTTTTCAGTTTTTCTCTTTTGTATATTTTCCTATAAGTATATTTAATATTCTCAGATTAATTGATGTTTTGATATATTTCAAAATCGCTTTGCAAAAGTGAATTTTCACTAATTTTTACTTTTACCAGCATGCTATGACAGGATCACATTTTATTTTAGACATTACTTATGTATTTTGGCAATTAAATGATTTTTAAAAAGTAAGAATTCTTTTTCTTTTTTTATTCATTGAGAGGAGGGAAAGCAGAGAAACAGACACCCACATGCACCCTGACCAGGATACACCCAGTAAGCACACTAGAGGGTGATGCCCTGCCCATCTGAGGCTTTGCTCTGTTGCTCAGCAACCCAGCTCCTCTTAGCACCTAAGGCAGAGGCCGTGGAGCCATGATCAGTGCAGGGGGCCAATTCGCTCCAATCAAGCCATGGCTGCAGGAGAAGGAGAGAGAGAAAGAGAGAGAGAGAGAGAGAGAGAGAGAGAGCAAGACAGACAGGTGAGAGGGCACTTCTCCTGTGTGAACTGACTGAGAATCAAATCCTGGACATCCACATACCCAGCTAATACTCTACCACTGAGCCAAACAGCCAGGGCCAAGTAATAATTCTTTTGGGAAAATTCATTGATATATATTGAGAAATTAATTACTGTAGCTAATATAAAATTCTGAGCATTAATGTTTTGTTTTGTTTTTTTTATAGAGTGTACATTTTCATTCTCTAGAATCTGTTTTAAATGGTCTAAATTGTGCAATAAATTTATGGAAGAGACATAAACAGTGATCCTATAGCTCTTCATATATTTATTTAAATTTTTATTGATTGATTTAGTGAGAGAGGAAAAGAGAGAGAGACAAGTCTGTCCTTGTATGTGCCCTAACTGAAGATTGAACTGGCAAACTCTGTGCTCTAGGACAATGTTCCATCCAACTGAGGTATCTGGCCAGGGTGTTCTTCATATTTTTAATTGGTAAGACTAATCTATAAGTAGTATCTGAGTACAGAATTAAAACATTTTATTTTTTAACTTTTATGATAAATATATTATTCACATTTGTATTATGTGCAGCAAGGAGAACTTTAAAAACGAATCTAACCAAGTTTTAAATACTTGAAATGAAAATACAAAGCAGTATTTAATTTTTTGAAAATGAATAATAATGAAAAGACATCTGCTAAGTGTATTTTTGCATAGTGTAGAAGGAAGTGGATTGTTATCCATGCCCCTTAATTATTGAACTGTTTCCTTTGACAGTATAATATGGTATTTATTTTGAACAGATATTTTGGATAATTATGGAAAAAAAATCTAATATGTAAGATAATGATTATTTTACTCTTTGGCTGACACTTTTTTAAATGGTTTATTGTATATATTTCTTTTTTTTAATTTCTTTATTTTTTTTATTCATTTTAGAGAGGAGAGGGAAAGACAGAGAGAGAGAGAGAGAGAGAGAGAGAGAGAGGAGAGACAGAGAGAGAGAAGGGGGGAGGAGCTAGAAACATCAACTCCCATATGTGCCTTGACCAGGCAAGCCCAGGGTTTCGAACCAGCGACCTCAGCATTTCCAGGTTGACGCTTTATTCACTGCGCCACCACAGGTCAGGCCTATTGTATATATTTCAAAAGTGAGTTTTACCTGTTGTCTTAATCAATTTGGGCTTTGATAACAAATTATTATAGACTGGGTAACTTAAACAACAAATATTTACTTTGTATTGATAAAGAGCTGCTAAATTCAAAATCAAGGTGCTGTAGAACCAGTGTCTAGTGAGTGAGTACCCACTTCATGGTTTGCAAATATTCATCTCATATGGCAGAGAACAGTGTGAGCACCCTCTTCTGTCCTTCTGTCTCCTCCTTCCCGTTACTGTTTCTCCTCTTCCTTTTTTCTCCTCTTTCTTCTTTTTCTTCTCCTTAATTAAAGCAGTAAGCTTAATTATTTTCCTAGCTTTACTGAGGTTTAATTGGCAAAGAAAATTTATATATTTAAGGTGTGCAATTTGATGTTTTAATATACACAAACTTTGGAAAATAATCACCACAATCAAGATAACAATATATCTATTATCTCACGTAGTTTCCATTTTCTTTGTTTCTTTTTAGTTGTTGTTGGTGGTGAGAACACTTAAGATTACTTTCTTAGCAGATTTTAGGTCTATGGTACAGCAGTGTTAACAGTAGTCACATACCAATATATCAGAACTCCAGCTCTTAATTCATTTTGCATAACCTTTGACTGTCTTCCCATTATATACCTGTATACCTATACCTATATCTGCATCCATACCTATATCTATATCTCACGTTTATTTGCTCCTTTATTCATTGGCTATTAGGTTGTTTCCATTTTATTATTTTTTGAGAATAACACTGCAGTAAATGTGGGAATGTAGATTTCTCTCCAACTATTTTTATGCATATGCCCAGAAATGAGATTGCTGGATCTTATGGTATTTTCAATTTTTCTAAGAACCTCCATACTATTTTTTATACTGGATATCATACTGGATATACCAATTTACATTTTCACCAGCAGTGTATAAGGATTCCCTTTTCTCCACATTGCCACAAACACCCATTATCTTTGATCCTTTTTATAATAGCTGTTCGAACATGTGAAAGATTACATCTCATTGTGGTTTTGATTTTCATGTCCCTGATGATTAGTGATGTTGAACATCTTCATATGCCTTTTGCCCATTTGTATGTCCTCTTTTGAGAAGTATCTTTTCAGGCTTTTTGTCCATTTTTTATTTTTTTGCTATTAAGTTCTATGAGTTCATTAATATATATTTTAGATATTAACTCCCAATAAGGAAAAAATGTTTGCATATATTTTCTTTTATTCTTTAAATTGCATTTTTACTCTGCTGTTTGTTAAGTACAAGTTTTTTAGTTTGCTATAATCTTACTTTCCTATGTTTGTTTTTATTGCCTATCTTTTGTGGCTCACTTCTAAACAATCATTGCCCAAATTAATGTTAAAAAACCTATGTTTTCTTCTAGTAGTATAAGATTTTTAGAAGTAGTTATTTTTATATGGTTGAGCTAAAGATTCAATTTTATCCTTCTGCCTGTAGATTTATAGTTTTTCCAAAACCGTTTATTGAAGAGACTGGCCTTCTCCTCATTATGCAATCTTGGCACCCTTTTTGAAGATCAATGGACCACACATGTGTAGATTTATTTCTTGTCTAGTATGTTTCATTGGTCTCTGTATCTGTTTTTATGCCAATACTACACTGTATTGATTATGTAGCTTTAATGTTGTGAAACCAGGAAGTGCAATGCTTTCTGCTTTGTTCTTCTTGCTCAAAATTGCTTTGTTTATTCCGAGTCTTTGTGGTTTCATAAGAATTTTAGGATTTTTTTTTCTGCAAAGAATGGCATTGAAGTTATGATTAGAATGCATTGACTTTATAGATTACAATGAGCAGTATATACATTTTCTTGGTATATTGCATGTTTCTACTAATTAATCCATTTCTTCCATATTATCCAACTTGTTGGCATGTGATTTTTAAAATTGCATTTTATGACCCTATGTATTTCTTAGGTCTCCATTATAATGTCTCTTCATTTTATTTTGTTCATTTGTACCTTCTTTTTTTGTGGTCTAGTTAAGTGTTTGTAGATTTTGTTTTTGAAAAAATAACTCAGATTTTTTTACTTTTACTTTATCTTTTTCTATACTCTTTTTCATTTATTTTTATTGTACTCTATTATTTTTCTCCTATGAAATTTGGCTTAGTTTATTTTTTCTAATGGCTGGTGATACAGAATTAAGTTGTTTATTAGAGATTTCTCTTCTTTTTTTTTTTATGTAGGCACTCATTGCTATAAAGTTCCCTCTTAGAACTGCTTCTGTTACATATCATAAGTTTTGCTGTGTTGTGTTTTGGTTTGTCTTTTTAAAAATTTCTCTTGATTTTTATTTTTGACCTATAGGTTATTAAGAATGTGATATTTAATTTCCTCATATCTGTGAATTGTTCTATTTTTTTAAACTTTTAATGATTTCTCCTGTCATTCTATTGTGGTCAGAAAAGTTACTTGGGGTTATTTCAATCTTCTTACATTAGTTAAGATTGTCCTGCGACTTAACTTGTGATCTATCCTAGAGAATGTCCCATATGTACTTGTGTACTTGAGAAGAATGTGTATTCTGCTATTGGATGCAATGTTCTATATCTATTGGGGGTCATTTGGTCTATAAATAAAGCAAGTATTGATATATGTAAAGAAAAAATGGACAAATATATAAAGAGTACCCAGCATTTAGTAATAGATAAACTATCTAGACAGAAAAAAATAAAAATTATTTGAACAGCAATTTGTTTATTCTTTACAAAGGAGGCTGCACACTTATGACCATATTATGTTCTAGAAACCTCACATCTTAATACTATCATACTTGGGGTTAGAATTTCAGGATATGAATTTAAGGATGCACAAACATTCAGGCATAACACTTGTTTTAATCATGAAACTGTCTCAATTATATATATAAAATCTAAAAGATTAGTAAATATCTAATGGTTTTTAAAAAGATAAATTCTCTCTTAAAAAGGTACTTATAAAAAGACTGTCCTGTTTTCTAAAAATTTAAATTAAGGCTGATTAAAATATGTATTAGTGAAGAAATAGATGTATTTGCTATAAAATATTTGACTTTGACTTTAATGAGCAGTTTTATAATGCTGTTGTTCACTGGTCAGGCCATAAAACTCACTTTACTTAAATGATAATAAAAACAATGTGGAATTATATTTCTTACATATAACATAAGTTGTGGTAACTAAGGAATAACTTAAAAAGTTTAACTAATGTTTAATTTAAAAAATATAGAAAATTTTTATCAAATATTTATCTTAATTTCTACCCTATGCAAAATATAGCATGCTAGTTCTAAGTACTATGTTATTGTAAATCATAAGAATCATAATATGTAAATTGACTTCATGGGATATAAAATTATGAAATTAAGGAATATGCAAATTTAGAAAAAATTATAATTTATTGCTTTTAGTATTATTGTGTATAAGTATGTGTGAGTATGTGTGTGTGTAAGAAAAGTAAAAGACATACTCAATATGCAAGTTGTTTTATCTCAATTATTTTATTGTTAAAATAAACTGGTTGGAACTGATATTCTCTAAGGCTTATTCTAGTTAAAAATTGAGAGATTCTCTGTTGCTCTTGTGATATCTCAGTAAATTTCACTAAGTGAACATTGGAAAGCTCTAATTAAAAAAGAGATAATTAGAATTAAATTAGAATAATTTCTCTCTAAACTCCCCTAAGATCTTATTCCAATGAAAATAGTAAAACTATCAATGATGCTGTCTTTTTTTGGAAAAAAGTTTCCTAACAGAAGGCATTTGATATGTAAAGTCAGGTCATTTTTTAAAAAATTTTCTCTCAGATCTGTGTAGATTCTAATGTGGTATTTTGGAGCCAAAATGTGCTGTACAGACTGTTCTGTATCCATATACTCTCTAATTCAAAGGATAAGGGAAAAACAATGGTTTCTGACTATAGATTGTATAAAAGTCTAATCTGACTTTGGCTTTATGTAGACTCTCATCATGTCTGTATTTTGGCAACACCACACATGAATTTATGTCCAGGTCAATTTCAAAGAAGGATGAATTTGTGAAATATAGTATTTCCTCCTACATTAATATCCTGACCACAATGGCTGGACTTAACTTCCCCTCAACTTGGCTAAACTTTTGACAGATTTATTCCTGACTATAGGGTCCTAATCTCCCTTCTCTTAAAGAATTTAAATTAAAAATTTGTGATTGTAAATATTTTCTCTGTCCCTTTGAGGTATAAATCTTTTCCAGTCTCTTGCCAATTTTAAACCCAAGAACATCTTTCTCAGTGACCTAGAAGCCCTCTTTTAGAAATAGAATCATAAAGAAAGGTACATCTCAAATTTCTTTGGGAGAGAAAGAGCCTAATTTCTAAAAGTATTAATTAACAAATACAGAAGGCCTAATCACATGAATTAACTCCCTCTTTCTGTCCTTAAGTAGCTTTCATAATTTATTTCAAGCCTTAAAAACGCTCCTGTCTTTTGTTTCAGGAAAACTGAATTGGCTCTCTTTCTCTTACTATGATAATCTTGACCTTTATTGCAGTAATGTTGAATAAAGTCTTCCTTGCCTGTTTAACTTGTGCAGTGAAGTTTTTCTTTTACAACTACAAAGTAGAAATAAGTATGATACATGCTAAATTTCAACTTTGCATTGAAAAATATAATCCCCCTAAAAGAAAACTAAAACTCCAGTAATATTAAGTGATATGTACTCCAATTTTAATATAATAATTATATACTGCTCACCAAAATTAGGGGATATTTCAAAATAAATATAAAGCTATACAATATTCCTTAATTTTTGTGAACAGTATATTTAACATTTTTAAAAATTTTTCATTTATTCATTTTTAGAGAGGAGAGAGAGAGGGAGAGAGAGAGACAAAAAGGGAGAGAGAGGAGAGAGAGAGAGAGAGAGAGAAGGGGGGTGGAGCTGGAAGCATCAACTCCCATATGTGCCTTGACCAGGCAAGCCCAGGGTTTCGAACCGGTGACTTCAGCATTTCCAGGTCAACGCTTTATCCACTGCACTACCACAGGTCAGGCCTGTGAGCAGTATATTTAGTAATATATTCCAAATTAAGACATTCTTCACTATGTTATCACAATTTCTCTAGAAAAATAATGCTATGATATATAAATACATACACATAATTGTTATTTATGTTAGAAAACATAATATACATTTTTATTTATTTTAGGAATTCTTTTATATATAATATAAATATTTGAATAAAGATAATTTTCTTTTCAAGTTTTTCAAGTATGTACTTTTTATTTTAATAAGATAATAATATAACTATCCAAGCAAATGATTATTTTAAACAACACTAGCACAATAAAGATACATACACACATATATGTTCATACATTATATTTATGCATATATTAATTTGCAATTAATCTTATTATATGGCTTCTGTTGTTTAAGTTATAAGCTAATATAGGCTTTGAGCTCCTAATGGGTTTTTGTAAAATGCAGAGAAAAATCTTGCGTGGGAACAAAACAATAGAATAAAGTAAAAGAAATAGATGGCAGACAGAAATTTGTTTGCAAACAAGTCCTGAAGGGGTAAAGTCTTAAAGCAAGTGGCTCTGATTTATGAAGCTTTGGTTGGGGACTGGGCTTTGTCATTTAAATCAAGGGTTAATCTAGGCATTTTAGAGCTGTTACTTCATGAGATACTCTGGCACAGGGTCATGTGAGAGAGGTGAAGTCTACTTTGAATTATTTTATTATTTATATACTATCTTACTTAGAACATCTCTCCCAGAGTCCACCAATAAGTGGAGAGGGTGGCAGCTAACAATATCTAAGAACATGCGTCTGATACAGTTACCATGGTTGCACTAGATGAGCAACTAGAAGAAAAAGTTGCTCATTAAATTAAATTCTTTCTTCTAGAGTGAGTCTGCAATTGGGGATCACAATTAACTCATTAATTCCTAAGAAAGTATGTATATGGCTTAGGTGAAATGAACACTATTTCCTTATCTGAATAAAAAACTGCTTGGATTTTTTGTTTATTTTTTACTCAAATTCATTAGACAGTTTAATATGAATACAATTATGTATTTCACTGTGGTATAACAAAGTCTATTTTAAAAATGAACCACACTAGACAGGCCCAGCCTCCTTGAGGAAATGAATCATGTAGAAATCACATTTGTTGCAAAAAATGACTTGTTGTCTAGAGCCCATTGCACATTTTGGGGGAATGAACGGACTAATTTTCAACAACAGGGGAACTGGATATACCATGTATTACTCACTGACAAATATATAAACTCTGTTTCCAGCTTTTCTTTGAAGAATTGCACTTAGGAAATCCTAATTATGTAGTATATCAGCCAAGAGATATGAAATGACAACTTAAAGGCTTTTTTTCAAATTATGACTGCCATTTTTAAGTGATATTATTTATTACAGAACAGCAGACATTATATTATTTTGCACTTCTTAAAACTGAAGGAAAGTTCCAAATACCATAACATCTAAGCACTTCTACTAAGTATTATGAATCAGTCAAGCAAATGAAAGTTCTAATAGTCTGAAAAGAAGTGTTAGAAATAATAAGATTAGTGAATAGTTACTATAGGGAGAAATGGGCTACAAGGACAGTTTTAAGATGTATAAAACAATATTTAATGTGTGCTAAGAACTTAGAATGGACATAATTTTCTCACTAAAAGGAACTAATGGTCAATGGAGCAGGCAGATAATAGATTGCAAAGAACCTGTGGTAATGGATAGAATAGATAAAGTATATTTTGAGTTTCATGACGTTCTGATTAGAGTTTAATGTTTTGGTCTGTCTTTTATTACTAATTATTTCACTTACCAACATAATACAGTACCCTTTTTTTGGAAATGATTAATAGTTTTAATTCAGTAGTTCTAGATCTTTTAATCTCTATATTATAACTTTTACAATTGTGTTAAATAACAGAAGCATGTTTGATTTATTATAAATGTGTACTAAATATGTTAAAGTCTCTGAAGTAAATACATTTCTTGTTATCATATGTATGTTTTTTTAAGTGAAAATGAGTGAAAACATTATCACCTTTAGAATGAGATCAACTCAGGTTATCCTACAATAAGAATTCTAGCCTCACTGATACGGTTATGTTAGTTAATCTCTTTGAATTTCACTCTTTCAATTTTTAAATATGAATATAAGTTAATATGTATTTCTACAAGAGAGAAAATTATTCTAAATTGAAGCTGTAGCTGCCCTTTTCGGCCTCCACAAGAAACTCTTTGTAGCTTTATCTAAGTTAATCTCCAACAAAGAGTCAAGGAAATGCTATATATCCATGTACTAAGATTCCTATGCAAGAAATATATGTTATTTTAATTGCAATATTAACAGTATAGTAAGTTGTCTGATTTCCTGAAACGAAGGGAAAATTTATGGGAAATTTTCACTGAACTTCTTTAAAATCAATTGAGCATGTGAATTTTATTTCTTCATTTTTTATATTTCATCCCAGCTTTCTGATGTTCTGTTTGCTTATGTTAATGTTTTTAACATTGACTTTTAGAGAAAAACATTGACCTAATAGTACTATCAGTTCTACCACTATCATTACATCATTAGATAGAAATATTTTAGCTGTATTTTGTATTCTTCCAGAAAAATAATATTATATGCTTGAGTTATAGCAGGTACCACTGGTTAGCTGCTCTGATACCTGCTCCCAAATTTGTTTCCCTAGCTATCTTATAACTACTTTGGATACTGTTGTCCAAAAACTGGTAAGTGGAAGTCTGCCTCAGTGTTCGTAGAAATCCTCTGTTTTGTGGCATAAACGCTACTCCACCTTCATATTCTTTCTTCCTGCTGGAGATGGTTGTACTGACAGGAGCAATTAGTAATCAGCTCTGACATCTCAGAGCCTTGACTCAATCCAACAGCTGAACTTGCTCTACATTTCTTGTTATGTGAGCAAAAATAATCTATTTGCTTAAGCTTGGATGAATGCTATTCTGTTTTTAGCAGCTAAAGACATTCCTATCAGATATATTTTGCTATATCTTTTTTCCTTTTTGGACTTGAATCTCCAAACAAATAAAAGTATATGTGATGGTTAATTGTATGTCAACTTGAATGAGCCAAGGATGGCCCACATAACCCATAAACATTATTTCTGGAGTGTATCTGTGAGGTGTTTCTCGATGAGATTAACATTTGAATCATTGGAGTCAGTAAAGTAGGTCGTCCTCCCTAATGTGGGTAGCATCATCCAGTCAATTAAAGGACTACATGAAAGAAAAAGCAGTAGAATAAGGAATTTGCCCTTTTTTTAATGCCTCCCTGCTTGAGCTAAGAGTTTGATTTTCTCCTGCTCTTAAACTGGGATTTACACCATCAGCTTCCCTAGTTCTCAGACTTTTGGATTTGGCCTGAGATTACACCACTGGCTCTCCTAAAGCACCAGCTTACAAATGGCAGATTATGATACTTTTCAGCTTCTGTAATTACATGAGGCAATTTCTCATTATATATCTATATGGGTATCCATATAGATGTAGACATACTTGTTCTTCTGAAGGAGAACCTTAATACAGTAGGGATCAGATACCAGAATGTATATAAGCATTCTAGTTCCAGATATCGTCATTCTCTCTGTCATGTTTACCCTAATTGGGTTGTGAAGACTAACTATGAATTTAGAAAATGAAACTAAACTAAAAATAAATTTCAGTTTTAATCTTACCACTTGCATCCCTCTCCAATCAATTAATGGCCAATCTCAATACATTGTTGTTTTTGAATCAGGTTTGCTAAATATTGAGTGGGAGTAATTATTTTAACTATTCTGACATGTTCACCTGAAACTACATTTTATGAATTCATCTTCGTGTATGTTAGCAAAGAGAAATATCTTACAAACAAAGGAAATAATTTTGCCACCAACCTTTAGGAAATTCAAATAACACATATATAAAATTTTTAGAAAATGTACTAATAAATTTATTTTTATTTTTTTATGTCTCCTTCTTTAAATGACATATCTTTTCTTGGTATTCTAATAGAGAGTTAAAAACTAAGTGCTGAAATTACCTTGCTTGTGCACATTATAGAAAATAAAGCATAGAAATTTCTATGTGATACTTCTACTATAAAAATTACATATATGTATACCCCTCAGCTATCTTTATTACCAAGGAAGCATGATTATAAATTTATAGAAATAAAAAATTAGACCCAAGTGAAGGAAAAAGAGATTATATTGAATTTGTGGCATTGAACTTATTGAGATTTTTAAAAAAAGAAATTCGTAATTGGATTCTCTTGGCAAAATGCCTGAAAGCTGTGAAATGTGGGAAAAAAAGGGAAAACATTTATGAAAGGTTGATATCTAAGGCAAAAATGAAACTTCTGAGCCATGTTCCGAATAGATTAATTATAGACCTAAATAATTGACATCGTTGCCCTAAAATATACAGCACATTAAACATAAAGGCTGAATCACTGGAGATACTGCAAACAACATAGAAATTTCATTATTTGTTAAGCTGGATCTATTGTATTTGGGCTAAACTTGTCTGACACTTAAATCTAAGATGAATGCTACCCTCTCATGACCAATCTCCTCACTGAATTCTGAATGTAGGTGAGGGAAGCATATACTATAAATGCCCTCTCTTCAGGAAGGTGTCAGTTCTCAAGTACTCTTAGGATAGATTCTTTTCTTTTTTAACATGGATGGTGAGAGAGTCAGAGAGAAGGACAGATAGGGACAGACAGACAGGAAGGGAGAGAGATGAAAAGTAATAATTTTTTGTTGCAGCTTCTTTGTTGTTCATTGATTACTTTCTCATATGTGCCTTGAGGGATGGCAGGGAGGGTGAGGATTACAGCAGAGCGAATGGCCTCTTGCTCAAGCCAGTGATCTTGGGCTTAAGTCAACGACCTTGAGCTTCAAGCCAGCGACCTTTGAGCTCAAGCCAGAGACCATGAGGTCATGTCTATAATCCCACACTCAAGCCAGTGACCCTGCGCTCAAGCTGGTGAGCCCGTGCTCAAGCCAGTGACCTTGGGGTTTTGAACCTAGGTCTTCTGCATCATAGTCCAATGCTCTATCTGCATTGGACTGGTCAGGCTTTTCTTTTTAACTACACTTTTGAACTCTTTTAAAAATGATATTTCATCACAGTTTGAACTTTATCAACCTGTTTCATTTGGCATATCTCCTTAGACCTAAACTAGGTATCTACATATTTCCATGGTTATGAAACGGTTTGATTCAAAACCTCTGCCATAAGGAATTCTTTATACTGGATAAGACTTTTGAAGGGAATTTGATTGTGAGAAATATGGAAAAACTCAGCAAACAGTGAGTAGTGTGATGTGAAATAATGACACAAAGTGAGATGGTAGCAAACAGAACCCGCAACTAAATAGAAGCTGTGGTGGAGGGGGAGTAAAGAGTTATAAGTGGAACAGAAAGGGACTGAGTCACCACAATGGCAGTGATTCATGAGATTTAGGTTTTATTTAGATTGGCTTTTCAATTTCTATGTCGTTTGGCTGTACACTCATTGATAGTTTGTCTTCTTTACTTTCCCATGCACCTTTACAATGTTTCCCCATATATACTAGCTTAAATATTTTTCCGCAACCTGAAAAATTCTAAGTAACATAGTAGATGAGCACAAATCTTTATATATGGATATGAGTGTAAAATTTTACCATTTGATGAATTGTACTGAAGTAAAACTCCTGAGAAAATTTGAGCTTTGCCAAGATAGAAAACATAGTTGCCTGTTTTTGTTGTTTGTTCTTTTTGTTTGTTTGTTGGAGAGCAGTATTTGTTTATCTTTTAACAAATTCTCTATTTGAAACTAAGCCAAACCACAATGTTTTATTCTTTTGAAGACAGAAAATATAATCAAGCCTTGATTAGTGATGCTGATTCTTCTTTTTTGGTTGACATACTACCTACCACTGCATGAGGATTCAAATACATATTTTAACTACAGAAAACAGTATAAAATTTCTGAGATCTGTTATCCTCTATCATCATCTAAATGCCAGTCATTCCTGGCATCTGTCTTGACTCCACCTTCACCTCTATGCTGCTCTGTACTTCTTCTTCTCTGAATCTCTCATTACAGGCTTCTGTGCCATCCCATTTCACTGGGCCATCTGGAACGCTAGTGCACCACTGAAAACAAAGCAAAACAACACAAAATTACATGGCATTAGCATTTTCACTGAATGTTCTCTACTTGCCTTAAATGAAATCTTTCTCTCCTTAAATGGACCTTACGAACCTATTAAGTGAATGGAAAAGGTTTATTCTTCCATTATGTATCCTCTGAAAAATTAAAAATGTTAGGAGAAGAGAGGGAGAATGGCAACTTTAACTTTTTTCTCATTACTCTTATTCCTTCAAAAGTATTTTCTTTCACACTCATGTAAAGACAGTTTTTCGCAGGGTGACCAACTATCACTGTTTACCTGAAACTGCTTTTATTTTAACACTGCAAGTCCTATACCCTGAAAAATCCCCCAGTCACATGCAAACCTGGATAGTTGGTCACCCTAGATCTTCAAGTAATATCACCCAGCAATCTTCCTGTAACCATAATTCCTGTGCTTATGAGACTACACAGTCAAATATGACTTCTGTTTCTACTGCTTGATCGAAAGTTTGATGGTCTTGCCGGGCGTGGTGGCGCGCACCTGTAGTCCCACCTACTCGGGAGTCTGAGGCAGGAGGATCGCCTGAGCCCAGGAGTTCTGGGTTGTAGTTCGCTATGCGAATCAGGTGTCCGCACTAAGTTCGGCCTCAATATAGTGATCTCCCTGGAGCGGGGCACCACCAGGTTGCCTAAGGAAGGGTGAACCAGCCAAGGGTGGAAAGTTTGATGGTCTTGCTAATTGATGAAATTCTCTACTTTCCAGGTTTGAGATTAAAATTCTGTTTTTTCTTCTGTTCTTTTGGAAACTTGTCAAGCCTTTCAAGATTGCTCTGATGCATTTATATTTAAATATTGGTGTCCCCCATAAGCCTTGTCCTTTATTACCTTTAGTTTATATGTTCTCCACGGCTGGACTCACTTAATTCATTATTGCATGAGATTTTAGAACTGTTTCTATATATTTCTGCATTGCTGATTTCAACCAGAAATCTGTTTTTTAGTGCATGCTCTAGTTTTTATGCAATTTTAATTTCTTTTTGTTACAGTTAATGGCATGCATTGGTTTTTAAATTGGAGTTAAAGGGCAATGACTCTTGGATTGAACATAACCACAAAGCAATTAATGTTTTACAAACATCACTTTTACATAATTGTAGTTGTTTTTAAATGTAAAATATTATTATCTGATAAAAACATCCTCTTATTTTGTTTTAAGATTGAATCATGGCTTCTTTGAGTAGGTGTAACCTTCTGTTATATATGTGGCTGTTACACACTTCAACATCAAAGGTGCAATATTTTATCATTTGAGGCACGTGCATATATTGCCTATTTTCAAGTTTCCCTTGGCGATCAAGACAAGAATTGGGCTCCTCATATTGTATGTCATAATTCTGAGGAAATGCTTCGTGACTGGACAAAAGAAAAATGCAATGGAATGCCTTTTGTTATTCCCATGGTTTGGCGTGAACCTAAGGACCATAGCAGTGACTGTTACTTCTGTCTGATCCATAAAAAGAGCAGCGGCAAGAAAAAACAGCATATGGTCGCATATCCTTGTATTCCTTCAGCAATACAACCTATCCCACACTCTGAGACACTCCTGGTTCTAGTTTTCTTTTCTTTTCTTTTTTTTTTTTTTTTTTGTATTTTTCTTAAGTTGGAAATGGGGAGGCAATCAGACAGACTCCCACATGCGCCCAACCAGGATCCACCTGGCATGCTCACCAGGGAGCAATGCTCTGCCCATCTGGGGCATCGCTCTGCTGCAATCAGAGCCATTCTAGCGCCTGAGGCAGAGGCTACAGAGCCATCCTCAGTGCCCGGGCCAACTTTGCTCCAATGGAGCCTTGGCTGTGGGAGGGGAAGAGAGAGACAGAGAGGAAGGAGAGAGGAATGGGTGGAGAAGCAGATGGGAGCTTCTCCTGTGTGCCCTGGCCGGGAATCAAACCTGGGACATCTACACACCAGGCCAACGCTCTACCACTGAGCCAACTGGCCAGGGCCCTGGTTCTAGTTTTCAATGGTTTTATTTCTTCTAAAGATAAAGAAAGTGAACATGGTGATCAAGTGTATGTTGATAAGATGCATGAGGAAATGGTTGTAGAATCTGAAGGGTCTTCTTCTGATGCCAAGCAGTCATTAACCCCTAAGCAGTTTAGCCAATCCAAATTGAATGACTTAGTAAGAGATTTGGGCCTATCAAAGAAAGCAGCTGAGTTTTTAGCCTCCAGGCTTTAAGAAAAGAATGTACTTCACTGGTCAGCTAAAGTTTCCCATTTTAGGAAGCATGAACAAAATTTTGTGGATTTTTTTCTGAAAAAAAAAGTGTTTTCTGAAGACAAACACTTTGTCTACTGTCAAGATATCAGTAGTCTTCTCATCCACCTAGGTGTTACCACTTACAGTCCAACAGAATGGTGACTATTTCTTGACAGCTCTAAACAGAGTCTGAAATGTGTTCTCCTACACAAGGGTAATGTTTATGCAGCTGTTCCAATTGGTTATTCAACTCATCTGTGAGAACATTATAATAACATAAGAATTTTCCTCGAATTTCTGAAGTATGTGGAGCATAACTGGATCATTTGTGTGGATCTTAAAATGGTAAATTTCTTGCTAGGACAACAGAGAGGTTTCATGAAGTATCCTTGCTTTCTGTGTTTGTGGGACAGCTGAGCTCAGGAGAAACACTGGACACAGAAGGAGTGGCCGAAACATGAAGCTCTGGATGTAGGGATGCAAAATATTGTGAATGAACCTGTAGTTAATTGAGACAAGATTATTTTCCCCCCACTTCACTTCAAACTTGGCTTAATGAAGCAATTTGTTCAGGCTTTGAATAGTGAAAGTGAATGCTTTCAACATTATTTCTGCTTTTCTTGCCTTGTCTTTTGAGAAAATAAAAGCAGGTGTATTTGATGGACTTCAAATTTGAACCCTCATAAGTGATGAAGAATGTTCCAGGAAGAAATAAGGAGAAGAAGCAGCATGACAGTTTTTTTGTGGCAGTTACAAAGAACTTCCTTGGCAACAAAAAAGCAGAAAATGATGGACTTCTGGTACAAAGGATGCTGTTGGCTTTTCACGACATTGGATGTAACATGAGTATTAAGATTCATCTCCTGAACAGCCACCTTGATAAATTTCTTGAAAATCTTTTTTTTTTTTTTTTTGTATTTTTCTGAAGCTGGAAACGGGGAGAGACAGTCAGACAGACTCCCACATGCGCCCGACCGGGATCCACCCAGCACGCCCACCAGGGGGTGATGCTCTGTGACCAAAGCCACTCTAGCGCCTGGGGCAGAGGCCAAGGAGCCATCCCCAGCGCCCGGGCCATCTTTGCTCCAATGGAGCCTTGGTTGCGGGAGGGGAAGAGAGAGACAGAGAGGAAGGAGGGGGGTGGGGGTGGAGAAGCAAATGGGCGCTTCTCCCATATGCCCTGGCCGGGAATCAAACCCGGGTCCCCTGCACGCCAGGCCGACGCTCTACCGCTGAGCCAACCAGCCAGGGCGATTTCTTGAAAATCTTGTAGCTGTTAGTAATGAGCAGACTACTGCTGGAGCATCAAACAAGATTGTCCTCAACAAGTACACAAATGCAAGAGCTACAAAGGCAAATTTCTGCCTAAATAGAATTTAAATAAGTTTTGCGCAAATTTTATGATTAAAATAAGTGTTTTAATATGTTCTATTTTAAAATTGTAGACAAATTCTGATGCAATCATATCTTTTAGTGTATTAGTGTATTTACTGCATTATATAAATTATTATATTATCACAAAGATGATGCCCAAGAAGACATTCTACTTTATTATGTTAAACTACATGTTGAAAATTGTACAATAAGATGAAAACCTAAAATCTTAAATTGCAAAAAAAAACCTGTAGCTTACAGAGAAAAACTAATGTCAGATTTGAGATCAGCACATTTGAATTAGGTAAGACCAAGTGTTTTTGTGGATGCAACAAAAATTTTGTTCCCCAGTGTTATCAATTATAGACAAGTGATTTTCAAATATATCTCACATTTATTCCCCCCATCTACCTATTACCTGCTGGACATCTCCACTAAAAGTTCACATTCCCATCAATATGTCCCCATCTGAATTTCAATCTTTCTTCTGCTTTTCTATTGTTCATTTTGGTGAAAAACACAAGCATACCCTTAGAGGATTAGAAATAAAAACTCATTCATCTTGCTTACAGCAACCATTCTCACATGCAGTATTCAGTATGAAATATTGTTGATACATTATTTATATACCACCTTTATTCATACAATTTATAAGACACAATAAGATACACCTAAAAGTGTAAGCAAATGCTGATTAGACAAACCACCCGAACATGAGTGTGTCAACCAAGACTCTTCATGGTTTTTGTGTTAGTTGAGGTTTACCAATGAAACAGAGCCAACAGAAGTGTGTGTGAGGGATGGGGTGTGTGCATGTATATGTGCATGTTCAGATATGTGTGGGGTTGATAGATGATAGGTAATTAGATAGCTAGATAGATGATAGATGATGGATAGATAGATAAATAAAGAGGTAGATAAATATATAGATAAATAGATGATAGAAAGATAGGTTAACTGGTAAATGTTTATTTTAAAGAATCAGCTCACATGATTTTTATGTTGGCAAATCTAAAACTCTCAGTGTAGGTTTGCAGTTGGAGACTCAGGGAAGAGTTGATATTAGCGTCTCAAGGAAGATAGTCTAGAGGCAGAATTAATTTCTCCAAGGAGCACTTCATATTTTTTTAAGACTTTTAACTAATTAAGTGAGACCTAGCCACAGTTTAGGGGAGGCAATCTGCTTTACTCAAGGTCTACTTGATTTGAATATTAATAATATCTAAAAAAATGTTCATTGTAACATCAAAACAGTGTTTGACTACATCTGAGCATCACAGAACAAAAAAAAAAGCTATAGAAAAAATTAATACAACAAATAACTGGGTTTTTTGAAAAAAAATTAACAAAATTGACAAACCTCTGGCTAGACTCACTAAGGAAAAAGAGAAAGGACTCATATAAACAAAATTCATAATGAAAGAGGAGAAATCACCACAAACATCATAGATATAAAAAGAATCACAGTAGAATACTATGTAAGATTATATGCCACCAAATTTAACAACCTAAAAGAAATGAATAAATTTCTAGAACTACATTGTCTTCTTAGACTGAGTCATGAAGAAGTGGAAATCGTAAATAGACCGATAAGGAGGGAGGAAATAGAAACAACTATCAAAAGCCTCCTGAAAAATAAAAATCCAGGACCAGATGACTATGCTAGTTGATTTTACCTAACATTCAAAGATTTGGTACCTATCCTACTCAAAGGCTTTCAGAAAACTGAAGAAGAACCAATACTCTCTAACACATTTTATGAAGCCAACATAATCCTGATACCAAAACTGGCAAGGATAATACAAAAAACAAAAAACAAAACAAACCCCCCCCCAAAAAAAAACCACTACAGACCAATATCTCTAATGAATACAGATGCAAAATCCTAAACAAAATATTAGCAAATCGAACATAACACATCAAAAAAATAATACATCACGATTAAGTGGAATTCATTCCAGGAACAGAAGTGTGGTTCAACATCCATGAATTGATCAACATAATGCACCACATCAACAAAACAGAAAACAAAAATCATATGATCCTATCAATAGATGCAGAAAAAACATTCAAAAAGATACAGTATCCTTTTATGTTTAAAACGCACAAAAAAATGGATATAGAAAGAAAATACTTCAACATAATTAAGGCTATATTTGACAAATCATCAACTAATATCATTCTAAACGTTGAAAAACTGAAGATTTTTTCTCTAAAATCAGAAACAAGACAAGGTTGCTCACTCTCTTCACTCTTACTCAACATAGTTCTGGAAGTTTAAGCCAGAGCAATCAGGCAAGAGAAATAAAAGTCTTCCATATTGGGAAAGAAGTAAAGATTATATTATACTTTTTGCAGATGACATAATCCTGTATATAGAAAACCCAAACTACTCCACCAAAAAACTATTAGAAACAATAGATTAATACAGTAAAGTCACAGGATACAAAATCAATATACAAAACGTTTAGTGCTTTTCTATACACTTATACTTTGGAAAATGAACATAAAAAATTATTTTTATAATTGCAAGAATAAAAAAATAAAATACCCAGGAATAAACTTAACAAAGGATGTGAAAAAAAAAGCTATATACTGAAAACTACAAAACATTATTGAAAGAAATGGAAAAATATGTAATCTTCATGGAATGGATGAATTAACATAACAAAAATGGCCATATTACTCAGAACAAGACACTCTGGTGTTCATTTTGGTGTATCGGCATTCAGTTGTTTTTTAACCTTCCTCAACAGGTGACAATCAGTACTCCATCTCCATGGAGGGGTGCACTGATGTTATTAACAACTATCATCCAAACCCTGACCTGAACTCTCAAGTAAAGTGATTGTTTGATGACTTGAGCTTATTTACACATCATATTAAGCTCTTTAAGACTAAAAGCAAGTTCTAAATCTTTTATTTGATTTCACTTTTATTCCATTTGATTGGGTGAAAAAAGTTGATATTCATTTTATATTCAGATGTTTTCAATATTTGTACCTATGTAAAAATAACTGTGACCTTTACTGATAGGTCTGTCTTGTAGAAAGTCAAAGAATACTGATAATATTATGATTATTTATTAAGATGTTAGAAGCATTTCCTAAAATAAATGAGTATTGAACACATAGTATTGTTATTAACACCTTACTTACCACTTACTGAGAAGGAAACATTGGGGTTTTTTTATTTGTTTTCTTTGTCTTACTTATTAAAAAAAAAGGTGAAAAAATTTTCCTTGGTGTAACAATAACAAAAACAAATGATACACAAATTATTGAGTATTTTTAGAATAACATATATGGAAGCTTTACCAATCGTAATCTCTAAAAGAAATTAGAGATGATTATAGTTTGAAATACAATAGACATATTTAAATTCCAGAGAGCACATTCTATTTATTAAAAGCATTCAAAATTTATGGTGCAAATACAGTAAAAATTCAATTAACTGATACCTGACTTGTCTTGAATTTTAATTAGCCAAATTCCCTTCAGATTTCATTTTTAAAAGATCATGATAAATGAAGAGGGAGTTTACAGCAATATAAATTTAAACAACACCTTTGACTATGAGATTTTTTCATTAAAACATCTTTAGTTACACTCCTTGATTTTTAATTTCTTCTTCTAGTAACTTTGCACTTTTCTAATTTTTACATGTAACTATAGTTCTCTTTGTGAAATGCAAATATCCTCTATCCCCTCTCTAGTTTAAAGGTTGGAAGACTGCTCTATATTCTTAGAT
The DNA here is from genome assembly GCF_036850765.1 of Saccopteryx bilineata. Taxonomy (NCBI): domain Eukaryota; kingdom Metazoa; phylum Chordata; class Mammalia; order Chiroptera; family Emballonuridae; genus Saccopteryx; species Saccopteryx bilineata. The sequence continues at coordinate 67,157,461 of NC_089498.1, forward strand.
TTGAGACAATATTTCTTAAAATCACCTGCAGCCCCTCATGGCCAGCCCCATCTTTCTCCTCATCATTACATTATATCACACTGTACCTTGCCTTCTTCCCTAACTGCATTGGTCTTCCATTATCCCTGCACTGTGCTTATTATGTTCCTGTCAAAGAAATGTTTTCACTTGGGAAATTTCTTTCTTCTACTCTAGCTTACACAATACTGAAACATTATATACCAATAGGAGTAAATCTAATACATAAGTAAATTTTAGCTTAATCTGAACTTCCTTGGGAAATCTTTTCTTTATATCCCCCACTCAAACACCACATTATCTGTTCTCTTAATACATCTCTCTATTCATAATAATTATCATAGTTACAATTTAACAAACATTTTGTGTTTGTTGTATCATATAAATATATAAATTTCCCGTTCATAATGGGATACCTCAAAGTGTACCTAAAAGCATTCTTGTTCATGATATTGTCTCCAGGACTTAGTATAGTATCTGATACCTAGTGAGAGTTCAATAAAAATCAGTTGAAAAAATACATGTATACATTTCCTACATAGATAAATAGTCTTCAGAAACAAAACTCTCATACTGAGGAGCTTTGAATTTCAGATACTTTTTGAGAACAGAGTAAAAGTCATTCACATTATTTATGGGGCCATCTTTCATAGATTGCCAGTAAATTCAGTGTACACCTGTAGCACAGAACTCTACCTTCTATCAAGTCAGATAAAATTAGGTGGAAAAAAGAAACATGAACACATAGGAAGTCCTTATCTAATTTGCAATTAATAAAATGACCTATAAATGGATTACTTTTATAGGTAAAGTTGGTAGGCCCTGGGAAAAAAAGCACAAAAATGTAGAGTGGTGGGTGAGATTAAGAAAAGTGGTGGCAATAGGTGAGGATAAAAGGAAACAGATTTAGACATGAAGATGTAACCTTGAAAACACGAATCAAAAACCACTGGCTTATGCTAACCTCACTCCACATACACACATCTGGATTCTGTAATATTTTGAAATAACTCACTTAATTAACACTTTTGTGTGGAACTCCTTTAAAATTCACAAGGACCTTTTTGAGCTGGCTTGTATAAGTTAGGTGAAATCCTATCGAGAGAAGGGAATGACAATTTCATAGACATCATTGATGATCAACAGCAGAACAGTTATTGAGAATGAAAGAACAATAAAGAATTCACACAAGAAAACCTAGATATACAACTATATAACAAAACAAGTTCAGCCACTTTACTTCCCCATGTTTTATCAGAAATAGCTATGTGGATCTGCCAAAGAAATATTTTGAACACAGGCACATACATGTTCACACACATACATATATGTATATATGCTCACACATTCACATACACACATATACACTTGGACATGTGCAGAAATCAGTATAAATACATGTCTATTGAGAATCAGAATAAAAAAAATCCTGATAAAGTTTAATCAAGCTGAAGAAAGTTTTGTGATTATGCATATTTGTAACTCAATGTGGTTTATAATAAGACCATTAAAATAAATTAATTTCTTGTTCTTTAACATTACTTTTCTCCAATAGCAGCATGATTAAAGATGAAGAAAAAATCTTCAACAAGTTCTTTCATCTTTCCTATGCTTACGTTTTTCTGAATTATATAGTCTAAATCAGATTGAGAATAACTATGTAATTAGATATTTTAAAAAACATATTTAGTTGTAGACCTGAGAACAACTGTTTGAGAATTAGATTAATATATAAAATATATAAAATTTTAGAGCTGAGATATTTCTGTGGTTATTTATTTATCTATCTGTTCACTTGAGTAATATTTATGGATTATCAGTCTTAACACTGATAGAAAACAGGTAAGATATTATATCTTTAAGGAATACCTAAATATGAATCAAAATGTTCTATATTGCTATCAGGATCATGAAAAATACTTTGAGAGTCAAGTCTAGATAATTCAGACCAGGGAGTGTCTGCACTTAACTGGATGATCAGAAAGTTTCACTGAATTAATAATTAACTGGGCCTTGAGAAATGGGCATAATTAATAAATGCAGCAGTGATCACTAATGGATTTTTTAAGTGGCAGTAAAATTTTTTTTAACTATTAACAGTTTTTTGGACTCTAAAAAATAAAATTAATAACTACAATTAGGACAGAAGTAGATAGTTGAGAAACACCATTAATGGCTATATTACCTAAATACCTTCAATAAAATCTAGATTGTTCTTATCTACGACAATGCTTTTGCAGATATATAAGGAAACTGAGGCTAAGTACTGTATTTTAACGTGTGATCACATAGCCAGGTAATAGCTGTCAGTGAGATAGCAGCAATATAAGGAGTAGAATTTAAATATCCTGACTTCTAATTAGGTAAAAGTTGTAGAAAAACAAATGGGGATTTTAGAGTCAGACATTTGGCATGACTGTCAACTCTGTGACTTACTCATAGCATGAGTCCAACAATTGTAAAAAGCCTTGACTTGTATGAACACTAACACCATTAAACTTTTCTTAAATGAATGAGGGCATTATATATTGGCCAATAAATACACATTTCCCCATATTATATAAAATCAGTTTGGCAAAGACTCAAAACTCTGTACCTCAAATGATTTTGTGCTATCATTTAAATATTGTGTTAAATCTTGTCATTTTTTTAAAAAGAAATTGATTAAAGATTGACAGGCAGTAAAACTAATGATAGTACAATTGGGAACTGGCTTGGAATAATTAGGTATGCTGAATGTAATAATATCCTGACCTTAATCAAATATTGGTAAAGCTGACGATATGTTTAAAGTAAACATATAAAATTTTAGAACATAATTTTATAAAGACTATCTCAAAGTAAGATGATGTGATGAATAAATTAATATGTAAAAGTATGCAATAAAATAGTCATCTGCTCAGCAAGAGAAACTGACATCAAAATAAACAGACAGCCAACTAAATGGGAAATGTTATTTTCAAACAACAGCTCAGATAAGGGCCTAATATCCAAAATTTACAAAGAACTCATAAAACTCCACAACAAACAAACAAACAATCCAATAAAAAAATGGGAAGAGGACATGAACAGACACTTCTCCCAGGAAGAAATACAAATGGCCAACAGATATATGAAAAGATGCTCATCTTCATTAGTTATTAGAGAAATGCAAATCAAAACTACAATGAGATACCACCTCACCCCTGTTAGATTAGCTATTATCAACAAGACGGGTAATAGCAAATGTTGGAGAGGCTGCAGAGAAAAAGGAACTCTCATCCACTGTTGGTGGGACTGTAAAGTAGTACAACCATTATGGAGGAAAGTATGGTGGTTCCTCAAAAAACTGCAAATAGAACTACCTTATGACCCAGCAATCCCTCTACTGGGTATATACCCCAAAAACTCAGAAACATGGATACATAAAGACACATGTAGCCCCATGTTCATTGCAGCACTGTTCACAGTGGCCAAGACATGGAAACAACCAAAAAGCCCATCAATAGATGACTGGATAAAGAAGATGTGGCACATATACACTATGGAATACTACTCAGCCATAAGAAATGATGACTTCGGATCGTTCACAACAAAATGGTGGGATCTTGATAACATTATATGGAGTGAAATAAATAAATCAGAAAAAAACAAGAACTACATGATTCCATACATTGGTGGAACATAAAAACGAGACTAAGAGACATGGACAAGAGTGTGGTGGTTACCAGGGGTGGGGGGAGGGAGGACGCGGGAGGGAAGGAGAGAGCGGGTTAGGGGGAGGGGGAGGGGCACAAAGAAAACTAGATAGAAGGTGACGGAGGACAATCTGACTTTGGGTGATGGGTATGCAACATAATTAAATGACAAGATAACCTAGACATGTTTTCTTTGAATATATGTATCCTGATTTATTAATGTCACCCCATTAACATTAATAAAAATTTATTTAAATTAAAAAAATTATTAAAAATCTGCTAATAATTAGAAACAAAATAAAATCTTATATCTAAAAAAAATAGTCACCACACACACACAAATATAACATAACATTTTTTTATAACATAAGATCCTATTGAAGCTTTATTCAATTCTCCTAAAGATATAATTTTCAGTGCTTACCGAATAATAATTAGACTGTCTATAAATATTAAAATCCAATATTTTGTTTTATAAAATATTATTTCAAGCAAACAGAAAGAACTAAAATTTGAAAGGATTAATTTTAAAAAAATATATGAATTTGAATATCTTATCCAATTACATACACATTGCAATCTTGCACTGAACCCACTTACCACACACAGAAATATACACATTTGCCCATGCATTTGCACTTACATTACCACTTATAAGATACATGTTTCTTGCCCAATTTTTATAATTTTAATATTTAAATCCCAGAAATATTTAGTATAAAAGTAGAAGATTGCCATTTTTACCCCTCTAATAATTATAATTAATATGCAATATTTTGGTTCCCTTACAACATGTTATCACGACAAATGATTGAATAGAGCTAGGAAAGGAATATACCTGGAACACCCTACTCTATTTATTAAATTGGGATCTACCGAGGATAATTTCATGCAGACAAGTTGAGGGATATTACATTCTGAAAAATAATTTATTTTGAACATGTGTTGACCCAGGATTTTAGTCAGAGGCTCTTTCTGATGCCTGAGGAGATAGATGACTGAAGGTTCTGGAATATACATACTATTAGTATTACCTTCAGCAAGGCTGAACAAATCTTGTAAAGTGTAATGATTTTAATTCATCTTTTTCCTGTCACTCGTAAGAAATATAATCATTTCTTGGTGAGCATACAGCTAAGAAATAATATCTCATCACCATTATGTCTTTACACTTGATAAAACAAAGATGAAAACTACTGAAAACTAACTAAAACTCTAGTCTGGGATTCAGAAATTTCTTGTAATAGCTTAATAGTGGGTTTTTTTTAAACTTTCTTGGTCCCAGTTTATCTTTCATTACAAGGATGTAAAGAACTGCCAAACCCCCCTTTAAGGAATTGACATTAGAATCATGTTAGTTAACATGTGGGGACATTTTGAAGAGTACAGAGTGCCATACAAATGTACTTGATATCTCTAAGTGAAAGATAATAGTCCTCTTCTATTCAGCATACAATAAGCTACTCAAAGAGAACTGCTTTCTGTTCTAAGACGTATGTAGACTAGAGCAGTGATTTTCAACCTTTTTTGAGCCGCGGCACAATTTTTACATTTACAAAATCCTGGGGCATACCACCTACCAAAATGACACAAAATGACACTCTAACACAGTACATATTATACATATAGTTAATAATATAGTTTCTAAATGTATTTATACTCACTTAGTGTGAAACCTGGGCCTGTTTCGATGAACACAAAAGGGATATCCTGGCAGAAATGGTAGAAAGACACACACGAAGCTCATCCTCAACAGTTCTCAGTCTCTCTCTGCTTTTAGTTTTTATTGCAGTCAAGCTTGAGAAGCTAAGCTCACATAGATATGTGGTTGAAAACGGGAGCAATGTCAAAATCGCTTTGTTGGCCAGAATGGGGAACTCCTTGGCAACAGATAACCAAAAACTGTCCAAAGGAAGATCAGCAAATTTTAGCTTTAAAGTTAGATAACATTGTGATGCATTGTATATCACCCTCTGTGGGGGCCTCTTTTAAAAAGAAAAAGGTCAAATATCTATATACACCATCAGAATAGACATAACCAGCTGAGGCTGAGGCTTCCTCCAAGATCTGTCTATCTTCTACACAGGGCAAATAGAGGCATTTATTGGGGATGTGGTGGGAATCAGCACCTCTGTACCCTTCAAGTTCTTGATGGGGAAACTAATTTCTGCAACCCCTCCATGAATGCTTTATTATTTTTAATTTAGTACTTTCCTATGGTGAGGCAATTCTAGTGGCTTTTACTGGGCCTTTTCCATCATAATAACCCTCTTTTCACATTTCAGGGAGTCACTGTGAAAATTCTGTCAGCTATTGAGTATATCTAATCCAATTATTCATCCTGGAACGAGAGAAATAACCACAGGATGGATTTAGGGATCTACTAGACCCATTGTCAGATGAATCTGAACTAAAACTCATTGATCATCTGGCTTCTATAAGACCCTACTCTGCACAGTGAATCACTGTGATGTTTTGATTCTTCTGGACTTAGTGTCAGCACAGAAACAGTGTCCAAAAGTCCTGACCAGGATTAGAAATCAGGACCATTGGGAGGAGTAGCAGCTTCCACTACTCGCCGCGGCCACACAATGACAAGTGCGTGGCAGCCCGAGCGGGACCTTCCTGGGTGTGGATGAGGGGCGGCCTACTATTGGTTCATCGCTAGTGGTCTGGATGAATCCTAGAAGGTGATTGGTCAGTGAGCATTCCCTGTGCCTCCACTCTTCCTGTCGCTGATAGCTGGAGGGATTGTGAGGGGAATGTTTATTTTCAGATGGAGGCGGCTGGCAGCAGGCCGGATAAATAGCCTCCGGGCTGTATCTGGCACACGGGCCGTAGTTTGGGGACCCATGTTTAATTTCCCCACAGTACACTGACCATGTCTCACAGCACACTAGTGTGCTGTGGCACACTGGTTGAAAAACACTGGACTAGAGCATATTCTGAGCTTAGAAGCGAGGATCTTCTAACCAAGTCACAAGGTAAAAGAGATATTCTGTGGTTAGTGAAGAAGGGAAGAAGAGTTTGTTATAGTTGACTCTAGAGATAGAGATAGAACTAGATGAGTGCTCAGTACAAGAAAGATGTTTTTGCAAATAAAAATAGTGGACTCAAATGGAGTTATCCAAAAGTTGAATCAACTGTTTTTATAAGTAGTAAGGCTATTGACATATCTGGAGATTAAGCAGAACTAAATTACCACTTAATAGGAAAGCAATAAAAGAATTGAAACCTCAGATGGGTAATCAGATTGTATGGCTTCTATGATTCCTACCATCTGATTTTGAAAAGTTGTTATGGAAGACCATTATTACCGATATATTGTTCACTAGTTTAGTTATTTATTCCTGCATAAACAAACTACCATCAAACATAGTAGTTTAATACAATAATTACTTTTCACAATTCTGTAGATTTTCTAGGAGGATCTCCAGCCTACCATGGTATCATTCAAAGTTCTGGATAGGCTGAAAGGTGCAAAAGAGCCCCACTTACATAGCTAACAGTTGATAGTGGTCAGAGCTAGGTGGTAAGATGAGGCTTAGTTTAACTTCATGCGTGCCTTTCCACATCACTGCTTGGGCTTCCTTACACAGTACGGTGACTGAGTTTCAACATGGCATGTTACAACAGGCCAAAGCAGAACTACAGTTCTCTTAAAACTGAGACACCAGGGTTCTACTGTATTACTTCTAGAACATTCAGTGTCAAAACGTATCATGAGGCCAACCTGATTCAATGCATTAGGGAAATGCACAAAATCTTAAATGCCTGGAGTGAGGATCCTTGAGGACCATTGTAGAGGGTCATAGTTTAATTGTTAGAGTAAAAAGAATGTATTAACTGACACAATTTTAAACAGAAATTTTAGAAGGCAAGAAAGAAACCTAGGACTTATTGAAATCAATTAAGAGATTAAAAGTTAAGTTAAAAGATGACTATCAGAGTTTCAATATCTTGACATAGAGAGTTTAGTCAAATATAGAATGTGAGTGAAAGCAGTTTAATCTAATTTAATAAATAATGAGCATTTATTAGGTGAAAAATATGAAACCAGTTACTGAGGTAGCAAGATGTACTTCAGACAATATTTGAACTTAAGAAACTTTCTGAATAATTGGTAGGCAGAGTAGAAAGTAGGTAACAATAGCAATATTAAAATAAATATTTCTAAAATACTATGGCCACAGGGATAAAATAAAGATCGGTGCAATTTATTTCAGCAGTTAAAAAGAGGGATAAAGGGACTTTTTATTATGTACTACTTTGTGCCAAGTGATGCTGCTTCTTAAAGCATTATGGTGAAGCAGATATTATAATGCCTATTTTATAAAAAGAAATAACTGAGTCTCAGAAAGGTTAAATAACTCACCTAAGTTTAAACTTATCAAGGGACTCTGATTCCAAAATTTATACTCTCTTTATTACCCCACACCACTAAACCATAATAAAAGCAAACCCAAATAAGTATTGACTTGAGGCACAATGAATTTGATACACTATCATGATGTTTAGTACCCCTGACATAAACCTGGTAGGGCTGATAGCAAATAAAAAGCACAATGGCATCTACACACATCATCTGTAGAATTCCTCAGATCAGCTCGCATGGGCTTCTATAGCAGTTCCCTGAGGAAGGCTAAGCTAGGCCTCCCCCTGCCTGGTTTGTTCCCTCCAGGTAAAAATGTTCACTAAATGGGAAATTGGAAATGCAGTTCTATGGCTCAAGATTGAGATACGGGCTAGAAATATAGATAGGAAATCACAAGTATTTAGCTAGTAGTAGTAATAATGCCGGTAGAAGTAGCAGAAGTAGTAACAATACAATAATAAGAATAAGATTATGATATACACAAATGTTGCAGTGGAACTACACACGCTATTATTCTACTACTGGCATATTCTTCTGTTCTCCCCTAACATTTTGTCTAAGTAAATTCAATACTTCATTTGTAATTTTAGCTTAACTACCTAAGATTATTACTGGTAATTATAGAATAGTTCTGTGCATGAGTATGTGTTACTAAGAGCAATTTAGTGAATATATGGGTATAAAAAATGGATACATTAAAACTAACACATTTGTGGAGAAAGACTTCTACTATAACATATTTTTTTGCCTTATTTAAGGACATCACTTTCTCAATGTATTCTTTAAAAGTTTATATTGGTCAGCATTTTGTTCATATTGTATATAACCAAGGTTTAATTGACCCTTCAACAGAAATGTGTAGGTATCCACCATATACTGGATATTGAATACAAGCTGGAAATACAATAACAATAACAAAAATTTTTTTCTGCCTTAATAGAGATTTTGCACTAGAAAGCAATACAGAAATAAATCAAATATATATTTTCACAATAAAATTGTGGTTGGTTCTATAAATAAAAAGAATATGATGGTTTGATAAAATATAAGGGAATTCTAACTAGATCAAAGAAATTAAGAAATAATCAGACCTTTCAAGGATTTTTGGACACTGTTTCTGTGCTGACACTAAGTCCAGAAGAATCAAAACATCACAGTGATTCACTGTGCAGAGTAGGGTCTTATAGAAGCCAGATGATCAATGGAGTTTTAGTTCAGATTCATCTGACAATGGGTCTAGTAGATCCCTGAATCCATCCTGTGGTTATTTCTCTCGTTCCAGGATGAATAATTGGATTAGATATACTCAATAGCTGACAGAATTTTCACAGTGACTCCCTGAAATGTGAAAAGAGGGTTATTATGATGGAAAAGGCCCAGTAAAAGCCACTAGAATTGCCTCACCATAGGAAAGTACTAAATTAAAAATAATAAAACATTCATGGAGGGGTTGCGGAAATTAGTTTCCCCATCAAGAACTTGAAGGGTACAGAGGTGCTGATTCCCACCACATCCCCAATAGATGCCTCTATTTGCCCTGTGCAGAAGATAGACAGATCTTGGAGAATGATAATAAATTATAACCAGCTTAACCAAGTAGTGACTTCAAAGCCAACTCTAGTACCAGATATGATCTCATTGCTTAAACAAGTAACATATTTCCTGGTACCTGGTATGCAGCAATTAATCTCAATTTTTTTCTCAATTCCCATTAATAAAAAGCACAACAAGTTGTTTTCTTTCACCTAACATGGTCATCAGTACACCTTTATTGCCCTACTTCAGGGGTTTATTAACTCTTCAGACTTATGCCATAATTTAGTTCACAGGGATCTCAATCACCCTTCCATTTTTAAGATATTACACCAGTCCATTACATTGATGACATCATGCGGACAAACCCAGTGAGCAAGAAGTAGCAAATATTGTAGGCTTATTGGTAACATAATTGGTGCCAAGGGCGAGAAATAAACCCAAATTCATAGGCTTCTACTTTACTGAAATGTGTTGGAGTACAGTTGTGTGGAAATGTTTAGATATACCTTTAAAATAAAGGATAAGTTGTTACATCTGCTTTGTTCTATAACCAGAAAAAAAAAAAACACAACCCACACTTAATGGGTTTCTCTGGATTTTGGAAGCAATATATTTCTCATTTGGATTTGCTACTCCTGCCCATTTATCAAGTGTCTGAAAAGCTTCTATTTTTGAATGGGACTCAGAGCAAGAGAAAGCTCTGAAACAGGTGAAAACTGCTGTGCAATTTGCTTTGCCACTTGGGCCATAGAAACCAGCAAATTCAATGGTGCCTGGAGTTTTAATGGCAGATAGGGATGCTGTTTGGAGTCTTGGTTAAGCTCAGATAGATGAATAACAGAGCAGACTCTTACGAATGTGGACTGAAGCCTTGCCATCAGATGTGGACAGTAACTCTCATTTTGATAAACATACTTGGCCTTCTATTAGACCTACTGAGAGCTTAACCATGGACCACCAAGTTCTTATGCAACCTGAGCAGTCCAACACGTTATCTGAATAACAAAGGAGAGTGTTACTGTGTTGGCTGGAGTAGTTAATTTTGACTGCCAATGGGAAATTAGACTGTTGCTCTAAAATATAGGTAGGTAAGGAAGTCTATATCTGGAACACAAGAGATTTCTTAGGTCATGTCTCAGTATTACTGTGCCCTGTGACTAAAGTCAATAGGAAATATAAAGACCTAATTTAGGAAGAACTGTTAATGATTTATACCAGGAGTCCCCAAACTTTTTACACAGGGGACCAGTTCACTGTCCCTCAGACCGTTGGAGGGCCGGACTATAATAAAAAATACTATGAACAAATCCCTATGCACACTGCACATATCTTATTTTAAAGTAAAAAAAACAAAACGGGAACAAATACAATATTTAAAATAAAGAACAAGTAAATTTAAATCAACAAACTGACCAATATTTCAAAGGGAACTATGCTCCTCTCACTGACCACCAATGAAAGAGGTGCCCCTTCCGGAAGTGCAGCAGGGGCTGGATAAATGGCCTCAGGGGGCCACATGAGGCCCGCGGGCCGTAGTTTGGGGACCCCTGATTTATACCTTCTGGATGATAGTTTGGGTCCCTCCATTAGATAAAAAAACCACATCCAACTTAAGTATTTTCTGAAAAACAGAATGGTTAGTGGAAAACAATAGTTAAAAATAGCAGCTATGACCATATGACTAATTCTACAAATAAAAACTATAATTGTTATAGATTTGGTTATGAAAACATGTCTGGAGATTTTATACCTATCTATATCTATCTATCTTTATCTTTATCAATATATATTTATTTATACAGTATATCTGTTTTTTCTCTCTCTTATCCATTTATCATATATAATATAATGGTTTGCCTTTATATCTTAGTATTTGTGTTTTTAGCTTTACATCATACTATTTAAGTTATCAGACATCAAGAAGAGTAGAGATCAACCAATGAGTGCATCTTCTTCTGAAGAATGTGTTAGTATGTTTCCAGTTGTACACATTTTTTTATTCTTTTTTTGTATTTCTCTGAAGTTGGAAACGGGGAGGCAGTCAGACAGACTCCTGCATGCGCCCGACCCGGATCCAACCGGCACGCCTACCAGGGGGTGATGCTCTGCCTATCTTGGGGCGTCGCTCTGCCGCAATTAGAGCCATTCTAGTGCCTGAGACAGAGGCCATAGAGCCATCCTCAGCACTCAGGCAAACGTTGCTCCAATGGAGCCTTGGCTGCAGGAGGGGAAGAGAGAGACAGAGAGGAAGGAGAGGGGGAGGGGTGGAGAAGCAGATGGGCGCTTCTCCTATGTGCCCTGGCTGGGAATCGAACCCGGGACTCCCGCATGCCAGGCCGACACTCTACCACTGAGCCAACCGGCCAGGGCCTCCAGTTGTACACATTTTAATTGCATTAGGTTAGTGCAAATATAACCTTGTTACTGTCTTTATTTGAAGATTAAATATATTTTAAGAAGATGAGTTTGTGTTCCATTTTGACAAGCAGTGGGCTTCTGATGGTTAATTTTATGCAGCAACTTGGAAGGTGTTTTTGGATGGGACTAGCATTTGGATCAGTAAACTTTGAGTAAAGCAGATTACTCTCTTTATATGTAAGTGAGTCTCATCAGATCAGTTGAAAGCCTGACTAGAACAAAAATACTGACTTTCTTGAGCAAGAGAGAATTCTCCAGAAAACTGCCTTCTGACTTTATTTACACTATTACCAACCTGGATTTTCAGGATGCTGTTCCTCAAACTGGAAGTGCACCATTGACTCAGCATATACAGAAGGTTTTGAAGTTGCCATCTTTAATAATTGTGTAAGACAATTCCTTGTATCTCTTTCTATATATGCACATCTTATTGGTTCTGTTTATCTGGAGAACTCTGAGTAATATAAAAGTATAGGCTTTTATTTTTTAGTTTATTCACCAAATAAGAAGGACCAAGAAGAGATGCTGAAGGAAGTTGTCAGGCTTGAACCTTGGGTTATAATTTTTGCTAATTCTGTGACGGACCTGTTTGCAATAGCACTGCCTTACTCACCAAAACCCAGTAATACATCTCTCATTCTTTTTTAAAAAAATTTTATTAACTTTAATGGGGTGACATTGATAAATCTGAGTACATATGTTCAGAGAAAACATCTCCAGATTATTTTGACATTTGATTATGTTGCGTACCCATTACCCAAAGTCAAATTGTCCTCCTTCACCTTCTACCTAGTTTTCTTTGTGCCCTTCCCTTCCCCCTACCCCCTCCCTCTCCTTCCTTCCCCCACCCCTGGTTAGCATCATATTCTTGTCCTTGTCTCTGAGTCTCATTTTTATGTCCCATCTATGTATGGATTCATATAGTTCTTAGTTTTTTCTGATTTACTTCCTTCACTCAGTATAATGTTATCAAGCTTCATCCATTTTACTGTAAATGATCCGATGTCATCATTTCTTATGGCTGAGTAGTATTCCATAGTATATGAAAAAGCTTTTTAATCCACTCATCCACTGACGGACACTTGGGCTATTTCCAGATCTTCACTATTGTGAACAATGCTGCCATAAACATGGGGGTACATTTCTCCTTTTGGAAGAGTGCTAGGGTGTTCTTAGGGTATATTCCTAAAAGTGGTATAGCTGGGTCAAAAGGCATTTCAATTTTTAATTTTTTGAAGAATCTTCATACTGTTTTCCATAGTAGCTGCACCAGTCTGCATTCCCACCAGCAGTGCAGGAGTGTTCCCTTTCCTCCACATCCTCACCAGCACTTATTCTGTGTTGTTTTGTTGATGAGTGCCATTCTGATTGGTGTGAGGTGATATCTCATTGTGATTTTAATTTGCATTTCTCTAATGATTAATAATGTTGAGCATTTTTCATAAAAATGAAACTAGACCACCAGCTTACACTCTTCACAAAAATAAATTCAAAATGGATAAAAGACTTAGATGTAAGCCATAAAACCATAAACATCTTAGAAGAAAACATAGGCAGTAAGCTCTCAGACATCTCTCGCAGCAATATATTTGCTGATTTATCTCCATGGGCAAGGGAAATAAAAGACAGGATAAACAAATGGGACTATATCAAACTAAAAAGATTTTGCACAGCTAAAGATAATAAGAACAGAATAAAAAGACAAACTACACAATGGGAGAACATATTCGACAATATGTCTGATAAGGGGTTAATAACCAAATTTATAAAGAACTTGCAAAACTCAACACCAGGAAGACAAACAATCCAATCAAAAAATGGGCAAAAGAAATGAACAGACACTTCTCCAAAGAGGACATCTCTCATTCTTAAATGAAAGAGCTCTGGCTCTGTTCTTCAAATTCTCAAGGTGATTTTTGAAAACTGCAGATAAAAACGAAAGCTAAAAGGATAAGAAGCTTCACTGAAACTTTATTTTGATGGATTGTTCCAGAAAGTGTAAGGAATGAGAATTTGATTGCCCGTTTTTGCAGAAGAGGTTTCTACATACTGAGATGCTTCTTGCCAAATGTTGGCCTAATTAAGCCTGAGAAAGCCTATTTCTCTGCAGGCCTGGAGCTGTTGGATAAAGACAAGCAGTGCATAGCATCATGACACTTCATTATTATGTTGGCCAGATTCCTATATTAGCAGTAGTTGGGAGGACACTTGGCTAACTAGGGTTTGCAGGATATATATGATTTCTACCTCACTACAGCTGGAATGTTAAAGAGCATAACGGAATTTCTGGAGAAACATGCTCTGCAGTTGCCAAGAGTCTTAGCATTTTGTAAGGATGCCAAAACCAATAACCCCCTCCTTTGTGTTTAGAGTGTTCTGCAAAGCAAATGAAGCTTCTGAGGTGGTGGAAATGGACTGATTCCTCAAACTAGTAACATTAGTTAATGGGATTGGACCATCAAACAAACTTCCCAGAAGGATCTCTATGAACTTCCAAATAAACAAAAAGAACAGAATACATATAGCATAACTATACTCTATAAATATCCCAAGCCAAGAAAAATCCTTTCTCTCTAGTTCTATTCTCAAATTAAATTTGGACACACTTCAGTTTACGACTTGAAACAAGCTTTGTTTTTCTCTCTTTGTAAAATGCAATCCATACTTTTGTTTCAGCATTCTCTAGTCAAGGGGATATCATTAGCTCCTAGAGTATTATTTACAAAGGATTTAATAGGTACTATGCAGATTATATGGGTCAATTTCTTCTTTAAAAGAAAGTAAATTTAAACTATTGTTAGCTAAAAATAAAATAAATAAAATTAATTATATAATTGTTATTATATAAAACAAAATTTATCCTACTTATATTAAATCTTAGCAGTTTTATGCATATAAAAAATATAAGCTTCCAAGGCTTCTGACACCAAACTGGGGGACAGAGTTGCAATATCTCAGATTTTCCTGGTTTTCTCTCTATAACTTTTAGTGGTTTTTTTTTTTTTCACAATTTTAGACCAAAGAGCCTTCTTAAATGATCACATTTTATAGCTTGGGTTGGTTGTTTGTCTTATATGTAAACCACCAAAGTTATAAAGCAATGGTACTTGAATTTTTCTGTAAAGAATAATGTTTATCTACATTTCATCTATTTTCTGCCTTATAATGTCTCCTGTCCCATCATACCCAGAGTTGATTTTTTGTCTCAATTCAATTTCGCTTTTTAATTAAAACCAGATGATAAGAAAATTATTATTCCACTTACAATATAAAAATATTTTTAGTGGGAGGCTAGTCTCTCATAAAAGATATGATACTGTACACTTATTAAAATAATATGTTTATATATGTGTAATATTTTTATATGCAAAAGACATGTCTAAAAAACACAGTTAAATATGTATAATATTTTTATTACATTTTTTAAGATTTATTCATTTTAGAGAGGGGAAGGGGAAAGAGAGAGAGAGAAAGAAAGTGGGTAGGGAGGAGCAGGAAGCATCAACTTCCATATATGCCTCGACAGGGCAAGCCCAGAGATTCGAACTAGCAACCTTGTTGACAATTTATCCAGTGCACCACCACAAGTCATGCTGATATGTAATATATTGGTTATAGTTATATATACTATATAGATCCACAATTTTAAGAGAAATCAAACATAATAAATACAATTTTATTTTGATAAAGATTTTTTTTCAAATCATTGCTAGCCCATTGGTTACTTTTGAACTGACCTTATGACATATTTTTTTCTTTCTTCTTCAATAGTTTGCTCATCAACCAATGTTTTCTTATTGTTCAATGTCAGTGAAAAAAGTAGTGATGCAGCTGCAAATAATGAATCATGAAAATCTTTGCCATTTATATCATCAATTTGACAATGCACTGCCTGCAGACAGTATTATTTCCGCTCTACATTCCTGGACACTGAAGTCAATAAAATTGCTACTAGTCATAAAGCTTTGACATGAAACATACTTGTGTGCAATGAATCTCTTGATGGAAAATGAATTACTATTTCATGATAACAAAATCAAGGCATCCAGGGTCTCTTGGTAGGATTATGATTCTACTATATTTTGAACTTGTTCCTTGTACACCTTCCTCACAATTTTCTACAACCCCCTAAGATTAGTCTATTTACTTCTTTCACCATTGCTAAATAAGATTTTCCTGGATTTCTCTACTTCCTTTAATGTGCATGTGTAACAGTTCTCTAAATCAACTTCAACACTGCTCACTCTCAGTGGCAAGCACAGTCTACTACACATTATAATCATGTTTTAAATCTTGTACTACTGTGTCTTATGGCTGACAAAGATACTCTTCTTGACCAAACTGTACTCAGTCATTTTTGAATTCCCTTTCTCAACTAGGCCCTGACTTTTCACCTTCAATGTTTGTCTTTGCATTATCTGATTTTACCAAAAATCCTGCTAAGTTTTTTAGCCAGCATCCCCCATCGTTGATATCTGATTACACTCATATCAGACCAGGCTCTCCAACCTTCACAGTCCTCTAAGTAATATCTGATCACCTACACTAGCCTGGTTTCAGCAAAAATTCTGTTATCCAGAATCCCCCATTCCCACCACTGATGTTTCCTCTAGCATCATTGTTACTTTTCAAGAAAGTTTGTCTCATTACTAAGACTTAGTTTTACTACCAATGCTCTCATGAAACATTTTTTCTTTAGAAAGGTAAAATATTATATTTCCTGACATAATTATTTTAATGTCTACTTCATTTAAATGCATTATTTATGAGAACTATGTCTGGGTCTTTTTTGATCATTATTATATTCTTAATGTGTAGTCAGGCCTTCTGATATATTGTGGGCACTCAAATAAATTGAAAGAAAAGTTGAATAAGTAAATAAATTGTTACCTTGATCCCAGTTAGTACACTCCCCCCCCCAATATAAACTCCCTAGGAATTTTTTTTTTAATTGAGAGGCAGAGAGGTGGGAAGGCAGAGAGACAGACTTCTACATGCATTCCAATAGGTATACACAGGTATACACCTGGCAAGCCTCATACAGAATGATATTCTGCCCATCTTGCTAGGCAACCAAGCTATTTCAGTGCCTGAGCCGGGGCCATGGAGCCATCCTCAGCACCAACGGCCAACTTGCTCTAAGTATTCAAGCCATGGGTACAGGAGAGGAAGAAACAGAGAAAAAAATGGGGAAGGGAGTGATGGAAAAGCAAACGGTCACTTCTCCTGTGCGCCCTGATCTGGAATCAAACCTGAGACTTCCACCCATGGGGCGATGCTCTACCATTGAGCCAACTGGTCAGAACCTATTCTTTTTTTCTGAATTAGTGAAATCGGGCCATTTGCTGAATTTTCTCATTACATTTCTGTAAAAGTTTTTTTTTTCAAAGTTATTTGAAAAAAGTTATTTTTATTCAAAATTAAATTAAAAATTCTTTTGTGGAAAAAATCTTAGGTCATACAAGTGAACAAAAAGATCGTTGAAAAAGTAAATGTACTCATTTGAATTTGGTAGTTTAGCTGATGAAAATATTTTCTTGTCTATCTAGGTATCATTACTTAAAATGGCTAGAGGCAAGTCTGGGCAAGCCTCAAACAATTTCTACCACAGGATCTACCTTCCAGATCACTTGACCTTTTCAGATTCTCTTAAAGGTCAGGATGCAATTCACTTTCAGCTAAGGCTTAGCTCAGCTCCCCCTAAAGCTTTATCTCTGATTATGAATTCAGCTGGAATGTTTTGGGTTTTTTTTCATTATTCTTTTTCCTAGTCATTAGCTTAGTGCATCTATTAGATTCTCTAAGCACTATCACTGTGTTTGTAATTTAATTCTCAAGTAACTGTAATATAATTCTACCTGCTTAATACAAATAAACTTATACTAATTTCCTACCCCTTCACTCAGTTTGTTATTTATTGAGTACAATAAGAATGTAATTTCCTTCAGAATTTCCTTCAACTTATTTATCTAGTTGCTCAGCTTCTGGTAACAGAAAGATTCTGTTTTGGTTTAGTCACTCACTTTGATGAAATTTTAAATTTCAATCACTTCCTGAATAGATATTTCCATTCATAGCAAGCATAGGAAATTCCTAGTTGAAGAAGTAGTTGGAAATATCAACAAATCAAAAATACTATATTATATAATCATTACTTATGAATATAGTCAAAATCACAGTCCATATCTTGTATTTTATTTCCTCTTCAGTTTCCAAAACTTCATTGTTAAATCAATTTTTCTACCAAAAATAATATAATGACTCTATAGACTCATATATGTGGGTAAAAGTAGGTTTAAAGTTGTAATACAAAAAATTTACAATAATTAATCAGTAATATAACAATCAGCTCTGTGTTTCATTTACTCACAGCTCTGAACCTACTTCTGCCCACTCAATGCTCTGCTTGTCAGGGCTGCTGCTCTGTTGCTCAGTAACTGAGCTATTTTAGTGCCTGAAGCAAGGCCATGGAGCGATCTTCAGTGCCTGGAGCCAACTGTGCTCAAAGCATTCATGCCATGGCTGCAGAAGGGGAAGAGAAAGAGCAAGATAGAAGAGGGGGCAAAGGTGGAGAATCAGATGGTTGCTTCTTATGTGTGCCATGACTGAGAATCAAACCTGGGACTTCCACGTACCGGGCCAACACTCTACCACTGAGCCAACTGGCCAGGGCTTATAAAATTAATAATCATGTTGTCCTTTCATGGTTTATGTTGCATCCACCGGGTACAAGAACAAACGTTGGAGACTTTCAGAAGTTTAGATGTTACTTTATTGGCCAGTTTAACCTGCGCAGGGGCGAACTCCCAAGATGTCCGGAGACATTGTACTCACAAGGAACTGCAAACAAGAGTCGCGCCTGGTGCTTACAGCTAGGTCCTTATATATCCTAAGTGAGCAAGCATTATACAGAAGCAGATGTGGCAGTTAGCTATTCGCTAGGGAGGTCGCATGCAGCATAGTAACAGGGGCAGGCATAGCAACAGGGGCCGGGTTTAGCTTAGTGGCAAATTTCAAACATAAACCTCTTTGTTCTCAGCCTCACTGGGGCCCTATCAGCACTCCCTGTTCCTGCCAGCACTCCCTGTTCCTGCTTCTTTGATAGTTACACTCTGGCAGCCAGCCACAGCACATCTGCCTGAATCTAACAGTTTAAACCATCAGTACCATTAAAAATCAGTAAACTGGAACACAGGGTATAAGAATGCTAACTACTAAGAAATATAACTTGAAAATTTTTATCAAACTAAGCTTTATTTTTGCTCCCCATTATTACAATTAGTACAATTCCATATTATTTAAAATCAAGCTGCAAAAAAATAATAAATAAATAAAAGGAAAAAAGAAAAATGGAGCAGTTATTTTTAAGTATTCATTACTTTGACATTATTCTCTCTGTTATCTATGAAGAGGATCTTTTAACAGTTTCCATAAATTTCAAAGATTAGTTACTTCACATAATTTAAACAGATGCCATTAGAACTAAGTTGTTGATGGTTTTATGATTCACTTATTTAAAAAAAGATACTATTTTTATTTATTTACTTTGGGATTCATCAGAGTAACATATCTTATGAACATTTTCAGTTCCTTTTGATTTGTTTATTTTGAATCAATTGACTACAGTGTATGGGGGGAATATTGGAGTCTACAACTTCCTTATGAAGGAATATCTCATTGTTTCTAAGCCATCAGAGAGAAATACCATCATTACTATTATTATAAAATGTGCTTGTTTTCTAGTATTATTATGTTATAGGCCTGGTCTAAGCAATTCATAAATTTTAACTCAGTAAATCTGTAAGGAAGGAAGTATTAATAGTTTTCCAGTTTAGAGAAGATAAAACAGAAGCACAACAAAGTTAATTTGATTGCTCAGTATAACACAGGAAGTACATGGTGAAACCAAGTTTCATACCCAAGCACTGGAATGAGTTTGTGATCTTATCTGCTACACCACAGACACTTAGGATAAGTCCTGAGAGGAAATCTGGTGCAGTAAAAATGCATTTTCTCTGCCAAGAATATCAGTGTGATCTCAGACACATTAAGTGACCACTTTCAGCCAAGTTTTATTTTCTATAAAATGTTATGTCAAACTGCAGCACGATTTATGACTTCTACAGCTATCCTTTTTACTTCCATCTGATTCTATTTACTTTAACTGGATTGAAAGCTTCTTATGAGTAGGTCATGCTATACAGACCTTGTCTACTTTATCTTGCAAGTAGATTGTTAAACACTTAATCAATATTTCTTTTCTCAAAACCAGAAGGATAATGTATATAGGAAGTACATACACAATAATCTGGATAATCTTTATTTATCCAATAATGAAATTTATGTGGTTGATTTGGTGAATAAAAAATAAATCTGACTTCCCCTTAACACTCCTCTCTTTCATCTTATAAACTGTGATTGAAAAAATCCTTATTTTGCAATATATATTTACACATATGTATACTAAAGAGCCACATGAGTACAAATATCAACATAGAAAACTAGATAAAAAACACAAATTATACCAATTTGTGAAAACAAATGATATAAATAGAGACATTTATTTTTCTGACGGTCCCATTTTAGGATTCTTTTCAGTGACAATCCAACTGTGAAATGAGAGTGGCTTTAACAGAAGTAAATTCGAACATATGACTCAAAAATTCCACTTAATGTAGAGAATATAGTTTATTAATCACTCAATTTATGTCAATCATATAAGAGTTACTAAATAAAATCAAGCTTACCTTTGTATAAATTGGAAAAAGGTGTTCCTTTGGTAAAATGACTTTAGACTATGGCACATGAGGATGAACAAATGTAAGGTGGTTAGCATTTTGTTCCCCCGTGTCCCCTAGGTTGAGCACTTCTGTGCAGGGCAGATACTGTATAACCATAATTGAGAATCCTAATCGAGATTAAAGAGCAGACTGTGACCTTGTCCTTAATAGCAATTTTTATTTGTTTGTTTGTTTAGTTTTTGTGTTTTCCTATAAGTTAAAAAGTTAACGGAGTAAAAGAAAATGGATATCCATATTCGACTTCAATTAATAAGGACCAACTCCTGTGACAGTGATGGCAAGGCAAAGGTCAGTTAGGTCTTATCAATCATTTTCCTAAAAGAAGCCAAAATCAAGTAGGGTCAGAACCTGAAATCATTTTCTCCCATTTGAGAAGAACTATAGAATGATAATGCAGGAAATGTTTTTAGAGATTATCTTATTCACTCCTTCATTAAACAGAAGGAAATTGAACCTAAATATTTTTAGGAACATTCCTAAGATCAGCATTGCTACAAAGACCTTGAAAATATTTGACCCAAGTCTCAGAGTATTATAGAGAATATATGGCAGATATAACTGCAGACGTTTTAATGTTTATTTAGTGTCTTAAATCTTTCCCCTTTTGTGGCAACGTAAGTCATTTTTCCTGCAAACAAGAGATAATACAAATGTGGTTTTATTTATTGATAAGTTCACTCAGTAAACATGAAGTAAGTGCTTACAGCCCATTCATCTTGTTTTTAATGGACATCACATTAGGATACAGGCATTACCACCTAAATAAAGACTGGCCATGTTGATTTTACAATGCAAGTTTATGTCAATACAATAAAGCTTATGTATTGAGTACAGCACTGTGGATTAATCTATAGCCTTATTAATCTTCTTCCCATTCTTATTTTTCTTTGAAATATAGCGTAATAATCTAGAACACGTCTCTCTCTCTCTCTCTCTCTCTCTCTCTCTCTCTATTTCTCTCTCTCTTAGTGAGGTTGGGAGAAAGAGAGAAACAGGAACATTGAGCTGCTCCTGTATGTGCCTTGACTGGAGAATCAAACTGGTAAACTTTGCTCTCTGGAATGACACTCCAACCAATCAAACTATCTGGCCAGGGCTTAATTTTTATTGGTTTTTAGAGAGACAGAGAGAGGAAGGAAGAGAGAGGGGAAGGAAAAGGGAAGCATTCATTGGTTGTTCCACCCAGTTGTGCATCCATTGGTTGCTTCCTGTACGTGCCCTGACAGGGGATCGAACTTACAACCTTGTAGTTTCGGGACAACACTCTTAAATTGAGTAACCAGCCAGGGCCAACTTGTCTTTCATATGTCTCATATGTCACACTCATTTTCTCTTCCTCCTTCAGAATTAAAATTGACTACAATTTGCTGTCTCTAGTCCCAGAGAATTCTAATTACTAGTACTCTTTCTAGAACAAAAAGCCATCTCCTGAGAGGCCAGTGTTGTTATAACAATTACCGTTTTTCTAGGATACTTTAGGTTAGTTTCTACAAACAGAAGGTGGTTGGCATTTTGTTCCCTTATGTCCTCTGGGCTGAGCACTTTTGTGCAGGGCAAATGCTGTACAACCATATTTGACAGTCATAATGAAGATTAAAGAGCAGACTGTTACCTTGTCTAACCTGAAAGCAAGTTACCTTGTCTAACTAAAGCAAGTATACTTTAAGTTAGAATTTAAAGCATGCTTGAAGAGAGACTATAAGAGGAAAAAGGTATCCACAATTTTTCCTTTCATTTAGTCTTGATTAACAGGCCTCTTTCTTTTAGAATATTTTTCATTTCCTATCCTACTTCACAGTTCCTAAAAATAAAATGATCATTTTTGAATTATGGGTGGAAAAACTAATCTTTAGTATATGGTTTCATCACAGATTGTGGCAGTGTTATTTTTCAGAATCAACCAATCCTCACTAATTACACCTTCCATCAGTCTGATTGTCTCTGGAAAAGCAGAATGGAAAAGGGAATGGAGATTTGTATTGGCATTAAGCAGTTGTGCTACACTGATCAGAAACTTTAGCTTTTTCAAACTTCAATCCTTAGTCCAATGGCAATCTCTGTTTCAGTAATGTACTGTCCTGTTGTTTCGAACAGGGTCCGGAAACTTTATTGATTAAGTGCTAGACTGACACTGTACAAATAGAAAGGCTCCTGTTTCCTTTCACCCCTGGCATCTTCACATAACTGTCTGTACTCTGTGAAAATACCTAGTACAGGGGGTTCTCAGGTTGCGACAGTCTCAACATATAATGTTTTGAGTTTACGATGCTAACTCCCATAAAAACTTTAAAAAAATTGAGATGAGAGTGTTTTGGCTTACACCTTAGCGTTGTACTCACGGACTACGTGGACAAACTAGTTTGGTTGCACGTGGCAGGAGAATACACAGTACAGTGGACGGTACAGTATATTTATGTCCTTTTCCATTTTCTGTGGCTTAGTTGTATTTTTATGTTCTAGCTTATGATTTTACAACTGTGTTAGGATAGCTAAGTGACTTAGGCTAGGATGTGTTTCAACTTACACCAAAATTTGAGTTATGTCACTCTCATAAAAATAGAACTGTATCGTAACCCAAGGAAACCACTGCATTAATTGTCAAGGAACTACTTACAACTGCATAGTATACCATTTTTAGAGGATCTGTCATTTCAAATAAATTTATTCAGAACACATATCTACTGCTCAAACATGATGTTGACAAATATTAATTGAAATTATGAATTTAAAGAAATACTGAACATACTTATGGTGAAATCAAATAAGATTTGTGATCTAAAATACACAGAAACAAGTCCATTTGGAGCCAGAGGGGTCAATAAAATTGTCAAAGAAATGTGAAGCACCCTGAATTTCATCAAAAGCCACAGTAGAGCATGGTAATGGTGGAGTGAGTGAGGAGCATATATAAACTTCTCTAATCATGACAGTCTCTGTTAAGTGTCAAACCTATACAGTATAGTTATATATGTATCTAGAGACTGTCTTATCTGGGCCTAATGTCGCTTATAACTCTTAGATATAATATATATAGGATATACATTATATATGTGATATATACATCACATATATGTCATATATATATGCAGGAGTGGACAAAATTAGGTTTACAGTTGTAACAAATAAATAATATAATAATAAATAATACAAGAATAAACTGTTTCACATACAACGGTTAACTTACTTTGCCCTTCCCTGTATAAATCAGAATTGAAATACACAATATAAGAAGCATAGTCAACTTCATGAATTCCTGATATGTGAGCCAGTTTCCCATTCAACTCGTCAAAAATATTTTACTCTGCATTTTCCAACATTTTGATAGAAAATTTTGACTCTGCTCCAGGTAACTTGGTAAAGGTTATAAAATGCCTTTGTTACTATCAGAAGCAAACTAGACATTTACTAGTCTTCTATGATTTTTTAATCTTCTTCTGGATTAAAAGTAGTTGTTTTTCACCTACATAAACAAAACTTTACATTTTTCTTCTCCAGATGAGTCCTTCTCCAATTTTGCTCAAGTAGATATGATCTTTATTGCCCTTTAAAATGTCAAAGAATATTTTGCTTTTTTTTTACATTGTCTAAGTCTATATAAAGGTTTGTCTCACGGAGGAGAGAGTACCCAAATAGGTTAGACTTTGTTAGTATAGCAAGCTCAAATTGTGTCAGCCAGTTTTGCATCTGCCACAGAGTGTTGCTTGCAATATATTTTGCTTTTTATTTTACCTTCATTAATCTCTACCTTGATATACAGTATGTTATGTATTTATCCTCTTCATTCTGTGTCTATCATTGATTGTGTCCTACCCAGGAGTTAGAATGTCTAATGTGCTTATTATTTTTATATATAATTTTTATATATATATAAAATATTCCCAATTTTAATGGGATATAACACATAGTTGTATTTTTATTCATTCATAAACAAATATAATGTATTTGAATGTTTGATAAACTTGAAACTGACTCCTCCCATAATTTTATTATTTGACTTTAGTGCTAAATGATATTTCATATTTATCCAGTTTATTTATCCATTCACCTACTTCAGGATCTGTTGGTTGCTTCCAAAGTTTGGTAGTTATGAATAAAGCTGCTGTAGACATTAGTTTCCAGGTTTTTTGTGTGTTATAGTTTTCAGCTCCTCTGGGTAAATATTAGAGTACAATTGCTGGATTATATGATAAGAATAAGTTCAATTTTGTGAGAAACCAACAAACTGCCTTCCAATGTGGCTGAACCAATTGGCATTTGCACCAACAGTGTTTGAGAATTCCTGTTATTCCACATCCTTGCAAGCATTTGGAGTTGTCAGTGTTTCAATTTTTGGCCATTTTGTAGGTTAAGATTAGTTTGAATTACTATGATAATATGTGATGAGGACTATCTGGTTATATGCTTATTTTCCATCTATATATCTTCTTTGCTAAAGCATCTGTTAATGTCTTTGGCTCATTTTAAGTGGTTGTTTTATTATTATTGAGTTTTAAGGGTTCTTTTTACATTGTACATAACAGTCCTTTATTAGTTGTTTCTTTTTCAAATATTTTCTGCCAGTCTATGGTTTGTTTTCTCATTCTCTTGATATTGTCTTTAGCAGAACAGAAGAAGTTTATTTTTATGAAGTCCAGCTTGTTAATTATTTATTTCATGTATGTATATAGTAATGTCTGTGGTTTTGTATCTGAACAGACATCACCATACCCAAGGTCATCTAGGTTTTCTCCTATGTTATTGTCTAAAGTTTAATGGTTTTGAATTTTACATTAGTTCTGTGATTCATTTTCAGTTAATTTTTTAAGGTTGTGTTGTTTGTGTTTACACTCAGTTTTTTTGCAGGTGCATATTCGGTTCTTTCAGTATATTTCTTGAACTGGTACATTTGCTCTAATGTATTGCTTCTGCCTTTGCTTCTTTTTCAAAGATCAGTTTACTATGTTTATATAGGTCTATTTCAGGGTTGTTTGTTCTGTTTCATCAAACCATTTATCTATTATTTTGTCAATATTACAGTGTCTGGATTACTATAACTATAGCTTTATAGAAAGTCCTGAAGTTAAGGGATGTTAGTTTACCAACTTTATTCTTTTTTAATATTGTGCTGGCTAGTCTAAATCTTTTGCTTCCTCATATAAATTTCAGAATTATTACTTAATAATACATAAAATATTTTGCTTTGATTTTAATTAGGTTTGCATAGAATCTATAGGTAGAATTAGAAGGAACATAAAGCTTGACCCTATTGAGTCTTTCCTCCTATGCATGAACACAGAATATCTCCCAATTTATTTAGTTCTTTGATTTCATTCATTCTAGATTTATAGTTTTCTTCTTATAGATCTTGTACATATTTTGTTAGGTTTATATTAATTATTTTATTTTGGAGAGTGCCAATGTAAGTGATATTAATTTTAACTGTCATTTGTTTATTGTTGCTATATCAATTGACTTTTGTATATTAAACTTGTGTCATCCATTTGTATTATAACTGCTTACTAGGCCCAGGAGTTCTTTTGTAGATTTTCTTTTGTTATTTTTTTTAATTTTTTAATTACAGTTGACATACAATATTATATTAACTTGAGTGTACACTCCAGTGATTAGACATTATATAACTCTTATACTCATCTGACATCATACATAGTTATTAGATTATTACAGGTATTGACTCTATTCCTTATAATGTACTTAACATCCTCATGACTATTCTTTAACTATCAATTTGTACTTCTTAATCCCTTCATCTTTTTATCCATACCTTCCAACCTCCATCTTATCTGGCAATCATCAAACTATCTATATCTGTGAGAGTCTGTTTCTGTTCTGCTTTTTCATTCATTTTGTTTTTTGGATTTAATTATTGATACACACATATTTATTGCCATTTTATTTTTCATACATAAATATGTTTATTTCTTCTTTTTCTTCTTCTTCTTTTTCTTCTTCTTCCTCCTTTCTTCTTTTTCCTTCTTTTTACAAAAAGAACTTTTAGCATTTTACATAATACTGATTTGGTGGTGATGAACTCCTTTAGCCTTTTCTTGTCTGGGAAACTCTTTATCTGTCCTTTGATTCTAAATAAGAATGTTTCTGAGTAGAGTCATCTTGGTTGTTGGTCCTTGCTTTTCATCCCTTGCCACTTCCTTTGGCTTAAGATGTCTCTGTTGAGAAATCAGTAAACAGTCTAATGGGAGACCCCTTATAGGTAACTAACAGCTTTTCTCTTGCTGCTTTTAGGATTCTTTTTTTCAGTCCTTTACATTTCAGTTATGATGTGTCTTGGTGTGAGCCTCTTTGGACTCATCTTGTTTGGGACCCTTTGTGCTGCCTGGACTTGTATACCTCTTTCCTCCACAAGGTTAGGGAAATATTTTGTATTATATTTTCAAATAAGTTTTCTATTTTTTGCTCGTTTCTTTTTCCAGCACTCTCATGATGTAAATGCTGGTATGCTTGAAGTTGTCCCAGAGACACTTTACACTATCTTAATTTTTTTGTTGTTTTGGGTTTTTTTATTTGTTTGTTTGTTTGTTTGCTGTTCCAATTAGGTATTTTTTTGCTTTCTTCAATTCTAAATCACTAATTTAATTCTTAGTTTTATTTACTCTACTGTTGATTCTTTATAAATTATTCTTTATTTCAGTTAGTATATCCTTAATTTTTTACATATTTTATGGTGAAATCTTTTTATGATGGTGACGTTTTCTCTAAGTTCATTTACTCTTGTCGTAAGTTCACTGAGCAGCCTTAATAACAGTGTTTTGACACTGCATCTAGTAGATTGCTTGTCTCTATTTTGTTTAGTTATTTTCTGGAGTTTTGTCTTGTTTTCCCATTTAGGATGTTTCTTTGTATCCTCATTTTGGCAGCTACTCTGTGTTTGTTTTTATGTAGCAGGTAGAGCTGCTACATCTCCTGGACTTAGTAGAGTGGCTGAATGTAGTAGGTATTCTGTAGGGTTCAATGGAACAGCCCTGTTCACTCGAGCTGGGCACTCCTGGTACACCCCCCACTCCCAATCCCGTGTAAACTGTGTACACCCTGCTGTTGCAGTTGAGTCTTGATTGCTGTTAACACATTAGCAGGAGGGGTTTAACACCAAGCCAATATGCTGCAATGACTGGCTGCAACCACCATGGAAGATCATCTGTACCAGGGCCAACCCCACAAAGAATTATTTAACTCCAGTGGGGATCTGGTAACTGTTGAGTCTGCCTCTTGACTGTGTCACTTGTGGAGGTTGTTAGGTTGTACTTAGACATGGTCTGAAGGTGTCCACAGTGTGTTCTAGCTCTGCTGTTTAACAAAAGGTGAACGCCAAGATCAGCTACTGCCTGTGTTCTACCTGAGGCCCTCCTGATGAGAACTACAAAGCAATTTGCAGATGGCTTCTACTAATGATGGTCTTGGAGGTGTCCAGGAAAGGCCAGACTGAGAACTGAGGCTGGGCTACTGCCACTGCCAGGCCTGGGACCACTTAGCGATTGGTGCAGGGCACTCTGAGGCCAGATGGTGCTTGTTTAAAAGTTTAAAAAAATCTGAAGCATGAGTCAAGACAAGCCATTTGTATGGAAAAGCCACTAGAAATAGCTTGGGTGGGTCCCCAAGGTGGGTGGAGTGGGGTCATTAGGGCAAGGAGAACAGAGATAGTCAGGTTGATGGAGACTCAGGTGTGTCCACTTGTCAGCTCTATAGTGGGAGGGTCCAGAAACAATAGATTCTGCCAGCACTTATGTTTGGGAGAAAACTACTCCTTTAGCTCTTGCCTTAATGCTCAACCATTCAGCTTCTTCCCACATGTTCCTGGTTTCTTTTGAGCTGCTAACCCAGTCCTGTAATCAGAGGAAGTAAGTCCATAATAGGCCCCATAAGAGGTATGTCGGGGATTCCAGCAGCTCTCTGTCTCACTTAGTCACAATAGCTGTTGTTCTTTACAACCAGAAGTTATGAGGATTTCTTATCTTGACAATGGAACCCTGGGCTGGGGACCTGGGGTGGGGCTGGGACCCCTTACTCTTTAGTGGGGAATTCTTCAGTGAAAATATCCCTCCCAACTTTTATCCACATGTGGGTGTGAAACCATCCAATTTGTATCTCTTCCTTTTTCTACCAGTTTTGATGTGGCTTCTTCATTACATTCTTAATTGTAGGACTTCTGTTCAGCTAGATTTCAGGCAGTTATGAAGGACAGTTGTTCTATAGTTTAGTTGCAATTTTCATTTGGTTGTGGGAAGATACAGGTACAACATTTACCTATGCCGCCATCTTGACTGAAAGGTCCAGATTTTCTATGTAGCAGATAATGTCTTCTATCAGCATAGGTAGTTTTATATCTTCTTAATGCATATGCTTTTTTTTCTTGCCTTATTACACTAGCAATGAATTTCAGTTGAATGTTGAAAAGCTTTGGTGAAAGAGGACATCCTTACCTTGTGTCTGATTCTACAGGGAAAGTTTGAGTTTCTCACCATTAACTGTGATGTTAGATATAGTTTTTCTTAGATAGTTTTTATAAAGATGAGGAAGTTTTTCTCTATTTATACTTTATTGAGTTTTTATCATAAATGGGTGTTGGATTTGGTCAAATACTTTTCTGCATTTATTGATATTATCATAAGACCTTTTCCTTTTTTAGTCTGTTAATATGATGGATTATATTAATTGATTTTCAAATATTAAACCAACTTTTTACACTCAAAATAAATCTTTCTTGGTTGGTATATAATTATTTTTATTTTGTTTGGATTTAATTTGCTAATATTTTGTTGAAGATATTTACATCAACCTTCATGAGCGATATTGCTCTATAGTTTTCTTCTCTTATTACATTATTGTCTAATTTTGTATTAGCTTTATGGTAGCCTCAAAAAATGAGTTAAGAATATTCCTTCTACTTCTATGCTCTGAAAGATATTATAAAAAATTAATGTATATTCTTTCTTACTTATTTGGTATAATTCACCAGTGAACTTATATGGACCTAACACTTTTGGTTTTGGAAGGCAATTGATTATTAATTCAATTGTTTTATTAGATACAGGCTTGTGTCAGACTATTTCTTTTTATGTAAATTTTGGCAGATGTGTTTTTGAAAAAATTGGTTCATTTCATCTAGTTTATCAGATTTGTGGGCATAGAATTAGTATTCCTTTGTTATCCTTTTTATTCTGTTGATCTGTATTTATGTCCCTTCTTTAATTTCTGTTATTAGTAATTTACTAGTAATTTGTGCTGACTTGTGGTAGCACAATGGATCAAATGTTGACCTGGAATACTGAAGTCATCAGTTCAAAACCCTGGGCTTGCATGGTCAAGGCATATATGGGGGTTGATACTTCTTGCTCCTTACCCTCTTCTCTCTCTCTCTCTCTCTCCCTCTCTGTGTTAATTTTTTCTTAAGTGAGAAGCAGGGAGGCAGAGAGACAGACTCCTGCATGCGACCCGACCAGGATCCATCTGGCAAGCCCCCTATGGGGCAATGCTTTGCCCATCTGGGGCTGTTGCTCTGTAGCTCAACAACTGAGCTACTGTATTTCCCCATGTATAAGACACATCTTAAATTGGGGGCCTGAAATTTGAAAAAAGAATGCATTATATAACGTTTTTGAACTCAAGTTTAATTCATCATAAAATTCATACAACTCCTCATCACTGTCAAAACTCCCATCTATTAGCTTGTCCTCATCTATGTCTGATGACAAATCACTATCTTTATATATTGCTTTCTCCTC
This sequence comes from Saccopteryx bilineata, assembly GCF_036850765.1. Classification (NCBI taxonomy): domain Eukaryota; kingdom Metazoa; phylum Chordata; class Mammalia; order Chiroptera; family Emballonuridae; genus Saccopteryx; species Saccopteryx bilineata. The sequence continues at coordinate 67,188,020 of NC_089498.1, forward strand.
AGTTCCTTCTATGGCATTTGAAATGCCACAACCACTGTATAAGACGCACCCAGTTTTTAAACCCAAATTTTTTCAAATAAAGGTAGATCTTATTGTACTGCCAGTAGCTGTGGCCACCATCAAAGCTGCCTGGCCCATACACGTTCCCTTTGGACAGATGGTAAAGAAACATTGGAGCCAATAATTGGTGAGCCATCCTCTTTATTCCTGCTTGTAACTAGTGAGTGAGAAAATACACACAGCAGAAAAATACTTCCCGTTCTATTCAGGGTTTCCAAAGCTACTGACTTTTTCTGTTTTTTTCCTTAGAATCAAAGGCCCTCACCAGTTTTATTCACCTCTGTTCCTCATCTCCTTCTCCTGCACAAACTGGCTTCTCCTTTAACATTCTGCCATTTTGGCTGCCTCCTCTCTTCCACGTAGCCTCTCTGCCCTGCTACACTATGGGCTCCTCCTCTCTCTACAACAATGGGGTCTCTCTCCTCAAAATGGTCTTCTAGCTCCTCCTTTTAAGACTTTTCAGTGGGACAACCCCCTCCTCCAGCATACATTAGCATAATCAAGCCCCTTCCCAAGCATGCAGGGCAATTAGCTGGTCATGTGAGAGCATCCTCACATGAAAAGTGGCCATCCTTAACAATGAAAGTGAGAAAAAAACAGAAAATACCAATTTTACAACTCATTAGCCCAACACTTATACATGGGGAAATATGGTATTTTAGCACCTTAGGAGAGGCCATGGAGTCATCCTCAGCATCTGGGGGGCCAACTTGCTGCAACCTAGCCATGGTTACAGGAGGGGAAGAGAGAGATAGGGAGATAGAAGGGAGAGAGGAAGAAGTGGAGAAGCAGATGGTCACTTCTCCTGTATGCCCTGACCTGGAATTGAACTCAGGACTTCCACATGCTGGGCAACATTCTACCACTGAACCAATCAGCCAGGACCTCTGTTTCTCTCTCCCTCTCTCTACTCTAAAATGAATTTTTAAAAAAAATTAAAAAAGAATGCTAATTTTAAAAAAATAGAAGAGTCATTTGTGCCCTCTTTCTCTCTCTCATTTTTTTGTTAGTCTAGTTTGAATCTTATTAATTTTATTGATCTTTTCAAAAATTAGCTTTGAATTCATTGATTTTTTTTGTATTAAATCTTATTTTCAATTTCATTGATTTTTTTATAATTCTTTTAAATCCTCAGTTCCCTATCTATAAAGTAGAATAATGCATGAAAAGCACCTAGCAGTGCTTGCTGTGACATAAACAACAATAAATGTTAGTGATAACTGTTATTATCATGTTTATTAAGAACAGAGTGCTTTCAGGTATTTTAAAGTTGTTTTTTTTTTTTTTCACTTCTCTCTGCAAGAAGTAGAAGGGGCTATGTTTACTGTGAGGTCAATATTCTAGAGGTAAATCTCACAATATTGTTGCCTCCCTGCCCATGACTGTGTCTCCTTAGAGTTATTAGAACTCAAAGTTGTCAGCACTGAAACTCCAGTACTTGTTAATTACAATTCAGATTTTCTTATCCCTACACTGTCCCACGGGGTTTTGAGCTTAGAAATCTCTGCTCTGGTCAAATACAACTCCCTGTATTTGCCTGCTGTTAGTCAAATAATTTTGTAAAATGTGATTTTTTTATCTTATTTTTATTAATTTTAATGCAGTGACATTGATAAATCAGGGTACATATGTTCCGAGAAAACATCTCCAGATTATTTTGACCTTTGATTATGCTGCATACCCTTCACCCAAAGTCAAATTGTCTTCTGTCACCTTCTATCTGGTTTTCTTTGTGCCCCTACCCTCCCCCTAACCCCTCCCTCTCCTTCCTTGCCCCCTCCCCACCCCTCCACCCCACCCCCTGTTACCATCATATTCTTGTCCATGTCTCTGAGTCTCATTTTTATGTCCCATATATTCATGGGTTCATATAGTTCTTAGTTTTTTATGATTAACTTATTTCACTCTGTATAATGTTATCAAGGTCCATTCATGTTATTGTAAATGATTTTTGTGTTTGCTCACTTATACTTTGCATTGGGGGCTGGGCAGCACCAGGTCTGTGAAATAGCAAATTAACTTCCTGCTTGGGAAGGGCCATTGTTTGCTAATGTTTGCTGGAGGAGAGGTTTTCCTGCCAGAAGGCTTTGAAAACAGAGAGAAGAAGAAGAGGCAGAAAAGAAGCCATGTTTGCAGAGTGAGAGCAGAGAGAATGCAGAGTGCTAAAGAAAAAGCCATGTTGGCAGAGAAGGCAGAAGGTGTGCAGATGGGGAACAGAGGTGAGGGGCTTTTGCAAGCTCCTCTGAGACTGGTGGGGCCTTTGATTCTAGGAGAAACCGGAGAAGATTCATTCTCCTGGTTGTGGAACTGGAGAATGTGTCAGTGGCTTTGGGAGCCCTGAGTGAAAAGGAAGTGTTTTCCTTCTGTGTTGCTCGTCAGCCAGTGTGAGACTTTAATAAGGAATTGCCCACCATTCTTTGGCTCCACTGTTTCTTTACCATCTGTTTGAATTCAATGGGAACCTGCATGTGAATGACCATGATGGCAATGGCCGCACCACTGGCCATACACCTGCCTTTCCTGCCAATATTGGTGAGGAGCCACTGAGCCACTTCATCCGCAGGTGTTATAAGGTACCAAAAACTACAGAATTAATATTTTAAGAGGCTTGGAGAACATTTTATTAATTTGGGTTAAGGTGTACAGAGAAATTGTGAGAGTAGTCTCTGTACTGTGTGATTGGCATGACCAGGATGGCCCTTGGCATTGTATTGTAAATGCAAAGGGGAGGAAAACATGGATTCCCAGACATTCCACCATGCCTGTGGGGAAAAGGGTGAATGGCTAGCCAGGTGCAGGGAGAAAAAAGCCAAAATAAACCTTTTCTTATAGCAATGAGCCATTTGTGGGCATTTGTCCCCACCAAAACTACCTCTCCTATGTAAATGTATGTGGTTGACATGTGTGATTCTGGACAGAGAGATGGCAGATAAACACTAGATAATATAGGAATACCTTTTAATATGTAAAGAGACATCTTTCTACCATTGTGTTTGCTTGTAAATTTTGTTTTCTCCAAAATGATGTATGACTTGCAAATTGAACATGGTCCTATCATGTTAAAGGACATATGACTATAACCAATAGTGGTTAAGGGTTCCTAATTACAATTTTTGCTTCTGTACTTCCCACTTACAAAACTATAAAAACTAGGTAGAACAAAGGGCCAGGGCACTCTCCCTCAGATTTCTGTTGGAGCTGCCGCCGCTTGGCCAAGCTAGACAATGAAGCTTTGATGTGTAAACGACGGACCTTGTTCCTGTCTTTCATGTTTTGGGTCCCTCCGAATTTGGCTTAACAATTGGGGCCAGTGGTTTGACCTATCTCCTCCTCTCTCATGGATCCAAGTAGAGGTGTTGGTGTTTAGTTTGTTCAGTGTTTTACTTGTTGCCATGATGAAGTGGCAACTACCAAAATTACAACTTTCAGTACACAGAATCTAAAATAGAAACCATTACACATATTTTATATAAATTTTTAGTGCATTTCTAACAATAAGTATTTCATTTAAAGTATTTCTACCAAATTATATGCTAGAAGCAATACAATTTAATCAAGTTTATAACATTATAACTTTCCGTTTACCACTATTATTTTATTCTTAGTGGTAAGGATCTCTTTTATTAATTAATATTTGATAACTTTGTTGTTTTTCAGTAAAGAACTGGTATTTTGATAGAATGAAAGGTGCGATGAATTGATCTGAATTCTACTTAAATTATTGCATTTAGCTTTTTTAAAATCTGTAAATTGATTAGATAGTGATTTTGTAAATACAGGTTAATTGAAATCATACCATTATCAGATGTTAATGTGAAAAAACATAAAAGTACTGTAATAGCAATATTATCATTTGGTGTCCCACCCATAGTTAACATTTATATTTTGCCTAGTACATTGTTTTTTCTGCAGCAGGTGATCCTGTTGCCCCTCTGATTTCTCCATCCACACCTTATGCTTCATTTTCCTTGTTGACTGTGACTGTCACTGAGAGTGTCACAGTTGTATGTAGCCGACATTGTTAGACCAAAGGCCAAGCCACATTATGGCCTTCAGTGTGAAACTGTCATCTCTATAATGGCAAACTGACTAAAAGGTCTGTAGAGTCTTCAATGCGGATTTTTTTTTTTAATTAAAAAGAGAAAATGACAACCACAATAATGCAAACCAATTCTATCATTTGAAAAGTAATGCACATGTATAAAAAATTATAAAAATCATAATGATGACATAGTTAATAATGAGAAGGAGTAGGAAGTCTGTCTCTTCAATGAACTAGCTACAAAATGACAAAAAGGAACAAAATTAATTCCATGATAATTAAACTATAACATAATTGGTTCAAAATTATTTTAGCATTCAAAAATTATTTGAGAGCCTAGATGATAGACAGAACAAGCTGGTAAACCATATAATAATTTGATTTTGAATTCTTAATCCAGCTCACAGTTCTGGCCCAGGTTAAGAGAATTTGTAATTATTTATAATGCCTTGAACTTACATAGTACATTACAGTTTATGAAGCATTTTAATTTTTTGGTAACATTATATTCTCATATTATGTATTAAAAAAGAGAAAGATATAGGTTATATTTTGACTTAAATTTATAGCTTGTGACATAGATGGACCCAGAACTAGGATTTCTGACTCCTAGCCCATTATCTCTCCCACCCATCACAACCAACCCTTCACCAAACTCTTCTCTTATAAGGGCAGCTGCTTAGAAAATATCCAGGAACTTGCAAAGTGATCCAGACCTACTGCCTCTCACTTATCCCTCTTTGTAAAGGAATTCTGATATTGTGCAATCAGTATTTAAAGATGAAAATTTTGGTAGTCATGTTTAAGCAGGAAAATTTACGTGAAATTGGGTATCTTGAATTTTTTTTTTACACTGATAAACTCTATCTGAGAACTAGAAATGTAGAAAAAGCATTTTTTTTATTTTTAACAGGTTCTGGGTAGATACAAATTTAAATTACGACTAAGAGACAAACTTATTTATATATGCATAATTGCTTTTTCTAGTATAAAATGAGTAGAGAAAAGCAGCTAAACATTAAGAAAAGTATTAAATAATTTGACAAAAAATAACTTCTCAATTATTCCTCATACATCTTTCTTTAAGGAGTTAATAAAATGGTAAATGACATTGTAGCAATTTCTTATTTGTCAATGACAAACATTAGAAGAACAATTGGCATATATATACTTCTCCTTGATTTTCAAACTAAACCCACCAAAAACAAACAAACAAGAAACATATTTTAAATTAGTGGAACTTTTCCAGTAATTATTTTTAATGAATACCTAGTTTTAGCATTAAAATTCTTTGTGTTTCCTTATTTAAACCTTTTTAAACTAACTACAGTTTTCAGTATGCCATATTATTTTATATAATTTCTAGTCTCATGAGTCACCTAGGCCAACCTATCTGAAATTTATTGACAGACAGTTTTCTAAAAACAAAAAAGAGATTCAAAATAAGCATAGTAATGAGAGGGTTCTAAAGTTAAAGTAGATATAATACACTGATTGCAAATGCCAATATTTTGTCCTTATGCACTATATAAAAACTGAAATAGGTAAGGGAAAAACTCAAAGAAAAAAATTACAGTCACATATGAGTTTTAATAGATAGAAGCATAACTTACAAATAGAAGTCAATTTAGAAAATAAGCTTTAAGTGTGGCATTTAGTAGGTGATATTTTTTAAAATATTTTATATATGTTGCATTAAGAGAATCAAGAAAGAAACTATCATGTAATTCATCAATCTATATATAAAAGGGATATCAAAATGGTTTTGTCTGATAACTTTAGTAACTTTACAATCTATATTATATGACATGTTTACAAATGTCACAAGATTGGAATCAGCTGAAATAGAAAATGAAATATCATGATTATACTTTAAAAGGAGCAACTCTATATCATATTTAAAATGCTACTTTCTCTGTGTTTTAAAGGACTAACTTCAAATAATATGTTATGTCAATAACTCTGAGATCTACAAACATGAGTAGTAGAGAAGAAAACTCATCATGACATCTAAGATGGACTTCCAAAAAAAGGTGGGAATATGTTTTGAAGTCCTTATCAGCTGGACTTTCAATTTTGCAAGACCCACTGTTCAGTGAAGTGAATCTCCGGTTACTCATTTATTTATAATAATATAAAAACTTTTGCCAATCGGCAGCTTGTTGAGCTGTAAATGAATGTCTAGAAATTTATGCATATGATTACATGATGGTGTACTCTGAATGTTCAAGAGAAATAACTAAAATATTTTAGAAGAGAAAATTCAGTAATGGTATAACATGCAAAATATCTCTTTACAGAAAAATAGAATATTTTATATGGTAACACAAAATATAATAAAAAGTTATATGGATAATTACTACAAAACATAAAACACATATAATTAACTTGAAAAAGTAGTCTGAAGTTCTTCCATAAGGTATATTACAAAATTTGACTGGAAACATAAAAAAAAAATCTAGCTGAAATGTAATTATGTAGTCATATTTCTGGAAGGGAAAGACTCACAATTGCTTAAACGTTTATTTGCCTGATGAAGTCCCCATCATATGTCTGTGGAGGTAGAATGTCTCCCATTTCGGAAAAGGGTTTTCTCCTCTGGAGCCTTAGAAGCCTTAGAAGCTGATTTTAGGGTAAATAGAACAAGTTCCCAAGCCAAACACAAGACTCACTGCTACAAGATAATCTAGTCATTAAGAAAATTATTTCCATTTAAAAATTTTTTATGAGGGTTCACTCTTGACAAAGAATGATTCTTGGTCATATAGATCTGGTCATTAAGAAAAAAATGGAAAAGTTTACATATGTTGACAAGCTCCAAGGGAGGAAACGGTTAAAACCCTGGTATCTTCTCTTTGGTGGTTAAATAAATTAAAATTCCTAAGATTAATTGAGGTAGTTCTGATTGAGATCTACTGGCCAGAAAGTCACCTAGGGCCTCTCATTATGAGAAGATGGATTCTGATAGTGGTGATCCAGACACAACAACAGGGTCCAGAGGGTTTGTGGGAAGATGGTTAGCTCTAGGAATATGTTACACTGAAGGTGAAAGTTACTATGAATCAAGATACCTGACATGGTCTTGTGCTCTTGGGAAATTGTATGAGCATTTATCTGTGAATTAAAATAGCTGAAACCTTGAGAAATTGCTCAGAAGACAAATTTTATAACATTTTAAAGCCAATTTGGCACCAAAGAGCATATCTTATTGCCATCTGCAGGGCTCTCTCTACTGAACTTGAACAAGTTCTACATTGAGATTTTATTCTATAAAATTAATTAGTATATATACATAAGAACGCTTTTCAGGATATTATTTATTTATGTTACTCTATATCTTCTCCAGAAGTTTTCATGGGAGAAATTTTACCCCAGAATTGCTATCCACAATAGTTGTTTTTTTCCCTTTACAGTTAGTCTCTATCTTGTAAACTTTTGTAGGTTTCTTGAATGATTAAATTTCCCTTCTTACATATTAGTTCTTGGAAAACTTATTGCTAACTTTGTAGTCACAAAGGCAATGTTTAGAAGACTGTGGTATGTATTCTTACTTTTCTTTTTTTCTTTTTATACCTTTAAAATATACTGTTTATTGGGGTTTGATATACCTTTTCGTAGCCTTAAACTCCTCCGTATTTCTGGTTATACATTAGATACCAGACACTGGCACTGATCACTGCTCCATCCTAATGGTTCATGAGAATGCTGGTAAAGAAATAAAACCTTGGGAGTTTATCCTGCTTTTTACTATCATTTTAATGTGATTTTGAAAAGACAGAGAAATAAACACATACATTCACTTTGCCTCATTTTTTACAGTAGAGGACACAAACTTTTAAAAATATTAAGCTATAATTTTTGATTGAACTTCAATCATGATAAAAGAATTACTATATAAAATTGGTAAAAGCAACAAATAATAGTAATTTTAACAACTTTTTCTCTCCTAAGTGTCAAATACTGTGCTTTGCATTTTGATGTATATAGCCTTCTATCCTTATGGCAATGCTGTATATAGATAGTAAAACGGTTTTACTTACTCATGTTTAATTGTTACTAGATAAGTCATTATGAAAAAAATATCTTTGATATAAAAAATTACATTAAGACACGCATCCATAAGAAAGATTCAAAGGTCACTCCAATTTTTTCAATTCTACCCTCCTCCCTGGAGATGCTGCTACTATACAGTCACATTAAAAAAACAATTTATTAACTACAATGGTCCAAATTTATGTGCTGATAATTCAACTTGGTGCTGATTAGATATCTCTACTAAAGTGTCCCTCACCCCTACACAGTCATCCTTTAAATTCACATCAGGTGAAAAAAACCAAGGTCCCCCTATTGAGTAAAGAATGTTCAAATAGGATGCGTTAGCAATTTTTTCTTAGGTGGAACCTCTTATTAACTGAAGTTTTATTGTTATTTTGCAGCATTAAATTTGCTATTGATACTTTCCCTTGTAATTATACAGAAGACTGTCAGAAAATGTACATAACATTTCCTAGGACTAGACAAAGAGTCATATAGCAAGAGAGGAAGGAAGAAGAGAAGGAGAGGAAGGGAGTAAGAGAGAGAGAGAACAGAAATAGCCCCTATGGAATGCTTACACATGATTAAATATTGCACATTTGGATACACGATAGCACATGAAAATTGGTGCTTGCCTGTCCTGGAGACTGAGAACATAATAACCCATTTAGCACCAGGGTTGTATTTTTCATAACTCAGACATTAGTAAATGCATGCTTTCCATTTCACAAACTTATTGAAAGGTCCTGTTTTAGCACTTGCATTTAAAAACACTTTACGAATGTAAGCTATCATTTGAAATGATTTTTCTCTGAATGCTTAAAATTACAAGGAATTATTCAAGTAACTTTTTTATAAAAGTTTATTCCCAAAACACTAAGAATCTTCATCTTTTCTCCACTATCAATTGCATTAAAATGTATTGAGTACATGTTGCTAAATAAAAATGCACCCGACCCCTTGACACTGGAAACTCATAGAAGATATTTCACTGCCGCTCTCATTTTTCACTCAGATCCTCAGTATAAACTCTGTCAGTACAAGAGGAAAGTGATGCAAGTAGTTTTATGATCACTCCATCTGAAATTTGTTGTAGAATATTCTTTAGAAACAGTAAGAAAATAAATAAATATGCTATTGGTGTTATGGATTGAATGTTTCCCTTCTAAAGTTCTGTGTTGAAGTCTCAATTTCCGGTACCTCAGAATGTGAGTTTATTTGGAAATAGGGTCTTGATAGAGCTACTGAAGTTGAAATAATATGGGTAGGGTTTAATGAAATAGACTGTGTCTTAATAAGAAGATAGAGATTAAGACTCAATTAGATACAGAGGAAGACCATCTGAAGACATAAGGATAATATAACTATATAAGGCAGGGGTCCCCAAACTTTTTACACAGGGGGCCAGTTCACTGTTGCAGGGCCGCTACATACAGTGCTCCTCTCAATGACCACCAGTGAAAGAGGTGCCCCTTCCAGAAGTGCGGTTGGGGGCCGGACCAATTGCCTCAGGGGGCTGCATATGGCCACTGGGCCGTAGTTTGGGGACCCCTGATCTAAGGCTATGGTAAGAGACCAGCCAGAGAAACCAACCCTGTTGACACCTTGATGTTAGACTTCTAGTTTCAGAACTGTGAGGAACTTATGTTGTATAAGCTATCCAGTTTGTGGTACTTTTTATGGCTTCCCTAGTGAACTAGTATGCTCGGCACAGAGACGGATTAAGGTCGGTTGAGACCCCGGGCGCAGAAGAAAATATTGGGCCCCTTAAAAAAAAGAGAGACAGAAAAAATAAAAATACATGTTAACCATATTTTTAAATAAGTAAAATATATTATGTACTATTAATGTTAAAATTGCACATATGAAACCAAACTTGGTGTCATTAGAAAAAAGTGTAAAATTGGGGTTTTGCAGGGCCCTTCGGAAGTCGGGGGCCAGGGCACACTTCCTTTGTGCCACTGTTAAATCTGTCTCTGACTAAGCATTAAAAAAATACATGCATATGAGTTGCTAGAAAAAAAGTGTAAAAATAATGCAACGGACACTGATCAATAACCAGATTATGTTTGCAATCACATGAATTAATATATAGAGAATAAAATGGTGATGAATTTGAACAACAGACTATGCGATTAATGTGACTTTATTTAATGTGTTTAAGTTTTCAAATTCATGAAGGTTTTCAGGGTACCAATCTATCAATATACTTAACTTTGTTGAGTTGTTTATGAGCAACATAATATAATAAAGGACTTCTTAAATAAGTAAATCTTATTAATATAATTATAGGATTAGAAGATACCTTGACTGAATTTATAGCTTTTACCTTTGACTGAAACTAAATAGATTATACTTTTCTTAAATTATTATTTTTTTAGCTGAAAGAAAAGAAGATAGTGAGGCAGACTCCTGCATGTGCCCTGAAAAGATTCCACCCGGCAACCCCACCTGGGCTGATGCTCTAGTACCAAGGCATTTTTAGTGCCTGAGGTTGATGTGCTCCAATGGAGCTATCCTCAATGCCCAGGACTATGCTCCAAGCAATCAAGCCACTTGCTGTGGGAGGGGAAGAGATAATAAGGGGAGCAGGAGGGGGAAAGCAAATGGTTACTTCTCCTGAATGCCCTGATTAGAAATTGAACCCAGTACTTCCATACACAAAGCAATGCTCTTTCCACTGAGCCACTGGCTATGGCCTGAATATATTTTCCAATCCACTTATGTGAATGGGGTTGTCTTTATAACTTGTCATGGACATGAGTGTCTTAACAATAGTAAACCTCTTAAATTTTCCTTGACTTTATAACACTGATTTCGGTCAGGCTATGCCAAATTGACAATTATCAACCTCAAATTGACTACATTTGAGGTGTGCATCAGTTTTTATCTTGTTAAATATTCTGGTTAGTTTGCTGATGTTTAAACATAAAGACGAAATAAAGTAAAAAAATTGTCTTTGAAAATACTAACTTTTTATAAAGTCAACATGAAGGTTGTAGAATGATCAGTGAAGGGTTTTTTGTTTGTTTGTTTGTTTTATTTTTACAGAGACAGAGAGAGAGTCAGAGAGAGAAATAGATAGGGACAGACAGACAGGAATGGAGAGAGATGAGAAACATCAATCATTAGTTTTTCATTGTGATGCCTTAGTTGTTCATTGATTGCTATCTCATATGTGCCTTGACCGCGGGACTTCAGCAGACCGAGTAACCCCTTCCTCGAGTCAGCGACATTGGATCCAAGCTGGTGAGCTTTGCTCAAACCAGGTGAGCCTGTGCTCAAGCTGGCTACCTTAGGGTCTCGAACCTGGGTCCTCCACATCTCAGTCCAAAGCTCTATCTACTGCGCCACCGCCTGGTCAGGTAATCAATGAGTTGTTGTTTGTTTGTGTGTTTTTGTTTGTTTTTGTTTTTCTCCAGGTTATTCTGACATTTGATTATGTTGCATACCCATCTCACAAAAGCAAATTGTCTTCCGACACCTATCTGGTTTTCTTTGTGCCCCTCCCCTCCCTTTCCCTGTAACCACCACCCTCTTGTACATTTCTCTGAGTCTTCTTTTTATGTCCCAACTATGTATGGAATTACATAGTTCTTCATTTTTTCTGATTTAATTATTTAACTCAGTATAATGTTATCAAGGCCCATCCATGTTGTTGTAAATGACCTGATGTCACCATTTCTTATGGCTGAGTAGTATTCCATAGTATATATGTACCAAAGCTTTTTAATCCATTCGTCCACTGACGGACACTTGGGCTGTTTCCAGATCTTCACTATTGAAAACAATGCTGCCATAAACATGGGGGTGCATTTTTCCTTTTGAAACAGTGCTATGATGTTCTTGAGGTATATTCCTAAAAGTGGGATAGCTGGGTCAAAAGGCAGTTTGATTTTTAACTTTTTGAAGAATCTCCATACTGTTTTTCACAGTGGCTGCACCAGTCTGCATTCCTACCAGCAGTGCAGGAGAGTTCCCTTTTCTCCACATCCTTGCCAGCACTTATTCTGTGTTGTTTTCTTGATGAGCACCATTCTGACTAGTGGAAGGTGATATCTCATTGTGGTCTTAATTTGCATTTCTCTAATGATTAGTGTTGTTGATCATTTTTTCGTATGCCTATTGGTCATCTGTATGTCTTCTTTGAAGAAGTGTCTATTCATTTCTTTTGCCCATTTTTGATTGGATTGTTTGTCTCCCTGATGTTGAGTTTTACAAGTTCTTTATAAATTTTGGTTATTAACCCCTTATCAGACGTATTGTCAAATAAGTTCTCCAATTGTGTAGTTTGTCTTTTTATTCTGTTCTTATTGTCTTTAGCTGTGCAAAAACTTTTTAGTTTGATATAATCCCATTTGTTTATCTTGTCTTTTATTTCACTTGCCTGTGGAGATAAATCGGCATATATATTGCTGTGAGAGATGTCGGAGAGCTTATTGCCTATGTCTTCTTCTAAGATGCTTATGGTTTCACGGCTTACATTTATGTCTTTTATCCATTTTAAGTTTACTTTTGTGAATGGTGTAAGTTGGTAGTCTAGTTTTATTTTTTTGCAGGTAAATGTCCAATTTTCCCAACACCATTTGTTAAAGAGACTGTCTTTATTCCATTGAATGCTTTTACCTCCTTTGTCAAATATCAATTGTCCATAAAGGTGGGGGTTTATTTTTGGGTTCTCTGTTGTGTCATTGATCTATATGTCTGTTCTTATGCCAGTACCAAGCTATTTTGAGTACAATGGCCTTGTAGTATAACTTGATATCGGGAAGTGTGATACCTCCCACTTTATTCTTCCTTTTCAAGATTGCTGAGGCTATTTGTGTTCATTTTTGGTTCCATATAAATTTTTGGAATATGTGATCTATATCTTTGAAGTATGTTGTTAGTATTTTAATTGGTATTGCATTAAATTTATACATTGCATTGGGTAATATAGACATTTTAATGATGTTTGTTTTTTCCTAACCATGAGCACGGTATATGCTTCCACTTGTTTGTATCTTCTTTGATTTCTTTTATCAAAGTTTTATAATTTTCTAATTACAAGTCTTTAATCTTCTTCAAATTTACTTTATTTTTTTGGTTGCAATAGTGAAGGGGATTGTTTCCTTAATTTCTCTTTCTGACAGCTCATAGTTGTATAAAAATGACTCTCATTTCTGAATATTAATTTTATATCTTGCTATCTTGCTGAATTCACTTATCAGGTCCAGTAGTTTTTTGACTGAGACTTTAGGGTTTTCTATATACAATATCATATCATCTGCAAATAACGATAGTTTTACTTCTTCTTTTCCAATATGAATGCCTTTTATTTGTTCTCCTTGTCTGATTGCTATGGCTAGGACTTTCAGAACTATGTTGAATAAGAGTGGTGAAAAAGGGCGCCCCTGCCTTGTTCTTAATCTTAAGGGGATTTCTTTTCATTTTTGTTCATTGAGTATGATGTTGGCTGTGGGTTTGTCATAGATGGCCTTTATCATGTTGCGGTATGTTCACTGTATTCCCACTTTGCTGAGAGTTTTGATCATTAATGGGTGCTGGATTTTATCAAATGCTTTTTAGGCATTTATTGAAATTATCATGTGGTTTTTCTTCTTCCTTTTGTTTCTGTGATGAATCACATTGATTGATTTGCAAATATTGTACCAGCCTTGCCTCCCCAGAATAAATCCCACTTGATTATGATGTATGATTTTTTCATATATTGCTGGATCTCATTTGAATATTTTGTTGAAGTTTTTAGCATCTAAATTCATCAGAGATATTGGCCTATAATTTTCTTCCTTTGTGTTGTCTTTGTCTGGTTCTGGAATCAGAATTATGCTCTCCTCAGAAAAGAAGCTTGGAAGTCTTCCTTCCTCTAGAATTTCTTGAAATAGCTTAAGAAGAATAAGAGTTAGTTTTTTTTGAGTATTTGGTAGAATTCACTTGTGAAGCCATCAGGCCCAGGACATTTCTTTGTTGGGAGTTTTTTGATAACTGTTTTGATCTCATTTGTTGTAATCGGTTTGTTTAGGTTTTCTGATTCCTCCAGATTAATTTTTGGAAAATTATATGTTTCAAGGAATTTGTTCATTTCATCTAGGTTGTCTAATTTCTTGGCACACAGTTCTTCATAATATTTTCTTACAATATTTTGTATTTCTGTTGTATTAGTTTTTATTTCTGCAGTCTCATTTTTAATTTTATTTACTTGAGTCCTCTGTCTTTGTTTCTTGGTGAGTCTGGTTAAAGGTTCATTGATCTTGTTTACCTTTTTAAAGAACCAGCTCCTGGTTTCACTGATCCTCTGTATTATTCTTCAGCCTCTATGTCATTTATTTCCACGTTGATCTTTATTATTTCCTTCATTCTACTACCTCTGGGCTTTACTTGCTGTTCTTTTTCTATTTCTTTTAGATGCAGGGTCAAGTTGTTTATTTGAGCTTTTTCTAGCTTCTTAAGGTATGCCTGTCCCTCTCAGGACTGCTTTTGCTGTGTCCCATAAATATTTTTTTTTTGTATTTTTCCAAAGCTAGAAATGGGGAGAGACAGTCAGACAGACTCCCACATGCACCCGACCGGGATCCACCCAGCACGCCCACCAGGGGGCGTGCTCTGCCCCTCCCGGGCATCACTGTGTTGTGACCAGAGCCACTCTAGCACCTGGGGCAGAGGCCAAGGAGCCATCCCCAGCGCCCGGGCCATCTTTTGCTCCAATGGAGCCTCGGCTGTGGGAGGGGAAGAGAGAGACAGAGAGGAAGGAGAGGGGGAGGGGTGGAGCAGCAGATGGGCACTTCCCCTGTGTGCCCTGGCCGGGAATCGAACCTGGGACTTCTGCACGCCAGGCGGATGCTCTACCACTGAGCCAACTGGCCAGGGCCTGTGTCCCAAAACTTTTGAGTTGATGTATGCTCATTATCATTTGTTTCTAGGAATTTTTTTATTTCTTCTTTGATCTCATTGTTAACACATTTGCTATTTAATAAAATGCTATTTAGTTTCCAAGTGTTTGAGTATTTTTCAGTTTTCCTGTTGTGGTTGATTTCTAGTTTCATGCCATTGTGATCAGAGAAAGTGGTTGATATGATTTCAATCTTCTTAAATTTGTTGAGACCACTTTTGTGCCTTAACATGTGGGCTACCCTAGAGAATGTACCATGAGCACTTGAAAAGAATGTATATTCTGCTACTTTAGAATGAAAGGTTCTGAAGTTATCTATCAAATCCAGTTGGTCTAGCGTGTCCTTTAAGTCTGCTGTTTCTTTGTTAATTTTCTTTCTTGAGGATCTACAGCTAGTGCTCAACTTATGACCATGATTGGTTCTGATAGACCAGTTATAACACAATTTGGTTGTAAGTTGAGTAGGCTATAAGTACAATACTATAAAATGATGTTATAAAAATCTTTAAGTCATATTTTATCATAATTTTCTTTCCTCCTTCGTACTGCTTAATTACCTTTACATTTTTGTCAAGATTGATGACCTTTCTTTCCTTTGTGGCAGTCTGAGGCATAGACAAAGACAATTTTTTCTTGGTAGACATCTTGGGAGGGGTTTGATGAAAAATATCCAAGACACAAAACACAAATTGCTGTACTGAGTCTGGGATAACAGTTGAAATGGTGCACGCAGAGATGGTAGTGCTGCTGGAAGTTGGTCTGCACTGTGGTACGCCAAGTTGGGCTATGCTTGCACTGCCAGATGCGGAGCAGTCATGGCTAGCTATTGTGGTTGTAAAGTCAAATGGTCTTAAGTTGCATACGTCGTAAGTTGATCAATACCTGTATCTAGTGATGTTAGTGGCATATTGAAATTCCCTACTTCTATAGTATTGCTGTTGATCTCGCCCTTTATAGCCATCAAAGTCTGCTTTATATATTTAGGTGCTCCTATATTAGGTGCGTAGATATTTATAAAGGTTATATCTTCCTGTTGGATTGCTCCCTTTATCATTATGTAGTGACCTTCTTTATCTCTTACTATAGCTTTCTTTTTAAAGTCCATTTTGGCTGTATTGCTACCCCAGCTTTTTTTCATTTCCATTTGCATGAAATACTTTTTTCCATCCTTTTACCTTCAGTCTATGTGCATTTTTTGTTTTAAGGTGTGTCTCTTGTAGACAGCATATGTATGGGTCCTGTTTTTTTATTCACGCAGCTACCCTGTGTCTTTTCATCGGATCATTTCTTGCCATTCCCTTCTGGCCTCAAGTATTTCTGTTGTGAAGTCAGATGTCATCTTTATGGGAGTTCCTTTGTAGGTGATAGCCCTTTTTTCTCTAGCAGCTTTTAATATTTTCTCTTTATTACTTAGCTTTGGTATTTTAATTATGATGTGTCTTGGTGTAGATTTCTTTGGGTTTCTCTTTAACGGGTTTTCTGTGCTTCTTGAACTTATGAGATGTTTTCCTGCTTTAATTGAGAGAAGTTTTCAGCTATGATATAATTGAACAAAGTCTCTATCCCTTGTTCTTTCTCTTCTTCTTCAGGAACCCCTATGATGCACTGTTATTTCTTTTCATGTTGTTAAAGAGCTCTCTTAGAGTTTCCTCAGACTTTTTGAGTCTCTTTTCTTTTTTCTGCTTCACTTCCATGCCTTTATTTATCTTGTCCTCTAACTTGCTAATTTGATTCTCAGCTTCATCCATCCTGCTTTTAATTCCTTTTATTGTGGTCTTCATTTCTGATATTGTAGTTTTCATTTCTGACTGAATCTTTTTTATTATTTCAATGTCCTTTTTTATATTTACTATGTCTTTATTTAGGTGTTATAATGACTATCTATCTATCTATTGTTGTTTTAAAATCTTTGAGCATCTTAACAATCATTATTTTAAACTCTGAATCTGGAAATTTGGTTATATCTGACTCATTCAGGTCCTTTTCTGGGTATTTCTCTTGACTCATTTTTGTTGCATTTCTCTGCCTTCCCATTTTGTCTGTGTATAAGAAGGTTTGGCCACTGGAGTCCAATAGATGTGACCTCTGTGTTTCCTAGGTGTGTTCTGTCTGCAGGCCCGCCACTCCCTCTGCCGCTGCTACCTAGGGCTTTCGGGTATGGGTTTTGCCAGTGCCAGCCCACTGGGGCTGTCACTGCAGTTTACACCTCTCCTCTATGGGAGGGATTGTGATCATGTTTCCAGGTCTACAAGCCTCGGTGGCCTTGTCCTTCTCCCCACCCCCACAGGTGGTGTTATGCACCGTGCCCAGGCCATAAGCCTTGGCACTCCAGGCAGGGGTGAGTACCTTTGCCCAGCTATGGGTCTCTGCCTGTTCTCAGCTTTTGCCCCACTCCTGCAGGAGGAGCTGGCTCACGTGTCAGGCAGCAAGCCTTGGTTCTGTGGGCCAGGTGAGGTTGAGTGCCCTTGCTCAGTGACAGGTCTCTGCCCATTCCAGGGCTCCCACCCTTCCCCCCACAGGTGGAATTGCAGGTGGCCCACAGCTGGGCCTGAACACTTTCTCATGTCCCCTACGCCCCCACCAGGCAAGAGTGCGCTTACACCCAGGCCTCAGTTGTGGCCAGCAGGCTTCTGCCCTTGCCGATGGAACCACGCCTCTGCGTCCTGCCGCCGCCTGCCCTCCAGTAAGCCCTTAGCCATGTGGGTGGGGGTGCTGCAGCTCAGACCCTAACACTCCATACTGTAGTCCCGAAAGCTCCCTCCTTCTACGTGACTCTGCTCTGAGTGCCGTGGGAGAGCTTGTTTGGCTGGTGTCCTGCTTCCCTTTGCTAGTATTGCTTTTTCTGGGGGAAATATTTGCTTCAGATTTGGGGAGTGACTTAGCCCAGGGGTTAGGGTGGCTGTCCCTCAAAGTGTTTCTCCCTGTGCCTCCTAGATTACACTCTCTTCCTGCTGCTCCAGTCCTCTCCCCTCTCCAGTCCCCTGGAGCCCCAGGTGAGTTGTTTTGAGAGAGGTTTTCTGCATGGTCCCTTTAAAAAGAATCTTGGATCTGAGAAATCTGTCTCTTTCTCACAAATAGTATCCTAACTTGTTTCACAGCTAAATGCTGTCCATATGACTCTACTAGGCTCTGGGGCTGCAGGCTGGGGCTTTGTTGCTTGGACTCAGGACCCTCCCCTCTCTGCTAAACTCACTTCCCGCCACGCGAGTCTCTCCCAGCTGCCATTTGCTCTGGGGAGCTGGGCAGCCCTTTCCGCATTTCCACTTTTCCTACCAGTCTTAGTGTGGTTTCTTCGGTGTTCCTTGGTTAAAGAGTCCTCTTAGTTTAATCCAAAGTTGGTTTTTCCAGATGATGGTTCTTAAAATTAAGTTGTAATCCACTTTGGTTCTGGGAGGTAGAAGTTGGTACGTCCACCTACTCCATCGCCATCTTGACACTAAAAACCTAATCAGTGAGTTTTTTAACACATGGTTTTAGTTTGATGTCCTTGGGAAATATACCTAATCTATAACCAATCTTTTTTAAAAATGCAAAGTGGAGACAGATGCTAATATTTATCTCATAGTATCTTTGTGAAAATTCCATTAGAGCCCGGTCCGGTTGCTCAGTGGTAGAGCATCGGCTTGGTGTGCTGGAGTCCTGGGTTCGATTCCCAGCCAGGGCACTCAGGAGAAGTGCCCATCTGCTTCTCCACCCCTCCCCCTCTCCTTCCTCTCTGTCTCTCTCTTCCCCTCCCACATCCAAGGCTCCATTGGAGCAAAGTTGGCCCGGGCACTGAGGATGACTCTGTGGCCTCTGCCTCAGGCACTAGAATGGCTCTGATTGCAGCAGAGCGATGTCCCAAGATGGGCAGAACATGGCTCCCTGGTGGGCATGCCGAGTGGATCCTATTCGGGCGCGTGCGGCAGTCTGTCTAACTGCCTCCCCGTTTCCAACTTGAGAAGAAAAAAAAATTCCATTAGATAATGTTTGGAAAGTGCTTACTGTGGTGATATTTATGTTACTTGTTAGAATTAATACCTTGTACATTTGTTTTAAGAACACAATAACATGACAATGTACATTTAATACATAGTAGTCACTTGACATAGTTAAGTTTACCACTTTCTCAGGAAAAACAAAACAAAAACAAAAATAGTAATTCTGCGGTAGTGATGAGAGACAAGGATTGAGAGAGAAAAACAGTAGGAAAACTGGTGTGAATGGGGAGATAGAAAAGTTTTTGGGCCTTCCAATTTGAACCGTCATTTTTACATAAGAGTAACTACTTTCCCATTTCCTATTTACCTTTCTTATTAGTTTTTTCTTTTTATTTATTATCTATTTTAGTGTCTTAAATTTAGGCAATGTGGCTAAACTATTTCTGGCTGATTATTTTTTATCCTAATTCAAAGGAGGTGTACTAATATTAAAAATAAGTTAAAGGTAAACTTGTGATTTCCTTTTTTAATTAATTGGAGTAATTTATTATCTCTATATTAACAGATATCTGGAAATATATGTACACATACAAGTATTTGTACTTTCCCTGTATAATTACCATTTACTTGTGCTTTCTTCATGTGTCCTCTTATATTTTTTTGTCCTGGGAAATATTTTTCTGTTATTATCTCAATTGAGAGGGTTTTATTTTTGTTCCTTCATTTTTTTAATCTGTTTTCAAATAAGCCAGAAATCTCTCTGATTATGACCTGAGGATCTCTTAATCTAAGAGGTAGCAGAAATAGAAAATACATTTGATTCCTGCGTTAGAGAACATCACTGAGATTTACTAGATAAAAATACATGTCTCAACTCACGCAAGAGTCTTCCTTGTTAGTTACTCTGATTTTTGAGTTATTTTCCTGCTAAAATTAAAGAGCTGAGGGTAACTTTGTTCATGAATCTAATGCAGGATGGGGGAGAAGCTGAGAAGGAATCCATAATGGATGCAAAAACGCCTGCAGGTAATAGATGTCATTGATTTCAGAGGTCACCATCAAAAACAATTGTCATCAATAAAGCATATTTTCCCATTCTAAACTTTCAATCAGCTGAGCAGCAAGCAACAAACTGAAAACATTTCTCATCTAGATGTTGCTACTTTTTCTGCCTTATCATGTCTCTTATTCCGGTGAGTTGCTAATCAGGTAGATTGTGACTATAAACTGAATGTGTGAAAATAGCAGGTATACATCCCATCTAAAACAGAGTAAAAATAGCTTCCACACAATTTATACACTGCAAAGTAAAATTGCTACTAAGAAAAGAGAAGAGGCAATTTTTGGTTTTTAAGGTGTAAAATTAGTTGAGATTTCCCAAGTTTCTTAAGAGGCTGTCTATAGTTACTGAATGTTAGTTATGGTTGCAACTCTGTAGCTGTAGTAGGAAAGAAAATAATGTAAATGTATAATACATCACAAAAAGTGACTCTGGAAAGAGCTTACCTGCATTTAGCAATTGTTATTGTGTTATATAATGCACTTAAATGTAATTGAGTACAAAACAAGCATGTGATGGATATCCCACTGTGAATTCATACAATTACTGTTAACTTTATTTTGAAATACATGTGTATGTTTTAAAAGGACAAAAGTTACTTGAGGAACACCAGAATAGTCTTTTCTACATATTTATTGTTGTTCTTATTACACTGAAAAGTATAATTGTTTGCTTTGCTTAAGTAAAGTTGGAGTCTATTGAAGGTTTAAAGAAAACCAAATAATCACAAACCAATCAGAACTGTTTCTAACTCTAGTTCTGAAAAGCCAGAACTGGAAAAATTGTTACATTAAATAATCTTTGAATATGTTCTTAAAACTGGGATATCATGTACATAATATTAGGCCTACCTCAAGCATAGAAAAAGTGTTGCTTTTCTGGTTGATGTAGTATATATTTCAAATATATCTATTTTCTGGGTGTCTCATGCATTGGAGTGCTATGTGTTGAACAAAATTTGAGTGATGCAGAAGTTGTGGCTACAATAGACTCACCTCCTTCAAGGATCTTTGTTTTAGTAAAATCTAGGACACAAAATGGTCCGGTGGGACACTATCTTCCTAGACTTAGTGTTTATCCAAGAGTTGGAAAGATTTTTAATTTTAAGAAATAAATGACTTCTTAATTGCAGATCATGGGCCAATATCATTAAATTAGAAGTGTTCATTATGGCATCTAAAAAATGAGTGACCAATTAGTCTTGCTTTTAATCATTCTTAACACTTTGCTCATTTAGATAAATCTATCCATTTTATGACTTCAGTTATTTTGAAATTTCATAAAAACATCAAACAGAACATCTAAGACTTGATTGGAAAATGAAACAATAAATAGCATATACTTTTTTGTGTGTGTGGCAGAGACAGAGAGAGGGAAAGTCAGGAAGGGAGAGAGATGAGAAACATCAATTCTTCATTGCAGTTTATTAGTTGTTCATTGATTGATTTCTCAAATGTGCCTGATTGGGAGAAGAGGGGGATACAGCAGATTGAGTGACCTTGCTCGAGCCAGCAACTTTGGGCTCAAGCTGGTGAGCCTTGCTCAAACCAGATGAGCCTTCGCTCAAGCTGGTGACCTCAGGGTTTCAAACCTGGGTCCTCACATCACAGTCCAACGTTCTATCCACTGCGCCACTGCCTGGTCAGGCTAAATACCATATACTTAATAGTCAAACTGCCATACATCTTATCCCAGAATACTGATGTGGTTGGTCATCAAACAACTCTAGCTGAATGCACAATTAAAAGTGAAGAGAAAAATCAATATCTGATATATAACTACTTTGTGTATTTTAAAAATATAATTTCATAAAATGTAATGTTTTATTTAAATATATCATACATATGTTAAAATTAAAAGAGCAGATTCCAAATATAATGCTACCAAATTCTATCTTCCCAATAGGTAGAGTGGGTTTTAATAAAGCAACAAAAATTGACAGGAACCAAATAGGAGTAAGATATTTCTTCCGATATCAAGAAATATTAAGAGAAAAAAATCTCATATTTAGAAGATAAGGAATTCATAAAAATGTATTAAAAACTAAGAGAAGTAAGAGAAGAAACAAAGAAATCCTGAACACAACAGCAAACCAGTCTATGACCGTGAACTACATCAGAATGTAGGCTCACCAGTCCCACACATACCAAATGAAAAGTGGTTGAGTAAACCAACCATATCTCCCCATTCACTCTTCATTTACATTAAATAAATAAAAAGATGACATTCTGTAAAACCACAATCCTACAGATATATACCATTTTACTGGCTAGACAATATCATCTGCAAGGTTTCCATTGCAGGAAATAACATTCAGATAGATCTTGAATAATAAAGATAAAATGAAACAAGTCTTGAGAATCAGCTCAGAAGGTAAGTATTAATTAATAACAAATGACCAGTTAGAATTGCTTTTTGGCAAAGATTTTTTTCTCTTAAAGCCAGAGAAGATTTTTGAGTAAAAACTATAAAATCGAATGAAATAAAAGTTTAGAATATGTAGCTTGGGAAGGCACATTAATGGCCCCTTACTTGAAAAACCTCATACTCTTCCTGCACGAGACCACTCTATCTCCACATAATCTTTATCAGCAAATCGGTGTTTAGACCACTTTTCTCTTCTAACTGGAAATGCCAATACAGTATTTTTCTTACATCACACCGTGATACTTCTTTGCATTCCCACCCTAAACAGAGACTGGAAGGCGTTTCTTCTCATTTATTTATTTTGAAAAATGGGTGTAGTGAGTGTTCCTTCTTAAGCAGGCCTCTTGTTTTACAAATAATTAAGGTCCAGAGCAGTTATTTCACATTCATCTAGGTAGGGTCAAGGCAAGGATTAAAGCCCAGTTCAGTTAATAATTTTATTTCCATGCCAAGTTGCCTCAAGTAAGCAAGTAATCAGGCAATGCATTTTGCACAGAACTCATTAATAGCCATTTTGTGTATGGTCTAAAGACCATCACACTATTATGAGGATTTCTTCCCAATAGCTATGCAGGATTTTATAACATTAGGAAATTTACTTTGTAATTAAAGTCATAAAAGGCAAGCATTTATGACTTAAACAGGTCATTACAATATACATAATTACCAGTCTTTGGGAAATGCTGAGTCTTAGAGAGACTTTTCTGTGAGTCATGTATTTTTATAAAGCTTTTTCAAAAATGTGTACTTGCTCTGTCAATCTTTACTGCACACTTCACTGCAAAAACAGAAGGCATTCTTTTCACCATCAGATCTCTGAGAAAGTTCCTTGCCTTAATCAGTTCACAATATTTGCTTCAATCTGAAATTATCTTGTCCTGTTTGTTGCTGTCCTACAAGAATGAAAACTCCATAAGGGCAAAAATGTTGTTTTATTTTTTCTAAGTAGTTAACTGTTATAATTGAATAAGCCAAGGAATGAATCCTGGTCACATGTAAAGAAAGAACTACACAGCCATCTAATTTCTAATAAAATTGTCATAAAATTTTTACCTGATTTTGGAAATCTCAGAAAACTAATCATGGGTTTGCTGCTCTACCATATAAATTGGAAAAATTCATTTAACTTCTCCTGAGATTTAGAATAGAAAAGATGGGCACATTTTACAAATTAAAAACAAGAGTATTATATAGATGTCTGGTCCCATAAATTAAATTCTATTATTCTCTCCTTCTCTTGGGATTCTCATCATAGCCAATTTTGACTTGGAAGCCACCATTTGCATTTGGTTCTACTGGTTGCCTAGGAAACACATTGTGATTTCAGATCATCTGAGTAAAAACTTAAATTTGAAAATGTATAAATTCTGTACCCTTTCAGCAGATCCTGCTCCCAAATTATAAGTAATTCTGAAATCTTATAGAAATTATTCTGAGGTTAGTTCTTTCTAGTTTGAAAGAAGCAAGAGATCTCTTTTTTGTGCACAAATGTACACATTAAAATTTTAAAGTTTTTGTTTATGATAAGTTTGTACTTTAAAACAAAACTAAACCAAGTGAGCAATCCTTCTAAAGAGAAAGAAGTATGCCCCCAATTGTCTTGCATTCACTTTGATATTATGTAATTGTATCTCCAGGTTAATTGTTATTTTTAATTTTATTATTGATTTAAATTTATTGTATTTACATAGATTCAAGTGTCTCACTGAATATATCCCCCCCTGTGTTCCCCTCAACATCCTCCTTGCCCCCTCCCCCAACACCCTCTCCCCTTTCCTCCAGGATTTGCTTTTCTGATCTCTATAATGCTGTGTTATGTATGTACAATTTCACCAATCTCTTTCCATTCTCTGATCCCATCCTCTCATCCTCTTTCCATCTGCTTTTCCTCTGGTTCCTTTGATCCTGTCTCTGCCTCTATGCTGTTCCTCAGTTTACATTGTTCATTGTATTCTTCAAATGTGTGAGGTCATATGATATTTTTCTTTCTCTGCCTGGCTTATTTCACTTAATATAATAGTTCCCAGGTCCATACATATTGTCACAAAAGGTAAGATTTCCTTCTTTTTCATGGCCTCATAGTATTCCATTGTGTATATGTACCACTGCTTTTTAATCCACTCATCCACTGAGGGACACTTGGGCTGTTTCCAGATCTTGGCTATTGTAAACAATGCTGCCATAAACATGGGGGTGCATTTCCTCTTTTGAATCAGTGATTTGGTGTTCTTAGGATATATTCCTAAAAGTGGGATGGCTGGGTCAAAAGGCAGTTCCATTTTTAAGATTTTGAGGAATCTCCATACTGTTTTCCACAGTGGCTGCACCAGTCTGCATTCCCACCTGCAGTGCAGGAGGGTTCCCTTTTCTCCACATCCTCACCAGCACTTATTCTGTGTTGTTTTGTTAATGAGTGCCATTCTGACTTCTCCAGGTTAACTGTTATTTTCTAGAAACAAAATTAATTTCTTGGCTGTTGAAATGTCTCAGTCATCTTTTGCTTTTCCCTAATCTTTATAAATGTCAAGATACTGAGAAAGGGAGACAAAAAAATTCTTAAAAATGAATATTAATTTAAAATAGTTTTTCTTCATAATTAAATGTTTATGTAAATATGTCTCTTAATAGAATAATATCTTTGAGGTTAGGGACAAGTTTGGTTGTTTTTTTTTCCTTGACATTTCCCAAATTTGGCATCAGTGTTATTAATAAAAAAAGAAGAAAATTATATTTTTTTATTATAAAGATAGTTATTATTGTTTTTTAAGAGAGGTTTCATGGACATTAAGACAATAAATCCCTCCAAATTCCAAAATTTCTGACAATAATTTTGCTGCCCTGAAGTGAGCATGAGATAGTAGCACTTCTCAAGGCTACACATTTTATGTGGTTAAAACTTGAATCCTAATTTGGTTCATAGCAGGTGTTCAGAAGATCAGTCCTGAAATTTAAAAGAATGTTAAATTTAAAAATAAATTTTAAGAAATTATAATCTATATTTTAATTTGTCATCTTTAAACATTTTTAATAATGATCTTTGAAAACAATGTTGGAATATTTAAACTTATTTAAATTATTACCCATATTAAATAGTAGATAATTTTTTTAAATGAAAGTCAACTAGAAAAAAATAAAGAAAGCTCTTTTTCATATATACAGTGTGTCCGTAAAGTCATGGTGCACTTTTGACCAGTCACAGGAAAGCAACAAAAGATGATAGAAATGTGAAATCTGCACCAAATAAAAGGAAAGCCCTCCCAGTTTCTGTAGGATGATGTGGCAGCATGTGCACATGCGCAGACGATGACGTAACACTGTGTATACAGCGGAGCAGCCCACGGCCATGCCAGTCAAGATGTGGATGGTACAGAGGAAAGTTCAGTGTGTTCTGTGGCTCGCTAAATTTGATCCGTGACCAAAGTGCAACGTGAATATCGGCGCGTTTATAATGAAGCGCCATCACATAGGAATAACATTACTTGGTGGGATAAGCAGTTGAAGGAAACCAGCAGTTTGGTGAAGAAACCCCGTTCGGTAAGCCATCAGTCAGTGACGAGTCTGTAGAGGCTATACGGGATAGCTACCTAAGGAACCCTAAAAAATCTGTGCATGAGCCCACATCGAACTGCACTGAATAGGTATGAAACTGGAAGAGTTTTCCTTTTATTTGGTGCAGATTTCACATTTCTATCGTCTTTTGTTGCTTTCCTGTGACCGGTCAAAAGTGCACCATGACTTTATGGACACACTGTATATTCACTTCTAAGAGAATAATATATATATATTACATCTTTTTGTAAGTCAGAATGAACAGAGAAGCTGTTGGGAAGAGAAAGCAAATGAAATTTCAGAAATCTATTTTGGGAACATTCTTTCTGGTTTTAAAAAAATTAACAGGCTGATGAAATTCAGTAGAAAATCCAATTTTTAAAATATTTTCAGGTTTTCAACACCCACACGGAGTGCCCTAAGACAATTTAAATTCAACAGAATTAAAGTGTCCTCTCATGTCTGGACTTATAATTAAATCATTCTGTTACATCTTTAGAAGTAGCAATAAAATCAGCACTGTGAATAATTTAATTTAAATAGTTATTTTACTGTTTTAACTTGACCAGTGATGATGATACATCGATATGTAGATGATCATTAAAATATATTGTGTCTATAGCAACAGTACAGAAATTATTTCAATAAAGTGCAATTATTTTTAAATATTCAGAGCTTGTGCAAATGTCAACACTGATAAAGTTGCATCTCTGTATTTACAGTTATTCTTAATTGAACATTGAATAGATTCTTTGTGTTTCTTTCTGCCAATAACAATTAGGACAATTCTGGTTTATCTGGAGCCAGAATGAGTTAATACATTTTTAAATGAATACAGCTCTTCAAATGCCAGCAAAGCAGTGAAGGAAGAAAATAAGGATCCATTAATGATTCTTTCAAATTATCATAACACTTAAAATATGATATTTTGCCTTTATTTTTGTACATTTGTGTATTATTTTACATTTTTCTTATAGACATTTGAAGATTTCTCTGAAATAATTTATAGTCAGAATATTTAAAACAATATCTTAAAAGTTACAAAATGTTGACTCTACTGGTGGTTAAATGCCATTTTCATATATGGTCTAAGTCCAAGTTTAAAAAAGAGAAAATAGATATCATATTTTAAAACTATTACTAAAAATTTAAATTGATTTATTTATGTTCTTTATTCCAACTTTATTGAGAAATGCTTGACATATACCAATGTGTAACTTTAATGTACAGCTGTTGATTTGATACATGTATATATTGTCATTACCACCTTAGTGTTTACCTAACACCCCTATCATGTCACATAATTACCACTTTTTTTGTGATAAGAACATTTAAGATATAATTCAGGGGTCAGGAAACTTTTTGGCTGAGAGAGCCATGAACACCACATATTAAAATGTAATTCTCTGAGAGCCATATGACCCCTGTACGTTATGCATTATCCAATAAAAATTTGGTGAATAGCCTGACCTGTGGTGGTGTAGTGGATAAAGCGTCAACCTGGAAATACTGAGGTTGCCGGTTCAAAACCCTGGCTTGCCTGGTCAAGGTACATATGGGAGTTGATGCTTCCTGCTCCTCCACCCCCCTCTCTCTCCCCCCCTCCTCTTTAAAATTAAAAAAAAAAAAATTTGGTGTTGTCCCGGAGGACAGCTGTGATTGGCTTCAGCCACCCACAACCATGAACATGAGCGGTAGGAAATGAGTGGATTGTAGTACATGAGAACGGTTTATATTTCTAACATTATCTTTTTTATTAAAGATTTGTCTGCGAGCCAGATGCAGCCATCAAAAGAGCCACATCTGGCTCGCGAGCCATAGGTTCCCGACCCTTGATCTAATATATTAACAACTTCAAAGTATATAGTGCAGTGTTATCTATAACCACAATGCTGTGTATTAGGTTCCCAAATTTTTTTTTATGTATCTTCTATCTGGAAATCTGTATTCTTTGACCACCGTCTTCCCATTTTCCCTTATCTCTATATTCTGGTAACCACCATTCTTTATGTATAAATTTGACTGTTTTATTTTTTATACGTAAGTTTTATCAAACAGGATTTGTCTTTCTCTGCCTGACTTATTTCACTTAGCATCATGTCCTCAGGAACCATCCTGGTTGTCACAAATATCAAGGTTTTGATCTTATGGCTGAATAATATCCCATTGTGTGTATACACCAAATCTTCTTTATTCATGTATCTACTGAAGGACACTTAGGTTGTTTCCATATCTTAGTTACTGTGCATAATGATGCAATAAGCACAGGACTGTAGAGTCGATATTCTGTTTTCATTTCCCTTGGAGGTATACCCAGAAGTAGAATGGTTGGATTATATGGTATTTGCACTTTTAATTTTTTTTATTGATTGATTAGCAAGAGAGGGAGGGAGAGACAGAAAGAGAGAGAAAGAGGCACTTTCAAGTTTTTGTTTGTTTTATTTAGTGAGAGGATGAGGAGGCAGAGACGAACTCCTGCATACACCCTGACCGTGATCCACTCTACAAGCCCACTAGGGGGCAATGTTCTGCCCATCTGGGGCCCTTGCTCTGTTGCACCTGGAGCCATTTTTTAGTGCCCAAGGCAGAGGTCATGGAGCCATCCTCAGCACCTGGGGCTGACCCGCTCCAATCCAGCCATGGCTGCAGGAGGAGAGGAGAGAGGGAAAGAGAGAGAGAAGTGAGAGGGGGAGTGGTGGAGGAACAGATGAGCACTTCTGTGTATCCTGACCAGGAATCAAACCCAGGACATCCACACACTGGCCAATGCTCTACCATTGAGCAAACCAGCCAGAGCTGCACTTTTAATTTTTTGAGGAACCTCCAAATAGCTTTCTATAGAGGCTGCACCAATTAACACTCCCTTCAACAATGCACAAGGGTTTCCTTTTCTGCATATCTTTGCCAACACTTGTGTATATGCGTGTGTGTGTGTGTGTGTGTGTATGTTTTCATGATAACCTATCTTAACATGTGTGAGGTGTTATCTCATTGATTTTCTGATTTTCATTTCCTTGGTGATTAGTATGTTAATTATATTTCTGTGTACTGTTGGCCATATGTATGTCTTCTTTAGAAAAACGTCTATGCAGTTCCTTTGCTTAGTTTTAATTAAATTGTTTGTTTTGTTATTGAGCTGTATGAGTTCTTTATATTTTTTGGATATTAACTCCTTATCACATACATCGTTTGCAGATAAATTCTTCTACTCCATAGGTTGCCTTTTAATTGTGTTGATTATTTCTTTGCTACACAGATTTTTAATTTAATATAATGCCATTTATTTATTTTGGGCTTTTTTGCTTGTGATTTTGGAATATTTTCCCTGTGTTTTTCTTTTTTTATTAACAGTTTTACTCTTTTAGGTTATATCTTTAAATTTCTGATCCATTTTGAGTTAAATTTTGTGAAAAGATATTTTTGCATGTGGTTATCCAGTTCTACCAACACTATTTATTTAAGGGACTATCTTTTTCATATTGAGTATTATTAACTCCCTTGTCAAATATTAGTTGACTGGGTATGCAAAGCTTCATTATTGGGCTATAGATTCTGTTCCATTGGTCTATGTGTTTATTTTTAGGCTAGTGTCATATTGTTTGATTTCTATAGCTTTGTAGTATAATTTGAAATCAGGAAGTATTATGCCTCCTGCTCTGTTCTTTCCTGCTATATATTCTGCGATTTTATCAGACTTGAATGGATACATAGATGTGCTTCACACTTCTTGCTCCCTCTTGTGGCAAAATTCTTAAAACTCTTGTATGTCTTTAAATCCTACAGTGCACCAGGTTGGCTCCTGATAGCTTATTTTTTATTTACCTGAAGGTGGCATTACAACTCAAGTTTGTGGTTTCTCCCTTTTGTACAGACCCATCAAGCCTTCAGTGCATGCTTGCTGTCTACCAGAGCTGCCAGTGCTGAGTGTACAAGGGATGTCAGCCATGGAATACTTCAGCCACAGAATGGAGGGGGGTTACCATATCAAATGGGTTGGTATACTCAGGTCAGTTGGGGGATCTATGGGTGAGTTTTTCCCTCAGTGTGTGGACAGGCTTCCTGGTTGAGCCCAGAATGTAGTAAGCAGGAAGCATGTCTATTTAATGCGTTCTGAGAGTCTTATAAACCAATCTCCTTATCTGCTTAGTTTGATCAGTTATAGAGCTCCTAATTCAATGCACTGGTTGTTCTTAGGGAGAAGGGAGTGTAAGTAGTGACATCCTGTAAAGCTCAGAAAGCAGAGCATTCACTCACTGGCTCTCTCTTTCCCTAGTGGGAGGAATCACCAGGCTGTCTTTTAACCCTATACTGAGACATCTTGGGGCAGGGATGATGCTGGTAAAGTCAAGTATTTTCTCTTAGCCACTCTAGCACATCAAAATTCTTTTGTTAGTATATGTATTTTTTATCCTCTTCTCTAATGGAGTGCTGGAACTTCTCTTCTGGAAACTTGAACTTCCACAAAGGCTTTGTTGTCCATTAATGACCACCCCAGTCAGTATTCTGCAAGTACTTCCATACCACAGCCAACAAGGTCTAGAACTAGTTCAAAGTCTCCTGTAGTTTTCCTGTCTGGTACTGAAGTCTGTCCACCTACTACCCAATACTCACATGGATGCCTTCTCCCAGGCACCTTGGCATATGCTGCTGGATCCCACAATTCCCACAAAGGCACATCTGTTTGTGGATGGATGTCAAATTTTTGTTGTTGAAGTAGAAAACTCCAATGAGGGATGGCTTTTGCCACATGATGCTGATTCACTCACAAATTAATATTTTGTTTTATACTAATATTTTTATACTATTGTTAGGTAAACGAGTGAATAGACAAGCTTGCGTCTAACCAATATCATTAAGATTTATACAACTAAATGCAAAAGCTATAAAGCTTAAGTTCAAGAATATATTTCCTAAGATTTGATTTGTTGACCAGTTTTTATGTCCAAATCAGACCCCTTATTGTGTGGTTATATGTAAAATTAACATTATTCATAAATTTACAAGTGTTGAGGAAGATGGCTATAGAATTTTAAACCCTTCTTTTAGAGGTTTCTTTGAACTATTCATGTTTAGTGTCTAATTAAGTATAAAAAACAGATATCACATATGTGCTAAGAGCACAAATAGATATTTTATATTGTCATCATCATGTTATAAATATATTATTATAATTTTACCTCTTATTAAAGCCTATTTGTAATTATGGTGCTGGTGCTAAGCATTTTACTTGTGTTGTATAAATTTATCAACAAAGCTAGGAGATTATAATTCTTAATAATCTGATTATATAAAATAAGAAAATTAAGTCATAGAAAATTGAGACCAGTTGTTCAAAATGCATAGCTAATTTACTAGTAACTGGTAAAATCAGAAAAACATCAAGGGAAGATTATGCTCCAAGACCTCAGCCTCTTAAAAACAGTCAATAATTAATGATTTAAAGATTAGATCATCACAATTTGTTAGTAACAGATTAGTAAATTGAGGGAGAAACTAATGGATAAGTATTAGTTTATAATTGGGGAACAAATCATGTCTGGCTTTTCTTAAACTTTGACTTAAATATATTAAGCTTGTGTTTTAGCCCTCATTTTTTCCACAATGGACAAGAAAATATAAAACAATATTCTCTTAACTAAACCTTAAATACGTTAAAATAAAAGGGCCTTTTCTTGACTGTTGAATTGACAAGACAACGAAACTACTTGTAAGAATAAAAATTTACTGTCTTTTTGTAGAACAAATTGATAACACCATCAAACTAATGAGGAATCACCTCCCACCTGTCAGAAGGCTATTATTAAAAAGGCAAAGGATAACAAGTGTCAGTGAGGATGTACAGAAAAGAGAACTCTCCCATCTTGTTGAAGGGGAAAAAAAAAGGTTCAACTATTATAGAAAACAGCATGGAGGTTCCTCAAAAAATTAAAAATAGAACTAATATACAAACTATATGCACTCCTATACTCATTGTAGCATTATTTACAATGATCAACACTGAGTGTGTATACATCCCCCTTCAACACACACAAAATGAAATATTACTTAGCCATAAAAATAAAAAAAAATGGCCCTGGCCGGTTGGCTCAGCGGTAGAGTGTCGGCCTGGCGTGCCGGGGACCCTGGTTCGATTCCCGGGCAGGGCACATAGGAGAAGCACCCATTTGCTTCTTCACCCCTCCCCCTCCTTCCTCTCTGTCTCTCTCTTCCCCTCCCGCATCCAAGGCTCCATTGGAGCAAAGATGGCCCGGGCGCTGGGGATAGCTCTTTGGCCTCTGCCCCAGGCGCTAGAGTGGCTCTGGTTGCGGCAGAACGACACCCCTGGTGGGCAGAGCATCACCCCCTGGTGGGCAGAGCACGCCCTGGTGGGCGTGCCGGGTGGATCCCGGTCGGGCGCATGTGGGAGTCTGTCTGACTGTCTCTCCCCGCTTCCAGCTTCAGAAAAATACAAAAAAAAAAAAAAAAAAAAAGAAAGAAATAAAAAAAAATAAAAAAGAATGAAATCATGCTGTTTGCAACAACATGCTGAGTGAAATAAGTCAGACAGAGAAAGGCATATACTGTATGACTTATATGTGAATCTAAAAAAAACAAAACAAAACAAAACAGAAACAGACTCATAGATACAGAAAACAAACTTGTGGTTACTAGAGGAAGAGTTGTAGAAGATGGGCAAAATATGTGAAGGGAATTAAGAGGTACAAACTTTCAGTTACTAAATAAATGAGTCAGGAGGATATTATATACAGCACAGGAAATATAATCAGTAATATTGTAATCAGCTTATATGGTGACAGATGGTAACTAGAGTTATCTTTGAGATCATTTTGTAAAGGATATAATTATCAAATCACTGTATGTATACCTGAAACTAATGTAGTACTGTATATCAACTATATGTCAATTAAAAAAAGGAAGCACACCTTTTATATATAAAGTTTAATACTAGTTAATAACTCCAAAATGGATAGTAAGACAAGTGGAAAATATCTGTGTGAGATCACCATTTTGGTTCTCATGTAATGAAGATATAGAATACAATTAGTTTTTTATTGTATAGTAACTTGGCAAAAGAAATAATGTTTTATCTATTTATAATGTTACATATTAGATATATCATATTGTATATTTATAATGTATGTGTGTCTATGTCAGTATATGCATATTTAATGTTTATGTTAAATTTAATGTGTGCTAAAATTAAATAAAATTCATAAATTTAATAATGATTTTAAATTTAAAATATAAATTGATTAAATTTAAACATAGGATAATTTTAGGAAATACAGTTTGAATTTATGATATATTAATAAAATTTTTATGACATGCCTTAAAATATATATGTACACATATATTCCTATGCATATACATTCAAATAGAATGTTATAAAAATAATTACTCAAAGTTTGATGGTAATTATTTTTCATGATAACATATAGAACATTTTTTGCCTTCTATAAGTTTTTTTGTTGTTAAAATTTCTACAATGCATTTGTAGCTCTTTCTAAAAAACCATTCAAACAAATGAAATGCAAAAATGTATTTTGAATATATTTTGTTATTTTCTACGCGTGTTTATTTTTTCCTTTGTTTGAAATTGGTATTACAAATCTATTAGAACATGAAATGACAGAAATTCCCATATAAAATAATAGAATTGGGATGACGTCAGAGTAATGGCGGGGTAGGAAGCGATACCGATAAATCTCCCCCAAAACTCAACAAGATCTTCAACCAGAAACAGAAAAACCTATACTTGGAGCTTCCAGATGCTTCGCAATACACCCAAAGGTATGATTGAGTGAAAAATTGGCTAAACATATAACCAAACCCCGAAGGAAATAGGGAGTAAAAAATGCTCCACCTTCCTCACTAACCTAAACAGGGCGGCTTTCTCTGGTAACTGTGAATATAGAAACTGAGGCGGGCAAAGGGGTTGAATAGATCCAGGCCGCCGTGGCACAAACAGCCGAACCAGGCTGTGGCACGGAGATCCAAGCCGAGGAAAATCTAATCCTGTGGCAACCCGGGCAATACAAGCTAACACTCGCGCCAAACCCAAACAAAGAAAGACAAGCAGAGCGGCCATTTTACCTGGTCTCCTGGTCAGCGTGAACGCAGTTAGTGGGCGAGAGATTTCTTCCTAAGCCCCGGAAGTGGGTGCCCATGTTGCCCCACAGAGAGGCAGGGTCAGAGGCCTTTCTGTGGGCCGAGGGCAGAGTCTCTGGGCAGCCCCAGCACCCTGGGAAAGCCACGCACGGGAGGGAGTGAGAACTAATTCCAACGGTGGAGATTTTCCGTGCTGGAGGGTGTTTCACTCAGAGGGAACCGCGGCCGGCCTCATATCCTGGTTTGCGCGCGCAGATAAGGAGTGAGCAATTCCTCCGAGTGCCTCGGCAGTGCGCGCCCGTGTTATTGCACAGAGGGGCAGAGTCAGGGGCCTTTGTGTGAGCCAAAGCGGAATCTTGGGCCACCCCAGCGCCTTGCAAAAGCCGCGCACGGGAACGGAGCGAGACTCAATTCCAACGCTGCAACTTTTCCCTGCGGTTGGGGGTTTCACTCAGAGCGTGAGACTGCTGGCCAGATATCCTAGTTGCAGACAGTGAGTGAGAGGATCCTCCAAGCACCCCGGAAATGGACGCCCACTTGTGTTACCGGACAGAGTGACAGAGCCAGAGGTCTTTGAGTGGGCGGAAAGCCCGCCTGATTATGCTAGCAGCTCTGACTGACTGAGCCTTACACAGAGCCCTGTGCTGAGTGGAAATAGAGTGGGGAGTTGCCAGCTCTTTGAGCCTCTTACTATCCAGGCAGAGGCAGCAGCAACCCCATAGCTGGATTATCAGGCTACTAATTGAGGAAGGAAAGACTAGGAGAAAAGCTCCAGGAACACGGACTCTCTCACTGTTGGAGCCTATAAATGCTAATGAGCCTCGACTCCCAACGAGACTAAAGCACAATACATGACATTGCCATAGAGACTTATCAACTGCAAACCTCTACCTGAGCGTGCCAAAGGGGCAGAACCCGGGGTAGAGAGTCACCGACCAGGAAGAGGGAGAGAATAGAAAAAACCAAGAAGATAACCTCTCAAAATCAAGAATAATCTGCAGACTTTATAACCTATCCCATTTTATTATATTTGTTCGTTTGTTTCCCTTATCTTCATTCTTGATACTTTTTTTTCCTCCTCCAATTTGGCCGATTAACTCTCTGCCGGTCTTACTCTCTCCTCTCCTTGAACTACACTACCCATAAGTGTTACATCTCCCATTATCTTTTCTCTTCTCTTCCTTTCTCTCTATGAGGGTTGCACTCCAAAACCCTTAACTCTCTCTCTCTCTCTCTCTCCTTTCTTTTTTCTTCTTTTAGTGGTTCCCTCTTTTTTTCTCTCTCTCTCTTTCTTTTCTCCCTCTACATTAGTTTCTTCCTTTCTCCTTTACATCTCCTCTCATTCAAACCTCAATAACAAACAAATTATCTTATCTGGGACTCAAACTTATGTTTGTGGCATTTTGGGGGGTTTTTACTTCACCTTTTTAACTCACTAGCACTGCTCCCATCCCTGGCTCTCCATATTATCTAGTTCTTGTTCCATTAAATACAATAGTAAGTTTTTAATTTGTCCCCCCATTTTTCCGTTTTCCTCTTATTCCTCTCATCATAACTCTTAGACAACCAACACCTAAAAGCAAATCATTTTATTCTTGACCCAAATTTTTTCCTTATTTGCTTTTTGTGGGTCCATACGCTCTTTTTTTTTCTTTTTTCTTTTATTTTTTTTCCTTTTTTTTTTTTTTCTCTTTTTTGCCCCTTTATTACTTTTCCGCAATTCAGGCCCTCCATCACAGGCATTGTTTGTTATAACTCACAGTCCACCACAAGATTTTCTCAAGAAAGAGAGGAGAGGAAAGAAGAAGAAAAAAGGAGGGGGGAATAATTTTTTTTTTTAATTTTTATTTTATTTTATTTTTTTTTATTTCATTATTAATTTTTTTAAAAAAAAACAACTCTTTTCGATTTTTTATTTTTTTATTTTTTTTTAAACTTTTTATTCTTTATTAAATCTCATTAATACTTTCAACAAAACCACCCTCAGATGCCATTAAGGAAGAGAAAATCGAATATCATGGATACAAAAGAAAGAGAGGTAACACATCTAGATGAGGAAAAATCTATGGAGAAAAAATTTAATATATTGGAAACCTTGGAGCTAAATGACAGAGAATTCAAGATAGAAATCCTAAAAATCCTCCAAGATATACAAGAAAACACAGAAAGGCAATTTAGGGAGCTCAGAAAACAATGCAATGAACACAAAGAATATATGTCCAAGGAAATTGAAACTATAAAAACAAATCAAACAGAGATGAAAAACTCAATTCACGAGCTGAAAAACGAAGTAACAAGCTTAGCTAATAGAACAGGTCAGATAGAAGAGAGGATTAGTGAAATAGAAGACAAGCAACTTGAGGCACAACAGAAAGAAGAAGAAAGAGACTCAAAAATTAAAAAAAATGAGATAGCCCTACAAGAATTATCTGACTCCATCAAAAAGAATAACATAAGAATAATAGGTATATCAGAGGGAGAAGAGAGAGAAAATGGAATGGAGAACATACTCAAACAAATAATAGATGAGAACTTCCCAAGCCTGTGGAAAGAACTAAAGCCTCAAGTTCAAGAAGCAAACAGAACTCCAAGTTTTCTTAACCCCAACAAACCTACTCCAAGGCATATCATAATGAAATTAACACAAACCAACAGCAAAGAAAAAATTCTCAAGGCAGCCAGGGAAAAGAAGAACACAACATATAAAGGAAGGCCCATTAGATTATCATCAGATTTCTCAGCAGAAACTCTACAAGCTAGAAGAGAGTGGACCCCAATATTTAAAGTCCTGAAAGAGAGGAACTTTCAGCCATGAATACTATTCCCATCAAAGCTATCCTTCAAATACGAAGGAGAAATAAAAACATTCACAGATACAGAAAAGATGAGGGAATTTATCATCAGAAAACCCCCACTACAGGAATCACTAAAGGGGGTTCTCCAATCAGATACAAAGAACAAAAAAAAACCAGAGCCACAAGTAAAAGCTCCAAGAAGAACACAATAAAACCAAATTTAAACTGTGACAACAACAAAAAGAAAGAGGGGGAGAAGATGGAGATTAACAGTAGCAAAGGACGATGGAGTGCAAAAGTACTCACAAAATAGTTTGCTACAATGAACAGGGTAGGGACCCTTTTCATTACTCAAAGGTAACCACCATTGAAAAAACCACCACAGAAGCACATGAGATAAAAAAGATAGCAACAGAGGAAAGATGTATGGAATACAACCAAATAAAAACAAAAGATAGAAAAACCAAAGAGAGGGATCAAACAAGACACAAAACTAACAGAAAGCAAGATATAAAATGGCAATAGGGAACTCACAAGTATCAATAATTACACTAAATGTAAACGGATTAAACTCACCAATAAAAAGGCACAGAGTAGCAGAATGGATTAAAAAAGAAAATCCAACTGTATGCTGCCTACAGGAAACTCATCTAAGTAACAAGGATAAAAACAAATTCAAAGTGAAAGGCTGGAAAACAATACTCCAAGCAAATAACATCCAAAAAAAAGCAGGTGTAGCAATACTCATATCGGATAATGCTGACTACAAGACAGGAAAAGTACTCAGAGACAAAAATGGCCACTTCATAATGGCTAAGGGGACACTGAATCAAGAAGACATAACAATTCTTAATATATATGCACCAAACCAAGGAGCACCAAAATATATAAGACAGCTACTTATTGATCTTAAAACAAAAACTGACAAAAATACAATCATACTTGGAGACCTCAATACACCGCTGACGGCTCTAGATCGGTCATCCAAACAGAGAATCAACAAAGACATAGTGGCCTTCAACAAAACACTAGAGCACCTGGATATGATAGACATCTACAGGACATTTCATCCCAAAGTGACTGAGTATACATTTTTCTCCAGTGTACATGGATCATTCTCAAGAATTGACCATATGTTGGGCCACAAAAACAACATCAGCAAATTCAGAAAAATTGAAGTTGTACCAAGCATATTTTCTGATCATAAAGCCTTGAAACTAGAATTCAACTCCAAAAAAGAGGAAAAAAATCCCACAAAAATGTGGAAACTAAACAACATACTTTTAAAAGATGAATGGGTCAAAGAAGAAATAAGTGCAGAGATCAAAAGATATATACAGACTAATGAAAATGACAATACGACATATCAGAATCTATGGGATGCAGCAAAAGCAGTGATAAGAGGGAAGTTCATATTGCTTCAGGCATATATGACCAAACAAGAGAGAGCCCAAGTGAACCACTTAACTTCCCACCTTAAGGAACTAGAAAAAGAAGAACAAAGACAACCCAAAACCAGCCGAAGAAAAGAGATAATAAAAATCAGAGCAGAAATAAATGAATTAGAGAACAGAAAAACTATAGAAAAAATTAATAGAACAAGGAGCTGGTTCTTTGAAAAGATCAACAAAATTGACAAACCCTTGGCAAGACTTACCAAGGAAAAAAGAGAAAGAACTCATATAAACAAAATCCAAAATGAAAGAGGAGAAATCACCACGGACACCGTAGATATACAAAGAATTATTGTAGAATACTATGAAAAACTTTATGCCACTAAATTCAACAACCTAGAAGAAATGGATAAATTCCTAGAAAAATAGAACCTTCCTAGACTGAGTCAAGAAGAAGCAGAAAGCCTAAACAGACCTATCAGTAGAGAAGAAATAGAAAAAAACATTAAAAACCTCCCCAGAAATAAAAGTCCAGGCCCTGACGGCTACACCAGCGAATTTTATCAAACATTCAAAGAAGACTTGGTTCCTATTCTACTCAAAGTCTTCCAAAAAATTGAAGAAGAAGCAATACTTCCAAACACATTTTATGAGGCCAACATAACCCTTATACCAAAACCAGGCAAGGATGGCACAAAGAAAGAAAACTACAGACCAATATCTCTAATGAATACGGATGCTAAAATACTAAACAAAATACTAGCAAATCGAATACAACAACATATTAAAAAAATAATACATCATGATCAAGTGGGATTCATCCCAGAATCTCAAGGATGGTTCAACATACGTAAATCAGTTAATGTAATACACCATATCAACAAAACAAAGAACAAAAACCACATGATCTTATCAATAGACGCAGAAAAGGCTTTCGATAAAATACAACACAATTTTATGTTTAAGACTCTCAAGAAAATGGGTATAGAAGGAAAATATCTCAACATGATAAAGGCCATATATGATAAACCATCAGCTAACATCATATTAAATGGCACTAAACTGAAGGCTTTCCCCCTTAAATCAGGAACAAGACAGGGTTGTCCACTCTCTCCACTCTTATTTAATGTGGTACTAGAGGTTCTAGCCAGAGCAATCAGACAAGACAAAGAAATAAAAGGCATCCATATCGGAAAAGAAGAAGTAAAGGTATCACTTTTTGCAGATGATATGATCCTCTACATCGAAAACCCCAAAGAATCCACAAAAAGACTACTAGAAACAATAAGCCAATACAGTAAGGTCGCAGGATACAAAATTAACATACAGAAGTCAATAGCCTTTCTATATGCCAACAATGAAACAACTGAGA
The DNA here is from genome assembly GCF_036850765.1 of Saccopteryx bilineata. Lineage (NCBI taxonomy): Eukaryota > Metazoa > Chordata > Mammalia > Chiroptera > Emballonuridae > Saccopteryx > Saccopteryx bilineata. The sequence continues at coordinate 67,227,672 of NC_089498.1, forward strand.
AGGAACTCAAAAGAATAATCCCCTTCACGATTGCAACAAAAAAAATAAAATACTTAGGAATAAACATAACAAAGAATGTAAAGGACTTATATAATGAAAACTATAAACCATTGTTAAGGGAAATCGAAAAAGATATAATGAGATGGAAGAATATACCTTGTTCTTGGCTAGGAAGAATAAATATAATCAAGATGGCTATATTACCCAAAGCAATATACAAATTTAATGCAATTCCCATCAAACTTCCAATGACATTTTTTAAAGAAATAGAGCAAAAAATCATCAGATTTATATGTAACTATAAAAGACCCCGAATAGCCAAAGCAATCCTAAAGAAAAAGAATGAAGCTTGGGGCATAACAATACCTGACTTCAAACTCTATTATAGGGCCATGACAATCAAAACAGCATGGTATTGGCAGAAAAATAGACACTCAGACCAATGGAACAGAATAGAAAGTCCAGAAATAAAACCACATATATATAGTCAAATAATTTTTGATAAAGGGGCCAACAACACACAATGGAGAAAAGAAAGCCTCTTCAATAAATGGTGCTGGGAAAACTGGAAAGCCACATGCAAAAGAATGAAACTGGACTACAGTCTCTCCCCCTGTACAAAAATTAATTCAAAATGGATCAAAAATCTAAACATAAGACCTGAAACAATTAAGTACATAGAAGAAGACATAGGTACTCAACTCACGGACCTGGGTTTTAAAGAGCATTTTATGAATTTGACTCCACAGGCAAGAGAAGTGAAGGCAAAAATTAATGAATGGGACTACATCAGACTAAGAAGTTTTTGCTCAGCAAGGGAAACTGATAACAAAATAAACAGAAAGCCAACTAAATGGGAAATGATATTTTCAAACAACAGCTCAGATAAGGGCCTAATATCCAAAATATACAAAGAACTCATAAAACTCAACAACAGACAAACAAACAATCCAATAAAAAAAATGGGTAGAGGATATGAATAGACATTTCTCCCAGGAAGAAATACAAATGGCCAACAGATATATGAAAAGATGCTCATCTTCTTTAGCTATTAGAGAAATGCAAATCAAAACGGCAATGAGATACCACCTCACACCTGTTCGATTAGCTGTTATTAGCAAGTCAGGTAATAGCAAATGTTGGAGAGGCTGTGGAGAAAAAGGAACCCTCATACACTGTTGGTGGGAATGTAAAGTAGTACAACCATTATGGAAGAAAGTATGGTGGTTCCTCAAAAAACTGAAAATAGAACTACCTTATGACCCAGCAATCCCTCTACTGGGTATATATCCCCAAACCTCAGAAACATTGATACGTAAAGACACATGCAGTCCCATGTTTATTGCAGCATTGTTCACAGTGGCCAGGACATGGAAACAACCAAAAATCCCGTCAATAGATGACTGGATAAAGATGATATGGCACATATACACTATGGAATACTACTCAGCCATAAGAAATGATGACATCGGAACATTTACAGCAAAATGGTGGGATCTTGATAACATGATACGAAGCGAAATAAGTAAATCATAAAAAAACAGGAACTGTATTATTCCATACGTAGGTGGGACATAATAGTGAAACTAAGAGACATTGATAAGAGTGTGGTGGTTATGGGGGGGAGGGGGGGAATGGGAGAGGGATAGGGGGTGGGGAGGGGCACAAAGAAAACAAGATAGAAGGTGACAGAGGACAATCTGACTTTGGGTGGTGGGTATGCAACATAATTGAACGACAAGATAACTTGGACTTGTTATCTTTGAATATATGTATCCTGATTATTGATGTCACCCCATTAAAAAAATAAAATTAAAAAAAAATAAAATAATGGAATTATCTTTTTATATTTTTCAATTCTTAAATGTATCACTAGGAATCCTAACAGCAATATTAGTTTGTATTTTAAATTTTATTATAATTGAATTCAAAGTTTGAAGGTTGAGATGTGTTCAAATTTGTAGGTTGCTCCACATACTGAAAGATTGTGTCTCTAAGCATACTAAATTCTCAAGCTTTTAATTTAATAAATGTTAAACCATTAATTCCCTTTGTCTTACCACATTAGAGAGTTTTAAAGAAAAGTTGGAAAGCATTTTTATCTATATTCTTATGTCCTAGTTCATCTTGTTATTTGTAAATGAGTTATAATTATTGTATTTTTATCTTCCATGTAGACATGGTATTAGTCATAAATTTTTTCAATGTTATTAGTTGTCTTATCAATTTCTTGCTGTTAAAATTTGCTAACATTTTTTCCCTTTTTGCAAAGAGCTCTTAGTTTTCTTTTCACAAATAATTTGGGCTTTTGTTTGACAAAAATCAGTGATAATATTTATTTAGCATCTAATTTTTATAGACTATGCAAGCCACTTATGGATGTTGTTTGGGCATAATTAACATACCAAAAAACAAATTGTGGAGGATCCCAGATTTCAGTTCTATCCTCACCATACTATAGCCATCTAACCTTACTTTCATTATTTCACATATAATAACATGTTTCTTCATTTGTTAAGTAAGTTCAACCAGAATTCTTTCACCTCTCTGATTATTAAGGAAGTGAGACAAAACAAAAGGAAAGAAAGCATTGCTGATGTGGTTTCTGGGCTCAGCCTTTTATACAGTGGTTACAGTGTAAAACACCCATCAGATTACAGTCAAGAATGTGGCACTGTTTTAGTCTAATGTCCACTGAATATTGAATACCTAAAAGTGATCTAGTGTGGAAGTGGTCTATGTACTACCTATTTACAGAGCTAAAAAGGTCAGTATATTGCAACCTTAGTATAAAAAATGTGGCACTGTTTTAGTCTAATGTCCACTGAATAGCCAAATACCTAAAAGTGATCTAGTGTGGAAGTGGTCTATTTACAGAGCTAACAAGGTCAGTATATTGCAACCTTAGTATGAAAAAAAAATGGTGAAGTCTTTGTTTGAATCTCCTTTTTAATTGCTTTTATTCCCACCTGCTGTGGCTGAATAAACTATTTATTTTTATTCTCTCCCTAATATTACTTTAAAATAGGCCTGACCTGTGGTGGCACAGTGGGATAAGGTGTCGACCTGGAACGCTGAGGTCGCCGGTTCGAAACCTTGGGCTTGCCTGGTCAAGGCACATATGGGAGTTGATGCTTCCTGCTCCTCCCCCTTCTCTCTCTCTCTCTCTCTCTCTCTCTCTCTCACTCCTCTCTCCCTAAAAAAAAAAATCAATAAACAAAATATTAAAAAAAAAGGCATTAAAATATTCTACTATGATTTTTCTTTAAAACAAGAATGACATCAAAGTGTGCCTGGCAGGTCCTATTGGGGCACTAATTTAAGTATTTGGGGAAAAAAAGAAATAACTTTATATAGCTAGAATTCTTTACAGAAAGGCTCTCAGCATGTTTTCTTTCTCATATAGAATACCTAATTCTCAAGAAAGAAAAAATTTTGTCTTGACTATACACATATCCATTTTAATAATTTTATGATTAGGAGATGGACTAATTATTAAAACTGGTATATAAAAACACTGTTTCCTTATATTGTAGTTAGTTATGATTTCAAATAAACTAGATATTGATATTCAGAAATAATAATAAATCAGAAATTTGTATTTTCAGAAATGTTCATTATTCCATTCAGAGAGGCTTACAATATGAAGAGATATCTTCCTTGTCTATGTGATTGGCTTAAAAACATTAAGGAATATGGCGGCATCAGAATACATTGGTGCTGATGAACTGCGTGCAACACTACGTGTGTAGTTTATTGTACCTGCAGCCTCTGAGGCAGCAGAGAGATGATAAAAGCAGCCATGTAATGACACAAGGTGCTTAATAGCATGAGTTTTGTAGATAAAAGAGCACTTGAATTCTTGCTTTGTGCTTTTAGGGATATATTTAACCTCTAATCTAGAAATGGGAGGTAGTAATATAAAATTTCTCATCTGTAACAGGGAGGTAGTAAGATAGAAGTTTCTCAAAGGGTTTGGTAAGGATAAAACTGACTGAGATAATATCTATACATAGTAAATAACCACCTAGCATTCAGCTAACATTCAATAAATGGTACTGAGGCAGGATAGTAAGAAGCTAGATTAATACTTGAATAAGTGAAATAGGAAACTGAACAAAATAATTAAACAAGATCAAACAATTTGAGTAATACACAGCCAGCTAATGAGTCACAAGGTTTTATTTTCCCTAACCAAGGACACTTAGGAGCAAATGGTTTAGACCGTCCTGGAACAAACTGGTGTTGGACCTGGTCCCTCTTCAGTAACATTCTTTAAAAATGAAACTAATCAAGCCCTGGCCGGTTGGCTCAGCGGTAGAGTGTCGGCCTGGCATGCGGGGGACCCAGGTTCGATTCCTGGCCAGGGCACATAGGAGAAGTGCCCATTTGCTTCTCCACCCTCACCCCCTCCTTCCTCTCTGTCTCTGTCTTCCCCTCCCGCATCCGAGGCTCCATTGGAGCAAGGATGGCCCGGGCGCTGGGGATGGCTCCTTGGCCTCTGCCCCAGGTGCTAAAGTGGCTCTGGTCGCCGCAGAGCAACGCCCCCTGGTGGGCAGAGCGTCACCCCTGGTGGGTGTGCTGGGTGGATCCCGGTCGGGCGCATGTGGGAGTCTGTCTCTCCCCGTTTCCAGCTTCAGAAAAATACAAAAAAAAAAAAAAAAATTTAAACTAATCAGAAAATAACCCTGACACCTATCTTATGCATATTTTGATGAATTACTATATTAAAGGACACACACACCTGGACTGCTAATTACTAGTCTGTTAAGACCCTTCCATGAGTCCTCCTCTAGAATTCCTGCTGGCTAGAGAAAGATAAAAAGCCTCAAGATAAAGGACCCAGTGGGTGCTTTCTCTCTAGAGCACATAACCTTTCTCCTTAGGCTTGTGTAGGGAAAATTAGCTGTAGTTAGGCTTGCTTACCTGTTTTCCAGCTGTGAGCACTTTGCATGATTAGTGTGTGGCATGTAGCAGTAGGCCACATGTGTGTATAACCCGTATAAGCCTATAGGTACTTTTCTTCAGGGGCAGTTGTACTTGTCACTCACCTGCCACTGCAAGGGGCAGTTAGTTTTCCAGTTTCCTCACCACTGCCGAGAGAACCGGGTTTTCCCTGCCTGTTCACTAGCCTGCCTCTGTGAGAATCCAATAAATGGGAACGGCACAACGCCTTTCAGCTCTGCAGTTCTTCTGTGGCTGCCAGAATTCAATGTGAACCTGCCTGGCCTCAACCAATGGCCTCAGCCAATTACACCTGACATAGTGAGCAGGATTTATTTCAGACCATTATGGAGCCACCAGTACCCTTGTAGGGTGGAATAGAGGGGTGGCAGTACTCGGGCATGTGGACACGGGCTGTATGTTTTTAGAGCCATGCAAGTAGGAACCAAAAGCTCTGTGTGAGAGGTTGCCTGAGTCAGAGAGCTCCTGTGTAACCTGGAGGCTGAGCACCAACAACAGCAGGCTCTGGCGGAGGGGCTGCATTTGTACCAGCAATTTGTGACTATTTCTGAGTCAGTGGTAATAGTTGTTTCAGCCTCCTCTTAGGAGGAGGAGAAGGTTTGGGCTGAAAATGCCTTTGGCAAACTCAGAGCCAAGCTGGTGGTAACCCAGAAAGTGAAAACTCAGCAACAGAAAATGTTTCAAGGGCAAGCACACCTCCTCTGCAAGTAGCTAAACACTCTGTGTTCCGCCCCTACACCCATACAATATTGATGAAGTTAGGAACAAAATTCAGGCAGAAACCCACCAAGTCTCTAGCAGCTTGGTTGCTGTGTTTCTGGGACAGAAGGGGGGATGGTGTAGTGCTCTCCAGAGCAGAGATAGAGAAATTTGCCACCATAACCATGCATTCCTCCTTGAGGCAGTGTCTTTAGTGCTGCTGTGACAACCCAGGGATCATACCCTAATACAGTGGTTGGCAAACTCATTAGTCAACAGAGCCAAATATCAACAGTACAATGATTGAAATTTTTTTTGAGAGCCAAATTTTTTTAAACTTAAACTATATAGGTAGGTACATTATTAACTTAATTAGGGTACTTCTAAACTGGCCTTTGCTAAAAACGTCCTCAATCCGCCTGCATCGAGCCTGCTGTTGCCCCAACACCCCCCCGCCCATGCTTACCTAAGCCTCCACAGGTGATATTTTGTGGAAGAGCCACATTCAAGGGGCAGAAGAGCTGCATGTGGCACACCAGCCACGGTTTGCCAACCACTGCCCTAATAGAATGTGCGATGGCTGCTATTTGTATAGTCTGGCAGAATGCAGAAAATTTACCAGGTGCAGTGAATCAATGCGTTATCTACTGAGTTGCAGCAGTAACTGGGTATTAGGAATCTTGCTTTTAACTTATGGTCCTGTGGTCCAAATGAAGAAGTATTTAAGGCAGGGATGAGGGACTTTATTATCAGGAGTGCTCCATTTGCCTTTTGGGTCACTAGTGGCTATGTCAAGCCTTTTTGTGTGGTACATTATCACCATTGTTATTTGAATGGTGGCAGATTTAGAGGAAGTAGAAGCAGTGCAGCACTATAAGAGCACCTATGCGGCTCCCCTGACTAACAAAAAAATAAATAAATAAACAGGCCTGCCAGCGTGTGGCAGTCCCAGGTTCGATTCCCAGCCAGGGCACACAGGAGAAGCACCCATCTACTTCTCCGCCTTTCCCCCTCTCCTTTCTATCTCTCTCTTCCCCTCCCACAGCCAAGGATCCATTGGAGCAAAGTTGGCCCAGGCACTGAGGATGGCTCCATGTCCTCTGCCTCTGGCACTAGAATGGCTCTGATTGCATCGGAGCAATGCTCCAGAGGGGCTGGGCACTGCCCCCTGTTGGGCATGCCAGGTGGATCCCGGTTGGGCCCACGCAGGAGTCTATCTGCCTCCCTGTTTCTCACTTTGGAAAAATACAAACACAAAACAAAAACAAAAATGGGCCTGTAAAGATTACCCAAATATAGATGTGGGTAGGTTTGATTGCAGCTGGGCAGATAGGGAGAAATCAGATGGCAAAGCTACTAAAATCCTGTTAGAGTTTTGGCGGCAGCTTGAGCTATAACAGAAGTTCCAGCTGTTGAAAAGGCAGGGGAAATGACCAGCCCCAACAGCTGCCAAGAAAATGGTTGGTATTTGCACTGCATGGTGGAAGATTACACATTGAAGATAGCTCCCAAGAAAATTGCTGATGCTGATGTCTCACAGTTGCAATATTTTATGTTGGAGACAGCTGAGAGAGAGGAGGAATTCCAAAGCGTATTGTTCCAGTATGAATAGGGGGAGGACTGAGGAACCCGCCTAATGGGCATGGGAAGGAACTGGAGGCTCATGTGGAATCGGCAGTCCACTGGTCACCTTTTAATATGTAGGAGGTGTCGGGTCTAGTAAGTATAGGTGTTTTTGTAGCAATTAAGAGAACTGTCAAGTCAGCACAGGGCCTGAAGGTGTTTGACCCTGTCAGGCCCTGTGAGCTTGCTGAGGGGCTTGGATAAGGCTTGTGACAATGGACAGAGCACTTATGGAGAGGCACTGAGGTCCATTATCAAAGAGCTGTATAGCTAGTTGCCTGTAATGAACTTTCACCTTTGGTGATTTGCACAGACAGCTGGGCTGTCTATAGTGGACTGGTCATTGAGCAGTACAATAGACTCTTGAAGCAAGGACTGCAAGAAGACAGGGATCTCTGGCTTTCTTGCTAGTTGAATGTGCCACTTGTGTACAGTACCCTAGATTTTGAACAAAAGACCCAACGGGGATGTGGAGGCCAGCACCTGTGGAGGCCCTCTTGCACTGAGTAGCTGCTCCCATTCAGTTACAGTAATAAGGGCACTTTACTCAATCTGGGCTTTGGGCAGCAGGGCCGTGTGATCTTTCCTGCCCCAACAGCCCTCCTTAAAGGCCAGTAGCTTCAATGGACATGGCCCTGGACTGTACAGGCCCCCCACCTATGAAATACATGACCTGTTCGCACTGTGGGGTAGGAGGATAGAGGTGGGTCTCCAGTTAATTCCCTGGGCAAACAGTACCTGGCTGCCTAAGGCAGAAGTGTATTATCCCTTGAGTGCTCTGGGAGATATTATTGTGAAGGGCATCTTTGTTGTTATTGTCATTTTTGGTATAGCTTGGCCATTAATAGTCTGTTGTTGTCTGTACTGATTCTGTGAAATATGGTTGTAATATACCTCACTTCTCACGCAGAAATCATCGCAGAAGATAACTGTTGCATAGATTGTGAGGCGAGCAACTCTAAAGGGGTGGAGTGTATGGAAAATAGCTGTGGTTAAGCTTGCTTGCCTGTTTTCTGACTGAACACACTTTGGGGACATGACAGAAAGCCAGATGTGTGTGCAGCTTATCTAAGGCTATTGGTACTTTTCCCAGGGGTGGTTTTTCCTGATTGCTTGCCCACTGCTGAGAGAAGTTTTCCCTTACCTGTTCACTTGCCCACCTCTGCAAGAATCCAGTAAAAGTAAATGTCTAATGGCCTTTGGCTCTGTGTTTCTTCTGTGGTCTGCCCGAATTCAGTGTGAACCTTTCTGGCATTGTCCACTGGCTTTGTAGTTTGCATCTCTGCTCCTTTCATCTAAGCTGTAAGGGTGCCCATGAGATTTACAACCAAGGAAGCAGTGGGCAATGGCACTTCTTCCCAGGCTAATCCCTTGACTCTGTCTGTCTCCAAGGCCCCAGTGAGCTAATAGCAGCTGTACCTTGGCTCACTTCTGTCATTGTGATTTCTAGTTCTCAGTGAGTTCACACAGCCTAGTGTGGCCCATTTCTTTAACATTTTTAGAGAGACAAAGCAGTCCTGCCTCAGCTCCATTCTGTTGCTTCTTCTATCCTTGTCTTTTCCTCCCTTGCACTGTCCTCATTGGTGATAAATGGACTCTTAAAATCTCCTGGGCTCATGCTGTGGAAACTTTTCTGCACAAAGTCAAAAACTCATACGTTACAGACAGGCCTGAGGCAGACCTGCTCCAGACCCAGTCCCAGTCCAGTAACAGTACCTATACTTGGAAGTTGTATGAAGAATAGGAGGAGGAAAAATTAAAACTGAGATAAAGAATAGGTTTAGGAACTCACTAGCAATGTCATCTCGAGCAAATTGTTAAATTCTCTATACCTATGAAATAAAATGAAAATGATTATATCTAACCATATTAGTTTTCTATTAGTTCATATTGAATTGGCACAAAATTAGTGGCTTAATCATTAAGCTATTTAGTAGTACCCATTTATCATTTCATAGCTTCTTTAGATCAGAAGTCTGGACATGACTAAGCAGAGCCCTTATCCCAGGTTTTCACCAGGCTGCAATAATGGTATCAATTGTCTTCCTTATCATCTGGAGGCACCCAGACAAAGACCTGTTTTCAACTTTCTTTAGGTATTTGGAAGAAATGATTTCCTTGTTTTTGTATGACTGAAGGCCTTGGCTTCTTATTGATTGTGAGGTGGAGGTTATTCTCAGTTGCCAGAGGCTACCCACAAACTCTTGACATCTGACCTTCTCTTTAGACCCCCTCATAACATTACTGCAAGAGAAGCAGCAGAATCTGTTACTTCAGTCTGTAGAAATGAAGTTTTTTATAACATAATGTAGTAATATGGGTGACCTTCCATCATATATATCTTACAATGGAATCTAATCACCTTTGCCATCTTCTATTGGCTAACCTCAGGTCCAAAATCCCTCCTGTGCTAAAGGGTAGGGGATGTTACAGTGCTTGCCTCATTGGTTGTTACTTTAAATTATTTCTGCTACGTTATGTCATAGGTTTTGAAAAAATTTGAAATATATGTCTATGTATGTAATTTTCAAATCTTTCTAAATTTCAAAGTATTATGCAAATCTAAAAAGAAATGAGCTTTTGATAAACTATTCTAAACAGGTTTATTTTAGTGATACTGAACCAAAAGCCTAAAAAGTCTTCAATCATTAAATAACTTTTTGGATATATGTATGAATAAATGGATAGATGATAGATATATAGATAGAGATATATTCTAAGAATAAAGCAGCAAAGTATACACGTACATTTTTGAAAAGATCAAATATACTAAATAATTAACATTCAATGAAGGTGCAAAAAAGAGGAAGCAGAGATGGAATCAAATTTTTGCACTTTTATCATTTCACACAATTTTAGTTATTTAAACTATCCTATATATGTTTTCATATATCATTTTGAGTGAATTTAAAACATTACAAAGCTTGATTTTGAAGGCTTTAAATAAGTTTTATTAATACAGATAGAATAATATTTAAAATAAAACATTGAACATAGATGGGTGCATTATATTAACTTTTGAAGAATGATTTTTGCATTAGCTACTGTATATATTATTTGATTATGATAGTATGAAATGAAAAAAAAATCATTTCCCCATTTGACAGTGGTTTGATACTATTCCTTTAATAAATATATTTTTAAAATTAATTAAAGGATTGGCTAAAACTTGGCTTTTCCTTTATATTAATATAATGTACAATATTTATGAAAGAATTTCCAGAAGCTTTTAAACTTTGATTTTTGTGACATAATACATATTAATCTTGGTTGGTACAGACTTCTTTATATTAATGCTAGAAATCCTCTACTAAGCTTTAGGATTTCACTACTAACTAGAAACAGTAACACAAAAATATTTATAGTCCACAATTCATCAGAGCAACCATTGAGATCTCCATTGTTAGGGAAAATATAGAGAATGACTTCTCTGGAAGACAGTTAAGTGGACTAATTCTTTCTTTATATAAAGTACCACAAATATGAGTCTTAAATTATTTTGTGTGTTACAAAAGTGTCTCTTTTGTTCAGCATCAAATTTAGTTAAAATTGTATTACTTTTTTTTCACATAAAGGGAACAGAAGCAGAAATTTTAAGCTCTTTTAAGGAAGAGATTCTATTGTGATATTTAATAAAATTTATCATTGTTGTCAAAACACACTATTTATTGTTCTTTGTACTAGAAATTAAGTTTTATTTTCATGTATTAACTCACTTCTTTTCACCAACAACTCTGAGAGGTTAAGAAAGCTAAGATGCAGAAAATTGAATAATTTGTCCAAAGTCACACAGCAGAGTCAGGATTTAAACCCAAGTAGTATAATATGAAAGCTCTGTGCATATCAAGACTGATCATCTGCCTTCAAGTCTCACTTTGCTACTAATAGAAGTTCATAATCTACTTATCAAAATTTAATGTTAATATTATAACATTATATTGGTAAAATCTCACAGAAACAGAATTTCTTCCATTTAATTCTAAGTAGATATGAGTTATTTTTAATGCTAGAAGTTTTAAAAAGAGGAGAAATTTCAAGATGCTCTCAAACTGCTAAAATGGTTAATATACTAAATATTTTTAATATCACTAATGTATAATTAACCAGAAAAAGGACAGATTTCTGCATTAATAAACTAGAATTAAGATAAGATTCAGGAAACTCAAAAATAAATTAGAAAAGGTAGTTCCACTTTTTCTTAATCTTCAAAATGTATATGTTATTTATAATGACATCTTGAAAATGTACTTCACTGTGATTGTGAATGCATATGTGTGTGTGGGGATATGTGCTTGAACTGGTTAATGTGTTTTCACCATGCAGTTTAATAATATCAGTGCAAAGTTAAAAGATATACCAAAATTACTGTCCTAGTTCTATGAGACATTTTTGGACAATGCTACATTAAATAAATTAGTCTAAATAATAAAACAAATAAATTTAAAAAAATAAACCAATCGAGCAAACAAATTAAGAAGTTGATTGATATGACCTCTTAAGTTGGATGAATTTCTAACATTTTAGACCTAATTCATATTCTAGTGTAGTTGACTAATTACCATACCTTAAATATTTTGATGGTTAAGCCAAAAAGAAGAGACTGTGGTAAGTGCAGAGAGATTTGTAGCAATAGAAATAACAAAAACCTGTGTTGATTAAATCACTTCCCCTCAACACTCAGATCACTGTTTGATTGATTTTTTTCATTATACTTTTGTGACTTTGTGCTATTTCAAATAATTTTTCTCCAAAATAGAATGTTCAAAATAATTCAGTGAGGCATGGTAAGAAAAATATTAAAACATCTATTTCTATTGTTATTTTATCTAAATAAGGAAAAGATAATGTTAATAAGGACAATGAAATAAACTGAGTTCATGCATCAGGTAATCATTTGTCACAGCATTAGGGAACAAGGGAAGTTCCATAAAAGACAACGGTGCCTTTGCTTCCAGCAGGTCACTGTTTACCTTAGACAGTTAGGTAAACTCATATATTAAGTTATCTAGTTTTACCTACACTAATCATAAGAAAGTAGACAATTTAAACATATTTTCTATAGAAAAATAGTAAATCTGAAATAGCATTAATAAAACAAGCTGAGTAATCACACAAAAAGGTGGCCAGTAGATATGTGAGTCTTACTTCTAAACAAACATTTTATCAGACATGATATCATCTACAATGACAATATATCAGAAATTACATCTTTTGACATATAAATTTATATTCTCATTATTAATGATTCTTTCCCAAAGTAGATATTGAATATTCTATTTATTGATTCTTTGGAGATAATATTTTTAGCTTGAAGGACATAACAGTTAATTACAAAAATAATTATAAATAAACTGGAGAAATAATCTAATCTTAGAACATTGCTTTCACTAAAACCATTAAATCCATTATTAAAATAAATTTTAAAATATTTTTACTGTTTAGAAATAAAATAATATTTATGCTAACTTGCTTAATTTACTTTTTAGAATTTTTACCCTCATGTATGGTTTACAAAGATTACAATGTGTTATAATAGTACACATATAATTTATTAAAAAAATGTCATAAACTTAGTAATTTTCTGGACAGTTCTGCTTCCTCACTCCCATGTGAAATTTCCCTACTATATAGCTAGAGATCTATTCACATCATCTCTCTCTACCACTATTCTAGTTCAGGATACCATCATCCTTGCCTGGTTAAAACAATTCTTATTGGATTTATATCAATGTATTATGAACCTCTCTATTCTAAATTTATCACCACAGCCAGAGAGATATTTTGAAGTTATAATTATATGAGTGGCCATCACATTCTTCCCACATTGTAAAGCTAACTCCCGTTAGTCTCTAAAAGACTAAGTCCCTACCTGTATCTCAAAACTCCTTTACCATACCTGCATGACATCCTGTTTGTTCCCACTTTAGTTACCTGTACTTTTCACTCCCTACCTCAGTGTCTATTATACCTCTGTTTGCATTTGTTGCACATGTTCCTTGCTTATAAACTTATTTTCATGCTTCTGATATTAGATTGAGATTCAACTACATGGTTCTCCATAACTAGGTCAATTTTACTATCATGAGAACACATGACTTTTCTTCATGGGATTGACCATAGTTTCAATTTTATATTTCTATAATTATTTGATTTATGCTTGTCTTTGCCTATATTTTCTTTCTTTCTTTCTTTCTTTCTTTCTTTCTTTCTTTCTTTCTTTCTTTCTTTCTTTACAGAGACAGAGAGAGAGTCAGAGAGAGGTATAGATAGGGACAGACAGACAGGAATGGAGAGAGATGAGAAGCATCAATCATCAGTGTTTTGTTGCAACACCTTAGTTGTTCACTGATTGCTTTCTCATATGTGCCTTGACCATGGGACTACAGCAGACTGAGTAAACCCTTGCTCAAACCAGCAACTTTGGGTCCAAGCTGGTAAGCTTTTTGCTCAAACCAGATGAGCCCGCGCTCAATCTGGCAACCTTGGGGTCTCGAACCTGGGTTCTCCACATCCCAATCCGACGCTCTATCCACTGCACCACCGCCTGGTTAGGCTTTGCCTATATTTTCATAGCAATTTTCTGTGCCTAATTCTGCTTATTTCCCTTAGATAAATTTTCAGAAGTAAAGTTGCTGAGTCAAGGGAGTACATGTATTATTAGAGCCCTAAATAAATATGTTCTAATCAATCTTCAGAAAAAAATATAAATTTACATTTCAGCAACAGCATATGAGTTATCTCCTTCATTGCAATAGAAATTTTATATTATTTTTCACATTATTAAAATGATGAAGAAGGGGATGACGTCAGAGTAATGGCGGGGTAGGAAGCGATACCGATAAATCTCCCCCAAAACTCAACAAGATCTTCAACCAGAAACAGAAAAACCTATACTTGGAGCTTCCACATGCTTTGCAATACACCCAAAGGTATGATTGAGTGAAAAATTGGCTAACTATATAACCAAACCCTGAAGGAAATAGGGAGTAAGAAATGCTCTGCCTTCCTCACTAACCTAAAGAGGGCGGCTTTCTCTGGTAACTGTGAATATAGAAACTGAGGCGGGCAAAGGGGGTGAATAGATCCAGGCCGCCGCGGCACAAACGGCCGAACCAGGCTGTGGCACACAGATCCAAGCCGAGGAAAATCTGATCCTGTGGCAACCCGGGCAATACAAGCTAACACTCGCGCCAAACCCAAACAAAGAAAGACAAGGGGAGCGGCCATTTTACCCGGTCTCCTGGTCGGTGCGCAGTTAGTGGGCGAGAATTTCTTCCTAGGCCCCGAGAGTGGGTGCCCGTGTTACCCCACGGAGAGGCAGGATCAGAGGCCTTTCTGTGGGCCGAGGGCAGAGTCTGTGGGCAGCCCCAGAGCCCTGGGAAAGCCACGCACGGGAGGGAGTGAGAACTAATTCCAAGGGTGGAGATTTTCCGTGCTGGAGGGTGTTTCACTTAGAGGGAAACGCGGCCGGCCTCATATCCTGGTTTGTGCGCGCAGATAAGGAGTGAGCGATTCCTCCGAGTGCCTCGGCAGTGCGCGCCCGTGTTATCACACAGAGGGGCAGAGTCAGGGGCCTTTGTGTGGGCCAAAGCAAAATCTCGGACCGCCCCAGCGCCTTCCAAAAGTCGCACACAGGGACGGAGCGAGACTCAATTCCAACGCTGCAACTTTTTCCTGCGGTTGGGGGTTTCACTCAGAGCATGAGACTGCTGGCCGGATATCCTGGTCGCAGACAGTGAGTGAGAGTTTCCTCCAAGCGCCCCGGAAGTGGGCGCCCGCTTGTGTTACCGGACAGAGTGGCAGAGCCAGAGGTCTTTGAGTGAGCGGAAAGCCCGCCTGATTATGCTAGCAGCTCTGACTGACTGAGCCTTACCCAGAGCCCTGTGCTGAGTGGAAATAGAGTGGGGAGTTGCCAGCTCTTTGAGCCTCTTACTATCCAGGCAGAGGCAGCAGCAACCCCATAGCTGGATTATCAGGCTACTAATTGAGGAAGGAAAGGCTCCAGGAACACGGACTCTCTCACTGTCAGAGCCTATAAATGCTAATGAGCTTCGACTGCCAACGAGACTAAAGCACAATACATGACATTGCCATAGAGACTTATCAACTGCAAACCTCTACCTGAGCGTGCCAAAGGGGCAGAACCCGGGGTACAGAGTCAGCGACCAGGAAGAGGGAGAGAAAAGAAAAAGCAAGAAGATAACCTCTCAAAATCAAGAATAATCTGCAGACTTTATAACCTATCCCATTTTATTATATTTGTTCGTTTGTTTCTCTTATCTTCATTCTTGATACTTTTTTTTCCTCCTCCAATTTGGCCGATTAACTCTCTACCGGTCTTACTCTCTCCTCTCCTTGAACTACACTACTCATAAGTGTTACATCTCCCATTATCTTTTCTCTTCTCTTCCTTTCTCTCTATGAGGGTTGCACTCCAAAACCCTTAACTCTCTCTCTCTCTCCTTTCTTTTTTCTTCTTTTAGTGGTTCCCTCTTTTTCTCTCTCTCTCTCTCTTTCTTTTCTCCCTCTACATTAGTTTCTTCCTTTCTCCTTTACATCTCCTCTCATTCAAACCTCAATAACAAACAAATTATCTTATCTGGGACTCAAACTTATGTTTGTGGCATTTTGGGGGTTTTTTACTTCACCTTTTTAACTCACTAGCAGTGCTCCCATCTCTGGCTCTCCATATTATCTAGTTCTTGTTCCACTAAATACAATAGTAATTTTTTAATTTGTCCCCCCATTTTTCCGTTTTCCTCTTATTCCTCTCATCACAACTCTTAGTCAACCAACACCTAAAAGCAAATCATTTTATTCTTAACCCAAATTTTTTCCTTATTTGCTTTTTGTGGGTCCATACGCTCTTTTTTTTTCTTTTTTCTTTTTTTTTTCTTTTTTTTGCCACTTTATTACTTTTCCCAAATTCAGGCCCTCCATCACAGGCATTGTTTGTTATAATTCACAGTCCACCACAAGATTTTCTCAAGAAAGAGGGGAGAGGAGAGGAGAGGAAAAAAAGAGGGGGGGAATAATTTCCTTTGTTTTAAAATTTTTATTTTATTTTATTTTTCTTTATTTCATTATTAATTTTTTTTAAAAAAAAAACAACTCTTTTTGATTTTTTATTTTTTTATTATTTTTTTAACTTTTATTCTTTATTAAATCTCATTAATACTATCAAAAAAACCACCCTCAGATGCCATTAAAAAAAGAGAAAATCGAATATCATGGATACAAAAGAAAGAGAGGTAACACAGCTAGATGAGGAAAAGTCTATGGAGAAAAAATTTAATATATGGGAAACCTTGGAGCTAAATGACAGAGAATTCAAGATAGAAATCCTAAAAATTCTCTGAGATATACAAGAAAACGCAGAAAGGCAATTTAGGGAGCTCAGAAAACAACTCAATGAACACAAAGAATATATGTCCAAGGAAATTGAAACTATAAAAACAAATCAGAGATGAAAAACTTAATTCATGAGCTGAAAAACGAAGTAACAAGCTTAGCTAATAGAAAAGGTCAGAGAGAAGAGAGGATTAGTGAAACAGAAGACAAGCAACTTGAGGCACAACAGAGAGAAGAAGAAAGAGACTCAAAAATTTAAAAAAATGAGATAGCCCTACAAGAATTATCTGACTCCATCAAAAAGAATAACATAAGAATAATAGGTATATCAGAGGGAGAAGAGAGAGAAAATGGAATGGAGAACATACTCAAACAAATAATAGATGAGAATTTCCCAAGCCTGTGGAAAGAACTAAAGCCTCAAGTTCAAGAAGCAAACAGAGCTCCAAGTTTTCTTAACCCCAACAAACCTACTCCAAGGCATATCATAATGAAATTGACACAAACCAACAGCGAAGAAAAAATTCTCAAGGCAGCCAGGATAAAGAAGAATACAACATATAAAGGAAGGCCCATTAGATTATCATCAGATTTCTCAGCAGAAACTCTACAAGCTAGAATATTTAAAGTCCTGAAAGAGAGGAACTTTCAGCCACGAATACTATAGCCATCGAAGCTATCCTTCAAATATGAAGGAGAAATAAAAACATTCACAGATACAGAAAAGATGAGGGAATTTATCATCAGAAAACCCCTACTCCAGGAATTACTAAAGGGGGTTCTCCAATCAGATACAAAGAACAAAAAGTAAACAGAGCCACAAGTAAAAGCTCCAAGAAGAACACAATAAAACCAAATTTAAACTGTGACAACAACAAAAAGAATGAGGTAGAGAAGATGGAGATTAACAGTAGCAAAGGACGATGGAGTGCAAAAGTACTCACAAAATAGTTCACTACAATGAACAGGGTAGGGACCCTTTTCATTACTCAAAGGTAACCACCATTGAAAAAACCACCACAGAAGCACATGAGATAAAAAAGATAGCAACAGAGGAAAGATGTATGGAATACAACCAAATAAAAACAAAAGATAGAAAAACGAAAGAGAAGGATCAAACAAGACACAAAACTAACAGAAAGCAAGATATAAAATGGCAATACGGAACTCACAAGTATCAATAATTACACTAAATGTAAACAGATTAAACTCACAAATAAAAAGGCACAGAGTAGCAGAATGGATTAAAAAAGAAAATCCAACTGTATGCTGCCTACAGGAAACTCATCTAAGTAACAAGGATAAAAACAAATTCAAAGTGAAAGGCTGGAAAACAATACTCCAAGCAAATAACATCCAAAAAAAAGCAGGTGTAGCAATACTCATATCGGATAATGCTGACTACAAGACAGGAAAAGTACTCAGAGACAAAAATGGTCACTTCATAATGGCTAACGGGACACTGAATCAAGAAGACATAACAATTCTTAATATATATGCACCAAACCAAGGAGCACCAAAATATATAAGACAGCTACTTATTGATCTTAAAACAAAAACTGACAAAAATACAATCATACTTGGAGACCTCAATACACCGCTGATGGCTCTAGATCGGTCATCCAAACAGAGAATCAACAAAGACATAGTGGCCTTCAACAAAACACTAGAGCACCTGGATATGATAGACATCTACAGGACATTTCATCCCAAAGTGACTGAGTATACATTTTTCTCCAGTGTACATGGATCATTCTCAAGAATTGACCATATGTTGGGCCACAAAAACAACATCAGCAAATTCAGAAAAATTGAAGTTGTACCAAGCATATTTTCTGATCATAAAGCCTTGAAACTAGAATTCAACTGCAAAAAAGAGGAAAAAAATCCCACAAAAATGTAGAAACTAAACAACATACTTTTAAAAAATGAATGGGTCAAAGAAGAAATAAGTGCAGAGATTAAAAGATATATACAGACTAATGAAAATGACAATACGGCATATCAGAATCTATGGGATGCAGCAAAAGCAGTGATAAGAGGGAAGTTCATATCACTTCAGGCATATATGACCAAACAAGAGAGAGCCCAAGTGAACCACTTAACTTCCCACCTTAAGGAACTAGAAAAAGAAGAACAAAGACAACCCAAAACCAGCCGAAGAAAGGAGATAATAAAAATCAGAGCAGAAATAAATGAATTA
Source organism: Saccopteryx bilineata (assembly GCF_036850765.1). NCBI lineage: Eukaryota > Metazoa > Chordata > Mammalia > Chiroptera > Emballonuridae > Saccopteryx > Saccopteryx bilineata. Next base: position 67,246,513 of record NC_089498.1, read on the forward strand.
GAGAACAGAAAAACTATAGAAAAAATTAATAGAACAAGGAGCTGGTTCTTTGAAAAGATCAACAAAATTGACAAACCCTTAGCAGGACTTACCAAGGAAAAAAGAGAAAGAACTCATATAAACAAAATCCAAAATGAAAGAGGAGAAATCACCACGGACACCGTAGATATACAAAGAATTATTGTAGAATACTATGAAAAACTTTATGCCACTAAATTCAACAACCTAGGAGAAGTGGATAAATTCCTAGAAAAATACAACCTTCCTAGACTGAGTCAAGAAAAACCAGAAAGCCTAAACAGACCTATCAGTAGAGAAGAAATAGAAAAAACCATTAAAAACCTCCCCAAAAATAAAAGTCCAGGCCCTGACGGCTATACCAGCGAATTTTATCAAACATTCAAAGACTTGGTTCCTATTCTACTCAAAGTCTTCCCAAAAATTGAAGAAGAAGCAATACTTCCAAACACATTTTATGAGGCCAACATAACCCTCATACCAAAACCAGGCAAGGATGGCACAAAAAAAGAAAACTACAGACAAATATCTCTAATGAATACAGATGCTAAAATACTAAACAAAATACTAGCAAATCGAATACAACAACATATTAAAAAAATAATACATCATGATCAAGTGGGATTCATCCCAGAATCTCAAGGATGGTTCAACATATGTAAAACTGTTAATTTAATACACCATATCAACAAAACAAAGAACAAAAACCACATGATCTTATCAATAGATGCAGAAAAGGCTTTCGATAAAATACAACACAATTTTATGTTTAAGACTCTCAACAAAATGGGTATAGAAGGAAAATATCTCAACATGATAAAGGCCATATATGATAAACCATCAGCTAACATCATATTAAATGGCACTAAACTGAAGGCTTTCCCCCTTAAATCAGGAACAAGACAGGGTTGTCCACTCTCTCCACTCTTATTTAATGTGGTACTAGAGGTTCTAGCCAGAGCAATCAGACAAGACAAAGAAATAAAAGGCATCCATATTGGAAAAGAAGAAGTAAAGGTATCACTTTTTGCAGATGATATGATCCTATACATCGAAAACCCCAAAGAATCCACAAAAAGACTACTAGAAACAATAAGCCAATACAGTAAGGTCGCAGGATACAAAATTAACATACAGAATTCAATAGCCTTTCTATATGCCAACAATGAAACAACTGAGAAGGAACTCAAAAGAATAATCCCCTTCACGATTGCAACAAAAAAAATAAAATACTTAGGAATAAACATAACAAAGAATGTAAAGGACTTATATAATGAAAACTATAAACCATTGTTAAGGGAAATCGAAAAAGATATAATGAGTTGGAAGAATATACCTTGTTCTTGGCTAGGAAGAATAAATATAATCAAGATGGCTATATTACCCAAAGCAATATATAAATTTAATGCAATTCCCATCAAACTTCCAATGACATTTTTTAAAGAAATAGAGCAAAAAATCATCAGATTTATATGGAACTATAAAAAACCCCGAATAGCCAAAACAATCCTAAAGAAAAAGAATGAAGCTTGGGGCATTACAATACCTGACTTCAAACTCTATTATAGGGCCACGACAATCAAAACAGCATGGTATTGGCAGAAAAATAGACACTCAGACCAATGGAACAGAATAGAAAGTCCAGAAATAAAACCACATATATATAGTCAAATAATTTTTGATAAAGGGGCCAACAACACACAATGGAGAAAAGAAAGCCTCTTCAATAAATGGTGCTGGGAAAACTGGAAAGCCACATGCAAAAGAATGAAACTGGACTACAGTCTCTCCCCCTGTACAAAAATTAACTCAAAATGGATCAAAGATCTAAACATAAGACCTGAAACAATTAAGTACATAGAAGAAGACATAGGTACTCAACTCACGGACCTGGGTTTTAAAGAGCATTTTATGAATTTGACTCCAATGGCAAGAGAAGTGAAGGCAAAAATTAATGAATGGGACTACATCAGACTAAGAAGTTTTAGCTCAGCAAGAGAAACTGATAACAAAATAAACAGAAAGCCAACTAAATGGGAAATGATATTTTCAAACAACAGCTCAGATAAGGGCCTAATATCCAAAATATACAAAGAACTCATAAAACTCAACAACAAACAAACAAACAATCCAATAAAAAAATGGAAAGAGGATATGAGTAGACACTTCTCCCAGGAAGAAATACAAATGGCCAACAGATATATGAAAAGATGCTCATCTTCTTTAGCTATTAGAGAAATGCAAATCAAAACGGCAATGAGATACCACCTCACACCTGTTCGATTAGCTGTTATTAGCAAGTCAGGTAATAGCAAACGTTGGAGAGGCTGTGGAGAAAAAGGAACCCTCATACACTGTTGGTGGGAATATAAAGTAGTACAACCATTATGGAAGAAAGTATGGTGGTTCCTCAAAAAACTGAAAATAGAACTACCTTATGACCCAGCAATCCCTCTACTGGGTATATATCCCAAAAACTCAGAAACATTGATACGTAAAGACATATGCAGCCCCATGTTTATTGCAGCATTGTTCACAGTGGCCAGGACATGGAAACAACCAAAAAGCCCATCAATAGATGACTGGATAAAGAAGATGTGACACATATACACTATGGAATACTACTCAGCCATAAGAAATGATGACATCGGGACATTTACAGCAAAATGGTGGGATCTTGATAACATGATACGAAGCGAAATAAGTAAATCAGAAAAAAACAGGAACTGTATTATTCCATACGTAGGTGGGACATAATAGTGAAACTAAGAGACATTGATAAGAGTGTGGTGGTTACGGGGGGGAGGGGGGAATGGGAGAGGGATAGGGGGTGGGGAGGGGCACAAAGAAAACAAGATAGAAGATGACAGAGGACAATCTGACTTTGGGTGGTGGGTATGCAACATAATTGAACGACAAGATAACCTGGACTTGTTATCTTTGAATATATGTATCCTGATTTATTGATGTCACCCCATTAAAAAAATAAAATGGATTTTAGTTTTGTTTAAAATAAATACCATTATTTAAAGAAACATTTTAAAAAGTAAAGTATACATGAATTGATTTCAATAACATTTAAATTGTAAAGCATCTCTTATACTAGTTTCTATAAATACAAATGTATAATTTAAAATCATAATCTAAATTTTCTTATACACAATAATTATAATAAAACCATTATGCTATTTTATTATCCTTGCTATTTTATATATACCCAAATTAATGTAAAATAGACAACAAATTCCATTACAGCTGAAAAAAACAAAATAAACTACCTATAATTCCATAGATTCAGAGGAATGTCTTAAAAAGGTTTTTGTGTGTCTTTTTATCATGAAAGATATAAAAATTGGAAAGATATTTATTTATGAAATTATATGAGTCAATTCAAATACTGAATGCAGAAGAAACATTTAAATTTCCATCCCAGAGTGTTTTTATTCAGTTGATTTATATTTATATTTCAAATAATATTTATATTCAGGAGGAAGAAGCTTATAAACTATCACTCTTCTTTCTCAATAAACTGATGATTTTAGTTACATTATTTTCTAGCGAAGTCATTCAAAAATCATTGAACATGCTGATTTACTTCTATTCTGTTTTCTCATGCCAATTATAATAAAAATCTATAAATGTTCAGGGTGTAAGGCCCTTACATGGTGTTTGGAATAATGAAATGTGTCAAACTTTTCCTAGTGATGATGACAGGGTTTGTACAATTTGCACCATTTTAATGGAATGATAAAATCTATATGTTTACTTGGGTGTAAAAAAGCAGAGGAGAAAAATATTCCGAATGTAAAAGCAAAAAAAGAATTTTTTTTATTAAACAGTATATGAAATTTCTTACAGATGATGGATTTATAGTAAACTAATTTGTAGAATAAATGAGTTGTGGAAATTGAAATGTGCTTGAAGTATTAAAACTTACCTTGCATTACCTGTTATTATTGCCGCTAACTTTAGGTGCTTATGGAGGATTCAACATGCCTTTTACATAAAAGCATTCTGGTTATAAGGTTTCATCATATTTTGGAAATTTCATTCATTTATTTGACATTTTTGTTTGTTATGCAGTAATAACTCTCTTAATGAAGAAGCCCATTCCTTGAAACATACATATATCTCAGAAATGTCCTGTTGGTCAAATAAGTTTGTAAATATGATATATATGTTTGCTTGTGTACAGTTCTCATTGGTTGTGGGAGACAGGCTCTAAGTCGGCAAAGTCATTATAGCCTAAGGTTTAGTTTTAAGACTAAGCTTTTCCCACCCTTTTAATATAATACTAAGATCTTTTCAACACTAAGCTTTTCCCCACACCCTTGACTGTTGCATGATGTGGGGTAGTGCACTCTTATGAGGAATCCCATTTATGCCTCAGATAAGTGGCTTTGTATCCAAGACTTCCTTATTTGTATACTGGCTTAAAGGCTTTAATTTCTACACTATAAAATGGGGCAGACTGGGGGCTTGCTCTCTCTCAGTTCCTGAAATTAACATTGCATAGGAGAGGCAGTCAAGATGGTGGAGTGCTGAAGGAGAAGCCAGTTTGTTCAGAGTTTGTGCAGAGAGAAGGAGATAGGGAACAGAGGTGAATAAGGTTGGTGAGGTAGAAACCTTTGATTCTATGAATACTTGGATTAGTCAGTGAATTTGGGAGCCCTGAATGGAAAGGAAAGTGTTTTCCCACTGTGTGTATTTCTTGCCCGCTGGATGCGAGCTAGGATTAAAGCTAATGGCCCACCAGTTCTTGACTCCATTGTTTCATTACTGTCTGTCAGAATCAAATGCGAACCTGCACAGGCCAGGCGGCTGTTATGGTGGCCGTGGCTACTGGCTTTACATGTCCTAACTAGAGAAAGAATAAAACTAGATCTGCAGAAGCACACCCTAGAGTTTTTTTTAAAGAGAGGATTGTAGTTTTAAAATAATCTCAATAGAAGTGTCAATAAATATGTTTTTGGGATTTTTTATTTTTCTACAGAGAAAATTAGATTTTGAGATCATGTTAGAAATATTTAAAGAATAATATAAATTGGGCTCTGCTAAGATAGAAAATTCTGATGAAAAACCTAGCAACAGAACTTCAAAGTAGGGACATGTATTCCAGTTCCTGCAGAGAAAAACCTGGTGATGAGTGACAGAGACTCTTGCATAGTCAAAAATCCTTGAGACTTTCTTTTATGCAGCTCCTGCTCCCCACTTTCTCTAAATATCTGGCAGTTGGTTGTAAAGAACAGATTTTAGATTTCCTGACCAGTTTTACCTTTCCTTGAGTCAGGGGTCCCCAAACTACGGCCTGCAGGCCGCATGCGGCCCCCTGAGGCCATTTATCCGGCCCCCGCTGCACTTCCGGAAGGGGCACCTCTTTCATTAGTGGTCAATGAGAAGAGCATAGTTCCCATTGAAATACTGGTCAGTTTGTTGATTTAAATTTACTTGTTCTTTATTTTAAATATTGTATTTGTCCCCGTTTTGTTTTTTTACTTTAAAATAAGATATGTACAGTGTGCATAGGGATTTGTTCATAGTTTTTTTATAGTCCGGCCCTCCAACGATCTGAGGGACAGTGAACTGGCCCCCTGTGTAAAAAGTTTGGGGACCCCTGCCTTGAGTTACGCTCTAGACTGCATTGTCCCATATGATAGCCACTAGCCAGTATGGTAGCATATGATTTGTTGAATGCTTACAATGTGACTAGTCCAAATTGAGATGTATTGTATGTAGAAAATATAACTGTATTTCAAAAGCTTAGTACAATATATGAATGCAAAAGCAACAACAACAACAAAAAAAACAATTTAATTAAAAGATGGGGAGAGGACCTGAACAGAAATGTTTCTTAAGAAGGCGTAGTGATGGCCAACAAATACATATATGAAAGAATGCTCAGCCTCGCTAGCTATAAGGGAAATGCAAATCAAAACCACAGAGATAAGACCACACACCCATTACAATGGCTGCTATCGGTAAGATAAGAAATAAATGTTAGAGAAGATGTGGAGAGACGTGAGTCCTTGTATACTGCTGGTGGAAATATAAATTGGTGGTTTCCTTTGAAATCAGTATGGAGGTTTCTCAAAAAATTAAGAATAGTACTACTCTATGACCTAACAATCCCTTTTCTGTGTATCTACCTGAAAATTTTGGAAATACATATTCATAAGGATATATGTACTTCTATGTTTATTTCAGTGTTATTTACCATACTCAAGACATGGAAACAAGTGTACACTGACAAATGATTAGATAAAGAAAATGTGGTACTTATATACAATAAAATACTACTTAGTCATAAAAATTCATGAAACATTGCCATCTGCTACAACATTGATAGATCCTGAGAATATCATGCTAAATGAAATGTCTGGATGGAAAATTACAGCAATCATACAATATCACTCATGTAGGACATACAACAAATGAACAAATAAAATGAACAAACACACTCATAGACACAGACAACAGAATAAAAGGAGTCAAATAATGGTAACAGAAGGAGACTTGACTTTGGGTAGTGAGCACACAATGTAATGTGCAGAGATGATGCATACCTGAAACTTATATAATGTTTGTTGGTCAAACGAGTTTGTAAATATGACATATATATTTGCTCGCTTTGGGTGTTGGAGACAGGCTATAAACTGGCAAAGTCATTATAGCCTAATTAGTCTTAAAACTAAGCCTTTCCTACCCTGGAGTGGTGCACTCTTATGCCTCAGTTAAGTGACTTTGTATCAGAGACTTCCTTGTTTGTATATTGGATTAAAGGTTTTGATCTCTACACTATAAAATGGGACAGACCGGGAGCTTGCTCTCTCAGTTCCTGAGATTAGCATTAGAAAGGAGAACAGAGAAAGGCCACGTGGAGGAGAGGAGAAGCAGTCAAGATGGCGGAGTGCTGAAGGAGAAGCTAGTTTGTTCAGAGTTAGTGCAGAGAGAAGGAGATGGGGAACAAAGGTAAATAAGGCTGGTTAGCTAGATTCTAGGAAACTCGGATAAGCCAGTGGCTTTGGGAGCCCTGAATGGAAAGGGAAGTGTTTTCCCACTGTGTGTATTTCTTGCCTGCCGGGTGCAAGCTAGGATTAAAGCTAATGGCCCACCAGTTCTTGACTTCATTGTTTCATTACTGTCTGTCCAAATCAAATGTGAACCTGCATGGGTCAAGCTGCTGTGATGGTGGCCGTGGCTACTGGGCTTCCAATGTTATTAGTCAATGTTTCCTCAATAAATTTAATTAAATAAAAAAAGAATACACACTATCTCAAGGTTTACATTAATTACTTATTGAATTGATAGTGTTTTAGATCTATAATATTAAGTTAAATAAAGTATATTATGAAGTTAGTTTTGCTTTTAGTTTCAATATGGCTGCTAGAATATGTAAAATTACCCATGAGGCTCACATTATGTTTCTATTGGACAAGTACCATAATAGGCAATGAATGCTAAAGGGCTCTTCTCTCTTCTAACTCAGATATTTCTAGCTGACGTCTGAAATTTTACTGGGTTTGGAATAGTGAAAGGAAAAGAGAGAATCAGTTATGATACAGAAGGTTTGACTAGAGATTGCTGCAATGGAACCATTTATGTCAAGAAAACTAAAATGGAGCTGGAAGTCGATGAAGAATTTAGTCTTACATATGATCCATCCAGTACATTTTTCCATGAACTTTTGAACTTTTCAGCTGTGCCTGAACTTTAATAATCTCCTCACAATAACAACCAAACCATTTGCATTCCTTATTTTGAAAGGAGCCAACCCATTTTGTCAACCAGTATCCTCTGTTTGAATACAGGGCTCAAAAACCCCTACTGATTTAGCCAAAATCCTTTATTTACATAAAGAAGATTGGATGAAAGACAGTACATGCAGCAGGAGTCTTTGCAGTCTCTGCCTTTCTTTGTTTTCTTGGGAGCACAATTTAAGTTGCTATCTGACTCACACACATATAAATGAATATACAAGAAGCAGTGATGATTTTGAAAATGCTTTGAAGTTCACTTTTCAAGGACGCTAATGAACTATTGCAATTGTGAGAAAGACAGTAAAATTTCATTTGACGCATATACTTATTCACCTAAAACTCAAGACTGGATATTATTGGTTCTTTCTTTTCAAAATACATACAAATCAGGGTTTTTAAATACTTGTATTTTTTTAACTGTTCAATTTTTACTGCCTTAACTTTCTTGTAATAATGTATTAATAACTCTTGGTTTATATCTGGTTTTTCTAACCTCTTTAAATATAATTGCATTAATTTTTATAATTATCTAACCCTTTTTAATGGCTGTATTCTCTCCAAATGTGCAAATCTATTTATTAAATTTACTTTAAAATCATTTTATTTGCTTTTATAGGTTTTTAAAATATATTTTGTTATTACAATGCTGCTACATATATATTTAAAATGTTTACATAAGAGAACTAAGAGGTATTAAAAAGAAGTTCTAAGGGATACATCTAGGACTGAATTGTACATTTTAATGGTTGAATATTGATAGATATATTAGACATATATCATGGACAAATGTGGTAGATGGTCTCTCAAGTGGTTTCACTTTATAATCTCCCAAGTGCATTTTATTTTTATGAATTCTCTCCATATATATGCAATATGTATATATACACACACATACACAAATATTCTCACATATACACACATGTATGCATATATATTCCACATACATAAGTATGTATGTGACATATGTAATTATATGTGGCAAATATATAATTATACATTTTACATATATAATTCATCATCAAAAATGCATGGATTATATCATATATAGTTAATGAACTTTTCATTAATTTTATTTTGCAATTGCAATCGATATTCAATTTTATTTTGTATTAATTTTAAGTGTAGCCTGACCAGGTGGTGGCGCAGTGGATAGAGTGTCGGACGGGATGCCGAGGACCCAGGTTTGAGACCCCGAGGTCGCCAGCTTGATCGCGGGCTCATCTGGCTTGAGCAAAAAAAAAAAAAAAAAGCTCACAAGATTGGACCCAAGGTTGCTGGCTGGAGCAAAGGGTTACTCGGTCTGCTAAAGGCCCATGGTCAAGGCACATATGAGAAAGCAATCAATGAACAACTAAGGTGTCATAATGAAAAACTGATGATTTATGCTTCTCATCTCTTTCTGTTCCTGTCTGTCTGTCCTTATCTATCCCTCTCTCTGACACTCTGTACCTGTAAAAAAATAAAAATAAAATAAATAAAATTTTTAAAAAGGTTAATTTTAAGTGTATAGCATAGTGGTTAGACAAAACATATATTTTACAAAGTGATCCTCCCAATATTTCAAGTAACTTCCTGGCACCACTCTTAGTTATTACAATATTACTGGCTATTCTCTTTATGTTGTACTTCATTCACATCACTCTATTTTGTAAATACCAATTTATACTACTAAATCCCTTAGTCTTTAATCTATTTTGAATTTATTATGGTATATAATCTAATAAAGTGGTCTAGTTTCATTTTTTTCATGTATCTGTCTAGTTTTTCCTGAATCATTTATTAAATAGATAGTTTTATCCCATTGTATGCTCTTGCTTTCTTTTTGGATAACTGTAAGCTTGTATTTAAAGTTTGATAACAGGAAGTGTCATATCTCCAACTTTGTTATTTTTAAAATTATTATTATTAATTTTAATGGAGTGACATTAAATCAGGGTACATATGTTCAGAGAAAACATCTCCAGGTTATTGTGACATTTGATAATGTTGCATACCCTCTCCAACTTTGTTTTTCTTTTTCAAGATTGCTGTGGCTATTCAGGGTCTTTTATGGTTCATTATAAATTTTTGAAATATTTGTTCTAGTTCTGTGAAAAATACTATTTTGATAGGAATTGTATTGAGTCTATAGATTGCTTTGGGAAGCATGGATATTTTAACTATGTCAATTCTTTCTGTCCATAAACATGGTATATGTGTTCTTTTATTTGTATCTTTTTCAATTTCTTATAAATTTCTGAGTATAAGTATTTTATCATCTTGGTTTAATTTATTCCTAGTTATGTTTTTTGATGAAGTTTGAAATGTGGTTTTTATCTTAGTTTCTCTTTCTGATAGTTCCTCATTGATATATAAAATACAACCAACCTCTAAATATTTATTTTGTATCCTGCTACTGTACTCTATTTATCAGTTCTTGTAGTTTTTCATTGGAATCATTAGGTTTTTTATATATAGTATTGTCATCTCTAAATAATTACATTTATTCTTTTCAGTGGATGTGTTTTTAAAGATTATTTTTTTCTTATTTTTCTTTAATTTATGCTCAAGTATCTCATATTAGCAAGGCAATAATTATGTTTTTATAGTTTCTATACACTCATAAAATTATATGCAACATGAAATATGGCATATGCTATACATATTATCATTTTTTCACAAATAATATCAAATTATACAATTCATAGTATTTTGTTTTTTCTGTAACTGACACATGAGAATCCCTTTAAGTCACCTAATAAGCCCTAATTAATTATTCTTAATGGCTTCTTAACATATCTAGATGTGAAAATGGATTCAACCACTTATCTATCAGTAGTAATATACTTTGAGTATTTTGGGCCAATATTAATAATATTGTAATAAATACCCATATACTGATGTACTAGTGTTTTCCTTTTTTGGGAACAGATTATCAAAAATTGAAATGCTATATATATTTGGTACTTTACTAAACATTGCTTTATTATTTTAATTTGTTATATAAGTATACATTTTATTAAAATTAAAAAAATAAAATACATGTATTTGTTATTTAAAACTTATGAACTTTTAGTTTTAGTTAATAACTTCTCTCTTTCCTAATAATACAATTAGATTTCCAAGATTTCTTTAAGAAATTTTATTGTTTTATGTTTTACACTTAATTTTCACAATCTTTGATTTACTTTTACATTTTATTTTGAAGATAGAAGTGTCAGTTTAGTTTCTTCTAGTAGATACAGTATTATTTATTCCATAATTAACAACTTTCTTTATTGATTAAAATAGTATTATTAGTTATTAAAATATAGTTAAACTGGGATTAATATTTTAATTATTTATTGTATTTCACTAAACTATTTTTTTCCTTTTTATGATAATCCCAAATGATGTTATTTTAGCTGCTTTGTGGTTTTTCTGGGATGTGATGAGGCAATTTAATTATATTTTATTAACTTACTTCTTCTTAGGCATTTACTTATTTTTAAAAACAAAAATTGTTTAAAAAATTTAGAATAAAAAGAAAACTGTTGATAATTTTAATTAAAATCACATTATATTAATATATTAATTTCTGATAATCACACTTTTCTAATATAAACTAAAACATTCCGAACCAAATCCAGGCTGCTTTTACCATTTTGCACTAAGAATTTTAATACAGTTATTATAAAGATAGTATCAATAATTCATGATTTTTATTGAAATTACAATGGTTGATACATAAATCAATAAACGAGCTGCTTTGAGAATTTAATAGATACAAAGCACTAGATTCTAGAAATATAATAACGCTAATGGGAGGAGGTAAGTATACACATGAAAAGCTTAACTGACACACACGAGACACTGAATGTTTGACCAATAATGGCAAGCAAAAATCAGGCCGAGACAATTTAAAGTTAGGTCCTAAGGGAATGAACAAGAAAGGCATATTTTGGGTTAGGTATTTGACAAAAAAAGAGATTAAAGAAAGGGCTTTAAACTGGATTTTGCAAAGGGATAAATTTAGATGAAAATTAAGACATTTGTAGAATTGGAAAGAGTATTAATATTGTAGAACTAAAGCCTTGAAATTTATATCAGTGGGGTGCCAGTAAAACTAAATTAGAGATTATGTGCATGTAAAGAGGAAAAATTGAGATTAAAATAGTAAATAGATGGTTGGCTGCAGAAGTTTTGAATCAGAGTTTACCATGAGTTATTACTGTCCTATTTTAATATTTTAGTTTCAGTGAGCTGGACAAAAGAATGATTCTAAAAAGAATATTCTGGATGCAATGTGAGTAATAAATAAATAGTACTTACATTTGAGATGTGGAGATCAATATGATTCATTCAAACTACAATTAAGAGAATTAATTAGAGTTGGAAATGGGAACTAAAAGGAACACATGTAATAGTTTCTGAAAGAAAAACAGCGTTAGTACTTTTATTAGAAATTATTTTTCTTTATTATATACTGAGAACTTTAGAAAGTTTATGGCTTTGTCTGTCTGATGACAAAATTTTAATTTAAAACTGGCCAAATAGTCAGTTAGTTATCTTATATATTTTTTGTTATAGGTGTTAGGAATTATAATGCCAATTTTCATTTTAGTTTTTCTAGAGTTAAAGGCATAGAGCACAATCTGCTCCAGCCCATGCTTCTGTCCCCTGAGATTTCCATTTTATGTGCATTCTTGCCTAACAAATGCTTTATTATTATTATTATTATTATTATTATTATTATTATTATTCTGGGAAATAAGAAAGCCACTCTTCACTGGGAACTTTTTTTTCCAGAATAATAGTTTTTGCATGAATATTATACCTTCCTGATGGTTTAAGAGAAGATAAAATCTGTTGCACCATTGATTTCTTAACTATATAACCAATAGCATTCTCAGAAGATGCACTTATATCTTCAATGTATCAGTACAGCCTCTAACCTGTTTCAGGGTGACTACAGATCAGCTCTGGTTTCTTCATACTGCCAATTTGCCTACATCTAATTCCTTTCCAGTGCAAGAGCTGTGATGATTCACCATATGTCAGACTGTGGGTTGGAGAACAAGGTCATCTAAATGCTATTAAAATTATGCTACACAGAAAGTAATTGGGAGAAAAAAAGAAAAAAAGAAGGAAGAAAAGGAGCAAGAAAATTGTTATAGCTTCAAATCTAAATTTTATTTATTAAACATTAGTCCACTCACTAAACTAGTCAAAAAAGAGGAGAATTTGCAATGGGAGAGTGGTCATGTATCTTCTTCCTTAAATTAACTAATTCCCTAAAGACTATGGCTCTACCAAAAGGAAAATATTTTCAATTTATAGAATTTCTATCTCCTTTGAAAGTTCTTGATATTTTAGATGCATGAAACTTCCAAAACCTTCAGTTGTCAGTAAATGCAAACCCACTGTATTTCTGTGACATATCCAAGTTTAGAAGACATTTCTGCTATATAAATCACATGGAACATATTCATGTGAGTCCAACAACAAACTTAAGCAAGACACTGATTTCTCAAAAGGACTTATATAGATGTGTTGGCAAGAGTTGACACAAACATCTAAAACTTAAATAGAGAAGAGAATCTAAAATTGTCAATAGAAGCAGATCTCCTCAGCTAGTCTCCTTCCAAGGAGTATGTAACACTCATGTGATATACTGTAGAATTGAAATTTAGAATGTGTTCTTACTTCATACAAAACAGTAACATCTCACTAGATGTTGAATATATTTTTCAAAATGATTGTAGGATTTAAGGCATCCAATGTAATTTTGTTCATTCCTTTGTGATGTAAAAGGTAAAATTATTTCTAAAGCATAGTGAATATTATTTTCATTTCTGTTAAATTGGTGGTGTATATTAAACTTTTATTTGTTCCTAACATGCTTAACCTTCTCTAGATGTTTCCCTGTCACCCTTCTTAACCCAGGCCTCACAACTGCATGTAAAAGTCAAGTTCAACCTTTCTCTAGAGCTGTTGCCTAAATACCTTTCCTAAACCAAAAGGCCCACCCGACCCATCTTTCTGTCACCTATTTTTGTTCTAGAACTGAGAATCAGGCCCTGGCTGGTTGGCCAGGTATGTCCTGGGTTTGATTCTTGGTCAGGGCACACAGGAGAAGCATCCATTCTGCTTTTCCACCCTTTCCCTTCTCCTTTCTCTCTATCTCTTCCCCTCCCACAGCCAAGGCTCCATTGGAACAAAGTTGGCCTGGGCACTGAGGATAGCTCCATGGCCTCCACCTCAGGTACTAGAATGGCTCCAGTTGGAATGGAGCAATGCCCCTGATGGGCAGATTATTGCCCCCTAGTGGGCATGCTGGGTGGATCCTGGTTGGGCGCATGTGGAAATATGTTTGCCTCCACCTCCCTTGCTTCTCACTTCAGAAAAATACAAAAAACACCCCCAAAAACCTGTGAATCTGTTGAGGGTTGCTTTGCTTTTAGTAGCAAATTTTTTTCTCCTTTTATAGTTATCATACAAAGGGAAATTTTCTCTCCTCATGTATATATAAAAATATATTATAAAAATTTATATCTTAAATTAACAAATATAATAAATAGTGGAAACATTTCTTTAATTAGCTCTCTGATTAAATTCAAGCAAACATTTCTATTTTTATTCTAGACAGCAACAGTTATTTTATTTGGCTATAACTCAGAAGTCTTTCTTTTTTTTCTTAGTAACAGTGTATAACAAAGATATATAAAATCTTTAATCAATAAAAATAAAAATCCTAAGTGTAAGTCAAATTTTATTTTTAAATATTAAAAAATAATATCTTTGGCCCTGGCCGGTTGGCTCAGCGGTAGAGCGTTGGTCTGGTGTGCGGAGGACCCAGGTTCGATTTCTGGCCAGGGCACATAGGAGAGGCGCCCATTTGCTTCTCCACCCCCCCCTTCCTCTCTGTCTCTCTCTTCCCCTCCCACAGCCAAGGCTCCATTGGAGCAAAGATGGCCAGGGCGCTGGGGATGGCTCCTTGGCCTCTGCCCCAGGCACTAGAGTGGCTCTGGTCGCGGCAGAGCAACGCCCCAGAGGGGCAGAGCATCGCCCCCTGGTGGGCAGAGCATAGCCCCTGGTGGGCGTGCTGGGTGGATCCCGGTGGGGCGCATGCGGGAGTCTGTCTGACTGTCTCTCCCCGTTTCCAGCTTCAGAAAAATACAAAAAAAATAATAATAATAAAAAATAACATCTTTATTATACAAATAAATAATGACATGTAGAAGTGAGAATTCATTGCATTACATATTTAAGTAATTTTCAGGAAAAACATTTTATATACATATTATTTTATGTATTTATATATTTTTATTTTAATGTTATTTATATAAAATAAAAACAAACCATTTTTAAAATACAAAAAGAAATACAGGCATTATTACTAAGAAACATATTGTAACTTGCTTTCTAAAAAATATATTAAGAAAATTTTTTCATACTTAACTATTCTTTAAAAATATGATTATATTTTAATCCATATAAATGCAACTTAGTTTATTTTTCTATTTACATAGAAAAATAATTTTAAAACCATGAATATTTTGTTAAAAATTTTTGATTTTTATAATTATTAATCCTCAATAAAATTCTTAAGAATGAATTTTTTTTCCTTCTTAGAAATGAGTTTTTATGCAGTATGTAAAAAGGATCATATGGCATACCCCATATGTACATCATATCAATAGGTTAAATAATGTATGGTCATCATTTCTATTGATACAAATAAAATATTTGACAAAATTTTGTGATAAAAAATTTTAGTCAGTTAAAAAGGTAGGTTTTCTTAACCCAGTTAAAGGCATTCTAAGAAACAACTATAGCTAGCATTATACCAATGGTAAAAAACTGATCTCTTTTCCTCCAAGAGTGTGAAAAACATAAGGATTCTGCTCTTAGTGCTTTTTTAATATCGTAATGAATATTCTATCCAGTAAATTAATAAAAGAAAGAGATATTTTTTAGGTATATAGATTTATAAGACTAATAGAATTAGTGATTTTAAAAAGGTTGTGGGATACAAGGTCAAAATACAAGAAAAAATGTTTTATTTTCATATATAATCTATTTTCCAAATTTATGTGAATTTTGGTAATAAGATTCTTTGGATTCTGATCTACACTACATTATTGGATTTTTTTATTTATTTTTATTTGTTTTTTGTGGCAGAGACAGAGAGAGTCAGAGAGAGGGACAGAAAGGGACAGACAGACAAGAAGGGAGAGAGATGAGAAACATCAATTCTTCATTGCGGCTCCTTAGTTGTTCACTGATTGATTTCTCATATGTGCCTTGACTTGGGGGGCTACAGCAGACCAAGTGACCCCTTGCTTGAGCTTGGGCTCAAGCCTGGTGAGACTTGCCCAAACCAGATGAGCCCATGCTCAAGCTGGAGACCTCAGGGTCTCGAACCTGGTTCCTCCACATCCCAGTCAGATGCTCTATCCACTGCTCCATCACCTGGTCAGGCCATTGTTGGATTTTTTATGGCTTTAAAATTATGTAAATATAAACATAAAATGAATATAATAAATGTATAAATATAACATTTATTTACTATAATATAAACTATAGGTATATAAATTATTCCAGTATTTACATTGTCTTTATAGGGAGGATTGGTTTAAAATATTTGCTTCATCATCCCTGAAAGTAGTCCAGAGATTCTAATATTTTATCCATTAGTTAAGTAAATATTACAATGCTGATAATGAACTATGCTGGAGATTTTTTTGGAAAACTTATTAGAACCAATTTGAAAGTCAATTTAAATGTAAAATGTGACTCTACATCTATCCTGAAGCAACAACACAAAGTAATACAATTGGCATTTATGAGTTTTATTACTGAAGAATTGTTTGTAATTGTGAAATTTAGAATTAACCTAAATGTCTTTCAAGAGAGAAATGAGTAAATGTGTGATGCATATTTGTGGGTATTTAATTGGAAAGACCTCCAAAAATATAGTTGATTATTTTTAAAGTCAAATTTTAAAATATTTTATAGTATGATGAAGGTATAAAATATTACATCTTGTTTTGATGACTTATTTTCCCAGAATCATAGCATTTTTACCAGTAATAAACTTTTTCACTTCATTTTTAAAAATAATTTTATTTTTTGCCTGACCAGGCAGTGGTGCAGTAGATAGAGCATCGGACTGGAACACAGAGAACCCAGCTTTTAAACCCCAAGGTCACCTGCTTGAGGGCAGGCTCACCAGCTTAAGCATGTGGTCATTAGCTTGACTGTGGTATCATAGACATGACCCCATAGTAGCTAGCTTGAGCCCAAAAGTCACTGGCTTGAAGCCTACAGTCGCTGGCAAGAGCCCAAGGTTGCTGGCTTAACAAGGGGTCACTCGCTCTGCTGGAGTTGACCCCCGCTCCCTCCCTCCGTCAAGGTACATATGAGAAAGCAATCAATGAACAACTAAGAAGCTGCAACAAAAATAAGTTTATTTTTTTAGTAAAAGACAGCATTTTTTAATTTTTTTTCCCATTTTGTGTAACACTATAAAATGGGATCTTAATATTTTGCATACTTTCAAACTTCTTTCACCAAAATTAAATTTATTTAAGACTCATGGTAGTTTATTTGATATTATACACTAGCCTTAATTGGCTTCCATTATTGTTTTTAAAAGTTGAGAAAAAGTAATATTTTATTAATCCAAGATAACATATATATAATTTTTTGTTTGTTAATGAAAACTTTTATAAATACATAAAATGAGTCCCACACATTTTAATGAGTCATTATTTAGTAAGGACTAAATAAACTGGCATTTGGTGCACATTAAAAAAATGTTTAAAAATTTTATACAGGCCCTGGCTGGTTTGCTCAGTGGTAGAGCGTCGGCCTGGCATGCAGAAGTCCTGGGTTCGATTCCTGGCCAGGGCACACAGGAGAAGCGCCCATGTGCTTCTCCACCCCTCCCTCTCTCCTTCCTCTCTGTCTCTCTCTTCCCCTTCCGCAGCGAGGCTCCATTGGAGCAAAGATGGCCCAGGCACTGGGGATGGCTCCTTGGCCTCTGCCCCAGGCGCTGGAGTGGCTCTGGTCGCGGCAGAGTGACGCCCCCGGAGGGGCAGAGGGTCGCCCCCTGGTGGGCATGCCAGGTGGATCCTGGTCGGGGGCATGCGGGAGTCTGTCTGTCTATCCCCATTTCCAGCTTCAGAAAAATACAAAAAAAAAATTATACCATACACAAAATTAATTAACAGATTAAAGACTGACCAGTGGTAGTGCACTGGATAGAGTGTTGGCCCAAAACACTAAGGTTGCCATTTCAAAACCCAAGGTCACCAGCTAGAGCCTGGAGTCACCAGTTTGATCCCTGGTCAAAACACTTATGAGAAGTAATCAATGTACAACTAAGTGGAGCAACGAGTTGATGCTTTTCTCTATCCTTTTCTCCTTGTCTCTCTCTCCCTCCCTCTAAAAAAAAAAAAAAAAAAGGCAAAAAAATAAAAAAGTGAAAGACTTGAATGTAAGACCTGAAACAATAGAACACATAAGAGAAAAATATAGACACTAATTTATGAAACTTGATTCAAAGATGTTTTTGTGAACTTGACTCCACAAAGGTTACTGATAAGTACTTAATTATATTGTGCTGCTTTGAAAATGCATGGTATTTAAATTATGATGAACATAAAGCTTGACTGGCAAAGCATATCATTTACTGAACTATGCTTAAAAATTAGATGTCCTTATACCCAAATACCTTTTCATAAATTTATTTCCAATAGAAATTTTATTTAAAAATTTAAAATAATATATTCTAAAATAATTAGTAAAGTTTTATGAAATAAATTTTCAAAATATAACAATGTCAGGTTGTGTTTCAATATTCTATTTGGTTTTTTTAACTTAAAAAATTCAATTACAGTTGACATGCAATATTATATTAGTAGTTTCACTTGTACAACATAGTGATTGGACATCTATAAAACTTAAAAGTGATCCTCCACTAAATTCAGTCTCCACCTGGCTTTATATGTAGTTATTACAATATTATTGACTATATTCTTTATGATGTATTTTGCATCTCCACGACAATATTCTTTTTTTTTTTTTTTTTTTTTTTTTTGTATTTTTCTGAAGTTGGAAATGGGGAGGCACTCAGACAGACTCCACATGTGCCTGACCGGGACCCACCTGGCATGCCCATCAGGGGGTGATGCTCTGCCTATCTGAGGCAGGCGTTGCTCTATTGCAACCAGAGCCATTCTAGCGCTTGAGGGAGAGGCCACAGAGCCATCCTCAGCACCCGGGCCAACTTTGCTCCAATGGAGCCTTGGCTGCAGGAGGGGAAGAGAGAGACAGAGAGGAAGGAGAGGTAGAGGGGTGGAGAAGCAGATGGGCACTTCTCCTGTGTGCCCTGGCCAGGAATCGAACCCGGGACTCCTGCATGCCAGGCTGATGCTCTACCACTGAGCCAACCAGCCAGGGCTGACAATATTCTTTAAACTAAGGATATACTGAAAACTTGACTTTTGTCTTGCAAATGTTGTAAATAAGTCTAATTTCTTATCTTCACACCACAAATTATATGTGTAGGATATCCTGAGTTTCTCAGTACAAAGATGGCACTTTAATACAGGACTTTTTCTTTTCATATTTCAATAACTGAAATTTGAATGTTAACGACATTCAAATTAACAGTTGTGTAACTTGCTATTAGTGCAAATAAGTACTTGACACTTTCAAATACTAATCATAATGCACTCACTGAAAACTATATTTAGACAATAAGATAAATTTGTTGGCTATTTCTTAATTTGGAAGAAAACTAATGTTTTTGATAAGCATGTTTTATAGGAGCTTTGATAGAAACACACAGGCCAATGGTTTTCAAAATATGGTTTCCAGGCCAACTGCATCAGTATCATCTATGAACTTAGAAATAGAAGGTCTTGGAACCCATCTTAGATCTACCAAATCTTTGGAAGCTGAAAGCCAGAAATCTGTTTTAGGAAAGTCATCCAACTAAATCTAATGCAGGCTAAACTTTGAGAAGCACTGGAATAGATGGACCCCTACTTAATGTCCTTCAGCCTCCTCTAATAAAGGGAAATGATAGCTGTCAGAACAAGCTGTTCTCTCTCAGTCCTGCGGCATTCAGGGTAGTTCTGGCAGAGGGGTGTAGGCACCAAGACAAAATTTAGATAGAGTATGAGGAAAAAAATAGGCCCATATTGTAAAGGAGCTTTGAAGTCAGAGCTAGAAAAAGAAATCAAAACAAAATTATTTATCAAATAAATCAGAATAAGAATATAAAAACTGAAGCCAAATCAGCAGTAAATGAGATCAAAAGGCTACACTTTTCAAGAGGAAATAAACTATGCATTATAACAAAATAAGCTTATGGGTTTTGGACACATATTGAGCATATATGAAATATTAAGAAAATCATTTAAGACCTGTAAAACTCTTCATCTTTGAAGTGACAAAAATAATACTATTTGTATAATCATTTTAAGATTTAATGGTAACAGTTAACATAAAATGAGTAACTAGTATGTGCCAGAAATTTGGCAAGAGCTTTAATTTGTAATCTCAGTTGATCTCCTCACAGATTCTTTGAGATTGTCATAAATATCCCTAGTTTACTGAGCAGGAAACTGCAGTTTAGAGAGATTGAGTAGCTAGACTAATTTCACATAGCTGGTAAATCATGGAAATGAGATATGAACAGAAGGAAAATTCTGGAGTCTATGCTTTGCAGTCAAAGTAGTTAGTATATTTCTTAGTATGGAGTAAATCCTCTAAAAATGAAGCAGTGATTTCTAAAGAAATCAACATATTAAGACCCAAAATACCTCCTTATCCATCAAAGTACTATTTTTTTCAATGATTTTTGTATAATTTGAAAGACAAGAATGAAAAAGGAAATTAATCTTGAGGTTATTGTATTTATTATCTTCAATATTGTTGTTTTTAAATTCCTTTCACTGCATTTAGAAGATTATAGCTTAATTTATAATTAAGTTATTGAAGAAATACTATGCTATTGTGACAATATACCTCGTATGTTGGGTTTGAATATCTATAACTAAGAAAGTGCTCAACAAAGCTTTTATTTTACTTAGAAACCAAGGAGAGATGGAAATGAAATACCATAGAAAATACAATGAATTAGAAATCAGCAAGAGAATTACTATCTCTCATTTTCACCCACATTTCAACTGAGAATTTGTACACTAGCCCCCTCCATGTTATGTAACTATTTCCTGATGAGCAAATATTATGCTACCATCTTCAATCAATAATATGATATGATTAGCTCCATGGATTAAGCTATTGTTAAAGTAAACTCTGTCAAAGATTATTTGTGAATTATTCAGTGGGATGAGGAAAATAATTTCTAATAGTGTCTGAGCTCTGAAATAAAGAGCAATCTGGTGATGTATCTCACAGATCCCACGCCTTAAAGGTGGGGGGCTAAATGCAGGAGGAGAAGCTGATATCTTCACAGAGGGTGTGTGTCCTGGGAAGTCTGTCTCTACAGAAGAGGGCATTGCCGCTCTGTGACACAGCAGAAAGACCTCTGGGCTTTACAGTCAAGTTGCCAGTGGAAATTGGGCCAAAGGATAATGCTACAATCCCGGGGTGTATTTGGCAGGAACACTCTTGCTACAGCTAATGCTACTGTGTATTTAAGAGGCAAAATCAGAATTTTGATGACAAATTGGCAATGATTTACAGAAAAAGAGCTTCATAATTTGCAATCTTCCTCTTCCACTCAGCTTCTGCCTCTGTTTTTACTGAGGGAGAGTAGCTCAAATCCCTAAATTCTAACCTAAACTGAATGATTCCTCTTTAGTCTTTGTGATGGTACTTGCTTCTTTTCTGTCTTGCTTTTCTCATTTGAAAAATGAGGATTGTAGTACTTTCATCATTCCCAGATTAGTGGTGAAGACTAATAAATATTAAAGGATTTTGAAGGAAAGAAAAAAGGTGGTTATGTACATGACAATATTGTTTTGCTTTTCTTTAAAAATAATGCAAAAACTTTCTGTCTGGTAGCACTATGAAAAACAAGTTTGTAGACTCAGCTCTTAAATACATACACACACGCACAAACACACACACACACACACACACACACTCATAAATGCTCAAGTATTTGATTTAATGCCCAGTGTTCTACACTAGCATGGTTAGTAGATACTTTGCTATTTTTTGCTACCAGACATCAATTTCCTTCCTTTTTCCTGACTACAGTGGAGATTTCTTTAAAAAGGTGTCTTTTTCCCATTCTTGTATTCTTAGTGGGGCTATATTTCAATATGTTCTTCATTCTTTTTCTCAAAAGATAGTACTAAACTAAGCACATCTGATACTTTCTTTAAGAGTTTTGAATCTTATTAAAAATAATTTTATAAAGTAAAAAAAAGCTATTTAAAACACATATTGAGGCCCTGGCCGGTTGGCTCAGTGGTAGAGCGTCGGCCTGGCGTGCGGAAGTCCCTGGTTTGATTCCCGGCCAGGGCACACAGGAGAGGCGCCCATCTGCTGATCCACCCCTCCCCCTCTTCTTCCTCTCTGTCTCTCTCTTCCCCTCCCGCAGCTGAGGCTCCATTGGAGCAAAAGATGGCCCAGGCGCTGGGGATGGCTCCATGGCCTCTGTCTCAGGCGCTAGAATGGCTCTGATTGCGGCAGAGCGATGCCCCGGATGGGCAGAGCATCGCCCCCTGGTGGGTGTGCCGGGTGGATCCCAGTCGAGCACATGCAGGAGTCTGTCTGACTGCCTCCCCGTTTCCAGCTTCAGAAAAATAAAAAAACAACAACAAAAAAACCCCCACATATTGATATTACTTTCTAAATTTATTTTTCTAGTATTTCAGCTCATTCTATGATTAAACAAATATCATTTCAATAATAGAAAATCATAACCAGAGCCTGTTAACCAATTTGTATTATTAAAAAATTAAAAATTCATAAGAATAAAAAAGTTCTGTTTATGGCTAATAAGTAGAAAGCTCCCAGGAACAAAACTTATGAACATTCTACAAAAGTCAAGTTAATGACTTATTAGTAATTTTTCTCCTCCTCAAAAAATCCAAATTTGATTAAAGAAGAATTTATGAAATTGTCACAATAGGGTTTTAATCCTTTAACCAATTCCCACCCTTCAGTCAGTTCTACAAACTTAGACCTGAGGGAGGACATTTCTTTAGCAACACAGTGGACACTACCAATATTCCAATCTTCTCAGATACCCGCGGCCACCCTTGTGTGTTCACGTGTCCTCAGTGAGAAGAAAAGCCAAGTCTTGTAAGAATTGTTGAAATTAGATCTGAACTAACAGTAATCTCAGCTATAGTGCCACTGCATTCTCACTGTAATTAGAGGAGTTTATGAAAGTTAAACAATTTTTAATCTCCTTTATATCCTGGAAGAATCAATAGTACTTGAGTCATTTTAGGGTTATTATCCCAGTTACAGATTATAGAGTTAAAATAGATCACTAGTAACTGGGAAGATTCTGTTAATGCATTCCTCACTGTGGACTTGTCATTAAGCATATTTATTGAACCTTTATTATGATAGTTTTCAAACTACTAATTTGAAAGTTGCAAATGCATCAGAATCCCCTGGAGGGCGTTTTAGAGCACAGACTATTGACTCCACCACCAGAATCTCTAATTAAGTATGTCTAGGATGGGGTCTCATGAAATACTTTTTTTTTTTTTAATAATTTTATTTTTTTTAGTGGGGTGACATCAATAAATCAGGATACATATATTCAAAGATAAGTCCAGGTTATCTTGTCGTTCAATTATGTTGCCTACTCATCACCCAAAGTCAGATTGTCCTCTGTCACGTTCTATCTTGTTTTCTTTGTGTCCCTCCTCCTCCCCCTTTCCTTCTCCCATTCCCCCCTCCCCCCCGTAACCACCACACTCTTATCAATGTCTCTTAGTTTCACTTTTATGTCCCACCTACATATGGAATAATGAAGTTCCTGTTTTTTTCTGATTTACTTATTTCGCTTCGTATCATGTTATCAAGATTCCACCATTTTGCTGTAAATGTTCCGATGTCATCATTTCTTATGGGTGAGTAGTAATCCATAGTGTATATGTGCCACATCTTCTTTATCCAGTCATCTATTGACGGGCTTTTTGGTTGTTTCCATGTCCTGGCCACTGTGAACAATGCTGCAATAAACATGGGGCTGCATGTATCTTTACGTATCAATGTTTCTGAGTTTTTGGGGTATATACCCAGTAGAGGGATTGCTGGGTCATAAGGTAGTTCTATTTTCAGTTTTTTGAGGAACCACCATACTTTCTTCCATAATGGTTGTACTACTTTACAGTCCCACCAACAGTGTATGAGGGTTCCTTTTTCTCCACAGCCTCTCCAACATTTGCTATTACCTGTCTTGCTAATAATAGCTAATCGAACAGGTGTGAGATGGTATCTCATTGCCGTTTTGATTTGTATTTCTCTAATAGCTAAAGAAGATGAGCATCTTTTCATATATCTGTTGGCCATTTGTATTTCTTCCTGGGAGAAGTGTCTGTTCATATCCTCTTTTTTATTGGATTGTTTGTTTGTTTGTTGTTGAGTTTTATGAGTTCTTTGTATATTTTGGATATTAGGCCCTTATCTGAGCTGTTGTTTGAAAATATCATTTCCCATTTAGTTGGCTTTCTGTTTATTTTGTTATCAGTTTCTCTTGCTGATCAAAAACTTCTTAGTGTGATGTAGTCCCATTCATTAATTTTTGCCTTCACTTCTCTTGCCTGTGGAGTCAAATTCATAAAATGCTCTTTAAAACCCAGGTCCATGAGTTGAGTATCTATGTCTTCTTCTATGTACTTAATTGTTTCAGGTCTTATGTTTAGATCTTTGATCCATTTTGAGTTAATTTTTGTACAGGGGGAGAGACTGTAGTCCAGTTTCATTCTTTTGCATGTGGCTTTCCAGTTTTCCCAGCACCATTTATTGAAGAGGCTTTCTTTTCTCCATTGTGTGTTGTTGGCCCCTTTATCAAAAATTATTTGACTATATATATGTGGTTTTATTTCTGGACTTTCTATTCTGTTCCATTGGTCTGAGTGTCTATTTTTCTGCCAATACCATGCTGTTTTGATTGTCGTGGCCCTATAATAGAGTTTGAAGTCAGGTATTGTAATGCCCCCAGCTTCATTCTTTTTCTTTAGGATTGCTTTGGCTATTCGGGGTCTTTTATAGTTCCATATAAATCTGATGATTTTTTGCTCTATTTCTTTAAAAAATGTCATTGGAAGTTTGATGGGAATTGCATTAAATTTGTATATTGCTTTGGGTAATATGGCCATCTTGATTATATTTATTCTTCCTAGACAAGAACAAGGTATATTCTTCCATCTCATTATATCTTTTTCGATTTCCCTAAACAATGGTTTATAGTTTTCATTATATAAGTCCTTTACATTCTTTGTTATGTTTATTCCTAAGTATTTTTTTTGTTTTTGTTGCAATCGTGAAGGGGATTATTCTTTTGAGTTCCTTCTCAATTGTTTCATTGTTGGCATATAGAAAGGCTATTGACTTCTGTATGTTAATTTTGTATCCTGCGACCTTACTGTATTGGTTTATTGTTTCTAGTAGTCTTTTTGTAGATTCGTTGGGGATTTCGATGTATAGGATCATATCATCTGCAAAAAGTGATACCTTTACTTCTTCTTTTCCAATATGGATGCCTTTTATTTCTTTGTCTTGTCTGATTGCTGTGGCGAGAACCTCTAGTACCACATTAAATAAGAGTGGAGAGAGTGGACAACCCTGTCTTGTTCCTGATTTAAGGGGGAAAGCCTTCAGTTTAGTGCCATTTAATATGATGTTAGCTGATGGTTTATCATATATGGCCTTTATCATGTTGAGATATTTTCCTTCTATACCCATTTTGTTGAGAGTCTTAAACATAAAATTGTGTTGTATTTTATCGAAAGCCTTTTCTGCATCTATTGATAAGATCATGTGGTTTTTGTTCTTTGTTTTGTTGATATGGTGTATTACGTTAACCGTTTTACGTATGTTGGACCATCCATGAGATTCTGGGATGAATCCCACTTGATCATGATGTATTATTTTTTTAATATGTTGTTGTATTCGATTTGCTAGTATTTTGTTTAGTATTTTAGCATCTGTATTCATTAGAGATATTGGTCTGTAGTTTTCTTTTTTTGTGCCATCCTTGCCTGGTTTTGGTATGAGGGTTATGTTGGCCTCAAAAAATGTGTTTGGAAGTATTGCTTCTTCTTCAATTTTTGGGAAGACTTTCAGTAGAATAGGAACCAAGTCTTCTTTGAATGTTTGATAAAATTCACTGGTATAGCCGTCAGGGCCTGGACTTTTATTTTTGGGGAGGTTTTTAATGGTTTTTTCTATTTCTTCTCTACTGATAGGTCTGTTTAGGCTTTCTGCTTCTTCTTGACTCAGTCTAGGAAGGTTGTATTGTTCTAGGAATTTATCCATTTCTTCTAGGTTGTTGAATTTAGTGGCATAAAGTTTTTCATAGTATTCTACAATAATTCTTTGTATATCTATGGTGTCCGTGGTGATTTCTCCTCTTTCATTTTGAATTTTGTTTATATGAGTTCTTTCTCTTTTTTCCTTGGTAAGTCTTGTCAAGGGTTTGTCAATTTTGTTGATCTTTTCAAAGAACCAGCTCCTTGTTCTATTAATTTTTTCTATAGATTTTCTGTTCTCTAATTCATTTATTTCTGCTCTGATTTTTATTATCTCCTTTCTTCGGCAGGTTTTGGGTTGTCTTTGTTCTTCTTTTTCTAGTTCCTTAAGGTGGGAAGTTAAGTGGTTCACTTGGGCTCTCTCTTGTTTGTTCATATATGCCTGAAGTGATATGAACTTCCCTCTTATCACTGCTTTTGCTGCATCCCATAGATTCTGATATGTCGTATTGTCATTTTCATTAGTCTGTATAAATCTTTTGATCTCTGCACTTATTTCTTCTTTGACCCATTCATTTTTTAAAAGTATGTTGTTTAGTTTCCACATTTTTGTGGGATTTTTTTCCTCTTTTTTGCAGTTGAATTCTAGTTTCAAGGCTTTATGATCAGAAAATATGCTTGGTACAACTTCAATTTTTCTGAATTTGCTGATGTTGTTTTTGTGGCCCAACATATGGTCAGTTCTTGAGAATGATCCATGTACACTGGAGAAAATTGTATACTCAGTCACTTTGGGATGAAATGTCCTGTAGATGTCTATCATATCCAGGTGCTCTAGTGTTTTGTTGAAGGCCACTATGTCTTTGTTGATTCTCTGTTTGGATGACCGATCTAGAGCCGTCAGCGGTGTATTGAGGTCTCCAAGTATGATTGTATTTTTGTCAGTTTTTGTTTTAAGATTAATAAGTAGCTGTCTTATATATTTTGGTGCTCCTTGGTTTGGTGCATATATATTAAGAATTGTTATGTCTTCTTGATTCAGTGTCCCCTTAGCCATTATGAAATGGCCACTTTTGTCTCTGAATACTTTTCCTGTCTTGTAGTCAGCATTATCCGATATGAGTATTGCTACACCTGTTTTTTTTTGGATGTTATTTGCTTGGAGTATTGTTTTCCAGCCTTTCACTTTGAATTTGTTTTTATCCTTGTTACTTAGATGAGTTTCCTGTAGGCAGCATACAGTTGGATTTTCTTTTTTAATCCATTCTGCTACTCTGTGCCTTTTTATTGGTGAGTTTAATCCGTTTACATTTAGTGTAATTATTGATACTTGTGAGTTCCCTATTGCCATTTTATAT
This sequence comes from Saccopteryx bilineata, assembly GCF_036850765.1. NCBI lineage: Eukaryota > Metazoa > Chordata > Mammalia > Chiroptera > Emballonuridae > Saccopteryx > Saccopteryx bilineata. The sequence goes on from NC_089498.1 coordinate 67,274,029, forward strand.
CTTGCTTTCTGTTAGTTTTGTGTCTTGTTTGATCCTTCTCTTTCGTTTTTCTATCTTTTGTTTTTATTTGGTTGTATTCCATACATCTTTCCTCTGTTGCTATCTTTTTTATCTTGTGTGCTTCTGTGGTGGTTTTTTCAATGGTGGTTACCTTTGAGTAATGAAAAGGGTCCCTACCCTGTTCATTGTAGTGCACTATTTTGTGAGTACTTTTGCACTCCATTGTCCTTTGCTACTGTTAATTTCCATCTTCTCCCCCCACCCTTTCTTTTTGTTGCTGTCACAGTTTAAATTTGCTTTTATTGTGTTCTTCTTGGAGCTTTTACTTGTGGCTCTGTTTTTTTTTGTTGTTGTTGTTGTTCTTTGTATCTGACTGGAGAACCCCCTTTACTAATTCCTGGATTGCGGGTTTTCTGATGATAAATTCCCTCATCTTTTCTGTATCTGTGAATGTTTTTATTTCTCCTTCGTATTTGAAGGATAGCTTTGATGGGTATAGTATTCGTGGCTCAAAGTTACTCTCTTTCAGGACTTTAAATATTGGGGTCCACTCTCTTCTAGCTTATAGAGTTTCTGCTGAGAAATCTGATAATAATCTAATGGGCCTTCCTTTATATGTTGTATTCCTCTTTTCCCTGGCTGCCTTGAGAATTTTTTCTTTGCTGTTGGTTTCTGCCAATTTCATTATGATATGCCTTGGAGTAGGTTTGTTGGGGTTAAGAAAACTTGGAGTTCTGTTTGCTTCTTGAACTTGAGGCTTTAGTTCTTTCCACAGGCTTGGGAAGTTCTCATCTATTATTTGTTTGAGTATGTTCTCCATTCCATTTTCTCTCTCTTCTCCCTCTGATATACCTATTATTCTTATGTTATTCTTTTTGATGGAGTCAGATAATTCTTGTAGGGCTATCTCATTTTTTTTTCATTTTTGAGTCTCTTTCTTTTTCTCTCTGTTGTTCCTCAAGTTGCTTGTCTTCTATTTCACTAATCCTCTCTTCTATCTGACCTATTCTATTAGCTAAGCTTGTTACTTCATTTTTCAGCTCGTGAATTGAGTTTTTCATCTCTGTTTGATTTGTTTTTATAGTTCCAATTTCCTTGGACATATATTCTTTGTGTTCATTGAGTTGTTTTCTGAGCTCCCTAAATTGCCTTTCTGTGTTTTCTTGTATATCTTGGAGGATTTTTAGGATTTCTATCTTGAATTCTCTGTCATTTAGCTCCAAGGTTTCCAATATATTAAATTTTTTCTCCATAGATTTTTCCTCATCTAGCTGTGTTACCTCTCTTTCTTTTGTATCCATGATATTCGATTTTCTCTTCCTTAATGGCATCTGAGGGTGGTTTTGTTGATAGTATTAATGAGATTTAATAAAGAATAAAAAGTTAAAAAAATAAAAAATTGAAAAGAGTTTTTTTTTTAAAAATTAATAATGAAATAAAGAAAAATAAAATAAAATAAAAATTTTAAAAAAGGAAATTATTTCCCCCCTCCTTTTTTCCTCTCCTCTCCTCTCCCCTCTTTCTTGAGAAAATCTTGTGGTGAACTATGAATTATAACAAACAATGCCTGTAATGGAGGGCCTGAATTGGGGAAAAGTAATTAAGGGGCAAAAAAAAAAAAAAAAAAAAATAAAGAAAAAAGAAGGTGGTATGGACCCACAAAAATCAATTAAGGAAAAATTTTGGGTCAAGAATAAAATGATTTGCTTTTAGGTGTTGGTTGACTAAGAGTTATGATGAGAGGAATAAGAGGGAAACAGGAAAATGGGGGGACAAATTAAAAAATTACTATTGTATTTAGTGGAACAAGAACTAGATAAAATGGAAAGCCAGGGATGGGAGCACTGCTAGTGAGTTAAAAAGGTGAAGTAAAAACCCCCCAAAATGCCACAAACATAAGTTTGAGTCCCAGATAAGATAATTTGTTTGTTATTGAGGTTTGAATGAGAGGAGATGTAATGGAGAAAGGAAGAAACTAATATAGAGGGAGAAAAGAAAGAGAGAGAGAGAAAAAAAGAGGGAACCACTAAAAGAAGAAAAAAGAAAAAAGAGGAGAGAGAGAGAGTTAAGTGTTTTGGAGTGCAACCCTCATAGAGAGAAAGGAAGAGGAGAGAAAAGATAATGGGAGATATAACACTTATGGGTAGTGTAGTTCAAGGAGAGGAGAGAGTAAGACCGGCAGAGAGTTAATCGGCCAAATTGGAGGAGAAAAAAAAATATCAAGAATGAAGGTAAGAGAAACAAACAAACAAATATAATAAAATGGGATAGGTTATAAAGTCTGCAGATTATTCTTGATTTTGAGAGGTTATCTTCTTGCTTTTTCTTTTCTCTCCCTCTTCCTGGTCGGTGACTCTGTACCCCGGGTTCTGCCCCTTTGGCACGCTCAGGTAGAGGTTTGTAGTTGATAAGTCTCTATGGCAATGTCATGTATTGTGCTTTAGTCTCGTTGGCAGTCAAGGCTCATTACCATTTATAGGCTCTGACAGTGAGAGAGTCCGTGTTCCTGGAGCTTTTCTCCTAGTCTTTCCTTCCTCAATTAGTAGCCTGATAATTCAGCTATGGGGTTGCTGCTGCCTCTGCCTGGATAGTAAGAGGCTCAAAGAGCTGGCAACTCCCCATTCTATTTCCACTCAGCACAGGGCTCTGGGTAAGGCTCAGTCAGTCAGAGCTGCTAGCATAATCAGGTGGGGTTTCCTCCCACTCAAAGACCTCTGGCTCTGCCACTCTGTCCGGTAACACAGGCAGGCGCCCACTTCCGGGGCGCTTGGAGGAAACTCTCGCTCACTATCTGTGTGCGCAGACCAGGATATCTGGCCAGCAGTCTTACGCTCTGAGTGAAACCCCCAATCACATGGAAAAGTTCCAGTGTTGGAATTGGCTCTCGCTCTGTCCCCGTGTGTGGATTTTTCAAGGCGCTGGGGCGGCCAGAGATTCCGCTTTGGCCCACACAAAGACCCCTGACTCTGCCCCTCTGTGCGATAATACGGGCGCGCACTGCCAAGGCACTCAGAGGAATCTCTTGCTCACTATTTGTGCGCGCAGACCAAGATATGAGGCCGGCCGCGTTTCCCTCTGAGTGAATCCCCTACCAGCACGGAAAAGTTCCACCGTTGGAATTAGTTCTCGCTCCCTCCCATGCGCGGCTTTCCCAGGGCGCTGGGGCTGCCCAGAGATTCCGCTTTTGGCTCACAGAAAGGCCTCTGATTCTGCCTCTCTGTGGGCTAACACAGCCACCCACTCCCAGGGCTTAGGAAGAAATCTTTCGCCCACTATCTGCGCGCGCTGACCAAGAGATCGGGTAAAATGGCTGCCTTACTTGTCTTTCTTTGTTTGGGTTTTGCGCAAGTGTTAGCTTGTATTGCCCGGGTTGCCACAGGATCAGTTTTTCCTCGGCTTGGATCTCCGTGCCACAGCCTGGTTCGGCTGTTTGTGCCACGGCCTGGATCTATTCACCCCCTTTGCCCGCCTTAGTTTCTATATTCACGGATCCCAGAGAAAGCCACCCTGTTTAGGTTAGTGAGGAAGGTGGAGCATTTCTTATTCCCTATTTCCTTCGGGGTTTGGTTATATATTTAGCCAACTTTTCGCTCGAACATACCTTCGGGTGTGTTGTGAAACATCTGGAGGCTCCAAGGATAGGTTTTTCTGTTTCTGGTTGAAGATCTTGTTGAGTTTTGGGGGAGATTTATCGGTATCGCTTCCTACCCCGCCATTACTCTGATGTCATCCAACATACTTTTTTTTACAAGTTCTGTTTTTGATGTGTGTACTGCTGGTTCTGGAGTTCAGTTTGGAAACCATTGTTCTACCAGGGGTCCCCAAACTTTTTACACAAGGGGCCAGTTCACTGTCCTTCAGACGATTGGAGGGCCACCACATACAGTGCTCCTCTCACAGTAAAAGGCGAGAGATTTATGCGATCTGAAGAGAAACCAGAGTATTCCTCTCACTGACTACCAATGAAAGAGGTGCCCCTCTGGAAGTGCGGTGGGGGGCTGGATAAATGGCCTCAGGGGGCCACATGTGGCCCGCAGGCTGTAGTTTGGGGATGCCTGTATCTAGACCATGATCTTGGCTATTTCAATTCTGTTGTGAATTTCAGATAATTTTTTTTATCTTTATGGAGCTCACATTCTATTTGGAGAGACAAAGTGAAAACATAAATGTGGACAAGGCCCACCGGGTGTGAGGATGACGGAGACACAAAGACCCGACTCCAGGGACCAGGTTTAGTGACGCAGATCCACTTTATTCAGGAAGCAAGCCAGCTTATATACACAGGTTCAGTCTATAGGGTGTTACAGCGTGTTCTTCATAGCCAATGGCCGAAAAGGTCAGGAAGCTGCCTGGTTGGCGCTGAGTCACTTCCTTATAGTGGACGAGCTCCCTCCTGGGTGTGCCTAGGAGGGTTGCAGGTGCTGGAGTATTCTCACAGCATTGCATCAGCCACAGCTGCTAGGAATACACTCTGCACTCTACCTACATTTCCTCCTTCTCTTTTAATTAGGGTCAGTTGGACTTGATGAATGACAGCTTGCTGATATTTTCTCTATGGGCAGGATAATGCCAGGGTGGGGAAAAGCAGCCCAGACGTGGGGGTCCGCCTGCGTCTGAGAGTTAGTGGTTACTATAGCACACATAAGCAGGAACAAAGTACCAGGGCCTGGGGGTCCGTCAGGGGCCATTCTCTGGTCTTGCTCCACTAAAGCTTCCACATCCCCCCAGGTGATGGGGCGTGCACGTTGGCCGCGAAGTCTTCTTTTGGAGACTCGCCGTCTCCTGGGTTGGGGGTTCATCGGAGGGGTCATCTTGGGACACCGGGACTGGCTTTATGTTTTGTCCTGGGATCCAAATTGGCTGTGGGCTGTTTTCTGGAAAGACACAAGCATAACCTCTCCCTTGGGTTAGAAGGGGATGTGGACCCTGCCACTGTGCATGGCTGGGTCCTTCCAGTGTACCAACGGTAAAGGGGTTTGGAAGTGGCAACTTCCGCTTCTTTGGCTGACAGAGCCAATGGCGCAGTTAGCAATTTGGTTGGTTTCGTTTTTGTGCACTCAGACGAGAGTGTGTTAAACTCGGAGGCTAAGCCAGTTTTCTCCTCAGTGGAGGGGGGCGAATAGGGTGGTAGGGGCTGCTCAGGGAGGGGGTAGAACGAGGGGGAAGGTTTGTTCTTTGTGTACTTCTGCTGAGTGTACTTCTGCTGAATGGACGCGCCAGAGTGCTCGGGCCAAAGTATCGGGGTCCCAAAGAGGCATGTCCTGAAGCCAAGGGTTGAAACCTGAGAGGATCTCCCAGTAGGTACAAAGATCCTTTTCATTAACTTTCACTCACCTACTCTGCAATAGGGCATGGAGGGCTTGAGCTCGCGAGGCTCGGGAGTGAGGGAGAAGGTTTCCTATTACAGAAGGTCACCTACCCATCCCTTGCTTGCCGATTGGGTCCCTGTTCAGGCACTAGTATGTGGACAAGGCCCACGGGGGAAGGGGGGGGTGAGGACAACAGAGACGCAAAGACCCAACTCCGGGGACCAGGTTCAGTGACGCAGATCCGCTTAATTCAGGAAGCAAGCCAGCTTATATACACAGGTTTAGCCTATAGAGTGTTACAGCATATTCTTCAAAGCCAATGGCCGAAATGGTCAGGGAGCTGCCTGGTTGGCACTGAGTCACTTCCTTATAGTGGGCAAGCTCCCTCCTGGGTGTGCCTAGGAGGGTTTCAGGTGCTGGATTGTTCTCACAGCATTGCATCAGCCACAGCTGCTAGGAATGCACTCTGCACTCTACCTACACAAAAAGAGCAAGGTATGAAATAAACAGTAATAAGAAATGTAGTTTTGCACAGGTGACTTAGGAAGCCCTCTCTGAGGAAATAGCATCAGGCAAAGCCCTGAATAAAATTGAGAAGGCATTTCTATGAGAGCTTTTCCAGGGGAATGGCAAAGACAGTGCCTTGAGACAGGAAGGACATCGTGAAGAAGTGCAAAGTTTCTAAATTAAAGCAATAGTGTTCTATGTAGTGACTTGAAAGATGAACAAAACATTATTACAACTATATGCTCATTTAAATCTCCTGGTCAACTTGTGCAAAACACCAGTGCATCTGATAGGACATCTGATTTTTCTAAGTTTAATAAAAGAGTGACCCCAGTTCAAGTTGCAATTCTAGGTGTGCTTACTATTTTGCATTAATTCCAATTATCAACTGATAACAGGCATAGAGTTCATGGGCCATCAAAATAATTATTTTCCATTCTAATGTGAATTTGAATATAAATGGTGAATAGGCTCTGGCCTGTGGCTCACTAGATACAGTGTTGCCCAGCGTATGGACGTCCTGGGTTTGATTTCCATTCAAGGCACACAGAAAAAGTGACCATCTATTTCTCTCACCCACCTTCTCCCTCATCTTTCCCTCTTTTCCTTCTTCAGCTAGTGGCTCAGTTGGTTCAAATGTGATGCTGGGTGCTGTGGATAGGTCAGCTGGAGTGCATCAGCCTCAGATACAAAAAATAGCTCAGTACTTGAGCATTGGCTCCAGATGAGGTTGCCAGGTGAATCCTGGTTGGGGTGCATAGGGGAGTCTGTCTGTCTCCCTTTACTTCCCCTAAAATAAATAAGTAAACAAACAAACAAATAAATAACTGATAAATAAAAGGCGCAGCCAAAGACAAGAGTATAATGCAGTGGTGGTGAAAGAAGAAAAACATTTTAAAAAACCTTGAAATACCTTAACATGTGACCATTTATCACTGCAGAACACCTCAATTTTCTTTCTCTTTTTAAAATTTATATTTATACATATTTTAAATAATCTTATTTCTCCATTTTCTTTTTATTTCTACTGTATCTAATATGTGTTGCTGATTACTTAAACACTTATCACTTAGTTCATAGAAAAAATACAAGAAATGAATTAGGTCAAAGGTAGAAGAGAAATGAAAAGCTTCTGGACACAGAATTCACTATAGTAACAGTAAGACGTCTCATTGTGAAAAACAAGCATTTTCATGGTTGCAGATAGCTTTATTATTTTCTATGAGAGCACTATGCAAAGTATAAGAGTCAGCAAGAAGAAAGGAGCTGTAAGGCAACACAAAGAAAAGGAAACATGAACATCAGTTATTTTTGGTACTTGTCAGCAATAGCACATGCTTAAAATAACTCAATTTTCTTTTGGGTAATTATCTTTCTCTTTTGTGTGCTTGGAAATTAAGTCACCCTGCTGTCCCATGATAGAAACAGTATTGTTCCTAGAGCATCTTTCTGCTAGAAAATTATTTTCAGTTGTAAGATTATATTCATTTTGTAAGATTGGATACTTCTCAAGTGGACTAGCAAGAGAATGAAAGTAACAAACGAATACTATTGTATCTTTCAGTGGATATCTTTAAAAAAGATATTCTTAATGCAGATACTCTGAATGTTCTTGATTTTTTGCTATTGCAAGAATAATGATTCATTCAACTCTTTCTTAATAATCTATGACTATCCCAAAATCTCTTATCCTCTCAAAAATTTTCTTCTCAAATTTTGTGTGTGATAGTTATAATAAAATAACTATAATAGCATTTGAACATAATTTTAAATGTTTGTTAGCCATTTATATTTATTATTTTTTAAATTGCTTCATCATAATCTTTGTCTATTTTTTAATATTGGTTCAGGCTACTTTTTTACATATTATTGGCACTAAAACTTGTCTTTTTAACATGTAACAAGAATATTATCCTCATCTGCTAATTATAAAAATATTTATGGTATAGTTTGGTTTCAGAAATTATAAGTGTATATTGCCAACTGTATACACACATAATTTTTTATATTTTATTATTTCTCTATATTTTTAAGCTTCTCTAACTTTGTTTTTATACTTAACACTTTATTCAGAATATGTGCATAATGTGAGGCAGATATTAAACTTCTGTTTAAATAGATGGTACATTTTCTTAGCACCATTTTTTGAAAAGTTAATACTTTCTCACTTGGAATGAAATCCACAGTGTTATGATATCTCCCATATATTTCCACAACAGCACATTATCATAATCTTAATTATTTACTTCACTGCTTATTATCTTGTTACCTCAACTGAAATTCAAGCTTCATGAAGGCAGTAAACTCATCTGAATTTTTTAAAACTTTATTTTTAGAACATAGAAATCATTGGTACAAAGTAAGTGACAATATATTTTATAAAATATATGAATAAATTTACAACCATTTACAGTAGCCAAGATGTAGAAACAACTTACATGTCTATTGATAGATAAATGGATAAACAAGATGTGGTATCTATCTATCCATCTATCTATACATATAATGGAATATTACACAACAATAACAAAAGATTAAAATTTGTCATTTGTGGCAACATGAATGGATCTAAAGGGTATTATGCTAGTGAAGTAAGTAAGACAGAGAAAGACAAGTACCATATGGTTTCACTTATATGTGGAATCTAAAAACAAAACAATACAAAATAAAAACAGACTCATAGAAATGAGATCAAAGGAATGGTTACCAAAAGGGTGGCAGTGGGGGGCAAGGGGGAGATAGGAGAATAGGGAAAGGAGAATATAGTTAATAATATTGTTATAAGTTTGCACAATGACGGGTAATTATTAGAATTTGGTGATCGCAATGTAAGGTATAAAAATATGAAATCAGTATGTTGTACACCTCAAGCTAATATAACCAATATAAGGTTAATTACTGTAGCCTGACCAGGCAGTGGCACAGTGGATAGAGCATGGGACTGGGACACAGAGGACCCACATTTGAAACCCCGAGGTGGCTGGCTTGAGTATGGGCTCATCTGGTTTGAGCAGGCTCACCACCTTGAGCAAAGGGTCACTCGGTCTGCTATAGCCCCCCCAAACCCCCCGTCAAGGCACATATGAGAAAGCAATCAATGAACAACTAAGATGCCACAACAAAGAATTGATGCCTCTCATCTCTCTCTCTTCCTGTCTGTCCCTCTTTGTGTCTCTCTCTCTATCTCTGTTACAAAAAAAAAAAAAAAAAAACCCAGAAAAAAAAGGAAAAAACATTAATTACTATATAATTTACTTAGGTTTCTTTATCTTTTGTATTTTCTCATGTCTTTATTTTCAGTACTATTTTACCAGTTTGTTACAGAGAGTGCCCTCATATAATATTAAAGATGCTGCTTGGTATATGCCTGGTGTTGATAATATTGAGTAAACTAGTAACTACATACAATTTAAATAGTCCATCTGTAGATTAATTTACTTGAAATTAATTGTGCTTTAGTTCTTTCTTTCTTTTTTTTTAATGAACTTACAACACTCCTCTACAGCATTATCAAAAAAAAAAAAATAGCTAAAACAGGAAGAGCTATATAACATTTCTCAAAACCACCATGGGGATTAACCTGGGAGAAAAGGTAAGTCCCTTTAATGTACCTTATTATCGTTAACAGGTCTACCTACACTTAATCTTAAGAATTTCTATCCTCACATTAGTTAAAGACAAGCTTGACATGAATATTTGAGAAATGGTGTAATATAATCAAGAACTGATATGTTCAAAAACAATACATGATTTCTATCCCAAAAGAATTTCACCTGTCAAGTAAAGGATGTTACTTTTATTATATTTAGTATGCTGTGTGATATTTTAGTCACATTTTCTTCAAAGTCAACTCAACCAAGTATATTGTGGTTTTGTTTTTACTTTTGTGTTTGTTTTTGGCATGGCTATTCAAATATAGGCAAAATCTCTTTTTTAGAGACTTTTTCTTGAATTATTAAATTTTGTCTATTGTTTAAATGGAAAGCACAAATAATGAGAAAAATATTCAAGTTAATTGGGGGTATAAAACTTACTTCTGATAATGTGGTCAGGTGAAAACAAACTTTATTTTGCAATATTTTCCAAGAAAAATCTATCTTTTATATCCTCATTTGTATAATGAAGTTTTGTCAAAGAACACCCTTTTTACATTATTTTTGAGAGAAAAAGGAGTGAAAAATATTTTGTTGAGAGAGGTGGTTTTCAGTTAAAAACAGGAGTGAAGTTCATTGTTTTGTAGAATGAGCAGTTTCATATAAAATAGTGGGAATTATTTGCTTTCAACAATTTAATTAAAAGCTCAAATAAGAGAAGCCCATAGGGCATTTCTATGAGAGGCTAATTTATTGCTCAATGCTATTCCGAGTAGTACAGCACAGAAAGTAGAATGTCTGGTGTAAGTAGCTTAACTTATGAAGGAAATTAATAAATTTAGCAATTCTTAGAATATATCCCTTTTTCTGTTGCACATTCTCTTAAGTATTCTTGTCAGGTTACCCTCGGCTAATGAGAGGACAGAAATCCTTGTGATTGAGTGTTGTGCTTGAGGGAAAACATATGCACGGTCGCTTTAACAACTTCAACTTTAACTGGGTCTTAAAAAGGTCATTCCACCATTCTATCAAGTTAGGATGGTGGGAAACGTGGTAAGATCAATAAATTCCATGAGCATGGGCCAGTTGCCACACTTCTTCTGATGTGAAGTGAGTTCCTTGATCAGAAGTAAGGCTATTTGGAATATCATGAGAGTGAATATAGCCGTCTATGAGTCCACAAATGGAAGTTTTGGCAGAAACACTGCGGGCAGACAAGGTGAATCTAAATACAGAGTAGGTGTCTATTCCGGTCAGAACAAAATGTTGCCCCTTCCATGATGGCATTAGTCCACTGTAATCAATCTTCTTGCCACTAGAGAGCTGGCTAATCACTTTGGGAATGATGCCACATTAAGAACTCAGTGTTGATAGATTAGTACTCAGAATAGCCAGGTCAGATTAGGTAATTGGAAGTCCATGTTGCTGAGTTTAGGAATAACCCCAATCCTTGTGACTTCATCCATGAGCCCACCCCACTGGGTGATGACAGGGGTAGCTGAGGAAAGAGGCTGACTGCATCCACAGGAAGTGCCATCCTATTTACCTGATTATTAAAATCCTCCTCAGCTAAGGTCACCCTTTGGTGAGCATTTATAGGGGACTCAAATATATTCACATTTTTTGGCCTATTCAGAAAGGTTTATATCCACTTTTAGTGTATTTATTGACAAGAATGGAGAGGAAAACATGCCAGATAAGTAGTAACATACCAGCTACCCAAGGATATAATTTTGTTCAAGCAATGAAACCACATCTGGTTTCAGCAGCTGCAATTGGTAAAGTTTACTGTAAACTACTGACATTTTCCAAGATCTGTCTCACTTCTGCGCAGGTCAGATATGTGAATTGAATGGGGATGTAATGGGAATCCTCAACCTTAAAAATTTCTAGTCCTTGATGGGGCACTAATTTCTGCAATCCTTTTATGATTTTAGTATTGATTTTGATTTACTTTTCCTATGCTGAGGCAGTTCTAGGATCTTCCACTTGCCCTTCCAATCATAATAACCTTGACTTTACAGGTCAGCCAACCAATGTTGGTATTCTGCCAGCAGCCTAGTATGTTTATTTTTAATATGCATTCCAGCCTGGGGAAATTACCATTGTCAATGGAATTCAGAGACCCACTGGGCCCACTGTGATATGAAATGGAGCTAAAACTCCATCGATCACCTGACTTACATAAGTTCTTTCAGAGTTGTGGACAATTGTGGCATTTTTAGCCACTTGGAATTAGTATCAGTTCATAGCCAGTGTCCAGTGGTCTTCAGAAAAGGTTTGATTGTTTTCCTTTTCCATTCACAGTTATCCTGGCAAAATGCCATAGCTCCCTTTAGGGAAGACTAGGAGGAAGATTAACAATATAATTTTTAATAGTGTACTGGAGAATTCTTTAGGAAGACTTGTTTCCCCTTCATTCAAGGGTTCTGAGTTAGTATAGTGTCTCGATTCTGGAATTGAATAAGGTACCATGACTCTGTTTTTATTTTTCAGGTTAGACTTTTTTTTACTTGACCTAGAACTTTTCTGCTTATACATATCAAGTAAGAACTGAGTATCTTTTCCATCTATTTTACTTTTATGGATGCCATAATCTACTAACCAATGTCATATGCCTATGCAAGTCAAACTGTTAATGGCTGGAGCTTTGACCCTGCTGTTCATTATCATGTTCATCTTGCCTTTGACAGTTGACTGTTGCCATTGATCCCTGCCACCTGGAAAGCCAATTGCTTCTATTGTATTTTTCTCTATTCAATGACTACAGCTTCCATGTTGAGGTCTGACCTATAGAGTAACAAGATCACAGAGCTTTCAGGAATGTTGGAGTTCCTTTCACTACTTAATTTCTCATAGTAGTGGTAAAAGGTGTGTTTCTAGACTCTCTCAGCATAGGTAATTTGTTTTAAGTGAAAAATCCAGTCCAACATTCTAATTCTCTTAACTTTGAATGTTTTCTTCTACATTAAATCCATGAAATCAAGGTAAATTATACATTACTCAATGTGGATCACCTTTTGGGTCATGTTTTACTCAACTAATCAAATAAAATGTTAGAGCTCTGGCTAATGTTTTGAACTGCAAAATTAAAATTCAGAATCTTTGCTTAATAAGCCCATATTACTAAATTCAAACTTTTTCAATTTTATATTCTTTCCACCATTAGGGATAACCTCAAAATTCCTTCCCTTGACTCTTGTCTGATTAAATTAGAAAAGGCAAGTAGTTTTTTTGTAATGTAACTATCTTCTTATAGATCACACTTTGCACCTCATTTTTTTTTTTTTTCAGAGACAGAGAGAGAATCAGAGAAGGATAGACAGGGACAGACATACAGGAATGGAGAGAGATGAGAAGCATCAATCATCAGTTTTATCAGGGTTTTTTGTTGTTGTTGTTGTTGTTGTTTTTGCATTTTTCCGAAGCTCGAAACGGGGAGGCAGTCAGACAGACTCCTGCATGCACCCAACCGGGATCCACCCGGCATGCTCACCAGGAGGTGATGCTCTGCCCCTCTGGGGCATCACTCTGTTGCATCCAGAGCCATTCTAGCGCCGGAGACAGAGGCCACAGGCCATCCTTAGCGCCCGGGCCATCTCTGCTCCAATGGAGCCTTGGCTGTGGGAGGGGAAGAGAGAGAGAGGAAGGAGAGGGTGAGGGGTGGAGAAGCAGATGGGCGCCTCTCCTGTGTGCCCTGGCCAGGAATCGAATCCGGGACTCCTGCACGCCAGGCCGACGCTCTACCACTGAGCCAACTGGCCAGGGCAGTTTTATCAGTTTTTCGTTATAGCTCTTAGTTGTTCATTGATTGCTTTCTCATATGTACCTTGACCATGGGCCTTCAGCAGACCGAGTAACCCCTTGCTCAAGCCACTGACCTTGGGTCCAAGCTGGTGAGCTTTGCTCAAACCAGATGAACCCACACTCAATCTGGCGACCTTGGGGTCTCGAACCTGGGTCCTCCACATCCCAGTCCAATGCTCTATCCACTGTGCCACCACCTGGTCAGGCTTGCACCTCCTTTTTATGGTACTGCTAGAACTTTGGTCTAATTATAGATGGTGTGGGTCCTAAGGAAAATCTGCATTATCTTTCATGGCAACTACCTCAAGGAAGGCCTTTACAGTTCCCCCCAGTAATGCATGGTTAACCTCTCAGATAGGGCAGTGAGGTCCCTACTATGGGATGGAGAACCTGCTTCTACTGGGAGTGAGTGAACCACTCCTGCTGGGGGTGGGCAAATATTTTCATGGAGGGTAGGGAGGCTGCTTCCTCTAGCAGAGAAGACTCATTAGAATTTAGGGGCACAGTATCCTTAGCTTCATCAGGGTTCTTTCACATATGCCTGTTCTAATTTACAAGATCTGACTCTTTTTCAATCAATGCCTTTTGTTCAACAGTAGGTACTGTGTGATGTTGGGAGACTGAAACTTGCCTCGCAATTCAGTAACAGAATGAGATTCTGAGTTTGATATTCAGCAATCTAAACTCTGTAGGTATAAGAATTAAGGATTTCCTTCAAGGTATATGTAAAAGCATTTACATCATATGAGAGAGAAAAAGAGAGAAAGACAGAGACAGATTATAAGTAGTTGACATACAATTATGAAGGCTAACAAGTTCCAAGATCTCCAAACTGAATGCTTCAGAAGCAGAACTAATGATGTAATTTCCAGTTTGAATCTAAAGTCAGGAGAAGACCGATCGATGTCAAGACTAGAATATTATCAAGCAGAAAGAGAATGAATTCTCTCATCATTCACCCTTTTTTTTTCTATTCAGACCCTCAATGGATTTGATGATACCCACCCATATTGGGGAAGGCTGTCTACTTTACTGAATGTATAAATTCTAGGGCTAATCTCATCCAGAAATATTGCACACAGGCACATCCAGAAGTAATCGTCAATGTAAGAAACATCCACACCTGTAAGAATATTTGTGACTTTATTTGAGCCAAGCTGTTGACAATTGCCAGGAAGCAAAGTCTCGATGGATGGAGAAAATGCTCCAGAAAATGACAGTTTTACCTCTTATTTAATACATCAGAATCCAAGGGGAAGACATAAAGGTGATAGATTAGGGAAGCAGAAGAAAAGTGAAGACATCTTTGACATTGGATAAAAAGTAAAAATGTATATACTGAAACTTCTTTTACACAGGCAGGCATAAAATAGTTAACAGTTAACAATTAATATGACGATAATAATGAGGATGTTTCTTGGTTTCTGCTCTTGTAGCACACTTGCCCTGAGAGAGCAGGAAAAGATTACCCTTACATTTCTTCTCTTTTCTTTTTTTAAAGATTTTATCTATTCATTTTAGAGAGGAGAGGGAGAGAGAGAAGCAGCAAGGAGCAGGAAGTTTCAACTCCCATATGTGCCTTGACCGGGCAAGCTCAGGGTTTCAAATTGTCTACCTCAGTATTCCAGGATGACGCTTTATCCACTGCACCACCACAGGTCAGGCCTACCCTTATATTTCAAATGCATGTTATCAGGTACCTTATTGTAGATGCAAAAGACAGTAGACAGGATAAATTAAGGTAAGCATGGACCTTTGCTTAGAGAAAAATACCTCCTAGGACATGACTACCCACCATGAAGTGCTTTTACTTAGAAAGTTTTAATTTCAGACCATCCTGTGTGTTTACTTTATGTCTCTGAGTTTGCAAGGCCACCATGCAGGCCTCCCTTGAGCTTTTCAGGTTCAGCATGTGGCTTTTTTTTCATCCACATAACATTTAAATGACTATCAGGGGACCCCAAGCCTAGTCAAGTTGACAGGTAAAATTAGCAATTACAGGGACCAAGCTATGGATTTCTACTGCAGGCTCTAATATCAACCAAAATACTCATAACTAGAGAAAGAGAACTTAATATCAGAACTGTCTTAACATGAACAGTGTACTGATTTGCAATTACTGATTGGTATCTATTATAAAACTTTTTGAACATGTTTGCTGTCTAAAAACTAATTCATAAAACTTATATAATAGTATTATTTGGGAGTTAAATGGAACAAATGTGTACTGTACTCAACACTGTACCTGTCATGATACTCATAATGTCTAAAGTATAGTTAAATAGAATCTTAGAATAATGTAGATTTTTTTTATATTCTCTCACCAATTATTCAAGATATTTTTTCTTATCTCATTGAAGTGCTTTCTGAACATAATTCTAAGGTTTGAACTGTATTTCATTATATGGATTAAACTGATGGTTTAAATTACTCCTCTGTTGTGAAAGACTTAATTTGAATCTTAATTTTTCTTTTTTTTACTAGGCAAATAATGTACTGTCAAAAATCTATGCCTGGGTTTTAAATTGTTTTTCCTAGAAAAAATTTATTCAACTATAATTGCTGGTTCAAAAAAATAAGCATTTTTTTGAGATCTTTGGCACATATTTTTAAATTGCTTCATGAAAAGATTGAATAAACTAATATTCTAACAATAAGCCTCACAACACTCACCAGCATTAAATGTCAAGATGTTTTGTTTTTGCTAATTTTATAGTAAAGATTTCACTTATTACTAATAAAATTAATGATATTTATATATTACCAGCTTTTCTATTTTTTCTTTTGTTTTTTTCAAGATTTGTATTGATGTCTGCATGTCTAATGGTCTTGAATGACTAAGTTAAAGGTTTTCCATGTTTGGTTTGGAGAGATAAGTAATAAGAAACTCATTCTGGCCTACTGTGTTATCATTTAATTCAGAGACCTGGACACTGATAAAAATATCTGGGAAAATAAAGTAGGTTTTAAATGTAAATATTTCCTTGAGTGTCTAGGAATGTTGAGAATCCTACTCCTTAGACCAGTGGTTCTCAAAGTGTGCGCCAGGGTGCACTGGTGCACCCTAGAAGATTTCCAGGTGTGCCCTATGGTATTCCAGAGAAATATGTGCCTGTTGGGGACCAAAAAACCAACAGAGATTTTGGAGTTTAGATTTTGGGGGAACAGAGGTGTGGGGAATTGGCTGTAAGCTGACAGTCTGCCCAACCCCCTTCCTCACTTGCCTGATTAGGTTGCAAAAGGCTGTTAAACTGTGGTGCTGGATTGTTTACACTACCCTCCATGTTCCCCGGAAAGACTGGAGGCAAGTTTCTTCTATCCTTTGTTTGGGGTAAAGTTAAGATGATATGTATAGTGGGGGTTTTCTGTACTCAACACAATGAAGAGTAAAAGGAGAGGAATTCTTCAATGTATTGATGAGGAAATGAGAGTTTACCTTTCAAATATATGCCCAAACATTGAAGAAATCGCTAGGACACATCAGGCTCATGTTTCTCATAAACACAAGACTGAAAAAAATTAACACATTCATGTCAGGACCTACTCAATTTATTGAATCTTACCAAGAATGTATCTATCTATATGTAAAGATAACATTTTTATCATTTTTTATTTTTTAACCCTTTCTTTATGAATTCTAAAAATCATAACTTAAAAAATATAACATAATAATGTTTTTTAATGTCAGAATAAATTTAATTTTGTCATATTTATTTCCTTTAATTAACATAAAATCACACTTGGACTTTATATTTGTTTTCTTTAATATTTGACTTAATTATTATAGCATATTTCTCAGAAATTTGTATATAGTGCACCTACAATTATTTGTAGGATTTTAAATGCACCCTGAATTCAAAAAGTTTGAGAACCACTGATCTAGAGTGAAGTTTAGAGAAAGTCAGTGGGACTTGAAAAAGAGTAGACAGTTCTCACCGTCAGAGTTATTTTTTTAAAAAATTCTAGGCCCTGACCGGTTGGCTTAGTGGTAAAGTGTCAAACAAGCATGTGGAGATCCCAGGTTTGATTCCCAACCAGGGCACACAGGAGAAGCTCCCCCATCTGCTTCTCCACTCTTCCCTCCTTCCTCTCTGTCTCTCTCTTTCCCTCCTACAGCCAAGGCTCCATTGGAGCAAAGTTGGCCCAGGTGCTGAGGATGGCTCCGTGGCCTTCACTTCCGGCGCTAGAAGGGCTATGGTTATAACAGAACAATGCCCCAGATAGGCAGAACATTACCTCCTGGTGGGCATTCCAGGTGGATCCCAGTTGAGTGCATGCTGGAGTCTGTCTTTCTGCCTACCCACTTCTCACTTCAGAAAAATACAAAAAGAAAAAAATTCTGAGGAGATGTTAGAATCAGATCATCAGACATGTTGCCTGCTTATTAGCTATGTTTTAGGAAAAGATAAACTTGTTTAATGAATCTTTACAAAGATATTGAATATATACATAAATACTACTTTGGTGTAGTCTTAAATTTTCACTAATGGAAATTTTATAGGCTATTTGTTTCTTTATTTAGTGAACATAAATACAATTAAATATCTGCTATATGTCAGGCCCTGGGCTCAGAAGGATGAACAAAACACAATTCTTTTTTTTTTTAAGTGTGAGTTGTTTTTTATTATAAAGGGAAAAAAATACTCCTAAGGATCTTAACAAAGGAAAGGAACATTTCACAGTCATAACAGACACCAGGATACAAAATTACAAGTGTTTGACCCCAGTCCTGTCCTGGCTCCTCTAAGAGCAAAGATGGGTTAGAGCAGGGGTCTCCAAACTTTTTACACAGGGGGCCAGTTCACTGTCCCTCAGACCGTTGGAGGGCCGGACTATAAAAAAAACTATGAACAAATCCCTATGCACACTGCACATATCTTATTTTAAAGTAAAAAAACAAAACGGGAACAATGCAATATTTAAAATAAAAAACCAAGTAAATTTAAATCAAGAAACTGACCAGTATTTCAATGGGAACTATGGGCCTGCTTTTGGCTAATGAGATGGTCAATGTGCTCCTTTCATTGTCCACCAATGAAAGAGGTGCCCCTCCGGAAGTGCAGTGGGGGCCAGATAAATGGCCTCAGGGGGCCGCATGTGGCCCACGGGCCGTAGTTTGGGGACCCCTGGGTTAGAGAGAGTTGAAGTAAACAAGCAATTCTATAAAATAAAGACTTAAAATTCCGACAAATATAATTACAATCTAAACTTCTGTATAGCTTTAATTTTTTTAAAATATATATCAAAATGCCTTTTTTTTTTTTTGAATTTTTCTGAAGCTGGAAACGGGAAGAGACAGTCAGACAGACTCCCGCATGCGCCCGACCGGGATCCACCCGGCACGCCTACCAGGGGCGACGCTCTGCCCACCAGGGGGCGATGCTCTGCCCCTCAGGGGCGTTTCTCTGCCATGACCAGAGTCACTCTAGCGCCTGGGGCAGAGGCCAAGGAGCCATCCCCAGCGCCCGGGCCATCTTTACTTCAATGGAGCCTTGGCTGTGGGAGGGGAAGAGAGAGACAGAGAGGAAGGGGGGGGGGGTGGAGAAGCAAATGGGCGTTTCTCCTATGTGCCCTGGCCGGGAATCAAACCCGGGTCCCCCGCATGCCAGGCTGATGCTCTACATCTGAGCCAACCGGCCAGGGCCCAAAATGCCTTTTTTTTAATGGCACGCTAGTCTCACAGAAAATAACTCATACCCCCTTGTCGGTAACATACATGCTCAGGTTGACTGGCCAATGCATTTCTAAACCCCTGTGCATACATGTGTCTTTAAACCAGAGCCATGAGGCTTGGTGACTGCTGCTGCTCTAACATACTTACTTCTGTCAATAGGCCAGAAAACACAGTTCTTTCTCTCTAAGATCTTAGAATCTACTAAGTGAAATAAAACACCAATGATTATCACTGAGGGAAAAATTGTGTTACATCCACAAAAACACTTGCTCTTACCTAATTCGAGTGTGCTGATCTCAAATGTGACATTAGTTTTTCTCTGTAAGCTAAAGATTTTTTGCAATTCAAGATTTTAGGTTTTCATCTTATTGTAAAATTTTCAACATTTAACTTAACATAATGAAGTAGAATGCCTTCTTGGGCATCATCTTTGTGAAAATATAATAATTTATATAATGCAGTAAATACACTAATACACTAAAAGATATGATTACATCAGAATTTATCTACAATTTTGAGACAGAACATATTAAAATACTTATTTTAATCATAAAAGTTGCAAAAAACTTATTTAAATTCTATTCAGGCAAAAATTTGCATTTGTAGCTCTTGCATTTGTGTACTTGTTGAGGACAATCTCATCTGATGCTCTAGCAGAGTCTGCTTATCACTAACAGCTCCAAGATTTTCGGGAACCTTATCAAGGTGACTGTTCAGGAAGTGAATATTAATGCTCATGTTACATCCAATGTCACGGAAAACCAACAGCATCCTTTGAACCTGAAGTTCATCATTTTCTGCTTTTTTGTTGCCAAGGAAGTTCTTTGTAACTGCCACAAAAGACTACCATGCTGCTTTCTCCTCCTTATTCATCTTCCTCGCAAATTCTTCATCACATATGAGGGTTCGAATTTGAGGTCCATCAAATATACCTGATTTTATCTTCTCAAAAGACAAGGCAGGAAAAACAGAAATAATATGTTGAAAGAATTTACTTTCTCTATTTAAAGCCTGAACAAATTGCTTCATTAAGCCAAGTTTGATGTAAAGTGGGGGAAAAATGATCCTGTCTCAATTAACTACAGGTTCACACACAATATTTTGCATCCCTACTTCCAGAGCTTCATGTTTCGGCCACTCCTTCTGTGTCCAGTTTTTCTCCCGAGCTTGGCTGTCCCACAAACACAGAAAGCAAGGATACTTCATGAAACCTCTCTGTTGTCCTAGCAGGAAATTTACCATTTAAGATCCACACAAATGATCCAGTTATGCTCCTCATACTTCAGAAAGTTGAGGACAATTTTTATATCATTTTACTAAGTCATTCAATTCAGGTTGGCTAAACTGCTGAGGGGTTAATGACTGCTTGGCATCAGAAGAAAACCCTTCAGATTCTACAACCATTTCCTCCTGCATCTTATCAAAATACACTTGATCACCATGTTCACTTTCTTCACCCTTAGAAGAAATAAAACCATTAAAAACTAGAATTGGAAGTGTCTCAGAGTGTGGGATAGGTCGTATTGCTGAAGGAATATTAGGATATGCGATCATATGCTGTTTTTTTCTTGCCAATGCCTTTTGTATGGATTAGAAAGAAATAACAGTCACTGCTGTGGTCCTTAGGTTCACGCCAAACCATGGGAATACCAAAAGGCATTCTTTTGCATTTCCCTTTTGTCCAGTCATGAAGCATTTTCTCATAATTATGACACACAATATGAGGAGCCCAATTCTTGTCTTGATAGCCAAGGGGAACTTGAAAATAGGCAATATATACACGTTTCCCGAATGATGAAATATTGCGCCTTTGACGTTGAAGTGTGTAACAGCCACATATAAAGCAGAAGGTGACAGGACTATTCTTACATTTACACCTACTCAAAGAAGCCATGATTCCATCTTAAAACAAAATAAGAGGGTGTTTTTATCAGATAATAATATTTTACATTTGAAAACAACTACAATTATGGAAAAGTAATGTTTGTAAAACATTAATTGCCTTGTGGTTATGTTCAATCCAAGAGTCATTACCCTTTAACTCCAATTTAAAAACCAATGCATGCCATTAACTGTAACAAAAAGAAATTAAGATGGCATAAAAACTAGAGCATGCACCAAAAGATGGATTTCAGATTTGGAATCAGTGATGCAGACATATACAGAAACAGTTCTAAAACCTCATGCAACAGAAATGAAAGATAAGTGGTTCCCCAGTGTTACAGAATAATGTTGCAAGTGCTGGGAGAGAGTGTGCAGAGGGTGTCGGGTAAAAAGGAGATGGCCTCATTGGGTTCACATTGGGGAACAGTTTTCTAGAAAATATTTTCTCACAGAATGATTATTGGCCTCAATGTTTTTCAAAGCAAATAATTTTTAATTGCACAGTCAAAATGTGAAGGGGACAGAGATTTCAAATTTAGTTTCTATATTTTTACTTCAGTGTAATATTCTTGAATTCTGTATCAGACTCACAATTATTTTAAGAGAAGTAGACACTTTACAAAGAATTTATAGTTGTTGTTTTTTTCCACTGTGACACTCTTACGTGTTAGTAAGAATGATTCTAACTGAATTATGTCAATTATCCCATACACTAATTTCCCCCATATTCAGTGCACACAGTTGCACTGGTTACAACAAAATTAACACACAGGTATATGATTTTGTATATGTGTTTGTGTAAAATTATATATATGGAATACTGAAATGAAGAGGGATCTAAATATTTTTCCAGGACAAAGTAGACTTGCTAGAAATAAGTGTTGAAGGGCAACTAGTTTTGATTTTCCTCCTTCTTGTAAGTAGATGAAACATAAGATATGATTCCAAAGAATTTAGTTTAGAAATGAAAAAATAGTTACTTTATATGGGAGAATCCTGACAAACATTACCTTATCCAGTGATGTCATATGGATATCTTGCATAACTTGATATAGTGTGATGATCAGGATACTTCATCTGTTTGATACTCTTTCAAAAAATAATAATATCCTCAATATAATCATAAGATAAATATTAGCTAAGTCTAGAATAAAGGAAATTCTACTGAGTACCTGGATAGTACTCCCCAAAACATCTTGAAAAACAGGAAATAACACAGGCCAGAGGAGATTGTGGACATATAATTACATTAGTAAATGTAATGCATTACCCTAGATTGGACCCGATAATAAAAACAAGACATTAATTGAAAAACTAGTGAAATCTAAATAAAGTCTGGAGTTTCGTTTATAGTCATTATCTATTGATTTACTAGGTTTAAAAAATTTAGTTTATATCACAATAACATGAGACTAAAATATAGAGAAAACTGAATGAAGTATACATGTGAACTTTGTCATATCTTTGCAATTTTCTGTAAATCTAATTTTTCCTAAAGTTAAACATTATTTTGTAGGGAGGTATCCAGTATAAAAGTTGATAATGCTTAATTTCTAATACATCATTTTTTTTCTTAGTTTCACTTCAAACTCGACAAAGAAATGAACATGACTGTGGTTTAATTTAATGAGAATGTTTTGTACAGACTTTGCAGTTGTAAGTGAAAAAGAACCCATGATAATAAGTGATAAAAATTAATAATACCAACTGAACAGATGTAAGTTATCTCATTGAAATGAAATATGCCTTCATTTTTTAATATATTCTTCCTGTAATTGGCTACAATAAGCAGTAAGATAAAGGTAAAAGATGAAAATCTACAAAATTCATTTAAATATATTACAGAAAATTTTCAAACACCCCTTAAATGCTGCCAACCAAAAAAGCTAAAAAAAAGCCTGACCAGGTGGTGGTGCAGTAGATAGAGCATTGGACTGGGACGTGGAAGAGACAAGTTCGAGACCCCGAGGTCGCCAGCTTGAGCGTGGGCTCATCTGGTTTGAGCAAGGCTCACCATCTTGAGCCCAGGGTAGCTGGCTCGAGCAAGGGGTCACTCACTCTGCTGTAGCCCCCCACCCCTGGTCAAGGCATATATGAGAAAGCAATCAATGAACAACTAAGGTGCCACAAAAAAAATTGATGTTTCTCATTTTCTCCCTTCCTGTCAATCTGTCCGTATCTGTCCCTCTCTCTGACTCTCTCTGTCTCTTTCTCTGTCACAAAAATAAAAAGTCCATATAATTAATTACCCCAAATTTATATTTCTATATGTATTATCTTGTCTTAGAAGAGAACACAGTGATTTATCAACATACACACATACATATGCACACATACACCAACTAGATTACAACAAAATTAACACATATTGGAAGGCTTGGATGGTACAGCTTCATATATTGTTACAACAATTTTGAAAATTTGTGTATATTTGAAGAAAGCACACAAGACACATTAGAATAATAGAAAAAAAGTAGTGACTTGTAGTAAGAGGCATCTCTCTTTCTTTCTCTTCTTTTTTTTCTCACACCTATCTACCAATGTAACATCTGATTTTTCATTAATGTTTCTGAGTTGGTTAATTTCCCTAAACAAAGTCAAAATATGTGGCTGATTGTTTTAATCATGATGTGGTCTACTTGAAACTTAGTGCTTTTTATGAGCCCTAAGATAATAGACTAATATGTAACAAAGAAAGTTTTCCAGCAACTTCTTAAATAACCTTTCATATTCAAACTGGATTATTTCTTCCAAGTCCTTACTTGTGAGAGGCTATTTAAAAAAAAGGGGTTGACAGCTGTTTCTCAAAGTAAAGCAGGGGCAGCCTGTCCTGTGGTGGCGCAGTGGGTAAAACGTCGACCTGGAATGCTGAGGTTGCCGGTTCAAAACCCTGGGCTTGCCCGGTCAAGGCACATATGGGAGTTGATGCTTCCCGCTCCTCCCCCCTTCTCTCTCTCTCTCTCTCTCCTCTCTCTAAAATAAATAAATAAAAACTAAAAAAATGTTAAAAAAAAATTAAAGCAGGGCCAGAATGCAGGAGGAGAGCAGGTACTGGTCAAAAAAAGAAATTCAGAATCTGTCAGAGAGAAAGTTGGGGCCCTGAGATCACTCGTAAAAACCAGTTTGGTTTGGTTTGGTTTGGATTTTTAACTGAAAGCAGCCTTCAACCACTTCCTACTTTCTAAGCTCTATCTCCT
The DNA here is from genome assembly GCF_036850765.1 of Saccopteryx bilineata. Taxonomy (NCBI): domain Eukaryota; kingdom Metazoa; phylum Chordata; class Mammalia; order Chiroptera; family Emballonuridae; genus Saccopteryx; species Saccopteryx bilineata. The sequence continues at coordinate 67,298,000 of NC_089498.1, forward strand.
GCCTCACCCTCCATCTGCCTCCTGCTCCGTTTATCTTGGTGTTGGCTTGGTGGTCCTAAGGAAACAACCGTTTGGAAGCTGGCTACTCATCATTTCTAGAACCTAAAGTTTTCCTTTTCTTTGCATAAACTACTTATCTTCTCTATATTCACATATTTATGTATTTTTTCAGTTTCTTTTTTTTTAAACTTTTCATCCTGAGTTGTTATTGCTTAAGAATATATATATCATTTCCACTGTGAGACTTTACCTATTTGAGATCAGTGATTATAGCTTACATGTCTACATCTGAAGATGTCTGTCATGCTGCCTTGCACAAGGTGGATATTAAAAATGGTTTTGAAAGAATAAATTTGATAAAAGTATTTTTTCTTCAATTCTTAATTTCTGATCATCAGTAAAGCGCATGTTACTACAGCTGCAGTCAGAGTGTTTTCTGTATAAAATATCATTAACTCTTCCTAATAGAGATGCTTTGCCCAGCTTGTGGCTCCAAGTTGGATTAAATATCTTTTAAGATCTCAAATATGGCTACTTTGACGTGAATACACTTTCTAGCAAAGGAAAACTTCAATCCTAACAAAAGATTCCTTCATTGAGAGAATGCTAAAAATGCATGAGATCCTTTAATTGATAGAATTAAACTCTTTCTGATTGCAAACTACACCTTAGGCTTTCTACATTAATCTGACATCTAAGCTAATCAATCTGTCACCTGTCGAAACTGGGAAACTGGTCTGCTGGGTAGTTATTAGACAGAGACAGAATAATATACTACTGCCAATCTCTTTTCCTCCTTCCTTCTTTTTGACCCCCCCCTTATTTTGCTTATCTCTTTTGCTTTTCATGTGACTCAAACTTGTCATTGGCATGTATGGAGGACACATTTCTATAAAGAAGTACATTGATTATGGATCTTTATTCCGGGTGTTATAATAGGAGAATGTACTTGGCAGTATGTTTCTGATCCATAGATGAGAAGAATAATCAATAAGTCTCGTTTATTTGGTCTGATCCTTCCTGAAAAGTGCTGAAACAGCTCTTTCAACATCCTTATTGTCTGCATGGCTAATTCTCAGTATACTTCTGAATAAGCTAAAGGTTAGGCATTATTTGTCCATCTGCCATCACTTTGTTCCAAGATGGTATTACCCTAGTTACAGCTGTGGAAAATTTCTGGTCAATGACTTGGATAAATAACTCGTCCAATTTATCCTAGTGGAAAAAATTGGAAAATAAGTTATACCTACCTGTTTTTTCTCCCCAAATTGATATAAGGCTGCTAATAGAAACATTTATGTAAATGATACATATTAGCAGCTGACCTTGACGAATAATAGCATTTCCCACATATCAACAAGTCTCCACTTGGCACTTCAGTAGCTATAATGATCCAGAACAGGTGTTAATTCTCAATTTGTAGGCTCATTATGCATTCGTTAAAGTTTAGAAGTTGAGCATTTCTCTCATGCGAGTCCAAATTTTACTATTTTTATCTATGTAGGGGGTTTATGTTGTCTTACTTCCAAAGAACATATGCTTTACAATGGTAATTTGGCCTATAGCATATTCAATATTATATAAACATTCTTTCTCTTGAAACATTTACCTACAAATGTGACATATTCTTAGCTTTCCTACTCCTTTTCAAAATTCATTTAGATGACAATTGTGAATTTCTTTTAAATATTTTTACTTTTTTTCTCAAGCACTTTTATTAAAGTTTGTATTGCATTCTCAAGAGCATTTATTTCCAACAACATAGATAAATATATTGCTACCTATAAAGATGTTTTGTTTTCTCCAAATGAGTAAGTAATCTGAAAACAAAGTGACTCAGTCATAAATCTTTACCAAAAATAGAAGTAAGTCATAGTCATAAATGTATTGTTTCACCAGCAGTGGGCAATTATCTTATTCAAATATACTAATAAAAAAAATTATGGAGGCTATTTTTCAAAATAAGTGAAAGACAGCATAATAAAATTACCTGATGAATTTTCAAAATGTTGGAAATTAGAAATCTTACTGGAGTCAGAGAAATACAGAGGTGGAAAAATATAGGTTAATAATAATAATAATAATTAATAAATAATAATACAAGAATAAATTGTTTTGTATACATACAACTGTAGCCTACTTCTATATTTGACCCAATATGCACTGAAGTATAAGGGTGGGTGTTGGTAATACATGTAAAAAATATCATAATCACCATGAAATAGAAATAGAGGTGATGAGATATATGATAAAACCAAAAATATTAACATGGATATCAAGTCTACAATGCATATAAATAAAGAAATAAAAATGAAATCATTTATTTGACTCAGAAATAAACAATTTATGGTTATTTTAGTTAACAATAAAGTACTTCAGTAGTTGAAAAATTATCTTATAGTTTGCTATTTTAAATTTATTGTAAATATTCTTAAATGAAATGAGATTTTACCACTTCATTAAAAGTACAATGAGAAGGCTCTGTCCAGCTGGTTCAGTGGTACAGCATTGGCCCGGTGTGTGGAAGTCCCAGGTTCAACTCCCGGCCAGGACACACAGAGAAATGCCCATCTGCTTCTCCACCCCTCCCCTTCTCTCTTTCTCTTCTCTTCCCCTCCTGCAGCCAAGGCTTCATTGGAGCAAAGTTGGCCAGGGTGCTGAGGATGGCTCCATAGCCTCTGCCTCAGGAGCTAGAATGTCTCTGGTTGCAATGGAGCAACACCCCAGATGGGCAGAACATCTCCCCCTGGTGGGCATGCTGGGGTGAATCCCGGTCGGGCGCATGTGGGAGTCTGTCTGCCTCCCTGCTTCTATCTTCAGAAAAATTTAAAAAAATAATAAAAAAGAACAAATACATGAAAAATAATTTCAGAAGTAAAACAGGAAATAAAGATAAAATGTATTAAGTGCTTACTGGGTAGTATTCCTTTGGAAATTTTAACATGATTTTTTTCCAGTTAATTCTTAAAAATAACCTGACAGGTTAAAATATAATCGTTTTACAGATAAAACAATAGAAAATTTGACAAATTTGATGAATGTACCTGAAGGAGTAATAGAGTTCGGTATTCAGAATTCACGATCATCTCTTACACAACCACTTCACATTCTTCTCAGAAGAATCTTGATGACATTCAATTGTACAGAAATACATGCGCTTGCTTGCAGGAAGGATCTGAACTTGCATTGCGAAACAACATACAGCTATTTCAGTGAGCAGCCTTCGGGCAGATATTAGATATTTCATGGTTATTAATTATGGTGTGAGGAAGAGTTGCTACATTAGAGGCCATTTAGTTCAGTAAGAACTGTTTATGGTGGAGAAGTCAGGAATGGTATACTAAAGAGTCTGCGGAGACACCATTCCGCACATTTTTCCTGGCACTCTGGGCACTCATTGAAATGATAATGTGGGAAGACTGGGTAAAGCTTAGAGTCTGAGGGACAGGGAGCAGATGCAAAACCCAGTTTTCATATCCTCTTACAAATTAAAACTTAAAAATTGAATATTTTGGAAATGTTTGTTTTCTCTCTTATTTTCATTGAACATAGTAAGTGCAGAAATACCTTGAATTGCAAGATCCTAAAAGAGCCAGAATAGCCTGGAGGCTCTTTCTAAAGCTAATGATGCTGATGAAAAAAATAGGCCAGAACCTCAAATTCATTACAGCATAAGATTTATGAGGTTAATAGAGTAAAGAAGGTTCAATGATAAGCAGTGAATGTTTAAAAAAATAATTATAAGACAATTAAAGCCTTCTAAACTGGCTTTCAAATGTCCCACCTCAGGGACTGGAATGAAGGTACTATCATTAATAGGGCTAATGTCACAAATTCATCTTTCACCTACTGTGCACTTAGCATCTAGTTTAATAGAAGATAGTTTTTTTCATCCCACTACCTAATGAATGGGCAAGGAATTGTTTGGAGAACATGTTTTAAAATTAGGAATATTGTGAAATCTTGGCTTTAAGGAATTTGGAATTCTTAAGTAATATTAAAGATTTCTATGGCTTATAAACAAGCATTTCCACTCCTAGATATATATGCTACAGAGAAACTCATGCATATATGCATGACAAAAATATTCCTAACAGTGAACAACAAAAAACAACCTAAATGACTATCCGCAGAAGAGCAGATATATTTATATGATGGAATACCTTATAGCAGGTAAAATAAATGAGCTAGAACATTTCTATCGAAAGAGTTGAATTTAAGAAAGTGTTAGTTAAAAAAATTAACTGCTGATATATGCTGATATTGTTCTTAGTAAATTTAAAATGTGCAAAATGATAATCTACATTATTTATAGACATATTTATATTTAGTAAAAATTATATATAAGTTACATTATAATAATATAGCATTTATAATAATATAGCATTATATATGTTACATTATTTATAATAATAGTGTATTATTTATAATAATATAATTGTTTATATATAAACAAAAGAATAAACTTAACTGTAATTGAGCATTATATGATTAAGAAAAAACATAAAAGGGTTCTCAACTGTATCTGTAAGTGCTGTGTGTGTGAAGGGGGAGGACACAGATTGCACTCTTTGGCAAGCCAATTCTCATTCAGAATTTAGTTTCCAGGGTGTTTATTAAAGAGTGTCCTTGGAATCAACCTCTGTTGAAGGAAGAGAAAGGAAATCTGAGAGGGCAGAGGGAGAAGTTAAACTGCAGTGCAAACCCAATGCCAGCCTCAATTGACCCCAGGAGGACCTCTGTAGCTAAAACAATCCATCACAGCTGTATCACATTAGGCCAAATTTCTGGGCCTTTTATAACCGAACATGAACCAGTTGTTGAAAACCAGTCCTGAGGAAGGGACTGTCCTTCAGAGAGCAAATAAAATGAAGGGAAGGCTACCTGTAGGCGGCTGACAATTGAAGAATCTCAACTGACAGCATTCTGAGCAGTGGCCAGGTCAATAAATTCTTCTTTGGAAGGGGATCTGAACATAATTAAATTAACCAGATCAAAAGACATGAGTAATGAAATAAGGAATACGTATTTGCAAAGGATATGGCTGACACAGGACTAAATTTCTTAGTACATAAAATTTTTTTTACAGCTTATGAGAAAAAATAAACCAAACAATCTAATAGAAAAATAGTAGATGACATAAATAGGCTACTCCATACACATATGCACATGCACAAAATAAGGAAATAATTTTTAAATGATTGCAAAGATCAATGTCAAAAAATACAATTAAAACCATAATTCAATAAAATATTTTAATAATAAAAATAAGTTTTGTATCAAAGATATAAAATTAGTGATATATTGATATAAATTCTTTAAAATGTAAAAAGAACACTTTTGCACTATTTATCAAAAATATTTTTAAAGTTTGTGTTTTTGCCATTGTAGGTTGGCTCAGCGGTAGAACGTCAGCCCAGCGTATGGAAGTCCTGGATTCAATTCCTGGTCAAGGCACAAAAGGAGAAGTGCCCATCTGCTTCTCCATCCTTTCCCCTCTCCTTTCTCTCTAAGTCTCTCTCTTCCCCTTCCACAGCCAAGGCTCCATTGGAGCAAGGTTGGCCAGGGCGCTGAGGATGGCTCCATGGCCTCCGCCTTAAGTGCTAGAGTGTCTCCGGCTGCAGTGTAGCTGTGCCCCAGATGGGCAGAGCATCACCCCCTGGTGGGCATGCCTGGAGGATCCCGGTTAGGCACATGCAGGTGTCTGTCTGACTGCCTCCTCACTTCTAACTTCGGAAAAAGGTAAAAAAAGAATTATAATAAAGTTTATGTTTACAAACAGGAAATTTTTCTTTCAAAAATATATCCAATAAATAATATTACACTTATATATATGCACAGAGATTATTCATTTGATCAAATTGTGAAGTACAAAACACTGAAAATGAATAAACAAAATATCTAACATTATGGAAGCTATTAAATTTTCTAGAGCCAAACAATACAAAAATAAGCAATTATTTAGTTATTAAAATATTAAAAGCAAATTTTTTAGTAAAGAATATTAAGAACATGTATAAAACAATTTATGTTATTGCTTTATATAAATGCTTATTTAACACACACACAAATTCCTGTTTTATATGTAGAATCACTAGATCAGCAATTTTCAACTTGTGTGTTGCAAGAATTTTTATAACATGCAATACCTGACTATTTAGTCAGGGGCACTGACCTTTCTTTCCTTAGATTGTTAAAGTAAAAAAAAAAAAAAAAAAATTGACAGGAGACAACACAGCAATAGCCATTTGATATGAATGAATCAAAATGTTACTTTTTTTCAGGTTGGCAAAAATTATAATTTTGGTGTGTGGCAGAATTTTAGAAATTATTTTATGTGTGTTATGAGGAAAATGGTTAAAATTTTCTGCTCTAGATAAAAACATTATGTATATAGGTAACACTTTCTGTTATAGAAAGAAAGATTAAAGAACTCAAGGTCAGGAAGACTTATTTTTCTTATGAATGCTTTTCTCCTTAAAATATCTTAGGTTTTCCAATGATCAACAAATAAAACAAAAGAAAAACTATATTAGAAAAATAGATCAAAATCCAAATAATTTCTTATGGTGGTGACAGTTTTTTTCTGTTGCTTTACAATTGATAAGACTATATAAAAATGTACTTATGAAAATACATAAATATATTATGCAAATATAAGCAATTTTTTTAAGTGAGAGGAGAGGAGATAGTGAGATATACTCCCCCATGTGCCCAAACTGGGATCCACCCAGCTAACCCTGTTTGGGTCTGATGTTTCAATTAACTAAGCTATTTTTAGAATCTGAGGCTGATGGTTGGGCCAAGGAGCTAGTCTCAACTGGGCTGTGGGGGAGGGGGGGGTTATCCTGGAACCAATCCAGCTACTAGCTGGGAAAAGGGAGAAAAGGAGGAGGGGAGCAAGAAGCAGGTGGTTGCTTCTCCTGTATGCCCTGACCAGGAATCGAACATGGGACATCCATATGCTAGGCTGACGCTCTATCTACTGAACCAGCTGATCAAGGCCAAAGCAATTTTTCAATTTGAGGTATTGGAGAGGGAACATTATAGTTTTGCATGAAATTTATGTTTCTTTAAATATTATTTCAAAGCATGTTTTCTATCTCACCTTGGTACTTAGAATTTTCTCAATGCAAATTAATAGAACTTGTATAAAATATAGATGCTAGAAAATGAGAAATGCCAAAGTTTCATATCTACAAATAATAAGTGACTAACTCACATTTTTATTGTACTCATTTTTTGTACATAATCCCCCATGAATATTTCTATGCTTTTCATATTTGTGTTTCTGTTCTTTTGTATTCTTATTTTAGAAAAAATTATTTTACAGTTTGCCCCAAGTTGCTTATACTTACAAATATTTAATCATTTTACATGCTCTAAAAAAGGTACCATTGCCTTTTAATGGCAACTTCCTGGAAAGAGAAGCATCAGGTAGCAAAATATTATTATAATACTTGAGAAATGGCCTGGCAAATTCATTTAATACCAGGGACCATAAAAAGTCACAGTGTGAAAATGATAGAAAGTAAAAAGTCTTATAAGGAATCTATAATGAAAATTACAGGATAACAAACCTTTGCAATATTTGAAAATACATCAACAAAAGCACTTCGGAACATTTTGAACTCGTAGTCAGCGTAATGATTTCATCTCTGAAAATGAGCAACCCATAGAGAAGAGTTTGGGGACTTGGTTTGCATTACAGGGGATGTGCTAAACCTCTGCCATGAAAAGCATTTGGGCATGTATTCTAAACATTAAATTATGGTAATTGAAATGGGAAAATGTCTGTAGCCTTTCTCAATGTGTTTGGGTTAGTTGCACATGAACATCTGCTTCTCCTTTATAACTCGAATTGGAGAATAGCATCAATTTGCAAGCATTAACAACTTCTGCTCACAAAACATCAGACAACTCCGTTGGAACACCACACCATCCAGAGTGCTCTGGGAACAGTCTCCAAGTGCCTACAACACACTTGCAGCAAAGGAAGGAGGTTTGCATTCAGCCATTTTGTGTGGATTTTTTCCCCTCCTTTTTCCTTCTCTCCCATTCCTACTGTAGATGCAAGAGTTCATATTTTTGTCATTTTAAATTACAAATGGCAAGTTACTTTAAGTAGAGTGCTCACAATATACTGATATGACTAAAAGGTATCCTAACCTATGCACTACTCCCTACAGAAAACCGTGCTTTATTTTCACATCCTCTTTCCATATACAATGTTTGATATTATTTCTGTAACTTTTTCTATTTGTATATATTGACATGTGTAATAAATGTGAACATGGGATATAATTTCAAAGGACACATACTTTTCCATTTAGAAACATAAAATAATTAGGTGATAAGAAATATTGTGCTAATATGAACAATATTGCAATTTCACAAATGCTTTTTTAATCCAATTACATATGATATCTATGTGATAATTTTTTTATTTAATTAATTGTGTTTACATAGATTCTAGTGTAGCCCCAAATGCATCCCCCCACCCCCTTATTTCCTTCAATATCTCCCTTGCCCCTTCCCAACAGCACCCTCCCCACTTCCCTTCAGGTTTATCCCATCCTATCATCCCCTTTCCCTCTGTCCTCTTTTCCTCTGTTCTCTTTAATCCCTCCTCTGTCTCAATTCCGTTCCTCAGTTCTCATTGTTCCTTGAATTCCTCAAATGACTGAGGTCATATGATATTTTTCTTTCTCTGTCTGGCTTATTTCACTTAACATAATAGTTTCCAGGTCCATCCATGTTGTTGCAAAAGGTAATATTTCCTTTTTCACGACCCCATAATATTCCATTGTATATATGTACCACAGCTATTTAATCCATTCGTCCACTGGCGAACACTTGGGCATTTCAAGATCTTCGCTATTGTGAACAATGCTGCCATAAATATGGGGGTGCATTTCTTTTTTCAGTCAGTGCTATGGTGTTTTGGGGATATATTCCTAAAAGTGAGATGGCGGGGTCAAAAGGCAGATCCATTTTTCATTTTTTGAGGAATCTCCATACTGTTTTCCACAGAGGCTGCACCAGTGTGCATTCCCACGAGCAGTGCAGGAGGGTTCCCTTTTCTCCACATCCTCACTAGCACTTATTCTGTGTTGTTTTATTGATGAGCGCCATTCTGACTGGTGTGAGATAGCATCTCATTGTGGTTTTAATTTGCATTTCTCTAATTATTAGTGATGTTGAGCATTTTTTCATTTGTCTGTTGGCCATCTATATGTCCTCTTTGGAGAAGTGTCTATTCATTTCTTTTGCCCATATTTTTTTATTGGATTCTTTGTCTTCCTTGTGTTGAGTGTTATAAGTTCTTTATAAATTTTGGTTATTAACCCCTTATCAGACATATTATCAAATATGTTCTCCCATTGTGTGGTTTGTCTTTTTATTCTGTTCCTATTGTCTTTAGCGGTACAAAAGCTTTTTAGATTAATATAGTCCCATTTGTTTATCCTTTCTTTAATTTCACTTAACCGTGGAGATAAATCAGCAAATATATTGCTGTGAGAGATGTCAGAGAGCTTACTGCCTATGTTTTCTTCTAAGATGCTTATGGTTTTACGACTTACATTTAAGTCTTTTATCCATTTTGAGTGTATTTTTGTGAATGGTGTAAGTTGGTGCTCTAGTTTCATTTTTTTGCAGGTAGCTGTTTAATTTTCCCAACACCATTTGTTAAAGACACTGTCTTTACTCCATTGTATGCTCTTATCTCCTTTGTCAACTATCAATGGTCCATATAGGTGTAGGTTTATTTCTGTGTTCTCTGTTCTGTTCCATTTATCTATATGCCTGTTCTTATGACAGTACCAGGCTGTTTTGAGTACAATGGCCTTGTAGTATAACCTGATATCAGGAAGTGTGATACCTCCCACTTTATTCTTCCATTTCAAGATTGCTAAGGCTATTTGTGTTCTTTTCTGTTTCCATATAAATTTTTGGAATATGTGTTCTATATCTTTGAAGTATGTCATTGGTATTTTAATTGGTATTGCATTGAATTTATAAATTGCTTTGAGTAATATAGACATTGTAATGATGTTTATTCTTCCTAACCATGAGTAAGGTATATGCTTCCACTTGTTTGTATCTTTCTTGATTTCTTTTATCAATGATTTATAATTTTCTGAGTACAAGTCTTTAATCTCCTTCATTCAATATACTTCTAGGTACTTTATCTTTTTGGTTGCAAGAGTGAAGGGAATTGTTTTCTTAATTTCTCTTTCTGACAGTTCATTGTTGGTGTATAAAAATGCGTCTGATATCTGTGTATTAATTTTATACCCTGCCACTTTGCCGAATTTATTTATCAGGTTGAGCAGTTTTTTGACTGAAACTTTAGGATTTTCTATATACGGTATCATATCATCTTCAAATAATGATAGTTTACTTCTTTTTCAATTTGGATGCCTTTTATTTCTTCTTCCTGTCTGATTGCTGAAGCTAGGACTTCCAGTACTATGTTGAATAAGGCTAGTGAAAGGGGGCACACCTACCTTCTTCCTAATCTTAAGTGATTTGCTTTAAATTTTTGCCCATTGGTTATGATGTTGGCAGTGGGTTTGTCATAGATGGCCATTATTATGTTGAGGTATGTTCCCTGTATTCTGACTTTGCTGAGAGTTTTGATCATAAATGGGTGCTGAATTTTATCAAATGCTTTTTCTGCATCTATTTAAAATTATCATGTAGTTTTTCTCCTTCCTTTTGTTTATTAGATGAATCACATTGATTAATTTATGAATATTGTACTATCCTTGCCTTCCCAGAATAAATTTTACTTGATTATGATGTATTATTTTTTTGTGTATTACTAGATCCAGTTTGCTAATATTTTGTTGAGGATTTTAGCATCTAAATTCATCAAGAATATTGACATATAATTTTCTTTCTTTGTGTTGTTTTTGCCTGGTTTTGGAATTAGAATTATGCTCACCTCATAAAAAAAGCTTGGAAGTCTTTTTTCCTCTTGAATTTTTTGCAGAGCTTGAGAAGAATAGGAGTTAGTTATTCTTTGATTATTTGGTAGAATTCCCCTGTGAAGCCATCTGGCTGAGGTCTTTTGTTTGTTAAGAGTTTTTTGATAACTGTTTTGATCTCATTTGTTGTAATTGGTCTATAGGTTTTCTGATTCTACCAAATAGATCTTTGAAAAATTATGTTTCAAGGAATTTGTTCATTTTACCTAGGTTGTGTAATTTTTTGGCATACACTTCTTCATAGTATTTTTTAATAATATTTTGTATTTCTGTTGTTTGGTTGTTATTTCTTTGCTGTCATTTCTAATTTTACTTATTTGAGTCCTCTCTCTTTTTTTCCTGGTGGATAAAGTTTTATCAATCTTGTATATCTTTTCAAAGAACCAGCTTCTTGTTTCATTGATCCTATGTATTGTTTCTTTAGCCTCTATGTCATTTATTTCCGCTCTGATCTTTATTTTTTGCTTCCTTCTACTACCTGTGAGCTTTACTTTCTTTCTTTTTCTAATTCTTTTAGATACAGGGTTAAGTTGTTTATTTGAGCTTTTTCTAACTTCCTAAAATATGCCTGTAGTACTAGGAACTTCCCTGTTAGTACTGTTTTTGTTGTGTCCCATAAATTTTGAGTTGTATGCTCATTATCATTTGTTTCTAGGAATTTTTAAAAATTTCTTCTTTGATCTCATTGTAAATACATTCATTATTTAATAACATGTTATTTAGTTTCTATGTGTTCAAGAATTTTTCAGTTTTTCTGTTGTGGTTGATTTCTAGTTTCATGCCATTGTGATCAGAGAAAGTGCTTGATATGATTGCAATCTTCTTAAATTTGTTGAGACTGCTTTTGTGCCCTAACATGTGGTCTATCCTAGAAAATGTATCATGAGCACTTGAAAAGAATGTATATTCTGCTGCTTTAGGGTGAAAGGTTCTGAAGATATCTATTAAATCCAGATGATCTAGTATGTCCTTTAAGTCTGCTGTTTCTTTGTTAACTTTCTTTATGAAAATTTATCTAGTAATGTTAGTGGGGTATAGAAATTCCCTTCTATTATAGTATTGCTGTTGATCTCACCTTTTATATTCATCAAGTCTGCTTTATATATTTATTGTAGCTGCATAAATATTTATAATGGTTATATCTTCCTGTTGGATTGCTCCCTTTATCACTGTGTATTGACCTTCTTATCTCTTACTATAGCTTTTGTTTTAAAGTCCATTTTGTCTGATACAAGTATTGCTACCCCAGCTTTTTTTTCATTTCCATTTTCATGAAATATTTTTTTCCATCCTTTTACCTTCAATCTATGTGTATCTTTTGTTTTGAGATGTGTCTCTTATAGACAGCATATGTATGGGTCCTGTTATCTTATCCATGCAGCTACCCTATTTCTTTTGATTGGATCATTTAATGCATTTACATTTAAAGTTATTATTGATATGTAGTTGTTTGTTGCCATTTTATTCTTTAAAGCTTTATTCCTCTTTTACTATATTCTTTTTCCTCTTTGTTCTGTTTACCACAGGCCCCTTAACATTTCTTACAGCATTGGTTTGGTTGTAATGAATTTCTTGAGGTTGTTCTTTTTTTGTTTGTTTGTTTTTGTTTTTGTCTGGGAAGCTTTTTATTTCTCCTTAAATTTTAAACAATAGCTTTGCTGAATAAAGATATATTGGTTATAGGCTCTTGTTCTGCATTACTTTGAATATGTCTTGATATTCCCTTCTGGCCTCAAGTGTTCTGTTGAGAAGTCGGATGTCACCTTATAGGGGCTCCTTTGTAGTTGATAATCTTTTTTTCTCTAGCAACTTTTTTTTAAAGATTTTATTTATTCATTATCGAGAGGGGAGAGAGAGAGAGAGAGAAGGCGGGGGAGCAGGAAGCATCAACTCCCATATGTGCCTTGACCAGGCAAGCCCAGGGTTTTGAACTGGCAACCTCAGCGTTTCCAGGTTTATGCTTTATCCACTGCACCACCACAGGTCAGTCTTCTAGCAGCTTTTAATATTTTCTTTTTATCTCTTAGCTTTGGTATTTTAATTATGATGTGTCTTGGTGTAGATTTCTTTGGGTTTCTTTTTAAAGGAGTGCTCTATGCTTTTGAACTGTGTGACTTTTTCCTGCATCAATTTAGGGAAGTTTTAGCTATGATTTTATTGAACAAGGTCTCTATCCCTTGTTCTTTCTCTTCTTCTTCAGGAACCCCTATGATGCGGATGTTGTTTCTCTTTTGGTTGTCATTGAGCTCTCTTAGAATTTTCTCAGATTTTTTAGCATCTTTTCTTTTTGCTGCCCTGCTTCTGTGTTTTCATTTATCTTGTTTTCTAAATTGCTGATTTGATCCTCTGCTTCTTCCAGCCTGCTTTTAATTGCTTCTAGTGTAGTCTTCATTTCTGATATTGTATTTGTAGTTATGACTGGTTGTTCTTCGTTATTTCAATGTCCCTTTTAATGCTTGTAATTTTTTTATTTATGTGATCATTGTTTCCATCTGTTGTTGTTCTAAGATCTTTCAGCAATCAAGTATTCCTTATTTTAAACTCTGCATCTGGTAGTTTTGTTATTTCTATATCATTCAGTTCATTTTCTGGAGATTTCTCTTGTTGATTCATTTGAATTGCACTTCTCTGTCTTTCCATATGTCTGTGTGTTTGGATGTGTTTGTAGAGCTGGTTGAGTCTAGGGTTGGTGGTGTCTGCCTCTATTTTTCAGTTGTGTTAATTCTAGGTCTTCTTGGGTTGCCTCAGCTGTTGTTTGTAATCTACTGTCAGATTTGGCTTTTATAGAAGAGATGCTTTGAAGTCTTGATTTGTTTGTTTTCTTCTCAGTTTTCTTAACTTGGTGGTGATCTTGTTTACTGATCTCAGCAGGGGGCTTACTTGAAACTGTATCCAGGAATGCAGTGGATGTAACCTGAGACTCTAAAGGCCTGATCTGCCAGCTTCCCTCTGGAGTGGCATGCTTTCTCCACTTCAGTAGGGGGAGGTGTATCTCAGATCTCCATGGAGACCTGAGTTACTGCCCCTCCCCCCACTTCCTGTTTTCAGCTATATCTTGTTGCACTGATTGGAGCTGGAGTGATTTCAGGCTCGGTGTGGCTTCTTTTTTGTTCCTTGGTTTTTGAGAGCTGTTCTTGTAGTCCAGAGTTGGTTTATCATGCTGATTGTTCCTAAATTGATTTGTAATCCAGTTTGGTGGTCTGAGCTGGGAGTCTGTGTGTCTGCCTACTCCACTGCGATCTTGGTATCCTCCACGATAAAATTTTTAAAAAACATTAAGTAATTGTATATGTATTTTTAATTTTTTTGATATGGAATATTTTATTTAAAATATAGGCATTACTTAATAATTCTAATTGTATGTTGTAAAGGTAATTTCTTTTATACATTTTAAATATATTTTTGTATTGTACATGGTGTTAGATTTTCTAATATAATCGGAGAAACAAAAAATTCTATTTTTCTGTTTATATATATTTGAATAAATTAGATGAGCATTTTGTAATATGATTATTAGCCATTTACATTTTCATGGACATCTTTTCATGTTCTTTACCTATAATTTATATATAAATAATTAGAGATAAATTTGCTATCATAATACTGAATTTTATTTCTCAGTTGGCATTTGTCTTTAAATTTCTTCAATGGTGTGTAATATCATAAATATTTTATGACATGTATCTCAGTTTTTTTACATTTTCTTTGTGAAATTTCAATGGATTGTCAAACAAAATGGTCTCCCATTCCATGTATTGACTGTGGCTAGCTTATTTATTTATAAAATGTAGATAGTAATAATACTATAAATTTTAGAAAATATTGATGATAAAATTTTATTTATTTCTCTGACTAGGAGACTAATTGTTAACCTACATTTCTTAATAATGAAGGTTTGGCCCACACATTTAAATTTTCTCTTCTATTTTATAACAAGTTTGTATATAACCTTTTATTTATCTTCATGTTCTATTCTATTTCATTGACTTGTCTTTTTTTATATTATTTTGGTAAAGTATTTTGATATTGCGTTTCCTTCTCTTCTGGGGCAACTATTTTTTATTGTAAATTGTATTACTTTTAAAACAGAGCAATAAGTTGTCCTTACCACAATTTAAATGTATAGAAATCAAAGCCCTTCCTTGTAAATATTTTTGTTAAATTAGTGGGGTGACATTGATTAATAAAATTATACAGGTTTCAGGTGTACAATTCAATTATGCATCATTTTTATATTGTATTGTATGTTCACCACCTCAAGTCAAGTCTCCTACATCACCATCTATACCCTCTAAATCCTCCTCCACCTTCCCCACCCCATTTTTCTCCTGCAATTCCCATAGTATTGTTTGTTTCTATATATTTTTTCCTTTGCTTAATCCCTTCACTTTTTTCATCCATTTCCCCCAACCCTCATTCCCTCTGACAGTTGTCAGTCTATTTTTTTTTTTCTGTATTTTTCTGAAGTTGGAAATGGGGAGGCAGTCAGACAGACTCCAGCATGTGCCCAACCGGGATCCACCCGGCATGCCTACCAGGGGGCGATGCTCTGCCCATCTAGGGGGTCGCTCTGCCACAATCAGAGCCATTCTAGCACCTGAGGCAGAGGCCACAGAGCCATCTCAGCACCCAGGCAAACTTTGCTCCAATGGAGCCTTGGCTGCAGAAGGGGAAGAGAGAGACAGAGAGGAAGGAGAGGGGGAGGGTTGGAGAAGCAGAGGGGCGCTTCTCCTGTGTGCCCTGGCCAGGAGTCGAACCTGGGACTCCCGCACGCCAGGCAGATGCTCTACCACTGAGCCAACTGGCCAGGGCCGTGTCAGTTTATTCTTTGTATTTGAATTTGTTAGTTTATTATATTTATTACAGGGTCCCTAAAGTTTTTACAGAGGGGGCCAGTTCACTGTCCCTCAGACTGTTGGAGGGCCAGACTATAAAAAAACCTATGAACAAATCCCTATGCTCACTGCACATATCTTATTTTAAAGTAAAAAAACAAAATGGAACAAATACAATATTTAAAATAAAGAACAAGTAAATTTAAATCAACAAACTGATCAATATTTCAATGGGACCTATGGGCCTGCTTTGGGCTAATGAGATGGTCAATGTCTGGTTCCGTATTTGTCACTGCTAGCCATACCAAGTGATATAACATGCTTCCGGAGCCGTGATTAGTGCGTCCCACATCACCAGAAGTAGTACTGTACGTGAGCGATGCCGCACTTTGCATCCGCATCCTGTGCTCCTCTCACTGACCACCAATGAAAGAGGTGCCCCTTCCGGAAGTGCGGCGGGGGCTGGATAAATGGCCTCAGAGGGCCACATGCGGCCCACGTGCCGTAGTTTGGGGAACCCTGATTTATTAGATTCTACATATAAATGAAATCATATGGTACTTGGTTTTCTCTGACTGGCTAATTTCACTTAGCATAATAATCTCCAGATTCATCCATGCTGTGAGAAAAGACAAGATTTTCTTCTTTTATTTTTACAATGAAGTAATATTCCATTGCATAAATGTACCACAAGTTAATTTTTTGTTTGTATTTTTCTGAAGTGAGAAACAGGGAGGCAGACAAAAGAGAGACTCCTGCATGGGCCTGACCAGGATCCCCAGGCATGTCCACCAGGGAGTGATGCTGTTTCCATCTGGGGCATTTTTCTGCTGCGACTGAAGCCATCCTCCGCACCTGAAGTGGAGGCTATAGAGCCATCCTCAGCGCCTGGGCCAACTTTACTTGGCTGCGGGAGGGAAAGAGAGAAATAAGGAGAAAGGAGAGGGGAAAGGATGGAGAAGCAGATGGACGCTTCTCCTATGTGCCCTGACTGAGAATCAAACCCAGGACTTCCACACAGGGCCAACACTCAATCACTGAGCCAACTGGCCAGGGCCACAGCTTTTTTTATCTACTCATCAAATGGACTGCTTCTAAATACAGTGGTACCTTGAGAGAAAAGCAGACCAACATACAAATTTTTTAAGATACAAGCTACAGATTGGTGACATCACGGAAATGGCGCCGTGAGCAGCGCGTCCAACAGATCTCCCCAAAATCACAACAAATTTATCAACTAGAAACAGAAAAATTTATCCTTGGATCATTCCGGAGTTCCACACAAACTGAAAGCGAAAGGACTGTTATCACTTGAATCTGAGAGACGAGGGTGTGGAGGAAGATAACTACCGCAGGGACGTTCATTCAAGCCGCAGAGGGAGTGCGCCTGTGTGCTATCAACAAGACCACCCTCAGATGCCAATAAGAAAGAGGAAATCTAATATTATGGATACAAAAGAAAGAGAGATAACACAAATAGATGTGGAAAAATCTATGGAGACAATACTTAACATATTGAAAGCCTTGGAGCTAAATGACAGAGAATTTAAAATAGAAATCTTAAAAATACTCAGAGATATACAAGAAAACACAGAAAGGCAATTTAGGGAGATCAGAAAACAACTCAATGAACACAAAGAATATATTACCAAGGAAATTGAAACTATAAAAAAAAATCAAACAGAAATGAAAAACTCAATTCACGAGCTGAAAAACGAGGTAACAAACAGCTAACAGAACAGCCCAGATAGAAGATAGGATTAGTGAAATAGAAGACAAGCAACTTGAGGCACAACAGAGAGAAGAAGAAAGAGACGCAAAAACAATAAAAAATGAGAAAGCCCTACAGGAATTGTCTGACTCCATCAGAAAGAATAACATAAGAATAATAGGTATATCAGAAGGAAAAGAGAAAGAAAATGGAATGGAGAATATACTCAAACAAATAATAGATGAGAACTTCCCAAGCCTGTGGAAAGAACTAAAGCCTCAAATTCAAGAAGCAAACAGAACACCGAGTTTTCTTAACCCCAACAAACCCATTCCAAGGCACATCATAATAAAGATGACACAAACCAATGACAAAGAAAAAATTCTCAAGGCAGCCAGGGAAAAGAAGAATACAACATATAAAGGAAGGCCTATTAGATTATCATCAGATTTCTCAGCAGAAACTCTACAAGCTAGAAGAGAGTGGACCCCAATATTTAAAGCCCTGAAAGAGAGGAACTTTCAGCCAAAAATACTATACCCATCAAAGCTATCCTTCAAGTACAAAGGAGATATAAAAACATTCACAAATACAGAAAAGATGAGAGAATTTATCATCAGAAAGCCCCCACTCCAAGAAATACTAAAGGGGGTTTTCCAACCAGATTCAAAGAACAAAAGAAAACAAAACCACAAGTAACATCTCCACCAAGAACACAATAAAACCAAACTTAAACTGTAACAACAAAAGAAAAAAAAGGGGGGGAGGATGGAGATTAACAGTAGCAAAGGACAATGAAGTGCAGAAATACTCATAAGATAGGGTACTACAATGAATATGGTAGGTACCCTTTTCATTACTTAACGGTAACCACCCTTGAAAAAACCACCACAAAAACACTTGACTTAAAAAAGGTAGCAACAGAGGAAAGAAGTATGGAACACAAACAAACAAAAACAAATGATAGAAAAACAAAAGAGAAGAATCAAACAAGATACAAAACTAACAGAAAGCAATTTACAAAATGGCAGTAGGGAACCCACAAGTGTCAATAATTACACTAAATGTAAATGGATTAAACTTACCAATAAAAAGACACAGAGTAGCAGAATGGATTAAAAAAGAAAATCCAACTATATGCTGCCTACAAGAAACACATCTAAGCAACAAGGATAAAAACAAATTCAAAGTGAAAGGCTGGAAAACAATACTCCAAGCAAACAACACCCAAAAAAAAGCAGGTGTAGCAATACTCATATCGGATAATGCTGACTACAAGATAGAAAAAATACTCAGAAACAAAAATGGTCATTTCATAATGATTAAGGGGAAGTTGAATCAAGAAGACATAATAATCCTTAATATATATGCACCAAACCAAGGAGCACCAAAATATATAAGACAGCTACTTATTGACCTTAAAACAAAAACTAACAAAAATACAATCATACTTGGAGACCTCAATACACCGCTGACGGCTCTAAATCGGTCATCCAAACAGAAAATCAATAAAGATATAGTGGCCTTAAACGAAATACTAGAACACCTGGATATGATAGACATCTACAGGACACTTCATCCCAAAATGACAGAGTATACATTTTTCTCTAGTGTACATGGAACATTCTCAAGAATTGACCATATGTTGGGCCACAAAGACAATATCAGCAAATTTAGAAAAATTGAAATTGTACCAAGCATATTCTCTGATCATAAAGCCTTGAAACTAGAATTCAACTGCAAAAAAGAAGGGGAAAAACCCACAAAAATGTGGAAACTAAACAACATACTTCTAAAAAATGAATGGGTCAAGGAAGATAAGCGCAGAGATCAAAAGATATATACAGACAAATGAAAATGAAAATACGACATATCAGAATCTCTGGGATGCAGCAAAAGCAGTAATAAGAGGAAAGTTCATATCACTTCAGGCCTATATGAACAAACAAGAGAGAGCCGAAGTAAACCACCTAACTTCACACCTTAAGGAACTAGAAAAAGAAGAACAAAGACAACCCAAAACCAGCCGAAGAAAGGAGATAATAAAAATCAGAGCAGAAATAAATGAAATAGAGAACAGAAAAACTATAGAAAAAATCAATAAAACAAGGAGCTGGTTCTTTGAAAAGATCAACAAAATTGACAAACCCTTGGCAAGACTCACCAAGGAAAAAAGGCACAGGACTCAAATAAATAAAATCCAAAATGAAAGAGGAGAGATCACCACAGACATCATAGAAATACAAAGAATTATTGTAGAATACTATGAAAAATTATATGCCACCAAATACAACAATCTAGAAGAAATGGATAAATTCCTAGAACAATACAACCTTCCTAGACTGAGTCATGAAGAAGCAGAAAGCCTAAACAGACCAATCAGCAGGGAGGAAATAGAAAAAACTATTAAAAATCTCCCCAAAAATAAAAGTCCAGGCCCAGACGGTTATACTAGTGAATTCTATCAAACATTCAAAGAAGACTTGGTTCCTATTCTACTCAAAGTCTTCCAAAAAATTGAAGAAGAAGCAATACTTCCAAACACGTTTTATGAGGCCAACATAACCCTCATACCAAAACCTGGCAAGGATGGCACAAAGAAAGAAAACTACAGACCAATATCTCTAATGAATACAGATGCTAAAATACTAAACAAAATACTGGCAAACCAAATACAACAACATATTAAAAAAATAATACATCCATGATCAAGTGGGATTCATCCCAGAATCTCAAGGATGGTTCAACATACGCAAAACGGTTAACGTAATACACCATATCAACAAAACAAAGAACAAAAACCACATGATCTTATCAATAGATGCAGAAAAGGCTTTTGATAAAATACAACACAATTTTATGTTTAAGACTCTCAACAAAATGGGTATAGAAGGAAAATATCTCAACATGATAAAGGCCATATATGATAAACCATCAGCCAACATCATATTAAATGGCATAAAACTGAGGACTTTCTACCTTAAATCAGGAACAAGACAGGGTTGTCCACTCTCTCCACTCTTATTTAACGTGGTGCTAGAAGTTCTGGCCAGAGCAATCAGACAAGACAAAGAAATAAAAGGCATCCATATCGGAAAAGAAGAAGTAAAGCTATCACTTTTTGCTGATGATATGATCCTATACATCGAAAACCCGAAGGACTCCACAAAAAGATTACTAGAAACAATAAACCAATACAGTAAGGTCGCAGGATACAAAATTAACATACAAAAGTCCATAGCTTTTCTATATGCCAACAATGAAATATTAGAAAACGAACTCAAAAAAATAATCCCCTTCACGATTGCAACAAAAAAAATAAAATACCTAGGAATAAACATAACAAAGAATATAAAGGACCTATATAACGAAAACTACAAGGCATAATTAAGAGAAATAGAATAAGACACAATGAGATGGAAAAATATCCCTTGTTCTTGGATAGGAAGAATAAATATAATTAAAATGGCCATATTACCCAAAGCAATATATAAATTTAATGCAATTCCCATCAAAATTCCTATGAGATTTTTTAAAGAAATGGAACAAAAAATCATCAGATTTATATGGAACTATAAAAAACCCCGAATAGCCAAAACAATCCTAAGGAAAAAGAATGAAGCTGGGGGCATTACAATACCTGACTTTAAACTATATTATAGGGCCACGATAATCAAAACAGCATGGTATTGGCAGAAAAATAGACACTCAGACCAATGGAACAGAATAGAAAGCCCAGAAATAAAACCACATATATATGGTCAAATAATCTTTGATAAAGGGGCCAACAACACACAATGGAGAAAAGAAAGCCTCTTCAACAAATGGTGTTGGGAAAACTGGAAAACCACATGCAAAAGAATGAAACTCGACTACAGCCTGTCCCCGTGTACTAAAATTAATTCAAAATGGATCAAAGACCTAAATATAAGACCTGAAACAATAAAGTACATAGAAGAAGACATAGGTACTAAAATCATGGACCTGGGTTTTAAAGAACATTTTATGAACTTGACTCCAATGGCAAGAGAAGTGAAGGCAAAGATAAATGAATGGGACTACATCAGAATAAAAAGTTTTTGCTCAGCAAGAGAAACTGATATCAAAATAAACAGACAGCCAACTATATGGGAACTGATATTTTCAAACGACAGCTCAGATAAGGGCCTAATATCCAAAATTTACAAAGAACTCATAAAACTCAACAACAAACAAACAAACAATCCAATAAAAAAATGGGAAGAGGACATGAACAGACACTTCTCCCAGGAAGAGATACAAATGGCCAACAGATATATGAAAAGATGCTCAGCTTCATTAGTTATTAGAGAAATGCAAATCAAAACTACAATGAGATACCACCTCACCCCTGTTAGATTAGCTATTATCAACAAGACGGGTAATAGCAAATGTTGGAGAGGCTGCGGAGAAAAGGGAACTCTCATCCACTGTTGGTGGGACTGTAAAGTAGTACAACCATTATGGAGGAAAGTATGATGGTTCCTCAAAAAACTGCAAATAGAACTACCTGATGACCCAGCAATCCCTGTACTGGGTATATACCCCAAAACCTCAGAAACATTGATACGTAAAGACACATGTAGCCCCATGTTCATTGCAGCACTGTTCACAGTGGCCAAGACATGGAAACAACCAAAAATCCCTTCAATAGAAGACTGGATAAAGAAGATGTGGCACATATACACTATGGAATACTACTCAGCCATAAGAAATGATGACATCAGATCATTTACAGCAAAATGGTGGGATCTGGATAACATTATACGGAGTGAAATAAGTAAATCAGAAAAAAACAAGAACTACATGATTCCATACATTGGTGGAACATAAAAACGAGACTAAGAGACATGGACAAGAGTGTGGTGGTTACCAGGGGTGGGGGGAGGGAGGACATGGGAGGGAGGGATGGAGGGAGAGAGGGGGAGGGGGAGGGGCACAGAGAACTAGATAGAGGGTGACGGAGGACAATCTGACTTTGGGTGAGGGGTATGCAACATAATTTAATGACAAAATAACCTAGACATGTTTTCTTTGAATATATGTATCCTGATTTATTAATGTCATCCCATTACCATTAATAAAAATTTATTAAAAAAAAAAAGATACAAGCTACAACTCGGTCCATATTTTTGTTTGAAATCCAAGTGAAATTCTGAGATATGAGTTGTGATTCGGGAAGCTGCCTCAGTTTTAGCTTTGTTTAAAGTAACGAAAATACAGTTTTAGTTTACATTTATTGTTAAGAAAGTGCACTTTTAGTTTACGTGTCTACAGTGCCTGCATCCCTTCCTCCCTTCCTCCTCCTCCTCCATTCACCTCCGTTAGCCTCACTTGTCTGTCTCCAAGGTAAGAATACAGTACACTGTATTCTTTTACTGTATTTCGTATATTTTGTTATGCATTGGTAAATATACGTGTGTGTTTCTTAATTGAAAACATGTCTTTTTTATAATTTAGGATGGTTTGGGGATGTTTCACAGGGCTGGAATGGATTAAATCTATTTCAGTTATTTTAAATGGGAGAAATTTATTTGATATGAGTTGACTGACTTACAAGCTTGGTTACAGAATGAATTAAACTCATATCTCAAGGTACCACTGTATAGGTTATTTTAAAAATTGTTGCAATGAACATATTTGTGCATATATTTTTTCAAGTTAGTGTTTTGGGTTCTTTGGATTTATTTCTAGAAGTTGAATTGCTGGATCATAAGGCAGTTTTATTTTTACTTTTTTGAGGACTCCATAGTGCTTTTCACAGTGACTGCGCCAATCTATGTTCCTACCAACAGTGCACAAGTGTTCCCTTTTCTCCATATCCTCACCAACACTTGTTTATTGACTTATTGCTGAAAGCCATTTTGAGAGGTACAAAGTGATATCTCATTGTGGTTTTCATTTGCATCTCTCTATGATTAGTGATGTTGAGCATTTTTTAATATATTTATTGGCCATCTGTATGCTTTCTTTCAAAATTGTCTATTCAGGTCCTTTTCCTTTTTAAATTTGATTATTTGGTTTTTTGGTTTTGAGTTTTATAAACTCTTTGTGATTTTTGGATAGTAAACCCTTTTCAGACATATCAGCAAGTATGTTTTACCATTCAGTGGGCTGTCATTTTATTTTGTTGATAGTTTCCTTGGCTATGCAAGAACTTCTTAGTTTGATGTAGTCCAGTTTATTTCCTTACTTTTCTCTCTTTTCTGAGGTATATATCAGAAATATATACCTGACCAGGTGGTGGCACAGTGAGTACAGCATTGGCCTGGGATGCAGAGGACCCAGGTTGAAACCCCAAGATCACCTGCTTGAGCACGGGTAGAGGTGGAATTCAAATAATTTCATGGAAAAAACCAAAGAGTCTCTCAATAGAGGATTGGATAAAGAAGATGTGGTACATATATGCTATGGAATACTACTCAGACAAAAGAAATGATGATGTAGTATCAGTTATGGACTTTGAGAACATTATACTTAGTGAAATAAGTAAATCAGAAAAAGCTAAGAACTATATGATTTCACACATAGGTGGCATATAAAACTGAGACTCATAAACAAAGATAAAAGTGAAGTGGTTTCCAGGGGGAGGTGGATGTGGGGAAAGGGTAGGGGGAAAAGAGTAAAGAAGGATAAATATAAGGTGACAGAAAATTATTTCACTTTGCATGATGGGTAAACAACATAATCAGCAGTTCAAATTCTATAGAAATGTTTACCTGAAACTTATATACTCTTATTGATCATTGTCACTCATGTAAAGTTAATTTTCTAAATAAAAATTTTAAAAAAGGATATCAGAATAATATACTGTTATGAGAAATGTCCCAAATTTTACTGCCTGTTTTTCTTCTAGAATTTATATGGTTTTGAGTTTAACATTTAAGTCTTAATTTACTTTGCATTTATTCTTATGTATGGTATAAGAGGTGTTCCAGTTTTATTTCTTTGTATGTATTTTCCCAACACCATTTATTGAATAGAGTATCTTTATCATATTGTATGTTCTTGCCTCATTTGCCAAATATCAATTTATAAAGACATGGGTTTATTTCTGGTGTCTCAAATCTGTTCTACTGATTTATATGTCTGTTTTTATGCTAGTGCCATGTTGTTTTGATTACTTTGGCTATATAGTATAGTTTGATACAGGTAGTGTAATTTCTCCAACTTTATTCTCCTTTAACTTTGTTTTATTTTACTTCCTTTTATTCCACATTCCCATTCTCTTGAGTATTTATTATATGTCCTTTTCAGCTATTTATTTGGAATATATTTTTATGCTTACATGTACATATTATTAACTTACAGAAATTGTATTTGTTACAAATCTCATTCAACTTTTGACATTTTATTTTACATTATATATTTGAGATGTATCCGTGTTGCTTCATATAAGTCTACATTATCATTTCTGGCCTCTGCCTAGGATCAATCTCTTTCATAAATACATAAGCAAAAATTTAAAACATAACAGCATAACTTCTATTCAATATTTCACTAATATGGGTGGGGTAATAGCAAGGAAAAAATGAATTATAGTAGAAACATTTATTTTTATTCTAATACCCAAGTGACTTCTTTGTAACCTCTAAGAATTCATAAATGAATTTAGCAAATTTACTGGAAAATGGTCATGATGTTACTGTTGGAAAGACAGTCATTTGACAGAGTAAAAAATAAAAGGAAAAGAAAAGCATTTTGAAGACTCACATATGGAAGGATGAAATGTAGTGGTAAGATTTATCAAAATAGAAATAAAAGACTGCCCCCAGGGTCCTGGTTTCTCATATTCATCTGTACCATTGTGACAGAAGTCCAGCCTTGTCTTTATCAAACCCAGAAAAAGGACCATAGTCTAAAAATATTTGTGCCATTGGTTTTCCATCAGCAGGGTGTAGTTCAATTCAGCTCATCCCAAAGCTTAGTCCAGCCCAGTCTTGCCCCCTTCTGGCTAGCCCAGTCTCTGTTTCTGGCTGCGCTCCAGCTGGTGCTGCATTGTGATACCAAGGCTCTCACTTACAGCCTGCTTGGTACCCCCGTGGCTGCTTGGCCTGCATAGCTACTATAAAGAAAGAACACAAGAGCAAAAGGGAAAATGAATGCATTGTCTGGGGGGAGAGAAAGAGAGATGGCCTTTGTTAAATTTCTATTCTACTTTCTCAGACTTACAATCTGACCAATCTCCTTCCCAATCTTTTATAGGCTAAACCATTGAGAACGGGTTGAATCCCACCACTGCCCCTCCATCCAATCTATTCCTAGATCTTCCTGGGCTTGTGCTGGGCCCTCATTCAATTTGATCCTTTTCCTATATTAAACACCTCCCCTTTATGGTCAACATCTTGGCTTCTATTGTGAATGCTTTAGTAAAGAAATTTTGCCTTTACTATTTCATCTCTCCCTCATTAATTCTGGTTAATGAGCAAAAACAATCCTTCCTGACCATTTATGAGATTAGGTCCTGGAGCAGAGGATGCAAGTTCCCCTAGGGAGCTGGTGAATACTGAAACTTTCTAGTGAAACAGGCTTATTTGCTGACTCAGCTCCCTATTTTATTATATTTACTGTCTGGTTTCTTTTGCTTCCCTCCTTTATTAATGCTAATTAGCTACATATGCTAACAATGATACAAAATCAACTCAAAAAATAATCAGTTCTAGTTTTATTACCAGCAGCAACAAGAAAGAAAATTAAATTTAAAGAATTATTTTTAATTTTATTAAAAATATCAAGGATTCAGGAATAAGTCTTGGGATCATGTAAAAACTAAAAACACTATTGAAAGAAATTTAAAATCCCACATGGATATAAGTATACATATGTTATTGAAAAAGGAGACTTAATATTTTAAACATGTTAACTCTAAAATTATCTTTGGATGCAGTACAAACAAACCAAATATTTCAGCAGTTATTTTTTTTAAATTACTCACTAGTGATTTAATTCTAAAATATATGAAAATACAAAGGAAAAAAATTAGCAATGGATATTTTTTTTTTCCATTCATCCATCTTCATGTTTGTCTACAGAGCACTATCCTGCTTCTTATCCTATACTTCGTTCCAAGGCCTCCCTTGCTGCCCCGGTCTAAAGAGTGAGAAGGGAAATGTGGAGGCGGGTTCACCCCAGGCTCTTCATGTTCTCGGCTTCTAACACCTCTGCGCACCCTTTACCCCCAAAGTGGTATCTGCTGAAGGCACCAAAGTTTTGCTAGCTTAAAGCAGCTTTTATGAGATACTGATTTTAAGCTGTTTTTTAAAAAAGAAGGTTTAGAGGGAGCCTTTGACCCTTCCTCCTTTTCTGCCTAAGAGATTCAGAGAAACCTGCTTCAAGAAGGAAATCTTAGAATGTTCCACTTAGCATAATTTGAATTATGTATAGTAAGCAAGAGGGTTTCAGGCAGGCACCTGTTAGACTAAATATCCCATGTTCTTTTGTTTCTGAGTCACCTAGCAAGAATTTTTCTGTCATGCATGTGCCCCTCTCCCTCAATAATCTATAAATTACCCATTCTCACTTTTGAAATTTAATACCTCATCCTCTTCTTTTCTTCTTTGTCAAAAAATGTCTTATATGCCCAATGTTGCCTCACTGTCTTTGGAATTTTCATGTATCTGAATTCCCAGTGTCCATGTATTAAAACTTTGACTTTTCTCTTGCTAATCTGTCTCTGTTAATTTGATTATTAGCCTAGCTTAAAAGAAAAATTTTCATGAGATGCACTCAACTTTAGGCCCACAATTACTACTGATGAATTTCTTGAAGAGTCCCTCTGGAATCACCAATTAACTGGCAGAATCTCTAGTTAATTTGATATAGAAATGCGATTTCCATGATGAATTCACATAGATGTTCAGTTTCTAAAATGACAACTCTAGTTTAGGTTGAAAATATTTTTCCTAAGTCCCATTTTTCCTAAGTGTTGACTTTACTTGGAAGGGAATGACTTACTGTTTCCATTATTAGCTTCCTGGGGGCACCCAATATGCAGTTTTTGCTTTATCCATTTATTAACTACTTTATTTTTCATACATTATTTTATACATGCATTACTTGTAAATTCAATAATATTTTTCTTTAAAATACTTTGACTAAAGAGATATGACATTATAAAGTACATTAACAGTAGGATATTTATTACAGAGAGATGTTCTTAAAGGCCTAGCTTTAAATGAAAGAATGTTACCAATATATTTCCTTTATTTGCAGAATCGTGTCAATGAAAAAAGGCAAAGAGAAGCACCACAGTAATAGGACAAGTATTTTGAGCAGAAATGAAAAATTTTAAAGAGAAAGATAAAAATGAAACATAAAATGAATGTTTTTAATTTGCAAATGGATGAAAGAATTGATGGAAATATATCACTGTTCTACATTACTAAGTATAATTCTTTTCTATTTACATAACAAAATTTATAGTCAGTTACCTAAACAATGGTTTCATTAATATTTGATTAAAAAGCATTTTCCCTTATGCTAAATTAAAATAACTGTGCATTTTAGTTTCACTTAATTATATATTTGGGGAGGGGGAGAAGAACACTTTCTGAAAATCTATGTTGACAAATGTATTCTTTATTTTACCTATTCCACTCACTATTTTGGACTGATTCTGTTTTTTTATGTTTTCTATCTCCTTTTTCATGTTTCCTTTCTCTTTGTTGAAGGTCACCCTGTGATTTAGCTTCCCCCAAGTTTAATGAGTATCCTTATAACCAGTGTTTTAAACTCTGTACCTTGAAGATTGCCAGCTTCCATTTTTTTTAGCTTTTTTTTTTTTTTTAACTGGAGTTTTGTCCCATTATTTCATTTGGGACATCTTTCTTTCTCTCCTCATTTTAGCTGTTTCCCTTTGTTTGCTTCTATATATTGAGGTGCCCTATGGAGCCCAGGGACCAGTTTCTCTGTTCTCTTGAGCCAGATGCTCCAAGGTGTCTGTGTGTGGGTTGTATGTGCTCATGTTATATGTGAGCCTTACTTGCTGTTGGCAAGCCAGTGGGTAAGATTGACTCTCAATCTGACTGGCTGTGA
Organism: Saccopteryx bilineata; assembly: GCF_036850765.1. NCBI lineage: Eukaryota > Metazoa > Chordata > Mammalia > Chiroptera > Emballonuridae > Saccopteryx > Saccopteryx bilineata. The sequence goes on from NC_089498.1 coordinate 67,326,592, forward strand.
GGACTAGCCGGGACTATAGTATACAAGGTGTTGTAGAGTGGCTGACCCTAAGATACTGTATAAGTTTTAGTAAGGACTCTGGTACTTGCTAAATCCATCCTCTGGGTGTGTCATTTATGACTAATTGGTGCTCTAATGTGGTCTGAAGCTGGTCATCAAGTGTGTTGGTTTTGGTATTTCTGGGGAGGGGTTCTGGATGCAGGTCAAGTTAAGCGGCTCTGTCTGGCCTGGTGCCACTTGATAAGAGCTACTGCTGCAATTGGTAGCTGCTTTTGCTGGGCTCAGTGGTGCCTGGGCACATTTATTCTGTAAACCAAGGCCAGCTGCCAATAGGGCTGAGTTTGAGGCCACTTAGCAAGAGGTACAGGGAATGTCTAGGACAGTTGCTATTTATTTAGAGTCTGTGGATCTTTAACATTTTTTAGGAAAGTCTATAGTGGAGACTGGCAGCTTGTGTTAATTGGGTGAGACAGTCTCAGAGAATCATCAGGGCAGGCAGAACAGTGTTAGCCAGGTTCATGGAAAGGAAAAGACTACCTAGAAATCCCTGTTATTTTGACAAAAATAGAGTGATACAAATAGTTGACCACCTTTTCTTTTCTTCCTGTCCCCCCATTTCATTCTTTCTAATTAGACATTGTTCTGCCATTAATGTTTAGAAATGTAAGAAAGTATAGCTCATTACTAGAGACTCTTATCTAAATCTAGAGAATAGGAAAATCATTTTTTAAAAATTTTTCTCCGGCAGTTCCACGTCAACAAATCCACTGCAGAAAGATGCATGAGAACTACTTCACTGGTGTGTGTTGGACGGCTCTCATTTCTCTTGGTCCCTTATCTCTTAGCATCACCACCTTCTTCCACAGGGTCATTTTTCTCTTAGTCTTTGAATTTCTTCAAGAATGTTGTTATATATATGGTTTCTCCTTAAAAATTCTTGCATATGTGGGAAGATTGAAAACCTCACAGTCACTAAATGGGTGTAATGAACATGGGAAATATGCCCTCCATTGAGAGAATAACCCATAGCAGGAAAAACATTTCTAATGTTGAGAGTAGGTAAATTATAATTACTCCCTTATTTTGTCAAAATAAGTTTCTGTTTATGTTTTTCCAAAGCCCTGTAGTGTTACTTTATTTGGATACAGCCAATAGTACCAGAGTATAAATATAAAACTTGCCTTGTCACTTTTTATTAGTTTATTTTTTGTTTCATTTTTTCCCTCTGTTCTGCTTTGTTTTTCTTCTTTATGATGAAGACAGAGAGAAGGAAGTTTCTGTTACCTCCAGGCAAGAACTTTGTTCATGGTGGACAAGATTGAGAACCCATGCTCTATGAGTATGAGGGCTACTCTATGCTCCTAGACCTTAGTATGCAGCTCTCAACAAAGCAGGTATTAAATAAGTAATCATTAGACAATGAACGGAGTCAACATTGATGGGACACTGGTGGTAGTGAAAACAAAGTCAGAAGAATGTTGCTGAAAGCAACAATCTGAACAGATGGCTACTTTCTGGTCCACTCAGAGCTACTGAAGCATGGGTGTGTCCACAGCAATGACTGTGACTTTGGTCTCACCATGATGGCCTTAGCATTCATTCTCCTCAGCTTGACTAGACTTCAGAGAGATTCCTTCCTAACTCCAGGCCCCAACCTCCCCTTTCTTAAAGCATTTACTTTAGAAAACTTTCAGTTGTAATCAGTGGTGGGATTTAGCCAGTTTGCACCCATTGGCAAAACCAATACCTAATTTTTTGCTGCGTTTGGCAAACTCGTTGTTAAAATGACACTTGTAATCAGGGTTTTCTCTGAGGTGGGCGCCTGCACTGTTGCCCAATGTGGAAATCACAGGTTTACATTCCTTACTCTTTTTTAACATTCATCTGTGCAACAGCATATTCTAAGCACCCATAGTAATGATCATTCCATCCACAGGTGAAAAAAATTGCAAGTGAGGATGCCAATCAAGAAGCAATATGGGGACCTGGCCGGTTGGCTCAGAGGTGGAGCGTCCACCTGGCGTGCGGGAGACCCGGGTTCGATTCCTGGCCAGGGCACACAGGAGAAGCGCCCATTTGCTTCTCCAACCCCCCTCCTTCCTCTCTGTCTCTCTCTTCCCCTACCGCAGCCGGGGCTCCATTGGAGCGGGGATGGCCCGGGCACTGGGGATGGCTCCTTGGCCTCAGCCCCGGGCGCTGGAGTGGCTCTGGACACGGCAGAGCAACGCCCCGGAGGGCAGAGCGTCGCCCCTGGTGGGCATGCCAGGTGGATCCCGGTTGGGCGCATGCGGGAGTCTGTCTGACTCTGTCTCTCCCCGTTTCCAGCTTATTTAAAAATATATATATAAATAAATAAAAAGAAAAAAGAAGCAATATGGAAATACCTTAAATAACAGTTTTATTGTTTTTGTCAGATATTATTTAATATTTTTTCATTAATATTTGAAAACTCATAACAATCCAGTTTTGTATACCTCATTTATTGTTCTTATTTAAGTATTAAATGCATGAAATAATAAACTACCTTTTGGTATATTGTTTTTTCATACTTAAAATGGTTATTAGGGCAGAGAACCAGTTTTTAAATTATTTGAATCCCACCACTGGTTGTAATGTCTTCTTTTGCTTTTTTGAAATGTTTGTAAATCTTCCCCCAAGGCTCTTTCCAGTTTTATAATCCAGAATTGTGTTTCCCAAGGACCTGGGAGCAACTCTTTGAAGGAAGTTAGCTATCAAGGAAGACAGCACCCCTACATCCTACTTTCTGTTGAGGGCAGGAGCCTAACAAGGGGCTTGCCTTTTGCCAAGTTGTAAAACTACTCCCTTCATAAAGATTAAAAAAAAAGTGTTTGTTTCCAATGGGGAAACCAATTATCAAATACGTACATATAGCCTAGGGTTTCTCCACTCCCTTGTCCCTGACTAGTTCTTAAAAAAAACCCAGCCCAGCCCTGGCCGGTTGGCTCAGTGGTAGAGCGTTGGCCTGGCGTGCAGAAGTCCCGGGTTCGATTCCCAGCCAGGGCACACAGGAGAAGCGCCCATCTGCTTCTCCACCCCTCCCCCTCTCCTTCCTCTCTGTTTCTCTCTTTCCTTCCCGCAGCCGAGGCTCCATTGGAGCAAAGATGGCCCTGGCGCTGGGGATGGCTCCTTGGCCTCGGCCCCAGGCGCTGTAGTGGCTCTGGTCGCAACAGAGCGACACCCGGGAGGGGCAGAGCATCGCCCCCTGGTGGGCGTGCCGGGTGGATCTCGATCGGGCGCATGTGGGAGTCTGTCTGACTGTCTATCCCGGTTTCCAGCTTCAGAAAAATACAAAAAAAAAACCCAAAAAACCTCCAGCCCTTTATCTCTGAGTGTCTCTGGGCATTCACTCTTGGCCTATGCTCTCCCTCCTCATGTTGGCAATTAACTTCTGTCATCTCATAATATTCTGGAGAAATATTTTCCTTATCAGGCCCAACCAGGAGAGTGTAGTGTGTACAGGAGGTCACATAAAGACTTAGCAAAAGCAGGGGCAAAACATCTGAAGCAACTCAGATGTGGGGAACACAGCAGAGAATTACCCAGACACTTACCACTCAGGGGCAGGGGGACATCAGGTAAATAGAATTTATTAGGTAAAAATTCTGACGTGATAAAAAGAACCAGATCTCCTGACAGAGCACATACACCTACATTTGCAAAGGCATGAGTTCACGGAAGCCAACTACATAGAAGAGGCTTCTCCTCCTGTCTCTGAGTGCTCCACATTGCCGAATAATTTGAAACTCTTTATGGAAAATACATTGTACGGCCTTTTATTCACCGTTGACTTGCCTTTAACTAAAGAGAACATCTCCACCTTTAACTCTGTTTATTAAAGCCTCATGTTGGAACATAACAAAGTCGAACAGAACCTTCCTGACCCACCCTCAGTCCTTTTTCAGCATCCAGGCCCTGATGTTTTTGTCCCTGTTCTGAAAGTGCATTGCAGTAACGTACTTTTCCTCCTCTGCTATTCTGCTCACAACCTCACTTCTCAGTGTTCAGTTATTTTTTTCCAATCAAAACATTCTCTGCAGGTTTTTGTTTTTGTTTTTTTTTTTTTTTTTTGTGTGTGTGTGTGAATATAATTTCTGTGACAACCATAGAATTTACTAACTTAGAAAGAAAAGAAGAAAAAGAAGAAACAGGATAGGAAAAAAAAGGAGAAGGTAGGTGTGAGGCTACAAATTCACCGAAGCTTCAGACTGTGACAGAAGGAGTGAGACAAGTAGGGCAGGGACATATGCACAGAATACTGCAGTTAAGAATGACCATTGGCACAGACAAGAAGGTTTGGAAGATGACAAAGGCATGGTTCAACGGAGGTCATTATCAACTGGCCTTGTGAGGTATATAAAATTTAAATAAATTTATTCAAACTACACCTTCTGTGTTCAGTGAAAATATAAGGCCTCTGTTTTGTTTTGGATGAATTGAGCCTTTGTCTTACATTCTCACAAGATGAATAAAAGGATTAGAGATTCAATTGTCAGTACTATCATGTTCAGAACTGATAACTTAAATAGTTTCTTTTGTTTAATATTCAGTCACAAATAGGAAAAATTCTGTCTTACAGAGATTCAATTTCCTAATGCCTTCTTGGCTTTGCTCCAGGATGGCATATGAATATGTGGAGGATAAGAAGAGTGTCTTTGCTTTTTTATCGTGGATTCTAAGACTCTTAGTGTTCATGGCTGGCAAAGCTGATTTCTAAAGTTGGACTGACGTGACACGCCTTGTCCACCCAGATGTCTCTTGCTTGATAGCATTTGTAGTAGAGGCATGTGGCTTTCTACCCGAAATCTGATATCTCATGGGTAACTCAGAGCTTAAAATTGCATCCTGCCAAATTAATGACCAACTCTGGTTCTGATCACTGAATATTTCACAGTTTTCTTTGGAATACATGATATCACCTAATGAGGTATTCAAATGGGCACGACAAAAAAATTGCCAAATTTGGTGTTCTTTGTTCAGGACTTTACTGGGTACCACAGAAACCATAAAATTAATGAAAAAGTATTTCTAGAGTATGTACTATTATATATTGTATATATATTATAATACATAATATAGTATATATAATATAAATATATATTACATGTTATATATAAAATATGTATCACATATTATGTAGAATAATATACATAATATTATAGTATTATTTAAGTAATATAAGGCTAGGGAAAGATAGTTGTTTCTAAGTCCTAAAACAAATTAAATTTACATGTGCACCTGAGCTTGCAAATGAGGCAATGTTACAAAACCTTAAGTCAAAGATATTTTTTGTAGCCTCCCTTTTTTAGCTGCCTGTCTTTAGGTAAGTAATTTATCTTTGATCCTAATTTTTTTCACCTGTAAATAAATATAATTCTAGTGTCTATCTCATAAGATAGTAATGAGGATTGAGGAAATTGAGATATTACAGCACCTACAAGGGCCTACCATTTGTAAGTGATCATTGTTAGCTGCCAACCTCATCATCATCATCATTTTATTATTATTATTATTATTATTATTATTATTATTATATGTAAGCTATCTGTTAAAGGGCAAAAAACTCAGTAGGATATCCCTGATATGCCTTTTCATGTATGCAGGGAGGTAACATATGAACAGGATAGTGCACTTCATGTATAACCAAGTAATAAACTGAGCTTTGAAGACAAATTAAGCATATGTTCAAAATAGTCAATCTAAAAATCAGACCCTCTTGCCTCACCAGGTGGTGGCTCAGTGGATAGAACATTGGCCTGGGATGCAAAGGACCCAAATTAAAACCCCCAAAGTTGCCCGCCTGAGTGCAGGCTTACCAGCTTGAGCACGGGTCACTGGCTTGAACGTGAGATCATTAACATGACCCCATGGTCACTGGCTTTATCCCAAAGGTTGCTGGCTCAAAGTCTAAGGTCGCTGGCTTGAGCACGAGGTCACTTGTTCAGTTGGAGCCCTGGTCAAGGCACATATGAGAGAGAAATCAATGAACAACTAAGGTGCTGCAATGAAGAATTGATGGTTCTCATCTCTCTCCCTTCCTGTCTGTACCTGCCTGTTCCTGTCTCTTACTCTCTCTCCCTCTTTTCTCTCTCTCATCAAAGCTAAAAAAATAAATAAAAATCTGACCCTTTTGTTCTTATTCAGATAAAGCATCTGTAGTCTATTAATACCTGCTTCATGAAGGGATCAAGAATTAAGGGCTATAACTACTAGACTCAAAGTTAGAAGTTATATATCCGGGACTCTTCTTGCTTCTTGTCCATTGAGCAATTTCTGAAATTATCATGAATCTAAATTCTTCTTTAGTTAAATGACTGTCTTTCTAGCCACACAATTTTGATAGGATCAAGTGATATAACATATGGTTATATATTGTAAACAATAAAGTCCTATAAGAATTGTCAATATCCATTTAAAAATCATTCATAAAGTGCTTATTCTAAATATTCAAAGAAATTTCCATGATTTTTATTCTTTACCACAATTTAAAATTGTTAATCTTGGCTACTTACTTCTGATTAGGGTGTGAAATAAAACCTTGAAGAGAAAAAAAATACTATTTTTTTTTTTACAGTGACAGAGAGAGAGTCAGAAAGAGGGATAGATAAGGACCGACAGACAGGAACAGAGAGAGATGAGAAGCATCAATCATTAGTTTTTCATTGTGTCACCTTAGTTATTCATTGATTGCTTTCTCATATGTGCCTTGACTGTGGGCCTTCAGCAGGCTGAGTAACCCCTTGCTTGAGCCAGCAACCTTTGGTCCAAGCTGGTGAGCTTTGCTCAAACCAGATGAGCCTGCGCTCAAGATGGTGACCTAGGGGTCTTGAATCTGGGTTCTCCTCATCCCAGTTCGATGCTCTATCCACTGTGCCACCACCTGGTCAGGCAAGATACTATATTCTTAATGTCCATGGACACATTTCTATTAACAACAAAACAACAACAACAAATATATATATATATATATAACTATATAACTATATTTATATATATAATAGTTATATCTATATAACTATAGTTATATATATATAAATTTATCAGCAGGCCTCATGAAGCACAGACCCTGTTTTAAATCAGATTTTTATTCTTAGTCTTAAATCAAGAATGCATGGAAACATATACAGACAAAATAGTTTCTTCAGAGCTTGCTCTGCCATAAAGAAGAAAAAAAAATTGTTCTGCTTTGTTTGGACTTTCTCAGAAATCTGCTTATAAGAAATATTTTAATAATGTATCAAAGGACTCAATGAGCCTGTTGCAATAACAATTCTGCTAAATTAAAGTTTTCTTGTTTTCTTTTAATGCATATGATTTATTGTGGGTCCTAGTTTTTTGAAGAATGCAATTTCTTTTATGTTGATTTGTAAATCTCTAACATAAAATAAAGAATAACATGTTCAATGTGTACTGCATAGTCAAGTTCCTCTTACAAACAGCAGACTAAGACTACGCATTTTGAGATTGCACACAAAATACTCTTATACGGAATTTGAAATACATAGATAGTTTATTGGTTTAAAAGTTCAGTAATCCTCAGGACTAGATGCTTCTCTAAGCCATCAGCAGTATCTTGGTTAGAATCTATATGTCTAAGTACTGCAGTGAGCTTAAGAGCTATAGGACATAAATAAATGCTACATACATTATTTTCATTTATTAGAAAATAAACACACATTATAATTTTTTAAATTTTTTAGTTAGCCATAAAATATTTTATAATGTAACATTTAATTTCAAATAAAACAGTCATTTAAAAAATTAGTTTACAGGAGAGAAGATGGTGACAGACTAGGCAGACATTACAACTTCCACCTCCCAGAACCAAAGTGGATTACAACTTAACTTGAGAATAATCATCTTGAAAGACCAACTTAGGACTAAACTGAGAGGAATCTACAACCAAGGATCACCAAAGAAATCACACTGAGACTGGTAGGAAGGGTGGAGATGCAGAAAGAGCTGGCCTACTCCCAGGGGCGAGTGGCAGCCAGGAGGGTCTTTCACATGGGGTGGGTTGCCCATAGAGTTCTAGGTCTTCAGCCCCAGGACCAGAGCCCCAGCCTAGAACCCCAGAGACTAAAAGAGGCATATGGACAGTATTTAGCTGAAAGAAGAGCCAGGTTATTGTTTGTGAGAGGGAGACACAACTCTCAGACTCAGGCTTTGTCTTAAAGGGACCATGCAGAAAAACTTGTTCACAGCCACTTACCTGGAGCTCCGAGAGAGGGGAGCACTGAGAGGACTGGAGTTACAAGAGGAGAGTGTAATCTCAGAGGCACAGGGAGAGATTGTGGGAGAAAGCCACCCCAACCCCTGTACTGAGTCACTCCCCAAATCAAAAGTGGGCATTTTTCCTGAAAGAAGTAATACCAGCAAAAGGAAGCAATTACCATGTCCACCAGAGGCTCTCCTACTCCAGTCAGAGCAAAGAGTCACTTAGAAGCATGAGGCACATCAGGGACACAGGTTTTGAGTGCTGAGGTCTGGCCTACACTGCCCTCTCATGCTGCTGAGTATCCTCCAAAGGGCTGGTGGGCCTGGTTGTGGAGGTGGTGGTCATGCGCTAGCAGTGGAAGGGGAAGGCAGTGCCAGGAGAGTTGGCCAGAGCAAAGGCAGAAGCAGCACCCAGTGAGGCAGCCTATGCAGTGGTGGGGGCAGCACCCGGCAAGGTGGCTGGCACTCACATGGGGGCAGAGCCTGGAAAGGTGGCCCTTGCAGCAGCCCACATTGAGGCCCATAGGGTGACCCATGCTGTGCCCCACAAGTGTGCATTCCCAGCAGTGCCAGTGCCCAAGCTCCTGAGGAGGCAGTGGTAGCAGTGAGTCAGCAAACAGACCACACCTTGGGAAAACAAAGGCCACACCCACTGGCCAAGAGTAGATAAAAGCTAGCCTAGGAGTGCAGCTGATATTTACAATGGCACCTGGGATCAGCAGAGGCAGCCACAAACTCTGGGTTGCCTATAGCTCTAAGAAGTTGCTAAGGGCCAGTCATAAGCAGTGACCCCTACTGATCTGTTTCAAGTTCCCGCCAGGGAAGTCCAGGGCTGGCACATCCAGTGGTCAGATACAGAGAGCATCAGCTCAGGACCTAACAACCCTAGTTAGAGTGGTATCTTAAGAAAGAGCTCCTCACACCTGACCCAGATAAGGCATAGAAAACATCAACACAAAAAGAAAAAAGAGCAGTAGCAGCAGACAAGTAGCCCACAAAAGATTACAAACAACAGCTGAGGCCAAACCAAGAAAATTTAGAAACAAAACTGCTGGAAGCTGGAGACAGACAATACCAACCCTAGACTCAGCCAGCTACACAAACAGCACACCCAAAGAAGCAGTCTATACACAAATAAAATGGGAAGAGAGAAATGTAATCCAAATGAATCAATAAGAGAAACCCCAGAAAAAAAAACTGAATGAAATGAAAATAACCAAGATACTGGATGCGGGGTTTAAAATAATAATTGTTAGGATGCTCAAGGATCTTAGAGAAACAATGGATGGACATAATGAGCTCTTAAATAAAAAGATAGCAAGCATCAGAAAGGACATTGAAATCATAAAAAAGAATCAGACAAAAATGACCAATACAATCTCAGAAATGAAGACTACACTATAAGGAATTAAAAGCAGGATGGATGAAACAGAGAATTGAATCAGTGATTTAGAGGACAAGATAAACAAAAGAATGGAAGCAGAACAGAAAAAAAAAAAAAAGAGTATCAAAAAGTCTGAGGAAACTCAAAGAGAGCTCCGTGACAACATGAAGAGAAACAACATCCACATTACAGGGTTACCTGAAGGAGAAGAGAAAAAAACAAGAGATAGAGAACCTGATTGAAGAAATCATAACTGAAAACTTCCCTAAAATGATGAAGGAAAAAGTCACACAAGTTCAAGAAACAAAGAGACTCCCCCCCCCCGAAGAAAAACTCAATGAGGCCTACATCAAGACACATTATAATTAAAATACCAAAGTTAAGAGATAAAGAAAGAATACTAAAACTTCAAGAGAAAAGTAGTCAATCACCTACAAAGCGCCTCTATAAGGATGACATCCAACTTTTCAACAGAAACACTTGAGGCCAGGAAGGAACAGCAAGAAATATTCAAACTAATGCAAAACAAGAGCCGACAACTAAAACTTCTTTATTCAGCAAGGCTATTGTTTAAAACTGAAAGAGAAATAAAGAGCTTCACAGACAAAAATCTCAAGGAATTCATTACAACCAAACCAGTGCTGCAAAAAATGTTAAGGGGCCTGTGGTAAACAGAAAAAATGGATATATATATATATATATATATATATATATATATATATATATAGAAATGTAGATTTAAAAAATAAAATGTCAATAAACAACTACATATCAATAATAACATTAAATGTAAATAAATTAAATGCTCCAATTAAAAGACATAGGGTAGCTGCATGGATAACAAAACAGGATGCGTACATATGTTGTCTACGAAAAACCCACCTCAAAAAAAAAAAAAAGATACACATACACTGAAAGTGAAGGGAAAAAAATATTTCATGCAAATAGAAATGACAAAAAAGCTGGGGTAGCAATACTTATATCTGACAAAATAGACTTTAAAACAAAGGCTATAGTAAGGGATAAAGAAGGTCACTACATAATGATAAAGGGAGCAATCCAACAGGAAGATATAACCATTATAAATATCTATGTGCCTAATATAGGAGCACCTAAATATATAAAGCAGATTTTGATGGACATAAAGGGCAAGACTAACAGCAATAGGATAACAGTAGGGGATATTTATACCCCACTAACATCAATGGCTAGATCCTCAAGAAAGAAAATTAACAAATAAATAGCACCTTCAAGGACACACTAGATCAATTGGATTTAATAGATATCTTCAGAACGTTTCACCCTAAATACACATTCTTTTCAAATGCTCATGGTACATTGTCTAGGATAGACCACATGTTAGAAAACAAAACGAGTCTCAATAAAGTTAAGAAAATTGAAATCATATCAAGCATTTTCTGTGATCATAATGGCATAAAACTAGAAATCAACCACAATAGAAAAACAAAATCATTCAAACACTTGGAAATTAAATAGTATGTTATTAAATAATTAATAGGTTAACAATAAGATCAAGGAAGAAATAAAAACTTCCTTGAAAGAAATGAAAATGAACATACAACTCAAAATTTATGGGACACAGCAAAAGCAGTCCTGAGAGGGGACTTCGTAGCATTACAGGCATACCTTAAGAAGCAAGAAAAAGCTCAAATAAACAACTTAACCCTACATCTAAAAGAACTAAAAAAAGTGAAGCCCAGAGGGAGTAAAAGGAAAAAATAATAAAGATCAAAGTGGAAATAAATGACATGGAGGCTAAAAAAACAATACAGAAGGTCAATGAAACCAAGAGCTGGTTCTTTGAAAAGGTAAACACTATTGATAAACCATTAACCAGACTCAGCAAAGAAAAAGAGGACTCAAATATAAAAATTAAAAATGAGTGAAAAAGTAACAACTGACACAGTAGAAATACAAAGTATTGTAAGAAAATACTATGAAGATTTATATACCAAAAAATTAGACAACCTAGATGAAATGGACAAATTCCTTGAAACATATAATGTTTCAAAAATCAATCTGGAAGGATCAGACAACCTAAACAGACTGATTACAGCAAATGAGATAGATTGAAATAGTTATCAAAAATCTCCCAACAGCCCTTGCCGGTTGACTCAGTGGTAGAGCATCAGCCTGGCGTGCAGGAGTCCTGGGTTCGATTCCCAACCAGGGCACACAGGAGAGGCACCCATCTGCTTCTCCACCCCTCCCCCTCTCCTTCCTCTCTGTCTCTCTCTTCCCCTCCTGCAGCCAAGGCTCCGTTGGAGCAAAGTTGGCCTGGGCACTGAGGCTGGCTCTGTGGCCTCTGCCTCAGGCACTAGAATAGCTCTGGTTGCAACAGAGCGATGCCCCAGATGGACAGAGCATCACCCCCTGGTGGGCGTGCCAGGTGGATCCCAGTCGGGTGCATGCGGGAGTCTGTCTGACTGCCTCCTCATTTCCAACTTCATAAAAATACAAAAAATAAATAAATAAATAAATAAATAAATAAATAAGAAATCTCCAACAAACAACAGCCCTGGGCCAGATGACTACACAGGAGAATTCTACCAAATATTCCAAGAAGAATGAACTCTTATCCTTCTTAAGCTATTTCAAAAAATTCAAGAGGAGGGAAGACTTCCAAGCTCCTTTTATGAGGTGAGCATAGTCCTCATTCCAAAATCAGACAAAGACACTACAAAGAAAGAAAACTCTAGGCCAATATTCCTGATGAATTTACATTCTAAAATCCTCAACAATATATTAACAAACCAGATCCACCAATACATGAAAAAAATCATACATCATGATCAAGTGGGATTTATCAATCAATGTGATTCATCACATAAACAAAAGGAAGGAGAAAAATCACATAATAATATCAGTAGATGCAAAAAAAGCATTTGATAAAATCCAGCACCCATTTATGATCAAAACCCTCAGCAAAGTGGGAATACAGGGAACATTCCTCAACATGATAAAGGCCATCTATGACAAACCTATGGCCAACATCATACTCAATGGGCAAAAATTAAAAGCAATCTCCTTAGGATAGGAACAAGGTAAGGGTGCCCCCTTTCACTACTCTTATTCAACATAGTTCTGGAAGTCATAGATACAGCAATCAGACAAGAAGAAGAAATAAAAGGTATCCAAATTGGAAAAGAAGAAGTAAAATTATCATTATTTGCGGATGATATGATACTTACATAGAAAACCCTAAAGTCTCAGTTAAAAAAACTATGGGACCTGATAAATGAACTCAGCAAGGTGAAAAGATATAAAATCAATATTCAGAAATTAGAGGCATTTTTATACACCAACAATGAATTGTCTGAAAAAGAAATTAAGAAAAACAATCCCCTTCACTATAGCAACAAAAATAATAAAATACCTAGGAGTAAATTTAACCAAGGAGCTTAAAGATCTGTACTTCAGAAAGTTATAAAACATTGATAAAAGAAATCAAGGAAGATACAAACAAGTAGAAGTATGTACTGTGTTCATGGATAGAAAAAATAAACATCATTAAAATTCCTATATTGCCCAAAGCAGTTTATAAATTTAATGCAATTCCTATTAAAATACTAATGATGTACCTCATAATATTCCAAAAATGTATATGGAACCAAAAAAGAACAAGAATAGCTTCAGCGATCTTGAAAAAAAAGAATAAAGTGGGTAGTATCACACTTCCTAATATCAAGTTATACATAAGGCCATTTTAATCAAAACAGCCTGGTACTGGCATAAGAACAGGCATCAGTGGAACAGAACAGAGAACCCAGAAATAAACCCACACCTTTAAAGACAATTGATATTTGTCAAAGGAGTCAAAAGCATGCAATGGAGTAAAGACAGTCTCTTTAACAAATGGTGTTTGGACAGATACTTCCAAAAAAATGAAACTAGACCACCATCTTACATCATTTACAAAAATAAACTCAAAATGGATAAAAGAGTAAAATGTAAGTTATAAAACAAACCATAATCATCACTGAAGAAAATATAGGCCAGAATTCAGCAAACCATGGCTCGTGAGCCACATGCAGCTCTGTGGTCCCTTGAGTGTTGCTCTTCCACAAAATGCCATCTTTGGGCGCGCAGGTACACGCGGGGGGTTTTGGTTGGTCAGGCAACTGGAGATCCACTGCAGGATATGCAGAGTGGGGTAAGCGTGCGTGATTCATGCACGTGTTGAGTGAGCATGTGGCTCAGGAGCCGCATTTGCTGACTACTGACATAGGCAGTAAGCTCTCTGACATCTCTCGTAGCAATATATTTGCAAATTTATCTCCACGGGCAAGTGAAATAAAGGACAGGATGAACAAATGGGACTATATCAAACTAAAAAGCTTTTGCACAGCAAAAAACACCATTAACAAAATAAAAAGACAACTCACACAATGGGAGAGTATATTCACCAATATGTCTGATAAGGGGTTAATAACCAAAAATTATAAAAAACTTATAAAATGTAAACAATCCAATCAAAAAATGGTCCAAAGAAATGAATAGACACTTCTCCAAATACAGATGGACAATAGGCAGATGAAAAAATGTTCAACATCACTAATCATTAGAGAAATGCAAATTAAAACCACAATGAGATGTCACTTCACACCAGTTAGAATGGCTCTCATCAACAAAACAACACAGATTAAGTGCTGGTGAGGATGTGGAGAAAAGAGAACCCTCCTGCACTGCTGGTGGGAATGCAGACTGGTGCAGCCACTGTGGAAAAACAGTATGGAGATTCTTCAAAAAATTAAAAATGCAACTGCACAATGAGGAAGCAGGTGTGAGTCATGTGGGTTGGAATATAGTCCTGTGGTCAATCACCCTGTTCTAGTATTTCTTTCCATCATTAGTAGGACCTAGTATATCTGGATTCAGTTTCTTGAGTCCAGTATCTCAAGAGAGTAGGCTGCCAGTCTCCTGCTGGAGTGAGGATAGGTTATTTCTTTGCTATGTTGATTGATGGTAAGGAATCTGTTAGTCTAAATGCTTTAAATTCCATTGAGACTTCCATAGCTATTTTGGTGTGCATGATAATTATAACTTTTGGGGGTTCTGCAGGTGAACCATTTTATGACTGGGGTTCTCTGGTTTGCTGGCTTCAATGTCAGATTTCTTTATTTTGCTAAGTCAGATAATACCTTTTATCTGTTTTTCAGTTTAATGCTATTGTTATTTTCTTTTCACTTGGAGTATATTCCTTTTGAAAACCTTCTTATCAATTTAAAGGAGTTTGAAGGGAAACTGAGCTAGATAAACAAATATTTAATATATTATGTTTAAAAAAGAGTTCACAATATCTTTTTAAAAATGAAATCTAAGCATGATCATTCTGATATATGATGAAAGAGAAAATTTTTCCAAAAATTTTACAAAATACATGGCCAAACTTTTGATAATTATTTATAATTATTTCCCATTTAAAATAACCAAGTCACTATTAATTTACCTTAATTTGGCCCCCAAGTCTCAAGATTTTAGAGATAACTTTAACCATATCAATGAGTCCTTACTTCATTTAAGTCCTGTCTTTATGTTATAGGTTTTCTCTCTTTCTATTCACACCAGAAGACTCTTTTATATAATTGAAGGCATGATGCTAATAATCAAGTTATTTTCTGTGGATTCAGAGTGTCACTTGTTTGGCTACATTGCAGTTTTATTTAAGGGGTTTTAATTGCCCCTCAGTAAAGTCCTTCACTTGTGCTGTTTTCCTCTTTCTGATAATTCACTGTTGAACCCAAAATCTAAAACTGTAAATAGTTTATTAATTTTAAGAACCTGTGGTTAGTCCAGCAAATGGATCCATAAAACTGTGGGGAGAATATTTCTACTGCGAGAATAATGAAAAATAGAGAAGTTGAAGGGAGAGGTGGGAGAGAAAGAGGAGTGGGAGATGTATTTTGAGAGGAAAGTTTGAGGACAGCCAGCAGAGAGCCTCCAGAGTCCTCCACTGCCTGGTGGGGTTTCCCTGGTGTGCATCCAGACAGCTCCTGACTTGCAGCATCAGTGATCTGCTGAGCATGAACCCCCACCCACGTGAGTGCATCAGGAAGTTTGTGAGACTCCAGCACTGAGAATGGATCATTCTAACATAGACTCTATTAAGAATTAAATAGCCTGGCCAGGTAGTGGCACAGTGGGCAGAGTGTCCTACTGGGATGCAGAAGACCCAGGTTTGGAACCCCGAGGTTGCCAGCTTGAGCACAGGCTCACCTGCTCGTGCACGGGCTCACCAGCTTGAGCACAGGATTGCTGGCTTAAGTGTGGAATCATAGACATGACCCCATGGTTGCTGGCTTGAGCCCAAAGGTCTCTGGCTTGTGAAAGGGGTCACTTGCTCTGTTGTAACCCACTAGTCAATGCACATATGAGAAAGCAATCAGTGAACAACTAAGAAGCCACAACGAACAACTGATGCTTCTCATCTCTCTCTCTTCCTGTCTCTCCGTCCCTATCTGTCCCTCTCTCTGATTCTCTCACTGTCTCTGTCAAAAAAAATTTTTAATTATTCCTTACTTCTTTCTGAGAATAAGGGGCAAAATATCTTGGCTACATTCTTTCAGTAACAGATTCCCTAAGTGTAATCCATGGATTTTTGTATTAGAATCCTCTGGTGGAATGTTGAAAATATATGTTCCTTAGCCCCACCTCTGTACAATCCCTAGAAGTGAGGTAAAAAAAAATCTTCATTTTTAAAAACACCCTAGATTGGCCCTGGCCGATTGGCTCAGTGGATAGGGTGCTGGCCGGTGTACGAATGTGCCAGGTTTGATTCCTGGATCAGGGCACACATGAGAATCAAGCATCTGCTTCTCTATATCTCTCTCTCCCTCTTCTCTCCCTTTTCCTCTCCCACAGCCAGTGGCTTGACTGGTTCAAGTATTGGCCCTGGGTGCTGAGGATAGCTGGGTTGATTCAAGCATCAGCTCCAGACAGGGTTGCTGGGTTGCTGGGTGGATCTTGGTCGGGGAGCATGCAGGAAACTGTCTCACTATCTCCCCTCTTCTCACTTAAAAAAACTGTACCATAAATTGGCATTATGCATACTACAATTTTAAAGCCTCTGCTATTATTTCTGTTTTAAGGATTTCCAAGGTGGAGAGTATTACTTATATTAATTAGTGAAGAAATTTTAAGGTTTCTGTTTAATGTTTGGTAGTTTTTTCCTACATTGTTAGCAAGGACATTTAATATCTGGTAAAAACTTTAATACCCTGCACATGGCCTTAATTTTCTGCTGTGAGCCAGCCGCAACAAGTTTATTCAGATCTTGAGTGGGAACAGTACAAAAATAATGAATATAGACAAAGAACTAAAGACATAAAAGATGGGTTTCAGGAGGGAGCCACAGCTCATGCTAGCAGTAAAAATTACCACCCTAGCAGAGCTGCAGAAAACATAGCCACTGCCCTAACCACATCCTTCTTTATTTTCTGGGCAAGGTGGGCCATTAGAAAATCAATTATGTTTCCAAGGCAATACAAGAATTCCACCAGGTGCAGAAAACCCCCCACCAATACTTAATATACACAACCTTACACAAAGAAGTAACTTCCTTCCAGTCCTTCCGAGGAACATAGGAGGCAGGATGAGCACTGAAGCACAGCCTTTTGCAACTCAATCAGTCAGGTGAGGTGGAAGGTTGGGCATACTGTCAGTTTACAGTCAGCTACCAGCACCTCTGTCCCCCAGATATCCAAACTCTAAAAATCCTATTGATTTTTTGGTCCCCAACAATTTTCTACTTATTTCTAGTTATAATTCTACTATTTATTCATCTACCCACCCATATATCTCATTAATTTGTTCATTCATGAACTTAACAGACATTCATTGACCAAAATTAGTATTAAGCATTTGGTTGTATTGACCACAAAAAGAAGACTATAAGAAGGCATAACATAGAAGAGACGATCTGGGTGTAAAGATATATTTGGGCTTGAATCCTTGGTGTGTTATTTATAAACTATGTGAATTGGGCAAGTTAACTTAATTTTATATATTTATAACATCGACATTAATAGGAAAATTATTTTTACTTTGCAAAGTAACTGAACAGTAAGTCATACAGTTAATATAAACTATACAGTGCAATGTATAACATACATTGTTAAATCTTGTTAGTTACTATAATAATATTATAATCATTATGAATATTTTCCTTGCAAATATTGTATAATCTCCTTCTGCAAAACTACACTGTCTTGAAGGCTTTGGTTTGACAAGGATTTGCTCCAGATATTGGGTTTACAGCTTGACAATAACTTCAAGAAGAGACATACTATTATAGTTTTACCTTGGTAACAAAGTGAACATTTGAGAATAAGTTTATTGAGACTAAAAAGAGTTAAATAAGAAAGGCAAAATAATGTGTAAAGTTAAGAGCACCAGAATATGAGAGGATATTTGGATGAGGAGATTCAAAAAGGTAAAGACTGAAGAAATATGAGTCTAAATTTTAGTTTTGGTCATGATTTTTATGTAGCGCTGTTCACATTGGCAGCTAGTTAGGTATTAATGAAAAAGAAGGGAGACAGACATCTTATTAAGCCCAATTAACTAGGAAGCTACAGTTCACAGACACCCGGCCCCAGGGGGTAGCCAAATCCTCTGCCAAAAGGACAGTAATCTCACCGAGAGGGCAAGAAAGACCAGTCCATTCCTGCAGGAGGAGGAAGAAGAACCAGCGAGGGGGAAATTCCTCTGCTGAGGCCTGTGCAGTAGGAGCCGAAATCACAACCATGAAAGGAAGGAGTCTTACCTGGGAAAATCTGGGGAAAGGACTGGCTAGGATAAGGGCACAGAACCTTGGAATATCCAAGAGAGGTGTTAGATTGGAGGGCCCAGCAGAAGCCTCCAAAGACTTAGGAAGTAGATTGGTTATTTTGAAAGAAACCTTACCGCTTCCCAAATCTAAGAAATACGATTAAAGCTTAACAAAGGCCAGAAGGCATGCAGTCAGTGTCTCTCCAAGCAGCCAAGCAGGCCTGGCTGTGGCGGCCAGTGCAATGCTGAAAGCAGGCTGATGCGAACAGAGACTTTGCTGAACTACCAGTGCCTTGGATGCTGGGCTGATGGCTCAGCAGCTCTGGGGCCTGGCCCTTCCCCTGGGCTTGGTGGGGACAAGTGCAGGCCTGCAGCCCCAGAGGCTGGACTTCGTCTGCAATGAGATGGAGCTAAGCCATGTGGTCGTGGATGAGACATCAGTCACCTGGGAGCAGTCCTTTCTTTTCGCTCCAATAAATCTTACCACTACGCCTCACATACTCTTATGTATGTATACTTGAAATGTGTTTCCTGCTGTAGAAGAACCCATTTCCAGACAGGTCTGGCAGGCCCACGTTGGTCCTGGTCCACACCTGGCAACGATGCCATCAGTGTAGGCATTGATGTAAGGAGACTGAGTGGAATGATGTAACTCATAGCCCTGTGAAGGAAAAACCCATGAAGCTGACTAATTAATACACTACATAAGAATGTAATAATATATAAACATATAAAAACCACATATAAAACCACAGAGAAGAAAATAGTTCAATTTGAAAATTTAAGATATAATACCTATTGAAGAAAATGCAGGCCCACTCCTAATATTTATTTGCAAGGCTTGGAAAAAAACACACAGAGACTGCACAGCATTCATTTAAACTTTAAAAGATATAAATCATGCTAACAAAATTCTATTCTAAATGTGTTTTAAACCCCTGCTATCAAGCAAATGATATTTTATAACAATATTTAAAAACAAATTGGAATTTAATATTTTTTTAAGCCCAGTGAGTTTTCTATTGTAACATGATGTTATAGAGATAATAGGCTTTGAGCCACCAATTTCAGAAGCTCTGTTTTGTTTATACTCCAGGCTTTGTATTGTATAGCAAGGACCTAGGGCCTATCTAGTCACCTGTACTATTCAACCTCCATCTGTTACCTTCCCCCAAAAGCACCCCTTTGCCCATGACCCGCCATTCCTCGATTTATATAAACCACTGGGTGAAGAACTTTCGGCAAGGAATTCTGGAAATCTGGGTACATTAGACACTCTCTAGAAATGTGAATGATATTGATTCGGGATATAGATTGGCTACCTGCAGAACAGGACTCTCTAAAACATGGGGCCTCTGGACAGATTTAAGGAAATGTTTCATATCGCACCACACCTAAATAAAGACAAGATAAATATAGGTTAGAAGAATGGACAGGAATTCATCTGAAGAAGAAAGTAAAGATTTTTCTGAGGAAATGGAACAGATAAGCAAAGGCACAGAGAGAAAATAGAAAATGGTTCGTGCGGGAAGAGTTAACCTGGTCGCCTTGCCGGGGAAAGCTATGTGCTCACAGCAGCCTTGGTGCATGGTCAGTGCATTGTTGTCTCTGAAGAGAGCTGCAATCAAGGATAGAGACCCTTTTGCATTGCTAGGTTCCCAGCTTCCTTATGTGACACCTCCTTGTCATGGGCCTTAGCTAAGACCCTGTTAAGATGCCACTGCCAAGACCTTCTTTTTTTTTTTTTTTTTTTAATTTTTTTGTATTTTGCTTAAGTTGGAAACGGGGAGGCAGTCAGACAGACTCCTGTATGTGCCCGACCAGGATCCACCCGGCATGCCCACCAGGGGGTGATGCTCTGCCCATCTGGGGGCGTCGCTCTGCCGCAATCAGAGCCATTCCAGCGCCTGAGGCAGAGGCCACAGAGCCATCCTCAGTGCCTGGGCAAACTTTGCTTCAACGGAGCCTTGGCTGCGGGAGGGGAAGAGAAAGACAGAGAGGAAGGAGAGGGGGAGGGGTGGAGAAGCAGATGGGCGCCTCTCCTGTGTGCCCTGTCCGGGAATCGAACCCAGGACTCCTGCATGCCAGGCCGACGCTCTACCACTGAGCCAACCAGCCAGGGCCAAGACCTTCTTATAGAGAGGACAGGAGGAGCTTGAAAACATTTTTCTTTACTGGGACTCAATTTTCAGTTTTTTTCCACTTCCAGCCCTTCACCCTCAACCTCATCCAGCCCTAGGGTCCATAAAGTGGCAATAGGCATCTGTTTGGGATGTCCTGGCTTCCGGGACTGTGTTCTCAGTGAGATGATTGTGCTGTGTGCCTCCTGTTACCACCATACACCCCCTTTGCATTGATGCCTTTTTCCTCTGGCCTGATTCACCCTGTGCTCATCTTGGGGGAAAATACTATTGTATGGATTCATCTATCTTATATACTCTCAAATACTCTCTAGTCTATCTTTCTTCGCTAAGTAAGAAAATAGTTTTATTATTAAGTATTAAGAGGAGTATTAAGAGCAATTCTACTCTATATGTTGAAAAATGTTATGTTTAAGAAGAGTCAGAGCCTAAAGAAACTTCAGGGAGTATTGAGTTAAAACTTCCTGCAGTGGCTGTTATTGATCCACACCTGCTTTATAAAAAAGACATTGGAGACAACTCATACAAATGTCATTTGATAGATGCTCAAAAGGTAAGTCAGTTATCAAAGGCTAGTTTCATTTGTGCTAATAATGTAAAAGTAAGCATTATTGAAACTGTATAAATTAAGTGATCACTGTCTTTGCAAAAAGGAAAAAAAAAGTTGTTTCAATATTAAAAAGATTAAAATTTTTATTTTAAAATAATCTCGTATTATTCATGAATAAGTCTGCTTCTGTTCTTTTTTTACTTATAATTATAATACAAAATAAAAACCCTGATTTAAACACATAACTTGCCCTCTGCCCAAATAATCTTATTCTTTTTTTTTTCTTTTTTTTATAATTTTATTTTTTTAATGGGGTGACATCAATAAATCAGGATACATATATTCAAAGATAACAAGTCCAGGTTATCTTGTCGTTCAATTATGTTGCATACCCACCACCCAAAGTCAGATTGTCCTCTGTCACCTTCTATCTTCTTTTTTTGTGCCCCTCCCCACCCCCTATCCCTCTCCCATTCCCCCATCCCCCCCCCCCGTAACCACCACACTCTTATCAATGTCTCTTAGTTTCACTATTATGTTCCATCTACGTATGGAATAATACAGTTCCTGTTTTTTTCTGATTTACTTATTTCGCTTCGTATCATGTTATCAAGATCCCACCATTTTGCTGTAAATGTTCCGATGTCATCATTTCTTATGGCTGAGTAGTATTCCTTAGTGTATATATGCCACATCTTCTTTATCCAGTCATCTATTGATGGGCTTTTTGGTTGTTTCCATGTCCTGGCAACTGTGAACAATGCTGCAATAAACATGGGACTGCATATGTCTTTACGTATCAATGTTTCTGAGTTTTGGGGATATATACCCAGTAGAGGGATTGCTGGGTCATAAGGTAGTTCTATTTTCAGTTTTTTGAGGAACCACCATACTTTCTTCCATAATGGTTGTACTACTTTACATTCCCACCAACAGTGTATGAGGGTTCCTTTTTCTCCACAGCCTCTCCAACATTTGCTATTACCTGACTTGCTAATAACAGCTAATCTAACAGGAGTGAGGTGGTATCTCATTGCCGTTTTGATTTGCATTTCTCTAATAGCTAAAGAAGATGAGCATCTTTTCATATATCTGTTGGCCATTTGTATTTCTTCCTGGGAGAAGTGTCTGTTCATATCCGCTTTTTTATTGAATTGTTTGTTTGTTTGTTGTTGAGTTTTATGAGTTCTTTGTATATTTTGGATATTAGGCCCTTATCTGAGCTGTTGTTTGAAAATATCATTTCCCATTTAGTTGGCTTTCTGTTTATTTTGTTATCAGTTTCTCTTGCTGAGCAAAAACTTCTTAGTCTGATGTAGTCCCATTCATTAATTTTTGCCTTCACTTCTCTTGCCTATGGAGTCAAATTCATAAAATGCTCTTTAAAACCCAGGTCCATGAGTTGAGTATCTATGTCTTCTTCTATGTACTTAATTGATTCAGGTCTTATGTTTAGATTTTTTATCCATTTTGAGTTAATTTTTGTACAGGGGGACAAACTGTAGCCCAGTTTCATTCTTTTGCATGTGGCTTTCCAGTTTGCCCAGCACCATTTATTGAAGAGGCTTTCTTTTCTCCATTGTGTGTTGTTGGCCCCTTTATCAAAAATTATTTGACTATATATATGTGGTTTTATTTCTGGACTTTCTATTCTGTTCCACTGGTCTGAGTGTCTATTTTTCTGCCAATACCATGCTGTTTTGATTGTCGTGGCCCTATAATAGAGTTTGAAGTCAGGTATTGTAATGCCCCCAGCTTCATTCTTTTCCTTTAGGATTGCTTTGGCTATTCGGGGTTTTTTATAGTTCCATATAAATCTGATGATTTTTTTCTCTATTTCTTTAAAAAATGTCATTGGAAGTTTGATGGGAATTGCATTAAATTTGTATATTGCTTTGGGTAATATGGCCATCTTGATTATATTTATTCTTCCTAGCCAAGAACAAGGTATATTCTTCCATCTCATTATATCTTTTTCAATTTCCCTTAACAATGGTTTATAGTTTTCATTATATAAGTCCTTTACATTCTTTGTTATGTTTATTCCTAAGTATTTTTGTTGTTGTTGTTGCAATCGTGAAGGGGATTATTCTTTTGAGTTCCTTCTCAATTGTTTCATTGTTGGCATATAGAAAGGCTATTGACTTCTGTATGTTACCTTTGTATCCTGCGACCTTACTGTATTGGTTTATTGTTTCTAGTAGTCTTTTTGTAGATTCGTTGGGGATTTCGATGTATAGGATCATATCATCTGCAAAAAGTGATACCTTTACTTCTTCTTTTCCAATATGGATGCCTTTTATTTCTTTGTCTTGTCTGATTGCTCTGGCTAGAACCTCTAGTACTACATTAAATAAGAGTGGAGAGAATGGACAACCCTGTCTTGTTCCTGATTAAAGGCGGAAAACCTTCAGTTTAGTGCCATTTAATATGATGTTAGCTGATGGTTTATCATATATGGCCTTTATCATGTTGAGATATTTTCCTTCTATACCCATTTTGTTGAGAGTCTTAAACATAAAATTGTGTTATATTTTATCAAAAGCCTTTTCTGCATCTATTGATAAGATCATGTGGTTTTTGTTCTTTGTTTTGTTGATATGGTGTATTATGTTAACCGTTTTACATATGTTGAACCATCCTTGAGATTCTGGGATGAATCCCACTTGATCATGATGTATTATTTTTTTAATATGTTGTTGTATTCTATTTGCTAGTATTTTGTTTAGTATTTTAGCATCTGTATTCATTAGAGATATTGGTCTGTAGTTTTCTTTTTTTGTGCCATCCTTGCCTGGTTTTGGTATGAGGGTTATGTTGGCCTCATAAAATGTGTTTGGAAGTATTGCTTCTTCTTCAATTTTTTGGAAGACTTTGAGTAGAATAGGAACCAAGTCTTCTTTGAATGTTTGATAAAATTCGCTGGTATAGCCGTCAGGGCCTGGACTTTTATTTTTGGGGAGGTTTTTAATGGTTTTTTCTATTTCTTCTCTACTGATAGATCTGTTTAGGCTTTCTGCTTCTTCTTGACTCAGTCTAGGAAGGTTGTATTGTTCTAGGAATTTATCCATTTCTTCTAGGTTGTTGAATTTAGTGGCATAAAGTTTTTCATAGTATTCTACAATAATTCTTTGTATATCTACGGTGTCTGTGGTGATTTCTCCTCTTTCATTTTGGATTTTGTTTATATGAGTTCTTTCTCTTTTTTCCTTGATAAGTCTTGCCAAGGGTTTGTCAATTTTGTTGATCTTTTCAAAGAACCAGCTCCTTGTTCTATTAATTTTTTCTATAGTTTTTCTGTTCTCTAATTCATTTATTTCTGCTCTGATTTTTATTATCTCCTTTCTTCGGCTGGTTTTGGGTTGTCTTTGTTCTTCTTTTTCTAGTTCCTTAAGGTGGGAAGTTAAATGGTTCACTTGGGCTCTCTCTTGTTTGTTCATATATGCCTGAAGCGATATGAACTTCCCTCTTATCACTGCTTTTGCTGCATCCTATAGATTCTGATATGTCGTATTGTCATTTTCATTAGTCTGTATATATCTTTTGATCTCTGCACTTATTTCTTCTTTGACCCATTCATCTTTTAAAAGTATGTTGTTTAGTTTCCACATTTTTGTGGGTTTTTCCCCTTCTTTTTTGCAGTTGAATTCTAGTTTCAAGGCTTTATGATCAGAAAATATGCTTGGTACAACTTCAATTTTTCTGAATTTGCTGATGTTGTTTTTGTGGCCCAACATATGGTCAATTCTTGAGAATGATCCATGTACACTGGAGAAAAATGTATACTCAGTCACTTTGGGATGAAATGTCCTGTAGATGTCTATCATATCATATCTAGTGTTTTGTTTAAGGCCACTATGTCTTTGTTGATTCTCTGTTTGGATGACCGATCTAGAGCCGTCAGTGGTGTATTGAGGTCTCCAAGTATGATTGTATTTTTGTCAGTTTTTGTTTTAAGATCAATAAGTAGCTGTCTTATATATTTTGGTGCTCCTTGGTTTGGTGCATATATATTAAGAATTGTTATGTCTTCTTGATTCAGTGTCCCCTTAGCCATTATGAAATGGCCATTTTTGTCTCTGAATACTTTTCCTGTCTTGTAGTCAGCATTATCCGATATGAGTATTGCTACACCTGCTTTTTTTTGGATGTTATTTGCTTGGAGTATTGTATTCCAGCCTTTCACTTTGAATTTGTTTTTATCCTTGTTACTTAGATGAGTTTCCTGTAGGCAGCATACAGTTGGATTTTCTTTTTTAATCCATTCTGCTACTCTGTGCCTTTTTATTGGTGAGTTTAATCCGTTTACATTTAGTGTAATTATTGATACTTGTGAGTTCCCTATTGCCATTTTGTAGATTGCTTTCTGTTAGTTTTGTGTCTTGTTTGATCCTTCTCTTTCGTTTTTCTATCTTTTGTTTTTATTTGGTTGTATTCCATACATCTTTCCTCTGTTGCTATCTTTTTTATCTCGTGTGCTTCTGTGGTGGTTTTTTCAATGGTGGTTACCTTTGAGTAATGAAAAGGGTCCCTACCCTGTTCATTGTAGCGAACTATTTTGTGAGTACTTTTGCACTCCATCGTCCTTTGCTACTGTTAATCTCCATCTTCTCCCCCTCTTTCTTTTTGTTGTTGTCACAGTTTAAATTTGGTTTTATTGAGTGACGTCACGGAAATGGCGCCGTGAGAAACGCGTCCGACAGCTCTCCCCTAAATCACAACAAATTTATCAACTAGAAACAGAAAAATTTATCCTCGGAGCATTCCGGAGTTCCACACAAACTGAAAGCAAAAGGACTGTTATCACTTGAATATGAGAGACGAGGGTGTGGAGGAAGCTACCGCAGCGACGCTTATTCAAGCCGCCAGGGAGTGCGCCTGCGGTGAGTCAGCCCATATACTTGGGAACCACGAGCCGCCGCGAGCGGCCGATTGCGAGCCGCCGCAAGCCCCCACGAGCTGCCGCGAACCCCTGCGAACCGCCACCGCGAGCTGCCGCGAGCCCCCGCCAACCGCCACCGCGAGCGGCCGCCACGAGCCGCCACGCGCGCGCCCGGTCCGGTTGAGCACTGCTGACGTTCCCAGCGGCCCACACACTGCGAGTGGGGGTCGCCGGCCACCGGTGCCCGGAGCGCCCCAATCACGCGCGTGCCTTGGGCATTCCCCACGCCCAGGGTGCCCTGCTGGCCCGCACACCCAGGGCACTCCATTATCCTGCGCCTGGTGTGGTCCAGCCGCCAGCAGCGGGGCGAGCGGGAGAGGCTTGGGAGATTCTCTCCGTGGGC
Source organism: Saccopteryx bilineata (assembly GCF_036850765.1). NCBI lineage: Eukaryota > Metazoa > Chordata > Mammalia > Chiroptera > Emballonuridae > Saccopteryx > Saccopteryx bilineata. The sequence goes on from NC_089498.1 coordinate 67,352,977, forward strand.
GGGGCACCTCACCCAGCCATTCAAGCTAACAATCAAGCGTTGGGGGAGGGGCGCGCGCAGGCAGCCTAAAATACCTTCGGAAGCACAGCTGAGACCCAATCACTGAAATTAGCTTAACCCATAAAATCTGTGCACCCTTGGTTCTAATTGATAAGATCTCTCTCAGTTCAGCGATCCAAGACAAGAGGCGTGATATTTTTTAGTGCCTTTCGCTAAAGGGGCGGGGGCAACTTCAGATTGATAGAGCCTCCATATTCAGGGATAAACGCTAACAAGAAGGACTTGGCAGATAATAAGGTCTATACTACACTAGTCGTAAGCAGAGACTAGTGCCTCTTCTTCCCTGCAAAAACAGGCTACAAAGTGTGGAAAGCCTGGGTTGAGAGGTCCAACTAAATGATAGGCGCTGAACAGTCACCTTGACAACAATTGACTCCCACCCCCGCCTGATTACACTGGAGGCCCTGACTCTCAGAGCCTTTCCCAAAGCCTTGCACTGAGTGGGGATAGAGTGGGGATTTCCCAGCTCTTTGAGCCTCTTACTACCCAGGCAGAAGCAGTTGCAGCCTTATAGCTGGATCACCAGGCTGCTAATTCAGAAAGGGGGGACTAGGAGAGAGAATCCAGGAAAGCAAACTCTCTCATCGTTGGACCCTGCAAACGCCAACAAGCCTTTACTTCCAGCAAGACTAAAGCCAATTATATGACATTGCCATAGAATCCCATCAACTGCAAATTCCTACCTAGAAGTGACACAGGGGCAGAGCCTGGGGTACAGAGTCACCGACTAGGAAGAGGGAGAGAAAAGGAAAAGGAAGAAGTTAACCTCTCAAAATCAAGAAAAACCCACAGACTTTACAACTTGATCCACTAATTTTCTTTTGTTGTTGTTGTTGTTGTTGTTTGTTTCTTCTATCTTTTTGCCTTTATTTCCTCCACCTCGGTCCTTCTATTCTCTGCCCATCTTATGCTTCCCCTTTCTTGAACTACACTACCCATGAGTGTTGCATTTTATTTTTCTTCTTCATCCTCACCCTCCTTTAAGGTTATACTCCAAAACACTTAACTCTCACTCTCTCCTCTTTTGTTTTTTTTTTTTTTGTCTTGCTTTATTTTGTTTTTTTCTCCTCCTATTTTATTTCTTCCTTCGTTTTTCTCTTTTTCTTATTTTTTCCTTTCTATTCGTTTTTTCTTTTCTCATTTTACTTTCCTCCCATATAATCCTCAATCACAAACAAATTAGTTAATTTGGGACTCAAGGCTTTTTTTTGGCTTTATTTCTCTTTTTTGCTTTTGTTTTTATTTTTTTTCTCTTGTTTGTTTATTTTTGTGGCATTTTGGGTCCTCCCAACCCAAGGTCTCCATTGTATTTAGTCTTCGCTCCACTTAATACAACAGATTTTTACTTATTATTTTTATTTTTTCTTCTTTATTATTCTTTTTTGGTCCTTTTTTCTGATTCCCTCTTATCCCTCTCATTATATCTCTTAGTTGACCATCACTTACAAGCAAATCATCTTATGCTTGTCTAAGATTTTCTTCCTTTTTTTTTTTTTTTTTTTTTGCATTTAGTAGGTCCCTACTCCCTTTTTTTGCCCCTTGAACTCTTCACCCCAAATCAGGCCCTCCATTATAGGCACGATATTTCCCTGAGGAGGAGAGGAGGGAAAGAGAAGAGAGAAAAAAAGGGGGAAATAATAAATTATTACTGTTTTTTTTTGTGGGGTGTTTTACCCTTTTTTTTTTTTTCTTTTTACTCTTTATTAATTCTAATTAGTGCTATCAATAAGACCACCCTCAGATGCCGATACGAAAGATGAAATCGAATATTATGGATACAAAAGAAAGAGAGGTAACACAAATAGAGTGGAAAAATCTATGGAGAAAAGACTTAACATATTGGAAGCCTTGGAGCTAAATGACAGAGAATTTAAAATAGAAATCTTAAAAATACTCAGAGATATACAAGAAAACACAGAAAGGCAATATAGGGAGATCAGAAAACATCTCAATGAACACAAAGAATATATTACCAAGGAAATTGAAACTATAAAAACAAATCAAACAGAAATGAAAAACTCAATTCACGAGCTGAAAAACGAGGTAACAAGCTTAGCTAACAGAACAGCCCAGATTGAAGATAGGATTAGTGAAATAGAAGACAAACAACTTGAGGCACAACAGAGAGAAGAAGAAAGAGACTCAAAAATAATAAAAAATGAGAAAGCCCTACAGGAATTGTCTGACTCCATCAGAAAGAATAACATAAGAATAATAGGTATATCAGAGGGAGAAGAGAAAGAAAATGGAATGGAGAATATACTCAAACAAATAATAGACGAGAACTTCCCAAGCCTGTGGAAGGAACTAAAGCCTCAAATTCAAGAAGCAAACAGAACACCAAGTTTTCTTAACCCCAACAAACCCACTCCAAGGCACATCATAATAAAGATGACACAAACCAATGACAAAGAAAAAATTCTCAAGGCAGCCAGGGAAAAGAAGAGTACAACATATAAAGAAGGCCTATTAGATTATCATCAGATTTCTCAGCAGAAACTCTACAAGCTAGAAGAGAGTGGACCCCAATATTTAAAGTCCTGAAAGAGAGGAACTTTCAGCCAAGAATACTATACCCATCAAAGCTATCCTTCAAGTATGAAGGAGATATAAAAACATTCACAAATACAGAAAAGATGAGAGAATTTATCAACAGAAAGCCCCCACTCCAGGAAATACTAAGGGGGGTTTTCCAACCAGATTCAAAGAACAAAAGAAAACAACACCACAAGTAACAGCTCCACCAAGAACACAATAAAACCAAACTTAAACTGTGACAACAAAGGAAATAAAGGGGGGAGAGGATGGAGATTAACAGTAGCAAAGGATGATGAAGTGAGAAATACTTATAAGATAGGGTACTACAATGAATATGGTAGGTACCCTTTCCATTACTTAATGGTAACCACTCTCAAAAAAACCACCACAAAAACACTTGACTTAAAAAAGGTAGCAACAGAGGAAAGAAGTATGGAACACAAACAAACAAAAACAAATGATAGAAAAACAAAAGAGAAGAATCAAACTAGATACAAAACTAACAGAAAGCAATTTATAAAATGGCAGTAGGGAACCCACAACTGTCAATAATTACACTAAATGTAAATGGATTAAACTTACCAATAAAAAGACACAGAGTAGCAGAATGGATTAAAAAAGAAAATCCAACTATATGCTGCCTACAAGAAACACATCTAAGCAACAAGGATAAAAACAAATTCAAAGTGAAAGGCTGGAAAACAATATTCCAAGCAAACAACACCCAAAAAAAAGCAGGTGTAGCAATACTCATATCTAATAATGCTGACTACAAGACAAAAAAAATACTCAGAGACAAAAATGGTCATTTCATAATGATTAAGGGGAAATTGAATCAAGAAGACATAACAATCCTTAATATATATGCACCAAACCAAGGAGCACCAAAATATATAAGACAGCTACTTATTGACCTTAAAACAAAAACTAACAAAAATACAATCATACTTGGAGACCTCAATACACCGCTGACGGCTCTAGATCGGTCATCCAAACAGAGAATCAATAAAGATATAGTGGCCTTAAACGAAATACTAGAACACCTGGATATGATAGACATCTACAGGACACTTCATCCCAAAGCGACAGAGTATACATTTTTCTCTAGTGTACATGGAACATTCTCAAAAATTGACCATATGTTGGGCCACAAAGACAATATCAGCAAATTTAGAAAAATTGAAATTGTACCAAGCATATTTTCTGATCATAAAGCCTTGAAACTAGAATTCAACTGCAAAAAAGAGGGGGAAAAACCCACAAAAATGTGGAAACTAAACAACATACTCCTAAAAAATGAATGGGTCAAAGAAGAAATAAGTGCAGAAATCAAAAGATATATACAGACAAATGAAAATGAAAATACGACATATCAGAATCTCTGGGATGCAGCAAAAGCAGTAATAAGAGGAAAGTTCATATCACTTCAGGCCTATATGAACAAACAAGAGAGAGCCGAAGTAAACCACTTAACTTCGCACCTTAAGGAACTAGAAAAAGAAGAACAAAGACAACCCAAAAGCAGCCGAAGAAAGGAGATAATAAAAATCAGAGCAGAAATAAATGAAATAGAGAACAGAAAAAATATAGAAAAAATTAATAGAACAAGGAGCTGGTTCTTTGAAAAGATCAACAAAATTGACAAACCCTTGGCAAGACTCACCAAGAAAAAAAGACACAGGACTCAAATAAATAAAATCCAAAATGAAAGAGGGGAGAGCACCACAGACATCATAGAAATACAAAGAATTATTGTAGAATACTATGAAAAATTATATGCCACCAAATACAACAATCTAGAAGAAATGGATAAATTCCTAGAACAATACAACCTTCCTAGACTGAGTCATGAAGAGGCAGAAAGCCTAAACAGACCAATCAGCAGGGAGGAAATAGAAAAAACTATTAAAAATCTCCCCAAAAATAAAAGTCCAGGCCCAGACGGTTATACTAGTGAATTCTATCAAACATTCAAAGAAGACTTGGTTCCTATTCTACTCAAAGTCTTCCAAAAAATTGAAGAAGAAGCAATACTTCCAAACACATTTTATGAGGCCAACATAACCCTCATACCAAAACCTGGCAAGGATGGCACAAAGAAAGAAAACTACAGACCAATATCTCTAATGAATACAGATGCTAAAATACTAAACAAAATACTGGCAAACCGAATACAACAACATATTAAAAAAATAATACATCATGATCAAGTGGGATTCATCCCAGAATCTCAAGGATGGTTCAACATATGTAAAACGGTTAACATAGTACACCATATCAACAAAACAAAGAACAAAAACCACATGATCTTATCAATAGATGCAGAAAAGGCTTTTGATAAAATACAACACAATTTTATGTTTAAGACTCTCAACAAAATGGGTATAGAAGGAAAATATCTCAACATGATAAAGGCCATATATGATAAACCATCATCCAACATCCTATTAAACGGCATAAAACTGAGGACTTTCTACCTTAAATCAGGAACAAGACAGGGTTGTCCACTCTCTCCACTCTTATTCAACGTGGTGCTAGAAGTTCTGGCCAGAGCAATCAGACAAGACAAAGAAATAAAAGGCATCCATATCGGAAAAGAAGAAGTAAAGCTATCACTTTTTGCTGATGATATGATCCTATACATCGAAAACCCGAAGGACTCCAGAAAAAGATTATTAGAAACAATAAACCAATACAGTAAGGTCGCAGGATACAAAATTAACATACAAAAGTCCATAGCCTTTCTATATGCCAACAATGAAATATTAGAAAACCAACTCAAAAAAATAATCCCCTTCACGATTGCAACAAAAAAAATAAAATACCTAGGAATAAACATAACAAAGAACGTAAAGGACCTATATAATGAAAATTACAAAGCATTGTTAAGGGAAATCGAAAAAGATAAAATGAGATGGAAAAATATCCCTTGTTCTTGGATAGGAAGAATAAATATAATCAAAATGGCCATATTACCCAAAGCAATATACAAATTTAATGCAATTCCCATCAAAATCCCTATGAGATTTTTTAAAGAAATGGAACAAAAAATCATCAGATTTATATGGAAGTATAAAAAACCCCGAATAGCAAAAACAATCCTAAGGAAAAAGAATGAAGCTGGGGGCATTACAATACCTGACTTTAAACTATATTATAGGGCCACGATAATCAAAACAGCATGGTATTGGCAAAAAAATAGACACTCAGACCAATGGAACAGAATAGAAAGTCCAGAAATAAAAGCACATATATATGGTCAAATAATCTTTGATAAAGGGGCCAACAACACACAATGGAGAAAAGAAAGCCTCTTCAACAAATGGTGTTGGGAAAACTGGAAAGCCACATGCAAAAGAATGAAACTCGACTACAGCCTGTCCCCGTGTACTAAAATTAATTCAAAATGGATCAAAGACCTAAATATAAGACCTGAAACAATAAAGTACATAGAAGAAGACATAGGTACTAAAATCATGGACCTGGGTTTTAAAGAACATTTTATGAACTTGACTCCAATGGCAAGAGAAGTGAAGGCAAAGATAAATGAATGGGACTACATCAGAATTAAAAGTTTTTGCTCAGCAAGAGAAACTGATATCAAAATAAACAGACAGCCAACTATATGGGAACTGATATTTTCAAACGACAGCTCAGATAAGGGCCTAATATCCAAAATTTACAAAGAACTCATAAAACTCAACAACAAACAAACAAACAATCCAATAAAATTGGGAAGAGGACATGAACAGACACTTCTCCCAGGAAGAGATACAAATGGCCAACAGATATATGAAAAGATGCTCAGCTTCATTAGTTATTAGAGAAATGCAAATCAAAACTACAATGAGATACCACCTCACTCCTGTTAGATTAGCTATTATCAACAAGATGGGTAATAGCAAATGTTGGAGAGGCTGTGGAGAAAAAGGAACCCTCATTCACTGTTGGTGGGACTGTAAAGTAGTACAACCATTATGGAGGAAAGTATGGTGGTTCCTCAAAAACCTGCAAATAGAACTACCTTATGACCCAGCAATCCCTCTACTGGGTATATACCCCAAAACCTCAGAAACATTGGTACGTGAAGACACATGTAGCCCCATGTTCATTGCAGCACTGTTCACAGTGGCCAAGACATGGAAACAACCAAAAAGCCCTTCCATAGAAGACTGGATAAAGAAGATGTGGCACATATACACTATGGAATACTACTCAGCCATAAGAAATGATGACATCAGATCATTTACAGCAAAATGGTGGGATCTTGATAACATTATAAGGAGTGAAATAAGCAAATCAAAAAAAAAGAAGAACTACATGATTCCATACATTGGTGGAACATAAAAATGAGACTAAGAGACATGGACAAGAGTGTGGTGGTTACCAAGGGTGGGGGGGGAGGGAGGACATGGGAGGGAGGGAGGGAGAGAGTTAGGGGGCGGGGGAGGGGCACAGAGAACTAGATAGAGGGTGACGGAGGACAATCTGACTTTGGGCGAGGGGTTTGCAACATAATTTGATGACAAAATCACCTAGACATGTTTTCTTTGAATATATGTACCCTGATTTATTAATGTCATCCCATTACCATTAATAAAAATTTATTAAAAAAAAAATTTGGTTTTATTGTGTTCTTCTTGGAGCTTTTACTTGTGGCTCTGTTTTTTTTTTGTTCTTTGTATCTGATTGGAGAACCCCCTTTAGTAATTCCTGGAGTGGGGGTTTTCTGATGATAAATTCTCTCATCTTTTCTGTATCTGTGAATGTTTTTATTTCTCCTTCGTATTTGAAGGATAGCTTTGATGGGTATAGTATTCGTGGCTGAAAGTTCCTCTCTTTCAGGACTTTAAATATTGGGGTCCACTCTCTTCAAGCTTGTAGAGTTTCTGCTGAGAAATCTGATAATAATCTAATGGGCCTTCCTTTATATGTTGTATTCTTCTTTTCCCTGGCTGCCTTGAGAATTTTTTCTTTGCTGTTGGTTTGTGTCAATTTCATTATGATATGCCTTGGAGTAGGTTTGTTGGGGTTAAGAAAACTTGGAGTTCTGTTTTCTTCTTGAACTTGAGGCTTTAGTTCTTTCCACAGGCTTGGGAAGTTCTCATCTATTATTTTTTGAGTATGTTCTCCATTCCATTTTCTCTCTCTTCTCCCTCTGATATACCTATTATTCTTATGTTATTCTTTTTGATGGAGTCAGATAATTCTTGTAGGGCTATCTCATTTTTTTTAATTTTTGAGTCTCTTTCTTCTCTCTGTTGTGCCTCAAGTTGTTTGTCTTCTATTTCACTACTCCTCTCTTCTATCTGACCTGTTCTATTAGCTAAGCTTGTTACTTTGTTTTTCAGCTCGTGAATTGAGTTTTTCATTTCTGTTTGATTTGTTTTTATAGTTTCAATTTCCTTGGACATATATTCTTTGTGTTCATGGAGTTGTTTTCTGAGCTCCCTATATTGCCTTTCTGTGTTTTCTTGTATATCTCGGAGGATTTTTAGGATTTCTATCTTGAATTCTCTGTCATTTAGCTCCAAGGTTTCCAATATATTAAATTTTTTCTCCATAGATTTTTCCTCATCTAGCTGTGTTACCTCTCTTTCTTTTGTATCCATGATATTCGATTTTCTCTTCCTTTATGGCATCTGAGGGTGATTTTGTTGATCGTATTAATAAGATTTAATAAAGAATAAAAAGTTAAAAAAAATAAAAAAATAAAAAATCGAAAAGAGTTGTTTTTTTAAAAAAAATTAATAATGAAATAAAGAAAAATAAAATAAAATAAAAATTAAAAAAAAAGGAATTTATTCCCCCCCTCCTTTTTTCCTCTCCTCTCCTCTCCCCTCTTTCTTGAGAAAATCTTGTGGTGGACTGTGAGTTATAACAAACAATGCCTGTGATGGAGGGCCTGAATTGGGGAAAAGTAATAAAGGGGCAAAAAAGAGAAAAAATAAAAGGAAAAAAAAAAAAGAAAAAAGAAAAAAAAAGAGCATATGGACCCACAAAAAGCAAATAAGAAAAAAATTTGGGTCAAGAATAAAATGATTTGCTTTTAGGTGTTGGTTGTCTAAGAGTTATGATGAGAGGAATAAGAGGAAAACGGAAAAATGGGGGGACAAATTAAAAACTTACTATTGTATTTAATGGAACAAGAACTAGATAATATGGAGAGGCAGGGATGGGAGCACTGCTAGTGAGTTAAAAAGGTGAAGTAAAAACCCCCCAAAATGCCACAAACATAGGTTTGAGTCCCAGATAAGATAATTTGTTTGTTATTGAGGTTTGAATGAGAGGAGATGTAAAGGAGAAAGGAAGAAACTAATATAGAGGGAGAAAAGAAAGAGAGAGAGAGAAAAAAAGAGGGAACCACTAAAAGAAGAAAAAAGAAAGGAGAGAGAGAGAGAGAGTTAAGGGTTTTGGAGTGCAACCCTCATAGAGAGAAAGGAAGAGAAGAGAAAAGATAATGGGAGATGTAACACTTATGGGTAGTGTAGTTCAAGGAGAGGAGAGAGTAAGACCGGCAGAGAGTTAATCGGCCAAATTGGAGGAGGAAAAAAAAGTATCAAGAATGAAGATAAGGGAAACAAACGAACAAATATAATAAAATGGGATAGGTTATAAAGTCTGCAGATTATTCTTGATTTTGAGAGGTTATCTTCTTGCTTTTTCTTTTCTCTCCCTCTTCCTGGTCGGTGACTCTGTACCCCGGGTTCTGCCCCTTTGGCACGCTCAGGTAGAGGTTTGCAGTTGATAAGTCTCTATGGCAATGTCATGTATTGTGCTTTAGTCTCGTTGGGAGTCGAGGCTCATTAGCATTTATAGGCTCCAACAGTGAGAGAGTCCGTGTTCCTGGAGCTTTTCTCCTAGTCTTTTCTTCCTCAATTAGTAGCCTGATAATCCAGCTATGGGGTTGCTGCTGCCTCTGCCTGGATAGTAAGAGGCTCAAAGAGCTGGCAACTTTCCACTCTATTTCCACTCAGCACAGGGCTCTGGGTAAGGCTCAGTCAGTCAGAGCTGCTAGCATAATCAGGTGGGCTTTCCGCCCACTCAAAGACCTCTGGCTCTGCCACTCTGTCCGGTAACACAAGTGGGCGCCCATTTCCGGGGCACTTGGAGGAAACTCTCACTCACTGTCTGCAACTAGGATATCTGGCCAGCAATCTCACGCTCTGAGTGAAACCCCCAACCGCAGGGAAAAGTTGCAGCGTTGGAATTGAGTCTCGCTCCATCCCCGTGCGCGGCTTTTGCAAGGCGCTGGGGTGGCCCAAGATTCCGCTTTGGCTCACACAAAGGCCCCTGACTCTGCCCCTCTGTGCGATAACACGGGCGCGCACTGCCGAGGCACTCGGAGGAATTGCTCACTCATTATCTGCGCGCGCAAACCAGGATATGAGGCCGGCTGCGGTTTCCTCTGAGTGAAACACCCTCCAGCACGGAAAATCTCCACCGTTGGAATTAGTTCTCACTCCCTCCCGTGCGTGGCTTTCCCAGGGTGCTGGGGCTGCCCAGAGACTCTGCCCTCGGCCCACAGAAAGGCCTCTGACCCTGCCTCTCCGTGGGGCAACACGGGCACCCACTTCCGGGGCTTAGGAAGAAATCTCTCGCCCACTAACTGCGTTCACGCTGACCAGGAGACCAGGTAAAATGGCCGCTCTGCTTGTCTTTCTTTGTTTGGGTTTGGCGCGAGTGTTAGCTTGTATTGCCCGGGTTGCCACAGGATTAGATTTTCCTCGGCTTGGATCTCCGTGCCACAGCCTGGTTCGGCTGTTTGTGCCACGGCGGCCTGGATCTATTCAACCCCTTTGCCCGCCTCAGTTTCTATATTCACAGTTACCAGAGAAAGCCGCCCTGTTTAGGTTAGTGAGGAAGGTGGAGCATTTTTTACTCCCTATTTCCTTCGGGGTTTGGTTGTATATTTAGCCAATTTTTCACTCAATCATACCTTTGGGTGTATTGCGAAGCATCTGGAAGCTCCAAGTATAGGTTTTTCTGTTTCTGGTTGAAGATCTTGTTGAGTTTTGGGGGAGATTTATCGGTATCGCTTCCTACCCCGCCATTACTCTGACCAATAATCTTATTCTTATTAAAAGTTTCTAATTATAAGTAAGCATCAAAATTTCTTCTTCTTATATGCTTTATTTCTCTGATTTCCCATCTGCTCTGGCTCCTGCAGTTTGGAAGTATGATCAACTTTTTTGACTCACAATTCTGCTATTCTACCTCTGTCTTAGGACCTGCAGTACACATTACAGCATATATAAGTTTGTCCCGAGCTCATATCAAGTCTAGGCTGGAGGGGAAATATCCATAGCTCTCTCTAGGAAATAAAGGCATAGCAGCCTTTAACTACAGGCATTCTGGATTCATCTAGGCTGTCTCAGAGATTTTTTAAAATTTATTTTTAGAGAAGGGAGAGAGAGGAAGGGGGAGAAACAGGAAGCATCAACTCCCATATGTGCCTTGACCAGGCAAGCTCAGGGTTTTGAACCAGTGACCTCAGTTTTCCATATCTATGCTTTATCCACTGCCCACCACAGGTCAGGCCTGCCTCAAAGATTTAAACACAAGACACACCCATGAGATCTAGGGGCCTAGACATATGTTACCTGGGCATAACTGAGTTTGCAAGGCCAACCTTAGGGTAAAAATCAGTGAAAGCAGCAGGTTACAAAATATATGGACAAAGAACATGGAATGGGGGGAAGAAATGTTTGTGGAGAGAAACAGAGGAGACTCAGGGTCTGCTGGGTTTATAATTCCAAAACAGTTCCAGCTATTACCTACTGCTAAAATAGGAGTGTTAAATTGTGATTAAGCTTGGTTCTCCTTAAACCTGTGGCAACAAATGCAAATGCCAACAGAGGACAGATACATAAATGAATGATCATTATGATCACATTGGGTAATGGATAAACTGGCAAAATGAAGAGAAACACTCATTGTTTAGTAAGAGCAGCTGTTCCTCAGGTACAAACTATTATTGCTATTTGTAAACAAAGGCCAATGTTGCCATCTATTGATTAAAGAGGAGCTGCATATATGCAAATTAGATGAACTCATTAAAAATATTGGTGCAAATTAAGAAAGGAAAAATGATATTCTATGCAGACAAAATAAAGTCTGCACCTGTCTGCAGAACACCAGTTTGGGAGAACCATTTAGATAGAAAAAAACATTGAGTTGGGAAGTCAATGTCTGACTGTGGGGAAAACAGCTGTTTTAGGTTTGCTCACTTGCCCTTTGAATGATTAGTGCAGGGGTCGGGAAACTTTTTGGCTGAGAGAGCCATGAATGCCACATATTTTAACATGTAATCCGTGAGAGCCATACAACAACCCGTGTAAGTTAGGCATTATCCAATAAAAATTTAGTGTTATCCCAGAGGATAGCTGTGATTGGCTCCAGCCACTTGCAACCATGAACATGAGCAGTAGAAAATGAATGGATTGTAATACATAAGAATGTTTTATATATTTATTTATTTATTTATATATTTATATTTATTTATTATTTTTTTTAGAGAGGAGAGACAGAAGGGAGAGTGGGGGGAGGAACAGGAAGCATCAACTCCCATATATGCCTTCAGGCAAGCCCAGGGTTTTGAACCGGTGACCTCAGCATTCCAGGTCAATGCTTTATCCACTGCGCCACCACAGGCAAGAATATTTTATATTTTTAACATTATTTTTTTTAATTAAAGATTTGTCTGCGAGCCAGATATAGCCATCAAAAGAGCCACATCTGGCTCACAAGCCATAGGTTCCCAACCCCTGGATTAGTGCATGAGCACGTGGCAGAGCCATGTGTGTGTAGCCTATATAATGTTATGGGTGCTTTCACTAATGGAGGTATTTGGTGGATTACCTGCCTGCCACTGTGAGGGGCCATTTTGCTGTCATTTGCCTGCTGCTGTGAGAAGTAGTTTTCCCTGCCTGTTTGCCCCCCTGCCCTTGGGTGACTCAAATAAATGGGAATGTACCAACAACACTTTGCAGCTCTGCAGTTCTTCTACCATCTTTCTGAATCCAGTGTAAACTGGCCTGGCCTCAGTCACTGGCGTCACACTGACTTTGACCATCTTGGAAAATTTAGGTGGATATTAACCTAATAAAGACTCAACAATGTTGAAAGTCATTATATTCTGTTATTAGAATAGAATGGCTTGTCCTGGCTGGTTTGCTCAGTGCATAGAGCATCAGCCTGGTGTATGGATGCCCCAGGTTCAATTCCTAGTCAGGGTACATAAGAGAAGAGACCATCTGCTTCTATCCTTCTCCTTCTCCCCCTTCTCTCCCTCTTCTCCTCCCTCAGTCAGTAGCTTGATTCGAGTGTCACCATGAGGGATTAGGGATGGCTCTGTTGATTTGAGCATCAGCCCCAGACAGGGATTGCTGGGTGGGTTCCAGTTGGGCACATGCGAGAGTCTGTCTCACTATCTGCCCTCCTCTCACTTTAAAAAAAAAAACAGTATACAACCATATCTCTTATAATTGGGCTACTCCCTTTCTTCCGGCTTGATTATTATATAATATTCCAAATGGTAGCATTGCAGAACAACATGTGTGTCTATTCTCCAGAGGCCAGAAATCCAAAGTGTAGTTAACTAATAACTAATATAACAACTACTGTAAATATTCCATTCTTTATACCTAGCATATATGAATGAACTAATTAGTGTCAGCCCTGAGATGCAATCAACAGATAAAATACAACCATATATATGCCCTCGAAAAAAACAATAAAGTAAATAAGGAAATAAGAAGCAAAACCTTCTCAAATGAGTGAAAACATTCAAAAAATATTTACCAATTCTTACCTTAAAATAGTTTAAATTTATATTTTTATGTGACTATTACATTCATTAGGCAATATTTGAATATTAAAATCTTAGGTAATTCAGTCATTTCCATTTTTTAATATTTCATTAATAGAGTGAATAATATACTTTTACAAATATCATACTCAAGGTATCTATTGTGTAAAGAAATATCGATTTTTAATTTAGACATATTATTGGATTTTTAGTAACTCCCTTATTATTTTTCTTATTGTATCTTATTTTTTTCATTAATCCAATTATGAACATAAAACAATATTGATATTTATTTGTAGGTACAAGAAAATTACAAAATAAAATTCTATTTAGAGATATTTCTGTTAATATTAGCATCTTTAATTTATACAAGAAGTAGTTCAGCATCTTTTGTTTATATTTGAAAAACTTGTTTTCTCAGAATCCTGAGTACATGGATACATACACATTCACAAGCCCAGAATTGTATGCGTTCTATGTATATAAGATGGGTCAGGGAGATTTGGAGTGCAGTGCATGATCAGTGTTATTATAAATACATGGACTTACTAAAATTTCAGTGACATGAACAAATAATTACATGAGGCAAATGTATAGTTTTGGTATGTTGCAATATCAAACAAACAAAAACATGGACTTATAAATTTGATAGTGTCAGTAATGTGCCTTAAAATTATTCACAATTTCAGTCTGATAATTCCACTTCTAGGAATTATTTAAAGGAAATATGCATATAAACACAAAGATATATGTACTAAGAAATTTGTTATGGTATTTGTTAAAATAAGAGAAAATAAACCAAGATCTTAGAACAATGGTATATATATTTGAAGAGATATTATAAATAGATAAACTTTTTTTTTTTAATTTAGTGAGAGGAAGGAGGCAGACTCAGAGTCACACATGTGTCCCACCGGGATCCACCCAGCAAGCCCACTAGGGGGTGATATTCTGCCCATCTGGGATACTCCTCTGTTGCTCAGCAACTGAGATCTTCTTAGTGCCTGAGGTGGAGGCCATGGAGCCATCCTCAGCGGCCCAGGGCTAACCCAATCTAATCAACCCATGGCTGCAGAAGAGGAAGAGAGAGAGAGAGAGAGAGAAGGAGAAGTGAGAGTGGGAGGGGTGATGAAACAGACGGGTGCTTCTCCTGTGTGCCCTGACCCAGGAGTTGAACCCCGAACATCCACATGCCAGGCAGATAGTCTACCACGAGCAAACTGACTAGGACCCTTTTTAAACATTTTTTAAAAGAAAGTTAATTATGATGTGAGAAACTACCTTTGTTCTAATATTATATGAAGCGAAACAAAGCATAAAGCTTTATGCATATTATGGTCACAATTTTATTTTAAAATATACTCAATGATAGAAGGAATTATTGCATATTAAAATATAAATAGTGAACACTCTTCTACTGTGAGATTACAGTAGATTTTATACCTAATATCCTAAATAAAATAAAATGTATAAATTAATTTTTAAATTGATATATACTTTATGCAGAATATAGTTTTGTAAAAATCACAAAATAAAAAAGAAATTTCATAATCCTTGGATTCCAGAAGTAAATAGTTAAAAGCCATGGAACTTATTAAATAGCTTCTAACCATGACAGCTTCTGATGAACAGACATAAAAATCAAGAATGATGTATCATACATACCTCCAAAACCAGATGCTGGAGAAAGTTCCATTTCATAACTCACCAATGTCCTCTATTCTTAACTAGTGTATTCTTAAGGACCTATATCTTTGTTTTATAAATAAAAAATAAAGGAATTTGAATAAAATAATTTTAAAAGTATATAAACTATGTTTTTTGCCATTTGAAAAATTAGAGGCTATTGCATATTTCCTAAAGCCACTTAATTAATATAAAGGTACCCAGAGAATCTCATTAAATTCAGCCAGTAATAGTTGAGCATATAATGGTAAACTCTGTGAAAAGAGGAAATCAAATGGCTCTTGTTTTTGAGAAGTTTTCATTGTAATAGGAATTAATTTTTTTAACTTCTTTTTTTGGTTATAATAACAAAAACTATACAGCTTACCAACCACTGATAAATAAATATGTAAGATAGTTTTATGTATGGTTAGAGGAATACTTTGTGTGGTTAACTGAAAATTAAAAGAACAAGTTATGGAATTATTTTTTGATTAATAAAGCTGATATTTGAAATTGGCAGTAAAAAATGTTGTTGGAATTTGGGAGAAGTCAATAGAAAATGGAAAGATTGGCTCATGACTTTTTGTAAACTTATTATCTTCATGAAGAAATAAAATATATACAGGAATTGCCATGAACACAATTGAAAAATAATGTAACCTCAAGAACCCAGTAAGAGAGTACAATATGTAAGCATTAAAACAAGTTGAGTGAGATTTCCATTTGAGTCATATAGATTGTAAATCAGGATGGCCGTTTTTTCTCAATCCTTTTCTACAAAACAATAAAGTAACAATAAAGAGAATGCCTAGTGTAGTGATATGTTACGCAGTCATGAACAGTATATTCTCAATTAATTTCTTGAATTTATGCACAAAACACTTTTAAATTTTAATGTAAAAACTAACGATTTGTCAGCCTGACCTGTAGTGGCGCAGTGGATAAAGCATCAACCTGGAACACTGAGGTCGCCAGTTTGAATCCCTGGGCTTGCCTGGTCAAGACACATATGGGAGTTGATGCTTCCTGCTCTTCCCCCCTTCTCTCTCTCTCTCTTTCTCCCTCTCTCACTCTTTCTCTTCTTTCTCTCTAAAATGAATAAATATTTGCTAAAATAAAAATTTTAAAAAAGAGGATAATTTCTTAAAAACTAAACTAATGATTTATCTTTAAAATTTTCCTACTTTGAAGAGAATGCACTTTATTATTAAAAATGTGTGCATATTGCAAATAAGAGGAGTTACCTATAAAATATCTCTTGCTACCTGGTAACTGGGAAGATAAAATACTTTGAAAGATTAGAGCTTGAATCTATCTCAGCAATCCTATTAAAAACCCAATTATACTTGTCTCTCCCTTCCTGCTTCTTTTTGATGTTTTAAATCTATTTCACCTGAGGAGTCAGAGTCAGAACTCCTCTCCGTTTCACCTTTCTCAGAAACCTTTCTTTAACTGACCTCTACAAATCTTTGGAATATTAAAAATTAAAATGTCTTAATAATTGATTTATTAATTGAGCATATTAGTTGTATATGTACTTTTTCTTACTCTGAACATAATGGAAGTGTTAATGTACTCCCTATCTAAAAAACAAAGTAAAAATCTAAACATTTTCTTTGAATATTTGAATACTAACATATAATTTATTTTGTTGCTTACTTTAACTTAAAAACTGTATTCTTGATAAACATAAGTGGTCACTTCTAAGGAAGTATTTTAGCCTCAGACAGCTAGGTAATTCACAGTAAATAATTAAAAGCTAGTCAATTATTCATGCCTCCTTTTCATTTTGACGTGTATATCTGTATATTCCCACCTTGTTCCAAAATATAATATAGAAAAACCTACCATGTGAGAACCCATAATTTTGATAAAATATGGTTGAGATGTTAAAATCAGGAGAAATTGGTAGAATTATAGAGACTACAGTTTGCAAGTGACCTCAGAGGGCAACTAATTTAACTGGCTGCCTTGTGGATTGATGCCTTCTGAAAGGTTCAGAGGTAGCATCTGTGCAGTTTTTGCTTGAATACCTCCAGGGAAAGGAAACTCACTCTTAATATAAGGAAGCTTTTCAATTTCTGGAAAACATAGTCAAAAGCTTTATATATTCTTAAGATATTTTTTTTATAACTCAAAAACCAGAAGTCTCATATTTAAAAAAATATATGTAACTCCTCTTCAGAATTTTAAAACTGGAATCAAAATATGCATCAGATAGATTCACTGAGAAGGGCAGTGTTCAGTCCCAATGTTATATGGCATTTGGCATTACCCACTTTTGAGACGATTATTTATTTTTCCAGCAGGCAATATGGTGAGCTAGTGACCTGAGAATGTCTATGCTTTTAGAAAGTTAAGAAAAATCGTATCAGTTGAAAAATGGGTGGTTATATTAACATATGTGTATGTGTGTTTACATAAATGTTTGTATCTGTGTGGATGTATAGGTTTAAGTGTTTATTTTGTGTCTGTAGAAGTGTCTCTGTATTTGAGTCATGAAGGAGTAATAACAGATTTGTTAGTTCTAACTTTTTCCTTGAAATAAATTGAACCTTCATTCCAAGTAACTTTTAGCAATACAAAAAATTTACTGTTATAACTACATTTTTGAATCATCTGTGCTTTGTCATGAATATATATGCATGGAAAAGTAGAAATGTATAAATACCTTTAGGTAAATTGTGTTTAATGTTCAATATGCATTTAGATAAAATTTATAGAGATTAATTTATTTCATGTTTACTATTTGTGTTTACTGGGATAAGCATGGTATTTTGGGGATGGGAGAATAACCATTTGTTTGAAGAGTTATGTAACTTTTCCACATATAGTATTTATGGACCAAATTAAATTTTTTAGTTTTTGTATATAAGAATCAAAAGATTTCATTTGTAAAATATAAAAAGAAAGTTATTTTTTGCTTGACCAGGTGGTGGCACAGCAGATAGGGCATCGAACTGGGACATGAAGGACCCAGGTTCAGAACCCTGAGGGAGCCAGCTTGAGCACAGGATCACAAGCTGGAGTGCAGGGTCGCTGGCTTGAGCATGGGATCATAGACACGACCCCAAGGTCACTGACTTGAGCCCAAGTTTTCTGACTTGAGCAAGGGGTCACTCACTCTGCTGTAGCCCCCTGGTCAAGGCACATGTGAGAAAGCAATCAATAAACAATTAAAGAGCCACAATGAAGAACTGATGCTTCTTATCTCTCTCCCTTCCTGTCTGTCCCTATCTGTCCCTCTCTCTGACTCTCTCTCTGTCCCCTCTGTCAAAAAAAAGAGAAAATATTTGATTTTGCAAGCAGATACTGTTACCTTCTGAATACCATATTTGCAGTATTTAAAAATTAAAAACTGCATTGTAAATACCATTTGTACATTTGAAATTCTATTTTATTGGGTACACAGAAAATTAAACCAAGGAATTTATTTTAAAATGTACTGGTAACTTAACCCTGGCTGGTTAGCTCAGTGGTAGAGTTTCGGCCCAGCGTGTGGATGTCCCAGGTTCAATTCCCATCCAGGCACACAAGAGAGGCACTCATCTGCTTTTCCATCCATTCCCCTCTCCTTTCTATCTCTCTCTTCCCTTCCCATAGTTAAGGCTCCACTGGAGTAAAGTTGGCCTGGGCCCTGAGTATGGTTTCATAGCCTCTGTGTCAGGTGCTAGAATGGCTCTGGCCACAACAGAGCAATACCCCAGATGGGCAGAGCATCGCCCCCTAGTGGACAGGCCAGATGGATACTGGTCAGGCACACGCAGGAGTCTGTCTCTCTACCTCCCTGCTTCTTACTTCAGAAAAATACAAAAAAAAAATGTACTGGTAATTTTACTAATTAATATTTCTATACATAAACCAGTTGGACCAAGGATATGGGACTTTTAAAAAATAATTTTATTATTAGAGCATGGATTTAATAGTCAACTTGGCTCTATTTTATGTGTTAAAGTTACTAGATATCTTGAACATGGTATTCATTACATAATTTTGAATGTGTCAAATGAAGTTGAATTTTTCACAAAAAAATTTAGCAATTTTTGAATTTTACGTTTTCCATTGTTTGAATTTCTGGTTTTGGTTATAAGATAATTTTAAAAATATTAAAGAAACTTTAAAAAAATTTATTTTTTAATTACAGTTTACATTGAATATTGTATTGTATTAGTTTCAGGTATACAGGATAGTGGTTAAACAATCAGTATTTTTCCTGTTATTTCCAGTACCTACCTGGCACCATACATAGTTATTATAATATTATTGATTATATTCTCTATGCTATACTTCACATTCCTATGACTATTTTGTAACTATCAATTTGTAATTTTTAATCCTTTCCCTTTTATCACCCAGTTTCCCAGACCCTCCACCGTGTGACAACCATCAGCTTATCTGTATCTATAAGTCTGTTTGTGTGTGTGTGTGTGTTTATTTTGTTCTTTAGATTTCACATATAAGTGAAATCATATAGTATTGTCTTTCTCTTACTGACTTATTTCACTTAGCATAATACCCTGTAGATCCATCCATACTGAAATGGTAAAATTGTATTACTTTTTTTATGGCTGAGTAGTATTTTATTGTGTTTACATACCCCAACATTTTATCCACTCATATATTGATTGGCACTTGGGTTTCTTCCATATCTTGGTGTGAGTGGTGCAGACTCAAAAGTTATACACGAATTTTTGATTGTGTGGAGTAGGCACCTCTGAACTCTGCATCTCAAGGGTCACTATACAAAGATTAAAGTGCTTGGAAAAGAGAAGGAGAAGAAAAAACGAACACTTCAGGCTTAATTAACATGTTCAAGACACTGTGCTGAGTATTTCACCTGCATTATTTTCTGACAATAGGTAAGTAGTTGGAATTTTATAAGAATTGTTCTTGATGCTGTAATGTAGAGAGAATAGTCATGGAACCAGAAAAAACGATTAGAGGCCATCACATATTTCGGGAGAGAAGTGATAACAGCTTGAATAAGAATGGCAATAATGGAGACAGAGGCAGGGGCTGATGTGATATATATTTTGATACAAAATTGAAGTTAGTTAGTGATAGATTTATTGTAGTAAGAATTAGGAAAAGAAATAAATAGAGGCTGGATCTCAGTATTTCTTTGAGCATTTGTGGATATGATATTAGTGATTACTGAGTTAGGAAGCACAAAAGAAATAAATGATTTGGTTAGGGAGAATGTTAAGACAAAAGGAAAAAATTAACAGTTCTACTTTGCACATGTTAAGTTTGAGATCAATTTATGGCCATTTTTGTAAAGATGAAAGAAAGCTGTCACAGTTAAAAGAGTAATTTAGGAGAAGACTTAGGGTTAGAGAGACCATAGTAGAAGGCAAAAATCAAGAGAATGAAATAGTACAAAGAAGAGAATGTTTCAAAAGAAAGTGCTGAAGAGTGTCATTTGATGTTGAATGAATGGGAAAAACACTCATATTAGGAGCCCTAGCTATTTCTATGCAAAACTATCATTTCTTTAAAGTGCTTTTTCAGTTTGAGTCTGGGGTAAGTGATGTATATTCAAGGTAACAGTTTCAAAAGCAGCACATGGGAATGGCTTCAAGTTCTATCCCTTTTCCTACATCCAGTCTCTATATATTTTCAACACTTTTGTTTCAGACTTCTCAAATGTTGGGTTTTTGATGATGAAGTAAAGTGGTGAATGTGCTTATATTTGTTCTAATTTATTATCAGGAAGCACTTTCAAGTGGGCATTCTGCTTTTTTAGTACAGAAATGAATAAGTTAATGAGTAAGTGAATAAAAAAGTAGCAAACTGAATGAATTTTAAGTAAGTATATGTGTAGACACTAGGCTAAGATGCTTTTACTGTGAGTTTTAATGTTTCATATATCTCTATAAGTTACATTTTTATATTCACATTTTATGTGTAGGAAGAATGACAGTCTTTTAGGCTTGCTAATGCATATAAATAATAGGGTGCTGAAGCATATTTTAAGCTTGAATTTCCTAACTTGAAGTGGTTTGTTTTACTTTGTTTTTGCCAATACACTCTAACTATCTCAACAGTAGCAAACAAAGCCACAAATTTTTGAAAATTATTTTATTTCTTCAATTGCTAAATTGGAAAATAAAATGTTTACAATATAGCAATACATTTTATTGAAGTTATTGTTAAGTAAAGCATACAGACACAGCTTTACCTTTTAAGAAACCACAATACTTGTCAACTGAGATAGGAAAAACATATATAGAAAATTATTTCTAAATTTCCATAAGAGGCTTACTGGCACTGTAGAGATACAATCCATTTCACAACAAAACTGATGCAATCATTGTAATTACTCTTTTATTTTTGTTAATGGAAGCACCGACAGAGAATGGCTTTTATTTTTCTAGAAACACAGGCAAAGTCCATTTTCCAATAACCTTGCAATCCACATAGTGTTTTATGCCTACTTCTTTATAATAGAGCAAAAGTAATGGGTCCAATGAAATTAAAAGCTGATATATTGCATTCAAATTCAGTACATTTTCTTTCTTCTGTCTCTTCTGCCCAAACTTAACTGGATGACATTAAGGCAACATGTAGGCACATGTGAAGGTAGAGAAAACACAGCACAGATTAAGCCTGAACCCTCAAATCAATGCTTGGATAACTATTCAAGAGAGCAGCAACTGGTCCAGGAATGTCAATCAACACTGTTTTTTCATACATTGAGAAAAAAATTGCTACATTCTTCAATTCAGTGATATATTTGCTACCATAGCATAGCATAACCTAGGTAGGTTTTAATATTGAGAAAAACTCATTAGATCTGGAACATATAGGATAAAAAATCATTGCCATAAAGGTAGTAGAGTTTAGATTACAAAGGAGTAAATCATATGTGTTTCATGAGGAAGATTAAGAAAATAGAAATGATTAAAATTAGAAAAAATATTATTTTAAAATTTGAATGTGAAACACAGAAAAGAGATAATTTGGAAACTTGCAGAAAGCAAGGAAATTCAAAGGGAATGGCAGCAGCCTAGGTATCCCGGATGTAAGTCTTTATAATTGAGGGCAACGCTGTACCATGAAGCTAGGTGTTCTATGACTCTTTGATGAACACATGAAAATAAATAAAATCAAGAAAATTAAATTTACTTGTTTGGAGAATTGTGACCCAAGTGGCAAAACAATTAAAAAATAAAAAAAGTGAGTAGAGTTCAAAAGACAATTATAAAAATGAGGACTGACACTGAATTAAATTAAAAAAGAAATTATTAAAACATGCTTTCAGAATAAGAGTCTAGACTTAAGGCAGTAGTGAAGAGCAAAGAGCATTCTAGTCCTCTCCTCCGCCTTTTGACCAGAAAAAAAAAATATGAGAAAAAATTAATTGTTTCTGAGTTCGTCTCAAGGATAAATAATGTTATTAAGATACAGCAGGTTTTGACACACGAAAAGAGATGAAAAGAGTTTTTATGTAAAAAATAAAATATCCTGGAAATGCAGGTTTACAACAGTCTTTCAGACAACACAGTGGAAGTTTCCAAATTGCCCCCACTGAATGGGGATAAGAATACAAGAAAACATAATATTCTGATTTGTAGAAATGTTGCCTTGATGTAACCTTCCCTTTACTTTCTTTTCCTTCCTGGCGCCATTCCCTTCTGTCACCGTGTCCTGTTGGAATTTCTATAGGCAAAAGAAAAACAAGAACAGGCTGGTCTTAATCTTGTCTTTTAAAACATTATACAATGTTACCTTTGAAAAGATGGGTTGATTTATTTTTCTTAGTATTTTTTGAAAAACATCAGTTTATTTTTTGTCACCTACCAATGCTGCAATGTATATCTCTTACTGAATTACTTGAACTAAAAGTCCAATATTAAGAGAACTTAACATATACTGGAAAATATATTATCGTAAGTAGAACATCTTCTCAACCAAACACAGGCTTAAGCAACATAAGTGTCATAATCTAAAATATGGTAAAGGAAATGAATTTAGCTTTCCTCTCATGGAAGCTTTTGCCAATATTAGAGGCATAACTATGACTGCACCATAAAAAGAAAGTTTGTGCCAGGAGTATGGGGAGAAAGCCAAATCCTCATGTCTGTTGAATTTACCATCCACTTATGCTTCCCAGGATAACTTTTCTAGGAATAAAAAAATGAAATGCATCTTTTAAAGGATCAAGTGGTTTTACTCACAAATAATCTGAGGATGATGATGCCTATTATTTCTATTCACATGTGTTGGACACTACAGAGAAAATTAAACCTAATATTGGAGAATTAAGACCAAATGCACAAACATGACATGATTCTATAAAGCCAATTCAGTGTTTTTTCTTAGAAAACTCATGTATATGCATACTTGTTATTCTTCTAAGTTATTGCTGTTTGATAGGGGGAAAAGTGGGTCATTTTAAATTTACTTTTCTGTAGTTTCGAAGGGGGAGATAGAAGAATCTACTAGGGAGGTGACACTGAGCAAGTTGTTATAAAAATATAGATCAAGATAAATGTCAGCCTGACCAGATGGTGGTGCAATGAATAGAGCATTGGACTAGGACACAGAGGACCCAGGTTCAAAACCCAGAAATCTCTGGCCTGAGCATGGGCTCAGCAGCTTGAGTGTGGGGTTGCTGACTTGAGTGTGGGATCATAGACATAACCCCATGGTTGCTGGCTTGAGTCCAAAGGTCACTGACTTGAAGCCAAATGTTGCTGACTTGAGCAACGGGTCACTCACTCTGCTGTAGTCCCCCAGTTAAAGCACATATGAGAAGGCAATCAATGAACAACTAAGGTGCTGCAACAAAGAGTTGATGCTTCTCATCTCTCTCCCTTCCTGTCTGTCTGTCTCTATCTTCTCCCCCCTCCCCCACTCGGTCTCTGTCACAAAAATAAAAGAGTAACATCAATAGTGACAAGTTATGTTATTAGTAGGTACTCTTGATAGGATGTGATGAAAATGATATTTATAACTATAGGCTTCCTCTCTGAAACACATAACCCAAATCTAATCACTATAAATGCACCAAACCATGTCCACTGCAGGGCTTTGTACAAAATACCTGACCAATATCCCTCAAAAATCTTAAGGTCATTAAAAATAAAGATGGTCTGAGAAACTTTCACAGCTAGCATTACCCTAATATGAACAACTACCTAAATGCAGTAAGGTATGCTGAATAGGATAGGATCCTGAAACAGAAAAAAGGACACTAAATGAAAGCTAAGAAAAGTCAAATGACGTATGACTGTTTGTTCATGCTAATATATCAGTATCGATTCATTAATTGTAATAAATGTCCCATTCTAATGGAGGATATTGATAGGGAAAACTAAATTCAGAGCATACAACGCTGTACTATCTTCTCATTTTTTCTTTTTCTTTTTTTATTTTATTTATTTATTATTATTATTATTATTATTATTTTGTATTTTTCTGAAGCTAGAAACGGGGAGAGACAGTCAGACTCCTGCATGCGCCGAACGGGATCCACCTGGCACACCCACCAGGGAGCGATGCTCTGCCCCTCCGGGGCGTCACTGTGTTGCGACCAGAGCCACTCTAGCGCCTGGGGCAGAGGCCAAGGAGCTATCCCCAGCGCCCAGGCCATCTTTGCTCCAATGGAGCCTCGGCTGCAGGAGGGGAAGAGAGAGACAGAGAGGAAGGAGAGGGGGAGGGGTGGAGAAGCAGATGGGCGCCTCTCCTGTGTGCCCTGGCCGGGAATCGTACCCGGGACTTCTGCACGCCAGGCCGACACTCTACCACTGAGCCAACCAGCCAGGGCTCATTTTTTTCTATAAATCTAAAACTGTTCTTAAAAAATATATTTGTATTATACATGTAGTGTTTAAAGAGTAATAATAAAAGTTACACATGTGTACACACAGCCCATCTTAACATAGAATATTTGACTAATTTTGAAATCTCTGAAGTGCTATTCTCCTTCAGCTTTCTTCTACTTAATTCATCCTTTTGCTTGTCTTTATGATTTTAATGTTATCTAAAAAAATACGTCAGTTTTGTCCCTTCTAAACTTTATTTTATTTATTTATTTATTTATTTATTTATTTATTTATATTTTTTCGAAGCTGGAAACGGGGAGAGACAGACAGACAGACTCCTGCATGCGCCCTACCGGGATCCACCCCACACACCCACCAGGGGGCGATGCTCTGCCCCTTGCACGCCAGGCCGACGCTCTACCACTGAGCCAACCAGCCAGGGCCGTCCCTTCTAAACTTTATATAAATGGCATTATTTTGCTTTTTTGTTGTTGTGTTTCAATGTAATACTTTAAAGATATCCATGGTAGTACAAGTAGCAATAGCTTATTTCTTTTCATTTTATAAAATTGTTAATTTTATGTCTGTTCCTTTCTGCTTTGTATGTTTTATCATACTTGAAAATTACTTTTCTTTCCAAGAAAAAAGTCTGTATATTTTCTGTAGAAGTTTTACTCTTTTACTCTTTACAAACATTTGATTGATCTACCTTGAATTAATGTTTATGATGTGAGATAGGGATAACATTTTGTTAATATATGTATAATTAAGTGTCCCAGCACTATGTATTTAATAGTAAGTCTTTTACCAGTGGTTGATATTGCTGTCTTGATGATATACAAAACCTCCATGGAGAGATAGGTTTATTCTTAGTATTCTATTCAATTCCATTGGTCAATTTTTATATTCTTATATCACTAAAATACTGGGTAAACTTGTTCTGTATTCTTTTAAGTGATAGTCAGGTCTGGTTATAAGAGGGCACACAGAAAAGGCACAGGAAAAATAAAAAGTTTATTATACACATTAGTCCTAGATGGACAAAGTCACTGAACACCAAGAGGGGTCACATGGGCGGTAGTATCAAGTTAATGGGCTCATCTGAGCAGCTGAGAAACTGAAAGAGACAGAATATCCATTGGCAAGTTCCTTTTTTGGAGATCAGGGTGGAATACACAGATCTGAGGAAATTTCATTGGTGTATTTGAATGCCATTGAGTCACAGCCAGGGAGGACATGAAGGGGAACTGCTGGGAGGGACCAGCCTTATCATATCAGTGGTTGCCTGGTGGGGTGCTCACAACCTCATGTGAGGATGTCGAGCGAGCAGGAATATAGGAAGTTTTAAAATTTACAACACATAACTAATGTAGCATTATGAAAAAATTGATATTAAATGAGGCATTCTCACTCAATTGTTATTCCTCTTCAGGCTTGTCACACTGTACTTTGCTTTTTATGCTTGAACATAATTTTTTAACTAACTTTTCAAATTTGTAAAGTTAATCATGTGACTATCGACTGAGACTCTACTAATTGCTTAGTTTAATTTGGAAAGAATTGATATCTTTTTAATTTTGAATCTTATGTATAAACAGTATGTCTGTTCATTTATTTATGCCATCTTTAAGATCTTCAATAAAAGGTATAACTTCTGTACATAAATTTATTGCACATTTTTTTGAATTTTAGTATCATTGCTTTTGAAAATGTTTATTTTGAAAATTACCTTTTCTGTCTGGCAATTACTCAAAATAATTAAACACAGAATTATAATGTGATAATGCCCCAAAATTCCACTTGTGAGTATGTGACCAAAATAATAAAAAGAAGAAACTCGAAAAGATATTTGTACACTGCTGTTTATAGCAGCTTTATTTACTACAGAGAAAGGTGGAAATATACATTGGCGGGTGAACAAACAAAATATGGTATGTATGTAAGTGGAATATTACTTAACCTTAAAAGAAATGAACTACTAATACATGGTGTAACATGGATGAATCTAAAAAATTCATTATGCTAATCAAATAAGCCAGTCACAAAAAAACAAGTATTATATGTTTCAAATTATTTGAGGTACCTAGAGTAGTCAAATGTATAGATACACAAAATACAATAGTGGGTGTTGGGAGCTTGGAGAGAGAAGAGTATACAAGGAGATACTGTTTAATAGTTTAGAGTTTTGGTTTGAGAAAATAAAACTGGATATGACAGTGGTGATGCTTGTTGCATATCAATATAATTAATGCTATTGCAATGAGTACTTAAAATAGCTGACATGGTAAATTTTATATATATATTAAATAGCAATAAAATACATTTAAAATATATTTTAAGCCCTGGCCGGGTTGGCTCAGCGGTAGAGCGTCGGCCTAGCGTGCGGAGGACCCGGGTTCGATTCCCGGCCAGGGCACACAGGAGAAGCGCCCATTTGCTTCTCCACCCCTCCGCCGCGCTTTCCTCTCTGTCTCTCTCTTCCCCTCCCGCAGCCAAGGCTCCATTGGAGCAAAGATGGCCCGGGCGCTGGGGATGGCTCTGTGGCCTCTGCCCCAGGCGCTAGAGTGGCTCTGGTCGCAACATGGCGACGCCCAGGATGGGCAGAGCATCGCCCCCTGGTGGGCAGAGCGTCGCCCCTGGTGGGCGTGCCGGGTGGATCCCGGTCGGGCGCATGCGGGAGTCTGTCTGACTGTCTCTCCCTGTTTCCAGCTTCAGAAAAATGAAAAAAGAAAAAATAAAAAAAATAAAAAAAAAAAAAAATAAAAAATAAAATAAAATATATTTTAAAATGAAATAAGTAAAAGTGCAAACTTTTTAAGTATATTCTTTTTGTATGTTTCTGACATAACAATGTTTCGGATAGTGGCTGCCACATCTCCGTGGCTACTGTGGCATAGCTCTCAGACTACCTATTGTGAAACTGAGGCATCTAGGTTCATTTTAATCTTTTTTCTTTTTTTGTATTTTTCTAAAGCTGGAAACGGGGAGAGACAGTCAGACAGATTCCCGCATGCGCCCGACCGGGATCCACCTGGCACGCCCACCAGGGGGCGATGCTCTGCCCCTCCGGGACGTCGCTCTGCCAGACCAGAGCCACTCTAGCACCTGGGGCAGAGGCCCAGCGCCCGGGCCATCTTTGCTCCAATGAAGCCTTGGCTGCGGGAGGGGAAGAGAGAGACAGAGAGGAAGGAGGGGGGGGTGTGGAGAAGCAAATGGGCGCTTCTCCTATGTGCCCTGGCCGGGAATCGAACCCCGGTCCCCCCACACACCAGGCCCACGCTCTACCGCTGAGCCAACCAGCCAGGGCCTAATGGCAATTATTCCATTTCTTGTTTTTAAAGTTTTACAGATTCCTTTTTTAAATTTTATAGGCTGTTTTTGTAGTCCCTTGCAAATTAAAGATACAGATATTCTTTTTGTTAATTAAAATACTTAAAATATGCTATATATTCTACAACTAACAGCTCCATTATTCTTTATTTAAGGGTCTTGTTTCATAGTTTGTTGTTTTTATTTGGTTTTGCTCATGATTTATTGTATTTGTGGGTTGTTGTTTTGTACTTCTCTTTAAGGACAAGTTGGAGTTTGTGTTGTATTACTTTCTTCCACAGATTTACTTCTGTTTTTTCCAAGTATCTGTGGGCAGTATGTTTATGGGACTTGCATCAACTTCATTATCTATTTTATATTTGTAGTATCAGAAATATTGAAAGTTATGGCTTCAAATCCATAATAAAGCAAAGTAGTCCTTCTTAAATCTTTCTAGAATTTTTAATTGTGTGTGTGTTTGTGTGTGTGTGTGTGTGTCTTATCCAGAGCCAAGGCTGAGGAAAACAAGCATCTCCATTATATCCTTAAACCAATACGATGAATCTTAGTTCACATATTGTTATTTTTTAAAACTTCTGGTGCCAGTATCTCTGTTGTAATCTTTTTTTTTTAATAAATTTTTATTAATGTTAATGGGATGACATTAATATTTCAGGGTACATATATTCAAAGAAAACATGTCTAGGTTATCTTGTCATTAAATTATGTTGCATACCACTCACCCAGAGAAAACTAGACAGAGGGTGATGGAGGACAATCTGTTGTAATCTTTACCATGCTTGAGTTAAGCTTTGAATTTATCCTCCAGGTGTGACAATTAAAAACCAAGGTCAGGGTCACTAGAGATGGGTACATACCAGCTTCAGTGTTTGCTTAAGTTTCGAGGGGGTTTTTGTTATATTTTTCCCTTATTTTTTTTTTTTTATTTTTCTCTCACCTCTACCATATAGTATAGTTTCTTTTTATTCTTTACTAACATTGCTCTCTTCCAAGAGGTTTTTCTTAATCTGTATAGTTTGTCCATCATATTCTTGGAATGATTAATCACTTTAACAATTTTATATTTTTCTCTTTCTCTCTGTCTTCCTTCCTTCCTTCCTTCCTTCCTTCCTTCCTTCCTTCCTTCCTTCCTTCCTTTCTTCTTTCTTTCTTTCTTTTTCTTTCTTATTTAAGTGAGGAGATAGAGAGACAGATCCCTACATACACCCTGACTGGGATCCACCCAGTGACCACCATCTGGGGCCAATACTCTGTCCATCAGGGGCCATGCCTTCAACTCAGCTATTTTTAACACCTGAAGCAAAGTTTCCACGGAGCTATCTTTAGTCCTTGGGACCAACACACTTGAATCAATCAAGCTATGGCTGCAGGAGAAGAAGAGTGAAAGGGAGAGAGAAGAGGAAGGAGGAGGGGTGGAGAAGAAAATGGTCACTTCTTCTGTGTGCCCTGACCAGAAATTGAACCCAGGACTTACATATAACAGGTCAACACTCTACCCTTGGGTCAACTAACCAGGACTTATTTCTTTATTTTTAAGAATTGAATTATTATAGTTTGTTTACCTGCTTATGTACATGTCATTGTACAACACTAGAAAAGCAACTACAAATACAAGTTATAAATCAAATAATTATTCAATCAATATGAATAAATAACCATTTTTATTTAATTAGCCAAATATATAAAAAATTTAAAAATCTGTTAGAAAAAATTTATGCATCTGGTTGTGTAATAGGAGAGTTAAGGAAATAGTCTTTTTTTTGACAAAGTGGTTAAGTTTGTGTTCTGTTCACCTCTTATCACCCCATTGGTCAAAGAGGGATGTTTCACCTTAATAAGTATGAGATGTCCAAATGCATGACACTTGACACTATAGAGATGAGACTGACAGTAGTTTATTAGTGAAATATACTCAAAACTCAAGGAAGAATGACACCTCCCTCCTGCTTGCAGGATCACATGAGGGTTAGACTCCTGAGCAGATGAACCCAGCAAAGGCAAATGCAGAGTTCATAGTGATAGAAGAATGGGGTAATTCATTATGCTGTCAGGGAATTAAAATCCACTATATTGAAGACTAGATAGAGTACAGATGGTCTGGCTCATAAAAATACAAGCTGAGAAGGGAGTTTTTCCTATTGGGAAGGGAGTGTATCTAGACAAAGCAGGGAATCTCACAGCTAAGTCTTTGGAAGCTTGAGAGGCTCAAAAATATCAAGTGAACAGATAGAAGTTTTAGTCTACAATACAATTTGATTAGAGGTATTAAGACTAATACATTTGCCATCATTCTTCCATTCAGCAATCATGGTACACCTTGCTAATCAGTTATAGCTATATACAGCTAGTCACTAAATATGATCTTAGAATCCTTCTTAAGACAGCACTCTAAGCAGCCACTGTCAGAATATTTAATTTTCTGAGCCTCATAAAACCTATAAATCTTTTCTAATCAAGATCATTCACATGACTAGAAATCATCATTGCTTTAGTTTTAGCTAATAATGGATTGACCTTCTATGCCAAGAATATCTAAGATAAGTGAACATATTTCTACTTAACTTTGCACATAATTCAGTCTTTTATCTTGTGGATTTTTATTAAATATCTAATTAATACATACATTATTTTTATCAATTTTATACTAAATTTTTTCCCTTTAAATATATTTAGTGTAAAATTAATGGTCATTTTTGGTCTTCACTGCACTCTACATCTGTATTTTATGAGGCATAAACCAATAGTGTTAACATATGCAAAATTTTATCTATATAGAAAATCACCTTTAAATGAAGCTACTTCTACCAATCACCACTATTGGTACATAAGGGACAATAATAAAGCATTTCTTGCTTAGTGAACTTCAGATCTGGAATGTTAAAGCTATGCTTAAACCAGTTGGGAATCTTTGAGGCTGATATAATCCTAAGGAGTAACTCAGTATATTATACCAGTATGAAATAACTGCATGAATCTTATGCTTGAATTTTGGAAAATATTAATGATATTGAAAACCATACTTATAGTTTTTAATAAAATTCTCCTTGAGATACTTATTCTATTGAGAAAATTTTTATTATTTCTCAAAATGTACTTCAGAAATTCATATATATGTGTATCATTCATAAATTAACCACTTATGCATATATGTATACGTGTGTGTGTGTGTGTGGTGAAAGACAGAAACAGAGAGTTTGTATGTGTGTGTGAGACAGAGACAGCGTTGTAGTAATATAATGTTATAGTAATTAAATATATAGAAATATAAAAAATATTGAAGATACATAAAAGTAATTAAGATATAATATTAAATTTAATTAAGAAAATTAAATGAAGTTATGCCATCTGGATAGGAATTAATATAGTCTGTGCAGATGTGATAAACAGACTGACTTTGGAGCAGGGCCCAGTTAGTGTGTGTGTGAGGTTATACACAGATAAGAAATGGCTTGATGTCATAACTTTGTAAGTTAACATAAACAAGAAGCTTCCCTAGGAACATCTTAAAAGTGGCTTGATATAACATTTCAGTAGATTAACATAAAAAGGGATCCCTTCGAGGAACTTCCAAAAAGGTAGTTTGAGGTGATAATTCTATACACTGACACTTGTTAGAAGGCATTGGCCATAAAAGGTACTAAAATTGAGGGGACCCCTGCTGAGGTAGTCACCCAGACTCTAAGGTAAACATGGACTCTCTCTAAACCACTATGAGCTCGGACCAAACAGCTGAGATGAGCATGCTGACAGGGCCCCCTTATGGTTTCCCAGGCACACCAAAAGGATTTGTGAATAGTAAACTGCCTGTGTGATTCTTGCAACTAATTTGTGTGTCAGTTGTGTTTTTTCTCCAGTGGCAGTTAGTGTCAGCACTAATCAGTAGCATCCTCATAGCCGCCTCAAGAGTAGTCTCAAAAAGGCTGCCGGCCCTGATGATAAGCAGGAGTGTCCCACTGTGCGGGAAAGTCAAATCAGGGACACCTGAACAATGTAGAGCTTGGGCTCTACTGAGACAGACAGAAAATGAGAGAGAGAGAGAGAGAGATAGGTAAAGAGAGCTGTTTCTAAAATTCCAGAAAGCTGGAAATACATCTTAAAGCCTGTTAGGATTGAAAAATATTTGTGGTTTCACTAATATTAAGTTTAGGTTCAGTATATTTTTATTTATAAATTAACAATTAAATAAATGATTAAAGGATGAATTTAGAGCTTCTGGCTTATAAATTCATTGATACAGCCACAGTGTTATTTTATTTCCTGGAAGTATGAATTTTTAGTAACTCACAAGTGTTTGACCCTCTCTGGTTCCCAATTCAAACACTAAGATCTTTTTGAAATATGTGCACATATGTGCTGATTCAAAGTCTGAGATTAAAATAAGGGAAACTTAAAGAAAAAAACATGCTTAAGGAAAGTAAAAATGTTAAGTGAAGATTAAAAATGGTCATTATGGCACTAATGGGGCAGAGTTAGGCTACTTCTATATATTCCTGAAAAATTCAAAAAAATATTTTTGATGAAGTGGGGAAAGAAAGTAAAAAATTTACAAACATGCTGGTGTTGTCATTTATTTTAGAAATGAGTTTATACTATCGTGTAAACTAAACAATTTTAAGATAAAGAAGTCTACTTTAAATATGAATATTCTCATAAATGATGAGAGGTCAGATGTTTCTGTAATAAAGCATGAGCACATTTGAGTTAACCACAAATTTTTAAGATGCTTCAATATTTATTATTGTGACATTATAAGAGAAATACAAATATTTAAAAAGATGTCAAATACATTTTAAAATGTGAATGCATAAAAACTTATCAATACTTTTTATGTAGCAAAAGATAAATATTTATATATAATTTAATGTGTTTAATCTTTCATTATTGAAAAAAATGGGAACATATACTTGTAATATTTCCCTCTACAACAATAGAGTCAACAGACATTTTCAGTTGCCACACAGTTTGTTGAATTCATATTTAAATATTAAACAATATTACTTAAATCATTCAGAATATATATATATATATATATATCATCAAAATATAATGAGTGACTTCTCTTTAAAAAACTAATAAGCATAAAGCTTTTCATACTGATGGTTATAAATTTTCCTGTTTGTACAGTCTCCATCATTTCACGCGACCCAATCAACAACCAATAACTAGGTCCCTGATGGCGAACCTTTTTATAAAAAACCTCCCATTTTTGTAATGCTGGTCAACCTGGTCCCTCCCGCCCACTAGTGGGCAGTCCAGCTTTCATGGTGGGCCAATCGCAGCGCCGTTTGATTGCTCTGCTACCGCCCACCATGAGAGCTGGAACGCCCACTAGTGGGTGAGAAGGACCAGGTTGACCAGCACTGCAGAAGTGGGTGGTTTTTATAAAAAGGTTCGCCTTCACGGAACTATTAATAAGTACTGCAGAAATCGTGGCTGTGTTTTTACAGAATCCAAAAGAAACATATAATTCTCTTTATTTTTAAAAACATGTTTTTAAAATACTCTAAAATATAGAATAGAGAAAAGATCTTCTTGAAAGTCAATGTTAAACAACTGGGGTAAACGTATATCATCTCTAAGTCAACTAGACATTTGACATTTTTTTTAAGTTAAGAATAAAAAAGACCCATATTGGATATGCTATTACTAAAATAAAAAAAATTATTAAAATTCTATACTGTGACATTCTTATTCTTTTATTTTTTTATGAAGTAAAATTATAATAGCTTTCTTAAAGTCACTGTTAAACTGGTTCTATTTTTGCCCATAAAGTGTTAAAGTAAAAAATCCCAAATGTTTCTATTGAGAGATTTTCATTAATGCAAAAAAAACCCAAAAGGAATTGGAATTGCAAAACCTGAGAATTGGAGGTGACATTAGAAGACAATCTGATCCATGAATGCTTTCTGTGATTCTGACAAACTCTAATCACGCCAGAAAAAATGGCCTGGGGCCACTTTTCTGAGTCAGTTATTTGCCTGTCCTCCATTTTTCCTGTTCTGTCATTCAGAGTCATAATTTCCACTTAGCAAGGCTGCCTCACCCTTCCATGTGCACTGTTGGCCCTGAGGATACTGCACACCTCCACTAGTCCTGCCTCCTTGGACTGCCTTCCTCTCCCTAAGCCCTTCTTCTTCTATCAGTTTCATCAAATAAATTAATTCTATAACCCTTTCCCTAGACTATTGTTATGGAGTTAATTTTTTGTAAATATGTTAATACTGGTTAATTATTTCCATAACTGCTGACTACATATAGCACATTTACATTATTATAATTACTTCTGAGTCATAAATCCTAGAAAATGCCTTTACCCCAGATTATGGAAGATAAGGTTAGAATTTGAGGAAAGTCAGTTTGAACCCCCCCCCCCCAAAAAAACCTATGCATTGGAAACATGACACAAAGATTGGAAATAAGCATGTCCTCAGAAAAAATGAAGATCTCCTTTTCAGAGGTTAGGAAACCATACTAAAAAGGTGCAGTAAAATATGGGGTTATATTCATAGTTTACATAATAAGCACATAATTAAATATTTTAATTTTCACACATTAATGGTGGTTTTTGTATTAGATGTCTGAATCAATGATAGTAGAAAATTTGAAAAAAATCCAGTTTAGAAAGGCTTAAAATTATTAATATGAGACACAATTATTTGTAGAAATTAATAAATACAATGATTGATTTAATTATATAATATAAACTTTTATATAATAATTAATTACTCATTTAACATTATTAGCCTTACATCCATAATTTACAACTTTTTATTCTTCAAAAATAAAGAATTTTTGCTGCCTCAGGGCTTTTGAACTTGCTATTTTCTCTATCTTAAGGGCTTTTCATTGGGTCTTTGCATGGTTAATTCATTTTCTCAGGGATGCCTCTCCCTATAGTCATTCTATCTATCTATCTTTGGTGCAAGTAACGAATGAAAGGTGATCTCAAGCAGCAAGTGCGATGGAGCATGGAGAGTGAGAAAGGGAAGGGAAGAGAGCCAATTAAAAACTGTTGTGGAGATTAACACCATTGGAAACTGATTTAAACGTGCTCTAATACTCACCCTCCAAAAAAAATATCTAGAATGTGCCTTAGATTTGTGCCATCAAAGGAAAGGGAGAATGCTATGGCACTGATCCATTGATCCTCTAATATCCTATCTTAGGGGATATTAACTTCTGTTTTTCTTGAACTTGTGGTTTCCCTCCATAAAGGCTCATGTTCATTGGATTCCATGGGAGCTCTCAGGAGGTCTAACAGAGAGGTAAGGTAGATTTGGTGGGATACTATCTATACATAAGAACTCTATCCAACGGAGCTGCAACAAAGGGGACTGGTGTAGGCCAAAAAAGCATCTGTTACATGAATACAGTAAAACCTTTCAATCAATCAATTGCCTTTTTACTTATTATCATTTACTGCCCTTACAACTTACTGCAGTTATTTATTTATCATTACCAATCTAGCTTCTCCAACTAAAAGTCAAACTTGGTAAAAAAAACAGGACATTGTTTAGATAAAAAATCTTGCTGATTACTCAATGCCTATAATCTAGAATGGTGTTTAACACATATACACTATACTTTATTGAAACATTTAACGATTTAATATTTATTAAAAAGTGAGGGATAAGCTCCAGGCAAAATTCTAACAAATGTAACACTATATATATCGCCTAAATAATAATCTAAATACCTTAGTCTGACAACCAAACCTCCACAATCACACTTCAAAATGTTTTTCCAATCTAATGAAGGCCTTCTACACTTTAGCCTTTCAAACTAGTCACTATTATTTAGTAATTATCTTAGAATTTGCTTATGCTCTCCCTTCTCTCTAGTATTAATTCACACTGATTTTTTTAAAATATTTTTTTGTTTATTAATTTTAGTGAAGGGAAGGGAGAGAGAAGCAGGGAGGAGCAGGACACATCAACTCCCATATGTGCCTTGACCAGTCAGGACTGGGATTTTTTTTTCTTTTTTTTAAATTTATTTTATTTTATTTTATTTATTCATTTTTAGAGAGGAGAGAGAGAGGGAGAGAGCGAGACAGAGAGGGAGAGAGAAGAGAGAGAGACAGAGAAAGAGAAGAGGGGAGGAGCTGGAAGCACCAACTCCCATATGTGCCTTGACCAGGCAAGCCCAGGGTTTCGAACCGGTGACCTCAGCATTTCCAGGTCGACGCTTTATCCACTGCGCCACCACAGGTCAAGCTGGACTGGGATTTTTGAACCGGTGACCTCCGTGTTCCAGGTTGGCAGTTTATTCATTGTGCCATGACAGGACAGGCTGATCTCTTCTCTTTAAAAACTTATGAATTCTTTTTTTTTTTTTTTTACAGAGACAGAGAGTCAGAGAGAGGGATAGACAGGCAGGAACGAAGAGAGGTGAGAAGCATCAACCATTAGTTTTTCATTGTGCGTTGCAACACTTTAGTTGTTCATTGATTGCTTTCTCACATGTGCCTTGACCGCGGGCCTTCAGCAGACAGAGTAACCCCTTGCTGGAGCCAGCAACCTTGGGTTCAAGCTGATGGGCTTTTTGCTCAAACCAGATGAGCCCGCGCTCAAGCTGGTGACCTCAGGGTCTAGAACCTGGGTCCTCTGCATCCCAGTCTGACGCTCTATCCAATGTGCCACCACCTGGTCAGGCAAAACTTATGAATTCTTAAGAGTACATCTCAAGTACACTTTCTGTGTAAAGGCTATCTTGCTAGCTAATATTAGTCTAGTTTTCTCTTAAATTTTTGTAAAATATCTACATCCTTAACTGCTCTTTTCTGCATGCCTTGTTTACAAATCTATATCTATACCACAGAGATCTTGAAGGCAAGAATATAGCCATATCATTTAAATTATTTCTGAAAGAAGGTGAGTAGTAATTGTTATTCACCTTTGTATCTCACTTCTGTACACCTAACCTAATGAAGTGCCTCAGGAAATGTTAATTGATTTGAATAATTTGAGTCTGAATATTTGAAATAAATTCCAAACAAGTAATAGAATGCACAGAACCAAAAGTTAGAAATGATAACAAATTGCTGGGAGCTTTTCAGAGTAAATTCTCCTTTAATCTCTGTTTCTTTTGAGCAGATCTTATTTCCATTTTCCCTTTCTTCCTTCCCTGGTGTTTACTTTTGTTCCATATCAAATGCACAGTCTTGGGATGGTGTTGAATGTTCTCTATTTGAATAATTTTACGGGCACCTTAATGAGTCTAATGCCATTTCTGTCATTGAAAATGAAATCTTTTGAGGAGGCTAATGGCATGTCTAAATGACCATAGTTATTTTGTTGGCTTTTCTTTTCCAGAATTAAGATAGCTTGTCTCAGTTTTAGCTCATACAGTTTGCAATTTGTAGTTAATTTATTAGTGAGGGATTTAGTTGTAAGGAAATTAAATGTTGAATGCTCAGTTAAGGGGCAATCCAATAGAGCTGGTCTATTGTGGTTGCTTCCTATTAAAGATATTAGACATTGTAGAATTTCCTCCAACTATCTCTGTTAAGTATCATCAAATAGTAAAAACTCTTTTTAGAATTTTAAAGCTTTTATATTTTTCTTGTGTTTGAAAAGTGAAACATTCTAACACAAATAAATCTTCAAAGCTATATAATAATTTTATATAGCTTGCTCCACAAGTACAATTTTGTCTCTTTCAAATAACCTTAAAATTCTTGTTTATTAAATATTTTTCCTTAATAAAGTTTGAGGTTTTTAAGCATTCAAACACTAACTGTTACCAGTACTTCTGATAGCTAAAGATAACAATGACCTACTAGATTCTTACCTCTGTTTATTTTCTCCAAAACTAGAGAAGGTAAATATATATATATATCAAACTACAGAAAAAAACTCAACATAACTTTAAGACAAAAAAATGTCCAAACACAAAATTATGTGAGGGATAAAAATAGAAGAAATGCCAAATCACTATGTATGATTGCTAATGTTCCCACAAACGTTAGTCTTTAAGGAAAGCAAGGAGAGACTGAGAAAAATATTGAGAATGAAGAAGAAGGAAGTAAGCAACGAGGCCTTTTTTTTTAAATCTGAAACCATCATTTGAAAGACTAATTCATCCTAAGTATGAAAATACTAAATAAATAAATAAATGTGTCAGAGAAGACAAGAGAATCAATTACTGGTTACATAATTAATAGCAAAAGACACTTGATTAAACTGTGGAGCTTCTGGAGGAGAAAAAAAAATATGGAAAGGGAAATTAGAAACTCTCTAAGCAATTAAGTGGTTAAGGGAATAGAAAAACAACACCTGAAAACTTAAACACAAAAAGGAACTATAATTTTAAGTGACACAATTTCTACATCTACCATAAAAAATAAAGAACAAAGAAATGAAATAAAGTATCTTTATTTTGCTGTATTTTTAGAGGAAAGGGTCATAATATTGAAATTGTTAAAGTCCTCTTTTCTTAAGACAAAAATTAGCACATATTATATTTAATAGCTTGATCAGAAAACAAAATCCAACATGTATCAACTGAAAAAAATTCCTGCTGGCAGGGGTGGGGGGTGGACTATAACAGAAGAAACTTGTGAGAAACATCCCTAAGAAAAATAAGTATACTAAAATAAAAATGTAATCATGAAAAACTTCTTGAAATCAGAAATTAAAATACTATGGAGAAGTGGTCAAATGATGGAAAAATGAAATTAGTGCTAATTAACCAGGAAAGAATAGGAAAAAATAACAGAATTATCTCATGAATAAAGAATAAACTTCAAGGTGTTTTAAAAAAACTGAAGTAAAAATTTAATAAGAAACATTGAAGAAAATTTTAAAATAGCCATCAACAAGAACGCAATATAAAAGCGAAAAAAAGCCTGACCAGGTGGTGGCGCAGTGGATAGAGCGTTGAACTGGGATGCAGAGAACCCAAATTCAAGACCCTGAGGTCACCAGCTTGAGCACGGGCTCATCTGGTTTGAGCAAAAGCCCACCAGCTTGAACCCAAGGTCGCTGGCTCAAGCAAGAGGTTACTCTGTCTGCTGAAGGCCTGCAGTCAAGGCACATATGAGAAAGCAATCAATGAACAACTGAGGTGTCGCAATGCACAATGAAAAACTAATGATTGATGCTTCTCATCTCTCTGTTCCTGTCTGTCTGTCCCTGTCTATCTCTCACTGTGACTCTCTCTCTGTCTCTGTAAAATAAATAAATAAATAAAATAAAAAATTAAAATAAAAACAAAAAACTCACCAGCTTAGATGCAAGGTCGCAGCTCGAGCAAGGGGTTACTCAGTCTGCTTTAGCCCCACGGTCAAAGCACATATGAAAAAGCAATCAATAAACAACTAAGGTGTTGTAATAAAAAACTAATGATTGTTGCTTCTCATCTCTCCGTTCCTGACTGTCTGTCCCTATCCTTTCTCTGACTTAAAAAACATAAAAACGAAATTAAAAAATAAAAGTGAAAAAAATAATAAAAATAGAAAACAAAGAAAATATAACATTTGTTTCATTGGAGACCCTGAAGAAAAAAATCATGAGAAAAAATTAATAATTAAAACTTAACTCAATAAAACTTTTTGAAATTAACAAAATATTGTTAAAATGTACATATTTTAAAGATCCATCAGGTTCTTGGAAAATAAGCTAAAGACAAACCACTCAGAGACACATTATAGTAAAATATTAGATTAATAAATATAATCTATAATATATCCAGATTAAAAAAATAATTTTAAATTTAATGATCAAAAGAAATGTAACTTAAAATGGCAAAGATAATGAAAAACAACATGCACAAGAAGACAGCAACTGTCAGTGTGTATTAGTTTTTTAAATTCAGTAAAATAAGATCTGATCCAAGTATTTATATACAACCAAATTGTACATCAAATATCAAGCGTCGGAGCACACCTGCTCTATAAGGGATGATTTCGGGTGGTAAGATCCCCAAGGTAAACAAAGTGTGAGATGCTGGAAGAAGGTGGCATATCCTTCAATGTTTTATTACTGCTTCACCTCTGCAGCTGCTGTTCCTGTGGCTGCTGCTGTTACTTCTGCTTCTGATGCTACCCCACCCCCACCCCTGCCAGCAGGGCTGACTCAAGCAGATATAGGGCTTAGGGACAGTAGTGGCATGGGGCCAATATCACATCCTGTTTCTTTTTTTTTTTTTGTATTTTTCTGAAGCTGGAAACGGGGAGAGACAGTCAGACAGACTCCCGCATGCGCCCGACTGGGATCCACCCGGCACGCCCACCAGGGGGCGATGCTCTGCCCACCAGGGGGTGATGCTCTGCCCCGACCAGAGCCACTCTAGCGCCTGGGGCAGAGGCCAAGGAGCCATCCCCAGCGCCTGGGCCATCTTTGCTCCAATGGAGCCTTGGCTGCGGGAGGGGAAGAGAGAGACAGAGAGGAAGGAGGGGGGCGTGGAGAAGCAAATGGACGCTTCTCCTATGTGCCCTGGCTGGGAATCGAACCCGGGTCCCCGGCACGCCAGGCCCACGCTCTACCGCTGAGCCAACCGGCCAGGGCACCAATATCACATCAACCATTACATCAGTGTGGTGATGTCAGCTTGAAGAGCTAGCTAGCCTACACCGAAAAAGGCAGCCTCCTAGGCTGCTGACCTAGAAACTCCTGGGAACCATGTCAAAGTCTGCCCAGATATAAGTGTGAAACTGGTCCTGGGGCACACAGCCCAGAAAGTCAGGGTGATTGGTGCTGCCTGCAGTTTCTCATGAGAACAAAAACTGTAGGGGTGGATTGTGAGGATCCTAATAGTGAAAGCCAGGATGTGAGCTCTGGTTCTTGTGAGAAACTGCTTAGTATCTTCAAAAAAGTTAGTTAAAATGAGTAGTTTTA
Source organism: Saccopteryx bilineata (assembly GCF_036850765.1). Classification (NCBI taxonomy): domain Eukaryota; kingdom Metazoa; phylum Chordata; class Mammalia; order Chiroptera; family Emballonuridae; genus Saccopteryx; species Saccopteryx bilineata. The sequence continues at coordinate 67,393,992 of NC_089498.1, forward strand.
TGCTCTAGCAACTAGTTAGGAGGTGTTTAGCTAATATGGTTATCTATCTGCCACTAATTGAGAAAAAAATCTGTCAAGAATTTTATTGAAGAAAATGTGTACTTCAATACATAGAAAAAAAATTGACTATTGAAACCACAAGAAGAAATGATAACTGCATATAACTTTTTTACCCTTAAGCTTAAGTATACAGGGGATCCTTGGGTTACAACAGTCTCGGCATATAATGTTTCAAGTTTATGATGCTCACTCCCATAAAAACTTCAAAAAATTGAGACATGAGTTTTTCAGCTTACACCATTAGCCTTGTCATTACAGACTACATGGGTGAACTAGTTTGGTGGCGCACAGTGGAAGAATACGCAGTAACATGGCATGTGAGTGAGGGAGATAGAAAGCCCAGAACCCTAGAGATTTACTTACAAAGGTTTGGCAGAAGGTTTTTCTACGGTAGAGGATGGGTTGGCAAAATTTCAGGTAAGGACCCCAGCGATGACAGAGTCAGTAAGGCCTACAGAGCTGTTATGGATGCTTTGTAATGCTACAGGCAGATTTTGGAAAAGAAGTCATCAATTTTCCAGACTAACCTGGAACAATTCTTTAAGAAAGCAGAGAGGCCTGCAACAGATCCTGTACCCTCTACATCAGCTGCTTCTCGAGATGAAACACCTGTAGAACAGGTAGAATCATCTCCAGCGTCTCCTGCATGTTCCTTAGGCAATCCTGATTCACCTGACCCAGTATCTCCAGCACCTTCTGCAGGTTCTCCTGCCTCTCCAGCTTCCTCCTCCCAATAGCTTACTTTCTCTCACCTTGCATGTACAAGTCAACCACAGGAATAAAGGTAAGGAATATTTTTTACACTCATTTTTTGTCAATTTTTTCTGTTACTACAATGCAGTGTACAGTACAGTATATTTTATATACTTTTTCTTTTTCTGTGGCTTAGTTGTGTTTTTATGTTCTAGATTATGATTTCAAAACTATTTTAAGATAGGTAAGTGACTTAGGCTAAAGTATGTTTCAACTTACACCAAAATTCAGATTATGTCACTGTCACAGGAATGAAACTATTTCATAACCTGAGGACCCCCTGTACTTAAAGTCTATGAAAGTGATATATTAACATGTACTTAATATCAAGGTCATATTCATTTCAATTATAATTCTCAAAGAACTTCCCACATTAAATGTAAGCATAGGCAAGAGTAGCCTCTATTGAATTTCCTGGAAGCTTTATTTTCTCACATTCTCCGAGTTCAAATGACCTTTTATTATATACCTATTTCTTTTTTCCTTGCCTCACATTGTTTGGAATTAGAATGAGTACTTATTGGGAAGGTCTGAATTTGCAGTCTTATGTATTGCAGGAAAGTTTAGCTTATTCCTGGCATCTGAGAAAGTCAGGAAAGACTGGAAAAAAGTATTCCACAAATATGAATAGTAAAGAAAACAAATTAGGAGTATAAGAACAAAATATTTCTAACCTCTAATAATTTAACTTGTATAGCCTCCAGGTTTTGTTTCATAAACAACTTAAAATTTGAAGTCTTTCTTTTGTAGGTTTAAATGACATATTTCACTCTGTTTTCCTTCTAGCACAAGCAAAATGTTGTGTAGATTTTAGGTGACATGAAAAACAAAAACATTTTCTTCAGTCCAAACCATGGTCAATCACTAATTTTGTAGCAATAGTGAGAAGAAACATTTTTTATAAAGTATAGCAGAGGAGATTGAGTTTCTACATGGCAGTGAAAGACCACAATGAAGTGTTCTACCAGAAAAATTATCAAAACACTGGCAAAAGTCTTGTAGTGGTGCAGTGCATAAAGTGTTGTCCTGGAATACCAAGGTTGACTGAAACCCTGGGCTTGCCTGGTCAAGGCACATATGGGAGTTGATGCTTCTTACTCTCCCTCCCCCTTCCCCCCCTCTCTCTGTCTCTTTCTTTCTCTCCTCTCTAAAATAAATTTTAAAAATCTTAAAAAAAAAAACACTGGCAAAAAAATCTAAGTTAACAATTTCAGAACTCTGGAAATTAATCAATAAAATAAAACAAACTGAAAACTGTCTATTTAAGAAAAATAACTGAACTTCTGGAAGGCAGCATTATTTGTGGTTTTCCAACCCAAGTCTACTTTCATGAGCTTCCAAGTTCTCCTCTGACCCATCTCCATGGTGCAGTATCTTTGAAAAACTAGTCTCGTAGCCAGTAGAGAGTACTACCTCTTTTGGACCTCTATTATAAGACCTGCCTAATAACAGTGAATATTTTTATCAAACACTATTTCCAAGGTATTTGAGATGACTCAGACTGATCTCAGTAGGAGGAGGAAAAAGCCTATCTCTGGGGCATTACTGAAACTATAGTAATCACATTGCAACATCATAGTCATTGAAGGCTGCAATTTCAGTTGTGGGAAACAAGAGTCCAGCCTATACCAAACACTTTAGAAGAAAGTAGTAATGAACCAGATGGGACACAGGGGACTTTAAATAGTTTTGAGATGTTCCTGGACATCTAGAAAGCACATCTATATGTGGAAGGTTGTATATATTTCCAGTATCAAAACTGAGATAGGAAAAGGCCACATTCATTGATCTTCAGCTGACCTTGATGCCATGCTTAGGAGGAAGTGAAAGCTAAACCTTTCTTTATAAGCTGCATGAAGTGCAAAGGTCTATCTTCACGCAGAGATCTCCTGGGCAAAAGATGGGAAGTAAGAATCTTAAGTATTTTTTGACCAATTAATGGCTGGCCACTAAATTACAGTAATTTAGGTGAGCCTTTGGATACTGAAATATGCATTTCTAGCCTTTAAAGCAGAGATTAGTCATTCATTTTATGTCTTTGGGTTTTTTGTACATAATTTTTATGCACGTAGTATAAAAAAGTTGGTGGTGGCCCGTTGGCTCAGCAGTAGAGCGTCTGCCCCGTGTGTGGAAATCCCAGGTTCGATTCCCGTCCAGGGCACACAGGAAAAGCACCCATCTGCTTCTCCATCCTTACCTCTCTCCTTCCTCTCTATCTCTCTCTTCCCCTCCCATAGCTAACGCTCCATTAGAGTAAAGATAGCAAAGATGACCCGGATGCGGAGGAACTCACCATGGCCTCTGCCTCAGGCACTAGAATGGCTCCCACTGCAAAGCAGCAACGCACCAGATGGGCAGAGCATCGCCCCCTGGTGGGCAGAGCATCGCCTCCTGGTGGGCATGCCAGGTGGATCTCGGTCAGGGGCATGCGGGAGTCTGCCCGACTGCCTCCCCACTTCTACCTTCAGGAAAAAAAAAAAGGAAAAAAAAGTTAACACACATTTTTGATCCAGGTATATATTTTCAACCATAGTAGAAGGAGGAATTAGAGAAAGGGAGTGGAGAAGGAGAGACAATTGCTTCTCCTATGTGCCTTGACTGGGCAAGCCTGCGGTTTCAAACTTGCCACCTCAGCTTTCCAGGTTGGCACTTTATCCACTGCACCACCACAGGTCAGGCAAGGTGGATTTTTTTTTTTAAGGAACATTTTAATCTTAATTGTAAACTAGTCTGAGTGAAATTGTGTCTCAGCAGGATTACCAAATTTAAAGTCTTAAAGTTTATAGATTTCTATTTTCTCTGGTAAAGAATGTTATTCAACGAGTTAGTAAAATTTAAGAATAGAACAATAAGAGATAATGTGACATGGTGTAAGTATGATGTAAGAAAAATCAGGTTCTTTATTTCACTTCTGCTGCGTAGTCTGTGATTAGTGTATCTGTCTATCTATACTAATCAGAGACATTTGTTCAAAAGGCAATGTTGCCTGGCCAGGAGGTGGCGCAGTGGTTAGAACGTGGGACTGGGATACGGAGGACCCAGGTTGGAGACCCGGAGGTTGCCAGCTTGAGCGCGGCCTCATCTGGTTTGAACAAAGCTCACCAGCTTGGACCCAAGGTCGCTGGCTCAAGCAAGGATTACTCAGTCTGCTGAAGGCCCGTGGTCAAGGCACATATGAGAAAGCAATCAATGAACAACTAAGGTGTCGCAATGCGCAATGAAAAACTAATGATTGATGCTTCTCATCTATCTGTTCCTGTCTGTCCCTGTCAATCCCTCACTCTGACACTCTCTCTCTGTCTCTGTAAAAATAAATAAATAAATAAATAAATAAATAAATAAATAAATAAAATAAAAAAAATAAAAAAAACTCACCAGCTTAGACCCAAGGTCGCAGCTTGAGCAAGGGGTTACTCGGTCTACTTTAGCCCCATGGTCAAGGCACATATGAGAAAGCAATCAATGAACAACTAAAGTGCCACAATGAGAAACTTGTGATTGATGCTTCTCATCTCTCTCCGTTTCTGTCTGTCCCTATCTATTCCTCTCTCTGACTCTCTCTCTCTTTCTCTCTCTCTCATCTCTATCTCTGTAAAAAAAAACAAACCAGAGAAACAAAAGGCAGTGAGGTTGACTGTATAAAGATATGCCAGCTGTAGAGATATAATCCATACTATATCCAGATAGTGTGTGGGATAATGTATAGTTATCATTCAGGCAATAAAGTCATAAAGTTCACTTCTAAATTACAAAATAAAATCGAAGCTGGATCCTTGCATTTAAAAATATCAGAAATTATATAAGGCACCCAGAAGTGAGATAAAATATCACAAGCCTCCAGGAATACTAGCAAGTTTTTGGAAAACGGGGGCAGCAGGTTGCAAGATATTTTAATGAGTTTATAAAGGCTTATGTCTCTAACTCAAAAAGTGTCATGGAAATGTATGTCTCAGACAGTGTTTATAAACAGTGGAGTTATTCATCATTTCCTTTAGGCAATTACTGTAGTCTGTGTGTCCAACAGCTGTATGCATTTATGATGGTGTCCTGCCATATGAAGTCAGGCTGATTTAATATATATGAACTTGTATTACTCATGTAGCCTTTACACACCAACTCAGAAGTATTCTTAATCTAAAAGAATATTTCTGTAGTTATTTAATTAATATAAGAAAATAAGTGTAGCTACTTTTAAATCAGCCATGGAATTGAAGGCTAAGAGCATAGCTGTAATTTAGTTACTAAGCTTTTCTCTTTCTGTTTGCCTTCTTGACAGAGTCAAGAAATTGAATTATAGGAATTAAAAAAAATAACAAATGTGTTTGAGTGGGAATATGCTGATAATCTACCTTAAATTAAGTAAAATAGAAAATAAGAGACAAAAGTGCAAAGAAGCAGAGTAAAGAGTTCAGTACTTTATGTCTTGAAATGATTCCAGAGTAATACTTGAAGGACATTGCTCCCTAACATTTATGAGAAAATAATTCAGCCCAATATCCTCATTGTTAGGACCTATGAAATTTTAGATGAATTCAATTGTGATAATCTTTCTAATATTTATTAAGTGCATAAAATTTAGTATTTATTAAATTTATTTAAATTTCTTATTCTCATAGTTACCATAAATAACTTTGTGGTTATAATGTCTTACCTGACATCATAGTTGTGTGGGTTAATAGAGACATGTAAAGTCATTTTAACAGGACCTGACATAAGTTATAGTAGTATGTATCAAGCTTACCATGCAAGGTTATTTTGCTATGATTATCATTAATATAGTTCCCTCTAAGTGAAGTGTTAAAATAAATGAGGTTTGCCTTAGTGTCTTCCCATTTTCCTTTTTATGACATTTCCTGTCTGTTTCTTGACCCTTGATATTTTCCTCTTGAATACTTCCTATTAATTTCAAGTATATTGATCTCACTACCATTGTAGCCAATAAAATGTTTCTTCTATCCAAAGAATAAATTAAGGAAACAATCCCATTTACAATCGCATCAAAAAAAATAAACTTCATAGGACTAAATTTTGCCAGGTATATAAAATATCTATACATCAAAATCTATTAAACTTTGAAGAAAAATATTAAAATATATACCAGTAAAAAGATATCTTTATACATGAATTGGAAAAATTAATAATGTTTAAATGTCCCTAATATTGGTATTTACAGATTCACTGTAATCCTTATCAAAATTACAATGCCATTTTTCAAAATCAGTGTGAATAAAATTTTACTATACAAGTGATTTCTGTTATACAACTTGTGCAATATTATATACTTAAAAGTCTATTAAAGGGGTTTTATGAAAAATAAAATATAGATGAATAACTAATATTTTAAAATCTTTAAAAATATTTGGAAAAAATGAACAGTGATTTAGAGACTTAAGTCTAGGCATGCCACTAAAATACAATGTATAGCCCTAACTCAGTCTTTATCAAGTCATTTATCCAACTATCATTTTTCATCTATAAGTAGAATAAAAAGGTAGATTACCTAACACCTATTTTGTTATAAAATTGAGAGTTTATAATTATTGTTTTTGTATATATAAGTACAACACAATCACAATAATTTATATAGAAGATAGGTTTATTTTATAATAAATGTTGACATTTTTAATATTGTTACAAATGTGTTTTTTTTTTCTAGAAAGACAGATGTAGATTAGGATAGCTACGAACTTATGGTATCTTTTTAAAACCAAGTGAGTCACATTTTCTAAGAGTAAGACCCTATAAAATACTAGCAGAAAAAAATTTGTGACTTTTTAGTCAGCACAGGGAATACTAAGTGTTTAACAATATCAGAGTCTTTTCTCTGATCCCAGGAAAATCCTAGGATAAATTAATGCAGGTAGAGAGAAAGTGGCTATTTTTACTACCACTACTAAAAACTTGACTTCTTGCCTGAGCTGTGATGGCACAGTGGATAAAGCATTGACCTGGAACACTAAGGTTGCTGCTTTGAAACCCCTTGTTTTCCTGGTCAAAGCACATATGGGAGTTGATGCTCCTTCCTTCCTTCCTTCCTTCCTTCCTTCCTTCCTTCCTTCCTTCCTTCCTTCCTTCCTTCCTTCCTTCCTTCCTTCCCTTCCTTTCCTCCCTCCCTCCCTCTTTCCCTTCCCCTCCCTCCCTCCCTCCTTCCTTCCTTCCTTTCTTCTTTCTTTCTTTCTTTCTTTCTTTCTTTCTTTCTTTCTTTCTTTCTTTCTTTCTTCCTTTCTTCTTTCTTTCTTTCTTTCTTTCTTTCTTTCTTTCTTTCTTTCCTTCTTTCTTTCTTTCTTCTCTTTCTCTCTCTACCACCCTCTATAATAAATAAATAAAATCTTTAAAAAGAAAACTTGACTTCTCTCACTTATAAAAATTTTAGTGATTTATGCCATTGTAATATCTTACCTGTAAAAATTATGATAAAACAATAACTCTCTTTTGTGTTATGCTCCAGTAACAAATAACCTCATATTTTCAGTGCCATACTAAACAGTAGGCTATTTCTCACCCATATAATATGCAAGATTCTATGGACTGGTTGTCCATCTTATATCTAAATCAAGCAGCTTTGATACTGTACATATAATCTTGTAACATATAAAAGGTATAAGAAGCATGATAGAAAAACACTGGTTCTTAATGCTTCCATGTACTTGGATACCATGTATGTCACATAGATAAGTTATTCATGTGGCTAAGCCCAACATTAATTGGATAACAGAGGTGCACTGCCTCCTTAAGAGGCGCCACAAAAGACATAGCAGTGGATAGACATGATCTTTTCAAAGAAATTAGACCAATAATAACAATTTACTATTGTTAATTTTTCCCAACTTAATTAATTTTCTTAAAGAGGGACAATTTCAGTGGTATTTCATTTATTATTTTACAGGGATAGATTTTTGTTTTTTTCACTTATAATAATTTGGAATTGTGCTAATGCTGCTGATTTGTTATTAATTTAGATATCTGATGAAATTTGTAGTTCTATATTTAAAATACTTATATTTTAATATATTGATGACATATTTCTTATAATTAAAGAAATGCATTTGTCTAAAAGCTACAAATACTTAAATTTTGTACAGTTCAAGTTCTTTAATATTTTATTTTTTTTGTATTTTTCTGAAGCTGGAAACGGGAGAGACAGTCAGACAGACTCCCGCATGCGCCCGACCGGGATCCACCCGGCACGCCCACCAGGGGCGAAGCTCTGCCCACCAGGGGGCGATGCTCTGCCCCTCCGGGGCGTTGCTCTGCCGCTACCAGAGCCACTCTAGCACCTGGGGCAGAGACCAAGGAGCCATCCCCAGCACCTGGGCCATCTTTGTTCCAATGGAGCCTTGGCTGCAGGAGGGGAAGAGAGAGACAGAGAGGAAGGGGAGGGGGTGGAGAAGCAAATGGGCGCTTCTCGTATGTGCCCTGGCTGGGAATCAAACCCCCCCCCCCCCGCATGCCAAGCCGACGCTCTACCACTGAGCCAACCGGCCAGGGCCAGTTCAAGTTCTTTAAATGTAAGAAGTAATGTTTCATCTATGGCAGGTCATTCAGTGGATAGAGCGTCAGCTCAGCATATGGACATCTGGGGATTGATTCCTGGTCAAGGCACACAGAAGAAGCAACCATCTGTTTGTCTCCCCTCCCTCTTCCCCTTCTCTTTCTCTTCCCCTCCCACAGCCAGTGATTCAATTGGTTCAAGCATGGCCCTGGACACTGAAGATAGCTCTGTTGGAGTGCATCAGCCTCAGGCACTAAAAATAGGTCAGTACTCCAGCGTCAGCCCCAGATGAGGTTGATGAGTGGATCCTGTTCTGGCAATGCAGAAGTCTGCCTCACTGTCTCTCTTCCTCTCACCTAAACAAAATAAAAAAAAATAAGTAGGGTTTCTTTTTGAAGATGAAGAGAAGGAAAGGGAACTGTTACTCAACTAAAAGGAGTTCATTTGCCAACATGAATCAAAGCCCCCCAAAACATGAACATGGGCTTGTGGCAAAGAAAGTAAGAGTTTATTTTTAGGGAGTGAGGCATGCTTAGGATACACGTGGGCTAATGCTCAAAGATCTGGTTCTCTGATGGCTTCCAGGGGATGGTTATAGAGAAAAAAAATTATTAATCATGGTAACTAAGGGACTTAGTGTCACAGTCGGGGTCATATCTCTACTGATTAGTTGGTGTTAAGGCAGTAGGTAGTTGATCAGTGTATCTGGTCCTGATGTCAGCCATGGCACCACTTCACCTGGTTTCACCACTTTTCCAGGTCTGGAGCTGAAAGGAAGCTGAGGCGTACATATTACCTGTAGATTGTCTGAAATTCTGTCTCTGGTCAATAGACTTAAGGTTTTGTTCCTAAGATTATTTGATGTCAACCAGCACCTCATTATCCTGAGGGCTTAGTAATTAAGGACTGGTCCTACAAGGGAGAAGGAGGCAGATGAGTCAGAGTGCTGGATGGGCCAGTATAAATCAAAATGAAAAAAGAGGAGAAAAGTCATATTAAAGAAATTAAGATTCTGTGTAGTTACAGAACCAAAGTAGAATTTGACTCAATCTTTGTCTCATTTGACTTAAAAAATAAAGTGTTTAAGTAAGGAGAACTATATGCTGAAAATCTATGATATAAATAAGAAACAAATACATTAAATTTTTATGGAAATTATTTTAATAATAATCAAAGGAGTTGGTGAACTTCATTAATGTTTGCTTTTTTGCCTCCTCAAGCAAGCTCATAGCACATGCCTAGAGTTGTAAATATAAGCTTAATGTGTCAATTTCTGAGCAGAGCATGGAAAAGCAGATGGATGGAATCCATTAGTGTCAATGGAAGCCAGGGAGTTATATATCTTTTTTTCGTTTGCCTCAAAAATAAAGCCCTAAACAAGTTTGGCAAATGTCAAATTTTTCAAGTGGCAAGAGAAATAACAGTATAGTTAAGAACCTACTGCTTTTACTATTAATGCACTAATTAATTATACTAACTCTTCTCTGAAAAAAAAAATTTTTAATAGTTTCCAAACAACAGTCTAGTTTTGGTTGTCCTCTTTATATTCCTCATTTTTTGATAATTTTTAAAAATTATACCCAGTATCAAATAATATTTAAAATAATTCTTCTTCCTGACCGGTGGTGGTGCAGTGGATAAAGTATCAATCTGGATGCTGAGGTCGCCGGTTCGAAACTCTGGGCTTGCCTGGTCAAGGCACATAAGGGACTTGATGCTTCCTGCTCCTCCCCCCTTCTCTCTCTCTTTCTCTCTCTCTCCCTCCCTCTTTTCTAAAATGAATAATTTTTTTTAAAAAAAGGCTATCCTTTTTTATTTTATTTTTTTTATTTTATTTATTAATTTTAGAGAGGAGAGAGAGAGGGAGAAAGAGGAGAGAGAGACAGGGGGGAGGAGCTGGAAGCATCAACTCCCATATGTGCCTTGACCAGGCAAGCCCAGAGTTTCGAACCGGCGACCTCAGCATTTCCAGGTCGACGCTTTATCCACTGCACCACCACATGTCAGGCAAAGGCTATACTTCTTAAGAAAATGTAAAATAATAATAAAAATAATTCTTCAAAATTTATGACAGTTTTATTATTTGATAGTTTGTATTTCATGGTAAAACAAATATATGCTGACTGAATGTGAAAAAAAGATTACAATTGAATATGTTGTAAATCCTAAGAGAATGTTGATTAAATGGAGTCTTTTAAAAGCTCTAAGACAGGAATCCGCAAACTCTGGCCTGCAGTTTGTGTTTTAAATAATATGTCATTTATTTATATATTACCTGTGGCTTCTACTTTCCTGCTAAAATAGAATTGAAAGAAAAGAAAAATAGAAGATAAGAGAGGAAAAGAAAGGCTCCTTTTAAGACAAATACTTGGCCACATAGTTAGAATGGCTCAGCAATTCTGTACTTAGGAGTTTTTGTTTCCCTTTCCCCAGATCCTTACCGTCCAATAATTTTGGAACTTCAGCCTTTTTAATGGGAAGAAGCTTCCACTCTCATTCACTGTTCAATGGCTTATCCTAATAAGAGTCATGGCTTACTTAGCCACTCCTCTGTCCACATTTCTCTGTTAAAATCACAAATCTTTTGCTTTCTTTTTTTTTTTTTTTTTCCTGAAGCTGGAAACTGGGAGAGACAGACTCCCGCATGCGCCCGACCAGGATCCACCCGGCACGCCCACCAGGGGCGAAGCTCTGCCCACCAGGGGGCGATGCTCTGCCCATCTGGGGCGTCACTCTGTCGCGACCAGAGCCACTCTAGCGCCTGGGGCAGAGGCCAAGGAGCCATCCCCAGCGCCTGGGCCATCTTTGTTCCAATGGAGCCTTGGCTGCAGGAGGGGAAGAGAGAGACAGAGAGGAAGGAGGGGGGGGGTGGAGAAGCAAATGGGCGCTTCTCCTATGTGCCCTGGCCAGGAATCGAACCCGGGTCCCCCGCACGCCAGGCCGACGCTCTACCGCTGAGCCAGCCAGCCAGGGCCTCTTTTGGTTTCTTAACTTTTGGGGAGACACAAAGTCTGAGATAAGTTAGGATCTTCTATATAATTTGTTTGATGACTATCTGCTATGAAGAACCAAATCTTCCCGCATACACATTGAAAAGTCAATTTGGGGGCATGAGGTAATAATATTAAACTTGATTTTGGCTTTCAGCCAAACCCAACTTCTTCAATTCAGCTCTATTAGTAATATTCAAAATAACTGATGTTTGATTCCTATTGAATGTTATTTAAATTACTCTGTTGACTGAAAATTTAGAGAGAAAACAGGAGTGAATTGTTCTCTAACTGCTACACACCAGCCACTTTAACTCTAGTACAGCTGATGCTGACAAGGAATTTCCTGTGTCCCACATTCAGCAAGGAAGAATTTTACTACCAAATGGCCTATGTTACCAATGCTTGGTAAACCCAATGTATAAGTGAACAAAAGTATTTAAATAGAAAAAAGAGATATCCTTCTTCCCATAGGCACACGTTGTCCACTGCAGAAAATAGAAACGTGTGGAAGCTTTGAGAAGATTGCTATCACTCTCAGTCTATCACTCATATACAGACTGGGGGACTATTTTGCTTGGTCAGAAAAGGAAAGAAGTCATTATGAATGTGTATCCTAAGCCATTCTTGGTTCTCTCTTTATAACTTGCTTTATTTCACATAGAAAAGGTTCTTTTTGGTCCTGGCAGGTGGCTCAGTGGTAGAGCATCACCCAGCATGTGGATGTCCCAGGTTCGATTCCTGATCAGGGCACACAGGAAAAGTGATCACCCTCCCCCCCCTTTTCTCTCTCCCTTTCTCTCTCTCCCTCTCTCAGCCATGGTTTGATTGATTTCAGCCCAGCACAAAGGATGGCTTTGTGGCCACCCCATGCACTAAAAATATATGGGTTGCTGAACAATGCCCTAGATGGGCAGAGCATGGCCCAAAAGGGGGCCTGACAGTTGGATCCAGGTCTGGGTGCATGTGGGAGTCTGTCTCTCTGCCTCCCTTGCCCTCACTTAAAAAATTAATTAATTAATTAATTAATTAAACGGTTATTTTTCCTCTTACTCTTTCTTCCTTCCATAAGTTATGTGAACCTGGGACAGGATTCAGACTAGACTCTTTGGACTCAAGAACATACTCTGATTGACAGGTGAGAAGGTCAGGATTACTTATGTGGCAACATTGAATACCCAAACTCCTGACTAATAAATTGCAGAGTTTATGTGTAAAAGATAGAAAAACAGGACCAGAATCATGCATGACTGACCTATGCAGGTGTAGTAATTAATAGGTTCTAGTGCTTGATTTAATGTTCTGCTTTTACCACTTTGAATTTCTTAAGTTTTTAAACAAAAAATCCTGCATTTCCATGTTGATCAGGGCCCCACAAATTATGCATGTAGTTATCCTGGGGATAGGTATTAGAATTTACATTTTCATGTCAAGTTCAACCAGAAATAAAGGTCATTTTGATTTCCATGTTTTCCCCATGTATAGTTATTTATTGCTCCATTATTCTGTTGGATAAGACTAGATATTTCCCCCCTATAGGAAAAGTTTTTTAGAAGTCTAGTCAAGCAGTTTGCTCAAACACATTATCAGTATGAAAGCTGTTCATGAATAGCTTACTGTGAACTCAAAATTGCGTAATCACATGACTTCAGAAGAAACACCAGAGTTCTATTCTTATAAGTCATTCAAGAACTGTATTGTATTATTTTGCTATGTTGCCATATCATAAGGTTGAAACTTGCACACTGCCATATACACATTTCTACCCAGAGGATAGGAAAAGAGGATGTGTGAATGTCCAAGTTTCACTTTTAAAGAAATAATCTATAAATTGCATGTGTGACCTTTTTCTGATATATCATTTTCCCTACTTAATCAGTGAGGCCATATGAGAAGGAGTAGCAGCTATGCTTCATGTATCAATCAACTCAGACTTGGGGAAGGGGAGGGGAATGAGGAGAAAAAAAAAGAGAAGAGGAAGGAGAGATAAAATCACACTGGATTTATAATTAGTGCTACAATATCTAAACTGTTATTAAAGTGTTTATTGTCACTAGCTCATACACATAATAAGATAAAAAATACATAAAGTATTGAAAACGTAAAACATCACAGTTAATTCTTAGCTAAACTAAAGTCAGCATTATGACTTTTCTTCAAACTTGCTCAGCTGTGATGACTTTATAAAAAACCTAATCGAACCAATCTCTTGTTTCTGTTCAGAACATCTCATCTGCAGAAAATTTATGGTCAGTTTGATAGTAAGTTATAAATTGTAACACTTCAAACTCTCAAGAAATATTCACAGCAATTCAATAGGTTTTCTTTTTTGGAAGCATAACAAGGTAAAAATATCTATTACAATATAGGATTTTGAGAAATGTATGTTGCTTTTCTGTACATATAATGTAGAGAAGGTATCCATAGTACTAAATGTAGTATAAACTAAGACAAACTTTTAGCCTACTTATTAATATTTATATTGAACAGTTACAATGAACTGATTAAAAAGGTGTTCAAATTTTAAGAGAGGCCCTGGCCGGTTGGCTCAGTGGTAGAGCATTGGCCTGGTGTGCGGGAGTCCCAGGTTCGATTCCCGGCCAGGGTACACAGGAGAAGCGCCCATCTGCTTCTCCAACCCTCCCCCTCTCCTTCCTCTCTGTCTCTCTCTTCCCCTCCCACAGCCAAGGCTCCATTGGAGCAAAGTTGGCCCGGGTGCTGAGGATGGCTCAGTGGCCTCTGCCTCAGGCGCTAGAATGGCTCTGATTGCGGCAGAGCGAAGCCCCAGATGAGCAGAGCATCGCCCCCTGGTAGATCCCAGTTGGGCACATGCGGGGAGTCTGTCTGACTGCCTCCCCATTTCCAACTTCAGAAAAAAAAAAATTTAAGAGAATCAGGCTTGATGGTTATAAGAAGAAAATAGTAATTCAAAGACGTAAAAAATAAATGTATTTATAATAATATTCATGTAAAGTAAATCGTGCTGATTTCTCTATTGTGATATCTGTTTCTTTTCATTTTATTGTTTTCTATTTTACATTGTTCGATTTTTTTTTTTTTTGGAGACACACACACAGAGAGAGAGAGAGAGAGATAGGTGACTGAAAAATAGCAAGGGAGAGAGATGAGAAGCATCAGTTCTTCATTGTGGCTCCTTAGTTGTTCATTGATTGTTTTCTCATATGTGTCTTGACCAGGAAGGCCACAGCAGAGCCAGTGACCCCTTGCTCAAGCTAGCAAGTGACCCCTTGCTCAAGCTAGCAACCTTGGGCTCAAGCCAGTGACCTTGAGATCAAACCAGCCAACTTTGGGCTCAAGCCAGTGAATATGGGGTCATGTCTATGATCCTACACTAAAGCCAGCAACCCCACACTTAAGCTGATGAGCCTACACTCAAGCCGGATGAGCCCTTGCTCAAGCCAGCGTCCTTGGGGTTTTGAACCTCGGTCCTCTGCATCCCGGTTCAATGCTCTATCCACTGTGCCACCACCTTGTCAGGGTATATTGTTTGAATATTGTATGCACATTATCACTTGAAAAAACACATATGATAAAAATACAGATGATAAAATTCAAACAGAATACACCAAGCTTTTTAAGTGTTTCATTCTTAACAATAGGAATTTAAAGAATGATATTGTTTCAACTTTTTGTATTTTTTTTGCATTTTAATAATTAAAATTAAATTTATTAAAAGTATTAACCATATTTTTATTTAAAAAATAATGTATATAGGCACTATGCACTTTATATTTATAGCTATATCATTAAATGCTCATAATGACTTTCTGCAATGGAAAATTTTTATCTCCCTTTAAGCAGTTAGAAAACTGAGGCTGAGAGAGATAAATATCTCTTCCAAACATGTAAGTATTAAAAATAAAATAAGAACATAAGCATATTTTGCCTTATTTTGCCTATGAAATATGTGCTTGGTATTTCCCATTGAATAAAGGGACCAATTAATTCAGTCAAATGACAAACCCAGTTGTAGTCTCTGTACATAGTCTTAAGATGGTGAAAGCAATTTTGATTTGTATTCTATTTCCAGTAACCAGAACTACTTTCTCTTTTATTTATGTTGAACAAAAATGTAGTATAAATGATACTTGGGGGAGATAGTGAGAAAGGATTTAAATATTAGCGTTAACTGAAGTAGGTGAAAAGATCTTCAGAAGCATCTAAGTGTGTTTTCATTTATAATGCCTAGTAAAATCAGCAGATGTTACATGCTGATTTATTTCATCTGCCCTGTGTGAATGATTACTGAGGAACAGGAAATGATTTCAGTTCAAAATCTACTTTCCAAGATGATTCCTATACCCTGGGAAATTAACTTTTTTTTGCAAAAGTTTCTTCTTTTTATTTTTTCCCTTAATATTCTCTTTACTCTTCTACTTTGAGAGACTTTTCCTCCTCTGAATGTGTTTGGCTTGCAAGAGAGTCAATGTGTTCAAACCTAAATAGAATCAAATTTGCACCACTTTGGTTTCAGTGAAAGTTAAATTTGAATAGGCTTTCTGTCTGTGATTCAGTCTGTAAAAAAAACCCACAGAATGTGAAAATGATAATTAATTTCTTATGCAATATGTTCAGGTCAAGGCTTTCTTAATGTTATATGGAAAAAAAGAGAAAGATATAACTGTTAGTGTTTCCTTTAATGTGTTCTAACAGTTCACCTCCACCTCTCATCAATAGAAGTTCATGTTTTTCCATCTGCTTAAAATTACAATAATATTTTTTAAATATCCACTAGAAATGTCATGCATACTTTTTTAAAAAAAAATACTCTAGATCATTCTTTTTTAATTCTTTAGGCTTTGAGGAGATCTTTTATAATATTTCTTTTCATCAGAAGTTAGTAAACAGAAAAAAAAGGGGGAAATAATAATAACAGAGAGAGGTAAAAAAGGAGCAAGATAGGGAAATGAACTTCGAAAAAGAAGAAAGAGGGAGATGACAAGAAACTAACCTTTACTCACTATTGAATATATGACCAGGTATGAGCTAAATCAATTTAAGTACATTTTTTCGTTGTTGTTCAAAGCATTTCTGTTTTGTGATGTGTTCATGTAATTGTTTTACATTCAATCTTAAGTTATATGTTTTGAAGAAAAATTTTGCTATCTCAGCATATAGTTTTTATTAACTTTCAGTTAAAATGTATGATAGAGCTAGGCATATTATATATTAAATTATTTCAGTGAGCTCTTTTATCCATGTTTTATTTCTAAAATATAATTGCCTTACTATTCTACATTATTTTATACTATTTTATTTCTAAAGGCCATGTATTAGATCTTTTTAGTCATTAATTTTAGCTTTTAAATTATTAGAACTATTCATGCATTATATTTATTTTATTGTTTCTTTCAAATTTGGCTTTAATTTTATTTTGCTTTATAAAAACCAATACATTTTCTGATAATTAAAATTTTCAGATATTATTTTTAAATTTAAATAAAAATTATGAATATTAAGTGTTTTTCATTTTCATATGTTTATGAACTATCTGGGATCATGTGAAATGGAGATATTGATTTACCTGACTGATGGGGCCTAGATTTTTGCATTCCTAACCAGCTTCAGTGTAATGGTGATTCTGACTGCACTTCGATTTTAGACTAAAACAGGGCTAGTCAACCTTTTTATACCTACTGCCCACTTTTGTATCTCTGTTAGTAGTAAAATTTTCTAACCGCCCTTCTGTTCC
This sequence comes from Saccopteryx bilineata, assembly GCF_036850765.1. NCBI lineage: Eukaryota > Metazoa > Chordata > Mammalia > Chiroptera > Emballonuridae > Saccopteryx > Saccopteryx bilineata. The sequence goes on from NC_089498.1 coordinate 67,411,000, forward strand.
ACAGTAATGGTGATTTATAAAGTAGGAAGTAACTTTACTTTATAAAATTTATAAAGCAGAGTTACAGCAAGTTAAAGCATAGAATAATAATTACTTACCAAGTACTTTATATCAGATATTTGCTAAGTTTGGCAGAATAAATCTGTATAAAACAACTTACTATAGTTAAATCTATCTTTTTATTTATACTTTGGTTGCTCCAGTACTGCTCACCATGAAAGCTGGAACGCCCACTAGTGGGTAGTAAGGACCAGGTTGACTACCACTGGACTAGAACATACTGTTTTTAAATTCTTTTCTAAAAGTAACCTCTTGTTTTATTTTGTATTGTATTCTTTATTTAATCAATTAAATTTTAGTAAAGGATTTTATAGTTTTGAATTAATATTGGATTTCATTTGTGAGGTTATGGTTAGCAATTTCATTTTAACTTTTTTGTATTGTTACTAAATGCAAAATTCTATTTTTGTGCAGCAAGTGAGATTTTGTTAAAGCCAAGTTACCAGATTTTTCAAATAGAAATAACAGAATACACAGTAATATATAAATTTCAGATAAATAACACATTTTTGACTTGAGTTGTGTCTCAGATAAGCATGTAACAAGAAACTTATACTGTTCATCTAAAATTCAGATCTCACTGGTGTTATATTTTTATCTAGCAAACATACTTTAAAGCCTAATATTCATATAATGTGGTGAATTCTGAACAAACAGAAACATAAATGTCTTTGTTTTGAAAAAAATTTAAATATAATTTAAACCTTCAAATTCTGATTTTTAAAATTGTGTTTATATTCTTTATCTCTCATTGTTTCTTTTTCACTTCACCAACTGAACAAAGATAACAAAGAATCATAATCCTTTACAATTGTTTATCTGTAAAAATGTAATTACATCCCTACTTGCTTCAAGATTATCACATTTTTTATGTTTTTACATCATTTTTTGTGTATGATCAAGCAAAAATTTATATATTTATAATATTTCTACTCTTTGACATAAATGATCGGGTTTTATTGTGACAGAGACAGAGAGAGACAGAGAGGGGCAGACAGGCAGAAAGAGAGAAAGATGAGAAGCATAAATTCTTTGTTTTAGCTCGTTAGTCTCTTTATTTGTTCATTGATTGCTTTCTCATATGTGCCTTGACCAGGGGGCTATAGCAGAATGAGCGACTTCTTGTTCACGCCAGCAACCTTTAGCTTCAAGCCAGCAACCTTGGGCTCTAGCCAAAGACAATGGGGTCATGTCTATGATCCTATGTTCAAGCCTGTAAGTGCCACCCAGCTCAAGCCAGCGACCTTGGAGTTTTGAACCCGGGTCCTCCGCATCCCAGTCCGATGCACTGCACCAGTCACCACTTGGTCAGACATAAACTCTGCTTTATAATTTACATTCTTCTGTTTCAGAAACATATTTTTCAAGCCTCTCCCTGGCTTCTAAGTAATTATTATAGCAGAATGAAATTCATTAAAATTGATCAAATGACAAGTTTGCATAATTTCAAGTGTCTTTATCAGGTGGTCTTACATTACAGTCACAATTTATAAAATGTCCTCCTCTTTCTTTGTTTATATTCAAAAAGGATCTTTTTGTTCCACCACTCATTTCAACCACTACTCATTGAACAATTGGTTTTGGTATACTCAATTAAATCAGGAAGTAAGTCAAGATACATACATTAAACAGAGAAAGAATGATAGGAATTTGAAGTTCTAAAAGTATACATGCTTAGAGTTTTCATGCAAAACAAAATTTGAGTATTAAAATTAAAATTTATGATAACTGTAGACCATTTCTTGTGTGAATTTTGCAAATTTTTTTTTGTTGTACTTGATGACTTACTAAAATCAAATTTAATATATATGTTACTCCTTCACATACATGCTCTTTATTTTCTAAAAATGTAAGGGACTTGAATAAAATATGAGGATGTTATTAGTGACCTTATAGTGAATAACTGAGCTTGATTAACTATAGGGATTTTAAAAGTGACATGGAGATAAATAGGATTATTGTAAAATATTTTTAAATATATATAGTCTTAATATATATATAGCAAGTTTTTAAAAAAATTAAAATCCCTAAGAGTAAATATCTTGGGCATTACATGAGAAAATATATGAGTCCTGTTATAAAATGATGAAGCAACTTAATGATTGGTAGTTATTGCATATTTAGAAATGCATGCTAAAGAGTTAAACCAGTTACCTAGCTCCAACATGGTTTTGCCACACAGGAAAAAAGGACAAGGTCTTTGGATGCCCTAGTTTTTCTTATTTAATTACTTGTGTGTTTATTTATTTATTTAAATTTTCTTTTTATTAAGTGAGAGGCAGGGAGGCAGAGATAGACTCCTACATGCGCCCAGAGTGAGCTACCAGGCAAGCCTCCTACCACGCAACTGCTCTGCACTGCTGTTCCATTTTAGCACCTGAGGCGAGGCCATGAAGCCATCCTCCAAGCCTGGGACCAGCTTTGCTCACACTGAACCGTTGGAGCCATGGCTGGAGAAGAGGAAGATAGAGATGTGGGAGGAGAGAAGCAGATGGTCACTTCTCCTGTGTGTCCTGACTGAGAATCAAACCTAGGACATCCACATGCTGAGCTGAGGTCTACCACTGTACCACTGGCCAAGGCCTAGATTTTCTAAATAAGTCAGAAATTTAAATTCTTATTTGAAATCTGAGTTTTATGTGTGTTCCAAAGGACAGCTGATATTTTATGACTGGTTGTAGGATTTCTAAGCTTTAGATTCTACTATTTGCAGGATTTTCATAACACTGTGGTAATCAAGCAACCAAGGATCAGGACCCAAATTCTAATAAAGGAATTCAGAAGTAACTCTTGATGCCTAAATTCTGATAACAATTCTCTTGTTTGATACATTAATTCATTGTCATTAAGTTGAGAGTCCTTCTGATTTTCTCCACATTGTCTGAAATATTCAGCAGGAATTTTGTTGTTGTTGATTTCCCTTCGCAATAGTGTTTTTCCTTCATGTTCAATAGTTCTTTCAATTAAACTGTCAGGATATGTTTCACACTCCTCCAAACCTGGCATGTTACAGCAGAGTGTACAAGACCTTTTATAAGAAAATTTGGAGAACTTTCATTAAATAGAGAAATATATTATATTTTCTACCTAAAACTCTTCTGATATCTAAACAGATGGCACTAAATAAATCCTTAAGCAGGTTTTTGTTATAATAAAAAATAAAAGATTTGCTTATAATTATATATAGATTTTAAACTCAGTTTCAATGAAGACTGAAAATAAAGGACATTAAGTTTTGCTTTGTAAGCTCTTCCAGGAATGAATTGCATTGGCTTTTTGAAACGGCTCCTAGTCATCACTTTCAAAGGCATTTAATGGCTGTACTAGATCCACATCATAACTTATATGTGCATTGATACTTGCTAGCTGTATTAAGGCCTGAGTCAGCATTAGCTACGGCTGATCAAGATCAGTTATTATTGGTGGCTTTTACCCAATCAGAAAAGGGCTGCAGCTTTCATTGTACCTATGATAAACCACTCTATCTTATACCCTGATAGAATAAGTTCTTTGAGCTTACTATAATGCTGAGTTCTTGGCTAAAATTTTAGATGAACTCCTATGAGATTTAAGTTAGAAATTTAATATGGTTTTTAACAATTAAAAAATTATAAAACTTTGAGTTTGAATGACAATGGAGAGATAATATACTTGATCCTTTATATTAAGGATAAGAAAACCCGAAGGACCCAAGATGGTGACAGAATAGGTAAAAGCTACATTCACCCCCTCCCAGGACCAAACTGGAATCACAACTGAAATACAGAACAATCAACTTGAATAACTAACCAATGACTAGCTGAACAGAGTCTTAAAATTGAGGATTTACAGAAGCCTCATTGGGACTGGTAGGAACAGTGGAGATGTGAAAAAAACTGGTTCCTGCTCCCATAAGTACTGAGATTCTGGAAAAATATCTCAGCAACAATGGTTTTCCTTTAGGAGTGTGAGATCTCAATCCCATGCTGCGTTTCCTAGCCCAGAACACCAGAGCCAGGAAGTGGCACACACATAACGTCTAGCTATGAAAATCAGCGAGGATTCTGTCCACCAAAGAGAGGTATGAGGCTACTGGAGACCCAGGTGTCCCCTTAAAGGGACAACACAGAACATTTCATTGTAGACACTCATCTTGCACTCTGGAGGAGGGAGGGTAGAACATACTAGAGCTGCATGAGGAGAGAGGGGGGTCTGTGCTCTAGAGAGAGAGAGCTAAAGGGGCAGGTGCCAGGATCTCTGTGCTGAGTCCCTCTCCCACACTGCAAACACCCCTTTTAGTTGGAGCACTTCCCTCCTCACAGTATCAGCCTTAGGGTGCAGAGATCCATGCACACTCAAAGGGGTGTCAGTGACTGAGTTGTATGGCTCTTCAATGGGGGACACCCTTCCTTTCCCCAAGCCTAAACAGTGCTTCCCCTCACCTCAAGGTAGATCTACTAGTCCCACTCACCTGACTCCTGGAACCTCCTCCCACCCCCTTGCTGAGCTCAGGCTCCCAGAAAAATCTGGGACAGACAGAGTTGTGTGCTTCTACAATAAGGGTCATATTTTCTTTACTCATTTGGCCAAGAAAGAGTTCTCTCTTACATGATCCAATCTTGATCTGTTTGGGCCTGATAAACTCTGCTGGCCTTACACTGATGATTTCTTGAGACTCCGCCCTGCCACAAAGGTCTGCAAATGTCCAGCAAGGGGCAGCTAGACTTACTATACCTAGGGTTTTTCTAAGTGGCTTCAGACCCAACACTGGGACCAAAATTGAACTGGTATCAATCTGGTGAACAGTACTTGCTCCTAACCGGCAACTCACTAAAAACCTTCCTCATGTAATTCAAGTACTGGCAGAGATTTCAGTGACTGAGCTTAATAGACAGCAGGCAAGTAGAGGAAGATGGAAGTGAATTTCAAGGTACATTGGGCCTTTTGCTGTCCTGCCTATGGACTCAATGCTGGTGGAAACCAGTCTTGGTGCACAGGTTGGTAAGGTTGGTACTTTCTATGCTCACCCAAGCCTAGCAGAATCAGTCACAAACTGTGGATCATTTTGTAGCTCCCAACAGGTTGCCCAGGGCCAGTCACAGGCAGCATCTGACACTGGGGCCCACATGAGAGCTTTTCCTAAGAAGCCCCAGAACCAATATACACATTGGCCAGCTGCACATATCAGATCATGATTTAGTTAGCTTAACAAGTAGCATATCCAAAGGGACATCACAGCAGGCACCAGACTCTGCTAAAATGAATTCTACTTAGTGTTAGGCAGCATATACACAGCAGCTTGAACCATAATGGTTCAGGTCAACCTTAATAGTAAGAAAACCTGAGGGTCAAACAGGTGCACAAACAGGCCAGTAACAGTCAATATTAAATTATAACAGGCGGACTAACATAACCCACACAAGGGACATTCCCGGAGCACCCAGATCAGATGATCAAGGTGACTGCACCACTGAATCCTACAAGACACATACTATATATGTTTACCCTCCCCAGTATGGGAGACATGGCAGATCTACTTAATACGTAGAAAGAACACAGAGAGGCAGGCAAAATGTAGAGACAAAGAAACATGCCCCAAATAAAAGAACAGAAGAAATATCCAGAAAAAGAGTTAAGTTGAACAATTTACCAGATATAGAGTCCAAAACAATGATTGTAAAGATGCTCAAGAAACTTAGAACTACAACGGCATGAAAAAAGACAGAGAAACAATAAAAAAGAACTAGTAGGAAATAAAGAATATAATATCTGAAATAAAGAATACACTTGAAGGAATAAACAGTAGGCTGGATAAAGCAGAGAAATCAATGTTTTAAACATAGCAGAAAACACCTAATCAGAGCAACTAAAAAACAGCATAAAATCTTAGAGGAAAGCACAGTCAGTAAAATCTTGGACATGTTTCATAGCAATATTTTTTTTCTGATATATTTCCTTGGGTAAAAGAGATAAAAGGAAAAAATAAACAAATGGGTCTACATCAAACTAAAAAATTTTGCACAACAAAGAAACCATCAACACAATGAAAAGACAACCCACTGAATAAGAGAATATATTTGCCAATGATACATTTAATAGAACGTTAATATCCAAAACTTATAAAGAACTTATAGAGCCAAACCAGGTGGTGGCGCAATGGATAGAACATCGGACTGAGATGTTGAGGACCCAGGTTTGAGACCCGGACGTCGCCAGCTTGAGTGAGGGCTCATCTGGTTTGAGCAAAGCTCACCAACTTGGACCCAAAGTCTCTGGCTCCAGCAAGGGGTTACTCAGTCTGCTGTAGCCCCACAGTAAAGGCACATATGAGAAAGCAATCAATGAACAACTAAGGTGTTGCAATGAAAAACTAATGATTGATACTTCTCATCTCTCTCTGTTCTTGTCTATTCCTATCTATCCCTCTCTCTGACTCTCACTGTCTCTGAAAAAAAAAAAGAACTTATAGAACTCAAACCCCCAAATCAAACATTTAATTAAGTCATGATTAGGATCTGAACAGAAACTTCTCCAAAGAGGACAAACAGATGGCCAATAAACATTAAAAAGATGCTCAACGTCACTAATTATCAGAGAAATGCAAAAGAAAGCCACAATTAGCTATCACCTCACATCTATCAGAATGTCTATCATTTACAAATCAACAAACAAGAAGTGCTGGCGAGGATGTGGAAAAAAGGGAACGTTTGTGCATTTTTGTTGGGAATGCAGATAAGGGCAGCTATTGTGGAAAACAGTATGGAGTTTCTTCCAAAAACTTAAAATGAAACTGCCTTATGACCCCACAATTCCATTTATGGTAATATATCAGAAGAAACTTAGAACACTAATTTGAAAGAATATATGCACCTCTCTGTTCAGGCCAACACTACTTAACACTAGCCATGATTTGGAGACAATCCAAGTATCCATCAGTAGATGAGTGGGTATAAAAGCTTTGGTACATTTACACAATAGAATACTACTCAGCTGTAAAAAAGAAGGAAATCTAATCTTTTGCTATAGTACTGATGGACTGGAAGAGTATTATGCTAAATGAAATAATCCAGTCAGAGGAAGACAAATAATATATGATTCCACTTATATGTGGTGAATCTAATAACAAAATAAACAAAGAAAACAGAAATAAAGATACAAAAAACAAACTGACAATTGTCAGAGGGGAGCAGTTTGGGAGGCTGAGTAAAAAACATGAGGAATTAAACAAAAATATAATATAATAATCCCTAGACAGATAACAGTATGGTGATTACAAGAGGGGAAGAGGGGTGGAGGAAGGTAGAAGAGGGCAAAGAAGGATAAATCGTGATGAAAAGAGACTTGACTTTGGATAGTAAATGCACAACACAATATACAGATGATGTATTATAGAATTATACAATTAAAGCCTGTATAATTTTATTAACCAATGTCAGCTCAATAAATTCAATAAAAAAATTAATTAATTAAAAATAAACAGACACACAGCAAGATGACTACTCCAGGACAGGCTGGCTCACACAGCCAAGCTGGAATGAGTACTCAAGGCTCTAGAATTTAAGATAGATGTGAGGTTCTCTACTATATTGTTAAATGCCAGGATTATTATTTAGATGTGATGACATAAACAGAAATACCAAGAAAGATGGGAAGTCAGACTTGGAAATAACACTGATATTCTTTGTTAGTTTGAGATTCCTGCCTGACTAGGCAGTGGTGCAATAAATAAAGCATTGACCTGGTACACTGAGGACCCAGGTTCAAAACCCCAAGGTCATCAGCCTGAGTGCAGGCTCACCAGCTTGGTATGGAGTTGCTGGCTTGAGTGTGAGATCACAAACATGACCCCATGAAGCTAGCTTGGGCCCAAAAGTCCAAGCTAGACTTAAAGCCCAAGGCTGCTTGGCTTGAGCCCAAGGTCACTGGCTTGATCAAGGGGACACTGGCTCAGCTAGAGTATCCCAGTCAAGGCACGTGTGAGAAAAGCAATCAATGAACAACTCAAGTGCCCCAACAACAAGTTGATGCTTCTCATCTCTCTCCCTTCCTGTTTTTCTTTCTCTCTCTCTCTCTCTCTCTCTCTCTCATTATTATAAAAAATAATATTATATATAAAAATATTCCTACAGAGTGTTACACTGAGGCTATAATGTTTTCTTTTTTACTGAAGAGAATCAGAAATAATCAATAATTGCACAAAAGAGACAAAAATCAATACAGTTTAGAAATAACTACAATAACCTTCCATAGGCAAGGATTCCCTCCTAAAAAAATCTATGTATTAAGTCACCATTGACCGTCTTCTGTATTCAAGCTACTCTTTAAGGTGGTGGTGATTTAAATAGTTCCCATAATGTAAAACTTAGCATTAACAAGGGGAGTGGCATGGGTGCAAAATAGGTTTTTCATTAAAGTGCTGGTTAGGTGCTGATTAATATATCTAAAATAAGCTCATAGAGATAATATTTTATTTATCCTCAAATAAAAATAAACATTTCAGTAGGTGGAAATAACGGTATTTTCCCAATACAATTGTCAGCGTATTTTCACAAGGAGAGAAAGTGACAAAATAAAGGTAAAAAGGTGGCATGGTTGAAGTATATCAGGAACATAACAAAGGAAGTATTTGAGTCAAGGTTAGTATATTTTTAAGGTAAGAGTTAAACACAATCTTGGTAAAAACAAAAACTTGAATGATATACTATAGTATTTGGCTGATATAATATAGGAATGATGGCCATAAAAGATGTTAAACAGAGAAGTGATGATGACAGAAACAGTGGTTTAGGAAAATTATGCTAACGATAGGTGTAGGATGTATTGTACAGGAATGTTAGCAAAAGGAAAAAACAATTTGAAGGACTTCATTTGGATGAAACAATAGAAATGTATGATACAGAAGCCTGTGACATTCTTCAGATAAAATCTGCTTCCCCTTTTTATTTTTAAAATTTGCTTCCTTTTATAATTAATTGGATTCTGTCTTCTATTTTTTTTCTAGGTTCTTAAATTGAAAGCTTAAATTATTGATTTGGGACATTTCTTCTTTTATAAAACATGCATTTAAGGCTAAAAAAATTCCTCTAAGTGATACTTTACCTAAATTCTACAGATTTTAATATGTTGCATTTTCATTTTTATTCATGACAAAATAAAATTTATTTTGATAATATATCTTTGACCATGTGTTATTTAGAAGTTTTTGCTTATAATTAAAATATAACTTAGAAGTTTTTCACTTACATTTTAAATAAAGATTTTTTTTTGTTCTGTTGTTGATTTTTAACTTAAGTCCTTTACTATAACATAGAACATACACTGCATGAGTTCTATTTTAAATTTCTTAAAGCTTGTCTCTCAGAATGAAATTAACTGGGTAAATATTAAGTGTGCACTTAAGAGGAATGTGTATTTGCCTGTTGCTGTGCTGTGTTCTATAAATATCAGTGGACCAGAAACAGAATAAATTCAAAGAAAATCACTTCTAAACACACCATAATAAAAGTAATAAAAACATAAAGAAAAAATGTTAAAAGCAGCTAAAAATATGACAGAATGCATGACACATGGAAGGACCATGGGTTTCTTAACAGAAACACTGAATGACAGAAACAACATATTAAAAGGAAACAATAAAAACAGAATTTCATATCTAATAAAAATGTTTCATATACAAATGCAGACTAAAGACAGTTTCATATGAAGGAAGAGTAAGAATTGAAAGCAGGCTGCCTATATACATCACGCTAATAGATATTTTAGGCAGAGAGAAAATAATGCTAGTGAACAATGTGGATATTTAAGGATGAAGAAAAGCCAATGGTAATAGTAAATACATTTTTTATTTGTTTTAAAATTATTACATATCTTTAAAGTATATAATATTGGCTGACAATTTTTAAATATATGTACATTAAATATACATGATAAGTATCACATAATGGTTGGTATGAGAAAAATATCTGTTTTCTCTGAGCTTTTTATATTTTATGTGAAGTGTTATAATATTAACACTAAACAGCTTGTTAAAAGTTACAAATGAATGTTTCAATTTCTAGAGCTATCTCTTCTAAAAAAAATATAAAAAAAGGAAAATAGATAAAATAAAAAGTGATAATTAGAAAAATGTAAATAAGTGAAAAGGAGCCAGGAAAAGGAAAACAGTAAAACAACAATACCAATGATAATAAAACAAACGGTTAAAAAGAACAAAAACAATAGAATGAAATACTCCACTCATCATGTCAGTTGTTAAATATAAAATGTTAATGACTTAAAACTCCAATTAATAGTCAGAGATTGGCAGAATGGATTAAAAATAACAATAAGACCTTACTATATGGTCCCTACAAGAGATAATTTTAAATATAAAGACAAAGATGTTAAACATGATGAATAGAAAATGGTTAACCAAGGAAACAATATATGTAGGAGGGCTAGTGTGGCTATTTAATAAATGGTTAAATAGACTTTGAGAACAATAATATTACCAAGGATTAAAAAGTATTTTATAATAAAAATTGAGGCAAATCATTAGAAAGATAGAATAATTAAAAGTATTGTGTTCTTAATAGAATCTCGAGACATAATAATAAGAAAAACGGTAGAACAAAGTAAAAGTAAGTAAAAGAGGAAATGATGGGCAGTAATGAATAAATAAGAAATACTTATAATAAAGAAGATTCACAAAGCAAAAACTGATTCTTTAAAAAGATCAACTAAGTTGCCAAAATTAAGCTAGATCAATAAAGAAAAATGGGAATGTAATGCAAGTAACACTATATCAGGAATAAAACAAGAGATTTCACTACAGATATGTCAGACAGTAAAATGATAGCAGGATAATATGTAGTATAAACAGACTTATGCCAACAAATCTGATAGCTTTAATGAAATGTAAACATTTCCTGAAAATTCAACTTATCAAAATTGACATAAGAAATAGATTCTGAAAATCATAATATCTATAATATGAACTGAATTTATAACAAAAAAATCTTTATGCTTTTTGGGGAGAGTCATTCTGTCTCTGATAGGTTTATTAATAAATTCTATCAAGTATTGAAGAAAAATAATGCCATCTTATACATACTATTTTGGAACATTACAGAAGAAAAATTTTCATATCTTATTTAAGTTGTCCAATTTGTTTGTATATTTTTTTGAAAAGCAGCATGACCTTAATATGAAAATTTTATAAATATATTAGAAAAAAAAACTGTAGACAAATAGTACTAAAGAACATAGATGAATACATTGTTTTCTTTATAAGCAAGTTTTTAATTTTTCTATTTATTGATGTGTGTGTGTGTGAGAAAGGAGGGGAACATGGATCTGTTCCTGATGTGCCCTGACTGAGAATCGAACCAGCAACCTCTGGGCTTTGCAGAGATGCTCTCACCACCCCAACTATCTGGCCAATGCAGATAAATTATTAACAAGATACTAACAAATCTAATTTCAACATATATGAAAAGAATAAGATATCTTAACAAGGTTTATTCAAAGAGTGCAAGGTTTTCTTAACATTTGAAAATCAAATAATGAAATTTATAGTATCAACACAAAAATGTGTATAATCATTGCTATAGATTCAGAAAATGTTTTTAAGGAATTCAGCATCCAATTCATCCAAACAACTCAGATAAACTACAAATAGTAGAAATTTTTTCACACTGATAAAGCTTTAGTTAATGTCTTTCTTATTGTGAAAGTCTGAATTATTCCCCCCTGTTATCTAGAACAAGGTGGGAATACCCATTTTTACCACTTTATTCACACTATCCTAGAGTTCAGTTATTTGCAGTTAGTCAACAAAGAGGAACAGAAGCATACAGAGAAGAAAGTTTAAAAATTAAAGTCTCTATTTACAAGTGATATAATTATTTACCTGAAAAAATTCCAGGAAATCTATGACACAACTACAAAGACTGAAGAATAAATTTAGTAAGATCAGAGGGCACAAGGTTACTATACAAAAATCAGCTATATATTTTTTACATTAGTAGCAGTAAATTTGAAAATAAAATAACTATTTTATAGTAATTTCTAGAAACATAAAATGCTGAAAAATAAATTTAAGAAAAGGCAGGGAATTTTATTTAAATATTTAAATAAGTGAAGAGCTATACCATGCTCATAAACTGAAAAACTCAAAGTTCCTTAAAATGGCAATTCTTTCCTAATTGATCTATACTTTCAAATGTCAATTAATATTACAGCAGGCATTTTTGGTAAAATTTTTCAAGCTTTTTCTAAATGCATATGAAAATGTGTAGACCTATATAAAACCCAAAGCAGTTTTTTAAATAAAAGTGAAAAGACTTACTCTATCTGATTTTTCAAGACTTATTATAAAGATATAGGAATTAAAACACTTCAATATAGTGAAAAGACAGATATATAGATCAGTGTGGTAGAATAAAGAATCCCAAATAAGTGGCAAGGTAATTCAATGGGAAAAAAAAGTTTTTTAACAAATGATGCTGGGATGCCCTGGCTGGTTGGCTCAGAGGTAGAGCATTGGCCTGGCATGTGGATGTCCCAATTTAATTCTCAGTCAAGGCACACACAAGGAGCGACCATCTGCTACTCCTCCTCCCCCTTCTCCTGCAGCCATGGCTCAATTGGTTCGAAAGCATTGCCCCCAGTGCTGAGGATGACTCTATGGAGCCTCTGCCTCAGGCACTAAAAATAACTTGGTTGCAAGCATGGCCCCAGATGGGCAGAGCATCAACCCCAGATGGGGGTTGCTGGGTGGATCCAGTTTGTCTTTCTATCTCCCCTCTTATTACTTGGAAAAGAAAAAAATATTAATAAAAAAAGTGATGCTGGGATAACTGGTTTACCTGTGTAATAATTGAGTGTTGTCTCAAACTTCACAACATGCTATATAGAGTTGGACAAAACTAAGTTTATAGTTGTGATTACATGAAACAGTGTATTCTTATACAGTCTTATTTATTAATTAGTGCATTATTTTTCATACAAACAACTGTAAACTTACTTCTGCATCACCCGGAATAGCTTAAAACTATAAAACATCCGATTGTTTCTACAACAGATGAATGTTGTTTTTGCTATATCACTTACACATTATTCTGCAACTGTTCTGATTCTATTAGCACAAATATTATGTTAATTTTCTTATATTTTCAACTATAAATATATATCAGCTTCAAATGACAAAAATTACGTTCCATCTAAGTTCACACTGTACTTCTCTTACTGTGAAATTATCTTATTATTGACAAAACATTCTGATGTGTTATATAAGAGCTTTGATTATAGGCACCTTTGTTTTATTCTCAAATTTATTGAAATTTTTAATTTATAGAAAATTTATAAGAATATTTCTCAAGTTTTAGCATGATCACAGTATAAATTTGAATAATAAAGCAGCAGGTAACTATTTAAGAAAAATCTTCATTATAGATTTTGGTAAAAAACAAAAATGGAAAATCTGTATTATGTTAGGGAACTTCTTTATATCCCTTTATTTTCTAATATATTTGCTATAAATATTTATTGAGCATTAAGGAATGCTTGCTTCCATCTATTGAGATGATAATCAGTTGTTTACTTTAGTTTTTTAGTGTAATGAATTCTACTAATGGATTTTCTATACTGAATCTTATTTACTTTTAGATAAATCTGTTCATTTTCTAATAATTTTTTGGAATATTTTTGCATCAATGTTTCTGTATGGGCTTATTTTTTTTTCTAGTACTGTTTATCTGTGTTTGGTGCTGAAATTACACATAAATTGTATATTCTTGAGATTTGAGTTGATACCTTCTTCCCACACTCTGATTTATTTATTTTTAATAGAGCTATTAAAGTATCTAAAGCAAGGGAGTGGCATTGTCAGATTTGCGTTTTATAAAGGTCATCAAGATATCAGGGTAGAGAATGAATTTGAAGGCAATAACGCTATTGGAGTCAGTGAAAGCAGATGAGAGAGTGAAGATTTTGGTTTGTTTTTGTAGTATGAATTTAAATGATGAGACTGCAGAAATGGAAGTAAATGATTTAAAAATGGTCAGTAAAATAAGGTGAGATCTATATAACGTAAAGACCATTAGATATGTGGGGCAAGGCTAATGAGGTTTTCATGTTTCTGGTTTGTGAACCCCTAAATAAAAGCCTTATTTAGATAGGGAGCACAGGACAAAAATATTGGGTACAAAAATTGTTATGATAATGTTGATATGCCTTTGACAATTGACAGTCATTTAGAATTTAGAGGTATAGGGCTCTGAAGAGATTTTAATTTTAGATATTGCTAACTGAGAGAGGCTATAGATCATGGACATAGCCATAGGAATAGATGAAAATATTCAACTTTCAGTTAGCAGTTTGGCAGAAAGCAAGAGTTTCATGTATTGAAAGTAAATTACAGGAGAATTGTGAAAAGTATAATTTAGCCAAGCCTATTTCAGAGGCAACTTACTTATGGTTCCAAATTTGAGACCTCAAAGTTACGAAGTTTAAGGAATCACCCAAATTCCTTGAGGCTGAGTGACAACAGCTTACGGTAATTGGACTGCAGTCTGCCCTCCATCTTGACACTGTTGAATTTCAGGCTACAAAAGAGTAATCTCAATGGACTAACTAGCACTCATGTGATAGGCTTTTCTTTTGTAGCCCAGAGGTATAATTTAGGGCAGAAGTAGTTTTAAAGGATACAAAGGACTTCGGTATAAAAGGTAAATATAAATTCACGATCTTGTTTAGGATTCTCTGCACCTTTGTAGACTAACAGCTACCCTCCTAGGATTCTAATGTTGGCAGGAAAATAGAGTTGAGCCTGAACACAACTCTTATAGATAGATATCTTTGTTAAATGGCTTTACACCTTGTTATATGAAGAAAGCCGAGTTTCCATCTTTACAGAAAATGTATCCAAGCAATTCTTGTTCGTGTGCAAATGATCACTAATGCTTTTATACTTTAGAATTCACTCACAGAAGGAGTATCATGTAAATCCCTTTCAGTCCCTAAAGTGGCTGCTATGGAAACGAGTCCTGATGCATGACAGAGAAGGAATGTGAGCCGCACTGTACTTAAACAAAGAGGGGCATTTTCCACAAGATTTCCAATTGTATGCAGAGCCAGTAAAGACAGAACTGGGAATTACACCACACAGCCAATATAAGGAGGAGATTGCTAATTCAGTTTTGCCAGCTACCCTTTCTCAAGGCCCTTAATTAAAAGTAAGCTTGGGGCACTGACAGAGAAGTCAGATTTGCTCCCAGCCTGAGGGTCTTGTAAATTGGCTGCTTTTGCAAACCTCTTTTACTCTTTTAGGTCAAGAGGGGAAGAATTAACACCTCTGTGTGGTGAAGTAAATGTTCCCATAGAGACTTGAAAGAAGAGCTTTGCTTCCCTATATCTCTAAGATTACGTGTAAAGAAAGTTTGGGTTTCAGAAAAAGTTTGGCTTCCTGTGAAAAGTTGCAGCTGTACTAGATGATGACATGACTCTAGCTTTGTCTGCCACATGCTCTTTACTGTACCCGCATATTTTGGAGCTCACCAGACACATTTGTCAAGTTTGCATTTAAAAGTCTATGCCAATATACACCGTAGACAGCAGAAGTTATCTATATGGTCTAAGACAGGGGTTGGGAACCTATGGCTCATGAGCCAGATGTGGCTCTTTTGATCATTGCATCTGGCTCACAGACAAATCTTTAATAATAAAAAAAAAATGTTAAAAATATAAAACATTCTCATGTATTACAATCCATTTCTTACCGCTCATGTTCATGATTGTGGGTGGCTGGAGTTAATCACAGCTGTCCTCTGGGACAACATCAAATTTTTATTGGATAATGCATAATGTACACGGGTCGTTGTGAGGTCAGGAAGTAAACTTCCCTCCTTATAATCAAGTAGTCAGCTAGCTAATTGCAGAAACCCTTTTGACAAAGGAGATGGCTAAAAGAAAAAAGATGAGGAGTATCCTACTTTTCAGCAGGAATGGACAGAGGAATTCGCCTTTGTGGAGAGAGCAGGTTCTGCAGTGAGTCTAATATGCAATAATAAAATTGCATCAATGAAACGGTCAAATATAAAGCAGCACTTCGACACAAGCCATACTACATTCGCATTGAAATATTCAGTGGGGAACAGCAAGAAGAAAGCATGTCAAGAGCTACTGTGCAGAGTACAAGCTAGTCAGCAGCAACTCCATGTTTGGACCCAACAAGGTGACTGGAATTCGGCTAGCTTTGCTGATGCTTTAACAATTGTGAGAAATGGAAAGACATTCACAGATGGAAAGTATGCCAAAACATTCATGCTTGATGATGCCAATGAATTTTTTGATGACTTTTTGGATAAAGACAAGATAATCAAATGAACAAAAGACATGCCTCTGTCGGCAAGAACTGTTCACGATTATACCATCATGATGGCAAATCAAATTGAGGCAACACAAGTGAAGGACATAAATGCAGCACCATTATTTTCTCTTGCTTTGGATGAGTCAACAGACGTAAGCCATATATCCCAGTTCAGTGTGATTGCAAGGTATGCTCTCAGTGACACACTATGTGAGGAAAGTCTTGCTGTTTTGCCTCTGAAAGAGACAACAAGAGGGGAGGATTTATTCAAGTCTTTCACTGAGTTCTCTAAAGAAAAAAATCTACCGATGGATAAATTTATTTCAGTATGTACTGATGGTGCTACGTGCATGGTGGGGAAAAACAGAGGATTCGTAGCACTTCTTTGTGAACATGAAAAGAGAACTCCTCTAAGTTTTCACTGCATCCTACATCAGGAGGCACTCTGTGCTCAGATGTGTGGCGAGCAGCTTGGTGAGGTGATGTCACTGGTCATTCGGGTGGTCAACTTTATTGTTACCCGAGCTTTAAATGATCGCCAGTTTAAAACACTGCAGGATGGGCTTGGGAATAGTTATCCTGGTCTGCTTCTGCACAGCAATGTGCGTTGGTTGTCAAGAGGGTAGGTGCTCAGCCATTTCATGGCTTGTCTGAGTGAATTTTGGACTTTTCTTGAAATGAAAAATGTCAAGCATCCTGAGTTAGCTAACACTGAGTGGCTCCTGAAGTTCTACTATCTCATGGACATGACTGAACATCTGAACCAGCTCAATGTGAAAATGCAAGGCAATGGAAATACAGTCTTATCCCTTTAACAAGCAGTGTTTGCATTTGAAAACAAACTAGAACTCTTTATCGCCTACATTGAATCAGGTCCTTTACTACACTTTGAAAAACTGGGAGAGTTTAAAGATGCATGCACAGCAAGTGACCCTGCTCAACATCTTGATCTCCAGCAGCTAGCGGGCTTCACATCTAATCTCCTGCAGTCATTCAAAGTGTGCTTTGGAGAATTTTGTGAGTGCAACCATCTTTTTAAGCTCATCACCCATCCACACGAGTGTGCAGTGGACAGCGCTGACCTGAGTTACATCCCCAGTGTCTCCGTCAGAGATTTTGAGCTACGAGCTGCTGACCTGAAGGCCTCAGACATGTGGGTGAATAAGTTCAAGTCACTGAATGAAGATTTGGAAAGACTTGCATGACAGCAAGCAGAGTTGGCGAGCAAACACAAGTGGGGAGAAATAAAAAAACTTCAACCTGCGGACCAGCTGATTGTCAAAACTTGGAAAGTGCTTCCCATCACAGACCGCACACTGCAGTGTGTGAGCATTACTGTACTGACAATGTTTGGCTCTACATATGCATATGAGCAGTCTTTCTCACATCTAAAGAATGTTAAGACCAACCTGTGATCACATCTGCATGAAGCTTAACTTTACCATGTATTAACCAGACTACAAAGCCATCAGCAAAACCATGCAGCAGCAGAAGTCACATTAATGGTAAGAAGTACTTTATTCATCATTGGTTAGCAACAGATAACAACATTATTAAAAAGAATTTAGAGACTTATTGTACTTTAAAAGTTTTGGTTACATAAAATGTACACATTTACTTGTATTTAGTGTGAAACATATTGTATGGCTCTCACGGAATTACATTTTAAAATATGTGGTGTTCATGGCTCTCTCAGCCAAAAAGGTTCCCAACCCTTGATCTATGTGCTTTATGTATGATTTTGCTTCTGCAGACACCAATGACATTCGAATCCCAAAGACCCAGTGTATGCCCTGTGACAAAACCTCTCATGACCCATACAAAATAGAAAACAATGTTTTTCTCTTCGGTTACTTCTGTACAAACACAAAAGAAAATCAGTGGAAAGCACTTATACTGGCTTGTTTATCTGGCATTCTTCTGAGTTCTCACATAATCTTATTCAATCCTTACCACAGCCCTGTGAGTCAAGGTTTTAAGCCATGTGGGTTTGGGTCCAGAGAGAATAGACACATTCATGACTCTGAGAGCTCTCCTTTCTGTTCTCTCTCCTGAATGCTCCGGGTATAATGAGTTGTCTCCACTCTAATGAGATGGAAATTGAATATATCTTGCATGGCTCAACTTTTGACTATCTAGGACAGTGGTAGTCAACCTGGTCCCTACCGCCCACTAGTGGGTGTTCCAGCTTTCATGGTGGGCAGTAGCAGAGCAACCAAAGTATAAATAAAAAGATAGATTTAACTATAGAAAGTTGTTTTTATAAAGATTTATTCTGCGAAACTGAAATCTGACATAAAGTACTTGGTAAGTAATTATTATTTAACTTGCTGTATTATTTAACTTAAAGTATTATGCTTTAACTTGCTATAACTCTGCTTTATAAATTTTATAAAGTAAAGTTACTTCCCTACTTTATAAATCACCATTACTGTGGAACCAGTAAGTGGTTAGAAAATTTTACTACTAACAGAGATACAAAAGTGGACAGTAGGTATAAAAAGGTTGACCACCCCTGATCTAGGATTTGTTCTAACCATGCAGCACCTGCTCTGGATTTCTGACATGGTCTCATCTTGAGCATGAGTAAGCTCAACTTTCAGCTAATGATTTTTAGGGGAACCCCATACATCTTTCTGGAACTCGATTTCTGCACAGATCTTTCCTTCACACTTGTCTGCACATTGAAGCCTCTTCACCAATCCTTATCTTTTATTTTTGCTACCTAAACTCAGCAAGATTGCTGCAGTTGGCTAGGTGATTTTCCTTAAATGGAGAAACTTACTAATATAAAAGGAGGGCTCATTTTATGAGTTTTTTTTACCCAGAACTGGGGCCTCAGTTAGCCTAGTACTCAGTAGCTCAAATACATATCAATTACTGCATATATTTTGCTTATTTTATAGTTATTTAGTTGTTAGTTCAGTACCCGTTAGTCTTTCTTGGCTGGAAAAAGTTTCTTAATTCCAGGGTAAGACATAATTTTATTAAATTTTTTACCTATAAAATTATTATAAATGAGAGGTACCAGCTGGGTAAAATTCTACAATTGTTTTTATTTCATTATGTTCAAATCTCTGCACTAGATGCAAATATCACTTGGATGTTTTTAAAAGCATTTTATATAGCCTTACCTGTGGTGGCGCAGTGGGATAAAGCCTCGACCTGGAAATGCTGAGGTCGCTGGTTTGAAACCCTGGGCTTGCCTGGTCAAGGCACATGTGGGAGTTGATGCTTCCAGCTCCTCCCCCCCTTCTCTCTCTCTGTCTCTCCTCTCTCTCTCTCCCTCTCCTCTATAAAAAAAAATAAAAAAATAAAAAAATAAAAAAAAAGCATTTTATATATACTGTGTTTAATCACCCAAATGATGGGGTGAATGTATAGAAACTTTGATGTTCAAATCTTTGCATAAGTCCCAATACATACACACACACACACACACACAAACCTCAATAATATTTGAAAAATAATTGATCATATAAATAAATTATTCTCAAAAAATTTAAATAAAATAAATATTAATATTTTAAATTGTGTAATAATTGTTTGAAGATAATATTTTTATTTTATAAACTGTAATATTTTTCTGATAATAAAATAGACTGAGAAATGCAAAAATTGTGATTTAGTGTCAGAAAAACATTTGAAATTTTTTTATGGTAAAGCATTATATGTTTTTTAAAAAAGGCTAAGGGGACTATGAAAATTAGAACAATTCATAATCAGAAGCTTTACATCATATTTTATATTGATATGATATTTTGAATAACAGTTATGATGTATTTTTATTGATGTAGCATCCCTCACAACCTCTAAATATAAAACCCAATTCTCCATGATCTAACTTAATCCTATATTTTGATTTCCTTAGAACTTGTGATTTGCTCAAAGACATAAGATAATAAAGATTGGGCTGGCTTGGAGATACCTGAGCAGAGGCATTAGATATGTATATACACATCAAAACTGCTGGTATAGATATTAAACTTGTATAAGAAAACACTGGCTGTGAAGTCAAGTCTATGAAGGGAAATATCACTTTTAATCTACTTGAAAATTAAGAATCTTTGAAAAGACTTATGAATCAAGCATTAATTTTTAAACTGTATTGTAAGATTCAGTGGCATTTATAATAGATTTACTAAGACCTTTGAAATAAAGAAAAAGAACATTAAAATTAGGGTTGGAGAAATGTTTGAAACTTTGTTGTTTTATGATTTTTTTTGTGTCACTAAGCAAGTTTTTATGTCTGTCTTTACTGTTTCTTCATGGTAAAAGTGAGAAATAAGTTAAATAAGAAATTTGCAAACTACTAATAGATTTGTCCAACATGTGTTCATAGAATGAATAAATGAATATATATGATATATATGTGAAAAGCAATTCAAAAACTTTTTATTACTTATGCTAAATGCCTCTTAAGTTAAATCTGATTTGTCTGAAAGGAAATGCTTCATTTTCCTAAACAAAATAGAGGAAAGTGTATTTTAATAATCCAGTGACTTATTTTTGTCTTGAATTTTTGTAATATATAATAATCTAATATATATTTAGGCATTTTTCTGGGCAAGTCTCCATTTTGCTATGTATATTCGTAATCATAAAAGCTCATTCTGCTGAAGTCTAGTATGTGGTACTTTAGAAGACATCATCAAAAATGTATCTAATGATGGTAATCTAGGAATGTTAGGACTTTAGCCCCAGCCAATTTCAACAAATATAAAGTAATGGTATAAAGAAATTAATTCAAATGACATTATCCCATAAATATTGAGAAAATATCTTAAGGTGATATCCTGATTCTATAAAAAGCTTAAACTGAAATATTAAAAACCTAAAAATTATTCTTAAAAAATATTCTTAGCCAATATTGAAAATGAAAGAAAAAATACAGTCCACAGAGGGAAACACACATACACAAAAATAAATAAATAAATAAATAAATAAATAAACAAACAAATAAACAAGAAGGGTAGTAGAAAGGAAAACTTACTAAAATATTCTTCTCTTGAGATTTATGGAATCATTTCATTTTCAAAGGGCCTATAAGTAAAGCTTTAATTAGTATTTTGTTGAAATGTCAGCATTTTTTATCTTTTTACATTTCAAAAAAAATTTTCTCTTTCAACACAAAGCAAGTTACATAAACTAGGAGGAGGAAATCTGTTTCATTTAACCTGCTGATTATGTTAACCCTCAACTAAGTTCAATAACATTACTCCTCTGTTCAAGATTTTCCAGTGGCTTTTGGTATCTCTTATAGGAAAAGGCAAAGTTCTCGCAGTAACTTGCAGATCTCCATTAACACATTTTTGATTTGGGCGAGAGAGAACTTTTTGACATAAAGTTTAACTTTCTGTATCTTCATTGGGTGGTTATGAGGATTGCAATTTAGCAAAAAAAAATTCAAAACATTTTATACCTTACACGGGTGTGTTTTACTATATAATTTATACCATAATAAAGTTGAGTAGATAGAATAGAGGAGAAGGATGAGAAAAAGGAAGCAAAGACCTTTCAAATAGAATTTACTTAGTCTTCATAAGGAAAGTCAAAACCCTCTTTTTTTATTCAGAATTTTTCAATAACAAGAAAGGAGGTATATATAAACTTATAACTAACATTGTAGATAGTTTGCAAATTACAAGAAATTATGAAGAATAAAATTTGGATGGTAAATACACAATGTAATATCCAGATGATGTATTAAAACCATTATAATGGTTAGCCAATGTCACCTCAATAAATTTAATTAAAAATTAAAAAAATAAAATTATGACACAAAGAGACAATTTAAATTTAGTGTTCATTACTTTGATTTTTTTCAGTGCTTTTATGTTCTATGGTTGCAATGATAATAAATCTACCCTATCCTGCTTCTTTCTACTTAATTTCAGGATTTTTTTTCATTGAATAGCTCTAAAAGAGTTTCAATGCCCAGCACTAGGTGTCAGCTCTCGAAAACAGAGTACAGATTGCAGTCCCACCACTCAGTAATTATTGAGATACAGTTAGTAATCACTAGCAGGTCCTCTCCAATTGTAACCACACACTTATATCCAATAATACTAGGAAGCATTGTAGGTATCTCTCAATTAACAACAATAATAAGTTGTGACTTGAGTCTAATGCTTTATTATTTTTTTGCTATAGTTTGAATAGTCAATCTCATCCTTGGATTTACTCAGGAAGTTATCCCTAAAATTCTGAGTTGTTACCTAAGAGTAAGGGGAAATCCTGCCAACAGCAGCTATAATATGAAGAAAATATTTACTAAAAATATTCAGTGATTCTTCTCTTTATGCTATGTTTCTAGAACAGTGAGTTTGTAACATTTTCGGCTATGATGTGTCCCATTGGATGTATCCACATACTTTAAGAAATTTCTCATAATGTAGCTATTGATGTGATAGAGTAATTTTTACTGAAGAATTCCTTCAAAATTTCAAAAGTCAATTTTTATATTTTCAATATATTTTTAATAGAAATTTCTACAGATATTACATAAATACATAATGTTTTATTTTTTAAAAATTTGACTTTATGTTTTGGTATATGCTGGTGATATTTTTTTTCTAGAAAAATCCATCTTATTCAGGATGTATATTGGAGAAGCAATAAGAGTTACTCTTAAATTGACTTTTATAAGAGATCTTCTCTAATTATCACTGATTGCTCCCTAGGCTTACTAGTGATTAAGTATGTCTGATTATTCATTGACTTTTTGGAAAATCACTTTTAAGTTTTCTTTGAAAAAAAAGAATAGGAAAAAGAAAAAAGTTCTCAAGAAAAGGGAAGAATCTTGAAATTATCAAATGCATAAAAATGGAATAAAAAGTTTATTCATATTTTAACAAAACGTTTTGCAATCCAAGTACAATGGAAGAAAAAGAGTCACTTTTCTAAGATGAGAGTTGATTGTATACCAACAGATTTCTGTAAAATAGGTATGCCTTTCTTTTCAAGTTATTATTGCCTGATGTTTTTAGAGTGTCTTCCCTATGTCAGAAACCATTCTAGAATGAGGTATGAATACAGTAGAAAAAGTAAGTTTTTGCCACAGGTAGCTATACATTTTTTTCCCCAGAACATTTCTATAAATTTTAGCAAAGCTGGAATGAAAATCCAGATCTTTCAATTTCTAATATATTTTTCTCTCTCTATTTTAAAGTCATAGAGTCAAACCCACATGAGCACCTGAGGGCATTTCTAACGGGTAGAAATACAGAGAGGCCGTGAATTCAAGAAACAAAGTCCTCGATCTTCCCCAGTTCCTGTCCTCCACCCCCTTTGTGAAATAAGCAGTTCCCTGTTCACTTAGTAAAGGCTTATTTCATGATGTCAAACAATAATGTATCTCTTTAAAAATACGGTATGAATAGTCAAAATTGAATCACAAATATCTTATAAATTGAGTTTTTATACCTTTTGGTAAATACATGCTGCTTAGAATAACATTTTTACCTACAACGTACACATATATTTATTGAGTCAAACCATGGGATGTGTGAAAAGAGAAAGAACTCAGTACAGAGGGTACTCTGGTTACAACACAGTTCCATTCCTACGACAGTGATGTAACCCGGATTTTGGTATAACTCGAAACACACTCTAGTCTAAGTTACCTACCTATCCTAACAAAGTTGTAAAATCATAATCTAGAACATGAAAACACAACTAAGCCACAGGAAAAGGAAAAGGACATAAATATATATATTGTATTATACTGCAGTAAAAGAAATAATGAGTATAAAATAAACTATGATGGTAATGTTGTAAGCCAAAACACTCACGTGTCATTTTTTTTTAAGTTTTTATGGGAATGAGCTTTGTAAAATCAAAATGTTGTCTGTTGAGACTGTTGTAACCCAAAGACCCCCTGTAGACATTTAGAGAATGCCTTTGCTTTTAGTTGTTCTATCAACATAGGTAAATGTCTTAAAATTTCTGAATTTCAATGTATTTACATTTAAAAGGAAAAGTTGTGGGTATGATAGTATACTGTGCATATGAGTCAATCTAGGAAACTTGTTAAAATGCATATTTGAGACTCTTTTTTTTAAAAAAAAATTCTAATTCTCTAAGATTTGGATGGAGTTTAGCTATCTGCCAAAGAAATGACCACTTGAACTGATAGTATCACAGAGTGTCCTTGGCAACAATTAGAAAAACTGAATTAGATGGTCCCTGACAAACATTCCTAATTCTAAAAATAACTTTGAGACAAAATTAAAAAAAAAAAATTGAGAAAGAATCAATAATCTAAATGTAATGAAAACTTCATTGCAATTTCATTAGTAAAGTCTTTTTTATATATTTTTTTCATTTTTTGTTTTAATATGGTTTCAAGTATGCCACTCAATTTAACATCCCCTAACCACTGCATCATACTCCCTATGCCCCATGTAAAGTTTCTTTCTATTTTCATTGTATCTCCTTTGACAACTCTTCCCCTCCATCCTTCCATACTTCCCACTGCGAATTGCTACCCTGTTGTCTGTATCTCTGTGTTATGTATATACTAGAAAGCCCGGTGGTCATACGAAATGACCGCTGTTCTAGATATTATAAATTGTAATTAAAATGATTTGTGCAAAGGTGTCTGCTAATTCAAACTGAATTACCCAGGGCAGGCGGCAAGGACGCCCCTTTGCTTAGTGCCCCATGGGGTTTCCCCCTTCTACTTGCTTAATTCTTAAAGTAGAGTGCAGTGAAGGAAACCACTGGTGGTACATTTCTTAAGAGCTACTGCTAGCTCAATAAATAAAGGTGATTTAAATAATAAAATGTTAATTCACATGTCAAAGATCTCTTTGTACACAACATTTCTTGTGTAGATCTTTCCATCATTTTTAAGTTCACCTTGCAGAGGACCATCAATTATTTTTAATTTTACGTCTGTTCTTTCACGAACTCTTGAACAGGCAACATAAAGTTGACCGTGTCCAAATGCAGGCTCAGATAAAAAAATGCCAACGTGCTTAAGCATTTGGCCCTGAGACTTATTGATGGTCATAGCAAAGGCAAGTTTTACAGAAAATTGTCTACGTCTCAATTGAAATGGCAACCCTGTTTGAGATGGAGCCAAATCAATTCTTGGAATGACATGTATTTCACCTTTAGAGGAGCCAGTCAAAGACTTAGCTATTATGACATTATTTTTCAATTGGAGAACCTCTAGTCTTGTACCATTGCAAAGACCCCTTCTGGTGTTAAGATTTCTTAACAGCATAATAATTGCTCCAATCTTTAACCTCAATTTGTGAGGTGGCATGCCAGAAGGTGGGACTATTTGAATGCCATGGCAACTTCACCCCATTGGCTAGTACAGTTACGCAAGCAACCAATAAGCTATCGGCAACAAACACACTTAAGCCACATATAATAAAGATTTAGAAACTATATTATTAACTATATGTATAATATGTACTGTGTTAGAGTGTCATTTTGTGTCATTTTGGTAGGTGGTGTGCCCCAGGATTTTGTAAATGTAAAAAAATGTGCCATGGCTCAAAAAAGGTTGAAAATCACTGAGTTAAAGTTTTGGCTTACAGTATTTTAAATCTTGGGTCACTGATGGTTATGCAGTTGAAAATTTCTACCTATTTCCACACTGTAGCAATTCAGAAGTAATGTGGAAAGTAAAGAAAATGAGACACCTAAGCCGCATATAATAAAGATTATGTGATTAATCCCTTCACTTTCATTGATCCATCACCTTTTCTCCCTTTCCTCTGACAGCTGTCCATCTGTTCTCTGTGACCCTGCCTCTGTTTCTATTTTCTTTCTCAGTTAATTGTGTTCATTAAATTCTATATATTAGTGAGATCATTTGATATTTGTCTTACTCTGCCTGGCTTATTTCAATTAGCATAATAATCTCCAGGTCCACCCATGTCATTGCAACAAGTAAGATTTTCTTCTTTTTTATGACTTTGTAGTATTCCATTGTGTAAATGTAGCACAGCTCTTTATCCATTCATCCACTATAGGGCACTTGGGCTATTTTAAGATCTTGGCTATTGTAAACAATGAACATGGGGGTGCTTATCTTCTTTTGAATTAGTATTTTGAGATTCTTAGGATATATTCCTAGAAGTCGGATAGCTGGGTCATAAGGCAGTTCCACTTTTAATTTTTTGAGGTAATAACATACTGTTTTCCACAGTGACTACAGCACAAGTCTTTATTCCCACCAGCAGTGCAGGACAGTTTCCTTTCCTCCACACCACACCATTGTCAGCACTTGTTTGTGATTTGTTACTGAAAGCCATTCTGGCATATGTGAGGTGATACCTCTTTGTGGTTTTATTTGCACCTTTTTAATAATTAGTGGTGTTGAGCACTTTTTTATGTCTATTGCCATCTGTATGTCCTCTTTGGAGAAGTGTCTAATCAGGCCCTTGCCCATTTTTTTTCTTTTGTATTTTTCTGAAGTAAAAAGTGGGGAGGCAGAGAGACAGACCCCCACATGTGCCCAATTGGAATCCACCCATTAAGCTCACCAGGGGATGATGCTCTGCCCATCTGGCGCATTGCTCAGCTGCAACTGGTGCCATTTTAGTGCCTGAGGTGGAGACCATTAAGCCATCCTCAGCGTCCAGTCAAACTTTGCTCCAATGGAGTCTTGGCTGAAGGGGAGGGAAAAAGAGAGATAGAGAGAAAGAAGAGGGGTAGGAGGGAGAAGCAAATGGACACTTCTACTGTGTGCCCTGACCAGGAATTGAACCCAGGACATCCACATGATGGGCCAGCACTTTGCCACGGAGCCAATCTGCCAGAGCCCCTTTGCCCATTTTGTAACTGAATTGTTTACCTTTCTGGTGTTGTGTTTTATAAATTATTTATACATTTTGGTTATTAACTCCTTATCACTTATTTCACTTGCTCAAGAAGATATATTGGCAAAAATATTATAAAAATATTGCTATGAGAGATGTCTGAGTCTACTGCTTATTGTTTCTTCCAAGATTTTTATGGTTTCACAACTTACATTTAAGCCTTTTTATTCATTTTGAATTTGTTTTTGTGAATGGTATAAACTGGTAGTCTAGTTTTATTTTTTTGTGATTACTTGTCCAATTTTTCCAACACCACTTATTAAAGAGACTGTCTTTACTCCATTGTATACTCTTGCCTCCTTGGTCAAATATTAATTGACCATAAAGGTGTGGGTTTATTTCAGGGTTCTCTGTTCTGTTCCATTCATCCGTATGCCAGTTCTTATGTCAGTACCAAGCTGTTTTGATTACAATGGCTTTCTGTTATATAACTTAATATCAGGAAGTGTGATGCCTACCAGTTTGTTTTTTATTTTCAATATTGCTGAGGCTATTTGGGTTTTTATTTTGTTTTTTGTTCCATGTAAATTTTTGGAATATTTGTTCTAGATCTGTGAATTATGCTGTTTGTATTTTAATAGAAATTGCATGGAATCTATAGATTGCTTTATGTAGTATGGTTTTATATTCTTGATTAATTTACTCCTAGGTAATTTATTTATTTTTGTTGCAATAGTAAAAGGGATTGGGGATTGTTTACTTTTTTTTTTTTTTTTTTTGTATTTTTCTGAAGCTGGAAACGGGGAGGCAGTCAGACAGACTCCCGCATGCGCCCGACCCGGGATCCACCCGGCACGCCCACCAGGGGGCGATGCTCTGCCCCTCCGGAGCATCGCTCTGCCGACCAGAGCCACTCTAGCGCCTGGGGCAGAGGCCGAGGAACCATTCCCAGCGTCCAAGCCATCCTTTGCTCCAGTGGAGCCTCGGCTGTGGGAGGGGAAAAGAGAGACAGAGAGGAAGGAGAGGGGGAGGGGTGGAGAAGCAGGTGGGCGCTTCTCCTGTGTGCTCAGGCCGGGAATCGAACCCGGGACTTCTGCACGCCAGGCCTACGCTCTACCACTGAGCCAACTGGCCAGGGCCGGGATTGTTTTCTTAATTTCTCTTTCTGACAGTTTATTATTGGTGTATAAAAATGCCACTGATTATAATATTCATTTTATATTCTGCCACTTTGCCAAATTCATTTATCAGGTCTAGTAGTTTCTTGGCTGAGACGTTAGGGTTTTCTATGTATAGCATTATGTCGTCAGCAAATAATGAGTTTTACTTCTTTTTCAATTTGGTGCTTTTCCATGATGTATGATCTTTTTAATGTGTTTCTGGATCTGATTTGCTAATTATTTTGTTGAGAGTTTTAGCATCTATGTTTATTAGGATATTGGCTTATAGTTTTCTTTTTTTGTAGTGTTCTTGCCTGGTTTTGGAATTAGGATAATGCTTGCTTCATAAAATGAGCTTGGAAATCTTTATTTCTCATGAATTTCTTGAAATAGCTTGAGAAGGATAGGTTTGTTTTTTTAAATTTTTGGTAAAATTCATCTGTGAAGCCATCCAATAGGGGACTTTTGTCTGTTGTATTTTGATAACGGTTTCAATTTCATTTGTTATATTAGGTCTGCTCAAGTTTTCTGATTCTTTCAGATTCAGTTTTGGATGATTGTATGTTTCTATGAATTTATCCATTTCAACCAGGTTGTCCAATTTTGAGCATATAGTTATTCATAGTATTTTCTATGATACTTCTTTTAATACTAATTTTATTTATTATGGCCCTCTCTCTCTTTTTTTTTTTTTTTTTGATGAGTCTGGTTAAAGGCTTTTCAATCTTGTTTACCTTTCCAAAGAAACAATTCTTGATTTCATTGATCTTGTGTATTGTGTTTTAGCCTCTATGTTATTTTTTCCCACTCTGATCTTTATAATTTTCTTCCTTCTACTTCCTCTGGGCTTTCTTTCTTTCTTTCTTTCTTTTTTTTTTTTTTTTTTTTTTTTTTTTTTTGTGCAGCGTTACATTGTTTTTTTGTTTTGTTTTGTTTTGCATTACATTGTATATTTGAGTTTTTTCTTGTATTTTGCATTACATGGTATATTTGAGTTTTTTCTTGCTTCTTGAGGTATACCGGTAATGCTATAAACTTCCCTCTCCGAATTTCTTTGCTGTGTATTATATATTTTGATTTGTTTATGTTCATTTTCATTTGTTTCAAGAAAGTTTTTGGTTTCTTTCTGGATCCCATTGTTACCCCATTTATTATTTAATAACATGCTATTTAGCCTCTAAGTATTTGAATGTTTATCAGTTTTCTTATTACAGTTGATTTCTGGTCCTATAACCTTGTGGTCAGGGAAGATGTTTGATCTGATTTTAATCTTATATTTATTGAGTCTTGTTTGTGTCTTAACGTGTGGTATAGGCTAGAAAATGTGTCATGAGGATATGAAAAAAATGTATATTCTGTTGCTTTGAGTGAAATGTTCTGAAGCTATTAATTAAATCTAGATAATTTAGTGTCATGATGGTGAACCTATGGCACGCATGTCAGCACTGACACACGTGTCATTTTCAGTGACACATGGCCGCATGTGGCCACATACCAGAGAAGTATGGGGCTGCATGCCAAGAAGGACATTTCATCCTCGGCTCTTGCACAGCCAGGTGCAATAGCCGAGGATAAAACATTTGCTGTAGTGTAGACACTCTGTGCAGGAGGTCTATAGACCAAAACAACACAACTCTGGCACAGAGCATATAGTTCTGGGACTTCCGGTTAGGCTGTTAGGGGATCTTTGACCTCACTTCCAGCTGGCGGAGCAGGGAGCAGCAGAATGCCATGGGGGACATATCTCTGGGGGCCCTGTGATCTCCATTACCAGCAACCACATAACCACAGCAACCATCATCTAATCTACTGTTCTGGGGTGTCGTGGATTTCTAATTGACTATTATTACTGAGATAAGTGAGGGGGAGGCTGGGAGAGGCAAGGACCTGTGCTATGGGTGCCATTTTCCACCATTAGAAATAGCGGCAGCCATCTTAATTTACATAAGATGCAGCTTGCAGCATTCTGTCTGACAAGGCAGTGGTGTAGTGAATAGAACTTTGGTCTGGGACACTGAGGATCCAGGTTCATAATCTCGAGGTTGCTGGCTTGAATGTGGGCTCACCAACGTGAGTGCAGGATTGTCTGCTTGAATATGGAATCATAGACATGATCCACAGTCACTGGATTGAAGCTTAATGTCACTGGTTTGAGCCCAAGGTCACTGTCTTGAGCAAGGGGTCACTGGCTTGGCTGCAGTCCCTGGTTAAGGAACATATGAGAAAGCAGTCAATGAACAACTAAGGTGCAACAACTATAAGTTGATGCTTCTCATGTCTCTCCCTTCTTGTCTGTCTGTTTCTCCCTCTCTGAAAAAAAATCCTTGAGCATCTTAATAACCATTAGTTTAAACCCCAAATCTAGAAATTTAGTTATTTTCATTTCATTTGTTTATTTTTCTGAAAGGTTTTCTTACTGATTCATTTAGGTCATATTTCTTTGTATTCCCATTTTGCCTGTGTATTAGGTAGCTCTGCTCTGACTTCTGAATGTGTTGTGAAATCTTTATGGAGAATGTGGGCTTTATGATACTAAACTCCAGGCCACTGAGCTCCTTGCTTTTCAAATGTTTCCTAGGGGTTATATCTACCTTCCTCTGAGTTTTGAATGCTTTTGGTCTTTTCATGGGTGGAGTTATACTTTCAGGCTGGTTGGCTCATCTTGATTACGTGTATTAGATGCTGTTCAGTATCTGTGCTATAGGGCGTAGGTATTTTCATCAGAGTTTGGTGCCTGCTGGACTCCTTGTTTGGGCATGCCACCTGTGTGGCTAGCTGAGCCTACCATTAGTGTGCTCTGCCGTGCACTAATGGTTGTGTTGGTTCTGGGTCTTCTTGAGTGGGGTTCTGGTATGGATTTATATCAAACATTGGTTATAACAACTGTGGGTTATATGTCTGGAGCTGTGACTCTTTTTTCTATTTGTTGTAGAATATGCTATGAATACAAGCAGAGTTAGGAAAATAATTAGAGACAGTAAGGTGCCTTAGGTTCCAAGAAACTCACTTTGAATGTCTATGCTCTAAGTCCCTCTCCCTTCCCCCTTTGGAACTTTTCCCAATGGGGCAGCCCTCAGTTAAGTGACTGTGAATGAGATTTTCTGTGTTGGTCCTTTAAGAGTGTACCTGTATCTCTAAGGGCTCCTGTCTTTTCACAGACAGAAACCTCACCTCTTTTCACTGCCAAGTGCTGTGTGGGCCCCTCTTCTAATCTCTAGTGCTCTAAGCAGAGGCACCTGGTCTGGGGCTTAGGTCCCACTCCTCTCAGGGAAAATCTCTGCTTAGTGAGAGTCCCTCCAAACCATCAGCTGCTACTTGCTCCTAGAAGTAGGGCAGCTCCTTTCATGTTTTTGCCCTTCCTACCAGTCTCAATGTGGCTTCTTCTGGTTATGGATTCCTCTCTGTTTGTTTGTTTATTCTGAAGTTGTTTTTTTTTTTAGGATGATTGCCCTTAAATTTAACTATAACTCTAGTTTGGTTCTGGGAGGCAGCAGTTGGAATTTCTGCATACTCTGTCACTATCCTGGAATCCTCAGTATACTTTTTTTTTTTAATAATTTTATTTATTTATTTATTTTATTTATTTATTCATTTTAGAAAGGAGAGAGAGAGGGAGAGAAGAGAGAGACAGAGAGAGAGAAGGGGGAGGAGCAGGAAGCATCAACTCCCATATGTGCCTTGACCAGGCAAGCCCAGGGTTTTGAACCGGCGACCTCAGCATTTCCAGGTCGACACTTTATCCACTGCGCCACCACAGGTCAGGCAGTATACTTATTTTTAACTGATTTTAGAGAATGAGGAAGGGAGAAAGACAGAACGAACCATTGACCAATTGTTACTCCCATTCTTGCCATCAATGTGCCCCTACTAGGATGCAACCCATAACCTTGTCACATTGGGAGGACACTCTAACAAACTGAAGCTTTATATATTTTTTTTGTATTTTTCTGAATTTGGAAACAGGGAGGCAGTTAGACAGACTCCTGTATGCGCCCGCCTGGATGCTCTGCCCATCCGGGCGTTGCTCTGTTGCGACCAGAGCCATTCTAGCGCCTGGGGCAGAGGCCACAGAGCCATCCCCAGTGCCCGGGCCATCTTTTGCTCCAATGGAGCCTTGGCTGCGGGAGGGGAAGAGAGAGACAGAGAGGAAGGAGAGGGGGAGGGGTGGAGAAGCAGATGGGCGCTTCTCCTGTGTGCCCTGGCCGGGAATCAAACCTGGGACTTCCACACGCCAGGCCGAGAAGCTTTATATTTTAAGAGTAATTTTGGTTCATACTAAAACTGAGGAGAAAGGACAGAATTTTTTTATATTCTCCCTATTTCCACAGATGCACAACCTCCCTCACTATCAACATCCCAAAAAACTGTCCTGGTATATTTGTTACAAATTACTACTATAACACATCTGACACATCTTGAATATTTAAAAGTCTGTAGTTTAAGTTTCTCTTTTGGTATTGTACATACTTGGAGTTTTGATAAGTGTATTACATGTATCCACTATTTAAAAAAATAATTTCACTACTCAAAAAAAAAAAGAAAAGGAAAACAAAAAACTTCTCTTCTCTGAATTAGTAATTTAGACATAATTAAAGCTTTACTGCAATTCACTGCAATTCCATTAGTAAACTTTAAAAATGATTTGCACTTTAAGACTTTAAGTATATCTTAAGCTTGTTTTATACATTGGCATCAAAGAACTATAATGTTTTAGTCCTTGAGTTTAAAAAGTTATGCAAGAGCTTGATAATTCTAATTAATCCACTTTATATCTTATCATGTAATTGTGCTGTGTAGAATTTAAAATTATACAGTCAGTTCACTTGACTTAACATATCAACTTCTCATCATTTAAAGTATATTTTAGGTATAGAAGTTTGAATACCACCAAAAAGAACAACTATCATTTTTATTCACATAAAGAAATTATTTTTAATTCTCAAAAGTTTTTTGTGTTTATAAAATTTTTTCCCTAGCTTTCTAAGAAACTACATCTAGTGTGGTCCAATAGATAATTGATTAAATGGAGTTTGCTAATTTTGAAGATCACAGAGGTCCTGAAGTTTTCCCAGAGCTCCTAACTTATTTTATTGTTCCCTGGCAATCAGTTGGACAGTATCACAGCTTATTTTAAAATCAATGATTTAAAATTATCTTTGAATCCTTTTTAGCTAATCTTAGTAAATAAACTGTCAAGAAACAAATGTGTGTGTATCTATATATCTATATCTGTAAGTAAAATAAGTCTCTAGTATTCTCTCATCTCTTTCTCATCCTGGTCTTTTTCCCATTTTTCTACTCATTGCCATATTGTAAAGTAAGTTTACATTAAACCTAAGGATACTAAAGATACTTAGGATACTAAGGGTTTGCTTAGGATACTTAGAAAATACAATACCTTTGACAAGTCTGTAACCGTAGTAAGATTATTGATTCATAGTCTAAAAATATGGCCTAAGTATATTCACATAAATAGTGAGAACTTGGGATTCTGATATCTTTTATAGTAGAAGCACACTGTTTAGAACATCTGGTTCTAGAATTAGACTGCCTATATTTATTTATTAGTTCTATTTCTTGATTGCTTTTTACACTTGGGAATATTATTTCCATCCTATTGGATCAGTTTCCTCATCAGCATAAAGAACATGATCCACAATTCATAAGGTTCTCTGGACATAAAATTAATTAAATTAATTAAGTATACATACAACTCTGTCATATCATTTTATAAATTGTAGCAATTATTATTAATTTATTCAGAAGTTAAGCAAAACCATAGTTTGTTATTCTACAGTTTCTATAATTCACTATGTAATTTGAGCTCAATTTATTCATTAGTTAAATTTAGAGTTTTGGATATCTTCTGAAGTGCAGGATACAATTAAATTGCTAATTATAAAAGGTTACTAAAGGTGTTTGTGTGGTCTGAAGTATTCTATTATCATTCTATTCTGGTTTTTCAATGTCAGCTGTGGTCCCTCTAAAAAGTTGAAGTCAGCCTTTATTTTAAAAGTGCTTTAAACATTTTACTGAAATAATTTAATGTATTGGTATTAATGGAATTCTCATGATACAGAAGAATAAATGGGCTGTTAAGAATATTGAAAGATGTAGAGAGCCATGAATTTAAAGTGCCCTCTTCAACTTTTCTCAGACATTATAAATGTAACCATTAATATGCAGTTTCCAACTAAAGTTCAGCACACTTGAAAGATCTTTATTCTTTTATGATTTAGAAATAGTGGTTACAATATGTTGGAAGAATAAGCCCTGTTTATTTTTACTTTACATATGCAAGCACTGCCAAATCATAACTAAAGAAACTTTTCCTATAACTCTAAATTACCGACTTAATGTAAGATCAAGGAAAATTGGAATCCAGAATTTGTGTAGAAGTGTAAGTAAATGTTAGAGTGGATTTTGAAAGTCTTTTCAGTATATAACTTGGTTGCTTTGAGAGACTATAATACCTCAGAATTTTACCTTTATAATGATAATTATTAATTATTAAATATATATTGTACATGAGACTACATCT
The DNA here is from genome assembly GCF_036850765.1 of Saccopteryx bilineata. Lineage (NCBI taxonomy): Eukaryota > Metazoa > Chordata > Mammalia > Chiroptera > Emballonuridae > Saccopteryx > Saccopteryx bilineata. Next base: position 67,445,869 of record NC_089498.1, read on the forward strand.
ATGTTACATTTTAATTTTGTATAATATATCAATAGTTCAGTTGTCTTATAGAGTTAACATTAGCATCACCTCATCTAAATTCTCCCTCAAGCCCAAAAAACATCAGGAACTATGTATGTTTCACTGAATTCTCTTACACATATGGTTCTGACCTAAAGTCTGAAATGAGAATCCTGCCTGGTATATAAAAAGCAGGAAAGAGAGCATTATTCTCCATAGATAAATGCCCCTCTGAAGATGCTGCTGAGATGTTCAAAGCAGCTTTCAGATGAACTTTTTAAGAAGGATTTGCATCATAGCTGCAAGTTGAGCTGTTGGATCACATGGCAACTTCACATTTAAACTTTGGAGAAAATGCCAGACTGTATTTCAAAGCAACTGTATTATTTTACATTCCTACCAGAAGCATATGAGGATTATGATTTCTCCAGATCTTCACCGTTAGTTTTTATAATCTGACTGAGTCTAACTATCCTAGTGAGTGAGAAGTGGTTTTGATTTAATTTCCTTAATTTTTAATGAAGTAAAATATCTTTCTATGCATTTACTGGCCATTTGTTATCTTCTTTGGAGAAATGTCTTTTCAAAATCTTTGTTCATTTTAAACAGGGTATTTGTCTTTTTTGATTGTTAGAATTCTTTCAGTATAGCCCATACACAAGTCCTTTATCATATATATTATTTGTAAATATTTTTTTCTAATTCTATGAAAGACTTTTTAAATATATGTAGATTTTATATACAAATAAACATAAAATTTTGATGTATAAGATTATGTCATCTCATGGACAAGAGTGTGGTGGTTACCAAGGGTGGGGGGAGGGAGGACATGGGAGGGAGGGAGGGAGAGAGTTAGGGGGAGGGGGAGGGGCACAGAGAACTAGATAGAGGGTGGCGGAGGACAATCTGACTTTGGGCGAGGGGTTTGCAACATAATTTAATGACAAAATAACCTAGACATGTTTTCTTTGAATATATGTGCCCTGATTTATTAATGTCATCCCATTACCATTAATAAAAATTTATTATAATAAAAAAAATTATGTCATCTGCACATAGACATATTTTTACATCCTCTTTTCAAATCTGGATGGCATTTAATTCAAATTTTCTGGCTTATATGCATAGGCTAGAACTTCCAGGATAATACTGAATAGTAAGTAGTTTTTGACAATAGTGTATGACATAAATTGCTCCACAATCTGATCTAATTAAATTTGAGCCCCTTTGCAGAAATAGTTTTTGAGGCAAGTTGTTGAGGTTCATTCTGACTCTAGGAACATTTCTCTTACCTGTCTAGTTCCCTAGTTGTTTTATATTATTATATTCTGTAAATTAGCTGCCTATGGTGTACCGTGTTGCTCTACTATAGCTACCAGTTTCCTCTAAATTGTTTATCATTTTAAATTTTCTTAGATTTTGAGAGTGACTTTTAGCTTGAACTCTCCATAATCTATGTCAAATACAATCATTTCCCTTGCAAAAAGCTTCAGAGATCTAGCTTTAGAGCTGGAGAAAGGACATTGTCTCATTTTCTTGGAGTGATACTCCTGCCTTGCCTTCTGATTAGCATTTTTGATGAAAACTGTAGTCCCTGTCTTCTCAGCTTGCCTATCCTTTCTTTTCCTGCACGGAACCTCTTCTCTACAAGTTAGCGAGGGTGAGGAAAATCAAGGCCCACTATTCCTGGCCTGTCATTGTCATGACTGCAATCAGCCCACTACACTAGAAGTGTGTTCTAGGTACAAAACAATGCTCATTTTGACATATTAAACAATATAAACATATAAAGAAAATACTAACAATTATCTTGTTTCTTAATTCTACATCAAGTTAACATTACTTGCAATGTTAATTTTTTTATACTTTTTTACTATTTGATGATTTGACTATCCTTTTCTTATTGAATTACTTTTGCATATTTTTAATGAATCAGTTGACCAGAAGACCAGAATATGAAGTCTGCTTCTGGACTTGTAATTCTGTTCCACTAATCAACAGACTTCTCTCAGAGCCAAAAACGTGCGATATTGATTATAATGGCTTTATATATTTCTTTTTTACAATTTTATATAACACGGTTATCATCCCATATCAGTGTTCACAAATTTAAGTGAGTGTTTTGATATTTTTATAATAATAATCACCTAATAATAAATAGAATAAATTAAATTATACTTTTTTAATTTAGCCCCTCTAGATTTATAAAGTTTTATTTTAAAGTTTTTATTATTTGGTATTCACTTTAGTCTATAACTTATTTAAAATAAATTTTATCATAGTATAAATTATGGAACAATAATTTTTATATGAGTATGTAAGTGCTCTTGAATCATTACTTGAAAAGACTCTAGATTGATTACTCATTGCCTATAGTACATACAACCTTTGTCATAAATGTATTTCTTTGGACATTCTTTATTTTATTAAATTTTTATAGTGTTATTTTTGAACTCATGTATATTTATTAAATTTATTTCTTAGGTACTTGATAGTTTTCCTATACTTGTAACTTATATCTTTTTTGTAGTTTATTTCTGAATATTGCACACATAATCAAAAGCTTGCTAAACTTTACAATTAATCCTAAAATGTGATCTTTAGATTCAGTTAAATTTCAAACACACGCACAACACTATCATCTATGAACATTTAGAGACTTTGTAAGGCACTAAAAATAAAAGCATAAAGACTAGGAATAGAGACACTTTTTAGTGCCTTACAAAGTTTTTCATATTGAATAAGAATGATAATTTTAAGCATCTATTCTTGTTCCTGGTTGCATATGGAAAGATTTCAATATTTCACTTTCAGCACGATATTTTCTATAGATTTTTGCGGCTTCAGTTTTTTTTTCTTTTTTTGGTTCTTTGTTGTTGTTTTGGGAAAATTGTCTTTATCCAAATAAAAAAGTTTCATTCTATAGTGGCGAGAATTTTAGAAAACATTTAAAAAAATTTATTTAGATAATCAAATAATTTTTCTTCTTCAATCTAATAATATATTTCAACTTGTTGACTGCCTTTTTTTAGAATGAATCTTGGTAATGTTGTTGGATTCTATATCTATATATTAATGAATTATGTTGGTTAATATTTTATTTAGGATTTTATATTTAGAATTTTTAAATTTAATTCACCTATAATTGACCATTACTTGTCAGTTGTAGTATTAAGGTCATGTTTGCCATACAAAATAAGTTACTAGGTGTATCTTCATTCTAGTTTTTGAAAGACTTTTTTTTAAGATTTGACTTGTGTTTTTTTTTTAATAATTGGTAGATTTCCCTAGTAAAGACCTCTGATTACGTAGTTTTCATTGTGGTAAAAAGTATAATTACTAACTTGATATTGATAGTACGTATAAAATTATGAGGTGCTGGTTTGTTTTTATATGTACATTAGTTGAAATAACTTTACACAGAATATATTATTTTCTTCTTATCTATTGAGCCTAAAGTAAAACAATTAAAGAATTTTTAATTCTGGTATCAGGAGTACGATCTTTCTCTCTTTCTCTCTTTATCTTATTAGCCTTACCAGAGTTTTATCAGTAGTGTTGTTCTCTGTAAAAAGCTAATATTTAATCTTAGTAATTTTCTTTTATATATTTATTTTCTATTTTTATTCATCTCTGCTTTTATTATTTATATATTTTGATTGTTTTGTGTTTATTTTATTGCACTTTAACTTTCTACTTGGATATTTCACCCTTGCTTGTCTTTGATTTTTTTTCAATAACTAATATATACTGTTAAATAACTGTTAAATTTTGCCACAATGATTATTTCTCAACTCTTTGTAGTTTTATCCTTTTTTAATTTTTTGTTTTGTATACTTTGAAGCCATATATTTGGATACACACACACACATTTAAATTTGTTGTACTTTCCTGTAAATTAAACATTTCATTTCTATGAAATAACCCTCACCATCTTTTGCAATGTATTTTAATAATTTCTTATCAAGATATTATTAAAGATTATTAAAGGAATTATTAAAGATATCAAAATTGATCTCCATGGACAAAAGTCTCTTCTTAGTTAACTTTCCTCCTTTACTTTATATCCAATGTTATTGACAGGGGCAGTCAATAGTCCAATATCTATATTGGAATATATAGATATTCCAATATCTAATTATATTTGTGTCATTATTATTTCTTTTTATTGTGATACTACATGGTAAGCTTTCTATGTTCTCTAAGAAAGCTGTTATAAAATAGCAAGCAGAATGGCATAAAGGCCATAGCATCTCACGATTTTATTTTCTCTTGTGATAATAGTTTATATAAGTTAGTTATGGACTGAGAAGTTAATATAGTAAGTAATTTGGCTTTGGGGGATGAACAGCCTAAATTCTATTTTGTAGTATGCTTTCCTTGGGATTATTGAAAATAATAAGAATAATAAAAATATCCAGTGTTCACAGATAAAGAAAATGTCATTACCTGAAACAGATTCTATTTTAGCTCATCAGAAATAAAGAACATTGAAGTCCTTCAGATATTTCTTGGCTGTCATGAAATTTGTATCCATAATAATGGTTGTGTTATTAAATTGCCTCACCTTAATTCTTTAACCTGATGATAAAAAGCTATTTTTAGAATGGTATTATATTTTACATTTTAAAAAGTTCAGCTAGGGAAAGTTCCCCAAAATAAAAAATTCATGTGTATCATTATATTAATAAAAAAGTAAGTTAAAAAATAATTAGAAGCCACAATATTTGTGAGGTTTCATGAGACAGGACTATCGTTAGCTTCTTTCACAATGAATTATTCTATGCATTATAACAACTTTATATTTTGACCTAACTTTATCATCATTTTTTTGAAGTCATAAAATGAAAAATGTAGGAATAACACTGAATTCCTATGACTTATCATTTAGCAATCATGACTGTGTTTGGTTCACTGATTTTTAGTAATTTAAATGTATATAAATCTGAATGTAGAGCTAAGATGAATTTAAAGATTTGTTAGGGAACCTGCAGAGGGCTCTCTTTTGAAATTAAAGATTAATGGAGAATGGGAAAAATACTGTAGTCTGAAAACAGAAAATATCCTGTGTCGGTTGAATTAATCATGTCACTGATTAAAACTAATCTGAAATGTGCAAGAGCAAATCTGGCTGATGTAAACATATATATATACATATATGTACAGGGTGGGGTGAAAGTACCTTTGTGGTTGTGACTATGTAAAACACAAAGTTTATTCTTGTATTATTATTTATTGTTATTTTCAACATGAACAACTGTAAACATGCTTTTTCCCTACCCTGTATATACATGCACATAAACACACACTACTCCCTCTTGTCTGAAGTTTTGCTTTCTGCAGTTTTGGTTATATATAGCCAAGCACAGGTACGTATACATTAAATGGAAAATTCAAGAAATGAATGGTCAATAAGTTTTACATTGTGCATCCCACTGAGTAGCATGATGAAATTTTGCACTCTTGGGCTCCAACGTGCCCTAGATGTAAATCACCCCTTTTTCTAGAGTATTTATGTAATGTTTACATACATGAAATCTAACAAATTTTATGTTCCTCACTTGTCAGTTGGTCACTTAGTAACAACCATCTTGGTTATCCCATTGATTGTCTTTGTATTACAGTGCTTCTGTTCTAGCAACACTTATATTACTTAATAAGGCCTTAAAGTGCAAGAATAGTGATGCAGGCACTTTTGATTTGCCAAAAAGAATCTATTGTGGACAAATCCTGCCAGGGGTGAGGATGATGGAAATGCAAAGACCGGACTCTGGGGACCAGGTTGAGTGATGCAGATCCACTTTATTCAGGAAGTAAGCTAGCTTATATACACAGGTTCAGCCTATAGGGTGTTACAGCATGTCCTTCATAGCCAATGGCTGAAAAGATCAGGGAGCTGCATAGTTGGTGCTAAGTCACTTTCTTATAGCAGGCGACCTTCTTTCCTGGGTATGCCCAGGAGGGTTCTGGGAGCTGGAGTATTCTCACAGCATTGCATCAGCCACAGCTGCTAGTAATGCACTCTGCACTCCACCCACATCTCTCCCTTCTCTTTCAATTAAGACCAATTAGACTTGATGAATGACAGCTTGCTGTTGTAGCTTCTGAATGCTATGCATTATGCAACAGAACCCTAGTAGAATTAAAGCAATTATAATACCTATTATAATATATGCTAATAGATTAGCTGGATTGAACAATGAGGCAAGCTTCTATAATGTTTGACTATTTAGGAAATAGAATGGGAGTCTTAAACAGGGGATTCCTTCTAAAGGTCGGGATGTCATTTCCCTCCCATTGTGTTACAGAGACCTTCTAGGTACTGTTAAATACAGTTCCATTTTGATTATAAAAAAATGGATGTAGGTCATGCATGCCCCCTTCCCACAAAGGTCCCAGCGTCCAAACTCAGAACGGATGGCTTGCCGTGGGCTACATACTGCATATGGTTGCAAGGCACATTACACAAATTACAACAACATGACAAATCATAAAATTTCAATAATTACAAAGATACATTTCACCAGTCTCTGAGCACTTTGCCAAAAGCACAAAATGTCCTCAGCCTTCTTTCTAGCCATGGGAAAGCTTGCCGGGGCAGGAGAAGGGCCACCAGCAAAGCCATCCCCAACTCCCATCAGGGTATTTCACATTGTCCAAAATCCATAAGTCCATCCAACAAAGAAGCCAGTGCTCACTCGGGTTGTAGTCCAGGAAATCAGTCCATGCACATGAGGCCTCAGCCACCCTCCTCATCCCTGCCATCCTGGCAGGTCTTACAATGTCCCAAAGAGGAGCATGTGGCAATGGCAGTCAGCATTTCCATCTCTGCTCTGGAGAGCATGATGGCATCCACTCTTATATCCCAAAATGTCAGTGAACCACCAGTGGTTTAGTAGACACTTTCTGCCGTTCCCGTGGCCACTCTGCGATGCAAGCCTAGCTTCCATTCATCCTCCCACTGCAGCCGCTGCCATTTACCTTCTGGAGTCTGTGAATCGCAACTACAGCCCAATTCTCCATATCCTCCAAAGATGAACTGAAAACACCAGCTCACGCTGCCCGGCTCGAGCCCTGGGCTGCCACCACCTGCATCTGGGAATCAGCGGTTACTATAGCACACATAAACAAGAACAGAGCACCAGGGCCTGGGGGCCTGTCAAGGGCAATTCTCTGGGCCTGCCCTGCCAAAGCCTCCACATCCCCCCAGGTGATGGGACGTGCACACCGGCTGCGAGGTCTTCTTCTGGAGCACTGAGGACCTCTTCCCTTCAGGTGTAGTCGGTGTGGACAAGGCCAGGGCTGTGGCTTTGGATGGGTGAAGACTGAACCACTTAGTGGGTGCCCAAGAAATCCTGTCAAGCAGGTTGGGGGGTTCCTGGGATCCAAATTGACTGAAAAACACAAGCATAACCTCTTCCTTGCATTAGAAGAGGGTCTGATCCCCACCACTGTGCCATGGCTGGGTCCTTCCAGCATCATTTCAGTGAGAGGGGCAGGGGAGAGAGAGAGTGAGAGATACAGAAAAATAGACAAGGCAGACAGACAGAAAGAAAAAGACACATGGGGGCGTATAGGCTGGCCCATGGGTCTGCAGCAGGAACACGTGTTGGAGTTAAAGCTGGGGTAGAAAATGGTGTCTGAGAGGCGGGGTGGGGCATTGAGCCCCGGCAGGGAATGAGGAAGTAGCGACTTCTGCTTTTTCCAGCCACAGAGCTGATGGCAGTTAGCAATTCTGTTGGTTTTGTTTCTGCATGCTCAGCTGTGATTTTGTCAAACTCGGAGTCTAAACTACTTTCCTCCTCAGTGGAGGGTGGTGGATAGGAAGGTAGGGGCTCCTCAGAGAGAAAGGCAGCTTTAAATGTCTTTGGCACTGGCAGAGGGTCCCCAGCAGGAGCACCGGTCAGCCAGGTATGTATCGCTAGCAGGGCAGGAATGAGGCTGAGAGGGAAGGTTTGTCCAGCATGTACAAAAGGACATGCTGGAAAGCTCGGGCCCAAGTATCCGAGTCTCAGAGAGGTGTGTCCTCAATCCAGGGACTGAGACCAGAGAGACTATCCCAGTAAATATAGAGATCCTTTTCACAAACTTTAATACGTCTACTCTGCAATAGGACATGCAGGGCTCAAGCCTGTGGGGCTCGAGAGTGGGGGAGAAGGTTTCCCATTGCAGAGGGTCACTCACCCATCCCTTGGATGCCAGTTAGGACCCTGCCAGATGTTGAGCGCCAGTTGTGGACAAGTCCTGCCGGGGGCGAGGACAATGGAGACGCAAAGACCCGACTCCAGGGACCAGGTTCAGTGACACAGATCCACTTTATTCAGGAAGTAAACTAGCTTATATACATGGGTTCAGCCAATAGGATGTTACAGCATGTCCTTCATAGCCAATGGCTGAAAAGATCAGGGAGCTGCGTAGTTGGCACTAAGTCACTTCCTTATAGCGGGCGAGTTCCCTTCCTGGGTGTGCCCAGGAGGGTTCTGGGAGTTGGAGTATTCACACAGCATTGCATCAGCCACAGCTGCTAGGAACGCACTCTGCGCTTCACTCACAATCTATAAAATGTTTGATTTAAATGAAAAAGTAATTGTGTATATATACGTAGGAAAAAACATAGTGCATATAGGGGTACATAGATGCATAAACAGTACTATCTACTGTTTCAGGCATCCACTAGAGGTCTTGCTGTAAATACATACATATACATACATTTTGTTTGTTATAGTTATAGTTGTGATTGTTGAAAAAAATAGAAAATAAACAAAAGTTTAAAAAAAACTATTGAAAATCAAAAGCAGATACAGTAGTCCCTTTTCTATTATGGAGGTTAGGTTCCAGAACCCCCTGCAATAGGTGAAAATCTGCGAAGTAGCAACCTTATATTTATTTTATTATTTATATATATTTTAAGGCTTTATAAACCCTCCCCACAGTCTTATAAACCTTTCCCACACCATTATTAACCTTATTTTGTTTATTTACCACATTTATTTTGCTTATTTTACCACAAAATAACTAAAATAATAAATATATAAAAATACCTATATACCGCAAAATTAGATATATAGAATTTTAAAATTCACGATACAGTGAGACTTCGAAAAGTAAACCATGCCCTGGCCAGTTGGCTCAGTGGTAGAGCGTCGGCCTAGCGTGCGGAGGACCCGGGTTTGATTCCCGGCCAGGGCACACAGGAGAAGCACCCCATTTGCTTCTCCACCCCTTTGCCGCGCCTTCCTCTCTGTCTCTCTCTTCCCCTCCCGCAGCCAAGGCTCCATTGGAGCAAAGATGGCCCGGGCACTGGGGATGGCTCTGTGGCCTCTGCCTCAGGCACTAGAGTGGCTCTGGTCACAACATGGCGGCGCCCAGGATGGGCAGAGCATCGCCCCCTGGTGGGCAGAGCGTCGCCCCATGGTGGGCGTGCCGGGTGGATCCCGGTCGGGCGCATGCGGGAGTCTGTCTGACTGTCTCTCCCTGTTTCCAGCTTCAGAAAAATGTAAAAAAAAAAAAAAAAAAGAAAAAAAGAAAAGTAAACCATGATATGGCAAGGGACAACTGTTTGCTGTTTACATTTTAATATAATTTCTTTTAGTCTCAGTCTAATTAATGCATATATGTATAATTTTACCATATCTATTTTTTAAAATCATTTATTAATAAATTTTTAAAAATTAGGAAATTTCTATTTCATTCATTACAGTATCAAATATTGATTTAATTTATCATTTGTGTGTGAATATGTGTGTATATGCATTCATTCTTTACCAGTATTTCCTCTGAATTTTGTCATTTTGTTTTATTTAACTTATTAAGATGTTGTACCAACTTCTTTATCCTAAGAATTGCAACATGTGAAAGTAAATTGCTAGGATAAATTTTGTGAACATTCTTAAGTTTCATATTTCAATCAGTATGATGCTCAGGAGGGTTGTAATAAGTTTCACTCCCAACAGCAATATCTAAAAATAATAATTTCATTACCCTTTTGCAGAATGGAATTTATTATCTGTAATCTTATTGTTGTATATAAATTACACTTTATTTACTTGCAGATCAAATATGCATTGACTTTTTTTTTAACTAGCCCCAGGCTACAAGGATCCTGCTTGCCCACAGCCCACCCCCAACACACATTAATATCACCTGGGTGACCAGATTCCATATGGGCAGCACCATCTTTAACAAAGTGAGCATAATATATTTTATCTTCCCAACAAGAACCCTGCCTGCTTACAGCCTGTCCCCACACCCAATGCAAACTATAAGTGAGCAAACATATGTATCATATTTGCAAACTTATTTGACCCACATACATCTTCATCCCTTCTACCAATTTTGATGTTGCTTCTTTTTTATAGTCTTAATTATAAAACTTCTGTTCAGCTAGATTTCAGGTAGTTCTGAATGATGGTTTTTCTGAAATTTTATTGTAATTTTGATGTGGTTGTGGGAGGATGTGAGTAACACAGTTATCTCTCCTGCCTTCTTGACCAGAACCCTTGGGATACTTTATAAGTTCTGTTCTTGGATATAAATGAGAAGCCATTGAAGTACTTTAAATACAGAATGACAATATCGGATTTGAATTAAATAAAAGTTTTTCTTTGATTTTTTATGTGAAAAACAGATTGGAAAAAATTCCCATGCAGATTCATAGAAATAAAGTAAGGAGATATTTGACATAAAAGATGAAAATATTTTGAAGTACATTTGACAGAAATTGGTAAAATCTTAGGCATTCAGGATGAGGGAGAGAGTGGAGTCAAGGATGACTTTCTAATCTAAATTTAATTGTAAGATGGATGGAGACAAGGAGAAAGACAAGTTTCATGATTGGTAGAATCAAAAAATTTATTTGAATGTATTAAATGTAGTTGCTTTTGAGAAACTGAGAGAGAAAAAAAACTTTCAAATGTCCTTATTTATATCCATGAATAATTTGAAGCAAAAAGGAAACTCCTCAGTTTTAAAATCACAAGTGAGGGTCATTTGTATGATAATTGAAAGCATGGATAGGAATGCAGTTATTTTGAGAGGGTTTGGAAATAAATACAATGTAGGGTCAAAATAATCATTAAAGATAATGCATTATATAGTTTGTGACCAATTGTGCATTGTTGGACAAATAAATTTGTAAATTGATATATATGTTGCTTGCTTATAGTTTGCATTGTGTGTGAGGGACAGGCTGTAAGCAGGCCTGGCCATTATAGTCTGAGGCTTAGTTTTAAGACTAAGCTTTTCCCCACACTCTTGACTGATTGCATGATGTAGGGTGGTGCACTCTCATGAGGAATCCCATTTATGCCTCAGATAAGTGACTTTGTATCGGAGACTTCCTTGTTTGTATATTGGATTAAAGGTTTTGGTTTCTACACTATAAAGTGGAGCAGACAGGGAGCTTGCTCTCTCTCGGTTCCTGAGATTAGCATTAGAGGAGAGAGCAAAGAGGTGAGCAGAGAGTAAGGCCACATGGAAGAGGGGAGAGGCAGCCAAGATAGAGAAATGCTGAAGAAGCCAGTTTGTGCAGAGTTTGTGAAGAGAGAAGGAGATGAGGAACAGAGGTGAACAAGGCTAGTGAGCTAGAAACCTTTGATTCTAGGAAACTCAGATAGGTCAGTAGCTTTGTGAGCACTGAATGAGTTGGTTCTGGAGCCCCACTGTGTGTTTTTACTTGCTCGCAGGGTGCAAGCTAGGATTAAAGGTAATGGCCCACCAGTTCTTGGCTCCGTTGTTTCATTACCATCTCTCCAAATCTAATGCGAACCTGCATGGGCCAGGCAGCTGTGATGTGGCTGTAGCATTGGCTTTACAGGTCCTAAAATATGTTCTAAGAAAAAGATGCATGTAAAGCCAGTAGCCATGGCCACCATCACAGCCACCTGGCCCATGCAGGTTTGCATTAGATTTGGACAGATGGTAATGAAACAATGGAGCCAAGAATAGGTGGGCCATTAGCTTTAATCCTAGCTTGCACCCAATGGGCAAGTAAAAACACACACTGGGCTCCAAAACTCACTCATTCAGTGCTCACAAAGCTACTGACGAGTTTCCTAGAATCAAAGGTTTCTAGCTCACTAGCCTTATTCACCTCTGTTCTTCATCTCCTTCTCTGCACAAACTGGCTTCTCCTTCAGCACTCTGCCATCTTGGCTGCTTCTCCTGGCCTCCTCCATATGGCCTTTCTCTGCTCTCCTATAGCATGGGCTCCTCCTAGAACGTAATCACTTTTCTCCTGGAACAGTGTGATCTCACTTCCTTTTTAACACCTTTTGGCATGGAAGCCGTCCCCAACACTTATTAACATAATCACATCCATCCCAAGCAACCACCTGGGTGACAGGCTTTCTCATGGGCAGTGCCATCTTTAACCAAGTGAACATAATATATTTTATCTGCCCAAACATCCACCTTATGCTCACTTCACTACCCACAATCTATACCACTGGCATCCCTGTGCAAGGAAATTAGGCACATTACACAAATTACAACAACATGACAAATCATACAATTTCAACAATTACAAAGGTACATTTCACCAGTCTCTGAGCACTGTGCCAAAAGCGCAAAACATCCTTGGCCTTCGTTCTAGCCCTTTGAAAGGCTTCCCGAGGCAGGGGAGTGCTTCCAGCAAAGCCGCCCCCCACCCCATCAGGGTATTTCACATTGTCCAAAATTCATAGGTCCATCCAACAACGGAGCCAGTGCCCACTCCAGTCATAGTCCAGGAATCAGTCCAAGCACATAGGGCTTCAGCCACCCCTCTCATTCTTGCCATCCTGGCAGGTCTTACACTGTCCCAAAGAAGAGCACATGGAAATGGCAGTTAGCATTTCCATCTCTGCTCCAGAGAGCATGATGGCATTCACCCCTATGTCTTCAAAGTCGCAGACCTACCAGGGGAATAGCAGGTACTCCTTGCTGCTGGGATCTCATCTTCTGGAAACTGCGGATTGCAACTCCAGCTCGATTCTCCTAATCCTCCAAAGAGGAACTGGAAACTCCAGCTCCTGCTGATGGGCTTGAGCCCTTGACCTCCTGCTGCTGCTGGCTCTCTGCAATGTCCAGGGCAATCTACAACTCACAAACCTGTGATTCCTTCTCCAGAGGCTCCTCCATTTCCAAGTGAATCTCACGGACCTGGTTGGCCTCCTCCAGTGCATGTTTCAGTTCCAGGGTCAGCATCTCTTTCTCCCAGGTTTTCTCCAGCTCCTTCCACTGCTTGGTTTGCAGGTCCCAGGCAGCCTCTTCCACAGAGCTCTCAGTTTCCTCACACATGGCTGTAAAAGTCAGCCAGTCTATGGCCCCCAAAAAGACAGCCATGAGGAACCATAACAGCAGCCAGTCCTCTACTCCACCGCTCAAAGGTGGTGGTGGTTCCATACTCATCTGTATCAAATTCTGCCACAGATTATGTCAAATGTAAAGCCAGTAGCCACAACCACCATCACAGCCGCCTGTCCCATGCAGATTCACATTTGATTTGGACAGACGGTAATGAAACAATGGAGCCAAGAACTGGTGGGCCATTAGCTTTAATCCTAGCTTGCATCAGGCAGGCAAGTAAAAACACACACTGGGCTCCAAAACCCACTCATTCAGTGCTCACAAAACTACTGACTTATCCGAGTTTCTTAGAATCTAAGGTTTCTAGCTCACTAGCCTTCTTCAGCTCTGTTCTCCATCTCCTTCTCTCTGCACAAATTCTACACAAACTGGCTTCTCCTTCAGCACTCCGCCATCATGGCTGCTTCTCCTGGCCTCCTCCACGTGGCCTTACTCTGCTCTCCTATAGCATGGGCTCCTGCTAGAACGTAATCACTCTTCTTGTGGAACAACGTGATCTCTCTTCCTTTTAAAACCTTTTGGCACGAAAGCCTTCCCCCAACACATATTAACATAATCACGCCCATCCCAAGCAATCATCTGGGCCACAAGCTTCCACATGGGCAGTGCCATCTTTAACCAAGTGAGCATAATATATTTTATCTGCCCAACAGGGCCTTTGATCATTTTTCTATTTACGACTTTATTATTTTCTTAATAATTTTTATTTGTACTTAAACATTTTGACAATTTTATTTAGATCAAATATGTGTTTCTGGCTTGATATTACTCTTAATATACTTTAAAGTACAGGTTTTCTGTGCACAAGTATTAAAATTTTATCAAGTTATATCTATTGCCTTTGTACTTTATTTTAATTATTATTTATTAAAAATAGTATTTTATTGTATTTCTTATATTCTTTAATAATGTTTAGAAATTTTTTTTATCAATGTTAAGGTATTAAACTAATAAGGACACTAGATTTGATCATGGCTAAAAAGCTGAGAAGTAATTTTTATTTATGCTTAGATAAATCTTTTTTTAATCTTAAAATTTTCCTCTGGGCGAGGGGTATGCAACATAATTTAATGACAAGATAACCTAGACATGTTTTCTTTGAATATATGTACCCTGATTTATTAATGTCATCCCATTAACATTAATAAAAATTTATAAAAATTTTTTTCCATTCACTTGGTTTATAAAATGCATAATGTAAAATGTGAATCTTAATTTACTGATATTAGTTGATTTCTAATGCATACTCAATTCTTTCAACTCAATATATCAAGCCCTGGCTGGTTTGCTCATTGGTAGAGCATCTGTCCTGTATGTGGATGTCCTGGTTAGATTCCCGGTCAGGGCACACAGGAGAAGTGACCATGTGCTTCTCCACCCTTCCCCTTCCCACTTCTCTTTCTCTCTTTTCCCCTCCCACAGCCATGGCTCTATTCGTTCCAGCACATCTGTGCCTGGTGCTGAGAATGGCTTCATGGAGCCTTTGCCTTAGGTGCTAAAAATAGCACAGTTGTGAGCATGGCCTCAGATGGACAAAACATCTGCCCCAGACAAGGGTTGGAGGGGTGGGTGAATCCTGGTCGAGGCACATGCAGGAGTCAATCTCTCTATCTCCCCTCCTCTCACTTGGAAAAAAAAGAAAAAATAATATATTGAGTAATCTACCTCTCAGCCACAGAGTTTTATTTCTACATTTTATTTATGTGAAGCTTTTATGCATACTAAGTATAAAAAGATGTTTATTCCTAAATGATCTGTTCTGTATTATTGATTCTATTGTTTTGCTTGTCCACTCCCATTATCATTTAGAAGAACAAATGTTCTTTGAACTACGTACATATATATACATATAATATATATAATATATAATTTCAATACAATTCAATAATTCAATAAATAATATATAATTTCAATATAATATACAATTTCAACATATAACTTTGATATATAATATATATTGAAATTGTATGTTATATATAATATATTATATATATCAATATGTTATATGTATATTATATATCAATGTTAATTTTAGTAATGGCTATTTCAATGGAACAAATAAATGTACAAAGGGAAAATTTAAAGTAACCAATTATTTGATTGTATTTATACCTTTTAATACTTTATTTTTGTTTATAAAATCAAAAGTTAAAATAAGCATTATTTGGAAGATTAGCTAAAGATAGTAATATACCTGAATATAGTATGATTTATCAGATCTTCAAAATTACTATAAATAATTTAAATATACTAAAACTTAGAAGAATCTTTTATTTATCAAAAATTTTTGGAGGATGTTCACATAAATGAACAAATTTGTTACCTATTACTATGTAACTTCTGATAATTGTTATCTCATGTTTGCCTATATAAGTGAGTTTTTTAATTCACTCAAGACATCAATTTAAAGTTACATTCAAGAATAGTTTTTGAAAAACACCTTATAATTAGTTTCATAAAATTGACTTTTATTTTCAGCCACGAAATTGATATTTATTGATTATTTAGTTTATTCAAAATTTTTTGGATGACTTGATTCTTTTTTTTTTAGATGACTTGATTTTTATAACTTATCTATAGCAGTTTTCTAACCAATACAGAAAAAAGTTAATCAATTAAGAGAAAGAATCTGTTTTGTGCATATCTTTAAAGTTATTAGAGAATTGGATTATTTCCCTTTCTTTCTGAAACCATTGTGGTAATTATATAAGCACACATTTTCCTCTTCTTCTATGCACTTTAAAAATATTTTATTCATACCTTATGATTATTTAAAATTACATGGTTTATTTAGTTAATTTTAAACAAATACAATTAATTTTAAGGAAGTTAATTTTACAAAACAAGTCAAAATAAACAGTTTATTATATAGAATTAGTCTCACTCAAACTATATTCTTTATTTCAGAATCCAATTATTTTTTAAACTGAATAATGTATTGTAGAATAGAGCTTTAATTGAGTTTTATTGTTTTATGACATTTTTAGCTGTTCTGTTTCCAAAACATTTAAAGAAAAAGTAATTTTCAGTGTGTAATCATTCTGTTTCTAGTCTGTAATCTTATAAATGTCTCACCCACCTTACGTATAAAAGAGATTTTAACTGAATGGTTGCCAAGACAGTCATCCCTAAAGCTAGAAGTATGCTTTTCATTAACTATAGAATTCCAATGACAACTTCCTGATGGGATTTAACTGAGTAGATTCAAAACTTGAGAGTAAATAATTGCTGAATAAAATACTCATCTTGATCTGAAATTTAACAAAAAATCAACTTGATCTTTTAATAAAAGTACTTTGGTTTTTAATGATATTCTAAAATAAATAGAAGATATTTTTACCTAGACCACTGCAATCACTTGTAGAGTGTTTTGACTAATGTAATAAGCATTCATTCTCTAAACTGAATCTCTTAAGTTGGATTCTATGACAATGAATCTCAGGTCTCTACATTTCTTTAAATCTGTTGAAAGATTCTAATGCAGGGTGTGATTAACACAAGAAAATGATTTACATATTACAGCTAAAAATGCATTTTTTACTACCATGTTATAAATCTAATTAAAAATTACCTGCATTTTATTAGAAAGGCTTAGGAAAATATTTCAGTAGAGTGAGTATGCAGAAACTGGTATTATAGACAAAGCACTGGTCTGAGAGTCAGAGGAGTGAGAGTTTGTCTTTCTCACTGAATGTTCTGCTTTGACTGCATCCCCACCATCATCACAAGTGTATATGAGACCATTGTAGTGAACACGTGCTTGCATCCTCACATCCACATTCTTTGGGAACATGCCAAGTTCTCTAATCTCTTAAAAACTGTAACCAATGTTTACATTTGACAATTTCTCTTCAGATCCTAGTGACTGACTACCCATCACCATGCTTCCCATGGATACTCTGCTTCTGGATTCTAAGTTATTAACATTTACTTTATATTATGGGGTTAGGAGACATGAGAAATAAACCAAGAAAGCCCTAGTCCAGAAGACCAGATTTTTAAAAACATTTCACATGTTACTGTGTTCTCTTGGGAAATCTCTATGGCTATACTATTGAAATGATTGTAGAGGTAGAGATAAAGTAGTAAAAATTTAAACATAAAGATATCTAAGTGTCTACTTATTTTCCATCTATATGTCACATACTAAGAAGGGTACTTGCCTTCTACTTGGCTTCCAGGCATCCCCAAACTATGGCCTGCGGGCCGCATGTGGCCCCCTGAGGCCATTTATCCGGCCCCCCACCGCACTTCCAGAAGGGGCACCTCTTTCATTGGTGGTCAGTGAGAGGAGCACTGTATGTGGTGGCCCTCCAACCATCTGAGGGACAGTGAACTGGCCCCTTGTGTAAAATGTTTGGGGACCCCTGCTTGTAGACTGTATGCTAGAATCACATACTAAATGTCTCTTGGCTGGCACCTTTTTTTTTTCTTTTTAATTACAACGTTTCTTTTTATAGTTGGATTTAGAAAGCACTGATAACAATTACCACTCTTTTGGATTCTTCATTTTTTGTTTCTTCACTGTATTCTTTTGTGAACATGACATAATGATACAGATCTACCATATAGCATTATTCTATGTAACTGTTATGCTTTCTTCTGTCCTCACTTTATTTAAGTCCAGGATGTAAAAATATTTATAGGAAATAAATGTGGGTTTATATAAGCAATAGCTTGCCAGTAGAGATTTTCTAAATTTATCTAATTTTTTATGGTGAAGTAGATAGAGAAATAAACTAACATTTGAGTGAAATACAGTAAATGGGGCTTTTGGAGGCAGTACCAGAATGGGTGACCCCAATGCCCCTTCCAATGTTGAGATTCTGCTATTCTCTAAGATGATAGAGAACAGAATAGCAAAGATTCTAAGTGGGAAAGGGTAGTTATTTCTATTTTAAGTTAAATAGAATTTGAACATTTTTATCCTTCATATTTCTGATAAATAGATTTAGTGACATTTAAGTTTGACCCAAATTTCTTGTCTTTTTATATTTCTCTTCTTGTTTTAACAATTTTTTAGCTTACCTCAATTTCAATAGGAACCCACAATGTTTCCGATTACTTTTTTCTTAAGAAAGAATGTGCCTTTTTTTTTTTAATTATAATTTTATTTTTTTAATGGAGTGACATCAATAAATCAGGTTACATATATTCAAAGATCAACAAGTCCAGGTTATCTTGGAAAGAATGTGCCTTTAAAGAGCTAGTTGGTATTTTGAAAGCTCTAAGATTTTATTAATCTTGTTGAGAGTTTTTTTTAGAAAGGAATTTATGTTTCATCAGTTCTTGTATTAAAATTATTGTTCTGGCCTATATAACACTGTACCATCTGTGAGAATTTCTAAAATCCTTATGGTTAAGTCCCTCTCCTTTTTTATTGTTGTTGTTAAGCACAGTTAATTCAACAATTATTTTTCTTTTAAAAATTAACAAAATTAAGATACAAGCAGGTAGGTGACTTTGTGAAAAGTCACGAAAAATAATAATGAATAAAAAATACGCAATCCATTATTTCTAGTTGCTGAGTACATCAAGATTAAAATTAAAGATTAAAATGTAAAAGATAAAATTTATGTAGGTTTTAAATTGGGCAAATACTCATAAAGTAGACTTTTACATATATAAAATGGGAATATTTAATTCTTTTGAATTGTAAAATTTTTAAAATGTAATTTCTACTTCTGACATTGACAGTATTTTGTCTTATAAATAAATATATACAGCATCTAAGCAAAAAGGCCTTTAAGATATTTCAAACTAAATAATTTTGTATAAAGTCTTAAAGCATAATGTGTCCTACAACCAATTTATTATGGTCATAATGTCAAAAATGTTTAACACTTTTATAGTTTAGAAAATTATTCATAAACTAGAAATAAAAACTGTCATGAAGTCACATAAAATCACACTCAAATTCATGTTTTGTCATTCATCCATGCTTTTATTAATTAAAAAAATCACATTTGTTGAACACCAATTGTGTCAGTCAATGGATTGAGGTTACAAAAGAAAAACAACACTATCTCCTAGTCCAGGGGTCTCAAACTCAACTCAGCATGTGGGCCGCAGAGCAAGATCACAGCCATTTGGCGGGCCGCACTAGGTCTACAAAAGGCAACTGTTACGCAACACTTTTCTCACTGCAGTTGAAAACAAAAAAAAAATCAGTACAACAAGCACAATCGTACATGCAGTTTACTCAGTGTCACAAAACGACCAGAAACTGTAGTTCGCATCACAACTGCTGTTAACTAAGCTAATATCTAGCTAGGATGCTAGAGAAATGAAAAATACAAGTAGGCCCCTAAGTTTACTTAATTTTATCCAAAATATTTTGAACTTCGTGGATTAGTCTGCGGGCTGCACAAAATTGTTCGGCGGGCCGCATGCGGCCCGCGGGCTGCGAGTTTGAGACCCCTGTCCTAGTCTATTGAAATATAGCAAACTGTTCAGATGTTATAGAACTTGGAAAATAGTATTTTTTTTTCTCACAAGCAGTTTCCAGGCAATTTATGAAGAAAAGATTTGCTAAATGAGATAATAAGGAAATTAATCTATCCTACTTTCTCCTACTCAGGGCCACTGCCTGATCCATGTTTTCATCACTAGCATGTGACCTATTGATAGACTCCTAATTTGTTTCATGCCTCATTTCAATCTCTTCTGCAGTTCAATTTCCCCTGACAACTCTGTTATTTTTAGAAATATTACTACAAACATAATACTCCTGTACCCTTGAATCACTTATTATATAAAAGGTAAGTCTCTAAGTCATTATTTTAGAATGTTTTAAACTCAGTATATTATAATTCCAATCAATCTTCCAGTTCTTTCCTCAAAGAACTGAAGTTGACTTATTTTAGATATATTTTGACTTAAATGGCAGAAAGTGATCATTAATACTCTTTCTTCTGAATTCTAGCCAAGAAAAAAGTATACATTACATTAGCAAGTTGTGTTAAATAAAGGCTATCAATTAAGTGATATTTATTCTCTTTATCTTGTCTTACAAAAATAAATAACATAATCTTGCTACCAACAAGAATTACAGGATTTCACTTTAATTTTTTTGAGACAGGTTATAATTTGTGATTTATATTGATTTTACATATTTACAAGTTTTAACATTTGGAATCACATGTATCAGTAATAATTGGCAAGTAAACATAACAAAAGGCACTTAAATTATGTGTACAACACAAAACTAATCATAAGTTTAAAAAGCTCATTGGTTTCTTATATATAGGATAAAACCAGGTTAGTGGCATCAGATCTTTTTATTTTCACTATAATAAGTGAAAAAAGAATCCCCCCTTTTACTTTTATGAATTTTGTACTAATTTGCTTGATGAAAATCAGTCTTTCTTGCAAACTCTTGATGGGAGGGGAATTTTAACATTAAAAAGTAATGAATTTATTCTACTAATATTAGCATAAGAAATGATTGAGGTTTTCTACACAGAAGATTTTAAAAGAGACCTAAAAGTATTACCAATAAGGCATACATTTGGTTCCCAATCAAAGTGAAAAAGTCTTTGCAGCCTCAGGGAAGCATATGTGGACTGTGTCCCGCAAACCAGGTTATTGTTTTATGCAAGATGAGTCTGCACTTTGCTGAAAACTGCTTGCTTAGCTTTTTGCCTTTTTCCATCTTATTTTCTTTACCCTTTAGCAGTCTTTCCTTGAAGCATTTCCTTAACAAATCGCCTGAACTTAAGTCCTCATCTCAGAACTGACCTAGAAAGGATGTCAACTGAAGTTGACTCTTAAGGGAAGAGAGACAGAAACAAAAGAAAGAGAGGGAATAAGTCTGGAGGTGACACTGTGTGGCTTCTAGGTGTGTTTATAATCAGTAGTCAGCAACTGTGTCCTTTTCCAGGTTATCAATTGTATCTACATTATTCTTCATTGTTCTGGGACTAATGACAGTTTTGTCTTTTTATCAGTTCTTTTATCATTTTTTAAAATTTTAGTCTCTGTGTTTATAAATATATATATTTATATTTATAAATATATATATATATTTTAACTTTTGATTTGTCCTTAACAATTGTCTAATGAGAATGGAATTTGCTCTTTATTTTTTATGTAAAGAGCACTCAGAATATAGTAGGTAGAGAGGATCACTGCATTTGATTGTGTCCCATACTCATCACATTCCTAAAATTATATAATATGAAGTATACAAGTTTAATGAGAAGAATTATAGGTGATAATTTATAAGCCAGGCCATGATGAGTTGTGATCAGAATACCCTCTCACCCACCAATTGCACAGACCCCATACTCCATCTTCAACCCTTGGCCCTGTTGTCTTGAACTTATTTCTCAGATGTTAGAAAATGCTGTACAGAGTCCCTGGGGACAAATCACGTGAAAACTGGGGCCAACAGCTAAGAAGAACAGAAGTTATGATTTTAATATTGGTCCAAGGTGTTACTTTCAGCATCTAAATGTTGCTAAAACTAGACAATCCCTCAAAGAGATTATATTCCAACTCATTTAGACTGTAATTTCAGGAAAATTACATTTTGTATCAAATGACACATAAGATAAGTTGGATTGATTATCTAGTGTGAAAATACTTTTCAATTAATGAATAATTGTGTGTGTATATGTATATATATGAATGTGTGTATGTGTGTGTGAACTGCAATAGAAATGAAGATGGATAAGAGATAAGTGATAGTAAGAGGAAAGTAAGACAGAAAGAGACTTTACGGATAAAATCTTGAGTCCTGTGATTATATATCCTATATTCTAGCTCTGCCAATCTTAGTCATGTTAAACTACATAGATTTCTTAACTCTTTGAAGGTTTATTTTTTCTCATCAAATGGGATCTTTCCTTTTTTTTCTGATATCCTTATTTATTTTTCTTTATTTAAATTTTTTAATAATTTTAATTTATTGTGTTTTGGGATTTTTCCTTTTATTCTTTCTATAAATATAAATTTACATCTGGTGTCTTTTATCTTCAGCCTAAAGGACTTCCTTTAGCATTGCTTGAAGTACACATTTGCTGGTGATAACCTCTTCTATTTTGTTTATTAGAAATATATTTTGATTTAATTTATGAAGGGCACTTTTACTGGTTATAGAATTATTGTCTGAGAGAGTTTTAATTTTTTTTTGAAGTTCAGCACTTTAAGATTATTGATTTATTGTCTCTTGGTCTTTATTTTTCTAATGAGAAATCAACTATCTGTAATATATTTTTCTATCTGACTTTGCCTAAGGTTTTCTATTTTCTTTTAATTTCCAGCACTTTGACCATGACTAGGTATATATTTTTTATCCTGCTGGTGTTTTGAAGAAACTTTTAGATTTTTATTTTTTATTTTTTGCCAATTTTGAGAAAATTTTTTATTATGGGTTATCTTTTCTTGTCTTTTCTTTCTTTCTTCCTCTTCTTTTTCTTCTTTTTTTTTTATCATTTTCCATCTCTTCTCAATTTGGGACAAAACTCACATATATATTAGATCACTTGATATTTTCTACAGCTTAATTTTTTTCTGTTTTTCATGTAAGATGATTTCTACAAATATATATATGGTTAATACCATTGATCTTTTCTTCTGCTGTCTCTAATCTGCTGTTAAGCCAATAAAATATTTTAAAATTTCAGTTATTATCATTCCATGTCCTAGAAATCATAATTGTTCTTTTCCATTTTCATTTTCAGCTGGGTCAATAATATCTGGGTCATTTTTGGGGTCAATTCTTACAGCTTGCTTTTTATCTTGACTATCTTTCCCAGTTTCTTTGCAATTCTGTTTATCTTAAACTTTAAATTCCACATTATGAATGGTCTGTTACAGAGACTGAATTTGTTATCTCCCTTGAATATTTAGTCCAACTTGCAAATAACTTGGGAGCTTAAAATCTGTCAATCATGTGATGAACAACAGCTGTAATAGTTTATTTCTTCCTGATTTTTAGCTGTCTGTTTCACGCACATGAACATTTTAGGGGTAATCTGGGGGTTTAGTGTAGGTATATATCAATTATATGACTTAGACATTGGTGGTTATGTCCTTTCTAAGACTTTCCCCCCACCACCTTCACTTTGTCACTATTCTGTAGCCAACATGTCTGTTCTCTGACAACTCCTCCTGGTTAGATATTTTTATTCATATGTTTGTTTGTTTTCATCAAAGAATCATCTCATAATTGAATACTGTGGTATATCTCACATCATTAAGCCATGTAGATAGAAATTTTACTTGGTGCAGAACTTTTTCTTAAGTGGTCAATTTCCCTTCTAGTTTTTATAATGCTTTACTATGCTTCATTCATTTGATCAATAAAATAAGAAGGTAAGACCCTGGATTAGGAGAATTCTACATTTGAGATTTCAAATTGATACAGTTGTGTGCAGGATAATTGGGCGGCATTAGTTATTATTTCATTTCTCTATATAACTGCTATAAAAATAATCAAAGAGATATGGCAAAGAGAATTGTTACAGCACTGGTTGTAACAATATCAATGAGGAAATGGTTAAATGAATTATGCTATATCTATACTGTGGACTGCTTTGTAGCAGTTAAAGCTATGTGTGGTGATGGATGTTAACCAGACTTATTATGGTGACCATCTTGCAATGTATGCTAATATTAAGTCATTATGTTATATACCTGAAACTAATACAGTGTTATGTGTCATTCAAAAAATATCATAAGCTAGATCTTGTTTATACTAACAAATCTCTATAGCACATTGTAATATGGAAACCTAAGAGTATAGAATATATATGACACACATTTATTTGTTGGAAAATACATCTAAATTTTTTTCTGTATTTTTTTTGTTTTTGTGGAATACTATGAAATACTATTATAATGAGAATTAATGTTACAATTCAGTTAATATAGTACCTTTTTAAAATAAATAAGTAGATAAAAAATCATATACTACATCTTGTCATTTGCATAAAATCTATTAAAAAATGCTTTATGGGCCCTGTCCGGTTGGCTCAGTGGTAGAGTGTCGGCCTGGTGGGCAGGAGTCCCGGGTTCAATTCCTGGCCAAGGCACACAGAAGCGCCCATCTGCTTCTCCACCCCCCCTCCTTCCTCTCTGTCTCTCTCTTCCCCTCCTGCAGCCAAGGCTCCATTGGAGCAAAGATGGCCCGGGCACTGAAGATGGCTCTGTGGCCTCTGCCTCAGGTGCTAGGATAGCTCTGGATGCAACAGAGTGATGCCCCAGATGGGCAGAACATCGCCCCCTGGTGGGCATGCTGGGTGGATCCTGGTCGGGCACATGCGGGAGTCTGTCTGACTGCCTCCCCATTTCCAGCTTAGAAAAAATGCAAAAAAAAAACAACCACCAAACAAACAAACCAAAAAAAAAAGGTTTACGGTATATAAAACAATAAATATCCTGCCTCTTTATACTGACAGAAACAAAGTGATTGTTATAAATATTACATTGTTCATGTTCTATACTGAGGAAATGTATGCAACCTTAGTGTTATTCACATTTTACAGTCATATTTAAAGTGTGAGTTTTCTGATGTGAATTCAAATTTCCAAATTGTATCTACTGACATGTGTAAAAGAGAAGATACAACTCAGAAATTACAGGGACATTAGAGATACATATATTAGCTATTTGTCTATGGGTATACAACAAAGTACAAACAAATTTTCAGAACTACATCTTTCATGACAATTGAATATAAACCATAAACATTGAGTTCATAATTTATAACAATGTCTGACACTTAATAAACACTATATAAATGAGTATATTATTATTTCTGGGAAGAGTTCATCAAGAAAATGTAACTATTAGTTGACCAGTGAGCTGGACCTTAGCAATCGGAGGATCCTCACCACCTCCCCATACACTTGAAATATACATTTTCCCCACTGATTCCCACTGTCAGAGCAGTTTTGAAGGACACAGCATTGAAAGAACAATGTGTTGTTGAGGCCATCTAGCTGGTATGTTACTGAACTCAATTAAGGATTTTAAGATGCTGGTAGGTAGATGTAGAGATTTACTTTCTTGCAGTTGCCCAAGACTAGCCTCATAGTAAACTCTTTTGCTTGTTATGAAGTGCAGTGATACCAAAACCCTGGCCATAAAACAAGTTTTGCAAGATTTGCAGGTGAGTAAAAGAAAAGAGTTCTGTAAAGGCCATAAATGTTCACTAATGTCTAGATTCCGGAAAGCCCTCAGGATGCTGCCTTCACAACCTCTGTAAAAGGCCAAGATAACTGAGCACATTCTTTTGCGTTTTGTAAAATGCTTCGCTGAGCACTCTCTCCCTACATTCTTCCAGTGATAACCGAAAGCCTGTTTTGCTTCTGTAAAACTGCTTAACTAGGCGCTTGCCTCCTCCCCTCGCTTCTTTGTACCTTTAAAAGCAAATCCCTGAGTTAGTCAGAGGCTGCAAGTCTTTAGGATGTGAATCCACTTGTGGTTGCCAGCCTTAGAATAAAGACTCCTTAATCTGACTACTTGCTTGTGTGGCAAAACGTTTGCTTCTTCGCTGTCCAGATAAAACAGAACTTCCATCTACCAATCTGGAGTGCTCTGCCTCTGTTTGGTCTTCTCTTGCTTTTCATGCACTTGGGCCAATTACAAATTTTGTCTGGGTACTCCCGAGTTTTTGAACCAACATATATCTTTATTTGTAATATCATCATCATCAATTATATTAATATTCTTAAAACAATCAAGTAAAATTGAATATTTATGTGGATGACCTATTCAAATTAAAAGGTAACCTATACTTTTCTTACCCAAAAAAGATTTTACAGTAAAATCCTTAAAGCAGTGGTTCCCAACCCCCGGGCTGCAGACCAGTACCGGTCCGTGGGCCATTTGGTACCGGTCCTCAGAGAAAGAACAAATAACTGATATTATTTCCATTTTATTTATATTTAAGTCTGAATGATGTTTTATTTTTAAAAAATGACCAGATTCCCTCTGTTACATCCATCTAAGACTTACTCTTGACGCTTGTCTTGGTCACGTGGTACATTTATCTGTCCCACTATAAAGGCTGGTCTGTGAAAATATTTTCTGACATTAAACCGGTCCATGGCCCAAAAAAAGTTGGGGACCACTGCCTTAAAGCATATAAATTTCATCATTACATACTAATTGTGGTTAATTAGTATGTTAATGAACATAATGAAGTTTAGGCAAAGCTAAAAGTAAATTGACATTTGCAGTGCATTGAACCAGTGGCTGGTTGAAAAAATCCCAAGATGATATTCTGTAGAGGTGTGCTTTTCATCAATATCATGTAAGTTTCCACAAGTAATATGTATAATGAAGCCACCTTTTACTGTGAAACTTCTGGGGTTATTTTTTGTTGTTCATTTATCACAAGGAAAATAATATTACTTACAAATATCTGAAACACTAAGATTTTTATTCTTAATTTATTACTATATGATCAAAATTTTGATCACATTCATTTTAAAGATATTTCACATTTAGGCATTCAACCATATGGTTTAATTTCTTAGAGAATTCCTCATAAGACTGCCAGGATGGCTTCCAGTTCACCCAAAACAAGAAGTCTGTAGTCACTAGAAGTACAAATTCCTCATTTCAACTCCATATTATGCCAGCAGCACATTCCAGTCTCATTGATCAAAGTCCAGAACCACTAGTAATTGCTTACTGATTCAATTTGCTTTCTGACTCAATGTTCTAGTGAGATTCTTTTTGAAAGGTCAGTAACTTGTCTCCAATTCATTCCATTAAATATGAGAAGAGAAAGGAACTTTGTATTATTTAGTAAGGACAAAGTACATAATCACAAAGTGAATAGTGTTAATATTCATTCTTACTTAAAATGAATTGCAGCATTTTTCATCTCTTATCAGAACTTTAATTGGCATTTTAATAAGGTGTCTTATAAAACTACCACATGGTAAAGAAGATAAAAGCTAACAAGAATCACCATTGTAGAAGAAATATTTTTTGTCATCTGGAAAATAATTAAAACAGGTTATTAAATGATAACTTTTTATATTTAAAATCAATTGTAAAAGGAGCTGTTTGTAGTTGCAGCAAACTAAAAAGTCACTGGGAATTATTAGCAAACTACACCTCTATTTAAATGAGAGATTAATAAGGTTTTTTCATGTGTCAATTTATTCCTTTTCTGCATAATCTCATTTTTATTTTTATCTCAAAATCAGTCATCTACTTCAGTGAGCCCTGATTAGTCAGTGTTTAACAGTTAAGGTTAAACATCTTGGCTCAGACACTAATTAGTTACATGATTGGTATAGTTACTTATCCTCACTTAACATCAGTTTCTTATAGGTAAAATAAGATAGTGAAATGCACTCTAGTACCTGTTTCTTACAGTTGTAGTGAATACTAAGTAATTCATGTAAAATGCTTTGTACAGGGCTGATTATATAGTCAGTGACCACAGAAGTGAAAGTTATTGGCATCATCTTATTATTATTTCAAAACCTATCTCTATGCTCTTGATGAAATTACAAATACTTTTCTTGAATGTTTCTCCATTCATGCAAAAATTTCCAGCTTTGCTAGTGAATACCTCTCTGACCAAACCTGTGAGTTTGTATTATCAATATTATATACTTTGCACTATTAAAGTCTTTCTTCTTTATTAGAATAATTGCTCCTGCCATAAATCCATAAATATTTGCCTGTTTTTATACATTATAATTTTTAAAAATTTTTATTTCTTCTTTTCAGTCTCAGTTCTTCTTCAGAATCTGAGTAAAGCTATGAGCTATTTCATGAAAAAAAATGTCATATATATGTATATATAATATATATCAGACATATGTGAGATACATATGCATATTTGAGATTTATATCACATATATGTATATTTATACATATTTGTAAACATACAAACACACATATATTCAATATAATTTTTGCACCCAATTTTATTTCATGGAAGTTCATAAGTTCATAACCTAAGTCACATTTCTCATCCATCTAGAAGTCATCTAGGGGTCCATAAGCAGAGCCTTGCATTTCTCTAGAAGTCTCAAACTGGCACATACCTGATTTTGTATTAGAAGAATCTAGTTTTCCTTTGCTCAAGATGACAGGAAAATTACATATTGTATTAATATTTGAAAACTTGATGTAAGGCCAAACTAAAACAACAACAAAAAAAAGTGGAACAGATACTAACATTATAAGAGGGGAGCTGAAGTTTTGTACATGAGCGAATAGCCATACCAGGAGATGAAAATATAGCAAATGCAGAAAATATTGTGGAAAAAGTTTAATGGAAGCTAAAAAAGACATATCAGTATCTTTTTTTTTTTTTTTTTTTTGTATTTTTCTGAAGCTGGAAACGGGGAGAGACAGTCAGACAGACTCCCGCATGCGCCCCATGGGGATCCACCCGGCACACCCACCAGGGGCGATGCTCTGCCCACCAGGGGGCGATGCTCTGCCCCTACAGGGCATCGCTCTGACCAGAGCCACTCTAACGCCTGGGGCAGAGGCCAAGGAGCCATCCCCAGCGCCCGGGCCATCTTTGCTCCAATGGAGCCTTGGCTGCGGGAGGGGAAGAGAGAGACAGAGAGGAAGGAGGGGGGGTGGAGAAGCAAATGGGCGCTTCTCCTATGTGCCCTGGCCAGGAATCGAACCCGGGTCCCCCGCACGCCAGGCCGATGCTCTACCGCTGAGCCAACCAGCCAGGGCCGACATATCAGTATCTTATTTAAGACAGAAGTACAAAGAAAGAAGGGTCCACCATGGATGCCCACCAGAAGAGATGGGCAGGGTTGGGGCTGCTTGTGTGCATGAGGGAAGGGCAGCAAGAGGAGAGAATATATAATTAACTCTTTGTTTTTGTTTATTGGGCCAAGTCAGCAGATTCCAACTTTGTGTTCAACACTGGGTGAGCTAACAGAAATATCAGTGGAGACTTTCCAAGACTATTAACTCCTTAGTGTATCAAAAGAGGTCTATTGTTGGAGATGTTTGTTACAAGAGATTAATGAAACAAATTTTATTTTTTATTATTTCTTTTTGACTCGCATAGCAACTAACACATAATAAATGGTAAGTAATTATTTGTTGAGTAGTTTTATTAACCAGACATGTGTCTTTGCAAAAACTGGGACAATTCCCCTACACACTAGTAAAAGTTGTTCAGCTTTCTTCAGCTTTTAAAGGACTTCTCTCATCAAAGAGAGTCACAAGCTTTTTGGAAATCAGCGTGGGAAAGACAGTGAGGAGACAGAGGGAATGATGAAGTGTCCCTGTGTCCAATGCACTCATGTAGAAAATTAACAGTTCATTATCTAGGTCATTACAATGACTTGGGAAGACTCAGGTAGACTTAGTGATTATGGTGCTTTAGTAGGAATTCAGAAACCTCAATTTTGTTACTACTAGCTTTCTGGCTTTTGACCTTTTAAAAAAGTAATTTCAGATCTCATTTTCTCTGACTCTTAAATAGAACCATACTTGTCCGTAAAGTAATTTTAAGATACTTGGATGAATGATGTTACACATCTTTAAGTGGAATTCTCTACTGATTAACTGGAAGACACATATTTCTTTATTTGGAAAGTGTTATATATATTTTATTAGCTCTTATCATACAAAATGTCTAAAAGAGGTTACTAGAAAAATTTCCACTTTGCCAATATGTAAACTGAATAATGACATTACAAACAAAATGCTCAGAAATCAGAAACTCAGAAATGATATACAGTGATTTATCCCCAAAGTGGCAGTGAATAAAAGACTTTGATAAACTACAGTGAACTATAAAATATAATGTCTATTATATCTAAAAACAATAGTGAACACAAAACAATGATTATGTACAGTCACTGTTTTACATATAAATTTAGATGTTATAACAACAATTCTTTAAAGTATATAATATTGCTGTCTTCATTGATCACTAGAGGAATCTGAAACACAAAAGAACTGTCTACACTTGAATCAATAAGTAATAGAGCCAAGAATTGTACTTGGGGAAATCAGAATTTGTCCTCAGACTCCTATACTTATCTAGTTGAATAGCTTTTTACAACCATTGTTAGATCACAAATCCAAAATGTTATCTTTATTTAAACATTATCTACCAAATTTGTTCAACCATTAAAAATTTGTTTTTGTTTTGCCCCAGTTGGTTGGCTCAGTGGATAGAGCATCGGCCCAGCATATGGACATCCAGAATTTGACACCTGGTCAGGGCACGTAAGAGTAGCAACCACTGATTTCTTCCCCACCCTCTCCCTCTTCGCTCCCTCTTGCCCTCCCTCAGTCAGTGGCTAGATTGCTTTGAGCATTGACCCTCAGGGTACAGAGCACTGAGACTAGCTGGGTCCTAGAGCCAGCCTTAGGCTTAGTTGATTTGAGTATGGGCTCTAGATGGGGGTTGCCAGGTGGATCCAGTTGGGGTGCATGTGGGAACCTATCTCTCCTCCTCTCACTTAAAAAATTGGTTTAAAATCTTTCTTTTCTTTCTTTAATTATTTATTATTATTATTATTTTTTTTTTTTACAGAAAAAGTCAGAGAGAGGGATAGATAGGGACAGACAGACAGGAACAAAGAGAGATGAGAAGCATCAATCATTAGTTTTTTGTTGCAACGCCTTAGTTGTTCATTGATTGCTTTCTCATATCTGCCTTGACCGTGGGGCTACAGCAGACTGAGTAACCCCTTGCTTTGCTCAAACCAGATGAGCCCGTGCTCAAACTGGCAACCTTGGGGTCTCAAACCTGGGTCCTCTGCATCCCAGTTCGACGCTCTATCCACTGCGCCACCACCTGGTCAGGCAAAATCTTTCTTTTTTAGTACATGAGATAACATATATAAGGTCTACTGGAAAGTTCTGTCCATTTTTGGAATAAAACAAAATACAAATTTTTCTTACCGTCAATAAATTTTATTAAATAATATAATTACCATTATTAATGATTTCTTGCCAGCATGAGGGCAATTTGTATATCCCATTTTTGAAAAATGTTTTATCTTTTGATGCGAAAAATTGAACCAGTGCTTGTTTGATATCTTCTTCATTTTTGAATTTTTTGCCCTTCAAAAAATGTTGTAAGGACAAAAACAAGTGATAGTTGGAGGGTGCTAATTCCAGGGAATATGGTGGATGCGACAGACATGCTTCTGTAGCATTTCTTCCTTCTTGAAATTTGTAAAAATTACAGTGGTGTAAATCAGGGGTCCCCAAACTATGGCCCGCGGGCCACATGCGGCCCCCAGAGGCAATTTATCCGGCCCCTGACGCACTTCCAGAAGGGGCACCTCTTTCATTGGTGGTCAGTGAGAGGAGCACAGGATGCATCCTCTCACTGTATGTGAGTACTGTATGTGGCGGTGCCACAAAGCGAGTCGTCACTCACATGCAGTACTTTTCGGGTGACGCGGGACACATGCATACGTCACGGCTTCAGAAGTGCATCATATGACTTGTTATGGCTAGCAGTGACAAATATGGACCCAGACATTGACCATGTCATTAGCCAAAAGCAGACCCATAGTTCCCATTGAAGTACTGGTCAATTTGTTGATTTAAATTTACTTGTTCTTTATTTTAAATATTGTATTTGTTCCCATTTTGTTTTTTTTTACTTTAAAATAAGATATGTGCAGTGTGCATAGGCATTTGTTCATAGTTTTTTTTTATAGTCCGGCCCTCCAATGGTCTGAGGGACAGTGAACTGGCCCCCTGTGTAAAAAGTTTGGGGACCCCTAGTATAAATGAACTTTATCAGTAGCCATGGGTACACTATGGCTTCACACATGAGACTAACGTGAATCAACTTTGTTTTAGTTAATTTGCTATGTCAGTATGTATATATTAAGTGATAAAAATAGAAAGGTAGATATGTGCCAAATAAACGTGCTTACGTGTCGAAACTTGTGATAGAAACGGAAAGAACTTTCCGGTAGACCTTATATTTAAATTCTGCCATGCATACCAGGCTAAATTATACATTGGTTGTTAGAAAAGATGAACAAGACAGTATTGCTTTATTGTTATTTTCTATATTCTTTTTTTTTTTTTTTCCGAAGCTGGAAATGGGGAGAGACAGTCAGACAGACTCCCGCATGCGCCCGACCAGGATCCACCCGGCACGCCCACCAGAGGTGATGCTCTGCCCCTCCGGGGCGTGGCTCTGCCATGACCAAAGCCACTCTAGCGCCTGGGGCAGAGGCCAAGGAGCCATCCCCAGCTCCCGGGCCATCTTTGCTCCAATGGAGCCTTGGCTGCGGGAGGGGAAGAGAGAGACAGAGAGGAAGGGGGGTGGGTGGAGAAGCAAATGGGCGCTTCTCCTATGTGCCCTGGCCGGGAATTGAACCCGGGTCCCCCGCACGCCGCTCTACCGCTGAGCCAACCGGCCAGGGCCTATTTTCTATATTCTAACCAGACACAGAAGACCTTAATATCAGTATGAAAGAGACAAAATAATACAGACAGATCTTTTACTATTAAAATCGTCAATGTTACTTCATTTCCCAAGACCTTTTGAATGTATGACAATACAGACTAAGATCTGAACCCTGTGAAACATAAATTAACACTTCTATAAAGATTTTGTTTTTATTTGATTTTGTTAAGACAAGTGTTTCAACTATTTTTCTAAGCCCCACTTAACACTCACATGCATCTCAAGCAAATCTACCAGGAGTAACTTGACATTTCAGAAATATTCAATAATAAAATATTTTATTGTTAGTATGTTAATGGGTGATCCAAAGCACAATTGACCTTAAACACTTGTAACAAATCAGTGTAGAGTCAAGCTGATTTAGACAGAGAATATTCAGATTCATAGTTCTTAATCTATAGCTGATTGCAGCCATAGGCCATTTCTTCTAGTCAAAGCTTGGTCTCATACTCTGCTAAAACTTGCTGACAGAGTTAAAGAAGTACTATTTATGTGAACACATCTCAACAGGCTTTTTAAAATTTATTTCTTAAATGAGCCCATAGATATCTTTTATTAAAATGCTCATGGATTTTAAAAAAATAATATTTTAACCATAGTGGATGGCTCAGAGGCTTTATAAACCATATTTTCTAAATCACTTTAGTAGATGAAAGGTTCTGTTTCTATATAAAACAATGCATTTCTTTCCACCTACTTATTTTGATATAGACTAAAAATATTTTGAGGGAGTAACTCTACCAAATTATTTTAAATGCCATACATATACATACATTATTTTATATTCCAAACTAAGTCAAAATATACTGGTTGGCTTTCCATTTTGAAATCTTGTAGGTGGAGAAAAAAAAATACTCTCTTCTTTTTTTGATTTCCCCCTACAAATCATATATAGATATTTATTTGAAATTGTGTTCAACTTGCTAGAAATGAGGCATGACCAATATAATTAATCAAAATTATATGTATATTTGTGTGTCAATGGCTTTAGTTTGTGCTTGAGATACTGCCTATATAGTTTGGATATATTTATACGCAGTTTCTAGAGAAAATGAGAGACTGAGTGTCACATTTTCAAAAACAACTTAAATGGCAGTGTGAGACAGGCATTGATCTTTCTAGGATAATATGTCATACGGTAGGTAGCCAATTAGTCTATTGCTTAATTATAGATAAATCCATTCAGCATACTGCAATGACAATGAAATAGTTTGATTAAAAATGGTAATTCATTTATGATGTGAGAGTACATGTTGTAAGAGTTGAGCTTAGTAATATAAAGGTAAAAAGCAGGAGGAAACACATCCTATCTGTTTTTCTTTAATAATTTTATATTTAGAGAAACATAAAGTGTCATGTAATAAATACTCAGTACCAATAAGTAGACTCATCAAGTAAGTCACTTAGGAGTAATAGAGGTAGAAATGTAACTAAAATAAATAGGAAAAGCCATTTGGGCACTTAACATAGAAGATAGGCTTAATTTTATAGAGAATAGACTGAATAAAACCTATTTTACAATACAAAACCCAATCGCCATAAATTCTAAATTCCCTAGAGTTCATAGTTGAAGTAAATGTTTATTTCCACAATGTGAAAAAGAACAAGCCAGAATTTTCTGTGCTACATCTGGGGAAAGTGACAAACCTTTTCGCTTCTACTAGATGTTACTTCATGACAGTGGAATAGAGAGATGTGCCCTTTGTGGATTTCCTGTGACAGAATGAGTACTATAAAAAATACTAATAAAGAAGTTCAAGCCAGTGCTTTATGTTTCATTGCTATTTCCACCACTGCAACTTACCAAGTCTTGGTTTTCTAGATTGGATAGTGCTAGCTCCTGAAAGATAATTCATCATCATCCTAAATATGCTCTTTGAAGGGGTATATTGAGCAATGTTCTATAAACTATCCTAAGTTATAAAGGGAAAAAAAAAACTACCAATTCATACAATACACAATATTTTTCTTTTGGAAGGAGCCAATGGATAGAGCTGATCCAATGAATAGAGCTGCTGATAGACCACATACATCTTTGCTGCCTGGTGCCAATTATTTTTTCATTTATATTTCAGCAAAAATCCCAAGAATACCTTCCTTGCTGTGCCACAAATACAGTGAGTGACACTGCACACAAAATGGGCATGCTCAATACAGCTTTGTTAAATGCTTTCTATTAACAGTTCAGAAAATTTCCATGAACTTAAAACATCTATGTTTAAGTCCAGTTTTGTCACATCAAGCTATATAACATGGGCTCATCTTTCTCTTCTACAAATATAATAATGGTGTTTAAATATGTTGTTGTGATGATATGATGAACAATGTAGTAATATATGGGAAATTGGCCTTGTATATTCTGAGGTTCTGAAGTTCTGTAGAAATATGTCATTATTCAAGATATGAATTTAGTTATATAAGTGCTCATTTTAAACTCTACATTTAATTATAGTTTATAAAATGATTTATATTTATGCAAATTATTTTCCCATGAATTGTTTTTTACTCATGTATATTTTTAAAGGTATAATTTAAAAAATATGTAAGCATCACTCAATTCTCCTAAACTTTTAATAAGTACAAACCAACAAAATATATGGATTCATTTTGGCCATCAATTTTTTTTTCTTTATTTCTAAGTGAGAGGAGGGCAGATAGTGAGACAGACTTCCAAATGCACACCAGCCACAATCTACCAAGCAACCACATCTGGGGCCAATGCTCAAGTACTGAGCATCTGAGACTGATGCTGGCTACCAATTTTGTATGTGAAATAACAATAGCCCTGGCCAGTTGGCTCAGTGGTAGAGCATTGGCCTGGTGTGTGGAAGTCCCTGGTTTGATTCTGCCAGGGCACACAGGTGAAGTGCCCATCTGCTTCTCTACCCTTTCCCCTCTCCTTTTTCTCTTTCTCTCTCTTTTCCTCCTGCAGCTAAGTCTCCACTGGAGCAAAAGTTGGCCTGGGTGCTGAGGATGGCTCCATGGCCTCCACCTCAGGTCCTAGAATGACTCCAGTTGCAATGAAGTAATGCCCCAGATGGGCAGAGCATCACCCCCTAGTAGGCATGCCAGGTGGATCTAGGTCGGGCGGGTGCATGCAGGAGTCTGTCTCTCTTCCTTCCCACTTCTCACTTCAGAAAAATATAAAAATAAAAAATAGAAATAATGCCAAATATCAAGACTATTTGTGATATTAAACAACTCAAATACTAACTGAACTGTTTTCAAAACTACAAATTTGTTTGAAATTAGTACATCAAGCTTCTTACTTATAGAACAAAACAAACATGAATAGAGATGTTAAATATCTTGAAACATAACTTCATGAAATTAATTTTTTTACCATCTAAAAAGTATTAGCACAATAAGCAAGTCAGTGGTTATTCCAAGTAGAAAAAATAAGACATTCTAATATATAGGCACAGTCAATCACTTTACATCTTTCTATGTTTCAGGTAAATGTGACATTGGCTATTCAGTGTCTTTTCTTGAAGTTACACAAGAAAGTAATGGGCATTTCTTATTTTATTTAATGGGGTTTTAAACTTATAGCTACCTGTTTTTGAGAAAAGCACTTGAATTGACCTATTCAATTAGTTGGGGCTTAACGGTGGATTTCACTTGAGTTCTGCAAGAATGCATTCAGGCAAAAAGCCAGTTTAGGTTTTAGAGTTATCTTGTTCTTGGGATTTGTATCCATAGGCAAAGTTCTGGGGTTTTTTTTTTCATTGTTTTAAAAACCACATTATGAAGAAAAATAAATAAAATGATGTGCTCTTTTATTGTCTTATTCCCATGACATTACACACAAAACACACACACACACACGATTAAATTTTTTGACAAATGTCTATATGGCAAGCATTTTTTCTTCCTACTTTCATGCTACCTCTGACTGTTTAGTACTGCTCACTACAGTGACAGCTTTGGTCTTTTCTCAATAAAAGTAATCCCAGAGTCGGGTCCTTCCTACATTATCAGTACTATACTATCAGATCAGTAGTATATATCTATTCCATATCTTCTATTCTATGCATGAAAAATAAAAACTGATACAATATGAATATTTAAAAATGGACTAAAACATTATACTTTTATAAACATTACCAATTTGAATTCTAATAATATGGCAGACAAATCAATGACATATTCTTGTATAGGAGGACATAAGTCCTTCAAATCTTAATGCATGTTTTCACATATGTAAATAGTCATTAACATATCCCCTCTTCTATATATTCTTCTATTTGCCCCTCTAGATATATTTTTCAACTTGTGCCTCTACAAGTTATTTATGTACTGCATTAAACAATTTCTTTGATATCTTACATCTGCTTGGACTTGTTCAATGCAGGAGTATGGATAAAGAAACAAGAGTAAGATCAGAATATTTTTTTTTTTGTATTTTTCTGAAGCTGGAAACGGGGAGAGACAGACAGACTCCTGCATGCGCCCGACCGGGATCCACCCGGCACGCCCACCAGGGGCGACGCTCTGCTCGCCAGGGGGCGATGCTCTGCCCCTCCGGGCGTCGCTCTGCCGCTACCAGAGCCACTCTAGCGCCTGGGGCAAAGGCCAAGGAGCCATCCCCAGCGCCCCGGCCATCTTTGCTCCAATGGAGCCTTGGCTGCGGGAGGGGAAGAGAGAGACAGAGAGGAAGGGGGGGGGTGGAGAAGCAAATGGGCGCTTCTCCTATGTGCCCTGGCGGGGAATCGAACCCGGGTCCCCCGCACGCCCGGGTCCCCCGCACGCCAGGCCGATGCTCTACCACTGAGCCAACTGGCCAGGGCCAAGATCAGAATATTTATTATCCATTTCCTCTCTGCTGGTTCAATTCCTACTGGACAGTCAGAAGACAGGTCTTCTGAATTCTGGTTACTTTGCCTATAGACAGGAACAACTCTTCACTTTTGCTAGATTGGAAGTATTTCACTATCCCTTATTGGATTCCAGCACTCAATCACACAGCTTTGAGTGTGTATTCATTGAAGCCTATGACCTATTGTCATGACACTGACTAATATAATAGGATGTTGAAAAACAAAAATAGAGGGACTAGTTCTAGGAAAGAAAAAAATTAGTTTTTATCTACTTTTATTGGGTTTTCATAGATCTTCATCAGAATATTTTCTTAGTCTTTGCTTTTCAAATTAATAATTTAAGAAAAAATGGCATGTACAAAATTAATGTCAAATCATGTAAAATTCTGAAACTAACTACTTATACTAACTACTTATACTCTAACAGCATCCAACTTCCTCTGGCAATTCTCGATCCAGAAAACATGTTATTGATATTGTGGCCTTATTTTTTCTATGTATGTATTTATTTTTTATTTGTTGGTAAAAAATCATTGCAAACTTTTTGACTTAAAATACTCATTTATCATATCAAAATTAGTCAAGGTTGGAAATATAGATCTAAGTTTCTATTCAAGGTCTCCAGAAAGTGAAATCAAGCTGTTGGCCAGGCTGTATTCTCACCTGGAGGCTCAATTAGGGCAGGATCCGACACCAAGCTTTCTTTGGTTGTTGGCAGAATTCATGTCTTTGCAGCTGAAAAATTACAGGAGTCTTGCTTCTTGAAAGCTAGTGATGGAAAGAGAAAGTCTCGGTGGCTTTGAGTTTCTGACCTCCAAAACCTCTTTAAAAGGATTTACCTGCTTCTGTGAGGCCCAACACAGATAATCAGTTCTTTTTATATTAAAATCATACTTAGGTTTTTAAAAAAAATTATTATGAGTTGTATAAAATTAATTATTCATTACTTAAGTAATTCATGTTAATTTTATTTAAAATGCTCTCAATAAAATAAATATTAAAAATGTTTAATATTGTCTTAATAAATTTTATTCAAGATAAATATAGTTAACATATTTTTTCAAACTTTGTCTGGCATTTTTTTAAGCATGCATAAATTCTATTCAATTTATAAATATAAATGACATCATAAAACACATACCCAAACATAGATACAATTTTATATCATTACAGATCTATATCCTAATCTTAGTGGCTATATAATATTGTATTCTATGGATATTTCAAAATTTTTATATTCAATTTTTTTATTTGCTAAAATATGGAGGTTTCCAAATACTTTTCTACCCAGTTCTGATGTGTGTCTTTGAATGTGTGTATATTTCATGGAGATAAAGTCCTAAAAGCCATTCACACTTTTTAAGGCACTGTATCTATATTGCCAATTTTCTATTTAGAAAATTTGTAGCAGTTTGAACTAATAAGCTATATGTAAGAAATTTATTATTCACAATTCTCTAATTTTTGTCAATCTAATAATGAAAAAAATTATATCTCATTTATTTAATTTGCATCTCATAGACTACAATTCTGTTTGAACATTTTTTTTTTTTTTTTTTTTTTTTAGATTTTATTTATTCATTATAGAGAGGAGAGAGAGAGAGAGAGAAGGGGGGAGGAGCAGGAAGCATCAACTCCCATATGCGCCTTGACCAGGCAAGCCCAGGGTTTTGAACCGGCAACCTCAGTGTTTCCAGGTTAACGCTTTATCCACTGCGCCACCACAGGTCAGGCTGAACATTTTTATATGTGGAACATTTGCTTGGTTTCTTTACTTAATGTTTATTTACCCCACGATTTAATTTTTGTATAATTTATTTATCTATTCACCTGCTGGTTAGTATTTGAATAGCTTCCAATCTTTTGCAAATAATGGATTCATTTTTATAGAACCAATTTCTATAATATTTTTGAAACATCTACAAATATATATTGCAAACTATTAATAGTTGTTATTTGGAGTATTTTGATGGCAATTCTCTCACACAATATGAATTCTTTATATTTTATTATTTCTAAATGTATTTTTATGTAACAAAATAAAATAAAATTTAAAATATAATTATGGAGGAACTCCAAATATAGTGATTAAATACATACATTTAATAAACTGTTGATTCAAATAATGTTAAAGCA
Source organism: Saccopteryx bilineata (assembly GCF_036850765.1). Classification (NCBI taxonomy): domain Eukaryota; kingdom Metazoa; phylum Chordata; class Mammalia; order Chiroptera; family Emballonuridae; genus Saccopteryx; species Saccopteryx bilineata. Next base: position 67,485,577 of record NC_089498.1, read on the forward strand.
TCAGAAAAGAGATTTGTCTTAAACTTATGAACACAGTGATGAAGAGCACAGGAAAGAAGACAAGAGCAAGGAAAGAATAGCTGAGAAAGATGGAAAGCATATGGAAACATAACTAATTCAACAGCTCTGATAAATCCAAATCGCATATCAGCAATGAAAAAAACTAAGGAGATATAAAATTGGTTGTCGATCCTTCTAAAGGCCCAGAAATGGATAGCGCCTTCTACAAGGAGGATGCTTGTGTAATTGTGGATGGTGTGGAAAGTGCAGAACTGGTTTAAGAAGTCCAACCATTGCTACTCCTGGCCTGAGTTTGATCTTCCACTGCCCTTCCTCAGCGGATTACTTGTTAGTTTTCATAATAACAGTACATGGAGTGATGGATATCATGGATAATTTAGAGTGGTGATACTGTACTAAAATTAGGTGATTCTTTAACTTTTACAATAAAAAAATTTTTTCAAAACTTTAATTTACATTGAATTAGTTGATGGAAGATTTATAGTAAAAATCAAATCATTGACAATGTTATGAACCAAGTACAGGAAAATGACTAAATTCATATTTTGTAGTATATTTGTATAAAAATAAATTCACCAAAAATAATTATATTGAAAATATTAAATTTGAAGTCATCATTTACCACCTGACCAGGCAGTGGCACAGTGGATATTTCATCAGACTGAGACATGGAGGATCAAGGTTTGAACTCCAAAGTCGCCAGCTTGAGTGTGGGCTCATCAGGTTTGAACAAGGCTCACCAGCTTGAGCCCAAGTTCTCTGGCTTGAGCAAGGGGTCACTCGGTCTGCTGTAGCCCCATGGTCAAGGCACATATGAGGAAGCAATCAATGAATAACTAAGGTGACACAACAAAGAATTGATGCTTCTCATCTCTCTCTCTTCCTATCTGTCTGTCCCTGTCTGTCCCTCTTTGTCACACAAAAAAAACCCAAACAAACCAAAAAAAAAAAAGAAAAGAAAGAAAGAACAAGTCATAATTTACCAATTATTATAGCTGAGCTGCATTATAGGATAATATTTGTTTTCCATATAGTATAAAAAGTAATATGCATTAACTTATATACAATTCTTTTTTTTAATTTGAGAAAAGGGGAGATAGACTCCCACATGAGCCCCAACAGGGCTCCACCTGAAAACCCCATCTGGGACCAATGTTCTACCCGTCTGGGGCCATGCTTACAACAGAGCTATTTTTAGCACCTTAGGGCAGTGGCTCTACAGAGCCATCCTCAGCAACTGGGGCCAAAGCGCTTGAATCAATGGAGCAATTGCTTCAGAAAGGGAAGAAAGAGAGTGAGAGATGGGTAAGGGGAAGGAGAAAGGAGAAGGGTGAAGAAGCAAATGGTCACTTCTCCTGTGTGCTCTGACTGGGACACTGTCACATGCCAGGTGGACACTCAACCACTGAGCCGACTGGCAAGGTCTGATACAATTATAATATAACACAGACAGGTTAAATTTTAATACTTCATTGTGAAATAATGTTAAAGAAAAGTTGCAAAAATAAAACATAGATATACCATGTACCCAACTTTCCCTAATGTTAACTTAAATAACCTTAGTAAAATTACCAAACTAGAAAATTAACATTGCCACAATATTTATATAGTTATCTAAACTACAGAACTTCCTGGGATTTCACTGGTTTTCACCTCTCACTGTTCCAAAATCCCATTCCTACATTGTGTTTATTTCTCCTTATTGTTTTCCAATCTGTGATAATTCTTCATTCTTTGTTTGCATTTTATCATTTTAACATTTTTTTTAAGACTAATGGTCTTTGATTTTTGTAAACTGTCTCTCAGTTTGGATTTGACTGATATATTCTCATTAAAAAAAAAAAGCTGATACATTTTGGCAAATTTACCACCCAAACAACATTGTCCCTTTCTCTGGCATCAGGAGGTGCATGTCTATATATTTGATGACTAGTGATGTCAATTAACTTTGATTGCTTGATTAAGGAGTTGTCTGCCAAGTTTGCCGACTGTGAAGTTAATATTTTTTTCTCTTATAGTTAATAAATTTCTTGGGGAGATATTTTAAAAGATGTAAGAATCCATTTCTTCTCAAACTTTTACTTGCTGATTTTAGCATCTTTCAGTGAACCTTGTCTGCAGCAATTATTTCTGTGGTGTTTGCCTAATGGTAAATATCTTATATTTCTTTCTCTCTATTCATTAATTGAAATTATTCTGTAAGAATGATTTTCTCTTCTCATTTATTTATTTATTCAGCTTTTTTTAAATTTGTATCCATGTAGACCAATGGATATTTATTTTATTCTGTGGATTAAAATAAATTACGGTCAGTATTTATTTTACATTAAGTTTTTTTAAATTCTATCTTTTAAGAGCCCTTTCAGTTTGACTTCTGTGTTATTTCAACTTGTGGCTCTTCTTTTCCAGGACATTTTCTTACTTTCTAGACTACGAGATGTTACAGGCTCAGGTTTATATTTTCTCTGCTCCTTGTGGCTTGGTTTGTCTGAGTAATTCCCTAGTTTTTGGATGATGGGGGCTGTCCTTGATTCTGTGATGTCTGTCCCAGGCCCATTAGGGCAGGCATATAATGACCCAGAGTATAAAAGACCATTAATCAAAGTAGCTGGTGGTGTGGGCTTCATTAGCTGTTCAAGGTTGGGAATTAACTGGCCTCTATTCGGTCCTCAAAACTAGATCAACATATCATTTAAAATGAACAACAACAAAAATGTATGCCAGGCCTTATTCAAGTCTACTGAATGAGAATCTGCATGTTTATATCTCCTGAATCACATTAAAGTTTGAGGAGCATTACTTAAAGCAGTGCTTTAGGAACATTTGAAACATGAAAAATGTTTAACTTGGTAAAAAAGAAATTTGAGATGGATATTACAAAGGAGTCAAAATGATACTTTAAAAATCTAAATATATGAGGGCTTTCAAGACATGGTTGGCCCCTTAAAAAAGAAGATGATTAATTAGAAATTCAAGAATCTAGATTTTGTTAAAATAAGATCATATTCAATTGACTATATTATTAGCTGACCCTCTCTATTGAAGAACTTTTAAATCTTTATTTTGTTTAATTTAGAGATGGCCTTATAACTTGTTCTGGCCCATGAAACATGGAAGAAAAGACATTTATCTTCCTGTGGAAACTTTAAGAAGTAGTGAATATTTCACCTTGTTTTCTTTCCCTGTTTCTGGGATCACAGAACTATATGTCAAGTTAGAACTTCCAACACCCTATGGACCACAGGGACTAGAATAAGTAGTGTATTGCTATCTTGCAATAGATATATGAAAACAAGAAACATTTTTGTTTCAAGATTCGTTTTTGTCTTCCTTCCTTCCTTCCTTCCTTCCTTCCTTCCTTCCTTCCTTCCTTCCTTCCTTCCTTCCTTCTTTTTCCTTCCTTCCTTCCTTCCTTCCTTCCTTCCTTCCTTCCTTCCTTCCTTCCTCCTCCCTCCCTCCCTCCCTCCCTCCCTTCCTTCCTTCCTTCCTTCCTTCCTTCCTTCCTCCCTCCCTCCCTCCCTCCCTCCCTCCCTCCCTCCCTCCCTTCCTTCCTTCCTTCCTTCCTTCCTTCCTTCCTCCTTTTTTTCCTTCCTTCCTTCCTTTCTTTCAAGTCTATGAAATTTAGAGGGTATGTGCTACAGCTGTAGTATAACAAGGGTGATGTAACTGATACAATGAGAAACTTTCTAAAATAAGAAATATACAAAAATGCAGTGCAGTGTCTTCTGAGAATGGGAAACAGGCTTTTTGATAAAATAGGAATGGATTTAAATCACAGCTCCATTGCTATTGGCCGATTACATGTGCTTTATCTGACACCTCATGAGTACATGATAAATGTTACTTTTCTTACATTAATATACTGGTTTTCAGTCTTGTGCCTCAGGGATCATGGTATCTTCTGAAAAGATGCTAAGGCAGGGGTCCAGGTGTGTTCAGTGCCACATTACTTGAATATTTGTACATATTGTAGCATAACTTAAATTTGGCTAACTATAAGGAGGCAATAAATATAAAACCCAGAGCTCTACAGAATTATTTGTAAATAAAAATGTTCAGAACATCTTAATTGAGTATAGTTGAGTATCTATAGGGTGGCAAGATGCCCCAATTTCACAAGGACTAGCTTGATTACCTAATTAGTAATTGTTCCCTCTTTTACTCTCAAAATTTGCATAGTTTTGTTGGAAATTATATCATTATGATAATAAAAAGTTGAGTATAAAAACATTGTGAGTCAATGATATTAAAATAAATAATTCACATTTACTTAAGAGTTCACATTATACTATAGGTATTTTTTACTCTTTTAAAAGTTATTCCCTTTATTCCAGGCTGATAGACTCAGTGGATAGAGTGAAGGACGAGTATATAGGAACCTCCCAGGTCTAATTCCCTGTTAGAGCACACATGAGCATCTGTTTCTCTTCCTCTCCTCTTCCTTCTCTCTCTCTCTTCTTCTCTTGCAGCCAATGGCATAATTGGTTTGAGCGTCAGCCCTGTGTGCGGAGAATAGCTGGGTTGGTCTGAGCCTTGGCCCCAAGCACTGAGGATAGCTTGGTTGATTCAAGCATTGGCCCCAGATGGGTATGGCTTGGTGGATCCTGGTCAGAGCACATGCAGGAGTCTGTCTCACCATCTCATCTTCTCAATTAAAAAAAAAAGTGATTCTTTTTTATCTGATGAGTAAATAGACTAACTGTATTTTAAAATACATTTTAACTTTAGATTCTTATATCATAAACACTAGAAATAACCTAGAGTAATCCAATATTTTTAGAGGGTTCAAACCCCGAGATCATTGGCTTAAGCCTGGGCTCATTTGGCTTGAGTGTGGGCGCCATCAGCTTGAGCATGGGGTTGCTAGCTTGAGCATAGGATCTTAGACATGACCTCATGGTCACTGGTTTGAGCCCACTGGTCACTGGCTTGAGCAAAGGCCACTTGTTCTACTGTAGCCCCCAGTCAAGGCACATCTGAGAAAGCAATCACTGAAAAACTGAGGAGCTGCAATGAAGACTTGATGTTTCTCATCTCTCTCCCTTCCTGTCTGTCCTTATCTTTCCCTTTCTCTGTCTCTCTCACTGTCTCTGTCCAAAAAAAAAAAAAAAGATGTGGTACATATATACAATGAAATACTACTCAGCCATAAGAAATGACGACCTATTGCCATTTATGAAAGCATGGATTGACCTTGAGAACATTACACTAAGTGAAATAAGTAAATCATAAAAAGCTAAGAACTATATGATTTTACACCCTTAGTGATACAAAACTAAGACTCATGGACGTGGATAAAAGTGCAATGATTACAAGGGGGTGGGGGGGGGTAGCAGGAGTGAAGATAAGGGAGTAAAGAAGGACAAATATATGGTGACAGAAAATGAGTTGACTTTGGGTGATTGGATATACAAGATAAACAACAGTTCAAATGCTATAGAAATATTTATCTGAAACCTATGTACTCTTATTGATCAATGTCACACTGTTAAATTTAATTTTCTAAATAAAATTTTAAAAAAAGAATAAAGAATTGCACCAAGTTTAAAGATCTTTAGAGCTGCAGAGAAAAGTCAGTTATGTAACTTAAAAACAATATAAACAATATCACAACCACAGCCATCAGATACATTATTTAGGTTCTAAGGAATATATTCCAAATCACCACTTCCATCTTTTTGTTTTGCAGTAACTGACAATTATAAACAGGGTTTATATGTACCATCAGTGTTATAGTCAAGGGTTCAGTTGTATCTTAGCCAATAGTTCCAGTTCTTAGTTACTCAAAAAATAAAAATAGCAGTTCCAAAAATTTGCTCTAGAAAGTCAGGCCTTTAAGTTCTGTAGGTTTATTCAGGCGTCCCCAAACTACGACCCGCTGGCCGCATGCAGCCCCCTAAGGCCATTTATCCGGCCCCCCACCACACTTCCGGAAGGGCCACCACTTTCATTGGTGGTCAGTGAGAGGAGCACTGTATGTGGCGGCCCTTCAACGGTCTGAGGGACAGTGAACTGGCCCTCTGTGTAAAAAGTTTGGGGACCCCTGGTTTATATAATAGTGGTGTTAATGGTAAGCATTTTAAAGCTTATGCTGGTTTCGAATTACTTACAGAAAATATAACTGACTTTATATGAATACTTTACATTAGAATATCGTAAGGATAGGAATTCAGATTTTAATTTAAAATCTTTCCAAATTTAAAAACATTTCAGTGTTTAATATAACTTTGAACCCTATTAAAGGTTTAAAGTGTTACAATCTTAAGAATTACCCAAGTGTCAACAAAGTTTTCAACCAAATAATGGAGGAACTTAAAAAGAAAATTTAAAATTTCGAAGTATCTGATTGATGGAGGGATTCTATGCAGAACCTAGAATAGTTTATCTCACATTGCCATTTAAATTCTGTTGAACAATATAAAGTAAATTTAGAAAATTTTTCCTTTTATAAACATCTTTTTTTCGTAGAGAAGGATGACAGTAATTAAAGTAGTCTGTAGTTATCAGTGTATATTTTCTTAAGCAGGCACATACATTATTAATACTTTCTGATAACTTTCAATGTTACTTTTCAGGTGTAAAAATAATAGCATGCAGCTACATAAGGAAGTTTAAATATTTAAAGATAATCATAAATTAGATAGAATACTAGCCTCTTGTGAGCAATAAGGATTTGGGAGTAAATTTCATCTTCTCCATGTAGAATATTATCTCTATATTTTATTAATCAAAATAGACAAATTTCAAGAATTTTTAAACTATAAATGCAACCCAGTATGAAAAGTCTGAAGCTCAGACCTTGAGTTCTCATCTGATGAAAATTTTAATAATGAAATTGATATTTTGTGAACAAAAATTCTGGTGAGCTTGTGCTCCTAGAGAGAATATTTTCAAGGCTCAAAAATGCTACTTAGCAACTGAAAATTATTGGGGCATAACCTGAGAAGGAAGTTTGTGAAATAAAATATTTGGCTGTTTTTACAAGATATTGGGCAATGCTAATTATTTTGTTTAAACAATGTGATTTTTAAAGCTTATTGATTCCTCTGAAATGACCTATTAGGATAATATAACTTGGAGTTGCATGTGTTTTTTATCACCTTGAGTTTCTTGATATTTAATTCCATGTTTATTTATTTATTTATTTATTTATTTATTATTTATTTATTTATTGCACTTACATAGATTCTAGTGTCTCCTAATTCCATATTTTAAGTCACTCTACATCTTTGCGTAAAGTTTTTAGAAAAAGATTGGTTTGGGATGGAAAAGTGGCATATCCTTTTTAAAAAATTATTTTGAGAGGAAAGAGGCTGAAACTACTTGCTCTTATGTGAGGTCATATAAGCATCTCCAGATCACAAGGAGAAAGTACTGACATTGAAACATTTCTAAACATTTAAAATGAGATTTCTGTAAGTCACCATCATCAGAGCCTCCACATCTGCCACAAAACTCTACATCAATGAGTCATTTTGGTTGTGCTCAATATTCTTGACTGGTGGCTTCCCTGATTATAGAAAACACAATAGAACAATCAAAGAAACACTTATTTCTTTTTCTTTCAAGAGTTAAAAAAGTGAAGTACAAATATGAAAGAATGAATATGAAGATAAATATAAGGGAAAGTCTGTTCAGGCAAGATGTCACTTAGGGAAAAAAATCAAATAATTAAAGAATCAATTGTCTTTTTCAAAGTAGGTAAAAGGCTGTGTTAACACGATACAAATGAAATGTACCACAGTTTCTCTCACTTTTTTGCTAGGGGTTTCTCTCTTTCCTCTGTTATTCTCACTATTCTTATTTTACAAATTCATAAATCTAGGCTTCATTAGTGGGTAAGTGGAACCACATGTGATATAACTTACCAAAAGCAGAATCTGTTGAAATCTTTCAGCAAATGTATGTTTTTAGTTTTCTCATTAAATCGAAGCCCAATTCACTCTTCAAATACAGCCAGTTAATCTAAGTGTGATAGACACTGACATGTGCCACCCAGACTTCCCTCGAGAAAGGACTGCTCTGCTGGAGGACTCTGGTCAGCAGAGAGCTGTCAACAGTCAGCTTTTTCATAATTAGCATCATCTGCACAGGCTGTGACTTTCTCTAGGTAGTACATACTGGAAGAACAAGAAGGCAGGAGTATAAATGCAGTCATTTCAGTTCAAACAAAACATTTCTGATAGATCATGCCAACTCCAAACCTCTCCCTGCAGGTTGATCCAGTCTTTGTAGGACATCACAGGCAAATTTCTTCCTCTGCCACATCTTGTTTTCTCACCTTTCTGTCACAGCTATTGATCCCTAATAAGTACCTTGCACCCGAACTCATTCCTACTGCATGCTGCCTAAGCACTCCAACTTGTGATTCCAACTGATTCCTATTAAATTGTCATTAGCAAATCACAGCTTAACAAGTGATGCTTCTGTGCATCTTGCAGTTGAAGAGGAGATGCCTGAAAACACAAAGTCTTTTTTACAAAATAGTTATTCTAAAACTCTAGGATTCTCATAAGTTGATAGGCTAAAATATTTTGAAAATGTGTGGAAGGCAGGTAAGTCTCCCTAGAATCATGTTGATAAACCTTATTAAGAAGTTACTCATTCTTTACCAACTATTTTACCAATACAGAGAGAAAGAGAAAACATCAAATTAATCTCTTTGAAAAGACAAATGATTTCACTTTTGATTGTATATATAATTATTTTAAAACCAATACTGTGTCAGATACTGTTTTATATTATGTACATTCATTGTCACTGCTCTGTTCATGGAGCAATCCCTATCTGACTATGCATAAAACTGAAGCTTAGAAAAAATAAATGAATCAATCAATTAAGAAATATAAATAATGAAGCAAAGCAAAGGCATATTCTAAATGTGTCTGAAGTCCAAATTCTTTGATTCTGACTTTCCAGAGGAAAAAATAAAGTGTGAAATCTGGGAAGAAGAAATAGAGCTGATGCCATCACTAGTATCTCCAGCACTTGGGACAGAGACCGGTTAGAAAGAAAAAAAAAAAAGGCCTGAGAGAATTTCATGACTGATTATTTTACTTTGGAATTGCCCAAACCAATGTCAAATGCTCCATAACATTGTTTTCACATAAAATTTGACATAAAATACATTAACTTGGTTTCTCTGTTTATAAACTAAAACTTCTAAGAAGGTAGTGAAAAGTAATATATTCCTATCAGGACCTTTGATAGTAACTGACTAAAAGTGAGAACAGAAGTTCAGCATCATAACATACATACTGGACCTCTGTAAAATACCATGGGAAGCACAAAGACACATTACCTTGATCTCTTGTATCATTTGCATGCAGTCAAGGTTTTCAGGTATCTAAGGATAAACTTCTAAAGGAAACACACATGAGGATGGTTACCTTGGCAACTGAGACTAACCAACCATAGAAACATTTTAGTATGACAGTAGCACTGTCAGTGATAAATAGTCCCAGTTTAACTAAGGAATAAAATTGGCACACTGAACCTGAACAGGGCAGGAGCACATATAAGGAAGGCACAAACAATTGCCGAAGTAAGACAGGTTCTAAAATTCTGCTTGCAACAAAAATGATTGCGGCTCAAAATACTACACTAGTTTCCAGAGATGTTTAGTAGTCCATTGTGCACTGCATTCTCCTAGAGCTAAATCTGTAGTTGGACTGCCACAATCTTTAACATAATATTGATGGTTGCACTTGATTGAGTCTACCCACACAGGTGATAATTCGAATGGGACTTTCAAGGCACTAGAAAATTCTTAGAAAAGTGCTCCATGAGTGTCTTTGAAATAAATGGACACAAAGGTCAAAGCTTAATTCCTGCAGAGAACTAAGGGAGAGAGGTGACTGTAGTCTTCCTCATGGCCCTTCAACCATATCACACAGGCATTTTCAACTTCCTTGTTATGCTAGTCTGAATTTAAGTGGATGGTCTTCTAGGAAAGTTAACTGGATTGTCAGTTTTTATAGGCCAGACCAATACGCTACATGATGGTTTTGTAGACAAGATAAAATGATTCAGATAATCTAGAATCCTGCACTGTTATTTCAGTACATACAAGCAGTTGGATTGTAAACACCACCACATTTAATTAGCATATTTGCCCAAAATTGTTCATTTGTTTAAGCTGAGAAAATGCAGCATGCTAGACTCAAAAACTTGTACTGTGTATGGCTTGCATTGAATTACTGGAGATAGTGATCCAAACGTGATTCCAATCGCTATTGGAGATAGTGATCTTTCCAGTGCGGTCTCTTCTGACCTGAGTTCCAAGGCTGGGATGCACACCCTTTTTCTTTTTGCTTAAAAATTCTACACTCTTATTTATCATCATTTTATATATTGGCTTTTCTCATTTTTAAACTGAAATTTCTTTGAAAATAGTAATTCTATTTGTATAAATGTAGTATATCCCCAGGATTTTTCTAGTAGCTGGCTCAGTATCAGTGTAAAGTAAATGTTCTTTGGCTGCATCAGTAAAATAGTGGAGAACACATGTGAATTATAATTATTTTTGCTTGTGGAACTCCTGAGACTTCTGAGCTTCCTTCTGATGCAGCTGCCTCACACAGCCACTTGTAACCCGGGCTTTCCTAATCAAAAAGGCAATAAACTGAAAATGAGAAGGAAAGTACTATTCTTTTTCCATTTTTGATTAGACTCACATTAACTCTGAGTTGTCTGTATCTAATTTTTGAAAACAATCTTACTTGTTGGAATTCTCCCAGCTCAGACTTCTCAGATATAAGCCTTATATCTAAAACCTTAAATTTTTGACAGATGACTCCCTGAATTAGTTCCGATTGCCTACTTCTCTGAGAAGCAGCTGACAGAGCCACACTCAGCCTGTCCAATCATTCCTCCTGACCTATGTATGTCTGCCTTCAGACTTGCTTAATGTAAATTACTAACATGAGGACCAAAGTTCTTACTTTTCAAATTCTGTACATTGTCTCTATACAATGACATACCCAGATATTTCATACAGTTGCATCATGAAAAGTCAACTACATATGAGTGAGATCATGCAGGATTTGTCCTTCTGTGGCTTATTTCATTTATCATATTGTCCTCCAGCTTCATCCATGTTCTTACAAATGCATAATGCTATAATCAACATAAGAGTATGGCTATATCTTTGATATAGTGATTTTATTTTCTTTGTTTATATATCCTGCTATGATCTTAATGTTTGTGTCCCCCTCAAAATTTTAAAATTTTTTTCAAATTTATTTTTTATAAATTTCTGGATGATGGCAAAAATTATTAACCAAATTTCATTTGGTTAATAAAACTATACAAATTTCAAGTGATACATCATCTGTATATTCCCTAAAATTTGTATGTTAAAATCCTAACTCTCAAAGTTGATAGAATTCTCAAGTGAGGACTTTGGGATGTAATTAGGTCATGAGAATTGAGCCCTCATAAATGGAATTGGTACCTTAAAAAATTGGCATCATAGCCTAACCTGTGGTGGTGCAGTGGATAAAGGTCAACCTGAAACGCTGAGGTCGCCAGTTCTAAACCCTGGGCTTGCCTTGTCAAGGCACATATGGGAGTTGATGCTTCCTGCTCCTCCCCCCCTTCTCTCTCTCTGTCTCTGTCTCTCTCTCTCTCCCTCTCTCTCTCCTTTAAAATGAATAAATAAAATAAAATTAAATTAAATTTTAAAAAAATGGCATCATGGAAGGTCCTGGCCTGTCGGCTCAACAGTAGATTGTTGGCCCAGCCTGTAGAAGTCCCAGGTTGGATCCCTGGCCATGGTACACAGGAGAAGTGCCCATCTACTTCTCCACCCTTTTCTCTCTCCCTTCTCTCTGTCTCTTTCCCTCCCAAAGCCAGGGCTCCATTAGAGCAAAGTTGGCCCAGGTGCTGAAGTTGGCTCCAGGACCTTGCCTCAGGCACTAGAATGGCTGCAGTTGCAATGGAACAATGGCCTAGATGGGCAGAGAAGCGCCCCCTAGAGGGCATGCCAGGTGGATTTTGGTTGGGCGCATGCGAGAGTCAGTCTCTCTGTCACCCTGTTTCTCACTTAAGAAAAAAACAATAGGCATCAAGGAGATCCCTAACCCTTTCTATATTATGTGAAAATAAAATGAGAATTCTGCAACCTGGAGTAGACCCACTATGCTGGCACCCTGATTTTGGATTTCCAGCTGCTAGAATGCTGAGAAATAAATGTTTTTGTTTCTAAGCCATCCAGTCTGTGATATTTTGTTAGAGCAGCCCAGAAAGACAAGAGTAAACAAAAGAGGTATTGCTGGATAATATGGTAGTTCTATTTTTAGGTTTTTGAGGAACCTCTTGGATGTTTTTCACAGTGTCTTTATGAATTAACATTCCCACTAGTAATGCAGAGGGGTCCCTTTTCTCAACACCTCAGCAACATTTGTTATCTTTTGTCTTTTTGATAATGGCCATTCTAACAGGTATGAGGTAATAATTCATTGTGGTTTTGATTTGCATTTTCTAATGATTAGTGATGTTGAGCATCTTTTCATATATCAGTTAGCCATATGTATATCTTTTCTGAGAAATGTCTATTTAGGTCATTAGCCCACAACAGAAGCAGAGAGTAGAATAATGGTTGCCAGGGTTTTGAGGGTAAGGATAATAGGAAAATGTTGGTCAAAGGTTATAAAGTTTCAAATATGCAGGATGAATAAATTTTGGAAACCTAATGCATAGCATAGTTACTATGCATAATGAATTGTACACTTTGATTTTCAGAATAAAAGAATAAATCTTAATTGTGCTTACCAAAATAAAAAAAATAATAAATTAAGTATATGAAGTGATAGAAATGTTAATTTTCTTGATTTCTGTGATCATTCCACATTATTGTATATATACCATATATTAAAACATCATATTATATACCTTAAATGTATGCATTTTTAAAATTTATCAATTAAACCCCAATAAAGCAAGGTAAAAATTTTAAAAAGCCTTTCAATATCATGTGTTTGAAAACAAAATATATAGGCAAATTTCATCTTGAACTTTAAAGAATTTTATTGTCTAAGAGTAATATTTAGTTGGAAGGTATCATTTTTATCTTTATAGTAAAAGCCCCATTGCCCTAAAGATAATTATTATATCACTTTTTAGATGAGTAAACTGAGAATTCAGAAGTTTGTATGAGCTATCACTACATCAGCTCTGAATAAAAATCCATTTTTACTTTCATCTTAACACTCTTCAAAGACTCTACGAATGACCACCCATCAGAGAAAAAAAAAACACTTCACATTTTTATTAATCCCACTTGGGTAACAATAAAACAAAAACAAACAAAAAAAGGTTTTTGTGTAAAATTTGTCAAGCCGTTGTATTCTGAAAAAGTGAAAAAGGTTTCTCAAATATTTATTTTAAAAAAGAACACACACACACACACACAAATAAAATCTATGGCATATAGGATTCCAGTATGGTGACATAGTAGGTGGGTGTTGCAATTGCCACCTCCCAGGACCAAACTGGAGTTACAACTAAATTTAAGAACAATCATCCTGAAAAGACAACTTAGGACTAAATGAAGAGGAATCTGTTACCAAGGAGTCACAGAAGCCACATAGAGATTGGTAGGAAGGGTAAAAATGCAAATAGGGTTGCCCCTGCTCCCAAGAACAAGTGGCGACTGATGGTCTATAGTGACTCTCAGTTGCAAGAAGGTTTACCCTGTGCAGTGTGGGTCCAAAGCCATAGGCCAAGAGCCCCAAGCTAAAGCACCAGAGACTAGAAGGGAAGACCATATAGCATTTGGTGGTAAAAAGGTGAGGTTTCTATTTTTGAGAAAGAGATTGGTCATCTCAGAGGTGCAGTGACTCTCTTAAAAGGTCAAAACAGATATCTTGTGCACAGCCACTTATCCTGGGTTCTGGAGAAGAGAGGGTTGAAACACCTGGAGTCACATGAAGAGAGTGTGAAATTGGCAGCCTCTGGAGAGGTAAGTGGGTCAAAGACAACAAAATCCATGTGCCAAATCATTCTCCAATACTGCAGTCACCATTTTTCATGAGTGAAGCAATCCCCTCCAAGCAGCATCAGCTTGGGGGAAAGCAACTGCCCCACCTTTGGGAATCTCTCTTGCCTCACCCTATGAATATTGGGTACTGCTAAGAAGTAAGCAGCCTTGACCAGGAAGCAGGGGTCATGACAGTGACTCAGTTGTCTGGCACTGAGGCTGGAGCTTCCCCCCAACTTTCCCAAGAAAATGACTGATGTCAATCAGTGGATGGTGCCTCCAGACAGAAAATCGACAGAGACAGTGACCTTGAATAACACACCAGACCATCTGGATTTAATTGATATTTTTAGAATTTTTCACCTTAAAGCAACAGAATATACATTATTTTCAAGTGCATATGGTACATTTTCTAGGATAAACCACATGGAAGGACATAAAACAAGTCTCAATAAATTTAAGAAGATTGAGGTCATATCAAGCATCATCTCTGATCACAATGGCATGAGACTAGAAATGAACTACAATAGAAAAAGTGAAAAACATTTAAACACTAGGTGGTTAAATTACATGTTATTAAATAAAGAAGGGGTTAACAATGAAATCAAAGAAGAAATAAAAAAAATTCTTGAAACAAATGAAAATAAATATAAAACAATCAAAAATCTATGGGACACAGCAAAAGCAGTCCTGAGAGGGAAGTTCATAGCATTACAGACTTCCTTTAAGAAGCAAGAAAAATCTCAAATACACAATCTAACCTTGCACCTAATAGAACTAGAAAAAGGATAACAAACCCAAAAAACGTAGAAAAAAAATAATAAAGGTAATAGTAGAAATAAGTGACATAGAGGCTAAAAAATAATATACAAGATTAATGAAACCAGTCATTGGTTCTCTGAAAAGGTAAACAAGATTGACAAACCTTTAACCAGACTCATCAATAAAGAAAGAGAGAGGACCCAAAAAATAAAATTAGAAATGAAAGAGGAGCAGTAAAAACTGAAATCACAGAAATACAAAGAATTGTAAGAAAATTCTACGAAGGTCTATATGCCCAAAATTGGACAACCTGGGTGAAATGGATAAATTCATAAAAGCATACAATCTTCCAAAACTGAATCTGGAAGAATTAGAAAACATGAGCAGACATAATATAACAAATGAAATTAAAACAGTTATCAAAAAATTCCCAGCAAACAAAAGTCCTGGACCGCATGACTTCGTGGGCAAATTTTACCAAACATTTAAAAAAGAACTAACATCTATCCTTCTCAGGCTATTCCCAAAAAATCAAGAACAGGAAAAACTTTCAAGCTCATTTTATGAGGCAAATATTATCCTAATTCCAAAATCAGGTAAAGTCACTACAAAGAAGAAAACTCTAAGCCAATATCAAGACTGGCAGAATATTCTCAAATTAATAAGCTTGATTCATCACATAAATAAAATGAAGGACAAAAATCACATGATCATATCAATAAATGCTAAAAAAGCATTTAATAAATCCAGCACCAGTTTACAATCAAACCTCTCAGCAAAGTGAGAATACAAGCAATATAGTTCAATGCAATAAAGTCCATATATTACAAACTAACAGCAAGTATCATAGTCAAAGGGCAAAAATTAAAGCAATCCCCTTAAGATCAGAAACAACACAGGAGTATTCCTTTTTGCTACTTTTATTCAACATAGTACTAGATGTCCTAGCCACAGCAAGCAGACAATAAGAAGAAATAAAAGCATCCAAATTGAAAAAGAATAAGTAAAACTGTTATTACCTGTTGATAGCATAATACTGTACATAAAAAAAAATCCTATGTTTCAGCCAAAAAAATACTAGACCTGATAAATGCATTTGGTAAAGTGGCAGGATATAAAATTAATATTTGGAAGTTAGTGCCATTTTTATACACCAATAATGAACTGTGAGAAAAAGAAATTAAACAATTCCATTCACTATTGTAATAACAAAAAAATAAAATACATAGAAATGAATTTAACCAAGAGGTAAAAGACCTATACTTTGAAAACTATAAAACATTGAAAAAAGAAATTGAGGAATATAAAAATAAATGAAAGCCTACTAGGTTCATAGATAGGAATAATTAACATAATTATAATGTTCAAATTACCCAAAGCAATCTACAAAGTCAATGCTCCTATTAAAAGTCTCCTTGCACAATAATTAATTCAAATTTCTATCAAAGACCTAAATATAAGATCTGAAATAATAAATTACATAAAAGAAAGCATAGATACTAAACTTATGGACTGTGGCCATAGAGAATATTTTATGAATTTGACCCCAAATCAAGGGAAGTAAAGGCAAAAAGAAATAAATGTGGCTATATCAAAATAAAAAGCTTCTGCACAGCAAGAGAAACCAACAACAAAACAAAAAGGCAGCCAACCAAATGGTAGATAACATTTACAAACAATAGCTCCAATAGGGGTTTATATCCAAAATATATAAAGGATTCACAAAGCTCATTAATAAACCAGAAAACAATCCAATTAAAAAAATGAGAAGACCTGAACAGACACTTCTCCCAAGAAGACATAAAAATGGCCAGTAGATATATTAAAAGATGCTCATCTTTGGTAGCTATTAGAAAAATGTAAATCAAAACTACAATGAGGCTCTTGCCAGTTGGCTCAGTGGTAGAGTGTTGGCCCCGCGTGTGGAAGTCCCAGGTTCGGTTCCCAGTCAGAGCACACAGGAGAAGCACCCATCTGCTTCTCCACCCTTCCCCTTCTCCTTTCTCTCTATCTCTCTCTTTCTCTTCTGCAGCCAAGGCTCCATTGGAGCAAAGTTGGCCAGGGTGCTGAGGATAGCTCCATGACCTCTGCTTCAGGCGTTAGAATGGCTCTGGTTGCAATGGAGCAATGACCCAGATGGGCAGAGCATCATCCTCTAGTGGGCATGCTGGGTGGATCCCAGTTGGGTTCATGTAAGAGTCTGTATCTTTGCCTCCCTGCTTCTCACTTCAGAAAAAAACCAACCAAACAAAAAAAAACAACAACAACCCTACTATAAATACCACCTCAAATCTCTTAGATTGGCTATTTTTAAGAAAATAGGTAATAACAATTGTTGAAGAGGTTGTGGAGAAAAACAAACCCTCATTCACTGCTGGTGGGAATGTAAACTGGTGCGACCATTATAAAAGAAAGCCTCAGCATTTAAGAATAGAACTACAATATGACCTCACAAATTTTCTTTTGAGTATCTACCCCCAAAACTCAAAAACATTGGTACTCAAAGACACAGGCACTTCCATGTTAATCACAGCATTATTCACAGTGGCCAATACCTGAAAACAACCAAAGTGTTCTTTGATAGAGGATTGGATAAAGAAGATGTGGTACATATATACAATGGAATGTTACTCAGCTATAAGCAATGATAACCTATTGCCATTTATGACAATATGGATGGACCTTGAAAACATTATACTAAGTAAAATAAGTAAATCAGAAAAAGATAAGAACTATATATATGATTTCACACATAGGTGGGCTATAAAACTGAGACTCATAGGCATAGGTAAAATTGAAGTGGATACTAAAGGGGTGAGCTGTTCAGGAGGGGGATAGGGAAAGGGGCATAAAGAGGGACAAATATATGATGACAGAAAACAATTTGACTTAGGGTGATTGGATATACAAGATAATCAACAGTTCAAATGCTATAGAAATATTTACCTAAAACCTATGTAAATTTATTGAACAATGTCACCCTATTAAATTTAGTTTTAATTTTCTAAATAATTTTTTATTTTTTAGGTGAGTAGAGGGGAGATAGTGAGGCACATTTCTGCACATGCCTTGACCCAGATCCATCCATCAACCCTATCTGAGGCTGATGCTTAAATCAACCAAGCTATTTTTAGCACCTGAAGCTGGCACACTCTGACCAACTGAGCTGTCCTTAGTGCCTGGGGCCATGCCTGTGCTAGTCGAGCCACTGACTGTGGGAGGGGATGAGGGAGAGAAGTGGTGTGGGGAGAAACAGATGGTTGCTTCTTCTGTGTGCCCTGACCAGGAATCAAACCTGGGCCGTCCATTTACTGGGCTGACACTCTAGTCACTAATCCACTGGCCAGGGCTTAAATATAATTTTAAAAAATTAAAAAATATATTTAAAGTGAAACTTATTTTTAAGGTGCTTTGATTTCTCAGCTAATATAATTGTCACATGGATGAGCCTAGATAATTCAATTTTACCATATTCCCCACCTGTGCTCTTTGTTCCAGAATTAAAGCATCTGATGATCAATTACAATAATAATAATAATAATAATAATAATAAAACACTCCTCC
The DNA here is from genome assembly GCF_036850765.1 of Saccopteryx bilineata. Classification (NCBI taxonomy): domain Eukaryota; kingdom Metazoa; phylum Chordata; class Mammalia; order Chiroptera; family Emballonuridae; genus Saccopteryx; species Saccopteryx bilineata. The sequence goes on from NC_089498.1 coordinate 67,503,905, forward strand.
TATAAACATATGTTGTTCACACCTGGAAAGTTACCACTTTAACAGAATGATTATTTGCTTTTTTTAGATGGTGAGTGCTATCTTTGTTTTTATCTTGATCTTCATGGTGCAACAGTGTGCTTCCCTGGGTGGTCAGAATGGTACCTTTAGCTTCTTAGATGAAGCTAATTATATTACAGCTTGTTCATTTGTTTATTTATTTTTATGTTTCACAACCTTAGATTCCAATTCAAGTCCTTTTGAAAAATAAATTTTCTTTATTCAAATATCTTGCACAATTTTTATTCAAAATATTTTTTATCAAATTGAAACCATCCAGTTAGATATTATGTTTGTTTTATTTATTGTGTTGTGTAAAATAAATTCTTTAAAAAATACCAATGCCATACATCACTGATTTAGAACTGACATTCTAAGTATTTATATGGAACCAAAAATGAACTCAAATAGCCTCAGCAATCTTTAAATAAAGAACAAAATGGAAAGTATCACACTTCCTGATATCAAGTTATACTACAAGGCCATTGTACTCGAAAAGCTTGGTACTGGCATAAGAACAGGCATATAGATCAATGGAAGAGAACTCACACCTTTAGGGTCAATTAACATTAGACAAAGGAGGTAAGTGTGTACAATGGAATAAAGACAGTTTCTAATAAATAGTGTTGGGAAAATTAGACAGGTACCAGCAAAAAAATGAAACTACACCACTAGCTTACATCAGTCACAAACATAAACTCAAAATGGATAAAAGACTTAAATATAACTTGCAAAACCATAAAAGTCTTGGAAGAAAACATAAGCAGTAGACTTTCAGACCTCTTGTAGCAATATTTTTGCAGATATATCTCCTTGGGCAAGGGAAATAAAGGACATCGTTAACAAAATAAAATGACAACCCACTCAATCAGAGAACACATTCCCTAATGCATCTGATAGGGGCTTAATAACCAAAATTTATAAAGAACTTATAAAATGCAACCCCAAGGAGGTAAGAAATGAATTAAAAATAGTCAGAAGACCTGAATAGATACTACTCCAAAGAGGACATACAGATGGCCAATAGGCATATGAAAAATGCTCAACATCACTAATCATTGGAGAAATGCAAATTAAAACCACAATGAGATACCACCTCACATCTGCTAGAATGGCTTTCATTAACAAATTAATGAACAACTAGTGTTGTCGAAGGTGTGGAAAAAAGAGAACCCTCCTGCACCCTTGATGGGAATGCAGACTCCAGCAGCCACAGTTTAAAACAATATGGCTTTTTCTCAAAAAATTAAAAATGAAACTGCTTTATGACCTAGCTCCCACTTATAAAACTATATCTTAAATATCCCCAAATCCAAATTCAAAAAAAGATACACACCCCTATGTTCATTGCAGCATTGTTTACAATAGCCAAGATCTGGAAACAGCCCAAGTGTCTGTCAGTGAATGAGTGGATTAGAAAACTGTGCTACATTTATACAGTGGAAGACTATGCAGCCATAAAAAAAAAGAAATCTCACCTTTTTCAGTGGCATGGACTGACCTGGAGATTATTATGCTAAGTGAAATAAGCCAGCCAGAGAAAGACAAATATCATGTGATCTCACTTACATGTGGAATCTAATGAACACTATAAACTGAGGAACAAAATAGAAACAGAACAGAGTCACAGGGAACAGATGGACAGCTGTTAGACAGAAGGGGAAAGAGGGGATAGGATCAAAGAAGGTGAAGTGATTAGCCAAACTATATATACCTAGCACAGATGTACAGATAACAGAGTAGCACTTCCCGTAGGGAAAAGAAGGATGGATGTAGGGGAGGAGGGCCAAGAGGGTGAAACGAAGGTGGAAAGAGACTTTGCATAGGACATGGGGGCATGATGTGGGGGTTAGAGGGTCTTATATTGTGTGGGACACTTGAAACCATGTCAACACAATAAATTAAAATTAAAAACAAAAACATAAAAAAATCTGGCATATATAACTTCGTTCTTGTATGTGACATTGTATGTGTGTGTGTAATAGGCTTACTACTTGAAGACACCTCATAATTCTGCTTAGATACCTTTTGTATTGGAAGTTTAATTTTATAATTTTATTTATTGCATTATTTTCCCAGTAATCTACAAAATTTTTTTCAAGTAAATATCTTTTTTTTTTTTTTTCAGGTACAGAGAGAGAGAGTCAGAGAGATAGCTAGGGACAGACAGACAGGAATGGAGAGAGATGAGAACCATCAATCATCAGTTTCTCGTTGCAACACCTTAGTTGTTCATTGATTGCTTTCTTATATGTGCCTTGACCGTGGGCCTTCAGCACACCAAGTAACCCCTTGCTCAAGCTAGCGATCTTGGGTCCAAGCTGGTGAGGTTTTTGCTCAAACCAGATGAGCCCGCGCTCAAGCTGGCGACCTCGGGGTCTCAAACCTGGGTTGTCTGCATCCCAGTCCAACACTCTATCCACTGCACCACCACCTGGTCAGGCGCAAGCAAATACCTTTTAATTTGATGAGCTAGGAAGCTATATAATACTAGGCCTCCTGATACACAAGCATAATAAACATTTACTTAAGCTTATATCATAAAGACAAATTAATGTTATACTTTCTAAAAAAAATTACAAGATAACATTTTGAACAAGGCTAACAATGTCATGCCAAAATGCATAAGTGATAGAGCTAATATCACTTCTCTTTTGTCATAATTTACAACAACACAAATGACATTTATTTGAAAATGTCAGGATGGATGATGTGATTTCTTACTAAGATTAACATGCACTACAATTTAAATTCAATATCTTAAAATTGCACTATTAAAAATTTTTAATGTCCATTGGGGACAGTTGATGATATGTGCCTCTGAAATTTTCCCATTCTAAAATGAACATAGACTTGTGTAATTATCTGTGTTTGACAATGGTGAATACATTGGGTATCAGAATTTTTCTTCTGCATCATAATTTGGGCCTGCATAAAATTATCTTTGGGCCCACTGCTGCAGAATTTCCATGGCCCATGATTTAGTTGTTCATCTTAACTTTTAAAATATGATAAATTCATATTCCAATCAGTTGATTGTTAGAAATATGTGTATGGATATGCAGTAGGTAAATTTTCTTCTATAGAACATACACATTGTATGCCCTGTTTGTTATTCATCTCTATAGCTCTAGTATGAAAGTAGCTACAAAAAATGCACAAAACCATGTATCTCTATGCTCACTGCAGCATTATTCACAATGACCAATTTGTGGAAACAACTGAAGTGTCCTTCGATTGAGGACAGGATAAAGAAGATGGGATACATATATATATATATATATATATATATATATATATATATATATATACACACACATACACACACACACACACACAATGATGAAATACTGCCATTTACGACAATAAAAATTGACTTTGAGAATATCATGCTAAGCCAAATAATCAGTCAAAAATGGTTAAGAACTCTATGATTTCACTCACATGTGGGATGTAACACAGAAAACAACAAATGAACAAAGAAGAAAAACAAAAACTCATAGACCCACACAACAGTATGGTGCTTACCAGAAGGAAGGGAGGTAGGGGGTAGTAAAGAGTAAAAGTGTCAAATATAAGGTGACAGAAGATGATTTTACTTTGGGGGGTCGTCACACAATACAATATGAGATCATGCAGCATAGAAATGTACACTTGAAATTTATCTAATCTTATTAACCAATGTCACCTCAGTATGTTTGCTAAAAAGGAAAAAAATATATAAAACAAATGTGTTGTGTCTGTGTCCCACAATATCTTTATTTATAAAAATCATGAGTCAGTGGGCTCTATTTTGACTACTGATGAAATATTCAAGTTCAACAGTTTTGATGGATAAAGATTACTCTGAAATTTTAATGTGCAATTATGAAATAAGCTTTTGTAAGCAATCTTATTCATGGAGCTTTCATTGTAAGAAAGGTAGTCCCTCAGATCACCAGCTTCATATTTTCCTAAGCCTCTGCTGAAAAATATAGTCTTTTCAGGCAATATTATTAGGTAGTTTTGTAGTTAAAGTGAATTTGAAAAATATTGAATTAAAAAACAACAAGTAATGCAATAAATAAAATTATAAAAATAAACTTCCAATACAAAAACCTATTATGATACATTGTTGTTGTTGTTGTTTTTGGAGTAGGACATATAATAAGTCATAATAACAAAGTGCACCATGGATCTCCAAAAGGGTAAAGAAGAGTTTTTCTACACTTATTTGGTGTATGAGTCTCTTTTTTTTTTAACAGAACATTTTCAATTAGTAGTTGTCTATGAGACACAGTTTGCAAGAAAATTAACTAGTTTAATTTGAAGGTAGTATGAAACACTCTGTTTAGTTATTTTTTTTAATAATTTTATTTTTTTAATGGGCGACATCAATAAATCAGGATACATATATTCAAAGATAACATGTCCAGGTTATCTTGTCGTTCAATTATGTTGCATACCCATCACCCAAAGTCAGATTGTCCTCTGTCACCTTCTATCTAGTTTTCTTTGTGCCCCTCCCCCTCCCCCTTTCCCTCTCCCTCTCCTGCCTCGCCCCCATAACCACTACACTCTTATCAATGTCTCTTAGTCTCACTCTTATGTCCCATCCCACCTACGTAGAGAATAATGCAATTCCTGTTTTTTTCTGATTTACTTATTTCACTTCGTATAATGTTATCAAGATCCCACCATTTTGCTGTAAATGTTCCGATGTCATCATTTCTTATGGCTGAGTAGTATTCCATAGTATATATGTGCCACATCTTCCTTATCATCTATTGACGGGCTTTTTGATTGTTTCCATGTCCTGGCCACTGTGAACGATGCTGCAATAAACATGGGGCTGCATGTGTCTTTACGTATCAATGTTTCTGAGTTTTTGAGGTATATACCCAGTAGAGGGATTGCTGGGTCATAAGGTAGTTCTATTTGCAGTTTTTTGAGGAACCACCATACTTTCTTCCATAATGGTTGTACTACTTTACATTCCCACCAACAGTAGATGAGGGTTCCTTTTTCTCCACAGCCTCTCCAACATTTGCTATTACCTGTCTTGTTAATAATAGCTAATCTAACAGGTGTGAGGTGGTATCTCATTGCCGTTTTGATTTGCATTTCTCTAATAACTAAAGAAGATGAGCATCTTTTCATATATCTGTTGGCCATTTGTATTTCTTCCTGGGAGAAGTATCTTTTCATGTCCTCTTCCTATTATTTTATTGGATTGTTTGTTTGTCTGTTGTTGAGTTTTATGAGTTCTTTGTATATTTTGGATATTAGGCCCTTATCTGAGCTGTTGTTTGAAAATATTATTTCCCATTTAGTTAGCTGTCTGTTTATTTTGTTATCAGTTTCTCTTGCTGAGCAAAAAGATCTTAGTCTGATGTAGTCCCATTCATTAATTTTTGCCTTTGGAGTCAAATTCATAAAATGCTCTTTAAAACCCAGGTCCATGAGTTTAGTACCTATGTCTTCTTCTATGTACTTTATTGTTTCAGGTTTTATGTTTAGATCTTTGATCTATTTTGAGTTAATTTTAGTACAGGTGGAAAAACTGTAGTCCAGTTTCATTCTTTTGCATGTGGCTTTCCAGTTTTCCCAGCACCATTTATTGAAGAGGTTTTTTTTTCTCCATCGTGTGTTGTTGGCCTCTTTATCAAAAATTATTTCACTATATGTATGTGGCTTTATTTCTGGGTTTTCTATTCTGTTCCATTGATCTGAGTATCTATTTTTCTGCCAATACCATGCTGTTTTGATTGTTGTGGCCCTATAATATACTTTGAAGTCAGGTATTGCAATGCCCCCAGCTTCATTCTTTTTCTTTAGGATTGTTTTGGCTATTTGGGGTTTTTAATAGTTCCATATAAATCTGATGATTTTTTGCTCCATTTCTTTAAAAAATGTCATTGGAATTTTGATAGGAATTGCATTAAATTTGTATATTGCTTTGGGTAATACGGCCATCTTCATTATATTTATTCTTCCTAACCAAGAACAAGGTATATTCTTCCATCGCATTATATCTTTTTTTATTTCCCTTAACAATGATATATACTTTTTATTATAGAAGTATTTTACATTCTTTGTTATGTTTATTCCTAAGTATTTTATTTTTTTTGTTGCAATCGTGAAGGGGATTATTCTTTTGAGTTCGTTCTCAGTTGTTTCATTGTTGGCACATAGAAAGGCTATTGACTTCTGTATGTTAATTTTGTATCCTGCGAACTTACTGTATTGGCTTATTGTTTCTAGTAGTCTTTTTGTGGATTCTTTGGGGTTTTCGATGTATAGGATCATATCATCTGCAAAAAGTGATACCTTTACTTCTTCTTTTCTTATATGGATGCCTTTTATTTCTTTGTCTTGTCTGATTGCTCTGGCTAGAACCTCTAGTACCACATTAAATAAGAGTGGAGAGAGTGGACAACCCTGTCTTGTTCCTGATTTAAGGGGGAAAGCCTTCAGTTTTGTGCCATTTAATATGATGTTAGCTGATGGTTTATCATATATGGCTTTTATCATGTTGAGATATTTTCCTTCTATACCCATTTTGTTGAGTCGTAAACATAAAATTGTGTTGTATTTTATCAAAAGCCTTTTCTGCGTCTATTGATAAGATCATGTGGTTTTTGTTCTTTGTTTTGTTGATATGGTGTATTACGTTAACCGTTTTACATATGTTGAACCATCCTTGAGATTCTGGGATGAATCCCACTTGATCATGATATATTATTTTTTTAATATGTTGTTGTAATCAATTTGCTAGTATTTTGTTTAGTATTTTAGCATCTGTATTCATTAGAGATATTGGTCTGCAGTTTTCTTTTTTAGTGCCATCCTTGCCTGGTTTTGGTATAAGGGTTATGTTGGCCTCATAAAATGTGTTTGGAAGTATTGCTTCTTCTTCAATTTTTTGGAAGACTTTCAGTAGAATAGGAACCGAGTCTTCTTTAAATATTTGATAAAATTCGCAGTTATAGCCGTCTGGGCCTGGACTTTTATTTTGGGGGAGGTTTTTTTAGTTTAGTTTTGTTTTTTTGTATTTTTCTGAAGCTGGAAACAGGGAGAGACAGACAGACTCCTGCATGCACCCGACCGGGATCCACCCGGCACGCCCACCAGGGGCGACGCTCTGCCCACCAGGGGGCGATGCTCTGCCCCTCCGGGGCGTCGCTCTGTCGCAACCAGAGCCACTCTAGTGCCTGGGGCAGAGGCCAAGGAGCCATCCCCAGCGCCTGGGCCATCTTTGCTCCAATGGAGCCTTGGCTGCGGGAGGGAAGAGAGAGACAGAGAGGAAAGAGGGGGGACTGCAGAAGCAAATGGGCGCCTCTCCTATGTGCCCTGGCCGGGAATCGAACCCAGGTCCCCTGCACGCCAGGCCGATGCTCTGCCGCTGAGCTTTGGGGAGGTTTTTAATGTTTTTTTCTATTTCTTCTCTACTAATAGGTCTGTTTAGGCTTTCTGCTTCTTCTTGACTCAGTCTAGGAAGGTTGTATTGTTCTAGGAATTTATCCATTTCTTCTAGGTTGTTGAATTTAGTGGCATAAAGTTTTTCATAGTATTCTATAATAATTCTTTGTATATCTACGGTGTCTGTGGTGATTTCTCCTCTTTCATTTTGGATTTTGTTTATATGAGTTCTTTCTCTTTTTTCCTTGGTGAGTCTTGCCAAGGGTTTGTCAATTTTGTTGATCTTTTCAAAGAACCAGCTCCTTATTCTATTAATTTTTTCTGTAGTTTTTCTGTTCTCTATTTCATTTATTTCTGCTCTGATTTTTATTATCTCCTTTCTTTGGCTGGTTTTAGATTGTCTTTGTTCTTCTTTTTCTAGTTCCTTAAGGTGTGAAGTTAAGTGGTTCACTTGGGCTCTCTCTTGTTTGTTCATATAGGCCTGAAGAGATATGAACTTCCCTCTTATCACTGCTCTTGCTGAATCCCATGGATTCTGATATGTCGTATTGTCATTTTCATTTGTCTGTATATATCTTCTGATTTCTGCACTTATTTCTTCTTTGACCCACTCATTTTTTAAAAGTATGTTGTTTAGTTTCCACATTTTTGTAGGATTTTTTTCCTCTTTTTTGCAGTTGAATTCTAGTTTCAAGGCTTTATGATCAGAAAATATGCTTGGTACAACTTCGATTTTTCTGAATTTGCTGATGTTGTCTTTGTGGCCCAACATATGGTCCATTCTTGAGAATGATCCATGTGCACTGGAGGAAAATGTATACTCAGTCACTTTGGGATGAAATTCCTGTAGATGTCTATCATATCCAGGTGCTCTAGTGTTTTGTTTAAGGCCACTATGTGTTTGTTTATTCTCTGTTTGGATGACCGATCTAGAGCTATCAGCGGTGTATTGAGGTCTCCAAGTATGATTGTATTTTTGTCAGTTTTTGTTTTAAGGTCAATAAGTAGCTGTCTTATATATTTTGGTGCTCCTTGGTTTGGTGCATATATTTGAAGAATTGTTATGTCTTCTTGATTCAGTGTCCCCTTAGCCATTATGAAATGGCCATTTTTGTCACTGAGTACTTTTGCTGTCTTGTAGTCAGCATTATCAGATATGAGTATTGCTACGCCTGCTTTTTTTTGGATGTTATTTGCTTGGAGTATTGTTTTCCAGCCTTTCACATTGAATTTGTTTTTATTCTTGTTACTTAGATGAGTTTCTTTTAGGCAGCATACAGTTGGATTTTCTTTTTTTATCTATTCTGCTACTCTGTGCCTTTTTATTGGTGAGTTTAATCCATTTACATTTAGTGTAATTATTGACACTTGTGAGTTCCCTATTGCAATTTTATAGATTGCTTTCTGTTAGTTTTGTGTCTTGTTTGATCCTTCTCTTTCGTTTTTCTATCTTTTGTTTTTATTTGTTTGTATTCCATACATCTTTCCTCTGTTGCTATCTTTTTTAAATCATGTGCTTCTGGGGTGGTTTTTTCAATGGTGGTTACCTTTAAGTAATGAAAAGTGTTCCTACCCTGTTCATTGTAGTGCACTATTTTATGAGTACTTTTGCACTCCATCGTCCTTTGCTACTGTTAATCTCCATCCTCTCCTCCCCCTTTCTTTTTGTTGTTTTCACAGTTTAAATTTGGTTTTATTGTATTCTTCTTGGAGCTTTTCCTTGTGGCTTTGTTTTTTTTTTTTTTTTGTTCTTTGTATCTGATTGGAGAACCCCCTTTAGTAATTCCTGGAGTGGGGGTTTTCTGATGATAAATTCCCTCCTCTTTTCTGTATCTGTGAATGTTTTTATTTCTCCTTCATATTTGAAGGATAACTTTGATGAGTATAGTATGCATGGCTTAAAGTTCCTCTCTTTCAGGACTTTAAATATTGGGGTCCACTCTCTTCTAGCTTGTACAGTTTCTGTTGAGAAATCAGATGATAATCTAATGGCCTTCCTTTGTATGTTGTATTCTTCTTTTCCCTGGCTGCTTTGAGAATTTTTTCTTTGCCATTGGTTTGTGCCAATTTCATTATCATGTGCCTTGGAGTAGGTTTGTTGGGGTTAAGAAAACTCGGAGTTCTGTTTGCTTCTTGAACTTGAGGCTTTAGTTCTTTCCACAGGCTTGGGAAGTTCTCATCTATTATTTGTTTGAGTATGTTCTCCATTCCATTTTCTCTCTTCTCCCTCTGATATACCTATTATTCTTATGTTATTCTTTTTGATGGTGTCAGATAATTCTTGTAGGGCTATCTCATTTTTTTAAATTTTTGAGTCTCTTTCTTCTCTCTGTTGTGCCTCAAGTTGCTTTTCTTCTATTTCACTAATCCTCTCTTCTATCTGGCCTGTTCTATTAACTAAGCTTGTTACCTCATTTTTCAGCTTGTGTATTGAGTTTTTCATCTGTTTGATTTGTTTTTATAGTTTCAATTTCCTTGGAAATATATTCTTTGTGTTCATTGAGTTGTTTTCTGAGCTCCCTAAATTGCCTTTCTGTGTTTTCTTGTATATATCAGAGGATTTTTAGGATTTCTATCTTGAATTCTCTGTCATTTAGCTCCAAGGTTTCCAATATATTAAATTTTTTCTCCATAGATTTTTCCTCATCTATCTGTGTTACCTCTCTTTCTTTTGTATCCATGATATTCGATTTTCTCTTTTTTTAATGGCATCTGAGGGTGGTTTTTTTGATAGTATTAATGAGATTTAATAAAGAATAAAAAGTTAAAAAAAATAAAAAATCAAAAAGAGTTGTTTTTTTTAAAAAAATTAATAATTAAATAAAGAAAAATAAAATAAAATAAAATTTAAAAAAAAGGAAATTATTCCTCCCATTTTTTTTCTCTCCTCTCCTCTCCCCTCTTTCTTGAGAATATCTTGTGGTGAACTGTGAAGTATATTGTACTAAATAGAACAAACAATGCCTGTAATGGAGGGCCTGAATTGGGCAGAAGTAATAAAGGGGCAAAAAAAAAAGTAAAAAAAGAAAGAAAAAAGGGGGGGTATGTACCCACAAAATGCAAATAAGGAACAAATTATGTCAAGAATAAAATGATTTGCTTTTAGGTGTTGGTTGACTAAGAGTTATGATGAGAGGAATAAGAGGGAAACAGGAAAATGGGGGGACAAATTAAAAAATTACTATTGTATTTAGTGGAACAAGAACTAGATAAAATGGAGGGCCAGGGATGGGAACACTGCTAGTGAGTTAAAAAGGTGAAGTAAAAAACCCCCAAAATGCCACAAACATAAGTTTGAGTCCCAGATAAGATAATTTGTTTGTTATTGAGGTTTGAATGAGAGGAGATGTAAAGGAGAAAGGAGGAAACTAATATAGAGGGAGAAAAGAAAGAGAGAGAGAGAGAGAGAGAGAGAGAGAAAGAGGGAACCACTAAAAGAAGAAAAAAGAATAAAGAGGAGAGAGAGAGAGAGTTAAGGGTTTTGGAGTGCAACCCTCATAGAGAGAAAGGAAGAGAAGAGAAAAGATCATGGGAGATGTAACACTTATGGGTAGTGTAGTTCAAGGAGAGGAGAGAGTAAGACCGGCAGAGAGTTAAACGACCAAATTGGAGGAGGGAAAAGAAAAAATTAAGAATGAAGATAAGAGAAACAAATGAACAAATATAATAAAATGGGATAGTTATAAAGTCTGTGAATTATTCTTGATTTTGAGAGGTTATCTTCTTGCTTTTTCTTTTCTCTCCCTCTTCCTCGTTGGTGACTCTATACCCTGGGTTCTGCCCCTTTGGCATGCTCTGGTAGAGGTTTGCAGTTGATAAGTGTCTCTATGGCGATGTCATGTATTGTGCTTTAGTCTTGTTTGCAGTCAAGGCTCATTAGCATTTATAGGCTCTGACAGTGAGAGAGTCCGTGTTCCTGGAGCCTCTCTCCTAGTCTTTCCTTCCTCGATTATTAGCCTGATAATCCAGCTATGGGGTTGCTGCTGCCTCTGCCTAGATAGTAAGAGGCTCAAAGAGCTGGCAACTCCCCACTCTATTCCCACTCAGCACAGGGCTCTGGGTAAGGCTCAGTCAGTCAGAGCTGCTAGCATAATCAGGTGGGGCTTCCGCCCACTCAAAGACCTCTGGCTCTGCCACTCTGTCCAGTAACATGGGCGGGCGCCCACTCCTGGGGTGCTTGGAGGAAACTCTCGCTCACTATCTGCGTTCACAGACCAGGATATCAGGCCGGCAGTCTCACCCTCTGAGTGAAACCCCCACCCGCACAGAAAAGTTCCAGCGTTGGAATTGGCTCTTGCTCCCTCCCCTTGTGCGGCTTTTTCAGGGCGCTGGGGCGGCCCGGAGATTCCGCTTTCAGCCCACACAAAGGCCCCTGACTCTGTCCCTCTGTGGGATAACACGGGCGCCCACTCCCGGGGCTTTCAAAGGAATCTCTCGCCCACTATCTGCCCGCACCGACCAGGAGATCGGGGCGAATGGCTGCCCCACTTGTCTTTCTTTGTCTGGGTTTGGCACGAGTCTTAGCTTGTTTTGACTGGGTTGCCCCAGGCACAGTTTTTCCTCGGCTTAGATCTCTGTGCCACAGCCTGGTTCGGCCATTTGTGCCGAGGCCTGGATCTATTCACCCCCTTTGCCCAACTTAGTTTCTATAGTCTCAGTTCCCAGTGAAAGCAGCTATATTTAGGTTAGTGAGGAAGGCAGAGCATTTCTTACTCCCTATTTCCTTCGGGGTTTGATTATATATTTAGCCAATTTTTCGCTCGACCATACCTTCGGGTGTATTGCAAAACATCTGGAGGCCCCAAGGATAGGTTTTTCTGTTTCTGGTTGAAGATCTTGTTGAGTTTTGGGGGAGATTTATTGGTATTGCTTCCTACCGCACCATTACTCTCTTGTTTAGTTATTTAAGGCATTATTTTAGTGCCTTTTCTTGTCATTTTAAATATATAATTGACAAATACACATGCAGAAAATTTTGAGTTACAATACATTAATTTCTACATTTTATTTTCTTTCTTTTATTTATTTATTTTTAAGTGAGAGAAGGGTAGATAGTAAGACTCCCACAAGCACTGCAAACAGGATTGACACAGCAACCACTGTCTGGGGTTGATGCTCAAATTAGCTGAGTTATTTTAAGCACCTGAGGCTGACACACACAGAACAACCTAGCTATCCTCAGCACCTGGCCGATGCCAAAGCAATCTAGCCACTGGCTGCAGGAGGGGAAGAGAGAGAGAGAAGAGGGAGAGTGAAGGGCAGAGAAGCAGATGGTCACTTTCTTGTGTGCCCTGAACAGGGATTGAACTTGGGATGTCTGTATGTTGGGCAAACACTCTATCTACTGAGCTAACCACACAAAGCCTTGTACATTTTTCTAGTAAGAAATATTTAAATATTTTAAGAACAAATTACAGAGAAAAATGTATTATTTTTAAAACAGCTGTTTAGCTCTTTTACACCCTTTACATTTTCAAAAAATTTCTGAATTATCGCACGTGCACATGCACATTCACACAGCTGCTGCAATTTTGAAGGTATTTTATTTTCTCTTTGTCTTTCACTTTATTAATGTATTCTTCCTTCAATTAAAAATGTCTAATCATTTTAAATTTTAAACTGTTTTAGTAATCTTACATTTGTCATAAACGTAGTATGTTCACTGAGTTTTCATCAGTGAAAATAGATGCAAACGAAATCAAACACGTTAAATATAAAATCCAGTACTCCTAAACTTAATTTGGAGATTTAAGTATGAATCAGTACATTTTCTCTAAAACAAACAAGCAAACAAATAATTACAAAGAACACCCATGCATCAAATTGTGATTTCTGAGTACTATCTGCCCATGAAAGAAAAAGGATTTATGAAAAAATGGCTGATTCCAGAAATGGGAAAAAACATACAAAATGTAATCTGGGTGAATCACAATGCTGAATAGTAAAATCTACTGGTGTGGTCTCAAAAAGGCTTATGTAACAATGTAAAAACAACAACTACTAGACAAAATGGTATAATTTGGGAGACAATGAAAATAATAATCTTGGATTAAATCATATCAAATAGATTTAAATCTATATATTTATAATAGATTTTAAACCAAAACTAAAGAGAGAAAAAAACACATTTATTACTTTCCTGAAAATAATCAAATTTTTATCCTTACCTGTGTTATATGAACTCTTACCTCGGGGTATTAAAACAGATGTTTCTTTTCTTTTTATTTATTTTTTCAATTAGAGTTTAGATTGAATATTGTTTTGCATTAGTTTCAAGTGTATAGCATAGTGGGTAGACAATCAGATACTTTCCAAAGTGTTCACCTCAATATTTCCATTACCCAACTGGCATCATACACAGTTATCACAATATTATAGATGACATTTCCTATGCAGTTCTTTACATCTCCCTGACTATTTTGTAACTACCAATCTGTACTTCTCAATCTCTTCACCTTTTCACCCAGTCCTCTCCTCCCACATTCCACTCCTATGGCAACTCAGAGTGCATACAGCCTAACATCACCTCTGGTTTCAGAGAAATCTGAGAACATGTGTTTTAGTCGGTTTCAGCTGCTATACTGAAATAGCGTAGACTGAGTGGCTTGAAGTGACATTTAATTTCTCATAGTTCTGGAGGCTGGGAAGTCCATCATCAGGACTGTTGACTATATTCTTGATGAAGACCTTTTTCCTAGATTGCAGAAGCTCAATCTACCCCTAGATGGTAGAAGTTCTACCCCTAGATGGTGGAACAAGGAAGCTCTGGTATTTCTTCCTCTTATAAAGGCTTCACCCTAATGACTTCATCTAAATCGATTTACTTCTTAAAGGCCCCACATCTTACATTACCACACTGCAGAAAAGGGCTTCAACATATAAATTTTGGAGGAACACAAACATTTAGTTAATAACAGTATGAAAAATAGAATGGCAATATATCAAATGGCAATAATCAAATAGTAATATCCTTACAATAATAAATTTGGAAGCTATGATGAAAGAAAATATCCTTTGGAGAGAAAATAAAGTCAGACATGCCAATATGGTTGATTAAGAAGACTGGTTATTGAAGGAGATGGCCTCTGTACTTCTGAGTATAGTGACAGCATTTTGAGATGTTTGTACCTCCACTGTTCACTGGGAAAATGTTTAACTAATAGCGTGATCACAGAAAGAGCTGTTAACTGAAAATACTCTCTGACTTTGGAGCACCAGAAGTATTCTTTTGAGACCCCCTTTATAAAATTGTAACATTAAATGAGCATAGAGGAAATTCTTTTTCCTCTGTGCTGGCAGTTTGATATCTTGAGGATATTGATACAATGATAAAGTGTGAAGGTAGAAAGGGGTTGCTAAATTAATCTCATAGTTTTGTCATTTATTTCACTAAAAATTCTTTTTGCACATAGTATAAATCAATTATATTTTCAAGCAGAGTGGTGACTTGGGCAACATAGAAATATGAAGATGAAACCTGACTTCAAATATCAGAAGGTTACTACTAAATTTTTTATTTAAAAATACTCTCTCTTTGTCTCTGTCACAAAAAAAAACAACAACAAAAAACAAACTACTGAGAAGCATTCTTTTTAATGTCAAGAATAAATAAGGATTATATTGTATGAAGGTACTAGTCAAAGCAGTTAGAAAAAAAAATATGATTTATAAACTTTGAAAAAAGATAAAATTATTAAATTTCAATGATATATTTATATTCCTAATACTCTGAAAATAATTATATGTAAAAATATCAGTGAAAAATAAGATAATTTTGTGAAGTGGTTAAGTATAAAATTAATATACTGAATATAAGAGCTTTCATGATTAGAAACAATAATCAGAAGTTGTGATGGATGAAAAAAAAGTATTTAAAGTACATAGGAATAAACTTAAGAAACAGAGAAAAATATGTATCTATATATTATATAAAGAAAACTGCAAAGCCCTGGCTGGATAGCTCAGTTGGTTAGAGCATCATCTTGAAGTACAGAGGTTTCCGGTTTGATCCCTGTCAGGGCACATACAGGAGCAATCAATGTTCCTGACTCTCTCTCTCTCCTTTTCTATCTTGCTGATAATCAATAAATTAAAAAAACCCTTTTAAATATTAATGAGGAACAACAAAAAATGTTATGAAAAAGGGATGGCTTGGAGAGGGAGAAAAAGGTGTACTTAAAGTTTTCCAGAGAAAGAGAAGTAATAGAATTTATATATATGTAGGAAGAGATTTGCTATAAGACATTGGATTATATGATTATGAGTCAGGCATGTCCCAAATATGCAATGTGGGCCAGCAGCCTGGAGATCCAAGACAATAGATGATGCACATGAAGTTCAAAGACAGTCTTCTGGAGAAATCCCTCTTGCTTGGGGAGGTTGGGTTTTTGTTTCAAACAGGATTTCCACTGGTTGAACTAGGTGTCAGTTGAACCAGTAAGGAGGGCAATCTGCTTTATCTAGAGTTTACTCATTTAATGCAAGTCATCAATAAAGCCCTCTTTAAGATGAGAAATAAAATTAACTATTACAAATATTCATTCTCTTTTTTCTGAACAATTAGTTTCTTTTTCATCTCATTTTTTAGATCTCATTGACATAAGACGTGTAAGTTTAAGGTGTTAAAATATGTTGATTTCATACACATATATTGTAAAATGATTATGACTATAGCATTAGCTAATGTTTCTATCATTTTATTTAATTACTATTCCTTTTTTGTGGTAAGAATAATTAAATCTACTTTCTTAGCAACTTTCAAGTATATAATAAGGCATTATTAACTGTAGGCACCATGTTCTATGTTAGATCCCTAAAATTGATTTATATTTTAATTGAAAGTTTGTTCCTGATCAGGTAGTGGCGCAGTGGATAGAGTGTCAGTCTGGAATAATGAGGACAATGGCTTGAGTGCCTGGTTGCCAGTTTGAGCACAGGGTCACTGGCTTGAGTAAAGGGTCACTGGCTTGGTTGGCAACTCTCAGTCAAGGCACACAGATGAGAAAACAATCAATGAACAACTAAAGTGCTGCAAATATGAGTTGATGCTTCTCATCCTTCTTCCTTCCTATTTGTCTGTCCCTCTTTCTCTCTCTCTCTCAAAAAAAAAAGAGAAGAAAAGAAAGAAGAAAGTTTGTATCCTTTACCTACATTATTTTTCCCCACCTTCTAGTCCTGGCAATCACCATTCTGTTCTCTGCCTCGGGAAGTTTGTTTTTAATTCTTTTAATTCTTAAAAAATCTGGTTTACCAACATAACATATAACAACCATAGTACATCTTGTTGAATAATTGTGACAGTAGTTCTTCCAAAAAATGGAAACAAGATTGTCTGATGTAATATTTGAAAAATAAGATGTCAGTGGAAATTATTGTAAGAATTTCCTGAGAAAGTTTTTTATATAGGAAAAGGCATTGCCTTGTCTTTTCACTTATTCTTCCTGATATGAAGATGAGATGTTGGTAGTAAAGCAGCTATTGTATAACTACAAGGCAACAAGGCAGAGCATGTAAGCCACATTCCCCAGGTGACAGATTTAAAATTTAGACACTTCCACATTACTGACTTTATTATCAAATCAACACATTAGCCCCAGATCCAATACTTTTCAGTTCTCATTACATGAGAAAAATTAGACCAAGTTAAGTAAGCTTATTAGTTAGATTTCTCTCATCCACTTCATGTCACTGGCTCCAACCCCACTGTTATCTTTGGATAAAGTCTTGGCCCCTACTCTATCCAGTCATTCAGGTTCTTATGTTTCTCTGCTGTGGCCTGTGCTAAGCCTCCACATGAAGACTTTTATCTTGAGAACTCTCTCCATGGTGGGTACAAGGAAGAGAAGATGACATATGACTTTCTTTATATATATGCATTTGGTCTGTTTTCAAAGCATAGATAATACATTAAACCACAATATTAACTGAAATTAATACAAAGAACTTTGAATAGTAGAATCAAGGTAGTTTCCCACTGGAGTGGGAGAAGAAAAGGAATTTTACCTTCCCATTCTTCACACCATTTCAAATAACATAATAAATAAAAGAACTAGGGCCTAACCAGGCAGTGGTGCAGTGGATAGAACATCGGACTGGGATGCCGAGGACCCAGGTTTGAGACCCCAAGGTCACCAGCTTGAGAGCAGGCTCATCTGGTTTGAGCAAAGCTCACCAGCTTGGATTCAAGGTCACTAACTTGAGCAAGGGGTTACTCGGTCTACTGTAGCACCACGGTCAAGGCCCATATGAGAAAGCAATCAATGAACAATTAAGGTGTCGCAACAAAAAACTGATGATTGAAGTTTCTCATCTCTCTCCATTCCTGTCTGTCTGTCCCTATTTATCCCTCTCTTTGACTCTCTCTCTGTCTTTGTAATAAATAAATAAATAAACTAGGAAGTATAGGATGACAGGGACAAGGAAATGGCCACAAGAGTTCCTCAGGGCCAACATAATTGACCTATAGAATAAATAGTGTTAAGGAAGAAAAATAGACAAAGACTATATGAGCTAGGCAGACTCTTAAGCATTTAGAAACTCAACTCTTTGCACAGATCTGATAAGATTTAACAGACCAGGATTGGCAATGTTTCTTTCTCTGCTAGAATTTCCCATATAGGTAAACCCTCTGAAACTTTACCTTAAAGAGACAGGAAAGGAAGTATTGTAAAACTCAGATGTTAACTGGGAGCTGATAAGTAGAGGAAGGTATCTCGCAGAACTCACAGAGGTCTTTTCTGGTTTATTTAGATATGATGGTCAAATGCTTCTATGCTCTCATAACTTCTCTAGCTGGTACTGATGCTTTTGTCCTCAAGTCAAGTCATGGAATAGCAGACAATCCAAGCAATAATAAAATAATTATGATTATAATAAGAATAAAATAATAACATTTATTGATCAATTAATGTATATCGGTTAAATAAGTGCCTAACATTGAATCCTTATAGCATCATATGAGGAAGATACTGTTTACCCAGTAGGAAATGGAGTCTTGATGAGATTAATTGGCTTATCAAAGGTTACACAGCTAATACATAATAGCCAGAATTTGATCATAGAAAGTGACTCTATGCATAACTGAAATCTTTTTCCAAGAAGGATGTCAGATCTCACTTTTTTTTTCTATTTTCCACTGTAACACTCTTCTTCTATGAGCCTGCCTACTTCCAATAATATGTTCTACTCCTCATTGCTCTTCAAGGCAGGAAGATTTAAGGACTCTGGGACATAACCCCCATGCCTTTTCCTGCTAGCAGAGTCTGAGAACTCCACGAGGGCTTGTCCCAGTTGCTGTGAACTTTCTGTACTTCCAGACCACGTTGTCCCAGGTTCACCTCATAGTCATGTTTATTACTGAAGTGAATTAGAAACCAAGTAAAAACAATACATAGATGGCAAAAAAATTAATATGAGCAGTTACATTGTCTATTTCTTATTAATTATCCATGTTCAAATATTCAGTTAAAAATACATTGTTTACTTTTTCTTTATTTCTTATTTTCATCCAGAGAATAATTAATGTCTTAATATGCCATAAAGACTGCTGTGTTATATTTTTTGAAGGAATGAAAGCAGGTATAAATATGATTTTTTCACCTTCATCTGAAGTAAGTTGCTTTAATTTTTCCAGCAGGATGGCAGAAATAACTTAAAAGCTTGAGCATCATTAAAACAAAACCAGAATTAAGACACAGCCTACTTAACCCATTGTAAAGCAGTCAAAGAAATACTGATGGTGGTTCAACTATTGGTAGTTGGTTGGGTTTTATGAAATAATGGTGTGTATATCACTGACAATTATGCTGATGATGAATTGATGATACTATGCTCAACAAAGAAAAGGGCTTGCCTAAAAATTTTGCCACTTAAAATATTGTTTCTTATACTTCATATGTAAAACATTAATATAAGCGAGAAAAAATATTAATTAGCGGAGATACTGTTGCATGAGTAATCTAAAATGTAAAAGAGGTCAGCTAGATAAAACACGAGTTCTACAAAAATATAGTTAGAATATACAATTTTCTGGTGGCGATATTTTAAATGTGAAGTAGTTGTTACTACAGAGAGATCTCCATTTCTGCAAACTGTCTCTGTCTGGAATATTGTAAATAGACTAGTATTGTCTTGTACCTCTTTTTTAAGGTGTGTGTGTGTGTGTGTGTGTGTGTGTGTGTGTGTTAAGATATAAGTAGTTACTGAGAGCTCGCCAGTCTAGTATGATTCTTTGCAATATCAACAGAACTGACAATATAATCAAGGGAATCATTAGACCCCAAAGTCAAAGGAGAAGCTGAGATCAGTGAAATGAACACACACCTTTTCTATAACCCAGCAATTCAGGTTCTACGTAGAAAATTAAAGATATTCTGGCATAGGTGCATAAAGACATGTACAAGACTGTTCATGGCAGCACCTTTTGTAATATCAGAAAAGATGGAAACAACCTAAATGTCATCAGTATTAGACTAAATAAATTATTTATCATATATTTATTCATTGACTTGTATGTAGAGGAAAGATGAATCAGTAATCTTTATGTGGCAACTGACAAAGCCTAAAAATATTAAGAGAAAGACGTAAGGTTTGAAACATTATGATATGTTCATAAATGCATAAAGTTTAAGGCAGGCAGTACCAAACAATATACAGTGGTACATTGACACACACACACACTTTAAATAAAGAGCAATTCGAGAGATGAGCAGTCACTCGCAGGATTTTTTGCTTTAAGTCACAAGCAGATATTTGAAGCGGGAACTTCTGCCACCCTCCACTAGGTGGCCTGCCGAACGTTCTGAAAGGGAGGAAGAAACAAACTTCCATGGAAAGGTTTTTGTTGAAACGGCCTCTAAGTGAAAGTGAGGGAAGTGTGGTGAAAAAGCCAAAAGTCAGTGGAGAAAATAATGATTAAGCAAAGTAAAAAAATAGCAATTAAGTTTAGCGATAAAGTTATATATCATACGTAGTGTGTAAGTTAAATTTTACAATTAAATGTAGTATTAAGTATGTAGAGAGTAAGTTATGTTAAGCAATAGTGCACGAAATGAAAACCTCCTCTGCCAGTCTCCTTCCCCTCTGCCAGCATCTTTGCCTGGCCTTGAAGGTAAATACATTTCATAAACCAGTTTATTTCTTTTCATTTTCTGTTATTATGTATTTATAGATATATGTGTGTGTTTGTTATTTATAAAGTACATTTTCATATTTAAAAGCATATAAAGCCTGACCTGTGGTGGCGCAGTGGATAAAGCGTTGACCTGGAATGCTGAGGTTGCCAGTTCAAAACCCTGGGCTTGCCTGGTCAAGGCACATATGGGAGTTGATGCTTCCTGCTCTTCCCCCTGTTCTCTCTCTATCTCTCCCTCTCTCTCTCTCCCCTCTCTCTCTAATAAAAATGAATAGATAAAATGTAAAAAAAAAAAAGTAAATTAAAAAAAAATTAAAAAAAAAAAAAAAAAAACAAAAACAAAAAAAATAAAAAAAAATAAAAGCATATAAAACAAAAAATTCATGCATTTTTTGGGGGCCAGAATGGATTAATTGCATTCCTATTAATTTAAATGGTGAAAGTCAATTTGGCACACAGGCAAATTGAGTCACAAGCTCAGCCATGAAACAAATTAAACTTGTGTGTCAAGGTACCACTGTAATTCAAAAGAATGACTAATCTGAATTTAAGAGCAGTTCTCTGGGGAGCATCAGTAAGGGAATGAAGAAAAAGGGGCAGAAAATCTTTTTCAAAGTACAGTGAACATTCAATTTCTTAAGTTGATTGGTGGAAACAGGCATATTAGGTATAAAATTTAAATTATGCACAAATGTAAAACAGTTATTGACTTTCATGTCTTCAGCATTGTCTCATGAAATTTTCACAAAGTATCATATATTCCTATTGCTTTATTTTACATTGAGGCAATTTTGTAGATATTAACCTGGCCAAAATTACACACAGTGAGCTATTTAAGATAACACAGACAGAAAATTTCAGAACAGGGATCCACATCTTGGTCATTTCACTGCAGAGCAAATTTATTAACCACATGATTATAAATCCTCTGCTCCCATTGCTTTATGTAAGAATGATTTTAATATGGTTGCAATTGTGTTATATCCTGCATTTTGTATGTAACATTGCATTCAGTGAAATAGCTTGAACCATTATTCTCTTTTGAAAACATGTTAGAGTATATAACATTTTATCCTGTCATCATATTTTATTTATATAACTCAAATGCTTATTTCCAATGCCTCAATATAATAATGTTTGATATCTCATTATGCATTCCATGGTGATTAATAATATTAACCTTTTTTCATTACCTGCTGCCCATCAGTATGTCTTCTTTGGGAAAACGTCTATTAAAATCTTCTGCCCATTTGTAATTGTATTGCATATTTTTTTTTTTTGCTATTGAGTTATATAAGTTAATTATATTTTGGATATTAGTCCTTTATAGGCTTTGCAAATACTTTCTTCCATTCAGTAAGTTGCATTTAATTTTGTTGATAATTTCCATTGCTGTGTAGAAGTTTTTTAGTATGGTGTGATCCCACTTGTTTATTTTTGCTTTTGTTGGTTTTCCTTTTGGTGTCAGATTAAAAAAAAATCATCATCAATACTTATGTTGATGAGCTTTATGGTTTTAGGTCTTATATTCAAGTCTTTAACCCATTTTAAGTTAATTTTTTTGAATGGTGTACCATAGTAGTTGAGTTTCATTCATTTGCATACGGTTCTTCCTTTTTTCCCCAGCACCATTTTTTTTTTTTTTGTATTTTTCTGAAGCTGGAAACGGGGAGAGACAGACAGACTCCCGCATGCGCCCGACCGGGATCCACCCGGTACGCTCACCAGGGGCGAAGCTCTGCCCACCAGGGGGTGATGCTCTGCCCCTCTGGGGCGTCGCTCTGTTGCGACCAGAGCTACTCTAGCGCCTGGGGCAGAGGCCAAGGAACCACCCCCAGCGCCGGGGCCATCTCTGCTCCAATGGAGCCTTGGCTGCGGGAGGGGAAGAGAGAGACAGAGAGGAAGGAGGGGGCGTGGAGAAGCAAATGGGCGCCTCCCCTATGTGCCCTGGCCGGGAATCGAACCCGGGTCCCCTGCACGCCAGGCCAACGCTCTTCTGCTGAGCCAACCGGCCAGGGCCAACACCATTTTTTTTGAAGAGTCTGTTGTTTCCGCAGTGCTTGTAATTTTAAGAGGTTTGTCCACAGTTTCAGAGATGTACAGGAAGATCAAGAAATCACTTTTCAGAAAACGTCCTCTGTGGGCCATCAAAGTAACTGGAAAAGTTCCGTTTCTACAGTGGCCACGTACCTAAGGTAAAACAAAAACATTACAGTTGTGATCTTGGGCCTTGGGAATTGTGAGACTAATGGGAACCTGGATGCTCAGCTCATGCCAGTATAAATAGTGATGATAAACAAAATACCCTCTTTGTAAGCGACTCCCACCAGGAAATTAAATTTGATTCCAAGAAGAAGGTATGTCATGAGAGTAGGTCCTTGGGTATATTATACGAAAAAAAAAAACTTGATTAACTTAGAATGTTACCTTTTATTTTTTGGAGAAATAAAAGCTTGAATTACAAGTGAATTTCACTTAACCAAAAGGAAAAGAAAGGGCAATGTTTTACTAAGAGCTTTGTTTTTTGCTTGAGAAATTTCTGTCCAATTAAAAATACTTGATGCATAGAAAATTTGTTTGTTGCCCTTTTCATCTATAAACGTAGCCTGATAATAATTTCCTCTTCCAATATCCTGAGGCTATTTTGAAGACAAATAAGAAAAACAAAATTCTCAGTGCTTGGACTAGTGAATGATTTCTGCTTATTCTACGCAGAGCCATTCATGGATAAGGTATGACTATTGAATGGATTTTTATTACAGCTTTTGCTACAACAAAATTGAGAGCTATGAGTGGGATATAGCTAATTTTCCCCAGTCTCCTGTTCTTAGTCATATCACTGAATTTCATAAACCCTTATTTATCAAATGGTCTTGTAGTCACTCCCAAATGTCCTAGAGGAGAACATTCTTGTAATCAATTTTTGACCCAGAAGTTACAATTTAGATACTATCATCTCATGGTACTTCTTTAATGTTCAAAATATAAGATTTTATATATCTATTGTAAATATGTTTGAAATATACAAATTTGCTTCATTTTTGTGCATTTAGAAAGTGGAAAGCAACAGTAATATTATTTTTAATTAGTGCCAACATCATTTTAAGATCTAGAAATTTGGTGAAGTAATCTCCAGTTAAAATTACTAAGGGAGCCAGCAATGACAGGTTTATTCTTCTCCAAATTACCATTAAAATGAGCATAGAAATACTCAAAATGATATAATATTTCAACAGCATTTTGTATAAATAGAAGTATACTTTGCTACCAGATTATCAAGGAGTCAGGAGTGACTAGAGAAGAATGAGGAAATTAGAGAACTGTATCAAAATTAAGTCCAGAGGTGAGTACATAGATCCTGTGGAGAAGTGTAATGCATGAATAGGATAAATTTTAAAATGAGATGAAAGCTGTCAGCACTGCTGAAGTAGATAAACAAATGAGGACATCATTGCAACAGTCCAAGAAAGTGATGATGCTGCTAAATGTGTAATGGAGTATTGTTGAGAAATCCAGAATCTCTTAAAAAATAATTGTAACATAGATTTGCCATACCTATACATTAAAAAATAGTATAATATTGGCATAAAATTGACACATAAAACTGTAAGTTAAAAATCAATGAGGAAGAATTGATGGAGAAGAGATGGAAAAGAATGATATACCAGAAATTGACTATTGTATACATAATATA
This sequence comes from Saccopteryx bilineata, assembly GCF_036850765.1. NCBI lineage: Eukaryota > Metazoa > Chordata > Mammalia > Chiroptera > Emballonuridae > Saccopteryx > Saccopteryx bilineata. The sequence goes on from NC_089498.1 coordinate 67,528,171, forward strand.
TATGCATTTTTTAAAAATATCTAAATTGATTAAAAAGATTAAATATTTAAAAATTTCTAAAATATTAAGAAACGATTTTGAAAAAAAAAGATTTTTAATCTTATATCTAACTATAAAATATACTTTAGTGATGATAAGAACTGACAATTTTAAAACTATAAAGATAAAAAGTGTCTATTAGCTCTGGCTGGTTAGCCTAGTTGGTTAAGAGAGTCATCTGGAAACAAGGTTGCCTGTTTGATCCCTGATAAGAGAACACACAGGAAGCAATGAAAATAGGCACGATTGAGTGAAACAACAAATAAACACTTCTCTTTCCTCTCCCCTCTCTCTCCCTTCTTCACTCTGTCTATAAATAAAAAAATAAATTAAGCCCTGGCTGGATGACTCGGTTGGTTGGAGCCATGTCCAAGTTGCCAGTTGCATTTCCCAGTCAGGGCACATACAGGAGCAACTCGATGTTCCTGTCTCTCTCTCTCTCTCACAAAAAAACCCAAAATAAGACAAAACTGTCTATATATACATGGTATTTTTTGTAGTAAAAAAATGTTTCCTAATATATTAAAAAACTTAAAGCCACTTAGACTTATAAATAATCTTTAAAAAATTTAGGTCAAAAATAAAATTAATATGTCTATTGGCCATCTCTATGTGCTCTTTAAAGAAGTGTCTATTCAGGTTTTTTTGCTTTTTTAAATGTTATTTTAGTGTTGAATTTTATAAATTATATCTAAATTTTGGATATTAATCCTCATCAGATGTGTCAGAAAATATGATTCTCATTGTCACTAATCATAAGAGGAATGCAAATTAATACCACAGAGATATTACCACACATCTGTCAGAATGGCTATCAATAAATAAATCAACAAACAAGTGTTGGCAAGGACATGGAGAACATAGAAGCTTCGTGCACTTAGTGGGAATGTAGATTGGTGCAGCCACTGTGGAAGGCAGTATAGAGTTACTTCAAACAATTTAAAAAATAAAACTGTCTTATGCTTTCATCATGGTGGGAAGCCAAACCTGCATACAGTAACACTTGCATTTCAAAAATAAAAATAAAAAAAGATCAAAAATCCAAAATGAAAATAGAGCAAAACAAAGAGCAACAATCAGCTCCCAGGACTTTATACACTATATTACCCTTTCCATTCTACTGTTCCCAGGGAATTAAGAGCACATTAGCCTTTTCTTTGAAAGTCCACTTGAGAAAAGGGTCACAAACTTCATACTCATAATTACATAGGAATTCTATTTTTCAGCTCACTTATCTCTACTGCAGGAATTAGCCCTGGCAGAGCTGGTCAGAAGCCTTTTTCTAAGAAAAATGTATAGTTGGTTAATTCTTTTTTTTTCCATCAGACTTAATTTTTTATACCCTATTTCTACATGGGTGAGAAAAGTTGCTACTACTACAGAAACACATCTCTATGCTTTATTAGTTTATAACATATATTTGTATCTACAGTTATTCTGGGTTGTGGCTTTTGTAGTACAAAAATACATTTTTCTTGAGAAATTATACTTCTTTACTCAGAAACTCAAAAAGCTATTAGTAGGTAAGTTTTGCTCTTTGTATCTTTGTGTGGTATCGTCCATTGCATGACCCAATTAATCATTTTGAATGAAGGGAAAGAATAAAAGACAAGCAAAATTATTGAGAATAAAGAAGTGCATCAATACATAAAAAAAAAATCTCCCTTTAAAATGAAAATACTGAAGGAAATAAAATAAAAATGAAAGCTCACGTTTTCCAATTTTTAGTACCATGCATTGAGTAAGAAATAATTGAATCCTAGTCCTACTTGCCATCTTTAGAATTATCTGTCTCTATCCATCTATATATCATTTTCTATTATCTATCTATCTATCTATCTATTATCTATCTATCTATCTATCCTTTATCATGTAATATCTATCTATGAATATACAAAATAAATAACAAATATGTGCATAAAAAGTAACACTTGTGAATCAGCTGAAGAAGTAGACCATTACAAATAACTTTCAAAACTCAAATGCTTCTTTTAATCCTTTTGCTTTCCCTCTAATATCAAATAAATTTCTTAATTTAGTAATTATCACTATTCTGCTTTTCCAAATAGCTTACTTAATTGCAAATGAATGCTTTTAAATATGATATTATTACACTTTGCATGTTTGATTTTTATATTAATAATATTATACTACATATATTATTGACATTTGCTATTTTCACTCAATATTTTTAGGGGGCATATATCCATGTCATTTCACATAGAAATATTTGTTTTCTTTTCAATGCTATAAGTATTCTATTGGGTGCATATCCACAAGTTTTATATCCGTTCCAACATGATACCATTTTTATTTTAAAGGAGCGGAGGGGAGATAGTGAAACAGACTCCCACATGTGTTGACCGATCCACCCAGCAACCCTATTTGGGGCCAAAGCTGAAATCAACTCAGCTACATTTAGCCCCTGAGGCTGACACACTTGGACCAACAGAGCTATCCTCAGCACCCTGGGCCATCGTTCAAACCAATAATGCCACTGGCTGGGGGGGGGGGGGAGAAAGAGAGAAGGGGGAGAGGGAGGAGGAGAGAAGCAGATGGTTGTTTCTCTTGCTCCAGAATAAGCAAAACTACCATGATAACATCCATATATAATCCTTAGGCAAACATGACAGTTAGTGTCCTGGGTTCATTCATATGCCTGGCCAAGACACTATCTACTGAGCCAACCTGCCCGGGCCACAATGTCATTTTGAAACTTTTTCTGAGATATGTTTTTTGTCTTCATGCAAAATTAATTATTATTTTGTTCATTGGCAAGGGTATCATTTGGCAAAGATAACTGTGTTTGACTATCAAAGATTCTAATAAATCCTACCCATCTCTCCTTTCTGATTTCATGCTCTGAAAGCAGTCCTATGTGTTTTCTTTCTCCGTAAACATCACTATGGGGAGCTATCAGTCCTGCTGCCTTTCTCCTTGTAATCAACAAATCAAACTTGTAGTTTATATGTCAGTCTCTTGTGAATCTTATGATTTTGGACCAAGACAAGCCTAGTCCAGAGAAATAAAATCAATTTTTTAGAATGGCAAATATGGGGATCAAAACCCTGTGTCTGAAGCAATTCTGTTTTCCTCTAAGACCTCTCATTTCTCTTGTTGCTGTGCCATACAATTGGTCAGGACACTCCTTCCCTAAAAACCATTAGAACAGTTATGCTAGCCCTATGCATAGTAACTAAATTGCATATTCTCAGGAAAAATCTATAATCCATAAAGTGGTATATATGACCCATTCACTTGTTTTTACTTTAATTGGTTTTCCTCTTTAATGATTAAAAAAAATTAATAAGGTTTAAGTTTGAGTTACGAAAGGAAAGAAGTAGAAAATAATCATATGCTATTTTAAAAATTAAAATGTATTTTGCTAATTCATCAAATAAAAAATGGCAGAAATCTGTTGAAACTTAAGAAATAATTAATGTCATTCAAAGATAATTGGTGAAAGCCAAGATAGTTTCTAATTAATAATTGACAGTTAAATAGAAGATAAAAAAGTATGAACTAACTCTGAAAAAGATTTTATTCAAAAAAAGCATATTTTGACTTTCAAAGCTTAAATTTTGTTCGAATTTGTCTTTGAGTAAACCAACAATGAATTTCCTTGTAAATTTAAAGAAAAATTGTTACATAAATATGATGCTAGTTCTTGATGAAGCTACTTTTCAAATGCTTTGCTTTACACTAATTGTCTTATGTTTGCCTAAGGATTATATATATATGTTATCATGGTAGTGTTGCTTATTCTGACATTTATATACTGTCTACTTCTTTATATATCTATATTAATGTTATGAATCAAATAAACTGTGTCATTGCCATAGGCAAAATTGTATGAGTAATAAAAATTTCAAAAGAGGCTTTCCCGATCACATTAAAATATATTATTCTGTGTCTGCCTCAACTTCTATTTGTCTGTAGGTAAATATTAAAAATGTAATTTTGAATGTGTTTTCCCTCTTCACAGAATTATTTTTTTAACAATTTTGAAATCACACACAAGGAAGTTTATATTTTTCAATTTCTCCTTTTTTGATAATTTTTCTACACTTGCATATTTTTCTTTGTGAAATATTGCTTTGCCTAAAACATATGATTATAATATAGAATGTCCAGATTAAATTTTTGGAGATTATTCAAATAATTTTCTTTCATTCAGTAGTAGTCTTGTAATGTCAATGTTGTTTAATTGTTACTAGTGACCACTTATGCCGTTTTATATATATTTTCTTATATTCATTATTGCCTTTTTACTTAAACATAAGATTAATGAATCATTGCAGATGATGTTTAAATTATTGTTGTTGTTGTTGTTGTTGTTGTTATTATTATTATTATTATTATTATTAAGTAAGAGGCAGGGAGGCAAAAGACAGACTCTCGCATGTGCTCAAACCAGGATCTACCTGACAAGCCCCCTATGGGGTGAGGCTCTGCCCATCTGGGGCCATTGCTCCATTGCTCAGAAACTGAGTTATTTTAGTGCCTGAAGCGAGGCAATGGTGCCATCCTCTGCACCCGGGGACAACTTGCTCAAATGAGCCATGGCTGTGAAGGGGGAGAGAGAAAGAGAGAGAAAGAGAGAAAAACAGAGAGAGTTGGAGAAGCAGATGTTTGCTTCTCCTGTGTGCCCTGTCTGGGAATAGAACCTGGGACTTCCACACACTGGGCCGATGCTCTACCACTGACCCAACAGGCCAGGGCTGTGATGTTTAAATTAAGAAGACTAATTTTATTTATCATGAAATCTAAGCATGTAATCAAAAATGCTGTTAACTGAGATGAAGAAGGCATGCTGGCTATAAACTCAAGTACTTAATCAAGTATTTATTCTCCAGTATTAACATTGTCAGATTCACCATTGGCATCAAATGCATATGCCAGATTCATATTGTCTATACATATATAAATATACAGAGGTATAAATAGATATAGATCGGTATCTTCATTATTCACTAATTCCATACTCAAAATTTTTCCTACTCATTTGTGATGCCAAAATCAATTCTTTTAGTACTTCAGTCATTCATGGACATGTGCAAAAGTGGGAAAAAAAATCTGTTGTAGCTTAGGTCAGTCATGATGATGCTCTTCATTTTACAGCTCTCTTATTGTAAATATGTCTTTTCTTCATTCTGCCTAATGTATTACATTTCACATTTTTGTACTTTTTGTTGGTTGATGATATTACTGTTTAAAGTGACCCACAAGTGTAGTGCTGAACTGCTTTTTGGTGGTCTAAGCACAAGAAGCTGTGATATGCATTATAGAGAAAATACATGAATTAGGTAAGCTTAATTCAGGCACGAGGTATAAAGCCAGTTGGCTGTGAGTTTAATGTTAACTATATATATTATACAAAATGTCTTTAAACAAAAACACACATAAAACAGGTTTACTTTAGATCAGTTGATGAAAATGTTCTGTTCAGAGGCTCACAGAAATCTAACCTTGTATTTCTCTAAGGACAATGGTTCAGTGTTCACTAATTGAGTTTGCAGAGACTATGGATCGTAAATGCCATGGAGAATATAAATAGATGATAGATAAATAGATGATAGATAGATAGACATATCTATATATGCATACACAAAATATTTAAAATATAAGTGTTTTAATATTTCTGTATTTTCTAACTTTCCTACAATGGGCTTTAATATATATTTTTCACAGGCTCTCAACATTTTCCCCATGTAATTAAAGAAAAGTATTTTTGATTGTATATATTGTGTAAGCACAGAAATGTGTTTGAATACATTTTTAACTGCTTTATTTACAAAAAAATATTTAGTGTGTTTATGTTCCTGAATTGCTTTTTTTGCACAGTAAGTGATAATTTCTATTTTAGCATAAATATATGGTTTTCAAAGTATGTTCCTTGAACCAGCAGCATTGGGACATTCTGGGAAAATTGTCAGAAATGTCTCATGTTTGTCTGAGGTTTAGTAATAGAGTCTCTGGATGTAGGTCTCAGCAATCTGTGTTTTAGTAAGACTCCAAGTGATTCTGACAGACAGCAAGTTAAGAGAAGCACTGGTATAGACAATTGAAATGGCCATGCAGATATTTGGCAATATTCTATTATCACTTTGAAAAACAGAATCTTAATTTGAATGAAATAGTAGATTTTTAGTAACTTCATATGTGACTTCTCCACTTGACTATAGTATAAATATAAATATGCTGACATCTCAGAAAAATGCTATACTATTATCTTAAATATCTGGTTTTAAAATCAACTTTTTTTTCATTATGTTACAATAAAACAAATATTTTGCAAATTACTTATCTCAAGGTAATACATAAACACATTAATACACTATTCTTTATTTTCTGAGACTCTTAGTTATAGTTCATTTATATTCTACAAACATTATTAATATGAGATTTAGGACAAGTAAATTAGAAAAAGTAAATACTCAAAAAAGAAATTCAGACATTCAAAGATAACAACTGTACAACATATCCAAGTATAGAAATAAACCTACATCTGAGAATTTTTAATAAGAATATAATTTTAATGTCTTGGCTTTTTTCCTAAAAGAACACTAATTTCAGAGTAAAACACAATAGACTCTGCTTACGCACATCTATTTTAGATACCATCCACACTGCCATGAACTTATTTTTTGAAGGTTTTATTCATTTTTTTATAATATCTATCATGCTAATGGCAAGTTATATGATGAAGCCAAACTTTAGCAACTTCTTGGACTAAAATCAATAAGCCAGGATCTCTTGTGACTTTATCCAGGTTTTAAACATGTCCTGTGCAAGATCATAGTCTCAACTATAGACATCTCTAATTTGCCTTCTCAAAGTGTCTTCCCACAGACCTAAATGTAGATTAATGACCTCAAGTAAATGAGTAACTTGGTGTCTAAGGTTGCATAATGTCAGCGTGGACTATTTTTTGTATGGTAATTTGCCTTTTTCTTATGGAGCTATTTCTTGACAAGAAAATAATGACTAGTTGCAGGTAATAAATACTTTTTAGAGGACTTAAAGTCAAAAACTAAGATTAAAGAAATCAGAACTACAAGTTATGTTTATAGAATAAGCTGTGGTTCTGAACAAATTTTAATATTTCCAATTTGAAAAGGAATAATGAAAAATTTGCTCTTCACTAATGTAATGAGAATTCCACTGTATTGTTTAAACTTTTCAGCTTTTGATTGTTAAGTGGACTACTTACAGCCAGTGTAAAGAACAATCTCTGTGATTTAGTAGGTTTTGATTCTTCTTTTTATTTTTTATTTTTCTGAAGTGAGAAGTGAGGAGGCAGAGAGACAGAGTCCTGCATGTGCCCGACCGGGTTTCACTCAGCACGACCACTAGGGGGTGATGCTCTGCCCATTTGGGGGGTTGCTCCATTGCAACCACAGACATTCTAGCACCTGAGGCAGAGGCCATGGAGTCATCCTCAGCACCCAGGCCAACCTTGCTCCAATGGAGCCTTGGCTGCAGGAGGGGAAGAGAGAGATAGAAAGGAGAGGAGAAAAGGTGGAGAAGCAGATGGGCACTTCTTCTGTGTGCACAGGCCATGAATTGAACCCAACACTTCCACATGCAGGGCTGACACTCTACTACTGAGCCAACTGGCCAGGGCCAGGTTTTGATTCTTCATAGTCAACAATTGTCCAGATCTCAAAATATATACTGCTAATAAAAATTAGGGGATATTTCAAAATGATTATGAAATTATAAAATATCCTCTAATGACTATAAAATATCCTCTAATTTTTTGTGAGCAGTATACCTAGAACATTTCTGGGCCTGTGTCTCAAAAAATTACAAGTCATATATTTGTCATTCATGAAATCTTCTAAGAACTGTTTTTCCAACTAAACTTATTCTGAAGTTTATGTATATGAACAATGGTCTCATGTTAGGAGTAGAAAACAAAATTATTATCTTTAGATGATGACCACAAACACATTTTAATTTATTTATAAGAAACTTCCTGTTAAAGCAGAACAAAACAAATGCTACAAACCAAATTACCTACTTGCTTAGGCACAGTGAATTAACAGTTTTAGGCTACCAGGAGACCTCTAAGTAAACCACCATTCTGAAAAACTCCAATGGCCAGAGAAAACAACTATGCTAATTAGAATGGTCCAATTAATATAATGGGTCATTAAATAAAACATGAAATGATACTGCTTTCTAAGGTGCCCATCATTCAGGACATATGTCTATTTTTTTAATTAAGTTACTTTTATTCTTGTTGCGTTGTAATAATTATTTTTTGTATTCTGGATACTAATGTTATCAGATATATAATTTGCAAATACATTTTCCAATCTGTAAGTTATTTTCCCTTTGTTTATAGTGTCCACTGATGCACAAAAATGTTTATTTTGATAAAAGCCCAATATTTTCCTTTTCTAACTTAAACTTTTATGTAATATACAATTAGCCATTGCCAATTTTAAGGTTTTAAATATTTACCTCTGTTTTCTATACAAAGATTTATGATTTTAGCTATTATATTTAGGTATTTAATACATTTTAAATTAATTTTGTATATGATTTGAGGTAAGGATTCAACTACGTTTTCTTGCATATGACTACCCATTTGTGCCAGCACCATTTATTGAAAAGACAATTCTTTCCCCATTGAATGGTCTTGGCAGACTTGACCGGAACACTTGATCATATATGTATGGGTTTGTTTCTGGATTCTCAGTTTTTTTCCATTGATCTATATATAGATATTCTTATACAAATTTAAATTCTTATAGAAATATAAAACTATTATAATTATTATAGCTTTATAAAAACTTTTGATATTTGAAAGTGTGAGTTGCCTAACATTGTCTTCCTTTTTCAAAATTGTTTTAGCCATTTGGGGATCACTGCAATTTCATATGAATTTTACAATAGGCTTTTCTTTTTCTTTCTTTCTTTTTTTATAGTGACAGTAGGGGAGATACAGAGACAGACTCCCTCATGTGCCTTGACAAGGATCCATTTGGCAACCTCTGCCTGGGGTTGATGCTCTATCCATGTGGGGCCTTTGGAATGAAGCTAGTTTTAGCTCCTGAAACGGAAGCTCCTCAGGAGCCAGCCTCGGTGCCTGGGGCAAATTGTTCCAACAGAGCTATAGCTGCAGGAGGAGGAGAGAGAGAGAGAGAGAGAGAGAGAGAGAGAGAGAGAGAGAAAAGGAGGAGGAGGGGGAGGAGGAGGGGGAGGAGGAGGGGGAGGAGGAGGGGGAGGAGCGGGGAAAAGCAGATGATCATCTCTCCTGTGTGCCCTGACCTGGAATTGAAACTGGGACTTCCAGATGCCGGGTCAAGGTACTCCTGCTAAGCCAAGCAGCCAGGGCCACAATAGGCTTTTCAATTTCTGCAAAAAAGAAAAAGATGTTGGGATTTTGATGGAGAGTAAATTGAAAGCATAGATAGATTTGAAAGACATATCAATATTATATCTTCCAATTCATAAGCACAGATACCTTTCTATTTATTTATTTTTATTTCTTTCTATGACATTTTATAGTTACCAGTGTAATCATAGATTAAGATATAGTTTAATATCACATACATTAATAATAATATAGTTTAATATAACATCAATTAATCATATCTTAAATCAAAGATAAATTTATTCTAAATATTTTTTGTTGAATGTTATTATAAAAAAATTTTATTACTAAATTTCTAAGTTTTTATGTTGATTTTGTATTCAGAAACTGTTGAACTCTTTTATTGTTTTTTAAGAGAGAAAGAGTGGGGAGAAGTGGGAAGCATCAATTTGTAGTAGTTGCTTCCTGTATGTGCCTTGATTGGGCAAGGCCAAGGTTTTGAACCAAGGACCTCGGCATTCCAGGTTGACACTTTATCCACTCTGCCATCATAGGTCAGGTTGTTGAATTCTTCTTATAGTTTTAATAGATTTTTGTGGAGTCTTTTCAGAATTTTTTTAGATAAGGTCATGTCTTCTGCAGATAGAAAAACTTTACTTTTTTTTTCCAATTTTGATTTTGTTTATTTCTTTATCTTATCTAGTTTCTCCTGTTAGAACTTCCAGTAGAACATTGAAAAATATTGGTGAAAGTGGGATGCTTATCTTGTTCCTGAATTTGGGGGTACAACTTTCAGTCTTTCACCATTTAGTATTATGTTAGGTGTGGGTTATTGAATTACAAATGCTTTTTATCATGTTGAGGAAATTCCTGTGCATTTCTACTTGGCTCTGTTTTTATCATGAAAAAAGTTTGGAGATTGTCAAATAAAATTTCTATGTCAATTGAGATAATTGTGTTTGTTTTCCCTTTATTCTATTACTGAGGTTTATTATATTGACTAATTTTTGTAACTACCCTTGAATTATTGAGATAAATCCCATTTGATCATTGTGAATACTCCTTTTAATATTTTGTGGATAATGTTTGGTATGATTTGTTAAGGATTTTTTATCTATCATATATATATACACACACACACTCTTGTTTTCTAGTGGTGTATTTGCATTAGGGTAATATTGATCATATAGAATGATATAAAAATATTTTCTCCTTTTCTATTTGTTGGGAGAATTTGAGAAACATTTGATGCTATCTTTTTAAATTTTTGGTAGAATTAACCAGTGATGTAATCTGGTCCTGATCTTTTTGTTTGGATGTTTTTGATTAATAAATCAACTCATTTTTTATTCTGTTAGAATTTTCTTTCTTTCTTTTTAAGTTATTTTAGTAATGTGTATCACTCTAGGAATTTATCCACTTCATTTGAGTTTTCTAATTTGTTAGAATTCAATTGTTTATGATATTATCTTAAAATTCTTTTTGTTTTTGGTTATGTCATACTTATTTATCTGTAGTGCCAGTAGTAATCTCCATCTTCATTTTCTATTTCAGTTATTTTTGTCTTATGCCTAATTTTTATAGTCAGTCTCCTTAAATGTTTGTCAATTGTGTTGCTCTTTCAAATAACCAACTTTGTCTTTACTGGTTCATTTTTGTTTCCATTATCTATATTATTTATTTCCATCCTAATCTTTGTTATAGCCTTTTTCCTGCTAGTTTTAGGTTTATTTCTTTTTCTAGTTCATTAAGGTATAAACCTAGGTTATTGATTTGACATCTTTCTTCTTGTTCAATGTAGGCATTTATAGGCATAAATTTCCCTCTGAACTCTCCTCAGAAGTGTTAAAGAGTGAAATATAGAAAGTGTTCTATCATTTTTTTATTACATCTTAGTCTTAGTGAGCCTGGTTTCAAGGGCTGTGACCTTTAAAAATGTATCTTACTCCACCATTTCCCCCCCTCTTTTCTCCACCTTACGTGAGGCAGAAGTATTAAAGCAGGGTAATTTTTTCACCTGCTAACTCTTTGCATCTGACTCCATATGGTGTTGTTTCTTCTGATTCTCACAGACTTGTTTATGGCTCTCCTGAAATGACTTCTGGATTACTCGTAGTTTCAATCAGTGCCCTGAATCACAGTTTATGTATGTTAGGCAGGGAGAAAAAAATCCAGAGAAGGGTAAAGTTCAATACATTTTGGAAAATAGGAAATATTAGCATTGCCAAATGTAATTGGAAATACAAAGAAAATCATGTTTAAGAGGCTTAGTCCCTCACATACTCACACACACACACACACACACACATACACATACAAACACTAAATGTTTTGAGGCTCTTTTTGAGAGTGAGTGCTGGATTTACAGATGGTGTCTCTGTGATTCAGTTTGATTTCATAGATCTGTTTGTTGTTTTAAATATTTTGAGATTTGAGGAAATTCATTTTCTCTTATTTTGAATATGTGTATATCCAGAATACTCACTTATTTATTTCTCATTTCTTCAAAAGTAAAAATGATTAAAAGAAAAATAATGTACCAACACAGCTAAATAAATAAAGAGCATACTTATTTTGATAATGCTTATCAAAATGAGCATTATTGCTTTTATTTTAAAAAGAAGTTACATAAAAAGACTTGTGATGGTATCTTTACATTTAAAAGTTATTTTGTCTATTTTACCCAAAAGCAACATCAAATCAATTATGAATATGTTATGGGATTCCATATAAACACCATTAAAATGTATTTTGTGGAAATCTTATTCAAATACAGGCATCCAAAAACCATTAAGTTTATATTTCCCATTAGAGTTGTCACATTTATAAACCTTTACATGTGCCCATAAATGTAATCTCATCCATATATTGAGGGTATTTTTCAACATCACAAAATATGAAGTTACTGGGAAAATAAATTTTAGAAAACACCATGACTTGTGATGTCTTAATTTGTATAGCCTTCATTCAGCCTTTATCCTCACATAGACTCAGATTCAAACTAAAAATACAATGAAATGATTCATTCCTCGATATTAAAAGAAGCAAAGTTCTGTAGCTATACTCGTAAAAATACTAGATGAACAGGAAGATAGGCTATAATTGACTCTAATTGATGCTCCTGACCGTTATAGCACATCTTCTTTTTAATACTGTGTGCAGAAGAACTTGCTACATTTTAAAGTATTAAAAACATGTCTTGCATAAAATAAACTCACTGATATCTGTAATTAACACTTTAGCAGTAATAAGAGGTGTCATTCTAAAAAATACTGCTTTAGAAAAATATTTAGAGGTAATATAAAAATGCTGTAGATTACATATAATTTGTTCTTTTTAAAGTACATTTTAGGCCTGACCAGGCAGTGGCGCAGTGGATAGAGTGTCGGACTGGTATGCCAAGAACCCAGGTTCGAGACCCCGAGGTCGCCAGCTTGAGTGTGGGCTCATCTGATTTGAGCAAAATCTCACCAGCTTGGACTCAAGGTCGCTGGCCTGAGCAAGGGGTTACTCGGTCTGCTGAAGGCCCGCGGTCAAGGCACATATGAGAAAGCAATCAATGAACAACTAAGGTGTCGCAATGCGCAATGAAAAACTAATGATTGATGCTTCTCATCTCTCTGTCCCTTTCTATCCCTCTCTCTGACTCTCTCTGTTTATGTTAAAAAAGTTTAAAGTACATTTTATTATATTTATTAAATAAACAATTATTAAAAACTATTCTATCTAAAGTTATAACTACTCTCCATGATGTATATAGTTCCTTCAAGTGTTCTGTTTATGATAGTTAAACAATTGAAATATTAGATATGCTTTTACTCCTACATTTTTTTACCTAATACCTTTAACTAATAAGCATTTTCTCAGTTTATTCCAATGACATTACTTAAATGTTTAAGTCATCACCATATACTAAGCATTTCCTTCATGTTTAAAAATGTAGACTATTTCCAAATTCAGCTGTTGTTAAAAAAAACACTATTTTAAATCTTTGTACATATCAATATTTTCTATTTATTTTTTATTTATTCATTATAGAGAGGGGGGAGAGAGAGAGAGAGAGAGAGAGAGAGAGAGAGAGAGAGAGAGAAGGGGGAGGAGCAGAAAGCATCAACTCCCATATGTGCCTTGACCAGGCATGCCCAGGGTTTTGAACCGGCAACCTCAGCATTTCCAGGTTGACACTTTATCCACTGTGCCACCACAGGTCAGGCCATATCAATATTTTCAATTAATAGTTTTAGAAGAAACAGCTGAAAAATATCTGTGATTGACAAAGAAACATTTTTAATTTTTTGACAGAGACACAGAGAGAGAGTCAGAGAGAGAGATACATAGGGACAGACAGACAGGAAGGGAAAGAGATGAGAAGCATCAATTCTTTGTTGCAGCACCTTAGTTCTTTGTTCATTGATTACTTTCTTATTTGTGCTTTGACCAGGGGGCTAGAGTAGGGCTAGTAATCCCTTGCTCAAACCAGAAACCTTGGACCTCAAGTCAGCAACTTTTGGGCTCAAGCTAGCAACCATGGGGTTACGTCTATGATTCCAAACTCAAGCTGGTGAGCCGGTGCTCAAGTTGGATGAGCCCATGTTAATGCTGGTAATCTTGGTGTTTTTTGAACCTTGGGTCCTCCATGCCCCAGTCTGATTCTCTGTTGACTGTGCCACTGCCTGGTCAGGAGACAAAGAAACATCTTAAAATGTCTTGATACATGGGTACAAGTTGTCAAACTGCTTTATAAAATGATAAATCCACTTAAGATCTTATAAATACTTAACAGCCTAGGTATTTTATTTTCTAATTTTGTTTTAAACTGTATTTTTCTTCTCACTAGGGAGGCAGGCAATTAATACATCTCTTTGTTATGTGTGGGTTTAAGGAATTATCAGTTCATTTCCTTTACTCATTTTTTAATTAAAGTCTGAGTGTTTGCATTTTATTGCTGTGTACATGTTCTTTGTGTCATAAAATATAAATGTATGTCACATGGCAATAAATGTGTTCCTCATTTTTGATCTGTAGATTTTGGTTACTATTTTACATAGACTTTTTTGCTATTTTTTAAATTAAATTTTTGGGGTGATATTGGTTAATAAAATTATATAGATTTTAACTGTATAATTTTATGACATATAAAATTTGAATATCCATAAAGTTAAAATCCATCTTCTGCTTTATGTCTACACAATATTCCAGTCCCTCAAAAGTAGAGTTAGTACTAGATACATTATATTCATTATATTTATTTGTATTTTCCTACAAAAGGTATTATTCACACATTGTTCTTTATGCCAGGAAAAATAAAAAGAGCAGTCATGCTAGTTTTCTTTTTTACTTAGTTATAGTTCATTTGATTTCACATAAGATGTAAGTAGTCTTGAATGAATTAAAGTAATTTAGGAGAAAACAACTGACCAAAATCAGGGGCAGGAAAACACAAAAGAAAGAAACAATCAAAAGTAAGGAACAATATAAATTTTGTAGATACTAAATCAAAGTTCTACAAGATTAAAGTTGAACTGCAGCCCTGGCCGGTTGGCTCAGCGGTAGAGCGTCGGCCTAGCTTGCGGAGGACCCGGGTTCGATTCCCGGCCAGGGCACACAGGAGAAGCGCCCATTTGCTTCTCCACCCCTCCGCCGTGCTTTCCTCCCTATCTCTCTCTTCCCCTCCCGCAGCCAAGGCTCCATTGGAGCAAAGATGGCCCGGGCGCTGGGGATGGCTCTGTGGCCTCTGCCTCAGGCGCTATAGTGGCTCTGGTCGCAACATGGCGATGCCCAGGATGGGCAGAGCATCGACCCCTGGTGGGCAGAGCGTCGCCCCTGGTGGGCGTGCCGGGTGGATCCCGGTCGGGCGCATGCGGGAGTCTGTCTGACTGTCTCTCCCTGTTTCCAGCTTCAGAAAAAATAAAAAAATAAAAAAATAAAAAAAATAAAAAAAATAAAGTTGAACTGCAAATCTGGCCCAAATAAAATAGATACACTTTCAGCTATGTTATTTACTTTGTCAAGAAGTTACACACATTCTGATTTGTCAGAGGAAAAGGATCCTTTCCCAGGCTTTGTTAAGGAAGTAATTTTAGACATGGATCTCATAGTGGATCCATGCAAAATTAATGATATAAAAAGTGTTGGCAGCTATATACCTTCAATAAATGAAATATGAGGTTGCATTAAACTATGGCTTGTCACACATTTCCTTTTCATGGTAGTCTTCAATGATGATATATGTAATGGTTTCAAAGTATAGGTCTATGGTCACCTGGGTAGGGAGCAAAACAAAGTAACCAGAGTCTCTAGCTTTCTGTCATCTGGCTTGATTCAAGAAAATAACCAGAAAAAAATGGATTAGGTTAGTGATGAATTGCAAGCTGTGTTATAAATACATCAATTATTTCCAATTAAAAAATTTTATCAAAATCCAAATATCAGACATTTTGAAGTCGTAATCTCTATCCTGGGTCTCTGTGGTTCATTGGTGTGTGTTCTCCTTTGAAAGTAAGGAAGACAGCTCCAGGTGCTGTGTGAGTGCCCTGAAGAGGAGAGCTGAGGATATTATTTAGAGTGATTCGGTTTCCCTATTTGTTCCAATTGTTTATCTTGTGTATTAAAACTCCACTGTCACTACATTTTCTGATTATCAAAATTTTAATAAATTCTTTGTTTTAAATATTTTTATTGGACAGAGATTTTATCTTAATATTAGATTACCAGTGAACATTTGGTTTACCTATTATTTATTTATTTTTTGAAAATGTTACCTGAACAGGTCCTGACATACCTGCAAATAATAACATCCATAACTACTCCTCAGCATTTTCTCTTTACCCAGGTTTTTGCTTAAAAGCTACTTCCTGAGAGAGAAGTACATGGATCCTTTTGTACAATGTATGCCCTCACACCCTCTCTATCCAATCACTGGATTTTATATGCTTCACAGTATTCATTTTAGTATTTCTCCCACGGTAAAATGCAAAATCATGAATGTAAGAATTTAAAAATCTACAACATACTCTAGCACATAGTAGTGAATCAGAGTATTTGTGGGTCATTGAATTAGAGAAAAGTGAATGAAAATTAGAATAAAACTGTTAGAGTAAATCACATGTGCTGACTTCTTAATTATAGTATTTAATAGTAGTTGCAAATGAATATATTTTAGCATAATAAAATTGTCAAAGCGCACTTGCTCTGCAAGGAATGACTTAGGTAGAAAGATTCCCCAAGGTGAAGAAAGCACAAGGAGTCACAGGAAAGTGGTACATGCTTCAATGCTTTATCTCTTCTTCATCTCTGCTCCTGTTGCTGCAGCTCTTACTACTGCTTCTGAAGCTTCCTCCCACCCTCCAGCAGTGCCAGTGGAGATGCATATAGATATAGGGCTTAGGGACAACAGTGGCATGGGGCCAATATTATGTCAACCATTACATCCAATGGTGGGATTCAAATAATTTAACAACCAGTTCTCTATCCTAATGACCATTTTAAATACAAAAAACCCCAATATACCAAAAGGTAGTTTTTCATTTCATGCATTTAATACTTAAGTAAGAACAATAGAAGAGGTATACAAAACTAGATTATGTTATAAGAGTTTTAAAATATTAATGAAAACATATTAAATAATACCTGACAAAAAACAATACAAATTGGCATCACCATGGTTTGTCCAATGTATGTTTTGCACTTTTTCCTTTGACGTTATATGTTTTTTTACTGAAGTAACCAAGATGAGAGAATTAAAAAGTAATATTTTATCAAAGGTATAATGAGTTTTATGAAGTGAATAAATAAATATTACAAGCATAATTCCATCAATTTTTTTTCACCTATGGACAGAATAAACATTACTACGAGTACTTAGAATATGCTGTTGCACAGATGAACATTAAAAAAAATGTAAGAAATGTAAATTTGTGATTTCCACATTGGGCAGCTGCCCAGGCACCCACCATACAGAGAACCTTGATGACAAATGCAATTTTAAGAAACAGTTTAACAAACTCAACAAAAATTAAGTATCAGTTCTGTTATACTGGTGTTAACCAGCTGAATCCCACCACTGATTACACCAGCGTGGTGATGTCAGCTTGCTGAGCTGGCTATCCTACACCTAAAAAAGGCAGTCTTTCTGGCTGCTGACCTAGAAATGCGTGGGGACCAAAGCTGAGTCAGGAAACACAAATGCACATGGGTGCTGGAGCTAAGGCAAGCAGCCCAGAAAGTCATGGGATTCAGTACTTGCTTTTGCAGTTTCTCATGTTAAACAGAGCTCACATCCTGATCTTCACTAATAGGGTCCCCACAAAATTTTTTACCTGTTTTCTCTAATCATTGTAAAATATAAACATTGAATTTTATCAACATCTTAAGAATAAGATGGATGCAGTGCTTATTTTATCTGACCTTTCAAAATCATATATTATCTTGCATATTTTGGTAAACCCTACTTATAGGATCATTTTTCTATACACCCTTTACATGATCATTTCATCAAGGATTTTCATACCTACTCTTCACAACTTTTACTTAGTTTGTATTAAGCATAAATAAATTCATTTTTAGTAGTATGCTTTTCAAAATATTAAATATTTTTTCTTGAACACTTTTATTGCTTTTATTTTGGTTAAGAGCAAACAATAACTCTGCTATATTTAAGCAGTCAAGATTTTATTCTTTACATTAGCCAATTTATTGACATTATAGCTATTATTTGATGTTATATAAGAAATATTTTCATAAATATCTGTTTTAAGTTAATATTCAAATTTATAAAGAACAATTTTAATTCAAGTGAAAAGCAATTTTTAACCAAAGAAATAAACATTATATACTTACATTGTAGAGATGTGTGTGTGGTTGTTCATGTGTATGCATTAATTACCTATCATGTGTCTGAGCAAAATTGGGGTATCTATAACTAAAGAAAAGTTAAAATCATATATATTGAGACACAACTAGATAATCTCTATAAGATTACACATAGACAAATCAGCATTAGATGCATTTGTTTTTGTTCTAGATACAGTGTTATTTCTTCAGTTATTTGCTATAACACTAACAGGGCCTTAAAGACAAATGGCATTTGAGTTATCAACTAGAGAAAAAGCAGCCATTCTTTTTGTACTGGAGGATGGCACAACCCCTGGGTTTTAATGTTAATTATTTATTTGTGTATATTCTACAGGGTCTGCATTATTTTACAATCATGCCAATTTCTTGAATTGTTTTTATGCTAATAAATTGTACCAAATATTATGAAAATTGTGTAGAATACTCAACTGGAGTAGTAAAAGATTCCTTGCTTTTTCATACCTGACATAATGTTCAGTAAAAAAAACAAAACTTTTTTCTTCTCACTGTGATTCAAGGGAGAATCAGTTATTTCTAAAATTTGAATAAGCCATAGCACTGTATATATATTTACCTTGTGCTTGTTCATGTGCTATACAGGAAAGAAAATTAAAACTGTTTTTTGAGCAATATGATTTCAAAAGTGGTTTTTATTACACATTGACATGTTTATTCAGTTAAAAGTACAATTGAGGATGTTTTAAATGGAAGTTATTCCTCTTACTCTCTACTACATGTGTTTAAATGACTCAGGAAATACTAAACATTTTCTTGTCAGCAGACATTTCCCTCTGCAGCATTGGAAAAGCTAGTTAACATTTTGCTTCCATTTAATCTTTCACTTGTGATGTGATAGAGGAAGTCCACTGTTACTTGTAAGGAGCTTTGAAGTTGAAAGCCAGTGTGCA
Source organism: Saccopteryx bilineata (assembly GCF_036850765.1). Classification (NCBI taxonomy): domain Eukaryota; kingdom Metazoa; phylum Chordata; class Mammalia; order Chiroptera; family Emballonuridae; genus Saccopteryx; species Saccopteryx bilineata. The sequence goes on from NC_089498.1 coordinate 67,547,299, forward strand.
GCCAGAGAATGGGTTTCATTCAGTTAGATTTCAAATGATTAAATACAGGTAAGAATAAAACACCTCCCCAAACACTTGCTCTTTCTTTTGAAATGATTTTTTTTATAGACCATGAGTTCATTTCAGTTACTTTTTCAAACATATGTTTCACACATCTGTTTTTAGAGTTTTATTCTATTGAAGGAATGCATTCAAATCTTTTACGCCTATATTTTGAAATGACTTAACTTACCGCTCGTAATTCGTTTCCCCACTCAAAGAATAACTCAGTGAAAGTACAGACCGAACAAAATACTTGACAACTCTAAGGAGGAGCTAAAAACGTATGTATGGGTTAGCCCTAAATTGCCTCCTGTGTGAGGAGATCGTATATGTAACAGTAAGCTGTATAGCAAAATCTTTGAACTGTAAAATATCTCACTACATGTGAATAGAAATGTATAGTAACTTTTACTAACTAAAAATTCTCAAAGTAATCATTTTACTTTCTTATTTATAAAGTATGTTAGCTCCTTGGCATTTTAAAGTTTCCAGTTTTAAAGTTTAAAAAGTAAATGGATGTCCATGAGTTTTTTTTCTTGCTCAGTCCCTCCCCATATCTCCAGTGCGGTGATTGCTGATGGGAGAAAGGAGATGTGAGAAGGTGCAGGAGGGTGACGGAAGGAAACTTGACTTAAGGTGGTCAGCACAAAATACTGTGTACAGATGATGTGTTGTGGAATTGTGCAGCTGAAGCCTGTGTAATTTTTGTTAACAGTGTCATCACAATTAATTTAAATAAAAAGGAAATAAAATAAAATGAATGAAGAAGTAAATTCAAGTTTGTGGGATACTTGTGGTATTTATTCTGAAGCAATTTTCTCTTGCTCACTGTAAGACTTGTGAGCAAATGGGAAAAGATTTCTTCTGCATGTTGGAAAAGAGTACATATTTACTAGTGTTTTACTGGATTCATAACAACTTCTATATTTAATGAAAAATATTTGCCCTTTTATACTACTTAATAATACTTAAATTTATATCAATACTTATACCTATTACACTAGCAAAATTCCTACTTAGTTTATTCCATAATATATATTTACTAAAAATATAACTTAAAAAATTTATATATGAACCATTATGTCAAAATCTCCTAACAACAAAATTTGTGAAATTTTGCCTGCATTCATGGGTTTCTCATTTATGTCTGAGTTTTCCAGAAAAAGGACTTCTGATTTCTGCCTTCTGGCCTTGAGAATATTGAACCTGCAACAGAATTCTTGAGACATTGTTACCTTGCAGCTCCGAGCTGTCCTGCATTAGTAACTATTGCTATCCTTCATATTAAGTCAGTTAGATAAGTTTATTAATTTGCTGATCTTTTCAAAGATTGAATTTTTGGTTTCAATGATTTTCTCTAATGTTTTACCACTCTAATTAATTTCACTCAAATGTTTATGATTTCCTTCCTTCTGCTGTCTTTGTATTTACATTATTTTCTCCAATGTACTAGGCTAGAAGTTTATTTGACTGATTTGAGATCTTCTTTTTAATATAGGCATTTATACTTACAAGTACACCTCTAACCACTGCTTTAAATGCAGTGGATATGTTTAGATGCTTTAGATATGTTTATTATATTTATCTTATATATTATATTTATCCTCATTTTTATTCATTTCAATGTAATTCTAATGTGTTTTGTGATTTCTTTCTTGACTCTTTTTTATGGAAATATAGTGTTTGCTTTCAACATATTTGTAAATTTTCCAAAGTTAATTTTGTGAGTGATCTCTATTTTATTTCTTGGTGATCAAAGAATATAATTTATATGATTTTAATCTTTTTAATTTTTTTCTTTTTTTTTTACTTTTTATAGCCTAGCATAGAGTCTATTCTGGAGAATGTTCCATATATACTTGAGAAGAATCTATATTAGGCTGTTCTTTTGTTGAGTGTAGTATAAAGATCTGTTAGGTCTACAATTATATCTTACAACTTTGTTGAAATATTCTATTTTTTTTATGTAGTTGTTTTATCCACTATTGAAAGTAGGGTATAAAAATCTTGAGCTATTATTATTGAATTATATAAGTCTTTTCTAAATTCTGTCAATTTGTTTTGTCAATTTTTGCTTCACATATTTTTGGGCACTGTTAGCAGGTGTTTGCTTGTAATAGTTTATTATTTATAATTATTAATTGTTTATAATATTTATCAGTATAAATTATTATATAATATATTTGTTAAATGTTGCTGGTGAATTAATCAAATTATTATCATAATATGCCCCCTTTTATCTCTAGTAACATTTATTTGTTCTAAAGTCTATTTCCCCTGATACCAGCATAACCACTCAATCTCATGGTTGAGTTTGCATGGTATAATTTATTCATCCTTTTATTTTTAACTTACTTTGATCTTTTTTAAAAATTTTACTTTAGTGATATTAGTGAATATGCTGTGCAGGAGGTAGGTACACAAATGCAATTACTCACAGATGGATTTTAGGAGGATTTTATTGTGATTAATAACAATAAAAAATAATCAAGGTAAAATCAAAAGGGCTTTAGACTTATGTAACCTAAAGTAGAATAAGGCCCTGGCTGGTTGGCTCAGTGGTAGAGTGTCAGCCTGCTGTGTCTCAGGTTCTATTCCCAGTCAGGGCACACAGGAGAAGCAACCATTTGCTTCTCCACCCCTCCCCCCTCCATTCCTTCTCTATATCTCTCTCTTCTCCTCCCACAGCCATGGCTCAGTTGGACCAAGTTGTCCCCAAGCACTAACGACAGTTTTATGGCCACCTCAGGAGCTAAAATAAAATAGCTTGGTTGCTGAGCAATGGAGCAACAGCCATAGATGGGCAGAGCATCGCCCCATAGGGGCTTGATGGGTGAGTCCCGTTCAGGGCACATACAGGAGTCTGTCTCTCTGCCTCCCTGCTTCTCACTTAAGAAAAATATTAAAAATAAAAATTAAAAACGTTTTTTTGAAATCTAAAGTAGAATAAATGAAAAGCTTAGTATAATCAACACAACAATAAGTTACACATCACCAGATGGAGAAACATCAGCCTGGGCTCTAGAGTAATAGCTACTTAAAGCAATAGATTAAGAAAAAGAGAATTATGAGTATGTATAAATCTCACCAAACCATGGAGGAACACATCATCACACTAGGAAGCATCAGCTTGGGCTCCAATGTTGGCCAGTCACTGTGCACATCGACAAGGAAAAGGTCTCTAGAGCTTTAGGGGCAGTCTGGGATCCTACCTATTTAATGGAACAATTTTGGCTGATGGCTATTACACTAGGGCCCTTTATGCACAGCCTCTAGAAATAAAGAAGGATTACCACATTTAGGAAAAATTAACTAGGTCAGCAGTCAAATGATAAGAACATCCTCCCTAGCTTTAGGGGAAACTGCTCACCTGAGCAGTTTTGGGAAAAGAAGGACGACTTTTCCACCCCGAGTAAATGACAGTCATTCCTGTAACCAATTTTTGTGACCCTTATTGCTCATGTTCAATTGAGTTCAAATTCATATTTTTTAATGTACTGTTCCTCTACAGAGAAATAGAGAGAGAAAAGGAGAGACGAAGAGAGAAACAGGAATATTGATATGTTCCTGTATGTGCCCTGACTGGTTTCCAAGTGGTAATCTCTGTGCTTCAGGATGAATCTAACTGAGCTATCTGGCAGGGCAATCTGCTTGTACCTTTGAATAGAAATGTATTTGAATAGAATATATTGGGATCTTATGTTTGTGTATGTTCTTTTAATCCAATCTATCTCTGATTTTTTTATAGGGTTGCTTATTTATTTACATTTAATATTATTATTGATATAACTGAATTTTAAATTATATCTTACTGTTTTTTGTTCCTTTGTTCTTTTATGTTGTTTTGGGGATCTTTCACATTAATAAAATATTTTATAAATGAATTATTTTATTTATTTTTTTCACTATATATATATTTTAGTTATTTCATGATGATTGTTCTATGGCTAGCAATATACATTATAGTTTATCAGATTCTATTTTTTATTTATATCATCTTTATTCCAATAAGACATAGAAGCATGATTTCTATAAAGCTCTATTACCTTATCCCCATTTTTGTTTTATTATAGTACATATTACATCTATTTATGTTACCAACCAACACTATATAGTTATAATTGTCACAATATAATTTTAACTCTCTTAAAGAAGTCAAGAAAAGAAAGGACAGCATATATACATTTAAAAATTTTGTTAAAATAACCTTTGCATTTACAATTTCCGATTATATTTATATCTTTCTATTTTAGGTTAAGGTCCATTCTTCAGCTAGCAATGCTGATCGTAATCTCATCTTGATAGATTTCTCAGATTTTTTTCCCTAGTGAAGAATAGCAATATGTGTCTTTTTTTATTGCTTGTGAAAACAGTTATTAAGTAGAATATGTAATTTATAGCATAGAGCATAATACACATTGATTTGTCATTTGAACAGAGACAACATATTTTATCAAGTTTTATACAACAGTGAATTCATGTTATTCTTTAATACTTTTCTTAGGAAATTCTTTGCATAAAATTTTTATAACATTGCATGTTGTATGTAGAGCCTGGACATTTTCATCAGAATTCATTTTACAAATTTCTAATTGGATTAGAGGCTACTTGAATTCATAGTTTCTAACCTTCATTCCCACTTGGAGTTCTGATAATGCAACTACTCCTCTCAAATGAATGGGACACAAGAAAAGTAGCTGGTAAAAGAATATTGCAATATTAATACTCCCAGATACAAACCTGAAAGAGATTTTATAGAACTGGCATGTTACATTAAGATGAAAAGTTAGTAAAATACATTAGAAACTCCAGAAAATCAAAGAAACATGAAATTGTCAAATAGCAGGTGGTTGGGCCATTAGATGCCAATGAGAACCATATACTTTGCTAACTGTTCTAAGCATATTTCTTCTGCAAAGAGGAAACAGTAGGATGTTGATTGCCTCTCTTATCCTTGCTAAACTTGTATTACACTTTCAAAAGAAAAAAATGTCTTTTTAACTATAATTTATAGTGCATTATGTAATTTACTGCTACAATGAACAGGCCAAAAGTATTTGTTTAATTTAGAATTTGGAGACTGCTGTGCTTGGACCAATTAATGTAGCAAAGCAGAAATACTTTACTTTTGTTGAAATTCTACATTCCACACTCAATACTTGAGCAAGCTTTTGTTGATATGTCAGTTTTAACTGCATTTCATTTCCTTTGTAAGGTGAATTTTATTAATCACAGTCAAGATTCCCATTTAGAAAACAAACTCTTATAATGACTCACACATATTTCAACTTGTGCTGCAGGTATCCCACAATACTAATCCATTTCTTTTTTCATGATATGATCAATGATTATTTTCTTATTTAATAAATAATTATGGGGATTCTATTTGTATGTGTAAATATATAAAAATACTTATATTACTATTTTTATATAATTTGTCCATAATCATTGGTCTTATTTTAAGCTGACCTACTCTTTGATATATGTTGCCAAATACTTGAGGGATGTTTCTTTTTTTTAATTTTTTATTTATTAATTTTAGAGAAGAGAGTGAGAGAGAGAAAGGATGGAGGAGCAGGAAGCATCAACTCCCTTGAACAGACAAGTGCAGGGTTTTGAACCAGACACCTCAGCATTCTATGTTAATGCTTTATCCACTGTGCCACCACAGGTCAGGCAGGATGATTTTTAAGATTTATATTAATTATTCCTGCCATATTATCAGTAATTTGGAAGTCACAGACTTTAAGTCACCAGTAACAGGTAGAGGAGTAAGAAATGTTCTTTGGGCATTTAACCTAAACCCTAAGCATTACTATCTAGCCAAAAAACTGGAAAACGCAAGGTCCCAAATAATTAGCAGCAAATCAATATTGACAATAGGGTTATTGTTTCCCAGTTATTCTCCAGAAGTCAGGGTCTTTGCATATATCTTCAGAAATTGTACATTACCCAATATCAGGAACTTCCAATCACATCACAACTTGTGAACATCAACCACCTTCAGTTTAACTCCATTTGAGACCCTTTGTCATTAGGAGAGCCACCTGACCAGTTCAGGCATTGTTAATTTCATTTCTGTGAAAGAAACTGTTTACATAAGAAAGAAATATTCAGTCACCTTCTCAGTCCTGCTTCATCTTCTCTTCTGATGCTTCACACAAGCTGGTTCCAGTCATTATTTCACAGTCACCAGATACCACACCCAAGTTAGGCTTTAATTTCGTTGTTTCTTATCACCATCATATAATGATATGGATAACAGGAGATTTTTATGCATGAAACAAATTTTTTTTGTCTGTTTTCAACACACACACACATTAGCAAGGGAGAGATCGAAAAAGAGGGATAGAAAAATACAGGGACAGACAGATAGGAAGGGAGAGAGATGAAAAACATCAACTCATAGTTATGGCACATTAGTTGTTCATTGATTGCTTTCTCAGCTGTGCCTTGACAGGGGGGCTCCAGCCAAGCCAGTGACCCTTTGATTAAGTCAGTGACCTTGGCTCAAACCAGAGACCTTGGGCTTTAAACCAGAGATCTTCGGGCTTATGTCTATGATCCCACACTCAAATCAGCGACCCCATACCCATGCTGGTGAGCCTGCACTCAAGCCGGATGAGCCTATGGTCAAGCTTGAGACCTGAGGTTTTGAACCTAGGTGTTATAGTAATATAATATAATGTTATAGTAATTAAATATAGGAATATTAAAAAAATATGGAAGATATATAAAAGTAATTAAGATATAATATTAAAATTAATTAAGTAAATTAAATAAAGTTATGCCGTCTGGACAGGAATTAGTATAGTGTGTGCAGATGTGATAAATGACTGACTTTCAAGCAGGACCCCGTTATTGTGTTTGTGAAGGTATACATAGATAAGAAGTGGCTTGATTTCATAACTTTGTAAGTTAACATAAACAAGAAGTTTCCCAAAGAACATCTTAAAAAGTGGTTTGATGTAATATTTTAGTATATTAACATAAAAGGAGTTCTCTGTGAGGAACTCCTAAAAAAGTGGTTTGAGGTGATAATCCTGTAGACTGACACCTGTTAGAAAGCGTTGGCCAGAAAAGGTACTAAAGCTGAGGGGCCTCTGCTGAGGTAGTTGCCCAGACTCCAACATGAACGTGGACTGTCTCTGTACCACTCTGAGCTCTGACCAAAGACAGCCAAGAGGGGCATGACAACGGGGCCCCCTTAAGCTGTACCCAGGCACACCAAAAGGATTTGTGAGTAATAAATTGCCTGTGTGATTCTTGCAACTAATTTGTGTATCAGTTGTGTTTTTCCTCTGGTGGCAGTTAGTGTCAGCACTGATCTGCAGCATCCTCATAGCCGCCTCAAGAGTAGTCTCAAAGAGGCTGCCAGCCCTGCTAAAAAGCAGGAGTGTCCCACTGCACGAGGAAGTCTAATCAGGGACACCTGATCGATGTAGAGCTTGGGCTCTACTGGGACACTGTGTGCTCAGTTTTCTGGGTCAATGCTCTATCCAGTGTACTACTACTTGGTCGCCTGGTAGGGCATGTTTTCTGCATTCTTTAAATGTTTGGCTAATTTAACATCAGGCCCAGTTTATATCTGATTAGTGAAGATAAGCCTTTTCTATTCCTGGTAAATTTTATACTTTTTAAACCAATATTACCTGCTTTGTTTTCATTTTACTGAATAACTTTCTAATTTTTATTTATTTTGAGGATAATATAGATGTACATAATTTAAATAAACTGTCTAATAAGACTGGGAGATCAATATTATTATACAATTTTACAAACAGAGAAACTAAGTTTATTAATTCACCTATTGTCAGGCTGCTGATAAATAGTAGAATTATAGCCCCATTCTAGCTTATTCTAATATATAAACTCTTTCTACTGGTTAACAATTAGTCAAGATTTGCATTAATGTCAACTGTCCCTTTTACATTGTCTTGACTCTAACACTTTTGATCATGTTTGGCAAACTTGAATAAAACTATTTGGATTTAATATTTCTTTTATTAAGGGATATGTGTTTTCATCATTTGTCTTTAAATTTTTATATAAATACCACATTTTGTTTGCTAAGAGGGATGCATTATAAACACATTGAAGTCGGCAAAATCTAAAACATATTTTTAATTAATTAGACTTAGGTTATTACCACAAGTGTTCACAAATTAAGAATAATCCTGTGCCACTGATTTTTGTCAGGAGACACCATTTTAGGAGCCAAATCTGACTGATCTGTTGCAGCTGTTTGCTGATCAGTGTTGTCCCGCTTGATGAAAATATCATTTTAACCCCTGCATCCTTGGATGTTACATTATATCCTGCTTCTTGTAGTTCACATTTCGCATTTTACAGAACTAAGAAATTTAAAATTTTTACAAATAGAATATTCTCCAGATGATAAATTCAATTATATGAGTATTGGGAAGCATCTCTGCTTTGACAGTTAATTTTACTCTGCTTACTAGAAGAGATTTCCCTGGAAAATGAGAATCTTCAGAGCAATAGCTGAGTTCAAATCTCATATTGAGTGTGTGCCATCATTTCCTTCCTCATTGCAGAATTATTCACAATAGCCAAGACATAGAAGCAATATAAGTGTCTTTTGACAGATGAATGGATAATGAATATATAAGATACATACATAAAAATATTATTCAGTCATATAAAAAAAGGAAATTCTGTCATTTGTGACAACATGGATGGACCCAGAAGGAATTATGCTGGGTGAAATAGGCCAAACAGAGAAAGATAAATACTTCATGATTCTTTATTTTTTTTTTATGGAAAGCCAATTTCATAGAAACAGAGAATAGAATCACCAGAGGTTGATTGGAAGAGGCAAAGTAGAGAGAAAGAAGAGAAATGTAGGTCCCAAAGAGTACACACTTCCAGTTATAAGACAAATAGGTTCTGAGGATCTAATGTACACAGCATGGTAATTACAGTTTGTAATGTAAACTGTCTACCTGAAAGTGGATGAGTGGGTCTTAAGTATTCTCAACATACAAGACATGTGAACGTTAACAATGTGAGGCGATGGATGTTAATTACCTTAATCTTTGTAATCATTCCATGACATATATGTATATCAAATCATTATCTTGTATACTTTAAATATATTCAGTTATATTTTAAAATTTTCTCAATTAAGTTGAAAAACAGCAAGAAAAAATAAAGAAGACAGAAAATAGACATATTGCAGGTATGATTGAAAACCAAAGAAAACAGCCCACACAGCTTATGCCAACAGATTTGAAAATCAATGTGAAATAAATGTTTCTGGGAAAATAAATATTACTGTTATTGATTCAAGAAATGTAAAAAGTCATCAACTTAATTGAAAAGTCAATTAAAGGTCTCTCTGTAATATTCAGGAAATGTATATTTAATATACTTTTTAATTTGTTCCTTAGTACAGAAAATATTGGGAAAACTCTAAATTCATTTTATGATGTTAAATTATGTTGATAATACAATGATTAATATTAGCCCCCAGAAGAAAAGTTTGTACCAATTTTATTTACTAAATTTAATAACAAAATCATAAATATTAGCAAATAATATTTCATAGTTCTTTGATACTTTATTTTAAAAGTCATTATTTTCCCAAAAGTTGCAAGGATGATATACATTAAGGACTATTAGTACAATTTATCATATTGTCAAATATGGTTGTTGGAACAGGGCATGAAAGTCTGGGATTAGAAGGATGTATAACAGGGGTCCCCAAACTTTTTACACAGGGGGCCAGTTCACTGTCCCTCAGACAGTTGGAGGGCCGGACTATAAAAAAAAACTATGAACAAATCCCTATGCACACTGCACATATCTTATTTTAAAGTAAAAAAAACAAAACAGGAACAAACCCAATATTTAAAATAAAGAACAAGTAAATTTAAATCAACAAACTGACCAGAATTTCAATGAGAACTATGCTCCTCTCACTGACCACCAATGAAAGAGGTGCCCCTTCTGGAAGTACGGCAGGGGCCGGATAAATGGCCTCAGGGGGCCACATGCGGCCCACGGGCCATAGTTTGGGGACCCCTAATGTATAAGATATTCAAGAACAGCACCAAATTCCCCAGATTTTGCTGACTACACATGTAAAAGAAATACCGGTCTGTGTAATTTTATCAATAAACAATCTTGTGGCTAGGGGTAGACTCTCTTTTGTTTCACTTATCGCTACATAAGAAACTACTCCATAATTTAAGACCTTAACACACAACTAATTTATTATTTCTCCCAATTCCACCACCTGGGAATGGCACAGCTGGGTAGTTAATCTGCTCTTCATGGTGTCTGCTGGGGATAGAACTTCCAAGGTAGGTATTTTAGTGCACTAGATCTGCCATAAAAAGAAAATACTACTAAGTAGGTTTATTTATTTTTCACAGTGCTGAAGGCTGGAAGTTCAATATCAAGATGGTAGAACTTTGCCCCAGTTGGATAGCTCAGTTTTTTAGATCATAGGTCCTATGCACAAGGGTTGTGGGTTCGATCCCCAGTCAGGACATGTACAGGAATAAATCAATGTTTCTGTCTCTCTTGCTCTCCCTTTCTCTCTCTCTCAAATCAATAATAATAATAATAATGAAAAGATGCCATTAGCCTGACTAGGCGGTGGCACAGTAGATAGAGCATTGGACTGGGACATGGAGGACCCAGGTTCGAGACATCGAGTTTGCCAGCTTGAGCACGGGCTCATCTGGTTTGAGCAAAGCTCACCAGCTTAAGCCCAAGGTCACTGGCTCGAGCAAGGGGTCACTCAGTCTGCTGTAGCCCCCCACTCAAGGCACATATGAGAAAGCAATCAATGAACAACTAAGGTGCCGCAACAAAGAATTGATGCTTTTAATCTCTCTCCCTTCCTATCTGTCCCTATCTGTCCCTATCTGTCCCTCTTTCTGACTCTCTCTGTCTCTGTCACAAAAAATAAAAAGAAAAAAGAAAAAAAAAGAAAAGAAAAAAGATGCCGGCCCCTTGGTATCACTACTTGTCTTTGCTTTGCAGACAGTTGCCCTCTCAGTGTCCTCACATGGCCTTTTCTTTATACGTATGCATCTCCATCTCTGGTGTCTTCCTCTTACAAGGGTATGAGCTCTATTGGATTACATTTCTACCCTTACAACCTCATTTAATTTTAGTTACCACTGTGTAGGCTACATTTATAAATATAGTCACCCTGGGGGCCAGAACTTTAACATATAAATCTAGAGGAAATAGGAAAAGGAGCTATTCGGTCTATAACAGTGACTTTATCACTCATTTCAGTTGGGATTATGGCTGGAAACTCTGGACATTGGCTTCAGGGTCTCTCTCATGAATAGTAGGCCAGGAAGTGATAAGGTATTTCTGGCATATTGTATTAGTCAAGTTGAGTCACAGGCCAGCCCAGATTAAGAGTGGAAAGAGTGAAGAAATGAACTTCTCTTCTACATATGTGTACAAATAAGTAAAGAAGAAATTAATTGAAATTCTTTTTATTTATTTGTTTTTACAAATAAATCTGTGATTACAATAATCTCACTTTATTTATGATAGATTCATTTAAATAATTCCCATGGATGCCTGAAACCATGATTACATGGAACCATAGTGATATGTTTTCTATTCATATCTTCCATTGACAAATTAAATGTTTTCTTCTTAACTAATCACTTATGGACTGTGGCTGTCACTTTTGCATTTTCAGGTGTGACAGCAAAAGTAGCACAAATTTCTTTTTTCCTTCTCCATAATTTCACAGAAGATTTGTTCTTACTGTGGATTTTAGCAACCTCAGTTTATAATTTCTTTTTTTTTTTAATTGAGAACTTTCATCTTTTGACTTAAAGGAAGCATTTTACAGCTTCTTTTTGGCATATCTGAATTGCCAGCAATACTACTTTTGTGCTTTGGGGCTATTATTAAGTAAAATAGAGATTAGTTGAACACAAGTACTGCAATATCACTGAAGTCAATCTGCTAATCTTTTTTTTTTTTTTTAATAATTTTATTTTTTTAATGGGGTGACATCAATAAATCAGGATACATATATTCAAAGATAACAAGTCCAGGTTATCTTGTCGTTCAATTATGTTGCATACCCACCACCCAAAGTCAGATTGTCCTCTGTCACCTTCTGTCTTGTTTTCTTTGTGCCCCTCCCCCTACCCCTTTCCCTCTCCCATTCCCCCCCTCCCCCCCGTAACCACCACACTCTTATCAATGTCTCTTAGTTTCACTCTTATGTCCCACCTACGTATGGAATAATGCAGTTCCTGGTTTTTTCTGATTTACTTATTTCGCTTCATATCATGTTATCAAGATCCCACCATTTTGCTGTAAATGTTCCAATGTCATCATTTCTTATGGCTGAGTAGTATTCCATAGTGTATATGTGCCACATCTTCTTTATCCAGTCATCTATTGACGGGATTTTTGGTTAATTATTTTTTAATTTATTCATTTTAGAGAAGAGAGACAGAGAGAGAGAGAGAGAGAGAGAGAGAGGAGCAGAAAGCATCAACTCCCATATGTGCCTTGACCAGGCAAGCCCAGGCTTTTGAACCGGTGACCTCAGCATTCCAGGTCGATGCTTTATACACTGTGCCACCACAGGTCAGGCCACAACCCACTAATCTTGCTGGCGACTAAATAACTATTGGGTAGAGAGGGTAAACAGGGTGGAAAAGTTGGTCATAGGGATGATTCACATCCCAGAGTGGGGGGTGGAGCAGGCAGCACAATATTTCATTATGCTACTCAAAACTGCATACAATTTAAAACCTGGAAATTGTTTACCTTGAAATTTTCCTTTATTGTTTTCAGACTATCATTGACTATAGGTAATTTAAAACTATAGAAAATAAAACTATGGATAAAGGGGGACTACTAGTATATTTAAGGTATACAATGTGATGTTTTGATATATGTACAAATTGTGAAATGATAACTACAATGAAACTAATTAACATACATTATATCCTATAGTTACCTTTTTAAAACAAAATTCAAGTATGAAATATAATATTATTTACTATTGTCACCATGCTGTACATTGTCTCTAATACTTATTGTCTTATAACTGAAAGTTTGTACTCTTTGATAAATATCTTCCCTTTCTCCTCACCCCAGGAAGAAATTGATTATTTTTTTTTTGGAGGTTCTCTATCACACTAAAATTTATTTTCCCAATATCAATCAACATATAAAGATTAATTCTAGCATAACAAATTCATTTTCACAATAGGAATATTATACAAACTCAAAAAAATTTTTTTTCATCTGTACAATAGAATGAATGTAGTCTAGATTTGAAGCCTGATGTTTAAAACAGTACTAGAATTGTTAGGAAGAGATGAACTGACACTGGTTAAGAAACTCCAGGCTTGACCAAAAGTTTTACTTTACTTTCTGTGCTACAATTTCCATTCATTTTCCTTATCCTTTTATTAAACTCTGATTACAGCCTAGTATTGGTTCTGCTCTCAGAAAAAAGGAATGGCTTTATGTCTGTACTTGAGGTGCAATCATACAGAGAAGAGAGCAGTACTCTTTGCTTAAAGACCAGGAAGAATGTATTATGAGTAATCAAGAATGCGAGACAGCCCAACCAATGAATTGCAATAAGGCAAATGCTATCTATAACAGAGATAGTAACGAGGCAGCATCAAGTTCCCAATCTCACAAGAAGCAGTAATCTATGAGATAATGTTGGTGAATGCTAGTGCTACTGTGACTGGATGGAGGATAACATCATACAAGCCCTAGTCATACTTATCTCACTTATGTTTTTTAATGTATCTGGTCCTATTTGTGTATTAGGTCCCATTTAGATCATTTATATCTTCTAGTGTACAACAGGCAAAAAGCAAATATCATAGCATAACATAAGACATACTATATAAACATAAGTTCATGGATGGACATAATATTTACAGAAAGTTATGTCTTTTCTGATGAGTAAGTTTATCTCAGTTTATTAGTGAAATACAATTAGTAAAACCACTGCCTACTACCTTATTTCTCACTGTTACCCCCATTATACTTTACCCTTTGTCACATCACTTGTAATTCTCTGACAGTGTTTTGTTATTTCACATTTTTATTTTTTATTATCAGTCCCTGATCCTAGATTCTCCCATATTTTTGTGCTTCCTCAAAAATCACGCACTAGCATTTAGGGCAAGCCCACCTCTTCAGTGAAACATTTCCTGACCATTCTTAGCTCCTAACAATTCTGTCTTCCTATATTGTGATCTCCTTGATTATATATGGATCATATCTTACATTAATATCCAAGGAAAATAACAGTAAATATTTTAAATGATTAAAAGGATTACATAATATTCATAGTATTGAGAGCTCCTTACTGTCTCTCAATACTGTGAAATTTTTATTTTGAAGAAACTTGACAAAAGCACCAATTAATCCGTATATTTTCTTGAGATGCATCTACACATTGAATCCTGGAGGAAAATACCTTCAGTATTATAAATGTTCTTAGAATAAATGCACAGAGTAATCCTAATAATAATCCTTCCTGGCACGTGTTTTGGTCGAATAAGAAAAACCATAACAAATATGCTTCGAAAATTCTTTGGTCCAAAATGTCACTTTAGATCATCTTTTCCCAGGTAAAGACAAATGTGATTCTAACAATGTTTGGCCAGCAAATGCATTTTTATTGATGTAAGTTGAATTTTTTCCTTTATAAACTAAAAGTTAACAATTTGAAAAATTGAAGAGACATATAAATGTTTAGTATACAAGAAGAGACATATATAATAATATTTAAAAGAGTAGAGTTTTCATGTTTTCTTCTTGGTATGTGACCATAAAAATTATTTTTAGGCCTGACCTGTGGATAAAGCATTAACCTAGAATGCTTAGGTTGCCGGTTCAAAACCCTGGGCTTGCCTGGTCAAGGCACATATGGGAGTTGATGCTTCCTCCCCCTCCCCCTGTTCTCTCTATCTCTTTCTCTCTCTCCCTCTTTTCCCTTTATTTCTCTAATAAAAAAATGAATCAATAAAAAAATTATTTTTAATGTTTATAGTATAACAATTTTTGTTTTCCTTTTAATATTAAACAAAAATAGTATAAGTATTCAGTGTTATTTCTGATACAGGTAATCAAGTAGATATCAATGTATCTCTATATAATCAGGTCACTTTATTGCAATCATCAGAAATTGACTTCAATTTGCTTAAGCATAAGAAAAATACTGGAAGACTATCAGGTATTCTAAGATCACCCGGAAGACTAGATAATTGTATCTAGAAAGTAAACAGACTTTACCACCACTCTATGTTACTGCCACTGACACACTTTAACCGCTGATGTGAATAACTTCTAAAAATTTTTATACGTTAAATTCAATTCTAAAGACTTCAAGTCTCTAGTTGACACTACTTGATGGGGGACAAGGATTGGAAATATCTTATCTTGTTTTTACTTGTTATATGTGGTCCGATCTGGGTAAAAAAAATTACCCAAAACAAAAAGAATGCTGAGAAATGGGTAGTCTTTATATGTACAAACATCCAGTATGCATTTTTAATACATCATAATTTGTATACTATATATCAATATATCATGGGAATAAAAAGATAAAAATAATATATTGCTGTATAGAATATGGAAACTTCATTTATACTAATCAGATTTTTTCTACAGGATAAGAACTGACAATTACAGACTAAACATAAAAAAAAAATCACCAGAAATAGTTTTGTCTTAGTGTCCCCAAAGTGAGTTAGTGGCAGACAAGGTGGGAACTCCATATCATATTATGTCATTTGAAAATATCATCTCCCATTTAGTTGGCTGTCTGTTTGTTTTGTTGTCAATTTCTCTTGCTGTGCAAAAACTTCTTAGTCTGATGTGGTCCCATTCACTTATCTTTGCCTTCACTTCCCTTGCCTTTGGAGTCAAATTTAACAACAGCTCAGATAAGGGCTTAATATCCAAAATAAGAACAACAACAAACAAACAATCCAATAAAAAAGTGGGAAGAAAACATGAACAGACACTTCTCCCAGGAAGAAAAACAAATGGCCTACAGATATATGAAAACATGTTCATCTTCATTAGTTATTAGAGAAATGCAAATTAAAACTACAATGAGATACCACCTCACACCTTTTAGATTAACTGTTATCAACAAGACAGGTAATAGCAAATGTTGGAGAGGCTGTGGAGAAAAGGAACCCTCATCCACTGTTGGTGGGAATGAAAAGTAATACAACCATTATGGAAAAAAGTATGGTGGTTCCTCAAAAAACTAAAAATAGAACTACCATATGACCCAGCAACCCCTCTACCGGTTATATACCCCCAAAACTCAAAAACAATGATACATAAGACACATGCAGCCCCATGTTCATTGCAGCATTGTTCACAGTGGCCAGGACATGGAAACAACCAAAAAGCCCTTCAACAGATGACCGAATAAAGAAGATGTGGCACATATACACTATGGAATACTACTTAGCCATAAAAAATGATGACATCGGATCATTACAACAACATGGATGGATCTTGATAACATTATACGGAGTGAAATAAGTAAATCAGAAAAAACTAAGAACTGCATGATTCCATACATAGGTGGGACTAAGAGACATGGACAAGAGTGTGGTGGTTAACGGGGGGGGGATGGGTAAGGGAGGAGAGGGAGGGAGAGGGGGAAGGGGGGGCACAAAGAAAACTAAATAGAAGTTGACAGAAGACAATTTCAATTTGGGTGATGGGTATGCAACATAATTGAATGTCAAAATAACCTGGAGATGTTTTCTCTGAACATATGTACCCTCAGTTATTAATGTGACCCCATTAAAATTAATAAAAAAAATTAAAAAGATATGTCATTTGTTTCAAAAGAGTAAAACTCTACAAATTGTGATACTGTTTATTGAACCTTCTTCATAGTGTGATAATAAAGTAAATGTCACTGGTTATGATTCAGGATATAAAGACATTCTTCTGAAACTGCTGAATGCAAATCAAATCACCAAGAATAGCATCAAATGGGGTTACTAGGATAGAGACTATTGAAGAACATAAAAATACTAACAATGTATCACCACTGAAGTCCCTGTCATATAATAATTCTTGAAAAGGTGAACAAAAGTCACAGGTAATATGTATCATCACTGCTAGAACTATTTAAACTTAGAAGTAATAGACAAAAATTATAAACAGAGGTATTGGCATATTTGAATATACAACACTTAAAACTAATATATTTTAAAATAAACAAATCAAATATAAAGGCAAACAGTATGTTGCTTAAATTATTTTCAATAAATATGACAATAAATATATATTAATATATATTATCAGGATAATATGCATATTTATAATATATATTTAATTATATATATATATTTTTTTTTAGTGAGAGAAAGAGAGAGAGACAGGAAGGGAGAGATGAGAAGCATCAACAGTAGTCACATCACTTTAGTTGTTCATTCATCGCTTTTCATATATGCCTTGACTAGAGGGGCTTTAGCAAAGCTAGTGATCTCTTGCTCAAGGCAGTGACCTTGAGCTCAAACCAGCAACCTTAAACTTTAATCTAGACTCTTTGGGTTCAAGCAGTGACTGTGGGATCATGTCTATGATCCCACACTCAAGCTGGCAATCTCATGCTCAAGCTGATGAGCCTGCACTCAAGTTGGCAACTTCCGGGTTTCAAACCTGGAACCTCAGCATAACAGGTTGAAGCTTTATCCACTGTGCCACTACCAGTCAGGTAGATTAATATTATTAATGCATAGAAAAATTCTTACAAATTGATACCTTTTAAGATCTCAATATATAGATGGATAAAGTACATTATTAGTGTCAAGAAGAAAGATACAAGGCCCTGGCCAGTTGGCACAGTTGGTTAGAGCATCATCAGGAAATGACAAAGTTGTGAGTTTGATCCCCAGAACCAACCAATGAATGTACAACTAAGTGGAAAAACAAATGAATGCTCCTCTTTCTTTTCTCTCTCCCTTTCTCTCTGTCTCTCTAAAATCAATAAATAAGTAATGACAAAAGAAAAATATACATAAATAGTTAATACAAAAATAAACATATGTATATATTTTCTAATGTTCTTATAATGAGATAATTGTATTTGAAAACATTATATCTCACTTGAAAATATTTCAGTTTTTAAATGATAATATGCATTGTTCAAAAAGTGTGTTAATTAAAGGGTACTTTCATTCACTCCTATAAGACTCCATAATATTAAGTATTTAGGTTTCAAAGCAATAATATGCATAAACTTGGATTCAATAATATGAATTATAAGAGTTTAATTTAACTTTAATTACAATATAAAATACAGTTTATTTCTGCATTATCTCTATTAATAGGAAAAACAAATTGTTAACAATAAGTAAGTAAAACAATTAAACTAAAATTAGATGAAATATTTTGATCATTAAAAAGGCCCTTGCCAGTTGGCTCAGTGGTAGAATGTCGGCCCAGTGTGCGGAAGTCCTGGGTTTGACTCCTGGCTAGGGCACACAAGATAAGTGCCCATCTGCTTCTCCACCCTTCCCCCTTTCCTTCCTCTCTATCTCGCTCTTCCCCTCCTGCAGCCAAGGTTTGATCGGAGCAAAGTTGGACCTGGGCACTGAGGATGGTTCAATGGCCTTCACCTCAGGCACTAGAATGGCTCCTGTTGCAGTGGAGCGATGCCCAGACGGGCAAAGCAATGCTCCCTGATGGGCTTGCCAGGTGGATCCCAGTCGGGTGCATGTGGTAGTCAGCCTCTCTGCCTTCCTGCTTCTCACTTCTGAAAAATACAAGGACACTAGAGGATTTTGAAGTCCCTAGGAGGTCCCTACAAACATTAAATATGGCACAACTTGTAGCCAGATTAGAAAAATGTACAGTGGGAAGAAACAAAGCTAACACCAGAACTAGACCCAGGTATAACACTTGTATTATCACACAGGAATTTTAAAATACTATAATTAATCTGTAAAAAGCTGTAATAAAAAGATAGACAATGTGCGGGAGCAGGATGTATAATATTATTAAAGAGATGAGAATTCTAAGAAAATATTGTAAGAAAATGATAGAAGTCAAAACATATTGGGGCCCTGGCCGGTTGGCTCAGTGGTAGAGCGTCGGCCTGGCGTGCGGGGGACCCGGGTTCGATTCCCGGCCAGGGCACATAGGAGAAGCACCCATTTGCTTCTCCACCCCCCCCTCCTTCCTCCCTGTCTCTCTCTTCCCCTCCCGCAGCCAAGGATCCATTGGAGCAAAGATGGCCCGGGCTCTGGGGATGGCTCCTTGGCCTCTGCCCCAGGCGCTAGAGTGGCTCTGGTCGCAGCAGAGCGACGCCCCAGAGGGGCAGAGCATTGCCCCCTGGTGGGCAGAGCCAGAGCATCGCCCTCTGGTGGGCAGAGCGTCGCCCCTGGTGGGCGTGCCGGGTGGATCCCAGCCAGGCGCATGCGAGAGTCTGTCTGACTGTCTCTCCCCGTTTCCAGCTTCAGAAAAATACAATAATAATAATAATAATAATAATAAATAAAAAAAACATATTAATAGGACCTTCCAATCAAGATGGCAGTATAGGTAATCACTGTACAGAGAACCTAGCACAACATCACCTAAAACTACAGAATAACTATCATTCAGAACTCCTTGGAATCTAGCTGAACAGAAGTCCTACTATACCTATGTATGTAAAGAAGAAGCCACATCAAGACTGTTTTGCTCAGTTCAACAAAAATTTATAATCTACTATGTGCTGCCAGAAAATGTACAAAGTACTATAGATACAGAGAAAAATAAGAGTGCATACCTGCCAGCGAGGAGCTTCTACTCTGTAGAACATGAAGAAAGAAGTACGTACCTGTACCTGCAATGTCAGGTGCTTTTTATCTGTTGGCATTGTAACCAGCTGAAGCTCATCAACACATTCTAATTCCTTGAAGATGCTGTGGTCTGAGAGTAGAAAAGTTAAAAAGGAAATTATTTACTTGAGCTAGTTCTCCATGGTATTTCTTGGGACTAAAACCAAATAATGCACATAAAATTTGGAAGAGAATTGACTGATAAACAGTCTTCCTGAGAACGTAACCTAACCACACCTGCATTTCTAATTACACATCTACCATCATTTTTTACTGCTATGTAGAAAAATGAATCTATGCTTGTTCGGCAAAAACAAAACAAAACAAGCACAGTAATGAAAATGAAATAAGGTCTTTGATAAGCTTATTGCAGACTAGACATGATTGAAGAATCAGTAAGTTTAAAATAAGTATAATAAATAGAAAACTTTAAAACTTAAATGCAAAGAGAAAGGAGGACAAAAAAAAAAACTCATACAAGAAGAATATATGTATAATGTGAGTTTCCTGGCATCTAATAAAGAAATGAAATCAATACTCAATAACCGTACTAAAGAGAAAACACCAGACTCACACTGTTTCACTGCTGGATTCTACCAAATATTTTAAAAAAAAGTATGATATCCACATCCCGCAATCTCTTTCAGAAGAAAGAAGGAAAAAAAATATTTCTTAACTCATTCTATGAGGCCAATATCACCCTCAAACCATTAAATAACATCAGAACCAGATTAAACAATTACAAGAAATAAAAACCAAGTATCTCCTGTGGATATAGATAGAAAAAGCCTTAATATTATATGAGCACATGGAATTCAACAATTTACAGAAGAAAAATAAAACACTATAATCAATCATATCAATATTTTTTAGTATTTTTTTCTTTTTTTTTTCCCATTTTTCCAAAGCTGGAAACAGGGAGGCAGTCAGACAGACTGCTGCATCCGCCCGACTAGGATCCACCCGGCATGCCCACCAGGGGGCGATGCTTTGCCCCTCTGGGGTGTGGCTCTGTTGCATCCAGAGCCATTCTAGCGCCTGAGGCAGAGGCCACAGAGCCATCCCCAGCACCCAGGCCATCTTTGCTCCAATGGAGCCTCTCTGCGGGAGGGGAAGAGAGAGACAGAGAGGAGAGGGGGAGGAATGGAGAAGCAAATGGGCGCCTCGCCTGTGCGCCCTGGCCGGGAATCAAACCCATGACTCCTGCACGCCAGGCCGACGCTCTACCACTTAGCCAACTGGCCAGGGCCAGTATTTTTGTTTGTTTGTTTGTTTATTAATATTTAGAGAAAGGAGAAAGAGAAAGAGGGAGAGAAGAGGGAAACACCTTACAGCTGCTTCTCCCATGTGCATTCACTGGGCAAGCCTGGGGTTTTGAACCAAATACCTCAGAAGTCCAGATTGTGGTTTTATCCACTGTGTCACCACAGGTCAGGCCATAGCAGTATTTTTAGAAGAAAAATCATATGATCATATATTCTACTCCCTTAAGGAGATGAAACATAAATCTCTACACCTTAAATGGTGGCTGCATATGTGATTTCTTCCAAAGAGTACAGTTTGGAAAGGGGGAGGGGAGGAGTAACTTTACAGTGCCTAAACTTGATAAACAATCAGTCAGGTGATTAAGGTTTTAACATCCACAGTGCTAATGAGAAAACCACATGCTGAAAATATTGTTACTTGTTTTGAAGCTCATGACACTACACCTAGATTAAATACCAGAAGTAATTGCTGCTTCAACCTTTTCCAGAAATATAATCTTATTCAACCAGTCTCCAATTTTCCTCTCAAGCACCAGTGAGGTCACATAGGCCCTCTTCACCTCCCATAGAAAGAAGAGGCAGTCTGCATGATAGAAATTGGTGATATCCCTCCCCACAACAAAAAAAAGAAAAAAAAATTGTCCTGGTCTAAAATTAATCTTTTCTTTTGTTAATAGAAATCTTGACCTACCTTTCTTCCTAGAAAAACCTTCCATTTTATACAAATTTTGGGAGCACCCTTCTAGTTCCAGATGGGATGTTGGCCATTTATAAATGGCTTAATAAAGTCAATTTAGATCATTTTTTATTGCTATGTAGGAAAAATAATTTATATTTTTTGGGCAAAAGAAAAAAAGAGAAACAAACAAAAAAACACAGTAATGAAAATGAAATAAGGTTTTTGATAAGCTTATTAGCAGACTGGACATGATTGAAGAATCAGTAAGCCTGAAATAAATAAATAGAAACTTTTAAGACTCAATTTTGTTTTTCAAAAAGAATTATAAATCATGTTCACAGTATGAACCATTGATATGATATGACGAAAATGACATCTTTGATGGTTTCCTTCCTAAACTCACATCATCCCAGTCTAATAATGAGAGAAGCATAAGACAGATTTCAATTTATAGACATTCTACAAAACACTTGACAAGTATTCTTTATACATAAATCATCAAAAACAAGGAAATCTGAGAAACTTATAACTAAAGGATCCTGAGGAGACATAATGACTAAAAATAATATGCTATCCCAGATGGATATTGAAACAGAAAAAGTACATCAGGTAAAAGTTAAGTAAATCTGAATAAAGTATGGACTTTAGTTAATAATAATATGTTAATAGTGTTTTATTAATTGTAATATGTACTATTCAAACATAAAATGTTAATAATAGGGACAACTGGCTGCAAGTTATTTGGGAGTTTTGTACTATTTTGCAATACTTTTGCAGGTATAATACTGTGTTAATATATAAGGATGATTTTTAAATATTTAGTTTGGTTTAATAATAAGGAGACATGTTTATAAGATAAAAAATCAACAAATTTGAATATATAGTAAAATCTCAACTAAATTAAACAATGTTCATGCAAAATAATTTGAAAAACATCTACTATAATATTAAAGTTGTTTGTTTTAGAGTGGCTGTTGCATAATAAGTGATGCTTATTACCTTTTTACACTTTATATGGTTTTAAATAATAATAAAAATAGGTTGTATTAAAATATATAAATAAAGGTTGATACCTCAGCTATGAATGTTTGAAATTGCAGAATATTGCACTCCAACATACTTTCTCTGTTTCTGGAATGGGGTCAATGTCAACTAAAAAAAAAAGAAAGAAAGAAAAGGAAAAAAAAACTCCTTGAATTATTTAAGCCAAGTGTTACTATGGTAATTTTCTAAGTGAATAATTAAAATATGTCTAAAACTTTATAAACTTGGATAGTTTGGAAATGTTCCCACAGTTACTGTGGAGTTAATTATTATGCCTATTTGAACAAATATTTCTCTTGCCAAATCAAATGAAACAGTTTATCTTCAAAATTGAAACTAAGATTTTTTCTTTAATCTATTTAATATAAAACTGAATCAAACAAGTGATGTCCTTTAACAAAGACTAAAAACCCACAGTCAGGAAGTTTTGCACTAAGTTTTAAAACAGGATGGTATTGGCAGAAAAATAGACACTCAGACCAATATAACAGAATAGAAAGTCCAGAAATAAAAACACATATATATGGTCAAATAATTTTCGATAAGGGGCCAACAACACACAATAGAGAAAAGAAAGCCTCTTCAACAAATGGTGCTGGGAAAACTGGAAAGCCACGTACAAAAGAATGAAACTCGACTACAGTTTGTCCCCTTGTACTAAAATTAATTCAAAATGGATCAAAGACCTAAATATATGACCTGAAACAATAAAGTACATAGAAGAAGACATAGGTACTAAACTCATGGACCTTGGTTTTAAAGAGCATTTTATGAATTTGACTCCAAAGGCAAGAGAAGTGAAGGCAAAGATAAATGAATGAGACTACATCAGACTAAGAAGTTTTTGCTCAGCAAGAGAAACTGACAACAAAATAAACAGACAGTCAACTAAATGGGAAATGATATTTTTAAACAACAGCTCAGATGAGGGCCTAATATCCAAAATATACACAGAACTCATAAAACTCAACAAGAAATAAACAAAGAATCCAATAAAAAAAAATAGGAAGAGGACATGAACAGACACTTCTCCCAGGAAGAAATACAAATGGTCAACAGATATATGAAAAGATGCTCATCTTCATTAGTTATTAGAGAAATGCAAATCAAAACTACAATGAGGTACCACCTCACACCTGTTAGATTAGCTATTATCAACAAAACAAGTAATAGCAAATGTTGGAGAGGCTGTGGAGAAAAAGGAACCCTCATTCACTGTTGGTGGGAATGTAAAGTAGTATAACCATTATGGAAGAAAGTATGGTGGTTCTTCAAAAAACTGAAAATAGAACTACCTTATGACCCAGCAATCCCTCTACTAGGTATATACCCCCAAAACTCAGAAACATTGTTACGTAAAGACACATGTAGCCTCATGTTCATTGCAGCATTGTTCACAGTGGCCAAGACATGGACACAACCAAAAGGCCTTCAATAGATGACTGGATAAAGAAGATGTGGCAAATATACACTATGGAATACTACTCAGCCATAAGAAATGATGACATCGGATCATTTACAACAAAATGGTTGGATCTTGATAACGTTATATGGAGTGAAATAAGTAAATCAGAAAAAACCAAGAACTGCATGATTCCATACATAGGTGGGACATAAAAACGAGACTAAGAGACATGGACAAGATTGTGGTGGTTATGGGTGGGAGAGAGGGAGGTAGAGGGGAAGGGGTAGGGGGAGGGGCACAAAGAAAACTAGATAGAAGATGATGGAGGACAATCTGACTTTCGGTGATGGGTATGCAACATAATTGAATGACAAGATAACCTGGACATGTTTTTTATGAACATATTTACCCTGATTTATTGATATCACCCCATTAAATTTAATAAAAAATTATAAAAAATAAAATAAGATAAAATAGAAGCATGCTGCATTCTCTATTGTTAGGAAATAGCTATTGTACTTTGGTCATTAAGCTGTCTATGGGAATGGATTTTTAGACTAACAAACACATGCCAAAATGCAGTGTTTGGATTAAAAGTTTTATTATGAATAAAAACAAAAGTAAGTATAAGCATATGTTTCATGGTTATTATAAAGCAAAGTTTTGTTTGATTAAATCATTTAAAGCTTTTTTTTGTTTGTTTCTTTTTTTTTTTTTTTTTTGTCTTTACCATTGGAATGCAGTGTTGGGGGTGTTTTCTGTCTGAACTGGCCAATGAAAAGTTAGAAATAAGTATTCCAAAGTCCAATAAGATGACTCATAGATAACAAACAGGCTGGCCACTAATTTGTATAGCTCTGTACAATCTTAAAATATACCAAAGATGTGGGAAAAAATAAATTTGATATTACAAAGAAGAGAGCCAATTAAAATTGTTTTTAATTTCTAAGTAAAGGATCTGTCTTCATCTCTGTGTTGCATGTGAATTTTCTATGATAGATTTGGTGAGACAATGTTGATAGTTGATTTGTCCTTTTTGACTATGAGCCAGACAATACAGATAGCTCAAAACAACATCAATATTTGTATTAAATAAACAATTAAAGGATAATAATATGAATTATATTTTCATTCAGGTTGAAAGAAAGTAATAATAGTATTTAATATTTTGTGATAAAACTGCTCAAAAGGAGTTTGAATTTTGAAGATTTAGAGGCAAATAAGAAAAAAAAAATTTTACAAAACTGAGAAATACTTCATGGTGGAAAAAAAAACTGTGACAATTTTGAGAGTCTCTGGGTCATCTGAAGACCTATTAGATAGGTAGATGATAGTGAGTTTCAATTCCTCCACTGGATTTACCTTCTCAATACTCTCTGTGTGCCCCAAATTGACTTGGTCTCCTCTGCCTTTTGTCTGATACATTATTCATTTTTTCCTTTTACATTATTTAGCACTTTTTTGTTGTTGCTATTGTTCTATTAATGACATTCAAGCTTTAATTTTCAGCTTGAAACGATAGAAATTCACAATAAGTTAAATATTTAATCTTTAATCAAATGCTTTGTCACTAAGATCACTTTTTTTAAATTTTTAACCTTTACACAATGAAAGTAAATATTTAAACATATGTGTATTTTTTATTTTGCTTGATAGTCAATGAAGGCTTTTCTAGTAAAGACAATTTTAGTATGTTGCCTTTCTCTGTAGTCTTCGATTTTATATCCTAGTAGTTTAATGTAAAGAACTTGGGATTTTCTGAAACCATTGTGAACTTTCTGGTTCTATTAGAAGGGTTGATATATTTTTTTCATATTAAAAATCAATTATATTGAGATATAATTTATATATAATGAATATAATCATTTCAAGCATACATGCTTTAACAAATGTATACTCCCAAGTAAATACCACTTCAATCAAGACAGAATATTTCCATCTACCCAAAAAGTTTGTTCATGCCCTTTCCCAGCTAATCAACTCCTCCAATGATGGCTGTACACAACCACTGACCATCTTTCTGTCCCTACATATTAAATTTATATTTTCTAGATTTTCATGTGAATAGAATTATACAATAGATAATTTATTTTTTTTTTTGGAATCTGGCTTCTTTTTCTCAGAATGTTTGTAATATTTATAATCTTCTGTGTTCCCCAGTGGTTTGTTCCAAGTTGTTCCATAAAGTAATCTTTTCTTTTTGAACATATAAGGTGGAGCAAACAGGTGTACAGTTGATAAATGGAAAATAATACGAGAATTAATTAATAATAATACAAGAATAAACTCTGTGGTTTATATGCTAACAACTGTATACCTACATTTATTTGTCCTACACTGTAACACAATTTGTGTATTCATTTATTTATTCATTACAGTTTGCAGCTATAACAAATAAAAATGCTAGAACAATCATGTAGAGTCTTTATGTTGATGTATGACTTCATTTCTCCTGGAAATATATCAAGGAGTAAAATGCTGGATCATATGGTAAGTGTAAGTTTAAATTAATAAGAAACTTCAAACTGTTTTCCAAAGTGGTTGTATCATTTTGTATTTCCACTAGCAGTATGTAAGAATTGCTTATATCCTTGACAAAAGTTGGTATTGGTAATTCTAATTTTAGCCAATTTAATGTATGTATAGTATTATCTGCTTTAGATTTAGTTTAAAATTTTTTACTGGCCAATAAGATTAATATATTTCTATGTGCATATATATTCAAGTGTCTGGTTTAAATAGTTTGTCCATTTTTTAATTGGGTTTTCAGTCTTATAGAATTGTTTGTGTTCTTTACATATTCTTTATTCAAGTTTTTTAGCAAGTATATTCACACATTTATCAGAATATTATGTTTATTCATATATCAGATATCTTCTTGAACTTTGTGATGTCTCTCTTTAGTTTTCAATTAATGTTTTTGAAAAGCAGAACATTT
This sequence comes from Saccopteryx bilineata, assembly GCF_036850765.1. Lineage (NCBI taxonomy): Eukaryota > Metazoa > Chordata > Mammalia > Chiroptera > Emballonuridae > Saccopteryx > Saccopteryx bilineata. Next base: position 67,574,528 of record NC_089498.1, read on the forward strand.
TAATATTGATTAAATCTGAATTATTAATTTTTAATATTATTTCTATATTTTGTACTAAATTTTGAAATCTCATAATCTTATGTTCTTCAATGTTGTTATTTTCTTTCAAAATTGTTTATTTTTTGTACTTTTCATTTCTACATAAATTTTAGAACTAGCTTGTCACTTTTTATGAAAAAAATAGCTGAGATCTGTGTAAGATTATATTAAGTCCATAAATTAAATGGTAGAAATTCAATCATAGATATTGAGTCAATCCATATTTTATATCTTTATTAAATTCTTAGATTTTTATTGAAGTCTTAAAATATTTTGAAATAATTTATTTCTAACTGTTTTAGTTATAATTTTTAATTTTAAAAATTTAATTTAGTGTTTTATTTATTAATTAAATTTATTGATGTGATATTGGTTAATAAACTATATAGGTTTTGAGTTTACAATTCTGTTACGCATCATCTGTATATCACATTGTCTGTTTTCACCTAAAGTCAAATCTGCTGTGGTACCATAAATTTTACTGTTTACCCTTTCGTAGTTTCCCAGGACCCCTTTCTTCTGGTAACCATCATACTGTTTTCTGTGTCTCCAAATCTTTATTTGTTTGTTGTTTTTATAAATATTTTGTTTTAGTTTCCAATCATTGATTGCTAGGCAGTAAGAAAACAACTATTCTATATATTGATTTTTGTACCCTGGAAACTTATAAACCTCCCTTATTTTGAAAAATTCTTTGCTAATTTTTGGAGAATTTTTTATATAAAATTATGCTATTGCCAATAAATGCAATGTTACTTTTTGTTTAATCTGTATACCTGTTGTTTGTTTGTTTGTTTATATTACACTGATGAGGATCAATACGACATTGAATACAAATGAAGAGAATTGGCTGTCATTCATTTTACAAATCTTGCCAGGGAAGCTTTTACTAAGTATGTTATTAGCTGTGGTATTTGTATTGATATCTATTATCAGAGTGATAAATTTTTCTTTTGTTCCAAGTTTGCTAAAGTTTTATTTATTTATTTTAAAATAAATGAATGTTGAATTTTTCAAGTGATTTGTTTTGCAACAATTGAGTTGATCATTGTCAAGTAATTGGGTGTTTCAGGTGGTGGATGAGGTCAGCAACACTGACAAAGTACTAATCAAACCTTTATTCACTAACTGGGACAGTGAACACAAGAGGTTAAAAGAAGATTTGCCTTCCCTGATGTTTCATATTCCACCATGGAATGGCACCAGGAACCAGGTGAGGGTAAAATGGATGCAGCACAAAAATGAGGTAACTGTCTCACTGCAGAGCAGAGACCTGAACCAAAAGCTTTTGTCTCTTTATGAATCATGAGTGGGGATAGGAAGAGTAGGAAGAAGTAGGGATTGAAAGGCATTGAATTAGAGAAAAGTGCTTCAGCCATAGGCCCTGATAAGAAGAACTTCAAATTAATAGTTTAGGGCTTGGCCTGCAGATATGCCTATGAACATAGCTGACAGGTGGGAATGGGTCTAAAACTGGGAGTGTTTGTTTCCTTGAGAAAAGTCCACTGTACTGCTGTATACCAGGTCTGTTAAGGGGAGTGCAGCTTTTCCCATGAGGTATGCCAACAAAGCCTTATAATGGCCTGTGATTGGCCCCATAATTATTCTTCTTTTTTTTCTTAATATATGCATTTGAAGCTGTAAGTAACCCTTAAAGCATCGTATTGGCTGCATATCTTGTAATTAGATATGCTTTTTTTTGTGGTGGTGGTTCTCATGGGGTTACAATATGTGCCTTTAAATATCCTAGTCTGTCTTCAAATAAAAATGAGCCAATTCAAATAGAGTCTAATGAAGACTGGAATGAAATCAGGATTCTGTGACAGATTTTTTTCAGAGCACCTAATTTTATTCTGAGAGCAGGACAATTTTAATTCACTATGTGGTCCATGATATTAGAATAAATAAAATGTGATGTGCAATAATTGTATGAAGATATGAAGAAGGTATTCAGAAAGGCACCATATGCCCATCTGAGTTTGAAGAACACAAATTTGTATGGGCACCAGTAGTGTGTGAAACTGGATGGTTTTCTCAGTAGCACTCAGCTGCCTGAGTAGTAAGTAGAGAAATGTTTGTTGGAGTTCAGTAGGATTGATGTGGGAAAAAGAAAGAGCTCAAGGATAATGGAGGAAAGGTTTATTGAACTGGCACATGGTCTTCCCTAAACAGGATAAGAAAAAAAAAGTGAATTGATGGGATGCTTGAAAGATTAGGATACAGAATGTTCCATATTCAGTCCAACATTTCATTTTTATGCTAGGATAAGTGTGAAATGAGAAGAAAATTTACCAAAAAGGGAGAGAGGAAAAGAAGAAAATATTTTCCGTAAGTAGCAGAATTCAACAATGATAAAATTTCTATTATTCCATTCCCTTACATATAAACATTAGGTTGGAACTATTCTATTTGTCTCACCAGATCCCATTTGTTCAATTCTTCACCACACTCTCTGCCTTAAGAAGCTAACCAGTATATAATGGCATTATCATATATTTTTATATCAGTTTTCTTTCTAGTTTTGCACTAGCAAGAAATCAGAAGAAAAGAAGAAAATTTAAGGTATATTTCTTGATCTAAATTTGCTAAGTCAAAATTTCTGTCAGGATATCTTTTTTATATAGTTACCAATATGAATGCTAATATCGCCTTTTTTTTATACCTTCAGTAGTAGGGTAGTAGCAACTTCATGTGATATTATTTATAGTTAGTGTCTTCAAATCCTGCTCATTACTTTGTAAATCATCCCCTTATTAAATTTATGCTGCACTTCCCAATTTCAGTGAGCTAGCATTTTCAGTGGGACCCAGACTAATATCCATGCACACATTTGTACTGCAGTAGCATTGTGTGATACCAAATTTTATTCTGGTATTGACCTTTCTCTCTGAAAATTAGTATTTCTGTTGGGTTTGTTACACAAATTCACAGATTTATAAATGAAAAAATATGGAAAGCAAAGTGCTATATTCAAGTGTACAATCAAACCATCTGACCTTTATGCCTAATTTTGGTAGCTAAAATCATATTAATAGCCACTTTAAAACAAGGTAATTAACCCAAAAAATATCTTATTTAACAATATTTATCTAAATGTTTAGTGGAACCTGAGCAGGTGGTGGCGCAGTGGATAGAGCATCGAACTGAGATGTGGAGGACCCAGGTTCGAGACCCTGAGGTTGCCAACTTGAGTGCAGGCTCATCTGGTTTAAGCAAAGCTCACCAGCTTAGACCCAAAGTCACTGGTTTGAGCAAGGGTTTACTCAGTTTGCTGTAGCCCCACGGTCAAGGCACATATGAGAAAGCAATCAATGAACAAATAAGGCGTCGCAACAAAAAACTGATGATTGATACTTCTCATTTCTCTCCGTTCCTGTCTGTCTGTCCCTATCTATCCCTCTCTCTGACTCTCTCTCTGTCTCTGTAATAAATAAATAAATATTTAGTGGATACCGAGCACTGAGATAACAGTATGCATATGTGTGACATATGTGACACCCAACATGTGTGACATGTACTAGTGCAAGGAATTTATGTGAATTATCTTCTTTTATTCCCTCAACAACATTGTGAAGCACATCTAATTTCAGGTGAGTATAATTAGTAAACATGAGGTTAGTAATTTTTCCAAAGTTACCTACAGCTATTATGTGAGAAAACTAGATTTCTAATGAGAGTTTGATTATAAAATATCAGCACTATTAACATCTTCACTATGTTCCATCTTTACCTTTTTATAGTTTAAAAGGGTGAAGGATATTATTATGCCAATAACTATATCATTTACACCAATAACTGATTTGGTGATAAGGATACAAATAGACTGTATAGACATGCAGTCATAGTTAAGCAGGAAGAACTCGCATTTATACAATAATCATATTTAAGCTAAAAACTGAGGGTTGTATAGGAGTAAAGCAGGTAAAGAGATAGTAAAGAGTATTTGTAACAGAGAGCACCAAATATATTAAAGATGTAGGGTAGAAAAAAACTTAGAATATTTGAAGAATAGATAGAATGACATTGTGGCCAAATTGGAGTTTATCTAAACACCTAAAAATAAGTGGGGGAAAAGGGCTACAAAATATATCAGTTTAGATAGAAATGGTGTGTGAAGAGTTTCAGCCTTAAAAATGGTGGAAATCTTTAACCTTTCTGGATGCAGTGATATACCAGGGTGAGTTTAGAATTAAGATTCCCCAAATGAGAAGTTTCATCAACAACATTAAGTCAGTAGATGCATTAATTTGCTAAAGCTGCTATAATGTATTACCAACAACTCAGTTGCTTAAACAATAGAAACTATGATCTCAAAATTCTGGAAGTTGAAGATTGGGGTGTTGCTGGAGTGCTTCCTTCTGAGACTATAAGGAAAAATCTGTTCTATGTCTGCCCCATGTATCTCCCCTAGCTTCTGGTGTTTTGTTGGCAATACTTGGCTTGTAAGTGAATCACCCTAATTTCTAACTTTATCTTCATATGACATTTTCCCTGTGTACAAATCTGTGTTTAAATATCTTCTTTTTATAAAGGCACTAGTCATATTGGATTAGGAAATGAGTCAATTCCAGTATGACTCCACTGTAACTGATCATATTGTCAATTACTTTATTTCCAAATAACACCATGTTTTGAGATCCTGGGGGATAGGACGTCATCATGTGAACTTTGTAGGGTCACAGTTCAGCTCTTAACAATATTCTGTGAATAAACTGTTGGATTATTTGTCAAGTGCCTCAGGTGGGCCCAAATTGTGTGGCCTAATACATATATTTATCTTCATGTAAAACATTAACAAAAAACTGGATTAGTATATTTTACCAACCATAATGAGTAATTTTGTTTTCTGTATTCTTGGTGGGAATATTTGGAGGTTGAGTAGATGTTATCTGAAAAAAAAAAAGCCATCTGAGTAAATCTAGAAGGCTATCTTTAAAGTTTATGAGGTGAAGGGTAGAGCAAGCATTAAATCCCAAGTGAATTCATTTGTCTGATAGATGCGTCTTTTGATTTTCTTCTTTTTCTTTTAAGAGGACACATGGTGAGGAACTGAGCACATATAAGTACAATCTCTCATGCATCTCTCCAGTGCTTCCACTTTACTTTCTATTTCTTTATTTAAAAGAATTTAGAGAACCCAAGAGCATAACAAGGCCTTATTTATTTATTTTTGTTGCATGTTTATTTAAATCAAAGAAATTTTCAATAAGAAGTCAAAGATCATAGGTAACAAAGCTCCCAGGTCTGAGAGGTAATCTTGTGTTTTGTTTTCCAAAGAAGACAGTTGACCCTCTCCATAGGTCATAGCTTATGTACTATACACAGCAGTAGCAAAGATTTTGGGAGGACAACATGTTCAATACAAAAATGTGTATATGTTATCTAAAATAACTAATAAAATAAGAGAATAGTGTCACTGAGTATAATTTAGTATAATCTTTAAGCCAAAATTAATATATTCTAAAGAGCATAGATTATTTTCCCCTTAATAGGTGGAAAGAATGTCAATATACCTAATGAAAATTATATAACATATGTAATTATTTTTTTACTACTTATCCTATACAAGAAAGAAATGATAAGAAAAAAAGGGTACTTCAAGGTTGAAAGTTGAATAATAGCAGAACGTAGGAATAAGTCTGAGATGAGAGCCATAAAAAATATTCAGAACAAGGAATAGAACAATTGAAGACAAAAGAAACTAAAGATTAAGGATGTAATAATAAAGCAATTTTAATTTGTGATGCTAGCTGAAGCTTAAATCCATGTTAAATCTTCTACCACTGTAAAAATAAGGAAGCAGTAAAACATTACTAAGGAAGAGATTATTGGAAACAGCCTATTTAAACAATAAGAACATAACATGAGGACCCATGAATTGGAGTTTTCTAAAGTTTCAAACAGATGTTGTGAATGTGCATGAGTGTGTTTATACAACCCATACTTTTTTAAGTTTAAATCTAATTGTGTTTTGCGAGGTTGCTGACAGAATGAAAGAGAGAAAATATATGTGAGAGTATCTGTCATAATATTTGATGTATAGTAGGAGATGAAAAGTAGAAGCCAATTTCTGGTGTTGGTTTTGTTAGTATTGATATTAATAATTAATTTAGATAAAATAATTATCTCCTTTTTCAAAAGCTTGAAAAACAGAAGCTACAAAATAATATTAAAGGAAAAGAAAAGTAAGATGATGGAGCAGCTTGCTCCCAAGAAATTGTTAAATTTCAGAAAAGAGGACATAACTGTTCTTGGGTATATATGTGTGTATTTGTTATTGGAAACCAGCTGTATATAATATCAGGAAAGGTTTGGCTGTGCAGAGGATCTGAGAGGATAAGTAAATATGAGAGCATTTAAATTTTGTTGTTGGAAATTTTTTCTCTGGAATGGAATTTCCAAAATGGAACCAGGGTATTCCCCTAGGGAATTTCTCCTTGTAGATATTTTGAAGGAAATCTTTAAAATATGTGATTTTCTCTATAATTTTCTTATCTATGGTAAAAAAAACCATAGATGGCTCCTGATGGGTGACAGGGAATTGAGTTTGGTTGGTCAACTTAAGCTACAGTTGAGCAGGTTGTTTCCTTTTTATTAGTAATGCAACACGTATAAATTGAAAAGCCATATAGAACTCAGTTTTGTCCAGCATTGCATACAGAGACAATAATGCCTATTTCTAGCCAGCACGAAAAATTCATCTTTAAAAGGAATTCTAGACTTCCATCTTTACAAAAGCATTTATGAGCTTTAATTAATAATTAATGCATGCATTTTAATATTTGTTTACTTTTTTGTCCTAAACTACACAGTTGCTAATGTCTAATTCTTCAAACCCTCAGTGTTTCCCCCTCGTGCTTCAGTTGTATCATTTCCACATGCCTCTATTATTTATATCCTATTTTCTTAAATCTTTCAGCTTTCTTGAGTACATCTATCTATCATCTATCTATCTATCTATCATCTATCTATCTATCATCTATCTATTATCTATCTATTTACTTATTTGATAATAGGGAATTAAGAACTTTTAAAACTATTGGCAGGGCTAAAGAACAAGGCTAGGAAGTCTGTTAGCAGGTCTCAGTTCTTGCTTTTAGCTCTTTAAGAGAAGAATCATGCAATGACTGAATAAGCCCATGTTTTATAAACCTTGTTGAATTCTGCACAGAGGCAGGCTGTTTGTAGAGAAACAACCAGAGACTGAGAAGGAATCTTTTATTTGTTTATCTTTTATTTTTATAAATAAAAATTTATTTATTTTATAGCCTCTGTTGGAGAGCAATAATGTGGCATTTGTGTCCTTTTCTGCATCTCACTTCCCTTGGGACTGTCTATTGTTAATGGAATCCAGCTCAGTTCCCTATAGGCAGGGATCCTGGGAAATGTATTTCCAGGCTTCCAGTGCCTTGATTACATAGCAGAGTATACAGGATAAAGTTGCCAAGTGTTGCTTATAACCTGGCAGATTCTACAGGGTAGCCAGTCCTATTTTGCCTCTTTTCTTTAAACACCATTTTGCCATTTAAATGTCCAACGTGAGGAAATGATCCCAAACCATAACTTAAGTGTGAGGATCAGGGTCAAATCTTAACATTTACATAGTTTCAAAAAAATTTACTTCCTGTGGGTACTTTCTCAAGGAACTACATAAGATAGTTCTCACCAAGAAGAAATAAACAAAGAAGATACAGAATCCAGGAGTAAAAAAGATCTATAGGAGTAAGAAGAAGGGAAGTCTTAGAACGATGAGGAGTTGAAGTCCTATGATAGTGATTTTCAACCAATGTGCCAGAAGGGGCAAACTGGGATGCTGTTAGAACTTTTAAAACATGAAAACCTAACTATTTAGTCAGGGGCACTGACTTGTTTTCTCTTAGATTGTCAAATTAAAAAAAAATGATAACAGCCAAAACAACAACAGTTGTCCAGTATGAATGAATCAAAATTATACTTATTTTGTCAGATTGACAAAAATGTAATATATTTTTTTGGTGTGCTGCGGAATTTTACTAACTAATTTGTGTGCCATGAGGTTAAAAAAAGTTGAAAATTGCTGTCCTAACAGATATCCATATATTTTATCTACTCTTAGAGAATCGGCAGTCCAGATTGAAGCAGGAAGATTATGTGATCTATAAAAACTGCTTCTATGTAAACCTTACCCTCGATAAATCATATGAAATGCTTTATCATATAATAAGGCATTTAAAAGTCCCTTTTGTTTTTAGTTCATTTATTTAAAAAAGAGACTGAGAAGTAAACATCTAATGCAGCAATTATTAAACTGGAGTGGATGGTGGGAAGCTGTATAAAAAAAGAAATGTAATCATAGAATGAGATGTATCTCAGTTATAAATGACACTATGAATTATTATGTATTTGGTAATAGAAAAAAATAACACTGATTTATCCCCAACTTTGATATAAATAGATTGCAAAGATAACTAACAGGTGGCTTTAATGTGGAAGGAGTTGGTAAGAGTGCTAAACTCTCATTTTACTTACTAGGAAATCAGTAGATAACATGTATAATTGAAAAATAAATATAGGACTCCCTCTTTATTCCAGGGCATATGTTCCAAGACTTTCTGTACTTGTCTGAAACCATGGAGAGTAACAAACCTTATATATATTATGTTGTTTTCCTATACCCACATACCTATGATAAAATTTAATTTATAAAAAAGGCACAGTAAGAGAGTTATAACAACAACTAATAAAGTAGAATAATTATGCCCTGGCCGGTTAGCTCAGCGGTAGAGCGTCGGCCTGGCTAGCGGGGGACCCGGGTTCAATTCCCGGCCAGGGCACATAGGAGAAGCGCCCATTTGCTTCTCCACCCCCCCCTTCTTCCTCTCTGTCTCTCTCTTCCCCTCCCGCAGCCAAGGCTCCATTGGAGCAAAGATGGCCCGGGCTCTGGGGATGGCTCCTTGACCTCTGCCCCAGGTGCTAGAGTGGCTCTGGTCACAACAGAGTGACGCCCCGGAGGGGCAGAGCATCGCCCCCTGGTGTGCAGAGCGTCGCCCCTGGTGGGCGTGCCGGGTGGATCCCGGTCGGGCGCATGCGGAAGTCTGTCTGACTGTCTCTCCCCATTTCCAGCTTCAGAAAAGAAAAAAAAAAAAAAAAAAGAATAATTATAATAATGTATAAAAGTTATGTAAATGTGGTTTCTCTCTTTCTCAAAATATCTTATTGTACTTTTGTAGTGCTGGTGGCCTAAGCCAGGCAGGTTCACATTGTATTTGGGCAGACGATAGAGAAACTGCAGAGCCAGAAAATATTGGGCCATCCCTGCTTATCAGAGTCTCCCAACAGCGGACAAGCAAACAGGCAGAGAAAACCACTTCTCATAGCAGCAGGCAAACAGCAAAACAGCCCCTCACAGTGGCAGGCTGACATCTGCAATCTGTGCTAAGGACAGCACCCTAGTGTTACATAGACTACAGGCTCATCACACACTAACCAGGCAAAGCATGAGAAAGCAAGCCTAACGCAGCTTTCTACCCAACAATTATACTCACTGTAATGCTGGTGGTCAAGGCCAGGCAGGTTCACACTGGATTCAGCCAGACAGTAGAGGAACTGTGGAGCTGGAAAGTGTTGGGCCACCTCTCAGTTCTGGAAAGCAATCTGCACCAAAGGAAAGCACCCATCTCCTTACATAGGCTATACCCAAGTGGCCCTGCCACGTGCTTATGCACTACTCAGGCAAAGTACAAGCGAGCAAACCTAACACAGCTGTTTTCCCTACACTCATCTTTATACTGCATTAGCTTATAACTCCTTTTTGGAGTATCTGAAGGGCATCACTACACTTGCACTTTGGGGCCATTGTCATGTAAACCAAGGGGTACTTGAGCACAAGCATTGTGATACCTCTATAGTGGAGCTGATAACCTAGATAACTAATAAGTGACTAATAGGGAGGTAGCTTGTACATAGCATGGATTTACTGGACAACTGAATGATTCATACCTTGGGTTGGACAGAGTGGGATCATATGAGATTTAAATAGTGTTCAGAATAACATGCAATTTAAAACATACGAGTTATTTTTGGAGCTTTCTGTGAAATATTTTTATATAGCAGTAAAACCATGAGTAACTGAATCCATGGCAAGCAAAACCACAGATAACGGAGGACTACAGTACACTACATTACAAGTAAGTAACTTACAAATATAGGGACAAATACCTCCTGAAGTAGTTACAGGTCTCTCCTTCCGTGAGTGAGAAGAGCGGTTGGAAGGGCGTTAGTTAGGCAGGGACTGCTGACTTCTATTATGTCTTATAGTACAATGAGTCTAAACAATAAAAACATATTTCTAAAGAAAGAAAAAAATATTTTTTTTCTTAAAGATTTTATTTATTCATTATAGAGAGGAGAGAGAGAGAGAGAGAGAGAGAGAGAGAGAGAGAGAAGGAGGGAGGAGCAGGAAGCATCAACTCCCATATGTGCCTTGACCAGGCAAACCCAGGGTTTTGAACCGGCGACCTCAGCGTTTCCAGGTTGATGCTTTATCCACTGCGCCACCACAGGTCAGGCGAAAAAAATATTTTTAAAAGTTGTCTAGTGTTTGATCATAAACATGGACACTCTGTGTGACTAAATAAATAGTTAAAATATATTATAGCTAAAATAAAATCTCCACTTGTCTGTATCTTAAGGAAGACTGTAGGAAGAAAGATAAAAAATGTGGAAGAATAAAGACAAGGTTGCATTATTGCATGTGAATATGCCACCTCTGGCACTTCCTTTTGACAGCACATATGTAGCTAAAAATATATACACACATCTAACAATGCTGAGCATTTCTACTGCCATATGCATATGGAACGTATTCACATCAAAGTTAATTGATGTGTTAGCATTCTAAAAATAAGTGCCAGATTGTACAAAATTCATCTACCTTATGTGTTTCCCACTTCTAGTCTTCAAGGCCTTATTGTGCCACTTATCCCTCTAAGCAGTTCCTACTAAGAGCAATATGCTCTTTGGATTGGCAATTAACAGCTTAAATAGCTTAAATAGCGTTTACTCAGAACTTTTTAGCCTTATACAAAACCCTAAGAGAACAATGTTCTTTAGACTATATTCCTCAGAAAAAATAATACCACAAGTTGCTCCTTAAAAAGAGTAGTTCAATGACAAATAATTTTAGAAAACAACACATAATACACTCTCATCTTGAATATTGACCAAGGTGGCCTTAATTTTATCCTCAGGATGACTCAACTTTAGACAAGTTTATCCCATTATCAGTCCCCTGCCTCCCTTTTCTTAGAGGATTTACTTTAGAAAATTTGCAATTGTCATTTCTTCTCCCCTTTGATATATAAATATTCTCTCTGTATTTTGCCAGTTTACTACTCAGGAATATCTTTTTCAAGGATAGGGGAGCCATCTCTATGAAATGTAATCATCAAGAAAGATTGTCTCTTAAGACTGGACGGAGGGTGACGGAGGACAATCTGACTCTGGGTGAGGGGTATGCAACGTAATTTAATGACAAGATAACCTGGACATGTTTTCTTTGAATATATGTACCCTGAATTATTAATATCATTCCATTAACATTAATAAAAATTTATAAAAAAAAAAAAAAGAAAGATTGTCTCTTGTTCCCAGTCTCTGTGGAGGGTAAAAACCTAATTTAGACAAGTACTACTGGAAAACAGAGAAAGGCCTAACTACACTTACCAGTCTTCCTGCTGAAGTCATCTGGTACTCTCCTACCAGCTCACCCTGGTGCTTCAAAGCTCCTGCCTTAGACTTCAATTCTGAATCTCTCACCTCTTTCAATAGTCTTTAATAAAGTTTTCTTTGTTTAACTTTATCTGGTGCAATATCTTTTTGGCAATATTTACAAAGTGCATTTTATATGAAATATTTTGAGAAATGCTACGAAACAGAAACTTACTTGATGTATTTTAACCCAAGATCCATCCCACACTCACACTTTTTTTTCTTCTTTTCCAAATGAGAGGAGGGGGATAGAGAGACAAACTCTTACATGTGCCCCAACTGGGGCCATGCTTATAACTGTAGCACCTGAGGCAGAGGCTCCATGGAGCCATCCTCAGCCCCCAGGGCCAATGCACTTGAGCCAATCAAGCCATGGCTGCAGGAGAGGGAGAGAGAGGGGTAGGGGTGGAGACACAGATGGTCATTTCTTCTGTGTGCCCTGACCAAGAATCAAACCCAGGACATCTAAATGCTGGACCTACTCTCTACCACTGAGCCATCTGACCAGGGCTTCTGCACCCACATTTTAAACTTCTGCCTTTAGACTTAGTATTTTTTAACATTGAGGCTGGAAGAGCTAGAAATGTGGGTGTGGGAACTATAAGCTTAAGTACTAAGGAACACTTAATGATCACATTCATAAAGATATAAAGTCTACCTTTTAGAATGACAATTTAGAATTTTGACATGTGTTTCAATATAATGAGCCTGAGAAATTCCCCTAGATATGCAGTCTTAAAAGAACACATATTTGTTTCCTGTCATTTGCATTAATTAATGTTGGTTTGTTTTGTTTTGCTTTAAAATTGTCCCATAATGTACAGTCTGGAATTCACAGACTTTTCAGTTAGTTTTGTTAGAACATTTCCTTTTGTAATTAATTAGTCACCACATTATAGATGATAACCCTACCCACTATAATTATCACTGAATAAACTTTGAAATGTTCAGCTTATTGGAAATGACTGTCAGCTGAAAAAAACTACTAATTTTCATGTTTCCAGAAAAATAAATGACAGCAAATGGATATCAAGTTCTCATTTTTTGTTTGTTTTCTGGAAAACCTTTAGTGAACAAGTGAACCGTTTGTCAGAGATTGCTTAGGGTAAATTTAGCTCTGAGACAAGGACTTGTCTACATGAGAGCCATTAAAAGTACTGCTGGACTTGGACTGTATTTGGAGAAACACATTTGAAATTAGAAGCTAAAAACCCTACTTATGATCAGTAATCTAGCTTATATTTTGGTAAATACATCTCTGCTTTTTTATTTTCCCTTGTATCTTAAAGGTGTTCTGTGCACCAATTAAAAATTATCAGAGAACCCCACTATGTAAATGAATAGGTGGAACCAAATATGTTGATGCCACTAGACACTGATTAGCAGTGACTGCGCTGGCAAACACTTTTCTGTATTCTCTTCATTCTCTATCATATACCATTTCCTGTTCTATTAGTCACATAGCTGCATGGAGGAAAAGCCTTCTCAGTTTTTATTTGCACTTGTTGTTTACTGTAAATTACTCTTATAAAAATATTCCCATGGATTTGCTTGTGCAACTGTGCATGTAATTGCATTTTGGCAAGAGTGCAAAAATACATTCGTTTTGCAAATGAAGTCTAAGAGGTGCTCTTATAAAAGATGACATTTTCAGTTTGACTCTTAGTTGACTTTTCCTTTGTACTCATAAAACTGACAAGTTCACAGTCTTGTCATCTGAGCTTCTCTAGCCACAAGATAGGTACAAAACAGATGCTTCTAGATTTTTTTTTTTCTGACTGTGAACCTTTTCCAGACATGCCACATATAAGGATAAAGAGATCTATCTTGTAAACCTCTCAACACCCTGCCGTGGGCATACTCATGTTACCTCTCAAATCCTATCAACTGAGTTACATGCAAATATATTCCAAAAGTTACTATTGCTGTTGAAATAGGGAGATGAACTAGAGGTTCTTTCTCCTCTAGTTCTAGAATAATGGCAGACAGCTGGCTGAGAGATTGCTGTCAACATCTACTTATCAATAATTTATCAAGGGTGGCAACCCAGGCAATCAGCTGATAGTGAACAGATGACAGCTGTCTGGAGTTTCAAGTCATAATTAATTTTAAAAAAATTCTGACTTCTATATAGTTTGATAAATATATAGCCATTACAAGACTATAGAAACATTATCTTTTAAGTTACTTCTTAAATATGCCATCCAAGTTATTTCTCAGAATAAGAAGTACATTTTATGTGACTACTAGGGTTTTCTATGAACTTTTTTTGTTTTGTTTTGTTTTGTTTTTTTACTTTTCAAGTAGAAATCATCAGGAATTGTGCAAGTATAGGCAAAGCAATTTTGCAATAATGAATGGATATAATGGTAAAAGGAGAAAAAGTAGAAAAAATCATGGTGTTTCTTCTTTCTAGCGAATCCTGGATTCTGCTTTTGAGAATGTTGATCTCCTTTTCCTCAATTCAATCCCAATTACCTGGCCAAAATTTTCTGCTACAATGTTCTGACCCTCTCATATATACTATAAATATACCCTTATTCTACCTGTGTCTCTTTCTATCCTCTGTGACTTTATTTCTGGTCTTATTTTAGAAGCCCTATTCATTGCATAAAAGTCAATCTAGTTGTCCAGAAAGAACTATTCAGTGACTCTTCCTGTATATTTTTAGATTCCATGCACTTAATTGAATGAATGTTTTATACTCTTATCTAATTTTCCATAAATAAAACACTCAGGCCTTTCAAAAGGTGGTTCCTTGACTTAAGTTTCTTTACATTTTCTATTATGTGTTGCACAAAGAGTAGGCATCCATATTTTTCAAGAGAGTATTTTATAATAGGTTTACTGGAAGTGAGACTTAATAGCAAACAATTATGAGGGAGTCTTCCATCTGATTAAATCTTATGACCACCCATTATCGCTATCAGAGAGGGATTAAACCAAAGGGTTTATATATGGTGATGTTTAAAAACACAAGGCAGTAGGTGAAAAACATATAAGACAGCTGGTTTAGCATATAGAATGCTGGCATCACGGGTGAGTTTAAAGGGTTCTGGAAAATACAACAGTAGTCATCAAATGAGAGGATCCGTTTTCGAATCAAAATAGACATTATTTTCATGTACATTTATTTTCTTCCTAGAAAGTATATTTGAATATTGGAAAGAAGAAAACTACGGTTGGGGGCAGTAGGCATGTGTATTCTGACAAATATTACTGGATTATTTAAAAATACTTATTACATCTTTTCCCCCACAGGTTGAAAAACAATAATGTAAAGGTAAAGAATTATAAAAAGAAAAAAATATATAAAACTCATTTACCCCCTCCCAGACTATAAACATGATAATGACAATACCATTTCCAGAAAAAAAAAATCCCTTCACAGACAGTTACTGATATATATGAACATGGGTATGGGCCTGGGTTGAGGGAGCATTTGGTTGAATGTGTTTAACTATTTTTATACTAAACTAATATCATAATATTGATAACAATAATAAAAATGATCAGAATCTATACAAATTTTTTACGCATTATGTAGTTCCATTTTGGGCCTAAGAAAATAGTAATACATGATTATTTTAAAGTTGAATTTTTCTATCAGCTATCCTAGAATTTTCTTCTTTTCTAGAATAAATCTACCTAGCTATTTGAGAATTATATATTTTTTTCTTGAGAATTATATTTTTAAATCAGTAATTGCAAAAGAAATTTATGTACCAAAATGATTACTGATATATTTGAGTTAAAAACAATCCTGTGAATCATACCATTTCAATAACAATTGAAATATATAGAGAGAAAATATCCAAGAAGCATATGGTATGTGTTTTCAAATTGGGCCTACTGTAAAAGCCTGATTACACCCACGTCAAGAAGAAAGTGAAATTTAAATGGCTGCTATAAATGAAGTCTGTGTGGGCCAAAATGAGAGCCAGTTGCCCCCTCTCCTTTGAGCCTAAGCACATTAGCAACTGTTCCAGGATTTTGCTTAAGGTTGAAATATCTTGTCTGTACAACAAAGATTTTAGAAAGCAATTAGTTAAGATGAGATATTTGATTTTTATATTCCAAGGAAGTTTTTCCCACCTGATTTACAGTCTTTTCAAATGTTGCTAAATTCCTTGAACTGATAAGACAGTATTTGTTTCTACTTCCTATATTAAGCATTACAGAAATCCATCCTTTATGAAATTCAGATAGGAAATAAAAAAGTACCAAAAGTCTAGTTTTCCCTGGGCTCCCACTTATGTCTGTAGTCAGATTTCTCCTTTCTCATATTTGGCTCTTCCATTGTACTGGAAGCCAACCTCAGCTGTTGCACTCACCATATTGTGATAATAGTAGTTTCCTTTCACATCAGACTTAACAGTTTTTTAAGGGAAATACCAAACACCTGTACATAATAAGTACTTAACAAAGATTATCTCATCTAATTTTTTTTGTTTTTAAGTGAGAGGAGAGGAGATAGAGAGACAGACTCCCACACACACCTCAACCAAGATCAACCAAACAACCCCTGTCTGGAGCTGATGCTCAAATCAGCTTAGCCATCATCAGTGCCTGAGGCTGATATGCTCGTACTAACTGAACTATCATTAGTGCCCAGGGTGATGCTCCAATGAACTGAGCCAATGGCTGCCAGAGGGGAAGAGAGAGAAGGGAAAGAGGGTGAGGGAGAGAAAATGATGGTCACTTCTCTTGTGTGCTCTGACTGGGATCAAACCTAGGATGTCCATACACCAGGCTGAAACTCCAGGGCCCTGGAATTTTTATTCGCCTTCTAAGTTTGTACAATATTGTGCATTTAAAGTTCCCTTCACCCATCTTCTAAAAAGCGGCTCTTTTTTTAAGCAGATCTCTGCCATTCTGGGTTTAGAATTTCTAGGGTGGAATTATCTGAGGCTCTCTCACAGTTATCTCTCATTTATATACCATTTTCTTTTGACCAATAGATCTTGTGTCATCTCTTAATTTAGTTAACCCTTTGACCTATCATATGGGTCAAAATATATATAACTCTCCTCATATGAAAGATAAATAGTAGATATAAATGAATACTAGATAATTAGTAATTCTATAGGAGGAATTACCTCATACCATAAATTTATTTTTATTTTATTAGTACTAAATTTAATTCTTTCTACTAAATATTCATTGTCATAGACCATTTCTTAGGAAACTTGAAAAAAAAAAAACAGGCCATGTAATATTAAAAAAAATTGTTACCTTTTATACTCATGCATTATATTCACTATATTATGCCTTAAATTCTTTGTTGCTTTTTTAAACTATATAGAATATGTTCCAGAGGTCAAAAGTAACCTTGATAGATAAGCAAAATGTGCTTTCAAATTCGTTTAGTAGCATGATAAACAAGGAAATAGCTAAGGGCAATAGTTTAATTACACTCAGGTGATGTAGGGGTAATTGTTTAATTGTTCCTGGTGATCTGTTTTGTCCTTGTGAGATTACCAATTTCAGAGAGCAGCTAGCCATGTGCCAGTTATTGAGAGTCAGCCCTTTTGACATGTAAGACACTTGTTTCTGTATTTAGTGTTTGTTGTGAGCCATGCATATATTTTTTAATTAACATATTGCTCTTTGAGTCATGGACATAGACAAGGGTGCAGTGGTTACCAGGGGGAACAGAGGGTTGGAGAGGGAGGGAGATGGGGGAAGGGGAGGGGCTTAAAGAGAAATAAAATATAGGGTGACAGAAGATGATTTGATGTTGGGTGATGGGTATGCAACATAATTGTCCAAACGATGTGGAGATGTTTTCTCTAAATCTATGTACTCTGATTGACCAATGTCACCCTGTTAAATTTAATTGTCTAATTAAAAAAAACCATGTTGCTCTTTATATTGAAAATATGAAAAGCTTACAGGAGAATGCTCTGGCTGGAATATTTTATAAAAGATACATATATCTCAGTGCACTTATTTGCCGTCTTCAAAATCATCATTATCATTGTCAACAACAAAATGGCATTTTTGTTTGGTTTTGTGCCCCAAGCATATGCCCTTTCTTTGCAGTAGTCATAAAAGGAAGAGATGAAGGAGGACTATGATATGTACATTCTATCTCCTTAAGCTTTCAAGAGATAATGGTAGTGTTCTGGTGCATTAAATTTTCTTTCACAAAGAACGTACAAACACTTTAACAGCTATATGAACAGCAAGACTTGTTACAAATGTCAAAAAAACTATTTCAGAAGTAAAATACTGTTTTCTCTTTCAGAAAAATTGGGATTTAGGTATTTGAAGACATTTCTATTATTTCTGGTCTCTTTCTAGTTTTTATGAAAAATAAGTGGAATTTACTATATCACTGTTTTTAAAAATAGTTGATATCTAAATAAACACAAGAAGGAAATATATTAAATATTTTAGTTAGTGGTTTTATCAGATTATAATACCCTTCCTTCAATAAGACCTCTTTCCATAAATAATTTTTGTGTAATTATTTTCAAATGGATAGTTTACATTATGGGCATTTTCAAAATCTTTCCTGTTTATGCTTATGTTTTTTTCTTTCAATGATTTTTCAGTTAATGAAACACAAATACTAACTAACTAAATAAATAAATAAAACAAAGGACATTATCTGAATTATTTTGTTTTGCAGTAGGATATACTAGGTTGTTGACTACTTTTTTCTATGTAATGGAATACTGGGGAAATAATCAATTTTTTTTTCAATTTATAAATCTGTTTTATAGTAAGTATGGAGTTTAATTGACATTATCATTTGGTAGCTAATATCAACATTTTTCTATTTAAGTATTTTATTAAAGTTAAACCATTCTATTTTTCTATGATACATTCATTTTTAATGCTTGATGAGTTGTCATGAAGGTGCAATTTAAATTTTATTAAACTCTAAGAAAAGCAGACCATATCTATGGCAGTAGGAACACAGCATTAATGCAGCAAATGCTCAGTTTAATACAGCTTGTGGAGAATTCAGTATAACAGGATTATAATTTCTGACCTCTAGAAGTTTATAATCCAATTAGTGTAAATTAATATTTATGTGCATACTTTAATAACAGGGTAGTGTGAAATAAATGGTCAATAAAACTGTATGTTAATACTGCAGATGTTTAGAGCGGTGGAAACACTTCCTAGTGCGGGGATCTAGAAAAGCTTCTCAGAGGAATTGTAGTTTGAACTTATGAACTTTAGATAAGACCTTTAGAAGCATAGAATAGGATTGAGGAACATTCTTGGCAGAGTGAACCAACATATTAAAGCAGAGTAATAAATACAGGTTAATGACATTTTAAAAATAAAATAGAATTGTCTATGCCATTACTTCCAGTTATGTGCTTAAGGTCTGTTGCTAAACATCTGTGAGATCTTCTAATTTCTTCTTAGTATTTTGATAGTAAACGGGTTATTTAATAAAAAGCAGTTAGCACAGTAACTAGCACATAATCAACACTCAATAAATAGGTGTACTTATCAAAGTTATTATTTTGTTAAATCCAAAACATATAAAAATGTAAAAACAGTTATCAAAGCAAATTCTACAGGATTTTAATATTCATCAAAGCAAGTTGACAGCTAAAACGTATTGATGGAACCAAAAACCTGTCGCCTGGAAGCTGCCTTTTGGGATATTGATTTTAAGCTGTTTATTAAGAAACAAAAGACTCAGAAAGAAACTTTGCCCTCTTTCATGCCTGAAAGATTGAGACAAAGAAACATGCTTCAGGAAAGAGGATCTCAGGATGCTATGCTACCTTAGCTTAATTTGAATTAAGTTTGATAAGTAAGAGACCTTCAGGAGGAACCTGTTAGCTAAATATCCTGTTTCCCATTGCTTCCGAGTCACAGAGCACAGATTTTCTTGCCCTGTGTGCTTCATTCTTCGGTTAATTTGATAATTACCCCAGACAGAGGAACTTAGAAAGTGAGAGGAAAAATATGCATACTACTTAGACCCCAGAGTTCACTAGTATCAAGTACATTGTCTATATTTTTTTTACACGATTGCTTGGTGGTAGATGACATATTTCCCCTATTGAATCCTTCCTTTCTCAGTATTGAATCGCCAACATTTCTACAGAATTTTAGTTTTCATGCCAATTTGCACATGATGTTGTTGAGTGAATGGACTAGATAAGGAAATTAATATAAGCCAAAAATATGGTCATTGGGGAAGTAACCATGATTATATTGTTATTAGCATCGAGCATGTGTTTTGTTTTGTTTTTAAATAAATTCTTAAGTGGAAATTACGTATTTGAACATTTTTATATTACATTAGCAGGAATGGCAGTGTCTGCAAATCAAACAGGGAAGAAAAATGCCTGAGAATATTACATGGAATAATTGAAGTTATTTAGGCTATATTGATTATTTCTATTATTGGAGTGAAGGGGCCTATTTGCTTGTGTGTATCAAAGCCCAATAAGATATGAACAGGAGTTTGTGGCCAAGAAAAGAAGGATTTACTAAGGAGATAGCAGCATACCTGGAGTCACAGGTAGCTCATGCTCAAAGACTTAGCACCCAGATGTGTTATAAGGGATGTGTTATATAAGGGAAAATCATTAGTCATGGTGACTAATGAAGTTAGGGTCATGGTCAGGGAGGGTCATGGTCCCTACTGGTTGGTCAGCACTAGGGTAGGGTGTAATTGATTATTGTTTCTGGTCTTGACCTTAGCTATGGCATCGATGCCTCTGGTTTCCCAAGGATGCAGTTGGTGAGGTCATTCTGGAGCTGAAGCAAAACTGAGACGTTGTTATCTCTAGTTTGACAGAAACCCTGTCACTGTGGTCAACAGACTCAAGGCTTTGTTTCTAAGACTCCTGGATACTGAGCAGATCTTACTGTCCTGAAGGCTTGAAGCAAGGGAGAGGAATGTGGATAAATAGGTCAGTAAGCGAGGCCAGCTTGAGTCAAAGAAAAAAATAAATCAAAATAAAAGGACAGAATAAAAAGAAATAAGTTTCCTATGTAGTTGCATTTCTACACTAGCAAAGTGTGTCAGAGCTTTCAATTCCTCTTGTGTCTATTAGCCATTTCTGACTGGAAAAAAAATAATAAATTTTATATGTGTTTGTTGAAAAAACTGTTGTTTCTACTAAGGTCTGTCTCTAGAGAAGAGAGAATATTTATCTCATCATTATCATTTTCAGCCAAGTGGGATTTGCTATATTTCCAGCTAGCTCCTTTGTAAATTTACTCCTAAACTAGTGTTATCATAGTTCTCTGTCTTTGCAAATAAAAACTCCCATTGCATTAAAATCCTCTGGAAACTGACATCAACTGAAAACTGACAAAAATCAACTCTCAGAGGTTTATTTACACATTCTCTAAAGTTGTAGCATTTATGGTTTACCACTCATTTGGCAATTAAGGCTGCATTACATTTACTGTGCTTTTGCTTTGTATAATTAATTAAATTTCCTGGATGGAATTTCTTTTTTTTAATCCAGAATAAATACAATAAACAATATGAATAATAACAGCAGTAATAACATCATTTTAGGGCTTTCCATTATTCTTAAAACTTTCCCACATCATAAAGAATAATGGTTCCTTTGAGCCTTCATACATAGATGTCAATTAAATAAAATTAGAAAGCCATTCTAGTGTTTATAAAAATAGATTTTCCCCCTACTTTCATCTCTTTTTATTCCAAAGAAGCTTGACATAATTTATGAAATATGATTTTATTTCTATGGCAATCCTGTAATTCTTATTTGATAATCATCACAAGTATACACTATATGTTTATTACCAAAGAGAAGTTGTGCTGAAGGATATTAAAAAGAGCTTCACAAGAACATCTAAATTATTTTTCTTAGTTAATTCCAAAACTCAAGATTGGGTTGTTTGCACATAACTGTTAGGCTCTCTAACAAGTGTTTTTAAGCTGTTGATTCTTTATTTTTTAGTATATGGGTAATTGATATAACTGTAATAGCTCTAATTATATAAATAGATGTTTGGGGACTTTTAAGAATGCATATTTTTGACATAATTCACTATAACAACTTCTTCAAAGTTGTTAGAATCTATTTCAAATCGAGGTGGGAGAGATTTTTAGCATAGATTTTTAATTCTTTTAATATTCATATTAGTGACAAAATGTCATAAACTTTTTTCTTGTTGCAGTAAAATTTACAATAAAAATATTGCATCTTATTAGCATATCACTAATTTGTAGTTATTCTTTTACAGTTTTTAAATGTGTGTGTACGTACATAAAATGGAAATGCCAGAAAACAAATTTAGGTTTCTACTCAAAATTCTAAAGTATCAAACACATTTTATATATTATTGTTTAGCAACATGATATAGATGTAGTTTAATTAAAGGCATATGGCTTTTAATTGAAGCTAAATTAAAGTACGATCACTTTAATATATTCATATAGTATCCAGCAGTAATGTTGTAAAGATAATTGCGTAATTTACATTACTTCTGTAAAATACAAGCCGTGACATAAAAAAACACACATGAAACAAAAGTTGTGTTTGGATGATATTTTTTGAACTGTACCTACAAAATCAAATTTCAGATTAACTGAAGAAGTTGTCATTGAAATGCCCTCATCTAGTGATTAAATAGTTTCGTCACTTTAGTTCAACTGAGCAGAGGTCTGAGATATAAATCCATATTTCATATGGAACTCATTCTTAAGTATTTCTAATTGTTTAGTTAATTTTTAGAGTTTCACATTGTCTGAAACAGAGACATAAATGTCTGATAAAATCTTCTTCAATTTCCTTTATATTTCATTTAGATTTTGAAATTTAAAATGTCATTGTAAATAATGCTACTAAATTTCTCTCCACAAATACTGTGTTTGTTTATTATGAGATGCCAAACCATATTATTTACATGAACTCTCTGTTCCTTCCAAGAGAAGCTAAGGTATTTTTCTTCTATTGAAAACAAGTAAGTGTCCTCTTCCCATTTTTTTATTGGATTGTTTGTTTGTTTGTTGTTGAGTTTTATGAGTTCTTTGTAAATTTTGGATATTAGGCCCTTATCTGAGCTGTCGTTTGAAAATATCAGTTCCCATATAGTTGGCTGTCTGTTTATTTTGATATCAGTTTCTCTTGCTGAGCAAAAACTTTTAATTCTGATGTAGTCCCATTCATTTATCTTTGCCTTCACTTCTCTTGCCATTGGAGTCAAGTTCATAAAATGCTCTTTAAAACCCAGGTCCATGATTTTAGTACCTATGTCTTCTTCTATGTACTTAATTGTTTCAGGTCTTATATTTAGGTCTTTGATCCATTTTGAATTAATTTGAGTACACGGGGACAGGCTGTAGTTGAGTTTCATTCTTTTGCATGTGGCTTTCCAGTTTTCCCAACACCATTTGTTGAAGAGGCTTTCTTTTCTCCATTGTGTGTTGTTGGCCCCTTTATCAAAGATTATTTGACCATATATATGTGGTTTTATTTCTGGGCTTTCTATTCTGTTCCATTGGTCTGAGTGTCTATTTTTTTGCCAATACCATGCTGTTTTGATTATCGTGGCCCTATAATATAGTTTAAAGTCAGGTATTGTAATGCCCCCAGCTTCATTCTTTTTCCTTAGGATTGTTTTGGCTATTTGGGGTTTTTTATAGTTCCATATAAATCTGATGATTTTTTGTTCCATTTCTTTAAAAAATGGGAAGAGGACATGAACAGACACTTCTCCCAGGAAGAGATACAAATGGCCAACAGATATATGAAAAGATGCTCAGCTTCATTAGTTATTAGAGAAATGCAAATCAAAACTACAATGAGATACCACCTCACTCCTGTTAGATTAGCTATTATCAACAAGACGGGTAATAGCAAATGTTGGAGAGGCTGTGGAGAAAAAGGAACCCTCATTCACTGTTGGTGGGACTGTAAAGTAGTACAACCATTATGGAGGAAAGTATGGTGGTTCCTCAAAAAACTGCAAATAGAACTACCTTATGACCCAGCAATCCCTCTACTGGGTATATACCCCAAAACCTCAGAAACATTGATACGTGAAGACACATGTAGCCCCATGTTCATTGCAGCACTGTTCACAGTGGCCAAGACATGGAAACAACCAAAAAGCCCTTCAATAGAAGACTGGATAAAGAAGATGTGGCACATATACACTATGGAATACTACTCAGCCATAAGAAATGATGACATCAGATCATTTACAGCAAAATGGTGGGATCTTGATAACATTATAAGGAGTGAAATAAGCAAATCAGAAAAAAACAAGAACTACATGATTCCATACATTGGTGAAACATAAAAATGAGACTAAGAGACATGGACAAGAGTGTGGTGGTTACCAAGGGTGGGGGGGGAGGGAAGACATGGGGGGGAGGGAGGGAGAGAGTTAGGGGGAGGGGGAGGGGCACAGAGAACTAGATAGAGGGTGGCGGAGGACAATCTGACTTTGGGCGAGGGGTTTGCAACATAATTTGATGACAAAATAACCTAGACATGTTTTCTTTGAATATATGTACCCTGATTTATTAATGTCATCCCATTACCATTAATAAAAATTTATTAAAAAAAAAAAAAAGAAAACAAGTAAGTGACAAATGGATTTTGCCTCAAGCTGAAGTCTTGTTAAAAATCTGTCATTTAGAGTTTAATTTGTGCTATGTGGAATTTAGGCTTCATAGTTTCAAAAATCACAAGATAATCTATCATCCTACCACTTTCTTAAAATCAAAGTAAGACCCACTCTAACATATACAGCCCGGGACCCATGTTTTGCCTGTGTGAAAAACCCAGAGAACTGGAAAGGACATAACTTAGAGCATTGAGGCATAAGCAGATTTGAATGAGAAGATGCCTCAGTTAACCCCTTTTATTCACCACACAATTTGGCTTCACTGAAAAATGTTTTCTAGTTTAAGAATAAATACCCTCCAGCCCATGTATATATATATGCACTACCAACCTCTCCTTGCAGAGAAAACAATCTATATACCATCATGATCAAATGTAGTAGGAAGAGATAAAACAACAACCGATATAAAAACAAAACAAAGAAAATAGAGAAGACATTGCCATGCCTGTCTCTGGCAGGCTTTGCTGGCATTTCTTTGGATCAGGTGAAGTCCAAAGCTAGGGATAAATTCAATGACTACAGCTACTCCAAGATCTTACTACTGTTTTAATGGTACAGAAATTGAAATTCAATGAGTGAAAACTGCCACCATTGTCCAGAGTTATTGTCAATAATAGGGACAAAGCACAAGGAATGACTAATAATTTAGGAACATTTCTTCCAAATGGAAACCTTAGTAAAGATATTTGTTTCATGTTTATGTGAAAAACAGACATAACAACTTAGGACTCTAACAGTGAATTTCTTATAATAAGCTTATATATATGAATTTTTTTCTGTTTAAAGAATATTTACATGAATTAAAGACAATGAAATATAAAGAAAAGAAGGGTTCTGTATTTCTCTACAATCATTAAGTTCAGGAAAAAACTAAGACTCAAACTTGAATCATATAACTATCAGAACTGTACTTTTCTACATACCATTTTACTCTATTTTTCCATAAAATGCATTAATTGTACCAAAGTCTATTTTTATTCCCATTTGGAATGGTGATATTGTATGGTATTGAAATCAGAACTGGATGATATTCCTCAAGAACCTCATTTTTATTTGTAGCTTAGACCAGGGAATGATGAAATTTTTCTGTGAAGGACCAGATAATAAATATTTTAGACTTATGGGGTTTGTGGTCTCTGTCATAACTACTCAACCAGGTTGTACCCGCCCCCCCCCAAAAAAAAACCTTCACTAGACAATGTTTAGTGAATGGGATTTATTGTGTTCCAAAATCTTTATCGGTAAAAACTAAAATTTAAATATCATACAATTTAAATGAGTCACAAAATATTTGTTTTTTATTTTTTATTTTTGAGAGAGGCAGAGAAAGAGGCACAAGTACACGGAGCTGCTCCTGCATGTACCCTGACCAAGGAATCAAACCAGTAACCTCAGCACTATGGTACGACACTCCAACTACCCAAGCCATCCAACCAGGGCTTCATTTATTTTTGTTTTATTTTCAGAGAAACAGAGCGGAAGACAGGGGGTGAGGGAGGGGGAAGAAGCATTCATTTGTTGTTCCACTCAGTCGTGTACTTATTGGCTGTGTGTGTCCTGACCAATGATCGAACCTGCAACCTTGTTGCTTCTGGACAATGCTCTTAACCAACTGAGCTAACTTGCCAGGACCTATTATTTTAGATTTTTAAAAATCATTTAGAAATTCAAAATAATTATCATTTCATATACTGTACAAAATAGGTGGTGGACCAAATTGTATAGCTCATTCTTAATTCTGATCTGCTTAAGGAAAGTTTATTGGTTAAGGAAGCATTTCTTACAACAGTAGTGCCCTGTCAGCTGTTACTATACGTTCTCAAAAATAAGTAAGTAAAAATAAGACCTGACCAGCAATAACAGTCCAATCAATATAATTGTCATGTATAGAATACTCCATTTAACACACATTGCTTTGCAGGTTGCATGAAGCATTCACAAAAAAAGACCATATTCAGAGCCATAAGATACACATTTACAGATTTAAATAATAAAAATCATAAGTATGTTCTCATACTATAGTGGAATTAAACTAAAAATAACAGAAATATTTTGAAAATAAACAACAGTCATCTAACTTAAACCTATGCATAAAAAAGTCTCAAGAACATTAAATATTATATTTGAACTAAATAAAACTGCAACATAAATTTGTCAAAATTTGTGGAATGAAATAAAAGAAGTTCTTTAAAAATTGTAGCATTAAATTCACATATCCAAATTTTTTAAAAATCTAAAATCAATGACTAAAGTTTGTACATTGGAAAACTAGAAAAGGAAGAGAAATTAAATTTAAATCAAGAAGAAAAATATAATAAAAATTAGAGCAAAAATCAGTAAAATGAAACCAATACCTGTTTTTCTAAGATATCAATAAAATTAATGAACTTTTAGCAAAGAAAAAAAAAGAAGAAAGGAGAATGAACAAAAATTACTAATATCATAAATGAGAGCAGGACATTTTAATGTCCTGTTTCAAAAGATATTAAAATAATAATAAGGAACACTGTAAATACTATAATGCCTACAGATTTGACAATATATATGAAACAAATCAATTTATTGAAAGACACACCAAAATAATTTGTCACCTCCAAATTAAAAATCATCAGGTTCATGTGGCATTTATTACTAGAAAATTCTATGAAACAATCAAGGGAAACATGATAACAATCTCTACAATTTCTGCAGAAAATGGAAACAGAGGAAATACTTTCTAATTTATTCCATGAGGTCAGTATTATTGTTTATCAAAACCATATAAATATATTTCAGGAGAAGAACATTAAAAATTATAATGCCCGTCTGTAAAGTTTAAAGATGCATACTCACTAAAAACTATAACAACCAATATGACCTTTAACAGTTGAATAGATGAACCAATGGTGGCACATTAAATCAACAAAATATTATTTAGTAATACAAAATGATGTGTCAAGCCACAAGGAGACAAAGATGAATCTTAAATGATCATTGCTAAGCAAAAAGACGACAGTCTGAAAGATCTACTATACTATTATAATACGGGTGAGAGAAAAAGGATCTAATCTAAGTAATATTTTTTTAATTTTTTTCTTTATTGATTTGAAAGAGACAAAGAAATGGAGATATAGAAATGGTGCTTTGTTGTTCCCCTTCTATTTATGCATTTCTTGGTTAACTCTTGTATGTGCTTTGACCGGTAGATCAAAACCTCAACCTTGGTGCATTGGAATGATGCTCTAACCTACTGAGCTACCCAGCCATGGCCTAATTTAAGTAACTTGGGAAATGAATAAATTCTATAAAAGCTAAAACTAAAATTAAACATACATAAGCACTGCACTCTAGTTGCTACAGTTATTTTTTTCTGGCTAAAGTTATTAACATTTCTGAAACAACATTACATTCATATTGGAATTAAACAACTAATTAAATGTGTGGGAGTCAAGATTCTTACTGCTGAGGTGGTAGTTTACAGATAAGAAAAGAGAGGGGGCTGGAATGATGCATGTGGTAATAGATTAAAGACATCAGGATAAACTCATGTCAGTTTAATACATATACAGATTAATATCTTTATATATAACTCCATGTATCTGTATTAAAATAGAATTAATTCACCCCTACATAGTACTTTTTTTCTCTATATCTGGGTAAAGTATTTCTTCTCTAGAACATTCTAGAAAGTTTAACCATGTGTAGGATACCGCCCCACCCACCCTAACCACCATAAAAATACCTGTCTCTATTTCTTGCTATCTCAAGTCACTTTTAGATCTACCTGAGAGTCACCTTTTCCTCCCCAGAAAGCCTTATTGTGTGAAACAATAAACATTTTATACACTAGGGTACCTGTCGAGTGATCATTCTCAAAATTCAAAACTAAGTTTGGCAGGAAGTAGAGTCTGTTTCTGTAGAATACTCCACCATATATACCCACAGGTCAGGGTAACAACACATAGATAATGTATAGTGCTCTATCAGTTGAGTGAACCTAGAATCAACTATACCTCTGTAGCAACAAGTATATCTGACTTTCTGATCTTGGTTAAAGTCTACATCAATAAAATGGGTATAATTCTCCATCAAAAGAAGCCAGGACTCCTCAGAGAAATAGCTGATTCTAGAATTGGGGCAGAAAATATACAAAATAAGCCTGGATCATGTTGCAGTACCAAATGTAAGAAAGTACCAACACACAGTTTAAGGTTATGTCAAAGGGATACAGGAGCTATCCAACACTGCATACTATCACTTCTAGGTAGAACCTAATAAAGCTGAACTCAAAGAAACTAAGATGGTGGTTATCAGGGACTGGGGTTGGGGTGATCAGGTGATACTGGTCTAAGAATACAAACTTCCAGTAATGGATGAATAAATTCTGGGGATTTAATGTATAGCATGGTGATTATGATGAATATATACTGCTCACAAAAATTAGGGAATATTTTATTGCTTCATATTCGTTTTGAAATATTCCCTAATTTTTGTGAGCAGTATTAATCTAGCATTATATACTTGAACATAGATGAATTGATCTTAAATGTTCTCACCTTAGATAAGAAATGGTAAGTATGTGACATGATGGAGATGTTAGTTAATGTTATAGTAGTAACTATTTTGCAATATATGTGTATCAAATTAACACTTTAAACTTACATAATGTTACATATATGTTATATCTCAATAAAGGTGGAAGAGAAAGAATTAGAATTTTTAGGACTTAGTGATGATGTGGGAAACAAGGGAGAGAGATATGCCAAGAAATAGCATTTGGGTCCCTACCCTTTTGAGGAACTAACATTTGTTCCATGAAACAAGTTTTAAGAGTGCTGACACTGAGGTGAATCATGGTTCCCTTGTACCAGGTTAATATTCCATCTGTAACATTTTTTATATTGATTTTTAAAAACCAATTCTACAGTAAGCCCTAGAATTTGAGATGACTGTCTTTCCAAAATTCTCAGAATATCAAATATCATTTCTCCTATTAAAAGCAATAAGAAAAATTTAAATTTAGTAAACAGAAAATTCAAGATATTCCTTTCAATCCTGATGAACAGTAATGGAAGATATAAAGCCACATATATGGGATGCTAGGGAGTGACTAAGCTCTCCCTGTCTTTCTGTATACATAATTCATATCTGCACCTAAATAAAATGACAAGTTACTTCAGGTTATACAGTTTCAAATTTTCATGTGACTAGTCAGAAATATGAATATTAAATTAGCCAATTCCTTTTTAGCCGTTAACATTTTGAGAGTGAAACTTTCCAATTTAGTTATATTAGAATTGATTATGACCCAAAAGTGCCAGTTGCTTCAAAAATTGTGAAGATTTAGCCTGACCTATGGTGGTGCAGTGGATAAAGCATAGACTTGGAATGCTGAGGTCACTGGTTCAAAACCCCTGGGCTTGCCTGGTAAAGGCACATATAGAAGTTGATGCTTCTTGTTCCTCCTCTCCTCTTTTTTTTCTCTCTCTCTCTCTCTCTCTCTCTCTTTTTCTCTTCTCTACAAAATGAATAATTAAAATCTTTTTAAAAAAGATTAAAAAAATTGTGAAGCTTTAAACCAGGGGTCCCCAAACTTTTTACACAGGGGACCAGTTCACTGTCCCTCAGACCGTTGGAGGGCTGGACTATAAAAAAAACTATGAACAAATCCCTATGCACACTGCACATATCTTATTTTAAAGTAAAAAAAAAAAAACAAAAAAAAAAAAAAAACGGGAACAAGTAAATTTAAATCAACAAACTGACCAGTATTTCAATGGGAACTATGCTCCTCTCACTGACCACCAATGAAAGAGGTGCCCCTTCCGGAAGTGTGGTGGGGGCTGGATAAATGGCCTCAGGGGGCTGCATGCGGCCCACGGGTCGTAGTTTGGGGACCCCTGATTTAAACTGTCAAACTATGTGAATTATTATGGCATCATTCAATAACACTTTGAGATGACCTGTACTTCAATTTCAGTGCTGATTTAATTTTTTTTTTATTAAATTTATTGGTATGACACGATTAATATAATTATACAGGCCTCAGTTGTCTAATTCTACAGCACATCTCTGTATACTGTATTGTGTGTTCACTCTTCCAAGTCAAGTCTCCATCTATCAACATTTAACCCTCCATGCCTTCCTCCATCTCTGCCCGCCCCACTCTCTGCCCACTGGCAATCACCACACTGTTTTCTGTGTCCTTGAGTTTTTTCTCCTTTATTGACCTTTTTTAATCCCTTCATGTTATTAGTCCAGCCACCACTCCAGACAGCTGTCAGCTGTCTCTCTATCTATGAGTCTGTCTCTATTTTGCTTGTTAGTTTATTTTTGTTCATTAGATGCAACATATGAGTGAAATCTTACGATATTTGTCTTTATCTGACTGGCTTGTCTCACATTGTATAATATATAATACTCTCCAAGTCCATGCATGCAGTTGCAAAGGGTAAAATTTCCTTCTTTTTTATGACCAAATAGTAGTCCATGCTGTAAACATATCACAGTTGTTTTTACTCACTTATCTTCTGATGGACATTTGGGCAGCTTCCAAATCTTGGCCATTACAAATAATGATGCAGTGAACACAGGGGTGCATATATTCTTTTGAATTAGTGTTTTGGCTTTTTTTTAATATACTCCCAGAAGTGAAATCACTGGTCATAAGGAAGTTTTATTTTTAATATTTTGTAGTACCTCCATACTGCTTTCCATAATGTCTGTACCAATCTGTATTCCCACCAACAGTGCACCAGGGTTCCCTTTTCTCCACATTTTTGCCAACACTTGTTTGTTCATTTTTTTTTTTTTTGAGAGAGAGAGAGAGACAGGAAGAGAGGAACATTAAGCTGCTACTGTATGTGCCCTGACCAGGGGATCAAACCAGCAACTTTCGTGCTCAGGGATGACGCTTCAACCAACTGACCTATCCTGGCAAAACTTAATTTTTTTGATGTATTGATTGATTTTTAGAAAGACATAGAGGGTAAGGGAATCATTCATTTGTTGTTTCATTCAGTCGTGTATATTGGTTGCTTCCCATGTGTGCTCTGACCAGGGATCGAACCCACAACCTTGCCGTTTCAGGATGACATTCTTAACCAATTGAGCTAGCCAGCCAGGACTGATTGTTGATTTATTGATGATAGTCATTCTGACAGGTGTGAAGTGATAATTCATTGGGTTTGTTGTTGTTGTTTTAAGCAAAATAAAGAGATATAGAGAAACAGACTTCCACATGTGCCCTGATCAGGATCCACATGGCAACCCCTCATCTGGAGCCATTGCTCAAATCAACTGAACTATCCTCAGCACCGAAAGCCCACACTAGAACCAATTTAGCCACTGCTGTGAGAGGGGGAAAAGGAGAGAAAGGGGAGGGGAAGGAGAAGAGAAGCAGATGGTTGCTTCTCATGTGTGCCCTGACTGGGAATCAAACCTAGGATGACTGCAACAGGGCATATACTATCTACAGAGCCAATCCCTTGCTTAGTTTTTAATTGGATTTATTATTTTTT
Source organism: Saccopteryx bilineata (assembly GCF_036850765.1). NCBI lineage: Eukaryota > Metazoa > Chordata > Mammalia > Chiroptera > Emballonuridae > Saccopteryx > Saccopteryx bilineata. The sequence continues at coordinate 67,606,414 of NC_089498.1, forward strand.
TGGTGTTGAGTTTTTTAAGTTTCTTATCAATTTTGGGTATTAACCTTTTATCAGATGTTTCAGTGAATATGTTCTCTTACTCAGTGGGTTCACTTACCTTCTTTCAATGAAGTAAAAAAAATGGAATTTTAAAGAAAGTATATTAATAAAATATTTAATCTCTCAGAAGGAAATCAACTTTACTGATGACATTGACTTCTCTTTTGTTTCATTGTATATCTCCTATCAGCTGAGATGTCAACTTCAATACTTATTCTGATATGACAATTTGGATTAGTGATTATTAAAGGCCTAAAGTGAGCAAAAACATTATACAGGCATAGGAACTTGGAAAGGAATTTCTAATTCTGTCTTACTTTCTCCATAAAATTGTCTTGAGTAAGTCATACCACTTGCCTGAAGGCAAACATATCTCAGTCCCAGCACATGGAGTTCTAAATGAATTAGCCAACTTCCATTATATTAAAGCTAGGAAATGTTGCCTTAAACGACTCAAATATTTATAATTTATTAAAGCCTTATAATGACACAATTCAACCCCTTGAAATGGAGCTCAGCTTGATTAATTAAATAGGGAAAACATGCCTTTCTTGGAGTTAAATAGAAAAACACATTCTTTAGAATGCCTAAATAGCTAATAGATGAGTGTTTGTGGATAGAAAGAGATAAACTATTGAATATTCTATTGACAGTTAAAATAACTTCTCAAAAATATTCTATGTAGTCAATTGTACCTACAGAAAATATTAATGGTGAGGCCATGGAGCCATCGTCAGTGCTCGGGGCCAAGTCACTCCAATCAGGCCATAGCTGCAGGAGGGAGGGAGAGAGAGAGAGAGAGAGAGAGTGAAGGAGAGAAGTGAGAGGGGGAAGATGGGTGCTTCTCCTGTGTGCCCGGACCAGTAATCAAACTCAGGACATCTGAACATTGGGTTGATGCTCTATTATTGAGCCAACCAGCCAGGGACATAAAGTTTCTGTGAGCCTAGTTCTTTACTGTCACCCTTGAGTATGGCAGTTCTCTCTCAGTTATATTTCTAATTTCATTGGAAGTCAATAGTTTATGTTGCTAAGAAGAGATAAAAGGGAGGAAAACAAAAAGCTAAACTATAAGAACAAACATTAACCTTATTTAAAAAGTCAAACTCTGATCATCTTGTCTATCCACCAGTTTATTATCTGTGCTACCTTCAACTAATATTTCCTCCTCATTATACTCACCTCCTGTCCACCCACATACCCGCAAAACATTCTTGTGCAGAAAACCACATGTGGTCTCCTGTCTAGCTCTATGGGCTACATAAAATCCTTTAGAAACAAACATTCTGCAGAAGAGAAATAGTCATAACTAAAATTAAATTAAGAAAAAATAATATGAACTCCTAGAATTTCTTTTCTTGGATGTTAAGCAAGTAACATCATTTTTATTTTTCTTCTCTAAGATAGACACAGACTATAGATTTATGAAAATTTGATTCAAAAATACCTCCATATTTTTTCATACTCTAGTCGCTATAAAGTGTGTATTCTAAAGATGACTAATACACACCCTTGCAAGGAAATCTAGGCATTATTTTTGAAATTCTAGCCATTGAACTTGAGCTTGTATTTTGCCTCATATGAAAATGTGCCCACTTCACTTTTTTCAATTTGCAAAGCTCAAATATCCTTCTTTGTCAATATGGTAAAACACATTAAGAATAGAGCTAAATTTGAGATTACTCTTCATTGTTCCAGAATGAGTGCACTCAGACTCTGTCCCTAGAAGACCAAAATACCTGCTGCAAGTAAATTGTCATAAGTTGTATACTCATTTCTAAACTCATGTGATGGCTTTAAAATAATAAAATAAATGAAGCATTTAACTTGAATGACACTTCATCTGTTAATGGTATTTGTGCCAATTTTCAATAGCTTTTGATAGTGTTAATGTAATTTGATTTCTGAGCAATTAAGCAACAAATTTAGTACTGGCAAAATGATTAATTAGAAACTTTGGACAATATGTTAAAGAAAGTTAACTTTTTCTTCTTAGGTAGTTTCTTTTTCAAGCATTACAAGGTATAGCTGTATAAAGTTTCAAACATGAAATAGATCTTAGAAGTCATACAGCCCAACTGCCAATATTTCGCATAATACTGATCTTCATTTAGCCTGGAAAGTAGTTACCTAAAAGTTATCACACTAAGCATTATCTTCCAAGGAAAACTTGTCCATTGTTGAATGGCCTGAACTTTTTAAAAAACTACTTAAATTTATCTGACTTAAAATGTTTCAGAAACTCTACCTGATGCTAAAAGTACAAGGCTGATTTAGACTAAGTTGCTGTTCCCTAGGGAACTTGCAGTCCAGTTAGAGGTTAGCAGGTAAAACAAATAACTATAATTCATTACAGTAAATGTTTGATAGAAGTGTTCATAAGACAAAATAAGAGTAGAGTAGACAGAAGTTAATAAAGCTTCAGGGTTGAAGAGAGGCTTCTTCTATAACAATCTAGCTGGGTATTTGCAACTGACAGTGATATATATATATATATATATATATATATATATATATATATATAAATCATATTATATATATGATAAAATTAAGAGAACTGGAGATATAAAATAAAAATAATTTATTAAAATACTCTGGCCAGGTAGCTCAGTTGGTTAGAGCATCAGCCTGAAATGCCAAGGTTGCATGTCAGGGCACATGTAAGAATCAACCAATGAATGCATGATCAAATGAAATAACAAACTGATCTCTTTCTCTCTCTCTCTTACCCCCCCCTTTGAAATCAATAATTTTAAATAAAATTAAAATGGGATGGAATTATAGATATGAGAGTCATTAGCAGACAAATAGAATTCAAAAATTATAAAAAGGACTGAAATTGCCTAATGAATATATGGAGAGTGAGGAGGAGTAGACTATGAATGGCAGACAGAGAATGGGCCTGTGAAAAAGAAGGACTATTCAATGGCCTCTTACCCGAACCTATATAAAGATCAAGAAGTAGGTATCTAGACTCTAGAGAACCATCAATCAAGGTTTCTAAGTATTATTAAAAACTGTCTAAAACCAGACCATCAATTCTATTGAATAAATTAAAAAGCCAATCCAGATACAAATAAATTACTGATCAAAAAAACTAGATTGTTTAATTTAATTTAGAAATTTAGGTAAATGCCCCCCTCCCCAAAATCAGGGAAAAAATTAAAAAGTAAATGGGTTTGTAAATGGAAGAGTACAGTTGACTCAGCAGGTGGATAGGGGAGAGTAGCCTAAAACATGTCACTAATTCCAATGTATACCATGGTGTCTATAGTTAATAATTCTGTATTGTATACTTGCAATTTTTGCTACAAGACTAAATCTTAACTGTTCCCCCCCCCAAAAAAAGAAGAAAAATAAAGAAAATAAACTACATGAAATGATGGATAAATTAATTAATTGATTGTGGGTTAACCATTTCACAATGTATGCATATATCAAATCATCACAATATACAACAACAAAGATAAAGAGAGTAATCATTGGGTATATGTGGATATGTAGTGTTCCAGAGAATAAAAATTTCTATTTTTTTTCTGTGCCATACATGTTATAAGTCTCATGCAACCATTGTGTGAAACCATTTCACTTATAAACTTCAATATAGAAAAATGCTTTATAGAATTCCCATGCTGACCACAGAGCAAACATCGTTATTCCATAATTGCACTGGTAATTTTATTACCTAATGTACTATAAAAACATTTTAGAGGCCCTTGTTTAAATTTTTTTAATTTAGTTTATTTTATTGAGAAAATTATCAGTCTTATAAAACAAGTTACATGATTTGTTTTAAACTTCACTTAAATTTGCATCTTTAATGTGATGGACAATATTTTTACTTCTAAATTTTATGAATCCCATTTCTTTAATTGCCTAAGGATTGAGTGGTGTCTTCACTGATATCACATATATAGCCAAAAAGACTGACTTGAATTATTTAATTTATTTAAAACAGACAAATATTGGAGGAGTGTAAAACTCATCACTCGCTTAGTCGTTTTCTCCCTCTTCCTCTTATTTCTCCTCTCCTTTTATTTCCCTCTCTTTATTTTTGATTTCTAACATCAATAAAAAGAGTGAACTTCTGACAGTCATATTTTGAAAAAGAAATCAAGACCTTTATCATTTCATAATAGTTTTATAAGGTTATATAAAATGTATATGTCAAATAAAGCCAAATTGCAATTTCACTCATTAAGCCAATATTTTTTAAATTCTCAGTCAGGATGTCAATGTAACCAGTATTAAATAAATAATAATTAGATAAAATATATCATAATAAGCAAATGGGTTATACTAGTTGTAGACAAGTCCTGCCAGGGGTGAGGATGACAGAGATGCAAAGACTCGACTCCGGGGAACAGGTTCAGTGACACAAATTCACTTTATTCAGGAAGTAAGCTAGCTTATATACATGGGTTCAGCCAATGGGATGTTACAGTGTGTCCTTCATAGCCAATGGCTGAAAAGATCAGGGAGCTGCATGGTTGGCGCTAAGTCACTTCCTTTTAGCAGGCGAGCTTCCTTCCTGGGTATGCCCAAGAGGCTTCTGGGAGCTAGAGTATTCTCACAGCATTACATCAGCTGCAGCTGCTAGGAATGCGCTTTGTGCTCCACCCACATCTCCTCCTTCTCTTTTAATTAAGGCCAATTGGATTTGATGAATGACAGCTTGCTGTTGTTGTAGCTTCTGAATGCTATGCATTATGCAACGGAACCCTAGTAGAACTATAACAACTATAATACCTATTATACTATATGCTAATAGATTAGCTGGATTAAACAATGAGGCAAGCTTCTGTAATGTTTGACTAGTTAGGAAATAAAACAGGGGTCTTAAACAGGGGATTCCTCCCAGGGGTCGGGATGTCATTTCCCTCCAATTGTGTTACAGAGACCTCCCAGGTGCCGTTAAACACAGTTCTATTTTGATTGTAAAAAATGGACGTAGGTCCATGCATGCCCCTTTCCCACAAAGGTCCCAATATCCAAACACAGAATGGATGGCTTGCTGCGGGCTGCGTACTATATATGGTTGCATTCCATCTCTCAGCCTCCGATGCCAAACTCCGAGGTTGATAGTCTGTGCACCCAGGCCACAGGCAATGTGGCAGTCTCTCCAGGGAATTTCTTCTCTCAGGAGTGTTCTTAAATGTTCGTCATACAGGAACAGGCAAAGAGGCAACCCTGGGAAGGCAAGGTTAGCGGGGCAGGCCCAGCTGTTGGTAGCTAGGGGGAGCAGGGCTTGTAAGCCAAGTATTGAGCCTTGGTTTGTAATACCATTTTCAGCAAATACCCCATAGTATGATTTCGAAGGAGGACCCACCCCTCTGAGGAGACGGTGTTATCTTTCAGAGTAAATTTAAGTAGCATTGGGTCACTGAGGTTACCCATATAGTGCTGTTTCACTGTTGGGATTGCCAGCCACTATTGTCACAAGGGAGACTAAGGGAGCAGTTACTGGAATATACTGCTGGAAACTGTGAGCTATTAACTTCAACAGGCATAATTATGCCAGGGTGGGGAAAAGCAGCCCAGACGTGGGGGTCCAACCGCATCTGGGAGTCAGCGGTCACTATAGCACAGACAAGCAAGAATAGAGCACCAGGGTCTGGGGGCCCATCAGGGGAAATTCTCTGGGTCCTCCCAGCCAAAGCCTCCACATCCCCCCAGGTGATGAGGCTCACACCCCGGCTGCGAGATCTTCTTCTGGAGTGCTGAGAACCTCCTCCCCTTAGGTGTATTTGGTGTGGAGAAGGCCAGGACTGTAGCTTTGGATGGGTGAAGACTGAACCACTTAGTGGATGCCCAACAAACCCTGTCAAGCAGGTTGGGGGGTTCCTGGGATCCAAATTGGCTGAAAAACACAAGCATAACCTCTCCCTTGTGTTAGAAGAGGGTATGGTCCCCACCACTGTGCCATGGCTGGGTTCTTTCAGCATCATTTCAGAGAGAGGGGCACGGGAGAGAGAGAGCAATAGATACAGAAAAATAGACAAGACAGACAAACAGAAAGAAAAAAGACACATGGGGGCGTATAGGCTGGCCCATGGGTCTGCAACAGGAACATGTGTTGGAGTTAAAGCTGGGGTAGAAAATGGCATCTGAGAGGCTGGGGTGAGGCATTGAGCCCTGGCAATGAATGCAGAAGTAGCGACTTCCGCTTTTTCCGGTGGCAGAGCTGATGGCGCAGTTAGCAATTTAGTTGGTTTTGTTTCTGCACGTTCAGCCATGATTTTGTCAAACTCAGAGGCTAAACTACTTTCCTCCTCTGTGGAGGGGTGCAAATAGGAAGATAGGGGTTCCTCTGAAAGAGAAGTAGCCTCTAGGACCTTAGGGACTGGTGGAGGGTCCTCAGCAGGAGCACCGGTCAAGCAGGCGTGTATTGCCAATAAGGCAAGAGAGAGGCCGAGAGGGAAGGTTTGCCCCCCCATGCACCTTGGCCAAACGGACATGCAGGAAAGCTCAGGCCCAAGTGTCTGGGTCCCGGGCATGTCCAGAACCAAGGACTGAAACCAGAGAGGATCTCCCAGTAAGTACAAAGATCCTTTTCACTAACTTTAACTCGCCTACTCTGCAATAGGACATGCAGGGCTCGAGAGTAGGGGAGAAGGATTCCCATTGCAGAGGGTCATTCACTCGTCCCTTGGATGCTGGTTAGGTCCCTGCCCCATGTTGGGCACCAGTTGTGGACAAGTCCTGCCAGGGGTGAGGACAATGGAGATGCAAAGACCTGACTCTGGGGACCAGGTTCAGTGACACAGATCCATTTTATTCAGGAAGTAAGCTAGCTTATAAACATGGGTTCAGCCAATAGGATGTTACAGTGTGTCCTTCATAGCCAATGGCTGAAAAGATCAAGGAGCTGTGTGGTTGGTGTCACTTCCTTATAGCGGGCAAGCTCCCTTCTGGGTATGCCCAGGAGGCTTCTGGGAGCTGGAGTATTCTCACAGCATTGCATCAGCTACAGCTGCTAGAAATGAGCTCTGCGCTCCACCCACAACTAGTAATGTAATATATTTTTACCTGATTATTATAGTCAACTCTTATCTATATCAATGAGGAACTAAATTTTATATAATTCCCTCTTGTGCCTTGTTTCTGATTTAGAGCCATTAATTAAGAAAAGTTTAAGTGAGACTTAGAAAACATAAGAAAGGAGAAATCACTGTTTTCTGGTGACACTTCAGACAGATGCACTCATAGGCAGAAATCAAACTTTTGAGCATAATTTCTTTCAAGGATTCAGACAATTAAAATATAAGGCAGTGGTGGTCCTCTTGTCAGAGCTTCACATTCCCTCCAGACTGTTGAAGCTAAGGTGTACCAGCTTCTTTCTATTAGAAGGTAAGCATTGTCTCCAGCACCTTCCTCTAAAACCCTGAGATTTATGGTGACCTCCAGGTGAACACCAATGACTTCTAGAAGCTGCTAATTTAAAAAATAAAAATTTTCACTAGCACTTCCAAAGGTATGTGCAAATCTAATATAATTCGTCTGCTGAAAATTCTCCAATAGCTTTCCAGTCTTTTTATAATACAGTAATAAATCTTTGTATGGTCTACTGTCTTAAATAATCAGCCCTAACTTTCTCTTCTCATCACTTTCTACTCTGTACAAACTGGTCTTCTCTCAGTTTCTCTAATACTCCATTTTCTCTCTCCAGATAAAAGCATCATCAAATTGTTATTTTCTTTTATCTAGAAAGCTTCTCTCCTCCTTACTTTGCCTCACTGGTTGCTATCATAATTAATAATCCAGGTAATAAATTGTTTCTTCAGGTAAGTCCCTTCTGATTTACTCAATAAATCAAGTGCCCAAAGTTATAGGCTAGCATGGAACCCTAAAACTCACTTTTGCAGCACATTTTTCAATTATAGTTAAATAACCAACTTCATAATTATGCGTAAGATATATTCTCTTGTCTATCTTACTATTACAGTGTTGACTGAAATCAATTCTCACTAAGTACTTGAATAAGGAATCAATAAGTACCCACATAGCAACTTCAGCTATGTAATGATTCAAATTCATCTCTTAAAAATTACAGTTTTTATATATCAAGATATCATATATCAAAAAACATTCAAGTTGAAAATGAATGATTAACACAATTTTTAAATTTCTAGGGTAGACCCAATGGTGATAAAAATAAGATTTTAACAAAACTTATGGGTTTGCTTATGGGCAATGGCTTTGGATTATTTATTTAATAAATCCATAGGCTACTCCAAAGCTATTCCCAGTACTCTTCCCTTTTTTATTGCAGACTGTTCTGGATTTAAAGATGAAAGTCTCTAGGGAAGAGACTCCTTCTTGAATACAATGACAGCGCCTCAAGAGCAGAGATGGAGCTTTTCTGGGATTGTATTTCTTATACTTTGTTTCTCCTGACTGGAGTGCATATGTAATATTCACAAGTACACTTGCTATTTTTCAACGTGGTAAAAAAAATTCACATGCGAAAGATGTCAAAGCAGGAAGATCAAAAGACTGTATTTTTCTTACTTTATAAGCCACAGTATAAACCTCAGATTGGCAACTTCTGAATTTCTTCTTTTTATAATTCAAACAAACCACAAAATTGTATAGGTCACTGTTGTGACCTTTTTATTACTTGCTGTAAAAGACAATCCTGAATTAAAAAGTCTTGTATGTTAACCTGCATGAGTTCTATGCAAGACCAGAAGCTATGAATAAAAATACATTAACATAGCTGATAAACTGAGATGGGTAAGTATGAATATGCCTTTGTTATAATGGAGACAGGAATAGAATTACCATAATGTCATTAACAATATATAATTTAAGGAGGTATAATTGAATCTGGCATTGAAACATCTTCAGAAAAGTCAGTATGTGACGTATATTCAACCTTAAAAGGTGGTGTAAGAATGAAAGTGATTGACTGCCCAGGTGGTCACACAGTGGATAGAGCGTCAGATTGGGATGAGGAAGACCCAGGTTGGAAACCCTGAGGTTTCTACTTGAGTGTGGGATCACCAACTTGAGCTCAGGTGGCTGGCTTAAACATGGGATTATAGACATGACCCCATGGTCACTGCCTTGAACCCAAAGGTAGCTGGCTTGAACCCAAGGTTGCTGGTGTAAGCAAGGGGTCACTAGCTCTGTTGTAGCCCCCCATCAAACACATACAAGATAGCAATCAATGAACAACTAACGTGTCTGCAAAAAGGACCTGATGCTTCTCATCTCTCTCCCTTCCTGTTTGTCCCAATCTGTCTGTCTCTCTTGAAAAAAAAAATAAGAAAGAAAAAAGAATGAAAGCAACTGTCACAGAACACCGATTCCTTAACTTTATCCATAAAAATAAATGATTTTGTTGCTACCAGCCATCATAGTATAAGAAAATTTACCAAGAAGTCATAAAAATCATAGTCAAGTCATCATGAAGCATAAAACAATTCCCCAAAATACCAAGTAAAATTTAAAGGAACTGATAAAGTAACATTTTAAAGATTACATCTATTAGTGTGAACCAGTTGGGGAAAGAGTTTATTAGTTAGGGTTATCATTTTTTCTCATAGATGTCTTCTATTAATATTATGGCTAGAGAAGTTGGAGATATTTCTATAATAACCAGTTATTTTATGGCTATTCTCTCAGAAGTATGAATTCATAAATTCTCCAACCTCATGCAAAACATCTAAAGGCTTGATAATAGTAAATATGATTTGAATAATGCATAAAAATTATTTCTTTTATTTTCTAAAAATGAGTTTTAATGAAACACAATTTAAATACCACAACTGGGCTTATTGTACCCTCACAGGTTTTGGACTCCTGATGGTAAATGATTTTAAGAATAAATTAACACTGAAAAAAAAAGTAATCTTAAGTAGAGAATACAAAGAGTAAATATACTATGTGAAAATAAATATAAATTTACTAGTAATTTTTGTCACTATCTTGACAAACTTTTGTCATCCTTTTTTTTTTCTTGAGATGAATTCTAGATGCAATGAATTGTCAAAAGAGATACCTATCAATTTTATTTTTGTATTTTTAATATTAATTTTTAGACTTAAAATGTAAAAATTGTACCAGGAATCTCTGTATCCCCATCACTTATCTTCCTTAAAGGTTAACACATTCTATAACAATAGAGCAATTACTGAAACAAAGGCATAAAAGTGATATGATTTTATGAACTAAACTACAGAGTGTTTTAAAATTTTACTGACTGTTTCATGAATGTTCTTTGCTGGCCCAAAATGATCCAGTATTGATTTATTTGTCATGTCCCTGTAGTCTTCCCATACTATGTCAGTTTCTCAGTTATTATCTTTGTCTGCATTGACACTTTTGAAGAATAATAAACAAAATTTGATTTTGCTGATTTTTTTTTCACAACTATATTCAAGCAATGTTTTTTGTTTGTTTGTTTAGAAAAAAATGCCACAAAGTGATGTTTTGAATTTTGACCCTCTCATTACATCACAATGGGAAGCATGTGACATTAATATGCATCATTAATAGTGATTTGCTAACTTTAATAATTACATTAAGATGATGTATGCCAGCTTTCTCCACTATAAAGTTATTCTTTTTCCTTCTATTATTAATAAATATACTGTGGGAAGATATTTTAAGACTATGAAAATATTCTGCTTATTTTCACAATTGTTCTCACTAATTTTTTTTTTGTAAATTTTTTCTTTTTTAAAAATTTTTATTGAGAGGCAGGGAAGCAGACAGACAAACTCCCGCATGTGCTCCAACCAGGATCCACCCAGCAAGACTCCTATGGGGCGATGCTCAGCCCATCAGATATTACTGTTCTGTTGCTCGGGCAACCAAGCACCTGTGGCGAGGCCATGGAGCCATCCTCAGCAGCAGGGCCAACTTGCTTGAACCACTTAAGTTATGGCTTTAGGGGGGGAAGAGGGAGAGAGAGAGAGAAAGAGAAAGAGAGAGGGAGAGAGGGAGAGAAAGAGAGTGCGAGGGAGAGAAAGAATGAGAGAGAGAGAAGGGGAGGGGGAGGGGTGGATAAGCAGATGTTCACTTTCCTGTGTGTCCTGACCAGGAATCAAACCTGGGATTTTCACATGCCTGGCTGATGTTGCTCTCACTAATGTTAAAATGCAGTAATGATTCTTGTTTGAAACAATGACTCCTGTACTGTTTGCCAAAAGATACTTTTCTATTTCTGACATTCTATGTTTATTAAATTAAAATTCTACTGTAAAGAAGAATTCTCCCTTTTTAATTAAATTACTTATAATAGTTTCATGGGTATATTTTTAGTCATATAAAAGTGAATAAGTAGATTGTAATTTACATTGTACCATACCGGCCATTTGAGCCCCTTAAAATTGCCTGTTGACAGGCCTCCATCATTTTTGAACATTTCTTACTTCTACCAGAAGATGTTCCATTGTAACACATTTTGCACAGACCAAGTATCCTGCTCTTCTCTGTGCCCAGCATGCTCATGATACATTTTTAGTTACTTGTCTTTATACTTGCAGATTCTGTTTCCTTTTCTGTAATTTTTTAAGTGAATGGGTTACTTTTGTCTCAATTTGAAGATCTCCACAACAAATCGCTGAGTTGAAACAATGGGTGATGCGGCCTGACTGCGTGCCACTAGAAAACACGCCATCGGTGACATGTCATCATCTCTCAGATTTTGCTCTCCTTCAGCTATTGAACTTTTCTTTTTTTATCTAGAGCATACTTTAGATATCTCTTTCTTAAACAATTAACTATAATTCTAATGTTTTACTCCCTTTTTTCTCTCTATTTATTGTATGTAATGACAGCTATATGTTTATGATTTCAGGCTACTTATTTTTGTCCTTTCCTTTTCAGCTTTACCCACACTTTTCACTGGACCTGGAGGTCCTCACTTTTTCTTTTTTAATTTCAGATCCAACCTTTGACTTCTAATTTGTTCTCTAGATTCTGCTTTGCAGAATCTCTTGTAGTGAGACATAAACACAATGAGTTTTGAATCTTTCAAAAGTATTTAACATTCAAGTAAGTTCTGACCACTGTCTCTCCCACAAATACTTGATTTCTATATCTTTTTCCACTTCCCTAGAGTTTTATTTAAAACATATTTAGATTTTCCAGGCTATCCCCTGTAATAACTCTATTAATTTAAAACATGCCAGTAGCTCAGTGGATAGAGCATTGGCCTGGCATCTGGACATCCTGGGTTCAATTCCGAGTCAGGACACACAGGAGAAGCAACCATCTGCTTCTCTCCCCTTCCCTCTATCCCTTCCTTCACTCCTCCTCTCCCACAGTCAGTGTCTCAATTGGTTTAAGCGTGGCCCTGGGTGCTGAGATTGGCTCTGTTGGAGCACACCAGCCTCAGGCATTAAAAGTGGCTAGATACTCAAGCATCAGCTCCAGACAGGGGCTGCCATGACGATCCTGGTAGGGGTGCATGCAGGAGCCTGCCTCATATCTCCCCTCATCTCACCTAAAAATAAATAAGGAAACAAACAAACAGAGATAATAATTATAAAAGTACTACACATTGATTTGCCAGATCTTTTTCATTCAAAATTGTCCAAATGTTGAAGTATTTTGTAGTTAATTTAATCCTTATGGAGCTGTTTCTGAATTACTTTTATAATTGATTTCTAATTAAAAACTTAAAGAGGACACCTCTCTAAATTTTGGAGTTTGACTCCTCTGACAGCATTAATCAATTTGGCATCAGTGATCTGCTCATTAAGTTTTATTTTTTTTGTTTATTTTTAGCTTCAGTAATACTTTTAACCAATAACAGCTCAATTTACTTTGCATTCTTATTTTTTCTACAATATAAACCTCCATTTCTCTTTATATATATATAATAGATTAATTAATCTTTTGATCTATAGATGGTAGATATATAGACAAATAGAGAAACTGGCCTTTGAGAGAGAAAATCACTTCTTTTGATCAGAAAAATTGTGTCTTCACTTTTTTTTTCATGTTCTTGTTTGGATGGCAAGATCATTTTTGGACTGCAACTTATTCATTTTTTACAAACAAACATGGCACCTAGAAGGTCTTGGTTTTTAGTCTTTTTTTTTTTTTTTTTTTCATTTTTCTGAAGCTGAAAACAGGGAGAGACAGTCAGACAGACTCCCGCATGCGCCCGACCGGGATCCACCCGGCACGCCCACCAGGGGCGATGCTCTGCCCACCAGGGGGCGATGCTCTGCCCATCCTGGGCGTCGCCATGTTGCGACCAGAGCCACTCTAGCGCCTGAGGCAGAGGCCACAGAGCCATCCCCAGCGCCCGGGCCATCTTTGCTCCAATGGAGCCTTGGCTGCGGGAGGGGAAGAGAGAGACAGAGAGGAAAGCGTGGCGGAGGGGTGGAGAAGCAAATGGGCGCTTCTCCTGTGTGCCCTGGCCGGGAATCGAACCCGGGTCCTCCGCAAGCTAGGCCGATGCTCTACCGCTGAGCCAACTGGCCAGGGCGGTTTTTAGTCTTTTTAATTTTCTTCCCAGATTTATTTCGTAGAAGCAATTACACTGAATTTTTCCTCCACATTAATCTAAGAAAATGACATCTTTCCATATAATGAATATTCTCATTCATTTTATCTGCTTATTAATGACACTTATTATTTTAGCACAATTAACTGATAATCTAGATCTTTGAATTAAACAACTATAAGATTATGAAATAAATAGAATAAAATTTAGACCATGTACATGTGACTGAGAATAATTGTCTGCATCCTGGTGAGGGCATAAAAAAGATGAAGAATAAAAAACATCCAAACAAATTTCTTTAGCCAACTGTGTTTAAAAAGTCAATAAAGTAATATTCTGCTTGCTTTGAAGTAAGTCTTACCTGGAAATTAATGAAAAAATTTTCTGACAATATCACTTTCAGAAGCTACTGGAAGTTCAGTCCATTTCTTGCTTGGCCTAGAACTGCTAACGCCAGTTACAGCTGCACCCAAAGCTAATTTCTTACACAGAGTTTTGATTAAACCCAAATCAGTGTTTATGTCCATTCATAGGATTTCTTGTCAATCCCTCAGTATTATGCAGGCGTAGGAGGAGCTATAAGAGCTTAACATTCATTTTTCCTACCTAATGAACTATATTTGAAATGGTTATAAATTGGGAGTCAATGTGTTAGTTTTCCTAACTGGTCAGGCAATAAACCAGTGGCTCACTACTCTGAAAGAATAGGCCCATCTGGTCACATTAAGTTGGAGAATGAAGTTTGGCTCAATAATCAAAGGGGGAGGGACTTCTTCCTATCTCCAACATTTAGAACTTGTGACCATTGGTGAAAATAACTGAGTCTGCAGAGATATCATAGTTGATGACATTTAGACCTACTTCATCATGGAATTGCTGGCAGAAGATGGAGAACAAAGGAGGGAGAGGTGAGCACACATGTCAGCTTAATGCAGCAACCTGCACCTCTTAGAATAAGTGTCACATGCTTAGTCTAAATTCATTTATTCCTGTATCTACCCTTGTTATGAAATAACATTCCATTGGAAATATAAGATGACACAGAAGGGGGAGAATGACATGCCAGTGTTTAGATGCAAGTGCTGATGAACTAAGAGGTTTCTTTTGAATGAACATCCAAATTATAAAACTGTCAAGAAACAACGGAAAAAGGTTAGAGAAGTGGAAAAAGGATTTTATAAAATTTTCAAAAAAGATGTCAAAGAAAAGGCATGATTAAGGCATTAATGCTATAAAAAGAGAAAGGAAGAGCGAGGGCAGAAGAAAGGCTAATGGATATGTTTGAATAAGAAAAATTCTTGGAAATAAAATCAAGATCAGAAGCCAGAAGGCAAGGGTTAAAGAGAGTGACAAATAGAGAGGGGGAAATCACATACCCCATTCAAATGTTTGGTAGAGGAAGCAAATGAGGGACATGGCGAAGATGTTAATATATGGGACAGAATTGCATATGTTTACAAACCAGAAGGAGAAAGTACAGAATAAGATAGAAAAATGACCCAGACATTTGCAGAAAGGAAGAATGAGGTACTCAATAAGAGGGTTCTTGATTTGATCCTGTGGATTTACTTGATGAAAAATTCATGAGGTCCCCCAACATTTTGTGCTGATAAATAAAGCAATTTCTTGTGAAAATAAAGAAGCCAAGGAGGGATGGTATCTGGATGCAGGAGACACAGTAAACTTTAGAGGAGATGATGGAAAGCCTTTTTCTGAAACAGAAGGGAAGGATGAGTGCTGTAGTTCTCAATCTTTGATGCACAAGAGAATGATTGGCAAAGATTTTTAAAATTCTAATACTCAAGTTATACTTCTGCCCAACTACATAAGAATTTGTGGGAATGGGAAATGGATCACTGGTTTTAAAATGATTAAAGTGATTCCAATAGGCAGCTAAGACTGAGAACTACTGACATAAAAACATAAAATTTCCCAAACATGTTCTATAAAACACTAGTCCTAGTGCAATATGCTACTTGAAAAATTTAGACATTCAAATAATTTGGGGGATATTTCTATTCTATACTCTTTTTTTATTCAAAATATAACATAAACTATTAAAGAACCTGAGAAATCCCATAGTTCTTTTTTAAGTCCCCATTCCACATGGTTAATACAGCATTTCCCCCAAATAATATATAATATCCTATACAAACGTCCCCAGACTATGGCTGCAGGCCTCATGCGGCCCCCTGAGGCCATTTATCCGGCCCCCCGCCGCACTTCCAGAAGGGGCACTTCTTTCATTGGTGGTCAGTGAGAGGAGTACTGTATGTGGCGGCCCTCCAATGGTCTGAGGGACAGTGAACTGGCCCCCTGTGTAAAAAGTTTGGGGACTTCTGCAACTTGAGTTTAGTAAATCACATTATATAAAGTTTTGCTCTAGAGAAAATGGTTAAAGATGAGATTATACATTAACATTTGTTGGAGGAGGAAGAAAAAAGAATATACATCATGTTCTTAACCACCATGTGTTGCATGAGATTATAAGCATGAAGTCTATGGGAAATGATCTCAAAGAGTAGGCATGGGAAGTGTGGTAAAGAGTTGGAATAAGGAAGCGGTACTAGCTGGAGTCTGGTTCTTAACTGTGCTGCAAAGGTAGCCTTAAGTTTTATGAAATAAGACTACATGGTGATAGTAGATCCTTATATTAAAGTGAGTTTGTAAGTGGGTAACTTAGGCAATGACATGCAATTAATTTACATTAAATTAAGGATTAAAAAAACAGAATATAAACAAATTTAAGTTTTACTTAAAATTTTTGGAATTAAAACAATAGTCTCAGTTACTTAGACACATATTCAGATGTTAAAATTAGGCCTTGGCAGGTTGGCTCAGTGGTAGAACTTTTAATAGGAGAAATTATATTTGATATTCTGAGAATTTTGGAAATACAGTCATCTCAAATTCTAGGGCTTACTATGTAATGGGTTTTTAAAAATCAGTATCGAAAATGTTACAGATGGGCCTGACCTGTGGTGGCGCAGTGGATAAAGCGACGACCTGGAAATGCTGAGGTCGCCGGTTCGAAACCCTGGGCTTGCCTGGTCAAGGCACATATGGGAGTTGATGTTTCCAGCTCCTCCCCCCTATCTCTCTCTCCTCTCTCTCTCTGTCTCTCTCTCTCTCTCCTCTCTAAAATGAATAATTAAAAGTAAAAAAAAAATTAAAAAAAAAAAAGAAAATGTTACAGATGGAATATTAACTAGGTACAAGAGGACCATGATTTATCTCAGTGTCAGTACTCTTAAAGTATGTTTCATAGGCCCTGGCTGGTTGGCTCAGCGGTATAGTGTTGGTCCAGTGTGTGGAAGTCCTGGGTTTGATTCCCAGTCAGGACACACAGGAGAAGCGACCACGTGCTTCTCCACCCTTCCCCCTGCCCATCCCTCTCCTTTCTCTCTATCTCTCTCTTCCCCTCCCCCACTCAAAGGCTACATTGAAGCAAAGTTGGCTTCAGACCCTGAGGATGGCTCCATAGCCTCTGCTTCAGGCACTAGAATGGCTCCAGCTGCAACAGAAGCAATGCCCCAGATGGGCAGAGCATCATCCCCTGGTGGGCATGCCTGATGGATCCCAGTTGGGCACATGTGGGAGTCTATCTGACTTTCTCCCTGCTTCTAACTTCAGAAAAATAGAAAAAAAAATTTTTACAAATAACACAGAATTGTGAGATGTGATTATTATTCAATTGTTATGTAATAAATACAGAAATGAGCTGAGCTTTTTTTTTTTTTTTTTAACTTTGGCCATTAAAGAATTTTAGGGGCATAGAGTTAATGATTTATAAAAGGATACAGGATTCCGCTGTGCTTATTTTATGTGGTGTGAAATGACACGGGAACATTCAAAACAACTTTCCCTGGCTTCATTGATAGTGCTCTCATGTTAGTCTGTATTTATATTCTGTTTCAGCACTGAGGTCCAGGAAAGCAATTCAGTGATTATATTTCTTGAAGTTTCAACACTAAAAAAAATTGAACTGAGCATATGCACTTGTGATTTATTCACTAGGCTTTTGCTAAAAAGATCTTAAGGCCATTTCTTTGGTCATGAAATTTTATGCTCCCACAAATTTACCAAGCTAAGAAATATACTGAATAACCTCCATAGTATAATTTTCATAGATTCTTCATCCACGGGTTGCCCATTAACAACAATTCTTAAACCTCTTGTCAAAAGATATTTTCAATAATGCAATCAACATGCTCTTAAATGTTTTATTGGAGAAGAGGAGGCAAAAACAGGGAAGTTGGATATTCATCCTGTATTGAATGTCTATTTTTAAAGACCTAAGGGAAAGTAAAATACACTGACATCATCTTAAACACAGTTTTTTCTCTAGCATGTTGCTAACTAACCCATTTGTGTCTGTTGCTTCAGGGTTTCTTAACAGCATCAATTTTTATCACTCTGTAGAGGCCAGGTAAGAATGATTGTGCCTGCCTGACCTGTGGTGGCGCAGTGGATAAAGCGTCGACCTGGAAATGCTGAGGTCACCAGTTCAAAACCCTGGGCTTGCCTGGTCAAGGCACATATGGGAGTTGATGCTTCCAGCTCCTCCCCCCTTCTCTCTCTCTCTCTCTCTGTCTCTCCCTCTCCTCTCTAAAATGAATAAATAAATAAATTTAAAGAATGATTGTGCCTGCACTGCTAGAGAAACATTTTCTCAACAGAAGGGCAAGGGTCCCATTAAACACCTTTTACTGTCAAGTATAAACTATAGTATGAATCACTTCACTGGATGATTTTGTAATATGAATCAAACTTTGTATATAAAAATGATTTATAATCTATTACGTACTATTCAAATGTAAGACATTTTTTAAAGCATTGTATGGATTTTTAAAAAATATTTCCTAGTTGCTCTGAATCTTAATCTTTGAGAAAGAAAAAGATGAGACAAATTTGACAAAGTTATTTCATGGACTTAATGTATTACTGTTCCCAAGTGTTTTGGAGCCCCCAATAATAATATAAGTAAAAAAAAATTTTGTGAAACATGCAAAAAAAATGGTAGATAGTAGGAGCCTCTTCTGACCCATAGTTAGGTCCAGGACCCCACTCAAGGGCTAACTGCAGTGTGGTGGTGCCAAATCTCATAAGAGGGGGAAAATATTTACCTATGAATAATTCTTAAAACGTCTATTTAGATGGAGCAAAAAATCATCAGATTTATATGGAACTATAAAAATCCCCGAATAGCCAGAGCAATCCTAAAGAAAAAGAATGAAGCTGGGGGCATTACAATACCTGACTTCAAACTCTATTATAGGGCCACGACAATCAAAACAGCATGGTATTGGCAGAAAAATAGACACTCAGACCAATGGAACAGAATAGAAAGTCCAGAAATAAAACCATATATATAGGCCCTGGCCGGTTGGCTCAGCAGTAGAGCGTCAGCCTGGCGTGCGGGGAACCCGGGTTTGATTCCCGGCCAGGGCACATAGGAGAAGCACGCATTTGCTTCTCCACCCCTCCTTCCTCTTTGTCTCTCTCTTCCCCTCCTGCAGCCGAGGCTCCATTGGAGCAAAGATGGCCCAGGCATGGGGATAGCTCCTTGGCCTCTGCCCCAGGCGCTAGAGTGGCTCTGGTCATGGCAGAGTGACACCCCGGAGGGGCAGAACATTGCCCCCTGGTGGGCAGAGCGTCACCCCTGGTGGGCGTGCTGGGTGGATCCTGGTCGGATGCATGCGGGAGTCTGTCTGACTGTCTCTCCCTGTTTCCAGCTTCAGAAAAATACAAAAAAAAACAAAACCAAAAAACAAAAACAAAAAAAAAAACCCACATATATATAGTCAAATAATTTTTGATAAAGGGGCCAACAACACACAATGGAGAAAAGAAAGCCTCTTCAACAAATGGTGCTGGGAAAACTGGAAAGCCACATGCAAAAGAATGAAACTCGACTACAGTTTGTCCCCTTGTACTAAAATTAATTCAAAATGGATCAAAGATCTAAACATAAGACCTGAAACAATAAAGTACATAGAAGAAGACATAGGTATTAAACTCATGGACCTAGGTTTTAAAGAGCATTTTATGAATTTGACTCCAAAGGCAAGAGAAGTGAAGGCAAAAATTAATGAATGGGACTACATCAGACTAAGTTTTTGCTCAGCAAGAGAAACTGATAACAAAATAAACAGCCAACTAAATGGGAAATATTTTCAAACAACAGCTCAGATAAGGTCCTAATATCCAAAATATACAAAGAACTCATAAAACGCAACAACAAACAATCCAATAAAAAAATGGAAAGAGGACATGATCAGACCCTTCTCCCAGGAAGAAATACAAATGGCCAACAGATATATGAAAAGATGCTCATCTTCTTTAGTTATTAGAGAAATGCAAATCAAAACGGCAATGAGATACCGCCTCACACCTGTTAGATTAGCTATTATTAACAAGACAGGTAATAGCAAATGTTGGAGAAGCTGTGGAGAAAAAGGAACCCTCATACACTGTTGGTGGGAATGTAAAGTAGTACAACCATTATGGAAGAAAGTATGGTGGTTCCTCAAAAAACTGAAAATAGAACTACCTTATTACCCAGCAATCCCTCTACTGGGTATATACCCCAAAGACTCAGAAACATTGATACATAAGGACACATGCAGCCCCATGTTCATTGCAGCATTGTTCACAATGGCCAGGACATGGAAACAACCAAAAAGGCCTTCAATAGATGACTGGATAAAGAAGATGTGGCACATATACACTATGGAATACTACTCAGCCATAAGAAATTATGACATCGGATCATTTACAACAAAATGGTGGGATCTTGATAACATTATATGAAGTGAAATAAGTAAATCAGAAAAAAACAGGAACTGCACTATTCCATATGTAGGTGGGATATAAAAGCGAGACTAAGAGACATTGATAAGAGTGTGGTGGTTACGAGGGGTGGGGGGAGAAGGAGAGGGAAAGGGGGAGGGCGAAGGGCACAAAGAAAACTAGATAGAAGGTGACAGAGGACAATCTGACTTTGGGTGATGGGTATGCAACATAATTGAATGACAAGATAACCTGGACATATTTTCTTTGAATATATGTACCCTGACTTATTGATGTCACCCCATTAAAAAAATAAAATTATAAAAAAAAGTCTACTTAGAAACTTTTTATATAAAAGGCACAATTTGCTGAAATGCTGACATAAGAGTAAATAAACATAGGGTCCCTTCTGCAATTTTTCATAGCAAACTTCATGTTTCTAACTAATAGCAACTTTGTAAATTTTTATTACAGGCAAGATCAGAATAATTTCTTCCTTTAGACTATTTTAAACAAAACTGTAGAATTTTTCAGTTGAATATACTCTTTACATGTGACAGTTCTTCCATACTCTAAATGAGTGTTATTATATTAAAGTATGTGAATTTACGAAATTTGGTAACAGCCTGTACATTTCTACCTCAGAACACATTTTTTCTTAAGGGAAATTTGACAGGTGTTGAAAATTATTAAATGTGTTTAAGTTTTTCTAGGCATTTGAGAGTTTATGTTAGAGTGATGACAAAAAGAAACACAGATGAGAAGTATATGGCATTTAGATCCCACCGCCTATTGGAGGATAGGGAATGTTCCCTTTAGCTCACTAAATATAGCAGTTGCCATAAAAAGAGACTAATTGTGGCATGGAACCACATATTTCTATTCTCCATGATCTGCAAACATTGGTAATAAAGAGGGAGAGCTTTAGTCATTTACATGAAATGCTAAAACCACTTAGAGCAAGGACAAAGCATTAAGGGAAAAAGACACTTCAGAGTTCAATATTTACGAATCACATCAGTCCAGGATTCTGCCTGCGGTAAGTGTTTTATGGTGATCAGTTCTCGCCGTACTCACGAGTTAGCATAGATAAAAAGGCAATGGTAGTGGTTGACTTGACTTGATGACTTGTTCATTTAGTCCTGTTACATTAACTTTTTGTTGTCATTGGTCAGTCTTTATTTTACAATAGTTTTGCATTTATAAAAAGTTACAGGATGATTCGAGAGTTCAAATACCTGAACTTAGTTATCCCTACTGTTAATATTGCTGTGGTACATTTGTCACACCAAAAAATTAGTATTCAGACATTATTATCTGAAGTCCATACTTCGTGGAAATTTTCTTAGTTTTTACCTAATATCCTTTTGGTGTTTCAAGATCCCACCCCAAATATTTCATAATATGCAGTTGTCACATCTCCTCAGGCTTTCCCAGACTGTGACAATTTCTCAGATCTTTATTATTTTTTGTGACCTTGACAGTTTTGAAAAATAACGGCCAGCTGTTTCACTAAATGTCCCTCAGTTTGGTTTTTCTGATATATTCCTCATGGTTAGACAAGGGTCATAGTTTTGGGAAGGAGTGCACAGAGCTAAAATATAATTTGCTTTACACTATTATTAAAAGTACATAAAATCAATGTGAATCATTTTTTATCATGTTAACTTTGTTTACTTGGTTGGGATTGCATTGGTCATATTTTTTTACTATAAACTTACTCATTTTTTTCCCTTCTTTCCAACTGTATTCATTAGAAAAAGTCTATAAGTAATCTACACTTCATGAATGTGAGTAATATGCCATGTCCTTGAAGGGGAAGGATCTATGTAAATTATTTAAATTTTTTTATAAGAGAGTGGTCTATTCTTATTTATTTATATCAATATGGGCTCATAGAATTTTATTTCATACTTTGGGGTATAATATAACATAACTTTATTTATTTTGTTACTCAAATTCTTCCAGTTTTGTTAAGTAGGGGCTCTTTCATTGGCTCCTGTGCTTCTTTGGCACATTTTCATCATTTTGTGTTTTTGAGCACATTTTTATTTTCTAACATTGCAAGATTACCCTGGTTCATTTTGTATACAGATGACTCCAACCCTCAAATCAGCCATTATTCCACAGAGCTTAGATTCCTTTTATTGAAGAATAGTATTAGAAATTGAGGTATGGTGAAGGGTGTGTTTGTTGTAACTAGTGTGTCATTGCTCCCAAATTTTGAGTGTACAATATTAGGAAAATATATGAGCACATACCACTCTGTGTATACACTTGTATTTATAAATATGTCCATGTATGACTGTATGCATGTGTGTGTGTAGACATGTAGACATATATAGCTATCCATTTATTAATACTGGTGTCTCCAGCTTTAGACCACATAGTTTATTCTAGTCTTCACCCTTATCTGTAACCTCCCATTTCAACAGTGAGAAACCTAGTTATCACTATCCACCATCTGTTACCTTAACTGGTCAAGCCCAGAATCCATGTAGAATGATTTCAGATCTCCTTATCTGTGCCCACATGGTTGGGGCAGAGTGAGGAGAGTTCATCAATAAGAATACAGTTTATTTTTAATTTTATTTAAAATTAAATAAAGGAAAGGGGAAGAGAAAGAAAGAGAGAGATAAAAACATCAATCTGTCATTCTATTTATCCATGCATTCATTATTTGATTCTTGTATATGCCCTAATCAGGGAACAAACAGATAATTTGGCATATCAGGAGAATGATCTCAGCAAATGACCTACCCAGCCAGGGATAGAATGCAGTTATTACAGTGCTACCTTGAGATATGACTATAATTCATTCTGTAACCGAGCTCGTAAGTCAGTCAACTCATATAATAAGCAAATTTCTCCCATTTAAAATAACTGAAATATATTTAATCCATTCCAACCCCGTGAAACATCCCCAAACCATCCTAAATTATGAAAAAAGACATGTTTTAATTAAGAAACACACATGTATACTTTACAATGCATAACAAAATATATGAAATAAAAGAAAAAAGTGTGATTTAGTACTGTATTCTTACCTTGGAGACATGTCGGGAGCCGATCAACAACTGCTGGCTGACAAGGTCACAGAAGAAGAAGACCCACAACTGCTGGCTGACAAGGTCACAGCAGAAGAAGATCAAAAACTGCTGATTGACAAAGTCACAGCAGAGAAGACCAATGGCTGCGGGTTGACAAAGTCACCCAAAGGAGAGACACAACGATACTTCCCCCTTTGACTTTTTGAATTAATCTGGCCTTATATCCCCCCTTTTCTGGGTGTGTGCTATTATTTATGGCACAGGGATAATAGTACCGTGCTTTCCCTGTAGATTCGTAGTGATTTCTTTGGAAATGAGACAGAGGGTGTGAGTTCCACAGAAAAGCCTGTGGGCCCCTTGAACTGGGCTCATAAACATAAGAGGCTGGCTATGATATCCCTCATAAAGGGTTAAGTCTGTAGGAGAATTCCTTCTTAATCATGTTAGAAAGAATAGATTGTGACTTGTGAATGGGTAGGAGGCAGTGGCTGTGCACAGAGCACCTTTCGGCCTTCACTTAATTCAACATTTTTCCTCCCTAGCCTTTTCATGTGATAGAGTAGAGAAACATTTCTTTCTTCTTGCTTATTTGATCTGCAGATAGTGGTACACTCTGAGAAGAATAGAGTGAGAACTTAACTAGTGTTTAAATATAATAAATAAGTAATATTTGACTAGACAATAGTATCTTAGGTAAGGTATAGTAGAATGGCCCATTTTGTGGCCTAGGATGAGAGCGTAGTCAGCAAGAAAAGAATGTTTTACTAAGAGAATTGTCTTTTGACTAAAGGCAATTGCTAAGCTTTCTCAATGAGATGTTCTCATGAGATTTACATACTTTCCAAGATTCTTTGATAATGAGAGAAATGTAGGGGAATCCATAGAAGTAATAACAGTTAATGTCTTCTGAAATTATGTTGCTACTAGGCTATCTTGCAAGTGCACTCTGTATATCTTTGGGTGAAAGCTACTCTTAATGTTATGTCAATTTCTTTATAGGCAAGCCTTTTAGAATCTTGTGAGAAAAAGTAGGACACTGCATAAACTCAAAGCCATTTACCTGAGCAAGCGGTGGTCCATTGTTAGTCCTTAATGATTTCGTCTGCTAATCTCTCTCTGCCCCTTAACTCACAACAGCAGTAAAGTTAGTTAACTATTAGTACTAATACTTTAAAAGCTTTTACCGATGTTGTTATAGCTATTCAAGTTATTTTGTATTTTGAATGATTTGCTACCTGGTTTGTGATTTATAGATATAAATTAACTGTTATCTGGAAACATGTAAACATAGTGAAACAAAAGCAATAATTAACACCATGTAATTGTAACTCAGTGTGTGTATAAAAAGGGACCTATACTAGCATTTGAAGAGAGATGCCTGGCAGTAAATGCTAACCAGAGAATAAAGAGAAAGAAAATAATTTGGCTCTCTCACTCGATTTTGCTGATGCCGTCTCCTCCTGTGGGACCCCTGGATCCCCCCCCCCCGGGGCTGGACCCCGGCAGAGACAGACGAGTGCGGCTAATGGAGGTGAATGGCAGAGGAGGAGGGAGGGAGGAAGGGATGCAGGCACTGTAGACACGTAAACTAAAACAGCACTTTCTTAACACTAAATGTAAACTAAAACTGCATTTTCTTCACTTTAAACAAAACTAAAACTTCACTTTCTTTACTTAAAATAAAACCACAAAAACTTAATTGTAAAAAAAATTCACTTTCTTACCTTTAAACAGCCTAAGCTTAACATTACGTATTTTTCATTTAATCATCACTTGTTTTTGCCTTTTTGGCTATACTTTTGGCATTTTCACTTGCAGGACTTTTGAATAAAAATTTATTGAAAGAGGTTTGCTTTTGCCTACCTTTTAAAGTGTTACAGAAATGTGACAAACAAGTGTCATTAAAAAGTGCTGAAGCATGACCAGTTGAAACTTTTTCTGGGTGTTTCTTTTCAATGAAACTTGAAAGCTTCTCCCACATTACCAGCATGTCTTTAATTTCACTTGTAGAAATCACGTCCTTCGACTCTACTTCCTCCTCACTACTAATCTCTTGCAGAAGCTGCGTATGTTGCATCATCTGTAGCTTCTTCAACTTCTCAGTTGAGAGTTCCTCCTCATGTTCCTCGACAAGCTCATTTACATCACCCTCATCTACCTCCAGACCCATAGACTTTCTGAGGGACACAATCTCCTCAACGCTTCTACCTCAGTTTCAGTCTCTGGTTTGAATCCTTTGAAGTCCCTGTCTGCAACAACATCAGGTCATAACTTTTTCCATGCCGAGTTCAAGGTTCTTCTTGTAACCTCTTGCCATGCCAAATCAATAATGCATAACATATCATGATGTTGTAGTGATCTTTCCAAAACTCTCAAAGAGTTAGAATTGTATTCTCAGTCACCTCAAAGCAGCAGCGAAACAAGTGCTTTGTGTAAAGCTTTTTAAAGTTGGAAATAACCTGCTGATCCACAGGTTGTAAGACTGAAGTTGTGTTGGGTGGGAGGTAGAGGACTTTCACGAATTTGAATTCATCAAGAATGTCATCTTCAAGACAAGATGGGTGGGTTGGAGCATTATCAAGGATTAGTAATGCTTTCATTGGGAGTTTATTTTCTTGAAGATATTTCTTCAATGCAGAACCAAAGATGAGATTTACTATTCAATAAAAAACTGCCGCGTAACCCATGCCCTAACATTGGTGCACCACATAAGCTGCAATTTTTCTTTAAGAATCTTGTGAGTCTTAAAGGCTCAAAGATTTTAGGAATGATGCACTAGCAGTGGCTTAACTTTACAGTCACCACTAGCATTTGCACACAATGCAAGGGTCAGACGGTCCTTCATGGGTTTATGGCCTGGCAGCTTCTTCTCCTCTGCAGTGATGAAAGTCCTCTGGGGCATTTTTTTCCAAAACAATCCTGTTTTGTCACAGTTGAACACTTGTTGAGGGATGTAACCTCCTTTGCGATAAGCACAGCAAAACGTGTGATCTACTCCTCAGCTGCCTTAACGTCAGCACTCGCAGCTTCACCATGCCTCATCATCAAGTGGATGCCAGATCTCTTCCTGAAATTTTCAAACCAGCTGTGACTTGCCTTAAACGTATCTTCTTCTGCCTCTTTTGAGGTTAATGGTTCTTTCTTCTTCAAGTCTCCGTAAATAATACATGCTTTTTCGCATATTACAATCTCCATCACTGTATTTCCTGCCAGTTCTTTCTCTTTCACCTGCACCAGCAGAATCTTCTCCATTTCTTCATGAATATTTGTCCTTAATTGGGACAGAATTGTATTTCCTTTCACTGGATTTGTGCTTTTGATGGCATCCTTTGGTTTAAGGATGGTATAAATTATAGTTGTATTGCTGTTGTACAGCCTTGCCAGTTCAATCACTCATACACCACGCTCATGTTTTTTAAATTATTTCTTGCTTTACTTCTATCGACATCATTCTCTTCTTCTTCTCACCACTCTCCTTTACACTCACTTTCTGTGACCCCATAATAGCACACAACAAAAGTTAGTAAAAAATGCAAAAATGATACAAGAACAAGTACAGTGCATGAGATTTGAGTTGATTCTGCAGGTAACACGTGAGAAAGTACAAAATGCTGGTGTTGTGCTGCTGATACTGGACCCGTGCACCAACGTGCCAACTAGCGGCAGCTTTCTGAATCATGACTTGTATCTTGGAATGTCACTTGGATATCGAACAAAAATATGGACCAAGTCGCAGCTTGTATCTTAAAAAGTATGTTGGTCTGCTCGTATCTCAAGGTGCCACTGTACTTTTTTTTAGTTTTAACAGTCTCCACTTATTTAAAAAGTTATGGAAATCAGCACCTTTTCCCATAACTCCTTTCAGTGAGGTAATGTCATGTATTTGTAGTATAGTTATATTTTTTTACTACAGTTTGCATTCCATGTTGGAGTCTCTCAATCTTCTAATTTATGTTTTCCTAATTAGCATATATTAAGGCTCAGTCTTTATGAGTAAATTTTGAAAAAATTTATATTGTCATGTATTCATCACTATAATAACATACAGAATAATTTTCACAACATTAAAACTCTTGTGTCCTTCCCTAAATCAACTCTCTCCCAATTTCCAATACCCGACAAACACAGATCTGACTCTCTGCTATATGGTTTTCACTTTCCATAGAAATGGCATCCTACAATATGTATAGCTTTTTCAGATTGGCTGCTTTCACTTAGAAATACACTTTGAAGACCCATCCATATTGTTATGCATATTAAAACCTCATTTTTTATCACTAAATAATATTCCTCTGTGTGGAGCTTCTAGTATTTGTTTATTCATTAAACTATTTTTTTTTTCCGAAGCTGCAAACAGGGAGGCAGACAGACTCCCGCATGTGCCTGACCGGGATCCACCTGGCATGCCCACCAGGGGCGATGCTCTGCCCATCTGGGGTGTCACTCTGCCGCAATCAGAGCCATTCTAGCACCTGAGGCAGCGGCCACAGAGCCATCCTCAGCGCCTGGGCAAACTTTGCTCCAGTGGAGCCTTGGCTGTGGGAGGGGAAGAGAGAGAGAGGAAGGAGAGGGGGAGGGGTGGAGAAGCAGATGGGCGCCTCTCCTGTGTTCCTGGCCGGGAATCGAACCTGGGACTTCTGCACGCCGGGCCAATGCTCTACCACTGAGCCAACCGGCCAGGGCCTCATTAAACTATTAAAGGGCATTATTGGGCTGCCAATCTAGAATCTTGTGGAACCCCAGTCTGCACTGCACTCTGAGCAGTGACCGTGGCCTCCTACCAAGCTGGTGCTGGTCAGGCACTGTCTGAGAACACATGGAGCCTGGACAACCACTTTAGTAGCTGAACAACCACTTTAGTTGCTGATAAGATGTCAACCAGAGTTCAGAAGGGCAACAGAAGGTGAAGCATAGCGATCAGGTGTTGTGACTTTGACATTAGCTTCAGCTCAGTGCAGAAGAGAGCAATTCAGTCTCTCTGGACAGTGCCAGGTGCCATCGACCAAATGTGGCTTCCAGTAGCAAGGACTTGGTGCTTCAATGAGCAAAACTGTGGGATTCTGACTGGACTTAATTAAGAATAAACTGCTGCCATGCCTGGAAAAGCCCAGGTAAAGATCTGGAGGTGCTCCTATAATGTCCCTCTACTGCTGATGGAGTCTGACCATCCCTTTTACAAGCAACATCAATGAAGATGGCAGGTATGCAGACTTCAATGAAGATTGGCTACAATCCTGTTAAAATATGAAGGATACTATAGCCAGAGTTCTGACCTTTTGGAATGGAGAAATAATTCCCCGAATCAAGAAGAGGAAATGAGTACTGATCACATCCTATGGCACAGTCTTGGGGTTATTATCAAGAGTCTAAAGCAGGGGTCAGGAACCTTTTTGGCTGAGAGAGCCATGAACGCCACATATTTTAAAATGTAATTCTGTGAGAGCCATACAACGACCTGTGTACGTTACACATTATCCAATAAAAATTTGGTGTTGTCCTGGAGGATAGCTGTGATTGGCTCCAGCCACCCACAACCATGAACATGAGCAGTAGGAAATGAATGGATTATAATACATGAGAATGTTTTATATTTTTAACATTATTATTTTTTTTATTAGAGATTGTCTGTGAGCCAGATGCAACCATCAAAAGATCCACATCCGGCTCACGAGCCATAGGTTCCCGACCCCTGCTCTAAAGGGTTTCTTTGAAAAAGCTATCATGGAGCTGAACATCTGCTATTCTCATTGTCTATGAATTGAACAAGAACTTGAAGCCCATCAAGCCCATGCATTCCTGGGAGATAAAGAGACCATGTGTAAAGCCATGGAGAGAGTGGCTGCCCACAGCAAGGGCAAGAAGTGAAAGCGAGCAGTCAGACTACTTTCCCAGACACCCTTCCTATTCATTCATTCCTCTTCAACTTTTCTCTGTACATGCCACGCCAAACACATCTGTAAGCATCTTAGCTTGTGACTACAGATAAGGACCAGTGGCTCCCAATTTCATAATAACCATTTTGTCTCTTTCATCCACTCCATCATGAATTTATTCAGCATGGCACATCTGGGGCAGGGGTTCTCTGTCCAAGCAGAGGGAAGGCTCTTATCCAAGAAAGGCTAGATGTAGTAACTTGGGTTTTTGTTAGTGCTTTGTTTATTACTAAGGACTTAAAGAAATAATTAAGAAAATAAAAATAAAAGCCACAAACATGAAGAAAGTATTTGCAAAACATGTATTTGAATATTTGTATCCAGAATATAAAAATAAATCTTAACATTAAACTATAAGAAAAACAAACAGACTCAATAAAAACATGAGCAAAAGCTCTAAATAAGCACCTAATTCTTAAGATATATAGATGGGTAAATGATCTTTTGAAAAGATATGTAACATTTCTTTCTATTAATATGCAAATTAAAAGAACAATAACTATAACTACAAACCTATTAAAATCTTAATATACAAAATTTTGACAATAATCAATTACTGACTAGAAGATGGAGCAACCAGAATTCTCATTAATTACTAGCAGAAATGAAAACCAGTATAGACACTTTCAAAGACATTTTTTGCAATTTCTTACAAGGATAAGCAGTCTTACCATACGGTTAAGCATTTTTACTCTTAAATATTCATTCATCTGAATAGAAAACTTATGTCCACACAAAAGCCTACATGTAAATACTCATAGCAGCTTTGTTTATTACTAAGGGAGATAGGGAAGAGCCTTGCTAGTTTGTGACCAATGAGGAGAGATAAAACAACCTATTTGTGTTTCCAGGCTAGTCCTGTGCTATTTGAAAGTCAGGTGACTGACTGAAAAGGCTTTGGTCGTTATAGTGGAAGACAAATGCATGGTGATTCTAACAAATGTCTCCTCCCTGATTCCAGAGAGCTGGCTCCAGAAGATTGGGATCAATCCTGAATGTTCACATGTTGCATTTACTATTTAAAATATTTATATATATATATATATATATTATGTATATATATAGATATAGATTACTATTTAATATATATATGAAAATATATATATTATACTATTTAATATATATATATAAATATTATTTTCATATATATATGAAAATAATACAAAGCAGAAACCTTTCTGGGGTTTCTAGTGGCAGTTAAAAGTATCCCCACCTGTAGTCATCACAAAATACATCATTCCTCACACCAAGATGGGATAGGTCCTTGACTTTTAAGATATAGGAGTTCATCTTGCTGTGTTTTTAAAATCCTTCTCCTTCCTTACTGCTTTATGGCAGTAAAATGTCTTTTAATGAAGTCCAAGCGCATTTTTTCCTATGTCTGATTTGTGAATCATGTTTCACTTGCTTGGCCCTGCCACTTGGGCCCAGTATGAATTTTGAATGTAACTAAATCTTTTTTTTTTCAGGTCAATATAATAAAGGAATGACAGTAATGAAAAATAAAATGACACTACTGTTGCTTTCATGGTTTGTCAAGCATGAACAAAGCTGATATGAGTATTTACATGTAGGCTTTTGTGTGGACATAAGTTTTCTATTCAGATGAATGAATATTTAAGAGTAAAAATGCTTAACCATATTGTAAGACTGCTTATCCTTGTAAGAAATTGCAAAAAATGTCTTTGAAAGTGTCTATACTGGTTTTCATTTCTGCTAGTAATTAATGAGAATTCTGGTTGCTCCATCTTCTAGTCAGTAATTGATTATTGTCAAAATTTTGTATATTAAGATTTTAATAGGTTTGTAGTTGTAGTTATTGTTCTTTTAATTTGCATATTAATAGAAAGAAATGTTACATATCTTTTCAAAAGATCATTTACCCATCTATATATCTTAAGAATTAGGTGCTTATTTAGAGCTTTTGCTCATGTTTTTATTGAGTCTGTTTGCTTTTCTTATAGTTTAATGTTAAGATTTATTTTTATATTCTGGATACAAATATTCAAATACATGTTTTGCAAATACTTTCTTCATGTTTGTGGCTTTTATTTTTATTTTCTTAATGATTTCTTTTAAAGGAAACATTCTTGCTTTATATAAAAATAAGTTTAAACTCTGAATTTAAAGTTATGTTTACAATTATTTTTCATAAATCATGCTTTAGCTTTTGTACTGGTAACATCTTCAAACTAAAGCCCATGCATATTTTTTTTCCTATTTTTTTCTAAGAGCTCAAGCGTTTTGTATTTTACATTTGGGTCTCTGATCCAGTTTCAGTCAAGTTTTGTGTAAGGTACAAACTTTCTCTTTAGGTTTATTGTTTTGCATATGAAAAAGTCCAGTTGTTGAAAAGATCTTTTTTCTATTGAAGGACGGTTGTGCCATTATCAATAACTAGTTGTCTATACTTTTGAGTCTGTTTGGGGCTATGATGATTCATTGATCAACTTGTCATTTTGTTTTTTGTGAATAATGTGCTGTTTTTATAACAGTGTCTTTAACATAAATTTTCAAATCAGGTTCTAAGGAGGAGAATAATGATTTCCAAGTTCTTTATATTTTGGAGCAGAAACCAGAAACTTTATTTCATTAGCTTTTGTGCATATCCACTTTGACATTATTTAGCACATGCCTACACCTATTTCTAGGCTACAGTATAGTGCCATTTTTTATTTTTTAGTATTTCTAATTTATAACGATGTTTCACATGACCTTTAGTCATCCTTGTATCTGGAACAATAAAGTAGAACTAACATCTTTGTTTTTCTATTGAACAAGTGAAGACACAGATAAAGCGCCTGGTCTACCTAGGTTTATCTGGCCAGAATGTTGCAGAAACAAGTCATTCCTATAAAAGCCTGAAATCCCATCTTTTCAGATGTGGGAGAAAAATAGTTCCTAATCAAAATCTAATAATGCCAAATAAGTTCTAATTATTTTTTTAAAGAAAGAAACTCAAACTATAGTAAATATTCTCAAGATTTACAAAGAACTAGTACCACTACTTTATGTTAGACCCACACATATTCACTGGCTTTTCACTAATTTTATTCTGTGGCTACAACACCAAGGGAAACATAATTGGGTAAGTTAAATATTTAGGAAGCCAAGGGAGATAATCACCATTGGTTTATATTGGCAAAAATACATTTATTATTTAAACTGTTTACTCTTTTCTGATTCTGAATTGCTATGGATTATTCTCTGGTGCTTAGATGTACATTGCTGGCTGAAAATTGAGGTTCAAATTTAGATCGTGGCAATGATTGTGGAGAAAATGGATTCACATCACATTAGTAAGTTCAAGACCCCAAATGCCTAAATATTACAGCTTTTGTTAGAATTGGGGAATAAGAATCCTTGTGCATGGCCCTAATTCATCCTGACATTGCTTTGGCCCAACTGTAAGAGTTTCTTCCAGTTAGCAACTTTCCTAGAATAGTAAAAGCCTTTCTACACTTTGAAATAAATAACAGCATTTAACCATTTCTTTTAGCATTGTTGTTCTAGTGCACTATATACATCAGTACATCAGTGTAATATAAATTCCAAGCTTATGAAGAAGCCACATATGACCTTTCAGAAAAATCTTAAATCAGAATATAAATATCAAAGTGTGAGCTCCAGGTCAGGTTACCTTTATATCCATGTGTCTCATTCTGTCACAGTTTATACTTAATAAATATATTTTTAAAAATTGTTTGTCATAGTAGACATGATCCCAATGTCCTTCCATTTTTTAATTTATTGTGTTGACACAGTTTCAAGTGTTCCACTCAATATAACACCATCTACACACCTCATTGTGCCTTTCCACCCCATGAAAAGTCTCTTTACACACCAATTTCTGCTCCTTCACCCCTTTTTACCTACTTCCACCTCCCCTTTCCTTCTGACTATTGCTACTCTGTTATCTTTATCTTTATATATATATATATATGTTAAATATATATGTATTTTTCTAATCCCTTCACCTTCTTTGATTCAGTCCTCTCTTTGACCTTTGTTCTGACAGCTGTCCTTCAGTTCCTTATCTCAGTTTCTATCTTTTTCCTCAGTTTATTGTGTTCATTAGACTCCACAAATAAGTGAGAACATATGGTATTTGTCTTTTTCTCTCTGGCTTATTTACCTAGCATAATACTCTCCAGGGCCATCCATGCTGCTGCAAAAGATAAGATTTTATTTTTATTTATGGCTGCATAGTTTTCCTTCATTTTCAGTCTATGAGTATTTTTTGTTTTGAGATGAATATCTTGTAGACAGCATATATTAATATTTGAGTCATTTGTTTTTATCCAGTTACCTATGCTATGTCTTTTTATTGGAGAATTTATCCCGTTAACACTTAAGGTTATTATTAATATGTACTACCTTTTTTGCCATTTAATGCTTTAAAACTATAATCTTCTACTACTTAATTTTTTTTCTTTTCTTATAACAGTTCCTTTAACGTTTATTGAATTCTTTAACTTTTTTGGGGGGAGGGGGTCTGGAAAGCTATTTGTCCTTTATGGTTTCAATGTCCTCTTTAATACTTACTATCTCTTTGTTAAGTTCTCACTGAGATCATCCATTCTTACTCTAAGATCCTTGAACATCCTAATAACCATTGTTTTATACTTTGTGTCATGTAGATTGATTGCTTTCATTTTGTTGAATTCTTTTTCTGGGGATTTCTATTGTTGATTTATTTGAACAATATATTTTGTCTCTGTATTAGGTAGCCCTGTTCTCACTCTCAATTTTGCTGTAATGTTTTTATGAGGAAGGTACAAACTTCTAGGACACCTGCGTTCTATGCTCTAGGAATATTTCTTGTGGGTTTTATTTACACTGCTCTCCCATTTTATCTAAGTCTTGAATTCTGTTGGCCCATTCATGGGACAACACTTCTGGCTATCTGGCTTTAAAGGTCAACCTTAACCATGTGTATTAGATGCTGTTCAGTGGCTATACCATGGGGGATAATTATTCTTAGCAGGGTCTTATGTTTTCTGGACTTTCCCTTTGGGCATACAACTTGTGTAGCTAGTTAGGTCTAATGTTGGTGTGGTCTACAACCCACTACTGGTTTCATTGGTTCTGTGTCTCTTTGAATAGCATTCAAGTACAGGTGAACATCAGATGTTCTTTGTAAGCAGCCATAGGCTACCTATTTGGAACTACCAATCTGTTCACTATTTGTGCCTGCATTTTCTGTGCCTGGGTGTGTGTCAGAGAGGCCAATCTGTGAATAATAATTGACATCTTTCTGCTCAGAGCTGACAGCAGCTCCATAAAAGGGCCTAAGCTTCTTAAGATTTGCTTTCACTTTTCAGCTGCTCCACTTCCTCTTGCAGCTGCCTGGTCTTCCCATAGAGTCTTCTGTAGAAAGACTGTAAAGTGAGCTTAGACTGGCTTTACTCCAACAACCTCTCCACAGGTTGCAACTTTGATAGGCTAGGACAGAACATACTTGTGGTAGGTCTCTTGGTCAGGAACTTGGTACCAGAAAAATGGCCTTACTCCAGAACCTAATCCCTCTGCCACAGCTGTATACTTCAATTCTATTTCTCCCTAAATAGGTGGGCAGTAGTTTCAGGTTGGGTGGGGTAGACAGTTACTTCTGCAGATGTTATTTCAGCTGAGGAGCCACTGGATCTAAGGGAGGAAGATTGAGAGAGGATTGAGAGAGTCTTCCAGTTGGGCTGATTGTGGCCTGTGGCTCTTCCTCCAGAGGTGGCTAAACCCTTCATCTGATTCCAATAATAGGCGCATACTTTGAATATCTGAGCTCTAAGTCTCTTGCTCTTCCCCATGTGGAACTGAGCCCAGTGAGTCAGGAGATCTGGAATTTGGGCTGGCTGACCATGAGGTACAACCTCGTCCAAGACATGATAGCTGCTGTGCCAGTGCTGACCACAGAAACCGTAATTCACCCCAACTGAGTTTGGTGCCTGATGATCTCTCCCTTTGGATATACTATGCATAATGTTAGTAGGATCCTGCTGTGATGCCTGTAGCTGACCACTGGATGTGTTGGTTCTGGGCTTGTTAGAAATGAAGCTGGTGCAGACCAGTATAAGACACAGCCTATGACTGGCCCTTAGCAACCCGTTTGAAGCCACAAGCTATCCAGGGTTTATGGCTGCCTCTGCTGGGCCTAAGTGCACATGCAAGGACCAAGCTGAACACTTAGGCTAATTTTTACCAGTCCTAAACCTGGGGTTAAGTTAGAAAAAGACCCAAGGTTTCCTGAGATCCACCTCCTGCTGCCTCTGTCTGCAGGCTGCTTGTTAGGTTCAGCCACTGAAAAAATTTCTGGTAGAGTCTAAAGCCTAGGGTAATTCAGGGATTAGAAAAGGTGGTAAGTTTGGCTTCCATGTGTCCTAAAATTTTCCTTAGTCCTCAGTGGTTGTACCCTGTAGGAGTCCTATAGGTATGGCCTCTGAAAACCAGAGATTTGGTGCCTACAGTCCAGATAGTTTGTACTGAATCTTCCATGAGGCAGAAGAACCAGTCATTTTCTCAAGAAAGTAGGGGGAATAATTCCAGCTTCAAGGGCAGACAAATGAGTCTGTTCCACCCTCTGGTCTCTGACCAATGCTGCTTAGTTCTAAGCAGGGTT
Source organism: Saccopteryx bilineata (assembly GCF_036850765.1). Lineage (NCBI taxonomy): Eukaryota > Metazoa > Chordata > Mammalia > Chiroptera > Emballonuridae > Saccopteryx > Saccopteryx bilineata. The sequence goes on from NC_089498.1 coordinate 67,642,309, forward strand.
AAAACCTCCATAGAGACCTCCTGTACTGAAGGCAGTGACTAGGGCATCTTCTTCCCAGCCAAAACAGGTTACAAAGTGCAAAAAGCCTAGGGAGAGTGGTCCCAAAGAGTGCTAGGAGTGCTGAACAGACATGGAGACTCATAGAAAGTCAACTTGAGAGCAATTGGCTCCCAGCCCCGCCTAATTACGCTGGCAGCTCTGACTGCCAGAGCCTTACCCAGAGCCCTGCATTGAGTGGGGATAGAGTGGGGATTTGCCAGCTCTTTGAGCCTCTTACTCCCCAGGCAGAGGCAGCGGCAACCTCCTAGCTGGATCATCAGGTTGCTAATTCAGGAAGGAGAGACTAGGAGAGAGGCTCTGGGAAAACAGACTCTCTCATTGTCGGAGCCTGCAAATGCTACCAAGCCTTGACTACCAACGAGACTGAAGCCTAATATATGACATCACCATAGAGACTCATCAACTGCAAATCTCTAACTAAGTGTGCCACAGGGGCAGAACCTGGGGTACAGAGTCACCGACCAGGGAGAAGGAGAGGAAAGAAAAAGGAAGAAGTTAACCTCTCAAAATCAAGAAAAATCCACAGACTTTATAACTTGTTCCACTATTTTTTTGTTTCTTTCATCTTCTTGCCTTTATTATTATTATTTATTTTGCCTCCACGTTGACCCATCTTATTCTTTCCTCTTCTTGAACTATACTACCCATACATATTAAATTTCCCACTTTCTTTTCTTCTTCCTTTCTCTCGATGAGGGTTACACTCCAAAACCCTTAACCCTCTCTCTCTCTCTCTTTGTTTTTTTTTTCGTCTTCTCTTTCTTTTCCCCTTTTTCTTTTTTCTCCCTTTCTATTAGGTTCTTCTTTTCTCCTTTTACTTTTCCTCTCATTCAATCCTCAATCATGAACAAAATATTGTATTTGGGATTCAAATTTTTTTGTGGCATTTTGGGTGCTTTTTACTTTGCTTTTTAACTCACTAGCATTCCTCCCAATTCCAGCTCTCCATTCTATCTAGTTTTTGCTCCACTTAATACAATAGTATTTTTTCTTTTTCCTGTTTCCCTCTTATTCCTCTCATTATATTTCTTAGTCGACAATCACTTACAAGCAAATCATTTTATACTTGACCCAAATTATTTCCTTTTTTCATTTTGTGGGTCCCTACCTCCTTTTTTGCCCCTTGATCACTTCCCCCCAACTCAAGCCCTCCATTATAGGCAGTTTTTGTTCCATTTAGCATAATATAATTCACAGATCATTCTAATATTTTCAAAGAGGGAGGGGAGAGGAAGGAAAGAGAAGAAAAAAAGGAAGAAATAATATTATTATTTTATTTTTTCCAAATTTTTTTCCATTTTGTTCTTTTTTCTTTTTTTTTTTACTTTTTATTCTTTATTAATTCTCATTAGTGCTATCAACAAGACCACCCTCAGATGCCATTAAGAAAAAGGAAATCAAATATTATGGATACAAAAGATAGAGAAGTAGCACAGATAGATGTAGAAAAATCTATGGAGAAAAAATTTAATACATTGGAAACATTGGAGCTAAATGACAGAGAATTTAAAATAGAAATCCTAAAAATACTCAGAGATATACAAGAAAACACAGAAAGGCAATTTAGGGAGCTCAGAAGACAACTCAATGAACACAAAGAATATACTACCAAGGAAATTGAAACTATAAAAACAAATCAAACAGAGATGAAAAACTCAATTCAAAAACTGAAAAATGAGGCAACAAGCTTAGTTAATAGAACAGGCCAGATAGAAGGTAGGATTAGTGACATAGAAGACAAGCAACTTGAGGCACAACAGAGAGAAGAAGAGAGAGACTCAAAAATTTAAAAAAATGAGAAAGCCCTACAGCAATTGTCTGACTACATCAGAAAGAATAACATAAAAATAATAGGTATATCAGAGGGAGAAGAGAGAGAAAATGGAATGTAGAAAATATTCAAACAAATAATAGATGAGAACTTCCCAAGCCTGTGGAAAGAATAAAGCCTCAAATTCAAGAAGCAAACAGAACACTGAGTTTTATTAACCACAATAAACCTACTCCAGGGCACATCATAATGAAATTGGCACAAACCAATGACAAAGAAAAAATTCTCAAGGCAGCCAAGGAAAAGAAGAATACAACATATAAAGGAAGGCCTATTAGATTATCATCAGATTTCTCAGCAGAAACTCTACAAGGTAGGAGAGAGTGGACCCCAATATTTAAAGTCTTGAAAGAGAGGAACTTTCAGTCAAGAATACTATAGTCATCAAAGCTATCCTTCAAACATGAAGGAGAAGTAAAAACATTCACAAATATAGAAAAGATGAGGGAATTTATCATCAGAAAAACCCCACTCCAGGAAATACTATAGGAGGTTTTCCAACTAGATACAAAGAACAAAACAAAACAAAACCACAAGTAAATCTCCACCAAGAACACAATAAAACCAAATTTAAACTGTGACAACAAAAAAAAAAAGGGGGGGGGAGAGGACGGAGATTAACAGTAGCAAAGGATGATGGAGTGCAGAAACACCCATAAGATAAGGTACCACAAGGAATATGGTAGGTACCCTTTTTATTACTTAATGGTAACCACCCTTGAAAAAACCACCACAGAAGCACATGACTTAAAAAGGTAGCAACAGAGGAAAGAAGTATGAAATACAAACAAACAAAAACAAATGATAGAAAAACAAAAGAGAAGAATCAAACAAGATACAAAACTAACAGAAAGCAATGTATAAAATGGCAATAGGGAACCCACAAGTGTCAATAATTACACTAAATGTAAGTGGATTAAACTCACCAATTAAAAGACACAGAGTAGCAGAATGGATTAAAAAAGAAAATCCAACTGTATGTTACCTACAAGAAACTCATCTAAGCAAGAAGGATGAAAACAATTTCAAAGTGAAAGGAGGCTGGAAAACAATACACTAAGCAAATAACATCCAAAAAAAGGTGTGGCAATACTCCTATCTAATAATGCTGACTACAAGACAGCAAAAGTACTCAGAGACAAAAATGGTCATTGCATAATTATTAAAGGGACACTGAATCAAAAAGACATAAAATTTTTTAATGTATATGGACCAAACAAAGGAGCACCAAAATATATAAGACAGCTACTTATTGACCTAAAAACAAAAACTGACAAAAACACAATCATACTTAGAGACCTCAATACACCGCTGACTGCTCTAGATTGTTCATCCAAACAGAAAATCAATAAAGATATATTGGCCTTAAACGAAATACTAGAGCACCTGGATGTGATAGACATCTACAGAACATTTCATCCCAAAGCGACAGAATATACATTTTTCTCTAGTATACATGCAACATTCTCAAGAATTGACCATATGTTGGGCCACAAAAATAACATCAGCAAATTCAGAAAAATTGAAATTGTACAAAGCATATTTTCTGTTCATAAAGCTTTGAAACTAGAATTCAACTGCAAAAAAGAGGAAAAAATCCACAAAAATGTGGAAACTAAACAACATACTTTTAAAAGATGAATGGGTCAAAGATGAAATAAGCGCAGAGATCAAAAGATATATACAGACAAATGAAAATGACAATACGACATATCAGAATCTCTGGGATGCAGCAAAAGCAGTAATAAGTGGGAAGTTCGTATCTCTTCAGGCCTATATGAACAAACAAGAGACAGCCCAAGTAAACCATCTAACTTCACACCTTAAGGAACTAGAAAAAGAAGAACAAAGACAACTCAAAACCAGCTGAAGAAAGGAAATAATAAAAATCAGAGCAGAAATAAATGAAATAGAGAACAGAAAAACTATAGAAAAAATTAACAAAACAAGGAGCTGGTTCTTTGAAAAGATCAATAAAATTGACAAACCCTTGGCAAGACTTACCAAGGAAAAAAGAGAAAGGACTCATATAAGCAAAATCCAAAATGAAAGAAGAGAAATCACCACAGACATCATAGATATACAAAAAATTATTGTAGAATACTACAAAAAACTATATGCCACCAAATTCAACGATCTAGAAGAAATGGATAAATTCCTAGAACAATACAACCTTCCTAGATTGAGTCATGAAGAAGCAGAAAGCCTAAACAGACCAATTAGCAGGAAGGACATAGAAAAAACTATTAAACACCTCCCCAAAAATAAAAATCCAGGCCCAGATGGTTATTCTAGTGAATTCTATCAAACATTCAAAGAAGACTTGGTTCCTATTCTACTCAAAGCCTTCCAAAAACATTGAAGAGGAAGCAATACTTCCAAACACATTGTATGAGGCCAACATAACCCTCAAACTGAAACTGTAAGGACGGCACAAAAAAAACAACTACAGACCAATATCTCTAATGAATACAGATGCTAAAATTCTAAACAAAATATTAACAAATCGGCCTGATCAGGTGGTGGTGCAGTAGATAGGGCATCGAACTGGGATTCAGAGGACCCAGGTTCAAGACCCCGAGGTCGCCAGCTTGAGCACGGGCTCATCTGGTTTGAGCAAAAGCCAACCAGCTTAAACCCAAGGTCGCTGGCTCCAGCAAGGGGTTACTTGGTCTGCTGAAGGCCCGCGGTCAAGGCACATATGAGAAAACAATCAATGAACAACTAAGGTGTTGCAATGCACAATGAAAAACTAATGATTGATGCTTCTCATCTCTCTCCGTTCCTGTCTGTTCCTGTCTATCCCTCTCTCTGACACACTCTCAGTCTCTGTAAAAAAACAACAACTAGTAAATCGAATACAACAACATATTAAAAAAATAATACATCATGATCAAGTGGGATTCATCCCAGAATCTCAAGGATGGTTCAACATTCGTAAAACAGTTAACATAATACACCATATCAACAATACAAAGTAAAAAACCATATGATCTTATCAATAGATGGAGAAAAGGCATTCGATAAAATACAACAAAACTTTATATTAAAGACACTCAACAAAATGGGTATAGAAGAAAAATATCTCAACATGATAAAGGCCATATATGATAAACCATCAGCCAACATCATATTAAATGTCATAAAACTGAGGACTTTCCCCCTTAAATCAGGAACAAGACAGGGTTGTCCACTCTCTCCACTCTTATTTAACGTGGTGCTAGAAGTTCTGGCCAGAGCAATCAGACAAGAGAAAGAAATAAAAGGCATCCATATCAGAAAAGAAGAAGTAAAGGTTTCACTTTTTGCAGATGATATAATCCTATACATTGAAAACCCCAAAGAATCCACAAAAAGATTACTAGAAACAATAAGCCAATACAGTAAGGTCACAGGATACAAAATTAATATACAAAAGTCCATAGCCTTTCTATATGCCAACAATAAAATATTAGAAAACGAAATCAAAAAAATAATCCCCTTCACGATTGCAACAACAACAAAAAAATACCTAACAATAAACATAACAAAGAATGTAAAGGATCTATATAAGGAAAACTACAAAGCATTGTTAAAGGAAATCAAAAAAGATACAATAGATGGAAAAATATTCCTTCTTCTTGGATAGAAAGAATAAATATAATCAAAATGGCCATATTACCTAAAGCAATTTATAAATTTAATGCAATTCCCATCAAAATTCCAAAGACATTTTTTAAAGAAATGGAACAAAAAAATCATCAGATTTATATGGAACTATAAAAAACCCCGAATAGCCAAAGCACTGGCTTCCTTCATGGATGGACACACCACTTATAGACAGTACTCTGGATTTTGAATGAGAGACCCTGATGTGGGTGGGGGGCAGGGGAGAATTGACACCTCTGGAGACCCTCCGGCACTGAGCAGCTACTCCCATCCAGGTGCATATATGCACAAGGACCCTTTGTTCAAGCTAGGCTTTGGGCAGCAGGGGGTCAATATGCTCCTGCCTATTCTAAAGGCCATTGGCTTCAATGGACATAGCCCTCATTTGTACAGCCCTCCACCTACAAAGGGTGGCCTTATTGGCACCATTGGGGTAGGCAGTTAGAGGTGGGCCTCCAGTTAACTCCCTGGGCAGCTGGCACCTAGCTTCCTAAGGTAATATCTTTTGAGTGCTCAGGAAGACACCCTTGTAAAGGACATCTTTGTAATTATTATCATTTTCAGTATAGCTTATGCTGTTGCTATAGTCTCTGCAGTTTATGTAATGTACCTCACTCCTCACACAGGGACCATCACAGAAGATACCTGCCATGCAGATTGTGAGGTGAGCAACCCTAAAGGGATGGAGTGTAGAAAGAAGAGCTGTGGTTAGGTTACTTGCTGGTTTCCCAGCTGCAAGCACTTTTCATGATTAGTGCATGAGGATATGGCAAAGACCCATGTGTGTGTAACCTATATAAGGTTACAGGTACTTTCCCTTGGTGTGGATCATTTGCCTACTACCGAGAAATAGTTTTTTTGATTGGTGGCCTGCCACCACAAGAAGCAATTTTTCCCTGCCTGTTCACTTGCCTGCCTCTGTAAGAATCCAATAAACAGGAATGGCCAAATGCCTTTTGACTCTGTGATTCTTCTGTGGTCTGCCAGAATCCAGTGTTAACCTGCTTGGTCTTGAGCACATCATTATACCTGGTGTAGCTGACAGGATTCAGTTTAGACCAGTATGGAACCAGCATTACAGAGGGGAAATAAATGAAAAGAATAAAGAAAATATACCAATATTCTAATCAAAATATCTTTGGGGCCCTGGCCGGTTGGCTCAGTGGTAGAGCATCGGCCTGGCATGCAGGAGTCCCGGGTTTGATTCCCGGCCAGGGCACACAGGAGAGGCACCTATTTGCTTCTCCACCCCTCCCCCTCTCCTTCCTCTCTGTCTCTCTCTTCCCCTCCTGCAGCGAGGCTTCATTGGAGCAAAGATGGCCCGGGCGCTGGGGATGACTCTGTGGCCTCTGCCTCAGGCGCTAGAATGGCTCTGGACACAACAGAGAGACGCCCCAGAGGGGCAAAGCATCGCCCCCTGGTGGGCATGCTGGGTGGATCCCGGTCGAGTGCATGCGGGAGTCTGTCTGATTGCCTCCCCGTTTCCAGCTTCGGAAAAATGAAAAAAAAAAAAATATCTTTGGGAATGAGAAAGAGAGCAGGATTCAAACAAAGGGGACTCCTTAACATAATTGGCCTATTGGCCGTAAAACCAATTCCTTCCTTTGAGTCTTCATATCTGCACTAACCCCTGCGCCCAGTAGGCTGGGCTGCCATGCATTAACTGGGAAGACAGATGAAAGAAAGAAATTTTGTGAGCCATGGTCATCATATGCAATTAGGTATCAGCTGCTCTCCCCGAGAACAACCCATCACCAAATAAATGATGTGACATTTTAAGTAGAATTTGTCTAAGAGGTGCCATTTCCCTGATGGAAAATTATAAACAGGTGGCACTCATTTTCCATTATCTTTGAGAAGTCACCAAAATCATCATAACATTGCAATTGGGCTGCAGTTGGAAATAAATGTCCTTTTTATTATCTCCATAAGCACCAATGAATGAGAAAAGAAGAGGAGAATTTAACTGTCTGTTATTTTCTTTTTATAACCTTGGATAGAATTAGAACCCCAACCAATGACAGACATTGGCACAAAGGGGCACTCAAGTTATATTAGGAATGTTTGCATCCTATTATTCCGGCTCCATCTTGAATAGATGTGTCAGCATCTTCAAAGAAGATTTAGAGCATTACAGAGCAGGTAGCAATGCCACAGCCTAGGTAGAAAAAGATCTGTGAGAAGCCGAAGTCATAGAAAGCTCTGTAAGGAACCCAAGGGTTATTCCTAATTATCCAATATGCTAGCTAAAGTCGTATCTTTATCTTTGGGGTTGTTCTAGAAAGTCACAGGTAATTTACATAACTAACAGGAAACTTGACAATCTAGTTTACTCCATTAGTAACATGACTACCAGAGTCTAGCTAATCCAGTGATGGATCAAAGGAGGTGGTAGTGGCATTGAGGGTAGGTGAAGAAAACCCAGCAATCATTTTTTTATCATCTCACTCTAATAAGCATTTTATGTTCCTCGTAGAAAGAAAAAAGAAGAAAAATCAAAATCACTTGGCGTTTGGCCAGCCTCCTCACTGAGAAATTATGCTCAGTTCTTGGCCTTTAACATAAGAAGATTGATTAAATGTGGAAAAAGCTGGCGACCAGGTTAAAACATTTGGGGTTCACCTTGGAGGAAGTTCTTTAAAAATTATAATCTTAAACATTTACTCTGTCTTATTGTTAACTGAGATTTGTTGTCTCTGTGAGTTCTACTTTATCTTTTATTCGTTAGAATCATTACTCTGGTTAAGTTTCAGTTTTTCCATCTACATATTAAAGATTAAAAATAGTAAACACTTCTGTCATGATTGTTATAATTAAATTACTTTATTCATACAAAACTGCTTAGCACAGTGACAGGCACAAAAAACTGTTATAGTCATTATTATTACTTGTTATTGTAAAAATCTTATGCTGCTACAAAACATAAACTTTGAACAGCCAAAAATACTATTTTTATGTCAATCAGGGGCCTACTTAAAGATAGCTAGTCCTTTCTGAATGTTATATCATCCCTGTGAATATTTTCAGAATGAGTATGCTAATTCTATTTTTTGGTATGGGTTCTTATGATTCTGTGGTCTTTCCAACAGTTAGAATTTTATAATGCAGTATTGCAGTTGTAGTCTACGGTTTAATAAAACTTCAATGTTATTTAAAGGAAATACCTCCGTGTGTGTAATAGCAGCAGTAATAGTAACAGCAGCAGTAGTAATTATAGTAGTTGTTTTAATAGAGACTTTCTATTTATGACCAGGACAGAAAAAAAAAAAAAAAAACCTCTTCATTTAAGGAGACAAAAGAATAGAAAAAAAAATGCCACTCAAGTCAGTCAAGTGGGTTGAATGGCATATGATCAGAAATGGAGTTTTGTGGGCTACTTCTTTTAATGGAGTCCATTTGGTACTATCAAAAGCAATTTCAATTCATTTAGAAAGCTCAGAAGCAATTTCTCTCTGTATGCCTCTAGTCACAAAGACAAAAGTAATGATGAGAAGAGATGGAAAGAGAGACAAAAAAAGTCATTAGTCATGTAAAACTAACATTATACAGCAAAAAACCCAAAAAAACTTTAGAACTGAAGCTAGGATAATTCATTCATTTTGTTTTGATGGCATTATTATTATTATTGCTAATATTTCTAATTTTGAATAAATGCAAAATATGCCTTTTTTTATTTTAAAGTGTTTAATACTGCATATTCATCTTGTATAACTGAAACTTTATACTCTTTGAACACTTTCAATTTTTCCTCAGCCTCTGACAATCATCATCATATTTCCTGGTTCTATGAGTTTGACTATTATAGATACCTTATATAATTGTGCAGTATTTGTCTTATAACTGACTTATTTTAGTTATGAGGTCCTCCAGGTTCAACCATATTGTTATAGATGGTAGAATTTTCTTGGTTTTTTTTTAAGGTCAAATAATATTTCATTTATCTATTTATCATCTTAATCCATTCAACTGAATGAATATTTAGGTTGTTTTCATAGCGTGGTTATTGTGAATGATGTTGCAATGAACACAGAAGTGCAGATATTCCTTTGTGATTCTAATTTAAATTCTCTTGTGTATATACCCAGAAATAGGATTGCAACATCATATGGTAGTTCTATTCTCAATTTTATTTTTAGGAAATTTCATACTGTTTTCCATAGTGGCTGCTTCATTTTACAATATTAAGGGTCCAGTTTCTCCACATCTTCACCAAAGCTCATTATTTAATAAACCACCCTAATAGATGTGAGGTGAATATTATGTGGTTTTGATTTGTATTTCTCTGATGATTAGTTATGTTGAGCATTTTTAATATATCTCTTGACTATTTGCATGTCTCCTTAGGTAAACATCCATTCAAGCTTTTTGCCCATTTTAATTAAAATAAAAATAAACACTGTTGACAGTGTACAGCCTGTCACTTTAATACATCTTTATATTATAGTATGATTGCTGATGTTGGCGTATTTATTACATTACATAATTATAGAACAATACTGTTGTCAGTGTTTATCATATCGTCCGTTAGATCTCTATGGCTTATTTGCAACTCATCACAAGTCTATACCCTAAATACCATCACTCTGACACTTCCCCATCTTATTGTAACCATAGTTTTTCTGATTTTCACAGGTTTAATTTTTTTTTTTGTATTTTTCTGAAGTTCGAAATGGGGAGGCAGTCAGACATACTCCCGCATGCACCTGACCGGGATCCACCTGGCATGCCCACCAGGGGGCGATGGTCTGCCCATCTAGGGTGTTGCTCTGTTGCAACCAGAGCCATTCTAGTGCCTGAGGCAGAGGCCATGGAGCCATCCTCAGCACCTGGGCCAAATTTGCTCCAATGGAGCCTTGGCTGCTGGAGGGGAAGAGAGAGACAGAGAGGAAGGAGAGAGGGAGGGGTGGAGAAGCAGATGAGTGCTTCTCCTGTGTGCCCTGGCTGGGAATCGAACCTGGGACTTCTACATGCCAGGCCAATGCTCTACCACTGAGCCAACCGGCCAGGGCCTCACAGGTTTAACTTTTAAGATTCCATGTATAGGTGATATTGTGTAGTACTTGTTTTTATCTTTCTGACATCTCATATAGCACAATGTGCTCAAGGTCCATCTATGTTGTCACAAATGAGAGGATATCTTTCTCATGGCTGTTTAATATTTTATTATGTATGTGCCACATCTTTTCAATCTACCTGTTGATGGGCATTTGGGTTGTTTCCATATCTTAGCTATTGTGAATAATGCTGCCATAAGCATGGGAGTGCATATATCTTGTAGAAATACTGTTTTTATTTACTTTGGGTAAATACGTAGAAGAGAAATTGCTTGATCATATAGTGGATCTATTTTTTTTTTAATTAAATGAGAGCAAGGGAGGCAGAAAGATAGATTCCTGCATTCACCCTGACTGGAATCCACTGGCAAGCCCCCTATGAGGTGATGATCTGCACATCTGGGGCATTGCTCCACTGCTAGGCAATCAAGCTATTTTTAGCACCCAATGCCACAGAGCCATTCTCAGAGCCTGGGGCCAAGTCACTAATGCCTATAAAGCCATGGATGCAGGAAGGGAGTAGAGAGAGACAAAAAAAAAAAAGAGAGAGGAGAAAGGAGGGGTAGAGAAGCAGATGGTGGCTTCTCCTGTGTGCCCTGACCAGGAATAGAATGGCAATATCCACATGCCTGGCCAACTTTCTACCACTGAGCCAACTGGCCAGGGCCATAGATCTATTTTTAATGTTTTTAGGAACCTCTGTATTGTTTTCTATAGTGGTTGGGACAATTTATCTTCCCACCAACAATTTAAAAGAGTTTCTGTTTCACCACATCCTTGACAGCATCTACTGTCTCTTGTATCCTTGATGATGGCATTCTAATAGGTATAAGGTAATATCTCATTGTGGTTTTGATTAGCATTTTCCTGATAATTAGTGATGTTGAACATATGTCCATATGTCTGTTAGCCATTTTGATGTCCTCTTTGGAGTAATGTGTAATTATTATGCTCATCTTATAATCAAATTTTATTTTTGTTGAATTGACTGAGTTCTTTATATTTTTTTGCCTATTTTAAATTGGGTTATTTGTTTGTTTTGCTGTTGAGTTGTATGAGCTCATTATACATTTTAGATATGAACCTCTTATCAGATATATGGCTTGAAAATATTTTCTCTAGTTCTATTGGCTGCCTTTTAATTTGTTTCCTTTGTACAGAAATTTCTAAGTTTTATGTAGTTCCACTTGTCTGTTTTGCTTTTGTTGCCTGTGCATTAGGTATTTATATACAAGAAATCATCTTCAAGACCAATGTCAAGAAGCTTTGCCCCATGTTATTTTCTAGAAATTTTATAGCTAAAGGTCTTGAGATTAAGTCTTTGATTGAGTTTAAGTTCATTTTTGTGTATAGTATAAGATTATCATTATTTTTTGCATGTGGATGTCAGTTTTCCCAACAGCAATTGTTGGAAAGATTGTTGTTTTCTCATTTTGTATTTTTGGAATTCTTGTTGCGATCAACTTATCATATATACATGAATTTATTATTCGGTTCCATTGATTGATGTTTGTTTTCATGCCAGTAACATACTGTATTAATTACTTTAAGTTTATTATATATTTTGAAATCAGGAAGTATGATACCTATACTTTGTCCTTTCTTAAGATTGCTTTGGCTATCTGCGTTTTCATAGGGATATTAGGATTGTTCTTTTTATTTCTATGAAAGATACCATCGTACTTCTGATGGGAAAGTCTTGAATCTTCAGATTGCTTTGCTATGGATATTTTAATGATATTAACTCTTCTGATTCATGAACATGAGTTATCTTCAATTTTTTGTCTGTCGGCTTCAATTTCTTTTATCAATGTTATATAATTTTTAATGTGCCGATCTTTCATCTCTTTAGTAAAGTTTATTCATAAATATTTTAGATTTTGGTGCTATATAAATGGGATTATTTTTATATATTTTTTTGGATAGTTAATTCTGAGAATATAGAAATCTGACTGATTTTTATATGTTGATCCTTTACAAAATTCACTGATTAGATCTACCAATATTTTGTGTAGGCTTTAGGGTTTTCTACTTATATGAGATTATGTCATCTGCAAACAAATAATTTTATTTTTCTCAAACTGGAGACATTTACTTATTTATTTAAACTGTTTTCACTGGCTAACACTTCCAGATTTGCAGATGGGTAGATATCTCTGTCCTGCTTCTAATATTAAGGAAAAGTTTTCAGTGTTTCACTATTAAGTATGATGTTAAATATAGGCTTGATTAGCCTCCTACGCTCAGAATTTTGAAGGTTTCTTCATAAGAGAGTGTTTGTTAAATGCTTTGTATGCATGTACTAAGATTATCATGTGATTTTTATTTTATTTTATTTTTTTGTATTTTTCTGAAGTGAAAAGTGGAAAGGCAGCGAGACAGACTCTGCATGGACCCAACTGAAATCCACCTGGCATGCAGATTAGGAGGCAATGCGCTGGCCATCTGGGGCATTGCTCTGTTGCAACCTGAGCTATTCTAGCACCTGAGGCAGAGGCCATGGAGCCATCCTCATTGGCCAGGCCCTTTACTCCAATGGAGCCTTGGCTGTGGGAGGGGAAGAGAGAGATAGAGTGAAAGGAGAGGGGGAAAAGTGGAGAAGCAGATGGGCACTTCTCCTGTGTGCCCTGACCGGGAATTGAACTTGGGACTTCCACACACCAGGCCGACGCTCTACCACTGAGCCAGCTGGCCAGGGCCTGATTTTTATTCTTTATCCTGTTAATTCTTTATCCTATGGTGTATTGCATTAATTAGTTTGTATATACTGAACCATCTTTGCATCTCAGGGATGAATTGAACTTGATCAAATAGTGCTTTCTCGATTTCATTTAATGGTCTGTGTTCTCTTATAACTGACTAATCTTGAAATGATTATTTTGAATTCTTTATCAGGAAATTCATAGACCTCCATTTTTAAATGTCATTTACTGGAGATTTACTTTGTTCCCTTGGTTGTCATATTTCCCAATATTTTGTGTTTCTTTTTATTTTTTTTCCTTTTTCACAGGGACAGAGAGAGAGTCAGAGAGAAAGACAGACAGGGACAGAGAGACAGGAACGGAGAGAGATGAGAAGCATCTATCATCAGTTTTTTTGTTGCGACACCTTAGTTGTTCATTGATTGCTTTCTCATATGTGCCTTGACCGCAGGCCTTCAGCAGACCGAGTAACCCCTTGCTCGAGCCAGCGACCTTGTGTCCAAGCTAGTGAGCTTTTTGCTCAAGCCAGATAAACCTGGGCTCAAGCTGGCGATATCAGGGTCTTGAACTTGGGTCCTTCCACATCCCAGTCCAATGCTCCATCCACTGTGCCACTGCCTGGTCAGGCTATTTTGTGTTTCTTGATGCATTGTGTTGATGCCTGGGCATTGAAGAGACAGTCACCTCTTTGTCTATAGACTGAATTCAACAGGGAAAGGCATTCATCAATTAGCTGGTTTAGAGATTCTGGTAGTTTCTTTAAGATTTTTAATGGATATGCATGTTTCACTCCTTTCCTTTCCTCTTGGGAGAGATATCTTAAGGTTGTGTGCCTTTTTCTGATCTCATAACATTGTGTATATCACAATAAGCCACCCTAAAAGACAATTCCCTGAAAGACAGGGACATTAGATGCACACTCAACTCTTCTCCCTCATTCCTGATGGAAAAATTTCAGGGTTGACCATCTTTTCCCAATATCACAAAGCCACACTGCTGCTAAGAGTTGCCCTCCTCTTATCCATGGGACAGCGCACTGAAACTTTGCAACATTGGATTGAAGCTCCACTTCCCTCTCTCCTTCCTGAAGAAGTAACAAGATTATGAATCATCTCCAAATTTTGTTGACCCAAGTCAGCTTCTGAAAGCTGCCTGCTTTTTTGCTTTGTCTTTGCTGTTTTGAGTGTTAGAACAATGCCAGTTCTCTCAACATTCTGGGTGAATGGCAGGTCTCTCTGATCATGCCATGACATTTAATGCCAACTTCACTCTTTCTGTCCCCACAGCAGGAAATTACAGACTGAGGCGATTTCTCTTGATGCTGACTTATGTAGGCTAATGGGAGGGGTGACCCTGGTAAAATAAAACTGTATTTTTTAACCATTTTAAAGTAGGTATTCTCAGTTTTATGCTCATTTCTAGTACTGCAATTTTTAACTCAATTCTGGAGCTTTCATTAATGTGTTTAGGTTCTTATAGTATTATTATTTAGTGTTTCTGTGGGGGCATAAGGGTAGAAACTTCTTATTTTGCCATCTTGCTGATGTCATTACCTCTAATCTAACTCAATTTATGGTCTTTCAGCCATAACAGAGTCAAGAAAATGTCTGTAGTAATATATTTATCATAAAATAGTGTTTTATTTATTTTATATATTATGTCATCAAGGGCAGTTTTAATAGATGTTCATTTTAATCTATTTTATTGTAAATATGTTAATAGACTCTATTCCCGGCTTTTAATGAACTCTAATTGAAAGTAACTCTACTCATTATTAGGAGAACCATTATTCTTTATCCAAAAGTTCAATTTTGAGGTAGACTAACACATCTGAAAATGTCATCACCAAATATTCCTGGTGAGTAAAAAATCTCACTCTTTTGTTCTTTAAGCCATCTCAATTGCATGACTATTTTTATATTTGTGAAGTGAGTTTATACTTTTCTTTTTTTGAGAGAGAGAGAAGCGGGGAGAGAGAGAGATAGGAGCATCAAGCTGCTCCTGCATGCCCCCTTTCTGGGGAATTGAACTGGCAACCTACTCACTGGGACTATGCTCCAACCAACAGAGCTATCTGGCCACAGCTTAATTTTTATTGATTTTTAGAGAGACAAAGAGAGAAATGGAGACAGAAGGGAGGGGAAAGAGAAGCATTTGTTGTTTCATTCAGTCGTGTATTTTTTGGTTGCTTCCTGTGTGTGCCCTGACCAGAGATCGAACCCACAACCTGTTGTTTCGGGATGATGCTCCTAACCGACCGACCTAACCAGCCAGGGCGAGTTTGCACATTTTTTATACTCCTTCTGAACACACCAGAAAATCATATTGCTACTATATCTTTTAGGTCTACCTAGATTATTTAAGTATCAGAGCAGCATAGTATAAGTGTTTTTGTACAATGACAATGGTCGTACAATTGCAATGAAACCTGAAACTAAATATCTTTAAAAATATGATATGTATGTGCAAATATATGTATGGTAAACATCGATACAGAAGAAAAACTTGTGAAGTCATATGATCTTATATTTTCTGGTCTTTAAGATCTGAAGTTTTAATGTGAAATTGAATGTGTACTTTTGTAAGACATTTTATTACACAGATTTTTTTAATGTATTGAATAATTAAAATACTTAAGACCTGAACCAAATAAATAATTAAATCTGGCTATAGTTGAACCTGATTTTCTTATTACTAAATCAGTTCAGAGCAAATTTTTATATTGGAATGGAGGTCATAAAATTTGGTGATGAGAAATTCAGATTAACAACCAAAAAGTAGATTCTACTTCCAAAAACATAGCTTTTTCTTGACATTTCTTGTTCTTTTTTCTTTTTTTTAAATGCCATCTTAAGTGGAGTCATTGAGTACTTTATTCAATAATAGATATAGCTAAATTCTGTACAAAAAGATAGACTTGATTGTCGGTTGGTTCCAGCATAGTTCATTTTGCAGCTTAAATCCAGTTTGTCCACAATGTGGTAGCCTGAAGCATCTCAGACATTCTAGGGGACCATTGTCTATAACATTGTCTATCAGTGCTTTATATGGATGAGCTGGGGTCATCTTTATGGAAATTAAAGGACTCTCTGCCCAAACTTGTTTTAAAAGCCGTATCTTCCACCCACTTAACCCTGTACTCTCCCACTCCAAAGCCCCTTGCTACTACCCCTGCCCCACATTCATTCCATTCTCTACTCCGTCAAATTTGTGAATCAGACTTTCTTTTTAATTGATGGTTTTCAGAATTATAGTGTATTCCCTAAAGAGACGATTGCTCTTAAATACCCAACAAAGAACTATGCATATTTATTTTTTATAAGGCAAGCATTCTAGAAAATCTCTAACAGATGTCCCTAACACTTTTTGTATTCTAAGATGATACCTTTCTGGACACTTCAGAAGTCAAGTTGCCCTTGTATTTGGGGAGAAAACACCATAAAAATTAAACAGAGTACTGACTGCCAATTCTCATCCTGGCTGAGCTTCCTATCTGTATCCTCTGTGGTTTTACACAGTTCTTTTGAGAACAGCTGAGTCATAATGGTGTTCTTGAATTTGGTTGTCACCTCATTTGCTGGTATTCTCTATGAAGCCACTTTCTTTACTTTCTCCCCATTACTTAGAGTAGTCAAGATGCTCATAACTGGTCAATAAACTTTTGAGAAATATACGTTCACCACTTAATATTGGAGTAATTGCCAGATTATGAGAAGCAAGTTTGAGATGCTTAGGGTCAGAAAAGAAGCACTTTTGCTAGCTATTTTAATTTAGTCTTGAAGAGAACCCAGAGGGTCTTAATGTACCCTTCAGCTTGACTAAACTCTAGACAGCTTTTCTTCTATCAGTCCTTGACTTCATTTTTCTTTCTGCATTTACTTAAGAAAACATTCAATTAATTGTAAATCCTTTCTCTGTCCCTACAAGGTATGAATATTCTCACAGGCACATAAGACTTTGTGGTTCTCAAACTTTTTGAAGTCGAGGAGTATTTAAAATCCTACAAATAATTGTAGGCACACTATATACAAATTTCTGAGAAATAGTTTATAATAATTAAGTCAAATATTAAAGAAAAAAAATAAAGTCCACACGTGCTTTTATGATAATTAAATTAAGTAAATACAATAAAAATAAATTTATTCTGACATTAAAAGCCATTTTTATGTTTTTTTAAAAAAAGACTTTGTTAAGGACCTTGGCACTATCCCTTTGAAACATCACCACCACCACCACCAGCACCACCACCATCATCATCATCAAGGAAGGTTAAAACCCTTATCTCACGTTCTCTGTAGAGAATTAAGAGCCCACTTAGTCATCACCAATTAGTTAACACAGATGATCTAATTATATTGATGAACCTCTCCACATAGTATGTCCAGTATTTTTCTACTACTTCACCCTATATTTAAAATTTCTTCCACATTTTGTTTCAGAGGAGTTAAGTTTAATCTTTATTATTGCAATAGACTTAAATACAGTCCCTCTTGCTTGTTTAATTTGTCCAGTATAATTTTTCTTTGGCAAAAGTCACCACATATAGGACATCAGAACAAACATAAGAAATTATTTAAGGTCCTGGCCAATTAGCTCAGTGGATAGAGCATTGGACTGACGTACAGATGTCTCAGGTTCAACCCCCAGTCAGGGCACACATGAGAAGTAACCATCTGCTTCTCTTCTCCCTATCTACCCCATTTTCCTCTCTGTCCCCTTCTCGTAGTCAGCGACTCCATTGGTTTGAGTGTCAGCCCTGGGTGCTGAGGATAGCTTGGGTGATTCAGCATTGGCCCCAGATGAAGGTTGCCAGGTGGATCCCATTCAGGATGCATGTGGGAGTATCTCTATCTCCTCTCTTCTCACATTATATATATAAAATACATATATAAAGAAATTATTGAAAGTAAGATAAACAAGTACTATCAAGGTTGTGGGAATTTGGCAATTTCTAGATTCTGGGTCATTGTCTCCCGCTTCTCTGGGAAGAGAAGAAATCACTGTTGATTACTCCTAGAACACTTTATCCTTCCTAGCAGTGATCTATATCATGAAGGAGATCTCCAGCATGATAAGGAGAGAGCAGGCATCAGCCCCTCCACAAGGATTTTCTTTTAAAATGTTTTCTGTGAGACATTGATAAGAGTGTGGTGGTTACGGGGGGGAGGGGGGAATGGGAGAGGGATAGGGGGTGGGGTGGGGCACAAAGAAAACAAGATAGAAGGTGACAGAGGACAATCTGACTTTGGGTGGTGGGTATGCAACATAATTGAACGACAAGATAACCTGGACTTGTTATCTTTGAATATATGTATCTTGATTTATTGATGTCACCCCATTAAAAAAATAAAATTATTAAAAAAAATGTTTTCTGTAAACATGTATCTACTCCCTTTTACATTTCAATGGTAAAACTGATTTTTTTTGTCTCTTTGGCCTTTACTTTCTATAAATTCTTTCTGTTTATTATAAATTCGAGCAATCCATTAAGAGACTTTGTGTTTTATTATATGTTTTATTTTTAAAAATGCATTTCTTCAGTCCCTATACCCCAACTCATAATGCATACAATTACCCTGGTTCTTTTAAAAAAGAACATAGTGTAAACAATTCCACGGCTAATTCACACTGGTTTTTTTCTGGGGGACAAATCTAAGACATAATTTCTGAAAGTGGTCTTAGACAATTTACTCCTTAGATTTAGACTCTTTCTGCCTCAGGGAGTCTCCAATTTGGATCCTTCCTTCAATACCATACCAGCCTGAGGAGAATACTCTCCCTTTCTCTTTTTCCCCAGATGGGCCAAAAAATAAATGCTACTTCCTTTTTCCTCTTCAAATGAAAGGCATTTTATATTAGAAATGTTCTAAGGGAAATAAAAAATGAAATTCATAAGAACAAAAAGTTAAGCAGAATATAGATATTTAGTTTTACTTTTCATATTTGAATTTCATCAAAATTTATAAATCATATAGAAATGGATTTTTCTCATCAGAGACAAATAACCTAGAGATTCTTTTTCTTCTTGGTCTTTCTTTTGTCTCCTGGTATAGCACTGAAAAACCTTCATTACACTTGAGGTCTTTGAGAAACTCAAATTTTATCTAGAAGTTTGGAATCACAGTGGTCATCAAACATGAGAGTGTATAAAATCATTAGAGATCTCTGGGGACAGTTTTAAAGTTAAAACTTACTAGATGAAAGAAAAAGTAGATAGCTGCAAAAATCACTAATTAGTTAAATTGAACTCTTCAAATAGTGAGCAAGTTTATCTTTAATTCTGCCGAATAGTGCTTATTTCTCATTTTGAGTTTCAGGGATCTTATAGTACTCTCTTTTCAATATCAAAATAATTAATTTGAAAATATAATTAAGACATCTAACAAAGAACAAGAATCTTTTATTCTTCTTCCTGCTTGTTTTTCTGTGCCTAGAAAAAAAAAGGTTGTTGATAGTTGGCTTGCCATCTGTTCCAACAGGGCAAAAATATAAAAGTTTGTGATGTTTTTCAATGGAAGAAGTTAATTAGAGATAACATATTAATTTCAGAAAATATGTCTGTTAATGTCTCATTAACCACATCTGAAAGAAAAAGCTAATGATAGAGCTGGCACACTTGTCTTCAAGGTAGTCATAATTTTTTTTTCAGCTACTTGAACTTTAAAACATATTATTGAACAAAGAGAAGAGACAGTGGAATGGGATACAGATTAAACTTTCCAATCCTATATTGCTGACTGCATAGGCAAAGGCTTAAATGGGTATTACTATTATACTAAATATTATTATAATGATGGAACAGTGACAACTGACAAACTGTTGTGAGATAAATCTTTGGTTGTTAAATGAGAAAATGAAAAATGTTCTGCAATTTCATCCAACATCTATTTATTTTGAGCCACCTAGAAAATATATTTAATGAATCCACAGTAGCCCACTTGCTACATCTCAGTTTTCTCATCTATAAAATGAGAGTAATCATTTGCAGCATACCATTCTTGGCACACAGTACCTTCATTCTTTTATCAAGGGAGAACTCAGTGAATCATTCCTATTGATTCTTGCAGTAAACTTTGAGAAAGGTGCTTCTGAAGTTCAGGTATATGATACCAAGAGGTCCACAGTCAAAATCATGTGATGGGATTCTGGTCAGCTGGCAAGCTATATCTGAATGAAACTTATTTAATTGCATCACAAAGAAACAGACACAGAGAAGACTCTCGATATGTATTAGCACTCAGTCTACCTCTCCCATTTATTCCTATAATTAACTATTCACTATTTTCAGATATTTAAGATAATATTAGTATCAAGATAATTGTAATGATGGTGTTTTAAGAGAAAAATAATCTATTCTTATTACCAAACCATCCTAGACTGATGTGACCATTCAAATTTTCATGTCCTTGTACAACTTCCTCAGTAACAACTTTCTCTTTCTTACTCAGATAAATTTTAAAACGATGGATTATAATCAGAATTTTTCATATTGGAGTGCAAGTGTGATTTC
Organism: Saccopteryx bilineata; assembly: GCF_036850765.1. NCBI lineage: Eukaryota > Metazoa > Chordata > Mammalia > Chiroptera > Emballonuridae > Saccopteryx > Saccopteryx bilineata. The sequence continues at coordinate 67,663,114 of NC_089498.1, forward strand.
ACTTATTTTGTTCTCAGTGCTGATAGTTGAGAATTTTCATGGAGAGTCCCCAAGCAAGATTTCAAAGTATATCCCTTGCCCTTAGTTAATTATAAGTTAAGTACTTCTCTTCCTTCTAGTTCCCTCCTGGCCAGCAAGGATGGGACTGGAAGAAAGCACATTCCCCATAGCCACAGCTCTCTCTAGGAAGTCTCCACCTGTGTGAAGATAATTATTACTTTGCCTTCCAACTTGTTTCTTTCCAGAATGAATAAACTCAATACCCTTTACTTTACCTCTCCAGCATTTCCCCCCAGATTTCTCATTTTTCCTTTATACAAGATGTCTAGAAATAACAATCTATAACTGAATAAAGTTAGTACTCAATGCTATATGAAAAACTAATTTTTAAATGTTATTTTTTGAGAATATTCAAACTCAGAAAATACTGTATGTATATTTTATAGATTTTTTTCTAGCTAGAAATAGCATTTGTTATGTTATTAATCTCTTGCAATAGACACTGCTCAAGGCAGAGAAAGATTGTGTAACTCCTGTCCCTGTTGACCTTTTGTGTGTAATCTAATGGTTTATTTAATGAAAAAAGTACAAATCAGAGATACTTAGTCTTCATTAAAGCCTGTTGGTTCAACAAAAGTGTAATAACAATTAAAAATAAATCTAATAACAATGGAAGTGAAGAAAAGAAATCAAAATGTATTACTCCACTAATGTGCTATCACTCTCTAATGAAGACAAAGTAAACTCTTCTTAGCCAACCAAAGGTCAATGTTAGCTTGAATCTTCTGTATTTATATATGACCCTGGTACTTACAAAGACCTTGAGAGACTTAAAAGGATGACTGTGTACTTATAGAATAAAGTATAATAACACTCTAAATCTTACTTCCAAGTCTATGTAAATAAAACATGGAATGAAGATAGGCTTAATATTGTTCTTTGTTTACACTCTACTACACAGACTTGCTGCCCTTACAGTGCTATAACCCTGTTCCACCTAATATTTTAATCTACCTTCTAATGCCTTTAATATTGACTTAAAATGGTATAAAACAATACAAATACATATATATATATATATATATATATATATGCTAAAGGTCAAATGTTTAACAATGACCTCTAAAAAAAAAAAGGAAGAGGGTGGCAAGATGGCAGTGGAGTAGGAGGACATTCCAACTTCCACCTACAAGAATCAAAGTGGATTACAACTTAATTTAAGAACAATCATCTGGAAAACCAATTTTTGGCTAAACCAAGAAGAATCTATAACTGAAGATCACCAAAGAAGCCATAATGAGACTGATAGGAATAGTGGAAATGTGGAGAGGGTGGCCCAGCAGGACTTGCATGGTGAAAGGGGAGTTTCTCGGAGAGGGATGGGTCCTGGGCCCCAAGATCGAAGCACCAGCTTGTAGCCCCAGAGCCTAGAAGAGGCATACAGACAGTATTTAGCTGTGAAACAAACCAGGATACTGTTTGCAAGAAAGAGACAAATTCCTCAGACTCAGGATTCATCTTAAAGGGACTGTGCAGAAAACCTCTTTCGCAACTACTCACCCAGGGCTCTAGGGGATGGGGAGAGCTGAGAGGACCAGAGTAGCAGGAAGAGAGTGTAATCTAGGAGGCACAGGGAGAAACACCTTAAGGGACAGCCACCCTAACCCCTGGGCTGAGTCACTCACCAAATCTAAAGTGAATATTTTTCTTGAAACCAGCAATACCATCAAAGGGAAGCAAGTCACTAACCAAACAGTAGCTCCCCTGCTGCAAAGCAAATAATCACTTAGAAGCATGGAGCCATTAGGGATACAGTATTGAGTACTGAAGTCTGAGCTACATCACCAACCCCACAAGCAGGAGTGTGGTCCCATCAGCCAGGGTAGAAGCTGAAGACTAGATGTTGGGGTAGAAGTCAGGGCTGGCTGCAGCTACAGACCAAGCGTGAGTGCAGTCCTGCCCACTGGGGCCAGGCAGACGCCAAGGGCTAGTCAGGGTTTTCAGTCCAAACATGTGAACACAGACCAGCACATGGGGGTGTGGTGGAGGCAGGGGATGACCACGGCTTTCAGTCCAGGAGGTTGAGTGCAGTCCAGCCTGAGGGGTGCTGCAGAAGCCTAGGACTGGCCAAAGCTTGCAGTGCAGGCACGCGAGTGCAGTCCTGCCAATGGAGGAAAGGTGGAAACCGCAGTAACTACAGTGGCAAGCTGGCATTGGCAATGCTCATACCCAAATGCTGGAGGCAGTGGCAGAGGGGGTGGTGGGCTGGCAGACAGACCACACCTAGGGAACACAGAGGCCACACTCATTGGTCTCCAGTGGCCATACCCTTCTTATACACAGAGAAAATGAGAAGGCAGAGAAATGCAACCCAAATGAATCAAGAGAAATCCCCAGAAAAAAATCTGAATGAGATGTGAATAACAAAATTACCATATGCAGAGTTTAAAATAATGATTGTTAGGATTCTCAAAGATCTTAGAGCAACAATGGATGGACATAAAAAGCACCTAAATAAAGAGATAGCAAGTATCAAAAAGGACATTGAAATAATAAAAAAGAACCAGTCAGAAATGACAAATACAATATCAGAAATGAAGACCACACTAGAAGGAATCAAAAGCAAGATGGATGCAGCTGAGGATTGAATCAGCTATTTACAGGACAAGATAAACAAAAGCAAGGAAGCAGAGCAGCAAAAAGAAAAGAGGCTCAAAATACCTGAGGAAACTCTAAGAGAGCTCTGTGACAACATGAAGAGAAACAATATCCACATCATAGGGGTTCTTGAAGGGGAAGAGAAAAATCAAGAGATAGAGAATCTGATTGAAGAAATCATAGCTGAAAACTTTCCTAAAATGAAGAGGAAAAAAGTCACACAAGTTTAAAAAGCACAGAGAGTCCAATTAAAGATGAACCCAAAGAGGCTTACTCTAAGACACATCATAATTAAAATACAAAAATTAAGAGATAAAGAAAGAATACTAAAAGCTGTAAGAGAAAAGCAGTCAATTACCTACAGAGGTGACCACATAGGATGACATCTGACTTCTTAACAGAAACATTAGAGGCCAGAAGGGAATGGCAAGAAATAATCAAAGTAATGCAAAACAAGAGTCTACAACCAAGACTACTTTATCCAGCAAGGCTATTGTTTAAAATTGAAGGAGAAATAAAAAGCTTCGCAAACAACAACAACAAAAAAACTCAAGAAATTTATTACAACCAAACCAATGCTACAAAAAATGTTAAGGGGCCTGCTATAAACAGAACAAAGAGGGAAAAATCTAGTAAAAAGAATGTAGACTTAACAAATAAAATGGCAATAAACAACTACATATCAATTATAACCTTAAATGTAAATGGATTAAATGCTCCAATCAAAAGACATAGGGTAGCTGTGTGGATAAGAAAACAGTACCCATAAATATGCTGTCTACAAGAGACCCACTTCAAAACAAAAGATACACATAGACTGAAAGTGAAAGAATGGAAAAAATATATCATGCAAATGGAAATGATAATAAAGCTGGAGTAGCAATACTTATATTTGACAAAATAGATTTAAAAAAAGGCTATAGTAAGGGATAAAGAGAGTCACTATATAATGATAAAGGGAATAATCCAACAGGAAGATATAACCATTATAAATATCTATTTGCTTAATAAAGGAGCACCTAAATATATAAAGCAGACTTTGATGAATATAAAAGGCAAGATCAACAGCAATACTATAATAGTAGGGGATTTTAATACCCCAATAACATCACTGGATAGTCAAGAAAGAAAATTAAAAAAGAAACAGTAGACTTAAAGGACAAACTACATCAACTGGATTTTTTTTTTATTAAATTTAATGCAGTGACATTGATAAATCAGGGTACATATGTTGAGAGAAAATATCTCTAGATTATTTTGCCATTTGATTGTGCTGTATACCCCTCCCGCAAAGTTAAATTGTCTTCTGTCACCTTCTATCTGGTTTTCTTTGTGCCCCTCCCCTCCCCTAACCCCTCTCTCCTTCTTCACCCCCTCCCCCCTCCCCCAACCCCCCCGCCCCTGTTGCCATCACATTCTTGTTCATGTCTCTGAGTCTCGTTTTTATGTCCCTTCTATGTATGGATTCATCTCAGTTTTTTTTCTGATTTACTTATTTCACTCCATATAATGTTATCAAGGTCCATCCATGTCATTGTAAATGATCCGATGTCATCATTTCTTATGGCTGAGTAGTATTCCATAGTATATATGTACCAAAGTTTTTTAATCCACTCGTCCTCTGACCGACACTTGGGCTGTTTCCAGATCTTCGCTATTGTGAACAATGCTGCCACAAACATGCGGGTGCATTTCTCCTTTTCGAGCCGTTCTATGGTGTCCTTGGGGTATATTCCTAAAAGTGGGATAGCTGGGTCAAAAGGCGGTTTGATTTTCAGATTTTTGAGGAATCTCCATACTGTTTTCCACACTGGCTGCACCAGTCTGCATTCCCACCAGCAGTGCAGGAGGGTCCCCTTTTCTCCACATCCTCGCCAGCACTTATTCTGTGTTGTTTTGTTGATAAGCGCCATTCTGACTGGTGTAAGGTGATATCTCATTGTGGTTTTAATTTGCATTTCTCTAATGATTAGTGATGTTGAGCATTTTTTCATATGCCTATTGGCCACCTGTATGTCCTCTTTGGAGAAGTGTCTATTCATCTCTTTTGCCCATTTTTGGATTGGGTTGTTTGTCTTCCTGGTGGTGAGTTTTACAAGTTCTTTATAAATTTTGGTTATTAACCCCTTATCAGACGTATTGTCAAATATGTTCTCCCATTGTGTAGTTTGTCTTTTTATTCTGTTCTTGTTGTCTTTAGCTGTGCAAAAGCTTTTGAGTTTGATATAGTTCCATTTGTTTATCCTGTCTTTTATTTCACTTCCCCGTGGAGATAAATCAGCAAATATATTGCTCCGAGAGATGTCGGAGAGCTTACTGCCTATGTTTTCTTCTAAGATGCTTATGGTTTCACGGCCTACATTCAAGTCTTTTATCCATTTTGAGTTTATTTTTGTGAGTGGTGTAAGCTGGTGATCTAGTTTCATTTTTTTGCAGGTAGCTATCCAATTTTCCCAACACCATTTGTTAAAGAGGCTGTCTTTACTCCATTGTATTTCCTTACCTCCTTTGTCAAATATCAGTTGTCCATAGAACTGTGGGTTTATTTCTGGGTTCTCTGTTCTATTCCATTGATCTATATGCCTGTTCTTATGCCAGTACCAGGCTGTTTTGAGTACAATGGCCTTGTAGTATAACTTGATATCAGGAAGTGTGATACCTCCCACTTTATTCTTCTTTTTTAAGATTGCTGAGGCTATTCGTGTCCTTTTTTGGTTCCATATAAATTTTTGGAATATGTGTTCTATATCTTTGAAGTATGTCATTGGTATTTTAATTGGTATTGCATTGAATTTATAAATTGCTTTGGGTAATATAGACATTTTAATGATGTTTATTCTTCCTAACCATGAGCACGGTATATACTTCCACTTGTTAGTATCTTCCTTGATTTCTTTTATCAATGTTTTGTAATTTTCCGAGTACAAGTCTTTAGTCTCCTTGGTTAAGTTTATTCCTAGGTACTTTATTTTTTTGGTTGTAATTGTGAAGGGGATTGTTTCCTTAATTTCTCTTTCTGACTGTTCATTGTTGGTGTATAAATGCTTCTGATTTCTGAGTATTGATTTTATATCCTGCCACTTTGCTGAATTTATTTATCAGGTCCAGTAGTTTTTTGACTGAGACTTTAGGGTTTTCTATATACAATATCATATCATCTGCAAATAATGATAGTTTTACTTCTTCTTTTCCAACTTGAATGCCTTTTATTTCTTCTTCTTGTCTGATTGCTGTGGCTAGGACTTCCAGGACTATGTTAAATAAGAGTGGTGAAAGGGGGCACCCCTGCCTTGTTCCTGATCTTAAGGGGATTGCTTTTAATTTTTGCCCATTGAGTATGATGTTGGCTGTGGGTTTCTCATAGATGGCTTTTATCATGTTGAGGTATGTTCCCTGTATTCCCACTTTGCTGAGAGTTTTGATCATGAATGGGTGCTGGATTTTATCAAATGCTTTTTCTGCATCTATTGAAATTATCATATGGTTTTTCTCCTTCTTTTTGTTTATGTGATGAATCACATTGATTGATTTACGAATATTGTACCAGCCTTGCCTCCCCAGAATAAATCCCACTTGATCATGGTGTATGATTTTTTCCATATATTGTTGGATCCGTTTTGCTAATATTTTGTTGAGGATTTTAGCATCTATATTCATCAGAGATATTGGCCTATAATTTTCTTTCTTTGTGTGGTCTTTGCCTGGTTTTGGAATCAGAATTATGCTCGCCTCATAAAAGGAGTTTGGAAGTCTTCCTTCCTCTTGAATTTTTTTGAAATAGTTTGAGAAGGATAGGAGTTAGTTCTTCTTTGAATATTTGGTAGAATTCCGTTGTGAAGCCATCGGGCCCCGGACTTTTCTTTGTTGGGAGTTTTTTGATAACTGTTTCGATCTCCTTTGGTGTAATTGGTCTGTTTAAGTTTTCTGATTCTTCCAGATTGATTTTTGGAAGATTGTACGTTTCAAGGAATTTGTCCATTTCATCTAGGTTGTCTAGTTTTTTGGCATACAGTTCTTCATAGTATTTTCTTACAATATTTTGTATTTCTGTTGTGTCAGTTGTTATTTCTCCTCTCTCATTTCTAATTTTATTTATTTGAGTCCTCTCTCTCTTTTTCTTGGTGAGTCTACTTAAAGGTGCATCAATCTTGTTTACCTTTTCAAAGAACCAGCTCCTAGTTTTATTGATCCTCTGTATTGTTTCTTTAGCCTCTATGTCATTTATTTCTGCTCTGATCTTTATTATTTCCTTCCTTCTACTACATTTGGGCTTTACTTGCTGTTCTTTTTCTAATTCTTTTAGATGCAGGGTTTAGTTGTTTATTTGAGCTTTTTCTAGCTTCTGAAAGTGTGCCTGTAGTGCTATGAACTTCCCTCTCAGCACTGCTTTCGCTGTGTCCCATAAATTTTGAGTTGTTGTATGCTCATTGTCATTCGTTTCTAGGAATTTCTTTATTTCTTCTTTGATCTCATTCTTAATCCATTCATTATTTAACACCCTGCTATTTAGTTTCCATGTGTTTGAGAATTTTTGAGCTTTTCTGCTGTGATTCATTTCTAGTTTCATGCCGTTGTGATCGGAGAAAGTGCTTGATATGATTTCAGTCTTCTTAAATTTGTTGAGATCACTTTTGTGCCCTAACATGTGGTCTATCCTAGAGAATGTACCATGAGCACTTGAAAAGAATGTATATTCTGCTGCTTTAGGGTGAAAGGTTCTGAAGATATCTATTAAATCGAGTTGATCTAGTGTTTCCAATAAGTCTGCTGTTTCTTTGTTAATTTTTTTTCTTGAGGATCTATCTAGTGATGTTAGTGGGGTATTGAAATCCCCTACTATTATAGTATTGCTGTTGATCACGCTCTTTAAATCCCTCAAAGTCTGTTTTATATATTTGGGTGCTCCTATATTAGGTGCATAGATATTTATAATAGTTATATCTTCCTGTTGGATTACTCCCTTTATCATTATGTAGTGGCCTTCTTTATCTCTTACTATATCCTTTGTTTTAAAGTCCAATTTGTCTGATATAAGTATTGCTACCCCAGCTTTTTTTTCATTTCCATTTGCATGAAACATTTTTTTCCATCCTTTTACCTTCAATCTGTGTGTGTCTTTTGTTCTAAGGTGTGTCTCTTGTAGACAACATATGTATGGGTCCTGTTTTCTTATCCACGCAGCTACCCTATGTCTTTTGATTGGATCATTTAATCCATTTACATTTAAGGTTATTATTGATATGTAATTGTTTATTGCCATTTTCTTCTTTAAAGGTGTATTCCTTTTTCTTTTTTTTTTTTCTGTATTCTTTTCCCACTTTATCTGTTTACACCAGGCCCCTTAATATTTCCTGAAGCATTGGTTTGGTTGTAATGAATTCCTTGAGTTGTTTTTTGTCTGGGAAGCTTTTTATTTCTCCTTCAATTTTAAACAATAGCCTTGCTGGATAAAGTAGTCTTGGTTGTAGGTTCTTGTTCTGCATTACTTTGAATATTTCTTGCCATTCCCTTCTGGCCTCAAGTGTTTCTGTTGAGAAGTCAGATGTCATCCTTAAGGGGGCTCCTTTGTAGGTGATAACTTTTTTTTCTCTTGCAGCTTTTAATATTTTCTCTTTATCGCTTACCTTTGATATTTTAATTATGATGTGCCTTGGTGTAGGTTTCTTTGGGTTTCTCTTTAATGGAGTCCTCTGTGCTTCTTGGATTTGTGAGAGTTTCTCTTGCATTAATTTAGGGAAGTTTTCAGCTATGATATGATTGAACAAAGTCTCTATCCCTTGTTCTTTTTCTTCTTCTTCAGGAACCCCTATGATGCGGATGTTATTTCTCTTCATGTTGTCACAGAGCTCTCTAAGAGTTTCCTCTGACTTTTTGAGTCTTTTTTCTCTTTTCTTCTCTGCTTTCATGCCTTCATTCCAGTTGTCTTCTAACTCGCTGATTCGATCCTCTGCTCTATCTATCCTGTTTTTAATTCCTTCCATTGTGGTCTTTATTTCTGATATTGTATTTGTCGTCTCCAACTGATTCTTTTTTTATACTTGCTATTTCTTTATTTAGGTTTTCAAACTCCCCCTCCATTGTTGTTCTAAGATCCCTAAGCATCCTTACAATCATTATTTTGAACTCCGCATCTGGAAGTTTGATTATTTCCATATCACTCAGTTCATCTCTCGAAAGTGTCTCTTGTGGTTTCATTTGGATTGCACTCCTTTGTTTTCTCATCATCTTCTTCTTCTTTTTTTATTTGTAGAGTTGATTGAGTCTAGGCTTGGTGTTGTCTGTCTCCAGTTTTCAGTTGTGTTATTTTTAGGTCTTCGTGGGTTGGTATCAGCTATTATTTGTAATCCACTTTCGGATTTGGGCAGCTTTGAAGTCTTGATTTGTTTGTTTTCTTAACAGGTGATAGTCTTGTTAACTGATCTCAGCAGGGGGCTTCCTTGAAACTGTATCCAGGAATGCTGTGGGTGTAACCTGAGACGCTGAAGGTCTCTTCCTCCAACTAATCTAACTGGGGGCAGGGTTTTTTCTCTCAGCTTCAGTAGGGGGAGGTGTATCTCAGATCTCCATGGAGACCTGAGTTACTGCCCCTCCTCCCCACTTCTTGTTTTCAGCTGTGTCTTGTTGTGCTGATTGGAGCTGGATAGATGTCCGGAGATCTCTGATCCGGAAGCACTTCAGCTCTGTTTTGTGAAAGGTTCAGTCCCTCCCCCAGCTATGGCCGCCTCCAGCACGAATGAGTCAGCTTTTTTATTTTGTTTCTTTCATACCTTAGCCCCTCACAGTCTGTCCCTCTCCCTGTCTTTTCCACTTGGGAGATAAGCTGGTCTTTTCAACCCACCTTGCTCCCTGGTTGCCAGGTAAGTGGCTGTGAGCAGTAGTTTCTGCTCTTTTTCCTCTGTGAAATCCTCTCTGGGCTCTCAGCCTCACCCCCCTCCTTCCCTTCCTGTAAGCAGAGGAGATTCAGGCACTCCTTAGCAGGATTATTGTGGCTTCCTCTTTGCTCCTTGGTTTTTGAGAGCTGTTCTTGCAGTTCAGTGTTGGTTTTTCATGCTGATTTTTTCTAAATTGATTTGTATTCCAGTTTGGTGTTGAGAGCTGGGTGTCTGTGCATCCGCCTACTCCGCTGCCATCTTCCTCTTCTCAACTGGATTTAATAGATATCTTCAAAACCTTTCACCCTAAAGCAGCAGAATATACATTCTTTTCAAGTGCTCATGGTACATTCTCTAGGATAGACCACATGTTATGACATAAAATGAGTCTCAATAAATTTAAGAAGATTGAAATCATATCAAGCATCTTCTCTCAACACAATGGCATGAAACTAGAAATTAACTACAATAGAAAAACTGAAAAACACTCAAAAACTTGGAAACTAAATAGCATGTTATTAAATAATGAATAGGTTAACAATGAGATCAAGGAAGAAATAAAAAAAATTTTCTTGAAACAAATGAACATACAACAACTCAAAATATATGGAACACAGCAAAAGCAGTCTTGAGAGGGAAGTTCATAGCATTACAGGCATACTTTAAGAAGTTAAAAAAAAGCTCAAATAAAAAAATTAACTCTGCATCTAAAAGAACTAAAAAAAGAACAGCAATTAAAACCTAGAGGAAGTAGAAGGAAGGAAATAATATAAAACAGAGTGGAAATAAATGACATAAAGGCTAAAAAATAATAGAGAGGATCAATGAAATCAAGAGCTCGTTCTTTGAAATGGTAAACAAGATACATGAACCTTTAACCAGAATCCAAAAAAAATAGAGTGAAATCAAATAAATAATTTTGGAAACGAGAGCAGAGAAGTAACAACTGACACAGCAGAAATACAAGAGAAGAAAATGCTATGAAGAACAGTATGTTATAAAATTAGACAGCCTAGGCAAAATGGACAAAATTCTCAAAACATATAATCTTTCAAAAATCAATAGAGAATGAGAAAACCTAAACAGACCTATTTGTTCAAATGAGATTGAAACAAACAAAAACAAGAAACAAACAAACAAACAAAAACAAGAAACAAACAAACAAACAAAATAACCTTAAGGAATTCACTACAACTAAACCAATACTGCAAGAAATGTTAAGGGTCATATTGTAAAAAGAGCATAGGAAGACAAAAATTCTAAAAAAAGAGAATTGTAGACTTAAAGAATAAAATGACAATAAATAAAAAAATAAGTACATATCAATAATAAACCATAAATGTAAATGGATTAAATGCTCCAATAAAAAGACATAGGATAGTTGCATGGATAAGAAAACAAGACTTGTACATATGTTGTCTATAAGAGACCTACCTCAGAACAAAAAAATAAACAGACTGAAAGTGAAGGGATGGGAGAAAATATTTCATGCAAATGGAAATGAAAAATAAAAAGCTGGGGTAACAATAGTTATATCTGACAAAATAAACTTTTAAACAAAGTTTATAGAAAGGGTTAAAGAAGATCACTACATAATGATAAAGAGAGAAATCCAACAGGAGGATATAACCATTGTAAATATGTATGCACCTAATATAGGAGCACCTAAATATATGAAGCAGATTTTGATGGACATAAAGGGCAAAATTGACAGCAATAATATAATAGTAGGAAATCTTAATGTCCCACAAACATCAATGGATAGATCCTCCAGACAGAAAATTAACAAAGAAATAGCCACTTTAAGTAACACACTAGATGAACTAGATTTAATAAATATCTTTAGAAATTTTTACCCTAAAGAAGCAAAATATACATTCTTTTCAAGTGCTTATGGTACATTCTTTATGATAGATCACATGTTAGGACACTAAAGGAGTCTCAATAAATTTTTAAAAATTAAAATCATATTAAGCATCCTCTCTCATCATGGTGGAATGAAACTAGAAATTAACTACAATAGAAAAACTGAAAAACATTCAAACACTTGGAGGATAAATAACATGGTATTACATAATGAATGGGTTAATAATGAGATCAAGGAAGAAATAAAAAATTTCCTTGAAACAAATGAAAACAAACATACAACAACTCAAAATGTATGGGACACAGCAACGTGGTCCTAAGAAGGTAATTCAGAGCATTACAGGCACACTTTAAGAAGCAAGAAAAAGCTCAAACAAACAACTTAGCCCTCCATCGAAAATAACTAAAAATAGAACAATAAATAAAACCCAGAGCAAGTAAAGGGAAGGAAATAATAAAGAACAGAGCAAAAATAAATAATATAGAGGCTAAAACAACAATACAAAAGATCAATAAAAACAGCAGCTGGTTCTTTGAAAAGGTAAACAAAATTGACAAACTTTTAAACAGACTCATCAAGAAAAAAATAGAGAGAATTCAAGTAAATAAAATTAGAAGGAAAACTGAAGAACAACTGACACAGCAGAAATATCGATACAAAGAATTGTATGAAAATAGTATGAACATTTATATGCCAAAAAATTAGACAACCTAGGTGAAATGAATAAATTTCTAAAAACATACAATCTTCTAAGACTCAATGGGGAAGAATCAGAAAACCTAAACATACCAATTACATCAAATGAAATAGAAAGTTATTAAAACTTTCCTAACAATCAAAAGTCCTGGACTGGATGGCTTCACAGGTGAATTTTGCCAAATATTCATCGAAGAACTAACACCTATCCTTCTCAAGCTATTTCAAAAAATTCAAAAGGAGGGAAGACTTCCAAACTCCTTTTATGAGGCAAGCATATTCCTCATTCCAAAACCAGGTAAAGACACTACAGAGAAAGAAAACTGTAGACCAATATCCCTGATGAATGTAGACGCTAAAATTTTCAACAAAATATTAGCAAACCACATCCAGCGGTTAAAAAAATCATATATCATGATCAAGGGATTTATTCTAGGGAGGCAAGGCTGGTACAATATTTGCAAATCAATCAATATAATTCATCACTTAAACAAAAGGAAGGATAAAAGTCACATGATTATATCAATAGATGCAGAAAAATCATTTCATAAAATCCAGCATCCATTTATGATAAAAACTCTCAGCAAAGTGAAAATACAAGAAACGTACCTCAACATAATAAAGGCTATCTTTGACAAACCAAAAACCAACATCATACTCAATGGACAAAAATTAAAAGCAATCCCTTTGAGATCAGGAATAAGACAAAGGTGCCCCCTTTCACCACTTTTATTCAACATAGTTATGGAAGTCCTATCCACAGCAATTAGACAAGAAGAAAAAATAAAAGACATCTATATTGGAGAAGAAAAAGTAAAACTATCATTATTTGTTGATGGCATGACACTTTACATAAAAATCCCAGTCAAAATACTAGTAGGCCTGATAAATGAATTTGTCAAGTGGCAAGACATAAAATTAGTATTAAGAAGTCAGTGCATTTTTATACACCAATAATAAACTGTCTGGAAGAGAAATTAAGGAAACAATCCCATTCACTATTGCAACAACAAAAATAAGTTTGTATGAATAAATTTAACCAAGGAGGTGAAAGACTTGTACTCAGAATATTATAAGATACTGAAAAAATAAATCAAGGAAGATACAAACAAGTGGAAGCATACACCATGTTCATGGATAAGAAGAATAAACATCATTAAATTGTGTATATTACCCAAAGCAAGCTATAGATTCAAGCAATTTCTATTAAAATACCAATAGCCTACTTAAAGGGTATAGAATAAATATTCCAAAAATTTATATGGAACCAAAAAAGAACACAAATAGCCTCAGCAATCTTGAAAATGAAAAATAAAGTGGGAGATATTACACTTCTTGATATTAAATTATACTGCAAGGCCATAGTAATCAAAACAGTTTGGCACTGGCATAAAAACAGCTATGGAACAGAACAGAGAACCCATAAATAAACCCACGCCTTTATGGTCAATTGATATTTGACAAAGGAGGTAAGAGCATACAGTGCAGTAAAGATAGTCTCTTTAATAAATGGTTTTGGGAAAATTTGACAGGTATATTCAAAATGATGAAACTAGACCACCAACTTACACCATTCACAAAAGTAAACTCAAAATGGATAAAAGACTTCAATGTAAGTTGTGAAACTATAAACATTTTGGAAGAAAACATAGGCAGTAAACTCTCCAATATCTCTTATAACAATATTTTTGCTGATTATCTTCACAGGCAAGTGAAATAAAGGACTAACTAAACAAATGGGACTATATCAAACTAAAAGCTTTTGCACAGCAAAGACCCCATGAACAAAATTAAAAGACAATCCACACAATGGAAGAATATATTTGCCAATACATCTTTTTTTTCCCCCCTGAAGTTGGAAATGGGGAGGCAATCAGACAGACTCCGCATGCATCCTACCGGGATCCACACAGCATGCCCACCAGGAGGCGATGCTCTGCCCATCAGGGGCGTTATTCTGTTGCAACCAGAGCCATTCTAGCGCCTGAGGTAGAGGCCATGGGGCCATCCTCAGTGCCCGGGCCAATTTTTTGCTCCAATGGAGCCTTGGATGCGGGAGGGGAAGAGAGAGACAGAGAGGAAGGAGAGGGGGAAAGGTGGAGAAGCAGATGGGCACCTCTCCTGTGTGCCCTGGCTGGGAATTGAACCCACAACTCTTGCATGCCAGGCTGACGCTCTACCACTGAGCAAACCAGCCAGGGCACCAATACATCTTATAAGAAGTTAATAACCAAAATGTATAAAGAGCTTCTAAAACAACACCAGGAATATAAGCAATCCAATTAAAAAATGGTCAAAAGAACTGAATAAACACTTCTCCAAAGAGATGGTCAATAGGCATATAAAAAAATGTTCAGGATGACGTCAGAGTAATGGCTGAGTAGGAAGCGATACCGATAAATCTCCCCCAAAACTCAACAAGATCTTCAACCAGAAACAGAAAAACCTATACTTGGAGCTTCCAGATTCTTCACAATACACCCAAAGGTATGATTGAGTGAAAAATTGGCTAAATATATAACCAAACCCCGAAGGAAATAGGGAGTAAGAAATGCTCCGCCTTCCTCACTAACCTAAACAGGGCGGCTTTCTCTGGTAACTGTGAATATAGAAACTGAGGCGGGCAAAGGGGGTGAATAGATCCAGGCCGCCGCAGCAAAAACGGCCGAACCAGGCTGTGGCTCAGAGATCCAAGCCGAGGAAAATCTGATCCTGTGGCAACCCGGGCAATACAAGTTAACACTCGCGCCAAACCCAAACAAAGAAAGACAAGCAGAGCGGCCATTTTACCCGGTCTCCTGGTCGGTGCGCAGTTAGTGGAAGAGAGATTTCTTCCTAAGCCGCGGAAGTGGGTGCCCATGTTGCCCCACGGAGAGGCAGGGTCAGAGGCCTTTCTGTGGGCTGAGGGCAGAGTCTCTGGGCAGCCCCAGCGCCCTGGGAAAGCCACGCACGGGAGGGAGTGAGAACTAATCCCAACGGTGGAGATTTTCCGTGCTGGAGGCTGTTTCACTCAGAGGGAACCGCGGCCGGCCTCATATCCTGGTTTGCGCGCGCAGATAAGGAGTGAGCGATTCCTCCGAGTGCCTCAGCAGTGCGTGCCCGTGTTATCGCACAGAGGGGCAGAGTCAGGGGCCTTTGCGTGGGCCAAAGCGGAATCTCGGGCCGCCCCAGCGCCTTGCAAAAGCCGCACACGGGGACGGAGCGAGACTCAATTCCAACGCTGCAACTTTTCCCTGGGGTTGGGGGTTTCACTCAGAGCGTGAGACTGCTGGCCAGATATCCTGGTTGCAGACAGTGAGTGAGAGTTTCCTCCAAGCGCCCCGGAAGTGGGCGCCCGCTTGTGTTACCGGATAGAGTGGCAGAGCCAGAGGTCTTCGAGTGGGCGGAAAGCCCGCCTGATTATGCTAGCAGCTCTGACTGACTGAGCCTTACCCAGAGCCCTGTGCTGAGTGGAAATAGAGTGGGGAGTTGCCAGCAATTTGAGCCTCTTACTATCCAGGCAGAGGCAGCAGCAACCCCATACCTGGACTATCAGGCTACTAATTGAGGAAGGAAAGACTAGGAGAAAGGCTCCAGGAACACGGACTCTCTCACTGTCGGAGCCTATAAATGCTAATGAGCCTCGACTCCCAACGAGAATAAAGCACAATACATGACATAGCCATAGAGACTTATCAACTGCAAACCTCTACCTGAGCGTGCCAAAGGGGCAGAACCCGGGGTACAGAGTCACCGACCAGGAAGAGGGAGAGAAAAGAAAAAGCAAGAAGATAACCTCTCAAAATCAAGAATAATCTGCAGACTTTATAACCTATCCCATTTTATTATATTTGTTCGTTTGTTTCTCTTATCTTCATTCTTGAGACTTTTTTTTCCTCCTCCAATTTGGCCGATTAACTCTCTACCGGTCTTACTCTCTCCTCTCCTTGAACTACACTACCCATAAGTGTTACATCTCCCATTATCATTTCTCTTCTCTTCCTTTCTCTCTATGAGGGTTGCACTCCAAAACCCTTAACTCTCTCTCTCTCTCTCCTTTCTTTTTTCTTCTTTTAGTGGTTCCCTCTTTTTTTCTCTCTCTCTCTTTCTTTTCTCCTTCTATATTAGTTTCTTCCTTTCTCCTTTACATCTCCTCTCATTCAAACCTCAATAACAAACAAATTATCTTATCTGGGACTCAAACCTATGTTTGTGGCATTTTGGGGGGTTTTTACTTCACCTTTTTAACTCACTAGCAGTGCTCCCATCCCTGGCTCTCCATAATATCTAGTTCTTGTTCCACTAAATACAATAGTAAGTTTTTAATTTGTCCCCCCATTTTTCCATTTTCCTCTTATTCCTCTCATCATAACTCTTAGAAAACCAACACCTAAAAGCAAATCATTTTATTCTTGACCCAAATTTTTTCCTTATTTGCTTTTTGTGGATCCATACGCTCTTTTTTTTTTTCTTTTTTCTTTTTTTTTTTTTTTTTCTTTCTCTCTTTTTTTGCCCCTTTATTACTTTCCCCAATTCAGGCCCTCCATCACAGGCATTGTTTGTTATAACTCACAGTCCACCACAAGATTTTCTCAAGAAAGAGGGGAGAGGAGAGGAGAGGAAAAAAAGAGGGGGGGAATAATTTCCTTTTTTAAAAAAATTTTATTTTATTTTATTTTTCTTTATTTCATTATTAATTTTAAAAAAAAAACAACTCTTTTCGATTTGTTATTTTTTTATTTTTTTAACTTTTTATTCTTTATTAAATCTCATTAATACTATCAACAAAACCACCCTCAGATGCCATTAAGGAAGAGAAAATCGAATATCATGGATACAAAAGAAAGAGAGGTAACACAGCTAGATGAGGAAAAATCTATGGAGAAAAAATTTAATATATTGGAAACCTTGGAGCTAAATGACAGAGAATTCAAGATAGAAATCCTAAAAATCCTCCGAGATATACAAGAAAACACAGAAAGGCAATATAGGGAGCTCAGAAAACAACTCCATGAACACAAAGAATATATGTCCAAGGAAATTGAAACTATAAAAACAAATCAAACAGAGATGAAAACCTCAATTCACGAGCTGAAAAACGAAGTAACAAGCTTAGCTAATAGAACAGGTCAGATAGAAGAGAGGATTAGTGAAATAGAAGACAAGCAACTTGAGGCACAACAGAGAGAAGAAGAAAGAGACTCAAAAATTAAAAAAAATGAGATAGCCCTACAAGAATTATCTGACTCCATTAAAAAGAATAACATAAGAATAATAGGTATATCAGAGGGAGAAGAGAGAGAAAATGGAATGGAGAACATACTTAAACAAATAATTGATGAGAATTTCCCAAGCCTGTGGAAAGAACTAAAGCCTCAAGTTCAAGAAGCAAACAGAAGTCCAAGTTTTTTTAACCCCAACAAACCTACTCCAAGGCATATCATAATGAAATTGACACAAACCAACAGCAAAGAAAAAATTCTCAAGGCAGCCAGGGAAAAGAAGAATACAACATATAAAGGAAGGCCCATTAGATTATCATCAGATTTCTCAGCAGAAACTCTACAAGCTAGAAGGGAGTGGACGCCAATATTTAAAGTCCTGAAAGAGAGGAACTTTCAGCCACGAATACTATACCCATCAAAGCTATCCTTCAAATACGAAGGAGAAATAAAAACATTCACAGATACAGAAAAGATGAGGGAATTTATCATCAGAAAACCCCCACTCCAGGGATTACTAAAGGGGGTTCTCCAATCAGATACAAAGAACAAAAAAAAACAGAGCCACAAGTAAAAGCTCCAAGAGGAACACAATAAAACCAAATTTAAACTGTGACAACAACAAAAAGAAAGAGGGGGAGAAGACGGAGATTAACAGTAGCAAAGGACGATGGAGTGCAAAAGTACTCACAAAATAGTTCGCTACAATGAACAGGGTAGGGACCCTTTTCATTACTCAAAGGTAACCACCATTGAAAAAACCACCACAGAAGCACATGAGATAAAAAAGATAGCAACAGAGGAAAGATGTATGGAATACAACCAAATAAAAACAAAAGATAGAAAAACGAAAGAGAAGGATCAAACAAGACACAAAACTAACAGAAAGCAAGATATAAAATGGCAATAAGGAACTCACAAGTATCAATAATTACACTAAATATAAATGGATTAAACTCACCAAGAAAAAGACAGAGTAGCCGAATGGATTAAAAAAGAAAATCCAACTGTATGCTGCCTACAGGAAACTCATCTAAGTAACAAAGATAAAAACAAATTCAAAGTGAAAGGCTGGAAAACAATACTCCAAGCAAATAACATCCAAAAAAAAGCAGGTGTAGCAATACTCATATCGGATAATGCTGACTACAAGACAGGAAAAGTACTTAGAGACAAAAATGGCCACTTCATAATGGCTAAGGGGACACTGAATCAAGAAGACATAACAATTCTTAATATATATGCACCAAACCAAGGAGCACCAAAATATATAAGACAGCTACTTATTGATCTTAAAACAAAAACTGACAAAAATACAATCATACTTGGAGACCTCAATACACCGCTGACGGCTCTAGATCGGTCATCCAAACAGAGAATCAACAAAGGCATAGTGGCCTTCAACAAAACACTAGAGCACCTGGATATGATAGACATCTACAGGACATTTCATCCCAAAGTGACTGAGTATACATTTTTCTCCAGTGTACATGGATCATTCTCAAGAATTGACCATATGTTGGGCCACAAAAACAATATCAGCAAATTCAGAAAAATTGAAGTTGTACCAAGCATATTTTCTGATCATAAAGCCTTGAAACTAGAATTCAACTGCAAAAAAGAGGAAAAAAATCCCACAAAAATGTGGAAACTAAACAACATACTTTTAAAAAATGAATGGGTCAAAGAAGAAATAAGTGCAGAGATCAAAAGATATATACAGACTAATGAAAATGACAATACGACATATCAGAATCTATGGGATGCAGCAAAAGCAGTGATAAGAGGGAAGTTCATATCACTTCAGGCATATATGAACAAACAAGAGAGAGCCCAAGTGAACCACTTAACTTCCCACCTTAAGGAACTAGAAAAAGAAGAACAAAGACAACCCAAAACCAGCCGAAGAAAGGAGATAATAAAAATCAGAGCAGAAATAAATGAATTAGAGAACAGAAAAACTATAGAAAAAATTAATAGAACAAGGAGCTGGTTCTTTGAAAAGATCAACAAAATTGACAAACCCTTGGCAAGACTTACCAAGGAAAAAAGAGAAAGAACTCATATAAACAAAATCCAAAATGAAAGAGGAGAAATCACCACGGACACCGTAGATATACAAAGAATTATTGTAGAATACTATGAAAAACTTTATGCCACTAAATTCAACAACCTAGAAGAAATGGATAAATTCCTAGAACAATACAACCTTCCTAGACTGAGTCAAGAAGAAGCAGAAAGCCTAAACAGACCTATCAGTAGAGAAGAAATAGAAAAAACCATTAAAAACCTCCCCAAAAATAAAAGTCCAGGCCCTGACGGCTATACCAGCGAATTTTATCAAACATTCAAAGAAGACTTGGTTCCTATTCTACTCAAAGTCTTCCAAAAAATTGAAGAAGAAGCAATACTTCCAAACACATTTTATGAGGCCAACATAACCCTCATACCAAAAACAGGCAAGGATGGCACAAAAAAAGAAAACTACAGACCAATATCTCTAATGAATACAGATGCTAAAATACTAAACAAAATACTAGCAAATCGAATACAACAACATATTAAAAAAATAATACATCATGATCAAGTGGGATTCATCCCAGAATCTCAAGGATGGTTCAACATACGTAAAACGGTTAATGTAATACACCATATCAACAAAACAAAGAACAAAAACCACATGATCTTATCAATAGATGCAGAAAAGGCTTTCGATAAAATACAACACAATTTTATGTTTAAGACTCTCAACAAAATGGGTATAGAAGGAAAATATCTCAACATGATAAAGGCCATATATGAGAAACCATCAGCTAACATCATATTAAATGGCACTAAACTGAAGGCTTTCCCCCTTAAATCAGGAACAAGGCAGGGTTGTCCACTCTCTCCACTCTTATTTAATGTGGTACTAGAGGTTCTAGCTAGAGCAATCAGACAAGACAAAGAAATAAAAGGCATCCATATCGGAAAAGAAGAAGTAAAGGTATCACTTTTTGCAGATGATATGATCCTATACATCGAAAACCCCAAAGAATCCACAAAAAGACTACTAGAAACAATAAGCCAATACAGTAAGGTCGCAGGATACAAAATTAACATACAGAAGTCAATAGCCTTTCTATATGCCAACAATGAAACAACTGAGAAGGAACTCAAAAGAATAATCCCCTTCACGATTGCAACAAAAAAAATAAAATACTTAGGAATAAACATAACAAAGAATGTAAAGGACTTATATAATGAAAACTATAAACCATTGTTAAGGGAAATCGAAAAAGATATAATGAGATGGAAGAATATACCTTGTTCTTGGCTAGGAAGAATAAATATAATCAAGATGGCTATATTACCCAAAGCAATATATAAATTTAATGCAATTCCCATCAAAATTCCAATGACATTTTTTAAAGAAATAGAGCAAAAAATCATCAGATTTATATGGAACTATAAAAAACCCCGAATAGCCAAAGCAATCCTAAAGAAAAAGAATGAAGCTGGGGGCATAACAATACCTGACTTCAAACTCTATTATAGGGCCACGACAATCAAAACAGCATGGTATTGGCAGAAAAATAGACACTCAGACCAATGGAACAGAATAGAAAGTCCAGAAATAAAACCACATATATATAGTCAAATAATTTTTGATAAAGGGGCCAACAACACACAATGGAGAAAAGAAAGCCTCTTCAATAAATGGTGCTGGGAAAACTGGAAAGCCACATGCAAAAGAATGAAACTGGACTACAGTATCTCCCCCTGTACAAAAATTAACTCAAAATGGATCAAAGATCTAAACATAAGACCTGAAACAATTAAGTACATAGAAGAAGACATAGGTACTCAACTCATGGACCTGGGTTTTAAAGAGCATTTTATGAATTTGACTCCAATGGCAAGAGAAGTGAAGGCAAAAATTAATGAATGGGACTACATCAGACTAAGAAGTTTTTGCTCAGCAAGGGAAACTGATAACAAAATAAACAGAAAGCCAACTAAATGGGAAATGATATTTTCAAACAACAGCTCAGATAAGGGCCTAATATCCAAAATATACAAAGAACTCATAAAACTCAACAACAAACAAACAAACAATCCAATAAAAAAATGGGAAGAGGATATGAATAGACACTTCTCCCAGGAAGAAATACAAATGGCCAACAGATATATGAAAAGATGCTCATCTTCTTTAGCTATTAGAGAAATGCAAATCAAAACGGCAATGAGATACCACCTCACACCTGTTCGATTAGCTGTTATTAGCAAGTCAGGTAATAGCAAATGTTGGAGAGGCTGTGGAGAAAAAGGAACCCTCATACACTGTTGGTGGGAATGTAAAGTAGTACAACCATTATGGAAGAAAGTATGGTGGTTCCTCAAAAAACTGAAAATAGAACTACCTTATGACCCAGCAATCCCTCTATTGGGTATATATCCCCAAAACTCAGAAACATTGATACGTAAAGACACATGCAGCCCCATGTTTATTGCAGCATTGTTCACAGTGGCCAGGACATGGAAACAACCAAAAAGCCCATCAATAGATGACTGGATAAAGAAGATGTGGCACATATACACTATGGAATACTACTCAGCCATAAGAAATGATGACATCGGAACATTTACAGCAAAATGGTGGGATCTTGATAACATGATACGAAGCGAAATAAGTAAATCAGAAAAAAACAGGAACTGTATTATTCCATACGTAGGTGGGACATAATAGTGAAACTAAGAGACATTGATAAGAGTGTGGTGGTTACGGGGGGGAGGGGGGAATGGGAGAGGGATAGGGGGTGGGAGGGGCACAAAGAAAACAAGATAGAAGGTGACAGAGGACAATCTGACTTTGGGTGGTGGGTATGCAACATAATTGAACGACAAGATAACCTGGACTTGTTATCTTTGAATATATGTATCCTGATTTATTGATGTCACCCCATTAAAAAAATAAAATTATAAAATAAAAAAAAAAAAATGTTCAACATCATTAATTATCAGAAAAATGCAAATTTAAACCACAATGAGATACCACTTCACACCTGTCTGAAAGACATTCATTAAAAAAACAACACACAGCAAGTGCTGGCGTGGGTGTGGAGAAAAGGAAACCCTCCTGCACTGCTGGTGGAAATGGAGACTTGTGCAGCCACTGTGGAAAACAATATGAAGTTTTCTCAAAAAATTAAAAATGAAACTGCCTTTTGACCCAGCTATTTTACTTTTAGGAATATATCCTAAAAATATCAAAGTAGTGATTCAAAAGAAGTTATGCATTCCCATGTTTGCTGCAGCATTGTTTACAAAAGCTAAGATCTGGAAACAGTCAAAGTGTCTGTCAGTGGGCAAGTGGATTAAAAAGTGGTGGTACATATACATAATGGAATACTACTTGGCCGTGAAAAAAAGGAAATCTTTCCTTTTGCGAGGTCATGAATCGACTTGGAGATTATGCTAAGTGAAATAAACCAGGCAAAGAAAGAAAAATATCAATTGATCTTATTTATATGTAGAATCTAATGAACAAAGTGAATTGAGAAACAGAATAGAGGTAGAGGCGGGGTCACAGGGAGCAGAAGGACAGCTGTCAGAGGGAAGGGGGATGAGGGGATGGGATCAGAGAAGGTGAAAGGATTAGTGAAATTATATATACATAACACAGAGATACAGATAATAGGACCACAAAACCCATGGGGATGGGAGGAGGGGGTTCCATGGGGGACAAAGGGGTGGGGTTTAGGGGGTTGAATTGAGTGGGACACTTGAAATCATGTTAATACAATAAATTACAATTAATAAAAAATTTAAAAATAGAGAAATGCAAATTAAAACCACAATGAGATATCACTTCACATCAGTCAGAATGGCACTCATCAATAAAACAACACAGAATAAGTGCTGGCGAGGATGTGGAGAAAAGGGAACCCTCCTGCACTGCTGGTGGGAATGCAGACTGGTGCAGCCACTGTGGAAAACAGTATGGAGATTCCTCAGAAATTAAAAATCGAACTGCCTTTTGACCCAGCTATACCACTGTTAGGAATATACCCCAAGAACACCATAGCACTGTTTGAAAAGAAGAAATGCACCCCCATGTTTATGGCAGCATTGTTCACAATAGCAAAGATTTGGAAACAGCCCAAGTGTACATCAGAGGACGAGTGGATTAAAAAGCTTTGGTACATATATACTATGGAATACTACTCAGCCATAAGAAATGATGACATAGGATCTTTTACAACAACATGGATGGGCCTTGATAACATTATACTGAGTGAAAGAAGTAAATCAGAAAAAACTAAGAACTATATGATTCCATATATAGGTGGGACATAAAGATGAGACTCAGAGACATGAACAACAGTGTTGGGGTTACAGGGTGGGAGGAGGAGAGGGAGGGGGTTGGGGGAGGGGAAGGGCACAAAGATCATGGCTTTTCAGCATTTGCCATATTCCCCCCTTAATCTATAGACAGACAGCAAATATTTATGTATGGTGTTCCCACTATAAAGACTGCTGTCTTAGGGACAAATACTGATAAACTATTTCAGCAGTTCCTCCTTCTTCAAAGACTTATATGTCAACATAGAGCTCCATGTTTCATAGGACATACTCAAGCTCACTCCATGCTTCCTGGAGCTTTAGAACAAGGGAATGCCCCCTTTGCCCCCTTTTTTTTGTTTTTGTTTTGTTTTTGTTTTGTTTTGTTTTTTGTAGTATTTTTTCTTTTATTTATTTATTTTTTGTATTTTTCTGAGGATGGAGATGGGGAGGCAGTCAGACAGACTCCTGCATGCGCCTGACTGGGATCCACCTGGCATGCCTACCAGGGGGAACGCTCTGCCCATCTGGGGTGTTGCTCTGTTACGACTGGAGCCATTCTAGCGACTGAGGCAGAGGCCATGGGGCCATCCTTAGTGTCCGAGGTGGCTTTGCTCCGGTGGAGCCTTGGCTGCGGGTGGGAGGAAAGAGACAAAGAGGAAGGAGAGGGGGAGGGTGGAGAGGTAGATGGGCACTTCTCCTGTATGCTCTGGCCAGGAATCGAACCCAGGAATCCTGCACACCAGGCCAATGACTCCGAGGGGTCTACCATATCATGCTTCTTACTTAAAAAAAAAATTTACATTTCTTTTGAATGCTGATGAACAGGAGACACCAAATCTTTTTCGCCTGCAAACTACTATCTTCTTTATTAGATCCAGCTAATAACACTGTTTTGTCTTTTTCCAAATAGCTCCAGATATATGGAAAATATTTATATAGGCAGATGGGGATCCTCAAACCCCTCAGCGAGATCTTCTGAGAATGGCTTTTAAGATACCTAGAGGCAGAAAAAGCCCAATAGAGATCAGGGGAACTACCAGCTTTTAGGATACACCCTAGAAAGGCTCCAACGCCCCAAAGGGGTCTCATAGCATGCCATCTGGGTCCTGCTTCAATAGTGGAAAGGAAGGTCATTGAGCTAAAGCCCGCAAGGCTTACACGCCTCGGCTGTGAGGAAACAGGGACACTGGAAGGTGGGCTTCCCCCTTGCTCCTCTAAGGGAGTGTTCAGTCTCTTCCAGCCCTACTCCAGCCACCTATGACCTAACCTTGCCCAGAAAGCTGGGGTTTGCCACTGAAGGCTGAAGGTGCCCAGGGCCGTCGGCCCCATCTACGCATCTACGACACTGTGGACGAGCCTAGGGTATTTCTTCCAAGAAGCAGATAAACTGATCTCATTTGCACAAGGGCCACTTAAGTATGTTTTGCCTGAATAGTCAGGTTTTTTATTCTTCCCTCAAAGATCTCCACTGTGGGTGTTGATAGTCCTATTTCCTGCTGCTTTGCTTAATATATAGTGTTTCCTTTATCCCTCCTACCTCAATGCCCCACTCATATTTCAGGCTGGGACCTACTCCTAGTTTAGAGCTCTCTTTCCTTCTTTTTTTTTTTTTTTGTATTTTTCTGAAGCTGGAAACGGGGAGAGACAGTCAGACAGACTCCCGCATGCGCCCGACCGGGATCCACCCGGCACGCCCACCAGGGGCGAAGCTCTGCCCACCAGGGGGCGATGCTCTGCCCCTCTGGGGCATTGCTCTGCCGAGACCAGAGCCACTCTAGCGCCTGGGGCAGAGGCCAAGGAGCCATCCCCAGCACCCGGACCATCTTTGCTCCAATGGAGCCTTGGCTGCGGGAGGGGAAGAGAGAGACAGAGAGGAAGGGGGGGGGGTGGAGAAGCAAATGGGAGCTTCTCCTGTGTGCCCTGGCCAGGAATCGAACCCGGGTCCCCCGGACGCCAGGCCGACGCTCTACCACTGAGCCAACCGGCCAGGGCCTCTTTCCTTCTTTTGCCAACTTGTATTATGAATTTACCTTTGGCACCCAGCTTAGTGTATTCGAAGGTTCTCTTTACCATGCCACAGTCACAGAGCTCCAGGGAAAAGCAACCTGGTCTCAACTCTCCAGGCAGAGAACAAAAGCTCCATATCCATGCATGCTGCAAATGGCTTTTCCAGTCTACCTGAATCATTACCAGCTAGAAGCAGCGGTCATTGGGACTTGGACATGAGCTGCAAAGTATAGAATGGTGACAACAATTCCAGTGCCATGCGGACTTTTCCTGTGGGGAACTTTCCTGGAATCCTGCTCCCTGTGACAGCTCCTAACAGACTGAACTGTGGTTGGGTTGTATCTTTCAGGGATTTGGCATGGTGATGGGGCCAACTTGGACTTGGTGAACATGTTAAGGACACTACTTTTTTATGGATTCTTGCTGTATTGGCTACGAGTTTGCTTAAAGGCTTTTAATCACTGTAAAAAAAATAGAGGACTGGATGAAGAAGATGGGGCACATATACACCATGATATACTATTCAGCTAGGAGAAATGATGACATCGGATCACTTACAGTGGAATGGTGGAGTCTTGGTAGCATTGTGCGGGGTGAAATAAGCGAATCAGAAAAAAAACCAGGAACTGCAGGATTCCATACATTGGTGGGGCATAAAAGCGAGACTAAGAGGCATGGACAGGAGTGTGTGGTTACGGGGGGGGGGGGTGAGGGAAGAAGGGAGAGGGGGAGGGGGAGGGGTACAGAGAGAACTGGATGGAGGGTGGCGGAGGACGATCTCTCTTTGGGTGATGGGTATGCAACAGAACTAAATGACAAGATAACCTGAAAATGTTTTCTTTGAATGTATGTACCCTGATTTATTGATGCCACCCCATTAAAATAAAAATTTATTTATTAATAAAAAAAATAAAATAAAAATATAAGAGTAAATCAAGCTTGACTATGCAGTGGTACAGTGAATAAAGCATGGGACTGAAACAGAGGACTCAATTTTGAAAGCCCAAGGTCACCAGCTTGAGCACAGGCTCACCAGTTTACGCATGGAGTTGCTGGCTTGAGTATGATATCATAGACATGACCCTGTGGTTACTGGCTTGAGCCCAAAGATTACACCACCACCCCCATGCATCAAGGCACATATGATAAAGTAATCTATGAGCAGTTAAGGAGCCGCAACAAAGATTTGATGCTTTTCATCACTTTCCCTTCCTTTCTGTCTGTCCCTGTCTGTCCCTTTCTCCGTCTCTGTCTCTGTTTCTGTCACACACACACATACACACACACACACACACACAGAAATAAGAAAAGAAAAAGAATAAATCAAGAATAAAGAAGTGAAATGCTCATTTGCACTGTTCTGTGAATGTTGTGTGCTTTTAACCTTTCCTGCATTTGACTAAACCAATTCTTATGACTGAACTCATATTCTTTTTACTTCAACCAGCTTAAATTCCACTCATACTATAAGCCATTACTCAATACTTTAATATATCCTCCATAAATCAATCTATTTCTTGGGTTGAAAAACAGCTTTATTTATTTCTTAGTTTCAACTAGTTTCTGTCACATTTTGCCATATACATCTTTTTCTTTTCTTAAAGATGTCAATTTCTGGTTCTCAATTTTGAAATTTTTTTTAAAAGCAGGAACCAGATGTATTCCATGGTTCAGTCTTCCATAGTAATAACAACGAGGCTAATACTCAACAGATGCTCAATTCATGTTTAATAAATGTTTTTACTTTATTACATTACATAGTCCTGTGTATTTTCCGTAGTCATAAATTTTATTCTTTTGTGAAATTAACACCTGGAACACTTTGTTTTAGGATATTATCATTATTTTTTCTTTCTCTCTTTACTGTTTGTCCCACTGGCCATTATTTTCATTGTTTTCTTGTTTTGGCTCACCCAAAATTGAAAGTTTTAACATATGCAACTGCACTTACTTCTTTGGCACTCTTATTAGATCTCATGGCAATAACTTCTACCAATATTCTGATAAGTATTAAAATTATATTTCTATCCCAAACCTTACTTTACACTGCAGATAGTCTTGATATACATTCCCAATCTTTATCCTAAATTGTTCTTTTCCTATTGTCTTATTGAGAATCGTAACTGGCAGTATTACCTTCCATATTTTTCAGCCCAGAAAACTTGAGATGATTCTTATCTTATATAGTTCACTCATGATCTACAAGTGATTCATCATTAAATCTCGTCAGCTCATCTCTTTTCTCACCTGATTCAAACACAATAATTTCTAATATGGATTACTAAAATAATCCTCCAACTTGTCTTTCTGCTTCTTCTCTTCTCTTTATTCAATCTTTTCTCACATAGTACACATAGTAGTCAATTAGACCTTTTTAAATATTAGCCAGATTAGATGAGTCCTTGGCTCAAAATCTTTCAGTAAATTTTTTCTTAATCTGAGAGGAAAGAGCTAGAGTCCTACAAACCCGTGTACAGTCTAACCTGCTAGACCTCATTTTCTCCACTTCTTGTTATTCACTCCCCACCCCATCTGTTTTACTTCTTTCCATTCTAAGTAAGCTTCCACCTCACAACCTTTGCATTGATTCTTCAGTTTTCTAGAATGTTCTTCTCCAAAATAAGCATAGTTCTCTCCCTTTCCTTCTTGTCTCACCCCTCAGACTTCATGATTTAAAATATTTGCTATTTTCTGATAACCACATGAAGATCGAACTTTTCATTGGTGTTGTTGTACTTATTGTAAATAAATAATAACATTTTTTATCTCTCCCTGGCTGGTTGGCTCAGTGGAAGAGCGTCTGCCTGGCGTGCAGGAGCCCCAGGTTCGATTCCCGGCCAGGGCACACAGAAGTGCCCATCTGCTTCTCCACCCCTCCCCTTCTCCTTCCTCTCTGTCTCTCTCTTCCCCTCCCACAGCCAAGGCTCCATTTGAGCAAAGTTGGCCCGGGCGCTGAGGATAGCTCTATAGCCTCTGCCTCAGGTGCTAGAATGGCTTTGGTTGCAACAGAATGACGCCCCAGATGAATAGAACATTGCCCCCTGGTGGGCATGCCAGGTGGATCCTGGTCGGGCACATGCGGGAGTCTGTCTGACTGTTTCCCCGTTTCCAACTTCAGAAAAATACAAAAAAAAATTATCTTTAATACCTAGAATAGCAAACAACAAATAGAAAGTACTCAGCAAAAATTTCTAGAAAATAGTCAATTCATTCAAGCATTGATTGGCCTCAGACAGGGGTTGCAGTGTGATCCTGGTGGAGACTCATGTGGGAGTCTGTCTCACTATTGTCCCTCCTCTCACTTAAAAAATAAAAAAGTCCATTGAAGTTCTCATTCATTAATATGAATCTTACATTAAATATGAGTATTTTCTGAGTGGCATTTTTTTTCCTTTTTTATCATTTTTAAAAAATTTTCTTTCTCTCCTTCTCTATACTTTGGTGTCTTTTCCCTCAAAATTTTAACATTTATTTTCATGTCAATAAGAAATAATCTTTAAGTGGTTTTATTTTCTTGCTACACTTTTGTCTTTCTCAGGGAGTGAAATGCATTGATAAATATTCAAGTTTATTATACTTGAATGTTTGAATAATTAATTAGGTAATAAGTTAAACTAAAGTATCAGAGGCTTAAAAAATAAAGAATTATTTCTTGTTATTTCTATATATATTTGTATGTGTGTAACTTAATATAGAGAGGTACAGGTTGTCTTCTCTCCAATATCTAAGCTGACAGATCAGCCTTATTTGGGAACATGCTGGAACATGTTCAAGAGAACATAAAAAAGCCTGTGCTAAAGCATAGGCTGGTTCTTAAACTTTCCACCTCAAAATGACACATATTATTGGGGCTCACAGTCCATTACTAAAGTAAATCAAATGACCACTTTCAAGTTTAACAAGATGAAGAATTATAATATTTGCATTGTAAAAAACCATAAATTTTTATCATATATATTTTTAAAGTTAGCATTTTTATGTAGACAGCAGTGTCCATCTGAACTCAAATAAACAAAATAAATTGGTGTTTAGAAAAAGTGAATCAGAGAAGGAGTCCTAGATGTGGTGAACTTGAAGTAAGATTTGCTTAAGGGAATCAAGAGGTCATGATATAAAGGTCACGTGTAAAGACTGTGGGGAAAAATTAAGGAAGGAGGGCAAAATAGAGAGATTTTCAGGCATATGACCTTTTAAGTTATGATAATTAGGTGATTGAAATGGCTAGTAAAGAAATGGGACTGGTAAGAACTGGAAGATTAGTGATAGAGTTTACATAGAAAGAAAATGGAACCACGGTACTCTTTTGCATATTGAGTTGATATAATTTTAAAATAGTTCTGTGGTTTAGGCATCTAATGTTGAATGGGTTCTGGCAGTAAAATCGAGGTGCTCATTAAGAAGTCTGGTGACTTCCAGCATGCAGTATGACTTGAGCATATGTGGGCTTCGGCGGATGTAATGTGTATTTTGGGGAGGTTTTTGATACATAATTGCACTGAATAATTGCTGTGGTTATGAAAATGTTATACCTGTTTAAGTTAGAAGTTTTAAGAAACAGAAGCTGACTCAGGACAAGGCAAGCCTAAGATAAGTTTATTATAAATATATTCGGCAGCTCAAATCAATGGGAAGCCTGGAAAATCAGGCCTCACTAGGCAGATAGAAGAAAAGGCCAAACGACATATAAAACCTGAGTTGATATGAAATTTCTTCTGCTTTCACTACCTTCTCCAGGAAGCAACCACCTAAGCCCTTGGGTTTCGCTACATTTATTTCTTGAGACAAAGACCAGCATTACTGTAACTAGGTAGAACCAGACTGAAAACTATTGCCTGTGACTGACTTCACGGGAGTCTTAAGCACATGTTGAAATCTCTCTTTTTAGAGGGAAATAGCTTTTTTCCATGTCAGATCTAACTTCAAACGTATAAAGCCCCAAATGTTTAAAGAGGTTTTGAAGTTGATTATTCAAAATGAATTTTCAAAACTGCTCACACAAATAAAAAAGAAGCAACTGATACTAACAAGAAAGTATTAGTGGCATTGAGAAATAGCAAAAGAAGGATTGAAGTTAGTTTTGTAAGTTTTTGTGCTAAGGACTAGGAAGATACACACAGTTGAGTGGCAAGAAAAGCAGGACCCCTTGAGCCAAAGAGAAAAAAATGTAAATCCTTGTCTTGACATGTACTGACTTTGTGATCTTCATCATGTTAGTTTAGGAAAGTCAGTAAACTGGAGATAACAATATTGGTATGGAGGTTAAATGAAATATCTATGTAAAGACACCATCATGCTACCTACCATATAATAGGTGCTCAACAAACATTACCTCATCACCTATTCGCCACATAGCCTTCAGTTAGAAGCAATGAGAAAAGTCAGTACAAAGATTTCTATGTTGTTTCATGTCCTGAAATCCTTAGGTGATAATGATTGATAAAGAAACAAAAATAGCATAAACAAAATTTAAATGTAAATGTCCTATTGATAAATTATAGAATCTTTTCTGGAACTTGGCTGGGTCATATTGTGTCTATCCTATGACCGTTTCTGGTTTCTCTCTATCAACATGCTAAAGACAGCTTACTCCTTGAACAATCTTAATGATCAAGCCCTTCAGGTGTACGCATTGAACTTTCCTCTGTTTTATAACCATTTCTTTCCAGGTAGATCTGGATTTTCATCCAGCTTTACCTTTATCCCTTCTTTAAATCCTTTCTGGAAGGAAAAATAAAAAGTAGGCATTCTAAAAGGAATTCAAGTTAAAAGCATTAGGAATCACAAAAGTCCTTTTAAAAAGGACCACTTTCAAATATATTAGTAAATGTTAACATCATCCTTGGAAAAACAATAGAAGGTAGTGGGTAGGTAGAACTAAAAACTGTTTGACTTTCTTAAGAAAATTCCCATTGAAATTGTTTTAAAACCTAGACAAAGAAAAATATAAATGAGGGTAGATGCGGCCATGCTGCAGGCCGTGGCCTCTATCTGAGGTTTCTTATCTTCTGTGCATCTTTCTGTCTCTGAGGAAACAGAAAGCATGGAGGACCCAACATTTTCTGATTTAAACTCAAGTAGCTTTCCACTTTATTTATCACTTATATTGAGGTTACACAAGATATTATTTGAAAACAGGGCTCTGTGGCTAAAAGGAAGTCTAGATAGTGATGCTTTCTTAAGCAGACTTTCAAAACTCTCTCATCAGATTTATTGTAAATGATGACTATATTTTGCTATTTCCAAAGCATTTCCACATGCACTCTTTCTTATGGCTCTCTGGGGGACCTAGTGAAGAAGGAATTTTACTTTGGTATTTGGGATCAAGAATATAGCTGCTAAGCCTGAAAATGAGGTGGCACAGTGTATAGAATGTTGGCCTGGGATGCTGAGGATCCAGGTTTGAAACCCTGAGGTCTTCGACTTGAGCACAGGTTTATCCAGTCTGAGTGCGGGCTCGCCAGCTTGAGTGTGAGGTCACCAGCTTCAGCGTGGGATCATAGACATAACTCTATGGTCACTGGCTTGAGCCCAAAGGTTCCTGGCTTGAGAAAGAAGTCACTAGTTCAGCTGGAGCCTCCCCCACCACACCATCAAGGCACATGTGAGAAAGCAATCAATGAACAACTGATGCCGCAACTATGAGTGGATGCTTGCCATCTCCCTTCCTGTCCGTCTGTGCCCCCCACCCTTTCTTTCATGCTAATTATATATATGGCTGCTTATAAAGGAGACTAGTCATTTTTTTTTACAGTCAGTAGTTTTTACGAAGTCTGTTTTGGGACCAGTCTTCCTAGTCAAGAAGGGATTTGGGGTTGGGAAAATGAAACATAAAATCAAAGTGTTTTGGTGGCATGGAGCTTCACTAAGGCCTCAGCAATTGCCATATTTCTGATTAATAAAACCAATTGAAATTCTGTCACTGTAATATTAGAATCCAAAATATAAGTATGTTCAAATAAACAGAGCTATTTCCATGGCTCTTTTGTTTTCCACCATTCTAGTCAGATCTCCCAGAATGTCTGAGAATTATAGAATCTGATATTAAAAGATCTAATGACAGTTGAATTGTTTTCTCTCAAGTCTTGATGTAATAAAAAAAAGTCTCTAAAATTAGCGATTTTGCTCTTAAGTTGCACCAGTTATTTAAAAATATTATTTATATATAGACCCTGCAGCTACATTAGTGCAGCTGCAACTTAATATAGTACAGGTATTGATTGACTTACAACCTATGCAACTTATGACCATTCGACTTTATGACCACAATTGCTAGCCATGACTGCTCCGCGTCTGGCAGCCCAAGCATTACCCAGCTGGGTGTACGACAGTATGGACCAGCTTCCAGCAGCACTACCATCTCCGCGTGCATCATTTCAACTGTTATCCAAGACTGTATTTTGTAATTTTGTATGTTTTTCAAATATTAAACCAGTTGTACTGGTAATGCAGTGTTTTACTTAAACCTGACGAATGTAAAAATAAGAAACAAAATGGTGTAGAGATGATACAAACGGCACAAAATAAACACAAAAAATTATAATATATAACAATAATGGAAAAAATTATGATAAAATATGACTTAAAAGTTTTTATAACATCATTTCACAGTACTGCACATATAGCCTACTCAATTTATGACCAAATCATGTTATGACTGGTCTGTCAGAACTAATTGTGGTCGTAAGTCAAGCACTCACTGTACCCATTTACGCATTTGTTCAGTTGATTTGTCTGCCTTTACTGCAGGTAAGTGCTCTAAAGTAGTGGGGAAACTGGGACTGTACACCCAATCCCAGAATATATTGACAACATAAACAATAAACCAATGGGTAATGGGTATTTCAAAAATGTTGTTGCCACCTAGAATGATTAAGTGTCCAAAACTGTAGACATTCACAAAATATAAAAGTATATATATTAGATTTTGTAGACTTCCTTCAGCATTTGAAAGTTATATGTATATTGGAATAGTGTTGCTATGACATCACTAGTCAAAATCATATGAAGTAAGTTCTTTCTCTTTGCCCTAATTTTTTCACCATCTGGTTTGGCAAAGATGAATTGCCGAATGGGATTTTTGTGAAGAATAAGGTAAGATGTATAAAACATATATTACCATGCCTGGTGTGAAGTTAACTCTTCAGTAATTGTTGGTGTCAAGATAGTGTTTATGATGATGAGGAGGATGATAACGATGTTACCTGACATTGCTTTTCTTTTATGCAAATGTGAAGTTAGCCATCAGGAAGCAGAGGAGTGATATCAACTATTCAATAGTAGCAAAACAATTTTGCCTACCAATTTCTCATCAAAGGTTACCAAAATTTATTTTAGAGCTATTTTAATTTCATAGTAGTAGATTACGTGCAAAGGCATGATGATCACAATAACTTTAGAAACCCTACTGAGGGTCATAGAACTGCTACTCTATCCAAGCAAGAAGATACCTTAACAAAGTAGAAGAGAACAAAATAACTTTATGGCAAACACACCCATATATTTTATAATATATACTTGACAATCATATTAATTGTTTTTCACTGTACACTTAAATATGGATCAGGTGTTGATCTAAATATTTTATTAGTATAATTAATTGTTACAACAAAAGATGAGGAAAATGAGTCTCAGAGATATTAAATAAATTTGCTGTCTTTCCCTTAGCAATTTGAAGAGATACTAGTTAGTCATTAGTCTGATTCAAAGACAAGCTCTTAATAATTGATGTTATTTAGTGTCTTTTAAAAGTGCTTAATATGCTTTATCTGTTCTTAAAACCTGACTCTTTTGCTACTTACCATCTGTCTTGAGAAATTTATTTAAACTCTGACCCTTAGTTTTCTCAACTGTAAAATAGAGATGATGACAATATCCACTTTAAAGAGTAAGGTGTCAATGAAGTTATTATACTCATAAATATTCTAACAGTGGTTATATCTAGCCTATGGATGATAAGTATTCTTAAATTAAGTTAGGTTAATTAAATAATTTCTCCTCATTGATACAGGTAATTAGAAAACAGTTTGTGTTAAAAAAATGAACAAAGGAATCTACAAGTATAAAGCAAAAGATCTTTTGAGTCTGTATTGCCTGTGGTTGAGACATAATAATGAAAACAGATCTATAAGGCTTTTTATTTGTACAGCAGTCTAAGTGCCTTTAATACAGGCATATCTCATTTTATTGTGTTTCCCTTTGTTGCCTTTGCAGATACTGCATCTTTTAAAAACTGAAAGATTTTGGCAACCTTGCCTTGGGGCAAATTTGTCACCTCAATTTTTCCAACAGCATTTGTGTCTGTGTAAGATTTTAGTATATCTCATGAGATTTCAAACTTTTTATCATTATCCTATTTGTTATGGTGATTTTTGATTGATGACCTTTGATGTTACTATTGTAATTGTTTTGGAGCACCATGAACAGTGCCTGTATAAGATAGCAAATTTAGTCAGTATATATTGTGGCAGTACTGAGCGCTCCACCAAATTGCTGTTCCACAATCTCTCATCTCTCTCCCTTTCCTTAGGACTCCCTATTCTCTGAGACAAAATAGTAATAAAAAAACAGGCCAATGGATGACCCTACAATGTCCTTTATGTGCTCAAGTGAAATGGAGACTTGCATGTTTCTCACTTTAAATCAGAAGTTAGAAATGATTATGCTTAGTTAGGAAGGCGTGTTGAAAGCCAAGATAGGTCAAAAGCTAGGCATCTTGTTCCAAACTGTTATCCAAGTTGTGGATGCAAAGGAAAGTATCTTGAAGAAAATTAAAAGTATATTCCAGTGACACATGAATGATAAGTAAGTGAAACAACCTTATTGCTGATATGGAGAAAGTTTTAGGGGTCTGCATAGAAGATCAAATCAGCCACAACATTCCAATGTTTAACCCAGAACAAGGTTCACACTCTCTTCAATTCTATGAAGGCTGAGAAAGGTGAGGAAGCTGTAGAAGAAACGTTGGAAGTAACAGAGGTTAGTTCATGAAGTTTAAGTAAAGAGGCCATCTCCATAACATAAAATTGCTAGGTGAAGTAGCAAAGGGTTTAGATTATTACATAAACTTAGTGGATAAAGCAGTTGTCCAGTCTGAGAGGAATGACTGATTGTGAAAGAAGTTTTGTGGGTAAAATGCTGTCAAAACACATCATATGCTACAGAGATATTGTTCATGAAAAGAAGAGTCAATCAACGTGGTAAATGTCATTGCTGTCTTAGCCATAGCCACCCCAGCCTTCCCAGCAACCACCACCCTGCTCTGTCAGCAACATTAACCTCAAGGCAACACCCTCTACCAACAAAAAGATTATGACTTGCTGAAGGCTTAGATGATGTTTTGTTTTTGTCGTTGCTGTCGTTGTTGTTGTTGTAGCAATAAAGTGATTATAAAACTAAGGTATATACTGTTTTTTTTAAAACAAAACACTATTATGTACTTTGTAAATTACACTATATTGCAACATAACTTTTATATGCACTGGGAGCCCTAAATGTTCCTGTAACTTATTTAATGTGGTGGTCTAGAACCAAACCCTCAATATCTCATATATATACATATACAATATCTCATATATATATCTGTATGTTAATTAATTTATTTATCTTACAGATCATCAGAGTATGTCACCATTTAACAGATTAGGAAACATAGCCTCAGAGATATTAAGTAATTCAAATGTGAGTTGTTAAACTCTCCAGTTCTCTCTTTTAACCACTGTAGTTCTTGCCCAGTAAGGGTCAGTCCAGGTGCTTAACCAGATACTCATTCCACAAAAAAAAAGGGGGGGAGGAGAAATAGAAGCCCCTGTACTTTGTCATTTGTAAAAATGCAACTTCCCTCCTAGGAGAACGATGTGTGTGGCCAGCATGAGGGAGAAGCCTGGGTGGAAGCAGGGCTATCAGAAGTATTGGGGTTTCTTTGAGGAGACACAAAGGGGGGACTGCCTGTTTCCTGGTTTGCCTTTGGAGAACTAGAAGAGAAAGATTTGTCTTGTTTTTTTTTTATTGTATTCCCCACTGTGGCCAACTGGTGTCTGTCTGCTCCTCTGACTTTCTCTCCTCCCAAACCAACGTGCACAGCCTCTATCAGTCTGTTTTTGGAGCAGTGCATGTGCTGGGCTTCCATAGGAGCTTTGCACTCTGCTTACATTACCCTTTCCATCCCACTGTACCAGGTAAACTGCTCATTCTTCTTATTTCAGCTTAAGTCTTACTTCCTCAGTCCAGCCTTCCTGGATTTCTCTAATTAGGCTAAAACCCTGAATTTTAGGTTCTCCTTTGTGGAAATTATCCAACATACAAATTGGCACTTTTAGTCACTTGTTTAATTAACTCCTATTTCCTCTGCTAGTATCTATATCATTTAAGAGGCAAGATTGGCCCTGGCCAGTTGGATCAGCAGTAGAGTGTTGGCCTGGCATGTGAATCCTGGGTTTGATTCCCAGTCAGGGCACACAGGAGAAGGGACCATCTGCTTCTCCACACCTCCCCTTCCTTCTTCTCTCTATTTCTTTCTTTCTTTTCTTCTCCCACAGCCATGGCTTGAATGGTTTGAGCAATTGGTCCCAGATGCTGAGGATGGCTCTATTTCTTTCTTTCTTTTCTTCTCCCACAGCCATGGCTTGAATGGTTTGAGCAATTGGTCCCAGGTGCTGAGGATGGCTCCATGACCTTGCCTCAGGTGCTGAAATAGCTCTGTTATTGTTCAATGGAGCAGCAGCCCCCAATGAACAGAGCATTGCCTGTAGGGGGCTAGATGGGTGGATTCCAGTCAGGGCATATGCAGTAGTCTGTCTCTCTGCCTCCCCGCCTATCACTTAATTAATTAATTAATTAATTAAATAAGAAGCAAGACTCTTTTTCTGTAGCATCCCTAATTCCTAGAATAATATCCGCTATGGGTCTTCAATGTTTGTTGACTGAATTAATATAAATTAGCTACCCTTTGCCATTCTCTGACATGCTCACACTCTCCTGCTCCAGGTAATTCTCCCTCCCTCTTCCCCCTATCAGAGGACTTTCAGAATCCATTTTTTGTGCTTTATCTTAAAACTTTTAATTTATACATATAACAATAATGGTTGAATCTTTATTATGTTTACCTTGTGCCAGGAATCACTCAAAGTACTTGGCATACATTTCACTCATTCAATTCTCATAACAAGTCTATGTGTTTACATCATAATTCATTGAATAAGAGAGGCATTCATTGTAAAATACATCATTCTTTTGTTAATTAAACTCTGGAACGTCATCTCTGTTTTGTGAATGAGAATTTTGAGATGGTTTAGCAACTTTCCCAAGAAGGCTGGTGTAAATAATGGTTGAGCCAACAAGCAAATTAGGCAGGGTGATGCCAGAGCTCATCCTGTGGACATGGTGCTATCTTGCCACCCAATGAGAGTCACACATTAGGCAGTTTCTTCATTTCTCAAATCTACTATCTCAATAGAACTCAGAGTATATGTGAAGGACCATAAAAAACATTGTACCACCCACTAGAGCCTAGCTACTTGACAGGAAATTCTGACATTGCCTTAATAGTAAAATGAACTATACTTTTTAAAAATAAAAGTTGATATTTTAAATTATAACATACAAAATATATCCAAATTTGCAGAGCTTAAAATTTGATTTTTGTTCAGTTACCATTTCTCATATTTTGTGAATGTCTTACTTCATGGTTAGGAATATCTCAAAGGAAAGTCTGGAGAAACCCTAAGATCTGTAGGTGTCCTTTGTTTTTACCAAAGGGCAAGGAGGACAGGATGGCATGGCAGTCTTTCTCATTCTTCTGGATATTTGAAAACTGAACTAAATGACTTGGGGTAAAAGGAAGTTTATTTTCTCTTTGAAGTTGACTGTTTCAATTATCAGTGGACAAAAATTGATGAGAATAGAAAACAGGTGGCCCTGGCTGGCTGGTTCAGTGTTCAAGTGTTGGCCCAGTGTGGGATGTCCCAGGTTTTATTCTCAGGGCACACAGTAGAAACAACCATTTGCTTCTCTACCCCTCCCCCTCTTTTTTTCTCTCTCTATCTCTCTTTGCTCTCACTGCCATGGCTTGGTTGGAGCAGGTTGGCCCTGGGGTCTGCTTATGGCTTCATCGCTTCCCCTTCGACACTAAAATAGCTCAGTTGCTGAGCAACAGAGCAACAGCCCCAGATGTGCAGAGTATCACCCCATTGGGGCTTTCCAGGTGGATCCCAGTTGGAGCGTATGCAGGAGTCTGTCTCTGCCACTCCGCTTCTCACTTAAAATATAAAGAAAAAAAAACAGGTTAATGTTTAAACTAAAAGATAAAGGCCTATTCAGCTCTGACTGGTTGGTTCAGTAGTAGAGCGTGAGCCCAGCATGTGGAAGTCCCAGGTTCAATTCCTGACCAGGGCATACAGGAGAAACACCCATCTGCTTTTCCACTCTTCCTCCTCATCTTTTTCTCTATCTATCTCTCGCCCTCCTGCAACCATAGCTCCATTGGAGCAAAGTTGGCCCGGGCACTAAAGATGGCTCCATGACCTCCATCTCAGGCACTAGAATGACTTCTGTTACAATGGAGCAATGCCCCAGATGGGCAGAGCATCATCCCCTAGTGGGCTTGCTGGGTGGATCCTGGATGGGTGCACGTAGGAGTCTGTCTCTCTGCCTCCCCACTTCTCATTTCAGAAAAAAAAAAAGATATATGCCTATTCATATCTGATTATATCACAGATGAAACTAAAAGTGTTCATATATATATTTGGTGAAAAGGCTTTTATATGAACAGATGGTGAAAAATAAAAATAATTCCAATACAGAGAAGTAGGGACTAAATTCACAGCTCATGGGTTCAAATCTCAGATCCGTGAATTATTCATATGGTGACCATGGTAAAGTTACTTAAAATGGACTTCACTTCCTTATCTGTGAAGTGGAAGTAAGATAGAATATCTATTGGACAACAGAAAAGCATCAATGAAATAGTGCAACTAGCATGCTTAACATAATGATGCTAGGCACTTAGAAAATGCTCAATAAATATTATTTGTATTCAAATATTTATCATCCAAAAGAAAATATATGATTATTGTTAAACAGTTGGTTATTATTATTATGATCAAGTGCCCTGGACACTTAATCCCTCTTATACAATCCGTTGCTTAGGGCTAGCAATCATTACTGTCAGTGAGTTTGATGCTTGTTAATTTATTTTTAAACCCTTGACACAATAATTTCACACAAGCATTTGTTTATATTATGCAAGATAATTACAACTGAATTTTGCTAATGGTTTCTCTCACTCTAAATATCCTATGCGTTTTACATTTCACAGTCTAACTAGTCATAACTCTGCTTGTATTAGAGAACTTAGTTGCTAGGAGACATCAATAGTGTCCCTATTTACAAATTAAAGCGTTAGCACCTTATCCTGACATTAAGATTCTCTGTGATCTAAACCACCCTTGTGTTTCTGAGCTCTTATTCTACTGTCAACATTCAGTACACTTCACTCCAGCCAGTCAATTCCTGTATGTGACATGATCATTCATTTATGTCTTTCCCCAACAATGTTATCTTTCTCCAGTCTGCTAAACCATTCCCTTCTATTAGAACCTCTACAAACCTGCCCCTGAAACTTGCATCATTTTTTTGTACCCAGGGTGAGATTGTCATGAGCTGCATTTTAATTGACATTTCTTGACTATTTACTTTAATTAATTTTGTAAGCTCAATTCTTGATTCCAAAACATTCACACTTCTTTATATCATCTATAGCACCTTTGCCTAGAACAGTACCTCAAGAAATATTTTTGACTGTTGAATAAACAAATGAGTGAAAACACTTGTTGGCATTTTGTCATCAGTGACTTTCATTTATCAAATGCACTGGTGATAGTTTGAAAAATGTGGCCAAAAAAGAGGGAAGGGAGTTTTTAAGTTCTTTTCCTGACATTAGTTACTGTCTCTAAACTTAAGAATTATTATTCTCTCAGAATTTCTGGTTAGATAGTTCAAAGAGGGCCTGAATCACAGAGAAGTGGGGTTCTGTATTCATTCATTTGAAATAAACTCATTAATGAATTTGCTCATTCTTTCCAAAACTATCATTTGAGCTACTTTTTTGCCACTCACTGTGCTAGGGTTAGAGATAAAAAGTGACTATAATATATGATTATTGCTTCAAAGATTCTACAGTGGCTGCCATATAATGAACTTACCCAGTGACTGAGGG
This sequence comes from Saccopteryx bilineata, assembly GCF_036850765.1. NCBI lineage: Eukaryota > Metazoa > Chordata > Mammalia > Chiroptera > Emballonuridae > Saccopteryx > Saccopteryx bilineata. The sequence goes on from NC_089498.1 coordinate 67,703,953, forward strand.
AATGTTATGAGCATTTAATGGAAGGATGGTGACCTTCGAGAACCCAGCTGTGGAACCCCAGCACTGTCACAGAGGCTTCTTTTAAAGTTGAGTGAAGAGAAAACACAACAAATTTGTTAGTTCTCTGCCCACCCACCAAGGCAGAAAACTGCCCATTTTTGTCCCTTGGGTTTTGGCCAGAGTGATGCTCCATTAACTGTGAGAAAAAATTTTTTTCTACTGTTATGAAAGGTACTGTATAGACTTCATCTGCACACCTAACATTCTATCACTCCTAAGAGATAGAGGAAGTGGTAAGAGGCAGGAGTGAAGAGTAGCCTTCCATCTCCCACTGGCACTCAGAGTAACAGACCAATGCCTCTAGGCTCTCTGTACGGTCCTCAAGCACTAAGAAAAATTCAGGATAAACTTGGGTACAATCTTCTTACCCACACCCATGCCCTGCCGTCTCCCTTGGGTTTGGCACTCCCCATTGCCAACAAGAGAACTCTATTCTCTGGGCCCATATCTCAAGGGCACTACTCCTCTTCGAAACAGAGGATTCAGACATGACAGGAAGCCAGAATTACTTGTCAACTAAGGACAGCATTTTTTTCTTCCCAAGTTTTGGACATATGGTGGCTGGAAGTTACATCCCTGAGTTACTGCTCCTGGGTGGAATGTTTAATGGTGTTGCCCAGGAAATGTCAGGGCATCAGCTCCGGCTCCAGGCAGGAACAGACTTCTTGCCAAGAGTGCTTTCCATTCCACTTCTGCCCCTAGACTAGCACTATAAATAGCTCAAAGAGGACAGAGAGAATGACAGAGTGAATGTGGGCTCCTGGGAGAGACTGACACAGAAAGGCCACCCCATGCTAGCGTTTTCATCACGGCAGGTGTCTGGCGGAACGGAAAGAGAAAAACCATGGTGTTTCATAGGAATTAAATGATGAAGACTATACTTGCAGACTGCATTTGAGAAATTACAGAAACATACTGAAAGTCAGCAAGCAATAAGTGTTCTGAAGCAGCAGAAACCTTAGAAAAAGAAATGATGTCTTATAGACAACAACAGTCTATAAGCCTTAGGAGGATTCAGACACTATCTTAATGCGACCCACACTGAAAAAGAATTACGTACTTTTATTGATCAATGTCACCACATTAAATTTAATTTTATAAATTCATTTAAAAAGAAAAGTTTCTAATCCCCCCCAAAAAAGAATTATTACCAATGTAGATGTGAGAAAGTCAAAGTTGAATGTTCAGGACTTAACAATATTCAGATGCAGGGACATTGGTAAAGCCAATGGTATTACATACTCACTAAGGGGTGTGTATTCAGACATCCTCAGCTATCTCATTATTTCTAATATCTCATTATTGTGACTAATTCTCATTATTGGCCATTTTCGTAACATTCTATGCTAAAGAACAATTCTTTATTTTATTTTTTTTTGTATTTTTTTTTTCTGAAGCTGGAAATGGGGAGAGACAGTCAGACAGACTCCTGCATGTGCCCCACCGGGATCCAACCGGCACGCCCACCAGGGACAACGCTCTGCCCACCAGGGGGCGATGCTCTGCCCCTCTGGGGTGTCACTCTGTGCAACCAGAGCCACTCCAGCGCCTGGGGCAGAGGCCAAGGAGCCATCCCCAGCGCCCGGGGCCATCTTTGCTCCAATGGAGCCCTTGCTGCGGGAGGGGAAGAGAGAGACAGAGAGAAAGGAGGGGGGGTGGTGAAGAAGCAAATGGGCACTTCTCCTATGTGCCCTGGCCTGGAATCAAACCCGGGTCCCCCGCACACCAGACCGACGCTCTACCACTGAGCCAACCAGCCAGGGCAAGAACAATTCTTTAAATACAAAGTCAGAAGCTTAATGCCCATATTGGACCAAATAAATGTTCACTTAAACTAAGACTTTAATTCTATCAGATGTGGTCCAGGTCACTTGTGCTTGCAGTTGGTTTTTAAAGTGCCCTCCCTGAATTACAAAATATGTAACTGAAGGATTGTGGGAATGGGAAGGAAAGGGATACCTAGAAGTACGTGGTTAGACTACTCAGCAATTCATCAACCTCTTTTTTTTCCCCCACCCAAGACACATACAACCAAAAATAGACACAAAATGCATAAACAATTTTTCATTTTTATTGCTTTGACATATATGGTTTATCAGTTAAGCAAAGTATTAATGAACCAGAGAGTGACATGAGTTAAAATACAATATTGTTTCCAATAATGGAGCTTCAGAGCAAAACCAGTGTTACATGTGTGAAATAAATGAATTGTGGTTACAATGGCAAAAAACAATCTCATTAATTCAGTTCAACACAAAAGGCATGCAAAATTTCAAGAAGTATTTGGGCTTCTATGTCAATGTCCTCAGAGTATTGAAGGGCTTTTTTTTTTTTTCTACTGCTGGATAAATAATTCATTTCTATTAATTAATGAAACTGATTTTAAGGATAAATAGGAACCAGAAAGATCTATGGATGCTTTTCCCAAAGAGTATCTGTAGCTAAATGATAAAACTGCTTTGAATTGGCTATTATGGTACTAGCCCCTGCATCCACGGCCTTCACTCAGCCCCGCTCTGCCTTCTGCACAGTAAGATCTGATGTACAAAGCAAGATGGTCTGAAACATTTCAAATGCCACTAAACTTCAGTTCTCAAGATATTGTTGTATTAAGCATGACTATTTATCAATTGCTTACTCTTATTTCATCTCAGATTTAATTTAAATTTGCCTTCATCCCAAATTATAATGTGCATATTGTCTTCAGAAATGTCCCTTTGTCAAAGTTGTTGCTTATAAATGTACAAAAAATAAAGTAAGTGATTTTTTAGTTTTATTTTTGCTGAGTCAGTATGGAACTAAAACATAATCAAAAGAGAAAGCAGGGGCATATAAAAACCTTTCACTGGAATTTTTAATTCATACTTAAAAACTTAACTTGCCCAAGAAAATTTTGTTTATAGTCTCAATTATTAGGTACTAAATTGGGCATAACATATGTCTACTTCTGTCTTCAGAAATTTGTTAGTCACAGATATAAGGGGAAAATCATTATTCTGTCAATTAGGCCCAATGAAATTTTATTTGGAGGAAATGTATACGACATGAGGGAAAAATTCAAAACCAGTTACAAGCATAGCTTAACCCTGCAAGACAGTTGCTGAAATTCTCCTATTTATATCTCCATAGACATACTGTGTGCCAACACAAAGAATACGGAGTTATAATGGCATAATTTGGCAAGCAATGACACACTATCTCTACAGTATTTTTAAAATAAATTTTATCTTTAAAGCCTTAGCAAGGAGAAGAGTTCTTTTTCACAGAGACCTTAAACTAACACCACAGCAATGCCCCTTTGCTTTATGTATAAACACTCCAGTTCAAACTCAGGTCAAGGAAACATGTGATGCTAAGTTAGACTCTTAGTGAATGCCACAGAGAGGTTCAGATCATTCACAGAAATGCAAAACTGTATATATATGACTTGTCTATGGTTGAACTGGGATCACATAATACATGTCGGTTGGACTAGAAAAAAAATCATCCACAGGCTTTTGAACTATTGATTTCAGTATTGGGATGTGGCTTTAACTTTTTTGAAGAGATACTACTTGCCTTCAAGTTCAAATAACTGTAACTAAAAGTAAGCATTCCTCTTGAACATTCAAAGAAAAGAAAACTTTAGAACTAGAAAATTTCTCATTGGAAATGAAAACATGGGTACCACTCTGAATACCATTTAAGTGGCTTTTGTGTATCCTACATTTAAGAAATTTTTTGAAATGTTAGAAACCTGAGCCTTTTTCAAAGAGAATTTCCTTCTTCAGAGCTTCTTTTTCTTATAGTTGGGAACAGGCAGCATCATGACTGCCAGACACTCAAAAAGTGAAACCCATTCCCAGTGTGAGGAGCCCAGTTTGTGCGTACACTGTCAGAAAGATCAGGAAGTCATTTGACTCCTGCAAACCAGAGATAAAGAAGCATAGCCAGCAATGTGGGCAAGACAAAGCTAGCCTTCAGTTGGCTCTAGGAAGCAGGATCATGGCAACTTAAAGGACTAAATTGCTTGCAGTTAGGCACACAGCACATACATCTGTGATCTCCATAAAAAAGGAAACATATTTACTATAGTTTGAGTCAGCTTGGAATACAAGAAAACTTCAGTGTATTTCAATAAACCTTGGCCAACACATCCCTGAGTTCCATAACTTTAAACACACAACACACAGGAGTGGAAAGGAAAGAAATGAAACCAACAATTTTTTTTCACCTATGTTAAAGATGGGTTGAAACAGGCATTTTCACTTTATGGCCCTCCTTTATGGACTAAAAGTGATTTGGCAAGAGTTTCATTTTACATCAGATCACATAGATAAAATATTCAATCATATATTTGATACTCTACATTTAGTTATTAGAGGTAAAAAAAAAATGCAGCTAATTATTTATGTGCCTGCTTTTTATCTGCTTTGAATAACATAGGTATGTATTAATACATTTTTTAAGTTTTATTTTTTTCTATTACATAGGAAGCCAGCCAGTATTTGAAATCTGTATCTTTTTCAAATGAAAAATTCAATTTCATTTTTCCAGGAAATATAGATAATGTGCTGACTAAAAGTTCAGACTCTAGAATGCAACAAAATCACTTGAGCCAGTGAGTTTTTGAGCAAGATTCACATCCTGTTTAAGCCTGTTTCCTTACTTACGGAATGGAGCTAATAATGTTTACCCCATAGGGTTATTGAGAGACTTTAATGCAGTAAGAGCATTTAACACAGAGTTGGCACACAAGGGCAAGGGTCACTGTGTGTTTTGTTGTCTGGAGTATCTTAAAAACATATAGCAGTGCCTGAACCATCACAGTTGTTCAACAAATATCTGTTAAATAAATGAATGTGGGATTATCCCTGACACTGGGAAGTATTTCACCTATTATCAGCTTAGAAAACTTCCTGGATTTCCATTTCTCATTTTGCAAACAATTTCACTAACTCATTCTCAACTGTTATATAGTTCATTCTCCTGACTACAACATGCTTCATAAACCACCAAAGACAAAGGCCCCATCACATCCTTAAACTTCCTCAGGAGAAGGCTGCCTTGTTCTCATAGAACCAAAATTCTTCCTTTCTCTGGCTATAAAAGTTATCTGCTTTGGCAACTACCTTTCTTTTACCTCTGTCACTTTCTTATTCAGATTTCTTTAGAAATGCTCTGTATTTACTGCTTTTTCTCCAACTTGTCAAACTCTTATTGAAATTCAATCTTTGTGTTTGTTCCCATAATCCAATGGAGACTATTGGATGATAAACCAGATTGAAGCCATGAAACATCTCATCCAAGAATCTACATAAAGGACAACCCTACAAACCATCCATTGACTGTGCACAGGTTTCTGGTGAGGTTGGTGTTCTCGATTAGTATTAATGATTTTTATTTAAAGTGTTCAGTGATAGTTCTTATCTATCCTGCTAGGTAGAAGAAAAATATATTCACATGTAAAATGATTAATGCTGCAAACTATTATCACTTTGGCTCATTTAGATGTCTAAGGTAATGTTACAATCTTAATAAGGACATCCTTAGTTGCAAACGCCTTGTGTAAAATAACATCCATATTGTCTTTTCTGATATACCCAAAGGACCAAACCAAAATTTAAAACTCCTTTGTGTATAGATGCTTTTGTCTTTATGCTTGGCTTGCTTATTTGATAGTGACATGTAAAACACTAATATTAAAGATACCATAATGGTATGGACAGAGAAGTATTACAAAAAATGCTATAGGGTTTTTATTTGATTCTTGGTATATGATATATAAAAAATAATATATGAATATAAATTTCTCAATTTTGCAAAAGTTTTCTTAGTTTACTTTAAAAGAATTGTTAAAATAATATGCAGGTTACAGTCTTTTAACTGGATGCCGTTAAATTTTCTGATCAAGTCAAACAGAAATATTTCTTTCTTAACCAAAAAAACCCCCAACTATTTGATTCCTAAATATGCAATAGGCAAGTTGGTTGGCAAAAGAGAAGCTGACAAAAGAAAGTATGCATTTCATTCAATTGATATTCTGATACCTGCTTTGCTGATCTAAAGAATTACTCAAAACTATACTGAGACCAGCTGGCAGCTCTGCAATGAGTTCACCAGAGAATGATACATATCACAAGGAAAAGTCTTTGATCTTATCCCACTTATTCTTCCAAGTCTATACAGAAATTTGTATCCGTGGGAACCACAATCCCTAGCAGGGAACTGTGCATTTGACACCAAAAGGATTAATAATGTTTTCTTGAATAGGAGAAAAAACCAACAACAAGAAGGAATAATTCTCCTGGGAATTAGAGCACTATAGAATATATTTATCAATTTGTAGATGGAAGAGACACCTGAGGTGATGAGAGATACTTTTGGTGCATGGATAAAGAGTCAAGAACATAAATTGGAGGAAATTGACTGGGATGAGTGTCCTGACTGGATCATTCAGTGGAAAAGTATCAGCAGTTAATTGGAGGAGACCTACCCCAGGCTTGGGTGGGATGAACGACCACTCTGAAAGTGAAGGTGTAGATGCCAATGAAAATATTTTCTCTGTTTACAGACATTAGTCTTTGCAACCACTCTACTGAATTTGAAGAGCACTAATTCATAGGTTTCAGGCCCAAATTGATCACGTAACTGTGTAGCCACTATCTTGCTTTTATCTGACTTGAAAAATGACTTCCTTTGAAGCTGTTAAGTGTGCAAGAATGGGTCTTTCTGCGTAGCTATGGAGATCCTTACCTCTTAAACAGAAGGGATTTTTTTGAGAGACATATAATTATATTAATACTACTAAACTGAGCAAATTTCAAAAGCCAGAGGGAACATTTAAGAATATTATATTTTCTAATATATTTATAGTTTTCACTCATGTCATAAACAGAGGATAAGTTAACAAATTACTATAGGCATTTATTGTTTGATTTTTTCCCCTGACCTATATTCATCGAGTTATCACCCAGAAACTCTATTAGAAAGAAAAATCTTAATCCAATAATTTTGACTTATAAGCAAAAGGGAGAAATTTATATGTCTCAACCTATCCTGTTTGATGAAAACCTTACAATTTTTCTAATTATTGACAGAGAACCTATAGTGGATTATAATTTCATGGAAATTTTCTAACATTATTCTCATTTCAGTGTAATGTTTGACAGTGATGCTAGTGGCTAACCAGGATGAAACTGTCCTTGTAAGTAGTCTAAACTCTGTTCTCTCTCTAAAGAATTTTTTGTTTCCTCCATAAATTAATTTCACTAAAAGAAAACGGTGAGTTTGGATCAGAGGATAAAGCAAATGTATTATCAGAAGAAGCACCAATGTCTGTGATGTGATTTGAAAATGTGTAGAGATAGGCCACTGAGGTGTCATGGCCATTCCCCTACAGAAGAAGTGCTGAAATATAACTATAATACATTTATATTTATGATTAGATTCATTTAACCATGCTTTATAATGCAAAGATTTGTTAATATTTTTGTTGCTAATTTTTCTTGTGTATAAACACTTATATTATTAGCAGATTTGAATTAGACTTAATCATGAAATGGTGCTCACTGTCTAAATTCACTTAGGTGGACACATGCCTTCCTCAGCTCTGTGCATCTTGTTCTTACTACACCTTTGATTACTACAGCAGACTTCACTGCTGGGATATTTTCCAATTTAATTTTTTCAATTAAGTTTTCCTTCATTGTAAATTGTTTACTTTGAGCTAAACTGGAAGTCTACTTAGTGTGAAGAGGAGGCCTTGTTCATATCTCATTTTATGTAGATTTTTTAAATTAAGTGAGAGGCAGGGAGGCAGACAGACAGACTCCCGCATGCACCCCAACCAGATCCACCCGGCAAGCCCCCTAGGGGTGATTATCTGCTCATCTGGGGCCACTGCTCCATTGCTCAGCAACCAAGCCATTCCAGTGCCAGAGGCAAGGCCATGGAGCCATCCTCAGCACCTGGGACCAATTGGCTTGAATCACTAGAGCCATGGCTGTGAGAGAGGAAGAGATAAGAGAGAGAAAGAGAAAGAGAGAAAGAGGGGGGGGGGAGAAGCAGATGGTCTCTTCTCCTGTGCACCCAACTGGGAATCGAACCTGGGACCTCCACAAGATGGGCTGATGCTCCACCACTGAGCTGGCTGGCCAGAGCTTCAGATTATTTTTTTTATAAAGATACAGAGATTATCAGTAATTGAATTATTTCAAGTTATTTCTATTCTTTTGGCATCCGATGGTGAAAAGCTGATGCAGGATCAAATGCACATTAGATTTTCTAAATGGGACTTGACTCTTGAGCATGTGACTTTAGGAACTAAGATATGTATCTAATAGTATGGTCATATCTTAAAATTTCATTTTCTCCACTAAATTATAAATTTGTATTTCTCCTTGAGAAAAGGATGTCATACATTTCACTCTTATAACGTCTAGTTTTAGAGCAGAAAATGATGGTGGCATTTCAACAAAAGAAACTCCCTATTTTGCCTTGTTTATCTAGATAGTTCTAGAATATAGAATTATCTAAATTTCTTAATTCCTTTTTTCACTGCCTTTTCTTTTAAGGAGGGAACTCTGTTCAGAATAATTACTGTGGGCCAGGTTATGGTTCAAGTCAGGGAGGAGCTTATTGCTTTAACTTCCTAGGAAGTTTACATGCTGAGTCCAGGCACCCCAATTTTTAGAAAAATAAAAAAGTTATTAAGAAAAAGGAAAGTTAACATGTCCCATAATTAATAATAACCTATTAAATCAATGCTTTCCCTACACCATTCTGCTCAAGACACCAGACACATCATGCTCTCAACTTTTAAGCATTTTTATGTTTCACACATTCTTTTACTCAGACTACTCCTCTTAATATCAATTGGTGCTGCATGTTTGAATTTTACTTTATCAAACTAAGAAGATGTGGTTGTTGAAATAACTCATTAGTGGCAATGCTGTACAAAGTTCAGTTACAATTACAGTATTATTTTAATAATGTAGAATAGGGAATGCATGTTTTAAATTCTCTGAATGGGACCTCTATGCATGAGAAAAAGTGAAACTGAAATTTAACTTCTGCTCCAAAGAGTGAGAGAGTTTGATAGTGACAAGAAGAGAGAGAGAGAGAGAAGGAGAGAGAGAGGGAGAGAGAGAGAGAGAGAGAGAGAGAGAGAGAGAGAGAGAAGCAATTCACAAGTCTCTGAGGCTATTATGAAGTTCATTACCAACTCAACTAGGGCCGAGCACAGTGATTAGGACTGTGCATAGTGAGCACAGTTAAAAGATGACCTCAATGACTTTTATTTAAAAGGATGTTATTAAAAATCACTCCAGCTTCATTGCTATTAACTCTACTTTATAATTCAATGATACAATTTACACAGTTATATTTTATTCAGTGCCAAAGTTTTTTTCAAACTGGCTTTTTCCTGTTAATCACAACAGCAAACTGATACAAATGAATTTTTAGAGTCATGAGGAACTACTTACACTATGTTGGCATAATTGACTCGGGGATATAGTTAGATGTTCCATTTCTCCAAGTGGATAATAACTCTTCCTCTATATATGAATTCTGATGGATCCATTTATACCCAACTCTCAAGGTGCAAAACTGCTAAACACATGGGACTCTAAAAGGCACATTTATGGCATCAAAACTCATTGTAATCTTTATAATGTTAATAAACTGTTTCATTACTAATCAAGGCTAATCTTAAAATATCTCGGCTGGAGCTTCACCCCTCAAGCTTGGTTAGTTTCTGATGGATATTAGCCTAGTCAGTTAATAATAGATACAGACATATAGAGATTGATTTTCCCCCCTAATGCAGGAACCACACATCTTAGGGCAGGTCAAGAAATATTTAGTGGGAAAATACTTTATAAGGCCTTTCATTTTCATTGAAAACCAAATCAAGAGCTCATGTCAAAATTGTAAATTTAAAAGTAAAAGGGTGAATGTAATCAAGCTATTGCCAATAAATAAGACTCACTTGAATCACCTCTGTTCATTTACTAATAAACATAAGATATTCTCTGTGATGGTAAAGGCTGAATGGTACTTGAAGTTTTCATTTATTCATCAAGCATATGTTGATTACTTACTAGGCATACAGAGATGACAATAACCTGATCCCAAATATGTTTTGCATGTGTTGGTTCAGCCTCCAATGTTTTCCATTACTTGAGGGTTAAACTCTAAAAGCAAGTGAACTTACATATGAATCAAGTGTAAAATTAAAGCAATGTGTTTAGCCGGGACTTTGTAATCTAGACACTATAGTAAAATAGTGGTTTCAGTAGACATGTCTTCCTCTAAATTCACTCATGACCTGCACTGGGTGGATTTTTTTCTTTGCTGAACCTCGTCTAATCGCTGCACAAGTTTCTTCTGGCTTCTCTCTTTTAATCAAGGGTTTTTTTGCAGGAGCCTTCATTCTCCACATCACAACTGGGTGCCGGGGCCCAGCAGGACTCTGAATTCGGATGATCTTGGTTGAGGCAATGTAAGACATTTTCACTGTTTGCACTACAGCATTCATTAAATTTTTGGCTGCTTGGATTAGGGAGGTGACACTGTCCAACTGTAGGAGAGAACAAAAAAATATTATTAAGTGTGCAATCAGGAATTTAAAGAGTTTTAATGTTATTGAAACTGAAATGTGTCACTTTGTTTTTTATGCCAGAAATAAATAAGTTAATTCCCATTTTTTAAAAATGTTTTCTCCTCAGGGAAACATAGCACTACTGAGTGTCTATTACACCCTATGGAAAACATCAGTCTTAGGTCACAGCATTAAGAGCTCCTGGTTAATTCCCATTTTTAGATTATATATATATATATATCTATGTATAATAATCTACATAAATCTGTCCATCTATCTTGGAGTATATAGCTGTCTTCTGCACAAATAGATCCATATATTATCTTTAAAATAATATGTTAGATTAATTTATTTCTCTTGATTTTCAGTGGAATTAACTCCATAAATTTCACATAGTATTGCAAGGTGCAGATGGTCAGTGCTTTCTCTGTAGTGGATCTCCTCATTTGCAGTGGAAACACTGAGCCCTTTCTACAACAGATAAGTATCCACAATAAAAGCTATATACCACATTTAAGTAACTTTATAAGAATAAAAACTGAAAATTCTTCCTTTTGGAGACCTTATACTTTAATATAAATATCATACACACATACAAATGTATGTACACCACTTACTTTCCTTAATATTTCCCAAATAATTTTATCTAAAAAAGTCTCTTTTAAGCACAGAACTTTTCAATGGATCAGACAATGTGTTAAAGTAGGAAAAGCCAAGGTTTTTCAGTCAAAATTGGGCTTAATATCCAAACCCACTATTGGTAACGGGCAAATCATTTAAATATTGCATTCCTGACTTCCCCAGATATTAAATTGGAAAAATGTTTTTTAACTTAAACCAGTGGTAGTAAACCTGGTCCCTACCACCCACTAGTGGGCATTCCAGCTTTCATGGTGGACGGTAGCAGAACAACCGAAGTATAAATAAAAAGATAGATTTAACTATAGTAAGTTGTTTTATAAAGATTTATTCTGCCAAACTTAGCAAAAATCTGTCATAAAGTACTTGGTAAATAATTACTCTGCTTTATAAATTTTATAAAGCAAAGTTACTTCCCTACCTTATAAATCACCATTACTGTGGAACTGGTGGGCGGTTAGAAAATTTTACTACTAACAGAGATACAAAAGTGGGCGGTAGGTATAAAAAGGTTGACTACCCTGATTTAAACAATATGTGTAAAGACCTTAGTAGCATAACTACTAAATAGTTGATTATTATTAAATATATGTCAGCCTTCTTGTGAAGGCTGACAAAGTTGCTTAATTATGATGCATTAATGATATTACTTAAACCTTTTTCCACAAGAGTCTGTGTTTAATTGCTACACTGTCTGGGTTGTTTACAAAATAATCTCAGGGGAAAATGGGGTGGTAGTCTAAGAATCTTGCAAAATACCTTATAGCTAGGCCACATTGGTTCATTTTTATACAACTAATGCTTCTTCTAGATTTTATTTTGACGTATTGTCATCCACAACCAACTCAAACGGGAAGATATGCCTTCACTGTCACCTCTCTGTGATGTGTGCTGTCAGGGTTAAGACTCAAAAACCAAGTCTGTAATTACTAAAATCCATCAGCAACTTCCTGGCCTGAGCACTCCACCTATGCAGTTTCAGAGTCTCATCTCACACACAGAATAAATGAGTGAAGGAAAATAGTAAGCTGTGGTCATATGCCTGGGGCAGAGATCTCGCTGGCTGCTTCCAAGGGGAAAAAAAAATTAATTGGGTCCATTATATGCCAAGCCTGAAATTCTTGAGAGGGTAACAACAAAAATATGTAACTTGAAAGGTAATACTACTTGACAACTACACATTTTTAAGTCTTTTTATTTGTAGAAGCCAAAAATGTAAAATCCGTACATGTGGCAGGAATGACAACTGTTTTGTAAGCATTACACAGAATTTCATAAAGGACTCATATGTATTTTAGAGGACACTTAGATCTTCTCAATCTGTTCACAATGCAAAAGAAACTAGATTCTGAACAGAATGGCTCACACTGTTATTAACATTAATCTATGGCCAGATTGAGGTTTAAAATCTGTACTTTAATGGTGAATTGTCATGACTAGTATTGAGGATACTTGATAAATTTCTCTCTCAGACATGGAAATATTTGGTTTATCCTGAGGGCTCTGTGTTACTATAAAGTCTTCCACAGAAGAAGGTTCTAGGGGCATGCTGTCATTCAGGATTTCTCCAGTGGCTTTGGCTTTTATACTCTAAAACATACATTCTCTATTTCTACTTTTAACTCTTTAACTTTGTCATGTATAGATTGTATTTATTTAGCATTTATTTAGTTTCCTTTTGATTTTTCCATATCAGTGGTATATATACACTGGTAACCTAGAGGATGCTTAAGCACAATCTATGACTTAGTATGTGGGAACTGGCCGATCTTCTTTCTTCACCTAATCAACAAAGCCCTGTCAACACCATTGTGATCTTTTCTGCTGGACTCAGACAAATTATTTTGTTTTGTTTTATTTTACTTTATTTATTAATTTATGATCAGCCCAACTACTTGTTTACATTTTAAAAATAATTGAATTTTTGGGGTGATATTAGTTAATAAAATTATACAGGTTTCAGGTGCACAATTCTACAATACATCATCTGAATCATGTGTTTAATATCACACATTCTTTTATTTTAAAATCTTTTTTATTTTTTTATTTTTATTTTTATTTTTTTGTATTTTTCTGAAGTTAGAAACCGGGAGAGACAGTCAGACTCCCGCATGCGCCCGACCGGGATCCACCCGGCATGCCCACCAGGGGGCGACGCTCTGCCCACCAGGGGGCGATGCTCTGCCCCTCCAGGGCGTCGCTTTGCCGCGACCAGAGCCACTCTAGCGCCTGGGGCAGAGGCCAAGGAGCCATCCCCAGCGCCCGGGCCATCTTTGCTCCAATGGAGCCTCAGCTGCGGGAGGGGAAGAGAGAGACAGAAAGGAAGGAGAGGGGGAGGGGTGGAGAAGCAAATGGGCCTTCCCCTGTGTGCCCCGGCCAGGAATCGAACCCGGGACTTCTACACGCCAGGCCGATGCTGTACCACTGAGCCAACCGGCCAGGGCCTATTTTAAAATCTTAAATGGCCATAGTAAAACTTCTCTGGGTGACTCACAAAACCTGCTGAACGCATTATCCCCCTAGAAAAGCATGAGGACTAATTTTTGCAGAGAAATTAAGATAATTGTTATAAGAATACTGTTATTTCATGAGGAAAGCTTGTAAGACATTCCATTTGGATCTTCAGGTCTAAGAGCTATGGGTGCAAAGTTGTATGACTCTCTGCTATTAGCCAAATCAAGGGCCACAGAAGCAATGGGCACAGACAAGCCTAACAAATGGTAGGAGAGTTTGCTGGAGGCCCAAGCTGTGGCTCAGACCTAGTCACAGAAAATAACTGCATAATTTTACATTTGGAAAGTTTTATAAATGTCCTTTTATCCAGGTTTACTTTCATGGAAAAACCTTCAAGGGAAGAGTTCAATCGAATTATTTCTGTGAAATCAAAGGCAAATTTGAATAGGGTAATGCATCATATTAGGGTCTCTGTGGTCAACTTATTGAACAAAGTTTTCTGAATTTCACATAAATACCTGTGCAAGACAAGAATGCTAATTTACTCTAAAGGCCTAGTAAAATAATCAGACTATAAAACTCAGGTCCCCCCAGATTTTTTAGCCATCATAAATCCCATTCATAAACTGAAAATTCTGCTAGGCAAATGTAATTTGAAATGTTTACATAGAAGAAGCCATTTTCCCTAATATCTGGTGACACTCTTTTCTGATCAAGATGAAGTGTTCTCAATCAAGGTTTCAAATGAAAACAAGAATGGCTTCTAAGGTTTTCAAACCTCATAAAGTTAGTATGTAAATATGCATGTACGTACATGTAAGTAGCTTGCTATGTCTCCTCCTCTCTGGTCCATAAAGAGGAACAAGGTTTTAGATATCTTTTTAAAGAGGATTTTGACCTAATTTAAATGACTGTATCCTTGATAAATAAGACATCTGTAAATAGGAAGATAAGTACCCTTCTAATGTTGGTGACTTGTGCTATTGTTACAACATTGGTGTGGTTTCAAAATAACTGAGTCTCTTGGTCTGTTAATGACACAATAAGTTTCTCAATATTGTCTGTTTGGATATAAATTAGGAAGTTCTGTCTCTGAATTTTTGTTCTTCGTTTTGATGCTATAAATGAATATAAAGGGATTATGTTCAGTAAGTTAGCTCTTATGCTAACTGCAAGATGTATTTGCAAACAATCCAAATTATAATCATCAAAATAGATTTCTACTCAAAATTATCATTCATCAGGAACCATAGTTTATTTTATTGTACTGTCTCTTCTGTGACATATACCCTATGATTTCAGTTAAGCTACAGTAGAATTCTGTCTAGTTCTAAAAATGTTTTCAGATGAAAACTTGGTCCTACTTGGAGATATGTCTGCAATCCTTTGCTGCAGAAAATAAGTTTAACAACTATAAAAGGTACTCTCTTTTTCCTCATAAAATTTTAATTTTTTCTGTGACAGAGACAGAGAGAGAGACAAAGAAAGGGACAGATAGGGACAGACAGGAAGGGAGAGAGATGAGAAGCATCAATTCTTTGTTGCAGCTCCTTAGTCTCAATTGTTCATTGATTGCATTCTCATAAGTGCCTTGACCAGGGGGCTGCAGCAGAGCAAGTGACTCCTTGCTCACACCAGCAACCTTGGTCTCTAGCCAGCAACCATGGGGTCATGTCTATGATTCCACAATCAAACCAGCGATTCTGCGCTAAAGCTGGTTAGCTCGCGCTCAAGCCGGCAACCTCGGGTTTTCCAACCTGGGTCCTCTGCGTTCCAATTTGATGCTCTATTCACTGCACCACAACCTGGTCAGGCAAATTCCAATTTTTTATATATGTTATTAGTATAAATAGATCATCTGGATCTTTTTATACAAACAACATTTAATATCTATGCTATAAGCTTCTACAACTATGTCAAGTTAGAGCAGGAGTTGGGAACCTATGGCTTGCGAGCCAGATGTAGCTCTTTTGATGGCTGTTTCTGGCTCACAGACTAATCTCTAATAAAAAAAATAACATTAAAATATAAAACATTCTCATGTATCACAATCCATTCATTTCCTACCGCTCATGTTCATGGTTGTGGGTGGCTGGAGCCAATCACAGCTGTCCTCCGGGACAACATCAAATTTTTATTGGATAATGCGTAACATACACAGGTCATTGTATGGCTCTCATGGAATTACATTTTAAAATATGTGGCATTCAAGGCTCTCTCAGCCAGAAATGTTTCTGACCCCTGATTTAGAGTGTCTGCTGAAAAACTCTTGTCAAAATCCTTTTGTAATTATTAATAACCAAAAGAAATATTTTTAAAAAAAGATATGCTAGTTTTTCCTTTTGTATTTTCTAGGTTTCTCATCTGTATTACATCAGAACAGCAGAATGTCTTATACTTTTACTATATTACTCAACATCCCATATTCTGGACAAAAGACTTTCATCATATAAATGTTTGCATGATGATGATAAGCATAAGTGAACATCACTTCCATTAATGTGAATCTCAATCTTCTTGTACCTGGCTGTCATCTAGGGAAAGCATAGCTGCCCAATCCCTGTGTGAACTGCCATGCCAGCTACTGCTACTGGGACTCATGTGGAAACAAAAGGCCATATTTCCTGTCCTTCTGGGTAAAAACTGATACAAGTGTATCCAATAATATTCTTGTGAACCTCAATATTTAGCTGAACTTAAGTTGCATAAATGCTGTACTCATAAGGCAAATGTGGAGAGTAATGGTGAGATGAGAGATAACCCTGATTTTTCCCTCTGAAATTGCAGCAAATTGAACAATGCAGCAAAGCAACTCTAGCTGGGCTCACAGGAGCACCTGAAAGATTTGTGAACCAAATGGACTAAAGGTGGGAAGGCTTGAGAAGGGGGAGTGAAGATAAGATGCACTGGTGGTCAGCTTGGGAGAGAAGTGAGGCCTGAAATGTTTGGGATTTCTCCATGAGGGCTCTGGAGAGTAGGCAAGCTTGGAGTGACTGGGTGTTTTTGTTTTTTCTGCCAGGGCTACAGTGAGGAGGGAAGCTCAGACTGTCTGGGTTTTGTCTGCCGGGTGTGGGACAGTTGTGTTAGCCTTGCTTGCTTGTACAGGCTGTAAGCACTTTGCCTTATTGGTGTGTGAGTGCATAGCAGTGTCCCGTTTACATGGCCTATATAAGGCAATGGGTGCTTGCGCTTGAGAGAGATGGGGGATTGCGAATGTGCGGATTGCCTGCCCGCCACTGTGAGAGGTCATTCTTGCTGTTTGTGAGCCGCAGATGAGATTTTCCTTGGCCTGTGTGCTTGTCCGCTGTTGTGCGACTTTATTAAACCAAATGGCCCCAATCCTTTCCAGATCCGCAGTTTCTCTACCATCTGCCTGAATCCAATGTGAACCTGCCTGGCCTGGGCCACCAGCACTGCACTGGGGCTCCAGAGAGGGGAGAAGCCCAGAGTGACTGGGTGTTTTTCTGCCAGGGCTATGGAGAAGAAGGAAGTTTGGGCTATCTGGGTTTTGTCTGCTGGGGATATGGAAAGGGAAGCCCTTATGAAGAAGGACTGGGCCTCCTTCTGCTAGGGGAAGTAGGGAGATTGAGGGGCAGAGATAATACTAAACCAAACTGGCGGCATAATGAGAGGTCATGGCCAGTGTTCCCATGGTCTGCCCACAGCCCGCACACTGCACAGAGACAGAGAAAACTAAAGTAAGCCCCTTTCCAGCCTCCCAGATCTCACCTCCCTCATGTCACAGTGCACAGAGAATGGAAAAGACAGACACCACAGCTAACTCTCCTGAGCCACTCTCTCCGCTGAAAAACAGTGGTTCTCTGGTTCTGGTGCCCTGGTCTGTTGAGATGTGGGGAGGAACACTTGGAGGCCTGATATCACCATTACTAAAACCATAAAGCCCTCACAATACACCCCAACCACCAATGCAACTGCAGCCCTGACTTCATTATTGAAAAGAAACATCTCAGTGGAGACCAGTCCAGGAATTTTACAGAGCTAAAACTCATAACACAGCAACACCTACTGGCAGAAAACAGAAAAACCTCTCAAAACTGGAAAATATTTTTTTATGTTATTTTCTTTCTTTGAATTTTATTTGATTTAATTTTATGTTTTATTTTTGTGGGTGTATTGCTTATTTGTTTGTTTTTGCTTTTTGTTTTCTGTGTTTTTTCTTTTATACTTGTCATTATTTTTTTATATTTTTCATTATATTATTCACTTTTATTTTTTCATTTTTTTAGTTGTGTTTTGTTAGAGTTCTTAATAATACCACTTTCAAATGCCACTAAAGAAGAGAAAATTGAATACCATGGCTACACAAGAAAGAGACATAATTCAGAAAGAAAATTAAAAATTCCCTGAAAGCAAGCTCAATCACATAGAAACCTTAAAGTTAAATGACAGAGAATTCAAAATTGAGGTGCAAGAAAACACTGATAGGCAATATAATGAACTCAAAAAACAAATTAATAAAATGAGTACTTCACCAAGGAGATTGAAACTTTAAAAACAGAGATGAAGAACTCAATACATGAGATGAAAACTGAGGTAGCCAGTTTAGCTATTAGAATTGGTAAGATAGAGAATCAGAGATATTAAAGACAGGCAGCTAGAGATGCTACTGAGAGAAGAAGAGAAACTCATGAACTAAAATGAGAGAGCTCTACAAGAATTGTCTGACTCCATCAGAAAGTGCAATATAAGAATAATGGGTATATCAAAAAAGATGACAAGAAAAAGGGAATGGAGAGCCTATTTAAACAAATAATTGAGAACTTCCCAACTCTATGGAAAGAGTTAGAGTCTCAAATCTAACAGGCAAACAGAATATCGAGTTATCTCAACCCAAACAGACTTTCTTCATGGCACATTGTAATAAAATTTTTAAAAATCAATGATAATGAAAAATCCTCAAGGCAGCTATGGAAAAGAAGAATATAACATATAAAACAAGGCCCATTAAGTTATTATCAGACTTCTAACAGAAACTGTAAAAGTAATAAGAAAATAGACCCAATCAAAATACTAAAAGAGAGAAACTGTCATCCAAGAATATTATATCCATCAAAGTTACCATTAAAATATGAAGGAGAAATAAAAACTATAGAAGACACACAGAAGCTGAGGGAATTTATCACCAGAAAACTCTCTCTGCAGGAAATACTCAAGGGGATTATTCAATAAGATATAAAAAACAAAACAAGTCAATACTACAAGTAAAGGCTCCAAAAGATCATAATAATAATAATAAAAATGATAATTTGTGACAACAATAACAAAAGAGGGAAATTAATAAAGATCTACATTAGCAAAGGAGGATGGAGTGCAGAAGCACTCATAAAACAAAGGACTCTTGTGCATATAAAAACTTTTCTCTTAATAACCTAATGGTGCCTAATCAGGTGGTGGTGCAGTGGATAGAGCATCAGCCTGAGATTCTGAGGACCCAGGTTTGAAAGCCCAAGGTTGCCACCTTGAGCGTGGGCTCACTAGCTTGAATGTGGGGTTGCTGGCTTGAGCATGAGATTAGAAATATGAACCCATGGTCACTGGCTTTAGCCAAAAGGTTACTACCTTGAATACCGAGGTTACTAGCTTGAATACCAAGGTTGCTGGCTTGAGTTCAAAGTCACATGAGTCCCCCATCCAAGACACATATGAGGAAGCTATCAATAAATACCTAAGGTGACACAAATATGACTTGATGCTTCTCATCTCTCTCCCTTCTTGTCTGTCTGTCTCTCTCTTGCTAAGAAAATAAAATAAAATAAATAATTTAATGGTAGCCACCCATAAAGTTACAACTGAAACACATAGCTTAAAAAAAGAAGACAGAGGAAAGAAGTGTGGAATACCACCAAAGAAAAACAACTAACAGAAACACAAAAAAGAAGAACCAAATGAGACACAGAGCTACCAGAAAACAAACTATAAAATAGCTATAGGAAATTCTCAAGTGACAATTATTACCCTAAATGTAAATAGACTGAAATTATCAATAAAGAGGCACAGCGTAGCAGATTGGATCAAGAAGCAAAATCCAATTATATACTGTCTTCAAAAGACTCATCTAAGTTGCGAGGACAAAAGTAGACTCAAAGTAAAGGACTAGAAAATGATTCTCCAAACAAATAATACAGAAGAAAAGCAAGTGTAGCCATATTTATATTTGTCAATGTTGACTTTAAGACAACAAAAGTATCAAAAGATAAAGATAGACACTTCATCAGAATAAAGGAGATATTATATGAAGAAGATATAACACTTGTTCATATATGTGCACTTGAATCTAGGAGCACCAAAATATATTAGACATTGACTAGCTGATTTAAAAATAGTAACAGATAAAACACTATCATACTTGGAGATTTCAACATATTATTAACAGCTTTAGATAAATCATTCAAACAGAAAATTAATAAAAAAATATTGGCCTTAAACAATTCACGAGACCAAATGTATATAATAAATATCTACAGGACATTTTATCCTAGAACATTAGTTTATACATTTTTTTCCAGTGTGCATGGAATATTCTCAAGGGTAGACTATATGCTGGGTCACAAAACTAACATCAAAAAATTCAAGAAGAGCCCTGGCCGGTTGGCTCAGTGGTAGAGCATTGGCTTGGTGTGTAGGAGTCCCAGGTTCGATTCCCGGGCAGGGCACACAGGAGAAGCACCTATCTGCTTCTTCACCCCTCTCCATCTCCTTCCTCTTTGTCTCTCTCTTTCCCTCCTGCAGTCAAGGCTCCATTGGAGCAAAGTTTGCCTGGGTGCTGAGGATGGCTCTGTGGCCTCTGCCTCAGGCACTAGAATGGCCCTGGTTGCAACAGAGCAATGCCCCAGAAGGGCAGAGCATCGCCCCCTGGTGGGCATACCGGGTGGATCCCGGTCGGGCACATGTGGGAGTCTGTCTGACTGCCTCCCCGTTTCCAACTTCAGAAAAATACAAAAAAAAAAAAATCAAGAAGATTTTAATTATACCAAGAATATTTCCTGACCATAAGGCTTGAAATTAGAATTCTAACTTTAAAAACAAAGTAAAGAAACCCACCAAAATATAAAAATTAAGCTATATACTTCTAAAAAATTGAGTCAAAGAAGAAATAAAGGCAGAGATTAAATATGTATACAGACAAATAAGAATGACAACACAAGATATCAAAACTTCTGCGATGCAGCAAAAGCCATAATAAGAGAGGGAAGTTTATATTATTACAGATTTATATAAAGAAACAAGAGATAACCCACGTAAGCAAGTTAAATCATATTTTAAGAACTAGAAAAATAAAAACAACAGCAAACTAAGGTCAGCAGACTAAAGGAAAGAGTAAAAATTAGAGCAGAAATAAGTGAAATAGAGAACAATAAAACCTGTAGGAAAAAAATTAATAAAACAGTGAGCTGGTTCTTTGAAAGGATCAATAAAATTGACAACCCCCTGGCTAGACTCACTAAGGGGGGGAGGGAAGAAAGGGTTTATATAAACAAAATCTAAAATGAAAGAGGAGAAATCACCACAGACTTCACAGACATGCAAAGGATTATAGTAGAATACCATGAAAGATTATATGCCACCAAATTCAACAATCTAGAAAAAAATGGATAAATACCTAGAACTATACAGACTTCCTAGACTGAGTCATAAAGAAATAGAAACTTATATAGACCAAAGAGTAAGAAGAAAATAAAAACAACTTTCAAAAAATGTCCCCAAAATAAAAGTCCAGTTCCAGATGACTACACTAGTGAATTCTACCAAATATTCAAAAAATGTTTGGTACCTATTCTTCTCAAAGCCTTCCAAAAAATAGAAGAAGCAATACTCCCTAACACATTTTAAGAAGCCAACATAACTCTGATACCAAAACCTGGCAAGGAGAATACTAAAAAAGAATTACAGACCAATATCTCTAATGAATACTGATGCAAAAATCATAAATAATATACTATCAAATCAAATCAAATAACACATTAAAAAAATAGTACATCACAATCAAGTGAGACTCATTCCAGGAGCACAAGGATGGTTCAACATATGTATATTAATTTTGTAATATACCACATCAACAAAATGAAGAACAAAATCTATATGATCCTATCAATAAATGTAGATAAGATACAGCATCACTTTATGTTTAAAACAATAAAATAGATATATAAAAGAAAGTACCTAAACATAATAAAGGCCATGTATAACAAACCATCAGCCAATGTCATAGTAAATGGTGAGAAAACAAAGGCTTTTTCTCTAAAATCAGGAAGAAGACATGGTTGCCCACTCTCTCCACATTCATTCAACATAGTACTAGAAGTCTTAGCCAGAGCAATCAGGCAAGATATATAAATAAAATTCATCCATATCAAGAAACAAATAAAGGTATCACTTTTTGCAGATGACATGATTCAATATATAGAAAACCTCAGAGACTCCACCGAAGAACTATTAAAAAAACAATAAACCAATACAGTAAAGTCGCACAATATAAAATCAATATAGAAAAGTTTATTAGCTTTCCCTTATGCCAATGGTGAAACTTCAGAAAATGAACTAAAAAAAAAAACAATTTCTTTTACAACTGCAATAACAACAAAACAATAAAATACCTAGGAAAAACATAACAAAGAATTTGAAGGACCTATATACTGAAAACTACAAAGCATTCTTGAAATAATTTGAAAAATACACAATTAAATAGAAAACTATTCCACATTCATGGGATGGAAGAACAAAAATAGTTAAAATGGCCATATTACTTAAATCAATATGCAAATTAAGTGCAATCCCCATCAAAATCTCAATGTCATTTTTATTAAAGAAATAGAAAAAAAATATCACCAGGTTTGTATGAAACTATAAAAAACTCCAAATAGCCAAAGCAATCCTGAGAAGAAAAATGAAGCCTAAGGTATCTCACAAATCAGCTTCAAATTATACTACAGAGCCACAATAATCAAAACAGCATGGTATTAGTAGAAAAACAGACATACAGACCAATGGAACAGAATTGAGAGCCCAGAAATATGTAGTTTTGAGAGCCCAGAAATAAAACTACATATATATGGAGCCCAGAAATAAAACCACATATATATGGACAAAAAATCTTTGACAAAGGAATTAAAAACATACAATGGAGAAAAGAAAGTCTCTTCAATAAATGGTGCTGGGAAAATTGGAAAGCCACATGCAAAACAATGACACTTGACTACAGTTTGTCCCCCTGCACAAAAATTAATCCAAAATGGATCAAACCCTAAATATACAATCTAAAATAATAAACTACATAGAAAAAAACAAAGGTGCTAAACTCGTGGACCTTGGCTGTAGAGAACAATTTATGAATTTGACTCCAAAGGCAGGGGGGAATCAAAGCAACAGTAACTGAATGGGATTATGTCAAACTAAAAAGCAAAAGAAACTGACAACAGAAGAAAAAGGCAATCAACCAAATGGGAGATGATATTTAGAAACAACAGCTCTAATAAGGGGTTAATATACAAAATATATAAGGAACTCACAAAGCTCAGCAACAACAACAACAACAAAAAACAATCCAATTAAAAAAATGGGGAGAGGACCTGAACAGACACTTCTCCCAAGAAGACATACAAATGGCCAACAGATATATGAAAAAAATGCTCATTTTCACTAGCTATTCAAGAAATGCAAATAAAAACTACAATGAGATACCAACTCAGAACTGTTAGATTGGCTATTATCAACACAATAGGTAATATCAAGTTTTGGAGAGGATGTGGAGAAAAAGAAACCCTCATTCACTAATGTTGGGAATGCGAACTAGTACAGCCATTATGAAAGAAAGTATCAAGGCTCCTCAAAAAAATGAGAAAAAGAAAAAAAAACCCAACCATATGAATCAGCAATGTCTCTATTGGATATCTACCCCCAAAACTGAAAAACATTTATACAGAAAGAGACATGCACCCCTATGTTCATCACAGCATTATTCACAGTGGCCAAGACATGAAAACAACCAAAGTGTCCCTCAACAGAGGATTGGATAAAGAAGCTGTGGTACACATATTCAATGGAATACTACTCAGCCCTAAGAAATGGTGACATATTGCCATTTACAACATGGATGGGTCTTGAGACTATATACTGAGAGAAATAAGTAAATCAGAAAAAGCTAAAAACTATATGATTTCACAAATAGGTGGGATGTAAAATTGAGACTTATGGACATAGATAAAAGTGAAGTAGTTACCAAGAGGAGAGGGATATGTAGTGGAGGGGGTGGCTGGAAGGGAGTAGAGCGGGACAAGTATATGGTGAGAAAAATGATTTGACTTAGGGTGATAGGTACACAACCTAATCAACAGTTCAAAAGCTATAGAAATATTTACCTGACACCTATGTACTCTTATTGATCAATGTCACCCTTTCAAATTTTTCTATAAATAAATAATTAAATAAAAGGCAATGTGTGAAGTGTGACTCCAAGTATAATAACAGCTTCTACAAATCAATTATATCTATTGTGTGTTCCCTATATGTTGGCACTGTTCTAAGAGGTTGATATAAATTAATTCACAGTAACTTTATGAGGTAAGTACTACTATTATCTCCATTTTCTAGATGAGAAATCAAAGGAACTATAAGGTTTGGTACCTTGCTTAAGGAAACATAGATATTAAAGAGCTGGAATTTGAGCCAAGGCAGTCTGGTTCACTTATCTGGTATTCTGACCCACTATACAACCCTGCCTCTCAGTAATATGAGACTACTAGTGTGTGTTTATTTTCAGATATTAAAGAGTGGGGGCAATTGCACTGACAGCAATACAATGTATACTTGTTTAAATTGACTCCCCAATAACTGTTTTGTGAAGTTTATAGAATTTTTGTAGTGCATACTGGTACTAAGAAAAATGAGGGTATTTATTTGCCAAGGTATTTTGTTAGGATGTTTATGCTCCATCATTTTCCATGTAGCAAGATCTTTGAAATAATATATAGAAATAGTAATATTTATTGCAGGCCTGAAGCCATTTAAAATTTTTAGATTAAGACTATTTTGTAACAAAATATTAAAAAAATTAAATGTGGGTCTCAATGAACAAATCAATAAGGCAAAGAAAAACTATAAACACATGAATCCAAGATCATGGAATTTCATAACATTCATTTGCTTACCTTGGATTTGCAATAGAAATCAGAATCTGGTTCTCTGACTTTGTTGTTTCTGTTTAAACTTTACTTACTTTTAAACTTCTTAAACTATTTGGAAGTAAAGTTATCACAGGCAATGTGAAAGGGTATTTATTGTGTATGTGTGTTGATAGAAAACAAATAATAGGGGGGACCTGAAGATAGCAGCGGAGTAGGCAGACGCACAGACTCCCAGCTCACACCACCGAACTAGATTACAAACTAATTTAGGAACAATCAGCATGAAAAACCAACTCTGGACTACAAGAATAGCTCTCAAAAACCAAGGAGAAAGAAGAAGCCAGAACAAACCTGGTAGGGAGCGCCTGAATCTCCCCTGCTTACAGGAACTGGGGGGGGGGGAGTGAGGCTGAGAGCCCAGAGGGCTCTCACTCCAAGGAAAAGAGCAGAAAATACTGCTCACAGACACTTCCTGGTGACCAGGGAATGAGGTGTATTGAAAGGGCCAGCTTGTCTCCAAAAAGAAAGGGGGAGAGAGAGAGACAGTGAGGGGCAGAGGAATGTAGAAGATGACCTGAGAAGTTGACTCATCCAGTGCTGGAGGCAGCCATAGCTGGGAAAGGGGCTAATCCTTCTACAAAACAAAATAATAAAGTGCTTCCAGGTTACAGATCTCCAGACATATCTCCAACTCCAATCAGCACAACAACACACAGCTGAAAACAAGAAGTGGGGAGAAGGGGAAGCAACTCAGGTCTCCATGGAAATCTGAGATACACCTCCCCCTATGGAAGCTGAGAAAACACCCTGCCCCCAGAGAGATTAATTGGTGGAAGAGGCCTACAGAGTCTCAGGTTACACCCACTGTATTCCTGGATACAGTTTCAAATAAGCCCCATGCTGAGATCAGTAAATAAGACTATCACTTGTTAGGAAAACAAACAAATCAACACTTCAAAGTGGCCCATTCTGAAAGTGGATTACAAATAATAGCTGATGCCAACCCAAGAAGACTTAGAAATAACACAATTGAAAACTGGAGGCAGATAACACCAAGCCTAGACTCAATCAGTCCTACAAACAAAACACCCAAACACATAGACATAATGAGAACACAGAGAAGTGCAATCCAAATAAAACCACAAGAGAAACCTCCAAGAAATAAACTGAGTGATAAGGAAATAACCAAATACCCAGATGCAGAGTTCAAAATAATGATTGTAAGAATGCTTAGGGATCTTAGAACAAGAATAGATGGTCATTAAGAACACATAAGTAAATAAATAGCAAGTATTAAAAAAGAATATTGAAATATTAAAAAAGAATCAGTTGGAGATGACAAATACAATATCAGAAATGAAGACCACAATGGAAGAAATTAAAAACAGGATGGATGCAGCTGAGGATTGAATCAGTGAGTTAGAGGACAAGTTGAATAAAGGCATAAAAGCAGAGAAGAGAGAAGAAAAAAGAAAAGGGACTCAAAAAGTCTGAGGAAACTCTTAGAGACCTCTGTGACAACATGAAAAGAAATAACATCTGCATCATAGGGATTCCTGAAGAAGAAGAGACAGAACAAGGGATAGAGATATTGTTCAATCATATTACAGTTGAAAACTTCCCTAAATTAATACAGGAGAAATTCTCACAAATTCAAGAAGCACAGAGAACTCCATTAAAGAGAAACCCAAAGAAACCTACAACAAGACACATCATAATTAAAATACCAAAGCCAAGTGATAAAGAGAAAATATTAAAAGCTGCTAGAGAAAAAAAGGCTATCACCTACAAAAGAGCCCCCATAAGGATGACATCAGACTTCTCAAGAGAAACACATGAGGCCAGAGGAAATGGCAAGAAATACTCAAAATAATGCAGAACAAGAGCCTACAACCAAGACTACTTTATCTAGCAAGTCTATCATTTAAAATTGAAGAAGAAATATATAAAAAGCTTTCCAGACCAAAAAAAAAAAAACAAAAAAAAACTCAAGGAATTTATGACAACAACACCAATGCTGCAGGAAATGTTAAGGGCTTGTTGTAAACAGATCAAAGTGGGAAAAGAGTATAGCAAAAGAGGAATACAGCTTTAAAGTATAAATGATAATAAACAATTACATATCAATAATAACCCTAAATATAAATGGATTAAATGATCCAATCAAAAGACATAGGGTAGCTGCATGGATAAGAAAACAGGACCCGTACATATGCTGTCTACAAGAGATACACCTTAAAACAAAAGATGCACATAGACTGAAGGTTAAAGAATGGAAAAGAAACATTTCATGGAAATGGAAAGGAAAAAAAAGCTGGGGTAGCAATACTTATATCAGACAAAATGGACTTTAAAACAAAGGATATAGTAGGAGATAAAGAAAGCTACTACATAATGATAAAAAGAGCATTCCAACAGGAAGATATAACTATTATAAATATCTACGCACCTAATATAAGAGCACCTAAATATATAAAGCAGATTTTGATGGACATAAAGGGTGAGATCAACAGCAATAATATAATAGTAGGGGACTTCAATACCCCACTAACATCACTAGATAGATCCTCAAGAAAGAAAATCAACAAAGAAACAGCAGACTTATTGGAAACACTAGATCAACTCTATTTAATAGATATGTTCAGAATCTTTCACGCTAAAGCAGCAGAATATACATTCTTTTCAAGCTCATGGTACATTCTCTAGGATAGAACACCTGTTAGGGCACAAAAGCGGTCTCAACAAATTTAAAAAATTGAAATCATATCAAGCACTTTCTCTGATCACAACGGCACAAAACTAGAAATCAACCACAAACAAAAAACACATGGAAACTAAATAGGAGGTTGTTAAATAATGAATGAATTAAGAATGAGATCAAAGAAGAAATAAAAAAATTCTTAGAAATGAATGATAATGAGCAAACATCAACTCAAAATTAATGAGACACAGCAAAAGCAGTACTGAGATGGAAGTTCATAGCACTACAGGCACACTTTAAGAAGCTAGAAAAAGCTAAAATAAACAACTTAACCTGTATCTAAAAGAATCAGAAAAGAACAGCAAGTAAAGCCTAAAGGTAGTAGAAGGAAGGAAATAATAAAGATCAGAGCAGAAATAAATGACATAGAGGCTAAAGAAACAATACAGAGGATCAATGAAACTAGGAGCTGGTTCTTCGAAAAGGTAAACAAGATCAACGAACCCTTAACTAAACGCACCAAGAAAATAAGAGAGAGGACTCAAATGAATACAATTAGAAATGAGAGTGGAGAAATAAAAACTGACACAACAGAAATACAAAATATTGTAAGAAAATACTATGAAGAACTGTATGCCAAAAAACTAGACAACCTAAATGAAATGGACAAATTCCTTGAAACTTACAATCTTCCAAAAATCAATCTGGAAGAATCAGAAAACCTAAACAGACCAATTATACCAAATGAGGTCAAAATAGTTATCAAAAAACTTCCAACAAAGAAAATTCCGGGGCCTGATGGCTTCACAAATGAATTCTACCAAATATTCATAGAAGAACTAACTCCTATCTTTCTCAAGCTATTTCAAAAAATTCAAAAGGAAGAAAGACTTCCAAGCTCCTTTTATGAGGCAAGCATAATTCTGATTCTAAAACCAAGCAAAGACAATACAAAGAAAAAAAATTATAGGCCAATATCCCTGATGAATATAGATGCTAAAATCCTCAACAAAATATTAGGAAACCGGATCCAAGAATATATGGAAAAAATCACACACCATGATCAGGTGGGGATTTATTCTTGGGAGACAGGGCTGGTACAATATTCGTAAATCAATCAATGTGATTCATCTCATAAACAAAAGGAAGGAGAAAAACAACATGATATTTTCAATAGGTGCAGAAAAAGCATTTGATAAAATCCAGCACCCATTCATGATCAAAACTCTCAGCAAAGTGGCAATACAGGGAACATACCTCAACATGATAAAAGCCATCTATGAGAAACCCATACTCAATGGGCAAAAATTAAAAGCAATCCCCTTAAGATCAGGAAAAAGGCAGGAGTGCCTCGTTTCACCACTATTATTCAACATAGTCTTGGAAGTCCTAGCCACAGCAATATTACAAGAAGAAGAAATAAAAGGCATAAAAGTTGGAAAAGAAGAATTAAAACTATCGTATTTGCAGATGATATGATATTGTAGATAGAAAACCCTATAGTCTCAGTCAAAGAACTACTAGACCTAATAAATGAATTCAGCAAAGTGGAGGATATAAAGTTAATACTCAGAAATCAGAGGCATTTTCATACACCACAATGAACAGTCAGAAAGAGAAATTAAGAAAACAATCCTCTTCACTATTACAACCAAAAAAAATAAATAACCTAGGAATAAATTTAACCAAGGAGACTAAAGACTTGTACTCAGAAAATTATAAAACATTGATAAAAGAAATCAAGGAAGATACAAACAAGTGGAAGCATACTGTGCTCATTGTTTGGAAGAATAAACATCATAAAATATCTATATTACCCAAAGCAATTTATAAACTCAATGCAATTAAAATACCAATGACATACTTTGAAGATATAGATCACATATTCCAAAAATTTATATGGAACCAAAAAAGAACACGAATAGCCTCAGCAATCTTAAAAAAGAAGAATAAAGGGGGAGGTATCACACTTTCTGATATCAAGTTATACTACAAGGCCATTGTACTCAAAACAGCCTGGTACTGGCATAAGAACAGGCATACAAAACAATGGAACAGAACAAAGAACCCAGAAATAAACCCATAGCTCTATGGACAACTGATATTTGACAACGGAGGTAAGGGCATACAATGGAGTAAAGACAAACTCTTCAATAAATGGTGTTGGGAAAATTGGACAGCTACCTGCAAAAAAAATGAAACTAGACCACCAACTTACACCATTCACAAAAATTAACTCAAAATGGATAAAGGACTTAAATGTAAGCTGTGAAACCATAAGCATCTTAGACGAAAACATAGGCAGTAAGCTCTCTGACATCTCTCGCAGCAATATATTTGCTGATTTATCTCCATGGGCAAGTGAAATAAAAGACAGGATAAACAAATGGGACTATATCAAACTAAAAAGCTTTTGCACAGCTAAAGACAATAAGAACAGAAAAAAAGACAAACTACACAATGGGAGAACGTATTCGACAATACATCTGATAAGGGGTTAATTACAAAAATTTATAAAGAACTTATAAATCTCAACACCAGGAAGACAAACAATCCAATCAAAATATGGGCAAAAGAAATGAAAGACACTTCTCCAAAGAGGACATACAGATGACCAATAGGCATATAAAAAATGCTCACCATCACTAAACATTAGAGAAATGCAAATTAAAACCACAATGAGATACCTCCTCACACCAGGCAGAATGGCGCTCATCAACAAAACAACACAGAATAAGTGCTGGCGAGGATGTGGAGAAAAGGGAACCCTCCTGCACTGCTGGTGGGAATGCAGGCTGGTGCAGCCACTGTGGAAAACAGTATGGAGATTCCTCAAAAAATTAAAAATTGAACTGCCTTTTGACCCAGCTATCCCACTGTTAGGAACATACCCTAAGAACACCATAGAACTGTTCCAAAAGGAGAAATGAACCCCCATGTTTATGGCAGCATTGTTCATAACAGCAAAGATCTGGAAACAGCCCAAATGTCCGTCAGGGGATGAGTGGATTAAAAAACTGGTACATATATACTATGGAATACTACTCAGCCATAAGAAGTGATGACATCAGATCATTTACAATAAGATGGATGGACCTTGATAACATAATGCTAAGTAAAATAAATAAGTCAGAAAAAACTAAGAACTATATGAATCCATACATAGATGGGACATAAAAATGAGACTCAGAGACATGGACAAGAATATGATGGTAACGGGGTGGGGGATGGTGTGGGGGGGAGGGGGCGAGGAAGGAGAGAGTGGTGGTGGAGGGAGGGGAGGGGCACCAAAAAAAACAGATAGGTGATGGAAGACAATTTGACTTTGGGTGATGGGTATGCAACATAATCAAATGTCAAAATAATCTGGAGATATTTTCTCTGAACATATGTACCCTGATTTATCAATGTCACTGCATTAAAATTAATAAAATAAAAAAAAGCAGTGGTACAGAGCCTGACCTGTGGTGGCGCAGTAGATAAAGCGTTGACCTGGAAATGCTGAGGTTGTTGGTTCAAAACCCTGGGTTTGCCCGGTCAAGGCACATATGGGAGTTGAAGCTTCCTGCTCCTCCCCCCTTCTCTCTCTCTCTCTCTCTCTCTCTCTCCTCTAAAATGAATAAATAAATAAATATAATTAAACTAATAATAATTGATTAAAAAAAAGCAGTGGTACATAAATACAATGGAATACTATGGAGTCATGAAAAAGAAGGAAATCTTACCTTTTGCGACAACATGTTTACACCTGAATGTTAAATGAAATAATCCAGGCAGAGAAAAAAAATATCATATGACCTTACTCATTTGAGGAATCCAAGAAACAGTGTGAACTGAGAAACGGAATTATACCTGAAGGGAAGGGGGGAGGGAAAGAGCCGTTGGGACAGGGGCAAAGGAGATGTTGAGGGGAATACGGGGAAGGGCGGTGGTTGTATTCTGGGAGACACTAGAATCTATGTAAACACAATAAATAAATAAATATTACAAAAAAAGAAAACAAATGATAGCATGAATAGCTATTTTTCTAAAAATCCTAAATATTTGTGTACTCTCTAAGTTACAGATCCTAATTTTATCTTTTATTGACCTAACAGTGGTAGTTGTACACCACAGGAAAAGCTTAAATATTTGTTAGCAAAAATATATCATCTAAATCAATATATGTTATTATCCGCCTTAAACTTCTATAAAGACCTAATTTTATCTCAAAAGTTAACTTGATTGCACATTCCTTTGTTTCTAAACAGATTTTTAGAAGAAAGGCCTGTATTGAAAGCATTCAAATTTGCCTATACTTGGTCAATATTTTAAAATACATATTTTTAAAATACATTTATGCTTTTCGATTCTTTGAAATTTCAGACAGTCTAGTATAACAAGTTTAAGTATGAAGTGAAATTTCAGTGTGATTTTAAGTTGCTTTTTCCTGATTACTAATGACATTGAGTATGTTAGGGTACATAAAAAATATCCACATATCATTTGTAATAAAATATCTGTGCAAATTTTTGCCTCATTTTTGGACTATCTCCTTCCTATTTACTTTTAGTGTTCTTTATATATCTGGATACAAATTATTTTTCAGATATATGCATTACAAATATTTCTCTAAACCTGTAATTTTTCTTTTCATTTTCTTGAGTCTTTTAAAAAGCATAAAATTTTAAATATAATAAAGTCTAATTTATTAAATTTTTTCTTTTATAGTTAATATATTTTTTTCCTATCCAAAAATGTTTGGCTACAAGAAATTTACTAAGATTTTCTTTATGCTTCATTCTAGATGTTTGAAGTTTCAGGTTCATGTTTAGGTTATGGGCAACTTTTTATTGATTTAAAATTAAAATAAAATATTAAATTTATTCAGGTGACATTGGTTAATAAAATCATATAGGTTCAAGGTGTATAATTCTACAATACAGCATCTATATATTGCATTATGTGTTCACTCCACCACATGTTCACCACCCCAAGTCAAGTCTCCTTCCATCAACACACATCTCCCTTCATCCTCTTTTACCTTCCCTTACCCCTTTCCCTCCTGTAATCACCACACTGGTTACATTCCTTTCAAAAAGACCTTCTCATCACTATAAAATGATTCTTTTTTATGCCTTATAATTCTGTTTGCTGTGAATTTACTTTGTATGTTATTAGCATAACTTAATTAGCTATCCTTTTTATTAGTGATTGAAGAGTGTATCATTTTTAATCTTTTACTCCTTTTTTCTATGTTTAAAATGTGTCTCTTTTTGGCCCTGGCTGGTTGGCTCAGCGGTAGAGCGTCGGTCTGGCGTGCGGGGGACCCGGGTTTGATTTCTGGCCAGGGCACATAGGAGAAGTGCCCATTTGCTTCTCCACCCCCCCTCCTTCCTCTCTGTCTCTCTCCTCCCCTCCCGCAGCTAAGGCTCCATTGGAGCAAAGATGGCCCGGGCGCTGGGGATGGCTCCTTGGCCTCTACCCCAGGCGCTAGAGTGGCTCTGGTCGCAACAGAGCGACGCCCCAGAGGGGCAGAGCATCGCCCCCTGGTGGGCAGAGCGTTGCCCCCTGGTGGGCGTGCCGGGTGGATCCCAGTCGGGTGCGTGCGGGAGTCTGTCTGACTGTCTCTCCCCGTTTCCAGCTTCAGGAAAATACAAAAAAAAAATAATAATAAACCAGAATGAAAAAAAATGTGTCTCTTTTTAAAGCATCATATAGTACAGGGGTCCCCAAACTACGGCCTGCGGGCTGCATGCGGCCCCCTGAGGCCATTTATCTGGCCCCCGCTGCACTTCCAGAAGGGGCACCTCTTTCATTGGTGGTCAGTGAGAGGAGCATAGTTCCCATTGAAATACTGGTCAGTTTGTTGATTTAAATTTACTTGTTCTTTATTTTAAATATTGTATTTGTTCCTGTTTTTTTTTTTTTTTTTACTTTAAAATAAGATATGTGCAGTGTGCATAGGGATTTGTTCATAGTTTTTTTTATAGTCCAGCCCTCCAATGGTCTGAGGGACAGTGAACTGGCCCCCTGTGTAAAAAGTTTGGGGACCCCTGATATAGTATATTCTTTATTCTAATTTTTTTATTTTTATCTTTCTTATATTTTTGGACTAATAAAATATTTTATATGATTCCATTGTCCCTCTCTAGTACCTCCTCAGTTATATTTACATTTTAACTACTTTTATCTTAGTTGCTTTAAAAAATTAAAATGTTTCTTTGATTTACTAAGGTTTAGTATAAATATTATTTTTACCACTTTTCTATAGTGTTAGAATCATAGAAAGTTAAAATTCTACTTATTTTAATTTTTAAAATACTGTCACCATGAATTATAAACATATTTCAAGTGCAGTAGAACAAGTGTAACATCACTTTGTACAGTCAG
Organism: Saccopteryx bilineata; assembly: GCF_036850765.1. Lineage (NCBI taxonomy): Eukaryota > Metazoa > Chordata > Mammalia > Chiroptera > Emballonuridae > Saccopteryx > Saccopteryx bilineata. Next base: position 67,737,905 of record NC_089498.1, read on the forward strand.
CATTTATTTCTATTTCTCACACATATGTACATTTTCTTTTCTGTTGCATTTACATGCTTCCATTTTGGAAAAAATTCCTTCTGCCTGAATAATTCCTTTAAGTATTTTTTCTTGAGATTACCTGATGGTGAGTAATCCCCTCAGCTTTTATTTTTCTGCAATAATCTTATTGTAGGTTTATTTCTGAAGTATATTTTATTAGTTATAGAATTCTTTCCTGTCAGTTGTTTTCTTTCACCTTAAAGATATCATTCCATTTATTTCAAGCTTCCACTATTTCTTTTGATAGTCATAAGTTTTCATGAATTTCCTTTGAGCAAAACTGGTCTTACTTCTCTTTTTGCTTTTAAGATATTAGCTTTTTTTTTTATCAGTAGTTTGATTTTGATGTACATCGTTGTCAGACTTTTTTCTTTTATAGCGTGTTTTGGATCTACTGAGCCTCTTAAATTTTTGAGTTGATATCCTTTCAGTTAGGAAAAAATTTAGACAATTAATTTTAGGCAATTATATTTTTGAATAGTGCTTTTGTCCCCTTTTCTTTCTTCTTCTTTAAGGAGGTCTAAACACAAACATGTTAACTAGTTTGTGCTTTTCTAATTGTTGGTAGATCCCTTCTCCATAATAACCCACTGCATTCTATCCAGAAATCAAATATTTCTCATTCCAGTGAACATTTTAGTTTTTATCTTTCATAAGTTCTTAATATTTAAGACTGTGAAACACCGTTTTGTTCTAAAAATCTGTTTTCCCCTAGTTTCAAGTAAACGTAGTCTAGTTTATACATTTACCTCTCGGCTTGCTCTGTGTAGAATTTTCCTGTGCTAGATATCTTCCTCAGATGTACCTTAAATATTTGGGTTTTAAGCTCTCCTTTTTTCTCCTTTGTGTAAAGCCACTCAAAACTCTACAGTTACCACTACTTGGTTTATAATTATGATTATTAATCTCCAACTATTATTACTACCTGAGCTCTCAGGTTGCTTATCTCAGTTAACACAACATCAACCAGTCAATCACCTAAGCAAAATTAAAAATCACCTTTAACTCATCATTCTCTTTCTCCAATTTCATTAGTCAATCACCAAGGCCCCTCACTCCAATCTTATCTATATCTTTCCTTCTTTCCTATCACCACCATAGAACAGGTCATTAAGGTCTCTCACTTGGACAGCTGCAATATGTTTCTAGACTCTGTCTCTGCATTTTTGCTCCTCTCAGAGTCCATTCCCGATAATAAGGTAAAACTTATCCTTCAAAAAATTTATTCTTTTTACAATACACTGATGAATTTTTGATTCAACTTTAAAATGTATCTTCATTCTAAACTTGCCTCTTCCTGCTCAGCTAATTTTATTTCTTGCTTTTATATTATGTGGTCCAAACATATAATAAAACTAAACTAAACCAACTAAAATATTTTTGTTTGTAAATATGTCATATATATCTCCTCATCTCGAAGCCTTTTCACAATCTATTTCTTCTGCCTGGAAATAACTTTTTCCCTTTTTATCAGGGAACCTCCTCTTCCTCCCTTAGTGTTCATGTTAATAATGTCACTTTCTCAGGAAAGCTTTCATGATTCATTGACGAGGCCAGATTGCCCTTTCATATATTGTTATAGTAGTCTCTGTCTCATCTAAAATTAGATGAGTTTAAGGCAGTAAGATCCACGTAGAAGACGTAATACTGTCTCTTTCTTGCTGTATAATTGTTTGAGATATGGTACAGAAGATATTTGGCGCAGAATTATACTTAATAATATTTAAATAAATTGTAGAACTATAAGTACAGAAATCATATGCAAAATATTTTTAAAATGGAGAATCAAAATTATTTTTAAAATTTTATTATTTTTAGTTGAATTTGTTGGGATAACATTGGTTTGAAAATGACACAGGATTCAAGTGTACAACTCAATAAAATACCACCTGCACACCACATCATTTTAATCTGCCCCAAAACAATATTTCCCAGATATTTGTTCCCAAACTCCATAAAACAGGAAGTATTTAGCATCTAGTAGTGGCAAAAAATTCCATGATCAGGTAATGCTTCTCAATATTTATGTTTAAAACTCTGAACACATGCCTGTTGAAAGCCATGTTTATTAAAAAATTTCAAATTCCCACATTTAGATTAATATCACTTTTAATCATTTAAATGTAATATTTCTATAAAAGTATGTCTATTACCCCAAGAATAAAACTAATTTATATTTGTACCCCAACTTCATCATATCCCAGCTGTGTAGACTGGGAAGAAGTTAATAAGCTTCTCTGAGCTTCTGTTTCTTTTTAGTGTAACTATAATTAAAATACATTTCAGGGTTAGTTGTTAAGATTAAGTGTGATAATCCTTATAACACACTTAGCTAGGGCTTTACAGATGCATGTACACATATACAAAATAAAGCTATGGTTTTATTTTTATAAGCTTATAAGGCAAACTGGCAAATAATACGTCAGAATGTAGAGATTTTGATGGAACAAAACTGAGAACAAATTCTACTTATGTTTTAAAAACCTGGATCAAGACAAGAACATTTCTTGACAATAAAGAGATGAGGAATAAATACTACAACTCTTTACCATACCAACACTTAGACATGTGCAATGCACACATGAGTTTACACATTTCTCAAACTAGCATGAGTCCAGCTCTGCTCATCACAGTTCTTTTAGTTTATGAGTTTACAATTCAGAATCCAGTGAGAAAAATGGAAGCTACTTGAGGTGTTCTGAATATTAAATATAATACAGGAAATAGATGATTGTGAGGCAAACCTCAATTCACCACCAGTGTGTACTGATACCATTCTTAGTACTGGAGGAAATGGAAAAGATGACTCCATGACAAGCAGCTAAACCACCAAAAGTGGATGATTGCTTGCCAATAGTCTGTCAATTGTCTCCCATTGTTTAAGCCTAGCTGAAAACCTATCATCAAAAAATCATGGGCAGGGAATGGTTCTGAGAGCAAAGTCACTACCACTTGCAAAATGAGATTTTTGCATAAGCAAGTACAGTCCCCTCAGTTTTCAATGTGTCATATTTTTACTCATGAAATCTCATAGTATTTACCTTTTCAAAACTGTGATTATAATATGGTGCATGTTTGAAAAAGAAAGTTTACATGTTTTCCTATTTAATCAAAGACGTGTTTACACAAAATCAAGTAGCTATTTTCCCTATTTCTATTCTTGGTAAAATAAAGTATGACATAGACTCAGCTTCTTTAGCTCTCAAGGCTTTTATACATTTTATGTTCTTTCAGATGCTGTCAAACATGCCTATACTTCTCTAAACAGATTTTGATATTTCACTGGCAAAATAGAGGCTACAAGAGTATGGAAACTGAAGGTGGTACATAAGTAAACCTGAAGTTGTTACTCACACATATATAAGCTTATACATTATATGTACTTATAGACAAAATGTGGTTTTCTAATTTTAAGTAAAATATCAGATTCCCTTTTGTTTTGAAGTACATCTGAAATTCTGCATCATGTTGCAAATTTCTTATATAACCTAGTTTTTCCAGAGCCTTTGAAAATTTGACTATGGTTTATCATGACTGTATAAAATATAGCATTGGTCTCCATTTTTAAAAGCTGAATTTCAATATTATATATAATGTAAGAGCTGTACTGTAAACATGACTAGCTTCAGACAACTGCAGCAACACAGTCTATAATAAAGCAGCCTGTTTTCTGGACTCTTGTGTGTAATTTTATTACTCTATGCTTCCCATAGTCTTACTTAATTGCCAGATCTGGGTGCTATTTGAGACCCATGCCTGTTTTGGTCTATAGACATTCCATTTGGTACCGTGTCAGTGGTTTAAATCTAGGACAAGAGCAGCAGCTTTAACTTCTACCATTTTTGTTTCATCCGTACACTGGAAGGAGAGGGCAGCAGGTAACAAGACAGAATGGTGCCTCAGAAATTATTTTAGGAGAAGCCTGGAGCAACAAAATGCTGTTTCAAATGTGAGGCATGGAATACATTAGGTGTAAAAATTGCACCTTGAGGAAAACAATTAGCATGTCTTTAAAACAACTGTCTTCTATTTATCTGAGACTCACAAACTACATATGTGAGTGTATATCAGAAGCTGGAAAATGTCTACAATGAGGAAATACTAAAAGTTCTTGAATTTAGTCTCTCTTTAAATCAGAAATCTCTCTCATCCTGCCTAGAATGTCTTATAAAACACAAAGCAATCTTCCAGAGTCTTCCTATAGATAAGCACAGCTGTCTCCTGGTTGAGGGGATGAGATTCAAACATATTTCAGAGCAGCTGGTTGCTTCTCTCCCAGCTGCTTCGAAAATGGGAAACTTTATTGGCAGCAAGGCCCAACCCCAAAGCAGTAGGTGTCTAAACCAAGCCCTCAGGCACTGGATTCAGCAGGCAGTAGAAGCACAAGCCACGTGTGGTTTTTAATCACTGTGATTTTAGCCTTTGTATGACTTTAAAGAAGAAAGCCCACAGGGTGAGTTTATAGATGTATAGGTGTGTTGGGGGAGAGGAGAAAATAAAAAAGAGAGCTGAGTTGTTAAAACTATGGACTCTGGAGCCTATCTAAATAAAAAATTTCTCTAAGTCTCATTTTTCTTCTCTGTAAAACAGAAAACTAACATTTCCTTACAGGATAGTCTTGCAAACAGATTAAGTATGCAGCACAATGTATTGTATATACACTGATTCACTATTGTTACGATAATGATCAAGGTTTTGAATATAATATTCCTTTTCCAATAGTCATTGCAAAAGTAGAAGAATGAGAAAAGATGAAGTTGTAATAATGGCTTTGTATCAAGGCCATCTATTTTAAAGTATTTTATGTAATTCTAATAGCAACCCTGCACGGTAGGTATTCTTTTTTCACTATATCAGATAAGGTATCTAAGAACTCAGAGAATTTCAGTGCCCTTCCTATGGTCACAGAGGTAGTAAGAGAGAGGTAAAGCTGGAATTAAGCTCAAATTTGTTTAACTCTCAAGAAAAGAAAATGTAAGTTAGTGAAGTCTCTTATTTGAGATGGTTTTGCTCTGGCTGAGATCTCCCAAAACCCTCTTCTTATTCTACCTCAAATATTTTGCAAAGTTATATCCCTCCTCTTACTTAGAGAGTCTTTTGATCTTAATCCCTGAACATTTAACTGCTAATAATCTCCAGTCAGTGTACAACTTGTCTTCCAAAACTGTATGCTAAATGTGACTGCACAGTATCTCCACTACTACAACTAATTGACTTTTGTGATAAAAACTTTTTGAATTTATAGGTAAGTTTTCATATATGTAGACTCGGATTTGTAAGTGTTCATTATATGGTAGGCAATGAGCTGAGTGTTGTTGTTGGTGTGTATGTGTGTGTCTCCTACTTTAGATTCTCAGGGGTATCTCTTCTCTTTTTGATCGCACCATTCAATTTAAACATCCATGGGTCCAAGAAATGCAACAATGTAATGACAATAACACAGTGATCATAAGGAAAAGGGTGGGTTGGCCTCTAGATCAAAGCTTTTGACCTAGGGGTCTGGACACATTAGTGTATTTGTTACTTGTGACACGTGTCACCGGGTCCATAATCTGGTGGTGATAATAATAGTTCAAATAGTAAAGTAGGAGAATGATTTACTGCTTTTCCTCAAATTACAGTGTTTCAAGGTTACCGCTCTAATTACATCCTTTCACTCAAATACATTCTGATATGCTTCCTGGAGTGGGAAAGAAAAGAGGAGAGCTAAAACTAGTTTCCTAGTAATCAAGCCAGAAGCTCATTTTATCAATACAGTGTTCGGTGAAGTGGGTCTACTTTTAAGAAATATGTCCTGCATAAGAATGGGTGTCATGGCAGAAAAACAAAAATAAAATAGCTAGAGATATTCTTCTCTAGGAACTGAAGACTGAAACGAAGCAGGTTATTCTCCTTCAAAGATGTTCCCCATGAAAATACAAAATAATAATACGGCCATTTTAATAAGATCCAAGATTCTAAATGATTTTTAGTAATTTATAAATAAATAAATTATTTTTAATAATAACTAGAATCTTGGATCTTACTAAAATGGCTGTGTTCTCAATCTCTATTTACACATTTAATAAGCATTCAGTCTTATTGATTTGTCTCCATAACATCTTTTGTGGCAGACACTTGTGGTTGAGTATCCAGTAGCTATTTCCCTATTGTTCCTTGACAACTAAACGCTAATTTTGTTCAGAAATGTACCCAACCTTGAGGGATAAATCATGATTAGTCTCTAATCTTTTAAAGCTGATTGGTCTAAGGGTGTTGTCCTGACAAATGGCAAATGACTATTTCCATTTTTTCATAACCATCATAAAACTTTGTTTTCAGAGTTTACAACTAGATTTAGAAGGGATACTACTCAGTTGTTCAAATACAGGCTCAATAATAGCAAAATGTTGATTAATATTGTCAATTTCTTTAAATTAGCTGTTAGTATCTGGGATTAATGGAGTTAAGCTGGAGATGAACACCATATATTTCAAATATATTTTGGTCAAATAACTGTTTCAACTATATACAAGTCATGTTAGCAAATTTATTGATTAAACAATAAAGTAGTTGTTTTAATATCATGAAAAGATCTACATCTAGAGATATCAGATGACATTGTGCTATTTTGAATTTCCTGCTTTTCTCATTTGGATCAGTAGAAGTATGCATCATTTCTTGGATATGTCTATGACTTCAGTTAACACTTACATACTGAAACATTCCATGGATCTCTACCATTAGCCCTGACATCTCTTTTGGGGCCACTATCATATGTCCAATTACCTCTTGGACATTTACACACAAATGTGCTTTAATAACCACAAATATAACCAACATTGAAATCCCCAAATTCTCCCTAGGAAGACAGCATCATAGTTAAGTGACTAAACCATATTTTTTAGAAGAAAATGGCCTATGATTGAAACTTATACTTGCCACTTCTTAACTGAATGAACTCAACTGATTTATTTAATCTCTATGTGCCTCAGTTTTCTCTTCTGAAAAAAAACAGGTATAACAATTATATCTAATAAACTTGACATAACAATTAAAAAAGTTATATATTATATATGTATATTAAACACTTAGAAGAATACCTGCACTATATACAAATGCTAACTACTAATATAATAGCCCCTAAAATCTGTGTCTATTTCGCTCATAGTCACCAAAATATTTCTATTCTATCTCCTAAATACATCTCAAACCGAAACCTCCATCTTAGAGTTTATATCTACTTCGTTAATTCAAAGCAATGTTTCTTTTATTTGAAGCATTGAAAAAGCCTCCCATTATTCCCCTAGAGTTCCCTCCCTTTCTTTAATGCACCTTCTAAACTATTTATAGAATTATCTTTTTAAAATATAATTCTGATAATTATTTTGTTTTACAACCTTCAATGAATCATAAATAACCATAGAATAAAATCATGAGTATTAAGCATGTCATATTCTCAAATAAGTTTGCCAACTTTATTTTCCATCAATCCAACCATTTACAGGTTGTTGTTTTTTTCTCATAGCATAAAATGAAAACCATGTCTCATGCCTTTGTATATATTTGCATCTATCTCAAGTATTGCTTAAATTGGCTAAGACTTAATTGGATTATCACTGTAATTCTCTAGTGACGAGGACATCATTTCCTCTACTCCACTTTCCCCTTTCAGATGGAGACTATGATTAATTTTTTGCACTTTATATTTTACCCTGCACACACTTCTATTGTAGCATTTACCGCCATGAACTGCTATTACTTGCCCCAATCCTCACTGCAAAAACAGAGATATGAAACTAAACATGTAGGTTAGACCAAATTTTATTTTATTTAGTTTTTGGCATCCATTTAAGTGGTAATTACATTTTTTTAAAGACTCTAGAGAGATGACTATTATTTTTTGTTACATGGATCTAATAAATCATGACACTTTGTAAGCATGTTGCCATGCTAGAATAACCAAAATAAGGAATAGAAAAGAAATTCTAATTTAACCAAAGGAGGTTCAGAATTACTTTCCTTTATCAAGAAGAAACACATTTATGGGATTTTTTAATGTCAGCTAAATAGAAACCAAGACCATTTAAAAGAAAAAAGAATGCTAATTAAAATACTCTATCAAGGCATTTTTAAAGATTTTTAAGGTAAACAATGGCTGGGAGCAATCTCAGTAAGAATGCTATACTTAAGGTAATAAAGTTATCCCAGGGGTGAGTTGGGAAAATGAATAACCCTCTGAATTTAGTTTAATGCTAAATTCTGGAGTATTTGAGTCCATTAAAATTGGAATCCGAATGCTCTGTTTCCCTTTCCTAACACTGATACTTAAATATGCTTCCTAAATCATCTGAGACCAAAGCACATGAGTAAGTCTGTGTTTAATGGCTCCAGGAAGAGCATACATAATTACTTTTGTATTACTCAGCAGAATTCGGTTCTTCCTTTTACATCAAGGAGATGAGCAAAGCATGAGTCATGTCATGAAATGACTGGTCTCCTCTGTAACCTTGAGACTGTTTGTTGGCACTAACTAGGCAGTAAGATGATTAGAGGTTTAAAGTGGTTGGTAAAGGCTCTACAGAAGCAAGTCTAATTTATAACCCTTCTCATCTATGAATTTTCCAAAGGTTTCATCTAATGATATTTCTGGACCCCAGCCCTGAATTTATTTAACCAGTATGGCACTGTCCAATATATCCTCACCTTTTAGGTCTTGCTCACCCCAGAACCTGGAACCAATTCTGTACAAAGGGGCTGATAAGTTATTCTTGTCAGGTAGTTCACTGGCTTGGTATTGAGCCTCTGTCTCTACCAGTGTGTTACTAACGTTACCCCTTAGATGCCTCTTAAAATAGTAGAAAGAATTTTATAACCACTAGTCAAGAGATTATTTATTGTCCAGTATATCTACAGAATAATTTTATCCTAGTTATTTTATTTAGCTCAAATTTCTACAGTATAAGGATTGGATTGGATGATTTATAAGGCCCCATCTAATTTAACAATGCTAAGTCCTAATTACTACTTTTTTCTAGGCCCTCCTGAGAGAAAAGGGGATAAACTACTTGACACTCAACATTGGTTTTGGCTATTTTTCCTTTGTATCTGACAAAAAATGCTAAGGCAATAAAGGAAGAAAATCAATCAGTGGGACTACATCAAACTAAAAAGATTCCACACATTAAAGAAAGCATCAACAACATAAAAAGGCAATATACAGAATGAAAAAAATATTAACAAATTAATATACCTGATAAGGGATTATTATCTAAAATATATAAAGAATTCATAAAACTCAATAGCAAAACAGCAAACAATGATCAAAAAAAATAAAAAAGAAACTAAATATTTTCCAATAAAAACATACAAATGACTAACAAACACATAAAAAGGTATTCAATCTCATGAATCATGGAAATGGTTATCAAAATCAAATGCAAATTAATAAAAACTAAATGCAAATCAAAACCACAATGAAATATCACCTCAAAATGCTTAAAATGGCTATCATCATAAAGATTAAAGATAAGAGATAAGTATTGCAAAGATATTTAGAAAAGGGAACTGTTGTTAGAAATTTAAATTAGTTCAGCTGCTATGATGAACAGTGGGATGGTTTCTCAAAAATTAAAAGAACTACCATATAAACCAGCAATCCCACTTCTGGGTATATATCCAAAGAAAATTTAAAAAGGATATTGAAGAGATATCTGCAATCGCATGTTCCCTGCGGCATTATTCACAATAGCCAAGATATAAAAAACCTTTTATCCATTCATCCATTAATGGAGATATACATACATATGATGGATTATCACTCAGACAGCAGAAAGGAGAAATCCTTTCATTTGCATCAATATAGATGGAACTTGAGGTCTAAATGATAAGTGAAATAAGTCAGACAGAAAAAGACATGGTATCATCTATATGTGAAATCTAAAAAATAAGTAAATAAATCAACTTTCAGAAACAGAAAATAGAAAGTAGTTTCCAGGGGCTAGGAGATGGAGGAAATAAAAAGATGATGGTAAAATTATAAGATGAATAAGGTTACTCTGAGGATGTAATGTAAGAACACAATGACTATAGTTATTAACTAAATTATATAATTAAAATTTGTTAAGAAAGTAACTAAATGTTCTCACCAAAAAAGAAAAAGAAAAAAAATGTGTGATAATGGAAGTGTTAATTTATTCAATACTTGAGGGGAAAAATTATTTTACAATATATGTATGTTAAGTCAAGACAACATACACTTTAATATCATCATTTATTTGTTAATTATATTTCAATAAACTTATAAGAGAAAGAACTCTCTGTCTCTCTCTCTCTACCCTCTGATGATACAGCAAGAAGATGGCTATCTGTAAGGCAAGAAGAGAACTCTCAGAAGAAACCAAAACAGCCAACATCTTGCTTTTGAACATTCCAGCCTCTAAAACCATGAGAAAATAAATTTCTATTGTTTAAGCTACCCAGGGCATTTTGTTATGACAGCCAAGCCAACTAAGAAATCACACCTACTACATATTCTTCTGATTTAAGAGAGATGTTTGGAATATAATCCTATTGAATATTTTAACCTCTTCTTGACATTCACTAGAAACTACATCCAAGCCTAATATAATTCTCTGAGTCTGCACTATATCCTTGGTAAAACCCTTCCAAATTCTTAAAGAACAAATCAATTAATAAAACATCACTTATATATACATTAGATTCTTAAACTACTATTATTGTTGTGTAGTTTTGATGATCTAAACAAGCAAAAATGCACTGGAGTATGATTATTTGATAAAGCAGGTAACCAAAGGATCTTTTTTGCTTCAGTAAGATTATTTGGCAACAAAACACAGTATGGTGGTGCTTAGAGAAAAAGTAATTAGACACCAAACCTTTTAATCTTGATAAAAAGGGAGCAGTGTGGACTATTATGGTGGGGAATTGTGTATTATCAATGGAAAATAAATTAATGGAATTGAGCAAAAGATCTAAGTTGATCAAACGTGTATTTGAGCACATACTAACTGATATAATTAATAATGAACAATATCCCAACCAAAAGAAAAGATATCTATGTTTAATTTATAATTTAATTTTAATTTAATGGAACTTAAAATTTCTCTTAATGTATAAAGAACATTTCTGAATCTGTAAGAAGTAGGACCCTAAAAAATTATTATTGTAAAAATCAGGGTGGATTTTCCAATTAACCATGGAATGTACTTGCTCTTTGCACTTCCAAACCAGAAGAAATTTAAAAAGTTTTATTCAATATTATTTTATAAGAATAGGGAGTTGGGCAGCTAGTTAGTGAGAAGGAGTATATTTAGTAATGTTTGCCCCAGATTAGTCTAAATGTTAATGGTCTACAGAGCATGAACATTTACAGCTCTTGGTCTCACCCCATCAACATACCAAAAGCGATGAAAACATATTATTTTATTCTGTTTTATATACAGGGTGGACAAAAGTAGGTTTGCAGCTGTGAGTACACACAACATAGTTTACTCTTGTATTATTATTTATTATTGTATCATTTTCCATATGAACAACAATTAACTTACTTTTGCCTATCCCTGTGTTCATGGCCAATATTCACTAGGGTGTTGCTATGGGTTTTGTTAGGCAACCTACATTGTCCCTCTTTCAACATATCATTGAGAAGAGTTTAGATGAAACTTGGCACACATGGAAGAGTAGTAACATAGTTATTCAGAAAATACATGAGCTTGTTTAACTTAGACACTTCGGTTGTACATACATGGGGTTTTTTTAAATTTTTTTTTTAAAAGACTTTATTCTATTTTTAGAGAGGAAAGAGAGGCAGGGAGAGGGAGAGAAAGAGAGAGAAGGTGGAGGAGCAGGAAGCATCAACTCCCATATGTGCCTTGACCAGGCAAGCTCAGGGTTTTGAACCAGCGACCTCAGCGTTCTAGGTTGATGCTTTATCCACTACACCAACACAGGTCAGGCTACACACATGGGTTTTTTTAGGGGGAAATAAAGGATTTAGTTGCTTAGGCTTCTATCACTACAGCGTAACATAATTTATCTGATTTAAGGATCACAGTTTAGGTTTTTCAATCTTTTTTTTTTTTTTTATTTTTTTTTATATTTTATTTATTCATTTTTAGAGAAGAGAGAGAGAGAGAGACAGAGAGAAAGAAGGGGGGAGGAGCTGGAAGCATCAACTCCCATATGTGCCTTGACCAGGTAAGCCCAGGGTTTCGAACCGGCGACCTCAGCATTTCCAGGTCGACGCTTTATCCACTGCACCACCACAGGTCAGGCGGTTTTTCAATCTTATATATGGTAAAATACTCGCATTTTCAGATTCTCAATAATTTTTTTGGATTATAGCCAAAATCATTTATAAATCAATCTATGAAACGTGGAATGCTTTTCACAAAATAAATCAATATTATACAGGGTAGTATGGATTCTCAGACTGTCTATTAAGTCTTTCTTGCTAAATTCATGTTATATACAAAGTATTTAAGTTATGGTTATCATAAATCCCAAAATAACAATACATATTTACTAATTCATTATCATACTAAAATATTTACACCATTATCACATCTATTCCTGCAAATAAACCAAGTTAAGTCCTAGGAGATAAATGAAATTTAACTTCCCACTTTATAGACTAGAGAAAGAGGTTAATTAATTTTCCCAAGACCACAAATCTAGTCAAGACTTATGGCTAATGTTTACATAATTTAAATGTACAGTAAAGTATTGATTCTGTGCTAAGAATTTCAGATACTTAAATCATTTAACTGTCACTGTGTAACCCTCCCATTCTGTATGAATATCTTTATTAAATTAATTCTAATCTCATTTTCTGAAATGTGACTGTGGTTTGCTCCATCTGCTTGAACTTTGATCCAACAAACAGTCCTGAAATGTTTCTAAAGTGTTTAATATTTGCAACAATGGGGAGAATGCAAAGGTGTATAAATCACATTTTGGAAAGTCTCAACACGTATTTATGATTTATTTCTAGAACTGTGTTTCTGGATCACTCCATATTAACATGGGCAGTTTATTTCATATAAATTCCTGCTCCAGAAATGCCATCACGTGTTTTGCTTTATTTTGTTTGTTTAGATAGTACAGAAAGAAAAATATGTTTGGCATAGGTGGATCTTTGAAAGTGTCAAAAGGGTAGCTAGCCATTATTACCCAAGTTGAATTGTTTTTTCCTTGCAGACTTTTATTAGTCCTCATTATGGAATCAGTCTGGTGTCGGCATATCTGATCTTGGTGGTCATGGGTATCTGGGTATTCTTTGTTGCTGGAGGCAGCTGCTGAAGACAAGGAAGGACTCTGCCTGCTTTGCCAAGAGAACTTCCTTCTTCTCAACCAGCACTCCAGATAACCTCTGAGAACTGGCACCTTGCAAACACTAAGCTGCATCTTTAGAGGAAGCACAGCTGTGCCTTTTGATAAAAATCCCTTTTCTTGATGGAATTTAGCAACAAACAGAACAGAGGCAGAAGCGGGATCAAAGGGACCAGAAGGAAAGTGATCAGAGGGAAAGTGGAAGAGAAGATGGGATCAGAGAAGGGAAAGAGATTAGTGAAATTATATATACATAACACAGCGGTATAGAGAACAGGACAGCAAATCCTGGAGGGAAGAAGGGAAAGCATTGGAGGGAGGGGGCAAAGGGGAGACAAGGGGAACACCGGGTTGGGGGAGATATATTCGATTGGACAGTTGAATCTATGGAAACACAATAAATTAAAATCATAAATAAAAGAAGTAGATTTTACTTAGATTTTAGAAAATAACTTTATATTTATCTGTTCAATTTTCATTAAAGCAAGTTGATCTTAATCATTAAAATCAAATTTAGGGCAGGATGCAGGAAAGGCTCCCTGGTAGTGTGGAGGCCAGTTGGAGATGCATTAGAGCTTGGGAATGATAGCAAGGAGATTGGCATTGGCAGAAGAGTGGAAATATGGAGAAGTATCTATACAAATGTTATTTTATTTTCTCTTTTCTTTCTCCTTACTAAAATGTCTTCTGATCTGAACTTTTTATTGGGAGAAATGAGAGACTGAAAACCAAAAAATATATATTTAGAACAGAGAAATTTTATATGACTAAGCTAAAATAAGTTATCAGTAATATACTGGTTAGAAATACAAGCTTTTGAATCAAAAGGCCTAGACTTGAATGTTGATTCCACCACATACTAATTATGTCACCTTATAGGCCCATGATGGCAAACCTTTTTATAAAAACCGCCCACTTTTGCAGTGCTGGTCAACCTGGTCCCTCCCTCCCATGAGTGGGCATTCCAGCTTTCATGGTGGGCAGTAGCAGAGTAACCAAATGGTGCCACGATTAGCCCACCATGAAAGCTGGAACGCCCACTAGTGGGCGGGAGGGACCAGGTTGACCAGCACTGCAAAAGTGGGCGGTTTTTATAAAAAAAAGTTCACCATCACAGTTATAGGTCAATCACTTAAGATTTGCCTTAGGTTTTAATTTGAAAATTGATAATAATAATAACAGAGATCTCATAAGTTATTCTAATGATTAAATAAGTTAATACATATACAATACTTAAAATACTTAAATGTATATCTAAAGTTAATACATATACAATACTTAAAATACTCTCTTGTATATAGCAAGCCCCTGTAAGAGTTAACTATTTTTATTGTTTTTGCTATGGGTAATAATAATGTTCCTGTATAATATACATTGTTTTCTATATGCTAGGGTGATAGTTAAACTCAAATATCTATATGACTCACAACTGTACACATACTCACAATAATACTGATGGGATACCCTACTGTATCCCATCAGAGAATTACTGCCCTACTGTAAAATGATACAAAAAAAAAAAACCCCAAAATATTCAAACGACCTTACATCAAACCCACTTGTTGCACAGTAGGATAAATGTTAGAATTGCAAAGTCCACCTTTCCATCAGGATTTTCATTTATTCTGGCTCATGGACCCACAGACATGGACAATATGGAAGCCCTGGAGAGCGAAGGCATCATGGATAATTTCCTACTTTCCAACTCAATTTCTTTGTAGAGCAGGAACCACTTTAATAAAGCATTTGGGTGAACTTTGAGTCAGAAAGAGTTGAGTTCTCCACTTGGCTTCATCATACAATTGGTATGCGGACATGAACAAATTATAGAACTTCTAAGAAGACACTATCTCATCATTTGTAAAATGAAGGTAATACTTACACACTAGGCATATCATGACTAAAGGAGATGAAGTATATAAAACATAGCACCTAAAATAGCAAGTTACCTGTTTGTATATTATTATATCTAAACTTTAAATTGGACACCCACACACAAATTTACCTTTTTAAAAAATAATTTTTATGTATGTGTTTTTATATTCAATCAAATGCCCTTGGTATTTGTCTTCAGAGATAATTTCTAAAACAAAATCCTTTCTAGTTGAAAAGCCTTTAAAAAACCTAAGAAAGGTTAGCAAGAACAAATTCTTAAGTTTTCTCTTATGAATTAGTAAACCATCATTCTCGGGCTTCAAATCACTTTTTCTAACATAGATAACAAACAGTCCATATATTCACACGTATCCTTCTAAAGAGGAAACAAACTTGGGTGGTTCTGGAGTTTCATTCATCACCTTTACCTTTCTTTTTAGCTCACTCCTAGGCTTTTAATGCCATTAGGCAAAATTATGTCAATCAGTGGCATTGCACCTGGCATGGTTCACAAGTCCAGGTGGAGAAGCAGATGTATAATGGACATATTTGAATATGATATGCTTGAGAAAAAGCCCTACAAACAAAATTAGTAAGACAGTGCTGAGGATTACTCTTCCTTCTGTTCCATCATAATTTATCATCCAGAAAAAGGAATTGTCAGATAAACTATGGAGGGAACAATTAAGTTGAAAGGCAAAGTGGAGCGTTTCATAGCAGCAGCCTCTAGATATTTTGCAGGGAGAGAGATTGCAAACGAAGGCATTCAACTCGTATGTCCATGCATATTAAGCCATTTAGCTAATGTATGAAATGTTTTAGGTCATCTCAGGACTATAGGCAAAACACTAAATATTGACTCAGCAAGAGCTCAGATGAGAGGTCTAATTAAATTAAATGGTACAAAGAGGATGCTTGTTTCATAGACGCTAGTAATTGCTGAAAACAAACAAACAAAAAAGACCAAGTAAAGGTAAAAAAGGTACAGTATTAACCAGGCAGATATGATATATGTAGTGAGACATAGGAAAGACATGAGCATAGAAGTGATCAAAAATTCAAAGGCTATGACTGGTTGAATTCTGAAAAAATTGTTGGATGTTGTCATGACTATAATCAGTAGCACCTTTTAGGTAAAGTCTGAGACTGACACAGGCATAAGAATGTTAATTTTACTTTAATGACTGCCTATGTGCCTTAGGATAATTCCCTTTTCTTGGGAGAACATGATAAAGAGGCCATGAAGTATATAGGTGTAATATTTTTGAGCAGTGTTTCAAGCTCTACCCCAGAGAAGAGTGAGGGTAAAGGACTATGAGGATGGTACTAATGTACTCAGGGTTGGTTATTTCAGAATACAGGGTTGAAGATATGGAACAGCATGTATGCAAACAGGCAGACAATAAAGAAGGACTCTGATAAGCCACGATCACTAAACATTATGAGTGACAGAGGCCCTCTTAGATAAGAGGGAGCTAGCTGGAGGGTGTGGGTGGAGAAGGAGGAAAAGAAGGAGACAAACTCCTTCCTTCTAGTTTAGCTTTCTAAGCCTTAGTTTCTCATTCATAAAAGAAAAATAATAGTGGAACTGGCCTTTGAACACTGCTATGTGTATAAAATAATAATTATATGGAGGGGATTTAAATGATATCTGGTCATCAAGAGCTCAATAAAAGTTAGTTACCATTGTTCTCATTAATGTTTTAATTATCACAGAAGTGAAGAGTGTGAATCTTGTCCTAGAATGCCCCATTTGCTTAAAGTGTGAGATATGGACCTTGAATCTGCTCTATTTTCCATTTGCCTTAAAGCTGTATGTATTTTTGCTTTGAAATCAGAGGACTGGGTTTAGGATCTTGCCCTACTTCAGTAGCTCTGTGATCTTGGAGAAGTCGCTCAACCTCTTTCAGTTTCAATTTCCACATCTATAAAATAGTAATATTTCTATTTCATACAGCTATTCTTGGTAAGGATTATAAAAGTAAATGAGTTTAAAATATGTATGACAGTGATAAACATTAATAAACACTCAATTTCATGTATATACACAAATAGCCATATATAAACTACATTTACACATATGCATGCATACATACATATGCACAAACATGCCATCCTTTATTCTTTTAACTCTGAAAAGAATAATAATTTTTTAGCTTGATGAAACTTAGTCATTTCACTCATTCTCACTCTCTTTTCAGTCTCTGTTTCTGTCTCATTCACATTCACACACACTATGTAGGCAAAATGTTTATGGGTCACACTTATACTATTCATTAATTCAGACAAGCCTTTCCTGATTATTATTAAAAACTTTATCTTGCATTTTAGGGAAATTTATATTTTCAGTTTGGTTTCATATCTTTTTCTCTTCTCTGTCTGAACAAATCATTCCAATGCTTTATTATTTAGCTCATTGTTTTTAAAACTCTTTAGATCACCTAAATTAGAATACTTGTTTTGCTACAGATCTTTGGCATCTATTTTCCCAAATATTTGCTTATTTTTAAATTCTGTACTGCTCTTAAATATTTCTTAGGCCCTGGCCGGTTGGCTCAGTGGTAGAGCATCGGCCTGGTGTGCGGAAGTCCCGGGTTTGATTCCCGGCCAGGGCACACAGGAGAGGCGCCCATCTGCTTCTCCACCCCTCCCCCTCTCCTTCCTCTCTGTCTCTCTCTTCTCCTCCTGCAGCCGAGGCTCCATTGGAGCAAAAGATGGCCTGGGTGCTGGCGATGGCTCCTTGGCCTCTGCCCCAGGCGCTAGAGTGGCTGTGGTCACGACAGAGCGATGCCCTGGATGGGCAGAGCATCGCCCCCTGGTGGGCGTGCTGGGTGGGTCCTGGTCGGGCGCATGGGGGAGTCTGTCTGACTGCCTCCCCGTTTCCAGCTTCAGAAAAATACAAAAATATATATATATATATATATTTCTTTAACATATTAACCTGTCATACTTTGCCCAACATCTTAAAATCCCACGGTATCAGAAATGTTAATATTGCCAAAATGACTCCCATGAAGTTTTGAGTAGATTAAGGTCTACCTTATCTTGCAAATAAATTTGAATATGTAACATTTGCATAAACACTCTAATGTTGAAAAAAAAATACCTCTCTGCCCATTCTTTCTTTAAATCTAAGGTCTAATGTCTCCATTTGCATTGGCAATGAATAAATTAAATTCAGAAATCTATCTGAAGTTCTTTTGCCTTAAATGTAGCCCAAGACTGACTTTGTACATGTCCTCCATTATCCATCAGGCACATGTGGCCCAAACTCTAACCCTGGCTCATAAGCAAAGATGATTATTCTTTCTGAAAGCCCATATCAAGTGGTGCTGCTAAAATAGGGATAAACAATTAGCTATTTTATCATATGCAGAGAAATTACCTCACTAAAATAAAAACATTTTCCTAGACTTCTTTCTTTAAACTTAATTTGAAATAAAATTTTATAACCATTAGATGACACATATCAATAAATATCACTTCATAATAGTTATCATTATCCCAAATTAACTACTATACTGATTACTACTCTGAATACTACTGTTGCTAGTGACTATTTCATGACCACCTACTATAAGCTTACACCTGAGGCTAGACTAAAAATTACTTATCTTTGCCATGGCTGGGTAGCTCAGTTGGTGAGTGTCGACCCAATATGCCAAGTTTATGAGTTCAATTCCGGTCAGGGCACATAGTAGAATCAACCAATGAATGCATAAATAAGTGGAATGCAAATTAATGTCTTTCCATCTCTCTCTCTCCTTTCCTCTCTCTCTAAAAAAAAAAATCAATCATTTTTTTTAAATAAAAATGATTTATCTTTATGCACCCTACATATGATAGTTTCTTTTTCTCCTCAGAGATATTTATCAACCAGTGAGCAACTTTCTGTCCTTTCTTTTCCTAGTACCGAGATAATAGAGGCCTTACCATAGTAAGATTTACAAAAAATATACAAACGCTAGTTCTGAGTAACAATGTAGAGAAAAAGCTCCCTACCACCTGTACCAAACTTAAATGTGAGCAAAAGGTAAAAATTTTATTGTTTTAAGTCATTGAGAATTGGGAGCTGTTTATTTATTTAATTTTATTTTTTGGTATTTATCCGGAGTGAGAAGCAGGGGGAGGCAGACAGACAGACTCCCACATAAGCCCAACCAGGATCCACTTGGAATGCCCACAGGGGACGATGCTCCGCTCATCTGGGGTGTTGCTCCACTGCAATCGGAGCCATTCTAGCACCTGAGGTGGAAAAAGTCATGGAGCCATCCTGGGTGCCTGACCCAATTTTGCTCCAGTGGAACCTTGGCTGTGGGAGAAGAAGAGAGAGATAGAAAGGAAGGAGAGAGGGAAGGGTGGAGAAGCTGATGGGTGCTTCTCCTGTGTGCCCTGGCCGGGAATTGAACTCAGGATTTCCACAAGCCGATCCAACGCTCTATCGCTGAGCCAACAAGCCAGGCCAGGAGCTGTTTATTTTGACAGAAAAGCCTAACCTAATTTGACTGACTTGATATTATTGACTAGAAAAAATGTTCCTTAAAATTGTTTTTTGAATTTTAAGTAGGTATTCTTTTCTTTCTGTGTGTGTGTGTGTGCTGTTAAACAGAATCCGAGGCTAAATTAAAAATTATTTATCTTTGTATAAAAGAATAGTAGATCTTTATATCTGATTAAAAGTGTAAGTAATACTCCTAAAACTTTCATGGAAATATATCAACTTTGTCATTAGCAATAAGTAATAATACCATGTGCACTCCTGCTCAGAGTAGTTGCTCAATGTTTGCAATTGTATGAGTGATATCTAAAGGGTGTGTGGCCTTTTGAAAAAACGTAGAACTATTATAAAATTCAGTCATGCATGGCCTGTGACCCGAGGCTTGACCTTAAACTTTACCAAGACATCTATTATTGCAGAGATGACTTAATGCACTTGTTCCCTGAGGGCTGTCAGAGTAGCCACGTCACCAGAAGACAGCATTTCTAGACCATATTATCATAATTCCCTGCTAAAAAGGATTCACTAAATTGAGATTTAATGTTGTAACTTTAGGTTTTATTGAGGGTCAATGTAAAAAATGTTCATTTGAACATTTCTGTCTTTTACAGATCCCTCAGTTAGGACGTCATTCATCATATTACCAATTGTTACACAAATAATGACCACACACGACACAAATCTCTTTAAATTTAAAGCCTGAGAAACACTTTTCTTTCTAGAAAAGTGGCTGTTCTGTTTATCATTAATCAATGACAATTATATAATATAATCACTCATTAATTCTTACTTGAAGTTTAACTAGATTAACTGATTTACCTGAAAGGTTGGTAATGCTCATTTAAAAAAATTATTTAGCATGTTTCTATTTTTATTTATTTCTTAAATGATGAAACTGCTTCAATTTTCAGAAGAATAAAAAATACAAATTCTAGTTGTGAATTAACATTTGCTACAATCATTTACTTTCTGCTTGTTTTTTTCTTTTAACTGAATTCCTTGAGAACAAGGACCTTGTTCATGCATCTCTGTATTGTTTCAGGAAAATGAGAATAAATACGTGTTACTGTGAAACCAGAGCCTGGATTCACATTTTCACTCCATCTCTTACTAACCACATGACACTTAGCAAATTATGTTAATTCATTAACCTTAGTTTTCTTCTCAACAAAGTACCACAACTTTACATGTACCATTGTTGAGAGGATGGATAATACATATAACTGTTTCCACATCAGTAGGGTATTCACCAAATGCAGCAAATTCTACCACAACCTCTTTCTCTTCCACAAAGAAAGCGACAATAAGGAACACAATGATGCTATCATTTATCCCTTAAGGATGTACCTTCAAAGAGAACTTAAAAAAATGTGTACATGACATTTTCTGAAGTCCTATTCTCAGGAAAAGGGGAGGGAAGGATAGAGAATAGAGTGGGCGAGGCTAGAGATAAATAGGAACATTATTAAGTTTCAGCCTGAGACCAGCTCTGACTGATCTCACAGGGCCTGTGAAATTGAACAGCAAGCAGTCAGAGTTATTTCTGCCTTAAGGCAAAGAATTAGGCTTTGTATCCTCTCAGTCACTGGTACAGACTTCCAGGGCCTGAGGCGTTGTGGTGCCTAACTACCCAGACAGGGTGATACATATTTGGGTAAGGACAATTATCCAGAGAAGGGTCCACCTGTGAGATGTCAACAGCCAAAACTTGCAATAGCTAGGAGATGGGTAACCTGCCACGTGAGGGGATCTGGCAGGAGTAACAACATATGTTACAGCTTTATTAGCTTTCTCTGGATTTGTACCTTCCCTTAGAACAATAGTTCTCAACCAGGGACAATTTTGCATTTGGCAGTGTCCGGGGACATCTTTGGTTATCACAACAGAGTGGTTGGGGGCACTAGCATCTAGTGAATAATCTAGGGATACTGCTAAACATTCCACAATGCACAGGACAGCTCCTTTCCCAATAATTATCCAGCCCCAAATCCCAAATGCTAGCAATGCCAAGGATGAGAAACCCCGAGTAAACAAATATATAAAAGTCAATGCTTACTATTAATTACAAAAGTTATTATTGACTTTCTATTAATATCATTCAGACTTTACTAATCAAAAGAGAAAACTATGAGCTTGCACTGATTTCGCTAAGAAAAAGCAGACACACCCATATCACAAACACACCCTCACCAGGACTTTTATCTTGTGAATACAACTGCATTACTTCATGATTTGAAGCAACTAGCATTAAGTTCAGCAGGAGTGATAGACTAAAATGGCTACCTCCGCAAATGTCATCCATGCTGTCTTGTGTCTTTTTTCACATCCACTTTCACTTCTGCCTTTTTCCACACCCTTATGGATTTTGATGCTAGCACTTTGCTGTCCTAGAATCTCTAGCTCCTTGGTTTTTATTGTCCTCCCCTTTTCTTTTGTGTTTTTCCCCCTGGCTTCGAACAGAACTCACAGACATTAGGATGTTGGCTTCCAGCATCGCTCTTTCCTTCAGCTGCACTTTGCCTAATGGGGAACCTGGCACATTCTACAGCTGTCAAATGCTTCTTGCTCCATTCATGGCCTCTTTTTCCAGCTCCTTGAAATTCTGTGCTTCAGATTGTCTAGCATACAATCGAAATAATTAATCCTCTTTCTTTTTTTCTAAGGGTTGATAAAAATTAAGCTTTTTTTTTCTTAAACAGAAATAGCCTTTCCCATTAAGTCTTAAATTCTTTCGATATTTTCCTTTTTAATAATATCTGACACACAAATAAGAATATGGCAATTATTATAAGAAGTAAATTTAAGAGTAGAGAGTCTCACATATCATTTATATTTTTCTTCCCACCCTCCTCTTTTTTTATCAACTTGTGTGGGTGTGTGTACCTCATCCAGATGTTTTATACACTTCATTTTTTAACTGCAAAGAGGATTTAATTTTACAAAACAGATCACTGCTGTTTCATGAGAGATACTAAATAGTCTCAGTAAATCCATGTCAAATCAATAGTATAATAAGGAGCAATAAGGGCACATGTCTCACTTTTATCTGTATCTAAAATTAACAGGTAATTCCCAAAGCCTTTGATCTCATTTTACTGATGTACAATTGTTGAAGCAAAAATATTTTTAAAACAAATCAAAACAAAGTATGTGCTACTTCATGTTATAATTTATCACTTAGGGGAGAAAGGAAAATTTTGGAAAGGAACTGTGATGGGAAAGAAATAACCAAAGGGAATGAGATCAAGGGTTCTGGAAAGATGGTTAAATGGGAAGCACCAGAACTCGGTCTTCCCTCCCAGGCCACAACTGTACGGGTAGAATCTATCTGATGTAACTATTTAGGAACCCTGCAATCTACTAAAGACTTGTAACTTTCAGAGAAAGGCTTGGAAGTGACATTATAATTAATTTATATTAATTTCAGCTCTTAGCAACTACTTATTCTCCATACCTCAACCACTTGGCAGGCAGCTATCCACATGGTCCTGAGGCAGCTTGCACACAACTGGTAAGAGCCATAGTAAGTAAAGGGGACCCTGTCCTCCGAGTAGCAGAACTCTGTACCCTGATTGCTATTTTTCATCACAGAGATGCAGACAAGAAACAGTGGTCATCTACCTTTGTTAGATCTATCCTTATTGTTGTTACATCTACCTTTATTATTATAAGCTCTTCCCACTCTGGCTAAAGTGACTTCCAGGGGACTCAAGTTTCAGTACCTTATTTCCTTCCTTCATTTTCCCTTTCTACATTATTGGAAGCTAGACATTGAAGAAAGAAACATTCAAAAGCAACCACATATACAGGGGAAATTTTAAACTCACTGTGCATGCCCAGGGGAAAGTGCAGTGTTAGAAAAGTCTTGAGTAGACTTTGGATTACAATATAAGCTGATTTTAGCACAGAGATAGCCTTAAATAATCTAAAAGTAAAACAAAACATAACAAAGCATAAAGAAAACAAGCAAACAAACCAAAAAGCACACCCTAGAAAACAAAAAGTGTTTGATTTCCAGAGTTACCATATTGTTAGATGCAAATGTCTAGTTAAAAAATAAAGTACATGGCCCTGGCCGGTTGGCTCAGTGATAGAGCATCGGCAGGGTGTGCAGGAGTCCCGGGTTCGATTCCCGGCCAGGGCACACAGGAGAAGCGCCCATCTGCTTCTCCACCCCTCCCCCTCTCCTTCCTCTCTGTCTCTTTCTTCCCCTCCCGCAGCCGAGGCTCCATTAAAGCAAAGATGGCCTGGGCACTGAGGATGGCTCTGTGGCCTCTGCCTCAGACGCTAGAATGGCTCTGGATGCAACAGAGCGATGCCCCAGATGGGCAGAGCATCGCCCCCTGGTGGGTGTGCCAGGTGGATCCCGGTCGGGCGCATGCGGGAGTCTGTCTGACTGCCTCCCTGTTTCCAGCTTCAGAAAAATGCAAAAAAATAAAAAATAAAAATAATAAAGTACATCATATACAAAAAAAACAGATATGTTTCATTCGAAGGAACAAAAACCAACAGAAAATGTTCATGAGAAAGGAATAATAGCAGATCTATACACAAAAAAATTTTAAGACAACTTAAAGATGTTTAAAGAACTAAAGGAGGACATGGAGAAAGTCAAGAATATGACATGAACAAAATGGAACTATCAATAAAAAACATAAAAGAAACCAAAAAAATCTGGAATTAAAAGGTACCATAACTAAAATGGAAAAAAAAAATCACTACATGGGATTTAAAGTCAGGTTTGATCAAGGAAAAGAATCAGCAAACTTTCAGTTAAGACAAAGAAATAAACAAATATGGGAACCAGACAGAAAAAAGACTAAAGAAAAGTGAGCAGACCACATATACAGGGGCAGATTCTAAAGAAACGTGGGACATGTTCAAGCTGATCAGCATATCCATTTTAAGAGTCTCAGAAGAGAGAAAGAGAAAATGAAAGAAAGCATATTTGAAGAAATAATAACTGAAAAATTCCCAAACTAGATGTAATACATGAATATAAACATCCATAATGCTCAGTGAAATCTAATTGAAATGAACTCAAAAATACTTACACCAAGACACATTATAATCAAATTTCTGAAAACAAAAAAACAAAAGAAAATTCTGAAACCAACAAGAGGAAGGCAACTGCTCACTTAGAAGGGCCTGTCAATAAGATAATAAACATATTTTTCATCAGAAATTTTGAAGGCAAGATGGTAGTGAGATAATACATATATTCAAAGTTTGAAAAGAAAAATTGTCAGTTGAGAATACTATATTCAGCAAAACAGTCCTCCAAAAGTGTAAAGGGGAAAGTAAGATTTTTTTGGATAATCAAAGTTGAGCAAGTTTATTACCACTAGAGCTTCCTTACAAGAAATGCTAAAGGGAGTCCTGCAGGTTGAAATGAAAGACACTAGTCAGCACCTCAAAGTTGTATGATGACATAAAGATCTCAATAAAGTAAATATGTGGGCAATTATAAAAGCTAGTATTATTGGAACAATTTTTGTATAACTCTACTTTTTTCTTTTCTAAGAATTTAGGAAGGTAATAAATTTAAAGAAATTAGTCTAGAAGTTAGTATTAAAATAATTTTGATTTTCACCTCCACATTTTGTTTTCTATATAATTTAAGATACTAATGGATTAAAATGTTTGTTAGTTTATGTTTTTGGATACACAATGTATAAAGATATTTTTTGTGACATTAACAACTGAAAGTGATGGTGAGAGTGCTGTTAAAGAAGCAGAATTTTTAAAGTAATTAAAGTTAAGCTGGTATAAATTCAAGACAGAATGTTACAACTTTAGTATGTTAAATGTAATCCCCACGGTAATCACAAAGAAATATATACATGAGAAAATGAGAAATTTAAACATTTTACTATAAAATAAAATAAATTCTAAGAAAGAGTCTTAGAGTTTATTTAACACCAAGTTTTAGTTTTATAGATAGAGGAGAAACAGACCCTAAAGAGAGTAATGTCAAGGCTAAAGAGAGTAATGTCTCCTAATTTGGAGTTCAGTAGTTTCCTATTGTCTTATGTTGTAGGTAAAGGATTATGTTCTGGTCAGCCCTTCTTAAAATCCAGGATCATTAAATTATCATTATTATTAATTAATACTGTATTCTAGTCAGTATTTTTCTGTCTTTAAATTAAAACTATTCCTTAGCTCTTGTTATCTGTAGTAACCATTTTAACTGGGTGTACTAATACCATCTTCTATCATTTGTCATTAAACTCACTGGGAGGCTTACTTTCGGTAACAATAAAGTAAAGAACATGAAGGCCCTGGCCGGTTGGCTCAGTGGTAGAGCGTCGGCCTGTCGTGCAGAAGTCCCGGGTTCGATTCCCGGCCAGGGCACACAGGAGAAGCGCCCATCTGCTTCTCCACCCCTCCCCCTCCCCTTCCTCTCTGTCTCTCTCTTCCCCTCCCGCAGCCGAGGCTCCATTAGAGAAAAGATGGCCCGGGCACTGGGGATGGCTCCTTGGCCTCTGCCCCAGGCGCTGGAGTGGCTCTAGTCGCAGCAGAGTGATGCCCCGGATGGGCAGAGCATCGCCCCCTGGTGGGCAGAGCGTCGCCCCTGGTGGGCGTGCCGGGTGGATCCCGGTCGGGCGCATGCAGGAGTCTGTCTGACTGTCTCTCCCCGTTTCCAGTTTCAGAAAAATACAAAAAAAAAAAAAAAAAAAAGTAAAGAACATGGGAGTTAGATTCTGATCTGGTTCTGCCATTAGATTTTTTTCATGAATTAGGGCAAGCCAGTGAAAGTCCTTAACCTATTTCATTATTTGTAATATTAATTTGAGTTAGATATAACATGAATAGATTATTTTAAAGATTCTTTCAAATGCTATTACAACTAGCTACGCAGCACAATCAGCATTTTCTAGATAATGTAACACAGATTGGTGTATCCACTATGATAAACAGTATGAATGGTCCTCAAAAAAATTAAAAACGGAACTGCCTTATGACCCAGGAATTCTACTTCTGCTGTATATCTGAAGAAACTCCAAACACTATTTTGAAAAAAATATATATGTACCCTATGCTCATGGTAGCATTATTTACAATAACCAAGTTATAAAAGCAGTCCAAGAGCCCAACAATACATGAGTGGATAAAAAGTGGAGGTACATATACACAATGGAATACTACTCAGCCATAAAAAATGTAATCTAGGCCCTGGCTGGTTGGCTCATTGGTAGAGCGTTGGCCTGGCGTGCAGGATTCCTGGGTTCGATTCCCGGCCAGGGCACACAGGAGAAGCGCCCATCTACTTCTCCACCCCTCCCCCTCTCCCTCCTCTCTGTCTCTCTCTTCCCGTCCCGCAGCGAAGGCTCCATTGGAGCAAAGTTTGCCCAGGCACTGGGGATGGCTCTATGGCCTCTGCCTCAGGTGCTAGAATGGCTCTGGTTGCAACAGAGCAACACCTCAGAAGGGCAGAGCATCACCCCCTGGTGAGCATGCTGGGTGGATCCCGGTCAGGCGTATGCGGGAGTCTGTCTGACTGCCTCCCCGTTTCTAACTTCAGAAAAAAAAAACCAAACTGTAATCTTACCATACGCAACAGCATGAATGAATCTAGAGGGCATTATGCTAACACAGTCAGAGAAAGACAAATACCATATAGTTTCACTTATATGTGGAATCAAAAGAACAAAATAAATGAATAAACAAAATTGAGATACAGAGAATCGAGTTATGATTACCAGAGGTTTGGGGGTTTAGGGTATGGGTGAAAAGGTGAAGGGATTAAGAAGTACAAATATATAGTTACAAAATGGTCACAGGGATGCATAAGAAATGCAGTAAACAGCCTGACCTGTGGTGGCACAGTGGACAAAGCATCGACCTGGAATGCAGAGGTCCTCAATTCTAGACCCCGGGCTTGTCTGGTCAAGGCACATATGAGAAGTAACTACTATGAGTTGATGCTTACTGCTCATGCCCCCCCTTTTCTCTGTCTCTCTCTCTAAAGTCAATAAATAAAATCTTTTTTTTTAAATACAGTAAACAATATTCTAATAACTATGTATTATGCTACCTGAGTACTGAAAATATTTTGGGGAACACTTTTTAAAGTATATGATTATCTAACCACTATGCTATATACCTGAAATTATACAAAATAAGATTAAATGTAAATTGTTATTGAAAAATAAAAAATAAAAAATCTAATTCATTGTGACATCAGTTTACCTAGATACTAAGAGAACTTAGTCTACTTTACTACAACACATTAAAACAAGAAAGCAGCACCCCACAACTTTTATTTTTTTTAAATATGTTATTTTAATCACTAACATCTAATTCCTTCTATTTGCTCCCTACCTAACACTAAACAAACACACAAACAAAACAGTCCAGAGTTAAGTTTATTGGTAAAGAGGATTCTCTCTTAACTTTTTCTCCTGACCCTTCTCTGCATTCCTCTTCCCTTCTTCATTTCTTTTACTTCTCCCCATTTCCCTTCATGTATCTCCCTGCCGCTTTTTAAAATCTATAAATACTTCAGCTAATTTTCCAAATCTTCTTTAGTTTCCCTAGTTTTCTTGATGACTCCCAGAGACCACCGTAAATTCAGAAAGCTCATTAACTAATTCCTTTAATGTCTTAACATGGCAAGCACATTAACCTAAGTCATTCTGTATGTACATGATTGCCTAAGTTCTGTAGGCTCTGGTGGCTCTTTTGCTCAATAGCTGTATTGTTGCTGTTTCTTTATATTCCTAATTGGATGCATACTGCCCTTTAACTTCTGCTAAAGCTAAGTTTCAGCTGCTTGGCAAATTTTCAGTCTTGCTGATCTTTTCCCCCTGACTGACTAGTTTTATTTATTTATTCAATTTTTTAAATTGTGGCTTTGGCACACCTACCTCAGGATAGGAAAGCACAATTAAACACATTAAAGGAAATACACAAAACATGGTGATTACATAATCAGTGTTAAGTAGTATAAAATATTGTTGATCTAAAAACAATACTTGAGTAAAGGGTAATTTTAAGAGTACAAACAATTTAAATTTTCTTCTCCTAAATTTTATTTTATATATATACAGGCTAGACTATAACAACATTTTTTTTTTATAGTGAGACAACTTTCACAAAGTA
Source organism: Saccopteryx bilineata (assembly GCF_036850765.1). Lineage (NCBI taxonomy): Eukaryota > Metazoa > Chordata > Mammalia > Chiroptera > Emballonuridae > Saccopteryx > Saccopteryx bilineata. The sequence continues at coordinate 67,766,757 of NC_089498.1, forward strand.
TTATAGCTTCCACACTTGACACTGTGAATAAGAACACTAGAGAAACAACTGATGTAGTACATATGGGAGTGCCTTTGGGTGATCCAGACACATTTTAATTTTTTCAGAGTTATACTTTTACTGTATTCCTAAATTGGTATATTGATAAGTCAAGGTGGCTGAAAACTATCCATAACAGTATGCTTAATTATGTAGTTTGGTCATGTTTTCCTATTATTATTTTCAATTTAATTTTTACATACTGTATTTGCTCTTCCTTTGGAGAAATAATTGTCATTGGAAGGCCATGTTGGCTTCATTTTTATATGATTGAAGGATAAGCTGAAGCTGAGTCAGGGTCCACACTCCAGGCAATATCATGGAGCTCAGTCTTGTAGAACAATGTCTAGCATACAGTATATCTGATTACTACCTCAAATCATTACTGTTAAGTTGGACTATTTTCTTTTCTGAGCAATACTGAAATGTGTTTGAATATGTGGACATCTTTACATTGTTCTTTTGCCCAATGAAACTGTGGATCTAGCACTCAAATCTTAATCTTAAGAGAAAACTACTCCTTCTATTTTGCCAAAATATGTGACCCATTAGAAAGAAATTCTTCAACTTTCTATTTATCTGTACCTAACTGTGTATATATCTTCATTCATTTTTATACTGGCTCAGAAGTACTTTTTTTTTATAAATAAATTTTTATTTTAATGGGGTGACATCAATAAAACAGGGTACATATATTCAAAAAAAACATTTCCAGGTTATCTTGTCATTTAGTTCTGTTGCATACCCATCACCCAAAGAGAGATCATCCTCTGTCACCCTCTATCCAGTTTTCTTTGTACCCCTCCCCCTCCCTCTCCCTTCTCCCCTCCCCCCACCCCCCATAACCACCCCACTCCTGTCCATGTCTCTTAGTCTTGTTTTTATGTCCCACCAATGTATGGAATCCTGCAGTTCTTGTTTTTTTTCTGATTCACTTATTTCACTCCGCATACTGTTATCAAGATTCTACCATTCTGCTGTAAGTGATCCGATGTCATCATTTCTTCTAGCTGAATAGTATACCATGGTGTATATGTGCCCCATCTTCTTTATCCAGTCTTCTATTTTTTTGTACAGTGATTAAAAGCCTTTAATCAAACTCTTGGCCAATAAAGCAAGAATCCATAAAACAGTAGTGTCCTTAAGATGTTCACCAAGTCCAAGTTGGCCCCAACACCATGCCAAATTCCTGAAAAATGCAACCCAACCACAGTTCAGTCTGTTAGGAGCTGTCACAGGGAGCAGGAGTCCAGGAAAAGTCCACATCCAGGAAAAGTCCTCATGGCACTGGAATTGTTGTCACCATTCTATACTTTGCAGCTCTTGTCCAAGTCCTAATGACCGCTGCTTCTAGCTGGTAATGATTCAGGTAGACTGGAAAAACCATTTGCAGCATGCGTGGATATGGAGCTTCTGTTCTCCTCTGCCTGGAGAGATGAGACCAGGTTGCTTTTCCCTGGAGCTCTGCAACTGTGGCATGGTAAAGAGAACCTTGGGCTACACTAAGCTGGGTGGCAAAGGTAGATTTATAATAGAAGTTGGCAAAAGGGGGAAAGAGAGTTCTAAATTAGGAGTAGGTCCCAGCCTGAAATATGAGTGGGACATTGAGGTAGGAGGGATAAAGGAAACACTATATATTAAGCAAAGCAGCAGAAAATAGGACTATCAACACCCACAACAGAGATCTTTGAGGGAAGAATAAAAAACCTGACTATTCAGGCAAAACATAGTTAAGTGGCCCTTGTGCAAATGAGATCAGTTTACCTGCTTCTTGGAAGAAATACCCTAGGCTTGTCCACAGTGTCGTAGATAGGGCCGACGGCCCTGGGCACCTTCAGCCTTCAGTGGCAAACCCTAGCTTTCTGGGCAAGGTTAGGTCATAGGTGGCTGGAGCAGGGCTGGAAGAGACTAAACCCTCCCTTAGAGGAGTGAGGGGAAAGCCTACCTTCCAGCGTCCCTGTTTCCTCACAGTAGAGGCATGTAAGCCTGGCAGGCTTTAGCTCAATGACCTTCCTTTCCACTATTGAAGCAGGACCCAGATGGCATCCTATGAGACCCTTTTGGGGCATTGGAGCCTTTAAGGGTGTATCCTAAAAGCTGGTAGTTCCCCTGATCTCTATTGGGCTTTTTCTGCCTCTAGGTATCTTAAAAGCCATGCTCAGAAGATCTCGCTGAGGGGTTTGAGGATCCCCATCTGCCTATACAAATCTTCTCCATATATCTGGAGCTATTTGGAAAAAGACAAAACAGTGTTATTAGCTGCATCTAATAAAGAAGGTAGTAGTTTGCAGGCGAAAAAGATTTGGTGTCTCCTGTTCATCAGCATTCAAAAGAAATGTAAATTTTTTATTTTTTTTAATAAAGAAGCATGATATGGTAGACCCCTATGAGTTCCAGGATATGACTACCCCCTTTTAATTTTTTTTTAAATTGACCTTAAAATGTTTGCTGAGTACACTTTAATAATACCTTAACTTTAAAGATTGTAAGCATGACAAAATACAGTAAATGCTTTTGCTCCATATGCAGGAGCATTTTCAGTTTAGCCAGTTTAGGAAATCCAATAATAGAACAATGCATACAGACAATGAGTAATAACATGCTTAGCAGCCTCTCCTGTTCTGACAGAGGTTACTATAGATCCAGAATATGTATCCACTGTAATGTGGACATACGAGTGTTTGCCAAATGAAGGTATATGAGTAACATCCATCTGCCAAAGTTGTCCTGGTAGGGGTCCTTGAGGGTTAACTCCAAATGAAGGGGCAGTATAGGACCCCTTGGACAGGATTTCCCAATCTGCCATGCTGCTTCCCGGGAAAGTTGAAACTGTTTACACCGGGCTGCAGCGTTCTGGTGATGAATAGTATGAGACTGACTTGCTCGGTCTGTCATGGTTGCTCCATATAATTTTCTTTTGGGTAGCTTGATCAACAAGGGCATTCCTAGGCCCTGGCTGGTTGACTCAGTGGTAGAGCATTGGCCTGGTGTGCAGGATTCCCTGGTTCGAGTCCCAGTCAGAGCACACAGAAGAAGTGCCCATCTACTTCTCCACCCCTCCCCCTCTCCTTCCTCTCTGTCTCTCCCAGAAGTACTTTTGTTTTTAATCAAACCTAGTCTTTCTATCTGTTTTCTTAATTCCATTCCCTCTTGCTTAAGATTGTTCCTGGCTTCTTTTGCTCTTTACCTAATAATTTTTTCAATTGCTGCCATCTTAAAAAGTACATAAAATAAAAATGTTAACAAAAAGAAGAAAGAATAAGAAAAAGAAGCTTTCAGCAATTCTATGTTTCTTTATATATCTTTCTTAGTCTATTTTATCATATTTTCATTGCTACTGCATAATTCTTTATTCAGCCTACTATGATCTAATTTGCTTACACTATATTACTGATACTGCTTTGGGAAAGATATAAAGATCCAACATGTATTTTGAGGTTCAGTCAACCTGAAATTTCTGAATTATTTATAGTCATTGGCTACCGTACCTTCAATCACTCAACAATATTTAAGGACCATATAGTCTAGTGGAAAATATGCATAAAAAAGATAATTACAACATATGTGAATACTGCTGTGATTCTGATAATCAAAAAAGGATACAGTAGAGATTGTTAAGTGCTATCCAATATGCATTCTTCTTCACAGGAACAATGATGATTTTATTGGGAAAAGCAATGTGCTCAGAGTAAAGCACACACAAACAAATTTTAGATTTTGCAGCATCCCTTGCAGTTACTTATAGCCGTATAATTAAGTTCTAGACAATAATATGTAAAAGAAAGCATTTGGAAGGGACTTAAAAAGATGTAATAAATGATTGTTTCTGTTTTTCTATCTGTCTGGAATATAAAAGCCATAGCTAGAGTTAGAGCTAGAAATGAAAGCCAGAAATCAAGGATAGTAAAGCAGAAAGACAAAAGTGCCTGACTGTGAGGCTGTCATAACAGTCCCGAGTTGCCCATTCTCAGACTTTTTTATGGAGTCAGTAAACTCCAAAATTTGCTTAAAGTCCCACAGCTAGGATTCGGCATCTAATACAGCAGGCACATTAGAATCATTTGTGTGTAGAAAAAGTTTTCTGGATCTCTGTCTCAGTTAAATTTTGTCTCATTTAACATAATTCCACTGGATGGTCCCATCTATTTCTCCTTCATGCTTCTGAGTTTCTTAGCCATATATCCATTCTCTTAGATCTTACTCTTTGGATGACCGCTAGTCACTTAAATTTAACAAGCAAAGTCTGAATAAACTGTCTTACCCTTCTTAATCTACTCTTCCTTCTACATAGGGCTTTTGGTTAATGATGCCACTGTTGAATAAGTTACCAAATCTCAAAATCTTGGGGATAAATTCATTCCTTTTTCTTCAGCCTTAACATTCAATAGCCCACTGACTCTAATAATTTCTACCCTAGAATTTTTTCTTGTACTGATACTCTACTTTCCATTCTCACTAATGCTGCCTTAATCTACATTCTCACTATTACTCTCAGACATTTCCTTTTTTTTTTTTTTTCCTGTATTTTTCTGAAGTTGGAAATGGGGAGGCAGTTAGACAGACTCCCGCATGCGCCCAACCGGGATCCATCTGGCATGCCCACCAGGGGGCAATGCTCTGCCCATCTGGGCGTTGCTCTGCCGCAATCAGAGCCATTCTAGTGTCTGAGGCAGAGGCCACAGAGACATCCTCAACGCCCGGGCAAACTTTGCTCCAAAGGAGCCTTGGCTGCAGGAGTGGAAGAGAGAGACAGAGAGGAAGGAGAGGGGGAGGGGTGGAGAAGCAGATGGGCGCCTCTCCTGTGTTCCCTGGCCGGGAATCGAACCTGGGACTCCTGCACGCCAGGCCGACACTCTACCACTGAGCTAACCGGCCAGGGCCAGACTTTTCTTTTTTAAATTTCTAAATAGGCCTCTTCCCCCAGGTACTCCCTCATCTTTTGGATATGTGTGTATCTATTTCAAACTTAAATGTTTTCAATTACTCTCAATTATCTATAACGTCAGATTAAAATGCTAAAATTGGTTCTTTTGAAACAGCCCCAGTTTTTTTTTTCTGGTCCTCTTCAATTTCCTACCTTCCCAATACATACATACTAGTACCAAATATAATTGCTGCCAGCTACATAAGACTATTCAATATTTCCATAAAATTACATACTTTGTTTTATTTCAGTTGTCCATGTACCCTGAATTATTTTTTTCTCTTCTTTCCCCATAAGCATACATTTGATTTTACTTTTTAATCAAGGTACAATTAGTCAAGCCATTTATGGGGCTTTCGCTTGCCCACTTGCCACATCAGTGGAATTATTTATCACCTCTTATTAGGTGCTTCCGGGCATACTACTGTTATATAGTTTGTGATACTGTTTTGGAGTCATTCTTGTATATTTAGGCGTATTGTATGTACATATTGGAGCATCTTGAAGGAAGCACCATGTATTCATCATTTCATCCCCCAGATGTTCTACCACGCCTGGTACCGAAAGGATGCTCAATTCATAGTTGGAACTATGGGCTAACTACACTTTGGTTTATTTGTAAGAACATATAGTTTCGATTTAAGTGCTTGCACATAGATATAAGAGCGATTCAAAAATAATTTAAATTAAATGCTCTATTATGAAAAAGTTTTTCAAAGTTTTTTCTGCTATAATCTCATTTTCTTTACCCTATATTCTAAAACCCTGAAAGCACCATAACCATTCACTTCAGAAATGCATTCCATTTACTTCTTATTAAGCAATATGTTTGCTTAAAGTAATGTTTCATGAACCTGATTCTTAAATTCAAACTTTATTTAGTGAACTTTAAATAATCTGTAATCTTGAGTAGCACATTTATGTAATTTTTAATTATGTAGTTTCCCTGCTTTAGAATCATGTTTGTTATACCGTATTTAGAACATTTTATAGAAAAAAAAAAGTGACTTAGATAAGACCTTCTCAATTTAAAGGAAAATAAAAAGAAGAAGATAAGAATGCACAGTCACAAAGAGATTAAAGAAAGTATGCTTTGGCACACACAAATGAAATGTATTCTCAAAGCTTTCCAGAATCTTCCTGCAAGCAGATGGCGGTAAAGCTTGTAAGAGGGGGCATGCTCTCATTTTGAGATTTATTATTTTCTAATGGAAAATTGTGGGTGAAAGATGACAAATAGTTTTGGATTTGCAATGCTATTCTTTATTTTATACAGTGATTCAGCTTTTAAATTGTAAATCATGAATTCTAAACGGCTCATGCCTGATCTTTCTGTAAAATATATAAAGTTTACGAATTTGAATCACCACATCAAACGGGAAAAAATACAAACTCAGTTCATACATCTGATGGAAATTATATTTTGGAGGAACATGAACAGTAATATATTTCAGCAGTAATATATAGGTTAAACTTCTATCAAGGTTTTTGAAAGCTTAGCTTCAGGTAACATGAAAAAGTATCATATAATTACAAAATAAAATTCATACAGATTTATTCCATGTTAATGATAATGAATGTATGAAATTAATGAAAGTAAATAGAAGAGAAATAAATAATTTATCTACATGCTTAAAGTATTATAATGCTGAGAAAGTAAAGCCTGAATATCTAATAATACAGAATAAAGGTAAAATATTTAAAAACGTATACATAAATGTACACATGTTGTCTAGAAATGCATGCTTGTATACATGTATTTGTTTCATGCACATGTTTCTGTGTGTATAGATTGTGACAATTTGAAATGACAGGATACCAATATTGTATACGTTGTGTTGGTTTGTAATTTTTTTTCAAAATATAAATATCAAGCCTGACCTGTGGTGGCGCAGTGGATAAAGTGTCAACCTGGAAATGCTGAGGTCACCGGTTTGAAACCCTGGGCTTGCCTGGTCAAGGCACATATGGGAGTTGATGCTTCCTGCTCCTCCCCCCTTCTCTCTCTCTGTTTCTCTCTCTCTCCCTCTCTCTCTCCTTTCTAAAATGAATAAATAAAATTAAAAAAATAAAAAAGTTTAAAAAAATATATAAATATCAAGGAAACTATTTTTTTTACTTCTAATAATAACTACACATCCTTAAAATTATTCACATTTGATTTGTGCTCTTCACTTTCATCATAGATTCAAGATTGTTTAGCTGAACAGAGAAGGCATAGGTATTTGAACATTTACCAGTTCTGACATTTAGTAGAATGGTCTTCAGAAAGCTATTTAACCATTCTCAATTTTATTTTTTTTCAAATGTTAAATAAAATAAGCAAATAATCTATATGGTATCCTATTGTGAAGTAAAGTATAGACAATAAATAGTCAGTAAGGCTTAGTTCCCTGCCTTGTCACCTTGATAGTAATTCTCTGCTTGTATTTTTGTAGCTACGTTATTTTGAAGACTGTTAGTTCATTGCAGAAAAGTCCAATGTCAGGCCATCGAGATCCTAGATGTTACAAATTATAAGGATATTGTTATCATTTTCAAATTTGTCTAAATTTTAAATTTAACTTTTAAATAAGTTTCTGATGTTTTACTTTAACTTAAATTTATTAAACTGGGGAACAAAATTTTTGTTGCATCCACAAAAACACTTGTTCTTACCTAATTTGAGTGTGCTGATCTCAAATATGACATTAGTTTTTTTCTGTAAGCAACAGTTGTTTTGCAATTCAAGATTTTAGGTTTTCATTTTATTATAAAATTTTCAACATTTAGTTTAACATAATGAAGTAGAATGTCTTCTTGGGCATCATCTTTGTGAAAATATAATAATTTATATAATGCAGTAAATACACTAATACACTAAAAGATATGATTGCATCAGAATTTGTCTATAATTTTAAAATAGAACATATTAAAACACTTATTTTAATCATAAAATTTGTGCAAAACTTATTTAAATTCTATTTAGGCAAAAATTTGCGATTGTAGCTCTTGCATTTGTGTACTTGTAGAGGACAATCTCATTTGATGCTCCAGTAGTAGTCTGCTCATCACTAACAGCTCCAAGATTTTCGGGAAAGTTATCAAGGTGACTGACTGTTCAGGAAGTGAATCTTAATGCTCATGTTATATCCAATGTTGTGGAAAGTCAACAGCATCCTTTGAACCAGAAGTTCATACTTTTCTGCTTTTTTGTTGCCAAGGAAGTTTTTTGTAACTGCCACAAAAGACTGCCATGCTGCTTTCTCCTCCTTATTCATCTTCCTGGCAAATTCTTCGCTGCATATGAGGGTTCAAATTTGATGTCCATTAAATACACCTGCTTTTATCTTCTCGAAAGACAAGCAGGAAAAACAGAAATAATATGTTGAGAGAATTCACTTTCTCTATTCATAGCCTGAACAAACTGCTTCATTAAGCCAAGTTTGACGTGAAGTGAGGGAAAAATGATTCTGTCTTGATTACAGGTTCACTCACAATATTTTGCATTTCTACTTCCAGAGCTTCACGCTTGGCCACTCCTTCTATGTCCAGTGTTTCTCCCGAGCTCAGCTGTCCCACAGACACAGAAAGCAAGGATACTTTGTGAAACCTCTTTGTTGTCCTAGCAGGAAATTTACCATTTTCAGATCCACACAAATGATTCAATTATGCTCCTCATACTTCAGAAAGTCGAGGACAATTTTTATGTCATTATAATCTTCTTGCAGATGAGTTGAATATCCAATTGGAACTGCTGCATAAACATTACCATTGTGTAGGAGAACACATTTCAGACTCCGTTTAGAGCTGTCAAGAAATAGCCACCATTCTGTTGGACTGTAAGTGGTAACACCTAGCTGGCTGAGAAGACTACTGTTATCATGACATTAAACAAAGTGTTTGACTTTGAGAAAAAAGTCCACAAAAATTTGTTCATGCTTCCTGAAATGGGATACTTTAGCTGACCAGTGAAGTACATTCTTTTCTTGAAGCCCGGAGGTTAATAACTCAGCAGCTTTCTTTCATAAGCCCAAATCTCTTACTAAGTCATTCAATTCAGGTTGGCTAAACTACTGAGGGGTTAATGACTGCTTGGCATCAGAAGAAGACCCTTCAGATTCTACAACCATTTCCTCATACATCTTATCAAAGTACACTTGATCACCATGTTCACTTTCTTCATCCTTAGAAGAAATAAAACCATTGAAAACTGGAACCGGGAGTGTCTCAGAGTGTGGGATAGGTCATATTGCTGAAGGAATATTAGGATATGCGATCATATGCCATTTTTTCTTGCCAATGCCTTTTGTATGGATCAGATAGAAATAACAGCCACTGCTGTGGTTCTTAGGTTTGCACCAAACCATGGGAATACCAAAAGGAATTCCTTTGCGTTTTCCTTTTGTCCAGTCACAAAGCATTTCCTCACAATTATGACACATAATATGAGGAGCTCAATTCTTGTCTTGACTGCCAAGGGGAACTTGAAAATAGGCAATATATGCACATGTACAAATGATGAAATATTGCACCTTTGACATTGAAGTATGTAACAACCACATATATAACAGAAGGTGTCAGGACTATTCTTACATTTCCACCTACTTGAAGAAGCCATGATTCAATCTTAAAACAAAATAAGAGGGTGTTTTTTTTTTATCAGATAATGATATTTTACATTTAAAAACAACTACAATTAGGTAAAAGTGGTTTATAAAACATTAATTGCCTTGTGGTTATGTTCAATCCAAGAGTCGTTATCCTTTAACTCCAATTTAAAGACCAATGAATGCCATTAACTGTAACAAAAAGAAATTTAAATTGCATAAAAACTAGAGCATGCACCAAAAAAAAAAAAAAAAGGATTTCAGATTTGGAATCACCGATGCAGAAATATATAGAAACAGTTCTAAAACCTTATACAACAGAAAATGAAAAAAAATTTGTCCCCAGTGTTATTTTGATTCATGTCCTTCTCAAAGTCACTGATAACTGAATCCAATATAAATACCAGATATTTTATTACTATACCCATTCTAAAGAAATGATGTACTGTTATTAAAAATGGGAAAAAGTTAGATATTATTTCTACCATGGTCATTTTACAGTGGATTGAAACTCAGGGTCGCCAAAGAATTTATGAAAGTTCCTCTAAATCAGTGATGGTCTTTCATATTCCACTTTTACAATTACATATGGAAATAAAAGTTTTCAAAACCTGTATTTCTATGTTATATAAGGAAAATAGATACAATGTAATAATAATAAAAGAATTGTTTTAATGTGTAATGGCGTATGCATTTATTTTATGATCTTTTTTCTTTTTTTTTTTTTTTTGCATTTTTCCGAAGCTAGAAACGGGGAGGCAGTCAGACAGACTCCTGCATGAGCCCGACCGGGATCCACCCAGCATGCCCACCAGGGGGCAATGCTCTGCCCATCTGGGGCGTCACTCTGTTGCATCCAGAGCCATCCTAGTGCCTGAGGCAGAGGCCACAGAGCCATCCTCAGTACCTGGGCCATCTTTGCTCCAATTAAGCCTTGGCTGCGGGAGGGGAAGAGAGAGACAGAGAGGAAGGAGAAGGGGAGGGGTGGAGAAGCAGATGGGTGCTTCTCCTGTGTGCCCTGGCCGGGAATCAAACCCAGGACTCCTGCATGCCAGGCCGACGCTCTACCACTGAGCCAACCAGGCAGGGCCCATTTTTTGTATTTTTCTGAAGTGAGAAGCGAGGAGGCAGAGAGAGTGACTCTCGCATGCATCCAACCGGGATCCACCCAGCAAGTCCACTATCTGGGGCATTGCTCTGTTAAAACTGGAGCCATTCTAGTGCCTGAGGCCATGGACCCATCCTCAATGCCTGGGTCAACTTTGCTCCAATGGAGCCTTGGCTTAGGATGGAAAGAGAGAGATAGAGAGAAAAGAGAGGGGGAAGGGTAGAGAAGCAGATAGGCACTTCGCCTGTTTCTTGGCTGGGAATTGAACCCAGGACTTGCACATGCCAGGCCAATGTTCTACCCCTGAGCAAAGCAGCAAGGGCCAATTTTTATTCTTTATCCAAGTACCTTACTAAACCTGATTCATTCTAAGATATCTGAAGTAAATAAAAACAAGTTGCACCTTTTTACATATCTTTAAGAAATCTGTCAACATTTCTCAGTAGTTTATACACAATTTTTTACACTCCAATTAAGGTGGTATCTTACAAGGACCTATTAGACTTGGTGGACTAAGGAGGAGTGTATCTTCTGGTTTAAAGCATATTCTTCACGTGAAGATATTAGTTTTGGGCAATACTCACAGCTGACATGATGAGTTCTCCCCCCAGGCTCTGGATCTCAGCTTTAACTTGACTGCAGATTTTCAGCTGGTGAGAGTAGAATTTAATCTGTTCTAGGTAGGCCAATAAGTCCTGTTTGCATGATGGATCTGGACACTAAATGTGCATAAAATATAAAAATGGAAATAACAAAAAATAAACAAATAATTAGATTAAAATGAGTAAATATTGATATTGCAGGTAACATAAGACAGCACCTTTATTTTCATTGTGCCCAATTCTAAGACCATGCCCATGTAGATTATGATATGCTTCTTTCATTAGAAGAGTTTATCAATATTTTGACCTTTATTACTTCAGAACAGACATAAAATATACTACAGAAATTCTCAGATATGAAGAGGTACATAAAATAATGCACTTAATTTATGATAAGTATAGAAGTGTTCAGATTATATTTTTAGGTAAATATATATTTAAAATGCAATTATTTTTTTCACCTAGATTTGTGATTAGAACATTCCTCCAGACCTGTAGTTCTGCATTGTCATGCTCTGTTATTTACATGGGCATAAAAAAGCTATCTGCAACAAACTATATATATTATGTTCTCTTACTTTCAGCATTTAATGCTTTTAGTTATTACAAACAAAAGAAATCATTTCACCTTAGATAATAGCTGTGAATCTACCTAGAGCCAAGAAAAAGAAGGCATCCATGTTTTAAAGGTATATTAAACGTTTTTGCCAAAAGAATCTTCTATTATACTATCTTCTGTAAGAAACTATCTAGAGTACAGCTTTGAGCTTCATCATAACATGACAAATATCTGTGGTCACTGTTTACTCTGTGTTCTTCTATCTTTGCAATTATAACAGATTTTTGTTAAAATCTCAAGTAACTTAATTCTAATTTAAATAGATTTTCTTAAGGTTGTTGAAATATGGAGAATAATTTTATGCAAAGATATTAATTGCAGCATTAATTATAGTAGCACATTTGAAAATAACTTAAATGTCCTACAATAGTGGAAAGATTAAAAGAGAATGTTCTATATAATGTGATATTATATAGTCAACAAGAAAATAATAGTTTCAAAGGATGTGGAAAAATGCTTTTTGGAGGATGAAAAAACTCAGTATCTAAAATTTAACATTCTATCTTAATTAAATTGTATAAAAACATATGGTTGCATTTGTGTTTAAAACAAAATGTACTAATAAATAAATATATGGAAAGTGTAAATAAACATGATTCAGTCAACAGTTTTTAAAAACATTCGTATTGAATTTTGACCAGGTGGTAGCACAGTAAAACGAGCATTGACCTGGGACACTGAGGACCCAGGTTCGAAACACTAAGGTTGCCGAAGGGGTCACTGGCTTAGCTGGAGCCCCCAAGTCAAGGAAGTTTAGATAAAGTAATCAATGAATAACTAAAGTGCCACAACAATAGAGTTGATACTTCTCATCTTTCTTTTCATGTCTGTCTGTTCCTCTCTCTCATTCTCTCTCTCTCTGTGTGTCTCTCATTTAAATAAATAAATAAATAACAAAAAACTTTTCTATTGATTTGATAGAGAAAGAGAGAGAAAAAGGGAGGGAGAAGGAGAGAGACAGAGAGAGGGAGAGAATCATCAACTTGTTTTGCTTAGCTGTTCCATTTAGTTGTACACTCATTGATTGCTTCTCAGATGTGCCCTGACTGTGGGTTGAAGCCATGCTCTGGTGTGCTGGGGTGATACTATTCACTTAGACACCTGGCTAAGGCCCAATAAATAATTTTTATTTTCCTCATATTTCCATATCTTAAAATATATATTACATTTATAATTATAAACGTGTTATTGTAAAAGCTTTAATTCTAATGAACTAAAATCCAAAATACAATATTAGATAAAAAAATAGAATAAAAGGCCAGAAAACCTTCCTCACATTTCTGCTTTTACCTAATACTCATAAAGCTGGAGTGCTGTTGAAAAATCCCTGAGAATCTCTTTCATATTTGCTGAATAGGCAAGTCTATATAGCTCCAGAATGTGTGGACAAGATGAAAACATGTGACCCTTGAGTTTAGTTAATCAACTAAGGTAGCAAATAAATAAATTTTTCTGCAGAAATACTATCAATATGCTGGATAGGCATGAGGGCATATGAAATAATAAAAAGAAACATAAAAACCAGCCAGAGAGACAGACAAGATATAGAGACATGGGTGTTTTTAAATTTTAAATGAGGAAGTAATAGTAATCCCTCAAATATCACAGGAAGGGTTAAACTATAAGAAAAAAAGAAAGAAAAGGAGGAGCCCTTGCTGGTTGGTTCAGCAGTAGGGTGTAAGCACAGCATGTGGAAGTCTTGGGTTTGATTCCCAGTCAGGGCACATGGGAGAAGTGTCCATCTGTTTCTCTACCTTTTCCCCTTCTCTCTCTTTTTTACCCTTCTGCATCCATTGCTTGAATGGCTCAAGAAAGTTGTCCCTGGGCACTGAGGATGGCTCTATGCCCTCACCTCAGGTGCTAAAACTGTTCGATTGCCAAGCAATGGAGCAGCAGCCACAGATGGGCAGAGCATCGTCCAGTAGGGGGCTTGCCGGATGGATCCCAGTTAGGGCACATGTGGGAGCCTGTCTTTCTGCCTCCCCACCTTTCACTAAATTAAAAAAGAAAGAAGAAAGAAAAAATAAAAAAGAAAAGAAGGATTAAAAGAAGGAGAGAGAGAGAGAGAGATAGGGAGAGAGAGATGAAGGGGGAGGAGAAGAAATGGAAGAGGAGGAAAAAGAAGAGAGATTTCCCCAAATTATATCTGAGAAATCAAAAATTTAGAAACCATAATACTTTCTTCATGCTTGAAGAGCTTATGCAAGAGCCTGTATTTGAATCCACATCTATTCGCTTCCAAATCTTTTAAATCACTAAATTTAAAAAAATTTAAAGTATATTTTTCTTCATTGTAGAATACTGTATTGCATAGTTCCAAGGGGAAAAAAAAAGAATTCATAGCAAAGCTGTGTCTCCAGCACTATTTTGAAGTGAAGAATGCTTATATTGTTATCAAAGACTGACGTTAGTTATCTAGAATTACCTATAATGATCCAAGGCAAGTCATCTGATTGTTTTACCATGACAGGATGTTGATCTTTGTTAAGTATTTCCTATCTGCCTGGTACTGAATCATTTTCTTTATCAGTATAATTCTGAGTACTCACAGTGCCATTTTACTTAGATCTAGATTTGATTCTTTTTTTTCTTTTTAATTAAATTTATTATGGTGACATTGGTTAATAAAATTTTATGTTTCAAGTGTACAATTTTATGATACATCATCTATATAGTTCATTGTGTGTCCACCACCCAAAGTCAAATCCTCTTCATCCTCATATATTTGACTCCCTCTCCCTTTACTACCTCTACCCCTCTTCTCTCTGTTAACAACCATACTGTTGTCTGTGTCTATGAGTTTTCTGTTTGTTTTTCTTGTTTGCTTATTTGTTGCTTTTAGTTTTCTATCCCATGTATGAGTGATATCATATTGTTTTTACTTTTCTGACTTATTTTTCTTAGCATCATTGGATAAAGATATGGTACTTATATACAATGGAATACCACGCAGTAATTGTAGAGGAACGGTATATATATATAAATTTGAACCCAATTGAATGTGAACAAAAAGGGTCACAACAAATGACTGCAGGAATTACTGAGTCATTTACTCAGGGTGGGATAAGATGTCCAGCTGCAGTTTCCCCTGAATCCAGGGAGAATGGTCTTACAACAGGTTTCTCTGAAGCGAGGGAGAATGGTCTTAAGATGCCTTGCTTTCTCCGAGGCTGCTTAGGTGTGCAGTTTGCACTGACGCCAGCGAAAATATTCTTACCACTTGATTACAGGCCTAGTTAATTACTTCAGAATGTGGTGACCTTTCTTTGTTCCTAGAGGTTAATGACCAAGGGTCCTCATGTAATAACCTCCAGCCCAAATTTTTTATAAATGTAGGTAAGGTCACAGACTGAAGCTTCCTGATCTGGTGATTGTTCCTCCATGGTTTGGTAAGATTTGTATAGTAAGAGGCTCAAAGAGCTGGCAACTCCCCACTCTATTCCCACTCAGCACAGGGCTCTGGTTAAGGCTCAGTCAGAGCCGCTAGCATAATCAGCCAGGACTTCCGCCTACTCAAAGACCTCTGGCTCTGCCACTCTGTCCGGTAACACGGGCGGGCACCCACTCCCAGGGCGCTTGGAGGAAACTCTTGTTCACTATCTGCGCGCAGACCAGGATGTTAAACCGGAAGTCTCGCCCTCTGAGTGAAACCCCCCCGCCCGCACTGAAAAGTTCCAGTGTTGGAATTGGCTCTCGCTCCGTTCCCGTGTGCGGCTTTTTCAAGGCGCTGGAGTGGCCTGAGACTCCGCCCTCGGCCCACACAAAGGCCCCCAACTCTGCCCCTCCGTGGGACAACATGGGCTACCACTCCCGAGGTGCTGGGAGGAGTCTCCTGCCCACTCTCTGTGCGCGCAGACCAGGATGTGAGGCTGGAGTCTTGTCCTCTGAGTGAAACCTCCCGCCCGCACTGAAAAGTTCCAGTGTTGGAATTAGCTCTCGCTCCCTCCCCGTGTGCGGCTCTCCCAGGGTGCTGGGGCGGCCCGGAGGCTTTCGGCCCACACAAAGGCTACTACTCAGCCATAAGAAATGATGACATTGGATCATTTACAGCAAAATGGTGGGATCTTGATAACATTATACGAAGTGAAATAAGTAAATCAGAAAAAACCAGGAACTGCATTATTCCATACGTAGGTGGGACATAAAAGTGAAACTAAGAGACATTGATATGAGTGTGGTGGTTAGGGGGCGGAGGGGGGAAAGGGAGAGGGAAAGGGGGAGGGGGAGGGGAACAAAGAAAACTAGATAGAAGGTGACAGAGGACAATCTGACTTTGGGTGATCAGTATGCAACATAATTGAAAGACAAGATAACTGGACTTGTTGATCTTTGAATATATGTATCCTGATTTATTGATGTCGCCCCATTAAAAAATAAAATTATAATTAAAAAAAAGATTTGTACATATTCATAATTCTCTTTTTCTTAGTCTGTTGCTTTAACTAGCTATTACTCTAGAACCCAGGCTGATGTTTCTTCATCTGGTGATGTTGTGTAGCTTAAATTGACACTCATAACTGTATATTGTAAGGTTAGTGTGAATTTTTTCCTTAAAGACCAGTACCACTACATAACATCTGATAAAATTGAACTTACAAATTAATAATTAGATTTTTAACCAATAACCAATGTTGAAATCACCAAGAAAAACATACAGTCGCTTTCAAGAGACTCTTTCAAAGGCATAATAGAAGAGTTAGAATTCTGTTAAGAAAAGAATGATTCAAATGAGTAGAAAATTTGAAGTTGAATTTTTGAAATTAAACGTTGCTTAAGCTGGCTTTACTCTTTATTTCCATAATTGATGAGAATCTTGGTGACAACTAACAATGGTATTCAGATTTATAACCAAAGCAATAAAAGCATACTAATTGGTTAATACCATAATGTAAAATTTATGAAACCCTTCTTCCCTATTGATATTTAGAAAGCTTTTCTGATTGGTTTTGACTGCCAGAAGCAGAATTAGGAGAATGAATTATTCCCACTCTAAGAATGCTCCTCCATAGATTAAAAAATAGATGGTACATATACAAAGGGATATTAATCAGCCATAAAAAACAATAAAATTTTGCCATGCACAATGACGGGGACAAACCTGGAGGGGATTATGCTAATTGAAATAAATCAGGCAAAGATAAATACCATAGGATTTCATGTATATGTGGAATCTAAACAAACAAACAAACAAACCTAAAAAATACTCGTAGATACAGAGAACAAACTTGATGGCTGCCAGGTGGGAGGGAGCTGGGGGAATGGGTGAAAGAGGGGAAGGATTAGATGTACAAATTTCCAGTTGTAAAAGCAGTCACAGGATGTAAAGCATGGCACAGGGAATATAGTCAATAATATTGTAATAATTATGTATGATTTCAGATGGTGAGGAAGGAGCAAGCCTCCCTTCTCACTTGAGAGAGGAGAAACGAGATTCTGAATTCAAGGGAAAGGAGCCAGGAGGGATAACTGAGACAGCCAGTTATAAATTAACTACATCCCATAGTTCTCTAAATGGTTGCTTTGAGTCACTTGCAACACAAAGCAAGAAAAGCAGGATCCGGATATAGCTACGACCAGTGCTCTGGAAACCCCTTCCTCCTTACTGACCCCACCAAAACTACCCCTTTCCTCTCCTTGAGTCCTGGGAAACCATAAACAAAGGAATTAGGCATCCATTGCTTGGATACTGTAAAGTTTAACCAGTAAGAGGGTCTAATTAGTGGAACTTGTGCTTTGGTGCTACTAACTTCATGTGCACTGCCAGCTACTAATAAATTCTCCTTCCTTCATTAATTAAGTTGTCTGAGTGTCTTCTCCATTGGGGTCATTTTCCTGCAACAGTGGGTATTACACTTATTGGGATGATCACTTAGTAAATTACATAAATGTATAATTATTACATTATATACCAGAAACTAATATAATATTTTATGCCAAGTATAATTGAAAAATTAAAAAAAATATTTTAAAAGATGGTACTACTATTTGCTGAAGTTCTTTTATTAAAGTCAAATAATCTTTTCCCACCTTTTATATTTTTACATGAAAGTGATAGAAAAAGTTTGGACCCTAGATTTGCAAAACATTTTTTGCCCTTGACTTTTTTAAAAATAAAATTTGCATACAGTGCCTTTTAAATAAACTCTGCTAGGGATTTACCGACAAATTAAGTGGTAGAATATCATAACACAGTTTGGTTCTTTATCAATTTATTAAGATAGGAGATGTACACCAGGACATCTGGTTAGCTTTTTAATGCAAGGATTTTTTATTCCCCCAAAATTGCAGTTTTATAACCACTGGGACACTCACTACAGGCAAGCAGATGGCATGTCAGCCTTTGTGGTTTTCTCATGCTAAACCAGCTTTCAATCTTCTAGTAAGATGTTTGGTACCAATACAGACTAGATCATTTAGGTGTGAGAAGAAAAGTAAGAAACATACATACCTTGCAGTTTGAATTTCAAGAGTGAATTAGAAAAGTGAATACTTTAAAGATGTTTATTCCAAAGATAAGCTATTTTTGCCCATATTGGAAAATAGATTTTATTTAAAAAACATTTAAAATGACTTTTGTAATTAAAAACAGTTTAATTTCTGCTAAGCTGGCAAAATTAGTTAATGAAAAGTATTACTGGTAGGTGTCACTGTGAATTGCTAGAATTGAAATTTCAAGCAACCAATGATAGCAAAACACTATGTCCATGATGTTTCCGTCCTACCCAAGACTTTTATCTCTACCTGTTCTCCAGCCCAGAGGTTCTTTCATTTCATCTTCCTCAGGGTAACAGATCATCAATGATTCCACTGTTTTGGCACTTTTAATGTCTTCCTTTTCTATCCTTAAATCTAGCTGCATAAAATCCCTCAAAAACAGTAACCCTTCTCAACTCTGTAATCCTATCTCTCTTTCTCTCTTTTCTTGTTTTAAACAATTTTCAATACTTCTCCCTTTTGTGTATTCAGTTTTTGTTCTTGAGCATTTTTTACTCTTAAACTCTTCTTGGATAATAGTATGAACTGGACTGGCTTCTTATAACTTAAAAATAAAAATTACTTAAATATTTATCATCCAGTCATGTCTTCAGAAGATGATCCATATACCTATTACATTTGTCCATTTTATTTTCTTATCTGTATTTCACACACAGCACATAGAAACTCAGAACCCTCAACTATCTCATACTACATCTTGCCTACTATTTATACATATATTTTTATTATCTATTGATTGATTTTAGAAAGACAAAGAGAGGAAGGGAGAGAGAGGGAGAGAGAGAGAGAGAGAGAGAGAGAGAGAGAGAGAGAAGTATTCATTTGTTGTTCCACTTAGTTGTACATTTATTGGTCACTTCTTGTATGTGCCCTGAAGGGGATGAAAGCCTGAAACCCTGGAGTTTTGGGACAACACTCTAAGCACCTGAGATAACCAGCCAAGGTACCATATTGTCTATTATAAAAACATTTTTTTGGCCAGTTGGCTCAGCGGTAGAGCGTCGGCCTGGCGTGTGGGGGACCCTGGTTCGATTCCCGGCCAGGGCATATAGGAGAAGCGCCCATTTGCTTCTCCAAAGATGGCCCGGGCGCTGGGGATGCCTCCTTGGCCTCTGCCCCAGGCGCTAGAGTGGCTCTGGTCGTGGCAGAGCGACCTCCCAGAGGGGCAGAGCATCGCCCCCTGGTAGGCAGAGCGTTGCCCCTGGTGGGCGTGCCGAGTGGATCCCGGTCAGGCGCATGCGGGAGTCTGTCTGACTGTCTCTCCCCGTTTCCAGCTTCAGAAAAATACAAAAAAAAACAAACATTTTTTTGTTTTATTTACTATTTCAGTAATGAATGCTTTCTCTCTCTCTACCATCTGTTAAATTTGGTTAGTCATTTATCTAAGATCATTCTACACCAGGAAATCTCAACATACTTTGAATGTTTTTTCTTCTTTGCTATACCTATCTTTGCTGCTCTCTAGCAAACTGAGGCTCTTTTTTCCCCCTTTTAAGTGAGAGAAGGGGGAAGATAGTGAAACAGACTCTTGCACGCGTCCCGACCAACATCACCCTGCAACCACATCTGGGACCAATGCTCCAGTACCGAGCTATTTTTAGTGCTTGTGGCTGACACACTCAGACCAACCAAACTATTTTCAGTGCCTGGGGCCATGCTTGAATCAATTGAGCCTCTGATTATGAGTGGGGAAGAGAAAGAGAAGGAGGAAAGAAGCAGATGGTTGCTTCTCCTGTGTGCCCTGACAGGGAATCGAATCTGGGCTGCCCATATGTAGGGCCAACATTATACTGACTAAGCCATTATCCAGTGACCTAAGGTTTCTAGAACATAGAAGAGAAGGGTATCTAGGGAAGGTATAGTTAAAAATTCAGTGGAACACTTTTATTATTATTATTTAAAAATTACTACTTGTTTTTTATTATGTCAGAGAAAGAAGAAAACACAGACTCATATAGTCTACAAAGACCATGCTGACTTTGAGAATTATATTTGGGAAACTATGGTTTGACATTTTACAATGCATAGATGTTGGTTTACCAGAAATTATAGGCTGTTCAAATTTTGTTGTATCTTCCTAGGTAGACTAAAATTATATTTATTTTAAGAATTATTTTCAATTTATTTTTATTTTTAACTTGGATTGGACAAAGTATAAAAAACATGGAAATATTTGGATTTTAGTCATTTATTCATATATTAAGATAGAGTTCGTTTTTAACTATAAATACTAAAAAAATTAATAAAATTTTTACAATGCTTAAAGTGGCAAAACACTGAATATATAAATTCAGGAATGTTTAAAACTATTTTCCTGTTATTATTTCTTATTTTTTCTCCTTTATAGCAAACAAATACAATAGCTAATAAGGAAAAGTTATTCATGTTCTAAGAAACAGAGGATAAAAAGAGTACATGATAAGCATCCCAATAAAAGTGTATAAATAATAAATAATATGGAAAAGTTGAAAAGTCAGAACAAGTGTTTTTTTCTCAAAGAGATAAATTATGCATTATAGAGTTGAATAATATCAAACCTGCAAAGTAATACTGCATCTAAGTTTGAAATATTAATTAAATATCTCAATATATTAACTAAAAATATGACAAATTTTTCAACAAAAATTGACAAAAGGTACCTTTAACAAGGTAGCTGCTGTTTAGAAAATTAAAATACGAATAAGAGAAATGAAAAGAAAAATATCAAGTATATCGAGCATCAGTCTCTATAAGTACTATATACTTGTACAGTTTGATAATATAATAATTACTACATGTCTTGAAATTATACATAGAAAGTCAGACTATATTGTTGACCCAGAAAACTTGATATTATAGAATTTGAAACATATTAACTTTTGAAGAGCAAAAATAAGAAATCTAAGATATTAAGAAATGAATGCTAACATTGGGTATTATAGCTAATTGAGTATATTTGAAACTCAAAAAGCTGATATTTAAAGTAATTTAAATATATTTGAAGATTAAAAATCTTAAAAATAATCAAGTTTTAATTAATAATATATTATGATACACTATTAAAATAGTGTCCTAAGAAATAATTAAGCTTCCTTAGAATGTTCACTATTTGTGTATTAATTATTGAATACAATTTAAAAATAATTCAATAATAAAGAACCAACCCAATAAAGTAAAAATCCAACATTTTAGAATTGACATTGAGATGGCAGAAAACAGTTAACAAAAACTTTCACCACATGCATTTGCAGAAATTTCACCTGATTTGCAATTTGCCGAGCAAGGACATCCATTCTTGATCCTGATTCAGATATCATTTTAGCTGCATAGATCACATCAGTTGTGTGTTTTAGTGGACCTTTGCCCCTTAAAGTAAAAGAATACATGTTGTTAGTTGCAATGGTTCATGCTAAGATACACAAACACATACAAACACCATACATAAACACATATAAGATTTGCACCCCAAAGTACTGGCCATTACACACTTCAGTTTCAGACAGACTTCAATTAGTTTTCAGTATTAAATAAGAAAAAATATTGAATAAAAATTCAGGAAGTACTGCCAAGGAGATATATTACATTTGGTCTTCATTCCCACGTAATTCTTGTAATAAAATAAACCTCAGCCTAGAAATACTTTTGAAAATTGTAGATACCTCAAGGTAAAGGTGTTTTTCTAATTCTAGAAAAAAACATGAGATTTGAAATTTTATACATGTTCATAGCACATTTTGATCAGCAAGGGCTACTTTTAGTCTTCCTTTTTTAAATTATTTTTATAGTCTTTTGGTTAACTACATTTTCAGTCACATTATTTCTACTCCATAATTAATTCACAGTAATACCATCATTAAGTATGAACCTGGAGTCATGCTATTGTGTACTGTTTCCCAAAGAATAGACTTCTTACTATTTGTGTAAGTAAATCAGAATGAATACCATCTTTGTACCTCTGATTCCTTGATGGTAATAAGCACTCACTATATAGAATCATTCTAAGGAGTACATACATTTATTTCTACAAAGTGCTTAGAGCATTACTTTAAACCAAGTTAGCGTTTAATAATAAATATTATTGTTGTGGCTTTTACTTTAAAATAGTCTTGATTTCTAATGCCAAAGAATAAAAGTTGTGTTCATTTAAGGATTTTGCAAAGTAGGTAAGAAGATAGAAGTGCACTTTTTATACTTTTTGAGAGGAATGAGGTAAGAACATATTTCACTGATTTTTCATTCCTCAAAAATAAATGGATGAGTACCTGAATAAAAGGAACTGTCCTGTCTGCCTAAAAACACTCTCCTCCTTATTTCTTTATGTCCAATTCCTAATCCTCTACTGAGTGTCAAATACTGATTGTTCTAATTATTTGGGTTCTGTTCCTTGTTTTTAGCAGAGAATGGGGCCCTGAATGAATTGTTTAATAAAATAATTGTGTTTTTCTGGTTTTTTAAAATTGAGTTGATTGGACTGATAATTATTAATAAAATAATATAGGTTTCAAGTGTATAATTCTATAATACATCATGGATATATTGTAACATAATTGGTTTGATGCTTTAATGGGAGTGGGGAGAGAGAAAGAAATGGGAAGGAGGAGTGAACTGGACAGGTTGAAATTTGGAAGATTTTGAAAGACCAAAACACAGTAGAGTGAGAAGAGAGCATGAGAACAGTCTTTTACCATGTATTATTTACATGTTGGACTGGTTCTGAGTATAGGTGCCCTGATGATAAATCGAATGACTTGTTATTAGAGGAAATTCTCTATTTACTAAGGAGACTATGACTATGAAATAATGGGAGGCAGAGGGGATTCACGTAACGGTAAATGATCAGAATATTCTCTGCCTAAAAATGAATGCCAAAATGCATGTGCCAAATAGGCCTTTTCATTGTCCTTTTTCCACGGTGCCTCTCGAATTCATTACAAGTGAGTTTTCCTGTAAAAACGGAGCTTCATGTCTAACAAAATAAAAACTTGGCTTTTGATGATGGTCATCATAATACTTCTTTCTAAATCTGCTGACACACGTTGCTTTGTAATTTAAAAAAACAACAACATTAATCATCACAATACTTGGTTACTCTTATCAAATTTACTTTATGCATCATGCAGGACTAGATGTTATGTACACGGTTATGTTCAAGAAAAGCATTGTACTTCATTATTTCTATGCATCTCCAGAGAAAGTTAAACTTAAATAAAGCTGTCTAAGCTCCCGAAAGGGCAATGCATCAATTTTCAAGGTCTTAAACAATGGACAAAGGTTGTTTCTAAGGAGAGCAGCTAAGGCTCTCTTAGTTTAAACAATGGACAAAGAGTTATATCTAAGGAATGCAGTTAATGTACTTTTCCACTCACAATAATATATATCCTCATATAAAATCCCTGGGCCAATGAAAGGGAAATTACCTCTAGCTTTAAATATACACCTTGTTATAAGACCACTATCTTAAACACACGGAAAACTTAAAAGTAACGATAATACATTATGACAGACCACAATTATTCTCTTCCTCATGTTCCTAATTAAATGTATTGCCTGGCAAGCTTCCTACTGAGTGCCAAACAAAATACACATTTTACAAATGATGCAGTATCATGCCAAGCTTCCAGAGGAAGCTGCAATTACTGAAACTATGATAAATTTTTTAACATTCTCAGCCTGAAATGTGCTATGTAATGAAGGCTTTTTAAATTGGGAAATGCATTTAAAGGTTGTTTGCTGCCTTCATTTTCATAATGGGTTCTCAGGATCTCCTGTCAGCAAATTGTGTCTTAAATCATTGAGTTTGGGTCCTACAGAGAAAGACACCCAGAAGAGGAGGGGGTAGACTTTGGAAATATTTTAAAGAAACCAGAGCCCAGAAATGTTTAATAAATAGTGGTTATAATAACCATCTATTTTACTCAAAAGGAGGGGAGATCAATCTCTGGACTAAAGCCTGTCAATTAATCATTAAATTATTGGTTAGAAGGTATAATGGGAAACACTACAATAACCCAGTGATGTGGATGCCATTGAAAATTTTATTAATGCAAGTAAAAGCGATACCTTTTATTTTATTTATTTTTTTTCATTTTTCTGAAGCTGAAAACGGGGAGGCAGTCAGACAAACTCCCGCATGCGCCCGACCGGGATCCACATGCCCACCAGGGGGTGATGCTCTGCCCCTCTGGGGCGTCGCTCTGTTGTGACCAGAGCTACTCCAGCACCTGGGGCAGAGGCCAAGGAGCCATCCCCAGTGCCCGGGCCATCTTTGCTCCAATGTAGCCTCGCTGCGGGAGGGGAAGAGAGAGACAGAGAGGAAGGAGAGGGGGAGGGGTGGAGAAGCAGATGAGCACTTTTCCTGTGTGCCCTGGCTGGGAATCGAACCCGGGACTTCTGCATGCCAGGCTGATGCTCTACTGCTGAGCTAACCGGCCAGAGCCAAAAGTGATATCTTTTAAATGTTATTGTGCAACATAAACCTTTGAGTTATTTTTGACACTGCCCCAGCCTTGATTCTTGTTTCTGTTTCTGTCCTCATCCCACTGACATCCACCCCTTCCTTCTTTCTCTTAATTAGCACAATTAATGAGATGATACAGCTGATCAGTTCAATCAACTAGAAATCTGGTTTAATGACAGAAAATATCAAATAGTTTCATAAATTTATTTTGTCACATACAGCTAGAGAATATTTTTGAAATACTCTTGTTATTTATCTGCTACAAGTTAGAAATAAAAAAAATAAAGCTTAAATATATCTTCATACTTTGTAGATCCTACACTTTTTTTAACAAGACCATTGTTTTGTTGTTATTGTTTTTTAAAAGAGAGAGAAGGGGGAAGAAAGAGTGAGAAGGATCTACTTACAGTTGTTTCACTTTAGTTTTCCATTGATTGTTTCTCATAATTGACTGGGGATCTGATCTCAGGCTCAATCCAAGCTAACAACCCCTTGCTCAAGCCAGTGACCTTTGGGCTCAAGCCAGAGACCTTGAGCTTTCAAGCCGGTGACCTTTGTGCTCAAGCTGGCAACCTTTGGAGTCATGTTGATAAACTTGCTCTCAAGGCCACTATCCTGTGCTCAAGCCTTGACCTTGGGGTTTCAAACCAGCAACCTCCACATTCCATATCAATACTCTATCCATTTTGCTCCTACTGGTCAGATTATAGCCCCTAAATCTTTGATAACATAATATTATTCTTCATTTCCAAACCAGAATATTTTCTTTAATCTTCTTTTCTTTTGATATTTATGTATAAATCCCATGATATTGTGGTTAATTTAATTAATGAAAACAATGGTATCATATATTTTGTTAACTAATAGTAGTTAACACATTTAGCATTTACTATGTGCCAGGCAGTATTCCATACTCAAACTAATTTTATCATTACTGTGATCCTATAATTTTTCAATTATTATTGTCCTTATCTCACAGATGAGTAAACTGAGAAACAAAGATATTAAATTTATTTTTTATCAAGTTCAACAGCGATTAAGAAATAGAAATAGGATTTGAATTCAGGAAATCTGGCTCTTGAATCTGCTTTTAATGACTATCCTATACTGCTTCCAATAAAAAACACAAAGAAAAAATTATATTATTAAAAAAGATCTCCTTAAGACATTAGTGAGCGTAACCATGAATGCAACACAGAACAATGATGAGGGTTAGATTTCGGTGCTGGATAGTTAAGAGGTATACCAACTGACTTGATTTCAAACAACATCTTCAAGGAACACAACCTAAATCTGTGTCCCAGTCACCCAAAAATATAAATGTGCTATAGACTTTTAGAGTCCTGGCAAATGGTTGAAATGACACCCATGGTCTGCAGTCTTGGGGCTTTTTTTCTTAAGTATTATTACCTTTTGTTATCCTTTATCCTGGTAACATTCCTCCTTTGTCCTTTCTGCCTGAATTCTAACCATTCAGCCATTAGAAACAGCATATCAGATGAGAGACTGTACTATGATATTTATTCATAATAAAACATACAGAACGTTTATCTAGAATCTTAGTGCTACTTTATTTATTTTTTATAACACTCAAATTTAATTTTGCAATGAAGTAGAATAAAATGAATACGGGCCTGGAAAATACATTTTGTCTGCATCTCAACACTGATACTTGTTGGTTAGGTAGCCTTGGATAATGACTTTTTTGGTCTGAGTTTATTGCCTCTTCAATAAAATAATGATGTGACACTTGCCACCTGGTGAGTATAATAAAATCATTCATTTTACACAATGTTTGGTATATACATAGTGTTTATCAGATATTAATTTTTTATTTCCCTTTTCTTTACTAGTATTGATATTTTATAAAAGATGACCTTTTTAATTTTTGTTTAATAATTATAGTATTTGCCAGACAATATAAATTGGCTGGGTTATACTGAGCTTCTCCTTATATCTTAATATTTTTATATTCTATACAAACATACACACATATAATATAAACTGTGTGTGTATATATTTGTGTGTGTAGTCATTATTGTTGTTTAAGATTGTTAATTCTTTTATTTACTTATTTATTTTTTATTAATTTTAATGGGGTGACATTGACAAATGAGGGTACATATGTTCCGAGAAAATATCTCCAGATTATTTTGACATTAGATTATGTTGCATACCCCTCACCCAAAGTCAAATAGTCTTCCTTCACCTTCTATCTGGTTTTCTTTATGCCCCTCCTCTCCTCCCCCCATTACCATCACAATCTTGTCCATGTCTCTGAGTCTCATTTTTATGTCCCATCTATGTATGGAATCATATAGTCCTTAGTTTTTTCTGATTTATTTATTTCACTCAGTATAATGTTATCAAAGTCCATCCATGTTATTGTAAATGATCCGATATCATCATTTCTTATGGCTGAGTAGTATTCCATAGTATATATGTACCAAGTTTTTTAATCCACTCGTCCATTGACGGACACTGGGCTGTTTCCAGATCTTCGCTATTGTTAACAATGCTGTCATAAACATGGGGGTGCATTTCTCCTTTTGGAATAGTGCTATGGTGTTCTTACAGTATATTCTTAAAAGTGGGATAGCTGGGTCAAAAGGAAATTCCATTTTTTATTTTTTGAGGAATCTCCATACTGTTTTCTACAGTGGCTGCACCAGTCTGCATTCCCACCAGCAGTGCAGGAGGGTTCCTTTTTCTCCACATCCTCGCCAGCACTTAATCTGTGTTGTTTTGTTGAGCGCCATTCTGACTGGTGTGGGGTGATATTTCGTTGTGGTTTTAATTTGCATTTCTCTAATGAGTAGAGATGTTGAGCATTTTTTAATCTGTCTATTGGCCATCTGTATGTCCTTTTTGGAGAAGTGTCTATTTATTTCTTTTTCCCATTTTTTGATTGGATTGTTTGTCTTACTGGTATTGAGTTTTACAAGTTCTTTATAAATTTTGGTTAATAACACCTTATCAGACGTATTGTCAAATATGTTCTCCCATTGGGTAGTTTTGTCTTTTTATTGTTCTTATTGTCTTTGGCTGTGCAAAAGCTTTTTAGTTTGATATAGTCCCATTTGTATATCTTGTTTTTTATTTCACTTGCCTGTGGAGATAAATCAGCAAATATATTGCTGCAAGAGATGTTGGAGAGCTTACTGTCTATGATTTCTTCTAAGATGCTTATGGTTTTACGGCTTACATTTAAGTCTCTTATCCATTTTGAGTTTATTTTTATTAATGCTGTAAGTTGGTGGTCTAGTTTCATTTTTTTGCAGGTGGATGTCCAATTTTCCCAATACCATTTATTAAAGAGGCTGTCTTTACTCCATTGTATGCTCTAACCTCCTTTGTCAAATTTGAGTTGTCCATAAAGCTGTGGGTTTATTTTTAAGTTCTCTGTTCTGTTCCATTAGCCTATATGCCTGTTCTTATGCCAGTACCAAGCTGTTTTGAGTACAATGGCCTTGTAGTATAACTTGATATTAGGAAGTGTGATACCTCCCACTTTATTCTTCCTTTTCAAGATTGCTGAGGCAATCATGTTCTTTTTTTGGTTCCATATAAATTTTTGAAATATGTGTTCTATATCTTTGAAGTAAGTCATTGGTATTTTAATTGGTATATCATTGAATTTATAAATTGTTTTGGGTAATATAGACATTTTATTTATGTTTATTCCTCCTAACCATGAGCACGGTATATGCTTCTACTTGTTTGTATCTTCCTTGATTTCTTTTATCAATGTTTTATAATTTTTCAAGTACAAACCTTTAATCTCCTTGGTTAAATTTACTCCTAGGTACTTTATTTTTTGGTTGCAATAGTGAAGGGAATTGCTTTTTAAATTTCTCTTTGTGACAGTTCATTGTTGGTTTATAAAATGCCTCTGATTTCTGAGTATTAATTTTATATCCTGCCACCTTGCTGAATTCACTTATCAGGTCCAGTAGTTCTTTGACTGAGACTTTAGGGTTTTCTATATACAATATCATATCATCTGCAAGTAATGATAGTTTTATTTCTTCTTTTCCAATTTTATTTCTTCTTCTTGTCTGACTGCTGTGGCTAGTACTTCCAGGACTATGTTGAATAAGAGTGGAGAAAGGGGGCACCCCTGCCTTGTTCCCGATCTTAAGAAGATTTCTTTTAATTTTTGCCCATTGAGTATGATGTTGGCTGTGGGTTTGTCATAGATGGCTTTTATCATGTTGAGGTATGTTCTCTGTACTCTCACTTTGCTGAGAGTTTTGATCATGAATGGGTGCTGGATTTTATCAAATGCTTTTTCTGCATCTATCAATATTATCATGTGGTTTTTCTCTTTCCTTTTGTTTATGTGATGAATCATATTGATTGATTTGCAAATCTTGTACTAGCCTTGCCTCCCTAGAATAAATCTTACTTGATGATGGTGTATGATTTTTTTTGTATAGGATTTTACATCTATATTCATCAGGGATATTGGCCTATAATTTTGTGTGTGTGTTGCCTTTGCCTGGTTTTGGAATCAGAATTATGCTCACCTCATAAAAAGAGCTTGGAAGTTTTCCTTCATCTTGAATTTTCAGAAATAGCTTGAGAAGGATAGGTGTTAGTTCTTCTTTGAATATTTGGTAGAATTCATTCAGACTCAGGACTTTTTTTTGTTGGGAGTTTTTTGATAAGTGTTTCAATCTCATTTGTTGTAATCGGTCTATTTAGGTTTTCCAATTCTTTCAGATTGATTTTTGAAAGATTGTATGTTTCGAGGAATTTATTCATTTCATCTAGGTTGTCTAGTTTTTTTGCATACAGTTTTTCATAGTAATTTCTTACAATATTTTTTATTTCTTTTTTCTGTTGTTATTTCTCCACTCTCATTTCTAATTTTATTTATTTGAGTCCTTTTATGAGGGGGCGGTGAGTCTAGGTAAAGGTTCATTGATCTCATTTACTTTTTCAAAGAACCAACTCCTGGTTTCAGTGAACCTCTGTATTGTTTTTTTAGCTTCTATGGCATATATTTCCACTCTGAAGTTTATTACTTCCTTCCTTCTACAACATCTGAGCTTTACTTGCTGTTCTTTTTCTTGTTCTTTTAGATGCAGGGTTAAGTTGTTTATTTTTGCTTTTTTTAGCTTCTTAAAGTATGCCTGTAATGCTATGAATTTCCTTCTCAGGACTGCTTTTGCTGTGTCCCATAAATTTTGAGTTGTTGTATGCTCATTATCATTTGTTTCTAAAAATTTTTTTGTATTTCTTCTTTGATCTCATTGTTAGTCCATTCATTATTTAACTACCTGCTCTTTAGTATCCATGAATTTGAGAATTTTGTAGTTTTTCTGTTGTGGTTGATTTCTAGTTTCATGCCATTATGATCAGAGAAAATGATTGATATGATTTTAATCTTTTTAAATTTGTTGAGACTGTTTTTGTGCCCTAACATGTGTTCTATCCCAGAGAATGTGCCATGAGCACTTGAAAAGAAGGTATATTCTTGCTGCTTTAGAGTGAAAGTTTCTGAAGTTATCTATTAAATCGATTTGATCTAGTGTGTCCTTTAAGTCTGCTGTTTCTTTATTAATTTCCTTTCTTGACGATCTATCTAATGATGTTAGTGGGGTATTGAAATCCCCTACTATTATAGTATTGCTGTTGATTTCACCCTTTATATCCATCAAATTCTGCTTTATATATTTAGATGATCTTATATTTGGTGCATAGATATTTATAATGGTTATATCTTTTTGTCGGATTGCTCCCTGTATCACTATGTAGTGACCTTCTTTATCTATTAATACAGCCTTTGTTTTAAAGTCCATTTTGTTTGATGTAAGTATTGCTACCCCAGCTTTTTATTCATTTTCATTAGCATGAAATATATTTTCCACCCTTTTACCTTCAGTCTATATGCATCTTTAGTTTTAAGGTGTGTCTCTTGTACACAGCATATATATGGGTCCTGTTTTCTTATCCATGCAACTACCCCATGTCTTTTGATTGGATTATTTAATCCATTTACATTTAAGGTGATTATTGGTATGTAGTTGTTTATTGCCATTATTTTTTTTTAAAGCTGTATTCCTCTTTTGTTATATTCTTTTCCCACTTTGATCTGTTTACAACAGACCCCTTAACATTTCCTGTAGCATTGGTTTGGTTGTAATGAATTCTTTGAGTTTTTTGTGTTTTTTTTTGGTCTGGGAAATTTTTTATTTCTCCTTCAATTTTAAACGGTAGCCTTGCTGGATAAAGTTGGTCATAGGTTCTGCATTACTTTTAATATTTCTTGCCATTCCCTTCTGGCCTCAAACATTTCTGTTGAGAAGTCAGATATAATCCTTATGGGCACTCCTTTGTAGGTGATAGCTTTTTTTTCTCTAGAAGCTTTTAATATTTTCTCTATATCACTTAGTTTTGATATTTTAATTATGATGTGTCTTGGTGTAGATTTCTTTGGGTTTTTCATTAATGGAGTTCTCTGTGATTCTTGAACTGTGAGAGTTTTTCCTGCATTAATTTAGGGAAGCTTTCAGCTATAATATGATTGAACAAAGTTGCTATCCCTTGTTCTTTCTCTCTTCTTCAGGAACCCCATATGATGCGGATGTTATTTCTTTTCATGTTGTCACAGAGCTCTCTACGAGTTTCCTCAGATTTTTTGAGACTCTTTTCTTTTTCCTGCTCTGCTTCCATGCCTTCATTCAACTTGTCCTCCAATTCACTGATTCGATCCTCAGCTGCATCCATCCTGTTTTTAATTCCTTCCATTGTGCTCTTCATTTCTGATATTGTATTTGTCATCTCTGACTGATTTTTATTATTTCAATGTCATTTTTTATACTTGCTATTTTTTTTATTAAGGTGTTCATAATGACCATCCATTGTTGTTCTAAGATCCCTAAGCATCTTACCAATCATTATTTAAACTCTGCATCTGGAAGTTTGGTTATTTCCATGTCACTCATTTCATTTCCTGGAGGTTTCTCTTGTGGTTTTATTTGAATTGCACTTCTATGTCTTCTCATTATGTCTGTGTGTTTGGGTGTATTGTTTTTAGAGCTGGTTGAGTCTAGGCTTGGTGCTGTCTGCCTTTAATTTTCAGTGCTGTTATTTCTAGGTCTTCTTTTGTTGGCATCAGCTGTTATTTTTAATTGACTGTCGGATTTGGCTTCTCTAGTAGGGCCATTTTGAAGTCTTGATTTGTTTTTATTTTCTTTACAATATGGGAGTCTTGTTTACTGATCTCACCAGGGGGTTTATTTGAAACTGTATCCAGGAATGTGGTGGGCCAAACCTGAAACTCTGAAGGCCTGATCTGCCAGTTACTCTCTCTGGGGCCAGGGTATCTTCTCAGCTTCAGTAGGGGGAGATGTCAGATCTCCATGGAGACCTGAGTTACTGCCCCTTCTCTCCACTTCTTGTTTTCAGCTGTGTCTTGTTGCACTGATTGGAATTGGAGAGATGTCTGGAGATGGGTCATCTGGAACTACTTTAGTCTTGTATTTTGTGGAAGAATCAACCCCTCCCCCAGCTCTGGCTGCCTGAAGCACTGAATGAGTCAGCTTTTCAGGTCATCCCATGCATTCCTCTACCCCTCACTGTCTGACTCTCTCTCTCTGCCCTTTCCTTTTGGAAGACTAACCAGCACTTTCAACACACCTCATTCTCAGGTACCCAGGCAAGTGACTGTGAGTGATATTTTCTGTTCTTTTCCTTGGTGTGGAACAGCCTCACCCCCCTCTCTTTCTGTAAGCTGGGGTGACCCATCTTTCCTCAGCGCTCCCTACCAGGCTTGGTGTGGCTTCTTCTTTGCTTCTTAGTTTTTTTGAGAGCTGTTCTTGTAGTCCACAGTTGGTTTTTCATGCTGATTGTTCCTAAATTAATTTGTAACCCAGTTTGGTGGTGTGAGCTGGGAGTTTGTGCATCTGCCTACTCTGCTGCCATCTTCAGGTCTCCAAGATTGTTAATTCTTTATAAGGAGTTGATTTACATTTACTGGGCAGATATTTTGGTAGTATAAACTTCCCAAGATTAATGATTTAGATCTACAATTCTCTTACTTGTAATTCTGACATTAAATACAAAAGAAAAGACTAATTATCATGGAAGCAACTAAAAATGATTAGATAAAGAGAGCAAGGACATACTGTTCCTCCACTATTCAAACATGAAACTTTAATTAGGCAACTCTTTTTTCCTTGATATTACTTTCTCTTGTAAAGTATCATCCTCAAGTTTTAAGGACCCTATAAAATTTCTTACAAAATCAGCTAGCGAATAATCAGTTAGTAATTATCTTGAGTAATTAGTATCCTGAAGAAACTTTAGAATTAAAGTCTGAAAAAAATTGTTGTTCCATGAAAGAGGGAATATAGTTTGGACATTGTGTGTGTGTTGTGTATATGTTAATTTCTTCTCTTCTTGTTTTATATTATTCATAGTAGCCTAACAACATCAGAATATCTTACATTACCCAATAAAGTTTATTCCTCTCTTACATCACACTGAAGGTGTATTTTATGGGATGATGGGCTAAATACCACACAGCCATTTAAGAACCCAGGATCCTTCTAGTTACAAGATAACCTCCTCTTTAAAATAAGGTGTCACAGCCCTTGAATGGATTCCTTTCTTTCACACACTTGACACATGAAAAGAATAAAGATATCAGAGCAGCTTATAGAGATCAGAATAAGAATTGGAAAATATCACTCCCACCAACATTCCAGAATCCAGACACATAAACTCATGTAACTGCAAAGAAGGCTGGGAAATGTATTTTGGGGGGGGTGCATCAGAAGAAACAAAACAACAGGCCTTTATGAATTTACTATCAAGGGTTCTGTAACCTTGTTTCCTCTTTTTCATTTTGGCAATAAAATCTTTATACCCTTTAAAGATATCACCAAGTAGAAGGGAAAATTTGAAAAAATACTAAGGCTCTTCACCAATACACCTGAAATTATAAGACCTACATTCTACCTGGGCAGAAAACCAATTCTACTTTTGTTTTGCAATTATTAGGATATATATGTTCTGCTATTAAAACTAAAAATTACATGCATTTTACTTTGTACATGGTGATAATAGCCTTTCTTGTTCATTGTTGTATTTGTTTATGAAAGAAATGATTTTTTTTTGTATTTTTTTTCTGAAGTGAAAAACAGGTGGGTGGGGAGGAGGCAGACAGACAGACTTCAGCATGAGGCCAAACAAAATCCACCTGGCATGCCCACCAGAGGGTGATGCTCTGCCCATCTGGGGTGTTGCTCTGCTGCAGCCAGAGCCATTTTAGCATGTGAGGTGGAGGCCATGGAGCCATCCTCAGCATCCAGGCCAACTCTGCTCAATGGAGCCTTGGCTGCAGGAGGGGAAGAGAGAGATAGAGAGAAAGGAGAAGGGGAAGGGTGGAGAAGCAGATAGGCACTTCTCCTGTGTGCCCTGGCCGGGAATCAAACCTGGGACTTCCACAGCCGGGCTGATGCTCTATCACTGAGCCAATGGGCCAGGGTGAAAGAAAAGATTTTTTAAGAGATCTTTTTGGTTATCAGTCTTGGGAAAACACTTTAAAGGTTATATTATTATTGTTGCCATTGATGTTGTTATTACATGTGTGTGGATGGTGTATATGAGTGCTGTGTTTTGTATATGTGTGTGCAAACAGCTGTGTGTGTGTATGTATTGGAAGTAGAATTTACTTTTCTCAAATACAGAAGTTAGTTTTTTAAAAATCTAAGACACGCCTGACCTTTAATAGCACAGTGATAAAGCATCACCTGAAATGCTCAGGTTGCTGGTTCAAAACCCTGGCTTGTCTGATCAAGGCTCAGACAACAAATAACTACTATGAGTTGATGCTTTCTTCTCCTACACCTCTCCCTGCCCCCATTTCTCTCTCTTTCCACCCTCTCTAAAATAAATAGATAAATTGTTTGAAAAATATCTGAGACATAAGTCTTCTCTGTTCTCCAGGTCTCAAATTCCTTAATTTACCCTCTACCAGGTAGAGTTGTATGAAATTAAGAAACTGTAAGATTTAGAGAAGGATTTTATGAAGTACCTTTAAGAATCAAAAATGACTAAACTCCCAGGTGAAAGGTGAAGTAGAATTGGAATGAAGAATTTCTTTCACAAAATTTATTTGTTTTTAAAGCAAAGAAAGGTCATCAAGCCAGATATTCTGATTTTTCTCTTTAATAATAAAATTAAGCTGCTCCAGTTTTTCTTAAGTATTAAGAGTTTACTATTTTTCTATGTAATTTTGTACTAAAAACATACATATGAACAAATTGGTTTGCTTTATGTCCCAGGGACTTTCAAATCACTACTCAATTACCTCACTCAGTCCTCCTACCCAGTATCACTGTGCAGGTTGTTTACTGCACAAACTTAAAAACTGCCATTCATATCATGGATACTACCATAATTGTGCATATTACAACTTATATTACCTTACATGCTCATTCTGAGCCTATTACCTTCACCCTATAAACAAGAAAATAGAGACTTAGAATCCCAATGATCATTAACTTGACTCCAATGCATATGAATTCAAGTTAGTCAAAATTTAAGGAGTTCAAGTCATTAGCACTTTCAAAGCTAAAAATAAATTATCTAGCTGGAAGCAACATCTTAGGTTTTCCGTGAGTAAGCATCTTGAGGCACTGAGATTCAATGGGTAGCTCTAAATCAGTGGAATGTTTTATATACTATGTACAAAGAAATATATAACAATCAATGCTTAGCCACTGAGTGGGGTCCTATTAAAGCATCATTCTGTCTCCAATCAATCCCAAGGTTTATGAAAATATAATAACCTCTTCTTTGATTGAATTTCTGTTATCAGCAACCTGACCTTTATGTTTTTTCTTTTCTCAATTTCCTTATTCTCCTCCTCCTCCTTCTTCTTTTATTCCTCTTGGGGCTGAAAGCAGATACTTTTGGGGAAAAACAAAGTTGCAGTTGTTTTTTTTCCCTCTCAACTGGACTTTTGAATTTTGGCTCAGAGAGAAATGGGTTTTATTGGTGGGGGCCAAGCACTGACCATCAGAAGTAATCTAGAACCAAAAATGTAGCCAATAATGCTCATGTGAGAATCTTAACACTGAGTGCAATCTGTGGTATATGAGTAGGAGTTTTTTTCTAGTGATTTAAGCTCAATTTGTGATTAATTAAACAAGTTGTTTTACTATCATACCTAAAATATAATAGGAACTAATACAAGGACTCCATGTGAAGAAATACCAGGAGAACAATGGATACAAGATTCACAATAGTTCTAGTTTATAGAAGGAGTACTGAGAATTAGCATCCATGGGACAACCAACTCTAGTTTTACCTTTAGGCTAATTTGAGTTTTCTTCCCCATCTACCACACATCAATGTTAGCATGCCAAGTTCTTCTCCTCGGGCTACATGTGAAACATACATAATCACTGTGTGCATAAAATT
Organism: Saccopteryx bilineata; assembly: GCF_036850765.1. Classification (NCBI taxonomy): domain Eukaryota; kingdom Metazoa; phylum Chordata; class Mammalia; order Chiroptera; family Emballonuridae; genus Saccopteryx; species Saccopteryx bilineata. The sequence goes on from NC_089498.1 coordinate 67,803,008, forward strand.
CTAGCCTGGGGCAAGAAGAAGGAAAAAGCTTTATTTTGGGGAAGATGGAAAAAGTTATCAAAGTAATTATTATATGTATTCATTTCTTCTTTGAGACTTATAGGCCTTGAAAATTCTAGAACATGTTTTTATAAAACATTTCAAAACTATACCTAATGTTTACTTAAAAAGGTCATTAAAATTACTTAAGAAACCTTTGGAAGTAATTGGTTACTGAAACTGGGAATTAAGGGATAAACTTAACAGTAGCTCTCCAGACTCCTGTGGTAGTGAGTATTGACAAGGAAATCTATTTGTACTTCCTGTCATGCAAAGAAAAGTAACCTCTCCAGTGTCACTTCTCTTCTACCTCCCAAATAAAGACTATGAGTCATTATTCATTAATACCTTCTCAGGACATAATAGAAAATCTGTATTCAGCACCAACATTTGAAAACAGATCTTTTCTTGCCTTCTACACATTACTTCTTTGTGCACATTAATCAAAGCCAATGTACTGTAAATGCAATTGTACTCCCTGACTGTGGGAGTCCCTCTTAGTCCTCCTGGCAGTGGCCTCAGCATTAATCATGTATATAATCTTTTACAGAGCCTGGGTATTTTTTCCAGCTTCCTATTAAATCACTGATATACTAGCTTTTTTTGCTCCTTTAATATCAGATTGAATTTTGTGGGTTAAGAAAATAATCATTTACAATTTATGAAAATAATCTAACTGAGCCTTTATTATTTATCATTTGACCTTCTTAGAGCCTACATACCAACTCTCTTCTTAGTCTAGTCACAGCCCAATATTATCCTTAGGTCTGGTTGAAGAAACATATCAGGGTGAAAGGGCCACTAGCTTACTGAAGACTTATCACAGTTAATAGATTGGGTCCAGAGGTGGTTCAAGGATCTGGCTTGCCAACAGTATCCAATCTTATTGTTTCTGAGATTATTAATACTACCAGTAGATCTTTGGCATGCTTTTCCTCCCTTCATCTAGTCCCTCCCCTCATATACTTTATTAAATTTTAATACAGTATAAAAGCTTACCATTTCAAATGGCTCATTCAGATTGTGACTTGAGATATACTGTTTTATGCAGCTGGTATTCATGTTAATGTGCTAGAATTGCAGCTCTTCATTGACTTACATGCTTTATTGAATTATTGTACAGTGAACCAAAACTGAATTTTTAAAGGGTAATATTTTAAAATTGGAATGACATATTCATCTCTAGTTCAGACATGAACATTATTTTTTACTGTGTCCCTCTGTCACTTTTAATATCCAAATATTTATCTAATGCTATGTGAAACAACATACTTAATGCCTCTTCCATTAAAAGAAAGTAAAGCAATATTATGGTAAAGCAGTAGTAATCTTGCAACATGCCCAGCTGTGTCATCCATGTGCGTATGTCTGCATGTGCTAGTCTTTGCCCTAAAAATCCCTTGCCTTGGGATAAAATAGACTCATATTATACCTAGGTATTTGGATCTGATTTCATATTAAATAACTCAGTTGAGAGGTCATAGTGTCAGACTGAACTATGTTAAAAGAATTATGAATCAGTTGATAATTGTATGTTTAGTGACATTTCTTATTCAACCAAAATTACAAAAGAAAAACATAGAAAAGAAATTTCTTCCTTCCTCCCTCCCTCTCTCCCTTCTTTCCTTCTTTTCTTTTTACATTTTTTTTTTACTTTGTTAGCTGTGGGTACCTTAGTGCTACCCCCACAGTGTGCCTTGGTTCAGTGTCAGGATGTATTAGACACAAGTCTCTCCCACTCTTTCCTATGGTGGATTTATTTCATTCAAGGCCTTCTAGTTCCCTCTCTTTGAAAATAGGCATCAAAAGTTTCCTCAATTTTTTTTGGAAAACTTGAATGATGGCTATGTGCAAACTGACTGAGATGGTTGCTTTTCTCCCCTGCCAAGAACTTCTTCCTAAATCTCAGTGTTATATTTTTGAAAATGTTTCTTGAAATATGAAATCCTGGACCTCCAAATAAGTAGGATGATTTAGGTTGAAAATAATAAAAAATGAGAAAACCAGTGGCCACATGATAGAATGTTACCTTGGATGAAATCCAAATTAGCAGCTCTCAAGAGGGAGCTCATAGACTTCATTTCTATAGATTACACTCTGCTGAATAACTTTTTTTTGTCTCAATGACAAATAATGATATTTTCCCACAGGTTAAACTCATTAAGATTTTGACTATTTTATGGTATCGGTCACAAGAAGGCTAATATGCTTATGCCAGAAGCTGGCATTCTGAAGATAGCTACTCTTCATCTTGAACTTTGGGTGCTTTAAACAAATATATTCACAGTTTTAGGCAAATAGGTTGTTTGGGGGTTTTGTGAATTTTTAAAAATATTATTTAGAAAATTAAATTTAATTGGGTTACATTCATCAATAAGAGTAGATGGGTTCCAGGTAAACATCTCTATGTTGCTTGCTCTGTTTTCTTCCCCCCCCCAACCCCTATCTCCCCGACTTCCTTACCTCAAAAACCACTTCACTGTTATCTATGTCCATGAGTCTTCATTTTTATAACTTTTGGGGGCTTTTTTTTCAGCCTTCTTTCTCAAGTATATAATGAGATACCCCATGACTTACCTTCATCATATATATATATATATATATATATATATATATATTACATGTATACTATTGTGCTAAAATTAAATTATGTGTATTGTAAAACAAATATAGAAATATAAATTATAAAAAAATAATTAAAGCTAAAGGAAACTATTTTAAATACCTTGCTAATAATACTGTCATTAAAAACAATCTTGAAATGATGTCAGAGAAATGGCACCATGAGGGGTGCTTTGATACCTCTCCCTGAAATTTCGACAAATTCAAAAACTAGAGACAGAAAAACAATCCCAGAAGCATCTGAAATACACATAAATCAAACAAAGGTATGATTGGGCAAAAGGTGGCTGAATATATAAACCACTCTAAAGGAAATAGGATGGAGAACAGAGTATTCCGCTTCCTTCACTGACCTGAGAAAGGGCTGCCTTCACTTGGAATGGAGAGGATGAAGGGCTAGGGGAGAGGGAAGAAGCTGGCTAGGCAGAGCCATTCAAGCCAAGGAGACAGTGTGCCCATGGCTCAGCTGATGCAGAGCTAATGCCAGCAGCAAAGCCCAGCAGAGGTCACCGAGCAGGTTGTCTGTGGAGGCTGATACCAGAGCAGCTTTTGGCTTTATTTACTCCCGGTCTCCCGGTCTACAAGCATGGGCAGTGTGTGAGTGGCTCCACCTGGGGCTTTGAGCATGGGCACTCGCATACCTGGATGATGGGGCCGGGTTGGAGACTGTCAGCAGTGGCCTTTTGCATTGGCTATAGCCAGAGTTTCTGATAATCCTCACTCCCCAAACAATGGTGTGCAGGAAGTGCATGAGAGCTGGCTTCCCTGTGTCCTGACCTGTCCAGGAAGGGCACCTCCACCAGCCATACAGGCTAACAGAGCACATTCCTGCGGAAGAGAGCTGAGGAAGGACTGGGGGAAGGGTGCGAAGACAGCTTGCAGAAAGCCTCTGGAGAGAAGACCCGCAGAACACTGAGAGGAGCCTAACCTACAGTCTGCTCACTGCCCGGCTGGCTGTGCTTGCAGCTCTGGTTGAAAAAACTTTCTTTCCCAGGGTTGCAATTTAAGCAGACCCAGAGGAGGGATTTGATAGTTTTTAGGGCCTCTTGCTCTTCAGGCAAAGGCTGGGGCAACTTCCTGGCAGCCAATACAGGTTAAAAGCAAAGGCCCATGGAAAAGACTTCAGAGAACACTGCGAAGTTGGGTGGGCTGAGCTGTAGGCTTCCCAACAAGGGAGAAGCCTATGAAGAGCAGACCTGCAGAGCGTTAAGGCAAATTGAACTAGACATACCCAGGGAATCTTAGAAAGGAGCCTGACCAGAAGTCAGCTCACTCCCCTGCCTGCTTAAGCTGGTGACTCTGGTTGACAAAGCTTTCATACCAAGAGCTGTGCTTTGAATGTACCTGCAAGAGGGACTTGGCAGCTTTTAAGACCTCTTGCTCCACAGGCAGTGACGGGGCCATTTTTCTACCAGCCAATACAGGTTATAAAGTGCAGAAAACCTGGGAAGATTAGATCTGCGAAAAGCTGAGGCATACTAGTCATGCTCTGAGGCTCATAGAAAAACACCTGAAAAGTAATCAGCTCCCAGCCCTGCCTGAGTATGCTGGCAGCTCTGGCTGGCAAAGCCTTACCCAGAACCCTGCTTTTAGTGAAAATAAAGGGGGAATTTAGGAGCTCTTAGAGCCTCTTGCTCTCCAGGCAGTGGCAGGGGCACTACAGCTGGGTCCCCAGGCTGCTGGTTCAGGAAGGAGTGATCTGGGGAGAAGCTCTGGGAAAATGGACTCTCCCACTGTTGGAGCCTGCAAATGCTAACAAGCCCCACCTACAAAAAGGACTGAGGCCTAATTTATGTTATCACCATAGTGACATATCAACTGCAAATCTCTGCCTAAGAGTGCCACAGGGGCAGAACCTGGGGTACAGCATCACCGGCCAAAAAGAGAGAGAAAAAAGAAAAGGGAAGAAGATAACCTCTCAGAACCAGAAAAAATCCAGAGTCTTTATAACTTTTTCCATTTTTTTTTCATTTTTTATATTTTTCTTCCACTTTTATCATTTTATCCTCTTTTCATTTTATTCTTTTCATTTTGAACTTTATTACGCAAAGGTGTTACATTTTTTATTCTTTTTTTTCTATGAAGGTTATATTCCAAAAACCTTAACTCTCTTTTTTTTCTTTTCTTTTCTAATTTTTTCCTCTTTCTTTTGGTTTCTTTTTTTCTATTTCACTTTTTCTCTCATTCGATCCTCACTCACAAAAATTTATTTTATTCTGTATTCAAATTTTTTTACTTTGTGGCATTTTGTGTGCTTTTTACTTTGCTTTTCATACCATTAGTATTTCCCCCAACTCCAGCTCTCCATTCTAGGTAGTTTTTGTTTCACTTAATACATAGAATTTTCATTTTTCACTATATTTTTTCTTTTTTTCTCTTTTTCTTCTTTTTTCTTTCACTACATCTGTCATTCAACCATCATTTACAAGCAAATTATTTTATTCTTGATCTAAATTTTTCCTTGTAGCATTTTGAGGGTTCTTACCTCATTTTTGGTTCTTTGTCACATCCCCCCAAATAAGGCCCTCCATTCTATGTAGTTTTTATTCCACTTAGAACAATAGAAATTTCAGTTTTAAACTATTTTCTCAAATTTTTTTAAAAAATTTATTTATTTATTATTTTTTAATAAACTCTAATTAGTCTTATTAACAATTCCACTCTCAAATGCCATTAAGGAAAAATATATCAAATAATATGGATACAAAAGGCAGAGATGTAGCTCAGATAATTGGCAAATATATATATATAAAAAATTACAATAGCTTGGAAACCTTGGAGTTAAATGACAGAGAATTTAAAATAGAAGTTCTAAAAATACTCAGGGATATACAAGAAAGCATAGAAAGGCAGTTTAGGGAGCTAAAAAAATAATTCAATGAACAGAAAGAATACATCACCAAGGAAATTGAAACTATAAAAACAAATCAAACAAAGATAAAAAACTCAATTCATGAACTGAAAAATGAGGTAACAAGCATAGCTAATAGAACAGGCCAGATAGAGGAGAGAATTAGTGACATAAAAGACAGGCAACTAGACGCACTACAGAGAGAAGAGAAGAGAGACTCACAAAATAAAAGAAATAAGAAAGCCCTACAAGGATTGTCTGACTCCATCAAAAAGAGCAACATAAGAATAATGGGCATATCAGAAGGAAAAGCAAGAGAAAATAAAAAACATATTGAAATAAAAAATAAACGAGAACTTCTCAAGGCTGTGGAAAGAACTAAACCCTTGAATCCATGAAGCAAACAGAACACTGAGTTATCTTAATCGCAACAAACCTATTCCAAGGTACATCATAATGAAATTGGCACAAAACAATGACAAAGAAAAAATTCTCAAGGCAGCTAGGAAAAGAAGAATACAACAAATAAAGCAAGGCCTATTAGATTATTATCAGATTTCTCAGCAGAAACTCTAAAAGGTAGAAGAGAGTGGACCCAATTTTTAAAGTTCTGAAAAAGAGGAACTTCCAGCCAAGAATACCATCAAAGCTATCCTTCAAATATGAAAGAGAAATAACATTCACAGAAACAGAAAAGTTGAGAGAAATTACCACCAGAAAATGCCCACTTCAGGAACTACTAAAAGGGGTTTTCTGACCAGATACAAAGAACAAAACAAAACAAAACGACAAGTAAAAGTTTCATCAAGATCACAATAAAAACAAGATAAATCTGTGACAACAAAAACAAAAAAAGGGAGAAGACAAAGATTAACAGTAGCAAATAAGGATGTAGTGTAGAAGCACTAATGAGATAATGTGCTACAATGAACATGGTAGGTACCCTTTTCATTACTTAATGGTAACCCAGCCTGAATAAACCACCACAGAAGCACATGACTTAAAAAAGGTAGTAACAGAGGAAAGAAGTATGGATTACAACCAAACAAAAATAAATGATAGAAAAGCAAAAGAGAAGAACCAAACAAGATACAAAATTATAGAAAGCAATATATAAAATGGCAATAAGGAACCCTCAAGTGTCAATAATTTTACTAAATGTAAACAGATTAAATTCACCAATAAAAAGACACAGAGTAGCAGAATGGGTTAAAAAAGAAAATACAACTGTACACTGCCTACAAGAAACACATCTAATCAACAAGGAAAAAACAAATTCAAAGTGAAAGGCTGGAAAACAATACTCCAAGCAAATAACATCCAAAAATAAGCAAGTGTAGCAATACTCATATCTAACAATGCTGACTACAAGACAGCAAAAGTAATCAGAGACAAAAATGGTAATTTCATAATGATTAAGGGGACACTGGTTCAAGAAGATATAACACTTCTTAACATATATGCACCAAACCAAGGAGCACCAAAATATATAAGACAGCTACTGACTGACCTAAAAAAGAAAAACCAACAAAAATCATACTTGCAGACCTCAATATGCTGCTGATGATTATAGATCATTCATCCAAATAGAAAATCAATAAAGAAATATTAGCCTTAAACAAAATACTACAGCAATTGGATATGATAGACATCTACAGGACATTTTGTCCCAAAGCGACAGAGTACACATTTTTCTCTAGTGTACATGGAACATTCTCAAGAATTGACTATATGTTTGGCCATAAAGATAACATCAGAAAATTTAAATTGTACCAAGCATATTTTCTGATCATAAAGCCTTGAAACTAGAATTCAACTACAAAAAAAGGTAAACAAACCCACAAATATGTGGAAACTAAATAACATACTTTTAAAAAATGAGTGGGTCAAAGAAGAAATAAGCGCAGAGATCAAAAGTTATATACAGACAAATGAAAATGACAATATGACATATCAGAATCTCTGGGATGCAGCAAAAGCAGTAATAAGAGGGAAGTTCATATCACTTCAGGCCTATATGAACAAACAAGAGTGAGCCCAAGTAAACCACTTAACTTCACACCTTAAGGAACTAGAAAAAGAAGAACAAAAACAACTCAAAACCAGCTGATGAAAGGAAATAATAAAAATCAGAGCAGAAATAAATGAAATAGAGAACAGAAAAACTACTAAAAAAATTAATAAAACAAGCAGCTGGTTCTTTGAAAAGATCAACAAAATTGACAAACCCTTGGCAACTCACCAAAAAAAAAATGAGAAAGGACTCATATAAACAAAATCCAAAATGAAAGAGAGAAATCACCACAGATATCAAAGATATACAAAGAATTATTGTAGAATACTATGAAAAACTATATGCCACCAAATTCAACAATCTAGAAGAAATGGATAAATTCCTAGAAAAATACACCTTCCCAGATTGAGTCATGAAGAAGCAGATAGCCTAAACAGACCAATAAGCAGGGAGGATATAGAAAAAATCTATTAAAAACCTCCCCACAAATAAAAGTCTAGGCCCAGACGGCAATAATAGTGAATTCTTTCAAACATTCAAAGAAGACTTGGTCCCGATTCAACTCAAAGTCTTCCAGAAAATTGAAGAAGAAGCAATACTTACAAACACATTTTATGAGGCCAACATAATCCTAGTACTGAAACCTGACTAGGACAGCACAAAAAAAGAAAACTACAGACCAATATCTCTAATAAATACAGATGCTAAAATACTAAACAAAATACTAGCAAATCAAAAACAACAACATATTAAAAAGAATATATCATGATCAAGTAAAATTCATCCCAGAATCTCAAGGATGGTTCAACATATGTAAAACAGTTAACGTAATGCATCATATTAACAAAAAAAAAAGAACAAAAACCACATGATCTTATCAATAGATGCAGAAAAGGCAATCGATAAAATACAACATAATTTTATGTTTAAAACACTCAACAAAATGGATATAGAAGGAATATATTCAACATGTTAAAGTCCATTTTTGATAAACCATCAGCTAACATCATATTAAATGGCATAAAATTGAGGACTTTACCCTTTAAATCAGGAACAAGACAGAGTTGTCCACTCTCACCACTCTTATTTAATGTGGTGCTAGCAGTTCTAGCCCAAGCAATCAGACAAGATAAAGAAATAAAAGACATCCATACTGGAAAAGAAGAAGTAAAGGTTTCACTTTTTGCAGATGATATCATGCTATACATCGAAAACCCCAAAGACTCCATAAAAAGATTACTAGAAACAATAAATCAATACAGTAAGGTTGCAGGATACAAAGTTAATATACAAAAGTCCATAGCATTTTTATATGCCAACAACAAAACATTAGAAAATTAACTCAAAAAAATAAGCCCCTTCACGGTTGTAACAAAAAAAAATACCTAGGAATAAACATAACAAAGAATATAAAGGACCTATTTAACAAAAACTACAAAGCATTGTTAAGGGAAATCAAAAAAGATACAATGAAATGGAAAAATATTCCCTATTCTTGGATAGGAAAAATAAATATAATCAAAATGACCATATTACCTAAAGCAATATACAAATTTAATGCAATTCCCATCAAAATTTCAATGACATTTTTTAAAGAAATGGAACAAAAAATCATCAGATTTATATGGAACTATAAAAAACCTCGAATAGCCAAAGCAATCCTAATGAAAAAGAACAAAGCTGGAGGCATTACAATACCTGACTTCAAATTATATTATAGAGCCATGATATTCAAAACAGCATGGTATTGGCAGAAAAATAGACATTCAGACCAATGGAACAGAATAGAAAGCCCAAAAATAAAACCACATATGGTCAAATAATTTTCAATAAAGGGGCCAACAACACACAATGGAGAAAAGAAAGTCTCTTCAACAAATAGTGCTGGGAAAACTGGAAAGGCACATGCAAAAGAATGAAACTCGACTACAGTTTGTCCCCTTACACTAAAATTAATTCAAAATGGATAAAAAATCTAAATATAAGACTTGAAACAATAAAGTACATAAAAAAAACATAGGTACTAAACTCATGGACTTTTGTTTTTAAAGAGCATTTTATGAATTTGACTCCAAAGGCAAGAGAAGTGAATGCAAAGATAAATGAATGGGACCACATCAGACTAGGAAGTTTTTGAATAGCAAGAGAAACTAACAACAAAATAAACAGTTAACTAAATGGGAAATAATATTTTCAAACAAGAGCTCAGGTAAGGGTCTAATATCCAAAATATACAAAGAACTCATAAAACTCAACAACAAACAAACAAAGAATCCAATAAAAAAATGGGAAGAGGACATGAACAGACACTTCTCTCAGGAAGAAATACAAATGGCCGGCCTGATCTGTGGTGGCGCAGTGGATAAAGCGTAGACCTGGAAATGCTGAGGTCGCTGGTTCAAAACCCTGGGCTTGCCTGGTCAAGGCACATATGGGAGTTGATGCTTCCAGCTCCTCCCCCCCTTCTCTCTCTCTGTCTCTCTCTCTGTCTCTCTCTCTCTGTCTGTCTCTCCCTCTCCTCTCTAAAATGAATAAATAAAAATAAATAAATAAAAAATTTAAAAAAAAAAAAAGAAATACAAATGGCCAAGAGATATATGAAAAGATGCTCATCACCATTAGTTATTAGAGAAATGCAAATCAAAACTACAATGAGATACCACCCTCACTCCTGTTAGATTTAGCTATTATCAACAAGACAGGTAATAGCAAGTGTTGGAGAGGCTGTGGAGAAAAAGGAACCCTCATCTACTGTTGGTGGAAATGTAAAATAATACAACCATTATGGAAGAATGTATGGTTGTTTCTCAAAAAACTGAAAATAGAACTACCTTATGACCCAGCAATCCCTCTGTTGGGTATATACCCCCATAACTCAGAGACATTGATATGTAAAGACACATGTAGCCCCACGTTCATTGCAGCATTGTTCACAGTGGTGAAGACATGGAAACAACCAAAAAACCCTTCAATAGATGACTGGATAAAGAAGATGTGGCACATATATACTATGGAATACTACTCAGCCACAAGAAATGATGACATCGGATCATTTACAACAAAATGGATGAATCTTCATAACATTATACAGAGTAAAATAAATAAATCAGAAAAAAAAACTAAGAACTACATGATTCCATACATAGGAGGGACATAAAAACGAGACTAAGAGACATGTTCAAGAGTGTGTTGGTTATGGAGGTGAGGAGAGAGGATGGGGGGGGAGGGGAGAGGCACAAAGAAAACCAGATAGAAGGTGACAAGGGACAATTTGACTTTGGGTAACAGGTATGCAACATAATTGAATGACAAGATAATCTGGAGATGTTTTCTTTGAACATTTACCCTGATTTATTAATGACACCCCTTTAAAATGAATAAAGATTTATAAAAAAAAAAAACACCTTATTTATGTTGAATAAAAAAAAACAGATAGAAGGTGATGGAAGAAATTTGACTTTGGATGATGGGTATGCAACATAATCAAATGTCAAAAAAACCTGGAGATGTTTTATCTGAACCTATGTACCCTGATTGATCAATGTCACCCCATTATAATTTATAATAAAATAAGAAATAAAAAAATCTAAACACACAATATTCTCTTAAGGGGAAATTTACTATGAATATTAGATAATATAAATTTATAATTCAACTGGTTTTCTTGAAAAGTAATTTTATTGGTCCAGTTCTTATCACTTTTGATTACATGAGCACAGATTTAATCTTTTAATGTGACTGATCAATATCTCCTCTTAGGAATAAAAATAATTGGCCTGACCTGTGGTGGCGCAGTGGATAAAGTGTCAACCTGGAAATGCTGAGGTTGCCGGTTCGAAACCCTGGGCTTGCCTGGTCAAGGCACATATGGGAGTTGATGCTTTCAGCTCCTCCCCACTTCTCTCTCTCTGTCTCTCTCTTCTCTGTCTCTCTCTCTCCCTCTCTCTCTCCTCTCTAAAAATGAATAAATAAAATTAAAAAAATGTTTTTAAAATTAAAAAAAAAGGAATAAAAAGAATTGTAAACTCTGACATCTTGTTGTTTGTTTGAACTTATTTTTTAATTATCCTGAAACTATATTTTTTTCTAAAAATTTTACAATGGATCTTATTTAATGAATTTTAGCTTACTTAAAATTAGATAGTATAACTCATAAATCCAGTTAACCAGGCACATATTAATTATAATTTGTTGAAAGCTATTGAGCAAGTAAATGCACCATAATCAATCTTTCCAGACTGTAGAACTCTCTTGTCTGGGATTTACATTAAATGAGAGTGCCCTGGCCGTTTGGCTCAGTGGTAGAGTGTCGGCCAGGCGTGCAGAAGTCCCGGGTTCGATTCCCGGCCAGGGCACTCAGGAGAAGCACCTATCTGCTTCTCCACCCCTCCCCCTCTCCTTCCTCTCTGTCTCTCTCTTCCCCTTCCGCAGCTGAGGCTCCATTGGAGCAAAGATGGCCCGGGCACTGGGGATGGCTCCTTGGCCTCTGCCCCAGGCGCTAGAGTGGCTCTGGTCGCAACAGAAGGACGCCCCGGAGGGGCAGAGCATCGCCCCCTGGTGGGCAGAGCGTCGCCCCCTGGTGGGCGTGTCGAGTGGATCCCAGTCGGGCGCATGCGGGAGTCTGTCTGACTGTCTCTCCCCATTTCCAGCTTTTGAAAAATACAAAAATAAATAAATAAATAAGAATACCAGCGCTGATAATATCTTAAACACTGGTAAAGTTACAATTCTTTTGCTCTGATAACAAACATAAATAAAATTGCAAATATTTGCTTTCCATTCTACAATAGAGTATCTCCCCAGCCCCACTTTGGAGATTACTATTTAAAGGCAGAGCTCAAATGACATCTTTCCCAGAAAGGTGTTTTTCTGTAGACCAAAGCAGAAAATACATATTTGGTTTCTCTGAATACTTTTATCATCTTACCTTTATCTCTGTTCAGCTAGTCACTCTTTTCTGCCTCAGAATTATGTACATACTTGTCTTAATTTTTGAACTAGATTCTAAGCTTACTGGGAGAATGGAGGGATGATTTATGCTTGGCGTTCCCAGAGCATCCAGAGGCAGGAAGAACAATGGGGAGAACAGCAATGGACTTATATATCATAGTTCTTCCAAAAATGCATGTTTCATAAAATAAATAATCAATTCCTTTAACTTAGTTGCAAATAAATCTTGTGATCTTGACTTTCATTCTGTATTCTTGTCTCTGTTAGATACTATCAAACAATAGATTGCTAGAAGGCATGAAAGAGAAGAGCTAGAAACAAGAAAAGTATTTCTGTAAAGGTTCAAAACCAATGTTAAATTCACAATAAATGATCAACTTTAAAAACTGAAATTAGGTAACAGATGATTATCCTAAGATGCTTTTTATTGTAAATTTTTAAAATATGTATTAATATACCCTTAACATATTATACTCGTCATATATCTTTCTGTTCCTTTTCTAAATTAGTTCCAAGTAGAAACTATATATGACCATAGGATATGTTTTTATTACTCCTCATTTCAGAAACTAAATATTAGAGAAGGAGGCATTAAGTTAAAGAAAAACAACTAAAAACAGTTTAATAGGGTGAATACAGAGCTACAGTAAAGACAACATAAATAATTTTACAGGCATTTTTTGAGACTCAAAGAACTAAAGGTGAATTCAAGTTGAAAACCAGAAAACATTAGAACAAATATGAAAAAAGAAGTCTAAGAAAGAATAGAGCTACTTATTTTTAAACATAGCTACTATTTCTAGAAACACGGCAATACTCAAAGGCTGGAAATTATAGATGCTACTCTATCTTCTGAGAACTGAGCTTGGTCATACTTTATAGTTTTCCATATATTCAAATGACTCCCAAGGATCAACAAAGTAAGATTAATGATTTAATTTTCTCTTCAAAGGTTATGTTACCGTTGTTAAGCCAAGCACATGATTACTACTGTGGGGAAAGTATACCAGGTCAGGCTCGTGGAATTGCAGGACTTTAAGTGGACCAAATTGGACAAAAGGGTAGTTATGTTATTTGCACTGAGGATTCTGAAGGTTGTACCCAACTGCAAGGATGAGGCTTCCTACTAGAGTCTGTCTCTCAGAAAAAAAATTTCATATTACTTCCTGACAAGAGATTCTTAACAAATATGAGCATATATATTATAATTTTATTATTTTAATTTAATTTTATTTTTAGTAAGAAAGACAGAGAGAAGGCTGGTCAGACAGATAGGCAGGAGAGAGATGAGAAGCATCAATTCTTTGTTGTGGTACCTTAGTTGTTCATTGCTTGCTTTCTCATATGTGCCTTGACTGGGGGAGGGGGGCTACAGCTAATTCAGTTACCCCTTGCTCAAGCCAGCCTTGGACTCAGGCCAGCAACCCTACACTCAAGCTGGTGAGCCCATGCTCAAGCCAGATGAGCCCTTGCTCAAGCCAGTGACCTTAGTGTTTCAAGCCTGGGCCCTCTTCATTCTAGTCTGATGCTCTAACTACTGTGCACCACTTGGTCAGGTTGAGCACATATTTTTGAGGAAATTTCTCCTTCAACAATGAACAAGTGCATGGCATACTTTTCTTGGCAATTAGACATCCATTTCCATGGGATGATACTTTGTCTTGGCTAATCATTGTTGGACTGAAACACATATCCTTACTGCATATCTGACCTTATTGCTTTACAATGGATAAAGTCCCAATTTAGGGATCTCAGCTGACCTGGTCACCATGGGTGCCACTCTCAAGACCCCATCAAATACAATGATCATTTTCTCTTGCTGGCTCTACTCTCTTTTCTCTGTTTCTCCTTGGTCATACCTTCTCCTTGCAATCTCATCAAGTAAATTTTATCTTTTCTCTCTCTTCTTAGTGCCTTCTTTTCTATTCTTTGTCTCTCTCCTGTCTCTTCTATTCCTCCACTCCTTATTGTTCCTGCTAGTTGCCACTGAAGATGCTTTTTAGTTTTACTTTGAATTAAACCAAGTGCTGATCCTTGGTTTCACAGAAGGTTTGATGTTACCCATAATATTAAGTTTCAATTGTATTGTTTAGATTGAAAAGCATTTTCCAATAGATTATTTCATTTTGATACATAGAACAAACCTGAAGTATAGGAATGACAGAGAATTATAAGCCCTTATTATGAAAGAAAATACTGACATTCATATGACAAATACCCAATCAAACATACATACTTAGGCACTGCAGAGCAGGGGGTCAGTCAAACCTTCCATTTCTTATTCTTGCCCTATGCATATGCTATCCCAGGTTGCCAGTTTCTTTTATTTTTAAACATGCCCCTCTTTCTCTTGTTTTCAATCATGAAAGATTTCAGTTTTCTAAGCTTTTTTAGGAAAAGGTATTTCACTTTTATGAAGTATGTTGATTAGCTCAAATAATTATCAAATAATTATCGTTCACTGGTTACGTGTAAGGTTTTGCGAGGCAATATCTTGAATAGAAACATAAAAGAGGTATGGCCCCTATTCTTTATAACATAGGATAATTGGATGGGATGTCACTCCAATTGAAAGATCATTTGGAAAAGACTGGCTTCCTTATTTAGCATTCTGCAAAATTAGAAAAGTAGTTCACTCAGCCATCTGTTTTTTTATAAATTTATTCATTAAATATAACTATTGTACATTTTAAATATAGATCAAAATTTTTGTAGGCATTTACATCCTTGAAGCTTGAAATCTAATAGAAATACAGTAAATTTAATAAGCAAATAAGCATATAAAATAAGATTGTTTCAGATAGAAATAGTATTAAGATAAAAATAAAACTCTATGATCTAATACTTGGTTGGGGCAGAGGAGAATATAAATTAAAGAATAAAATAATTAATGTCTGCATCCAGTTTGGAATTAACAGAAGGCAGATAATAGCAATAGTTAAAATGGATAAGAAAAAAGATATAACTTTTACATTTTTAAGTCCAGCTGGAGTTGTAAAAGTGATCCACAGAGTATTTCTAAAAAAGTAATTTCCTTCTTCAATAAGTACTATAAAACATATATAATGATATTAAAGTATAAAACTAAGTAAGACAAGTGAATGAAAAAGAGTTAATTAGAGTGGACATAATCATGATACTTTAAAATCACAAATGTCTTTGAACTGTGTAATTATAGAAACTAATAGTTGAATGGAACTTTATGGTCAATTAGGTTCTCTCAATTGTGGAAATAATATCTACAACCTTTATGACTATTTAGTTACTTATTTCTAATTGCATATCTCCACACAGGGAACCCAAACCTTCATGGGAGAGTTCTCTTTTTATTAGACTGGAAGCTTAACTATTATATATTTTTTAAAATTGAACACCAATTTGCTGAATTCCCCATATTGGTCATAGCTCTGTCTTCTGGAGCAACACAGAATGCATCTCCTACAAGAATAGTTAGATTCAGATTTTTGATATGTATGTTAAAACGCTGCTGTATTTTGGGGAAAATACATTCTAGAATAGTCAGGAAGAAAAAGGACATTAAAAAATAACACAATGAACAAGCAAAGAGAAAGAAAAGAGAAAAAAACATTCATTACATGAAAGGGACAACTAATAAGTTTGCTTTATTAGAGTCAAACTTAAGAGAAAATAATAAGTGGGACAACACCTGCTAACTACAGTCAACATTTAGGGCAGGTTTGGGGACACACCAGTGGCAAAGTATTCTTAACTAACTCACCTTCATTACAAAGATAAAACAACATAAAATGTTGAAAGAGCAAATTAAGCCCTCTCAGATAATTATAGTGACAACCAGAAGCTAATGGAGGGAGAAATTTTAAAATATTTAATGCCAAATTTGTATGGTCAACCAAGGGGTCAGTATTGACATGGTACACAATAGGGTGTGGAGTTCTGGTGGCCCTTCAATTAGATCTACATTTATAGTTAAGATGATATATGAGCTTTAACACAGAACTAGCTGCTACAACATATAACCATGATCATAGATAAAAGTAAGTTAATAAATAAAAGGAAGTATAAATTCCAGGTCATAATCAATTCTGAAACACTCATTATGGTAAATTTTTCATCACCTGAAACTGTATGTGTGTAAGTCTATTCTCTGTAAACAACATTTTGTCTGCCTACAGACAACTTGGTGGCGGCTGTGTTTAGCCTTGTGTAGCCTCCTTAACATTTCTCCCTTAGTTGTTTATTTTGATCATTATTCTTGGATTTTTCTACTACTCTATTTCATAACTCATTTCTGTCTCTGCCAAAACATATGCTGTTAATGAAGAAATCTGGATGCCCATGTCAGTTTGCTGCATGCTTGATGGGTGAAGTGAGAACAGTAATCACTTATAAGCAGTTGTTGCATGCTTAACCTCTAGAAAGTGTCACATTTAACATCTTTAAAAAGGGGGTAGTAATGTCAATCTTGTCCAGGTCATGGAATAATTGGTGAGTTAAATGGGTTACGGCATATAAAAGTATTTTGTGTACTTCAAATTTCTATATATGAATGCTAATAATATCTGCAAATAATGTTGGAATTACTTAAGACAAATAGTTGAGTACTCTGGCATAGTTTAACTACTAGACACTCCATTAAGTTGATACTTGCCTAAATATAATATATATTTGCATAGGAAAATTTCCATAATTTGAGTTCTATTGAGAAAAATAAGCCCATTTGTCCACTAAAATATCCCCTCAAGCTTAACTGGAGACAACTTTTTGTTTTATTCATATATCGATTTCTTTGATAATATACATTGCTTATCTATTAAATGTATTGAAGTAATTATGTATTATTTTCATGAAATATGTTGTTATAGGAAAGAGAATATATTAGTTTCAATAGTTAATTTGGCATATAATAGAAACCATTATATTGAGATTAGTACTCAACAAATAAGCTTTTTGTCAAAAACTATAAAGCTATGTAACTTATACACATGAATATTAATTAAAATTCCATGGACTAGATTTCAATATAATAAAGTTTAAAATACTGAATCCTAAATTATATAATATATATGTGTATGTACTTTATACCCATATATCATACAGACACAATACACATCAGTACTTTGTTCATGTAATTTTAACTAATAATTTTAAATGTTTGTTCAAGAGACTTTGCTTTCAAAGAAAACCTTTTTATCATTTAAAATAAAAAAACATTTTTTCATTAAGAGAATTTTATTTTGCAATTGAATTTTAGTAAAACAAAAAAGATAATGTCATGAAAATTAATAAGGGCCTAATACTATAGAGGAAAATGATGAAAAAATTTTAATTTTATATTTTGGATTAGCTGTGTTTCTAGAACATCTGTTATACTATTTTGACAGGTGTTTATTAATATGGATGTCTAATCAAATAATTTGATGGCTAATAGCTTGGCAATTCAACATCTGAAAATTGTCAAAAATCCTTGATTATATATTAAAAACTGTAGATAATTGATTCAAAGCTGTTTCCTTTGACTAGATTAAAAAATTAAAACCTACCTTGTGTATTTTTCTTTAGAACTTCAATATTTTTCTAAAATTTCTAAAACATTTTAGTAGTAAAAATTTGTGAAGATATAAAACCTTTCTATAAACCAAGATGCGTCTTAATTCAAAAATTTTTTAGGTCTTTCATTATACAAATATGAAAAAATTGTTTTTAATTCCCTGGGCTAGAAGGCTAGAAGTATGCTTATAGAATGACAGTAACAAAGTAATACTAGATAGATAGATAGATGTTAGATGATAGATGATAGATAGATATAGATAGATGATAGATGATGATAGATAGATAGATAGATAGATAGATAGATAGATAGATAGATAGATAGATAGATAGATAATAGATAGACTGACAAAAGAAAAACAAAACCTTTTGGCTACATGCATGCTCTTATTAATTCTTATTTATTTTAATAAGTTCTGAGTAGTACAAATCAACAGGAAGCGATTTGATGGCCCTCAGCAATTTGGTTGAGTAGCTTTGATCAGTGGTGAGATTCAGGTAGTTTGCACCAGTTCGGCAGAACCAATATCTAAGATTTTGTTGAGTTTAGTGAGCCAGTTGTTAAAGTGACACTTGTAATCAGGGTTCTAAGATGGGTACCTTGGCAGCCCCCCAATGAGGAAATCACAAATTTACATTCTTTACTCTTTTTTTACGTTCATCTATGCAATAGCGTATTCTAAGCGCCCATAGTAATGTTCATTCTGTCCATAGGTGAAAAAAAATTGACAGAATTATGCTTGTAATATTTATTTATTCATTTCATAAAACTTATACCTTTGATTAAATACATTTTAACTCCCTTCTGTTTGTTACTTCAGTAAACAAACATATAACGTAAAGAGAAAAAGTGACAACGGGGGGGGGTGATAAGCTGTCAATTGAAATATTTTAAATAACAGTTTTATTGTTTTTGTCAGGTATTATCTAATGTTTTTTCATTAATATTTTAAAACTCTTCCTTGTAACATAATCTAGCTTTGTGTACCTCTTTTATTGTTTTTATTTAAGTATAAATATATATTAAATGTATGAAATAATAAGCTACCTTTTAGTATATTGTTTTTTTATACTTAAATTGGTAATTAGGGAAGAGAAGCAGTTGTTAAATTATTTGAATCCCAACACTGGCTTTGATGGATGACATTTACATAATAAATCCCGAAATAAATTTTTTTTTGAATAATGCAAGTGAATGACACAAATCTCTAGAAAATTTCTGTGGTAATAGTATTAAACAGAAATCTTTGAAAGTTTGAAGCTTTATAATTATAGATTCTGAAAGTTTAGATTTTAGTTCTTCTTGGTAAATTTTACTTCTATTACTTTCTTGCCCTTTTTATCTATAGTGGCCGGAAATGTGGTTTTGGTCCAGTATCAGCACTGTCCAGTAGGACGTTCTATAACAATGGACATGTTTGCTACACTATCCATGTGAAAACCACTAGTATCATGTGGCTATTCAGGATTTAAAATGTGTCTTATACAACTGAAAAACAGAATATTTAATTGTGTAAATTTTAATCAATTTACACTTATTTAAATAGCCATACTTAGCTAAAAGCTACTGTATGGGACTTTATAACTTAATAGAGTTGGAGTTCAGAATGATGCTAAAGAGAGTTGTGCTAGATTTTTATGTTTTTTTTAAATGTATGAGAAGGAAAATAATATCAGCATCTTATAGGCTAATGGTTTTCCTAGATCTTGTTTGCTATGTTAAAAATGACATCATAGTAGCAATGAGCATAGTTCATTAGAGTGGGAATATATTCAGAATCTTTCCCATATGACCTAGATCAGGAGGTTACAAGCTATGGCTTACAACTCAAGTTCAGCCCACCACCTCTTTTTCTGAATAAATTTTTATGAAAACACAGCCACACCCCTCCATTTATGAATTATTTTATGACTACTTCTGTGCTACAACAATACAGTTGAATGGTTACAAATAAGACCCTATGGCCTGCAAGGTCTAAAATATTTATTATCTGACTTTATGAAAAAACTCTGCCACCTCTGACTTAGGTAAATGGTTATGTGATAAATGTTAGGAGAAAATCTTATATAGAAAAGTATACTTTTCTCAACTTATTCACCACATATATTACATAAATAATATGTTTATATGTAATATATATTATCATCTATACAGTTTCATATATAAAATCATCTATATACATATAACATATACAACAATTTAGAAAGTAAAGCATTAAAATATCAAATATATGTAAAATTAAATATTCCCCAAATAAAACCCTATGTGTTTTCTCCCCATTTCATGGAAAATTTGATACACAATCATTTATACCATCAGTTTTCTAGTTTAAGTGAAAGGGGTGACTAACATGTCTCTGTCTAGAATGTCAATCAGAGACTATTAGATCTAGAGTGGGACATAAAAGTTCATTCCAAACTCATTTCAAAGGTAATAGCCTGGGAAATTGTGAGATGCCTAAGGTCACAGTGATGATAGTCAATGCTCACTTATTGAGACACATCTATTGATATAACTGTTCAGTTTGGTCCATATGCTATGCAGAATTCAGGAACATAATACCTTAGAACCTGAGGAAACAGCTGGGGAGGGAAACCCTGTGACTAGTCATAGTGGCTGTGCTATGTATGACATATGCCCTTCTCAAATTAGATTCCCATCTTGGTTTCTGCAGTATGTGTGTTTCACGCCATGAGCTATTATTAGAACAGCTGATATTAGGAGAATGACATGCATACACAAGGGAGCAAATATGCTGCACAATTTAATGATAGAAACAATTGGAAAAATCACAAATGCCCTTAGGATAGATTCTAACTGCTTAATTTAAGCAGCTGGACTTTAGGCTTTATTTTACTCCTAGTAAATCTTTAGGACAATTCTGAGTTGTCCTAAAGATTTACTTCAAAATAGAAATAATCATATATAAATTACAATATAATTATTAATTTCATTGGTATCCATACAACCCATTAATAGACCTTAATCTTTAAACAGATATTGTGTTATGTTATACTTTTTTTTCTGGAGTACAATTTGAAAAGATCTCTAAAGAACCAATACATAAAAGTTTCCATACATTTTAAGGAGAAAAATTAAAATTTACTTTCTGACCTCAATAGAACTGATTCCTATTTTTCTGCCATTATACCACAAAAAAAAATGTATCATAAAACAGATATGCTTTGGCATCAAAGATAATCAAAGCCATTTTTTTGGTATATGTTTTAAGATAACATAATGGCATTATTTTCATAAAAAACTTTCATTAAGATTATTATATAGGTTTCTAAAGGTGTCAAAAAAAAGCAGCCATAATTTAAATTAATATATGTGACAGAATTGGATATTTCAAATCTGTATTGACAGAGCCTTTAACTTCACTAGATTAATTTTCCCTTATGAGATACTTGAATAAAAATTAATTTCTAAACTTTGGACATTTTTTTCTCTCTTCTTTCAGTCCAACAATAAAGAACACAATGCAATCTGAATTACACATGTGATTGAACTTTCTTTTGTCAGAAGTGTGCATGGATTTAGATCTTTGGTTGAGTTGCAGAATACAGAAATACTCAAAACTAGAATCATCCAGTCATTTCAATTATGTTATATTAAAAAGCAAAAAGTATTGTAGACTATGCGTTCTGATCAGTGCTCTTTTCTCAGTGTATTTGGTGCCTTATTAGCCCTATGAAATTAGTCAGGTGGGGCTGAAGATGACACAAAAGACTCATCTCCAGAATTTATTATTCCAGAGTTAGCGCTGACCACAGAAGCCACTGGAGAAGTTCTAAGTGGAGCTCTAGGTAGCCATTGTAAGAACTCTAAGCAGCAACATTTAAGTCATTTCCTCTGGCATTTCCTTCTGTTGGGAGAAATAACTAAAGCTCTCTGTGGATTCTTTAAGTTATATCATCAACTGAAATATTTAAAAATATTATTTAAACTGCAAGGAAAGGTAAGGCAAAACTACTGCAGGTGGTGCTTCATTTGTGAAAATTTTGCCAACTTATGCCATGACAGTAAATTTGTGAATTAGAACTAAATCTTCTTAGTGCCTTAACCTTTTATGTGTAAACAGGCGCATAAACAGGAGTCAGTGTGAACAGGAGACATCTTACATATCTCTTAATTGTGATGGCAAAAAGAATAACTGCAAGAGAAGTGAAGGCAAAGATAAATGAATGGGACTACATCAGACTAAGAAGTTTTTGCTCAGCAAGAGAAACTGACAACAAAATAAACAGACAGCCAACTAAATGGGAAATATTTTTTAAACAACAGCTCAGATAAGGGCCTAATATCCAAAATATACAAAGAACTCATAAAACTCAACAACAAACAAACAAACAAACAATCCAATAAAAAAATGGGAAGAGGACATGAACAGACACTTCTCTCAGGAAGAAATACAAATGGCTAACAGATATATGAAAAGATGCTCATCTTCATTAGCTAGCAGAGAAAGGCAAATCAAAACTACAATGAGATATCACCTCACACCTGTTAGATTAGCTATTATCAACAAGACAGGGAATAGCAAGTGTTGGAGAGGCTGTGGAGAAAAAGGAACCCTCATTCACTGTTGGTGGAAATGTAAAGTAGTACAACCATTATGGAAAAACATATGGTGGTTCCTCAAAAAACTGAAAATAGAACTACCTTATGACCCAGCAATCCCTCTATTGGGTATATCCCCAAAAAACTCAGAGACGTTGATATGTAAAGACACATGTAGCCCCACGTTCATTGCAACATTGTTCACAGTGGCCAAGACATGGAAACAACCAAAAAGCCCTTCAATAGATGACTGGATAAAGAGGATGTGGCACATACATACTATGGAATATGACTCAGCCATAAGAAATGATGACATCGGATCATTTACAACAAAATGGTTGGATCTTGATAACATTATACAGAGTAAAATAAGTAAATCAGAAAAAACTAAGAACTGCATGATTCCATACATAGGTGGGATATAAAAATGAGTCTAAGAGACATGGACAAGAGTTGGTGGTTACAGGGCGGGGGGAGAGGGAGGAAGAGTGGAAAGGGGAGGGGAAGGGGCACAAAAAAAACTAGATAGAAGGTGATGGAGGACAATCTGACTTTGGGTGATGGTTATGCAACATAATTGAATGACAAGATAATTTGGAAATATTTTCTTTGAACATATGTACCCTGATTAATTGATGTCACCCCATTAAAATTAATAAAAATTTATAAAAAAATTAAAAATAAAAAAATAAATTAAAAAAAAGAACTGTTAACTAAAAATATCCTGGGCATGAAATTTCTGATTTGAAAATTGAAAGAATGGGTTTGTATGTGATTCATAATGACATGTTTATAAGTATTGGGATTAAGGTCTATTAATGGGTTGTTTTGAACTAATTCTCCAAAAATAATTCATTTTTTTTCAGAGACATACATGATTTTGTTTTATATCGTATATGGGCTTTTTATTATCTCTATTAACTGATACTAAAATGGTCAGGTATATAAAAACATATGTACTTTGGATATAAGATCTTTTGTATTAATTTCTTTACCACAAGATAGCATGATTGGTTCTTCAGAGATTTTTTCAACTGTACTCCAGAAAAGAAGTATAACATAACACAATATCTGTCATATTATATACAAATTACAAAAGTCATGCACACTTAAAATCATGCTTATCTAAGTACACTTAGACATAAAGTTATTTCAAATACAAATAGATATGCACACTCTTTCATTGGTGGATAAAGAATGAGAGCAGAAGTGTTTAGTATATAAATTAGCCTATTCTATATCAGCAGAATTATTTTTATGTTTGTGTTTGTATGATATGTTATAGTCACCAGTTTTGGTTTTTAAAAAGATCCCAATACTTTTTTAAAAAAAATTTAAAATTCTGGTAGTGAAATACGTTTATCTACATTAAATGATTTAAATAAACACAGGACTACAGGGGAAAAAAATAGGAGAAAAAGGGAATACCTGATAAAAGCTAAGGAGAAATAGACATTTAAAGAAAAAAAACAGGAGTAACAAATACATTAAAAATTTGTTAGTATAATTTAATGTTATTGTATTTACATATCAACAAAATCAATAAAATGAGATAGAAAAGTTGTATATTTTCTTACATTTCTACCAGGAAATGGAAATATTTCAGTATAATTAGTACATTAGTTCTAGCGTTTCTTCCATTTTATCTCTGCAGTATTGTAATCAACACAACATTATATCCACTACAAATAAAAAAAACAACTTATTTTCTCATAGGAATTACAAGGGAAATAGATTGGTCTATCCAATCTTACTGGATTTCCAAGCATTCAAATTTAATAAAGGACAATAAATTTACTTCAAAATTTCTCTTTTCTTCATTGCAAACTCCTCGGCAGCAAAGTAGTTGCACACAATTTTATACATTTCAGTTGTGTCAATAAAAATGACAAATGACACCAAAACAAAGAAACCAATTCCAGTATCATTTTAAGATTTATCAAACCAATTTTTATTTGGAAAAAAAAAAGTCGTAATCTGTGCATTTCTATTCTAGAAGGCTAAATGCAAAATGGTAGGAGTCTAGGCTTGAACTAGAAGAAAATGAAGGCCTGGCCAAGTGGAAAGGAGGAAGAGTTGACACACTAGTATTTGGGTTGCTCCAGATAAAGGCATCTAATTTGACCAAAACAGAGAATTCCATAGCAGAGTGCTGGACAGAAAATAAGAGACGAGGTAAGGACCAGATCTAGAAAGGCTAGAATGTTGACGTGTTTAGGAAACCTCTAACACTGACATTCTTCAACCAAAGTCTGGCATGACTGCAGAGAAAAGAAACAGAAAAGCACTTAAACACCATTAGTTTCTCTTCCACTGTCTCAGTAAATTCTCCGATGCTCAAAGATCACTGGCTGTCCTCAGGGATGATTTGCTAAATCATATGCTCTCAGGAGTGTGGCCTCTTAGCCTCAACATTTGATGATGACCTGAATTTTAATCATGGTTGATCATTGAATTCTTAATCCTCTACCTGACCAAAACAGGTTAGAAATGACTCTCTTCTCTTCCCATTTAATCTTTAATTTTTAAAAGTATATTTTTTTATGAATGTGGTCTCTTTCTATTTGTCATGGATATTATTTAAAGATAGAAATCTTGTTCTACATATTTACTTCACATACCTCAAAATACCAAACATAAGGATCATGAACACTGAAACACTATTGATAGTCTAATTATATCTAACCTATTGAAAAAAATTAAGAAGCTGAATTTATCTGCTTTCTTAGTAATGATGAAAAATCAGTGTTACTAAAGAAAAATGTAGATTTATTTTTTATGAGAGGATTGCCAAACTAGAGGAAATTGCAACAATTTTCTACAGGCAATTTTTGTTTGACATTATTCTGTATAATTTAAAATGTGAATTATTGTCTTAAGTACTCATAACAGTGCTTTGAAATAGTTTACATTAAGACTAACTTGAGATATTTGTAAAGACTAGTATGTTGAAAATAATCAGTGAACTTTGGCAGAATTCTTACTCACTGATTCATTCATATTTGCATTATTTATAAGATGCTAATTGGACTGTAAAAGAAACTATAAATATGAGATCTAATTCAGTGAAGACCAAACAACAAATATAGAGCTCTCAAATTCTGAACTTTCCATATTTGATAAACCACAATATTAGTTAACAAAATTAAAAAAAAATAATAGTAAACAAAGCTAAAATATTTTAGTTTGATTGAATACTTCAACTAACATTTTTTCCCAAAATAATTTTAAAATTATATATATATAGTATATATATATAGTATATATATATACTATATATATATATATAAACTATATTTGCTTTTTTTATTGTTGTTGTCAGATAGTGTCTTTTATAAAAAAGCAAGGAGTTAATTTTTGACCTTGAATTTCCTTGGACCAGCTGGTGACATGTTCAACCTTCATCTGCTAGAATTTTCTTACTTTCATACTAACCTCCCTAAAAAAAAGAAAATCTTCAGTAGCTTTAAACAAAAGTCATATTTCACAAATGAATAATGTATGCAATTATCCTCAACCTATGTGCAAAATTCAAAGTTGATGAGTTTTATTTTGCTTTGGAAAGAAAAGAGCTCTACTCATGATTTCCTTCAAATTCTCCAGTATTAACATGTACCAAGTAAAGTTTTCATTGCTTTACTACTTGAGATGCATTAAAGATTATATGCCAAAACTACTTTAGAGAAAAAGGGAAAAGGAAACCTTGTTTGCTCTACATACACACGCCTTACTAACAGTATGGCACCCAGATACCTGACATTAAACACACACACACACACAAACACACACACACACACCCCAAAATCAAACTTAATTTTTACCAAGACAAACACAATTTTTTAACATCTGGGTTCTACTTACCCAGCCCTACTCTGCCATATTCAAAAATTCTTCACCACACACATTTTATGGACTCCTTTACCCTTGTATGTCCTTGTATTCTTCTAAAACTTAGGTTTTCTGTTTCCTTAGCTTATAGTCTCTTTCTTCATTTTTGTACCGAGTGAATTCTGATTCATTCTTAGACACCTAATATTTAATTTTCACTGTTTCTCTAAAAAATATACAGACTTCTTTAAAATAATGAGTTACGGAGTGACGTCACGGAAATGGCGCTGTGAGCAGCGCGTCCGACAGCTCTCCCCTAAATCACAACAAATTTATCAACTAGAAACAGAAAAATTTATCCTCGGAGCATTCCGGAGTTCCACACAAACTGAAAGCAAAAGGACTGTTATCACTTGAATCTAGAGACGAGGGTGTGGAGGAAGCTACCACAGGGACGTTCTTTCAAACCGCAAGGAAGTGCGCCTGTGGTGAGTCAGCCCATATACTTGGGAACCGCGAGCCGCCACCGCGAGCCGCCGCGAGCCCCCGCAGGCCGCCGCCGGGAACCGCCACCGCGAGTGGCCGCCATGAGCCGCCGCCGCTGTGGGCCGCCGCAAGCAGCCGCGCGCGCGCCCGGTCCGGTTGAGCACCGCTGACGTTCCCAGCGGCCCGCACACAGTGAGTGGGGGTCGCCGGCCACCGGTGCCCGGAGCGCCCCATTCGCGCGCGTGCCTTGGGCATTCCACGCGCCCAGGGCGCCCTGCTGGCCCGCACACCCAGGGGGCTCCATTATCCTGGGCCTGGTGCAGTCCAGCCGCCAGCGGCGGGGCGAGCGGGAGAGGCTTGGGAGATTCTCTCCGTGGGCGGGGCACCTCACCCAGCCATTCAAGCTAACAATCAAGAGTTGGGGGAGGGGCGCGCGCAGGCAGCCTAAAATACCTTCGGAAGCACAGCTGCGACCCAATCACTGAAATTAGCTTAACCCATGAAATCTGCGCACCCTTGGTTCTAATTGATAAGATCTCTCTCAGTTCAGCGATCCAAGACAAGAGGCGTGATATTTTTTAGTGCCTCTCGCTAAAGGGGCGGGGGCAACTTCTGATTGATAGAGCCTCCATATTCAGGGATAAACGCTAACAAGAAGGACTTGGCAGATAATAAGGTCTATACTACACTAGTCGTAAGCAGAGACTAGTGCCTCTTCTTCCCTGCAAAAACAGGCTACAAAGTGTGGAAAGCCTGGGTTGAGAGGTCCAACTAAATGATAGGCGCTGAACAGTCACCTTGACAACAATTGACTCCCACCCCCACCTGATTACACTGGAGGCCCTGACTCTCAGAGCCTTTCCCAAAGCCTTGCACTGAGTGGGGATAGAGTGGGGATTTCCCAGCTCTTTGAGCCTCTTACTCCCCAGGCAGAAGCAGTTGCAGCCTTATAGCTGGATCACCAGGCTGCTAATTCAGAAAGGGGGGACTAGGAGAGAGAATCCAGGAAAGCAAACTCTCTCATCGTTGGACCCTGCAAACGCCAACAAGCCTTTACTTCCAGCAAGACTAAAGCCAATTATATGACATTGCCATAGAATCCCATCAACTGCAAATCCCTACCTAAGAGTGACACAGGGGCAGAGCCTGGGGTACAGAGTCACCGACCAGGAAGAGGGAGAGAAAAGAAAAAGGAAGAAGTTAACCTCTCAAAATCAAGAAAAACCCACAGACTTTACAACTTGATCCACTAATTTTTTTGTTGTTGTTGTTGTTGTTTGTTTCTTCTATCTTTTTGCCTTTATTTCCTCCACCTCGGTCCTTCTATTCTCTGCCCATCTTATGCTTCCCCTTTCTTGAACTACACTACCCATGAGTGTTGCATTTTATTTTTCTTCTTCATCCTCACCCTCCTTTAAGGTTATACTCCAAAACACTTAACTCTCACTCTCTCCTCTTTTGTTTTTTTTTTTTTTTGTCTTGCTTTATTTTGTTTGTTTCTCTTCCTATTTTATCTCTTCCTTCGTTTTTCTCTTTTTCTTATTTTTTCCTCTCTATTCGTTTTTTCTTTTCTTATTTTACTTTCCTCCCATATAATCCTCAATCACGAACAAATTAGTTAATTTGAGACTCAAGGCTTTTTTTGGCTTTATTTCTCTTTTTTGCTTTTGTTTTTATTTTTTGTTTGTTTGTTTATTTTTGTGGCATTTTGGGTCCTCCCAACCCAAGGTCTCCATTGTATTTAGTCTTCGCTCCACTTAATACAACAGATTGTTACTTATTATTTTTATTTTTTCTTCTTTAGTATTCTTTTTTGGTCCTTTTTTCTGGTTCCCTCTTATCCCTCTCATTATATCTCTTAGTTGACCATCACTTACAAGCAAATCATCTTATGCTTGTCTAAGATTTTCTTCCTTTTTTTTTTTTTTTTTTTTTTTTTTGCATTTAGTAGGTCCCTACTCCCTTTTTTTTGCCCCTTGAACTCTTCACCCCAAATCAGGCCCTCCATTATAGGCACGATATTTCCCTGAGGAGGGGAGAGGAGGGAAAGAAAAGAGAGAAAAAAAGGGGGAAATAATAAATTATTACTGTTTTTTTTTGTGGGGTGTTTTACCTTTTTTTTTTTTTTTTTTTTTTTTTTTTACTTTTTACTCTTTCTTAATTCTAATTAGTGCTATCAATAAGACCACCCTCAGATGCCGATAAGAAAGAGGAAATCGAATATTATGGATACAAAAGAAAGAGAGGTAACACAAATAGATGTGGAAAAATCTATGGAGAAAAGACTTGACATATTGGAAGCCTTGGAGCTAAATGACAGAGAATTTAAACTAGAAATCTTAAAAATACTCAGAGATATACAAGAAAACACAGAAAGGCAATATAGGGAGATCAGAAAACAACTCAATGAACACAAAGAATATATTACCAAGGAAATTGAAACTATAAAAACAAATCAAACAGAAATGAAAAACTCAATTCACGAGCTGAAAAACGAGGTAACAAGCTTAGCTAACAGAACAGCCCAGATTGAAGATAGGATTAGTGAAATAGAAGACAAACAACTTGAGGCACAACAGAGAGAAGAAGAAAGAGATTCAAAAATAATAAAAAATGAGAAAGCCCTACAGGAATTGTCTGACTCCATCAGAAAGAATAACATAAGAATAATAGGTATATCAGAGGGAGAAGAGAAAGAAAATGGAATGGAGAATATACTCAAACAAATAATAGACGAGAACTTCCCAAGCCTGTGGAAGGAACTAAAGCCTCAAATTCAAGAAGCAAACAGAACACCAAGTTTTCTTAACCCCAACAAACCCACTCCAAGGCACATCATAATAAAGATGACACAAACCAATGACAAAGAAAAAATTCTCAAGGCAGCCAGGGAAAAGAAGAGTACAACATATAAAGGAAGGCCTATTAGATTATCATCAGATTTCTCAGCAGAAACTCTACAAGCTAGAAGAGAGTGGACCCCAATATTTAAAGCCCTGAAAGAGAGGAACTTTCAGCCAAGAATACTATACCCATCAAAGCTATCCTTCAAGAATGAAGGAGATATAAAAACATTCACAAATACAGAAAAGATGAGAGAATTTATCAACAGAAAGCCCCCACTCCAGGAAATACTAAAGGGGGTTTTCCAACCAGATTCAAAGAACAAAAGAAAACAACACCACAAGTAACAGCTCCACCAAGAACACAATAAAACCAAACTTAAACTGTGACAACAAAGGAAAAAAAGGGGGGAGAGGATGGAGATTAACAGTAGCAAAGGATGATGAAGTGAAGAAATACTTATAAGATAGGGTACTACAATGAATATGGTAGGTACCCTTTTCATTACTTAATGGTAACCACCCTTAAAAAAACCACCACAAAAACACTTGACTTAAAAAAGGTAGCAACAGAGGAAAGAAGTATGGAACACAAACAAACAAAAACAAATGATAGAAAAACAAAAGAGAAGAATCAAACTAGATACAAAACTAACAGAAAGCAATTTATAAAATGGCAGTAGGGAACCCACAAGTGTCAATAATTACACTAAATGTAAATGGATTAAACTTACCAATAAAAAGACACAGAGTAGCAGAATGGATTAAAAAAGAAAATCCAACTGTATGCTGCCTACAAGAAACACATCTAAGCAACAAGGATAAAAACAAATTCAAAGTGAAAGGCTGGAAAACAATACTCCAAGCAAACAACACCCAAAAAAAAGCAGGTGTAGCAATACTCATATCTAATAATGCTGACTACAAGACAGAAAAAGTACTCAGAGACAAAAATGGTCATTTCATAATGATTAAGGGGAAGTTGAATCGAGAAGACATAACAATCCTTAATATATATGCACCAAACCAAGGAGCACCAAAATATATAAGACAGCTACTTATTGAACTTAAAACAAAAACTAACAAAAATACAATCATACTTGGAGACCTCAATACACCGCTGACGGCTCTAGATCGGTCATCCAAACAGAGAATCAATAAAGATATAGTGGCCTTAAACGAAATACTAGAACACCTGGATATGATAGACATCTACAGGACACTTCATCCCAAAGCGACAGAGTATACATTTTTCTCTAGTGTACATGGAACATTCTCAAGAATTGACCATATGTTGGGCCACAAAGACAATATCAGCAAATTTAGAAAAATTGAAATTGTACCAAGCATATTTTCTGATCATAAAGCCTTGAAACTAGAATTCAACTGCAAAAAAGAGGGGAAAAAACCCACAAAAATGTGGAAACTAAACAACATACTTCTAAAAAATGAATGGGTCAAAGAAGAAATAAGCGCAGAAATCAAAAGATATATACAGACAAATGAAAATGAAAATACGACATATCAGAATCTCTGGGATGCAGCAAAAGCAGTAATAAGAGGAAAGTTCATATCACTTCAGGCCTATATGAACAAACAAGAGAGAGCCGAAGTAAACCACTTAACTTCACACCTTAAGGAACTAGAAAAAGAAGAACAAAGACAACCCAAAACCAGCCGAAGAAAGGAGATAATAAAAATCAGAGCAGAAATAAATGAAATAGAGAACAGAAAAACTATAGAAAAAATCAATAAAACAAGGAGCTGGTTCTTTGAAAAGATCAACAAAATTGACAAACCCTTGGCAAGACTCACCAAGGAAAAAAGACACAGGACTCAAATAAATAAAATCGAAAATGAAAGAGGAGAGATCACCACAGACATCATAGATATACAAAGAATTATTGTAGAATACTATGAAAAATTATATGCCACCAAATACAACAATCTAGAAGAAATGAATAAATTCCTAGAACAATACAACCTTCCTAGACTGAGTCATGAAGAAGCAGAAAGCCTAAACAGACCAATCAGCAGGGAGGAAATAGAAAAAACTATTAAAAATCTCCCCAAAAATAAAAGTCCAGGCCCAGACGGTTATACTAGTGAATTCTATCAAACATTCAAAGAAGACTTGGTTCCTATTCTACTCAAAGTCTTCCAAAAAATTGAAGAAGAAGCAATACTTCCAAACACATTTTATGAGGCCAACATAACCCTCATACCAAAACCTGGCAAGGATGGCACAAAGAAAGAAAACTACAGACCAATATCTCTAATGAATACAGATGCTAAAATACTAAACAAAATACTGGCAAACCGAATACAACAACATATTAAAAAAATAATACATCATGATCAAGTGGGATTCATCCCAGAATCTCAAGGATGGTTCAACATACGTAAAACGATTAACGTAATACACCATATCAACAAAACAAAGAATAAAAACCACATGATCTTATCAATAGATGCAGAAAAGGCTTTTGATAAAATACAACACAATTTTATGTTTAAGACTCTCAACAAAATGGGTATAGAAGGAAAATATCTCAACATGATAAAGGCCATATATGATAAACCATCAGCCAACATCCTATTAAACGGCATAAAACTGAGGACTTTCTACCTTAAATCAGGAACAAGACAGGGTTGTCCACTCTCTCCACTCTTATTCAATGTGGTGCTAGAAGTTCTGGCCAGAGCAATCAGACAAGACAAAGAAATAAAAGGCATCCATATCGGAAAAGAAGAAGTAAAGCTATCACTTTTTGCTGATGATATGATCCTATACATTGAAAACCCGAAGGACTCCACAAAAAGATTATTAGAAACAATAAACCAATACAGTAAGGTCGCAGGATACAAAATTAACATACAAAAGTCCATAGCCTTTCTATATGCCAACAATGAAATATTAGAAAACGAACTCAAAAAAATAATCCCCTTCACGATTGCAACAAAAAAAAATAAAATACCTAGGAATAAACATAACAAAGAACGTAAAGGACCTATATAATGAAAATTACAAAGCATTGTTAAGGGAAATCGAAAAAGATACAATGAGATGGAAAAATATTCCTTGTTCTTGGATAGGAAGAATAAATATAATCAAAATGGCCATATTACCCAAAGCAATATACAAATTTAATGCAATTCCCATCAAAATCCCTATGAGATTTTTTAAAGAAATGGAACAAAAAATCATCAGATTTATATGGAACCATAAAAAACCCCGAATAGCCAAAACAATCCTAAGGAAAAAGAATGAAGCTGGGGGCATTACAATACCTGACTTTAAACTATATTATAGGGCCACGATAATCAAAACAGCATGGTATTGGCAAAAAAATAGACACTCAGACCAATGGAACAGAATAGAAAGCCCAGAAATTAAACCACATATATATGGTCAAATAATCTTTGATAAAGGGGCCAACAACACACAATGGAGAAAAGAAAGCCTCTTCAACAAATGGTGTTGGGAAAACTGGAAAGCCACATGCAAAAGAATGAGACTCGCCTACAGCCTGTCCCCGTGTACTAAAATTAATTCAAAATGGATCAAAGACCTAAATATAAGACCTGAAACAATAAAGTACATAGAAGAAGACATAGGTACTAAAATCATGGACCTGGGTTTTAAAGAACATTTTATGAACTTGACTCCAATGGCAAGAGAAGTGAAGGCAAAGATAAATGAATGGGACTACATCAGAATTAAAAGTTTTTGCTCAGCAAGAGAAACTGATATCAAAATAAACAGACAGCCAACTATATGGGAACTGATATTTTCAAACGACAGCTCAGATAAGGGCCTAATATCCAAAATTTACAAAGAACTCATAAAACTCAACAACAAACAAACAAACAATCCAATAAAAAAATGGGAAGGGGACATGAACAGACACTTCTCCCAGGAAGAGATACAAATGGCCAACAGATATATGAAAAGATGCTCAGCTTCATTAGTTATTAGAGAAATGCAAATCAAAACTACAATGAGATACCACCTCACTCCTGTTAGATTTGCTATTATCAACAAGACGGGTAATAGCAAATGTTGGAGAGGCTGTGGAGAAAAAGGAACCCTCATTCACTGTTGGTGGGACTGTAAAGTAGTACAACCATTATGGAGGAAAGTATGGTGGTTCCTCAAAAAACTGCAAATAGAACTACCTTATGACCCAGCAATCCCTCTACTGGGTATATACCCCAAAACCTCAGAAACATTGATACGTGAAGACACATGTAGCCCCATGTTCATTGCAGCACTGTTCACAGTGGCCAAGACATGGAAACAACCAAAAAGCCCTTCAATAGAAGACTGGATAAAGAAGATGTGGCACATATACACTATGGAATACTACTCAGCCATAAGAAATGATGACATCAGATCATTTACCGCAAAATGGTGGGATCTTGATAACATTATAAGGAGTGA
This sequence comes from Saccopteryx bilineata, assembly GCF_036850765.1. Classification (NCBI taxonomy): domain Eukaryota; kingdom Metazoa; phylum Chordata; class Mammalia; order Chiroptera; family Emballonuridae; genus Saccopteryx; species Saccopteryx bilineata. The sequence continues at coordinate 67,837,178 of NC_089498.1, forward strand.
AATAAGCAAATCAGAAAAAAACAAGAACTACATGATTCCATACATTGGTGGAACATAAAAATGAGACTAAGAGACATGGACAAGAGTGTGGTGGTTACCAGGGGTGGGGGGGGGAGGGAGGACATGGGAGGGAGGGAGGGAGAGAGTTAGGGGGCGGGGGAGGGGCACAGAGAACTAGATAGAGGGTGACGGAGGACAATCTGACTTTGGGCGAGGGGTTTGCAACATAATTTGATGACAAAATAACCTAGACATGTTTTCTTTGAATATATGTACCCTGATTTATTAATGTCATCCCATTACCATTAATAAAAATTTATTAAAAAAATAATAATAATGAGTTACTCCCTCATTGTTTATTTATAACATTTAATGTAGAACATTAATATTAATCCATATACAGCTATATTGTTGGTGTGGTTTGAAAAATGTATTTGTTTCTTTGCTATAACTTGAATACTTCAGAGACTAGGTCAAAGTTTGGTTGTTTTTTTTTGTTGTTGTTTTTTAGCCATCTCTAGGACTTAGAACAGAGATTAGCATGACCAAGGTGCTCAATAAATGTTTTAAAAAAGAATTTCATCCACTTATTTTTTGTTTGCTTAAAATTCTAGCCCAGCAAAACAATACTGAAAGAAATATTAAAAAACAGCTTCCAGGAGCTTATGGAATTACTATTTTTTTCTAAGCTGCAACAGATAAATCAGTGACAACTTTGCATTTAAAAATATTTTTGCCAAAAATGGGCCCTAGCCGGTTGGCGCAGTGGTAGAGCATCGGCCTGGCATGCAGGAGTCCAAGGTTCGATTCCCAGCCAGGGCACACAGAAGAAGTGCCTATCTGCTTCTCCACCCCTTCCCCTCTCCTTCCTCTCTGTCTCTCTCTTCCCCTCCCGCAGCCAAGGCTCCATTGGAGCAAAGTTGGCCCGGGCGCTGAGGATGGCTCCATAGCCTCTGCCTCAGGCGCTAGAATGGCCCTGGTTGCAACAGAGCAATGCCCCAGATGTGCAGAGCATCGCCCCCTGGTGGGCATGACTGGTGGATCCTGGTTGGGCGCATGCAGGAGTCTGTCTGCCTCCCTGTTTCCAACTTCAGAAAAATACAAAAAATATATATATATTTTTTTGCCAAAAACAGAAAGTTTTTCAACTTGATACTTTGTTAGCATACATATCTCCTGAGTTCAAGGTGACAAAGAGACACTATCTGAAGAAGGATGCTGACTCGCAGTGACATCAGCAAATTTTGGCTTAACCAACTTGGCTTCTTCATTTCCAGTAATGGAGGTGATGAATATTGCTCTCTTACTACAGAAATACAGGTACCAGACAAATTAAAGTATGCTTATGATTGTTATAATAAATTCCGCTTTTAAAATATCAACACAAATGTGTTGTGTTAAAATGTTGTTTGAATAGAGTGATTTGAATTCTCCTTAGATGTAGTATCAAATTGCTTCCTGAAGCCTTTCTGAATTTCTTCACCTGTAAAGTGGGAAGATGGACAATAGGAAAATGCAGGCCTTTCAAATATTAGAAATGGAACACTTGTTGAGTAAGATGACAACGCAGTTAGCTGTATTGCTTAATCACTGTTGCAGGTCTTCAAGAAGCCTTCCTTCAAAAAATAAAAAAATCACAGATATTTATATAATCAGAAAACCCTCCAAATTCTACATGTGCCTTGTTCTGTGGTATCTTAACCAACAAGTTTATGGTAACTATTAAGAATCATTTCCTGGAAAGCTGAGGTTGCTAGTTTGTAACCCTGGGTTGGAAGTTGATGCTTACTGCACCCCTCCCTTCTCTCTCTCTTTCTCTCTCTCTCTCTCTCTCTCTCTCCCCCCTCTACAATGAAACAAAAATAAAGTTTAAAAATATTTTTTAAAAAGAACTATTTCCTCTTACAAATGGGATAGAGTTTTATTGCTTTTAAGTAGTACACTTTGGTTCAGTAAGAATCAAAGATATGCACACCTCTTCTAATCATTTGACAAACTAATAGATGACAAGTTTAAAAAATTTTTTTTTGCTCAAAGTCTTTGGTAGTTTCCAAGACTGATACGTGGTATGAAAATACCTATACTTAGCTATGTGAGTCTTTCAGCAAAATGATATCACCCTCTGTAAAGAGGTACTATATTCCACTGTATATATAGCTCAGAAAATCTACATGTTACTATATTTTTCATTGGCAAATTGGAGTAAGAAACAATTATCAAACTCTATTTCCCAGGTAACATATTAGGTCAACACTAAACTGTTTGATAATATAAGCAATGGCCAAACTAAGAAGGGGAACATACACTTTAAGATAGGAATAGCAAATTCGGGGAGCTAAACACAGATTCAAATGATGAAACTAATCTATGACTAGCCTGAGAAAGACCAAGACACATGTCATAAAAAAAATTAAAGTAGCACAAGCTGAGTGATGTAAGAGTCAGTGTAACAGGCAGCAGAAGACTGTATCTGTAGTTACACCTGGTTTGATAAACATCACAGCCTGAGGAAAGAGACCGCTAATTTTTAACAGATTATTTCTAAACTATAAACATAGAGGTAATTCTGACAATAGCATGTAACAACTTTGTATCTAATTCAATGTTTTGCTTAATAGTAATTAATTAAAATGCTGATACTGGCTCATTTAGGAAAACTTTTCATTATGAAAATGAAAATGCTGCTATTGTCCACTGTGTTACACACATCTTGTTTTTGTTTGTCTGATGTTGCAACCAGCACACACAGTGCAATGCAAAGTGGAGAAGTTAACTCAGTTTGGTAGTGCTGGGTGATTGAGAACAAAGTCACAGATTTTATCCCTAAATAGCTTAGTTGACTTGGCAGAGAAAAACCTTGCTTCACAAAATCCAGCTGTTAATTTCAGCAAGCCTGACTGCAGATGCATAGTGTGGGTCAGAGTGGAGGCCATAAAAACAACCCACACGTCCACTCTCCTGGACAACAATGCCAAATGCACATGGTTCAAGTTAGCAATTGTGTATTTTATTTAAATGGCATTGTTTCTTTTTTTTCCCAGTGTAGTTTTGCTTTATGTATTGATGGAAGATATAAATTCAAAAACAATTTTTGGATTATCATCGAATACGTTTTTGCATTATGTACTGGCTTTTTTTTTCACATTCATGATTTATTCACCTGTAACAAAATAATAATTTGTACACCTAAGCAGCAGCATCAACTTGCATCAGGCAAAAATGATCATTTCTAAAGGTATAATTATGTAAGGTAAAATACATTTTCTGAACCTCAGATTTAGAGGAGGATTTTTAGCAATAGATTACATATTGAGTCACAGTAATAACAGGAATTGTGCTACCTTAGCATTACGAATAGAAGACACCTGTTTCATAGAGAAATCATGATTTAAAAATAAGTCTATGTGGAAGATTAGTAAATCAGCAGTAACAAAGATTCTGCACCCCCCATGCCTAATGTTAGAAGCAGCAAAGACACAGGAGAGTTTTGCACACATGGCACACACACAAGCACACTCACACACATGTACATATTGGGGTTAAAATATAAATGTGAGTTCTATCATCTAATGTTAGTCTACTTTATATTTCCTTCATGAGCTGACAATTTTAAATTTGTAAGACTTAATCACTAAAGATATTTAAAAACCAATGAAATAAAATCTAGAAAGTCAAGTTCATTAATAAAATAAAAACAAAAGATTGACCCAACAGGTGATTCCTCATAAAAATCCCCATTTGAGCCCCCTATGTTCTTAGAAGGCTTTCTCTACTACTTATAATTTGGTGATGTAACTTAATCAATATATTCACTAAGTTGTCTTCTATTATCCCTAATTTTTGTGCCTTGCTTTTTCAGTTAGTCTGAATTGATTATGAAAGAACAGAAGAGCAAAGGCTCATAAATTATAAATTTAACAAAACAAAGTAAAAGAGAAGAATTATTGCTCCTCAGGAGCATCTGTAGAAGGATTCAAGTCAGGAAGACTTCTTCAAATGAAACATGAACATGTGTTAACTTAAAAATTCCACATTCTATTAAACCCATTTAAGTGGTAATTTCCTCTCTATCTCTGTCTCCTGCATTACTGACCACCAAGCTCTGTCTTGAGTTTCTCCATTTTAATATTCTTGGTAACTCCATCCTGTTCATTTAATGACAAATTTTGCCAGTGTATCTGTATTACCTTGTTAATGTTATAGACTTAAGATTCTACACAATACAATAGTACATGGTTGTAAAAAAGAAGGAAATCTTACCTTTTGTGACAGCATGGGTTGACCTGGAGATTATTATGAGAAATGAAATGAGCTAGGCAGAAAAAGACAAATACCATGTAATCTCACTTATACATGGTATCTAATGAACACAATAAACTGAAGAACAAAATAGAAACAGAGGCAGGGTTACTGGGAACAGATGGACAGCTGTCAGAGGCGAGGAGGAAGAGGGGACAGGATCAAAGAAAGTGAAGCAATTAGCTAAAATCATATATACATAACATATATATACACACAACAGAGTAGCAATACTCAGAGGGAAAGGAGGAGTTGGAGTACAGGGAAGGAGGTAAAAGGGCGGGTAAGGGAGGTAGAAATAGACTTTGCCTGGGACATGGGGGCACAATGCAATGTGTAGAAGATGTTACATTGAGTGGGATACTTGAAACCGTATCAACATCATAACAATTAAAAAGACCCTAAAACGCCTCCAATTATATTCAGAGTAAAATTAAAGTTCACACCTAATCTGATTTTTACTCCCAATCACACCTTTGACCTCTCATACTCTACCTCAGGCTCAGAGATCATCTAAAGTGTTCTCTAATTGTGTCTTTTGCATCAAAGTCTTTTTCCCTAGATATCTGCATACTTTAACTTCCCCATCTTCTCCAACTCAGATGAGGCCTATTCTGATCATACTATTTAAAACTGGAACTCCATCCTAGCAAAACTAGTCTTTCTCACTCTTCTCTAAGTTTATATTTCCTCATGTCTTTCAAAATATCATCTAATTTACTTATTATTTGTCCACTCTTTATTGTGTGTAAGCTCTTTGAAGTCAGACACGTTTGTAGTTTTTATTTATTATTACATTGCAAGAACCTAGAACAGTGCCTGCACATAGAAGATGTCCTACACCTATTTATTGAAGGGATAAGCAAACCTGTAAAGAAAGTATTTTTTCATTGAGTGGCATAGTTTCTCCACTGAGTGGCAAAGACCAGAAATACTGACCTTGTAAAGAAGAAATTACAATTTTAGCATAACTATCCTTTTGGTGAATAAGATTAATAGTCTGAATAATGTAAATAACATTTAGTAATTTTAAACATACAGAATCAGCCAATAGACAAAGCATCAATGATATATTTGTGGTTATACAGTAAACTGCATTGTAAAAATCAAGATACATTCCTAAGATTTGGTAAAGTAAGAAGGGTAAAGTAAGAAAATGAGGAAAAACAGTAAAATAGGTACCATGTCCTCGTCATACAAATTGGGAGTGCAGATAAATCCTATTCATCATGGAATGCTGATGATTGGTTAGCAAAATGGTTGGTATTAAACTATGATTTTTGAAGTTATACAGTGGCCAACTATAGAACTGCACACAAAACAACTCTGGTATAAATTTATTGGGAGTGATCCAATTAACCAATGTCATGCCAATACATTTAATAACAAAAATTATATTGGCTTCCCTAGCTGGTTGGCTCAGCAGTATAGCATCAGCCTGGCATGTGGAAGTCCCAGGTTCAATTTTCAATCAGGGCACACAGGAGGAACAACATCTGCTTCTTCACCCTTCACACTTCTCTCTCTCTCTCTCTTCCCCTCCTGCAGCCAAGGATCTAAAGAGCAAGTTGGCCCCAGACAGTGAGGGTGGATCCATTGCCTTCACTCAAGCTCTAAAATAGTTGGTTGCAGAACAACGGAGGAACAGCCCCAGATGGGCAGAGCATCAGTGCCAGACAGGGGTTGCCTGATGAATCCCGGGCAGGACACATTCAGGAGTCTGTATCTCCACCTCCCTACCTCTCACTTGATAAGAAAAAAAATATTATATTGGCTGATAAATTATAACACAGAAATATAATTATTTAGTGAAACCTAGGTAATTAAGAGAAAAGCTAAATAGAAAATAGCTAAATGTAGTCATATGTTAGCATTTAGTTTTGGAGAAGGAAGGTGTGTGCATTAGAGGAGACTTTATGCTCTTATGTACTATTTTTCTTTAGTGAAGAAAGTGAGAGAAAGAGAGGAAGGGATAGAGAGAAGAAGCATCAACTCATAGTTGCGGCACTTTAGTTGATCATAGATTGCTTCTCATATGTGCCTTGACCTGGGGGCTCCAGCCAAAAAAATGACCTCTTGCTCAAGCTGGTGACCTTGGGCTCAAGCCAGAGACTATGGACTCATGTTGATGATCCACACTCAATCTAGCAACACCACGCTCAAGCTTCTGAGCTTGCGCTGAAGCCAGTGACCTCTGGGTTTTTAACCTGGTTCCTCAGTGTCCCAGGTTGATGCTTTATCCACTGTGCCACCACCAGTCAAGTTTTTTAGTGCAAAATATTTTTTGATAAAAATTTTAAAATATATAAAAAGAAACAAAAAACAACCTGTAGAATGAATATTAATAAATGCTATTTAGTAGATATTCTTTTCATTTTATATGTAAATACATACATGTATTTATTGCAAAACATAAAATTTACAAATTTAAAAAGTGCTAAATGACTTAAAATTAATCTTAAGTACTATATGAAAAATATTTAAATGTTATCCATCAGGGAATAAATGAAGTTCCCTGACTTCTTCTCAAGTCAGTTACTATTAATCTTTGATTCATGCTGCAATAAAATTTTGATAAAGGGGGAAGAGCAAATGATGATGGAGTAGGCAGACATTACAACTGCCACCTTCCAGAACAAAAGTGGATTACAACTTAACTTAGGAACAATCGTCTTGAAAAACCAACTTTAGACTAAACTAAGAGGGGTCTATAACCAAGCATCACTGAATAAACCACACTGAGCTGGTAGGAAGGGTGGAGATTCCGAAAAGGCTGCCCTGCTCCCAGGAGAGGTGGCTTGGAGGGTCTCTCACGATTGGTTGGGTTGCCTGGAGAGTTGTGCATCCTCAGCCCCAGGACTGGAACCCCAGACTGGAGCCCCAGAGACTAGAGGAGGCATACAGACAGTATTTAGCTGAAAGATGAGCCCGGTTACTGTTTGTGAGAGGGAGACAGAACTCTCAAACCCAGGCTCCCTCTTAAAGGGACTGCACAGAAAACTTCCTTCACAGCCACTTACCCGGAGCTCCAGGAGCGGGGAGCACCTAGAGGACTGGAGTTGTGAGAGGTAAGTGTAGTTTCAGTGGTACAGGGAGAGACTGTTGGGGACAGCCACCCTGACCCCTGTACTGGGTCACTCCCCAAAACTAAAGTGGCTATTTTTCCTGGGAGAACCAAGCCAGCAAAGGGAAGCAACTACCCTGCCCACGAGAGGCTTTCCTGCTCTAGTCAGTGCATAGACACTTACAACCAGGGGCACATCAGGGACACAGGTTTTTACTGCTGAGGTCTGGGCTACACCGCCCCCCCAAAACTGCTGAGTACCCTCCAAAGCAGGGGTCGCCAAACTTTTTACACAGGGGGCCAGTTCACTGTCCCTCAGACCATTGGAGGGCTCCCACATACAGTGCTCCTCTCACTGACCACCAATGAGAGAGTTGCCCCTTCTGGAAGTGCGGCGGGAGCTGGATAAATGGCCTTAGGGGGCCATATTGCAGCCCGTGGGCCGTAGTTTGGGGACGCCTGCTCCAAAGGGTAGTACTCGGCCTGCCTGGCTGCAGGGGGCAGAGTCCAGCAAAGCAGCCCACGTGCCAATGGTGGGGGTGGAGCCAGGCTAGGTGAGCAGTCCTACCTGTCTGTCAGTGGACGAGTGGATCAAAAAACTGTGATACATATACATAATGGAATACTACATGGCCTTGAAAAAGAAGGAAATCTTACCTTTCACAACAACATGTATGGACCTGGAAACTATTATGCTAAGCGAAATAAGGCAGACAGAGAAAGAAAAATATCATATGACCTCACGCATTTGAAGAATCTAATGAACAATGTGAACTGAGGAACGGAATAGAGGCAGAGGCAGGATCAAAGGGACCAGAAGGAAAGGGGATGAGAGGATGGGATCAGAGAAGGGAAAGATATTGGTGAAATTATATATGCATAGTGCAACATTACAGAGAGCAAGGAAGCAAATCCTGGAGAAAAGGGGGGAGGGCAATGGGTAGGTGGGGTAAGGAGGATGTTGAGAGGTGGGGGGATGTATTCACTGGGACACTTGAATGTATGTGAACACAATAAATTAAAATCATTAAAATAAAAAAAGAAAATTCAAAACAATATATATTGTACACCCCTACGTTCACTGTAGCACTATTCACAGCATGATTTGGAAGCAGCACAATTGTCCATCAGTTGGTGAGTGAATAAAAAAGCTGTGGCACATTTACACAGTGTAATACTATTCTGCCATTAAAAAGAAGGAAATCTTATCTTTCGTGACAGCATGGATATACCTAGAGAGTATTATGCTAAATGAAATAAGCCAGTCAGAGAAAGACAAGTATCATATAATTTCATCCAAATGTGGAATCAGTTGAACAAAATGAACTAAAAAGCAACATAGAGGCACTCAGAGAGCAGTCTGACAGCGGTGTGGGAGGGGGTGAAGGAATGAGCAAAAAAAAAGAAAAGAAGAAAAAACTCATGGACATGGACAACAGAGTGGTGACTGCCTGTGGGGAGGGGGAGGCGGAAGAGGGGAATAAGTGGTGATGGACAGAGGCTTGACTTGGAAGGGGGAACACACAATATGGTATACAAAAGATGTGCTACAGAATTGTGCACCTATAACCTATATAATTTTATTATAATTTTGTTAAACAGGGTCACCCCAATAAATTAAATTTAAAACAAAAAGGAAAAAAAAATTGATAAAGGAAAACAAAAGGAAGTGTTTACTGACTTGAATGAGAAGTGATCAGTTTTAGCCCATTAAAACTCATGAAGGGAAAACAGGTAAAACCCATAATCAAAACTCTGAACTCTAGGTGAAGGATACAAAATGAATTGTGTGTCTGAAAATCAGAAACCGTTGTGCTCTTCCAAAAACTATAATTATATTTTAATCCAATTTAATTATTTTAAATCATTCTCTTTTTTTAAAATCTTAGAGTCAAATTAGTGTCTCATTTATGACAAGTGTAGAGTGTTTTGGACATCGACCTTCATGTTTAAATTTCACTCAGTGCTATTTTACAACCAATTTATTTATTTATTTATTTATTTATTGCCTTGTATATTTTACTTCTTTCAAATTGTTTTTGAAAGTAAATACTACATCACAATATTTTTACAATCCAAATTAAATATCTTTCAAAACAAGAAGGGAAGGTATTTAAATGGATGGATGGAGAAAGCAAGTACATTTTGAAGGCGTCTATACAGGAAAGGACACAGGTAGGAACTGAAAAGACTGATCTAGGGACATGAAATAGTATGTACCATATACAGAACAGAGTCCCCAGATGCCCTTTTCTCTTCACCTTCATTCTCCTTTGGGGGAGATTTTTTTTTTTGGTATGTTATTTTATTTAATGTTATTTTTTCAAGTTGCAAACTTTTTTAAATTTAATTTTAATGGGGTGACATTGATCAATCAGGGTACATATGTTCAGAGAAAACATCTCCAGATTATTTTGACATTTGATTATGTTACATACCCATCACCCAAAGGCAAATTGTATTCCATCACCTCCTATCTGGTTTTCTTTGTGCCCCTCCCCTACCCCCAACCCCTCTCTCTCCTTTCTAATGCCCCCCCACGGTAACCATCGCATTCTTGTCCTTGTCTCTGAATCTCATTTTTATGTCCCATCCATGTATGGAATCATGCAGTTCTTAGTTTTTTCTGATTTACTTATTTCACTCAGTATAATGTTATCAAGGTCCATCCATGTTATTGTAAATGATCTGATGTCATCATTTCCTATGGCTGAGTAGTATTCCATAGTATATATGTACCATGGCTTTTTAATCCACTCATCCACTGACGGACACTTGGGCTGTTTCCAGATCTTCGCTATTGTGAACAATGCTGCCATAAACATGGGGGTGCATTTCTCCTTTTGGAACAAGTGCTATGGTGTTTTTAGGGTATATTCCTAAAAGTGGGATAGTTGCGTCAAAAGGCAGTTCGATTTTAAATTTTTTGAGGAATCTCCATACTGTGGGAGAGATCTTGATAAGCCATTGAGCATTTAGAATATTATAAGAAAAAATAAGAGCTTGTAATACTAAGAAAAAAGTATAAAATTTTTATTCTATTTTTTAAATTAATTAATTTATTTATTTATTTGTGTAGAGAGAGAGGAAGGGGGAGACAGAGAGAGACAGTGAAACAGGAACATCGATCTGTTCCTGTATGTGCCCTGACTAGGATTGAACTGGCAACCACTGTGCTTTAGGACGATGCTCTAACCAGCTGAGCCATCCAGCCAGGAATAGAATCTTTATATTTTCATTTTATTTTATTTTATTTCATTTCACTTCATATTATTTTATTTTATTTATTTTAATTTCTTCTTCTTTTCCAAGTGAGAAGAGGGTGATAGAGAGACAGTCTCCCACATGCACCCTAAACAAGATTCACCCGGCAACGTTGTGTGGGACTGATGCTCTGCAAATCTGAGGCCATGCTCACAACCAAGCCATCCTCAGTGCCCTGGCTGATGGGCTCAAACCAATCAAGCCATGGCTGCAGGAAGTGAAGAGAGAGAGAGAGAGAGAGAGAAGAAGGAGGGGTAGGGGTGGAGAAATAGACGATTGCTTCTCCTGTTGCCCTGACCAGAATTGAACTGGGACATCCACATGTCAGGCTGATTGATACTCTACCAGAGTCAACCAGCCAGGTCCAGGACTGGAATTTTTAAATAAATAAATAAGATTTGGAGGACATGGGTTAGTGTCACATAGGAGATAATACTAGCTCTACAAAAATAAATAGTATTTTCCACTCTCCTCTTTGTAACAAACATATTACAGTTTCAGCCAAGAACTTTGACACACAGTTAAATCTTTTTAGATGATGTATTTGGGGATGTTTATATTACACATATTTCTTTATTTGTTTAAGTATTTATTGCTAAATAATGAGGGCAACGACCACATGTCACTTGTCTTATATATATATATTCCCAAAGTCCAACCTAGGGCCCAGCTAAGAGTGACTGATAACTTTATAAATATATGTGGTAGGGTTTAGGGATGAGCTAGAAATGAAGGATGGGTAAGGTTGTATATTGTGCATATTAACTAATGGTTTTTAAAAATTGAAAACAGACATTTTCTCAGGAGGAATCAAAATTTATCTGGTATCCAAATGAATGCAAAAGAATATGTAAACTTTTCTATAGTCTTTGATTTTACACAGACTCCCAAATACCCATTCACCCTCATACACACACACACACACACACACACACACACACACACACACACACACACATATATAACTTAGAAACTTAGTGAAAAGCAATTTCAAAGGGTATTAATAAACAACAATTTGTAAAGTAAAAATTAAGTATTTATTTTACCACTGCCTGATCCCCAAACCTCTATAAAAACACACCCAAGGATGTTTTATAGCTATGCAAGCATGCAAGTATCTATTTAACACAAACACACACAGATGGCTGCATGTTACACAAGTTGTACACATTATTATTTTCACCAGTTGATGGTGAATAATATTAAATATGCATTCAATGCTGGCAGTTTTCAACCATTTACAGCAGAATAAACTCGGAAGCTAAAAATATTCTCAATCTCTACACTCTACCATTCAAACTCAGTAAAACTATGAAAGGGGCAAAAAAAATTATGGATGTTTGTACATTTCCTATTTCTGATTATAGTTTGAGAACAACCATTCACACCCTTAAATTTACTTTCATTAAAACTATCCACATGAGCACAGCTGAACTGTCTAGGAGTTTAGAAGTAAGAATTACTTGGTTTGGTCTATAGAGACATCATAGGGTTGTACAGAATTTATACAGTGACTCCAAGTTTTAAAATCCTTTCAATTTAAATCATATCAGAGAATTTCTAGCTCTTTATTGAAAAAGGCTGCATGATAACCTCTATTTTATAGCATCCTGTTTCCTTCTGGTCAGAATAATTCAGGAATAAATCTATTTAAATGAGTACATAGGGGTTATTACCACAAACACTCAGATTAATTCTGATCTAACATTCACTTGCAACCTAAGATTTTTATGTTCCTAAGTATAATTTGATAGTTTCCTTTAGTTAGTTTATGAGGTTAACTTGTTGCAAAGTTCTTCTCAGTTATAATTCAATTCATTTTCTTTTCCTCTTTTGCCTACTAAACAAATAAATACACAACTAATATAGTGAATCCTCATCTTAAACCTAAAGCTTTAATAGTACTGGGGATGGGGAAGGAATTAAATTTGTTCAAGGACCAGACCAATGCATATACCCTAGAAATAGAGTAAAGCATGATATAGTGGTACTTTCTTATAACAAAGTGAATTCAAATATACACAGTGGGATGAGGTCATGGTGGAGGCCCTGGAATGAGGTCTTTGTTCATCCCTCATTTGAAATTAACAAGAGAACAGGTGGATGGAGACCAGGGCTATTAGAGGACAAGATACAAGAAACAAATTCTAGAAAGAAAAGAACAATAATTGACAAGTATAATCCAAGTACTTTGAAATCAAGAAAATAAAAAGGAAAACCCCCATTAGATGTGTTGATAACTAATTGCTATGGCAAGTAGCAAACATGAAGTAGTCATCTGGGTAGTAAAATAAAAAAAGAGAGAGAGAGGGAGAGAGGCCAGAAGAATTAAAAGAAGAGAGATAATTTGATGAAAACACTAAGAAAAGGACATTTAAAGAAACCAACCCCCTACACACACGCGCACGCAGAGTAAGAAAATGACATAAAAACATATTAGAGAGTTTTTAAGTACTGAGCTATCATCTACTTGTTAAAATATGGAATTTGCTAAAAATAATAACTTAAAAGTATTTATTTTTGTTAAAAATAATGGACAAATATTGAAGTCCAAGTCAACAATTCTATTGGCAATGCAGTCATAAGAGAGTACAATAAAACTACTCATGTCTTTTTAAGGTTAATTTTTCTGTGTGGTATATTAAATGAGTTTTATTCGCATCAAGAGCAACTGTGGTTCAGTATCTGCCCTTATTTGTAACAAATGAGATAGATTTGAAATATAGCATGTTATTTTCTATCAGTGCACTGAATAACTACCAATCCCTACCGGCATCTTAGAGTTGCTTTATTATACAAAGAGAAAATGGCAAGAAAAGCACCATGGGCAGATGTTCAGAATGCTGTCAGAGCAGGTGACATTTATGTAATGTGACTCACCTTGACATCTCTTGGTATTCCATTACAAATCTGAAAAACTGTTTTCACTGTGGGTTGCAACTGCCTCGGGCACCCAGATACTATCTATGTTCTTCAACAGAGGCCGATACTCATTTTTAAACACCTAACACAAGGTGGCCAGCTGGCAAATTGACAGGCCTGCAATGCTATATCTGTTCTTTCTAATGTAATATTTTGCAGGAGGCAGATTTGAAGGGATGTCATGATGTTAGTTACAGTGTGCCTTAAAATGTAATAGGACTACTTTCTTTTTTAAGTGTAGAGTTTGATTGCTTTGTAATCACCTTCTTTATCCAGAAAAATCAAGAACATGTCAAACCAAATTTTATACCTATTTATTAAAATTTCCTTCTAATAATAAAAGAAACTCTAGCTTCTTCTTAAAAATAAAATTAAAAAAAAAATATTTCTTGTTTGAACCCTGTAGCTATTATATTATGTATTTGTAACCCAGGACCGATGAGGGTATTATAATACCGATTCAAAGTTAAATTCCCATTTTCTTTTTGTTAGATTCAGTAACTACTGAAAATACAAATATGTGTTAGACTACTAAACTCCAATCTGAAAAAAAAACAACTAAGAGAAGTACAGGGAGTTTCCATAGAAACATAAGTTGGTTCTACAAAAGATAGTAGAACACCTGCCATTCCAGGGCCTATAAATATGGTATTTTTACATCTCAATAAGACGTATAGACAATGTATAATAACCCTTTAATAAATTACAAAAGAAAAGCAGACTAAATGAGTATCTGATATTGTAATATTTTACATTTTAAATAAATATTAATATCCAAACTATATTTTTATTTTCTTCTCTTTTAGATAACAAACATACCTTAAGAAACTCATGGCCTGACCTGTGGTGGCGCAGTGGATAAAGTGTCGACCTGGAAATGCTGAGGTCGCCGGTTTGAAACCCTGGGCTTGCCTGGTCAAGGCACATATGGGAGTTGATGCTTCCAGCTCCTCCCCCCTTCTCTCTCTCTCTCTCTGTCTCTCTCTGTCTCTCTGTCTCTCCTCTCTAAAATGAATAAATAAAAATTTAAAAAAAAATTAAAAAATATATATATATAAAAAAAAAGAAACTCATTAACTCTTAAAACTTTAACAATGATTTCTCTGAGAATAATTTTTCAAATTTGGATCTGCACTCAATATTATCCTAAACTCTCATTGCTCTTTCCAATAGAAAATTAGATATTTTCACTGGCATGTTTTCTTTGAAATCCAAACTATCTGTATTTGAACTCATTATTCTCAGTTATCTTCTGTTTCTAAATACACATTCCAGTAAAAAAAAAAATAGTACCATCATTTCTCCCTATTTTCTATATATAACTTATTAGAGTCATACTAAAACATTTCACATCTCCAGGTTTCCATAAATTTGAAGTCCAATTCCAAGCCTTGACGATGTGCTCCCAACTCGGACCAGTGCTGTCTCCTGCTTCTCTCTCTTTTAACCATGACCTGCATTTCATGTTCTTCTCTGGGATGCTTTCCTTCCTTTCCACCTGGGAAACTCCCATTCATTCTTCAAGATTGAATCCAACTAAGATGTTGAGGGAAATATAGGGGTGGAAGGATGCATGCGGGGTGACCCTAGAATCTATGTAAACACAATTAATTTTAAAAAAACTAAAAAAAAGAAAGAAAACAAAAACTTGCATCCAATTAAAAAAGAAAAGATTTAACCCAACTAGTTCCTTGTTTGTAAAGTGTTCATTAATTTTCAAAGCACAGCTTGTCACTTCCTGGGTTTCTAATGCTTATATTTTTTTCCTCCCCTAATTTCTACAAGTGTTTGAGAGAAGAAATTAAATCTAAGCCTAGATTTTGTTTTGTATATGAAGAACAGAACTTCATGTAAATAGGTACACACCAAATTATTTTTTTATGCACAAATGAATGAATACATAAATGGAGAAAAAATTCAATGAAACTTTGAATTCTCTTAACATTTTCTTGGTCTTTGTATCACTACATTTGGTTTTTCCTTTGAACTACTTAAAAAATAATTACCTAGGTAATTTTAGTATGTGATTAAACTGAAAAGTGCCTGACAGGTAGTGGCACAGTGGATTGAACATTGGCCTGGGATGCTAAGGGCCCTGGTTGGGAATCCTGAGGTTGCTGGCTTGAGTGTGGGCTCATCTAGTTTGATCACAAGCTTATCAGTTTGAGCTCAGGGTCTCAGGCTTGAGTGCAGGATCATTCATGTAATCCAAAGTCACTGGCTTGAGCAAGGGATCACTGGCTCAGCTTGAGTTCCAGGGTCAAGGCATATATGAGAAGCAATCAATAAACAACTAAAGTAAAGCAACTAAGAACTGATGTTTCTCATCTTTCTCCTTTCCCTTCTCCCTTCCTGTCTCTCTCTTTCTCTAAAAATAAAAATAAATAAATAAATAAAAAATAAAATAAACTGAACACTCAACACTTCCATGTAATAACTTACATGAATTAATTCAACTTCTTTTTCCAAGGTCACAATATGCTAATGTACTTTAAAAGAACATTTTTTAGGTCCCAAATAGTTATTTGAGAGATAGAGGAGTGGGGAGAAGGAAGAGAGAGAGAAACACCAATTCATTGTTCTACTTAGTTGTGCATCCATTGATTGCTTCTCATACATGCCCCGAGGATCTAACTGGCAACCTCAGGGTCTACTCAACACCCTCAGGATAGAGCCAGTGATCCCAGGAACAAACCTGCAACCATGGCACTTCCAGATGATGCCACATGGCACAATAAATTATTGTCAAGACAATTTGAATAAGTTCTATATATTATATATGTGGATAAATTATGATAAACAAAAAGACTTTAATGTTCAAAAAACAAAAGAAAATATTTTATGTTTTCATGTTTACACATCATTTTCTTTCAATTTACTTATAATATTTTCCTGCACACTATAAATGTAACCAGATGAGAAATTTGATGGAACCCCTTCTTAAAGTTTTCTTTCCCAGTAAGACATAAAAAATGTTCACTGCAGACAATAATGAAATTTTGGAGGACAAGGTGTTTCCCCAAGGAAAACGTAGGGTTCAGTTCTCCCTTCTAAAACATTTATTGCTAAAAATATTTAATTCTAATACATAAAACTCTGGGTATTTTGGTCTCCACAATAATAGAATTGTGATAGCTCTTTCTTTCTTTTGTTTTTTTTCTTTTGTTGTTATAGGCAGACAAAAATATTTGAACCTAATAGAAATAATAAGAATTAGCATTTGTGATATAAATCTTATGTTTATAGTACAAATGGAGTATATAACAGAGTAAATATAAAAAATCAAAAGCCAAGAGTAAGTTTCCATTAATAAAGTAAAAATCACTAACCAGTCACTCTGCTATTATATGAGCAAAGGATGATGACCTCACATTTTAGGTATCCTAATAATTGCAACAATAATGATAATTAATATTTATATAGTCACAACCAACTGACCAGCACCCTTTTTGGCAAGACCAAGCAGAAAGAAACTGGCTGATGAGTCTGTAATGGCCACAATAGGAGCACTGAGATCAACTCCCACCCACAATCAGGAAATGTGGTTATACAATGTAAATATCAAATACTGCCTTCAAGGTCAGTATTATTTCAAGTGAAAGATAGAACAGGTAGAGGTAAATATCTGTAATCAAGGTAGAGTGTTCAATAAAAGCCAAAGACCTAGAGAAAGTAAGAGAAGTTTAGGGAGAAATATCACTCCACTTCAAATTTAAAAAGGCTTAAGAGCAACTACATAAAAGTGTAGCCAAAATTTAGTATCCCTTTGAGGTTCCCTTCTTTTATAACACTTCCTGGTATAAACACACACCTAACCATAAGGAAAGAATAGGTAAAATTTACAATCCAATGGCCAAGGAAAGGAGAGAAAAAGGCAGTGTTTGGATTGAGGCATGAATGAGATTTTATGTGTATGTGGTCACGAGAGACAAAGAGACCAAGATTTTCATGAAAGAGTGATTATAACATAGACCAAGTGGTCTAGGCTAGTGGTCCCCAACCCCGGGCCGTGGACCGGTACCGGTCCATGGCCATTTGGTACCAGTCTGCAGAGAAAGAATAAATAACTTACATTATTTCCGTTTTATTTATATTTAAGTCTAAATAATGTTTTATTTTTTAAAAATGACCAGATTCCCTCTGTTACATCTGTCTAAGACTCATTCTTGTCACTTGTCTTGTAAGATCAACAATTATATTTTAAAATACCACAGTTTTTACGCCAGTCGCATAATTTTATTTTGTGCATTTATCTGTCTCACCCTAAAGGCCGGTCTGTGAAAATATTTTCTGACATTAAACTGGCCCGTGGCCCAAAAAAGTTTGGGGACCACTGGTTTAGGCAATATAAGAAAAAAAAGGAAGAACAAAATGACAAATAAATTGGGGGTGGGGGGATGAAAGAATCTGAGAAAAGAGCACAAGATAAAGCATTAAAGTTTTTGGAACTGAGAGAGTTAGACATAGGAGTGAAAATTTAAGGTATCAAGTGTGAAAAAAAAATCTTTGAAATATATTGATCAAAGTATTGTAGAAGAGCAAATAAACTACAAATTACATTAATTAAAGATTCTTGAAATATCAGAAATAAAACTGATACAACCAGTTACATTCACAAAAATCCATATAATGAGATATTTCATTGTTTTATTATTTTTTTAACCAGTTACTTTTGGCCCTGGCCAGTTGGCTCAGTGATAGTGTGTCGGCCAGTAGGTCAATGTTCCAGGTTCAATTTCCCATCTGGGCACAGAGGAGAAGTGGCCATCTGTTTCACCCTTCTTCCTCCTCTCTCCCTCTATCTCTCTCCCTCTTCTTCCTGCAGCCATGGTTCAATTTGAGTGAGTTGGCCCAAGCACTGATGACAGCTCCTTGTCCTCTCCCTCAGGCACTCAAAATAGCTCAGTTGCCAGGAAATGGAGCAATGACCAGACCAGGAAAGCATTGCCCCATAGGTGGCTTGCTAGGTGGACCACGGTCAGGCACATGGGGGATTCTGTATCTTTGCCTCACCCTCCCTCACTTAATTTAAAAAAAAGGTTACTTTTAAATATATTGGACTATTGGTTTAAAATATAAATAATCACAGATTGCTTTTTTCCTATAAAAATATTTTTAAATATAAAATCAATTTAATATTCATTTTTTTTGTGACAGAGAAAGACAGAGGGACAGACAGACAGGAAGGGAGAGAGATGAAAAGCATCAAGTCTTCATTGCAGCATCTTAGTTGTTCATTGATTGCTTTCTCATATGTGCCTTGATGGGGGAGGGGGTTGCAGCCGACCAAGTGACCCCTTGTTTAAGCCAGCAAACTTAGGCTCAAGTTGGTAAGCCTTACTCAAATGAGATGAGCCTGCGCTCAAGCTGGTGACCCCGGGGTTTTGAACCTGGGTCTTCTGCCTCCCTGTCTGATGCTCTATCCACTGAACCACCACCTGGTCAGGCCAATTAAATATTCTTTATACAATTATGTATCCATCACTATTTCAAAGAAGTAATTTTCAGTTAAATTTTTGAGAGACTAAATATGCAAATGGCCAATGGCCAGACTAATATGACAATAGCCCTTTAATCCACAGCTTCTGCAGCAACTAGGTTAAAAATATAAAGCACAACTTTTGTAGCAATTGACACAGAATAGTAGAGATTTGGCCTAGAACAGCCAGCCTACCTATATTTGCCATTGCTTTTAATTTAGTAACAATATGCAAAAGCAAAATAGTCCCCAGACTAATCACATAAGATGCTTGCCTTCTGATTAGCTCACCTGTATCTTTCCTATGTCAACAAACTCTAATCCAAGATACCAGAAGTGTTGGGGGCTTTCCCCCTCCATTTGGAAATGTTCTCTTTTCTCCGCATATCTTTGAGTCTCTACCAAAACCAAATGATGGTTAAATAGCCTTTGTATGTTCTCATTAGGGGTGGGGAGGGTCTTTGTTTTTCCCACATTTCTAACACTCTAAGCTCCTGTGCTCTAAGACAAGGAATGCATAAATTAAATCTATCCACCTGAAATCTCTGCAGATTCATCCAATCCAGAACTGTTTTGCCACTTGGAAACTGACATTGCCATTTCACCAAATTCTCTCATAAATTCACTACAGACATTGAAATGTCAGACTTCAGGTAAAAAGGTCTGTGCTCTCACTCTCAGTTGTAATTTTAATAAACAATTACTAAGATGTAACATAAGCTGAATTTTTATAATTGCTTAACATATCAGAATAATTGGCAGACTGAATTGTTCTCCATTATGTTAAACATTTTTCTTTGGCATTACTGAATAATTATTTCTAGGGATTCTAAATTCCACAAAGTAAGCAAGACAATTCTTACATGGAGAATATTATGGAATAGGCAATAAGAGCTTATAATCATGTAGTACACTATCCAAAAATTAAAAAAAAAAACACATATAAGTCATCATGGTAGAGTACAGACAAATAATTCTTCCTCCCTGGTATAATATTTATTTCAAATATAAAGTGAATGCTTTTTTAAAGTTGAAATTGAAAAGCTATATATGTGTTTTTCAAAAATCTTAAATGATCCACATATCTGATACTTTACATTTTCAATCACTTTCTAGATATTTATGTACATGAGAAATAGAATTCATATCCTTATCAAGTAAAACAAAAATTAAATTTATCTGTCTTCATAGTTTAAATCATAAGACATGAATTTTTTTGTGGGGTTACTGGACAAAGGGGTGGAGAGATTGAGCAATAAAGGACAAAAAAAGAGAAAAAACTCATGGGCAGAGACAACAGTGTAGTGATTGCCAGGTTGGAGGAGGTAGAGGAGGGCATGGGGGATAAATGGTGATGAATACAGCCTGACTTGAGGGGGGAACACACAATATGGTATACAAAGGATAGGTTGTACTGTTGTACACCTGAAATCCATATAACTTTTTTTGACCAGTGTCACTCCAACAAATTTAATTAAAAAATGAAATACTATAATATCTTAGCAGATGTAATCAAGTTAAGATGAGGTCATTAGGGTGAACTCTAATCCATTATGGCTGGTTTAAAATACCCCACTGTGTACCCTTGATACCAAGGGCAGTTATTTAAATTTAGTCAATGTTAAGTAAATGAAGCAACAGAAATTCAAGGAAAGCTTAGAAATTTTGTCAAATTAGTATGTCATTATGTAAGTAAAAACTGACATTACATTGTGTTTTAAAATATAAATTTATGAGCCTAGGTATACCACCTTGGTATATTTTTGAATAAATATACTTTTTAAAATTTTGTGCTTAAAATAGTATTGCTTATGTCCAGGTATTTTAAATTTGTTAAAGTTGATATAGTCTTAGAAATCATAATTTTTTGACAAATATTTATATGATGGTTTATACTTCTGACTTAAAGAAGAGTTATCAGTGTTTTATTTGCTTCATAATTTTTCAGCAAATTAAAAAAAAATGCACCCTAATTAATAATCAAACATATAACTATATATCTAGAAAGTATTACCCAAAGCCTGTCTCCTATTTAATTGGGGGAAATATGGAAACTGATTAAGTTCACAATCAAGAGACTGCTGGGACAAAGTTTATTTGAGATGAGAAAGAAAAGGGGTATAATTTATGAAGAAATCATTAGTAAGTATTCTAATCTCTAAATATCATAAAGAGAAAACTCTCACACTCTTAATAAATCCTAGTGGTGGCCAGGTTAAGATGGCAGATTGTCAGATGAATATATATATTTTTTCTTTCTCCAAAGTTCACCAAAATGACAGATGAGTTTTGTTTGTTCTTTTCATTTTTATTTATTTATTTTTTTAAATGAAGATCTAAACCCACCAAGGTGGAGAGAACGGAATAGGAGAAGAGATATCAGCAAGAATTATTAAGAAACTAGAAAGCAGATGACAAGTGGTGAATTATTATTAGTTAACCTGAAAAAGCCAGACTCCAAACCAACAGTGGGAAGACTAAGAATCAGAAAGATCCATGTATGACTGAAATTTAGGGTAAAGGGAGAGACTGAAAGAGGCAATTTGAGCCTCCCCCTTCCTCCACAACACTGAACATCTGCCTCTCCCTTATCCTAAAAAAAGTCTGGAAACTATTCTCTAAAAAGGAAAAAAAATCTTTATATTAGAGGGCTTTAGACTTATTACATGGGTATTTATTTATTTTTATTAAGAACTGTTACATTAAGTGAATGTGTAACTACTTAATACTAACTATAGAAACTACCAGCCACTCTACTCACCACCACACCTCTGCTCCCAGAACTTTACCTTCCAATCAGGAATTTGGAAGATGCTTCCCAGGAAAACTAATCAGTGCAAGGGGAAAGATTTGCTTTCCTTTAGCAAGTATTAAGTCCTTAAGTTTGCCCTGGTTCATTGGCTCAGTGAATAGAGTGTCAGCCTGGTGTATGAACATCCTGGGTTCGATTCTCAGTCAGGGCACACAAAGAAGTGACCATCTACTTCTGTACCCCCCCCTTTCTCTCCTTCTTCCTTGCACACAGCCAATGGCTCAATTGGTTTGAGAATTGGCCGATAGTGATGAGGATGGCTGGGTTGGTCCCAACACATCAGCCTCAGGCACTAAAAAATAGCTTGGTTGATTCAAGCATCGGTCTATGATGGGGTTGCCAGGTAGATCCCAATTGGGGTGCATGTAGGAGATTGTCCCACTATCTCCCCTCTTCTCACCCCTCAAAAAAAGTCCTTGTCTGACCAGGCGGTGGCGCAGTGGATAAAGTGTCAGACTGGGATGTGGAGGACCCAGATTTGAGACCCCGAGGTAGCCACCCTGAGCGTGGGCTCATCTGGTTTGAGCATGGCTCACCAGTTTGAGCCCAAAGTCGCTGGCTCAAGCAAGGGGTCACTCGCTCTGCTGTAGCCCCTGGTCAAGGCACATATGAGAAATCAATCAATGAACAACTAAGAAACCGCAACAAAGAATTGATGTTTCTCATCTCTCTCCCTTCCTGTCTGTCTGTCCCTATTTGTCCCTCTCTCTGACTCTTCTCTGTCTCTGACACACATACATTCACACAAAAAGTCCTTAAGTCCAATTCTAGAAAATACCAAAAACTGAAGAAAAGAAATGATGATTAGAAAATGCCACAGACTCAATGTGATAATATAACATAGCTTATGTGACTCTATCAATGGCCCTTCATCCAGGAGAAATCATGTTAAAAACACTAAAGTCTGACTGTTCTGCCCTAGAATGAATGCACCATTGTGGTAATGACAGAGCTGCCTTATTCTGTATTTTTAAATGTGCACAAACAACCAGAGTAAAACCTGCTCAATGCCATCAGCTTAGACTAGAGGAAATACTAGATAAAATGGTCAATATGCCAAGGAGTATAAGCCAAGGCTCAGAAACAGCTACATTGAGTTTACAGAAGTAATTTTTCCATCCTCTGATGTAGTAATTTTTAGAAATTTATCAAGTTTCTATTAGCCAATACCCAAATTTCCAGGTCTGTCCAGTTAGGTAGGTCTCCCAACTGTGGCTAACCCCCTGTGGGTTGAGTATCCGCCAGCAGTGTCATCCAGAAATACCTTCTATTCTTCCTGCTTATCATTTCTAGAATTCTTTGGATTCCACCATACCACCACCATGATAACAATTTTTGAGGACTTCCCTACTTCTTCTTTTTTAAACACTGTTCATTTTCTAAGTATTTTTATAACCTAACACTTTTTTCATTCCCCTCTTAACTTCTTCCAGTATTTATACAATTTCCTAGAGCCCTTACCCCAAAATTCTAAGTCATATCCACCTCCCAACCTCCACCCTTGAGGGTTTCTCACTTATGTCATCTCATTCCACAATCCAATCCCCATATCTCATTTATAGTCTAATACAAACTTCACTTGCTCATACCTTTTGTCTCTTCTTAATCCTGCTCTTCTGAAAACCTAATGCAATCACAGCTCAAAGCAGACACTGCATTACACAATTATTGTTGTAATTTCTAATGTGTATGTTTGCTCCCCTTGGAGAAAGAATTGTGTCTTCTTTGTTTAACAAAAGGGTAAAGACTTGTATAATACAATGAATTGGTACCCAGGTTCAGAAGTTAGATCAACTCCAGTTGGAAGTTAATTTTATTTGTGTGTCCTTGAGTAATTTATCTGATCTCTATGAATCTCACTTTCTCTAATAAGAAAATGGACAATACAATAATCAATCAATTTGCTGTGAGAATAATATTGAGAAAACCTAAATACATCATAGCATAGTACATAGTAAACTTTCATCAAACTTTACTATGTTATACTTCCTATTAATAATTAAAGTCATTGAAAATAAGAAAGTGGAATTTAGTCACTATTTATTAATTTATTAATTTTTAAAATATACACACAGCTATTTAAAATCTATATGTGGGACAGAGATGGTACTAACGTGGTTGACTACTTGTTGATAAATCCTGCAAGGCCAGCTATAATCCCCATTCTCACAGCCCCATTAAAAACAAGCTAGAACACCTGCAATAAGAAATACGTGACATAGATAGAACTAATTAATAGCCTCTATATAAAACTGCTAAATTTAATCCTCAGAAAAACATAGTAGTGTCTGAGAAAACTCTTGAAACAGAATTGGGAGTTAAAAAGAAGTAAATATAAAGGTTTTATTTATTTTAAAGCAATTAAAGATTTAGCAGAATTTAAATTAATAGAAATTAAACTGAATCGGGATTCAGTTCAAGTGCAATAGATTATCAGGGTCCAAAATTCACTTTTGCTACTCTTCTTTTACTGCTATTTGAACACAAAACATTGCTATTCTATAGATACCTTTGGCAGTGACACCTATGAATTGTGAGAATGTTGCGCTGTTTAGCTTTAGCAAAACATGAAATGTGTTTTTCCAAATAGGCATCACGCTATGGGGTTGTGAATCCTCTTCTAACACCTTACCTATAGATTATGACACCTTCAGAATCACTGAACATCCTTTCCAAAGTCATATTTCAGCATCCTTTTCCAACCCGATTTAAAGTATTTCAATAGTAAAACATTAATTTATTTGGGAAGAAAAAATATAGAACAGGAAATACTTTACTGAAGTCTATATCCTCACCATCTATCTTTATTCCCCCAAATAATATATTAATTAACTTAATTTCCCTTTTCTAATCTAAACCCGGTTATTTCAATATACATTTTCTAGTAGTTTCAATTTTTTCATCCCTTTGAAGTCTGCTGCAAACTCACAATGTATAATTCCTTCATGTATAACTTTATCATTGTATTCAAATATATCTAGTTATTATTTCACTAGCAAAAGGTATAATTAATTTGATGATATATAAATCACTATAATTAAAATTATATAAGTAAAGAAATCACATATTCAGATAGCTCTGATAGAGATCATAACTTGATTTACCAATTTCTTTGTAAAAGTAATATTCTCATATGGTACACAGAGAAGTGAGAGGGCATAAAGTGGATTATAAATTATTTCTTGGCAGTTTATAAGAAACTGCCATATTTATTTACAAAAATATCTAGAATGACACATCTACAAATTTCTAATTTATATTACAGTGGTACCTTGAGATATGAACAGACCAACATACAACTTTTTAAGATACAAGCTGCGGCCCTGGCCGCTTGGCTCAGTGGTAGAGCGTTGGCCTGGTGTACAGCAGTCCCGGGTTCGATTTCCGGCCAAGGCACAGAGGAGAAGCGCCCATCTGCTTCTCCAGCCCTCCCCGTCTCCTTCCTCTCTGTCTCTCTCTTCCCCTCCCACAGCCAAGGCTCCATTGGAGCAAAGTTGGCCCAGGCACTGAGGATGGCTCCATGGCCTCTGCCTCAGGTGCTAGAGTGGCTCTTGTTGCAACAGAGCAACACCTCAGAAGGGCAGAGCATCACCCCCTGGTGGGCAAGCTGGGTGGATCCCGATCAGGTGCATGTGGGAGTCTGTCTGACTGCCTCTCCGTTTCCAACTTCAGAAAAATACAAAAAAAAAAAAAGATACAAGCTGCAACTTGGTCCGTATTTTTGTTCAAGATCCAAGTGAAATTTCGAGATACGCATCATGATTTGGGAAGCTGCCGCTAGTTGGTGTGTTGGTGCACGAATCCAGTATAAGCAGTTTGATATACAAGTTGACTGACTTATGAGCTTGGTTACAGAATTAATTAAATTCATATCTCAAGGTACCACTGTATTTGGTTTTGCCATACCACTTGTTTTAGCACCTGCCACTCAAAAAATCTTGAGGTTTTACTAATGTGACAAATGTTTCTAACCATTATAAGTTATTAGACATCATGTTCCACATAATTAATTACCTTGTGAAATCTGTCATCTCCATCATGATCATACACATCTTCTTGGCCAGAACAATGATATCATTGCTTGTATCATCCCATATTTCAATCTCAGCATCCAGCTTACTCTTTACTTTCTTGAAATCAGCAACTTGCTCAGCTATCTTTTCCTTTTCTGCCTCAGGCAGTTGGGTCATCTTAGCCTAAAACATATAATTAGAGTTATAATTATTTCCCTATGTCAAAAAGCCTTTGTGAAAGAAGTGGTCATTAAAGAATGTGCATAAAATTTGTTCATTTAAAAAGACATGTCATACTTTTCCTTTTTAAGTCATACAATTAAACATTTCACATTTAATTTTTCATGTGAAAAATGTATTGAATTACAATATTTTGCTCTAGAAGTACAATGGTGAATTTGAGAATAACAATGTATAATTTAATGTTTGACATATTTAAATCTACTCCTTAATATAGATGTTGGACTTCTCAAATACTGAACACATTAAAATTTTAAATTAATCCAAGCTTAATGCAATGCATTATGATTAGAAAATCATATATTTTATTTAATTTTATTAATAGTATGCTTCAAAAGGTAGAAGTATGACAAAATTTACCTTGGAGTGAGATTTTGCCTATCTACCCCCCCCCCACACACACATATATATAGATATAGATATATAGTCAGAAGTCAGGTCCTTTTAAAAATACTGACTATATACTGGTAAACAGTAATAGTATACATTTATAACTCATATGTATATAAATAAACACATGTATATAAAATCATGACATGTATGTGTATCTTATACATATAAGCATGTTTATGTATATATGTATGTACAAATTATTTTGGCAGAAGAGCAAAAATGTTATCAGCAGGGTTTATTAAGACAACCCTCTAGGTTCTGGCCGGTTGGCTCAGTGGTAGAGTGTCGGCCTGGTGTGTAGAAGTCCTGGGTTTGATTCCTGGCCAGGGCACACAGGAGAAGTGCCATTTGCTTCTCCACCTCTCCCCCTCTTCTTCCTCTCTGTCTCTCTCTTCCCCTCCCGCAGCCGAGGCTCCATTGGAGCAAAGATGGCCCCGGTGCTGGGAATGGCTCCTTGGCCTCTGCCCCAGGTGCTAGAGTGGCTCTGGTCATGGCTGAGCGACACCCTGGAGAGGCAGAGCATCGACCCTTGTGGGCATGCCAGGTGGATCCCGGTCGGGCGCATGCGGGAGTCTGACTGTCTCTCCCGGTTTCTAGCTTCAGAAAAATACAAAAAAAAAAAAAAAAAAAAAAAGACAGCCCTTTAATTATCATTCTGACTTTTAAGGTGCTATTCTCCTATGGGCAATAAATTTAATTTATTGGCATAGAATGAATTCTTTAGATATGTTATATTTTGAACAGAAGGTAACTCGCATCTTCCACTTGCAATTTAAAATGTAGTATGGGTAGAAAACCATCTAGGTGTCTAAACTACCATATTTACAATTTTAGCACATGGGACCTATAACATTTTGTCAAATAATAAAAAAATAACTTGAAATAAAAGTGGTTTGATACTATCAATACCATAAAATTACATGCAATAATCTATGCAATTATATTGTCAAAAATAATCCATATATATATTCTAATAGTAGAATAAGTACATAGGTCTGAGAAGTATCACTTGAAAAGAATAAATCATGTAAGTGGAATTTATTTATTTATTACTCACAAATAATACGTAATGCCCGCTTATGCTTATGTATTTCCACATGCTAAACTTCAGGACACTTATACAGGAAAATAAAAAAAAAATCACTTCAAAAAAGTTTTGAAATATTCTGGATAGTAAGCTTAGAATACTGAAAACACTTTTTTGAATTAATAGTGTGCAATACAAAACAAAAATAGCATAAATATATGAACGCAGAATTTGCAAGAATGGTCAATAAGAAATCCAACTTTAAAAACAACACTTGAAGAACCAATAGCTATGGGAAGGGGGCAAGGGAGATGTTGAGGGGAATATGGGGAGGGGGGATGCATTCAGGGCAACACTAGAATCTATGTAAACACAATAAATTAAAATCAATAAAAAAAGAACTAGTATCAAATATCTGTCACATATTATCTACTTATTATAAACTCAACTCAGGGTCTAAAATAACTAGGTATCTTATACTCTCAAGATTAATTATCCATGCTTAAAGTCTAACTTATTAAGGAAAATAAATGATAAAACTTTCTCATTTAAAGTTGTTTTTAAATTCTTTAGCATACCGCTTGACATACATTGAATGCTCAGCAAATGATAGCTATTTTCTATAAGAAAATTATCAAAATATAGTTACATATCTAGCACTTAAACTTTGCTTTCTTTTCATTTCTACTGGAAGAATTAAATTAAGCTATGAGACTAGGTTTTTAATTGATGAGCTTATGTAGGGGACTCTTCCTTAGGATCTGAAAATAGTTTGTAGTTTTCTTTTTCAGGAAATGTGACATGCTAAGAGAAAAGCAAATTTTACTGTTGCTGGCATATGGCAAGGCACTTGAATGAAGATACAACTCACTTATGTCTGAAATCAATAGTATGCAAGCACATTAAATATAATATAAGCTACTAATACATTGGCCCTGGCTGCCTGGCTCAGTAGTAGAGTCAGGTCTGGCATGTGGATGTCCCGGGTTTGATTCCTGGCCAGGGCACACAGGAGAAGCTCCCATATGCTTCTCCACCCTTCTCCCTTTCCTTTCTATGTCTCTTTCCATCCCGCAGCCAAGGCTCCATTGAAACAAAAGTGACCCAGGCGCTAAGGATGGCTCCATGGCTTCCACCTCAGGCACTAGAATGGCTCTGATAGCAACAGAGCATCGCCCCCTAGTAGACATGCCAGGTGGACACTGGTCGGGCGCATGCGGGAGTCTGTCTCTCTGCCTCCCTGCTTCTCACTTCAGAAAAATACAAAAAATAAAAAAAAAAGAAAGAAAATAAATTAGCTACTAATACATTAAACTAGCTCAAAAATAGAAGTAAATTTTCTTTATCTTGACCACTGGTCGCTATCATTATCTACAGTTTACTGAAATTGTTTTTCAACCTTAAAATAGTAATAGCTGAAGTTAGATTCAACTGAGGCCTATTTTTTCAGTCTTTATCACAGAGATCATAAATTCGTAACTCCAGATCTAATAACGAATTTAGAAATGTACATTAGTATATCATGGACAACTATTCATTATATTCATAAAAAAGTTAAAGCTATTCAAGAGGTGACTTGATTAAGTATATTTTTAGTTCTTTTCCTTGGAATGCCACTGATTTTCAATTTGACATTGAAGAAGTCACTTAACCCTCCTGTCTGAGTTTCTGCAGAAAAAAATAACAATCGTTGCAGCTGCTACCCACCAGCCATGCAGGGAACAGGTCGATTATTGGATAACATTGAGAATGACACTGTCATGGACAGAAATCTCATCAATTGTACTAGATTTTCTTAACATATCAGTTTACATGGTGAATTATAATTGGCAAACATTGAAGAGATAAGGGACAAAAGCTGGGTAATATTGTAGTTTCCAAAATTAAAAGGTCTAGTAAGTTCTCATTTCACAGAAGGAACAATAACAACAATAAAATATACTATTGACTGACACCTTTACTGAAGATGTTTAGTGCTTTTGTAAATAATTTATTGTATGCTAACAATCAATTTTAATCATTGAGAAAATTTCAACCTGACTGGTGGTGACACAATGGATAGAGCATCGACCTGGGATGCTGAAGTCCCAGGTTTGAAAACCTAAGATGGCAGCTTCAACAGAGACTCACTAGCTTGAGTGGGGGTCATTGGCCTGAGCATGGGATCATAGAAATGATCTCATTGTCACTGGCTTGAAGCCCAGGGTTGCTGGCTTGAGACCAAGGTTGCTGGCTTGAGCAAGGGAACATGGGTTCAGCTTGAACCCCCATCCCCCAGCAAGGCACATACAAGAAGCAATCAATGAACAATTAAGGTGCCAAAATGAAGAATTGATGCTTCTCATCTCTCCCCCATCCAGTTCTTCTCTCTCTAAAAATGAAAGAAATAAAGAAGGAAGGAAGGAAGGAAGGAAGAAAGGAAGGAAGGAAGGAAGGAAGGAAGGAAGGAAGGAAGGAAGGAAGGAAGGAAGGAAGGAAGGGAAAATAAGGGAAGGGAAGGGAAGGGAAGGGAGGGGAAAGGAAGGGAAGGGAGGGGAAGGGAAGAAAAAAAGAAAGAAAGAAAGAAAGAAAGAAAGAAAGAAAGAAAGAAAGAAAGAAAGAAAGAAAGAGAAATTTCAAAGTAGCATTTAAGAAAATACTTGATATTTAGGAATTTTGAGTGAAAGTTACTTATTGGAATATTTTGTACAGAATAAGCAAAGAAACTGAGGTACAAAGCTTTAGATCAAGTAGGTAAGTGACTCTAAAACATTATGACTGCCTGATTATACATCTCAGTCCCTGCTGAAATCAATAGAGTACAACTCTGATATAAATGTCTATCAAATCCTTCTAAATTACTACCATTTGAAAGAGATTAGCAATATTGGAAATGATATTACATTTGTGTGTCAATTCATTTTGATATTTGTTGCCAAAGACAATGAAAATAGATATTTATATATGCCAAACACCCTTCTAGGCACCTTACATATATTTAAATATTAATTTTTATAGCAACCCTGTAAGGTGAGTATGTGTGTGTGTCTACATATATATATATATTTTTTTTTTTCTGTATATTTATGAAGTGAGAAACTGGCAGGCAGAGAGACAGACTCCCACATGTGCCTGACTGGGATCCACCTGGCAAGCCAACTAGGGAGCAATGCTCTGCCCATCTGGGACATTGCTCCATTGAAACTGGAGCTATTCTAGCGTCTGAGGTGGAGGTCATGCAGCCATCCTCAGCGCCCGGGCCAACTTTGCTTCAGTGGAGCCCTGGCTGCGGGAGAGGAAGAATGAGAAAAGAGAGAAAAAAGAGGGGGAAGAGTGAAGAAGCAGATGGATTCTTCTCCTGTGTGTTTTGGCCAGGAATCAAACTCAGGACTTCCACACGCTGAGCCAACACTCTACCATTGAGCCAACCAGCCAAGGCCTTAAGGTGAATATATTCTTACCCTAATTTTAGGGATTATGAAACTAAATCTCTAAATATTATCTTCTCAAAATTATAATGTTAGTATATACCCATGGATTAAAAGAATTAATATTATTAAAATGTCCATACTACCCAAAGCAAACTGCAGATTCAATGCAATCCCTATCAGAATACCAATGGAATCTTTCACAGAACCAGAACAAATACCCTAAATTTATTTAGAAACATATAAGAGCCCAATTGGCCAAAGTAATCTTGAAAAAGAAGAACAAAGCTGGAAGTATATTTCCTGATTTTTTAACCATACCACAAAGCTGTAATAATATATGGAGTATGGTACTGGAAAAAAACAAAAACAAGTCAACAACAAAACAACTAGACATACAGATCAATGAAACAGAATAGAGAGTTCAGAAATAAACCCGGGCTTACATGTTCAATTAATCTATAACAAAGGAGGCATAATATACAATGGAGAACAAACAGTATCTTCAATAAATTGTGTTAGAAACATTGACAGATACATGCCAAAAATGAAACTAGACCACTTTCTTAAACCATATACAAAAAAAAATTACCTCAAAATGTTTAAAGATTTAAACATAAGACTGAAACCATAAAATTCTTAGAAGAAAGCATAAGCAGTATTTTTAAAAGATTTTATTTATTGATTTAAGAGAGATAAGAAAGAGAAAAGGGATGGGGGGATGGGGAAACATCAATTCATAGTAGTTGTTTCTTGTATGTGCCTTGATGGGGCAAGCCAGGGTTTGAAACCCACAAGTTCAGCTTTCCAGGTAGATACTTTATCCACCGCACCACAATTGGTCAGGCTAGGCAGTAAATATTGTTTTGGACATGTCTCTGCAGGCAGAGGTAACAAAAGGAAAAAAATAAACCAACTGGATATCATCAAACTAAAAAGTTTTTGCGCAGTTGAAAGAAACCATCAACAACAAAAAGAGGTAACCTGTCAAAATATTTGCAAATAATATATTCAATAGGGGGCTAATATCCAAAATACATAAAAAAATTTATACAACTCAACATAAAAATACAATTAAAAATGGGAAGAATAGCTTTATACAGTGGCAGTATCATAGCTAATGAGGTTTATCTGAGGCTTAATTTTTGCTAATTGAAAACTTTTCCCAATACTTCGCCATGATGACTGGAAGAAATGGAAAGAATGTCTGAATTGACATTTTTCTAAAAAAGACATATACAGATGCCAAGAGACTCATGAAAAGACACTCAACAATACTAATTATTGGGGAAATGCAAATCAATACCACAATGCTATATCATTTTACACCTGCCAGAATGGCTATTATCAAAAGACAACAAATATCAAGTGTCGGCAAGGATATGGAGAAAAGGAAACTCCCAGGTACTATTGGTGAGATTATAAATCATTGCAGCCACTAAGGAAAAGAGTATGTAAATTCTTCATATAATTAAAAATAGAACTACTATATATTATAAATTTAATAATTTCATCTTAGAAATTGAAAATATTACAAAATTCAAAAAGATATATGCATTCCTATATTCATTCAAGCATTTATAACAGCAAAGATATAAAAATAACTTAGTGTTTATCAATAGAAGAATGGGTAAAAAAATCTGACATACATACACACAGAAATATACACAAAATGAGATATTACTTGGGTATAAAAAAGAATAAACTCTGGCCCTCACTGGTTTGATCAGTGGATAGAGCATTGGCACAGCATATGGACATCCTGGTTCGATTCCCAGTCAGGGCACACAAGAGAAGCAACCATCTACTTTTCTCCTCCTCCTTCTCCCCCCTCTCTCCATCTTCCCCTCACGCAGCCAGTGGCTCAGTTGGTTCGAACATCCATTTCAGGTACTGAGGATGCTCAGTTACTCTGAGCATTGGCCTTAGAAGCTGAAAATAGCTTGGTTGGTTGAGCATCAGTCCCAGGTGGATCCTGGTTGGAGCATATGTAGGAATCTATCTCCCCTCTTCTCACTTAGTAAGAAAGAAGGAAGGAAGGAAGAAAGAAAGGAAGGGAGGGAGGGAGGAAGGGGGAAGGAATCCTTTCCATTTGCAACAACCTGGATGGACACAGAGGGTATTATTTCAAGTAAAATAAGTGAAGGAAAGACAAAGATTATATTATCTCATTTATATGTGGAATCTTAAAAACTATAATTAAGCAAAACAAAGCAGAAACATACTCAAAACTACAGAAAACAAACTGAAGGCTGATTGGGGGGGGGAGCAGCTGGCAAAAAAGATGAAGAAGCTGAAGATATAAAAACTCCCAGTTTGAAGATTAGATACATCATGGGGATGTAATTTACAGGGTAGGGAATATAGTCAACAATATCATAATAATCCTGTACAGTGACAGAGGGTTACTAGACTTACTATGGTGATCAGTTTGGAAGGTATATATACCTTGTAAAATCACTAAATTGTACAACTAAAACTAATATAAATTGTACGTCAACTAAACTTTAATAGTAATAAAAAGAGTAGAGTGTTGGTAAATGTTAGAGCAGGATGCAAACATGAGAATAATTTTCACATTCTCTTGGATAATATTTATCACCTTCTTCTTTGGGACATAATTATCTTTTAGAATCTAAGATTTCTCATCTGTAAACTAGAATGATGCTATTTCTTCACAGGCTGTTTTAGAGAGCAAATGAATAAATGTATATGAATATACCTTTTAAATTCTTAAGTGCTATAAAATGGCAACTGTTTTACTAACAGATTTAGTTGGTCACTCTATGCAGTGATCCTTTGAATTCTATTCTAATGTTATCCTTTTTTAAACAAAAGTTGTATTCTCCCATTAGCCATTAGGCATTTTTAAGTAAATATATAAATATATATTATATATAAATATATATATATATACTTAAATGATATATATGATATATATCATTTACAACTTTAGCTCTAAATCAGGAGTTAGCAGAATGTTTCTGTAAAGGGCAAGATGTAAATAATTTATTGTGTAATGTGCTGGCCTACCATACCCCGCTATCACATTACTTAGCTATGCTGCTGTTGTATTGCAAACGCAGTCATCCAGACTATGCAAGAAATGAGTGAGGCTGTGTTCCAACAAATATATGGACATTGAAACTTAAATTTCATATAATTTTTATGTGTCAACAATATAATTCTGCATCTAAATTTTTTCATCCATTTAAAAATATTAAAAGTATTCATAGCTCATAGGTTGTACAAAAACAATGGCAGGTCATATTTGACCTCACAGCCAACGTTTGCCAAATGCTTATCTTTTTCTTTTTATGTGTCTCAGACTGCCATCCAGTCTTAAAATATTATGTTTTTAAAAATTTCTCCTGTTTCTTTATCTGTTCTATTCTGTTATGCACAAAGTTTGCCCATTTTAACTCAAACTTTTCTCCATTTCTTTCTCTGTATTGTCATTATAGCTATACAAGCAAGAGTCTTAATTTCCTCTTTCATTTCAATCCATTTTGCTACCATTTGATTCAATAGTTCTGATTTGTAGAATTGTGCAATTCTTCAGCTAAAAAATACCTTCCATAACTTCTTACTGAATAAAGACTATCAACTCCTGAAATGCTATCATTACATTTGCTCATTTAAAGTAGAAAATTCATATAGAAAAATTATCAAATCATAAATGTACAGTTGGCACTCTTTTTACAAACTGATCAGATCCATGTATCTAGCACCCAAATAAAAAAACAAAACAAAACGGTGACCAGTGTCTCCGTAGCTTCCTGCGTTTTATTCTAGTCACTATTTCCCAAGAAATATCACTATCTTGATTTCTAAAACTGTATATTTTCTTGTTTTGGAAGCTTAAAAAAATGAAACAATAATATATATACTCCTGGGTCTGGCATTTTATGTTCAACATATATATTTGAAATACATTTATACTGTTGCATGAAGTTACAATCTATTTATTTTCATGGCTCTATACACAGTATTCCACTGTGCAAATATATACCATTTTTGAATCTGTTTTTCTATTAATGAACCATTGGGAAGCATTTCATTTTTGGCTGTTTTAAATACTGAATAATGAATACTCTTGTACTTTTGGTGCACAAATGGGCACATTTTTCTTGAGTATATATCTAAGAGTGTACTAATTAGGTCACAGTGACCATCATGACATTTGCTCCAATATCTTTTTAAAGTAATCACATCTGCCTTTCAAGCACTGTACTCTCAAGCTAAATTAAGGTATTTGCTGTTACAACTAAGTACCTGGAGATATTGTTTATTAATTATTTTAATAAACTTCTTTCCTTTCTCCATCTCTGTTGATCCAATCATATTTCCAAACCAAATTTATATAGTACATTAGCTTTCTTCTCCAGTGATATACAAAAAAACTCAGAACATGTTATTAGTTCTTTCCTAAGATGTTCATATTGTTCTCTCTCATGGTCTAACTATTTGAAAACATGAATATCTTACCCCATTAGAAGATTCTTTTTTTTTTAGAGAACAGAGCAACTGAATTTTATTTTATTTCTTTTATTTAATTAATTGTGTTTACATCGATTCTAGCATTGCCCTGAATGCATCCCACCTCCCCTCTATTCCCCTCAACATATCCCCTTCCCCCCTCCGTACAGTGCCCTCCCCCTTCCCTTCAGGTTTATCCCATTCTATCATCCCCTTTCCCTCTGTCCTATTTTCCTCTGGTCCCTTTGATCCCTCCTCTGTCTCAATTCTGTTCCTCAGTTCTCATTATTCCTTGGATTCCTCAAATGAGTGAGGTCATACGATATTTTTCTCTGCCTAGCTTATTTCACTCAACATAATAGTTTCCAGGTCCCTCCATATTGTTGCAAAAGGTAATATTTCCACTTTTCTCATAGCCCCATAGTATTCCATTGTATATATGTACCAAAGCTTTTTAATAGATCGTCCACTGATGGACACTTGGGCAGTTTCCAGATCTTTGCTATTGTGAACAATGCTGCCATAAACATGGGGGTGCATTTCTTTTTTTCAGTCGGTGATATGGTGTCCTTGGGATATATTCCTTTAAGTGGGATGACTGGGTCAAAGGGCAGTTCCATTTCTAATTTTTTGAGGAATCTTCATACTGTTTTCCACAGTCGCTGCACCAGTCTGCATTCCCACCACCAGTGCAGGAGGGTTCCCCTTTCTCCACATCCTCATCAGCACTTATCCTGTGTTGTTTTGTTAGTGAGCACCATTCTGACTGGTGTGAGGTGGTACCTCATTGTGGTTTTAATTTGCATTTCTCTAATGATTAGTGATGTTGAGAACTTTTTATTTCTATTGGCCATCTGTATGTCCTCTTTGGAGAAGTGTCTATTCATTTCTTGTGCCCATTTTTTGATTGGATTGTTTCTTCCTAATGTTGAGTTTTACAAGTTCTTTATAAATTTTGGTTTTAATCCCTTATATGTATTGTCGAATATGTTCTCCCATTGTGTGGTTTGTCTTTTTATTCTGTTCACATTATCTTTAGCTGTGCAAAAGCTTTTTAATTTGATATAGTTCCATTTGTTTATCCTGTCTTTTATTTCATTTGCCTGTGGAGATAATTCAGCAAAGATATTGCTGCAATAGATGTCAGTGAGCTTACTGCCTATGTTTTCTTCTAGGATACTTATGGTTTCACGATTTACATTTAAGTCCTATATCCATTTTGAGTTTATATTTGTGCATGGTGTAAGTTGGTATTCTAGTTTCATTTTTTTACAGGTAGCTGTCCAGTTTTCCCAACACCATTTGTTAAAGAGACTGTCTTTACTCCACTGTATGCTCTTACCTCCTTTGTCAAATATCAACTGTCCATAAAGATGTGGGTTTATTTCTGGGTTCTCTGTTATGTTCCATTGATCTATATGCCTGTTCTTATGCCAGTACTAGGCTATTTTTAGTACAATGGCCTTGTAGTATAACTTGATATCAGGAAGTGTGATACCTCCCCCTTTATTCTTCTTTTGCAAGATTGCTGAGGGTATTCGTGTTCTTTTTTTGGTTCCATATAAATTTTGGGAATTTGTGTTCTATATCTTTGAAGTATGATATGTCATTGGTATTTTAATTGGTATTGCATTGAATTTATAAATTTCTTTGGGTAATATAGACATTTTAATGATGTTTATTCTTCCTAACCATGAGCATGGTATATGCTTCCACTTGTTTGTGTCTTCCTTGATTTCTTTTATCAATGTTTTATAATTTTCTGAGTACAAGTCTTTAACCTCCTTGGTTAAATTTACTCCTAGGTACTTTATTTCTTTGGTTGCAATAGTGAAAGGGATTGTTTCTTTAATTTCTCTTTCTGACAGTTCATTGTTCATGTATAAAAATGCCTTTGATTTCTGTGTATTAATTTTATATCCTACCACCTTGCTGAATTCGTTTATTAGGTCCAGTTGTTTTTTGACTGAGACTTTAGGGTTTTCTATATAAAGTATCATATCATCTGCAAATAATGATAGTTTTATTTCTTCTTTTCCAATTTGGATGCCTTTTATTTCTTCTTGTTGTTTGATTGCTGTAGTGAGGACATACAGTACTATGTTGAATGAGAGCGGTGAAAGGGGGCACCCCTGCCTTGTTCCTGATTTTAGGAAAATTGCTTTTAATTTTTGTTCATTAATTATAATGTTGGCTGTGGGTTTGTCATAGATGACCTTTATCATGTTAGGGATGTTCCCTGTATTCCCACTTTGCTAAGAGTTTTGATCATAAATGGGTGCTGGATTTTATCAAATGCTTTTTCTGCATCTATTGATATTATCTTGTAGTTTTTCTCCTTCCTTTTGTTTATGTGGTGAATCACGTTAATTGATTTACAAATGTGGTACCATCCTTGCCTCCCCAGAATAAATCCCACTTGATCATGATGTATGGTTTTTTCATGTATTGCTGGATCCGGTTTGCTAATATATTTTTTTATAAATAAATTTTTATTTTAATGGGGTGACATCAATAAATCAGGGTACATATATTCAAAGAAAACATTTCCAGGTTATCTTGTCATCACCCAAAGAGAGATCTTTCTCCGTCACCCTCTATCCAGTTTTCTTTGTACCCCTCCCTTCCCCCTCTCCCTCCTTCCCTCCCCCCACCCCCCCATAACCACCACACTCCTGTCCATGTCTCTTAGTCTCGCTTTTATGTCCCACCAATGTATGGAATCCTGCAGTTCTTGTTTTTTTCTGATTCACTTATTTCACTCCGCATAATGTTATCAAGATTCCACCATTCTGCTGTAAGTGATCCAATGTCATCATTTCTTCTAGCTGAATAGTATATCATGGTGTATATGTGCCCCATCTTCTTTATCCAGTCTTCTATTTTTTTTACAGTGATTAAAGGCCTTTAAGCAAACTCTGGGCCAATACAGCAAGAATCCATAAAAGAGTAGTGTCCTTAACATGTCCACCAAGTCCAAGTTGGCCCCATCACCATGCCAAATCCCTGAAAAATGCAACCCAACCACAGTTCAGTCTGTTAGGAGCTGTCACAGGGAGCAGGAGTCCAGGAAAAGTCCACATCCAGGAAAAGTCTGCATGGCACTGGAATTGTTGTCACCATTCTATACTTTGCAGCTCATGTCCAAGTCCCAATGACCGCTGCTTCTAGCTGGTAATAATTCAGGTATACTGAAAAAGCCATTTGCAGCTTGCATGGATATGGAACTTCTGTTCTCTTCCTGGAGAGATGAGACCAGGTTGCTTTTCCCTGGAGCTCTGCGACTGTGGCATGGTAAAGAGAACCTTGGGATACACTAAGCTGGGTGGCAAAGGTAGATTCAT
Source organism: Saccopteryx bilineata (assembly GCF_036850765.1). Taxonomy (NCBI): domain Eukaryota; kingdom Metazoa; phylum Chordata; class Mammalia; order Chiroptera; family Emballonuridae; genus Saccopteryx; species Saccopteryx bilineata. The sequence continues at coordinate 67,875,921 of NC_089498.1, forward strand.
AATAGAAGTTGGCAAAAGGGGGAAAGAGAGCTCTAAATTAGGAGTAGGTCCCAGCCTGAAATATGAGTGGGGCATTGAGGTAGGAGGGATAAAGGAAACACTATATATTACAGTTTGCTAATATTTTGTTGAGGGTTTTAGCATCTAAATTCATCAGGGATATTGGTCTATAATTTTTTTTCTTTGTGTTATCTTTGCCTGGTTTTGGAATCAGAATTATGCTCACCTCATAAACTTGGAAGTGTTCCTTCTTTCTTAATTTTTTGGAATAGCTTGAGAAAAATAGGAGTTAGTTCTTCTTTGAATATTTGGTAGAATTAACCAGTGAAGCCACTGGGACCAGGAGCTTTGTTTTTTGGGAGCGTTTTGATAACTGTTTTGATCTCTTTTGTTGTAATCGGTCTGTTTAGGTTTTCTGATTCTTCCAGATTGATTTTTGGAAGATTATTATATGTTTCAAGGAATTTTTCCATTTCACACAGGTTGTTTAATTTTTTGGCATACAGTTCTTCATAGTATTTTCTTACAATATTTTGTATTTCTGTTGTTTTGGTTGTTATTTCTCCACTCTCATTTCTAATTTTATTTATTTAAGTCCTCTCTCTTCTTTTATTGGTTAGTCTGGTTAAAGGTTCATTGATCTTGTTTACCCTTTCAAAAAACCAGCTCTTGGTTTCATTGATCCTTCATATTGTTTCTTTAGCTTCTATATCATTTATTTCCACTCTGATCTTTATTATTTCCTTCCTTCTACTACCTCTGGGCCTTACTTGCTGCTCTTTTTCTAGTTCTTTTAGATGAAGGTTTAGGTTGTTTATTTGAGCTTTCTCAAGCTTCCTAAGCATTGCCTGTAGTGCTATGAACTTCAATCTCAGTACTGCTTTTGCTGTGTCCCATAAATTTTGAGTTGTTGTTTGCACATTATCACTTGTTTCTAGAAACTTTTTTATTTCTTCTTTGATTTTATTGTTAACCCATTCGTTATTTAATAACATGCTATTTAGTTTTCATGTGTTTGAGTATTTTTCAGTATTTTCCAGTTTTTCTGTTGTGGTTGATTTCTAGTTTCATGCCATTGTGATCAGAGAAAATGCTTGATATGATTTCAGTCTTCTTAAATTTGTTGAGACTACTTTTGTGTCCTAACATGTGGTCTATCTTAGAGAATGTACCATGAGCACTTGAAAAGAATGTATATTCTGCTGCCTTAGGGTGAAAGGTTCTAAAGATATCTATTAAATCAAGTTGATCTAGTATGTCCTTTAAGTCTGCTATTTCTTTGTTAATTTTCTTTCTTGAGGATCTATCTAGTGATGTTAGTGGGGTATTGAAATCTTTTACTATTATAGTATTGCTGTTGATTTCACCCTTTATATCCATCAAAGTCTGCTTTATATATTTAGGTGCTCCTATATTAAGTGCATAGATATTTATGATATATCTTCCTGTTAGATTGCTCCCTTTATCATTATGTAGTGACCTTCTTTATCTCTTACTATAGCCTTTGTTTTAAAGTCTATTTTGTCTGATATAAGTATTGCTACCCCAGATTTTTTTATTACTATTTGCATGAAATGTTTTTTCCATCTTTTTACCTTCAGTCTATGTGTATCTTTTGTTTTAAGGTGTGTCTCTTGTAGACAGCATATGCATGGGTCCTGTTTTCTTATCCAAGCAGCTACCCTATGTCTTTTAATTGGATCATTTAATCCATTTACATTTAAGGTTATTATTGATATGTAGTTGTTTATTGCCATTTTATTCTTTAAAACTGTATTTCTCTTTTACTATATTCTTTTCCCACTTTGATCTGTTTACAACAGGCCCCTTAACATTTCCTGCAGCACTGGTTTGGTTATAATGAATTCCCGAGGTTTTGGGTTTTTTTGTTTTTTGTTTTTTGGTTTTTTTTTTTTTTTTGTCTGGGAAGCTTTTTATTTCTCCTTCAATTTTAAATGATAGCCTTGCTGGACAAAGTAGTCTTGGTTGTAGGTTCTTGTTCTGCATTACTTTGAATATTTCTTGCCATTCCCTTCTGGCCTCAAGTGTTTCTGTTGAGAAATCGAATGTCATCCTTATGGGGGCTCCTTTGTAGGTGATAGACTTCTTTTCTCTAGCAGCTTTTAATATTTTCTCTTTATTGCTTAGCTTTGTTATTTTAATTGTGATGTGTCTTGGTGTAGGTCTTTTTGGGTTTCTCTTTAATGGAGTTCTCTGTGCTTCTTGAACCTATGAGACCCTTTCTTGCCTCTATTTAGGGATGTTTTCAGCTATAATTTGATTGAATAAAGTTTCTATTCCTTGTTCTTTCTCTTCTGCTTCAGGAATCCCTATGATGCGGATGTTATTTTTCTTCATGTTGTCACAGAGCTCTCTCAGAGTTTCCTCAGAATTTTTGAGTCTCTTTTCTTTTTTCTGCTCTGCTTCCATGTCTTCATTTTTACAGACCTCTATTTAAACTCCAACTCTGCCAAGCACTAGCTCTATAGCAAGTAATTTAACCACCCTAAACTCCAAATTCATTCCATATTAAAAGATGATAATCACATATTAAAAACATTTTTATGAGTTCTCTTACAGTTATACTTATGCCTGTAAACAATAACACCTACTTAGAATATATAGTAGGGACTTAGCAAATTGCACTTATGATTAATATACATATGAATTCTTTAGCCTAACCTCTAAGACTTCACAATTTTGTGGAAAAAGACAGTTAATATTCACCAAGCTTTATATTCCACATATAAGTGGAATCATATGGCTCTTGAATTTTGGTGAAGGGTAGTCTTGGATGAATGTATAGGGACAATTTGACTTGGGTGGTGGGTACTCAATGCCATAGACAGATGATATGCCATGAAAACTTGAAACTGATATCACCCAATACATTTAATTAAAAAAATATTCACCTACCTAACACCAAGTTTATGTAGAGACCAAGTAAAATATTTTGATTAAATACATTTCATAAGCAATAAGCCACACAGAAATATAAGGTCATTATAATCATTTCACTTTCAGAAGCTTTTGAATCCATATTGTTTTTTTTTTTCAGATAAGGAAACTGAGTCATAGGGAAAAGAAATGACTTGGAAAAATATTATCTTGGTGGTTAGTGGCATATTTGTAACTCAAATCCCTGTTATACTATAATAATGGTCTCTACAAAATTGTTCTGCATTACTTAGCTATAACGTTTTGATGGAAATTTAATTCAGTAATCATATAACAGTTACTTTACCTATTCATAGACCTGGATGCAACACAGAAATAGAGTTTTATTAATAAGTAAGACACAATTATAATTTTATGTTATAAATATTAGGAAATTCCTAGTCAATTAATATTACTCATGTCTGTGAGTAGCTAGAACTCAACATTCAAAATCAAATGCATGGTATATGCATATTAAATGAATAATTCTTAGAGTTTTTTCTTACCTTCAGTGATAACTGAATTTAATAGTATCATTATGTGTGTTTTCAATAAGCCCAGAGGCATTTGAAAAATAATGTGTTTTTAATACATCAAAAATATAAATAGTAGGACATTTTGCTGGTGTTTAAAAAAATCAGAAATGCTTTTGGCAGAAATCCAACTTAATTAAAATTTGGAGAACAGATTCACAGAAAGGGTTTATGCAATGAGATTTTAAGCATACTAAATTATGATTTCAAACACATGCCTAAGAATTCATTAAAAACAGTTTTTCATAATATTTTTAAATTATATTTAGGAATTACAATTGGACTTTGCCGTAAGGAGTAATATACATTTCTACATTTTTTTCATAGTTCTTTAAATCAAATCTACAAACATATTAATTAGCTTTAAAATTTTCTCAATTCTATCATTTGTCAAAAAATTACACTTCAAGCCTTGTGTGTTACATTCAAAGATTCCTATCAGGTACAAAACTATCCCATTTTATTATAAAACTTTATAGGCTGAGGCTTGGTCTCAAAACAGAGTTAGCTACTAAATCATCAAGCTTACTTTATTGATTATCTAAATTCTAATGGTAATAATAATGGTAATTAACATTTGTCCATGCTTCCCATATGCCATTTTGCTAAACACATTTAAAAATTATCACATTTAAATAATACTGGGTTAGATATCAATATTCACCTTTCACAACCATGAAAATGAAACCTGTAGGGGACATGTGTATGTGTCCTATAAACTAAGAGGACCTTATCCAATATTTATTTTTCTCTACATCAAGCCTCCTTGTTTATGGTTTCATTTCAGTATAATTTTTTGCACTATGGTTAAATTAAATCTTGACCTTATATTTCTATGTGGCTTATTACTTATAAAATATATTTACTCAAAATTTTTTACTTGGTCTCTGCCTAAACTTGGTGAGTTAGGTAGGTAAATATTTTTTTATTATATGTATTGGGTGACATTGGTTAATAAAATTATATACATTTCAAGTGCACATTTCCATGACACATCATCTGTCTATGGCATTGAGTACCCACCACCCAAGTCAAATTGTCTCTTACCATACATTCATCCACATCTACCCTTCACTAAAAGTCAAGGGTGAGCCAAACATGCTCCTGGTTTCAGGAAAAAATGAAGACTAAAGACAATTGAGAGGTAACTGGAAAAATTTGAGCACTGACTGGGCATTAAGCAAAATTAAGAAGTGATTGTTAAATTCCTTCAGTATAATGACAAAATTGTAATTATGTAAGAGACTGTCCTTTATTTTAGGAGATACTTGCTGAAATATTTAGGCATAAAATGTTATAATGTTGCAGATTACTTTGAAGTGATGCAGAAAAAAAGCAAATATGGTTCTGGCATTATGATAAAACTGCTATAGATAGGTCATAGAATATTGGTATACCTTGTAGTAGTGTTTAAATTTTTCTGTTTTTATTTTTTCAAAATAAAAATAATGGAAAATAAATAGTATTTGCTATGTTCTTGTTTTGTGGAGGTTTCAGAGATTTTAGAGGCCATATAGTCTATTATCTTATTCCAACATGCCACTCATTTGTAACATCCCTGACCGATAAAGCTTTGGCCTCCCTTTTGAATATACCTGAAGGGCCAATGCTAGGTAATCTGTAACTAAAAGATAAAGTCATCCATGAAAATTTTAAAAGTAAAAACCAAAAGTGTAAATGATATTTGTGATCTGCAAAAGTAATCCTTACATAATAGACAAGTGAGGCTATAGACTAACAGGAAACAAGTTCATTTAAGATCTTAGAGTGTACTGTAATTATTAAAATTTAAATAAATGTGGTGGTAACATGCCTTTCTTTAAAAGGAAAGATTCTTAACTCAAAGGTGGTGATCTGCATGGATAAAAGGAAGAAGAAATAAGAAAGAAAGAAAGAAAGAAAGAAAGAAAGAAAGAAAGAAAGAAAGAAAGAAAGAAAGAAAGAAAGAAAGATGCTGGTGGAAAGAAGTAACCAAAAGCTGACATGACTATCCCAATCCTTTTGAAGATGTGATCCTTTTGAAGAAGTTAACAGTGTGTGTGCTAGTCTGACCATGGTTATAGATTTCTTGCGATATATATTTTAGCTATAGAGTTAACAGCAATCTTTTAAAATTTTTCCTCTGTGTCCTTTCTCACAGACTCAGGTGAGTTATTATAAGTTGTCTTTCAAAATAGACTATTTCAAAAAGAAAATATTTTAACAAGCTTATATGGGTATTTTAATCTATATATGTGTGTGTGTGTGTTTATATGTAGATTTTTAATCTAAATGTTGCAAAGTTTCAGACTAATTTAAATTTAATTCCATTGTATTTTCTTTAGATCATCATTCCAGGATGTTGAAACACTTTTTTTTTTTTGGTGCTAACAAGACTGACATAATAGAAACCTTCATGTTTTTCAACTAGCTACACATAAGAAAGGAAAATCCAATAAATGAATATTATAAAGGCTGTGAGAAACTCAAACAAGATCTAGAAGCTGATTCACTTTTATTCACAAGAGCTCCTGCAGGATTTGACTCAGAGCCTACCAATTCTTACTTTTCATACAGTTTAAGTATATTTGGTTACCTGAATTCCATAGCAGAGTTTATAGAAAATTGGAAGTGTACAGGAAGTGTCCTAGTCTGATGATAAGAAAAGAAAAGAAACTTTATTTAAGAGAAGACATAAAGCTCAGATAATTGGGGCCCTTTTAATTTATGAATAAGCTTCCCTGCTCATATCAGGACACCTCCACCCTATTATTGTATTACAGCATAATACAAGTATGTTTGGTCATAATACTGACAATGATCATGTGAAACATCATTACCCAGCATTTACTGATTTTCTACTAATAGTGTAGTATCATGGCACCATTTCTGCTTTCAAAGAACATTCTAGAAAATAGCTTATCTAGACCCTTCAAAAGTATCTATGACATAAAAGACAAGAGAAGGTAACTGTCATAATCTACAGTAGAATAGAAAATGTCACAATTAAATTTAATGTAGAGTCCTGGTTTTAATCCTAAAATAAAAAGAACATTATTGGAAACACTGATGAAATCTATAGTTTAGTTAATAGTGTAATACCAATGTTCATTTCTTAGGTTGTGTTAAAATTAATTTGTTTAATTTAAGTATAGTTTGTATAGACTCTTTATATTAGGTTCAGATGTACAACATAGAGATTCAACATTTTTAAGTCTTACAATGTAATCACCTCAATAATTCTAGCAATCATCTGTCACATGAAAACATATCTGATATTATTGACTATATTACCTTTCCCTTCTTACCCACCTCTCCACTCACTCTCTTCTTGTAATAATCCCTTTGGTCTCTGTTTCTATGAGTCTGTTTTTGTTTGGTCTGATGGTTGGGTTTTATTTGACTTTAGATTCCACATATAATTGAAACCTTATAGATTTGTTTCCTTTCTGCCTATTTTTACTTAAATAATACCCTCTAGATTCATCTATATTGTTATAAATAGCAAAATCCCATTCTTCTTTATTGCTGTATAATATTCCATTATATTATATACCATATCTATTGATGGACACCTAAGTTGGGTCCATATCTTGGCTATTATAAATAATAATGCAGTGAACATAATCTCTTCAAAAGTAGTGTTGGGAAAACTAGACAGATACATGCAAATAAAATTAAACTTAAACTATATATAAAAATAAACTCAAACTGGGTTAAAGACTAAAATATAAAGCCTAAAAACATAAAACTCCTAGAAGAAAACATAAGAAGTAAAGTACCTGACATCAGCCTAAGTAATATTTTTTGGATATGTCCTCTCAAGCAAGGGAAACAAAAGCAAAATAAACAAGTGGAACTACATCAAACTAAAAAGCTCCTGCACGTAGAAGGAAACTTTCCACAAAAGAAAAAGGCAACACACTGAGTGGAAGAATATATTCATAAATGATACATCTAATCCAAAATATATAAGAAATTCATAGAACTCAATAACAAAAAATAAACAATCTAATTAAAAATTGACAGAGGACATTAAAAGACATTTCATAGTTTTGACAAATAGACCTTAGTTTTGCAAGACATCAACATTAAGAGAAACTGAGTGAAGTAAATTCTTTCTACTCTAATTGAAATTTTTCTATAATCCTAAAAATAATTCAAAATGAAAGATATACATCCCTATTTTCAAACATACTTCTGCAATCACACAATAATTTATTTCTAAGTGGTCACCTTTCTGTTAGTCTCACCTTCTTATATTGCCCTTTTCTCACATATGTGTTCTCCTATAAGAAAATACTGTGTATTTTTTTTTGTATTTTTCTGAAGTTGGAAATGGGGAGGCAGTCAGACAGACTCCCTCATGTGCCCTACCAGGATCCACCCGGCATGCCCACCAGGGGGTGATGCTCTGCCCATCTGGGGCATTGCTCTGTTGCAACCAGAGTCATTCTAGCGCCTGAGGCAGAGGCCATAGAGCCATCCTCAGCGCCAGGGCCAACTTTGCTCCAATGGAGCCTTGGCTGCGGGAGGGGAAGAGAGAGACAGAGAGGAAGGAGAGGGAGAAGGGTGGAAAAGCAGATGAGTGCTTCTCCTGTGTGCCCTAGCCGGGAATCGAACCCGGGACTCCTGCATGCCAGGCCAATGCTCTACCACTGAGCCAACCGGCCAGGGCCAATACTGTGTATTTTTAAAGCTAAATTTTTAGTATTGTCTGATATGTATTCTACCATTAGAGCCTTATCTTCCATCACTGTACAACGTATTTTCCTGAAGATAAAGCCTTCCTCCTATAAGAAAGTCTGAAACTATATATTGAAAGATCTTTTTCTTTTTGCTAGAGATCTTTTTAGTGAGGAAGTAAAGAGGAGTGAGAGTAAAATAAATAAGAAATCATTATCTTAAAATTATAGATATCCACCAAAGGGAACATGAATATTCAATTATAGACAAAAAAGCTACAAAAGTCTGCTTACTTTCAGATAACAACATTCATTTTTAAAGAAACCTGCATCACAACAACCTTGAGAAAGAGTTCATGCACAAACATGGGACCCATCCAGAAAGTTTTTGATTCATTTTCTCTGGGGTGAATTTGAGAATCTGATTTTGTTTTTTCATTTTTGCATTTAAAGCAAGCTCCCAGATGATACTGATGCTACCAGTCTAGGAATTACACTCTGAGAATCACTGTTGTAAACACAGACCATGGACACAAGTGCCAGCAGAAGAGCACAGATCAAGATGATACAGAACATCCCTGTAGAGACCCTAGGACCAGTGATCACTATACCCCTCTTGCTATTACAGTAGTTGTAATAGGGAATATTTATGCTTATGTCATATTACTGATATTAGTCTGATTATCCATAGAACAGAATTAAAATAAGAATATACTAATAAATAATTGATATAAAGCCACCCATGTTAATCTTAGTGAAATTTAAACCCAGCTTGTTACTCTAACTGTAACTATGATGTAATATTACCAATATAGCGATCAAAGTCATGTGTACCCTAGGCTTTCACCTCTGGCCAAATTACTCTTGCAGTTGAATGGTCTATTCCCTTCTGGCTGATGTACATTGAGAGATGACCCTGGAGCGAGAAAAGTGGACATAAGCGGAAACTACGTGACTCCACCTCAGTCCCCTCCCCTCACTTCCACCGTGCTGAAACTTGCTGGTTCAACTCTCAAACAAGGCCAAGAGGACAAACGGACCACAGGAATGTGGACACAGCAGTTTCAGAAGAGTAACTCCAGGTTATAAGTTACTTCCTAGTTCCAGTTTTAATTACAAGGCCAGGAGGACCACAGAGGTCCAGACAGCCATGAAAATAAGAAAGTCACATGTGCCCTACCCATAGGAGTTCTCCCCTTCCTGAATTCCCCCGATCCCTATCTAATCTGGCCAAGGCATCTGAGCTCTTAAGACGGATTTTTGAGGACTGGTGTCCCCTCATCTTCTCAGGTGCCTGGCACTTGAATAAACTTCTTTCATTTTCACCAATAAAAGAGGAAGAAGAAAAAAAAGAAGAGAAATAATAATAATTCTAATAATAATAATAATTATTATTATTATAACAAGAAGAAGAAGAAGAAGGAGAAGCCACATCTTAAAGCTGTAATAATGACAAGAGCCTTTGATTCAAGATGCTTAAATGGATTTTTATACCACAATAAAATAAGATGTCCAAATTGTTCTTGCCAAGAGGAACTCCTCAAGAAGTAAGGCAGCTAGCTGGACAAAGCAACCTATGCTATTCTTCTCTAGATTTACTTCCTATTTGGGCATGGTTTTCTAATTACCCCTGTCACTATAACTTGGTTTTACTTGAGAATCAGAGAGCCTCTACATATTTCCTATTTTCCATCTTGTTTATGTGGACAATAAAATAAATTTTACCTATGAACAACTAACATGCGATACAATTATATATATAACAACATGCAGAGTAATATGGTCTAGATAAAGAGACATTTAAATTTGGCTCATTATTTCATCTCCATACTCTAAATTCTTTATTGTGAAAATCATTTCAATATCTATTAGTAAGTACCCAGGCAACTCACTGGACATTATTTTCTCCCAAATTTAACCATGGATGGCTAAGTTCCAGAGAAAAAGGATTTTTCTATTTCAGTTCCCTGAGCACCCACGACTACAATAGATCGATATTTGAAATGATAGTGATTCTTCAGAAGAGGCTAAATTTATTTCCAAAATGTAACCTTACAGTCTCCAAAACTGGGCTCAATCCAAATTTTCATAAAACATTTTGCAATACTAGACTATTCCCACAAGAATACATCTTACATTAGAATGGTATTAGTTTTATATCCTCTTGCAAGCTGCAGTGCTATGAAATTTACCACTAACAATATAATTTCTAGAATTCTAAAAATGCAGGCATACTTATTAAGAAATGTTTTCTAAATAAAAAAGTTATCTCAATAATATATATTGTATATAATAAACAATTCTCTCAATAGAATTTGGTATTAAGGAAAAATTATTTTTAGAAACAAAACTCATCTTGAGTTGAATATGTTCCATTTGTATGTACACTATATATTTCTATTTCCTCTGAGCCTCTCTAAGTAAAAGATTAATTTAATAAATCTCTAAGTATAATATAAACTGTTTTCCTAGGGATGGCATCCTATAACTAAAAAATAAAATGCAAGTTTCAAAGGCACATTTCAATTTTATACATTTACTATATATCCATCTACTTATAGATTTACTTGCATATTTACATATTTAAGATAATGTGTAATAATCCAACCAAACTTCCTTGGTATATTATGGAAAAGAACACTGGGACATTAATTAGGAATTGGTCTCCAAAAGCAAAGATTTTCTGGACTCTCTAGACAAGATAAGAATCATCAGGTATTCTTCCAGCAGAAGTGGTAAAGCCTTCCTGATGCTGTCAAGAATTTACAAAGTGAGGCAATATGTGAAAAATCAAGAATAGAAGAACTTACAAAATAATTCCTTCAAATAGTTCCACTTTTGAAGACTGCATCTTATACTATTTCAAAAGAATATGCCTCCCCCAAAAAATATGAGTTTAAGAATATTTGCCAAACAAGACAATATAAGAAATTCATTCAAAACTTTAAGGTTGGATTTTTATTCAGTATTATTAACAAAATGATTATGTTAATGAGAAATAAATCATTGGGGAAAATAAATTAGGAAGAGGCAGGTAGACAGAGAAAATGGGACATGATAGAGGGAACACTGGGGTAAAACCTCTCATTAACATGTGGTCTCCTTTGGACAAAATCATTTTAGCCACAACATGAATTTTCCATGTAAGAAAATAAGAATTAGTGTCTGCTGGTATAATTTAATCAATTTTCATTCAATCCTTTAGATGATATCAATTCCTAAATACAATTCAAGTGCACTTGGAATAGATTATAGCTTGTCTGTATAAAAGCAGTCTATTTTAAATAATAGTTTCTTATTTATAGCATAACATTATTGTTTCCATATTCTTGTTTAATTTTTTTAAATTTTATGATCAAGAAAAAAAATAAAAGGAAAGAGAATATGACAGTATCCCCAGAGATTCCCAATGTTTTATATTATTTTGTTAATTCAAACAGTTCCCAAAGAATCTAAGCTTCAGTGCTAAAAGTTGCTAGTTTATTTTTATATACTTATGCTTATCATTACACTGCCTATTCATAATTCTCTTAAAAATATCAAATGCTTGACATATCTTTTTTTTCTGTATTATATTATCAGATCTAAATTACAGAACTCTTCCCTCTATGTTCAATGCAGGTGACTCAATTTCTTATTTTTTAATGCAGCTCCAAAGAAATTATTTTACATATATATTTAAATTATAACCTGGTACAGTTACTGCCTGAGATTCAAAACTAGTAAAACTCCTTTGCTGTTGCAATAATGAAAACACAGGGTTATTAGTACCACCTACCCCACAGCAGCAGCACTAATGATACACTACATGTGCATAATCTAAATCCATATGGTCAGAACACACAATGAAATTAAATAAGCAAAACATAATTCTCCCAGTCTTCTGAATGTGATTTTTGAGAAGTAGACATCTGGATTAGAAAGTCACTTAGCAGTATACAAGTCTTTTCCAAGTAAAAATCCATTCAGAAAGCTGAAATGAGACACTGCTCAAGAGGCAGCATCTGACACATGAGCCTACCTCAGCACTGAGACAGGATGTAAATGAAGCTATGCCAATGAATAAGCACAAGCAGATAATGAAATTAAGGTTCAATGAGTAAAGCTTTCACAGGTAATATTCCAGGGCGTTTGGAAGAACCTTTCAGAAAGATAGATACCATTTTTACAGCAGCAGCCTCAGTACAAACAACTTACAAACAAAATCAATAGTAATTAAAAATATTTTCAAAGTAAAAGATGAGAGAATGTTTTTGGAAAGATACTAAAATATGGGTTTGCACAGACCTGTAAAGTTTTAAAAAAGTAGGAAAAATACATATGTTGCAAATTATTCTATTTTACTAAGTAAGGCCATAACACCCACATATACACACATATTCAAAACAAATAAACATTGAGGTGGCTGGAGGAGAGGTGAACTTTATCACAAAACAACTTACCATGCTCTACCACTGCTATTTTATTTTAAAATATAGCTATATAGCCTGACCAGGCGTTGGCGCAGTGGATAGAGCATCAAACTGGATTGCGGAAGGACCCAGGTTCGAGACCCTGAGGTCGCCAGCTTGAATGTGGGCTCATCTGGTTTGAGCAAAAGCTCACCAGCTTGAGCCCAAGTTCTCTGGTGAGAGCAAGGGGTTACTTGGTCTTCTGAAGGCCCACAGTCAAGGCACATATGAGAAAGCAACCAATGAACAACTAAGGTGCTACAACATGCAACGAAAAATTAATGATTGATGCTTCTTATCTTTCTCCATTCCTGTCTGTCTGTCCCTGTTTATCCCTCTCTCTGACTCTCTGTCTTTGTAAAAAAATAAATAAATAAATTAATTAATTAATTAAAAAAATTAAAAAGAATAGCTATTTTAACATAAAAATAATTAAGAAGGACCCAATTGAAAAGCACAAATTTTCCTGAGAAAGACTGGCTGGTAGTGTGGTTGGCTTTACCTCTCTTCCCCTCTATGTCTTATCTCATTGTCATTTGGCAATCTCTTGGAATGTTTTTGGTTGTGATGTCTGGGATGCAGGTGCTACCGCATGGACAGTATTAAGGTTAGAGATGATGCTAAACATCCTACAGAGTACAAGACAACTCTCACATCGAAGCATTATCTGACTCAAAGTGTCAATAGTACAATGGTTGAGAAGTCCTGTCTTCCACTAATATTGACCAAGAGTCGGTGAACACTGGTTCCTACTGATCCCGATGTGCTGGTCAGATTGTGGAGCTTGTGATATAATATAGAAATTGAATCACACTATATATGCTTTTCTGTTATTTTTTAACATCTTAATATAAAGTGTTTCAATGCCTGTAGAAATATAACTTCATCACAGTTTTATATTCCTCTTATTCCATCATGTATATCCAGTATCATCTCTACAAGTTTTCAATGGTTATCATGTATTTTTCATTTCTGTATATATGTATGTATATATAGAGTGGGCAAAAGTAGATTTACAGTTGTTTGTATAATACAATAATTAATAAAAAATACACAAACTCAGTGTTTTGCATATTCACAACTGTAAACCTACCTTTGTCCTACCCTGTAGATAGGTAGGTATATGTCTGAATGTCAGTGTACATATTTCTGTATTGTTAAGGTTGTGATAGGTAAATTTCTGTATTTTTTCAAATAAATCTAGAAGACAAAGAAAAAGCACTTTTATAAAGGTTTTTAATGCATAATTCCAAATATCCCTTTAGACTTTTTATCCTTATTAATATTCCCACAGTGTATTTTCCAAAAAAAAATTTTTTCTCAATGGATATAATTTTTTTTCTTTTGAAAATGTAATAAGAAGGTAGCTGTCCATTGCTGTTTCCCTTTGCTTTTCTTTAATCTCTGGTGAAATGAAACAATTAGTTACAGAGTTATTACAAATATGCATATGTTCTTTTTAAATACCCTGGTCAGTTCCTATGTTTATTTTCTAGTGAGGGTGGTAGGTGAGGTTGTGGGAGGTGAAGTTATTTTTTCTTATTAATTGGTGATAATGCATTCATATACAAACACTTTCTTATAAAAATTGTAATTATTATCTGAAACTGATTCTTGTCTTTTAATAGTTTTTCCAATTTGACATGGTTTTCTTTTAGTTTTTTTTCTTTTGTGTTCACAAGAGTAAAGTTTGCTTTCTCCTTTGGTTTTTTTTTTTTTTTTTATTGTTATCATAGTTAGAAAGTCCTTCATTATCTCAAGGTCACACAAATAAATATTGATATTGATTCTTTTTGCTCTAGAACAGATTGTGTCAGTCATATCCTTCAGTTTACTGCACACTTTTATTTTGGTAAATAAAGGTCTCTCCTTACCCCAAGGTACGTGCTGCCCCCCCTCTTTCCTTTCATTCATTCTCAGTCTTTTTATTCCCATTCCTTATGCCTGTTTCTCTATGCCTTCCCTACAAGTTAAAGTAGAAGCTGTAGATTTTTTATCCCACTGTGTTTCACCGTGACTTAGAGGGTTCATAGTTAATTTACTGCATAACATATGAGTAGACATTATTGCACTTTATAAACACTATTATATTAATAAAATTGACCATGGGTTAGACACCTATTATGGTTTTATCACTGCGTTACATACTTTATATACATTCTTTCTAATTGCAATACTTCAAGGTATGTGTCATTTGAATTGAAATATAAAGAATAAGAATATCAGAAAAATAAAAAATAAATAGGATTATATGCACCATTTCACATAGTAATTAATAAAAGGAGCCATGATTCAACTCCAGAGATGGTGACTCTAAAGCCAGGGTTCTTTTGTTTACCTCTTATTGCCTCTTATTAAAATAAAAGCAAATAGAATCAAGGGGGTCCTGCATTTTTTACAGATATATTTTGGAATTAAAATTCCCCTTTCCTCCTTTTATATAATTTTAGGAAATTTTAGTAACAGTAATTCTTAACTTTATCATTTTAAAGAACTAAACTAATCTAATGCTACACTCATGGCTGTACAACTGCAGCAAATGGATGTGGGCAGCTGGTGTATAGCAGCTTCAAATCTGCCTCTATACAGTTTAATTTTAGAATGTAGATTACTGCCATTTTGAATGAGATTTTCGGTCCCAAAGTTTTTTTTTTATCAGTTCTAGGCTCCTATTAAACTAGCACATTTGGCCAGGAGTACAGAGATGGTCTTGTTCAGTTCTATCTGAAGCCTGGGCTGGACAGCGGGAAGAACAGGAGCACAGGCAGTTCCTTGAGACAGGCATACCGGGGTTAATCTCAGGTCTCACTTCACACAGTGTGATATTGGGTGTGATATCACATAACCTCTCTGCATCTCCTTTTCTATATTTTTGGAGTATAGAAATATCTACACCAAAGGGTAGTTTTAGAGGATTATTTAAAATTAAAGTTTTTGATAAATATTAAGCTTTAAGTAAATAATGGTTATGTTTCTGCTGTCATCATCTTCATCATCATCATCAATATCATCATCATAGACAGCTAATCGTGATATGCTAGGACATATCTTTATACTTTACAAGTAAAAGGCATAATTTGTAAATAAATCTGGAAAATATTTTTATACCAAGAGGATATTTTCTTGTCACATTGACTCTTCTATAGAAGGCCTTTATCATTCCAACTTTTCTCAAAGTACAGTTCAGGTGCTAGTTCTGTGATACTGGCATTTAAAGAGTCACATGTGTCTACTTTCAGGTGTATAATTTCTTCCAAACCTAATAGATGCCAAAGAAGACACATTATTTCAAATGTAGATATCTATGAAAGAAAACTAGATATACAACTTTAGTACAATAAGGCATTGAAAAAAATTTTAAATGATAATATAAAATTCCATTTTAGTAATATGTAAGCTTTTAAATTTAATCAGGAAGCCAAATAAAAGGTAAATAGGTGTTATTGTTAATTATAGGTTATTTTTGTCTTTTAAAAGTGTAACCTTTCCATAGATATGGAGAACAGACTGACAGTGTCAGAGGGAATGGGGTTGGTGAGTAGGGAAAAATTAAGGGATTAAGCCGGGGGAAAAAATCCTCATAGACACAGAAAACAGTATGGTAATCACCAGAGAGAAAGATGGGTGAGGGGAGGTAGAAAAGGGTAAAGATGGCAATAAATGGTGATGGAAGGAGACTTGACTTGAGGTGGTGAACGCACAATACAATATACAGATGATATATTATAGAATTGTACACTTGAAACATATATAATTTCATTAACCAATGTCACCCGCAATAAATTTAAAAATAAAAATAACTATATAAAAAAAAGTCTAACCTTCAAGTCCATTAAAACTATAAAGCACTTTGTTGCTAATTAGATTCTTTAGTCTCCTCAAAAATCAGGTTTTTCTTGTAGATATGTTTGGACCAGTGCTGGGACTCAGCTAGTTCGCACTGGTTCAGCAGAACCAATACCTAATTTTTTTTTGTTGAGTTTCAGCGAACTGGTTGTTAAAAATGGCACTTGTAGCCTGACCTGTGGTGGCGCAGCGGGTAAAGCGTCAACCTGGAAACGCTGAGGTTGCCGGTTCAAAGCCCTGGGCTTGCCTGGTCAAGGCACATATGGGAGTTGATGCTTCCAGCTCCTCCCCCCTTCTCTCTCTCTGTCTCTCTCCCCTCTCTAAAAATGAATAAAATAAAAAAAAATGGCACTTGTAATCAGCTTTCTCTCTAAGGTGGGCACCTGGGCAGCTGCTTAATGTGAAAATCACAAATTTACATTCCTTACTCGTTTTTAGGGCTCATCAGTGCAGCAGTGTATTCTAAGTGCCTGTAGTAATGTTCATTGCATCCATAGGTGAAAAAAAATTGCAAGTGAGGACACCAATCAAGAAGCAATATGGAAATATCTTAAATAAGTTTTATTGTTTCTTGTCAGGTATTATTTAATATTTTTTCATTAATATTTTAAACTTTCTTATAATCTCATTTTGTGTACCTCTTTTATTGTTCTTATTTAAGTATTAAATGAATAAAATAATAACTACATTTTGGTATATTGTCTTTTTATATTTAAAACAGTCACTAGAGCAGAGAACCAGTTGTTAAATTATTTGAATCCCACCACTGGTTTGACATCTTACCTCCAGGTAAGCCTAAGAAAGAGGAGAGAAGAGTAATATAGCTCTTCACCTTGAATTTGAAAGATGAGCTGATGATAGCTGGAAAGCAGAGAGATCAAAACTTTCCAAATTGTTCCTTTAGAAACAACATATTTACATAATTTATACATTACTAATTCCCTGGACTGAGAGGAATACTTTTAGTGTCTCATTGTGTCTACACAAACCAGACAGAATTTCTATATATATATACTCAAGTCATAGACTTCTAGAAACTACCCAAATTCCTTAATTAAAAATGTGCTTGCCTTTTTTAGTGTGGAAAGTGAATATTTTTTTCTAGACAAGAGGTGATGTTTTTACATTTCTCTTCTGCTAACTACATATTTTCTGTACACATTCCAATTGTTATAACTTAGATTGCAAGGTCCAAGTAACCAGGACCATGAATTACACAATAAATGCTTTCTCAGATGCAGATAACTCTTATCCTTCCCTGGTAACAGCCTGGCATTGCTTTTCTATGGTATTCGATTTTGTGGGCCTATCTTAACATCCAGCAAACTAAATATCTCATTATAACCTGACATTGTTTCTCCTAGAACCATCTACTCAATGAAGCAACATAAAGTTTCTTTTATTTTTCAGCTGTAGCTTAAAACTAGACCAGAGCCAGGCATCTGACTCAGGGGCAACCCATCTAACAAATTACCTAGAAAATCATGATAGCCCTTGCAAAGAACTTTGACCATGAAAGAAAATTTATTTAGGTTGGTCAATCATATTAGCTGTGTCCACAAAATGTTCTGGAAAATTTGAAGAGAACTAATCAGGAGAATGAATAATGCCAATCTGCATAATTAGAAGAGATGTCATAAATGTGCAGTCATTTAAAAAATGCTGCTGCTAACTAACAATGATAGTAGTATTGTTGATGATGATGGTCAGTTACGTTTGGCCACTTAACTGTATGTTGCTGCTTATAAACATTAACGCATAAATTTTACTATAATCCTTTGATATAAGAAGGTCTATTTTAAAAATAAGCAAACTGAGACATAGAGAAGTCACCATATTCAATATTAACAGCTGTAAGAGGCAGAGTCAGGATTCAGACTTAGGAGTCTGGCTTCATAAATCATATACTTTTTCTTTGAATCACCTTAAAAAATGAATCTGGAGACATGTCCTGAGATGACATATTTACAAAGCCCTGTTTCTTTTATTTTTTTTTAAAGCCCTGTTTCTTAATAAGCTTTATAGAGCTGATGGCTTCATGTTGAGGGAAATGTCTATGGTCTATGTCCACTCATATTACATGGGATCTCAACCAAGTTATGGATATGTATAGTATTAGAACCTATGCAGCTCATTTTAAAAAATACATGATCACATTTCTAAAGAATAAATGCAGGTTAATAATCACTTACCGGTTTAAAATATGCATATAAAAAGGCCTAGATTTATATTGTGATATTTTCAATGTGCAGAAGATAATTTATAGAATATCAGAGGATTATTTAAAATAATATTTGTTTTGAGCTTCTTTGTTTTACCACCTTACTTGATATTTGTTATCTTTAATAGGTAAATAAATAAGCACATATTTTATATTTCACCAAAGACTAATAATTAAAAACTAATTTGTACATGTTAAAATTTTAACTTTAAAAGATGTAAGACTTTTTCAATGACAAATTTCAGAGAATGGGCAAAATGGCAGCACTTGAGAGCCAGGAGCGTATCACAAGCGCCTCTACATTCGAAAAGGCAAAGAATTGCCTCAGCAACTTAGCCTCAGAAAATCTTTACAAAAGGCTATCATGTGAGCAATTATTTACTATGACGCTATTTTTTGAAAAATAAAAACTATCTTATTTATTTTGTAAACAAATCATATATTGGTTGGATACAAACACTTTATCTGAAACAACTCCTTCCCTCTAAATTTTCTGCACATACTTTTGTCCCAATGCACATTTATGGTCAGCATCATTTATTCATTCCATATGTATTTATAGCATATATACTATGTGCCCAGGACTGTTTTACATATAGAGAGAACATAATGGAGAAAAAGGAATAAAATTATTCCTTTTATTAAACTTAATTGGGGTTGCAGTTTTAAGCGGTGGTCAGTGGTAGACTTCCAAAAAAGGTGATATTAAAATGAACAAGTATGTAGGAGAAGTGATTTGAGAAGGATTCGGTCTGAAACTAATTGTAAAGCTATTAATATTTTTGAAAAAAAATGCTCACTATATAATATCTAAAATTTAGAAGGTTGTAAAATTGTAATGTATAGCTATACATAGAGGATGACTTCCAGTCTAGTTTATAAATTTCAAATCTGCCTATTTGAACTCTTCATCTGGTTGTCTATAGACTTTTTAGACTCTACATACCCAATATTAATTTCTGATCTTCCACCATTCTCAATCTGCTTATTTCAGTCTCCCTCATATTAATATAAATGACAAGCCCACATTCCCAGTTCTCATGCCAAAAACCTTGAGCAGTCCTTGACTTCCTTCTTTCCCTCTCTTATATACAATATCTTCAGCATATTCAGCTGACTCACCCATTATATATGCCTAGTCAACACATTTGAATTTCTACATTTCCTGTTAGCTTGACTAAACTCTAGACAGGAATCTTAACTGACTCTAGGCCCAAGATCTCCCTTTCCTGAAAGCATACACTTTACATGACTTACAATTGTAAGTTTTGTCTTTGCCTCATCGAAATATAAATATGTTTAAATGCTTCTTGTCTTTTCACAAACTAAACTTTCTTTCTCAAGGACCAGGGAGCCATCCCTTTGAGATGCAATCATCAAAATAGATGGAGTGAGCCCCTATCTTCCAATCTCTGTGAAAGAACAGAAACCTAACTAGGGAGGGCATCTTGCTCCAAGTTGTAAAACTACCTCTTGTCATAAATACAGAGAAAATTCACTTTTACTTTGAGCAAAGCCAATTAGCAAAAATACACATGGCTTATAATCCCCCTCACCTTATCACTAAAAAATCTTCATCCCTTTGTTTCAGCAGAATTGATCTTCGAGTAAGTCCTGGCCCTTTTTCCCTTAGTAGTCAATAATTAAATATTATTATTAATTATTAATAGCCTTGAATAAAATCTTTCTTTTATGTTTAACATTATCCTGGAAATTTTTTCTTTGAAAGTGGTAAGAGAGGAGACAGAAATAAAATAGACAGGTTCAGAAAATATTTAGAATAGTAAAACAGAACATATCTAATGAGCTGTAGGAAAGATACAAAAATTATTCTCAGGTTCAGACTTGTGCCACCAAATGTATAGAAGTGCAGAAGGAATATTTACAGGTAAGGTGAAGCACCCATGCTTTGAAACAGCGAATGCCACAGGTGTCTGTGGGTTTTCTGAGGAGAAAAACCTTACAGGCCTACTAATATGTAGCCAGAGCTCGGGTGACAGCACTTGCCTGTAGAATATTTGAAGTCTTGGGATTGTATAAGAATGTGCAGGAAGAATGGGAAGAATTAGAGACCCTTACATGAGAACTCGAGTGAATTAAAACGCTTAAGAAGTGAGTAGAAAAATAACAAACTGTGAATAAGGAGGAACACTCAAAAAGATAGGAAAGTAGAGTTAGTCTCAAACACACAACTAAAATTACAGAAACCAATGACAAGAGAAGTCACTGCCTGGTGTATAGCTGTTGAATAATGTAATTTAACCCAGTTTTACCTTAGCTGTGTTTTTCACAGTAACTTAAACCAAATTATATCATAAAAAAAAGATAATTAGGTCAGCTCTATCTATATGCTGTAGGGTAATTCAGCATAAATTTGACTAATTGAAAGTGTGTTCTCATAATAAATAGGGCCTCTTAAAATGCTTCCAATTTTTAAAATAAACTACACTACAATGTCACATTTTCTTTTCTTTTTTTTTTTTTTTTTTTTTGTATTTTTCTGAAGCTGGAAACCGGGAGCAGTCAGACAGACTCCTGCATGCGCCCGACCAGGATCCACCTGGCACACCCACCAGGGGGCGATGCTCTGCCCATCTGGGGCGTCACTCTGTTGCGACCAGAGCCACTCTAGCGCCTGGGGCAGAGGCCAAGAAGCCATCCCCAGCACCGGGGCCATCTTTTGCTCCAATGGAGCCTCAGCTGCGGGAGGGGAAGAGATAGACAGAGAGGAAGGAGAGGGGGAGGGGTGGAGAAGCAGATGGGCGCCTCTCCTGTGTGCCCTGACCGGGAATCGAACCTGGGACTCCTGCACGCCAGGCCGACACTCTACCACTGAGCCAACCGGCCAGGGCCCAATGTCACATTTTCTATTATGATAGAGAATATTCAGCTAACTGCTTGCTGAAAAGTAGCAAGGAGAAAGTTTCCACAGTAACAACATGAAGTTAAATATGCTTATAGCTTTAGTAATTTTTTTATCATGAAGAATCATTTTTAGTATTTTAAGATTTAATGTGTTCCGATTCATTTGCTGCTGTTGACGTTTTGAGGTTGTGTTCAGTAACCTAGGCAACGGTTCTTATTTCAGTCATAATTTACTTCTATTTATAGAGCTTATAGAGATTCTATGTCCTCAAAGATATTCCTTAAGGAATAGCATGTCTACAAACTATTTCCTCTTAAGTGAAAATGATATTAAAGATATAAAAATCTCAGTCATCATACGAATAAAGACTAAATGTTATAACGTACATGTTTAATTTTGGACTATCAATAAATATGAATAATGTGTCATTTAAAAGGTAACATAATATTATTAGGCAAAGTATAACTACAATTAAAATGATAGGCTTTTAAGTTTTATTTTTAATGTTATAATTTATTATATAGAATTTCAGCAATTAGAGACTACAGCTTCAAATACATTCAAATAAAAATCTGGCCTTACCCAGTATTAAAATGAATTTCCTTTTTCTCTTCTCATTTGTAAGACACTGAGCAAAGTTTAAATTGTCTAAGACTAAACCAAAATTCTTGATTTAGTTTTTATGCCTATGAGCCTTCAAACTATGTATGTAGAGGTACGAATTACTAACATATATTCTTTATGATAGGGTTAGAGAAATATTATTTTTAAATACATTTTTAAAATGTTTTCTTTTCAGAGAGACAGAGAGAAAAAAAATAGAAAGAGAGAGAAGCATTTATCTGTTGTACCACCTAGTTGTGTATTTACTGGTCACCTCCCACATGTGCCCTGACAAGGATTAAACTCTCAATTTTGGTGTGTTGGGACAACACTCTATCAATGAGCTAATCAGCCAGGTCTCAGAGATAAATGGATTTTTAATGACTCTGTGCAAAACTTGTCTTCAACATGTTTCCTATAAAAAATATCAGAAAAGCTTGTTCTTTTTTTTTTTTTGAGTATGTGTTATAAAAGTAGGAAATAAAGCTTATTTAACTTAATAAATATAATTAAAAACTCTAAGAAACTAATTACCAAAATACCAAAATTCCACAAGGAAAAAGAATAAAATCATCTCTGTGCAAGGCCAGGCTTTCAATAATAAAGAAAATAAAAACAATAATTATTGGATCAGCATGACCAGTGGTGGAGCAGTGGATAGAGCATCAACCTGGTACGCTGAGGACCCAGGTTTAAAACCCTGAGGTCTCTGGCTTAGCACAGGCTCACCAGCTTGAGCACAGGGCCCTGGCTTGAGTGCAGGATCATTAATGTGACCTCATGGTCACAGGCTTGAGCCCAAGCTCGCTGGCTTGAGCAAGGGGTTACTAATTCAGCTAGAGTGCCCTGGTCAAGGCATATGTGAGAATCAATCAATAAACAACTAAAGTGCCACAACTATGAGTTGATTCTTCTCATCTCTCTCCCTTTTTGTCTTTCTCTTTTTACAAAAAAAAAAAAAAAAGAAATATATATATATATATATATATATATATGGGAGAGAGAGAGAGAGAGAGAGAGGAGAAGACGGTGATAAAATAGACAGGTTCAGAAAATATTTAGAATAGCAAAACAGAACATGTCTAATGAGCTGTGGGAAAGATACAAAAATTATTCTCAGGTTCAGGCTTGTGCCACCAAATGTATAGAAGTGCAGAAGGAATATATATATGCTCAAGTTTTCTGTTTTACCCCACTATCAGGAGTTATCTTTGGGATTACTGTTTCATTTCTACATTATTTTTATGACCGTAGGTAGACATAAAAGCATCATTATCATTAAGGATCATACTAATGCCATCTTCTTTTTAACCTATTAAAGCAGTTCCTGATAAGTTCCTTTCCTAAGGAAAAAACAACATCAAAAGACTAGTTAATAGAATGTCAAAAATGTTTAGCATTACAAAACCAGGCAAGGAGAGAAATCTCCTAACAGAAGACTAAGAGATTTATATATATTTACAAATATATATATTTTGAGCTTCTTCTCAACAAGAAGTTAAAGTACAACACTAGCACACATAAGTCTATACTTCCCATGAAATTCAGTTTTATAAACATCAGAATGTATTGAGTATTTCTTATGTACCAGAAATTATACTAAATTTTTTATAAATCTAGTTTAATTTTCAAAAACACATAAAATAGATATTATCATTTATTACAATTTTACAAATTATAAAACTGAAAGTTAAAAATATAAACTAACTTTTCAAGGGCCTTTTGGATAGTGATTTGTAGAATCCACACTTGAACCAAGGTCTGTGAAGCTCTAGTCCATATTTAACTTCTATATTATATGCAAGAAATGATGAGTCACTTGATCATACATTTCTTTCACAAAACTCTCTTTCAATCATTTTATTCAGAGTCTTTCTAAATCCATTATTGTCCCCAAGCGAGGTTTATGGAACATATCTTTACTGCTAATTTTAGCAATTCCCTGAGTCTCTATTGGTACTGCTGCCCCTGTTGCAAACAATAAACCAGGGAAAATTTCTAGAATTAAGAAATACTCCCTATAATAAAGAAACCAATGTGATGAGAGACTGACTGAGGAGTAATTGCCTCTATTTTCTGGATCCTATGTTTGGAGACCTTAAATTTTGCCCTACATGGTCCTCTACTGGAAGACTACTTGACTGTTACTTCACTTTATCAAGGCAAATTGATCCACCAGGGATACTGTCAGAGTCTTGGCATTACTATATAGTATTCAATAGTAATGAACACACTGACTTTTTAATTGATGAAGAATTGCAGTATTGAGACATTCAGAAATTTGTGAGGCTTAAACAGATCTTATAATAAAGTTTATGATCTTCAGTGTCACAACTCTTTTTTCTCATAGAAGAATCATAATATTGACTCTATAATACTGACTGCAGCAAGAATTGGGCAATGAGGTCTTAAAGGATGATGAGATTCTACTCAAGTTTACAAGTGACCTGTACTTGAAAAAGTGTGGTGTGGTTGGTGCCCGAACCTTGAAATATGGTCCCAGTCTACCTGACTTACCTAAACTACTGAAATTGTTTGAGACTAATTAGTAAAGACAAGAAAAAAAATTAAAAACAAAACCTTAGGGCTTTGGTTAAATAAGATGTCAATTTACAAGTATTCTGTAAACTATAAAGGGTTAAGTGATAACTGGATCTTCTCTGCTTAATATAATTTAGCATGTATTTAGTATAATCTCTTAGAAAGCTTTTAGGACCTACAAAAATTATCAGTAAGTTTTAAAATTTGATTTTTTAATAGAAGTTTATTTGCATGTTACTTTCAAATTTAGTTTTTAAGATCAAAGACATCTATTTTGTCCTTGTGTAAGGTCATGAAAAAAATATTCAATAAGCTCTTTGAAAAATGTTCTCTGAACATGTAGCAAACTCATACTTCTGTATTGTATTCACTGTGGAATGCCGGGTCACTGGATATAACCACAGTATCAGTCCAGTGAGTAATCATGTTTAATAATTAATATAATCACTAATTTCTGCTGCTGTTCCTCTGCCACTTCATAAGGCATGCACTATTGGTCCTTTATAATTTTGCTCTCATTGATCATGGATTTTAAATCATTATTTGTTGGTTATAGACCTTTACAATGCCCAGTGGCATTTTCCTCTGATGACAGCAATAACCGATGATGTTGAGCCAGAGTTACTGGGAGTGAAATGCAGAAAGTAAAATGATAATAAATAACTGTCACTCCATTACTAAACAGTTTCTAAAATTGATTCTAGTGCATGTTCGATATATGAGAGTCTGCATAATACAAGAACCAAAAAGACATTTACTCCTTAGTAATAGAAGCAAACAAAAAATAATCCAAACACTTTTGTTGTGCAGTGACCAAGAATTCTTCATTGATCATGGCATGAGTATCCAAAGAATTCTCAACATATGCCACTTTAAAATTTTTTGGTATCTTTTCAAATTGATGGTACCTGATTATGTATCTAATAAGCACACTCAGCCCAATAAATATAAACTTCAGGAAAGCAGAATAGAATATAAACATATAGTATTGAATGGCTATAAGACTAAACATATGAATATATTCTAAAAACATGGATGTAATCATATTATAAGTGGGACTATATAAGATGCCTGGGAGAGATAATAAAACCTGTCTAAACATGATCTTAGTTTTGGTCAGGTGATTTGGGTGGAAGATATATTTGAACTACCGTTCTTGGCCAGCTATCTCATGAACTTCAGAGTATGACAATGCAAGCTGTTATAATAAAATCACAACATAGATATTAAACAAAAGGATGTTATTGGAGTTAAGTTGTTCATACTATACACTAATTACTCTTTAAATTTAAATTTATATCCCTCCTCCCTTTTTCAGACAACTGTGGCATCATTCTCTATTGTGTTCTTTTTCATTCTCAAAGTAATGTATTAGGTTTTCTGTAAGATGATTATTTGTTTGCTTTTTAGTGAAAGATTCATTCTACTAACTCTGTGACCTAAATGAACTGACATGTGGTAATCACCAAGGTTCTTAGTCTGAAGATATAATTTACTTACTAGATAAGTTATATAAATCTGAGTCTCAGTGATCTTGTTAGTAAAACTTGGAAAATAATATCAATATAGCAGAGTTAATGTAATAATTTAATACATAGTATGTGTGAATAGACTACCTTTCCTTGTTTTCTCTCCCAAAGCAGAGTCTAAGAATAAAAAGTAGTTTATTTTTGAAATAAATCTTAGGAAACAGAACTGGTAGCATGAGAAGAATGAATGAGGAAATAAAGACCAATATAAGATATATTATCAACTTGGTCAATGCTATAGGAATTGGAGCTTGATCCCCCAGGGAAAATCTTGAGGACCTGTGGAAAATGAATTTAAAATGGTCTAACCAAGGAATGGAAGAGTACTGTTCAAGGTTTTCCCTAGGGCGTGTTAGTGCGTCACACAGGTTTTGAAGGTATTAAGATACCTGAGCAGCTTCCTCAGAGATTCCACATGGCAACTGCAGGAAAGCCTCCAGGCAGGAGATGAATAAAATCCAAACTATTTGGAGTATATGCAGGGGAGGGGAGATTTATGAAAGCCAGGCTGAATATAACGTTGCTCCCAGTAGTTCTGATGGTCAGGAATCTATGTCACTAGACAGCGGTGAGGCTGTCACCTAGGGTCATTCCATATAAACTGGGTTATCAGGAAAATGAGCTCAGTAGAACACAAATCTTGAATTCAGAGCAATTTCAACGTGGTTTCCATAAGGTTAGAAACAATGGTTTCTGTGAGAGGCTCTTAAGGTTCAAGACCATGAAGGTCAATTTTGTAATCTGCAATGATTAGGTGCTCATCTAGCTGGTTTATAATCTCATCCAAGAACAAAAATAGAGATAAAACCCATAGCAATAACAAGCTTATTTTCTTAACATATAATTTTAAAGTTTATAAAATACTTTTACATTTAGTATTTTTTTTGGTATTACCAGCAGTTCTGTGAAAAGGTATGATATTATTATCATTTTTCAAGTAACAAATTTTATAAATTTGAATGGTCTTAACCAAGGGTTCACTGTCTTCATGAAATAAGTCAGAATGAGAATCTAGTCATTTGTCCTAATCCCATCACCCTAAAAGTTGCTCGTACTTATAAAAATTTCCTCCTGTCAATTTTTTTGTAAGTCCTTCGTTAAAGGGCAAAAGATTTATGCATTCTGATGAGAAATCAGAGTATTATTTCTTTGTAAGCCCTAACAATTATCTGCCACTTCTAGGAAACTCAGGGATAGCTTGAGTGAGTGAATCACTCACTTACGTCACTGAAAGCGAGAGCAAAGTCTACCATTAGCAAAATTTATTTTCAATTCCATTGCCATTGTAATGTTTGATCCCTTACTAAAGATGCCTAATAGATTTTAAGGATGTTATGTGACCCCAGACAAGTTCTCAACATGAACTGGTTTATAGAGATCTGATAACCCAAATAATCACCAAGAAATGGAAACTCAAGAAAAGCAACATTTCTGATAAAACAAAAGTGTTGTGACATACATACCAGTTCTAGGTGATCTGAAGCCTTTAAAATAAGTAAGTTTCTTTATCTTTTTTACATCCATCTTCAAAGTTTAGATCACTGGATTCAACTAATTAAATAATAGCAATAATGATAATTATTGCTTCAACAACCATAAGTAATAATAATAACTGATTATTGAGAACTTACTGTGAGCTAGGCACAGTATTAAGTGTTATATAAATTAATTTAGCTAATCCTAACAATGATACTTATGTAGAACACTTTTCGTATCCTCACTTTACAAATTAGAGAACTGAGGTAGAGAAAGGCTAAGTGAGATTCTCAAGGAACTCAGCAAGGAAGTGGCTGATTTGATGTGTTCCCAGGCAGGCTTAGCCACTATGCTATACTGCCCGGCTTTCAGAATCAAGATCTACAGTCTGGTCTTTAATTGCCAGCTGTCAGTGTCTAGGAAACCAAACTTTCACAGATTCTCACACAGTGCTGTAAGGAAAGCACAGTAACTTAGAGTAATTGAGAAATTGATAACCATCTTTGGAGGGTGTGTGTGCATGTGTTTCTGGTGTGTCTGTGTTTCGAGGGTAGAGGCAGAAAAGAGTATTGCAGAATGGAAGAAAAGTAGAGGAGTATTGCCTCAGAAGTTTTTTTTTACCTAGAATTTCAGAGTATTTTTTTGACTTCTTAATTTCTCTTTTCTACTCTGAACAAACGTGTACAGATCCCACTTTTACATTCTCATGACCGCTATAAAGATCCCGAGTGTTAGGAGGTGATTCACCACTTGACCAGAAACAGTCTCCTTGTGTGCTCTCAAGGTAAAGGAATAATTCTCCTCATGCTGCTGTCCCTGCATTCAAAAGTTCTTCTTCCTAACTTTGCAAAGCCAGCCTTAGATTCAGGAGTTCCAACTGTGAGAGGCAGCCTGGATTGAGCAGGAAAGGGCACAGCACACATCTCTTTCTGCAGGGAGGTGACATACCCGGTCAGTTTTTCCTTCGGTCTGAATGCTGGTGTGACTGCGGACCTCATGATCCTCTTCCAGGTCAGAAACCTCCTCCAGTTCCTCTGGGGTCTATGAAAATCAAGCAAACATTGCTGATGGGAATGCAAAATGGAAAGCAGTCTATCAGTACTTCCAAAAGAAAGCATGGAGGTCAATATGATCCAGCAATTCCACTCCTGTATATTCTCAAGAGAATTAAACACATATGTCCACAATAAACTAGTATACAAATGTTCACAGCAGCATCAGTCATAAGAGCCAAAAGTGGAAACATCAAACATCTGTACTAATAAATAGATAAACAAAATGTAATAAACTCATACAATGGGATATTCTTTGGCCATAAAAACAACATGAGTGAACCTTGAAAATATTATGCTAAGTGAAAGAAATCAAGTATAAAAGACTACATATTGCATGATTTTATTTATCTAAAATGTCTAGAATAGGCAAATCTGTAGAGACAAAACTTTGATTATGCCTACTGGAAAGAATGGGTGAAGAGGAAGTGGACAGCGACTGCTTACAGGTATGTGGTTTCCCTTTGGGATGATAACAATGTTCTGGAATTAGATTGTAGTAACTGTCACACAATCTTATGAATATACTAAAAAACACTGAATTTTACAGTTAAAAATGTTGAAATTAATAGTGTCTGAATTATATCCTAATAAATTTTGGGGAAAAAAAGGAAAGCAAAAATGATAAAAAGTAAGTGTTTCCTCTCAGTGAGTAGTAGCAGCAATTTAGCTAACCATTACCCCAAACTAAGGTGTTTATAGGTGAATGGACTATTTATCTTTAAAACTATATAACACAAAAATGCCACTAAAATTATTTAAAAATTAAACATGTTAAAAACAATAAATAACCATAAACTTTAATGTCTATTTTAAGTAGTTAACCCACTTCCATTTCTTTTATTCAAATTCAGTTTTAGCTTAAACATCTCTTGTTCTGAGGTCTCCTGCTCAGGAGCCCCCTGGACTAGGAATTCCTGACTCCCCTCCACTTTTATTATTATAATACTAATAATACTTTATTTTGTCATTGTTTGTTAAATTAGGCAGGCAATTGTCGAATGTTGTCCAGTCTGTGAGGGAAGAACTAGGTCTGCCCTGCTTATGTCAGATCACCACAACTTAGCACACACATGCTTTTGAACAAATGAAGCAAAATTATCAGTGACAGCCAAAAAGACAGTTGACTATGAGCTAAATAAAACACATCAATAGAAATGACAAACACTTGTTCTAACTGTCTCTTTACTGTGTTTCCATCTTCTGTATTTTAAAATAAAATTTTAAAATTTATGTTGTGTCTCCTAGTTCAAGGTTTTTCTTCCTTTAGTCTCATGGGAGCAGCAGTAACTTAAAGACATAAAACATTCTTGCAAAAGCAAGCAAAAGTACTTACGAATTAGCTTAAAATTTGATTTAGTTTTCACAGTCTGAACTTTAAACTAAGATCTTTTTGCTACAAAGACCTGGTGGGAAATCCAGAATTCGTTTAGGTTTCATGAAAAACAACCGAAAGCAAAGTGGAAGATCGTTATATTCACTTGACTGCTACAACTTGGAAAGAGAAAACACCTGCCACCTTAGACCAGTTCTGGTTTTCCCCAAACCTTGTATTGCTTACTGGCCTTTTGTTTATTTTCAGGACTGTGTAGAGCTGTCCTTCCCAGAAATGGAAACACAATGATTAGTTCACATTGTGAGGCAACACTACCAATTTCATAACCACGTGGCCTTAGATTCTTTCTTATCCAATGGATCTTTAACCAGCACATCTTCGTTCTCCAACAGTTGCACTAAGCATCACCTATCTCTCTGCATTTATTTCAACTAATTCATATGGGCTATTAACATCTCCCCTTTTACTAAGGCCTCCGATATGCCGAGTAATTGTTACCTACATGTTGATCTCTATAGGCAGTCCTTCTTTGCTGTAACTAAGATCACAGGGCAATTTACTCTCTCTTCTTAGGGATTAATAACATGAGTTCACCACCATGGAAATTCCATATAATCACATATTTACTATTAGTCATTTTTGTGTATTCTTATCACAGTATGCTTGAGAAAGAATCTTTGCACTTTCCCCCCTTGCCTTATCACCAGCCCCTGTAACACCTGAATAAACTTAGTTGATCAAATTCCCTTTCTTGGGCACTGCTTCATAACTGAAGGCAGGCTGGTGCCCCTAATGAGATCTCTTTCACATAAATGTCTCTTATTACTTGGGTGATATGCTATGATGTAGTGGTACACATACTTCGTCATGATTCTAATATTTTATTCAACCCAGAAATAAAGTTACAAAAACTAAGAACAACTGCTGCTGTCAGAAGTCACGAGTACCATTTTTGTTGGTGATATCGCAGTAAGAGAGAAAAGCCTCCCATTTACGCCCACATACTTCTGTTCTTTCCTTTGCCTTTAACCAACTATTAGTTTTCTTGCTAAGCCGCCACAACTGACCTCTTCTTTTCATGAGCAAAAGCAATGGAGGAGAATTTAAAATACTTGCTGGAAGCATTCTGCATTCTGTAAGGCAAGAGGCTGGATGGTATTGAAAAGTAAAATGTTAAATATACAATATAACAGTTTAAATTGAGTGGAAACTAAGAAAAGAATAGGAGTACTCTAATTGTTTATGGGAAGATTCATTAACTCCTTCAGGACTGAAGACAAATTATAATAGAAAAGCAAAAAAAAAATTTTTTTTAAAGAAGGAGGAAAGATGGACTACCTCATATTATAAACCTAATGGAAATATCAGGGGGAACATTTTGTCAAGTATATAATTGTCTAACCCCTATGTTGTATACCTGAAACTAATAGAAAATAATATAGACTGTAAACTGTAACTGGAAAATAAAATTTTAAAAACAACTTGTTTTTATTCATCTGGTGACTTCAGAAGATTAAGCACCTGGAAGAAGTATGTATGTTGGAAGGCATCTATGTGTGAGTTATGTGTGTTTCTAATCAAACTTTATTTGGTGGGAGGGGCAGCCAACTATCTTAGAGGAAGTGTCATGTAGTAGAAAGACCCCATATTGTTGAGTAATGCAGACTTGCATTTGCATTATGGTCCTTCAAGTAGTCATTATGGAACTTTGAAAACTTATGTAAACTTTTAAACTCTGGTTTTCTCAGAACCAAATTATGAACAATAATACCTTATTTTGAAGTTTGTTTTGACACTAAAAAATACCAACATGTTTTAAGTAAGAGCTTAGCCCACATACATAAGTAGAGCTGCACAGGTTTGTTTCTTAGTTTACTGCTTTTTCTCCTTTTCCTTCACTATCCTATCCCAATCCTGTCATATCATTTTAAAATTTTTATAAAACTTTTGTAGAAATTTGCATACCTTTATTATAATCTAAATTTATTATTCTGGATTGATATGGTGCTTACTAGTTGACTTTAGTTACAGTCTCCTGGTTTGAAGTATATAAGGTCATTGTGCTAAAAAAAAATTTAATATAATTCCACATGCATTTTTTTTCCTAAATCTCAAGTGTTAATCTAATTTAATCATGTATTTCTTAAACTGGCTCCTGCAAAGATTGACTCAATTTAGACTCTCAGGAATGATGACAATAACTCCTCTAAGCTGAACTATCTCTAAATAAGACCGAGGAAAGGATGTTTGTCTGTTTCTGGAAGGAGTGTTATCAGAATAATCATTTATTCCTCTTAGCAGAATTCAGGAAAACTATTTTGTATTTTGCTATTTCAACTCTTACTTATTGTGAAGCCCAGGCAGCCTAAAGTTTCCTCACCAGTAAATGGCAAAAATACTTAATACAATTATTAAGGTTATTGTAAAGATAAAGTAATATGATGGCTTGGGGCATTACTCAGTAACTAGAAAATACTGATGTTTCAATATTATTTTGGTTACTATTATTACAACATTGCAATTTATTTATGTAAAGGAGGCCAGGAACAAGTAAAGAGCTTGAATGTGTTTAGGCTGATGTTTTATATAGAAGCTGGGACTATAAAAAATAGTAGTGATACATGAAACTATAGGGTCACAGTAAACCAATAATTTAAATGTATACAAAATATATGTTATTGAGGTAAAAATAACTGCATTGATATTGTCTTTTTCCTCTTCAAGAACATTGATGCTTTCTATAGACTTATTTTCATCAATCCTTTTATAATTTCTAGTGAGACAGGTAGGTGATATCACTATAACTCAAAATTCACTTGCACAGACATTATAAATTTTAAATATTGAAAGATGAAAAAAGAAATTTGTAGCCAATAGCAAAAGGAAAAGAAAGAAAGGAAGGAAGGAAGGAAGGGAGGAAGGGAGGAAGGAAAAAAGAGAGGGAGGGAGGGAGGGAAGGAGGGAGGGAGGGAGGGAGGGAGGGAGGGAAGGGAGGAAAGAAAGAAAAGAAATAAAGCAGAGAGACATGAAGATGGCAGTGGAGTAGGCAGACGCACAGACTCCCAGCTCACACCACCAAACTGGATTATAAACTAATTTATGAACAATCAGTGTGAAAAACCAATCTGGACTACAAGAACAGTTTTCAAAAACCAAGAAGCAAAGAAGAAGCCACAACAAACCTGGTAGGGAGCATCTGAATCTCCCCTGCTTATAGGAACAGAGGGGGGGAGGTGAGGCTGGAATCTCACTCTAAGGAAAAGAGCAGTAAATACTGCTCACAGCCACATGCCTGGTGACCAGGGAACGAGGTGTGTTGAAAGGGCCCACTTGTCTTCCAAAAAGAAAGGTGAGAGAGAGAGACTGATGGTGAGGGGGAGAGGAATATAGGTGATGACAGGAAAAGCTGACTCATTCAGTGCTAGAGGCGGCCATAACTGGGGGAGGAGCTGATCCTTCCACAAAGCAAAATACAAAAGTACTTCCAGGTCACAGAGATACAGACATCTCTCCAGCTCTAATCAGCGCAACAAGACACAGCTGAAAACAAGAAGTAGGGAGGAGGGGCAGTAACTCAGGTCTCCATGGAGATCTGAGATATACCTCCCCCTACTGAAGCTGAGAAAGCAACCCACACCCAGAGAGATTAACTGGCAGAAGAGAACTTCAGAGCCTCAGGTCATACCCACCACAATCCTGGATACAGTTTCAAATAAGCCCCCTGCTGAGATCAGCAAACAAGACAATCACTTGTTAAGAAAATCAAGACTTCAAAGCAGCCCAAATCATAAAGCGGATTACAAATAATAGCTGATGTCAACCCAAGAAGACCTAGAAATAACACAATTGAAAACTGTAGGCAGAAAACACCAAGCCTAGACTCAACTAGCTCTACAAAGAAAACACCCAGACACAATGAGAAGACAAAGAAGTGCAATCTAAGTGAAACCACAAGAGAAACCTTCAGGAGATGAACTGAGTGATATGGAAATAATCAAACTTCCGGATAAAGAGTTTAAAATAATGATTGTAAGGATGCTTAGAGATCTTAGAACAACAATGGATGGTCAGCACAAACACCTAAATAAAGAAATAGCAAGTATAAAAAAGGATATTAAAATATTAAAAAAGAATCAGTCAGAGGTGACAAATACAATATCAGAAATAAAGACCACAATGGAAGGAATTAAAAACAGGATGGATAGAGCTGAGGATCGAATCAGCAAGTTGGAGGAAAACTGGAATGAAGGCATGAAAGCAGAGAAGAAAAAAGAAAAGAGACTCAAAAAGTCTGAGGAAACTCTTAGAGAGCTCTGTGACAACATAAAGAGAAATAACATCCTCATCATAGGGGTTCCTGAAGAAGAAGAGAAAGAACAAGGGATAGAGGCTTTGTTCAATCATAACATAGCTGAAAACTTCCCTAAATTAATGCAGGAGAAACTCTCGTAAATTCAAGAAGCACAGAGAACTCCACTAAAAAGAAACCCAAAGAAACCTATACCAAGACACATCATAATTAAAATACCAAAGCTAACTGATAAAGAGAAGATATTAAAAGCTGCGAGAAAAAAAAGGCTATCACCTACAAAGGAGCCCCCATAAGGATGACATCAGATTTCTGAACAGAAACACTTGAAGCAAGAAGGGAATGATAAGAAATATTCAAAGTAATGCAGAACAAGACCCTACAACCAAGACTACTTTATCCAGCAAGGCTATCATTTAAAATTGAAGGAGAAATAAAAAGTTTCGCAGACAAAAAAAAATTAAGGAATTCATTACAACCAAACCAATGATGCAGGAAATGTTAAGGGGCATGGTATAAACCGATCAAAGTGGGAAAAGAATATAGCAAAAGAGGAATACAGCTTTAAAGAATAAAATGGCAATAAACAACTACATATCAATAATAACCTTAAATGTAAATGGATTAAATGATCCAATAAAAAGACATAGGGTAGCTGCATAGATAAGAAAACAAGACCCATACATATGCTGTCTACAAGAGACACACCTTAAAACAAAAGATGCACATATGTTGAAGGTAAAAGGATGGAAAAAAAACATTTCATGCAAATGGAAATGAAAAAAAGCTGGGGTAGCAATACTTATATCAGACAAAATGGACTTTAAAACAAAGAATATAGGAAGAGATAAAGAAGGCCACTATATAATGATAAAGGGAGCAATCCAACAGGAAGATATAACTATTATAAATATCTACGCACCTAATATAGGAGCACCTAAATATATAAAGCAGACTTTGATGGATATAAAGAGCAAGATCAACAGCAACACTATAATAGTAGGGGATTTTAATACCCCACTAACATCACTAGATATACTTAAAGGACACACTAGATCAACTCGTTTTAATAGATTTCTACAGAACCTTTCACCTTAAAACAGCAGAATATAAATTCTTTTCAAGTGCTCATGGTACAATCTCTAGGATAAACCACAAGTTAGGGCACAAAAATGGTCTCAACAAATTTAAGAAGATCGAAATTAT
Organism: Saccopteryx bilineata; assembly: GCF_036850765.1. Taxonomy (NCBI): domain Eukaryota; kingdom Metazoa; phylum Chordata; class Mammalia; order Chiroptera; family Emballonuridae; genus Saccopteryx; species Saccopteryx bilineata. Next base: position 67,911,491 of record NC_089498.1, read on the forward strand.
ATCAAACATTTTCTCTGATCACAATGGCATGAAACTAGAAATCAACCACAACAGAAAAGCTCAAAAATTCTCAAATACATGGAAACTAAATAGCAGGTTGTTGAATAATGAATGGATTAAGAATGAGATCAAAGAAGACATTAAAAATTCCTAAAAACAAATGATAATGAGCAAACAACAACTCAGAATTTATGGGATACAGCAAAAGCAGTACTGAGCGGGAAGTTTATATCACTACAGGCACACTTTAAGAAGCTAGAAAGAGCTCAAATAAACAACCTAATCCTGCATCTAAAAGAACTAGAAAAAGAACAGCAAGTAAAGCCTAAATGTCATAGAAGAAAGGATATAATAAAGATCAAGTCAGAAATAAATGACATAGAGACTAAAGAAACAATACAGAGGATCAATGAAACTAGGAGCTGGTTTTTTGAAAAGGTAAACAAGATTGATGAACCTTTAACTAGACTCACCAAGAAAAAGAGAGAGAGAGGACTCAAATAAATGAAATTAGAAATGAGAGGGGCGAAATAACAACTGACACAACAGAAATACAAAGGATTGTAAGAAAATACTATGAAGAACTGTATGCCAAAAAACTAGACAACCTAGATGAAATGGACAAATTCCTTGAAACATACAATCTTCCAAAAATCAATCTGGAAGAATCAGAAAACCTAAACAAACCAATTACACCAAATGAGATCAAAACAGTTATCAAAAAACTTTCAACAAAGAAAAGTCCTGGGCCAGATGGCTTCACGAGTGAATTCTACCAACTATTCAAAGAAGAAATAACTCCTATCCTTCTCAAGCTATTTCAAAAAATTCAAGAGGAAGGAAGACTTCCAAGCTTCTTTTATGAGGTGAGCATAATTCTGATTCCAAAACCAGGCAAAGACAACACAAAGAAAGAAAATTATAGGCCAATATCCCTGATGAATATAGATGCTAAAATCCTCAACAAAATATTAGCAAACCGGATCCAACAATATATGGAAAAAATTATACACCATGATCAAGTGGGATTTATTCTGGGGAGGCAAGGCTGGTACAATATTCGCAAATCTATCAATGTTATTCATCACATAAACAAAAGGAAGGAGAAAAACCACAGGATAATTTCAATAGATACAGAAAAGGCATTTGATAAAATCCAGCACCCATTTATGATCAAAACTCTCAGCAAAGTGGGAATACAGGGAATATACCTCAACATGATAAAAGCCATCTATGACAAACCCACAGCCAACATCATACTCAGTGGGCAAAAATTAAAAGCAATCCCCTTAAGATCAGGAACAAGGCAGGGGTGCCCCCTTTCACCACTCTTATTCAACATAGTACTGGAAGTCCTAGCCACAGCAATCAGACAGGAAGAGGAAAAAAAGGCATTCAAGTTGGAAAAGAAGAAATAAAGCTATCATTATTTGCAGATGATATGATATTGTATATAGAAAATCCTTAAGTCTCAGTCAAAAAACTACTGGACCTGATAAATGAAGTCAGCAAGGTGGCAGGATATAAAATTAATACTCAAAAATCAGAGGCATTTTTATATACCAACAATGAACAGTCAGAAAGAGAAATTAAGGAAACAATCCCCTTCACTATTACAACCAAAAAAATAAAGTACCTAGGAGTACATTTAACCAAGAAGACTAAAGACTTGTACTTGGAAAATTATAAAACATTGATAAAAGAAATCAAGGAAGATACAAACAAGTGGAAGCATATACCATGCTCATGGTTAGGAAGAATAAACATCATTAAAATGTCTATATTACCCAAAGATATTTATAAATTCAATGCAATACCAATTAAAATACCAATGACATACTTTAAAGATATAGATCACATATTCCAAAAATTTATATGGAACCAAAAGAGAACACGAATAACCTCAGCAATCTTAAAAAAGAAGAATAAAGGGGGAGGTATCACACTTCCTGATATCAAGCTATACTACATGGCCATTGTACTCAAAACAGCCTGGTACTGGCATAAGAACAGGCACATAGATCAATGGAACAGAACAGAGAACCCAGAAAAAAACCCACAGCTCTATGGACAACTGATATTTGACAAAGAAGGTAAGGGCATACAATGGAGTAAGGCAGTCTCTTCAACAAATGGTGTTGGGAAAATTGGACAGCAACTTGCAAAAAAATGAAACTAGACCACCAACTTACACCATTAACAAAAATAAACTCAAAATGGATAACAGACTTAAATGTAAGGCATGAAACCATAAGCATCTTAGAAGAAAAGATAGGCAGTAAGCTCTCCAACATCTCTCGCAGCAATATATTTGCTGATTTATCCCATAATTTGCTGATTAAAACCACAATGAGATATCACCTCACACCAGTCAGATTGGCGCTCATCAACAAAACAACAAGAATAAGTGTTGGCGAGGATGTGGAGAAAAGGGATTCCCTCCTACACTGCTGGTGGGAATGCAGACTGGTGCAGCCTCTGTGGAAAACAATATGGAGATTCCTCAAAAAATTGAAAATCGAACTGCCTTTTGACCCAGCCATCCCACTTTTAGGAATATACCCCAAGGATACCATAGAACAGTTCCAGAAGGAGAAATGCACCCCCATGTTTGTTGCAGCATTGTTCACAATAGCGAAGATCTGGAAACAGCCCAAGTGTCCGTCAGAGGACGAGTGGATTAAAAAGCTTTGGTACATATATACTATGGAATACTACTCAGCCATAAGAAATGATGACATCGGATCATTTACAATAACATGGATGGACCTTGATAACATTATATGGAGTGAAATAAGTAAATCAGAAAAAACTAAGAACTATATGAACCCATGCATAGATGGGACATAAAAATGAGACTCAGAGACATGGACAAGAATGTGATGGTAACAGGGAGTAGGGTGGAGGGGTGGGGAGGGGGAGAGTAAGGAGAGGGAGGAGAGGGAGGGTGTGGGGGGAGGGTAGGGGCAGAAAGAAAACTACATAGAAGGTGACGGAGGATGATTTGACTTTGAGTGAGGGGTATGCAGCATAATCAAAGGTCAAAATAATCTGGAGATGTTTTCTCGGAACATATGTACCCTGATTTATCAATGTCACTGCATTAAAATTAATAAAATAAGATGAAAAAAGAAGGAAGGAAAGAAAGAAAGAAAGAAAGAAGGAAAGAAAGAAAGAAAGAAAGAAAGAAAGAAAGAAAGAAAGAAAGAAAGAAAGAAAGAAAGAAAGAAAGAGAAAGAAAATTTAGGAAACAATAGTCATTTTCTTCTCAGAATTAAGGTTGAATTCTAAATCATATACATGATTTAATCATAAATGATATGTTTCTGACTCTCCCATCACTGGCTTTACTAAAATCAGATATGCAGCATAGCAATATCAGGAGATGTCAGACACTCGGAAAAGCTGTCCAGAAGGATACTATGGATAGTCTTTTGAAGCAGAAATCTAGTGTAATATGTTTGGTGAGATCATCCTCATCCTAGCTGAGCTGATAACACAAGATGATTTTGAAATATCAAAGTAGAGAGACCAGAATTGGAACACTTTTAAAAATAAGCATAAATATATCAATAACATAAGTTAAAATTATAGAAAATTAAGAAATGACCCCTGTTGAATACATGCACACACCCATACACTACTCCTTGTCCACAACTTCTGGCCAAGAAACTGGCAGTCTATGATCCAGCATGCTCAAGAAACCAGAGGTGTTTTTGTTACATTTGCCTTTTCTCTACTTTTTAAACCTGCCCTACTCATTAATTCTTTCTACATCACGATGTTTGGCTCTTTGTAACTACTGCTCTCTTGCATGTCATGCTATTTTACAGTTTTCACAAGCTGGACCCTTCTCACCATGGGAGTGCAGATGGTTTATCCTCAACCCAATCCAGTCTTCCCGGGCCAGTCTGTAAAGTTGGCCCTTTCCGCAGCTTTATTTAATTATATCACCCTGTATATTTTCCTTTAGGTCTTTTATCATGATTATAACCTGAAATTATATTTTCTTTCTTTTCCCTTGCTTTTTTTTTGAAAGAAATGTATGTTTTGATCTTGTCCCAAAAACATAACTTCCATAGAAACTGGGATATTGTCTGTCTTCTTTATCACTCTGGGCACCTAAGTCAGCATATACCATATACTTAATAAAATTTCATAAATGAATAAAGAAATAAATAATTTTATGACCAATAAGCTTTGCTATCAATGTTACAAGAAGGTCATGGAACACTTTTGAGCTATAGAGCAATATTTAATCCTTGGCCTTCTGCCTTCTGTAGGTGTTGATCTGTAATTCCTTGTCTAAGGGAGAGTTTGAGGTAAAGATTCCTGGACTATTTTTAAAGCTTATGAAAATGAGAAACTATAGATTCTGAGCAGGGAGATTTTTTACAACTTCAACATTTGTTGATTTGGAAGATGAGGAGGACATCTTTGTATTCCATTAACAGTGCAGTGTTGATATAAAAAGAACTCAAAGAAAATGTCATCTACCAAACCTAACCTGTTTCAGGTCTCACAAGGGTCCTGTGCCACAAACTTTTCATGAAAACAGCAAGTAGAAAACCCTAAGGAGATACATGGGCTAGCACAATGGCACCTCATTATTAACCAGTGTTGGAAAATGACAAATGATTGATGGTTCTCTCAGCTACTTGGATATTGTCTATGGCTCCAGAAAAGTTTTTCAACCTTGGGACTATTAACATCTCGCTCTGAATAATTCTGGTTGTAAGAGTCTATCTTGAATATTGTGGAATGTTTAGCATAATCCTTAGCCTCTACTAACAGCATGCAATAGGACTATCCCAAGATGTGACAATCAGAACTATTTCTGACATTTCTAAATGTCTAGTTCTTCGAGAACTACTGCTCTAGAACTCTGGCTCACCTGTTTTAAAACAGGTGGTGGGGTAAGGGCAAGTCCAATAACTGTTTAAGTTTCCTATGAGCAAAGTTATAACTTAGTTGCTTCAGTAAACAAAAAAAAATAAGTTTTTTTTCTTATACATCTGAATTTGTGGACAGAAATTCATGCCCCATATATTAATAAGACCATTATGGTTACAAAACAGAAGAGGGCACTCTTTAATCATTTTAGATGTAACCAAACAATTGAAAAACAGTATTAAAAGATTTATGAAAATAAAATTAAAAACTTGGTTGCAGTATTACTACTAGCATTTAATAAGCTGTTTTCATTCTGCTATATTTTTAAAGTTTTACTCATAATAAAGAAATTATTACCTAGAGATATGAAGTGATAGTCCAAGTTGGTTTGATCAGTAATAGAGATGTGAGAAAAATCAAGTTAAGTCACCTTAACTAACATATTTGAGTGTCTTTTTTATGCATATAAATAGGCTATTATTAGATACTGGACATCTTCAGACAAATAAAACATAATCCTTGCCCTCAGTAGAGATAAATCATAAAGAAATTAGAAATAAAAGATAATCATTAGAGTTAGATTTGAAACTGAGATTGAATGGTGGAACACAGTGCTTTTTTCTAAGAAATGTCAGGCAGGAGAGGAGAATAAATATAAGTTGTTATGCTTGTGTTATAGAGTAGATTAATGAATTTAGGATAACTGGATTTTCATTTTCACTTTGCCACTAATTAATTTTATGTTGTTAGGCATCTTCTAATTTCCCTATGCTTCAATTTAATCATCTTTAAACTGGAGATGAAAAGTAAGTAAAACTCGATCATTTATTTTTCTTAATTTATTTTTAAAATTTATTGGATGGACATAGTTCACCATACTAAATGTTTTTCAAGTGTACAACGTAATATAACAGCTTCTACACCATGCCCACCCCAAGCAAAGTCTCCTTCTGCCCATTTCTTCCCCCTTCCTTTGCCCTTCGCCCCATCTGTACCCACCCTTGCCCTCTGGCTATTGCCACTCTGTTGTCTGTATCTATGTGTTCTGTATATATTAATATGTTTTTTGACTAATCTCTTTAGAGGATACTGGATCAAAGAAGGTGATGAGATTAGCATAAAAATAAAAAAAAAATCCAAAAAAACACTTGATAATTTCTGCAAGTCCTTTGAGCTTTAAGATTTTATGAGTTCATGTATGAACCGAAAATATTAATCTGGATGAAATGTTCCTCGTACTAGGAGATATCAATATCGGGTAAATATAGTAAATTTTTTAAGTTCAGTTTATTGAAACATAACTTATTCCAATCTACTGTATTAATTAGACATATAATTAATCTTCCTAATGCATGCATTTTCTCATTCTTACAAGGAGCAAGAAGGCTTCTAGTATTGTTCACTGTTTTATGACCTGAATGCCTAATACATTGCCTGGTAAATGATAAATACAGCTTTTAGTGAATGAATATAAGAAAGAATATAGATAAGAAAACCAATAATGATGCAAATAAATACATCAATCCCTACTTGCCATGATAAATATTGGTAGATTTTCTCCTTTTAATCCTTCAGAAAACAATTCAAAACAGCCTCTAGGTACCATTATCACTCAATATTTCACAAGCCATTTTCTTGTCTTCCAGCCTGTGAAGAATGTAGCATCATGTGAATTATCCCATATGATGGGACTAAGGAGCCTGGGTTAGTATTATACCCCTTAAAGTCTCCAACAATTGAAATATAGTTTGACAAAGCTAAGTTGCAGAATATTAAAAAATATATATGCTTAAGTAAGAGGAAATAATGTATCTATTATACACAAGAGATTATGATTAAACTGAAGTCAAATAGGACACCTTAGGCAAATAAATTCTGAGCATGTAGAATATTATTGTCAGAGGAGACACAGTCCTGATCTTCAGTTGTTTAAGTATTTTCCATAAAATAAATTTCTAGTCTGGATTATGATGTTTATCATAGGATTTCTCATTATAATCACTTAAGTTATACAAGGCCTTTCTAAGGACTCAGGTATTGATAGAATCACACAGGGTAAATCATATCTTAGCCACTATTTCTCTATCAGGATCATGGGCAGTCATTCCTCTGCTCCTAAGACCCAGTGAGGCTGATAACTTTTGAAAAGTACACAGCAAGTCAGCAAGAGTTTCAGAAATGAAAGTGGCATTATCAATTTCATTGTACTTTTCAACCAACAAATGAGTCAGTAATCTAGCTCTGATTCCCAGGAAGACATGTCTAATTCATGAAAACTGTCATAAAAAGTATTCCAGCTTGAGGTTTAAATAAAGATATAAAAGATTAAGGAAGCCATGAAAAATAGGGCTTGGACAAAGGCATATTTTTGGAAAGTTCAATATTATAAATATCCAGACCCAAATCAGGATCTGACATTTTTCTTTTTGAGAACAGAAAAGTGAGGCAATCATTTTAAATCAACGTCTTAATAGAATTCATGAACAATTCTGTTAGGTTATTCCACATTTCTTTTCTCATTCAATGTTATCAATAAACCTGAAGAGGTAAATCTCATCATTTTAATATCATACCTGGGGAAACTGAGCCTTAGAGTTAATGGAACCTGTCCAACATTACTCAGCTAATGAATGATTACTGCAGAGCAGGCTCCAGTGCTTGTTTCTGAACCATGTGGCTTAGAAATCACAAATGCATGCTCAACATGAGAATTGAATAGTTAAAATTTCCAAGTGTTGAAAGTGAGCTTCAAACAGCATGAATATACTCACAGAGCAAAGCAGGTCAGATATTTAAGGGCTTTGATCAACGCAGCACCAGATTGGTCCTTAATCTCCTCCTCCGTGCCACATATCATTTCTGAACCTCAGCAAACTTAGTGCCATCTACCGTGTATCATATATTGTCTTTGAAAGCCAAACTAAAAGAAATCCTGTTTGTTTTATAGACATGGAACCCTGTCTTTAAGTTATACCAGGCTTAAGGTGATTTCAGTTTTGGCTTTTAGCATGAGTAAGTGTGCCATTAAAATAAAAAAAAAACAACAACAACTCCTGATCACTATTTCTAAGTTCTATGCAAATTAAGTTATACCCATCAGCAAAAGTATTAAATGTTTGGACAGAGCCAGGAGTTTATATACTATTTCCAAATTATAAGCATATAACTCAAGGCGAAAAACTTGAAAAAGTTCTTTCAGTAAGGCAAGAATTGGAGTGAACCATAATATAAATACTGAGTACAATGGATTTTAGGTCAAATACTTCCTTTAATAGTTTGTGATCTCAAACAAGTAGTTAACTTGTTGAGAACTCAGCTTCTTCAGATGTAAATGAAAGAACACAACTAAATGACTTATAAAAATCACCTTCAATTCTCCATTCACTCTACTATCTATTATATGTTTGGTTAGAATGTATAAGGAAAGATAGTATTTGTTTAGAATTAGCAGGACACCCTTCTTGTGAAATGCTTAACACAATTCTATATTGCAAGTCCCATTTGGAATGTTAACCTTTCAGAAAGTTAGAAAGAACTTTTGAAACTTGCTTTGCCCAGGACTACTTAGGCTAATGTGAGGGTCCTTCATAGGCAGTAGGGTAATTGATGATGCCTTTGGTAATTGTTGCTGGGCAATTACTCTCATTGCTCTATAGGTGGGAGGCATTGCTGGAAACAATACAATAATACTACTACTAATAATAACAAAACTAATAATAGTAGTAGTGGAGGCAAGATAATGCAGTAGTGATGAGGAGGAGGAGGATGGGAGTGGGAATAGTGGAGGTGGTAGCAGCAGTAACAGTAATAACAGCTGTAGCAGTCAGTGACTAGTAATACACCCTGACATTCCACTTATGGGTACAAACACTGCTACCATGAGAATGGGGCAAATTTTATTCTGTTTGAGTGCAGAGTCTCACCTTTTCCATTAAACTCTCTGTCAAATAAACTCTATGTATGTTAATATGTTTGTTTGTTTTTATCCTTAGACCAGACTGCTGAAGAGGGTTATCTAATTTTGAAATATACTATTTTTTTTCAGAAAAGCTATACCACAGACATTTAAAAAAGAGTCAGAGATTTTCTAATGGCAAAAAATGTGCACATAATACACTTTTAACTGAATACATACATATATATTCTAATTGTACAAAATGTATTGCATATATATGAGAAAGAGAGTAAGATACTTGTAGAGTAATATATCTTGTTTTTCTTCTTTATAATATATTTATTTCTAGGTTTTTACAATATATATGTATTTCTTTTATCATGGGGGAGGAAAACCAAGCAATGAGTATTACAACAAAATCTGTTTAAGGATTAATATGCCATTACAAGGACACATCAGCAGTAAAAATAAAGCAAGATTGCAATACTTACTGCAGGGGAGCAGAGCTGGCCTTGTCACTGTACAATAGGTCTATCAATGTGGCAAGATGTTTAAAGCTGATGCAGACAAAGACCAAAGCTTTCAATAGGTGAGGGGGAAATTGCAGCATATGTCTTCATTATCAGAGCAAACACTAACAAAGACTGTGATAGCAGAAACTAAGACATACCCCTTACAAGGTCCAATGCTATTCCCCTATATTACATGGTCTTTTTTTTTTTAACTCTGTGGAGCTGTAAAAACAGTGTCTTCATTATTTTAATATATCACATTTGCAGTGTCCTGTACACTGGTTTTACAGAAGTCCTCTATAACAAAGATTTTGAAGGAAAGGAAACTTGTGTTTTGAAATCCCAGTAAGGATTCTTTTTCATTTTAAACCACAGGAAACCCTTTACTGGTATGCAACCAGGCTTAATATCACTGATCCTAACCAAATTCATCTATCTAGATTTGCAAAGTAATCCCAGGTGCAGTAATAAAGCAAAAAATCCATCTGCTGTGTTCTAGCCACGGATATTATGTAAGGCTAAACAGGATGCCTGAACCTGGCAATCCTATTTCCCTGAACTAAAAAAGTAAAAAATATATAAAAGAAGTTTCACATTACTAGGGAGATGTTGCACAATAAGATAGGAATTCAGATCTATATTAGACTTCTGTTCATATTATTCAAGATTACTAGATTGACGTTTGCTTTATGAAACATAAGAATTTCCTACACTGGTAGAATAAAGTAGCTTAAGTTGGCAGCTTACATATAAAATAGAACGCTACAATGCAACAGAACAAATATTTGGACTAAACCCTGAGGAAGAATTATGCTCTATCTATAAAGGGAGTTTTAAGTCTCAAAACTAAAAAGCCTATTTGAAGAAGTAGGTGAATAGCTCACTGTTGCAGATGTAGCCATAGGTAAGAGGTAAAACGAGCTCACTCACAACAAATGCATCATGCCATGTCTACACAGACCTCTCATGATCAATGGAATTGGACAAATGGAAGAAGTAAACCTAGAGGGTAAATTAGATTTAGAAAAGTACATGTGTTCCTTATATGTTAAACATACACATACCACAGAATCCAGACACTCCCCTCTTAGGTATTTACCCATGTGACATGAAAGAACATAGTGATGCAAAGAGGTATACAAATCATGAGAGCAGCTGGATTTATAATCACCAAGAAGTGAGAATGACTCCGATGTCCATCACTAGAGGAATGGCAGAATTGTATGTCCGTTTAATAGAATATTATTCAATTATAAAAATGAACAGATTGTGGATACAAATAACATCATGGATGGATCTCAAAATAATTGTGCTGAGTGAAAGAACCTTAATAAGGGTACATATTATATGATACTACTTATAAAACATTCCAGAAAATGCTAATCAATCTTCAGTAACAGAAGTCAGATTTTGGTCATTTGGGGTCTAGGGGAAGAGGTGATTATATTACAAAGGACATCAGTGATTTTTTGGTTTTGATGTATGTTTCCTGTCTTGATTGTAGTATAATTTTAGGGCTACATATGTATATCTATAAAACATACCAAATTATATGCTTTAATATTCACAGTTTATAAAATGCCAATTATACATCAATAATTTTATCAAAAAAACCTTGTATTTCATTATTCAAATGCCTTTTTAAATATATTGATATATTACATAAAGTAACAATTGTTTGCTTAGCCCAAGCCAATAATTATAAATGGGACCATGCAATGTGAAGCTGTGTTGAACAAGTACATGAAAGTAGTTCTGCAAGTTCATTTTTAATCAATTAATATAAAACTCTTTTTGCTATTTAATACAGTGAACCTCAATTCATAGTAACTGCATATACACCAAAAATATTAGTTTTCTTATCAATATTAATGCTAAATATTAAATTGTTATGAAAAATGAGGTTTAGTTCACAGACACCTTTTCCATGGGTCATCCCAATAGAGGTGCATAGAGATCAAGAAATAGTAAACTTTAGTAAGAAAATTCCAACCGAAGGTTTTTCTATTTTGATATCAATGTTAAATGACCTCTGATAAGAATAGTAATATATTATAGCTGCAATGTGATTTTTTCATCATTTAGCTGTATTTATAAAAATACTAAACTAAGCTTTATACTTTTTTAATACACTCAAGGCAAAGGTTTTTTAAAAAAAAAAATAGTAGTAAAATCCTTATCTTAAATGAAATTATAGAATGCTATATTAAGAACAATGAAAAAGTGAATATGTAATTCTTCTGACTACAGCGTAAAGCTGTGAAATTGGTGTGTGTGCATGAGTGTAGATATGTATGCAGCCTGGACAGTTAGGTTCCTCCTCTGTCCACCTTTAATGCAGTTCAGGAAATAATTTCACTCATGCTAATTACCCCAAAACAACTACTTAAGTGATATTATGCTTTCACTTTGGGGAGTTTAATCTTCCACATTTCACCGGAAGTTGATCCATGATATTTCAGGAAGGAATTGTCAAACTTTAATGTGCAGAATTAAAGATAATAATATATGCCTATACTTCTTCCTATTTATAACAAATATGACTATGTGTTTAGTTGATACAATACTGTTTAAAATATAACAATAAAATAAGAAGATAGCAATTACAATTTGCCATCCGCTTTACTCGTGTTGTTTTGACCTGCCTTTTCCAGTACCATTCCTCTCTGTTATTACTCCCTTCTGGATTTATCTAGAAGTAGTCTTTGATGTCACCAGCACCACGCTGTGCATCTATTGATAAAAAATTGTTACTTTATAACATTCACTCAAATTATTTTTGGATGAACAGTATTAATTCATCTATATACAACACTTAAGTGCTATGTTAAATGAAACTAACAATGACATATACTAAGAACAAAAATTTGTTTTCTAGTCTGACCAAAATAAATCATAAGCACTCTTATTGTCAGCTAAATTGATTTTTCTTTCTTTTTAATCTCACCTTTCATTATTATCTTTCTGCCGATTCAAAGTAATTTAGTATGCCAATAACTTTTTTGCTAACATTGTTTTGTCTTAACATTTTTCCCCCTGAATATATCATCCATTATCCAGAAACCAGAAATAAAATTTGGTCTCCATAAAAAGAGACATTGTTTAAAAATTAGTTTTACAAAAAGAAGCACCATCTACTTTAGAACAGAATTTCTGTTATCAAAATTACAAGATGAAAAAGTAAATCATAAAAGAATTTGCTATGTTTAATTTTCTTAACTACAAAAACTGTGATGTTTGTGTATATGTGTGATGAGGACATGTGTGGCATTATTATTTTTAAATTTGAAGATATCAAAATTAAAAAAATTCAAACAAATGTATATTGCATTGAGAAGGTATTTATAGATTACTGTTATAAAGTACAGTTTAGATTAGGGAACTGTCAAATTATATGAGGACATCCTTACAAAGCTAATGCAACATAGTCTAAGTCCTGTGTACTAAGATTTAGTAAAAATTTTATTAATATTAAAATATATATTCACATTCTCCTATCAACATACACCTTTATTTGCATAATCAAAACTTTTTTGGTCAGAGTAATGGCGGGGTAGGAAGCGATACCGATAAATCTCCCCCAAAACTCAACAAGATCTTCAACCAGAAACAGAAAAACCTATCCTTGGAGCCTCCAGATGATTTGCAATAAACCCAAAAGTATGGTCGAGTGAAAAATTGGCTAAATATATAACCAAACCCTGAAGGAAAAAGGGAGTAAGAAATGCTCCGCCTTCCTCACTAACCTAAACAGGGCGGCTTTCTCTGGTAACTGTGAATATAGAAACTGAGGCGGGCAAAGGGGGTGAATAGATCCAGGCCGCGGCACAAACGGCCGAACCAGGCTGTGGCACGAAGATCCAAGCCGAGGAAAAACTGGTCCTGTGGCAACCCGGGCAATACAAGCTAACACTCGCGCCAAACCCAAACAAAGAAAGACAAGCAGGGCAGCCATTTTACCCGATCTCCTGGTCAGCTCACATGCAGTTAGTGGGCGAGAGATTTTTTCCTAAGACCCGGGAGTGGGTGCCCGTGTTACAACACAGAGAGGCAGAGTCAGAGGTCTTTCTGTGGGCTGAAAGCAGAATCTCTGGGAAGCCCCAGGACCCTGGGAAAGCCGTGCACGGGAAGGAGCGAGAACTAATTCCAACGGTGGAACTTTTCCGTGCTGGTGGGGGTTGAACTCAGAGGGAAACGCGGCCAGCCTCATATCCTGGTCTGTGCGCGCAGATAGTGAGCGAGAGATTCCTCCGAGTGCCTCGGCAGTGCGCGCCCGTGTTATCGCACAGTGGGGCAGAGTCAGGGGCCTTTGTGTGGGCCAAAGCGGAATCTCAGGCTGCCCCAGCGCCTTACAAAAGCCGCGCAAGGGGATGGAGCGAGAGCCAATTCCAATGCTGCAACTTTTCCGTGCGGTTGGGGGTTTCACTCAGAGCGTGAGACTGTTGGCCGGATATCCTGGTCTGCGCACGCAGATAGTGAGCAAGAGTTTTCTCCAAGCGCCCTGGAAGTGGGCGCCCACCTGTGTTACTGGACAGAGTGGCAGAGCCAGAGGTCTTTCAGTGGGCAGAAAGCCCGCCTGATTATGCTAGCAGCTCTGACTGACTGAGCCTTACCCAGAGCCCTGTGCTGAGTGGAAATAAAGTGGGGAGTTGCCAGCTCTTTGAGCCTCTTACAATCCAGGCAGAGGCAGCAGCAACCCCATAGCTGGATTATCAGGCTAGTAATTGAGGAAGGAAAGACTAGGAGAAAGGCTCCAGGAACACGGACTCTCTTACTGTCAGAGCCTATAAATGCTAATGAGCCTCGACTGCCAATGAGACTAAAGCACAATACATGACATTGCCATAGAGACTTATCAACTGCAAACCTCTACCTGAGTGTGCCAAAGGGGCAGAACCCAGGGTACAGAGTCACCGACCAGGAAGAGGGAGAGAAAAGAAAAAGCAAGAAGATAACCTCTCAAAATCAAGAATAATCTGCAGACTTTATAACCTATCCCATTTTATTATATTTGTTTGTTTGTTTCTCTTATCTTCATTCTTGATATTTTTTTTCCTCCTCCAATTTGGCCGATTAACTCTCTGCTGGTCTTACTCTCTCCTCTCCTTGAACTACACTACCCATAAGTGTTACATCTCCCATTATCTTTTCTTTCCTCTTCCTTTCTCTATATGAAGGTTGCACTCCAAAACCCTTAACACTCTCTCTCTCTCCTCTTTTTTCTTTTTTCTTCCTTTAGTGGTTCCCTCTGTTTTTCTATCTCTCTCTTTCTTTTCTCCCTCTATATTAGTTTCTTCCTTTCTCCTTTACATCTCCTCTCATTCAAACCTCAATAACAAACAAATTATCTTATCTGGGACTCAAAATTATGTTTGTGGAATTTTTGGGTTTTTTTATTTCACCATTTTAACTCACTAGCAGTGCTCCCATCCCTGGCTCTCCATTTTATCTAGTACTTGTTCCACTAAATACAATAATAATTTTTTAATTTGTCCCCCCATTTTTGTTTTCCTCTTATTCCTCTCATCATAACTCTTAGACAACCAACATCTAAAAGCAAATCATTTTATTCTTGACCCAAATTTTTTTCTTATTTGTTTTTTGTGGGTCCATACCCCCTTCTTTTTTCTTTTCTTTTTTTTTCTTTTTTTTTTTTGCCCCTTTATTACTTTCCCCATATTCAGGCCCTCCATTACAGGCATTGTTTGTTATAATTCACAGTTCACCACAAGATTTTCTCAAGAAAGAGGTGATAGGAGAGGAGAGGAAAAAAGGAGGGGGGGAATAATTTCCTTTTTTTAATTTTTAATTTTATTTTATTTTTCTTTATTTCATTATTATTTTTTTTAAAAAAAACAACTCTTTTCGATTTTTTATTTTTTTAACTTTTTATTCTTTATTAAATCTCATTAATACTATCAACAAAACCACCCTCAGATGCCATTAAGGAAGAGAAAATCGAATATCATGGATACAAAAGAAAGAGAGGTAACACAGCTAGATGAGGAAAAATCTATGGAGAAAAAATTTAATATAGTGGAAACCTTGGAGCTAAATGACAGAGAATGCAAGATAGAAATCCTAAAAATCCTCCAAGATATACAAGAAAACACAGAAAGGCAATTTAGGGAGCTCAGAAAACAACTCAATGAACACAAAGAATATATGTCCAAGGAAATTGAAACTATAAAAACAAATCAAACAGAGATGAAAAACTCAATTCACGAGCTGAAAAACGAAGTAACAAGCTTAGCTAATAGAACACGTCAGATAGAAGAGAGGATTAGTGAAATAGAAGACAAGCAACTTGAGACACAACAGAGAGAAGAAAGAGACTCAAAAATTAAAAAAAATGAGATAGCCCTACAAGAATTATCTGACTCCATCAAAAAGAATAACATAAGAAAAATAGGTATATCAGAGGGAGAAGAGAGAGAAAATGCAATGGAGAACATACTCAAACAAATAATAGATGAGAACTTCCCAAGCCTGTGGAAAGAACTAAAGCCTCAAGTTCAAGAAGCAAACAGAACTCCGAGTTTTCTTAACCCCAACAAACCTACTCCAAGGCATATTATAATGAAATTGACACAAACCAACAGCAAAGAAAAAATTCTCAGGGAAAAGAAGAATACAACATATAAAGGAAGGCCCATTAGATTATCATCAGATTTCTCAGCAGAAACTCTACAAGCTAGAAGAGAGTGGACCCCAATATTTAAAGTCCTGAAAGAGAGGAACTTTCCGCCACGAATACTATACCCATCAAAGCTATCCTTCAAATACGAAGGAGAAATAAAAACATTCACAGATACAGAAAAGATGAGGGAATTTATCATCAGAAAACCCCCACTCCAGGAATTACTAAAGGGGGTTCTCCAATCAGATACAAAGAACAAAAAAAAAAACAGAGCCAGAAGTAAAAGCTCCAAGAAGAACACAATAAAACCAAATTTAAACTGTGACAACAACAAAAAGAAGGAGGGGGAGAAGATGGAGATTAACAGTAGCAAAGGACGATGGAGTGCAAAAGTACTCACAAAATAGTTCGCTACAATGAACAGGGTAGGAACCCTTTTCATTACTCAAAGGTAACCACCATTGAAAAAACCACCACAGAAGCACATGAGATAAAAAAGATAGCAACAGAGGAAAGATATATGGAATACAACCAAATAAAAACAAAAGATAGAAAAACGAAAGAGAAGGATCAAACAAGACACAAAACTAACAGAAAGCAAGATATAAAATGGCAATAGGGAACTCACAAGTGTCAATAATTACACTAAATATAAATGGATTAATCTCACCAATAAAAAGGCACAGAGTAGCAGAATGGATTAAAAAAGAAAATCCAACTGTATGCTGCCTACAGGAAACTCATCTAAGTAACAAAGATAAAAACAAATTCAAAGTGAAAGGCTGGAAAACAATACTCCAAGCAAATAACATCCAAAAAAAGCAGGTGTAGCAATATTCATATCAGATAATGCTGACTACAAGACAGGAAAAGTACTCAGAGACAAAAATGGCCATTTCATAATGGCTAAGGGGACACTGAATCAAGAAGACATAACAATTCTTAATATATATGCACCAAACCAAGGAGCACCAAAATATATAAGGCAGCTACTTATTGATCTTAAAACAAAAACTGACAAAAACACAATCATACTTGGAGACCTCAATACACCGCTGACGGCTCTAGATCGGTCATCCAAACAGAGAATCAACAAAGACATAGTGGCCTTAAACAAAACATCAGAGCACCTGGATATGATAGACATCTATAGGACATTTTATCCCAAAGTGACTGAGTATACATTTTTCTCCAGTGTACATGGATCATTCTCAAGAATTGACCATATGTTGGGCCACAAAAACAACATCAGCAAATTCAGAAAAATTGAAGTTGTACCAAGCATATTTTCTGATCATAAAGCCTTGAAACTAGAATTCAACTGCAAAAAAGAGGAAAAAAATCCCACAAAAATGTGGAAACTAAACAACATACTTTTAAAAAATGAATGGGTCAAAGAAGAAATAAGTGTAGAGATCAAAAGATATATACAGACTAATGAAAATGACAATACGACATATCAGAATCTATGGGATGCAGCAAAAGCAGTGATAAGAGGGAAGTTCATATCACTTCAGGCATATATGAACAAACAAGAGAAAGCCCAACTGAACCACTTAACTTCCCACCTTAAGGAACTAGAAAAAGAAGAACAAAGAAAATCCAAAACCAGCCAAAGAAAGGAGATAATAATAATCAGAGCAGAAATAAATGAATTAGAGAACAGAAAAACTATAGAAAAAATTAATAGAACAAGGAGCTGGTTCTTTGAAAAGAACAACAAAATTGACAAACCCTTGGCAAGACTTAACAAGAAAAAAAGAGAAAGAACTCATATAAACAAAAATCACCACGGACACCGTAGGTATACAAAGAATTATTGTAGAATACTATGAAAAACTTTATGCCACTAAATTCAACAACCTAGAAGAAATGGATAAATTCCTAGAACAATACAACCTTCCTAGACTGAGTCAAGAAGACGCAGAAAGCCTAAACAGACCTATTAGTAGAGAAGAAATAGAAAAAACCATTAAAAACCTCCCCAAAAATAAAAGTCCAGGCCCTGACGGCTATACCAGTGAATTTTATCAAACATTCAAAGAAGACTTGGTTCCTATTCTACTCAAAGTCTTCCAAAAAATTGAAGAAGAAGCAATACTTCCAAACACATTTTATGAGGCCAACATAACCCTCATACCAAAACCAGGCAAGGATGGCACAAAAAAAGAAAACTACAGACCAATATCTCTAATGAATACAGATGCTAAAATACTAAACAAAATACTAGCACATTGAATACAACAACATATTAAAAAAATAATACATCATGATCAAGTGGGATTCATCCCAGAATCTCAAGGATGGTTCAACATATGTAAAACGGTTAATGTAATACACCATATCAACAAAACAAAGAACAAAAACCACATGATCTTATCAATAGATGCAGAAAAGGCTTTCGAAAAAATACAACACAACTTTATGTTTAAGACACTCAACAAAATGGGTATAAAAGGAAAAATCTCAACATGATAAAGGCCATATATGATAAACCATCAGCCAACATCATATTAAATGGCATAAAACTGAGGACTTTCCACCTTAAATCAGTAACAAGACAGGGTTGTCCACTCTCTCCACTCTTATTTAATGTGGTACTAGAGGTTCTAGCCAGAGCAATCAGACAAGACAGAGAAATAAAAGGCATCCATATCGGAAAAGAAGAAGTAAAGGTATCACTTTTTGCAGATGATATGATCCTATAATTCGAAAACCCCAAAGAATCCACAAAAAGACTACTAGAAACAATAAGCCAATACAGTAATTTCGCAGGATACAAAATTAACATACAGAAGTCAATAGCCTTTCTATATGCCAACAATGAAACAATTGAGAACGAACTCAAAAGAATAATCCCCTTCACAATTGCAACAAAAAAAATACTTAGAAATAAACATAACAAAGAATGTAAAGGACTTATATAATGAAAACAATAAACCATTGTTAAGGGAAATCGAAAAAGATATAATGAGATGGAAGAATATACCTTGTTCTTGGCTAGGAAGAATAAATATAATCAAAATGGCTATATTATCCAAAGCAATATACAAATTTGATGCAATTCCCATCAAACTTCCAAGGACATTTTTTAAAGAAATAGAGCAAAAAATCACCAGATTTATATGGAACTATAAAAATCCCCAAATAGCCAAAGCAATCCTAAAGAAAAAGAATGAAGCTGGGGGCATTACAATACCTGACTTCAAACTCTATTATAGGGCCACGACAATCAAAACAGCATGGTATTGGCAGAAAAATAGACACTCAGACCAATGGAACAGAATACAAAGTCCAGAAATAAAACCACATATATATAGTCAAATAATTTTTGATAAAGGGGCCAACAACACACAATGGAGAAAAGAAAGCCTCTTCAATAAATGGTGCTGGGAAAACTGGAAAGCCACATGCAAAAGAATGAAACTGGACTACAGTTTGTCCCCCTGCACAAAAATTAACTCAAAATGGATCAAAGATCTAAACATAAGACCTGAAACAGTTAAGTACATAGAAGAAGACATAGGTACTCAACTCATGGACCTGGGTTTTAAAGAGCATTTTATGAATTTGACTCCACAGGCAAGAGAAGTGAAGGCAAAAATTAATGAATGGGACTACATCAGACTAAGAAGTTTTTGCTCAGCAAGAGAAACTGATAACAAAATAAGCAGAAAGCCAACTAAATGGGAAATGATATTTTCAAACAATAGCTCAGATAAGGGCCTAATATCCAAAATATACAAAGAACTCATAAAACTCAACAACAAACAAACAAACAATCCAATAAAAAAATGGGAAGAGGATATGAACAGACACTTCTCCCAGGAAGAAATACAAATGGCCAACAGATATATGAAAAGATGCTCATCTTCTTTAGCTATTAGAGAAATGCAAATCAAAACTGCAATGAGATACCACCTCATACCTGTTAGATTAGCTATTATTAGCAAGACAGGTAATAGCAAATGTTGGAGAGGCTGTGGAGAAAAAGAAACCCTCATACACTGTTGGTGGGAATGTAAAGTAGTACAACCATTATGGAAGAAAGTATGGTGGTTCCTCAAAAAACTGAAAATAGAACTACCTTATGACCCAGCAATCCCTCTACTGGGTATATACCCCAAAAACTCAGAAACATTGATACGTAAAGACACATGCAGCCCCATGTTTATTGCAGCATTGTTCACAGTGGCCAGGACATGGAAACAACCAAAAAGCCCATCAATAGATGACTGGATAAAGAAGATGTGGCACATATACACTATGGAATACTACTCAGCCATAAGAAATGATGACATGGGATCATTTACAGCAAAATGGTAGGATCTTGATAACATTATACAAAATGAAATAAGTAAATCAGAAAAAACCAGGAACTGCATTATTCCATATGTAGGTGGGACATAAAAGTGAAACTAAGAGACATTGATAAGAGTGTGGTGGTTACGGGGGGGAGGGGGGAATGGGATAGGGAAAGTGGGAGGGGGAGGGGCACAAAGAAAACAAGATAGAAGGTGACAGAGAACAATCTGACTTTGAGTGATGGGTATGCAACATAATTGAACGACAAGATAACCTGGACTTGTTATCTTTGAATATATGTATCCTGATTTATTGATGTCACCCCATTAAAAAAATAAAATTATTTTTAAAAAAATTTAGAAAAAAAAAACTTTTTTATTATTTTCTCACTATACTCACAGATTGTTTAAACTTAGTGTTAAAGTGAATAGTGGAGTGGACCTCACAGTTTTCCAGGGTAAATTATTATTTTTTTTTATTCTGCTCAATCATCTTTTGATCCTTCTCTAAGGGATCAAACTATCTAAATATAGCTTTTGCTTTAGATATCAATTCTGGAACCTGTGTATAATGAAAATAAAATAACTTAGTATTATATATTAAACTGAATAAGAAGTAAGTTAAAATATTTTGTGGCAAGAAGTCAAAATTACCAGGTTCTCATTCTTACTTTTATTCATTCACTTTATTTATTTATTTATTTTTAGATTTTATTCATTCATTTTAGAGAGGAGAGACAGAGAGAAGGGGGGAGGAACAGGAAGCATCAACTCCCATATGTGCCTTGACCAGACAGGGCCAGGGTTTTGAACTGGTGACCTCAGCACTCCAGGTCGACATTTTATCCACTGTGCCACCATAGGTAGGCATTTTTTTTCTCTAGTTATTTTTTTATTTAATAAGTTTTTATTAAAATGCATAATACTGTGGTAGTTGCTAATCAGAAAATTCCATGAAGAACTAATATGTACCAAAGGAGTCCCCTATGTAATAGAATAATAACATTTAATTACTCTGTGACCCTGAAAAAGCAATTTGGTACTTGGTTTCATATACTGTAAATTAAAGATAGTTGCCCTTGACTTCTTTATGTTCCACATTTTACCATTTCTTCACTGAATGTAATTATAGTCAACGTGTGCATAGCTTATATAAGGCTACAAGTAATTTGACTCAGGGCAGATTGTGGATTGCCTGCCTGCCATTGTGAGGGGCTGTTTTACTATTTGTTTACCTGCTGTCTTGAGAGGTGGTTTTTTCCTGCCTGTTTGCTTGTCCACCCTTGTGAGAATCTACTAAGCAGTAGTGGCTCACCACCTTCTGGCTCCACAGTTCTTCTACCATCTGCCCGAATCCAATGTGAACCAGCCTGGCCATTACACTAAGGGTCCCAGTCTTACAGTCAACCCCACATACAGTTTCAAAGACTTTACCTTCAGAAACCCCACCTTGTTCTTAAAGAGAAGATTAAAAAAAAAAAAAAAAAACAAAAGAACAACTTAAGTCTCAAGCAAGAGGAGATGATAAAGAAAGAATATTTTCAAATATTCCTAGAGCATTCTCTGTCACATAGGTTGCCACTCCAGGTAAAATGTATACAATTTCAGCCCACTCTTGAGTCCTCTCTCACCTAAGTGCAGGTGGGTTTGAAATGAGAAATACTTATGAAGTTCATCTTCCAGGCGGAAGCCCACTAAGAGACTTATATTTAAGCATAGAATTATACAATGTTTCCCCTCCCTCACTTTACCATCACATTAAAACAATACTGAATTATAATAACAGTGGATTTTAGCTGTAAGAATTGCAAAGAGCAGCCTGACTATGTGGTGGCACAGTGGATAAAGCATTTGACTGAGATCCAAAGACCCAGGTTCAAAAACCTGAGGTTGCCAGCTTGAGTTTGGGCTCATCATAGTTGCTGGCTTGAGCCCAAAGATCATTGTCTTGAAGCCCAAAGCAAATCAATACACAATAAGTGCTGGCGAGGGTGTGGAGAAAAGGGAACCCTCCTGCACTGCTGGTGGAAATGCAGACTGGTGTAGCCACTGTGGAAAACAGTATGGAGTTTCTTCAAAAAATTAAAAATAGAACTACCTTTTGATGCAGCTATCCCACATTTAGGAATATATCCTAAGAATACCAAATCACTGATTCAAAAGAAGATTTCCATCCCCATGTTTATTGCAGTATTGTTTACAATAGCCAAGATCTAAAAACAGCTGAAGTGTCTGTCAGTGGATGAGTGGATTAAAAAGCTGTGGTACATACACACAGTGGAATACTACGTGGCCATGAAAAAGAAGAAAATCTTATCTTTTGCAATGGAATGGGTGGACTTGGAGATTATTATGCTAAGTGAAATAAGGCAGGCAGAGAAAGACAAGTAACATATAATCTCATTTTAATGTGAATCAAATGAATAAAGTGAACTGAGAAACAAAACAGAGGCAGAGGCAGATGCAGAGGGACAGCTGTCAGAGGGAAGGGGAATGAGGGGATGGAATCAGAGAAGGTAAAAGGTTAGTGAAATTATATATACATAACACAGAGATATAGATAACAGGACAGCAAATCTCAGAGGGAAGGGGGAAGTGGGGCAATGGGGGACAAAGGGGTGGGTATGAGGGAGTTATATTGAGTGTGCCATTTGAATTCACGTTAACACAATATATTAAAATTAATAAAAAAATTAAAAATAAATATAGATATTTAGAAGTGTAAAAAAATATATGGCCATATAATATAAAGAGTTAGATAAACATAGAATTACAATGGTATGTATGAAAAATAATACAATAATTTCTAAGATGCAATAAAACAAAAATAAACTCTGAAAAAAAAAAGAAAAAAAAGCTGTGATTACATTACACAATGGAATATTACACGGCCATAAAAAGAAAATCTAGCTTTTTGCTATGGCATGGATGAACCCAGAGATTATTATGCTAAGTGAAACAAGACAGGCAGAGAAAGTCAAATACCGTATGATCTCACTTACAGTATATGTGGAATCTAATGAACACAATAAACTGAGGAACACAATAGAAACAGAGGCAGGGTCACAGAGAACAGAAGGACAGTTGTCAGAGGGAAGGTGTAAGAGGGGACAAAATTAAAGAATTGAAGGAATTAGCCAAATTGTATATAAATACCCGCAGATATCGACAACAGGGTAGCAATTCCCAGAGGAAAAGTGGGGATGGAGGTAGGGGGCGGTGGGGACAAAGAGGTGTAGCAGGGATGGAAAGAGACTTTGCATGGGGCATGAGGGGGCACAATGTGGTGGGTAGAGGGTTTTTTTTTTATTCATTTTTTTTTTTAAGAGGAGAGAGAGACAGAGAGGGAGAGAGAGGAGAGAGAGACAGAGAGAGAGAGAAGGGGGGAGGAGCTGGAAGCATCAACTCCCATATGTGCCTTGACCAGGCAAGCCCAGGGTTTCGAACCGGCGACCTCAGCATTTCCAGGTCAACACTTTATCCACTGCGCCACCACAGGTCAAGAGGGTTTTTATATTGAGTGGGACACTTGAAGCCATGTCAACACAGGAATTAAATATAAACGTTTAAAAAGAAAGGAAAGTGATCTTGAGTCTAAACAAAACAAAACAGAAAAAATCAATGACCCTTTTAAAAACAAACAACAAGCACTTAAGCAATATAATGAAAAGAAAACAATCTGTTTATAAGTGTGCTAGAAATACTAACATATTTAAAAACAAATTTAATAAGAAATACATGCTAGATCTTTTTAAGAAAACCTTTAAAATACTCCAGAAAGATACAAAATATATTTGAAGAGATAGAAAGGTGTCCCATGACCTACTATAAAAAATTAAATATTGTCTGACCTGTGGTGGTGCAGTGGATAAAGCATCGACCTGGACAGCTGAGGTTGCCGGTTCGAAACCCTGGGCTTGCCTGATCAAGGTACATATGGGAGTTGATGCTTTCTGCTCCTCCCTCACTTCTCTCTCTCTCTCTCTCTCTCTCTCTCTCTCTCTCTCTCTCTCCCTTTTCTCTAAAATGAATAAATAAATAAAAATAATTTTAAAGATTAAATATTATAAATATATGTACTTTCCCTTTGAATAGTGAGATTTTTTTCATGCTCACTGACCCCTGAGAGTTTTTGTTTTTCAAAAAATAAAATTAGTTCCTGTTCCAGTTTAATTAACTTAAAATTATGTTCATTTGATCACCAATTTATGGAAACAAGAAGAATGTACATTTGCCTTTTTTTAATGTTGCCTTACACATGTATGATCATACTCTGGATGGTCAGGAGGCACGAGGACGCACATGAACATTCGTACTACTCAAAGGGTTAATATAGTTTTATACTATTTTAAGAAACATATTACCATATATTTTCAAGTACAAAACTAATTGGAAAAACATTTATGAATATCTCAGAAACCCCTGAAAAACAAAAAAGATCAAAGAAGGAGGACTAGCTCTATCAGAAAAAAGTACATACATGCTAAATGCTCTAAAATCAATGTATTTGGTTTTTAAATCTATAGAACAATGTAACAGAAAGGAAAATCTAGAAATAAATCTGTGTAATATGGGAACTTCTTATTTAATACAAATAAACTTGCAGATATATTGGACAATGATGGACTTTTAAATAAGTGTTGTTAGGACAACTATATAGACATTAGGATAGTGAAACAAATATAAACTCCATACTGCACAGCAGAATAAATTTCAAATGAATAAAAAATATAAGTTAATAAAAAGAAACTATACACTAAGTAAAAAAAAATACCTGGATATACTACTGAATATATTATTCATATTATGGTTGCGGGTAAACTCTATTTATTATGACTGGAAAAAAGACACAATAAAGTAAAAGATGAAAAAATTCAGCTGTAGTACATGAATATGTTTAAAAGTACTTGGCGAAAACACCACAAGCAAATTTCTCAAATACTAAAAGATATTTTCTCCTATCCTACATTCCCTATGCATGTATATCAATGTCATAGCTACAGACATAATTACAAACTTAACCTACATTATTAATATTTTCTTCATCCTTAAGAACCAACCTCTGATTCAGAGCATTTGCCAATTTCTACCATGTAAGCATTCCCACGTGGCTTATTTCAGGTAATCATGTGACATCACCAAAGTAGGTGATGAGAAGAGAGGAATGACACACCAATGTATAGTATTTTTGCTGTGATAGATATAAATGTAGTAAAATAATGATAGGTTTATAGTATATATTACCTTTATATTATATATTATATTTATATAGATTTATATAGATTTTATATTATATATTTATATTATATTTATCTATTTATATTATATATATTTATATTATATATATTTATATATATTTATTTATTATCTATTATATTTATATATATTTATATTCATATATATATTATATTTTATATTTATATTTATATTATATTTATATTTATATAGATTTATAGTATGTATTACCTTTGCTTAATATACATTATTTTGGTTCTTGTCGGTTAATTAAGTTGGTTAAGAGCGTTGTCCCAAAACAAGGTTGAGGGTTTAATCCCTGGTCAGGGTACACAAGGGAAGCAACCCAAAAATCCACTACCTAGTGAAACAACAAATGCTTCCCTTCCCCCTCCCCTCTCTCTCCCTTCCTCTCTCTGTCTTGTTAAAAAATCAATAAAAGTTAAACCCTGAACAGATAGCTAGGTGGGTTGGAGTGTTGTCCAGGAGAACAGAGGTTGCCAATTTGATTTCCCGGTCAAGGCACATACAAGAGTAGCTTTATATTCCTGTCTCTCTTTATTTCATTGTAAATAATATAATTTGATTTTTAATAATAACTTTGTTTAACTAAAACTAGCTCAAAATATTCCTGAGATTTTAACCATCAGTTTTTCATCACACCATTGCTTTGATGTTTTCTGATGCAATTCAATGAAGATACAATATCACCTCTATCATATATTTGCAAAACATATTTAGTGTGAATCTAATCACAAGTAAACAATAAGGATAATCCAAAATGTGTGATATTTAACAAGCTCTCTGCTTAGAATCTTCAAAAAAAATGCCATGAGAGAGACAAGAAAAAAAAATAGTGGAGGGAGGACTGACTGTTCAGATCAAAGAAAGCAAAAACAAAGAGACACCATAACCAAGTACAATGCATAAATATTTCCCCCGCTCCCTGGAGTGGCGTGGGCAGGAAATTAGAAAGGTTTAAAAAAGTAAACTAAAAAGGATATATAGAGAAATTTAAATATGGGCCATATAGTAAATAATATAACATTAAATTCCTTAAGTGTGATAATAAAAGTGAGGTAAATTTGGACATTATTTTATTCTTATGAGAAGCATAGTTAGCAAAAATTGTGCATATATGTATAGAAAGGAATAAATTATATCTAAATATCTAAACAGAAAAAGAAAATGCAAAGTAAAATAGCAACAATTGTTGAACCCAAGTAAAGGACAAAATATCCCCAAGATGAAAAAAATCCTACATAGTCTTAATATATGAAAGAAATCACATTTATGTATATGCATATATATGTATGTGTATATATATTTGCTTCAAATTTATAGTTTTAAAAGCAATAGTGTCAAATGTTAGTCAGATCTATAATAATAATTTTAGTTACAATTTATTGAGCAACAGTTATGTATCAGAAACCTGACAATTCATTTTTTCCTATATTATCTGAATGTCCTGAGAGCCTAAGCCACATTATGAAATAATAATTTTTATTTTACAGGTAAGATAATCACCTTTAAACAGTGAATACCTTTGATCAGTAATACAATGGTTGCTACAATGCATAATGGCTGAAGAAAAGTTGTTTCTATGTGGTTAATTTTTTGTTAAGGCAGAGAAAACAATCGTAGGCTTATTTATTATTCTTTATGCATTTTTCTCATTTAATAATGAAAAGCCTTATTTCCAGGACTGATGCACAACAGTCAGACATCTGGGTCTTTTCATATTATTCTCTCTAAAAAAGTAATTTAAAGTTTATCTTCATGTTAATCATAATTTCTTTACAGTTTCAAATTTCGGCACGAAATGACCAGGAAAGCATAAGTTCTTCATCCCCACCCCACCCCCAGGTTTTCTGGTCATACTCTTCCCTGAACTGTGATTTTCTTCTACTAACTGAATAAAGGGACTTCTAAAATCTGATAGATTAACAATGAAATCTTTTACACCATTTCCTGAGATTCATCTCAGATTTATGGTTGCACACTTCGAGATAACATGATGCAGAAATGTTGGGCAAGAAATAAAACTATTTTTCCCTTTCTTACTTCAGCGGAGTACAATTTCCATTTATTCACACTGTATTTCCTCACACAATATATTCTTCAGACCAAAGGCTATAAATCTGAAAATATTTATAGGCAAGACTACCCCTGATACCATTTATACCTTGCTGGCATTCTGTTCCAGCTCCTCAGAGCCACTCATATCTCATATGAACGGCTTACAATATGCACTGACTTAGACTTTTCTCTGTTAAATGAAAGGTCTTTTTTTGACTACAGTACTCATAGTTTGAGTTATTATTAATAATAATAAATTGCTAATAAGTTAAAAGAAAATTGGCTATGAGAGTTCAGAGTTTTCCCAACTCTTGAGTTTTCCAGGTTTTACAAGTCAGTCTTTTTAAATTAAAGAATAATCAGCATAAAATATTACATTAGTTTCAGGTGTATGATCCACGAATCAGACATTTATACGTCATTTTTAAATTTTGAGGATGAGAGGCCCCTCCCCCTCTTCAACACATTTAAATTACAATATTTCTCGAATATAATCGAGGAGCCTGATTGTTCCTTTCAATGCGATTATGCAAGGTCATGGCAGACACTGCAAACTAGCATAGCTCTGCATAGAACTAAGAGGCAGCAGGGCCAGGTCTCAAATCCCCGAGATGTTTGGATCAGACTGTGATGGAATATCCTGAATCAAACTCCAGGAAACAGACTTTGTCTGTCTTCTTCCTGCTGTCATCTTCCCTAGTAATTTGGTGAGGAACCAGAAAGACGGAAAGGGCATGTTGCCACATAGAGGTTTTTGTGGTTTGAAAGTAGCCTTACTACTGAATACAAGGATCTTGCAGTTGCATGATGGGTGTGCAGGGTGTTAACAATGCTTTTGGGAGAAGACCTTTGGGAGAAGCTGAAGTTTTAAGCAGTCACTTCTTTTATGTGAAGGAGACAGAACAATATTTCAGCTAACTCACTGCCAGGCGAAGAGACTTTAGAAGTTCTCTGACTGAGATTCTATTTGTTACTCCTCAATATTCAAATTTTTACAAAAGCAGAGAGCTAGAGAAAGTATAACTTTATTTAGTTAAATCCCTTTTTTCTTCCAATTTTTTTTCCAGAGAAGTATGGCAAGGGACAATGAACTCAGAGAAAAAAATTTCATTTTTTAGATATATTGTAAGGGTGTGAACAACTCAAGAGCAAAGCAGAGAAATAAAAATAAAAATTCAGTCTCCCGGTATTCTATAATACAATGAGCCCCATGAAAAGTGACATTTGTATAAATTACTCTTTTTAATGATTTAAGCCTGAGCCCTAGGCCCAGTAAGCATTGAGGGCTCCATTTATCTTCAGATATGTGTCCTTTTCTATCAATAAAATGACCCATTGTTTACTGGTAATAGCCATTTAGGAACATTCTGTCTTACCCTGTAAACTACACACTGAATGATTAAAACAGATATTTGACTAGCTCATTTTTTCTTTAACTCCTATGTAAGAAAGTGTTAATTTGCCCTAGCCAGTTGGCTCAGAGGTAGAGCATTGGCCAGGTGTGTAGAAGTCCTGGGTTTGATTCCCAGTCAGGGGAAGCAACGATCTGCTTTTCCACCATCCTTCTCCCCTATCTTTCTTCCCCTCCTGCAGCCATGGCTCAAATGCTTCCAGCGACTTGGTCCTGAGCCTGAGGATTGTTCGATGGCCTCCTCTCAGGTGCTAAAATAGCTAGGTTGCCAGCAACAGAGCAGTGATACTAGATGGGCAGAGCACCGCCCCATAAGGGGCTTGCTGACCAGATCCCAGTGGAGGCTCTTGGGGTAGTGTCTCTTTCTCTCCACCTCTCACTACTTAATAAAAATAAATAAATAAAAATGTTAATTGGTTTTTTAAAGCAATCGGTTGTAATAAAAGTAAAATTTGACTTTTCAATCTATTAAATAGTTGATGGAGAGTATCTTCTCTCTCTTTTATTTAATTGATTGGTTTTAGAATGACAGAGAGAGAGAGAGAGAGAGAGAGAAGCATTCATTTGTTATTCCACTTAGTTGTGAATTCACTAGTCACTTTCAGTATGTGCCCTGACTGAAAATTTAAACCACTACCTAGGTCAGGGATAGGGAACCTTTTTGGCTGAGAGAGCCATGAATGTCATATATTTTAAAATGTAATTCTGTGAAAGCCATACAACGACCCTTGTATGTTAAACATTATCCAATAAAAATTTGGTGTTGTCCCGGAGGACAGCTGTGATTGGCTCCAGCCACCCGCAACCATGAACATGAGCAGTAGGAAATGAATGGATTGTAATACATCAGAATGTTTTATATATATTTTTTTTCTGTATTTTTCTGAAGCCGGAACGGGGAGAGACAGTCAGACAGACTCCCACATGCGCCAGACCGGGATCCACCCAGCACGCCCACCAGGGGGCGATGCTCTGCCCATCCGGGGCGTCGCTCTGTTGCGACCAGAGCCACTCTAGCGCCTGGGGCAGAGGCCAAGGAGCCATCCCCAGCGCCCGGGCCATCTTTGCTCCAATGGAGCCTCAGCTGCAGGAGGGGAAGAGAGAGACAGAGAGGAAGAAGAGGGGGAGGGGTGGAGAAGCAGAAGGGTATTTCTCCTGTGTGCCATGGCTGGGAATCGAACCCTGGACTTCCGCACGCCAGGCCGACTCTCTACCACTGAGCCAACCGGCCAGGGCCAATATATTTTTAACGTTATTATTATTTTTATTAAAGATTTGTCTGCAAGCCAGATTCAGCCAACAAAAGAGCCACATCTGGCTCGCGAGCCATAGGTTCCCGACCCCTGACCTAGGTGTTACAAGATGACATTTTAACTGAGCTAACTGACCAGACTAAATAACATTTTTCTTCATTTAAGTCATATTTTTTATGGTTCTTTTATTTTTTAAGGGAATCTAGAGTTGTTGCTGTTGTTGATGGTGGTTGAGGAGAAGGAGAAGCAGGGTTTAGGGTAGATGATAATCTAAGATCATTTACATAGAAAATTTTAAGAGGAAGCTTTTACTTGTATAGTTTGCTTAATGGTAATTAGTTTAATATTTAAAACTTTATGAACACATGAGATTATAAATTTACACTAGAGAGTACTTCAATTAATACAAAAAACAGCATAGAGATGATACCCTAGAATTTGAGAATTTAAAAAAAAATGCCCCCAGACAGTTTAAGATATAGTTAAAATGTGTGAAATCAACACATAATTGCTAATATCAGAGACAAAGATAATGGTCAGTTATGAGGAAAATTTCAACTCTAAAACAAACTAAACCTAGTTTGACTCAAACACACATACCCTAAGATTTTAAGGAATAGGTATAGTTAAATAAAGAACAAAATTTGTGTTTTTTTTTTCTAGCATTCCAAATGTATTGATTATGAAACAATTGGGAACATTTACTTATAGTGATAAAATTTCCAAAAAAAATAATGTGAAACATTAGAAGGGTTGACCTAAAGTTGAACTTTAAAAAAAAAATAATAATTGTCGGCCTGGCAGGTTGCCTCAGCAGTAGAGCGTTGGCCCTGTGTGTGGAAGACCCAGGTTCGATTCCCGGCCAGGGCACACAGGAGAAGCACCTATCTGCTTCTTCACTCTTCACCCTCTCCTTCCTCTCTATCTCTCTCTTTCCATCCTGCAGCCAAGGCTCCATTGGAGCAAAGCTGGCCCAGACACTCCATGGCCTCCACCTCAGGAGCTGAGGATAGCTTTGGTCGCAGCAGCACAATGCACCAGATGAGCAGAGCATCGGCCCCTGGTGTGCATGCCAGGTGGATTGCAGTCGGGCACATGTGAGAGTCTGTGTCTCTGCCTCCCTGCTTCTCATTTCAGAAAAATACAAAAAGAAAAAAAGAGTTTCATCTATTATTATAAATAAAAATGTAAAATCATTGCTTATATCTTCTATGTTTCAGTGAGTTTAATTATCACAACTCAATATTTCATTAGCTAAAACAATGTCTAACATTTAGTGAGTGAATTAACAGGATTTTTTAAACATACAAAATGCTGTCTCTTGAAAGGGTTTTCTACAATGTTATTTAAGTTATCCTGTGACTTCTTTCAGATATATATGAACTACAACAAAGAAAGTAAATTATTATTAACATTATTATTATTATTATTATTGAGTAAGAGAGAGAGAGAGAGGGACAGACAGGACAAACAGACAGGAAAGGAGAGAGATGAGAAACATCCATTCTTAGTTGCGGCATCTTAGTTGTTCACTGATTGCTTTCTCATATGAGCCTTGATCAGTGGACTTCAGCCCTTGCTCAAGCCAGCAACCTTCAGGCTCTAACTAGAGACCATGGGGTCATGTCTATGATCCCACACTTAAGTTGGTGAGCCTGTGCTCAAGGCAGTAAGCCCACCTTCAAGCTGGCAACCATGGGGTTTTGAATGCGGGTTCTCACTGTTCAGGTCAAAGCTCTCTCCACTGCACCACTGCCTGGTCAGGTAGGAAATTATTATTTTTTAATTTTTTTTTTTTGACAGAGACAGAGAAAGAGAGTCAGAGAGAGGGGCAGAGAGATAGGAGCGGAGAGAGATGGGAAGCACCAATTCTTTGTTGCAGCACCTTAGATGTTCACTGATTGCTTTCTCATATGTGCCTGAACTGAGGGGTCTACAGCAGAGTGAGTAACCTCTTGCTCAAGCCAGCGACCTTAGGGCTCAAGCTAGTGACCATGGGGTCACATCTGTGATCCCATGCTCAAGCCAATGACCTCACGCTCAAGCCGGTTAGCCTGCACTCAAGGCGGTGACCTGAGGTTTCAAACCTGGGTCCTCCGCATCACAGTCCGATGCTCTATCCACTGCGTCGCTGCCTGGCCAGGCAATAAATTATTTTTTAATAGTAGAGTACAATGAATATCTTATTCATACAACTGTATAAATACTTAGTTTTTCCTACCAAAGCCTGTCAGTTCTTACTTAGTAGTACTGTGCTTGGTTTAACAAATTTAATATTTACACAATCTGAGAGTGGACAAGTATCTGTTTATTAAACTTTTGGGAAGAGTGACCAAAAGAAAAAAAATCTGTTGATTCTCTATTATTTACCAGTCATTACTAGCATTCTCTCTATATTACAGACTCACAAGACACTGAAGGTCAGAGAATTTATCCTATGCTATTTTGCTTAAAACTGGTAGAGCCAGTTTTGAGCTAGGATTTATACAAGACCTGTCTGACTCCAAAATGGAACTCTTTCTAAGACACTGTGATAGTATCAAAGACATTATGAGGATTAAGGATCTGACAACATTGTAACACTTGCTCTTTTTGTACTATGCTCCCCATTTCAATTCTACTTCTATAGATACTACTAACAAAAATCATTTAGAAAAAAAGAGAAATATGTAAAAATAATAAATAAAGCAAGTACATGAAAAGAAAAAGTGACTTGCAGAGAAGGGAATGTTACAAAAAAAAGTTTTAAGAAGGTGATGACACTCAATAAATTGCCTCAAGTGGCCCTGGCCGGTTGGCTCAGCGGTAGAGCGTCAGCCTGGCGTGCGGGGGACCCGGGGTTCGATTCCCGGCCAGGGCACATAGGGGAAGCGCTTCCCCTCCCACAGCCAAGGCTCCATTGGAGCAAAGATGGCCCGGGCGCTGGGGATGGCTCCTTGGCCTCTGCCCCAGGCGCTAGAGTGGCTCTGGTCGCGGCAGAGCTACGCCCCGGAGGGGCAGAGCGTCGCCCCTGGTGGGCGTGCCGGGTGGATCCCGGTCGGGCGCATGCGGGAGTCTGTCTGTCTCTCCCCGTTTCCAGCTTCAGAGAAATACAAAAAAAAAAAAATTGCCTCAAGTATTTTTGACTACTGTCTCTACCACAAGAATAGTAAGCCAGTTAAGCAATTAAACCATCTAAATTTCTAATAATATGTTATTAAATTTTGTGTATTTTTATTTGGAAAATATTTTAATACATCAGTGCTTATATTTTTCCTAATAGTAAATAACACTCATTATTATGAAACTCAGTTGTAAATATATATGAATCATTTAACAGAAATCTACTATCCTGAAAATTAGAATATATATTCATTGCTGATAGTTTAAAAAATATGGAGTTATTTCAGTGTTTTAAAAGCACGATATGAAAATATCAAGCAATAGCTACTGAAATAAGGAGAGGGTTATACATCTTTTATTAAAGCCATATTTTCTATTTTGTTCAGAGAGCTAACAGGTTCATAATACTTTTAAGTTTCTTTCTGAAAAGTTGAAATGAGTCTCAGGAAAATGATTTATGGGACAGATGAAGTAAAACTGTCACTTTTCAAATCAGTAATTAAATATATCATCCCTATGTCTATTAGCCACAGTAGTTGTCACAATCTTGTTTCTACTTACAATTAACTAGGCAAAACTAAAATGTCTAAAGCTACTACAAATCAAATTTAATTTAAACAGCTACAATAACTTAAACAAAGACAAATGAAATGGCTTTATTATGCTTCTTTATTTCCTCTAATTCCTTTAAAACATTTCAATAGGGCCCTGGCTGGGTAGCTCAGTGGTAGAGTGTCAGCCTGGCGTGCAGGAGTCCCGGATTTGATTCCCGGCCAGGGCACACAGGAGCCCATCTGCTTCTCCACCCCTCCCCCTCTTCTTCCTCTCTGTCTCTCTCTTCCCCTCCCCCAGCCAAGGCTCCATTGGAGCAAAGTTGGCCTGGGCTCTGAGGATGGCTCTGTGGCCTCTGCCTCAGGCTCTAGAATGGCTCTGGTTGCAACAGAGCGACGCCCCAGATGGGCAGAGCATCGCCCCCTGGTGGGCGTGCCAGGTGGATCCCGGTCGGGCACATGCAGGAGTCTGTCTGACTGCCTCCCCTTTTCCAACTTCAGAAAAATACAAAAACAAAACAAAACAAAACAAAAAAACACATTTCAATAGAAGTTCTGAGGACTGAGGATGGAGAGGGAAGCCTTAACTACTGACACCCCAACTTAAGTACCAAAATAATATCTTTACCCCAGGTGGCACCAGGACCTGTTCTTCCCACTTATTCCATTCCCTTTGTCACCTCCATCTTTTAATATAATTTTGAAAATATGTATGATACAACTGCTATAGACTGAATTCAAACTTTAAACCATATGTCAGTACTAATGTACAAATATAATCTTGATTTAGGTGTCTAATTAAAGTAAATTATAAGTTAATTATTTAATAACAAATTTAAAATATGTCACAGTATGTTTTAAGGTTGTACTATTTTACCACCATGGAAACATTTGAATACATACAAAATAATTCTGCACACTAATAAAACAATTTTTTTTTTAGCAAGACAGAGAAACACACAGAAAGAACCATCAACTCATAGTTGCATCACTTTAGTTATTCACTGATTGTTTCTCATATGTGCCTTCACCAGGGAACTCTATCTGAGCCAGCAATCCCTTGTTCAAGCCAATGACCATGGGATCATGTGTATGACCCCCCACTCAAGCTGGTGACCTCACATTCTATCTGGTGAACCCATGCTCAAGCCAGGGACATTAGGGTTTTGAACCTGGGTTCTCAGTGTCCCAGGTCAACATTCTATCTCCTGCACCACCACCTGGCCAGGCAATACAAATTTTTTATGAAAAATTATTTTTGTTATTTCATGACTTCATTTTATTGTATTCCTGTGATTTTTTTTTTCTGTGACAGAGACAGAGAGAGCGACAGAGAGAGGGACAGATAGGGACAGACAGACAGGAAGGAAGAGAGTTGAGAAGTATCAATTCTTCGTGGCTGCTCCTTAGTTTCCTTAGTTGTTCATTGATTGCTTTCTCATATGTGCCTTGACTGGGGGACCACAGCAGACCGAGTGACCCTTGCCCAAGACAGGGAAAGACCTTGGGCTCAAGCTAGTGAGTCTTGCTCAAACCAAATGAACCCACACTCAAGCCGGCGACCTCGGGGTTTCGAACCTAAGTCCTCCGCATCCCAGTCCGATGCTCTATCCACTGCACCACTGCCTGGTCAGGCTGATTTCTTTTCTTATTTTTTTAAATATAACATTCCTAGATGCTGTTCTTAAAGTTTGTGCACAGAGAGCAAAATAAAAGTTATGACAACTAGGCCAAACACTCTCTCTTTCTTTTCTTTTTTTAAGTGAGAAGAAGGGAGATAGACAGATTTTCACAGCACCCCACCAGGATCCACCTGGCAACCTCCAGCTGGGGCTGATGCTCAAATCAGCTGCTCTATTCTCAGCACCTGAAGCTGATATGTTGGACCCTGAGCTATCCTCAGCACCTAGGACCCACATTCGATCCAATTGAGCCACTGGCTGCTGCTGGAGAGGAAGAAGGAGAGAGACGGGGAGAGAAGCAGATGATGGCTTCTCTTGTGTGCCCTGACTGGGAATCAGATGTGAGATGTTTCTATGCCTGGCCAATGCTTTATCTTCTGAGCAACATGCCCAGGGCCAAGAAATTTTTTAAAACACTAATGTGTATGTCTTATTTCCATGGTAATTTAGAAAAAACATTTTTTCAGTCAATCATAAAACTTGATGTGAGATATATTTATTGTTTTTTAAAATGTTTTTGTTTCCAAATAAACATGTTCAAATACATTACTAAATTCTGAAAATATTAGGAATTTAATTATTCCTTTGTTTTTTTTCAGCCTAGAACATTGTTTCTGAAAGAAAATGTTTGTACCATTGGTTGGTTAGCTTTTAATTAACTTTTTCATAGGGCCATTATTCAAAGAATTTATCAGTGAAACAAAATACACAGGAAAATCTCACCAGCAGTGTTGACACTCTCAGTCTCCCTCCCCCGTACACACATACACACTCACACAGACACTTTTAGTATCTCTATTTGGTAGTTCATTTTTTCAGTATTTTTTATAGAAATGCAAGAAGTGTGTATGTGTACCACCTTTCCACTTCTTATACAGAAGATAGCTATATACCACTGTTCTTTTTCTTGCTTTTTCCACTTATTAATATATCCTTGTGAAAACCCATTTCAGTATATAGATATCTTCCTCATTTATAACTGAGAACCTCTCTCCTTCTCAGTATTTACTATATGATACCAGGAATAGAATAGCATTTTCACCTTCTCCCTGTAGCATATCCATACACTGTTCAAAATTTAACATCTGTTCAGTTCTGTTCTACAGCTCTAGTATTTGATTTCTTGTTCAAAAGGCCATTTTCTGCACAAAGGGGAATACATTTGCACCACACCACATAAAGGTGGATAAGTAGGGTAAAATAGAAAAAAACTTAAGAGATAGGGAAGCAGCCGAGAACAGACATGATCATGAAGGTGTCATTGGGTCACAGAGAGTTCTGCTTTGGCTGGGCAGGTGTAGCTGCACTGAACACACCACTGCAGGGGCTCCAGGAAAGAGGCCCTCAGCCCCAAATGCCTCTCTTTATTATTGAGCTAAAAAATAGAGCAAGGGTTCTCAAATGACTACATGAAAATGGACATTTCTTTGCGGAGGAAATGGTCTTGTATAAAAGAGGTAATCTCGGGGTCTCAAAGGCTCTTTGCTGGTTTTTCTTATTGTGCTAACTTGGATCTCTGGAGTCACATATTGCTAAGCTATTGAAACAGGAAAGGGATGAGCCTCTAGAACCATCTGAGTTTGTCTCTCTTCACTGTTTTATTTTTTTCATGAGTGTTGCAGCTTATTTATAGATAGGAAGAGAAATACAGAGTCAAAATGAAGCATGGATGCAGGATTATCAGCTAAACTCACTCACTAAGTGGCTTTTTCTTATATCTCAGCTCTAAATATAAGATCTATATCTAAGTCTTAGTAAAATTTAAAATACTGGCCTTTCTAGGATATTCTAAAATAGCTGAAGTCAGATAAATCAGGAGCAGCAACTGTCATTACTGAATAAAAATATTTCATTTATGTAATCACATGTTTTCTTTAATTTATTTTTTAAAATTATACTATTAATTAGTATTTCTTCATATATAACCTTTCCTAAACTTTTGAAATAAAGTATACTTAATCAAAAGTAACATTTTATTTAACTGTTGCATTTGATGTACTTTGGCATTTTTAGTCATAAGAACAGATTTCCATTTTTATACATTTTTACTGGATTATTTTTTTTAATTTAATTTTTATTTTATTTATTTATTTTAGAAAGGAGAGAGAAAGGAAGAGAGATAGAGAGAGGAAGGAGGGAGGAGCAGGAAGCATCAACTCCCATATGTGCCTTGACCAGGCAAGCCCAGGGTTTCGAACTGGCGACCTCATCATTTCCAGGTCGACGCTTTATCCACTGTGCCACCACAGGTCAGGCCTTTACTGGATTATTATTGTTACAATTATCTATAAAATTTATTGCATTGATTGTATTCTATTCTCATAGTTGCATTTTAACAGCAATAGAAAATTCAATTTACCTAGTATTAAAAAATATATGCCATAAAAATATCAGGCCCTTGTATTTATTTGTAATTATAAAATTTTGATTTTTTTTTCAAACTCTGTTAAAATTTTTTTAATCTTCTTCATCATTTATAAATCTTCTTGGGTTAATACTAGAAGAACATTAATTATCATACTCTAATTTATAACATAGTTTATCTTAATGGTGTTGGCACAATTGCATATATACTGATCTTTTACAAAGTTTTTAGTTCCATTCATCTGTATTAGTTCAGTCTTCTTACTTTATTATGATTACATATTTTTTTTATCTAATTTCTGAAAATATAAGCTTATCTTTTAATTGAATATTTTGGGGTGACACTGGTTAACAAAATAACACAGGTTTCAGGGAGAAACTCAGAGAGAGAAGCATTCATTTGTTCCACTTAACTGTGCATTCATTGGTTGCTTCCTGTATGTACCCTGACTGGGGACTGAAGCAACAACTTTGATGTTTTGGGACAATGCTCTACCTGACTGAGCTAACCAGCCAGGGCCTATAGGGCACAATTCTACAACACATCTTCTGTACTTTATTGTGTTCAACCCTCCCAAGTTAAGTCTCCATCCATCACCATTTGTCACGTCTATACCTTCCCTCCCTCACCTCCTTCCACACCTGGCAATCACCACACTGTGGTCCCTGTCCATGAGTTTCTCCCTCTCTCTCTCTCTTTTGTCCTTTTTGCTCAATTCCTCCACCCTTCTCACTTGCACCTCCCACTCCTTCAACAGATGACAGCCTGCTCTTTGTCTATGAGTCTCGCTCTATTTTGCTTGTTAGTTCATTTTGTTCATCAAATTCCACATACAAGTGAAATCATATGTTACTTGCCTTTCTCTCACTGGCTTATTTCACTTAGCATAATGCTCTCCAGGTCCATCCTTGCTGTCACAAAAGGTAATATTTTCTCCTTTTTTATGCCTAAGTAGTATTCCATGTGTAAAGGTAGCATAAACTTATTTTTAACACCTTTAATAAGGTATAATTTTATACCATAAAGTTCACCGTTAGACATGTACAATTATTTAGACCATATTCATAAATTTGTACAAGTACAACCACAATCTGGTTTTAAAACATTTCCATCACTCCACAAAATTCCATCAAGCCCATTTGTAATCAATGTCAACATTCAGTCCCAGATCCAGATAAACACTGATCTGCTTTCTTTCTCTATAAATTTTTCTTCTTCTAAATATGTTATATAAATATAATCATACAATTTTTAGTATTTGATGTCTGGCTTCTTTCTTTTAGCATGTTTTTGAGGTTAATCCATGTTGAAATATATATTCAAATTCTATTCTTTTATTGCTGAATAGTAGTCCATTGCTTTAGTATACCACATTGTTATTCATATCCCAATTAATAGATATTTGATTTGCTCCCAGTTTCAACTATTACAGATAAGGCTACTATGTACATTTGTGTATAGGCCTTTGTGTTGACATATGTTTTCATCTCTCTTGAATAAGTATCTAGGAGTGGAATTGAAGGGTTTATGATAAGTTGATATTTAACTTTTTAAGAAACTGTTAAATTGCTATTCAAAGTAGCTTTACAATTTTACATTCAAACAGTAATGTATGAGAGTCTAGTTTCTCTGATTCTTCCCCAAACATTTGGTATTACTGTCTTTTAGATTATAGCCATTTACCTGGGTGAGTAATGGCCTTTTATTATTATTATTTTAATTTTCATTTCTCTAGTAATTTATAATGTTTAGCATCCTTTTCAAATGGATGCTTCAGCCTGACCAAGCGGTGGCGCAGTGGATAGAGCGTCGGACTGGGATGCTGAGGACCCAGGTTCAAGACCTCGAGGTCGCCAACTTGAGCGTGGGCACATCTTGTTTGAGTAAAAGCTCACCAGCGTGGACCCAAGGTCGCTGGCTCGAACAAGGGGTTACTCGGTCTGCTGAAGGCCTGCGGTCAAGGCACATATGAGAAAGCAATCAATGAACAACTAAGGTGTCACAATGTGCAACAAAAAACTAATGATCGATGCTTCTCATCTCTCCGTTCCTGTCTGTCTGTCCCTGTCTATCTCTCTCTGACTCTCTGTCTCTGTAAAAAATAAAAAACAACAACAAAAAACAAAAGGATGCTTCATCCTTTGTTCATAAAATGCCTGTTAAAGCATTTGACAATTTTTATATTGAATTATTTGTCTTATTAATTATGAGTTCTTTACTTTTTCTCAATACAACTTCTTTATCAGATATATGATATGAAAGTATTTTCTCTAAGATTTTGTCTTGTCATTTTTTTATGATGTCTTCCAAAACATAAAAGTTCTTTTGAATAAAGTCCAGTTTATTCTTTTCTTTATGGCTTATAATTTTGGAATATTAACTAAGAAATCTGTGCATAAAACACCATTTTGAAATCTCTCTCTATTTTCTTCCACATTTTATAATTTTAGATCTTACATTTAGGTTTATATTCTCTTTTAAATTCATAGGAAGTAAGGTAAGAATCTGAAATTATTTATTTTCATATGTACATACAACTAATTATCCTAGTACCATTTATTGGAGAAAAAAAACAAAATGGAGTGACATCAGAGAAATGGTGCCATGAGGGGTGCTCCCAAAACCTTTCCCTGAAATTTCAACAAATTCAACAACTAGAGACAGAAAAATAATCACAGGGGCATCTGAAATACACACACATCAAACAAAGGTATGATTGGCCGAAAAGGTAGCCGATTATATAATCCACTATGAAGGAAATAAGACAGAGAATGGAATATTCCACTTTCCTCACTGACCTGAGCAAGGGCTGTTTTCACTTGGAACTGAGAGGAAGGGAGGGCTGGGGGTGTGGAAAAACATGGGCTAGGGCAGAGACGTTCAAGCTGAGGAGAGAATGTGCCCATGACTCAGCCCATGTGGAGCTAACACCAGTCGCAGACCCCAGCAGAGGTGAGCGAGCAGTTGCCTTGTTTACTCCTGATATCCCGGTCGGCAAGCACAGGCAGTGTGCAAGTGGATCCACCTGGTGCCTCCAGCATGGGTGCCCACATTCCCAGAGGGAGGGGTTGGGTCAGAGACTGTCAGCAGTGGCCCTCTGCATATGCTGGGACCAGAGTCTCTGTATAATCCTGGTGCACCAAAGGCAGGGTGCTGTTTCATGGAGAGCCAGCTTTCCTACAGGCGCAGCATCTCTGCCAGCCATACAGGTGAACACAGCACATTCCCAGGAAAGAGAACTGAGAAAGTGGTGGGGGGAAGGGCGCATGGACAACCTCTGGAGAGAAGATCCACTGAGTGCTGAAAGGAGCCTAATCCACAGTCACTGCCTGGTGGGTTTACGCTGGTGGCTCTGGCTGACAAAGCCTTCTTTCCCAGGCCTGCGATTTAAGGGGACCCAGAGGAGGGACTTGATAGTTCCCTGGGCCTCTTGCTCATCAGGCAATGGCTGGGGCAACTTCAAGCCAGCCAATACAGATTAAAAAGTACAGTCTTACAGAACAGACCTCAGAAAACACTGCAGAAGTTGAGCGGGCTGGGCTGTAGGCTTCCCAACAAGGGAGAAGCCTGTGGAGAGAAGACCCACAGAGCGCTGAGGCAAATTTAACTAGAACCATAAATCAGCTCACTCCCCTGCTTACTTGAGCTAGCGGCTCTGGTTGACAAAGCTTTCATACACAGAGCTGTGCTTTGAATGAACGTGGTGGAGGGACTTGGCCCTGCAAGGACTGCTTG
Organism: Saccopteryx bilineata; assembly: GCF_036850765.1. Classification (NCBI taxonomy): domain Eukaryota; kingdom Metazoa; phylum Chordata; class Mammalia; order Chiroptera; family Emballonuridae; genus Saccopteryx; species Saccopteryx bilineata. Next base: position 67,953,148 of record NC_089498.1, read on the forward strand.
CACTGCAGGCACTGATTGGGGCATCTTCCTGCCCAGTTGATACAGATTACAAAGTATTAAAAGCCTGGGGAGAGTAGACCTGTGGAGTGCTGAGGCATACTAGACATGCCGGGAGGCTCGTAGAAAGACACCTGAAAAGCAATCGGCTCCCAGACCTGCCTGATTATGCTGGCAGCTCTGGCTGGCAAAGCTTTACCCAGAACCGTGCTTTGAGCAGGAAAAGAAGGGGGATTTGGCAGCTCTTAGAGCCTCTCGCTTTCCAGGCAGTGGCTGGGGCAACTACACAGCTTGATCACCAGTCTGCTGGTTCAGAAAGGAGTGATTTAGAACCATGATGGCAAACCTTTTTATAAAAACTGCCAACTTTTGCAGTGCTGCTCAACCTGGTCCCTCCCACCCACTAATGGGCATTTCAGCTTTCAGAGTGAGCAGTAGTGGAGCAAACAAATGGTGCCACGATTGGCCCACCATGAAAGCTGGAATGCCCACTAGTGGGCGGGATGGACCAGGTGGACCAGCACTGCAAAAGTGGGTGATTTTTATAAAAAGGTTTGCCATCACAGATTTAGAAAGAGGCTCAGAGAAAATGGACTCTCCCATTGTCAGAGCCTGCAAATGCTGACAAGCCCTGCCTACCAACAAGACCGAGGCCTAGTTTATGTCATCACCATAACGACACATCAACTACAAATCTCTGTCTAAGACTGCCTCAGGGGCAGAACCTGGGGTACAGCACACCCAGCCAAAATGAGAGAGAAAAAAAAAAAGGAAGATGATAACCGCACAAAACCAGAAAAAATCTATAGTCTTTATAAATTTTTCCGTTTTTCTTGTATTTTTTTTTTAATCTTCCATCTTGGTCATTTAATCCTCTTTTTATTTATTCTTTTCTTTTCATTTTGAACTTTATTACCCAGGTGTTACATTTTCCATTCCTTTTCTTTTACAAGTGTTACATCCAAAAAAACTTAACTCAATTTTTTTCTCTCTCTCCCCCTCTTTGTTTTTTGTTTCTTCATTTTTTTTTTTCACTTTTTCTCTCATTTGAATCTCACCCACAAAACAAATTATTTCATTCTGGATTCAACTTTTTTTTTGTGTGTGGCATTTTGTGTGCTTTTTACTTCACTTTTTATCACTTTAGCATTTCCCCCAACTCTGGCTCTCCATTCTATGTAGCTTTTGTTTCACTCAATACAATAGAATTTTCATTTTTCACTATATTTTTTCTTTTTTCTCTTTCTATTTTCCTTCTCTTCTCTTACACTATTTTCTCATTCAACCATCATTTACAAACAAACAATTATATTCTTGATCCAAATTTTTCCTTTGTGGCATTTTATGGATTCTTGCCTCCTTTTTTGCCTCTTTGTCAATACCTCCAAACTCAGGCTTTTCATTATATGAATTTTAGTTCCACTTAGCATAATTGAATTTTCAGTTTTTCACTGCATTTTCTCAAAACTTTTTTCTTTTTTTTAATCAACTCTTATTATTATTATTATCAATACTACTCTCAAACACCACTAAGGAAAAAAAATCAAATATCATAAATAAAAAAGACAGAGATATAGTTCAAATAGATGAGGAAAAATCTACAGAATAAAGTTTCAATAGCTTGGAAACCTTGGAGATAAATGACAGAGAATTTAAATTTTAAGTCTTAAAAATACTCATGGATATACAAGAAAGCACAGAAAGGCAAGTTAGGGAGCTCAAAAAACAATTCAATGAACAGAAAGAATATATCACCAAGGAAACTGAAACTATTAAAACAAATCAAACAGAGATGAAAAACTCAATACGTGAACTGAAAACGAGGTAACAAGCTTAGCCAATGGAAAAGGCTAGATAGAGGAGAGAATTAGTGACATAGAAGACAGGCAACTAGAGGCACTACAGAAAGAAGAGGAGAGAGACTCACAAATTAAAAAAAAATGAGAAAGCACTACAGGAATTGTCTGACTCCATCAGAAAGAGCAACATAAGAATAATGGATATGTCAGAAGGAGAAGAGAGAGAAGATGGAATGGAGAACATATTCAAACAAATAATAGATGAGAACTTCCCAAGCCTGTGGAAAGAACTAAAGAACTAAAATTCAAGAAGCAAACAGAACACCAAGTTATCTTAATCCTAACAAACCTACTCAAAGGCACATCATAATGAAATTGGCACACACCAATGACAAAAAAAAATTCTCAAGGTAGCCAGGGAAAAGAAGAATACAACATATAAAGGAAGGCCCATTAGATTATCAACAGATTTTCAATGAAACTCTAGGAGATATAAGAGAGTGAACCCAATATATAAAGTACTGAATAAGAGGAATTTCCAGCCAGGAACATTATACCAATTGAAGCCATCCTTCAAATATGAAGGAGAAATAAAAACATTCAAAGATACAGAAAAAATGAGAAAATTTATCACCAGAAAACCTCTGCTTCAGAAAATACTAAAGGAGGTTTTTTGACCAGATACAAAGAACAAAACAAAACAAAACTACAAGTAAAAGCTCCATCAAGATCACAATAAAACAAGATTAATCTGTGACAACAAAAACAAAAAAGAGGAGAGAACAAAGATTAACAGTAGCAAAAAAGGATGGAGTAAAGAGCACTCATGAGATAATGTACTACAATGAACATGATATTACTAAATGGTAACCACCCCTGAAAAAAGCAACACAGAAACACATGGCTTAAAAAAGACATAACAGAGGAAAGAAGTATGGATTACAACCAAAAAACAAACAAACAAATGATAAAAAAACAAGATACAAAACTATCAGAAAGCAATATATAAAATGGCAATAGGAAACCCTCAAATGTCAATAATTACACTAAACGTAAATGGATTGAACTCACCAATAAAAAGAAACAGAGTAATAGAATGGATCAAAAAAGAAAATCCAACTGTATGCTAAGAAACACAACTAACATACAAGAATAAAAACAAAATCAAAGTGAAAGGTTGGAAAACAATACTCCAAGCAAATAACATCCAAAAAAAAGCAGGTGTAGCAATACTCATATCTAACAATGTTGACTATAAGACAGCTAAGGTAATCAGAGACAAAAATAGTCATTTCATAATGATAAAGGGGACAATGAATCAAGAAGACATAACACTTCTTAATATATATGCACCAAACCAAGGAGCACCAAAATATATAAGATAGCTACTGATTGACCTAAAAATAAAAACTGACAAAAATACAATCATACTTGGAGACCTCAATACACCACTGATGGCTTTAGATCATTCATCGAAACAGAAAATCAATAGAGAAATATTGGCCTTAAATGAAACACTAGAACATTGTATATGATAGACATCTATAGGACATTTTATCCCAAAGTTCCAGAGTATATTTTTCTCTAGTGTACATAGAACATTCTCAAAAATTGACCATATGTTGGGCCACAAAACTAACATCAACAAATTCAGAAAGATGAAATTATACCAACCATATTCTCTGATCATAAAGGCTTAAAACTAGAATTCAACTGCAAAAAAGAGGTAAACAAACTCACAAAAATGTGGAAACTAAACTACATACTTCTAAAAAATGAGTGGGTAAATAAGAAATAAAAGTAGAGATCAAAAGATACATAGAGACAAACGAAAATAACAATAGAGACATATCAGAATCTCTGGGATGCAGCAAAAGCAGTAATAAGAGGAAAATTTCTATCACTACAGGCCTATATGAACAAACAAGAGAAAGCCCAAGTAAACCACTTAACTTTACATTTTAAGGAACTAAAAAATAAGAACAAAGACAACCCAAAACCAGCAGGAGAAAGAAAATAATAAGAATCAGAGCAGAAATAAACAAAATAGAAAACAAAAAAATAATAGAAAAAATTAATAAAACAAGGAGCTGGATCTTTGAAAAGATTAACAAAATTGACAAACCCTTGTCAAAATTCACAATGGAAAAAAGAGAAGTGACTCATATAAACAAAATCCAAAATGAAAGAGGAGAAATCACCACAGATAGCATAGATATGTAAAGAATTACTGTAGAATACTATGAAAAACTGTGTGCCACTAAATTTACAATCTAGAAGAAATGGATAAATTTATAGAACAATACAATCTTTCTAGATTGAGTCATGAAGAAGCAGAAAGCCTAAACAGACCTATAAGCAGGGAGGAAATAGAAACAACTATCAAAAACCTCCTTGATAGTTGAAATGGAAAAATATTCCTTGTTCTTGGACAGGAAGACTAAATATAGTCAAATGACTATATTATCCAAAGCAATATAAAAATTTAATGCAATTCCCATCAAAATTTCAATGTCATTTTTTTTTAAAGAAATGGAACAAAAAATCATCAGGTTTATATGGAAGTATAAAAAACCTCGAATAGCCAGAGCAATTCTAAGGAAAAAGAATGAAGCTGGGGGCATTACAATATCTGACTTCACATTATATTATACCGCCACAATAATCAAAACAGGATGGTATTGGCAGAAAAATAGACACTCAGACCAATGGAACAGAATAGAAAGTCCAGAAATAAAACCATATATATGGTCAAATAATTTTTGATAAAGGGGCCAACAATACACAATGGAGAAAAGAAAGCCTCTTCAACAAATGGTACTGGGAAAACTGAAAAGCCACATGCAAAAGAACAAAACTCGACTACAGTTTTTCCCCTTGTACTAAAATTAATTCAAAATGGATCAAAGACCTAAATATATGACCTGAAACAATAAATTACATAGAAGAAAACATAAATACTAAACTCATGAACCTAGGTTATAAAGAGTACTTTATGAATTTGACTCCAAAGGCAAGGGCAGTAAAGGCAAAAATAAATGAACGGGACCACATCAGACTAAGAAGTTTTTGCACAGAAAGAGAAACTGACAACAAAATAGACAGCCAACTAAATGGGAGTTGATGTTTTCAAACAACAGCACAGATAAGGGCCTAATATCCAAAATATACAAAGAACTCATAAAACTCAACAACAAACAAGCAAACAATCCAATAAAAAAGTGGGAAGAGGACATGAACAGGCACTTCTACCAGGAAGAAATACAAATGGCTAACAGATGTATAAAAGATGCTCTTCATTAGCTAGTAAAGAAATGCAAATCAAAACTACAATGAGATACCACCTCACACCTGTTAGATGAGCTATTATCAACAAGACAGGGAATAATAAGTGTTCGAGAGGCTGTGGAGAAAAAGGAACCCTCATTCACTGTTTGTGGGAATATAAAATAGTACAACCATTATGGAAGAAAATATTGGTGTTTCCTCAAAAAATCAAAAATAGAACCACCATATGATCCAACAATCCCTCCACTAGGAATATACCCCCAAAACTCAAACACACTGGTACGTAAAGGCACATGCAGCCCCATGTTCATTGCAGCATTGTTCACAGTGTTCTAGACGTGGAAACAACCAAAAACCCTTCAAGAGACAATTGGATAAAGAAGATATGGTACATATATACTATGTAATACTACTCGGTCATAAGAAATGATGACATCAAATCATATACAACCACATGGATGGACCTTGATAAGATTATACTGAGTGAAATAAGTAAATCACAAGAAACTAAGAACTATATGATTCCATACGTAGGTGGGACATAAAAATGAGACTCAGGGATGGACAAGAGTGTGGTGGTTTCCGGGGAGGAGGAGGAAAGAGAGTTATGAGGTGGGGTTAGGGGAGGGGCACAAAGAAAACCAGATAGAAGGTGAGAGTAGACAATTTGACTTTGAGTGAGGGGTATGCAACATAATCAAATGTCAAAATAATCTGAAGATGTTTTCTCTGAACCTATTTACCCTGATTGATCAATGTCATCCCTTAAAATTAATAAAAATAAATAAATAAAAACACCTTTCATTATATTGTCTTGGCACTTTTGTCAAAAATAAATTGTGTAGATTTATCTCTGGATTCTCAATAGTGTTTAATTGATTCATATGTCTCTCTAAGACAATACCACACTGTCTTTAATATTAAAACCTTATAGTAAGTTTATTTCTTTTACTTTGTTTTATATATGCAAATTTTGTTTACATCTATTAGTTGCATTTTTAAATTAAGATCATCTCATTTTCACCCATGTTGTCATCTTTAAAAATCCACATTTACAGTAGCATACAGATATATTATACTTCTTTATTATTTATTGATGTTTTTTTTGTTTTGTTTTTTGTTTTTTGTTTTTTTGACTTTTTTTTTTTTGCATTTTTCTGAAGCTGGAAACGGGGAGAGACAGTCAGACAGACTCCCGCATGCGCCCGACCGGGATCCACCGGGCACACCCACCATAGGGCGACACTCTGCCCACCAGGGGGCGATGCTCTGCTCATCCTGGGCATCACCCAACCATGTTGCGACCAGAGCCACTCCAGCGCCTGGGGCAGAGGCCACAGAGCCATCCCCAGCGCCCGGGCCATCTTTGCTCCGATGGAGCCTTGGCTGCGGGAGGAAGAGAGAGAGACAGAGAGGAAGGCGCGGCGGAGGGGTGGAGAAGCAAATGGGCGCTTCTCCTGTGTGCCCTGGCTGGGAATCAAACCCGGGTCCTCCACACTCTAGGCCGAGGCTCTACCGCTGAGCCAACCGGCCAGGGCCTTGATGTTTTAAGTAAAAGAAAAATAGTATGGTTTTAATATTCTTTCTAAACTTATTTGTCTTTTTTCTCTAGATACTGCAAGAAGAAATTAATTTTTTTAAATTTAATTGCATATTTTAATATGAAACAAAATATTAAATATATTTCTTCTAACTACTCATACCAGAAATTGGAATTCAGATCTGTAAAATCAAGACTAGACATCACTGGAAGACTTTAAAATTATTTTAATCACAACCAGAGTCATGTATAGAAATAAAGCAATTGCATGGATTTGTTATTTGCATAATCTCAAAACTTAACTTCCCAAATAAATTTTATTTTATTATTTTTTTCTTTTTTTGTATTTTTCTGAAGCTGGAAACGGGGATAGACAGTCAGACTCCTGCATGCACCCGACCAGGATCCACCCGGCACGCCCACCAGGGGGCAACGCTCTGCCCCTCCGGGGCATTGCTCTGTTGCGACCAGAGTCACTCTAGTGCCTGGGGCAGAGGCCAAGGAGCCACCCCCAGCGCCCGGGCCATCTTTGCTCCAGTGGAGCCTCGGCTGCGGGAGGGGAAGAGAGAGACAGAGAGGAAGGAGGGGGGGGGTGGAGAAGCAGATGGGCGCTTCTCCTATGTGCCCTGGCCGGGAATCGAACCCGGGACTTCTGCACGCCAGGCCGACACTCTACCACTGAGCCAACCGGCCAGGGCCCACCAAATAAATTTTAAAAAGAAAACATTTAATATCTGCCATTGAGAAAAATAATCTCATCATCATCCTTCATTATGAAGCTTTACTTCAACCAAAATTCTTTTCAATATTTTGAAAGTAAAGTACCCCTAAGGGAGTCATAAACCCTGAAATCATTGATGTAATTCTTGCTATATATTAGTTTCTCTTTCTGAGGGATTATTCTATGCTTTCGTACTTTTGACATTAACATCATATTGTTTAGATTTGTTTAAGGGTTCAGATTCTCTAGACTCAGGCTTCTGCAATTTCTTCTTCTTTGCAAGCAATAAAATAGTTTATAACATTGCCCATGAGGAGCCGCACATTTGATAAAGACACAATAGCTCTTCAGGTCATATACTTATATGTATGTATGTATGTATGTGTGTGTGTGTGTATACATATACACATGCATATATATAATACCATTTTCTTTATGTAATATTGTATATGTATGTGGAGAATATATATATTCTCCAGTCTCAGTCACTAATTTACTAGCAAAAGGAGGTCCAAGAACAACTGGACGACATTCCACAACTGTGACAATTCTCATAGCAGTGGACAATCTTTCAGTACTAACATGGTCTAGAAGAGTTTCAAAAAGGGCACTGCTAATACTCCCAAATCCAAGTCCAAAAAAATTAATATAAAGCAAGAGGCTTCTGCAGTCTTCCATCAATGTGCATAAGAGAAGACACACTCTGATGAACATAACTGCAAAGCTGAAGAAGCATGGATTTGAGGTAAAACAAGTTTGGAGTTTGCAATTAATTCTACAGAAGGCCTCTCAAACACATCAATAAAAACTATACAGACAGTAGGAAGGCTGCAGAATACTCATCATCAATTTCCTTGTTTTTAGCATATGGAGTCAAATATATAATGAAGGCCAAAATCCTGGACACATAATGACATTTCCAAATAAGTATATCAGAAATCCCTTACACTTGAAAAGGGAGAAATCAAAATATATAATTATTTTTCCCATACTGATTTCTTCTAATGGCTTTTCTTTATACCTGAATCATGTGCTCCACGCCAATCTTATTTTTAGACTTAGTAGATTGTTTGGGTCCAACAGTTCTCATGAGGAACCCAACCACAGAAGCATTCAACAGTATACCTTCTAAGATAAAGAAGCTTCATTTCTAGCTATTAGGTATTAAAAATGAACTAATTGAAATGTAGTAATCTACTTAATAAAAAAAGACGTCCTGCCATGGCGAGTCCATTTTCTATGGGTCATTCATTATAGAAGTATTTGCCAATGATTGTTAAAGGGGTTGCAGGTTGAAATACAGACATAAACCTCCAATGAACCCTACAGTAAGGTGAAGCTATATTATACTAGTATTATATGAAGCTGTAACCATTCCTGCACAGCATATTAAATCTTGTACCATCACTGACTGGCTACCATATTTATTAACCAAAACACTACTCATGAGCTCATGAGACTTGTGCACATAACAGCCAGCAAAATGGATGACATCCATGCTATTTCACTGTAGACAGTATCAAATATTTGGTGAATTTCTTTGAGGAATGTGAATAAAAATCCAATGGAGATAAAATACATTCAACTACTACCCAGCTCCCTTTTCCATCAGGAGGTGGATGTAGTAGGTGGCCATCTGTGGTGGGGGATCACCTGTGGGCGGTGGTATTTCTACTCTTCTATTTAAAATTTAAGTCAACTGTTGACAGATTCCTACTTGAACAGACTTTGGTTTATATGTGATATTGTCAAGCCCAGCCACTATTCCTTGAATTGTGATATTTGAAGGCAATACAGAGGAAGAGAGGGGAAACAGACTCTGGATAATCTGGTTTCTGGCACAGGGTGGGCACTGCAGCTCTCTGCTCCTCTCTAGGACAGTTTGCTTCACTGTTACCGGGTGAATGGAATTAAATATTTAATTCTGTTTCCTGCCCTGTCCTCACCCTCACAGCCTCAGGTGGTGAAAGAAGAGGGAGAAGAACTCAGCCAGGGGGAAAGGAGGCATGGCTGCTGAGCACCCTCTACAGCAAATTCTGATTTCTGGTTGTATATACCCTCTACCTCTGTTTTTCATTTACAAAATTATTTGACTTAAAGTTTATTTCTTTTATTTTTAATTGTATTTATTTAAAAAAATGTTTCTGAATTATTCTTAACAATAATTTTCTAATTACTCCTTGGAGTACAGTTTTTGCTGTGTCCTAAAGCTTTTGCTAGGAGGGATTTCACTGTTTATCATATTTTGTATAATTTATAATTACAGATTTTATTTTATCATTGATCATGAAAGTATTTGGAAGAATAATTCTCAATTTCTAAATTGAGCTATAATACAATTAAAAGTGTTAAGCAATTCATCAGTCACTTTACACACACACACACACACACATTTAATTAGGTTCAATCATAAGACATACCTTAATCATGCATCTAACAAGAGATAAAAATAAAGTACATACTAGCACAGAAACATACAGATTAAATGGTCCTACGTAGGTACAATGATGTGATTGCATTTTCATCAGAAAATTTAAGAAGTCTTATAAATCAATACTTCTGCTACTCCTGGTAACCTAGAACATAAAAGTCATATTGTATCTATGGTTATGTTTGTTTATATAATCATGACAAATTAATATTTACATAATTGGCAACAAACTATGTCACCACTGCGCAATAAGAACGAAAAATAAGTACCATTCAAAGATAATCTACTAAATGTGACAAATATTAAGATAGCAGAAACTTTCTTCAAAGGTACTAAATTAGGAATAACCAGAATGCTGGCCATGACAGTCAGTACACGTTAAATTTAGAAATCACTTGGGAAAGTACTAGAAAATAGAGATATACTTACTGGTGGTAGAGGTATTAATTGTAAAGGATAGACTGTGAAAAAAGTAGTTAAAATTAAGCTAGATTTCCAAAAATAGAAAACACATCTATGTGGAGTGATCCAAAGTAAAACAGTAAAAATTAAGAATATTTTAATAACAGTATATTCTTTTCATGTATATTTTAACAGTATAAAGAAAAGTAAAAACTAGAAACAAATATGTCTGGATCTATTGTACCTGAATCTGTTATAGACCGAAGTTTAATAATTTGTAGAAATGTTTTTCAGTGTTAAAATTTGCTTTTGACTTTTTTTTTTTTGCTTTTGACCATTTTTTATATTTTCTGTTTCACTGCTTTTATTTATTTATTTATTTATTAATTAATTATTGTTATTTTATTAAGTATATGTGTTAGCTGATTTAAAGTCCTTAAATGAAATTCCAGCACTGTTGATAGTAACTTTTCTTTGAATGTGAAACAGGTCTGGATTGAATCCAGGTCATTGTGAGTGTCACGTTGTGGAGGTTCTGGACTTTATAATATTTCTTCAAGGAAAGTTATTAATTTTTTTAACAGATTAGTAACTGGTTAGGCTAAAATTGCACATTCTGTATTTTTTTTAATTTTTAAAAGAATTTATTTATTCATTTTGGAAAGAAAAGAGAGAAGGGGGGAGGAGCAGGAAGCCTCAACTCCCATATGTGCCTTGACCGGGCAAGCCTGGAGTTTCGAACCAATGACCTTGAACTGGCGACCTCAGCATTCCAGGTCAACACTTTATCCACTGCGCCGCCACAGGACAGGCAAGCTCTTTTATTTTTAATGGACATTTTTGTAAAATGCTTCATTTTTGAGGAGCATGTGTCTTGTGTTATAGTAGAAATCATGTACTTTGCACTTATAGATGTTTAATAAATGCTGGCAGATTATTTATAATGAACTATATCACAAGAATTTAAAAAAGTGATTCCAAGAAATGGCTTATGTTGACAGCGAGCCAAATTACAAGAATTTAGCAAGAGTATTTGACTTTTCAATAATACAATATCTTTAAGTCATTTTAATTTGCAGGATATATTTATCACTACAGTTTTATAGGCACAGAAGCTAACTTTTCATTTTCAAAGACTGATGAACAATTATCCATTTTTTCTTCAAGTTGAATAACAGGAAACTACTTGTTTTTCAAACCCTTTGACAACTGTAAGAAGCTGCTGCTCACAAAATGCACGTCCGATGAACTGTAGTCCTATGGGCAACCCTTGGCTTGAGAGGGCCATCGGACACTCACTGTTGGTAATCCTGCCATATTTACAGCCTGTGTGAAAATATTACCCTGGGTGCTTCATGCTCTGTTGTCTTCTTTGATGAACTCTCTGTGTGGTACTGCCTCACTCAGGGTGATGGGAGTTAGCAAGACATCCACTCCAGCATTAGCAAAATCCACAAAATAATTAGCAATGAGTCATCTCACTTTCTGTGCTTTGATAAAGTAATTTTCATATTTTCTTTTAATATGAAAAAGTTTCCTGAGAGAATTCTTCCTCTCACCACATCAATAAAGCCTTCTTGTCTGGTTGCAGCAAACAAGGCTTCAGCAGACACATTAATATCACAACTGTAACTATATTCTAGCCCATCAAATCTTACCATATTTGTTGCCACTTCTGATGTATACAAAACATGGTAGCAGACAATTGAATAACTGGTGTAGGGCAGAGACACTTCAAATACTTTGGCCCCGTTGGACTCAAAGAGGTTAGCAGCTTTGGACCAAAAGGGATTGTACTTCATTTGATAATTCTGGTACAAGATATTCCTTCGGAATTCCTATACACAGTTTGCTCACATCTATGAAACTGGGAAGCATAAATGGCTTAAGAAGATCCTGTACTGTGGTAGAATCTTTGCAGTCATGCCCAGCCAGTATACCCAACATAACTGCTGCATCATTCACACATCTGGTTAAGATTCCTGGCACATCCATTAAATTCATCAGGGAATGAGACCATGATGAGAAAATAAGCCATAGCTTGGATTTAAATCCACAATCCCACAGTGGGCAGCTGGATTTCTGGCCAATCCTCCTGTACCTGATCCTAAAGCCGCAAAGCACGTGAACGCTGCCATGGCCGCTGCACTCCCTCCTGAGCTTCCTCTAGTTATAAGCCAGTCTGAATCTTCCTTCTCACCATGGGGATTCTGCTTCCTCTTTTCTCTCTACTGTTTTGAATAACTCCAGGGGTTTTTAACTGGTCCAAATATACCATCTGTGCTTCCAGATCCCATAGCAAACTCATCTAAGTTTGTTTTTCCCATTAGTAGAGCTCCCTGATCCAACAACTTCTGAACTACTGTGGCATTATAAGGTGGTACATAACCTTTCAGCATGTGTGATGCATATGTTTTCTCAATGGCAGACGTGCTAAAGATATCTTTTACTGCAACAGGAGTTCCACCTAAATCCCCTAGTGGGTGACCTTTCTTATACCTTTTCCCAGATTCCTCAGCTTGCTGTAAGGCCAGCTCTTCAGACATAGTTATGTAAGCATTTAGAAACTTGGTCTTCTTGATCAGGAAGAGGTATTTTTGACAGAGCTCAGCTGGAGTAATTTGGCCTTGTTTCATTGCCACAGAATCCAAAAGCCAGGCACTGATGTTGCATTATTACTTCATTTAACCAGTAAAACCACCACAGAAGTTAGGTATTATTAACATCATTTTAGAGATGAAGAAAATGAGCTCAGAGAGGTTAATTTGTCCAAAGTGACACAAATAAAGGGTACAGGTGATTTTTAAATACATGCTCACAAAAAGTAGGGGATATTTTATTGCTTCATTTTGAAGTATGAATATATGCTTCGTCACCACTTCTCTCTGCACTACTGGAAGCTTAGTTTATCTTCACCATATTCTGTCTTGACTACAGTGGTAAGCAGCCAGAATCTCAGGTTTTCTAGAGTTAGCTTTCGGCCATTTTGAGTCTGCGAGCAGGCATGCTTGACTCTTATGTCAGCCTAAGATTTGGACAATGTTTGTACTCTGATGTGGTGCTTCCACTCTTTGGATTTCTCTCTTGTGGGATGTCTTCCATCTTCGTTTCTACGACTATGTTTACCCCAGGATTTCTCTTGTGTACTAAAGAGACAGATTTTTCTACCATAATTTTAGTCACTTTGCTGCTAATCTTGACTGCAGTCTGCCTTTATGCTTTCTGCCCTTAAAAATGGGAACCTCACTCTATGCCAGTCCTATCTTCAAAGTTTTTGACTTTTCTTCAAAATATGCTTCCATAGACTATGTATATATGTATATATGTATGTATGTATGTATGTATGTATGTATATACATCCATGGTCTGTGGCTGTGGGTGGGTTGAACTGTTGAAACTTATTTCACCATACCAGCAATGAAACTCTTAATGCTTAATCTGAAGGGCCCACCTTGCTCTCTTGACTTTTAAGATCAATGTTAATCCAAATACTATACAGTGCAATTCAAAATACTTAGCAGACAACAAAGTTTTAGGAACCTATTTCCGTTAATGACCATTGTCCAAGACCCATCTTTCTTATCTTCAAACAAATCTAACCTCAATTAGTTCTCCTCTGTTGCTTAATATTATTATCCTATTTTTTCATTTAAAAGCAAGAAAATATTTTTAGGACTTGGATTTTTAATCTTATTCTTGACTCTCAATTCTCCTATCAAAAGGATTGAGTCTACTCTAGACTTAATCAGCTATTTTTACTTATATTTACTAAAATAATATATATTTAATACAAACTCTCCCCCCATATTTCAATAGGGCTTTTTCAATCTTCTAGCACCTTTACAAAGAGTAAGCCTAGAAATATTTCTTTAAAAGGGAGGGGGTATATTAGCTGTGGATCTTTAATGGCAAACAATTACTAATGGCAACATTTTCCCATTTACCGGAAGCTACTCTCAGGGACAGTGGCTCCCACTGACAATTTCTATTGCTTGCAAGTGATAGCAGATCCCATTGTGAGACACTCCTAAGCCCTGCCCAGTTTTTTAGGTGGTAGACCATCAGCCCAGCATGTGGATGTCCCAATTCGATTCTCTGTTAAGGCACACAGGAGAAGTGACCATCTGCTTCTCCACCCCTTATCCTCCTCCTCCTTTCTCTCTCTCTGCCCCTGTAGCTATGGCTGGATTGCCTCCAGCAAGTTGGCCCCAGGTGCTAAGGATGGCTCTGTGGCCTCTACCTGAGGTGTCAAAAATAACTCAGTTGCTGAGCAATGGAACAACTCCCCAGATGGGCAGATCACTGCACCACAGGGGGCTTGCCAGGTGGGTCCCCATCAGAGTAGATGGGGGAGTTTGTCTCTCTGCATCTTCTGATCTCACTTAATTAAAAAAAAAAAAAAAAGGAAAGAAACTCCTAGCAGTAGCTCTAAGCAGTAATCTCGCCTCAATAGCTTTTTAGTTTCTAGTATATCCTTTCTCCTGAACATTTTATGTGGATTTCAGTGTTAGGAAAATTTCATATTAATTTTTTAACCCTGTGTTTAGAAAGAAATGTAGAAATATAGGCTAAGTTCCTTGTACAGCTATAGTATGAAACAGTTCTTTCCTAAGAACATGCGCAGATTCTCCAGAGCAGTTTGACCAATATTTTTTATAAAGAGCCAGAAAGTAAATATTTTAGGCATTGTAGAGCATGATGTTTATTTCACAATTATTCAACTCTGTCACTGTGGTATATAAATAGCCAATAAAACTTTATTTTAAAAAAGCAGCAGGCGCGATATGGACCATGGGCTAATGTTGTCAACATATAACTATATGCTGCTCCATAGTTACAGTAGGAAAAAATCCCAAGTTGCCATTAAATTTCTCTAGTATTTTATTACTGTACACTAAAGCAAGACCCATGTCTATAAACTCATGTACCTCATGATGAATTTACATATATCTTCTTACCAGTGGCTTCCTAAGTAGTGGTGTAAGAACACATTATTTTCTCTCTGTCATTCCATAGAGAAATTGACTAGGACACTTGGAAAAACACACAGATTACTAATTACATACTCTAGCACTCCATTGGGCAACAAGATAATTATGTTAAACTTGTCTTACTAAATTAAATAAACCAAATTTCACATCATATTTGACTTTAAATGTGGCATCATTCTACAGAAGTTATATACATACATATATATTATGAGAGAGGCAGAGAGAAAGAGACAGGAATATTGTGGTGGTGATGTACATTTCCTGACCAAGTATCAATTGGGCAACCCGGGCTCTTCTGGTCAACGTACCAACCAACTGAGCTATCCAGCCAGGGCTTTATTTTTTACTGATTAATAAATTTTTAGAGAGACAGAGAGAGGAAAAGAGAGGGGAGGGTAAAGGAAAACATTCATTTGTTGTTCCACTTAGTTGTGCATTCATTGGTTGCTTTTCGTGTGTGCCCTGAGCAGGAATCAAACCTGCAAACTTGTCATTTTGAAACAACAGTCTAACTAATAGAGCAAACTGGCCAGGGCCTAGAAGTTATATCTTAAGAAATAAAAGAGACAAGTGTGGCTTAAAAAAGACAAATTAACATAATAAAATCAAGAAATATTCCCAGCCATGTTCTTTATCTATCCCTCCCTCAAAAGAAATGGCACTTTAGTACTCCAGAATAAATAGCCATTTTAATAAACAGAACTGGGTCAAGTGGATATACTTTGGGGGAAAATTATATGCACGCTTATTTCTTACCATATAGAAAATACAGTGCCATGGAAACTGATTATCCAAAATAACAGAGCCTTTAGAAGCAAAAATAATCTTTTTTTACATAACCGTGGGCTCAAGTAAGAAGCTGATACATTAAAATATAAAAAAGTTAAAAACTTCTGTTTATTTAAATATATGTTAATAGAGCTAAAATATCAATTTCTAGTATAGAAAAACTTTTCAAAGGACTCATATTCAAAATATATAAAAAACTGTAACAAGAATGGCACATTAAAAAAAAAAGACAAAAGAGTAAAATGACACTTCACTTTAAAAGTTATCCAAATGGCCAGAAGGACAAACTTTAAAGCAGATTTTATCAAAGTGCAAATTAAAATCAGAAGAAACCATAACATACTTACCAAAATGTATAAGTTGACTAGAAAAAATCAAACTCAAGTGGCTATAAAGTGTTAAGAGTAACTGTTACTCATACACCACTGTTGGCATATTAAGTGGTACAAACATTTTGGAAAAAAATGACAGTTTACATGAAGGCTGAACATAAACACTCCTATGAACACACCAAACCAGTTTTCTATGTGTGCCCAAATGTATATCCAACAGAAATGCATACATATGATCTACCAATGACATGTAGTAGAATATTCACAGCAGCATTACTTATAGAACCTGAAACTTAAAATTTTTCAAGTCACCATTAAGAGTTTCATGGATAAATAAATTGTGTTATGTTTATATGATACCATAATAAGAAAGACCAATCTCTAACTACACATTAGGAACCAATTTAACAAACTTATGTTTGAAAAGACAAGTCATAAAATAAGAGTCTACATAAACACATATATAATCATATATATACACACATTATAGATGTTCAAAGACAATTCCCTTGCTTCTATTTGGAGACCTAATAAAATGATATTTGCAAGCTTATTATAAACAGGCTAATAATGGTATTTTCAAGCCACTTAGTATATACAGTACATTATTAGTCTGTCTATGGTTACTTAAATGTGGAGGAATCGGTATTACTGATGAAACTCAGATGTGCCTTCTGTGTGTTATTGATGACAGTGGCTTAGAAAATTGACACTATCAATGGAAGACTATGGTCTAACAATTACCAGTGTTCTCCCAAACCATAATATTTATATCACATAGTTATTTGAACTATATAGGCCTCTGCTTGCAGAACAATTCAATGGAATGTGTATATGAAGATATGTCATTTCCAATAGTGATGGATGTGGGTTTATAGGGGCAAACAAAAAAGTACAGACAGGGAAATGATAAAACCTGTATGTAGAAGATGCATTGGTTGACCTATACATTACCTTTTCCATGTGTCTGTAGTCCTAGAAGAATGATGATGTCTATAAAACAGCAGTTATCAGGGGAAAGATGATGTCATGAAATAAAGATATAAAATAATTTGAATATACTAAAGCATTTTTTTTTATTCTGGAGTC
This sequence comes from Saccopteryx bilineata, assembly GCF_036850765.1. Lineage (NCBI taxonomy): Eukaryota > Metazoa > Chordata > Mammalia > Chiroptera > Emballonuridae > Saccopteryx > Saccopteryx bilineata. The sequence continues at coordinate 67,970,527 of NC_089498.1, forward strand.
ATTCTGTTTCTTTTTCCTCCTTATGAATTAGGAAAAGATAACCAAAACTAAGAATTTGGAAGGAAGATATACAGATAATGTTTACATGGAAGTTCAGATATATTTGGAATTATAGTTTAATGAACATTTCTCTAAAAATTAAAAAAATATATATTATACATTTATATCCAATATTGTTTCAATAATAAAGCATAATTTTACCCTTTAATATAGCCTTGATAATTAGGAGCATACGAAATTCTCACAATGGCTCGAAAGGCAAACACATAGACAAACTTTTTAGTTATCATCAACATTAAATCTGTGTGACCTGTGGTGGCACAACAGAAAAAGCATCGACTTGGAACACTGAGGTCGCTGGTTTGAAACCCTGGGCTTGCCATGTCAAGGCACATATAGGAGTTGACACTTCCTGCTCCACCTCCCCTTCTCTCTCTCTCTCTCTCTCTCTCTCTCTCCCTTTGTGTCACTCTCTTCTCTCTATAAAATGAATAAATAAAATAATTTAAAGATCTTTACAAAAAAAAATTAAATCTTTGAAGCTGAAAAAGAAAATTTTATTTTTAACATAAGTACTACCTTTTGGTTGGTATACTATTGAAATGTCTCATCTTCATTTTCAGGGGTAACCAAACATAAGCACTTATATGTATATGTACACATATACACATAGATGAATAGAAATTCAGTGCTAGGCATTGCTCCAAGTCCATTACAAATATTCACTCATTTAAACATTTACAACAACACTGTGACAATGATGATTATTGTTTTTATTATCATTATTATTATAATTTTAAAGATAAAACAATTGGGGCACAAAGAAGATTAGTTATGAAAATTCCCCAAGTACACAAAAATAGTGAAAGGTAGTGTCAGACTCTAAGACCGGAAAGTGTGCTCTGAACCTCTACTGTGTTGTCTCTTATTACGGCTGGCAGTGGCATATGCCTGCTATTAGTTAGAAATTATGTCAATGGAGCTCTGGCCGGTTGGCTCAGTGGTAGAGTGTTGGCCTGGTGTGCAGAAGTCCCGGGTTCGATTCTCAGCCGGGGCACACAGGAGAAGTGCCCATCTGCTTCTCCACCCCTCCCCCTCTCCTTCCTCTCTGTCTCTCTCTTCCCCTCCTGCAGCCAAGGCTCCACTGGAGCAAAGATGGGATGGGTGCTGGGGATGGCTCCTTGGCCTCTGCCCCAGGCGCTAGAGTGGCTCTGTTCGCGACAGAATGACACCCTGGAGAGGCAGAGCATCGCCCCCTGGTGGGCGTGCCGGGTGGATCCCAGTCAGGCACATGCGGGACTCTGTCTGACTGTCTCTCCCCGTTTCCAGCTTCAGAAGAATGAGAAATTATGTCAATGGAGCAATAAAAATAGAGCATTATTTAAAAAACAGTCTAAGGAAAAGCATACTTGATTTGAAATACTTAGCCAAATTTGAAGACCTTTATACTTGGAATATGAAATTGTATGTACTCAAAGAAAGGCAAAGTGATTCAAAGTATCCTGAAAATTCAATCTCTAGTGTGCACCCGTCCCTTTAGAGACAGGTGATATTCATCTTTGGAAATAAGATTAACCTACTTTAGTGGTAGGGGAGACTAAAAGTAAAACTTTTCATGGACCTCTTATTAAAAATGAGGCCTAAACTTGGTTCAAAATTTGACTTAAAAAGCTTTGTTTAATATTTATTTATTCTAAAAGTATGTATTGGGGGACATTCTGATTCTAGTAGATGAAGTAGGTGTGTCATTATCTATTCCTTCTGCTAAGTCTTTGGATATTATATGTACAACACATATTAAAATTCTAAAAAGTGAATCGAGAAAGGCCAAGTGGTTAGTCATCTTGAGACCCAAGAAACAACAATGTGGTATTATTCCGGCTCATAACCTAGGCATGGAGCTGAAAGGCTGGCAACAGGCTTAAATAACCTGGCAACTGTATAAAAGGGCAACAAATGGAATTCTTGTGATGATCAAAGTGTTCTGTATCTTGACTCTCATTTTGTTACCATTGGTGGAAACAGTTAAACAGTGAATGGGATCTCTCTGTATCATTTCTAAAAATTGCATGGGAATTTACAGTTACCTCAAAATTAAATAGTTACTTTCGGGCACTTTAGAATATTTATCAAATGGCTACTATGTGCCAAGGACAATTATAGATGCTAGGAAATAGCAGCAAACACCAGCAATAATAAAATCGCCTCTCTTTAAAATACTGAAATCTAGTAAGGGAAACATAAAATAAACAAAGGAACACAAGAAGCATGCAACAAGTTAAGTGGCAAAAATGAAGGTAAACATAGTAATGAGGATAAAGAAAGAAAAAGGTTCTGTTTATATATGGCATTCAGGGATGCTATCTCCCAGAAGGTAGTATTTAAGCAAAGAAAGCCACAAAGGTTCCTAGGGAAAGAGCAAACCAGAAAAAAATTAATCCAAAGACTCTGAGTTGGGAATGGTCCTGGCATGTTCAATAAATAGGCCATTATGTCTGGAGTGTAGTTAGTGAAGTAGAGAGTGTTAGGATTTTGAGTTACTGGAATGACAGATAATATAGGTTCTGAGGTCATAATACGGACAAATAATTTTCCTTTCATTGTGTGCTGGGGGATAGGGATGAGTATTGACATGTTCTGACTTATATATTAAAAGGTTCCTATGGCTGTTATGTTGAGAAAAGACTGCTGTGGGGTGAAAGCAAGTGGGAAGTAGGAAGATCAGTGATGAGGCCACTTATTAATTTTCAGTTTATTTTATTTTAATTAAGTGTTGCTTTTATAATTAAAAGCTGTATGCTTGTAATTAAAAGCTGTATGCATATTTCCTGCCAGTATTGCAGAGTGCTTAAGAACATGGATTCTAGAGAGAGCCAGACAGACAGTTACTAGTTTCATGCCCTTGATCAATTTACTTAGCCTCTCAATTTATCAACATTACCATCTGAAATATGGGAAAATAAAAGCACTCAACTTAGAAAACTCCTATCTTCAGATTGAATGTGTCCTTGTATGAAAAGCTCTAAAAGCCTGAGACATGGTAAGTACTAAATAAGTATTTACTATATTGTTTTTGTGTTGCTATATATTTGAGTAACACTGTAAAAAATAATTAAAATAAATCTGGCAGAGCATAAAAGTTATTTTCCTTAAGATGTTTCCTACATTAGTGATGCTGACAAACAATATTAGACATCATTCCAGTGTTGATTCAGCTCATATGTGTGCTGTTCACATATTTGTAGCTACTGTAGATACAAGGAATTATAAAATTTGTTGTCAATAATTAAATAACTTTCCCTGGTTGGGTTGTTCAGTGGATAAACATCATCTTGGTGTACCAAGGTCATGGGTTCAATCATGTACAAGAAGCAATCAATGACTGCACAACTAAATGGAAAAACAAAGTGGAATGAGTTGATGCTTTTCTCTCTTTCTCTTAAATCAATGGGAAATATTTTTAATCAAATAACTTTAGTATGATTTTCAGGCTAATCATATTCTATAATAATTTGATTTTAAATTAAAAATACATATATGATGTCTATGCTAACTGTTGCTCACTATTACCCAGGTACTTTATTAATCAAAACTATTATTCTCTAATTTTTAAAAACTGGAGTTAATATAGCATACATATTCTGCTTTCTGTCTTGTTTATACGTTTGGTGAATTTCTCCTTTTCCCTTACTATGCTTATCGGAGTATAAATCAGAGGTTTCCAAAGTATACTATTCTTTTGGCCAAAATGACTGGTTCATAAGTAGAAGAAAATCCAAGGGAACCCAACAGAATTTCTTCTTGGAATTGGATACATGGACAATGAATTTCCAAAGGTCTGTCTCTCAGACTGATCCTTATAAGTGCAAATCAAACAACAATGTGAGGAGAGTTTGTCTGAGAATTAAGTTAGATAGACACAAGCTGAGCTAAGAAAAAAAGATTTCTTATAAGTACTTTTTATGGAACTACTAATGAAATAGCTAAAAAAAATTGGTTGTGTTCTATTTTAAATTTAAGTTTTTATTCTAGAGTAATGATTTTAACTACAAGAAAGATTCTGAGTATAATACTGTCAATCAGTCAAATTAGTCACACAGAAAAATAACTCTGTTTTTAAGCTTCCAAACTTGGTCCTAGTTCTATGAAATTGCATTATTTTAGAAAGGGACAAATGCGACTTGCCATCCTTGTAAGTATTTGTAGATCACATTTAATTCATGGTTAGTTTCTGCTTTATTATTTAAAAAAAAAAAGAAATGAAAAGGGGGAAACACCTGTTGTTTTTGGTACCTGGTATATTAGTCAAAATGAAATGCAGAATGTAATATGCCAAATAAAAAAGTGTGCTAAATATTTGTATGGTACTGAATAATAATCATTTTTAAGAACCCCAAAAGCCACAATCTCAGCTTTTAAAAAGCTCATTATAAACAGAAGGTAAACAGTGAAATAAATACGTCCCTTATTTATAAATGCATCTCACTGTAGAAAATGTATTTTTGTTCTTATTTGAACTTCAAACAAAACCTTAAAGGAAGTAACGTCATTATTTTATGAGAAAATAGAAGCTCAGAGAGACTAAGTAACTCATCCAAGGTCAAAGAACTGGTAAGTTATAGAGGTCAAATCGAGTCCCAGTGCAGATGTTTTCTAATCTCTGCAGTGCCCACAACATATTATATAAGCTTGCATATCCACCATGTGGGATGTATAAGCACAGCATAAAAACCTGACATCATTCATAAACTAGTGAAATCATCGCATTTGATGATGTTATATGATTATATTAATATATCAATATATTAATATTACTATGGTATTATTATAGTAATAATACATAATATAGTTTATAACTATAAATAGGCAAATGAAGTTTAACAGATGATTAAAATGGAAGGATGAGCGAAGGTAAGCATGATGAGGGTTCGTTTCATGGGGAAAAAGAAGAGAATGTGAATTGTGTCTTAAAGCATGCACAAAACATGAATACATATTAATTAAGTTATGTAACAGTAAGGAACACTCCATGAAGCTTGGGCTTGATGCCTGTGTTGGGGGGAGTAGAGAAATGGGATTTAAGAGAAACTATGGGAACACAATAGAGGTTAAGAGGGTATGAAAAAGGGGTGCGCTTTTTTTTTTTGGTATTTTTTCCGAAGCTGGAAACGGGGAGGCAGACAGACTCCCGCATGCGCCCAACCGGGATCCACCCGGCATGCCCACCAGGGGGCGATGCTCTGCCCATCTTAGGGCATCGCTCTGCTGCAATCAGAGCCATTCTAGCACCTGAGCCAGAGGCCACAGAGCCATCCTCAGCGCCTGGGCAAACTTTGCTCCAATTGAGCCTTGGCTGCGGGAGGGGAAGAGAGAGACAGAGGGGAAGGAGGGGGGAGGGGTGGAGAAGCAGATGGGCGCTTCTCCTGTGTGCCTTGGCCGGGAATCGAACCCGGGACTTCCGCACGCCAGGCTGACACTCTACCACTGAGCCAACCAGCCAGGGCCCAGGGGTGCATCATTTTTAAAAGAAACTTTAGATGTTAGGCAGAGAAATTTAGATCTGTTGGAATTTTATTTCCTTATAGAAACTTAAGTATCAGCTCATATGCCTTACCACAAGCAGGATGGTCACATATCTCTTAGGAAAAAAGGTGCAATGCATCAGGAGAAAGGGACATAAGACTCTGTGTCATATGAAAAAGAAAATAGAGACTAAGGCTGGCAAAGTTTTGATTTCTACTTTTAAAGTGAAAAATTCCACCTTCATGCCAAAATTTCTTTATTATAAAAGAGGTTACTAAAAATAAATAAATAAAAACTAGTCTATATAATAAATACTAAATAATTCACCAATTATGATTATTGTGTTATGCTTATGTAATAAGAATTACAATTAAAATTTGTAAAATTTGGAACTAGTTAGGTAAATAGAATAGTTTAAAATGCGGCAACAAAATTATAAGCTCCCTGTGAGATTGTAAAGTATCTTTGCACTTGCCTGCAGATCACTGGGACTTAACAAACCATCAAGCATGAGAGAATAGTTTGTAAACTGTGTTCAACCAATCCACTGAAAATAAGAATGTTTATGATATTATTTTAGTTAAATTCTTGGCAGGACAGTGGAACTGAGGTGTCAGAAACAAATTGATCTATTTTATCACTATGTCAGTTTGGATCCTCTAAGAAGCAGACACTTAAATGGGACTAAATATGCAAGGGTTTATTGGGAAAAATACTTGTTCAGGAAAATCGAGGGAAGCTGAGAAAGGCTGGGTTTCCTGGTCTCATAATTAAAATTATGACTGTGTGAAGGACCAAAGGAAGGCAGAAAGAGAAAACTTTCCAGACTGCTATGCAGTTTCAGGAAAATAAGGCAAAGGCAATGGGGCATCCTCAAGCCAACGATAGATGTCAGAGTCACCGAGTGTCTCCGGGAATGGACTTGCCTTAGACTCACATGCACTTAGGCATTGACTAGGCACAGCCCACTGCACACCTAGAGATAACTTCAGCACAGAGGCAATAATGAATTTCAGAAAACCACTGGAACCCTTTATCAATTTACCTCCCCACAGTTGGAGGTCTGAGAGGGGTACTCCCATGGGTACGATGATCACTTTACTTAAAGTTCTCGTGTGACATTAAAAGAAGTTCCTGCCTGTCCTGTGATGGCGCAGTGGATAAAGTGCAGATCTGGAACACTGAGGTCGCAGTTCAAAACCCTAAGCTTGCCTGGTCAAGGCACATATGGAAGTTGATGCTTTTCCCCTTTCTCTCTTTATCTCTCTGCCCCCTCTCTAAGATAAATAAATAAAATCTTTATAAACAGTTCCTGGGGATTTTATTTTGATGGACAAAATATAATTGGTATCCATGTGCTCTAGTGGAATCTAATAACTTGATCACTATACGATTTCCTATATTGTATCTAAACTGGAGACTCCTTATGCCACACAGCAGGGAAAGAGGATATGGGGGAGGGATGGGGGAAGAGAGTAAAGGGGTTCAAAATATACAGTGACAGAAAATGATCTGACTTTGGGTGATGGGTATACAATATAACCAACAGTTCAAATGCTATAGAGATGTTCACCTGAAACCTATGTACTTTTATTGATCAATGTCACCCTGTTAAATTTAATTTTCCTTACTTAACTTTCATCTTTAACACTGTGCCCATTCACATTCTTACAATATTATATGGTTCAGTTAGTTTTTCCTATTCATTGAACAAGCCAAACCTTTTCCAACCTCAGAATATTAGCAATTGTGGTCTTTTATGCCTGGAATGTTTTTCCTTTCAATTCCCACATCCCCCTCAGTGAGGTCTTGGTTGGTCATCTCACCTAAACTAGTACCTTGTGACCTGCCAATAACTATCCTATTACTAGTGCTATTTACTTAATAGTACTTACCAGTAACTGCAATACTCTTGTTTTTGTTTTACAATCTTAGTAGATCTGTGTCCCCATAAAATCAAATTACTAATGCCCTCTTTTATGTCATGAATATCTGAAATGGTACTTAATGCCTACAACTCAATAAGCATTTGTTGAATAACTAATTGTTAAAACAAGTCTTTAAAAAAAAAAAAACCCTGACCTGTGGTGGCACAGTAGATAAAGCATCAACCTGGGAATGCTGAGGTTGCTGGTTCAAAACCCTGGGCTTGCCTGGTCAAGGCACATATGGGAGTTAATGCTTCCTGCTCCTCCCCCCTCCTCCCTCTCTCTCTCTCTCTCTTCCCTCTCTATAATGAATAAATAAAATCTTTAAAAAAAAAAACAAAAAACAAGTCTTTTATATTTAAGATGTCACAACAGCTCTGAGGACTCAAAGGTAAGATTTCTTCTCATTGAGATTATAGTCAAGTAAAATTAAATTATTTTTTCCTCACTTTCCTAAAAATTAACATTTTTCTTTTTATTATTCCTTATATTTCTATTATTTTCTTTTTTGATGTTGGAATAGCTCTGAATAATATCCTCTCTAGAACAATAGAAACCTGATATTCACCCAGGCTATTTCTCTAGAACTTTACTTCGACAAGTTTGTGACTAATAAAGCATCAAGATTTTGTGCTTCTGAAAAAATGGGTTTTATATATTAAGATTCTTTAAAATTTTCTTGGACAGATCATTGATACATGTAGTCAGGAAATATCTTTTGAATGCCAAACACTGGTTTGAAATAACAAAGATAAAATAGAGATCCAAATTTAAAAAAAAAAGCCCTCAGAAAGCTTTGAATATGTTAGGAAAGGGAGATGTCCACTGTAGGCAAAGAAATAAACACCACAAACTGAAATAGGGGCTTTAAAAGGAAAAATAAGAGAGGACAGCATAAAAAAGTCTTTGTCTAGTCATGCATGTCAACTAAGATGTTCCATAGAAAGAGATGTTTGCCTGTGATTTGAAAAATAAACAGGAGTCAAATAGGTATAGGTGAAGAGTAGTCAGGAAGGGGTGGCAGCAAAAGTCTTTCAGCAGAGGGAACAGCAAGTATGAAAAACTTGAAAGATATGTAACCCTACAGTAACTGAAAGAAAATGAAGCCAAATAAACTAAAAAGAACCATAATATGCAGGTGTTTATAAGCCATTCTAAGGTTTATTTAAATTTTATTTATGAATTTCTTTAAGGAGAGAGGGAGAGAGAGAGCAGAAAAGAGAAAAGTAGATTTGTTGCTTCACTTATTCTTGCATCCACTGGTTGATTTCTGTAAGTTCCCTGACCGGGGATTAAACCCATAGCCTTGGTGTATAACAATGATGCTCTAACCCAGTGGTAGTCAACCTGGTCCCTACCGCCCACTAGTGGGCATTCCAGCTTTCATGGTGGGCAGTAGCGGAGCAACCAAAGTATAAATAAAAAGATAGATTTAACTATAGTAAGTTGTTTTATAAAGATTTATTCCGCTAAACTTAGCAAAAATCTGACAAAGTATTTGGTAAATAATTATTATTATATATTTTAATTTGCTGTAACTCTGCTTTATAAATTTTATAAAGTTACTTCCCTACTTTATAAATCACCATTACTGTGGAACCGGTTAGAAATTTTTACTACTAACAGAGATACAAAAGTGGGCGGTAGGTATAAAAAGGTTGACTACCCCTGCTCTAACCAATTGAGCTATCCAGCCAGGGCTGTTAAGCTTTCTTTAAAAACAAGCAAGAGACTATATAAGATGGCAGCGGAGTAGGCAGACGCACAGACACCCAGCTCTCAACACCAAACTGGAATACAAATCAATTTAGAAAAAATCAGCATGAAAAACCAACACTGAACTGCAAGAACAGCTCTCAAAAACCAAGGAGCAAAGAGGAAGCCACAATAATCCTGCTAAGGAGTGCCTGAATCTCCTCTGCTTACAGGAACGGAAGGGGGGGGTGAGGCTGAGAGCCCAGAGAGGATTTCACAGAGGAAAAAGAGCAGAAACTACTGCTCACAGCCACTTACCTGGCGACCAGGGAGCAAGGTGGGTTGAAAAGACCAGCTTATCTCCCAAGTGGAAAGGACAGGGAGAGGGACAGACTGTGAGGGGCTAAGGTATGCAAGAAACGAAATAAAAAAGCTGACTCATTCGTGCTGGAGGCGGCCATAGCTGGGGGAGGGACTGAACCTTTCACAAAACAGAGCTGAAGTGCTTCCGGATCAGAGATCTCCAGACATCTATCCAGCTCCAATCAGCGCAACAAGACACAGCTGAAAACAAGAAGTGGGGAGGAGGGGCAGTAACTCAGGTCTCCATGGAAATCTGAGATACACCTCCCCCTACTGAAGCTGAGAAAAAACCCTGCCCCCAGTGAGATTAGTTGGTGGAAGAGACCTTCAGTGACTCAGGTTACACCCACAGCATTCCTGGTTACAGTTTCAAGGAAGCCCCCTGCTGAGATCAGTTAACAAGACTATCACCTGTTAAGAAAACAAACAAATCAAGACTTTAAAGCTGCCCAAATCCGAAAGTGGATTACAAATAATAGCTGATACCAACCCACGAATACCTAAAAATAACACAACTGAAAACTGGAGGCAGACAACACCAAGCCTAGACTCAATCAACTCTACAAATAAAAAAAAAAAGAAAGAAAATAAGAAGACAAAGGAGTGCAATCCAAATGAAACCACAAGAGACACCTTCGAGAGATGAACTGAGTGATATGGAAATAATCAAACTTCCAGATGCGGAGTTCAAAATAATGATTGTAAGAATGCTTAGGGATCTTAGAACAACAATGGAGGGACAGTTTGAAAACCTAAACAAAGAAATAGCAAGTATAAAAAAGAATCAGTTGGAGACGACAAATACAATATCAGAAATAAAGACCACAATGGAAGGAATTAAAAACAGGATAGATAGAGCAGAGGATCGAATCAGCGAGTTAGAGGACAACTGGAATGAAGGCATGAAATCAGAGAAGAAAAGAGAAAAAAGACTCAAAAAGTCAGAGGAAACTCTTAGAGAGCTCTGTGACAACATGAAGAGAAATAACATTCGCATCATAGGGGTTCCTGAAGAAGAAGAAAAAGAACAAGGGATAGAGACTTTGTTCAATCATAGCATAGCTGAAAACTTCCCTAAATTAACGCAAGAGAAACTCTCACAAATCCAAGAAGCACAGAGGACTCCATTAAAGAGAAACCCAAAGAAACCTACACCAAGACATATTATAATTAAAATACCAAAGGTAAGTGATAAAGAGAAAATATTAAAAGCTGCAAGAGAAAAAAAAGTTATCACCTACAAAGGAGCCCCCATAAGGATGACATCTGACTTCTCAACAGAAACACTTGAGGCCAGAAGGGAATGGCAAGAAATATTCAAAGTAATGCAGAACAAGAACCTAAAATCAAGACTACTTTATCCAGCAAGGCTATCGTTTAAAATCGAAGGAGAAATAAAAAGCTTCCCAGACAAAAAACAACTCAAGGAATTCATTACAACCAAACCAATGCTGCAGGAAATATTAAGGGGCCTGGTGTAAACAGATAAAGTGGGAAAAGAATACAGAAAAAAAAAAAAAGGAATACACCTTTAAAGAAGAAAATGGCAATAAACAACTACATATCAATAATAACCTTAAATGTAAATGGATTAAATGATCCAATCAAAAGACATAGGGTAGCTGCGTGGATAAGAAAACAGGACCCATACATATGTTGTCTACAAGAGACACACCTTAGAACAAAAGACACACACAGATTGAAGGTAAAAGGATGGAAAAAAATGTTTCATGCAAACGGAAATGAAAAAAAAGCTGGGGTAGCAATACTTATATCAGACAAATTGGACTTTAAAACAAAGGATATAGTAAGAGATAAAGAAGGCCACTACATAATGATAAAGGGAGTAATCCAACAGGAAGATATAACTATTATAAATATCTATGCACCTAATATAGGAGCACCCAAATATATAAAACAGACTTTGATGGATTTAAAGGGCAAGATCAACAGCAATACTATAATAGTAAGGGATTTCAATACCCCACTTACATCACTAGATAGATCCTCAAGAAAGAAAATTAACAAAGAAACAGCAGACTTATTGGAAACACTAGATCAACTCGATTTAATAGATATCTTCAGAACCTTTTACCCTAAAGCAGCAGAATATACATTCTTTTCAAGTGCTCATGGTACATTCTCTAGGATAGACCACATGTTAGGGCACAAAAGTGCTCTCAACAAATTTAAGAAGACTGAAATCATATCAAGCACTTTCTCCGATCACAACGGCATGAAACTAGAAATGAATCACAGCAGAAAAGCTCAAAAATACTCAAACACATGAAAACTAAATAGCAGGGTGTTAAATAATGAATGGATTAAGAATGAGATCAAAGAAGAAATAAAAAAATTCCTAGAAACGAATAAAAATGAGCATACAACAACTCAAAATTTATGGGACACAGCGAAAGCAGTGCTGAGAGGGAAGTTCATAGCACTACAGGCACACTTTCAGAAGCTAGAAAAAGCTCAAATAAACAACCCTGCATCTAAAAGAACTAGAAAAAGAACAGCAAGTAAAGCCCAAATGTAGTAGGAGGAAGGAAATAATAAAGATCAGAGCAGAAATAAATGACATAGAGGCTAAAGAAACAATACAGAGGATCAATGAAACTAGGAGCTGGTTCTTTGAAAAGGTAAACAAGATTGATGAACCTTTAAGTAGACTCACCAAGAAAAAGAGAGAGAGGACTCAAATAAATAAAATTAGAAATGAGAGAGGAGAAATAACAACTGACACAACAGAAATACAAAATATTTTAAGAAAATACTATGAAGAACTGTATGCCAAAAAACTAGACAACCTAGATGAAATGGACAAATTCCTTGAAACATACAATCTTCCAAAAATCAATCTGGAAGAATCAGAAAACCTAAACAGACCGATTACACCAAATGAGATCGAAACAGTTATCAAAAAACTCCCAACAAAGAAAAGTCCGGGGCCCGATGGCTTCACAACGGAATTCTACCAAATAGTCAAAGAAGAACTAACTCCTATCCTTCTCAAACTATTTCAAAAAATTCAAGAGAAAGGAAGACTTCCAAGCTCCTTTTATGAGGCGAGCATAATTCTGATTCCAAAACCAGGCAAAGACAACACAAAGAAAGAAAATTATAGGCCAATATCTCTGATGAATATAGATGCTAAAATCCTCAACAAAATATTAGCAAACCGGATCCAACAATATATGGAAAAAATCATACACCATGATCAAGTGGGATTTATTCTGGGGAGGCAAGGCTGGTACAATATTCGTAAATCAATCAATGTGATTCATCACATAAACAAAAAGAAGGAGAAAAACCATATGATAATTTCAATAGATGCAGAAAAAGCATTTGATAAAATCCAGCACCCAGTCATGATCAAAACTCTCAGCAAAGTGGGAATACAGGGAACATACCTCAACATGATAAAAGCCATCTATGAGAAACCCACAGCCAACATCATACTCAATGGGCAAAAATTAAAAGCAATCCCCTTAAGATCAGGAACAAGGCAGGGGTGCCCCCTTTCACCACTCTTATTTAACATAGTCCTGGAAGTCCTAGCCACAGCAATCAGACAAGAAGAAGAAATAAAAGGCATTCAAGTTGGAAAAGAAGAAGTAAAACTATCATTATTTGCAGATGATGTGATATTGTATATAGAAAACCCTAAAGTCTCAGTCAAAAAACTACTGGACCTGATAAATAAATTCAGCAAAGTGGCAGGATATAAAATCAATACTCAGAAATCAGAAGCATTTTTATACACCAACAATGAACAGTCAGAAAGAGAAATTAAGGAAACAATCCCCTTCACAATTACAACCAAAAAAATAAAGTACCTAGGAGTAAATTTAACCAAGGAGACTAAAGACTTGTACTCAGAAAATTACAAAACATTGATAAAAGAAATCAAGGAAGATACAAACAAATGGAAGCATATACCGTGCTCATGGTTAGGAAGAATAAACATCATTAAAATGTCTATATTACCCAAAGTAATTTATAAATTCAATGCAATACCAATTAAAATACCAATGACATACTTCAAAGATATAGAACACATATTCCAAAAATTTATATGGAACCAAAAAAGGAACGAATAGCCTCAGCAATCTTAAAAAAGAAGAATAAAGTGGGATGTATCACACTTCCTGATATCAAGTTATACTACAAGGCCATTGTACTCAAAACAGCCTGGTACTGGCATAAGAGCAGGCATATAGATCAATGGAACAACACAGAGAACCCAGAAATAAACCCACAGTTCTATGGACAACTGATATTTGACAAAGGAGGTAAGGAAATACAATGGAGTAAAGACAGCCTCTTTAACAAATGGTGTTGGGAAAATTGGACAGCTACCTGCAAAAAAATGAAACTAGATCACCAGCTTACACCACTCACAAAAATAAACTCAAAATAAATAAAAGACTTGAATGTAGGCCGTGAAACCATAAGCATCTTAGAAGAAAACATAGGCAGTAAGCTCTCCGACATCTTTCGGAGCAATATATTTGCTGATTTATCTCCACGGGGAAGTGAAATAAAAGACAGGATAAACAAATGGGACTATATCAAACTAAAAAGCTTTTGCACAGCTAAAGACAACAAGAACAGAATAAAAAGACAAACTACACAACGGGAGAACATATTTGACAATACGTCTGATAAGGGGTTAATAACCAAAATTTATAAAGAACTTGTAAAACTCACCACCAGGAAGACAAACAACCCAATCCAAAAATGGGCAAAAGAGATGAATAGACACTTCTCCAAAGAGGACATACAGATGGCCAATAGGCATATGAAAAAATGCTCAACATCACTAATCATTAGAGAAATGCAAATTAAAACCACAATGAGATATCACCTTACACCAGTCAGAATGGCGCTTATCAACAAAACAACACAGAATAAGTGCTGGCGAGGATGTGGAGAAAAGGGAACCCTCCTGCACTGCTGGTGGGAATGCAGACTGGTGCAGCCACTGTGGAAAACAGTATGGAGATTCCTCAAAAATCTGAAAATCGAACTGCCTTTTGACCCAGCTATCCCACTTTTAGGAATATACCCCAAGGACACCATAGAACGGCTCGAAAAGGAGAAATGCACCTGCATGTTTGTGGCAGCATTGTTCACAATAGCGAAGATCTGGAAACAACCCAAGTGTCCGTCAGAGGATGAGTGGATTAAAAAGCTTTGGTACATATATACTATGGAATACTACTCAGCCATAAGAAATGATGACATCGGATCATTTACAATAACATGGATGGACCTTGACAACATTATACGGAGTGAAATAAGTAAATTAGAAAAAAAACTAAGATGAATCCATACATAGAAGGGACATAAAAATGAGACTCAGAGACATGAACAAGAATGTGATGGCAACAGGGGCGGGGGGTTGGGGTAGGGGGGATGGGGTGAAGAAGGAGAGAGGGGTTAGGGGAGGGGAGGGGCACAAAGAAAACCAGATAGAAGGTGACAGAAGACAATTTAACTTTGGGGGAGGGGTATATAGCACAATCAAATGTCAAAATAATCTAGAGATAATTTCTCTCAACATATGTACCCTGATTTATCAATGTCACTGCATTAAATTTAATTAAAAAAACAAAAAAAAACAAGCAAGAATCTTAACCTACCAAAATTGGCCTAGGTTAAACGTGCACTTTCCAAGGCCATTCAGCCTGTGTCCTTTATGGTGGCCTAATTAGAAATGCTCTGGGGAAAAAACTGTCTATTCAGGTGCATTCAGGGTTGAATGGACCCAGTATAGAAGAAAACTAGAAGTACAGATTCTCATGATTGAATTGGCTGAAACTTAGAGCCATGATTTGCAGGTGGTGTGATGGAGAATGCTAGGCCCTGCATAGAATGAAAATGTAATTACACACTTAATACAATTAAACCATGAAATCATAAGGGAACATAAGAAATGAAAAATATATAATCTATGCTGCTAGGTAGCTGGAAAGATTTCCATATTAGAGACTTAACTTCTATTATCAGTGTCAATATCTCTATCATGCTCTATTATTTTATATAGATTCCACTAATGGAATTAGGAACACAATTAGGTGGCAGAGAAAGAAAACTCTCTTATTAATAAAATATGTTGGCATGGTTCACTCTCTTCTCCACTGTAGAAGAGAATTTGCTATCATTTGTTAGCCTGAATTATATGCATAAAAATATAAATTTTTATGTGATAAAAAGCTAATTTATATGACTAATGTCACATGTTTCTTGAAAATTTGAAGATATAACCAAACAGGGGATAACAGCAAAAGTATACACTTCTCCTTTAACATAATTGTCAAAGAAATGATTAAAAATAGAATTGGAGTTCCCTATGCTTAGTACAGAATAAAAATTTAACAGTCACTTCATTAGTTTAGCAAAGTCTTTGTTTTTCTGCCATAAATGTATAAATCCAAAACCTAATTTTGTATTGGGCTCAATTAACTCTGTCAGTTATGGCACTTTCGGAACTTGAGAAATTATATTGGGTAATATTTTACATTATACAATATAATTTATTTTCCTAATTTTTGCATTAACATTCATATATATATACATATATCATATATAATACACCTATATATACATACATATACATATATATATTTCCATTTTGTTATATTTTGTTATGACTATTCAACATTGATGACCAGTACTTGAGAGAAAAATCCCAAGTAATTTTTCATTCATCACAATATGCTAAATTGATGATATTTCTTTAGGAAAGAAAGACCTGTTTAACTCTACAATCACTTTCAAGGAAATGTGCACAGAATCATGAAGGGAAGGCCTATCTTATGATCTGGACCAACATAGATAACTTGTTCAAAACAAACACAGTAATAAACACACAACAACAACAGAAATTTTGTTTTTTGTTTAGACAAGACATTATTATAGTCATCTTGGAAGATGTAATAATAAATAAGATCAAATCATAGCCATAAGATAATGCACAATCTTAAGAAAAGTAAAAGTCTATGATTACGATCCATATCATAGACTGAATGACCAGTGCAGCTTATGATAAGGATCGTAAGAGAGAATATACAAAGGACTATGGAAATTCAGAGGTGGTGGATGAAAGGGTAGTCACATTCAGTAGAAGAGATAATAGGGATTTTATTTTAAAAGTGTAACATCTTTCACATGTATTCTAGTAAATTAAGAGAAGTTTTACTAAATGAAAAATGGCGTTATTAATTTCAATATTTACCATGGCAACTGAATTATACAACCATGGTGGAAAGTCTATGTATGCATTCAGAAAAAATAAGGGCAGAAACAGCAATAGTGGAATGTGAGACATTTTGAAGACAACCAAGAAACAACATAGATACAGAAGACCATTAACAAGGGTTTAATAGAGAACAAGACAGTTAGTAATGTCACATATTTAAGGTTTGATAAAAATTATGGGTCAACTTCAAAAGTGTTGCAGGTATATTGAGAAAGTAGAAGCTGTAATGGAAGGACTTAGAAATTTGGATATCTTGGGTACACATTTTAAATTTAATATTTAAATAGCAACATAATAACACCTGTCACTAGTTAATTGTTTCAATATTTATTGAGCATCTATTATGTTCTAAGCACTCCAATAAGAGTTAAAGATATAACAAGAAATCAAAACTGAGGCACAATGTTTTTCAGTAACGTGCTCAGCTGATGAGTGAAGATGCCAAGACTGGAAGCCAAGCAATCTGACTCCAAAATCTATGTTCCTAGCCACAGCACTGCTCCCTTCCCCTGTACAGACACTCTATTCATTGCTTTATATAGATTATCTATTCAATACTAACTAAAGCATTGTGACATATTGTTATGATATCCAGTGTTTAGAGAAATAAACTGAGGTTTAGACAGGTTACATAACTTCCCCAAGTCCACACAGCTAAAAAAAAATAATTGCATAACCAGACATTTAATATCATGAAATCTGATTCCAGAGCCCAAGCTCTAGTTTGTTATACTAGGTTCAGTATGAAAAGACATTGTGTAGAAACATGGGTAAATAATAAATAATAAAAATTCTACCTCCAAAAAACTAGTATCAGTATTTTAGCATATATCATTATAATATTATTATGCATATTAATAAAATTAAAACATTCTTATATGTACAACTTTAGAACATACTATTTTTCCATTAAGTCATTTATTTTTTTGCAGCTCTTTAAACACTCTTGATAAATATAATTATGAGACAAAAACTTATCTCGTGGTTATATCAAAATGTATTTAATCTCTTGCAACATATTGGGCATTTAATTTATAAAGTTTGGTTGTTATAAACAATGTAGTAAATTACATAAAGCATCACAAAATTTTAAAGATTTTGATATTTAATGGTAAATAATTCAAAAACAAGGTATAAAATTGCTCATTTTATGTATCTTCACAAGCTTTGTATATTATTACTATTTTAAAACATCAATTCTAAATATATAGATAAGAAATGGTATCTTAAATCTTATACAATTAAGAAATGGTATCTCAAATTTTAGTAAGATATTCTTTTTTCCCCAGTAAATGTGTGTGACACATTTATTGAGCATGCTCAGTAAATATTTGTTGATTCAATTAGTTCTCCTCTTTAATATAGATACAGCTTTAAAAATATTTTGATAACTAGAAAGATGCAATACAGGGGAAGGGCATGTATATACCTACCATGCTGAGAAAGACAAATGACCAAGGGACACACACACACACAGACCTTATGGTGCAACATTCTTTGGGAAGAATTCACAGAAACAAAAGAATATGAAGTCAGGTGGGTCTATTGTCACATACTGCATTCTAGGGTTCTATTGAGATCTAGATTTGCTGGGAAGGACTCTGACTCTTAGACTATGATGCTTTTAAGTAGCATGATTACAGATTCACCAGGGAAGAATACAATTGCAATAGCACTTAGAAGAACCCAGTCTAATCGTGGGAGCTCAGCACTTGTGTTATTGGGTGGCAATTCTCTATGTACCATGGATACTAATGCACATCTTGTTAATGAGGCACTGATAACCCTTTGTTCAAGACTACCTTTTCAAGAATATTGGTATATCAAACGACCTTGAGAAATAAAGATTGTTTGTCCTTCTAGAACAAAGGGATCTTGCTAACAACCTTGGAAAATAGAAGAATATCTCCTTCTGAAACAAAAGGCAGGCACAGTATAATGAAGATATGTCTCCCTTAAGAGCAAAGTATATATATGTATTTTTATCTCTCCTAAATGACCCTGGTTTCCTAGATCAGAATTTTTGTCCTGAATCACAGCTTACTGTATGTGCAGGTGCCAACAGGCCCTCTTTATGTTCCCATGTAGGAAATGAGGCTTGGTAGCTGGTGCAAAAGTGCTGATACTTTGTCCTCTGTTATTGCTATATGTGACAAAATAGCCTTCATCTCTGACCTAAAAGCCCCTCATGTCATTTCCAACATCCATGAATTTGCAGTAACTAGCTTAGTAATTAGGGCAAAATCACAGAACCTTCAGAGTCCTTGACAGTTGGGAGATTCACCAGCCTTCCCCTGGCTGGGGACAAAGCCTCATTGCAGATCAAAATTATGGCTAACTTTCAGCAAGTTTGACCACATTAATATTCATGGTTGAAGAAGAATAAGTCTTCCTCCTGTTACAATAGAAGAGAAGCTAAGTCTAAGATTTGTGGATTAGCAGAGATCTGTTTTAGACAAGTTAAACCCTCAATTTCAGAAATAATGGAAGGTTTTATTTTCAGGATCACAAATAAATAAGGTTCTGGTAAATAAATGAGCAGGAGCCAGTGAGAAAGAAACTACCAATTAAAGATGCTAGAAAGAGTGAGAATGTTGGATTAAACAGACCTAGAGCAAAATAAGGCATAATTGTTGAGAGCATATGAGACAGTGTCAGTAGCAAATAAAACAAGATACATTTTTCCCTCTAAATTTTAAGAGAAATAAGAGAGGGAGTAGGTGACCAATAGAGAAAGTTTGATTGTAAAAAGGGAAGGTTGTTAGTGCTTATAATGTGATTACTTTCCATGTAAAAATAAGAAAAGGTAGAAGGAGTCGGTGAAATTGGGGAATTAAGTGAAAGAACTCTGAGTCTTCACATTGAGAGTGTAGCAGTGAATAAATAGGCAGTGAAAGAAAGGGCTGCATGAAATAAATGAGAGCATGGCTGATGTAAATAAAATGTGGACCCAAATATTTTTTTTTCTCTATTATAGGATGTCATTGAAATGAGAAAGTATTCCCTCTGTCAGGTTGAACTTTGAACTTGTTGAGGGTAAGAGCATAGTTTGAAATATTTTTAGTTTCTTAGTGTTAAATAGTTTCTGGAACACAGATACTTATTATATTGATTGAATATTGACCTTTCTTCAGAAAGTTAAGCAAATTTAAGAAAGTAGTAAGTTAAGGTATTGGTTAATTAAATATAGCAAAATTCAAGGTGTAAATGAGTCTAAGCAAAAAGACAAACTAGTCAATTCTCAAACTGGTGTGGAATAATCAAATAGTTTTTTTAAGCCACAAAGTTTCATGGTGGCTTGTTACATAGTATCTGATAAATGAGAAGACTGAGATTTAAGTTCATACATGCAGAACACCAGTACATGTTCAGTACACAGTAGGTATTCAATAGAAGATGGGGGGCCATTATATTGTACCTTTACATTTTAATTATATTTACACGTGTATATACTGCTTTATATGTTAAAAAGTACATTTGTGTATATTATTGATTTTGCTATTCAATGGAGTACTAATAGAAAATATGAATTTTGTTACATTCTCATTTATCAAATGAGAAGTTTAAGCCCCACAGTATCAGCACACTCCATGGCTCAGACTCTAAGGGGCTGTGACTTATTCCTGCCCATACTTCTTCCAGAACATCATGAAAAGACTGTGCACATTTCCTTTCCTGTAGCACTAGGGTAGTAGACCAAGCAGAGTAACATGAGAAAGATGTCGAATATCAGGATGAGAATAAGCAGCTTCCCTTAAGAGAAAAGATTGTGTCAAGAAAAATAAGGTAGAGTTAAGACAGTTGAATGCAGTTTAGGGATATGCATTAAGATAGGGGTATCATCAGACACTGAATAGGTAGGGATGGGTGGATAGTAGTGCAAGGATCTCCAAAAAATCAGGGCAAAAGTTTGCTTCTAGGGTAACAGCCAGAAAACAACAGGGAGGAGTTCAAGTGATCTTCTGAAGACATCAGCTATCAATTAGAAAGAGGGTTGTGAATGAACAGATTTTTGTTATATTTTAGTGCTTTGGAAATGACCAGTCATATCAGAAGCCTTATGGTATAAGTAGGTAATTTCTCTGCCACTTTCTAACTTATATGTTGGTCTTTAGTTGATGGTACTACTCATGATTCATTATCAATATTTATTTAAAGAATTACAAAACTGCCATTATTCAGAAATTGCTTCTGAAAGTGAATAATAACAAGAGAATTACCTTCAGTTAAATCTAGATGACAGTGACCTCAAGAAAGAGTAGGTTTTCAAAATTATCTACGTTGACAGCTCAACAGTCATCTAACAGATGGATGAGCTCAAGAATTCTTTGGGGTTCCATTCAGCTTTTCTAATTAGGTGATATCTCTATCACAATCAGAGATTAATAAAAAATATGAACAGTTCCATTTTTCTGAACTTCTGGAAACTTAATTGGTGATAATCATGATAATTGTGAAGAAATCTACAGAGATGTTTCATTGTGGCTGTAACATTGGCTCTAATACTCCAAGTTTGTAGGTGTGTGTGTGTGTATGTGTGTGTGTGTGTGTGTGTGTGTGTAAAGGATTCAATGAAGAAAGATTTTCAATGGAATGTTAAAAGTAATGGTCTGAACGAAAAGACAAAGATGAAGACTTACATAATCCCTGTTATGACTCATGTATACTACATATTTTTTAACTTGTTGAAGTTTTTGAAACTCCAAAGTTTCTTTTATAAAAAAAGATGTTTTTACTAAAAAGAAATTATTGAACTTAGAGAAGTGAGTAAAGAAATATCAGAAAGTAACTTAATTCTCAAAAATTTCAATCCATACAAAACTCACAGTGCAGAATAAAAATGCACCCACACACAGCCTAAATCTAACCAGTTACTGCTTAAAATATGACTGTCTTTAGGAAGTGTAGCAGAAAATTCTAAAGGTTATTAACTTTTTCCAAAATTTTTGTCCTGAAATACAAATATATTAGAAATAATCTGTTTACATAAACTGAAGAAACATAAATTAATATAGATGTTTCAAAATTCATATTAATTTTAGAATAGGATACAAAAAGAAAAGATTATTTTGAAAAATATTAATAAAGAACTAAATTTACTTATTAGATCCAATAGAAGCATATATCTAAAACAAACCATAAAGCAGAACTTTAAAAAAATTGTTTCTTATTTTAAGCATAATACTTCATTCTCCCATCCAAGTACTAACCCATCCAGACCCGACCCTGCTTAGCTTCCGAGATCAGACGAGATCGGGCGCGTTCAGGGTGGTATGGCCGTAGACTATATACTTCATTCTTAGAGAGACTATGTTCCAGAAAAGAAAACATCAACTTTAGGACAGAAAGGCAAACGATTATAATTTCCCTTTTTGAATTCTAGCCAAATTATAAAGGTGATAATCTCTTTAATGATTTTTAAAATGAGTTTTATAATATATTGCCATAAGTGCTGAACTGCAGAATATTACCATTCTAATTATACATTGTAGCAATTATTTTATGCTAAAAACTTTACCATACAAAAAATAGGAAAAACAGTTTGATATAAATATGTTATGTCTACTGATTGTCCACATACATATTTTAAATATTCAATGATTTCACAAAGATCTAGTAAGAAATAGGTCATTTTGATTTAAAAAAATATTTTAAACATAGATAAATATTTCAAGATCTATGCATAATCAAAATAGATCATTC
This sequence comes from Saccopteryx bilineata, assembly GCF_036850765.1. Classification (NCBI taxonomy): domain Eukaryota; kingdom Metazoa; phylum Chordata; class Mammalia; order Chiroptera; family Emballonuridae; genus Saccopteryx; species Saccopteryx bilineata. Next base: position 67,993,006 of record NC_089498.1, read on the forward strand.
TTCAAATGTACTTTTAAAATAAGGACAAAACATTTTCCATTATTTCTTTATTTAAAATGTTATAATTTGATTGTTGATAACATTTTAAATGAATATGTATGCCTAGGTAACATATATGTTTAAGTATATAATACTAGAAATATTGATGCAAAGAACTTACAAGTTTATAACTCTCTTTGCATTTGTACTTTAAATTCTTCAGTTCATCTTTTCTAATTATGCATGTAAACACAATACTAAGAGGAAACTAAATATAAATTAGCATAATTTTGTAAAATAAAATTTAATTTTCAAGGCTTCAGCTTCTGAGAAGATGGAGTAGGCACACTTTTCTCTAAACCGCCTACTAACAATGTACAATTAAAGACTTTGGAATGTAGGTATATTTTTATAACATTCTGAAAGTTAGAAAAATTAAAATGTTCTCTCTAACCTAACAAAGGATTAGTCTCCAAAATATATAAAGAACTCTCAAAATACAGCACTGAGAATACTCCAATTAGAACATGATTAAAAGACATGAGTTGAAATTTCAGTGGAGAATTTATAAATAACAAATAAATGCATAGAAATATGTACCATCTTTAGCAATTAGAAAATTGCAAAGTAAAAATCATAAAGTATTATTATATATCTGTGAGAATGACTAAAATAAATGAGTAACAACATCAAATGTTGGCGAGACTGTGACACTTAACACATTGCTAATAGAAATGTAAAATGATATTGCCACTCTGGGAAAGAGTTGAACACTACAAAAACTAAACATACACCTACCACATTGCCTAGCAATTGCACTCCTTGGAATTTATCTCAAAGAAATGCAGTTATGTTCACACAAGACCCTGTACTGTGTTTGAATGTTTATAGCAGCTAATTAATTACAGTCTCAAACTAGAAACTCTCAAATAATTTAAAGGGTGAGTAATAAAGCAAACCTGTTATATCCATATCACAGAATTCTTCAGCAATAAAAAGGGCAGAACTACTGGTGGATGCAAGAATAAGAATAAATCCCCAAAATATTGTGCTGAGTGAAAAATCCAATTCCCAAAGATCATATACTATATGATTTCATTATATATAATTCTTCTAAAAGGCAAAATTATAGAAATAGAGAAGAGATTAATGTTTGTCACCAGTTAAGGAGGGGATGGGAGTGGGAGGGAAGTCCATGTGGTTATAAAAGGACAACAGGGGAATGTGATGATAGCTATGGTCTGTATCTTGACCATTTCAATGTCAGCATCTTGGTTATGCTACTGTACTCTATTTTGTAAGTTGTTACCATTGGATGGAATCAGTAAAGGATATACGAGATCTCTATAGTATTTCTTACAAAAGCATGTGAATCTACAATTATTTCAAACAAATTGTTCCATCTAAAATTGAGTGCACACAAAAATTTCAAGGTTTGAGAGTATATATTCACAAAGTTGTTCCCAAAGGAGATCTCTAAGTTTAGAACATTTTTTTCTATTTTTTACTTGTATTTTTTGTTTTCTCCACTGAACTTATAATCCTTTGGTAATAAGGAAGAAGAAATACAATGCTTATATAATCTAAACATTTACATATAAGCTCATACTCCTGTTCATAATATTATAAGGTTTTAAGTATGAAAGGCAACTTTTAAATTAAGCCTGAATCTATTTTTAAAACATAACCTGTAGTCAGGGTAGTTAATGGTGATAGTACAAACTTCTAATTTGAATAAAGAGAATGAGTTGAGTGGTAGAATTTCTGGCTAAACATTTTATTTTCTGTCCTATGTGCTCTTAGGTCCATTAACCTTGATTAAAATTAAATTTTTCTTTCAGAATATAAAAGCATTAGTACTGAATTTTAGGTACTTTGACCTAATGGTTGCAATATTACAGCTTTCTGCTGCCAATTAGATAAAGCATCATTGGAAATCATCTTAAATTACTTTTGCTTGATTGGAAGAGTATGGGGACACATGGACGTACAGAAGCTTCTAATTTCTGCAAAAGATTCCTATTACTTCTTTTGAAAACCACTGGCCTATTTTCAAAAGCTGAAAATGAGCTGCAGTCCAGTGCTCAATATCAGAAATCAAGAGGCTATTTAAAGTGACGGTGAAGTAAGGGTTCAATGAACAGAAAAGACAAAATAGAATGAAGCTACAGATTCCAAAGGGCAAGAGAAAAATCAAGAAGTTAGAGATCAGTATCATGGAGGAGGGAATGGTTTCGTAGCTCTAATTGATTCTGCAGTTTCCTAGAGGAATTGCATTTCTTTTGGAAACATAAAAGGTGTAGGGCATAAGCCAAAAATAATATCAGGTACAGAAAAAAATAGTTATCCTAGAATCATCTCAAACAGTAGTATAATTAAATTCTAGACCCCTCAAACAAATCCTTCAAAGTTATCTTTTTGCAGTCTAAAGAAATAGCCTGTGTCGTATGCCTGGGAAGTCCATGTTTTCATCTACAAGATGGCAGTGCTCATCAGTCTTAAAAGATTATATGAGAAATATACAATTACAAACTATTAAAATATTACATAAATGTAAAGATCTGGTTACTTCCTTTATTATACACCATCACCCTGAATAATAAAAACAATATAGAGTGCTTAAGCTAAAAAATTAAGCTAGGCTTGAAATAAAACATCTACTTTATGTGATTCAAGTTACTCGGGGAATTTACTTGGTGCCTAAAATCTGCTTAGTGTCAGGTTTGCCATCTAGTGGCCACACATATGAATACAAGTTGTCATAATATATAAATTAAAGATCATATGAAAGTATTAGGTCATCCAAATGAATGAACCATTTCTGGTCCAAGCGTAAATATATATAGTAACATAAATTTGGTGGTAGAGACATTTTTTGGGGGGGTTCTAATTTAAAATAAGTATCCTTATTTAAAACACTGTGAGTACAAAAGTAAATTAAAAAAACAATTTTTTATATTTATATTGACTTCAAAATAAGAAATTTATATTCATAAATTTTCATTCAGTTGAAAAGAGTTACATTAATTTAATTATATTTCATCTAATTTTTTTTTTATTTTACCAGAGGTTTATCATTTCTACTTCTTAATTTAAATGATAAAATAAAGTTTTCCTCAGTACTTGGACTTGTGTTATCTTGCCTATTTTCCAAAGAATCCATAGTTATTAAATAAAACATAAATACAGTTATAGAATTTAAACTCTAAAATATAAAAATATTATATTTTTCACCTCCAAATGATACAAGAACCCTCTGGACTATTTAAAATTTTGTATTGTTTTATATGTTAATGGAAGTGACAGGTTAATATATAGGCATTTACACTTCTTTTTCCGGAATAATTTTAACAGCTGTTTGTCTAATGATGGGCACACACCAACCTCATTTCTTTCCAGAGTACTAATATGATGGCTTGTATTTCTAAAAGCTCTACTATTTTAACAAGAAGGTTTATTTTATGACAAAAAATGACATTTGCACAGTGATTAAGAAGTATACTGAATATACTCTGAGAATAATATTTACAAGCTAAATTCATCAGACAAATTTGCAATACTTACATTTCCAATGTTTCAATTGTTATCTTAATTTGTTTTCTTGGTTCTTATGCCTATGCAAATTATAGTTTTTTGACATTCTAATTAGTTATAGTAAAACTACTGAAATAAATAATATAAAAAATCTAATAACCATTAGCCATGTTTTTCATTATTGTTGAATCCAGTTAATTTCCCCTTAGACTATTATTGCTTGAGATAACAAGTTGGTGTCCCATTGTTCAAATTGAAGATACAGGTAATTTTGCAATTGTTAATATTGTATAAAAATGTCCTATGATAATTCACAAACCCATATTCTATCTTGCTGACATCCTAACAAATATTTGTAAAATGCAGGCAAAATAATGAAACAATATCCCCAAATTGCTTTGGTCCTTAATTTGTGAAGTCCACATTTATTTTTAATTCATATTACCTTTTGCAGTCAAATATTGGAGTCTCAGAATAACAAATAAGCTCCAATTTAAGGCATAAATATTCAAATAGATGTTAGTGAATACACTTATTTCTAAGTAAGACTATCTCATGTGATTACGGCCACTGATTCTGTCAAGACTCATTGTGTTTTAGCCTGACCAGGCGGTGGCACAGAGGATAGAGCGTCAGACTGGGACATGGAAGACCCTGGTTCGAGACCCCGAGGTCGCCAGCTTAGCGCAGGCTCATCTGGTTTGAGCAAGGCTCACCAGCTTGAGCCCAAGGTCGCTGGCTCAAGCAGGGATCACTCGGTCTGCTGTAGCCCTCCCTCCGCCTGGTCAAGGCACATATGAGAAAACAATCAATGAACAACTAAGGTGTCACAACAAAAAATTGATGCTTCTCATCTCTCTCCCTTCCTGTCTATCTGTCCCCCTCTCTCTGACTCTGTCTGTCACACACACACAAAAAGACTCACTATGTTTTAGAATATGGCACCTCAAAATGTGGAATTTTTTTTCTACTCAATCTCTGTACATTCTAACAACATGACCAACCTCCAAGGATCATATGCCAAAATAAAGAAAAAATGATGTAATGAAAGGAATATTTTAAGACTTCTGAATGGAAGCAAAATATCCATACTTATAGTATAGCAAAGTCAGTCATAAGATTCAAACCATGGTCTCTAATAATCAAAAGTTCTTTTTATTTCTTACTCTAGTGTGTGTCAGAGACTTACCTTGGGCCAAGTTCATGAAGGGGAATTTAACATTAATATGGTATTTTAAAAAACTAAATTGTGGCAAAATAAGGCCTCACTAAGAAGTCTGACTCCAGAAGCCTCCCCAAAAGAGTCCACACTACCACCATTGACTTCTGCAGCAATTTCATGAGGAAAAAATTCATCAAGAAAAGAATTTCTTCCCAAAAGATAAGAAAGGTACCATACTCGTAGAGAACAAAACACTTAGAGGTCAGGAAAAAAACCTACAACTTTTTAAATAGTCTATATCTTAGCACAGGACTTAGATATTAGAATTCTGGACCAAATGCAGCCCTTCATCTGTTTTTGGTTTGTTTTCTGTAAATAATGTATTAGTTACCATGCCAATGTATTTACATATCACTTATAAATTCTTTCACAATACAACAATAGAACTGAGGCCCCAGATTCCCGATAGTAAAAGAGCCTAAAATATTCACTATCTAGCTTTCCACAGAAAATCTTTGTCAATTCCTGCCCAGATAACAATTGCATTTATCATTTCCCCAAACATGCTTTATATTTTTCTGTCTTTCTTTGCCCACTGTTCTTTCACATGAAATGTTCATTTTTCATACCCAATTTTAAAGACTACAAGGTAGAACTTCACGTAAAAGAAATCAAATTGCATATGTCATCTGAAGGCTTGTTTTTACGCTTAACATTGTTTCCAAGATTTGTTGGTGTTGCTCAATATAGCTTCAGTTTAGTGATTAGTCAGTAATCATCAGAGATATGTAAATTAAGACCACAATGTATAGCAACTCACACCTGTCAGAATGGCTATCATCCATAAATCAACAAACAAGTGTTGGTGAGGATATGAAGAAAACAGAACTCCCGTGCAGTGTTGGTGGAAATGCACACTGGTGCAGCCACTGTGGAAAACATTATAGAGTTACCTTAAAAAAAATGGAATCACCTTATGACCCACCAATTCCACTTCAGAACATATCTGAAGAAACCCAAAACACTGATTCAAAAGAATATACACACCCCTATGTTCATTGCTGCATTATTAACAATAGCCAAGATTTGGAAATAGCCCAAGTGCCTGTCTGTAGATGAGTGGATAAAAAAAGGTATGGTTTTACAAAGTGGAATGCTATTCAGCTGTAAATAATAAAAATAAAAAAGGAAGGAAATTTTACCTTTTGTAACAGCATGGATGGACCTGAAGAACATTATGCTAAGTGAAATAAGCCAGTCAGAAAAAGACGAGTACCATTTTACTCATATGTGGAATCTCATGAACAAAATAAACAAACAAAAAAACAAACTAAAAACAACCTCATTGACACAGACAGCAGTATGGTGATTACCAGACAGAAAGGCGGATGTAGAAGGCTGCAGAGGGGGCATAAATGGTGACAGAAGGAGCCTTGACTTGGGGTGGTGAACACATAATACAATACAAAGATGATGTGTTATAGAAATGAACATCTGAAACCTATATTATTTTATTAATCAATACAACTCCAATAAATTAGATAAAAAATTTTAAAATCTTGATCATTGATTCCTTTGGACATTTTGACTATAAACACTTACTGTGAAAACACAAGATTCCCATTTAAATATTTATAAATATTTTATCTGGATTTTTAATTTGAATTGACTATTTAACATGTTACCTAATGTCTTGCATTTTAATTTTCCTTATCACAATTATATAATATAAACCAAGGTTTGGCTAAGCAACCTGTGGACTAAATCTGGCCTGCGGCTTGTTTTTGTAAAAAAAGTTTATTGTAATACTGCAATACTCATATTTGCTATGACTGTCCTTTTCATACAATGAATGTTGAACAGTTGCAACAGAGGCAGTATACATCAAAAAGTCTAAACTCTTTACTCTCTACATTTTTTTTTGTATTTTTTTGAAGTAAGAAGCGGGAGACAAAGAGACAGACTCCTGCATGTGCCCAGCCGGGGTCCACCCAGGATGCCCACCAGGGGCAATGCTCTGCCCATGTGCAGCATTGCTCTGTTGCAACCAGAGCCATTCTAGCACCTGAGGTGGAGGCCATGGAGCCATCCTCAGTGCCCAGGCCAACTTTGCTCCAATGGAGCCTTGGCTGTGGAAGGGTAAGAGAGAGATAGAGAGGAAGGAGAGGGGGAGGGGTGGAGAAACAGATGGGCGTCTCTCTTGTGTGCCCTGGCCAGGAATCGAACCCGGGACCTCCACACACTGGCCTAACACTCGACCACTGAACCAACCAGCCAGGCTCTACTCTCTACTCCTTTACAAGGAAAAATAAAATGACTATGATTTCCCAGTACAAACAAGCACATTTTGTACCCAGATCTTGGTTTAAAACAACATTCTCCAGTACAGGAAATCAAGGCTCCTCATATGAAAAAGGTGCTCCTGGGAAGGTGATAGAAAGGTAGGTACAAAATGGTCTTGCTGCTGTTTCTATTGTCATATGTAAAGATGTTACAGATAGATTAGATTGTTGATAGATAGATGGATAGATAGATAGACAGACAGATAGATAGTTCACACATATAAACACAAAATGATGGGAATGCATCAAAGGGACACAAGAGCAAAATGCAAGAGCTCTACATTATAAAAACTGGCACAATTTGAATAAAATAAATAGAGTAGCACTAAATTATCCAAAGTATACAAATCTATAAAATTTATGAGTCCATGCTAACATAAATTAATTAAAAGAGATGCACATACCATTCTTCTATGTGGAAGAATTATAAACAATTTACCTAAGTAATCAGTCCTCAAGGAGATGAAACATGCCTTCCATTTCTCAACTGTATGTTGCACATAGTAACTTCATTTCAAAGAACACAGCATGGAAAGGTAGGGAGAGTAACTTTATAGTGGAAACCCTGATAAATAGCACCTTAGCCAGCTGGTCAGAGCTAACACCAACATGATAAGTAATGTTGACAGTATGTACACTTTTTTTTTTTTTTGAGTGAGATGAGAGGATATAGACAGACAGATTCTCACATACACCCTGACCATTTTCCATCCAGCAACCCCATCTTGGGCCAATGCTCAAGTATGGAGCTATTTTTAGCACCTTAGGCTGATGCACTCCAATGGAGCTATCCTTAGTGCTCGGGGCCACACTTGAACCAATCAAGCCACTGGCTGCAAGAGGGGAAGAGAGAGTGAAGGAGGAGAGGGAGGAAAAGAGAAGCAGAGAGTCGCTTCTCAAATGTGCCCTGACCAGGGATCAAACCTGGGATGTCCACATGCCAGCCTGATACTCTATCCACTGAGCCAATATGTTGTGATGAAAATGTCACTTTACCTCTGTGGTCTTCATCCCCAAAACATGTAATTCTCATCTAATCATGAGAAAAACATCAGATAAATTCCAATTTAAAGACATTCTATAAAATGCTTGACAAGTATTCCTCAAAACTGTCAAGATAATCAAAAACAAGAAAAGTCTAAAAAGCTGTCACAGCCGAGAAGACCCTGAGACATGACTGATTGCTAAATGTAATGTAATATTCTAGATGAGATCCTAGAACAGAAAAGGGATACTAATTAATATTATGTAATATATATAGTTAATATTAATAAGAAAATCTGAGTCAAGAATGAATTTTAATTTAATAATCAGGTAGCAATACTGGCCTTTAACAGTAACAAATGTACCATACTAATGTAAGATACTAATAATAGGGGGCACTGAGTTGAAGGTATATAGGGACTCTGTACTATCTACCCAATTTCTATATGTGATTTTCTGTAAATCAAAATCAATTATAAAAGACTATTTTAAAAGTTTTTTAGCACTTAATATAAATAGATCATCTCTTAATTTTTCATATCTTTTTAGACATAGGGTTGGGCAAAGTAGGTTTCCAGTTCTTCATATAAAAATAATATAATAATTTAAAAATAACAATACAAAAATAGTTTCATATATTCACAACTATAAGCCTACTTTTTCCCCACCCTATATTTTTGCTCTTATCTTTCTTACTCATAATAATAATGATTTCTTTTATATTCTTAAATATATAAATATATTAATTTTGTATCCTGTATCTGGTAATTTCAATATTTGAGGTCTGTACCAGTTTAATCACCTGACTTTGTAACTCATGTGACTTCATTTCCTAGAGTCTTGTGCTTTATCTATATAAATTATTTAATGGCTATGTTAAAATTTGTTTCCTTCAGAAAGAATGTACTATCAACCTTGGACTATCTTCCAAGTACTATAAAAATTGAAGCTGAAAGGCAAACAATCAAACAAACAACTGAGGCCATGTTGTGTTTAGATATTTTTGAAATAGACTTTGTCTGGCTTTTCAACCAGTTCGAAGCCTTCCACCAAGCAATTTCCTTTGATGACTCCTATAGAAGGAAAGAGTGGCCCCAACAGGAATTTATTTGTAGTTCACACTTAACAGTGTGTAGCCCTTTGGCATCTACTCACATCTGTGATTCACTAGTAGATGGGTCAACTTGGACAAGCCAGGGTTTTCTCTTCTATCTCTGAACTTCATGTTCATTAAGTTTGGCTGATGTTGTTAAGCCCAGTGTACTTCTTTGTGTTTCCACTACCATTTAAGACTCAGGATATTATATATATATATATAGTTTGACTCATTTATAAGTTTATTCTAAAAGTTTCTATTTCAGCTCATATTATGAATTGTTCTAAGAAGTCAATCTGAGTGTCTAGTCTGCCACAGTATCTGAAAAAAAATTCATCAACAGTTTTTAATTAAATCAACTGTTGTATAGTAAGTCCCGAGTTACAAACATCTGACTTATGTACAACTCATACTTAAGAACGAAGTGCCAAAAGGTAATCAACTGCAGTTAGACATCAGCGAAAATGATATCATAGAGTTACTCAACTCCCATGGCAAAGAACAAACCAATGAGGACCATATGGAACTAGAGCAGCAGATGATAGCATTTAGGGAACAGGGACTTAGAAACTTTAGAACTGAAAAAAAAATTTTCTACAAAAGAGTTAGCTGATGCTTTTTATCTCATTGAAACAGAAATGGCAAAGAGAAAGGAGCAAGATCCTGATACAGAGAGGTTCACCAAAGTTTACCGTACAATTATCAAAGGCCTGAGATGCTACAGGGATATTTATGATAAGAGAAAGAAAAGCTTTGAACAAACCTCCCTGATGCCTACTTCAAGAAACTGACTCCAGCAGCAGAATGAAACCCTCACTCTCTAACACCAGTTCCATCCTCTCCAACAAGTCCTTCATCTTCTGCATCATCCAAGATTGTTTAAGGTTGTATTTGAAAGTTTTTATATGCTCAGAAAGGTAAAAATAAATATTATGTTACAACAAATAGCTAAGTTGCATTTAATGGGTAACTGTACCTGTTTCAACTTACATATTAAGAACAAACCTCCAATTGCATTGCAGGACTTAGCAAGAACAATAAAACAACAAAAGAAAATTAACATTAAAAATAACAAAACTACAGAACCTACCTTGTTTGTAACTCATGGACCAACTGTATTGGTAATTCTTGATAAATAACTTATATAAATGTGTAACCACCTTCAAATATATTAGAAACCTCTATTGTGATGTACCAACAGCAATAGTTTTATAGTAAATATAAACATTTAGTTAAGATAAGTATACAAAGTTTCAAACATAACTATACATTCATTTAAAAAAATTAGACTTAGGACTCAAATTGTTTATTTTTTATATATAATTCTTATTTGAACCTCATTCTTCACTATTGTGTAAAACACACCTGTAGCAAGTAGTCCAATATTCCCGTTTCTGTTTCTTTAGAGAAAAGATAGATTAAAAAGCAACTGGTGAAAAAAATGAGGGTGGAGTGACGTCAGAGAAATGGCACCGTGAAGAGTGTGACCAACAAATCTCCTCAAAATTTCAACGAGTTCATCAACCAGAGACAGAAAAATCTATCCTTGGAGCATCCGGGAGTTCCACACACTAAAGGTAAAGGTAGGATCGAGCGAAAAATTTGACTAAATATATAATCAACCTTGAAGGAAATGAGTCAGACAAAGGAACACTCTGCCTTCTTCACTAACCTGAGCAAAGGCTGCTTCCACTTGGAACTGAGTCGGGGGGGGGGGGGGGCTACGGGTGTGGAGGAAGCTAGGCTGCGGCACGGACATTCATTCAAGCCGAAGAAAGAGTGTGCCTGTGGTGAATCAGCCCATTCGAGCAAACGCCCAAGCGCTGTGAGCAAACGCATGCGCCACGAGCAGCAGCTGCCAGCAGGGCTCAGGGAGTGTGCCAAAGCAAACTTCCCTACACCCGAGCTTCTCTAGGTGGGCGGGGCATCTCACCCAGCCATTCAGCTAACAATCAAGCATCGGGGGAGGGGCGCATGGGCAGCTTGCAGTCCTTTCTGGAGCAGATCTGCGGATCCAACTGCTGAAATTAGCTTAACCCACAGCCTGCTCACTTCCTAACTGACCTACGCTGCTCTAATTGACAAGATCTCTCTCAGTTCAGTGATCTGAGACAAGAGGCATGATATATTTTAGTGCCTCTTGCTAAAGGGGTAGGGGCAACTTCTGATTGGCAGAGCTTTTATACTCAGGGATATACGCTAAAAAGAGGGACTTGGCAGATGTTAAGACCTCCTGTACTGCAGGCAGCAACTAGGGCATCTTCTTCCCAGCCAAATTGGTTACAAAGTGCAGAAAGCCTGGGGAGAGTGGTCCCACAGAGTGCTAGGTGTGCTAAGCAAACCTGGAGGCTCATAGAAAGTCACCTTGAGAGCAATTGGCTCCCAGCCCTACCTGATTACGCTGGCGACTCTGACTTCAAGAGCCTTACCCAGAGCCCTGCATTGAGTGGGGATAGAGTGGGGATTTGCCAGCTCTTTGAGACTCTTACTCCCCAGGCAGAGGCAGCAGCAGCCTCATAGCTGGATCATCAGGCTGCTAATTCAGGAAGGAGAGACTAGGAAAGAGGCTCCAGAAAAACGGACTCTCTCATTGTCGGAGCTTGCAAATGCTAACAAGCCTTGACTACCAAAGAGACTGAAGCCTAAGATATGACATTGCCGTAGAGTCTCATCAACTGCAAATCTCTACCTAAGTGTGCCACAGGGGCAGAGCCTGGAGTACACAGTCACTAACCAGGAAGAGGGAGAGGAAAGAAAAAGGAAGAAGAAGTTAACCTCTCAAAATCAAGAAAAATCTACAGACTTTATAACTTGTTCCACTATTTTTTTGTTTCTTTTATCTTCTTGCCTTTATTATTATTATTTCTATTTCCTCCTCCTTGGTCCTTTTATTCTCTGCCCATCTTATTCTTTCCTCTTCTTGAACTACACTACCCATAAGTGTTACATTTTATTTCTTTTCTTCTTCCTTACTCTCCATGAGGGTTACACTCCAAAACTCTTAACTCTCTGTCTTTTTTTTTCTTCTTTTCCTTTTCCCTTTTTCTTATTTCTCTCTCTCTATTAGTTTCTTCTTTTCTCCTTTTACTTTTCCTCTCATTCAATACTCAATCATAAACAAGTTATTTAATTTGGGACTCAAGGCTTTTTTTTGAGGCATTTTGGATGCTTTTTACCTCACTTTTTAACTCATTCACATTCCTCTCAACACAGGATCTCCATTCTATTTAATTTTTACTCCATTTAATACAGTAGTTATTTTTTTCCTTTTTCCTGTTTCCCTCTTATCCCTCTCATCATATCTCTTAGTCGTCCATCACTTACAAGCAAATCATTTTATACTTGACCCAAATTTTTTCCTTTTTTGCATATTATGGGTCCCTACGTACTTTTTTGCCCCTTGAACACTTCCCTCCAACTCAGGCCCTCTGTTATAGGCAGTTTTTGTTCCAATTAGCATAATACAATTCACAGTTCATCACAATATTTTCCTAAGGAGGAGAGGAGGGGAAGAAAAGAAAGAAAAAGGGGGGATAATAAATTATTATTGGGGTTTTTTCCAAATTTTTTTTTCATTTTTTTAACTTTTTATTCTTTATTAATTCTCATTAGTGTTATCAACAAGACCACACTCAGATGCCATTAAGAAAAAGGAAATTGAATATCATGGACACAAAAGATAGAGAAGTAAAGCACAGACAGATGTGGAAAAATCTATGGAGAAAAAATTTAATATATTGGAAAACTTGGAGCTAAATAACAGAGAATTTAAAATAGAAATACTAAAAATACTCAGAGATATACAAGAAAACACAGAAAGGCAATTCAGGGAGCACAGAAAACAACTCAATGAACACAAAGAATATATTTTAAAGAAAATTGAAAGTATAAAAACAAATCAAACAGAGATGAAAAACTCAATTCATGAACTGAAAAACGAGGTCACAAGCTTAGCTAATAGAACAGGCCAGATAGAAGGTAGGATTAGTGACATAGAACACAGGCAACTTGAGGCACAAGAGAGGGAAGAAGAGAGAGACTCAAAAATTTTAAAAAATGAGAAAGCCCTACAAGAATTGTCTGACTCCATCAAAAAGAATAACATAAGAATAATAGGTATATCAGAGGCAGAAGAGAGAGAAAATGGAATGGAAAATATATTCAAACAAATAATAGACAAGAACATCCCAAGCCTGTGGAAAGAACTAAAGCCTCAAATTCAAGAAGCAAATAGAACACCGAGTTTTCTTAACAACAACAAACCTACTCCAAGGCACATCATAATGAAAATGGCACAAACCAACGACCAAGAAAAAATTCTCAAGGCAGCCAGGGAAAAGAAGAATACAACATATAAAGGAAGGCCTATTAGATTATCATCAGATTTCTCAGCAGAAACTCTACAAGCTAGAAGAGAGTGGACCCCAATATTTAAAGTCCTGAAAGAGAGGAACTTTCAGCCAAGAATACTATACCCATCAAAGCTTTCCTTCAAATATGAAGGAGAAATAAAAACATTCACAAATACAGAAAAGATGAAGGAATTAATCATCAGAAAACCCCCACTCCAGGAAATAAAAGGGGTTTTCCAACCAGATTCAAAGAACAAAATAAAACCAAACCACAAGTAAAAACTCCACCAAGAACATAATAAAACCAAATTTAAACTGTGACAGTAAAAGCAAAAAAAAAACGGGGAGAGGATGGAGATTAACAGTAGTAAAGGACAATGAAGTGCAGAAACACTCATAAGATAGGGTACTACAATGAATATGGTAGGTACCCTTTTCACTACTTAATGATAACCACCCTTGAAAAAACAACCACAGAAACACATGACTTAAGAAAGGTAGCAACAGAGGAAAGAAGTATGGAATACAAACAAAAACAAATGATAGAAAAACAAAAGAGAAGTATCAAACAAGATACAAAAATAACAGAAAGCAATTTTTAAAATGGCAATAGGGAACCCACAAGTATGAATAATTACACTAAATGTAAATGGATTAAATTCACCAATAAAAAGACACAGAGTAGCAGAATGGGTTAAAAAAGAAAATCCAACTGTATTCTGCCTACAAGAAACACAACTAATATACAAGGATAAAAACAAAATCAAAGTGAAAGGCTGGAAAACAATACTACAAGCAAATAACATCCAAAAAAAAAGCAGGTGGAGCAATACTCATATCTAATAATGCTGACTACAAGACAGAAAAAGTACTCAGAGACAAAAACGGTCATTTCATAATGATTAAGGGGACACTGAATCAAGAGGATATAACAATCCTTAATATATATGCACCAAAACAAGGAGCACCAAAATATATAAGACAGCTACTTATTGACTTAAAAAAAAACTGACAAATACAATCATACTTGGAGACCTCAATACACTGCTGACGGCTCTAGATCGGTCATCCAAACAGAGAATTAATAAAGATATATTGGCCTTAAGCACAACACTAGAGCACCTGGATATGATAAACATCTATAGGACACTTCATCCCAAAGCGACAGAGTATACGTTTTTCTCTAGTGTACATGGATCATTCTCAAGAATTGACCATATGTTGGGCCACAAAAATAACATCAGCAAATTCAGAAAAATTGAAACTGCCAAGCATATTTTCTGATCATAAAGCCTTGAAACTAGAATTCAACTGCAAAAAAGAGGGAAAAACCCCCACAAAAATGTGGAAATCAAACTACATACTTTTAAAAAATGAATGGATCAAAGAATAAATAAGTGCAGAGATCAAAAGATATATACAGCCCTGGGCAGTTGGCTGAGTGGTAGAGTGTCAGCCTGGTGTGCGGGAGTCCCGGTTTCGATTCCCGGCCAGGGCACATAGGAGAAGTGCCCATCTGCTTCTCCACCCTCCCCTCTCCTTTCTCTCTGTCTCTCTCTTCACCTCCCGCAGCCGAGGCTCCATTGGAGCAAAAAGATGGCCCGGGCACTGGGGATGGCTCCTTGGCCTCTGCCCCAGGAGCTAGAGTGGCTCTGGTCATGACAGAGCGATGCCCCGGTTGGGCAGAGCATCGCCCCCTGGTGGGCGTGCCGGGTGAATCCCGGTTGGGCACATGTGGGAGTCTGTCTGACTGCCTCCGTGTTTCCAGCTTCAGAAAAATACAAAAAAAAAAAAATAATAAAAAATAAAAGGATATAACAGACAAATGAATATGACAATACGACATATCAGAATTTCTGGGATGCTGCAAAAGCAGTAATAAGAGGAAAGTTCATATCACTTCAGGCCTATATAAACAAACAAGAGAAAGCCCAAGTGAACCACTTAACTTCACACCTTAAGGATCTAAAAAAAAGAAGAACAAAGACAACCCAAAACCAGCCGAAGAAAGGAAATAATAAAAGTCAGAGCAGAAATAAATGAAATAGAAAACAGAAAAACTATAAAAAAAATTAATAAAACAAGGAGCTGGTTCTTTGAGAAGATCAACAAAATTGACAAACCCTTTCCAAGACTCTTCAACGATAAAAGAGAAAGGACTCATATAAACAAAATTCAAAATGGAGGAGAAATCACCCCAGACATCATAGATATACAAAGAATTATTGTACAATACTACAAAACACTATATGCCACCAAATTCAACAATCTAGAAGAAATGGATAAATTCCTAGAACAATACAACCTTCCTAGACTGAGTCATGAAGAAGCAGAAAGCCTAAATATATCAATTAGCAGGGAGAAAATAGAAAAAACTATTAAAAACTTCTCCAAAAATAAAAGTCCAGGCCCAGACGGTTACACTAGTGAATTCTATCAAACATTCAAAGACTTGGTTCCTATTCTACTCAAAGTCTTCCAAAAAATTGAAGAAGAAGAGATACTTCAAAACACATTTTATAGGCCAACATAACCCTCATACCTAAACCTGGCAAGGACGGCACAAAAAAAAGAAAACTACAGACCAATATCTCTAATGAATACAGATGCTAAAATACTAAACAAAATACTGGCAAATCGAATACAACAACATATTAAAAAAGTAATACATCATGATCAAGTGGGATTCATCCCAGAATCTCAAAGATGGTTCAACATGTAAAACGGTTAACGTAATACACCATATCAACAAAACAAAGAACGAAAACCACATGATCTTATCAATAGATGCAGAAAAGGCATTCAATAAAAAACAACACAACTTTATGTTTAAGACACTCAACAAAATGGGTATAGAAGGAAAAATCTCAACATGATAAAGGCCATATATGATAAACCATCAGCTAACATCATATTAAATGGCATAAAATTGAGGACTTTCCACCTTAAATCAGGAATAAGACACGGTTGTCCATTCTCTCCACTGTTATTTAACATGGTGCTAGAAGTTCTGGTCAGAGAAATCAGACAAGAGAAAGAAATAAAAGGCATCTATATTGGAAAAGAAGAAGTAAAGTTATCACTCTTTGCAGATGATATGATCCTATACATCGAAATCCCCAAAGACTCCACAAAAAGATTACTAGAAACAATAAGCCAATACAGTAAGGTCTCAGGATACAAAATTAACATACAAAAGTCCATAGTCTTTCTATATGCCAACAATGAAATATTAGAAAACAAACTCAAAAAAATAGTCCCCTTCACGATTGCAACAACAACAACAAAAAATACCTAGGAATAAACATAACAAAGAATGTAAAGGACCTATATAACGAAAATTACTAAGCTCTGTAAAGGAAATAGAAAAAGATTCAGTGAGATGGAAAAATATTCCTTGTTGTTGGATAGGAAGAATAAATATAATCAAAATGGCCATATTACCCAAAGCAATTAAAAAATTTAATGCAATTCCCATCAAAATTTCTATGACATTTTTTAAAGAAATAGAACAAAAAAATTATCAGATTTATATGGAACTATAAAAAACCCTGAATAGCCAAAGCAATCCTAAGGAATAAGAATGAAGCTGGGGGCCTTACAATACCTGACTTCAAATAATATTATAGGGCCATGACAATCAAAACAGCATGGTATTAGCAGAAAAATAGACACTCAGACCAATGGAACATAATAGAAAGTCCAGAAATAAAACCACATATATATGGTAAAATAATTTTTGATAAAGGGGCCAACAACACACAATGGAGAAAAGAAAGCCTCTTCAACAAATGGTGCTTGGAAAACTGGAAAGCCACATGCAAAAGAATGAAACTCGACTACAGCTTGTCCCCTTGTACAAAAATTAATTCAAAATGGATCAAAGACCTAAATATAAGACCTGAAACAATAAAGTACATAGAAGAAGACATAGGTACTAAACTCATGGACCTGGGTTTTAAAGAGCATTTTATGAATTTGACTCCAAAGGCAAGAGAAGTGAAGGCAAAGTTAAATGAATGGGACTACATCAGACTAAAAAGTTTTTGCTCAGCAAGAGAAACTGACAACAAAATAAACAGACAGCCAACTAAATGGGAAATGATATTTTCAAACAACAGCTCAGATAAGGGCCTAATATCCAAAATATACAAAGAACTCATAAAACTCAACAACAAACAAACAATCCAATAAAAAAATGGGAAGAGGACATGAACAGACACTTCTCCCAGGAAGAGATACAAATGGCCAACAGATATATGAAAAGATGATCATCTTCATTAGTTATTAGAGAAATGAAAATCAAAACTACAATGAGATACCACCTCACACCTGTTAGATTAGCTATTATCAACAAGACAGGTAATAGCAAATGTTGGAGAGGCTGTGGAGAAAAAGGAACCTTCATTCACTGTTCGTGGGAATGTAAAGTAGTACAACCATTATGGAAGAAAGTATGGTGGTTCCTCAAAAAACTGCAAATAGAACTACCTTATGACCCAGCAATTTCTCTACTGGGTATATACCCTCAAAACTCAGAAACTTTGATACGTAAAGACACATGTAGCTCCATGTTCATTGCAGCATTGTTCACAGTGGTCAAGACATGGAAATAACCAAAAAGCCCTTCAATAGAAGACTGGATAAAGAGGATGTGGCACATATACACTATGGAATACTACTCAGCCATAAGAAATGATGACATCGAATTATTTACAACAAAATGGTGGGATCTTGATAACATTATACGGAGTGAAATAAGTAAATCAGAAAAAAACAAGAACTACATGATTCCATACATTGGTGGGGCATAAAAACGAGACTAAGAGACATGGACAAGAGTGTGGTGGTTACTGGGGTTGGGGGGAGGGGGGATGTGGGAGGAAAGGAGGGAGAGGGGAATGGGGTGGGGGAGGATCACAAAGAAAACTAGATAGAGGGTGACGGAGGACAATTTGACTTTGGGTGATGGGTATGCAACATAATTGAATGACAAGATAACCTGGACATGTTTTTTTTGAATATATGTACCCTGATTTATTGATTTCATCCCATTAACATTAATACAAATTTATTTAAAAAAAAATAAGGGTACATGCCTAGAGGCTTTTAATTCTTTACCTCTAATATTTTATTGCTGCCCTGTCTTCACCAAAGGTTTCCTTTGTGGAGTCTTTCTGAATAATTCAATTAGTTTGAAATAACAGTTAGTTTTTACATTATTTCACTGCTTAGTATAACATATTTCTAAATTATAATAACAGGATTCCATAGGTGTATGTAGTTCTAGAAAGTGTTAATTCTTAATAGACATATAGCTCACTTGATAGAAACCAAAGTGTGTGTCATAAGGAAAAGTGGTCTTCTGAGCCTGGAGTACCCTACCACTAGCTGCAGAGTGCTGTGTACCACTAGTGAACATTACAGACTCAAGGTTTTACAGACTGAGTGGACTACATCATTAATCTCTTTAATAAAGGTCAGTTGGAGAGATTTTATTGTACTATACATAATCTCGTGTCACAGAGTCTGTGGTACAAATTTTGTTCAGCCATGTTTTACCCTTTAACCGCTTTCCTCACAAATACCCCACTCATTTAATGTTCTATGGGCATGACTCATTAAGAACCTTTGATGAGTCATTTTCTTGATTATACACACCCAGCACCGAAGCTATGTCTTTTTTCTCCATAAACAAAACCCTAAATTCTGATATTTCCTTCCTTTCCTCAGTTGTTATGATTGTTTTGCTTTTAATGTTGTATCTCTCATGAGCTCATTTCTACATCTTCTAATCCTATAATCTCTTTCATAAGATTTGAGAGGGTGACATACTTGAGTAACTTACCCTGCTCATCTCTCTGTGGTCCCAGAAAACAAAGAATTTGGGAAGATAGGCCTTTCCAAAGACCTGTCTAGCAGCTAGTAAATTGTTCCTGAAGGACAAGGGCCCTTCTCTTTCATAGTCTTGAGGTAAACAGCAGCACAGCACAGCACAGCATAAGACCTTCAGAAGTCTACACAAGACCTCTGGCATTCTATTCCTGAGGGTTATGGTGATTGATAAAATTTCAATATCTGCATTTATTCATATTACATCAAAAGTAAAGGTTGAGATTTCTAGATCAAATCAAAATATTATACATTTTGGTGATAAAGTGATGAAAGCCAGATGGTAAGGCCTGCATATACAAAAGTTAGGACTCCATTTCTACAGAAGAGTAACTTAGAGGTTGTAAGTCAGAGTGTATAGTCCCACTCCCTTCCTGAGAGGAGATAAATCTTTGCTCCTTACTATAAACAAATTATCATAGAGGAGTTCTGGATCTTTGTGGTCTCTTACACTTTGGAATGGAAATAAATGTCTCTAGAGGAAAGATAAGACAAAAATCTCTGGGTTTACTACCTTTGAAAAATCTCCATAGACCTGAGTTTCATCCTTCTTTGAAATGAATACACATGTCAAGACAGGTAAATCTATCCAGATAGTCTTCCCCTATTTAGTCATTCTTTAACTTCCAAGGATTACCTTTTAACTTGATTAGCAAGGATTTTTTTGTTGTTTAGAAAACTCAAACTATGCAGAAACCTAACAATGTATTCTCCACAGCCCCGCATACACTCCTCCATCAGGCACAGTTTCTGCTCTGCAGTGCTGCCCAAGCAATAGTCCTGCTTCATATTTTTATCTCAATGTAAGTTGTGTGACTTTTTTGTCACTCCTAAGACATCCAAACACTTCTCCATTCTTTTTTTTTTTTAATTAATTAATTTATTTTTTTTGTATTTTTCTGAAGCTGGAAACAGGGAGAGACAGTCAGACAGACTCCCGCATGCGCCCGACCAGGATCCACCCGACACGCCCACCAGGGGCGAAGCTCTGCCCACCAGGGGGCGATGCTCTGCCCCTCCAGGGTGTCGCTTTGCCGCAGCAACCAGAGCCACTCTAGCGCCTGGGGCAGAGGCCAAGGAGCCATCCCCAGCGCCCGGGCCATCTTTGCTCCAGTGGAGCCTTGGCTGCGGGCAGGGAAGAGAGAGACAGAGAGGAAGGGGGGTGGTGGAGAAGCAAATGGGCGCTTCTCCTATGTGCCCTGGCCGGGAATCGAACCCAGGTCCCCCGCACGCCAGGCCGATGCTCTACCGCTGAGCCAACCGGCCAGGGCTCACTTCTCCATTCTTGCCTTAGACGAGATGTTCGGCTTCCAAGATATTAGTACATTATTTCTTATCTTTGGATTTGTGCCCCATCTTTTGTCAACCGAAATTGCCTTTTGGGAGGTACAAATTGTACGTAATAAACCCAAACACTAAGGTTTCCAGAGTGGTCAAGTTTTGAGATAGCTATTCATTGCAGCCAGATCCCATGAACTGATGGGAAGGAGAGGGGTAATTTTGAGATGTTCTAAGGCATCTTACCTTTCTCCAGGCTCATTTTAAAATATTAAAATACCTAGTTGTTCTTTAGGTTGCAATTCCACCAGGAATCCCATTTGCCTCACTTGACCCTCAAGGAAGTCTATCTCTTCATTCTGAAATCCTTCCAAGAAGCACACAATTAAGTTCTTTAGCAAATTAAAAACAGCTTGCCTTAGTTTTGTTTAATTAATAATGTTATATTCTTCTAAACTCTGCCAGTTAAATACCTCCAATTATCATGATTTCTGAGAGAGGATAATACACATTTTAGTAATATATTCACCCCTCTCAACAGAATACACCCTACATATGCACACATACACATATACTCTCAGTAATTAAATATTGCCTATGAACTGACTGCATATGGAAAACAGTTCACAACAAAGACAGGAGTTTTGTGCTGTATTTACAGTCAGCAATATTATGATGCAGAATAGGAAGAACCTTGAGAATAATCATCCCAAATTTTTACCCTGTGTATTTTAATATCCCTGTGTAGTTTTAAATGGATAAGGAAACTTGACATAAACTGATATGTAAATTCTACAAATTCAATATTTTCAGTAGCTTTAGAGAATAAACAAGCATAATGATCACATGCAAATAAATTTAAACTGATTTTTACCAGTATTTTTTAAATAAGCTATGTATGATCTGACCCTTGACTTCATTGATAGCTAGCTTCGCTACCCTTGAGGATTTTTTTTTTCTGATTTATTTGAGAGAGAGAGAGTGAGACAGAGAGAAAGAGAGAGAGAGAAAGAGAAGCATCAACTCATTGTTTCACTTAGTTGTTTCACTTAGTTGTACACTCATTGATTGCTTCTCATGCATGCCCTGACTGGGGGTCAAGCCCATGACCTCTGGTGTGCTGGATCGATACTTTCTCCATTGAGCCATGCAGCTAGAGTCCCTTGAGTTTTAAACTCCAACCAAACTAGCTTGCCTCTATTTCCTCAAGGATAACTCTTTCAGCTTAGGGTGTCTGCAATGTCTCTGCTCCTGACCTGAAACATTTTTGTTTGTTTGTTTGTATTTTTTCTGAAGCTGGAAACGGGGAGAGACAGTCAGACAGACTCCCGCATGCGCCCGACCGGGATCCACCCGGCACGCCCACCAGGGGCAACGCTCTGCCCACCAGGGGGCGATGCTCTGCCCCTTCAGGGCATCGCTCTGCGGTGACCAGAGCCACTCTAGCGCCTGGGGCAGAGGCCAAGGAGCCATCCCCAGCACCCAAGCCATCTTTGCTCCAATGGAGCCTCGGCTGCAGGAGGGGAAGAGAGAGACAGAGAGGAAGGAGGGGGAGGGGGTGGAGAAGCAAATGGGCGCTTCTCCTGTGTGCCCTGGCCGGGAATCGAACCCGGGTCCCCCACATGCCAGGCCGACACTCTACCACTGAGCCAACCGGTCAGGGCCTTGACCTGAAACATTTTTACATTTCCCAGCATCCATCTTCCATCTTTAAATATCAAAAGTAATTGGATATTTTGATATTCTAATAATAAGTTTCTTTGCATAAAAGTTGTCTTACAATTGTGTTCCTTTCACTTCAAATGGTTAACTCTGAGGCTAATTATACTGTTTGTGTGATTATTTGATTTTTATCTCCTCCATGTGGCATTAGTTGCCTGAGAATAAGGGCCATCTGTTTTTGTTTTCTATTGCATCTCCAATGTTTAGCATCATGCCTTACAAAGAATAGTCATTGATACATTTTTGTGAATAAAGTTGATGAATAAAAAGGAAAGGATTTCTTTAAGAAAAATGTGAGCCCTGGCCGGTTGGCTCAGTGGTAGAGCGTCGGCCTGGCGTGCAGAAGTCCCGGGTTCGATTCCCGGCCAGGGCACACAGGAGAAGCGCCCATCTGCTTCTCCACCCCTCCCCCTCTCCTTCCTCTCTGTCTCTCTCTTCCCCTCCCGCAGTCGAGGCTCCATTGGAGCAAAGATGGCCCAGGCGCTGGGGATGGCTCCTTGGCCTCTGCCTCAGGCGCTAGAGTGGCTCTGGTCTCAAAAGAGCGACGCCCCAGAGGGGCAGAGCATCACCCCCTGGTGGGCAGAGTGTCGCCCCCTGGTGGGCGTGCCGGGTGGATCCCGGTCGGGCGCATGCGGGAGTCTGTCTGACTGTCTCTCCCGGTTTCCAGTTTCAGAAAAATACAAAAAAAAAAAAAAGAAAAATAATTGTGTATGTCTCTATTTATAGGCAAATGACAGTCATGCTCATTTACCATGGGAAAAAGTATAGTGAGAGAGGGTCTAGGAATTAACCTTGAGAAACATAATATACTGCTCACAATAATTAGGGGATATTGTATAGCTTCATATTCATTTTGAAATATCCCCTAATTTTTGTGAGCAATATATATAACGGCTAGAGAGAGAAGGATGCTGCCACAAAAGAGTAGGAAAAGAAGCAGACAGAGTGTTGGATAAAAACCATAAGACTGTGGTCTTAGGAAAACAAGGGAATAGTCTGTTTGAGGAGCAATGAAATGGCTAACAAAAGATCAAGTAAGGCAAATACTCAAAATGTCCACTGGATTTGGCAAGGAGGTCGTTAGTGGCCATAGTAAAAGTTGGTCTGATGAGTTGATCAGGATGGGAGTCATATCATATCAACAAGTCTCAGGTTCAGTGCACAAGTTGAAGGAATTATCATCTCAGAAATTATCCATAAAAATAATGCTGAATTGTTTAGAATAAGAGGTAAATCTGGAGAAGTTTCTCAGTGTAATTACATATTAGTAATTAATTCAGTTATCCTTATTTCTTAAAGCTCTGCTTCATTTATCTCTGCATGAAAGCACAATTCACAACAGATTTCCTTCCAGAAAGCATAGCAACATAATACAAGGCTGTCCTGTGTTTGCTAAAAATCTATCTCATAACTCTGTGTGTGCATATATTCATTGAAATCGATAAGAATTATGAGCACAGAAGTGCTGTAAGGCTGTCTTTTAATACTCAACAATATATTGCTCATGCATGGCCAAATAGCACTTGGATAGTCTGTGAATGTAATTACAATAAAAACCATTATGTCTTTTATTTCTTGGAAAAAGAAAAAATATTGTAAATTTAAATATGGCATATTCTGGAAACAGTGTGCTCATGGAGTAGCCAGAGGGATTTTCACAAGTTGATACACTAGGTAGACAACTGTATTAATGTAGGAACAATATGTTAAGGGGCTATAATATGGGACTACAGGTATGACCATGAGATACATTACTAAATGAAAAATTAACATTTTTAGTGAAATATTTCAATACCATAATTATGACTACATTGCTCACTAATAATGTGATGTGCAAAATAAAAACAAAACTATTGACTGAAATTTACATATGCAAAAAATTTGAAACAGTCATGAGAAAGAACAGCCAAACACATCATGTCTCTTTTCTTAGATTTACGATGTACACACATTCTAGTCTCTGTTCTTTTACAATGGTCCATGCGACTTGGCTCTGAAGGACCCTCATTATTCATCAGATAAAGTCTAGATCCGCACTGGAGTACATTTACGTTTGAAAACAGGCCCTATGGTGCCTTTTCCTCACCACTAAAGTGAAGAGAATTCCTGAGTATATTTGATCTGTTATTCAAATGACTCCAAGGATTACACTTTGTTCTAAAAACAAAATTAATTTAATTTGCCTTATGAAATACAACCAACCTCTTAATGCGTGTCCACACACATTAAATCACTTAGGTAGAATGCTATGTATAAATGTCTAGTTTAGATAGAATGCCTCTACAAAAAACTAAACAGAGCTTTATCATATTGATAAATGGAGTCTATAGATTTCTCTGCCACTAGATATCACTGAAAATTAGAGAATAGATCAAGACCTTTTCTATTTAATTTTTTTTCAGATGACCCTTAATTTCCTCTGATAACACGATGAAAACAGGTTTATTAAGACCTTTCCATCAATCAGAAATATCTATAATAAAATCTCTGAGCAGCTATGTAATATACCACCAGTGGCTAATAAAAGGAGGTAGGAGAAAAAAGAACAATATTTATATTTAGCTAGTATTGGGAGGACTCTCTGGTATAACGATAATGTAAATACCATTAGTAAGAAGAACATTATTGCAAGTGAATTCACTTATATGATTGTAATTATATTATTTTGGGAGCTACGTGTACAACACTGTCTCTGTTATCAATATAGTACATTTATCCAATTCCAATAATATACCAGGTGCTGCAGCAGAAGCAAACCAGATGGTCCAAGAGTTTCCACATGGGAAAGTTAACTTGGACAAGTCTTTGAATGCATTTTATTAAATCTTTCCTAATTTCCATAGAAAACTGTCAACCAGAGTAAGTCATTGTACTGTCTATACTAGATGAAATTAATGGAACACTATCAGTATTTTCTCAGTTTTTATTGTCTGTACCGTGTTAGGCAAAAGATCTATTTTTTTTTTCTTTTGTATTTTTCTGAAGTTGGAAATGAGGAAGCAGTCAGACAGACTCCCACATGCACCCGCCCGGGATCCACCCGGCACACCCACCAGGGGGCGATGCTCTGCCCATCTGGGGCATCGCTCTGTTGCAACCAAAGCCATTCTAGCACCTGAGGCAGAGGCCATAGAGCCATCCTCAGTGCCCGGGCCAACTTTGCTCCAATGGAGCCTTGGCTGCGGGAGGGGAAGAGAGAGACAGAGAGGAAGGAGAGGGGGAAGGGTGGAGAAGAAGATGGGCGCTTCTCCTGTGTGCCCTGGCCGGGAATTGAACACGGGACTCCTACATGCCAGGCCGACGCTCTACCACTGAGCCAACCGGCCAGGGCAAGATCTATTTTTATAGCAAGATGAACATATATACGGAATGTAAACAGATTCTGAAAAAAGCAAAATCCTGCTGGGTGAACACATGTTAGCTGCTATGGCCACAGTAGTAAACTACAAATTTTAAGGTTTTAAAGCATTGCCATCAGAGTGTAAAGATATTTGTCTTTAACTAGTGCCTACTTCTGTATACACACATACACACTTAGCCACAGGACAACTTTAGCAAGAATATTTGTGATATTGAAAGCATTCTAAATGCTTCACTAAGAAAACTATTTAAAAAAATCATAGACTGTTTATATAAAATAATTGTATATAAATGTTAAAAGAATGTAGTTTATCTTTCATTCCCAAACTGAAAATATGTATATTGTATATTGTTAAATTACAAAAAGAAAGAAGAAAGGAAAGATTAAGGAAATGTAGAGCAGGGGTGAAAAGTTTAAAGTGTATATAGGCCAGCCAGATAAGACTGAGAAAAAAGTAGGTATCAAGTCCTAGAAAACAGGGTCTGAGTCAAAGAGCTTAGAAGCTAACATTCGATTGAGAGCTGCAAACCCAAAGCAACAAGCGCAGGGGAAAGAGAGACATAGAAAGCTAGGCAATTTCAAGGAGGAGTTTTACCAACCTGGTCAGGCCTTCATGAAAGAACCATTTGCTTGCTTGGCAAAATATGACATCTACAGAGTAGTCCTACAGAAGCCCCATGCCTCTGTGTATCAGATGAAGAGAAGGAGAGGGATTTATCTGGTAACTCCCTGAGATCTCCTGCCCCACACTGATTTACATTTGCATTCACCACAGGCATTAATTCCCTTGCTTCCAAGTTGTATCACCTGGGCCTTGGGTGGCTCCTGAGTGGTGGTGGGATTCAGATGGTTCGCACTGGTTCAGCAGAACCGATACCTAATTTTTTGTTAAGATCGGCAAACCAGTTGTTAAAATGGCACTCTTAATCAGGATTCTCTCTAAGGTGGGCACCTGGGCAGCTGCCCAATGTAGAAATCAGAAATTTACATTACTTAGTCTTGTTTAACATTCATCTGCACAATAGTGTATTCTAAGCACCTGTAATAATGTTCATTCTATCCACACATAAAAACAATTGCAAGTGACTGGCGCCAATCAACAAGCAATATGGAGCCTGACTGGGCAGTGGCGCAGTGGATAGAGTGTCCAACTGGGATGCAGAAGACCCAGGTTCAAGACCCCGAGGTCGCCAGCTTGAGCGAGGGCTCATCTGGTTTGAGCAAAAGCTCACCAGCTTGAGCCCAAGGTTGCTGGCTCGAGCAAGGAGTTACTCAGTCTGCTGAAGGCCCACGTTCAAGGCACATATGAGGAGAACAATCAATGAACAATTAAGGTGTTGCAATGCATAACGAAAAACTAATGATTGATGCCTCTCATCTCTCCATTCCTGTCTGTCTGTCCCTGTCTATCCCTCTCTCTAACTCTCTCTCTGTCTCTGTAAAAAAAAAAAAGAAGCAATATGGAAATATCTTAAATAACAATTTTATTGTTTTTTGTCAGGTATTATTTAATATTTTTATTAATATTTTAAAACTTATAATCTAGTTTTATGTACATTTTAATTGTTCTTATTTAAGTATTAAATGCATGAAATAATAAACTACCTTTTGGTGTATCATTTTTTATACTTAAAACAGTCATTAGGACAAAGAACCAGTTGTTAAATTCTTTGAATCCCACCACTGCTCCTGAGAACACCGTATCTGACATGAAGGGGCCTTTACATGAGTCCAGAAGTAGTGGGAGGAGCCAGAGCTTCTGCCAGTAGAGTTGGAGTAAGCATATGGTCAGAGCTAAATTGGCACTTACCAGGCAGGAAAAAGCAGTAAAGGCCAGACCGAAGCCCATAATTCATTCCAGAAGCAGCCCAGACCCACAGTGGTGTTAGAAACTGAGGCAGATGCAGCTTCAGTGGTGGCGGCAGCAAACGGGATCCTCCACCAACTGGTGACTAAGGGTGAATAGACAGGCAAAGCTGAAAGAAACAGAGCAGGCCTGGAGGCTGGCCCTGATGTATTAGGCAGGACAAATTACAGCTGGTTCATCCCCAGTGACAAGAGTATAATAAGGGGTGGTAGAAACTGAAGAACGCAGGAGGGCCTGCTGCTATCCAACTCTAGGAAATTGCTACCAGGCAAGGATGTTGACCCAACGTGTAAAATGCTGCATTATATATTATAATTTAAATCAATATGTGACAAGACACAAACTGGCTCTTCTCCCTCAGGCCCAGAAGCCCAATGACAGCCAAGAGGCATGGACTTGAGAAGAAATTCTTGAAAAATATCACAAACAATTTCAGTTACATTTGAGACGCAGAACTTCTGGAAACAAACACAAGTACACCAGTGCCCTCCAATTTTGTTGTTTGTTTTTCTTCCTAATACAAGTATCAATTTCTTACAAGCCTCCTAATTCAGAGTAAAGGGAAATGACTTATGTTTATCAACTTGAGAGGATAAAGATTTGTTCACAGACGACTGGAAGAGGTAACACATGAGAGGAGTGTACAAGAAAAACACTCTAAGGAAACACAGGTCAGTGAAAAATATTCATAAGAGATTTTTTTTTTAATATATACCAGGATGAAAATTGGGTTGAGAATCAAGTCTTCATCTTTGGAAATCCTTAGATCTGGACTGGTTATGTGTTTCATTTCTAAGCAAAATTTGGAAAAGCAAATTTTACTAGCTCCTTGTGTGTGTCCCTATTTAAAGATAATTAAATTTCAGTTTATTTCTCTCTGCATAGCCAGGCACTCCTCAAAAGTGATTCAATATTCTAACACTTTATTGGCATTTCTCATCTAAGGGAACCTCTTTTCCCGAATTCTGTCCTTTTGTGTTTATATCTTTTTTTTTTCTGAGCATTTCTAATGAATTTTGTAAAGAGCGAACTGTACTGTGATATTTTTTAAACTCATCATCTATAACTAGAAGCAGAACACTCCTTATTTCATGCAAACTCCTTTATGGAAGAATATAAAAAGAATGACTGCCTGGCTTACTTTTTGAACTGGTATAATTGTGATAGCAAAACCAGACAGAAAGAGAACAAGAAAATAAAATCATAGATGACTATCGCTTCTGTATACAGCAATAGTATTATATAAATCACTACTAGCAAATTGAATCTTGTAGAGTGTCAGTAATAATCCTCACAGGAATGTTAACTTTGCCCAACATCAAAAACTTTAGCATATCTATATATTAAAGAAAACAATCTATCTTCTCAATGCTATTCAATAAAACTCATCGTTCACTAATAAAATGACTTAATAAATGTGAAATGGAAGAGAACTTAGAACTTCCTTTAATAAAAGATATCTATCTAAAAATGTATAGACATTTCAAAAATTGCACGAGGTCTCATACCTCTTGCACTGTCTTCATCACTTTACTGAGAATAAGTAACATTGCTGGGGCAATGTTACTTTTGAAGATTTTGAAGACAAGTGTTTTCATTCACCAGACTTCTAGATAAAGAAGATGATAGAGACAAGTTTTCTAACTACTCTAGGAGTGTTAGCAGCCACCACTTGAAGATAAAATCTTCCTTTTATCCGGCCCTCATCAGATTTCCTTTTGTTGCTGAACGGCTGTGTCTATCGTGTGAATGATGCTGTTGTTGCTAACATGACTCCTTACTTTGTTTCCCAGACTGAATTTCAAAGTTGGCACTATATCCATGGCTTCCCTCCTCTGAATTGTCTGAATTCGAAGGTGAGCTTAGCTGCTCTTATCAACTAATCAAGCAGGAAGCTAGTGAAAACAGCATCATATTTAAATTAAAAAATTCAAAGATTGGTCCTGGCCAGTTGGCTCAGTGGATAGAGCATTGACCAGGCATGTGGACATCCCAGGTTCCATCCCAGTCAGAGCACACATGAGAAGTGACCATCTGCTTCTCTCCCTGTCCCTCTCCCTGTCCCTGTCCCTGTCCCTGTCCCTGTCCCTCTCCCTCTCCCTCTCCCTCTCCCTCCCCCTCTCCCTCTTCTCCTCCTTTCCCTTTCCCCCCCTCACAGCCAGTGGCTCAATTGGTTCAAGTATTCACCCCAGGTGCTGAGGATAGCTCAGTTGAAACGAGTGTCAGCCTCTGGTGCTAAAAATAGCTCAGTTAATTTAAGCATCAGCCCTAGATGAGGGTTGCCCAGTGGACCTTGGTCGGGGCACATGCAGGAGCCTGTCTCACTATCTTTCCTCCTTTTATTAAAAAAAATAATTCAAAGATCTACTGTATTAAAAGTATTAAATCATTATAATGCAACATATTAAATCAGTGGTCGGCAAACTCATTAGTCAATAGAACCAAATATCAACAGTACAACAATTGAAAATTTTTTTGAGAGCCAAATTTTTTAAACTTAAACTATATAGGTAGGTACACTGTTATTAACTTAGTTAGGGTACTCCTAAGCTGGCCTTTGCACCCACACTCAAGGAACCAAAGAGCCGCAGTTTGGCGACCACTGTATTCAATGGCTTTTAACCTAATATTAAGAAATGCTAACTACCCAGATGAATATATCTCCATTCTGGCAAAGAATCTATTTTTTTAACCTTACACTAACAAATATTTTAATGAGTCAAAAAAAATTGCAGTGCTATATGTAGTCTCCTGTTAACATTTCATAATTGAAAAACTATCATCACATACTACCTTACTGGACTCTAATCAGGTCCAGTATTTTTAACCAAATACTCATAGACTTCAAATGAATAAGAAGCAGGGTCAGAAAAAAAAAAACATTATCAACTTATTTTAAATTCCTTTCTACCATATGATTTAATCCAAAAGAAATCCAGATCTCAAAGAGCAATCTGCACTCCTATGTTCACTGCAGCATTATTCACAATAGCTAAGGTACAGAAACAGCCTAAATGTCTATCAGTGGGTAAAAGGATAAAGAAAATGTAGTATATGTATACAATGTAATATTATTCAGCCTTAGAAAAGAAGGAAATCTTGCCATATGCAACCACGGGCATGGAGTTGGAGGGTATTATGCTAAGTGAAATAAGCGAGTCACAGACGGACAAATATGGCACTCTTCAATTCATATGAGAACCTGAAACAGTCTGACTCATAGCAGCAGAGTAGAATGGTGGTTGCCAGGGGTTCAGATGAAGGGGAAATGGAAAGTGGTTGTTCAGTGGGGATGTGAGTTCCATTTATTCTAGATGAGTAAGTTCTGGAGATCTGCTATAAAACACAATGCCTATAGTTAACAAAATTGTATTGTACATTTAAAAAGCTTTTAAGAGGAGTAGATCATGTGTGTAAAAGTCTTATCAAAATAAAGTTTTTAAAAACTCCTTTCTACTGATTTTAAATGACCAGTACGCACTCAGAAGCAAGAGCGGATACACACATGTGCATGCACACACACACTCACCCATGCTCAGACACACACACACAGACACACACACACACACCTTGTTTCAGAGAGTTAGGTTAGGGATGAATCCAAGCAATAGATTGAGAGTGGTTTCAAGGGAGAAGAGAAAATATTATAGCTGCCAGTTTAAGAATCAATGGGACAATTGTTCATTTCAAATTCAATAGGGGTGGGCAGCAAGGCAAGGATGAAATCAGAAACAAAGAGATCTGTGACCAAGGTCTTCACAATAAAGTGAATAGTTTCTGAAGCATGAACAAAAGTAAAGTAACTGGAAGTTATTCTCTGACCACCAGTTCTTAGAAGGGTTTTGAGACAGAAATGGCGCTATAAAATGCACTAAGCAGTTTGAATAAATACTAGCTAGTTTTGGAACAATGATTTAAGTTCTACGATGAAGTTCAGTATAAAATATAGATGAGAGTATCACAATGACTGGACTTCTCTTTAGAATTGCATTGCAAATGTGTCCAGTAAAATTTTCTTGATGTAATTTCTAATTTATGACCATGGGCAGTCCTTTTATATTTCTGTGCAATCCTTCTATTACTGAAATATGCATATGAATCACATCTTTGTGGTTATAGTATTTTACTGAACTCTTGTAGGAAACATTACTCAGCATATAAAATCTAACTTAATAGCTGAGGCTTAGACAATATTTTTTCTATAAGGCAAAATTACTTTAGGTTGTAGTTTGTAGAAAATATTTTACCTATAATGACCAAAATATCCAAATCAGCCTATCTTACTCAAGTCCAACATTTAGATTAGACTTCTTCCTATTACCTATTGTTATTATTACCTTGAAACCAGTGTTGCCAGCTCATGGCACCTTTAAACTGTTTCTTTTTTTCCTTTGTATTGACTTTATTGGGGTAGCACTGGTAAACAAAATTATATAGGTTTTAGGTGACAATTCTACAAAAAAATCACCTGTACACTGTATATATGTTCACCACCCCAAGTCAAATCTTTGTCCATCACCATTTATCCCCTTATAACCTACTCCACCTCTCCCCCACTTCACCACCACTCCCAGCAATCACAACACTGTTGTCCGTGTCCGTGAGTTTTTTCTCATTTTTTCTTTATATTCAATCCCGGCATCCCTCTAGCCCTCCACCAACAATTGTTAGCCTGCTCTGTATGAGTCTGTCTTTACTTTGTTTGTTAGTTCATTTTGTTCATTAGTTTCTATATACGAGTGAAATCATATGGTCTTTCCCTGGCTTAAGTCACTTAGCATAAACTATTTCTTTTTTTTCATTTTTTCTTTTTTTATTTATTCATTTTAGAGAGGAGAGGGAGAGAGAGAGAGAGAGAGAGAGAGGAGAGACAGAGAGAGAGGAGAGACAGAGAGAGAGAAGGAGAGAAGGGGGGGAGGAGCTGGAAGCATCAACTCCCACATGTGCCCTGACC
Organism: Saccopteryx bilineata; assembly: GCF_036850765.1. Taxonomy (NCBI): domain Eukaryota; kingdom Metazoa; phylum Chordata; class Mammalia; order Chiroptera; family Emballonuridae; genus Saccopteryx; species Saccopteryx bilineata. The sequence goes on from NC_089498.1 coordinate 68,025,529, forward strand.
AGGCAAGCCCAGGGTTTCGAACCGGTGACCTCAGCATTTCCAGGTTGATGCTCCATCCACTGTGCTACCACAGGTCAGGCCTTAGATAGTGCATAAACTATTTCTTTACCCTGTTTTCTCTACTGCTTGACTTCTAGAACTTATCAGCGGTACTTCTTCATCTTCAAAATCTAGAACCTCCTTAAATGGTATCAATTCCATTCTTATTAAACTATTAATACTTTCATATCATAAGCATCAAAATTCTGTATTACTTAATTTTGTTATCATTTATTCCTCCAGCTTACTTTTTTTATTGTGTGTGTATTTTTCTAAAGTGAGAAGCAGGGAGGCAGAGAGACAGACTCCGCCATGTGCCCAACTGGAGTCCACCTAGCATTCCTACCAGAGGGCAATGCTCTGCACATCTAGGCTATTGCTCCATTGCAACTGGAGCCGTTCTAGGACCTAAGGCAGAAGCCATGGAGCTATCCTCAGTGCCTGGACCAACTTTGCTCCAATGGAACCTTGGCTGCAGGAGGGGAAGTGAGAGACAGAGAGAAATGAGAGGGGGAATGGTGGAGAAGCAGATGGGTGCTTTTCCTGTTTTCCCTGGTTGGGAACTGAACCCAGGACTTCCACATGCTGGGCTGATGCTCTACTGCTGAGCCAACCGGCCATGGCTTCCAGCTTACTTTTGACTACATTTTATTCACCACTCACACTGAGTTTAGTTTTCTCATTGCTGCTTTCAGAACAGCCTGTCTTCCTGTTGCCATCAAGGGTGCTGCTGCATTGCAACTGGAGCCATTCTAACACCTGAGGTGGAGGCCATGGAGCCATCCTCAGCTCCCGGGGCCAACTTTGCTTCAATTGAGCCTTGACTGTGGGAGGGGAAGAGAGAGATAGAGAGAAAGGAGAGGAGGAAAGGTAGAGAAGCAGATGGGTGCATATCCTGTGTGCCCTGGCTGGGAATCAAACCCAGGACATCCACATGCCAGGCCAATTCTCTACCACTTAGCCGACTAGCCAGGGCCAAGTTTTTTTGTACTCTTTTTTTTTCATTATTTTTATTTATTTATTCATTTTAGAGAAGAGAGAGAGAGGAGAGAGACAGAGAGAGAGAGAGAGAGAGAGAGAGAGAGAGAAGGGGAGGAGGAGCAGGAAGCATCAGTTCCCATATATGCCTTGAACGGGCAAGCCCAGGGTTTTGAACCGGCGACCTCAGCGTTCCAGGTCGACATTTGATCCACTGCGCCACCACAGGTCAGGCTGTACTCTTTATCTTGTAGTAACTTCCTGAAATTCTGGCTCTGCTAACAGACTTTGCTCTTTCATCTCCTTTTCTGTGGAAACCACCAAGGCTGAAATCTTGGTTTTCTTGGTGAGAATGATAGCTCTTTGAAGGTGCTGTCAATTAATCAGCACTGACTTATATACTAGATGTATATTAAATTTTAGATTTTCTCAGATGAAACAAATTTAACAAGGCTGTTGCCCTTCAGTGAGGGCTTCTTTTGCACTTACATAGACAGAAAATGTAAATATGAGAGAAGAAAACCTTCATGGGGCCTTTACTGCTGAGGTCCAAGCTATACCTTATGAGACAAATCACGCAAAATTACAAACAATAGTTGAAGTTTGGAAGACAATTAACCTTACAGATGCATCCCCATCACTCTCTTCTAATGGAAGATCCAAACACTCATGAAAAACCAATATTATTTCCACATTGTGAAAGGTCAATAAAATCCTTTCCAACAAGGAGAGGAATCACTGTGACATTAGCAGTTTTAAGAAAGAATCTGAGTTAAACACATGCATTTAGAAAACAATATAAAGACATATAAATTTTAATTATAAAATCAGCAAAATTGTAAGTATACAGTAACAATAAATAATGCTTTAAAATACTATTTCATTTGAGGAGATATAACAAAATATTTCTGAATAATGACAAGTCCAATTTTGCAGAAATAAATGTTCTGAGTTTTTAAGAAGTTCTAGGTAATGCAGAAACTAGTTCCGTTTCTATGAAAACAAAGCAGCAATTAAGGGATATCAAAGAATAATATTAATGGATAAGGAAAAGTTATAAGGGTCCTAATTATGAAATAAGCATAATCTCATTGTTAAAATACCACTAAAAATGATGCTCAGCTTTGAACAATCTTTTATAAATTATTTTTTTCTCCAAAGAAAGAATTTTTTTTCAGTGACTAAAATTACCTAATTTTATTAGCCTATTTGAATACTTATGAATATCTAGGATTGCTGGCAAAATATTATGTCCAATTAAATTTGAATTTCAAGTAATCAAATAATTTTGTTTCTAGCATAATTATTATATATCTGAAAATCAAATTTAAATTGCTGTCTTATTTATTTTATTTTTATTTTTAATTTGTGTTGAAAGGGTTTCAAGTGTTCCACTTAATATAACACTCTACACACCATTCATGTCCCCCATGTCCCAATGCAGTCTCTTTCCACCCCATTTCCCTTTGCCCCTCTCCCCCTACATGCATCCCTCTTTATTAACAAAATACAGCTACCTTATAATCACCTAACTGGTGAATATTATTTGTGGTTATATTTAATTACTGCTTATCTATTTCTCCATCCCCACCAAGACTATAAATTTTTGTAGAGACGATCATCTCTCACACTTACTACTATATGTTCAGCATATAAAACTTCAATTCTTATTTTTTTAAAATATTTTATTTATTTATTTTAGAGAGAAGAGAGAGAGGAGTGGGGGAGGAGCAGGAAGCATCCACTCCCATATGTGCCTTGACCCAGGCAAGCCTAGGGCTTTGAACCTGTGACCTCGGCATTCCAGGTCCACGCTCATCCACTGCACCACCACAGGTCAGGGTAAAACTCCAATTCTAAGCTGAAGTTTAGAGGCAGGACTAAGGTCTATTTCTTGGCTCAAAGTTGGCTTAGTAGAAGAGTGTCAGCCTGGCATGTGGATGTCCTGGGTTCTATTCCTAACCAGGGCACACAGGTGAGGTGCTCATCCGCTTCTTCACCCTTCCCTCTATTGTTTCTCTCTCTCTCTCTCTCTCTCTCCTCCTCCTCCTCCTCCTCCTCCTCCTCCTCCTCCTGCTCCTCCTCGTCCCCTCTTGCTGCAGCCATAGTGCAATTGGAGCAGGTTGGCCCCTAGTGCTGAGGATGTCTCCATGGCCTACGCCTCAGGCACTAAAAAAAAATGGTTCCAGTTGCAACAGAGCAAGGGCGTCAGATAGAGCATTGCCCCCTGATGGGCTTTTCAGGTGGATCTCGGTTGAAGAACATGTGGGAATCTGTCTCTGCCTCCCCTCCTCTCAATAAATAAAAAATAAATAAATAAAAGATATATTTCTTAGATTCACTTCTATTCTTGTTTTCTAATAAATCTGTCAAGCATTAGTAAATAAATAAAAATCATTATCACACTTTGAAAGCTCAATAAAAGCTCCTTTAAAAAGAGTAGGTTCTTGTAAAATAGTTATTTTAAATTAAAAAAAATAAAAGTGAACCACTCACATTGCTCCACCCTCCATTTCTTGTTTATGCCAAATAAAAGTCAAATTTTCCTTGGTTGATAATATTAGATGGTGACTGACATAATGAACCAACACATCTTAATTTCCCATTCGGTGTCTCTCTCTTTCTCTCTCTCCTGCTCTTCCTATCTCCCTCTCTTTCTCTCTCCCCTCCCCTTATTTTTGGACAAAATAATGACCCATATGGGCTGATAAATAACAAAATTTGGGGAAAAGAAGGAAGAGACTATAAGAGAGCTATCCTGATCTAAATCTTTCAATAGCTCTGTGTTGCCTATAAGATAAACTTTCTCAAGTCTTGGTATGATAATTTCTTCCAAGATTCTGCTCTATACTTACTTTTTCTCCTTTTCTTATACTTATTTTTTTTTCTTCTTTTCCAAGTGCGAGGACGGGAGATAGAGAGACAGACTCTTGCATGCGCCCTAACCTGGAACCACTTGGCAGCCCCCATCTGGGGTGGATCTGTTGCCCAAGTGAGGCCATACTCACAAATGAGCTATTTTTAGCATCTGAGGCCAAGGCTCCATGGAGCCATCCTCAGGGTCCAGGCTGATGTGCTCAAACCAATTGAGCCATGGCTGCAGAAGGGGAAAAGAGAGAGAAAAAGAGAGAAGATGGGTGGTGTGGAGAAGCAGATGGTCATTTCTCCTGTGTGCCCTGATCAGGAACTGAATTTGGGACACCCACATGCCAGGCAATGCTCTACCACTGAGCCAACTGGCCAGGGTCACTGGCCTTCTTTTCTAGATGTGTATTTCATCACAGTACTAAATACTGTCTCCTGGAATCCATGACTAGAGTGTCTGTGCTCTCACCAGCCCATATGTGACCACTTTCTCCTTTATACTCCCTCTGGTCATGTTTCTATTAGAGCACTCTTAACACTATGGAATTTATCAGTTTCTACATCTGTCTCTTCCTCTTAGTCTAAATTATGTGAGTGGAGGGACCATAGCTTATTTGTGCTGGAACTTCTAATGCCAATACAAGTACCAGGGTACAGAGTAGAAGCCCAAAAAGCCTTTGACAAATGTAGACACACATAATTAATGGCATAAACAATACCAGATCTTAAGTACTGCACTTTATTTTTTTTAACAAGCCACAGAATTGAGCTGAGAATCTATCAATATTAATGTAAAAAAAGCAATAAATTTTGAGATAAAGTTTGTCATAAAAGCCAGTGTCACCATGGCCGGTTGCTCAGTGGTAGAGTGTCAGCCTGGCGTGCAGAGGTCCCGGGTTCGATTCCCGGCCAGGGCACACAGGAGAAGCGTCCATCTGCTTCTCCACCCCTCCCCCTCTCCTTCCTCTCTGTCTCTCTCTGGCCTCCTGCAGTGAGGCTCTATTGGAGCAAAGATGGCCCGGGCGCTGGGGATGGCTCCTTGGCCTCTGCCCCAGGCTCTAGAGTGGCTCTGGTCGTGACAGAGTGACGCCCCGGAGGGGCAGAGCATCGCCCCCTGGTGGGCAGAGCGTCGCCCCCTGGTGGGGGTGCTGGGTGGATCCCGGTCGGGCGCATGCGGGAGTCTGTCTGACTGTCTCTCCCCGTTTCCAGCTTCAGAAAAATACAAAAAAAAACAAAATAAACAAACAAACAAAGAAAGAAAACAAACAAACAAACAAAAAACAACCAGTGTCAGCAATCTCTTAAGCTCAGACATGCCGAGACACCTGCTTGAGAACATGCACAAAATTTCCTGCTTTCCACCTTTTTGTTCACTAATTAAACTTGATCTTTGTCAAGCACAGTTTTAAACAAGAGTATCCATTTCTTATTCCATTGTGTCTAATTTCTACACTGTTTTATTCTATAAATTTTCACCATACACACACACATACTCACACATAAACACACATACACACACAATTTTGATAATAATGCAGATTGAGCAGATTTTGGAAAACTATTATGGGAACCTAAACACCTTCAATCCCATTACTTCTATAACGAAATACATTCCAAGTTCTCATCTTTAACTCAGAAATAGATTTCTAGAATCTAATATGTGTGAAAACTAAGACTTGCCATTTTATGGTGATAATAGCAAAAAAAGAAGATAAAACTATAATTTTAAAAAAATTTTAAATAACATATATTTGTTCATACAAATGGCATCATCGATTTTAAATTTTTTGTTTTATTAAGATTCAGTTTCTACTTAGATGTAAAATGACAGATTTACCTACATGGCCTGTCATGTGTGAATGCATTGTGTTTATATGTAATATTTTAACATACCTTTTAATAATTAACATAAAGAAAAAATACAATATGAAAATTGATTCCTTTTGTAAATACTAGAGATTACCATTTGCTTGCCATGTGTCAAGTACTAACTATGCAGAAGGTAATAAACTGTTCACATTGTCCATTTAAACCTAATTACTCTCCAGAAAAATTAGTATCATTGTTGCCCCCTATATTTACCAAAAAAAAAATGGATTCATACAAATTTAATGGAGATAGTCAACTATGAGAAAAAGACAATTGTTACACTATTATTACCTAGGTGGTCCCCTTATATTTGACATCAACTTAGTCATTTCACTTGGTGTACGCTCAATTATTTTATTTTGATTACCATGCTTAGGGAAGATTCAATCAATTATAGCTTGGATCAATTACAGAGGTCACTATATGGAGTTTAAAAAAAAGTCAAAGAAATATAACACTAATTTAGTAACTAGTCCTGAGAATACTCTCTCACAATTATTCACTATTGAATATAATTTGAAACAAGCATTTTTTAAAACTCCGTATCAAAGTAAGTGATTACCTTAAGAAGATTATGAATATCCACACTGACAGAATAACTGAGTGAATGGGAATGACCTAATTTCTGTGACAGAGTCTGAAAAATAAATTTTCCACTGATCACATCACCCATAGATACATAAATGTGAGTATTTTAAGCAAAATGATGTTCTCTGGAAAATTGTTTGAGATGAGTCAGAGACTCCAAAGGAAGCAAGCTGCTGTGGCCTCAAGATGAAAAGGAAAAACACAACAAAAAATGTGTTTCATGAAATCTGAGCAAAAACCAAGAAACAAATCCAAATTAAGAAGTTTTACATAAATTTTATTATAACTGCATATATATTTAAGTTAATATATTTAGTTTTTGTAGATATTTGTCACATATTTTTGAAATAATCTATTACTAAATTGGCCAATTAAAATTTCACTTTCTTAGGAGATAATAAAAATCAGAGCAGAAATAAATGAAATAGAGAACAGAAAAACTATAGAAAAAATTAATAGGACAAGGACCTGGTTCTTTGAAATATCAACAAAATCGATAAACCCTTGGCAAGACTTACCAAGGAAAAAAGAGAAAAAACGCATATAAACAAAATCCAAAATGAAAGAGGAGAAATCGCCACGGACACCGTAGATATACAAAGAATTATTGTAGAATACTATGAAAAACTTTATGCCACTAAATTCAACAACCTAGAAGAAATGGATAAATTCCTAGAACAATACAACCTTCCTAGACTGAGTCAAGAAGAAGCAGAAAGCCTAAACAGACCTATTAGTAGAGAAGAAATAGAAAAAAAACATTAAAAAACCTCCCCAAAAATAAAAGTCTAGGCCCAGACGGCTATACCAGTGAATTTTATCAAACCTTCAAAGAAGACTTGGTTCCTATTCTACTGAAAGTCTTCCAAAAAATTGAAGAAGAAGAGATACTTCAAAACACATTTTATGAGGCCAACATAACCCTCATACCAAAACCAGGCAAGGATGGCACAAAAAAAGAAAACTACAGACCAATATCTCTAATGAATACAGATGCTAAAATACTAAACAAAATACTAGCAAATCGAATACAATAACATATTAAAAAATTAATACATCATGATCAAGTGGGATTCATACCAGAATCTCAAGGATGGTTCAACATACATAAAACGGTTAACATAATACATCATATCAACAAAACAAAGAACAAAAACCACATGATCTTATCAATACACGCAGAAAAGGCTTTCGATAAAATACAACACAATTTTATGTTTAAGACTCTCAACAAAATGGGAATAGAAAGAAAATATCTCAACATAATAAAGGCCATATATGATAAACCATCAGCCAACATCATATTAAATGGCACGAAACTGAAGGCTTTCCCCCTTAAATCAGGAACAAGACAGGGTTGTCCACTCTCTCCACTCTTATTTAATGTGGTACTAGAGGTTCTAGCCAGAGCAATCAGACAAGACAAAAAAATAAAAGGCATCCATATCGAAAAAGAAGAAGTAAAGGTATCACTTTTTGCAGATGATATGATCCTATACATCGAAAACCCCAAAGAATCCACAAAGACTACTAGAAACAATAAGCCAATACAGTAAGGTCGCAGGATACAAAATTAACATACAGAGTCAATAGCCTTTCTATATGCCAACAATGAAACATTTGAGAACAAACTCAAAAGAATAATCCCCTTCACAATTGCAACAAAAAAAAATAAAATACCTAGAAATAAACATAACAAAGAATGTAAAGGACTTATATAATGAAAACTATAAACCATTGTTAAGGGAAATCGAAAAAGATATAATGAGATGGAAGAATATTCCTTGTTCTTGGTTAGGAAGAATAAATATAATCAAGATGGCCATATTACCCAAAGCAATATACAAATTTAATGCAATTCCCATCAAAATTCCAATGACATTTTTTAAAGAAATGGAGCAAAAAACCATCAGATTTATATGCAACTATAAAAACCCCGAATAGCCAAAGCAATCTTAAAGAAAAAGAATGAAGCTGGGGACATTACAATACCTGACTTCAAACTATCAATATATTATAGGGCCACGACAATCAAAACAGCATGGTATTGGCAGAAAAATAGACACTCAGACCAATGGAACAGAATAGAAAACCCAGAAATAAAACCACATATATATATAGTCAAATAATTTTTGACAAAGGGGCCAACAACACATAATGGAGAAAAGAAAGCCTCTTCAATAAATGGTGCTGGGAAAACTGGAAATCCACATGCAAAAGAATGAAACTCGACTACAGTTTGTCCCGCTGTACTAAAATTAACTCAAAATGGATCAAAGATCTAAACATAAGACGTGAAACAATTAAGTACATAGAAGAAGACATAGGTACTAAACTCATGAACCTGGGTTTTAAAGAGCATTTTATCAATTTGACTCCAAAGGCAAGGGAAGTGAAGGCAAAGTTAAATGAATGGGACTACATCAGACTAAGAAGTTTTTGCTCAGCAAGAGAAACTGACAACAAAATAAACAGACAGCCAACTAAATGGGAAATGATATTTTCAAACAACAGCTCAGATAAGGGACTAATATTCAAAATATACAAAGAACTCATAAAACTCAACAACAAACAAACAAACAATCCAATAAAAAAATGGGAAGAGGACATGAACAGACACTTCTCCCAGGAAGAAATACAATGGCCAACAGATATATGAAAAGATGCTCATCTTCCTTAGTTATTAGAGAAATGTAAATCAAAACTGCAATGAGATACCACTTCACATCTGTTAGATAAGCCGTTATTAACAAGACAGGTAATAGCAAATGTTGGAGAGGCTGTGGAGGAAAAGGAACCTCATACACTGTTGGTGGGAATGTAAAGTAGTACAACCATTATGGAAGAAAGTATGGTAGTTCATCAAAAAACTGAAAATAGAACTACCTTATGACCCAGCAATCCCTCTACCGGGTTTATAACCCCAAAACTCAGAAACTTTGATACATAAAGACACATGCAGCCCCATGTTCATTGCAGCATTGTTCACAGTGGCCATGACATGGAAACAACCAAAAAGCCCTTCAATAGATGACTGGATAAAGAAGATGTGGCACATATACACTATGGAGTACTACTCAGCCATAAGAAATGATGACATCGGATCATTTACAGCAAAATGGTGGGATCTTGATAACATGATACAAAGTGAAATAAGTAAATCAGAAAAAACCAGGAACTGCATTTTTCCATACGTAGGTGGGACATAAAAGTGAGACTAAGAGACATTGATTAGAGTGTGGTGGTTACAGGGGGAGGGGGGAGAGGGAGAGAGAAAGGGGGAGGGGAAGGGGCACAAAGAAAACTAGATAGACAGTGATAGAGGACAATCTGACTTTGGGTGATGGATCTGCAACATAATTGAACGACAAGATAACCTGGACATGTTATCTTTGGATATATGTATCCTGATTTATTGATGTCACCCCATTAAAAAAATAAAATTATTAAAAAAAATGTACTTTCTTATAAAAGAAGGTTTGTGTCATATAATTTTTCATATTCATAGGCATGTATCAGAATGTGACCACTCTCATACAAATAATAAAATATGCACTTGTAATTTCAAGTGGCACATAATATATATCTATGATCACACTGACCAAGGTCTGTCCACCTCCACAGCCTGGGCTTTTAACTACAATACTATCTATTAAAAATGTACATCTATTCTCTTTGCTCTAAAACTTTGAATATAATACATAAAATAATATATTGGCAGTCTTTAATTTTTTTAAAGGCAGCATCTTGACAAATGAAAGCATGTGTATGTATATTTGGTTGTCATGTATATTTAAAAATTCAATATATTTTGATGAGTACAAATAAATAATATCTAACCACAATTTACCTTAAAAGAAAAAAATTATGACTAATATGTAATTTGGGGTGTTATTATTTAATATATAGTTCTTAAAGTTGTATATTTTGAAACTTAAAGGTCTTCTGTGATTCCTGAGACTTACCTACTATATTTCATGAAAAAAAAATATTTGTCTAGATACTCCAAGGAAAAGCTATTTTGCTGTATGGCTTTGTATACTTTCTTTGCATAATATACCACAAAAGAGAGAAGTGTATCTTCTTTCTGAAGAAGAATTTGTTGAAAATAGGCAACATATAGTTCCCCATATTTGAGATATTTACAAAAACATGAAATGACTAGAAAAATCTTTTCCAAAATGTTAGGCATGCATTAGTTACATAAGTTACTCTTCATGATATTTATGCCAAAAATGAATCCTTAATTTATCTATTTTGTCAAATAAAAATTTTTAAAAAGTGTTGTCTTTTACATCATTATTCTCATCATGGCAGAGGTGAAAACTGAAGTATTAAAATGTTTACTGAATAAAGTTATTTAGATCTAGACATATTAATTGATTTCTAAATATACGAATTCAAATTTCAAAAAGACAAGGGTTGATGATGGTTGTATAGCTGTTGCCATACTATTGTGCACATTTCGATCAAAATGGTGTTGCAATGTCAAAACCACTATTTTAAAAGTCATTTTCTACTTGATTTATTTATTCACATTAATAAAAAATTATTTTGCAATAGTCATTCCTAGCAGCTGAAACAGCTGAACACAAGCTGGTCCAGGATGATCTAATTTGCACTTGCCATAGCAATATTTCTTCCAGGCACAATCAGCCACTCTGTCAGCATCAGTGAACCTCTTCTCTGTAATGTTGAATGAGAAAATGTGGAGAAATAATATCAAAAGCATTTTTATCAAGACTCAATTTTCTTTATTTTCAAGATTCCTAGGCAATAGAGGCAGCTCAGACAAAAGTAAAAAATGGCTAATGATCTTGGTTTCTTATTTCTGGAGTAATAACTAGGTATATAAATAGAGAGGGAGATTGTATAAAATTTCATGATTCTGTAGTTACTCAAACATGGGGAAGGAAAATAAAAAGAATTTTAAGCCAGCCAATGCCCTTCCCTTTACATATTCATAGGAAATAAATTATAAAGAGAAAGTACAGCCCCAAGTGATACTGAACTTCTTTAGGCAGTCCTAGGTGGACAATAGCCTAGAAAAATATGATAAAGTTTAACTAAATCATAATACAGGTGCCACTAATAACACTATAAAGGAAATAAATAGAATTGTTACAGTACTGTGTAGTTCTCAAATTACTTGGATATACACACTCGGTATATTTATATCATCTTTAACAAATATACAAAAAGCCCAAACCTCTCCACAGTGGTTAAATAAAGAGTGCATTTACAAAAATTTAAAAAGGAGACATATATAAAAATGACTATAAATCAGTAGAAAGTACATGCAGTTTACTTTTTTTTTTAAGTGTGAGGAGGGGAGATAGTGAGACAGACTCCCTCATGCACTCTGACCAGGATCCACCCAGCAACCCCCATCAGGGACCAAGGCTCACATCAACCAAGCTATTGGTTGATTGAGGTCAACGCTCAGACCAACCGAGCTATTCTCAGATCCTGAGGACAGTGCTCAAGCCAGTCAAGCCACTGGCTACAGAGGGAAAGAGAGAGAGAATGAGGAGATGAAAGGGAAGAGAAGCAGATGATCAAACCTTGACCAGGGATCAAACCTGGGACGTCTGCATGCCAGAACAATGCTCTATCCACTGAGCAAACCAGCCAGGGCCAGAATCAGTTTACTTTAAAAAGTAACTTTTTTATGGCCTTCTATCATGTTTACATACACTGTTTTGTTTGGCACCCTAATTAAGTGCCACTACCTCCCTCACATTACAGTGGACATACTTCATTCACATTCTCACATTAGCATCCTTGTTTTAATAACAGGAAGGTTCTCCTCTCCCAATCACCAGAGAAGTCAATGCTCAGAGAATACAGGAGCAGTGGTTTTAGTCTTCTCCACTCAATGCCTACCAGTGCCTCACAACAAGACCATCCTACACATTCTAAGAATCTAAGTAAAGCTGGCATGCTTTTTATGAAACTGTATATTTTTCTAAAGTTTTTTAACACCATACCCATATGCCAAGATGATGGTGGTATCTAAACTAGAGTTTAGAAGCTCTGAATATGTCAAGTACGATGTTTTTTCGGATAAAGTCATAATATATTATCTGCTATGTCATACATTTATTCGTTCAACAAATAAGTAAAAGAGCTTAGTTTATGCCAGGCTAAGATTTTGGGATACATAAGTGAGAGGAAAATAAAAACAGGCAAAAATGTCTGTTCCCCTGAAGATTATACTCTAGTGAGGAAGAGGACAAAGAATAAAATAAGTAAATATATAATATTTTACAAGGAAAGAAGTGCTATAAAATTACAACAGGGTAAGAAAAATGGAGAGTAAAAAACGGGTCAGTTACAATTTTAAACAAGAAAGATAGGGACATCTCATCAATAACAGTTAGAAAAGAATTGAATGATGTAGGGTAGGGGGAGATCCATAAATTCATCAGAAGAAAGACTATTTCATACAAAGAGAAAAGCTCATTCACAAGCCCTGAGGTAAAATCATCCCTGGTGTGTTTGGGGAACAGTGAAGAAGGTCAGTGTGGAGAAGTGAGTAGGTTGACAAGGTAAAGTAGAGAAGATGCAGGAAGAGACTAGAGGATCTTAGGAGCATTTTGTTTTGAAAGGCATGAGCAGGACTCAGGGAAACTTTAGCCTATGCTTCTCATACTTGAGTAAAATATCTACAGGAAGCAGATATTTATGCATTTGTTCTATGATTAATTATTAAACATTTAAGTCTATTCTCCAAGAGAGTAGGGGAGAAAGAGAACAGAAAAAACTAAGAAAGCTTTTATCTAACTCAGTGCCCCTTCCTGGCTCTCATGTCTTAAAAACAGTCAAATATATTACTTGATATTGATTTGTAAGAAAATTCTTCTAGTATATAATACCCAGGTGTGTTCAATTCATTTTTATTTGACCATTTAAAGTAATGGTATTATACAAACCAGTTGGAGTAAAAATAAGTATAAATATGGGAAAGGATCTTTGGGCACTGAAAAACAACTATGTCATACATGGGAGGAAAAGGCATAGGTATGCCTGGAAATACAATTTCAATATAAAGCTTGTATAGGGGGAAATGGCCATGATTCTGAAGACTCCTTTTATAATTTAGTAAAAGAAACAAGATAATAAAAGCATTAAATTCAAAATCTTGGCTCACTCAAATAACTACACTTCATTTGGGTCAAGGGTTCTTGCATTCAAAATAAGTGAGTGCAACATTTTTATCCTGTTAAGAAAAAAAAAAACAAAACATAGATCATGATATATTAGGTTTAGCAATAAAAAATAATTTCTCTAGAGAAAAGCCTATTTTACCATTCCAGAGCAAATACATGACTTGAATATGAATATTTCTTTCAATTGATGTTTACAATGATGCTGATATTTCCAGATAACTAGCAATTGTACTTTTAGCTTAAATAAATGTAACTATTTGGAAACACTGTTATTTTTGCAGAGATTTATATTATGCACCACTTAAAAAACACACCTTAGTTTGTGTTTTTGCAATGCAATTAAGGTATCAGTGTATCCTGAACATACTTAAAATTTCATGTTTAGCAGATGGGGTAAGCAAACACTAAAACCCAACATAGCTGTATAAGTTTCATAGCACAATTCACATGTAGTTTACAAAGTGTGTTTAAAACATGAGCTGATTGGAAATGATAGAATTATTTATAACATCTCTTCAGGACCTAGGCCACTTGGTAAATACAGGAAGCAGCAGTTCTTGGGTGGCATATCTACATTGAAATGTGCTCAGATTTTGCACTGTAGAAAGAACACTTCCCATAAACAGAGCTCTCTGGGGGCATCTACAGACTCACTGGTAACTCTCAGGGAAGCATCGGTTGGGGAAGTTTCGGGCATGCTGCAGCATTAATGAATTGCGTGGTTTCTAAGCAATGTAAATGCGGAGCTGGCTGCCTTCCCACAATGCTTCTAAGTAGCAGCACAGCAGCAACAATGACAGAATCGAGGACGCAGAAAAAGACAGCAGTTTGAGGAATTGCAAAAATGTAAGTTTTAGCCAACGCATAAAGACATAACGGATGCTGAGTTCCAAAGGAGAAACCAAATTTCATGCAAAATAGAAAAAGTAGAATAGTAAAAATGAGTAATGTTATACTTCAATTCTAAGCACACCAAAGTTCTCACAAGCTTCAGACATGGAGCAGATTTGGGCAGCATCTATGAAGACATTATTTCAGGGAGAGCGGTCCTGTGAGTAAAGGGAAGACGGGATGGGTTCAACCAACGCAATTTAAGGCTAAATCTTTCAGTGGCATTGTGTTGTGAAGACTTTTTATTTATATTTCCATAACTTACTTATATAACTTGTTAGCTTTCTTTTGGGAAAATATGAAGAGACAAAGACAAGAAATCTCTTTTTTTACCCTGTGTTGTACAAACTGCTCCGTTAACACCTATAAATATATTATTTATCAAACTCTCATTCTAAATCTTTTAATTAAAATACTTTTTGTTTTAAATTAAGGGTGTTTTTCTTGTACCGAATTTCTACTTATAACTTTATAGAATATTCAGATTATCTTTAAACACACAAACATTGTAATGTTATGTATCCCCATATATGTAGATAAATATAGAAAAAAATTCTCATAAACTTCAATGTCCCGTATAGTATTCCAAATGTCTTTACTTGCTTTGGCGCATCAGATATAGCATTACAAATTTAAAAATTTAAAAAGAAAATAGCAATTAATTTATATCTCATACTAGTTATATGAATTACTGACTAAGCTACATACTTTCTATGTCAGAAAAAATTTATAGCATTGTAGTACTTAAAATAGACATAAGTAGATGATTCCTAGCACAACTTCATTATTATAATAGGGTATGTGCTAAACTTAGAAGAAAAAATATTGAAGCCTTCTTGCAAACATCAGTCTTATTAGCCCACCTTAGTCTCTTAAATCAGTTCTGAACTCTCCCATCATAGACCATGAACTAACTTAAGACTCTCAAACTTTTTAATTTACAGCCTGTAAGACAAGTTTAAGGCAAAAAGAGGTGACTATATGCCCAATTCATAATAACGGGTTTACTGTGTAAGGAATGGCAGGTTACTGCTCTGCAAAGCAGATTTTCTGCTTTGGCACCTAGCCAGCAATATTTACTCAAATTTCTTAAGGGAGGAATTTTCCTCCCTTAGAACTGCTTCATGAAAGTGGAATTCAAGAAATTATTTAAAGAATCATTTAAAATGAGAAGTCAGCGGAAACTGGGTTTTTGGTTGATAGCACCCAAAAACATTGTTTGGAGCATTGGAGGCTGTGTGGTTTTGAAAGAAATGTGTTTCTATGCACTGTATGCAGTAGTCTACATGAGCAAGAATGATAAGAAAAAAAGACTGAGCAAACTCCATTGCCAGGGATGCTGGCAGCCTGCCAAACACACAGAGGCAACAGCTACAATATTCCACTTCCCTGACTGTCATCAGAGTAACATTACCCTTCCCAGCTAAACAAAAGAAAAGGGTGCTTGTTGAAATCTGCAGCATGCAGTCTCGCCTGCTTAAGTTATGCTTGCTTTTCCTTCTTACAACATACTTTGTGTATCTGCTAGCAGGAGGTTAAATTTTTACCTAGCATATAAATTTGAGAAAAGAGCATGTTAACTTTTGACATTACAATAAATACAGAAAAACTTAGTTAAGTGTACTTCATTATATTGTTTGGAATTTTCTATTGAAATAAGATTGTTGCATTAAATTTGGTTTGCTACATTATTTTAAATATAATATATGAGAGAGCGATAATCAGAGAGAGAGAAGCAGGCTAACCAGAGAGTTCAAGACAATGTATTTTTCATTGTTCTTAGAAGTGAGGATTGCCTCCTGTCTCTTAATGTTTCTTATAGAAGGCTGTTTGTTAGAATAGAGTCTAATTTCTACCATATGACTTATCATTAAGGTATTTCAGGAAAGAGAGAGAAACAATATGAATATGAATACATATTGCCCAATCAGTGGACTTTCTAAACATAACTAGAAAAGAAGGAAAATAGTGTTTCTGTCTAATTTTGTAACAGAACATATTAACCTTGTCCTTGTGGAACAAGAAGCCTGTTTGTTTGAGGAAATGAGCAAACTCCTAGAAAGGAACTCATTCTATATAAAATAGAAGAGACCTATGTAAACTCTGTCTAAAAGTGCAGTTGGCTGTCTGAGGGTAAAGGAGATTCTCAGTACAATGTGATCAGTTTCCTCTAAGCAGCCCCCAGCTCCATTGCCTATATACGTGTGACTCCTGAGTGAGTCTTAGGAAAACAAAGGATACTTTAGGTTGTAGAGTATAAACGATACTTAAAAAGACCAAAATGGAAGAACGGGTTCTTTCTAATTTGACTTGGGTTCCCAGTGGAATTTGATGTTCACTGAAACACAGGCAAGAAAGGACGGGGGTTACGGAACCTATGGGAGACAAAAATACTCAGAAAATGTGGCACGGCTATGGACACTGGATGACTTAAGTACAAGAAACATAATGTCCATGAATGAATAAGAAGGCACAGAGCAGCAGAGAAAAAAATAGGACATATTGTATTGCTATTAGTTCTGTGTTTAAGCCAACATAGGCAATGTGGTAGCCCTTTTACATCTATTATCTCACTTGCTCTCCATAGCAAGTCTTTAAATTAGATATTATAATCACCATTTTGCTAATGAGGAAAGTGATTATTTATGAACAGGTGTTTCAAGGAAAGTATCCACTTAGAGGTACTATTTTCCTTTCACACATAAAATGACTCCAATATCTAGGAGTTCTAGAAATAAAAATGTTATGTTGTATATCAATTCTAGAAAAACAGTAGCAAGAATAATATCATGAATAAGAATTTATAAAAAGAACAATATATGGTAACTGTTTATAGATGCACCTAAGATGGTGGCGGAAAGATTGTTAGGTATAAATAACTTGGAATTAAACTATAATTTAAGTCTAAGATAAGCAAAATGAAATTATTGGCCCTGAATGGTTGACTCAGTGGTAGAGTATCAGCCCACCATGTGTATATCCTAGGTTTGAGTCCTGGTCAGGGCACACAGAAGTAACCATTTGCTACTCCACCTCTTCCCCTCTCTCTTCTCTCTCTCTCTCTCTCTCTCTCTCTCTCTCTCTTCAACCAAATGAGCTACCCAGCCAGGGCCTCAACTACTCTGTTCTTGATAAGTATATGAAGGGCCATGTTTGATCAAAATGTTTACTTGGGCCTGACCTGTGGTGGTGCAGTGGATAAAGCATCAACCTAGAACACTGAAGTCACTGGTTCGAATCCCTGGGCTTACTTGGTCAAGGCACATGTGGGAGTTGATGCTTCCTGCTCCCCCCCTTCTCTCTCTCTCTATCTCCTCTCTAAAATGAATGAATAAATTTTTTTAAAAAAATGTTTACTTATTTCCTGCATTGCTACTTACATATCTAGACTGTTAGCTTCAATGTATTGTATTTTAATTCAAACACATTCATTTTGACCATAGATCCAATTAACTTTTCAAATTTACTATCTCTTTTATATATGTATTTATTCACTTATTAAAAAATAAGTCAGTACTTCTTATGTATTAAATAATTTATATTTAAAGGTAGGGAGGAAGGAAGGTAAAGAGGGAGGAGTGAAGGAAGAAAGAGCAGCAAGAGGGAAGGAGAAAGGGAGGGAATTGGCAATAAGTTACTGAAAGTGTTTATGTAATCTATTTCACACATAAGAAAAGTCAAACTTAAAAATATAAATTACCTAGCCTGTAAATTATTGGCCAGATATAAATATTCAAGATCACTACAATAATATTTAATAGAATATGTTCAGTTCAATAAATATTTATCCAGTGGAGACTCAAATTCATTCCTGCTACATTTCCTAGCTCATCATGCTTTTCCACTACCTCAGGTACTGTCAATTAGTACAAAATAGAAATAGTCTCTCCACAAGGCTTGGTATTTTGAAATATCATATAACACATTGCTGCTTGCCAAGATAATAATATAGATTATAATAATTATATTCTAAAATATTTGCATTTAAGTTAGACTTTTTTTTTTAATTTTTCTTCCCACAAGATGGGTATAGCTGAGAGTCAGACACTAATGTAATTCTCACCTGCTCAGTTATGCTTAAATAATATAATTAAAAAGAGGATGCAATAAAGGATTTTATCTATAAGTTAACTAATATGTTTTTAATTAAAGTCCTGAGAAATTTCTAACTCCAAAAGGGAGGATGTGATTCTGCTAACATATGAACTAAATGGTAGATAGTGCTTTACAGGAGAGCTACAATGTAGCAATTAAATGGCATTATAAGCCAAAATTTATACTCCTAACAGTTTTTCAAAAATAGTTTCAATTTACTTCCTAACTGTAATTTTCATTATTTCCTGATTTCAACGTCATTTCAAAAAATTTTTTTTATTTAGAATAATTTCATAATGGACAAAACTGACAAAATTTACTAAATCATCAAGTAACTCTCTTCATTTCTGATGAAGTCATTTGAAATCTAACAGTCAAAAGTCATCCCTCTGAAACATCTTATGAGAGGAGAAACTTCCTAAAATCTGAGGTTTAAGAAGGCAACTTGATACAACAGGAGCTTAACTCTCTTTTTCTCCCTCATTGCACACTGAGAAAGCTTCATGCAATATAATTACTGGTTTTAGTCACACACTCATTTCAGAAGGAAGCACAAACAAATTGAAATATTTAGAGCAAGTGTATATATTAAATTAATAAAGTTACTTATTTTATTCTCCCCTTTTACTGGAGAAACTCACTGCACAACTAAAGTAAATAAACTAGTAATTATTATCCAATTACCTACAAATGTGCATGATTTAGCTCTATTTGTAAGGATGCCAACAATAAGAAAGTTGAGAATTTTCCAATTATCTGGCAAACAAAGCCCCAACTTCTCTCTCTACTCCTCCTCCTTACTCTCAGATTTCAAAAGATAAGATTAGCATTACTGAATAAATTATCTTAATACTATACTGCTGCTTCTAAGGAAAAAATTTTGTTCCACCATCTAAAGAGAAATTTCTAAACAAAGAAGATTCAGGGAGTTCGAAAGGAATAAAACCAGCACTGTGTGCTAAACACCGTACAGTTTGAGGTTTTCAGAATAAAATCCAAAGCAGAGTGATAAATCTCCCTAGGCTCCGGGTCAACCCCTTGATTTCAGCCCGGTGAGACCCCAGAGAATCCAGTTAATTCTGTACTAAGACCACTGAAAACATGAAATCATGAATTTGTTTTGCTTTAAGCTGTTAAATTTGTGGTAATATGTAATGCAGCAATAGATAATGACTACAATTTCCCATGTTCATTCATTAAAAGATTCAGTATTGTTAAGATGTCAATTCTCCTCAAGGTAGTTCCGAACCAAATTGACATACATACAGTCACTTGATTTATAACATAGTTGACCTTGAGTGAAGTGGGAAAAGATTATTACTTTAATAATTTTTAACAAGTCTATAGACTATCTACATGGAGAAATATATATCTTTTATCTCACAACATATATACCTTTATCTCACAACATAATCAAAAGTAAATTCCTGGCCCTGGCCGGTTGGCTTAGTGGTAGAGCGTCGGCCTGGTGTGCGGGGGGACCCGGGTTCGATTCCCGGCCAGGGCACATAGGAGAAGCGCCCATTTGCTTCTCCACCCCCCCCCTTCCTCTCTGTCTCTCTCTTCCCCTCCTGCAGCCAAGGCTCCATTGGAGCAAAGATGGCCCGGGCGCTGGGGATGGCTCCTTGGCCTCTGCCCCAGGCGCTGGAGTGGCTCTGGTTGCGGCAAAGCGACGCCCCGGAGGGGCAGAGGATCGCCCCCTGGTGGGCAGAGCATAGCCCCTGGTGGGCGTGCCGGGTGGATCCCGGTCGGGCGCATGCGGGAGTCTGTCTGACTGTCTCTCCCCGTTTCCAGCTTCAGAAAAAAGAAAAAGAAAAAAAAAGAAAAGAAAAAAAAAAAAAAAAAAAAAAAAAGTAAATTCCTGATGGATTGTATATCCAAATATGAAAAGAAAAAGGATAAAGTTTCTATGCAGTAACATGACCTTGAAGTTTATTAATTATTTCTTAAACAAGACAAAATAAATCACTAATCATAAAGAAAATGTCTAATTTATATATTGGAATTTATTTATTTATTTATTTATTTATTTGCAGGGACAGAGAAAGTGTCAGAGAGAGGGATAGATAGGGACAGACAGACAGGAACGGAAAGAGATGAGAAGCATCAATCATTAGTTTTTCATTGTGACACCTTAGTTGTTCATTGATGCTTTCTCATATGTGCCTTGACTGTGGGCCTTCAGCAGACTGAGTAACCCCTTGCTGGAGCCAGCGACCTTGGGTCCAAGCTGGTGAGCTTTTTGCTCAAGCCAGATGAGCCCGCGCTCAAACTGGCAACCTCAGGGTCTCGAACCTGGGTCCTCCACATCCCAGTCTGACGCTCTATCCACTGCGCCACTGGCTGGTCAGGCAATATATTGGAATTTATTAAAATAAAAATAATTTCTCTCTAGTAAGCCATTAAATAAAAAGCAAGCCAGAGTAAAAGATATCATAATGAACTTTGCTGACCAATGACAGGCATCTAGCATGTATAAGAATCTATAACTAGCTAAAAAAAAAAAAAAATCAGATCCCTCATTTAAAAAATGGTAAAAATTTTAAATAAGTACTTTGCAAAGTAAGAGTTCAAGTGGTCAGTGAACACATGAAAAAGTTCTCAATGTCCATATCCATCAATAAAATAAATACATATTAAGATTCAATATCAGCACATATTCACAAGAATGGCTAAAATAAAAGAGACTAGCACTACCAAGCATTGGCTGAAATATAAAACTTAAAAAACCACTTTTGTGTACTTCCAGTGGATATGAAATTGATATGGAACTTTGGAGTCGGGGACTGTCTTCTAAAACTGAATACATTATACCTGAACACTGACAACACTCCTAGGTATATATCCATTAGAAATACATTCCAATGCATGCTAAATGATACGTACAAAGAATGTTCATAGCAGCATTTAAAACAGACATTTATCCAACAACAAAAATGAATAAACCTTGTAAAACAAAATGCCATAGTTGAATCTCACCAACTATTTTGAGTAAAATAAACCTTTTGTAAAAGTGCACACACTTGATTCCATTTACCTAAATTTTAAAAGTAACAGACAGATTAATTTATGGTGGCTGTTATAAACTGTGATGGTATGGGAAAGGGCCCTGTAATGATAATGAGGATTAGATGAGGTCATGCGGGCAGCCCTCATGAATGCGATTAATACCCTTTCAGGAGTCACGAGACAGCTTGCTGCTCTCTGCTCTCTACCACGCAGGATGGCAGAAACTGGCAGTCCAGAACTCGAGAAACGAATTTGTTTACAAACTGTGCAGTCTATGGTCTTTGTCTGAAAGATCTAATTTTTATAAAATTGAGTTAAGAGTATTTGATCAAGACTGATGTGAATAAAATGGGAAGCCCCTAAACCGTAACCTATATCCTTGAGGCTGGTAAAAATTATTCTGAGGAAAATTTATTGCTGTGCAATGTGTACTAATAAGCTTCTAAAATGGCTACCAGAGATCCTTGCCTCCTAGTATTTACAACTATGTGAATTCCGCTACTCTGGAGTGTCAGCTGGATCTAGTTATTTCTTCTCATGAATAGAATACAGCAAAGTGAGATGTTACTGACATTTGTTTTCCTCAAATGTACTCTCTCACCTTTTCATTTGGTTTCTTCTGAAGAAACCATTTGCCAAGGCTTGAGCTGCTCTTTGGAGCAGCATACACAATAAGAAACTGAAGGTGAACCCTGTCCAACAGCCACTCAAACAACCTCAACCTAACAGGAAGTGAATCTGGCCAGCAGCTACGGGAATAATTTTGGGAGCAGATTCTTCCCTAGCTGAGACCTCAGTGTAAACTGACTACTGGGTTGCAGTTTTAAGACAGCGTCAGTGAGAGGACCAAGCTAGGCTATGACCAGATTACTTACATACAGAAAATAAGACCTGATAAATATTTTTGTTTACAGCACTAGATTTAGGGTTAATTTTTTACATAGAAAATAATAAATAAGCAATATATCAAATTATGCCACTTCTTTATTTTATTGCGTGTGTGTGTGTGTTTTTTTTCCTGTGCATCCAGACACTATCCTGAGAAGGAAGAGAGGAAAAGATCCCCCTTGAAAAATCAGGTTTCATCTTGAATAGTAGGAATATTTAAATAAAATAAAATTGATTGTTCTATATATTTAACTGGCAAACATTCTTTTTCTTCCATCAACAGGTATGGTGGCTAAAGATCAAGATACATTCAGAAATAGAAAATCAAGGCAACTTAAATTTTTTGAAAATCTGAGTTGTGTTATATAGATTTTTACCCAACTCCAAAAGACATTCCAGGCTCTGTGTGATCTGGCCCCAACTTTGCTATCTTTAAGATGTATTTTTCCCTCATATATTTTTTCTTTCTTTAAATATGTTGGAGTGAGATTACTTAAGAAGAAGATCACATAGGTTTAAAGTGTACATTTTGTAATACATGATCTATATATTGCATTGTATGCCCGTCACCCCAAACCAAACTATCTTCCATCACTATATATTTGGGCCCCTTTCCCCACCACCACCCCTTTACCTCCTTCCCTTTGGTAACCACAGACTCTATGTCTGTGTGTACGTTCCCGTTTTATATCATACATATGAGTGAAATCATATACTGTAGTTCTTAACTTTTTCTGACCGACTTATTTCACTTAATATTCCCTAGGTTTATCCATGTTTTTACAAATGGCATTATTATATCCTTTCTTTTGGCTGAGTAGTATTCCATTGTATGTATGTACCACATCCTCTTTATCCATTCCTCTATCAAAGGACACTTTGGTTGTCTCCATGTCTTGGTTACCATGTATAAGGCTACAATAAACGTAGATGTGCATATGTCTTGGCAAAGAAATGTTTTTAATTTTTGGGGGTAGAACCCAGAACAATAATTGCTGGGTCATATGGTAACTCTATTCTTAACTTTTGAGTATCTGCCGGACTGTTTTCCAGATTGGCTATACCAGTTTATGTTACCACCAGCACTGAGTAAGGGTTCCTTTTTCTCCAACACTTCTCTAGACTTCTTGTTACCTGGCTTAGTGCTAATAGCCATTCTAACAGATGTAAGCTGGCATCTCATTATAGTTTTGATTTGTATTCCCTAATAACTAGTGGAGTGATCATCTTTTCATATATCTGTTTGCCATTTGTATGTCTTCTTGGGATAATTTTCTGTTCAAGTCTCCTGCCCATATTTTTTGATCGGTTTGTTTGGTTTTGAGTTATATGAGTTCTTTATATATTTTAAATATTAACCCTTTGTCAGAGTTGTTGCTTGGAAATATCTCCCAGTCAGTTGCCTTTTTGTTTTATAGCCGGTTTAGTTTGCTATAGTCCCATTCATTGGTTTTTGCCTTTACTTTTCTTGTCTTTGAGGTCAAATTCATAACATGTTCTCTATGACCAAGGTCCCTAAGCTTAGTACCTATAATTTTTTCTAAGTATTTTATTGTTTCAAATCTCATGTTTAGTTCTTTGATCCATTTCCAATTAATTTTTGTACACAGTGAAAACTATACTATAGTTTTTTTATATTTTATCATTAAATTTTTTAAAAATTTATATTATTCTTTAAAATTTTTAATTTCAACTCTCAGTTTCTAAGATGTCATTATATAAAATACAGTTGACCCTTGAGCAATGTGGTTTGAATAGTACTGGTTCACTTATATGTAGATGTTTTTCAATAAATATATAGTCAACTCTTCATAGCCAAAGGTTTCATAATTTTTTACTGTGTCAGGGTCAGCATTCCTAAATCCTCCCTTCCCTATATTGCTCAGGGGTCAACTATGTATAATTATATAGTTTACATACAAATTATATATAACATATAATATATAAGTATTCCACATATACTTATATATATTTATATATAATAATACATAATATAATATTAATACATAATATAATACAAAATAATCATTTTATTTCTTATTAAAAATAAGCAGATGGCCCTCACCGGTTGGCTCAGTGGTAGAGCATTTGCCCAGTGTGTGGAAGACCTGGGTTTGATTCCTGGCCTGGGCACACAGGAGAAGTGCCTATCTGCTTTTCCACCCTTCCCCCTCTCCTTTCTCTCTATCTCTCTCTCTTCCACTCCCTCAGCTAAGGCTTCATTGGAGCAAAGTTGGCCTGGATGCTGAGGATGGTTCCATGGCCTCCACCTCAGGAGCTAGAAGGGTTCTGGTTGCAACAAAGCAATGCCCCAGATGGGCAGAGCATCGCCCCCTAGTTGGCACATGCTGAAACCTGTCTCTTTGCCTCCCCGCTTCTCACTTTGAAAAAAATAAAAAAGCAGACATAATCTTAGCTCAGTTATATGTCAAAGCTTTCTGATGCCTTCTTTCATTGATCAGTTTAACACTCAAGAAATCATCAATTTTATGGATATTTATAGTAATTTTTAAAGATATTTCTAAATAGATTGGCTGCACATTTATAATTGGAAACAAACAAAATAAGTAAATCCTCCAAAAACATATGCAAGATGTGATAAGTGAAAGGCAGGGAGAGAGAAAGAGAGAGACAGGAACATTGATCTGCTCCTGTATGTGCCCTGACCAGGGATCAAACCAGCAACCTCTGTGCTTCAGGACAATTTTCTAAACAACTGAACTATCAGGCCAGGGCTGACTTTT
Organism: Saccopteryx bilineata; assembly: GCF_036850765.1. Classification (NCBI taxonomy): domain Eukaryota; kingdom Metazoa; phylum Chordata; class Mammalia; order Chiroptera; family Emballonuridae; genus Saccopteryx; species Saccopteryx bilineata. The sequence goes on from NC_089498.1 coordinate 68,050,667, forward strand.
ATTTTTAAATCTACTCAAACTGTCTCAGTATTTCATAATACTCATCTTTTTTAGATATTTTTAAGAGGTTGAATGAGAATGCATATGTATATATATTTAGAACTCACCTAGTAGTTATAGTAAAATATAGAGTTTAGAAAATATAAAATCAGAAGCAATCAGAACTTTCAATGAAAATGTAGAATTATCAGGAATATATTTTAATATATATTTTAAATTGTTCTCCCATTCTCACCTACTCTATGACTTGATCTAGTAAACAGAGAAAAATTACAGAGCAGATAAAAAGAACAGTGTTTTTCCAGGTTTATCTTTCTTATATACTTGAGCTCATTTAAAATTTGTTCAGCTGTTGATTTTAGATTAATTTCCTCATTCATGATAGTTATATATAGGTAACAAATACCTTATCTATTTCCACAATTATAAAAACAAAAAAGAGTTTTATATTTAATCAATAGGTCTGTGTATCAAGTCAGGAAATCTTCTTCTCTGTCACCAACAGAAAAGTAATTTACAATAATAGCAAAGACTTGTGCCTGCCCAATTTTGATATCACATTCTGTGGCTTGAACTTTGAAGGAAATTGTATATTGCAAGAATAAAACACAATTGTTAAGATCAAGCTATGACTTACATGGCATAGTTTCATATATTGTTAGCCTTTCTTCTCTAGAAAGAAAGCCAACTACTGAATATAAGACATACTTTTCTTTACAATTTGACTTTAGTATAGCCTCGTAGTCAACATTTGCTTAATAACCACCTGAAAATACTATGTTCTTGAGGTCAATGCTAGAGTTTTGTGATTAAAAAATTTTTAAAGGTATGAATGGGCCCTCAGTGGATAGAGTGTAAGCCTGGCATATGGATGTCCTAGGTTTGATTCCCGGTCAGGGCACATGGGAGAAGCAACCATCTGCTTCTTCCCCACTCCCTCTACCCTTCTTCCCCTCTTTCTTTCTTCCCCTCCTTCCCTCTTCGTCTCTCCCTCTTGCCCTCTCACAGCCAGTGGCTTGACTGGTTCAAGTGTGGGGCAAGGAACTGAGGATAGCTCCACTGGAGAGCATCAATCTCAGGTACTAAAACTAGCTTAGTACTGGAGCATTGGCCCTTGTTGGGGTTGCCAGGTGGTTACCAGTTGGGACACATGTGGGAGTCTATTTCACTATCTCCCCTCCTCTGACAAAAAAAAGGGGAAAAGAAAAAAAAAAGGTATGAATAAATATGTGGTATTTTAATACAGTAATGATCTAAAGTACTTGTGGTCCAGAAATTACTTGCTAGGGCTGCTTAAGACTCTTATGTTTTGTTTCATTTTTTTTTCCTTCTTTGAGAGGTGAAGAATTTATATTTTATACCAGTGAGGGGAACACTGTTACAAAACACTAATGGGATGGTTTCTGTCACTCATGCTATAACTTGAGAGTCTTTGTAACAAAGCAGAGCCTGTGAAGGTATTTGGCTAGTCCGTAAAACTAGCCAAAGAGAAATCATCTTCATAATATGTGTGAAATATAAAGCTAAAATAGTATTATGGCCAGTATAGAAAGCAGCAATAAATTAGGCTTTGGGTAGAGAAGCTTAAGTAAGGAAGAAAAACAGAGATAGGAGAATAATATGTATGATCTGATTCTGTTTTGAAATTCTAATAAATACAATAGATTTAGGAATTCTTGATAACATCATGATCATCAAGAATAAAAGTATTTCATCACCATTTAATAAGAAAATAAAGCATTTATCACATCACTAGCAGCATTTTACAGTTTACTCTAAAATATCCTTTTATGTGAACATGTGTCATAGTAGCTTGTCATGGTTTTAAGTATTTTCTTCCCAAGTTGTAGGTGACATTGATATTGGTTTGTGTTTTTAGTCTTATTCATATTCTCTTCAACTACGTGCACTGTCTGAGACAAGACATGATATTGTGGCGTGTTATTAATATACCTATTTCACTGTTCAGTTGGACAGCTTTCCTTGACATAAAGTGCTTTGTATTACCTTTGCCAAATATGGTAATTTAAATTCTTCTGCCTTCTATTTTAAGAAAAGAGGTTATAAATATTAAACCAGAAATAATGATAATAAAGCATGGTTAATTTTACATATATATGTATATTTAGGAATATATTCACATATATTCTTAAACTCTGACAACTATATAGTCTGTAACTATCATATATATTAAAAGATAAACTGAAGTAATCAAATTTTTAAACAGTTAATAATGTTTGAGAAAACATTAATTTTTTTTCTTACTATTTTTCCAAAGTTAGAAGCGGGGAGGCAGAGAGACTCCAGCATGCGCTCAACTGGGGTCTACCTAGCATGCCCACCAGGAGGCAATGCTCTGCCCATCTGGGCCATTGCTCCCTTGCATTTGGAGCCATTCTAGTGCCTAAGGCGGAGGCCTTAGAGCCATCCTCAGTACCCGGGTCAACTTTGCTCCAATGGAGCCTTGTCTGCAGGAGGGGAAGAGAGAGACGGATAGAAAGGAGAGGGGAGAGGGTGGAGAAAGAGATGAGCATTTCTCTTGTGTGTCCTGACCAGGAAATGAACCCAGGACTTCCACATGCTGGGCTGACGCTCTACCACTGAGCCAACCGGCCAGGGCAAGAATACATTAATTTGAATTGGGAAGCACCTTACCAAAAATGACAAGGAGTTCTTCACTAACAGGAGATAGAACAAAGGCTTTTATAAAGCAGACAAGGAAGCAAAGCAAGAAAATTATGCCATTGGCTATAGCTTAAGGGGTTGTCCTACTTGGAAAAGCTTAGTTGCCTGTTTGTGATTGGTTGTGGTTAATTTTTGATTTTTTAACCTTGAGGCATTTATAGGAATTGACTCTAGCTTAGGTTTCAATTTGCTTATATAGATTGACAAAGCCTTAGACTCACATCACAGTAATGGCATATTTGTTTAATTGCTTTAACATATGTAACTTCTATTTTTGTATTTTCCTTATATTGGTAACTTATACATTGGCATATTTTTATTTTTTCACTCAGAGTTACTTACTGGGAATGTCTAGGTTGTGATTATCTCTTTTTGATTTTCTATTCTCTCTGAGAACTTCAGGATTCTAAAAGTCAAGCTCTATGAAAATGAATCATTAACATTTTAAATGAAGTAGCAAAATCAGAAAATGCAAATTACAGTTCTGATATCAACGCTAACTTATGCAAGCGGCCCATTTGCAATTATCACACTTGACTTTTCTGTTTATAAAACACAAATATTTTAACCTTAAGTACTGCATCATCCATATGTGTTTCCATCTTTGGGCTTTTGAATATATACCAGCCAGGCAAGACAAAGAATACTCTTTTACAATACCTACAAATTCCTATAAGAACAAATAGATAGCCTACTGGGTTACCAGATGCACTATAGTACTACAAAATTAAATGAACAGATGCTCTTCATTAACCTTATTTCTAACAAAAAATAACATTTTAAAAAGAGGCATTTGAAGGCAACTCAAAAACCTAATGTCTCCAAATACTGAGATGTTTGAAAGAGAAATAATTGAAAGCATTGATAAAAATCATAAAACTAAAGAAAAAGGGAATAGCCTGACCAGGCAGTGGCGCAGTGGATAGAGCATCAGACTGGGATGCGGAAGACCAAGGTTCGAGACCCCCGAGGTTGCCATCTAGAGCACAGGCTCATCTGGTTTGAGCAAAATCTCACCAGCTTGGACGCAAGGTTGCTGGCTCGAGCAAGGGGTTACTTGGTCTGCTGAAGGCCCGCAGTCAAGGCACATATGAGAAAGCAATCAATGAACAACGAAGGTGTTGCAACGAAAAACTAATGATTGATGCTTCTCATCTCTCCGTTCCTGTCTGTCTATCCCTATCTATCCCTCTCTCTGACTCTCTCTCTGTCTCTGAAAAAAAAAAGGGGGAATAGTCTTTGATAATAAAGAAAACAGACATCAGAAATAAAAGGATAAATTTTGAGCAAGTAAATATAATGCATTGTAGTAAATATGGAACATGTAACAGAGACCAGAAATGAAAGTTTTCTAGACAAACTCAAAAAATATTTTAAATTACTGAAAAAAAAATAATTGCTATTATATATTCTTTTTTAAACTGATTTTTTTAAAAAGGGGAAAGAAGTCAATTCAATTAGGGTAAAAACACCTAATTTTGAGGAAATAGAAATATGAAGAATTCAAATACAAATAAAGACAAAAATGATATCTTAGTATATAATAACCCATGCAATGTCTTATAAGTAAAATGAGAAATTATTGGAAAAATGAAAAAACAAAAATTAAAATCTTTACAAATTTACTCTTTGCACCAGATAAAATACAAACAAATAAAACACACGAACAAAAAAAAAAACCTTCAAACTCTCACTGTCTTATTAAAATGGTTTAAAAATCCTGTGAGTCTCTGTGGTACAATGGGTTAACATCTTAGACTGTTAACCAAATGGTTTGTGGTTCAAGCCCAACCAGGGATGCCTATATCCCACATCCTTTTGGCTATTTCTTCTTTCAATAAATGTTTTTTTTTTTAAAAAGAAAAGGCCTTAGCTGGATGCTTAGTTGATTAGAGCATCTTCCTAAAGCACAGAGGTCGTCAGGGCATATACAGGAACAGATTGATGTTCCTGTCTCTCTCTATCTGCCTCTCACTAAAATCAACAAATAAAAATTTTAAGAAATTATTAAAAAAATAAAAAACATGCCCATCCTCATAGAAATACATGTCAAACTGGTGAATAAGGTCAACGAATTGCTTTACTCTCAATGTCCTGGATTTTTGTTGTTGTTTTGTTTTTGTTTTTTTACAGAGACAGAGAGAGAGTCAGAGAGAGGGATAGACAGGGACAGACAGACAGGAACGGAGATGAGAAGCATCAATCATTAGTTTTTCATTGCGCGTTGCAACACCTTAATTGTTCATTGATTGCTTTCTCATATGTGCCTTGACCGCGGGCCTTCAGCAGACCGAGGAACCCCTTGCTGGAGCCAGCGACCTTGGGTCCAAGCTGGTGAACTTTTGCTCAAACCAGATGAGCCCATGCTCAAGCTGGCGACATCAGGGTCTCGAACCTGGGTCCTCTGCATCCCAGTCTGACGTTCTATCCACTGCGCCACCGCCTGGTCAGGCTCAATTTCCTGATTGATAGTGCATTATTCTTATAAAAGATGTCACAGTGGAAGGGTATATGGGATCTTCCTGTATAATTTCTTACAACTGCATGTGAATCTGTATATCTGAAAATAAAAGTTAAAAATAATAAAATTAAAATAAAGGATGATATATATATAATCATATTAGGGTTATTGTTCCAAAGAAAAATTAATCTTATAAATTTCTTTGAAATGGTTTTAAACCCTATTGTTAATGGCAAACGACACCAGAATGATAAAAGCAAACAGCACAAGAATGTTAACAAAACGCAGTTTAGCCAACTCAGAATTTGAGTTCAGCAAAGTAAGAATTCAGAGCCAACACTCAAAAAATGATATAGTAGGAACTGAGACACAAAGAGAATAGGAGTGGTAGGCCAGGCACAGAAGGTCACCAGGGCAGAAAGCTCTGTGTGCCTAGTAATGAACAATTGTAAGGTGAAACTTTGCCCCCAGGGACGTTGCCTCCCCTAGTATATTAATGGTCATGCAGTTCAGACCATTCCCTAAACTTTCCTCCCCTTGTATCTGGCTAGTCATGCAGTAGACACCTTTAAGAAAGAACTAGGGAGAAAAGCCTCGTAGGACTCTCATACAAGCCCTTGCATTAGCACTCCCTTAAGCATTAAGCCCTCAAGACAATGAGGTTCTGACCCAAATCAAATAATCTTAGGAACAAAGCCTCAGGTCTTAGTTCACAGAGGCAAAGTTTGGTCAAACAAAAAAGAAATTCAGGCCTCAATTGTGTTTCAGCTTGTAAGGCCAGGAGCCATGGCTGTCACTATCAAAGCAGCCGCCTGGCCCATGCAGATTCCCACTGGATTTGGGCAGATGGTAAAGAAACGGCGGAGTCGGAGGATGGTGGGCCATCCTATTTATTGGTGTCTCACCAAGACAGGCAAACCACAAAAGAAGACAAGGGAAAAGCAGAAAACCAGCTTTTCCCATGAAGGGCAAGGGATCAGGGAAGCCCCTGCAATCATGATAGCAGGAACTGAGCGCAAGCTCCTGGTCTGTCCCACTTTATAGTGTAGAAAACCAAAATCCCTTAATCCAATATACAAACAAGGAAGTCTCTGATACAAAGTCACTTATCCAAGGCATAATTGGATTGAGTGCACCACCCAGATCATACAATCAGTCAAGGGTGTGGGGAAAAGCTTAGTCCTAAAACCAAACCTTAGGCTACAACGACCTGGCCTGTTCATAGCCTGTCCCCCACACCCAATATAAGTCACAAACGAGCAAACATATAAATCATATTTACAAACTTATTTGACCAACATTCCACCCCTTTTGCTCGCTTTACAATCTAAACCACAGGCATCTTCCATGATGGTCACTGTGCAAGGAGTGGGATACATTGCATAAACAGAAATAGTACCAACTACAGCAATAGGATTAACAGATCAAAAACTATGGGCGAAATGAGAGAGCTGTCAGGGGCACCAAGAGAGGCAAATCCTTTCCCTCTGGCAGAATACAGGCCAGAGTTATGTCTGCATACAGCACCGTAGCTGGCACCAGAGGTCTCCCTGAGCGGGCATACCAAACCTTATTGGCCAATACACCAGCATCTGCTGGTTCTATGTGTAGTAAAATAGGAGAACTCATTATTGGCCATAAAGAAATTACAAAGGTGCCCTTAAAAATGCTGTCCCCTTGAGCACTCAAGGGATAATACACTTCTACCTTAGGTGGCCAGGTGCTGGTTGCCCAAGGAGTTAACTGGAGGTCCACCTCTAACCCCTTTCCCCATGGTGCCAACAAGGCCACCCATCTGCAATGGGGAGCCTGTACAGTCCAGGGCCAAGTCCATTGAAGCCGTTGTCCTTTAAGAAGGGCTGTTGAAGCAGGTAAGAGCACGTTGCCCTGCTGTCCGAAACCTGGCTTGAGTAAAATGTCCTTGGTGCATATCTGCAACTGAATGGGGGCAGCTGTCCGATGCAGGAGGGCCTCTACTGGAGCTGGGCCTCCGCCGTCGAGGTCGCTCATTCAAAATCCGGAGTACTGTCCATAAGTGGTATGTCCATTCAGTAAGAGAGCCGGTGCCCCCCTCCTGTCGCAGTCCCTGCTTTAAGAGTCCATTACACCGCTCAATGATACCAGCAGCCTGGGGTGGTAGGGAACATGGTACTTCCAGTCCACCCCCAGCTTTTGAGCCCATTGCCTCACCATTGAACCAGTGAAGTGGGTACCATTGTCACTTTCAAGGATCAGTGGTCGCCCATATGCAGCACTCAGGCAGTCCAGAGCCTGTATGACTGCCCTCTGGTCAGGGTTACGAGCAGGGTAAGCAGCAAGCAGCCCGGTGGCAGTATCTACACAAGTGACTGCATACTGGTACCCTTCTGACTTTGGTAAGGGTCCAATGATGTCTATCTGCCATCGTGTCAGTGGAACATGACCCCTCTGAATCTGTCCAGGTGACAACAGTGGTCTCCGAGGGTGTTCCTTGGAACATACTGCACATTGCTCACAGGCTGCAAGTACCTCTGCATAGGACACAGGCAAGTTCCAAGCCTTAACCGTCACCCACATAGTTTTCTGTCCTGCATGGAGCAGGCGCCAGTGGAGCCACTGTGCCACATCACCTGCAGGGGCAGTCTCCAACCATCGCACCCTTGCCAACGTATCTGCCTCATCATTTCCAGGATGGGCTAGAGGGGCATGTCCTGTGACATGATATACTGTCACCTGCTTCTGGTGTCCTATTTCCCATAAGTCCTGCCACATAGCCTGACCCCATAGTGGACAGTGCATTACCATCCACTGGTTAATGTGCCAAGTAGCAATCCAAAGGGTAAGTCCACGATAGATGGCCCAGCTGTCAGTACAGATTACCAGAGGTGAAGATTCATTATGGGCAACTAGCCAAACAGCTCTTAATTCTGCCCATTGGCTGCTTTGGCCTATACCCGTGTCTATCCAAATAGTCTCAGTGGCCAGATGGAAGGCTATAGCTGTTCATTTGGCAGGTTGGCCCCTGCTGGAACCATCAGTATACCTGGCATCCTCGGGGATGGGCACCCACCCCTCCTGGTAGGGACTGACTTCAGGTTTTGCCTCCTGAGCCCCAGTTGCACCTGACCCTAAGGTTGCATAGGTGACTGGACCCAAGACTTTCTGCAGTTCTGCCCTCAATGGGCTGGTGCTAAGAGCACAGCGTTGCTGCAGGTAGACACCCCACTTGGCCAGGGTGGACATTTGGGCCATACCACTGCGTGGTTTGGTTGCCCAATCTCTAACCCATCCAGCAATAGGGTATGTTGTCTTGACTGTAACTGGTGTTGTGGTTGTAATACTCTCAGTTGCCAGGAGGGCAGCATACACAGCTGCCAGCTGCTTCTCCACTAATGAGTAACGAACTTCAGCACCTTTCCACAATTGGGACCAAAACCCAATAGGTTGCCGTAGGCGCTCTGTCTGCTGCCACAAGCCCCATCCAAACCCCTCTGAGGTTACATGAACATCCAGCACACAGGGCCTGGCAGGATCAAACACATTCAAGGCTTGTGCCACCTTGACAGCTCTCTTAGCAGCTCTCGATACTGCATTGGACTGAATCTTGCGCCTGCTCAGTCCAATCCCAGCGAACCCCCTTTCGAATAAGGTTGTACAAGGGGTATAGTAACTGAGCCAAATGGGGTATAAATGCTCACCAATACCCCAACAAACCTAAGAATTCCTGTAACTGTTTTACCGTAGTGGGCACGGGGTATGCTTGAATCTTATCTATAACTGCGTCAGGGATAACTTTTGTCTTACCCGACCAGACAACTCCCAAGAATTTAACAGATAACCCAGGTCCTTGTAACTTGTTCTCCTTGACTACCCAGCCACATGCTTTCAAATGGGATAGCAGGGTAGGGACTGCTTGCTCCAATTCTGGAAGAGAATCACTAGTTAGCATAATATCATCAATATAATGGTACATGCGAACTACCTCTGGCTGTTTCCATTTAGCCAGGTCAGCAGCCACCAGCCCATGGCACTGGGGTAACACTGTGAAGGTCCATTGTCTCCCTTTCCAACTGAAGGCAAATTGGTCTTGACTCTGTGCAGCTATATCAATAGAGAAAAAAGCGTTGGCCAAGTCTGCCACAAAGTGGTATGTCCCCAACTCATGTCTTAGCCGATCCATCATGTTAGCTATTGAGGGAACAGCAGCATGCAAAGGGGGAACAACTTTATTAAGTTCCCTGTAATCTACTGTCATTCTCCAGGTTCCATCTGCTTTGCACACAGGCCATACCGGGGAGTTGTAAGGACTGTGCTGGCTGGATGATCCCCACCTTTTCTAATTCGAGGATTGTCCCTGTGACTTCTTCATAACCACCTGGCAGGCGATACTGCTTGGTGTTAGTCACATGCCGAGGGATGGGTAATAGCAAAGGGGAATGTGATGCGTGTCCCCGCAATACGGCCTTCACGACCCTGATCCGCAGCCAAAACTCCCCAGCTGTAGTTTCCAACCACAGTCCTTGCAAGACATCTACCCCCAAAATATATTCAGGAATAGGAGACACATACACCTTATATGACTTAGGAGGCAGTCTTCCTATCCCCAATGGAATTGGCTTCACTTGAACAGTTTGTTCCCCGTAACCATCAATGGCCACTGGGGTCCCAGCAAACTGCTCTGGGTTCCCATAGAGGAGGGAACATTCTGCACCTGTATCCACCAAGGCCAACACCCATTGTACATTGGAAGGGGACCAGTGGATAGCCAGTTCCACATGTGGCCTCCAGTCCCCACCCATCCCCGTTAGATGGTTCCCTTGGCCCTTTTCCTATTCAAACTGGTACAATGGGTCTAGGGAGTTCTCCTCTCCCTCGGCTGTCTCTATCATATAATCTTGTCACCGAGCTGTGCGCACACCAAGCGTTTTATTGGTAGCTGCTGGGGCCTTTTGTCTCAGTGGCTGGAACTTCTGTTCTAGTTTAAGGTGCCGCCAAAGCTCCAAAAGAATTTTATTAGACTGGCCATCCAATTTCCCCTTATCTGCTCCAGCTGCAATCAAATCTACCCACATCTGCGTTCGGGTAACCTTTACAGGCCCGTTTCCCTTGCTAGTTGGGGGGGCAACATAGGCAGCAGCCCTCACTGCTTTATGATCCCGAGTGGCCTCCAGCTCTCCCAAATCTGCTACCATCTGTGTGACTGCACTGATGGGCTGCCACACATAGGGGCCCAATATAGCCACAAGTGACTCAAAAAGGGCTGATGGGGCGCTAGCAAGGACAAATTCCCTCATTTTTGCCATAAACACTTCCTCGTCTGGCCCACGGGACCCAGGGTTGAAAACAGCATTCTTCATACCTTGTTCCCGAAGGACCTTTACTAACTCACTGTAGCACTGCCACCGACTTATTGCCCCCGGCAATTCTCCAGCATTCTGTCAGACCATACGAATGGCAGCCATCACCCATTCTAATAGGGTATGGTCTCCTGGGTTGCCATGGCAGTTCTAAAGACGCTGCCTCAAGGAAGAGTGTGTGGTAATGGCGGCCAATTTCTCCATCTCTGTTCCGGAGAGCATGATGACATCCACCCCTGTATCCCATAATCGTAGTAACCAGGCTACCAGGTATTCAGTAGGTTTCTGTCTAAATTGTGCCCCCAACTCCATGAGCTCTGCCTAGGTATAGGGCCGGACCACAGAGTGTTCCATTACCTGGGCAGGAGGCTGTGGCTGCCCCTGAGGGACTCTTTGCTGCTGGGTTTTTACCTTTTTGGCGACAACTGGTCGGGCTCTCAGTGTGCGTATGGCAGCTTCAGCCTGAGCATTCTCATCCTCAGAAGAGGAGTCGCAAGCGCCTGCTCCCGTTGACTCAAAGCCAATCCACCAGCATGGATGCTGCTGCTCCTTTAGGCTCCTGTGGCTGCTGGCTTTTGGCCAGAAGCTGAGACTCGAGCTCTTGAATCTGCAGTTGTTTCTCCAACAACTGCCGGTGAAAACGTTCAGCTTCCAGAGTAAACTGCAACTCGCGAACCTGTAATTCCTTCTCCAGTGCTTGCTCCAATTCCAGCCTTTTCTGCTGTTCTATTTGCAATTCACACTGAAGCTTTTGGCCTCAGGCAGCTTCTCGCATAGAACTCCTGGTTTCCTCTTGAGTAAAAAACACGTAGCCCATGGTCCCTAAAAGGACAGCCATGGGGAACCAGAGCAGCAACCAGTACTCTACCCTACCCATCAAGGGTGGCGGCCCCATACCAATCTCTGAATCCTGCCGCAAACTATGCCAGTTGTAAGGCCAGGAGCCATGGCTGTCACTATCAAAGCAGCCGCCTGGCCCATGCAGATTCCCATTGGATTCGGGCAGATGGTAAAGAAACGGCGGAGTCGGAGGATGGTGGGCCATCCTATTTATTGGTGTCTCACCAAGACAGGCAAACCACAAAAGAAGACAAGGGAAAAGCAGAAAACCAGCTTTTCCCATGAAGGGCAAGGGATCAGGGAAGCCCCTGCAATCATGATAGCAGGAACTGAGCGCGCAAGCTCCTGGTCTGTCCCACTTTATAGTGTAGAAAACCAAAATCCCTTAATCCAATATACAAACAAGGAAGTCTCTGATACAAAGTCACTTATCCAAGGCATAATTGGATTGAGTGCACTACCCAGATAATACAATCAGTCAAGGGTGTGGGGAAAAGCTTAGTCCTAAAACCAAACCTTAGGCTACAACGACCTGGCCTGCTTATAGCCTGTCCCCCACACCCAATATAAGTCACAAACGAGCAAACATATATATCATATTTACAAACTTATTTGACCAACACAGCTCCAGGCCAGTAAAGCAGCAAGACTAGGTAAGACGACTTTATGACTGACATCAGGAACCAGCTCTGATGACTCATGATTCCCTACCCTGGTGCTGACCAATCAGTGGAGACCACAATCCCAAGGAGACACACCTGGAAAGCTGATGAATACTCTATTGAGGTCCTCCCCAAGACTTCCAGAAAAAATCCCTTAAGATGAATGACCCAAAGTGTGCTCTTTCTCTTTCTTTCTCTTTCTCTGTCACTTGTACCTTCTTTACTCCCTTTTCCCCAGGCATACTTTCTCAGAAATTGGCCAACGCCATTTCCCCTCTCTTTCCCCTAAGCACATTCTCTTTGTCTTTCTTCCTCCTAAGCTCCAAGGGCCCTTCTTTTCCTATAGAATTTGTTTCCTGAGCCCACACAGCCTAGATGGCTCATTTCTCCCACAGCTCACTTTTTCCACCTCTATGACTTTCTAAATAAACTTTCACTTTTATATGAGTCTTGGCACTGAATTCTTTCTGAACCAAAACTCAAGAATGAGGTCAAACGTCCAGTGCCATTCACCATTAACATTCTGGTGCCATTTGCCAATAATGCTATCTTTGAGGATAAAATTAAAACCCTAGGGTAATATAATAGGAAATTATTTAAGTTTAGTGAACTAAGAGGATAACCAAAGGGCCTGAGCTAGATGGACTTTGAGTTTTATATGACCGTGGCCTGAAAAGAACAACTCAATAAATATTAAAGATAATGGGCCACTTAACTGAGCTATTATAAAGGAAAATACCAGAGGTCACTGACTAAAATGAAAAGGGTAGAAACCTAAGTAATTGGTTTTATTTATTTATTTATTTATTTATTTATTTATTCATTTTAGAGAGGAGAGGGAGAGACAGAGAGAGAGAGAGAGAGGAGAGACAGAGAGAGAGAAGGGGGGAGGAGCTGGAAGCATCAACTCCCATATGTGCCTTGACCAGGCAAGCCCAGGATTTCGAACCGGCAACCTCAGCATTTCCAGGTCGATGCTTTATCCACTGCGCCACCATAGGTCAGGCGTAAGTAATTGTTTTAAAAGTTATCTGGAGTAAAGGATATTTGTAAAATTAGAAAGCAAACAAAATATTTTAAAATATAAAATACAGGGATACTCAAAACTAATTTAAAATTCATACAGCTCCTGAAAGAAAATGTAGGAGAGAACTACAACCTTAGAGTAAATAAAGTTTTTAAATTTAATATATTTTATTTTATTTTGTGCACAATGCATAAAACACTAACCATAAAAAAAAAATATAAGTCCATTTCACAAAATTAAATTTTTCGGCTCACCAAAAGAAAGCATTAAAAAAATGAGGAAACAAACCACAAACACAGATTAGGGACAAAAATATAATTATAGTATACATATCCAACAGAGGACCTTTATCAAGAATATTGAAAGAATTACTATAAATTAACAATAAAAATATAAAATACTTGATCAAAAATTGGCAAAGAATTTCAATAGGTACCGGAAAAAGGAAGTTTACAAAAATCCAAAATACAATGAAAAGATGCCCAATATCCTTTATTACCATAAAAAATTACATTGAAACATTAAAAAATACTATTTTGCATTTATTAGAGTAAATTCAAAAGAACATTTGTAAATGTTAAGTAGAGCAATCAGAACTCTCATACATTGTGAAATATAAAATGGTATATTTTGTAAAGCACTTTGGGCATTTCTTGAAAAGTTAAACATTTATCGACTGTATTCCCTTCCAATACTACTACCAAGAATAGAATTTGTAAAGATAAAATAGAAATTCCACAAAATAATTTAAATTAAAATGATCATAGTATCCTCATTCACAATAACCCATAAAATGAGAATAACCTAAGTGTCCTTTAATACAAGAGTGTATAAACAAATTGTAGCTATTAATATAATAAATATTTTTATCAATAAAAACACATGTACTATTGATATAAGCAACAACATGAGTGAGTACAAAATTATGTTGAACAAAAGAAGATAAACCCACATACAAAAAATAATTCATAATACATAAAATGCATTAGGAGGTAGATCTGTTAGAACTAATTCCTTTAGATTTATAGCTGATAGTTCATGAGAAAATAATGAACAATTACCCTTAGATTTTTCAATGGCCCTCAGGCTTCTATATTGTCAAAATCCATATCTATCTCAAACTTTTTATTGATTTTTGTCTAGATTCAGTTTCAAGAAGTAGTGCAAGTGATCACTAACATGATATTTATCTAACGCAGTTTGTTATTATTAATATTACATCATTTCGATTTGAACAGAATACAAAAATATGAATATTTCTGCATATTTTCCAACTCTGGATTGCCGACTTTACGAAGAGAATGATTATACCATTAAAAATTACTAGGTGACTGGTGAAATTTCTGTTTACTTCTAGAAACATTATACACCATGTGTAATGGCAAGACAGCCTCATTAGTGCTAAAGTATAGAACACTAGCACTAATTAGTTTATAATCTTAGAATCAAAATATCCTCAGGGACACACTAGTGACATAATAGTGGATTCAAAATGGAATGTGCAAAATTTCCTACATATTTAGATATGTTGCAATTCTAATAAATTTACTATTTTATCATCTTAGGAGGTGTCTATTGCTCACGAATCCAATATTCTATGGTAATTCAACTACTCTAATATTTTTTTGTTTTTTCTCTACTTGCCATTACAAACTCTACCTTTATAAAAATTAATTTCTCCTTACTCAGAGCTTTTTCTATCTAACAATGTCACCACACGACTCCCTTTCATCTTTCTGTCTTGCTTCTGTGTTGCTCCTCTATGATTGCTATTTCTATGTGCCTTTTTTAATATCACCCTCAAAAGAGGATCTGACTGAATAGTCCAGTTACCATATGTGGCACATAATATCAGTACTAGCTGGTATAGACCTCTCATATTGGTCTACTTTATAGACTGTTGTTCATTTTACAGGAATGACTTTGGACGAGAAATTATCTTTGTTGCAGGGTCATATGGGAATAAACACAGTGATTCATACATCAGAAAACTCTTAGAAGGGAACTATGAAAATACTACACACACAGAAGTTCTCCAGAAAGAGGATTGTAGCCAGAAGTCACATTGTGCGGCCTGCCCCAATATGCTCATTAGGGTCTCCTTCAGAGGCATCTCTTACATTCCACTTATGAGTCAACCTATTCATGAAGTAGTTCCAGATGATTAATACTATACCTTTGAAATTATTTAACTGTCTAACAATTGAAAATGCTTCCTCAGCCCAGGCCGGTTGGGTCAGTGGGTAGTATGTCAGCCACCTGCTGATTCCCAAGTCAGGACACCCATGAGAAGCCATCATCTGCTTCTCTCGACCACCTTCTTTCCTTTCTTTCCCTCCTCCCCTCTAGCAGCCAGTGGCTAGATTGGTTCGAGGGTCAGCCCCAGACGAGTGTTGCCAGGTGGTTTGGGTGCATGTGGGAGTCTATCTCCCCTCACTTAAAAAAAAGAAAAGAAAATGTCATATTCTTCATTTTCTGATAACTATCTGGTGAATTCATTTTGTTAAAAGAAATTTCATAATAATTTTGCCAATTTCCAATAACTCATCCTTGAAAATTAGGTTGGAGCTTTATTGTTATAAATTACTCAAGGGTAAATCAGCACCTAAAATATTGAATCAAAGTGACTATGTAGTATAAAATTCATTGAATTAAACTTTAGCTATCTAGAAATTCTAGTGGTTCCACATTAGCAAATTGAAACTATACAAGAAAATATCAATAACAATACGGTTCAACAGCTACATAAGTAATGTTTTGTGATATTACAGTATATCAAAATTATTTGGAAATATAACTATATTACTAATTACTCTATTTAACATGATAGTTTAGAAATATAAACACTGTTTCAATAGTAATAAAAGAATAACTATTTTGTAAGCACATACTATGTCCCAGAGTTCCAAGTGTTTAAAAAGCATTGTGCATTTAACCTTCAGTGGGGGATTTATCAACTACATTAATCAAATGAAGAAACATTTACAGAAAAGTTAAGCAGCTTGCCTAATATAACATGGTGATTAAATGGAATTCAGTCAGGATTTGAACTCCAAGCAGTCTGATCTAAAGACTATACTTTTAAATATTATATGAGCCCTGGCTGGATTGCTCAGTCGGTTAGAGCATTGTCCCAAAGCACAGAGTTTGCTGGCTTAATCCCCAATCAGAGAACAGATTGATGTTCCTAGCTCTCTCTCTTTCTCTCTCCCTTTATCTCTCTCTAAAGTCAATAAACATTAAAACAAATTTTTAAAGAAACTGCTTATTTGTTAAAATAAATAAATTTTTTTATATAGATTCAACTATAAAATATAAAAAGCATCAATTTATTATGGAAAAAGCAACATATATCAACTTATATATGTTAAAGGCACTTTAAAAAGAATGTAAGATTTTGTATTGTGAGAATAAAAAATTGTGTATATTATTTCTACATTATTTTTATTTCCCAAATCATTATGATTATCAAATAAAGTATCAAAACCAACCCATTAATTTGAGCACATAAACTATATTTGCCCTAAGCATCAAAGTATTTTAAAAATTTAATCAATTTTTAAATAAACTTATTACACTTAATTGTCATTTTTTTATTTATTCATTTTTAGAGAGTAGAGAGACAGAGAGGGAGAGAGAGGAGAGAGAGACAGAGAGAGAGAAGGAGGGAGGAGTTAGAAGCATCAACTCCCATATGTGTCTTGACCAGACAAGCCCAGGGTTTCAAACCGGCGACCTCAGCATTTCCAGGTCGACGCTTTATCCACTGCGCCACCACAATTGTCATTTTTTATCTTAACATTCCTCTCTCTTTTTAAGTTTTAGAATAAGTAATTTATTTATTCATTAAAAAACTAGTTACTGCCCGACCGGGCGGTGGCGCAGTGGATAGAGCATTGGACTGGGATGCAGAAGACCCAGGTTCGAGACCCCAAGGTCGCCAGCTTAAGCGAGGGCTCATCTGGTTTGAGCAAAAGCTCACCAGCTTGAGCCCAAGGTCCCTGGCTCAAGCAAGGGGTTACTCGGTCTGCTGAAAGCCCCCGGTCAAGGCACGTATGAGAAAGCAATCAATGAACAATTAAGGTATTGCAACACGCAAGGTAAAACTAATGATTGATGCTTCTCATCTCTCTCCGTTCCTGTCTGTCTGTCCCTGTCTATTCATCTTTCTGACTCTCTCTGTTTCTGTAAAAAATAAAAATAAATAAATAAATAAATAATAAAAAAAAAAACTAGTTACTTAGTAGTTGTTATATGCCAAGTGTAGAAAAGAGATCTGGAACCATAGTTTTGTTTATCCTAACAAACAGGATATCAATAGGAAGTATGATAAACGGTAGTAATCAGTGTGATGATTGACAGGTATGAGATGTAAATATATGTGTATACATACAGGAGTGCCTAATTACTAAGCACGGTTGAGAAAATTCTTTCAGAAGAAACGGGCATCCAAACAGACATACCAGTATGAGTAAATATTATCGTAGACAAAGATAACAGGGGCCAGA
This sequence comes from Saccopteryx bilineata, assembly GCF_036850765.1. Classification (NCBI taxonomy): domain Eukaryota; kingdom Metazoa; phylum Chordata; class Mammalia; order Chiroptera; family Emballonuridae; genus Saccopteryx; species Saccopteryx bilineata. The sequence goes on from NC_089498.1 coordinate 68,068,186, forward strand.
GAGAATGACACAATGACTGAAAGTCCAGAGGTGGCAGGGCATTTAAAGAATTTGAAAAGGAACTGTCAGAGGATAATGGCCAAGCTTTTTGCTCCAGAAATCAGGTAAATATTAATATTTCCTTAAATTTGCATTTTAAACTATTCTCATGCCCACTATCTCCATTTAATCTAAGACTAATCTTTTGGGGGGTGGAAAAAGATTTGCTAGCTGAAAATAGAACAAGTTTACATGGTTTGCCTAAAGTCTCAGTTGACAAGAAGGTGGTTAGTAGAGAGTACCTAGAATGAAGTTCTTTCTACCATCATTTCTACTCAATTTTAGAACACATGTCTGATCGCACTGTCTAGAATAGAATATGCTTCTTTTGACCTAGATTGTTATTTGGATTCAGGCCTATGTCATATTATCTCCTTTATTATCTCATGTAGAAATTCCTAACTGGCTATCCTGACAGGAACAATCTATCATTATTGTCCCACAGCTTGCAGAACAATTTTGATCAACCATGTGAACACCCTTATCATTACCACCAAGTGCATAGGCACATTAATATTCTGTGTAATGGCCAAGCAGATGCAGAGAGACAATGTATCTCTTCAACAGCCATCTGCTGGCCTCTTCTTTCTCTTGTCACCCTCTTTCTTATTTTCTAATCCATACTGATACGCAGCAAGCTTTGTTCATAGGTTTTAATTGAGATGGAAAGGTTCATTTGATCATAATACAAGGTTATATATGGTCACAAGACTTGCCTTGTGATGGTTCTAGCTCCATGTACCTACACTGCTCCATCATGAACTGAAAAGAGCCAGTGAGGACTCAGAAGCCATAAAGCATCCTCTTGGGACATATCTAAAATAGTAGTGAGTTCACCACTGCTCTAGCTCACCTTGGGGCAGGCATTTCAAAATGTTTAGATTGTATCCACCATAGGGCTGGTGTGCTGAAGCTTTTCTTTCAAAATAGCTTTCTATTTTTTGTGTTTTCAAAGCCTTGCTTGGTGGCATATTTCACCCCACCCCCATTTCTCTCAATGGACAAAAGTAATTAAGTGTCCTCAGTCAGTAAAAAGGAAGTTGATTTTAAAGTAGTTTCACCAGGGCTGAGAAAATCTAAAAACCTCCAAAGAGTCACTTTTGCAAAATCTCAATGTTGGTCAAATAAGTTTGTAAATATGATATATGTATTTGCTCGTTTATAGTTTGTATTAGGTGTGGGAGACAGGCCAGGTCATTATAACCTAAGGCTTATTCTTAAGACTAAGCTTTTCCCTATACCCTTGACTGATTCCATGATGTGGGGTGGTGCACTCTCATGAGGAATCCCATTATGCCTCAGATAAGTGACTTTGATTCAGAGACTTCCTTATTTGTATATTGGATTAAAGGTTTTGATTTCTACACTATAAAATGGGGGTAGGCCAGGAGCTTGCTCTTTCTCGGTTCCTGAGATTAGCATTAGAGAGGAGAGCAGAGAAAGGTCACGTGGAGGAAAGGAGAAGCAGCCAAGATGGCGGGGTGCTGAAGGAGTAGCCAGTTTGTGCAGAGTTTGTGCAGAGAGAAAGAGTTGGGGAACAGAGGTGAATAAGGCTGGTGAGGCAGAAACCTTTGATTCTAGGAAACTCGGATAAGTCAGTAGCTTTGTGAGTGCTGAATGAGTGGGTTTTGGAGCCCAGTGTGTGTTTTTACTTGCCTGCCAGGGGCAAGCTAGGATTAAAGATAATGGCCCACCAGTTCTTGGCTGTTTCATTTCTGTCTATCCGAATCCATTGTGAACCTGCATGGGCCAAGCAGCTGTGTTAGTGGTCGTAGCTACTGGTCATACACTCAGCAATATGTGGGCAGCTATCACAGATCATCATTCAAATGGTGACTAATACTCTGTAGGTGTGGCCCTGTCCTCAAGCTTGTGTCCCTGGCATTGGCCACTCATGTATTCATTGTGGAAGAGGTTAGGGAGCACCCCATGTCCTCTTGCTTTCCCCCTGTGGCCCTGGAGGCCTCGTACCTCACATTCTTTATTACTCCAACCTCCCAAGACATAGCACTACTAAATACACCTTGTGGTGGGTGAAGTGATCCAGCTCTCTTTGCAGCATCTCTCAAATCTATTATTGATAAACTTTTCATCTCTTCTTCAAGATTGCACTTTTCTTTTTATTTACTTTTTTTTTTTTTGCAACAGAGGCAGAGAGAGACAGAGAGAGGGACAGATAGGGACAGATAGGCAAGAAAGGAGAGAGAAGCATCAAGTCTTTGTTGAGGCACACATTAGTTATTCATTGACTACTTTCTCATATGTGCCTTGACTGGGGGCTACAGCAGAATGAGTGACCCTTTGCTCAAGCCAGTGAATTTGGGCTCAAGCCAGCGACATTGGGTTTCAAACCAGCCACCTTTGGGCTCAATACAGGGACCATGGGGTCAGGTCTATGATACCACATCCAAGCCAGCAACCCCGCACTCAAGCTGGTGAGCCCATGGTCAAGCCAGATGAGCCCACGCTCAAGACACTGCCCTCAGAATTTTGAACCCGGGTCTTCTGCATCCCATTCCAACGTTCTATCTACTGCACCACTGCCTGGTCAGGCAAGATTGCACTTTTGCTTTTCAAAATAATTTCTTCTTTAATCTCAAATCCCTGCTCTTGCAACTGAACAGCTTCAGATTTGAAACAATTGCTTCTTAAAGTGAAAATGAATTCAAATTAGCAATGGCAGACCCTGATGAGGCTAATTTAACTGCAAAGCAACTACATATTTGTATAAAATATGAACAGGATCTGGAGAAAATAAGAAAGTTAAGTGTGAGAGTCTATTTTTGTCCCAGGTTGAGTCCAAATCTTTATATCAATGCCAACCTGCAAAATGAGACAAAGCTAATGAAGACCTCCAAGTGAAAATCTTAGTGAAAGGAAGAGCTCTTCAGCTTTTACTTGTTTCCTGGGCTATTAATTCCTGGTTTTGCTCACTCTAATGTTTTTTACCCTCCAAATAAGCAGAATTTTAGGCAGAGAAAAGCAGAATAAGTAAAAGATAAGTAAAAATGTTAGAAAACATTTGTAAAACGATGTGCAATGTCTAACAAAACATTCTCTTTTTTCCTTAATCTTACCTTCTTTATAATTGAATTTAATTATGCTTTCTAAATTCTTAAGGCTACCTAGAAATACTAAAGTTAATATCCTATACTTCCATATTCAGGAACTATGACTATAACAAAATTCTTTTCATTTTAATGAAAAACAGTTTGGTTTTGGAGCCAAACAGAAGTGAGTCTGAGTTCGTCAGAGTGACTTTGGGACAGTAATTTTAAATTATTTGTTTCTTTTTCTGTCAGTAAAATGGTTATTTAAATCCCTCCCTTAAGGGTGGATGAGAGAATGTATGTAAAGTTACAGTAGTCAGGTAGTGAGTGATCTCTCTACAAAACTTCCCTCTGGCTAAATTTCTTTATCAGCAGCTCAAGGGTACACAGCTTTCACCTCTGCTTGATCTTCTCAGTTTCTGTAGGGAATTTTATTTAAACTGAAGGGCATTTTCTCATTGCTACACTCCTTAAGCAAATTCATACATTTAAATTATTTTACTTGCTCTTCCTACCTCTTCTTCTGTTATGAAAAAACTAATTTGATCTTTCCTCCAAGCTACTTGTCACTTCTCCTCTTGTTTAGTTCTTATATTCATCTATTCCTGTTTTGGCCAATGGTTTCAACTACAGTTTGTTTGTTTTTTTGTTGTTGTTTTTTAAAGACTTTATTCAATTTTCAGAGGGGAGAGAGAGAGAGAGAGAGAGAAGGGGGAGGAGCAGGAAGCATCCACTCCAATATGTGCCTTGACCAGGTAAGCCTGGGGTTTCGAAGCAGCGACCTCAGTGTTCCAAAGCTATGCTTTATCCCACTGCACCACCACAGGTCAGGCTCAACTACAGTTTTTTTGATTAATGTTTTTAAAATTTTGTATTTAATTAATATAATGCTACAGTAAACACATTCTATTATAATTGTATGTAATTAATACAATGTTTGCTTTATCTTTTAGTTAATTTGAACCTAGAGCTGTGGTAACATCAAAAAATGCATTGAACTAACCATGTCAACATAATAAATTAAAATTTTTTAAAATGCACTGAATTTGGTGTCAGAGACCTGAATTCTATTCCTGGCTTTGACACTAAGGTATAAGCACTTAGGTAACTCACTTCATTTCTATAGTTTTCAAAAACCTCTATCTAGCCTGAACTGTTGTGGCACAGTGGATAAAGAATCAATCTGGAATGGTGAGATTGCCCCGTCAAGGTACATACGGGAAGCTACTACCAGTTGATGCTTTCTGCTTCTCCTTTCTCTTTCTGTCTCTCTAGCTCCCCCTCCTCTATCTAAAAATCAATAATATTAAAAAGAAAAAGAAAAAAAAAACCTCTAAGGAGTTTGACCTATGTGATCTTTTTCCCACTCAAGTTTGATCTAAGGTTTTATGGTTCAACTTTTGCAAAAATGTGATTCTTCTTTAATAACATTATATTGGTTTTCCATATATGTCGACCCAGGGCCTCAAGTGACCGCTTTCATTTTTCCTGTGTGTTGCCTCTAGGTGTTTCTCTCCTTTCTTCTTCCTACTCTTCTCACCTACAGAAAAGCTTACAAGAGATGTGTCACCAACAGTTAGGATGAGTCCACACTAACATTTCTTTTGGGTTGAAACTCAGGGAATCTAATGTATGACATTGTAAACTACAAAAATCAAATCAAGTTTTATAACAAGCCTAGAATGATCTAAATTTTACAGAAATAAATAAGTAAAATATACACAAACCAGTACATGTGTTAAGATTTACATAGAAAATAATCTGAAAGAACACATATAAAATTGCTAAAAGCAATTATCTCTGGAAGAAAAAAACTTGAGATGCAGGAACAGGAGTGGGTAGTCAGGGCTTAAATTTTTACTGTAAACTGTCCTATATTATTTAATATCAGAAGCTTCTGTTATTTTTATAACAAAAACATTATCACTGACTAATATTTATTTTTAATTATATAACATTTTGCAAAATGGCTTTATAATTTACCACTGTAAGGCCAGGAACTGCCATCATGGCCATTTACATGCAGGTTCCCATTGGATTCGGGCAGATGGTAAAGAAATGGCAAAGTCAGAGGATGCGGGAGCCATTCTGTTTATTGGTGTCTCACCAAGACAGGCAAACCACAAAAGAAGACAAGGGAAAAGCAGAAAACCAGCTTTTCCCATGAAGGGCAAGGGATCTGATAGATATGGGTATTCCAAACTGCCCTCTTGATGTTCCGTTTATCTATCAGACCTCACCCTTTTGGACTATCGCCCCTGAGACAGAGAAATGCCAAGAAGCTGACAAGCCGCCCCAAGGAGGGACTCTGGACACACCAGGACTTTTGATTCAACACCCACATGCTCAAAGCCCCCCAAGGAGGAGCATTCCAGACATACCAGAATGTTTGCCTCAGTATCCCCTCAGGCTCTCCCAAATACTGTGTAACTCACCCCTGGTCTATAACCAGTGCTTTTCTCCCCCAGAAAAGTGCCCGGCAGGGTTCCTTTCTTCCTTTCAATAAAGTCTGTTACTCAGGTCTCTCGGACTCCCATGGATTCCAACATTTGATGCCGAAACCCTGAACAGGGTACTAACTGCCTGGACGATCCCTCTTTGCTGTCCAAACTTACAACGAGAGAAGCAATGGGCAGTGGCAGCTCGTCCCGGGCTTACTCCCTGATTCTGTTTGGATGTGTAATTGTAGGTCAATTGGCCGGCAGTCTAACCCTGTCCTGAACCCCTGCTGGACCAGAAAGGTAAGGAGTTTCTCCCTTCCCCTTCCCCTTCCCCTTCCCCAGTTGGCCTCCAAATTTCTCTCTAAAAACACCCCTTTCTGGTCAGACAGTTTTGAATTCAGACCCCGTATCTATGGGTGGTCTGCCTCTACTCCTTTATGGACTTCTATGAAAGTCTAGGTGCACCTAGCCAGGCCACTCATCTACATCCTGGGATTTCAGCCATGAGGGGACAACCTCTTGTCTGAGACTCTCTTTCTACAGATTTTCTCCTCTTGGAACTGTGAATGAAGGTGGAGATGCCCCCTTCTCTCACCAGTCTCCTCTACTGTGGGCTCCTCTCAGTCCAAACTGTCCAGCCAGGCTCCCCTTGGAACACGGACTCCTCCCAGTCTCAGGCCTCAGAAACTCACCCTACTCTCTGAAGTTCACAGTTTGGGGGGTTTCTACTCTGAGTGGCTAGCTTCTATGGACTTCCTCAAAAGTCTAAGCGCCTAGCCAAGGTTGCTTTCTACTACCATTACAATATCCTAAGATATCTTGACAATTTCTGCCACCGGACAGGGAGGGCATCAGAGATTCCTTACGTGCACGCTTTTCTTCTCCCTTCTCTCCTGTCCTTAATTTCTGTGTCTTCTATTCTACACACAGACCGTTTTTGGCCAAAGAAACCTCCACTCCTAATCTTTCCTTCGCGGTGCCCTTCCTACCTCCTTACAAACTGTGTCTGTGTCTCTTTCCTCTTCACCCTCTCCTCTCTCCTCAGAGCTCTAAATCTGTTTTGACTTCTCTGACCATGTGGTGCTTTAATCTCCTCTTCCTCCTCTTGCAGATTCTTCCTCCTTCTTTCCATCCAGCTGCTCACGCTGTCCATCTGTCTGCTTTCTCTCTTCCTCCCCTCTATACTGGCAACTGCCTGCAATCTCAAAAAACTTAAAAAAACAGAATTGTATATTAAGTTATGTGAGTAAGTAATCTGTTTTGTTTCTTTGTTTGTCAGAAAATATCTCTAATATAATTTTAATTGAAACAAGTAAAGCACGCTCATTTAAATTTCTTAATTCATAATGTATATCTAAAGTCTTTGTTTAATGTGTAACTGTGTCTTTTTCTAAGGCCTTAAACCAGTAATTACCCATGTCATAAACCAAGGCTTACTCATCCCTATGGACTCTTCCTGCAATAGCCCCATCCTTCCTGATCAAAAACCTTCAGGGGCTTATTGCCATGTACAAGACTTGTACCTAATCAATGAGACAATAGTTCCCCTCCATCCAGTAGCCCGTAATCTCTACAAGATAATGTCACACATTCCCTCAAACATCACTCACTTCAGGGTCCTAGACCTCAAGAATGCCTTCTTTAACATTCCTCTACATCAGGGGTCTCAAACTTGTGGCCCCTGGGCCGCATGCGGCCCGCCGAACAATTTTGTGCGGCCCGCAGACTAATCCACGAAGTTCAAAATATTTTGGATAAAATTAAGTAAGCCTAGGGGCTTACTTGTATTTTTCATTTCTCTAGCATCCTAGCTAGATATTAGCTTAGTTAACAGCAGTTGTGATGCGAACTACAGTTTCTGGTCATTTTGTGACACTGAGTAAACTGCATGTACGATTCTGCTTGTTGTACTGATTTTTTTTTGTTTGTTTTCAACTGCAGTGAGAAAAGTGTTGCATAACAGTTGCCTTTTGTAGACCTAGTGCGGCCCGCCGAATGGCTGTGATCTTGCTCTGCGGCCCACATGCTGAGTTGAGTTTGAGACCCCTGCTCTACATCCTGACTTTTACTTTCTGTTTGCCTTTACCCGGACACTAATGCAGCCCAGCAATTAACGTGGACTGTCTTACCCCAGGGGATCAAAAACAGCCCACACCTGTTTGGGCAGGCATTAGCTCAGGATTTAGCAGCATACAATCTCAAAACTAGTACTCTCTTACAATATGTAGATAACCTACTCCTCTGCAGCCCCTCCCTGCCTGCTTCAAGGAGACACACCACCACCCTTCTTAACTTCCTCATTGTAAAGGGATATTGTGTCTTCTCTGCTAAGGCTCAACTTCATTCTCAGTCCATAGTCTATCTAGGCATCACCTTAACCCCCACCCCTGAGTTCTCATCCTAAATCAAACTCAGACCCTCCACAGTCTTCAATCACCTACCACCACAGATCAAATCTTTTCTTTCCTCAGTCTAATAGGCTTCTTTAAACACTGGATTTCCAATTTTGCTCTCTTAATCAAGCCTCTCAGTGAGATCTTCTGAGCATGGCTTTTAAGGTATATAATGACCAAGGAAGTAACAGAAAAGGCAAATAAGGCCCAAAAGAGGTCAGGAAATACCAGCTTTAGGCTTCAGCACCCTAAAGGGCTTCATAGAATTCCATTAGGGCCCTACTTCAAGAGTGGAAAAAAGGTCATTGAACTGAAGCCTGCCAGGCTTCCCCACCCCATCAAGGGACACATCATTGCTGTGGAAAGAGGGACATGAGAAGGTAAGCTGCCCCCTTGCTCCATGGAGGGAGGGTTCAGTCTCTTCTAGCCCTGCTCCAGCTACCTATGACCTGACCTTGCCCAGCATGCTGGGAATTGCCACTGAAGGCCCAAGGACATTGTTTATGAGCCTAAGTTACTTCTTCCAAGTAGCAGATAAACTGATCTCATTTCTTGTAAACACAAGGACCATCTACTATGCCTTGCTTGAATATCTGAGTTTTATTTATCCTTCAAAGATCTCTAATGTGGGTATTGACAGTCTGATTTTGTTACTTTATTTAATGTATAGAATCTCCTTTATTCCTCTTGTCTCAATGCCCCATACCTATTGTAGGCTGGGAACTGCTGCTAATTCCAACTAGAAGCAGTGCGCACTAGGACTTAAACTCTAACTGCATAGTATTGTAGAAATGTAACCACCCTTTCCCTAAGTACTTGAAGGATTTACAGGTTACTCAGCAGTACATCACCCAAGGACTAACTTTCACATGGACGGGTCCACATACCGTGATCCTGACAATTCCCACTACTGCTAAGGGCAGCTCTTTTCTTCACCCTGACCATCTGGAGCTCAGAAATAGAGAAACAAAACCAACCCCTTGTCCTTCTATTCTCTATTCACCTCTCAGCCTGCCTCACCTAATCAGGGGTTTTCTACTCATATGGGACCAACACCTATATGTATCTCCTTACAAATTGGACAGAAACCTGTACCCTAATCTATCTCACCCCAAATATCAACCTAATCCCACCCCATGAGCCTCTTCCAATTCCTAGTACACTACCCATCGATCTAAGGACCAAACGAGTTATACAGGTAATTTCTCTTCTTGTTGCTTTAAAAATTTTTATAAAAGTAGATCTAGGGACAGGGGGACTAGCCACACTGCCCTGTCTTATTTCTACTCTCTTTCTCTCTCACTCTGAAGCCCAGCAAATTAGTAAACATGGAGTCAGTGGTTTTGCACAAATTGGGTATCTTGACAATTGCCTTCCATTGGTCCACTCACTCTCCTATTTATAATATTTTTCTAACTTTTAGACCCTGCCTCTTATATTTGTTCACTAGTTTCTTATAGAACCACATGCAGACCTTCACCAATCAGAAAATTGAAAAAATCTACCTAACCCTACACACCAACCCTGAAACCTGTTGGTTTAACCTCGCAAAACAGTTAAATCTGAAACCCTGTTACAGCAAACCTCCTAAATCCTATCTTTCAACCCCTATAGGTCCCCTAACCCTAAAGCTCTCCCACATCCCTGAAAAATTAGGAGAATGAATAGCATTCACCTCTTAATGCTTCTCAATCTTTTTACCCTTCACATAGTAAGGGGACAAGACCGCTGGGTCTTCTTGGCTGAAGAAGGGCCTACAAATGGACATGACACATTTCTTTTAACTCAAGCTAACTGCTCTCTCCAGGGCTTCCAGGAAAAAATATTTCTAACTTTACCATGAAAGAACTTTCACCCCTACCCCCGCTATACAACCCTCCTTATCTCTGCATTCCTGATCTCCAAATACTTGCTCCCTTCTTTATCAAGTTCCTACAGGCCGGGATGAGAGAAATCACTAGGATTACCTACAATCAAATGCTCCTACACTCCTATTCCCCAATACCCCAAGGAGAACTTCATGAGGGAAATATCAAATAGGTAGGGATGACAGCAGGAAGAAGCCGCCCCTCAGCCCAACAGCTCCCTCCTGAATGTTCTCCAAACCCCCTTCCTTTTAATATTCAGTCCTTCTAAAAACTTACACCAACAGGTTCTCTGTCTCTACAAATCTCCATATGTCCTCCCATTTGAGAGGAACCAGACCAGCACACTTCATGAGGCTCAACCAGGAGACCATGTATAACCATGTCACTCTGTCCCCTTGGCATTCACAGCAAGCAATTCACAATTATTACCTAAATTTTTTTTTTACTTCCTCACTCAGGTTTTCAGAGACATTGCCTGGTTCAGACCTTACAACACGGAAATTGACAACCTTCTTAACTGGATAGGGGACTTGGCTTGGCAAGGTTCCTTTCTTAAGTTCTCTCCAGAAGAAGCAATAATTTTCAATTTTTTCTTTGACTCAGGTCTTTCGGAATCCCATGGATGCCAACAGGATCAGGGAGGCCCCTGCAATGGTGATAGCAGGAATCAAGAGAGAACAAACTCCTGGTCTGCCCACTTTATAGTATAGAAATCAAAACCTTTAATCCAATATACAAACAAGGAAGTCTCTGATATAAAGTCACTTATCTGAGGTACAATGGGATTCCTCAATGATGTGGCCTGCTTACAACCTGACCCCACACACAATGCAAACTATAAGCTGTTATAAAGTACTGCACCCTAGATTTTGAAAGGCACTGTACCTCATTTCATCAAGTTCACGTAGAGACATACAGTCCAGATAAATTTTGAAGAGTTTTTGCCTGACCTGTGGTGGTGCAGTGGATAAAGCGTCGACCTGGAAATGCTGAGGTCGCTGGTTCAAAACCCTGGGCTTGCCTGGTCAAGGCACATATGGGAGTTGATGCTTCCAGCTCCTCCCCCCTTCTCTCTCTCTGTCTCTCACTGTCTCTCTCTCTCTCTCTCCTCTCTAAAAAAAAATTTTTTTTTGAAGAGTTTTATTAGAGGAGAAAATTTTAATATGCCAGCCACATATGCCTGACGGAGGCATCTGCAAGCCCAAATTGAGCAGCCCCCAAAATAGTTTAGGGGCTGTTTATATACCCTTGCTCACACACAGGTGGGGGAGAGCATGACATCATAGTATAGGCTGGCAACATATGTTTAGGGCAGGGGTCCCCAAACTTTTTACATAGGGGGCCAGTTCACTGTCCCTCAGACCGTTGGAAGGCCGGACTATAAAAAAGCAAACAAACTATGCCTGACCAGGCGGTGGTGCAGTGGATACAGCATTGGAATGGGATGTGGAAGGACCCAGGTTCAAGACCCCGAGGTCACCAGCTTGAGCACGGGCTCATCTGGCTTGAGCAAAAAGCTCACTAGCTTGGACCCAAGGTCTCTGGCTCGAGCAAGGGGTGGGTATGCTGAAGGCCCGTGGTCAAGGCACATATCAGAAAGCAATCAGTGAACAAATAAGGCGTTGCAACGAGAAACTGATGATTGATGCTTCTCATCTTTCACTCCATTCCTGTCTGTCTGTCCCTATCTGTCCCTCTCTCTGACTCTCTCTCTATCCCTGTAAAAAAAATAATAAAAATAAAAAATAAAAATAAAAAAAAACATATGGGAACAAATACAATATTTAAAATAAAGAACAAGAAAATTTAAATCAACAAACTGACCAGTATTTCAATGGGAACTATGCTCCTCTCAATGACCACCAATGAAAGAGGTGTCCCTTCCGGAAGTGCGGCAGGGCCGTAGTTTGGGGACCCCTGGTTTAGGGAATACACAGAAACATTAAGACTCTCAAGGTAACATAATCAAAGACATTTACAAATCTTTCAGGGTTCCTCTTCCCTCACTAGCCTAGAGGTATTTTACTCTCAAGATTCCAGCAAGGGGGAGGAACTACAGTCAATGCAAGATGGTATGTAAATTCTGCCTCCTATTGAAAGAGAAGAAGTTTCTCTTTTACCTTTATTTTAGATTTAAAACTGAATAACCCATTGTTCTTACAAGTCAGAAAATTCTACATTCTTCTCTCTCCCCTCCCTAAAGGAGGGACAGAACAAGAAAGCCTGATAGGAAAGCCTGACCTTTCCTCCCAGAATATCAATATCAATTTTCAGCTTTTGGTACCTTACAACAAAGCGAGCAAACATATATCAATTTACAAACTTATTTGACCAAAATTCCACCCCTTTTGCTCGCTTCACAATCTATACCACAGATATCTTCCATGATGGTCACTGTGCAATGAGTGGGATACATTGCATAAACAGAAATAGTACCAACTACAGTGTAAAGCCAGTAGCCACGGCCACCACCACAGCCGCCTGACCCATGCAGGTTCACATTGGATTCAAAAAGATAGTAATGAAACAATGGAACTAAGAACTGGTGAGCAATCAGGTTTAATCCTAGCTTGCACTCAGGGGGCAAGAAATACACACAATAGGAAAAACTTCTCTTTCTATTCAGGGCTCCCAAAGCCAGTGACTTATCCCAGTTTCCTAGAATCAAAGGTTTCTAGCTTACCAGACTTATTCACCTCTGTTCCCCATCTCCTCCCTGCACAAACTCTGCACAACCTAGCTTCTCCCTCAGCACTCCGCCATCTTGGCTGCTTCTCCTGGCTGCCTCCACATGGCCTTTCTCTGCTCTCCTTTCTCTGCTCTCTTTATTGCTAATCTCAGGAACCTACAGAGAGCAAGCTCCCATCTGCCCCACTTTATAGTGTAGATTAAAAACCTTTAATCCAATATACAAACAAGGAAGTCTCTGAATCAATGTTACTTATCTGAGGCATAATGAGATTCCTCATGAGAGTGCACCACCCCACATAAAAAAGGGTGGGAAAGGCTTAGCCCCAAAACCAACCCCCATGCTACAAAGATCCTGCCTGCCCATAGCCCGCCCACAACACACATTAATATAATCACGCCCATTTCAAGCAAGAAGGGCAACCAATACCACAACCTGGGTGATGGGTTTCCACGTGGGCAGTGCCATCTTTAACAAAGTGAGCATAATATATTTTATTGCCCAACATACAGCAATAGGATTAACAAATCAAAAGCTATGGGCAAAATGAGAGAGCTGTCAGCGACACCAAGAGGCAAATCTTTTTCCTCTGGCAGAATACAGGCCAGAGTTTTGTCTGCAGACAGCATTATAGCTGGTATCAGAGACCGCCCTGAGCAGGCATACCAAACCTTATTGGCCAATACACCAGCATCTGCTGGTTCTATGTGTAGTAAAATAGGAGAACTCATTATTGGACATAAAGAAATTACAAAGGTGCCCTTCATAATGCTGTCACCCTCAGCACTCAAGGGATAATCACTTTTATCTTAGGTGGCCAGGTGCTGGTTGCCCAAGGAGTTAACTGGAGGTCCACCTCTAGCCCCTTTTCCCATGGTGCCAATAAGGCCACCCATCTGAGATGGGGGGCCTGTACAGTCCAGGGCCAAGTCCAATGAAGCTGTTGGCCTTTAAGAAGGGCCATTGGGGCAGGCAAGAGCACATTGCCCTGCTGTCCAAAACATGGCTTGAGTAAAATGTTATTGGTGCATATCTGTAACTGAATGGGGGCAGCTGCCCAATGCAGGAGGGCCTCTACTGGAGCTGGACCCCGTTGAGGTCTCTCATTCAAAACCCAGAGTACTATCCATAAGTGGCATGTCCATCCAGTAAGGGAGCTGGTGCCCCCCTCCTTTTGCAGTCCCTGCTTTAAGAGTCCATTATATGCTCAATGATACCAGCAGCCTGGGGGTGGTAGGGAACATGGTACTTCCAGTCCACCCTCAGCTCTTGAGCCCATTGCCTCACTGTTGAACCAGTGAAGTGGGTACCAATGTCATTTTCAAGGACAAGTGGTCACCCGTATGCAGCACTCAGGTGTTCTTGAGCCTGTATGACTGCCCTTTCGTCAGGGTTACAAGTAGGGTAAGCAGCAAGCAGCCCAGTGGCAGTATCTACACAAGTGACTGCATACTGGTACCCTTCTGACTTTGGTAAGGGTCCAATGATGTCTATCTGCCATCATGTCAGTGAAACATGACCCCTCTGGATCTGTCCAGGTGACAATAGTGGTCTCTAAGCGTGCTCCTTGGAACATACTGCACGTTGCTCACAGGCTGCAAGTACCTCTGCATAGGACACAGGCAAGTTCCATGCCTTAACCATCACCCACATAGTTTTCTGTCCTGCATGGAGCAGGCGCCGGTGGAGCCACTGTGCCACATCACCTGCAGGGGCAGTCTCCAACCATCGCACCCTTGCCAACGTATCTGTCTCATCATTCCCAGGATGGGCTAGGGACATGCCCCGTGACATAATATACTGTCACCTGCTTCTGGTGTCCTATTTCCCATAAGTCCTGCCACATGGCCTGACACCATAGTGGACGGTGCATTACCATCCACTGGTTAATGTGCCAAGTAGCAATCCAGAAGGTCAGTCCACAATGGACAGCCCAGCTGTCAGTACAGATCACCAGAGGTAAAGGTTCATTATGGACACCTAGCCAAATAGCTCTTAATTCTGCCCATTGGCTGCTCTGGTCTATACCCGTGTCCATCCAAATAGTCTCAGTGACTGGATGGAAGGCTATAGCCATCCATTTGGCTGATTGGCCCCTGGTAGAACCATCAGTATACCAGGCATCCTTGGGGATGGGCACCAGCCCTTCCTGGTAGGGACTGACTTCAGGTTCTGCCTCCTTGCACTTGACACTAAGGTCGCATATGTGACTAGACCCAAGACTTCCTGCAGTTCTGCCCTCAATGGGCTGGTGCTAAGAGCACAGCGTTATTGCAGGTAGGCACTCCACTTGGCCAGGGTGGACATTTGGGCCATGTGTAAAGCCAGAAGCCACGGCCAGGGCCACTATCACAGCAGCCTTCTGGCCCATGCAGGTTCACATTGGATTCTGACAGTCGGTAAAGAAACAGTGGAGCCACAAACTGGTGGGCCATAGTCTTTAATCCTAGCTTGCACTCGGCGGGCAAGTAAAAATACACACTGGGCTCCAAAACCCAGTCACATTCAGTGCTCACAAAGCTACTGACTTATCCGAGTTTCCTAGAATCAAAGATTTCCAGCCCACCAGACGTATTCACCTCTGTTCCCCATCTCCTTCCTTATCCCAGATACAAACTCTGTACAAACTGGCATCTCACTCAGCACTCTGCCATCTTGGCTGCTTTTCCTGGCCTCCTCCACGTGGCCTCCTTCCGCTGCTGGCTCTCCTCTCTCTTCTAATAATAATCTCAGGAACCAAGAGCCAAGTCCCGTTCTGCCCCCATTTTATAGTGTAGCTTCACAACCTTTAATCCAATATACAAAATAGGGAAGTCTCTAATACAAAGTCACTCTCTGAGGCATTATTGGATTGTACCGCCCCACATCAAAAAGGGTGGGAAAGGCTTAATCCCAAAACCAAGCCCCAGGTTACAACGATCCTGCCTGCCCCCAACACATATTAATATCACCTGGGCGATGGCCTCCTTGTGTCATCTTTAACAAAGTGAGCATAATACATTTTATCTGCCCAACACCATGCCACTATGTGGTTTGGTCACCCAGTCTCTCACCCTACAGGCAATAGGGTATGTTGTCTTGACTATAACTGGTGTTGTGTTTGTAATGCTCTCAGTGACCAGGAGGGCAGCATACACAGCTGCCAGTTGCTTCTCCACTGTAAAGCCAGTATCCATGGCCACCATCACAGCCGCCTGTCCCATGCAGGTCCGCATTTGATTTGGACAGATGGTAATGAAACAATGGAGCCACAAACTGGTGGGCCATTATCTTTAATCCTAGCTTGCACCTGGCGGGCAAGTAAAAATATACACTGGGCTCCAAAATGCACTCATTCAATGCTTACAAAGCTACTGGCTTATTTGAGTTTCCTAGAATTAAAGGTTTCTAGCTGACCAGCCTTATTCACCTCTATTCCCCATCTCCTTCTCTCTGCACAAACTGGCTTTTCCTTCAACATTCCACCATCTTGGCTGCTTCTCCTGACCTCCTCCATATGAACTCTCTCTGCTCTCTCCTCTAATGCTAATCTCAGGTGTAAGGCCAGCAGCCATGGCCAGGGCCACTATCAGAGCAGCCCAGCCCTTGCAGGTTCGCATTGGATTCAGACAGTCGGTAAAGAAACAGCAGAGCCAAAAACTGATGGGCCGTAGTCTTTAATTCTAGCTTGCACCCAGCGGGCAAGTAAAAAATACACACTGGGCTCCGAAACCCAATCACATTCAGTGCTCACAAAGCTACTGATTTATCCGAGTTTCCTAGAATCAAAGGTTTCTAGCTCACCAGACTATTCACCTCTGTTCCCCATCTCCTTCCTTATCCCAGATACAGACTCTACACAAACTGGCACCTCACTCAGCACTCCGCCATCTTAGCTGCTTTTCCTGGCCTCCTCCACGTGGCCTCCTTCTGCTCTGCTCTCTCCTCTAATCATCCCAGGAACCAAGAGCACAAACTCTGTTCTGCCCCCATTTTATATTGTAGCTTCACAACCTCTAATCCAATATACAAAATAGGGATGTCTCTAGTAGAGTCACTTCTCTGAGGCATGATTGGATTGTACTACCCCACATCAAAAAGGGTGGGAAAGGCTTAATCCCAAAACCAAGCCCCAGGCAACAATGATCCCCAACACACATTAATATCACCTGGGTGACGGCCTCACGTGGGCAATGTCATCTTTAACAAAGTGAGCATAATATATTTTATCTGCCCAACATCAGGAAATGAGAGAGCAAGCTCCTAGTGTACCCCCATTTTATAATGTAGAAATCAGAACCTTTAATGCAATATACAAATAAGGAAGTCTCTGAATCAAAGTCACTTATCTGAGGCATAATGGGATTCCTCATGAGAATGCACCACCCTACATCAAAAAGGGTGGGAAAGGCTTAGTCCTAAAATCAAGCCCAAGGCTAAAAGGATCCTGCCTGCCCAGAGCCCACACCCAACATACATTAATATCACCTGGGTGACAGGTTTCCCCGTGGGCAGTGCCATCTTTAGCAAAGTGAGCATAATATATTTGATCTGCCCAGCATCCACTAATGAGTAAAGAACTTCAGCACCTTTCCACAACTGGGACCAAAACCCAATAGGTTGCCATAGGCGCTCTGTCCGCTGCCACAAGCCCCATACAAACCCCTCTGAGGTTACATGAACATCCAGCTCACAGGGCCTGGTAGGATCAAACACATTCAAGGCCTGTGCCACTTTGACAGCTGTTGGTCAAATAAGATTGTAAATATGAAATATATGTTTGCTCCCTTATGATTTATATTGGTGTGGGGGACAGGCTATAAGCAGGCCAGGTTGTTGTAGCCTAAGGTTTAGTTTTAAGATTAAGCTTTCCCCACACCCTTGACTGATTGTATGATCTGGGTGGTGCACTCTCATGAGGAATCCAATTATGCCTCAGATAAGTGCCTTTGTATCAGAGACTTCCTTATTTGTGTATTGGATTAAGGGTTTTTGGTTTTCTACTCGATAAAGTTGGACAGACCAGGAGCTCGCTCTCTCAGTTCCTGCTATCACCATTGCAGGGGCTTCTTTGATCCCTTGCCCTTCATGGGAAAAGCTGATTTTCTGCTTTTCCCTTGTCTTCTTCTGTGGTTTGCCTGTCTTGGTGAGACACCAATAAATAGGATGGCCCACCATCCTCCGACTCCGCCATTTCTTTACCATTTGCCTGAATCCTATCAGAACCTGCATGTGAATGGCCATGATGGTGGCTCCTGGCCTTACAACTGGCGTAGTTTGTGGCAGGATTCAGAGATTGGAATGGGGCCGCCACCCTTGATGGGTGGGGTAGAGTACTGGTTGCTGCTCTGGCTCCCCATGGCTGTCC
Source organism: Saccopteryx bilineata (assembly GCF_036850765.1). Lineage (NCBI taxonomy): Eukaryota > Metazoa > Chordata > Mammalia > Chiroptera > Emballonuridae > Saccopteryx > Saccopteryx bilineata. The sequence goes on from NC_089498.1 coordinate 68,086,013, forward strand.
TTTTAGGGGCCATGGGCTACGTGTTTTTTACTCATGAGGAAACCAGGAGTTCTGTGTGAGAAGCTGCCCGAAGTCAAAAGCTTCAGTATGAATTGCAAATAGAACAGCAGAAAAGGCTGGAATTGGAGCGAGCACTGGTGAAGGAATTACGGGTTCACGAGTTGCAGTTTGCCCTGAAAGCTGAACGTTTGCACCGGCAGTTGTTGGAGAAAGAACTGTGGATTCAAGAGCTCGAGTCTCAGCTTCCAGCCAAAAGCCAGCAGCCACAGAAGCCTAAACGGTCACCAAAGGAGCAGCAGCATCCATGCCGGTGGATTGGCTTTGAGTCAGTAGGAGCAGCTTGCAACTCCTCTTCTGAGGATGAGAAGGCTCAGGCTGAAGCTGCCATACGCACACTGAGAGCCCAACCAGTGTTCACCAAGAAGGTAAAAACCCAGCAACAAAGAGTCCCTCAGGGGCAGCCACAGCCTCCTGTAGAGGTAATGGAACACTCTGTGGTCTGGCCCTGTACCCAGGTAGAGCTGATGGAGTTGGGGGCACAATTTAGGCAGAAACCTACTGAATCCCTGGAAGCCTGGTTACTACGATTATGGGATATAGGGGTGGATGGCATCATGCTATCTAGAACAGAGATGGAGAAATTGGCTGCCATTACCACACACTCCTCCTTGAGGCAATGTCTTCAGAACTGCCATGGCAACCCAGGAGACCATACCCTATTAGAATGGGTGATGGCTGCCATTCGTATGGTCTGGCAGAATGCTGGAGAATTGCTGGGGGCAATGAGTCAGTGGCAGTGGTACAGTCAGTTAGTAAAGGTCCTTTGGGAACTAGGTATGAAGAATGCTGTTTTCAACCCTGGGTCCCGTGGGCCAGACGAGAAAGTGTTTACGGCAAAAATGAGAAAATTTGTCCTTGCTAGTGCCCCGTCAGCTCTTTTTGGGTCACTTGTGGTATATTGGGTCCCCATGTGGGGCAGCCCATCAATACAGTTCCACAGATGTAGCAGATTTGGGAGAGCTGGAGGCCGCTCGGGATCATAAAGCAGTGAGGGCTGCTGCCTATGTTGTCCCTCCAACTAGCAAGGGAAACGGGCCTGTAAAGGTTACCTGAACGCAAATGTGGGTAGATTTGATTGCGGCTGGAGCAGATAAGGAGAAAAATTGGATGTCCAGTCTAATAAGATTCTTTTGGAGCTTTGGTGGCAGCTTAAACCAGAACAGAAGTTCCAGCCACTGAGATGAAAGGCCCCAGCAGCTACCAATAAAACATTTGGTGTGCGGACAGCTCGGCTACAAGATTATATGATAGAGATGGCCGAGGGAGAGAACTTCCAAGACCCATTGTACCAGTTTGAATAGGAAAAGGGCCGAGGGACCTGTTTAACGGGGATGGGCAGAGACCGGAGGCCACACGTGGAACTGGCTATCCACTGGTCCCCTTCCAATGTACAATGGGTCTTGGCCTTGGTGGATACAGGTGCAGAATGTTCCCTTCTCTATGGGAACCCAGAGCGGTTTGCTGGGACCCCAGTGGCCATTGATGGTTATGGGGGCCAAACTGTTCAAGTGAAGCCAATAACTATTCCATTGGGGATAGGGAGACTGCCTCCTAAGCCATATAAGGTGTATTTATATCCTATTCCTGAATATATTTTGGGGGTTGATGCCTTGCAAGGACTGTGGTTGGAAACTACAGCTGGCGAGTTTCGGCTGTGAATTAGGGTTGTGAAGGCCGTATTGCAGGGACACGTATCACATTCCCCTTTGCAATTACCCGTCCCTCGGCGTGTGACTAACACCAAGCAGTACCGCCTGCCAGGTAGTTATGAAGAAGTCACAGGGACAGGCCTCGAACTAGAAAAGGTGGGGATCATCCAGCCAGCACACAGTCCTTACAACTCCCCAGTATGGCCTGTGCGCAAAGCAGATGGAACCTGGAGAATGACAGTAGATTACAGGGAACTTAATGAAGTTGTTCCCCTTTTGCATGCTGCTGTTCCCTCGATAGCTAACATGATAGATTGGCTAAGCCATGAGTTGGGGAAATACCACTTTGTGGCAGACTTGGCCAATGCTTTTTTCTCTATTGATATAGCTGCAGAGAGTCAAGACCAATTTGCCTTCAGTTGGGAAGGGACACAATGGACCTTTACAGTGTTACCCAGGGCTATTTGCATAGCCCCACCTTGTGCCATGGGCTGGTGGCTAATGACCTGGCTAAATGAAAACAGCCAGAGGCAGTTCGCATGTACCATTATATTGATGATATTATGCTAACTAGTGATTCTCTTCCAGAATTGGAGCAAGCAGTCCCTACCCTGCTATCCCATTTGAAAGCATGTGGCTGGCTAGTCAAGGAGAACAAATTACAAGGACCTGGGTTATCTGTTAAATTCTTGGGAGTTGTCTGGTCGGATAAGACAAAAGTTATCCCTGATGCAGTTATAGATAAGATTCAAGCATACCCTGTGCCCTCTACGGCAAAACAGTTACAGGAATTCTTAGGTTTGTTGGGGTATTGGCGAGCATTTATACCCCATTTGGCTCAGTTACTATACCCCTTTTACAACCTTATTCAAAAGGGGGTTCATTGGGATTGGACTGAGCAGGCACAAGGTTCCTTTGCAGCTGCTAAGAGAGCTGTCAAGGTGGCACAAGCCTTGAATGTGTTTGATCCTGCAGGCCCTGTGAGCTGGATGTTCATGTAACCTCAGAGGGGTTTGAATGGGGCTTGTGGCAGAGGACAGAGCGCCTACGGCAACCTATTGGGTTTTGGTCTCAATTGTGGAAAGGTGCTGAAGTTTGTTGCTCATTAATGGAGAAGCAGCTGGCAGCTGTGTATGATGCTCTCCTGGCCACTGAGAGTATTACAACCACAACACCAGTTACAGTCAGGACAACATACCCTATTGCAGAATGGGTGAGAGATTGGGCAACTAAACCATGCAGTAGTATGGCCCAGATGTCCAACCTGGCCAAGTGGGGTGCCTACCTGCAACAATGCTGTGCTCTTAGCACCAGCCCATTGAGGGCAGAACTGCAGGAAGTCTTGGGTCCAGTCACCTATGAAACCTTAGAGTCAGGTGAAACTGGGGCTCATGAGGCAGAACCTGAAATCAGTCCCTACCAGGAGGGGCAGATACCCATCCCGAGGATGCCTGGTATACTGATGGTTCCAGCAGGGGTCAACCTGCCAAATGGATGGCTATAGCCTTCCGTCCGGCCACTGAGACTATTTGGATGGACACGGGTACAGGCCAGAGCAGCCAATGGGCAGAATTAAGAGCTGTTTGGCTAGTTGCCCATAATGAACCTTCACCTCTGGTGATCTGTACTGACAGTTGGGCTGTCTATCGTGGACTCACCCTTTGGATTGCTACTTGGCACATTAACCAGTGGATGGTAATGCACTGTCCACTATGGGGTCAGGCCATGTGGCAGGACTTACGGGAAATAGGACACCAGAAGCAGGTGACAGTATATCATGTCACAGGGCATGCCCCTCTAGCCCATCCTGGGAATGATGAGGCAGATACGTTGGCAACGGTGCGATGGTTGGAGACTGCCCCTGCAGGTGATGTGGCACAGTGGCTCCACCGGCGCCTGCTCCATGCAGGACAGAAAACTATGTAGGTGATGGTTAAGGCTTGGAACTTGCCTGTGTCCTATGCAGAGGTACTTGCAGCCTGTGAGCAACGTGCAGTATGTTCCAAGGAACACCCTCGGAGACCACTGGTGTCGCCTGGACAGATTCAGAGGGGTCATGGCAGATAGATATTATTGGACCCTTACCAAAGTCAGAAGGATACCAGTATGTAGTCACTTGTGTAGATACTGCCACCAGGCTGCTTGCTGCTTACCCCACCTGTAACCCTGATCAGAGGGCAGTCATACAGGCTCAGGACCGCCTGAGTGCAGCATATGGGCGACTGCTGGTCCTTGAAAGTGACAATGGTACCCACTTTACTGGTTCAACAGTGAGGCAATGGGATCAAAGGCTGGGGGTGGACTGGAAGTACCATGTTCCCTACCACCCCCAGGCTGCTGGTATCACTGAGCATATATTGGACTCTTAAAGCAGGGACTGCGACAGGTGGGGGGCACTGGCTCTCTTACTGGATGGACACACCGCTTATGGACAGTACTCTGGATTTTGAATGAGCGACCTCAACGGGGGAGCCCAGCTCCAGTAGAAGCCCTCCTGCATTGGACAGCTGCCCCTATTCAGTTGCAGATACGCACCAAGGACATTTTACTCAAGCCAGGTTTCAGAGAGCAGGGCAACGTGCTCTTGCCTGCTCCAACAGCCCTTCTTAAAGGACAACTTCGATGGACTTGGCCCTGGACTGTACAGGCTCCCCATTGCAGATGGGTGGACTTGTTGGCACCATGGGGAAAGGGGCTAGAGGTGGACCTCCAGTTAACTCCTTGGGCAACCAGCACCTGGCCACCTAAGGTAGAAGTGTATTATCCCTTGAGTGCTCAAGGGGACAGCATTTTGAAGGGCACCTTTGTAATTTCTTTATGGCCAATAATGAGTTCTCCTATTTTACTACACATAGAACCAGCAGATGCTGGTGTATTGGCCAATAAGGTTTGGTATGCCCGCTCAGGGCGGCCTCTGGTGCCAGCTACGGTGCTGTCTGCAGACAAAACTCAAAACTCTGGCCTGTATTCTGCCAGAGGGAAAAGATTTGCCTTTCTTGGTGCCCCTGACAGCTCTCTCATTTCGCCTGTAGCTTTTGATTTGTTAATCCTATTGCTGTACTTGGTACTATTTCTGTTTATGCAATGTATCCCACTCCTTGCACAGTGACCATCATGGAAGATGCCTGTGGTTTAGATTGTAAAGCGAGCAAAAGGGGTGGAATGTTGGTCAAATAAGTTTGTAAATATATATATGTTTGCTCGCTTGTGATTTATATTAGGTGTGGGGGACAGGCTATAAGCAGGCCAGGTTGTTGTAGCCTAAGGTTTAGTTTTAAGATTAAGCTTTCCCCACACCCTTGACTGATTGTATGATCTGGGTGGTGCACTCTCATGAGGAATCCAATTATGCCTCAGATAAGTGCCTTTGTATCAGAGACTTCCTTATTTGTATATTGGATTAAGGGTTTTTGGTTTTCTACTCTATAAAGTTGGACAGACCAGGAGCTTGCTCACACAGTTCCTGCTATCATGATTGCAGGAGCTTCCCTGATCCCTTGCCCTTCATGGGAAAAGCTGATTTTCTGCTTTTCCCTTGTCTTCTTCCGTGGTATGCCTGTCTTGGTGAGACACCAATAAATAGGATGGCCCACCATCCTCCGACTCTGCCATTTCATTACCATCTGCCCGAATCCAGTGGGAACCTGCATGTGAATGGCCATGATGGCGGCTCCTGGCCTTACAACAGCTCTCTTAGTTGCTGCATATGAACCTTGTGCCTGCTCAATCCAATCCCAACAAACCCCCTTTTGAATAATGTTGTAAAAGGGGCATAGTAACTGAGCCAAATGGGGTATAAATCCTCACCAATACTCCAACAAACCTAAGAATTCTTGTAACTTTTACGGTAGTGGGCACGGAGTATGCTTGAATCTTATCTATAACTGCATCAGGGATAACTTTTGTCTTATCCGACCAGACAACTCCCAAGAATTTAACAGATAACCCAGGTCCTTGTAACTTGTTCTTGTTGACTTCCCAGCCACATGCTTTCAAATGGGATAGCAGGGTAGGGACTGCTTGCTCCAATTCTGGAAGAGAATCACTAGTTAGCATAATATCATCAATATAATGGTACATGCGAACTGCCTCTGGCTGTTTTCATTTAGCCAGGTCATTAGCCACCAGCCCATGGCACAAGGTGGGGCTATGCAAATAGCCCTGGGTAACACTGGAAAGGTCCATTGTGTCCCTTCCCAACTGAAGGCAAATTGGTCTTGACTCTCTGCAGCTATATCAAAAGAGAAAAAAGCATTGGCCAAGTCTGCCACAAAGTGGTATGTCTCTGTTGGGCAGATAAAATATATTATGCACACTTTGTTAAAGATGGCGCTGCCCACGTGGAGGCCGTTGCCCAGGTGATATTAATGTGTGTTGGGGGTGGGCTGTGGGAAGGCAGGATCCTTGTAGCCTGGGGCTTGGTTTTGGGATTAAGCCTTTCCCGCCCTTTTTGATGTGGGGTGGTACAATCCCATCTTGACTCAGATAGGTGACTTTATATTAGAGACTTCCCTATTGTGTATATTGGATTAAAGATTTGGATTTCTACACTATAAAATAGGGGCAGAAAACTGCAATGAGATACCACCTCACACCTGTTAGATTAGCTATTATTAATAAGACAGGTAATAGCAAATATTGGAGAGGCTGTGGAGAAAAAGGAACCCTCATACACTGTTGGTGGGAATGTAAAGTAATACAACCATTATGGGAGAAAGTATGGTGGTTCCTCAAAAAACTGAAAATAGAACTACTTTATGACCCAGCAATCCCTCTACTGGGTATATACCCCCAAAACTCAGAAACATTGATACATAAAGACACATGCAGCTCCATGTTTATTGCAGCATTGTTCACACTGACCAGGACATGGAAACAACCAAAAAGCCCGTCAATATATGACTGGATAAAGAAGATGTGGCACATATACACTATGGAATACTACTCAGCCATAAGAAATGATGACATCGGATCATTTACAGCAAAATGGTGGGATCTTGATAACATTATACGAAGTGAAATTAGTAAATCAGAAAAAACCAGGAACTGCATTATTCCATACGTAGGTGGGACATAAAAGTGAGACTGAGAGACATTGATAAGAGTGTGGCGGTTACAGGGGGAGGGGGGAGAGGGAAAGGGGAAGGGAGAGGGGGAGGGGCACAATGAAAACTAGAAAGAAGGTGACAGAGGACAATCTGACTTTGGGTGATGGGTATGCAACATAATTGAACGACAAGATAACCTGGACATGTTATCTTTGAATATATGTATCCTGATTTATTGGTGTCGCCCCATTAAAAAAATAAAATTATTTAAAAAAATAGGGGCAGAATAGGAGCTTGCACTCTTGGTTCCTGAGATTATCATTAGAGAGTAGAGAGCGGCCCTGGCCGGTTGGCTCAGCGGTAGAGCATTGGCCTGGCATGCGGGGGACCCGGGTTCGATTCCCGGCCAGGGCACATAGGAGAAGCACCCATTTGCTTCTCCACCCCCCTCCTTCCTCTCTGTCTCTCTCTTCCCCTCCCGCAGCCAAGGTTCCATTGGAGCAAAGATGGCCCGGGCTCTGGGGATGGCTCCTTGGCCTCTGCCCCAGGTGCTTGAGTGGCTCTGGTCACGGCAGAGCGACGCCCCAGAGGGGCAGAGCATCGCCCCCTGGTGGGCAGAGTGTCGCCCCTGGTGGGTGTGCCGGGTGGATCCCGTCGGGCGCATGCGGGAGTCTGTCTGACTGTCTCTCCCCGTTTCCAGCATCAGAAAAATACAAAAAAAAAAAAAAGAGAGAGTAGAGAGAAGAAAAAGGCCACGTGGAGGAGGCCAGGAGAAGCAGCCAAGATGGCGGAGTGTTGAGTGAGAAGCCAGTTAGTGCAGAGTTTGTGCAGGGAGAAGGAAGGAGTTGGCAAACAGAGGTGAATAAGTCTGGTGAGCTAGAAATCTTTGATTCTAGGAAACTCGGATAAGTCAGTAGCTTTGTGAGCACTGAATGTGAGTGGGTTTCGGAGCCCAGTGTGTGTTTTTACTTGCCCGCCGGGTGCAAGCTAGAATTAAAGAAGATGGCCCATCAGTTTTTGGCTCCATTGTTTCTTTACCGATTGTCCGAATCCAATGCGAACCTGCATGGGCCAGGCTGCTGTGATTGTGGCCCTGGCTACTGGTTTTACAGTCCCCAACTTATGGCTTAGCCGAACCATCATGTTAGCTATCCAGGGAACAGCAGCATACAAAGGGGGAACAACTTTATTAAGTCCCTGTAATCTACTGTCATTCTCCAGGTTCTGTCTGGTTTGCACACAGGCCATACCGAAGAGTTGTAAGGACTATGTGCTGGCCAGATGATCCCCACCTTTTCTAGTTCGAGGATTGTCGCTGTGACTTCTTTATAACCACCTGGCAGGTGGTACTGCTTAGTGTTAGTCACACGCCGAGGGATGGGTAATTGCAAAGGGGAATGTGATACGTGTCCCTGCAATAAGGCCTTCACAACCCTAATTCACAGCCGAAACTCGCCAGCTGTAGTTTCCAACCACAGTCCTTGCAAGACATCTATCCCCAAAATATATTTAGGAATAGGAGATACATACACCTTATATGGCTTAGGAGGCAGTCTCCCTATCCCCAATGGAATAGTTATTGGCTTCACTTGAACAGTTTGGCCCCCATAACCATCAATGGCCACTGGGGTCCCAGCAAACCGCTCTGGGCTCCCATAGAGGAGGGAACATTCTGCACCTGTATCCACCAAGGCCAAGACCCATTGAACATTGGAAGGGGACCAGTGGATAGCCAGTTCCACGTGTGGCCTCCGGTCCCCACCCATCCCCGTTAGACGGGTCCCTTGTCCCTTTTCTTATTCAAACTGGTACAATGGGTCTTGGGAGTTCTCTCCCTCGGCTGTCTCTATCATATAATCTTGTAGCCGAGCTGTCCGCACACCAAACGTTTTATCGGTAGCTGCTGGGGCCTTTCATCTCAGTGGCTGGAACTTCTGTTCTGGCTTAAGCTGCCGCCAAAGCTCCAAAAGAATTTTATTAGACTGGCCATCCAATTTCCCCTTATCTGCTTCAGCCGCAATCAATTCTACTCATCTGTGTTCGGGTAACCTTTATCGGCCTGTTTCCCTTGTTATTTGGGGGGGCAACATAGGCAGCAGCCCTCATTGTTTTATGATTCCGAGTGGCCTCCAGCTCTCCCAAATCTGCTACATCTGTGTAACTGTATTGATGGGCTGCCCCACATGGGGGCCCAAGATAGCCATAAGTGATCCAAAAAGGGCTGACGGGATGCTAACAAGGATAAATTCCCTCATTTTTGCTATAAACACTTCCTCGTCTGGCCCAGAGGACCCAGGTTCAAAAACAGCATTCTTTATACCTTGTTCTCAAAGGATCTTTACTAACCCACTGTAGCACTGCCACTGACTCATTGCCTCTGGCAATTCTCCAGCATTTTGACAGACCATATGAATGGCGGCCATCACCCATTCTAATAGGGTATGGTCTCCTGGGTTGCCATGGCAGTTCTGAAGACACTGCCTCAAGGAGGAGTGTGTGGTAATGGCAGCCAATTTCTCCATCTCTGTTCCGGAGAGCATGATACCATCTACCCTATGTTCCATAATCGTAGTAACCAGGCTACCAGGGATTAAGTAGGTTTCTGCCTAAATTGTGCCCCCAAGTCCATCAGCTCTGCTGGGTATGGGGCTGGACCACAGAGTGTTCCATTACCTGGGCAAGACGCTGTGGCTGCCTGAGGGATTCTTCGCTGCTGGGTTTTTACCTTCTTGGAGACCACTGGTCGGGCTCTCAGTGTACATATGGCAGCTTCAACCTGAGCCTTCTCATCCTCAGAAGAGGAGTTGCAAGCACATGCTCCTGCTGACTCAAAGCCAATCCACAGGCACGGATGCTGCTGCTCCTTTGTCGACCGTTTAGGCTCCTGTGCCTGCTGGCTTTTGGCCAGAAACTGAGAGCTCTTGAATCTGTAGTTATTTCTCCAACAACTGCCAGTGCAAACGTTCAGCTTCCAGGGCAAATTGCAACTCATGTACCTGTAATTTCTTCTCCAGTACTCAGTTCAATTCCAGCCTCTTCTGCGTTCGATTTGCAATTCATACTGAAATTTTCCTAGGCAGCTTCTTGTACAGAACTCCTGGTTTCCTCTTGAGTAAAGAACACCCAGCCCCTGGCCCTTGAAAGGACAGCCATGGGGAACCAGAGCAGCAACCAGTCCTCTACCCTACCCCTCAAGGGTGGTGGCCCCACAACAATCTCTGAATCCTGCTGCAAACTATGCTAGTTGTAAGGCCAGGAGCCACCATCGTGGCCATTCACATGCAGGTTCCTATGGATTCGGGCAGACGGTAAAGATATGGCAGAGTCGGAGGATTGTGGGCCATTCTGTTTATTGGTGTCTCACCAAGACAGGCAAGCCACAAGAGAACCAAGGGAAAAGCAGAAAACCTTTAATCCAATATACAAACAAGGAAGTCTCTGATACAAAGTCACTTATCTGAGCCATAATAGGATTTCTCATGAGAGTGCACCACCCACATCATGCAACAGTCAAGGGTGTGGGGAAAAGCTTAGTCTTAAAACTAAGCTTCAGGATATAACCACCGACCTGACCTGCATACAGCTTGTTCCCCACACCCAATGCAAACTATAAGCGAGCAAACATATATCAATTTAAAAACTTATTTGACCAACAACCACATATAGGGTATAAAATTGTTAACAAAATAGTGAGTTGAGGTAGAAAATGATCGTTAGTATTACACAAGAAATGTGTTGGGATAGGCAGTGAGTAAATCTGATTTCTTCTCCAACTCAAGCAGGAAGTGATATTTTCTTCTAAGAGTGGTTTTACTGTTGTTCTCTTTGTATCTATAGTAAGAAAACTAATTATGACAATTAAAATATAATTGAAAAAAAAAACATAGATAGTACTAAACCTTTTATTAGAGAAAGTACTGAGAGATAAGCAAAAGCCAACACTGGAGTTAACAGAATAGACCAGGGTGGTGGCAGCATTTTGTAGAACACATTGGAGCAAAGCAAATCTCCAAAGAAATCAATAAAGACTGCATTTAAAAATAAGTTGTTCAGAGGGCCCTGGCTGCTTGGCTCAGTGGTAGAGCATTGGCCTGGCATGCAGGAGTCCTGGGTTCGATTCCCGGCCAGGGCACAGGAGAAGTGCCCATCTGCTTCTCCACCTTTCCCCCTCTCCTTCCTCTCTGTCTTTCTCTTCCCCTCCCGCAGCCAAGACTCCATTGGAGCAAAGGTGGCCTGTGCACTGAGGATGGCTCTGTGGCCTCTGCCTCAGACACTAGAATGGCTCTGGTCACAACAGAGCAATGCCCCAGATGGACAGAGCATCGCCCCCTGGTGGGCATGCCGGGTGGATCCTGGTTGGGCGCATGCGGGAGTCTGTCTGACTGCCTCCCCGTTTCCAACTTCAGAAAAATACAAAAAAAAAATAAGTTGTTCAGAAAGAGCACAAAGACTAATGATTCTGCAGATAGTCATAAAGACAAAAGAAATAAGATACTTTCTAAGCAAAGACAGCACGGTTCAACAGCAAAAACTATTATAAGAATAGCAAAGAAAATGGGCTAGAATCAAAATTCATTAAAAGTCATTCACAACTAACATTATTATCAAAAGCCTATATGTAATCTTTACAATTGTCTAACTTTGTCCTAACAAAAGCACAGACTTTGCTTTCAGAGTTTGTGCTCAGTCATTGACAGGGTGTCAGGTTTATTTTGCTCTTCTTGTTCCTCCATTACAGGGTGAGGACAACATAGAATGCTCTAAGGGCATGCAAAAGAGAAAGGAGAAGACTGTTCAACCTTTCTTTTAGAACACTACATAGTTCAAAGCATTCTAACCTGTTTTCCTGCCCCAAACTCTCTACTTATATCTAAGTTCTGTGGAAGTGCACTGGTTCCAAAACAGACTGGAGTTTCCTCCAGCTCTAACTGGGGTAGTTAGCGCCTTGTCCCAGCTGCAGCCTTAGTCATCAGTTCCAGGAAACCCTGACACCAATGCACTGTGTGTCTAAACATACACTACCGACTTGGTTTTCTCTATCTCCAAACACAATGAACACATCTTATCAGTCCTCTAGTAACTAAGTCCCACAGTTGAAAAACTCACCATGGCTTCTGAGACAAGACTTTTGATTTTCTTCTCAATGTTTTTCATACCTCTGGTCAGTCTTCTTGGCTATTTCTTCCTTCTCACAAGAATTCTATATTCTACATGTGCTTGTTCCTGCATCTTTTTTTCTCTCTAATATACGCTCTCCAAGTGTAAGTGCATTCTATGATAAGGAAATCAAATTTTTATCATAGGCCAACTTTATACTCTAAGTTCTAACATCATATATGCAATGACCCATATGACATATCTGAAAAATAAGTAAATTTAATGTCTAATAAACCCAATAAAATGGAATTAAATTTGTGCCCAAACAGCTTTCTCCAGATCTCCCTTAGTTCATTTTGTCACATTTATACCCACACAATGGCCTAAAATAAGAAACCTAAGACAAATTTGTTTCCCTGATTTCATCCAATTTTACACCTATTCCCAGTAAATCCAGTCAATTTTATCTCCAAAGTAAATGTCAAATCTGTCCACTTCTTTTGCCCAGAGTCCAGCACTATCTAATACAGATCTAATGCAAACAACATATGTAATTTTTGTTAGTAGTCACATTAATAAAATAAATAATTATTTCTATGTGACAAATTGATAATATTTGGGATATATTTGGTTATATATATTAACATTAATTTGACTGTATAGCTATAAAAACAAATAAATGACATATTTTACATGCTTTTTTTTCTTTGAAGTCTTCAGAATTGGTTGTGGGTTTCACACTTGTATGGCACATCAATTCACACTTAGCCAAATTTGAAGCACTCGATAGCCACATGCAACTACTGTATTGAACTAATCTATGACAGTATCATCTTACTGCCTGGAAAGCTACAAAAGACCCATATCTGGTATTCTCACTTATACTCTTGCCAACCTCATCCTCAACAACATATTTGTCATGGGCTTATGAGAACTGCATACAACATAATTCCCTGCTTCTGCGATGAAACAATAATGGAACTAGGTAGACTTCCCTGTTCCTGTGTTGATAATACAAATCAAGTGAAACTAATTTAGCTGTTTCTCCAGGAAATATTTTCTTTGAAGAGAAAACTAATCCAGCTAAACAGATCAATAAATTATCAAGACTAACAAGTTCATTTGGATTAATTTCAAGATCCTCAATTCACTGTGTTCTCCCATCCAAATATACTAAATCACCAAATCCCAACCAGTTCTGCCTCTTGAAAGATGCACTTTAAAATCACTTTAAAATTTACAGTCCTTAAAATCCTGTAAAAAGCCTTACCTAATGTCCTCAGTTTCAAATAGTAAGACCTTGTCAAGGTGGCATTTTCTTTTACGGGACTAATTCTAATAAACTTAGTTTTGCTTGATTAGCATTTTTTTGGTGATTTTTTAGAAAGCCAACATTCAACAAAACAAGAAGAACTTTATTAAAATGAAAATGAGATCATGTCACCTGTTAAAGCTATTTTAATACTCCCCAATGCTTTGTAACAAAATTCAAACTGCTTTTCATATCTGACAAGGCCAAAAATAATCTAGTCTATGCCTAGCTCTCTAAAATTATATTATATCACTTTCCCTTCTATTCACTAAGTTTTAGACTCCTTCCTGTTCTTTAGGTAGAGTTAGTATTTCCCCAATCTTGTCATGTTTGCATTCACTCTGTTTTGCCTGCAACATTTTTCCATCTTTAAATTGTTCATTCATCTTGATTCTTATTAAATAAGTCAAATTTGATCTCCTCAGAGAGAATTTCTTGACTACTGTATTTAAAATGTTATCTCTTATGTCTATATTCTCTCCATAGCATCATCCTACTTCCTTCCTTCATATCACTCATTGTAATTGCTTTGTTTATTTCTCTTTCTTTACTTCTATCTCTTGCTACTAGACTATAAACTGCATAAGAATAGAAATCTTATATATCATATCCATCTCTATATGCTTAACTGTTTGACATTGATTGGCACACATTAAGCATTCAATAAAGTAATCAAAATGAATAAAATTCAATAAATAAGATAAAGAACAAGAGAGAGAGAGGGAGAAAGAGAGTTGGAAAGGTACAAAAAAGAAGGAAGAAAGGGCCTTCTAAATTATCAGATGTAAGCAAGACAACTGTGATTTTTTTCCCTTCAAACATTAAAACACTAAAGGAGGGAACTAGGACCCCACAGCTATAAAGCAGCTGCAACCAGGATCAAGATCTTCTGATTTCTAGTCTCGTGTTCATCAATCACAGCATAAAATACTGCCTTTCAGCCTTCTTTGATTGATGTGCTTCTTTGGGCTAACATGCAAAACTTCACTGAATAACGACACTGGGCATCTGAAGAAGAAAATGATTCTCTGTGCATTAATTGGTAAGCCCCTATCTTTTTGCATTTACATCTCCCACTTGCATTTTGATTAGCAATTTCTTCTGTCAATTTAACAGCAAAATCCTCTGTAATCAGTGCTATGTTATATTCTGGAACAGTCTCAATGAGTCCCTGAAGTTGGCAAGACATCATTTCAATCCCTTCACCTTGGCTGCTCTAGTGGTGAACATGCCTGACTGTCAGTCTGATTTCCTAAATCTCCTTAGAGATGTTAGGCAGTTCGAAATACTGCTGGCATATGCTTGGCTTCAGCTCATTGCCAGTATAAAAGTGCTGGTGGGTTCCAAACAGAAGCCTCATTTCCTTTCTATTATTATTGTCATTACTATTAAAGTAATTATCTTTATCATTCTTCTGAAGTCTTTTTTGGAGAGGTTTTATATTCTAAGAAAGAGCAATTCCTAAAAATCACAATTGATAAATACATTTAGTGAAGCATAAAAAATAAATTAGCCCTTGGTTAAAATTCCTATCCTAATCAATAAGTAAATATTTTGTAAAAGATTGTTATTTACCCAGTCATGAGTTTCTCCTTTCATTTTGCTAAAAGAATCTGTTTTCAAATATTAGGCAGCTTGAGGTACATGATTGTAGTGGGTGAGGTAGAGCGTTATGCCTGCACACAAACCCTACTGAATGAATCTTAAATACTTTGAGCTAAGCCTAGTAATTCTGTTTTTCCATTTGTCAAGGTTTTGTCTCATTGACATGGCATAAAAGTCTTAAGAATCCAGATTCTTCTGTTTTTTCAGGCTTCTTCCCCCTCTACACTAGAATAAAAGCACTCAGACTTAACTACAATTTTAAACATGCCTTTATTCTATATCCTTGCAAATGTCCTAAACAACAATTTTAACTACAAAAACCCTACTCATTTATCAAAGGTTAACTTCAATGTCAACAAATGGATATATCTTTGCATAATTTTTGCCATGGCAGAATTAAAATTTCTGTATTTCCAATGATGATTCTACATGCTTCCATTATAGTACTTGTCACAATAAATTTCTATCATTTGCTTATGTGTCTACTCCATAAGAATCTGTTACTTAAGAACAAAGAACATGCTGCATATACATATTTGTGTTCTGAAAACCAAGAACAGTGCTTGAAAGATAAAAAGTACTGAAATATTTTTTAAATGATTGACTAGGAGACTGTATAACAGAAAAAAAATTTCCTAATATCATACCCCCTTAAGCTACCTAGTTCATGAGATTTCATGTTCTACATATACTTCTCAAAACTTTTCTTCTATTTTATACTTCCTAGATATTACTATTTCAACGAAACATTTTAGAGAAAGGTATCAAAAAGATTGTTTAAATCTTAATATCTTAAATAAGCCATGGACACATTTATAGAAGACATTAAAATGTGGCAATTTAAAATCCCATTAAGTAGATTATTTAATTAATCATAACTTTCAAAACTTTGTTATTAAACAAATGATTACATGCAATAGTTTAAAAATATTTTTACTGAGTCATTATATGATATATTTAATAAACAGAAGGTTGTTTAACTTATAATCACAAAGTTATTAAGTAAAAAATATAACAGTGATGATGACAATGAAAATAAGATTATTATAACAAGTGAAGCACATAATATTTTCCCAAATAGGCAAGACATTATTTTCTATTATATAGGCTTCTTTTGACCTTTACACTCCTTCCATTGAAGGTGGGGTTTATGTTCCCTCCCCTTGAATCAGGGAGAACTTTAAATTGTTTGTAAGCAATAGATGTGGCATAGATGTGGCATATATGACAGTGCATGCTTTCAGAGATTAAGTTAGAAAAGGAAATAGTCTATGTGCCCTATTAACTGCAAACACTTATTCTTGCATTTCTAAAATGCCATGCAGAAAGCCCAACTATCTAGAAGCTGTCATGCTATGAAAAAACCAAACTATGTTAGAAGCTAAATGTAGTTTTCCTAAGTCTTCCAGGCCTCAGTCCAGATATCAGACATGTGAGTGAACAAGCCTGTGCTTTTTCTGAACTCCACAGTATCTGTTAGCATAAGGAATTATTGTTTTATACCAGTAAATTTAGGGTAACTTGTTAAACAACAATAATAACCAGAACAAAGAATGTGGCAAGAAATGGTTAGGAGTTCAACAATCCCATTTCTTCTTAGACAAAAAGGAAGCAGACATTCACCAGCTCTCTTGCACTTCATTTGGTCCCATTTGACTATTAGCCAATGAGATACAGAGGGAAATATGCCACATTGAGGTCTGGTTATCAGAGTTTCTGTTCAATCATTTACCATCTCTTTCCTCTCTGCAGTGACAGTGGAGGGCAGATTAAAAGATGGCAGTATCAAAAAACTGGAAATTGCTGAATCAGGGACTCATCATTACCTGGTAGAGACCTATCCGGGTAAACTGGCTAGCATCAGACCAACACATGAATGACAAATAAACCATCACTGAGCTACTGGGATTTGGAGGTTGTGTTATAGTAGCAAACATCTGTCACTCAGATTAAAACACAAATTCATTGTATTTGTTTTACTACATTGCAATTACTAATACAAATTCCTTGAGCACTTGCAATGCGCTAGAAAGTTTGCTTAATGCTATGCATGTTTTATCCCACTTAAACTCAGGTCATCATATTACTATGCAAGTTTATTTTTTCCCCTATTTTATAAATGCAAACTCTAAGCTTCGGACTTAATATGTCCAGGGTCATAAATATATTGTAAAGAAGGGGAATTTCTTTGAAGATGGAGCACTGTGGATCAAACTCCAAATCAGCTTGTCTTCCAAAAGTTAAATTAGCAAAATTGGTTGGAAGAAGTTAGCTATTTGTAAATGTATTTTGATGTAAATTTTTGTTAAACAGGTGCTCTGAATTTATTCCTAAACCACTCATTTCAGTAATAATACAGCATATGCAAAAAAAAAAAAAATCCCTGGTTTTATTTATATATTTTTAGTCAGTATATTACCATGGACTGGTTAAAATGTATTTATTTTACAGCCATTTTTAAGGGTTAGAAATAATTTTTGCTAAGTTATCTTTCTATATTTTATGACTTTAATTAAATTTCTGATTTCTGTTCCAAACACTGTAATATAAAACAGTATATAACACATTTTAAACATTAAATTTGTTGATAGTTTTGTGATTTTTTTCAGAGCCTATAAAACCAAGGTACTGATAATGGAGTATAATGTATGTAAAATGTACTTCAGCAGCAATTCTACCAACTCCATCCTCAAGAATCCTTTTTTTCCTTATAGCACAAGAACTAATGCATATCATCAAGAAGTCTTATCTGGGCTGTTCTACATGTGTTCAACGCCTTTAAAGAGGAATCCTGTCACCCTCACAGGTAAAAATGGACTTTCAGGACAGTTACATTATATCTAACTTTATTGAAACTTATACTGAGACAAATAACATGGATGCAGACATACATGTATATTTGAGATCTCGGTAGTGAACACAAAGTACAATACTTAGTAAAAACTTTATTACTTTCAAAACCATCTTAAATCAAGTGCATTTCAATTTTTTGTGAAAATTTGTATAAGTTAGTTTCCTATTGTCCACCACTTTTTATAATATAAAACATAATAAGTAACATTTCTCTTGCCCTTAATTCCGTGAGTTCCAGTGATTATGCTTCAAACAAATGTCAAATTTGGCACTCAAATCAATCACTTTATTTAATTGTAAAAAGTCTAACAACTGGTTTTATTTTAAAGATCTATGTCTGACCTGTGGTGGCACAGTGAGATAAAGCCTCAATCTGGAACACTGAGGTTGCCAGTTCGAAACCCTGGGCTTGCCTGGTCAAGGCATATATGAGAAGTTGATGCTTCCTGTTCCTCCTCTCTCTCTCTCTCTCTCTCTCTCTCTCTCTCTCTCTCTCTCCTCTCTGAAAATTGAATAAATAAAGTTTTTTAAAAAAAATCTAAAAATTCTTTGTTTCATATACCCTACATTTTTATATGGAGAGACAGACAATAAACAAACAAATTAGTATATAATACATCACTTGTCATGATAAACACTATGTAAACAAAAACTTGCATGACAAGATGGAGGGCAACTGAAGTGGGAGATGCTATTTTTATATATGATTCTATACAAGATTGACTCAGGATGTTACCTAAGGTAATGATAGATCTGACTATAGAAGTCTGGTGTACAAATTACTAGAGAAATCATATATAAGTGGAAAGATGCCAAGGTGTAGGCATGTCTACTCTAGGGCCTTAGAGGAACAGCCAGGGGGCTACGTGTCTGAATTGAAAAGAGCAAGGATGAGAGTTGTAGGGTAAGTGTTCTTCCACAAATTGCTCAAAAAGTGATTATTGGTATTTATGTTTATAAATTTATAAACAAAGGAAAATCAGTGAAGTAAGGGGCTCAGCTTTATAAAATCACTGGTGAGGAGCCACTGAGCCACTTCACCCGCAGGTGTTGTAAGGTACCAAAAACTACAGAATTAATATTAATATTTTAAGAGGGTTGGAGAACATTTTATTAATTTGGGTTAAGGTGTGCAGAGAAATTGTGAGAATAGTCTCTGTACTGTTTGATTGGCATAACCAGGATGGCCCTTGGCATTGTATTGTAAATGTAAAGGGGAGGAAAACATGGATCCCCAGACATTCCACCACACCTGTGGGGAAATAGATGAATGGCTAGCCAGGTGGAGGAAGAGAAAAGCCAAAATAAACCTTTTCTTATAACTATGAGCCATTTGCGGGCATTTGTCCCCATGAAAACTACGTCTCCTATGTAAATGCATGTGGTTAATACGTGTGACTCTAGACAGAGAGGTGGCAGATGAACACTAGAAAATATAAGAATGCCTTTTAATATGTAAAGAGACATCTTTCCACCAATGTATTGATTTGTAAATTTTTTTTTCTCCAAAAAGATGTATGGCTTGCAAATTGAACATAGTCCTATCATGTTAAAGAACATATGACTATAACCAATAGTGGTAAAGGGCTCCTAATTACAATTTTTGCTTCTGTACTTCTCACTTACAAAACTATAAAAACTAGGTAAAACAAAGGGCCTGCGCGCTCTCCCTCAGACCTCTATGGGAGTTCCTGCCGCTTGGCCAAGCTAGACAATAAAGCTTTGGTGTGTAATCGATGGACCTTGTTCGTGTCTTTAATGTTTCGGGTCCCTCCGTATTGGGCTTAACATCGGTAACAAAATATGTCCTGAACCAGGTGCCCAAAGACCCTGGGACCCTGGTTCTCATCCTATGACTTCCACTACCAGAGTGTGACCTCACTTAAGACCTTTTGCTATTATACTCCAGAATATTTCTCTCTCTCTCTCTCTCTCTTTCTTTTTTTTTTTTTTTTTGTGTGTGTGTGTGTGTGTGTGTGTGTGAGAGAGAGAGAGAGAGTGAGAGAGAGAGAGAGAGAGAGAAATACAGACAGACAGGCAAGCACAGACAGGAAGGAAGAGAGAAGAGAAGCATCAACTCATAGTTGCAGCACTTAAATTGTTCATTGATTGCTTTCTCATACATGTCTTAATCAGGGGGCTCCAGCTGAGCCTGTGACCCCTTGCTGAAGCCAGTGATCATGGGGTCATGTCTATGATCCTACACTCAAGCCAGTGACCCTGTGCACATGCTGCTGAGCCCATGCTCAAGCCAGATGAGCCTGTACTCAAGCCAGTGACCTCAGGGTTTTGAACCAGGGTCTTTAGCATCCCAGGCCGTCGCTCCATGTACTGTGCCACCACCTGGTCAAGCCAGAATATTTCCCTCTTTGAAACATCATCATGTACTTTATAGGTACTGGAAATGTAAAATTCTCAATATCTCTTCTATTAGTTACACAAAAGTGTCTAATCTAAAAGTCATCATTTCATAAATTTTATTTTTGAGATTCTTTCCTCTAGAAAATATACCTAACATTCTAAAAGTTATGTTTAAAATGTAGGCAGAAAGCCAAACAACTTATTTGAGTTAAGTGATTGACACACTGTAAGACTTTTTTTAAGGATAAAAACAATATATAAAGTAATAACATCTTACTAGATTTAATATTTAAAAAAATTGGCTAATTTATTTAATTACTAATACAAATTTATTTATAATATTTGATATAAATCTTTTAATAATGAACTTATCAGAAACAAACAACCACCACAAAAAATCCATAAGATTCCACAACTAACATCTTCCCCATATAATTCAGTTCACACTAGCCATTTCCTCTGAAGGTGTTTTCAAACAGAGATGCTGGGTTTCTAGTATTCAACTACTTTTTTATTCAAAGGCTCTGAGCAGCACGAGTGTCGAGTTCTCTAAGTGCAGGACTAGTCTGATCAAAGCCCTTTTGACCATGGACTTGTCTGCCACTCCAGAAGCTTTGACCCTTTGGTGATAGAGCACTTTCCAGAATGACTTCAAGCTGAACATTTTTGTCCCAGCATGAGCAACAGAGATCACTGACTAGTGCTGCTTTGTCACTGAAAACCATCATGTTTCTCAATGAACACTCTTTCTTACTCTACCCACCTCTGTTCCCTTAGTCAAAAGTCTCTTCAAATGGTGTACATATGGAGAAGGCCATTAAGTGTACTGACAGCGTCAAATTTCAGCATTTGCTGGCCAATGGCAGCAGACATTTCAGTTCTTCCTTACCTCAAACTCCACTTTCAGAGAAAACAGCAATTCTTCCCAGTAACGTTTGATTTAAATTTGCATATAAAGCTAAAGTTACTTTGCTGCTAGTCTTTCATTAAGTTTTCTTAAAAAGCCCCCTGGGGACTGGCTTCTTTACAAACCAGTTTTGACACTATAAAGAAGCCATATCACTTCCAAAAAGAACAGAGTGTTTTAACTGGGATTCTCTGGCAAGAGTTCTGTGAGAGTGAACAGTAGAGTGACTAAGATGAATGCAGGAAATCTGCTTAAATGGAAAGGAGTAAGGTCTTTGTATGTTTAATAAATTTGAAATGGTACTTGAATAGATTCTCCACAGTCAACAAAGGACCTGCGAAGCAAGAAGAGAGAAAGCTACCATTTGATGGCAGGCCCATGGAGAGAAAATGTTCCGTGTGGTTGGAAAACTGGCTTGATGAGGACCTGTGATCATTAGTGCCTGAGTACTGCACACTGTCACCCAGGGGGTAGAGGTGACATGCCATGGCCTCAAGTAGCCCACTCAAGGCCCAGAAACTAGAGTGAGCATAATTTATTATCCAAATTGGATACTTCTGAAAGTGAAAGGTGGTATAATCAAATTTTTCCCAAGGAAACCAACACATATACTCACCCTTATTCTCTGTATGTTAAACTCACTAGCAAACACTTATTTTATGAAAATTCATTTATAACCCAATAATCTTTGGACAAATTGTTACTACTATAACATAAAGAATAGAAAAATTAAAATTGCTGAATAAAGTGGATGAATTTCAACATTGTACAGACCTCAAAAATAGAATTTTAAAGGTATAATAATCAAAGGCCAGGGTAAAATCAAATTTTACCTGATGAATAAATAACAAAAAATATAAGGACATTGTCAAAAGTTCTATTTAGCCTCTAGAGAAGGATGAGTTCTAATAACTAAAAGCCTATTTGCAAAGTAGTAGGGTGTATATATAATACTGGCAATGAAAGAAGCACAGATAATTTGACATACAATAGAAGAAGTAAGAATGTTAGAATACTTAGAAGAACTGGAAGCCCTCAGGGTGGGAAAGAGGGTAGAAAAAGGAGCCTGGAGCTCCGTTTTGGGAACAGAAAAAATTAGCAAGAAAATTAGAAAGACAATCTTAATATTCAAATAAATTGATCTATTGGATTTACAAGGGGAAACTAATAAAGGGTGGCTGAATCCTTGCGAAAGCCAATCCAGATTGTAGTGTGGAGCTGAAACAGAGTATCTAAGACAAAGGGCAGTCAAGTGTTTCTATAATGAGCCAGAAAGAAATTGCTTGATGTGCTATAAATAAGTCATTTTGGTAATAAGGAAATCTAAAAATAATGGAACGTCCAAAGGGGATACATTACAGGACATTTTTAAAATCCCTATTGCAGGGAAAAAAAATGCATCCCAACCCTGGTTTACCTATGCTAGACCAATGGTTTAACTTTTCAAGTATCTACCTAAGATACTAGAAATATAAGGGTTTCACTCTATTTGCTGAAGTTTATGTGTTTTCTTCACTCTCAGTGTTTCTGTCCAGTTCCACATATACTCCCAACTTTGGGTTATTACTAAGCCACTAGTGCACGCACAGGTCAGGTATAAAATCTTTTGTTAAGAAAAGAACATATTTGGTAAAGGTACTTGGAGTTCAGGCATAGGACTGGTACAGTGCCACAATTCCCAATTACATATAAACAAATACTTCCAGGTTGCTCACAAACATGTATCTTGAGTTTTCCTTTTTATATGTATGGTTGATTTGCTTTCAAGTTTTTTCAAGCTCTAAAACACTAGATCTTATATCTTGTCACCTCTAGTTTTTCTGTACAATTTCTTCCATAAGCTTTCCAGACTCTTTGACTTTTGTTGACCCCCTTTTCTTACAAGGTCCTCAAGTGACTCCATATTTATGGACTGCTCAGTGTAACCTAATTATTATATCTAGGCTCATTGGATACTACTGATGCTCTTTCTCTATCTCCATGACACTCCTAGTTCCATATTATACTCCTAAGAACAGTCAAATCCAGAGGCTTTCAAATTGAACTCTACTCATACTTAATTATTTTCACTCGCCAGTCTGACTGAACCTTCTTACTGCAAGCCCCTGCCACTCTGCCAGAGGGTTGTGTATTTTGACCACAAGGGCTTGATTGGCTGAGGTAGAGACTCTGGTAACACCTGTGAAAAGAGGTAGCCTTTAACCAAGAATGAATAGGTGGGTAAATTGGATTGTGTGTGAAAATTCTGAGGTATAGTCTGTAGTACCCCCACCCAAGTTCACCAGCAGTATCAAGCCCCATAAATGACTCATAAATCCACCTCATTTCTGCACACAAGGTAGTTAAGTGCTCTCATTTGCATAAGTTATAACCAATTGCACAAGTAAAAGTATTGTTCATGACAGTTGATCTGACTTTGGGGATGCATATAAATTTCTAAATTTCTAACGGATTTCAGCATTAACACTATGGCGTAGACACAAAACATGTCTTGTGACTGTTCCAGGCATTCCAGATGGTAAGGAGTGTTGCAATAATTCAATGAAAGGTAAAACAAACTTACCCGAATCATCATGACAGAACATCTGATATCATGAATTGTATCATAAATCTTCTTTGAGATGTCCACAAATTGATTATCATCAAACACATCCAAAGAGTTTTTATTAAGGGCTTCCAGGGCAACATTCACTTGTGTTACAAACTCAGGAATTGCTGTTAAAATTGATAAGAGAGAAAAGATTGTCCTGTTTATATTTTCTGATTTCTGGACATTCCAGGAAATGGAGAGTCATATTTTTAAACAAATATTAGATTAATATAATTCTAATTATTTTTTAACATAGAGAAACAAACCATTCTGGCAGAATAATCTTGAATCTTTGAAAAATAAAAAGAATCAATGACCAAAAGAAACATTTTTATAGAAATATTTTAAAAGATTGTTTCTCCTTTATGTCATTTTTGTTTGTAGCCATGCCTAAAAACAAGATATAATTATTTCTCATCTTATCCAACATGAGTCCCAAGAAATTACAGAAAGAATTGATGTGGATAACAGTTGAAATTGTAAACATAAAAATATTTAAAAATAGAGTAAGGAGAGAGAAATGCTGTGCTGTGAAGGGTGATCCCGATATCTCCCCTTGAAATTTCAAAAAATTCAACAACTAAAGACAGAAAAAAATCTCAGAAGCACCTGAAATATACACACACCAGATAAAGGTATGACTGGGCGAAAAGGTGGCTGAATATGTAATCCACTCTGAAGGAAGTAAGACGGAGAACCGAGTATTTCGCTTTCCTCACTGATCTGAGGAAGGAGCGTTTTTGTCTGAAGCCCAGCAAAGCAGAGGATCGGAGGCAGAGGGAAGGAGCAGGGCTAGGGTGGATGATCAAGCAGAAGAAAGACCACGCTAGCTCTGACTGGGATCGCAGAGGAGGGGCACGCACGGGTGGCAGCCTCCAACAAAGGTTCCTGAGGCAGGGTGTCCGGCAGAAGCCGCCACCGGTGCCAGCAGCCTTGTGCGCTCTCAGCTATGCGACCATGGGTGGTGCGTGAGTGGCTTCACCTCGCACCACTGGCTTGGGCACCTACATGCGTGGGTTGGAGGGCTTAGCCCAAGATTATCAGCAATAAGCATCTGTATGGGCTGTTGCCAGTGTCTTTGTGCATTCCCAGCTCCACCACCAGCACGGGAAGTATGCAAAGGCCTGGATCCCTGCGTCTGGGACTGTGCAGGTGGGGCACCTTCACCAGTGGATACAGGCATCAAAGCACATTCCCAAATTTCCAGCACTAACTGAGATCACAGGCGCTGTCCGCCTAAGTGCCTAAGGTGGGCGGATACAGGGCCTCTGTGTGCACTGCTGAAGTCTTGGGGATTGGGCAAACACATGGCTTGCTGCAGGCTACCAAACAGTGCACAAAGGAGAAGCCTGTGGACATTAGAACCCTGGAGTGCTGAGGCATACTAGACATGCCCAGGGGCCCTTAGAAACTTGATCTGCAATCAACTCTCAGCCCACCCCCACACATTGAAACATGCTAGATCTGTCCACTGGCCCTAAGAAAGGCACTAGATGTGCAATCGGCCCCGAGCCCTGCCTGCTCTCAGCCGCGCTGGTTGACACAGCCTTACCCCAGAACTGTGCTTTAAGCAATACTGGAGAAAGGAACTACCTACTTTTAGAGCCTCTTGCTCTGCAAGCAGTGGCTGGGGCGATCCTCACAACTACGTCCCCAGGCTGCCAGCTCCTATGAGAGACACTGAGAGGCACCTGAGTCTCCTATTGTCAGAGCCTCCAAGCCCTAACAAGCCCCACCTACCAACGGTATTGTTGCCCAGCCTATGTCATTGCCATAGTGACACAAAGGCAAATCTCTACTCAAGAGTCCCACAGGGGCAAAACCTGTATAGTACAGCACCACCTGATGAAAAATGGAAGAATCTACCTCTCAAAACCAGAAAAAAATTACATTTTTTTCTTTCTCTCTTTTTTTCTTTTTTCATTTTGGTCATTTTATCTTCTTTTCTCTTTATTCTTTCCTTTTCCTTTTGAATTTCATTATCCATAGTTGTTACATTTTTCATTCTTGTTTTTTATGAGGGTTTCATTTAAAAAACCTTTACTATTTTTTTCTGATTCAATCATCAATTATCAACAAATATATTTTAGATTTATATTTTTCTTTGTGGCATTTGTGTGTTTTTGACTTCATTGTTTATCTCTTTTGTCATCTTTCCTCAGTTCCTTGCTTCTTGTTCACTGTAGCTTTTGTTCCACTTATAACTATATAATTTTCATTATTTCACTGTATCTTTTCAATTTTTATTTTATCTTTTCAATTATCTCGTATTAGTGTTATTAACAATACCACTTTCAAATGTCATTAAGGAAAAATAAATCAAATATGGATACAAAAGACAGACATGTAGCTAAGATAGATGATGAAAAGTCTCTAGAAAAAATTTTCAGTTATTTAGAAACCTTGGATTAAAATGACAGAGAATTAAAAATTGAAGTCTTAAAAATACTAAGGGAAATACAAGAAAGCACAGAAAGGCAATTTAGAGAACTCAAAAAACAATTCTTTTTTTTTTTTTTTTAATAAATTTTTATTAATGGTAATGGGATGACATTAATAAATCAGGGTACATATATTCAAAGAAAACATGTCTAGGTTATTTTGTCATCAAATTATGTTGCAAATCCCCCGCCCAAAGTCAGATTGTCCTCCGTCACCCTCTATCCAGTTCTCTGTGCCCCTCCCCCTCCCCCTAACTCTCCCTCCCTCCCTCCCATGTCCTCCTCCCCCCCCACCCTTGGTAACCACCACACTCTTGTCCATGTCTCTTAGTCTCATTTTTATGTTCCACCAATGTATGGAATCATGTAGTTCTTGTTTTTTTCTGATTTGCTTATTTCACTCCTTATAATGTTATCAAGATCCCACCATTTTGCTGTAAATGATCTGATGTCATCATTTCTTATGGCTGAGTAGTATTCCATAGTGTATATGTGCCACATCTTCTTTATCCAGTCTTCTATTGAAGGGCTTTTTGGTTGTTTCCATGTCTTGGCCACTGTGAACAGTGCTGCAATGAACATGGGGCTACATGTGTCTTCACGTATCAAGGTTTCTGAGGTTTTGGGGTATATACCCAGTAGAGGGATTGCTGGGTCATAAGGTAGTTCTATTTGCAGTTTTTTGAGGAACCACCATACTTTCCTCCATAATGGTTGTACTACTTTACAGTCCCACCAACAGTGAATGAGGGTTCCTTTTTCTCCACAGCCTCTCCAACATTTGCTATTACCCGTCTTGTTGATAATAGCTAATCTAACAGGGGTGAGGTGGTATCTCATTGTAGTTTTGATTTGCATTTCTCTAATAACTAATGAAGCTGAGCATCTTTTCATATATCTGTTGGCCATTTGTATCTCTTCCTGGGAGAAGTGTCTGTTCATGTCCTCTTCCCATTTTTTTATTGGATTGCTTGTTTGTTTGTTGTTGAGTTTTATGAGTTCTTTGTAAATTTTGGATATTAGGCCCTTATCTGAGCTGTCGTTTGAAAATATCAGTTCCCATATAGTTGGCTGTCTGTTTATTTTGATATCAGTTTCTCTTGCTGAGCAAAAACTTTTAATTCTGATGTAGTCCCATTCATTTATCTTTGCCTTCACTTCTCTTGCCATTGGAGTCAAGTTCATAAAATGTTCTTTAAAACCCAGGTCCATGATTTTAGTACCTATGTCTTCTTCTATGTACTTTATTGTTTCAGGTCTTATATTTAGGTCTTTGATCCATTTTGAATTAATTTTAGTACACGGGGACAGGCTGTAGTCGAGTTTCATTCTTTTGCATGTGGCTTTCCAGTTTTCCCAACACCATTTGTTGAAGAGGCTTTCTTTTCTCCATTGTGTGTTGTTGGCCCCTTTATCAAAGATTATTTGACCATATATATGTGGTTTTATTTCTGGGCTTTCTATTCTGTTCCATTGGTCTGAGTGTCTATTTTTCTGCCAATACCATGCTGTTTTGATTATCGTGGCCCTATAATATAGTTTAAAGTCAGGTATTGTAATGCCCCCAGCTTCATTCTTTTTCCTTAGGATTGTTTTGGCTATTCGGGGTTTTTTATAGTTCCATATAAATCTGATGATTTTTTGTTCCATTTCTTTAAAAATCTCATAGGGATTTTGATGGGAATTGCATTAAATTTGTATATTGCTTTGGGTAATATGGCCATTTTGATTATATTTATTCTTCCTATCCAAGAACAAGGAATATTTTTCCATCTCATTGTATCTTTTTCGATTTCCCTTAACAATGCTTGTAATTTTCATTATATAGGTCCTTTACGTTCTTTGTTATGTTTATTCCTAGGTATTTTATTTTTTTTTGTTGCAATCGTGAAGGGGATTATTTTTTTGAGTTCGTTTTCTAATATTTCATTGTTGGCATATAGAAAGGCTATGGACTTTTGTATGTTAATTTTGTATCCTGCGACCTTACTGTATTGGTTTATTGTTTCTAATAATCTTTTTGTGGAGTCCTTCGGGTTTTCGATGTATAGGATCATATCATCAGCAAAAAGTGATAGCTTTACTTCTTCTTTTCCGATATGGATGCCTTTTATTTCTTTGTCTTGTCTGATTGCTCTGGCCAGAACTTCTAGCACCACGTTGAATAAGAGTGGAGAGAGTGGACAACCCTGTCTTGTTCCTGATTTAAGGTAGAAAGTCCTCAGTTTTATGCCGTTTAATAGGATGTTGGCTGATGGTTTATCATATATGGCCTTTATCATGTTGAGATATTTTCCTTCTATACCCATTTTGTTGAGAGTTTTAAACATAAAATTGTGTTGTATTTTATCAAAAGCCTTTTCTGCATCTATTGATAAGATCATGTGGTTTTTGTTCTTTGTTTTGTTGATATGGTGTATTACGTGAACCGTTTTGCGTATGTTGAACCATCCTTGAGATTCTGGGATGAATCCCACTTGATCATGATGTATTATTTTTTTAATATGTTGTTGTATTCGGTTTGCCAGTATTTTGTTTAGTATTTTAGCATCTGTATTCATTAGAGATATTGGTCTGTAGTTTTCTTTCTTTGTGCCATCCTTGCCAGGTTTTGGTATGAGGGTTATGTTGGCCTCATAAAATGTGTTTGGAAGTATTGCTTCTTCTTCAATTTTTTGGAAGACTTTGAGTAGAATAGGAACCAAGTCTTTTTTGAATGTTTGATAGAATTCACTGGTATAACCGTCTGGGCCTGGACTTTTATTTTTGGGGAGATTTTTAATAGTTTTTTCTATTTCCTCCCTGCTGATTGGTCTGCTTAGGCTTTCTGCTTCTTCATGACTCAGTCTAGGAAGGTTGTATTGTTCTAGGAATTTATCCATTTCTTCTAGCTTGTTGTATTTGGTGGCATATAATTTTTCATAGTATTCTACAATAATTCTTTGTATTTCTATGATGTCTGTGGTGATCTCTCCTCTTTCATTTTGGATTTTCTTTATTTGAGTCCTGTGTCTTTTTTCCTTGGTGAGTCTTGCCAAGGGTTTGTCAATTTTGTTGATCTTTTCAAAGAACCAGCTCCTTGTTTTATTGATTTTTTTCTATAGTTTTTCTGTTCTCTATTTCATTTATTTCTGCTCTGATTTTTATTATCTCCTTTCTTCGGCTGGTTTTGGGTTGTCTTTGTTCTTCTTTTTTCTAGTTCCTTAAGGTATGAGGTTAAGTGGTTTACTTCGGCTCTCTCTTGTTTGTTCATATAGGCCTGAAGTGATATGAACTTTCCTCTTATTACTGCTTTTGCTGCATCCCAGAGATTCTGATATGTCGTATTTTCATTTTCATTTGTCTGTATATATCTTTTGATTTCTGCACTTATTTCTTCTTTGACCCATTCATTTTTTAGAAGTATGTTGTTTAGTTTCCACATTTTTGTGAGTTTTTCCCCCTCTTTTTTGCAGTTGAATTCTAGTTTCAAGGCTTTATGATCAGAAAATATGCTTGGTACAATTTCAATTTTTCTAAATTTGCTGATATTGTCTTTGTGGCCCAACATATGGTCAATTCTTGAGAATGTTCCATGTACACTAGAGAAAAATGTATACTCTGTCGCTTTGGGATGAAGTGTCCTGTAGATGTCTATCATATCCAGGTGTTCTAGTATTTCGTTTAAGGCCACTATATCTTTATTGATTCTCTGTTTGGATGACCGATCTAGAGCCGTCAGCGGTGTATTGAGGTCTCCAAGTATGATTGTATTATTGTTAGTTTTTGTTTTAAGGTCAATAAGTAGCTGTCTTATATATTTTGGTGCTCCTTGGTTTGGTGCATATATATTAAGGATTGTTATGTCTTCTTGATTCAACTTCCCTTAATCATTATGAAATGACCATTTTTGTCTCTGAGTACTTTTTCTGTCTTGTAGTCAGCATTATTAGATATGAGTATTGCTACGCCTGCTATTTTTTGGGTGTTGTTTGCTTGGAGTATTGTTTTCCAGCCTTTCACTTTGAATTTGTTTTTATCCTTGTTGCTTAGATGTGTTTCTTGTAGGCAGCATATAGTTGGATTTTCTTTTTTAATCCATTCTGCTACTCTGTGTCTTTATTGGTAAGTTTAATCCATTTACATTTAGTGTACTTATTGACACTTGTGGGTTCCCTACTGCCATTTTATAAATTGCTTTCTGTTAGTTTTGTATCTAGTTTGATTCTTCTCTTTTGTTTTTCTATCATTTGTTTTTGTTTGTTTGTGTTCCATACTTCTTTCCTCTGT